>NC_080785.1:153863922-159558922 GCF_028018385.1 Neofelis nebulosa
GCCCAGGAAGGGTACTGACCTGGGAAGGGAGTGTCCCGTGGGGCACCATCCACACAGCACGACCCACACGGCCTTTGTGTTTTGTCTTCTTCCTCCAGTGAGGCTGGGCTCCTTCTAAAGGCGTGTCGAGAAAGGCACCCCCTGTATCAAGGCATAGAATCAAGACTACGCTTCCCTTGAAAAATATTAGTCCGTGTTCTGGAACATTTGAAACAACATAAATGATCTGCTCCTTGAATGCCGGGGAGAAGTTACCCAGGAAACCACGTGGGCCTGTTTTCCTTTGAGGGGTAGTTCGTGGACAGTATTTCAAGTTGTTTTGCCCATGGTTATTGGACTTACATGATTTGCATTTTCTTAGAAATTACTCATTTCATCCAGAATTTAAATACGTAAAGAGGAAGTTACATTCTTCAGATTCTGAGGGAGTGTATTTTCCCTGGATGCAGTTCTAGCCTCTTTTCTACTCATGCCACAAAGCATTTGCATCTCCTTCTCTTTCTGTTTTTCTTGGAAAGATTTACAAGGTGCTAATCAATTTTGTTGTTTAAAAAAATTTTTTTTAGTGTTTATTTCTTGAGAGAGAGTCAGAGCGTGGGCAGGGGAGGGGCAGAGAGAGAGGGAGACACGGAATCGGAAGCAGGCTCCAGGCTCTGAGCGGTCAGCACAGAGCCCGACGCGGGGCTCGAACTCACAGACCGCGAGATCATGACCTGAGCCGAAGTCAGACGCTCAACCGACTGAGCCACCCGCCCTCCCCCTATTTTGTTGTTTTTGAAGAACGACCTCTTGATTTAACTTCTCAAGGCTCTGATTTTCTGCTTTCTAATGCATGGATGTTCTCCTTTTTGTCTTTATTAATTCCTTTTCAAGTGTCTTGAGCTGAATGTGCAGGGATACATAATTGGTGATAATAATGAATAACTTAGTTTCATTCTCTCTTGTTTGGTAAAAATATTTAGACTGGGACTCTTCCGTGTGCAGTTCAGGCCCCTATCCCCCGGACTTTGCCACATGTGGTATTCTTTTTGCCCTACACAACAATCGTGGATTTTAATTCTGTTTTTACTTGAACATTTTTGAAAATTAACTTTTCCTTTGATGGGGTAGTTCCCATTTTGTTATGGGCTCTGGTTTTATTTCACTGTGGTAAGAGAATGTCCATTTTTGAGAATTCTCTCTCTCTCCACTATTCTGAGTTCTCTTTTTCTCGGAGCTCCCAGAGTCCAGTAAATCTCTCTCGGGGAACGGCCCTCACGTTATCATCAGCTTGATTATCAGTGTCTTGATTTTCCCCTTCATCTTTCATATTCTTGCCCTGCAAAGGCACCTACTCAAATCTCTTTCTTACATCTCTTTAAAGATGTCTGTATCTCTGGAAAATGCATAGTGTTGCTGAATGTGTATTTTAACTTGCATAAATGATATTGTGCTACATATCCCCTCCTTTATTTGTTTGCTGAGGAGTCTCAATTTGTTAGAGAATCCACATGAAATGGTTTTATTTTTTCAAGTCACTCCCCTCCACATGTCCTATGTCAAAGCTTCTTCCCTCCCCCAAACATCATTTGGGGCAGAGTATACAGTTTTCAGTCACTTTTAGTTACTATACGCCCCGTCTGATTACAAGTCTCGATTTAAAAATCAATTTGATTTAAACCTTGCCAAGTTCGACCACATCTCCCTCCTCCAGTGCTCCTGGGGGATGAGGGGTTCCCTGCCTTGCCAAACTGTCAGGGAGCTGGCAACTGGAGTGGACACTCTTGTGTCTCCCTCAACTCTTTTTCTACCTCAGCTTTTTTTTTTTTTTTCAACTCTCTTTTTTAAAGTTTATTTATTTTGAGAGAGAGAGAGAGAGAGAGAGAGAGACACAGCATGAGAGGGTATGTGCACAAGCCGGGCAGGAGAAAGGGAGTGAGAGAATCCCAAGCAGGCTCCACACCAGCGCCGTGGAGCCTGACGTGGGGCTCAATCTCACAAACCATGAAATCATGACCTGAGCCGAAACCAAGAGTCAGACGCTCAACTGACTGAGCCACCCAGGTGCCCCATTTCCCCCCAATTCTATATGCATGATCACTGCTTCCCCATCCCCTCACTTTCAATCTGCATGCATCTTTCAATCTGAAATGAGTCTCTTGTAGGCAGTATACAGATGGCTCTTGTTTTTTTGTCTGTTCCGTCACTGAATGTGACAGAGCATTTAGTCCATTTACATTCTAAGTAATTAGTGGTAGCTATGTATGTGTTGCCATTTCGTTAACTTGTTTGATGGTTTTTGTAGTTCTCTGATTTTTTCTTCTCTTACTCTCTTCTCTCACAGTTTGCTGGCTTTTAGATATGCTTGGCTTCCTTTCTTTTTGTTTTTTGCATATCTATGACCAGTTTTTGATGTGTGTTTGCCATTAGAGTTGTATGTAACATCTTCTGCATATAGCAGTCTATATGAAGTTGATGGTTACCTAAGTTTGAACCCATTCTTTCTTCTTCTCCCCGCTAGCACCCCACATTTTAGGTAGATGGTGTCATACTTTACATCCTTTTATTTTGTGAGTCCCTTGACTGATTTTTATAGATATAGTTTTTACTGCTTTTGTGGTTCCTACTTTTCTTACTCCCGCTTATGGTCTTTCCTTTCCACTTAAAACATCCCCTTTAACATTTCGTATAGGGCTGGCTTGGTGGTCCACCCCCATCAACCTTCAGTTTGTTCTCTGTATTTAAGAGTCTCTGATGGTTTGCCTCCCTCTCTGTTGGTAACTATTTTTTTCTTTCCCTTCCCCCATGGTCTTCTGTTAAGTTTCTAACTTCCACAAGTGAGTGAAATCATATGATATTTGTCTTTCTCTGACTGACTTATTTCACTTAGCATAACACCCTCCAGTTCCATTCATGATGTTGCAAATGGCAAGATTTAATTCTTTTTCATTGCCTAGTGGTAGTCCATTGTATGTATATACCACATCTTCTCCTTTTTTTTTTTTTAATGTTTACTTATTTTTGAGAGGTATAGAGACAGTGCACGAGCAGGGAACGGGCAGAGAGAGAGGGAGACACAGAATCCGAAGCTGGCTCCAGGCTTCAAGCTGTCAGCACAGAGCCTGACATGGGGCTTGAACTCATGATCCACGTGATCATGACCTGAGCCGAAGTTGGATGCTCAACTGACTGAGCCACCCAGGGGCCCCTATACCACATCATTCATTAGTTGATGGACATTTGGGCTCTTTCCATAATTTGGCTATTGTTGATAGCACTGCTATAAACATTGGGGTGCATGTTCCCTTATGAATCAGCATTCCTGTATCCTTTGGATAGATTCCTAGTGGTGCTATCGTTGGGTTGTAGGGTAATTCTATTTTTAATTTTTTGAGGAACCTCCACACTGTTTTCCAGAGTGACTGCACCAGTTTGCATGCCCACCAACAATGCAAGAGGGTTCCATTTTCTCCACATCCTCATCACCATCTGTTGTTTCCTGAGTCGTTAACTTTAGCCACTCTGACTGGTGTGAGGTGGTATCTCAATGTGGTTTTGATTTGTATTTCCCTGATGATGAGTGATGTTGAGCATCTTTTCATGTGTCTGTTGGCCACTTGTATTTTTCTCTCTCCTGTTCAGCTTGATTGCTTTCCATAATTCTGTACTCCAGGTCACTGATCCATTCTTCTGCTTCCTCTAGTCTGCTATTAATTCCCTCTAATGTATTTTTAATTTCATTTATTTGAGTTTTTTATCTCTGATGGATTCTTTTTTGTTTTCTGTCTCTTTGTTGAGGGGGTCACTGGGGTCCTCCAATCTTTTGTCAAGTCCAATGAGTATCTTTATGACCATTACTTTGAATTCTCTATCAGACATATTATCTCTATTTTGTGTAGCTCCCTTCCTGTGATTTTGTCCTCCTGTTCTTTCACTTGGGACATATTCCTCTGTTTCCTCATTTTGTCTAACTCTCTGTCTGTTTCTTTGTGTTAGGAAAGTCAGCTGTGTCTCCTGTTCTTGAAAGTAGCAAACTTATGAAGAAGAGGTCCTGTTGTGCCCTGCACTGCAATATCCCCTGTTCACCAGAACCTGGCACTTCAGCGGTGTCCCCTATGTGTGTTGTGTGCACCCGACTGTTGTGGCTGAGCCATGTTTGCCTTCAGTCCAGTCACCTGCAATGGCCCTCTTTGCCTGTTGTGGGTAGGGTTTGGTCTCTGTGTTGTTAGTGGGTCAGTCTGGGGCTGCCTTCAGCTTGAGTTGAGTCAGTCCAGGCGTTTGCAAGAACTGTGGTAGCACTGAATCGCTGGGTATTTTCCCTGTGTCATCCCCTGAAAACTTTCATCAGTAGGTGGAGCCTGCAGTCAGATCAGATGTCTGCCCTCAGTCCACTGCTGGGGCCGCTGATGGACTGGTATGTGTGGTTATCTTCCCCTCTCCCTGGGGCAGGAGTCACCTTGGAGTGGTACTGGCACCCTGCTAGGGTGTGGCACTGCTTTGGATGGTCTCCTGCCAAGGGCGTGTTGGAGGGAGTGTGTGTATAGGAGAATGTGGTGTGGGGTGCCCAATGCCGGCAAGGCCTGTGCTCGTCACTGCAGGAGGATGAGCTGTGGCTGCCTGGGAAAACTGCTGAGGCCAGCTGGGATAGAGGGGGCATGTCCATAGGAGAATGCAGGGGTGAGGTGCGCTGTTTGCAAACTAGGTGGAGAGTGTTCTCAATGAGCTGGTTCCCGCAGGTGTCCGTATATCTAGGCTGGGGGGTAGGAGAGGCAGGCGGCACCTGCCAGCCCTTTTGTTCCTGGAGAAGTCTCCCAAAGATCCCTGCCCCTCCAGCACACACTCTGAGATTAGTAAGTACGTCTCCTTTTCATATACCCTAGGTGTTTTTTAAGCTGCTCCTTCTCTGCTGTATCTCCCTGGCTGTTTGTTATGCCATCTCTTTAAGAGCAAAGACTCAGTTTCCTATTACCCTCTGGCTCTCCCAGAGCTGAGCCACTGATTTTTAAAGTTCTATTAAACTCTACTGCTTGTAAGAACCAACAAAGTTAAGCCCCTCTAGTTTTCAAAGCCAAATGTATGAGGATGATTCATTTTCCCGGTGGGGATCCCCTGGGCCTGGGGTGCCTGGTGTGGGGTCTGCTCCTCTCCCTGCCCTGCACCTGGGGCATCCCTTCCTCCCATAGACAGTATTGCAGGTCAGTTTGGCTCCTGATTGGCTGTCCACTCTTCTTACCCTCTTCAAGGTGACCTTTTCTCTGCATTTAGCTGTGGTGAGTCTGTTCTGCCAGGCTTTGGGTCATTTTCTGGTTTATTTACTCTGATGTGGGTGTTCTCTAGGTGTATCCGTGGGACGAGGTGAGCCCAGGATCCTCCTACTCCTATCACCTTCCCCAGAAATCTCCCAAGTCTCTTTCTCTGCTTGTTACTGTTCAGGGTGTCCTTACATATACTAAATATTGACCTCTAGTTGGTTTTAGACCGAATAAATGCCCTATCTTAATTCATCATCTATCTTCAATGAGATATGGTGTCCTTCACTGAACAGTCATAAATTTGATGTACTTAAGCCCAACACATCTCCCTTCTTCAAGTTTGTAGGTTTTGAGTCTTATGTAATTTTTAAAAAATGTTTATTTTTGAGAGAGAGAGAGAGAGACAGAGCATGAGTGGGGGAGGGGCAGGGAGAGAGGGAGACACGGAATCAGAAGCAGCTCCAGGCTCTGAGCTGTCGGTACAGAGCCCGACGTGGGGCTCGAACTCACGGACCGTGAGATCATGACCTGAGCCGAAGTCAGACGCTTAACCGACTGAGCCCCCCAGGCGCCCCGAGTTTTGTTTTAAAACATATGCTTCGGGGTGCCGGGTGGCTCAGTCAGTTAAGCGTCCAACTTCGGCTCAGGTCATGATCTCACGGTCCGTGAGTTCGAGCCCCACGTCGGGCTCTGTGCCGACAGCTCAGAGCCTGGAGCTGCTTCGGATTCCTTGTCTCCCTCTCTCCCTGCCCCTCCCCCACTCATGCTCTGTCTCTTTCACTCTCAAAAATGAATAAATGTTAAAAAAATTAAAAAAAAACCCATATGCTTCATCTTAAGTCAAAGTCATGATCCTACATGTTTTTAACGAGCTTTACCTTTTTAACTTTTCACATTGAGGCTTTTAATTCCTCTGAGGTTTTGTTATGGCAGGCAGGACCCAAGTTCATTTTTCTTCATCAGTTTCCCCACCATTACAAGAGACCACCTTTCTCAGAACTTTCTGGAACATGTGCCACATCTCCTCACATGCAGACATCAGGCTGGCTCTCCATTGCATGATTGGTCAATTTTCCTATTTTTATGCCAGTGCCACAGTTTCTGTAATCACAGCTTTGAAATATATGTAACTCTCTGCTAGGTCAAATCTACCACCAGCCGGACTTTCCAATTTGCTCTTTTTTCTCAGACCTGTCATGGAATTCATGGCCCAGTGTCCTTCCATATCAACTTTAGAATGCTTTGCACAACAAGGAGGGGGCTGGTTTGCATTTCAAACCGCTCACTCTGCAAGCAGGAGTATAGGAAAGAAGGTAGTCAAGGGCAACACTTTGGAGGCCTCCCATGAGTTAAGGGAGGACAGAGGTAGAGGACCCAGGCGTTCTGGTCAGAGAGGTGGCAGGAGAAGGGAGAGAGAGAGGCCAGTGTGGTCCTGAGCCAGGGCCCCCGTGCCGAGCTTCTGTGCCACAGAGCAGGCTCATAGCCATGTGACCAGGGACAACACTTGCCTAACGCAGCTCATGCTAAGCCTATGGCTCAGGAAGGTGTGAATTTCGGCAGGGCCTGCAGCGAGGCTCTCCCCTCCTGCCGCCTCCCTCACGTCTCCCCCTTCCCCTCCACAGGCTAACTCTGGCAGCCCCCTCGTGTGTCAGGTGAACAACTCCTGGATCCAGGTGGGGGTGGTGAGCTGGAGCTTTCTCTGCAAGCGTCGACGCTTCCCAAGCATCTATACCAGCACCCCCCACTTCACCTACTGGATCCAGAAGCAGATCAGTGACATGAGGTTCATCAGTAGGGCCAGCGCTGCCTTCCCAAGCCCGGTCACTGGCCACATCCTGCTGGTGTCCTTGGGCTCCATGTGGCTCCTGTGAGCGGTGTTTCCAGGGCAGGCCCGCCCGGAGGCCACTTCTTCCTCCCTCCGTCTGCCCTCAGGAGAAGTGGAGACCCAGGGGACACGTGACATCAGGGCAGAGCACCCTTGGGGGAGGGTCCAGGAGCTGCTGTGTTCAGAGTTGTTCAATGAAGATGCTCTTGAGTTTTGCGCCACAGAAATCATCATCTTTCTTCTTGACTGTGGCCAGAACCCTCCGGAGCCTCCGCAGCCCCGGGGGGCCTGTCTGTCCTCTCAAGGGGAGCCTTTCCTGAGGGGCTTACTTGTGCTTTGTGCTGGCCATGTTTCCCCCCTCGGGGCTGCGCTCTCCCCTTCTGCCAACTTTGGGGTGGGACTCTGTGACCCCTAAGCCCTGCTTAATCCTGTCGCCACCTCAGCAACTCCCCGGGTCCCCATGGCCCTCCCTGGGGCCTCTGACGAGAGTTTCCTTCGGGCCTTCCTAAGAGAATTTGGCCTCTTCCCAAGAAACTCACAATGACCAGATCTGCATTTATGGACTTTGTTCCAGAACCTGTGAGCCTCTCCCAACCCTTCAGATCCCCCTAAGGGTCTACAGAAGCTGACCGGTTCCTCCTCCCTCCCTGGCAGAGGTGGATGGTGATGGGGGAGGGGGGTTGGGTGGGGGGCAAGGCAGAGTGCTTGCTGGGATGAATCGTGTGAGGTGACTGCGCCCTGAGCTCCCAAGCCGCCTCAGTGACCTCCATCAACGCCCCAGGGAGCCAGAGCCCTGCCTCCGTGCGGAGGTAGGCGTGGGGTCAGCTCAGACCTGGTGGGCCTCAGGTTCAGGGCCCTTGCCCTTTGGGCTCCAAAAGCGTAGCGGGTGTGATTTGCTGTCTTCGCAGAGATTGGGGCACTGAACGGGCAGCCTGAGTGTCACCCAAGACAGCGGGTCCTGGCAAAAGTTAGAATGTCCTGACTTGCTTTCACTGTCACCTAGAATTTGCCAACAGTTTTAAGCCCCCCACAGGATTTCATCACGACACTTTTTAATTGTGTTATCTGTCTGTGTCACGGAGCCATCAAAATGTTCCCCAGGGGCGCCTGGGTGGCTTGGTCGGTTGGGCGTCCGACTTCGGCTCAGGTCATGATCTCACGGTCCGTGAGTTCGAGCCCCGCATCAGGCTCTGTGCTGACAGCTCAGAGCCTGGAGCCTGTTTCAGATTCTGTGTCTCCCTCTCTCTCTGCCCCTCCCTTGTTCATGCTCTGTCTCTCTCTGTCTCAAAAATAAATAAACGTTAAGAAAAAAAAAAAAAAATGTTCCCCAAATTCCAACCCACCTTCAAGTGGCCTTCTGCTCCCAGAGGCTCTGCTGGTTACCATCACTCTTCCTCTGAGGAGAAACCTCACCTACCTCCTGTGCCGTCTTTCCGAAGCGGATAGATCTATAAGAGAAGAGCATTTGCTGAATGGGAGGGGGGGTGGGGGAGGGGAGGGGGGGTGGGGGTCGCTGCTTAAAATTTTAATCTTCAAAAAGTCATTCCTGAAAACCTTTCCATCTGATCAATTGCAGTGCCCCGGGGGCAAAGCCCTACAGTAGTCAGCAGGCTAATGGGCAGGCGGGCCACTGGAAGACCCTGGAGGCCAGCCCCAGGGGCCGGGTCTCATGTCACCAGGGGAAGGGTGGAAGCAGGCCCCAGCAGGGCAAGTGGGCTGCAGGAGGGAGGAGGTGCAGGAACTGGCTGCGGGTAGCCCGAGGGACTGCAGAAAGCGCGTGGCCCCGCGGCGCCAGGGGCAGCCCGCGCCCTGGGGCCCTGACACAGTGCGGGTGGAAGGGAGGCCAGTCAGTAGGGGGCGCCCGCGGGCCGGGCGGACACGGGGAGCGCCACCGCGGGTGGCCACTGGGGGGCGCCCGCATTCCCCACGCAGCAGACGCCTGCGCGGGAGGCCGACTGGGGGCGCCGTCGCGAGAGGAGCACCGCGGCGCAGAAGCGGCTACTCCCGATGGAGCCTCAGTGCAGGACGCGGGCCCGCAGGCAGGGCCCCCAGGGCCGCAGGGCCTCTGCCGTTGTGCTGCTGCTGCTGCTGGTGCTGCTGCTGCTGAGGCCCGCTGGTGAGCCCCGTCCCGCTCCCCGCCCCCCTCCCCCGGGCCCTCCCCGGGCCTCGTCTGACCCCTCTGCGTCCTTCCGCAGGCCGCCTGGCGGACCAGACTCCCGGGACACCCTCCAAGCCTGCTCCGGCCGCCCCTGGCGTCCCCTGTGCACCCACTGCCACCTGCCCCTCAGGCGGGCCTCGCCTTCCTCGCCAGGCCCCCACCGTCCTGTCGCCGCCCTTGACCCTCCAGACCAGCCCTGTTTCTAAAGAAGGCATCAGCTTATTTCCCAGTGAGTACCATGGACTCCCCGGGGGAGGAGGGTGCGGGGCAGTCTTGAGGACCTCTGGCCCCTAGGGACGGAGGGCGCGGAGGAGGAAGGGGCAGGGAGGAGTGGGAAGAGACGTTCCTTTTCCAAGGGTTCATTGAGCATCTACCGTGGGCCAGGCCCCCATCCTGGTGAGGTAGGAGGCCAGGAAAGTTGGCGGAGCCTGCGGCGGGCTGCATGTCCCTACGTCCCTGAACTGACCCAGGCTTCCAGCCAAGGACTTAGGGGATCTCCAGGATAGGTTTCAGGGAGCTTTGGGGTGGGAGCCTTGCAGCAGTGGCTCTCCAGCATGTTGAACAGAGACCCGCGGAATCACTCCTTATCCTGGAACTCCGTGCGCACAGTTTAGCTGCCACAGAAAGGCTCTCACACAGGACCCAGTGCGTGCAGACCTCCCCTCTCCTATGTTAGCCTTGGCAAACGCTGGTCCTGGCCCATGCACCCTCATCTCACAATCCACGAATCTCCCTGGAAAAACCCTGGAGGGGGGCTGCTGTGAGGTCGGAGATGTGCGTCTTCAGTTTGAAAACTTTTTCCAAAGTGGCTGCACGCGCTGACACTCGCTCCAGCGGGGAGTGAGCGGTCCGGGGCGGTAATCCTCACCAATACATGGTGTCAGGGACCCTGGAGTTGGCCTGGCAGGTGGGGTGGAGCGGAACCTCACTGTGATGCAAGTCGGCGTTTCCCTGAGGACTCACAGGGCTGAACAGCTTCTGTGTTGGCTGGCTGCTGGGGTTCCCTCCTCGGGATGTGTCTGTTCATGCACGTGGCTCCTTTTTCTCTTGGGTCGTCTGGTTTGTTTTCCTCACTGAATCACAGGAGGGGTTCCCAGAGGAGGGAGAGGGGTCTGCTTTGGCCAAAGTAGGGGGGGCCAGATGGAAACATGGATGAGTTTCTGGAGGTTCTGGCCAGAGCTCAGGGGCTTCTCGGCCAGGACAAAGGGGCCAGTGCTGCACCAAGCTGGTGGCTGGGAATGCCCTGGGGCCTGGGACCAGAGAGAGGGATTGCTTGGGGAGCACTGAGGCCCTTTGGAGACTGCAGACCTCAGTCCTCACGTGGACAGCATCATAACAGGGTGACCAGTGGGGAAAGAGAACCACCGCATGAGCGTGGGCCAGCAGCCCGAGAGGCGGGAAATCGGGCTGAGGGGAGGGGTGGGAAGGCGACTTGCGATGGGGCTGGAAGGTCCCATCCTGCATCAAACTCTCACCTTCCTCCTCAGCCTGCGGCTCCTCCTTCGAGGAAGACCCCACCCTCAGGGACCCAGAGGCCATGGCTCGGCGGTGGCCGTGGATGGTCAGTGTGCGGGCCAATGGAACACATATCTGTGCAGGCACCCTCATTGCCTCCCAGTGGGTGCTGACCGTGGCCCACTGCCTGATCCGGTGAGTCGGGACCTAGGTTGGTGGGTAGAAAGGCGTCTGGAGCCACTGGGGCCCAGTCATTCCTGGCAGCTGGTCCCTCGGCAGCAACTGTGGCCTCTGCAGAACCCCACGGGCCCAGCCTCAGTCCCACTTCGGCTCTTAGCAGGTGGAGGCTGAGTCCTGCAGATTCCTTCTGGGTTCAAGCCGGGTGCTTGCTCCCCTCACCTGGCTCCCCAGTCCTGAGCCTTCATGCCACAGATAGGACGGGGGGGGCTTGGAAGCCAGAGGGCAGGCCTCCTTCCTCCTGTCCACAGAAAGGAGCTCCCAATTCTTTTGTTTCACACCCTTTGCTTTACTTACTCATTCCTCCCTCTGTTCGACTCAAAGCCTTTGACGTTCCTCTGGAGCCAGGCCCCGGCCTGGGTGCTGGGGGCAGGGAGGGGACACATCACTCCTCTTGGGGTGCCAGGGAACACAGATGAGAAGACAGGGGAGTCTGGGCAGTGTGGGGACAAGAGAGGGGGCTGCACATGTTCCAGGGGGCCAAGGCAGCAGCCTGGATGCAACATCCATGCTGGCTTCGAGGGCTGACCATGGAAAAGCATGCTCCACGCCTGAAGGCCGAGGTGGAGACTTCAGGGGCATGCCGGGAAAGGAGGCTGGAGGGCGAGGCCACGGATGCTTGCCTTGATTGAGTGTGTTGGGCCCCTGTCACTTCCAGGGCCCAGCACGGGCTACCAGACAGAGAGTCCAGAGTTTGGAACCAGAGAAAAATGGTCCACATCCCAGCTCTGCCACTTCCTAACTGTGTAGCCTTGAGCTGTTTGCTGGGCTCCTCTGAGCCTCGGTTTTCCTCTCCACAAAGTCAAGGGTTGTTGTGAAAGCTGGACCACACGGTCTGTGCGCAGGGCCCTGTCCACATCTGTCGTGAGAGAAAAGCCTGGGGGGCTTGAAGCAGGTGGGTGGCCTGCCTGGGTTTGCTCAGAGTACAACAGTGTGGTGGGGGCAGGGGTGGGGTGCCTGGAGCTGATGACAGACCCCCGTCGTGGTTCTCCCAGGAATGATTTTATCTATTCAGTGCGGGCGGGGAGCCCAAGGATTGACCAGATATCTCAGACTACCGCCGACGTGCCGGCACTCCAGGTCATCGTGAACGAGAGGTACCAGTCTCGTCGGTACTGGTCCTGGGTGGGCCAGGCCAACAACATTGCCCTTGTCAAGCTTGCATGGGCACTCAAGTACAACACGTACGTCTGGCCCATCTGCCTGCCTAACTTGGACTTCCAGGTGAAGGATCACTCTGTCTGCACTGTGACAGGCTGGGGACTCCCCAGGGTTGATGGTGAGTCAGAGCCTCCCCAGACTGCTTGGGTGGGGAGCGTGTGGGAGAGGACCCAGGTGCAGGCCCGAGTCTGAGACATCTTCTTGTCCGGCTCTCATCTCCTTCCCCTTGGGGGTCTCGGCAGTGGGTGCGCTGTAGCCGTTCAGGCCTTAGAGGCCCCAGAGTGCCCATGAACCCCCCGCCCCAGGCCGGGGCATGTAAACAGGACTTCCTTGAAGGCAGAGGGAGTGGAGAGTAATATCTTCCTGCTTGCACGCAGTCGTAGGACATCAGGACTTGAAGCAGGACATCTTGAAGTGCCATGAACGAGGTTCTGTAAAAAGATCCCCCGACGCCTCACATGGTTGGTTAAGGGCAGTCCGCACCCAAAGGCTGGGAGTCACTCAGAATCCACGTGTGGCTGCCTCCTGCCCCCATTGGGCCTCAATCCCTTTGTCACCCCAAGGGATGGAGCAAGGCCTGAAGAGCAGGTTGTCGTCCCAGGGCCCCCCAGGGGGCATTTCTTTAGGAGTCTGACGAGTGCCCAGTCCATTTAGGGAGCTCCTCTTTTTCACAAGAGAGGTGCTCTTGCCTGTGGCTTCACCGAGCCAACTTGCCTAAAAAGAGCAGCTCCACCCTGGGGGTGGGGGTGGCTGTGGCTGTTTGTCTTTCCTGCCGTGGCCTGTCTGGGGAACGGCTGGGGATGGTTGGAAGTCTGTCCCCCAGGGGCTCCTGGCTAGAGACAAAGACACACTGGTGAGAGGGAGGAGGGGGAGGAGGAGGAGAGAGAGAAGCACACAGTGCCTGGGGCCCACAGAGGGGCGTCTGGGCTAGTGAGGGCAGAAGAGGCCTTTGGGGAGGGCTTGAGCAAAGCAGGGAGTTGGACCGGAGTGGGGCCGGGCAGGCCTTGGGAGCAGAAGGGTCAGAAGCCAAGCTGCTGAGGCAGGAGCGGACCCCGTGGACTGGGCTCTGTAGGGGTGAGAGCAGACCCAGCAAGGACAGACTGAGGGCAGCCTGTTCCAAGCTGTCCATGGGGGGCCGTTTGAGAGGTTGGAGGAGCGGCCAGGAGCAGGGAGGAGGGCCGCCAGGCTTGCAGCAGTGAGAGCACCAAGCCTGAGTTGTGGGGGGCCTGCCCCACAGGCATGTGGCCCCAGTTCCGGACCATTCAGGAGAAGGAAGTCACCATCCTGAACAACAAAAAATGCAACCAGTTCTACCACAAGTTTTCCAAAGTCCCCTCTATGGTCCAGATCGTGGACTCCCAGATGGTTTGTGCCGAGGACTCCGACAGGGAACACTTCTGCTATGTGAGTGCTCCTCTTCGTGCTCCCTCACCTCCAAGGGTGCATGGCCAGGAGGGGTGCTGGGGTGCAGGGCAGCGGGGCTGGAAGGGGAAGGGACAGGAGCACGGAGGGAGGGGTGAGAGAGAAGGGGGGGCAGTGGGAAGACGGGGGGTCGGGACCTGGCATGAGAGAGGGGAGATGAACCCCTCTGAGGGAGGGTCTCCTGAGTCTGGATCTCGAGGGCACCCCCTGGGCAGGGTGATGGGGGGGCTGTGGGAGAGATGTGCTGCGAGGTCCCTGCTTGTCCTTGAGCTGGGGCAGGTCTCCCTCCAGCCACACCTGGCCCCCCTGACCCTTTTCGTTCCGCCACCCCTCCCCACAGGAGATAAGCGGTGAGCCCCTGGTCTGTCCTGTGGACACCACGTGGTACCTGGTGGGACTGGTGAGCTGGGGCCCAGGTTGTGAAAAGAGCAAGGCCCCGCCCATCTACCTACAGGTCACCTCCTACCGTCACTGGATCTGGGAACGCGTCAATGGGCAGGCCCTGCCAGCCCCGTCCAGGGCCCTGCTCCTGGTGCTAGCGCTGCCCCTCAGCCTCCTCGTTGCCCTCTGACACCCTCGTGCCGTCCCCGGGGGGTGCCGTCCTCCCCCTCTGAGCCCAGAATGCTGCAGGTGTAGCTCTCCCAGCCCCGCAAAGTGGGGCAGAGATGAGGTGCTCAATTAAACACTTTTCTTCCACAAGCCTCCTCCTTCCTGGGTGCGCTCGAGTGGGAGGTGAGCAAGCCAGACGGGGGTTTGATGGGGGGACTCCAGACTGTCTCTATTGAAAAGCGCAGAGCCCCCCCCCCCGGTCTGCCTCCATCTCTAGGTTTGGGGTGGCTCTCGCAGAAGGTGGGAGTGTATAGGGACGATACTGGGGTGATGGATGGCCTAGAATGTTCTGTCCGGGCTCAAGCTGGGCTGCCAGGACGCAGAGTGAGGCTGGGGTAAGGGTGCAGCTCTGTCTGGGCCCCGCAGGCGAGTGTGTTCTTTTCTGTGATACTTTCCTTGACTTTGGTGGCTGGAACACACCCTGTCATTGCCCTGAAGCACCGTAGTGAACTCTGATCGTCCAGCCCTGCCCCCTGCCTAGAGACTGGGGCAGGTGCCCACTGGGACCAGACATTATCTGCCAGCAGCCATGCCTGTCCATAAAAGAGCAGCGGAGGCCCCAGGGCAGAGGCCAGGGAGCAGCTGGCAGGGCAGATGGAGCTCAGGCCTGGACCCCCGAGGCTTTACCAGCTGGTTCTCTGTTTGACTTCAAGTGGCCCCTGCTCCTCTGGGCCTCTGTTGCCTGGGCCACACAGGAGGGCCCTGGCCTGTATGGGTCTAATGACCTTTGCCACAACCTGAACCTGCTGTATGAGAAGCCCGTAAGGCTGGACCCTGAGGGCAGAGTCAGGGTTTCTGCCTGGCGGACTGAGCTCTCAGTGCCCACAGCAGGCCCTCTGCAATTTCTCTGCCCCCTCACTGCTCCGTGACTCGTGTCTGCCTGTAGACTCGTGTCTTCTTGTAGAACAGTGATCCAGCTGTAGGTCAGAATCCAGATTTGACTCCTCCGTGTCCCCAGCACAAGGCTCAGGCCACGGAAGGCCTACTGAAAGCCACAAAGTGGAGGGGAGGGGAGCGGAGAGCGGGCGGCTTCCTCCCCCGTTTTAATGCCCCACTGGCTGCGGCTGTCCCTCTGCCTCTCTCGGCCGCCACCTCTCCCTCCAGCTCATCCTAACTCAGGCTGGGAGAATAGTCAGGGGAGGGAGCTTCAGCTTGGCCCGTGCCACCCGTCACTGCCACGTCACCCTCCACATAAATGCTTCAGGGATAGGGCGTCCTGAGGGGTCATCTCAGGTCACTCGGGTACGAGAAGGCACTCAGCTTTATTTACAAGTGTCTGCAGGCTGCCGAGGCAGCGAGAGATTTTCCAGCAGCTTCCCCAGCTCAGGAGCCTCTGGTTTCCAGGCTCAGACCTGAGCGCCTCAGCAGAGGTTCGCTGCCATCTGGAAACCCCTCTGAGTGTCCTGTCCCCAAAGATTCAGTCTCTAGGTGACTTGACATCTTGACTCCCTGGATCCCCAAGATGGGGCCCAAGTACCAGCTTTCTTCCCCTCTCCCTTTGGCCTACTGGTCTCAGCCTTCTGCACCCCTGACCCAGCCCTGCAGCTCCCAGCCCTGAGCCCCCAGGCCTTCCGCTCAGGCCCCCAGCAGCCTCCACTCCATTGCAGTTGCTTGGCACAGGGTATCTGCTGGGCTGAGCCCCTGTTTCTGGGTCTCTCTGTTCACCATCCTGGCCAGCACCCCCACGGGGCCTAGAACAGTTTTCTGGCCACCAGGGCTGCTGTCTAGCCAGGTCTGAGAGCTGAAGCTTCCCCCAGACACCCTCTGCCTCCTTGTGGCTGTTCTGGGCATGGCCTCACACTGCAGCCCATCCAGTTTGGCCATCCCCTTCGGAGAGAGGAAACTGCTTCCCGTCAACCCTGTAGAGCCACTGCTGTTCCTGACAGAAGAGACAGAGGCACATCCGGGTGGGTGTGATCTGGATCTGCAGGGCAACAGTGGCCAGAGACCACATTGGCTGAACAGCCACATGGGTGAGGCGACAGGAGCTGAGTCCATGCTGGGAGGCAGGACACCTGAGGCAGTCCTGTCTCTGCCCCTGACAGGCCGTAACGATGGGGCCTCAGCCACCCCGTCGGAGCTGAGAAGAGGGTGTTCTGCAACCTCTGTGGTCCATGTGTGAGCTTGGAGTCCGAGATGCCTGGAGCCTGGCCTGGACTTGAGCCCCAGGGCTATCCAGCCCCAGCTGCCACCTCCAGGAAGCCCTTCTCATTTTTCTCCTTTCTTCTTCTTGGCCTCATTCTTTTCATCCTCCTCTACCTTGATGGCCACTGTGTCCACGCTATCCTTCTTCTTCTTCTTCTTCTTATCCTCTGTGGGGTAGAGGAAAGGCAGGTAGCAGGAGTGAGGCAGGGTCCTAGGGCCCCCACCAGAGCCTCCCACATCCAGCCCTTCACTTCTTCCTTCCTACCGAACTTCTCCTGCCTGCAGAAGAGCTCCGGGTGTAACTTGCCTCTGGGTCTCTCTCACTCGGGCCCATTTCTGTGCTCTGGTCTCCAGGGACAGGTTTGGGGCAGAGGCGTGGAGCAGGGCCACTCTTGGTGGCAGGACTGAGGGTCTGGCTGGCTCGGCAGGGACAGGCGGTGGTGCAGCTGGGGGCCCCTCCCTGGTCTGCTCACCTCCGGGGATTTCTGTGAGCTCGTTGAGGGGCGGCACAGTCTCCAGTTTGTCCGTGTACATCTTGGCTGCCTTTCGCTGCAGGTACCGGGCTTCGATCTCCTTCCGGGTCCGTGGCACGCGGCAGTTGAAGACACAGCACAGAGTGATAACTGTAGGGACGACAGAGTAGGCCTGGCCGAGGCTGGAGCTCAGACACCCCAGGAATGGTGCCCACATTGCAGACCTGCCTTCATCTACCTAAATGTGTCTCACCCAAGAGACTCTGGCAGAAGGCTCTGTGTTTGGACAGAACCCCTGTGGGCTCTGGGATTTCCGAGGTCAGCTCAGCAATTTCCAGAGCAGGACTGGCTTCACACGGGGGCCTGCTCTTGGAAGGGCCTCACGCTTGGCTTAATGCTCTGCCGTCAATGTTCTTAGCAATTTGTGAGCAAGGGGTCTCATACTTTCATTTTGCCCTGGACCCTAAATCGTGTCATTGGTCTCAGTTTCTGACTCGATTGAGGCCCCTGGAGGGCAGGGCAGAGGACTGCACGGTGACTCACGCTACAGCTACCTGGAGGCTGTCCTGTGTTCCCACCCAGGTCTCTCGGCTCCTAGTAATTCCTAGGTTTTCCTCCCCAGGCTCCTGAGAGGACCTCAGACACTGGAGGACGTAGCTGTGTCCTCCTCAACCCCCCTGAGGACAAGCCTGAGCTCCTCCTGGCCGTGAGAGCCCACGAGAGCCCACGAGAGGGCACAGACCCTGCCCTGGGGCGTTCACCTCCCACAGTTATTCCAGGAGCGGTTTTCCGGCTCAGGGCAGCTGTGCCCACGCGAGCTGGGCCAGGGAACGAAGCTGGACTGTCTAGTGATGGGCAGGGCAGTGCTGGGCTGCCAGGGCCCGGCTGGACTGAGTTTATTTTTCTAAGGCCCCACAGTCTGACCACCTTGGCCCCAGCCTCAGGGGAGGGGACGGGGCTGCTTCCTATTATAAATCAGATGACAAGACATAACTTCCTGGCAGACTCCTGGGGGCAGGACGGCCAAGCGGGACAAGCCAGGCCTATTTTAGGGAAGATGCATCAGACCAGTGTAGCCGGGGCTGGAGCACCCTTTGGAGTCAACTGGTGTGACTCTTTCAGCCAAATATTGTGGCCCTGCTAAGTCTCCCCCAGGTTCACAGAATGAAAAACAAGGAAGGAAGGAAGGAATGCATGCGTGCATGAGATGGCCTCAAAGCCTTTGCTGCTCAGGACAGAACTGGACTCCTGAATGGGTGGGTAGGGGGAGCTAACAGCATCCGGGCACTCTGGGGGGCTGCACGAGGCCCCAGCAGTAGGTCTGTACCTTGCTGTCCAGGGGTAAATGGCAAACCTTTCTTATCCGGAGAGCTGGGTTCTGGTCTTCTCCAGACCCTTGTGTGTAGGCCTATGGCCCTAGTCCTACCACCGGCTTGGGCGGTCTCTTCCAGCCACCCCACCAGGCACGTCCTCTGACCGTGCTTACTCAGGTTCTCCACAGAGGCTGGTCCCAGGCTCTATGAGGCCTCAGCTTTGCAGGGAGCTCAGCCATTGGCAGCTGGAGCAGGGCCCACACACCGCCCCTTGCCTACCCCACCCAGCCTGGCCCAGTCACTTCTCTTCAACGAAGGGAAAAAAACAACGCGTTTTGGATCGAGTCCCAGGGCCCAGGCAGGGGCTTGGAATGTGTAGTCCCCGGGCTGGAAGGACCTCCAGAGGCACCCCCACCCAACCCCAGCCCCTCTGCACGAGGTTCTGGGCCCAAGCAGCCGGGAAAGCAGGAAAGAGGTTTCCTCTCCAGGAGATGCCATCCCTACTCCCCAGGGCCCTGCATGGAGCCCTGCATGGAAGGTAACAAGTGGTGCCCTGCTGCTCAGAAGACTTTGGGACTCTCCCTTCCTCTCCCTTCCTCTTTCCTAGGAAGCAGGGTGAGGAGTAGGGGCTGGTGTGTGTGCTTCATGTCCAAGCCCCTCTTCGGGTCTGTCATTGCAACTTTCTTGTGTGGCCCTGGGCACCTCCACTGTCCGGGGCCCAGCAGAGTCTGGAGAGGCCGTTCTGTGTTTAGAGGCCCCTCAGTGCCTTCACCCCTGCTCCGTGGAGTGCCCCGGAGCTGCTCCCTGGACACGCACCCTGCACTGCTCCTTATGGGCAGATGCTCTTGGTGCTGTGGGTTGGGGGGCACAGTTTCCTCTCTGAGCACCTGGGCTGGGGCTGTAGCCACAACGGTGTCAGTAGGGCCTCCAGAGAGACGCCTGACTGATTCTCACCTTGGCTAGGAATGAAATGTAGGCCCTTGGTCAGATCCTGCTCCCACCCCAGTCATGAAGAAATGGTGGTGGGGGTGTGCGTGGAGACTTTCCCACAAGGAGGGCCTTTCTGGTGCCAGGAGAAACAGATGCAAATCAGATGTCCCTGTCTCCCTCGGAGTCCTCACATCTGGGTGGGCCCTCTGCTGTGGCGCTGCCCTCCAGGGGACCTCATCCTGAGCCAGCTCCAGCTCGAACTTATCCGACCTGGGGGGCACGCAGTAAAAGTCCTCTAGGGGTCACCTGAGACCTTGTGTGGAGGCCATTCCGTCTCTGCTCTGCCCGCACCATGCCCTCTGCCTGGCATTTTTGGGGGGCAGCCTACCCAGCCAAACCGCATGCGTCCCCGCATGCATCCGCAGTGGAGAGGACCCTCCTCCGTGAAGCTTGTGCAGGGCGAGGGGGTTTTCTGTCCCTTCGTTACCTGCGTCTCCCCCAAACCTCTGACGTGTAGGAACCTTCGTCAGACTCTGCTTTGCACCCTGATGGTCTCCCTATCCACCGACATTTCTCTGCCCTCTTTCTCCAACTCCAGACCCCTTCTCTGGAAGGGCCGAAGGGGGCACGCCAAGCCCATCTCTGTTGTGAGCTGGAGTCAAGCAACTCAGTCCCAGGAGAGGAAGGGGTCCCTTGCTCTTAATGGAGGTGGGTGTGAGTCGTTCCAGGGGGACGGGATCTGACAAGGCAGGGTTTGCAGCCTGGGAGCCACATCTGCCAGGTGTCTGGGGAGCCTCCAGGCTGGGCTGCGGCCAAGGATGGCCTTGCTGGGGCTTCTGGGTGTGGGCCCTTTAAGCCTGGCCAAACTGCAGGAGAAGCATCAGGAGGCCAGCGATAGGGAAAAATGACACGTCCTCATCCTGGTTCAGTGGAGTCCCCTGTAATTACCGTAATTGCCATGTGGCTGTGTCCCAGTTGGGCAGAATACTTCAGGTCACCACCAGCCTGTCAGCCCTCCACAGGGACTTTGTGTAGATCAGGAGGTGCCAGAAACCACAGTGGGCCTCCTGCGGGCGACTGGCCTGCTTGTACTGCCCGGAATTGCTGCTCTGAGCCCCTGGGGGTGGTGCCGGGGGCGGGGTACAGGGGGTGGCGTGGGGTGGGAGAGGGCGGGGAGCAGCTACTCACTGATGGACAACACGAAGAGCGAGAAGATGCCCACCACGTGCCAGAGGCGCATGTCCCAGAACACCACGGTCTCCTTGGTCAATGGGGGCGGCTTGGGCTTGGGCGGGGCTGTGCTGGGCTGCAGGTCAGGAGAGAGAAGAATGAGCCAGGCAGAGGCCAGGGCTGGGGCTGGGCCGAGAGAGGCCCAGGTTTCAGCAGGACTCAGCCCAAGTGTTTCAGAATCTCCTAGAATCTAGAGTCTTAGACATTCAGTCAATGTCCTAGACCTTGGGAAGTTCCGGATTTAGAGCAAGGGAAGAAAGCAGCTCCAGAACCATGGAGCCAGGGACCTGGGGTACAAGGGTACTTGGGATGCTTGAGGACACCAAGGCCTGAAGGGGCAAAGGTGGATGGCTTGTCCCAATGAGGTTCGAGGCCCCTTCGGCAGCCTGCTGGTCTCCTCCTGCTCCAGTCCTGGGCCCCGCAGGCAGATGGGGTCTCAGGACCAAGGCCAGAGACAAGGCAAGGCCTGTGCTGCCCTGGGGGACTTTGCTCTCAAGCACCCTGGGTGTGGGGTGGGTTGTGGAGCTGGACTCAGGGCCCGTGGCTCGGCTGTCTGGCCAGGATGCCCACCAGGTGACCTCAACAGTCACCTATCCTGCCAGAGTCACCTCTTCTGACCAGAAGGATAGGCCAGAGTCTCCTGGGACAGGACCAGATAAATTGTCTGCAATGAGGCAGCGACACCTAGAGGCCGAAAGCTATAAGCATGACTGGAACAAGCCTGTGCAGAGCTTAGCAGGCCACCTCCCACCTTCCCAGTGGGACACAGCCCTGCCCTGGGTGTCTAGGGACACGGCCCTGCCCTGGGGGTCTAGGGGACACGGCCCTGCCCTGGGGTACTAAGGGGACACGGCCCTGCCCTGGGGGTCTAGGGGAACAAGGCCCTGCCCTGGGGGACATAGCCCTGTCCTGGCGGTTCTAGGCAGGACCTCTCCCTGACCTAAGGGGCCGAGAGGGATGTGACCTTATCTCTGTCACCAAGTTTGGCTGAGGGATGGAGGGGGAGGCGGTTAGCGCTTAGAGGGAGAGAGGACCCTGGGGCATCTGTGGAATTCATTGTCTCCTGATTAACTGAATATGGACCGACCTGAGGAGTCCTTTCTGGCTCTCTGGGAAGGAAAGGCAACTCACAACTCAACCATCCGTCCAGTCTTTCCCCTGGTACATGAGCATGGATTGGCACCTACCCCAAATTCCTCATCTAATGAACACCACCCTTCGGCATGTTTGGGGACACTCAGAGAGGATCAGCAACCTGTCCCAGGTAATGCAGGGCATCTCTGTGCTTGGGACTGATACATGATTCCTCAGCTTTTTTCTCTTAACCAGGGTAAACTCGGGTGGGAGACATCTTTCCTCTAGGCCTCAGTTTCTCCATCTGTAAGTTAAACATGGGGTGGTTCCAAGGTTCTCTGGGAAGCTCTCTCTACCCAAGTAGAGTGGGAAAATTGACAAGAAGATAACCCTCCTCAGCATCATCCCAGGGGCCTGGATCCGTTTGCAGGGTCAGACACATGTGTGTGGGGTCAGGCACATCTGGGGGTTCAGGGCTCATGTGTGTGGGTTGGAGCGCTTAGGGTTTGGGCACATAGTTGTGGGTACCGGGCACACGTGTGGTTGGAGTACGAGTGTGTGGTCAGACATATGTCTGTAGAGTCAGGGCCGGGGTCCTAAGGCTCAGTGTGTCTGGTCTGGCTGGGCTATATGGCTGGAAGACTCCGAGGTCCAGAGAAGAGATCTTGGATTCTGAGCCCGGGGAAGCTGAGAGCCCACTTCTGACACCTTGTTCCAGCCTTGTTCTGGGTGGAATTGAGCTTACAATCTCTCCCTGATAGGGATCTCAGGTAGAGGGTAACACATAAGAGTGGGGCACCTCCTCGTGGTGGGCACTGCTGGGGGGTCTGAACTCTAAAGCTTGGGAGCTCTGGCCTCCATCAGATGGAGGATGATGGCTGTAGGGATCGTGGTGGGCGGTACCGTGGACTCAGCCCTGCCCATCTCTCTGGCGCTTCCCTGGGTCCCCTGGGCTCAGGCTGTAGGCAGATGGCAGGCAGATGGACTCCAAATGCAATTTTCCTTGATGAGCCAGGAGAAGATGTGCTCCTGGGGGCTGAGGGGAAGAGTCCTTGGCTCAGAAGTGATGCAACACCCACCCTCAGCCTTCTGCCACACCCAGGCCAGCTCAGCTCTGCACCGGAGGCCTCAGGGCAGCCACTAAGGGGCCCAGGTACACTCTGCGGGGCTCAAGCCAGCCTGGCTCCCTTTACAGGGACACTGGAGCTGACATCCGACTCCAGCCCAGCATTTTGATCACACCCCCTGGTCTGCAGCAGGGACAGGCTAGTATCGAGGTATAGGGCTCTGTCTTCATGTCTCTTGGACCCTCAGGTTCAGGGCTGTGTCTTCTTAGACCCTCAGGATAAGGCTCTGTCCTCCCTCTCCATCCTGTCTCCTGGCACCTGCCCCCGAGGGCTCTCCTGGGCACCTTGCTGACTCCTGCCTTTCTGTCTCTCTGGCCTCTCCTCTCTGCTTCTGCCTGCACAGGCTCTAACCCCCACTCCTCCCTGGCCCTGCCTCTTGGGCCTTCTCCTTCCGGCCTCGTGTTTCAGAATTCTGGGTCTGGTCTGCCTCTTTGGCTCCCCTTCTCAGCTCAGCAAGAATGGGGTACGGAGGGGCCAGGGAGGCTGCAGGTGGCCCTGACTCTTGCCTTCCCCACCCTGCCTGGCCCCAGCTGAGCTCCCGAACCCCCCTGGCTGTCCTCCTTCTCTCTTGCTGGGCGGCACGGCAGCTCCCCGCAGTTCTCTCAGCCGTGAGCCCTCTCCCAACTTACCCTCCTCCTTCCACACCAGGACCCATCACAACTCTCCCCTGCTCAGAGACCTTTGCCAACTCTCCATTATCACCAGGACCAAGTAAGACCCCTGAGTGAGTCCCTGGGTCCTGGCCTGCCTGCCTCTCCCCTCCAGGGCCAAGTGCTCCACATGGAGTTGAACTCAACACACGGCTGCTCTGTAAAGGGTCTCCTCCTCTTCCTGCCCCTACCCTCCAGCTTGGAAAGCCCTCGCCTGCTTCCTAAGGCTATGTCTCCCCCATTAGTCAGGGGACCCTGAAGGATCTCTGGAGGCAGAAGCTCTTTCCTCTGGCAGACCCTAGGATCAGGGACTAGATCTCCCCTATCAGACTAGATAGAGGTCACTGAAACCAAAGATCATGCCTCTCCCTACACCCCCCCACACCCCGCCCTCATTAGGGCAAAAGCAAGAGGATAAGGGCTGTGTCCCCCAGCGACTGAGCAAGGCTGTATCCCCAGTCAGACCTGGAATCCTTATGATCAGGGTGAGTCTCCCCCACCCGACTAATGTTCCTGAAGTCAGGGGCTGTGCCCTCCCATTAGACCAGGGACCCTAAGATTGGGGGCTGAGTCTCCCCCCGGAGCCTGGAAGCCCTCGGGGCAGGGCTGTGTCACCCCATTAATCCAGGTCCCCTAGGGCAGGAGGAAGGGAAAAAGGCAGCTCCCAAGGCAGAAGGGCGTCCCCAGCCCTCTGCCACGCGGCCACAGCCTCCCCGAGCCCCTCGCGCCGCCCCGCCTCACCTCCACCAGCTGCCCGGCGACCCCCGCAAGGCAGAGCCCCAGCGCGACGCCGCCCAGAGCCCACAGGGGCCCCGCGCCTCGCCGCTGCCCGGCCATCTTCGCGCCCCGCGGCTCCCCGGGCGGGCGAGGCCGCAGGTGGGGGGAGCGAGCGACGCGGGGGGCCGGGCGCGGTTGGCCCGGTGACTGCCCCGCCAGGCAGCCGGCGCTGGCGGTGACGATCTGGTCGCAGGCCGTGAGTGGGCATCATTTATTCATCGTCGGTGTCTGGTTCCCTGCCGCCCACCCCCACATCACCGCGGATGGAGGGCCCGCCCCCCTCCCGGTGGATCCGAGTCCGGGTCTCCCTCCCCTAACCCGATCCAGCCGGGCAGAGAGGAGTGAGAGTGACAGGCTGGGGTCAGGTCCTTGAACAACAGGCCCCAGCTCCCCTGCCCGACTTGGGCCTCAGTTTCTCCATCTGGGGCAAGGGGAGGAGTTAGAATCTGCTGATCTGGGAGGCCCTTCCCAGTCTGACGTTCTGAATTTGAAAAACCCTGCTGGACCCAGGCTGGCGGTGGGGGGGGGGGGGGGGCGGGGGACGGTATGGCAGGCAGGTTGCCATAGTGACAGGCGCTCAGGGATGTCCTGGGCTTTCTGGGCTGGCTTCCTGCCCAGAAATGGCTCTGGTCACTCTGGACACCAGAGCTAGAGTGGGGATGGGGACCAGGGGATGGTATGATCAGAGTTGCTAGTTCCGGGTGCTATGGAAGGTTCCTGAAGAAGCCAGCACCTGCTGCCCCACGGGACTGGGAGGACTCCCCCTGGAAGAGCTGGAGGACCATTTTCTGACCCTGGCCGACCTTGAGCCTCTGCCCCAGTCTGATCCCCAATTCTTACTCCAGTCTGAGCCATGATCCTGGCCTCGCACTGAACCTGGCCCACATGTACTCTGGTCCTGACCCCAGGATGAGCCTTGACAACCCAGGGATGGAGCAATGGAGGGTCTGAGAAGCTGTGGAGACCCAGAGGGCTTTGGAGGAGGACGAAAAGGAGGAGGAGGAGGAGGAGGAGGAGGAGGAGGGTGGTCTGGGGTGGGGAGACTCCTCTGGTCCATCCTTTCTCTCACTTCTCCTTCCACCCCTCCCTCCCTCCCTTCCTTCTTCCCTCCCTTCCTCCCTCTCTCCTTCCTCCCTCCCTTCCTCCCACCCTCCCACCCTTCCTTCCTTCCTTCCTTCCTTCCTTCCTTCCTTCCTTCCTCCCCTTCCTTCCTTCCTCCCCCCCTTCCTTCCTTCCTTCCTTCCTTCCTTCCTTCCTTCTTTCCTTCCTCCCGGACCCTGTAGATTCAGATCCTCATAGGGCTCCTGCCTGGAGGTGCAGCAGATGGGCAAGGGCCAAGGTGAGAGCTACAGCAGAGAGCAGAGGGCCAGCCATGGACACCCACAGGTGACAGGGGTGGGAGATCACAGGCGGGCAGGGAAACAAGAGAGCCACTGGCAAAGGACAGCTGGCCTGAGGGATCCTCAACAGTAAGTGGCAAAGTCTGGGGTCTCAGTGGGCTGGGCCACCCCATCCTCCCCAGGCTTGCCCCAGCCAGGCAAACAGGGATTCTATTAAAGCCCAAATGACTTGCTGAAGCTTCCGCTTCCTCATGCCTCTGTCATGGGCCAGGCTAGGGAAAGCCGCACTGACCAGCCAGGGAGGTCACCCTTGGGACACAGGGTCAGAGAGGCCTTGGCTGGACTGGGCTGAGGTTAGTGGGCCTGACAGTGGCCGTGGGCAAGCTGTTACCCCTCTCTGCTTTGAACTTCTCGTCTACGGAATGGAGAGGGCAAGACTTTCACCAAAGGGCTGTTAGGATTATATGGAGCTAAGGATTATGGAGTGCTGAGTTGCTAGCTTTCCCTGCTAGCAAAAATGATTTAAATTTCCTTTTTCGCTCTCTGAAGGCGGCGAAAGTTGACCGAACAAAACTGAAGTTATTATCCCCAATTTACAAAACTAAATTAGCACGAAGAAATTTTAAGACATGAAACTTTCAAATTAGGTTTCCTATAGATTTGTAGCTTTAAACTTTATAACTTCTAAAGGTACTGACGCTTAAAACTAAGACTCCTGGGGCATGATCATATCGACAGCTTTCAGACCTCAGATTGAACCTCTCTGAGCTTCAATCCCTCATCTGTAAAATGGGTATAACTATGGTATCACAGCACCTGCGCATCACAAGCCTTCAGGAAATGCTAGTCGTTGTGATTGTTGTGGGTATTGTCTCAATTCCCTGTTGTCAAACATTGGTGTTTTTTCCAGTTCTCCAAAAGGTGAAATACCACGGTGAGCGAAACATCCTTGAAGCTAAAGCCTTTTCCATCTTCGAAGGCTTTTCTTCCTCTCCTCTGTGGACTTATGAGGAATTGAGGGCCAGAGAGGGGTTGTGCCCTGCATAAGGTCACACAGGAACTGGGGCCTCAAACTCAGTCTGTGGCCCCTAACCCAGGCCTCTGTCCCCTGTCCAGTACTTTCTCTATTTCTTTTTTTTTTTTTTTAATTTTTTCATGTTTATTTATTTTTGAGAGAAAGAGAGAAGAGCGTGAGCAGGGGAAGGGCAGAGAGAGAGGGAGACACAGCATCCGAAGCAGGCTCCAGGCTCTGAGCTGTCAGCACAGAGCCCAATGCGGGGCTCGAACTCACCAACTGTAAGATCATGACCTGAGCCGAAGTCGGATGCTCAACAGATGGAGCCACCCAGGTGCCCCACTTTTTCTATTTCTTATGAGGTCCCTGATTTCTCCTGCATCCTACTACCAGTAAGGCCCATCAGGTCTGGGGTGGCAGAGCTCTAGGTGCCCAGATTCCCCAGCCTCGTTCCCCTGGAAGACAGTGTCCCCTCCATGCATGGTGGCATGAATGCTTGGCCTGCGGAACCCTGTTTGTCCCTCGGGTGCTATTTTTAGCTCCTGTGGGTTTCCTGTAGGGGCCCGGTCCAGTCTCTAGGACCGCTGGGTTGGAAGCCATGGGCAGTGCAGTCGACAGTGGCCAGGGGAACACTTCTCTCCTGGAGCCAGAAATGCCAGGGCTCAAGGCTCAGCTCTGGGGAAGCAGAGGGTCGGGAGTAGGTATCTTCCCAGCCACGGAGCCAGGCCGGGATCCAGGACATCTTGGACTTGGCCTGGGCTGAGAGTGGGGGCTGGGCTGTCTAGGCCTGAGACACGGTGGCTGGGGCCTGCTGGGAGCTGGCAATCTCTGACCTTGTTGGCCCCAGGCCTGGCCCAGAATAGCTCTGGGGCTGGGCCGGGCCTGGTGAGACCTGTGTGTACAGAAGCATGCGCTCGTGTCCCAGGCTCTTGTGTGCACAGGAGTGCATGCACACTCTGCACTTGCCTCTCTGTGTGTCTGTGAGTCTTAGTGTGTGTTCCATGGAGCAGTATGTAAGTCCGTGTCCACGTGGATGTGCACAGCGTCTGCCCGTGCCCACGTACAGGGCTGCCTCCTGGGCTGTGCAACTTGGAAGTCCTGCCAGTGTGTTCATAGTAGATGGGTCTGTGTGGCACAAGTAAATGTACACGCCGCACATTCCTGTGACTGTGGAATCACATACGTGTGCGGGGCATGCGAGAGTGGGGTGGGTGTGTGTGTGCACATCTGCGGTGGGATTGGGCAAGGGCCCTTGGCTGTGTGGGCGGGTGGACCCGGTGGAGGCTGTCCTTTGGGCACTACTAGGGGCCTAGGGATTACTTGGCCCTGGCCGAGAGAGAGAGGGAGCGAGGCCTGGCGGGTCTTGCCCCACTTGGCAGATAGTAAAACCGGGCTTGGCAATGCTGGTGAGGTCACCCACTCTGGGGGTCGGTGGGGGGGGGGGTAAGGGAAGATGTCCCCCAGCTTTCCGATTCCCCTAGATGTGGCCGAACAGGAAGGCTGGGCTGTGGGGAGGAAGCTGAGGGGGCCCTTCCCTTCCTGCTTGAGCCCAGCCAGCGCTGCCCTCCCTCAGCTGTAGGTACAGATGAGGACACTGAGGCCCGAAGAGGGGACGGGCTGCTGCAGAGACACCACTCACTGAACCTGCCTCCTCCTGCTCAGGGTTCTGTCCTGCCTGCCTTGCTCGCCACACCCTCCTGGACAACCTTGCTCTATGTGGCCGTGTCTACTCTCCAGCCCTTGGCCCTTCCCCCCAAGCCCCAGAAACCCCTTGCTTGACCACACCCACGTGTCAGAGGACCCACAGACCCACCAAGACCCTGCTCATCTGGGAAGGATCCCCTTGAACTGCCATGTGCCCCCTCCACTGGGGATCTTTCTTCAGCCTGGCAGGGTGGGTGGGGCATGACTTCCACCCCCTCAGATTTGAGTATGGGGTTGGTGGGGTACCCTTTCTGCCCTTCCACTGTCCGTATGGGGCCTGTTGGCCTCAGTGTTGTCAACCCTGAAAGGGGAAATGACTCCAGTCATCCTCTGGAACCCGTGTACCGCGGGAAGTGATGGGGGGAGGGGGGGGCATAGGCATGGTGGCTGGAGGGGGACCAGGCAGCAGACAGCAGGATCCTTTGTTACAGGCTGAACCATTGTCCTCCCCGGCCCCCACCCCCCCTCCTGGGACTAGGCTTCCGCCACCCTTTCCAAGGTCACAGGCCCTGGAGCAGACAAGCGCAGGCTGCATGCTCTACTGGGCCATGATGAGAACCAGGAGTGGGGGCAGGGGGACTTCCCCAAGGTCACACAGAAAGAAATGGTCGCTGGCTATACACATCTGGCCCAAGGGGGTGCGGGGCAGCCTCGGTTTACCCCACTTTCGGTACGTTTCTCGAGCCCACCCAGCGCTGCGCTTGTGCTGGCCTCTGGGATTCGGTGCGGGTGGAGGAGGTCATGGGGTTTCACCCAGGCCCAGAGCGGTCAGAATAGGGGCGGATGCCCGGGAAGGCCCCGCCAGGACGAAGAAGCGAGGCCGCTTCCCGGACACTGCCGGCGGTCCTGGGAGCCCTTCCTGGGAAGCTAGGCGAGCCTGGGCCTGAGTGAGGGAGTGTGTGTGTGTTTAAGGCGGCGGAGGGGTCAGGCCCCTACCTCCCTCTCCCACTGGGTCCCAGAAGCCTTCGGACCCGGAGGTCTCCAGGGAAGGCCTCAGGACTAGACCTCGGGCGGGGGTGCGGGGGTCTCGTAGATCGCTAGGCGGGTCGGTCGGCTCACGCCCCAGCTTCCTCGAGCAACAACCCGGGTGGGCGGGGCCGGCTGTGGGGGCGTGGCGAGGGGCGGGGCAGCGGGCGTGGTGGGCTCCGGGGCAGCGGGGAGGGGGCGGCGTGCGGGCGGCGGGGAGCCAGCGGCCGCGGCGACGCTCCCCGCTCCGGGCACCACAGCGCAGGTAAGGGCGGGGCGGAGGTCGCGCGTCTGTGGGCGGGCTCCTGTGCTCCCGCTTGCCCCTCACTCCAGGTGGGACTTTCGCCTAGCGCCCCCTCGGGCCGCCGCGTCGCCGTCCCTCCACGGCTCCTCGGTCCCAGGCGGCGCTCACATGGGGGCCGTCTGAGTTTGTCCCAAGGCACCGGCCCCGTTCCCCATTCCCCGCCCCGTGCCAGGGCCCTTCGGCCTTTCAGCCTCGTTCTCCCTGCCCCGCGGTTACCCGGCTCGGATTTAGGGGCAGCGCAGGGATAGCGCCCGGGGTTCGTGCACCGCGCAGGGGATCGGTCCCGGGCTGGGGCGCGAGGGCCGCCCCCGGACCCCATCCAGCCTGAGAGACTGCCAGGAGGAGGTGACGCCTGCAGTGAGACCGGCATGGGCAATGCCTGGTGGCTGGGACAGGATCCCATGTTTGGGAAACTCCAGTGACTGTGCGTGTGCCAGGCAGGGAGGGGCAGGGAAGCTGTCAGAGACTGAGAAGGGTGGGGGGTGGGGGCGTATAGGACAAGAAGCTTAGAGGCATGGAGAGCCCAAGAAGGAGTGCTGGGGGGAGAAGCCAAAGTGGAGACTGAGGGGTCAGCTGTGACAGTTGAGCACCCCCACCCTGGGGCAGTTCCTCTGTCCTGTGTCTACCACTGGGCTGTTTTAGGGGACTCTGGGGCAGCCCAGGAACAAAACGTCCAGAGCAAGCAAAACTTCCTTGCTTGTCCACACCAGGAAATACCAGAGTGGGTGCCATGACAGGGTGTGGCCCAGGGGCCTGAGGGGCCCCGGGGGTCCAGGTCTTGGAGAGGGCAAGGGAGGCCTCGGTGACCCTGCCTGAGAGCGACCAGGCGTGGAGAGAGGCCAGGAATGCAGGGGAGACAGCAGGTCTGGCGGCTGGTTAGATCGACAAGGGACGGGCAGCTGACTCACCTGGGCACGCCAAGACTAGCCAGTTCTGTGCTCACCCTGCCCCACAGTGAGCACCAAGGCTGCCTGGGGAGGTAGGAGGCTGGGTCCTGCTGGGAACTTGCTGTGTGCCCTGAGGCAAGTCGCCCAGCCTTTCTGAACCACCTCACTCAGGTGACCTGGCAGGACCGGCAGCCAGAGGCCTGGGTCTGAGCCGTGCACATGCTCTACAGACATGCTCTACAGATAGTGTCTCAGCCCTCTCTTGCCTTCCTCGGCCTCAGTTTCTCCATAGGTGCTTCATGTGCAGCCTAACACCAAGGAACCTTAGAACTGGGTGGAGGGAGAGGGTATGGAGGCCATACTCGTGACCAGAGCCCGGTGGGTTAGGGGTGTGACGGGTTTGAGCAGGGGTTACTCCTGCTGGGTCCCTCTCACGTTATGGCTCAGCACCTCCCCCTACCCCCAAACACACACACTCCTGCGTGGTCTGCTCCCTGCTCTCACTCTCTTGGTTGCCTCCAGGATGAAGGCCCAAGCTCTCTAGCTGGGGAGCGGGGACCCTGGGCACCACCAGACCAGATCCCCAACCTCAGCCGCAGCCTTCCCCACCACTGCCTCGCCAGCCACGCTTAACTTCTGGCCTTTTCTCTGAGCAGCGTACCTCAGTTCCTTAGAGGTAGACGTCCCTTTGGGGCCACAGATCTGGGAGGGTCCTGGAGTAAATGCCAGTCTGGGTCTGTAAGACTCATCCGGAAGGTCCCTAGGCTGCTTTGAGTGGTGAAGGAGGCTGAGGACCAGGTCTCTGCACCCAGAGCAACTCCCCACACCAGTTTATCATTTCTAAGGAGGACTCACATAGTTTGAAAGCTCTGATCTGAACGCACCCCTATTTCACAGAGGAGGTGACTGAAGCCCAGAAGGGAGCAGGGCTCTGGACAAGCATGGCCAGGACTGAGCAGTGGGTAGGGGGTTGGCAGGGGGTCCTGTGGGAGCAGCTGAGGTAAGGGCCATGGGTCCAGGGTAAGGGTAGCTGCCAGCCCCCCAGCGAAGGGTGGGGGACGCCTGAGGTGGAGAGGGGCAGAGAGCTCTATCTGGGGTGCGACGTGGCTGGGGTGGACCCCAGGTCAGTGTGAGTGTGGGGGATGCCTGGTGTTCAGGGCCTCTCGGCCTCGAGCTACTGACTGCAGGTCCCCACTCGCCCTGATCTGGTTCCTAGTCCACACCTCCTGTCCTGGCTGCACCTTCTTCCTCCACCTTTATTTAGCCAGTGTCCTCACCTCTCAGTTCACACCCCCTACTGACTGGCTGCCAACTGAGGATGGAAAGGTCACTCCCACCCCCCAAAGGGCCTTTCCCTTCTGTCAGTTTCTGGAGCTATGGGGGAGGGTCGGGGGGGCGGGCCCCACTTGCTGTACCCCTGGCCCCTCAGCTGAGCTCTGCGGGTCTGCCTGAGTTGACGTGGAGCCACCTGCCCTCTGCCCCAGGTGGGGAGGGGGGAGGTACTGGGGCTGCCACAGGGGCCCACAGAGCAGGCCACAGCTGGGCAGCTGGCCGCTTCCCCTTCCTGTCGGTCCCTCCCAAGGCCTCGCCCTCCTGAAGCAGCAGCAGCAGGAAAGGTGGGGCAGGAATGCCGGGGCCTGGGCCCTTGGCCAGAGTTCTGAGGCACCCGCCCTGCTGCCCCAGAGCCTGTTCCCTGGGAGTTGTAGGTTTTGTCAGGGGCCTGGAAAGGGCGCTGGGGCTCCACCTGTGTCACCTGCCCATTCCGGCGACCCTGATGACATCTCCCACCCCACCTAGGTCAGCTAACGGCAGAGCCTCTGAGTGTCAGAGCCAGGGACAGGCGGTCTGAGGGTGTCAGGCTAAGAGACCCTGAGATGTGTGGTCTGGTCCTTCGGGCAGATGAAGTTTGCTCGGTGAGGGCACCCGGCTCTGGTGGGAGAGCGCTGTGTCTGTTTGGAGGCTGCGGCCTGGCTGTGGGGGTGGGTTGGAGCCCAGGCCCCTTGCTGACCCTCCCTCTCGTCAGAGAGCCACATTCTCAGGGGATCCCTGCCTGCTTGGTGGGTCCGTCACTCCATGGTGGGGAGTCCAAAGGCTCAAGCCCACCTGCCCGCCCCCACAACCCCTACCTCTTTCCTCTGGGCACAGCAGGGTCAGCCAGGTTGAGGGGCACGGAGGGTCTGGCTCTCACCCCTGCTGACCTCACTCTCCCACTGCTGGGCCCCGTCTCCTCTCCAGCTGTCACCACATCCATCTCCCCAAGTCTGATGTTGGGTCCTACCACGCTCCCTTGCCCTGAGATCCTCCATGACTCCTCCGCTGGCCACGTTGGCCACTCTTGGTGGGCCACGCGTGGAGCCTGGGCCCTCATGCCCGTGATCCTTTGCTCTCACTGTGCCCATGATCCTTGGCTCTCACTGTGCCCATCTGCCTGGCCTGAGCCATGGCCTTGAGAAAAAAGCTGGGCTCCTCTGACAGTGTGTCCTTGTTTCCAGAGACTCTGTGGAGGGGGAGCTAGGTCAGAGCACCGCTAGATATTACTCTGAACCTCGGGAGCCATGGTGGATGTTTGAGCAGGGGAATGAGCAGGCCAGAACTGGGCTTGAGGAGCACCTGCCTTTTTGGCTAAAAAGAGGTGTTTCCCTAGGCAGTTCTGAGCCCTGGCTGCCTCTCCATCAGGTCCCCTCTGCTGGGCCCAGGTGCAGAGCAGGGCAGGGGTCAGTGGCTGGTCCAGGCATTCCCCTCTGAGGCGGCCCCGGGCTCACCGCTCCGTTCTGTTGTGGGCAGTCCTGGGCACGTGGGCTGAGAGCGTGGCACTGACCGTGCTCTCGCTGGTGCCCTCTCTCTGGTCTGTGCCCCATTCGCAGGCCCCGAGTCCAGCATTCTGGCCATGTGCAGCCCTGAGGAGGAGGCCCTGCTGCGGCTGGAGGAGGTCTTCTCCTCCACCCTCGCCCGCATCAACAGCCTCGTCCTCCAGCCCCTGCTCACGGCTGGTGAGTCTCAGCTCTGCAGTGGGAGGGCGGGGGACGCAGGAACCATCCTGGGGCCCCGGGACCTAGCTCGTTAGACTGTCCGAGGCACGCACAGCCTGCTCAGCCTCAGACGGGAGTGGGGACACTCGGGACTGGGGCTCTGCCCCTGGTCGCCGGCTGCTCCCTTCTCAAAGGGACCCCAAGGGGCCAGGCCACGGCTCCCTAGCCCAGACTCAGCTGTACATAGAGTCAAAGTCCCACCTCTTCCAGGGCACAGGCCTGATGCTCTGCCTGGATTCTCAGCCTGCTCTCACCCAGGGCACGGCTGGAAAGCAGGATGCTGAGTTTTTACTTCCAGTTTGGGTCTCACTTGTGAAGTGACCTTGGTCAGGTGCCTTCCACTGAGGGGCTCTGTCCACTCATCTGTGAGGGGGAGGGGACCATAGGACCTTACGGACCCCGCATCCCAGACCCCAGGAAGTCCAGAGACTCGGGGGAGTTAGTGTACGTGCCGTCCCTGCTTAGTGGGGGGCAAACGTCAGCTTCGCATCCAGAGCCAAAGACCCCTAGGAGGATGCAGAACTCTGGCCGAGGCTCCTGGGCTGGGGGGGCCCCTCCCCTCGAGGCGGAGAGGCCCCGCCCCCTCACCGCGTGGTTGCCCCGCCCCCCCTCCTCCAGAGCCCTCCAACCCCCAGGGCAGAGAGTGCCTGCGGCTCTTGCAGCAGCTACACCGGAGCTCCCAGCAGCTCTGGGAGGTGACGGAGGAGAGCCTGCGCTCGCTGAGGAGGAGGCTGTGCCACCAGGACTCCGTCGGGCTGGAATCCCTGCTGTTGTTGTGCGGCGCCGACCGCGTTCTACGGGTCCACGTAGAGTACGGCGGCGAGGAAGGCGGGGGATCGTCCTGGGCCTAGGGCTCCCCGGGTCAGGTTTAGGCAAAGGTTTGGGTTCGGTCTGGGGTGGGTCAGCCTCAGGGCCTGGGGCCTTAGCCTGGCACAATCACAGACACCCCAGACCTGAGCCTTGGGGCCTCCCAGGGAGGAAAGACTGAGTTAGAATTATCTGGTTGGGCCAGGGCTGCGGGCACTCGGTGAGTGGGGTCCGAGGACCCCGGAAGGGCAGGGGTTTGGGTCTGAGGCCGTGGGCTGGGCCTGCAGGGTGTCTCCTGTGCTGTCTGTAGGTACATTGAAGCCTACACTAGCTGCGTGGTGGTGCAGGCCTTTCAGAAGGCAGCGAAGAAGAGGAGGTGAGCACAGGGTGCTGCGGGGATGGGGGGGGTGGGGGCTCTGAGTCGGTGGGGGTGTCCGGGAGGGAAGGCTGGGGAAGTCCCATGGCCACAGCGGCCCGTGTCACAGCCCATGACTCATCCTGAACACTCCTGGTTCTAACAATTCCACGCTGATCCACACCGGAAGTGGGGGGGGGGGAGTCTATGGAGGCTGTGAGCCAAATCCAGATATCCACCAGCCAAGGCCTACCCTGGGAAGGGGAAGGAGGGGCCGTCCTGTTCAGGGTGGATGGTTGTCCTCGATGATCCCTTCACCCCCAGATATTGCCGTTGAATCTCCAATCGGGCGACCGTGGTCCTGTGCTATGAGAGCGGTTTGGGGTCTCCGACTGCTCCTGAGATCTGGGGGCATTAGCTGGGTTTGGGCGGGGGATGGTGGCAGGGACGGACCGTAGGAGGGGGATGAAGGCGACGTGTGGCCCTTCCTCCACTCAGCGAGTACTGGCGGGGCCAGCGGAAGGCGCTGCGGCAGCTCCTGTCGGGCGTGAGCTCAGAGGCCTCCGTGGGCACAACGCTGGTCCAGGCGCTCCGCCAGCCGCTCGCCCATCACGTGCAGCAGTACGTGCTCCTCCTGCTGAGCCTCGGGGACACCGTTGGGGAGGTAGGTAGCAGGGAGGTCGGGCGACCAGGTGCTGCTCGATAAGCCTGTCACTTGTAGGGACGCCGGGGGAGGAGAGGAAGGGTCCTGGCTCAGGGGACCCATCTGACTCAGGAACCCTGGCTTGAGAAAGACACAGCCATGCTTTGGGGGACGTGGCCCTGTTCTGGGGGGTTCGCAGGGACATGGCCTTGCCCTGGCATGTCTGAGGTACATGGCCCCCGGGAAGCAGATGGAGAATCATGTACTGGGTGTGAGGACACCTGGCCCAGGTCCAGCTTTGGGGGGGTGGGGGTGTCACCCAGTGGTCCTCTGGAAGCACCTTCATGCTGGCCTCTCCCTCAAGGAAGAGCTGGCAGGGAGAAAAGGACAAACTTTGGCTTAGATCCAGACCTTCTGACCAGCTGGGGCCAGGCCAGGGCCGGGGCAACCACCACAGGGTGGCGGAAGGTTCTGACAGGCCCCCCCCACCCCCACCCCCGTCCCCCACTCACCAGCTGCTCTGTGTCCCTGCAGCGTCACCCCACTCGGGAGCTGGTGGTGCACGCGGCCACCCTCTTTGGGAACCTAGAGTGCTTCATGAGGCAGGCGCTGGACCAGGCCACCGCCACGCAGGCCCTCTGGCACACCCTGAGCAGCCGGCTGAGAGTGAGTTTGAGGCCTCAGGGTGGGTCAAGAAAGGGGACTCTTATCAGGCAGGGGCCAGGCGGCTGTGAGGTCCCTCTGTCTAGCCGTCCTCAGGCACTTGCTGAGTGCCTCCTGGGCCAGGCCGTGAGCCGGCTCTGGGGAAAAGCAGTCAGAACTGACTCTGTCCTGAGATGCCACCCGGCGATCACGTCCTCATGTCACCACCCACTGTGGCACGCACTGCCCCTACCGGGGTCGGTGGGGGAGCCCCCTGTGCCCTGAGAGGGTGTGGCAGGCCTGGGACCCAGTGTAGAGAATTAGGGGAACAGAGAAAGGGGACAAGAATCGCCAGCGAGAGGCAGGGACCGCAGAGCCCTGGTGAGTGTTGTGGGGGGCTCGGCGGGGGCAGTGGCTCGAGGTGGGACGGGCCTCAAAGCGAAGCTCTGAGACAAGTTTGCTGCCCCCACCCCCTCCAGACCTTGGAGCCCCACTGTCGTCACAGAGCTGGGGGCCTCCGGGAGATGGTTAGAGTGGGGGACAGGGGCGCCTGAGCCCTGTGCCTCCCCGCCCTCCTCCCCAGGACGTGCTCTGCACCCCTGCTCGCAGACTCCTGCAAGACAGCCAGCACATACCGGTGACGGTCACCCCGCTACGGGCGGAGCGCGTGCTGCTCTTCGATGATGCCCTGGTCTTGCTGCAGGTTGGGGTGGGGCTGACCAGAGGTCCTGGGGCCGCAGCGGGGGTCAGGGGCCTGGCTGAGAAAGGAGTGGGGAGCGAGAACTTGGGGAGGTGATGGGGGCCGAGAGGCAGTCATTGCTGGGGGTGGGGGGCGGCAGGCCCCGCCATCCCTGGAGCAGGGTGAGCTATCGGGCAAGGCCGCGCGAAGTGCGTCCCAGTCCCGGCTGCCATCGCTGCTAACCATCTGTACCTCAGTTTCCTCATCTGGAAAGCGGGACACTTGTGAGTGAGTTGGTCTTCAGCAGGTGCCGGACAACTCTTAGTTCTTTCTCTTCCTTACTTAGGAGGGGAGCCCCAGATGGGCGGTCAGGGGTGGCCCTTGGTGACTGAGGAGGGCTGGGTGGATCCAGGCACACATGAGGCTTCTAGAAAAAAGTACTGTGTAGAACCAGGGCCTGGGCTCTGGACGTTGCAGAAGTCAGGGGGGAGCCAGGGCTGGGGTTTGGGATTGTTTCCTGGCCTGTAGTATCCCCCACCCTTGAAGTCATATAGTCCTTGTGATAGCCATAACGCTGTCTTCTCTGTCCCCTCAGAATGCCAGGCTGGGGCTCCCCTGCAGACTGGGACGCTGAGGCTTAGGGGGAGGGGGGGCTGCTACTTGCCCTGTCTAAACCTGTATCTCCTGAAATCTGGTTCACTTTGAGCTCCTCTCCACTCCGTGCCCCAGGTACACCGATGAGATACTTCAATGCTCTGTGCCCTTTCCTACCTCTGGACCTTTGCATGTCCTGTACCAGGCCCACTCTTGTCCCTGCCTGTGTCTGGCACACTCCTCCTGCCCTTCGGGCCCGGGCCTGGTGCCTCCTCCCCCTGAGGCGGTGAGGCAGTGACCTAGGTCAGGCGGGAGGTTGCTGCATGCAATCTTGTAGAGGAAGGGGCGTTGGTCAACTCTCTGAGCAGGGATGGCGTTCCAGATAGAAGGAGCAGCACAGGGTCACGGATGGAGCCAGAGGCGGGGGAGGGGCTGCTCCAGGGTTCCCAGCCAGGCCCTTGGATGGGAAGGGAGATGGGGAGCAGGCTGGGCGAGCTGGACTGAGTAGCCTGGGGACGCCCGGCCGCATGGCAGCAGGTTGGTGCCTGGAGCACGACTGGCCCAGAGCAGGAGGGGAGCGTCTGGTCTGGGCCCTGGGTGACACCAGTGCCCCATCTCCTTCCAGGGCCACAGCGTCCACACCTTTGATCTGAAGCTGGTGTGGGTGGATCCTGGGCAGGACGGGTGAGCGGCCCCCTCCAATCACACCCCAGGCCTTCTCTCCCTCCACCCACCTGACACCGCCCGCACCCCAGGGCTTGGGCCTCCCAGAACACCCTCCGAACGGAGCTGGGGCCTACTCGTCACCTCCATCTGTCTAGGTGCACGTTTGATCTCCTCACACCTGAGGAAGAGCTCTCCTTTTGCTCCAAGGACCCCCAGGGCCGGGTGAGTGTGGGTGAGTTGTGAATCGGGGCGGGGTGGGGCCGGAGGAGTGAGGGAAGGCAGCAGGAGGGCAGGGGGAGGGCACAGGTGTACCCCCCGGAGGCTCTGGGACCATGGCCGCAGCGAGTTGGTGGTCAGCCCGGGTCGGGCCTCAGAGCGCCGTGGAGAACAGGGTACTTGGCCCTGTGAAGCCAGGATTGGGGCCTTTGCGGGTGCCTGCTCCGTGGCTCTGTCTGGCTCCCCTGGCAGGCACCGAAACTGCACACGAGGTCTGATGCAGGGCCTAGGGAGCAGCATGGAGCCGTTAGTTGGCTTTTCCCCCAGAGGACAGAACAGAGGGGGAGGGGCGTGGTGGGGGTACTATCTGGAGCTTCCTAGAGGGGCTGCCTCCACAGCAGTGACCTATCCTGTGTTTCCCCTGTCCCCACCAGATGGTCTGGCAGTGGAAGGTGACTCAGGCTGTGTGCCAGGCCCTGCGTGGGAAGAAGGACTTCCCCATGCTGGGGGCGGGCCTGGAGCCCTCCGAGCCCCCCACCTGCCGCTGCCTGGCATACACCTTCCGCGCCGAGGGTCGGCTCTGCCAGGCCACCTACGAGGGCGAGTGGTGCCGGGGCAGGCCCCATGGCAAGTGAGTGACCGGAGCTCTGGGCCGAGCGAGGCAGGGGTCGTTGTGGGAGTCTGAGGACAGATGGGACCCACATGGACCTAATCACCCGAGGGCACGAACCAAAGGCTGTTACTCCGAATTAGTTGGTCAAGCCTGTTTGTCCCCCGGTCTCTCTTAAGCTCTATTGGACAGGACCTGGCCCATAGTAGGTCTGTGCCATGTAGAGTCTTGGTGAGGGTGATGACACCAGAAGGCGTGGGACAGTCTTCAGGCGGCTGGCCTGCAGGGCTGCAGTGACTGTTCTCGGGAAGCGGGGGGAGAATAATGCTCATATTCACGTAGCACCGTCTGGTGGGGGAAATGGTTTGCAGATACCTGGCCTCCCCCAGCCCTTACAAGACCCTTCTGGGCGAGTGTCATCACCCGTTCTGGAGGCCCAGAGGCTGGCATGACCTGCCCAAGGCCTCAGGTCAGGTTATAGGGTGAGTCTGGCTTCAGTCACAGGGAGGTGGGCTTTTCAAGACCCTGTGGCCCCACCCTATGCTTCAGCTGGAAAAGCCAGGGCCCCGAAAGCAGAAGGGACTTGCCAAGGTTATGCTCATAAGCACGTTAGTTTCTGATACCTTGCCTGCTTCCAGAAAGGACTTGAGGAAGCAAATGAACAAAAAAAAAAAACAGAAAAAACAATGCCGTGTCAGAAGAGGGGAGGAGGATGCTAGAAGCCACTGGCTAGCGTTTGACTTAAGCTTGAAGTTTAGCTCTGAGCTTCCTGTTGGTCAAGGGAAAAAGGGAACCTGGATGTTTCCAGAGCTTTCCCTGTGGGGTGTGGTGAGTGTGCCTGAGGCTGCTGGGCTAGTTGTGCCAGGAGTCGAGAAGGACTGAGAGCCCCCTGCGGGTCATGGAGCTCAGAGAGAAGGGCTGGGTGGGGGCAGAGAATCCAGTCTGGGGGGAGCTAGGGCTCTGAGAGTGTCTGTGGTGGAGGTCAGCTGGGGGCTGTGTGCGTGTTGAAGGACGGGTCGGGTGGGCCTGATGTGTGTGCCCTTCCACTGTCTTCCAGGGGCACCCTGAAGTGGCCAGATGGCCGGAATCACGTGGGGAATTTTTGCCAGGGCCTGGAGCACGGGTAAGGCTGGGGCTGATGCGGGAGAATGTGGCCGGCGGGGGAGTGGTTTTCAGCCTGGCCCCATCCTAAATCCCCGAACCTCAAGCAGGAACTTAAGGCCATTTGGTCCAGCTCCCCTTATTACACTTTGGGAAACCAAAGCCCCGAGGAAGGGTGGGTCATGGAAGGAGTGGTCAGGACCGGAAGGTGCTCCCAGGATGCACAGGGGGCCGGGACAGGGGGAGGCGTCCTCAGAGTGGCCCTTGGGAAGAAAAGACGGCTGAGCACCTGGGCGATTCTCCTCATTGTCTGAGAAGGCCCCTTGGAGGTGGGGACGCTTCTGGTGGCAGGGAGGGGTGTCACGGGGTGTCCTGGTCAAGGTGGTAGCCTGGTGCTGACCGCCTCCCCCCCGCCCCCCTTCCCCACGCACCCACACTGACAGCTTCGGCATCCGCCTGGTGCCTCAGGCCTCCGAGGACAAGTTTGACTGTTACAAGTGCCACTGGTGGGAAGGCAGCATGTGTGGCTACGGCATCTGTGAGTAAGTGACCCTCGGCGCCATGGCAAGGGGGGCTCTTGGGGCGGGCACGTCCCCTGGGCCGAGCTCCGGGAGGCAGGGCCAGCTGTTGGTGACCCTCTGCAGGTACAGCACTGACGAGGTGTACAAAGGCTACTTCCAGGCGGGCCTGCGGCACGGATTCGGGGTCCTTGAGAGCCCCCCACAGGCCCCACAGCCCTGCAAGTACACGGGCCACTGGGAGAGGGGCCAGAAGAGCGGCTACGGCATCGAGGAGGATGGTGACAGGTGAGCGTTCCACGGCCGCCCCCCGCAGGGTCAGGGGGCTCAGGAGACCCCCACACACCAGACTGAGCAGGGCGTGGGTCCTGTGGTCAGTGCGTCCCGTCCGCTTGCCCCCTCAGAGTCTCTCTGAAGTCACTCACTTCCTTTCCGTGGCCTTGGTTGTCGCCGAGGCTCAGGATGAGGGAGCCCTGACCTCTTTGATCAAGGAGCCTCCCAGACTGGCCCCTCCTCGCGCTGTCCAGGAGGGCTTTCTGACCCCCCAGTCTAGTCCCGTGTAGGGATCACAGCCCGTCCAGGCTCTCTGGGCTGTGAGAGGAAGTCCGGGGTCCTTGGCCTTGTATTTGAGGCTTGCCTGTCTCTCTGACCTCACCCCTACCGTGCTGCCTGCGTGCCCCCCTAGACCAGCCTTCTAGACCACTGAATGTCCCCTTGTACCTGTCGTACCTGTTGGAGGCTCCTACCTCCACGGCTCTGCATTCCATCATCCTTCGTGCCACCTCGCCCCAGGAAGCCTGCCAGGATACTCCCCCCCGCCCCGCCCCGCAGGCAGGCTCCCTCCCTCCCCCATTTTCTGTTTCTCTTGGAGGTCCTGACCTCACTTGCCCCATGTCTGAGTTGAGTAGATTCAGGCGATATCACTGCTCCTTATCCGCTCACCACCCTCACCCCCTGACCCCAGCCCTGCCGGCTTAAAAGTGCCCAGGAATGACTCTGATCCAACTCTGGCTCCTCCCCCAGGGGTGAGCGCTATATTGGCATGTGGCAGGCTGACCAGCGCCATGGCCCAGGGGTCATGGTCACCCAGGCGGGTGTCTGCTACCAGGGAACCTTCCAGGCGGACAAGATGGTGGTGAGTGGGGGTGACCCGCATGTATCCTGAGCCACCCTTTCCCTGCACTGGGGCTGAACCCCCGGCTCTGAGGGTCCGGATGCTAAGCAGAGGCTGGGCGGTGCTGGACGGGGCGGAAGCTGGGTTCCTAGGTGCTAGAGGGAGACAGAACCTACCAGCCACCTACCCTGGCCTTGGCCGAGTCCCTGCCCCTCCCGTCTCGGTTTCCCCGTCAGCACCTCAGGTTGACTGCTTACCGTAAGCACAGCGGAATCAGCAAGAATGAGGTGCATGGTGAGGACGATGCAGCAGTCTGTGCAACTGACATTGATAGACTCTTAACTGGACACCCAGCTCTGGGTCCAGCCTCCCAGCACGATCTCGTGGGATCCTCCCCGTGGTCCCGCGGAGCATGTCATCGTCCCCAGTGTACGACTGACAGATGTGAGGCTCAGGGAAGTCAGAGAACCTGCCTAGTGTCACCAGGTCTCCTGAGCCTGGGCACACCAGCCCTCGCCTCCTGCCTCACTCACACCCTGCCAGGTGCTCTGCCCCACGTCTGGCCTGGTGACTGTTACTGTTATTATGGCTTGTGCATTTGTTTATGTGGGAAGGATCGAAGGGGGACAATAAGATAAGAATGGACACAAAATAGATTCAGACAGGACACAAATTGGATCCTGTTTGGCTCTGAGCTTCCTGGCGGCCAATGCCACAAAGAAGCCTGGTTGGTTCCACTGTGCCCCCTGGGTCAGTGATAGGGAAGTGGGGATGGGTGAGGAGAAGCCCAGGACTTCTTGAGCTGTGGGTGGGGAAGGGAGGTCACCCAGGAGGCCTCCTGAGAGAGGCCACTGGAAAGGAGGAGCCAGGTCCCAGGGAGTCATTCAGGATAACCCAGGGATGAGGTCCATGGAACGGCTGCTCAGGGCTTAGCAGGCCAAGGGCTGGCATCCCACCTAGGCACGGTCCTGGGAGGTGTGACAGGGCTCAGGACCTGGGTTGATGCCTGCCTCCTCTCCTCCTGCTGGCCCCTCCCTAGGCCCCATCTCCTGGCCCTTCCTAACTGACTGCTTTGACTCTCTCCGGCTTCCTTCCCTAGGGCCCAGGGATCCTCCTCTCTGAAGACGACTCCTTGTATGAGGGCACCTTCACCAGGGACCTGACCCTTGTGGGGAAGGTGAGGGCCATTGAGACCTATCCCCTCATGGCCAAGCCTTGGCTGGAGCCTGTAATCTCCCCACTTGGACCCAGGGCTGAGGGTGTGGGCGGTGGGTGAAGGTAGGGAGGTGCCCCTCCCATGTCCACTGCGTCCAGAAGCTGGGCACTGCCATGGAAGTGGACTTTGAACCCTGGTCAGAGTCAAGAGGGGACAGGTGGGTTTGAATTGGTGCACAGGGTGCTGGTGGCCTGGCCGTGTCTCCCTACAGGCCCCTCGTTGGGAATCCACCCCCTCCACCAGCACTGGTGCCTTGGAGTTAGTGTCCTTCAGAATGTTCCTGCCTGGGCTGACCCAGCAGAAGGCAGTTGGGTCCCTGCTTGGGCCTTTGGGAATGTGGGGCTGTTTCAGTCTCCTGGTGACTGGAGGGCACTAAGTCATCTAATGGGTGGGCCCCGAGTGCTATGAATGGGACACTCATGAGGCAGGGACTGTCCCTCCCAGGGCCAGCAGGCCCTCAGGCCTTGTCTAGGCCTCTTCCTAGTTCTGGACTTACCTCCTCCCCCCATCCCCCGCCACCAAGTCCCACAGTAGTGGCTCTCCTGCTGTGACCTGAGAGTCCCTTTCTCTCTCCCTGCCAGTCTCCCACCTGAGGTGACCCTTTGGGCCGTTGGCACAGCTCTAGGTCAGGGGCTTCTAAGGTGAGGGGATTAGGAGCCCTTCAGGGTGGGGCAGAGTGAGCGGATGGTGGGAAGGCCACCCACCAGGTGCTAGCCTCTGTGACCCAGGATGGACAAGCAGGAGGCCTGTCATGATTGGATGGGAAGGCAGCTGGACGGACAGACAGGCGTCCTTGTCTCCTTCCCTGGTTGCAGGGCAAGGTCACCTTCCCCAATGGCTTCACCCTGGAGGGCTCTTTTGGCAGCGGGCCAGGAGGAGGGCTGCATACCCAGGGCGTGCTGGACACGGCTGCCCTCCCGCCAGAACCGAGTGGCACCCGTAAGAGGTAAGAGCCTGGCCGCCCGGCCCGTGCATTCTGGAGCCTGACTGGGGTGTGTCTGTGTGTGTCTGTTTCCACCCCAAGGGCTCAGGTCTCGTCAGAGGGCCTTTTCTGTATGTTCTCTTCGTTCTTTATTCAGTTCTGAGGGCCCAGGTCACACAGCCCTCAAGTCAGAGACTCTTGGAATCAAGGGCTATGGCCTAACTTCGTACACCACAAAACTGGAGAAAAGTATTAGGCACAGGCTTTGCTTCCGCCCTGCTTTTTTTCTGGGAAGGGTACGAGACAGTTTGTAACATAACACACATAGACAAGAATGAAATGGAAAATAAAAGTGCGAGTTGGACTTCAAGGAAAGAAACATACAGATAGGCGTCACAGTGGTTATGGCTGAGCATGAACCTGGCTCTGAGTTCCCTGGTAGCCAAGGTGAAGAAGGAAACTTGCTAAGTGGACTTCATGTCACTCTCATGGGGTATTTGAGAAGAGGATAGACTTCTTCCCATGGAGACAGAGTTCTTCCTTGGAGAACTGTAGTTCATTCAAGTGGCAACTCTTGCTGTGTCTGTCAAGGTACGGATCGCAGACAGCATTTCAGGTGTGGGGGCGGGGGGGGAGGGAGGGGGAGAAGGGTTGATTACTAGACCCTTCCTCTTTGCTTGCTTCTTCTCCCTGACAGCAGGACCTGGGAGTAGACAGCAAACCCCAGAGGCCTGACCAAGCCTGGGTGGGGTGCAGGTGTAGGAAAATCGGTGAGCGTGATGTGGGAGTGCAGCGCTCCGCTGGGCACATGCAGCCAGACCCCCCGGGCCCGTTGGCCGAGATAAGACCAAGCTCAGGAAGGAACCAGGTGGGGTGGGAGGGAGAGCGGGGTCTCAAGGCAGGGGGATCCTGGACTCTGGGCCCGTTAGCTCTTAGGGCCAGACCTTGCTGTCTGGACTTGGCCTCCAGCTCTTCAGATCTTTCTGTCTCCTTTCCAGGGCCCTGTGTGTCCCTTTCTCTCTTCTCCACCGGGGAGCAGATTCTTTCTGTCCCTCTCTCTGCCTCTCCTTTCTTTTCCTGGAGCCTTGGAGGTCAGCCCTCCCGGTCCGCCCCCCTGTTCCTGGGCTCCGACTCTAGGCCAGGTGGGACATCCCCCTCTCCCCGAGGGCCCGGACGGGGTCCTGCCCACCGCAGCTCCAATCCCTGCCTCCCACCCTCCGCCACCTCCATCACAGGCAGCTAGGTGTGGGCGCCTTCCCCGCGGAGAGCCGCTGGCAGGGCGTCTACGGCCCCTTCCGGGACTTCGTTAGCGCCGGCTGCCCTGGGGACTTGCAGGAGGCCCTGCTGGGCTTCCACGTGCAGAACTCGAGGGAGCTTCGCAAGTCCCAGGAGTACCTGTGCTGCGAGAGGTGAGGCGCGGGCGTGTGCGTGAGTGCAGGCACGCGTGCGCCCAGCGGGGCATCCGGAGGGCCGGGGTTGGGGGTCTGTGGGACTCCCGTGTGGGCTGGGGAGGAAGGCTTCCTGGAGGGGGCAGGCCAGGACCCAGGTGTGGGTGAGAGATGTGTGTGCGCGGTGCCCCAGGACCCAGCCCGAGGAACGCGCGGGCAGAATGGAAGACGTCCTGGACGAGCTGCTGCAGCACCGGGAGCCCAGAGCCCTGCGGCAGTGCCTCAGGAAGGTGAGGGCCCTCGGGCAGGGGGGCCTGCGGGGAAGGGGACCTCCTCACTGCCCCTGGTGCTGGCCTGAGGGGCCAGCCCGGGGGCCCTTTCTGCTCAGAGGGCCTCAGTGTTCTCATCTGTGAAATGGGAGCAGTCTTGGGAGTCTTGTCGGGGCTCCAGCCCCCCGCCCCGGTCACCTCTTTGTTGCCTTTGCACCTGCCAGGCTCTGAGCAACTCGCTGCACCCCCTGGGAAAGCTGCTCCGGAGGCTGATGCTGACCTTCCAGGCCACGTATGCCGGCATCGGGGCCAATAAGCACCTGCAGGCGCTGGCCCAGGAGGAGGTGAAGCAGCATGCCCAGGAGCTCTGGGCCGCCTACAGGTGAGCTCGGTGGCCTGTTGGGGACAGCCACAGCCCTGTAGAGGTAGAGCTCTGCTCTTCCCGGATGTCAGGTGCTCTGCCTAGCCCCCTGGGCAGGAACGGTGCCTCTGGATTGAGAAAGAACCGGAGGCCGAGCGAAGGGGTTAGAAGGCAGGGAGATTATAGCACGGACTTCCTGGAGCCAGAGTCGGAGCCTCGACGGGCCCTGAGCTGACCCCTGACCCCAGGGGAGCTCCAGCCCCCTGCAGGCTGAGCCTGACTCTGGACTCAGACCCCATCTAACGTCACAGATGGGGGCCCTAAATGCTGTAGTTCCTTCTCTTGTGGGGTTCCAGCGCTGTCAGGCTGACGCCCTGTACTCCCAGCTTCCTAACCGCAGAGGCTTGGGAGCCGGGGCTCTGGGCCTCACGCTCCACGGCTCTGGTGGCGGGGGTGGATGCAGAGCCCGCTGCCCTGTCCTTTGGGGACTCGGGTTCCGTGGGAGGTGGCAGCCCAGCTCTCCCTCTCGTTGGTTTGCAGGGGTCTGCTGCAGGTGGCCTTACAGCGCAAGGGCCAGGCTCCAGAGGAAGACGAAGATACAGAGACAAGGTGATTGCTCCCCTGGGGCTAGGTCCAGGGAAGCCTCTGGAGCCTCCTTCGGAGGATAGGGGGAGGGGGGGCTTCTGGGGAAATCTTGGGGCTCATGCTATCGACCACGCATTGTTCATTGACCACGAAGATCAGAATGACCCACGACCTCTGCTCCTTGAGCGACCCGGGAGGAGGCCCCGCCACAATGCATCAAATGCATCTTTGTTCGGGACGTGCCATCCCAGGCTCATCTCTCGGGTGTGCAGGGGGTGAGCAGCTGCCCCGGGCACCCTCCTCCCTGCACACAGATGGGGAGACAGGCCTGGCAGGGGCTGAGCCCGAGGTCGTGCAGAATGGGAGTTGCATCATTAAGCCTGTCTCCCTAGTCCCCCAAGACCGCACCTTCCCGTTCCTGCCTTTAGGTTTCAGGCCGAGAGATCCCACTGCAGGATGCGTGGGAAACGGAGCTAGACGTTGGGTAGAACTTCCCCTCTGGAGTCCTAGGAAGCCTAGAAAACCAGGCGGCAGAACTGAACTAGCCTGGAATGACGGCTGAGTGCTTTGCTGCAAGTCCCTTGTCTGTCCAGGGCCCGGGTTTTGCTTTCAGTCAAATGGGGATCAAATCCCACCCCACTTGCCATTTTGGTTGTGAGTCAAATGAGAGAATCAGGAGGCCCCAGATTTCAACAGAATGAGGGAATGACCAAGAACAGACTTAGGAAGGGCTTTCTAGAGAATGGAGGGGGCGGGGACACTTTGTTGGGGGACAAGGGGCTCTGTGGGCTTTTTGAGGGGCAGCCCAGGTAGCGGTCCCTACCCCCTAGGCTCCCACCCTGCTGGCCCCAACCTGTCCTGGCCACTTTCACTCAGGGACGTGCAGGTGCATGGATTGGTGCTGCCCCTTATACTGCCCAGCTTCTACTCGGAGCTCTTCACGCTCTACCTGCTTCTCCATGAGACAGAGGACGGCCTCTACAGCCAGGGCATTGCCCACCTGAGCCTCTTCCCCGACACCAAGCTGCTTGAGTTCCTGGACGTGCAGAAGTAAGCCTTCCCTCCTTGCCATGTTTGCCAGGGCCCCCATGTACACAGGATACGAAATGCAGTTCACATTGTCTTTAGCAAAAAAGGGGGTGGTGCTAATTGGCTTGGGTGCCCATGAAGTTCTAGGATTATGCTGGTGTGGCGGGTTTCAGGTGTGGCTGGATCTAGCTGGTTAACCTCATGGTGAAGGGAAACACCGTCTCTTTTGATGTATCTCTGGCTCCCATTTATGGTGAAACACAGGGTACCAGCCATTCAAGGTTTATACTCTACCGGCTCCGTCCCCGCACTGTGCCCCAGGGAGCTGGTGTCCCCTTCCCAGCTCCAGCCGGGAGCTGTCCCTCGCTGGCTTGGCCGGCGTCTGGAGCCTGCCCCTAAATGCTGGCTGTGGCCCACAGTGGCCAGCCTGCCTCAATATCTGCCACTGGGGCTGGGGCAGGTGTCCTGCTGCCAGCAGTTGGACTGAGAGTGGGGGGAAGGGAGATCCTCAAGGGGAAACTGAGGACTGTTCTGGGAGCAGGTCCCTTCTACCCTCAGTGCCCCTTCTCATCCGTCGATACTATGAGTGACCGCCTGCCCAATGGGGGGCATGGGACCTCTCCTTCCACACCTGGTCTCCCTTGTCACACCGCGATGGTGTTTCCCACCCACCCCCTCCAAAACCCTGTTTCCCCTTTCATCGTGAATGTCTCCTGCATCTGACTAGTCACCAGCCCAGACACCTGGTTGCCAACCGCTTCCCAAGCTTCCCTCCTCCCCAACTCTTGCTGCTGCCTCTGTGCTGCTTCCTCCATGCTGGCCTCCCTGCTCCATTGTTTCCCCAAGTCCCTGCCTGGTGCTGCACTGAATGGCACCCACATCCCTCCCTGTTCACCAGCCTGCACTGGCTCACCGGGCCTCCGGAACAGTCTCTTCTGCTGTCATTCTCTGTCTGGCCCAACCCCTGGGACTTCGCTCATAGGGGCCCTTGGCCCACAGCGCTGCCCCTCACCCCTATCCAAGTTTTGGGGGGGCCGTCTTCTCCAGGGATCTGTCCCAGCCTCCCTTGCCTTGGGCTCCATGCGGGTGCTCCAGGGTGCCATTGCGGACCCCTTTCCTGCGCTCAGTCCTGCTAGAGGACATGGTATATGGGGGGTTGCCCTCTGACTGCAGACCCTGCCCCCTCTTCCTGGCAGAGGCTCCGTGTCATACTTGTTTAATTTCAGGCACCTGTGGCCCCTCAAGGACCTCACGCTGACAACCAATCAGGTGAGAAGGTGGGTCCATTAGCTGCCCCAGGTAGGGGGGAGGCCTGAACCCTGAGCTGGGCCCCCCACGGTTTGCTCAGGCCTCTTGGTGTTGCAACAAGCCCTTGGGTCCGGGGGCCACCGAGATAGGTACCCGTCGGGACCCAGTGACTATCGGCTATTGGAATCATTATCTTCTCTATCCATTTTGGTCCCCCCAGCCTCCTGGAGACCATTTATCCCACTTCACAGTTGAGTAGACTGAGGCTCATGGTGGAGCTGTGACTTACCCTGGGTCACTCGAGCTTCTGGGCGGGGCTGTGCTGGAGCCAGTGATGGGGAAAGGTGGGCGGCCAGAGCTCCGGCCCCGGGAGGGCCAGAGGGACGGAGCTGGGGGGCGGACCGCGGCCTCATCCAACCTGCGCTCCCTGCCCCCCCCCCCCCCCCCCCTCACCATGCAGAGACTCTCCCTGGTCAGGGACAAGTGCTTCCTGTCAGCCACTGAGTGTCTGCAGAAGATCATGTGAGTCTGCGCCCTGGGGAGGGTGGGGGACCAGAGGCGGGAGTGTTGGGGCCCCTGCTGGGGACTGAACCTGGGGGCCTCGATCTGGAGCCCGCTACCCTGCCGCAGCACCACGGTGGACCCCCGCGAGAAGCTGGAGGTGCTGGAGAGGACATACGGGGAAATTGAGGCCACCGTGTCGCGGGTGCTGGGCCAGGAGCACAAGCTGCCCATGGACGACCTGCTGCCGCTGCTCATCTACGTGGTGTCACGTGCCCGGTGAGGCCCGGCCGGGCCGGGAGCTGGCGGGGGGGGGGGGCTGCAGGACGATCCCTTCCCACCCTGCCGGGCCCCCAGCCAGGACACAGGCCGAAGCCTTCAACATCAGGGTTTCTGAGCACAGCTTTTCTTGGTACAAAGCGGGAGGCGGAGGCCCAGAGAGGCCCGCCTCGGGTCCCGGGTGGGGAGCAGAGCGGGGACCACCTCCCAGGTGTCCAGCCACCCAGGCTGGGGCTCCTTCCCCAGCCGCGCGGTGCCTGCCCCTGATGGGCCCCTTCTCCCTCTCACTGTGGGGGTGGATGTCCTCCAGAATCCAGCACCTGGGAGCCGAGATCCACCTGATCCGTGACACGATGGACCCCATCCACACGGGAGGCCTGTATGACTTCTTACTCACGGCCCTGGAGGTGAGGGACAGAGGTGGTGGACTGGGGCCAAAATACCCTGGTCGGTGGGACAGACCCGGGCGCATGGTGGGGATGAACCCAAATTCACCGCTTGTGTGTGCTTCTGCGGGGCGGGCCTCACCGAGCCTCCGGGCCTGCCCTTGTTGGGGTGGGGGTGGGGGAGGCCCCGCAGTTCACCCCAGCCCCAGGGCCCCGGGACCCTGGGCATGTTCCAGGCTGCATCCCTGAGCGGACCGGGAGAGGGAGGCCCCACTTCCTTGCAGACTGTGGCTGGGGGCTGAGCTGGAGACGTGGTGCTCCCAGCCCGGGAGGCGGCTGTGCTCCCTGGTGTTGGGCCGTGTTTGTGTGGGGCTGGGGGCCTGCAGGCCAGCTCCCCGCTCACCCTCGCCTCTTTCCCGCCAGTCCTGTTACGAGCACATCCAGAAGGAAGATATGAGGCTGCACCGCTTTCCCGGCCGCGGGGACTCCAGACGGCCCTGGTAGCCCGGCCGCTCCCGGGCCGACCGCAGAGCTGAGAGGGGCCGCCATGGTCCGGCCTGGCCCTCGTCGCCCACAGAGCAGAGGACAGGAGGGGGCCCTGGAGGCGGTTCCCGGAGGCGAGGGGCAGTTAGTTTCTTCCAGGGAGACGCTGCTGCTGCCTGCAGGGCGAGGGTGACACACGTGGGCCCGGAGCCTGGGGCTCCCCCTCCCCCTCGCCCTGCCCCTAGGTCGGTGTCGGATGACCTCCCTGACCTGCAGCGGCTCACCGGCCTTTTTGCTGCCCGAGCCTGGCTCCCACACGGACCTCGCGGGGCCTCGACGTCGCCGTCTGTTTACCAGCAGACTAGATGGTCTGTGACGGGCCTTCCGCCCGTCTTGCTGGATCCCGGAGTCCTTCTGGAAGTTTGACTTTTTAGGCTGCCGGGCTGAGATTCTCACATCATCGCCGGTGGTGTTCCCTGTTTCCTGGTCAGAGGCTCCACGTTGCTAGTGAGGCCGCTTTTCACGAGGCCTTTTGTCCACGGGTGGCCTCCTAGGGTCCTGCCTCGTTCCTGACTCTGCCCCGGGAGTGAGCTGGTCTCTCTGGCCTGCGGGGCTGGACAAACCCCAGTCCACCCTGACCTGCTGGGTGGCCTCCGGCAAGGTCCTAAGAGCCACACGCCTGGAGCCCACGGGCCCGCGTGCAAGGGGACAGCAGTGGCATGGGTCCATCTGTGTTCTGTCCAGGCTCAAGACCCTGCAGGGGCAGGGGGAGGCCAGGGGGTCTCAGGGGCCTTGGGGAGGGGAGGACTTTGTTCCCACAATGGTTTCCGTGTGGGACCGAGAGACACCGGAGCTCAGTCTTGGGGCAGCCTCACCCCTGCCTGGCCTCAGTTTCTTCTCCCCACATCGAGGGGCTTCCACCTGGTGACCTGCGGGGGCTCCCCCTGCCCGGTCACAGGAGACGTGTGACAATAGGCGGGGTGACTGATCTGAAGAAGTCCAGGGGCGAAGCACGGGGAGAGGGTGGATTTATGCAGGGATGCAGCCCTGGAGGGAGAGCTGGGCCCGGCCGCCACAGCCGCCCTGCCACCGTGCCCTGGATCGTGAGCAACTCAGGTCACCGTCCTTGGCTCCAGGTGTGCTCTCTGTAAATGAGCACTGACCTCGAGGCCCGTGAGGGAGGCTCTCGGAAAGCCCAGCCACTCCTGTGCCCCAGGCGGAAGCCCCCCCAGGAGTCTCAGGGTGGGGGGCTGGTGGTGGCTGGGGGCACCCACAGACCCTGAGATGATGGAGGGCCGGAAGAGTGAGGATATCCGGATGCCCTGGGCCTTCGAGCTTACCCAGGACGGGGCCATTGCTACTTTAATCCTCTCAACCTCTCAAGGTGCCCAGCTCCTTCTTGTCCCTTGGCGAGTAGAACACGCTTGCCTCAAGGCGGCCCTGAGTGGCAGGACGCCTGCAGCCTCACCGCAGAGGCTGCCCCCGCAAGCTCCCCCCAGCCCCCCACACCACCCGGCCCCCGTCAGGATCCGGGAACTCTCACTGTAGCTCCGATTCACCAGGACCCCTCCACCCGCCCTGTGGCCGGGCCTTGCCCGGTACCAGCGGAGCTGGAGCCTCTGGACCGGGATGGGAGAGGCCGAGGGCGGCCGCGCTGTGGCAGCCAAAACCCGAGACCGTGAGGACATTGCCAGCCGAGGTCAGTGCTGCATTCACAGAAGAGACGCTTGGAACCGGGCAGCCGGCCTGCCCCGTGGGATCCTCGGGAGGCTAATGGAGACGGGTCACCTGCGGGGACCCCAGCGAGGACCTCTCCCAGCTGCTGCGGGAGCCCCTTTGGCTGCAGGGTCCTACGTCTCGGGAGGTCAGGTTGGCCACCAGGACCTCATGATCTCCTGCGCCGGAGAGCTGCGAGCCCAAGGGGCCCGTTCCTTGACACCTGCAGGCGGCTTTCTGACAGGCTGCACGGGGCCGCACCAGCCCTGTCCCCGGGGGCCTGGGTTTGGGGCTGAGAGAGAGACACCCGAGAGATTAAATGACCTCTCAGTGAGCAGACGTGTCGGAGTCACAGCCTGACCACCCCCTCCCTTCCACGGCAGCCCTGGGCCTACATGCGGCCTCCCGTGGAGCCCCTCAACTCCTGCTTCCTGCACCCGCATTTCCCTTCCGCCCCGCCTGCTCTCCAGCTCCCGCCCCTCGTCGTTCTGTGCCCCACACGCGCCCTCCTCCGGTCCCCTGGGTCCCAGGCTGCTCCGTCCTCATAGGCCCGGCTCACGTGAGGCCCTCATGTCCCAAGGAATGAGCCCCCCGGCCCCGCTCCAGGGCCCGCTCCCTGGCCCAGTCGTGTTACTGGTGCCTGACGGCGGGTGCCTGCTCCTCCGCCCGCCATCTCCAGGCGCAGCAACGCCCTCTGCCTCTTCCTGGGCCAGCAGCGATGGCGGTGAGCATGAGGGTGGAAACAGGTGGACTTGGGAAAGGTTGGACTGTGAAGGACCCCAGCCCCGGGCCGGGTCCGCATTCGTCTGTGAAAACAGAAGCCCTTCGGGTGTGACCAGCACAGGCAGGGACCCACGTGGAAAGGAGGGCTGGCCACGCTCAGGCCAGGAGCAGCCGGGAAATTGTTGCCAAACCCTCAGAGAAAGGGGGGAAAAGACAACGCCCTCTCTGTCCCAGCTCAGGTTCCTGTCCCCGGGGCACCACACCAGGCAGCAATGTGGCCAGTCCAGCAGGTTGTCTCCGGGTGCTAATCTGTCGCGGGTGTTGCGCTCCCACAGCAGGAAATGTCACGAGGCGGCCAGGTTACACCTGTTGACCAGTTGTGGCTGGTGATCGGTCAGGGCACAGAGGGGCCCCACGAAGCCCCCCGCCTCCCTCCCTCAGTCAGCGAGCCTCACCAGGGGCCTCTTGGATGCCAGCCCCATTCCCTGCATAGGCTACAGTCTGGGACGTGGCCAACAAGGCCCCAGGTGAGAAGGGCTAGCTGTCCTCCCAGAAAGGGACCAATGGCAGGGAGTAGAGGAAGCGGGAGAAGCCGAGTCCACAGCTACTGAGAATGGGAGCTGCCAGGCATCTAGAGGGATGCCAGTTCTGACTAGGCCTCTATTCTGATCACCCCCAAGGGTGCTGGGAGCCAGGGCGCAGCCCAGACAAACCCTTTGCCCACTGCAGCCTTGGACAAGGCTGGAGGGAGAGTGTGGGGGGCAGCCAGAGGGGCGCGGGGCTGCTGGAGAAGCCTTAGCAATGCTGAAGGGAGGCCAGCCCTCCCTGAGTGGGGACCTAAGTGAGCCTCGTGGCCTCAGCTGTCATCTCTCCCAGAGGGATGGCCGCCCACCATGGGACCAGTGAGGGGCAGGGACTGCCCTCCTGTGGCCACTGGGGAAGGGGTAAGTTCAGGGTTAGAGTCAAGGTCAGTGTTGGGGTTAGGGTTAAGGTCAGAAGCAAGGTCAGTGTCAGATTAGAATAAGGGTCAAGGTTGGAGTTCAAGTTAAGGTTAGAGTGAGAGGAAATGTCAGGTTCAGGTCAGTTCAGGGTCCTGGTCCAGGTCAGGACTTTACTGGTTGGCCTCGCCCAGGGTTGTGTGGACGTGAGCTCTGGCTTTGACTCTTGCTGTGGCCGGAACCAGGGGTGGGGGCCAAGCTGCCAAGGCCTTGGTGTCCCTGTGACTGTGGCCCAGTCCCTCCGCAGACTGGGTCTTGTTTGCTGTCTCTAAGAACCCTCACTGTGCAAGACCACTGTTCCGCCATCCGGGGAAGGAAGGGAAGAGTGGGCAAGAGGTGAGGCTGGGGGTCTGGCGCCGTGAAGGTGCCCGGGCAGCGACCCCTTCCAGATGTGGTGCTGGTGCCGCTAGAGAGAAGAGCTCAGTTTGCAGAATGGGGCTGGAGTCACTAAGTACAGTATTCATGACCCACCCGAGGCTGGGGGCTACGGCCCGGCCCCTGCAGCGTCCTGTTGCGGTTTTAAACAGAAACATTCATTGAGCGTGGCCGGGACTCCAAACCGGTGGAAGTAGGTAAGACCCGCTGGTCCCCTGTGTTGGGGAGCAGCCGGTGTCTGGGCTCTCTCCTCCGGCGCCAGGGGCAGGGGGTGGTAAGGAGGGTTTGAAGCCTCGTATCTATCCGAAATTCGCGTCTGAGGTTTGCCAAACAGGAGATCTCTCAGATGATTTGGCTCATCAGCAAATCAGAACCTGGGGGCAGAGAACAGGGAGAGGCTGTGGAGGGGAAGGGGGGGTCTAAGGGAGTATTCAGCTGCCCCCCTCACCCCCGGGCCAAGCAGTCCTGTGACGCTTGCTGGGCAGTGCAGGGGTGGGAGGGACACAGAGTTAGCCAGAGCGCTTGGAGTACCCTTGGGTGAAGGCTGCTGGTGGCTGGGGACAGATGAGTCCTGCCCTGGATTTTCCCTGGGGACAGTGACCCCTTCCCTTGCTCTGCTGGCTGGAAAGGACCTGCAGAGGCTGGTCTGCCCAGGGCAGCATCGAGGCTCTTCCTCTGTGTGTCCCGAGCTGGGGCGGCTGTGCCCAGGGCGGGGAGGGGCCTGGGTCTGTGTGTGGGGAAGGGCTAGCAGTCCTGCTCATCTTACCCAGTCCTCCAACTGTCACTTCCAGGCCTGCCTTTGGAGGCAAGCGCTCCCCTGCCACCCCCCACATCTGCAGTCCTCGGGAGACGAGTGGTGGGAGAAGAGAGAGCAGGGGACCAGCAATGCACGTGGGACCTCCCTGAGACCCAGGTCTCGGGGCCACTGCTTCATCCAAAGGGACCTTCTACACCCTGCTGGTCATACGGCCACACCAGGCTCAGTTTCAGGAACCAAAAGAACATAAGAGGTGCCAGGTGCAAACTGTCAGTTGGTGGGGGCGCCTGGGTGGCTCAGTCGCTTGAGCATCTGACTCTTGATACGAGCTCGGGTCGTGACCCCAGGGTCATAGGACCTGAGCCCTGCGTTGGGTCCGCACTGGGTGTGGAACCTGCTTAAGATTCTGTCTCCCTCCCTCTGCCCCTCTCTCCCCCACTCACACATGCTCTCTCTCTCAAAACCCAAAAAATCCCATCAGTTGGTTCCCGCTCTGTAAATGGTGCAGACAGGCTGTTTACCGGCAGCCTCTGGTCTGTCTCTGACACCAGTGTAGGACCCTCTTAATCACGAGTTCATGCATTTCATTCGGGTGTGGCCAAGGGTCAGTCCCAGGCCCCAGGCATCCTCAGGGATAAACGCGGGTGCCAGCCTCTGAGCTGAGACCAACCCTGTGCTTGCACACTGAACCTTGCCGTTGCCTCCGGGGAAGGGGGGCATCGGTGATTGGGCGGCTCTTGGTGTCCCGTCCTGCGTGGGGTCCTGCTCGCTGCAGGAGAAGGAGCCCAGGAGGCACTCACAGTCTTCGTGGTCAGGGCAGGAAGGGAGGGCTGCCTCCTGGCAGATGGCTCCGTGGAACTGGAACTCGAGGGATGAATTTGCCAGGCGGGGGGTTGGCATGCCTGGCAGAAGGAAAGGCAGGGACAGAGGCCGGGAAGTGGGGAAGGGCCCGGCTTTCCCAGAATGTGGAGAACTGGGAACCAAATCAACGAGAAGTCAGGCAAACCCAAGATGAGAAAGCCTTGCAAAACCCGTGGGGGGCTTTTCCCACATTTCCCGATTTTCACCCTCCTACGATGTTGTCCTCTGTCCCCATGATGGTTGTCAAACACCCACCAATTCTTTCTCCCTCTTCCCATCGAGATGCGGAGGCAAAAACCCCTGCCTTTAAACCTTGGCCTTTGACGATGCAGTGGGACAGAGGCCACCAGCCTTGTGAGGCTGGGATCCAGAAGCTCACGTGGCCTCTGCCGGTTCCCCTGGACATCTGTGCTGGGAGCATTTCACCACAGAGAGAGAAGTCTGCCACCCTGAGCGGCCATGTGGGGAGACCGTGTGGGGACAGCAGACAGAGAGAGAGGTGGATGCCCAGTGGAGCCAGCTCATCGGGGATCTGGTTGTTTGGGTCTCCCAGCCCAGACCCTGAGCACGTGAATGAGAACACTTCTGGGGTGACTGCAGCCTTGGCCGCCCTCTGACTGGAACATTAGGAGACCCCCCTACAAACAACAGCTGCCTGGCCCAGCCAGTGGGCCCCAGATTCATGAGCGAACCAAAGAGCGCTGGTGTTTCAAGCCACAGTTTGGGGGTGTCTTTTTAATGTGACAACAGATGAACGGAACAGTCCTTTTGCCATTATCCACTATTCATCATTTAATTAAAAACACTTTTATATGCTTCGTTTAAAAAAAAAAAAGTTTTTTCTCATTGCATGAGTAGCATCTGACTTTTAAAAAAATTTTTTTATTTTAGAGAATGTGAGCGAGGGAGAGGGGCAGAAGCAGAGAGAGAGAGAGAGAGAGAGAGAGAGAGAGAGAGAGAATCTTAAGCAGGCTCCAAGTTGGGCTTGGAGCCTGATGCAGGGCTCGATCCTATCACCCTGGGATCATGATCTGAGCCGAAATCAAGGGTCGAACGCTCAACCAACGGAGCCCTCCAGGAGCCTCCCTATATGCTTCTTTTTAAACACTGGAATTTATTAAGAAGGGAACCTTCATATCCCTACGTACATGGAAGCCGATCATCAATGAGGATAAAAGGGAGGCAATTGTATAGAGCAACGCAGGAAGCAGAACTGAGTGTTTAGCATCTAGGTTGGTACCGTTGCCTTTGCCCGGGGAGGGGGCGGTGTGTGCAGCTGGGGGTTTCCCAGCACTTACAGAACCAGTTTGCCGAGCCCCCTTACGAACTCCCCGCCGCCAGCTGAGATGCACCCCTTTGTCAGAGTTCTGGGTTCCTGCCCCTCTCCCAGGCTTCCAAGTTTGCATATTTTTAGCCTCTTTCCTTTCCTCCTCCAGCCCTAGGGAGAGGGGCGGCTTTCTGTAATTGTTGGAGAACTCTTGTTTTGCCTTTTCAGTGCTTCAGTTGCTGGGTGTGGTGGGCAGAATAATTGTCCCCTAAAGATATCCATGACCTAATCCCCAGGGCCTTGAATAAGTCGCCTTACATGGCACGAGGGACTCTGTAGACGTGATTACGTTAAGGACTTGCGATGGGGAGACTATCCTGGGTTATCTGGGTGGGCCCCATCTTCATCACAAGGGTCCTTAAAAGCGGCAGAGGGAAACAAGAAAATCAGAGGGAGATGTGACGAGGGGGAGTGGCCTGAGAGATAGGGGGCGGGACCGAAAACCTGTAGAGGCTACAAGAGGCAAAGAAATGGGTTCAGCCCTATAGAGCTTCCAGAAAGGAGCACAGCCCAATGACCTCTGTGTCAGATTTCTAACCTTCGGAACTGAAAGATGATGAATGTGTGTTGTTTTTAGCCACTAAACTTGCTATAGCAGCAATAGAAAACACACACCCTGGTTACCACTTCTATGCGAAATTCTCAGTTCGTGTAACAGGTGATCATCCTCCCTGGGACCTCTTGCAGGGTGTTCTTACCAGAGCTGGGAAGAAAATAATAAGGAAGCCCTCGGGGGCAAAGAGGCAGCCTAGTAGCTCTGCGCTGGAGGCCAAGACAGAAAGGATCTCCATGGCCCCGTTGACCTTCCCCTTGGTGCTGTGATGGACGAGGAGGGAGGTGACCCAGACATTGCGGGGCACCGGCATGCTTGAACTTGGCTTCATTGACGGGGTCAGGCAGACTCCTGGCCAGGAGAGCCCCAGCGGTGCTCCCCGGGGCCACAGAGCCTAGATATCCCTGGACACCGTAGAAGACAGTGACAGAGCCCTTACTGCATCCAGGGCAGATGAAGTGTGCAGGTGCTTTTGTTGGGAGGGCAGTGAAGAATAAGGAACAGGGGAAACACAGGAAAAGGGAGGTGAGCAGGATGTAGCTGAGAGTTGGTCGTTGGCCTTGATCAAGGGAAAGTCTTGGTCCTTCACAGAGACCACAAGGACCGCAGCCAGGGGGACAGAGAAGCATAGATCTGTGGGGGCCAGAGCCATCCCCGTGGGGTCTTGATAAACCAGGAAAGCCGCTTTCTTTGGGAGATGGTGGTCTTGATCTGGGTTTGAGTCCTGATGGGACGATATGACATTTGTCCCTGATTTTAGTTGATCAGGGACAAGCTGATCAACTAGTGATCAGTGATACTTCCTCGGCTCTCGAAGACATTCAGGGCAGCCTCAGCTCACTGGCCGGGTTGGTCTGGATGGTGGAATCTCCCTGGCCTTCTTCCTTGCAGGCTAAGACGGCGTCTGCAGTTGCTACGGGATTCTGCCAAGCCCGGGTTAATACCCTCGGGCCAAGAACAGTCAACACAGAAACTTCAGGAGAGAGCCGCCTGCTTTCTTAGGTAGAAATCCCTGACGGTTGATGGGATTCGTTCCGCTGGTTGCGTCCAGGACCCTGGACGACATGGCTTCATCCTGAGGCTTGAAGTCCTGTTCACAGCTGGCAGAGTTGCATGTTGTACTAATCAAACTAAATGAATCTGGCTAGCCTCTGTCAGTCAGATGAATCGGGTCAAGAATGGATTCTTCTAACCCCTGTGGGAGAGTCTTTCCAGAAAACGAAGCCAGCTTTCTCCTCTGTGGGTTTTACCTTCCTCAGTTTCGTTCTCTCCTCTGCCTTCTTCACTATCTTTCCTTCTTCTTGTCTCGAGTTCTGTACAGACTCTGGGGATGGTAAGATCTGAATGAGGTCGCTGTCATGAAGATGGGGCACGGACGACCCATCACTGAAGCCTCTCAAGGTATAAATGTCCCGTCACGTTTATTTGTTAACTACAGGCAGAGGAGCTGCTGAACACCTGGAGGTGGGAAGGTTGTGGGAAGTTTCCAGAAACATCACACCCTTGTAACGCCCTTTACTTTAGAGGCATTTCCAAATGGAAACATTTGGACAATTATGAAACACTGAAAGCTTCCTGGTCAGGAAGTGGTCTTGTAAAAGGGGGAAGCCTCTGAGGCTTAGCAACCAACGTTAGCCCGTTTGATGCTGACTACCTCAGACAAACTGAGCTAGCAGTCTGCTCAGAGCAGGAGGAAGTAAGCCTCGAGTGACATCAGCCCTGCTTTGAATGGGGTATTATATTTAGGAGTTTCTCCGAAAGCAGGGTGCTTGTGCTATAAGGCAAACGCTCCATTCATTCAGCCACCGGATAAGTTTTGTGTCTCATAACATATTGTGAGTGTTGTTCCAGACCCTAGGGCTGTACCGGATGCCAAGGCAGCCCAAGTTTCTGCCTTCCCTTTTCAGGCTCTGAGCCCCGCTGAGGTGGGTCCCGGCCCCTCCCGGCCCCACGCTAACTTTATCTGCCCTTCCCCATAGCCAGACCATGTAGCTGGACCCTCCCTTCAAGCTCTTCTCCCACTGCATTTCTCAAGTTCTCCCAGAGCTGGCCTCCAGCCCAGCAGGTGCTTTAACCTGGTGGCCCCTTCCTACATCAGAGAGAGGAGACCGTGTCTGCTCACCTCCAGGGAGTCAAGTTTCCCAAAGAGCAACAATTAGGACTGTTCAGACCTCGGAGAAGACACCACGCCAATGGGACAGAACGAAGCCGATGGGCTTCAAGGGGTGAGACATCTTCTAAGGCTCTTTTTTGACCTCGAACAAAGGAATCCTGTGTTATACATCAGTTATTTTCCAGGAACTAAACCAGGTTCCAAAGAAGCATGTTTTTTTAGGGGCGCCTGGGTGGCTCAGTCAGTTAAGCGTCCGACTCTTGATTTCAGCTCAGGTCATGACCTCACAGTTCATGGGTTCAAGCCCCGAGTTAGGCTCTGCGTTCACAGTGTGGGCCCTGCTTGGGATTCTTTCTTTCTCTTTCTCTCTGCCCCTTCCTTGCTCATGCTTGCTCTCTCTCTCTCTAAAGTAAATAAATAAACATAAAAAAAAAATGTGTTTTTTTTTCTGGAAGAGAATTCCAGCAGAGCCTTAAAAATGACAGGTTACATCCGTACAAGTGGACGTGAACATTTTACTTTATGTATCAGTCCTATGAGAGCAATTTCATGCTGCTTGGATTTATGCGCCTTACAAAAAAGGCATCTAAAACGTTTGTAAGCAAAACATACCAATCAATAAAAATCTCTTCAGTACAGATTCAGCCTGAGAAGAGGAGACAGCCCCCAAGGTCAGCAATTCTTGGGTATTTCAAAAGATAGATATCTCCTTTTTTTAAAATATTTTTTAATGTTTATTTATTTTTGAGAGAGAGACAGACAGACAGAACACGAGCAGGGGAGAGGCAGAGAGAGAGGAAGACACAGAAACTGAAACAGGCTCCAGGCTCTGAGCTGCCAGCACAGAGCCCGACGCGGAGCTCGAACTCATGAACTGTCAGATCATGACCCGAGCCGAAGTCGAACGTTTAACTGACTGAGCCACCCAGGCGCCTCTAGGCATCTCTTTTGGATACTCAGAAATAGGACTTTTATAAACAGGTTTACTCGTCAGCACACCTCAAATAAAACCCTCCCCATGGGAATGGGGTCTCCAAATCCAAAACTCCTATTTCCACACTCATCATACCCTTGGCCATGAGTTAGTTCATCGTTCTCTCTGATGGGTCACACACGTTGCACTGGAGACCAGCATGGAAGCGGCCAAGACTTGTGCCAAGTCTCCATCCCCCATTTAGAAGACCAGACAGACATCCAAACAGACAGGCTCTGAGATATCCATTTTTATAGTTTCTAAACAGTGTCCTGAGGAGGTAATGTTCTAGACTGAGCAGTGACTTGGGAATAGGATTCTTCCTCCATATTCCTCTCCATTTTATTTTATTTTATTTTATTTTATTTCATTTCATTTCACTTCATTTCATTTTATTTTTGTAATGTTTATTTTTGAGAGATAGAGAGAGAGAGAGCATGAGTGGGAGAGGGGCAGAGAGAGAGGGAGACACAGAATCCGAAGCAGGCTCCAGGCTCCGAGCTGTCAGCACAGAGCCTGACATGGGGCTTGAACCCACAAACAGCAAACACTCCATTTTGAAAACACTATTTCCACAAAGTTTGTTGAGTGACTGTCTATGACCCATCAGGCCAGTCCTTTGCATCTCTCCTGAGGGGCTCACGGAAATGAGGCGGCAACTGCCCGGAGAACGTGAGGACAGGGGACTCTGAGCTTCTCTGATAAATTAAGCGGCATAAAAATGATACATTTCAACTGCTTTAAAATTACTGTCACCCTTGTTCAAGGGTGTAGTGGCTCGATTCTAAACCTTGTAAACTTTAGGAGGTAGAATTGACATCTGGAAGGTACTTCTGCGGATTTGTGAGTAGTCGAGAGAGGGGAGGGCTAAGAGAAGGGAGGGAGTGGGGGTGATTGGGTTTTGGTGTGAGTATCTGGGCAGGTGGGGCATCTGTTACAGAGAGAATGAGATTGGGGGTTGGTGGAAGTTGGGGGCGGGGGGTGGAGAAGCTTTCTGGAAAAACCTTCTTAGAAGAAAAAAATGCTTTGATTTTAAAAGCCTAATGTAGGGGCAACCTTCAAGTGCGCTCACTGGAAGGCCTTTGGTAACTCTGAACATTATCATCCATGGAAGCTTCGTGATCTGTTCAGTTGTTTACCCTCTTACTGTCACTGTCGGTTTGCCTAGCTTAACGTAGCACGTGTCAGGTACTGTACTTGACTCACGAGGAACTGTATCTGAAGATAAGGAAACTGACGCTCAGACCTTAGATGACTAAGGTCACCCAGCTAGCAATATGCAGGGTGCATTCTTTTCCTGTGTACTTATATTATATAAAAAGTTAGCCCAATACAGAAGGTGCTTTCTGGCTTCAAAACTAACAGCAGCACTAGCTCCCTGGTCCTTGTGAAATACCTGCCATCCAGAATCTTCTGATCACCAGGTCCTTTCTCTGGGGGGTAAGCAGTACTATGTACTTGAGAGAGATGTCTTTTTAAAAAAATTTTTTTGTAATATTTATTTTTGAGAGAGGGGGAGGGGCAGAGAGAGGGAGACACAGAATCTGAAACAGGCTCCAGGCTCTGAGCTGTCAGCACAGAGCCCAACACAGGGCTCAAACTCACAAACCTCGAGATTGTGACCTGAACTGAAATTGGATGCTTAACCGACTGAGCCACCCAGGCGCCCCGAGAGAGATGTCTTTGAAAAACCTTTGGAAGCCTCTTGGGATAGATTTATGGTGGCCATATTTCTTCACCAAAAATGTTGACACAGGGTCAGATATCGGTAGCACATTTGAAGTTGGGATTGCTCTGGAGAGCCCAGCTTATTTGGTTCCCTTGAGATGGAACTAGGAGGAGTATGTCTACAGAATTTAGTCCTCAGGAAGAGCAGACTCTGGGTGGTCTCCTCCCAGGAATATCCCCTCCTACCAGATGTCTCAGACCGATGTTTTCCCCTTAAGCTGTAACTTGGTGTTCTAGACCATTGTCCCAAGCCTGGGGCCTCGTGTTCCGGCTGATGTCACAGGGGATGTGGGAGGCCCTGCTTCTAAAGAACCTAAAGACTTGACCATTGCAGGGGCGCCTGGGTGGCTCAGTTGGTTGAGTGTCAACTTCAGCTCAGGTCATGATCTCACCACTTGTGAGTTCAAGCCCTGCGTCGTCAGGCTCTGTGCTGACAGCTCAAAGCCTGGAGCCTGTTTTGGATTCTGTGTCCCCCGCCTCCCCATTCCTCCCCACTTGCTCTCTCTCTCTCTCTCTCTCTCAAAAGTAAATAAACATTAAAAAACAACAACAACAAAGAACAGCCTTCCTTCCTGATCAACACCCTGAAATCCCCATTAATCTATATTATTTGTGATTTTGTAAGAGAAATCAACTTCAGGTAGCTTACAAGGAAGGAATTCATCCCATGAACTCAGCAGTACCTCATGGAACCCGAGGCCAGAAAGCAGCCGGACTCCTGGAAAGCACCGGAGGGGAAAGCTGCCCAGAAGCCTGGAAGGTACTGTTTCCCCTTCCTGTGCCTTTTCTCCAGGCATCTCCTTCCCTCCTGTTTCCTAGCAGTTAGACTTCTCTGCTTTCCACTTTTCCACTCACAGCGGTGGTCCCTAGAGCTGTTAGATTTCCATGAACCAACAGGGTCAGGTGCCCGGAAGAGAATAGATTCTTTCTTGGTCGCATTCCACCGTCTGGGGAAATGTCTGCTGAGTCTGTCCTATGCTCTGTTCTGAACCCAAGTCAGGTCCGAGCTGGGTGGTTCAAACATGGCTGCTGTGGGGGCCACGCAGCCCATGAGTTTAGTCCTGGGCAGAGTCTGCTCAGGACGATGAGGGTGGGAGTGAGACTGGGCCCCAGTAGGGAGGTCTGTTGAGGTCCTGTGGGTGCTTGCCATTTGGTCGCAGTCCCCTTGGATCTGTGGGGATTGTCATTATTTTATACTCAGTACACTTCCCACTTTTTATTTCAGAAACTGCTCCTTCTCCATTGCATGCGGGCCTGATTGAAATCATCCAGTACTTGTCCCTTTGTGATTTGCTTATTTTACTCAGCATAACGTCCTATAGGTTTATTCATGCTGTAGCAGGTGTCTGATACTCCTTCCTTTTTAAGGCTGGACAATATTCCATTGTATGGATGCGCCACGTTTTGCTTAATTCATTCATTCGTTGATGGACATTTGAGTTGACTCCACCTTTCGGCTCTTGGGAATAACGCTGCTAGGAATGTGGGTATACAAAGATCTCTTCGAGATCCTGTTTTCGATTCTTTTGGGCATATAGGCAGAGGTGGGATTGCTGGATCCTATAACAATTCTATATTTAATTCTTTTGAAGAACCACCATACTGTTCTCCATAGCAACATCATACCCCCTTTTACATCCCCTCTAACAGTGCACAAGCGTTTCAATTGCCACATCTGCACGGACACATTTTATTTCCTGTTTTGTTTTGTTTTCTTTTTTCTTTTTGGGGTATAGTGGCCATCCTATGAGTGTGAAGTGGTATCTCATTTGCGGTTTTATTTTGCACTTCCCTAATGATTAGTGACATTGAGCATTTTTACATGTACTTATTGACCATTTGTGTATCTTCTTTGGAGACTGCTATTGAATTTCCACTTGAATATGCCTATTCTCATCCATTGCCCAGTTTTGAACTGGGTTGTTTATTTTTTGTTGTTGAATTATAGGAGTTGTTTGTATATTCTGGATACTAACCCTTTATCACATGTATGATTTGCAAATGTTTTTTCCCATTTTCATGGGTTGCCTTTCACTCTGTTGATTGTGTCCTTGGATGTAAAAAAAGTTTTAAAATTTGTTGTAGGGCAAATTTGTTGTGTTCTGTTGTCTGTGCTTTTACAGTAATATCTAAGAAATCATTGCCAAATCCAATGTCATAAAGCTTCCCCCCTATGTTTCCTCTAAGAGTTTTATAGGTTCAGCCCTTACATTTAGGTCTTTGATCCATTTTGAGTTAATTTTTTTTAAGTTTATTTATTTTGAGAGAGAGAGAGAGAGTGAGCACAGGACAGAGGTGGGGGGAGAGAGAATCCCAAGCAGGCTCTGCACTGTCAGTGCAGAGCCCGATGTGGGGCGCAAACTTTCAAACCGTGAGATCGTGACCTGAGCTGAAACCAAGAGTTGGACGCTTAGCCAACTGAGCCACCCAGGCACCTCATGTTAATTTTTGTATGTGGTGTGAGGTAAGGGTCCAACTTCATTCTTTTGTGTGAGGAGATCCAGGTCTCCCGGCATCATTTGTTGAAAAAACTGTCCTTTTCCCCATTGAATGGTCTTGGCGCTCTTGTCAAAAATCATTTGACTACATCTGTGGGAGCTTATTTCTGGGCTCTCTATCCTATTCCTTTGGCCTATATGTCTGTCTTTATGCCAGCATCACACTTTTTTGATTATTTTTGCTTTGTAAAAAGTTTTGAAATCAGGAAGTAGGCGTCTTCCAATTTTATTCTTCTTTTTCAAGATTGTTTTGGTTATTTGAAATTCTTCGAGATGCCATATGAATTTTCGGATGGATTTTTCTATTTCTATAAAAAAATACCATTGGGATTTTTTATAGGATTGCACGGAATCTGTAGTTTGGTTTGGGTGGTACTAACATCTTAACAATACCAAGTCTTCCAGCCCATGAACACAGAATGTCTCTCCATTAATTTGTGTCTTCTTTACTTTCTTCCAGCAGTATTTTGTAGTTTTCAGTCTTTTGCCTCTGTGGTTAAGCTAGTTTTTAATTATTTTATTCTTTTTGATGCCATTGCAAATGGAATTGTTTTCATAATCTTTTTCAGACAGCTCATTGTTGGTGTACTAGAAATGTAACTGACTTTTGCTTGTTGATTTTGTTAATGTTTATTTATTTATTTTGAGAGAGAGAGAGAGAGAAAGAGAGAGAGAGAATCCCAAGCAGGCTCTCTGCTGGCAGAACCGTGAGATCATGACCTGAGCCAAAATCAAGAGTCAAATGCTTAACTGACTGAGCCACCCAGGCGCCCCTGCATGTTGATTTTGTATCCTGCAACTTTTCTGATTTCCTTTATTAGTAGTTCTAACAGTTTCTTTTGTGTGTTTGTGGAATCTTGAAGTGTTTGTGGAATCTTTAAGGTTATCTATATATGAGGTCATGTCATCTGTGAACAGAGATTAAGTCTTTTATTTCTTTTTCTTGCCTAATTGCTCTGGCTAGATGTGGCACTATGTTGAATAGAAGTGGTGAAGGCAGACATCCTCTCCTTTTGGAACTCCAGTGACACAAAGTTTAGATCTTTTGTTATTGTCCCACAGGTCCTAAGACTACGTTCCTTTTTTTAAAAAGACAATTATTGGAGGGGGGGCACCTGAGTGGCTCAGTCAGTTAGTGTCTGACTTTGGCTCAGGTCATGATCTCACGGTTCGTGAGTTCGAGCACTGCATTGGGCTTTCTGCTGTCACCATGAGCCTGCTTTGGATCCTGTATCCCTCTCTCTCTCTCTCTCTGCCCCTCCCCCATTCACTCTCTCTCCTTGTCTCAAAAATAAATAAACATTAAATAAATTTTAAAAAAGAATGAAAATTATTGGGGCACCTCGCTGGCTCAGTCAGTTGGTAGGGCATGCAACTCTTGATGTCAGAGTGGTGAGTTCGAGCCCCATGTTGGGCATAGAGATCACTTAAAAAGAAAAAAAAAAGAAAATGATTTTCTTCTTGTTCAAATTAGATAATTTTATTAGCTATCTGCACGCTCGCTGATCCTTTCCTCTGTATTTTCCACTCTGCTTTTACGCTCGGCCAGTGTTATTTTTGTAGTTTGCTGACTTTAGTTATTGTATCTTTGACTTCTAAAATTTCCAGTTGGTTCTTCTTTGTCTTTTTCATGTCTTTGCTGAGATGTTTTTACTTTTCCCATTTGCTTAAAGAGAGCTTGTAATTGCTTGTTGGAGCATTTATATAACTGCTTCAAAATCCTCGTCAGATAATTCCAACATCTGTGTTGTCCCCGTACTGGTATTTGCGGATTATCCTTTCTCATTTGAGTATGAGATTTCCTTGGCTCTTGTTATGAGTGATTTTGGATGGTATCCTGGGCATTTGGAGGACAAGGTTATGAGTCTCCCTCCTTTTTACGTATCTATTTTAGCAGGCAGTCCGTCTGTTTATATTAGGAACGCATGTCCTGGCCCCCTTTTGTGGGCTATGTTTTAAATGTCAATTATTTTTCAAAGCCTTTGCTATGCTCTTGTGGGCGGCTGCTTGTGTGTTACCCACAGGCCGGTCTGAAACCCGGGCAGGATTCCACACCAAAGCTGAGCTCTCAAAGCTTTTGCTGTGTTGATCCCGGTCAGTTTTATAAATGGGATGTGTCCAGGACTTGATGCTCTGATTTAAAGCATCCCGTTCTGGGGCGCCTGGGTGGCGCAGTCGGTTAAGCGTCCGACTTCAGCCAGGTCACGATCTCGCGGTCCGTGAGTTCGAGCCCCGCGTCAGGCTCTGGGCTGATGGCTCGGAGCCTGGAGCCTGTTTCCGATTCTGTGTCTCCCTCTCTCTCTGCCCCTCCCCTGTTCATGCTCTGTCTCTCTCTGTCCCAAAAATAAAAAACAAAAAACAAAAAACAAAAAAAAAAAACGTTGTAAAGCATCCCGTTCTGCCATGGATTTGTGGCCTCTCCTCTCCCCACCCCCACCCCCAAATTCATGTGTTGAAGCCCTAACCCCTCATGTGTTGATATTGGGAGATGGGGCCTTTGGGAGGTGATGAGATTTGGGTGAGGTCAGGAGGGTGAGGCCCCGGTGATGGGATTGCTGTCCTCATTAAAAAGGCCCCAGAGAACGTTCCCCTTCATCCCCTGCCCATGTGAGGACACAGTGACAAGGTGGCAGTCCGCAAGGCAAGAAACAACGCTGGCCCTGAGATGATGGACTCGCCTCCGGCACCGTGACAAGATGGCATTCCTGCTTCTCTCCCTTGGTGTAGACCTTCTCGCTTCTCAGAAGGTATCTGCAGAAGTTCCTGGTGGCTTCCCCTCCCTGTCTCCCCACCTTCCGGTGCGGGGACACCCTCCAAAACCGAGGTGTTGTGGCACTCGCCTGCCGACACCCTCGGGAAAAGCTCCAGGTTTCCCAGCCAGCAAGGCCGGGTGCTGACTTCTGCGAACTCAGCTCCCGCTACCCTTTCTCCTCACTCCTAGCCTAGCTCTGCTGTCAGGACCCACCAGCCCGAACCTCACCTTCACCCGGGTCGTGTTTACTTAACTAGCTTTTTTTTTTTTTTTTTTACATTTTTTTAACGTTTTTTTTTTTTTTTTGAGAGAGAGACATAGAGTTTGAGCAGGGGAGGGGCGGAGGGAGACACAGAATTCGAAACGGGCTCCAGGCTCCGAGCTGTCAGCCCAGAGCCTGACGCGGGGCTCGAACTCACGAACCGCGAGATCATGACCTGAGTCGAAGTCGGACGCTTAACGGACTGAGCCACCCAGACGCCCCTTAACTAGCCTGTTCTTAAGAAGCCTCCCCTTGGGGCACCTGCGTGGCTTAGTCCGTTAAGTGGCCAACTCTCGATTTTGGCTCAGGGCTCAATCTCGCAGTTCGTGAGTTCAAGCCCCGCGTCGGGCTCTGCACTGACAGTGTGGAGCCTGCTTGAGATTCTGCCTCTGCCCCGCTTGCTCTCTCTCTCTTTCAAAATAAATATATAAACTTTAAAAAAAAGAAATAAAAGAGGTCCTCCCTACACCAGAAGAACGGGTCGCCTAGAGAGTGGGCACCTTTGCCTGCTGTGGCTCTCAGTGTGAAAGTCCCCTGCACTCCATGGCCTTGACTTTTCTGCCATCTTGCTCAGCCTGTAGCCTCCGGGGCCAGCGCTTCTGGGTTTCTCTGCGGTGTTCTGGTGGTCCAGCACAGTGCCTGACGCGTGGGAGAGGAGTCATGGAAAGAACCTTCACCTGTATTTCCTGCCTCACTCCCCTGCATTTAGCCCCACCGCAGTTCATGAAAACAGAGCCTCTCGCCTGCGAGCCCTGACTTCTCTTTTTCCCTCTGTGTAATTCCTGTTTTCCTCCTACCCAGTGAAAATTCCTCTTTCATCACCGTGTTCTCACATGAACCCAGCTGGAATTCGTAGTTTATTCGTTGAATTGAATCCCATGTTGAATGAGACACCGTAGAGGCAGGAAGGGCTCTGAGCCCTGTTTTCTGGATCATGTGGGTAAGGGACCTGGGCAAATGTTCCCCCAGCACTTCTTTCTTTAAAAAAAAATTTTTTTTTAAGTTTATTTATTTTTGAGACAGAGACAGACAGAGCATGAACAGGGGAGGGTCAGAGAGAGAGGGAAACACAGAACCCGAAGCAGGCTCCAGGCTCCGAGCCGTCAGCCCAGAGCCCGACACGGGGCTCGAGCTCACGGAACATGAGATCATGACCTGAGTTGAAGTCGGAAGCTTAACCGAGGCACCCCTCTCCCAGCACTTCTTAACTTCAGGTGGCTCCCATTGCCAGGATGAGCCTTCTGGGCTCCCTGGGGGTGTGGATGGAAGCACTCTCTGGCACATGAGGGCCCTTAGAGGACAGAAGCACCATATCTGCTCTGTTCAGAATTGTCCCTACCTTGCCCTCGGTGTGGCACGGTAACACTGTGCCTCCAGCTTTCAGATACTTTACAACATGGTCTCTCGGAGCCCTTGCGCTGGCCGGAAACTGTTGCCAAGGCCCAGTTTCAGTCTGCACTTCTGGAAGCAGCAACGGTATACCGGAGACCTGAGATTCTGCTGGGGAGTGACTGTGCCATTTCAAAGTCCAGAATGTATACAGCAAACACTTTGTTGGGTGGCCAGATATACCTCAGCCAGAGAGGTAACCAGTGCCAGTGTGTGGGATGTAAAACAAAGCCATGAGGGGCGTCCAGCTGGCTCAGTTGGAAGAGTGTGTGACTCTTGATCTTGGGGTTGTGACTTTGTGGCCCACGTTGGGTGTAGAGATCACTTAACAACGAAATATCAAAAGATGATAATAAATAAAATAAAGCAATGAAACACAGGGCATGCACATCCGTGGTGGCCGGGCAACCAAGTTTTATTACAGTTATCCTGATCTGATCGAACGGTTCAGGAGGCCAATTAAATTCACATGCAGGAGAAATAGCCTCAGATCAATCTCTGGGCAAACCTTATCTTTACGACTATTCACAATATTGCTATTCTTGCAGATGGGTACGTGCCTCATAAAAAGAAAACAAGGGAAAGGATCACCTGAAACTGTTTCTGGGAGAGATGTGGAACAGCACTGCTGGGCGATGTTTATAAAGTGTGACCAGGAAGATCAGCACCCCGCGTGGGCTTAGAATTTAAAATACGTAGACGTCAAAATCGGAAGGTAACGATACGGAAATGAAGCATGCTGCATGGAACTCTGGTATTAAATAACCTCATCTTTAGGGACACTTGGGATAATATGCCGGCCTCCACGTGGAGGGGACCGACTTGGCTGATAATTCCCAGTTGGCACCCGGGAGGACGCGCGGGTAGATCCGTCACGGGTCGGGGGCAGTGTGACATCTGTGTGGCATAGCTCAGGGACTCGGGCATTTGCATGGACTTCTCCTGGCGCAGTGACCTCAGTGCTTTGAATCCTCTTGGGTCAGCGAAGCGAGATGCTCCCGGCCAACGTTTGTCCGCTTTTTGGTCTCATCTGGGCTGTTCTGAAGTCTCAGCTTTGCTTCCAGTCTCTGCCTCCATCCTTCTCTGAGCCTGAAAATAGACACCGAACACGCAAACGGAGCAGCCATTTCCACGGCTGTTGGCTCAGGGATGCTTCCTTCCCCCCCCTTTTGTTGCCCCCCTGAAGGTGTCTGTGTGTGCATTCAGGTTTTAAAAGGTATGCAGAGCACTTGCAAATTTAAATATATGCATATTTTATATTTTGTAGGTATATCTTTAGCTCTCACTTCTGTTCAGTCTCTTCTAATCTTAACCCTTCAAACTTTCCCTTTGGGGCTGCAACGTCTTTGGAGTTGTGGAGGGGGGAACCTGTCAGTCTAGAATTGTTCACTCGGCAGAGCTGTCTTTCAAACACAGAAGTGAAGGTGTCTTCAGCCATGCAAGAGCGGGAGGAACTCGCACCAACAGCCTGTCCCCACATGACATGTTAAAGGAAACCCGTCAAGCAGAGGGAGAATGGCCCGAAATGGAAGTCGGGATCTGTACAATTCAGTGAAGGGCGATCGCGTGGGTGCATATTACTAATTTTGCCTCACTACTTAAATCTCCTTAGGGCGCCTGGGTGGCTCAGTCGGTTGAGCGTCCGACTTCGGCTCAGGTCAGGATCTCACGGTTCGTGAGTTCGAGCCCCACATCGGGCTCTGTGCTGACAGCTCAGAGCCTAGAGCTGCTTCAGATTCTGTGTCTCGCTCTCTCTCCGGCCCTCCCCTGCTCGCGCTCTGTCTCTGTCTCTCTCTCAAAAATAAACTTTAAAGAAAAAAATTGAAAAAAAAAAAAAGAAGATAGTGTCTGAAAGCAAATCTGTCAATGACGTCACGTGGGGTTTATGACGTGTGTGGAAGAGAAACTTTACTTTGCACCGTTGGAGGGGGAGCGGGGGGCTGGGCCACTGTAAGGCTCCCACACCCTCCCTATGGGAGACCAGGTGGCCCTCAAAGGCACACGGTGATGGAGGCCCTAAAGCGACCCTGAAAATAACACAAACAGATGGCGTTAAAAAGCCGACAGAGGAGATAAAATGAAATCATAAAATACCATTTAGTTAACCCAAAAGAAGGCAGAAAAGAGATAAAGGAAAAACAGCACAGATGAGCGAACAGGAGACAAATCGCAAGCTGGCAGATTTAAACCCAATCATGCGCATTAACGTTAAAGATGTAAACCGCTGATTAAAATGAAAAGATGTTGAGTTGAATAAAAAATGATATTAAGGGGCGCCTGGGTGGCGCAGTCGGTTAAGCGTCCGACTTCAGCCAGGTCACGATCTCGCGGTCCGTGAGTTCGAGCCCCGCGTCAGGCTCTGGGCTGACGGCTCGGAGCCTGGAGCCTGTTTCCGATTCTGTGTCTCCCTCTCTCTCTGCCCCTCCCCCGTTCATGCTATGTCTCTCTCTGTCCCCCCAAAAAAAAAACAAAAAAAAAAACGTTGAAAAAAAAATGATATTAAAATAGAGGCCGCCTACGGGAAAATCGCTTTTTGTTTTATTTTATTATTTTATTTTATTTTGAGAGAGAGAGAAAGAGAGAGTGCGAGCAAGTGGGAGAGGGGCAGAGAGAGGGGGAGAGAGAGAATCCCAAGCAGGCTCCATGTTCCGTGCAGAGCCTTACTTGGGGGTCGATCCCACAACCCTGGGCTCATGACCTGAGCCAAAATCAAGGACTGACTGAGCCACCCAGGCGCTTAGGAAAGTCACCTTTAATATGAAGGTGGCAATAGGTTAAAATCAAAAGGATGGGAAAATATTCTATCTTAACCCTGATCAAAGAAAGCTGGAGTGTGATATCAGACGAGGTAGATTTCACAGCCAAGGACATTACCAAAGAGAAAGAGGGTCGTTTGGCAACAAGGGGGTCAATTTATCAAGAGGACGTAACGATCTTAAACATTTGTATGAAAACAGAGCTTCAAAATACACGAAACGAAATGCGACAGAGCTGTTAGGAGATGGAGACAGATCTGCAACGACAGCTGGATTTCAGTACCCACATTTCAGAACAAGAGGCAAGACATCAGTAGGGCTGTGGAACTCTGAACAACACTACCAACCGACCGCTCCCCGCTGGTGAAAGGCGGGGACTCTCCAACAGCCCTCTCCTCCTAGTGTCCGTGGGAAAAGTCATAAGGAGAAAATGAAGGCACGGGGAGATCCGCGGGCTCACCCAGAGACCACAGGGGCTGGGGCCGTTCCTCTGGCGTCTGGTCTCTGCTGTATTTAATCCTGGACTAAGTGGCCACGTGCGGGGGCCGGGGGGGGGGGGTGGGGTTGGGGGTTGGGCGGGGCAGAAGGAACTGACATTATCCTGTTCCAGCCTCGGAACAGCCTAATGAACTGGGCCATCTCCTCCATTTTGTGCCGGGACAAGACGGATTAGCGGGTAAGAGCAGAGACCCTCTGGAGGAGGCCACCGGGTTCAAATGGGAAGAGGAGGAGAAGGATGAACAAATTCGAGTCTCGCCGTCCCACCAGCCAGAAAGCGTCCCCCTGCGGTCTTCCATTAAGTTGCATAGATGGACAACGTGCATATACATTGTCATGTTTTAATTTGTTGACATTTATTCCTTTTTTGAGAAACAGTGTGAGCAGGGAGAGGGGCCGAGAGAGGGGGAGACACAGAATCCGAAGCAGGCTCCAGGCGCCGAGCTGTCAGCACAGAGCCTGACGCGGGGCTCGAACCCTCGGACCGCGAGATCATGACCTGAGCCGAAGTCGGCCGCTTAACCGACTGAGCCACCCAGACGCCCCTGTCATGCTTTAACAGACTGGAGCCGGTTTGCTCATCCCTCGGCGTGCACCTCACTTTCTGCATCTTCCTTAGGCAGTTCCATCGCACCTGACGCCTTCTGCACGCTCCCTGGGGCGGGAGCGGGGGGCACACGCGTGCACGGCGTGCTAAGTGGCCTGGCCTGGGGAAGGAAGGTGGCAGGGACCACAGAAATGGCTGACCGCCCACCTCGGCTTCTCAGACAATCCCCGGAGGAGACGCCCTAACACGGTGCTCCAACAGCGAGAACAGCCCGCTTCCCCTTGCCCGTGGCCAGGAATGCGGACCAGCAGCTCTCCATACGTGCAAGAGGCTGGGTTCCCCTTGGGACTCAGGAGGGCGCTTGGAAGGCAACAGCGAGTCTCAGTCGCACAGACTGGTGCGTGTCGTTGGCCCAGCAAGCACGCACTGGCAGCGTGGAGTCACGAGCCCCACCGTCGGGCCGATCCCCCCGGCCATACACAAGCTGTGCCCTCTGCAAACAGATGGCGGCTGAGCTGTTCCATGGGGACGGAGGACCCAGATGGACCTGTCCCCTCACTGGCTCCGAAGTGGAGGTGGCGCGTGCGGGTGGTGACCCGCCGCGGTCCCCACAGCCATGGCGGCCCTGGTCTGCTCAAGGGAGTCGCCGCCCTGCCCTGGGTGGACTGGTTTGGCTGCCGCAGGGATGCCTGGCAGAGGGGTGACCGCCCATCAGCCCCTCTCAGAGAACCTCGCAGGGTGTCCCATGTCTTCACCCAGACGAGCCCTGGGAATCAGTCACGGTCTCCTTTGCTTGATTGCTCTTTACGGGCTCATCTGCTGACCTGCTCCCCAAATTTAGGGTGACCCCCATGCACTAGAAAGGGTGACAGAGGGGAGATTTTTCCATTTCTAAAGATACGGATCAAAGGGTACATTTGTTAATGTAGAAGAATTTTAAAAATTACTGCCCAAGGGCGCCTGGATGGCTCAGTAGATTGGGCGTCCGACTTTGGCTCAGGTCATGATCTCATGGTTCGTGGGTTCGAGCCCCGCATCAGGCTCTCTGCTGTCAGCGCAGAACCTGCTTCGGATCCTCTGTCTCCCTCTCTCTGCCCCTCCCCAACTCTCACGCTCTCTCTCTCTCTCGAAAATAAATAAACATTAAAAAAAAAAAAAGAAAAGCAAACATAAAAAATTGCTGCCCGTCAGTATAGGTGATGGCAGGAACATACGCCGGGAAAATTAAAATAATGATGTTCTCTAAGATGCCCATCTGGCATTCTTCTGGGGAAATAAATTTTGCTTTAAAAAAAAAATAGACAAACAAGGGCAGTAATGCTTCGCCCATGTGTGTTCATGGCGGGGATGCTGACAGCGGGGAGGTTGTGCCTGGGAGGCCGGGGATATGGGAATTCTATCTTCCACTCAGTTTTGCTGTGAACCTAAAACTGCCCTAAAGAATAAAGTCTATTTTGTTTTTAGTGGCGTCTGGGTGGCTCAGACGGTTAAGCGTCTGCCTTTGGCTCGGGTCATGATCTCACGGTCCATGAGTTCGAGCCCCGCGTCGGGCTCTGGGCTGACGGCGCAGAGCCCGCTTCAGATCCTCCTCTGTCTTCCCCTTTCTCTGCCCCTGCCGTGCTCATGCTCTTTTCTCTCTCAAAAGTAAATAAATAAATGTCTATTCCTAAAATCGAATGAACAGTAAAAAAAAAAAAAAAAAAATAGACAAACGAGAAACGAGCCACGTACTTTCTCAGGGCGCTTTTTCCCAGGCGATATTCCTCCGACTGTCTGTAGTAGGTCTGTTTGCCGATCTCCTGTTCCCAGAAACGCTTGAGCTCGTGGCAGGTGTTTCCGCAGAAGACTTCCCGGCGGACGTACTGATTGTTCATCCCCTTGAAAAAGAAAGTATCAGTCGAACCCCTGTGGAACACGCTCCCTCAGACTCTGGGGGGTACAGACTATTTGAATCCGGCCCCTGCCACTTATCTGAGGGGGTCCTGGCCAGCGGCAGAACCTCACGGGGGTGGGGGGTGGGGTTGGCCACACGGCTTGTCGTCGGGATACAGTGGTGTGAATGCGGAAGTCCCCCCGCGGAGCGAGGCCTGGCAGAGACCTCTGCCCTTCCGTCCTCCTTCCGGAAGAGTGGGCCTTCTCAACTCTGCATCAGCAGGTGACGCGTGCCAGGCTTGGATGCATGGTCTAGTTCCTTATCGATGCCCGCAGCACCCCCGTGAGTGGGCGTTACCCTCCTCATTTTATGGGGGAGACGTGTGACCAGTTACAGAACTTGCCTGTGGCCCCATGACTGTAACTAACAGAAGGCAGGCTGCATACTTCTGCGTGTCTTCAAGCCCTTTACTAAAAGGGTTTGTCACACGTGACGGTCCCAGTGTCTGATACACGTGGAGCCGGCAGCTTTGAGGTGTGTGTGTGTGTGTGTGTGTGTGTGTGGGTGCACGCACTTGGGTGTGGAACGCTCCAGGTCAGACACTCAAGAACGATCGCTGTTTTACACGAAGAAACTCTGACCCACTCCCAGACCTCACTGGGTCCGGGGGACAGGTCAGAAGCAGGGACTGGAGGGGAGAGGGGTGCAGGGTGAGGACCAGTGGGCTACTGGAAATGCCCGGAGAGACGCAATGACCATGCGGTGGAGGCCAGGTCAATGGAAAGTGGACAGGTTCACAAGGCATCTTGGGGGGGTGGCCGACTCCACCTGCCAAATGCGGGTGAGGGGCTGTCGGTGGAGACTCTGACGCCTGTGCAAAGACGGGAAATAGCAGAGGAGGGGTGCTCGCGGGGAGGGGCCTTGAGCCATGCCGGGCAGAATCTGAGATGCCTGGGTGCTACCACCCAGGGGAAGAGGGAGATGGGCATCTGGACCTAGGGTCCGGAGCTCAGCCTGCTGGTCTGGACCACAGCTCTCTCGCAGAGACAGACTGGGGTGGTGGGGCGGGGTGGAAGGAGAGAGGGTCTGAACCAAGACATCGACCGTGGACCTGTGTTCACACCTTCTGCTTGTCAATAAATTTCTCTGGGCCTCAGTCTCTTCACCTTTAAAATTTCTCTGAAGATCAGTGGGCGCCTGAGCATCCGACTTCGGCTCAGGTCGTGATCTCGCAGTTTGTGGGTTCGAGCCCCACATCGGGCTTTGCGCTGACAGGGTGGAGCCTGCCTCTAATTCATTGTCTCTCTCTCTCTCTCTATCCCTCTCCCGCTCGCGTGCTCTCTCTCTCTCTCAAAAATAAACATTAAAAAATAAAATAATATTTCTCTGAAGATCACAATGTAATCGTGGATGTGAAACTATTTAGTCTTTCTGAATAAAGACAACGTTTACAGTTCGCCAACCTTAGATTGCACAGGGCATGATACTATAATTAACAGAGAGCAATAATAACTCCTCCAACTCTCTATAGAAAAGAAAGAATTCCACTTCTCTTTCCTTCTGGATCAGCGGCTATTGACCTTGGCTGCCCGTTGGAATCTCTTGGGGAGCTTTGCAAAGACCTGACGCCAGGGTTCTATCCCCAGGGCGTCCGATTTCAGCGGCCCGTGGTGTGGCCTGGGCATCAGGGATTTGTCAAGCTCCCGCCCTGTGATTCCAGGGTGCAGCCAAGGTGAGAACTGCCATCTTGAATCCTGTCCTCTAGTGCCGTGGTCACATCTCTGTCCGGCGCTGGGTCCAAGGAAGCCGCGGTGACGAGGGCTGGGCATAGAGGCCTAAGGAGTGTAACAGTCATAGCCATCTTGCAAAGAAGGCACTATTTTCCCATCTTGCAGGTAAGAAAACTGAGGTTCAGAGGTAGCCATCTGACTTCATCAAAGTCATTCAGATGGTCAGTGGGGCAGGTGTCCTACTCAGGGCCCAGGCTCCATCCACTGCCCCTAGCTGTTGGCCATGGAGGAGGAATGTGACTCTCTTACCCCCTGGAAGTGCTCAGTGATCTCGTACTTTCCTGGAAATATAGCAGAGGGCTCACTGACTGCAGTGAGCCCCCCTGCCTCAGAGCAGAATTTTTCAGAAACGGATCTTTCCTGTTTTATCTCAATGTCTTGAGCGCACAGCCGTGCTCAACAAATACTTGTTGAATTGACGAAATCCCCCACCCCCCACCCAGTTATCTTTAGTGATTCCTCTGCAGTGCTTTGGGCATCGAGGGGAAGTCTGCAGGGACAGTAAGAGGGACACTGTCATGTCACCTTGCCTGCCCACTGGCCCTGGTGGACCTGGCCAGCGAATGTGGCTGCAGAACATGTTTCTCAGGGAGGGCAAAGGAAAGAACCCGCTGATCCTGAGAATTGTGAGTTCATGTGAAGTTTCTGGCGTGCAGGGGAGAGTCAGTTTGGGGGAGTAAATGCTCATTAGAGTTTTTTCCCACAGAATTTGGAGGGTTCATTTTTACTCCAAAGTTTTTTTTGTTTTTTTTTTTAATGTTTAAGAAAATGGGAAGGCTCTCGGGGTGCCTGGTGGTTCAGTCGATTAGCGGTGAAGTGTCTGACTTCCGCTCAGGTCCTGATCTCAAGGTTCATGAGTTTGAGCCCCACGTCGGGCTCTGTGCTGACAGCTCAGAGCCTGGAGGCTGCTTCCATTCTGGGTTTCCCTCTCTCTCTGCCTCTCTGCGTTTGGGCAGCCTCCAGACCCAAACACAGCGAGTGCAGCCTGGCGAGCAGTTGTGAAGTGTCCCTACTGTGTGCACTGTCTGCGTCCAGCCTCAGGCTTCCATTTCTTTCTCTCTTCTTTTTTTCTTCAGTGTTTATTTATTTTTGAGAGAGACAGACGGAGCGTGAGCAGGGGAGGGGCAGAGAGAGGGAGGCACAGAATCGGAAGCAGGCTCCAGGTTCTGAGCTGTCAGCACAGAGCCCGACACAGGGCTCAAACCCACGCACTGTGAGATCGTGACCCGAGCCAAAGTCGGATGCTTAACCGACTGAGCCACCCAGTCGCCCCTCAAAACGTGTTTTTTAAAAGTTTATTTACCTATTTTGAGAGAGACAGAGAAAGCCAGCGGGAGAGGGGCAGAAAGAGAGCGAGAGGGAGAATTCCCACCAGGCTCCCCACTGTCAGCGCTGAGCCCGATACAGGGCTCGAACTCACAACCCACGAGATCATGACCTGGGCGGAAACCCAGAATCGGACGCTTAACCCACTGAGCCACCCAGGCGCCCCCTTTTGAAAATTTTTTTGAATTTTTTATCAAAACACTTCTTCCTGGACCCTGCTGGCCGCAGGAAAAAGAGGGTCTGGGCCCCACTGGGCCTGTTTGCAGCCATAAACGTAATACCCTACAGCCCGCTTTCAGATGTATTCCGGCGCTGTGCTCCAGGGCTGGCCTCCCAAACCGTCTGCAAACGCCCACCTCCGCTCCCCAGCCCTCCTCAGCGCGCCCTGCGTGCTCTAGCTCTCTTCTTTTGTTACAGAGGGACTCAGGGTGCCCCCCCCCACCCCGGCCTCTCCCTTCCCCGAGCCACACCCTGCGCCTGGGCTGCAAAGGGCTGTCCTGGTCTGCTGCTCTTCTGTCATCCTGTCCCCGCAGCTCCCGGCGTCGGATATTCGTGAAATCTCCTCTCACCTGTAGCAGGTGTGCGGGTGTACCTGCTCTGCCCGCTTAACGCACGGTGTTCCCTGCTCACTCCCGGGGCACGGACTCCCGACCCAGCAGGCGGGAGGGTAAGAGAGAGGAGGACGGGCACCCTGCAGCGGTCCCCTCAGAGCTTCGGGGTTTCCTTTATGCATCCTGCACCTCCATGTTGTCATCTGTGAAATGGGATTTTTGTGAAGGTTCAATCAGATCACGCTCCTGAAAATGCCGCACACAGACGTGTGTCCAGCATCCTTCTAGGTGGCCCTCTGATTTTCTCAGGCTGTTGCCGGGCACAGGGACGTCATTAGCCATGGCGAATAGAGCATAATCGAAAACCCTAAGTTAAGTGTCACTTTTCCTTATATGTACATAATATCGAATGTTTGGCCTCTGGACTACGTACGTGGCTAGGATTCATTTGGCTTTGTTCCTGGTCTGTTGGACTCCTATTTAGGGACACTTAGATGACAAGGCAGAAGCTTCTCAGGTTTTTAGATTAGACAACGTCCCATCTAGGGTCACGCTCAGAGGAGCATTTGGTAAAAGTTTGTGACTGGTGTCGTTCTTATGTCCTTTCACCTCTGATACACCGGAGATGAGCCTCACCACGCCCACTCATCGGGGGGTGCCCACGTGTGTAAGAAGGAAGATCCGATCGTGTGTTCCCGAGGGAGAACCGAGTCCCTTCTGGGGTGAACGCTGGCGTCTGTCTCCACTTTCGTCTCCACCGTGTTATTTTACAACCTAACCAGCTGTTTTGCTGGAAAACGCCGACGCCACTATGGTGCAAAGGAGCAGGCTCTCTAAGAAAAAATGCATCTTGCTGTTGGACGAGCTACCTCACCCTCTTCCTAACTTTCAGCCATCGTCCCCGGTATGACCAGCACGGTGGCGGCTGCCGTTAACCAGTTGTGTAACATCAAGGAAGCAAAATTAATGACAACTTTTAGGAAAATACACAAGTACGAGAGGAGAGAGGGAGTTAAAGACATCTGGGACTCCTAACCCCCCAACCCCAGGGACTGGTGATACTAGGATGATTCAGGGTCCCCTCAGGGGACTTCAGGTGTAACAGGGGGTGAGCTGTGACGGGAGCTGAAATGGGGGTGGGGTGGGGCACGGGAAGAGTCACCTGACCCGGTCTGAGGGGTTCAGGGGCCTGCAGGATGAGTGGGTGGGAGCACCCAGGGTGCATGGAGGAGGCCCTGCGGAGGCCGGTGGTGAGAGCCCCCTGAAGCAGAGTGACTGAGACAGAGGGGCGTGGCCTGGGGGGGCAGGGGAGGGGAATTACTGCAAAGGGGCATGAGGGACTTTCTAGGGTTCTGGAAATGTTCTGTATCTTATTTCTAGAGATGGTTTGCCAAAACTTATCAAATCGTACACTTGAACCGGGTGTATTTTATTCACATAGGTGATGCCTCGGTAGAAGCCGAGAAGAAATGTCTTCTGCCTTTGGACTCGAGATGCATCCAAGTTCCCTGGTTCTAACCTCTCGGGAGACTCTGGCAGCACGTCAGTGTTGGGGGGTTAGCCCCTTGCTCCACGGGAAACACGTGTTCCTGTGAGCGTGTGTGTGTTTTTGTTTCCCGGCTTCCAAAATGGAGACAGCTCCTGTACCTTGAGGAAACAAGGCAAGGAAACTATGAGTAGCTGGAAAACCCTTTGGAAACAGAGGGCATTGTCCTTGATATAGAAACAGCTCAGGATGCCTGAGGGGCTCAGTGGGTTAAGCCTCTGACTCTTGCTTTCGGCTCAGGTCATGATCTCTCGGTTTGTGGGATCGAGCCCCGTGTTGGGCTCGGCGTTGACAGTACGGAGCCTGCTTGGGATTTTCTCTCTCTCCCTCTCTCTCTCTGCCCCTCCCCCGCTTACCCTCTCTCAGACATGAATAACCTTAAAAAAAAAAAAAAAGAAAGAAATGGCTCTGTTCTCTCCATCTCCTCCACCAAGAATACCATCACCGGTGCACTCCCACTGAGAGAATTGGTCACATTATTTCCAGCCGATCGTCACCAGCTCGGAAAAGCCATAACTTCAGGGCCAATGGCGAACTTTATGTCACAAAATCAATTCGTGCTCGAGGAGAATGATGGCACGTAACCCCTTCACAGCAACTCGGTTCCACGGATTGTACGGAACTTCTACGTCGATGAGGCTTCTGTGCTGCACGGAAGGCCAGCTGGTGTTAGAGAGTCACCCAAAACAAAGGCGCACTTGTCCCCTGTGAGCCCTGACACCGTGCAAACCGTTTACTATCCCAGGCCTCAGGTTCCTGGGAGGATTAAACCTAAATTGAGGAATGTGAGTCTTCTTTTTTTTTTTTTTTTTTTTATTAAGAATTTTGGCTTATGCTGGTCATTCTCAGGACTCCTGGAGAGAGCAGCTCATTGCATATGGCGGACCATACGTGCCACCAAGCTACTTCTTACGCTGCCGATGCCTGATAAGAGCGGCCATTTTGTGACAATTTTCCACCACGTTTCAACAAGCTTCGTGGAGGTCATGGCTTGAAGTGGAACGGAGGGTTCCGGCCCCACATAAATGGAGGAAGCGCTCTACCCCCGTCTATCCAGAGAATGCAGCTCCAGAGACAGTAGACGAAGACACAGGGCAGCTGATGGAAGACGCTGGAGAGGAAACGGTAGCAGGTAGGTCGGAGAAAACCAGAATTCCTATTACCGTTGAATGACACCAAGTTTTTCCTGTGGGATCCAGGCAGGAACACAGCCAGAGAGAGCTCCCCATCCCCTGATTTTAGGGAGAAAGGACACTCGTAATGCTCAGGGAAGGAGGGAAATTACGTGCTTTTCCTTTCTCTAGGCTCTTGGTCTCCAGGAGGTTCCGAGGCGTGGGAGGTGTGGCGGTGGAATGCACCACTGGCAATATCAAGACAAAACCCGGAGGGCAGCACAACTTGGTCCGCCAGGAGGGGCTGTGGTCCTCTTGGTGGAGCCACCCCTGCAGCTCTTCTCTTGGCCCCCTCTGCACTTGACCCCAGATAGAAGTGCAGCACCAGACGCACTCAGCAGACCAGGTAACTAAAGCCTAGGTTTCGGGCCAAAGGACTGAAAAGAGGAGTCCAGGGAACTGGAAATTACCGGGGATACCATGGAAGTCGGTGGACTCACAAGTTACTTCAAAGTTACTTACAGACGCCTAAGCTGGCCTCTGGGCTGCCCGCGCAGGAATCTGACCGAAACAGGGAACGAGCGGAGAGAAATTCATGCACAGATCTGGAAAAATCGAACAGCATCACCAGCCAGCTAGGTCTAAGTGTAATTTATAGATCTCTCTACCCAAGGGTGGCAGAACACAGATTCTTTTCTGGTGCACATGAAACAAACCATGGAAAAAAACAAATTCCTAGAACTAATTCCTAGCAAGGGTGCAAGACAGGAGATGGCGGCACAAAAATTAATACGCGTCAGCAACGGACAGCTGGACACGGGAACTCAAAACACAACACCATTCACAGTAACTGCCCGAAATGAAATACTTAGGGGCACATCTAACAAAACACGTACAAAGTACGTTTGCTAACAACTGCAAAGTCCTGATGAACGAAATGTTGACGGCTCAGAGCCTTCTTTGGATTCTGTGTCCCCCCCCACCCCCGCCCCCGCCTCTCCCCTGCTTGCGTTCTGTGTGTCTGTGTGTGTGTGTGTCTCAAAAATAAATACACATTAAAAAAATTTTTTTTAATGGATCATAGGTCTGATATAAAATATAAAACTCTAAAACTTAGCAGAAAACATAAGAGAAGCTTTTGGGGCTTGGGGTTAGGCAGAGTTTAAAAAAATTTTTTTTTGATGTTTATTTTTGAAGGAGAGAGAGACAGAGCGTGAAGGGGGAGGGGCAGAGAGAGAGGGAGACACAGAATCCTAAACAGGCTCCAGGCTCTGAGATGTCAGCACAGAGCCTGATACGGGGCTGGAACCCGTAAACCAAGAGATCATGACCCGATCCCAAGTCAGAGGCTTAACTGACTGAGCCACCCAGGAGCCCCGGGGGTTAGGCAGAGTTTTTAAGTGTGACACCAAAAGGAGCCTAATCCAGAAAGGAAAAATCGCCACACTGGGGTTCATCAAAATTTAAAAACTTTGCCAGCAAAAGACAGTTAAGGGAATGAAGCACAAGGTACAAATTGAAAAATATATATATATATATGCACAAATCACAGAGACGACAAAGGGTTTGTATCCAGAATATATAAAGAACTCTCAAAATTCAACACGATGAAAGCGAACGACCCGTTAACAGATGGGCAGCGCACTTTAACAGACGCTTCATCAAAGAGGATGCAAACATATCGAGTAAGTCCAGTGGAAGACGTTGAACATCATTAGCCACTGGGGAAATGCCAGTTCAAACCAGGCAGAGATACCACTGCCCCCTGCCCCCCAAAACTGGCCCAAATAAGATTCATTGACAACATGGAGTGCGAGACAGGATGGGTGTGAAGCGATTGGAAGGCTCAGACGCCGCTGCTGGGGGCCTGCCACGTGGTACAAGAATCATTCTTACAAGAATTATTTCTTACAAAGCAAAACGAAGACCGCAACACCACTCCTGGGTATTGAGCCTAGAGAAATGCAAGCTTATGTTCTAGCAACAGCCTATATGCCTGTGCACAGTTCCCTTCATAACTGCCACAAAGTGGAAACAACTTAACAGTCCTTCAGTGAGCGACCGGTAAAAACTGGCAAACATCCAGCACCCCCCCCCCCCCACCCGGTGGCTCAGTCGGCGGACTCTTCCATATTGGCTCAGGTCATGATCTCACGGTTCCACGAGTTCAAGTCCCGCATCGGGCTCTGTGATGACAGCTCGGAGCCTGGAGCCTGCTTCGGATTCTGGGTCTCCCTCTCTCTCTGCCCCTCCCCTGCTCATGCTCTCTCTCTCTCTCTCAAAAATAAACAGTAAAAAAAATTTTTTTTAATGTATCCCGACTTTTTGCTGATTTGATAAGATTCAGCCATTGATTGTTTAAGATTATTTACTGTCCCTGAAACACCACCGAACCCTGATAACTCAATTGTCCCATGAGTCGGCAGCACGGGCATCACCTAGAAGTTGCCGCAAGTGCAGAATTCATCAAGGCCAAGGTTTGAATCAAAAACTGCATTTTAACCTAATCCCCAGATGATTCACGTGCATGTTAAAGTTTTGGAAGCTCTGCCTCAGAATTACAAAGCCCCAGGTTTAGTCCGTGCTCTTAAGCATCAGCCTCCTGAGAATCCCACTGTGGCTGAGCATCTCTGTTTAAACATTCCTCGAAGATATTGGTTCTGGAGGTTTCCACATCTCTTCCTCAACAGGCACTGTTTTCTTTCTAGTATTGCGTCTTGTCAGAGCCATGTTAAGTGAACACAACACTGGTACTGATTTCTGGCTTTCTCATAGAGTTTAGCTCATTTTTTTTAATGTTTTTATTTATTTTTGAGACAGAGAGAGACAGAGCATGAGCAGGGGAGGGGCAGAGAGAGGGGGAGACCCAGAATCCGGAGCAGGCTCCAGGCTCCGAGCTGTCAGCACAGAGCCTGACGCGGGGCCCGAACTCACGGAGTGTGAGATCATGACCTGAGCCGAAGTCAGACGCTTAACCGACTGAGCCACCCAGGAGCCCCGGGTTGAGCTCATTTTGAATGCATCATTTAAATCTATATCTTAGATATGGAAAAGCCCCATTAGGATGTCTAAGTCATTCCCCAGCAGAGGTAAGGTAGGAGGATGGGAGGGAAAGATACATCGCAGGGGCTGAAAAAGAGGTTTTCACAAGGGGTATATCCGTTTCGCTTGCCCCAGAGAGGTGCAAGATGAACATCCAGCCTCCGGCACAATCAAGTTCAACATCGTTTACCTTTGAGATGAATCTGTGCCTGTCTTGATCCGGTGAAAGGAGCGCAAATATTGCAGCTCTGAGGGTTACAGAGGTCACAGCCCGGTCCCGAAGCCTCAGGGTCCCTACCCTTTATATGCCGAAAGGAGGAGTTACAGAAAGGCCTCAACCTTTCAAGGTTATGTGCACCCAATCAGTAGCAGAATCACCGAGGTCTCATTCCAGGGACACGGTGGCCTCCTTCCTGGCGAAAAATAGCCCCGATTGCCTGCTCCCCCTACCCACCCCAGGGCGAGCAAGCTTCTGCTCTGGCAGGCCCTGCAGGGACCATGACTTGGCTGGAAGCGGAGTTATTGTCCAGAACATGTTCTGGATTATCCATGAGCTCAAACCTGCTGTGCATCAGCAGGCAAAACCGCCCTCCACCCCTCGGAGGGTGAGAGAGCCCGGGACGGCGTGACAAGTCACACTTCGAGGTCACTTTACAGGACGACTTAGAGAGGCGTGTTGTCCTTTGGAGCTGCTAATCCACACGTGGCACTTGGTGACAGCCTTTTAAGGTCTGCTTGGTTCCCCACTCCCGCCCCCCCCCCCCAACCTGGGAGAGCAGGAACTGGAGGGAGTATCTTCCAGAAAAGGGCACCAAACCGGGAAGGGCTGCCCAGCTGAAAGGGACCTTCACGCCATTTTGAGTTGTGTCCTTGGGTGAAACATCTGGAATCGTCCCTGCCTGAGAACAGTGTCAGCTCATCATTCAACCCGACTAGGTCACCAATAAGCATGCATAGGTGCATGTGACTTACTTACCAGAGTCACAGTGTCAAAAGTCAATCCTTTGCTGTGAATCTTCAGAAAGTGAAGCCCCGCTCCTCCCCCCACAAAAGAAAGAAAGAAAGAAAGAAAGAAAGAAAGAAAGAAAGAAAGAAAGAAAGAAAGAAAGAGAAGCCGGGTGGCGTCACCGACGTTGACTCTGGAGCTGTTTCAGGAAGGCTGTCTGTACCCACGTGGATGCCCGATGGAGCAGCAGGGGGGGCTTATCCTGGGGAGGGAGGGAGGTAGGCCTGGAAGCCACTCTTCGAAGCACCCCTTCTTCACAATGAGAACACTGAAATCCCCAAAGCACACTTAAAGACAAGGGGCGCCTGGGTGGCGCAGTCGGTTAAGCGTCCGACTTCAGCCAGGTCACGATCTCGTGGTCCGTGAGTTCGAGCCCCGCGTCAGGCTCTGGGCTGATGGCTCAGAGCCTGGAGCCTGTTTCCGATTCTGTGTCTCCCTCTCTCTCTGCCCCTCCCCCGTTCATGCTCTGTCTCTCTCTGTCCCCAAAATAAATAAAAAACGTTGAAAAAAAATTAAAAAAAAAAAAAAAAAAAGATAAAAGTACCCATTTTCCAGGCCGCCTGCTCAGCTGGTTAAGTGTCTGACTCTTGGTTTCCGCTCAGGTCATGATCTCACCATTTCGTGAGTTTGAGCCCCGCGCTGGGTTCTGCGCTGGCAGCACAGAGCCTGCCTGGGATTCTCTCTCTCTCCCTCTTTTTCTCTCTCTCTCTTTGTTCCTCCTCCACTCGCTCTCTCTCTCTCTCTCTCTCTCTCTCTCTTACCGGCGTTCCTGCCGGTAAGTGTACTATGCTATTTTTTATATATACTTGATGGTCAAGTTGGCTAACATGCAGCGTATATGGTGTGCTCTTGGTTTTGGGGGGGAGATTCCCATGATTCATTGCTTCCATACAACACCCAGTGCTCATCTCAACAAGCGCCCTCCTCGATGCCCATCACCCATTTCCCCCTCTACCCTGCCCTCCAGCACCCCCTCGGTTTGTTCTCTGTATTTAAGAATCTCTTATGGTTTGCCTCCCTCTCTGTAGATGACATTATGCTAAGTGAAATAAGCCAGTCAGAGAAAGACAGATATCATATGTTTTCACTCATATGTGGAAATTGGGGAACTTAACAGAAGACCATGGGGGAAAGGAAGGGGAAAAAAATCATTTCTACTGCATTATAAGAAGTACCCCTGGGTAGCTGGGTGGCTCGGTTGGTTAATCATCCGACTTGGCTCTGGTCATGACCTCATGGTTGGGGAGTTCGAGCCCCATGTCAGGCTCTGTGCTGACAGCTCAGAGTGTGGAGCCTGCTTCAGATTCTGTGTCTCCCTTCCCCAGCTCACGCTCTGTCTGTCTGTCTCTCTCTCAAAAATAAACATTTAAGAAATAATAATAAAAATAAAAATACTCCTTTCCTCTTTAAAAAAATCCACAGTGGTACTGAATATTTTTTAACTTGTTTTGTTTTTTATTTTTTAAAATTTACATCCAAATTAGTTAGCATCTAGTACAACAATGATTTCAGGAGTAGATTCCTTAGTGCCCCTGACCCATTTAGCCCATCCCCCCTCCCACAACCCCTCCTGTAACCCTCAGTTTGTTCTCCATATTTATGAGTCTTGTCTGTTTCGTCTCCCTCTGTGTTTTTATATTATTTTTGTTTCCCTTCCCTTACGTTCATCTGTTTTGACCCTTAAAGTCCTCCTATGAGTGAAGTCATATGATTTTTGTCTTTCTCTGACTAATTTCACTCAGCATAATACCCTCCAGTTCCATCCACGCAGTTGCAAATGGCAAGATTTCATTCCTTTTGATTGCTGAGTAATACTCCACTGTATATACATACCACATCTTCTTTATCCATTCATCCATCGATGGACATTTGGGCTCTTTCCATACTTTGGCTATTGGTGATAGTGCTGCTGTAAACATGGGGGTGCATGTGTCCCTTCGAAACAGCACACCTGTATCCTGTGGATAAATGTCTAGTCGTGCAATTGCTGGGTCGTAGGGTAGTTCTATTTTTAGTTTTTTGAGGAACCTCCATACTGTTTTCCAGAGTGGCTGCACGAGCTTGCATTCCCAGGAACTGAATATTTCATAGGTGAAAGATTATCTTGAAGGATTTTTTTTTTTTCCACTGCTGAGTGCTGGCAAAGCCTTTCTGGTTACATGGGGTTCCTCAAACTTTATTGAAGTCATTCACACATCCTTTAAGAAAAAACTTACTAAGTTAAACGTCTGAGTGTTGTGCCCCCTCCCCGGGCTCACAACAATCTGAAAACCTATTCATTCCCCCAGCATGGAATTTCAAAGCATCCATAATTTGTTTATGTTGAAGGACAGACATTTGTGATTTTCCCGACCCAACCGAATTTTGAATGGACAGCCTTCTGAATTTCCAAATTTTCATTCTGTCATTCGTAATTTGTTTAATGGACAGACCTCCTCCTATTCAATCAGATTCTTCATTCTAGTGAAACCCAGCATCTTATTTAGAATGAGGGTGTGCCCAGGACCCAGGCCATATACAGACTTTCTCTGGGAGGTTTAAGAAGACTTCAGAGATAGGATGAAGCTTATCTTTGGCAGGGAGGGGGGCACTGATTCTGGCCATGTGTTTGTCTGGAGCCAAGGTCACTCAGTTGGACCTGTCATTGACGTATTTTCTCATGTTTTAGGGTTTATGGTCATGTGGGAGAAAGAGATACTTAGGGCCAGGTCCTTTCTGCTCTAATACTGGTATTATTCATATTATAGGCTAAGAAACATTTGAAGTTGTATTTAACAAGGCTCACAAGATAAAAGGGGCCTGGAGACAACAGGGCACCACTATTTTCCCAATTTACCATGCTTCTATCTATCTGTGTGTGTGTGTGTGTGTGTGTGTGTGTGTGTGTGTTTGCAAAGTTTTGCATTTGTTTCTTTGAGGCTTAATTTCAAATTGTTCTGGTTAATTAGAGTTAGTCCCCTCCCCGCCCCCCCACCCACCCTGGGCTCCTACTAACTTACAGGGAACCTACTGGAAGTGAGGGTTACAAGGAAAGAAGGGGCCAGCCTCTTGGCTCCCCGTTCCTCCTCTGCTGCCTGCACTCAGCTGGAGTGGAGCCCCCTTGTGGCTTCCTGGGCAGGGCACGTGGTTGACTTTTCCAGAACAAATTGGTATTTCTGGCTCCCCTCCCTTTTCTGGACTTGCCTGCAGCTGGGCAGAGCCACGGAGCCAGCACGAGCCAAAGGCTCGGACAAGGAGGTCTCACTTGGCCGCTTCCAGGCCAGAGCACTTGCGGGCTGGGCTGAGATTCTCCAAGCTTGCTCCTCCCAGGCTGTGAAGCCTGAAGCCTCAGGCTGAGAGGGAGATGCCAGAAGATTGCATAAGCCAGGGGTGTTGTGTTTGACCTTGGGTGGCCCTGCAAAGTTGCCTGTACCTGTGGTGGGGTTTTGGAACAAGAGATTAACCGGCTGTTCTTGTTTGTTTCAGAGATTTTGGTACTGCCTCGTTGTGGCATCACAGCCTGGCCTGTCCTGACCCAAACGTGTAGATGTCCCGTGTGATTGTCAAAGACCGGCCGCCCTGGCCGAACCCGTGTGCGGTTTGCACTGTGGCTCAGTCCTCAAACTGTTAGCTTGCCTGTTGAGAAGGAAAAGGTGCTTTGCATGGTGAGAGGAGGCCTTCTTGCCATCACGGCACAGCTGTTGATTACTGACCCGAGAGCCCCTGTCCACTTCTTCCTTGTGGCCAAACCTTGGTTTTGTTTGGGTAATTGTCTCCAGTCACTTGGGGGCTGCTCAAACAGAGTACCGTGAATGGGGGCCGGGGGTGGGGAGTGGGGTTGGTGCTTATACACAACAGAAATTTAAGTCTCAACGTTCAGGGGGCTGAAGTCCGAGATCAGGGCGCTCGTGTGGTTGGGTGGGGGCTCCCTCCCGGGTAGCGGACCGCTGACTACCTACTGAAGGATGTTTGGTTGTTTCCAGTTTTTGGCTATTACAAATAAAGCTTCGCTGAGCACCTGTGTCCAGGCTTTTTTGTGCAAACAGAAGCTTTCATTTCTCTGGGCTAAACACCCAAACACCCAAGAGTTTGATCGCTGGGTCATATTAAGTTTAAGTTGGCAGGAAACAGCCAAATGGTTTTCCAGAGTGGCTGTGCCATTTTATATTCCCCCCCCACCCCCCGGGCATGTATTTTACTCACTATCTTCTTTTTCACTTGTTATGTATTACTTTCTTTCTAAAACTTTTTTTGTTTTGAAATAATCTCACGCTTAATAGAAACATTGTAAGAACAGCACAGAGGATTCCCCATAATCATCTCTCTACTTATTATCATCTCCTTTCTGAACTGTTTGAAAGTACACAGCAAACAGGGGCACCTGGATGGCTCAGTCAGTTAAGCATCTGACTTCAGCTCAGGTCATGATCTCGTGGTCTGCGGGTTTGAGCCCCGAGTCAGGCTTTGTGCTGACAGCTCAGAGCCTGGAGGCTGCTTCAGATTCTGTGTCTCCCTCTCTCTCTATCCCTCCCCCACTCGTGCTCTGTATCTCTCTCTCACACACACAAATATATACACATGAAAAACAAATAAAAAAAAAAAAGAAAGGACATTGCAAACATAATGCCCTTCTATTTCTGAACACTTCGTATTTCGGTGAGTCTTCCCTAAGAATAAGGACGCTTATGTCACCATCATCTAGTGGTCGAAATTTAGGAAATTTGACAATTATTATCTAAGATACAAATGCTTTTCAAATTTTTTCCATACGATTTATAACCATTTCCTCCCCACGGGATCTCGTCTCCGATCGCGCACGCTGCATTCACTTGTCTTGTCTCTTGAATCTCGGTTCATCTAGAACATTTCCTCAACTTTTTTGTGTGTTTGGTTCTGGTTTTGGTCTTTTGCAACACTGACGTTTTTTGACGATAGGCCTGGTTTTTTTGTACAACGCCTCACTTGCTATTTGGTTTTGTTTCATGGCTCTCTAGAGTGAGCCCCCTTCCCTCCACGAGCTCGCTCCCAGTGCTTTATACATAGCACATTACTTATGAGAAGTGTGATAACACTTCGTGGCCAGAAGGCGTGTCAAATTGGTAAAAAGAGAGAAGGCTTCAATGTGGGCAGAGAAACCTGATTTTCGGCTAGAGGGGAAGGGGAACGTGAAACTGATACTTCTGCATGCTACACTGTGGAGCATTTTACCTTCGGTTCTGGTCTTCCACTGACACCCTCACACGCGGCTGCCATCCTGTTTTACGGACATGAAAAGCAAGGCTAAGGGACTGGGTGGTGAGGCCCCGGTCCCACCGCTGACGCTCAAACCTGGGTGGTTCTGACCTCAGAGCAGGGCAAACGCTCTTGAAGCTGGCGTGTCTGTATCTGCTCGAGATTGGCCCATATAATGGGCACATAAGATATAAATTGTAGATATCCACATAAAACTTGATTAACATTGTGTAATTCGAGCCACATGGGACCAAGACATGTCAACATGCCTGGTTATCATTTTAACAGGGAGGAGATAGGGGATTCAAAGGTAAACCTTTGATACTTAAATACAAAATACATACGGCCAATGTGGTCAGTTAAAAAACAGATGACCAGGGCACCTGGGTGGCTCAGTCGGTTAGGTGTCCGACTTTGGCTCAGGTCATGATCTCACGGTTCGTGGGTTCGAGCCCCGCGACGGGCTCTGTGCTGACAGCTTAGAGCCTGGGGCCTGCTTCGAATTCTGTGTCTCCCTCTCTCTCTGTCCCTCCCCTGCTCATGTTCTGTCTCTGTCTCTCAAAAATAAATCAGTGTTAAAAAGGAAAACAAAACAAAACAAAAAACAGATGACCAAGTAAATGACCAAATAGCATGGTGCTCTTGGGGCTTGATCAATAGAAAGTGAGGGCTTGGCATCTAAGACTGTGGGTTCTGGAGGCCAGTTTATTCCATATGATTCCTACAGCTCAACTGCATTAGCTGTGCAACGCAAAACAGTGCTTTATCTCAGTTATGACGTGGCCAAGGACTGAACAGGAAACCAAGAAACCCTCATGAGCGTATAGCCCAAAGACCACACCACCAAGCAGAGATGGCTAAAAAGTGCACAATAGAGGTATGATGACCTTCCCATGTGATAGTTTGAAGACAGGCCTGACGGCAAATATTCCAACCTGTTACCCCTAAAGGATGCTGCTACTTAAAGACTTTCCTTCCTCCCTTCCTTCCTTCTTTCCTCCTTCTTTCTTTCCACCTTCCTTCCTTCCTCCTTCCTTCCTTCTTCTTCCTCCCTCCCTCCTTCCTTCCTTCCTTCCTTCCTTCCTTCCTTCCTCCTTCCTTCCTTCCTTCCTTCCTTCCTTCCTTCCTTTCTTCCTTCTTTCCTCCCTTCCTTCCTCCTTCCTTCCTTCTCTCCCTCCCCCCCTCTTCTTCCTTCCTTCCTTCCATTTGGAAAACATGGTCACCATAAGCAAAGAGGTCTCTGCATGGCCTGGCTGAATCTAAGGAAGTCTGGAAGCTGTGTGAAGAGTATACACAGGGGTGTGTCATCTCCTGCTCTGCTCTCTCTGGCCCCTCACCGGGACCCATGGTGGTGACATGGGAAGCCGTGGAGTACCCTTCGTCTCCTCCATCTTCTCTCAACATTTCTGTCTCCTGACCCCTTACTTCCAGGCTCCTCTTGAGCTGATGGAGGTGTCACGAGTCTGAGTCCCGACTGTGACCCTACAAAGCTAAACAGTTAATTCTGACTTTGTGGGACACTTTTTAGTTTACAAAGCACTTTCAACTCCATTGTCTACTTCAGTGAGTTACCAAGGGAAGGTGATAAGAAGTACAATAAAAATGATAAGAGACATAAGGCAAGCATGGGAAGTCCCTGAGGAGTGAAGGAGGAGGTAGGTGTGCGGATGGGCAGGTTCCTGAGGTCAGCACAGCCTGGGCGGAGGCAGGACAGCATGTGACAGACAGAGGTGTTGGCCCACAGCCTCTGGTTGCCAGGACCCCTGCCCACCGCACGCGCCATCGACCCGGAGCCAGGAATTGAGACTTCTCTGAGGGATGTCCTCTGTAAACTGACAGAAGCCTCCCTCCGAGGGCCTTCGTGTGGCCAGGCATGCTGGACCACTTTGGGATGCACTAGTCTGTAGGGAATTTGAAGTCTGTCCCCCTAGGGGCTTATCTTCAAGGACATCATTTAAAATCGTGCTTTGCTGGGGCGTCTGGGTGGCTCAGTCAGTTAAGCGTCCGACTCTCGATTTAAACTCAGGTCATGATCTCACGGTTCGTGGGTTCGAGCCCAGCATGGGGCTCTGCACTGTGCAGAGCCTGCTTAGGAGTCTCTCTCTCCCTCCCCCACCCTCTTTTTAGATAAACTTAAAACGATATAAGACCATGCTTTGCAAAAGATAAAGAGTTGCGAAATTGTCCGGGCCTGGGCTTGTGACTCTCTGGCCTGACCTTTCCCACTCCTTATGAATGTGATCTGTGTCCCATTACCTTCGGATAAGCTGTTCCTGCTTGACGGGGATGGTGCCAGAGAGCAAGCTTCCCTGGATTACCCTCACATTCTCATCAGCCTTCCCGGGCATTCTCTGAAGACAAGTGAGAACAGAGAAGATTCTCCAGCAGCGCCAGGGGGAAGATTATTTTGAGCAAGGACTTTCTGGGGTCTTTACAGACGCTAAGAATGAGGCGGCTGAGCCCAGTCACGCCTGGCCAAGCACGTCCTCACTGTTTCAAGGATACAGCCCGGGAAGGGCAGCGGGGGCCACAGAGCAAACGGCTCTCTGGCCAGTCCCAAGGCTGGCCTCGTGGAAGAGGGTTTGGGCTGAAGTGACAGCGTGAGGGGACTCCTTCCCACTCCTCCTCCGGGAACGCAGGTGAGCGAGTGAGAACACGGCTGCAGGACGCGGGGCCCTGATGCCCTGTGTCTGGAGGACAGCTGTTGTTCTATGGGTGACACGGGCAGCAGGGGATGCCAGCGGTAGGACTGAAGGGCCACCGCTGTTTGGACAGGACCCTGTGTTCTCGAAGCTCCTCCCCGGGCCAGTAGCCTACTAGCGGTGCACCCCGGGGCTTGACCCTCTCCTGATGATCCACGTCTGTGCTGGGGGCGTCTGGGGGTGAGGACCGGGCAGGTGGGAGAGTCCAGAGTTAAGGTCTGGCTGGTCTCACTGCCTTGGAAACTCCTTTCGTTCTCTGGCGAAATGGGGGGCTTTCAAGGTCATCTCCAGCTTGAATACATGGTGGTTTCAGTGTCCTTAACCTTGGGTTAAGAACAGGCTTCATGGGGTCTGGAAAGCCCTGGTATGGACATTCCTACGTACACTTCTTTCCGAATAGAGGCCATAGCTTCCTTAAAGCGGCAAAGGGCCCAGTGACAATGATACCTGCAGAGCGTGCTTTCTAGGCCAAGTACTGTTCTTGCTCTCTATCAGGCCTCACGTCAGCTCTCAGGCACACAAAGAGGGTAAGTGATTTGCCCTAGGCCACACGGTGGGCATCGGGGCTCTAAAGGCCAAGCTCTTGACCTTTATGCTGCATGTGGGTAGGGAATGACCCTTCCAAGGGGATCCGACAAAACCCCTGATGTGTATCCTTGTGACCATTCTAGGCATACGTACGAATAAATGTAGGCATAAGACACGTGGTTTTTTAGATACAAATGAAATGTGACACGTGCACGCTTCAGCTTCAAGTTCTTTCCACGTCTGTGCGTACAGATTGATGCTCTCCTCATAACAGGTGCACGGCAACAAGGGCAGGTCCTGCCCGCTTGTCCTGGCTCAGGATCTTACGTTCTCACCACAAACTTCTAAGAGGGCCTGCTTTTATAATTAAAAAAAATTCATTATTATTATTTTTTTAATGTTTGTTTATTCTTGAGAGAGAGGGAGACAGAGCAGGAGTAGGGGAACGTCAGAGAGAGGGAGACACAGAATCCGAAGCGGGCGCCAGGCTCTGAGCTGTCAGCCCGGAGCCCGACGCGGGGCTCGAACTCGTGAACCCTGAGATCATGACCTGAGCTGCAGTTGGACGCTTAACCGACTGAGCCACCCAGGTTCTCCATATCTGCCTATTTTCTAAAGCCATTGCTTTGGAACCAGGGCACGGGTTCAATGCCGCCTGGTGATTTGCCTGGGGTGGGGGGGTGTTTAGCCCAGATGTAGGAGAAAGGCTGTGGGAAAGTGGTTGGAAGAGGCTTATGGGGAAGAGGCTGGGATTACTGGGAAGCGCGGCGCTGGGACCTTCCCTGGGCTCCCGTTCAAAACAGTTACTGGGCATCACTTCTATACCCGCACGGCTGGGAGACCGCGCCGAACAGCTCGCTCACGCCCTCATTCCACCTTCGGGCCAGGAGCGCAGGCCATTTGGAGGCTTGCTAGAACTGGGTGGGACTGAGATTGTTTTTAGGCCGGCAGAATCCAAACCCACTGTGCTGGGCAAAGGACCAACGTCGGGCGGGCCAGCTCTTGGCAGCTGGAGGTGTGTCTGCGGTTCCCTGCTCCCCTCTGTCTCTTTAAAGACCCTTCTTTCTTTCTACTCCTTCTCCCAGCAGAGGCCCAACCCAAGAAGGAGGGTTCTCTCCCCGAGGGCCAAGAGAGGGCTCGCTCCTTCCGTAAAAAATTGCCTGAGCTGGTGCATGGCTTCCGGGGGCACGTACGAATGAGTGCATGTATGTGTGTGCATGTGTGTATATATTGACCTGTTTACGGTTCTGAGACTTCTTGTGGCCATTTCTTCTTCTTTTTTTAATGTTTATTTATTTTTCAGAGAGAGAGAGAATACAAGCAGAGGAGTACAAGAGAGAGAGGGAGACACAGAATCTGAAGCAGGCTGCAGGCTCTGAGCCGTCAGCACGGAGCCCCGATGCGGGGCCCGAACTCACAAACTGTGAGATCATGACCTGAGCCGAAGTCAGACGCTTAACCGACTGAGCCACCCAGGCGCCTCTACTTTGGGCCATTTCTAAGTGGGTGGTTAGGACAACTCACTTCCCCGTGAGAGTACCCGCCCCAGTGAGGGGCAGAAGCCAGGGGAAGAGCCACATCCATTTCAAAGAACATCAATCAACTCCGCCCACCGGGCAGTTTCTAGGAAGGAGGCTGGCAACCGGGAACAAGGCCATCGGTGGGAGGAGGGTCAAATCAGGTCCAAATCTGCCCAGTAGGTGTGGTTCTGGGTTCTGCAGAGGGCACATGAGGCAGCTGTAGTTCCCCTCCTAAGAAGCCATGTAACGCACAGCTCGATTCAGAACTAGCTCCCAAGAGCTGCTCAGGGTGACTTTGGCCCAGAAGAGGATGAGCTTCCCCACATTTCCTGGGCTGGAGGGAAGGGCGGGGGTCAGGCAGGAAGGAGGAGGGCACAGCAGAGCTGCTCTTCTCATCTGTGGGATGCTTCCTGATGGGGCTTTTAGGAGCTCACGGAGTTGCAGATCTATTGGTCGTTATTCCGCTTTGTGGACCTCCCTCCTCCTTCCCCTGCCCAGAGAGAGAGATGTCCTAGACTTTGGGCGATCGAAGCCCTTGGGGAGATTGCACCTGGGCAGACTGAGATGGGCTAGGTGGCGTTCACTGTCAGCAACTTTCAGTGGGGAGAGAAGGGAAGGTTCTCGTGGAAGGGACCTGAGGCCATCTTGTGTCCTGTGGGGTGGATGTCTTTGTACAACTTGTGGTCCCTGGGCCCTATTCGGAGAGGGAAATACCTTTTACCCAAACACCTCCAAGTACTAGGGAGAAGCCAGTCTTGCGTTTCACGAAACCAAATGAGATTTGGGTTTTCTTTTCATGGCACCAGTTTTACTTTGACGGGCTAGACTGGTAAATCCAAAAAGTCAATTTGACTTTTTTGAAGATAAAAATCCTGTATTAATGATTGTCAAATTTTCTGATTGACACAGAATACATGCCGATTTATCTAGTTTGTAGTCCTTTTCTCCCTCCCTTCCTTCCTTCCTCCCTCCTTTTTTTCTTTCCTTCTTTCTTTCTTTTCCTTCCTTTCTTTTCTTTCTTTTCTTTCCTTCTTTTCTTTCTTTCTTTCTTTCTTTCGTTTCTTTCTTTTTCTTTCCTTTCTTTCTTTCCTTTTTTTCTTTCTTTCTTTTTTCTTTGTTTCTTTCTTTCCTTCTTTTCTTTGTTTCTTTCTTCCTTCTTTCTTTTCTTCTTTCTTTCTTTCCTTCTTCTTCTTTCTTTCTTTCCTTCTTTCTCTTCTTTTCTTTCTTTCTTTCTTTCTTTCTTTCTTTCTTTCTTTCTTTCTCTCCAATTAAACAAGAAACCTGAATGTTGGGATTAGGTAATTTCTCACTTTCAATTGCTAGTGTTGGTCTCCGCTATGGAGAGGGTTCCTGTGTGGAGCAGAGGGCGATCCGTGCACAGTTCATTTACATCATGCACTCAGCGGAAGAAAAACCGCATCGCTTAGAGGTGCTGTATCACTTAAGAGAAGAATGTGAGCTCCCTCTTCTGCGTCCACTTCTCCATGTAGTTTTTTCTTTTTTCAGATGGGGGTTGAGCTGGCGGATGAAGCTGGCCGAGTCTGCTAGGAAGCTCAGAGACTCCGGGAGGCGACCGGAACTGGAAGAAGTGCCGGGCCATGCTGAGGACGCCCTTGGCCAAATGGCACTCTGCCTTGTTCTTCCCTTCTTATCATCTTCCCTCCATGGCGGGAGGGAGGAGGTGGTGTCAGGAAGTGCTAATGGTCTTATACAGAATACCTGCAAATGAGACAGAAGAGAATGAGGAAGGCCTCCCTGCCTGCCTTCCATTCCCTCTTCTTTTCCTCCCTCCGTCCCTCCCTTTTCTTCTCTGTCCTTCCTTACTCGGTCCGCAGCAGCTCTAGTTCCCCAGCGGTTGGCACACAGGTGCTGAGGGTGCTCAGGGACCAGTGGGGGGGTGGGCAGTAGATGTGAAAACAAATCAGTGTGATGGAGTGTTCTGGAATGTCTGAGAGGCCCGTCGTGGCAGGGGTTCAGCTCATATGTGGTCGGTCCTGTGGGGGTGGGGGTGGGGGTGGGGGTGGGAGAGAGAGGAAAATTGGGAGGGGGTTGGGGAGCTCCAGATCGTGTCTCACCTCCCAGATGCAAGATGCTGGGATTACACAGGGCCAGCCCCTCTGCTGGGAAGGGGAGAGAACGGGGTGGGGCGGGGGGTGGGGGGTGGCGTTACATTTTTAAAGTTCATGACCTGGGGCGCCTGGGTGGCGCAGTCGGTTAAGCGTCCGACTTCAGCCAGGTCACGATCTCGCGGTCCGTGAGTTCGAGCCCCGCGTCAGGCTCTGGGCCGATGGCTCGGAGCCTGGAGCCTGTTTCCGATTCTGTGTCTCCCTCTCTCTCTGCCCCTCCCCCGTTCATGCTCTGTCTCTCTCTGTCCCAAAAATAAATAAAAAACGTTGAAAAAAAAATTAAAAAAAAAAATAAAGTTCATGACCACTTCTGAAGGCTTATCAAAATCCATGCCAGCTTTTAGAATGTAGAATTTATTCTTGCTGGGCTCCTTGGCCAGCCCACGAGGCTGTCAGTCCTGGGATGGCCGGGGGCGGGGGGGGGGGGGTGTCCGGGACGCTTTCCTATATTGTGCACCATGGGCTGCCTCTCCTGTTGAAATCGGGGTTCAAATCCGTTCCCTCCTGACTTCTCTGTCACGCTTAGTATGGCTGGCACCCTTCTGGAAGCTTCCTCCACCTTACAGTCTTCTCAGGGTTTCTCCTTCCTCCGCCTGGTCTTGGATGCTCATCAGGGCTGCCCTTGGCCCTGCCCGTGGCCCTTTCTTTAGCAAAGAGTTGGTGGCCATGCCTAGCCTTGTCCTTGAACTGCTCTGCAGGGTCCTTGGCTCTAGCATTGCCCTCCCCAGGGCCTTCCCTTTCTCTCTTGTTGGCTTCTTTAATATAACCCTGTTTATTAAAAACAGGCTTTTTTTGTTTTTTTTTTTTTTTTTAAATCAAAGGAATCATGTGTCCAGTTTACAAAATCGGTACAGCTGAATACTCTTCCAGTGCGGGTGCAGACAAAAACGTAGGGCCAAAGGATTCTGTTAGTTTTGGAAATTTTTTTAAGCGAAGCCTTTAAAAAAAAAAAAAAAAGCAACACCTGGGTGGCTCAGTCCCTTAAGCGTCTGACCCCGGCTCAGGTCATGATCTCCCAGTTTCTGAGTTTGAGACCAGAGCCTGCTTTGGATCCTCTGTCCCATTCTGTCTCTGCCCCTCCCCGACTTACACTCTCTGTCTCTCAAAATAAACAAACAAACAAACAAACAAACAAACAAAAAAGCACCTCCAAGCCCACACAGTGAGGTCTCATACACTTGCGTTCTAATTGTTTGAAGACAGCCGGAGGCCCCCCCTCCCCTCCCCCCTCTGGCCCCGAGAGGCTGTGTTCCTGCTGTCCCTTTTATAGCCTAGTGAGGAGAGGAAGGAGAACAGGCACCCTTGCCGTGGGAGCATTCAGGATGGGGGGTTCTTCTTACAGGAAAAGTGTGGAGTGGTCAGACTCCCTGAATTTCCCATCCCCCTTTTTACTTGTTTTGTTTTTGGTTGTTTTAGGACTTTGTTGCGGGGAGAGAGGGATCCCTAGAGGAGGATACTGGCTAATAATTGGGAGTAGCTCATGCTCCCCGATGAATGTCTAAGCTGTGAAAAGAGGTAAGGAAATTAACCATCTATTGTTGAATGACTGTTTGCTGAACATCGCCAGCGACGTCCTGAGGTGAAATGATATGTACCTGGTTCCATAAAATAATGAGTCAGAAAGATAAATAATTATGGACCACTGGAGTTATAAATAGGGGAGAGTTGGGGCACCTGGGTGGCTCCGTTGGTTAAGCGTCCGACTTCGGCTCAAGTCATGATCTCATGGTTCGTGGGTTCGAGCCCCGCGTCGGGCTCCGTGCTGACAGCATAGAGGCTGGAGCCTGCTTCAGATTCTGTGTCTTTGTCTCTGCTCTTCCTCTGCTCACGCTCTGTCTGTCTGTCTCTCTCTCTCTCAAAAAATAAATAAATACTTTTAAAAATTAAGTAGGGAAGTGTCAATTATTTACAGTTACTGAAGCAGCTAGACCCACTCAGTGTTGAGTGGGTGCTTCTGGAGAAGGCAGTGGGGAGTGGGGAGGCAGGATTCCCTGGGGGATGAATGAGAAAAGAGTGCCGGCTCATAGCTGTGTCTTGTTGGGAATTGTTTTCAAAGGGAACCACCTAGAACAAGGAGATGCTTCCTCCCCAGGACAGAACACCTAACAATTGGTTGCTGTGGCCGATCCAAAGCCCAGGTGACTCACGGGGGCATATCTTGGTCTTCTTTGCCCAACCAGATGGTCAGTGGGCAAATACTGCAGCCACAGGTGAGAAGGGCATGGAGGTCAGGGACACAGACTTCAGGGACGAGGGCCAAGCCCCTCCACCAGGCGAGCCACATAAAGCAGCGGCTGTGCTGGCCCAGGGCGAGCACATGGGAGAGGAAGCAGAGGGCTGCCTTAGCCAGCTGTGCACCCGAGCTTGGAGATAGCAGTCTGGTCCACTAATCCTTTTCTTAAAGTTCTCCCAGGACCAATCCGAATCCTGGAGGAAGTGGAATCAACAGCACAAGGGGCTGATGGCCACGAGAGCCTGGATTCTCTCCTCAGGACCATAAACGACACTGATTCCCCCAGAGTCTGGGCGCCTGGTCTGGAACTGCCCTCATCACACGGGCACTTTGCTTTGAAAACCCTATAAGCTTTTTGAAGGTAGAATCTAGTCATTTGTATCCCCTGGGGCACCATTCCCCAAAAATGTACACCTGGTTCATGATTTTAGATGGCGTACAGGTGAATGTTATGATTCATTATTACTGCTTTTGAATTTCAAGACTTGTGTAAATCATTTAAGACCTCACAATTCCCTCCAGGGGGAATGTGTGTCATTTTCCTCGGACACTCCTGGCTACCCAAGAACAAAGGAAAGGGTTTTTTTTTTTTGTTTTTTTTTTTTTAATTTTTTTTTCAACGTTTTTTATTTATTTTTGGGACAGAGAGAGACAGAGCATGAACGGGGGAGGGGCAGAGAGAGAGGGAGACACAGAATCGGAAACAGGCTCCAGGCTCCGAGCCATCGGCCCAGAGCCCGACGCGGGGCTCGAACTCGCGGACCGCGAGATCGTGACCTGGCTGAAGTTGGACGCTTAACCAACTGCACCACCCAGGTGCCCCAGGAAAGGGGTTTAAGGGCTTGCCATGGTGATGTGGGAAACTAAGGCAAACAAAAAATGAAATTCCCTCCCAATGAAAGTGACCTCCCTCTAGGAGCTCAGCTGCCTCGATGGTGACACTTTGCTAGGGGCAAAAGGGAATCTTGGCTTCACGTTATCCTGACCGCCCCCCCCCTCCCCCGCCAAGATCCTGTAAGTCTACTTTAACATATAAAAATTTCTTTGGAAACTTCCTTTATCTCAACTCCCCAAGACATATGCTGGCAATCATACCCCAAACATATGGTTCCTGATATACATCTGAAGGGTCTCATGACTGAGGTTTTACTAAATGGTAATAAATGGCATATTCCTAACAACACCTAGCCTCAAGGTTCTGGAAACCTTGCTTCCCAAATACCTTAGAGACTGACTCTACCCCTAACCCCCCTCCCAACTTAGGGTATATGATCATTTCTCCCTCACAACCCCAATGCAGCTCTTCCTGCCCATGGGTCCTGTCCCCGTGCTTTAATAAAACCACCTTTTTGCACCAGACGTCTTCAAAAATTCTTTTCGGCCATCGGCTCTGGACCCCACCATCACCCCAAACCCCATCAGTGGGAACGGTTGCCTAGCAATGTTAAAGTACTGAAAAGTACCACTGAACTTTGTAGTTAATAACGGTTGAGATGCTAACTTTTATATTATGTATATTTTAAAAATATATGTATAAAAATTATCAAAAATCATAAAAAAATATAAACAGATGATGTGGCTCAAATCGAGGTGGCATGTGATACCCAAGTTTGGAAAACACTGTCCCAGCCTCACCGGGCGTGTGGTTACAGGTTATTTGCATGCAAATGGGAAGGCTTTTTCAATATTCTGAAGTTGCCTTTTTTTTTTTTTTTTTTTTTTAATTTCCATTTCTGGGCAAAAACGGCTCTAGTAAACAAACAGGCACAAAACGGAAGAATTGTGACGTTTGTTGAGAATTTCTGTACTAGTGCTCTGCTTTAGCTTACTTAATTCTAACACTGGTGTAGGGACTAGCCCAGGAGCACAGACTGGGACACTGGGTCCCGTAGCCAGTGCGGGGCTAGAATACCCTTCCACACCGGGCAGCCCACCCCCATGCTGAGGTCTCTGGGGTGCCCCTCACTGCTTCCTGCTGACCCCACATCATCTTCTAGCCATTGGACACTGCAAAAAAAAAAAAAAAAATCCCACCCCTTTGGGATTTTGTATCTGCAAGGGCACTAAGGTGGAGAAGGAGTTGGGGACCAAGTGGTACCTGAATAGTGGAAGCAAATGTTGTCCTTCACAGCACAGCACACACACCAAAGCCAGAGACAACACTGGGTCTGAGCCCTTGAGTGTGATGTAGTTAGTCTTGGCCCCCCCCCCCCGCCCCACCCCCCCCACCCCCCGAAAACAGACGGCGCACACCCTTGCTGTGGAAAACACAAAGGTGAGAGGGGAAAAAACCCACCACCACAAAGAACCTGTCAGCACTGCCTAGAAATAAGCACACATCACCTTCTGGTCCATAGATTTCCCATTTTTACTGGGCATACTCACACACACAATCTATTTTAAAAACGGATTTTACAACACATATACCACCTGGTTCACAACGAAATACATGTATTGTGGACATTTTCTTTTTACAACAGTTTAAGTACTTGCAAGGTATGGAGAAAACATAATTTCTTCTTCTTCTTTTAATGTTTATCTACTTTTGAGAGAGAGACAGAGCGCAAGCAGGGGAGGGGCAGAGAGAGAGGGAGACACAGAATCGGAAGCAGGCTCCAGGCTCTGAGCTGTCAGGACAGAGCCCGATGCGGGGCTTGAGCCCATGAATTGTGAGCTCGTGACCTGAGCCAAAGTCAGACGCTTAACTGACTGAGCCACCCAGGAGCCCCTCAAGGTGAGATCTTGGTTGATTTTGGTCAACTCTACTCCTCAGTTTTGCCCCAGTTCCACATTAGGAGTAGCTTTTAGTAATCTGAAGATAGAATTCAGTTGTTTAAAGGAAACAGGAAGCCCTTGGTAAAGAAACATGTATCAAGAAACAGAACTTGGTCACAGTGTAGATATGGCTGACTTTTCTTTTCTTTCTTTTTTTTTTTTTTTTACAAAAGTTTTTTGGAGAGGAGAAGGCAGAGGAAAGTAGTTGGGACTTTAAGAAAGTGTTACGGACCGTGATGAAAATCCATCCGCTGTTTCAAGGCAACTAACAAATGATCATCTTCCAGTTAGGACATTAGGGTGACGGCCTTTACAGGTTATGGGGTTTGCATGGAAATACCCCATATGCCGGTGTCTGTTAACAGTAACTTTGTATAGCAAGGCAGATGCCAGCTAGAGAGAAAGTGATGCCCGAAGACGGTGCTAATTCTGGAGTCCTGGAAACCAGGAAGTGCTCATCCATCACGTGGCCATCTGAAAGGTAAGGACACTTGGTCATTAAAGGAAATCCCTCCACATGGCACATGGCACATCTACACCCGCCAAAAATCAGTTGGGACCCCACATTCGGTGAGTACAGGGTGCTCGTGGGACCAAACAGTACCGATTACGTGGAATTCAGACTCCCCTGAAAAACCATCTTTCTTTTTTTTTTTTAATTTTTTTTTCAACGTTTTTTATTTATTTTTGGGACAGAGAGAGACAGAGCATGAACGGGGGAGGGGCAGAGAGAGAGGGAGACACAGAATCGGAAACAGGCTCCAGGCTCCGAGCCATCAGCCCAGAGCCTGACGCGGGGCTCGAACTCACGGACCGCGAGATCGTGACCTGGCTGAAGTCGGACGCTTAACCGACTGCGCCACCCAGGCGCCCCTGAAAAACCATCTTTCAACACAGGTTGACATGGGTCTCCCGTTAACTTGGTTTTCCCTGGACACATGCCCTCACACCTGGAAAAGTACCCCAGCCGGTGACAATGGCAGGGATGCAGCCGAACTTGGTTAGGCGCTGATGCTAAGGAGACAGCACGTTTTGGGTCCCGAGTTCCAGGAAGAAAATATGGTTTCCACCTATCCATGCTTACCAAACACCTATCCTGGGCCTGACAGCCAGGATGTAAATGGAAAAGCCACAATCCCCGCCTGGGTCAGGGGTCCCATCTTGTACTCAAGTGAAGCATTTGCCTTCATTTCATTTCTGGACTTGACCATTTGCAGTTTCTAACATCTACACGGTCAGAATACGGGAGGCCTCTGAACTTGGGTGCACCTAGAAATCTGGCTCAGGTCAGGGTGAGGAGAGAACCCTCTCGACTCTTGTTCTCCCCCGGGTCCCTGCCCTTCTTGTTATTGTTTTCCTCAAATCAATACAAATCAGCAAGGTGACAAGGTTGAGACCGTTCACCCGGGGATCCACGCGGGGGCCTTGGAGGATCCATGAGCTTCTCAAGGAGCGAGAGGGAGGTCAAGCATCTGGTGGAATTCAAGGGCGTGAGGTGGAGTTGGGTGGGCACTGAATTGTCTGCTTGGGGCTTGCCTGGATCTCCCTGCCCAAATGGAGAGCATCTTTTGGTGTTTAAGAGGCCTAGCGTTTGCTTGTTTACTTTTCGCAGAAGTCCACATACGATAAAATGTCAAACAGGCTTGAAATAACTGTCTCCACCTCGAAGGCGACATTTCTGAGGCAGTGAGTATAAAATAAATAGAAAGGACGCACACGTGCCCACCCCACCTGGGGTCCTCGGTGCTTTCACAAGCACAATCTGGCTGCCAGGGTCTGGCAAGCCATGAGCTAAGAGGAGAGACCCCGTTAACCCAGTGGCCACAGGCACCTAACTTGAAAGCGCGAAAGAGGGGGCTATCCGCTTACCACACCCGGGTAGAAATGTCTGAGGAAAGCAGTGAAGCCGGCCGTGCCAGCACTTACACATGGAACATCGCCTGGGCAGCCAGGCGCCATGGGGTACAGACTCACAGTTCCTGAAAAGGAACAGATAAGGTGACGCCTATGGGTTTTCACCCTCACCTCTTTCCCCCTCCATCCACCCACCCCCCCAGCCCCTGCCTTAATGGCTTGCTTACTCTTTGCGTGAATCGTGCTCACAGTTCCGGCCATAGAAGGAGGGGGGGCAGGCACAGAAGGACCCCAGCATGCAGGTTCCCCCGTTCAGACAGCAGGTTCTGTTCAGCTCCTTACCTGAAATGGAAGAAGAGGCAGCTGGGAGGGTGGGGGAACTGAAAAGCTGAGGTCCTGGAAAAGCAAAGGTTAATACAGTGCTGAAGGCTTGGTCTTCCCAGTGCTTGGAGAGGTCTAAATATTGTGAAGCTTACAAAATAGGGCTCCGCTCTTTTCTTTTTTTTAAATTTATTTTTCAGAGAGACAGAGCACAAGTGGGGGAGGGGCAGAGAGAGAGGGAGACACAGAATCTGAAACGGGCTCCAGGCGCTGAGCTGTCAGCACAGAGCCCGACGCGGGGCTCGAACCCACAAACCGTGAGATCATGACCTGAGCTGAAGTCAGAGGCTTAACCGACTGAGCCACCCGGGCGCCCCAGGACTCTGCTTTTTTTGATGTTGCTTTGCTATCGCGCCTCTGCTTTTTTTCATGCTCAGGCTAGGGGTGGTTCCCAGAGAAGCAAGGGGGAAACCGCGTCCCAGGGAGGTGAAATGCACACTGTTGGTCTGGCCTCCAGAGCCAAGTTCAGTCCAACCATCCACCTGGCTCCAGCATCAGGTGGCCACTCAGGAGAAAGAGCATCAGAAAGACAGGAAGCCCGGAGGACCAGGATGGGGAGAGCGCACTGCAGATCTAAGGCAGGTAGGTCTTACTGTCCTGGATTCCTAGGGACGGCACCAACTGCAAAGATCGATGGCGAATTGCAGTCTCCTCCAGGGACCGAAGGCCGTTATCTCTCCAGGCGGGGCCTCCCTGAGGGGGACGTGCAAGTTCACGGGGGTGGCCCAACCCTGAAGGACAAAATTAGCTTGGTGGGGTCAGTATTTCAGGCCACGTGAGAATTGCTACCGATCAAAATAAAAGTCCCTCACCGGCTGCGGCGGCGAATTCCGGTTCAAACGCTTTGGAAATGGCCACGATCAAAATCACACTGGGAGGAGGAAATCAAACATCCGTTAGCAAAACAAAGCAAATCAAGCTCTTCGAGTTAACACCTGGACTTTCTCAACACGAGGACAAGACCACAGACCACTAGGGAGAAAACGTAGAACTCCACCTTTGTTTTTCTTTCCTTTCTTTTTAAATGGCTAATTCATCAAACAGCAGAAAGAACGATGAGAATAAAAGCCGCCTATAAGCCAGTTCTTTCCAATATGTATTATGACTTCATAGGCTCTGTCCTCATGTACACATAATTTCAAGTAGGCGAAAATCTCTTGGCTTCGATTTCACAAATGACGCCATAACATTCTGCGCAATTGATGAATCACATCTCACAAACTATTTCATTTAAACCAGTCATTTAGAAGACTTTAAGGTTCGGACAATCCCTTCCCCACCCCCATCGTTCTTCAGGGTTTTGCAAGTATCGAATCTGTCTGTGCCTTTCAACTTTTTAGAAGCAGATTTTTCATTTGGTTGTGACGCCGCGCTTTTCTTACACAAGAGAGGAAAGCCCTAGTCATTTCATAGATGGCGCCATTACCCCCATTGAAAAAGTTCAAAGCCAACAGGCAACGCTGGATGGAACTCTTAAGTGTGAAGTTCCAGGTCTCTCGGGAAAAACAGCATCACCGCTGGCAGCCCTTTTAAAGTTTGCGCAGGATGAAGTCAAATGACAGAGAGGCGCAGACCATTATCCCTGAAGCTGTTAAGCTCTAGTGGTCAAAAGTTCACATTCAAGATGGGTTCATACCTGCAAGAGAGGCGCTCCATGCTTCTGCGGTCCATAGCTCCTAACACGCTAGGGGGGACGATGTCAGCATGGCTTTAATTCACAGCTGTTGCTAGAACACCTAAAGGAAAACATGGATTTCCTGAAGCGAAAATGGGAATCTAGAAAGAAGGGTATCCCAGATGAGAATTACACTTTGCCCAGAAGTTCTTAGGAGAAGCAGGAACCAGGATGTCCGGGGAGACTGGGGGCTCATCGCCGAGCTCGGTCCTGAGGAATGCTTTGACCTAAGCCGGGGATCAGCCTTGCTGGGGGCTCTCCTTCCTCAACAACCACGCAGGGCGCCAGGGAGGGCCCTCAGGTGGGTTCGGAGGCGGAGACCCAAGCCCATTACCATGGAAACCTCCTGGGGGCTGAGGTAGGAGGCGGTGAAGCCCTGGGACAAAGAGAGAAAAGGTGGGGTCTTATAAAGCTGGTTAACTAGCCCTTAGGCCTCTATAATTAGTTGCCATTTAAAAACAACAGATTTACTCTTAAAACAAAACAAAACAAAACAAAACAAAACAAATCAATGATTCTGTCCAGTTGGTGATTCCAGATTGGAGGAGCGGTGGAAAGGGACTGCTTTAATCAGGAAACCCTCAACACCTCGGATGGGTCCCTCAAGGAGCTTGACATTTGTTAGGTTTTACCTGAAACTTGCTTTCATCTTTGTTTTCCCCCAGAAAAGGTGTGTTGAGCCCAGTGCTTGGCCTTGGGTGTACTTAGGCGGCCCGGTTGGGCGTGTCTCCGCCAGCGGGAGGAGAAAGGCGGGGAAACTCTCAAAGGGGAAGTTCAGGGTCGTCAGGGGTCCCTGGGGGCTCCTGACCTCCTGCGGGGAAGTGTAAATTCCAGGCGGTTCAAATTGGGGGTGGAGTCTCCTCCGGGCTCCCCATGACACTGCAATTAACCCCCTACCCCACCAGCCGTAATTTGGTGGCTCCTCAGAGCCCCAGACCTTGCGGCCGGAGAGGCGTGTCCAGAGCCGGAGTCCCCACCTAACATCTCTGTGCCCCGGATGATGTCGTTCGTTACTAAATACATACAAAGTCATGGGTAGTTTCCAACTACCCTTTAATTCTCATTTCCAAAGGAAAAGCCTACCGTTTGCCTAACGTTGCGAGCACACAGGTGGGAGGCTTTTCTGTGCTTCTGTTTTCACCCTTCTCTGTCCACTGAGTTCACACTTCGGCAGGAGTGGGCAGCATCGGGGCCATTTCAGCATCCGTGTCCCCCGTGCGCGCAGGCCATGGCACAGGTGCTGAGAGGCGCCCTGGTTTGCTTCCACACCTGCATCTTGGGGGAATTAAATTTGACATATATTTTTTTTTTTTACAGGGTAGGAGGGCCCCACCGGAGCAATGGTTGGGTGCAGCCCAGTCACCTGAGGGGCTATTCAGTTCTCTCCGAGCTTCAGCTCGACGTGTGGCCTTTTGACTTGTTAAATGCTTCGGGCGACACGCTGAGTTTCCCTGAGGACGGGGGTCTCAGCTTGAAGCTCTGGGAGCTGGATGTGGGGGGAGGGCAGCGATGAGAATGCTAATCACCCAACCCCAGGAACTGCCAGGAAGCCAAGAAAGTACAGACAGGCTACACCTCCTGTTTTCACGCTTCGCTTCAGGGCGCTTTGCAGACACCTGCCTTTTTTTTTTTTTTTTTTTTAAACAAATTGAAGGTTTTCGGCAACATTGCTTTGGCCAGTGGTTCCCCCCACCCCCCATCCGTCTTTCTCCCTCTCCTCGGGCCTCCCTGTTCCCTGAGACACAATATTGACTTCAAGCCAGTGAATAACCCTACCGTGGCCTCTGAGTGTTCAAGGGAAGGGAAGAGTCCCGTGTCTTTCCCTTCAAATCAAAAGCTTAGCGAAGAAGGCGCGTCCAAAGCCGACATAGGCTGAGAGCTAAGCCTCCTTTGCCCAACAGTTAGCCAAGCTGTGACTGCGACGGGAAAAAGGAAAAGTTCTTGAAGGAAAATGAAAGGTGCCCCTCCAGGGGACACACGGATGATACGAAAGCTGATAGGGAGAAAGCCTTTCCAGCCAGGAAATGCCTGGCCCTGGAATTGCCTGCTTAAAGGGTGGGCACTTCAAATCATCTTCCAAGAAGGTTGCACCAGTCTCCTCTCCCCCGCCCACCTAGGCTCCCTTCCCCTCTGTCCTCGCCAGCTGGCTGCAGGAAGCACCTTAATTTGTACCAATTCTGTGTCCGAAAATAGTATCTCGTGGTTTGCATTCACATGGTCTCCAGGTTTTATTGGATGTTGTGTTTCTTTCTCTACGAGCTGCCAGATAGTTCTTAGAACGAACTTGAACTGACCTCTTTCTTGCCATTTGCTCCGGGAAGCCCTTTCCTGAGGACAGTCCTCCCTTCCCTGGCTTCCGGTTAGGCCGGAGCCCCGACCAGGCGCCCGCTGCTGGAGTTGACCTCGTCTTAGCCACACTGTATTGTGAGCTGCTTATTTTCAGGTCTTTCACCAACCCGTCCCCCAGTGCCTTGTGCCCCAGACGAGGAGGTCCAGAGACCTGGTCAGCCCAGCATCGCAGCTTCCCCGGCCACTTGTGCAGCGTGACCTTGGGCTGCCTTCCCTCCGGCTAATTTCACTCCGCCTGCCCCATCCCCGGGTGACAGAAATACGTCTCAGCCGTCGCTTCGGGAGGGGGTGGGGCGGGGCGAGGGCAAGGTCTTTGAGAGGCACCACAGGAGGACAACTTGCTTGCCCCATCTCGAGCCGGGAAGTCCAACAAAGCATGCCCCTCCCCCAGACAGTGAAGGGAAGAAAAGGAAATCCCAAGTGCTCCACACTCTGCTGATTCCGGGCAACTTATTCGGGACAGCTGACTGTATATAAGACAAGATAATCTCGATGCGCTTACCGGAAGTCTGATTTAGGCTTTTAGCCATGTCTACGGTTTAGAATGCTTTCCCACCAAAACTGTTCTCCTGCCAATCAAATTCAACAAATATTGACTGACCGACTACTGTGTGCTGAGCGCAGTGGGGGAGACAGAGATCTCCGGCTCCCTAATCACCGGCTCCTTCCGTCATAAGACAAGCCCAGAAATCTACGCCAAGTGCCATTTTAGTTTCCAAAAAAAAAAAAAATGCTGATGGAGAGGGAACACCGACCGAGTCACGGCTCCAGCAGAGCGGTGGGGGGTCACAAGACCTGGAGAATCTCATTTCAAAGCGCTTCTTAAGTGGATTTTGGATTTGATTGCATCCGGGCATTCTTCACAGCTCTGAATGGTTTTGAAATGGATTAAAAGCAAGTGGAAGTTGAAGGCCGAAAGGCAAATCCCAAGCCGAATCAGAAATGGATTAAAGTGAGCTTTCCCCTATGCAAATGACCCTGGGCACTCTGAAGCGTGCCCAGCTCTGGAAACCGTCCGAGCCAGGCCGGACTTCTGACCTACGGTAATCGTGATCCATAATCACTGGAAGTTGTGTTAACCCAGTAAGTTTGTGAGAATTTCTTACACAGCAATATAGAAGGAAGGCAAACACTTTCAGACTTTTTAAAATTGAAGTATATCATGCATTCATCAACATGTACAAAAAAACAAGGGTTATAGGTTAATAAATGATTCCAAAGTGCCACATAACTACTACCTAGGTCAAGAATAAGACTATTGCTTGGGGCGCCTGGGTGGCTCAGTCAGTTGAGCGTCTGACTTCGGCTCAGGTCATGATCTCATGGTTCATAGGTTCAAGCCCTGCGTTGGGCTCTGTGCTGACAGCTCAGAGCCTGGAGCCTGCTTCGGCTTCTGTGTCTACCCTTCCCCCTCTCGCACTCTGTCTCTGTCTCTCTCAAAAATAAATAAACATTAAGAAATTTTTAAAAAAATAATAAGAATATTACTAGAACCCCAGAAATCCACTTCCCAGTTCCCGAAAGCCGACTACTTTTCTCATTCCTAATCCCAAAGATTGGTTTCTCCAGGGTTTGGAACTTTATGTGATCATAAGTGTGTGTGTATGTCTGCTTCTCTCTGCTCAACATCATGCAGGTGAGATCCGTCCATGCTGGGTGTAGAACTTCGCTCATATTCATTCCTGTATAATATCCATTGCACTGAATCTACACAAAGACCCAACACCGCTTATTGAAAAGATCATTCTTACATTTCCGCTCTACAATGCCATTTTCTTTTTTAAATTTTTATTTATTTTTGACAGAGAAAGAGCGTGAGCAGGAGAGGGGTGGAGAGAGAGGGAGACAGAATCCGAAGCAGGCTCCATGTTGTGAGGTTTCTGTTTGTTTGTTTGTTTGCTTGTTTTTTAATGTCTTATTCTGTTGCCTTATTCTGTTTGGTTAGTCTCTGTCTCTTCTCGTAGAATACACACACACACACACACACACACACACACACAATATATATATTATTCACCAATAACATGATTCTACATGTAGACAACCCAAAATAATCTAGAGATGAACTGTGGGGCTTGATAAGTGTTCTGAGCATAATTAAGTTGTCCCAAAATGTATATGTTGAAGTCCTAACTTGTACTAACTCAGAAATGAGTGTTGGAAACAGGGCCTTTGGTGAGGTGGTTAAGGTAAAATGATCTCACATGAATGGGCCCTAACCCAGTATGACGGGTGTCCTTATAAGAAGAGGAGATTAGGGCAGAGGTGTGTGCACACACAGAGGGAGGATCCCACGAGCACCCGGGGAGAAGATGCCCATCTGCAAGCCAAGAAGAGAAGCCTCAGAAGAAACCAGACCTGCCGACGCCTTGATCTTGGACCTCTAGCCTCCAGCACTGTGAGAAAAGACCTATCTGTTGTTTAAGGCACTCAGTCTGTGGTATTTGCTATGGCAGCCTGAGCAAACTTACATAATAAGTAGATTTCACAAGGGTATCGGATACAAGGTCAACAATGAGAAGTCTGCCACCTGGAACAGGGCCACCACTCAACCATGCTGGCAACTTGACCTTGGACTTCCAGCTTCCAGAGCTGTGAGAAATGGATTTCTGCTGTGTATACGCCACCCTGTCTACAGTGCTTTATTATAGCAGCCTGAACACCCGGAGACGGTATGTGAACAGACACACTGACGATAAATCTGACAGCGTAAGGCCACAAGGGGACTTAATCGGAAAGACAGCACAGGACACCAAGCAGACTAGCTGGTCCAGAACTGGATCCTTCAGGCTAGAGCAAGGCTATGGTGAATTCAAGATTTTAATAATAGGGGGAAAAAAGGGCATTTTTCCCATCTCGGTTTCTGAATATGTATTGACCTTTTTCCTTATCCACTCATGAAAATCACCAGATCTCAAGTCCATTGTCTTATCCAGTCTCTAGATAAGCCATTCAGGTGTTCCTGAGCGGATCCCACCCCCACCCCCCGCCTCCCCCCGGCTCTATACAGGCTCAGGTGTAGTTGGATCAAGATTGGCCATTGACGTGGACCTTGTTTATGAAGGAGTATTTGCAGATGTTCTTTTCGTCCATGTTCTAGGTCACGCTGTGCCAGACTGATGCCAACACCCAAGGCCATGCTTCTTGGAGTTTCTCAACAGATATGTTTAATGCCGGTGAAAGGAGGAAGGTGAGTGCATACATTTAACCTGCTTTGAAGAGGTTACTAAACCCCAGCTTCGTCATCCTGCATTATCCTCATAAAATTGGCATATGAACACCTGCCCCACAGACATGCCCGGCTACAGGCTTCTTATATTTTTAAGCTGTCTTTTATCTTATCTTTATCAGGTAAAACACCTACTATCAGGCCGCCTGGGTGGCTCAGCCGGTTAAGGGTTAAGCATCTGACTTGATTTCGGTTCAGGTCATGATGTCATAGTTGTGGGATTGAGCCCCATGTCGGGCTCTGCAGTGACAGTGCAGAGCCTGCTTGGGATTCTGTCTCTTCCTTTCTCTCTGGCCCTCCCCTGTTCGTGCTCTCTCTCTCTCTCTCTCTCTCCCTCTCTCTGCCTCCCCTCAAAATAAATAAATAAACATTAAGAAAAAAGATAAACACCTACTAGAGTTGTGGCATATGTAGGCACTTGACATATGTCACTGCCTTTCTATCTCTCTCTCCCTCCTGAGGCAGGTGGACCGATGGTCCCACATTCATTCACTCTTCACTCCTACCGTGTGCCAGGTAACGAGCGAGGTGTGATGCCTTTCAGGATTCAAACAAACGATGGTTTCCATCCTCAGGCCGTCACAGTCAAGAGGAAATGGACATGTAATTAAGCACGTTTCATCAACGTTAGGGAGTCCGTGTTAATGATGCTGCGGTGGCAGGAAGAAGTGAGGGGCCACTTTTCTAGGGGGCGGAGGAGTCGGACAGGGGAACAGGCACTTGCAGAGCGAAGGCGCAGAAGCATGACGGCCTGGCTGAAGGAGGAAGCTGGAAGGGCAGGCGGAACTGGAGAAGTGTGATGGGGGCCGGTGACGGTGACCGTTAGTGGCTGGGGGAGGCCAGCAGGGGGAGGGTCCCAGAGACCGGGTACCCCATGAATTCTGCCTTTCGATGTAGCACTATGAAGAATCAAGCAGGAGAGTGACCTGAGCTGGTCTGCGTGTTTAGGGGGGTCTCTTAGGCGTCAGGGGGACCTAAGGCTGGTAACAGAAGTTCTTCCAGGTGACTGTTGCAATAGAGCAGCCGGGAAACGCAGAGGCCTCGAGTGATGCTCAGCTGTGCGCCTGGAGAAGTGGCAGATATGGATGAGGGCGAGAAGGTGGAGTCTGCAGGGTCTGCCGGGATTCGATGGGGTCAGGGAGGGAGTGGTCATGCATTTTAAGGGCAATGTGCAGTTTCTAGTTTCCTAAGCGCATAGGAAAAAGAGATTCAGGGCACCTGTGTAGCTCAGTCTGTTAAGCGTCCGACTTTTGATTTCAGCTCAGGTCGTGATCTCATGGTTTGTGAGTTCGAGCCTCGCATCGGGCTCCATGCTCACAATGCAGAGCCTGCTTGGGCTTCTCTCTCTCTCTCTCTCTCTCTCTCTCTCTCTCTGCCCCTCCCCCGCTCTCTCTCCCAAATATAAATAAATAACCTTAAGAAAAAAAGAAAACAGAGATTCGTGTATAAAATAAACACAAACAGGCTTCTGGACACCATACAGTATGTCAGAAAGGTCACTGGCATTGTGCATCACAGGCCTGAGACCGGGGCCCGTGTCCACCTGAGAACAGGGAATCCTTGGGCCTCGGAGCTCGGTCAGCGAAATGAACGGAGTAGTGCTTCTCTGCCAGTGTCGTGGCCAGCATGTCACCAGAGAACGGAAAACGCTGAATGTCATTTCTGCCACATTAAGGACAGCAGTACATTTTATCTCCTGTTTTTGGTATTTTCCAAGGTTAGATATGTTATAAAGCACCTAGAACTGTGCCTGGCCTATAGTAGGCACCAAGAGTGTGAGCAATTATTTGTGTGTGTTTTGTCGTTTTGTCTTGGTGTTTCCTCTTATTTTATTTTATTTTTTAATTTTTGAGACAGAGAGAGACAGAGTATGAACGGGGGAGGGTCAGAGAGAGAGAGAGAGACACAGAATCCGAAGCAGGCTCCAGGCTCTGAGCGGTCAGCCCAGAGCCCGACACGGGGCTCGAACTCACGGACCGCGAGATCATGACCTGGGCTGAAGTCGGCCGCTTAACCGACTGAGCCACCCAGACGCCCCTGGCCTTCTTGATAATTACAGATTGGCTGAGTGGGAACCACCGAAGCATCCCTGAGTTTCTAGAGAGCCGATGCATTGGCAAAGTTCTCCTCCAGGGGGCGCTGGTCAGCAACACTGACTGCCGGCGGACCACAGGGCTGTTTGTTCTCGTCCGAGGTACAGATGACAGATGACGCGACTCCCTGCGGTAGACCTGGCACAGATCTGAGTTCTGGCCTCTTGCCGTTGAATAATTGTATTTGTGAAGAGGTTTGGCCTCCTCCCAGAGGAACACTAACCCCGTGAAAGTCTTCGAGAGGGTGCCACTTTCCGATCCTGGGTTCTCAGCGCTCTCTGTGGCCCATGCTGGTGGTGAGGGGAGCGGCCGTCAGGATGGCCCGCTGGGGTCACCCGGGTCTAGGCCCTGTTCTTTGGGGCGTGCAGCCCAATAGAAATGTCACGCCAGCCTCACGTGGGATTTTCACTTTTCTGGCTAGCCACCTCGGCAAAGTGCAGAGAATCGGGTAAAATTAACTTTCATGGGGAGCCTGGGTGGCTCAGTCGGTTGAGCATCCGACTCTTGATTTCAGCTCAAGCCATGCTCTCATGTTTGGTGAGATCGAGCCCCGCTGTCAGCGCAGAGCCGGCTTGGGACTCTCTTTCTCCCTCTCTTTCTGCCCCTCCCTCCCTCGCTCGTTCTCTCTCTTTCTGTCTCTCAAAATAAATAAATACACATTAAAAAAAAATTATCTTCCATAATATATTTTAATTTAGCCCAATTGATCCCAGAGAGTAGCATTTGATCACGTAGTTAGTATAATTTACTATAAGATGAGGGCCAGGGAAGCCTTCCTCAGCCCGGGGCGCCGTGCTTGAGGCTTCTAGGGCCGGGGCAGGTGAATTGGGCCCTCACCGTGCGCCCCTACATCAGTGGGAAGCATTTTGCAACGGTCGCCGAAGTAGAATGAAACAGTTTATACCCTTTGGGGTTTTTCATCCTTCTATCATTGTGTCACGAAACGGGAATGACAGGCTTGTGACACCAGAGGTTTCCTTGGAAGAAGGCTTCGAGGTACGTGTGACTCAGTGTCCCCACAGAATGGAGGTGAGGAAAGCACTTGGTCCCTGGGGGTGCCGGGGTGCGCTTGCATGTGGGACCCCCTCACACACAAGGCAGAGATGTAGGCCTCCCCTGGATATGCTGCGGTTTGTGGATGTCATGAGAGGCTCCCAGGCCCCCGGGGGCTGAATTGCATGAACAAGCGTCTGGTGGCTCAGTTGGTTGAGCGTCTGACATCGGCTCAGGTCATAATCTCTTGGTTCATGGGTTCAAGCCCCGGGTCAGGCTCTGTGCTGACAGCTCAGAGCCTGGAGCCTGCTCCGGATTCTGTGTGTGTGTCTCTCTCTCTGCCCCTCCCCCACTCACTCTCTCACTCTCTCTCAAATATAAATAAACATTAAAAAAAAGAAAACTTGGGGCGCCTGGGTGGCTCAGTCGGTTAAACGTCCGACTTTGCTCAGGTCATGATCTCACGGTCCGCGAGTTCGAGCCCCACGTGGGGCTCTATACTGACAGCTCAGAGCCTGGAGCCCGTTTCAGATTCTGTGTCTCCCTCTCTCTCTGCCCCTCCCCCACTCACGCTCTGTCTCTGTCTCAAAAATAAATAAAAGACATTTAAAAAAACCAAAACAAAGACCATGCGAGAGTCAGGGACTCAGGGGGACACTGGCGGGTGAAGACCACAGGCCACAGTCTTACGTGCTGCCCCCCGGGAAGCTCAGAAGCTGGAAATGCTTTCTGGACACAGCCGAGAGATGCGGCCATCTGCACACGGTGAGTGCAATACAATAATAACAATTCCTTGTATTAACAGAAGTGCACTTTGTGCTTTAAAATACTTCCTGGTTCATATCGCTACCTGTGAATGAGAGGCTCTGTGGGACATGCTGGGATATGGACCACTGGACCTCACCCCAGACTTGCCGAGTCAGAACCTCCCAGCGGGGAGGGGTCCACCCAGGCCAAGCCCCCAAGGAGCCAGTCCCAGGTACCACTGCACCAGACTGTGCTAATTCCACGTCCTTAGGGCCAGGTAAGATCCTAGGTGGTTTGGGTGGAGGGTTGCCAGATAAAATATAGGACACCCAGTCATATTTAAATTTCAGACAAACCACAAATAATTTTTAAGTATGACTCATGCAACATTAGAAACATACTCATATGAAAAAATGACTTGTGGTGTGTCCAAAATTCAAATGTAACTTGAAAGTATTTTTATTTGCTAAATTCCTGAGTCCTAGTTGGGTGCACATTATAGACTAAGGAGCCTGGGCTAAACAGTGGCCTGCTTCTCTAACTCTGGCATCATAAAGGAAGCCCGTTGTATTTGAATGTGTTTGGGGGTGGGGGCAATATTTTTCCCTTTAAATATGCTCGAGCTTTTGAATATGTAGCCCTCTTATAAATTGAAAAAGTACTTAAGCAGTGTTTGAACTGCAACTACCTTTTTCAATTTATATTCTTTGGTTCAGGATATCATAAACAAAACAAAAAACCAAATGAAACCATTACTAAATAGGTAACTTACATTATGTATCAAAGGAAAAAGATACCGTACAAATTCTAAGTAATGAGAAGCACATCCAACACGTGATTGGTATGATTTAATATTGTCTCAAGGATTTGGGGCACCTGGGTGGCTCAGTTCGTTAAGCGTCTGACTTTGCCTTGTGTCATGATCTCGTGGTTTGTGGGTTCCAGCCCTGAACTGGGTCCTCTGCTGTCAGCCCAGAGCCCACTTTAGATCCTCTGTCTCCCTCTCTCTCTGCCCCTCCCTTGTTCACCTGCTCTCTCTCTCAAAAATAAATAAAACATTAAAAAAGTATATTGTTGCAAAGATTTATCTGATTCTCATCAACTTGGTATACAATTTAAAAGGATAATTTATTGGGGCACCTGGGTGGCTCAGTCAGTTAAGCATCTGACTTTGGCTCAGGTCATGATCTCAGATTTCTTAGGTTTGAGCCTCGAGACGGACTCTGCTGACAGCTCAGAGCCTGGAACCTGCTTGGGATTCTGTGTCTCCCTCTCTCTCTGCCCCTCCCCCTCACTCTCTCTCTCTCTCTCTCTCTCTCAAAAATAACCAATAAAAACATTTTTAATGATAATTTATTAAGATTTTTTTGCCTAGTAAAATAAAAAAAACTTAAAATATTTTAATTCCAATATAGGTAACATGTGGTGTTATATTAGTTTCAGATGTGCAATATAGTGATTCAACAATTCTCTACACCATTACTCAGTGCTCATCATAAGTGTACTCTTTTTTTTTTTTTAATTTTTAAATGTTTATTTATTTTGAGAGAGAGAGCACAAGTGGGGTAGGGGCAGAGAGGGAGGGAGACACAGAATCCGAAGCAGGCTCCAGGCTCTGAGCTGTCAGCACAGAGCCCGACGCGGGGCTCAAACTCACAAACCACGAGATCATGACCTGAACCAAAGTCCGACGCTCAACCGACTGAGCCACCCAGGCGTCCCATAAGTGTCCTCATAATCCCTATCACCTATTTCACCCATCCCCTCCATGTGCCTCCCCTCTGGTTAACCATCAGTGTGTTCTCTATCGTTAAGAGTCTATTTCTTTTTTTAAAAATTTTATTTATTATTGCTTCTCGGCCTTTTGGCTAAGATCACGTGTAAAAATTTTATTTATTTATTTATTTATTTATTTATTTATTTATATTTTAATTTACATCCAAGTTAGTTAGCATATAGTGCAATAATGATTTCAGGAGTAGATTCCAGTGACAAGAGTCTGTTTCTTGGTTTCTCTCTCTCTCTCTCTCTCTTTTCCCTTTGCTCATTTGTTTTGTTTCTTAAATTCCACATATGAGTGAAATGATAATGCTATTTGTCTTTCTCTGGTTGACTGGCTTCTCTTTGCGTGATACTCTCTAGCTCTTTCCATGTCATTGCAAATGGCAAGATTTCATTCTTTTTTATGGCTAAATAATATTCCATTATATATATATATATATATATATATATATATATATATATACACCACTGCTTCTTTGTCTGTTCATCTCTCCAGGGATACTTGGGCTGCTTCCATAATTTGGCTATTGTAAATAATGCTGCTGTGAACATAGCAGGTGCATGTATCCCTTTGAATTCGTGTTTTTGTATTTTTTAGGTAAATACCCAGTAGTGTGATTACTGGACCGTAGGGTAGTTCTATTGTTAATGCTTTGAGGAACCTCCACGCTGTTCTCCAGAGTGGCTGCACCAGTTTGCATTCCCACCAACAGCGCATGAGGGTTCCCTTTTCTTTGCATCCTCACCAACGCTCGTTGTCTTTTTGTGTTTTAGATTTTAGCCATTAAGACAGGTGTGAGGTGGTATCTCACTGTGGCTTTGGTTTGTATTTCCCTGATGATCAGTGATGTTGAGCATCTTTTCATGTGTCTGTTGGCCATCTGGTTGTCTTCTTTGGAAAATGTCTGTTCATGTCTTCTGCCCGTTTTTAATTGGATTATTTGGTTTTTGGGGGTGTTGAGTTGTATCAGTTTTTATATATATATATATATTTTTTTTATATATATATATATATATATTATATATATTTTGAATACTGGATTTTGGATATGTCATTTGCAAATATTTGCTCCCATTTCATAGGTTGCCTTTTAGTTTTTTGATCATTTCCTTCATGGTGTAGAAGCTTTTATTTTGATGAGGTGCCGATAGTTTATTTTTGCTTTTGTTGCCCTTGCTTCCCTTGTTTCCCTTCCCTTCCTTTTCTAGAAAAATGTTGCCAGGGCTGATGTTGGAGAAATTACTGCCTGTGCTGTCCTCTAGGATTTTTATGGTTTCAGGTCTCGCATGTAGGTCTTTAACCCATTTTGAGTTTATTTTTGTGTATGCTGTAGCAAGTGGTCCAGGTTCATTCTCCTGCATGTCGCTGTCCAGTTTTCCAGCCCCACTTGTTGAAGACACTGTATTTTTCCCACTGCATATTCTTTTCTGCTTTGTCAAAGATTAATTGCCCATATAACTGGGGGCTTGTTTCTGGTCTTTCTATTCTGTTCCATTGATCTAGGTGTCTGCTTTTGTGTCAGCACCATACTGTTTCGATGAGCATAGCTTGTACGATAACTTGAAGTCTGGAATTGTGATGCCTCCAGCTTTGCTTTTCATTGTCAAGATTGCTTTGGCTATTTGGGGTCTTTGTGTTTCCGTACACATTTTAAGATTGTTTGCTCTCATTCTGTGAAAAATGCTGTTGGTATTTGGATAGGGATTGCATTAATAAAATGATAATTAAAAATTGTTTAATGTTTATTTGTTTTTGAGAGAGAGACAGGGTGTGAGCAGGGGAGGGGCAGAGAGAGGGAGACACAGAATCCGAAGCAGGCTCCAGGCTCTGAGCTGTCAGCACAGAGCCTGATGAGGGGCTCAAACTCATGAACTGTGAGATCATGACCTGAGCTGAAGTTGGACCCTTAACCGACTAAGCCACCCAGGCACCCCAATAAAATTATAATTTAATTATAAATGCCAACAAATAGAAGATGTTGCACACAGAAAATAGTCCTTTCAAAACCCAACTATTTTGTAATTAGAGTTATCTTGTCTATAGTAGGCAAAAGGTGTTTTTCTGTTTCGGATGAAAGTGTATGAGGAGTCTGTGGCCATGAAGTGGGGGTTATATGGACCTCTTGGAACAGGCAGGGGTAGGGGCTGGGCGGGGGAATGTGGGGGTGGGGGATGCAGTGAGGTGAGAGCAATTCCTGATGAACTGATCGTCAAATTGTCACAGTGTTGGTTCTTAGCAAAGCATCTTTGTCCAATTAGTAAGATCACCAAAGAGAACCCAAATTCGCATATGTTTTAGGAAATTTATTCATTTATTTTTTTAAGTTTATTTATTTATTTTGAGAGAGAGAGAGAGTGCATGAGCAGGGGAGGGGCAGAGAGAGAGGGAGAGGGAGAGAGGGAGAGAGAGAGAGAGAGAGAGAGGGAGAGAGAATCCCAAGCAGGCTCCACACCATCAACGTGGAGCCCAACACGGGGCTTGAACTCACGAATCGTAGGATCGTGACCTGAGCCGAAACCAAGACTCGGGTGCTTAACCGACTGAGCCACTGAGGCACCCCTGTTTTAGGAAATTTAAAAGAAAAAAAGGGGAACTCCAGATCTCTGATATCTGTGGCTTCAAACACGGAAAACAGTTTTACCTTCCCTGGGTCCTATCCCTTGCTGATCCCCTGTTTTGTTCGATTCTTAGCTTGGAGTGCTAAGAGCACGGGGCCCCTTCCCTGTTTCTCTGGCCTCTTGGGTTCGATGCACTCCAGGATGGCTAGCGTACAAAAGGCCGTGCGGTCTGTACGGGGGGCGCGGTAACCCTGGGTTACAGGGCTCGAATTGGCCGGCTCGTCGCTTGCTCTGGGCCAAGCCCTCCCCTCTGAACTGTGTTTTGTCTCATGCCGGGCTGAGTCACATAGAATAGATAGATAGTTTATCAGCACATGTCCTACAGATCATATTCTCGACTGACAAATATAGCCCGTTAGCGCACAGGCCGGAGGCTCCAGTGTGCATGGCTGCTGTGGGTGTCAACAATACTCCACAGCCCGGATTTCACCTGGCAGGCAGCGGGCAGGGGCCGGGACTGCGGCGCTCTCACGGGTAGGTGGCTGTCGTGGGCGTGGGGGCGTGGGGGGAAATGGGAACAAGGGGGCTTGTGCACCTGCTGGTGGGAGGCTGGGGGGCAGTGCCTCCTTGTTTATGTCTTTCCCACTGTGCCGTGCATGGCAGGACCCTGGCAAACATCCCCAGTGGAACATGGTGGGGGGGGGGTGGATTAGCAATTTATCTGCATTTTAGGGCAAGAAATGGAACTGAATGGAGAAGGAGAGACTGTGGCAGAGGTGGGTGGTGCCCGGAAAGGCTGCCGCTGTGGCGGGGGGGTCCCCAAGATTCCTGCTCCTGGTTTGTGAGTCTTTCCCAGGAAACTGCCCTGGTGCCCGCGGCTGAGCTCAAAATGTTCCGGTCCAAAGTGCTGTCTAGGGGGAGATAAATCAACTTTGTTTGTGTCTTCGGTGCCCTGAAAGGGATGATTGACATCTGGGGGTGGGGGGACACTTTCCTTCTGGGGATTGGCTCCCCGCTCTCCAGAGAGAGAGGGCAAGGGTGGGAAAGGGATCGGAGACCCAGAGGAAAACCATCTGGTTTTGTGAGCGGCTCAGCTGTGCTGGCAGCTCTTCTCCACCAAATCCTCTCCGGAAACTCAGGGGCTGGGGCCGTCTCCCAGAAAACCTCCGCTGACCATGCCCTGGGCACAAGAATCCACGGGTGCTCACGGACCCCTGGTTTGTGTCTTACGTTTAATAAGGGATGATGTCTGTCTTCGACTCTTCTCTTTTTTTCCTTTAAATCACTGACATTTTTGGAGCTTTACTGGGTGCCAAATACTCTCTTACGCACTTGACCGAAATGATCACATGCGCTCCAGTCGCCAGTCCCGTGAGCTGGGTGCCCCTGTCAACCCATGTTCAGAGAAGTACACCGGGGCGCAGAGGGGTTAGGTGACTGTCTCAGGGGCGCGAAGCCATAAATGGAGGAGGCGGGACCCAGCCCAAGCAGGCTGACTCCTCTTAATCCCATGCCCGGTGGCCTCTGCCTCCCTGCTTGGATTTTCTGGTTTAACAAGTTACCAGGAAAACAGTGGGTGCTCCCAGGGAAACTCTGACCCTGTGACGTAAGATGTCATTTAATTCAGAATTTGGCTGAACTATCCTGATGGTACTGACCTCACTTGAGCACTTAGCCCTTCATAACCCTACTGTTTCTAGCCGAAAACTCACTCTGGGTGCCAGCTCTGGGGTCCAGGCAGTAGTCTTACATGAGGCTAGAACGGGATTTGTGCGACGCTGAAGCCCCTTGTTGGCCACGTTACTGCCTCTTCCGTGCGTTGGGGTTGCCAAGAATTCCCACTGGTTGTGGCTGTTCCCTGAGCTCTGGTGAGGCTGAGGTGGGTGTCATTTTCCCGAGGTAGATACACTGGGAAGAATGCTGTGGAGGGTCTGGAGCTGGTCTGCCCAAGGGAAAGAGGGGGCCCGGGGGTTCTGAAGAGTAGGTCGGGGTGAGGGGCAGGCCCCTCTCCCCATGGCTGTTCAGCTGACCTCCTGACCTCAGCTCCGTCCCTGTCTCCCCACCTCCCCGCACTTGCCGCTGTCCTTCCCCCAGCCTGGCACCCAGAATGGCTGGGCACCTGCACTGTGGGCTTTGCGGGGTCTCTTCCCCCGGGGCCTCTGCACCTTAGATTCTCAGAGATGTGAGCCCTCTACCCACCCCCTGCCCCCTCTCTGTCCAGACTGCTGTTTGACAAGAAGGGAGAGGACTAGGTGACCAGAAAGCACCTCCCTCCCACCTGGAACGCTGGCATACATCTTCTGAGTGGGGACTTGTGCTCTGGTGCTAGGGGACGTGTTTTTTCCAGTCATGCCCTCTGGCTCGGACGGTGGGTGGTTCTGCGAAGTGATTCTCATGTGCCTGGCTTGCAGAGGGAGTGTGGACAATTACTCAAGCAAACCTGCACGGATAGTCCCCTTCCCCTTCCTCAGTGTCCCGTGGCGTTTCCCCTAGCCCCACTCTCCACACGCGCTTGAGGGCCTCCCTCCTAACCCGCCTCCACAGCGTCTATCCAGCCGCCCTTGTCAAATCCCCACGCCGCGCTGAAATCCGTCTCTCTGAGCCTCTGTTCCCCTCTCCAGGGGGAGAGCTCTGACGCAGGGACATTCACCCTTCTGCATTTGACAAGCGCCCCCAAACGTCAGTTACTTGGGGTTCCCAGGAATTGAAGGACAGAAATGCACAGCAAAGGAACTGGCCCAATATGCAGGGTTTCTGTGTTGAGGTCAAGGAGCCGGACCCTGGCTGCACCCCCCCCTCCAGGGCTACCATCATTCACCCGGTGACCTCTCGGGGCACGCGCCTGACTCAGAACCCACCTCTGGGGCCTCTCAGGGGGCTGCTCCCGTCAGCAAACCGGGGCCCTCTCAGCACGGTCTACGGACAAAGCGAAATTCAACCGACCAGCGGGCAATTCAACTTGCCTTGTGTGCCGTGAGGTAAACAAGCAACAGTCTGAGGGAGAAAGTAACAGGGGGCTCTGGCTTAGAGGAAGAGGCCATGCCAAGGAGAGAACACTGAGTTCAGGGTATGGGGTGCAGGGGAGCTCCGTGGACGAGGGAAGGGGTCCAGGCCGAGGCACTGAGGAGGAGAGCAGTCGAGGGTGGACATGCCAGGGCCCTGTGAGGGGCTGGGATGTCCCCTTCATCCCAAAGGGAAGTCTCTGGAGCACTTGAGCCAGGTGGCCGCGTGATCTCACCCTCGTCGGAAAATGGCTCTCGCTGTTGGGTGACAAATGGATTGGACGTGGGTGAGTGGGAAGTCGGGGCGCCAGCTGTAAGGCTTTTGCACGACCGGGGCCAGCTGTGACACTAATCGGCGGTGAGAAATGCCTGCCCTCTAAGGCTTGGGTGATAGATCGGACGCGTGAATGAATGTGTGTGTTTGTGTATGAGTTCATGCCCACGAGGCGGGAGGGGTGAGGACACAGAAGGCTTAAAGGAGTGACCTCCAGGTAACGGTGGAGTCAAGGTGAGGAATTAAGGCGGCCGGGGACGGATAGATTCCAAGTGAGTAACTCTGGAAAGGAGTTGTGTTTCTTCGAGAAATGTGGGAGACATCCAGGTGGATATGTCAAGGAAGCGGAGATTGAGACCGTTTCTTTTAAGTGGCTCTTATTTCACTGTCCGCTGTATTCATTATTTATCGCCGCATAAGAAATTGCCCCGACACTTAACAGCTTAGTACAAAAAACAGATTATCTCTCTCTCAGAGGGTCAGGAATGGCTTAGCTGAGCGGTCTTGGCTCAGGGTCTGTCGTGAAGTTGCACTTAAGATGTCTTCCGGGGCTGCTGCTATCTGATGGCTCAACTGGGGCTGGTGGACCTGCTTTTAGACAGCTTCTGCTCACATGGCTGCTGGCAGGGGGCCTCTGCTCCTTCCCGTAGGAAGCTTCTCTATTCAGCCGCTTCAACATCCTCATGACATGGCGGCTGACTTCCCCCAGAGCGCGTGACCCAAGAGATAGAGAGAGCAGTGCCCGGTGGGACTTACTCTCAGAAGCTGCACGCCATCACTTTGACCACATTTTATTCATTAGAGACGAGTCACTGAATCCAACCCACGCTCGGGGGGCGGGGGGAGGAATGAAACTCTACCCCCCTTTTTAGAGAGCAAGAGGGAGTACAAGCAGGGGAGGGGCAGAGAGAGAGAGAAAGAATCCCAAGCAGGCTCCATGCTATCAGTGCAGAGCCCGATATGCGGCTTGAACTCACGAACCATGAGATCACGACCTGAGCTGAGATCAACAGTCGGATGGACTGAGCCACCCAGGGGCCCCAAGCCCTACCCTTTAAAATATTTTTTTCATGTTTATTTTTTATTTTTGAGAGAGAGACAGAGACAGAGACAGAACACAAGCAGGGGAGGGGCAGAGAGACAGGGAGACACAGAATCCGAAGCAGGCCCCAGGCTCCGAGCCGTCGGCCCAGAGCCCGACGCGGGGCTCAAACTCACAGACCTCGAGATCGTGACCTGAGCTGAAGTCGGATGCTCAACGACTGAGCCACCCAGGTGCCCCAAGCTCCACCCTTCTAAAGGAAAGAATGTCAAGGAATTTGTGGGTACAATTGCAAGCCATCACATCCACAAAACAAAATACATTTTATTGTTCACCGAAGCCGGGAAGCACAAACAGGGCTGGCACACGTTTTTGTATGGCGTTCGGGCACTGCTGGAGGGGGCTGGTGCTGCGAGCCATGGAGACCGAGCTGGAGTCCCCCCACCCCCGCCCCCTGCCTCCCCCTATTCCCCTTCATTCTCAGTGCCTGTCTGCCTGGCCCGCTGTATCTCGCGTCTGCCCGAAGCCCACGCTGGTTGCCACCTACATGTTGGAGACTCCGCTGTGGTTGCAACTGCCAGGCACCAAGCAATGGAATCTCTGCTCAGGGGTTGGTGACTTAGCAAGTCCACCTAGCCTCCAGCCAGCTACCCAACCTGAGCTGACACAGAGGAGAGAAGGACAGACCAGCATCTGGGCGTCACAGGGGCCGGGAGGGAAACTGAGCACAGCAGGTCCCCGTTCCCTGTCCTTCCGCGTGCTGGCCTGCTGGGGCCTTTCCCTCTTGGGCCAGTGGCTCTTGTCCTGAGTATGTCTCCAGCAGGTGGCAACTGATCACAAAACATGGAAGCAAGCTCAAGGCTCCGGGGAGCCCAGGGCCAAGTCAGCCGGGAGGGGCAGGCCAGGAGCTTTCTCTTTTGTTATGTAAGCGCCTACATAATATCTTCCATTTTGCCGGTTGGCCCGCGAAGCCTACAGCATTTACTCTCTTGCCCTTTCCTGAAAAGGTTTGCTGACCCCTAGAGCAAAGCGAAAGATTTTTCCGGGAGGAATTTTCCTTTCCACTAGGAATCCAAACTTGGAGAGTCTCTGATTGTTGACGTTTTCGCTCAGGACCCGGGACACCAAGAGAGGTACACAAATGAGCCTGACGACACTCTGTCCCAGTGTCCTTTCTGTTGCCATGAGTGACGTCATGGTTATCCTCTGCTCTCTTCTAGTCCCATGTGGTTTCTTGTCGGGAAGATGCCCTGTGGCTGCGGACCATGTAGCCCAAATCTAGGGATCTGTGTTCCCTTATGATTCTGCTGTAACCGTGCAAAGCCAGATCTCCAGCAGGGAACTGGGATCAGGCGTCTTCTTGGATTCGTGAATCTTTGCTGTAAAACTCAGTGAGGGCTCACGCTAAAGCCCTGCGTTTCTTACGGTGCCTCAGGACAGTCTACTCGGATGTGGAGATTTCTCTAGGAGGATATTGCTTTCTTTGAAAGGAGGGTCTCTCAGACTGGATCCTGTAGAGGCGAATTTTTGTCTGTACTCCAGTTTTGGTAGAGTTTACCATGGTGCTATTTCTATAGTTCTGGAGAAAGTTAATGCTCAGGAAATTACATTTTACGTATTTGCAGGAAAGGTTGTGTTGACTAGAACTCATGCTACAAAGAAGAGATTAGCTTTGTCTCTCTTTCCTGAGACCGGCTCTCTTTCCTGAACCTGTTGAGTGACTGTCACCTGCATGGGTCCCTGACATCTGCCTGCTTTCTGCCCCCCCAAAGTGGCTTTGTCCCTGGATGGAGGGTCTCCTACCTGTCCTTCAATGACTCATGGGCTTTGTTGTAAAACCGCTTCTTGGATCTGGCACCCATCCGTAGAGCTAGTCTCTGAAGGGTTAACTTTGAACCTGTCCGGTTGTTTAGGGAGGCCTCCGTGCTGCCCTGGCCCGCACAGGACACCAGGGGCTGGGCTGGACACAGCCTTCAGGCGTTGGTATTTCTTAGCTTCCCTGGATTTCACATTATGTGTAGACCCCTAGCGAATGTGGTCATCTCTTACTATTCTTAGAGCTTCCACATTTTGTCACACGCATTTGCAAACAGAACGTCTCACCGGCAAGACCTTGACTTAAAATCCCGGCACATTCAAAACCCTCTTAACTGAAGACTAGAACCTCCTTCACTGCTTTGCAAGACGCAGGGGAAATGGGGAATGTGGTTGGATGGCAGACAGGATATACTCTTTCCCACCAAAACACTGACACTAACACTGATTTACAATCATTTAAAAATAGAACCCGGAGGATCAAGAAGAGACCATTCCTCTAAGACGCAAATTTGAATCATATTTCTCCAAATGAATGCATGGAAACTAATGAGCAATGGTTCTTGGTTTTGTGTTTTAATGCATGGGCAATTAAGGTACAGATCTGGCTACTCCCCAAGGATTTGCTGGTCTAAGAAAATGACAGACACTCAGCAATAGAGGCCGAGTCACGGCTGATTGATCTAGAGCACACACGCTGTCCTTCAGCTTTAAGTACACTTGACTGCCTGGGCTGTCCACGCTGCTCAGAAAGTTCCCTTTACTTTGGTTTTTGCTTTGCTTTTAATATATTTTTTTAATGTTTTATTTTTAGTTTTGAGACAGAGACAGGGCATGAGTGGGGGAGGAGCGGAGAGAGAGGGAGACGCAGAATCTGAAGCAGGCCCCAGGCTCTAAACTGTCAGCACAGAGCCCGACGCGGGGCTCGAACTCACAAACCATGAGATCATGACCTGAGCCGAAGTCAGACGCTCAACCAACTGAGCCACCCAGGCACCCCCTTTTTGCTTTGTTTTTCCGTATAAACTTGGTTTATGTGTAGAGATCGCCTCAAAGCAATTAGTCTATCTGGTTCTTTCTCTCTTTTGAATTTTTCTCCATTTCAGGAGGGGGCCTTTGCTCTCGTTTGTAGGCTGGTGCCTCGCATGTTTTAATGGAAACTTTTTTTTTTTTTTTTGTCAAAAACCAAAACCTTAAGCCCTTGGTAGCTTAGGCGCTCCGGACCTGAAGATGACAGTAAGGAAACTGATAGAAGACAAATTAAATGCAGCGGTTTCTGGTTCTGGGTGAGACGGAGTTAGGCATACTCTGCTGTGTCTCTCCCACCAAAGGCAGCTCCATAAAACCCAGACGGAATACATGGAATATGAAGACTCTGAAAAGTAACTGGTTGCAAGAGGATCAGAGAAAGACACCAGAATTCCAAGTACCAGGAACCTGAGGTGTGTTTCCCATTTTCCCCTCCAGTGTTCCGCAGCCTGGACCCAAGGCAGCCTGGAGCCCAGAATTGGGCACAACGGTTCCTAGTCGTGCTCCAGGAATAGAAAAGGGGACTCCCAGTGCTCAGAGAGTGGGGGCAAATCCCTGTTCTTCTTTTCCCCATCCTGTCACGTCTCAGCCCCCAAAGGATTCTGCGGTAACAGGAGGGACAGGGAAGGTTGATAACAGAGGACCTCGGTCACCCAAAGCTTGGAGAAAGGGGATCCTTCCATTCTGATCAGAGGAGTTACAGGCCCCAGAGGGTGGAGAAAACTTTCATTGCTTTTGACAACGAAAGCGAGGTCTGAAGCCCTTCCAAGTTTTGCCCTTTCTGGGGTACTCTCCCTCTGCCCTCTGGTGTGAATGGAGAGGTAGGAAGTATCAGCAAAGACACAGAAGCTATAGAGAACCAAATGGAACCTTGAGAAATAAAATAGGCCATCACTGAAATAAAATATTCCCTGGATAGGCTCATAAACGTAATTGGAGATGTTATGATATAGGGAAGAGGTGGGACGTTTGAAGATGGGTTGCTGGATAATACCAACCTGAGAAAAAAGGGGGAAAGAAATTTATAAAGAATGAACAGCCTCAAGAATCCACGAAACGATAGTGAAAGGGCTCATATTTGTGTTGCCGGAGTCTCAGAAGGAGGGGAGAAAGAGGGCAGGGCAGAAGAAAATCTTTGAAGATTTTCCCCCAGTTTGGCAACAGATCCCCCAGTTTGGGACAGATCTGAAAATCCCCCAGTTTGGCAACAGATCAAACCTCCTGACCAGAGGAGCAAGGCAAATCCCACACGGGATAAACTCAACGAAATCCATGCCCGGATTCATCATAATTAAACCGAGGAAAACCCAAGACAAGGGAAAGCTCTAGGAAAGTTGTGAGAGAATGATGATGTGTCACCTTGGTGAGAATTATGGTTCCAATAACTGCACATTTCTCCTGGGAAACCACGGAGGCCGGAAGACACAGGCACAGTGTCTATACGGTGCTGAAGAAAAAGCATTATCTCAGGGTTCCAGAGGCAGCCAACACAATCTTCAGGGTAAAGGTGAAAACGAGATATTCAGATGGGGGAGGACACAACACTTATCAGCAGACATCCCCTGTCTGAGGGGACATGGGACCACAGGAATGTGGGAGGAACAACAGATATGGTACATATCAGGGTAGACGTGATGGGCTCGTGTCCTTCTTGTGCATTCTTTAACATAAGTTTCATGATTGGAAGCCAAAAATAGAACACTGACAGGTTCGGTGCATGGGAAAACCGCAGCACAAAGGCGAGAGAGCCTAGGGGAACCTTGGTGGGAGTCAGGTGTCTATGGCTCACTATCAGTGGTGAAATGTTGTTTCTGATAGACCGAGATAAGAAGTGAAGCCAGAGTTGATCCTCCGGAGGGCAACCATGAAAATGAAGAGGAAGGACACAGAGAAACATAGTCAAAAACACAGTAGAGAAGCTAAATTGAATACTAGAAGGTGTGAAACACAAAAGAAAGCAGCAAGGTGTAAAGAGGAAAACAAAGGAGGGGTCATGCAGAAATCGGGTAATAAACGAATGTAGACCTAAACGCAAAGTATCGGGCATTATATTAAATGTAAATTGCCCAAACACACCAATTAAAAGACACTGTTGGAGTGTGTCTAAATAAATGATCCGACAAGATTCTGTCTACAGGGGAGCCTGGCTGGCTCAGTCGGTGGAGCATGCGACTCTTGATCTCAGGGTTGTGAGTTCGAGCCCCACATTGGGTATGCAGCCTACCAACAAAAAACAAAAAACAAAAACAAAAGATTCTAGCTGCAAAATCTCACATCAAATATAACCATATACGTACTTAGGTTAAAAGTAAAAGGATGGAATTGAGAAAGTGAAAAAGCAACTCCAAACACAGGAGAAAAGTTTTGCAAATCATCTATGTGACGAAGGACCTGCGTTTTGAATATATAAAGAAGTATTTATGACAAGTCAACAATAAAAAGACAAATGGCCCAATTGAAAAATTGGCAAAGGATCTGAATAGACATTTGTCCCAGGAAGGTATAATGAGGGCCAACAGGCACATAGAAAGGTGTTCGATCAACATCATTAGCTGGCAGGCAAATGCAGATCAAAACAACTAGATAGCACTTCCCATCCACTGGGACGGCTCTGATGGAAGAAAACAGAAGAACGAGTGTGGAGAGGATGTGAAGACCCTGGAGCCCCAAGCAAGGCTGCTGGGGCCGTAAGATGATGAAGCTGCTTTGGAAAAGAGTCCCGCGGTTCCTAAAAAGGTTAAACACACAGTTAGTTATCAGACGACCCTCCAAAAGCCGCTCCCACGTAGTTACCCAAGAGAACCGAAAACATGTCCGTACAAAGACGTGCACCGTTTGCACGTGAATCAGAAATCTCTGTAGGTAAAAGAGTTTTAAGGGAGACCAAAGACAGTTCCAGATGCCAGAAATGAAGGGAAAGACGGAAATAAATTGGGGTCAGCATTTTCAGCTCGTTAGACGGAAATTACGGCTCCTCAGCGCTCGGCTGCACAGACGAAAGCTGCGTCCGCCCCCCCCCCCCCCCCCGGACTGGCAGGCCATTTATGGCGAGGACACAGCTGAGTCAGAAGATTAAATATTTGGTGTTGTATCCCCACTGACTGCCATTTAGAAGCATCTGGAACTGGAGCAGAGAGTATTCAACAGCCCTGCTATTGGCCAGCTGACACGCTGTGTGTGTGTGTGTGTGTGTGTGTGTGTGTGTGTGTGTGTTCTGATTAACTCACAAACTTCCCTTTGAGTATGTTCCAACCTGTGGGAAGATTAGTTGCTAGAAATTCAGTAGAAGGCAGAACCATGAGGCTTGAGGAAGGAATGCCCAGGGGGCTCTGGGAACCCACAATTCAGCTGAGAGGCAAGGGCAGAAGTGTGAACTTCTAGAAGAGATGCTTGAAGGGTGATGTTGAACTTGACTTCCCCAGAGTACGATCAGGCTTTAAGAACATTAGCAAATGCCATCCTGGAAGTAACAGGCATTTCATCATCGCTTAAGAGAATTGATTCATTCATTAAAATTTTTTTTTTTTAATTTTAGAGACAGTGTGTGTGTGTGAACGGGGGAGAGGGACAGAGGGAGACAAGAGAGACAGAGACAGACAGAGACAGAGAATCTCAAGCAGACTCCACATCCAATGTGGGGCTCAATCCCATGACCCTGGGATCATAACCTGGGCTGAAATCCAGAGTTGGACGCTCAACCGACGGAGCCACCCAGACACGCCTCATGTTTCATTTTAAAGTTCATGCTACAACGATTTTCTTCTCTGTGTGTGTACAAAGCTGACATAACGTATGTTTCTCAAATAGGTAATTTCACACACCCGAAATGGGACACAAAGTGGTCGTATTCGACATTTCTGTCGTCAGAGCCTTGTGGGAAACTCGTGTCAAGAAGCACAAAGCCTGGCAGAAGAAGGAGGCAGAAAGGCTTGAGAAAAGCGCTTTGGAAAAGTATGTGTTTTCTGTACTTGCCTGTGGCTTCTTGGGGACACGGGGGCTTGGCAGGCAGCATAGTGGAGGGGGATGCCTTTCTTCTGGGATTTCTCAGTTAGTGACTCTTGCTCGTGGGACCTCAGAGCTGTCACGCTGTTGCCTGGCTAGTGAACGTTCGATTCCTGTTAACAGTCACCCCCAGTGTCGTAAGGACCCACATACCTTCCAGGCGCGGTACTGGGCACGAGGACGACACAGGGAACTTGGTGGAAGGCTGCCAGGCTGGCCTTACTAGGCCATCTGATGCTCTCCACACCTGGGCGGCCCCTGTGACCATGCCCCGGGGCAGCTCAAGGCCACTCCCCTTCATGCATTTCAGCCCTCACCTATTGAACTGAAGGCTGCATAAGAGTCCCTGTATCAATGCATTTTTTACTCCGATTGAGATGATGTGATTGGACTAACTATTCGAGTCGACTCATGAAGTCTGAGGAAAAGAGAGTTACTTGTCTATGAAATTAAGTCGAGTGCTTTGGAAAAAACTACATTTACGAAAAATATGAGCCACACAATGGACTCTGCACTGCGCAAGTCTGAGTATGACAAGCTGGAAAGGTTGCACATGTGGGTGGATTTGCATGTCTGTACTTTTTATTTCCTACGGAGGAACCCAAACCGGTGCTCCTGGCTGATGCGTTAAGGATGTGACTTACCTAAGAAAGGCAGAATGGGATTCCGACTGGCAGACCCATTTTCGGGGGAGGTCCATGACCCTGTCTCAAGTTGGCAGCTGGTGACCTATTTCTATGCTTGAAGCTAAAACACAAAATGCGTAAGGTGTCAATGTCTCTCTATCCTGGGCTCTCCATTTTTCTGAACTATTTGGACGCAACAAATACCTGTTCTGACCATGCTTGATAATTCTGCTGTGGCTGTAAGCCTCACCGCTGTCCCAGGGGGATATCATTATCCCCAGTCTGAAGACGAGGTGGTTGGGGCCTGAGTGACTTTGCCCGAGTTGATACAGCTGGTAAGGGGAGGATTTGGCCAAGCTCTTCCCCCTGCATCGTGCTGTGATCCCAGAGAGTTGGGATGTTCTTTTCACTTGCACTCGTCTGAGGTTATCCAATATGATGTGAATCTTGAATTTAAGAACGGGAACCTCAGAGTAGGCATCAATGGGTCTGAGCCATCTACACTAGCACGAATTATCTACACTAGCACGAATTACATGAGGGGCCTGTGAGCTCAGAGTGACTCTCAGCTCTGTTCCTCTCCTCCCTCCTCCTCCCTCCTAGCATCTGGGGTTACCCTAGGGTAGGACAACTTGCTGAATGGGGACCCAAGCCCCGGGGGTTTTGGGGAAAGTGTCTGTAGCTGATGTAACCCCCCCCCCCCCCCGAGGATTCTAAGGGAGCAGGAACCATCTTCAGAGAGCTGGGGTCCACAGACTCTTCTCCCAGTTGCTTTGGAGTGGTGTTTGCCTCTTGGACTCTGTCGTTCATTGTGGTGCTAAATGCCTTCATGAACAGGTGCGCATGTGTCTTGTGCCCCAGGTAGGCCTTGAATTGGGCTTGGGGTCATTGGGCTTGTGCTGTGTCCTATCTTGTCCTAAGAACAGAAAACCTTTTAGGGATTTGTTAGGCTTTTCTAGCTCAAGATAAGAAAAAGAGCCATCCAACTGGCTGGGCAGGTGAGGGGGAAGTGGAGATGGTGGAAGGAGGAACGTAGGTGTTCAAGGAGGAAGCTTCTTGGTTTCCCAAGACCTGCAAAACAGGTGGTAAATTTACCTTTTTATGCAGGTAGCTGAGTTTCCATCATATGATTCATACTGTGATTATTAATACTATCTGAAGGTTAATCTTGAGTCTCTCAAGATCCGTTTCCCGCGGGGACATTAACACGTCGAAAAACTGATGAATGCCTTATCGTAAGAGGCAATTATCTGGTTAATTTAATTTCACGAAAACAGGCCAAACCCTGCGGCTTGCTCTGTGACCTCCCTTCATGGTACTTTATTTTGTAAGACTGAATTTGTTCCATGAAGCATGTATCAAAACTTAGAAGTTATAAGTAGAGACATAATACAGAATATCACTACCTGAATGAAATCCAATCACTGATGGAGAGAAAGAGAGGAGTCGCTGTCAGGCTCCGAGGGATGATTTCCTCATCCAACGAGGCTCCTTGCAACATTTTGTTTGCACGTGATCTATTTAATTAGTAGGACCCTAAGGGCATTGTTTTACGTGTTTGGCTCTTATTTGACGTTCTATTAAAATTGATTCAGGGGGAAGGTTATTCAATTATATGGGTGATAAAGTGTAAAGACAATGACAGTTTATTGATCTCATTTGATCTTTTTTCCCCATCGGATTTTTTTTTTTTTATTATTGAAGTGTAACTGGCACGCTATGTCACATTAGCTTCAGGTGTATGACGTAGTGATTCGACAACTCTATACATTATGCTAGACAGCTTACTTATTTGAATTACTCTCAAGGAAGGGAATGGAATTAAAAAAGGTTTATATGTTCACCTTGACTCTCACTAAACAAGGGCTCATATTCTTATGAGGTTTTGGAGGGAATGAGACATAAAATATTTAAAAAGAAGTCCAAATGGGGCACCTGGGTGGCTCAGTCAGTTAAGTGTCCGACTTTGGGTCAGGCCATGATCTCACGGTTCGTGGGTTCGAGCCCTGCATCGGGCTCTGTGCTGACGGCTCAGAGCCTGGAGCCTGTTTTGGATTCTGTGCCTCCCTCTCTCTCTCTGCCCTTCCCCTGCTTGCATTATCTCTCTCTTTCTCTCTCAAAAATAAATAAACATTTTTTAAAAATTAAAAAAAAATAAAAAGAAATCCAAAAAAGATTTGATATATGTTTACTTTTTTTTTTTTTTTTTCAACGTTTTTTTTTTTTTTTTTTTTTTTATTTATTTTTGGGACAGAGAGAGACAGAGCATGAATGGGGGAGGGGCAGAGAGAGAGGGAGACACAGAATCGGAAACAGGCTCCAGGCTCCGAGCCATCAGCCCAGAGCCTGACGCGGGGCTCGAACTCACAGACCGCGAGATCGTGACCTGGCTGAAGTCGGACGCTTAACCGACTGCGCCACCCAGGCGCCCCTGATATATGTTTACTTTTTAAAGTCTGTTTATTTATTCTGAGAGCGAGAGAGAGAGAGCACGTGCACAAGCAGGGGAGGAACAGAGAGAGAGCAAGAGAGAGAGAGAGTCCCAAGCAGGCTCCCCACTGTCAGCACAGAGCCTGACACGGGGCTGGAACTCACAAACCATGAGATCATGACCTGAGCTGAAATCAAGAACTGGATGCTTAACCGATTGAGCCACCCAGGCGCCCCATGGTAAATGATTATTTTTAATGAAATCTGTCTGATATCCTTTTTTTCTCCTTTTTATGTTGCCTGTACCAAAATATGTGAGCTACTTACGTTGGTTTGTAATGTGTAATATAGGAAGGGTGTATTCTGTAGGGCTTAACGGGCATCATTTCATTACATTGGCAGGGCATCCCTTCAGGTTTGGTCTAAGAAATGAGGGTAGAAAAGCTGGAGGCATTAGCCTGAAAAGTACTTGGTGAACCCAAGACCTGGTGATGGCTGTACTATTGCTCGTTGACAATTCGGGCAATTTCTTCCATTTGTTCAGGGAACATGTCTTAGACCCAGGGTCTGCCCCACATCCTTGACTGCTACAATCAGATCTAAATCTGTGGGCAGGTATTTGCATTTCTTTTTATCACAGGTATTAAAATATTTACATTATACAGAAGAGCTAATCATGAAAAGTAACAATCCCAAGCCAATCCCATCACTTTCCCCCAGGATTAAATTCATCTCTCTCCATGTGCGGGTATTTTTAAGTTTGTTGCTTTTATTGCATTATGTATAGACTTCTTTGTAGAACCCGAAGCCCTACCTACTTGGTTGCTGAGTGCTTATCCTCAGCTCAGCTCAGTGACTAGGACCTGGGTAGGGTGGCAGCTGGGCCAGCCAGGCCCATCGGCGAAATACTTTTCTCAAACACTCCCCTTTCTCCCAGCTTAATGGCAAGTTGGAAACTCCAATGATACCCAAAGAGGTTTTGAAAGACCAAAAAGTCTGCACAGAAACCTGGGGATCCAGCTCTGCAGAAATCCAGGAACGAATGTTCCACGCAGACACAACAGCAATGTGAATACTGAGGCATGCGTTGGCGTGGGTGTTCAAGGGAGAGCAAGGGGGCCAGCGTGCGGGCCAGAAAAAGCAAGTGACTGTGCAGTGGCCAGACAGGCAAGGTGACGGCACAGACCTGCAGGGCCTTGTCGGTGCAGTAGGACATTGCTTTGCTGTGTGAGATGAGGAATCAGGGACATTGTGATGGGCTTACTCAAACCGCTGGGTGCATTTGGACCGTAGGGGGGGACAACAGTGGTGCCTGCAAGGAGATGATGGTGACATGGGCAAGAATGGAAGCAGGGAAGGCGGTGAGGCGTGCGGATTCTCGTAGAACCGATCACATCCCTTGACGGATTTGCTACGAGGTATGAAAAAAGCACAGAGCCAATGATGAGCCCTGAGGTTTTTAGCCAGAGTCTCTGGAAGGCTTTTACAGCTTTAATGGGGCACAGGCAGGTTTTAGGGTGAGGATTGGGAGTTTGGTCTGGAACATGTTGATTGCAGGACACCTTTTAGATATACAGGTGAAGCTCCAGGGGAGGCAAAGAGGCTGGATTCAGGGAGGAAGTCTTGGCTAGAGAAACAGAACTGATCATCAATAGCATACAGATATATTTAAAGCCATGAGACTGAAAGACAGCCAAAGAATGAGTGTAGAGAGAGACGAGAAGAGGCCCGAGGGCTGGGTGTTGGGGCCTTGGAGATTTGGAGGTTGGGAAGAGATGGGGGGCGGGGGGAGGCAGCCCAGTCACTGGAGAGGCAGGAGTGGAGTCAGCAGAGAGAGGGGTCCTGGGAGCCAAATGACAGTCAGGCTTCACCGGGGAGGAAGGGCTGTGTCAAATGTTGCAGATGGGTCCGCGAAGATGAGGACTGGATTTGACCGCTGGGTCTGGCAAAATGGAGGTCATGATGACCTTGGGAATAGTTTCTAAAGAACCGTGATGGTGAGTGAAGGGGGTTCAACAGAGAACGGGGGTGGGGTGGAGTGGGAAAGAAGGATTGTGGGTGTGAGCCAGCATAGCTCTTTCGTAGGGTTGACTGTAAGGTGGAGCAGAGAAGCGGGCCCCATGGGAGACGTGAGGTTGTGGGGGTGGAGGGGGAGTGCCCTTTAAGCTGGGAGAGGTAACCGCGTGCTCATGCGCTGATGGGAATGGTCTCCCAAAGCGAAACACTGAGGAGAGAGAGAGCCCCTGCAGAAAGTCCTTGAGTCTTGGAGGGCTGGGTTTAGCCCCGAAGGGAGTGAGGGTCAAAGCGAGGCCAGTTTGCAAGGCTGCGAATTTTCCCCCGTGCCCGAGTACTGGGTGGGCGTAGGCGTGGAGCAGGGGAGCAGCAGGTACCCACTTGAGCTTTGTCCAAGTGCACAGTAGGGAGCAAGAGAGGGGCAAGGGGGTCGAGGAGGGATGCAGGAGGCGATTAAAACGAGGCCCATGACATTTATTTTATAAAAGCTTTATTGATGAGTATACCTGACACCCAATAAACTGTACGCATTTAAAGTAGATAATTTGAAAAGTCTGGCCCAGGTATACATCTGTAAAACCATCCCCGCAATCCAGATAGGATCCTATCCGTCACCTTACAAGCCCCTTTCTCACTCATGGTGACTCCTTCCTCTCACTTCCCGCCCCCAGTGCCCATGCAGTCACTCCTTCCTGCCACGGAAGATTATTTTGCATTTATTATATTCCATACAAATGGAATCACTGTCTATAAATGGAATCATTCCCTTTTTTGGTCTGGATTCTTTCATTCAGGCTAATCACACTGAGGGTTTTGGTTTTTTTTTTTAATGTTTTCATTTATTTTTGAGAGGGAGAGAAACAGAGCACAAGCTGGGGAAGGGCAGAGAGAGAGGGAGACACAGAATCCGAAGCAGGCTCCGGGCTCTGAGCTGTCAGCACAGAGCCTGACTCGGGGCTCGAACCCACAGGCAGTGAGATCATGACCTGAGCCGAAGTTGGACGCTTAACGGACTGAGCCACCCAGGCGCCCCGGGGATTACTGACATTTAATGACACACTAGACCTGCTCTGCTAACACTCCTAACATTTGACTGGAGGAAAGAGTCTGTGAAGCACCTACTAGGATATTTCAACACATGCGATTCCTTAAAAAGCGTGGTCCCAGCCCTGAGTCAGGGCTCTTTTGCCAGTTCTGCGCCGTCCCCGCGCCTTTGCCCGTGATTTCCCTGCTTGCTCATCCTCTCGGGTCTGCACATCGCATTTAGTCAGGAGCGGGCAGTTAGGATCGTGTGAAGTAAAGAACCAATACAGCATGCCTGGTGGGTCAAACAAAAGCCAGACAGGACAGAAGGCGGCTGAAACTACATAAATGAGGAGGTGATCACGACTCTCTGGGCCCTGCTGGTCCCAATCCGAGGAGGGATGAGGGCAAGAGGTCTGGGCTTCCTCTTCTCGCCTCACCACACCCCTGCCCAGCCTTTGAAACCCCGAGTGTTCAGAGGACACCCACCTTGTGATAAAGGTTCATCTTTTAAAAAAGGTGAAGTCCTCGCGCTGCCATAGATATAAAAGGAATGTGTGTTAAAAATCCCCTTTTTCTCACGGTTGCACAAAAGGATGAGCAGTAAGGTGTTACAACCAGGTCCAAGGGGAGCCCAGGGGACACACACATTTAGATGGCAGGAAAATTGAAACGCACCGCGCCCGGAACAGACTGTCTCCAGAGGTGGAGGAGGGCCGTCCGTCCACCGGACAGAATCGATTTGTGTGCCCGCCGTCTCGAGAAGTATTTGTGTTGCTGTCGGTTTTCTACAAGTTCACCGTGGTCTCTACAGAGTTGTCAAAGCCTGTCAGGTATCTGGAGAACCGGGGCTGCCTGTGTAGTTCAAATCAGATGGTCTTGAAAGATCAGCATGTTCTTTTGGCCCTGCATTAAAAACAAAACAAAACAAAAACAAAAAACTTGGGCTAGCATCACATAATATCCAAGGAAATTGTAATTAATCAAATGCATAGGTAAACGTGGTAGAAATTTTGGGCAAGATTTCCATGCCACCCACCTTGTCTACTTTTTAAGTCAGAGTTGCTAATTCCCGTCTCTGAGGGTTTAAGGTCCCCCTATGTTCCCGCAGCAGAGGAAATGAGGGAGGAGGCTCAGCTGGGAGGGCTGAGGGTTGGGTGGGTGCTTAAGTCCCCCTAGGCTGGGGGCTGGGGGCTGGGGGCTGGGGCCGAGGGGCCCGGGGAGGGACTGTGCCGGCTCCAGGCTGACCTGCCCGCTGCTCCAGGGAGGTGAGGGCGGTTCCCCAGGAGAGTGACTGTGGCTTCTGCTGGCCATCTAGGATAAAGGAAGAGTGGAATTTCGTGGCCGAGTGCAGGAGGAAAGGCATCCCCCAGGCTGCGTACTGCAAGAATGGCTTCGTAGACACCAGCGTGAGGCTTCTGGAAAAGATCGAAAGGAACTCTCTCACCAGGCAGAGTTTACTTTCCAAGGAGAGAGACAAACGGAGGAGTGCGTTTGTGTTTGAACTTTCGGGGGAGCAGTGGACGGTGAGTGCAGCGAGGGGGTGCCCGGTGAGCGCTGCTGAGCTGAGCTCAGGCCACTGGCCTTGGCCTTGGCCCTGACCCAGAGAGCGCTCCTGCCTCTAGAGAGCTTTCCCCTGGATGGGGAGGAGGCTGTTGCCTGCTTCGAACCAAACCGGGTTTTCACATCCCTCCCTCTGTGTAAGACCCTGTCGTCCTGCGGGAGGGGGCAGCAGGATCCCCTTGGATCCCTCCGAGGCTGGCAGGGGCTGGGACCTGGGGGGGAGGGGAGGGGGGAGTGGGCCCTCCCCAGAATGGCGCAGCCTTTAAATGCTTAATCCTGCCGTCTCTCCCCCAAATGTTAAAATCACTTTGCCTTTAAAAAAAATTTTTTTTAATGTTTATTTATTTTTGAGAGAGAGAGAAAATGCAGGCGGAAGAGGGTCAGAGAGAGAGGGCGACACGGAATCCAAAGCAGGCTCCAGGCTCTGAGCTGTCAGCCCAGAGCCAATCTCTGGGGCTCAAACCACGAGATCACGACCTGAGTCAGTGGCTTAGCCGCTTAGCCCACTGAGCCACCCAGGCGCTCCTGCCTTTTTTTGTTTCTGGTTTTTTTTTTTTTTTTTTTTTTTTTTTTTTTTTAAATGAACTGTGACTTTCACCGAACATTTCCCAGCGGGTGGTGGTGACTTTGCTGAAGTGTCAGGGTGTGCAGAGCAGTAAAGGAATTTCGGCAGACCCTTTAGCTGCTTTTCCTCTGAGATTCTGAGGCCACGACAAAGATGCCCCCTTTCTTTCCTCCGGTGTTTACATTGGCTTCCTGCTCCCTCCGCCCCTGACCTGCTGCTTTGCTTGGAGAGGCACCTCCAGGGCTTGCCCCGTGATCCGAGGTTTACAGGTTTACTCGTGGAAGCGGCACCTGCTGTGCTGTGGGCAGGTGAACCTGGGCTGTGGTCCCTTTCTGGGGGACAGGGCTCTCTGGGACCTACCCTTCATCTCTTTCTATCCCCCCAACTTCTAGCTGAAGGGGCTCTGGGCCGAGAGACTAAATTTTGGGGGGTGATCCTGGGGCCGTCCTTTATTGGCCATGTGACCTGGGGCAGTTTACCCCCAGTATATATATATATATATATATATATATATATATATATATATATATATTGTCTCCCCCCCAGTAAGATGGTGCTAATGCTTGTGTCGGCCCCCGCGAGGGCTGTTGTGGCGACCAAATGAGTGGATATTTTCTGACACCGATTTCTTAGCTGCACTGCCCTCTGATGCTGGGAGAGATGATCACTGTATGGCCTCTAGTGTTCTTTCTCCTGAGCCCCCATCATTGAGATCCGTGGGTACTGGGTACTTGTCTGGATTTCTTTTCTTTTTTTTTTTTTTTTTAATGTTTATTTATTTTGTGAGAGAGACAGAGCAAGGAAGCGAGAGAGCAGGGGAGGGGCAGAGGGAGAGAGAGAGGGAAAGAGAGAATCCCAAGTAGGCTCTGCGCTGTCAGGGCTGAGCCCGACGTGGGGCTTGAACCCACGAACCGTGAGATCGTGACCTGAGCCGAAATCAAGAGTCAGACGCTTAACCGACTGAGCCACCCGGGCGCCCCTACACAGTCTTAAAAGTGGCTTCGTGAAGGGGCTGTTGAGCTGGCGAAGGTCACGCCTGACGCTCTCCCGCGTGCTCTCTCGTCTTCTACATCGATGCCCCGATGTACGCGGCTTTGTGCACGCCGCCCCTCAGCCCCAACACGCTGAGGAACTTGTTGTGATTGACGTCGTTCATTTTGTTTCAGGAGCTCCCGGATTCGTTGAAGGAGCAGACACACCTGAAAGAATGGCACATCAGCAATACCCTGATTCAAATCATTCCTACCTATATCGAGCTGTTTCAAGCGATGAGAATTCTGGATCTGCCAAAAAACCAACTCTCCCATCTTCCGGCTGAAATTGGTATGTTCCCCAGCGGGAGCCTTCGGTGTTCTGGTCTGGGAAGCGGGCAGCATGGCCCTCCGGGAGGCTGCTTGGACGGGGCTGTTGCCCGTGTTCCCAGAGCCGCTGGCTTGCTTGCAGTGTCCCCTTGGGACAGCGATGCCTGCGGAACTCGTCCCGCCTGCGGAACTCGGCACAGGCAGACGTGGGCCAGTTGCGCAGAAGAAGCTAGAAGTGTCACGAGTGAGCAGTGCCGTGTTTGGGAGCTTCGTGTCTATTTTCTTTCAGTTTTAGAAGGACAAACGTGCAATGACATGTTCACTGTAAACATAAACCTCAATAGTCGGTCCCGGATATTAGTTCCGTTGATGAGTTTCGTGTAGCCTGGTAGGTCATTTTGATCAACATTTGATAAATTTCCATCAGTAGCTGAAAATGAAGACCGGATGATCACTACTGCTTCTCTTTTTCTTGGGGTGTGAGAGGTGAAGGTCTGCGGCTGCCTAGTGAAGTGCTTAAAAAAACAAATACAAAATTATGTTTCCTGTCTCCCCCCCACCATTTGTACAAACGTGTTGTATCTTTGTCTTGCTTTTGCCGTTAAAAAACCATAAGGGATCTACCCCATGGATGTTCATTTGTTCTGATGACAGGTTGTTTGAAGAACCTGAGAGAACTCAATGTGAGTTTCAACCATCTGAAGAGCATCCCTCCGGAGCTGGGGGACTGCGAAAATCTCGAGAAACTGGATTGTTCCGGAAATCTGGAATTAACTGAGCTCCCCTTTGAAGTAAGAAAGCGATCACGTTTGCACTATGAGTTACTTTTATTTGACTTATGACGTGGGATGATCTATAACGTGGGGAAGATGTTTTACAAGATGAAATCCATCTTTGTTATATCACAGTTTCTTGACATGTCAATCACTATACCAGCAATTGGAAGGTCCTTTAAAGTGTTCTTACACTAGACCAGGAGCTGAATTTAAGTTCGGAAAAGCCATCAAAACAAAACAAAAACAAACACTGGGGCGCCTGGGTGGCTCGGTTGGTTAAGCGTCTGACTCTTGGTTTCGGTTCATGTTACGATCTCACGGTTTGTGGGTTTGAGCCCCACATTGGGCTCTGCACTGGCAGCGTGGAGCCTGCTGGGGTTCTCTCTCTCCCTCTCTCTCTGCCCCTCCCTTGCTCACTCTCTCTGTCTCTCTCTCTCAAAAATAAATAAACTTAAAAGAAACAAAACAAATAAAAAGCTACAAAAAACTAGGCAAAATGTCCTATTTTCACAGAGGATATTTTTATTTAATGCCTATTTAATGTAAGATTCCTGTTGTCTGTAATGCTTATCTGCAATTGTGAAATAAATCAGAAATGGGAATAAAGGGGGTAAGATTTTTTAAAGTTTATATATTCATAAAAACTAAGAGGTAACAAAAATCGTCTTACAGATAGGATTTTAAAAGTTCATTAATCGAAATCAAATGAATTAAGTTCATTACTTTTGGTCTGTATTCATTCATGATTTAACATCATATTCTGATAAAATGGAACAGCTGAAAGGGAGCAGAGTTTATTGCCAAATAAAACTCAACAGGCTTCTTATGCTGAAGGGAGATATGGATCTCATGGTAACGAACTGGTAATGAACACACCGGAAACAGTAGTGCTCATGTGGTCCTGCCAACGCCCACTGATTATAGTCCTAGATGGGGTGTTATGGTCCTTGCCTGGAAACTTCTGGGTGGGAGGAAGTAGTCGCTTCTACTGTCGCCCCAGGAAATGCCCGACAGTGGTCCGGGTGAGGGGTGCCCCCCCAAGGGCGTGACCCCCTTCATAAGACTGCTCATTCCCCAAGCCTCCTTAGTTTAGAAAATGGCTCTGGGCACCTGAGTGGCTCAGTCGGTTGAGCGTCCGACTTTGGCTCAGGTCATGATCTCACGGTTTGTGAGTTCGAGCCCCGCGTCGGGCTCTGTGCTGACAGCTCAGAGCCTGGAGCCTGCTTCGGGTTCTGCATCTTCCCCTCTGTCTCTGCCCTCTCCCCACTTGTGCTGTTGCCTCTCTCTCAAAAATAAATAAACATTAAAGAGAAAGAAAGAAAGAAAGAAAGAAAGAAAGAAAGAAAGAAAGAAAGAAAGGAAGAAAGAAAGGGACCCAGTCTTCTCTCGGTTGTCCAGGCTGGAAGCAAGCCAAGTCAACTTGACCTCTGTTGCTCCCACGCCCTGTAACCACTCTGTAAATAAGTCCTGTTGAGCATGCCCTTTAGAATATATTCTGTATCTGACTCCTGCCCAGCACCTTGCCACCAACACCCTAGTCCAAGCCCGTGTTGTCCGTCACCTGACCTAGCCTCCTAGGCTTGCTTCTCTGTCCCTTCTCCTCGCCTCCCCGCTTTGTTGAAATATAATTCATACGGCCCCCAATTCAGCCATTGTAAGTGTACGATCCACCGAATTCACTTGTAGGATATTTCGATCTCGCCCTCGAAATTCTGTCTTGCCTCCTCGCACTTAATCCCCATGAGCTGGCATATCAGGCAGCACCAGGCAGTCACCATTTGGGTTGTTGTTTTTCACCTGGTTCACCTAAACTATATTGACACCCGCGGGAGCAAATGGTCTCTGGATATAGATTTTTTTTTTTTTAATTTTTTTTTCAACGTTTTTTATTTATTTTTGGGACAGAGAGAGACAGAGCATGAATGGGGGAGGGGCAGAGAGAGAGGGAGACACAGAATCGGAAACAGGCTCCAGGCTCCGAGCCATCAGCCCAGAGCCTGACGCGGGGCTCGAACTCACAGACCGCGAGATCGTGACCTGGCTGAAGTCGGACGCTTAACCGACTGCGCCACCCAGGCGCCCCTCTGGATATAGATTTTTTAGGCTCTTTGCTTTTTAAATTTTTTTTTTTTCAACGTTTTTTATTTATTTTTGGGGCAGAGAGAGACAGAGCATGAACGGGGGAGGGGCAGAGAGAGAGGGAGACACAGAATCGGAAACAGGCTCCAGGCTCCGAGCCATCAGCCCAGAGCCTGACGCGGGGCTCGAACTCACGGACCGCGAGATCGTGACCTGGCTGAAGTCGGACACTTAACCGACTGCGCCACCCAGGTGCCCCTAGGCTCTTTGCTTTGAATGGGATTCCATAAATGCACAGTATTTGTTATGCTTCCCCAGTTGGCTGCGTTCTCATAGTTCACTGATTCTTCCTATCTATAACTTCGCGAATTCAGTCCTGAACGGTTCTCAGTGGCCAACATTTTCAACTATCTGTTCAAACTGTGGTTTATTCAAGATAGATGAAAAACCATATACCTGAAGACAGGCTGCACGGTCATGTTAAAGGCAGTGTCATCTGTGAGGGCATCTCAGCCTCACGTGTCCAACTTGTATTTACCCAATGGAAGCACACAGCACCCCAGGTTCTGATGTCTACAGACTCAGGAAACCACTGTTTGCCCGGATGCCATATCCAAATGCTAGCATTGAAAAAAAAATTTTTTATTGGTTAAAAAACTAACATTATGTTTGCCATCGTGACCATTTTTATTATTTTTTAAAAATTCTCTTTCATGTTCATTTTTTACTTTTGAGGGAGAGAGAGTGAGCGAGCACAAGCAGGGGAGGGCAGAGAGAGAGGGAGACACAGAATCCGAAGAAGCTCCAGGCTCTGAGCTGTCAGCATAGAGCCTGACGTGGGGCTGGAACCCACAAACTGTGAGATCATGACCTGAGCCGAAATCAAGAGTCAGATGCTTAACCGACTGAGCCACCCAGGCGCCCCCATTGTGACCATTTTTAAGTGTATGGTTCAGTAGGGTTCAATGCCGTCACATTGTTGTGCCCTGTCTTCATGAGGATGCTTCTCTCACAAATAATTGATGTAATCCTGAATTCAAATTCAAATAGACAGCGAGTAGAATAAATGATGTATAGAAAGTTACCGGAAGGAACCGTCAGGAATTTTGAGACAAAGGTAAAGATAATGAAACTTCTGTGTTAATGCGTGTTGTATTTATTATGACTGAACGTCAGATTTTTATCTAGACAACACTGGAATTTTCAGACAAATAGAATTACCTTTCAAAAGAGTTTGTGAGTGTTTTGCTTTGCCCTTGATGAAAGTAGCTGGTGGGCAATGGCTAGATCTGGGCCTTCCGTCTCCTTGCTAGTTGAATACCGCTGTGATTTTCCTTATTCTAATTTTCACAAACGTCTTACGTCATTTCCTTTAAATATCCCCGGTAATTTATTCTACAGTCCAAAAAATGCACTTTCTACATTTATCGTAAAAAGAAGAAAGACGAGAGACCGAGGAGAGTTCAGTCTTGATTTTTCTGCTGATCTGATAACCCTGGCCACACAGTCAGGAAGTTCAGACTGAATCGTGGGCACCCAAAGCATCTTCTTTGACTGTCACATTCCTGTCTTCATGCTCATTTTTTTAAGGTGCTCCCCAAATCCTTTTCTGATACCTCGCACATTTTATTTTTTCAAGAGAAGGGGAGGAGGGGCAGAGAGAGGGAGAGAGAGAGAGAATCCCAAGCAGCCTCCGCACTGTCAGCACAGAGCCCGATGTGGGGCTCAGACTCACGAACTGTGAGATCATGATCTGAGCTGAAATCAGGAGTTAGTCCCTCAACCAACTGAGACACCCAGGCGGCCTTTCACATTTCTTTTTATGAACTCAAAACAAGAGCAAAATTAGGATGTGCCCATTCAATAGGACCACTTTGGACTGTGCCTCGCTTGGGCAAATTTGGCAATATGGAATTAGGTATTATATTCAGGTAAATAGAGGCATAAACCTACTGCTTCTTTCTTCTCTACTTTTTAGTAGTTCCTCCTATTGGTCCAGTTGGTTCCATATTGTGGAACCATTTTGAAAATGTATTCTGAGAGGCAGCTCAAGTTTTATTTGTGGACTCTCAGAATAAGCCAGTAAAAGGTAGCTCCTTATTATGTATTTCATAGTCACGGCCTGATTTACAAAATCAAATCCAAACATGAGAGACATTTTCCTGCTTTATTCGCTGTTCATAGATTTGCATTTGAAAGAAAAAAAAGTATATTTCCCAGGACGCCTGGGTGGCTGTGTCGGTTGGGCGTCCGACTCTTGATTTCAGCTCAGGTCATGAGCTCATGGTTGTGGATTTGAATCCCGTGTTGGGCTCTGCGTGGACAGCATGGGGCTTGCTTGGGATTCTCTCTCTTTTCCTCTCTCTCTCTGCCCCTCCCCCACTCATACTTTCTCTCCCAGAATAAATAAATAAACTGAAAAATGTATATTCCCCTACGGATTCAGTCACCATGTTAAAAACACAGATTATGGAGATAAGACATAAATAGTAGAGATCTAAATTATGTTTTAAAAAAACCCTGAAATAGTAGAGATCTCTGATCATTTGCCTTGTCCCTTTCTGAGTCTTTTTAAGATTTGTTGGGACTCCTTTGGCTGTCTTCAAGTCATTCTATTCTCGAAAGCTTGTGCTTTTTTGTTTTCTGGGACTTTGCACAGGCTGTTCCCCACCTGGAGTTGCCTTCCCTGTCTTCCCACCTGTCGAGGAACCTCAGGACCCAGTGCAAATACTCCATTCTCCATGAAATCTTTCCTGACCCCTGACCCTTACTCCACCTTGACGTTGGCATATTAGCCACTTATGTCTGTGTTACCGAATACTGCCAGTTGAAACCTTCTTCACGTTAGTTCTTGCTACATAAAAATTGCATTGCTTATTTTGGAAAGTGTGAACTCCTTGAGGGCAGCCTCTATGTGCCGTCGATCTTAGTACCCCCAGCATGGAGCACATCCGTAGGTGCTCCAAAATTCATGTTATATGGGTCTGTGTTGCGTAGATTTCTAGAGGTGCCTTTGAGAAGAAACATCACCTAAAAATTATTAGTCGAACTTCATTCTAGAAAAGTAATTAGAGTATACATGTTGTTATTCCTTTCTAGTTAAGTAACTTGAAGCAAGTGACATTCGTAGATATCGCGGCCAACAAGTTTGCCAGTGTCCCGATCTGTGTCCTGAGGATGTCTAATTTGCAGTGGTTGGATATCAGCAACAATAGCCTGACTGACCTGCCCCAAGATATAGACAGGTAGCTACTCGCGTTCTGAAGGTGAGGTGTGTATGCATTAGTTACTAACGCCTTAAACACCGTTGCCACTTTAAACATGTGTAACCCGTGGATGGTCTTCAAAATCAACGCATCTTCCAAGAGTTTGTTGTTTCCGGGAGATGCGTCTGTGGGAAATAATAAGACAATTTCCAGTCTGTGTCATACGTGTGTGTGCACATAAATGTGCATTTGAACACACCTTCTTGGTCTTGGTGAACTTTAATTTACTTCTGTCCTCAATAGAATGCTATCATTAGCTTTCTTTTATTCCACAGAAATGGAAAAGCATGCTTATTATCTATGGAATAGAAACCTATCACTCTGTGTTTTTATACATATTACCACTCTGTTTATAGTATCAGTAAGGATCATTTTTATTGGTTTCATTTATTGGTTTATTGTACCAAATCTTTCAAACGAAATTGATACGGTTAGTAAGTTTTTTCCAATTATATACTTGTATGTCATTTTTAAAAAAATTAATCACACTGGGGTGCCTGGCTGGCTCAGTCAGTAGAATATGCGAGTCCTGATCTCAGGGTCGTAGTTCAAGCCCCACGTTGAGTGTAGAGCTTACTTAAAAAAAAAAAAAATTACACTGGATCATGTAAGATTCATTCATTCATTCATTCATTCATTCCACCAATAATATTAGGCTCCTGCATGGCTGGTCCAGAGTTTAACATGGTTTTAAATCCACAGTCTTCATTATAACAAAATAGTAATAAGTAAGTAATACTTACTACTCTAAGTATACTTGAAGTATATAATAATAAGTAAGCTGTTATGACACAGAGGCCAAAACTGGCTCAGTTCTGAAGGTCACTCATATGACCTTTCTGTACTCTTGGCCACCTGTAATACATCGGTGCTTCCCAGGTTGTGAGACTAAGTGGGAACTGCTCTACTTTGAAACACAAGGGGAACTCTGTGAAATATTTGTGGGATGGGTCAAGGTTTTGCAAGTGAATGCAAGAAAAAGCTGCAGGGGGGTGTCACTGAGTTAGAATGAAATGGGAAAGAAGTGAAACACAGCGGGAGCGTAGTTTGCTCGTTTCCTGTTCATTCTGCGGGTTGCTTTTCCATTTCAAAGATAGGAAATATGATGGGGGAGGAATACTGTGCTTTCCAGATGTGCACAAGGCAATATGTTGCCCAAATCTGTTCGTTCTCAGCCCAGCTCCAGGGCGGGTCCTTTCCCACGCCCCGCTGACCCCGGGGAATGCGACGGCTCCTCGGAGGGATGACCGGGTGTCAGGCCCCCTCTCGGCCTCGTGCACATTGTGCAGTTTGCTGATCCCGCTGCTCTCTTTGGGTCTTCGGCTGGCAATTAAGCCAGAGAAAACTTAAAATTCACGTCACCTGGCATGACTCTATTTAAATTTCGAAGTCAGCTTATTCTCGCAGGGGTCGCCTATAGGGATTTCATACCAGAATTGATGTGTCATTTGCTTTGGTTTTTCAGCTGTGACGTCAGTCCTCATATTTTATTGCCTTTTGCTCCTTCTTAGGCTAGAAGAGCTGCAGACCTTTATCTTGTATAAGAACAAGCTGACCTACCTTCCGTATGCCTTGCTTAACCTAAAGAAGCTGGCCTTGTTAGTCGTCAGTGGGGACCATTTGGTGGAGCTCCCCACGGCCCTGTGTGACTCGTCCACACCTTTAAAGTGAGTAGATCCCAGTAGAGACAGTCAGACACAAGGTAACGAGTGCCTGGAGCCTGGAGCCTGGAGCCTGGGCGCCCGCCTGTTTCAGGAACCAGGTTAGGTGGTTCTTGTGCTCTGAGGACCTGATCCCTGTTCACAGAGGTTCACAGAGGTTCCGATGCCTTTTGACAGGATTTTGAAGGTTTTGGCCACTGGCATGGGGAGGTAGAACTCAGAGGATTTCTGGGCAAATGCTACCACTTAAAGCATGACAGGGCAGTTGTCCAGGGCTCCCTGGTCTGTTGTTGAGCCTGGAGGGTCAGTGGCTTTGAATGTTTCCTGGTTGCCTCGCTCTCTGGTTTCCTTAAAGGTATGTGTAAACCACCCCAAACTCAGAAAAACCATCCATGCAAATGTGACCCAAACAGATTCCAATCTGGCGTGAGACACTGAACGGTCTTTCTTACCTTGGCAGTGGACTTGAAAAGCCCCCCGCTCCACCCTCCCCTGAAGCTGACCCCAGGGCACATCCCCTCGGCTCCCGGCTGCCAGAATTTGAGGCTGCGGGGGGGTCCCCCCATCACCTCTCTCCTGAGCCCGTTTTGACCCATTCCAGGAAGCTTTACACGAGGCCACTCCAGTGACAGCCATTTTATCACTGTGTCCAGAGCGTCCCCCTGCCTTGAGTACCAGTTGTTGGCTAAGACCATCATTCAAGGGGCTCTTTCCCAGGGGCGCCCAATTCTTCCAGTGGTAAATGCTCACTATCAGCCTAAATCTTCCTCGTCTTCCAATCCTGGCAATAAGATGCATAGCAGACAGAAGTAAAGAAGTTGACAACTGCAAAGAGAGAGACTACATCCCTCACTGTGTAATCACAGGATGAATGGGGTATAACTTCTCTCCTCTGCCCCACATACTCTTTCCACTGGAATGGGTCCTCCCCTGTCCTTGGCAGTCCCAGGAATGTCTTCTGGATGAGAAGGGGCCCCCTGGTGAGAGGGCTGGCAGGACCCACCCTTAAGCCCCTTCCACATTCAGCCAGCTGGGAGCAGGCGTGACAGCTTCTCAACCAAGGATGCACGGGAGGGAGACTTCCGGTCAGGAGACTTCCGCTCAGGGTAAAACTGACCTGCGTGCAGGCGACTAAAGTCATGTCAAACGATAGTAATTGTAGGACTTGGAAATCTCAAAGAACCGGATGGAAGCTCTTTGAATTAATAAAGGTGTAAATTTTTTTTAATGTTTATTTATTTTTGAGAGAGAGAAGCAGAGCACAAGTGGGGGAGGGACAGAGACAGAGAGGAAGGCACAGAATCCGAAATAGGCTTCAGGCTCTGAACTGTCAGCACAGAGTCTGACAAGGAGCTTGAACCCATGAAGCGTGAGATCGTGACCTGAGCCGAAGTCGGACGTTCAACCGACTGAGCCCCCCAGGCGCCCCTAAAAGTTAAATAAAAAAAAACCCCTAGATAGAAGTTTGCATTAAGACTTCTATAAATAACCTGTAGAAAAATAGTGGAAGGGAATAATGACAGTAATAGTATTAGCCAAAAATATAAAAACCTAAAAAAGAAATCTAGACAAAATGCTAGCAAAATAGCTCTTTATAAGGAATAAACTAAAAAAGTGCTCCCAAAGCCTACCGAAGAGGTCTTGAATATTTGGAAAGACATACTGTCTTTTCTGGATGAAAAGACTATAAACATATGATTTCTTCCAAAAATTATACTTAAGTGTATAATATGATCCCAACCATAACTCCAGTGGAATTTCTTTTTTTGGAACTTGAAAAGCTGATGTGAAAGTACACCTAAAAGGCAAAAAGCTAAGAACAGCAATGATAACTTTGGAAAACAAGAGTGACGGGGCAGAATTTGCCTTACTGAGAATTATGATGGGTTTAAAAGGTAGAATAACGGGGCACCTGTGTGGCTCAGTCGGGTTAAGCGTCCGACTCTTGGTTTCAGCTCAGGTCATGACCTCACAGTTTGTGAGTTCGAACCCGCATCAGGCTCCATGCTGACAACGTAGAGCCTGCTTGGGATTCTCTCTCTATCTCTCTCGTCCCTCCCACGCTCACTCTCTCTCTCAAAATAAATAAATAAACTTAAAACAAAAAACTGGCGTGTAATAATTAAAATGAGGTCATGTTAGGCAATGATTCGTAGGTGAATTATTAGAACAGAATAGGTAGTACTGAAATTAACCCTAGTATATGATACAGGGATTTTCATAAGCCAGTGGGGAAGGTATGAGTGACTTAATATGCCATTAAAGAAGTTGGCTACTCAGGGAAAGACAAAGTCTGTTCGTCACTTTATAGCATAAGACAGCTTATGGCACATAGCCATGTATGTGCTGTATATCGTATATAGCATGTAGGAAGACATATAGAGAAAGCCACAGATTAAATATAAAAAGAAAACCATAAAAGGAATAAGATGTTAATGATGGTAGCTTGACCATGTATTTAACACCTATCCTTCTGGAGACCCCGCTGAGATGAGGAAAATAATAAAACCTACAATCGACAATGATCAAGAAAGCAGGAGAAGGCTTTCCCAGAATGAGAGATCATAACACAACTTTGGGAGACAAACGGCAGACAGAACAGTGGTGACTGATAAAAATTGTATGGAAACCAAGTTTAGAAACCAAGTTTAGAAACCAAGAAACTGAGCCCATTTGCCCTGGAGAACTCCGAAGAAGCTCGAGGTCAGAAATTCCAGGCACGTGTTGGTGCCGCCTGAGACATGGTGCTAAAAATAAAGGAAAATCTCAAGTAAACAGATGGCCCCCCCACCTTCCAATCTCCTCCTCGATTCCATCCGGCAGACCACTCACCCCCCACAGTCTGGCCCCCTGGCCAAAAGCCTGAGGTTTCCTCTAGGGTGGCCCTGGGGGAAAGACCCCGGAGTTCTGTGTTTGGAGCCTCCCCAGGGGGAAGGCATCACCAAGCCTTCCCAGATAATTGTCCCAAGAATACAAATTTTTCAACTTTAGAATCAAACTTCAGGCAAGATGGAAAAGTTAAATACGGTTTTGGATCAGGATGCGGACAGCGTTGGTGTTAATGCAAAAGTAAAAGTCTGTGATGTCTGCGATGTGCTTTGAATGCATCAAAAAATAAGACGGCCTGACGAGTGGATGGAGGGAGGACGGCTGGGTGTGTGATAAGGCAAAAGCCATAAAATCTTACGTATGGAACCTAGGTGGTGGGTATGGGGGTGTTCACTGTAAAATTTTTTCGACCCTTTTGAACGTTGGAAAATTTCCATACTAGGATGTTGAAAAAGTGAAAGTATGGATCGTAAAAACTGGGAGGTGGGAGGGTCGGGCAACTGAAGGGAAGAGAAGGGATGCCTCCGCTTGATGTAACAACATTGAAGTATTTGTCCTGCGTAAAAGAGATTTCCGGCAGGTTAAGTAAAAATAATGATTCACAGATGAAAGAGCTTGCCTCTGGGATCTGAGAGACAGAGGCAGGGTGAGAGACTATGGCTTTCAATAAAAAGTATCCTTGTGCCTATCAAATTTTAAAATACATACAGGGGCGCTTGGGTGGCTCAGTCGACGAAGCATCTGACTCTTGATTGCAGCTCAGGTCGTGATCTCACAGTTCACGGGATCCAGACCCTGTGTCGGGCTCTGAGTTGATGGCCTAGAGCCTTCTTGGGATTCCCTCTCTCTCCCTTTCTCTCTCTCTCTCTCTCTCTCTCTCTCTCTCTCTCTCTCTCTCTCTCGTCCCCTCTGCTCTTGTTCTCTTTGTCACTCAGAATGAATAAATAAACAGCAAAAAATAAAATACAGACAGCAATTACTTGGATAAAACATTGAAGAATGATAACCTACAGGCTTTTTTTTTTTCCTGGATAGCGAAGGGTGATAAAATTAATTCAATGAAAGAGCTTGCAAAGGAAATTACAACTTTGTTGCTATCTCCACGTTAGACATTAAATAAAGTTAAAAGGGAATTGAACTAAGGAATATGTGTACTGAAATAGGATAGATGGGTGGCTTTATCTTCCATGTATATAGAACTCCTACAAACCAATGAGAACAGCTATCGCCCAAGCCGGCCGGGCCCACAGACCAAAGACTATTTGAGGGATTTCCTTTTTTTCTTCTTTTTATTAAAAAAAATTTTGTTTTAATGTTTATTTATTTTTGAGAGAGACAGTGTGTGTGTGTGTGTGTGTGTGTGTGTGTGTGTGCGAGTGGGGGAGGGGCAGAGAGAGAGGGAGACACAGAATCCCAAGCAGGTTCCAGGCTCCCAGCTGTCAGCACAGAGTCTGACGCGGGGCTCGAACCCACGAACGGTGAGATCATGACCTGAGCCGAAGTCGGATGCTTAACCCACTGAGCCACCCAGGTGCCCTGAGGGATTTCCTATTTTGAATTGAAATAATAACATCCCCTTTCACATCAAAACATCTTTGAAAACTGTGAAGACAGATCAAATCCCATTTTTGTTTCTTTCCTTTCCATCTTTTTCGTTGTGGGGATTTTGTCTATTGAGTGTCCTCTGTAACTTAACTCACCTCGTTTTAGAGTTTGATAACACTAGTTGGGAGTCATAGCAAACATAGTAGGACATCACCCAGTTTATTATTTAAAAAAAATTTTTTTTTTCAATATATGAAGTTTATTGTCAAATTGGTTTCCATACGACACCCAGTGCTCATCCCAAAAGGTGCCCTCCTCAATACCCATCGCCCAGCCCACCCTCCCCTTCCTCCCACCCCCATCAACCCTCAGTTTGTTCTCAGTTTTTAAGAGTCTCTTATCCTTTGGCTCTCTGCCACTCTAACCTCTTTTTTTTTCCCTTCCCCTCCCCCATGGGTTTCTGTTAAGTTTCTCAGGATCCACATAAGAGTGAAACCATATGGTATCTGTCTTTCTCTGTATGACTTATTTCACTTAGCATAACACTCTCCAGTTCCATCCACGTTGCTACAAAGGGCCATATTTCGTGCTTTCTCATTGCCACGTAGTACTCCATTGTGTATATAAACCACAATTTCTTTATCCATTCATCAGTTGATGGACATTTAGGCTCTTTCCACAATTTGGCTATTGTTGAGAGTGCTGCTATAAACATTGGGGTACAAGTGCCCCTATGCATCAGTACTCCTGTATCCCTTGGGTAAATTCCTAGCAGTCTTATTGCTGGGTCATAGGGTAGGTCTATTTTTAATTTTTTGAGGAACCTCCACACTGTTTTCCAGAGTGGCTGCACCAATTTGCATTCCCACCAACAGTGCAAGAGGGTTCCCATTTCTCCACATCCTTTCCAGCATCTATAGTCTCCTGATTTGTTCATTTTGGCCACTCTGACTGGCGTGAGGTGATATCTGAGTGTGGTTTTGATTTGTATTTCCCTGATGAGGAGTGACATTGAGCATATTTTCATGTGCCTGTTGGCCATCTGGATGTCTTCTTTAGAGAAGTGTCTATTCATGTTTTCTGCCCATTTCTTCACTGGATTATTTGTTTTTCGGGTGTGGAGTTTGGTGAACTCTGTATAGATTTTGGATACTAGCCCTTTGTCTGATATGTCATCTGCAAATATCTTTTCCTATTCTGTTGGTTGTTTCCTTTGCTGTGCAGAAGCTTTTTATCTTCATAAGGTCCCAGTAGTTCATTTTTGCTTTTAATTCCCTTGCCTTTGGGGATGTGTCAAGTAAGAAATTGCTACGGCTGAGGTCAGAGAGGTCTTTTCCTGCTTTCTCCTCTAGGGTTTTGAGTTTCCTGTCTCAGATTCAGGGCCTTTATCCATTTTGAGTTTATTTTTGTGAATGGTGTGAGAAAGTGGTCCAGTTTCAATCTTCTGCATGTTGCTGTCCAGTTCTCCCAGCACCATTTGTTAAAGAGACTGTCTTTTTTCCATTGGATGTTCTTTCCTGCTTTGTCAAAGATTAGTTGGCCATACGTTTGTGGGTCTAGTTCTGAGGTTTCTATTCTATTCCATTGGACATCACCCAGTTTAAAGGGCCTGACTGTGAGCAAGGGTTAGCGTCTGTCTCAGGGCCTCCTGTCCACTGTCCTTTGCATCTAAGTAGCTCTCATTTTCCCAGCAGGCCCTGAGCAGGCAGGACTGCTCCCATAATCCTGTTAGATTTTTCCACAGGGCAGTTCCACTGGTGACGTTAATATTATGTGGCCGGCTGTGACCTTCAAGGATAACCAAGAACTTGCGATTCGGTACCACAAAACTTCACTTCATGTGAGAGGAATGTTGTGGTTAAAAATGCACAGGTGAAAATGTGATACTGTCCATATTTTCTCGAATAGATTTGTAAGCCTTATGGACAATCCTATTGATAATACCCAGTGTGAAGACGGTGTGGAAGTGATGGAAAGTGAACAAGATCGTCAACACTTTGATAAAGAATTTTTGAAAGCCTATATTGAAGATCTTAAAGAAAGAGGTACGTCAATCACCTTTAAAATTCTTTTAAATGAATATACAAGATTCTGTGCGCTCATGCGACACATTTGACACGAGTCACATCGACAACACGCTAATTGGTTATTTTTCCAGGTACCCAATATCTATAGTTTCTCTACAATACTAACATTTTCTAGTGTACCTGTCATCAACTATTTGACAGGCCAGGGAGCATACACTTCAGACTTGGCATTACTGACTGTATATGAGTTTTTAACTAAATGACATTGACAAAAGGCTATCCTAGTTAATGGGAAGGTAAGATTCCATTTCAAAGTCCATTTAAGTTCAACTTTAGAAAAGTTGGGTCTTACATAAATCAAGGTCCACTTATATATAAAAATCACAAAAGGAGAAACGCGAGGTGGCAGACTAGTACCTAGGTTGGTTTAGCTCTGGTTTTCCCACGGGTGGTGATATTACAGAGGAGCACGGGCGGTCACAGGACCTCAGGAAAGGGCGGGAAGCCTTCTCCTCAGTGGCTGTTTTCCAAAGTGTTTTCGGGAATGTCAGAAGCCCTTCTTTCTGCCACAAGCACACAAACACAGGAAAAAGGCATAAGTCACTCTTTGTTTTTCTAATCGCCACCTGCTTCCTGGGTATGGATGCCTGAGAGTTCTCTCTTACTTTTCCAGGTCCCTTGTTTTTGTGAGTTAGGTATGGACCTGCCAGAAAGATGTCCCGCAGGTGGATTTAGGGAGGAGGTGGCCCTGGCCCCCAGAGCTTTGAAAATGTGCACCTCAGTCACCCTCAGAAAATTTGCATGTGGGCTTGCTGCCCGCCCCTCACCCCCCATTCATGGACTAAAGATGATTGATCACATGTAGCTATTCAGGGGTTTCATGACAGCACTGAAAGACACCATTTATTTGTCAAATTAAAACTTTTACCTCCGATCTATTCGGTCATCCCTAATCTTGGATGTTGAAATATTATGAGATAGGAGCGCCTGGGTGGCTTGGTCGGTTGAATGTCCAACCTCAGCTCAGGTCACGATCTCACGGTTCGTGAGTTTGAGCCCCACAATGGTCTCTCTGCTCTCAGCCCAGAGCCGACTTCGGATCCTCTGTCTCCCTCTGTCTCTGCCCCTCTCCCACTTGCTCTCTCTCTCTCTCTCTCTCTCTCTCTCAAAAATAAACACTAAAAAATCTTTGAGAAAACCAAATATTGTGAAATAAATTAGAAATTTGTGTGAAACATGAAACAAATAGAGAACCATTTATTTTGTCAAAATTTATCTTTGGATTGTATAATTTTCCTCTTGGGTAAACCTTCATTGTTGTATTTTGTTGATTTGTTCATAGTTGCATTTTAGAGTTATTGTTTAAAAATGCAAGAAAGAATTAGAGAACACAGGTATTTAGCTTTGGATCTGTTGGTCAGCGATAACATAATTTGCTTTTAAAATTTAACTTTAGTGTTGATAGCTTTTTTCATTTTAATTTTTTTAATGTTTATTTATTTTTGAGAGGCAGAGTATGAGTGGGGGAGAGGCAGAGACAGAGAGAGACCTAGAATCCAAAGCAGGCTCCAGTCCTGGGCTGTCAGCACAGAGCCTGACGTGGGGCTTGAACTTATGAACCCTGAGATCAGAACCTGAGCCCGAAGTCAGACGCTTAACTAGCTGAGCCACTCAGGCTCCTCTAGTGATGATAGCTTTTGAACTCACTCATTTATTTCTAAATAATTATAATAATTCTATCCTTCATATGTTTATGTTGGTTCACAGGATATTGCCAATATTCAGCTGGTTTTTACCTGTAAAAATGACAATGTCTTTGTTTTAAATTTTTTTAAAGTTTATTTTTAAGAAAGAGAGAGAGAGAGAGAGAGAGAGACAGAGTGTGCAAGCGGGGGAGAGGCAGAGAGAGAGAGAGAGAAAGAGAGAGAGACAGAATCTGAAACAGGCTCTAGGCTCTGAGCTGTCAGCACAGAGTCCGATGTGGGGTTCAAACCCATGAACCGTGAGATCATGACCTGAGCTGAAGTTGGATGCTTAACTGTCCGAGCCACCCAGGCCATCCCCAAAAATGACAATTTCTTAACAGTTCAACCTATATGTGGTTGGGCATATTTTTAAAGTTTGTTTTCTTTTCTTCATCGTGGTGTCTTCCCTCTTTTCTCTCCTTCCCCTTCACTCTAATGTCTGAGTCAGACCCAGAGTCCAAAGCTGTAAGGAAAAAAGGGTAGCTTTAGTGAGACATGTGACCCTCCAACGTCATGTGATTCAAGCATGATGAGGAAGTGAAACTCCTCACTGGTCCTCAAGCATTAGTGAACCTAAAAAATCACCTGCAGGCCCCGCCCTCCGAGATTTTGACTCGCCAGGTCCGGGGTAGGGCTTAGAACGTGCATTTCTAACAAGTTCCCAGGTGATGTTGATGCCTTGGGTCCGGGAGCCTCACCTGGAGAGCCATTGGTCTAGACCATCCGTTGACAGAATTTGGCTGTGAAGACAGAGTGGGCAGTAACCAGTGTCAACAGCAAGACTAAGAAAAGGCATACTTCCTAAGATCCTACTTGGTTTAGGAATAGCCCCAACTTTGCTCCCAAACCATCTTCTCTTCTACCTGGTGTCCACGGTCTCAGGTCCTTGGCCTTTGATTTCTCTTTTGTCAGTCGGTATTATTTTAGGGTCATAAAAGTTCCCAGATCCTGATGCAGCCGTGTGAGTCTGTTGGAGAGATTGCAAAAGAATGAGGGTTAAGAATTCTCTTCTAGATGTAAATGTTTCTAACGCACGACTAGGATTGGTGAAGGCAAATGTCACCCTTAATGGGGACAGGAGAGTGCATTTATCTCTACACTTAACATATGACGTAGTAACTTGTGTGGTGACCTAAGCCATAGCTTGTAGCTACAGTGCGTGATAAAATGGGGACTGGTTGAATTGACTTGTTCCTCTTGTTACAGAATCTGTTCCCAGCTATACCACCAAAGTATCTTTCAGCCTTCAGCTTTAATACCATCCATCAGAAGACTGCAGAATCTCCCTGTCCCGTGGAGCTAGCAATCTTGGTGTTGTGGAATAACGGTTTGTGCGTAAGGACAAAGTCTAGACATCACGGTCATAGTTAGGAAAAATGTTTTTCAATTTTCACATTTATGAATACTTCTCTCTGGGGGCTGGAGAGTTGATAAACGGGTTTATAGAAGTAATATGTAAGGGTTCATTTGCATATGCTTATTTCTAAACAATCCACCTTTAATATTTTAGAAAATGCGTTCGTTTTAAAAATTATAACTCAAAGACCAAATTAGGAAGTTGATCGCACTGATTTTAAGAATCCAGGAATAAAGAAAGGGGTTGTAAAAAGAACATTTGTATTGGGCTAGTCAAATGAGATTTTATTTTATTTACCTTTATTTTTTTATTAAAATTTTTTTTAACGTTTTATTTATTTTTGAGAGACAGAGAGAGAGAGAGTGTGCAAATGGGGGAGGGGCAGAGAGAGGAAGAGAGACACAGAATCTGAAGCAGGCTCCAGGCTCTGAGCTGTCAGCACAGAGCCTGACATGGGGCTCGAACACACAGGCCGTGAGATCATGACCTGAGCTGAAGTCGGACGCTTAACCAACTGAGCCACCCAGGCACCCCTATTTTGAAGGAGTTTTAATGTGTGATTTCTTTTACTGAGGAGAGTTTTCCTTGGGCTTATACAAACTGCTATTTTCATATGTTTCAATGATGTTTTGTAAGTGTAGGGTCTTGGGAGAGACTTTGGATATAATTTGGGCATTGACTGTAGAAAGAAGGGCTGGATTTTCTGTCCGTGCATTGGGCACAAGACACTCAGAGGGTGCACTGGTGGCCCTAGCAGAGGCCGTGTGGGGCCTGGCTGGTCCTAGGAAGCCTTATGTGGGCTGCATGGATGGTCCCCCTGCCCTGAGTGGGAACCTTGGGGGTCCTGGGACCCACCTTAGACCAGGGAGCAGAGGTAGTACCCTCAGGGACTCCTCTTCCAAGGTGGCTGCACAGGATAGCAGGGATGGCTAGTCTACCATGGTGAGGAGCCCCTAGCAAGGCTTCCTTGCAGATACCACAGGAGAACTCTGCCCATGGCCATAATGCTGCGGTCCGCAGGGAGCTCATGAGACTGTTTTATGGTGGCAAAGATGGGATTCATTTTAGGGCTTTGGACTCTTACAACACATCGTATGATTTGGAGAAATTGTACAAATATCTATTTTTATACCATTGTCTTGAGCTAAAATCAACAGGATTGTGAGTTGAAGATAAGCTTTAACAAGTAGCTCTCGTGACTAAGAAGGAAAAAGTGCATATTTCATATATTTATATATGAATCAACTCCTACATGGTCTAGTTCAGTGCTGTTAAGTAGAATTTTCTACAGTGATGGAAATGTTCTATATCTGTGCTGTCCAAATGTAGTGACCCCCAGATACATGTGCTTTTTGACCACTTGAACAATGACTGGCATAACTGCAGAATTTTTAAGTAATTTAGAATTTTTAATTAAATTTAATTTTAGATTGCCACAGGTGGCTCCCATATTGAACACGCACATCTAGCCAGTTGGGTTTTGGGGGAAGAAATGAAGGGTGATTTTTATTTTCTCTTATCAGAAGGGCTACTATGACACCCCCCCATATTTTGTCTTGGTAGACTGAATCATAATTCCAAGTATTTTATCCTCAACAGATGCAAAACGGGCAGAGCATTCTAGAATCACATGGTAATACTTCAGCGGAGGATTGCCTCAAGTTAGAAACAAACTCTGAGAAGTAGGTTAAGAGATGAAGAGAGTAGGAAAATGAGAAATCACTTCACGTGAACGACAAACAATTATATTTTTCTTTTTACCTCCTTAAAATCGGGACTGAAATTTATTAATTGAACTACTCGAATAAGTTTGAGACTTTGTTTCATGCCAAGGTATATGTTGTAGATAGTCAAATAGAAAATAAATCTTAAGGGGGGGCAAATGGGGCTTTCATGAACATTGTCCATGACTTATGTAAAATTTATTTCAATAAAACCAGTCTTTTGTGCAAAAACCTTGTGTTGGTGTTACATATAAGGGAAAAAGTACTGCACTGATATATAATTATCTCATGTTACATAATATCCCAAACCAAATATATTGTTTGAATATGACGTTTGCAGGACACCACTTAATCTATTCATATATGTATAAAAATGCAGCCAGATTATAGCGCAGAATATGTATTTTAGTGGAAATACCCTAGAGATTTGAAAATTTGATGTGATGCGTATGAACTGATTCATAATTTGAATTTTTTTTTTTCAACATTTTTTATTTATTTTTGGGACAGAGAGAGACAGAGCATGAACGGGGGAGGGGCAGAGAGAGAGGGAGACACAGAATCGGAAACAGGCTCCAGGCTCCGAGCCATCGGCCCAGAGCCTGACGCGGGGCTCGAACTCACGGACCGCGAGATTTTTTTTTTTTTTTTAATTTTTTTTTTTTTTGAACTGATTCATAATTTGGAAAAGGAATTTCCATTGCGGGGCACAGGTATGAGCACTAAAGCTATATGAATAAAGGCATAAGATGTACTTCTTAGAAGAAAAATGCTCTGGTTCCAAAAGCTTATTAGTATACCCGTTTTCATATATTGGACGTTAAAGGGACAAAGACACTCAGGTGAAATCATTCAGTAGTGCATTTTACTTACTAGCAAGGTCCGCATCACATTTCTTGGCTGGAGCTTTCTAGAATGACCGGTTGGCGTGCTTGCCAAACTCCAGTTTAGGGTAACTTCGTGATGATGGCAAACAGAAAGGTCCAGAAATCAGTTACTGTCTTTCCTTCTCTGTATCCTTTCCTTCCCACCTCAATGTGTCTCTTGAATCTCTCACTACTTCTGAGCGGGAAGGAAAACATACTTCGAGGTACTGTTTTGTGGTGGGTGTAGGTTTACTCGATTCTAATTTCCCGTGTCCTAAGTCTGCTCCATTCCTGATGCACAGGGACAGCAAATAGTTTCCCCCACCCTACTTGTCAGTAGCAATATTTGGTATCAGAGTAACTTTTGATCATGTAACAACACTTCTTAGGATTTTAACGTACTTTCCAATTCCTTCTTGAAATGAAAGTTCTTGACTCTAGTCTTCAGTGAGCTTACAAATTATTCAACATCCGCTTCCCTTAATGTCCCCATTATCTAAGTTTTCTACTGTGTTCTAGTTTGTTTTCCTTATTGACATACACTAAGTCATTCCACCCATCCCGCCTATCTTTGGATACAGTAGAGTCTTTCTGGGAGGGATATCGGCACGTGTTTCCCACCTCCCTGTATGTGCCATCTCTTTATTGTGCAAACGTGGACTCACACGCACATGCCCATTCCAGGCTCTTCTGCAATCTGGTCACCACCGGGACTCAGGGATCCAGGACTCTCTCAAGAAGTAAAAAGTAAAATAAATCTTTATTTTTTTAAGTTTTATTTATTTTAGAGAGGGAGAGAGAGAACATGAGCAAGTGGGGGAGGGACAGCGAGAGGGGGGGACAGAGGATCTGAAGCAGGTCCTGTGCTGACAGCGGAGAGCCTGATGCGGGGCTCAAACCCACAAACCGCAAGATCGTGACCTGAGCTGAAGCTGGATGCTTAACTGACTAAGCCACCCAGGTGCCCCGAGAAGACAATTTCTAAGGCTGATTCCATCTTAAACATTTTATGACTTGCCTTCCACTAAAAATTTCAAAAAAAAAATTTTTTTAAGTTTATTTATTTTGAGAGAGACAGTGACAACATGATTGGGGGGGAGAGAGAGAGAGAGAGAGAGAGAGAGAGAGAGAGAATCCCAAGTAGGCTCTGCACTGTCAGCACAGAGCCTGATGCAGGGCTCGAACTCACAAAACCATGAGATCATGACCTGAGCCGAAACCAAGAGTAGGATGTTTAACCAACTGAGTTACCCAGGTGCCCCAGAACCCCTTTTTATATTAACGACCCACCATGTCCTTCCTACCTCACTGGTCACTCAGCTGCCAGCTGTTTATGGGGCTACTAGGTACGCTTGTTCCTTAGACATGTGTTTGTAACTGTCTTGTCCACTATCACATTTTAAGTTTCTGGAGTTTGCTGAATAGGTATACAGACTGGGCTCAAATATTTGAAAACAAATAGCAAGCCCCAGAAGAATTTGCCTACACATTTCTTTTGTGTTCCCAATACTTCTGTCTGTTCTGAGATGTACAAATATTATTTCTGATATTGCCTTGAAAGAGTAAGCTTGCTGGGGCGCCTGGGTGGCTCAGTTGGTTAAGCGTCCAACTTCGGCTCAGGTCATGATCTCACGGTTTGTGAGTTTGAGCCCCGTGACAGGCTCTGTGCTGACAGCTCGGAGCCTGGAGCCTGCTTCGGATTCTGTGTCTCCCTCCCTCTCTGCCATTCCCCTGTTTACACATGCTCTCTCTCTCAAAAATAAAAAATAAACATTAAAAAAAACAATAAAAAAGATCTTTGCTTAAAAAAAGAAAACTTCCATGGTAAAAAAAATTGTATTTTCTAGAAATTTAGCACACCCATTGGTATAGCTATTATAAAGAAAACAACAACCCAGAAAATAAAGTGTTGGTGAGGATGTGGAGAAGTTGGAACCCTTGTCCCTGTTGGTGAGAGTGTAAAATGGTGGAATCGCTATGGAAAATAGCATGGCAATTCCTCAAAAACTTAAAAATAGAATTACTGTATGTTCTACCATTTCCACTTCTGAGCGTGTATCCAAACGAGTTGAAAGGAGGGTCTCAAAGAGCTATTGATACATTTGCATTTTGAGAGGTGGGAGCCACCCGGATGTCTGCAGATGGATAAACAGAATGCGGGATATACAAACCATGGAATATAATTCAGCCTTAGAAAGGAAGGAAATCCTTCCCATGCTACAACGTGGAGGAAACATGAGGATATTATGCTAAGTGAAATAAACCAGTGACAAGAAGACAAACGCTGTCTGAGTCTGCCTATATAAGGTCCTTAGGGAAGTCACATTCACAGAGACAGAAAGAAGAATGGTGGTTAGCAGGGATTGAGGGAGGGAGAAAACGCGAGTTGTCGTCTAATGGGTACAGAGTTCTGAAAATGAAGAAGTCAGTGACAAGCTGAGCACGCGCTCCAAGTGGGTGTGTATTTGTTTATTTACACATCGTGTCACAATACCATTCTACTCATACATCAACATACATTATAAGCCACACAACAAGAAATAGTAAAGGACAAAGAAACAAAAAATGGAGTTTGAAGGTTCTAGCCCCAACCTGGGTAGATGGTCCTACCTTGACCACACAGGTGGTGCTACCTTGGTCCCCCCTGAGCTGTGTGGACCCTGCTGTGGAGACCACTGCTTTGAGACCCAGGTTTTCAGCCTAATGAAAACCACAGCAAGTGCCTCCACAGACTGATGTCACAGGGTCTGGGCAAGCTTCTCTGGTGAGAGGACCCACGGGTCTCCTGAGATTTCCAGATGGTTCTGTGGGCTATAATGGTTTCGGTCTACAGAGAACGAGCAAGATTTCAGTGTCTTTTAAATAACATTGAATGGAGGTGAAATTAACATGAAATTAACCGTTAAAGCTCACATGAAATCAACCATTTAAAAACGAACAATTCAATGGCCTTTACTGCATTCACAGTGCTGTACAACCACCTCCTCCATCTTGGGCCAAACATTTTCATCACCACTCACCACCTCCCCCCACCCAAAAAAAGCCCCCGTACAGATTAATCCCCTTCCCCACAGCCCCTGGCAGTCACCAATCTGCTCCCTGTCTCTGTGTTTACCTATTCTGGAAATTTCCTATCCTTGGGATCATACTACATGACTTTGAACTTGGCATCACCTTGAGATCCACTGAACAGTCTCTACGATAATCACCACCACGATGACTAGAACGAGGCAAAAACAGCAAACATTCCCATACCTGCACCTGGGATTCGGGGCTATGTGGGAACAGAGCCCCTTCCTCCAGCAGGTGACCTGAACTCGCCTCTCCACGTGGTGGTAGGTGTTTGCTCTCGGGCTCCAGTGGGTGGGGAGGCTGGCAGCCTGCGTGGGCCCTGCATACGAGGGTCTGGGTAAAGGCTTCCCCTTGTTGGCCTGGGTGTTCACCGCGTCCACTGTGGTGCCACTCCCTGCGGGAGAGGGCACGGGAATGATGGTCCCGAAAGTAGGTGAGCTTATGGAGGCAAGTGCTGGGGACACCGGTGCCTGCACAGCTGGACCCACCCCACTCTGAGCACAAAAGCCCTGTAGACATGCCTCACAGTTGTTACTGTCATGCGGCCCCTCAAGAGAGATTTCCTTGATCATAGGAAGCTCCTCCATTGACTTAAATCCTTCTCTGTAGCATTTCTTCAAAATTCGGAACACCAAGTTATTCAGGATCCTTGAGATGTTCTCTGTGGTGAACTCGGGAACCTCAAATGGAGACTGACAGCACTTCCGACATCTCTGGGCAAAGACCCTCATCTTCACCTGGCCCTGGGGTTCCCCCTTACTCTTGTGCATGTGGAAAAGGACCTGAACTTGGGAAGAGGCCCAACGACGAGAGCACAGGGAGCACTGGAACCTGTGGAGACAGAAGATGAGACCCTCAGCTTGGCCCAGGAAGGCTGAGTTGGGGGCTGGGCCAGAGGGAAGAAAGGGGACCCAACAACACACAGATGTGGTTTGACCGGGGCTGCGGTGAGTGGGGAAAGAACTCAGCGAGCCCCTCACTCCTGCCTCCATGGTGTTGCCAACATGCCCTGGGACCCACAGGTGTCTGTCATGAAAATGGCTAATCACAAGGTGTCTGCGCTGGAGGGGATTTTCTAAGTCCAACTCGATCACGCTGGAGATGAGGCACTTGTTGGAACTAATCGTGTGCAGAGACTCAGTGGGCGTAAGAAGCAGGACTAGACCTCCAGGCTCCTGGCCCCAAACCAAGGCTTCTTCAAATGTAGACTGAAGTGGGTCAAAAAGCTACAGGTGCAACAGCAGCTGTTAAATCAGCCCCCAAGATGGGGCGCCTGGGTGGCGCAGTCGGTTAAGCGTCCGACTTCAGCCAGGTCACGATCTCGCGGTCCGTGAGTTCGAGCCCCGCGTCAGGCTCTGGGCTGATGGCTCGGAGCCTGGAGCCTGTTTCCGATTCTGTGTCTCCCTCTCTCTCTGCCCCTCCCCCGTTCATGCTATGTCTCTCTCTGTCCCAAAAATAAATAAATAAACATTAAAAAAAAAAATTAAAAAAAAAAATCAGCCCCCAAGAACCCTGAACTAAAATCCACCAATGGTACAAATGGGTGTTGGTTGAGTGTTACCTTCTGAAAGTTTATGCCTCCCCGCAATTCACATGCCGGAATCCTACCCTTCAAAGGTGATGGACGATGTTAGAAGGCCTTTGGGATGTGATTAGGTCATAGGGGGGAGCCCATGCGAATGGGATTAGTGCTCTTATCAAAAAGATCCCGTAGAGCTCCCCAGCTCCTCCCACCACGTGAGGATACAACAGAAGTCAACCCAGAAGCAACCCAGAAGAGGGCTCTCACCTGACCAGCTAGCACCCTGACCTTGGACTTCCGGCCCCTAGAACCATGAGCAATCATGTCTGTTGCATATAAGCTGCCCAGTGTGTTTTTTCTTTTTTTAATTTTTTTAATGTTTAGTTATTTTTGAGAGACAGAGAGAGGCAGAGCATGAGCAGGGGAGGGGCAGAGAGAGAGAGGGAGACACAGGATCTGAAGCAGGCTCCAGGCTCTGACCTGTCAGCACAGAGACTGACATGGGGCTCGAGCCCATGAACCACGAGATCATGACCTGAGCCGAAGCCAGATGCTCAACTGACTGAGCCACCCAGGAGCCTCCGTTTTGCTCTGTTCTGTTTTTTTGTTTTTCTTTGTTTTTTTTATAGCTGCCCAAACAGACTAAGGCAATAAGTCATAGCCCCACAGATCAGGGAGGGTCTAGTGTCCTAAGAAAAACATTGTTCTGCCCTGTTGCCCAGGGTCCCTGATCTGCCAGTATTACAGGGAGATCACAGTGTCCAGCTGTCTCTCCTTTTACGCCCCTCCAACCCAGTTGGGTTCTGTGTGTGCCTGGTCTCAGGGTACAAGAGAATGACACCTCATCTCCACAGGGAAGAGGGCAATTTCCTGAGCTCAGATATTTGGACACGCACAGCAGGAGAGATGGAGAGAGGGGAAGGAGGCAGGGAAGCACATGGCTGTCCCCACGATGGGAATCATGGGAGACACAGAAGCTGCAGGGTGGCAGGGCCGTCTCATGCTGATCAGCTTGCCTGTGTGCTCTCTCCTGCTTCGCAGCCCAGTTAGGTTGGGCAATGTGACCGGTTGCCCAATGGGAGGTGGGCAGTGACGTAGGCTACTTCCAAATCTAGTGCAGAAGCTCTTGGAAAACGCTTCACTCTTCTTCCTCCGCCTCGGTGACCCTGGGACCATGTGTTAGGTCAAATCACTGACAGTTCGTGGTTTGGGGGGCGGGGGGGGGGCGCTGGGCTCTGCTCTTCTGGCTGCTGTCCCTTGTCCCTCCCTCTGGGTCATGCTGTTCTGCTCATGTGCCAGCTCAGAGTTCAAGGAAAGAAAGGAAAGAAAGGAAGAAGGAAGGAAGGAAGGAAGGAAAGGAAGGAAGGAAGGAAAGGAAAGAAGGAAGGGAAGGAAGGAAGGAAGGAAGGAAGGAAGGAAGGAAGGGAAGGAAGGAAGGAAGGAAGAAAGAAAGAAAGAAGCTGAGATTTTGCTCAGGTGCTCCTGGCTTGGGAAGCCGTGGGCCACCAGGAGAGGAGAGCTCTGTTTCCTCTGCCCAGACCCTGCCCCGGAGAGGAGGGCAGTGGGCAGGGACCGAGCCCCTGCCCCAGTCCTAGGAGAGAGTCCCGGGCTCCTACCCTCTGGCAGGTGGGCAACCCCACCCACCTGACCCTTGGAGCTCTGCTTTCCCACCCGGATAAAAGGGTGGGGCTTTGGATGGACTCCTGAGGGTCTTAGTTTAAAAGGATCCATCAGCCTGGAGCAGAGGGGACAAGATGCATATTCCTCAGCTACCCCTGTCCTCTGTCCTCTCCCGGAGGGGCTCCTCAGGCCTCTCCCTCCTAGGCTCTGTCGTGAGCCCCAGGTCCCCCGAGGCAGGGAGCGTATGCAGGGAACGTAGCTCTCTCAGTTTTCCTCACTGCTATCTCCTCCCCTGATTTCTCTGCATCAAGGCGTCTGCCTACACCAGTGCCCAGTCCTGCTACTGTGTGAGGTTCACTGTAGCAAGGAAAAAGCCTTCACCGAAGCTAAAGCTTCTTGGGTGATGGGCATCTTACTTCCTGTAGCGCTCAATTTGCAAGCACAGAATGGAATAAGAAAAGTAGCAAGTAGGGGCACCTGGGTGGCTCAGTGGGTTAAGCGTCCGACTTCGGCTCAGGTCGTGATCTAACAGGTCGTGGGTTTGAGCCCCGCGTCGGGCTCTGTGCTGACAGCTCAGAGCCTGGAGCCTGCTTCGGATTCTGTGTCTCCCTTTCTCTCTGCCCCTCCCCTGCTCTTGCTCTGTCCCTGACTCTCTCTCTCTCAAAAATAAATAAACATTAAAAAAAATAAATAAGAAAGAAAAGTAGCAAGTATACACAGCAACGAATAAACAAGAATGTTCTGGAATACGTCCCCTCCCGTTCCCCACTCACCTGGCGAAGGCCCACTGCTGGTACTGTGACCACCCTGGCTGCAGGGTGTTGGGAAGAAGGTCTTTGTCTAGTGTCAAGGTCCATTTGTGCCATGGTTTCAGCTCCTGAATCAATTCCTGGAACACCTGCTTCCATACCTCCATGTCCTCACCCATCGCCACTGCTCTTGAGGAGCCGGGTACGTCAGGATCTCCTGGACTTTGACTGGACTCTCCCGGATCTGGAAGCAGGACATGAGGTTTCCAGCTTTACAGAGCAAGGGCTGGGGCCCGCTCTCCCTTTGTGGACCTGAACTGGGCCCGTGGAGCAGCTCTCTGCCTCAAGGTCAAAGGTCAGTCGAGTCTGGCTCCTAGTTCTGAGAACAGTGCTTGCCTCCACAGGGAATTTCGAAAGACACGGCGTGCATGGTTTTGGCCAACAAAATATTACCAAAGGCAAGGTCGGGACCCTGGGTTGGAAGAAGTGCACTCACTCTGGCTCTGAGCACCTGCCCCTTCATCTGGAATGGATAGAGGCTTCCCCGGGCTCTTTCTGGTTCTAGCACTTGAAAGGCCTTATCCGTTGGGCTGCTGTGCTCCCGACTGGGGAGGAGAGCCGCAAAGAAGAGGGCCGTGGCCATCGTGTCCCTCCCCGGCTCCCTGCATCCCTGCTCTGTGCTCTTTGCTTCCGGTTCATAGGACCAGGTTTCACAGCCCCCAGGCTGTCCAAGGAGACTCCTGAGGCTCGTCTTCCTCCCCATTAGAAAAGAAAGCTGACGCAAACAAAGCTGGGTGTCCAGATGAGGCTGCAAGGTCCCCAAGGGGGTGAGAGGCCAGTGGCCACACCCGACCCCACTTCCTGGAGGAGAGGCTTGAAAAGGAAGGACAGAGCAGCGGGGGGGCAGGCAACGGCCCAGGGAGGGTGGGTGAGATTCTGGGGACGACACCCTCCTAGGCCAGCCTGGTCTTGACCTGCGTCACTTTCTCCTTTCCAAAAGAAAAGCCCCGCCTCTGGCCATCCTCCAGCGTGGCCTCGGCCTCAGCCTCTCGCGGCACAAGAGCCTCTGTCCTGGTGTCCCCCCCAGGCGCCTCTGTGCAGCTCCAGCCACTCTCCACATTGCAGCTGGGGGAGGAGTGGAAGGCCCCACGCGCACAGGGCACTTCAGCATGGCCTTTGAAGCCCTCACAGGCCACCCTTGGCCCTGCCCAGCCCATCCTCTCCCAAGCCCATATCCACCCCTACACCTTAAGCCACAGCCCCTCACTCCGTGCCACGCAGCCCCGCGTCCTGTGCTCACGTTCGCCCCACGCAGAGCACCTGCCTTCGCTGACGTGGCTCCTGCCCCAGGTCCAGTTCCAGGGCCCAACAGCGCATGCTCCGTGTTCCACGCCCCTTCCCTCGTCCCCCCGCCCCGGGGCCCCCACCAACGTCCTAGCTGCACCCGAGAAAGAAATCTCACCCATGGATAGTTGTATAAATGCAAATGCTTTTCTGCATCACAGAGGTGATTCAGAGGGAGGTGGAGACCAGAGGGTATTGAGACAATGGCCCATCTTAACTTTTGGGTCTGGTATGAGGTCTTGTGTGAAAATGTCATAGGTGGTTCTGTGTTGTTAAAACTACCCTTGAAAGCCAGTGTGCAAGGAGACCTTGAAGATCCCCAGATGGCTCGGTGTTTCTATGTCCTGTGAAGATTACCTTTGGCGTCTTGCTCTACTAAGAATATTCTATTCATGTATTGATTTTATTTTATTAAAAAATTTTTTTTAAATGTTCTTTTTATTTATCCTGTTAGGGAGAGCACAAGCAGGGGAAGGGCAGAGAGGGAGGGAGAGAGAGAACCCCAAGCAGGCTCCTCACTGTCAGCGCAGAGCCCGATGCAGGGCTCGTACTCCTGAATCGTGAGATCATGACCTGAACCGAAGTCAGATGCTTAACCCACTGAGCTACCCGGCGCCCCATCAATAAGAACATTCTAACTGGAAAATTCTGAATTCTTAAATGATATAAGTATGTGAACACAGGCATTTAATGATGTGAGAAAGTTTGTCACATTTACGTTAACATAGGCTAAATGTCTTCCCTCTATTGTGAGTAACGTCATTTACCTGATCTTCCAGAGAATTCTGGGTGTCTGGGACAGGAGCGGGGTGTCAATGCCTAGGAAGAGGCACATAAACTGAGCAGGCCTGAAGACAGCCAGAGATTCACATTCCTCGGACCAGCCCCGAAGTTCTCATTGAACTGGTCTGGGCCTCAGATTTCTAAAAACTCCTCAAGCGATTCCAAGGCCTGGTTATGGTGGAGACAGGGAGGCTGAAGGGAAAGACAACACGGGCAGGTCCTGGCCAGCAATCGCAGACTCGGAGGCAGAGATTTTTCCCATCCCTGCGCGCCCCCTCCCCACCCCCCCCAGTGCTGTGCCCGAATCAGCCAGGCCTAAGACTGCCTAAAACTGTCCTAAGACCGCCTGGTTGCATCCACCAGCGGGGTCAGACGCTCGCAGTCTGAGCTGTGGGGAGGAGGCAGGGGTGGGGTGGGAGAGCGGAAGGGGAGGGAAGGAGGAAAAAGAAAGGTAGGAGGGGCGAGGCAAGAGGGGTTTGCTGAAGCCACTTTGGCAACCTCCTTCCTGGCCTCACTGCAGCTGGAGAGATTTATAAAGCAGGTGAGGGGACAGGGGACAGAATCGCGCTGGTGGTCAGGTCTTTGGTCTGGGGCTCCGACAGGTTGTGTGACGGTGGACAAGTCACTTTGGGCTTTTATGAGGAAGGATACTAGGCATGCCTGGTGCAGAGAAGGGCCCAGAAGGCAGCCACCGCTGGTCCCTGAAGCTTTACAAAAACAATTCCCAGGACTTCGCTTGGGCCGGTGACTCTCACGGAAACCCCTCCACTCTGGAAATGGGGGTTTAAGTGTATAAACAGGAGCTCATCTCACTGCCTCTGCCTGGCAAGGGTTCTGTCCCTCCCTTCCTCGTGGGCAATGGCTGGGGCGCGTCCCTCCTCACACCCACCTTCTAACCCAGAGGCCATTCTCCTCCCAAGGTCCCAAAGGTCAGGGACCTTTGCTGTCACTCTTTCTGACCATCGGCTGGGGCCTGGCTCTGCTGCTGGGAGGGGGCCGCCATGTCGGAAAGCTTGGGATGTGCCCTGCTGACCTTGAACAAGACGACACTCTGCCTTCTTGCACCAGCTCTTGCGCTGAACACAAATGTCCTTTTCGTGGTCTACTTGTGCCGTGTTTTCCAGAGTTTTGTGGTTTGGGGCTGGTGGTTTCGTGGTTTGAAGTGGCCACGAAGCGTAGTGCCCAAGCTCTGCCTGGTGCCCCTAAGTTCAAGTGCACTAAGCGTGAGCAGGCTGGGATGCGCCTCACGGAGAGAATGTGCGTGTTAGATAAGCTCCATTCCGGCACGCGTTCTCGTGCCGACGGCCGCGAGTTCAGTGTCAATAAATTAACAATATTTGCTAACCAAGGTGTCTTTAGACAGAAGCCACATAAGGTTCTGTATTGAGTAGTTGAACAAAACGGTACTAGACGCTGGCAGGAACCTAAGTCTGTATTTCCCCTGGGAGCGATGGTTCAGCATTTGCTATTCCAGTGTTTTGGGCACCTCTACGGACTGTGACCACGGCAAATCGCGAGAAGGACTGCAGTTTCTTTGTCCACCCCGTGGTTTGTCTTCCCTCCCACCCTTCTACCGGGGGGAGCTGCTTTGGGGAAATGAAATCACTTCCGAGCGTGGCCCTCCCCTGGGACCCAGCTTTTGTCCAGAAAGTTGCTGACGACGCGTGCAGTTAGCTCTACTATTAGCCCCTGCCGGATCTCCAGGCCCTCTGCTGGCTCCTGTCCTGAGTCTGAGGCCCAGAGACCCAAGTGCCACTCTTCTACCAGCCAGGCTTCTGAACCGGTGATTAACCGAAGGTGCACCCCTCGCTTTGGCTGTAACTGATCGAATGCACCGGGAACTCTGAATCTCGCCGTTTCAGACCGCAATTTCTTTTTACTCCAGTGTACCAAATTGCCTGGAATCTGGGGGGTGGGGGTGGGGGGGAGTGGTGGTTTATATATTCCAGGAAAGCAAGTCCTCTTCATCCTCAGCTTAGGGCTTTCCAAGCCCTGTGCCAAAGGCCGTCCGGCCACTCCTGGCAGTTCCTTGTATCATCATTTCCCCTGCGGCGCTCTCTGCTCTCTCCCCAAACAGCGGAGCGTCTGTAACCTCTGCTCAATCCCCCAAGAAATCATCTATGTGGGGCGCCTGGGTGGCTCAGTCGGTGAAGCGTCCGACTTCGGCTCAGGTCGTGATCTCACAGTCCATGAGTTCGAGCCCCACGTCGGGCTCTGTGCTGACAGCTCAGAGCCTGGAGCCTGCTTCCGATTCTGTGTCTCCCTCTCTCTCTGCCCCTCCCCTGCTTGCACTCTGCCTCTCTCTGTCTCTCATAAATAAACATTAAAAAAAGAGAAAGAAATCCTCTGTGTGATGTCACAAGGTGCCGACAGACACCCTAGGAGCCTCCCTCATTTGTTCACTATGTGGTAGATGAAAAGACACCAACAGACGTCATTAGAGCGTTCCTCCGTTGTTCCAAAAATATTAGTGTCAGTTTCTGTGTTCTAGACCCCACGGGTACAGTGGCAAAGAAAACAAAGACTGCCATCGCAGAGACAGACAGTGAGCCAAATGTGCAAGGTCGTGTCAGGCAGCCGTGAGTGCTATGGAGGAAAACAGCAGGGTGAGGGGCTAGAAAGAGGAAGAGCGTGGACTGGGTGGCAGGAGGGATGGTTGCTCAAAGGGGGCAGTGATAGAAGGCTGCCATGTGAGATGACATTTGAACCGAGACCTGTCGGAAGTGAAGGACTGGGCCAAGCATATATGTGGGGGAGGCACATTCAGATCAGAGGGGATAGCCAGTGTCAAGGCCCTGAGGTAGAAGTGAGCCTGGTGTGTCTGTGCAGGAGCAGGAAAACGAGCGTGGGCAGAATCAAGCGAACAGACAAGGCGCACATGAGTTTGGAGACACAGCTGAGGGCAGCAGGGACTCGTAGGATTTTATTCCACGCGTGACGGGAGTCCACTGAAGAGTTTTGGGGAGGAGGGCGATAAGGCCTGATTTCCCATTGCGATCTTTGCTGTCTGACCTGTCCACTCAGGCTCTCTGCTGTCTCCGCATTGAGCTGAGGACGGAATGGACTTGCCTAGTGGGTCAAGGACAAAGTAGGGAGACCCCTCCCCCCACCCCCCCCCCCCCCCAGGAAGCTGCTGCAGGGGGACAGGTGAGATGCCATAGAGATGTATACCAGAGTGGTCATGGGGGAGATGACCAGAGGTCATGGTCATCCAGATGCATTTTGGATGTAGGACCTATAGGTATGTTGATGATTTGAATGTAGCATGTTAAGAGCACGATGAGTCTAGGATACTTTAAGACTTTTGGCCTGAGCCAGAAATGAAAAATGAAATGGAAGTATCATTTGATGAGCTGTAGACACTGAAGGATTAAAACAGGATGGGCAGGGGGAAAATCAGATGTTTGGTTTGGGGTATGCTAAGCTTGGGATGCATATTAAACACCCAGGTGGCAATAGTAAGCAGGAGGTTGGATAAAGGAATCCCAGATACGGGAAGACTGAAGATACAAACGTGGGAGTCACTGAGATATAGACAGTCTTAAAGCCGTGGGGGTGGATGAGGTTATCTCTGCAGTGAGTGCTGACACAGAGAGATCAAGAGGTCACAGGGCTCGGTCCTGAGACACCCCCTTCCCCCACCCCCCCATTGCATAGAGCTGGGAAGAGGAGGATGATCCAAGAAATGAGATATAAAGTTTCTCAAGGAGGGTAGAGTAGGGGTTGAATTGTGTCCCCCCCCCCCCCCAAGTGTTCACCTATGAATACGACTGTATTTGGAAAAAGGGTCTTTGCAGATATAATTAGATTAAGTATCTTGAGATGAGATCTGTTTTATATGATTTAAAGTTTCTTTTGATGGTACAACACGAGGACCTTCAGATGAAAGGCAGAATTTTTTGTGATTTACATTTCAGAAGGTTGCCAGAGGGCTGCACCCCCCGGGGGACAAGGTAACAATAACCTGGAGCTGTAGGGGGCAGTTTGTATATGGCGAGCAGGGCGGGCTTAGCTAGGTTTCAGGGGCTCACTGTAGATTGGCCAACTCGAATAATTTCCTGGGCTCCTGGGCATACAGGCTGTCCCTTGTTGTCTAGTATCTGTCCCCACTTGCCCCGGGCGTGTAGGTACTGCATTAGGATAGGTACAAAATGCTTTCAAGGGTGAGGCCCTTCTTTTACAGTCCCAGCTTTTTAGTCAAAGTAAGTCTCTCTTCTCTTTCAAACCTGACCACTCTGGCTTCTGCGATCTTATTCCCCAAGGAAATTGCTAAGTCAAGTTTAAAATGACTTCCACTATTTTTCTTTGATTTTGCGCTGTCCCTGTGCTGAATGCAAGAGAGAAAATAAAACCAAAACAGACCTTTAAGAGACAATTTAGTTCCTCTAGAGATTGAGAAAACCCTCATCAGTCTCCTCATCCCTGTATTTCACTCTTGGGGCTTTTGAAAGTTCCATTTGAACCACTGGTTTTATTATTCAACAGAGAATTCATGACTTCAAGACAACAGGATGACTTCTCTGGTATAGGATAAAAGTTTCCATTCCTGATCATCTGTTCACTGACACAACTTTCCCACCCCCCTGGGTTCACAGCCCGGGGCCGGGGCTTAGGTAATGAACAGACCCGAACCAGCGTGAGACCATGCGACTTCAGAACCCCGGGCAGGGCCACAGGAATTGCTTCCTCCCCGCCGCCAGGCAGAGGCCTCTCACGCTGGAACTGCTGGACGAGAAGGTGTACAGGCTATAGCTGGGGTACAGGGGTGCTTGAGGCCGCGAGGCCTCTGACTCCGCACGGCTCCTGGCCTACGCTGGCCACAGGACGGGGACCCCCAGGGTGGGCAGTGGTCCTCTCTGCTCAGTCTCTTTGTCCCCTCCTGGAGCATCTTTGGGCTTCAAGTTTCTTATTTTTAAAATTCAAAACACACGTTTATTTCTGTTGTTAATGGCAAAAAAAGGAGCCAAACACCAATAATAATAATTATTATTTTTAAAATATGTTGGTAGTAACAGGCCTCACAGCAGTTCCCCGCCCTCCTCCCCCCGCAGGCGCCCACAAATAGTGTAGAGACAGGGCGGCCTCAGTGGAGCACCAGGCAGGCAGCAAGGCAGCCGGCTCGCTGGGCGCTGGTCCCACCGATCCCAAGTGGGGCTGCCAGGTGAAACACAGGGTCTTCTGGATCTGCACTTCCAATTTCAATAACAACGAATGATATTCTTAGCGAATTTTACACTAAAGTTAGTGTAATCAACTAAGAGTTGATTTCGCTGCTCGTCTGAAATTGGAATTTAAGTCGGGGGTCCTGGTGCTGGCTTTGGGCTGCTAAAAGGGGCGACGGTAGTCGCGGGGCTTCGCGCCCCTCGCTGTCACCCTAGGAAAGATCCGGGTCCACCACTGGGGGTGGCAGCGGCGGCGGACGAGGGGCCGGGGCGCTCGCTAGGAGTCGCGCGAGAGGCGGAGGAGGCTGGGGGCGGGCCGGAAGTATGGAGGGGGCGCGGCCGGCGGGCCGGAAGTGTGCTGGGGCGCGCGCGGGGCCTGGCGGAGCGGAGGGCGGGGCGGAGGGCGGGGCGGAGGGCGGTGTGTAGTAGCTGCTGGAGCGCGCTGCTTGGCCCTCTGGGCCAAGGACCCTCATTGGGGACCGACTCAGACAAGGGGGAAAAGCCCTTCCATCTGAACTGTACGCTGATGAGTTGAGGTCCAGAATCTCCGTAAAGGAACAAAGCACACGTAATATTTCAGATTATTCAAGTCTTAGGGTTTGTGCCCTCTCACCCCACAAAACATATTTCAAGCCTCGCGGCGTTGGGAAGAAAAGGCAGCGTTCAGGTCCCCTGCAGGGGAGGGCTGGCGGGCCCTCCCCCGCGCCACCTGCGGCCCCACCGGTTACAGATTGAAGGGACTGAAGCTCGGGATTCACACGCCCGTTTGATATTCATCCCACTCTCGCCCGAAGCGGAGCCTCTCCTGTTGCAGTAACTTGTCCTGAAGTAGAACGGACATTCTGAAGATACGCATATTCCACAAAATAACACATTTTTTTCACAGTAAAGTTTTTAAATGAAAATCAGCACTATTAGGATTAAGCAAAGAGGATTTAACCATGTTCTTGGCTGGTTGAAGAGAGAATAAAACACTGCATAGAGAATGAAAGGTATTTTACGGTGTTTCGTCCCCAGCTAGAGAACTGGGGACTGCCCACGGCTTCACCGCCACACCCCCCAGTTCACCTGCTGTTGGCTCCTGGAAAGCCAGTCCAGTTTAATCTCTGATATATTTCATTCATCCTATTTTAAATCTTTTTGAACCCGCAAGTCGCTGTTGTTGTCCTAAATACAGCTAGAATATCCCCGTTTTGACCATATTTTAAGAAAATAGGTCTGAGTACCCATCTTTAGGCCATTCATATCTGTCCATTGTGGCTTCTAAGATCTTGACTTTTATTTTTTTCAAAAGTGTTTTATGAAATAGAAGAATATATGAGCATAATGAATAATTATAAAGCAAATACTTGTATAAATACCACCAAGTTCACAAAATAGAATATTAGGAAGTCTTACTCGAAATTGAGTTAGGAAGCCATGAAGGGAGCGCTCTCATGCACTACCACTCCTCATAGCTTACCTAGTTCCAGCAAGAGGAAGGAAGATCCTCTTTCTGCCCAGAAATGGCAAGCATAGTCAATGAGAGGCCACCAGTGAACTTTTAAAAAAATGTGTCTTTATTTTTGAGAGAGAGAGAGAGAGAGAGAGAAAGAGCACCCAGAGGAAGGGGCAGAGAGAGAGGAGAGGGAATCCCAAGCAGGTTCCAGGCTCAGGACCGAGACTGACACGGGGCTCCATCCCATGACCCTGCCATTATGACCTGAGCAGAAATCAAGAGTCACAGGCTCAACCAACTGAGCCACCCAGGGGCCCTGTTTTGCTTCTGTTAATTAAACGAGGAGGCCATTAGACTGAGGTGGCTCAGTGCTTTGGTAGCATATATTAGCAAAGTGAAACCTAAGTCAGGGTCAATGCACTGGAATCTGAGAAAGTGAAACTTCAGAATTATGTAGCACAGCCAACCAGACTTTCCCAAATACTGCTTAAGCTATAGCCAATCAAATAATTCCTTTGCCTGGCTTCTCAGTCTTCTCTATAAAAACCTCCCCCCTAGCTCCTGTGGGTGGAACATACTTGTAGCCACTTTGCATCTGTGGGCTGCCTGATTGGAATTGGTATAGGCTGAAATAAATTCTTGAAAAATGTTAGTGTACCTCAGTTTATCTTTCAATTCTTCTTTTACAAAATAGTATACTTGTGGGATTCATCCGTGCTGTTCCATTCCATTCTCAACCCTGTATATTCCATTGAATGAAAACGACAATATATTTATCCACACTACTGTTGTTGCCTGTGTGGTTTGTTTCCAGTTTTTGCTTATTATGAATAATGAGAATATCCATATATTTAGACATATCTTTTTTGTGCCTTTTTATGCCTTTTTGGTGGGTATACAACGAAGAGTGGAAATCCTTGGTTATAAAGTATGCATATGTGAACCCTCAGTAGATACGACAGTTTTGGAAAGTTTATGAATATTTCAATTGTGTCAGTACTCACCAACACTTGATATTGTTATTATTAAAAAAGATTGTTTTTCACATTTATTTTATGAGAGACGGCGCGAGACAGAGAGTGAGTGGGGAAGGGGCAGAGAGAGAGGAGGGACACAGAATCCGAAGCAGGCTCCAGGCTCTGAGCTGTCAGCACAGAGCCCGACGCAGGGCTCAGACTCACACATGTTGAGATCATGACCTGAGCTGAAGTTGGACGCTTAACTGACTGAGCCATCCAGGCGCCCCTGATATTGTTATTGTTTTAAAATGTGACATTTCTAGCGGTTATGGAGAAATATCTCACTATGATTTAAATTTATGTTTGCCTGATTATTATTGAAAATCGAGTATCTTTTCATAATGTTGATGGACAATTTGGATATTCTCATTCTGAACCACTTGGTAAAGTCTTTTCTTCATTTTTTTTTTTTTTAAATTTAGAACTCTTTTTAAACATTTGCTTACTTTGAGAGAGAGAGAAAGGGAGCAAACAGAGGAGGGGCAGAGAGAGAGGGAGAGAGAGAATCTCAAGCAGACCGTCTCAAGCAGGTGCTGTACCAACAGCTCTGTCTGAGGTGACAGTGCAGAGCCAGACATGGGGCTTGATTTCACCAACCATGAGATCATCACCTGAGCCGATATCAAGAATCAGGTACTTAACCAACTGAGCCACCCAGGCTCCTCTTTTACTTCATTTTGAAAACTGAGTGGTTTATTTTGTTGGTTTGTTGGAATAAAAAAAAAAAAAAAAAAAAAAATATATATATATATATATATATATATATATATATATATATATCTTCCATATTTGTTCTTTTTCAGCTACGTGTGTGGCACATATGTGTTTCAGCTTTCTACTTTGGAGATTTTGATAATATTAAACTTAAATAAAATAAATACATATTACCTAAAATAAACAAAATAAAAAGAAACAGAGGAAACAAATAGCTGGCCAAAATTATAAAACATCACAGTTAGCATTTGACTGTTTTGATAATTATTAAAGAAAGCCACCCAAACTGGGACTAGGTTGTGTGATCTACGTTTGTTTTCTAGGTGAGTTCTATAAACCATTCAAGGAAAAGGTAATTCCAACTTTACACAATTTTTTTTGACATGTATAGAAAAAGAAGTCACACTTGATAACTCATTTTATTAGCGCAGTATAATGTTGATTAAAAAACAGTCAAGGGGCGCCTGGGTGGCGCAGTCGGTTAAGCGTCCGACTTCAGCCAGGTCACGATCTCGCGGTCCGTGAGTTCGAGCCCCGCGTCGGGCTCTGGGCCGATGGCTCAGAGCCTGGAGCCTGTTTCCGATTCTGTGTCTCCCTCTCTCTCTGCCCCTCCCCCGTTCATGCTCTGTCTCTCTCTGTCCCAAAAATAAATAAAAAACGTTGGAAAAAAAAAAATTAAAAAAAAAAAAAAACAGTCAAGAAGACAAATTGTAGGCCATGTCACGGAGAACTTAACATATATATATTTAAAAAAAACCCTATATACAATAACAAAAAACCCCAGCAAAGTCAACCTTGCAATGTATTGTAAAATGCATCTTGACCAACTTGAATTTATGCTAGAAATGCAAGAATGTCTTAATAGAAAATTATTATTGTAATTCACCCGATTGACATATAATCTTCAAAATAGTATAAAATAAAATAATGGTATTTGGTAAAATCCAATATCCATGTAAGACAAAAAGAAAAACAAATCTTAGCAAACTAGGAATAGAAGGGAATTGCTTTGTTTGATAGAGTATCTAATAAAACTCAACAGCAAAATCATTCTCCAAGCTAAAACAATGGAAGTTTACCCTTAAAAATCAGAAATGAGACAAGGGTACCAGACATCATTTAACATGTGAAATTCTATTCCACATTGTAATAGAGGCCCTAGGCAGCCCAATAAGTTTTTAACAAAATGGTTATAGGGATTAGGAAGAGAGAAAGAAAACCTGCCATTATTCACAGACAGTATGATTGTTTACATAGGGAAAAAAATCCCCAAGGAATTTATAGATTAAATGATAAAAATTATTAAGAGTTCCACAAGGTTTCTACATATAGGATGCACACACCCAGATTATGTGCATTTCTATAGAGGCTCTTAAAAAAAAAGATTTTTTTAAAGTGACATTTACAACAGCAGTAACAATAAAAAATTAAGGGACCTAGGAATAAATCTAACAAAGGATGTTGAAAATTTTATGGAAAAATTCTATAATTTTATAAAAGACATTTTAGAAAGACCCAAATATTTCCCAAAGGAGAACTATGACATGTGAACAGGTCAGGTAAGTCTGCATAAAAATGTCATGATTTCCCAAATTAATCTAAAAGCTCAATGCAGTTTCAGTAAAAAAATCTAACAAGATTTTTCATAGAACTTGACAAGTTTGATTCTAAAATTTGTACAGAAGTAACTAAGACCATTTTATTTTTTTTATTTATTTATTTATTTTTAATTTTTTTTTTAACGTTTATTTATTTTTGAGACAGAGAGACACAGAGCATGAACGGGGGAGGGTCAGAGAGAGGGAGACACAGAATCTGAAACAGGCTCCAGGCTCTGAGCTGTTAGCACAGAGCCCGACGCGGGGCTCGAACTCACAGACTGTGAGATCATGACCTGAGCCGAAGTCGGCCGCTTAACCGACTGAGCCACCCAGGCGCCCCACTAAGACCATTTTAAAGACGATCAAGTTGGGGCAGAAATTCTTCTTATTAGGTATCAACATTTAATTAAAACACACACAACTAGTAAATCAAAGCAGTGTTCACCAACTGTCTAATGAAACAGAATAGACAGCCCAGAATAGACCCACCCATATGTAGAGATGTGATATATGAGAGAGACAGCCCTAAAGATTATTAGGAAATGGTGGAGCTACCAATCCATTTATCCAGGACAATGTGCTATCCAATAAATTCAATTAGATCCCTACCTTAATTTCCTGTAGATTAAGAACCTAAATATGAAAAGGAAAATTTCAAAACTTTTTCAAGTACATGCTTAAACAAGACACAAGAAGAAGAGCTATGCACTTAACTAAGCTTTTTCCCTCATAAGACACACTTGAACATGGAAAATAGAAGCCACAGAGCCACAAACACATTTGAACTAAAAAGGGGTTAATCGATGTATGAAGAACTTTCACCAATCAATGAGAAAAATATAAACAACTCAATAGAAGAATGGGCAAAAGGTATGAACAGGCAATTTACAGAAGAGAAAGTATGAAAGGTCAACGAGCATTTGAAAAGATATTCAACCTCACCTGTAATCCAGAAATGAAAATTAAAGTAAAAATGCCATAGTATCACACACATATTTGAAAAACCTAAAACACTGATAATATACCAAGTGTTTATAAGCATGTGGCCCAGCACGTAAACATATACACTGCTGTATATGTACTTGGTATATGCTGTATACCCACCTTGGAAGGCAGTTCAGTATTAAAGATCCACATGCCCTATTCAACCATTGGCAGTTCTACTTCTATGTATGGTACCCAGAAGAACACTTATACGTGTAGTGCACAGATACAAACTAGACTGTTTGTAGAAATAGCATTTTAATATCAAACAACTGTAACTCCTCCATTCCCTGTGAATAAATAAATGCATTTTTTAGAGTTACCCAATGGAATTTTATACAGCAGTACAAATGAATGAACTAGGGGTCAGCAAATTACTACCTGCAGCCAAATCTGACCCATCACCTGTTTTTGTACAACCCGAGAACCGAGAATGGTTTATAAAGATGAACAATTGCAATAGACAGGGAACATTAACTTTGATGTTAATCTAAAAGAGTTTCAATATGTTAACTAACTTGGATTTAAATTAAATTAAAAAAATAATATAAAGTGGCAAATTCCAATGAAGTATATAAGGGATATAAAACCAATATTTCTTTCCAGGGTAAATGCTACTGGTAATTCGGTATTAGTTTTCTACATTTTTCCAATTTGATTGGATAATATATTTTGAGAATTATTGTATTCATGTGAAGGAATATTAGTTTATAGTTTTCTCCTTAGAATTGGTGTATATGTTTTCAGGATCAGGATAACATAAAGATGTTGATATTACCTTAATACTCTTTTTAATGTTTGTAAGATTTGCAATGATGTTTTTAAGCATATGTGCATTTATTTTGTAATCAAAGATGGAAATATATGATTATGTCAGAGCAAAAAAAAAAAAGGAAAGAGAGAGGACACAAATTACTCATATTAGAACTGAAAGCGGGGACATCATCGCTACAGATTTATTTTGATGGACATTAAAAGTTTAATAAAAAATACCAGGGTGCCTGGGTGGCTCAAAAAAAAAAAAAAAAAAGAGAATTTCAGTCTTCTTGTTATTAGACCTATATTACAATTTTTATTCAATTATTATTACCTTTTGAATTGCATCACGAAAAGTTTCGTAGAAATCTGGTTTCCCATTTGTTACATCAACACATACATAATACCCTCCATTTAGCCTCTTTCATACAGCGAAAAATACCTATTACCTGGCCGTTTACTGCTGACCTCTGAACTAGAGCTATGTATATCAACGTGGACCTATCTCCCAATGGTAGTGTGGAGCAAAGAATTCAAGTTGCTGAAAATAGACACAGTATGATACCCCTTAAGGAAGAACAGAACCCACAGCAGGGTAGTCTATGTCGTGTAGGGAATCACTTGCACTAAAACATAAGGAAATTCATACAACCTAAGGGTGGGTGCCATACTTGGGCAGCTTTATTAAATTAGGATGTTTCCTCTGAGCCCAAGACCCACCTTCTCTCCCAGGGGGGATGCCCCTAGGGTAGTAGAGGAGTTGATACAGAAACATAAACTATACCACAAGACTAACCATAGGTAGAGGGCCACTCTCTATGGCACTGCGGAGCGGGAGGAGACTTTCAAGCAAGAACATACTCGGAAGGGGTCAGGTGTCTTTGGAGAAGGTGTGGTTCACTGCGCACCAGCGGGGGCAGGAGGCCTTCTGGGTGCCTGGGCCACATGGAGGCTTGCACAGGGGGGCTGCAGGTGAGCCTGTGACCCTTGGGGCCACAGGTCACTGCGTGCAGGCCACACGGAACTTCCTGAGGGGGGGAGCCTGGGTGCCAGCGCTCGGCGGGCCTGCGGGGCACACAAGTTCAACGGGGCTCCAAGCTCTGAGTTGCGAGGGCTGCTGGGTTAGCACCGGACCCAGGCTGTAAAGTGGCAGCCCCGAGGCCAGTCCTCACATCCGCCCTCCCCCGGCCCCCCTCCACTCTGGAGATGGCCGAAGGGTTTCTTTCTGCCGTGTCCCTCCAGCGCCCTCTACCGAGAAAGCTTACTCGAAAGGGATCGTGCTCCCTCCAAAGGACGCTGAAGGGTGTGTTCAGAGGTGGGAGACCCGTTAGGACTGACCCAAACTTTCTACAAATGCGTTACAGAACCGCCCCGAAGCCCCTGGAGGAAAAGGTGCCCATCCAACTGAATTTGGAAAGTAGGGTTTTGCCCGGGCACGGTCGGGCTCAAGCTGAAAGGGTCTGCAGGTATCGCATCTGATTGCTGAGTGTGGTTCCCCGAGGGGAGCATTCTGAAGTTGCTTCATAGGCGTGCGGGGTGGGGGTCGAGGGTGGGGGCAACACACAAGTAAGTACACGGACGACAGAGGTGGGGGCCAGGTTGTTCGTACTGTAGGAGAGGGAGGCTGGAAGAAGGCTGGGATGAATCCCGAGGGCTGGATTGGAACTGGAGACGGTCCCAGGGAGCTCAGTGTGTGCACAGATGGGTAGATGCAGAAACAGGGGACGTATGTCTGTGTCCAGACTTGTGTTTGTTACCCATGCACGCATCCACCCAGCCCGGTCTGCGGAAGGTGCTGGAAGCAGCAAGCACACCCAGTGCTCACAACTTGGTTTTTAATACCATTGTCTGGTAAAAGAATGGCGGCTCCTTGGTGTGGTGGTAGGAGATGTATAATACAAGATGAGCCCGGAGCATCATGTAGTGCCCGAAAGTAAGGAAGGGCTTAAAAACCAGAAAGATGATGCACGATGGGGACCAACCTGACTGAGCTCCCGAAGGCCAAAGCTGGGACGATCTGAGCCACAAAGTAGCATAGTGTTGGATGATAACCCAAAGTATAACATAAACATACATGAATTCACACTGATAGAAATAGATGATTGGGCGGATTAAAAATACGAGCGAAAGACCAATCTTTACAGAAGACTTCCCAGGAACATACGTAGAGATTCCCACCCCCCTCCAGGAGGTGAGATTTGGTTTGGTCCCTCCACCCCTCTTCTGGGTTGGCTGGATTTACTTCCAGGGAATAGAGCCTCGGCCCTTCTAGGGACAGAGCCCCAAGTTGTGAGTGAGGACAACGGGGGATCCCCCCTGCTGCCACGCCTCGGGCTGTGTGCCCCAGGATGTGCCACACCCCGCTGGTGGAGAGAGATGCTGAGTGAGCATGCTACGGCCCCCTGCAGGAAATCCCGTGGCAGCATGGCGGGGGGGGGGGGGGGGGGGGGGGGGGCACTAGCCTGAGGTGGCTTCCCTTATACCAGCAACCCAAAGTCTGAGCCTGTGAAGTCCTCAAGGTTTTGAAGTCAAAAAGATAAGGAACGGGCGCCTGGGGGGCTCAGTCAGTTGAGTGTCTGACTCTTGACTTTGGCTCAGGTCGTGATCCTGGGTCATGGGGTCGAGCCCTGCGTCAGGCTCCGCGCTGCTGGCCGAGCTTGCTTGGGATTCTCTCTCTCTCTCTCTCTCTCTCTCCCTCTGCTCCTCCTCTGCTTACACGCGCTGTCTCTAAAATAAAACAAACAAACAAACAAACAAACAAACAATGAAATGATAAGGACAACCATCAGAAACAGCCAACCAGACTTTCAACTACAACCACTCAAGAATTTCCTTTCTTTGCTCCCTGCTCCTGTCGCTGGAGCATTCCTAACCCCTTCTGGCTTCTGGCTTGGCTCTGCGCGCTTGGCGAGGATTTGTGTTCGGATAAACTGTTAAAATTTTTAGTATGCCTCAGTTTATCTTTTTTTTTTTTAAATGTTTACTTATTTTTGAGAGAGAGAGAAAGAGAGGGAGGGAGGGAGGGAGGGAGATTACGTGAGCTGGGGCGGGGCAGAGACAGAGGGAGACAGAGGATCCCAAGCAGGCTCTGCGCTGTGAGGGCAGAGCCCGGGGCAGGGCTCGAACTCACCAACTGGGAGATCAGGACCTGAGCTGAAATCAAGAGTCAGATGCTTCACCGACTGAGCTCCCCCAGGCGCCCCAGCCTTAGTTTATCTTTCAAGAGTTCCGGTCATGTTCTGCTCTAGGATGTTGATGTCATCTGCCTCTCCCCACTTCGCTGGGCCCGGAATGTCCGCTAGAGGGAAGGGACTTTGGTTGTGTTTGAACTGGTAGGTCCTCCGCCTAGCCCAGTACTTGCTAAATGCCACTTGAGTGAGTGGATGGCAGGAGTCCCCCCCACTGTGTCTGAGCCCAGGGAAGGAAAGCAGGTGGCCAGCCTCCCTGCTCCTCCCCTCTACCTTCAGGGAACTAGCTGAGCTGGAGAGGCCTTTCAGATTTCTATTTTTTGCTGTTAAAACCTTCCTGAATCCTGGCTGCCTGAGCCTCCAGCCCCTCTGCTGAGGGCATCGGGAATAGGACTTCGGCTTGTCCTTCTAGACACAAGTTGTGGCCGCCCGTCCTGCGGGGGTCCAGGCTTCTGGGGCCTACAGCTCTCTGCCTTCTGGGAAGGGTGTCTGATCTATTTGAGAGAGAAGGGGAGAGGGGGAGGAGAAGGGAGGAGGGGGAGGCTGGGGAGGAGGAGAGGGAGAAAGAGAGACGTAGCACAGTTACAGAACACTTCCGCAAAGCCGACCAGACCCCGTCCAGACCTAGTCCCTCAAGCCCTTGTCCCTCTGGGGTACCTGTGGGGCCACAACAGAGGCGAAGAAACATTTATTGAGGCTTTGAGAACTTCAGGCACTTTTGAGCTTATGGGTGATGCAGCCTGGCTCTTGCTGGGAACCTCCCCCACCCCCTGGAAAGTTCAGCAAAGTTTGCAGGCCTTTGACAGGCCCTCCGGCTGAGGTGTGACAGGGGGAGGGCTCAGGGTGGGGAAGAGCCCTGGCCCTGGAGCACTGGCTCAGCCTGGAACTCCCAGGGAGGCTCTGAGGAATTTGGAAGTGGAATCTGTATTGGTTGCATTCCTAGTGTCTACCCTCCTCCCTTTCTTCCTTGTTCCCTTTCCTCCCTGCCTCCTTTCACTCATTCATTCACTCATTCGCTCATTCATCCATCCAACCATTCATTCACTCACTCGTGGATTCATTGATTCATTGATTCGTTCATCACTTATTGACTGGTTGATTCATTCATTCACTGACGCATTCATCACTCGTTCATTCATTCGTTCATTGATTGATTGACTGATTCATTCATATATCCCAGTGGTTGTGAAACCCTAGCAACATGTAGCTTGGGTGCCCGGCAGACGGGACAAAAAGGAAGACTGGAACCAACATTTCCTCAGTGCGCCAGACACCATGTTAAGCTTCTTATAAGTTGTCCAATCCTCACCACCACCATGGAGATTACAGTTCCCATTTTAGAGGTGAGAAAACTGAGGTCCCAACTGGCAAACTGGAAATGCCACTCCTGTAGGACCGGATGCACCAATGGAAGCTGAAGGCAGCTATTCACCTTGTGGCTGGTTTACATCAATCAGGCTCTGGGTGACTGCCCTGCCTGAGATCATCCCTCCCCACCCTTGGCAACATTTCTGCCTTGGGCCTTCCTCCTGCGTAGCCCACGAGGGCACTGCTGCGGGCCAGGAGGCAGGAATCCCTGGAGCTTCCTTGTTCCTGCCAGGGGACCGGGGTCTGTAGTGTGGCCTGCGGGAGAGAGGGTTTCTGGGCACAGATGTGCTGTTCCTTCTTGAAACTGCAGCCTCCTTTCACTGAAGGAGCGAACACACGTGTGCTCAGTCCTGTTACTCCTGTCCTTTCTGTCTTTCCTCTCCCAGTGCTTCAGGTGCCCTCCGAAGCTTCCCGACGGTTCTCTGGGACACCTGCTCTTCTGAGCTCCTTCCTGAGCCTTTGCGTGGAGGGTGGCGGTCCCGGTGTGCGTCACGCCCAGGGCCTCCCAGCTTCCTCCTCCTCCGAGAAGTGAGCCCGCAGTGTAGACCTGACACGCAGTCCCAAGGGAAGGTCTTCACCCGGTGGCCGCAGCATGCACCCTGACCCCGGCCCCGGCAACGGCGGGTCGACAGCCACCTGACCGGGCCTTTGTTTCTACTCCTAGCCAATAGTGGCCGCAGTTAATGCACCATAAATTCCCAGCGTTACCGCAACGAACTCTGACCTTTTGAGGAAGATGTTTAAATAACCGCTTTACGGGTGTGACTGCCAACACCCATGGGCATAAAGGAGGCAGCCAGCAGGAGTGGGTTCTGTAAAATCAGAGGAAGGGAGTGGCCGGAGGGCCTTCTAGGCAGTGGATACCTCCTCCGCCCTCTTCTCTAGAAGGCCCCATGACTCCCTAGGAGCTGTGTTGGGTCCCCGGAAGCCTCCCCCACCCCCGCCAGCCTTGTCTGTGACCTCAGTGTCTCTGTGATTGACAGGAAGCGGGCAACGGTCCTCCACAGCCACCGGCGGCTGTCACGGGAACTGTGGGTGGACATCTTGCACCGGAGAAGCCCCTCTTTCCCACCAGGCCTCCCTCCTTGCCCCAGCACCCCATTCCTGCTCATGCCTCCTCCCCAGCAGGGAGCCCAGCGGACGGTGGGTCCGTCGGGGGCCCAGAGCACAGCTGGAGCCCGGAACCTGGGAGAAAAAAGCCTGCAGCCCAGCCAGCCCGACTTGTCATCACTTTCTGGGCCATCTGCCTTGGGCTCAACCCGCCTGTACCCCTGACCTTCCTCCTTTCCTGCTCCCTGAAACTCCAGCTGGGGCCTGGACTGAGATCCGACCCGGCTCAGAATTGAATCAACAAAGAAAGGAAGAAGGCACGCTCCTCCTGGAGTTGTCTGGGCTCCTCCGGGAGTTGGCTGGGCTTGGGAGAGCTGGAGGCTGGCCTGGGGGGAAGCATGGCCCCAGGGGACAGACCCATAGGTCATGGTGACTCTTTCCAGTCTGGAGCCCACTCAGCAGCCCCCAAGTGTGAGGAAGTCTTGTCCTCTCTGCCCTAAGGCTCAGGCTCTCGCCCTGCCCCAGGAGGTGGGCCGGGGTGGGGGTGTGAGATGGGGACAGCGTCTTCGCCTTCGGGGATCAGCCCTGGCTGGGAACAGGTGTCAGCACCTGCTGGGAACATTTGACTCTGATTTTTCTTTCGTTTGTTTCCTTATTCCTCCTGTGTGCTCCTTTGAAGTCCCTGCTTCATTGACCACAGTTAATCTTGATCAACAATATACTGGGGGCCCCAGATCATAAGGGCTCAGTGCGAGTGTGGGAGGAGTGTGGACATTGGCAGAACATTCTGGGGCAGAACATTTCGGGCCCTTCTTGGCACTGACTTCCCAGCAGGGATGTGCAGTTTTCTAGGGGAGTAGGGGGAGGGTATGGGACCTGCGGTTGTCTGGGGGGACGTTTCAGCCTTCCCTCATTCCCAAGCCTCAACCTCCTCATCTGTGAGATGGGCAGAATGATGGCAGGATCTACCGCACAGGGGTGGGCGAGGACCCAACGAGTAGTGTAAGCACAGTGTCCAGAACAGTGCCTGGTCCTGTGCTCAGGGGCTCGCCAGGGTCTGCCAAACATCTTTGTTCTTCTCCCTCCCCCTCCCTTCCTTCCTTCCTTCCTTCCTTCCTTCCTTCCTTCCTTCCTTCCTTCCCTCTTTCCCTCCCTCCCTTCCTTCTTTTCTTCCTTCCCTCCCTCCCTCCCTTCCTTTCTCCTTCCCTCCCTCCCTCCCCACCTTCCTTCCTCCTTCCCTCCCTCCCTCTCTTCCTTCCTTCCTTCTTCCTTCCCTCCCTTCTTTCTTTCCTTCCTTCTTCCTTCCCTCCTCTTCTTTCTTTCCTTCCTTCTTTCCTTCCTTCCCCAGAGCCCATGCCCCAGCTCAAGCACCCATCCCACTGTGACTTGGGCAACCATAATTTGTGTCCATCTACAAATATTCATCCCCACTCTCTCCCACCCATCCCTTCTCTCTTCAGGCACTGGCAAGGGTTGACATTTGAGGGAGGAGGTGGTTTTTCAGGAAAAGCTTTGCTTGCAGTTTCCAGAGGGCTCCTGGAGGAGCATTTCTGACACATCCTGAACATGGGCAGCACCTGTGGGGGACCAAGGAGGCGCGGCCAGGCTTGCAGCCATGCGTATGTCTTCACGCTGGTGGCTTTTAAAAATAAGCTTTTATTGATGTATAACAAATGTCTAGAAAAGCGCATCATAATATTTTGTACAGCTGGATGAGTTGTCACGACATGAATCCCTTCATGTGATCACCACCCAAGTACCTGATGTTACCAGTACCCCAAAGCCCCACTCCTGCCCCCGTCAACCACTTTCCTGCTCTCCTACTCCCCAAAGTTACCACTCTTCTTCTTTTTTTTAATGTTGGTTTATTTTTGAGAGAGAGAAACAGAGTGCAAGCAGGGGAGGGGCAGGGAGAGAGGGGGAGATACAGAATCCGAAGCAGGCTCCAGGCTGTGAACTGTCAGCACAGAGCCTGACGTGGGGCTCGAACCCATGAACCACGAGATCATATCCTGAGCTGAAGTGGGATGCTTACCCAACTGAGCCACCCAGGCTCCCCAAAACCTTCTTCTAAAACAAAGCTAAATGAGGGGCGCCTGGGTGGCTCAGTTGGTTAAGCATCTGACTGCAGCTCAGGTCATGATCTCACGGTCCGTGAGTTCGAGCCCCACGTTAGGCTCTGTGCTGACAGCTCAGAGCCCGGAGCCTGCTTCGGATTCTGTGTCTCCCCCTCTCTCTGCCCCTTCCCCACTCACACTCTTTCTGTCTCTCAAAAATAAACATGAAAAAAGTTAAAAAATAAAATAAAATAAAGCTGAATGAAAAGATCATCCAGAGAGATTTCAAATGTTTGATATAGTATAATCAAGGGCTATGAAAATCAGCACTCACACTTGAAATATTCCCTGGAAAGCTATCTGACATGTGAAGGTCAATTTGTTTAGAGAAATCCAACTTGTTTAGTTTTTCTAGTAACTGCTACCAAATGTGTGTAATGTGCTGACCCATAGCCCCCATATCCAGCACATATGTCTTCTGAATAACAGAATATCTTAGTCTCACGTCTCCGACGGAGTCTAAAGATCATCTTCGGTTGTTTGATGGTCGATACAACAGACAGGTCTTACTCTAATTTTCTTTTTTTACATTTATTTTATTTTTGAGAGACAGAGAGAGACAGAGCACAAGCGGAGGAGGGGCAGAGAGAGAGGGAGACACAGAATCCGAAGCAGGCTCCAGGCTCCGAGCCGTCGGCACAGAGCCCGACGCGGGGCTCGAACCCACAAACCGCGAGATCATGACTGAGCCGAAGCCGGACGCTTAACCGACGGAGCCCCCCAGGCCCCCCTCCCACTCTTGTATCTTGTGACATCACAGGCTGATTTGACCTGCCCTCGAGCTTTGTAGACGCAGGAAGGTGACAGTGCTCCTTTCTGTCCCCTCTCTCTTGCTCAGCTCTGTATTTGTGAGATTCAGCCATACAGTAGCAAGTAGCAGCAAGGGCCTCGTGCTCCTGGCTTAGTTTATAGTATTATTATTTACTTTGCTGATTTCTTTATCATTTATGTCTTATCAAGTCTATCACTCACAGACGTTTTGGATGGTTGGGGGAAAGCTCTGATGCACCCTCCTGTTGCGTTTTGGGTACTCTCGCGTGCTCACGTCTGTCGGGCGGAGTTCTGCGACAGGAGCTGTGCTGTGTTGGGCCCGGCCCCTTCTGGCTCGGGAGAGCCTGCTGTTAGACTGTCAAGAATTTGCAAGATTTTGCCCCGTTCTCACCTTCCTTCCCTTGCACTCCCGGGGCTCCTGAGGTTGCTTACGCCTATTGTATCTGTGCCATATAAGGTGATATTACTTCTCTCTTTCCAGCCCCCTCTTCGGAGACAACCATCCACGTCGGTGGCGTGAAACCAGCCACGAGGGAGGTTTCACACCACGGCACTCGGCAAATGTTACCGGTCAAGGCTTAATAGATGCCTCGTTTGGTTGATGGTCTAGGGTCAGACTAAGGGAAGGGTGATAGAGCAAATGTGGATGATGCCGATTAAGCTCCGGAGGGGGCTACCTCCACAGTGGTGACATTGTAACTGGCGCAGCAAGGCAGGATATGGCTCTCCAGTGACCTGAGTCAGGAGAGGAGTCAGTTGCTCACATCGGTGACGAATGAGTGACGTTCCAGGCTGTCTCTCTTTCGCGTTACATTGTAACACAAACAAAACTATGAGCCCCCGAGTGTTTTTGTTGGAGCCGCACTCCCAGAAGCAGCCGTGATCAAGCGCCGATCCGCCTGGCGCTGAGCTGAGGGCGCGTTCCGCCGGGCCTGCCAAACCCTTCTCCGAGACACGGTTCTGCCCGTGTCTGTGTCTGCTGGCGGGTTTTTAACAACAAAACTCAGCTGTACTTTGTCCCCCCATCTCAGGACCAGCAGTTCCCTAGAAACTAAGGCGACGGCTGAGCAAACAAGCCGACGCGGGCTGGTTGGTGATTATTGGCAACAGATTCCATGAGCAAATACCGCTTCCGTCGGGGCCACTGTTGGAAGTGGGGGTGCAGGCGTGGCCACTCGGCTTCCTGGCGGGGGCCGCCCTCTGATGGCCCCGAGGGTTCGAATGGGCAGGGGAGGGGGGCTGTCCCTGGGGCAGAAGCCTGGTTTGAGGAAGCTGTTCCCTTCTCAAGCCTTCTCTTGCACATTCACTCCTCATGTCTTGCGCATCACCGCTCAGTTCCAACCTCCATACGTTCTTTAGTGCACTGACATCCTCGGGCAACAGCGAGTGGCCCGTACCTAATGAGTAAACATTGTCCCCAAATGCACACAAGCCCCTGAGGCTTGTGAATGTGCCCGTTGTTCTTGCGGCCGGGGTGGACATTTCCTGCTCTTTCTCTCATGCGGAGGCCACGGTGGGGTCAATAATCAATCACGAACGAGTTTTAGACGTGAAACCGGAAGAGACAGGCTCTGCGTTCGACACGGGCTGTACGGAGAAAACTTCAGCCTCCTCCGGAGCTCCTGTGCAAGGAAAGAACCAACGTCCGTGACCAGTGAGATGAGCCAGAGGCCGGAACGGGAGCTTGTCTGCGCCCCACGGCCACGGGCACGGGAGGGGCGGGGGGCACGGAGGTCAGAGTAGGGCTTGAAGGAGTGGTCAGGAGAGCAGCGGAGCCCCAGACTCCCAGCCCGTGACAAGGACCCACGGACAGGATGCGGAGTGTTTCGGGAGCCCTGGAGCCAGAAATGGTATTTTGCGTCGCTAGACAGCAGCATTATCCTGGGGGAGAAAAATGGACCCATGCTCCAAAATAAATTTTAAGTCAAGTGCCAGACTTCTATCTTTGACTCCTGTGGTGCCAGAGCCACTCTGGGTGGGAGTGAGTCAGGGGGCTTCTCCCATCACCCCCCGCCCAGAGGTCTGAAGGTCCGTCTTACTGACAGCGTGCCAAACGGAACTTCTGGTCTACCACTCCCCATCTGCAGTCTTCCCATTCTCAGCAATGCGAATCTGTTCTTGTAGTTCCTCCGGCCGCCCCCCACAATAGTCTGTCTGCTCCCCTCCTGCCCCTCCCTCTTAGTCTCTTCCCAGCCCCCCAAAGGCCCCTCTCTCCCCCAGGGTGAATGTAAAAGTTTTTCCGGTTGCTCTCAAGGACCCCCAATTCCTGGTCCCTGTAACCTCTCCCTCGCTCACTTGCTTCTAACCAGGCCCACCTTGTGGAGGTTGCTGGAAGATGCCAGGGTGGGGGAGCGTGAGGGCTTTCCAGCCCCTTCCGGAGCTGCCCCAGTACCACTCTTGTCTGTCATCCTTGGGGGCAGGGATCAAGTCTGATGCGTGTTGATGACCTACAACACTTGACAAGGGCCTGGCCCAGAGCAAATGCTCTGTGAGGACGTCTTTGGCTGAAGGGAACCCTGCCTCTCCCCACTCTCCTCTCTCCACCTCGTGCAAGAGGTCAGGAGGCCAGAGTCCACCTTGCCCTACCCAGGCAGGTCTAGGGAGGCCACATGCCCCTTCTGTGCACAGAGGCTCCATTTTTAAAATGGTGTCAGGGGAACCAAGCAGCTCTGACAGGGTCTGATTTTTTGGTCAGCTTATTTCATGGGCGCAACGTCAAGCCAAAATATTTCCAAATATCCTGGAAATTGCTCACTTCCCTGGCTCTTTCCTCCATTTCCAAAGAGCCATCAGGTTCTGCTTCATCTACCAGGTCCCCATCTACTTTGCCAACCACTTCCTCGTTCTATAAGTCATCTGCCTTTATGTCCTCACAGTGGCCCTCTGGCATCTGTGCTGTATCCTGCCGCTGCTTTCCCATCAAGGTGTCACTTCCCTGGTGACCAGGGCACGGTGGTTGAGAACCAGCTGGGCCTGGACTCACGTGGACTCACTTGGACCCAGTCCCTGGCGCTATCCATGGCCCCTGCCATCGCCTGCTGATGGGCAAAGCACGTCACCTGTCCTTAGTCACCAATACAGCGACCTTCAGCTCTTGGGGAAGAGACCAAGTGGCCTGAAGGGCTCCAGGAAAGCTTCCCTGGTAGCCCGGGAAGCTTGCAAGTGGGAAGGAGAAGGCATCGTAGAGCAGAGGCAGGACCTGAGAGCCGAGAGGCAGCAGGCTGGGAGATAGACCAGACAGTGCCGAGGAGAGTGACTGGGGCTGTGGGGCTGAAGAAAGGGGGCAGGGGTGATGTGAGACAGACAGATGTAGTGAGAGGACAAGGCAGAGAGAAATCTGAAGATGGAGAAAGGCTAGAAGTGATACCAGAGAGAGAATGCAGGAACAACAGAGAGTTACAGACAGATAACAGGATGGGACCAGGGATCAGAAAGACAGATGTCCTGGGTCAAGCATGGGGGACACGCTGCTTGGTTCAGCTTCAAGAGGGAGATGGTGGGAAAGCAGCTCCCCCTCTGTCCTTGGTCCTACCTGTGCCCCCTCCCCCTCCCTGGCCCCTCCCTCCCCCCCTTGAGTGCTTAGTCTCTAAGGGTTTGGAGATTTTCTTCTTTTTGTTACTGATTTCTAGCTTGATTTGATTTTGATCAGAGAACATATTTTGGATGATTTCGATTTCTTTATATTTGTTGAAGTTTGTTTTACGTGTCCCGGGACACGCGCAGTCTTGGTGAACGTACCGTGGGAACCGGAGAAGAATTGTGTTCTGCTGCTGTTGGGCCGAGGGCTTCATAAATGTTGCCTACGTCCTGTTGGTTGATGATGATGTCGGGTTCTTCTGCACCCTTGCTGATCTGCTGTCCCTTTGTTCTCTCAGTTGTTGGGAGAGGGGTTCGATGTCTCCCATTATAATTGTGGATTTGTCTATTTCTTCTTTCGGTTCTATTGGTTTTTGCTCCATGTATTTTGCAGCCCTGTTTTTTGGTGCATGCACGTTCAGGATTGCTATGATCTCTTGGTGTATTGACCCTTTTATCCTCATGCAATGTCCCTCTGTCCCCCAACAGTCTTCTTTGCTCTGAATTTAACTTTGGTATCAATACAGCCACTGCTACTTTCTTTTTATTAATATTTATATGATATATATTTTTTCTCTCCTTTTACTTTCAACCTAGCTAGGTTGTTATATTTTCTAGTGGTTTCTTATAGACAGCTGACAGCCGGGTTATGTCTTTTTTAAAACTACTCTGCCAATCGTAGTCTTTTAATTGGAGTGTTTATTTACATCTGATATAACTATTGATATACTAGGGTTACCTCTGCGATTTTATTTTTTTGTTTCCTTTGTTTTTACAGTTTCATTGCTTTCTTTTCCTACCGTCCTGTGGGTGACTTAAACATTTTTCACAATTCCATTTTGATTTATCTGTAGTGTTTTTGAGTGTATCTCCTTGTATAGTTTACTTAGTGGTCGCTCTAGGAATTACTTTGCATACACGATTTATCATAATCCACTGGCTTGTTGGGCTGAGTAATGGTCCCCAAAGATGTCCATGTCCTAATTCCCAGAACCTACAAATATGTTACCTTATGTGGCAAAAGGGACTTTGCAGGTATGATTAAATTAAAGATCTTGAGCTGGGGAGAGTGTTCTGGATTATCCAAATGGACCCAATGGGATCACAGTGCTTTTATAAGGAGGCAGGGGAGTCAGAGACAGAGGTGTCACGATGGGAACAGAATTAGGAGTAATGTGAGGCCAAGACCCAAGGAACTCAGTCAACCTCTAGAGGCTGGAAATGGCAAGGGAATGGATTCCCCCGAGAATCTCCAGAAGGAACACAGCTATGCGTTCTTTAGCTCACTGAGGGTGATCTGAACTTCTACCTTTAGAACCTTAGGATGATAAATTTGTGTTGTTTTGAGCCACAATAGCTATCCTCCCCAGGGGTTTTCGGCTGTACTTGGGGCGGGGGAGGGGGGGGGTAGGGAGAGATGTGTCTGCTTCATCTTGAACCAGAACTGGAAGGCGGACATGCTGGTTTGAGGTGCTGCTGGGACCCCCAGGCTGAGCTGCCCAGCTCATGGCTGAGCACACCTCCATCAGGGGAGACGAGAGCTCTGGGTGGGCAATGCAGTCCTGGGAGCGTTCAGCACAGAGAGGGTAGTTCAATCCAAAGGAGAAGGGGGGATGAGCTTCCTCTGGGACAGAGCCTAGGGAGAAGAGAGGAGGGGCAAGGAAAAAAGCCGTGGCACCTCTGTCAGGTCTGTGGTTTCCAGAGAGTTCCTTGGGGTCGAGAGAGGCGGGAGGGTGTCAAGAGCTGAGGCAGGAGCCCAGGACCATCTCCTGACCACAGAATGGAAAGGGACGCATGGGCACGAGAGGCAGGATGCAGGAAGGCTGGGTGCATTTGGGCAGCAGATAGCACCGAGCGAGTGAAGGAGAGGGGGAATCCGAAAACACACCCAAGTATTGATCTAGAGAGATTGGGAGCCAGGCCCAGGCCTGCCAGACTGGAGGGAAGAGAAAGCTGTAAGGGGGCAGGAGTGCACGGAGAAGGGGCAGGAAGGACCAGCAGAGAGAAGCTCTTTGATTGCTGAGTTTCCTTTACGAATGAGGCAACATTGGGCAACAATGTTATTGGTCAGAGCCTTGCTCCCCGTACCCCGCCCCCCTGCCCCCCCCCCCCAGCTTCCCCCAACCCTCCCTCAAACACCACACACGCCAGGATGGGGGGTTGGTTTCAGCTCTCTCTTCAAGAGGGCCAAGCAGGCGGCTGAGCTTTGTCTTTTCCCAGATGGATTTCTCTGGAAGTTGTTAATACTTTATGGAGGAAGATTTTGCTTGGGCTCAAGACCCATTTGGTGGATCCGGAAAAGGGGGCATCTTGCTCCCGGCCTCTGCCCCTCCTTTCACTCCACGTGAGCACACAGGAGGTTAAGGAGGAGCAGACAGGGTGACCCAGAGAGAACCCGGCTGGAGCTCAGAGCCGCACTGGAGCTCAGCGCCCCGGTCACCCTCACAGGCCAGCCTTCCTACCTCGTGAGGATGAGAAGAGTGCTGTCAGACTTGTAACCGAAGGATTTGGGGGTGGGGATTTTGGCCTCTCCACCTGCCTCTTTTCACACTCACCCACTGAACGATCCCCCCCCCCCCCCCCCCCCCCCCCCCCCCCCCCCGTCCGCGAGGCTCTCCTCTGGGCCAGGCCGTGAGCGGAACTTTGTCCTTGAGGATCCAGAGATGGGTCCGCTGCAGCCCTTTCCTCCAAGAGCTCGGCATCCGGGGGCAGGTACAGGCAGGTGGGTCAGTGTTACAAGCACCGCGACAGAAGGAGGCTCAGCCGGGGTCCGCAGGGAGGAGAGGGGAAGAGGCCAGGATCAGACAGGGGCACGGAGAAGAAGCTGGAGAGGAGGGCGGGGTAAGACCCACACTCGAGAAAATGCGGGCAGCTGAGGGCAGCCACGTGCTCTGTTAGAAGGAGGGGCATGTGGGAAAAATAACTCTGCCCTGGTCTCCGCTCCGGGGGCCACCTCCCCCTGCCCGCCTGCTCCCCCGGATGCCCGTGCCCAGCCAAAGCCCACTCATCGGGGGCTCGTGAGTGTCTGCTGAGCATTTCGTAAGCATCTCAAACACCAGATTTTAACTCTGCCCACTTCATGAGGTGGGTATCATGTTTATGCCTCTTTGACCCACGGGGAAACTGAGGCTTAGACAGGTTACGAGACTAGCACGGGTCCAGGTGGCTATTTAGAGTGGAGCCGGTTCTCCCGTGCTTCTAACCGTGTGTCCCTGTGCCTGCTGGCCCGAGAGGCCGTCTGGTGAAGCAGTGAATGGGGGGGTGCGGAAGAGACGTCTACTTGGAGCAGGTGGGGCTGGCCACTCCCGGCCTCGGGGAGCTGGGGAGGAGCAGCACCGGCCTTGCCCAGCGGGATGGAGACCCACAGTGGCTCCTGGCTCCTCCGGCAGCCCGCTCAAGCTCCTTCTCCTTCCCGCCAGAATGCGGCCCCCTGGGACAGGCGGCTGCGGTGGCCTCAGGCTCAGGTGCTTCCTTCCCGGGGGCTTTCTCTGGCAGGGACCTCATTCCTGCAGGGAAGAAATTTGCATGGTTGACGCTGGGCCAGCCCCTGTCACCTTCCAGACTGCCCTTGACTGGAACCTTCCAGGAAGACTTTCCCTGGGCCTGGCCTGCTGCGCATTCTCATCTCCGTGGATACGGTGATTAGGAGTTCGTGGAGTTGGGATTTCTGCCAGGGACATGGGGTTCTATTCTGGCTGGGAGAATGGAAATCTGCAAGTGGAAAAGCCAATTTCCACTGCCCCTTGGACCATCGGGCAGAACGGTGCAGTGGCACTCAGGAGGTCTGTGGGGTGCTGGCCCTGTGAAGGGAGGGTCCAGAGGGGCAGGGAGGGTCCCAGGAAGGGAGGGTCCTGATTACGAGGGGAGGTAGGTGAGGAGGAGAAGGAGGAAGAGTGCTGTCCAAGGAGATAGAAGCTCTTTGTCTCTGTGGGTTCTTTGTAAATTAGGCAAGGTTTGGCAACAAGACATATTAGTTAATAAAGCCACCATTTTCCTGCCCGCCACCCTTCAGCTCAGCTTCTCTCCCCATAGCAGCCCCCACCGCCCACCAACACACCTGAAGACTCTCCAGGGCCTTCGGCTACATGCAGGGGGCCGCCTTGGGGCCGAACGTTAGGGCCTTGTTCTGGAAATCATGACCATCACACTGGCCAACGAGCAGGGGGTTCTCTGTCCACCTCATCCTCAGTTTTGCTCGCTTTCTGCTCTCCCTTCAGGGTGGTCAGCAAAGGAAGGGTCGATAGCAATAGAGGATCACTGGATAAGGGTCAGGGGTCCATGGTGGATTTCTAGATCTGACCAACTGGGTGACTGTGAGCAAGTTGCCTTGCCTGATTCCGCCCCATTTGGAAAGCAGGCCTAATGAGGCAGGTCACGGTGCTTCGATGAGGACCAAAAGCCCCGGCCGATGTGCGGAAGCATCTGGATAGCACCTCTGCTCCACAGAAGGGGCTCAGGACCTGTGGGTTTTCCTTCCTGCCGAGATCAAGAGCTAGGGGTATCCCCGGATCTCGGCTTCTGCATCCTGAGCTCTAAGGGAGTTCTGGGCCCTTGAGGGTGACGGATTGGTTGTGGGCCTCAGGGGAGACTCAGGGTTTTGGGTTATTATCTTGTCTCTCTCCTGGGATGGCACCCCAGCCCCAGATACCCACGCTAACGTGGGCACTGCATGCCTCCAAACAGGGACAGACCCAGGCAGCGATGTGCTGTGAACTGGCTCTCCAGGAGGGAAAAATGCCCTGATGCATAGCGTTTGCTAGTTTCCATGGTGTAAATCCTCCCACCATGAATGATTTCAAGCTACTGATGGTCCAACAACCCGCCTCGAAATTCCTAAATATTTAACAGGTGGCTCTCTGCCCAGCCGGTAACCTCATACATCGGCAGGGGCAGGATCCCTGGTCTGGGGTCTCTCCTGTTGGCCAGGCTGGAGCCCCCGGGTGAGTAGCTATCTCAAGAACTCCTTTTCTCTCGTCTATTCTATCTAGAGTGGGTTCTGCCCAGATCGGGCATTCTTCCCAGAGCTCCTCTTGGGTTTGAAGCTAGAGGACTCCATAGAGGGCAAGGTGTGGGGCTTACGGCATGCCTGTGGGGAAGGGCTTACCTTGTGCCAGTCCTTGTCCCGGCCAAGGGTCCCCGTGTGAATTTCAGGGGTGGAGAGGAAGCCAGGATGCGGGAGAAGTTAGCTGACTTCCCTCGCCTGCCTGCCAAACACCAGCTCCCACCACCGCCCAGCGGTTTGTACCATAGCCACCTGGCTTCGCACTCCTTATATTCACGCCATGCCACCGTCTCCACATTGGGAAACCCGTCCCCTGCTTCCCTGCAGGCTGTGCACGATCTGGCCCCGCGGTTCAACGCCGGGCAAACAGGCAAATTAATGACTCCATGAACACTGGCTCTGGGGAGGCCCTGGCATAGCCAGCTCTGGGCCTCGCTGTCTTTCAGACTCGACACACTGCCATCAGGATCCCTCACCCACTTCCTGACCTTCCTCCCTATTCATTCACTCATTCATTCAACCAGTATTGATCATCAGCTGCCCATCACACATACAGGGCTAGCTCGTCAGAGGATTTGAGGACCACTCTGAGGCTCTCTGTTTGGAGGGCTTGGTGGAGGGTGGTAGGAAATCCGAGAGAAGACACCGGCCTGGAGGGGGTGGATGAGTTTCGTTTCAGACGCACCGAGTTTCGGTACCTACAGGCCCTGTGAGAGGAGTGGTTCAGAGGCAGACAGACACGTGGTGTGGCGGTCAGGATAGAGGAGGTGACTTTGCTAATCCTTCTTGCGAGAAGAGTTCCCGGCCAGAAAGCCCCGAGTATTTTCCCGTTGTTCCTCGCGCTCAGCTAATTGGTCATGGCGTGCCCACGCTCCCGAGCCTTTACTCCGCTGTTTCCTCCACCTGAATATTCTCCTTACAGAAATGCTGTCCTTTCTCCAGGTACCCGGGTCAAATGTTCTTCCTTGAACTCTTCTGGAACCCTTGTGACGGGAACTGGTCGGTCATTTCTCCTGCCACCCTCACCTTTTTTTTTTTTTTTTTAAGATTAAAAAAAAATGTTTATTTATTTTAGAGAGACAGAGTGCGAGCGAGGGAGGGGCAGAGGGAGAGGGAAACACAGAATCCAAAGCAGGTTCCGGGCTCCCAGCTGTCAGCACAGAGCCTGATGGGGGGCTTGAACTCATGAACCACGAGATCATGACCTGAGCCGGGGTCGGACGCTCAACCCACTGAGCCACCCAGGTGGTCCCCACCCTCACTTTGTTTATGCTGCCTGGTCTTTTCCCAGGTGCCTGTGCCTGGCCCCCGCTCCTTGACTGTGCTGTGGGCTCCTGAGGGCAAGGACAGCCCCCTCTTCTCCGTGTCCCTCCTGGAACTCACCAGTTCTGACATGCATGAATGAATGCTGATAATACATCAGTTGAACCTCGTCGTCTTTTGGGTAGATCCCTCCCTTATTATCAGCTTCCTCTGTGGATGGAGCCCTGCTCTGCGTGTGTGAAGCTGAGCACATGCCTGGCCTGGGGCTGGGCCATTCCCTGCAGACACAGCATAAAACAGTCTGCCCTGTGGCCTAATGGATCCCAGTTCTGCCTCGAGGTCATCCCTGAAACTCAGTCTGCTGGCCGTGGCCGCAGGTTCTCTGTGTCCCTGCCAATGCTGTAGCAGACATAAGAGGGTCTAGGGGCCCCTCATCTCACAATCCACCTTTTTTTAGAATTTGCACTCAGGGACAGACACGTGGGATGTGACATTTCTTCATTCTTCTACAATCATGGAAAGGCAGAGCCGAGTTGTTGATTGAGGCACAAAGATGCTTCGGCACTCTCGAGAATTAGTCAATTGCGTGTTTCTTCACCAATTTTGAAATGGCTTATTGCAATTATTGATGAAAGCAACTTTCAAGGTTGTGACACTATGTTTCCAAACCATAGGAGATCCTGGATCTGTCACCCCCAAACCCAGGTGTTGCTCCTAGGGCTGAACCCCAGTCCCCACTCTCGTGTCCAGGCAGCAGGGTGCCCTATCAGACCTTACTCTGTGCCTGGCCAGGCTCCACACCTGGGGCAGAGGGGGCCCGCGGATTCCTTGAGGGTCTCACGGATTCGGGCCAGGTCTTCTTCTTCGTGGCCGAGAGCCTGCTGTACCCCCACCCTACACAGTGCTGCCTCCCTAGCTACTGCCCGGTGGCTCCAGGAAATCCTTGGTGCACCACGTAAGCAAACAGCCCAAAGCAACTTGCCCGGATGAGCAGATTCCAGACTAATGTATTGGCAAGATGGACCTGGCAAGAGCCAATGTCCAGGTGCCTCTGATCTCCCTCCCTCCTGCTGCCTTACTTCTTCACTTCATATCTCTGGGCGCCGAGTTCACATGGATACGTACAGGATGGCCCGAACTTTCTGAGGCTGCAGGCGTGTCCCACGGCATGCGTGGCACCACACTCGGTGACCCCCCCCCCCCCCCCCCCCCAGGCACGGATGTTTAATTTGCTTCCATTTGGCTAATGACACACAGTGCTGCCCCGGAGACCCTTGTATGTGAACCGCTGTGCATCATGGGGGTGTATTTTTACAAGGTACATTCTCAGCAGAATCCTAGCTTTAGACTTTAAAAACATCTTCCTGAAATACGGTCCACGGATGCATGAGGACAAAAAGGGGGATTTATCAAAATGAGGTTCCCACAATAGCCAACTATGGAAAGGGCCCAAATGTCCATCGACGGATGAATGGATAAGATGTGGTATCCATATATGATGGAATACTACTCAGCGATCCAAAAGAATGAAATCCTGCCATTTGCAACAACGTGAATGGAACTAGAATGTATTATGCTAAGGGAAATAAGTCGGTCAGAGAAAGACAAATACATGATTTCACTCATCTGTCGAATTTAAGAAACAAAGCAGGTGAACATAGGAGAAGGGAAGGAAAAATAAGATGAAAACAGAGAGGGAGGCAAACCATAAGAGACTCTTAAATACAGAGAACAAACTCAGGGTTGCTGGGGAAGGGGTGGGTGGGGAATGGGCTACATGGGTGATGGGTATTAAGGAGGGTACTTGTGATGGGCACTGGGTGTTGTATGTAAGTGATGAATCACTAAATTCTACTCCTGAAACCATTACTGCCCTATATGTTAACTAACTTGGATTTAAGCGAAAAAAATAAAAATAAAAATAAAATAAAAAACGAGGTGCCCATCTCCCACCTCATGCTGCCACAAAACAAAACAAAAATAAAACAAGAGTTAGGACAGCCTTCTCACTGGCAAATGAGGGGCCAAGGGGACAGCCGGTGGGCAGTGGGTGGCGGTCACTTCCTCTGAGACCGTTGGCTCTGGTTTCTGGGAGCTGTACTGTGTTCTCCGTGGGGCCAGGAGAGAGCCGGTGGGCAGCTGGGGTCAGACTCTGGGCAGCATCTGTCACCTCCGCTAGCTGTCCCAGGCCGCTGACCCCAGGCAGCTGGGTCTTCTGCAGAGTTGTGGGCTGGCTGCTGGCCGGGGTGCCGGGGAGCGGGGGGGTCCCCCTGCCTTGACCAGCTCCCCCGCGCTTTAGACCCATCTGCTAAAGGCAAGGCGAGTCCCACAGTTCTGATCACAGATGATCACAGATGACCACAGATATTCCCCTTAGGATCCCGGCTCTGTGTCCAACCTTCTAGGAGGCGCTGAGACCAGAGGAAGGACCAGACTCAGGGGCCGCGACTCCCCAGGGCTTGCAGACTGACAGAGGGAAAGACCACCCCAATAAGCAGGCGGGACCAGCGGCACAGGGGCGGTGGGCTGGGTTTTTTGAGCGGCTTGGCACTGGTCCTTCTCCCCACCCACCACTGTTCCCCCTCACCACTCCCCCCGCCTCTTGGTCTTGAGGAACCAGTTGGGGGTTGAGCGGGGGAGGGCAGGGGTGCCGATTGGGCCACAGGGCGGGCCACACCCCGTGAGGTCACCTAGCCCTGGATAAAGGGGTGCAGAGACTGCTCAGGTGGCAGAGCCTTCGTTCGCCGGTCGCCTCCGGAACCCAGAATGAAGCTAGTCTTTCCTGCCCTGCTGTTCCTTGGGGCCCTTGGTGAGTGCAGGGACTTGGGGGTGCGCCCGCCGGCTGGGCGCCGCGGTCGCCATAACCCGCGAGATGGGCGCGCGTGTCCCGGCGCCCTGCGGGGTGGGCGCCCGTGTGTCCGCGTCGCACGAGATGGGCTCCTGTGTCCCTGCGCCCCGCGGGATCGGTGCCCCTCTGTCCCTGCGCCCCGCCGGGTGGGCTCCCAGAGCCTGCAGCGTGGGAGGCTGCGGGGGTGCAGGGGTGCGGGGGGGTCTTGGGGCCGGGCCCAGCCCACCTGCCTGGGGAGGAGCCAGAGCCGAGCTCCTCCAGGCGGATCCGGGAGTTCCCAGAGCTGCGCAAAGCGTCCGTCCCAAAGAGCCTTCTGGGACCCTGTCCCATCGCGTCCCAGCGGGACCTCTGGTAGCCATAGGACTGTTGCAGGCTTTTTGCATGGGAGGAAAATGAGACCCAGAGAGCATGAGCGACTTGCCCAAGACACACAGGAGACGGGAGTCAGAAGCCAGCGCCGGCAGGGCTGTGTGACATGGGCAAGACAGAGCCCCAATTTCTTCAGTTAAAAAACGACTCCAGCCACCTGCCCACACAGTTGTGAGGTGGAGGCCGGCTGCCCACTGCTCAACGGTGGGCCAAGGTGCGCACGTTTCCCACCCCGGAAGGGCAGCGCTGGTGGCACAGAGAGCCCCCCACCCCCACCCACCCCACGGCCACCGGACCCCACTGTCAGAGGGTCTACGAGAAAGATGATTGATTTCTGTTCTATTTTTAAAGTTTATTTATTTTGAAAGAGAAAGAGTGCGCGCACGAGCGGGGGAGGGGCAGAGAAGAGAGAGAGGCAGAAAGAGAGAGAGAGAGAGAGAGAGAGAGAGAGAGAGAGAGAATCCCAAGGAGGCTCCGCACTGCCAGCACGGGTCCCAATGGAGGGCTCGAACTCACAAAACGTGAGATCATCACCTGAGCCGAACTCAAGAGTCTGATGCTTAACTGACTGAGCCACCCAGGGGCACCCCCTCGCCCTGATTTCTGGTTTTCAATGTGCCCAGACGAGAATTATTTGAAACAATTTCTGGGGGTGTACAGAGGGCACTCACCAGTTGTAGATATTAGTGATGTAAATGTGTGAGGGCGGGGCTTCCGGCAGTGGAGGGGCGGAGCTGTGAGGGGCATGAGTGCCTGGGAAGTAAGTGGGGGGTCGGGGGAGAAGGACAGGTGTCTCCCAATTCCCAGGCCCCTGCCAGCCCAGGTCAGCCTCCTCTGAGCTGGGCGCTCCCTGGGTGGAAAAGACTAATAGGGCGCACAGTGACCTTATGCCCCCAAACCTAGGGACTGTGAAGCCATCCCTGTCCCCACCTCTGGTCCCCTTCTCCAAGTTCCTTCCTATGGTATTGTCATCGCTGTCTTCTCTGAGGCAGGATCGGGTCTGCCAAGACCAACTTCCCTTCTGCCCCCTGACCTGGGGCTTGCTGGGTAGCACAGCACAGGGTTGGGGCTGCTTGGGAGAGATCGAGAAGCAGGAAACCTTGCTTTCCTGGATGTGGTCACAGGTCGCAGCCACAGATCCTGGCTCAGAGTTGCACCCTTGGGTTCCACTTTCACTTGAATCTTTGGTTGCCTCGCCCCCTCCCTTCACCCCCTCCCCCCTGCTGAATCTGCAGTTTAAGTCCTACAGTCAATAGAATGGTGGCTAGCATCCTAAAGTGTCACTGAAACCCTGTCGTCCCCTGCGGAAGGAGTGGCACCTGCCCTGGGGGATTCCTGCCCTGCCCCCATGGCTGTGCTGGCTGGCAGAGGCTGGCTGGGCCGAGAAGGGTAACTCCATCCCAGCCCCTGCCCTTTGAGGTCAGAACACCGCATGTCTGCATGGAAGCAATCACAGGATGCCTACTTTCAAGAAGTTTCCATCCAGGCTCATGGGGGCAGCGTCTGAGGGGCAGATAGTTCAGATGCTAGGTTGGGGATACAGGAGGGGCCAGCCCTACACCTGCTTTGGGGAACATATCATCTTGGGGGGGGGGATGTGTGGCTTCACAGCCGGCTGGTGAGAGCTCTTGGAGGGGGGATGAGCTTGTGGTGCACTTGGTGCCCCTGGGGTTTGGGGGGCTGGGACTGTGGATCTTGGAAAACCCCTCGGTGGTCCTTTAGTCTCCTAGTTCAGCCAAGGGAGAAATGAGCTCTACCCGTGGGTTCCCCATTCCTGCTGCTGTTCGTGCCCTCCCCTCACCTTGAAGCATGCCCTTCTGTTTGGCTCTCCCTCTTCACCCCCAGATCCCATCTGTCACCAAGCTAATTTCTGACACCAGCTCCCTATTCCTGCCCCTTCTCCATTCCCAGTGCTTTTCTGCTTGGTTCCCGGCTTTCAGTTCACTCCCTCCCCCATTCTAGGCAGAGCCCTTATCTCTACTCTCTTCATGAGCGAGCTCTACTCCCTCTGGAACCAGACCTCCCCTGACCAGCTTGGAGGGCTTTCCACGCTCTGGCCCCAAATCCTTTACTCGCCCCATCTCCGCTGCAGCCCGCTTCTAACCTAGCCAGCCTAAATAGACTGGCTAGCCTTGTGGCAAGAACAGGGCGAGCATCCTTAGCTTATCCTTAGCTTCCTCTTTTTTGACTTTTTTTTCCTCTCCAGATGGGAGGGGAGATCTCGTCCCGTCTGCTTACATGAGACACAGTGCTGTGTATACAGACTTCCAGTAAATGTTACTGGGTCACGAGTGGCCGGATAGGACCAGGTTAATATTTGTATGGCAGGACAGTTCCCTGAGGGCCTCGGGATCGATGACATCCTTTGGGATTTCCTGGGATGACGGTCAGTGGGGAAGGAGTGTGGCAGCATATGCCCCTGAGCCCCCGCTGACTCAGCCTGGGAGCCGCTGCCCTCCTCCCCTCACCCTCCCAGGGAGCCTCAAATACCTTGGCGGGTCTGACTGCGCAGGGGATGGTTCATGACCAGGAGGTAGCAGAGGGCTGCATGTTCCACTCTAAAGCGTATCCAAGTGGGAAAGGGGCTTTTGCAATCACGTGTGTGCACGTGTGTGTGTGTGAGAGAGAGAGAGAGAGATAGCTTTATCGAGCTATATTTTACATATCATAAGATTCACCTACTTCGAGTGTACAATTCAATGCTTTTTTTTTTTTTAATTTTTTTTAAATGTTTTTATTTATTTTTGAGACAGAGAGAGACAGAGCATGAATGGGGGAGGGTCAGAACGAGAGGGAGACACAGAATCTGAAGCAGGCTCCAGGCTCTGAGCCGTCAGCCCAGAGCCCGACGCGGGGCTCGAACTCACGGACCGCGAGATTGTGACCTGAGCCGAAGTCGGCCGCTTAACCGACTGAGCCACCCAGGCGCCCCTACAATTCAATGCTTTTTAGGAATTTTACCAAGAGGCACAACCATCACTGTAAAATCTTTTTAGTACATTTCCGCCCCGCTGATAAGATTCTTCATGTCCATTTAGAGTTACTCTCCGTTCCCGCCCCAGCAGCCGGCCAATTGCTAGTTACGTTCTGTTTCATCAATTTGCCTTTTAGGACCTTTCACATACAAACGGAGTCATACAGCAGGTGGTGTCGTGTGTCTGGTTTCTTCCATTTAGCGTGAATGAGGCTCATTCATGTTGTAGTGCATACTGCTGGTTCTTTCCTTTTTACTGCCAAATCATACTCTGTTGTGTGCATGCACCACATTTTGTCTAGCCATTCACCCGTGGCTGGACTTTCAGGCTGTCTCCACTTTTTGGCTTTCCTGAATAATGCCGCTGTGAATATTCATACAGGAGTCTTTATGCAGACATATGCTTTTATTTCTTTTGGGTACATATCTAGAAGTGGAATTCCTGGGTCAAAATGTTTAACATTTTGAGAAGCTGCCAATTTGTTTCCCAAAGTGGCTTCAACTGACTGAGCCCCCCCCCCCCGCCCCCCCCCCCCCCCCCAGGCACCTCTGTGTTTGTATTTTCTTAACTGACTTTTGAAACACAGAAGTTTTGGATTTTGAGAGGTCACTTTATCAAGTTTTTTCATTTATGGACTGTGCTGTTGGTGCCATGGCTGATTAAACTTTGCCTATCCCAAGCTTGCAAAGTTTTTCCCTGTGTTTCCTTCTAAAAGTTTAATTGTTTTATCTCTTATACTAAATTCTATGATCCACTTTCTGTGTATGGTGTGAGGTAGGGCTCTAAGTTAATCGTTTTTGTATGTGGATATATGTTATGCTAGGACCCTTTGTTAACAGACTGCCCTTCTGCCAATGAATTGCCTTAGTGCCTTTGTCTAAAATCAATTGAATGTACATATAAGCATTCTATTTCATTGATCTATATGTCTGTCTTTATGCTAATATCACACCCTTTTGATAACTTTGGCTTTATAGTATGTTTTGAAATTAGGAAGTAAAATTTCTCGAGGTTTGTTCTTTTTCAAAATTGTTTCACCATTATATATAAATTATACAAAAATAAATTGTAAATATAAATTATACAGAATTATTTTGGCTGGTTTGCATCAATTTATTTATCTTATATAAATTATAGAATCTGCTTGTCAACTTCTGCAAACCTCCCCCTCCTCCCAGCCTGCTGGAATTGTGATAGGGTTTGTGTTGATTCTCTATCTCAGTTTAAGGAGAATTACCATCCTAACAATATTGAATTCATAAAGCGTGCACATAAACGTTTCTCCATTTATTTAGATCTTTAATTTCTCTCAGCAAAGTTTTAATTTTCAGCGTAAGTTTTGTATTTTTTGGTTAAATATTTCCCTAAGTATTTAACTCTTTTTGTTGTTTTTGCGAATAGAATTATTTTCTTAATTTTATTTTTGGAGCATCCAGGGCTTATCTGCAAAAATATAATTGCTCTTTGTATATTGACCTTGAATCCTGTGACCTTGTTATATTTGTGTATTCGTTCTAATAGCATTCTGTGCACTCCTTAGGATTTTCTAGAGGATCGTGTCATCTGCAAATAAAGACAGTTTTACTCCTTCCTTTCTGGTCTGGATGACTTCTATTGCATTTTCTTATTATTGTGGCTAGAATCTCCAGTATTTTGTTGCACAGGAAACCTGAGAGTGGAGACTTGATCTTCCGGGGGCAAGCCTTCAGTCTTTCACCATTTTAATTTAATGGTGAAAAACTGTAAGTTTTTCATAGATGCCATTTATCAGGCAACCATGTGTTGGTTAAGAGCTGTGAGCAAATCTGGTCCAGCCTCCTTCCTAATTGCATTGACCCGATCAGCAAGGTAGGAGAGCCAGTCTTTCTGATACAGAGGCGAATGGTGGTAACTCGGGCACATTGACCCATTTGGTACACGACTCAGTGTAGCTACTGACAAGGAGTCTGGTGCGGTTAAGTTGCCTCGGCATCAGCGGGGGGCGGTTCTTGCAGTTACAACCGTCTAGAGACACCTGGATTCTTGGCTAGATTTTGCCACTGTTGAGCCGTCAGTCCCTCAGCCTCCTCAAAAGCCAGATTCCACATTAACAAAACAGGAGCAAGAATCCCTTTCCTGCCTACCTCCCAGCTTCAAGCGGGACAAAGCTCCACCAACTGAGGCAAATGAGCATCACCAGTTCTTAGAGGTAGGAAATGTGTCAGTTACAGGAGGGAAGATAACCCAGAGTCTCTGACTGTCTCCTTGAATTTGCGGAGAATCAGAGCCCTCTGGCCGGCAGAGAACGCTTGTTAGACAGTCAAGACACTTCCACTTGAGGAGACTGGCCTGACCTAGTGGCCGAATGGGGCAGAAGGAGGAGGAGCAGAGAGATGAAAGAGTCTGGATAAGTCTGGCAGGGGGCGAGGTGGCCTCTCCCATGGGCAGTGGTTGAGCCCTTACTCCTGGGTTTCTTTCTCCCAGGACTGTGTCTGGGCACCTTTAGGAGAAGTGTTCGGTGGTGCACCATATCACAAGCAGAGGAAGCAAAATGCACCAAATTCCAACAGAATATGAGAGAAGTGGGTGGCCCCAATGTCTTCTGCACAAGGAGAAACTCTCGCCAAGAATGTATCCAGGCCATCAAGGTAAGTCAGTACCATGTGTTGGTTGGAACCAAATTGAATGGATGGGAAGGGAAGGGAATAAAGTAAAAAATGTATTTCCCCCTTCTTCTGCTTTTCTTCCTGGGCACCGATGGGTTGGGAGTGCTCCTTCCTCATAGGACACAAGACTATTTGGAAAGCAGATACTAACATTCTAAAGCGGAAACACCACGTGTGGAGAAACTGTGGTTGCAACACAATTTTTTTTTCTTTTTTTTATTGTTTATTTATTTATTTTGAGAGACAGAGGCAGGGAGGAACACAAGCAGGGAAGGGGCAGAGGGGGAGAGAGAGAGAGAGAGAGAGAGAGAGAGAGAGAGAGAGAGAGAATCCCAAGCAGGCTCCATGCTGCCAGCTGCAGAGCCCAACATGGGACTCAAACACCTGAATTGTGAAATCATGACCTGAGCCGAAACTGAGTTGAACGCTTAACGGACTCAGCCACCCAGGCTCCCCAGAACTTGCATTTTCTAAAGTAATGGCAATAAAATGAATCCTACCTTGCTGGTGATTTTATAAATAAAACAAAAGCCTACCTTGCTGGTGATTTTATAGTGAAACTGATCTTCTTGGTTGGTGGCCTTCCAAATTGGCATTACAAATCTTCTGGAAAGTGGAATAACAAGAACAGCCAGGGCCACGAAGATAAACAAGGTCACTGTCTGAGCGAGTCCACGCTTAGTTGCCCATCCCAAGGTGACAGGCCATCGGAAGGAAAAAATTCTACGAGGACAAAGCTACCCATGAGAGCAGAGATTTCATAGCAAAAAGAAAGTGCTGAACATCTGAGGGGTTATTTGACAAACTATGGAACAACCACATTATGATAAAATATTATGAAGTCAATAAAGGCCCTGCAGAAGTATGAAAATGCATGCCATTTTAGAAGAAGAAAGCAGTCCACAACATATTATCTGTACCAGAGAGGGGCGGAGAGGAGAGAGAGAGAGAATCCCAAGCAGTCTCCACGTTCAGCTTGGAGCCTGATATGGGGCTCGATCCCATGACTCTGATCATGACCCGAGCCAAAATCAGGAGTTGGACACTCAACCGACTGGGCCACCCCGGTGCCCCTAGAATAAACAACTGTAAGTATAAATGACTGTGAAGGGCAGGAACGATGAGACGATACAGGCGGGGACGCTTATAAGAAAGAGACAATATGCCAACGTCCGTAGTTAAAGCTATTGCCCTCAAAAGAGGGAACTTTGACTCGTGCCACCAAGTGAACATGAGTGAGTATGCCCCAAAGGAGACCCTTTTGAAGATCCTTCTAGATCTTTCTGACCTCCTGAAATCCAGTTGCCTGGGTTGCCTGGGCTCTCTCCTGAAGCTGGCCTGGCCTCTTTGCTTTCAGGCGAACAAGGCAGATGCTGTGACCCTTGATGGTGGTCTGGTGTACGAGGCAGGCCTGGACCCCAATAAACTGCGACCTGTAGCGGCTGAGGTCTATGGGACCCAAGCGGGTGAGTTCTCCCTGGAGACCCGGAAGCTGGGGTGACCCTGGCCTTGACCCCGGGCTCTGTGCAGGGTGGATGAGATCTAGAGGTGGGCTCACAGACGGCATCCCACTTGCAGGGAACTGAGTCCCTGGGCTCTTTGGGCCCGATGCTGACCCGCTGGGGGAGGACACGTGTGTGCTCCCTGGGGAAACAGAGCAGGTCCCAGGAAAAGCTAGCATATGGCTTCCTTTTCCACCAGGGCAAGGTCACGTTGGGCTGTTTTTCTCCCTCCAGTCTGGGCTAAGAGCTTTCAGTTCTCTCTGTCCCTTTGCAGAGCCACAAACCCACTATTATGCTGTGGCCATAGCAAAGAAGGGAACCAACTTCCAGCTGAACCAGCTACAAGGCAGGAAGTCCTGCCACACAGGCCTTGGCAGGTCCGCCGGATGGAACATCCCTATGGGGTTGCTTCGTCCATTCTTAAACTGGGCAGGGCCGCCCGAGCCCCTTGAGAAGGGTAAGATGACTGGAGGACTGTGGGCAGTCTCTGGGCGGGGGGAGGGGGGTCTCCACGCTGGTTGCACGCGCAGGCCACTTTGTAAACGTGGGATGAACCCCAGTGGGCCCACCGCACCAGCGGCCCTTTGGGAGGCGGCAGCAGAGTCTGCTGTCGGCCAAGGTGCGGCTCTGAGAGCCCAGCCTCACGTAAGAGGCTGTCCCGCAGGGGTGGAGGAAGGGGCTCTGTCTCCACCCCCCTCCCCTCCCGCCTCTCCCCAGTTCGTGCCCGTCCCTGGGAGATGTGACGAGCTGCTGGCTCACACATCTGTGGCCTATTTCTCTGTGTTCAACAGCTGCGGCCAACTTCTTCTCTGCCAGCTGTGTGCCCTGCGCGGATGGGAAAGAGTACCCCAACCTGTGTAGCCTGTGTGCGGGGACAGGGGAGAACAAATGTGCCTGCTCCTCCCAGGAACCATACTTTGGCTACGCCGGTGCCTTCAAGTGAGTGAGAAGGCCCTCTTCTCCCCAGTGGCCTGAGCACCCTGTGTCCTCAGGCCGGGAGTCCTTTTCTCTGGCCCCAGTCACAGCTCAGCCTGCCAGCAGGGACCGCAGAGCAGGTGTCGTTCTCCTGAGTCCAAAGAGGGCACTGGCTTTGCCCAGTGCACGTGCCCCTCCAGCCCCCTCCCCCCCAGACCCCCCCTCTACGGGCCCCTTACCTCTACCCCAGCCTCGTGAGCCGTCACCCCAACAGGGGTCATTCCTTGTCCCCATAGACGAGGCTGTGGCTTTGTTTGCGCTGGGATGTCCTGTGTTTCCTTGCTGACTTCCGCCCTCTCCCTAGCCACAGAGGGACTGAAGGGGTCTTGTCATGAGATAACCAGTCCCTCGCTCCCGGAAGGACAGCTGGAGTGTCCAGGCTGATGTGGTCTGTCCCGTGCGGGCTTCTCCTCCAGCCGGGAGACAGCGAGCTCTGCCCGACTGCCCCCTGCACCCCCTGCCCCCCCATGCCCCGTGCTGAGGCGGATGCTGCTTCTCTCCCCACATCTGCCTCCTGAGCTCAGGCATTTTTGCAGACGGAGGCCTCCCCGCTTGGCCGCAGCACATTTGCCCACTCGGTCCTGGGAGAAAGGACCACATACTCAGGCATATAGAGGCTTCATATCCTTTTATATAGAAAGACCCGTTTTGCCCTTTCAGGCCCTAACGCAGGACGTGGGGGGCTCTGGCCAACGCCTAAGCCGTCCTTCCTCACAATCTATCTGGAGGTGGCCGCCTTCCCAGACAGGTGCGCTCCAAAGCCTCAGAGGAGGGGAGCCCGGGGCCCTGCTCCCCTGGGAGGCCTGAGGAAGAAGCTGGGGACAGCCGGCTCTGTGCTGACCCTTCTGCGACTTTCTCATTTCACAGGTGTGTGCATGAAGGAGGTGGAGATGTGGCTTTTGTCAGGCACACTACAGTGTTTGGTAAGAAGTGGGAGGAGAGCTAGGGTACAGCCTCCTTTTCTTTTATTTTCCCATAATTCTGAGCACTGAGCAAATTGGACTCTTCACTTCTTGGCACGCTATTATCAAGGTTCTCTACGGGGCAGGCCTCTTGTTTGATATTATTTCCTGTTTTACTTTTCTTTAAAAAAATGTTTTACTGTCTATTTGTTTTTGAGAGAGAGAGACAGAGCACGAGCGGGGGAGGGGCAGAGAGAGAGGGAGACACAGAATCTGAAACAGGCCCCAGGCTCTGAGCTGTCAGCACAGAGCCCGATGCGGGGCTTGAACTCACGGACCGCGAGATCATGACCTGAGCCGAAGTCGGACGCTTAACCGACTGAGCCACCCAGGCGCCCCCCCCTTATTTCCCATTTTAAGCCATCAGTTTTCTCTAAATCCCCCAATACCCACTGCCTTTCTTTTCCTCAGAGACACCCCCACCTCTGTCCCCAACACAGGTTTTTGGGTTCTGAGACCACAAAAGTTTCGGCATTAGAAGCCATGCTGCTGCCAGGATTTTCCATTCAGCATCTTGTTTTGGAGATTTATCTGCGTTGTATGTCTAGTTCAGTGTTTCTGACAGCTGAGGAATGCTCATCGGGTTCTACTTATCTGTCACCCTAGGTCACCTTGCCCTTCCCTCTACCACAAACAGCTCCATGACTCACGTTCTCCTGTGTGTCCTCTTACTGTTGTGCAGGAGAAGATTCCTGAAATAGCACATGCTGATGCACCCTGCTGGGTGTGCACGGGCTGAACACATGCTTACCAGGACCACCAGAGACAGACCCACCCCACTGACCCGAGACCTCCAGAGATAGGCTTACATTGATCATCTCAATATATTTGCTAGTCATTTTCTAATCTTGACTATTTTCCTATTGAGTTTAATGCCTGTTTCTTCATGATGTTGATTCAAGGAGAGGCATTCTTTCTTTAGTTTATTTATTTTGAAAGAGACAGAGAGAGTGCTCGCTTCGGCAGCACATATACTAAAATTGAAAGAGACAGAGAGAGAGCGAGCAGGGGAGGGGCAGAAAGAGAGGGAGAGAATCCCAAGCAGGCTCTGCAGTGGGAGTGCAGAGCCCAACGTGGGTTGGTGGAGAGAGATCTCACCCTACACTTGGCTGTTCGTTTTCAAATCTCGTTGAACTAAAAGTGTAGAATTCTTTTGCTGGATTTCTAAAAACGTCATCCTTTAATTTTAATTAGAATTGTTTTGAGTTTAAATTGGTCCATGGGGAACTATATTTAATGTTAAGTTGTCCAATCCCTGATCACGATGAGTTTTCCTCCTTTGATCACACCTCTTCTATGTCCTTTAACAGAACTTACAAAGTTTCTCTTTGTTGGTCTTATTGTGCGAGGTTAGTTACTAGCTCTTTCATGGTTTGGGTTGCCATTACAGTCTGATATTCTAGGTTAGCTTCTGCTTGGTTGTTGCTAATGAGGATAATACTTGGCTTTGGAAGTTCTACCCTGCTGGATACCGTTATTGGTTTTATTCCTTCTTCCTTGGTTTTGTTGGCTTTTCTATGTAGATGACCACATCATCTTTATTTTTTTATTTTTGGTTTTTGAGGCGGGGGGTTGGGGGGAAGGGCACGGGGGGGGGGGGGGTGAGAGAGAGAATCCCAAGCAGCCTCCACACCCAGCAGGGAGCTCAGTCTCACAACCATTGAGATCATGACCTGAGCGGAAGTCAAGAGTCAGACGCTCGACAGACGGAGCCACCCAGGCACCCCCATGGATCGCATCATCTTTAAATAGAGTTGGCCTTCTTCCTTCCGGTGGTTCCATCTCGTTTCTTTTGTCAGTTGCGTCCGGCACTGTGTTGGCAATATGACAGCTGACATTTTTGCTTTGTTCCTGATTTTGAAGCGAATGCTTGCATTTTCTCCTGCTAGTATGATTTTGCTGCAGCCATTTTGATGAAAGGCATTTCTCAAGTTCAAGAACTTTACCGAATTCTCCATATTACTAGTTTCCTGAAACAAACAAACAAAAAACCCAACCACAACTAGATGTTGAACACACACCTGCTTTTTCTGCATCTGTTAAGATTATCTCATGGTGCTTATTAATGACGTGGAATACTCTGGCTTTTTAGATGATTGACCGTTCTTTGTTAATGAAATAAGCTGATAAACCTTAACCCTGATCTATTAGTTTTTAAAATACTCTGTTAGGTTGAGTTAGCTAATATATATCTGAGATTTTTGCACGTATGCTCATAAGGAAAATAGGCCTGTAATTCTTCTCTCCTGTACTGCTCTCTCTGATTTTGAGCTCAAGGTTGTACTAATCTCCTAAAAGGACTTGGGCAGGTTCCTGTCACTTTACATATTGTCACTATACATGCTCATATATGGGATACATTGGCAGTTCCAAATTGGGCTGAACTCACTCATAAAAACAGACTTTCCCCTTCTTTTGGTAACACCTCATGTTGGGAAGTGATTCAACTGTACATCCTGCCTTAAAAATGTTTGTAACTTTTTAGTCTTTCTAGAGAGGTGGGTAAGGCAACGCCCCCTGGCTCATGGGCTGGGATTGCCTCTACCCTGGGACCCTTTTCTAGGAGGGGTTGCCATGGAAACAGATGGGTTCTGGTTCAGCCTCCTTGGCTGGCCAGGCAGAAGGTGCAACAATCCCAGAGCAGCCTGTATGATCCAGAGGAACACTGGGCTAGCCCCCAGGGCTTTCTGGTTACTATCTTTACTTTTTTTGAGTGTTCCGGAGCAATCCACTGCCTTTCTGACAACCCCCACCCCCCCCCCCCCCCCCGCCAGTTTTGTAGAATACCTATGATGTCTCCTCTAGCTCACGATGTGGGAGAAGGGGAGCTCCAGCTCACGGTTAATGCCTACAGTGGGCTCATCCGGGCTCCCCTCCACCTCCACCTTTCCTCCAGAGACCCTGCCAGACAAGGCCGACCAGGACAAGTACGAGCTGCTCTGCTTAAACAACACTCGGAAGCCAGTGGACGCGTTCAAGGAGTGTCACCTGGCCCGGATCCCTTCTCACGCTGTCGTGGCCCGAAGTGTGGACGGCAAGGAGGACTTGATCTGGAAGCTTCTCAACAAGGCGCAGGTGTCCACCTCCTCCCCCCCCCCCTCCCCCCCCCCCCCCCCCCCCCGCTCCTAAGGTCCTCCCCGCCTGCCTTGATTTGCCGTGGGGAGCTTCCTTCCTTCCCGAATGTCCTGCTGCTTTACAAGTCTTTCTGCGGCCTCTCTGCACAAAGGCTAACAGATTCAATGGGCTCTGGACGAGGCAGTATTCCCAGGACTCTAAGGTGCCTGGGCCCTAGCGACTTTTGAAGCCACAGCTGAATGAGCCACGGGGCCAGTCCCTCCACACGAGGAAGTGAACCAAGGTCCCCAACGCTCAGAATCATCCCCAAGCTCCGGGAGCTGTGGTTCAACATTGTGCTTTTCTTTCCTGTCTATTTCCCACTGACGCTGTAATTCCATTTTTCCTTAATCAGGAAAAGTTTGGAAAAGACAAGTCACCTGCGTTCCAGCTCTTTGGCTCCCCTAACAATGAGAAGGATCTGCTGTTCAAAGACTCTGCCCTTGGGTTTTTGAGGGTCCCCTCGAAGGTCGATTCTGGGCTGTACCTTGGCTTCAACTACCTCACTGCCATCCAGGGCCTGAGGGAAAGTGAGTGAGGCCCGGGCAGGCCCTGCGGGCAGGCTGGTGGGGGTGCTAAGCCAAGGGGCAGGCCTTCCAGAAAGTACTCTCCCTTCTCCGGCAGCAGAGCTCTGCTCTGGAGTGGCCCTTGTCCATTCGAGGCAGATGCCAGTGTGCTGTGAAGCAAGGCAGGGCATTTTAACATGCGGGAGAGTCTCCAGACTAATGTGACAGACACCCAGTTAATGCGGTTGTATGTCCCCGGCTCCCCGGCCTGGACAATCAACTTACCTCTTTATGAAGTAAGAACTACGCACATGAACCGAGAGAGCCAGGGCCCCTCCTGGGATGAATCTGGAGGCCTGGTGAACGCAGTTCTGGACTGGGGCCCTGGACTTGGCCGGGATACCACAGGGGGCCAGCTCAGCCATGGCTCCTCCTCTCCTGGGGGGCTGAGATGGAGTCAGCCTGAGCCAGGACACTGCACTGCAGTTAATGGTGGTGCCTGAGGGGAGGTCAGTCCCCTAGGCCATCTCTTGGGGCTGCCGCTGTCTGTGTCCCGGAGCTTTAATCCCGTGGGACCCCGATACTAGGCAAGTCACCGCACTAAGGCTTGAAGGGTGGGTTAGAAGCCAGGGAAGCCTCCAAAGGAACCGAAATAGGAGGCCCGGGGTTACGCGCGCCTGGCGAAGGGGTTGGGCCCCGGAGAGCGGCAGGGGGCAGCGAGCGCACGGCTTCCGGGCGGTGGGCGGCGCCTGGGTGTCCCCGCCAGGCTCTGGGCCCCACGACCGACCGCTGTGTCCCTGTGTGTCCCTGTGCGCAGCGGCTGCCGAAGTGGCGGAGAGGCGCGCGCGCGTCGCTTGGTGCGCGGTGGGCGGAGCGGAGGAGCGCAAGTGCCAGCAGTGGAGTCGCGCGAGCCTCGGGAAAGTGACCTGTGTCTCGGCGCCCACCGGCGAGGACTGCATCGCCCTGGTCCTGGTAGGGGCGCGGGCTCCGCCGGGGGTGGGGGGGGGGCGATCGGGACCGGGAGACACCGTGCAGGCGGGGCACAGGCCCAGAATGTTTGTGGCCTTTCCACTCTCCTGCTTCGAGGAACAGTCGTGATTGTTGCAGGGCGCTGGGAGGACATAGAAAGGTAGCTCGTAGAAAAACAAACAGCAGACATACACCACGGCTAAAGTCCTGATAATTTCCTAGCCCCGGACTTCTCAGGACACGTGTGCGCGTGCCCCCAACCGTCCTGGATCGTGCCAGTTCGGTTGGTTTTGAGTCCTTGCCACTTAACGGTACATCGTGGCCATTCCCCCACGTGAATATCTATTCCCTGAAAACACTGAAAAATGATTTGAGGATGTCTTTCCCGTGGCTGTGGCTGTTCAGCCACGAACCTATTCCGCTTTGGCCCGTTATTTTGTTATTACCATTAGACCCCCCCCGCCCCCCCCCCCCCGTGCTGCATCCCTGAATAGAAATTTTCATCCATATCTTCATATCTCCAGTTTTTAAAAAAATTTTTAAAGTTTATTTATTTTGAGAGAGAGAGAGAGAGAGAGAGAGTGTGTGTGTGTGTGTGTGCAAGTGGGGGAGGGGCAGAGAAAGAGGGAGAGAGAATCCCAAGCAGGCTCCACACTGTCAGCACAGAGCCTGATGTGGGGCTCGAACGCTCAAACTGGTGAAATCATGACTTGAGCCCAGATCAAGAGTCAGAGGCTTCACCGGCTGAGCCACCCAGGTGCCCCTCCAGTTTCTTTTTTAAAATTTTTAACGCTTATTTATTTTTGAGAGAGAGAGAGAGTGGGGAAGGCGCAGAGAAAGAGGGAGACATAGAATCCAAAGCAGGCCCTGAGCTGGCAGCACAGAGCCCGATGTGGGGCTCGAACTCACAAACTCATGTGGGATCGTGACCTGAGGTGAAGTCGGACGCTTAACTGACTGAACCACCCAGGCGCCCCTCCAGCTTTTTTTTTTTTTTTTTTTAAATAGAGTTGTAAGAAAATTATTACTGAGCCGAAGAGCGAGTTTGCAGTCTTGATGAATCCATACTCGAATGTTGGGGTGCGGGTGCATTCATTCCCCTGGCGAAGCAGCTCAGTCGTTTCTGCTTATTTGTTGAACAACTTCTGTGTCGAACTTGAGCGTAACGCCAAGGGGCTGAGACCAGACAAGGCGGCTTGTTCGATCCGTCTCCTCACTGAGTGAGGCTGGTCCAGGAGGGCGTCCCAAGAGCGTTTGGGGGACAGAGGGTCAATGCAACGTGTGCCTGGTCTGTCCATTGGGAGCGACCGCACGAAAGGTGTGAGGGGCTGATAATCGAGAGTGTGCCAAGTGTTTCCTTGGGTGCTCAGTTCAAACAGGCCCTGTCTCTTTCTGCTACCTCGTCAGAGCACCTGACATTCTCTGACCTAAAGCCATCTCTCAGACAGCCTAGAAATAGCCGAGACGGGAAAGCTCCTCTCTGTATGGTGCCGACGATTTGCTTTGGTTTTACAGAAAGGAGAAGCCGACGCCCTGAGCCTGGATGGAGGACTGATCTATGTCGCGGGCAAGTGTGGTTTGGTGCCTGTCCTGGCCGAGAACCAAAGTAAGTCGGTGTTGGGGGGGCGGGGGTGTCCTCTCTGGTTTCTTCCGTCTGGCCCATGGGAGCAGTAACCCCACTTGGTGGGTCCAGGGGCAGATGCTGAGATGGACGGATGCGTTCCAACAGGAGAATCGGGGAGGGTGGGGGGCAAGAACGGATGAAAGGGGCCTTTACCCACACGGCCTGTGTGTTGAGAAGTGACAAAGCACAGATTGGTTTCCTCTTCTTCATGTAAAACGGGATTTTAGTCAAGTACGATATACATACAGAAAAGTGCCCGTAAGTGCAACTCAGTGACGTGTCACAAACTGGTGGGTCCCCATGCCCTAGTGCCCCGATCACGGCAAGTTCCAGATGGCCCCCGGCGCCCTCCTGCCACCAGCCGCCTTACTCCAGCGAGGGCAGTAACCCCTGACTTCAAACGGCACAGATCAATTCTGCCTGTTTAAAAAAATTTTTTTTTTAATTTTTATTCATTTTTTGAGAGAGAGATGGAGACAGAGCGTGAGCAGGGGAGGGGCAGAGAGAGAAGGAGACACAGAATCCGAAGCAGGTTCCAGGGTCTGGGCTGTCAGCACAGAGCCCGTCGCGGGGCTTGAACTCACGAGCTGCGAGATCATGACCTGAGCCGAAGTCGGACGCTTAACCGACTGAGCCGCCCAGGCGCCCCAGTATCTGCCTGTTTTTAAACCTTCCGTGCAAGACACATGCTTTGTACGTCTGTTGCTCAGTGTTACGTCCGTGAGATTCATCCAAAGAGTATTGAATCTCGCTGCTGTATGGTATTCTGTGGTGTGACCCTGGTAGTTATTCGTCCATCTATGGGGGAGAGGCGTTCGGGTCATTTCCAGTTGGTGGCTGTTGTTTGGGTCATTTCCAGTTGGTGGCATCTGCGTCTGTGTCTTCTGCTGAACACAAGCATCTATGCCTTTCTGCTGCATGGGATTGCTGGACGGTCTCTTCGGATTTGATCCCGCATCGCTGAGATTTAACAGTTTGTGGCTTCTCAGTAAAGCTGAGTGTTTAATGACATTTTGCTTGTTTTTGCTCCTTTCAGAATCACAGATCCCTAATAATGAAAGTTGTGAGGATAGACGAGTGGAAGGTGAGTTGGAATCTGCTAATTTCAGGGTCATGGGTAAGTTCTCATTGCTGGAGGAGGAGGAGGAGGCGGCCGGGAACTTAAAAGAAAAAAAAAAAAAAAACCTCACAGAAAGAGATACAGCCACAGAAGCCGTAAGCTCTTTTGAAGAGGCAAATAATTCATAGACGAGTAATTGTAATTAATGTTGTATTGACCTTCACACTTGGCAGAGAACTGTCAGAGTTCTTCACTGTTCTCACAGCCATGGACGGTACTGCGGCAGATCCTGGCCTTGAACCGGGTCTCCCGGGCTAGATCCCGTGCTCTGAGCGTTACCCCCACCCTCCCGCTGGAGCCTGGGCTTGCTCAGCGCCAGAGGAGCTCTGCACTTGTCCACGGCTGGAATCCGTCAGTGACGCACCGTCAGGAGAGGGATTGCCACCATGTGGACCCTCTCACGGTGCAGGGCTGGATTGGACTCAGCATGGGGGGGCCCTTGCAGACACACTCCCTGCACCTACACAGCACTTAGTCTGGTGGCCATCGTGGCTGTGGCCCAGTGTCTGTTGCAGCTGGTGATTTATGCACTATTGGGGTCACGCTTGTTCAGTGGTTTTTTTTTTTTTTTTGCCTTAGTGGCTCACGTCTAATTTAGTAGCTCACAATGTGTGCCTGGCCAAGGACAGTCCCTAGCAATCACTTAAAGGATCCGCTTTTCCTGGGGCGCCTGGGTGGGTCAGTCGGTTAAGTGTCCGACTTTGGCTGAGGTCACGATCTCCCAAGTTTGTGGGTTCGAGCCCTGCCTTGGGCTCTGTGCTGACGGCTCAGAGCCTGGAGCCCGCTTCGGATTCTGTGTCTCCCTCTCTACCCCTCCCCTGTTCATGCTTTGTCTCTTTCTCTCTCAAAAATAAATGAACATGAAGGATCAGCTTTTCTTATTATTTCGTTTCATAGCCTAGACCGTTCTCACCTTCCCAAAGAACAGCAGCCGAAGCTTCAGGCAGTGGCCGGATACTTGGGGGCATCATCGCCTGGCGATGCTTCTTGACTTATTTTGGCTTGGGTTGCAGACGGATGCACTAGAGTCCCATGCCAGGCACCCTGGAGGTTAAGTCCTGCTCTTCTGTTGCTCAAGGGTACCTGGCCGTGGCAGTTGTCAGGAAATCAGATGTGGATATCACCTGGAATTCTCTGAGAGGCAGGAAGTCTTGCCACACCGCCGTGGACAGGACTGCCGGCTGGAACATCCCCATGGGCCTGCTGTTCAACCAGACAGGCTCCTGCAAATTTGGTGAGGCCTGAGGGGGTCGTGGGTGGGCCACCCTGGGCGGTAGGCACATCGAGCTGTGGAACCTCAGGGAAGGGCAGGGGCGGGGATGTGCAGGCCGACTGCGGCCCGCGGGCCCCTTTTGGGGTAAGCGTGTTCTCTGTGTGGCTGAGGAGGGTCTCTGAGTGGGTCTCTACCCAACACGTCCCATGCCCCAGCCACCCCAGCCCAAGATAAAAATTCTGGAGTATCAGTCTGTTTCTCTGCACCCTAAGAACGGAGGCAGGTTCTGAGAAGTACGGATGTTATTATTATTATTATTATTATTATTTTTAATCTCTTGGAGCTCTGGATCCGAATTTCTCTTAGGCGCCGGCTTCCTAACTTGGGGAAAGGCACCTGCCTGCCTCATGAAGCTGACTTCTTCCTCCACATGGCAAGGAAACCAAATTAGACCTCCAGGGTTCTGGCTCACCTGCTTCCGGGGCCTTCTGTCCTGGCCGTACCCCAGGCTCACACCCCGTGCCCTACCTGCTGTGGGCCTGGTGACGTGGAAGTATGTGACATGTTCCCGCCGGGGCTCACCTCTCGTGCAGGGGTCTCCTCGAGTGGGGCCCCCCTGCATTTTGGATGGGTTAGGGACCCTGGTTCAGGCAGCTTTCCACGTGGCTCTGCTCCTCACTGCGAGCACTCGCTGTGGTTGCTCTGCACAAGCCCCGCGGCCTCCTCCGAGCTGGGGGGAAGCCGCCAGGACCTTAGCGGGGTGCTCCCCAGCCTCCTCCGGAGTTTGGCACGCGGGGTGGCTCTTCCGGGGGCGGGGGCTGCACACGTCTCAAAACGGGCTTTAGCTGCTCATCGAGGCGGGGCTTTCTTGTCCGCATCGTGTTCTCTCTCCTCAACCCACATTAATCCATGTTGGCTCCCTAACGCGGGTTAAATCACACGATGGGCTAGTGCAGATTACGTTTAAGCTGCTGGGAGAGAAAACCCTGACCGGCAGAGGCTTATTTCCCTCTCGTGCAAGTGCGATCCAGAGGTGGACTGTCCACAGCTACTGGGACAGCAGCACAGTGTCAGCAACGCGGGCTCTGACAAGGTGGCTTCCATGCTCAAGGTCACCTCATGGCCCGTGGAGGTCTAGTTCCCGCTTCTGCTTTCCATGTGCAGCATGAAGGAGGGGAGGGAGAAGAAGAGGCAAAAGGCAGGTGCCAACTGTCTTTTAAGGGTGTTTCCAGGACGCTGGCACACAGCGCTCCTGCTTGGTGCTCACTGGCACGTCCCTAGCCACATGGCTCTACTGGGCACGGGGTGGCGGGGGAGGCCAGTCTTTATTCTAAGGGACCAGGAGCTCGGGTCAAAAGCTGGCTTTCTATTTCGGAGGCAAAGGAAAATCAGGTCCTGCAGGGTGCCACCAAGTTCATCAGCTGAGTCCCCAGCTCGAGGCTGTCATCGTGGGACCCTCTGTCCAGTGACAGACTCTTTTCTCTGGCCTCGGTCAGGTTTCCCGTCGGTGCCTACAGGGAGAAGCTTCTCCGATTTCTGGTGGGCCCTCGGTGGGTGGGTCCGTGTTGCCGTTCGCGACGGTGAGCGTGTTCTGTCTGTCCTGGGCCGTGTAATGAACCCAGACCCAGTGGCATCGCCTGCTGGGCGAAGGCCTCTTACGTCGACACGGGCAGGAAGAGCTGACTCCCGGTGTTCCTTCCCCGCAGATGAATTCTTTAGTGAGAGCTGTGCCCCTGGGTCCGACCCGAACTCCAATCTCTGTGCGCTGTGCATTGGCGACGAAAGGGGTGAGAACAAGTGTGTGCCCAACAGCAGTGAGAGATACTTTGGCTACACTGGGGCTTTCAGGTGAGTGCCGCGGCCGAGCCTCCCCAGGACAGGGACTTGTCCTTCGTCCGTCATCCTCTGGCATCTTGGCAGTGCATTTCTAAGGGGTCAGATATGGCCTGTCACGGCAGAGGCAGGGAGTAGCCTGGAGGTCCACTGAAGGACTGTTCCTCCCCTACATAAGCCACTGCAGACAGTGGAGGCTGACAGGGTGCTGTCTGACCTCAGCTCAGCCGGGCGTCTTCCTGTGGCCTGGGGCCGACGTCGGCCTCAGTGGGCCTCAGGGTCCTCATCCTCAGAATCAAATGGGGAGAGTACGTGGCCCCTTAAGTCCCGTCTATAATTCAATTTTAGGGGGAAGACTTCTCTCTCCTGTAGCCGCCACCTTCTAGGCCAACACCAAGAGTCGGCCACTTAACAGACTGAGCCAGCCAGGTGTCCCTGAGCTTTTCAGTATATAAAATTCAGTAGCCAGGGGCGCCTGGGTGGCTCAGTCGGTTAAGCGTCCGACTTCAGCTCAGGTCACGATCTCGCGGTCCGTGAGTTCGAGCCCCGCGTCGGGCTCTGGGCTGATGGCCCAGAGTCTGGAGCCTGCTTCCGATTCTGTGTCTCCCTCTCTCTCTGCCCCTCCCCCATTCATGCTCTGTCTCTCTCTGTCTCAAAAATAAATAAAACATTAAAATAAATAAGTAAATAAAATAAAATTCAGTAGCCTTTTCTCCAGTGATGGGAGGATACAGAAGTAGCTTTTACTCTCGTCTCAGTGGCCCATAAAAGTATTTTGCAGACGGACAAGAATATCTTTAAGGGTTTGCAAATGGAAGAGTTGTGGTGTGATTCCGCTCAGAAACATTGAGTAGACACGTTTCTGATAAAAACCCAAAGGAATCACGTGGTTTTCTCTCTTAAACCTGTGGGAAGGTATTATTTCACTGGAAACACTTACACCTTGGTATTCCTGTTTATACTGGAAGGGAATGGTTTGTCTTTTGTTCACACTGAGAGCTGGGACCAGAAGTCCTGTTACCACTGTATTTCTAACCAAGGTCCTTATACTGCTGGTTCTTAATTTTCAACCATCAGCTATTTTCCGCGGACTTTCTATTCTGGAAGAAGAGGTTCTAGCCTCTCCTGTGCCTGTTCCGCTCACAACCACAAACTTCACCTGCTTTTAGCCTCCCACAAATTTATGTCACGTTCAGTGCTTACATGACCATGGATATGTAAATATTATTCTCCTATTAAATATGTGGTATAATAAGGTTGTACTTCCCTTATTGTACAAAGTTCCTGTTTACTCTAGAGTTAACTGGTGTCTCATTTTTTATTTGCTTAATTTTCTGTGCTTAAAAAGAAAAATCACTAATTCATCTCAAAACCCCTAGCCAGGAGCGTAAACCTCCTAACAATACATACCCAGAGTGAGTGCTGGCCGGGGTTCATCAGGTGATGGGGAATATTGCTCCTGCCCAGTCTGGACTGGTTTTCTCTAGGCCCCCTGGATGTCTGTGGTCCTGGGATCCCCCTTGATGGTCCTTCTGGGATTTCCTTTTGTTGTACTTCGTGTTAAATTGCCCACTTCCCGGATCCCGTATCTTTCACTTTCTTGGTTTTGTTGGCACAGAACACATCTTTTTGAGAAGGGGTGGCTTGGATTTGCTGTGTTTTGAGTATTACATGTCTGGAAACGTCTTTCTTCTATCTTTGAAATGATTTCTAGTTTGGCTGGATAACTAAGTGGAGGTTGAAAAACATTCTCCCTAAGGATTTTGACAGGATTTCCATGTCTGGGAAATGGCAGTGTTAGCTGTTTTGACTGATTCTCTCACTAAAAACAAGCAAAAATGCTGGATTAGTGCACATGTGCACGCGCGCGCGCACACACACACACACACACACACGTTCTTTTTTAAAAAACATTTTTAAGAAATATTTTTATTTATTTTTGAGAGAGAGAGACAGAGCACCAGCAGGGGAGGGGCAGAGAGAGAGAGACACACACACACACACACACACACACACACACACACAGAATCCGAAGCAGGCTCCGGGCTCTGAGCAGTCAGCATAGAGCCTGACATGAGGTTTGAACCCACAAACGGTGAGATCATGACCTGAGCTGAAGTTGGACACTTAACTGACTGAGCCACCCAGCTGTACCTTCACACGCGTGTTCTTAAGAGTATTGAATAACTGACAAAGTAGTAAAGGATTATTAGACTAAAATCTAAGGGAGACTAGGAATTCAGAGAGAGCTAAGTGCCCACTTTTTCCTCAGGACATTTATCTTCATGACAGACATGAACCTGGAGGTTACCTACACCTTTAAGGTAGGAATGAACCAGAAGTAACTTCCACTCCTACAGGGCATCCAGTTGCTGGATGCCGAGGAGAACAGGGAGGGAGAATGCATACCACCCCCCTGAGAACCTGAAACCATGAGCCAGCTTCTGCATGGATTTGTAGCTCAAACTTGTATCCCCTAGGATGGTCCAGAAATTCTCGACTCACAAATATCTTTAAAAATGATCCCAGGGCACCTGGTGGCTCAGTCGGTTAAGTGTCCAACTTTTGGCTCAGGTCACGATCTTGCGGTTTGCAAGTTTGAGCCCCGTGTCGGGCTTTGTGCCAACAGCTCAGAGCCAGGGGCCTGCTTCGGATTCTGTGTCCCCCTCTCTTTCTGCCCCTCCACCGCTCGTGCTCTGTCTCTCTCTCTGTCTCTCTCTCTTTCAAAAAATAAAAATAAGCAAATTCACATTAAAAAAGAAAAGATCCCAGACTAGTGGTCCCTCTAGAAACATGCCTGGAAGACAGCACTTTCATGGTGGGCCTCCAAAGACTGCTCAGAAATCCTGTCTCAATAATGATGAGCAGTACACAATAAAAAATAATTATAATAATATTAACCAACACACCAGGCTACCAAGCTACCAGAAGCAAAATCCAGCAGAAAAAACAAGGTAGTATTTCTTTTAATAGAAGAATAAACAGAACTTCTGGAAAGGGAAAAAACACAGCAGCTAAAATTAGCCATGCAATTGACCAGATTAACAGCATAGACACAGTAAAAGAATGAAGATTTGTGAAAAACTTATCCAGAATTTAGCAGAAAGAATATACAGCAAGCTCAAAAAATTAAATGCGTTGATCCATTGTCTTCTAAGTCTAGAGTTTCTGTTGAGAAATCGGATACCAGTTTGGACTTCTGATTCTTTGTATATGACACTTTCATCTTGAGAAAACTCTATTTTTGAATTTGGAATACTTTATGTATAATTTCCTGAGAGAATAAGCTTTAGAAGGCTTAGAAAGCATCCTGGACACACAAGTCTATGCAGAGGATATTTTGTGAAGAGTGAAGAAATCAGACACCTAACACATCTCTCTTATATGTGTATTTCTCTCTAAATTTACAGAGATTTAGCAGTAATGAAAAATACGTTTAGGAAAAATTCATCTGGGGTTTTATCCAATGTAACATGTTTCGAGAACGAGTTTCTTACAAAGTTTCTGAGTTTTTAAAAACATGATTTCTTTTAATCTCCAGTATTCTGAAACTTCACACTAATATTTCTGTACGTGGGTCTCCTTTTCATCCTTTGGGATTGGGCCATTGGTGGGCGCATTTCATCTGGAAGCTCAAGGTGTTCCGTTCTGGGAAATTTTACTTCATTATTTTTTGATGATTCCTATGCTGTTTTCTCTGGTTTCTCTGTAAACTTTGATTCGTAAGTTACAGACTCCTGGGTTAGCATCTCATTTTCTTCTTCTTTATTTTTTCATAATTGCTTTTCTTTATCTTCCAGTTTCTGGGATATTTGCTCAGCTTAACCTTCTAATTGTTCTATCGTTTTTAAGAGTTTTTATGATGATGATTTTTTCTTTTTTTACTTTCTAAGAACTCTTTGTTCCGACTGCTCCTTTTTTAGACTTTGCATTCTTGTTTCATGAATGCTGCCCCTTCTCTCATCCCTTTAAAGACATTCATTGTCGTTTTTTAAAAAAAAGTGTTATTCTCTCTCCCATATTGTCTCTGTATTTTCTGAGTATTTCTTTGGTCTCCATTTATTTTTTCTGGTATTTCTTCAACTATCCAGCGGTTTCTGGCCCTTTGTCCCTATTTAAGAAGGAAATAATGGCGCTGTCACAGTTCTGCATCAGTTACCACATCTTGGCAAGTAGGGGCCTCACCTGTGGTGCAGTTGGTTTGTGTCATTTCACTGTGGGGCATCAAATATCAGAATCGATAGGCATTTTTCTTGGGTTGATCAGCTTCTCCAGAGAACGAATCACCCTGTATGCTTCTCGGGAGGCTGAGTAGGGGAAAGGGGCTATGATTTAATCTTCCAGAATAGAGATTTTCAATCCCCTTTCTTTTCTTTTTTTTTTTTTTTAAATGTTTTATTTATTTTTTGAGAGCGAGAGACAGAGTGTGAGCAGGGAGGGGCAGAGAGAGAGGGAGACACAGAATTCGAAGCAGGCTCCAGGCTCCGAGCTGTCAGCACAGAGCCCAATGCGGGGCTCGAACCCACAGGCAGTGAGATCATGACCTGAGCTGAAGTCGGATGCTTAACCGAGAAGCCACCCAGGCACCCCTTTCAATCCCCTTTCTGATTTTAGTGTTGGGCCTCTGGCCTCTGCGGTGCTTGGCTGTCTGTCCGTAGTGTTGTTCAGGTTCAAGTTCCTGTGAACAAACCTTCAATCTTCTGCTGGGTGGGGGGAGGGGGAGTGCTCTCCTGGGTGCATGGGATAAGAGGGTACCTGCCCAGTCCTCCTGTGTCAGCCACTCTCAGGGGTGCCTGGTCCTTCTAACTGATGAGTCTTTCTGGAGTTCTGCCGTGCACATCGTTTTCTTCTGGGCTTCCTACACTTCCGGCTTATGGTACCGCTGTTCTCTGCTCTGCTGGGGAAATCACTGCTCATCGATTTGCTCTCCACCTTCCAAACATGGTCATATTATCTTCTCTCCCTCCTGCCCTCCTCTTGCTCATGGTTTATGGCTTACAAAAAAAAAAAATCTCACTACTGTAAAAAAAAAAAATCTCACTAATGGTATTTTATTGGGATCTTAGAAGCAGGGAAGGTTCACATGTGTGTTCAAGCTACCATTTTATTTATTTATTTATTTTTTAATTTTTTTTTTTAACGTTTATTTATTTTTGAGACAGGGAGAGACAGAGCATGAACGGGGGAGGGGCAGAGAGAGGGAGACACAGAAGCTGAAACAGGCTCCAGGCTCTAAGCCGTCACCCCAGAGCCCGACGCGGGGCTCGAACTCACGGACCGCGAGATCGTGACCTGAGCCGAAGTCGGACGCTTAACCGACTGACTGTCCAGGCGCCCCTCAAGCTACCATTTTAAATCCTAAGTTCCAGGAATATTTGTTTTCGTCTGTGCCATGCATATGACAAATATTTATGAAAACCCTAATGGTTTTTCTTCTCGGGCAATGTGTTTCTTTTCTGGAACATTTTAGGTGCCTGGCTGAGAAGGCTGGAGATGTTGCCTTTGTGAAAGACTCCACTGTCCTGCAGAACACGAATGGTGGGTGAATACATCCCAGTATTCAGATGTGCAGTCAGGAAGCTATTATAGAACCTTTTCCAGGCTTTGGATCAAGTTCATTCCAAAATCCTTTACCTCATATGCAACATGGTGCATCTGTGAGTGTCACGTTGACTTTGAAACCAAGTTCCCTCTGTCTCACTCTCTCTCGGACACACACACATGCACACAAACACGCACCAGCCGTGCTCAGTAACAAATGTCTCCCTGGCGTTGTCTAGTCACCCACGAAGCACACCATCTGCCTGTTCCTACATGGACAACTGAATGTGGATGCTACCAAAAAAAAAAAAAAAAAAGGAAGAAAGAAAAATTGATATGCGCAAATACAATGAATACAATTCCCTTTTTTTTAATGTTTATTTATTTTTGAGAGATGGAGACAGAGTGTGAGTAGGGGAGGGGCAGAGAGGGAGACACAGAATCCGAAGCAGGCTCCGGGCTCCGAGCTGTCAGCGCAGAGCCCGACGCGGGGCTCGAACTCTCGAGCTGCGAGATCTTGACCTGAGCCGATGTCGGACGCTTCGCCGACTGAACCCCCAGGTGCCCCAAACTTCCCTTTTTAAAAAAGAAAGTAAGGGCCTTCATTGGGACCTCATGGGAGCCCTCAGTCTGGAAACTCCTTGGGAGTCACTGGAGACAAAGTCACAGGCAGATAGAGATAATGGAAGATAAATGGTGATAATTGCCAACTTCCGCACCCCTACATCCGGCTGCCTTCCGAACTGCAGCCCCACTCGGCCCCCACGGCCCCCAGCAGATAACTTGCCACTTCATCCCCTGAGGAAGAGCCACCTGGACTTCCTGCCTCTGTCCTTCAAACATTGGCACTCACAGCCGCTCTTCCCTCCTCCTGCCCCTCTCCATGTCTCTTGGGAGATGGACTGAGGACAGCCATATAAATTTGGAATGATCTCAGTATCAAATAGACAAAGCCAAGAGAATGGATGAAGTGTTTTAAAAAATTTTTTTTTTAAATTAGAGAGAGAGAGAGAGCATGCAAGCTGGGGAGAGGGGCAGAGAAAGAAAGAGAGAGAGAGGGCCTCATAAGCAGGCTACATACTCAGCACAGAGACTGACGCACGGCTCGATCGCATGACCCTGGGATCATGACCCGAGCCAAAATCAAGAGTCCCATGCTCAACTGACTGAGTCACCCAGGCGCCCCTTTTATTGAGGGGAGAGAGTGGAAAGAGAGACGCAGGGGTCTGAGCAATGAACCTGTATTTGCACACACTCAGATGTGCATACAATTACATTTGAACTTGTGAACCGTCACTCTAAGTGATGTCCAAGGATCAGATTGATGTCAGCTTTTTTTTTTTTTATACTGAAGGATAATTAACATCCAGTGTGATAACAGTTTCAGATACACAGTATAGGGATTCAACACTTCTGTATACTTCTCAGTGCTCTTCCCAATCAGGGGACTCTTGATCCCCTAGAGTGATGTCAGATTTAATTGTCTGTAAATTTCTTTGGGATTTCACAACGGCGTTTTATTGGAATTGACTGAATATTTGAGAAATGTATAGAGGTTCCTCACCTTTTCTTAGTGACAGTAAGACCATTCGAACACGAAAGGAAGGAGAAAGCAATTTCTTCTTGGACATAAACCAGATGGTTCTTTTTCTGGAGCTCACTAGAAAATATGGCATAGATGGAAGGTTTTCTTTTTAAAAAATCAACAGCTCTATTGAGAGATAATTCATGCCATGAAATCCGTCCGTTCAAAGTGTGCGATTCAGTGGTCTCCAGCACATTCATGGAGCTGCGTGACCCACCCACACAGTCCAATTCTAGAATACTCACACAAGCCTGTAAAGTGACCCTGTGCCCTTCCCCTCTCCTTCAGAGCTGGCAACCTTCAGCTTGCTTTCTGTCTCTGTAGATTGGCCTGCTCTGGACATTTCACACAAATGGAACCATGTGGCCTTCTGAGACTGGCTTCTTTCACTTGGCATCGTGTTTTCAAGGCCCATCCACGTTGTAGAACGTGTCAATGATTCCCTCTCTTTGGTTGTTGACTCCTAATTCCCTTGAATGGAAGCAGCACTAACGTTTGATATGTTGGAAGTTCGTATCGTTGGTGCCGACAAAGCTTCCTTCCCTCTCTCTCGTGTCACTGAGACCCGCCTGTGCGCGTTTCAAGAGGCCGGTGGACTCGTCCAGCCCACCCAGGGCGGACCTTTGACTAAGCTGGACAGCCGTGGCTGATGCCGCCTCTTTTTCTGTCCCCAGGAGGGAGCTCTGAGGCATGGGCTAAGGATTTGAAGCTGGAGGACTTTGAGCTGCTGTGCCTGGACGGCACCCGGAAGCCTGTGAAGGAGGCGGAGAGGTGCCACCTGGCCAGGGCTCCGAACCACGGCGTGGTGTCTCGGGAAGATAAGGCCCAATACCTGGAGCAGGTGCTGCTCCAACAGCAGGTGCGGATCCCCAGGGCCTCCGGCCCTTTCTTAACTGGCCGGGCTCTTGGGGGGCGGGGCGGTTGTAGGTAAAGCTGCCTACCCACGGCCCTTCTGTCTTGTCCCTCTGCCTGGCGCCGGTGGCTTCATGTGTTGGCTTCATGCTGAGGAGCTGCCGGGAGTCTCCGTGAGAACAGCAGAGGCATCCGCCTTTGTAATCTCGAAGGACAACAACAGACCCAGAACTCCCATAGATTGAAGGCTGTCTGTGGAAAGTGGTTTGAAGCAAACTGTGCAATTTCCTTAAAGTCTGGGATTCTCTTTTGTTTTTTAAAAATATTTTGTAATGTTTATTTATTTTGGAGAGAGAGAGACAGAGCATGAGCGGGGGAGGAGCAGAGAGAGAGGGAGACACAGAATCTGAAACAGGCTCTGGGCTCTGAGCTGTCAGCACAGAGCCCGACGCGGGGCTCAAACTCACGGACCGTGAGATCGTGACCTGAGCCGAAGTCGGACGCTTAACCGACTGAGCCACTCAGGCGCCCCTGATAAGAGGTCTTTAATCATCGAGGTGTTTTGCTCTGATTCCTGGGCATAGAGGAGGATCTATGGCCACGGGAGGCTGAGTGGCCCGCCCAAGGCAAGGACCTGCTCAGTGGCAGAGAAGATTTCCAATGCAGACAGGTTCTCCAGGAGAGCTGGCCTGTGGGAATGCTGTAGGTGATCTCGGAAATCTTCAGCTGTCACCTGGCCACCCAGAGGTTCTAAGGGAAGAGACCACAGATTAACAAGGAGGGGACGATGGTGGGAGGTGGGTCAGAGGTAGTGGGGGGGCCCAGGCCCTGCCCGGTGGGTCGGCCACCCGGGGCACGGGCTGCGGGATGACACGGGGGTGGCAGGAGGCTCAGCTGAGGCAGTGGAAGGACTCCAGAACTCAGCTCCAGAACTCAGGGCTGAGCCTGGCTGGAAGGAAGGTCCTTGGCCTCTCCTGGTCCACACGTTCTCCTGTTTCCCTCGGCGACTCGCTTACTTGTCTGCCCTTTTGGTACAGACTCAGTTTGGGACAAACGGAGACAAATGCCCGAGTGAGTTTTGCCTGTTCCAGTCCGAAACCAAAAACCTCCTGTTCAATGACAACACCGAGTGCCTGGCCAAACTCCAAGGCAAAACGACGTATGAAGAATATTTGGGATCGGCATATGTCACGGCCATTGGTAATCTGAGACAGTGCTCAACCTCCCGTAAGTAGGACGTCCCAGAGACACCACCGCGCGTGAAGGGCAAGGTTGGAGGGCCAAACAGCATTCCAGGAGGGAAGATGGGAATAAAAATGTGAAGGCAATGCGATATCCCCCGACCTCGGGAAGTTACAGCCTCACTGATTGGGTGGAAACACTCAGGAAAAGTAAAGCAGTAGATAATATGCTAAGTTTTTATAATCCTGATTGTAAGTGCCTGTCAGGGAGGTTTTAGACACTGAGAATTCATTGTATTCAGTAGAATGAAGCGTGTGTATATCTATATGTAAGTATACACACCTGCACACATATATATGTATGTGTATATGTGTATGTATTCAGAAAGGACAAACCCCGGTCTCTAGACAATTACCATAAATGCCAACTGTCGAGACTGCAAATTCTCAGAAAGTATCTTAGCCAGGAAAACATATTGACAAATAACTTGGCCCTCCAAAAACACTTCTAAGACATCGCGGAGCGTTGTAAGGCTCCAGGCGGTGATTCTAAAATTTCAACGGGCACTGCCTCCCCTGTGCTGGGGGAGGCCGGGCGGGGAATCACCCAAAGTCTTATTTCTGGCACCTCATCCAGACAGCTGGAGGCATCGGGTGGTGGTGGTCCGGGGTGGGGCGGGGCCAAGAATCTCTGTATCAGCTGTTCCCAACCAGGCACAGTTCCCCTCCCCCGCACCGAGGGGACATCTGGCAACGCTTGGAGGTGTTTTTGATTCTTACAACTTAGGGGGGTGCTGCTGGTGTCTGGGGGGCAGAAGCCAAGGATACTACCAAAGCACGGGACGGCCTTCTCGATGAAGAATTGCCCAGGCCCAAACGTCAATAGCGTCACTGTCCTTTACCACCCGGCGTCCCGGGATCGTGGTCGGGTGGTCCTAGCACTGACGACATTTTGAGAAAGAGGCTGTAGGGCTATTCTTGGGAGCAGCCAGCTCAGGATTGCACAGACTGCCTGCCCCTTGAGGACGGGGCCTGTGTGTCCCTGCCGAGCCCCCAGCACTTAGCACAGTGACTCACGCAAAGCAGGCCCCCGCGAGTATTTGTGAAGGGCTGGGCGAACACGAGTGGAGACAGATTTGCATAAAGACGAGGGCGTGGGTTGCCCACATTTCAGAAGTGAGAGGACCGTCGTGTCACATGAACTTGAGGGTGACAGTTGGTTCCGTTAGAGACAAATGGGGTGGGGGCGGCGTCCATTGGGCCAGGGCGGAACATACCCGGGTTAGCGAGGGCGGGCCCGAGTGGCTGGGCTGGCGTGAGGAGGAAGGCACAGGGAGACAAGTGAGCCGGCACCGCCGAAGGCAGGGGAGGGTCTGTTTCTTAGTGCCCTCCTTGATTGATCTATTGATTAAAAGAAATCAGTTACTGACTCTTCTGCTTTGGTGTGTCCCACAGCGCTTCTGGAAGCCTGCGCCTTCCTGAGGAGGTAAACCCACCCGCAGACTCTCTGGCCTCCCCTCCTGCGGCATCCCAGGCCTGCCCCGCTCTCAGCCCCGCCTGGGGCGCTGGGCTGTCCCCCTTCCCAGCCAGTCACCTGCTTTCGCGGCCCTCAGCGGTCATCCCAGCAATAAAGGAAATGAGAAAGGCTGTCGGTTTTCATTCCTTAGAAGGCGTCCTTTTATCTTCTCTAGAATTTTGTACTGAAATCCTGTGTCTGATCGAATATGAGCACAGCTGGGCCTGTCCTTGCATGTTTTCCAGGTTCAGCGCCTGGAGTTTTGGGTTCGGGGCCTGCTGGTCTGGAGCCAAAGGACAGGCCCGGCAGCTGGCTTTCTCAGGGGCATCTGGCTGGTCGTTCGCATGATCGGTGCCATGTGTGTGCGTGTGCTCGTGTATGCGTGTGTGCATGTGTGCATGTGTCTGTGTGTGCACTTGTACCTGTGTGTGGGTGTGCGTTTGCGTGTGCATGTGTTTCTAGGGCAGAGCGAGGGAATAGGGAGTAGGACTGGTGAGAAAAACTGGGTGTCACAAAGATTTTTGAGTACTTGGTATTTTAAATAAATTGCATCAGGTACAGTGAATGGACAACTACAAGGGTCATAGGGAAAGGTGAAAACCTTCAAGACATTTTAAAAAAATATTTATTTTTGAGAGAGGGAGAGCGCAAGCACAGGAGAGAGAGGGGGACAGAGGATCCAAAGCAGGCTGCAGGCTCTGAACTGACGGCAGTGAGCCCGATGCAGGGCTCGAACTCGCAAATCTCGAGATCGTGACCTGAGCCGAAAGCAAGAGTTGGGCACTCAACCAACTGAGCCACCCAGGTGCCCCTGTTTTGATTTTTAGATTCTACCCATGAGTGAGGTCCTATAACATTTGTCTTGAGTCTGACTTATTTCACTTAGCATAACACTTTCTAGGTCCTTCTCTATCTTTGACTTAACTTTGATAGCACATGGCAAGTATATAAAGTGTCTTGACGTTTCTTGTGATTCAAACATTAGTTGTCAAGTGACTTTACTACAGTGTATGTTTCATATGGAAGTGCTATTTTGCCTCGTGACGTCAGATTGCGTTTATTAAGAACCATAATGAATTCGGCAGAGAAATTTAGTTTTCAAAGCCATTCCGTGTTCTATAAAGTAGATACGGACCATCCTTCTTGTTCAGAAAAATTTCCGTCGTGGCCCTGAACGCAATCTGCCACTGCTAAGCCACAAAACTGCTGCGTGGTAGGGTGAGTCACGATACGAAATTTTTATTTCTGAAAAAAAAAAAAAAATCCACAGAATTAAGGCTAGGTAAGCCCATGGCAGCCAATGAACCTCACGGTTGAGACTGCTGGTTTAATTCACATCGTAAATTCCAATTATTTCCCACAAAGATCCGGTAGCGAATGACCATTGACTTTATTTACCATTTTTACAGATTTTGTAAATTTGGCCAACTGAGCCTTTTCCTGCTCAACACAGACTTGAACTCCCATCGCTTATAACACGTATTGGCAGATCGCACTTCAGATTGTACTGAATTAGTGTTCTCTCAACTTCCTTGAAAATATTCTTGCCTGTAGTTACTTTGTGCAGGCTATTCACGTAGCAAGAAAACCTAGTGAATTCCACAGATCAGGTCGCCTTTACCTCTTTACCCATAGTTCAGCTGGCCAGTTCTTTTAATTACCTGCAAGAAAATGTGCCTGAACAATTGCTTTTATATGAACAGGTTGCTTCTAATTTGGAATGTGGTCTGGTTTTAAGAGTACATATTTGGGGCGCCTGGGTGGCTCAGTTGGTTAAGCGTCCGACTTCAGCTCAGGTCACGATCTCGCGGTCCGCGAGTTCGAGCCCCGCGTCGGGCTCTGGGCTGATGGCCCAGAGCCTGGAGCCTGCTTCCGATTCTGTGTCTCCCTCTCTCTCTGCCCCTCCCCTGTTCATGCTCTGTCTCTCTCTGTCTCAAAAATAAATAAACGTTAAAAAAAAAAAAAGAGGGGCGCCTGGGTGGCGCAGTCGGTTAAGCGTCCGACTTCAACCAGGTCACGATCTCGCGGTCCGTGAGTTCGAGCCCTGCGTCAGGCTCTGGGCTGATGGCTCGGAGCCTGGAGCCTGTTTCCGATTCTGTGTCTCCCTCTCTCTCTCTGCCCCTCCCCCGTTCGTGCTCTGTCTCTCTCTGTCCCAAAAATAAATAAAAAACGTTGAAAAAAAAATTAAAAAAAAAAAAAAGAGTACATATTTATTTCATGTGTTTTCTTGCCTGGTGTTTGGAAGTTTGGGGTGCTGGACAAAGCATAGATTCTGCAATGAGTGGCAGTCATATTTGGGTCCCAGCCTTGCCACTTTCTAGCTGTGTGAGCCTAGACCAATTTCTGAGCCTTAGTTTCCTCCTTGGTGAAATGAGATAAATGCCGTCTACACCCACGGACAAGCACTGAGCCGCGGAGGAGCTCACGTTTGCCAAGGGCCTGCCTCGCATGACACCTAAGACAAATTCAGTGCTCCCCACTTGTCTTCTCATATCCTATTTTTAAAAATATTTTTAAGTTTATTTTTTATTTATTTTGAGAGAGAGCGAGAGAGAGCACACGGGAGGGGCAGAGAGAGAAGGAGAGAGAGAGGATCCCAGGCAGGTCTGGCACTGGCAGGGCAGAGCCCGATGAGGGGCTTGAACCCACGAACCATGAGCTCATGCCCTGAGCTCAAGAATCTGACGCTTAACCGACTGAGCCACCCAGGCGCCCCTCTTCTCGTATCCTATTTTGTACACAGATGTGTAAAAATAAATACACACACGATGCAGCAATACAAAACCCGATGTTTATTTATCCCGCCGTTGACGGAAGCCTGTTTACACTCTGGTGGAATCGTCATGTTCTTCCACTGACGCGTCTTGTGCGGAGCCCTCCGCGCCCCGAAGCAGACTGTCACCCCGCAGACGGCACAGGCGGCAGAGGTGTCTTCGGAACGTGGTGTCGAGGACCGCGTGGAGCACGGGGTTGACGCAGCAGTGGGTGGCGGCGACGATCCTCACGATCTGAACGCTTCTGTCCAGGTGGTAGTTGCTCTGACAGTCGTGCAGGGAGAAATGTTCTCTGAACGCGGACAGGAAAAGTGCGATATTGTAGGGGCCCCACATCAGAAGGAAAACAACCACTACGGCAAACACGAGCTTGTGAGGGTCATACCTCCTCCCCCTAAAGCTCAGCGTTTTTCCCAAACGCGTGTAACAAAACGTGAGAACGCACAGTGGGAAAAGAAGGCCCAGGATGTTCATCTTCAGGGTCAGAAAATGCTTCCAGAAAGTCTCATCAGCTGGCAGGAAGGGAGGGCTGCTAACAAAGCACTCGTATTTCTGGCTCTCCATCTGAGGTGTGTAAAACACGGATTCAGGCAAAATGACCAGCGTGGCCAGGCCCCATGCCAGAAGAGTCGAGGCGATGTTCCAGCGCATCGTCCTGGTCCGGGGAAACCTTCTCATGTTGCAAGACACCAGGTACCTTTGCACGGTCAGAAGGACATTGAAAAGAGCCTCACTGTACAGGCCTATAGAGGAAAATACGACGAGAGTTTTACACACGGGGCTGCCGAGAACCCCCCCATGGGAGGCGGTGTAGGCCCAGAGAGGCAAGGAGAGCGAGAAACATAAATTCGAAACTGCCAGGTTTAGGAAATAGACATTTTCCGTGCGCCTGAGTCCTTTGTGCTTCGCCAGGATGAGCACAGTCAAGATATTGCCCAGCAGTCCAGCCAGGAGCACAGGGATGAAGACCTTGGGGACCACCCCGCTCAAGAGAACCTTGGCGTCGTACGGGTGGCACGTTTCTATTTCGTCGTCATTCAGGTCCCCCTCTATGAGGACGTCATAGTTATCTTCCGGGGCCAACGTGTAATTAGCCATCATCAGCCTGCCCTGTGGAGAAGTGAAAGATTATCTTCCCTTCATACAGCTGGGTGGTCCTGCAGGGGGAAAAAAAAATTGGATTAGCATCCACACAGCCATACTTACCCTCTCCTGATGCTTCCTTGTACCCAGAGTAGGTCTGCATCTCAGGAGACTGAAACCAAACAGAGTGTGCTGACACCCCCGGGGGAATAAAAGGAAGCCTTCCACGTCTTGAGAGAACTTCAGCTCTCCTGGTGGAAACAAGACTTGCCTGTCCGAAGACACCATCTGAGAAAACAGAGCTCTAAAGAGAGCCGAGAACTGTGGTCTAGTTTCCTCGAAGTCGGTCCCGGTCCTAATTTCTATGTGTGCAAAAAGCCTGCTCACCCTGTGAAGGAGCTTCCTGTGACGGGCTGGCTGATGACTGAGTCCTTCTCTCCAAGGAGAGAAACAAAAGGTTTGCAAAAGTGAAACCGTCCCCAAGCACCAACAGGAACGTCACTGGATGACTTACCACTTGACCGAGTTCCAGGGGGGCAGGGCACAGCCTCTTGACCCACCATCCGAGCTGCTGTGGGAATGGCCTGGGGGCAGCTGGGAGACCGGCTTTCTTCTGAGCAGAAGGTCCTGACCTTGAGGGGCAAGAGAAGCCACTTTTAGCCCTTGGTAGGTCTGTGTCTACACCACAAGTGCCCGGTCTCAGGGAGTAACCCAAATAAAGCAGCTCGAAAGCTCCTCCAGACCCCTAGAGTGTTTCTCAAGCCTTTGAGCCAAACCAGGAAGTTGTTTTCTCCTCCCGGTTCCCCCCCGACCCCGCCTTTGATTTCCCTGTGGCCTTTAGACAGGCGTCCGGCTGGCTGCCCTAGATAAGGGAACTGAGTTGTCGCTGCTCCCCAGTGATACTAGGTGGGGTGGCAGGAGGGCTCTTCTGAGCAGGTAACAGCCAGCAGCGGAGGAGAAAGGGTCCTGTGGTAGCTCTATGTCCGGACCCCAGGGCCCGGCGCTCCCCTGCAGCGGCTCATCCACAGCAGCAGAAACCACTGGGCATCTAGAACGCTCGGGGAGAACCACAGTGAGTGGCATGTGCTTGGATTCTCCTTGTCATTGTTGAGAGACACTGAGCTGTGGCTGAAGGGGGGGGGGGGTCCTGAGGGAGAACTTGGGGGACAAAGGAAGCCACGGAGGGGTGTCACTTGGGACAGGGAAGGGCGTTTCTGCCGAGATGCTCAGTACCGGTGGGTGTGGGGCCGCTGTGGGGATTTGAGGAAAACTGACAGTGGGGAAAACCCGGAGTTAGGCAAGCCATGAGGTGTTGACCCTGCTCTGAGAAGATGCCAGGAAATTCCACAGAAGCAATGCCAAGTCTGGGCTACAGAGGCGGCGAGGGAACGTGCTACCCCCTGACTGAGGCAGGGGTGGGGTGAGAGGTCTGAGGCCAGAGAGGAAGGAGGCCGGGAAGATTCCAGATTTGGGAGAGTGGGAGGAATTAGCGGGCGGGGGGCTGCATGGGGGTGGCTTGGAAGAAAGGTGGATGGAGAGGAGGAACGTGAACCGGTTGGAAAGTCTGTATGAACTTCCTCTGGATCAAGTCCCTGTACCTGTGAGTGACCTAATTTGGGGACCAGACCTACACCGTGGTTTAGCATTCACAGAGTTGGTTAAATAACATCCCTGTCAACGAATGCCAGAAACATGTCCGAGGTGAGCATTCACTACAGAGCGTGGACCCGTGGAGATGGAAATAGAAATGAGCACACTATTAAAAGAAAAGGAAAACAAAGATAAAAGAGCTCAGACGAACATATGGTCGAGCATTAAATTTGCCTCGAAGATGATGTTCCTCTGTATGGAGGGGTTTGGTGTCACTGGGAACCCCTCTGTGAGCACTTCCCAAGCAAGGCTTGCCCCACTCACTCCCCCCCCCCATCCCCCAGGCTTCTGTGAGTGAGTGGGAGTTGCCCATCCCCGGAAGCCTTGCCCCCTGGGCACAGCTCTGGGACCAGCAGACATGCCTGGGCTATTTGGAGCCACACCAGCCCTACGACCCCAGGACCTTGGTGCCTTACTGTCTGATGCTCACTGATCCATCCGGGGTGAGGCAGCAAGTAGTCAAGTCAACTCTGAAACCTAAAAAAGCCCCGTGGATACACATACACACACACACACACACACACACACACACACACTACATGATTAATGATTATTTCCTCTATTTAAAGGAAAATAGCAGCCAGCAGGACCGCACATATGTCACAGAATTACTTGAAATTTGAATTTCCCCAGGAAAAACACTAGAAATTCAGGCTCACCCTAACTTCCTGATATTAGTACAGGCTTCGCTTTCAGTATTATTTTATTTTGGCTTGACTCCCAACATTCTGCTTATTCACACTCAGGCCAGGGAGCTCTTCCCTTTTTTTTTTTTTTTTTAAATTGAGATATAATCGACATATACCATTGTGTAAGTTGAGGGTGTACAGCGTATTGATTTGATATGTTTATATTGCAAAAGGATTGCCGTTGCAAGGTGAGCCAACACCTCTGTTCCCATCACGCGACCATCATTTCTTCTACTAGGAGTGGGAACAATTCAGATCTACTCTGCCAGCAAGTTTGAGGTTTATTATACAATTTTGTTGCCTCTAATCACTGTACTGTGTGTTAGATCTCCAAGGCCATGGGATTCCAGAAACTTCTAAATTGGTAGGAAGGAATGGTTTGGAGGTCTGAAGCGGAGGCAAGAGGAGAGTTTCGTTACCATTCCACTGGCTGGAACCATAATAGGGTCTCTTCGCTATTTGTGAAACCTCACCACATTCTGTGGCTTTGGCATGTGGCTCACAAACCTTACTTGAGTTCTTTATCGCTGTCATTTAACCCCGATTTCAGTCTAAGAGAGTAACAAACTAGAACTCTTGTTTTCCTATACACACAGATCACTCATCTATTCAATTAGTCTTTTCCGCAAATATGTATATGGAATGCCTGGCGTGTGCCCAGCGCCATCCTGGGTGAACAAGGTGAACATCAATGAACGAGGTAGGCAAACATCCTGAACTTCACGGAGCTTACGTGCTACAGACAAAAGCAGAATACGTAAGTAAATTGTAGGGTAGTGGCAGAGACGTGCTATAGGGAAAAAGCAGGAAAGAGGGTAGGAAGGGCCAGGGGGGTGCAAGAGTTCACATTTTACACAGGATGGTTCAGAGAAAGCTTGGCAACAGGTGTGCACAGGAGCGGCACATGATGGGGCCCGATAACTAATGCTCGCGATCTCATTTTTCCCTCGTTACTAAGGGACATTGGAAAGCACATGATTCAGTCGGTTGCAGTCATACCACCTCGAATCTAAGCTCTGAATCTCAGCCTTGGGAGGGAAGGCACCTTCCAAGGGTGTTCCTTCTGGGAACTAAACTGAACTAAAAAATGTAAGCAAGTGTCTTTACTACGGGACTTCTCAGAACTCTTAATACGCTAATAAGTATAGCGATCCTCCCTGAGGAAGAGAGGGTCTGCGGTGTTTCCCAAAGTGGTTTGATCGCGGAACCCCCTTTGATGTTCGCAAACAGGTCCTTATGGGCCAACGGTTCTGTAGAACACAATTTGAGAAGTGTTGCCTTTGACATACACACACTACTGTGTCGTGGGGCGGCCATGGGGACGGGCCTCCGCCACTCTGAAGGGAGTGTAACTGAGGGTCCCTGCTGCCTCACCCTGAAGCACATCCTCACGCGCCCTCCAAAGGCCATGCTTACCGGGGGCGGGCTGCTCCGGCCAGTGACCCTTTTAGGGACACCGGAGCAGGCCCAGTCCTGGGAGGTCGGCTCCTCTGACGGTGACTTTGGCTGGTGCTTCCCCTCACCCCCAAGCCTTGACCCTCCTTCTCTCCTTTACTTGGGGCTCAGATCCGCTTTGTGACCTGGGGCTTTCCCAGCTTCTTCCGGCTCCCTATGATCTCTCAGAGACATTTCCTCTAATGCATTTCTTCTATGCCACATCATCCCACCTCGAAGGAGCCAAGCTAACACAACCTCAGAAGAGCGGCATCCATCTCTAGGGGCTTGAGCCCTTGGCTTGCTGGAGAAGAATAATGCTTTGCAACACTTCTTCCCTCTCTGACCATCTTGCCCACCCCCATCTACCTGTGGCCTGCCAGGCTCGAGCTCTCTGGAACACATGAGATCAGGGATTGCCATCATGGCCCATCCTCCTCAACTCCTCAGGTCATGTGCCTTCTCTGGTTCTCATCACCATCTCCCTCGTGCCCTCTTTGCCTTCAGCTCCCTTCTCCGTGCTCCCTTTCCCCCCCCACGCTCTTCCTCTGTGCCCTCTGGAACCTGAATTCCGTGATAGACACTCCTGCTGACCTCCTTAACGTATCCCAGAATATTCCTAACGTTTCTCATCCCTTGGGGGTACCCCTTCCCTCTCACACCTATCTTGGGGGTCAGGAGGTGACATCCCTGGCCCCGGTGCAACTTGCCGACCCTTGTTCCCAGGTATGCTTCCGGTCCCCAGTCCTGTAACTGTATCACCCTCTGCTCCCTTGCATCCCTGCCACCGCCTGCCTGCCTGCTCCCTCCCCCCACCCCACTTTTTAAAAATTAAAGCCATGGATAATGAACTTTGGTCCATTCCAATTTCCTCCATGTCCCTGGTGACTTAACCACCTGTGTTGACCCTCGTCTTGTACCAGCTTGTAACTTCCATTAACTCACGAATTCGACTTCCCTCAGGTCCGTTGACGCTGATTCACCACCGAAGCCTTGTAGTACATTTGCTCACTTTTCTGATTACAGCTTCCACTGCTTTGACCCCCTCCCCCTGTTCACTTTCTGCTCCTGCCCGTGCTCCTTCCTCGAGCCCCCCAGCCTCTGCCCGCGAGCCCCTCGGGTGGTCACATCCCTCCTGTCTCGCTGGGATCCAAGTCTATCACTTAGCCACTCTCTCTGGTCAATACCTGGCCCTCCCTTGAAGCCCCGGCCTTAGATCGACCCTCCCCACCTGCTTCTCCTTTTCACTCCTTCTCTGAGTACGTGAGTCTGAGGATAGCTGGTTGAAACCATCTAAGCCACAAAGAGAAGACTTATCACTAATTTGTGGTCTCCCATCTCAGCTAGCTTCCAGAAACTTCTCTAGTCTCCCTAGTCACTCTTCTGAGTGTCCCAAATTGTCCCCTTCTCCTATTTTCCATCAGCTGTTCCAAGCACCCGAAACCTCTTCCTGTGCCTTCGAACGCCCACCGCCACTGCCCACACTTACGCTCAGGAGGCGACCCCATCTCTGTTTTTGTCCACCCCCTGGGCTCCGGCTTCAAATGCATGGTGGCATCTCCATTCTTCCCTCCTCCATAGAAAGAGTTGTTCCTCTGATAGTAAAGGTTAATTTCTCTTCCTGCACTCTGATCGCCAGCAGCCGGAATCTATTAGATTCTTCGCGATATTGAAATGCTCTGGTGTCTCCCTTAAAGGTTTTTGTTTTAATGTTTATTTATTTTTGAGACACAGAGAGAGACAGAGCGTGAGCGGGGGAGGGGCAGGGAGAGAGAGAAAGACACAGAATCCGAAGAGGCTCCGGGCTCTGAGCTGTCAGTACAAAGCCTGACGCGGGGCTCGAACTCACGGACCGTGAGCTCACGACCTGAGCCGAAGTCAGACACTTAACCGACTGAGCCACCCAGGAGCCCCTGGTGTCTCCCTTAAATAAAGACTGTAAACCCATCTTTCCCAATGTTTACAACAGCACTGTCAACAATAGCCAAATTATGGAAAGAGCCTAAATGTCCATCGGCTGATGAGTGGATAAAGAAGATGTGGTTTATATCTACAATGGAATACTACTTGGCAATGAGAAAGGTGGAAATCCTGCCGTTTGCAGCAATGTGGATGTTACTGGAGGGCATTATGCTGAGTGAACTAAGTCAGTCAGAGAAAGACAGGTGTTATGTTTTCACTCATATGTGGATCTTGAGAAACTTAGCAGAAGACCGTGGGGGGAGGGAAGGGAAAAAAATAGTTACAATCAGAGAAGGAGGGAGGCAAACCATAAGAGACTCTTGAATACAGAGAACAAACTGAGGGTTGACGGGGAGGGAGGGGTAACTGAGTGATGGGCATCGAGGCGGGCACCTGTTGGGATGAGCACTGGGTGTTGTATGGAAACGATGAATCATGGGAATCTACCTCCAAAACCAAGAGCACACTGTATATACTGTAGGTTAGCCAACTTGATAATAAATTATATTAAAAAACAAAAATTTAAAATAAAAAAAAACAGAAAAAAAATAAACCCATCCTTAACCCCACACCCCGCTCTAACGACATACCCTCCCTCTTCTTGGGGAGCCTTCATTCGTCGTCCAAACCCACTCTTCCTACATTATCATCGTTCACTCCCCACTCAGTCCCCTCCAGCCTGGCGTCTGTCTCCACCATTCCCCTGAGATCGGCCTCCCCAGGGTCACCAACAGCCTCCCGTGGAGAAATGTCATCCACTGCTCTGTGAAGCTGGGGCAGCTGACGCATCGCGTGCCGGTGAGTGGGAGGTGTCCACTCTCCCCCTACTCGCGATACGGTGGACAACACGTAGGCACCGTTACCTCCTGGGCTGCCCCAGCTGAAGCCACGCTTGGAGTTTCTGAAACCCTCACGCAATCTAAAAAGACATCCGCACAGGCCTTTCCAGTAAAGGTGGCAGAGGGAAGCAGGGTCACGGCCTCTCCCCCCATCGGTACCTTATAAAATGACCACACGACAGCTTCACCAGCAAAAATTCTCAAAATCAAAAAAAAAAAAAAAAAAAAAAAAACGTTGAAAAAAAAATTAAAAAAAAAAAAAACGTTGAAAAAAAAATTTTAAAGGGGCGCCTGGGTGGCGCAGTCGGTTAAGCGTCCAACTTCAGCCAGGTCACGATCTCACTGTCTGTGGGTTCGAGCCCCACGTCGGGCTCTGTGCTGACTGCTCAGAGCCTGGAGCCTGTTTCAGATTCTGTGTCTCCCTCTCTCTCTGCCCCTCCCCCGTTCATGCTCTGTCTCTCTCTGTCCCAAAAATTAAAAAAAAAAAAAAAAACAAAAAAAAAAACGTTGAAAAATTCTCAAAATCTGCCAGTAGCAACCGAACACGAAATAGGGTACAACCTTGTTTCAAAACTTTGAGCGGTGGGCATTACAGTTATGCCTAAACCTAATCCTAATACAGGCACCGCATTGAAGAAAGAGGGAAAATCAGTGAATCCTCTGAGTTATCCTAATCCTAACACTCTCCCGTTGGGAGACAAGTGGGTAGAAGGGGAATGTGTATCCCTAGGAAAAGACAGGAAAAACACCTACTGAGTAAAAGCCCTCCTGTTCCAGAAGGGTTTCTTGGGCTTCTCACATTCTGGGGCAGTGTGTTGAGCGAGGGCCAGAGGACACATTGCACAAGAGTCACATACACCCTTGTACACACTGAGTGGCTCCTGGTAATGATATTCCGGTTTGTTTTTGTTTTTAGGATCTGGATTCCTTATAAAAATGTTTTTTGGGGGGAGGCTCCTGGGAAGCTCGGTCGGTTGAGCGTTTGACTCTTGGTTTTGGCTCGGGTCACGATCTCATGGTTTCTGGGGTTTGAGCCCCACGTCGAGCTCTGCGTCGGCAGCGTGGAGCCTGCTTGGGATTCTCTCTCTCCCTCCATCTCGGCCCCCTCCCCGCTCACGCTGTCTCTGTCTCTCTCAAATAAATAAATACACTTAGGGGAAAGAAAGGTTTAAAAATACTTAAAAACATTTTTTAATGTTTATTTATTTTCGAGAGAGAGAGACAGAGCATGAGTAGGGGAGGGGCAGAAAGAGAGAGAGAGAGAGAGAGAGAGAGAGAGAGAGAGAGAGAGAAGGAGACACAGAATCTGAGGCAGGCTCCAGGCTCCAAGCTGTCAGCACAGAGCCTGACGCGGGGCTTGAACCCACGGACCGCGAGATCGTGACTTGAGCCGAAGTGGGACCCTTAACCGACTGAGCCACCCAGGCGCCCCTAAAAATACTTTTTTAAAGGTTTATTTATTTATTTATTTATTCATTTATAAGAGACAGAAAGCACAAGTAGGGGAGGGGGAGAGAGCGAGCGAGCGAGAGAGAATCCCAAGGCTCTGCACTGTCAGCTGGAAGCCCGATGTGGGGCTCGAACTCATGAACCGTGGGATCATGACCTGAGCCAAAGCTGGACGTTCAACCAACGGAGCCACCCAGGTGCCCCTATAAAAATACCTTTAATCTACGAGTGACTTATTGAAGACTTTCAGGGTTCTAATTCGAGGGGCCGTTAGGCCTGCCCACTCATGGTGACTCATCTTCTCGTGTGTTTTGTAGTGCCCGTGTGAGTTCCTATTTATTGGGGGTTTCCTGGCCCCGCAGCAACGGTCTATGGCCCTGCAGTGGGAACAGTCCCCTCTGGAGCACTGTTGCCTTTGTTTCTTCTGGGAGCACGAGAGGGCATCTGTGGCCTGAGCTGAATCTTAGTTTGGGGGTCTCCCATTTTGAGGGTATTATAAAATTGAACTTCATGTTTGCATGAGACACAGGTTTTGGGGTCTCAGAGATGGTCCCTCTACCATTTCGAGTCCAGGCAAAACCAGACGAGCCTCCTTATTGTCCCCGCCTGTGGGCGCATTTCCTCCAACCCCCTCCTCCCCGGCTGCTAGGTTTCTGTGGGGATCTCTCAGCACCGGGTCCCCGTTACTCATGGCCTGAGGCCTTGCTGTCTGCTCCCGTGTCAGAATGAACGCTCCGTGGCCTTTTTTCAATGCGTGTGCCTTTCGTTTACATCAGACAGTGATCAAAATACTAAATACCCATGGAGCGAAGGTGCAGTGAGTTATTTGTTGAGAGGTGTTACTTGTTCATTTCACAGACATTTCACGTCTGCTGTCTGGGAAATCGCTCCCCTTTGCCCTTCTGTATGGACTCTCCACCGCCTTCCAACCCGCTTCGGGTCCTGGAGGCTCATCTCCTTAACAGCAGGCTCCTCTGCCTTCTGAGTCCAAGGCGGGTTTGGCCAGTGGGGGCTTTGGAGGTGAGAGACTGAGGTCAAGGGGTTTAGTTCCCCGGCTCCTTCCCGGTGGGGCTGGTGTGTCCCTTGACCTTGACCTAATGCAGCTCTTGTTACAGAGAGCCCCTCCCCGATCCTTGACTCCTTAATCTTAACGGTGGGGATGGCGGCCTGTTCTCTCCCTCACCAGGGACTACGCTATGCACTATGCTTTCCCTGCACCGTGGGGAGGAGTCCTCTCACCGATCTTCCTCAGTGGCCTTACTTGAGTGTGCCGTCGGTTTCTTGCCAAGACTCTGCAGGACACATGTCCTGGGTTCCAGGAACTTTGCCAGGCCCCCGGAGAAGATGGTGAGCAAAGAGTCCCGTCCTCTGCCCTCCCAGCATCGACGTCCTAACGGGAGCCGGTCAGGTGCATAAGTGATTATAATCCGGGGAGTCTAGTGCTGTCCCGGGGGAAGCACACGGGAGCTGGGGAGCCGTCAGCAAGGGTGCCTGGCCCGGTCCAGAGGGACCGGGGAAGGTGCCTGGCTGGAGGGGCCATCTAAGCAGAAAGCCCGGGTGGGAGTTAGCCAGGTGGGGTGGCCATGGCCTCTCCTTGCCTCCCTTCTCCTCCTAACGTCTTCTTTAGTCCCAACCTCAGAGATGGGGCAAGGGGGACACATTTTCTTACTTATCGGTGTCTGGGGCTGAGCTTCTGTGGAAGAGGAAGTTGAAACCAGGAACCAGACCATTTTAGATGCATTTTTTAAGAAGTTTATTTATTTATTTTGAGAGAGAGTGAGCGAGAGCGAGTGAGCACACAGGTAGGGGAGGAACAGAGAGAGAGGGAAAGAGAGAATCCCAGGCAGGCTCTCCACTGTCAGCACAGAGCCCCGATGTGGGGCTCGAACTCACGAACCGTGAGATCATGACCTGAGCTGAAATCGAGAGTCAGGCTCTTCATTGACTGAGCCACCCAGACGCCACCTCCCTTTTTAAAAAAATGCATTAAAAAAATTTTGCTTATTTATTTTGAGAGAGAGAGACAGAGAGTGCAAGTGGGGGAGGAACGGAGACAGACTATTTTAGATCTAATTCCCGGGAGTCAACAGCTCAGCGGGACAGCTGCAGGGAGAGAGGCCTTGTTGGGGAGGGCTTCCAGGAGGCATCCCTGTCAGGGAGTAGGCGAGGCAGGACCGGACACAGGGTGAAGCGGACCCCGAAGCCCCAGCTGACCCTGCGAGGGGCTCTGGGCCTGGGATGTCTCTGCAGTGCTGTCCCACGAGGAAGAAAGGAGGCCGGGCCTTCCCAATCACACACCAGACAGCTGCTGGCCTCAGTTGTCTCCGGGAGGGGAAGGTCCCAGTGGCTGAAGGTGGTCCCCGTCCCCAGCAGCCGGGAGGGTGAGCGCACTGACCCTGAAAGGGACATCCAGGCAGAGCCCCACGGCACCCACTGCAGGGGCGGGGTGGGCAGGCCCTGGGTTTCCCACAGATTTCATTTACCCTGCATAACAAGAACCAGAAACTAAGATTTCCGAAACCTCCGTGTCATAAGACCACAAGCCCCCTGTGTGCGCAGGAGGGGGAGTCACGTGTCCCGCGAGGGCACAGGGCCCACTCACTCTGCGTGACCATCCTGGTGTAACTCACCCGTTGTTGTCTGAGAGTGAAGAGTGGAAGAGGAACTTGACCTTGCCATCCCCTACCCCTGGCCCCATCCTCCACCTTTTTCTTTCCTCTTTCTTCTTCCCCACCTACGTGGCCACACTCCTGTTTCCATAGGGTCAGGCAGGTTGGACAGTCACTCGTCTGAGAGCAGACATATTTAAAATAGATTTTTAAAAATCTCTTTTTGTGAATAGAAGCAAAAGGTAATAAACCAAGGGGCATTCTCCTTTTATTTTATTTTTTAATATTTTATTTATTTTTGGGAGGGAGTGCAAGTGAGGGAAGGGCAGAGAGAGAGAGAGAGAGAGGGAGACAGAGGATCTGAAGCAGGCTCCACGCTGATGGCAGAGACCCTGATGCGGGGCTCGAACTCAAGAACCGTGAGATCATGACCTGAGCTGAAGCTGGATGCTTAACCGACTGAGCCCCCCAGCGCCCCCCCTTTTAACAAAATTAAATCATGACAGATTTTATGTGCATAAGACAGTGTTTTCCCTGGTGGTTGTCGGGGGACCCTTGTAGGGCCTAGGCCCCTGTGAGCCCCTGTGGTTGGACTGAAGGTCTGCCGCCTCCCAGCCCAGTGCTCCCCCAGGGACGGGATGGCCCCTGGGGCTCCTATCTCCGCACCAGAGTTCAGAGCCCCCATCACCTTCCTGTCCCAAAGGATTCAGCCACACCCTCTGGAGAAGGTGGTTGAAAGGGACCCCTAACCAGCTGACTGGGACCTTCAAACCACATAGGCTGGTGCTATCCCTTCTGGAGGGTCTAGAACTTGGGCACAAAGTGTGCGATTTTCCACGGGGAGCGAGGAAATACGATTTGGCGTCATTGGCCGTGAGTCGGCGCAGGAAGAGACGAGGCAGGGGCCATCAAGTGATTCTGCCTTTCTGATTGCATCACGGAGTCAGTGGATGTTTTTTCCGCCCTCACCTTGCTTCATATCTCTGCAGCCCTTGCCGCTGCGGACACTTCCTGTCCCTCCCAAGGTGGCCTCCTCTCTGCACGGCCCTGCCTTTCCTGGCATCCCTTCTCCTCTTTGCTGCCCTTCCTCCTCTGGGTTCTGTCTGGAGCCATTTGTCCTCCCCCATGTCCGCTGCCTGTGACTGTGGGTCTCCTCCACACATGTGCTCTGCTGGGCCCAAGCCAGCTTCTCCTGACACTGCCCCTGGGTGTCCCCTGGGATTTCTACCTCAACCTGCCCTGAAAATTGCACCTGAAGCCGGTACTTCCCATCTGCCTGGGCTGCAGCCCAGGCCCTGGCCTCCCCCCTCCCTTCCACCCTCAATCCAAGTCCTGATGAGTCCTTGTCCCTGGGAGCTTTTGGATCCATTCGCTTGTCTACACCTAGAGCTTTGTACCTTGGCGGGGGCCTCTGCTGTGTCCCAGAAGGAGCACAGCCAAACCTCTGCCTGGGGTCTCTGACTCCATCCCTGCCTTCCTCTAGTACATTCTCTGCAAGGTGAGGCCAATCAGATGTCTTGAGTACCCTGGCTTCAAACCGCTCCTCCCACCCCCCACCCGGCCATGAGCCGCACTCCTCGGCACCCTGTGTGAGCCTCGGCCTCATTTGCCCTCTGCAGTCCTGTCTCTTCCCGCTTTCTTCTCTCCTTCTGCTCTCACAAAACCATTGACGGTTCCCTGCATTTCCTCTGTGTTTCTCATACACTGTTTCCACTGAAATTCCTCCCACATATACACACTTGTCCTTGTACTTCCTCCTTGTATGACCACCCCCCACCCACACACACAAGCTGGGTCACTGAGAAAAATGCCTGCCATGGCTATGTTCCAAGGGCACCTTGCCGGGGAGACAGGGGACACACTCTCACATATGTGGGGTCAGAGGGCATTGTATGCTGCCCCCAGTGGGACTCAATGTGGGTGTGTGGGCTCAGAACAAGGAAAAGTTCGCGGGCGCCTGGGGGGCTCAGTTGGTTAAAGCACCTGACTTTGGCTCAGGTCATGGTCTCGTGGTTCGTGGGTTGGAGCCATACATTGGGCTCTGGGCTGACGGCCTGGAGCCTGGACCCTGCTTCGGATTCTGTGTCTCCCTCTCTCTCTCTGCCCCTCCCCTGCTCACATGCGTGCTCTTTCTCTCTCTCAAATATAAATAAACATTAAAAAAAAAATTAAAAAAAAAAAAGAACAAGGGAAAGTCGGTTGGGCTCTAGACTGTTTCGTTCTAGTTTCGTTTGTGCCTCTGTGTATGGGCCTGATGTAAATAACCCTGAGACATTGGGTGGCTCCTTCTTGTTCACAGGCTGCAGCCAGGAAGCCAGTTCTGATAGGGCAGCACTGGGCGGGGTGTGTGTGGGGGGAGGGGTAGAATGATGGGGGGGTGGAGGCAGGGTCAGGACAAAGACACCTCCTCGGCGGGGTGGGGGGGTTGCGGAGGGCGCCCCTCCCCTCCCTCCTTCCCTCACTCTCCCTGGGACTGTCCGGTTGGCTCGCAGGCTCCTGGCTCCAGATTCCCTCATTCCTTGATCACAGGACTCAGCCCACGTTGTGCCCTAGCAGCATGGGCAGCTTCTCACTAAACATTAGGTAAATAACTGAATGATTTAAAATGCAAGTCCCGAATTCGTGACCCTTTCCACTGTCATCTGTGAGTTAACTCTGTGCCGGGTGAAGGGGGGAGAGGAGCAAAGACGAGGGGTACCGTGGGGGGTGGGGGCAGTACTTTGAGAGGGGTGAAAGGGCTCGTCTTCCAAAAGCCATAGTCTAGTGTAGTTAACATAAGGTCCCCTAAGAAAGTGATTTCCTAAAGGACGCACACCTCGTAGAAGAGAGGGCTGGTGTCGCAGCTCCGGCTCCCACAGACCAGGGGGTCTGAAAGAACAGAAGCGCTCCTCACGCTCCTGGAAGCTGGAAGTCCAAGATCAAGTTGCCAGGCCATGCGGTGTCCGGTGGGAGCCCACTTCCTGGTTTGCAGATGGCCGTGTTCTCACTTTATCCTCACAGGGGAAGGGCAGAGAGAGGGGCAGGCTCTCGCATCCCTTCGTACAAGGGCACCGATCCCGTTTGTGAGGTTCTACCCTCACGATCGAATCGCCTCCCAAAGCTCCCCCGCAGCACCGTCACATCGGGGGGCGGGATTTCCACATAGGAATTTTGGGGTGTCGCAAACACTCAGTCTACGACAGCTGGCAAACAATCTGTGCATGAAAACCCATCAAGTCGTCTGGAAAAAGAAAAGGGCAGCTAAAAAATATGGAGTGGAAAACCTTGTTGAGTGTGGGAGAAGTGGGGACTTTATGCCTGCACTAGGGAGGGCTCAGGCTCCCCTAGCAGTGATGGGGACAGCCGGGACACCCCCGGGGTTGATCACAGGAGAGAAGGAATTGCGAGGTGTCTTCTCTTGGGAAAGACGGGGCCCCAGGTGATGGGGTTTCGGGGTGATGGTGGGGTTCGGAGCCGAAGGCCAACAAGGAATTCTTGAAGACATCTTTGGTGCACGTACATGATTTTCTTAAAACACGGGGACAGGACCGTGGGCAGAAAGAGCTGCACTGGGGTTGTGACAGGTAACTGATTACATACCTTCAGGCTGGGAGGGGGTTAGAGACAGCCTAAGGGTCTAAGGAATTTTCCAAGCGGGGTTTCCAGGACCCTGAGGGCCTCAGTGTTGTTAGGAAAACGTCATTTATTACGGTTCAGTAAAACCTCAGTCATGAGACCATTCAGATGTATATCAGGGGCCATATGCTTGGAGTATGATTGCCAGCATATATCTTGGGGGAGTTGAGATAAAGGAAGTTTCCAAAGGACTTTTTATATGTTAAAGTAGACTTATAGGATGGGGGGGGGGTCAGGATAATGTGAAGCCAAGATTCCTTTTTGCCCCCAGCAAAGTGTCATCACTGAGGCAGCTGAGCTCCTGGAGGGAGGTCACGCTGCCTGTTTCAAGGACTCGCCAACGGGCTGCAGGCAGTAAGGGAATTTCATTTTTCATTTGCCTTAGTTTCCCACATCACCATGGCAAGCACTGAAACCCCTTTCCTTGGCTCTTGGGTAGCCGGGAGTGTCCGAGGAAAATCACACAGATTCCCCTCCCCACTGGGGGCGGGGGCTGTGCTGTTAGCCCGGACTTTGCCTGCAGCTTACCCCAAGGTCCCTCATCACCAGGAAGCTCTGCATTGGGGCATCTCCCCTGGCGGTCTCCAGTCCCCCCTCCGGGGCACTGCCGGCCACTCTGGGATGCATTCGTGGTCATCGCTTTTAGGAGCAAGAATGTGATTGGCTCGCCTCGGGCAGCACACGGCACACACCTGGACTTTGTGGGACCAGGCATCCGCTCTAATTTGTGACCACTGCAATGACAAGATCACCAGTCCGGGGTGGGGGGGACTCTGACTCCCTGGCTCCACTGGTCAATGTTCACATCACGGAAACAGTGGCCGTGTGCCCTGTATGGGGCACCAGAAGGACTCGCCCCACGCATTGAGGGGCCTCCCCGAGGAGCAAAGCACCTGAAATGATGCTTGGGCACGTAGTCATTTAACTGGAAATACAGAAATAGGGCCAACCCTGGGGGCAGGAGAGAAAATATTATAAAAACGGCATTTAGGGGGCGCCTGGTGGCTCAGTTGGTTAAGCATCTGACTGCGGATCAGGTCATGATCCCACAGTTGGTGGGTTCGAGCCCCGCATCGGGCTCTGTGCTGACAGCTCGGAGCCTGGAGCCTGCTTCGGATTCTGTGTCTCCCTCTCTCTCTCTGCCCCTCTCCCCACTCTCTCTCAAAAATAAGTAAATAAAATGTAGCTTAGAGAAGACATATGAGTCTCAGAACGGGAAACGGGGAAAGCATCATTTCCACTCTAAAAAAAAATGGCATTTTAAGTTAGTAGGAAAATAATTTAATAAACCATCTTGGAGGATGGGGTGCCATCCGGGGCAAAAACCTTGGATCCCCACTTTACTCCGCGCTGCAAGATGAATTCCAGAATACAAATTGTAAAAGATGAAGCCATAACAGCTTTAGAAATAAAAACGGGAGAGTTTTGCAATCTCAGCATGGGGAAGGCTTTCCTAACCATGTCATAAAACCCAGAAATCAAAGAAAAAGTTGATAAGTTCCTTTGTGGGGTGCCTCGGTGCCTCCGTGGGGTAAGGTCCGACTCTTGATTTCGGATCAGGTCGTGATCGCACGGTTCGTGGGTTCCAGCCCAACATTGGGCTGTGGTGACGGTGCAGAGCCCGCCTGGGGTTCTCCCTCCCCCTCTCTCTACTCCTCTCCGCTTGCGTGTGTGGGCACGCATGCTCCCTTGCGCGCAAAATAAATAAATAGACATTACGAAAAATAAGTTCACTTGCATGAAAATAAAATCTGCCTGGCAAACCATAAGAAATACTAATAGCCAAAATTCACTGGGTGGTTGTCATGTGCCAATTAGCCTATTAACTCGTCTCCTCCTTGGAACAATCAGTGAGGTTGGTATCATTATCCCCATTCCACAGACGGGCAAAATGAGGCACGGAGCGCTTAAGAAGTCTGCCCAAGATCGTAAAGTGGAAAAAACCAAGGTGCGGTAAAGAATACTACGAGCATTGGTGGTTTGTGGAAACACAGGAGATAAGGGGATAGATGTGATTTTGGTTAGATGTGCAGGAAGTACCTCCCAAAAGATAAGAGACTGGTAATTATTGCCTCCAGGGCAGACAACCTAGTAGGCAGAAGCAGGGGTGGGAAGGAGACGTTCCACTTATTTCCTGTGGTACAAACAAACTGAAAGCAAACGCGGAGACAGGGAAACTATAAAACCAGCCCCAGGGACCCAAGGAGGCTGGTGTCTCGGTGTGTAGACAGGTCCTCTCCCCACCCCTCGATGACCCCCCCCCCCCCAAAGGGCAGCGGGTGCTGGGACAATCAGAGACAAGAACATTCTGTTCAGCGTAAGCTATTTAAGGAGGCACGGAACCGAGAGACAATTGTAGCCAGGCTTTCTTTACGGAATGGTCAGAGGATGCGCTGACTGTCCGTCTGTCTGTCTCACTCACAAGGCTGTGCCGTTTTAGGCACCTGGATGGTGCCTTGCCCCGTTTTGCCTCTTTTCGCTGGCATGGTTGTGCCTTCTCGTAGCCTCTACCTACGGTGCTTCTATGCAGCTCTCACTCAACCACACAGTGCCTCCACTTACCCCATGGGCAAGCTCCCTTACCCCATGCCCCGTGTCTTGCACAGGCCCTCCACGAATGTTCACTGAATGAATGAATGAGTGAATGGGCTGCCCACAGTCAATGCACATGAGAACTGTGTTCCCACCTTGCTGCTTCTGTCGGAATCCCAGAGGGAGGGGGTGGGGAGTTGGCCTGCCTCCCTCATTTCCCAGTTTGCTTAGAGCTGCAGGGCCGACATCTGGCCAGAATTACGTTCTCAGGTTAATCCCCCCCACCCCCCACCCCCACCCAAAGCCTTTCCAAACGCACTACACAAGTTCGGACGTATTGAACACGACGCCACCAAGTTGGGAGACCCTTTCCATCCATTGCTGTAAATCCACGGTATTTGAGTTCATGCCCGAGAGCCCCCTCCAGTCCGCGGGGGGTTCCATTCCACTGCAGAAAGTGAGCTGGGTTGCCCACCACGCTGAGGAGCCTTCTTTAGGGGAGTGCAATTCCAATTTGAAGAAGAAATAGCCATTATTAGGAAAGTAGCTAACGGTTCCAAGAACTTCCGCGTGCCAGGAACTGCCTTAAACCAATGTGCGATTTCTCATTAAATCCTCCGTACTAACGTATGAGGTAGTAGGTATTGTTATCGGCCCCATATCACAGATGAGGAAACAGAGGCTAGAAGCATTACAACTTGCCTAGGAATCCCTGATCCCAGAGTCCAAGATGCTTCTTGGATACTTACTGTATGCCAGACTTAGCCTTGTCCGTTCATAGATGCATTGAATGTTTTAAAATGAAATGAAATGAAAAATCCAGTCCCGTAGTCACATTAGGCACGATTTGCACCAGTCTGGAGTCATCTCCGTCGTTACAGAGCGTCCTTCTGGTCAGGGCTGGTCTAGATACTATATACCGACATAACTTTCAGATGTTAATAGACGTGAATAGTATCCAGAATGACAGGAAAGGACCCTGAGGTCCACAGAGGGACTCTGAGTCACCTCCCCAAGCTCCTACAGCCTCAAGGCTGGACCTCAAATCAGTCTGACTTTGAACTCCCCACTCTTTTGTCCACCAGGCTCCACTTTCCACCCTTTGGAAGGAGTGAGATAATCAATCAACAGAGAGTCCCGATTTGATGATCTGTTGGAAAAAAAATCATAATTGTCTGGGGCAGCTGGGTGGCTCAGTCGGTTGAGTGTCTGAGTTTGGCTCAAGTCATGATCTTGTGGTGTGTGAGTTCGAGCCCCCACGCAAGTCTCACTGCTGTCAGACTGTCAGCGCGGAGCCCGTTTTGGATCCTCTGGCCCCCTCTCTCTGCCCCTCCCCCTCTGATGCTCTTCCAAATAGAAATAAATATTTTAAAAAGATCATAATTTTCTTAAAAGGGGTTTTTGAGGAATATTAGCTAGTGGAAATAAACCAAAGCACAGGAATTCTAGGGTGAATACAGGCCGTTGCTGTTTTGAGGCTGACTTGTTGCTTTCTCTGCAGGATTATCGTCGCCTTACCCAGGGCTCACACAGACTTCCAGAGTTTTCCAGGTCTTCAGGGATAATGCTTTACTGGACGCAGTTGAAGGGATGGCTCCCGGAGGGACAAGGAAATGGGGTGGGGAGGGGTGGGGGGAGAACTCTTTTGCCAACATAAGCAATACCAATATTCATTTGTAACACATCGCAAACAGACCTTTTCTACCCGAGAGACTTCTTCTGTCTTGAATTTGAAGCCACCAAGCTCCGCGTGGGCAACAGACACCCCATCTTTATTTACTCTTCACTTGGAAGGGACGGGTTAAAACATAATCCGAAAGCAGATATACGTTTAGATATTTTACGTTGCCAACTAAAGCTAGATGCATATGCTTTAAAGACCAGCTTGTGGGAAGACGCAGTTAATGTTCTGCTGGGACGATCGAGGAGTCGAATCCGGACCCTTCCTGGCCTGTGTGCCACCCACTTCTAGGCCGGCAGGATTCTTCCTCAGACAGCAGCCCGCATCCAGCAGGCTTGGTTTGATGGGCTGTAAGCAGTGGTTTCCAAAGTTGGCTGCGCTTAGAGCTTCCTAGAACTCCGAGCTTCTGCAGACCCATCAAATCGGAGTGCTGCGGGTGGGGCTGGGTATCACTATTTGTCCAACTCCCCCAGGTAACTCCAAGGAGCAGCTAAGATTAAGCCAGCGGCCGTAAGCATGGTCCCCACGAATTCCAGATCCCGCTCTCCCTCATCGACGTGGGTGCCGGCTGTCAGGGGAGTTAGAACGGCTCCCACCTGCTCTCCTCAATGGCGCATCGCTGGCTGGCAGGTGCAATGGGGGGAGCCTGTGAAAACTGAGGCCTGGCCTGTTATGTCACACACCTATTGTGTCAGTGCGTCTGGCACTGGGGGCGGGCTCCGCTCTTCTTCCATAAAGTGAGGGGTCGGGCTGACTGGTCCTCAGCAACCTTCCTGTTTTCAGATGATGCGATACCATTAAGAGGAATCGAAGTGAGGGGAGCACAGTAATAGAGAAAGGGAAGTGTGAATAAAGAAGAAATCCACCCACACCGCAACCGTATTGGATCGCTTCGAATACTAGGTACCCGCAGCCGTTGCTGGATACACATGGGAGTCACGCGAGACGGGCTCGTGGCATTGGATGGCGAAAAACGCTTTGTCACAAAACAGTTTGTGACCTTGTGGCAAGGCTGTGGGTTCAGGGATCCGCGGAGTTTGGCCCGAGAGAGCTGGGACCTTCAGTTCACCGCAGGCATCGACTTGTGTCCTCCACTGGCGCTCCTTTTCCTGGTCAGTGAGTCGAGCATTATCTACCCTGAGCTGCTGTGGAACCACCGCTCGTCCACAACAGGAATGGTAGCAGCAGAGACCAACATGAACCAGCCGAATGTATAACCACCCGAGTCAAGGCTGGCTGCGGGACGCCCTTGTTGGATACCAAGGTGACCACAGGGAGGCAGTATAGCCCAAGATTCTCAATGGCCTGGAAGGCCTTTCCGTTGGTTCCTTTGAAAAGACTTTCAAGCGTTTAAAACACGAGTTACCATCGTAAGAAAAAGAAACTCAACCAAGTTCCTGAAACATGACGGAACCACAATGCCACAGAACTTATGATCAAATTAAAGTAGTGACAATATGAAGCCAAAAATAAGTAAGCCTTGGAAAAAACGCTTGTAGAAAAAAACCTAAGGCACGGCGCGCCCGGCTGGCTCAAGTCAGTTGAGCGTCCGACTCATGATTTCGGCTCAAGTCATGATCCCAGGGTCGTGGGATCAAGCCCCAGCGTTGAGCTCTGCACTGGGCATAGAGCCTGCTTAAGATCCTCTCTCCCTCTGCCCCTCCCCATATGTGCTCACTCTCGCTGTCTCTCTATCTGAAAAGAAAAAGAAAAGAAAAGAAAATATGGCACCGTCGCAACATCTATCTACAGAAATATTCAAGTTTGACTGTGTTTCAGGAAAATACCAAGCAAGACTTTCATAGTGAGTTTTACTTAAAAGCAAAAGAACTCTGTTTCCTCCCGGGAGCGGCAGCATCTCAGGGTGTGGGAGCTCTCCACGCCCTCAGGTTAAGCAGGGGGGTGCGAACAAGCTATGAAGGAGAGCAGCCCGGTAGTTCACGGCCACGCCCCTTGCTCACATCTCCACATCTCCTGTGCCTTCATCAGAAAGTCAACAATGAAACTCCGATGTTCCTGTTGAGGAGTCTGTCCTTCCCTTGGATAGGAAAGCAGTGACCTGATTTAATCACAACAGTGGTGAGACTGGTAGCCTTTTAGCTGGAGGTATTTGGAACCTTGGGATGCACGTGTGAACGGAATCCTAATGTCTGAATTTGCACATTTTCCCTCCTCGCTCAGGGCGTTCACTTTACTTGGACTTTATCCATGACCCATACGTAACTCCCTCCATGACAGACGCCCCTGGGCCGGGGAGCAGGTGTCTTCACCCAGGATGTGATGAGTGGAGTCAGAACCTGAACGTCACGATGAGTTCAAGCCTGTTTGTCAATCTAAGGACTGGGGCAGAGGAGGGGTGGGCCCAGGAGGGCCCACAAAGTGAGGGGCGTGGGCTGGATGGAACTGTGCCCCGGACCCTTCCTCTACTCCGACTCAGTCCCCTCCCTCCCTCCCTTGGGTCACGCCTCCTGTTGAAGGAGGTGGAAGGCAGTCTTTCCGGTTGTTAAGGAAAAGCTGTCCTAAAACTGGCTCCAGCTGCCCTTGCCGTCTGCTCATTCCCCGGATGTCCAAGTGGGACCGTGACCTACCTGGTCTCAAGACCAGCCTGCCCCAGGCTGTAAATGCCACCTGGACCAGTCGCCTCTTCCCGGAGCACCTGTTCTCTCTGGGGATAAGAGACACGTGCACAGAAAGCCAAACGTCAAGGACAAATCCATGGTCATCACTGCAACTACAGGCAAGTTTTTAGAAGGGATTTGAAATGAAAGAAAAGCGACCTTTATAGCAGCCAGGTCCTCGCGTGTCATGTGTCTGCAGTTTGGGATTACAGAGCAAGGACCAGACTGTGACATCGTATGTCTTCTTCATTTTCTTGTTGTAATTTTTTTTTTTTTGAGTTTAGTTGTTTTAAGAGAGAGAGAGAGAGAGAGAGCATGCACATGTGCACATGTGAGCAGGGGAGGGGCAGAGAGAGAGAAGAGAGAGAGAGAGAGAGAGAGAGAATCCCCAGCAGGCTCCGCACCATCAGCACGGGACCCGACTCAGGGCTTGAACCCATGAACCACAAGATCATGACCTGAGCCAAAATCAAGGGTCAGATACTTAACCGACTGAGCCACCCAGGAGCCACTAGGCCTTCCTCATTTTCAAACACAGACAACTGGCGTGGGCTTACACATACATCGATTTTCTTTTTTTCTTTTTTTCTTTTTTAAATGTGTCAATTCTTTTGCTCCAGTAGTAGAATTAGATTAGAAACTGGGAAGTTTTCAGTGTCTGTTGCTCAGAAATGCCACCCTTAAAGGCAGCATCTTCAGACAAAGTATTCTGGCAATTTGACCCAGGAAGGGGGGCAACTTTTAAAAAAATATTTCAAACAAAATCCTTTCACGGTTTTGTTTTGCTTTGTTTGTTTGTTTGTTTGTTTTTTAAATTTTTTTAAAAATGTTTATTGAATTTTGAGAGAGAGACTGAGCAGGAGTGGGGGAGGGGCAGAGAGAGAGAGAAGGAGACACAGAATCCGGAAGCAGGCTCCAGGCTTTGAGCTGCCAGCACAGAGCCCGGTGTGGGGCTCAAACCCACGAACTGCAAGATCATGACCTGAGCCGAAGTTGGACACTTAACCGACGGAGCCACCCAGGCGCCCGGCTTTCGCAGTTTTGAACGCTATTCTCTAAATGTGCGCTTGACGGAAAGAACAGGAATCAAGTCAGTTATTTTACAGGGCGATTTTTTTACTGGGCAAGGGTTCTCTTCCAAGCGATTTGTAACTTTCTATATACATGAGCCGTATCACATCATACATGATACGTATACTACACCCAAAGATATCAGAGTGTCTTTGAGTTGACCCAGAGGCTGGGTCATAGGATACTTGTGCCCTTGAAACGACCTCGAGAGCACTTCCGGTTGCTCCCCGTCGACACCCGCGCTCTCAAGGTCATATTTCAGAGCTGAGAAACATCAGTAGCACCTCTTACTATTCAGATACCTTCATCCTGTGAGGGCGTCTCACTGCGTTGATGTCGCCTCACCTAATCTCTCCCAAACGGTCTTAGCTCCTTCCGGATTCCAAACCATCTCGGGCAGGTACAAAAAAGTACAAGGAGCAACGGCCAAACACGAAATCATGACCCTCTCTTTGAGAGGAAAAGATCCCTTAGTGTTCGGGGGTGTGTCGGGAGAAGGCGTCTGGAAGGAGAGTCTCAAGCCACCACACTCAGCCTGAAACACCGAGTTCCGGAAAATGGTGCTTCTCGGAGCTGAGTCAGCTGGAGGCGGCCTGTTTCCAAATGAATCTGTCCCTTCTCCCCTCTGCCCACTGTGAGTTAACTCCGGAAGACAACGCTTAGGGAGGCAGTGGTGTGTCCTGGGCGGGCAGAAACTTAGTCATCCCGGTTTCCCTCTCCCCCTCTGGGGCTTCTTTGCTTAATGCTTATAAAAGTCCTGGATGTTCATTAACTACACAGTCGGCCCCTGGATGTCATAGCTGACGTAAACGTGTTCCCAGGCCTCAGACTCCCCGCATTTCCTAAACCTAGTGTTTCCAAGCCCCCTGGAGACGCCCCCTGGTTGGAGCTGGGTTGGGAAGGACAAGTCCAAAGGCAGGAGCGGCCACCTCTAGAGAGCCCGGGTTCTGGCTACGGAAGGCTGTGTTCAAGCTGGCAAAACCAGAGGCTTCCTCTTCCACCGGCCCCTCCTGGTTTCGATGCAAGCCTTGGCCCCTTTCCATGCCTGAGGTTTCCTTAAGGGCATCTCCAGTCCTCGTGCGTGAAGCCTAGAGGGTCCCTCTGCCTCCCCACGGCCCCTCACCTCCAACCCCAATCCACCCCAAGTTCTGTTGACTCTCACCCTGCATGCTGCGAGGGTGTCACCATCCCTGGTGCCTGGACCTACATGGAAAGCCTCCTCGCCTCACCCGACCTAAAGGCTCACCTTTCTAGGCCATCGTTCGGCTGCGCAACGAGCTTTCGGCGACAGTGGCCGGGGATCCCCCCCCCCGCTCTGCTCTGGCTTTGACAAGCGGTGCCGCGCACGCTCCCTATGGTCCGGGCTCGCCTTGCCTTTCCCCAGCCAGTGCCGACCCCCCACCGCAGAGCCGCCCCGCGCATGTGCGGGGCCTGCAGGCCTGGAGCTAACCTTCCTCCCCTCTCCCCTTCTCCCTGAAGAAGCCTTCGCAGCTCTCACCCGGTCCTGATCGCCTGTGGAACTTACTAACCACACCCTGGAGGGGAGATCGCTCTTGGAAGAGCTCGTTTCTTAACAGATCACCCACAAGCACCTGCTTTCAGCGCACTTACAACCTGCACCTGTTGCCTCGAGCAGATCAGAAACCGTACAATATGCATCTTGATTGGTTTTGTTATTCCTGTTTGGGTCACCAAACTCAAGAATTAACAGTTCTCTCAGGATTTTTTTTTTTTTATAACGAAATTTTTGCAGCAAAGGAAGAGTTTGCCAATAAGTTGTTGCGTGTGGAGGGGAGGTGAGGGGGTTTGCTATGTCATCAACATATATTGATTCGGCTTTCCAGGCGTGACGGGCTTAAATGGTGGGATAGATGCCAGGTGCACGGATGACTCTTAGGCCCTCTATGACAGTAACTTCCCTTTTAAAAGGGTCCCCCCCCCCCCAGGCTGTGTACAAACACCTGGTCCAGGTCACAAGCCGACAGAGGTTTCCTGCTCTCCGGTGGATCGGGTGTAAATGGAGCTCACTCTGTCGGGGGCCTTTCCCCGGAAGACAGGACAACGTTTGCAGAAGCGCCTGGCGATGTGCTTTTGGAAAAACACCAAGAGGTAGCTTCTGAACTTCTCCCCGACGAAGGCGTAGATGATGGGGTTGATGCAACAGTGCGTCATTCCCAGGGTCTCCGTCACCTGCATGGCTTGGTCCAGTCTGTTGGAGCTACTGCAGTTATTGAGGCCGAAGGATTCCGGGAAGGCGCTCAGCAGGAGGACGATGTTGTTGGGGGCCCAGAAGAGAAAGTAACCGATCATGATCGCGAAGATGAGCTTCACGGCCCTGTGCTTCTTCTTCTCGTTCCGACAGCGGAACAGGGTCCTGAGGATGGCGGAGTAGCAGATGACCATGACGAGCAGGGGCAGGACCAGGCCCAAAACGGTCATCTTCAGCGTCTGGAAGTTCTTCCAGAAATGATACTGATTGGATGGAAAATGAGGGCTGCACGTAAGACGAGAACCCTCTCTTTGGGATCTGCTGAAGACGCACCCCGGCAGAGAGGCGACCACGGCCGCCGCCCAGGTGACCGCGCTTGTCACCGCCCCAAAGGTGACCGTCCTGGCCTTTAAAGCGAACACAGCGTGGACGATAGCCAGGTACCTATCGACGGTCAGGAGGATGATGAAGAAGTTTCCGCCAAAGTACCCGACGTGATAGAGCCCGGTGACCGTCTTACACATCACATCCCCGAAGACCCACCCGTTGGCGGCATAGTGGGCCCAGAAGGGGAGGGTGAAAAGGAAGAGCAGGTCGGAGATGGCCAGGTTGAGCAGGTAGACGTCAGTCATGCCCGTCAGCTTTTTGCAGGTGATGAGGATGAGGATGACCAGCAGGTTGCCCACGAAGCCGGAAATGAACACGAGTGCGTAGAGCGGAGGCAGGAGCCTGGCTGCGATTTGCCTCACGTCGGTTTTCTGGCAGGGCTCCGACAGCTCGTATTCAATGTCATAGTAGGGGCTCGTTGCTTGGTAATCCATTTTGCTCGATGCTGTGAATAAAGAAAAAGTGATCGTCTATGATACCCCAGAATGTACTTGGTGGTGGTCCGCCATGGGTGCAAACCATCTTATCCACGAACAGGCTTTTCAACATTGGTACATAGGTTTCTACATTTAACGGAGCTCCCTTGTTTGGCCGAAAGAAAGAAAGAAAGAAAGAAAGAAAGAAAGAAAAGGAAAAAGAAAGAACTTTTTCAGGAAAAGGAAGGATTGCTATCACCTCTGCTCACTGGACAGAGACTGTGACTCTTGGGGGGGGGGGCGGTTCACAAAAGCATCGTCTGACCCAATAAAACCTGGCGCTCTGTAGCCACGTGGGACGAATGAAGCTTAACAACGTCAAGAAACTGACTCAGGCGCTGTCTAACACTGTCTTACCGTCTCTGCTGCAGCTGCCTTCCCTGGGGTGAGCTTATACAGAGCGTCCCCCGGAGTGTGTGTTGCTAACCGTGGACGGTTCCCAAGGGCACCCTGTGGGCCAACAACTTCACACCCATTCATTCAATTAATCCTCACGGTCACCCTATGAGTCAGGTCATGTTATCGTCCCCATTTTGCAGATTAGAACTCAAGGCACAGAGAGGATGAGTAACTTGCCCAACCACACACAGCTAGAAAGCAGCTGATTTTGAAGGCAGGCAGCCTGCACTCTCATCCAGCAGCTACCTAGTCTCTCGCTTCTTGGTGAGGGAAGTGGAGTGTGGTATCGTCAGCCTGGCACCTCGATGCGGTCCGGATGAAACGGGCCGCTGCCCAAGTCCCCCGAGAGGGTCATAGCAGCCAGTAGCCAGCTATAAAGTCCAGGCTGCCATTCTCACGTGTAGTCTCAAGTTCATGTTTACAGTTCCCGAATTGCTATGATTAAGAGCTCCCGCACATACCCAAGCAATCCAGGTAGAAAACATCTCAGGTGCCACCATGCATATTCTGCGTTTGCTCAGCCCCTCCATGACCCGCTGGCTAGCCTGGTCTATTTCGGTTCCACTTCCTGGTAGAAGTTTCTTTAATAAATCCTCGTGGGTTTCATGCTTCCTGTCCCTCGGGTTAGGTAGCAAGGAGACACATACAGAAAATTTCACCTTAAATTCTGAGCCAGAGCAAGAACCATACATTAAAGGACACGAAATGCGCTGTAGAGCTGATATAGTAAAGGGAAAGTTTATTCGATATTTGTAGTCCAATATGAATTCGGACAATTTTTACCCTTCCCTCTTTTCTGAGAAAAACAAACAAACGAAAAACTGGACTTAGATACAACTCGTCTTGGACATACATTCACAGGGCATCCTGCCTGGTCAGTTTCAGTTCTTACCAGAAGATCATTCTGCCAAGATTTTGGCCAAGAATCATCTGTCTGAAAAGATTTCTTTTGAAAGGTGAAGTTTCTTCCTTCCTTCCTTCCTTCCTTCCTTCCTTCCTTCCTTCCTTCCTTCCTTTCTTTTTTCTTTCTTTCTTTCTTTCTTTCTTTCTTTCTTTCTTTCTTTCTTTCTTTCTTTCTTTCTTTCTTTCTTCTTTCAAATATTGCTCCCTTTACAACAATCTTTCATTCACAATCATGTTTTGTATCTTCGTTGTTATCACAGTCTGAAACTGATTCTAAATTCTAACTCTTTTCTCCTCTCGAAGATTATGTTTTCAGATAGCTCTACGAGCATCTGGTGTGTGTCCAGTCTTCTAGGGTTTCCTGTAAAGCTTTTTACTCATCACAGAAGCCGAGCTAACTAACAGACAGAGTGGCTGAGGGATGACTTACCAGGAGGGTTCTTGTAGGGGAACGGATGTCTCAGCTGCTCTGGCTAGCTGAGTTGTGCAAATCAAACATATAGGCAGCATAAAAGTAGGAAATGCATGGTTTCTACTGAAAGGGGAAGGCGGAGTTTTAATGAATAAGTACATTTCAGGGCCAAAAAAAAAAAAAATCAAACAGCTCTTCTTCTTTCCTTTTCTTTTTAATTGAACTTAAAATAGGTCAGAGACTAGATTTCTGGCCTGAAAGTTTATTTGTGGGCTTCCCTGACGACACTATTTTCTTTTGTTTTCTGCTCATGCAACTACACAGAGTCTGTTAGAAAATAGAAGGACTGAGGGATATTAGCGCTAGAAAAACATTCACATTTATCGGGTCAAACCTCCTCATTCTGCCCAAAGAAATTGCTGCTTCAGAGGCCAATGATTTATTTGTATAAGACCACAGGGCTTATCAATGGTGAGGCTGAACAGTTGAGATTCTGATTCTCATAAGACTTGCCTGCAATGAAAGCCACGGAAACCAACTTGAAATTGATAGGGGATGCTTCACGTGAAGCCCATGGTCCCCTTTAGCCACTGTCCCCCCCATCCCCTGCGCCCAGCCCACACCCATACCTCAGGCCCCAGTACTATTTTTCTCTGCAGACAAAAACAATTGGTCAGAGCACAAGTGGGGAGGGGCAGAGAGAGAAGGAGACACAGAATCCGAAGCAGGCTCCAGGCTCTGAGCTATCAGCTCAGAGCCTGATGCGGGGCTTGAACTCATGAACTGCGAGATCATGACCTGAGCTGAAGTCGGACGCTTAACCGACTGAGCCACCCAGGTGCCCCTAAAGGGCTTTAACTGTAGGCTGTCATGTGAGCAAAACACATTGCCCATCCTCCTTGGGGTCGGATATATCGTGGGGCACGTCGTTACGAATTTCCTCTACCCGGTCGCTATTTTGCAGCCCTCCAAACCGGCTGGTGTTCGTGAGCGCCTGCACCATGCCAGATACACAGGCAGCAGAGATCCTCTCTCCAAAGAAAGTCTATCTGTAGTGATGAGAAATTTCCCACATAAAGTGAGCAGGAACTGACCAAAGAATAGGGTCAGGTTCAGGATTCTAGGACAATACCACCTGTAGGCACATGGAGCTTTCTTGGTGGTTGGTTACTTACCTAAAAACCTCAACTGTTGATGGCAGAGCTCAAAACACCGAGGGGGAGCCAGCCTGAGCCTCAAGAGCGCCCTCTGGGGTCTTCCGTTTTTGTCCACGACAGAATCAGAAGCGTTGGCTTGTGTGGTCTGAGAAAAGGCGGAGGAGACCCCAAACCTGGGGGGCGCAGCATAATGCAGGGCTAAGCAGGTGGCCTCTGCAGCCAGCCTGCCTGAGCTTGAAGCCCGGCCCAACCCTCAGCTTTCTCTTCTGTGGGATGGGCTGAATAATGGGTTGCCTCATGGGTTTGTGGGGAGGGGCTCATGAGGCACCCACATCCAGAATTTGGCACATAATATACACTCGATAAACATCAACCCCCTAGCTACTCATTCCGTGATCCTTTCCTAGGGAGAGTTTATTTTATAAACGGTTAACAAAATTGGTTCCCTGGGGTCCTTGCCTAGAGGAGGGTAGTATCAGCAAACTGGAAGCTGAAAGAGAGAAGTTAATGACTGGCACTTGGAGAACAGGAGGAAATGATGGCTGGGGGAAGGCAGAAAAGCTACAGAAATAGCCCAGCAGCAACCAACCACCCATCCAGGGCGTACGCTTGTGTTACAACAGAGCCCAGCACCGGTCATCATAACCGGGAGAGCAAATCGGGAACAAAATCTCCGAGTTCATCCCGTGCGCGTAACTCAAGAGGGAACGTGTAGGAACTGGACCCTGCAGACCTGCTCCAGGGTTACGTCCCGGCATCAGCCTTTAACTACTTGCCTCTGAACAAGTTTCTGAAACTCCTCCAAGCCTTGGTTTTCGTATCCTTAAACACGGGGCAACACACACACACACACACACACACACACACACACACACCAACCAACCCAACACACAAATCTATTCGATAGGTCTGTGGTCAAGATCAAAGGATATAACAAGGGCAGAGTGTTTCCCAGATATCAGCCCTCTGTGGGCTACTTACGTGTGCTGTATACTTTGCAAAAAATGTGGGTTCACAAAATGGGTAGCAAATGAATGGATATACAATTTCGCAGAAAACGGGGAGCATAGTTTTGGGTCTTCTGAGACCAGCTTTGTCTTCGCTGGTGCTGTGTGGACGCGTGGAGCTCTCAGATGCTGCCGAACGATGTTACATTTCTGCATGTGCCCCTGGCTGGCTTTCGTTTTCACCACCAGGGCTGGGGCTTTGCCCTGTGTTCCGCGTGTCCAGCGTCAGGGCGGCTGAGGATGTGACGGCAGGCTTGCCCCCAGGGGGCAGTGTGGAGCAGGTTTGGAGTCCCAGACTGCGCTGCCTTTAGCAAGAGATTCCCCTCTGCCCTTCCACTTCCTCATCTGTCAAGTGATGCCCGCGATCCCCGATCCCCGGGGGTTCCGAAGGCAGCTCCCCGCTTCGGTACGCTAGATGACCGTGTGGCCATGCCGGTTTGGACAACACGCACTGGAGGGGAAGCAGGGTGATGATGCATATATGGGCTGAGACAGGGAGGCACAGCTTAGTAGGTGTCTTGTTTATGCCTCTCGGGTTTCTGGGTCCAGGGGTGGATTCTGGCCATCTCTCAGGATGGAGTTCATCCCAGGGAGTCACAAGCAAGTGAGGACCCCTGGGCACTTCTGCAGTGTAGAACCAAGGGAACATTTCAGTCTGTCTAATGTATGAAGTTAGGGAAAACAGAACAACGGAAAGTAAGGGAAAAAATCAGACATAGGCTTACAATCTCAAAACAGTCCTTTTTTTTTTTTTTAATGTTCATTTTTGACACAGACAGAGGTCATGTGGAGAGGTGGCAGAGAGAGAGGGGGCCACAGAATCCAAAGCAGGCTCCAGGCTCTGAGATGTCAGCACAGAGCCCCACGCGGGGCTTGAACTCACGAACCCTGAGATCCTGACCTGACTCAGAGCCAGATGGTTAGCTAACTGAGCCACCCAGGTGCCCCTCAACACAATCCTTTTAAACACGGGATGTGTCTCAATCCAGACTTTTTCCCACTTTTTCCTTTTGGTTCATTTTCCCACACATACCACTTCTGTGTGCTTCTGTCTCTGTTTTCTTTCTTTCTTTCTTTCTTTCTTTCTTTCTTTCTTTCTTTCTCTTCTTTTCTTTTTTTCTTTTTTTGCTAAAGATCACAGTATAGGCCTTTCATCGGGTTATTAAAAAAAACGCTCCCTCTATGTGACTCTTCCATTGTTATTTTAATGGTGGATTTATTTATTTATTAATTATTCATTTGTTTTTATGGCAGTATAATTTAGATGCAGCAAAGTGTACTGATCCTAGGTGCACAGCTTGGGGAAGTTTCGATATGCACACGCCCACATAACCACCTTCCCCCTCGCCGGTCGAGGTGATAGGGAATTGTCCCATCGCCCCAGAAGGTCGCCTTGTGCCGTGCCCAGAGGTAAGGGCCACTCTGACGTCTGTCACCGGGGATCCTCATGTGCCTCTCCTTTAAGTCCATATAAGTGGAATCGTAGACGCTACCCTCTGTCACGTCTGGCTTCTCTTGTTCGACGGAATGCCATAACCAGACTCGCCAGAGCCTTGCTGTCAGACGTTCCGGCTCCTTCCGTCGGTCCGCACTACAACAGCCCGTTTCCAGTGTCTGCTGTCAGGGCTCTGTGACTCCCACCAAGGAGGACACTCCCAGTGTCCCCAAAGCCACCTTCCCCAAGAAATCCAGAGAATCTCCGTGGTCCTCAAAGAAACAGGAAGAATCCCTCCTTACTGACATTTTGTCACCTGTGTGCCTTAGCAATGATGCCTTAGCAATGGCCCGTGACTCCCAGCACCGCTTCACCTTCTGCCTCAGACACACGACGCGGTGAGTGGGGCTGGGGGTCATCACACTGTCCTCTCTAGCCTAACGTCTCTGTGGTCCAGGCCCTTCCCGGGATGGCGGGGCCGGGGGGGGGGGGGCGGCGAATGCAGAGCAATGTACCGATTAAGGGCTGTGAGAGGCCCAGGGTGACTTTGGCGGATCGGATGACACCTGAACCTCTGTGTTGAGGTCTACGCAAAACAGGATATCATGTAGGACTTTTCCTGTTGCCCTAGAACAGGCGGTTGCAGCCTGAGGCTGAGGGCAGGGAGGTGTTACGTACCCTCCAGTTCTAAGGAAACCACTGACACCCGGGTTACCCGTCTCCCTCGGGGGCTCGCAACTGTGCCCCCAGTTGTCGTGTCAACTCCTCCCACCCCAGTCCTATGAGGAGACACATCTGGGCAGGAAAGGCTTGTAGAAAAGGGTGGGACTGGTGGGGAGGTGAGAGGGGGGCTCCTGTCCTCAAAGCCAAGGGTGTGTGGGGGTCTGAGAGAATCGTGCGAGGAATGGGGGGCCAGCACCTCCTTTCTGGGTGGGGCATCCCCCGGGCAGCCGGCCAGCCGGGCAGGTGAGGAGGGGACTGGAGAGCCGAGGTGGGACACAGGGCAGTGAGGCAGCAAGGAGGGCTCGAGGATGTGAGACGCCCCTGGGTCAAGTTCCAAACATAGTGCCGAAGTGACCACGTCCAAAGAGTTCGCCGACCGCAATCACTCACCGTACCCAGGGCCAGCCCTCCCCCCAATTCACGGGAGGTCCACTCACCAGCCCGGATGCCTCTTCTCTCACGACAAGCTGCTTCTTGGTGACCTCTGGTGGCCTTTGTGCTGCTGGCTAATCTTCCCTGAAGCTTCCCTGAAGCCCTGGCAAATCTTCCATTTGTTAGGGAAACCCGGATAATGAGAAAAAGGCAAAGTGGAAGGAGGGGGTCCGGGTGGCTCACTCCCAGGAGGCGGCAGGGCCAGCTGCTTTGAGCGTCGCGCATCGCGGATGACAGCAGGGGGGAGGAGGGGCTCTGCCAAGCCCCCAACCCCACCAGAAGTCTTAAGACACCCATCCCTGGGAATGATGATCTTCCCTGACGTCTGCTTGACTCAAACCGCCCACTCAAGTGTTCTCCTTGGGATAAAGACAGGGTTTCCGCTTCTAGAATGGAGAGGGTTGACAGCTTTTACGTGGCACTTTCCCTGGTGGCACTAAAATCCCACTGTAGCTATTACCACTATGATGTAGGGCTTTCATCGAGTTAGCTACTCTCTCCTCTGGGCTCTCGGATGATTTCACATCGACCTCTATCTCCGTACTCTGCACTGTGCCTGCTGATTTGCAAACACTCCATCCTCCACCCCTCCACGCCCCCACCCCCCACCCCCCGTCCCTGCACTTGGAGGTCTGAGTACGTGGGAATTGACACATCGACTTTATGGACCTGCCCCAGACTGGCGCGTGACGGATCCCCAGGCATGCTTGTCACCCTGAATTCCAGGATGGAACCACAAACAGATACTCTTCCAAATTTTATTTAGAAAGCCACCATGTACCGTATGTACTAATTCGCTTTTGTGCTTCTTGGCAAACAGCCCCTGCGGCCCGGTGGCTTCAAACAGCGAGCACGGACCGCTTGCCCCTGTGATGCATGGCTGCCATGTGCCTGGGCTCTGGCCGTGTTCTCTGCGTCTTCCCGCTGGCTCGCCACAGTGCCTGGTGTGGCCCAGGACGCACCTTCCGGTGGCTGAGCAGGGGGAGTCAGGGGCTCGGCCCAACCACTCTACCCCTCTGTGTGGCTGAAGCAGATGTCCCTCCGCTCTCTCTTCGGCGGCCGAGCCTCCTGGGGAGGGGGTGGGGGGGGGACACCTGCAGGGCACACTGTCAGTCACACGGCGAGGACGAGAATGTGTAATCGCACAGGGGAAGGAGTGAAAAGCGAAAAATAAGACAATCTAAGGTTTATCATCATTATTATTGTGGTTAGAACACTTCACACGCCTTCTACCCCCCCTGCCAGATTTTTAAGTGTATCATACATCATTCTATCTACAGGGAGAATGTTGGAAAGCAGATGTTTGGAATTTGACACCTTGTATAACTGGAATTTGGGGCACTTTGGTAGATGTATAGAGAAAATGCATCATATACATGCAGTGGAACATTCCTCAACCTTACAGAGAAGGATGTCCTGCCTTGTGCGGCAACACGGGTGAACCTTGGGGACGTTATGCTGGGTGAAAGAAGCCAGTCGTAGGAGGATGAATGTTCCACGATTCTCCTTCTACGGGGTGTCTAAAATGGTCGGAATCGTGGATGGGGTGGTTGCTAGAGGCTGGGGAGAGGAGAAAATGGGGGGTCGCTAATCAGATTTTTAAAAAAAAATTTTTAAATGTTTATTTATTTTTGAGAGAGAGAGAGAGAAAGAGAGTGAGCAGGGGAGGGGCAGAGAGAGAGAGAGAGACACAGAATCAGAAGCAGGCTCCAGGCTCCGTGCTGTCAGCCCAGAGACCTATGGGGTGGGGGGGGGGGCAAACTCACGAATCTTGAAATCATGACCTGAGTCAAATTCAGACACTTAGCCAACTGAGCCAACCAGGCGCCCCCCCCCCCCATATATATATATATATTTTTTTTTTTTCTTTTTTTAAACAATATAGTGCGAGCATTGATTCATTTTCCAAATCATAGCTTTAAAAACCCCAATATTTCCATCTCATCACCAAAACAAAATTTCATGCATTCATTCAGATGATACAAATACCTGAAGGCGAAGCAGGCGCTCCCCTCTCCAAACACGCACGCTTCTTTCCGGAGCCTTCTCTGGCTGTGAAGCAGGCAAGTAGAAACAGCAACTTCCAGCTCCCGGGTTGCCAGGTTCCAGAAGCCCCGTGTTTCCTGCTTGCACCAGATCCGAAATGCACTGGGTACCTGCATGGCTATTTTTCACTTGGCTCCACCGAGATAAAAGTCTTTGCTTCCTTAAGTGACCCAGCGCCCCTCCTTTACAAATTGGGTTTCAACGTTCGATTGGGGCTCCGTGCGATATAGGAGCTCCCAATCCAAACCGGACAGTCTGAGCCTCAATAAGGATATCTACAAAGCACCGAAGCATCCAAACAGCATCAAACCCCTGACGTCCTGGGCTGCGCGAGGACACAAAAGAGATGTGTGGCAGTGAGTCCGGGAGAATAAAGACACAGCTGGGAAGGCAGTTGTGGAGTAGGTGCTGTGATCCCCATGATACTAGTTAGACACCAATCATTAGGCAGCCCGTGGATCACAGACCCGACTCCCCGAGCGACACTATTTATGCTGCACTGGTAGTGTTCCCAGCAGCCCGCGCTCCGACATTTTAAGCTCAAAGCCAGATTTCGGTGACTAATACGGTATTTTCAGACTTGACCTAAGAGCAACTCTTCAAATGACGCTTTGCCCCATTTACAAGTTGTAGTTTTAGGTTTACTTCTATTTTTACTCGAGGGTGATGATGACGACGATGAGTTTTATTTATTTTTTTTACGTATCCGAACTCTACGCCTGTATCCAAAAATGAGGCGCTGGAAGGTAGTTTGCAAAAACGCTTTTCCCCAGCCCTTCTAGAGTCTTCCACCCTGCCCCTGCCTGGTGGGTTAGACCCTGACGTTCACAGGCCGCCTGTGACGTCCAAGGCAGGGCGTCTGTCACGTCTGCCGGGCCCCTTCTCTGTCCTGGCGACACACCCCGGGGCCCACACCTGTCGCTCCCTATCTCGCGGGCCCACTGAGGAGTTCTGGGTGCACCGTTTTCTACTCCCCACGGCTAACTCTCCTGGGGCCCGGGCAATCCTCTGGGCACCAGTGATGCGATGAGGCCTGGGGGAGGGCGGCAGAAGGGGCTAGGGCAGCAGGAAGCAGGGACAGGCAGCAAGATCCAAAGACATGAAGCCTCGATGGGTTCTGATGCCTCCTTCCTGGCCTTCCTGCTCTCCGATTCTGGAAAACACTGCTGGGGCAGTGGCCTCACACACCCTCCTGAGCTCCTGATGCAGGAACTAAGCCTTCACTCCTTCCCATCATCACTACCTGCACCCCCCTCCCCCACCGCCCGCCTTTCCCTGGTTACGACCCGACGAGGGCTCTTATTTTTTCATCTCATTATAGATCATGTGTATTTTATTAACCAAGAACGTTCTTACATTTTTACATCGGGGGAGGTGGCACGTGAGACGCGTGTGAACAACGGGGCATGGGGTTTGCTAGATTTCAGGTGTAGGGTGCGTGGTTATCGCAGATAAATCACAAAGAAGCAAAAATGTGTCCCGTGCTTGCACCGGAGAGGATGATTGGACCCAAAGTAAGCTCTCCGAGAGTTGTTATGGTTCCCAGGCTCTGGGACCCGGGGGTGGGGGTGGGGGGGGCTTCCAGGAGGGGCTGGGGACAGTGCTGCTGAAACCTTCCTCTTCACCCAGGCTCAGCCATGTCCGCAGCTCCCTCCTCCTGGCACGGCCGGGACCCCACACGCCATCCCCCTGTGCCTGCTCAGCCCCCTCCCTGCCTCCAGCTGGGCCCCTGACCAGAGAGAGAGCACTGCGGGGCGAGTGAGGCGCAGGTGAAGGCTGGGAGAGGGGCATAGGCATTCTCCAGATGTGGCGTTTCCCAGGAACTGGGGAGGAGCTCTTTGGAGAGTCACGGTCTGCACCCGCAGTTGTTCTGGAACATTCCCCGAGCGCCCGTTGGCCGCACAGGGAGGGACGAAGTCTGTCTTGATGCGTGTGATCCTGAGCTTCCCGTGGGCACTTGCCTGAGAGGCTCACGGGCCTCCCTTCTCCAATGGACCCCCGAAGCCTTTTATCACATGCAGTTTTCCGTCCCCCCCCCCCCCCTTGACGGTCGGAGGCAAACTGTTACTCGCTTACAAGCCCGCGGACACCTCCTGCTCGCCTGTGGAAGGCGTGTATGTGGAACTCACTCGATCCGCGGTCTCCCCGTAGAAGACCGGGCACTGTTTGCAGAGATGCTTGGCGATGTGCTTTCGGAAGAACAGGGAGAGATGCCTTCTGAACTTCTCCCCGACGAAGGCGTAGACGATGGGGTTGATGCAACAGTGCGTCATTCCCAGGGTCTCCGTCACCTGCATGGCTTGGTCCAGTCTGTTGGAGCTACTGCAGTCATGGAGGCCGAAGGATTCCGGGAAGGCGCTCAGCAGGAGGACGATGTTGTTGGGGGCCCAGAAGAGAAAGTAACCGATCATGATCGCGAAGATGAGCTTCACGGCCCTGTGCTTCTTCTTCTCGTTCCGACAGCGGAACAGGGTCCTGAGGATGGCGGAGTAGCAGATGACCATAACGAGCAGGGGCAGGACCAGGCCCAAGACGCTCCTCGTGACTGCGTGGAAAGTCTTCCATCCTGGTGAGAAAGAAGGGCGGCAGGAGGAAAAAGAGTCTTCCCACTGCATTCTGTTAAAGACGCACCCCGGCAGAGAGGCGACCACGGCCGCCGCCCAGGTGACCGCGCTTGTCACCGCCCCAGAGGTGACCGTCCTGGCCTTTAAAGCGAACACAGCGTGGACGATAGCCAGGTACCTATCGACGGTCAGGAGGATGATGAAGAAGTTTCCGCCAAAGTACCCGACGTGATAGAGCCCGGTGACCGTCTTACACATCACATCCCCGAAGACCCACCCGTTGGCGGCATAGTGGGCCCAGAAGGGGAGGGTGAAAAGGAAGAGCAGGTCGGAGATGGCCAGGTTGAGCAGGTAGACGTCAGTCATGCTCGTCAGCTTTTTGCAGGTGATGAGGATGAGGACGACCAGCAGGTTGCCCACGAAGCCGGAAATGAACACGAGTGAGTAGAGCGGAGGCAGGAGCCGGACCGCGTTCTGCCTCACGTCGGTTTTCTGGCACGGTGCGCTGTAATCATAGTCGTAATTGGTGGTGGGTTCCTCGTTGCCCCCCTGGCTGCTGGTGGCGAACAGAGACTGGGGTGTGGACAGCATGGGGTAGCTGAACAGGGCAAGCGTGTCGTTGTCGCCCATCTTCCTCCGCCCTGTAATCGGAGGACGAAATGATCACACACCGCGTATCGGCCGCCGTCCCCGATATTAAAAATGTCCCCGCTCCCCTTCAGCCCCGGCCCAGCGTTCGCCTTCCTTTCACAGCCATCTCCTTGAAAGCTCGCACGCGCCCGGCGATCACTTCCCTTTACTCCTCCCAGCAGATACCGCTCGTCGACCCTCCGGCCGTTTCTCAACACCCCGGGCCTTCCCAGAAAGCCCGACTCTTATTACAAAGTTCCCCTCGCTGCATACTTGCCTTTTTTTCCTACCTCCTCTGCCGGGCCGCGCAGGCCCGTGACCCACTCCTGGATGGCACTGTGGAAGGGGACCCTGCCAGGGGGTCCCTGGTAATGCTCTCCTCTGACGGGAGAGAAGCAGCAGAAGCCCTGGCCCCCCTGGCCCCTTCTGCCTCTGCAGCTTGTCTTGTGAGGGCCTGGTGCTTGGGACCCTGAACAAAAGACTCCGAGGACGGAGCAAAACGAGGCAGAGTCCCAGCATCACCAAGTCGTAAGCCCTGGCCTTGAACAGCCCATCCTCTGAAAAAAATAAATAAAGCCTTGTTTGTAAGCTACGGTGCGTTCCATGTTATGTGGCCGGAAAGCCGAGAGCGTTCTCGCTGACACCCCTGTCCACCCTCTGCCTCCGTCACCCTGCCAAAACTTCTCCTGCAAGATTGCAGTGACAATCCCACTGCTCAATGCCTGGCTCTCCTTCAGCTTTATCCTCGTTGAGCATCGGACCCATCTGTTAGGTTCTTCCATTTAAAACTCATTTTGGGGGCTCCTGGGGGGCTCAGCCGGTTGAGCATCTTACTGTTGATTTCAGCTCAGGTCGTGATCTCGGTTTGTGAGGTCGAGCCCCGCCTCGGGCTCTGTGCTGATGGCACAGAGCCTGCTTGGGATTCTCTCTCTCTCTCTCTCTCTCTCTCTCTCTCTCCCTCTCCCTGCCCCTCCCTCCCTCTCTCAAAATTACTAAACATTTGGGAAAAAAACACAAACTCGCCTGGCTTCCGGGAGGTTAGTGCCTGTCTCGCACCTTCTTATTCATTTTCTTCGTTGGTGTCTCCTTCCCCCGTCTACACTGCGAGAATCCCCGGGCACGATCCTTGGCTGCCGCCTCGTTACCCGTTCTCTTTATTCTCACCCCAAAGTTCTTGCTGAGTCGTGTGGTGTAATTACAAGGTTTTAGGCCCCCCGAATGCCAATGCGCTGGCTTCTGGTCTCAACTTTCAACCCCTACCTCTCAGTTGAGTTTCCTACTGCCTCCTGCATATAAGAACTCACTCATTTGACCAGCATTTATTGAGCACCTACTGTGAGCCATGCTGCATTCTAGGTAGTGGAGATACAGCAGTGAGCAAAGTGGGCATCACACAGGTACCTCACATTCAACCCACCCCGAACCCAACACCCCCGGAAGCGTCCTTCAGCTGGTGGGCTCCTTATCTTGGCTACTATCCTTGACTGTCCGGGAAGCGGGAGTGGGCATTGTCCCGGGTCCCTCGTCTTCAGAAGCCTGGGAGCAGGCCTCAGTAACCAACAGACCCAGGTTCAAATCCTGCCTCCAACGACTTACGAGTTGTGGTATTTGGGGCTAACTACTTCCTCAATTCGCAGTTTCTTAATGTATAAAACGCTAGCTCTGCTGAGTGGCCGCAGAGGTGAGCGAAGAGGAGGACCGAGCGCAGCGCCCGGAGCAGGGACGGGCTCTGTGTGACCTCTGTCGCGTCTAGTGACCTTCACCTCGTAAACACCGCCGGGTCTGGCCCCCCTGCCAGCCCCTACCGCCTGGCCTCGGACGCTGCTCGCCTCATCGTTGCCGTCGTCTCGCCTTGCACGCGGCTTGCTCCTGACCACGCTCCTTTTCCACCTGTCTTGCCCAGCACCGCGCTGGGAGATCGGGCGCTCCTCTGCTGAAAACCGCCAGCAGCCCCACGATTTGTATGTGGCGGGACCTCAAAGGCAATGTCCTAGCCTAGACTCGTGAGCTCCCAGCCATCTGCCAGCTGCTCCGATTCCCCTTCTCTGTGAGGCCAAACCCGCCTCCCCTCTCAATCCCTCGAGAGCGTCTCATAAAACCTTGCTTGCCTCTCGACAGGCCCTTATCACACCATCTTCCATCGTGTGCTCCCTGAGGTCCAGCTCACGTTCCTGTCCCCAGCTCTTAGGGTAGCCTCTGGCTACAGGAGGCACCAAGAAATGTTCATTGAGAGACTGCGTGAAAGTCTTTATACTGAGTCTGACATCTAACATCAATAGTCTCAAGAAAGTCGATTCTTTTTCCTGGTAGTGGCTGGGAATTGGTTTTTCTCTTTGTGCACGCCCTTATTCTTCAGTTTCTCTTGTGATGGATACTTCTCCTAGGTTTTGCATTTCACCAAGCCAGATTCTTGGAAATCTGCAGCAACTAAATAAAACCTTTAATCCAGCTTGGGAAGAAAAACAACGTATCCACCACAAGGATGACACCTGGGATCGTTAAACTGAGGGCTCCTGGAGCTCCAGGTGCTGTGCTACGTGCTTTGCCCGCGTCAATTAATTTACTCTTGGCAATAATTTTGTGAGCACGTGTTCACACATCTTTACGGTGCAGAAATTCGAAATTCGGGCACGGATGAGTTAAACGACTTCCCCAAATTCACAGGACAAGTGATAGCTGAACTGGATTTTGAACGTGGGGCTCTTCAGTTACAAAAAGACCCCAGGAGCTTCTATGCCCAGACTGGGAGCGCAGAGACGGATGCAGAACCGGTAACAATTTTCTAGGTATCCTTGCATGCCTTGAACAGAACTTCTATAGCATTTGGATTTAAAGCCCACACACTCACCCACACGAGCATGCCCCACTCATGCGCGTACGCACACACACACACACACACTTTACTAGAAAATAAACGCCATGAGGGCTTAGGGATTCGACTTGCAAAGAGAGATCTTGGTGCCCCAGAGCCTGAGCTGGCACCCAGAGGCTGCTGAAGAAATACCATTTCGGTAAATGAATGACAGAAAACTAGCAGGCTGCAAGCTACCAAGAAACGTGATGCCCCACTGTGGACTAGCCTCCCAGGTAATGCAGCGGGAGACCTGATAGGGGGGGTCCTTGCACACAGCCCATTAACTGCAACACACCCTCTGGGCTATTCTGTAACCAACCACAGGGTTAGCCTCCTCATCTGGGTAGGAAAGTGTGCAGTAGACCCATGGTTCTCAAAGGCTGGGCTTCAGCAGCACACAGGAAATCTGTAGTCAGAAATGCACAACCCAGACCCTCTGGTGGTTCAGAACGGGGGTTGGTGGGGGGAGAGGATGGAGCGCGAGGAAGTCGGTTGCTCTGACCGCTTCCACCTTGCCTCCCCTCTGCTTTGTTTACCTGCACTGGCTTCTCAACTACCAGCCGCCTCTTCCCACACTGCTTCTCCCCAGTCACTCCAACACACCTAGCTCCTAGCACAGCAGACACTTAGCAAGGTGCCGCTTTCAAGTGGCAGGACACATCCTGAATCAGTAAAAAGCCGCCTCTCAGAAAAAGAGGTTCCTCACTTCAGCCTCCGTGGCTGTCCTGAATTGAGGCAAGGGGCCCATTGTGGTTCAGGGCCTGGACCATCACATATATGGAATATGGGGGCGGGTAGTATTTGGGATAGAAAGTTCCAGTTCTTTCAAGCCCTTGGAGGCTGGGGAGGGCAGAGTGAGGGGCAGTAGCCTGAGCATCCTTACTCTCCTGTCTTCTTCAGCGTGCTGTCCTCTCACCTGAGCCCCGTTGGGGGGGGGCGGTGTGGATCTCAGCCTACTCTGAACTTGTTCACTGCTATCAGAGCCTCTCCAATGATCCTGGTGCATACACCACCCTCCACCCTTTCCTCCATGAAGACGATCCCCCAGGACCCTGGGCTATGCAGCCCTCAGGGTGCTCCCATCCCTACATCTCCAGCGTCGGGATGCTTTCAGCCTGTGACTCATAAAATAATGAAAAAAAAAAAAAAAAAAGCACCCACAACTCACCAGTGGATGGCTTCTCCCAAGTGGCCCTGGAGTGTCAGGCTTCCCAGCAACTGAACCAAAGAGATCTGGAGGTAGAAACTTGGTGTGCAGAAGAAGGAAATAATGTTTCCTGCAAAAAAGAAGGCGGAGATACACGGGCAAGTAATGTTAAAAATTTTAAGAAAAAAAAAACCCCACACACAACAGTGATACAGTTCTTCTTTTCCAGCCAGGAACCCTATACCCTAGGTTGAGGACTTCAGAGTAATATTAATTTTGAAATCTTACTTATGCAACCTTGAGTATGAGTCAAGCACGCCCTGTACATCTGCTCCTGTGTCTAACGACTCTGGGGTTATCTTGTGGGTCTCTCTATCTGGAAATCTTCCTCCTCTCTTCTGCCGGTGATAATTTGCATGAAATGAGCACAACAGAACTTCATTCTTCAGAGGATAAATGCCAACAGGGGGGCTGTGGGTGATGGTGGAGACAATATAAAGAGTTTCGTGTGACCATCCACAATGGATTTGGGATCAGATTGGAAATTTTATCTAGGTACAGATTTTTAATGAAAAGGGAATGCAAAATTGTCTCTTGTATTAGAGATGTCCTTAGCAAGAAGGGCCTCAATTATTGTAGGTTCCACTCTCCAGAAAGAAGTTTTTATAAAAGAAAACACCACTGAGAGTCTGGGAAGAGAGTAGCATGGAAAGCACTAGAAATCTCTCTCCCTATCCAGGCAACAATTGTACCAACAGAATCTGTCTGACCTAACTATTCCAGAACTCTGGAGTCTACTGAAGGCCCTGCAACGGTCAGGGGAAGGCTTGGATGATCAATTGCAGTTAACTTTGGTCATTTTTAGCTCTTGGCACAGTAGCAGCTATCTGTGCCCCACCAACTCCCCTTGGCACACATGCATAAAGATGTAATGCATGTGTGTGACACTAGCTGTGTCACTAGCCACCAAACGGGGTGAGGACAGAGCCGTAAAAGAGCGGGGTTTTGTGTGTTGTTGACGTCGAACTGGTATAAATTTAAACTAGAATGAGGGCACCTGGGTGGCTTAGTCGGTTAAGCATCCGACTTCGGCTCACTTCATGATCTCACGGTTCGTGAGTTCGAGCCCTGCGTCGGGCTCTGTGCTGACAGTTCAGAGCCTGGAGCCTGCTTCGGATTCTGTGTCTCCCTCTCTCTCTGCCCCTCCCCTGTTCATGCTCTGTCTGTCTTTGTCTCTCAATAATAAATATATGTTAAAAAATTTTTTAAACTAGAATGTTATAACCTTGGGATATTATATGTGATCTCTGTGGTAACCACAAAGAAAATAGCTTTAGAACATACATAAAAAGAAATAAAAGGGAACTTAAATATTTCGCTACAAAGAAATCAACCAAATACAAAATAAGACAGTAGGGTAGGAAAAAAGGGACAAAAAAAACTATAAGTGTGCACATAGGAAAAAAATGCCAAAATGACAGAACTAAGTCCTTCCTTATCAGTAATTACATTAAATGTAAATGGATTAAATTTTCCAATCAAAAGATAGAGAGATGGTAGAATGAATAACAAAACAAAACAAAACCTGATCTAACTATATGTTGTCAACATGAGACTCGTTTTTGGTCTAAACACACAAATATATTGAAAGTGAAAGGATGGAGAAAAATATTAACTAAAAGATATTAAACAAAAGAGAGCAGGGATGACTATACCAATGTCAGACAAAATAGCCTTTATTTATAATAATAATAATAATTATTATCATTATTATTATTATTTTAAGCAGGCTTCACACTCAGCACAGAGCCCAACGTGGGACTCAAACTCACGACCCTGAGATCAAGACCTGAGATGAGATTAAGAGTCAGACCCTTAACCGAGCCAACCAGGAGGCCCTGACAAAATAGACTTTACATCAAAAAAAGCTTACAGAAGATAAAGACAGATGTTGTATATTACAAGGTTCAATACAGTGAGAAGACATAACAATTATGAGTATCTATACCTAATGACAGGTCATCAAAATATATTAAGCAAAAACTGACAGGACTGAAGGGAGAAAAAGATAGTTGCACAATAATAGTTGGAGATTTCAATACCCTGTTCTTGATAATGAATAGAACAGCCAGATGGAAGATAAGTAAGAAAGCACAGGACTTGAACACACAATAAGCCAACTGGATCTAACAGACATACATGGAGTACTCTATCCAAGAATAATAGCATTATGTATTCTTCTCAAAGGCACTTGGGACATTTTTTTCAGGAGAAGCTGTATTGAAACTAGACAGAGAACTTCTAAAACTCAACAAGTAAACAGCAACTCAATTCAAAACTGGGCAAAGGACTCGAATAGACATTTCTTCAAAGAAGATATACCAATGGCCAGGAAGCACGTGCTATGCTCAATACCGCTGATCATCAGGGAAATAGAAATCAAAGCTACAATGAGACACCACTTCACAGCCATCAGGATGGCCACTATCCAAACAACAGAAAATAACAAGTGTTGGGGAGGGTGTGGACAGACAGAAACCTTTGCTTACTCTTATGGGGATGTAAAATTGGTACCGCTGTTGTAGGAAACGGTGTGGTGGTTCCCCCAAAATGTAAAAGCAGAATTACTATGTGATCTGACAATTCCACTTCTGGTTATGTACTCAAAAGAACTGAAAGCAGGGTCTTGAAGAGATATTTATATGCCCATGTTGATAGCCATATTATTCACGAGAGCTTCAACGTGGATGAATGGACGAGCAAAAGGCAGCATACGCATACTATGGCATATTATTCGGTCTTCAAAAAGAAGAAAATCCTGACATAGCCTACACCACGGAAGAACCTTGAAGACATTATGCCGAGTGAAATAAGCCAGTCACAAAAAAGACCAGGTGAGTCCACTTATGTGAGACATGAGATACTTAGTCAAAACCGTGGAGACAGAGAGTAGGACGGTGGGTGCCAGGGGCTTGGGTGAGGGATGAATGGGGAGCTCATGTTTCATGGGTACAGAGTTTTGGTTTTATGAATTGAAACGAGCTCTGGGGATGGATGATGGCGACGGCTGCACAACGTCACAAGCGTGTTTAACGCCACTGAACTATACACTCAAAAGTGGTTAAAATCGTAAGAGTTTATGTGACACAAACATAAGGTGTTACATTTGTTTTGTCACAATAACAAAAGAAAAGACAAAGAGACATCGTAAGAGTTGATGTGACGCCAACATAAGGTGTTACGTTTGTTTTGTCACAATAAAAAAAGAAAAGACAAAGACAGGGCGAATTCTGCGATTTAGGCAATTGTGCTGAGGAATATTCCTCAGGTCCCAGAGGGAACATTGGGTCACCTGAGTTGGCTCCACACACTTTCTGGAATTCAGCAGATCTGAGGTCAAGATCTTATGCTGGTGCCTTGGCGAATCTCTAAGCTTTGACTTCTCCAACTATAAACTAGGAATAACAAGGCCTCCGGGGTCGGTGGGGCTTCAATGGATACAAAGCAACTAGTATAGTGTCTGGTATGAAATAGGCACTCAACAGAATAGTGGCTAACGACAACAATAAAACACTCCGTGAAATCTGGGGGGTCCTTCTGGATTTCCATTTGTTGTAACCATGTATCCTGCATACGACCTGGTTTTTGTGCGAAGAAAGAAGGGCCTCAGGTCTTTCCTTAGAAGACAGCTCCTGGCTTGGTCAGGAACATGAAAAGTTCTCCACTTGGTCCCTAATGTGGTCTCTGAGCAGGGGTCAGAAGGGTCTTTCTGAGATTTCAATGGTAAAACAGATCGTACTCACCCAGTGATGCTGGGTCTGTGCCCACTTTATGGAATGCCCTCACTGGGGCCTCTTGCTGCTGGTTCCTTTGAGTCAGTCTGCGATGGGGAAGGTCAAGACCCCAGAATTTTGCCCTTGTTGATTTCTGTCTTCGCACTAGACATCACCGACTCCAGCCTTGCTTTATAAACAGAGAGAGGCAGAGAGGTAGGGGAGTGGCAGAGCCAGAATCTGAATCTCTGTCTTATGTCTAGCACAGAGAACGGAAGGCACATTCAGACGACAATCTGAAGACACAGCGTAAGGCTGAGCGAACGTATGGAAGGGTAGGCAGTGTGAAGAGAACCAATAGGTGGCGAGAAGTCCAAAGACTAGTGGGAACTCTTACCCTATGCTTGAAGGGCCAAACGAATAAATATCGCCCAATCCCTGTTGCGAGCTGAAGAAAGAAGGACCCAGCTGCTGCTAGAACTTCCACAGGGCAGGAGGAGAGCAGGAACAGAAGTCCTCTGACCTCCTGCCAGTGCCTGAACCCGACAAGAAGAGGGAGAAGCTGGAGTCCAGCTGACGTAGCCAACAGGTGTCAGCTTCCTGGTAAATCAGAGTGGATCTGGGGGAGCATGGTTAATAATCACTCAGCTATTAAGTCAATTAAGTCAAACTTCTTTTTTTTTGTCACTAGGTTCTCACTTGGTCCATGCGGATAGTCAGAAAATTGGGAGTTGGGATAAGTACACCTTAGAATTCTTTATACACATGGAGAGAGTTAGAGCGATGATTTTCCAGCAGTTTGAGAGCCTCATGTCTACCAGTTGGCACTGGGTTCATGGGCTCTGAAATGCTCAGTGTGGAAGAGGGGTTATGGCCTTTTAAGCAGACTTGCAGGAGAGTGTGTCGCCAGCCTCTTGTCTCAAGGTGACCTGAGGCAGGGATGAGGGGACTCTTAGTTCTGCAAACCAATGAAATAAAAATAGGTCATGTTCCCTGAGTGAAGAAAGAAGAACCAGATCCACATCGGCCAAGGTTAAGATTCTTGTGGACTGTTCTCTGAAGGCCTGCAGCTGAGTTAGGGATTAGACCATCGAAGCTGAACGTTAGATTTGTTCTAAGAACCTCTCTTCCCTTGCATGGATGGCAATATTCAGTTCAATGAAAACCTGGGGAAAAGTGTGGCTGGATCGGTTGACACCCTTAGGAGATAAATTCTTGCCCTTTTTTCAACACAGATGTTTTGGTTGATTGTGGTTTCTATGGTTTGCATGCTTCCTGTGACCTACTAAAATAGATCAGTGAGTTCTAGGATTTTACATGTTCAGTATGGGTTAAAAACAGTGATCTTGACCAATGTGATACCCATGGAAAAAGCACCGTTATACATTCCTACATGCTCTGCTCATATTTCTAGGGTAAAAATAGCACAAATGATTTCCACTGCTTTTGACTCAAGTCACAAAGTAACATGACAGCAAGAAAGCCTGGAAACTGCAAATGGCTTTTGGAAAGCCACAGTGTCAGGTAAGAGAAGCCAGGCATGAATGTTTCCCTCCTCCTCTTCTAAGTTCACCACCATTTCCAAGTGAACCAAGAATAGACAAGGGTATGTGATGAAAAGAAAGAAAGAGAGAAAGAAGGAAAGAAAGAGGGAAACAGAAAGAAAGAAAGAAAGAAAGAAAGAAAGAAAGAAAGAAAGAAAGAAAGAAAGAAAAGAAAGAAAGAAAGGAAGAAAGAAAAAGAAAAAGAAAGAAAGACATCATAAAAAAGTGTAAAGGTAGCAGATTGGATGTTTTCCATACCTTAAGGCCAAATAAACTTTGGAAAATAGAAGTGAAGTCAAAATCTTTAGTACATCCAGCTGCTGAAAAGCCCTCTCAAGTGACTTAAGAGGATGTCATTTGAACCTGAGGTAGGGAGGAAGAGAGATAATCTTGTATTCTACAGCCCAGTGTTTTAAACTACTCTGAGACTAGACTCAGATCTTGGTCTCGGAGGTGGCCTGCTCTGGGGAGAAAGCTATGGCTGGGGATGGGTCAGGACACAGTACCTGGAAGGCATTTTTAGAGACCCCCAGGACATTGCAACAGTGTGGGACGGGTGCTCGTTCTGGGAAACCAGAAGCTAGAATTCACTGTCGCCGCCATCACCTGCCCTCCCCCCAAGGCGTGGTGAGTAAGAGGAGGATGGGTGAATACCTACAGGATGAGGTTTCGTACATGGCAGTAGAAGCCATAACTACTCCTCTCCCACCTCTGACAGCTACCATTTGAGTGTGGTTTCTGAGGTGTCCCAGGGAGGGGCATGATGTTGTAGCCATCCGAAAACAGCTCACATAGTGCTCTTTGCAGGTGCTGGTGGCATGAGAAGAAACCCGCAAATCTGGATGTGGCAGAGATTCTGATTGGAGGACGTGACTGAGGCCTCCCTCTGGATGGGCGGTGGATGATGGAAGATAGAAAGACCCTTCCCAAGTATGGCTAGTTGAAGATGTGCCCAACCGCTGCTGGCTTTATAAGAACCATAAATAACACTTGGTGGTGAGGAAAGAACAAGTGTGGAGAGGACAACTCATTTGTAATGCAGTGCAGGTATACATCCATATAAAGATATAGTATGTGTTATATATATAATATATTATATATCTATTTAAAGTAATGCATGCTTAAAGCAAATGTTAGTTCTTTGAAAAGATAACAAAGTTGACAAAACCCTAGCTGTACTAAGAAAAAAAGAAAACACATAAATAACTAAAATCAGATGAAAGTGGGGATATTACTTTTGAATTTATAGAAATAAAAAAGATGGTAAGAGAATATCATATACGATGTCCACCAACAAATTAAGTAACACGGACAAATGAAATGAAACGGAAAAATCCCTAGAAAAACATAAACTGCCAAAAACTGCCTCAAGAACAAATAGAAAATCTGAAAAGATCTGTATAAAATAAAGAGATTAAACCAGAAATCAAAAATCTCCCAACAGATAAATGCCCAGGACTGAGTGGCTTCATTGGTGAGTTCTACCAAACCTTTAAAGAAAAACTAACATCAGGCTTTCTCAAACTGTTCCTAAAAATAGAAAAAGGGGGATATTTCCTAACTCATTCTATGAAATCGGAATTGACGTGCTAGCAAAACCAGACAAAGACACCACAAGAAAACTGCAGACCAATATCCTTTTTGGATGTAGATGTGAATATATTTTTTCTTCACTCTGTTCATATCAGGTATGATATTGGTTGATTTTCCTATGTTGAATCACCCTTGCTTTCTTTGGATAAATTCTATATGGTCATGGAGTATAATTCTTTTAATGTGCCATTAGATTCAGCTTGCCGGTATTTTGCTGAGAGTTTTGTCTCTTTGCAAAAGAACAACCTTGGAGGATTCCAGCTTCCCGATTTCAAAATGTACTACAAAGCTACATTAACTGGCATAAGGATAGACCTATAGATCAGTGGAATGTAATTGAGAGCCCAGAAATAGACTCCTACGTCTATTGATTTTCAGCAAGGTTGCCAAGACCACCTACTGGAGAAAGAACATTCTCTTCAACAAATGGTGCTGACACAACTGAATATCCACATGCAAGAGAATGGAGTTGGATCCCTTCCTCACATCATATATAAAAATGAACTCAAAGTGGATCAATGATGTAAATATAAGAGCCAAAACAATATAATTCTTAGACGAAAATATAGAGGTGAATCTTTATGACCTCTGATTTTGAACGAATTCTTAGATATGACACCAAGAACGTAAGTGGCAACAACCAAATAGGTAAATTGGACTTCAACAATGATGAAGCACGCAGCCTTCTTGAGATTCTCTCTCTCTCTCTCTCTCTCTCTTTCTCTCCCTCTGTCCCTCTCCCCTGCTTGCTGACGACACACACTCTCTCTCTAAAAAAAAAAAAAGTAGTATTTTAACTGACCTCAAAAATATGGAGGGTGAATAAGAGTTGACCAAAGAGATTTCATCATAATGGTGATATTGATGATGATGATAGCAATGGAAGACATTATTAAATGCTTATAGGCACTGTTCTAGTGCTCTCTGTCTAGTGGCCGCATTTAATCCTTATGACAACCCTCTGAGCTCAATGCTATTATTATACTCAATGTTCAGGAGAAAAACTGAGGCAATGAATTTAAGAATCTCTCCTTAAGTCAACTCAGCACTGGGTTTCAAGTCCAAGCAGTGTGCCTCAACACCCCTGCTCTTTTTTTTTTAAGTTTATTTATTTATTGGGGCATCTGGGTGGCTCAGTCAATTAAGCACCCGACTTCACCTCAGGTCATGATCTCACGATTCATGGGTTCGAGCCCTGAATCGGGGTCTGTGCTGACAGCTTCTTCAGATTCTGTCTCCCTCTCTCTCTGCTTCTCCCCCACTCTCTCTCTGTCTCTCTCTCTCTCAAAAATAAACAAAAGTTTATTTATTTACTTTTTGAGAGAGAGAGAGAGAGAGAGAGAGCAGGGGAGGGACAGAGAGAGAGGGAGACAGAGAATCCCAAGCAGGCTCTGCACTGTCGTTGCAGAGCCTGATGGGGGGCTTGAACTCACGAATGGTGAGATCATGAACTGAGCCGAAATCAAGAGTTGGACGCTTTAACTGACTGAGCCACCCAGGTGCCCCTTAATACCCCTGCTGTTAACCACTGTGTGAAGACTCCAGGTAGAGGGACCTATACAAGTGAAGGCCAGGAAGCAGAAAAGAGCCAGTTAAAAAAATTACATGTTGCATTTTTGTTTTCAAAATGGAAAATTTAAATATACAGAAAAATTTTTTAGCTTATTTATTTATTTTTGAGAGAGACAGAGAGGGCAAGTAGGGGAAAGACACACAGAGAGAGAGAGAATCCCAAGAGGCTCCGCACTGTCATCGCAGTGCCTGATACGGGGTTTGAACTCTCGAACCGTGAGATCATGACCTGAGCCGAGATCAAGAGTCAGATACTGAACCGACTGAGCCACCCAGGTGCCTCAAAATATACAGAAGTATTTTTTAAGACGACAGAGAGGCTGTGAACCTACTGCCCCACATCTCACAAATCTTATTTTGCTTTATTCTGTTCTGAAAAGGTAAAAATTTAGAGCTACAACTGAAATTACCTTGTATACCTGCCCCTAGTCCTCATTTGTCTTTCTCTCCCTTTCTCCTCTCGGTTAACAGCACTGTTCTGAGTCGTGTGCATATCGTTCTCATGCATGATTTACTTCTTTTTACTATGGATACAAGGGTTGTTTTAAAGCTTAAGAAATACTTCTTGCATCATCTGCACCCTTATGATTTTTAAGATTTCTCTTACTAGTATAATTGCCTTTTGGGGGAAACTTAGTAAAAGTAGGAGCACTAGATCAAAGAATATGTCCCCGTAAATGTTTACGCATGAAAGAGAAGCCTAGTAATCAGACCGTGTTTGGAATGGTCCCAGCGCGGGGAAAGGTTATACAGGTGCACAACATAGTTACTGGACAGCTTATATGTCCTGCGGGGCTCACCACACGTGCAGCTGCCATCTGTCACCGTACAACGCCGTGACAACATCATTGCCTACATTCCCTATGCTGTGCCTTTTCTTCCCTCGACTTACTCGTGCCATGACCGGAAGCCTGCATCTCCCACTGCCCTGCCCCCATCTTGCCCATCCCCCACCCCTCCCCGCTGGCAATTATCAGCTTCTTCTCTGTATTTATAGGTTTCTTTCTGCTTTTTGTTTGCTTATTCATTTGTGTGTTTTTTTCTTTAGCTTCCACATATGAGCGAAACCATATGGTAGCTATCTTTCTCATCAGACTTGAATATATTTGCCTGTCTGATGGTTAGCAGCATTTGACTGTGGTTTTAATTTTTTTTTTTTTTTAAGTTTTATTTTTCAAATTTGTGAGGGAGACAGAGACAGAGCCCGAGCAGGGGAGGGGCAGAGAGATGGAGACAGAATCAGAAGCGGGCTCCAGGCTCTGAGCTGTCAGCACAGAGCCCGACGGGGGCTCGAACTCAGGAGCGGTGAGATCATGACCTGAGCTGAAGTCGGATGCCCAACCGACTGAGCCACCCAGGGGGCCCCTTGACTGTGGTTTTAATTTGCATTGCCTGATTACTAATGAAGTTTGTTGGAGCTGTTTATAAATTCTGGACACTAATCTTTGTTTAAGAAATACTGTTGGCAAATATATTCTCACTGTGATTTATTTTAACTTTATTCCTGGATTTCTTTTGATGGACCCATTTTTTTTTTTTTTGAGAGAGAGAGAGAGAGCGAATGCAAATGGGGGAGACAGTCAGAGGGAGAGAGAGAGGGAGAGAGAGAGAGAGAGAATCTTAATCTTAAGCACAACCCTGGGATCATGACCTGAGCCGAAATCAAGAGTCAGACGCTTAACCAACGAGCCACCCAGGCACCCCAGAGATTTTTCTTTTAATTCAACTTAGTAAAATATTTCTTGATGACTAGTGTTTTCTATATCTTATTTAAAGAATCCCTCTCTATCTTACAGTCATGAAGATTGTGTTCTTTTTTTTTTTATTTTTTAAAAAAAAATTTTTTTTTCAACGTTTTTTATTTATTTTTGGGACAGAGAGAGACAGAGCATGAACGGGGGAGGGGCAGAGAGAGAGGGAGACACAGAATCGGAAACAGGCTCCAGGCTCCGAGCCATCAGCCCAGAGCCTGACGCGGGGCTCGAACTCACGGACCGCGAGATCGTGATCTGGCTGAAGTCGGACGCTTAACCGACTGCGCCACCCAGGCGCCCCAATGAAGATTGTGTTCTAAACGCATTAAATGTTTGCTTGTCGTACTTAGGCATCTGATTCATCTAGAATTTATTTTTGTGCATAGAGTGAGGTAAGGGTCTATTTTTTTCTAAATGCTAACTAATTGTGTCATTATTGAGTAGTTTATCCTTTCCCTGATTTTTAACAGTTTTATTGAGATATTACGCACAAACCACAAAACTCACCAATCGAAAATGTAAAATTCACTTTTTTTTTTTTTTTTTTTTAGTATACTCACAGAGTTGTCCAGCTATCACCACAAGCTAATTTTAAAATAGTTTCATCATCCCAAAAAGAAACCCTGGAGTCATTATCAATCACTCTCCATTATCACTCCCACTCCCTGTCTCTCCACCCCGCCAGCACCAGGAAAACCCTCATCTACCTTCTGTCTGTGTTGATTTGTCTATTCTGGACACTTCACAGAAATGCAATCATACAATATATGGTCTTCCGTGAGTGGCCTTCTTTCACTTGGCACAATTTTTCCACACTTCATCCATGTTGTAGCGTGTATCAGCACTTTACTTCTTTTATGGCCAGATCATATTTTATAGACATACCACATTTTACTTATCCACTCATTAGTTGATGGATATTTGGTTTGTTTCCATTTTGGGGCTACTATATTTATTCATTGCTACTATAATATTGCTAATGTGATAATATAATGTCATATATTATATTATTTGAACTACATTATATTTTATCATATCAGAGTATCATTAATATAACATTGTAGATTGTATTGTTTATATTATACTCGCATAATGTTCTATTTGATGCACTAATATATTATTAATATATAATTATAATAATATGCAATATATCTTAATATATGAATTTATATTATATATATAATATTGTCCAATATAATATATTACATTGATATAGTGTACTATTGCTAATATACACTTTTATATACTAGTTTTTTTTTTTTTTTATGTAGAATATTGCCAAGGTGATCTGTCAGAAAAGCTTTTTTTTTAATTTTTACTTTTAATTTTATTTTTTAAATTTACATCCAAATTAGTTAGCATATAGTGCAACAATGATTTCAGGAGTAGATTTCTTAGTGCCCCTTACCCACTTAGCCCATCCCCCCTCCCACAACCCCTCCCGTCACCCTCAGTTGGTTCTCCATATTTATGAGTCTCTCCTGTTTTGTCCCCCTCCCTGTTTTTATATTATTTTTGTTTCCTTTCCCTTATGTTCATCTGTTCTGTGTCTTAAAGTCCTCCTATGAGTGAAGTCATACGATTTTTGTCTTTCTCTGACTAATTTCACTTAGCATAATACCCTCCAGTTCCATCCACGTAGTTGCAAATGGCAAGATTTCATTCTTTTTGATTGCCGAGTAATACTCCATTGTATATATATACCACATCTTCTTTATCCGTTCATCCATCGATGGACATTTGGGCTCTTCCCATACTTTGGCTATTGTTGATGGTGCTGCTATAAACACGGGGGTGCATGTGTCCCTTCGAAACAGCACACCTGTATCCCTTGGATACATACCTAGTAGGGCAATTGCTGGGTCGTAGGGTAGTTCTATTTTTAGTTTTTTGAGGAACCGCCATACTGTTTTCCAGAGTGGCTGCACCAGCTTGCATCCCCATGTATACTAGTTTTTATGCGGATATAGGACTTCATTTCTCTTGGATGTATACCTACAAGTGAATCGCTGGCTCCAACAGTACCCAAGGCTTCACTTATTGAGGAACTACCACACTGTTTGTCAAAGCACCTGCTATACAATTTATATTCCTATCAGCAATGTATGAGGGTTGTAATTTCTCCACATCCTTGCCAACAGCAGTTGTTATCTGTGTTTTTAATTATAAACATCTGGGTAAATGTGAGTTGGGATCTTATTGTGGTTTCGACTTGCATTTCCCTAAGAGATAATGATGTTGAACATCTTTTCATGTGTTTATCGGCCATTTTTGCATACTCTTTGGAGCCTGTTCCATGCGTGCCTGTTCACATCCTTTTTTAAGTTGGGCTACTTATCTTTTTGGTATTTGGTTGTAGGCATTCTTTAGGTATTCTGGGTACATGTCTCTTACTAGGTATATTATATCCAAATATTTTCTCCCATTCTGTGGGTTTCTTGAAAGCAAGTCTTTTTGCTTTCTTGATGGTGTCCTTGGTAGCACAGAAATCTTTTTAATTTTGATAAAGTTCAATTCATCCATTCTCTTTTTATTCTTGGTGCTTTTGGTGTCATATCTAAGAAAACATTGCCTAACCCAAAGTTTACAGTAAGTATTGAAATCAGTAAGCGTGAGTCTTCAACTTGGGTTATTCTTCTTTTCAAGATTGTTCTGAAGGTCCTGGGTCCTTGCGTTTCCATATCGACTTTGTGATCAGTGTGTCAATTTCTGCAAGAATGTCAGCAGGAATTTAATGGAGGTTGAGCTGAATCTGTAGTTCAGTTTGGGAAATCCTGCCATCTTAAAAATACTGAGGGTTATTATCACTTCTCCTTTTTCTACCCCACATTCTGACACAAAGTTTCTGTCCCCGGGATCACTGGGTGGCCTCAAATGTGCCCAGCCACAGTGTCCACATTCAAACAACAGGAAAGAGCAAGTGAGGAAGAAGAAAAAAAAAAAAGGCAACCTCTGCCTTCATTTTAAGGAGAATCCGCAGAAGTTCTACATAACTCTTCTGTTCACTTCTCATTGTCCAGACTTAGTAATACCTAGTAGCAAGGGAAGCCGGGAAAAAGTCCTCTTTTGCCTGGATATCGTTGCCTGGCCCAGGATTTTGTTACTAAACAAGATGGGGCTCATAAGGAAGGAGAATCTCTAGAAGGTGCACAGTAGTCTCTGTTAGAGTCAGACATTTGTGAATTTCTATCCCTCCATCCCAACCTTCTATCAGGAGTGCTAGAGCCTCACTCGCCTCTGACTGTAAGCTATAAGCCTTAGCTCGGATATTCACTTGTAATCTCATTTTGAATAAAAGAATATTTGGTCTTCTCCTTTTTATGCTTGTCTTTCCTTGTCCAGCTGCTTTGTGGTGTTCTCCGTCTAGTCCCTCAGGCCAGAACCAGGCTTTGTGTGGGGATGCTGAGCACTGGCCCTGAGGAGATATTGGGGGTATAGCAGCAGGTGGCCTGCTTCAGTGCCTGGATTCCAGGTGACATCTGGTCCTCCTGTGTCCTTAGGCCTATTGCTTGGTACAAGCTGTGGCCCGGGGAAAGTGTGGACAACAGCTGGCAGCCTTCTTTCAGGAGTTACCCACCTTGGATTTTCAGGCTCCCCATCTCAAGCACACACTTTTAGTACCCATTACCTCTCAGAAACCACACCCTGGCTGTCATCAGCTACTTCTGGATCTGGGCCCAGCAAGCTTATGGTTTAGCGCCAGTCACCACATTGGTTTCGTGCTCCACTTCGGGCTCCCAGAGATGCTTGTTTTAGAACCTAGATTTGTCTTTTTGGAGGTATATTATGTGTGTGTATAAATATGTACATATATCTCTCTCTCTCCAAATACATGTATGTATATGTGTGTGTGCATTTAAACCACTGCCATATCATCATAGCAGAAAGGATACAGTCAAAGGGTGAAGTTTCTAAGCCATCTGGATCAGAAATCACCATTTTTCAAGGAACCAAAAGAAGGCCAGTGTGCCCAGAGCACGAAGTGTAATCTGAAGGTCTGTGGGGCTCGAAGGGGCTGCATTGTATAATACCTTGTTGAGGAGTTTAAGAACAACACATCATTGTACAGGCTTTTGATCAGGAACATGTAGAAGGCGAGCAAGAGACTACATTTCCCAGAATTCCCCTCCTTGTGTGGTTTTTATATGGCTTCCCTTTTCTTTGTGGTTAGAGGTGGCCAATTTGTGATTTGGGAGGCAGCAAGGAGGAAAGGCTATTGTTGTCAAACGTGGTGGCAGCCAGAGATAAGGGTTCTTCAGATTTCTCTCTCAGCTCTTGCTTCACTGTCAAGAGAGTCAGGAATTTTACTGTTCATAAAGTATTGCTGTAGGATCTTATTTATTACCTGGGGCCCAAGGGGATTTGGGACTAGCTGGGCGCTTTTCATTATATTTTACTATCTTTTCCTCTTTGACTCATGAAGTTGGCCAGTATTTAGCTGGCTTTAAAGTCAGGTGGATGGGTATTGCGATAGGTACTAATTAGCCTGTAGAGTTTTTTGATGAATCGCCCTCTATGCTTGTTCATGACTTTGCAGTGACCTTCATGATTCTTTAGGGGAATTCATATCAGGGGAAATAAATGGCTCACTTGCAACATATGCAAATATGACTGGAAACAGAATATATGCACTCATTCATCAAATGCTAGCTGAACACCTAAAGTATTTTGGTGCCATGCTAATGAGATACAAAGACGCGTAAGACGTGATAAGGTTCTGTCTCTTAGGGAATGAAAATGTGGCAAGCTGGGGAGGTTTTACTCCAAGGCATCGTAAGATAATGGCCACAAATGAAGAACTCTGCATTTTGTAAAGCTCAGAGGAAGGAGCACCTCCTGATGGGGGTTTTCATGAAAGACTTCATGAGAAAAGGGCATTTGAAATGAGCTCCAGAGAATTTAAATCTGGGACGATGGGGAGGGAGGACATTTCTGGTAAATGGCATGAACAAAGTTGCAGGGAGGGAACGAGTCATAGCATACAGCATGTGGTGTAGACACTGGGGATAAGGCTAAGATGTTAAATTGACTTGTGGATGTCACAGAAGACCTTGAATGAAAAGCTCGGGAGTTTTCGGCAAGGAGGGGGAACAGATTTGTTATCCCAGGACTGCCTTCAATAAATTGGTGTTTTGATGAGGTGAACCTGATGGAGGTGGGCAGAATGGATTGAGGCCAAACACACCTACGGGCTTGAGGAGCTAGGAGGCCACTGTAAGAGTTACCTGGGGTGAGGTAACTGGAGAGAAGGCAACGGAAGGGGAAGGAGGGTGGGACGTGGATGAGAAGCTAAAGGGGAAATGGCTGGGCTTGTGTGTATGTTATTGATTAAGGGAGGCAATGGAGATACTGGACGAAGAGCTTTAGTTCTTACTCATTTGTCGCATCAGCCTGATCCGTCTTCAAGTTAGAGTCTAGGGCGTCACTACTCAAAGTGTGGTCCGTGACCGGCAGCATCGGCATCGCCAGGGAGCATGTGGGTCTAGTGCTGTCCCCTCGTGATCTGGATGCCCCAGGATGCTCTAGGCAGCCTCCCCGGAGAAGCAGCCTCGGGAGGCAGACAGCCTACAATTCGGATCCCCAGCTTTTCCAGGCCCACCTGGTGAGCCTGAGAAGGCAACTTTATTTCTCTGAGACGCAGCTTCCTACCCGGCAGGGTCGTACGTAAGTCCTCAGAAAACGGGAGCTCTTTGTATTATCATTTCCTCTTCTGTACAAGGACACAATTGACCCTGCATCATATGCTTCTAAGAATGCTCTGAGAGGTAACCCTCGCTGATAACTCTTTGATCTAGAAGCGGTAAGTCTTTTCCGGGAGTGCCTTGGGGTAACTATGTAAGCCAGTTGCGGTTTTGACCTTGCCCTCTCTAGGGCTGCCATCCCAGCAATCAGTTCCCCTCCCTGGACTCCATCTTTGAGGTCATAAAGCCGGTATATCTGTACTGGACTTTCTACTCTCACAGATGTTTTAAGAGCGCCACCACCCTCCACCGTCAAATGACAAAGAAGGCGGGTTAAAAGCTCATTTGTAAATTGTGAAATACATGCTAAGTATTGCTTTTGCTTTTCTATTGAGCAAAAGGAATTGTTAATTCTTGCACCGGGGGTTCTCAAACCTTAGTGCGTCAGAACTCACCAATGGGTTTGTTAACACCTGAACCCCAGAGTTTCAGGTTCCATGGGCCTGGGGTGGGGCTGACAATGTGGATTTCTGACAAGTTTCCAGGTGCTGCTGAGGGGGGGGACCTCACTCCGAGAACCATGGTCTTCGAGGTAAACCTGGCACTGGGGAAAGCTCAGGGGACAGATGCCAACTCAATGGAACGAGCACAACATGTTGATATGGCGGTCCGATGAAAAAAAACACAGGACAGGTGTCCGAAAGTGACTTTCCAGCCCGTCTCTGACCCTTATTAGCTCTGCGGCCCTTCTCTGAGGTGGGAGGGATGGACATTTTCAAGACAAGCCCTTTTAGCTCTAACAGCCCAGCTCTTCAGGTCAGGTTGCTTGAATTCTCAACTGGACTGGTGCAGAGCTGTTTTCTCAGAGCTGTTTCCCATTGACTATTTTTTCCCCTTTTTTGGCGGAGTAGTCAGGGAAAAGGGGGAAGTTTCTGGAAATCTCCATTCCTCTTTTCATTTACCTTCCTCTTTTTGTTTCTGGCTCTTAAACCCTGCCTTCTCTGAAATGTTTCAGTTCCTTCTCTTATTTTTAGGCCAACTTTCCTTCTTTCAACAGATGTAGCAAGGGTACATTTTGCATAGCTCTTGAGGGGCCAGGACCCTAGAGGGAGACTCATTCTGGAATAGACATGGGCTGGGTCCCCCAAGGCCTTCTTCTTTCTTCTAAGATTTCTGGTTTTAGACGCTGGGTTTTTGTTGGTGGTGTTATTGCTGTAGCTTAAAATCAAGTCTGGAGTCTCCTTGGGAACTCATTCATTGGGGTGAAGGCAAAGCCACTTCATTCAGTGACAGTCAACTTCGATTAAGACTTTTGGCCTCTCTTTAGTACCTTTTGCTCTATATTTCATTCTTTTGTGATGTATTTCACACCCAAGGGAAACTATATGCACCACACTCAATGCATTATACCCGCCAGGTGCTTTCCTTCCCTCTCTTTCTTTTCTGATCTCTCTGTACCCCTGTTGATTAGGTTGCTAAAATGGCCTCTTCCTTCGCAAAGTTCTGATGTTCTTTAACCCCGAGAATAGATTAAAAAGTCTTTCAGGCCATAAAAAACTGAGAGCTTTTTCTCTAAGTTTACAAAAAGACAGGATGCCTGATTTCGCCATTTTTCTTCAACATAATACTGAGGGTCTTGGCCTGATCAGTTAGGCGAGAAAAAGAAGGAAAAGGCAGCAAAACCAACAAGAAAGAAGCAAAATTACCTGTTTCCAGATGATAGGATTGTATATGTAGAAAACCCTAAAGAGTCTACAAAAATACCTGTTAGAACTAATAAACAAATCCAGCACAGTTGCAGAATACAAAGTCAATACCCAAAAAACCCAAAGCATTTTTATATAACAACAAGGAACAAACCGAGAAGGAAATTAAGAAAACAATTTAGCTTATAAAAGCATCAAAAAGAATCAAATAGTTGTACACTGAAACTACAAAACCCTGCTGAAAGGAACTCAAGAAGACAAAAATAAACATCCCATGATCCTAGATTGGAAGACTTAATATCGCTAAGATGTGAATACTAACTAAGACGATCTACAGATTTAGCGCAACCCCTATCAAAATCCCAACAGTATTTTTTTTTCAGAAATAGAAAAATCCACTCTAAATGTTATTTTCTTTTAATGTTTATTCATTTTTTGAAGGATAGAGAGAGAAAGCACAAGCAAGGGTGGGGCAGAGAGAGAGGGGGACACAGAATCCAAAGCAGGCTCCAGGCTCTGAGCTGTCGGCACAGAGCCTGATGTGGGGCTCGAACCCATGAACCGTGAGATCACGACTGAGTCGAAGTCGGATGCTCAACTGACTGAACCACCCAGGCGCCCCAGAAAAATCCACTCTAAAATTCGCCTGGAATTTTAAAGGACCCTAAATAGCCAAAACAACAAAATTGGAGTTCTTACATTTCCTGATTTCAAACTTATACAAAGTTACAATAATTAAAACAGTGGTAGTAGCATAAAGACAGATATAAAGGTCAATGGAATAGAATAGAATAGAATATGCAGCTATGGTCAAATAACTTTTGACAAGGGTACCAAGACCATTCAGTATAGAAAGGTCAGTATTTTCAACATGGTGTTGGGAAAACTGGATCTCCACATGCAAAAGAATAAATTGGGACCTTTATCTTACACCATATACAAAAATTAACTCAAAATGGATCAAAGACTTAAGTGTAAGAGCTAAAATCATAAAACTGTTAGAAGAAAACATGGGGAAAAAACTTCATGACATTGGACTTGGCAGTGACTTCTTGGATCTGACACAAAGCAAAAATAGACAAATTTGACTTCATCAAAATGAAAATCTTTGTTCCTCAAAGGACACCATGAACAAAATGAAAAGGCAACCCCCTAAGTGGGAGAAAATTTGTAAGTTGTATACCTGATAAGAGATTAATATCCAAAATATATGAAGAACTCCTATAATTCAACAACAAAAACCAAACAACCCAATTCAAAACGAGGCAGAGGACTTGAAAAGACATTTCTCCAGAAAAGAAAAGGTCCAGTAAGTACCTGAAAAGATGTTCCACGTCACTAATAACTAGGGAAATGCAAATCAAAACCACAATGAGATACCACTCTATACCCATTAGGATGGTTTCATCAAAAAAAAGCCAAACAAACAAACAAAAAAACCAGAAAGGAGCACCTGGGTGGCTTCGTAGGTTAAGCGTCTGACTCTTGATTTCCGCTCAGGTCATGATCTCACAGTTCATGGGTTCAAGCCCTGCATTGAGCTCTGTGCTAACAGTGAAGAGCCTACTTAGGATTCTCTCTCTCCCTCTCTCTCTCTGCCCCTCCCTTGCTTGTGCTCTCTCTCTCACTCAAAATAAATAAATAAAACATTTAAAAAAAAAACCCAGAAAATAGCTTGCGTTGATAAAGATGTAGAGAAATTGGAATCCTCGTGCACTGCTGTTGGGAATGTAAAATGCTCCAACCACTGCAGAAAACAATATGGTGGCTCCTTAAAAAGTTGAATATAGAATTACCATATGATCCAGCAATTCCACGTCTAGGTGTATACTCAAAAGAATTGAGAGTAGAACTTGCCCAAACAGATGTTTTACACCCATGTTCATAGCAGCGTCATTCACAGTAGCCAAGGGTGAGCAACCAAAGTGTTCATCAGTAGATGAATGGATAAGCAAAATGCGGTTCATACATACAGTGGAATATCATTCGGTCTTAATAAGGAAGGAAATTCCGGGGCGCCTGCGTGGCTCAGTTGGGGAAGCATCTGACTCTTGGTTTTGGCTCAGGTCATGATCTCGAGGTTTTGTGAGTTCAAGCCTTGTGTCGGGCTCTGTGCTGGCAGTGTGGAGCCTGCTTGGGATTCTCTCCCTCCCTCTCTCTCTGCCCCTGCCCCGCTCACACTGTCTCTGTATCTCTCAAAGTAAATAAATGAACTTTAAAAAAAAAAAAAGGAAGGAAATTCTATAACATGGATGCTATGAGATGGATGAACCTTGAAGTCTTTATATTATGCAATAAGCCCATTACAAAAGGACAAATACTACATGATTCCACTTCATATGAGTTACCCAGAGTAGTCAAATTCCTAGAGACAGGAAGTAGAAAGGTGGGTGCCAGGGGGGCAGGAGAAGCAGGGAATGGGGACGTGGTGCCTTGTGGGGACAGATTGTCAGTTTGGGAAGATGAGAAAGTTCTGGAGATGGGTGGTGGGGGTGGCTATACAGCAGCGTGAATGTACTTGTGCCCCTGAACTCTGCACTTAGAAATGGCTAACATAGTAAATTTTACAGTATGTCTATTTTACCACACACACACACACACAAATGTCTCTCAGACTGAATTTCACCACATTGTGGCCCAGGAGAGCTGGGAGTGACCTCTCCGGTTCCATGATGTAACGCGCCGGGTTACAGCAAAAGAGACCGAGGTCCTGAGAAATGGCACCGCTAGATCCAGGCTATGGAGCCACTGGTGACAGAGCCAGGTCGTGATGGCTTTCCTTCTGTTACACTGCGCTGAACTCCCATGTGACTTCTCCAACTAGCCTCCTTGCACTTGACTCCCCTCTTACCTCACGTCCTCTGCAAAACTTCCAGGCGGCTCCTTTGATACCAGAGTTCAGATCCATATTCCCCAGATTAAAATCTTCTCATCCTCCCATGCCCTCCCATGCCCTCCCATGCCCTCCCAGGCCCTCCCATGCCCTCCCATGCCCTATTATGTGTTTAAAATCAAATTCTCCAGTGTGGCGTAGCAGACCTTCTGAGATCAGGCCCTCTGCCTCCCCACCCTCTCTTCTTGCCGCTACACAACATGCTCCCCGGCCACACCAAGTCCATTCTAGGTCCCTGAAGCGATTATGCAGCCTCGCACTGTGTCTCCTGCCTGAGTGTTTTCCGCCCCTCATCTACCCACAAAACACCATTGCAGGTGTCCTCTCCTCCAGGAGGCTGCCCTGGTTCAGCCCCACCCAGGCTGATGTCAACACTGTGCTGAGTGACACGTCCCCCACCTTCCTGTATCTCTGCTGGGCCACGAGGATCCAAAAGACAGGGGCCAAGTCTCTGATCTTGTGAACAAGGGACACAGATGGTTGGTGTGGGGTGGTATGTGCTATGAACTTGGAGGTTAAGAAGCCGCAGGCAGAGGGTTGAGTGAGGATCCGGAACGTTGTTTCACATGTGTATTTCTGGAGCCCAGTGTACGTTTTTGCTTGGTACAGAATAGGCACTCAATGAATGAGTGAGTGAATGAACGAACCAAAGTCATGGTAGCAGGAAGGGAGCAGAAAGTTTTGTCCCGGGTGTCATCTCAACGGCAGACAGTGTGCTTTAGGGTCAGTGTGACATTTTCTTCAGCATCTTTTAGAAGTTTGACTTTTTTAAAACATCCAAGACTGTTCTCCTTACACTCTGGCTCAACGGTGCCCTGACGGAAAAGGAACATGCACATATGTGCACACACACACACACACATACACACACACGCCCGCGCGCACACACACACACAAAACGGTGATTGTAGCTGACCTCAGCAGATTTCTACCCCACCACCCCTGCTTCTCTGAGTCAACTACAGGGAGAGAGAGTCATGCCTTTTCCTGGACACACATACGTTTCGTGTAGGGCAGAGAGGATTGGAGTTTCTAGGTTAAGGGTGTTAAAACGAGTGCTTCTCCATCTTGGATGTGCACATGAATCATCAGGAGATGTGGTCGGAATGCGGGTTCCGCTTCAGCGAGCCTGGGGGAGAGCCCGAGATTCACATTTGTAACAAGCTCTTGGCTGAAGCTGCTGGTCCCCAACCACTGCTTGAGTATCAAGGTCTATGATGGTACTTCATGGAAAAGGTTGAGAAGCATCACACAAAAGCATTGGTTCTCCACTGAGGGTAGGTACTAGAATAACCTGCGGAACTTGGTAAGACTACAATGGCCCAGGCCCTATCCTGCTTCAAAGAACCTGGGCCTCTAGATGATTCTGATAGACACCAAAGTTTGAGAGCCACTGTGCTAATAGATGACTTTAGATGCTCCAGGGGTTGAGCTCTGGCCCGTAAGAAGATAGCAAAACAACTATCTACTGGTTAGAAATAAGGTGGCTCATTACCCCCACCCCAGCTTTATTGAGGTATAATTGACAAAATTTAGGGAAGCTCATTATTGTTCATTGGTTCACTCATGCTTCCAGTCAGTCAACAAACACATACTGAGTACTTACCATGTATCAGGCATGATCTTGAATACAAGGAGCATGGGGGTACATAGATTCTGCTCTCAAGAAGTTCATAGTTTAGTGGGGGAGACAGATGCTAAACAGGTCCTTGGAATATTGTTAACAGTACCTGGAGCTCATACTGTGGAAGAAATGAGGTAAGACATGCATGTTTATAATTCACCAAACCTTCAGGGAACAGCTATTCTGAATCACGTGTTTAGTTGACAAAGCTGAGTAGGACAGACTCCTGCCCTCTAGAAACTCTCAGGCTATTGGCAAAAAAAAGGAATATGAAAACGTTAGCCTGTGGCGTCCCCTGGGGTCCCCGCGGATAACTCAGAGAAGACAAGAACTCGTCTGGCCCATGGATTGTTGGAATCAATGCCTAGGGGGTCACCGTGGAAATAGGATAGGTTTTCATTCAAAGAAGCTAGCTCTCACAGATATTTCGAAATGTCTACTTAATAACAGTTTCTCCAGCTCCGTCCCAGTTATGGCCATCTATGACCATAATCCACATCCCACAGGGAACTGGAGGAGGGGAGGGTTTTGATGTTTAATCTTAGCAGGGTTTCACTTTCTTGTGACATTCCACGGCCAACGATGCCACCAGTATTGTCCCCAAGTACTCCAGCTCCAATGCTTGATTATGGATTTCAAATCCTTACAGATCCTAAGTCCTAAGTTAAATTGACTCTACACACCAGAGCAGGGAGATGTGCATTTTGCTTTTCCTCTTTAGAAGGTTGCAACTCACTTCAAGCAGAAATGAATCACTTCCTGTGGCTCCCCTCTGCTTTGGGGTTAAGGACCTGAACCACATGGTCAAAGTCAAGGTTGTGAGCAAAGTTCTGGTGGTAGGACTCTGGTGTCTTCAGCTGCGTCTCTCATGTGACGGGCCCAGTTGTAAGCTCACACACCTGAAATAGCACGTGTTTCAATCTCAGTCTTTGATTGTTTCACCAAACATAACCGAATGGAAAGAGGAAGTCATCATCTCCAACCTCAGGGATGAGGAACCAGTGTATGTTACACATTGAATACAGATTTAATACCGAGCACTGGAATAGTTGTCATTTTTAAAAGAGAATGAACTCATTTTTATATGTGAGATACCAAGGACACCCTTTTACACATTCTTTCTTTTCATACTATCATTTTCCCTTGGCCCTATCTGACCAAAGCCTGCAAGAATGCCCTCCCTCTTCTCCCGTAAATTTTTTTTTCCTCTTCTTACTTTTTCTCTAACATAATTCATGAAATTATTCTACGTTGTATCTATGTAGCGATGGGTCGGCAAGTGCTGAGGGCTGAGGGAGAAGCAGTGGGGAGAGACAAATTGAAGTCCTGTGTCCTCAAGAAGGATGTCTTCTAATGAAAGAGGCAGGACTTAACATACCTGGAAGGGTATCCAACAATGTTGGCTTGCTTGCATTTCGTAGAAGAGTAAAGTCCCAAACTATGCATGGTGCTAGATCGTTTTTTTATTTACACTCATGAAAAAATATTAATGGGCCATTTTCTTTTGCTATCTCTGTATGAGTTTGGTCTCAGAGTAATGTTAGTCTCGTAGAATGAATTGGGAAGTATTGCTTCCTCTTCAGTTTTATGGAGGAGTTTATTAAGAATTGTTATTATTTTTTTCTTTAATTGTCTAGTAGATTTGAAGCTGTCTGGGTCCAGAGTTTCCTTTTCTTTTTTTTTTAATGTTTATTTATTTTTGAGAGAGAGAGAGAGAGAGAGCATGAGCGGGGAAGGGGCAGAGAGAGAGAGGGAGGCACAGAATCCGAAGCAAGCTCCGGGCTCTGAGCTCTCAGCACAGAGCCTGATGAGGGGCTTGAACCCATGAGCCGTGAGATCGTGACCTGATCCGAAGCTGGGTGCTTAACCGACTGAGTCCCAGGTGCCCCTGGGTCTAGAGTTTTCTTTATTGGGTGGGGATTAACTACAGTTTCAATTCCTTTCATAGTTATGGGGTTATTCAGTCTATCTGTTTCTTTTGGATGATCTCCAATTGGCTGTGTCTTTCAAGCAATTTTTTTCATTTAATTTGTTTAATTTACTGCCATAAAATTGTTCATAATATTCCCTTATTATCTGTGGGATCTGTAGTGATATTGCCTCTCTCATTCTAGATATTGGTAATTTGTGTCTTCTTTCTTTTTTTCTTAATCAGTCTGGCTAGTTTTATTAATCTTGTTGATCTTCTCAAAGAACTAGATTTTCATTGATTTTTTGGTTTTCTAGTACAATGATTTATGTTCTTATCTTTATTTTCTTTCTTATGTTTACTTTGGGTTTAGCTTGTTCAACTTTTTGTAGTTTCTTAAGGTGTAGGCTGAGGTCATTGATTGTAGTCCTTTCTTCTTTTCTATTTTTTTTTTAAAGTTTATTTTGAGAGAGAGAGAGAGAGAGAAAGAGAGAGAGAGAGGGAATTGACCTGCATGAGTGGGGGAGGGGCAGAGAGAGAGGGAAAAAGAGAATCCCAAGCAGGCTCTGTGCTGTCAGTGCAGAGCCCAATGTGGGGCTTGATCTCAAGGAACCATGAGATCGTGACCTGAGCTGAAATCAAGAGTTGGACATTGAACTGACTGAGCCATCCAGGTGCCCTTTTTTTCTTTTCTAATGTGAGAGTTTCATGCTATCAATTTCCCTCTAAGCACTACTTTAGCTGCATCCCACAGATAGAGTGCAATGTAGAATAAGACCAACACTAAACAAAAGTGAAGAAATGTTATCTTTGAAAATCCTCGGGAAGACTAAAAGAAAAATTGTTTTTCCTGTACCCTGCTCACAACACTTCATATAAAGGAAAACCTTATTTCCTCTTCCCACAGAATACTTTTCACACCAAATGTGTGGGAGTTTTCCCCACACCAGCCAAGTCTCCAGTCCTCTCCAGACACCAGTCTGGTGTCCTACAATCCAATTCTGACACTATCTACCTGGAGTGAGCACAGACCCCACAGGTGAAGTGCTCAGTCTACTGGATTGCTCCCACTTCAAGCACCAACTGCAAATTGGGTTCAATAATTTGCTAGAACAGCTCACAAAACTTTGGAAAATGAATTAGTTACTAGATTACTGGTTCATTATAAAAGGATACAACTCAGGGACAGCCAGATGGAAGAGACGCATGGGGCAAGGTAGGGGGAAAGGGTGTGGAGATGCCACGCCCTCTTGGGGCGCGCCGTCCTCCGGGCAACTCAATGTATTCACCAATGGAAGCTCTCCGAACCCCTTTGGTTAGGGTTTTTATGGAGTCTGTCTTACACAGGCATGATTCATTAGATTGTTGGCTCTTGGTGATTGAACTCAATCTCCAGCCCGTCTCCTTCCAAAAGTTGAAATGTGAAGAACAGAGAGGTACGGTACGTGGAAGGTTGGGCAAAAAGTTCCAACCTTCTGATCCAGGGAATCATCGTTGGTTCCCTGGCAACCATCACCCCACCCTCAGAGGCTTTCCAGAAGTCACCTCATTACCATAAACTCAGGTGTGGGCAAAAGGGGTTTGTTATGAATAACGAAAGACGCTCTTTTCAGCTTTATCCTGCCTGTGCTATTTCAGAACCTGCGAACAAAAACCCAATGTTATAGCAAAAGGTACTTTCTTCAGTCTTATCACTTAGGAAATTACAAGGGTTTTAGGAGCTGTGGCCAGAAGTCGGGAGGAAGACCAAATATCCATATTCTTATTATGTCATGGTATCGCAGAAGACAAACAGAACAATTTGTTGGTAAATACAACGTTGTCATTCAGGACCTTCGAGGATGGTTGTGTGGCCGTGGTGCTACTGGATGGAGGCTGAGATACAGCCCGAACTCTGCTCATCGAACACAATGCCAACCACGGCTCCTTAGAAGAAATACGTTTTTCTAACTGGCCGGAAGTTGCCCTAAGGATGCTCCATCAATGTTTTCCTTTTCCTTCGCTATTGGAACAGATTTTTTTTTTTAATTTTGCTTAAAACTTGCTTTAATTTTGCAAAATTTGCTTTAATTTTGCGAAGTAATTGGCTTGCTCTGAGTAACCATGTGGGACAAATTAAAGAGGCATCTTTATGCTGACGTGTTCTTATCATATGAGGCTGGATAAGAGTCTTCGGTCTGTTAAGTATAAATATTTCCTTCTGCTCTATTGCTTTTTAAATTGGTTTATTGTGTCTGACTGTCTTCCTTCATTGCTTTGATTTTATGTTTTACTTACTAGGGCTCTCCCTCCTCCAAAGGAATAAAAACATTCTTCTATGTTTTTCCTAGTGTTTGTAGAGTTTTATTTTATACATTTAGATATTTAAGCCACCTGGAATTTGTTTCTTATGTATGGTACGGATAGTCGAACTTTATTTCTTTCCGAGGTATAACCAACTTTCCCAGCACCATTTGTTGAATAACCTATCCTTTCTCAACTGATTCAAAATACCGCTTTTATTATGTATAAATCCCTATATGCACATGAGTTTGTTTAGACTCTTTCGTTTCATTCATTTGCCTACTTCTGCACCTGTATCCCATCTTAAATAAAATCATTTCCATCTCATTTGCCGCGAGCGCACTATAAAGGCACGTACCCGAGTTGTGTCTTTCCACATCATCAGCTTTATTCAGTCATGAAACAAGGTTATTAACATAATTGTCAAGCAAGTTCACGATTCCAAACTCAATGACATTTCACTGCGCATTTACCTTGGCTTCCTACACGTCACGCAAAACAAAGCACAAGACAAAGTCACACAGCGAACAAGACACAACAGTGAGGGGTAAAAAGTTAACCAACAAACGCAAAGTCAGTCGGTGAGCACGCCCTTATGATGAGGTCTCGTTCGTGCCTGCAGCTTATTACATTCAAGCAGTGCAGGACCTCTGTTATGTTTAGAGATTAGTCAGGCAGAGGCCTCATGGCAGTTGCCTTCTTCTTCTTCTTCTTCTTCTTCTTCTTCTTCTTCTTCTTCTTCTCCTTCTTCTTTTTTTTAAGTAGGCTTTGCGCCCAGCGCAGGATCCCGAGATCAAGACCTAAGCTGAGATCAAGAGTTGGTCGCTTAACTGACTGAGCCACCCAGGTGCCCCATGCGAGTGACCTTTTTAGGTGGTCAGGCCTGGGAGTGTCAGTGGCTGACGAGTCTGACAGTTGGCTCCAAAATCCTTCCTTTTTATTTACTTTTTAAATTATTTTTTAAATGCTTGTTTATTTTTGAAAGAGAGAGAGAGAGAGAGCGAGTGGGGGAGGGGCAGAGAGAGAGGGAGGCACAGAATCGAAACAGGGTCCGGGCTCTAAGCTGTCAGCACAGATCCTGGTGTGGGGCTCGAACTCCTGAACTGCAAGATCATGACCTGAGCCGAAGTTGGACGCTTAACTGACTGAGCCAGCCAGGCGCCCCCAAATCCTTCCTTTTTAAAGTGGTTTAGGGGCGCCTGGGTGGCTCAGTCGGTTAAGCGTCCGACTTCGGCTCAGGTCATGATCTCGCAGTCGGTGAGTTCGAGCCCCGCATCGGGCTCTGTGCTGACTGCTCAGAGCCTGGACCCTGTTTCGGATTCTGTGTCTCTCTCTCTCTCTCTGATCCTCCCCCGTTCATGCTCTGTCTCTCTCTGTCTCAAAAATAAATAAATGTTAAAAAAATTAAAGAAAAAAATAAAATAAAGTGGTTTAACCAGTCTTCGGACTTAACAGGACCCCTTTGGTTCTAGTGATTATCAGCTCCTGGTTTTCCCAGGTTCCCATGGCCTTGCTGACGATCAGTTCTTAGCATTGCCAGTCTGAGCTGGTTTGGGTGATATCTGGTCTTGGCTGCAATGCCCTTGGCTGCTGGCGTCACTGCTTGACGTGAGTGACTCTGTCTTGCTCTGTACCCTGTTGCTTCCTTGTATGTTTTGATCTCCGGAAGGGTGAGACTTGATTCTTCTGTTTCAAATATAGTTTGGTGTGTCATATTTTATATTCTATGGGAACTTGGGATCATTTTCTCCAGTTAAAATAAAATTACGGGGCGCCTGGGTGGCTCAGTCCATTGAGCATCTGACTTCAGCTCCGGTCACGATCTCACGGTTTGTGAGTTCGAGCCCCGAGTCGGGCTCTGTGCTGACAGCTCAGAGCCGGGAGCCTGCTTTGGATTCCGTGTCTCCCTCTCTCTCTGCCCCACCCCTGCTTGTGCTCTGTCTCTCAAAGAATGAATAAACATTAAAAAAAAATTCAAATGCCACTATTACGAATACTATATTGATTTATAGTTCAACTTGAGGAGAATGGGCATCTTAACAACAGTAGTCTCTTTATCCAGAAACATGGTAGGGCTGTACATTTATTCAGGTCCTATATTCTGTCCTTCATATAATAAGCATTTCAGATAAATTGTGACATTTTGACTTTTGGCAACAACCCCCCGAGGTGAGTGATGCTATTCTCATTTTAAATACGAGGAACCAAAGGCTCAGATAGTTTTTGTAATTTTTCTGAGGCCACATACTACCAGAAGCAAGCTCCATCAGAAACCAGTACCTTTTCCACTGTACCTTGTTATCAGCCATTCGTCCTTCACATTACAAATATTAATCAGACACTTTCCTGAATATTCATTTTGACCTGGGGAGAAAGAAGAGAACGTGACCTCATTCGAGACTTGGGGAGAAAAGAAGATATATAATTGATGGGATCAAAAGAACATTTATTATTACGGCTTCCTCTTTCCCTTTTCAGAAATAACTCAGATCCCACTCGGGAAGCCAAAGCGGGGAGAAATGTCGTCCTCTTACTTTCCGACACCTTGTGGATGAGCATGTCATCTAGGCTGAACCATAGGCTGCCATCTGGACACTTCCATCTGCAGGGAGTGGGGATTGGGTGGCGCTCACTGAGGAGCCGGTGCTGGGCAGCAGTAGAAATAGAGTATTCATGTCACCAGGCTAATGGGTGAGCCCTGGCTACTGCCCAAGTCTGGATCCCCAGTCTCCTCATATTATGGCAGCCGCTGTTAGCCTTTCAGTGACATTCCTCGTCCCTATGTCAATTACCGTTGTTCCTGTTGCTTGCGACTAAGAGCCTTGACTAGTATAGACATTGGTGTCTGGAAAGGCACGGGCCGCAGACCCTCAGGGCAATGGGGAGACTGGGATTGATTGGTTTCCTGGCCTGGCTGGGGCCAAAGCTGGTGAGAAGCCAGCTGGCGGTAAGGGATGGGTGTCTGAAACAGCTAATGAAAGTATCCCCTGTGGTCACTGGTAATAAAATGCTGTGATGTCATCTGGAATTCACTTCATAACACTTTGGCTTTAAGACATATAATACAGAGGTGTGTGATTTCGTTTTAAGCCCCGGTATCCTGGGGGCATCAGCTAACTTTTGAAATACCCCCAACCAGAAATGCACCCTCCTGGGGTTAGTTAACTTTGGAAGAATTTAGTGAAGAGCCTTACTCCAAAAAATTATGCGCTTTCCCTCCACTGATTTCCAAGGCCACACTTAACACGTAGTAAATGACTTTATTTTTGTGCATTTATTACAATCCTTTGTATTTTATTTCATTGGTGTATTCATTTACTTTTGTACCAATACTACAGCTCTGTTTTTGTTTTTGTTTTTTTTAAATGACTAGTGCTTTGATATATAGTAGGAGAATACCCTTGTATTGTTTTAATTTGGGATGGACTGAACTGGTTCTGGCAGTCAGATTCTGGTTCCGGAGTGGGCAGAAGGGAGAAACCACATGTCTTACAGAGTGTCATCAAGGGTCAGCCCTGCAGAGATGTGCTGCATTTGATGATGGCCCCTAGAGTCGCATACAGTGTTCTACACATGACCAAGGCAAAGTAGGAGATTTTTTACCTTATTTGTTTCGGGCTCTCTTTGCATATAAGTCTATCAGAGTAATTCCTATCTTTAGGGATCGACTCTTCTTCCAACTAAACATGCACTTTGCAGCCAATGAAGGGTGTTGGGTATTTCACAAGCATAAACGGATGCAAGGTTAGATCTCCCCCATCTTGCCTTGTGCAGGTAAAAATCGTTAATTCCGGGGCACGTGGGTGGCTCAGTCGGTTGAGCATCCCACTTCGGCTCAGGTCATGATCTCGCGGTCTGTGAGTTCGAGATCCACGTCGGGCTCTGTGCTGACAGCTCGGAGCCTGTTTTGCATTCTGCGTCTCCCTCTCTCTTTGACACTTCCCCGTTCATGCTCTGTCTCTCTCTGTCTCAAAAATAAACACACGTTAAAAAAATTTTTTTTAAATCGTTAATTTATACTTTACTGTAATAATAGGTATTAGGCAAGAAAAATCACACAATATTCTAACAGGGAGATTTCTGTCATTTTTCTGTTTTTGTGCAATTCTCGTTTGTAATTCCTGTTCAAAATATACATAAGCACGTCTAACTTTACGATTGTACTCAGACTAGGAAACAATTAATTTTATGTTTTTATCGCATACTGTGAGATCTTTTTCTCTTGCTATGTTGTCTTTAGAATAACACCAAATTTCCTCCCTTTTTAAAAGCTGCGTAAGGGGCACCTGGGTGGCTCAGTCGGTTAAGCGTCCGACTTCCGCTCAGGTCACGATCTCACGGTCCGTGAGTTCGAGCCCCGAATCGGGCTCTGGGCTGATGGCTCAGAGCCTGGAGCCTGCTTCCGATTCTGTGTCTCCCTCTCTCTCTGCCCCTCCCCCATTCATGCTCTGTCTCTCTCTGTCTCAAAAATAAAAACGTTAAAAAAAAATTAAAAGCTGCGTAATGTAGTTGATATATATATCAAACTACTAAGTATTATCACTATTGTTATTGCTTTGTCTCCAGATTTTTGCTATTATAAACAGTGCTCTCGTGAGCCTCTTTTTGCATTTGGCATTTTTCTGTTTTTAGATTTTTTTCCCCCAGAATAAACCATAGGAATGGAATTACTATGTCAAAGAGGAAAAATCGTTTGTGACTGTTGAAACATTTGTCCATTAGCTTTCTAGCAGTGTTATGCCAATTTATGAAATACCAATGGGTCATGTTCACTACAAACTTATAAACATTAGCTATTATCATCACTTAACATTTTTGAGAGATTAGTTCTTTTTTAAAATATTTATTTATTTTGAAAGAGAGAGAGTGCACATGTGAGTGTGTGTGAGCGAGGGAGGGGGAGAGAGACTTCCAAGTGGGCTCAGTGCTCTCACTGCAGAGCTTGATCTCACGAACTGTGAGATCATGACCTGAGCCAAAATCGAGAGTTGGACCCTTAACCAACTCAGCCACTCAGGTGCCCTGAGAGGTTAGTTCTTATGCCTCTAAAACAAGATTTTATATTTATTTCTATTAAATTTTATCCTCTTATCCTGAAATAACTAGGTTAGCTATTTCAGTCTGTCAAGATGTTTTTGAAATCTGGTTCTGTTATTTATTTTTTTAAAAAATGTTTTAAAATATTTATTTTTGAGAGAGAGAGAGAGAGAGTTGGGGAGGAGCAGCGAGTGAGAGAGAGAGACACAGAATCCGAAGCAGGCTCCAGGCCCCGAGCTGTCCACACGGAGCCCGATGCGGGGCTCGAACTCACAAACCACGAGATCGTGACCTGAGCCAAAGTCGGACGCTTAACCGACTGAGCTCCCCAGGCGCCCCAGAAATCTGATTCTGTTATTTAACTCATTAGCTGTCATTCCCAACTTTGTGCCAATTACTTCTCCAAATAAGACACAGCTTCAGTGTTCTCATTCAAGGAACTAACAAATCACTGACTAGAAAATAGTTCAATATGATGCATTTTAACTTACTCCTAAACACCTTCTTCGACGGTAAGGTTAGCCTATTAATCACCTATTGTTAGATACCGGTGTTGACCCAGTCAGTCTTCATTTCTCCTTTAACCTATTCCATAGCCTCTACTCAACCCAATCCAATTAAATTTATTTCTCGGGGCACCTGGGTGGCTCAGTCGGTTGAGCATCCGACTTCGGCTCGGGTCACGATCTCGAGGTCCGTGGGTTCGAGCCCCGCGTCGGGCTCTGGGCTGACGGCTCGGAGCCTGGAGCCTGCTTCGGATTCTGTGTCTCCCTCTCTCTCTGTCCCTCCCCGCTCACGCCCTGTCTCTCTCTGTCTCAAAAATAAAATAAAACTTAAAAAAAAATGATTTCTCGTGAGCCTCCAGATGCCAAGATACGTAGTAGGCAGCAGAAAGTTTACCAGATACCTTGTTGTCATGGAGGTTCATCAGACATTCCTGGATTTAACAATTGAGTAACTTCGCTAAAAAGGGAAATGGGGTTGGTGTGGCGTGAATTGTTGTTAGTGGATTTACATCGTCTTGTAGTGGAACAGCTGGATGCTCTGCCAGAGGAGGGGGGTGGCGATGGGCCAAGGGATTAAGCAACAACAAAACCAGGGGTGGGCAAGTGGGGTGGAACTGAGAAGTTATTGCCTAAGCATGCACAAGAGGGGCTAAACCAGAAGTTCATAAGCACGGTGGACTCATTGCAGGGAAATTAGGTCAGAGGGTAGGGGCAGAAATGAAAAAGTCTACAAAAACTTACAGTCTAGCCTTACAGTCTAGCTGTGGGAAAGAGGCATAAAGGTAAACAAACAGAAAGTTCCAAGGAGATGAAGAAAAAGTATTTTTCCCTGTTCCTCCCACTAAGTATGAGTAAAACCCCAATGGTCATATATTAAACAAGCATAGGGAAACTCTGAAAGGTGGAGAGAAGACAGCGGGCCAGCCTGAGACCTTCAAACTTGCAAGGAATAATACAGTGGAGAGTTCTCTGGCTTTTCTTTGTGTCTCCTATGTCCTCGGGTGCTGAGGAAGCTAGAAACCTGGAAATGACAACAGATGCAGACAAAAAATAGCTCCAACAAAGGCTGGCTCTCTCGAGCCAAAGGACTAGAAAGACAAAAAACGTTTAGACGTTTAAATGCTCTACTCCAGCCAAACACCACAGAAAAAGCTGTGGTCTCAACCCCAGCCATACCCTCCAAGGCCAGTGGGGACCATACACTTTCACCCTCCACAGGTTGTAACAAGACTGGCCAAACCTCTCGCCTCTTCCCATAGCGGTATGGTGACAGAGAAGGTCAGGTAGAAAGCAGGGAGTTTCACCACCACCACGTGGTAATGAAGTTCACCCCGTCCTCCCTGCAGTGTCAATGGAGACTAGGTGAAAAGCCTGGACTTCAGCTCCCCGCCAGCAGTAAAAAAGCACACCTCCCACTCCCGGCTGGGGTGGTGTCAGAGGAAAGCTAGTGGGAAAATGGTACGTTTACCACCATCCATCACTAACAAGGTCCAGCGATAATGTGGTGTCAGTGGGAGAACAGTAATGAGGCACACCCACCCCTCCCATCTAGAATAGTATTAGCAGAAACCTAGTAGGAACTCCCAGTTCCACCTAGCAGTACAAGAGTCCCCCTTCCCCCTTGCGTGTCAATGGAGACCAAGCGGAAAATTTAGATTTCTACCCCTCCATGTCAATAACAAGGCAGCCCTCTTTCCTACCAGAGCAGTGTCAAAGGAAGACAGCGAACACACACGGTTGAAATAAGATTCAGCGTCTGATATTATGCGACTTAAAATGTCCAGCTTTCAATAGGCAGAACCTCGTACCACAAAGCGGTAAAATCTCGGCTTGAATGAAAAGAAGATAGTCAATAGCTTCCAACACCAAAATGGCAGTGATGTTAGAAATACAAATATTTACAAGCAGCCATCATATAAAGGCTTCAATAAGCAATGATGAACACACGTGAAGCGTATGAATAAACCAAATAACTCAGGAAAGAAACAGAAGATATAGAGAAGAACCACAAGGAAATTTTAGAACTGAGAAACACAGCAACAACGAAATCTTGCTGGGAGGGCTCAACAGCATGATGGAAGGAACAAGGCAGGTCGGGGGTGGGGGGCATCAGTGAATCTGAAGAATTAACAATAGAAATAACCTATACTGAACAACAAAAAGAAAAAAAATATTTAGAAAAAAAGAAAGAAGAACCAAGCTTCGGGAACCTGTGGGGCAAAAAAAAAAAAAAAAAAAAAAAAAAAAAGAAAAGAAAAAAAAATCTAACATTCATGTCATCAGTGTCCCAAAAGGAGAGGACAAAGAGGATGAGGCTGAAAAAAGACTCAAAGACATAACGGGTGAAAGCTTTATAAACTTGGCAAGAGGCCTAGTTTGAAACCCACAGATTCAGGAAGCTGAGAAAATTGCAAACAAGATAAACTCCCCCAAGTCCACACTAAACCACATTATTGTCAAACTTCTGAAAACTAAAGACAAGGAAAATATCTTGAAAACAGCTGTGAGACTTATTAACCGATAAGAGGCAAACAATTAGAATGATAGTGAAGTTTTCATCAGAAATCAGAAAAGCCCAAGTTAGTGGCACGACATTTTCAAGTGCTAAACACACATGCCCACACACACACCACCACCACCACCACCACCAACAACAACAACAACAACAACTGTTACTCCAGAATTCTATACCCAGTGGAAATAGCCTTCAGGAGTGAAGGAAAAATCAAGACATTATCAGATGAGAGTAAAGAGAGATTCTGTTACCAGCAAACCACCTAAACAGAAAGGAAATAATAAAATCTTAGAATGTCAAAAAGGGCAAGAACAATGAAGAGTCAGAATATGGGTAAAAGAAATACATTTTCCTTTCGATCTTGAGTTTCCTAAATGTTTGATGCTTGCAGCAGAAATTGTACCACTGTTTGATGTGGCTTGAAATAATATGGAGAGGAAATATTTAAGACAATTTAAATATAAATGGGGAAGGATAAAGGGAAGTAGAAGGAAGTTTCTACATGTCATTTAAATTGCTGAAATGTCAGTACCAGTAAACTCTGCTGTTATGCATATAACGTGTAATAACTAGAATGACTACCAAAAAAAAAAAAAGAAAAGAAACTATACAAAAAGAGATCTCTTCGGGGCACCTGGGTGGCTCAGTCAGTTGGGCGTCCGACTTCAGCTCAGGTCATGATTTTACGGTTTGTGGGTTTGAGTCCCACGTCGGGCTCTGTGCTGACAGCTCAGAGCCTGGAGCCTGCTTCTGATTCTGTGTCTGCCTCTCTCTGCCCCACCCCCACTTGCACTCTGTCTCTCTGTCTCTCAAAAATGAATAAACGTTAAAAAAAAATAGATCTCATCAGAATCGCTATGGCTAAATCAAAATGGAATTCTAAAAAAAAAAATGTACAAATGTCTCACAGAAAGGCAGATTAAAAAATAGAGAAATGACAAAGAGGAAAATCCAGAAAATAAAAATAAATGGTAGACGTAACACGTTAATAATTACATTAAATGTAAATGGTGTAAACACACCTATTAAAACACAACGATAGGCATGTTTTAAAAAAATATGATCCAACTATCTGCTCTCATAAGAATCTCACTTTAAATACAACAATACATGTATATTGAAAGTAAAAGGATGGAAATGTATATATTGTGCAAACATTAGTCAAAAGAAACAATAATAGCTATCTTAATATCAGTCAAAGCCGAGTTCAGAGAAAGAAAACTAACCAGGACAGAGGAGGACGTTAACAGACCAAGAGGGACAGAGAGGACAGAATGATAAACCAAGAAGACACCAATCATTAGAGATATTGGTCCATAGTTGGTGTAGACACCAAGAAGTTTGGTGTCTACACCAACAAGACACAGAAGTCCTAAATGTGTATGTGCTAAATCAGAGCCACAAAATAAGTGAAGCAAAGACTGATAGAACTGAAAGGAGAAATAGGTCAATTCACAGTTACAGGTGGAGATTTCAACGTCCTTCTTTCAACACTTGATAGAGCAACCAGACAGAAAATCAGCAAGTTTATGGAAGAACTTAATAACACTACTCACTACTAGGAGATAATTGACATTTAGAGAACTGATGGGATACAATTTTTTTAAAGCATCGACATGACACATATGAAAGTAGACTATGTCCTAGGCTGTAAAACAAACCTCGACAAATTTAAAAGAGTTGAAATAACGTAGAATGTGTTTTTCAGACCACAGTGGAATCAAAACAGGAAGATAACAGGAAAATCAACAAATATTTGGAAACTAAGCAATGCACTTCTACAAAATCCATGCATCAAAAAGGAAGTCTCAAGGAAAATAAAATATATACTAAGCTCAATGAAAAAGAAACACAACATATCAAAATCTGTGGGACACTGCTAAAGGAGGGTCGAGAGAGAAATCTACAGCACTAAATGCTTATCTTAGAAAAGAGGAGAAATCTCATATCACTTGTCTAAGCTTTCACTACAGGAAGCTAGAAAAAGAAGAGCTAAGTAAACCCAAAGCAAGAAGAAACAAGAAAATAGTCAAAATAAAAGTAGAAATCAGAGAAATTTAAAAGAGAAACACAATAAAGAAAATCATTGAGACAAAAGCTAGTTCTTCTAAAAGATCAATAACATTGACAGCCTCCAGTAAGACTAACAAAAAGCAAAACTAGCACGGAAGATTCTACAAACATCAATTTCATAGCTTAAATAAAATGGACTAGTTCTTTCAAAAGCACAAACTATGACAACTCACCCAGGGTGAACGTGATAATTTGAATTTCCCTATAACTATTAAGGAAATCGAATGAATAATTTTAAAACTTCCCCAGAAAAGAAACTTCTGGGTCCATATGACTTCAGTGGAGAATTAAAACCAATTCTATGCATTCTCTGTCAAAAAAATAGAAAGGGAGGGAACACCTATAATCTTATATTGCTAGAATTACCTTTATACCCAAACCGGGGAAAAGTCAATACAATAAAAGATAACTATGGACCAATATCTCTAATGGTTATAGACGTAAAAAATCCTTAACAAAATATTAACAAATAGAATTCAGCAATATTTAAAAACAATTCTACGTCAGGACTAAGTGGGGTTTATTCCAGGGATGCAAGGCTGGCTTAATCTTTGAAAATCAATCAGTGCAATCCACTATGTTAACAGGTTAGAAAAAGAAAAAGCACATGACCCTATCAATAGATTCACAAGAGCATTTAACAAAATTCAACACGCATATGTGGAAAAAAATCTCAGAAAACCAGGAATAAGGTAAAACTTTCTCAACTAATGAAGGGCTGCTACAAAAAACCTACAGTCCGCATCATACTTAATGGTGGATAGCTTAATGCTTTTCCAATAAAGTCGGGAACAAAAGGCATTCTTGAGAATGCCCACTCACACCAGTCCTACTCAGCATTGCACTGTATCTTTTTACCCAGTGCAATAAAGCAAGAAAAGGAAATAAAAAACATACAGATCCAAAAGTAAGAAATAAACTGTCCCTATTTGCCGACGATTTGATCGTCTACTAGGAAATCTCAAGGAACCTGTTAAAGAAACTCCTGGAAGTCATGAGTGAGTTCAGCAAGGTTGCAGGATACCAGATAAGCAAATAAATTTCAGTTGTGTTTCTATATACTAACCATGAACATGTGGCCACAAAACTTAAAAGCACCATACCGTTTTACAATTGTTCAAAAGTGAGATGTTTAGGTAGAAGTAACCAAATGTGTACAGGATGTATATGCTGAAAACCAGAAGATGTTGATGAAAGAGATCAAAAAAAGATCTTTATAAATGAAGAGACTCAACTGGGTTCATGGATTAGAAGATTCAACATAGTAATGACCTCGATCAGCCCCAAAATGACTTACAGGGTTAATGCAATTCCTTTCGACATCCCAGTCCCGTTATTTGTAGATATAAACAAGATTATCCTATACTTTATAGGAAAAGATTAAAGACCTGGACTAACTGGGATGCTTTTGAAAATGAAAAATAAAGAGGGAGGAATCAGTCTCCTAGATTCAAGGCTCATTATACAGCTACAGTATCAATGCCATACGGAATTAGCAGAAATATAGTCACATAGATCAATGACACAACAGAGAATCCAGGAATAGACCCCATAAATATGACCAACTAATTGTTGACAAAGGCATGAGAGCAATTCAATGGAGGAAGAACAAACTTTTCAAGAAATAATGCTCAAAAAGTCCAAAAATAAATAAATAAAAGACCTTCCTACCTTAAGCAAAAATCAACTCAAAATGGATCATAGACTTAAATGTTAAACATAAAATAATGCAGCTTCTATTAAACACATGCTTGGGATCTAGGGTTAGGCAGAGTTCTTAGACTTGACACTGAAAGCATAATCCATAGAAGAAGAAAAACTTGGTAAATTGAACTTTATTGAAATTAAAAACTTCTGGTCTGCAAAAGACTCTCTTAAGAGGATGAAAAGTCAGGTTACAGGGTGGAGAAAATATTTGCACTCACGTACCTGACAAAGGACTAGCATCTAGAATATGCAAAGAATTCTCAAAAGTCAGCGGTAGAAAACCAAACAATCCAATTTAAAAAAGAACAGAAGTTGGGGCGCCTGGGTGGCTCAGTCCGTTGGCCGTCCGACCTCAGCTCAGGTCATGATCTCACAGCCCGTGAGTTCGAGCCCTGCGTCAGGCTCCGTGCTGACAGCTAGGAGCCTGGAGCCTGCCTCGGATTCTGTGTCTCCCTCTCTCTCTATGCCCCTCCCCTGCCCACCCTCTGTCTCTCTCTCTCAAAAAAAATAATTAAAAAAATTAAAAAAAAAAATGAAAGCAAAACGTTTACAACGATGCAAACTTTTGCAACAGCTGAAATTATACCTGAGGAATCTAGTCGTTCTTTGGCTTTCGTCAACAAATGTCAGGTTGACATTTCTTGTCATACTGAGATACACACAGCTGTCAAAGGCAGCCAGATGCTTTATACTATGAGTTTAAAACCTGGTGCAGCTCTGCTTTACGAATCATGCATTCGTTGTCAGAACAGTCACCCCTGCAGCCGGTTCGGATGCCGGTAAAAAGCATGGCAGGCACAAATAAGCAGATGGAGCCTGCCTGGCCCCCGACCTCTACCAACCAGAGGCCTTGGCTGTTCTCCATATCCTGGGCACCTGGACCATGAACAAGCTGTCCTGTAATTCCACAGACCCCCATGCCCTTGATGGGGAGCCAGGAGCTCTGCAGCTGGCTGGAGTCGTGGATGGCCCCCAGAGATGTCTCCTGTCGGAGGCCCAGCCCATGACGACAGAATGCAAAGGCTGCGTGGAGGTCGTGTTCTTGCTGCCCATGGGGGTTACCAGGCGAGCTTCCTGGATGAGGGGCTGTCTGCCAGGAACCCCAGGGGAGATTGCTCATGATAAGGCCCCACCCATCTGTGTCGAGCACTGAAGAAACCCACGTGTTGAGACACATACACAGCCCATTCATGGTTCACCGGCTGGGGAGCTCTGAAGCTGAGAATATAACGGGGAACTTTGATAAAAGTTGACCACGTACAAGTTCATAATAGAGTTATTAGCAAATATGAACAAAAGGGTATCGCGCAGACCGCATTCCCTGACTGCAGTTTATTAAATTAAAAACCGTGTTGGGGCACCTGGGTGGCTCAGTCGGTTAAGCGTCCTACTTCGGCTCAGATCTCATGGTTTGTGAGTTCAAGTCCTGCCTCGGGCTCTGTGCTGACAGCTCAGAGCCTGGAGTCTGCTTTAGATTCTGTGTCTCCCTCTCTCTCTGCCCCTCTCCCCTGCCTCTCTCTCTCAAAAATAAACAAACGTTTAAAAAAAAAAATTTAAAGGGGGCACCTGGGTGGTTCAGCAGGTTAAGCGTCTGACTCTCGATTTTGGCTCAGGTCATGATCTCACGGTTCATGAGTTCAAGCCCCACATCGGGCTCTGTGCTGACAGTGCAGAGCCTGCTTGGGATTCCCTCTCCCTCTCTCCCTCTCTCTCTCTCCTTCTCTGCCCCTCCTGCACTCTCTGTCTCTCAAATAAATACACTTAAAACATTTTTTTAATCTTTATATAAATTCAAAAAAACACACAAAAGCATGTTTTCAGAACCCCCAAAATATGTTTCTAAATGTACCATGATTTAAAAATAAAAGTAGAACAAAAATCACCAAGTAATAAGAGTTGCATGAAAATGAAAGCAACCGTAAAGTCTCCAATTCTGAAATCCAAAAGATTCTGAAAACCGAAACTTGAGTTCATAACTCATTTGGTGGCAAATCTGACCTGAGGCTATTTGGTTTTAATTTTCCGACCTCTAGCAAGACAATGAAGTGGGGTGGGGTGGGGGGGGGGGAGAACAAAAGGCACAAATTAGCAATATTAGCAGCCACCACGAAATATATACCTACATAGAACAGAGAAAAACCATCATAAGACAATAACCTGGAGTGCCTTTATGCCAATACATTTGGAAATATGGACAAAACGGATGGTTTCCTAGAAAATCATACATTGCCAGAATTAACTCCTGAAAAATATAAAAACAGAATAAACTTTTTAAGAAACGGAATTATTAAAATATCCCCTCTACCCAGTGGATTTCCAGACTGATATATAAATGGTCAATAAACATGCAACTATGCTAAGTTTCCATCATAATCAAGAAAATATAAACTGAAACAGTATTGGGCTAACATTTCCCACCCATCTGATTAGCAAAGATTAAAAATCCTCTTAAAATGTTTTTTTAGTTTATTTGTTTTTTGAGAGAGAGAGAGAGGGGGGGGGGAGAGAGGGAGAGAGAGAACCCCAAGCGGAGTCCGTGCTGCCAGTGCAGAGCCCGATGTGGGGATCAAACCCACAAACTGTGAAATCATGACCTGAGCCAAAGTCACACGTCTAACTAACTGAGCCACCCAGGCGCCCCGGGACTGATGTTTTAATGGGGTCACTCTGGCAGCCGCGTTGGGCATAGCCTGTTAAGGCACACAGAAGTGGAGAGACAAGTTAGGGGAAAGTAGGAAGGGAGGTGGGTGAAGGCGTCAAATCCCGGATATAGTGGCAGGCCACATGACTGATATTAACTAAGCAGATATTAACTAAGCAGCTGATATTAACTGATATTAACTAACTAAGCCCTGGCCTCACCCCCACGCACTGCCAATGGGGTAGGTGAGAGATTTTCCAACAGCAAACAAGTCGCCTCCCTTCAGTGTGTACTTGTGGGAAACCAACTTCTCCCGGGGCCAGCAGCCTTCCTTTCCTGTCCCTTGTGGAAGTGAGGAGGCCACTTTTTCTGTTTGCTTAATATTTTTTTTAATGTTTGTATTTATTTGTTTTTAATTTTTTTTTTTAACGTTTATTTATTTTTGAGACAGAGAGAGACAGAGCACGATCGGGGGAGGGTCAGAGAGAGAGGGAGACACAGAATCTGAAACAGGCTCCAGGCTCTGAGCAGTCAGCACAGAGCCCAACGCGGGGCTCGAACTCACGGACCGCGAGATCGTGACCTGAGCCGAAGTCGGACGCTTAACCGACTGAGCCACCCAGGCGCCCCTGTATTTATTTTTGAGAGAGAGAGAGAGAGAGAGACACAGAGCACAAGCGAGGGAGGGGCACAGAGAGAGGGAGACACAGAATCCTAAACAGGTTCCAGGCTCTGAGCTGTCAGCACAGAGCCCGACTCGGGGCTCGAACTCACGGACCGTGAGATCATGACCTGAGCTGAAGTTGGACACTTAACCGGCTGAGCCACCCAGGGGCCCCTGAGAAGGATTTCTAAGAGTGAAGTGGTCTGACCATTCCGCATCATGTAGAGCTTGGAGGTATCTTGGAATGACGCAAAAAAAAAAAAAAAAAGCAAATCCAGAGATCTTGAGAATATTAGTTGCAGAAATAAACAAGATGAAATTTAAAAATATCTTTTTTATTAATGCCTATTTATTTTTGAGAGACAGAGAGAGACACAGAGAGAGAGAGAGAGAGACAGAATGCAAGCAGGGGTGGGGCACAGAGGGAGACACAGAATCTGAAGCAGGCTCCAGGCTCAGAGCTGTCAACACAAAGCCTGATGTGGGACTCAAACTCATGAACTGTGAGATCATGACCCGAGCCGAAGTCGGACGCTTAATCAATGGAGCCACCCAGGCACCCCAACAAAATGAAATTTTTAAAAATCATAATAATAGTAAGGAGAGTTTTGACTCCAGCTCCAGAAGTAGAAAAATGCTGCCGTATAGTTGGTACCTCTTCCTGAGAGCAGATCTGGTCACTCACAATGTTCTATCACTGTCCTGGCAGCAAGATAGTGAGTCTAAATGGTTGGTTGTATCTCCTAAGTTAAGGACTTTATATAAAGAAAATACAGGAATTATTTGGAAAGAACCCAAGTCATTTTTTTTTTAAATAAATGAGGTGCCAGGTAGTTACAATAAACATATACATCAAGTTCCAGCATTGCTCAGGGCACAACCTGTGCAACTGTCCTTGCCCACCCCTTTTCCCGTCCTCTGCTAAAACCCAGAGCTGAGAGCAGCCAAAGATGTCTTTGCTTCGGTTCAGTCTGCTTCCTCTTTTATCCTTGTTAAACTTTTTTGTTTGTTTTTTGTCTGTTCACCTCTTTCTGTACCCCACACAGGCCACAATGAGCCACCCTAATTCAAGCTTGACTTGCTATTTCCTTTTACTGAGGCTGACACATTAACTGCTGAGAATATTTTTCTTTCTGCAGTTTCACAAAGGTCAGCCTTTGAAGCAGATCATTTCCATATCTCTCTCTGCAGTGTTTTAGCTATTTTCCTCTGTTGGATAGTTTACAGATCCATTTAAATCGAAAAACTTCGGGGCTGCCGTTTTCTTTGGCTGTGGCTCTGCAAAATGCCTCCTTCTCTCCTTCCCTTTCCCATAAAAGCCTTATGAATATTCTAATCTTGAGGTCGCCATGGGTTTAGGCTCGCCCGTTGGTCTTGTGCATGAAAAGCCCTTAATAATTATAATGGTGGGGGGCGCCTGGGTGGCGCAGTCGGTTAAGCGTCCGACTTCAGCCAGGTCACGATCTCGCGGTCCGTGAGTTCGAGCCCCGCGTCAGGCTCTGGGCTGACAGCTTGGAGCCTGGAGCCTGTTTCCGATTCTGTGTCTCCCTCTCTCTCTGCCCCTCCCCCGTTCGTGCTCTGTCTCTCTCTGTCCCAAAAATAAATTTAAAAAGTTGAAAAAAAAATTAAAAAAAAATAATTACAATGGTGGGATCTAAGGCTGGAGAGTGGATGTCGGTTGACAATTCTGGTCTGACAATTATGTGTCATTATTCCACATAATGACACGGCAGACACAACCCTCACGCTAACGCCACTGGCTGCTTCTGTATCGCTCTCTATTCTTCGCACAGGCCTCGCGGGGGCTGGCTTCCTCTGATCTACCTTCTCAGTGACTTCTCTCGTTGACCGAGAAAAGTTCCATTTTTCACCATGAGAAGTTGAAGCCCGGAGACCTGAGCTTCGGCCCTGCCTCTGTCAATGAATGCGAGACATCGGCCATGGCATGTGACCCCTGGGGACCTCAGTTTCCCTGAAAGTGCAGAGGAAAGATCAGGCTCTATCCCAGCCCTGCTGGTCGGAGGGTGGAATTGGGAAGTCGGCTCGTGCTTTGCACACGGCGTTAAGGCGAGAAAAGTAAAGGGGGAGTCACCACCCGGGATGTTTTTTCTTCTGGTTTCTCTTCTGCCAATTTCGTTATGACTCTAAGGAAGTGGGGTGAAAGATGGACAAGGTTATAGAAATGATTCGTCTCTCTCATCCACGGGGGTTTTTGCACCTTTTCTGAGCCCGCTCTGACAGCGGTTCTCTGACTTGTGTTTGCTGTAAGGCACAACCTGGCAGGCCCACTGGAGAGTTTCTGGTTCCGTGGGTCTGGGGTGGGGCGGGGGGGAGGCCCAGACTGGTTTTCTAACAGCATGTGGCTGATACCCCTGCTCGGTAGCACTGGGCGCAAAGCCTGTAACTCCTAAATTTCCCTCCCTCGCCTTGACCTCTTCCCCATGCACCTGCCTGGCATTCCCAGCACCAGAGACCCTGTGGACTCACACTTACTCCCATCCACTTGGGTGGGGGGTGGGGAGTGGGGAAGGGGCACTGCGCTCGGATCAAGTGCCTCAGTCGGGGAGGTGTTTCCAGAGTGACCTGGAACCCCAGGCTAAGCGTTGAGCTTCTTTCGGCCTGGCCGCTCTGTGTGGCAGAAACCCTCAGCCGGTGGAAGGAGACACACAGGATCCTCCTTTGCAGCTACAGGAGGAGTGGAGTGGAGGGTAAGAGGAGAGCGGAGGTGCCTGTTGCCCTGGGCTCCCGTTTTGGCTACCCGTTTTATTTTAAGTTTATTTTGAGAGAGACAGAGAGAGCGTGAGTGGGGGAGGAGCAGAGAGAGAGGGAGAGAGAGAATCCAAAGCTCGATGTGGGGCTCGAACCCACGAACCGAGAGATCATGACCTGAGCGGAAATCAAGAGTCGGACGCCTAACCGGCTGGGCCACCCAGGCGCCCCTTCGAGGTCCTGTTTTACCTCTGCCCTCGGATCCCCCGAAGGGCCCCCCATATCCTTAAAATCTATTCCTCTGTTGGCTCAAACCAGCAAGTTTCAAGTTCTGAGCGCACCTCAGTTTCCCCGGAGGGCTGATTAAAATACACTACCGGGTGCTGCCTCTAAAATTTCTGACTCAGTAGGTCTGGGGTGGGAGCCCGAGAATCTGCATCTCTGAACAAGTCCCCTGTTATCAGGGGGCTGCTGCTGTGGGAACCTAACTTTGAGAACCACTGGCTTAAATGGCCACGTCCTCAGTATTTCTGCTTGTATGATCATCAGTGAGGCCAATGCTGTTCCAGGCATCTATGCACTGCTCTATAGATTATAACTATTCGATCCCCACAAGAACCCCTTGGGGACAAGGGACGCGCCGGAGACCGGCTCCAGCAACCAGGGGTTCCCGAAGGAAGAACGGCGTCGGTGAAAATAAAAAGTAAAATAAAAAAACTAAAAGTCAAAAACTAAAATAAAAAACCAAAACTAAAATAGAAATGAACACAGACCACAGCAGTGTGTTGACCTGGCCGATTTCTCGTAGCGAACGTGGCTTTATATTTGCCAGTGATTTCCTCATCGCATACGTCATCTATGTTTTTCTAACATTACCCGATTTTAAGAATGTTCTTATGGGGAATCAACCTTTAAGAAGTAACATGGCGATTTACTCCTAATGTTCCCGCATGCCCTTTGATTATTGATTAATTTCTCTCATTATTCCATTATGCATCTGCGTGTATCTGTAATTATCTATAGTCTATAAAGCATTTGCTTTGCTGTTCGCATGAAAGGCCCTCCATTTCTCAGGTCAGTTACAGGGACATGATCTCCTAACCACATGAGGCCAGAAGAACAATGTGTTTGCCTCGGTCCGAGGTGCCAGGAAGGGGCCGAAAAAGCCTTAGAAACCCATGCCTCATACATTCTCAGAGAGACAATGCACCTAGGAATTAATGAACCATTCTGTACCTTAACCGACTAGGTTCAGTACATCTGGAATGCCTCTGGGGGGGCCAGGTGGGTCTAGGAGTTGAAGTCACCTGTGCCCAGAGATACACTCCTTGGTTGCCGGAGTGAAGCTTTCAAATCCATATGTATCTCCTTTACAGGCCCTCTTTGCTGGCAAATGCATGAGGCTATCCTTCCTGTAAGCAGAGGAATGTCCATAGGGGATGGCAAGGGCTAAACGTAAGGCCGCACAATTTCTTGCGGAACCTTATTTTCTTTCCTAATGGTTCTTCTCCCAGGGGGCCTGTCGAGGGCAATTCCCCAACAGACAATACCCCCAGGTAGTTTTAAGGCCAAATTACCTAAAAGGGGGAGTACAAGAAGCTTCACTGTCGGCGGACCGCCCTGCAGTCACCAGTCCGTCCACAGCCCAGGCCTTGCCGTCAGGCTGGGATGGCTTGGCTTCCAGCAGGGACGTGTCCTCGCTATTTTACAGATGACAGAGTCGTGGTCGTCAGAAGTAAGTAACCCTCCCCATGTCCCTCTCTCAGAGGCCGCAGAGCTGGGAGGCGAGCCCCCCGGCCGTCTGACTCAGAAGCTCGTGTTCTTAACTGGTGCTCAATTTCACTTCCCACTCTGGCCCAACTGGATCTGTCGCCACCCTCCGGGCACGGCCCTGTCTGGAGTGCTGTTCTGCCCTGTCTTCCTCCAATGCCGTTTCCAAGGCTCCCTCCCCCGTGAAGCACCTCCCGATTTCCTAATCCCTGTCCCTGCACAGTCCACACTGGCAATAACACCTTCCCCAGAGCGTCCGCTGGACCTTATGTTTGTCCTACGGTGTTTTGTGTGGTATCTTTCCCGCATGTTTTCGCAGCCCCTTTGCATGAGCCTGAGCCTGTGGGCTCCTTGAGTGGGAAGACGGGGTGGTGACACTTGGTGTTTGTATCCGCCCACCCCCTGCACTCCCAGCACCAGCTCGGGGCCTCAGAAATATGCCCTGACTTCAGCAGAGAGGCCTGTTAGGTTGAACGAAAAGAAAAGACGTGGCTTGTTCCTGGTTCAGGCTGTGCCTCCCCTCCCGCTCCCCAGGGCTAACCTGGGGGGAAGGAAGGCCAGGAAGCAGGACTAGGAGGAGGGAGAGCCTGGGATGCCCGAGGGGTCTCAGAAACACCCCTGAAGAGCAAAGGCAGTGGATGAGCTCTGTCCTGGGAAGGGGGCGTGACTCTTTACGGCCAAGGAGATGTGCCAAGAAGTCTGACAGCTGAGGCTGTGTCGGCGGGACTCCCAGCACCAGAGGGCTCTGCCTAACCCTCTGGGCCCTGCTGCTCCCCTTCCTGTCCGTCCACCTGCTTTCTGCATCTTGGACTCATCTCGGGCATTAGAGGCGGTCCCTGATACGGCAGACCTCCCACCCCAGCTGACTGCCCAAACCCACCGTCCTTCCTGGCTAACCGTGATTCTGGTCAGGACGCGGCCATAACCAGTCAAGCCGCCCCTTGTGGCTGGGATTCTGTCGTGTACAGGTGGGAGGGACTCAGGTGGAGCAGGGTGGGGTGCTTCGTCCTGTTGTGGCCGGTGTCTGGCCCCCAACGTTCAGGGCATTGTTCCGGTACATCTTGGTTATCTAGAAACACAAGGCCTGGAGCTGTGAGTCACAGATGATGGGTCCCGGACTTGCGGTGCTGTTGTTTTCTGGTGCGTGTTTTGTTTGCAAAAAGATTTAAGGTGATCTGCGGATCACAGAGGGTATTTGCGGGCCACAGAGGGTGTGTGCTCCGAGGTTCCACACCCTTGCTAGCGGTGCTCTGACAGTTTGGCTCCCGGTCCTGCAGCCAAGAAAAACGAGCGAAATGCATCTAGTTTCAGATTCTCAGGACTCACCAAATCAGGCAAGGTCGTACCGGATTCAAGGCGAGAGATGTCTCCACGGGTTTTCTTTGAGAAGATGTGGGCATGGGGAAGTAGGTTTTGAAGTACTTTACAGAAGAACATCTTTACAAAAAATGAGGCTAAGTAAGCTTGGGAAGCCCCGTCGACCAGCCCTCCTCCTCGGAGAGTCCCCCATCAACGTACTGAAGGCTCCGTTAAATCTCACGGCAAACACACTGGCTTCCAGAACTTCTAGGGTACCGGAGAGTCCCTTTGTCTTCCTCCTGTTCTGCTTTTCTCGCAGCACCTGTTAACTAGTGCCTCATGGCGCCCACCACAGCAGCTACTGGGGCAACGTCAATGTCATCAACCTCCTCAAACAAAATCTACGGAGTACATAACGGCCGTGAGCCGGAAGGAGCCATTCTGGAATGAAACACTCCTCCGCGTAGGTTGGCCATGCCACGTAGACGCACAATTCAGGACTGGGTGTTCCGAGTGGGGGAGGTGGGGAAGGAGGGCAGCACCCACATCACCTGCCTCGTTCCATGTGTGCAGATTAATCACCCCTTTCTGGACCCAGAGGACCGTCCCCTGCTAAGGGAGTAGGGCCGTTCTTAGTGTATGTGTGGAAGGGAACTTCTTTCAGAATTACATGAGCTGAAATTTGTCTTTTAGGAGTTTTCTAAAAGCAAAAGTAACAGTCTGGGACACCTTTGCAGAGAGGAAGTATATCACTTACAACCACACTCACCAATTTCCCCGACAGGAAGGTCACGAGAGTAGGAGAAAGAGAGGCCTGGTGCAGCGAGGTCATTCCTATGGCCTCTTGGAGAAACCCTGGGCATGCGTCTGGAATGTGGATGGCTAGCACAGGATGGCAGTCTGAAGCCTTGACCTTGGCAGCCCAGGCCAGTTTCTGTGTATGTGTGTGTGTGTGGGGGGGGGGGGGGGGAGAGGGTCAGTTCTGTAGTTTCTATAGAAACAAGAGGCTGCCTCTCAAAGTCACCCCCACTTTCCAGCTTGTTGTCTTTCTGAGCTTGAGCCATGGCTCTCCTTCCATCCCCGGAGGGTGAGGCTGGGGTGGAAGTCATGTGACCCTGAGGTGGGAGAGGAGCCGGGCAGGTGTCTCCTGGGGGCTCAATGACATGTCCCGTCCAAGGAATGAATGGAAGATTTAAAAGACAGTAATGTCTGCAAGTATGAAATTCCTGGGGCTCCTGATAAAAACTCGGATGGAAGGCCACACACCAAACCTCTCTGAATCTGAATTTTCAGGGGAAGATTTCGGGAATCTGTATTTTAGTAAGTCTTGGGTGATTGATTTCTTGTGACTGGGCAGGGCTGGGAGCTTCATATCCTGCCCCTTATCTGTTCTGTGAAGATGGCTCCCCAGTATTGCTTCACGTCTGATAACCAGAGCCGTTTCCTGCCTTCAAACCTCTCAGAGAAGTTTGCAGGGTGTGTGTGTGGCTGGGGGTGAGGGGTGCGGGGGGAGGGCAGGCCGGACGGAGCTGTCCCCCTGGGTTCAAACGTGTGAAGCGTTCAAACGGGCCTTGAGGGCTGCCTCCACTCTCTCAGTCCAGCACTACTCAGTTTATCCAACCTCCAGATCCGAGGTTCGCCCACCCAGTTTGCCCACGGAGCTTTCGGTGGGACCTCAACCCCAGGCACTCTGCCTTAGCGCCTATCCGTGTTTCTCGAACCTTAATGTGCCTGCCTGCCGCCTGGGGATCTTGCTAAAGTGCAGATTCCGATTCAGTAGGTCCGGGGCGGCCCTTGATATTCAGCCTTTCCGAGAAGCTCCCAGGGGACGTGGAAGGTGCTGGGCCGCCGACCTCACGCTGAAGAGTGAGGCCCTGGCCAGTTAGCACTGTTGTTTATTGCTTTCTGATGGTTTCACATGGGAGAGTAGCTCTTTTCCCCAGTGCATCTCATAATGCGTGGCTCAGCGGACATCGCTTGCTGATGTCTGGTGGGCACCAGGAGAGCTATCAGAAAACCATAAAACCAGCCCAGTGGATCTTCAGGGTCTCACGGCCTGGAGCCGGGAGCAAGGGCACTTCGAAGAAAGCATCTTTGCCCCAGGCGGCCTCAGTTTCAATTCCTGTGTCTAAATCCCCTCACCCCGCTTGGTCTTCGCCTTTCTGTCTTATCCTCCATAGAACGATTGAAACTAACAACCTTTGATTTTAAGCGCTTGAAGTCGTTTCCTTCTTGCAGGTTTTGAATGATCTCTGTGACTCATCTCCCTCCCTGCTGTCTGAAAGTCTACTTCTCCCTGTCCCCTGTCAGTCTCCACGCCCACTCACTCCCAGGATATGTCACCTGGCTTTGTCAGTTTTCCTGAGAGACTCCCCACCTTCCTTTGTCATGGCACCCCCCTCTCCAGGGCACAGAGGCTGCTCATGCCTTCCCCATCCCCCCTCTTGTTAACCCCCTTCCGTTGTTACCACACCTGGCCTCTGCCGTCCCTCTTGTCACTTTCTGGGCTTTCTGCGGAAGACCCACCCAGCCTCTAGGAGGAAGGGGACTGGTCATGGAGGTTCTCCACATGGGCTGGGACCGGGACGCAGCTTAAAAACTCACGGATTCTTACCCTTTCACTTCACCCCATGTCAACAGGCAGTGTCCAGGCTGCCCCAGTTGGCATCTGTGGATCAACCCATAATGGCAGGAAGCGGGGACTGGCCTGGAGCAGGGGCCCCTGAGCTGCACCTGAAGCAGTGTCACGTGGGGCATCTCACGCAGTGTCCGAGAGGATGTCCTGACCCAGGTTCCGATTCCACCCAAATGGCTGGTGGCCAAGGTTACTGACACCACCTAAATGTGTATCCCAAATCCAGATGATCTGTCCTTTGGGGCCACACCAAAGGATTGTGAGTATCAAGAAAGCTGGGGACACCCAGCGCAAGGTGGGGGGAGCGTCCTCCATGGCTCAGCAGGATCGCAGGGCCCCATGTGGATGAACTGGAATTCACAGGGGGTGTTATCAAGCCAGAGCCAGAAAACATTGCTCCAGAGACCTAACGGGTGGTCACCAGAGTTTCTCATTTTCCTTCACAGTGAAGACAGACTGGTACAAGATAGGAGAGCGGCATCGGGGGGCATCTCATTTCGGGTGGTACGGGTGGGGTTTAAAGGAGGTACATACACTTTCCCCTTTCTGTTGTTATTTTCGATATTATTTCTTTACTATTTATTATGATATCACATTAGTGTTGTTTAAAACGCGTTGAAAGCAGAGTTGTAATCTAAGAGATGATCTAGCACAGTTGCTTTGCTAGAAGCCACCATTTGGTGGGGGTGGGGAGTACCTGCTGACTGTGGTATAAAGACTAATTCCTTATCTCATCAAGGTGTGACTTTTAACACATGTTTCTGTGGGTTGTTTATCTTTCTTTTACAAATTTTTTAGAACGCTCTACAGTGTCGATTTTTATGCTTTATTGGCCATGTCAGTGCAAATATAACGTCTTTCCAAACAATTATTTTGACATTGACTTTGCTGTGGCCTACTTTGTTCTACAAAAATTTGGAAGACTTCTGTAATCAAATAGGCTTATCTTTCTCTTATAGCTTCTGAATTCCTGGGCCACTATGGCTAGCATAAAGAAAAGCTATTGGTTTTCGTGTGTTCTAGAAGTTTTGTTTTTTTTTTCTCTTGGGTTTTCTGGGTATTTGAACATGCAAAGGGTTACCCATGTTTTTTTCTTGTTGTACTTATTGTATTTGTTAGACCCTCTAAGATAATACTAAATTATTTTATTTATTTATTAAAATTTTTTTTCATTTTATTTATCTTAGAGAAAGAGCAGAGGAGAGGGGCAGAAGGAAAGAGAGAGAGAATCTCAAGCAGGCTCCACACTCAGCATGGAGTCTGATGCAGGGCTCGATCCCATGATGCTGGGATCATGACCTGAGCTGAAATTAAGAGTCAGACACTCAACTGACTGAGCCACCCAGGCCCCCAAGATAATGTTAAATTATAATGATAGTGGCAGACATCTATATGTGGTTCTTGAACCTTATTGGTTTAGTTTTAATATTTTACCATTTGGGATGTGGGATGAAATATATATAATCTGTCATCAAATTGGCTAACATACAGAGTGTAAAGTGTGCTCTTGGTTTTTGGGGTAGATTCCCCTGGTTCATTGCTTACATACAAAACCCAATGCTCATCCCAATAAGTGTCCTCCTCAATGCCCATCACCCGTTTTCCCCTCTCCCCCACTCCCCCATCAACCCTCAGTTTGTTCTCTGTATTCACGAGTCTCTGGTGGTTTGCCTCCTTCCCTCTCTGTTTGTAACCATTTTTCCCCCTTCCCTCCCCCCATGGTCTTCTATTAAGTGTCTCAAGATCCACATGTGAGTGAAAACATAGCCATCTGTCTTTCTCTGACTGACTTATTTTACCTAGCATAGTACCCTCCAGTTCCATCCATGTGGTTGCAAATGGCAAGATTTCATTCTTTCTCATTGCCAAGTAGTATCCCATTGTATATATAAACCACATCTTCTTTATCCATTCATCAGTTGATGGACAGAAATGGGCAGAAGACATGAATAGCCACTTTTCCAAAGAAGACATCCAGATGGCCAACTGACGCAGGAAAAGATGCTCCACATCATTCATTATCAGGGAAAGACAGATCAAAACCACAATGAGATACCACCTCACACCGGTCAGAGTGACTCACATTAACAACTCAGGCAACAACAGATGTTGGTGAGGATGCGGAGAGAGAGGATCTCTTGCATTGCTGGTGGGAATGCAAACTGGTGCAGCCGCTCTGGAAAACAGTGTGGAGGTTCCTCAAAAAATAGAATTACCCTATGACCCAGCAATAGCACTACTAGGAATTTATCCAGAGGACACAGGAGTGCTGATTCATAGGGGCACACATGCCCCAGTGTTTATAGCATTACTTTCAGCAATAGCCAAATTTGGTAAGTTTTTATTTATATACTCATTTAAGTAATCTCCACACCCAGGGTGGGGGCTTGAACTCATGCCCCTGAGGTCAAGAGCTACACACTCCGCCACCTGAGCCAGCCAGGGGCCCCTGGTTTTTGTTCTTTAGTTTGCCAATCGAATGCATTAAGAGAAGAGGGGTCCTAATTTGGGCCACCTTTTCATGTTCAAATAACATCACTGTTATTATTATTCTTTTTCTGCACTGCTGAATTTTCTTTAGTCACGTTTTGGACCATTACGAACTTGTAAGTGACACTCATACATAGTTGACCCCATCTTTATAACAGGCGGACTTCACAAAATTAATTAGGAAGTTTCCCATCTATTTCTGTGAGCTGCAAAAATGGAAATATCATAAAAAATCTATTCTTTAAAGGTTAGGCAAAAACCTAGCTGTGAAAACATTGGGTTCCTTTTTTTTCCTTTAAGTAGATATTACTTTCCCTTTTTAATTTTCTATTCATTGATCTGTTTGTATCTCCCTCTTCTTGGCTGAGTTTTCATAATTTAAAACTTTCCGGGTTTCTAATTTAAAACTTTTCTCCTACTTCCTCAAAGTTTTCGAATGCTCTGCCTTGGTGCTGCATGCAGAATTCACCTGTAACTGTGCAATCCCTTCCACATTTGGGAGTATGTCTCCTTTCTTATCCCTAACGAATGGGCAGTTCACAGAGGGGCAAATCCAAATGGCTAAACAATACACAAACGTGCACACACACACAAATGACATTAAAAGGGAAATACCACTTTATGCCCATCTGACTAACCACTTTGGGGAGGGTGGGGATGCGTGGGTAAGGAGCTGGTGAGGGGGAGGGAGGTGTGAGGGATTTCCTCAGACACAGTCTGTGGAAAAGTAAATTGCTGTCATTGTTTCAGAGAACAATGGGGCAGGGTCTGTCCAACTGGGAGCGTATTTCCTGGGTTGTCCCCCACCCCAACCCCACTCCTGGGGATGGATGCCGTAGAAATAAAAGTTCCAGTGACTGATGTGTGAGGATGTTTAAGTAGGGGGGAAAAGCCTGGAGGGGCGCCTGGGTGGCTCAGTCGGTTAAAGCGTCTGACTCCTGATTCCGGCTCAGGTCATGATGTCCCTGTTCGTGAGTTCGAGCCCCACATTGGACTCTGCGCTGACAGTGTGGAGCCTGCTTGGGATTCTCTCTCCCTCCCTCTCTGTTCCTCCCCTACTCGTGCTCTGTCTCTCTCTCTTTCTCTCTCAAAATGAATTAAAACACACACACACACACACACACACACACACACACACCTCGAAAGTGATTAATTCTAAATACTAGAAAGCTTTAATAAATTATGGCCTGCCCACACCCTAGAATTACTAGCATGTCATTAAAAGGAGGGAACTGGAACCAAACCAGCTGAACTGGGAAAATTTAAGTACTGTTGGACGAGGAAGCAAGTTGCAAAGAGCTAGGTGTTATGTGTTGCACACAATGACAAAACTAGACCAAGAGAAAGCACCCAACCTTGTGCACGGATGCGGCGTATCGGGACGGAGAACGTGGTCATCCGTGAGACCTGGGGACTCTAGGCAGGAAGACCAGGCATGGAGAGACTGGTAGGAAAAAGAGAGAAACAAAAACTATATGAAAAAGAAAAACCTACCTTCACCCATGCAAGTATACTATGACCATAAATGTAAAATGACATGTGCAAATGTGTACTTTTGCATAAAGAAACTAGAAGAAAGATGGAGGGAGCTGAGTATCTGTTCAATGGGGGGATGCCGGTAATTTACAATAAAGTGCAAAATTAGCAGGTTGAAGAGAAATGAGTGTCTATCATCCGATGATCTATCTGTGCGAGCAGGCAAAGGAAACTCTGCATGTGCGGATGTGCTCGTGTTTCTTTTTGTGTGAGGAAGGGGAAGGCGGAAGGAGAGATGATCACCTGGCTTTTACACGTCTGTATATCTAAAGATGTCCCTCGCTACAACATGTATGTATTATTTTTGTAATCTGAAAACCATCAAAAATGGAAAAGAAAAGCCCACACACAAAAGAGAAAGAGACACCAACATGTAATGATTATTAACATTTTAAAATATATGTTTCTGGTCTTTTCTCCGTAAAAGGCTTTCAGATACTAATTTTTTTTTATGTTTCTTTACTTTGAGAGAGAGAGACCGGGACAAAGAGAGAGAGAGAGACGGGGGCCGGGGGAGAGAGAGACAGAGAGAGAGAGGGAGGGAGCCCAAGACAGGGTTCAGATCATGACCTGAGTGGATATCAAGAGTTGGATGCTTAACCACTTAACCGACTGAACCACCCAGGCTTCCCTCAGATACTCATCGATAGGAGCAGATAGTCCCTCCTCTCGTGATGTTAGCAGCCACGGATGATCGTTGCCTGCACGTACGGATTCATTGCGAGTTACAGAGTGGAGATGTTATCATTCTACTGTTTCTTCTCTATTTATTAGCCGGGCTCCTTCTATAAAGAGACATATCCTCTCATCTACTATTTGATTGCAGTCGCGATTTTAAGGAGTCTACTGGTTAGATAATCTTGCTGCTGCAGAAGTCAGTATTCACACGCGCGCGCGCACGCGCACACACACACACGCATGCACCCCACTCAACACTCCTTCCTCAGAACATATACATCCGGAAATCACTCCTCTCTGAGAACCATGTTTGTTTCTTCTCCCACGATAATTCTTCATACTTTTCTCTGAATCCACTGTCTCCAGTCCAACTCGGTGTCCTCTGGTACCAGATCGATCTTCCTAAAATAACCCATGTTTCATGTCCACGTCAGTTAAGCTTCTTCGGAAAACTACCGACACTGACCCTTCCATTCCCGATGGATTTGCTGGAAGGAGGCATGGCAAGTTTACGGAATGGAAGCACGAGCTGGGCGGCCCGGCAGTGAAAACTCTGGGGGCCTCGGCAGCAGGGGTTCATGGACATGCCCTCTGGGGCCTTGAGATAACTCACTTCTACCCACCATTGGCCCCAGAATGGTTTCATTTACATGTTCAAAATTATTTTGTTTGACATTTTCCAAACGTGATCATGCAGCATGAGTCAGCACCCCTGCCAGGGAGCAGAGTGGGTGGCACAGCCATGGTCACTGCGGGAATTTCTGTGAGCTCACTGACACCTTTCTGGAAGTTTCTAAGGGTGCACCCATTGGCCACATGCAAACACACACCTGACCTTTCTTCCTGATTATCCAAAGGTGACCCTGGATATAGTCAGTCAACTGCAGAAGCACTCAGCTCCTCATGGGGGTGGGGAGCAGCCCAAAGGTGTTACCCACGACCGTACCTGGAAACACGTTCTTGAGTTCACTGTCCCGCTCTCCCGGAAATGTCCATTTCTACCGGACTTTCACTGTGAGCCTGTCGATAATCTGCAGCCCGGGAACCAAATGTTAAATTTAACCATGACCCGGGCGCCTGGGTGGCTCAGTCGGTTAAGCGTCCGACTTCAGCTCAGGTCATGATCTTGCAGTTCGTGGGTTCGAGCCCCACATCGGGGCTCTGTGCTGACAGCTCAGAGCCTGGAGCCTGCTTCGGATTCTGTGTCTCCCTCTCTGTCTGCTCCTCCCCTGCTCACGCTCTGTCTCTCTCTCTCTCTCTCTCAAAAATAAATAAAGATTAAATTTAACCACGACCAACATATCTGATACACAATACTGTGAGAAGTCAAGAGGAACAGAAGGATAGGCAGAAACAAGACTTATTTTTGCAACTGGTGTTTAAGACCCTCCTCCATGACTGTTTCATGTTACCCTTTCCTCTGGCCACCACCTCCGTGCGTGGAGTCCTTTGGAGTGGCCCAATCTGTCATTTCTCAGCCATCTGAGACCTCCGTAGACCTGTCTGTATAGGACATTTGGGGGTATAATTAATATAAGATGCATAAAATGTTCCCCCAGATTTCACATATGTAATCTTCCAAAATATATATCTTTGGCAGAGAGGGGCATTTCTCTAATTGTACAAGGAAATGACAACAAGGTCAGGTGGCATTCTCAGTTTCCAATGAGGGGACCTTTTTTGGGTCACTTGAGCACTAACACCCTGGAGGTATGGGGACAGCAAGTCATATTTATGAGTGGATCATTAGGTGAAAACATGAGCTGTGTCACTATCTCCCACTTCTCTCCACCTGTCACCACCTTGTGGTTCCTGGACCCATACGGTCAGGCTCTGCTTCAGAAGCTAGATCATCTCAGTCTTTGAGATAGTGTCTCAGCTGCTTACCTTAGCTGAATGTTTATAGAACTTAAAAAAAAAAAATCTGATTTTTCAGGCACAGCAGGAAAAAGAAAAGCATTCTACCAATGCACCTTTAGGCTTCTTTTAAGACTGGGGTGCCCGGGTGGCTCAAGTTTTCTAAGCATCCGACTTGGGCTTGGGTCATGATCTCACGGTTTGTGAGTTTGAGCCCCACATTGGGCTCTGTGCTAACAGCTCAGAGCCTGGAGCCTGCTTCCGATTCTGTGTCTCCCTCTCTCTCTGCCCCTTCCCCGTTTGCGCTCTGTCTCTCTCTCTCTAAAAAACAGATAAACATTAAAAAAAAAAAAAAAAGACTTCCCGATACATCTATAGTTCTTGAAATAATCACACAGGTGTTGTTCTCCTTTTTTCTATTTTAACCCCTTATGAGTCACAAGAAACAAAACAGCACACAGAGATTTTGGCACGTACCCAGTATGGACATAGTGTATTCGAGAATTCAGTGCCATTCAAAAATGTGGTTGAGGTAGTATGGGATGGGTAAAGAGCATGGTTAAAAGAATCTAATTTTGGCTTGAGCTTTGACCTTAGGCACTAGAAGGGCGAAAGTCGAAATGCCGGTGTCATTTGGGGATTTGTGAATTTATGGCTGCTCAGCGGTCATGGGATCATGCCAGGCCCCCCTGGAGAAATGCATGCGACAGAAGCACAAATTCATTGTAAATAGTCGGATATTCACTTCCAACGTAGGGAAGCATTTCAGGGTCACTGAGAGTGAAACCACTCCTTACCTGCTTCATGTGTTGAAGTCCTATCAACCAGTTGAAATATAAATGAACGTCGACTGGGGCGCCTGGGTGTCTCAGTCAGCTGAGCGTCCGACTTCGGCTCAGGTCATGATCTCACAGCTTGTGAGTTCGAGCCCCGCAGCAGGCTCTGTGCTGACAGCTCAGAGCCTGGAGCCTGCTTTGGATTCTGTCTCCCTCTTTCTGTCTGCCCCTCCTCTGCTCATGCTCTGTCTCTCTCTCTCTCTCAAAAATAAATAAACATTAAAAAAATTATAAATGTACGTTGACTATGGCAAGAGGGAAATGTGGCAAAAACTAAAGATGATACCAGCTGTCAACTTAAGGTGTGAAAAGTAAGATGTTTCAAATGGTTAAACGGATAGAACAAATAAAAGGAAGTTAAAACCAGTAATAAGAGAGAGTGTGTGTTATCTGGACGATATGCAAAATACACTGTGTCGGCGTTGGGCAGAGAGATGTTTATAAGCATACAAATAACTTTAAAAGGCAGACAAGAGGGGCGCCTGGGTGGCTCAGTCGGTTGAGTGTCCGACTTCGGCTCAGGTCATGATCTCGAGGTCTGTGAGTTCGAGCCCCGTGTCGGGCTCTGGGCTGATGGCTCAGAGCCTGGAGCCTGCTTCCGATTCTGTGTCACCCTCTCTCTCTGCCCCTCCCCCGTTCATGCTCTGTCTCTCTCTGTCTCAAAAATAAATAAATGTTAAAAAAAAAATTTAAAAAAAAGGCAGACAAGAAAGGATGGAGATCATGGAGATTCAGTGGGATAACACTGAACTCTATTATGCTTTTACTTCACTTGCCTGTCAAGAGATTTCTGGGTTTTGTATACAGATCACAAAAAGCAAATCTTAAGGGGAAAAAATATGTATTTAGTGGAAGACCTTTCTTGGTGCCAAGGTTGTGTAACTGTCATTGAAAACAGAAAACATGTGGCAGGGCTCTGAGTGATTTAGGGATCACAGACATGCAAAGTTCTGCTCACACCTTTCAGAAAGTGCCTACAGCACAGCATCATGCGGCAGAATTGCTGGCCAGAAGCGGGAAGGTAGACGGCCACTCGGATTATTCCGTGGTCAGCCGAGGGTAAGCTGTACGGGCATCTCCAACACGGTGGAGCCGCCTTGGTACGTGTTTATTCCAAGCACTGAAACAAATGCCATAGCCTCCATGATGTGTTAGGAAGGCTGACTGATCAGAAGAAAGTATAATTATACACTTTACAGATAATGATACTGGCGTAGTAGAACTTGCTAACAACCAACAGCTGTTTGTGGAAAATTAGCTGATTTACTGGAAGCCACCAAAGAAGTCATCTTGAAAGCACAAGTATTTAGGACTCGATTTGCTTGTAAGGTCCTGCTATCCCGTTGCCTCTGGAGCTGCGTGTGCGTAATGAGAGCTGAGATACGGATGCAATGTGAGACAGATTTTTACAAAATGTTGAATGCCGGTCACGTCGCTTCATGGCATTTTATTAGACTCAAGTGTTAAGCACAAAGTTTTCTCAAGTGCTCGTACGGAGCCCCGAGCGCATGGGAAAATGGTAGAAACGTAAAGATGAAAGGGAAGGTGAGGCTCGTAGTCCTGTGACTTCGCTCGGGTTCTCCGGAAGGCGGAGCCCAAGGTCCAGGCTTTTGTGCCGGAACTTCAGCATGGTATGTGACCTCGGGTCGCAGAGGCGAGAGGTGGGGTGGGAAAGCAGGGAAGGAGCGAGTCGTACAAGGGTGTGCTGTGACTACTGCCACTCAGGTGGAAGCTGAGATGCTTCTCAGGATTGGGAAATAGACGCAGACACGGTTCTCCACCAGCTCCTCTCTCCCATTGGTCAAAGCTCTGCCCTGCTGGACCTTGAGTCCTATGCACTTCCAGCTGGCACATATTCGGTGCCTTGTGTGAGGAGGCGTCCTGGGATAGGGGTAAGAGGCATGGCCCTAGCCCCTACCAGGTGCCACCAGGCCGCACGTGTCGTGAGACAGACCGGAGCCCCCAGCAGAAAAAGCTCAGAAGATTGGACTTGACTCTTCAGGGGTTTTCAGAGAGTCGGCTTCTGAGAAGACCGTTCTGAAGGCCTTCTCTTCAAACTGCATGATGAAATTGCATTATCACCGGCGATGGTATCTTTAATTCCAGGAGTTGAGGAAGAGACAAACCTCGGTTGATGACCACGGGAGATAAAGAAGGGAAAGCTTAGTAATTCGGTGACGATTGCCCGTCCACAAGCCCTCCCCCAAACTGGCAAACGGAGAACCTTGTTCCTCCACCAACCTCGGTTGGGAGGCTTAAGTCTGTATTGTCTCACATGTGCCACGTTAGTGACCACAGGAGCCACCGAATGCTGACGGTGGGGAGGAGTGATCGATCATCTCTGCACCAGGATGTCAAACATTAAGATTTAGAGCACTCACTCTGAAGAATACAACCGCAGTTTTAATCACACATTTCAGTTTGTTCTTAAATCCCAGAAAAGTCTTTTTCTAGGGCTGTGATCATCCTTTCGGGCCTTAGACGTGGCCAGGTATTGAGTCCTCCCAAACATTGGACCGTTCAGCATTTCCCTAAAATGTGTGGTTGGTCAGCCTCTGGTTTCGTAGTATTCTGATAATCCAATAATATTTGAGTGGCCAATGTCGGGCACTGTGTGCTCTGTGTTCGGCTAAGAAGCTCATGGTCAAGTTTGTGTTCATCTCTTTCAACGGTCATGGCCTTAGAGCGTCCAATCAGAAATTCTGCTGTGGTTTACTCTCACCCTTCTATTTTTATTCTCTTTTTGCCATTCTTTCCTCATCTGAGAACAGCAGAGCGTTTCAAGAAACGCTTCGTGAAAGTTAAGGCAGCCGTGGTTGAGAAATCCCTCTCCCGACCCCTGCACACCCCTCCAAGGCGACCGCCGCCATTCCTCCTGGCCATTTCTCCTGGTGCGTCTACTTGTTATATCATGGTGTATCGATTTTAGACATTTGTGATGGATTTCCTGTTCTTGTAGCAGAGGGTTTCGCTCCCTCACACTTCCTTCCCCCCCCCCCCCCCCCGCATCTTCTCAGTGGGGTTATTTTCCAGTTTCTGGTTGAGTCGACACTTAGCATTCATGTTATTATGACTACAGTAACATCATCCACTGTGGAGTCAACGTGCTGTGTTCCTGGCACCGAGAGAGGATTCTTCCCCACGCCTTTCCCCATCCGCTTAGGGTTTTTCGTTTTTTTTTTTAACATTTATTTATTTTTGAGACAGAGAGACAGCGCATGAACAGGGGAGGGTCAGAGAGAGAGAGGGAGACACAGAATCTGAAACAGGCTCCAGGCTCTGAGCTGTCAGCACAGAGCCCGACGCGGGGCTCGACCTCACGAACCACGAGATCATGACCTGAGCCGAAGTCGGACGCTTAGCCGACTGAGCCACCCAGGCGCCCCCACTTAGGGTTTTTTTAATACCTATCACCAGTTCCCCAAAAATATTCTAATTTGACCCATCAATTATTGCCTAGCAAAAATTTTTCAAAAGGCTCAAACCTCACAAACTCTATGTTCTTTCTCAAGACTGGTCCAGGCTGACCGCTCTGGGGGGGAGGTGCGGGGGTCCTGAAGTTCCCTTGGCTGCTCTTCTGTGTTGAACCCCATTTCCAGGATCCTAGGAACCCCTCTTTCTTGCTTACTCCCTCATTTTGTGGAAATGTGAATGCCGTCTCTTCTTGAGAAGGGGTAAGTTGGAGGCAAATGTTAAAGTCCTTACGTGGCTAAAAGTATCCATACTGTCCCTGCATACTGGGTCCACACGTTGACTCCAAGTACATTTCCAGGTTGTGTCTTCCATCAGTCAGTGTTGTTGAGGGTCTGGTCCATTTTGGTTCCTTTTTGTTGACCATTTTTTTCTTCTTGTCTATCCTTGCTGTTCTAGAAGTTCATAAGAGTGTGCTTTGGAGAGAGTCTGTGTCCAATTACTGAGCTGAACCCCTGTACCCCTTCATGCGAGAGAGTGATGTACTTCCTTTCTGGAAACTTCTGGATCACTACGGCTGCTATTACGTGATAATACCCTTTCCAACATTTCCCCCCTAGTCTGTTCCAAAGTCTTTTGGTCAAATTTTGGACACCGTCCTACACGCCACTCCCCTTCTTTCCTCCGACCAGACTCTGATTTTTCTCTTCTCTCTCCCATCGCACAGTGGCTAAGCCACAGTGTGGTTTCTAAAGCCAGGTCCTGGTTTTGATGATTACTATTGTCTGTTGACAGTTCGTTTTTCTACTCAGCTTCGTCTTTCAAACCTTCTGTTAACTTTTTTTATACAGTTTCTGGTATCATATTTTTATTTTTATTTTTATTTTTTTTTAATTTTTTTTTCAACATTTTTTATTTATTTTTGGGACAGAGAGAGACAGAGCATGAACGGGGGAGGGGCAGAGAGAGAGGGAGACACAGAATCGGAAACAGGCTCCAGGCTCCGAGCCATCGGCCCAGAGCCCGACGCGGGGCTCGAACTCACGGACCGCGAGATGGTGACCTGGCTGAAGTCGGACGCTTAACTGACTGCGCCACCCAGGCGCCCCTCTGGTATCATATTTTTAATTTCCAAGAATGTTTTCCAATTTCTACCTATGTGCCTACCTATTTATCGCTCTCTCTCTCTCTCTCTCTCTCTCCCCCTTTTCTCTTTGCTTCAGAGATCCACACGCTTCTTTCGTTTGTCTGAGAATGTGTATGTGGTTGTTGTTTTTGTGTTTAGTTTTTTTATGCCCTCATCTTTCTCTTTTCTGAGTTCCTTTTCTCCCAGATGTTATTCCAGTCACGACCTTCCACATAGATAGTTGTCCTCAAATGTTTGGCAATCCTTGGCATTCCATTTATATTTAATAGGACACACCACAGCTGATTGGAAGCACTGAGTGGGCGGGGCTTGTCCCCATGGCGGTCTTTGCTATAGGTGATAGGGTGCTGGTCTTTATGCTGGGGGACCCCTTGAACATCAGTACCTGTAGGTGTTTTTTCCTTCCTTCCTTCCTTCCTTCCTTCCTTCCTTCCTCCCTCCCTCCCTCCCTCCCTCCCTCCCTCCCTCTCTCTCTCTTTCTTTCTTTCTTTCTTTCTTTCTTTCTTTCTTTCTTTCTCCAAGTTAGTTAACATATAGTGTAATAATGATTTCAGGAGTAGAATTTAGTGATCCGTCACCTACATATAACCCAGTGCTCATCCCAACAAGTGCCCTCCTTAGTACCCATCATCCATTTAGCCCATCCCCCCCCCCAGCTCCCCTCTAGCAACCCTCAGTTTGTTTTCTGTAGTTAAGAATCTCTTATGGTTTGCCTCCTTCTCTGTTTTTATTTTATTTTATTTTTTTGCTTCCCTGCCCCTATGCTCATCTGTTGTGTTTCCTAAATTCCACATGAGTGAAATCGTATGATATTTGTCTTTGACTTACTTCGCTTAGCATAAGATAATCTAGTTCTATCCCCACTGTTGTTGTGTGTGTTTTTCTCTGGGGTCATCTGTTTCTGCAGAGAAGAATCCTCTGATCTCCTGCCTGGGGGACTATTGCCTGACTACAGAGTGTTTGAAGCTGGGGCTGAGGAAGGGTGCTGACGTTCTCGGTATTTGGCACAAGGTTCATTTGGAAAGCCTGGGGCTGTGTGACAATATTGTAAAGTTCTTCCTCGAAGATGTGTGGCTTCAAGAGGCCCTGGTTTTATGAAATGACTCACTTCTGAGAATTTGGAGAGAGGCCATACTGTCTCCTAAAGCAACTCAAGATCGGTCTGGTTGGTTTTGTTGTTGTTGTTTTGTTTTGTTTTGTTTTTTTTACCAGACCTGAAAATTTCTTATGTAAGACAGGAGTCAATTTCTGGAGTTCCCATAATGAATGAACACAAAGGTCTCTGGGTGTCAGATCACCCCTTGAGTTCTGATTATCATCCTTCTTCAAAAGGCTTTTCTACTGGCCACACCCATTGTTTCTGGCAGGTAACAAGGCATGCTTAGTGTGCCCTCTCCCTCGTCAAGGTCAAAAGTCATATTTCAAGTATAACCCCTCCCACTACCATTCCAGGTGCATTCCTTCTCTTATCTTGTATTCCTTGCTCTAGAGGGAAAGAGTGAAGTAGATTGGCCAGAACCCACATGGCAGAGGGAATATAATGTTCCAGGCTCCTTCCAGATTATTCCAATGGATCCCTGACCTTTCACCTAGCGTACACCAGCATTTGGTCCACATCTGTCTTAGTCCAATCAGCAAACTCCTCGAATCTTCGCCACTGAGTTCAATATTGCTGACGAGCACGCGTATCCGGAAATTTAGCCCAAGCCAAAACGCTGTTCTGCCTACTTTTATCACTCCCAAAACCCAAACCCAGATCTTTGATAACTGCACAATTAAATGCAACAATTTCTGTCATTTCTTCTGGAATTTTCCTCCCTACTCTGACTCTGCATTTTATCTTCTGGCCCATGTGAAATTAAACTCCTACTTACTAGGTGCACAACCGTGAGGAGGGGGCCGTGAGGCGAACGGTTAGCTCTCTCGTGTTCAGGAAAAATGGCTTCCTGCGGGAAGAGAGGCGCAGGAGGCAGCGTGCCAGAAGGTGATGGAAGATGGGGCGTTCCCGGGTCCTCTACATCCTACCAGATATCCCCGTTCCTGCACGTTCTCAGTCTGTCCCGGTTCATGCTCTAATATTCACATGTGCTTTTTGGCCAGTGTGTGCATTCGACTCACGTTATAATTAAGACACCTGCCGGTTTAGGCTCTGATTGGTTTCCAACAGCTTTAACTCGGCAGCTGTTAAGCAATAAAGAGGATTTTTCTCCCAACATGGTCACAGAAAGGCTCTAAGTTTTACTCTGACTTGAAGATGAAAATTTCAGTATTTGGGTTCTTCCCCCCTCCTCCCCCGCCTTGATTTAAGTTGCTTGGCACCTTCAGAGGCATCCGTCCCACCCTCTGGGTCTGCCAGGCCTCCCCCTCTGTAGACTGGTGAATAACAGCATCTTCCTGCCACCCACCATCCACTGCTGGCCAGGCTCTGCTGTCACCAGTGGACGACGAATTGTTTCATCACCGGGTCACCTGGGCTACCACCTTCCCACTCGGGAACGTGAGGTCTGAGCCTCACCCCCGTGGGAGTCTGACGCCTGCAACCTGCTCTCACTTCCACATCAGTTAATCTTGGTTTATAAACAACCCCAGCTTCAGCTAAGAATGGCTGCGTGGGCGTGGTCTGGATAGCGCCTGGAATGGAAGAAGGAAGGGCCACCCGAGCTCAGGAGGTCATGCAGCCTCTCTCTAGGCCACGGCCATTACAGGGTCGACACCTTATACCCATCTCTGTGTGTCTTTGAGTTTTCAAATTCCAAGGGGCCTAGCTCTTGTCAGGCTAAGGTCAGTCGCCCTTGGATCAAACAAGTCAAGGGGACCTGGGAGGGGCCTGGTGATGGTCACTGGTGGGAATCATCATGAGCCAGGCAGCCCCACGCCCCACCCCGCATCGTGTCTGGAGCAGTGTCACTCCCCATTGCCGACAGGGCACGTTCAAACCTGTGGCTTTAAGGTTCTTAATTCAGGTCTCAAAGTGTCCTTGCTTCCAGACCCTTCACTTCTAATCTTCCCAATTTCTCCATTCCACACCTACTGCTAGTCTCTGCTCCCCGAACATTCTCCCCCATCCCAAGGCTGCCCTGCATAGCCCCTTTCCACAGCTCTCCTCAGAGGTATAGCTTCCTGCTTTTAAGACCCGGCCTCCTGCCTCCTTCTCCAGGAAGTCTTCCCGGAATGCTTACCATTTTTGTCTTTTTTTTGCCAGCTTCTTTTCCTGTGCTATATATCATCTCCTTGTGTCACTCAGGGTCCCTATGGGAAATAACTGACACACTCAAATTGGGCACTTTGAGGCGAGTTTAATAAAGGGGCCAACCAAGGTGAGAGCAGGATGAAGGGGCACAACAGCCCCCTGATGAGTAGCAGCTGGGTTTGTTAGCGGCCCTGAAGGGGTGAGGGGTGGGCAAAGCAGAGTAGAGAGGCATACCGCAGTCGGGGTGCTCCCGGCCCCCGGTGCTGCCTCAGGAAGGGCTGGGGGAATACACACTGATCCTACTCTCCCCCTTTCTTCCAACCTCCTCCAGGAGCTCCCCACGGGCTCCATCCCGAGAGCAAGAGAGAATCCTGGCAGCATCCGCGCAGGGCAGCTGTTCAGGGGCAGGGCAGGGTGGAGAAGGGCAGGGAGCGGATCCGAGCGCCTTGGCCAGGATGTCCTAGATATACACTCTTTGATTAGATCAAGTGTCACCTTGTGGCCAGCAACCAAGGTTTGGTTTTACCTTTCCCTTCGCTGCCCCTCCCCCCCGCCAACCCTCATAAAGACCAGGACGGTTGTAAGTGTTAAGTCATCAGCAAGTGTGACCAGCTGGGGTTTGACAGATGAACAGCCTCCCGATTGCGTAACACAGGATGGACTCATTCGCACTTGCTCTGGGTCAGAGGAGTTCTCGTTCCGATTGCCAGGCTTCCGAGTCCGGATGGGGTCACACACACTGGCAGCCGGGGCGTCTGTATATTAAAAGGTCCCCCGCGGGCACTAACGAGTCTGTCTATTTCTACGACCCGACCCCGACGCCCACCTCCCCACCCCAAGCAGCTGTATGTTGAATCAGGGTGTGCCTCACAAGGGCCCGGCCCCGTGATCTTGTTTTCCTCTGTTCTCCTTTATTCACGCGTGTTTTCAGCACCACCCCCCCCCCCCCCCACCGTTGCTTTGGGCTTGGGCATGGGCTTCTGGAATAAGATTTGAATTTTGGTTTAGGAGGAGGTCGTGGAATTTCATAGGCCTTGAGCTATAACCAGTTTACCAAAATCCCACATCACCGGGGCGCCTGGGTGGCTCAGTCGTTGAGCGGCCGACTTCGGCTCAGGTCATGATCTCGGGGTCCGTGAGTTCGAGCCCCGCGTCGGGCTCTGTGTTGACAGCTCAGAGCCTGGAGCCTGTTTCGGATTCTGTGTCTCCCTCTCTCTGAGCCTCCCCCGTTCATGCTCTGTTTCTCTCTGTCTCAAAAATAAATAAACGTTAAAACAAAACAAAACAAAACAAAATCCCACATCACCGATCTAGGAATTGGCCCAGATGATAATAAATCCAACCTGTGTTTCCCGCCTTCCATTGCGCCTTCTTGGGCACGGCGTCGCAGGATCCCTGGGGATAAAAATGGCATCCCCTCAAGTTTTGCAACACAGCCGGACCACACCGGATACAGGCAAGCTTGAGTGTCTTGCTGTGACCTCAAAACCTCCCCTCCCAGCTACCACGGGGGCTGGCTGCCTGAGGGACCCCTGGGCCCTGGTGTGGGCGAGTGCCCTCTAGCGTCCACGTTTCACGTTGCAACTGTGACCGAAGCCGGTGTCCGCAGGTCAGGCATGAGCTTCCGCCTGTTGGGGTCAATTTTCCAGGACCTCAAACTAAGCCAGGAAAAATCTCGCCCCGTCTGAAAATGGAGAGGCTTCGCTCAGGGCCAAAAGTCTAGACCGCAAGAGGAAGCTCTTCTTCTGATGGCATAGGACAGTGGCCAGCGGACTAGCTCCCCCTTGGCCGATCAGAGCCTGCGCACAACGCCTCTTTAACCGGGGCGACTCGTATCGAGCTCCCAGGGGAGGCCAGTGGCATCGTTCTCGCCAGGCTTGAGGTGAGAGACAAGCGCCCACCTGCCATTTCCTTCCCGCCCAGGGCACATGGCACCCGCAGTTTTCTACAAAGGACCCCTTTTCAAATACCTCCCTATTTTCATCAATGCACTCACTCATGTTCCCAATATAGATGAGGTGGTCTCCAGAGTCAGAAAACCTGTTTTTAAAGTTTTAAACTTCCTGTGGAAGTTCTGCTTATGGTCTACTTTGGAATACAGAATCTATGGGCTTGACCACAGACTTACGGTCTGTGCTTATTGTTCATAAGCAAAAGAGCTCAGCTACGTTCCAGTGAAACTTTATTTGTAGAGTGGGCCGTGGGCCGTTTTCGGCTCGTGGGTCCTAATTCACAGATCCCTAGAAGAGATCAGTAGATGGAGAAAGATGACCGTAACTATACTGGGGATTTAAACTGGGCAGGAGTGGAAGAAAACCTGAATGAAGTTGCTGAAAGCCCACGGCTATGAAAGACAGGAACCAGGTTTGTTAAGAACCAGACTTTAGAATTTTCATTCTGGAATTTGAAGAAACCCTCAGAAACTCAAGCTGGGAAAGGATCATCTTTATTATTATTTTTTAATTTTTTTATTTATTTTTGAGAGATAGAGAGACAGAGCATGAACGGGGAAGGGGCAGAGAGAGAGGGAGACACAGAATCCGAAGCAGGGTCCGGGCTCCGTACTGTCAGCACAGAGCTCAATGCGGGGCTCGAACCCGTGAACCGTGAGATCGTGACCTGGGCTGAAGTCAGATGCTTAACCGACTGAGCCACCCAGGCACCCCAAGGATCATCTTTTTTAAACTAGCAGAGTGTGGGGCACCTGGGTGGTTCAGTCGGTTAAGCATCCCACTCTTGGTTTCGACTCAGGTCGAACTCAAGGTTTGTGAGTTCAAGCCCCGCATTGGGCACGATGCTGAAATTGAGGAGGCTGCCTGGGATTCTTTCTCTCTCTGCCCTTCCCCTGATCCTGCTTTCTCTCTGTCTCAAAATACACAAATAAACTTAAAAAAAAAAAAAACTAGCAGACTGTGATGCTCAACGGAGAGAAGGAGGAGCAGGGAGTCAAAGCTGAGGCCTGTTCAAGGCCACCTTCCATTGTCTGGGCGACTCCTAGGCTTGCCACAGCGGGCTCTCTGTAGTGCCCTTTTGTGCCTTTGTGCCTTCTGACACATTGACCCACCTGCCTGGACACCACTCTCACGTCCACCCTTGGCTTCACCAGAAAGTTGTTCACAAACATCTTCAAATATGCGGTCGATACGTTATCCCTGAAGCCTTAACTGAGTGTGCCCGGCTGGCTTCCAACATCCAACATCTACATCGTGTTGCCTGGGAGCTCTCCCCCCAGCTGGAAAAAAGCATCTGCCAGAGCCAGTCAGGCCGGAAGTACTGGGGAATTAACATCCCCTGGGAGCAGCCATCAGCCAGTGACTGACAGGGCAGAATATAAATACCCCGACTCCCCCCTCCAGCGGGATAGCCGAGTAGGAGTTACCCTGTGGCCACGGGTCTTCCAGTGGTTTGGCGCTCCAGTCACCCCCCCAGCAGAAGGTACTTCAAAATGAACCCTCTGCTAGCACCCTCCCCTTCCTGTCTTCCTTCCCTGCTCCCCACCGGAATTCCCAGCACTTTCCAAATAAACTCTTTGCTCTCAAATCATCGCTCAGGAACTGCTCTTGGGGGAACCCCACCGAAGCAGAAGGTGACTTTCCGTGCACACTTGGCTTCATGTCACCCTTCCGCTTTCTGTTACAAGAGAAATACCCACCATGTTCCATTATCACCATTGGATTCAGATGGGTGTCTTCCACTGAACAGTGAGTGAGTTTCCTAGAAGTGGGTCTTATTCGTCTTTACAGCCCCTGGTATTTTCCCTGATCTGTCACACAGTGTTGAAGATGAGTGTTAGCTGGCTCCCGGAAGCTTGATGTGTAGGTGGAATAGATACAAAGAGACAAGGTGGCAGGGGTGAAAAATTCAGGGATTCCTGGTTGTCTCAATTGATTAAGCATCCAACTTCGGCTCAGGTCACAATCTCATGGTTTGTGGGTTCGAGCCCCACGTCAGTCTCTCTGCTGTCGGCATGGAGCCTGCTTTGGGTCCTCTGTACCCCTCTCTCTCTGTCCTCCCCTTCCCTCTCTGTCTCTCTCTGTCTCTCAAAAGTAAATAAACCTTAACAAATTAAAAATTCAGTATTTCAAAGACTGGTGGCCCTATTGGGCAACGCAGGTTGAGAATGTTTCTATCGCCGTAGTTAGTTCTGTTGGACAGTGTGGGGGCTGGGGGGCCACATGGAGCATGCTGGGCCCATGATTTGGTTATGTGCGGTCCCGTGTAGGTCATAAGGCTCCTAAAAGCTCTCAGGGGTCTGGGGATATGAACCAACACCTATATTCCGCACCTGTGCTTACCTAAGGACAGATGTCACTTCACAATGCGAGAGGAAACGCTGTGATGTGTAGTTAGGTCTTCACATGATTGCTCTTTATAGTACATTCTGGCTGAACCACAAAAGAGATCAAAGGTACTTCAAAGTTCCCAATGCCCTCATGGCTGGTGGAATGGATACCACATCTGAAGAGCAGCTTAGCTTTTCTTCTTCTTCTTCTTCTTCTTCTTCTTCTTCTTCTTCTTCTTCTAAATATATAATTCTAAAGGTTTGTGTCTATCTTTCATTGGTAATGTGGTTCCACAGTCCACAAGCCAAAAGGCACAAGCGGTTTCGGAGGAAAGTCACGCTTGTGTTCTGCACTCACATTTCTTCCCAAAGACACCCAAGGCTACCCCTGCTTCCTTTCCCATCCTTTAAGAGATGGGCAGCCCACCCGAGCCCAGCAAATAATCCGCATGTGTCTCTCCTTCTTTCTTTCTCTCTTCCTTTCTTTCGTTCTCTTTCCTTTTTGACATATGGTACATTCTGCTTGGTCTTTGCTTTCTTGTTTTCAATCAGTCTTCTATTGCTCCTGGTGCTTTGACTCCTCCGTCATGGTGCCTCTTGGCCAAATTCCTCTCTGGGTTCTTCTGGCCCCTCTCTTATTAGCCATTGATCTCGCTTTGCCTCACACGTACCCTTGTCTTCTCACCCACGTCCCTGCATGATTCTGGGGTCTTTACTCCATCCTGTATCACTGGATTTATCTTCCTAATGCACCACGAGGATTGTTCTTCTCCCCTGCTCTAAACCCTTCAGTAGCTCCCTTTGTCTTCCCAGAAAAGCCCAAGATGCTTTGCCTGAAATCCATGGCCCCTTGCAACCTTCCCACCCTGCCCTACAGTCCACGTGAGTTTGTGCCCTCCCCCCTCACCTTTGTATTGGGCATTCTGTTGGCTTCGGCTATCTCCCCCATATCCCCTCCCTTTCCAAATCCTGTCCTTTTTTCAAAGACCTGCTCAAAAGCCACTTCCCCTGTGAAGTCTTTCTGCCTCAGATTCCAGCTAGAAATGGTGTCTCCCTCCCTGGCCCAGGCAGAGCCCTGAGTGTGTTCCTCTTCGTTGTGGAGTCATCTGTCTCTGTCTCACACCCCTTACCAGATGGAAGAGTTCACAGGTCAGGGATTGTTTGTCTCACACACTTTTTTCATCCTTCACTTAACCGAAAGCAATGTTAGTGCATCCTGTCCACATCACCTTAAGCACAGTTGTTGGACGAACGGTGAGCTTGGTGTTTAAGAGGACAGTGTCTGCACATTGCAGGGCTCTGAGAAGTTTCTACCAGCAGGGCCTTTATTCTCTACACTGAACATATCAAATCACAATTCTTCTGTTGAGTCGCTCATGGGAAATTTGGTCATTCGGTGTAAACAGGAAATCCATTCACTATTAAGAATACTCAGGGCAGGAGTGGAGGGGCGCCTGGATGGCTCAGTCGGTAGAACGTGCGACTGGATCTCAGGGCTGTGAGTGCAAATCCCGCGTTAGGTGTGGAGATTACTTAAAAATAAAATCTTAAAAAAAATAAAAAGAGGGAAGAAGGCTATCTGGGTGACTCAGTCGGTTAAGTTTCTGACTCTTGGTTTTGGCTCAAGCCGTGATCTCATGGTTCGTGAGTTTGAGCCCCGCGTTGGGCTCTGTGCTGCCAGTGAGGAGCCTGCGTCGGAGTTTCTCTCTCTTAAAATAAATAAATAAACTTCAAAGAAAAAAGAATACTCGGAACAAAGGTGATGTGCCATTATGCTGCCGGAGAATACATATACATAAGCTAAAAAAAAGAAGGAAAAGCCTTTTCATCAAGCAAGGAGAGAGCTAGGCACATTAAAAGTATTGCGACTGATTTATTGTACTTTGTGAAATACGTTTCATTTATGCAACAGCTGGCTAAAGTTAAGGTTTAAACTATAAAATGATTTACCTGCTCATAGCTGCATATAGTGACTAGCTAACACTTGGGTACATTACACTGGATGTAACTCTTCTGAGAACTGAGCAAACTTCTGTGTGGACGGCAAATGAACTGACTAACTAGGGACCCCCGTTAGTGCCCGGGGCACACGAGTCTGCTGACCCCATTGTGTATACACTTTAATGTCTTTACGAGTTTCGGCATCGAGCTAGAAGTTCAAAGGGCTGGCGTTAAGGTCAACGCGATGGACTTAATGTGTTTCCTTCATCTGCCCGGCGCCTCCGCTTTAGGTAATTTTCCGCATCTGGCCTAAAAGACAAACGAGAGCTCCTGTTCCCCCGTTGATGGGGAGCCAGAGCTGGCTCGGTCTGATTTCTCGCTGGGAAGGAACGGGATGTATTTGCCCAGGTTGGTGGCCACGTGCCTGCGGAAGAAGTGTCTGAGGTGCTCCCGGAACCTCTCCCCGACGAAAGCGTAGATGACGGGGTTAACGCAGCAGTGCGTGTAGGCGATCACCTCTGTCACCTGCATGGCCACATCGAGCCATTTGCTCTGCTCACAACTGACCTCAAAGAAGATCGTTTGGAAAGCAGAGAGAAGGAGGACCAGGTTGTAGGGGGTCCAGAACATGAAAAAGACCACCATGATGACAAAAATGAGCCGGATGGCCTTGTACTTGGTTTTATTGGGGCATCTCAGCAGTGTCCTAATAATTCCCGCGTAGCAGACGGCCATGATGAGCAGAGGCAGGGCCAGACTGAGGATGTTCATGCTCAGAGCATGGAAACGCTTCCAGTTATCCTCTTGGCCTCCTGGATAAAGAGGCAAACAGATGTACTGTTCAGCATCATTTTGGGACTGATGGAAGACAAATTCAGGGAGGGCTGCTATCCCTGCCAGGCCCCAGGTGAGGACGCTCATGATGATACCAAAAGTGACGGTCCGGGTCCGCAGGGCAAACACAGCGTGGACGACGGCCAGGTACCGGTCTATGGTCAGCAGGATGATGAAGAAAATCTCGCTGTACAAGCCCATGTAATAAAGCCCGGAGAGGAGCTTACACATGAAGTGGCCGAACACCCACTCGTTCCACCTGCTGTAGTGAATCCAGAACAGCAGAGTGAACAGGAAGAGCAGGTCAGAAATGGCCAAGTTGAGCAGGAAGATGTTGGTCATGATCCGGAGCCTCCTGTATTTTGTGAGGATCACCACCACCATCGCATTGCCCAGCAGACCAACCACAAACACCAGGGAATACAGTGGGGGCAAGAGGCGGGACCCCAGCTCCTTGACATTGATTTTTTCACATGGCAACGAGAACTCATAGTCGAACAGTGTGGTCCTGACAGACGCATCCGCTGTCACCGTCTCAGTTCCGGCCATCAAAGCCTCCATTGTCCCTATGATAGAAAGACAACAACGACGACAACGACGACGACGACGACGACAAACAAAAACAAAAACAAAAAACAACCCCACAATTAGGTACGATCACCCTTGACAAGCCACGCCCATTGATTTATCCATTTACCCACAAAACCACATATGATTAAACAACCTAGATACAACCTAGATACTTCAATGATCTTTAGCGCATGTTTAGAAGTATGTCCGGGATGCTGTGCGGGGAGGCGTCAGGCATGAAAGATGTGAAGTTTTGAAAGTCAGCGCGATTCACAAAGGGAAAAGAAACAGAAAGGTGGTGAATGGGGTGAAGAAAGAAGGCATTCATTTCCGCAAGCGTTTGAAGAAACACAAAACAGGAAAAAGCAGGCTGGAGAGTGATAATAATAATATTATACTGATTATTGTTGCCATATCTTTTCAGGCATTTTGAATTTTATGTTTTACAGTTTATATACGACTTTTGAAATCATCTTGCCTGTTTCAAAACCAAATGGTTGCAATCATAGTGATTGTTATTATTACAAATAACTACCCCTCTCTGTGGCCCCTTCACAATGCGCCATTCATCAGAGCTGATGGGGAAACTCTCAACCTCGAAGCAGTTTCGTAATTCCTCTAACAAGTAAATATAAAAGTTCAGGCTAGATTTTCAGTTTCATTGTCCAGTTTTCTCCTCACTAGATTCAAAAACAAAAAAATCACTAAGTTTAACTTTTGGGGCACCTGGGTGACTCAGTTGGCTGGGCGTCCGACTTTGACTTAGGTCACGATCTCGCGGTCCATGAGTTCGAACCCCGCGTCGGGCTCTGTGCTGACAGCTCAGAGCCTGGAGCCTGCTTTGGGTTCTGTGTGCCCTCTCTCTGCCCCTCCCCTGCTCATGCTCTGTCTCTCAATAATATATAAGTGTCAAAAAGTTTTTTTAAGAAAAAATAAAATAAAATAAATACACATTAAAAAAACCTGTTTAACTTTGAAAGACTTCACCATTGTAGTTATTACCAACTATTATAGCGATTACGGTTATAAGCAATAAACAAAGGCTGCTTCCCTTTTCCTGCTTCTCATAATGCTGAGATAATCCAGTCATATGCCAACAGCAGACCCCCTAGAGTCCCTGCTTCATAAAGTCCCTGCCGAGTAGGAGGGTGGTCCTGGGTAGTCAAAGCGAGATTGGACACGGGCAGGAGGCATCCCTGGCCGTTCCTGCCACCAGCTGTAGGACTTGGGGGCGAGAGCTGAACTTCGAGCCTCATTGACTCATCCCACACATAAGAACCATGATACCACTTGAAGTCATGTTCAGGATCAAGTAAGATCAAAAAAGCTGTAAACTTGGTGGGAGCAGAACCAAAAGAAAGGCAATGAGAAGATGTTTCATATCAACATAGGAAGAAATAGGGTCTCTTAGATAGAACTTAATCTATTTTCATGGCTCTGTCCTAGGGCAGCACACTGATAAGTAACACACTCAGGCTTTTAGGTGGAAAACGGCACTGAAAAACAGCTGATTGTATGATCTTTTCAGCATTCTTACCCCTAATGACACAATCCACAGCCCCTGAGGGAAAAAAAATACCCATTATTTTGTCCATCACGCATTTATAATCATAGAGAGCATGCCTGTAAACTTTAATGCCTAAAAATAGCAAAAAATAAACAGGGTCACTTGCTCCCAAGAGCAAAAATATAGGAGCCTCTGCTTAATATCTCTATTATCTTTCCTTTTCTCTGAGGCTGATCTAAAAACAAGTCAAATTAAAAACAAAAAAATTCACTGGGGTTTTGTTCAACTCGACGATCGTAACTTTAATTTGTGTGCCACTTTCAACATGACCACGATCAGACTGTAGAATCTTTTGGGGGTTCTGGGGTGCAAGGCACAGGGAAGAATGCAGGTTCTCTGGAGTCAGAAGCCAAGTCCTTTGACGACTAATTACATGGGGTCAGAGATATGAAAACTGAAATGGTTTTCATCTGTCTCCATCGCCCAGAGCAAAATGAATATTTAGGTCTGACATCGTCAAGAGGTTGGAATTAGGCTTTCAAAAATGTCTTTTTGGGGGCACCTGGGTGGCTCCGTGGGTTGAGCATCCGACTCTTGATTTCAGCTCAGGTCCTGATCTCAGGGTCGTGGGATCGAGCCCCATGTCCGGCTCAACGCTGGGTGTGGATCCTACTTAAGATTCTCCCTCTCTCCCTTTCCCTCTGCCCCTCCCCTGCTTGCGCTCTGTCTCTCAAAATAAAGAAAGAAAGAAACATTTTTTAAAAAAGGTCTTTTTGCATTTTGGGAAGGATGATACGGTAACAGCCAACAGGCAGCAAAACGGTAAAGAAAAGCAAAAACACAAAAGTAAAAACCACCCCAGATTTCACCACTATGAGCATTTCTTGACGCAGATATGCACGCATGGGTGCAAGTTTTACCAAAAACTGCATTCCTGCTACCTTGGCTGGTTCTCTAAAACTGCTCACAGGGCACCTCAGCTACGCAACGCAAATGAAGTTCCTTCTGTCTCCGAAAACGATTTGGATCTTACCAGCTTTCCCCTGGGCAGCAGGAAAAAGGATTCACAAACTGCAGTCCAGGGTGGTTTAAACTTAGCCTGACCCATTCATTTGAAGGACGGCTTTAGTTTTTCTCATCCTGTTTACGTTGCCAGCTTATGAATTTTGGTTTCTCATCTCCTCTCATTGGGCCTTTCGAAGATGGCAGTGGAGATATGGGGGAGGGGTCTGCATGGGGGGAGTGGGAAGAAGGTGCCCTGGTCTTCTGTCAGTCCTAGTCACGTGGCTGGTGTCTGCTGAGGAAGGGCCACCTGGTCCCGGCCCTGAACTTTCTGCTGGCACCTGCTGTTTTGTGGCTCATGGCCTCACGATCCATTCATTCTCAATCATCCCTGGGCATAGTGACCTCTGCAGCCCTGGCTGGAGTGGGGGGCCCTCTGTGGCTGCCACGTCATCAGGCTTCTGGCACCTTCTCCTGAACTGACAGGCACTGAGCAGACACACTGCTCCTTGACTCCGTGTCCGTGCCATGGACAAACCCAGGGACACTCGAGGGTACAGATGAAATGATTTTTCCCCCTGACCACCAGCTTAACTGTGCCGGCCACCCATGTGAATAAGAAAGCGACGTGCAGAGAGGAGGCTCTGCGAGGGCCCCCTCCCCAATTTATCAAACAGCCCTTCACACCCTCTAACTCTGGTCAAAGCCTGGATGGGGGAGATAGGAACCCCCGAGCGCGACTGCTTCCTTCGGTGACCTTGGACTCTTCCTCTCGCAATTCCTGGAGTCAGAAGGACAGGAGCCCTCCCCCTGCCCCCCTCATCTAGAATTAGAGACTCTTCTTTAGAAAATATATTGAAGTTTGGAATGTCAAAAAAAAAAAAAAAAAAAAGTAGGGGCACCTGGGTGGCTCAGTCAGTTGAGCCTCAGACTTCAGCCCGAGTCATGATCTCGCCGTTTGTGAGTTCGAGCCCCACATCAGGCTCTCTGCTGTCAGCTCCGTGCTTTGGAACCTCTGTTCCCCTTTCTCTCTGCCCCTCCCTCGCTTGCACTCTCTCTCAAAAATAAATAAACATAAAAAGAAAAAAAAAAGTAAGTGATGTCACTCTAACAATGCTGGTGAGGTTGGGGCAAGCCGAGAACAATAAGACATTGCTGATGTAATGTAACTTGGTTCAGTAAGTTTTTGAAATGTTATAAACAACGAGAATCAGCAAGGTACACGTGGCTTTGAGCCAGCGGTTCTACTCGGAGGAATTTACCCCAAGGGGAAGAAATCCAACAAATCAAATCACAAGGTACAGATGTTCATTGTGGCCTCGTTTCGTAACAGAAAGAAACAAGAGAAATGGAAACTGTTGAAAGGTTTGACACATGAAGCAGATTTTGAACAGATCGTAGTCCACTGATGCAATAGTTATTCTACAGTCACTAAAACTAGTTCTGGAATCACCAACAAGCGGTCGTGGGAAACGAAGAGAATATAAACTGCGTGTAGTAAGACCGCGACATCGTGAAACTGTATGCATATAAAAAGCAATGAGCAAATAATGAAAATAGTTGTAGAAGGGGGGGGACGGTAATTTTTAAAAACTTTTTAAATGCTCATTTATTTTTGGGAGAGAGACAGAGCACGAACAGTGGAGGGGCAGAGAGAGAGGGAGACACAGAATCCGAAGCAGGCTCCGGGTTCCGAGCTGTCAGCGCAGAGCCCGACGCGGGGCTCGAACTCACCTTAAGATCGTGACCTGAACCGAAGTCGGATGCTTAACCGACTGAGCCACCCAGGCGTCCCAGGGAAGCTTTAAAGTTGTAAGATGTGGAAGTGTCTAAATTCCCTTATCAATTACACTGTCACTAACGGCGGATGCCTTCTTCTAGCAAGGACAGCTGGAAGATTTGGCAAACACGCTTTCTCAAGGTAAGTGGGTTGAAAACGTGGGCAAATTATAAGCTGAAGCACGTACTCATCAGCACCTGAAACCACAACCTGAGATCTAAGAAACTTGACGTGGAAGTCACATGAGGTAGAGTATTTGAATTTTGTTCTAAAGATCTTAATGTTTGGTTTTCCTCTTTGAGCTTGGGTGGAGTTAACCTACAACCACCAGACTGGGGGGAAGGGAGATTTTTCTTAGAAATTTCTTTAGGGGCTACCCGGGTGGCCTAGACGGTTGAGCAGCCGACTCTTGATTTCAGATCAGGTCATGATCTCCCGGCTTGTGAGTTGGAGCCCTGCATCAGGCTCTCTGCTGTCAGCCAGGAGCCTGCTTGGGATCCTTTTTCTCTCTCTCCCTCTATTTCTCTCTCTGCCCCTCCTCCACTCTCTCTCTCTCTCTCTCTCAAAAATAAATAAACATTAAAAAAAAAAGTCTATGATAATTGAACCTTCCTTAGGCCAGGCATTTCACATCGTTTGCTTGATCTCACAACTTTGCAAGGTAGGTTTTCCCATCCCCACTTTATAGATGAGCAAACAGAGGCTTGGCAAAGCTTGGTCAGTTTTGCCTGAGGCTATTCTGTGCACGGCAGAACTGGGACTTGATCCTGTGCCCTTTTGCTCTAAAACCCACGCTATTATCGCATTGGGGTTCCATTCAGTGAGGACATCCACATCCCAGATGTCATGAATGTTTGTATATATCTTAGTATCTTTGCGGTTCAACATTTCATACATACGTATCTGTAACCCACTGCGAATTTAGTCTGATATGTGGCACGAAGTGCCATCTATTTTCCTTCTCTGTAAATGGGTGAATAACCACCCTCTCCTCCTCAGGCTTCAAACATCACATTTGTCACATATTCTTCAATATTCCTGATTCCATTTGCATGCATTCCACTAAACCATTGTACCTAAGCTGGAAAAAGATAAAAACAGGAGACTTTCTGAATACATGTGGTCTTGAAGGGATAAGAAAATGAACATTTTGGGGCACCTGGGTGGCTCAGTCGGTTAAGCGTCCGACTTCGGCTCAGGTCACGATCTCACGGTTCTGTGGGTTCGAGCCCCGCGTCGGGCTCTGCGCTGACAGCTCAGAGCCCAGAGCCTGCTTCGGATTCCGTGTCTCCCTCTCAGAGAAATTCCCTAATTTACGATCACACAGAGAGCAAACGGCTAAGTTGGGACTTGATCCCCAGTGTTCTTGACTCAAAGAAACCTGGGCTCTCTATAGCCTCACCTGCCCGTCAGCATTCTGCCCACCGGACGGGGACCTTTGGCGTGATGGCGGACTCCTTTCTCTGTTTGGGCATCACCTCCTCACTGTGGGTGTCTACTGTATGTGGACGTCATGACTCTCCACAATATTAGAGCTACAGTCTATGGCAGCCAAAGCCAGAGATATACCCTGAGCTAATCGTTTGCAATGTTTCTCGGACTTGTCTGAATGCTTTTTTTGCTTTTAAGATTTATTTATTTTGGAGAGAGAGAGAGCGCAAGCAGGGAAGGGGCGGGGGGTGGGGAGACAGAAGATCCGAAGCAGGCTCTGCGCTGACAGCACAGAGCCCGACGCGGGGCTCGGACTCGCAAGCTGTGAGGTCATGACCTGAGCCCAAGTCAGACGCTCAACCGAACTGAGCCCCCCCAGGCACCCCCTGAATGCTTTTAGACTGAGCCCCCCCAGGCACCTCCTGAATGCTTTTAGAAGTAAAGGCCAACGAGTTCTTGTCGGCTGGGTGAAAAAAGATACGGCTAATTTAAGACCCGTTTTGTAGGGGCGCCTGGGTGGCTCAGTTGGTTAAACATCCGGCTTTTGATTTTGGCTCAGGTGAGATGGAGCCTGCCTTGGGCTCTGCAAGGGCAGCGTGGAGCCGGCTGGGGATTCTCTTCTCTCTCCCTCTCCCTCTGCCCCTCCCCCCCCCACGCACGCCCGCGCACGCTCCTCTGTCTCAAAATAAATAAATACACATTTTTTGAAAAAAATCCATTTTGGAGGTGCTTGGGTGGCTCAGTCGGTTAAGCGTCCGACTTCAGCTCAGGTCACGATCTCACGGTCCATGAGTTCGAGCCCCACGTCGGGCTCTGGGCTGACGGCTGGGAGCCTGGAGCCTGCTTCCCATTCTGTGTGTCCCTCTCTCTCTGCCCCTCCCCTGTTCATGCTCTGTCTCTCTCTGTCTCAAAAATAAATAAAGGTTAAAAAAAAAATTTTTTTTAAATCCATTTTGTAATGAAACTTCACTGCAGGGGAAATCTGCTATGCCTACTGATGAAGAGTGCCGATCCTTGACAGGGGGAGTTTGCTTAAAACCAGGAACGGCAGGTAGAAGGCCACAGGCCGAATGCTTACATCAGTTTAGTAAAGTCACTACTCTGGCTTGTGGGTGTGTAAGTGCTTTGTCTCTTTAGCTCTCTCTCAAAAAAAAAAAAAAATCAGAGTTCAGAAGAACAAGGAGGACGCAGCACAAGAGACTCAGAAGGAGTGGACGGTGAGGTAGGAGTCAAACCAGGAGAGCTGGTGTCCCAGAAGCCAAGCAAAGAATGTATTCTGTGGACTGAGGAGTGAGGTGAGGATTATCTGAACTAACACGTTCGAGAGCATCTAGAACACTGGCCCAGCGTGTATATTAATACACGCTTAGAACTGTATATGAACTCTCCTCCCCTCCACCCGTTGACCTTTGTTTTTCAAGTTCTTGGGCCCTTCCAAAATGTCTAAGATCTTGTCCAAGGTAGTAAAATATGACTTCAGAAGAGCAAATATTTCTTCCATCTGAACAGAAATGCTTCTCTCTCCACAAATATCCGGTCTGTGGTCCATTACCCAAGGTTCTAGAAAACTTAAAATGATTGGTATCCAATGGTTTCAACCAGACATTTCAGCCTTCGTTAACATCTTTAGTTATACTAAATGAGGACTTTGAATTTCTACGAATAAGTTTGGACCTCAACCAAATTAAATAACCTAATGGGAACGCCGGATTATATTAATCCATTTACTTACCGACAGAGAGGTATCAGAGGTCAGATTATCTCTCACAAAGGTGACAGGTAGGGGATAGAGACAGAGACAGATGATAGATAGATAGATAGATAGATAGAAAATAGATTAATTCCTGGCAAATTATGGAACCAGGAATCAGGAGAGTTCTACTGGGCACTTAATTCTGCCCACCTTGGGATGCCAAGAAATCATCACTTCCCATAATCTGCAGACAACTTCCATTAACTTAATCTAAATTTACATGACAAAAGTTGGTTTTTTTTTTACAAGAGTAACATTTTTATTTCAAATGTCATGATATTTATGACTGAGTAGGTAATAGACACAATCATATGGTTCAAAACCTAACACTATGAGAAGATACACAACAAAAAGTCTTGGGCGCCTGGGTGGCTCAGTCGATTAAGCGTCCGGCTTCAGCTCAGGTCACGATCTCGCGGTCCGTGAGTTCGAGCCCCGCATCGGGCTCTGGGCTGATGGCCCAGAGCCTGGAGCCTGCTTCCGACTCTGTGTCTCCCTCTCTCTCTCTGCCCCTCCCCCGTTCATGCTCTGTCTCTCTCTGTCTCAAAAATAAGTAAATGTTAAAAAAAATTAAAAAAAAAAAAAGTCTCATCCTACAGCACATCCCCATGTGTCTCTTCCCCGTCAAGAACTGTGAAGGGTCTAAGATCTTACCCTACCTGTAGGCTAACAAGTAAGCCTGCCACTTCCTCGAGGATACCAGCAGAAGGCATGTGCCCATTAGATAAAGGACACAGGATGTATTGCTTGTGGCACAGCAGACACGTGAACTTGAAGTTCACGGTTCTCTCTGCCCCCAAGTCGCACGGGGGCCACGTACAGCAGATTTGCCTCACAGCCGAGGAATCTGAGTCCAGGAACCTCCAATCGTTCATACGGGGCTGACAACAAGCCTGCCCAGTCTTTGCCCAGGAGGGAAACATTATTTGAATTTCACCAGATAGCAAACAAAACTCTTTGTCTGCCCTGGAGAGAGATGTTCTGTCTTCCGAGGCCGTTTCTACAAAACATCCTTGAAAAGGTAATCTACAACAAACACTGCCGGGCCTCGGCTCCGAAGACACGCAGAAAATCGCCCCCCAACACCCCCGCTCAACCATGTGGGTAACTGCTCTTCCTTCCCAGGGCTTCCATACACAAGTGTAAGCAGGTAGATATTTTCTAATCTTACCCTGTTGGCTGCATAAAAGCAGAACACTACATTCATCATCACGCACCTCGCTTTTTTCACTTAGCAGTGGAAGGTTTTCTTTGTTCCTGCTGCAGAGAATCCACTGTGTGGATATACCAGTTTATTTAGCCAGTCTCCTATCAACAGAGACGCTTTGCTGTTTCAAACAAGGCTGCCTGTTGCTGATCTTAGGCAGGAAGTTTTGGGTTTGGTTTTGTTTTCAAAGCCCATCACATGCTAACCTTATGGTCAGCTAGAATGACAGGTTAGCATGTGATGGGATTTTAAAGTGGTCTGAGACTACATCCAGAGCCCTGTGCTAGGTCCCAGGCAAGACACTGAATGTGAACACTGCCCAAACTGGAATGCAGTGGAGAAGAAACCCTACCTGGTAAAGATGAGTTGAAGGAGCCAGAGGTATCCATCCACCTAGGAGAAAAGACACTTTGGGTAGGAAAGAGAGCGAGATACTGGTGTGTAGATAAGAACCTAAATGTGATTCACCATCAACCACAGGAGGTCGTTCCAAGAGGCAAAGTCAAACACCACATAAGAAAGAGCTTGAGGGGCGCCCGGGTGGCTCAGTTGGTTAAGTGTCCAACTTCGGCTCACGTCATGATCTCACAGGCCATGTGTTCAAGCCCCGAGTCGGCTCTGTGCTGACAGCTCAGAGCCTGGAACCTGCTTCGGGTTCTGTGTCTCCCTCTGTCTCTCTGCCCCTCCCCTGCTCACGCTCTGTCTCTGTCTCTGTCTCTCTCTTTCTCTCTCTTTGAAAAAAATAAACATCCAAAAATTTTTTAAAAAAAGAAACAAAGAGCTTGAGTGGGATCATCCCAAATGACATGTGAGGTACTGAGCAAACTTTAACTAGAGACACCTAAGCAGAGGGTGGGTGGCTGCTTGATAGGGACATTACCGGAGGGGATTTCCACAGACAGAAGTTGGCTACGGCAATTGTTCTCAGCCCTGGCTGCTCTTGGCAAACGCTGGGGAGATTTTGCAATCCCAATGCCAGGCTGTACCCCTGAATAGTTAAATCAGAATTTCTGGAGGTAGGACCCAGGCCACAGTGATTTCTTTTTCTTTTCTTTTTTTTAAGTAGGCTTCACATTCAGTGCGGAGCCCAAAGCGGGGCTTGAACTCGAGAACCCTGAGGTCAAGACCTGAGCCGAGATCAAGAGTCAGACACTTAACTGACTGAGCCACGCAGACGCTCCTGGGCCACCCTGATTCTTACAGCTCCCCTACTCTTAGGGGACATGAAATCTCTCCTGAATTTTATGAACCTGTTTTCTGTCCCTGAGTTACATACCCTCCAACCTCCTCGAGCTGAGGCAAGAAGCAAAATAAAGAATGTCAGCGCTGTGACACAGCGACCCTGAGAGCAAACTCAATTTTAGTCTGTATTAATAGATCACCCAGAAGAAAGGAAATCCACATACCTGATTCTCCATCGACGTCTCTACCCAGCTGCCCCTTCATTTATTCGTCCAATTACCTCTCCAACTAGCTACTTGGATCGCTTCCCACTATACAGTGAAGCCAGGCCTCCCAACCTTTCACTTTTTTTTTTTTTTAATTTTTTACAGAGAACCTGGAATAGTCAAAAGAATTATCTGGTGTGGTGCTACCCAACAGAACTCTTCTGCAATGATGGACATGTTCTGGGTCTGTGTTGTCCAACGAGGCACCCCTCGCCCAATGGCTGTTGAGCGCTCGAAATGTGGCTGACCTTTTCATTTTATTTAAATTTTTTTTTTTAACGTTTATTTATTTTTGAGACAGAGAGAGACAGAGCATGAACGGGGGAGGGACAGAGAGAGAGGGAGACACAGAATCGGAAGCAGGCTCCAGGCTCTGAGCCATTAGCCCAGAGCCCGACGTGGGGCTCGAACTCACGGACCGTGAGATCGTGACCTGAGCTGAAGTCGGAGGCTTAACCGACTGAGCCACCCAGGTGCCCCTTCATTTTATTTAAATTTAGTGAATTTAAATTGAAGTCACCGCATGTGCAAGTCGTCACCAGAGTGGACAGTGCAGAACTAGCGACTGGTCACTGTGCCCGTAGAACTCCTGACAAGTGACAGCTGCTTACTGAACACTTCCGGACTGAATCGAATAATTTTCGCCCTGCCTCTCACTGTTCAGACTACACATTTGAAATATGATGTTCTGTCGCAGGTACCCCATGTTAAGAGGGTTAATGTCAATCTGGAGTACAGGACAGGCTAGGGTGAGAAAGGTCCAGAAACATCAGCCTTGGCTCACAGAACTCAGAATGTTTTGTATGAAAAATAAGAGGATTCAAATCGTCAGATTAATTTTAGTTTTTGTTTCTTTGTTTGTTGTTTGTTTTTGTTTTTGTTTTTGCCAGTATTTGTCTTTGGTCTGGACCCAAGTTTTCTAATCTTTTTTTTTTTTTAAGATTCTTTTTAAGTTTATTTATTTTGAGAGAGATTGAGAGACAGAGAGAGAGAGAGAGAGAATCCCAAGCAGGTTCCACACTGTCAGCACAGAGCCCAAGGTGGGCTTGAATGCACAAAGCATGAGATCATGACCTGAGCAAAACCAAGAGTGAGAAGCTCAACGGACTGAACCCCCCAGGCGTCCCTCTAATCTTTTTTACGAAAGGCTTGGATTAGGCAATGTTTTAGGTCCCTTTGAGATGGACTGACGTGATAGCTTTTCCTGCAGAAGAGGGAGTAGACTCCCAGAGCGCAGAAACTTGATGGCATTGGAGGAGACTACACTCAGGCCCACCTGGGGAAGGACATGTGGGAACTACCAGGTTGTGTGGGAACAGAATGGGCTGCCTGGTGAGCCAGGAAGCTCCCTCCTCGGAAACACACACAAGAACCTCTCAGCGCTGTATTTTAGGGCAGCACAAGGACTTCCCCATCTGCTGATCATTATCATTAGTTACTAGAGCAAAGGCTACACTCCGTGCTGGAGTGTGGTCAGTTCATTTTCAGTGACTTGGTTTTATCCACCTGCCAAGTGATTTGGGATATTCTTTTTAATTTAATTTTTTTTTTTTTTTTTTACATTTATTGATTTTTGAGAGAGAGCACAAGCAGGGGAGGGGCAGAGAGAGAAGGAGACAGGATCCAAAGCAGGCTCCAGGCGCCGAGCCGTCAGCACAGAGCCGGATGCGGGGCTCGAACTCACAGACTACGAGATCGTGACCCGAGCCGAAGTCAGACGCTTAATCGACCGAGCCACCCGGGCGCCCCTCTGTATTCTGGGGCCCGGGTGATTTTGGATATTCTTACCAACTTTCTTGCCCAAAGATTAGATTGACTCTTTATATTTCAACATGGGGTGTTTCAAGTGTGGTTGAATTTTAATTGTACTGCAGGTTGATCTGTCATTTAGTTGAAAGAGATGATTGTGAGGAATATGTTTTCATAGGGAAGGCATGACTGTGTAGTCAAAATAGCATGGTTGGGGTAAAACCACGTAAAATGGAGAAAGAACCTCTGCCCCAGATCTCCTTTCTAGGTACCACATCACACTTTTATATAGTTTCTGTATTCTGATATTTTTTTTTAACATTTCTTCAATTTTGAGAGACCAGGAGAGACAGAGTGTGAGTGGGGGAGGGGTAGCGAGAGGGGGAGACACGAAATGTGAGGCAGGCTCCAGGCTCGTGAGCTGTCCACACGGAGCCTGTCGCAGGGCTTGAACTCATGAACCACGAGATTGTGACCTGAGCCAACGTCAACCGCTCAACCGACTGAGCCACCCAGGTGACCCTCTGTATTCTGACATTTTAAATTTTTTTTTTTTCAACATTTTTTATTTATTTTTGGGACAGAGAGAGACAGAGCATGAACGGGGGAGGGGCAGAGAGAGAGAGGGAGACACAGAATCGGAAACAGGCTCCAGGCTCCGAGCCATCGGCCCAGAGCCTGACGCGGGGCTCGAACTCACGGACCGCGAGATCGTGACCTGGCTGAAGTCGGACACTTAACCGACTGCGCCACCCAGGCGCCCCTGTATTCTGACATTTTAAATGTTATATCTTGCACCCTGTTCCATGTGGCTAGTAATTATTTGAAAATATAATTTGTAGGGGCGCCTGGGTGGCGCAGTCGGTTAAGCGTCCGACTTCAGCCAGGTCACGATCTCGCGGTCCGTGAGTTCGAGCCCCGCGTCAGGCTCTGGGCTGATGGCTCGGAGCCTGGAGCCTGTTTCCGATTCTGTGTCTCCCTCTCTCTCTGCCCCTCCCCCGTTCATGCTCTGTCTCTCTCTGTCCCAAAAAATGAATAAAAAACGTTGAAAAGAAAAAAAAAAAAAAATTAAAAAAAAAAAAAAAAAAAAAAAAGAAAATATAATTTGTAGGGGCCCCTGGGTGGCTCAGTCGGTTAAGCGTCCGACTTCAGCTCAGATCATGGTCTCGTGGTTCGTAAGCTTGAGCCCCACATCGGGCTCTCTGCCATCAGCGTGGAGCCTGCTTCAGATCCTCTGCCTCCCTCTCTCTCTCTCTCTGTCCCTCACCTGCTTGTCCTTTCTCTCTCTCTCAAAAATAAATAAACGTTAAAAATTTTTTTAAATAAAGGAAATATAACTTGAAAAGACACCAACATATTGTATAGATATTCATGGCTATTTAATCATTGTCTTATTGGTGTGCAATTAAGTTGTTCCAGATTTACACTTTTATAAATAATATTGTAATAAACATCTTTGTATTTTTAAAAATTATTTCCCTAGAGTAGGTTTCCCAAAGCACAATTTCTACCTGTTTTCTAAGTCTCTTGATGCGTTTTGTCAAATTGCTTCCAGAAAGTGTTCAGCGATGTATATATTCTGGGCAGTAGTAGGTGATGGCTCTAGTCTCAGCAAGCATCCATCAACACCAAGAAGACAGAAAAGAAAAAAAAAATTGGCCACGTATATGGGCAAAAGAGATGTCATTATTGTGTAACTAATATTTGTTTAATTACTGAGCATTTTTTAAAACTGTAATTGGTAATCATCCATATTTCCTTTTCTGTGAATTATCTGGCGGTGCCCTTTACCCATTTTATGCTGGGTACGTCTGCTTTTTTCTTGTTGAGTCATACAATTCTTGCCCCAAGAGAAATAACTCAGCCTACCTGGTTCAATGTAATCATCACCACCATCTGAAAAGAGCTACAAATACCCCTATCACTTCCGTGTACCAAAGTACCCATACTCCCATCACCCTCCCTCTAAACACCGGTCAAACAACTGTTAACTTCCACCCTCATGAATCCAAGGTTTCCCAAAAGATTAGGAGGGATTTCTACCTCTATCCTCTAGGACAGGTCTAGGAAAAACAAACAGTCAACCTTGTAGATCCAGACACGAAGACCAAATCATTCGATTCACTGATTCATCATCATAGCCTGACTTAGGGTGGATTTTCAATGAACACTTAAAATACACATGTATATATACAACTGCACTATGTAGATGTATGTACACACATATATGCAAGTTCTGTTTTCACGGACTGTTTCTTACGAAGTCAACATCGATACACGCAAAATGGCTAACTTGGAGCGGTCATGTCCTCAGTAGTTGAGAATTTATGAAGGCACGGAGAACACACGACGGGCCCAGCCGTGGGCATGCTGACTGATGAGGTACAAAAGGCCAAGTGTGGATGACTGGGAGAGGCAAGGGTATCACAGCATGGGTGGGGGAAAGAAGGAAAGTGGGAGAAAGCAAGAAGAAAATGGACATGTGTCACAACAAACTCTCCTACTTTGGCCCCATACCACCTACTAAATCACCCTCTCCTCTGCCTCCGCAATCCAAGAGCGCTCTGGAGAGGCACTGCTTGCCCTGCCTGGACCCCTCTCTCCATCTCCTTGTTCCTGGAAACCTGACGGTCTACCCGGAAATCACTTTTAAGCGAGCGACTTCTATCGCAATGTAGTAAGTTCTTGCCCGGAAGAGAACAGAAAGAAGGCAAATGGTACCTGTTACTTTAGCAAAGTCCTTTATGCACCCGGGGACAGCTTAGGTCTTGCCACGCACAAAATGGAGAAGCCGTCTGATCAGAGGCATTGGGAAGGTAGGACACAAGACGGCTTCCCCTTTTAAACAGGCTCGCTGCTCTGCAAGTTTTCAGAAAGTTATCAAGTTCAGTACAGTTCTTCTTTTCTGCTGCTGGAATTACATACTAAACCCTCAGTTGAGTAATCTTTGAGATGAACACTGCTGATGTTCAGCAGCCGTTTCGGGGTTCTGCATTCTCTTGGCATTGTCCTCTCTCTCTCTCTCTCTCTCTCTCTTTCTCTTTTTGGAGGGGGGCAGATAATTCTTGAATAAACATTGCTTTGACCCGGGGGAGGGGGCAGGGCAAAAAGCAAAATCGAGTGACAGACGGTAACTACGTTTATCGTGGTGAGCATGAAATAAGGTAGGGAATGTAGTTCGAATCACTAGGCTGTACACCTGCAACGGATATAACGTTGTATGTCAATTATGCTTCAATACCAAAGGGAGTTTTTAAATTAAATCAGAACTTTCCCGCGAAGGCAAGATGGGGACCGCGGGATAACCTAGTTATTCCCCAGAGCTCTAGAGGAGACCTTGATGGGTCGAGGTGGAGCGCAGGGTTAGACGTCCCCAGAAGACCCGAGAAGTGCCTTTCCGTGTGACTGAAGAGCTCCATAACCTTCATCAGCAGATCGTGCTGGACCTCGGCCTTCTCACCTGTAAATCATCAGGTTGCCATGGAATCGACTAAGATACATACAGAAGAAAGACTCTGTAGGATATACAGGGCTAAACAAACATAAGCTGTGGCTAGGCTACCACCGTGACACGTGTGTGGGCTCTATGTGCTGATGGGTCCGGGGCGCCTGTCGTGACGCTGGGCACCGCGCAGGCATCACCCAACATTTGTGGGAAGAGCGCTGGCCTTAGAGGCGTGACCTTTGACAAACTGGCCACGTGGACGACGTCAGAGCAGTTCGCCAAGCGTCTATCAAACATCTCTTATGTACGCGGGACTGTGACACACACTGTCGATGGCAAAGACAAGATGGGGGGAAAAAGGAAGGAGTCTGTCGAGAGGGCTCATGGACATCCCGGAGGCTTGAGTTTGAGCCAACTTGGTAGCCAGGCTTCAGTGTCAGGGGGGTCAGCAGAAGCCTTGCCAGAGAAGAGTTAGAGAAACCAGAAACGTCTGGTAGGAAGAAAGAGATAGGAAGTTGTGCTACATTATGATAGAGTCGGCCTTTCCCTTGGGCTCTGTGGGGCATCCCCAGGTGGGGAGAGGCTGCCACGAGGCAGATTTCTGCCCCAGAGAACAAGAAGTCTCTGCAACGTGTCCCACAAGGGGGACCTTCCTGGGAGCCCCCTGATGGAGCTGGGGACGCATGGCCTGAGTGGCCTTCGTATTCAGCCCGGTGAGGGCAGCTCCCGGGGGCCAGGGACCATAGCCACAGGGACCAGAGAATAAGGAAAACTCTCTCCACAGGTGAGAGGCTGGGTTAGAAAATGCCAGAGGCCTTGCCTAACTCCAAGGCTTCCTGCTGCGTTTCTGGGGACCCTCTTTCTGCCCCAAGTCTCCCATTCAAGCCTCACGGGGGACTCACTGGTCCAGACACGCCTCGGGCAGTCTCACCCTCTCCCCTCTCTGCTGGTCTGCACCCCGTCCGCAGTGAAGGCCCAGCTTCCCCGTGAGGACATCCTTTTCTGCTTAGAAAGACTGGACTCCTGGGTCCAGGCAGTTGGAACGGTGCTTGGCTTCCTCATCTGCAAACGGAGGTGAGAACAGCACCTCCATCTATGGGAGGGTCAGGTGAGGTGGCCCATGAAACCCGCCTGCTTGTGGGAAAGGCCCAACCAGGGCCCCACCAATATGACGGTGTCTTAACGTAGCAGGTGCTTGGAACTGCCCGCCCCTCCTCTAAACTTCCGTGGCATTTCTGGCCGACCTCAGTTTTCTGGTGCTCAGCATCATCGGAAGAGAAAAAAGCACCCCTGCCCTCCCCACCTGTCCCCTTTCCTCTCTGGTTCTGAGGATGTTAAGAAATTAAGGGGCCACACATGACCCCGTTCACTAAACCACAGAACTGGATGCTTTATCTACGGAGGCAAAGGCAACCCCAAGGGCCGCGGGCAGCTCCCTTTCCTGGCGAAGAGGGCAGGGCTGAGCCAAGCCTTCCCCGCTATCCTTTCCAAACTCCCCAAGTTCAAAAGTCACCGCACCTCCAGCAGCGGGGAGGGTGGAAGCCTGGTGTGGACACTGAGTGTCCTTCATGAGAAGGAGGGTGGCCGGCAGGGACGGGGCTGGGGCTTCTGTCTGATAAGTGGCCACCCGCCCCTGAGCTCAGTCTCCACCCCCTCGCTGGGGACTTAGAATTCTCCCGGAGTGATTTCAGCAACCGAAGAATTTCTTTACCTTGTGGAACACGCCAGCCGTTGGCAATGGCGATAGAGGAAAGTCAACACGGAGAGGCCTAAAAAGGTGATGGTTCCGGAATCACCTCGGGGTACGTTGACGGGGAATGTGGAACTCAGCAGAGGCTTGGATCTTCCCGGGAGGGACCCCAGAGCGTTCTCCACGTGCAAGCAATGAACCATGGGAGCCCTTCCTGGGTGCTCTGGTCAGGGCAACGTCTTCCTACCAATTGAGAGATTAAGCTTTAGAGAAGCTTACGATGGGGGCTGATTTATGTGAGGGTAAACACAACCATCTATGATTCTTCTTCCTTTTTTTTAGTTTTTTTAATGTTTATTTATTTTTGAGAGAGAGAGAGAGAGAGAGAGAGAGACAGAGCATAAGCAGGGGAGGGGCAGAGAGAGAGGAAGACAGAATCTGCAGCGGGCTCCAGGCTCTGAGCTGTCTGCCCAGAGCCCTACGTGGAGCTCGAACTCACGAACTATGAGTTCATGACCTTAGCCGAAGTCAAACGCTTAACTGACTGAACCACCCGGGCGCCCCTCCCAATCCTATTTTTAATGTAGAAAAAAGAAATGTGTTCTTTCAAATAGCACCTGTTAACATTCTTTAAGACCAGGATTCCTTAGAACTCTGGGAGATGCCGGTCTGATGACTGCAGTTGCAAACTGCTTTCTGGCCCATTCTATCATCTATCTATCGCGTAGCCCGCGAGGTCAGCAGGGATGCTCACATCGCAGACGACAAAATGGAGAGTCCACGAGGGACTTGGCAAAAGCCACAGAGAGGGTGAAGGGCAGGGCTGCTCTCCACCCCCGAGTGTAGACGATCCACTGAGTTCCTCTTTTCTCCTGCACTATCCACCAACTGAGGGACCCGTGCCTGCCAAGCTTCAGCTGATGATGAGGACGCCCTTGGGGCCAAATGTACAGGCAGAGCCCAAAGAGGTTTCCTCGAGGTCCCAAGCGGCTTGTTCAGCCTTGGCTCTCCCCAGGAGGGCCGGGAGATTTGGGGTGCTTCTTCCTTGCTCCTCGAGGTGCTAAGCTCACAGGAAAACCTGACCCCAAACACCAATACCCTGTGATCTTCCAGATTCTCAAGGTCACATGCACGAATGCAGAAACATTTCAGAGGAACAGCCACAAATCAAACCGAACAGAAGGCAGCTTGGGAATATAGGGGCATCGGCAGGAGAAACAAACACAGAACCTTCAGAAGCTCCGGGGCGGGGGGCGGGGGGGTGGTGGCCAGAAGGTTCTTGCAGGAGAGCTCAGGTCAACCTCAGCCTTGCATGTGTAAAAGGAAGTGATTGCAGAGCAGTAGAGCGTCCGAGCTTCCTTGAGGGTCACCCATCTTCCGGTCACCAGCTCCTGGGCCCCGGGTCTCGGGGCCCAGCCAGGGCGCAGAGACTGAGCTCGGACCACATGCTTCCACTCACCCACATTTTCCCAGGGGGGTCGTGGGAGGGCTTCTGCAGCCGGCACGGCCTGCTTCTGGCTCGCTGGGGGTCCAGGGTGTTTCTAGGTTCCCTCTGTCCACTGCACACTGCCCTCCTGTGAAGCCCAAAGGCCTACAGAAACAATGGGGCGCCTGGCTGGCTCAGTCGGTTAAGCGTCGACTTCAGCACAGGTCGTGATCTCGCTGTTTGTGGGTTCGAGCCCCGGGTCGGGCTCTGTGCTGACAGCCCGGAGCCTGGAGCCTGCTTCGGATTCTGTGTCTCCCTCTCGCTCTGCCCCTCCCCTGCTCGTACTCTGTCTCTCTCAAAAACAAATAGACATTAACAAAAATAGACAAAAGAGACAGGAAATAGAAGGGATGGCAAATAACAGATCTTTAAGCTCATTTCTCCTTCCCCCAAATAGCAGCCAGAAATGTTTCTCCCCTGAGAGAAAATTTCATTTCTGCTTTGTTCACGACTCAGGAGCATGGTGTTTGGGAGGCTTCTGCGACCCCCAGTGGCTGGAAGGACACCCAGAAGTGTGACATTGGGGTGGACAGGCCTGAGGGTTCATTGTCACAGAGGAAGATTAATCGGGATACGTTTTGTCTATTGTTTTTAAGTTATTTATTTATTTTGAGAGAGAGAGAGAGAGAGAGAGAGCAAGAGGGGCAGAGAGAGAGAGGGAGAATCCCGAGCAGGCTCCTCACTGCCAGCGCAGAACTCAACGCGGGGCTTGAACTCACAAACCACGACATCATGACCCGAGCCGAAATCAAGAGCGGGAGGCTTAACCCACTGAGCCGCCCAGGCGCCCCAGTCTGGATACTTTTTAAACGTGTCAAGCCTCTGTCTGTGTTGCACAGCACGAATCCTGAACGAATCACAAAATGTGCCTAAGTCTCCACTGTGGAAAAGATCAAAGAGCCGTCAGCCCCCAGTATGAGGGGACAGAAAGGACTCGGACAGTTGCAGGAGTGACAGGGGGTGGGGGCTGCCTCCGCGGTGCGGAAGTTGCAGGAGGAGACAAGGGGCAGAGAAATGACTGTTTAATAATCAAAACAGCTTTTCCTGAGCACTTTTATCACAGCAGGGCCTCTGCTAAAGGCTTTCCGTGTTTCGTGCGGAGTAAACCTCTCTCGGCGAGTCTGTGAGGTAAGTGCACTTGTGTTTTACCATCTCTCGGAGGAGGAACTGAGGCAAGTTGGTTAAGCAATGAGTCCAAGATCACATCACCAGAACGCGGTGGGGCTGGGCCGGGATCCCCCTTCTGCCTGATTCTAGCCCCACTGTGCGGCCACCTCCCTACAGGTCTGGATGTGACTCACGGCTGGGCTGGGGGCCCCCTCGTCCCTCTCCAGCAGCCCATACCCAAACCCCAGCAGCCGACTTTTAGATCAGGACACCTGTGCTTTGATGCTACATTTCTTTTTTTTTTTTTTTTTTAATGTTTTATTTATTTTTGAGACAGAAAGAGACAGAGCATGAACGGGGGAGGGGCAGAGAGAGAGAGGGAGACACAGAACTGGAAGCAGGCTCCAGGCTCTGAGCGGTCAGTACAGAGCCTGACGCGGGGCTCGAACTCACAAACTGCGAGATCATGACCTGAGCCCCCCAGGCGCCCCTGCATTTCTTAAAACAACCTGAAGAAAATGTGCACATGATGCCTCCTTATAACAAGGAGCAAGTCAGGGCAGAGGGGGGACTTCGCCTGAGGTCACAGTCCTGCTGGATTCCTCCCTCCCTGTCCTGCTGACTCACCCCCTTGCTTGCTGGTTTCTCCTGAGAGTGCTTAATGAATCCTCCCCCACCCGAGGGTCTGGGAACCCGATATTAGACAGGGAGTTTACCAGAGATGACAGCTGCTTTTTCGCATCAGCTTATTAAGATACAGGTTCTGGACGATAAATTGCATCTGTTTAATGCCTACAATTGGATGGATTTCGGCACTCGTACGTATCCGGGAAACAATGGCCACATTCACGGTATAAACGTTTCCATCACCCCAAAGAGATTCTTTGTGCCCCTTCGCTGGCCACCCCTCCCGCTGCCCCCAACGCCAGAAACCACGTCTTCACGGTTCTTCAGATCAGTCTCTTTGCCCACTGCCTGAACATTAAGCCGAAACTATGGTTTTTGTATGGCACCACTTCAAGGTACCAACTTTTACATCAGTTAAGAAGATGCTAGCATTTTCTACCAGGGTGCCTGGGTGGCTCGGTCGATTAAGTGGCGGACTCTTGATTTTGGCTCAAGTCACGATGTCACGGTTCATGGGTCTGAGCCCCACATCGGGCTTGGCACTGACAGTGCATGAGCCTGCTTCTGATTCTCTCTCTCTCTCTCTCTCTCTCTCTGCCCCTCCCCTGCTCACATTTGCACTCTCTCAAAATAAATAAATAAACTTAAAAAAAAATTTTTTTTTAAAGAAAATGCTATCTACCAACAAACAAATTTCAAAATGCATGATGAACTTAAACATGCATTTCTGGATCATGCATAGCTAATCAGGGTCACTAATTAGCGGCCGTCTGCCTCCCATCCTTAATTTAGGGAGCAAGGCACCCTGCATATCGTTGAGTCTGACATCACTAAAGTCGGCACCGTGATCAAAATATATAAAGTCGTATCGCCCAAGAGGTGGGGCAAAGGGCACGAAAGGGTTTTGTGAGCAGGCCTAGAGATTGCTCACATCACGTTCGGCCAGTTCCATGGGCTAGAACTCACTGATCCAACCACACGTAAATGCAAGAGAGGCTCAACAGACCACTGTCAGTGTGCCCAGGAATTACTCATGCTCTCAGGTATGCAAGCAGCTCTCTGAGTGGAAGAGGAAAGCTAGGAAGAGGGAGAAGCAAGGGATACCGACATGCGATGTCATAGCAACAACGTAACAACAAAACAGCACACGATGAGAAGGACTGTCATCTTTTGAACAGTCTCATGCCCAGCGTTCATCATGGTGTATCAGGTGATTCTCACGATTTTGTAGGCGTCCAAGTTACAGGTAAGGATTAAAGCAGTGTGAGATTACATGACACAACACGGTTGCACGGCCGTCCAGTGGCAGAGAATAGATTTGTATCCTGATCCTTCTTGACTCCTTCGTGTCTGAGGTTAGTATCAGGAAGAACAAATCAACAAGAGCACGTTCCCTACTCCCATGAGAGAGCTATGGAATATCGGCAGCAGGTTTCAAAATAACCCAGGGCGTCAAGAATACCAAGATTCTGCTGTTGTTGTCCAAGGAGTCTAGAAGGATTATAGACTCTAGAATACACTTCCCACAACTTAGATCTCAGAACAGATGCTGAAGAAGACATGTGCACCATTGATCCGAGAGTGGGGTCAGCTCAGCCCCAGGAAGTGGAGAGAGTTATTTGCTACTTATAGTCCCCTCTGCATTCTAAGAAGGATGGATCACAAAGAAGGTTCTTAATGAGACGATGGGGGTGAGGAGGAGGGCACACATTTTTTAATTTGAGAGAGGGAAATTTTCCGTAGGTAAGAAAAGAATTGATTGTCATGGGGAGTGGGTGTGATGTGAGGTCTGGGAACAAAGATAAGGTAGGCACCAGGGGGACTGACAAGGTCATGAGGGGCCGAAAGGGAAGACACTCAGCAATGCGGCAGCCGATGAGAAAGAGTTTGGGAACAGACAGAAAGTGCGGAAGGGATTTCAGGATGGATTGCTGTGCGGTGTGGGATGGAACTGTCCTGTATCATTCAGGGTTTGGTCATGAAAAAGGCTTCTCCAAGTATCTTTCGCCAGGAAGGGAATTAATATAGGATTTCAATCCCTTCACAACTAGTGAATATTTTCGAGTTCTCATGGAACTCTCACCAAGATAAAGCACATCCAGGGCTTCAAAAATATTTTTAAAAAATTGAAATGACACAGAATATGTTCTCAGACCAAAATGGAATCAACTAAAAATCACAGAGAGATGACAGGAATGTTTGCAAACACTTGAAAATTTAAAAACACGCTTCTAAATCATCCATGGGTCAAAGAGGAAGTCTCAAAGGAAATAGAACTAGATGAAAACAAAAACATAATGAGTCAAGGTCGGTGGGGGTGTAACTAAGGCAGGTCTAATAGGACAACGTGCAGCACTAAATGCTTAGTTAGAAAGGAACGGTCTCACATAAGTAATCTAAATTTCTTTCTCAAGAAACTAGAAAAAGGGCAAAATAAACCTAATAAGCAGAAAGAAGGAAAAAAACAAATCAACAAAATGAAAACAAAAGCAACACACAAAATCAATGAAATGAACAGCTGGTTTTTCCAAAAAATCATCAAAAGTGGTAAACCTCTAGCAAGACATGAGAGAGAGAGAGAGAGAGAGAGAGAGAGAGAGAGAGAGAACACCAATTAATGTCAGGATTGAAACAGGGGACATCACTACAGACCCTTCAGTAAAAAAAAAGGATAACAAAAGAATACTAGGAACATATGATCCTAAGTGCAAAATCTTAGAAGAAATGGAGCCATTTATCAAATAGTGACAGAGAAAAGCATTTGACAAAACCGTTCACCCATTCATAACAAACATCCTCAGTGAACTATGAATGTAAACTTCCTCATAGTGATAAACAACAACTACAGAGAACCACTGACCCCATCACACTGATGAAAGTCAGGGCTTTGCTCTACAATCAGGAACGAGGCAAGATGTCCATCATTTCTTCCTTACCACTCCTACCACAGAGCTTAACCAGTGGCAAGGAAGAAAAAGAAATAAAAGGCATACAAATTGGAACAGAGGAAGTAAAATTTAGTGCCTATTTGAGGAAGACACGGTCACCTGCAGAGAAAATCCCGAAGAATCTACTAAAAAACTCAGAACCAATAACTGAGTTTAGCTAGGTTGCAGGGGGGAAAAAACCCAACAAACAAAAAGCAACCACATTTTTATGTATTAATGAACCCAAAACTAAAAACACAATACCATTTACAATTGCTCCAAAAAGCTTTTAGATTATACTTCTGTACCACTTTACCAACACATTTGCAGGACTTGATGCTAGGACTTGCAAAATGCTGGTGAAGGAAGTCAAAGACCTAAATAAATGTAGACAGACAGCCTACGTACATGGGTTGCAAGACTCAACATAGGAAAGATATCAGTTTATCCCCCAATTGATCAACAGGTTTAAAACAATTTAGATTAAAATCCCATCAAAGGTCTTTTTGTACAAAAAAACATAGACAAGCTGATTATTCTTACATTTATATGGAAAGTCATAGGACTTTGAATTGCTAAAACATTTTTTTAAATGTTTATTTAATTTCGAGAGACAGACAGAGAAGGAGCAGGGGAGGAGCAGGGAGAGAGAGGGAGACACAGAACCCAAAGCAGGCTCCAGGTTCTGAGCTGTCAGCCCAGAGCCCGACACAGGCTTGAACTCATGAACTGTAAGATCATGACCCGAGCCAAAGTCAGCCGCTTAACTGACTGAGCCACCCGGGAGCCCCTGCTAGAACAATTTTGAAAATGAGGAATAAAGCGAGAGGAATCACTTCATCTGATTTCAGGACATCATCTACAGTAATCCAGGCAGTGTGGTTTTGGCAGAGGGATAGACAGATCAATGGGACAAAACAGAAGATGTGGAACTGGATTCTCAAAGACGCCCACCTGGGGGCGCCTGGGTGGCTCAGTCGGTTAAGCGGCCGACTTCAGCCAGGTCACGATCTCGCGGTCCGTGAGTTCGAGCCCCGCGTCGGGCTCTGGGCTGACGGCTCGGAGCCTGGAGCCTGCTTCCGATTCTGTGTCTCCCTCTCTCTCTGCCCCTCCCCCGTTCATGCTCTGTCTCTCTCTGTCTCAAAAATAAAAATAAAAAAACGTTAAAAAAAAAAAAAAAAAAAAGACGCCCACCTGCCTTTTGACGAAGAGGCCGTGACAGCCTTTTCAATGAACGGTGCTGAAGCAAGTAGATAGCCACAGGCGGGAAGAAACTAACAGCCGTCAGCCTCAACCTCACATCTCACACAAAAATTAACTCAAATCGATCACAGCCTTAATTATAAAATGTCAAATACAAGACCCCAGAAGATGACAAAGCAGAGATCTTTGGTCTCTGCGTCAAGGCCACGTGTTCCTAGACTTGAGGCCAAAAGCGCCATCCATAAAAAGAAAAATTGCTAAATTAACCTTCTTCGAAACATAAACCTTTCCTCTTCGAAATCCTCTGCTCAGCTGACGAAAACACAAGCTACGGACTCAGCAAATATTTGTAAGCAACATCTCCAGCAAAACATTTGTATCTAAAATGGACAGCACTCTTCAAACTCAAAATCAAAAAATCCAGTTAGAAAATGGGCAAAGACATGGGGCATCTGGGTGGTTCAGTTTGTTAAGCGTCCGACATTGGCTCAGGTCATGATCTCGCGGTCCTTGAGTTTGAGCCCCGCGTCGGGCTCTGTGCTGACAGCTCGGAGCCTGGAGCCTGCTTCAGATTCTGTGTCTCCCTCTCTCTCCCTGCCCCTCCCTTGCTCATGCTCTGTCTCTCTTTCTGTCTCAAAAATAAAGATTCTTTTTTTTTTAATTAAAAAAAGAAAGAAAGAAAATGGGCAAAGACATACACGGACATCTCCCCGAAGGAGACATACTAATGGCAGCCACGCGCATGAACACATCTTCAATATCATTAGTCATTAGAAAATGTAAGTAGAAACTACCACGACCTACCACCACGCACCTATCAGAATGCCCGAAATACAAAACACAGCGACAAAACCAAATGCTGGTGACGATGGGGAGAAACGGGATCCCTCGCACATTGCCGTCGTGGATAGAAAATAATACAGCTACTCTGGAAAAGAGTACGGCTGTTTCTTCCAAAACTAAACCATGTCCTTACAGTACAACTCGGCAGTCACATATCTGGGCGATTTATCTTAAAAAAAAAAATTAAGATTTTTAAATTGAGATGCAGCCTGAAGTACACTCATCTTAAGGTTTCGCATATGTATACACCCGTGTAACCGCTAGTCAGGACATTGCCAGAAGCCAGAACATTCCCTGACCGGGTACTTCCCAGTCCGTACCCACGGGGTAACTGCTGTTTTGTTTCCATTTCCATGCATTAGTTTTGACCGTTCTTGAACTCAATAGAAATGGACTAATGTAGTATATAGTAGCAGCTGATTATCCTTTTATGCTGTTGTGTAGTATTTCATCATATGGACATCCCGCAATTTACCCATTTTATTGTTGATAGGAATTTGGGATTTTCAGTTTGGGACTATTCCGAATAAAGTTACTAGCACCACTCTTGGGCATGTCTCTTGGGTCCACCTGTACCTCTCTGTCTTGAGTGTAGAGATTGCAGTAGCATTTCCGGGTCAAAGAGAAGGCATACGTTTCACTTTACATTTTGCTTAGTGGTCTTCTAAGTGGTTGTACCAATTTATACTTTCTGCCGGTGCGTGAGAGTTCTGGTTGATCCACATTTTTGCCAACACTTGGTATTGACTATTGTTAGGAATCTTTCTTTCTTCCTCCCTCCCTCCTTTCTTTCTTTCTTTCTTTCTTTCTTTCTTTCTTTCTTTCTTTCTTTCTTTCCTCCCTCCCTCCCTCCCTCCCTCCCTCCCTCCCTCCCTTCTTTCTTTCTTTCTTTCTTTCTTTCTTTCTTTCTTTCTTTCTTTCTTTCTTTCTTCCCTCCCTTCCTTCCTCCTTTCTTGCTTGCTTTCTTGCTGTCTTGTTTTCTTTCTTGCTTTCTTTCTCTTTTTTCTTTCTTTCTCTTTTTTCTTCCTTCCCTCCTTCCTTCCCTCCTTCCTTCCTCACTCAGCCATCCCGGTGGGTATGTGCTGCTATCTCTACCTATCTAAAACTGTGGTTTCCATTTGCATTTCTCCAAAGATTAGTGTGATATTGAGTACTTTTTCATGTATGTGTTGGTTCATTGGATGTCCTCTTTTATGAAGTCTTTTGCCTATCTAAAAGAAAATTAGGTTGTCGTTTCCATATTGACTTTCTGGGGTGGGGAGCGGTATAATCTATTCTGTATATTTCTGAAAGAAAACAAGACAGCAAGAAAGCAAGCAAGAAAGGAGGAAGGAAGGGAGGGAAGAAAGAAAGAAAGAAAGAAAGAAAGAAAGAAAGAAAGAAAGAAAGAAAGAAAGAAAGAAAGAAAGAAGGGAGGGAGGGAGGGAGGAAGGAAAGAAAGAAAGAAGCCCTTCATCTGAGAGACGTATCTTGACCTGTTTCTGGCTACGGGCATTCCTGCCCTTTTCTACTCAGCTCCTAGAATCCCCGGTCACCCCTGACACTGATTCTGGTCGCAACCATGCCCAGGCTGTAGCTTCTGGACCCCACTGGAGAGACCAGCCATCCCCCAATACCACTGCCAGGATCTCGGCCTCATGCCAGCCCCTGCCCGGCCAGATTCTGGACCAGCCACGGGACACAGGTCTCTACCATTTGTCCTTTCTCCCCTCACCTCTTTCTCAGGAGCAGGAAGATTTCGCACTCAGGTGCCTGACAACGTCGCTCTGAACAAAAGATGTCACACGTCACCCTCACCTGTGGTCGCACGCACACCTCAGTGCACAGGTGGGGACCCCCAGCACCTTGCGTTCGTGTAGCTCTGTGCAGGGTGCTGTGGAAACTGTGCACGAGACGGTGGGGCCCGGGTCCAGCTGCTGAGAAGCTTCCAGTCAAGTTGGAGAGAAAAGAGGTAACACAGGTTCCATGATATCCCGGAACAGTGTGTGGTGGTCAGCACATAAATAGGGCACCTCCTTGAGATAGTCTCTCCTTCCCTTTTCAGGGCGGAGGTGGGGGGTGGGGGTCCCTGGATAGCTTCTTGGACAGCTTTTTTGTTTTTTGCACGCAGGAGGCACTTTTGCCACACATTTGCCACTTTGATGGAGGCTTGGGCAGAAGAAATAGACTGCCACTCGGTTCCCACCTGCCGGCTGCCAGGCACGTGGGGAATCACATTTAATTCTTGCCACAAGCCAGAGAAAGAAAGGTTATTATCCCGGTTTTACAGGTGCAGAAACTGAGGCTCGAGGCAAGTGGTGGAGAAAATTGCCCGAGACCGCACGTCGCACGGTGGGCGTCCGAGGGAGCCGTAATTGGGACCCAAGCGTGACAGGCGGGGGGAATTATTCTTTGCTGGGAGGTGCACGGACAACGAGGGGAGGAGGGGACGGTGCCAGAGGGTAAAGCCGGGGCCCTGGGGAGCCAGCTCTCCGAGGCAGGGTCCAGGAGAAGGGCACCCTGCAGGCTTTCCTCCCGACCTCTCTGCCGGCCTGGTGGTACCTTCGATGGGAAGCCTAAGGCCGCCTGGCTGGTGCCCTGGACAGTAAGGCGGCAGCGGGAGAGGAGCGAACGACACAAGAGAGAGCGGCACAGCCAGGCTGTCAGCCCGTCTCCCTGAAACGTCCCCAGCCTGGAAAGCGGGATCCCTCACACACCCAACTGCTCTTGAAGCTCATGGGTCCCAGGGAAGCCTCCGTGCCTCCCCCCACCTTGCCCACCCATGAATGCCCGAGGCCACACCCTGGGGCTGCGGGCAGGGGGCGGACCGTTTGTTGATGGGATCCCTAGTGGCGGCTGGTGGCCTGGCCCATGGTCCCACGTCCTCTGGCCTCGCTGTGCTGAAACGGGAATTCTACCGCCCAGACAGCAGGAGGACCTTCGACACCAGGCCCTGGATGACGCCTCTGCCACGGTCCAAGAGTGCCCTCTAAAGGACCGGGTCGTGGTGAGCTCAGGAGGTCACGGCCTTCGAGCCACAGCCATTGTCCTCTCTACTCTTGGGAGCAGGCCCTGGGAGGGGCGGTCCACTGACTCTGTCTCTGTCCCCCGGTGGTAATTGGTTTGGACCCCTGTGGGCCATACTGCCAGACCTCCCTCCTTGAGCGCCAGGAGGAAGGATGGGGGGTCTTGGTCTCTTCTCCCAGGGACAGTCCCTCCCCGGTGCTCTGTGTAACTAAGGCCACTGAAAATGCAAGCCCGGGGCAGGGAGGCCCAACTGGCCTCAGGTTCGCCCGACCTGGGGAGGCCCCCCCCAACAGCCATCTTTGGAAAGGCCTTTGAAGGGACTCTGGGTCCTCTTTACAGAGATGTCATGAAACAGGCATGATTGGAAGCATCACAAAGAGGATAGGAGGCTCAAAATGGGAACTCAAGATGAGAAAGTAGCATTGTGTGGACAGCAGTGAAGCGGCGTTGGGGGGGAGGTCCTGGAGCAGGGGGAGGGGGGCTCCCTGGGGGGGAGGGGAGGCCCTGGGGCAGGGGGAGGGGGGCTCCCTGGGGGGGAGGGGAGGCCCTGGAGCAGGGGGAGGGGGGCTCCCTGGGGGGGAGGGGAGGCCCTGGGGCAGGGGGAGGGGGGCTCCCTGGGGGGGAGGGGAGGCCCTGGGGCAGGGGGAGGGGGGCTCCCTGGGGGAGAGGGGGGGCCCTGGAGCAGGGGGAGGGGGGCTCCCTGGGGGAGAGGGGGGGCCCTGGAGCAGGGGAAGGGGGGCTCCCTGGGGGGGGAGGGGAGGCCCTGGAGCAGATGGAGGGGGGCTCCCTGGGGGAGAGGGGGGCCCTGGAGCAGGGGGAGGGGGGCTCCCTGGGGAAGAGGGGGGGCCCTGGAGCAGGGGGAGGGGGGCATGCTGGGAGCAATTTAGGGAAGGAAATGCTGGTGCAGGACAAAAGGAGTTGGAAGAAATTTCTGTTCCTAGACCTTCCTCTCCAGCCCGGTCTGTAGGAGGTGAAAGAGCACAAGATTATCAGATGAAAACTTTGAACAGGATCTTCAGTGACAGGCACGCGGCCAGCTGGTGCTTGGGGGGTGGGGGCAAACACCAAAAATGAAGGCCAGTAAACAGAACTAAATACCCCCTCCCCTCCTCCTCATGCCCCGGTGAAAGTCCACAGAAAGAAAAGGAAGACGGCAGGGAGACCAGAAAGTCCAGAAAAAGGGAAGGACGAAGTGGGTCTGAGACGCCTGGACCCAAGGCACGAACCCGAAGGTGCAGACCCCTGGCTAGAGCCCGTGTTTGGGTGCCCTGAACCTGAGCCCCACCCGCCCCCACCCAGGGCAGCGGGCAAGGCCTGGGCCTCGCTCAGTGGAGAGAACTGGGCTGAGCAGCCGCAGACTTGTGAGCGGGCGCCCCTCCGGCGTGAGGGGATCCCCCTGAAATCAGGCAGCTGGGCCCCTGGCTAGTTGTGCAAAGGGCAGACACTCAAATAAAAGCTAGTTTCTGCCCAGACCCGAGGTTCGTATACACTGAGAGGCAAACTTTCTCATTAGGTCCCTTTGGCCACACAGATTTTTTTTTTTAACTTTTTTTTTTTTTTTTAATGTTTATTTATTTTTGAGACAGAGACAGAGCATGAACAGGGGAGGGTCAGAGAGAGAAGGAGGCACAGAATCTGAAACAGGCTCCAGGCTCCGAGCTGTCAGCACAGAGCCCGACACGGGGCTCGAACCCACGGACCGTGAGATCATGACCTGAGCCGAAGTCGGCCGCTCAACCGACTGAGCCACCCAGGCGCCCCGAGGCCACACAGATTTAACACTGAGGCCCTGTGCCCTCACGGCCTGCGGTCGCCCGGCAGTGTGAGCTGGCAAAGGATCCATATCAGCTCTCCGGGAGGAAAGAACGAAAAAGGCATCAACGCGTGGCATTTGCTGATCCCCCGGGGCCGGGAAGGCTCTTCCCGTGGCCAAGTTCCGGCTACCGACTTAATGTCACTGACGGTGTAGTTGGGTCGCCTGAGTCTGCCGTAGGGGTTAGGGAGCCATAATAACACTAAGTAACACTACGTACTAAAGGTCTTAGGCGCATCCCTTCCTTAAGGCTCACAGAGGGGAAAAGTGAGGCTCAGGAAAATAGCGAGCTTGCCCTGGGTCACCAGCTACTATTTGGTGGAACCGGGTGTTTGCAAGAATGTAGCTATATCAGTCTGCCCCGAACCAACAGTTCTCAAGATTCAGTCTCAGGAATGTGTATGTCTACAGTACCGTTGCAGATACCAACGAGCCTTTGTTTATGTGGATTATTAATATTTACTGTGGCAGAGTCGGTTACGCGTCCGACTTCGGCTCGGGTCACGATCTCACGGTCCGTGAGTTCCAGCCCCGCGTCGGGCGCTGTGCTGACGGCTCGGAGCCTGGAGCTTGCTTCGGATTCTGTGTCTCCCCCTCTCTCTGCCCTTCCCCCACTAGCGCTCACACACGCGCTCTCTCGCTCTCTGTCTCTCAAAAATAAACATTAAAAAAATTAAAAAAAAAAAAATATGTACCGTAGCAGGAACTAAAACTGAGCCCTGAACCCAAATTCAGCGATTCCCTTAAAGTAACAGGAATGAAACTGTTACATCATAACATAAGTAACACTTTCGGGAAAATAATTTTGTTTTCCCCGGATGCAAACAATGTCCGTGCAAAGAGTGGCGGGATCCCCAAAGCTGCTTCTGCCCCACCACCCGCCCCGCACCCCCTCCTCCCCCACCCACCGCCCCGTCTGTTGTGATCGTTTTGGCTGAAGTCTGCGAAGGAAGACCAGCCACACACAGGGAGGTAGCTGGAAAAGGGAAGACATCAGGGACCCCTGGCATGGGTGTGGGAGACCCCTAGGGGTCCTTGGACCCCATTTTGAAAACCGCCAGGTGACTGAGAACAAACTGAGGGTTGATGGGGGGTGGGAGGGACGGGAGGGTGGGTGATGGGTTTTGAGGAGGGCACCTTTTGGGATGAGCCCTGGGTGTCGTATGGAAACCAATTTGACAATAAATTTCACATATTGAAAAAAAAAAAAAAAGGAAAGAAAACCACCAGGTGGATAACAGTTGTACTTGGTACAAAAGCCAAGCGGTACAAAGTAACAGACAGTGAAAACTCGGGCTTGGTGTCTCCCCCAGGCGCACCTGTTTCCCTCCCCAGGGACCAGGAATATTAGCCATTCATCCTGCTTCCTTCCAGAGACATTGTATCTTCCCCACCAGGGCCTTCCTGCTGGCGGCATCCAGGGCACACGGACTTTGCTCCGTCTGTCCAGCCTGGGGCGCGGCAGACATGGCCAAAGAGCCCTCCGGGGAGGGGGACCGGATTTCTACCCCCACCGGCGACGGGTAGGCGCGACTCTCCCTCAGCCTCGCTAATACAGCGTAGGGACCAGATGCGAGGTCAGGCCCCAGGGCGTCCCCGCTGAGCCTCAGCATGGGCCCGGGGAAGTGGAACCTATCTGGGCAGCCCGGCGAGGGTGCTCCTTCTGTGCGACAACCAGTCACCCAAGGCTTCCTGAGCGTCTACGCCCTGGGATGCGTCCTTCGGCCACCTCCAGCCCCCGGGCCCGTGACAGATCCCTGGGGGGCCCGGTGAAAACGCAGTTTCTCTTTCAGGGGGCCCGTGGTGAGGTCCCAGGGCCTGCCGTTTTGGACGAGCGCCCGGGTCTTGGTGTCACACGCTAATCAGCAAGTGTCTAGACAGGATCCTCAAACTCCAAAGGTGCTCAAGAGGCACCAGAGGGCTTGCCCCAAACACAGCTTCTGGGTCCGACACCCGCCCCCGGGGATTCTGATTCTGCAGGTCCGGGATGAGGCCCTGAGAACCTTTCTTCTCAACAAGCTCCCACGTGATGCGGGTGCGGCCAGCCCCCAGACCACCCCTGGAGTTCACACTGGTTCCGGGCCCTGCCTAGCTCCTCTGAGCCCCGTAACTGCCCGGTGCGCGCCCGAGATCGGGGGCACTTCATGGACGTGTGGTGAATGCGGCGGGAGGGAAGAGCCAGCGCGAGCCAGTCCCCGGATCTGGCTCTCGGACTAGAAGGAGGAGGGGAGAGGTCCGCACGCCTAAGATCCGTCCACGGCTCAGATCTAAGGTCTGAAGGGTTGTTATCGCCTCTTCGTTCCTCCCTGCCTTCCGACAGTGGGTTACAACTCAGTTCTCGCAGGACGCCTGCGGGGTTCCCTCCAGCCGCATTCAACTTCGTGGGTGCGGGCGTGGGGCTGGCTGTGCCCGAGGCCGGATTTTGCTGGGTGGACACCACGAGGTCAGAAAAGAGCCTGAGAGCTGAGGGTGGAGGTAAAGGGGTGGGGGACGGAGACCGGAGCAATGGCCCGTGGGGTCAGGCTGGTGGGCAGTATAAAGAGGCTGACGGTCTGTAGAAAATTGACATACCCACAGCCCCACTGAGGTCAAGGACCTGTTGGTGCCGAATGACAGGAGGGAGGAGAGGTGGGAGTGGGGTCAGAGGCTGGGGTGCCGGGAGCCAAGGTATGAGGGGCCACGGATGCCCTGACGGCGAGATCCGGGAGTTAGGGTCACGGGCGCGAGTGGCCGAGGAGCACGGAAGACATGGCCATGGGGGAGAGGGTTCAAGGAAGCCCTTGGCCAGAGACTGGAGGAGACCTGTACTTCGGTGGAGGGTAAAATACAGTTTCAAGGCCCCCCCCCCCCCACCCCATCCTGGGCCACACGGCCTTCCACAGCGTGACTGCACCACTCCAACTAAACCAACGTGTCCTATCTCCCGACTTCTTGGCTGTGGCTGGGCTCGGTGACGTGCTTCGACCCTCACAACGCAGCAGAGGTGACACGAGGTGACTTCTGAGGCCAACAAAGCAAAACAAACAAACAAAAAAAACCCATCAGCCCCTCAGAGCCCCCACACCTGCCTCTCCCGGATGATTTCTGGCTGTAGAGAGTGGAGTGGGAAGGACTGCAGGGAGGAGGTGGCCTCTTGGGTGATTCAGGCAGGGTGGCTTCTCGTGTGTCCTGGGTCATGGTCGTACCCAACATCCTCATTCACGATGGGACATGACCCAGCACAAGAGGGCAGCTGGGCAGAATGCAGGGGACAGATTACTGGACCTACTTCCTCTGGTTTGCCAGGCTGGGTTGGCAGCACGTTGTGGGGAAAGACAGCCTGGGGGCTACCAGGCGTGAGACCAGAGGTGGAGATTAAGGAGGAGAAAAGACTGCCTGGGGAAGAAGGGGTGGTGGAGAGAGAGGCTAGGGAAGGAGATTAGACAAGGTGGGGATAAAAGGCAGTGGTGTGGAGGGGGCAAGGGTAGGCTACTGCCTAGGGGCCACCAGTGTCCCCCAAAGGCCCTCGTGTCCATCTGTGAGACGCCCGTCAATCTGTCTTTGGTGTCCCCAGAGGGGCCCGGGGTCGGAAGCAATCTCTTCTGCCAAGTAGGCAGACAGCGTGGCCCGGGACTGGGTGGCAGAGAGAGCACCGCCAGCCCCTCCCCTCCCCCGGAAATTCACCTACAGGTGTAGCACTGGACCCTGAAAGGTGTACCTCAATGACACGCAGGCTCCACGCAGGCAAGGAGCCTGGCCTTACCGCGTCCCGGTCAAACAGAACATAAGATTTCGGGATGTTGAGGTTGAGACAGGAAAGGAGACGTGGGAACGGCTGCGTCAGCATCAGATGTCGTGGATGAGACCCAGAAAGGCAGCATGGGACATGAAGGAGGAGGGTCAGCAAGCCAGATCGGGGGTTGACGCTGCAGGGGGCGCACCATTAAGGAAACAGAGGCCGAGGCAAAGTCAAGGTTAGAAGACCGTGGTGTGCACCTTACGGACACTCCTGTCTGTTCCCACTACATCTAGGGCCACGGCCGCTGCCTAAATGCCCAGCCCTGTGCGCTGGTGGAGAAGAATCTCCTAGGGATGATATCCAGGGACAAAAGCCAGAGAGAAGCGGCCCTCAGCCAGTGGCGGGGAAGGCAGAGATGTGATGATACGTGCCCGGTTTCCTCAACCCTCTGGCCCCACAGTTGGGGTGACTCTGAGGGGCTCCCTGGGTTCCCCAGGGGGCCTGGGTGCCACTTACCTTCTGCAGGAGTGGCTCTATAATGCTCCCTTTCCTGGCCCCCTTTCCCCTCCCCTGCAGTGTCTCCTGGGATCCGCTGCAAATACATTACTTGCATCTGCGTTCCGTTCCAGGGTTTGCACCTAAAAGGGAAACCCAAATTAAGGTGGGCGTTGCTAATGCTTGCCGAGCTCAGCACCAAATCATTCATTCATATGCATGTATTCATTTAACCTTCTATAAAGTGGGAATTATTAGCCTCGTTTTACAGAAGAGGAAAGAGACAATCGAACGCATACATAATACACCCAAAGTCACCTCTTTGTCAGCTTAGTTGTCTTTTGCCTCCCTCTTCCCCCATCTGTCTGTGGACGGGCTGCCAGAGAGGGGAGGCCCGACCCCAGAAGACTCCTGGAGTGTTCCTTTGAAGGGCACACGGGGCACCTTGTCTAAAGTCTTCATTCTACGGATGAAGAAACAGAGCCTTGAAGGGACAAGTGACATTTGCAAATCACATTCGCATTCATTTCTGAAATGGTGCTTTGCAGCAATCCTGTGAAGGCCACTAGAGTCCCATTTTACAGAAAAAGAGTGGAGCCCAGAGTGGCGGGCAGGGGGGAAGCCAGCACAGTGGCAGAGCAGGTGCTGGCAGCTGTGGGGAGAGTCGTGGGAAGCATCCTTTGTCACTCTTCCTTAGGCCAGGTGCTCTGTGACACTTTTCACCTCCAAGCTGACCTTGTGCATCCTGCGGCAAGCAAGAGTGCTTGGCGATCTCATGCGATGGAGTGGGAGCCAAGACTTGTCAAGGCGTGGTTACCAGCCCTTGTGTCAGGGGAGAGCTGGGATTTGGCCACAGCCTCGGTTGGACCATCGCATTAAACAGGAACCTGCGATCAGAAAGAAATGGCTGAAACTCAGCCTACAGACCTGTACTCACTTCGGGCCAGAGGTTCCTTGAGATGAAACTGTTCAGTGGGGTCTGCAGGGGTGGAGACCGGGAGCAGAAAGGGACAGCAAACAGAGGTGGAGGACACAGGGGGTGCCAAAGAGGACCTGTCACGTCTCTCGTGCTATCAGCCGGTTCATTTGGAGAACCAGGATCCAGCGTTGGGGTTTAAATCCTTCCATTTGCAAACTCTAAAAAAAAAAAAAAAAAGGCTAGTCACTGACCACAAACCCTCTATGCCCTGCCCTCCCTCACCACCCCTCAATACACACACACACACACACACACACACACACACACACACTATCTCAGCCTTTGATTGCTTCACAAATTCTGGGAACAGCTCATACTACCTCTCCCCACTCAACTCCACCCAACCTTACCCTACCCAATCCCCTTAAGGCAGAGCTCCCCAGGGAGAAGCACAGCCGAGTGAGCAGAGAAAATCCTTAGAGTGAGCCCAACCTTGAGGAACCGGCCACTAGCGCGTGTCGCGGCCACTCATGGACACCCGACCATACAAAAAGAAGAACTCCGTCCCCTCCTCGTCATTCTGAAAGACTGTGAACCCTGGAGTCCTAAATCATCACACAGGAAGCTGAGGACTTCCTGTTCAATCAGGACGTTGAGCCTTGAGTTCATCAAAATTCGAAAAGCTCCAGAAACAAAGGCTTCGTGGATAAAACCCCTGAGACCAGAGTAAGTGGTACTTGTTTTTTTTTTTTTTCTGTCTTGCCGGTTACCACTGAGGGCAATCTTGTTAGAAGACATATATGCAGCCAGGACTGTCGTCCTCGCACTGTAGGACATTCCTGAAAGGTGAGGAATTCTTCGAGGGCCAAGCAAATGTCTAATTAGCCCATAGATGCATCTACAAGGCAATGAATTATATAGCAATACTGACAAGGGGTGAATTTATGAGACTGTGTGCTCAGATGTAAAACAGGGGTTTTCTTGCTAAAAAAGGAAAGCTTTCTTGAATGATTGGTTGTTGGTAACCGATTGAGAAAATCAGTCTTTCTAAAGTCTGTTAAGAAACAAGAGGCTCTCTGCGGAAAAACTATTCAGGAGGAAATCACTTGCCAAATTTCCCTATGTAAACAAAACCCAAACATGGTATATGAAGAAGTTGTAGCAAAAGGGAAATATTAATTACAAAAAACACTGCAGATGCCAGCGACCAATCTCTTGAGAAGACTAGAACCAAGGAGCCTCACAGTCAGGACTGCTGATTTGTCTCTGGAGGAGGTAGGATTTTACCCTCCCGAAGACAGGGAGATGTCCTCTTGGGATGCATCCATTCTGTTCTACTAACAAAGAGGCAGGTCAGACTGTGTTCCGAAGGTGGAGGGGCATGGGAGGGGTGGGGTGGGGGCTACTTGGAGGTATCTATTTCAACTGTTCCTTCATAGAAGAATCTGGAGTGCCCCGATTTTCCGAGTTAGAAGCTCTCAGAAGTTTGCATAGCTTGTCAACCAGGCTGTCTATTATTCACTGACGCTTGAGTCCCCACTCCGACTAGGGGGACAGCTCTAGACTATTCAGCCTATGGGCAGTGAAGGGCCGGGAAAGGTTTAGCCACTGGCCCTCATGGGAAAAAAAGAGCCCTGATTTCTAGTGTTTGTGGATTTCTGTGGCATCAATATCCCCACTGTGGTTGATTTCAAAGCTACCAAACCCCTGAATGCCGAGCCGGGGAGAGGTGGGCACGATCGGTTTTTACGAACCAGTGTAAGCCAGCCCCAGCATGCTACCAGGCTTGGGCGTCTTAGCCCCACAGACGGTCCTTTCTCTACTCAAAGCCCTCACCAGCTCCCAGGCTAGAGGATCCTGCTGATCACCTCAGGGCTGACTTTGCAGCAGCCTCTTGCAGGCCTCAGTTGCACCACGGGCCTTCTGTCTCCCTGCAAGTCCCCTTCCTCCCCACCCCCACCCCATCCCTCTCCCGGACTTGCTTGCGGATTGTTGCCTGGCGCCTGGCAAGTTGGGAAAATAGCCAACGAAGTTGGAGGGGGTGGTGGTGAAGGCGGGTCTGTTCAAATGGCCCGGGGGCAATGCTGACTCGGTTTGCCCTCATCTTCGCCCAAATTCCCCAGGACCCCCGGGCTCATGGGCTCAGGCTTGCAGCAGCGGCTCCTTGCGCTGCCAAGCTTCTGGTCGCTTCCGCCGTAAATCTGCCGGCCTACCCAAAAGTGCTGTCTGCCAAGCCCACCTGCCCGTACTGGCAGTGGCAGCAGAAGTCAGAAATTGCCCACACAGCCTGGTTAGTGACTGCCAGCCTGGGTCCCTCCAGAAGGAGAGCTGGTCGGGTATAGGCAAGTCCAGAGCCGGACGAGTGAGCCACAGGGACGGATTTGACGGGAAATGACAACTCCCCAGCCAGGATGCCGGACAGCCCCCTGCCCTGTCCCGTGTGCCTTATTTTCCAACGGCCGCTGCAGAAATGTGAATTTTGTAAGCTGGAAACATTCGCTAAGCAATTTAGAAGACTAGAGACTCCAGATTCAGGATGGGAGTGATGATGTGGGCACCGGCTACTTTACTGAGGCCAGCCTGGGACTGGCCTCAGAGAGGGGCCGGTGCAGGGAAGGAGGAACCCTAATATTTACCGAGGGCCCGAAAAATACCGAGGTGTCGCTTTTCTCATACATGCATTACCTTACAGCAGCCCTGCAAGGTAGGTGCTATTTTCCCACAGTACAGAGGAGAACCTAAGGCTCAGAGAGGTAGATTAACTTATCCCAAGTCACACAGCCGGTAGGTTACGCCAAAGCCCATCCATGCTCCCTTTGGGGAAGTGTCTTCAGGAAGTGATTGGAACAGACTGAAAGAGCCTGCTGACCATCAGGAACCGGGGGAAGTCCCACGAAGGCAAGCGATCCAGTGGCTGTTCTGTGTTTTTGTTTGTTTCAAGACAACCCTGGGTGCAAGTATCTAAGAGCCAGACTGTACTTTCCTCTGAATCTTCCTCACGGCTCTCACAGGTTGTCTACGAAGTTGCCTGTAGACCCACCTGTGCCACATCTGGGCTGTATGACATGAGCCAGGCTGACCCACTCTGCGTCCTCAGCGTCCTCATCCACTAAGGGATGGAGCTGGACTTCTAGAATTTCACTATGGCAGCTCTGTGGGTAGGATAATTTTTGCGTGGCAGGACATCCTTGGCCCTGCCTAACGAATGGCCAGACAGCAGCATCCCTTGTCTCCAGGGCACCACCCCCTCCCCCCGGAAAAAAAAAAAAAAAAGGCCACACATTTTCACGTGCCCCCGAGGCGCTATGTCACCCCTGACTAAGAACCTTTTAGGCCCCCGGAGCCGTGAAAATCCCTCTGTAAGTTTTGGACTCTCAGCATCCTTCTGGGGACCCCACGGCACAAAATCATTGCTCTGAGGTTGGAGGCAGGAGCCCCAATGATTTCAGGAATGGGCGTGAGAGCCACTCACGCCCGAGTTTGAACTCCACCGTTCGTTCTCATAAATACGTGTCCTTCCCACTTTGAACGTCTGCATCATCACCTCCAGACAGGGGGACAATAGCGACACCTGCTTGGGGGCGAGGGGTTGCCTAGCACTGAGTCCACTGCCAAGACCACGGGAAGCACCAGTTAGGAGCAGTGGGGCGAGACCTCCCTCCGTCTGCGCTCTGTCTCCAGCCACCAGACTTTTCCTGCAAGACACTTACCGTCAAAGCGATGGAATGAACCACTCGCGCGCTCATTTATTTACTGCCTACCCCCCACCCCCCGCCCCGACCCCACCGCCGCCCCGTTAGGCTCCAGGTTCCACCAGGGCAGAGTCGACCCGGGTCCCCCTTGCTCCGTGCTGTGTCCCGGGGTCTGGTACACAGTAGGCACTCAGTAAAACAGCTGTCAGGTGGTTGAAGGCTTCTAATCATCCCTGCCTCGTCTTTGTTGTCCAGGGCCCGCCGCCCTCTGACGGCAAAGAAAACAGAGACTCGCTCCAGGATGACAGAGGCCAGCACGGAAATCACAGTCCCTACAGAGACCTTTGACGTGACGACAGAATATGACTATGGGGGCATAACCCCGTGCCAGAAGGGGGAGGAGAGGGCCTTCGGGGCCCAGCTGCTGCCCCCCTTGTACTCGCTGGTGTTCGTCATCGGCCTGGTGGGCAACATCCTGGTGCTGTTGGTCCTGATGCAGTACAAGAGGCTCAAGAGTATGACCAGCATCTACCTCCTCAACCTGGCCATCTCTGACCTGCTTTTCCTCTTCACGCTGCCCTTCTGGATTGACTACAAGCTGAAGGACGACTGGATTTTCAGCGACGGCACCTGCAAGCTGCTCTCGGGGCTTTATTACATAGGCTTGTACAGCGAGATCTTTTTCATCATCCTGCTGACGGTGGACAGGTACCTGGCCATCGTCCACGCCGTGTTCGCCCTGCGGGTTCGCACGGTCCTCTTCGGCGTCCTCACCAGCGCCGTGGCCTGGAGCCTGGCCGTCTCGGCCTCCGTCCCGGGCTTTTACTTTTCCAAGACCCAGCGGGAGTTCTCCCATATCACCTGCAGCCTCCACTTCCCTCACGAAAACCTAAAAGCCTGGAAACGGTTCCAGGCTCTGAAGCTGAACACGTTGGGGCTGGCGTTGCCTCTGCTGGTCATGATCGTCTGCTACACCGAGATCGTAAGGATTCTGCTCAGGCGACCCAACGAGAAGAAGGCCAAAGCCGTCCGCCTGATCTTCGTCATCATGATCGTCTTCTTTCTCTTCTGGACCCCTTACAACCTGGCCATGCTGGTCTCTGCTTTCCAAGACACCCTTTTCACCGACGAGTGTCGGCAGAGCAAGCAGCTGGACGTGGCCATGCAGGTGACGGAGGTGATCGCCTACACGCACTGCTGCGTCAACCCCGTCATCTACGCCTTCGTGGGAGAGAGGTTCCGCAGGTACCTGCGCCAGCTGTTCCACGGGGTCCTGGCCACGCGCCTGGCCAAATGGCTCCCCTTCCTCTCTGCGGAGAGGCTGGAGAGGACCAGCTCAATGTCGCCCTCCACGGCGGAGCAAGAACTCTCTGCGGGGTTCTGACTCGGGCCCCTGGGGGCCGATGCGGGACCCAGCCGGGGTGACCTGCCAGGCGCGCCGACCCGAGCCGAGCCAGGTTGGGTCTCGTGGCCAGATCCGGACACGTGACCACCACGGAATGTGCAGCCACGTGGGGGTGAGCGAGTTTAAAGGCGGTGTGGGCTGAGTTCCCTCCGGGCCATGAACCTTCTCCAAGAACTTCTCCCTGGTGGGAAGGAGACGAATGAGCCCAATGGGACATTCCAGAAGACGGGGACCGAGTTTACCTGTGAAGGCCTTGGGCCCAGACAGGATTTCAGATTCGTGAGCATTAGCATTTGTAAACAGAGCCCTTTGACCCCAGGCAGCCCCTGCCCCTGCTCCCACCACCAGTGAACTTGGAAGCAGTGATTTCCGCTGCTGACATCACTTCGAGTGGAGAGCCAATCAGCAGCCAGCAGCCCCTCCCCACCTTCCCCTCCCCTCCCCTCCTGACCGCTGCAGGGCTTAGGTGCTTGGAAACCCTGAGGAACAGAGAACTCAGGGTGGGACAGCCAGAACCCTGGAGGGGAAATAGGATTGGGGAACTGCTGTTGGCAGTAGAATTGAGATCTCTGCCCTTCCCCTGCTCAGGCTCTGTCTCTCAAAAATAATAAATAAAAAAAAAATTTTAAATAGCTTAAAAACACAAAGGGAAAAAGGAAATGCCAAAATCACCCATAATCTCACCACCCAAAGACAACTACTGTGCATTCTTCGATGTGTTTTCTCTTAGTTTGCTTTTTTTTTTTTCCCCGTATGTATTTATGATGGTGACAAAGGTGGACTTCAGCTGTTTTCCTGTCGTTGTTGTTGTTTCCCAGGTGAATAGATCAGTTTAAAGCGTTGTTTCTGATGGCTGCACTGAACCTCACAGCAGGGATACGCCCCAATTTACTCCACGCGTTTCCCCAGATTTGCTTGCGGGAATCAATTCAATCCGGCAGTGGTGACTGAGGACGTGCTTTTTTCAAAGTGAGTTCTCTGAGCTCTGGGAGGCACACAGGCACAGGGGTGCCCTGGAGCCCGTGGTGCTTGGACAGCAAAGGGGAGGAAGGCATCCACCAGTCAGAAAACATCCTAAGGTGGGGGGGGGGGGGGACGGCAGTGGGGAGCACCTGGGTGGCTCAGTCAGCTAAGCATCTGACGTCAGCTCAGGTCATGATCTCACAGTTCGTGGGTTCAAGCTCCACATCGGGCTTTGCGCTGACAGCACAGAGCCTGCTTGGATTCTCTGTCTCCCTCTCTCTCTGCCCCTCCCTTGCTTGCGCTCTCTCTCAAAAATAAACATTAGAAAATAAAAATAAAAGACAGCACCCTGAGTAAATGGGTGTCCCACCTGGCGACACAATGACGCCATCGGGCTGGCCACTCTTTTTTTGGACCCTAGTGTTGTCCCTTCAATCAGGGACCTACTCTGTGCACACGCTTCCTTTATGCAAAGCGACTGGTATCATGGAGGTTTGGAAAATGTTTGTCTGGGGAGGAGGAGGTCACCCTGCCCTGGGCTTACGTTTCCACACAGAAAATATGGCGAATTCCAGGCTTTGAGAGTCAAGGGAGGAGTCAGCTTTCCACTTGTACACCTGCCGGTTCCTCTCTGCAGTGTGGAGAGAAGGAGGCGGAATGGAATTAAGAAACATTTGTCTGCCACTTTGGTAAAATGACACTGCATCGAAAACCGTACCTGATTGCAACAATATCACAGTGAGAAATGCTGTCATTCCAACATCCTCCAGTTCCATCTTTGAAATAAGACTTGTTTTTTGACGTGTCACCAAGGCAGTGATGTGCACTGCAGAAAACTGGAAACATCTAGAAAGGCCAAAGAAGAAAACGGAAGCACTTGGACCCACTGCCTACAGACAGCCTCTCTTAGCACACTAATGTTGAAGTGCATCTCCTTCCTGGATTGTTTCCTAAATGTACGCACATGCGTGCAATCACGCTTAACATTTTTTCGTGCAGCCACGGTAAAAGTGGACCATAGCAAGCACTCACTAAATGCTGGTTGAATGGATGAATCTTTGAAACCCCCATTTCTGTATAAAGTGAGGATAAGCCTAGTGTCTACCCCCACGGGGCTGTTTGGAGGATTAAATGAAACAAAGCAAGGAAAGCAGGTTGATCTCTTTTTTTCCTTTAAGTTTTTATTTTAGGGGCGCCTGGGTGGCTCAGTTGGTTAAGCGTCCAACTTCGGCTCGTGATCTCGCGGTTTATGGGTTCGAGCCCCGCGTCGGGCACTGGGCTGACAGCTCAGAACCTGGAGCCTGCTTCGGATTCTGTGTCTCCCTCTCTCTCTCTGCCCCTCCCCTCCCCTGCTCGCTCGCTCTCTCTGTCTCTCAAAACTAAACATTAAAAAAAAAAATTTTTTTTTAAGTTTTTACGTTAATTCCAGTTAGTTGACATACAGTGTAATATTAGATTCTGGAGTACGATGGCGTCATTCGGCACTGCCATACATCAAGTGTTACTCATCACAACAAGTGCCCTCCTTCATCCCCATCACCTATTTCACCCATCCCCTCCCCCCACCGCCACCTGCCCTCCGGTCACCATCAGCTTGTTCTCTCTGGTCAGGAGTCCGTTTCTTGGGTGATCTTTCTCCAAGTCTCAGATAAGAAATCTAACACCCCCTGACGGTGCCCCTCCTCAGTTACTCACGGCACCCCCAGCCCTTCCTGTCCCTTGTCTTCCTGTCCCCCCCCCCCCCCACCCTTCCCTCCTTGCTCCTGTGCGTGCCGGTCACGCCCCACCTCCATGTTATTGCTGTTTCTATCATTTCATCCTTCGGAAAGGCGGCCAGAATAGCACAAAGAACTCCCACATTCCTCATCCAGATTCCCCAGCTGTCGGCATTTTACCACATTTGTTTTAATTCGTCATTCCCTCTCTCCCTCCCTCTCTCTCTCTCTCTCTCTCTCTCAACAGATAGACAGGCGGATCGATGTATATAAATGTACTATTTTTCAGGACCATTTGAGGGCAGGTTGCAAATATGATGCCTTGTCAGCTTTTCGTCCCTCAGAATGATTTTACCAGTGACAAGGATGCTCTCCCACATCATCAAAACAGGAAGCTCACCTGACTCACACAATATCATCATGGCAGCTGTAACCCTCTTTCTGATTTTGCCCGCTTTGCAAATATTGTCCTTCAGAGTCCCAGGGTCTAGAATCACTGTTTCCTTAGCGGTGATGGCTTTCTACCCGTTCGTCAGACCTTTCTTGTCTTTACTGACCACAGCATTTTGAACGCTACAGTCACCCGGCAGATGGTTCCTTGTTGTGGGTTTCCTGATGTTTCCTGATGATTCGATTCGGGTTATGCCACTGGAGCAGGAATCTCCCAGAAGTGAGACGTGAGATAACGTGTCCTCGGGGCATCATATCGGAAGTCACGTGGTGCCACCCTGCCCCCTCACCGAGGATGTTGAACTTCACCCCTTGATTTAGAAAGCTTCCACCAGGTTTCTCCACTGTGAAGTATATGGTACTTATTTATCAATAAATGTCTATTATTAGTTGGCATTTCACTATATAGAAAAGGCACCTTTTCTCCTCCACTTACGTATTTATTCATTTCTTTATTTGTATCATCATGACCTCACGGATTCCTTTTTTGTTCAGTGGGATACAATCTGATATTACCTTTCTTGTTTTGCTATACAAATCGTCCCAGATCTATCCAGTGGGAGCCCGTCAAGCTTGATCCGATGTCTTTTGCTTCTCTTCCCATCAGTCTTTGAGCCCTTTCTTACTTTTTTGGCCCATAAGGTGTCAGATTCTGCACAGTCCAAGCAACCATCGACAAAGGAAAAAGGCAATCTATGGGATAGGAGAAAATATTTGTAAGCCACCTATCCATAAGGGGTTCACATCCAACACATAGGAGGAACTCATACAACCCAACAGCCAAAATAACAAATAATCCGGTTTAAAAAGAAGCAAAAGAACTGCATAGACATTTTTCCAAAGAAGATACACAAATAGCCAACAGACACGTGACAAGGTGCTCAACATCACTCCTCATCGGGGAAATGGCAACTGAAACCACAGTGAAATATCACCTCACACCTGTTAGAATGTCTATTATCAAAAAGACAACGGGCGCCTGGGTGGCTCAGTCGGTTAAGCGGCCGACTTCGGCTCAGGTCACGATCTCGCGGTCCGTGAGTTCGAGCCCCGCGTCAGGCTCTGTGCTGACGGCTCGGAGCCTGGAGCCTGCTTCGGATCCCGTGTCTCCCTCTCTCTCTGCCCCCCCGCTTGTGTGTGCGTGCACATGCACTCTCTCTCTCTCAGAAATAATAAATGAATCTTTTATTTAAAAAAAAAAAAAAGGAGGTTCCTCAAGAAACTAAAGATAGAGCTTCCATTTGATCCAGCAATTCCACTTCAGGGTACATATCCAAAGGAAATAAAATCATTATCTCAAAGAGATGTCTGTATTCCCATGATCACTGCAGCACTTTCCACAATAGCCGAGGCATAGAAACATCATAAGTCGCCATCAACAGATGAGTGAAAACAAAATGGAATGACCAAAAGAGGCACCTGGGTAGCTCAGTCGGCTAAGCATCTTACTCTTGATCTCAGCTCAGGTCATGATCTCACGGTCTGTGGGCTTGAGCCCTGCATCGGGGCTCTGTGCTGACAGTGTGGAGCCTGCCTGGGATTCTTGCCCTCCCCCTCTCTCAGCCCCTCCCCTCCTCTCTAAATAAATAAATAAATAAATAAATAAACATTAAAAAAATGGAGTGACCAAAAGCAGAAGCCCTATTCTAAGGATTTCCCCCAGTCAATATATAATCACTCTACATGTTTAAGGCATACAGCATGCTGCTTTGATTTACGTATATTGGGAGATGATTACCACCATAGGTTCAGCTAACATCTGCCTCCTCATTTACAATTAAAAAAGAAGAAGAAGAAAAGAGGAAAAAGTTTTTCTCCTCGTGATGAGAACTCCTCTCTTAACACCTTTCCTATATATCACACGGCAGCGTTGTCTGTGGTCATCAGGTCACACATCACGTCCCTAGGACTTACTAATCCTTTGCAAGTTTGTACCTTCTGACCCCTTTCCTCCAATTCTCTCTCCTCCACCCTCTGCCTCTGGTGACTACAGATCTTGTCTCATTTTCTGTGAGTTTGTTGTCGCTGTTGTGTTTTTAGATCCCACATACAGATGAGATCACAGAGTATTTGTCTTTCTCTGACTTATTTCACTTGGCATAATGCCTTCAAGGTCCATCCATGTTGGCACACATGGTAGGATTTCCTTGTTTGTTTGTTTGTTTAATTTTTTTTAATGTTTATTTATTTTTGAGACAGAGAGAGACAGAGCATGAATGGGGGAGGGTCAGAGAGAGAGGGAGACACAGAATCGGAAGCAGGCTCCAGGCTCTGAGCTGTCAGCACAGAGCCCGACACGGGGCTCGAACTCACAGACCTTGAGATCATGACCTGAGCCGAAGTCGGACGCTTAACCGACCGAGCCACCCAGGCGCCCCAAGATTTCCTTGTTTTTAATGGCTGAATAATATCCCATTGTGTATATATATATTCTTTATCCATTCATCCACTGATGGACACTTAACGTGGTTTCCATGCTGTGGCTATTATAAATAACACTGCTCTGAACATGGAGGTGCAGATATCTTTTCAAGTGAGTGCTCTCATTTCCTTTGGACATATTCTGAGGAGCGGAATTGCTGGATCAGGGTATGGTTCTATTTTTAGTTCTTTGAGGAAACCCCATACTGTTTTCTATAATGGCTCTTCCCATTTACAATCTCAACAGTGCACAAGTGTTCTCTTTGTCCACATCCACACCGGCATTTGTTACCTCTTTGTCTTTTCGAGGACGGTCTTTAAAACAGGTGTGAGGTGATACCTCATAGTGACTTGAATTTGCATCTCCCTGATGACAAGTGATGACAAGTGAGTATCTTTTCATATACCTGTTGACCTTGCGTCCGTCTTCTTTGGAGAAATACCTGTTCAGGTACTTTGCCCATTTTTTATTTGGGTTACTTGTTTGTTGTTTTTGTTTGTTTGTTTCAGCTTGTTTTTTTGTTTTGTTTTGTTTTGTTTTGTTTTGTTTTGTTTGTGATTGAGTTCCACGAGTTATTTACCTATTTGGGATATTAACCCCTTATCGGACATATGGTTGGCAAATTTTTTTTTCCATTCCAAAGCTTGTCTTTTCACTTTGTTGATGGTTTCTTCCGCTGTGCAGAATCTTTTTAGTTTGATGTGGACTCACTTGATTATTTTTTATTTTGTTGCCTATGCTTAAGGTATCACACTCAAAAAAAAATCATTATCGAGACCCATGTCAAGGAGCTCTAGTCCAGTGTTCTCCTCTAGGAGTTTCATGTTTCAGGTCTAATATTGAAGTCTTTAATCCATTTTGAGTTAATTGTTGTGAGTGGTATAAGATACGGGTTCAGTTTCATCCTTTTACGTGTAATATCCAGTAAGTTCTGGTATGTTGTTTTCATTTTTGTTTGTCCCGGGGAACTTTTGTATCTCCCCCTTTCATTTCTTCTTTGATTCATCAAATGTTCAGAAGAGTGTTGTTTAATTTCCCTATGTTTGTGATTTGTGTAGCTTTCTTCTTGTTGCTGACTTCTAGTTCCATGCCGTTGTGGTCTGAGAAGATACTTGGTGTGATTTCAGTCTTGTCGCATTTGCTAAGACTTGTTTTGTGGCCTAACATACGGTCTGTCCTGGGGAATGTGTCATGTATCCTTAAGGGGATTATGTATTCCGCTCTTGTCAGATGGGATCATTATTAAAAAGGTGATTCTAATAACTAAAGCTTGAGAAACGCCGACCAGACGGAATGGATTTTGATTTTTCCACATGTAGTGGACTCTATATCAGCAGGGGTGAATAGACACCCTGATAGTGGCTGACTTCTACGTTTCCTTCCCTGTCACACTCATTCCTCCTCTCAGTGCGGCACTCTGAACTCAGGGCCATCACGAACACCTTCTACCATGACATTTGCTGGGTAAAATTTTGAAGAAAGAAAAGTGATTTTTAAGTCCGTAGCTGTCACTCTGTTCAGACGTAGTTCGGTGCAGTCGAATCTCTGTGTTGTGCCAGAATTTGGACGTAGTAGGGTTTTCCTGCTCTGAAGTTGTCCGATATTTATTCTGGTCCTTCATTTCCCATTCCTTCTTTCCGTGGCAGGAGTTCAAGAACGGTGTAAAGACTGATACCTGGATGGCAGTAAAGGAACAAGGGTCATGTCTAAGGAGAGCTGGTAGGGCTCTCATTCTGTCTCCACCCCTGGGCACTGTGCCTCCTGGAAGCAGGAGAGGGTTATTCAGGTTACCTCCATCCCCCTGCCATGCCCCATGGTAGGGAGCACTTGCTTAACTAGAGTTTCCCTCCAGATTTAGCCTCACACCTGTTACTCTGCCCCCACCCCCCTGGAGCATCTCCATCGTCCAGCTGCCATGGGTGGGTGGGCTTGCTTGCCTTGGGCCAAGGCTTTGGGATCACTTAAAGCACAGGGACCCTGGAAGCCTGGAGCTATGAGATGTTCTGAAGCCATCAACATAAGTTTCAGACACAACTAAATTATAGAAACCCTGTAAGTCTCTTTTGCTACCTGGCCTTGTAGGAAAGCAAGGGGAAACAGTCCTTGGGACAGGGCACTGAAAGGGGAAAAGTAGGGTTGCTAGTAAATTTCATTTATTCGTTTATGTGTTTATTCATTCCAAATGTCACTACCCACTCACCCATTCATCCATCCCTTCATTCAGGACAAGCTCCTTGAGCCAGAGACCTGGGGTATGTAGACCACTGGGAGAAACACTTGCCACGCCCATGGGCACTGGAGCCTTCCATGTGCCAGGATGGGGCAGGAGCCACATAAGGTGGTCAGTTCAATGGGGGGAAATACGCCCAATGAATTGATTTTGAGCACAGACTTGGAAGGCCAGCACCAAATTACTTTGCAGCTTTTGTTCAACCTCCAGAGCATTTTGTCTCGGCCCTTAATTCAACAAATCTAAAACTCACTTGGAGAAACCAGGTGAGACATTCTAAGCAAATTTCAAAAAAAGAAAAGAATTCTACTAAGGGGAAATGCGCCCGCGTTGTATATCAACACCCATTACAAAGTGGGCAATACAAAGATGTTATGCCAAACAACAACAACAACAACACAAACCCACTAAAACTACAAATTAAGACAAAGTGGCCAAAAGTCAACGCCTGTAATACACAAGGCAATCTTAGAAATCAATAGGAAAACCATCGGGATTTTCCTATCACACAGCTGTTCCGTAGGCCCAACTGTTTTATCAAATGAACGGAAGTGTAACAATAGCCATTAACATACTAATCACAATAGTAATAAGAGAAACACTAACGGAAACGAGATACTTCTTTGGCTTGATGAGAGGGTGGAGAGACTTGTATTCCATTAATGAAAATGCCCACTGCAGCTAAGGACTTGGCAAACAATGTTTAACAACTATGAAAGGCGTCCCCTCCCAGGGCGAACCCCTCAGTTTATTAGCACTTCCTTCAAGTTTGCCTCCGAAGGAAGCTTTGGTGCATTTTGTCTGAAACGGTGTCACACTCCAGCGATTTCCTCCCACTACTTTGACAGCCCAGATACCTTCAGGAAGCTGACACATTGTAACGTTTACACTTGACCTCACCCCGGGTGCTTGTCCACACAGCTATTTTGCCCTGCGGCATTTGTTTAACTCAATATTTGGTTCCCAAGAGGAAGACTAAAAAGGAGAAGTCACTCCCGTAATTTGAATTTTGACTGCGTGTCTTTGTAAAACTGCAGAAGTTCAAGCGGCTATGTACTTCTCCTGTTTGGTCAAAACTCAATTTGCTGCGTTGTCTCCAGGAAGCAAGGCTGCGCTGTCCCGAAAGTAAGTAACGATGGGCATCACTAAATGTGACCACGGAAAGGCTGCAAGGACGTTGTCCACAGCCCTGCTCATGAGGAGGGAGAACTAGAAAGGCCCTGGAGGGCCAGCATTCATTTAAAGCAGTGGATAAAATAAACAGCTTCTTCCTGCTTTGAGGAAACACCTTTTGTACACTGAGGACAAACAGAGGGGCAAACAAACAACGACAACAACAACAACAAAATGACCAGTCAGATGCTACAGCCAGCTTGTAACAGTCTCCAAAAACCAACTGTGTGATCTCCCAATTCCATGATGAGTTATGTAACATTGGTACCTTGAAATTGGAGGTGGTCCGGAATATTTGCACCAGGGAAATTGGCAAAAGCTACAAATCGGGGCTTGTTCTGAAGGACAGTTGTAAACACTTAACCAGAATCCCAGGGTTGATAGTACGTTTGTGAAATGGAATATTAAGCTGACATCAATATTAATGTAGGAAAAAATGTTTCATCATAAAACCGTATGTGCCTGCAAAAAAAAAAAAAAAAAAAAAAAAAGAACTTAGACCCTCATCTCACACCAAGAAAAGATTAATTCAAATGAATCACAGACTTAAAAAAATAGTTACAAACAGAGAGGGAGGGAGGCAAACCCTAAGAGACTCTTAAATACAGAGAACAAACTGAGGGTTGATGGGGGTGGGGGTGGGGGAGAGGGGAAAGTGGGTGATGGGCATTGAGGAGGGCACCTGTTGGGATGAGCACTGGGTGTTGTATGGAAGCCAATTTGACAATAAATTATGTCAAAAAATAATAAAGTGGGACTTAAAAAAAATGAAACATAGACTTAGATGTACGAGCTAAAACAATAAACTTGTAGAAGAAAACACAGAAGGAAGTCTTCAGACTTTGGGCTAGGTCAAGAAAACAATCCCATTTATACAATGGCATCAAAAAAGAATGAAATACCTCGGAATAAATTTAACCAAGGGGGTGAAAGATCTGTACTTTGAAAATAACAAGAAATTGAAGACACAAATAAATGGAAAGGGACCCTGTGTTCGCGGATCAGAAGACTTTAACATTGTCAAAAACGTTCATTTCACCCAAAGTCATCTGCAGATTGGTCGAATCCACCCCTATCCAAATCCCAATGGCACTGTTCACAGAAACAGAAAAGCAAAAGTTTCTTTGTAATTTGTGTGGAACCATAAAAATCCCCGAATCGCCAATGCAATCCCGAGAAAGCAGAATGAAGCTGGAGGCATCACAATTCCCGATTTCAAACTTCGTTACAGAGCCAGTGATCAGAACGGTACAGGAACAGCACAAAAACAGACGCACAGGCCCACAGAACAGAACCCAGAAATAAGCCCACACACATGCCATCAACTCATATTTGACAAAGGAGCTAGGAGTAGCCTGTACTCAGCACTTCAGCAAGCAGAGCTGGGGAAACTGGATATTCACACGCAAAAGAGGGAAACCGGACCCCTGCCTGACACCGCTCACAAAAGCCAACTTGAAATGGAGGATAGACTTAAACATGAGACCTGACACTGTGAAACTGCTGGAAGAAAACAGAGGGAAGAGCGCCCTGTCGTTAGTGTTGGCAACGATGTTTCAGATGAGGTGAAAAGCACAAGCAAGGAGGCAAAAATCAACAAGGAAGGAACTACATCAAACTCAGCGAGTTCGGCACCGCCAAAGAAACAGTCAGCAGAATGAAAAGGCATCCTGCTGAATGGGAGAAAATATTCACAAGTCATGTAACCATGACTTAGATGTTTATTTGTTTTTGAGAGAGAGAGAGAGACAGAGCGTGAGCCAGGGAGGGGAAGAGAGAGACGGAGACACAGAATCTGAAGCAGGCTCCAGGCTCCGAGCTGTCAGCACAGAGCCCGACTCGGGGCTCAAACTCACCAACCGTGAGATCATGACCTGAGCCCAAGTCGGTCGCTCAACAAACTGAGCCACCCAGGCTCCCCTTGCTGTCTTCCTTTCTGAGAAGAAAGCATCCTGTCTGTGCGGTCCAGGGACGGCTGGGCCAAAGGGTCTGAGCTGGTGGTCCTAGCGTCCCCTTCCTCCCTTGACTGAGTTGGATTTACCCACATCAACTTTCATGCCTCTGCCTCCCCTCCTCCCTGAGTTGATCTCTCTGCAAAAGACCTTAGAGTTGCAGAAGCTTCTCCTCGCCCTCACTCTACAGGACCTGAAAAACCACACAGACTCCTTTCCCAAGAATATCATGTATCAGAACACGAGGACACAGCAGGTAAAATTACCATTGTGGGTGATGAGCCGATAAACAAAATGTAAATGTGGTTATGTCCATACAAAGCTGTATTATTCAGCAATAAAAAAAAAAAAAATGAAGCACCGGGAGTGCCTGGGTGGCTCAGTGGGTTAAGCGCTGGACTTCGGCTCAGGTCATGATCTCACGGTTCGTTGAGTTCGAGCCCCGCGTCGGCTCTCTGCTGTCGGCACAGAGCCCACCTTGGATCCTCTGTCTCCCTCTCTCTCTCTCTGCCCCTCCTCCACCCTCTTTCAAAAATAAACATTTTAAAAATTATAGAGAAAAAAGGGATTACTGGTACACGAGACCTTGAAATGTGCTAAGTGAAAGCAGCCAGTCACAAACAAACCACCTATCCTGGGATTCCCTCCATGCTCAATGCCTGGAACAGGCCAATCTATAGGGATAGAAAATAAGACGAGGGGTTGCCTAAGGCTAGGGCAGTGGTGCAGGGTTGTTGGTGAGAAAGGAGGAGTGGCCACTTAGAGGTACAGGGCTGGACGGGGTCCAGCAGGGACCTGACCACCAGAAGCCTTGGAGATCAACTGAAGGTTAGGATCTTACCCAACAGCAAACGTGTCTTAAGCTTGGGAGTGCCTTGACCGGATTTGCGATTTGCGTTTGAGAAAGATCATCTTGGCCAGAGCAAGGATTAGGAGAAGGTAAGACAGGAGATAGGGACTATTTATTGGGAGGAGGTTCTCAAGGGGTGACGGGATGGTGGTCCGACACAGGGCGGTGGCACGGAGGACAGAGCCAGGTGGATAGGAATTCAGGAAGAAGGATGGGCCACACTGTGCTGATGATGTGGGGGTGAAGGGCAAGGATTCCCAGCTGTCTGTCTCTAGTGGAGGGTGTTACCATTTGCTGAGTGTGTGAACTCAGCTTGGGCGGGGGGAGGGGTGTGATGACGACTTGGGTTCTGGGTGGACACATTTCCAGTGACTACAAGATGCCCAGGGGGTACCTGGAGACAGGCGCTCCCAGAAGATCTTCTAAACGTCAGCATTTAGGAACCAAGAAATCTCAAACAGAATCTGGATTTCTGGCCAGAACATCTAGCCGCTCTGGACTTGGCATTCACTCTTTCCCAGGGGTCAGCAAACTGCAATCTGCACATGAGATCTGACCCTTGGCTTGTGTTTGTATGACCCCTAGAGCTAAGAACTTTTTTACATTCTTCCAGGGTTCTTGAAACAAAGAAGAGTAAGTGACAGAGGTGACATGTGGCTCACAAGGCCTACAGTACTCGTGGCCGCTGGCCCTTTAGAAAAACGTTTGCCGCCCCTGCCCTTGGCAGTCACTTGCTCCTGCTGAGTTGTGGCCGCCACCTTTCTGAAGCTGTCTCGCTCCCTGGGTGCCCCAGTCCCCACCGCTCCCTATCACCCCCACCCAGCCTGCCTCACCCGTGTGCGGTTTCTCCCTGGCCCCCAGCTGGACCCTGCCTCCGGAAGTGTGACGAATGAGAATAGGGGAGAAGCCAAAGCAAACACCCTCCCAGAAACAGGCAGGGAGAAGCCTGCAAGGAACGAAGAACACTAGGAGGGTCATTTTCTAGGCGAGAAGACGGAGCATTCCAGGAAACGAGTGCCGGACAGGGTGTCTGGCCGGCTAAGTAGCTGGGGTGGGGTGGGGGTGGGGGGGCTTGCCGAGGGAGTGTGGGGGCCGTGAGCGTCCGCGGAACAGGGAACACAGGCATCAGATTGGAGTAGGTTGGGGACAGGTGGCTTGAAGTTTGGCTGTGAAGAGGAGGGGGCGAAACAGAGCAGTGGCTGGAGGGATCCAGGGAAAGACTTCATCAAACGGGAGAGGGAGAGGTGGAAGCTGATGGGGCGGTGTCTGCGGAGGGGACAGGGCGGGGCCAGACTCACCTTCACCGTGTGCCCCTTGAGGACAAGGCTGGGAGGGGTGAAGGTGTAGGCGAAAAGCAAGGGTTTCTAGCAAGAGTTAAGACTGTTTCGTCCTGATGGCTTCTGTTTTCTTGGCGAAATTGCCTTGGTGACATTTTCTGGGGGCCACCTGCTGAGGAGGGCAGGGGGACAGCTGGGAGAATTCTAGAGTGAGGTTTGAAACACGTGTGGCTCCGAGTGGGGGAAACTCAGAACTGTCGTCAGGTGGCCCTGAGAAGCCCACCAAGCCTGGCGGCTGTGGCTAGTGGGGACTCCTGCTGTTCCAGGCTTCGCGATGTTCCCTGAGCCCAGGTTGCAGGCTGGGCATGCTGGACCCGAGCCTGTGAGTCGCGAAGGGGGACCTGTCTCCCCCTCCCTCGCTGCCTCCAGGAACACTGTTTAACTGGCTGCAAGTTAACACTTGGCAAACACAAAAACATCCGAATCCACACCCTCCAACCGGAATTTTCAGCCGAGCAGGAAAGATGTGTCTCTTTGTGTGAAATGTGCTACGTTTACAATTTAAAGCCCAAAGAGGGGCGCGGGGTGGCTCAGTCGGTTAGGCCTCGGAGTCTCGGTTTCACCATCTCGCAGTACATGGGTTCAAGCCCCGCGCTGGGCTCTGCGCTGACAGCACAGAGCCTCCTTGGGATTCTCTCTCTCTCCCTCTCCCTCTCTCTGCCCCTCCCCTGCTCATGCTCTCTCTCTCTCTCTCTCTCTCAAAATAAACTTAAAAAAAAATTTTTTTTTAACGCAGAAGAAAAGAAAAGCAGAAGGAGCCCTTCCTTAAAAATCTTGCCTTCAAAACCGATGCAGCTAAACACGAGTCACCACTTAGCATCTGCCTTGTAGCCCGGCAGACTCACCTTGGGGCTGGGAGAAAAGACACAGACCCAAGGGTTCTGCATTTTGCTGCGACTTCTTTCCAGCCAGGAACATGTGATTCTGCTAACACCGTGCTTGTTCCCTTTTTTCTTTTTTTTTTTTTTTTTTTTGTTTACTTTAACCGCATTGGGTGGTAAAAGCAATGAGCTGGTCATGATGAAGGAAACTTCCTGAAAAGGAAACAGAACCTAATCCTCTTTTACGAACCTGTTTATTTATTTATTTATTTATTTATTTATGTATTCATTTTATTTTATGTATTTATTTTTTTGCATGTGCCACTCTCGTCATGCATTTTATAGAGCTGGTCACTAGGCCTTTTTTTTCCTTTTTTTCTTTCTTTTGTCGTCTGTTTTCTCACATTTTCTAAAAGGCGTATTGTTCCCTGTTAACTCCCCTTGGCACTCAGGCCAAGGGGCAGACACGACCCAGGGGGCTTGCGAGGGCCCTTCCGCTGCTTCTCTGGCCGCTGACCCGCGGCGCCCGCTGGGGAATGTCCCTCCGGTGACCTGAGCACCCCTGCCCCTCCACTCCCACTTGCCCGTGCTGTTCGGACTTGAGACATCTTTCTCCCTCACTGCAGAATCCCATCCCATGTATCTGGGTAGCCTCCCCTCGAATAAAGCCTGCCTCACAGTGCCTGAACAAGAGTCACCGAATGTTCTCTATCCCCTCGAACCATGCCCACCTCTCCCAGTGAACAGCTGTGTCACCCCGGGCAAGCGACTTCTTACCCTCCACTCTTGAACTTCTTGACCTCAAATCCTTTGCCCCCCCCCTCCACCCCTGCCCCCCCCCCCCCCCCCACGCTCTTAGACCTTGTCACCTCTGGGATCTGCCTTACCAAGAAATCTTTAACTTACCTTCTCCTCCTCTAACCACAACGTCCTACAGTTCCTGTTCTGTCACCCCGGTACTCGTATGCTCCCATCTTGTTTCCGCCCCCCCCCCCCCCACCGGCCTCTGGGACCCGCCATCTTTCCTGATTCTTATCACCCCCTGGCTGCCTCGACTTAATTCTTGACCCAGGACACACGGTCACTGCCCCTGTCCATGTCTCGCCGATACCCTCTGCACACTGCCCTTCTGACCCAGCCTGGATTCCATCCAGCAGTTAGCCTTCTGTTTTTACGCCCAGCCCTCCTAGAGAGGTATTCACCCAACTGTGAGGACGCCACAGATTCACGGTCTCTAAGTTCAGCTGGGCCCTTGGCACCCAAGACGGCTCGATCATTAGAAACCATGCGGTCAGGTCCTAGTTCCACGACGTCAAGGCCATGAAATGCTTGTTGCTTCGTGCCCGTGAGGCTTGGTTTCCTCACTGCGAACTGGGAAGCCCCTGAACCCTGTCCTCTCTGCAGAGCCTCCGGGAGGACCAGGGCTGGGCACACGGCCCACCTTCGGTAATGCCAGCATCACCCGTTGTGACTGATCACTGTGGCGGGCCAGCCTGTGACCTGTGACCAAGCAGAGGTCTCCTTGAAACTACTCCCTGCCGTTCTAAGCCTCTGCCCCTCCTCCCTCAGCCCCCCCCCCCCCCCCCCGCCCTGCCCCGCCTCTTGCTTAACACTCTGCCACCAGCATCGGCCTTCCTAGAGGAGACAGAGTCACCAGGGCCAGGTTTGGCATTCCGCCTCATTCCCATTTCTCCGCACCCGCTGCCCATTCTCCCTTCCCGGGGCCTACAGATCCCACCAGCCCCTCCCCCCCGACCCCACACCGGCTCCAGCAGCAGACCCCCACCCTCCTACGCCTTCAACCTCTCTTTCTAGCACACAGAGAAGGCTCAAGCTTCTCCTGACAAAAGGCAAACCCCCAAAGAGACTCTCGCGTGTATAAAGACGGAGTCAATATACTTTTTCCTACTCTCTTCTCGAAGTACAACTGACAGCCCAGGGCGTCGTATCCCAGACAGACATAAGACTCTGAAAGTTGAAAGACAAGAGGGCAGACTGACCCGGGGTCCCAGGACTACAGGAATGACATAGTGGTGAGTCCCTGGGGTTTCCTTTTTTTTTTTTTTTTTTAATTTAAGTTCAAGTTAGTTAACATACAGTGTAGTTTTGTCTTCAGGAGTAGAACCCGGCGATTCATTTCTTACAGATGACACCCAGGGCTCATCCCTAATGCCCATCACCCACTTAACCCATCCCCCCACCCGCCTCCCCTCCAGCAGCCCTCAGTTTGTTCCCTGTGTTTAAGAGTCTCTTTTTCGGGGTGCCTGGGTGGCGCAGTCGGTTAAGCGTCCGACTTCAGCCAGGTCACGATCTCGCGGTCCGTGAGTTCGAGCCCCGCGTCAGGCTCTGGGCTGATGGCTCGGAGCCTGGAGCCTGTTTCCGATTCTGTGTCTCCCTCTCTCTGCCCCTCCCCCGTTCATGCTCTGTCTCTCTCTGTCCCAAAAATAAATAAAAAACGTTGAAAAAAAAAATTAAAAAAAAAAAAAAAAGAGTCTCTTTTTCACTCATGTACCCCAGAATTAAAGCTGAAGAAGCTGGCAACCAGGAGACTCCAACAGGCAAGGGGGGAAAAAAAGCCTTGGCCGAAGTCTGCTCTCCCGAACTCCCCTGCAGGGGTGGTGTCAGTGGAAGCTGAGCAGGGAGCAGGGACTCTCACCCCCACTGGACTGTAATGAGATCCGCCCCCCCCCCATCCCAACTCCCTTAGACGTCAGTAGTGGAGATCGTATGGGGAGCCTGGACTTCGACCCCATCGACAGGAACCAGGTGACCCTCCCCCTCTCCACCACCCTGACAAAGGGGGGAGGTTCTTCTGGAGAGTCAGGACTTTCGCCATTGTCTTGGGGTAAGGAGGCTCCTGCCCCATCCCCCATGTGGTCAGAGGAGGCCACACGGGAGGCAAGAAGGAGGCACTTCTACTCCTCTGGGCCAGGGGTATCGATGGAGACCTCGTAGGGAGCTGGGACTCCCACCTCTGCCCCGGGATGAGAAGCCTCATCCCTTCCGGGATCAACGCACGCCTCATGGGGAACCGAGCTTCTGCACTCACTTGGTGGAACCCAGGCGATGCCCTCCCTTCCCCTGCCAAAGTCAGCTCACACAGAAGGTTTAAGTCCCAAGGTCTCGTAACACAATGCTCCAAGTTTTTAGGTTTTAGAAACTACTTAACCATTTTCATGTGTTTAGTTCGGTGGCATTAAGTACTTTCTTGTGCCTCTACAATCATCACCACCGTCCGTCCCCAGCACTTGTCCATCTTCCTGAACTAAACTCTATACCCGCTAAACACTAATGAGTAAGGCATTAAAAGTCTCCATCACCACCCCCTGGCAACCACCGTTCTATACTTTCTGTTTCTATGGAAATGACTATTAGAGGCACCTCACGTAAGTGGAATCATAGAGTATTCGTTTTTTGGGGTCTGACTGATGTCACTCAGCACAATGTTTTCAAAGTTCATCTCTGCTGTAGGCTGTGTCACGATTTTCCTCCTTGTTCTTTAAGGCCGAATGATACTCCATAGTCTGTATATACCCCAGTTTGTTGATCTATTCATCCATCCGCGGATATTTGGGTTTTTTCCATTTTTCGGCCGTTGTGAGCAAGTGTCTTTTGCTTCCTTAGTTAATGCCTGAGTATTTTATGCTTCTTGCTACTATTGTTAATGCAGTCGGGCTCTTAGTTTACTTTTCAGGTTATTCATGGTGAGTGTGGAGAAGTGCAACTAATTTGGGGGTGTCAGTTTTGTGACCTGCAACTTTGCGGAATTCAGTTATTAGTTCTTACAGTTTTTGCGTGTGTGTGTGGGGGAGGGGATCTCTAGAGATCATGTCATCTGTGAACAGAGATAATTTTAATTATGCTCCAATTTGGACGACTTTTCTTTTTTTAAAAATTTTTTTTTAACGTTTATTTATTTTTGAGACAGAGAGAGACAGAACATGAATGGGGGAGGGTCAGAGAAAGAGGGAGACACAGGATCTGAAACAGGCTCCAGGCTCCAAGATGTCAGCACAGAGCCTGACGCGGGGCTCGAACTCACAGACCGCGAAATCATGACCTGAGCCGAAGTCGGACGCCTAAACGACCGAGCCACCCAGGCGCCCCAAGGACGACTTTTCTTTCTTTCTTTGTCTTGCCCATTTGCTCTGGCCCGGCCTTCCAAGACAATGTTAAACTGAAGAGACAAAAGCAAGCATCCTTGTCTTGTTCCTGGTCTTTAATAAAAAAAAAAAAAAAAAATTTGTATTTTTTTCACCATTGAGTCTGATATTAGCTGTGAATTTTTCATATGTGGACTTCGTTATGTTGAGGTACTTCTATGTCTAGTCCCTTGGGTATTTCTAGAACGAAAAGGTGTGGATTTTGTCAAATGCTTGCTCTGTGCCCCTTGAGATGATCGTGTGGGGTTTTTCCCTTCATTCTGTTAATGTGATGTATTATGTTGAGTTTTGCGCCCTGAACCGTCAATGCATTCCAGGAATAAATCCCACTTGGTCATGGCATACGATTTTTTTTAATACGCTGCTGAATTCAGTTTGCTAGCGTGTTGCTGAAGATTTTCACAGCATAGATGCACAGAGATATTGGTCTGTAATATTCTTGTCTATTCTCGCTTTGGTATTGGGATGATGCTAGGTTCATCGATATGAGTGGGGAACGCTTCTTCCCTCTTCAATTTTTTTGGAACAGTTAGAGGGATTGGTTTCACTTCTTTAAATGTTTGGCAGAATTAACCAGTTTAAGCCATCTAGTCCAGGGCTTTTCTTTGTTGAGAAGGTTTTGATGGCTGGTTCACTCTCCTTCCTAGTTACAGGTCTATTCAGATTTTCTATTTGTTCATGATTAGTTTGTGTGTCTTTAGGAATGTATCCATTTCACCTTAGGTTACCCAATTTTCTGGCATGCGGTTGTTTATCGCGCTTTCTTATAATCCTTTTATTTCTGTAAAATCAGTAATGTCCCCACTTTCATTTCTGATTTTAGTTATTGGAGCTGTGTCTCTTTCTTCTTGTCAATGTGGATTTGTCAAGTTTGTGGATCTTTTTTTTTCTGAAGAACTAAATGCTGGTCTTGTTGATATTCTCTACTGTTTTTCTATTCTCTTTTTAAAAAATTTATCTCTACCTTAATCTTTATTATTTCCTTCCTTCTGCTAGCTTTAGGTTTAGTTTGCTCTTTTTTTTCCCCTAGTTCTGTAAGGTATAAAGTTAGATTGTTGATCTGAGAACCTTCATCTATTTTAATGTAAGCATTTATGGCTATCAAAATTTCTAGGTTTTGATTTAAAAAAATCACTCATCTTACCAAGGATCAGGAAGATCTGAAACTGAAGTTTTAAAGAGAGACTCAATAGATGCCACACCAAGAGATTTTACAATTATTCGACAAGAACTTCAAGCAGCTATCATAAAACTGCTTCAGCAAGCAACTATGAGCACCCCGGAAAAGAAGAAAAATAGAAAGTCTCAGCAAAGAAGTGGAAGAGATAAGAACCATGTGGAAATTTTAGAACTGAAAATACAATAACTAAAATTAAAAAACAAAACAAAACAAAAAACGAAAACAACACCTCAGAGGATGAATTCAGCAGGAGCTTGTAACTGTTGTCTAATATCAGGCAAAGCAGCCCCTGGATATATCAATGAACTAGGAGGACATTGACAGATTTCTAGGAAGTTCATACAATTTATAAAATATTTATATTAATAATATTTTATCCATACAAATATAACCTAATGAAGATTGAAGATTTCTTCTTATTTGATAGTGCTTCCCATGCACTCAAAGAAGCCAAATTATTTTTAATATCTCTCTTTTTACAAAAGTGAAAGAACAAATTCTTTTTGATTTTCCAGGGACCCTCTAAGAAATCTCAAGGTCGATTTGAATCAAGGTTTCATTTAGGATTTGATTTGGGGCGGTGTCTGGGTGGCTCAGTTGGTTAAGCATCTGACTCCTGATTTCAACTCAGGTCAGGGTCTCACAGGATCGAGCCCCATGTCGCCTGGGACTCTGTGCTGACAGCACGGAGCTGCTTGGGATTCTCTCTCCCTCTCTCTCTGCCTCTCTCTCACACATGTGCACTCTCTCTCAAAAATAAATAAACACTAAAAAAAAAAAAAAACACCAAAAAACATGATTTGATTTGGGAAGGCAAAATATCAAAAGTTGTCAAAAATATAAAAAAGTTTGAATACTTGGAAAATGGGATCATGGGTCACTAAAAAAATGCTTGGCCACCTATTTAACCAAAGTGATAATAAAAACAATTCAACATTTGATAAAGTTCAACATTCATTCATGATAAAAATTCCCAGGAAAAACAGGAAAATAGAGAAACTTCCTCAACTTGATTAAGAGCATTCACAAAAACCTACAGTTAACATTATACTTAATGATGAGAGACTGACTGCTTTTTCCCTCTAAGTTTCAGAAAAAGGCAAAAATGTCCATTCTCACCACTTTTAACTGACATATACAGGAAATTCTACCTGTGCACTAAGCTAAGCAAAGGAAATAAAATGCACATATGACAGAAATAAAATTATCTTTATTTGCGGATGACATGATTGTCTATGCAGAATATTCCCAAGGAATCTACCAAAAGAAACAAAAAAACCCTCTAGAACTAATAAGTGACTTCAGCAATGTCACAGAATACAAGACAAATATACATAATTAAGTTCTCTTTGTGCATATTAGCAATGGGCAATGAACACCAATATTAAATACAATTTATAAGCACTCAAAAACAATAACAACACCAACAACAACCCAGCAAATACTTAGGTGTAAATCTAACAAAGCCTGTATAGGATGAGTATACTGAACACTACAAAATATCAAGGAAAGAAATCAAAGATCCGAATAAATGGAGAGATTTACCATGTTCATGGATTGGAAGACTCAACATAGTAAAGGTGTCAATTCTCCCCAAGTTGATATATAAGTTTAACATTCAAAGTTCCTTTCAAAATCCTGGAGAGATTTCTATAGAGATAGACAAGATTGTTCTACAATTTCTATGGAAGGCAGAGGAGCCAGAACAGCTAAAACATTTTTGAAAAAGAATAACAAAATGGGAGGAATCACTCTACCCTATTTCAGGACTTATTATACAGGTATAATACTCAAGATTGTGTGGTTCTGGCAGAAGGAGAGACACATAGGATAACATAAGAGAATAGAGAACCCAGAAAGAACCCACCCAAATATAGCAAACTGATTTTGACAAAGATGTCAAAGAAATCATTAGAAGGATTGTCTTTTCAACAAACTGTGGTTGAGTAATTGTACATCTACAGGCAGAAATAAAGAAATAAATAACCCCAACCTAACCTCGCATTTATTTAAAAAGTAACTCAAAATGGATCTCAGATTTAATGTAAAACATAAAACTATGACACTTTTAGAAAACAACATGAAAGAAAATCTTTCGACCCTATGACTTGTGAAGAGTTCCCAGACATGACACCAAAGCATAATCCATAAAATGAAAAATTGAAAGGCTGGGCTTCATCCAAGGGGGGGAAAAAAAACCCTTTTACACTGTAAAAAACTCTCTTATGAGGGGGCACCTGGGTGGCTCAGTCGGTTAAGTGTCTGACTTCGGCTCAGGTCACGATCTCACGGTCTGTGAGTTCGAGCCTCGCGTCGGGCTCTGTGCTGACAGCTCAGAGCCTGGAGCCTGTTTCCGATTCTGTGTCTCCCTCTCTCTCTCTCTGACCTTCCCCCGTTCATGCTCTGTCTCTCTCTGTCTCAAAAATAAATAAACATTAAAAAAAATTTTTTTAAACTATCTTATGAGAATGAAAAATCAAGCTACAGATTGGGAGAAAATTTGCAAACCACATATCTGATAAAACTCCTATCTCCAATATATAAAGTTCTCTCGAAACTCACCATTGAAAAAAATCCAGTTAGAAAATGGGCAAAGACAGGAGGAAACAGTTCACTGAAGAAGATATACAGATAGCAAACAAGCACATGAGAAGATATCCAACCTCACTAGCCATTAGGGAAATACAAATTAAGACCACGAGGAAATATCCCCATACCTCCTGCAAGCCAGGATTCAGAGAGGCTGGATCACTCACATACTGCCGGTGAGAACGGAAATGTTGCAGCCACCCTGGAAAAGAGTGTGTTCATTTCTTTAAAAACTAAATATGCAACTACCATATGATAAAGCAATGGAAATACTTGGCATTTATCCCAGAGATATAAGAACTTAGGTCCACACAAAAACCTGTACACGATTGTTAACAGCGGTTTTATTGGTCGTAGCCCCAAGTTGGAAAACAACCAAAATGGCGGGCTTAATGGGTGAACTGGTTAAACTGTGGTACATCCGCCCCATGGGGTGCTACTTACCAGTTACTAGGAATGGACCACTGCGTGTATCCACAACAGCTTGGATATGGATCTCAAGGGCGCTATGCTGAAGGGGAACTAAGGTCAAAACATGGTATGTTCTATGATTGTATTTGTATAACATTTTTGAAATGAAAAACTTGTAGAGACAGAAAACGAATTCGTGGTTGCCAGGGGTTAGGTTAAGGGGAAAGGGGGGAACGGAGGGGGCTCCGTGTGATTATCAAGGAGTAGCCTTTTTGTAGTTTGTGGGGATGGAACGATTCTGTATCTTGACCGTGACGGTGATCGCATGTATCCACACATACAATGAAAACGACATAAAAACGTTACATAATCCAAAAAATGCCCGTGGCGTTGCCCCAGAATCGGATCCTTGTTATTTATATTAGACTACGTGTATGGACTACGTCACCACTGGAGAAACTGAGTGAAGGGTCTTTGGGACTTCTCCGTACTTACTATTCACAACCTGGGAATCTATAATTATCTTGAAATAAGGCTTTTTAACTTTTGAAAAAGAATAAGAGCTTTGGAATTGGGTAGACCTCATTGCTTTTTTAATCACCTTCCTTTTCCCCCTAAGTCGTGGCCCAAACTTGGCCTTCTTCTTCACATTCGATGTTCCGGAAAGAGTTGCCCACATTCTGCCTCCACGTCCCACCCCACTCACTCTTCTCCCCTCCCCCGCCCCTCCACTCTACACTTCACTGGCAACTTCCTCATTGCAAAACGGGACTGAAACTGCTCAGTACTTGCTGCGCCCAAAAGGTGCAGGAAGAGAAAAGAAGAAGCAAGCCAGAGAGAGCCGTCTACACTGCAAATCTGACTGTTGCTCTCCAAATGAAAATCTCTTTGGTGGCTCCATGTCATCTTTGACAAAATTCATCCTTCTGTCCTCTGAATGTTTCTGATACCCCTGCTATGCATCAGACAGTGTTCTAGGCCCAGGGGCTAGACTACTCAGTAGCTTTTACTTGGCTGAACGAGGAAAAAGCAAAGTCCGTATCCTCACGGGGCTCCCGTTCTACTAGATGCTGGCGTGGGAGACAGAGAAGAAACAGAAGAAAAATAAAGCAGGGTAGGTGGCCAGAGTGGCATGCTATATGATAGCTTATCAGAGGAAGTGTCTCTGCTTAGACGATGACATTTGGAGCAGAGGCCTGAGGGAAGTGAGGAAGAAAGCCTGCATCTCTCTGAGGGAAGAGCATTCCGGGCAGAGAGAGAGGCAAATGCAGAGGTTAGGACTGAAGCGCGCTGGCAGAACAGCAAAGACTCTAATGGGGCTGGAGCAGGGCGGGGTGGTGGGGTGGAGGGGGTGGAGGAGGGATGGGCTCAGAAAGGTGGTGGGGCCAGATGGTAGGACCTCGTAAAGGCTATAGGGCCAGCCCTAGGAAGCTTCTCATGACCCGCCCCTTCTGTCACAGTCTCCACCTTCCTCCCTGTAGTTACCTCGAACACCTGTTCCCCTCTCAGCCTGGCCAAGCCCTACTTATTCAAAGATCCGTCTGGACGCGCACTCTTCCGGAAGGCTGTCCCTGACCCCCCAGGCTACATGGGGCACTCCTTCCCCTGCTTTCTTGGTTTCTGCAGCTGGGCCTTAGAGAGCTCTTATCTCTACGACTGGGAATTTTCTCTCTAGGCTGGTCACTCTTGGGTGCCCAGCCTCTGGTGCAGCGGTGGCTAAGACCAGACACAGAGATGTTTGAATGAGTGACCGCCTGGGCCCTCTGGCCTCTCCCCGAGCAGAGAGGCAGAAGCCCCCGCGTGCTCCTCTTTGGCCCTGAGCAACGGCCCAGTCGGAATCCATCCTGTGTCCCTGGCTCCGGGTTCAGGCTTCGGGGAGCAGGGTGTGGCCCAAGGCAGGAGAGGCCTCTGGGTACTGGTGCCATGATATTTTCTGTCGAATGAATTTAAGAGGAGGAACTGAAGGTACTGAGTTAATAGATTAGGTGCTTCTTCCCAGTTTTCTGTTCTCACCAGCGTGCGACCTTGTTCTGACTCGGTGAATCATCCGAGACTGGATTCTTCATTTACTTCAGCGAGAACATTCGGATGAAGCGTGGGGTTGGATGGCTCTCCTCCTGCAGAGCTGGTGGAGGGGGTGGAGACCCGCGCTCTCTCTGTAGAGAGTGTCTTTCTCAAACTGCACTTTGGATCTGAAAACTGTTTTCTTTTTTTCATTTAAATTTTTATTTTATTTTTTATTTTTTTAAATTTTTTTTTTAACGTTTATTTATTTTTGAGACAGAGAGAGACAGAGCATGAACGGGGGAGGGTCAGAGAGAGAGGGAGACACAGAATCTGAAATAGGCTCCAGGCTCTGAGCCGTCAGCACAGAGCCCGACGCGGGGCTCGAACTCACGACTGCGAGATCGTGACCTGAGCCGAAGTCGGCCGCTTAACCGACTGAGCCACCCAGGCGCCCCTAAATTTTTTTTTTTTTTAATTTACATCCAGATTAGTTAGCATCTAGTGCAACAATGATTTGGGGAGTAGATTCCTTAGTGCCCCTTCCCCATTTAGCCCATCCCCCCTCCCACAACCCCTCCAGTAACCCTCAGTTTGTTCTCCATATTCAAGAGTCTCTTCCGTTTCGTCCCCCTCCCTGTTTTTATATTATTTTTGTTTCCCCTTCCCTTATGTTCATCTGTTTGGTCTCTTCAAGTCTTCAAATGAGTGAAGTCATATATTTGTCTTTCTCATCCCTTCTGTCCCCACAACTTCATTTCTAGACATGATCCTGAAGAGCTGGTCAGAAATATTTGCACAAGAATATTCAGCACGGAGGGCGCCCCGGGGGGGGGGAGGGGGCTCACTCGGTGGAGCGTCTGGCTCTTGATTTCGGCTCAGGTCATGGTCTCAGACCGTGGGATCAAGTCCCGTCACGGGCTCTGCATTGACAGTGAGGAGCCCGCTTGGGATTCAGTCTCTCTCCCTTGCTCTCTGCCTCTCTGTCTCTCCTCCTCCCTGACTCACACACATGCACATGTGCTCTCTCTCTCTCAAAATAAATAAACTTAAAAAAAAAAAAAAAAAACCTCTTAAAAAAAAGCAAGAATATCCAGTGCTGTACTAGCATTCGTATTGAAAAACGGGAGGTGGCCCATGCCTCACGCGTGTGCCTGGTGAAGTAAAAATGGTGTGGCCCTGTGACAAACTACATGCGATCCTTCGAGATTACCTTGGATAATTTGGCTATAGGGAAATAAATGCGATGCTAAGTGAGAAAAATGGAAAACTGTTTGATACAAACTGTACCCCTCCCCCTTCACAATGTTGTAAGTGGCCATAGCTGAGTTGTGAAATCTTGTTTTTATTTTTGTTGTAAATCTTTTCAAAGTCTTTTTTAAAAATTTGTTTAATGTTTACGTATTTTTTTTTTTTAATTTTTTTTTTTTTCAACGTTTTTTTTAATTTATTTTTGGGACAGAGAGAGACAGAGCATGAACGGGGGAGGGGCAGAGAGAGAGGGAGACACAGAATTGGAAACAGGCTCCAGGCTCCGAGCCATCAGCCCAGAGCCTGACGCGGGGCTCGAACTCACGGACCGCGAGATCGTGACCTGGCTGAAGTCGGACGCTTAACCGACTGCGCCACCCAGGCGCCCCTAATGTTTACGTATTTTTGAGAGAGAGAGAGCGAGCGCGGGGGAGGGGCAGAGACAGAGGGAGACACAGAATCCGAAGCAGGCTCCAGGCTCTGAGCCATCGGCACAGAGCCCGATGCGGGGCTTGAACTCATAGGACGGGAGATCATGACCTGAGCCACCCAGGCACCCCTACAGTCATTTTTAAAAAGAAAATATGTATTGCTTCTTGGCCTTTTGGCTAAGATCAAGTGTGAAAGGAAATATATAATTGCTAAAAAAGATTTACAACGGGGCGCCTGGGTGGCTCAGTCGGTTAATCGTCTGACTTCGGCTCAGGTCATGATCTCCTGGTTCGAGGGTTCAAGCCCCACATCAGGCTCTGCTGACAGCTCAGAGACAGGAGCCTGCTTCGGATTCTGTGTCTCCCTCTCTGCCCCTCCCCTGCTCTCGCTCTCTCTCTCTCTCTCTCCCTCTCCCTCAAAAAATAAACATTAAAAATTATTTTAAAAAATAAAAAAATAAAAATGACTACAGCATTCATTATGAAATATTTCAAATATGAAAAAATACAGAAAAAAATTGAATGAGCAGAAATGCCTTAGGTCTCTACCTCCCACAAGAAACACTTAATTGCAGGTCGATTATGGCACATAAATATGGAAAACAAAATAGAGAAACCTTGAGAACACAGAAAGATAGATGCTTTAGGACTTGAAGATAGCGAGGGCTCTCTAATAAGACCTGTACTATTTAAATATTGCTGCCTAACCAACCAGCCCAACATTTAGGGCTGGGATTCTCTCGAAGTAACAGCTAATTTTTCATTGTTGGTGATTCTACAGGTCAGCAGTTTAGGCTAGGCTGAGCTGGGCAGTTCTCACGGTCTTTGCTGGGCTCGCTCAGGCAACCATGGCCAGCTGCCAGGTTAGCTGAGCCGGCTGTGGGCTGGGGCCACTGGGGTGACGGGGCCACATCCTTCATCATTCAGTAGGCTAGCGTGGGTTCATTTACACGGCAGCAGGCAGAGCTCCCGAAGTCCTCTGCGCTCAGAATAGCCACAGCATCACTTCCACCGTCTTCCCTTGGCCGAAGCAAGTACAGAGACTCCAGAAGGATAGAGAAAGAACAGCACCTCCTAACAGGACAAGGTGCTACAAAGACACGTTGCAGAGGCATGAACACCTACGGCGAAGATATTGCAGCCGTTTATGCATTTAAGGAGAAAATAAAATACACACACCATAAAGGGGAAGGTTGATACAGTCAAAAACATTAACATTTAAAACTCCTGGGGCGCCTGTGTGGCTCTGTCAGTTAAGCGTCTGACTCTTGATTTTGGCTCAGGTGGTCATCTCATGGTTCATAGGACCGAGCCCTTAGTAGGCAACTCAGAGCCTGCTTGGGATCCTCTCTCTGCCCCTGCCCTGCTCTCTCTCTCTCTCTCTCTCTCTCTCTCAAAATAAATAAAATAAACTTAAAAATAAAATAAAATTAGGGCACCTGGGTGGCTCAGTCATTTCAGCGGCCAACTTCAGCTCAGGTCATGATCTCACGGTTCGTGAGTTCGAGCCCCGCATCCGGCTCTGTGCTGATGCCTCAGAGCCTGGAGCCTGCTTCGGATTCTGTGTTTCCCTCTCTCTGCCCCACCCCTTGCTTGCTCTCTGTCTGTCTCTCTCTCAAAAATAAACATACATTTAAAAAATTAAAAAAATAAAATAAATTTAAAACCCTTGAATAAAAACTGATATCTTGAATACGTATTCCTTTTATCATCTTAAAGTTAAAACAAAGCTTTCAGGATGCTGTACCAGACCACATATTTTTTTTTTTAAAGGCACTGAAGAAACCATCTATGTAAAAAATCTGAACTTCAAACTGAGGAGATGATGGGACACACATTCTCATTATGCCTGGACGCTTTCTCCTCAAACAGCGTATTATAAGACTGAGTTGAATAGTGAAGTCCACTTTCCACATTTGAAAAAGAATTCCTTCCATGGAAATTATCATTCTAGGGCACACCTACTATGCCGAATAAGGTATTGCCTATTTGAAATTGTGTGTCTTTACCTTAATTCCTCTCATTTCAGAACGATTATTGAACCAATCACCGGAATCCTGGGAGGAGGTTGTCTTCTTAGAGAAGCAGGACAATTGAGGGAGTTGATCTTTGGTGTCCCCGGGAGAGAGAGAAGAGAAAGGAGCGGAGTCCAGGAACAGACAGAGGGAGCCACGATATTTTTTCCAGAACCAGCGTTCAGAAGTCTGCCCTCACCCTTTGGTATGACTCGGGATTTGCCCCCAGCGCCAGCCCCCTGTGGCCACTCTGAGGCCAAGTGGGAACATTTTGGGGTCAGACCACGCAATGACTCATCCTCGAGGCGTGTGCCCGTCAACGGCGCAAGGAGAGGGGGAGGGGGCTTCTCAAGGACACCAACCCACCTCTGCCGGCAGCAAGGAGCTGCTGGGTGTGTCCAAACGACTAGAAGCCAAGCTTCCAGCTAAGAAAAGCAGATCTTGGTTTCTATCCCCACAGGAGAAAAAAGAGAAAGGGAAAAAAAAAAAAACAGACTAAGAGGAGGGGGCACAGAATCTTCCAGATGCCTGTTTCATCCATCCTCCCTTCGTAATTACCCACAGCAGCAGCCGGCATCCTGGAAAGAGCCAGGTTTGGGCTCCGAGACCTACGTAAAGGGCCCTTGGGGTCGTGAGTCACCTCTGACTCTGACGGCTCAACAAAGGTGACAGCTGAGAGCGATGTGGTCTCTTTTACCCAGCCGTGCACGGCCCCTTCCCGCCAAAGTGGGGTGTGACACATATCTCCCCCCTCGCTCGCTACCTGCAAGCCCAGCTCTCCTTGGGTGGGGGAAGGGGGTGGGCGGGATGGTTCCTCGTTTGTATGCATCAGGGCCCTGTTTGCATGGATCCCCGGCAGCACCAGGGCTCTAGGACAGCCGGCCCAGACCCGAGGGACCTCGAAGCCCCGTGGGGAAGGCCCGCAAAACAAAAGAGGGCCTGGTCCCTCACCCGGACACAGAGAGCCGCTCCCAGCCCTGTCTAGGCACGGGCCACACGGTCTGGTCACTGAGGGCCGGGAAGCGGGGACCCAAGGCTGACCCGGTGCGGGGGGCAGGGGAGTGGGCAGAGAAGGCAGGCGGGGAGACTGGCGTGCCGGACAACCGTCCTCAGATGGGCACTGTGAGTACCAGGCCAAGGACAGCCTCCCCGCCCAGTGAAGAAGCTGGTGGCCGTGGGCGTTGGGGGCAAGGAACATCCTTCCATCCCAGTTTGCTCCACAACGGTGAGAAGAGGAAGAAAACAGTTTTATTATCGAATAAGCGTGGAAGCCGACTGCAGCGCGCCCACACGCGAGGCTCCGTGGAGATGACACAGCCGGAAAGACAGTCTGCCATTTTTTGTGCCACCGAACAGCCACAATCCATTGTGAACACGTGCCCAAGACTAAGGGTAGCCCGTCGTCCCACAGGAGGGCCTGGCCACGCCAACTGCGTTCTCCACGAGGTTACCCGAGTTCACCTACCGGCTCCGGGAGCTGGTTGTGCCGGTGAATTTGCCTTTGCCTCTAGGACAGGCCGGCTGTCACAGCCTGGAGCGTTGTGACAGGCGCGGTGGGACCGGGACCGCAGACGTTGATGTTTGCATTTCAAAGAGATAATGAGGACCGTTAAGCCGTTACAGAACATGCCTGGGCTTTAAAGCTGGCGAGAAGTGTACAAATAATTCACACTTGGATTCCTACCTATTCCTACGCGTATTGTATACACGAATTCCGACGTGTCAAAGGGACAGAGGACGAATTCACAAGCACTGGGTTTCTCCTGGGAATGCTCTACAAAAGGGAAGACTCTCTTCCCCTTTTCGGCCACTAGACAAGTTCAGCTTTAAATCTGCCTTACATGGGGGACGGCAGGGCCCTAAGACATGGGTGGGGCCTGGGCCTCCTTCCCCAAGTTCTGGGACATTCCAAAGCCGGCTTCCTTACACATTTCCAGGAGGAAATGACTGGGAAGCATGTGATGGCCTACAGCTGACACGAGGGGAATTTTTCCAGGACCTGGGAGGTGGGAACTGCTTTCCTGCCGGAGAGACACATGCCTCTGGCTTGGTTAGAGGTGACGTTTTGTTTGAGGGACTTGCCAGATACAGTCGGTGTCATCTCTGCGAACGATGCCTAAAGTCCTCTGTGGGGTCCAGAGTCGCTGAGATGCTCTCGTGGGAACTTTGTGCACCGGACGTGCTTGGCCAGGTGTGAAACCGACTCTCATCACAGGGCCAGCCTCGGAAGGACCAGTCCATGGGCCCCTGGTGGGGGGAGTCTCTTTCTGTGGGCTGAGTCCCGGGGACGGAGGGTGCTTTCTGACATTTAAGCCATCCCACCTCTGCGTGGAGTGCAGTCATTTCCAGGAACAGAAAATGGCAGACGTTTCTAGAGCGGCTTCTGCAAACCACAGGTGTTGTCCCCCGTAGCCCAAGCCACTACCTTGAACCACGGGTGTCACGGAGACCACTGTGACCTGAGCAGGAGGAAACATTCTCTCTCGAGGACCAGGGTAGCCAACCCCCACCCCGCTCCCCTGCGAGGTAATTGTGGAAATCACTCTATTGCATCCTGGAAGCCCCTTCCCCAAGAGAAATAACGCAGATCTGGCCACACACACACGCAAAGATTCCAGGGGGAGAATACGGTGCCAGGACTCCAGAAGAAAGGGGATGTGTTCCGAAGCCACAGAAAACCATCACGATGTCCTCATTTTCTTCCGTGTTAATTTCAGACCATGGCAAGGCCTGATTCAAACACCCCCTCCTCCCTGCAGTCTTCCTGCTTTCCCCCCATCTCCCCATCCCCCCCAGCCCAGAGCCCGCGTTTGCCTTCACCCACAGCACCCTCCTATCCACCGAATGAATAAAAGACTCTGATACCCTGAAGTTTTCTGACTTCAAGAGATGGTCATTGTAGAACATCTGGAAAAGCACAAAGAAAATTAAAATCACAAATAATCCCCCCCCAATCTGGATGGATATTTTCCCATTCTTCGTCCTGTGAACTTTATGTATTCTACAACGAAAAAAAAATAAGAACCAGACTGAAGGTGTTGCTTTGTAAGCTGTTTTTGTCCTCTTAATCTTACCACGCGTTCTTCTACAGTGTCATCTTGTCGCTTATGGACCACAGTTTATTTGAGCAAAGCAAGTAAAAGCGTGTGCTCTGGGGGCACCTGGGTGGCTGAGCTGGTTAAGAATCTGACTTCATTTCCGCTCAGGTCACAATCTCACAGTAGCGGGACTGAGTCCCAGGTCAGGCTCCTCGCTGAACATGGAGCCTGCTCGGGATTCTCTCTCTCTCTCTCTCTCTCTCTCTCTCTCTTCCTTTGACCCTCCTCCATTTGTGTGTGCATGCACTCTCTCTCTCTCTCCCTCAAAATAAATACACATTAAAAAAAAAAAGTGTGGGCTCTGGGGTGTAATTGCCTGAATTGAAATCGTGGCTCAGTGACCTTGAGCAAATCACTTAACTTCTTCGAGCCTCAGTTTCCTTATCTGTAAAATAGGGATATCCCTCACAGCAAGTTCAAAGAAGAAAACCAGCATTGCTTACAATCTCCTACACAATACAAATTACAATTTAAAAAAATGTGCATTTTACCGGCTTATTAACCTCTGCTTTCATAACAACGTGAGAGTCTTCTCTATCAAAATCTACAAGGGAAGGCTAAGAGAGAGGTATATCTCTGGAAAACCACAGGTAGGAGACAAAGTGGTTTATTGCTGAGTTATTTATAATATTGAAAAACTGGGGAAAACATCCAGCAAGAAGGACATAAGTAAATCACGGTATAGTCAGCCAATACTACATAGTTCTCAAAAATGATGTTTGTGGATAAGTTCTGATGACATGGGACAATTTTTATGATGGGATACACAGTGAAAAAAAAGGTTACAAAATCGTACGTCGCACATGATTTGGGTGATGGAAAATAACACATGATAACACGTTAGTGTTATCAGTGAGGGAAGAGAGTGTAGGCGATGGCTGATTCTTCGCGTTTGCTGGGAGTTTATTTTTATCCTTGCTATGCTGGCAGGAAGGGTTTCTGCTCTAGAACCTGCCCTTCTCCATCTGCTGCCTCACAACCAGGGCTTTCAGTAAGCCTTTTCAGGATCTGTCCACTCAGCTTTCAGTCCGCAGCCTCCTGCTCGCCCCACCCCCCACTTCCATCCACACCATTCCTGGGGAAAGCCACTTGATGAGGACAAGGGTTTTCCAGCTCCGCTTTTGACAGCTCCTTGCAAAGCAGCGCATGTCGTGGGGTGTGTGCTCCTTCATTGGCTTGAGAGCTGCAAGAGTACTTCTGCCTGTTCATAAAACGAGACTGAAAAACTTTGGGGTTTGGCAGGTTTGTAGGAGAGGGAGAATTTCAGATCTGTTTCAATTCCCGCCCCTCGTATAATTAACATCGGGAAGCACAGACCATCTCGTTTCTGGCTCTCAGTGAAAAGAAGCCCTTTTTATTTGGGCTTTATTCTGTTTGGTTCTCTTTGTGTGTAATAGCTGCTCAGACACGTGTACTAGCCGGAATGGGGTCTCGATCTGACCTAGAGTAGTGAAAGACCGGTATATGGGCAGGACACACACCAACTTTCTCTTGATTATGAGAAGACGTGGTAGGGCAGCCTAGAGGGTCAAGCCTTTGCTCCGGGTTGGAAAGATGACCCAGTCCAGGGCAGGAGTAGCATCAATGGTTGATGCTGGTTGAAGTGGTCGCCTGGAGACCTGAGTTCTAGTTCCGTGTCACCTACTTATCAAGCGTGCAATGGGAAGAAGGGGGGGGGGGTCGTCGTCGCCTCAGTTTCTTCACCTGTAAAATAAGTAGGTTGGCTCCGATGATCCCTTGGATCTCTTTCGGGTCCTAAAACCTCATGATTCTTTCTCAAGCAGGGGAGTAAGGGAGCAGGTATGGGGTGGGAGAGGGTGTGAAGGGAAAGCATTTGAAGGCCTTAATTTGTTTAAGATGGTCTCTTAATAATGGAAATAACAATTGCCATTGGTGAGAACCGTTGGTTTCTGGATCAGAAACGATCCCTACTCTGGGAGTCACTGCTACCAAAGGAATAGTTTTTCCTGGAAAATGGACAGGGAGCTCAAACCAGAAGCATAGACAAGGGGATCCCAGATTACAGGACACCATTGTGATATTTTTCTATAAATATAAACTATGATTAAATATGTTAATAAGGCGTGTTCTGATTAGCTATGGCTCATGTGTAACAAACCACCCCAAATGGTGCTTTAAGCAAAACCAAACTGGAGTTGACTGGGCTAAGCAAGGTGGTTCTTGCTTTTTCTGTCATGTGGTTGCAGAAAGACAGAGGCTGGACCAAGGTCATCCTGAAGGGTTCTTCACTCAGATGTCTAGAGCCCAGGAAGACTGAAATAGCCGGGTAGTCAATCTATTCATCAAGCCACGGATGGATCTATCCAGCCACCCATGGATCTATCTATCCATTTCTGGGTCTAACTATCTACCCACCTACCAACCTTCCTGCCTGCCTATCTACCTATCTGTTGGTCCCTCTGTGTGGTATGTCCCCAAAAAGGCTTCAGCATAGCTAGACCTCTTATGTGGCAGCTGGAGCCCTGGAGTCAGTGTCCCAAAGAAACACTAGTAGAAGCTGCATGACCTTTTCTGATCTGGCTTCAAAGTCGCACAGCCCCATTTCTGCCACATTCTATTCACTGAGGCGGCCATAAGAGCTTGCCCAGGTTCAAGAGGAAAGGTCACAGACCCTACTCCTTACTGTGAGGAGTGTCAAAGAATTACAAGCATGTTTCAAAACCACCACCAGGAGCAAGGATGAATTAATCAGTATCAACTAATGTAATATCGATATTATATATTTACAAAATGAAACCTACAAATTCTGACCAGCATGTCGCGATTATGCCAAAGGTGAGGCTGGAAAAACAATTTTTTAAAAATAAACAAAAGCTGGCCCAAGGGGCCAGGGCTTACAGCATGGTGGGGGCTGGGAGGAGGCGTGGTGGGAATGGATCCTGGAGTAGGGTGGGGAGGGCTGGAGGCTGCAAGCTTCTTCCCATTCTCCAGCTTACTCTGAAGCCCGAAGGTGAATACCCCTTCCACAGCTAGAGAGCTTACAATCAACCTTTTCACTCAGAGAAGAGGAAACGCTCCCCAATTACCCAAATTACACCACCCAGCCTGGTATACATAAATAGTAATGGGCAGCCCCAAATCACCATTCACACAAGAAAATAAAAGACCAAGATGAGTAAACAGAATAAATAAACCTAGAGGAAGAAGAACTCAGTAAAAACAAACCCCAAATTCTAATTATCCTCAGGCAGAGTCAAGATGATGCACCCACAACACAAAAAGTCTATTTATTTAAAAAAAATTTTTTTAATGCTTATTTATTTTTGAGAGAGAGAGGGAGAGAGAGAGACAGCAAGCAGAGGAGGGGCAGAGACAGAGAAACACAGAATCTGAAGCAGGCTCCAGGCTCTGAACTGTCAGCACAGAACTCGATGCGGGGCTCGAACCCACAAACTGTGAGATCATGACCTGAGCCGAAGTCAGATGCTCAACCAACTGAGCCACCCAGATGCCCCCAAAACAGTTTATTTAAAAGGAGCCCTTGGAAACAAAAAGCCTGTTTTAAATCCCTTTTGAAATGTACTTTTAAATTATTATAATAAATAATTTTTGTGTTTTGTTAAATAACTTATTATAATTTGTTTTAAGCCTTTTAAATAAATTTAAATAATTTTGATTAGATACAATAATTTATTAATTATTATAATAAATATACGACATACAATTTAAAAAAACTCAAAGAAAGAAAGATGACACCAAAAAGTCCAGAAGACCTTGCAGATTAGACAGTAAAATGACAAAAGGTGGATAATTTGAGAAAAAGAGACAGGAAGTGTCCAATGAGGTGAGCCGAAATTTATGCAATAGGGACTTCAGAGAAGGAGAAAAGTAAAAATGGAGAGGTGGAAATTATTAAGGAAATAATTGAAGAAAATCTCCCAGAGTGGAAAGAAGGCAAAGTTGTATTGCAGCTCAAAAGACCCCAGGGACTCAGCACAGTGAACAGACCATGATCCACAGAAACAACCTCATGGAATTTCAGAGCACGGATACTAAAGAAGATCCGGATAACCAGTGAAAGAGAAAGACCAAGGTTGGCATTATTCTCATCAGCACCACTCAGTGCTGGAAGACAGTTGGAGGAATTGCCTTCAAAGTCCAAAGAAATAATTTTGTACCTAGAATTTGATATCTTGCCAAACTATCCATCCAGAGTGGAGGAGAAGTAAAGGCTTATTAGACATGCAAGAATTCAGAGAATGAACTCCCATAAGTTCTTTGTGGAAATAAAATTGATGATGTGCTACCTGAGAAAGAGGAAGACAAGAGAACTAAAAAAAAAAAAAAAAAAAAAAGGAAATTAAACCAGCCTAGAAATACAATTAAAAGAAACTCACACTTCAGTTCAGATGTGCAGTCGGCTTAGCCAAAAGTCTACATATTTTGGAGCACAGAATAAATGATATAATTAAAGAAGTGGAAGGTATTTGTGATATTATGAAGAAGGAATATGTTTCTGTTGTCAATCAACCAAAAATCAGAAAACAGTAAGTTGTGGAAATATACATAGTATATATTTTTTATTTATAATATATAAACACACTTATACATAGTATATTATACATATATATTATAATAAAATATGTACACATATATCGTGGCCCAAATACAAAAGCAACCAAATAAAAAATGATTTTGTGTAGCTGATGGAGTCTAGGAAAAGAAGACCCACTTGACCTTGACATTGGTCATCCAATTGGACCTTGACCAATCCATTGTATAGATCTCAACCTAACACCCAATTCTTAGAGAATAATAGTTACAGCATCTTTGTACCTTATATACGGTTTGTTCCCTGGCTTTCCATGATCAGAATTCAATTAGTGACAAAGCACGGAAGATAAATTCACCAGAGAGAATGCCCGTGCCATAAATTTGACAAGGGGAGAGAAGTGGTATAGTTGAGAGAAGGTGGGCAGCAGAAAAGAGAGAAGTGGAAGGGGTGTTAGTTTCCTGTCTTACATGGTGGGGAACCGAGAAGTACTACCTACAGTTAGAGTGTCAGTAAACAGAGATGGAGGGATATATAAAATCATAAGGTTAACCATCAGAAGATATGAAAATACACCCCCCCCCAATGATTTGGAGGTGGGAGAAGGGAGTGATAAGTGAATAAGTCACTCACCTGTCACAGCTGAAAGTCTGTAGATAGTGCCTAAAACTGCTAAACAAAGACCTAGACGGAGTATGTTATCTAGCCGTATCAGTCAAGGTCAATACCTGAGAAAAACAGAAACAATCGAAAGCAGGTACCAATCAGGAGGAAAGCGAGCAAAGGAGTGGGAAAGGCTTACTATTTATGGCTTTCCAGGCTGTTGGCATTTTTATTTCCAGGCACCTATATGTTAAGAATTAAAAAGCAAAATAAGAAAAATACCAAAGGATTTGAAAGTAATAGATAGGCGTCCAGTCAAAAAGAGATTGTGCGGGTGATTTATTTACTTCTGTTTTCCAATTAGGTTGTAACATAGTTGTTGTTATTTCCATAATGGAAAAACTCATAAAGAAATGGTTAACACATTATTATTATTTTTTTAATCAAAAAAAAAAAAAAAAGGAGGAAATGGAGTTGACTAAGCGAAGAAATCCATCTGAAATATTTGCGGGGTGATTCTAAATGACCATGAAGGCCAGGCCAGCTGGCCTTCTACGGACTTCGGTTTCCACCTCCGAAACATAGAGAAGTTGGCTTTAGAAGTCCTCAGATCCTGCTCAGCTCGCATAGCTCATGAGTCTCTGAATTCCTAGCAACTCTGAGGATAGCCACTGAAATTATGTGACCCAGACAACCTCGACTACAGAAAGGACTGGGTTCTACTTTCCGTCGTCGTTGAGGGGCTGAGCGAGATTTCCACTTGAAATCTGCAGCTGTGAGGTGCTGCTAAGCTCAAGTTCCTCTAGCAGTATTGCGATCCTTCGCTCCAATAGAAAGTAAAGTCCGTGCGAATCTTAACTCTGCTGTTCAAATAGAAAAAAGCCAAAGGCTTCACACACTGAGGACCACGGATGTGCCCCCGCCCCCCGGCCCAGGCCCTGCTCAAGCTCTTGAGGAAACCTGTAATCATCTGGGCTTTGGCCTCCAAGCGAGGGGCAAAGCAGCCTTTGTTTTGCGAGAAGAGCAGGAAGTGTGTTGAAAGGCATAACCACAGCAAAATTGCCACATCAAACTGAGAGGTCTCTGAGACATGAGGAAATCACGCACCACAAGAAACCCGGAGGGAACCAAATCCCGCTGTCGCCTCTACCTGTCTCGCCAGGATGTAGACACTTTATCCCAAAGTTCTACCTTTAGTAGGTTATGAACCCCAGAACAGAAATCTTGTGACAGGGTCATGTAAGAAGTGATCGCCCTTTGCTTTTTGGAATGATGGTGTCTTTGAACATCTGAGGAGCCAAGACTAAAGAGTATCCACAAGTTGCCAGTCGAGAGTCCCCAATCCTGCCATATGTGCCTTACGTGGTGGGGTTGCCAGCAGCACCGGGAAGCTTAGGCCCCGCACCAGAACGCCAAATCAAGCTGCCTTCTACCAAAATCTCCGGGTGGTGCGTTGGGGCATTCCCATTTGATAGGCACAGGTGTACAAGGTGAGGTCGCACACCTGCCCATGTCAAGGACTGAGGATTTAATGACGCCCACAGAGGCCCCTCCAAAGAAGACGCTGTTGTGTTATACTGGTTATTACTCCGTATACAGATGAGGACACCCAGGCCCGGGTTGGCAGGACTGGAGAGAAGGCTTAGGGAAATCAGAGACCTGTCCAAGGTCAGACAGTAGTAAAGGGCGCAACCGGGGCTTCAAACCAGATCTCCTTGAATCAGAGACTCGTGCTTTTAACCATTACTTCCAGTTCCCCCACTCCAGTTGGATGTTTTCAAGTGATTCATTTGAACGGCTGCATCCAGTTGGGAGCGTGTCAAGAACCATTTTCCGGAACGTCATCCTCAGGAGCTCCCTTTCCACCACCACCCCCCCCCCCCCCACCCATCCATCTGGGCAGATATGGATGAGCAGGGAGGGACCCTTCAGAGCTCCGTACCAGAGGGTGTGGCCCTCCTCGGCAATCAAGCCTGAGTCACAGAGGGGCTGAGTGTGACACCAGCCCCAGAAACACAGCCTAGAAACGCCTGTGTTTAGAAACAGTAGGCTGAGGCTTCCGGGAAAGATGATCTATTTTGTGATGCCTTAAGGTTTCAGAATGACTGTGGGCCCCTTCACCTACCTCCTTGGGTCTGAAACCCTTGGGTCTGGAGACAGAGGAGGCTGGGGTGCAGGTAATTGCAGCTGACGAGAACCTTGCTTTTCAAGAACTTGAGCCCCAGGACAATGCTGGTCAGGGCTCCCCAAACCCCTCGTGGTATGATGTGGGGAAATGGGGGTTTTCTAGAAAGTCATGCATGCTCTTCCTGGAAGCAGGGAAGGGAGATGTGGGAGAACACACTGGTGAGCTTCCCAGAAGCCTCATTTTCTTGGTGACCCTGCACCAGAATTATCTTCTCTATCCGCAAGGACGAGATTCAGCTACAAACCACAGGATAAACGATAATAGTGGCTTCAACCAGTGCTTCCCAAACCACCGTGGGCACAACATGACACCTGTGGACCTCGTGAAGAGGCAGAGTCGAATTCGAAAGGTCCGGGGCGGGCCCTGAGGTTCAGCGTTCCTAGCAAGCTCCTGATGGATGCCCACGCTGCTGGTCCACAAAGCACACCGAGTAGTGAGGGCTTCCACAGGGCAGAAGTTCCTTCCTCCCTTAGGTACCAAAAACCTGGAGGTTGATTCCCCAGCTATGTGGGACCCATAGCAGCATCAGAGGGTCTGACTCTGACCTCTCTGTTCCTCCCTCTTCAGGGGTGGCTTCTATCCATAAGATCACCTTGTGATCCAAGATGGCTGCCGGCGACGAAGGATCTGTGCTCCAAGCCAGCAACGGGAAGAAGCAGGAGAGAGAAAAAGAGTGGTTCTTCCGGCCAAGCCAGCTTCTCCAAAATATTTTTCTTGCAGGCCATTGCTGCTTGGCCACCCCCGAGCTGCAGAGAGGCTAAAATTGGGTTTCTTTTCCTAAGAAAGGAGACAATGGGTGGCTGGTGGGCAATTAGAATGTCGGTTCCATCTCTCCAGTCACTCACCACCATTGTGAAACCCTAATGCAGAGAAGCATGACCTTGATAGCCTCTTTTTTCCAGCGGTTATTCTGAGGAGGAAGAGGTCGGGCTCCACTGTGCATCGTCTGGGTGGCTGGTGAGCCATGGCGAGAATAAATTTTAAAAAGTTCTGACGGCAGGGAAAGAAGGAGGAAGAATCGGGCAGAGTGGATTGGATTCTTATACAGTGCTGGAATCTGGAATCTGGTCTATGGTCTGGAATATCTGACTATAGTCATGCTTCTGAGGCATGAGATCTATCTTGTTCCCCAAGAAGTGGGCCTCCTCCCGGGGCCCTGACAGCCTCCTCAGGTGCCCGGAACAGATTTCCTCGCTGCGATGTTTTAGCTACAATTTCGTCCTCTCTCGCTGCTCACTGCAGTGCATGCTCCAGCCCCAGCTTCGCCCCTGGCTCATGCCCCTGACACCTGGCCTCACCCGTTCCTGGGTCCCTTCTCTTGCTCTGAAGAGAACCTGCCCGGTGCTTAAATCTGCCAGAATCACCGGACGTGGCCGCTGACAATTCCTTGCTGCTTTGGGTATTTTTCTTCATGCCCAATGTCCCCTCTAACTGAAATTACGTGGCCTATAGCCCCACCCACCCACCTAGGGAAAGCAGTTCTGGGGTGATGCTTAGACAGGGGTGCCCGCCGAGGGGACCGGGAGTGGACACCCCACCATAAACTGCTTAGTGGCTCATGACGCGACCTGATGCAAGGGGAACCCACCAAACCAAGGTGAGAGCATTTGCTATGCCAATCAGAGTCTCTCACCAGGGGATCCGACGTGGAGTCACAGGACAGAAAGAGGCACACGCGTGGCCTCTTATTAACGATGCCACCAACTCCTGTGGCTGACGTCCTCAGCTGCCAGCGCCACTGGGCCGGCATTTTGGGATGTCCAACCTGATGGTGTTCCATCCCGCTGGCCATCTGGGAACTCCGGCTCGAAGGCGATACCGCTTTTCTAAATGTAACCGTGGCTCAGCTGCCGAAACCAAATCCCAACGACACGGCTGAAATAAATGTAGGTCTAAGCTGGCGTGGTCGCTCCACTCCGCAAAGGTGTCAGGGGCCCAGGCTCTTTCTATCTTGTCGCTCTGCCCACTGTGGCCCCGTCCCCACCTGCACTGTGCTGGGGGGCTCACAGCGTTTCCACCTTCTGCCCGGCGGGAAAGGGCAAAGGACCCGGATGACGCGCCTCTTCCTTTTAAAAGCACAGCCTGGAAGTCACACGGAGAACTTGCACTTGTATGAATCACTGGCCTGAACGCGGTCACGTGGCCACCCGCAGGTGCAAGGAAGGCTGGGACATGTTGGCCCTAGTCTAGGCCTAGTCTAGGCAGTGTCGGGCGAGAAACCCAGGACTGTGTCCCCTGAGAGATAATGAAGAGTAGGGGACGTCTCCAGGTTCTGCCGGTCAGACCGGCTCCCTCTGGAACGCGGGGCTGGAGGGACCACAGATGATTTTCTCCCCGGGAGTGAGAGGAGAGGGAGGGCGACATGTGGAAAGATCGCAGCCGTGAGGCCACGAGAGAAGTCAAGAGCCCACGTGGGCCCCAAAGTGCCTGTCACGCCAGACATCACTGCCCTCTCAGGAAACCCCCTTCTCTCAAGGGCCCTGAGGCTCTCAGGAGTCTCTCCTCTGCACGTCCAGGGTACTCAGTCCCGTTGGAGGTGAGGTGCAAAGCAATGTTTGACTAGTGGGTCCGGTGTACAGATGAGCAAACTAAAGTCTACACCCTTCACCCGCTGCCCTGGGACCCCTGGCCCCGATCGATAAAAGAAGGGAAGATACAGCAGAATCTCTTGCTTTTAGGCTCTCGATCAGCGAGATGGAAACAAACCACCAACACGTGATGCTATCTGGCTTCCTCCGCGTGGAAAGTGCAGCCAGAGATCGAGAGGGCCCTGCCCGCCAAGCCCACAGCTCGGGGTGAGTCACCCGTGACGTGAGGCCGGGGTGTTCGCATGGGCACGGGGCACCGGACACGTGGGCCTCGCTGAGCGTCCACAGTATGAGGCCTCCCTTGGAGATCACAGTTGACTGAGCCACGGTGCACACGCTGGGGCCTGGGGACACATAGGAAAGGAGAGTAGGCCGGCGCTGAGGGGACATGATCAGCCTCAGGTCCTGGGGGAGGACGTCGTTCCCAGGAGGCAGAAATGGTGCCTGAAGAGGATAACAGTGTGATACCTCGCCCGGACACATAACTTTTGAAAACACGAAAGCAAAATCCCTAATCGGGACTTCCCGGATCTACAGTGCGCGTGAATTAGCCGCGGGCAAGCCCAGAGGCGAGCACCCCTTGCTAACCCCAAGAACGGACGTCTACCGGACGTGCCGGCCACGAGCCAACCGCGCTGCAGTGCTGGGGTCTCTGTTTCGGCCCAGGTGGCCCTCAGGTTAGGATGGGGACATGCGGAGCCGCCTCAGGAGGACAGGGTGGGGGACTGGTCCGGAGCGACAAGCGCCGGAAGGCCAGCAGCACGGGGCTCCCGGGAGGAGTGAAAGCAGCTGTCAAGCGGCTACTGGCTGCTAATGGTGGAAAAATTCTTTAGAAACTTCAGCTCAAACCAGCGTGAGCGAAAAAGGGAATCTGTGGGCTGCACAGCCAAACCGCACGCGCACAGAGGTACAGCTGGACCCAGGGAGGACTGGATTTAGAGATTCAACGGTCGTGAGGACTTCCTCTCTCCATGCACAAAACCCCACAGACGGGGCGGTCTGGACAGCGGGCATTTGTGCCCTGCAGGTGGGCAAGCCCAAGGCCAAGGCACCTGCACACTCACTCTCGAGGAGGGTCTGCCTCCAGGCTTGCAGGCGGCCGCCTCCTCGCCCGCCCTCCCATGGGCTCTGCTCTGCCTGAGCGCTCGTGGGCGCAGAGAAGGGCAGGCCCCCGAAGGGCACTCATCCCGTCCTGGGGGGCCCCACCCTCAGGACGTCATCCAAACCTCCTTACCTCCTAATACCGTCCCCTTGGGGATCAGGACTTCAACACGTGAATTTGGTGGGGAGGCCACGTTCAGGCCGTCGTGACCCAGGCCTCTGATTCGCCCCGACCGTCAGATTCATGCTCGCGATGGAGCTGTCCCCGCAAGGCCGAAGTCACCGGAGCAAGGAGCAGGTGCGCCAGAATCCCAGCCTCCCCTCCCAGCTCTGGGCTGAGAGAACCAGGAGGCCTCCTGCTTGGCTTTGCCAGGCCACGTGCACTTCCCTGGCCAGCCACTTTGGCCGAAAGGAGGAGGCCACTATGATTGGCCTGGGCAGATCACATGCTCATGCGGTCACGTGGCCGCCAGGAAAGCTGGCGTGGGGAGGAAGCCTCCAGAGCGCCATCGTATGTAGGCACCTCGCGCGACACATGCCTGCTGCAAAGCGACCCGGAAGCGGAAGCGGATGCCGTGGGGCTGTGCGGAGCCCTCGCTGGCGGGAGACTCCTTGGTGGACAGGCTGGAGATTATTCAGGGCGCTTACTTTGCAAGGGGTGGAAAGCTGTGCGATGGCATCTTGTAAACCAGAAATGCTGTTTGTTACTATTAGGATAGAGGCGGGGTGCCCCGGTGCTGGGATAAATGGCGGGGTGCAATTTACTTTAAAATGCTTCAGCGCCAAAAGAGCGATCCGAATGTGAGTCTGTACCGCTTCATCTACACTCTCAGGGAGGCCAGTTGCCCCCAGGAGGGCAACTCCAGGGGGTGGTAATTAGAGTTTAATCAGAAGGCCATAGCCCAGAGGGGCTCCCACAGTGCTTCCGCTGTCTCTCTGATGGATACCAGAGGTGGCGTTAGCTGGCGTCATGAATGGAGGGATGGGTCCTCGTTGGTGAAGCACCGAGAAACCCCACGAACACGTGGGCGGGGTGTTAGAATCTGCGGAGTCTTTCCTCCCTCCCACTTAGGAGTGTTGACCACCCACCGCCTGCGTGTCCAGCTGCTGATTCCAGAGGATGGGGGCCACCCCGAGTCTCACCAGCTGGGGTCTCCAATCCCGCTGCGAGAGTACTGTCACATCGGCTTCAGGAGAGACCTTCTATGGTGCGCCATGTTGGGGGAGCGCCCTGAGCAACGGAGAGTTTAGACTTCATCAAGCCCGCAGGAGACGGTGTGACTGATAGGTGCCCACTCCATAGGCAGTGTAGGGGGGAGGAATTCGGTCAGAGACATGTAGCGGGAGTCACCCAACATGTAGTTGGGTGAGAACGGGAGTTACTCTTGTAACCAACGGCAGCTGCTCATATTAACCAAAGGAACGCCATGGTTGTACGTGACCAGACTGGGAGGCGGGGGTGCGCCTGGGTGGTTCAGTTGGTTTAAGGTCCGACTCTTGATTTTGGCTCAGGTCAGGATCTCACGGTTCGTGAGTTTGAGCCCTGCGTGGGGCTCCCTGCCGACAGCGGGGAGCCTGCTTGGGATCTCCTCCCTCCCTCTCTCTGTCTCTGTCTCTGTCTCTCTCTCTCTCTCTCTCTTTCAAAGAAAATAAAATAAACAACAAAAAAACGGGAGGTGGGAGGTGCCCTTGCGAGCTCAGGGGCCCTTCAGTTTTCATCAGAAATATCTGGTATCCATCAAGTCTCAGGGTCCCAGCTGGGCTGGAGGCTGGGACAGGAATCCAACCCCCAAAGACATGGGAAAGGGTGTTGGGTGAAAGGCAGGGCCCATTCACACTGAGACTGGGGGATGAACAAGCTTCAGGAGGGAGAGAGAAGTCCCAAGGGACGAGGCAGAGACCCTGCAGCCGGGACTGGAGCCCAGCTGGAACCAGAGCCCATAAGAGGCCCCACGGATTCGAGCCTCAGAGTCTGGACTGCAGCCTCCTGAGAGACCTGGCAGGAAGGGACACGGGGGTGATGCCACCTGTGTCACCTGCAGAAAGGAGGCGGCCTCAGAGCCTGGAAACCAAGCCTGCCAGCCTTCCATCCATAGTTGACACGCCGGAACCACTGCCAGGAAATTCAGAGAGATTAGAACTCATGACAGCTTCGTCTTTTATCAAGAGCATTGAATCATCACCCTCTGTTTTCACTGATCAGCACTCTCGAGGTCATTGCAAAGACTCCGAAGTTGCCTCGAGAAGTTCACTACTCCAACCGGCAGCTCAATTTTTCTGCAGAGGGAAGGAGTTTTTCCAGAACGTGAAAGAGGAAGAAGGCGGAGTGGGGCTGGGTGCTGTGGGCAAAAGGGCAGGGAAGAGGAGGGGACATGCCACGGTAGCCCAGAGGAAGATTTCCAGGGACTTGCTGGACACATACATGTGAGGTGGTTTCCCCGGTCCCTCCTCCACCTGGCAGAAATCCTTAGCAAGTTCCCCACTGCTCATAAATGCATGTGTATCTCCTACTTCCAGTGTTAGAACTGACCTAAGCCAGTTAAGTCATGGGTAACCATGCGGTTCCTTTGGTTAATACCAACAGCGGTCATTATTTAAAGGAGTTGAAAGTCCCCTACTCCCCTGTAACCTTGCTCCGAGGTTACCATAAAAGCAAGTCTCAGCATGAGTTCTGCCCTGAAAATAGACTTCTTTTTAGCAAGCAGGCAATACTTTCAAGTGTAAGGGGATCATCTAGGGCCACAAAGGATGTAAACAGAGACCTCAAACAAAACATATCTTAGTGAGAACTGATATAAATGGATTTTCTTGTTTTGCTTTCAAAATTCCCCCATGTGACCTGACTCCCCAACCAGAAGGGAAAAAGACAGTATGATAAAACATGAGCCTCGTGCACTGTGAAAGATTTGCAGGCGCAAATATGAGATGTTGTACGGCCCAAAAGAAGCATTTCCCCCTCAAGAGCGTCTGCCAGGAAGATCTACGAGGACACTGCCTCATGAAGGCACAAAGGGAATTGTGAGAGGGGCGGGCTTTATCTGCGGCAGGTGCAGGGAGGAAGTCCAGTCCAGGAGGGTAGGACTGGGTGTCTAGACTGTGCACGGTACAACAACAGACCTAAACCGGGTGAGCATCCGATACTGGGGTCCAGTCAGTCATGTACCATTGGGGGCAGAACTCAGCATTCAGCACAGAGGTCCCAACAGTGGTGATCCTCCAAAATCCAGGAAGATGGGTGACAGGTAGGAGGGCACCTTGGACAACTGTGGGTTATAGCACCGTAGCCACTGGGGTGACATTTTGGAAGACCAGAGGACCCCAGCCCTGAGCAGGAACTGAAAATGACAGAGGCTCAAGAGTGGGTTCTGGAGGGACTGAGTCACTTCCAGGTAGCGACTGGGTTCAGAGAGTGAGAGAAAAATCCCAGTTATCGGAGACCGTCTGAACCAAGTTCAGGGCCACATACACTGGCCATAACTGAAGCTTAAGCCCAGAGTGTTGAGCTACACCTCCTTACCTGCCCCTTCTAAGGTCGGGACTAATCCCCCCAACGGAAGGGTTTTACCTCGGATGCATTCAGCTGCAAGTAACCAGGAACTGAACTGTAAGTGGCTTTAACAATAAGGAGATTGTTGACTCACAAAATGGAAAGATTAATACAGCAGGCTTGCGGCTGACCTCATCCAGCAACAGCAGCAGCAGTTCACTTTCCAGTGACTTTCTAGACTCTGCTTCTAGACTCTGCCTTTCTCGGGATGGTGGCTTCATTTGCAGGCTGGTAGCAAAATGGCTCCTGCCATGCTGACCTTGGGTGTGAACGGCACAACACCACAGGGTGAGCTCCCTTTGAGGCTCATAAGCTTTGTGGGCAGGATAGATTCCCTGAGCAAAACCCTCCTCCCCTTAGGAAGAAGGACGAGGAACGATACCAGCCACAACCAGAGTTTGCCAAGGGCAGGATGGAGCACAGGTGGATAGGAGACTGGGATTCCCAGGGCTGTTGCCCCTCTGCTCAGCTGCTGGATCCGGGGCAAGCCACTTCAGCTCTTCGGTCCCCAATGTTTTTCATCTGAAGATAAAGTGATTGAACTAGAGAATCTTTAAGACTCCACTCAGCTCTAAATAGTCTTTGACTCCATGAAATGGGTCGTTCGTGGATTACTCTCTACAAAGCCTCCGAGTATGGGAAACGATTGTCATCCTTTGTGGAAGGTTACACTTTCTAAAGATGGCCACAGCGACTCGTCCCACCCCACAGGCCCATGGCCACTCTGCCATCGGGAAGTGGAGTCTAATTCTCATCCCCTTAAGTCTGCGCTGACCTCATAACTCGCTTGCTATCCCAGGGGACCATGGGAGCGTGTGACTACTGAACCGTGGGAGAAATCACCCTGACGGCCTTCCCAAAAGGCTGTGCAGATTCCAGTTCTCTCTAGCTGCCGAAGAATCTAGCACCATAGAAGAAACCCCACTAGGCTGAGCCCGCCATGCTGGAGGGGCTCTGTATAGGCATTCACGCGGACCGCCCGGCTGAACTTCCAGCCCGCGGCCAGCCTCACCTGCCGGCTCTGTGCATGTGCCATGTCGGCCATCCAGCCCCCGCAGACCTTCAGATGACTGAGGCCTCGGGTGACATCATACCGTGAGCCGCATGAGAGATCCCACAGGTGAAGAGTCCAGCTGAGCCTTTTCGGAATTCCTAACCCCCGCCCCCCCAAACCATGAGCAAAATAAAATGGTTGCTGTTCTACACCCCTGTGTTTTGAAGCAATTTATTATACAGCAGGAGTAACCGGAATATCCACGCGGAAAAGTGGGCGTCAACGAGCCGGGAAAGATTTAGGGTCAACTTTGAGCAGTGGTTTCCGATCGTTGCAAAACCCTGAAGGCATCTAATTTCTCGTTGTGGCTGTTTAAGAAATTGGGTGGAGAGATGCTTTGAGGAACGATCTGGCAGGGTCTTGCCCGGAGGGAATGACAACGGACCTTCACATTTATGCGGCCCGCTGTAGTTGGTGAAAAGCGTACTAACTCAGCTGAGTGTCACAGCTAAGGGCTAAGGCACAAATCAGCCTCCCTCCTGGACTTCCTGAGACTGTGACCCACCTGTTTCCCGTGGAGAGAACACGAGTGGATGAGCAAAGCCTCCCTGTGGTGAGCGCCCATATGCATTGGGTACATTGCCACTCAGTCCCGATTGTCTCCACGTTGCGCCCTCATACGGGACAAAAGGGGGGCTGGAGTCCTCTGAGCTACCCAGTTTCCCAGCCGGGTCCCCCTCGTGCTCCTCGCGGAGCCTCCTCTGATGGCCTCAGGGTCCCGCCCCCTTTTACAGCTGTTTTTAGCAGCCGCTGCCTTGACCCTTAGTAGATGCATCCTCTGGTTATTAGTTTTCCTTGCAGCGGGTGTGCAAACAAAACCTCACGACGATGGCCCCGCGAGATGGGCAGGGCAGATACAACTGTTATTGCAGCAGCCGGCCTTCAAGGTGACCCCCGGGGGGGTCCGCACCTTCTGACGTTCACATCCTCGAACAGGGTTGCCTGGGGTAACAAATAGGACAGTGCAGAGGTGACAGGGCTTGACTTCAGAGGCCAGAACATCCAAGATAGGGTGGCTTCTGTCCTTCTGTCTCCGATTTGCTCACTCTGGGCGGAGCCAGCTCTCCCACTCAAAACTCAAGAGGCAAGAAACCAAGGGCTCCTGCCAGCAGCCGCGTGAAAGAGCCGTCTGGAAAGCAGGTCCCCCAGGCCCAGTCAAGCCTTCAGATGACGAGAGCCCCAGTGGACATCTGGCCCTCCTGCCATGAAAGGTCGGGAGCCCAGACTCCCCAGCCGAGTTGCTCCCAAATTCCTGAGCCTCAGAAACAACGTGAGATGATCAGTGCCTAAGACACTACATTTTGAAGGAGGTTTTTTTTTTTTTTTTAAGTGATAGATAATGAAGAGAAACATCCTCTGAGACACAGAGCCTCAGAGACGGACAGTGACTGGCCCAGAGATGCACAGCTAGAGCTGCGGCGGAACAGGGAAGAGAGCCCTCACCGTGTGACCTGCTGATCTGTGATGGGCCTCATGATTCAGCTAGTCCCCACTTTGGCCCCAGAGAAGGGAGAGATGAGGTTGTGGGCATGACACAGCAAGCTGACTGAGGGGGCCCGGCCGGGCTCGGAGCCTAGACCCGCAAGGCAACTCGACTGGGAATCCAGGCGAGGGAGACTGGCTGGGACCCACTGTTCCCCCTCGCGCAGGGCCCCCGTGATGAGAAACAAGCCAGCGACGGGGACGTCTTCTCACCCGGGCGGACACACACACACACACGCACGCACACACACACACACACACATGCACACACACACACACACTTCACACACGCGTTCTGGACGCCAGCCCCTACCACAATTGAGACTACCATGACCTGCGATGCTGTGATTCTGCTGGGCTGTGGTGAAGAAGGTTTGCGGTGCTGGGGCTGAGCGCGGAAGGTCCCAGACTACAACTCAGGGTCAGCCTTGCCTCCCAGTGTCCCTGCTACTGATTCATGTGTCCACTTTAGAGAAGTCACCCCAGCAAGGGGTGCTTTCGGTTCCCACGTGAATCACTGGCCTTGTGATCGCTGGTCACCCGTCCGCAGGCTGGGCTGTGGGCTCCATGAGCCTCCCGTAGTGACCAGCGTGGTGGTCATGGGTCAGCAGGTAGCCAACCTACGTGGCCGTTTTCTCATCCTTCCAGCTGGATCGGACTTATTCCAGCAAGAGCTACTGTGGCCCCTGGGTAGGAGTAGGATCGGGCAAGTCAAGAGGGTAGGCAAGGTAAAAAGATGGGGAGGGCTGAGCAGTCCTGGCTCGTGTTCCTGGTCCCCAGTCAGGCTGTCAACAGTGTGGAGGGAGCCGCCGGGTAGAGCCATAGAGCACGGACTGCGGTTCCCAGCGGGAAACAGAAAAATGCCCGAGCTGCAGAGGGCAGCCCCTTGGCATACAGCAGACCCGCAGAAGGGAGCTAGGGAGAGAACCTGAGGTGGTGACATATCACGATCAAGGGCCTCAGCGACCCGGCAGAGGGCCCTGTGCCTGATTCCCCATGCGACACTCGAGGACATCCACAACGGAGAGGAAAAAAATCATAGAGTCAGGGTGCCTGGGTTCGAATCTAAACCCCAGATCCCATCACTTGGAGAATCTTGGAGAAGTTGTTAGTCAATCTGGGCCTCAGTTTCCTCAAGAGTAAAGTCAAGCGAATGGTTTTCAAACTGGGCTCCTTAGAGCCCTAGGGTTTTGCAGACCCGCCTAGAGTCTGCCATTGGGAGGGAGCCTTTAAGCCAAGACTGTCCAATCAAAGTGTAAAGTGAGTCACATATGCCATTTAAAATGTTTTAGCAGCCACGTTTTTAAAAATCTAAAACTCAATGGGTGGTGTTAATTTTCATTCAGTATATCTAAGAGATTATTTCATGTGGTCAGTTTATTACATTTGCTAATAGGATATTTTACGTTCTCTTTCTTGTACTAAATCTTCAGCGTCTAGTGTGCAATGTGCACTTAAGCACCTCTCAGTTCACTCATATCCACATACCCAGCGCTCAATAGCCACGGTTGTGTACTTGGCTGGTGAAGAGGGAGGCAGGGGGGCCTGTAAAGGGAGAAGACTGCCTCCTGGTGGACAAAACAGGGGAGTGTGTGGGGAAAACTCCCGAGAAGCCATGTGTGTTTGGGGCTTCATCCAGCCAAGGGCGTGAAGGTAGGGGAAGGAGCGTGACAGCAGAGGTCGTGAATTCATCTGGCCTTTCCCGCACCGTGAGATGTTCGTGACAGCTAGCCAAGGTCTCAGTTGCTCTGAAAATGCCTTTGCATTGTGAACTGTCACGTGCATTACCTCGGTTTGAGGCTGGCCTTGTATAGGATTATGATCCAAGGGAATGGGTGGCCATTTGGGCAGAGCACACGCAAATTAGGGAAGCAGGGCGACGCGGGACTCCTGAGGAATTTGGGCGTGAGAACGCATGGCAACCCCAACACTGGGGAGAGTGGCTGTGGGCTCTTCCCTCAAGGAATTTTGCTGTGAAGGAGCGGGGCATACCAGGGGGTGGAGCACAGACCCGAGGGTGTTTTGAGTGGGGGAAAAAATACTGGGACAACGATACAGCTGCCGAACAATTGTTATGAGAAGATCAAAGGAATCAGAGTCATTCATTCGAGAGGCAGGAGAGCAGAGCTGGTTAGGAGTAGATTCCGGAACCAGCTTTGCTGGCTCCTGGAGGGGGTGTGACTTTCAGCAGGTTACCCCGTCTTTCTGTGCCTCAGTTCCCCCGTCTATACAACGTACATGATAATAGTCCCTGCCTCTGCGTGTGCAGTGTGATGAGTTGTGTTTGACGTGAGGATTAACATATGCTAAATGCTTAGAACAGACGTAAGGAGGGGTCATGTATTAGCTGCTATGATTATAGGAATTCCTTTAAGGGGCAGTATTTTCTGTGAGTGCTCACACAGGGGTCAGCCCCTTCCTCAGTGAGTTGAGGTTCAAGGGGAATTATGTGGCAAGTCTGAGTATCCTCTATTCAGAAGTGACAGTGTTATTTCAATAGAGGGCAGTGGCCCACAGTAAGTTCTCTCACATCTTCAACTTGTGACTGCCAAGAAAGCCAGCTTCCTGACCCGGTTGGGGACACTTGGCACCGGGGAGGTCCAGCCCCCTGTTTTACCAATATAGAAGCTTCCCTCAGGGCGCCTGGATGGCTCAGTTAGTCAAGCGTCCGACTCTTCCTCTCGGCTCAGGTCACGATCTCGCGGTTGGTGAGTTCAAGTCCCGCATGCATTGGGCTCTGCGCTCACGGAGTGGAGCCTGCTTGAGATTCTGTCTCTCCTTCTCTCTGCTCCTCCCCTGCTTTCGCTCTCTCTCTCTCAATAAGTAAATAAACATTTAAAAAGTTTTTGTTTTTTTTTTGTTTTGTTTTTTGTTTTTTTTTGTTTTTGTAAGAAGCTTCCCTCCTTCCCAGGGAAGTAGCTGAACTTACCAGGATTCACAATTCTACCTTTCAACTTTGATGTTGATGATTTCAATAATCTATTTTTTTTTTTTCCAAAATAATGCCTACCATTTGTTGAGCCACTGAATGGCCACCAATGACCAACATTACGTCTAGCCCATCAATTCTGCAAGGGGAGTATCTTTTCCGTGTTATAGCTGTGCCTCCCAGTCTTGCCTAAATTACAGGACTCTCCTGAGCAGTCGTTTTACTTACCAAATCTAAGCCCCTGGGCCACCTCCATCTTGGCCTCACTTGGGAGGGAGCGGGGGACGCGACTTAAAAAAAAAAAAAAAAAAAGAGAAAAATCCTGGTGGTCCAGATCCACGCTCCAGGCCAATTAACCAGAAATCTCTGGCTGTGAGACATCAGCATCTTCAGACTCCCCTGCGGATTCAGTGTAGCCCAGATCAAAAACCACGGGCTCTGAAGACGCGATTTTGGTTCTGGACCCGAGCCGTCCTCAAAATCGTGCCTGGAGCGTTTTTGCAGTCTGCCTGGGCGCACAGAACCCCAGTGTGCATGCGTATAGTTGACCCGAATGACACTGTGCCACAAACACGGTCCGGAATACTTCTTTCTACTCGACATCATGTTTTTGGGCTGCAGCCGCGGAGACCTATTTCTGGCTGCTGCTTTGTGTCACTATGTGTGCACGTATCAACACTGTATATGTTCATCCCCTAGTGACAGACTATTTTATTTTATTTCATTTTATTTCTTTGCCGTCAAACACGACGCTGCAGTGAGCGTCTCCCCAACTCCCTGCTGAGGCCTGTGCGGAGTGTCTCTGGATGAGGAACCCCCCCCCCCCCGGCCCCCCAGAGTGAAGCTTTCTCCCTCCTCATCAGCCTTTGATACTATGAGTTTCTGATTTTCACTCGGGTAAAAAGAAACGATGTCCGTAGCTTACATCTGCGTATACCTGATTGCTGTGCAAGTCCCATATTCCCAGAGCCGTTTGGGACCTGAATTCAAAGGGCTGCACAGAGGGAAGTCTCCATCCAAGAACCAGTAGAAATTCCTGAGCGATGACCAGGGCTCAGCCAGGTCTGTACCATGAAGTAGACACGGCCCAGGAGGAAACGGGGACTCAGAGGTCATCATGACCGACCCGTGGGTCATCAAGGCTGTTCCTATGAGAACCGGCATCAGGATCCAGGTGTTCTGACCCCTCTCCAAGGCTCTTCCTACTAGATTGGGTGGTACCTGGAGCCCATCAACAAGAGAAGTTTCCCTGCCAAGCCCGGGGTTCAGACTTTTGTGGGACAGCTGGGGGTTCTCTTTGTTTTTCTGTTTTGTTTCTTTTATTTTAAAAATTTTTATTTGGTTTTGTTTTACTTTATTTTATTTTAATTTAATTTTATATGTTGAGAGAGAGAGAGAGCATACATGTAAGCAGGGGAGAGGGGTAGAGGGAGAGAGAGGGAATCTTAAGCAGGCTCCGCGCTCAGCGGGGAGCCAGACATGGGGCTCGACCCCCTGGCCCCGGGATCATGACCTGAGCCGAAATCTAGAGTCGGAAGCTCAGTCTGACTCTTTGTTTCTTTAATCAGCTTCACGGAGATGGGTAATTCACATTCGATGAAAAGTACCCCCGTTAAACGGGTATTCCCACAAGTCTACACCAGTGTGACCACCACCAGTCAAGATAGAAAACATTCCTGACACCCCCAAAAGTGCCCTTGCAATCACCCACCTTCCTAGACAAATCACCCACCCCAGGCAGCCAGCGATTTGCTGTCAGTGTGGTTTAGATTCATCTTTCCCAGAGTTTCTACCACTGCAGGTTAGATTTATCCTTCCCCGAGTTTCCCAAGTTCCATTCAGTTCTGAATCAACTCGTGGGTGTTACTCAGCATGCTGTGTGTGAGAGCCTTCCGCGCTGTTGCACGTAATAGTAGCCCGTTCCTTTCCATCGCTGACTTCTCTCCCGTCGGATGACTATACCACAATCTGGCGGTCCGTTCACTTGTTGATGGACCTTCGGTTGTTTCCAGTTTGGGGCTATAGCGAATAAAGCTGCTGCAAACCTTTTTTGTCCCAAGGCCTTGTGGGGAGAGCAGGGCCAGGACCGGGCGGAGGCGTCCAAGGTGCAAAACTGAAGGACAGTCCCCCCCAGCTCTAGGAAGGAGCCAGCTCAGCACCCGCCTGCACCTGAGAGTGAGCGCCTCCTTAAACACCACCCCCCCAGCGTCTCGCTTGCCTCACCCTGGTCCTGGGACGGGCGAGCAGAGGTTTTTGTTGTGCAGCAGGATATTCACGGTCCACTTAGAGCCCAGGAACAGAGCCAGAGTCTGAGTTTCTCAGCGTGTGAGCTGAAAGACCCCTCGCGCGGCCTGGTTACCTGCTGAGCTCATTGGACTTGGGGATCCCTGCCCCCTCCCCGCCACCTTCCCGCATCAGGATTTCTGGGCCAAGAGCCTGGAGATCGTGTTTGGTACAACATAAGGGACACACCAGTACTCTGCAGTTGTAAACCCACGGCCGTGGGCAGTCAACAGCCGTTGAAGCTTTTAAAGCCGAGCAGTAGGAGGACCAAAGCTTGTTTGTTCGTTTAGGTTGGAAGTCACTGAAGATTCACAGGAAGCGGTGAAAATGGCATAGAGAGAGAGCGCCTACCCATCACTCCTTTCCTGCCGATGGTCACGTCCTTGGCTACGGTGCGATATCACCGGGTACTGGACATTGATACAATGTGTGGTTCTGTTCTGTTTTATCGAGTGTGCAGATCCCGGTAACCACCACTCCCGCCGAGACTCTTCCCTGACCGTGCCAACCCCCTATCCCCTGGCAACGACCCATCCGCTTTCCGTCTCCAGGATTTTGTCATTTCAAGAACGCTATGTGAATAGAATGGCACGGCCTGTGACCTTTTGAGATCGCAGGGCTTTTGTTTTTGTTTTTGTTTTTGTTCTACTCATCATAACCCCCCCCCCCGCCCCAAGATGTGTCGGAGGAGTTGCACACCCCAAAAGCGTGCTCCTTTTTATCACTGGATAGCAGTAGCCCACGACATGCCATCGAGCCATTCACCCATTAAGAGACTTTTTGGTTGTCTCTAGCTCGGAGCTCTCGAGCATTAACCTTCTGCAAATATTCACGTGTAGGTTTTTGTGACAAGGTGAATTCTCGTTTCTCTGGGATCAATGCCCAAGAGTCTTTGCCAGTGTGTGTTCAGGGGTGGCCAGACGCTGCCGAGCTCTTTGCCAGGGGGGCTGTGTCTTTTTGCTTTTCCGGCAGCGACGCAGGGGGACATCTAGTTTGTCCACATCCTCGCCGGGATCTGGTGTTGTTACTGTGTTTGATTTTCTCTCGTATAGGTATGTAGTGGTATTTCATCACAGCTTCCGTTCATACTTCCCTCACAGCTGGCGACGTGAAATGTCCTTTCGTGCACTTGTCGGCCGTTTGTCTATCCTCTTCGGTGAAATGTCCCTTCAAGTCCTTTGCCAACTTTTAACTGAATTGTTTCTTTGTTTGTTTTACTACTGAAGGTCAAGGATCCTCTGCATATCCCGAATGTGTATATGCAGAATCCTTTGTCTCCTATGTGGTTCGCAAGTATTCTCCCCCAGTCTGTGGCTGGTCTTACAGGGTCACTTGCAGAGCAAACATGTTTCATTTTGCTGGAGTCTGATCTATCTGTCTTAGGCTTGTGACACTTTGGTGTTATGTCTGAGAGCCCTTCACCAAGCTGTAGGTCCCCCAAATCATCTCTTACATTTTTCTAATTTTACATATGCGAGTATGTCCATGATGCATGTTGAGTTAAGTTGTGTGAAAAGTCCAACATTCAGATCGAGGTTCTCCTTCCTTCCTTCTTTTCTTCCTATTCCTTGCCTTGCCTTCCTGCGTTAGCCATTTACGTCCTTTACTTTCCACATCGGTTTTAGAATAAGCCTGTGCATGCCTACAAAAAAAATCTTAAGAGATTTTGACAGAATTGCATTGTAACTACGTATCGTTTTGGAGAGAAATGACCCTTTTACTGTGATGAATCTTCCACCCTGTGAACACGGTATGTTGCTCCATTTATTTAGATCTCCTTTGATTTCATCGACATTTTGTAATTTTCAGCATCCATGTTCTATACACTTTTTGGTGATGTATGCACAAATATTTCTTTTCTGAGAGATTGTAAATGGTACTGTACTTTAATTTTGCTTTCCATGTGTTTATGGTTAGCATAAAGAAATACAATTGCTTTTTATATGTTGATCTTTTTTTTAATTTTATTTTTTATTTTTTAAAATTTACATCCAAATTAGTTAGCATCTAGTGCAACAATGATTTCAGGAGTAGATTCCTTAGTGCCCCTGACCCATTTAGCCCATCCCCCCTCCCACAACCCCTCCAGTAACCCTCAGTTTGTTCTCCATATTTAGGAGTCTCTTCTGTTTTGTCCCCTCCCTGTTTTTATATTATTTTTGTTTCCCTTCCCTTATGTTCATCTGTTTTGTGTCTTAAAGTCTTCATATGAGTGAAGTCATATGATATTTGTCTTTCGCTGACTAATTTCACTTAGCATAATACCCTCCAGTTCCATCCACGTAGTTGCAAATGGCAAGATTTCATTCTTTTTGACTGCCGAGTAATACTCCATTGTATATACATACCACATCTTCTTTATCCATTCATCCATCGATGGACATTTGGGCTCTTTCCGTACTTTGGGTATTGTTGATAGTGCTGCTATAAACATGGGGGTGCATGTGTCCCTTCGAAACTGCACACTTGTATCCCGTGGATAAATGCCTAGTCGTGCCATTGCTGGGTCATAGGGTTTTAGTTTTTTATTTAGTTTTTTATAAAAAATAAACTAAATATTTAGTTTATTTAGTTTTTCTATTTTTAGTTTTTTGAGGAACCTCCATACTGTTTTCCGGAGTGGCTGCGCCAGCTTGCATTCCCATATGTGTTGATCTTATATTCAACTTTGCTAAACTCTTTTACTGGCTTAGGAATTGTTACAGTCTTGTTTTGTTTTTGGATATTCTTGGTATTTTCTATGCAGATTATTATGCCACCTGCAAACAGGTACAGTTTTATTTCTTGCTTCCCATTCTGTGTGCCTTTTATTTCCTTTTCTTGCCTTACTATACTGAATAAGAGTGTTAAAAGCATGTGTCTTTGTCTTGTTCCCAGTGTTACCAGGAAACATTCAGTCTTTCACCAACTCGTGTGATGTTAGCTGCTGGTCATTGTTACACATGTTCTTTATCAAGTTAAGAAAGTTCCCCCATCCCCGGTTCTTGAGAGTTTGATCATGAATGGGTGTTGAATTTTGTCAAATGCTTTTACTGTATTCGTTGCTATGTATCTTTTGTACTATTTTTTGTCTCGTGTGGGTATAGGGTAATACTGACCTCACAACGTGAGTTGAGAAATGTTCTCTATTTTCCTGAAGGGATTATGTAAAATTAGCATTTACTCTTCTTTGCACATTTGGAAGAATTCCCCATCCAAATTATTTGGACCTGGAGATTTTTTTTTTCAGGAGTTTTTGTAAATTGTTTTTAACGTTTTATTTATTTTTGAGAGAGCGCAAGTTGGGGAGGGGCAGAGAGAGAGGGAGACAGAATCCGAAGCAGGCTCCAGGCTCCGAGCTGTCAGCACAGAGCCCGACGCGGGGCTCGAACCCACGAACCACGAGATCATGACCTGAGCCGAAGTCGGACGCTCAACCGACTGAGCCACCCAGGCTCCCCTCTCAGGAGTTTTAAAATTATGACATCAGGGACACCTGGGTGGCTCAGTCGGTTAAGCGTCCGACTTCGGCTCAGGTCATTCATGCAGTTCCTGAGTTCGAGCCCCACCTCAGGCTCTGTGCTGACAGTTCAGAGCCTGGGCCTGCTTTGGATTCTGTGTCTTTCTCTCTCCGTCCCTTCCCTACTGGTGCGCGCTCTCTCTCAAAAATAAACATAAAAAAATTTTTAGATTAAATTATGACTTCAATTTCCTTAAAAGTCACAAGGCCATTGAGGTTAATTTATTTCATTTTGGGGGAGCTGTGATAGCCTGTGTAATCGGTTTGCTTCATCCAAGTTGTAGAGTTGTCTGTAGGATTTGACTACTCTCCTGTGATGTCTGCAAGGTCTGTAGTGACATCTGTTTCATTCCTGATATTAGCAATTTGTGCCTTTCTCTCTCTCTCATTTTTTCTGTCAGTCTTTCTAGAGATGTATCACTTTTATCCCATCTTCTCAAAGAACAAATTCTTGTTTCATTTTTCTGTTGTCTTTGTTTTCAATTTTATTATTCTGCTCTTTATTTTTCTTCCTTCTACTTACTTTGAGTTTATTTTTGCTTTTCTTGTTCCGGGCTCTTAAGATTGGGGCTTAGATTATTTCTGTGAGCGAGTTTCTCTTTTCTGATGTAAGCAATTGGCAATGAATTTCCCTCTCAGTGCTCCCTTTCTGACTCATTTTTATTCCATTCTGTGTGCTTTTTTTATTATTATTATTATTCCCCTTGAGACTTCTTTGATCTTTGGGTTATTTTAAAGTCTGCTGTTTCTTTTCCAATAACTTCCTCGGTGAAGATTTTCAGGAGCAGGAAGTTGCTTTACTATTTTTACATATTCGATTTTATTATATTCTTCGCAGCTGTTAATTTCACAGTAAGGATGTGCTGGAAGCCAAGTTCGTCTTTGTTATCGAAGGAGCCCAGAGCTTTGTCCGCTAACTTGCCTTGACACGGAAATAGAGGTGAACCCTCCCCAGCCCCCGACCCCTGAACACATGGATACACACACATGCCCGTGATCCACTGACACCCACACCGAATCAGCAGGGTTCATTTTCCAAAACAAGGCTAAGGGGCAGCCGCCACGGTAAACAAGAAACAGGAAAAGGAAGGTGTTTAGGAAAAAGGTATCAAGTCAGAACTAGGTCAAACCAGAAACCCCCAGCGGAAGTATCAGAAACATTTCAGGGTCTGGGTTGACGGTAGACAAGGTGCATTTCTGGTACATTGGTAACACCTGCCTTCAAAATCCGCCCCCCCCTCCTCCACTCCCCACCATCACTGCCCCTATGGTGGCGGGTCAGTCATTCCGCTTTGAAAAGGAAACAAAGACACAACTCTGGAACAGAAATTCCAGGAACTAACAATGTATCAGAGTGAAAGAAAGCTGTGTCCTGCAAAGCAGTTCATCACCCGCGACAGATAATAATGCCCTTCTCCAACGCCATGTGCTGAGGCTCATAGATACACTGTGTTTATGATGATATGCAACACATATATAAACATATAAGTAAGTCTTTACCCATCCTGTCTGATAACTATTTCTGTTTCCTGTTTTTCTGCTGTTACTTCTTACATTTCAATCTATCTGGAACCCCCTATGGTTGTAGCTTGATAACACATTGACAGATCTGCCAGTGTCTAGGGTTCCTCAGCAACCCAGCCATGAAAGAAGATCTTTGGGCTCTACACTTCAAACGCACAGGGAGGGGAGGCAACTTCAACTCCCCTTATAAGCCAAAGGCACCCAGCCAGCTTAGACCAGGGTTTCTCAACCTTGGTGCTGTTGCCCCTTGGATAATTTTCTTTCCTGGGAGTCTATTCTGTTGGGCAGCGTCCCTGGCCTCTATCTGCTAGATATCAACGGCTTCCTCCCAGTTGTGATAACCCCAAATGCCCCCCCCGGACATTGCAAAATTTCTCCAAATGAGAGTGACTTGTTCACACGTATGCCTCCTTATCCCCCGCTCCGGACGCTGTACCAAGCCATGATGCCTGGTGCCACAGCAGCCATTTTGCGATCATGAGGAATGGTTCTACAGAGGTGCTCAGGCTGGTACGTGAGACAGAAAGGGCCCTAGTTCTTGATGACATTGCTGAGTTACTGCACCCACTCTAGCATCATATTCCTCTGGGAAATTAACAGCCTGCCGTTACTTAAGCCACTTTAGTTATCACTCGCAGCCAAGAGCATCCTCTCTGCTTAAAACCTTTCACTTCTCCATTCAGGATGAATCTCCTTAGCCTCGCCTCCCTTTCCTGCCTCATCTCCCACGGCTCCTGCCAGGACACACTTTCTCCTCTTGGGCTGTAATTAGAGTCCTTTGAACCAGTCCCAGGGCTTCCTGTCTCCTGATTTCTACATTTGTGGTCCCCAGATGCCACATTCTCCCTCCTCTTCTCTCTCTGTTCACTCCTACTCACCTTTCCAGACTTAGCTTGTGTCATTACCTCCTGGACATCCTCCCTGAGTCTCCATGTGGTGGTTTTGAAATGAGGACCCCAAATTATTTAACACTCCTCCATTTGAAGGGGGTCACACATTTCCTCAAGGCAGGGATTTGGACCTTTGTGACTTTTCATTCTCTGAGCACCAAAACAGTGTGCTGGTTGACTCACCCAGGTGGAGTGTTATTCGATGACACACAAGGTGACTTTTTTAAAAAAAGTTTTTGGGGCGCCTGGGTGGCTCAGTCGGTTGAGCATCCAACTTTGGCTCAGGTCATGATCTCATGGTCTGTGAGTTTGAGCCCCGCGTCGGGCTCTGCGCTGACAGCTCGGAGCCTGGAACCTGCTTCGGATTCTGCGTCTCCCTCTCTCTCTGCCCCTCCCCCGCTCATGCTCTGTCTCTCTCTGTCAAAAATAAATAAACATTAAACAAAATTAAAAAAAATAAAAAAGTTTTTATTTAGGTTCCAGGTAGTTAACATAACAGGGTAATATTAGTTTCAGGTGCAGAGTATAGTGATTGGACACTTCCATACACGGCCCGGGGCTCATCACAAGTGCCCTCCTTAATCCCCATCCCCTCCATTCATCTCCCTTCTGGTAACCCTCAGTTTGTTTGAGCAAAGGCGAGAAAGAGACAGAGAGAGAGAGAGAGAGAGAGAGAGAGAGAGAGAGAAGAGAGACAAGGTGACTTTTGTGGTCAGGATGCACAGTGTGTGAGATGAGCTAGCCAGAATTGAAGATGCTGGGCGAGCCAACTCAACCCGACCAGCAGAACCTGCTCGTCTTTCAAGCCACAAACCCCAGCAGCACTGCCTCTTATGCACAACCCCCCCCCCCACCCCCCTCCGAATCACGGGATGGTCTGGAATATGCACTACTGCCTAAGCGTCCCTACACCCGGCATCCAGCCCCCTTTTCCCTGGACAACCTCCCCTCATCCCCCAGATCTCCCTTTGACATCACCTCCTCTAGGAAGCCTTCCTCGCCTCTCCAAGGCTGCTGTGTCTAGAGTCTGTCCCTCACATCACACTGAGCACACCGCCTCCGAAGGTCCTTTTCCGCGTCGGTGAGCCCGCGGGCCTCTCGAGGGCAGGGAACGGTTTGTTCCTTTTTGAACACCCAGCACCTGGAGTAATGCCAGCCAGGGCTGGCTGCGAAAATGAAGGCTCACGGCGTTATTCTGCCTGTGGTGCGGCTGCGTGTTTTTTGCTCTTGTCCTCCGTTCAAACGTGTACCCAGATCTGACCGTGTTCTGAAGGTACAGCTTCCTGCCTTGCGTTTCACTTCCCCCATCCAGGTACCTGGAGCTGGCAGCTACGGGGCACTCGCCTGGCATTGTTCTGAGGGCCTCACTCATTTCCTTGATTTAATCCCCGTGACAAGTCAGTGAGGCTGATGCTGTGATTACCTGTGGTGTGCATAGGGAAACTGAGGCACCGAAATTATGCGGCCCCTGTGTCCCGCGGTCTGAGTTTGAGCCCTCCAGGTGGACCCCAGAGCCCATGATATGCATCCCCACACCTGCCTTCTTCTGGCCCACCTAGCCACCTGCTCCAAATGCAGAGGCCAGACTCCCCCCGAAGAGCTTGTTTCTGTAGGACCGAGGAGGGCCTCGGGGGTTGCATTCATCGTGAGCCGTACATAGTGCAGTTTCCACACGGATCTCCCGCTCAGAAAGGATGGCCGAGCCCTGGGACCATCAGGGAGCGGCCAAGACGCTACGAGGGCTGGAACCTGCCGTGCCCTTCTCGCTGCATCACAAACGCTGCCTGGGCTTCCCCTTCTCCAAACTCTTGTGACCTCTGCCAGGCATGCTGTCACCCCCACCCACCCGCCCACCCACGTGTGTTTGAAGAGCCATGAGGGGGTGAGAAGAGGGTAGACGTCCTGCTCAGAATGAGCTGGCAAATGCCGCGAGCACCACCAGGGACGCCCCCACGCGGCCCCTTCCAGAGGCCCTGGAGAGGCCAAGAGCCCTCCAGCTTCTTAAATGTCTGTCGAGTCCTCGCTACTTCCAGAAAGCTTCAGAGGCTCCATCCGGAACTGTTCATGCTGTTGCAGCACACCCACCGGGCTCCAGTCCCCTCGCGGCAGCCTGTGGCCGCCCTCCCAAGCGCCGCCCTCCCAAATCCCCGGGGACTCCAGCAAGGCTTCGCTCCGCCTGGGACAGGTGTGACCGGGGAGCGGGGCGACAGCAGAACCAGGGGCGGCCCCAGCCGGCTACCTGTGTTTCCCCAACTCTCAGTGTGAAACTGTCTAACCAGGTTCATGTGTGGTCGGATAGGCACAGCAGGCTTCAGAGGAAAAGGGCCTCTACCCGGGAGCCGGTGATTTCAAGCCCCCAAGCTTGGAGGGGGCTGCATGATGATGCGGCAGGTGGCCTGGGACAACGCGGCCGTTGGAGCTTTGCCAGAGAGCAGGCGGGGCTGCATTTGGGGGATTTCCAGGCGGTGTTGCCAATGGAAGCTAACTAGAAAAGGTACCTCTCAGCGAGCCACATCAAAGGCAAGTTTCTGGAGAGTTTGCAGGACTCCTGGTGGTGACAGTCTTTGAGGGGAACCCAAGAGTGTGGGATGGGAGAGGTAACATGGAAAATCAGGCTGGGGACTTCCCCCTAACCGATATCGTTGTCCTCTGACCGTTGCTGTGCGATAAAGCCCCCCATAGAGAGAGGCCCCAAGTAAGAGCCCTTTAATTATAGCTCATAATTTTGTGGCTCAAGAGCCTGAGCAGGGTTTCTTTTCTTTTTCGAATCAAATTTTTTTGGGGGATGTTTATTTATTTATTTCGAGAGGGGCGGGGGAGAGAGAGAATCCCCAGCAGGCTCCATGCTGTCAGCACAGAGCCCGATGCGGGGCTCAAACTCATGAACCGTGAGATCACGACCTGGGCCAAAATCCAGAGTCGGACGCTTCGCCGACTGAGACGCGGGCGCCCCGTGAGCAGGGTTTCTTTTTCATGTGGCCTCAACAGAGACCCCTTGGTGCTGTTGGGCTGGTAGATGGGCCACTCTGAGGCAGCTTCACTCCCATGTCTGGTCCTCAGCAGAAAAGGCTTGATCGTTGAGCTCAGCTGGAACCACCAGACGTTACACATACAGCCTCACCAGCCTGGTGGCCGCGTGCAGTTGAGCTTTGTAAGTAACGGTTCAGGGTTCGCAACGAGCATGTTCCAAGGGACCCAGCTGGAGGCAGCAAGGCTTCTTACAACCTAAAACCCCCAGAATGTCACTTCCGGCACATTCTGTCGGTCAAGCAAGTCACCGAGACCGGCCCACGTTCAGGGAGGTGCATTAGACTTCACCTCCCGATGGAAAGAGCAGTAAAACGTTTTCAGCCATATTTCATCTCCCATATTGCAAAAGCGTTAGGAAACACTTGCCGGGCTCACAGTGGGGATTTTTGCTCCACACATGTGTGTCGAGCTCCTCGTATGTTCCAGGCACTGTCCTAGGCCCGAGAGAGATGGAAACACGAACAATTCAGAGCATGGTCCCCGCCCTCATGGAGGCTATAGCCTAGAATAAAGTCTAACATAGTTACACGGTGCCTGGCATGTGGTTAAGTGCCCAGGAATGTTGGCTCCTAGTATTATGACTGGCAAACAAGTCCCCGTTGGATAAAAATGTTGGATAAAAATGTTGGGACCAGAGCAAACATTCAACAAAGAGCCTGGCATGTTCAAAAGGGTGACGTCTGAGCCAAGGAGGGGTGGTAATGAACTGGGAGGGGGGGAAGCAAGAGAGCCTTCGTGCAAATGGAAACAGCGTGTGTGGCGAGTGCAAACCTCACCCAAGGAGGCTGGACTGGGATGGATTGGCCGAGGCTCGGAACGGGGACTCTCACGCTCGTCCCTCCAGGTCTGCCTTCTGCCGCCCACCTGACTGGGCTTCATCAACAGCCCCTCTTGCCTCCTTGCTGGCACCAGCGGAAGGCTCCAGCAGGAGTTTGGTGGTGTGGGAGGGGAGGAGAAAGAGGCCGGTGTATTTATTCCTCTGGCTCCCTCCCTGCTGGGCAAGGGGTGGAAATGACTACTTCCGCAGACGCAGGCCACATCCCGTGTCAAGCAGCCAGCCCTCTCCTAGGGCTCCGGGTCTCTCCAGGGCCTTCAGTGACGCTTCCTCCTGTGCCTTCCCTCCTGCGATTGGATCGATCGGCGGCGGAAGCTGCCCCCTATTGCTAGATCAGGAATACTTCACCCCTGCTGTTTGACTTCCTTACACCCTGCCCACACCTTTGGGGAAAGTCCTTTCCTTGAATTGTCCTCACTCACCCTGTCAAGAGGGCCATCTGTCTCTTACCGGCATCCTGAACGCTAGCCCTGTACCACCTAGGATAGCAACCGGGGGGGGGACTCTCTCTCGGGAACAGTCCCAAGACAGGGATAACCTTCCATGCAGCGGTGTGCTGGTAAATTTGAACAACATGCCCTCCAGAGGAAAGATCCCTGATTTGTAGCGTTTGTCAAATTCTGAGGTGTAAATACTTTCACCAGGGCTGATCTCAAGCTAGCCTCATGACAGCAGCCAGCTCGCAAAATTCCTACAAGCACAGCACACGCTGGCGGGAACCAGCTCGAAGGGAGAAGAGATCCCCAGATGACCCGTGAGCTCCTGTTCTCCTGGAATTTCAAAAGCAGACACCAAGTAAGGATTAGACGTCCAAGAGGTTTATTGGGGGGGGGGGGGAATTCCTGAAAGGCTAAAGGGGGAGGGAGCAGGGGTGGGAGAGCCCTGAGGCCATGCTGCACACACTTCCACCAGAGGACACAACAGCGATCCCACTGGCCCGGAAGTTGAGGCGACCACCTGGCCGCTTTGGGATCCTCTTGCCTCTGACTCAACAGGCAAAGAAGGGAGTCACTGTGCTGGCTGGGTGATTGATCCTGGCCACCAAGAGGAAACCGATCGGCTACTACACATGAGAAGAAGGAACAACTGTGTCTGGAGTACAGGAGATCCCTTAGGCTGTCTCTTGCCACGTATTACCACGTCCTGTGATTCAAGTCAGCGGGAAACCACAACAACCCAATTCAAGCAGGAATGCTAATGGTCCAGGTTCCAGGTATGAAGGTGTGGGTCACCCCCCAGGCAAAGACCCGTGACCCCGTGAGGTGCTCACTGAGGGCAAAGGGAATATGAAACAGGGAGTGGAAGAAGGTAGTTGTAAATAACCAGGTGACAAGATACAGAAGTGAGAACTATCATTATTATGAGTATTTCTTCCCTATTTTGTTATGAATATGTTTGTATACACACGTATTAAGCAAGTATTTGTGTTTTCTTCCTTCTCTTATTCTCTTTCAACCCAAGATGTATTAACGATAATTAACCATACATCGCATTTTCAAGTGTATCAAGGAAAAGAGTGAATATCACCCAAAGAGTTTGCAACCTGCGTGGGGAAAGGGTTAGCATAGTGGCGGCTGTATGCAAGACGGTCGTATCATGTCAGGTGGCAATATGACTCTATTATTATAAATGCATGCACGTCTGCTATTATAAACACATATGTTAGTAAATGTACAATATATCTTACACATACCTCGATATTAAAAGTTGGATCAAAGGAAAAAAACAACCTTGGGCGGGGAGGGGGGGTTGGCTTTGGCCATGGGTATTCAGGCCTCAGCCAAGTGGAAGTGAAAAATGGCCAAGCAACCTTTCTTCTTTTTGGTAGAAATAGGAAATGTAACTTGTAAACTCATGTTCCATAGAAGAGACAGTGAGAATCCTTACTTCTCTTCCCTGAATTCAGAAGTCAGGGAAGGAAGATTTTCTTTCTGAAATCAACTAGCAAATTTGCTGTGTACAGGATGAGGTCCATGGCCCTGAAATCAGGGGCTATCTATAAATAGCAGGACTGGGTGTCTGGGTACCCGTTTCTCCTTCCAAGCAAAATGAACAGCCAGGTGCAATGCTCAAAATGCTGCTCACCGAGAGGATTTCGCTTCATCCCTGTCACTCAGGAATGCCCCAGAGAAGGATGCCACCATTTGTGGGTGGTACCTGCATGTCAAAGAATAACCAAAGAAGACTCAGGAGAATTTAGGGTTCTATACCTTCAGCTTCCTTGAGATCTTCCTGTATATCCCTATTCCAGTTTTCGGAATCCCATTCCTTCCCAACCAATGCCCTCCTTTAACAGAAGACACCTTGCGATACTGTGGACTTGATTTACATTGTAATTCAGCCACTGGCAGGTGGAGAATTGGTTTAGTGTTCAGAAATCTTAGCCCTGTGGCTATAGGAAATAGGGTTTCTTTAAGGACAGATAATAGAAGTTTTCAGGTTATTTACGCAGAACTTGAACCGGCAACTGGAAACCCCGAGTTCATCCTTTTCTTTGTCCCCTTTCTCATTATACACCTTAGTTTGGCTAAAATGTCCTAAGATATCAAATACATGAACACCCAGAACTTTACCTGTATAAGTATTTGACTAAGAGTCTACGTTAGTGGGGCGCCTGGGTGGCTCAGTCGCTTGGGTGTCCGACTTCAGCTCAGGTCGTGATCTCACTGCTTGTGAGTTCGAGCCCCGCGTCGGGCTCTGCGCTGACAGCTCGGAGCCTGGAGCCTCCTTCGGATTCTGTGTCTCCCTCTCTCTGCCCTTCCCCTGCTCACGTTCTGTCTCTTTCTCTTAAAAATAAATAAACGTTAAAAAATTAAAAAAAAAAAAAAAAGGATTTCGTAGGAAAAGAAAAATTGGTGTCGAAATCTCACAATGCTGGTCTGGCACGTATAACGAGGGCTGTGCCTGCAGCAGCATTTCTGACAGTGGCTGGAGGGTGAGTAGACGGGGACTGTCCACCCCAGCCTGCGGAACCAGGTACTGCATCACGGCCCCAAGCCCGACCTTGGACAGCGGTGTGGCTCACCTTAAACCAAGCCATCCCCCCCTCCCCCCACCGCCCTGCAACCTGAGACCTTGGAGCCACACAAGCTGGGATAAAGCCCACTCAGCTACTGTTTTCTTGCTCTTTGGCTGTGGGTGAGTGACTTAACATCTGGGCACCTCTGCTGTGCCCTCCTCGGGGCACCGATATTGTGTCCTCCTCAGGATATCGTATCTGGAGGCACGTGACGTCCACCCGCCCCTTATTGGGGATGTTAAATGTGATCATTTGGTCAAGGTTGTCTGATTTCTCTGCTGTATAATTGCTATCGTTTCCTTTATAACTAATAAGTAGTCTGTGTGGAGACACTTTAGAACTATGCAAATGAGGGTGCCTGGGTGGCTCAGTCAGTTGAGCATCTGACCCTTGATTTTGGCTCAGGTCGTGATCTGACGGTTCATGAGTTCAAGCCCCATATCTGTTTCTGCACTCTCTCTCTCTCTCTCTCTCTCTCAAAATTAAATAAATACACATTAAAAAAAATAACATTATTTAAAAAAAGAACCATGCAAATATACTGCCCCTCATCAAAAATCCCCACCCCGAGAGTTAGCACCTGTTGGAGGTTCTTGTTCTTCTCTGTGATGGTTGCACAGCGATTTTCCAACCCCAGATCCGCCTCCACATTTACCTACTGGCTTTTCCCCTCAAGCAGAGCCCTACCCGCTCACCGATTTACTTATTATTGATACGGAATTGTGAATTCCTGTTTTCTTCTTTCAATGTGTATCTTTGATTTTGATCTATGATCTACATGGACTCCTGTGACTCCATTACCCATTCAATAATAATAATATAATAAAAATAATATTTGAGGACCTAGTGTACAGTGACTCCCTGTGACCCCCACGGAGTCATGCTTTCCTGTAACCCTTGAAGCTAAGATGATTTAATTTCCTCCTGTAGATCTAACTCTGTCCTGGACTCTGGCACAACTAGAGAGACCCCAAGCTCTCCAGCCTAAGTTTCAAATAAAAGCATGTTAACCTCGAAGTCCCGATTATGATGGCCCTAGCACGCGCTCCCCACTGACAGAACCTTGGTGCTTGTCCATCCCGTCCCCGAAGCCTACGTCAGTTGATGATGAGGTGCCTGAAGCAGTGTCTTGTGTGGTCATCCACAGACTGTGGTGTTCTTCCCTTGTAACCCCTCCATGAGATCCTTGGTCTCTGGGACTCCTCACTTCCATGACTGAAGATGTCCCCTGGGAACGGGCCACCCAATGAGGCCAATGTGTATCTCTCCAAGGACTCCCGAAGCTGCAAGACCCTTGACGTACACCTGCTCGTGGCTGGTCTCATGTAGATGGGCTCAGACAGAGCCATACGGTCCAAGGAGGCTGTGAGACCCAGGAGATCTAGAATCAGCAGTGCCTATTACAGCAATTAATTCCTGTCCCACTCGATATTGATGCCTCTGGTGCTAGCTAGTCTCTGCCCTGAATCCCACTTCCCCACGCGTGGGTCCGGACCCGAACTGTGGTTACCAGGCCCCCATCTGCATGGTGCTGTACTTACGACTGGACTTCCCCTTCTGCATGTCGAATCTGCATGAGGCTGGAACTCAGTTCCACCTTTGTCCAGCCCGACCAGTGTTTCAGGACTTTGCGTTTAAGGTGTGACCACGGATTCTTTTTCACACTGAAATCAAACATGAGGAAATGCGAAAACCTGAGTTTCAAATTGTGTCTTCATGTTTAAGGAATAAACACTTGTTGAACACTTCCGAGCCCTCTCAATCGTTACCTACCTTGGCAAAGAACAATCACACATACACACACACGCACACGCACACACACACACACACACACACTGATGTTCCCTGGTTCTTTAAACATTTGATAAAATCAATAAGCTTCTAATCAGACTAAGAAAAAGATAGAGGATTCAAATTACTAATCCCAGAAATGAAAGATGAGACATCACTACAAACTCCATCAACATGAAAAGAAAACTAGGGGAATATTCGGAACAATACTAGGCCCACAAATTTGATAACCTACGGACCAATTCCTTCAAACACACAATCTGTCAAACCTCACACAAGAAGAAACAGACAACGTGAACAGGTTTATATCTAATAAGAAACTGAATCCATAATTAATAACTTTCCAAAACAGAAATCCCCAGGCCCAGATGGGTCCATGGGTGAATTCTACCAAACCTTTAGAGAAGAAATTGTATCAATTCTCTACATCTCATTCAGAAGTTAGAAGCAGAAGGAATATTCTTAACTCATTCTGGGAAGCCAGTATTAACCTAATATAATTGATCGCAAGAATAAAAAATGTATACGTAAATTTGGTTTCATCAAAATTAAAAACTTTCGTGTGTCAAAGGACACTATCAACACATTTAAAAAGTACTCACAAAATGGGAAAAGTTATTTGCAAATCATATATCTGATAAGACTCTAGTATCCAGAATTTTTAAATAATGCTTGCAATTTAATAATTAAAAGCCAAATAACCCAAATTTTAAAACCATTCTCATATTTCTGGGATAAACACCACTTGGTCATGATGTATTATCCTTTTAAAATACAAAGGTTCGAGGGCACCTGGGGGCTCAGTTGGTTAAGTGTCCGACTCTTGGTTTCGGCTAAGGTCATGATCTCATGGTTCATGGGATCGAGCCCGGAGTCAGGCTCTGTGCTGCCAGCATGGAGCCTGCTTAGGATTCTCTCTCTCCCTCTCTCTGTCTCTCTCTCTCTGCCCTTCCCCACTCACGCATGTCCACGCTTTCTCTCTCAAAATAAATAAATGTTTTTTTTAAGGCAAAGGTCCTGTTTTTTAATGTTTATTTATTTTTGAGAGAGATAGAGAGAGAAAGAAAGAGAGTGCACACACAAGCAGGGGAGGGGCAGAGAGAGACACAGACAGAGAATCTGAAGCAGGCTGCGGGCTCCGAGCTGTCAGCACACAGCCAGACACAGGGCTTGAAGCCACGAACTGTGAGATCATGACCTGAGCCGCAGTCGAATGCTCAACTGACTGAGCCACCCAGCCACCCCCCAAAAGGCAAAAGTTCTGAATGGATACTTCTCGACGAGACACCCACCTGACCAATAAGCTCATGAAAAGATACTTAACCTTGTTACCCATTTCGGAAACATAAATCAAAATCATAGTGAGCTACCACGTCATACCGTATAATTAAAAAATAGAAAGCTCGCCAGTGTCGGTGAAGATATGGAGAAACTGGTACCCTCACGCATTACTGGTGGGACAGTAAAATGGTGCAGCTCTGTGGAAAACAGGCCGGCAGGTCCTCAAAAAGTTAAACATAGGAGTCACCTTACAACCCATTAATTCCACTCTTGGGTAGAAACCCGAGAGAGCTGAAAATATATGTCCACGCAAAAAACCTGTGCGTGACTGTTCAGAGCAACATTGTTCATCATAGCCAAAAAGTGGAAACAACCCAAATGTCTTCCAACTGATGGATGGGCCAAGGAAATGTGGTTTATCCACACAAGGGGATAGTATTCAACCATGAAATTGAGTGAAGTAGTGATACATGCCACGATGTGGATGAACCTTCAAAACATTATACTAAGTGGAAGAGGTCAGTCACCAAAGGTCACATATTGTATGATTCCACTTAGACAAAACGTCCAGAACAGGCAAAACCATAAAGACAGAAAGTAGATCAGTGGTTTGCCAGGGGATGGAGGGACATGGGGAACCGGACTGACCTCTAACAAGTGTGAGATTTCTTTTGAGGGCGCTGAAAATGTTCCCGAATTGGAGAGCAATGATGGCTCATAAATATTGTGAAATATGCCGGAAACGACTGAATCCTGCCATTTAAAATGGCAAATCTTGGGGCGCCTGGGTGGCTTGGTCGGTTAAGCGTCCGACTTCGGCTCAGGTCATGATCTCACGGTCTGTGAGTTCGAGCCCCGCGTCGGGCTCTGTGCTGACAGCTCAGAGCCTGGAGCCTGTTTCAGATTCTGTGTCTCCCTCTCTCTCTGCTCCTCCCCTGTTCATGCTCTGTCTCTCTCTGCCTCAAAAATAAATAAACGTTAAAAAAAAATTAAAAAAAAATAAAATAAAATGGCAAATCTTATGTTACGTGAATTTCACCTCGACTTAAAATCATCATTGTCGTCATCATACGTAACTGGTACATTAATAAAATGTAATTTTAGCTAACATACAAATGCAGCTTTTTAAAAACGTACCCTTTAGGATCCCTTCCCACTCTAAAATTACCTGACTCTATTCTCAGTGGGATCCGGGGGCTCAGGTGACTCCTGCATTGTCGACCCCACCTGCCTTTGGAGACACGCTGGGTGACCAGTGATGGGGCCAGGTTGTGACGTGAGGTCTTGGGTGGGGATAGGGAAGTTGGGGGTGGGTCAAGCGGGAAGCCAGGAGGTGGGAGAGGAGGGATTAGTCAAGGCTCCCTGTCTCCCTCTGAGACAGCGTACTACAGTTTTCTCCGACCTTCCTCTAGCTTCTGGCTGTTTCAGTTTCTTGGAGCACAACGTGCAACAGGGAAACATCATTTCTGCCTCAAGACACACAGGAGGTGTAGATATAGGTAAGTTCCTTTATGTGTGTAACTTGTGTTTTCCTCTAGTGTTAATAGCTTGTACCACGGGTTCTTCAACTCCCTGTGGGCATCGGAACCAACTGGAGAGCTGGTAAATATGGAGAGTCCCAAGCCCTCATGGGGATTCCCCCAAATCTGCATCGCTAAGGTCAGGCATTGTTATTATTAGTCGTTGGATAATTTAAATCTGGGTTTCTCGATCCAAGTTATATGGCAGACAGGAAAAGCTACATTTGCTCTCTTGGAGCTGAGGTGGGCAAGCAGAGACAGGGAGGGAGAGCAGTGACAGGCAAAAGGGAACCGGGCTCCTAGGAAGGAACTCGGAGAGTTACTTGGTGCCATTCTCCCTTGTGTCCCCAAGACCTCCCAAGCCCAGCCCAGAAGCTTTTGAGTAAATGAATGAATAACCAACAGAAAAGTGGAATCGCTTTTACAGACGTCCAATACCCCTTTAATTTCTGATTTGGTGAGAGTTGGCATCATGAGTGGGTATTGAGCTTTGTCAAATACTTTTCTGCGTTGATCAAACAGTGTCATGTGGTCTTTGTCTTTATTCTGTTAATGCAAGGATTTAAATGGCTTGGTTCTTCAAACATTAAGCCATTCTCATATTTCTGGGGTAAACACCGCTTGGTCACGACGTATCGTCCTTTTAAATTATTGCCGATTTGATGTGCTAATACTTGGATAAGGATTTTTGTGTCTGCGTTCATGAGGGATATGGGTCTGTAGTTTTCTTTATTGTGCTGGTTTTGTCTGGTTCTGGTATCAGGGTGACGGTGGCCTCATGAAACGATCTGAGCGATATTCCATCCTGTATCTCACTCAGGTCGTTTGTCTAAGATTGGTGTTATCTCTTCCTTCAATGTTTGACAGAACGTATGAGAAAAAATCATGTAGTTCTGGAGTTTTCTTTGTGGGAAGGTTTTTTTTTTCAATAGTTAATGGAATTTGTCTCATAAAGGTAGGACTTTTCAGATTTGCCGTATCACTTCATGCCAGCTTTGGTAGGTGGAATTTTTAAAGAAATGTGTCCATTTTATGTAAGTTGTTGAATCTGGCATAAAATTGATCATAATAGTTCTTTGTCATTTATTCTTTTTGGTTTTTTTTCTTTGTTAGTCATTTAAAGTCGGCAAGATCTGTCTGTACAGCAATAATCTGCAGCAATAACCATTCTTTCAAATCTGCTATTCAGAATTTGTGTCCTCTTTCTTTCTGCTCTCAATGTAGCTAGAATTTTATTATATTTCAAAAAAAAATTTTCAAGCAACCACTTTTGGTTTTGCACATTTTCTCTCTTCTTATTCTCTATTTCTTTATTTCTTCTTTTATCTTTATTTCCTTTCTTCTACTTTCTTTGGGTTTTAATTTGCTCTTTTTTTTCCGCCCCGCTTCTGAATCATTGATTTCAGAGCCTTAATTTTAGGCCTCTTTTCTTTCTACCCTAAGCTTTGAAAGGTATAAATTTGTCTCCAAGTATGCTTCAGTTGTGTGCCATGAGTTTTAATATGTGCCATTTATTCTTAGTATTCAGTTCCAAATATTTCACAGTTTGCCTGTGAATTCTTCTTTGACTCAGACTCTTTAGAAGCATATTGCTTTAGGGGGCACCTGGGTGGCTCCGTCCTTTAAGCGTCTGACTTCAGCTCAGGTCATGATCTCACGGTTCATGAGTTTGAGCCGCACGTCAGCCTCTGTGCTGACAGCTCAAAGCCTGGAGCCTGCTTCGGATCCTGTGTCTCCTTCTCTCTCTCTCTTCCCTCCCCCTGCCCCGTCTCCTTATCTCAAAAATAAATAAAAACATTAAAACAATTAAAAAAAAAAAGAAGTATGTTGTTTTACTTCCAAATTATTTTGGCTCTTCCAGATATCTTATGGTTATTGGTTTCTACTTCTTTTTGGTTCTTTCATAGATTTTTTTTTTCTCCTTCTCTGCTGGGATTTACCTGTCCATTCATTAGGGATATATTTCCCTGTAGTCTGGGGCACAGTGAAAAGAGTTGCATTCCCATGCATATCTGTAGATTCTAATATCTGGGGCATCTCAGGGTCAGTTTCTTATCTTTTTTTTATACATTTATTTTCTTTTGGGGAGAGCGCAAGCAGGGGAGGGACACAGAGAGGGGGACAGAGGATCCGAAGCGGGCTCTACGCTGACAGCAGCGAGCCTGATGCGGGGCTTGAACCCACGAACCGCGAGATCATGACCTGAGCTGAAGTCAAATGCTCAACCGACTGAGCCACCCAGGCGCCACGTTTTTGAGGAGGGGCCACGTTCTGCTTTTGCTCCCTATGCTGCACAGGTGGTATTGTAGCCTCATCATCGTGGACGCTGTGCAGACCGGATTCTGTTTCATTCTTCTGAAATGTTTTGATTGTTTTATATGCTGTTGGTTTCCGCACGTAATCAACGTGGCCGGCTCACATTCTAAACTCGGCCTCCCCTGAAGTGGGCAGTGAGTCCATTTCAGTTCGGTGCCTCCGGTTTTCCCAGGGGACATTCCTGGTTCAGAGGTCAGCTAGAGAGTGAGGACAGCCTCTCTGTGATGTCCCCTCACCTCCTCTCCAGTGGCTGCGGTTGTCCTAAACTCAGCCCTCCGGTTTTTCAAGACCAAAAAATGGTGACTTTGCTACTGGAATTTCAGCTGCCCCTCATGACCGGGTCCTGCCCCGAGGCCAGAGCCATAAAAGTAGGACTCCCACCATTCAGCCGTTCTCCTTTTTCAGATGCCCAGTCCCTTCCAATATTTACCATCTTTTGGTAGCTCAGCAGTGTCCGCAGGCAGGTTTCTGGGTTCGGTTTTCGTTTTTGTTCCAGGGTTTGTACCTAGTTCACCGGAGCTTACTCAGCCTTTACCGAGAAGTGAAACCCCCTTAGCGTTATTTTCTCCATAGCAAATAATTCAGTACTTGGTAACCCGAACAGGAACTGGAAAGTTCTCTTACCAACCCACTCAAGCTGCACTACTCAGGACCACAGATCAGGAAAAGACTAGGTGAGGCGGGAGAAATCGACATCGAGTACTTTGGTCACCGGCTTCCTGTCATCCCAGACCAGCCCGAGGACTTCTTTTATTCCGGAGAGTTGAGCAGAAAATGCGAACTCCACTACAAGGAGAGACGTGTGACTATTCTGCTTCGGTGATTCCACGCAAATCATCAGCGCAGGAAGCCACCCCATCTCTCCGGTGCTTTCTTCGGTGGTCACAAGAGATGTGACAACACCGAGAGTGTGTAAAGCCACTTGTTTTTACTAAATTAAAAGAGGGACAAGGTACCTGCGTCCTTTGTCGGGAGAAGCCATTTCATTTTGAGAAATTTCCAACCATGCAGCTGGGGCGCTGATGTTAAGAAGATGGGTCGGCCTCCACTGAGTCTGGGTCAGGGGAAGACAAGAGCCAAGCAGCAGACTTGGGGATCCCCTATACGACGTAAGGGGTGTGTACAAGGCTCCTGTCCCAAACTACCTGCACGTCCAACTAGTCACATGACAGGAGGTCCCAGACCTTTGTACGATTTCTAATGTCATTCTGAACTAGAAGCCTCTTGCAGACAGAGACTATTTATTAGTCATGTTTCCACCCAAGAATCCAGCATCTGTCACAGGGTCTGCCCTACGTCACAGGTTATCAGGTACTGTTGTATTGAATCAGATGTAAGCTCCTACTTTCTAAATGTCAAAAAAGTGAAAAGACCCGGACAGAATGAAAAGCTAAAAAGCACAGTGGGTTGGGGCGCCTGGGTGGCTCTGTTGGTTATGCTTCCAACTCTCGATTTCGGTCCAGGTCATGATCTCACCATTCGTGAGATTGAGCCCCACATCAGGCTCTGCACTGACAGGGTGGAGCCTGCTTGGGATTCTCTCTCTCCCTCTCTCTCTTTCTCTTTCTCTCTCTCAAAATAAATAAACTTTATTTTTCTACTTTTAGTGTTTATTTATTTGTCAGAGAGCACAAGCTGGGAAGGGGCAGAGAGAGAGGGGGACACAGGATCCGAAGCGGGCTCTGAGCTGTCAGCACAGAGACTGACGTGGGGCTCAAACTCACAACCCACGAGATCGTGACCTGAGCTGACGTCAGACAATCAACCCACTGAGTCACCCAGGCCCCCCTAAATAAATAAACTTCAAAGCAAAAGCGAAAAAGAAAAGGCACAACGGGTTGACAAGACTAAGAAGTGCTCTTAAAATCCGTAAGAAAACAGTATTAAAAATAGGACACGTTGGAGACCCCCTTTGTTATTCCTCCCGCCCCTAACTAGGTAAGTGAGACACTTGGGCTACCTTTCCAATTCTCCTTCTCCAAATACAAGGCAAGAGAGCCTAGGTCTGGCTCCCGGCTTGGCCCTCCTCCCTGCTCCCTGGCTCCATTAACACTGGGAAGGCCATTTCACCAGTCGGAGCCTCAGTGTCTCTGACGGCCTTGCAGACAGTCACGGCATGGAGGGAGCAGACGAGTAGCCTGTGCCAGTGCAGTGCCTGGCACCTAGTAGGTGACGAGGGGGCCCCTACGTGGCGCAGGCAGCCGCTTCGCCCAGTCTCCCGTCTTCCTCCCCAAAGCTTCACTCACCTCTTTCAACGAGAGTTCTGGCTCTTCCGTCACGTTCCCTTTCCTCTCCTCGGCCTTCTAGTCTCCCCGTGTCCAAAACCTCACTAGCGCTGAGGATTGAATCAATGTGACTCCGTGCGGTTTTCTTAGCGACTTCCCTCCTACCGGATACTTAGGTTGCTTCCGCTTGTTTGCCTCTGTAGGAAGTTCTGTAAACCAGACTCCTGCGTGAGGCGGCTTTCTGCTCTGAGAGTTGATCCTCCGCGTCCACCAGCCTGACGCCATCTTGGACAAAGCCACCATAGTGACCACTCTGTGACCTGGAGCCTTCTTGAGCACAGTCCCCCCCAAGCCCCCCCCACACACCCCCCCCCACCACCATTCTTTCTTTTTTTGTCCAACCACGGGCATGATAAAGAACCCGTAAGTATACACTTGGGGCATAGCGGCCTTGACCTGCTCTGGAGACAAGACTATGACACACAGCTATTCTCAAACATTTCCTCCTGAGAGTCTCCCAGGATGTACTCCCCAGCCTCTAGGGCTATAAGATCAGGTCTTATGGGAGGTGGGGTGCAGAGATCTACTCGACTCGCAGCCATCCAAGACAGACTTCTGTCCATAAGATCCTTTACTAAACCATTTCTTGGCAAATCGGACCAATCAGCTTTTTTTTTTTTTTTTTTTTGCCTCATGGCTCCTTTGGTCCTCAGAGGTCACTCTGCATATACTTTCTTCCACAGAACATCTGTGTTAGTGACGATTTGGTCTCCCAGGGTCTCAGTGTTCATCGTAGTCTTGAGATTATTTCCTACCTGAGTTCACATGGGAGATGTTTGCTCCTTTCTTTTTGGACCTGTTCCAAGAGAAAGCAAGCTTCCTGAAACAATCCTGCCGTCAGGATTTATGGAAGGAAGGAGAGGAGGGGGAAGAAAGAAAGAAAGAAAGGAAGGAAGGAAGGAAGGAAGGAAGGAAGGAAGGAAGGAAGGAAGAAAGAAAGAAAGAAAGAGAAAGAAAGAAAGAAAGAAAGAAAGAAAGAAAGAAAGAAAGAAAGAAAGAAAGAAAGGAAGGAAGGAAGAGGGAGAGAGGGAGGGAGGGAGGGAGGAAGGGATAGGGGGAGAGACAGAGTGAGGCAGGCAGGCAGAGTCAATGCTCCTTTAGACACTTGGTAAATAGACGAAGGAACAATGTGGGGATCCTTAGCCCTGTTTTATAGATGAGGACCTTAGGGTCAGGAAGGTTAGACAGCTTGCCCAGAAATACAGTAATGGGGCCCAAATTTGAATCTGGTTCTGCTGCTCTTTCTCATACACGTACTGGGAGACTGGTCTAGCTTAGTGCTACTCCAATGCCAGGCTTCAAGAGAAAGTGGGCTTGTGACAGTAAATGAACGTGGATGAATGCACCACTTCCCCCATCAAGAGAGCCTGGCCAAGAAAAAAAAAATGCCCACCAAACTATACAGTTTGCTTAGTGGCTTCATGTTTCGGCAAAAGTTCTTAGTCTCATTACAAATAGCTCATGACGGGCGGCTGGACCATGGACCACACTTTTTCTTTTTTATGTTTTATTTATTTTTGAGAGAGAGGGAGAGAGAGAGAGAGACAGAGCATGAGGGGGGGAGGAGCAGAGAGAGAGGGAGACACAGAATCCGAAGCAGGCTCCGGGCTCCGAGCTGTCAGCACAGAGCCCGACGCGGGGCTCGAACTCGTGAACCAGGAGATCATCAGCTGAGCTGAAGTCAGAGGCTCAATTGACTGAGCCACCCAGGCGCCCCCGGACCACACTTTCTTATAACATGGGTCCTATCGATCCTCGCCTAACCGTGTGGCTTGAAACTCCCCATCTCTTTCATTTCAGATGCTCTCCATGTCTAGATGGAGCCCTCAGGCATCCCAGAGTCCACCACTCCTTTTGACTATGACGATCAGAGCTTTCTGTGTGAGAGCAAGAACTTCGCCTTTGCCACCCTCAGCACCACCATGCTGTACTTCCTGGTGTTTCTCCTCAGCCTGGTGGGCAACAGCCTGGTGTTGTGGGTCCTGGTGAAGTTCGAGAGCCTGGAGTCCCTCACCAACGTCTTTATCCTCAACCTGTGCCTCTCAGACGTGGCCTTCTCCTGCTTGTTGCCGGTGTGGATCCTGGGGTACCACTGGGGCTGGGTGCTGGGGGACTTCCTCTGCAAGCTCCTCAACATGATCTTCTCCATCAGCCTCTACAGCAGCATCTTCTTCTTGACCATCATGACCATCCACCGCTACGTGTCGGTGGTGAGGCCCCTCTCGTCCATGCGCGTCCACACCCTCCAGTGCCGCGTGCTGGTGACCGCGGCCGTGTGGGCGACCAGCATCCTGTCCTCAATCATCGATGCCATCTTCCACGAGGTGTTTCCTTCGGGCTGCAACTATTCGGAAGTCAGATGGTTCATAGCCTCGGTCTACCAGCACAACATCATCTTCCTGCTCTCCGTCGGGATCATCCTGTTCTGCTACGTGGAGATTCTCAGGACCCTGTTCCGCTCGCGGTCCAAACGGCACCACCGGACGGTCCGGCTCATCTTCACCATCGTGGTGGTGTACTTCCTCAGCTGGGCTCCCTACAACCTGATCCTGTTTCTACAGACACTGCTGAAGCTCAGGGTCATCCAGAGCTGCGAGTTCATCCAGCAGCTGGATTACGCCTTGCTCATCTGCCGCAACGTCGCCTTCTCCCACTGCTGCTTCAACCCGGTGCTCTATGTCTTTGTCGGGGTCAAGTTCCGCAGGCACCTCAAAAGTCTGCTCCGGCACTTCTGGCTCTGTCGGCAGCAGGCGTCCAGCATCCCCCCTCACACCCTGGGCACCTTCAACTATGAGGGCGCCTCCTTCTTTTGAAAGGGAGTTCGGTGGTGCGGGAAGGAGCACCGTGGAGGGCACCGTGGGGAATGCCCAGGCCATGGGGCTGGGGGCCAAAGCAGTAGCCCTCCACCAGCAGGTCCCACTTGTCGCCCCTTCTGCAGAAAGTGGCTCCCAGCTGGAAATGTTATACTGCCATCCACAAAAACAAGCCTTGAATTCTGACTTCATCGCTCTTGCTTTTATTAATTCATTCGCTTAGACATCGCTTCGTTCAGAAGGCTCTGAGACTTGGAAGGAGTCCCAGAAAGGAGGATCTTCCAAGACTTCATGAGGGTCCGAGACTCAGTCCTTTCCAGCAGGTGCTACTGGCCTAATTCTTAAAACTGGACCTTCAGTCTTCCCCAGCCAAGTAAAACGCCTCCAAGCCTGGCCACCCAAGTGCAAATACGTCATGGAACCTGTAGCCGGAGGTGAAGACGAGAAGGCTTCACATGCTCTCTAAGCTCCAGCCGAGGGCTGTTATTAGTAGCTACTGTATTCAACAAGCATATATTCCGTGCTTCCCGTGCACAAAGTCCCACTCTGGGGACTGTGGAAGACTCTGGAATTCAAGGAGTTACAGCCGAATGTACCTAGCTGGGGGTGCACGTCAGAATCACCTGGGGAGCTTTTCCAAAGGCCCCGCTCCAGAACTAAATCGGGTTCACAGATCGGGACCAGGTTTGTTGTATGGAAAGGTTAGAAGGTGGCTTTCATGTACGTCCTTGGGATGTGAAGCTATGGGACAGTGTAGGAGGCAGGCATGTGTGCTGCTAACTAAAAAGCAAGGTCAAGTGACAGCCATTGCCACAGAGACGAATAAGCGTGGTGCTCTGAGAGTGTAGACTAGGGAAGAAAGGTTAATATCTGTAAGCTAGCCTCCTGGGGCAAGAGGCACGTGCCCCCCAGGCATGGCCCCCAAAATACATACATTGGAAGAATAGTGACACCTGTCATTCTTTGCTCCCACTCATACACAGTGATGGAACACCAGGGCCCATGCCTAGCAGGTCGGAAGACCAGGGTCCTGCCCGCAGGAAGCTTGGGAAAGTTCCTTGGTGCCAACTTGCAGGGGCCCGGAAAGACTCGCTGAGGTGTTGGGGCTCTATCTGCAAGAGATGAGGAGCCGCTGAGGGTCTTGAAGCACCCCGGTGTCCATTCAGAGCACACTGGGTGGGGAAAGAGATGCACCGCAGAAGGATGCTGAGGAAGCGAGGTCATCTGTGGGTGGAACCACGGACACGCAGCCACTGTGGGCAAGGACGACTCTGAGGGAATGGGGAAAAGGCAGAGTCAGCAGGACTGGGCCGTGGGGGTGGAGGGAGGGGAAGCACAAGACTCAAAGATGACTCAGTTTTGGAATGGGCGTGGCCAGGGAAAGTGGGTGCCACCCACCAGGCAGGTGGAGAACATTCCTGGTGACAGTGATGAATCTGAAGGGTCAGCTCAATATCCATCCTGAGAGCAGGGGGTGTTGCAGGAATCTTCACCCTGGGTGCCTTGGCCAAGGTGGGTGTTTGCTTATCTGGACCTTTGGAGCTGGGCTCTTGGCATTCGGAGGGAGGCAGTGGTATCTCATCATCTTTATATCCTGCAAGTAAATGCTTCATGCAGAAGGTGGCACTTACTCCATTCGTTCCTTCCCGCAAAGAATCATGGGCCGAATATGCAGGGGCCAGCTCATGTGAAAGAAGCTGGAGCTATGATATGCAACACGTCTCCCATCTAGCTGCGGGTTTTCAGCATCCAGATTGCATTCTGACTATGCTTATTTTAGGATGTGTTCACGTTGGCCTTGCAGACGGTCTCACCCGGCAGTCACCGAGGACTGAGCAGAGCCAACCCCTCCAAAACCAGCCGGCACAGCCGTCCGGTCAGGCAGGGGCCAGACCGTCTCACCAGCAGCCCGCCTCTGCACAGTTATCAAACACATTGAGTCTCAGACCCTCATGAAGGGATAAAGCTCTCATGGACTTGCCAGCCAATAGGTGGGGACATCACTCACCACGGACAGAAGAAACAGCAAAAAGAAAGAGGCAATGAGGTAGTCGTGGCTCAGAGTTAAGCCTTCAGGCTTCTGATCTGGGTAGTCATTCAGCACCCCCTTCAAACTAATATTACTAAAGTTTTGTTTGACTTTTATTCAGAGGGCAGGCTGAACCCTGGGAGGAGAAGGGGAGACGATTCCAGCTCGCAACCCCCAAAACCAACGCAGTGTGGTCTTAACGCCACTCTTCCTGGAAGGCAGGTTGGGAGGGGGGTCGTCACTACAGAGGCTCGCCTCGTTTGCTCCTCACCCATCCCATCCCTTCACCTCCAAAGATGTTCATCTAAGCATTTCTTCCGACACATTCAGCCGTACCCCTGAGAGCACTTCGCTAAACACAGTCGTGTCCATGTCCTTACATTTCTTGTGATGTTTCGTCATCTCCAAGGGTAGAGAGTAGAGCGTCTTCTCCTAATTTAGTTCCTTGGGAAACCGAGGCAAGAGGCACAGAGAAACAGAGACGTGATGGGAAGACGCCCTATCAGAAAAGGACCCTACAGGCAGCACTGCTGAAAAAAATCAGCCAGAGCACTGCACACTAGTGGCCACCTTGACCACACACTGTGTTGGCCACAACCTCCTGCTGTCCCCTCCCTCCGCCCACTGAACCACAGCTGCACTCTTGTGGGCCTGTCCCACGAGAGTCAATAAAAGTTGCCCTGGACACAGGGCTGCGGACCTTCTGCTGCTCTGGGAACACAAAAAATCCACGGTAGTTCCTAGGGAAGATGTCTTCACAGCATTCCCACCACCCCACTCTCTTGGACAAAACCCGGAAGGGAGGAGCCTTGCTGGTCTCTGAATAGGAACTCCAAGCCCAGGGCAGCCCCAGACCTCAGATGACCCCAGCCAGAATGGAAGTTCCTCAAGGGCACAAGCCACGTGTGGCCGATCTAGAACCTCCCTCAACACCCGCCAATGTTTGTGGTTGGTTGAGTAAGTGAATAGGAGACCATCTTTCTGGCTTTTTCCTACTTCTGTTTTTTCCTTCCACACTTGCTTACATTATACCTTATGGTCAACACCAGGCACTGCCCAGTGGCATCCCGTGAACTCTTCCCTATGGCCCATCAGCCCACACATCGCCTGGTTTGCTGAACTCCTGACAGCTTTCATTTGTAAAGCCTCCCTGTGACGGGACAAAGAGGCCCATGAGTCTGGAAAATCCAGGAGAACAGATCCCAAAGTAGATTGTCTGAGAAGGCCCTTGGGATGTGAGCCTTGGACCCAAACCCCAAATCTAAGGTCCTTTACTGAATCACTGTGACCATGGGCCTCCCAGACTCTCCGCGTCCTCATCTGTAAAACTGTATAAATGCCAAAAGCACAAAGACAGACTCTATTCACACAATGAAGATACACATGAGATCGCGTGTGTAAAAGTACTTGCTTTGCCAGTGATTCAGCCCCAAATAGGAATTACGACTGTAATCATCTCATAAAGACAGAAAGCATCATTGTATCATACGCACAAATAAAAGAGTAGCGTGTATGGACTCATCCCTGGCTGTGTTCCCCTCATTTCTACCTAGGTCTTTATATAAGATTCCTACAAGTCCTCTGCTTGTGGGGGATCTGGGTTAGGATTCAGGGTGAAGGGAGGGATACAGGAAGAGGATGGGGCAGAGAGTGTGGAACAAGCCTTGTGTGGGTCAGGATGGTGGGAAATTTGCTCCATTTAGGCCTTAGGCAAAATTATCCAGGAGGCCAATGTGTCTCGAGTGCTCTGTGGCTCTCGAGTTTTCTGTCCCTGTCTCTCCCCTGGGCTGTCTTCAAGTCCAAGGTTTTTTTTCCCCCCCTATTTCATGACCCACTGTGTTGGAACAAGGACTTTTCAGAGATCAGCCCTCTCTAATCAGAAGGAATGCTATGCTTCCTCCCGGGAATTTGGGGCATCCTGAAAACTTGGTGGGAGATACTTTGCAGGTTTGGGGGAAGTTTGGGAAGGGGAAGAAGGATTATCCTGAACTATGCCCTCCACTTCGGGGCCAGCCCAGATTTTAGGGGTGGGTGGTTGTAACCGCCCCCCCGCACCCCCCACCCCACCCCCGCCCTGCTAGACACACACTCCCAGCTCCTCCACGAGAGAAAGTGTGGCCACAGGGCCCAAAGGAGGACAATGGAAGCCTGGTTCCTTGACTTCGACCATTTCAGAAAATCAGAGGGGAGCATCACTCATGGTTAGAGAGAAGATATGGGCAATGGATGGGCATGGAGAACTGGGTGGTTACAAGGATTAGAGGTGGGCCCGGGGATAAGAGGGGGCATGTGGACCTGCAGGATGTTCCTGGCCACGTGTGTACAGGCCTGCTCTGTGCGAAGGCAGAGGGAAGCCCAAGTTAGGGGGCGTAAGATTGCAAAGAAGGATTAGCACCACTCTCAAGTTGGTCAGCCTCTGGTCATTCTTATCTGGAGAAAGACTTCTATGGGATTACTCTAGTCCCAAGGGAATCGGTGGTCCTTCTTCCAGATGACTTAACCTTGACTCAGAGAAAAGCATATGACTCGATCGTCCACACAACTGGGAATGCACGCCTTAAACGCGTCACCTTAAACGTGCCATTAAGACTATTATTCCAAGGCACCTTGCAATGAACTATGGGGGTCTGGGGAAGGAAGTGCCCACTTGTGTCTGTCCCCCCAGTTTGGTTACAATTGGTTCAACAATCTGCCTCTGTTTTTTTTCCAAAAATAAGGATAATGTGAGTTAAAACAACAACAACAACACTGAACATTACTAACTTTTCAAAGCATCTTGTTTATTTAATTTTTTTCAATGTTTATTTATTTTTGAGACATAGACACAGTGTGAGCAGGGGAGGGGCAGAGAGGAGAGGGAGACATAGAATCCGAAGCAAGCTCCAGGCTCTGAGCTTTCAGCACAGAGCCCGACGTGGGGCTTGAACCCACAAATCATGAGATCATGACCTGAGCCGAAGTTGGACGCTTAACCAACTGAGCCACCCAGGGGCCCCTCAAAGCATCTTGTTTATTTAAAAGTTAGAGGAAACCCACAAATATTGGCCTCAATAGGAAATCACATCCCCCGTTCTGACTGGATCCTTAGCAAGCCACTTCCTCTCCTTATCTATTCGACTCAACTGGAGAGGTTTAAACTCTAAGATCCCTCCCCGTGATTAAAAAATGAAGTCTATGAGTCTATAATTTCATGAGTCGCATTTCCATGACGTTCTTTAGGGGATACAAATCTGTAGCTTCATGCACGTTATCGGTTGAACTGTGTCCTCCTCCTACTCCCCAAGAAACTCTTGTGTTCATGTCCTAATTCCCGACACCTCTGAATGTGACCTTGTCTGGAAAGAGGGTCACTGCATATGTAATTAGTTAAAATGAGGTCACAGGGGTGAGGGCAGGCCTGTAATCCAATATGACCGGTGTCCCTATAAAAACGGGAAATTTGGACAGAGACCCAGACCAAGGGAGAATGCCAGGTGAAGGCTGGACTTAACGCTATCACAAGTCAAGAACACCAGAGATTGCCAGCAACCACCAGAAGTTAAGAGAAAGGCATGGGATGGGTGTTCCCTCACAGCCACAGAAGGAGCCAACCCGGCAGACACCCTGATCGTAGACGTCTAGCCTGGAGACCTGTTTAAGCCACCTAGCTGGTGGGACTTTGTTACGGCAGCATGAGCAGACCAACACGGGGCGCCATTTCAGTGGGTGTGAAGGGAATCCTAGTGCATCTCAGAGCCCCTCGTGGGCTTTTAGTGTCTACCCTGACCACACAGAGCACGACTCCTGACTGAAGACACCCACAGGAGACTGGAAACTGACTTTTACTGAGATCTGCTCTGTGCCAGGCCCATATATGTGCACATCTCACAGCCACCCTGTGACATTTCTGTTTCCCACTTAGACCCAGGAGGGCATCAGAGCTCAGAGAGGTCCACTCTAACATTCATAGCCCCGAACACGTGGGATCGCTGCCTGAGGCAAGAGGTCATAGCTCCAAGGATGTGGGGTCACGGCCCCAATCAAGTGGGGTCACGGCCTCCAGCGCCGTGGGCCACGGCTCAGAGGACACAGGGTGATGCACCTGAGTACAAGGTGTCACAGCCCTGAGGACGTGAGCTCACAGTCCTGATCAAGTAGGGGCATGGCTGCAAGCTTGTAAGGTCATGACCCCAGGGACATGGGGGCAAGGCTTCTGGCACATGGGGTCATGACGCATTCATTGGAGCCATAGCTCTCAACATGCGGGGTCACAGCCCCAGTCACGTGGGGTCACAGTCCTGAGGACGTGAGCTCATAGTCCTGAGAAAGTGGCACTAAAATCCGACATTAAAATCTCTCCCGCCCTCAGTATCTCACAAAACCACTCAGACTGTGGTTGGCACAATGATTTTCCCTTTGCCATCGTCCCCCCCCCCCCCCCGTTCCCTCTTCCTTTCATAGTTTTCAACAGGAAGAATGGAAATCACTTCCCCACACCCCCCACCGATTGACTGTTCCATCCATCTCATCACTGATTTGTCTGTCCCTCATTAATTTATAAAAGATGGCTGATGACACGCCATACCCCAACCTTAAGTAGGAAATCTATTTCCTTTCCCGTATTATCCCACCCAGCCAATGGCTGGGGCCGTGGCGCTTGGCTGGACGCCAGTAGCTAAGTCCTGCGAGGTAAAACGGTGTTTCTCGATTAAGTGGTGGGAGCTAGGGCAGAGGAAAGGATGCTGCAGCCAGAGCTAGGGAATGGCAGAGCCCCGGCTTCCGTCACAGGCTGAAGTACCCCGGGTGCACTGCTCTCCTGCCTTGGATCCATAGTAGACATCATGAATGAATGCACTCTCTTGAGTCCAGCCTCAGAATGCCTTGCAACTTAGAAACAGAGAATACAACTTACAAATAGAAATCGGGCCGAGAGTGGGGCAGAAGTCAGGAGTGGTAGTTCATTCATTAACACATAGTTTTTGAGCACTGAGTTCAAATAGGTCCCTGGGTTTAGAAGCGAGGGGGAGGGGCGCCTGGGTGGCGCAGTCGGTTAAGCGTCCGACTTCAGCCAGGTCACGATCTCCCGTGAGCGGTCCGTGAGTTCCAGCCCCGCGTCAGGCTCTGGGCTGATGGCTCGGAGCCTGGAGCCTGTTTCTGATTCTGTGTCTCCCTCTCTCTCTGCCCCTCCCCCGTTCATGCTCTGTCTCTCTCTGTCCCAAAAATAAAAAAATAATAAAAAAATAAAAAAAGTTGAAGAAAAAAAAAAAGAAAAAAAAAAAAAAAAAGAAGCGAGGGGGATCCGGGAAGCCCAGCGACACATGCTTTTCATTTAGCCCGCCCAACCTACCAAAAGTATTATCTTTTCGACATGCAATCAGTATAAAAGTAGTAAGAAGCTACTTCACGGTATTGTTTTCATACGAAGTCTCTGGAAGTCAGGTGTATTTTGCACTTACAGCCCGGGTACTGTTCAGCTCAAACTAGCCACACTGCAAGTTCTCAAAAGCCACACGGTGACTGCGCTGCTTTCAAGGTGCCACACCGATGACTCGGGGACACACCGAGCCTGCGGGGACTGAGAGGCTTAGCCCAGGGCGGGTGGCATCGCGGCGCGAGGAGACGCAAACCTCAGCGCGCGCCGCGAGCCGGGAGTCCTAGTCCACGCCCCTCTGCCGTGGGGTCCGACGGGACTTGTAGGCGTTGGCCTGCGGAGCGTGCCGGGAGTTGTAGTCCGCGCCCGCCTGCGGCGGCTCTGCGTATCATGGCGGGCTGCGCCGCGCTACCGCACTCTTCCGCTGGGCCCCAGAAAGTTTCGCTTCTGCCAAACAGTGGACCCACGAGCGCGTAAGTGCCGCGGGGGGCCGGCCGGACCTCGGGGGCGCCTGGGCCGCCGTCGGCCTCGGAGCGGAGAACTTCCCTCCCGACGCGGCTTGTCACCTGTTGCCCTCACCGTCCCCGCCCATCCCAGGTCTCCCCCTGACCCGGTCCGAGCCCTTGCCCTTGGCCAGAGGGCCGGGGAGGCACCTCTCGTTCCGCTGCTGAAACTGACCCTGGAACCCTGGCTGCCTCTGGTGGTCAGTTGGAAAGACAGATCCCCAAACACCGGTTCCAGGACTCCCGAAAAGGAGCCCACCATATAGGAGTCTCAGAACAGCCCTTGGATCATTTAGGCACAGGAGGACAGGTCGTGGAGTTTCTGCCAGGATTGTCCGAGAGGCCACTGACTATAAGAAGCGAAGTTCCGGGCTCAGCCTGGTGGGGATAGCCCAGACCTTGTTTCTCCCTCCCTCCCGAAAGGGGACAGTTTGTTCATCCCGGGCCATCTTCGGGCCACGGCCCGTTCTCTTTACCTTGTGTTCAGGTGCAGGGGCTCAAAATAGTCGTCCCCCCCCCGTGATCTTTCCTGAAACACCTCTGGATTTGGGATTGTCTGTGGTGTAGCTGCTTGGGACTTGCGCTAAAGAGTCCATGCTGTTCGGAACCTCGGCTGGGGGATGTTCTAGGGGGAGGCCTGGATTTTATTTTTGTGTAAGGAAAGCGTGTGTGTGTGTGGTTGACACATTAACCACACGGCTCCCTGTTCTGTGCACATGTATCTTCTGATGCCCCTTGTCACTCTTCACAACTCCCACTGGCTGCCCCCTCCAGAAAAAAAAAAAGCATTTACTGAAGCTGCTTGTGTGGGCCACAGCCTCTGCTCCTCTGCTTGTCTTTACCACGGCAGTTTCCTTTCGCACAGAGAAGTGGGTCAGGGGCTCTTTGAGGGCAGAGGATCAGGCTGTAATCAGCTCACTGCCCTCCTGCCCCTGCAAGCCTTGTGGTCTCCGTAGCAAGCTTTACTCCCCTGCCATCTGCCTAATGCGGCTTCCCCTGCGTGTTGGTGCTAATAAAGAGCGGTCTCACTGAGGTTTTCTGCTTTCAGTGGCTCCCACCTTCCACAGTGTGACCATATCAAGTGGGCTCCACTGGACTTTCCCTTCTGTGACAGCTGCTATTCATAAATTACTGAATTCCCTGTGCCAGTTGTGGGCCATTGTTCTTATCACCCTGGAAGCCAAAGTTAATTGTCTCAGTGATGGGAGTCGGCCTTCTTTGATTAAAGGGATCTGAGAAGCCCCTTTGCTTTAGGAAACAGGTTTTCTGCTTCTCTTACAAGTGTTCATCTCTGGGTTGTGCTTCCTTTCGTTTTTAAGTTGTTTTTGGTATTTTATTAGGAAAATAGTGACGCATAATCATTGAAAGGATTGTATAGTGAACATTGGCTCGCCTGTTAGAATCTACCAATAGTAACCAATGGTAAACCAATAGTTTACTTCAGTTATTTTTGTAGTTGTTTTAGTGTCAGTCCTCTGGCTGTTCCTTGGATGGTCTTTGCTCCGTGTGGCTGGTTTTGGTGCAAAAGCAGGAGATCAAGAGCCACACTTTAAACCACACTAGTCCTTTGGGGGCAGGAAGACACTTCCCGCCCCCCAGATGTTTGTGATGAGAGAAACTACCCAAAAGAGACAAGATCAGAACATCTGGTGACTTTGACCTGTGCTGGTCACCGAGGCTGGGGGCTGCTGCCTCCAGAACGCATAGTAGGCACTCAAGAAATGGCAGTCCCTCCCTTCCCTGGAGGGGAGAGGTTTGGCTGATGGGTATCCTGTGTTTTCTGGTGATTCCAAGGACAACTTGGGTGACTCCAGACTGGAATGTCCTTAAACACGAGGCAGAGGAAACCTGTTGTCTAGCTGTGGTCTCATGGTGAAAATCACTGATAGGAGCTCAGTGTCTGGGGCCACATTCCCTGGAGCAGCCTCAGAACACACAGCAGGTGAGGGTCAAAAACTGGTGCCTCGTGACCAGCCAGAGGCCTCCCGTGAGCAGAGATGAGGGGGGTCCAGCTGGTCAGCATCTGCTCACCTGGGCCTCAAAGTCATTGTGTTGCTCCAGAGATAAGCAAGACTCTCTATTTGTGATCTCATTGTCAGTTTGGGGATTTTTGCTTGTTTTTGTTTTTAAAGCTCTTGATTGGTATAAGGGCCTCTGAGCAACGAAATGGATCAGTAGTGTGGGTACTGAAATGTTTCCTTGGGTCTATATTATCCTCTTGCTGCTTGTAGACGTATTGTTTGTCACCGTAACGTCCCTGTAATAAGAGCTTCAGCCTCAGACCACGTGGGCTCATGGCTTTTATGAGATGAGGGTGACTGAGCCGAGCTCCGTGGGGCAGGGGGGCATTTCCCCCTTTTCCACGTTGCAGCCGGTCAGCCTGATGGTTTTCGTGACCACCAATGGTCTTCCACATTCACAAAGGCCTTTGTGTGGCATTTGAAAGACACCGAGCGCCTGTTTCTAGTTTGGCCAGATCCTGTTTCCAGGGATGAGGACATGTACATCAGTGTGGTTCTGAGGGGATCTGCGGTCTGGTTATAGTACGTCACCCTGCGGCTGTTCTGGGGCCCACGGGCAGGTCTGGCTAACCACCTCAGGAGCCTGGGGTACTGCATCCTTGACCTGGGGCAGAAAACCGAGCCTGTGGGATCCAGAAGAAAAACCTGAGCTGAAAAAGCAACCCAAGCAAGCTGTTGGTCTGCAGGGGGATAGGCCAGGAGGAGAATCCCTGTAGGAGGACCGGGGTGGGCTGGACAGCTGAACCAGATGTGGTGGTTTCACGAGGAGCCAGAAGGAATTTCCTCAAGCTGAACCTGCAGCCCCTTGGGCTTCTTCCAGGGCCGTCTGCAACCTTGGTCAAGAGCAGGGAGGGGGCACTTGGAAGCCTCAACCAAAGTTAGCCACTGGGAACGTCTGCTCTTCTCCTCCCCTCCCTCCTCCTTGAGGAAGGTAAAGGGTAACCTCCCCACACTGCACACGGGGAAAAAAGCCCAAACAAACAAACAAAAAAACCAGGAAAAAGTAAAAAACCACAAACGCCACACACAAGGTAGGAAAAGGTCAAATAACTTCCCCAGGACAGACAGATTTGCTAAAATTGCCTGAAAAGAGTTTGGTGAGCTAAACATAGCACAGTATCACCAACTGGGGAATGATCTTTATCGCATAATCCGTTGCACGTTAGGGAATGGAAATCTCACATTGACTAGTCCGATTCCAGAATCTGAATAGGGTCCAAATTGGCAAGCCTCCATTACAACTGGTAAAAGAGAAGACGGTTTTCTTGCCCAGCGCCAAGCCCCAGCCTCAGAGCCATCCTGGGTCTTGCTTGCCCTTCCTGTCTGCCAGCATAGCCCCACCCCCGAGCCCATGTGCACCCGGGATGTTCCACTTTTCATCCAAACACGGCTGTGCTCAGACCCATCCATACTTCCCCTCTACCCTGGGAGTGTTCTGGTTGACGGTTCCAGATCAAAGTCCCAGGGATGCAGAGAGGAGAGGGCCTTGTGTGGGCTGGGTGAGTCGGGGAGGTGGCTGTAACGGCTGTGGCTATCCTTGACCAGATAGAGTGAAGGAGGCTTCTGGATAAGGCTGCCTCAGGCCAGAGCTGTGGGGCACACTTTCTCCCATGGACACGCTTAATCCAGCCAGTCCCTAAATTACATTATTCCCTTTCTTCTTGGGATAGTAATGCTGTAATATTTCCACAGTAATGACGGTATAATGTCTATAATTACAAAGTACAAAAGTAATTTATGTCCAGTAAAGGAAACTTGAGAAATCAGAGAAATCGAATGTTTTGAAAATTTACCCACGTTTTCCCGCCATGGAAGGATAATTCTCATCATTTACATGTTGGTGCCTTTCTATGCCTAAAGTTTTTAGTTAGATCTGCGGAGTAAGAGACTACGGGTCCGGTTTTGTCTAACTGGTTCATTCATTCCCCAAGTAAGGTATTGAGGGCTCTCTAGGGGTCAGGACTGCACTCTGTGCTGGGGAGATGGTGAGTAGCAGTGGAGCTTACGGACTCATGGAGAAAACAGATTAAACGAGAAATGACCGTACGGGCGAATGGCCACAAACGTGGAAGAAAGGCAGTGGTGGCTTAGGATCCCGAGCAGCGTAGAACCTGGGGTCCCACGTGTTCTGTTCATCGAAGAGCTTCTCAGGCCTCCAGTGACCTCTTTTTGGTCTATAAGCTTAGGAGGAGCTTTGCCCCTCTGGACGGGGGTTCCTTGAAGGCCAGTGCCCACTGGCCTTGTTCATGGCTGCGGCCCCTGCTCCTGGGTCAGGCCCGCCTCTTACCAGTGGTGCCCAACAAACCGCCCGGCAGGCGGTTTGTTAACACGTACGGGTTACAGTTGGCTTCTTCAAGCCTGTGTTTTTTGGCTACAGCATATTCTGGCAGAGATTCCGTTCATAATTCGTCATTGGCTGTGCTCGCCCCCTTGATACTCTGGTCAGGATTGTCCCCGCCCTGAGCATAGGATCTTGGAGCTCTGTGACGTTCTCCATGTGCACGGGGTTAGTGCTGTTCGGGGGCAGGAATACATAGATGCCCCAGATGGTGTCTCATGTTCGTGCAGCTGTTCCAGAGGCTGCCCAGAGCTTCCCACGTGCCGTCACCACCTCCCGGGCATTTCCTCTGGGCTCTCCGGTGACAAGGCCTCCGCCCTGCCGCCCCAGGTATGGGGGTGCGGCTCCTGCCAGAGCGGCCTGCCTTCCACCTTCCTGAAAGAGATGGTTCGGTTTCCCCAGGCCCAGACCTCACACCCACGGGTCTCTCCGTCCTGCCTTCCTGGGCCAGTGGACGGGAACGGGGGGGCCAGTTTTGTGTGTGTCCCGGAGGCGGTGACCAAGAAACCCAGGATGGTTGCCGTTGGTGGGAGCGCGAGGGCCAAGAGAAAGTTCAAACAGTGATGGGCAACTCTCAAGCCCCCCTTCCCTTTAAGAAAGAAGAGTGTAAGCGAGAAGGAGTGTTTGGGGAAGGTGACCCAGGCCTGCAGTTGGTCAACACTTCAATTAGGTCCGAGGGGTTGGGCCGCCTCGTGAGGCTTTGTTCACGAGTGCTGTGACGTCTGCCCCCGAGCCGGCCTGTGACAAGCTTCTGAGCATCGTCCTCGGCACCCTCTCGAAGCTCTGCTGAGGGCAGCCTGCTCCCCGACCCTTTTGTGTGGAGCCAGCAGGACCGCCGGGCCTTCGGAGCCCCAGGTACCGGCCAAGTGCCCCCCTTTCCAGGGGTGGCCACTACATGGATGCTGGTGGCTGTGCTCAACCAGACCGAGGCGATGGACTCTTCCAGAAAGGCTTTCTGCTTTCGGCCCATCTGAACCGTCCTTGCCAACGTGCTTTCCTGGTCGGGGTGGAATTCACAACTGGCATGCTCCACCTCATCTGGGAGTGGGGGCCCCTATCTGGGTCCCTTCTCAGCTAGCAGGTGAGGAGCAAGCATAGAACGTTCTGAAGACCAGGCAGGGTTGTCTTCCACGCCCCAAGCCTGCTCCCCCTCGGATCCTTCTTTCCTAATGTGACTAGTCAGTTTGCTGTAATTGCTCCTGCCAGAGCCAGTTTCTGGGCAACGTTAAGAGTATTAGTCATTTGCACCATAGCGTAAATAAGTTTATGTGAGCCGTTTGGTGTCTTTCTTTCTTAATCTGGGACTAGACTTCTGTCTCTATTGTTACGGCATCTGGGCAGACATAGGAGGAGTTTGGAGGTCGGGGAAGAGTTTTACCTCTAATATAATACCTAAGCCATGACTAGGAACTCAGGCAGTAGTCCCAGGTGCATTTAGTCCCTTTTTCCACTTTACCAGGATATTGGATGCTTGCAGACATGCTGGATAAGCGTAAACATAATTTTGAGCTGTTGGCACGAGATTTCAATGTCCCCCCAAATTTTATAAAGTGAATTTCTCTGCCATTTGAAAGAGCTTGCCAGAGACAAGCGAGGGAGGTTTTTACAAGCCATGCAGCAAGGGCCCTGGGTTCATGGAGGCATGGGATACGCTCTTTGGGGCCCTCGCGAGGCGTGGGAGTCCTGGAGTCGTTCCCCTGGAGCTGAAGCAGCCGAGGCCGAGGCGGTGCAGACCGAAGCTCTCCGTGTCTCCTGAGTTAGGAGAGCAGCTGGCTGATGGCCTGGCAGGATCCTGCTGCTTCAGGCCATCTCTGCGATACCACAAGAAACAGATAGTCTGTGGTTGTCCCAGGTTCCAGGCACACAGCTTCTGGAACCCTAGGAATTTCCTGAGCGATGGGAGTGTCTTTTTGTTCTGTGTGCCTCTTTTCAGCCACGCCTGAGTTTATGCTAGTAGGGTGGCCCTCCTCAGCCCCTGGGATGGCTTCAGGGTGGGGGCTGGTTGCCTGAAGAGGCAACCATGTGATTAGAGGGTTGGAACTTTCAGCCCCACCCCAGACCTCAGGGGAGTGGGCTGAAGAAGGAGTTAATCACCCAAGTCTGCAGAATGAGGCCTCCATGAAACCCCAAAGTGAGGGGGTCCTGCGAGGTGCTGCTGGGTGGGGAGCCCTGAGTGCATAGAAGCTTGGCAAACCTCAAACCAGCCCCCCGCCCCCCAACTCTGCGCCTCTCGTCTCTTCCGCCTGGCTGTTCCCAGATTGTATCTTTTAGATAAACCAGTCATCTTAATGTTTTTCCAAATCTTGAGAGCTGTTCTAGCAAATTATGGAAGCTAAGGAGGGGATCGTGGGAATCCCCAATTTAGAGCCGGTTGGTCAGAATTACGGGTAGCAGCCTGAGACTTGGGACCAGCGTCTGACAGCCAGGGCCGTCCTGTGGACAGAGCCCTTGACCTGTGGGGTCTGCACTGACTCCAGGTCATCAGTGTCAGAACTGAACCGAACTGGAGAACCCCCAGTCGGTGTCAGAACTGGTTATTGGTGTGGAAAAAAAGCCACATGACTGTGGTGTGGAGAGAGTGCCGCATTCTGTGTCTTCCGGTGGTTAATAATGACCTCAGACCAGGGAAGAGGGAGGGCAGACTGCTAAGAGCCGTCACCCCAAAGTTCAGGAAAAGAACATTCCTATAGGAACCATGATCTTCCAAGGAAGCTCTGATTAACTGCCTGAAACCCTGTGAGGTGGGGGCACCTGGGTGGCTCAGTCGGTTGAACGTCTGACTTCAGCTCAGGTGGTGATCTCATGGTTCGTGGGTTCGAGCCCCAGGTCGGGCTCTGTGCTGACAGCTCGGAGCCTGGAGTCTGCTTCGGATTCTGTGTGTCCCTCTCTCTCTGCCCTTCCCCCTCTGGTACGGTGTCTCTCTCTGTCTCAAAAATAAATAAATGTTAAGAAAAACAAAAGAAACCCCTGTGAGGCGGGACCCCCATCCGCGGTGGGGAAGCCCACCGCGACCTGCAGGTCCAGCAGCCGGTTCTCTTGGGGCACATTACCTGGGTGGTGACTCAGGCTTTCCGGAAAAGCAGCTTGTGTAATCAGCAGCTGGGCACAGCTCACCCCGTGACCCGGGAACTTGGCATCAGCTGAGCGAGCTCCGAGGGTCAGGCGGAGGCGGCCTCGCCCGGCCGTGCGGACACAGGGCCGTCTCCCCAGAGTCCCCGCACGTCTCGAAGGAGCACGTTTCTGTCGAGGCTCATGACGCCAGGCCTCAGAGACGGCTGGTCCCCAGTGTCCGGGTGTCTACCCGGTCGGAGCCTGCATTAAACCCCGAAGCGAGGGGGTCCTGCGAGGTGCTGCTGGGTGGGAAGCCCTGAGGGCGTAGAAGCTTTGCAAACCTCGAACCAGCCCACCACTCCCCCCCCCCCCCCCCCGCCCCAACTCTGCGCCTCTTGTCTCTTCCGCCTGGCTGTTCCCAGATTGAATCTTTTAAGATAACCAGTCATCTTAATGTTTTTCCAAATCTTGAGAGCTGTTCTAGCAAATTATGGAGCCTAACTCAGAATCTGCCCTCTTCCACGAGTCGGGTCTCAGCCTGGTCTGAAGCGTGCACACAGGCCCAGGGCCTTTGAGGACTTGGGTGTCTGTCATCTTCCTCTGAGCGTCTTTCTCCCAGGAACGACAAGGCTGTCCATTGACAACAGCCAAATGAGAGGAATTTCGGGAGAGAAGCAGCCTCCATGCTCGCTGTCCCCCTTCCCCCTCCCCCCCCCCCCCCATCCCGGTGCCCTTTCCTCCTTGGGTCTCTTCAAAAGACTTCATCCTCATTTTTCAGGCCTGGCACACCTCGGTTGCCCCCGCCTCTCACCCTCTCCCTCCCCCAAGTGGAATTAATTTTCCCTTCCTGAGGCCCCACGGCATCTTCCTAAATTCGTCACAGTGCAGCCTTTTTTGTTGAGATACAATCTGCAGTCTGTGAGTTTTGACAAACGTATGTTTGTCAGATACGTACGGTCATGTAACCACCACCACGGGCAAGACACGGAACAGGACTGCCGCCCCCCCCCCCCCCAATTTCTGCCGACTCTTGTAGTCATGCCCCCCCTTCACCGCCACCCCCTCCCGCCCAGGCCCTGGCAGCCACCGCTGTGACTTCTCCCCCACGTTTTGCCTTTGCGAGAATATCATGCAAATGGAATCATAAAGGACGTAGCCTTTTCCGTCTGGCTGTTTTCGCTCAGCAGGAAGCATCTGTTGTACATGTCCATGGCCCAACCCTTTCATTGCTGAGTACCCGTCGCTTTTTATTCCCATCTCTGCATGGAGCTCTTCTGCTGTGTCCAGATAGCGGGATATTTTTCTGTCTGTCTGCTTGGTGCACAGCCGAGCTCCACCAGGGTTAGACCGTGCCTCGCGTGCGTCCGTGTCCCTAGCCTGCGCATGGAAGGAACTTGACACAGCATGGTGTCGGGGCAGCTGTGCATCGACAGTGCGGACCCCGGACTCTCTCTACCTCTCCGGGAGGGGCAGCGTGCCCACTGAGGCATCGGAGCCCCTGCAGAAGCCCGGCTGAGCCTGGGTTCTGGCTCTCCTCAGGGCCCTGGCTGGCCCCTGCTCAGGCTCTGTGCTCAGCAGGTGGCCCGGAGAGCCGCCTAGGGATGGGCAGGCTGCCTTCTCGAAACCCACTCCCACCCTCGGTGTAGTGTCTGTGGCGGACAGGGGGGTATCTAATACCTCTTAAGGGGCTTTGGAGGGCTCTCTGTGGACCCCCTGCCTCTCTTGGGCTCCATGTCAGGAATCACTGGGAGTGTGGTTTTGGTGTGTGCCTGTCTCATTCCTCCGAGGCCAGAGAAGCCCTCTTTGGGCCTTGTTTGCACTGAGTCCCAGCTGTGCCAGCTTGTTAGTTAAAAATAGGCCAAGGCATATCCGCCCTGTGACAGGCCCTTCTTGCTTCCGGCTCACGCTGGAATGCTTATGTAAATATTTGGAGGAACTTGAAACCTGGGACTGTTTCTATTCCAGAGTCATATTGCCTGGACTCTTGGAGCGGGAAGGGGACTAGGGCTGGGGGAAAGGGAGGGCCAGCACGTGTGAGAAACACTCAGGGTGGCGGCACGTTATTTGGGAGACGCTGGAGTTCAGGGCGGTTCCTAGAAGCCCGCGGAAGGGGTTGGCCATTTGCAGTAGGGACGATGCTGAGCTGAAGATCCACAGGCTTTGAATCAGACTGACCAGGGCCCAGACCACGATTCGCTCCTTATTGGCCCACGGCCTTAGGCGAGTTATGTGGCTTCTCCAGCTGGTGTTCTCTACCCCACTAAGGCGGTTGTGGGATGAAAATGATCACGCGTGTAAAGCCCCTATCAGGACCCAGCGCGTAGCACACAGTAGGCCCTCACTCAGTGGTGGCTGCTCTGGCTTCCTCTAGTCTCGCCACCTGCTTTTGCCAACAAGCATGACACAACCTGGTGTTGGACGTCTACGAACTGGAGATGCCCAATTCTTTTTTTTTTTAATTGTTTTTAATGTTTGTTTATTTTTGAGAGAGAGAGAGAGAGAGAGAGAGTGGGCGCGTGCATGTGTGAGCAAGCTGGGGAGGAGCAGAGAGAGAGGGAGACACGGAATCCGAAGCAGGCTCCAGGCTCGGAGCCGTCAGCCCAGAACCCAACGCGGGACTCAAACTCACAAACCCCGAGATCATGACCTGAGCCGAAGTCGTATGCTTAACTGACTGAGCCACTCAGGTGCCCCTAGAGACGTCCATTTCTGACGTTCCTTCTATAGAAGGGACACTGGAGTGTCCCCGTGCATACCCACACTTGTCTCCAGTGCCACTCGTGTGTCCTCACCTCTGCTGGTCTTCAGCCACTACCGTGTCCTTAAATCACTTTAGCAGCTGCCCGAGCAGGGCTGGTAACTCAGGACTCACCAGCTGCAAGAGGACTGTAACCAAGCTTAAAATAGAGCCGTGTCCCTTGACTGGACCGAGGGTTGCCCGGGCCCCCGATGCAGGCCAGGCGGCGTCTACACAGCCAGGCCGAGCTGGGTTCTGGGCAGCTGGAGCTGCTGAGCCCCCACGAGTGAGCAGCTTCCCCCACAAGGCAAGCCTGACTTTCTTTGGTCCCGAAGCCCCAGGGCTCCTCAGCCTCTCGCCTCCGCCGCCACTGGCCAGACGCCAGACGTTACTAACTGTTGGTCAGAGGAAGCCAGCCTGGGGAGGACAGGGGGCCGGGCGTGGGGGAGACAGGGGTCTGGTGGTGGCCGTCACCATCAGCTTAGCAGGCTGTCTGAATGTGGGTTGGGCTGGGTCTGGCCTCCCCAGGGTGACGGGAGCCCCTGGGAGGCGTTTCTCAAGGTGGAAGGAGGGTGAGGCAGTCGTGCCTAAGAGCGGAGAAGAGGAGAGACGCTCAGTGAATCATGCTGTTTGGTTGAACCTATCGCCTTTTAAGCCCCAACCCAGGTCATTGTGTCTGAATAGAAGTGTGTCAGAAGCCAGCCAGGGAATGCCCACCGGGCAAGGCCCACACAGAAAGGTCAAGCCCTTTCCGCTGAGGGAAGACACCCAGATGGGGCGACTTTGGGCCCTGGGGCATGCCCCTCTCGTCCTGTCTTCATGTTGTGTCTGTCACTGAGCCCTCCACGGCCTCCCTCTCCCTCTCCAGGTGTCACCATGGAGTCTGACCTCTGCTGAGCGGACCCAGGCGGGAGGCGCACAGCCGAGAGAGGCGGCCCGCAGCCAGTGGCCATGGCCTCCCCCATCGCAGAGAGCCAGCTGCAGAGAATCATCCGCGATTTGCAAGGTGCCGTTGGGGAGGGGACACGCCAGGCTTGGCTGTGGGGGAGCTGGGCCGTGCTCCTGCCGCCCTCTCATCCTCGTCACACGGGGTGTAACTGGAGCCCTCGGGACACGTCGCATGGAGGTGTTTGGGGCTTGGGTGTCCGCCCTGTGTCAGGCGGGGGCGGCTGGCCTGGGCCTCCTCTCAGGGCCCTGGGAAGCCAGTTTGTCAACAAAATCCAATACCGTTTTCTTTCTTCTTCTTTTTTAAAAAAAAAAAATTTTTTTTTTTTTATGTTTGTTTATTTCTGAGACAGAGACAGAGCATGAGCAGGGGAGGGGCGGAGAGAAAAGGAGACACAGAATCGGAAGCCGGCTCCAGGCTCTGAGCTGTCAGCACAGAGCCCGACGCAGGGCTTCAACCCACAAACCGTGAGATCGTGACCTGAGCCGTAGTCGGTCGCTCAACCGACCGAGCCACCCAGGTGCCCCAAGCCAATACCCTTTCCTGGGCCTGGGGTCTGCTTTCAGTTCGTGCAAGCCCCCTGTTTGGTCTGGCGGAATCTCGGGCTTCCGGGCCGCGATGGAGTTGGCCCATTTGGGGAGGCCGCGTTCTCCCTGCCTCAGCAGGATGGCCAGACACCCGTCTCTCTTGTTTTGTTGTCCTACCCAGTCCTGGCGGGCAGACAGCCTGTCTCCTGTGACGCACTGCAGTTCTGGGCCCGCCGCCTCCCGGACGCCCCTGAGCTCAGCGCAGGGACGAGACTCGCAGCTCCCGTGTCCCTGGAGAAGGGCCGGGGACGGTGCACGCGGAGTGAGGCAGGCTCGGGGGAGGAGCCAACCGCTTTCTCTCCCGGCTGCAGAGTCTAGGGACCGAGCTCACCCTTTTAGGTGACGTGCCGAGGGTCAGGAGTTGGGCAAGCTTCCCGCCCGCCTGAGCTCACCGGGGCTGGTCCGAACGGGTCTTCGGAGCTCCCGCGCGGTTGCTACAGACGGTCTGAAGCTGACCGCTTCTAACATGTCACAGAGATGACGGCGACGCCGTCCTGAGTCAGGTTCCTACCTGCGAGCACAGTGATGAGCAGCCGCGGTCTGTCACACCCAGGGCCGCTGGGCTAGTGGCGGCCGCAGCACGCTTCTCACCCTGCTGGTCAAAGGTCGGTGAGAGAAAAGTCGGTCAGGCTTGCCTCCCATTGGTGTAGCACTTCGGGCCTCGAATAAGCCGAGACTCACATGGCGTTCCACACGTGCCAGGCCTTACGTCAGTAGCCCGGTATGTCCTCACATTTGGTCTGTGAGGTAGGAACCATTATCCCCATTCTACAGATGCAGAGAGGGGCACAGAGAGGTTAAGTGACTTGCCTAGGGTCACACATCCAGTCGGGCAGAGCCTGGGTTTGCATACACACCAGGTGTCAGAGTGTACACTTAACCACACCAGCCTACTTCCAGCTAAAACGGTAGATGGTTTTTCTCCTTCAGCCTAAACACACACACATACACACACACGCGCAGAGAAAGCGAAATGACAGGCCCTGCAAATCTGAGTTCACCACTGGCCTTGAGAAGTTTCTCCACAAAGGAGGCCACCTTTTCTGCGTGTCAGTCTCTGGTTCTCCAGCATCACTTTGGGACCCAGGGGTCTTTATTGGGAGGGAAGAGAGGACCCCTGCTAGAGCCTCTGGTCCAGGGAGGGGGCCAGACATTGGCACTTGTTCACGTACCCTTTCCCACCCTTGTCCCGACTGTTCTGGTCATCTCTGGCATCCCAAGGCCATCTGACCCGCCCGCTGAGCACTTGGAAACACCACTTTCTCAAGACCCTTCCCTTGCATCTGTTGGTAACTGTCTTCATCGGCACAGGACAGATCTTCAGCATCTAGCATGGGAGTGGAACGTCCCCAGGCAAGGGGTCCTTGGGCAGTGCACAGCCTTCGTGCTTGCACAGGGCAGCCCACTCGTCCTCCTGGGGACAGCACTGACGAGGGCTTTGGGGTCAGCTCCTGGCTCTGCCTTTTAACCCTGGAAGATGTGGGATGAGTCCCGTCACCTTTCCGAGGTCCCGTTGCTTTCTTTGTGCGCGAGGTCAGCTCGACGGTAACACCCACTTCTCAAGATTGTTGGCAGACACAGATGTATAATTCACATAAAACTAAGATTATCCCTAAGTAATGCATTTGGATTATCAGAGATTAGAGAGGCAAACTTCATATTTCATACCCAAGCCTCCTTCTTTCAAAATTTCAGGAGTTCCCAGATAAGGTTGTAAGCATTAATCCAGGCTGAGTGGTGGAGGGGGGAAAGGCTTGTGCCTTCCCTGGTCCCCGGCCCTCTCCCGGCTCTCAAAGCCAGCCGCGGCCAACACTTCTAGAGGGTGCCACTGGACGGCAGTCACTTGTGACAATTAGTCCCAAGAGCCTGTCTTTGCCCTTTGCTGACCTCTGCCTGAGGGGTCGGTAGCAATTGCATTTTAGCGGCTCGGGCTCAGTTTCAGTGCTGGGCAGGCCTGCTTTCCAGCCGTGGTGCCTGGGAGCTCCTGTTCCTTACGAAGAAGGAAGGTCACAGGGGAAGGTCGTTTTGTCCAGCGGGCCCCAGCCATCTAGCTGGGGGCACTTTGCCCAGTGTCTACACCAAACACAGCTTCTCACAGTCTCTCTGTCCCACAGCAGAGGCCGTAAATGAGAGTCAAGGTGGTTTTCCTTTCTTTGTGCACAAGGAGGTCAGTTCTCTCAGAGGTGGAGGGGCGAGCCCCGGAGTCAGAAAGCCCTTGAGAAGACCAGGGTGCTCATTCCAGCTCTGCTGTTCTTTGGCGAGTGCTCTGACTTCCCCAGGGGCTTCTTATCCACCAACAGGGATGATGATATCAGCCTTCATTGGTCTTTTTTTTTTTTTTTTTAATTTAAAAAAATGTTTGTTTATTTTGAGAGAGAGAGAGAGAGAGAGGGAAAGAACAGGAGTGGGGACGGACAGAGAGTGAGAGAGAAAGGGAATCCCGAGCAGGCTCCGTGCTGTCAGCACAGAGCCTGACGTGAGGCTCGATCTCACGGACCGTGAGATCATGACTGGAGCTGAAATCAAGAGTCAGATGCTTCACCGATGGAACCACCCAGGCGCCCCATCAGCCTTCATCATTCTTAAGTTTTTTTGTTTTTGTTTTTTCACATTTTAACAGTTTGGAAATTGGGATCACTTTAAGACCAGTTGCGTGTTGGATTTGTCAAAACAAAACAACCCTGCCCCTCAGTGCCGTATTCAGTGAGAAGGCCGGGCAAAGGTCTGGCCCCTGAGGGGCCCTCAGCTCCCAGAAGCAGGTGTCGTCGTCGTTCTTGGGATTGTTCTCTTATTTGCACGTTCTGGGGCTTCTTGAAGTCGGGACTTATCCTGTATGGAGCAGTAGGGTTCTGGGGAAGAACGACAAGGAACGTGGCCGGAATGAAGGGCAAAGCTTTCTGGAAGTCACCGGCAGGGGCCTGCTGAGTGACCCGTGCACATAGCAAACGTGTGTTGCATGCATATTACAGGCCTACGTGGTGGAGGCCTACAGGGATGGCCGAGAAGTGTGCCCCATCAGGGAGCTGTTCTAGAATACCTACCTGGGGGCTCTCAGGCCACCCGGACGCCTTCAGGCCCGGCATTACATCCGTCCAGCGTTTCATATCGCTTTTTGTTTCCAAGGCGCTCTGCCATCATCGACCACTTGCTTCTCGCGCGTCCTGGGGTTATTCTGTTTCTCCCTCCGAGGTCAGTTACGCGTTCCTGTTTGTTGTCTTAAAGATGCCGTGACAGAGCTAAGCAAAGAGTTTAAGGAAGCAGGGGAGCCCATCACGGATGACAGCACCAGCTTACACAAGTTTTCTTATAAACTCGAGTATCTCCTTCAAGTAAGTGACTCCCTTACCATGTTGATTTCTGCTCTGTTCTGTGTCTCTCTTGTGTGACTCATCAGCCTTCAGGATGTGGGTTAGACAGCTCTGTGGAGCCATCAAGCCCTGCTGGTTAGACTGAAAGTTCGTGCAGTCCCCGGCGAGAGCTTGAGCCTCCCAAGTGCAAGCCTCTGAAAAGTCAGAATGTTGCCCCTTCGGATGATTGTAGGAATCAAGAACATTCTTTAGAGATTTAGGTCATCTCAAGGCAGGTCCTGCGGTCACTGGATAGCAGGGATCTTCACTTTAGGGCAGTCACAGACCCCTTTGAGAGTCTAGTTAAAAGCTGTGGAATCTGTCCCCAGGCAGACGTGCGTTGCATGCACACCCAGTCACACGTTCTCCACACTGAAGATGATCCAGAAGCCCCCGTTTTAGATCCTTGTTGCTCAAAGTGTGGCCCACAGACCAGCAGCAGCAGCATCACCTGGGGGCAGGTTAGAAATGTATTCTCAGTTCCCGCCGACCTGCTGAATCGGGATCTCTGAGGTCAACCCAGGAAGTTTTTTTTGAAGTTGCTCACAGTGTGATGCTTCTGTCCGCTTGGTTCAAGAAACGCAGATCTACAGGGGCGCCTGGGTGGCTCAGTTGGTTAAGCGTCCAACTTTGGCCCAGGTTGAGATGTCAGAATTTGTGAGTTCAAGCCCTGCATCGGGCTCTGTGCTGACAGCTTGGAGCCTGGAGGCTGCTTCAGATTCTGTGTCTCCCCCTCTCTCTGCCCCTCCCCCCCCATGCGCTGTCTCTCAAAAATAAACAAAACATTAAAAGAAAAAAAAAAACACAACCACACAGATCTAGAGAACTCTGCAGATGTGGAAAACCACAGGCAATCACAGGAGGCAGGAAGGAAGTGGACCAAAATGTTAACAGAAGTTCTCCGAGGGACAGGGCATTGGGCATTATAGTTTTTCTTTTTCCTTTTTTTTAGTTTTATCCAGATTTTCTAACGATTTATCGGTCTTACTTCCATAACCAGAAAAACTACTACAAAATGCTATGTTATAGAAAGACGCACCTTTATCATTCCGAACACCCTAAGTTTGCAACGTCACATCCCACCAGAGCCTGTGTAAGGGATGAGAGCCTGCTGGGGCCTGGGGAGAGAGGCCCCAGCGTGCTAGAAGATTTTACCTTTCGCCTGCCTTTTCAACTGGTTCTGGTTCACGTTGGGAAATGATTTACGGACCTTCTTTGTTTTCAGTTAGGTTTTAGTTTTGGATTTGAAATGACCCAGAGCCAGCATCAATTTGAACTTAACTGCACGCATATTAAAACAGTGTTGGAACTTGAGTAACTGGGATGAGATGTCACCAACCCATTTCCCTGCGTTGAGACCAAGTTGACCCTCATGTGTTGCCCTGAAGACTTTCCACTTGTATTTCTTCATCCTGTGTTACTAAGCCCCCTTCGGTGGTCTTCCTCCCCACAAGGTGCACAGAGGGGTTACCTTTTTTGGGGGGGGGGGGGCTGTTATTCCTAAATCTCACCAGTTGTGTGAACTTGAGCCGGCCACCTAACCTCTCCTAGCCTCTGTTTCCTCATCCATAAATTGGGGATTAAAACACCCTCCTTTGCCAATGAAGGGCCTTGCCCAGCACCGGGTAACTAAGAAGGTTTTGCTGTTCTTTATCGTTTAAATGGTGGGATGAACAGCAGCGGGCGTGGCCCTCCTCTCTCTGTCCCTTCCTCTACGCAGTTCGATCAGAAGGAGAAGGCCACCCTTCTGGGCAACAGGAAGGACTACTGGGATTACTTCTGTGCCTGCCTGGCCAAGGTGAAAGGAGCCAATGACGGGATCCGATTCGTCAAGTCGATTCCGGAGGTAAGCGCGTGGCTGAGGATCCCACATCTCTCTCTGCCCCCGCCTGAAGCATCTCTCACCTGGACCCCCGCAGCAGACGGCCCCGTGAGGACGTGGGTGTGGGGGGTGGACGGCTGGTAAAGAAGTAAGGAAATTGGTGCCCGGGGGTGGCTCGGTCCTGACCCTGTTCCCTAGACCGCAAGTGGTCTGCCTGCTTGGAGGCTGTTTGCAGGACCATGAGGGAGGAGGGGTTGCACGCAGCACGGGACGCCTCCGCCTTTTAAAAAACATTAGTTCCTTAGATAAAATTCTTAGAGTTTACTAGGTGCTTTCCCTATAATTTGCCCAATAAACTTGTTTTTGTAATGAAGAGAGTGATGTGAGACCTCAGGAGACGTTTCTTAAAACGCTAGTTATGCTAAGCAGCTTCCCGCGTTCCGTTCTGAGCCCCCAGAGAGCAGAAAGCCAGGGCTTTGCTGTCTTAGAAAACTCTGGAATGGCACATTCTCCCTCTCTCTCTCTTCTCTCTCTCCCTCCCTCTCCCCGCTCTCTCCCTCCCTCCCTCCCTCCCTCTCGCCCCTCTCTCCCTCCCCCTCTCTCTCTTCTCTCTCTGCCTCCATCCCTCTCTCTTCTCTCTCTCCCCCCTTCTCTCTCTCCCCCTCTTCTCTCTCTCCCCCTCCCTCCCCTTCCTCCCTCCCTGCCACTCTCTCTTTCTCTCCCCTCTCTCTCTTTCCCCCTCTCTCCCCCCTCCCTCTCTCCTCCCTTTCTCTATTCCTCACTCTCTCTCCCCCCCACCTCCGTCCCCCTCTCTCTGCTGTCTCTCCCTCTCTCTCTGTCTTCAGCCTAGTCCCTCTGGGAGTGAAGAACTTTGCAGGTTCAGGAGCAACTAAACCCCTAGATGTGGGGCGGGAGGCCTAAAGGGTTTCTACCTTTCAGCTTCCTTTTCAGTGCCTCCTTAGTACAGTTCAAGTCCCGGTAAAGCCGGCAGCTGTGCCCCCTGGTGGCCCTCCCAGGGGCTCTGAGGTAGCCCTCAGAGGGTGCTCTGAGATCTCCTCCCGCCGCCTGCCAGCTGGAGCCCGAGGGGTTTCTTCTTACAGAGAATGACAGCATTAGATACATTAGATACGTTGACACTGAGGGTCGAGCGTTTTCCACCCTCTGACATCTGAGAAAAGGAGGAAAGACCTTGGCTGTCAGCCGTCTGTTCCTTGGATTTCCATAACGTCCGTGCAGCGCCACGGTCTTGAGCATTTTAATGCGTCACCCACCCAGAGAGGGGCTCATTGCCTTCTCTCCGAAAGTCTGGAAGAAGTTCTCAGTGTCGCTGTCCGGCCTTCCATTCCTCAGAGCACCGGAGGCCTTTGACTTTACGGCTTCAGACAGCTGAAGTCTGCAAATAAGTTTAGCTTAGTCCTCACGGCCCTGGGTTACAAAATGCTGAAATCTACCTCTTGCATAGCACACAGACCTTTAGATGATCCAAGGCCAGGGAAGCTGACTTCTCAAGCAAAAAAGCGTTCCCTGCTTGCACGGACATTGTCGGTTTCCTGGAGGCTGTGTAGACCGTGCTCCCCGCAGGCACCCTTGGTGGGGATTCCCGGGAATGGCACCAGGCCACAGGGCTGCCGGGTGTTCGGGTTAACCGTACCGATGGAGTGTTGCCCAAAGCCGACAAGCCAGAAGGTAAAAGTTAATGGGTAAGGAGCATAGCTGGGCCCACCTCAGGCCCCCTCAGGGTGGGAATCAGCCCTTTAGGCTAAACTCATCCAAGGCTGTAATCAGCCACTTCCAGGGTTCCGAATAAGCTCAACCTGGCCTACGCGTCTTTCCCCGAGACGGACAGGCTCCCTTCCGGGGTGCAGCGCGCCATTGGGGTGTCAGCACAGTGGCCTGGCAGGAAACCGAATCTGCTCTGGAGTCCCTTGCGGACTTCCTGCCCTCTCCAGCTGTGGTAGAGCTTCTCGATACAGTGCGGCGAAGTTTGGACTAGGTGCTAAGCATTTAAGGAGATAGGTAAGGAAAATGAACCCATGACCTCAGAACACTAAAAAATAAAAAAAGCTGTGCACTGTTTTCACTCGGAGTACAAAGGATGTTGCAAGATACCTCTTTAAATGAATCACTCCACATATATGTAACATATATAATCAATTTGGGGGGCGCCTGGGTGGCTCAGTCGGTTAAGCGTCCGACCTCGGCTCAGGTCATGATCTCACGGTTTGTGGGTTCGAGGCCCCCATCGGGCTCTGTGCTGACAGCTCGGAGCCTGGAGCCTGCTTCGGATTCTGTGTCTTCCCTCTCTCTCTGCTCCTCCCCCACTAGCGCGCGCTCTCTCTCTCTCTCTCTCTCTCTCTCTCTCTTAAAATAAGAGGCTCACAGCCTCTCCTGTTCTTGATGCTTCACACCTTTTTATTTTTTTTAAGGCTACTTCATATTGTGGTATCATTTTCTTGAGTCAGCAATCTAAAAACCCCCAGCTCTGAGCTGCAGGGGTGCTGCGTACCGGAATGTTTACCTCATCGATTCGAAAAGGCCGTACTTGAGGCTGTACCACAGATTTCCTGTCTCAAGCCCGTGCCACGATTGACGTCCTGATGGCGTGGGGTGTCAGGACCTTCTTTTGGTTGGAACGGGGCTGCCCCTGTCCCCCGCCACCAGGTTAAACATTTCTCACCTCTGACGGGATGAGGAGGGTATGGGGTCTTTACTTACCCCGCTCAGACCCCCGAGCCTGACAGGGCAGGGTACACATGGCAGCTTGAGGGGGCCCTGGATTCCTTCCCGCTCACGTGGAGCTGCTGGGGGCGAAACATCGAGAATGAATCCCGTTACGCAAACCGGCCGCCTGTGCCCACAACTGGCAGAGCCCTGCTTTGGCCGCCTCACAGCAGAGTCTCTGGCCGGCACACCCACCTCCCTCCCAATAAGCTTCCGGAAACCTCTCGAGAAGCCACGTTCGGGCACCGTGGGGTGAGGTTTCCAAGGCGGGCCCGCAGCTGGACCCTCCCGTGCTGTCCGTTTCAGACTTCCTGAAACGGAGCCACACGCGATGCTTTTCTTTGTTACCCCAGTGTGACCAGGCTGCCTCGAGAGAGCCCAGCTCTCTCTTACCCCCTGGGTACCTTCTGACCAAGTGCAGAGCTGGCCTATCTTAAATCCGACCGGGACGGCGTCAACACGTCCCGATTTTACTGATGGTTTCGTGAGAACACCGAGTGGGCCATCACACATCCATCCGAACTTATTATAAGTCCCCCCTACGCACCCCTGCCTTTCCCCTCCTCTCTCTTCCCCTCCCACGGGGGCTCCAGCCGGCCTCCTGGCCTCTTCCCCTGCACCTCAAAACTAAGCCGGACATGAGGCAAACCGAGATGGCCCCTTCCTCGAGCTCGCTTCATATTGGTGTGAGGGGCCCCTCCTCTACCTGCCACATTTTCTCCTAAGCGTCCCCAGTGAGCTCCCACGGTGTCCCATCTGACGCCAAACCCAGGGCTCCGGGTGGAGCCGGGGCGGGAGAATGACACATGCGTCCTGAAAGCGATGTCCCAGAGCCTCCCGTGAACGCGTCTTCCTTGCCGTGTTTCCCGGAGTCTGCGGGTCCTTCTCCCCTGAAGGACGCCAAGGGGTCTGGCTGCTTCAGGCCTCGCCCTCCGGGCGACTGGAGGTCAGGCTCCCGGCTCCTCATGGCCACGTGCTCTCCTCGTTTCCAGCTCCGGACATCTCTGGGAAGAGGAAGGGCGTTCGTTCGCTACTCCCTGGTGCACCAGCGGTTGGCAGATACCTTACAGCAGTGCTTCATGAACACCAAAGTGACCAGGTAAACGCACGGCCGCGCTGGGCTTCACGCCGCGAGCTGAGGTCCCCTCGTTCGGGACGGTGAGCGCACAGCAGACGCGCCTGCCGGGGTGGCCCCCCGGCCCTCCCACCCACGCGGTCCTCTCCCACCTGCCCGACAGCAGCACCGCCTGGTCTCAGGTGAGGACCTGAAGCCCCGAGAGGCCGAGGGCCTTTCTCCGGGCCCCACTGACGCTGAGTCCTGACGCAAGAGCTCGGATGCGGATCTCTGAGCTCGTAAGGCCGGGGAGTTTGCCCCCATGGCTGGCGTGTCCTGGGGCCTGACCCTGATGAATGGACGGGCCCCGCTGGCCACCCTGAACCACCGGGCCACAGCCTTGGCCTCTCGGCAGATTCAGCTATGGTATTTTTAACCCCACCGAGCCCGGGGCCTCGCCCGAGACCCCGAGTCGACACCTGCTGGCTGTGTCTAGGCTCTCTGGACGTTGAAGTAGGTGGCCAGGTCGAGAGCCCGGGTTGTCCAGGGGGTCGGTCTTTGTGGCGCTGGTGCTGAAGCCTGGGCCGCGGGGGAGGGAGGGAGGGGACTGAGTGTGTCACCGGCGTGTGGAAAGAGGAGCTACAGGTCCAGCACCTATCAGCAGAACCTGCCGATTTCCCAGCAGCCTTTCCCAGCCCCCCCTCCCCCCTCCCTAAGGAGGGTTCTTCCACTCAATCAAAGAAATCACTTGTGGATTAAAAAAAAAAAGGTTGGGGGAAAATACTGTGTTTCATTTGTCGTCTTTAAGATTGATTTGCATAAAGATGTATGTCTCATGCATGTGACGGGCTTTGTGAATTCAGGTGCGTTAAGAATCTTCTCATGTTTGGTTTGAAGATTATTTTGTTCCAGGTGTGTGGTAAGAACTGTCACAAGCAGCTTGGCTTCCAATGTGTCCCATTTCACAGGCGTCTTTGCACTCATCAGCGTGGCCTTTTTATTTATTTACTTTAAACTTTTTAGTGTGTGTTTATTTTTGAGAGGGATAGATTGAGAGCACAAGCAGGGGAGAGGCGGAGAGAAGGAAAGACAGAATCCCAAGCAGGCTCCGCACCGTCAGCGCACAGCCCGACGCGGGGTTCGAACTCACAAACCGCAAGATTGTGACCTGAGCCAAGATCAAGACTCGACCGCTTAGCCCGCTAAGCCACCCAGGCGGCCCTCAGTGTGGCCTTTTTAAATTTAAAAAAAAAAATTTTTTTTTTTAATGTTTACTTATTATTGAGAGAGAGAGAGAGACAGACAGACAGACAAAGTGTGAGCAGGGGAGGGGCAGAGGGAGAGGGAGACACAGAATCCGAAGCAGGCTCCAGGCTCCGAGCTGTCAGCACAGAGCCCAAGGTGGGGCTCGAACTCACAAGCTGTGAGATCATGACCCGAGCTGAAGTCAGATGCTTAATGGACTGAGCCACCCAGGAGCCCCACAGTGTGGCCTTTTTAAATTCTTCTTGCTCCATGTGAAGCAAAACAACCAGCACCTCCAAGTGCAGATGTTTTGTTTCTTGGCTTTAACATTGGCATCTGGACAGAAGTTAGCCGTGAGCTCACCGTTCTGTTGTTGATTTCTCTACAAGGAATAGAAGATGAGGTTACATTTCAAAAAAGAAGAGTTCTTTCCCCAATAGCTGTCCCTTTCCGGGCAAATAATTGAGATTTAAGTTTTCTCATATCCTTTTTGGGGAAATAGGATGTAAACAATAAGTGAATATGCATCTAGTTCATTCCAGCAATTTCCTCGAAGAGCAAGCTCATTCGAAAGAAAATCAAATTGGTGTGTGTGTCTGTCTGTCTGTCTGAATTTAACTCATTAGTCACCGGAGTTAGAATTTGTTAAGGCAGAGCCGTATCAGGTTCAGTCTTTCCTTACCCTTTATTGCTCTTGCGATCAGTCCCTATCTGTGCTTCCCTGCAGTGACTGGTATTATGCACGGAGCCCCTTTCTGAAACCGAAGCTGAGCTCCGACATCGTGGGCCAGCTCTACGAGCTGACTGACGTTCAGTTTGACCTGGCATCCAGGGGCTACGATTTGGACGCCGCCTGGCCGACGTTTGCCAGGTACTTTGACGAATCGCTTGGTTGAAAAGACAGGGAAAAGAGATGCTTGAAGTTCTCCAGATTGCCCCCAGTGTCCTGCCAGCAGTTGGGTCGCTCGGTAAATTACATAAATAAAGGTTTGGCAGCTCTCTTAGGCCCTCCTGATCGAATAGACGTTGTTGTGTCTGTGATTAACGATGATAACATCGGAAGGCTCCAACCTGAAACTCTCCCCATCAGCCAGGTGGCAAATGAGTCAGTGGAGACACATATGCAAAACCTGAGGTTTCTTCAGTGTGTTAAGGAACTCGGGGGCGGCCTGCGGGGAGCCGGTGGGTTTTTTCCTGGTTGTGTCCTTGCAGAGTTGCAGGCCGCAGGAGAGGGAGGTACAGCTCACCCATGCAGGGGTTGCTGGAAAAGCTACAGGATTTTCACTTCTTACCAGTGTGGCACTCCCGTGTGCCACTCCAGGAGGGAGATGGGAGGGGACAGGCTCAGACGACAGGGGGACCTGCCCAAGGTCAGGGCTGAGGTGCCAGACTCGAGCTCACCTCCAGTCCAGCATTCTTTGTTTTGCTTTCTGTTGATACAGATTTTTTCTTAATGTAAATTTTTATATTTTACATTAGGAGTATTTTCTATGTAGAGAAAAGTACTGGACGTGACGATGCCCATGGGCCAACCTCCGAGATCAAATAGCTAACCGTTTGCCGTATTTGCTGCACGTGTCCTTTTTAAAACTTTTTAATTTTCAAAATCAATTCATAATTACCAGCAGAGTTGCCCCCGAAATGCCACAGAGCGTTCATCTGGCTGTTACCTCGATTTCCCTAATTACCAGTGTTTTACTACAACTGTTTCTATCATTCTTTCTCTTTATCGGGACATGCTGGTGTATTTCCTAGGCCATTTGAGAGTAAGTTACAGAGTCGATTCCCCTCTCTCTATTCCTAGGTACTTCATGGTATATTTCCTAAAGTCAAGGGCACCCTCTTATGTATAACCTCAGGGTAGTTATTAAGATTGGGAAATGAATATTGATACAATGCTACTGATTTATAGGCCAGATTTTAGGAATTATCCCAATAATGTCTTTTATAAACCAAAAGCCAGCCCAGAAACACATGCTGCAATTAATGCCAGGTCTCTCTGATCTCTTTGAACTTGGAACAGTTTCCCTGTCTTTGTCTTTGATAGTGTAGACATTTTGGAAAAGCACAAGCCAATTATTTTGTAAAATGTTCCTTCGTTTGTGTTTGCCTAGGCTATTCCTCATTGTGAGGTTCAGGGTAAGTATTTCCAGAGGGAGTACCCCAGATGTTGTGTCCTCCTCAGCCTATCGTCTGGAGACACACGATGTTGATTTGTTTCATTACCAGGGTGGTTAACCGTGACTATTAAGTCATCTGGTGTTTCCAAGATCTCCCTAAAGTTACTGTATCTCCCTTTGTAATCAGTGTGTTTCTTTTTATTTTTTTTAATGTTTATTTATTTTTGAGAGAGACAGAGTGTGAGTGGGGGAAGGGGCAGAGAGAGAGAGAGGGTGACACAGAATCCCAAGCAGGCTTCAGGCTCTGAGCTGTCAGAACAGAGCCTGACAGGGGGCTCAAAATCTCGAACTGTGAGATCATGACCTGAGCCGAAGTCGGACACTTAACCGACTGAGCCACCCAGGCACCCCAAGTAATCGGTGTGTTTCTTAGGGGAAGATATTTTACGATGAGGTTGTTACCCCACTTTTTGTTTCTAAATCTGCCACCTGTTAGTTTCAGCATCCGTTGGTAATTCTTGCCTGAGTCCGTCATGATTTTTCTGACTCCATTCCTCCTTCTACATTAGTAGCTAGCACCCTATCGTAAGAAAGATCTTTTCCTTCTTCCTCATTCATGTATTGATTGATTGATAGCAGTGTTGACTCGTGGGTTATTTTATTCATTGGGTTATAGTCTGTCACTGTAATCTTTCATTTTGAAGCTTAAATCATTCCGTATTTGCCCAGTGGGAGCCCCATCAAGCTGGGATTTTGGGGGTTTGGGGTTGTTTTTGTTTTGGGGGGGTATTTTTTTTTTTTTTTGGTTGTTGTCATGTCTGATACTGTCTTTGTAGGAAATAAAATCTTCCAGCTCCAAATAAAGCCCCACCCACCGTCAGGCTTTTCTCTTCAATTCCTGCCTAGAAGTAATCACAGCCCTGTAGTCGATGCAGGTCATTCCCAAGTATTCTTGTGTTTCACTGTGTGTGTATCCGTAGATATCTTATATACGTATGGTTTTGTTTTGTATTTATTTTTAAATTTTGCACACACCGAACCGTGAGATAGCCGTCCGTTTGCAACTTGCTTTTGTTCATTTCACATGGTTTTAGACACACGGAGTTCTGTAGCTGTAGAGTGGGGTCAACAGGCCACAGCCCACACGGCTTCCCGCACTCATTTCCATGTTGTCCACGGCTGCTCTCCTGCAACAGTGGCAGAGTCGGGTTGTCGTGACGGAGGCCATAAGGCTTGCAAGTGTGAGATGCGTTCTCTCTGGTCCTTCACTAAAAAAGAGATCTCTGACCCATGGTATAGAGTATTCTCTTGTGCAACTAAACCAGTTTATTTATTTATTTCTTAAGTTTATTCTGAGAGGGAGAGCACGTGCACGAGCGGGGAAGGGGCAGAGAGAGAGGAGGGGGAGAATCCCAAGCAGGCTCTGCACTGTCAGCACAGAGCCCGACGCAGGGATTAAACCCACCAACCGTGAGATCATGACCCGAGCCGAGATCAAGAGTTGGACGCTTAACCGACCGCACCACCTGGGCGCCCCGCAACTAAACCAGTTTACCTGCTTCCCTAGGGATACAGACTTAGGCTAGTTGTACTTTTATGACCACTGCAAGGCTGCCTCCAAGCACCATGTCACCTTTATTTCTCAGATTGGTTGCCACTTTTCCCTCACGAGCAGACTATGACAGGAACAGAGATGTAAGGAAAATTTAAAGCAAAAATTGGGAAGTAATATGTCCGTTTCGTTCTTTTTGGGCAGCGGGTGGAGAGGCCTTACACTGAAACTCAGCAGTGGAGTGCATCCGCTGCAGACCCGCGTAAATCTGCCCTTTGGCAGAAGCTGACGGGTTTTGCCTTGTTACGCTCTATCTGGGAAGGCACTGCCCCCTCCCACCACTGGGTGCCTTGTGATAACCGAGGCCCCCGGGTGCACGTACGCGCGTGTGTATTTCCTGCTCTGACCCGTCTGCTCTGTGGCCCCACAGGAGGACGCTGGCCGCTGGCTCCTCTGCCTACCTGTGGAGACCCCCCAGCCGAAGCTCCAGCATGAGCAGCGTGGTGAGCAACTACCTGCAGGTAATGCCAGAAAGGCTGGGGACTTCCTCCCTACCGTGTCAGCCAGCGTATGTCCTTGCTGCTTACAATGGGTGGGGGGGGGGGGGGCTGTTCTCATGTTCTCAGACACCTTTTGTTCCAGCCAGAGCCACGTAAACCCTCAGTTACACCCTCTGCTTCCTACAGTCCAGGTTTTTATAACCCAAGAGAATTTAGGCCTTTTGGAGGTTAGATTTTGTTAGGAGCTTTTAAAGTATCTTTTTTTTTTTTTTAATATTTATTTATTTATTTTTGGAAGAGCATGAGCTGGGGAGGGGCAGAGAGAGAGGGACACAGAATCCGAAGCAGGCTCCAGGCTCCGAGCTGTCAGCACAGAGCCCGACGTGGGGCTCGAACCCACGAACCGTGACATGATAACCTGAGCCGAAGTCGGACGCTTAAACCGACTGAGCCACCCAAGGTGCCCCGAAGCAGTTTGGCACTTGGGTTAAAAGCAGCTGACTGTCCCCCGTGAGTTGTGTGACCCTGGGCAGACCACTCACCCTCTTGAAACCTCAGCTGTCTCATCTAGAAAATGGGGGCATGAAAGTCATCGTAGCTCACGAGGTGATGTTGCGGACTGAGTGACGGAGTGCACGCACAGTGCTTCCGGGCTTGACATAGACCAGTGAGTGCTCAGTCGGTGTTCGTGGGCGGGGTTAATTTTGTTAACTGTGTTAGAAAGTGAATGTATCATAGCTGCATGTAGTTCTATAGGAAAGAGCAGTGCAGTTAAAAACAAGATGTAAAAAATAGGAAAAGCATTAAGACTGGCGAATAAATGGAGCTTTAACTCTGTTTTGTGGTTGAATCACAACAGGAGTTGTAGGTCTGGAGCAGCGGGTGGACAATAATTTGAATGTAACTTAACGAATCTAAGCACCAGTGTCCATTACGCTCCCAAAGCTACAAGAGGCTGGATGGGACACGCGGGTTCCGAGGCCCCGGGCGGAGCTCACGTGTGTGGGTTGTGCCTTTAGGATGCGCCCTGACCTCCTGCAGCTCGTGCTTCCAGCCCTTTGGCCAGCTCGATAGACCAGCCTTACGTCCCGTGATTGCCGTATTTTGGTCTCTGTTCTCATCAAACTCGAGCGCTTTTCCCAGGAGCCGCGTAGCTTCCGTGCCAAAGCCACTTGTGTTCTCTTTCTCCTCCCCAGACTCAGGAGACGGCCTCCAGCTTTGACCTGAGCGGCCCCTTACACAGCGAGGCGCTGGAGGGCTTCGACGAGATGCGCCTGGAGCTGGACCAGCTGGAGGTGCGGGAGAAGCAGCTGCAGGAGCAGGTGCACCAGCTGGACACAGAGAACCAGGAGCTGAGGGCGACCGTCAGCCTGCAGGGGGAGCAGCTGCAGACGGAGAGGGAGAGGGGCCGCGCCGCGGCTGAGGACAACGCCCGCCTCACTCGCCTGGTGGCCGAGCTCCAGAAGCAGTGGGAGGTCACCCAGGCCACACAGAGCGCCGTGAAGGAGCTTCAGGAGTGCCTGCGGGCCCTGGAGCGGGGAGTGGCGGAGAAGGAGGAGGATTCCCACTCGGCCCTGCGGCGGCTGGAGTCCGTGCTGCAGCCTCTGGCCCGGGAGCTCGAGGCCGCGTGGGGCTCGCCGGACAGGAAGAACCCGCGGTCGGCAGAGCAGGAGGCAGGTTCGGTGCCTGCTCCGGTGCCGGACTCACCGGGGCGGCGGAAGCCCCTCCCCGGGGACCCGGCGCCGGAGACCCCGGAGACCCAGGAGCTGGGGGAGAAGCTTCGGGCCCTGGAGAGAGAGCACGCCAAGGTCCAGGAGCTCAGCAGGCAGCAGAGCGCCCAGCTGGGGCAGCTGGCCGAGGAGCTGCGGCTGAAGGAGGAGGCCCGGGCCGGCCTGGAGCACCGGCTGGAGGAGCTGGCCGGGAAGGGGCAGGAGGCCACCCGGCTGCGGCGACAGCTGCACGAGGCCCTCGCCCACCTGAGCTCCCTGGAGGAGGAGCTGGCAGAGGTGAGGCAGGAGGAGCGGCAGCGGCGACAGGAGAAGGAGTTGCTGGAGCAGGAGGCCGGGGCTCTGGCGCGGCAGCTGCGGGTCCTGGAGGCCCAGCTGGCGCAGCTGAGCCAGCACGTGGGTGACCTGGAGGAGCAGAGGCGGCAGCTCGCCCGGGACAGAGACCACCTGAGCCAGAAGGTGGGGGCGCTGGAGCGGCTGGCCGAGCAGCCGGGGCCCCCGGGCGCCACCCCGCGGCAGGCCTCCGGGGGGCCGGAGGAGGGGCAGCGCAGCCCACAGGAGGGCCAGACAGGTGGCCCCGAGACGCCAGGGAGCGGACGGGAGGAGAGGCTCCAGCAGGCCGACGGGGAGCTGAAGAAGGAGCTGCAGAAAGCACTGGAGCGCAACCAGCTCCTCGAGGGCAAGCTGCAGGCCCTGCAGGCCGACTACCGGGCGCTGCAGCAGCGGGAGGCGGCCATCCGGAGCTCCCTGGCCTCCCTGGAGGCTGAGCAGGCCAGCATCCGGCGCATGGGAGACCAGATGGAGGCGAGCCTCCTGGCCGTGAGGAAGGCCAAGGAGACCATGAGGGCCCACGCGGCGGAGAAGGAGGCCGCCCTGCGGAGCAAGGAGGCCGAGTGCCAGCAGCTGCAGGAGGCAGCGGGGCAGTGCCGGCAGCGGGCAGAGGCCCAGGAAAGGGAGCTCAAGGCTCTTGAGAGCCAGTGCCAGCGGCAGACCCAGCTGATCGAGACCCTCCGTGCAGAGAAAGGCCAGCAGGGGCTCGGCCCCCCCGAAGGCACCGCCCCCCGGGAGCCGGGGGCCCAGCTGGCCCCGAGTCGGGCAGAGCCGGAGGCCCGGCAGGGGGAGGCGGGGGTGCCAGACCTTCAGGCCGAGCTCCAGGCAGCCCTGGGTGACCGGGAGAAGGCCCAGAGCCAGCTGAGTGTGGCCGAGGCCGCTCTGAGGGAGCACAGGGCCCTCGTGCAGCGGCTGCAGGAGCAGAACGAGGCCCTCAAGAAGGCCCGCGGTCGGGAGCCGCCGCAGGGCTCGGGGCACGAAGGGGCGCTGCGGGAGGACAGGGCCGAGGAGGAGCAGTCCCAGGCAGGACACGGCTCCCGGGAAGCCCCGCTGGGACAGGCCGAGCCGCGGGAGCAGCTGCCCGGGGCCAGCGCAGACACAGCCGAGCCCCACGGCCACCGCTGCACTCAGCGCGTGGAGAAACAGCAGGCGGAGGAGGCCCTGGCCCGCGCCGTCCAGGAGCTCCGTGACGCCAGAGAGGCGGCCTCACGGGAGCGGGAGGGCCTGGAGCACCGAGTGGCTGGGCTGCAGCGAGAGAAGGACAGCTTGCAGGAGAGGCTGAAGGTGGCCGAGGAGGCGGCCGGCTCCTTGCCCGGCCTGCAGGCCCAGCTGGCCCAGGCCGAGCAGCGGGCGCAGAGCCTCCAGGAGGCCGCACGCGAGGAGCTCAGCGCTCTCAAGTTCCAGCTGAGCACCGAGATCATGGACCACCAGAGCAGACTGAAGGTAGTCCCGGCCTCGACCCCCGCTGCGGCGGGGCCCGACGGGCCCACGAGAGGATAGGACGCGTCTGCAGCCATGTGGCACGCGACGGCCTAAGAACGTACCGGGCAGCCGGGCAGACATGGCTAGGCCACAGCACCCTTCCCCCGCCCCCCCGCACTGACACTTCAGGGCACGTGTCCAGAGCAACGCCCCAGCCCAGAAGTCTAAACCCAAGGTGGTTGCAGACACGTTTGGCTCACACGGAGTGGCTTTTTAAAATTAGTAGCCAGCATTTAAAGAGCAAGATGTTTACAAATTCAGTCTGGGGGCTTCCTTTGAAATCTCAGAAGATCTCAGAGACTGTGCCCTCCTTGCCACCCGGCAGCAGTCGCCAGGAGCTGGGTGGTGGCTGCCCCCTTTCAAGGACACACGCACCCTTTGGTGTTTTCCTTACACTCGTTTAGGTACTTGCCCAGCCCCTCTGGGCCTGTGAGTTTGAGACCCTTGCCCTGGCCTCTAGACCCTACTGCAGGCACCAGCACTTCCCGCCTGCGAGCCCTGTCCCTGGGTTTTCTGGCCCTTCACGTGCCATCCTGATGACAGGCGCCGTGGTAAGAAACTGGCTCAGTTTGTCACAAAGCCCTTGGGATAGACAGCGGGCTCCCACGTGCCTTCGGGACTGCACAGAGAAAAAGGGTTAAGAGTGGCTACGACCCAGGAGCCACTGCTGGATGGCCGTGGGGTTTGGGCTTCCAAACTTGCTCGTTTGCACCGAGGTCTGTGCTCACTCCCAGACACAGATGTGCCTCCCGCGCTGTGTCACCCATCCTGTGCTGCTCCGTGTGGCTCATGGGGCACTTTTTTCCTTGCAGAAATTAAACCCTAAGTTTGAGGACCAAACTCAGTTTCTTAGTAAGCTTGAAAGGATGTTGTCACCAGTGGAGCCCAAAGCTTACTGAGTTTGGTGCAGAAGAGAGGGGTAGCTTGTTTTTACCCATTCGGGGGAATGGGGCTGTGGGGGGGGGGGGGGGGTCTCCGTATGTCAGGACCCGACTTTGACGACCCCTCTCTCATCATCTCCAGGCTGCCAGTGAAGACTGCGGGAGCCTCAGGGCCCAGCTTGAGGAGCGAGACCGGCAGCTGCAGGCCGCCGAGGAGGCTACGGAGAGTCTGAAGGTAGGCCCCGGGGAGTGTGCTGACCAGCGGCCCGGGAGCCTGGGGTGCCCACCTCTGCCCGGTCGTTCCCACCCCAGTGTGTGCGCCTGTCAGGGAACAGGGCCCGGCATGCTTTCCACTGGACCCGTTAGGAGGGCCGCCCGCAAGGCTCCCAGTTCCCGAGCCGGAGCTCCCGTCCGTACGGCCCTGTAGGCATCCTGAGTGTGCACCGCAGCCTTCTACCTCCTGGACCCCTGGCTGGGGCTGCCAGCTGTGGTTTCCAGCCAGCCCTATGGAAAGGAAACAGACTGTGCTCCTCAGCCGTCTCTGCAGGCGTCTCTTGAGCCGGTGGTTCTGAACCGAGGGGGAGCCCTGCCCCCAGCCACCCCTCCGAGATTCGGATTCCTGCGGCCCCCCCCAAGCACCCCAACCCCTTGCAATTAATACTCGGGGGCTAGAATTACAAACAGGAGTGTGTCACGCCCCGCCAGCACAGACCAAAGGTTCTTGGCCTCTTGAACTTAAAACCCCCTCCAGTTAAAAGAGACCCAACCAGATGGGGCGGAGAGCCAGGTCCCTTCCCGGCCTGCCGAGAGGGCTCTTGTTAAGACACTCTTGCTAAGCGTCTTCTCCTCGATGTCCTGTGCCAGGCCACCCGGGCAGAGCTGGGAGAGAAGCTGAACTGCACCAGCAAGCGTCTCGCAGAGTGCCAGGCCGCCCTGCGGAAGAAGGACGAGGAGGGGGCTGTCCTGCGCGAGAGCTTGGACAGGTTAGTTACACGGTCCGCCCGCACAGCCAGTGGTGGGGGCTTCGGGGAAGGAGGGCTTTGGTGCAGTCACATAGAAGCGCGGCCGCTCGCATCGGGTGAAAGAAGACCTTTTCCAAGAAAAGCCACAGGCTCGGAAGGGGCTTTGCCAGAAGCGTACCCCGGAGGGCCGGCGGCGTCCAACAGCACGTAGGTGATGGCGACAGGAGCGCAGGCCAGACCGTTTGGCTCGAGTCTGTTTCCCTGACAACTGCCCCACCAAAGTACTCGGACAGATAGCTCTGCGTCTGGTCTCGTGTTAGGGTACTGGCGTGTGTGTGTGTGTGCGTGTGTGCGTGCTTCCCCACTACGAGCTGTGACTCGAGCTCTTCCTCGTTTCTTTTGTGAAATGAGAGTCTGCAGGTTGGGGGTTGGGGAAGCCTTCCGGGCACCTGCCGAGGGTGAGTGAGTGTGCCCGGCACCAGGCCGGCTTGTCTTCCTGCAGACTCTTGCCGCTGCGTCTGTGTCTGTCCATGGTGCTGCCACCCTCCATCATGACTGTTCTAACCTTGGAGGGTGGCCCTACTTGTGCAGCCCCGAGGCCGCCCCGAGCCTCCTCACTTTCAGGCGATGGGGGGGGGGGGGGTGGGGGGGTGGGGGCTGGGGTTGGGCATCATTTGGTGATGAGGCCAAGCCAGTCCTGCCGGGGATGCTGGGTCCCAGTTACCTGGGTGCCCCCAGTGAAGACTGGCACCCCGCACTGTCCTGAGGCTTTCCATTCTCTGCCCGTCCCTCATCGCCTCCCACCGCCCGGCTTCTGAGGTGGGCCCAGGCCCAGGGTGAGATCTAGAGCACGCTGGGTGTTCAGTAACCCGGATGTACATCTCTTCCCATCTGACTCCTCCAGAGTTCAGACCCCGTAGGGCTCCTGCTGCCCAGTCGTGTTCACGCGGTGATAAAAGTAGCAAGAACCTCCTAAGCTGGTGGCATTTAAAAAAAAAAAAAATGCTGTAACAATGCTTGTTTGTAAGATCTCAGAGTAGTTGTTAGCTGCTCAAAGTCGCATAATCCGCCTGCCCAGGATTGGATTTTACTTTACTCATTGGGTGGGTGTGTGTGTGTGTGTGTGTGTGTGTGCGCACGTGTGTGTGCACACGTGCGCACACCCACGGGGTCATTTTGGTGGACGGTGTCTAGTAAACCACTCCCCGACAGCTTTATACTGGCCGTGGGAAGACTGGATTAGATAGAGATTAATTAGCCTCTGCAGAGCCCTCTGTCTCGTGGAGCTTCTGTGAATGCCTTGCCAGGCCTGGGGGTTTGTAGCACATCCCTGGGAAACCACTGCCCTCGGGGCCAGGTGAGCCGCAGGTGGGGCGGGCAGGGCCAGGAGGACCGTGATTTGGCACCACGGAGACGAGGGGACAGAGCTCCTGAGGCCTCCGGGCCGTCGGGTCAGCACCTGGCATTGCCCGTCGAGTGCCCACTGTGTGCCCAGCACCCGCCCCGTGCACAGAGCCCCAAAGACACCTGGGAGATGGGTCCTCGTCCGCATGGTCACCTCCAGGGAGCTACTCCTGTGTTCTTTCTGTCCCGACTCTGTTTTCCTCTTGCAAACCCCCCCAGCCCCAGCCCATGAACCATACCCATGGGGCTTCTCTCATAACCTCAGTGCGGCCTGAAAACCAATTGGGTGGAGTTAACTCAGCTGAGGTGCTCCCAGCAGCCTGAGGTCACCTGCCCTCCCCGAATGTCCATTGTATTGGCTGCAGGGGCTCGTGTGTGAAGAGTCTGGGTGTGCGAGGGGGGTTTTGAAGGCCAGGAGGGTACGTAACCTGCGAGCGGGTGGTACCAAGGGGCGCCCCCACCGTGAGGGGGAAAGGCTTGGAGGATGGCGGGAGCCCTCGTTAGAGGGCTGGGTTAGCCCGGAGGCCTGGGGGAAGCCGGAAGTAGGGGCCACTCAGTAAACTCCCCACCCCTCCACCAGGACCCAGAAGGAACTCGAAAAGGCCACGACAAAAATCCAGGAGTATTACAACAGACTCTGCCAGGAGGTGACGAACCGGGAGAAGAATGACCAGAAGATGCTCGCGGACCTGGATGACCTGAATAGAACCAAGCAGTACCTGGAGGAGAGGCTGATCGAGCTGCTCAGGTGAGAGCGTGGGGCGAGCAGCTGTCTGCCCCTCCCTCCCCCCGCCCCGAGCTGGGTTTCTCTGTAAAGAAAGGTAGCTGTTCTTGAAAGGTCTGTTCGCCGGAAGGGGGCCCGTGTCCGTCTGTGCTGTGTTGTTAAGGCCTCCCACACGGACAGGGGCTGCTTGGGCCCTCGGCAGCCTCGTACGAGCGGATTTCACCGTTCCCACCAGGGCTCAGCTGAGTCTGTGTTGCCACACTGCCGGGGAATCATTTCTCAAGTCTCTGTGTGCGTAGCCACGAGCGTGACGACAAGTGCCGTCTCGTATCCCGAGGAATCTCTCCATCCCCTCGCCCCTCTTTCACGAGCCCTTTTCCCCTTCTCCTCCGTCCCACCTTTCCCCAGTGCCGGGCCTCCCAAACCCCTACACCTGCAGGCGCCATCGGAAGTGTGTGAGCCGGGCCGGCTGGGCCCTCGGAACCCGGAGGACACACGTGCTCTGCTCCTGCTGCTTGGTGCCGCACAGGCATCGGGCCCGGCTTGCCGCACACATCGCCTCCCCTCTGAAGAAAAGGTGCAAGTCTGGACTTGCACGTGAAACTGGCCTGACTTTTCAAGTTGGCGAGAGGGGTTCGAAGCCGTTTTTTTTCTTGTTTATATCTTTCTGTTTTCTTAAGTTTATTTACTTATGTCGAGAGACAGAAAGGGCGAGACCGCACGAGCTGGGGAGGGGCAGAGAGAGGGAGAGAGAATCTCAAGCAGGCCCCACGCTATCAGCGCAGAGCCCGACGGGGGGCCTGATCTCACGAACCACGAGATCATGACCTGAGCCGAAACCAAGAGTCGGAAGACGCTCAACCAACTGGGACACCCAGGCGCCCCTAAAGTCTTAACTTTCTCATATGGAAATTTGCAGATGTACAGCAACAGGCCAGCACAGTGCACCCCAAGTACCTGCCCCCTGCTTCAGCGTCCTTCACCTCGCGGCCAGTCTTGTTTCATCCAGAGACCTGCTGTGTCCCTCACCCCCCCCCCAGATTATTTTGATGCAGATTCCAGATATATTATTTCATCTCCAAATGTTTCAGTACGTGCTTCTCTTAAGACAAGGACTCTCCATTTTGTGCCACCACGGTGTCATCGCCGTGCTTAAAAATTAACCGTGGTTCCCAATATCATTAAGCATCTAGTCAGTTTCGTGTTTTTCCTATTGTTTTTTCCTTACATTTTTTTCTAATGAGGATCTGGATCCATACGTTGCATGGCGAGATGTTAGATCTCTCTTACTTAGTCTGATTTGGCCACTGTGTCTCTAACTTTTTCTTCACAATTTACTTTTGAGGAAGCTAGGTCTTTCGTCCGGTAGAGTTTCCCACAGCCTGGATTTTGCCAGTTGTGTCTCCATGGCACCACGTAACATGTTCTCCCAATCTTTGTTATTTCTTGTGAATTGTTAGCCGAAACCAGAGCCGTGATTCTCTACCCTACGTGCACATTACAGTCCCTAGGGGAGCTGTTAAAATGATACCCACGTCCAGACCCTACCCAGTCCAACCAAACTGGAATTTCTGGGAGCAGGGCCCAGGGATCGGTGAGGCAGAGTGGAGAACCACTGCTCTACTAGAGGCTGGCTCAGACCCAGATTCAAAATGTTCTCAAGAACGCCTCATAGAATTGGTTTATAGTTTGGGTCTTTCCTTCAGGAGCCCACGTAAGATCTGATTAGCCCGTTCTTTGCGATGTTCGCAGCCTAAAAGCACTGCCTAAATCTGCCAATTCATTTGGGGTTGCAAAATGGTGACACTAAATTCCACCTGATCTGGAAGTGTAAAACCTCTGCCCACGTATCATCGATTTGCAGATTTGGGACTCAGGGTACTTACGACCTGTGAGCTCAGACATGTTCTTGAGGCGTGTGATGGAGAAGCCCGAGTCCTGACTGCGTTCCCGCATTTCAGGGAGTGGGTCCCTGGCCTCTTGGGGACAGAAGGGATGGGCTGTGGACCTGCGGGGAGGGTGATGCCGGTCCAGGGCATGAGTCTTCCTGCTTCCTGACTACAGCAGGCACCTGAAGAACCTGTCAGTTGCATGCCCTGGCTTTTGTACTTAAGGGGAGAGTCTGTGGCCTTGGAGTCCATTTCTGGTGGTGGCATCAGTTTGTCACCGGACCTCGGTGGCTCTAGTGTTACTCTTTGGGACTCAGGTGTTGTCAGGGCTGCCTTGACCTTGGGATGGTGGCCGGGGTTCCATCTAGGAAAGAACGAAACCTTCCCAGGTCAGAAGCTGTAATAGCAGCAACACGGAAACCTCTGTGCGCACCTGCCCTGTGTGTCAGGCATGTTCTGACACCTGCCAGACCTTTCTGGAAAGCCTCCCTGTGCTTCTGGTCTTGCTTCCCGGAGCGCACAGCGTCTCCCTGAGGAGTAAGGGAAAGTAACATCCCATCAGGCTTTCCGGCGAGGACGCCTTTCATCTCCAACGATTACTTGTTACTTGAGCAGACCATAAACACATAAGGGTTTCTGAATACATGTATGATTCGTGTGGGCAGTACATTCGAGGTCCTTGGGCTCGGAGGACGCCGTGTGTCCTATAATTATGACAGCCTGTGACACCTTAAACTCCAGGTGACCGTGTACAGCATCGTTTAGATCCCTGAGCAGTGTGTGGCCCGTGCGGGTGCTGGCAGCTCTTTGCGGCCACCGGCACCCCGTACGTGCATCACGGTCCCCTCTGCCCGCACACACGTGCCGTCAGCTGAGTCTGGGACCGATGCAGGGGACAGACGAGTGTTTCCAAGTGGAGTGAATCTTCCTTCCACGTCTTGGGAAATTTGCACTCGGTCTTCAGACGTGATTCCGGGATCACCCTGCTGTTGTCATGGATTCCTCTCTGATTCTGATGTGGCTCTGTCCCAGGGACAAGGATGCTCTCTGGCAAAAGTCAGACGCCCTGGAGTTCCAGCAGAAGCTCAGCGCTGAGGAGAGGTGGCTCGGGGACGCGGAGGCCAGCCACTGTCACGACTGCAAGCGGGAGTTCAGCTGGATGGTGCGGAGGCACCACTGCAGGTCAGCAGGCGGGGCGCAGGCGCCGCTGTGTGCCTGGGAGGACCATGTGGCCATCCGGTCTTCGGGGAGCCAGGCGCGGGTCCTGGCGGGCTGTGCAGGGATCCCTGAAGGGGGCAGAGGTCGGGTGCAGGGGTGCGGGCAGAGTCAAGGGGACCCATCCGGCTGTGGAGCAGCCAGAGAGCGGCAGCCTTCGGCCTCCCTCAGGCTGCGGGGACCAGAGGGAAGGCGGCGTTCCTGGAGCCCAGGGAGAGCGGGGGCTGAGGCTTTGCTGGGAGAACACAGACGGCAAAGACCCTCCTAGGGCCCGAGGAAGGGTAGGCAGAGTTATTCCTATAAATCTCAGTGGGGGCCAAGGCAGATAGAAAGTCATCAGCACGGCCCCGGGTGGGTCTGTGGCCCCTCAGAGCCTCTGAACCCCCACGTCAGTGTGTCCCAGAAGGTGGGCTCGACCACGTACCCTAGCCCCTGCCTCCCGGCACCTGGGGAAATAAAACGTCGCCTCCCAGTGGGCTTGTCAGGATGGCTTCAGCCGGCATCTCACCAAACTGACCGCGAGGCCACGTTCCTGAGTGGGGGCGGAGCCCCGCCCGAGGAGCCGTGTGGCCTCCAGAGCCCGGTTCTGGTGCCGGGCAGACCGCAAGGCCCGCGGTGCGGCGTCCTCACGGCCCGTGCTTGTTTCACCCCAGGATCTGTGGCCGCATCTTCTGTTACTACTGCTGCAACAACTACGTCCTGACCAAGCACGGCGGCAAGAAGGAGCGCTGCTGCAGGGCCTGCTTCCGCAAGTTCAGTGACGGCCCTGGCTCCCCCGACAGCGCCAGCTCGGGCACCAGCCAGGGAGAGCCCAGCCCTGCGCTGTCGCCCGCCCCAGGCCGAGCCGGGCCCCAGGCCGCCGGAGGCCAAGGTCAGGCTCCCGCCCCTGCCCTCCCCGCCCCCAGTGTGCTTAGGTGCCGCCCCTCCCCCGCCACCCCCGTGGCTGGTCAGCTTAATTCAGTGTTTTCCGGACCCGGGCGTTAGAGAGGCACCAAAAATGTATTGCGCCAATTTGAGACTTTCCGTTTTTATGTAGTTAGGATAGAAAGAGAATTGAAAGGTGAATAACTTTCTCCTGATACGATTCAGCGTTACTTAACGCGAGGTCCGTGTACTTCGTAACTCAGTGCGCTACCAGTGGGACGTCCCCCGCACCGTGGAAAATACTGCCTCCGGAGCCTCAGCCCCAAGAACCCCGCCCTCCCAGCGGAGCAGCCACGGGCCCGGAGCTGCGTGGAAACGACCACATCCTTCACCTTCTTCCTGTGGCTCGAGCCACGGCAGGCCGAGGAGGACGCGTTCTCCCGCGCCCTCTCACTGCGCTCGGGGAGAGGAAGTGGGATCCGGTTCCCTCTGCCCCTGCTCCCAGCACAGCCCCGCCGGGCGGGCCAGGCTGCCCTCTCGGCACTGCCCTGGGGATACAGACTAGCAGCGAGGCAGGCCTGACACGGCAGGGGCAGGAGCGAGCCTGGGCCCGGCTCAGGCAGCACCGTCTCCCACGGCTGGTCCCCCTGGGCTCCTCCTTGGCCTCTGCCTGGGCGCAGGTCAGCCAGCCTTCCGAGATCCCGTGAGTTCCCCTCTTGTTTAACTGGACCATCAAGGAGGTTGGCAGGCCCCGTTCTGTATATTGGGTGCGAAGAACCGCGTCGAGTTGGCAGGATGCACTGTGAACACAGCCTTCCTCAAACAGTGTCTTCCTCAAACGCGTTTTTCATTCTTTTTTATCAAGTTTTGGGAGTCCTGTATAGATTCTGGGTAGAACTTATTTAATAGATCTGTTTCACGGATACCTTTTTCCCAACCAGAAACCCGTCTTTTCACCTTTCAAAGAGCGGAAACGTTTTCCAAAACACGGAAGGTTGGAATTCTCATGAAGTCCGATCCATCAATTTTTTTTTTTGCCTTATGGATCAATTTTTTTCTTATCTTTTGGGATCATATCTATCTTTGCTTACCCTAAGGACACAAAGATCTCCTGGTTTGTTTGTTTTTCCTAGAAATTTCACGGTTTTAGGTCTGTGATCCATTCTGAATTGATTTTTGTGTATGCTACAAGCCACATGTAGAGATTCATTTTTTTGCATACGGCTGTCCAGTGTTTCCACCACCATTGGTTAACAAGTCCATTCTCATAGAACTGCCTTTGCACCATTTTCTAAAATCAGTTGCTCTTATGTATGTGGGTCTGTATCCGGACTTTCTGACTCATCCCATGTATCCATGTGCCTTCTCTTTCACCAATACCACACTGTTGAGATCACCATGGTGTTCTAATGAGTCTTCAAAGCAGGTAGAGCGGGTCCCCTCTAGTTTTGTTCTTTATCAGAGTGTTGGCTATCCTAGGTGTTTTGCATATCCATGTAAATTTTATTTTCTTTTTAACTTAAACTCCAGTTAGCTGAATAGACGTATAGGCTAGCATTGGTTTCAGGAATAGAATTTAGTGATTCATCAGTTACGTATAACACCCAGTGCTCATCCCAACAGGTGCCCTCCTTAATGCCCACCACATCCCGCCCCCACACCTCCCCTCCAGCAACCCTCAGTCTTTCTCTGTACATAAGAGTCTCTTATGGTCTGCCTCCCTCTGTGTTTTTATTTTTCCTAAGTTCATCTGTTTTGTTTCTTAAATTCCACGGATGAGTGAAATCGTATGATACTTGTCTTTCACTGACTGACTTACTTTGCTTAGCATAACGCACTCGAGTTCCTCCGTGTTGTTGCAGATGGCAAGGTTTCATTCTTTTCGATCGCCGAGTAATACCCCGCCGTATGTGTGTATACACACACGTACACACACACACACACACACACACGCATCTTCCCTATCCATTCAGCAGTCGATGGACACTTGGGCTCTTTCCGTAATGTGGCCGTCGTTGGTGGCACTGCTATAAACATTGGGGTAGATGTGCCCCTTCAAGTCGGCACTCCTATAACCTTTGGATAAATGCCCAGTAGTGTAATTGCCGAGTCATAGGGTAGTTCTGTTTTCAGCTTCTTGAGGAACCTCCATCCTGCAGAGAGGCTGCACCAGCTTGCATTCCCACCAACAGTGCAAGAGGCTTCCCCTTTCTCCGCGTCCTCACCAACAGCTGTCGTTTCCTGAGTTAATTTTAGCCATTCTGACAGGTGTGAGGTGGCATCTGTCTCATTGCGATTTTGATTTGTATTTTCCTGACGGTGAGTGATGGTGAGCATGTTTTCATGTGTCTGTTAAACTATCTGGATGTCTTCTCTGGCAAAGTGTTTCTTCATGCCTTCTGCCCGTTGCTTCACTGGATTATTTGCTTTTTGGGTGTTGAGTTTGACAAGTTCTTTATAGGTTTTGGATACTCCCCCTTTAGGAGATAGGTCGCTTGCACATATCTTCTCCCATTCATTCCATCGGTTGCCTCGTTTTGTTGGTTGTTTCCCTCACTGTAGAGAAGCTTTTTATCTTGATGAGGCCTCAATAGTTCATTTTTTGCTTTTGTTTTCCTTGCCCCTGGAGACATATCTAGTAAGAAGTTGCTGAGGCTGAGGTCAAAGAGGTTGCCGTCTGTTTTGTCCTGTGGGATTTTGATGGTTTCCTGTACCCGTGTAAATTTTAGAATTTAGTTTGTCAGCTTCTACAAGAAATCCTGCTGAAATTTTGACTGAGATGTGCTTTCTAGATCACGTCGAAGAGAACTGACATGTTAACAAAATTGAGTCTTCCAGTAAGTGAACATGTATAGCTCTCCACTTGTTTAAGTCTTCTTTGATTGCTCTCAGTGAATCTCCCTCGTTTGGGGCACCTGGTGCTCATTGTCCCTTCCTTTGTCATCCTCCTTCCTTCTCTCTACCAGCCTCAGAAGGTAGATTCAGAAGTGTGACTGGGTCTATGGAAGGAAACCAGTCTCTGGTCTCCTTCTTCAGCCTGTGTCTCAAGCCCCACGTCCTGCTGCTCTTCCTAGAGCATGGCCTGTCCCACTAGCCCTGTGGTGGAACCGGCTGGAAACTTGGAGCTCTCGTGAACTGTTCTTGCTAAACGGTCCAGGAATCTCCCCTGCCCTGACTCACAGGCAGGTGTTCCAGTGATGACAGAGGGTGGCACTGTGCCAGAGTCCCGAGGTCACTTGTTTTGATTTCTGACATTTCCTGTCTCCTTGTCTATCTGCGTTTCTTTCTGTCTTTCCTTTTTTTCTATCTTCCCTTCTGTCTGCCTTTCTTTCGCCTCAGGCCTGCCGTCACATTTTCCATGCTGTATGCAGGAGCGTGCGTGTGGGTAGGTGGCCGGCACAGGAATGTCCATACGGCGTCCCTCCTACTGAGTGGCCTGCAAAGTCAGACACAAGTCCCCCAGTCGGAAGCACAGCGGTCACTGCCACCTCGGGCAGAGGGAGGGTCTTTCCCATCCCCCAGTGGATGGAGATGCAAACACAGGATCCACACAGAATCTTGGTTTCAAAGGAGGCATAAACAAGTCGTGTCTGTGTCTTCGGGAGCAAGGACTCAGCAGCAGAGAAGTGTGTTTACTTTTCTGTTAGGTTCTTTCCTGATGAGGTTTTGACAGGTTTTTTGTTTGTTTGTTTCTGAATAAGAGGCCTCAGAGAATATGTAAGGGCTTGAATCTCTTTAAGACCCGACTGAGGAGCTTCAGAGCAATCTCTTAATTCATGTGTTCAGCTTCCCCTGTGGGCCCCACCGCTTTCTGGAATGTCTCAGCAGCCATTTCTCTCCCATCCAGACAGAGTAGCTGTGGGTTGAGCGGGCACTTAGAGCGTGTCCCGGTGGCCCATCCCGCACAGGTACAGCCCCTCGCCTCCCGGCGTCCCCTCCCCATCCTGTGCGTAACTGCGTGTGTCTCTTCTCTCCCCACCCCCTCTGTGGCCCAGGTGTAGACGCAGACTGCAGGCCGCCGGACGATGCCGCGTTTGACATCATCACCGATGAGGAGCTGTGCCAGATTCAGGAGTCGGGCTCCTCGCCTGAGACACCCACCGAAACTGACTCCCTCGACCCTAACATGCCCGAACAGTGAGTAGACCTCACCTTTACTTCCTGTGTGCTCACTGGGTGTCGGGCCCTTGTGCCTCCTGATTAAAGGACCAGGAAAGTGAGACTCTGGAAGCAGGATTGGCTGTCTTTGCTTAAGGGAAGGTGCCTCAGAACAGTGCTCGGGACAGTTCTGGAGACTGGAAGTTCCAGGTGAGGGTCCTGGGCTTGCGGACGGCCGCCCACCCACTGCCTCTTCACCCGGTTGCCCCGCCGTGCACCCCTCGTGTCTGTCTGTGTCCTGCTGGTCCGTTGGTACTTAGTCTCCACCAGTCTTCCCGTTTTTCCAGGCCAGCTGTTTTCCAACCAGGTTTGCGAGGAGAGCTTTGCAAAGGCCAATTTTTAAATAATATGAGGTAACCTCACGAAGTGCCACCATGTTTCCGTGTCAAGAGTTTATGCCAAGGGGACCCACAGGAAAAGGTCAAGCCCCCCACCCCCCACGGCAGCCCTGCTCAGCGTCTCTCAGCCCCTGGTATTGGGCTTAAATGCGGTTTCTACAGCAAAGCACAGACTGCTCAAAAGCCAAGAAAGAATTTACATGGCCCCCCCCGGGTCCAGGCATTTCTTGACCCACTTTCCCTCCAGTTAGGGAGTTTCGTGATGCACCTGGCCAATACCCACATTCACATCTCTGCCCCTCTCTTCCTGCCCAGGACTCAGAGGAGGGCTAGGATTAATCAGCCAGGATTTCTGCCGTGCAGATGTATTGAATCCTCACGGAGCACTCAGTGCAAGAAATTTTAGGCTTACGTGTATCCCTCCGCACTCCCCTGTTCTCTGACTAGAGGGTGACCAAACGCTCGTGTTGTAGCCTCATGGAGAGAGCCCACAGGATCACCCAGCCCATCAGCCCCTATGCAGTGCTGCTTCTGCGGTTTTGGGCCTTGCCTTTCCCTGCCTGGAACCCCCGCCTCCTGAAGTGCCCCTGACCCCATAGCCTGCAGTGTTCTCCCAAGGGCACTGAGCCACGGAGCCGCCATCACCTGGCAACTGTACTCCCCGCCAGGTGGGTAGGCGGTGAGGTGAGCAGGACTGGGGCCTCCAGACCTGGGAGGACGGCCTGTGGCTGTCGCCTGCAGGAGAGAGTGACCCCCCGCAGCTCCCTCTTTCCCTCGCCCCTCACCTTCCCCTTTGCCAGTAAGAACAGAAACAGAAGGCACTCTGACCGCTGACAAATACTGTGTTTCGGTCCCGGGAAATCGGGAAGTGTCCCAGGGAAAGGAAACCACCAGTGCGCTGGCCTGCGGCCCCCAGGGTGGATCTGGGCCTGGCAGTCGGGAGCCTGCGGTCCCTGCGGCCTCTGCTACTCAGCTAAGGGCCTGCACCCTCACACGCCATCTCTGTGCATCAGAGAAGACCCAAGTGTCTCTGGTAGCTTTGTCGTACGTTCTTTTTCTTCCTAAGACCGATCAGAAACGCCAGGACCCTGAAAAAGTGCGGGCGGTAAGCCTGGATTTGCGTAAGCCTCCCTGATGGGAAACTTCGAGAAAGAAATCAGCAAGTCCAAAGTAAGAAGTGATCCGGAAGGGATTGAACACCGGGTGTGTCCAAATCCACAGAGGAAAGAAGGCTGCTTGGAAGCCGTGTTGTCGAAAGCCACTCTGCCGGGCACCTTCCTGTGCCGGCCGCCTCTGTGCGTGGCCTCGCTCGGTCCCTGCCCAGCCCTCTGAGGCTTAGGGATTACGGTCCTCATTTTACAGGTAAAGCTGCTGAAGCCTCGGGAGGCCAGATAAGCCACTCCAGGGCACGGGGTTATAAGTGTCAGCACTAGTCTTTGAGCCCAGAACCCCTCCCTCCGTCCACAGGCTTGAGGTTCATTCCAAAGAGTTCATTTCTCTTCTCAGGGCCCCACTTCCCCATGTACACATCAGAAGCCTGTGCTCTGCCTCCCGCCCTGCAACGTGTACACATTCTGCGGGCAATGAAGTTGTCTGCCTCGCCCTTCCTGGCAGTGAGGGGACAGGCAGAGGTCCCCACACCCCTGAGCAGCCTCCCACTGGCCCCCACTGATGAGAAACAGAAGCACAACCCCTTCCCTGGGGAGAAAAGATGGCGTTCTTCAGAGCCCTCCAGACAAGCCCATCCGCACCCGCTCCCCACGCTCAGCCGAGCTCCCCCTCGGCCTTCTCCAGGGACCAGGTATCCTTCTGTGCTCGGCACCGAGGGGGCAGGCGGAGATGGAGAGAAAGCTCTCATCATTGACGTCGCAGGGCTGGGCCTTGGGTCTCTCGGCCTCCGCTCTGCCTCCACCCCGGCCTGGCCTCCCCTTCTGGTCACGAGACGAACGGGCCATACGGCCGTGAAGAGCTTGATCTCCAGAATCCGACACCTGGTCGGAGCGTAAGCTGCCACCTCCAGGTTCCGTGGACTGGGGTACCGCAGCCTCCCGAACTCAGTGCCCTCCCCTAGGAGAGATGGGGACCGTCCCCCTCTGGGACCGGCAGGAAGATTCGATGAGAAGGGTGCGTATAAAGCGCCGAGCCTGGTGCCTGGCGCCTGGGAGGCCTCCCGTGGAGGCGCCTCGTTTCTGTGATGTCCCGCGTGCGTTGTGATGCCGGGCACTGAGCCGGGCCCGTCTCCTGCTTGCGCCTGGTACCCCAGTATTTCTCCAAGGAAAACCTCTCCCAGTGCCCAGTGACACTGAGCTAAAGTCGTCGAGACTGTCCCTGACCCTCGGGGCACCTTTGCCAGTAATTGCTTTGTAACTAACTGGTACTTCCCGGTCAGAGTGCTTTGCTGGGGGGCTGGGGTCGGTTGATCACTGGCCGGGAGATGGGACGCCTGTATCTCAGACACAAAACGAGAACAGGATACGGTAGTGACCGTGAAGGCAAAAAGCCACCTTGTGCTCGGGTTAGCCCAGCGTTCTCCCCCTTCGTGAGGAGGACGGAGCTGGCTGGTACCTTGAGCGCATCCGCTGCAGGAAACCTCTGTTGGCCAACACTTGGGGGCAGAGAAAGGGGCTGTTCACCGGAGTCCTGGCCCTGGCTGTGCCGGGTGAGCTTTGGCGGGTCTTAATCTCTCTGAGCTAGTTTCCTCACCTGAAGCATGGGGACGAGCGCGCCAGGCCTCGCGCGGCTCGGAGTTGGGAGTCCCCACGGACCGTGGAGGACCGGGCGCATGAAAGAGGCACCGCCTGGGGGGCCCCTTGGGGGAGGAGGTCACAGCGACCACTCCCTCCACTCCTGGACCCCGCCAGCAGGGGAGGCTTCAGCCGTTCTCTCCCACAGCACCAATCCCTCCGTCCGGAATGCTCACTGAGATCACCTGGGCTTCTGGCTCCCCGGGCGGCCCCTGGAATCGGGGTCACCCCATGTTCACCACCCGTCGGTGCGGCCACGCGGGACCGCTAACGGCCCTGAAGTGTCGGGGACATGGCGAGGGAGTAGCTTGCCCGCGGACCCCGAGGCCGCGCTCGAGGCAGCCTGGCCCACCCTTCTACAGCCCCCGCTCCCACCTGTGCCCCATCGCGTGCTGCTGCGTGTGAGCAGTCAGGGGAGGAGCAGAGCAGGACCGAGGCCGGGAACTTGCGCCCCGTGGGGCTGTTGTGTGGACAGAACGAAGTCACGTCGTCAAAGGCCTCCGCTCCCGATGCGGGCTGTGCCGGCCTCTGTTGCCAGCACTGCCCTGTACCCAGGGGAGGGCTGGGAAGCGTCCCGACTCTCAGGCGTAGCAGATGAGAGTCCAGAGGAGTATAGGGCCAGTGAGTGAGAACACACAGAAGGTAAAGGAAGATTCTGCTGCTGTGCCATTCCTGGGTTTTCCTAAGCCTTAGAAGGACGCACGCAGCCTTTTTGCGGGGAGCCTGGAGAGAGGGCGTATAACCCAGGCCTGGGGCGGGGCGCGGCCCGACGGGTGCCTGGTCTGGTTTGCCTCAGCCCGGCAGGCACCTGGTTGGGGAGAGCCCAGCGGCCCCGTTGCCTCGGCCAGGCAGCCCCCAGCTTGGCCCCCACGGTGCGCCGTCCGGGCCTCACGGGCACTCCTGGAGGGAGGGCCGCCCTCAGCCGATGGTGCGGATGGTGAACTGGGCCCTAGGAGGCCGAGCACCTCATCCCGGGACGCACAGGGCCGGAGCCCTGCTCTGCCCGTCACGCCGCACGGCTGCGGGGCCCCGGTTACAGCTTCTTCACGTCCTCCTTTCCAGGCAGGGCCTCCGTCTCTCGTTCTGGGGAAGTGAGGGGCCGGGGGCCCCTCCATCAGAAGTGCTAACCCTTGAGATGAACGCACAAAGGAGGGGGGCATGTGAAACTCCCGCTTTGAAGCCAGTTTGTACTTTTTATTTTTTTTCCTGCTGCTTTTTTTTTTTTTTTTTTTTTTTTGTATTTGAAGCCAATTTAAAGAAGATAAAAGTCAGGCTTGTCACCATAGAAAGGGCAGAGTTTGCCGTGCAAGGAAGCGCTCAGTCCACAGGGCCTGTGTCCCGTGAGGCTGCCGCCCTCCAGGGTGCATTTAGGCACGAGTGTGAGACGGTACGGGGGTCACGTGGGCCTGCGAGGCCCGGCCTGTGCGCAGCTGGACCAGGGTGGCGTGTGACATGCCAGGCGCCCTTCCCGCGCCCTGCCAACCTGCACGGGACAGACCTGCGGCCTCCGTGTGTCACTAGGTCTTGAGCTGTCACTGCCGTCTTTGGGGCCCTCCCACCCCCGAGTGCCCCCTGTGCTAACGGTTCTGTATGCGCTGTCCCAAGTCCCCCCCCCCCCCCCCTCCAGCCCCCAGAGGCGGGGGCTGTTATGGCCCGTGTCTCACCAAAACAAAAGAGGCTAAGAGATTGCCAGCTGGTCATGCTCACCAGTGAGCACCGGAGCTAGGGCTCCACGCCAGCCCCGTAGCCGCACCGCTCAGCGGGGTCGGACCCACCGCCCTGCCTGTGCGCTCGCTCGCTCTCTCACCGTAGGTGATTGGTCCTCTCCAGTTTGGTGAGTGGTTTTTCGAAGCGTGAGCCAGAAAGGCAACTTTAAGCCGATAGAGCAGATGGCTACAAGGATCTAATCTAAAAACCACACACAAGCGTCTGCCATTTAGAACTGCTTCATCGTGTGACCATGTTACGGAGGTGACACGAGCGTACCTCACATTTTGGGCAGGAGGTTGAAAGCCACGGTGAAAGCATTATCCCTGGTGTGTTCCATTTCCTTGATCGGGCCGCGCCCTCAAAGTTCACAATTTTAACTGCTTTCCCAATGCTCTGAGCCCACAAGTAATCACCTCCAGTATGTGCCAAGCATACGGTAAAGTAAAACGTGCCTGGGGATAAACATAGCTTGGAGACTTTAAAAGGGTTTTATTTCGTAGCCACGAAAGACATATGCCATTTGATATGCGTGTGTTTGTATCCTACATACACTGATACATGATTTATCTGCGTGTGAGCATGTCGGGCGTTGGACAGCTTAGTTTTTAAATGAGCAAACCCACCCAAGAATCCGATTCAGAACTGCTGCTTAGATCCATAATGGTCGCAAACTCTGCTTTGCACGTTCTCCTAGCATCCTGTGGACCGCTGGGACCCTCGGCTGAGTAATTCGTTTGGGCCCGTTCATGTCCCCTGGTGTTCCTCCTTCCGAGATTAATCGAAGAGAACATAATCATCTCTCTATATAAAGGCGAAACCCGAAGGTGAGGCAGAACCTGATCTCATCTCTGTCAGGTACCTGGCGATTGAGGTCTGAGCCAGATGGACGAGCCCTCGTTTTCATGGCTGGTCTCGTCTCCCCGCTTCCCAGTGGCCAGAAGAACCTTCTGTACCGGAGAGCCTGGAGTGTCACCTGCCCTCAGCAGTTTTGTGGCCATGCTCCCCCTTCAGCATCCAGTCCCAGCCCCCACGGAGGAGGGCCTAAGGTCTTAAGGGTCGCACTTCATTCCCTCGGAGCCAGCATTCTTGGGGATGGAGGAAGGAAAGCCCTTCCGGGTTTTAGAGCCCTTCCCCCAACCCTGAGCTTTAGGCCTGAGGGTTTGAGAAGAGAGCAGATTGTGTTCATGCCCGAGAAGCAGGCTCCCACACCGGCTGCCGCATGCCTTCTCCATGAGAATGCGTAAGTCCTAAACAAAGCCTTCCTCGTGGCGTCCAGAGCACACAGCCATGCTCCTATAAGCTCCTGAGCGGCTCTCCAAGCCCGGCCGAGGCCTACAGCTGGAACATGCTGGTGGCCTCCACCTGATGCGAGGCAGAACAGGTCTTGGAGGCATCGTCGGAAGACTTCCATTGACCTGAGACCCCCAGGTAAGGGAGGCAGCCGAGGTCTTTCACGAGTTTCCAGAAGTTCCTCCGAAACTTCAAGCCAACGAAGGCATAGAGCACGGGGTTAAGGCAGGCCCGCAGGTAGGCGATGGCCTCCGTCACGATGATGGCGTAGTGGAAGCTGGTCATGGTGTAGTGCTCCCAGTTCGTGCTGCGGATTAGCTTCACGAGGTTGAAGGGCGTCTGGGTCAGCAGGAACGCGGCCACCACCAGGAAGATGACCTTCAGGGACTTGTGCTTCTTGAAGCCTCGGGCGCGAAGCAGAGTCTTGATTATGACCGAGTAGCAGACAATCATGGCGACCAGGGGCAGGAAGAACCCCAGTGTCATCTGGGTGGCGAGAACCACAGTGGAAATCTCCTCGTCGTGATAACCACAGACGAGCTTGTCGAGATAGAGGACGTGGCCGTAGATTATCTGCGGCAGCGAAAGCAGCAGGGAGGCCCCCCAGATGAACAGACAGATGGCCTTGCCCCAGGCCATCCACCTCGCCCGCTGGTTGTAGGCCTTGGTGGCCCGAGCCACCGCGACGAAGCGGTCAATGGTGACGCAGGCGAGGATGAGCATGGATGTGTAGAAGTTCAAGGTGTAGATGCCCAGCAGGGTCTTGCACAGGACGTCGCCGAAGACCCACTCGTGGATGCTCGCGTAGGCCCAGAAGGGCAGGGTGCAGACGAACACCAGGTCGGCCAAGGGCAGGTTCACCAGGAACACGTCCGTCAGGCTCTTCAGCTTCTGGTAGAAGACGTAGATGACCAGCACCAGCGCGTTCCCCGCCAGGCCGCCGATGAACACCCCCAGGTACATGCAGGGCAGAAAGACCTTGCGGAACTCCAAGAAGCGTTCGTGCCCCCGGCTGCCGTCGCTGGAGGTGTTGAAGAAGCCGGGGTCCACGTAGTCATACTCAGCCATGGCGTGCGTTCTGATGAACACCTGGGAGGCAGACACGGGAGCTCCAGTCAGGGCCGAGGGGGACACCTCCCGTCCTCCCACAGTCCTGTTGGCCCACTTTTAGGGGGCGCGTAGTCATCTCCTGAACCCACCCACCTGAGTTCTGGTCAGTGGCAGCACATTCCAGTACCCTGGAGACAGCCAGAGCTGAGGGGCGATTGCCTGGGCGGGATGAGGGACCCTGAATTGGCCCTAAGGTTCTAAGGCTGTCACCCGCCTCACAGACAACACGTAACTGACCCCCACGCACAGTCCATAAAATCCTGTGCCAGCTGGCCTTGAAGCCAAAGGTCACCATGTGGTGGAGTGTGGGCATTGCCCTCCTGGAAGTGTAGAACTGCTTTTTGTTTTGTTTTGGTTTTTTTTTTTTACCTATTTTCATGTAATATTTATTTTTGAGAGAGAGCGCACGCGCACCAGCTGGGGAGGGGCAGAGAGAGAGAGAGGGAGACACAGAATCTGAAGCAGGCTGCGGGCTCCGAGATGTCAGCACAGAGCCCGACGCGGGGCTTGAACTCATAAACCGCGAGATCGTGACCCGAGCCGAAGTCGGAAGCTTAACCGACTGAGCCACCCAGGCGCCCCAAGAACTGCTCTCTCATGGTCAGGCCTGCCTTCGTCCGCCCATCCTGTGCCTCATTTTCTGTTGAATGAGAGCCCTGAGCTGCTAACTGCGGAAGCTAAGCCAAGTAGCCCCCCTCCCCGGGGGCTCCACCATTGAGGAGACTTCTGCAGACCAACAGGGGCTCTCGGGCTGACCCTCTCCCACCAGGGTAGACGGTCCGTTCTGTCTTTTCTTGCCCTTAGCTGCCTAGATTTAGGAGGTGGGGAGACAGGCATGGGAAGCCCCAGCTGCCCAGCACTGTGGCTGAGCTGGTCACGGCCGGGGAAGCGGGCAGCTGCCCTCCCAGCCCAGCCCCAGCCCAGCCCCAGCCCAGCCGGCCCCTCACCGCCCGTCACACGACCCTCCTCCACCGGAGCCTGGTTTCCTGAAGACTTCTTGATCCCCAGGACCCTCTTAAACGGAGCATCTCCCCAGAAGGGAACATCACTTTAGCTTTCGAGACTAGCAGTTTATGCCCAAGGGGTCTCCTTGAACAAATGGAAGGCCCGCCAGCGGGGGGGCCAGCCTTGCAGTGAGGCAGGAAGCAGCCACCACAGCCGCCTTTCTTGCCCGGGGCTCCCGGCCTTTCAGGGCCGTCACTTCCCTCTGCCCTGTGACCCTGACGAGGAGCAGGGACAGGATGCGAGGGTGATGTACTCGGGCATGAGAGCAGAGGCGGCTACGGCAGCACCGGCCCTGGGGTGCCAGGTCACTGACCTGCAGAGAGCCGGCACGCAGCGGCTCATTTCCGGTGACCCAGGGCCATACCTCGCTAGCACCTCAAGAAGGCGTTTTGAGACGAATAGGCATTTGGTGTAGCAAAGGCAGAATGCCAGCCAGCCAGACAAGGGCATGTACAAGGAGAGATCACGTCTTCCTTTCTGATCGACTTGAGGACTCCTTGTCCTGACTGGAGACGGTATCGGCCCTGCCGGTCCTCCTGGGAACAGAGTGCCCTTTCTCTGCAAGGAGGAAGCTCGCCTTGGGGTAAGACGCCTCCGTGAAAAGCCCCTGCCCCTCAACCACAAGATGTGAGATCAGTAAGGGTGAGAGACGAGCCGTAATAACGCCACCCCGCCAGCCGTTCGGACTCCTGGGTTAAGTAGGTCAGATGATGTGTGTGTGTTCCTGCCTCACGCGGGGACAGAAACATCTTTTTCAGCTCTTAGCACGTGCACAGGCGGCTCTGCTCTCCTTAAGAGTAACATCACATCTCCATGATTGCCTGCCTCCCTCTTGCCTTTTTACAAGAAAATCCTCCTGGCGCTGGCGTTACACGTTTCCTCAAAGGGCCCGTGCAAACTCGCTTGTGATAATTGGCAAACTTGGGTGCTGTGCCGACGGACTGGAACCGCCCAGCTCTGTGCAGATTGAGTAACTGAGAATGAGTTTCCCTTCCAGAAAGGTTAAGATCATTCATTTCTTTGTCTTGAGTAGCCAAAGCCCTGTGTTGACCTATGCAACTTTTTTTTTTTTTTTTTTTTTTCAAGTAACACAGTATTCAGCTTTGGAAGCAGTGTAAATGTCTGATCCGAAACAAATCAGCAAGTTACAATCCAGACAGAAAATAGAATATAGCGCAAACTATGTTTAGGTTTAGGAAGTGCTTTTAGTGAGTCGGCAGTACGCTTAAATTTCTCACAACAGAGTAAGTCTGCACAATTAGCATTGGCTGTTAAGTATTCCAATGAATGGGTGTCCAAAAGGATGTAAAATTGGTCGTGATTCTGAACTTCCTTTGATCGTAAACCCCTTTGAGAATCTCCTAAAAGCCACAGACCTTTTCCTCAGATGTGCATATATCTTAAGGAGGCTCCACATCCAACGTGGGGCTTGAACTCACAACCCCGAGATGGAGAGTCGCACGCTCCACGACTCAACCAGCCAGGCACCCCAGTTTTGACTATATGTTCTAAAACAGTAAAAAAAAAAAAAAAAAAAAAAAAAAAAGCCCAGAATTGATCAGCAGCTTGCGTCTGGCTGTGGAGTCGGGGCTGACTTCTTTCCCTTCCCCCTAAGTCTCGCCTTCTCTGAAGTCTCTGCAGTGGTATATTGACTTACCTTGAGAAAAGAAACTAGACAGCCGCCTGAGAGAGCAGCCAGTGTTGCAAATTATATAATGAAGAAGAAATGAAAATGGAGACGGAGAGATTATTCTGTGAACAGATGTGGACAGTGGCCAGCCTGTCCTGGTCTCCCGGGGAGGGCACCCCCAGTGCCGTCAGCTTACGAGCACGGACTGTGTGCCCCGAACCACGCTAAGTCATCTCCACAATTCTCTAGTCGTGGGGCAAAGGCAGAATTCAGACCGAGAGCGGTCGGGCTCTAAAGTCCGGGCATTTACACGGTACTGCACCACGGGCAGGGATCAGAGGACCCCAGCAAGCCGGGGTTAGCACCTGCCTTTTAACTCTAAAGAAGACGGATGACTCACCAGTGGAGAGGCGCTGTCGACGTGTTGCAGAGATGAGCGTTCACGGCACAAGGTCTGCCTCCACCTGTCTGTGATGTGGTCCGTGTTTCCGTTGAATGTCTTCTGAGAGCCCTTGGTTGGTGATCATAAGAGACCCGGCCCTACCCCTGCCTCGTACAGCAGAATCCACATGACCCGCCTGCACGCGCGTAATTTGGGAGATCAGAGATAGGGAGCAGTGGCTCCGATGCGCTACCCTCCCTGCCGCCTGGCTGTGGACGCGGTCGTCTGTCAGGACCTGAGAGGGCTTCTGTTTATAAGCCAAAGGGGAGCAGTAAGTAGGTCTGGCCCAGGCAGCCCACTGACGATGGTGGCATTTGTACCGTAAGATTACTTCACTCGCTAGTCCTGTCCCTCTGGAACCGTTTGGGTCTGGACCACCGCAAAGTGCACGCTGTGGCCTGGGTTCTGGATATGCTTGATAGCCACTGACCCCCACTCAAAAAAACAGCAGCCCTGCAAAGTCAGTGTTATCCCCGTTTTATAGATGGAAACACTGAGGACCCCAGCCAAAATAACAGCCCTGCGTGTACACAGCTAAAGACTGGCGCTTCCAGGATACAAACCCAGGTCTCTGGAGGTGTGGGCTCCATTTCTGCCTTCCCAGCAGCAGACTCGCGCTGAGCCACCAGGCCTCCCCCCCCCACCCCCCCGCCCCCGCCCCTGCACCGCGTTCAGCCCGGTCCCCACCGTGGCCGGTGCACGTCTGCTGGTCACACGGGCTCCTGTGGCTCTTCCTAAGGGCAGGGTGTCAGGCACTGGGAGCAGGGGCCAGGCACGGCCTAGGACCTAGGGACTAGCACTCAGCTCCACTAGGAGCCAGGCTCTGCTCTGGGTGCTTCTCACCTAGCCGTCCAGCCCTCGTCCTTCACAGATGAGTAAGCAGAAGGGTCGAGAGAGGAGCTCGCTTGCCCGTGACACTCCTGTCCCCTGGGCCGCCAGGTCACGAGGGTCCGTGTGAGCGTGGAGCTATCCGGGGGGTCTCAGCAGAGGCTTGGGAGACCGCTAGTGGATGTTCAAGGCCTTTTTTTTTTTTTTTTTTTTTTTTTAAATTTTTTTTTTTTTTCAACGTTTTTTATTTATTTTTGGGACAGAGAGAGACAGAGCATGAACGGGGGAGGGGCAGAGAGAGAGGGAGACACAGAATCCGAAGCAGGCTCCAGGCTCCAGGCTCCGAGCCGTCGGCCCAGAGCCCGACGCGGGGCTCGAACTCGCGGACCGCGAGATCGTGACCTGGCCGAAGTCGGACGCTTAACCGACTGCGCCACCCAGGCGCCCCTGTTCAAGGCCTTTTGAACGAACTAGTTCAAACGCTCCCGCCACACTGGTACACACGAACGAGATGTTCCCCTGAGGGCAGGAGCCAGGAGGCTATGCGGGGTGTCTGCCTCTGGGCGGACGGTGGGGGGACACGGGCCAGTGGACGGTGAACGAGCTGAACCAAACACCGCAGGCGAGCGGGGCCAAAGCACCCCTCCTCTGAAAGAGGACTTTTACGACAGACATCCCTTAAGAGCGAGCCAGCCTTTCATCTTGGAACCTTCGGAGCTCGGAGAGAGGAGCTTTTTTCCCCGGGGACAGGCCAGCTGTGTCGTTTGGGACCAGTCCACAGAACAGAGAACAGCCTGAGCCTTGTCAAGCACCCTCAACGCGGCCATGCCCTGCTGTCTCGGACGTGCAAGCGTCTGCACCCCGTGGGAAGAGACGGGGCTCACCCCGGTGCCCCCCCACCACCGTGCGCACGCTTGCGGGGGGGGCAGGTATTTGAGAGGGCACGTCGTCACCCTTCACTAGGGGAAAGCTCTCCAGCGAAAGACGTGCAACTGAGCTGGAGGAGGGAGCCACTCACAGCGTCAGAGTCGGGGCCGGGTGGGGGGGGCGGCACAGAACCTTATTTCGACCACTTTACAAAACGCCCGCTTGCAACTTCTTGTCTGCCGATTTGGAGTGCTCTTTGTTTTGAAGACCTTACTTTTCTCTGAAACCAAGCTCTAAGCATTCTTACGGGCAGACACCCAGGCATAGGTCCTAGACTTCCCCCTGGAATACTGAAACGTTTTCTAAGCAGAACTGGGGGAAGAACAGACGGAAAAGCAGCGGCCGCGCCTGCTGCGGATCTGTCCTGGAAGTCAGCGCCGACCTGCTCGCTTTTCCCGGGCACCTGACGTTCCCAACCCAGAGCCCGGGGTGAGTGTCCATCCCAGGACCCCGGAGTGAGGCGGTCACTGCTGCTGGCAGAAGTCTAGCTGCAAAGCACTGGCGGATGACGGGGGCCGTGGAGGATGAGTTAGGACCGGAAGCCTCAGAGAAATAGCCCAAGCAGTGAGCTGGGAGCGGCGTGCCCGGTGATGCCTGGCTCTTGGTTCTGAGGCTAGGCATGCGGCTTTGGGTGTCGCAGTCAGACCGCGGTTACTAAGTAATTAGAAATCAAAATACCAACAAGTGTTCTTCATCGCTTGGTACTTGGGTAAAAAAGGAAGCCACTGACTAAAAGGAAAACTACTGGGAATTTACTTTGAATAGTAAAATGTGGAAATGCCCCCGGGTCCCACACTGCGGTTCCCCGCTCAGCTCAGCCCTGTGCTGCAAGCCGGTGCTGTTCACGAGCATTGTCTGCGAGGACGGACGTGTCCTGCGTCCGCGCTGCCCCCACACAGTGGCCGTGGGGCACCTGAAGTGTGGCCACTGCAACCAAGGAGCCAAATTGTTGGCGTTTTAAAATTTTTGATGAGTTTGAGTTCAAATGGCCCCTTGAGGCTGGTGGCGGCTGAATTGGGCAGCACGTCGTAAGCAGAGAGCCGTCTCCTGACCACAGATAGAAGCTGGCCTGGGGACTGTGGACCCTGGGTAATCGGGCACAGTGAAAAGGGCTGCTTAGCGAGGCTAGGAAGGATGTCAGCAAGAGACTTAGGCCACGGGGGGCTTTTCAGACACCCTTTCCTTCCTCAGCCAGTCCCAACAGCCAGAGGACCTGCTTCCCCAGGCAGCTTGCAGGATTGAAATAATACAGTAATTAAATGGAAAGGCAGGCATTTTGATTTGTGAGCAGAAACCATTGTAGAGAACCAAGCCTGGGGGACCTCACCTGTGACCCCTCACCCAAGCAGGCATGGACCCCTGGACTGCATTGCCAGGGATTTCCTCACCGTCCGCTGGTCCACCTTTATTCTTAACTTGGTTCTAAAGTAGAACCTTGGTCATGTCCTCTGTTGGGGACATTTGGGACAGAAACCAGCTTACCCGGGGCACGCAATCTAGACAGTTATTGAGCATAGACTGGCGGGGCAGGACCCCCAAGGGACGCCAAGGTGACCAGCCCCAGAGGGTGGAACAAGTTGACAAACAGGTGTGCGTGCCTCGAGCCAAGTTCAGCTCTCCCGACCACAGGCTCTGGATGGAAACTCAGCGGGAGAGGGTGACACGCCGTCAGCGGTCACCATAGCTAGCAGTGGGCTCCTGTGGCCAGAGCAAGGAGAGGAGGAAGGGCCTGTGGGCAGTGAACTTGTCTCTGAGAAAAACACCGCAGTGGCAACAGAAGGAAATTGTTCTGGTAGGAGTTAGGGTGCCCCCTAGTGGCCTTGCTTTTGTTCCCCGGCATTCTCAAGCTTGTTTGTAATCCTCTGATTTAATTTTAAATTTTGTTTTAATCTTAATCTAGAAAAGTCGCTTTTCTACCGCATCCCACAGTAAGAGACACGTTTTACAGGACCACCCAAGGGGTTGCGTGCATGCACAGAAAGGCAAAGCAAGACCCTCGTGAAACGGTACTAAACCCTTTCAACGTGCAGTATACTGTTGCATTGGTACTTTTTTTTAAATTTTTTTTTAATGTTTATTTTTGAGGAAGAGAGAGAGACAGAGAGCACGAGTGGGGGAGGGGCAGATAGAGAGGGAGACACGGAATCCGAAGCAGGTTCCAGGCTCCAAGCTGTCGGCACAGAGCCCGAGGCGGGGCTCGAACCCACGAACCGTGAGATCACGACTTGAGCCGAAGTCGGACGCTCAACCGACTGAGCCACCCAGGCGCCCCACACTGGTGCTTTCCGTTCACTTTCTTCCAACGTTGGTCATAACTTACTAACTTGATTCATGACCCACTAAACGGGTCGCGAGCCACAGTTTGAAAAGCCCTTGAGAAGAAACCTCTATGCCCCTAATCGTTACCCTCGAGAGGGCATCACCCACGCATGCCTGCCTTGCTCAGCTCCCTCACGCAGGGTCTCAGCCTGGGCCGGCAGGGGCTGGGGACCTACCCTGGGAAGCATGTACCCACAGGTCATCAGGGCTTGTCGTGGTCGGAGATGGGGAGCTGGAGGAAGAGGGATGACAGGTTAGGACATCTTTTATCCTTGATGCTGGAAAACCAAGAGAACCAACTACAACGTCGGAGTTTATTCCATCCCTGCTTACTTGTTTGTCTCGCACGGTGTCTGCACTTTGGACGAGGATGAAAGCAAATGGCCTGAGCGGCCTTGGGCCCTCTCTGCTCCTCAGGAGCCCCGTGTCCGTGGGCGTCAAGTGGGGGTTGTATAGTCAGTCCCTTGAACACCCTCTTGCACTGACTGACCTTCTGTGATTCTGGATCTGGAAGCCAGTGGCTGCCAGAGCAACGGAAGGAGGCGGGCAGGGAGGAGGTCAGACTGGGACAGCGAGGGACCAGGCTTGCCCTCAGTAGCAGCAGGCATGTTCTCGCCGTGCCTTCCCTGGCAAGAGTGGAGAAGGCCGTGGAGGGTCCTTGGAAACACCTTGCCTCCTCAAGCCAGCGCCGCCTGGAGCCCATCTGGTTCTGCCCCCTTCGCCCGCGTGGAGAAGGGACAACAGACCTCGGAGGAGGGAAGGGCACCAGAGTCACAGCCGTAAAGCCAAGGCTGGACCACCTTGGAGTGACGACCCCACCCGGAGCCACACGGCCTCTCCTGCCTCTGGAGTGCCCACTTGCTCAGGGCTCGCCACGCTCCGCCCCTGCAGGGCAGGGCGTCTGAAGACGGGCTGTGCCGCTTACGGCCGGCCGACCGACGGGGACTGTGTGCGGACAGCCCCGGCCGGGCAGCTGGGTGCTAGTGGGTGCCTGGTTATCTAGGCAGCTCCCCGTGCTGGCCCCGCCACCACCCACTCGCGGCGGTGCCTGACAGCCGTCTCACCCTCCGGCAGCCGACAGAGCTAAATGCCAGAGGGGCTGCTGAGCCCGGTGGCGAGTGGGCGTGACGTCTTGAAGCTCCGTCTCGTGCCGGAGGCTTCCCCGGAGGCCAGAGGCCTCTCCCTGGGCAGCACCGGCTCTCCCCTGGACAGAGGGGCCTTGTAAGTCAGCAGTGGGCGCCCTGCGAACCCAGCATCTGCCACACCATGCGTGACCCGGTCTCCAGCCCTCCGGGGCCTGTCCCCGGTTCTTCTCTTTGTCAGCATTTCTCTGCCCTCTTCTGAATTTCCACGCGAGCAGTTTGCACCCCTACGTCTGTCGCTTAGCGAGCGGCGAGCGCACCGCGTGGTTCCCGCAGACGGCAGCGGCCGCCCTGTGTGCGCCGGGCCTACTTCCAAAGGGCCCTCAGCCTAGGGAGAGAGAGGACCCAGAGAAGAGAAGGAAGGCCCGGGGTGACCAGGGCCGTGGTAGACAGGGTGCAGGGAGGAGTGGGAAGGAGGGCTCGCGGGTGGCAGCAGGCTGCATCTGCCTGTGTATCTGCCCCCGGGGAAGCTGCCTGTCGCATCCCCCAGACTGTGCACACCGCGCCGTCCGTGCAGGTGCACCACCACGTGTGCCGACGCCGCGGCCCCATAGGCGAGTGACAGCCGGGACAGGCTTCGCGGAGACCCGCTGGGTGTCGTCTGCTCTAAACCACCCCTTTCTGCCCCCACGCGGAGAGCCCCTGGCTGCTCAGGGGGACCTTCAGGTAGGCCATCTGCAGCCGCTCCCCACGGGCACATCTTGCATCCCGACCTGTCCGTGTCGGTGCCTCTCCCTGTGGAAGGATGAATGTCCCGCGCCCGTGGTCGTGGTCGTGGGCTTGGCCGTGGGACTCGCCTGGCAGTGAAATGTCAGCAGCGGCGGGCGGAGAATCCCCTGCAGGCAGAGGTGATGGCTGCCGCCTCCAGGCAGAAGCTCTGGGCCTCAGCCGCTATGCTCTCTTGAATTCCTGGTGTCCCAGGGACGGTATCAGGTCAGGTCCTGAGCTCAGCTGAGCGCGAGGATCCCCAGGCATGGCTGAGGGCCGCCCGCCGTGCCGCCCAGACTGCGCCGTCGGCCGGGCACACCGGTTTTCCAGCACACATCACAGCTGCGCTCCGGGTGGAGCCATGAACTTGGTGCCCAGGTGGGTGTGAAGCTGGTGGACGGAGGGCTGTCTGAGCACGTGGTCCGGACGCTTGCTGCCAGCCACTGACCTTGCACGTGCCACTGTGTATGCTGAGACCACCCCCCCTTCTTCCAGCAGGATGCTTCCACCTGTGTGTGTGAGTGTGTGTGTGTGTGTGTGTGTGTGTGTGTGTGCGCGCGCGCGAGGCTGCCTCAGACGGAGAGCGTTTGCGGGACGCGGCCCGTGCCCGAGTCAGTGTCCTGTGCGGTGTCCACCCCACCACGGACCTGGGCTGACCTCTCCAGGCACTTCAGCAGTAGGCGGGGTGGGGTGGGGTGGGGTGGGATGGGGCAGGACTGAGTTCACTCAAATTCCTTCAGGGCCTCAGAGGTCGAGTGAGTGTCCCCCGGGGCCAGGCTGGTGAGAACACAAGGGTACCTGTTGGCGGTGGGAGGGGGGCGGTTTGGGGCGCACTGACCTCACCCCAGAGACCTCTGGGGAGAGCCCTCCGGGCAGTTGAGAAGGGGGTTATTGTGACATTTGGGGAAGAAACTGTGCCGGGTGGGAGATCTTCCTTATTGACACCTGCCCACGGGGCAAATGGCTCTTCTTTTCTGGACCTAAGTTCTCTCTAAGCAGAACCGCGCACTCAAGCTGGTTGGGTCTGACGCCCCACTCGGCCATTGGCTGAGCGGACACTGGGGCCTGGCAGGGTGAGCAGGGAGCCAGAGTTGGGGCGTGGGGCTCGGGCCCGCGTCTCAGGAGCTGCCTGTGCCTCTGTGGCCCCGTCAGTGAGGAGGCCTGCAGTCTGCACTCCCAGAGCAGGGGGTTCAGGAAGGGCTTAAAATGTCCGACCATCAGGGCGCCTGGGTAGCTCAGTCGGTTAAACATCTGACTCTTAGTTTCGGCTCAGGTCATATCTCACAGTTCGTTAGTTCGAGCCCCAAGTCAGGCTCTGTGCTGGCAGGGCAGAGCCTGCATGGGTTTCTCGCTCTCTGCCCCTCCCCCACGCTTGCTCGCTCTCTCGCAAAATAAATACACATAAAAAACTTAAAAAAAAAAAAATCAAATGTCCCACGATCAAATAAATGCAGGAACACTAGCTTTAAATCCAGGAGATGACTTTGCTGCAGGGTTCCTAGAACCTCGAACTTACTGTGTAAATACGCGGGGACTCTCTACGAGAGGGCGTGTGCTGCCCTCCGCCCCTGGCCCCGGCGTCCCACAGGGCACTGTGCGGAAAGCACGGTGTGTCTTCATTGGCAGCTGGCACCCTCCGCCGGCTCTCAGTGCAGCCGATAGTGGGCTGTGAGGGAAAGAGGCGATGTGGACGTGGCTTAGGTCCACTCTCTGCCCATGGCCGTGCCCCTCGGCTCCCTCCTGGCCCGCACCGTTCCCTGGGTGTCTGTCCTTGTTGCCCCCGAGATGGGCCAGAGCAGGCTTGGCTGTCATGGGTCCCCAGGCGGGACCCACGGTGCTGCCCACTGCTCCGCTGGCTGGCGCGGGGTCGGACGGTGGTCCTTTGTGTTGCGGGCGGCCCCTCCCTATGCCCACCAGAACCCCAGCAGGGAAACCACTGAGGCCTCGTGGTCTTCTCCCCATCCTGCCCGCGTGGCCCCAGCCCCTCGCCCCTACCTGGAGAGCCTGCCACAGCCCCTGTCGTGGCCTCTGTGACTGAAGGATCCCAGGCATTCTGAGCTTGGCCACGTGACTCCAAGGCTGTGGGACCCCCAGGTGCCGATGGCTAAAATGGCTGTGTTCTCGTGTGTGACGTTTCAGGGACGCCGTGTCAAGCTCGCTAACCCCTGAGGACACCGAAGACATGCCGTTGGGGCAGGATGCTGAGGTCTGCTTGCTGAAGTCTGGAGAATTGATGTGAGTGACTGAGCCCCGAGCAGGGGCTTCCCAGGGGGTATGGGGGGCAGGAGCACCACAGGGGGAGCCCCGGCCTCCAGTGCCAGAGCCGGGGGCACCCCACAGGCTGACTCGGCACCCATGATGGCTTGCAGTCTGTGCTTTTATTTATTTATGTTTTTAACTTTTTGTAATGTTTGTTTTTGAGAGAGTGAGCAGGGGAGGGGAAGAGGGAGAGGGAGACACAGAATCCAAAGCAGGCTCCAGGCTCCGAGCTGTCAGCACAGGGCCCGATGTGGGGCTTGAACTCAGGAACTGTGAGATCACGACCTGAGCCAAAGTCGGAAACTTAACCGACTGAGCCACCCAGGCGCTCCAGTCTGTGCTTTTTTCTTAAGGTACAATCTATGGACAGTAAACTTCCCCCTTTATGTGTACAGTGCTTAGACTTTGACAATTAATACACTGTAGTCAATCATCCCGCCAGGCTCCATGCCGGGCGCGGCCAGTGGCTTCTGTGATCTCAGGGGCCTCCGATCCCACCCGGCTCCGTGGCCCGGTTCTGCCGAAGAGGGAACGTAGGTCCAGAAAAGAACAGTGATTCAGCCCCGTGTGACCGCAGTGAAGACGGAGAGCGGTCCCCTCCCCGTCAGAAGTTCCCCCGTGTCCCCTTAGCGTCATCCCGTTCTCACACCCGTGGCCCTGTGTTCTTCTTTTTTGAAAATAACTTTTTTTGTTTTCTCACTGTAAGAGCAATACGTTTTCATTGTAGAAAAATAGGAAAATAGAGACAAGGAAACCACTTCGGCGGATAGCCTTCCGGTTTTTTTAAATACCTAGGTACCTCATTTTTCAACACAAACGGATATCCTACATCTTATTTTATAGTCTTGTCAAACCCCACACTGCGTGAGTATTTTCACGTATCGTATTCTTCTGTGTCGCGTCCAAAGGCTGCATAAGTCACTGCATTGAGTCCCGTACTCATGCACTCACTCACACGTATTTATTCAGCACCTACTAGGTGCCAGGTATGTTCTAGGTCCTTGGAGTACATCACTGAGCAAAACAGGGCCCCCCTGTTGAGCTTATATTCCAGCAGGGGTTGACAGACATTAAACAGAAATACACAAGTAAATTACATACTGTGTCACAGGGTGGTGCTGGCCATGGAACAGAAACAAAGTAGGGTGTTTATTTATTTTTGAGAGAGACAGTGCAAGTGGGGGAGGGGCAGAGAGAAAGGGAGACAGAATCCCAAGCAGGCTCCACGCGGTCGGCACAGTGCCTGTCATGGGCTCGAACTCACGGAACCACGAGACCATGACCTGAGGCTCAAACCAAGAGTCAGACGCTTAACCGACTAAGCCACCCAGGTGCCCCACATTCTGGGTTTTTTAATCCTTGATTCCTCTTCTCATTAGCATAGCTTGGGGGGGGGGGGAGTATTTCCATCCGTCTCCACACCTCTGAAGGCAGATAGAACTCTCAGCCCCGTGACTTACTCGCTGTGCAGACTTGGGCGAGCTACCTAACCTCTCTGAGCTTCGGTTTCCACCGCCGCGTCTCGAAGGGGACAGTAACGTATTTTCGCCACGGAAGGCAGTTTGGTGGAGTGGACAGGTAATGGCTTCCTATCAGACCTGTGTGGGCCTGGACCAAGTTTCTTCATCTGTGTGATTCTTGGCTTCCTCATGTGCAAGGGGGAGCACCCTGCTTCCTCACGTGGCCGTGCTGATAGCACATGAAGCCTGCGAGCAGAGGGCCCCGCACGTAGTGGCCGCCACCTTCTCACTTCACAGTCGAGGGGATGCGACTCGCCCGAGGCCACGCCGCCCCTGAGGTGGCAGCTCAGCACTGGAGGCCCTGTCCTCGCGTCTGGTGCTCACGTGCGGGCTCCCGACTTGCACGGTCCAGGAGGGGGCGCCACCGAGTCGGAAAACAGGCAGCCTCAGGGAGCAGTCCCCCCTCCGCCAAGTCCATGCTCTGATGTATGCCTCACACCCGTCAGCGGGCAGGCCTGGTTGTCCTCGTTGGCAGATGAGGAAACCGAGGCTCAGGAGGAGGGAAGGAAAGCAAAGCAGGTACTGGAACCCGGGTCCCTCTGGCTCCGCACTCAGGGCCCCGCACAGGACCCCGGGAACAGAGGAGCTCACTGTCACTAAACCTTTACACTTACGGAAGCGGCTGTTGTCCAGCTGGCGAGCGTTAGGACCGGGGACACGGACCCCGAGAAGCCTGCGTCCCCGAGGCCATCACCCCGCCCCACCGCCCCTGCCGTATAAAGAATCTGGGACGGCTGCGTTTAAGAAAATCAGGGTGCCCCCTTGCAGTCTTACAGCAGGCCCCAGATTTCCAGAGGGCGGGAAGTTTGTAATGACGTGCGTGCTTCCTGCTGGTGCTAATGACATGAAGGGCGGCAGGGAGTTGGAGAGGGGACCTGTGCTGGGCAGCAGGGCAGCTCCGGGAAAGCTGCAGAAAGCCGAGGCCTGCGCACCCGCTTCCCGTTCGCAGCGCGTGGATCGCCTCAGGCCGTTCTCTCCGACAGGCTTGCAGGGACATGCCAGCCCCACGCAGCCGGGACTGTCACCTGCGTGCTTTACACGCGTCCCCGGTGCCTCGACCCACACTGCGCATCCAGGTTTCTCGCATAGTTAAGCGCGTTGGTCAAGGGTACCCAGGCCTTGTCCTCCCAAGAGCCTCCAGGGCTTCCGGCCACCTCTGAGCCGCAGACGAGCTGGCCAGGGGACTCGGGCACTTTGCCCGTTTGATCCGGGCCCTCTCCGCCCTTGGGTTTTAGGATAAAATTACCGCTGACGGTGGAAGAGATCGCCAACTTCGGGGAGAGCAACAGGGAGCTGTTCGTGAGGTCCAGTACCTACAGCGTCATCCCCATCACCGTGGCTGAGGCGGGCCTCACCATCAGCTGGGTCTTCTCCTCCGACCCCAAGAGCATCTCCTTCAGCGTGGTCTTCCAGGAGGCCGAGGACACACCGCTGGACCAGTGTAAGGTAAGGCCGGCCCTCCGCCAGCGGGGTGCTTGGGCAGACCTTCCCTGGTGCGGGGCCGTGGCCGTCCAGCCTTCTGCTGGGCAGGCCTCCCCTGGAGTGTTTGGGCCTCCGCCGTGAGAGGAACGTGGAGAGAAAGCAGGGGGGCGGGCCCTCCGGGCTGCGTCCCACGGAGCAGGCAACGCTCCTGTTCTTGGCCGGCTTGGGAAAGGAAAGACCTTGGAGGCTCCAGAGCACTGTCCTCAGGCGACTGAAGGTTGCTCCCGTGTCAGACATCTCCGGTCTGACCTTGGGACAGGTCAGTGGGTGAAATTGCGAAGAATACAGACACGTGGCCTGGTTTAAGGATCCTCTTTTAGCCCGGCTGTGCAGAGCAAGAGGAGGGCACCGTGGAGGAGGTTAGGGGGCATTGGGTCCCAGAGACCTTGCCAGAGACACCTGGCCATTGTGTCCCTTGGGTGGTGGGTGGGGCTTGAAATCTCGGTGGCAGATGCAAGCTCATAAAGTCCTAAGACATTCTCAGCGTGGCATGCTGATGATGGCCTGGACCACGGGTCTCAGTGTTGTCTGCACGTTAGAAACACCCACTCCTGAGGCCACCGCCACACCACTCGGTCAGAATCCAGGCAGCGGGTAGCAGAGTGTGGACACACAGGCATCCCCAGGTGCGTCCGGTGAGCCTAGCTCCAGGGGCTTGGGAGCCAGAATAGAAAGGATGGGTGGGATCCAGAGCCCGGGACAGGAGGTTGAACAGGACTCCGTGGGTGGCTGACTGACTCGGCAGAGGGGAGAGGAGCTGGTTTGGGCGGAAATTCCTGTCCCGTTTGACACACTGTAGGTGGGAGGACCGGTGAGGACGGCCAGGCTGGCCTAGAGCTCAGAGCGGCCCTTAGTGGCTATACCGTGCGGAAACTTCCAGGTGCCAGCAATGGCGAGAAGAAGGGTGGGGGAGAGCAGTTTGAAATCGCCTGAAAGGAGCCTCCTGTGACGTCTGTGTGAGAAAATCCCTGAGTCCCCCCCACCCCCCGTCTGTGGGGCGCTGGCTGTGGGGGGCCCTCGGCGAGAGGCGGGGTGCGGGCCCCGAGCTGAAGGAGAGCAGGCTCGCCCCGTGCGCCCCGTGCCTGTCTGGCTCGCCGTCCTGTCCCCTGCCCTGTTGGTACCGGCTCGTTGCAGAGACGACTCTGTCATTCCCGCCCTCTCCAAATTCACTCCTACGACTTAATTCCAGCCTCCTTGAGTTGGCCTTGTTCTGTGGAGCCTCTCATTCACGCTCTGCCCCCCCCTTTCCCTTCGGGGGACCCCTGGCCGTGCCGTGTTCCGAGCTCGGAGCCCTTACTCCCTGGGGTTCCGAGGCTGCCCCCAGGCGGTCCTGGGGCTTGCGGGGCCGGGAGCGGGCACAGACTCCGCCCTGCAGATGGCGTGCAGGGCTCACGTTGGCAGATGAGGTCACTAAGAGGCAGAGTGGCTTGCCAGGGCGCTTAGGCAGCAGCGGAGTCAGCGTGCCTGACAGCGGCACGCTCAGCAGGAACTTGCCTCCGGTAGCCGGGCCGTTCGCCCCCACAGCCCCAACACCTACCAGGGACCAGCACCACGTCGTCCCGCATCAGACACCGGTGGCTGTTTGTGGCAGGGACAGGGGAAGGGACTCAATCGGGTGTCCAGGCCTTTGCTGTTCCACCTGTCCACGCGTGGCCGAGCTGTGGGCCTCTCCCCTTGTTCAGTCGCTCACCCGCCAAACCCTCACGGCCCTGGGAGATCTGTGTGGTTCTTGCGGGCTTGGGGACCCGGAGGAAGCTGCCTCATCTCTGGCGCCCAGGTGACCTCCAGGGGTCAGGACTACCCGTGTGTTTCTCAGAGTGGACGCCAGGGGGCAGAAGGAGCCTGTACACGGGGCAAGCCAGAAGGGCTTTCGGGCGCTGTCTGCCTTCAGGAGCCCAGCATCCCCAGCCTGCCGTGGGGCTGCTGTTATTTCTCCCCGAGGTCCCCTGAACAGACATCAGCCTGGGAACCTGTTTCCAGGTGCACATCCTCAGCGGCCGTCTAAGGGACTCCCCCTAGGATCCCCTGACCGACCTGGGCCTTACAGGAAACCCCGGGGTCCAGAGCAAATTGCAGCACCCAGAGTGTGGTTATGGAGGTACAGACATGAGGGACTCGGGGTCTGCTCACAGCCACTCCCTGAGTTTCTGCTGAACCCCGGGCTCTGTCGCGCCTATCAGAGCTAGAGAGAGAGAAGGGACAACGTGAGATCTGCCCTTCAGGAGAGAGACCCTAGTGAACAGACAACCATGATACCAGGTAGCGTGTCATGGTGGGGACGGCGGGCACCTGGGGCGCAGTGGTCAGGGGAGGAGGCCTTGGGCCACACCAGGAGACGTGCCCTGGTGGAGGGAGCCACACAGCACAAGGCCAGGCCCATCTCTGGCAGCCCGCAGCAGACACTGTCCCGTCCCCGGGCCCCCTCCTCTCCAGAGCGTTTCCTCGGGGACAAGGTCGTTCCTCAGCACTGAGATCAAAGGCTGTGAATTTGGGAAGACGCTTGACCAGAGAAACAGTAAATCAAGGACTTGAGGCTGCCTGTGTGCCGACCGCTGTCTTAAAGCCTGGGGACAGAACAGGAAACGGGACCCAGGCCCTGCCCTCTCTCTGGGCGGGGACCCATGTTTGGCCAGAGAAACTCAACAGCCTGTCTGGGGTCACAGAGACTCAGGGGAGGGACCAGCACCGGCAGCAAGGACGCTTGACATTGTATTTTTTAGACAGCTTTATTGAGATACAGTTCATATACCAAATAATCGACCCATTAAAATACAGTGTATTACAGCTTATGTAACCATTGCCACTCTAATCATCCCCAAAAGAAACATCATGGCCAGTCACTCCCAAACCTCCACCCCCCCAGCAACCACCACCGTGGCCTCTTGTGGCCTCTTGTGACTCACTTCTTCCATGTAGCATAGAACCCTCACTTTGCACGGGAGCCCCAGGCCACAGGAACCCGTCCAAATATAAATGAAACCAACTCGTGCTGTCTCGCAGACACATGGTGTACATCAGGGCACGGCCACCCAGGCACTGGCGCTGGTGGGAGGCCAGAGCTCACACAGCGGAGACCTGCCTCGGGTTTATTCCAGAGACCACTCCCCGCCCCCCCCCCCCCCCATCATCTTCCTATCACTGCAGCTGCATGAGCCTTGGCCAGAGAAAATCTCATAGATTTTGCCCCCGGTGGGAAAACAGGAATCAAGACGCGTGAAAAGTCTACAGAATAGAAACTTCTAATGCCCAACGAGCTCCCGGTGGTTGCTTTGCAATCAAGGCCGTAAATGCTGAGGTTGAGGTGTGGGGCGCCCAGTGGCCCCTGTGTCAACAGCAAGCCTTCCTGTCCAGCGGCTCCTTCCTGCCTGCGCTTGCTGGAATGTCCAGGCTCAGAACTGGTAGGTTACGGGCCACAGAAGCAGACCCAACCTCTCAACCTCTCAGAATTCTCAGTGCCCGATGGAAATAAGAATGCGAGAGACCATTAATGGAACTTGAGGAGACCATGTGCAGAAGTGGTCGCCCCAGAGCCTACACACAGTAGGTCCTCATTCACCTTGATCCCACTCAGGCCTGTCTTGGGCTCTACCTACTCCCTCTCCACCAGCAGCTCCCAGCCAGAGCAAATGTACTGTGGCATCCGGAACGTGCCATGCACAATTCTCTCCCATGCCTTTGGGATCTCCCACTTGATTTTTTATTTCTCTTTGGCCCACGGGTTATTTAAAAGTGTGATGATTAGTTTATAAATATTTTGGTATTTTCTTTTTTTTAAATGGTTTAGTGTTTATTTCTGAGAGAAAGAGAGACAGAGACAGAGCATGAGCAGGGAAGGGGCAGAGACAGGTGGAGACACAGAATCCGAAACAGGCTCCAGGCTCCCAGCTGTCAGCACAAAGCCCGATGCAGGGCTCAAACGCATGAGCCGTGAGATCATGACCTGAGCTGAAGTCGGGGGTTTAACCGACTGAGCCACCCAGGTGCCCCAACATTTTGGTATTTTCTAGAGATCTGTTCACTTTTTTTTTTTTTTATTTCTTTTTTAACGTTTAGTTTTGGGAGACAGAGAGATAGAGCGTGAGCAGGGGAGGGGCAGAGAGAGGGAGACACAGAATCCGAAGCAGGGTCCAGACTCCGAGCCGTCAGCACGGAGCCCGACGCGGGGCTCGAACTCATGAACTGCGAGATCATGACCTGAGCTGAAGTCGGCCGCTTAACCGACGGAGCCACACAGGTGCCCCGGAGATCTATTCACTTCTAATTCAAATCCATTGCAGGCAGAAGACCAACTTTGTATAGCTTGAATCCTTTTAAATATGAGTGTTGCTTTTTTTTTTTTTTTTTTTTTTAAATGGCCTAGAAGATGGCCTACTGTGTGTTATCCCAAGCGCACTCGAAAAAGACGGTTTGTTCTGCCGTGGTCAGGTGGAGTGTTCCATAAGCGGCGGTTGGATTGAGTTAGCTGGTGCTGTTCTTTGAGTCTTCATTTCCCTACTGAGCTCCTGTCTTTTATTCCATCCCTGACTGAAATACGCAACCCTAACTGTCAATTCACCTATTTCGCCCTGCAATTCTACCACTTTTTGCTTTGTGTGTTTTGAAGCTCAGTCATTAGGGGCATCGGTGTCAGGACTGGCCCGTCCTCTTCATGCACTAACATCTTTATCATTAGGAAATTACCCCTGGCCACATCCCTTGATATAAAATGTGCTCCGTCTGATATTAAGGCGGTCAATTCACCCTTCTTTTGACTCGTGCTACCACAGTATATCTTTTTACATCCCTTGATTTTTCAACCTATTTGTATCTTTACCTTTAAATCGTCCTTTCTTATAGGCATGATGGGGTTGGGTCAGCCTGACAGTCCTTGCCTTTTAATTGGGATGTTTAGGCTATTTACATGTAGCGGGCTTATTGATCAGGTAATGTTTGAGTCTATCATCGTACTCTCTGTTTTCCATTTGTCCCATCTGGCTGTTGCTCCCTTCTCTCCAAGTGGAGACCTGGGGCGGTTGTGGGGCTCACCTGACCCCAGGTCAGCCCTCGGTCCAGTCGGAGCCAGGCAGACTTATGGACTTCACCTCGAATAAGTCCCAGCTTCCTGAATCCATAAAATGAGTGGTCCCCCACATGTGGAACATTCTGGCACTGGCCATGGTCAGAGAGGCTGGGGCCACTCCTTTGGGGCGCTGACTAGTTCACGATGCCGGGTGAAACTCATGCTCACAGCCGCTTCCCTAACACAGGGTATCAACAAATGCAGGGCACGTGGAAGACCCCTCCCCGCTCCCGGGGCTGACCACAGCCCCAGCCTTGCTCCGCTGCGACCTCAGACAGGGCGCCTAGCCTCCCTGGGCCTAGTTCCCTCCCCAAAATAAAGGCTCTGCCCAGAAGACCTTTAGGCCCTCTCGGCTTCCCTGACACTTTTTCTGATCTGCTTTTCCTCCCAGGTCCTCATCCCCACCACCCGATGCAGCTCCCACAAGGAGAACATCCAAGGCCAGCTCAAGGTCCGCACACCAGGCATCTACATGCTCATCTTCGACAACACCTTTTCCAGGTAGGGATGCTCGCTCATTAACATCCAGAACAACTCACCTGCCTCCTGGCCCCAAGAACAGAGGTGGACATTTAAAAGAGACCATTTAATTATCAGTAACTTATTATTTTGTTTTTTACCTTAGACCCCTATACGGTGGTGGTTTAGGGTCTGTTATAGATTTTATAAAACACGGGCCAGCACTTACAGAGCCTTAGCTCGTGTCAGGTGGTTCTCGGCCCTCCACCCTTACGGACTCACTTACGCCCGGCAACACCCCCACGTCGGAGCGACCACCGTTCTCCTCACGGTGCTGCTAGGGGACTGAGGACCAGATGCGTAACAGAGTGACACTCCAGGTCACACAGCTGGCGGTGGTGGAGCCAGCTGGGAACCCAGAGGGCCTGCCTCCAGGCTCTGGACTCAACCGTATGCCCTCCTGCTTCTCGCGAAGGAGTGTCCAAGCTCCCACTGCCCAGCCCAGAGAAGGGGCTCAGTAGAAACAGTGGATGGTTGGATGGATGGATGGATGGATGGATGGACGGACAAGCAAGAGGGAAATGAAGGGCAGGGCTAGAGCTTTGAGGAGGAGCCCCTGGGCCTTCTCAGCATGGCAGCGGGAGCAGCGTGTGCCGTCTCTGGGAAGCACTACATCAAAGCACCAGATGTGGGTCAGCAGTGAAGGGCTGGAGGGCAGGACGTTGGGAATGTAGGGACACGAGCTGGAGGGGCAGCCGAGGAAGGAAGTGGGGGAGAAGAGCACACTGGTTGGGCGTGTGCCATGCACCAGGGCCCCACGTCCTGGAGACAGGAGACGGGGGTGGTTAAGGTTGCTGGCACACATCCCTTTTGTGTCTTCTGGCTTTGGCATAAGCCCTTGTCGGGGCCACCTTTTGTAGGAGACCTGCCTGACCAGCACCAGCCACATCCTCTGTGAGTGGGGCCCTGGGCTGGTGGCCACATCCCCCCTACGGGGCACCCTTCCCAGCCCACTTGGCTTTTAGCAGAATGACTAGATAGCATATTCTAGAAGAGAGCCATACCACCCCTCACCACCTTCAGGCCCTGAACTCCAGGGCTTGTGGCCAAGGGCGTCCACACACGAGAGGCTAAGAGCACGAACTTTCCCTCCTTGCCCCCCTCCTTCCCCTCTCCTGCCCCTCCCCTGCCCCATGAACACACACGCACCTTGAATTAGCAGGACTCAGGGGCACAGGCCCAGCATTTCCAGAGAACGGCCTCCGGAGCTCCAGAGCTCAGTGACTGTGAGCCCCGGCCCCCTGCAGGGCAGCGGGATGGGGCAGCGGTCAGGCGAGTGGGTGCGGGTCCGCCAGGCGCGCGGGCCCTGCCCTTCCCTCTGTGGGCCTTAGCTGAGCCCCGTCTCCTGTGCGGTGGCCGTGAGCACAGATGCCACCTCGTGAGGATTCCCTGCGGGTTGTGGGCGCGGCGGAGGAGAGGCGCACTGAGGGCGGAACGCAGTCCTGTGCCCCGGGCAGGCCCCTAGTTACCGCTGGAGGTGGCCGTGCTGCTGTGACAAACCCTGGCCTGGTGCCCTTGCAGAGAGTTCTGAACCGTGGACGGTAGAACACGCTCAGGTGGCCGGGGGGGCTGAAACCCATGCTCCCCCAGAGACCTCTTCTCAGTGTCTGCTCTCTCCGCCCACCCCCTCCCCGTGCAGCCCCCCGCCACCCCCAACGGCTGCAGAGCAGCAACCCTGCGGCTTTTCTGCACCCACGCCCCAGGGCAGTCGGTGCTGACGTCCCAGGACCCCCCCGGACCCTTTGCCCGGGGAGAAGTCTGCCGGACAAACGGGGTGAGGGGCCCAGGCCTCCCTGCGGGGCCCCTCCCCACCCAGCCAGGTCACCGCAGCCCCCCGCGGAGGCCCCAGCGGCAGCCGCTGCCCTCGGGCTTCTGCGTCTGCGTGACACCCTCCTTTTCCACTTCTGTTTCCTCAGGTTTGTCTCCAAGAAAGTGTTTTATCACTTGACGGTTGACAGGCCTGTGATCTACGATGGAAGCGATTTCCCGTAGGCTCAAGCACCTGGTTTCACTTTATCCACAGGAAACACTACTCTTGCTCACCTGTCACATAAAGCACTAAAAAAAAAAAAAAAAAAAGGCAGCGGCTCCAAAGCTGACGGGCCACCCCTCAGAGCTGCTCTGTCTGGAGCACCTTGTACTCAGAACTTCGCACCGTCACTCTGAGCCTCCGTGGCTTTTAAGGGCTCAAGCACCGTTTCCCGTGATTAGGGACCCGACTATCCTCACGCCCAAAGGGACACTCACTCTGCCAAAGGTTTAAACCCTCAGGAGACCATCGGCCTCTCCCGGAGCCACAGCTGGCTCCAGGCCGCCCCCGTGGAGAGTTGCACAGGCCAGAGGCCATGATCCCAACTTGTGCCCAGGGAGAGAAAGGCCCCACTCTGCCCAGCAGGGGCCAGGCGTCCTGGGCGACCATGAGCCGGGATGTCCTGGCCAGACCCTGTTGAGTCCTCAGGCCGTGAGGCCCTTGGTCCTCCCAGGAAAAGGAGGCCACGGGGCCATCCTGAGAGTCAGGGCGCCTGGGGGGCCCCTCCGGCGACTCCCTCCAGCCTCTTCCCGTCATGCCTCTGTCCCTTCCTGCCCCAGTAAATTTGGGGCTGCTTCAAACTCAACAGTTTTGGAGGGGCCTCGAGCTCCACTTTCTTCCTGGCTCTTCTGTCTGCAAAGTCCTGTCCTCGCGCAAAGCCCTTCACTCAGGCAGGCCCCTCAGCCACCCCCCTGAGGACGCGCACTGCGGCGCTGTCTCTGCATGGGCGGCTGAAGCCCCGAAGCCGGCTAACCCTGACAGCCTGACCGACAGGCAGCATCGCGCCTTGGCCCTTAGGACGCACTGTTCAGCTGATGGGCTCTTTGTATAAATAAGAGCTTCTGCCCCACCTTCAGACGTGTTTAGTAACGGTCATAATCTGGGTAAGAACCACTTTCAAAACTCGGGGCCTTCTTAACAAAAGTCTTTGGTAACCCAAGCGTAACAGGCATCACTCACGAATCTCCTTTGACTTCACTCCTCGGCCCCCACTTGCCACCCGCCTGCTCCCCAGCACCCCGTTTGCCCACTTCCCGTGGCTCAGCCTACACTTGACCCCCGGGAGCCATCTCCCCTTGGGGCCGAGGAATCCTGTGTCCTTTTCCTGGAAGGACATAGCCTTCCCGCTGTCCGCGGCCCTCCTCTTCTCCCGCCCTACAGAGCTCACCTTCGATGGCCTCTTTGTGCCTGGTTCGCAGAGGCCAGAGCCCGAAGTCGGAGCTCAGACACTTCCACAGGTGAGCGGGGCATCTGGAGCGGCCCCCTTCGGACAGGTCAGGGACCCCAGGCCACGTCCAGCACAGACCCCTAAGCTACCAGCCAGCAGAGAGGACTCGTGGGGCAGGGGTGGGGGAAGTAACCTCCATGATAGACTTGGAGCTGTCGCTTAACTGGGGACGTGGCTAGGGCAGGGCAAGGGGGTTGGTTAACAGAACCTTCCGGAGACATCAACCCAGAGAAAAGCCGAGCCTCTCGTGCTCTTTCCTTGGAGCGGCCGCCCACGGCAGAAAGCCACCAGGGTCTCTAGCATCTCCCAGTGGCCCAGGCCTTGACCGTGCTCACCGCCAAGGCAAGATGCGGCCGGGCTCCCAGAGACTCTCCCGAGCCCCACGCCTGCCCTCCCCGGTGTGCCACATGGCCTGAGGATGGTTCCAGAGTAAACCATGCCGCCTTTGAGCCCACCCTCTCCCCTGGAAAGGGTAATCAGAATTAGTGGCTGCCCGTAATAACAAAACCCACAAAAGAGAAGCCAGAGCGGGCTGGAGTCTTGTTCTGAGTGCTTTCCCAGGATGCCATGCTGACTGGCCAGCTGATGGTGCCCCCAACCATCCTGTGCAGCTAATGGCTCCTGTGTTTCCTGAGAAAGGCCTGGAACATTCCATCCAAGCCCCCTCGTGAACCTCTGTCAGTCAGTCCGGCAGGGGCCCAACAACACGCTTAGCGCGCCCGGTTCTTGCGAAGCCAGCCCAGAGCCGCTGCTCCAGGAGCACAGGGGCCCCTGGTGGCGTGCAGTGCCCCCGCTCCGGAACGCTGACCCTGACCGCAGTTGTTCAGAGGGTCGCCCGATCCCCCGGCGGTCACGTCCCGGCTCCATATCCTATTTATTGTTTGTGCTGGACAGACTCTTCTCCCTCGTTACTTTGCAGCGTGAGCTCGAGTTTGCTGTGCGTTACGCAGCTAGAGAGAACACGTTGGCCTGTTTCAGTGTGGCTTGTACGAATAGCTTTATTCTCATTTTAAACAGGTTCTCGACTTTTCTGAGGTTTGGGGGTGGGGGGAGTTTTCCAAAACCGCAGATGACAATGCAGAACAACCATTGAAGGTGGTAGCCCCAGCCAGGAGACTGAATGACACTAGAAATCATCAGGAGGAGACCTCCTTGGGACCCCAGATCACTATGCAAAACAAAACGAAACGCAACAAGAACCCAGAAGCCCCTGGATGGCCGGCTCTCTGAATAACAGTCACTCACCCTGTAGTACTCCTGCCGGCTGCCTGGTCCACCTCTGGCTCAGAAGCCGCTTCCCCGCCAACCTTCCCCAAGGACACAGCCTCTAAGGCACCCCCACCCATAGCAAGGAAGGGTGTCGGGATAAAGCGTGGCCTCTGCAGAGCCCTCGTGGCTGGATCCCGCTGGCCTCCCGGTCACCTGGATCACGAGCAGGCAAAGAAATGCCCAAGAAGGAATCTGGAACTGAAACAGCCCACCAGGCTTGAAAAGTAGAAAGGGAAAAAGCCACACGCTGCACCTGAAGAAGAAAGGGAATGGTTTTCCTGAACGCTTCCAGTTATCCCCTCGCCTAGGGTGGGGAAGTCATCCTAGACTCAACGGAAAGGAAATCCCCATTTGGGAGTGAGATCTCAGCGCCTGCGTTTTACGCGAAACTGGTTAGGTGTCCGCTGAGTTTTAAAGTGTTTTTAGGAGTTTCATTTTTTAAGGCCCACCTTGGTACCCACACGTGAGAATCCCACCCTTGGCTCGGAGGTGTTGAGAATTAAGGCAGAGAGAAGCCATCCGTGATTCCAAGAACCAGGAGTCTTGCAGCAGAAACGAGCCAGCCAGCCAGGTTCGCAAAAACACTTAACCCCGAAAGGCACTTTTTAGTGGCGCCTTGGGTAAGTTTTTTCGTGGCGTTGTGATTCTTCCGAGGAAACGGGAATCATGCCTCTTCCCTTGTAATGGCTCTTGAAAAAATAGTGAAGTCTATCTTTAAATTTCGGGAGACATCGCTTCCTTAGACACAGGCTTCCTTAGAACCTTAGGATGAGTGTTATCCAGAGATGCCCCTGCCTCTGGGGGCTGCACAGCGACGCCCAGGCCTTGGCTGGGCAGCTTCCAAATCAGAATTGCACTTTAATTGACTAACCCTCCATTCTCGAGGCCTTACGGGATAGTGGGTCTGGGGACCCATTGCGTTCTTACCTGCCAAAGAACTACCCAGGAGCACATCAAATTGCCAACACCCCACCTGCATGGCGGGGGAGGGGGGGAGGTGAGAAACTTTTGTACCCCAAACATACTTCTTTATAGCATCTGCGGCACTGTTTGGAACTGTTTTCTTTTTAACCTCAGGATTTAAATAAAGCAAACACTATGACACAGGGAGTAGCGTCGTCTTTCTTTGCACCAGGACCCGAGGCGAGTGACGAAGTTACCCAAACCGGACCGGGGGTGTGGAGTCACCCTGCTGGGACATAGAGCATCGGCTTGTACCCCGGCTTTTTAGAAGGGCTCGAGCCACCAGATGCTCCGGGAGGTTTGCCGTGTGGCCTGGCATCTGGGTACTCCCACCCCCGCCAACCGTGAGGTCGGCGTTCAGGCCTGCTGGAGTCAAGGCATCCTTCCAACCCGGCTGCTCTCCGCCAGATGAGCAGAGAACACAATGGTGACCTACCAGGACGGTGTGGGGGAGGGGGGGAAGGTCATGGATGCCCTAAAACCATGCTCAGTTGGCCTGTGGTACAAAGCTGGGCAAAACCACAGGGCCACGGCAGCTGGCGGAGGAAGGAGTCACGTTCCCACCGTAACTTAACGCCTACTCCTGCTGAATCAGCAGAGACCTGACACAGACCCAGAAGGGGCGGGACCCCGTCACCCCTGGACTGGTCAGATGGAGCACACTCACCCCACACCCCGCATCTGAGGATCACAGCCCCCCTTCCCTCCCTCTCCCTTCCTCCTCCAACCCTCCCCCGGCGCCCAGATTCTCATGTGGCCTCTTCTCTGATCAGCTACACAGGAATAAGTTCTATTTTCTGTAACCGTAACCATGTTCTCCCTTGAGGGCAGGCACCGTGTTTCCTTCATCTCCTTCCTTTCAGCCCCACAGCGTCAAGCATCATGCCAGACACAGAAGCGCTCAGCAGTTACCCAGTCAATGAGGCCACCAGCCGGTCCCCATGCTTGGTCAGCTCTGAGGCCATCGCCAATCCCATTGGCCAACTTGGCCAGGGACAGGAGCCCCTGTAGCCCCCATGGCACAGAAGGGCAAGCCTCCAGGAGGGGGTGTGGGGAGAATGGAGGTGAGCTGGTCTCTCGATCCTGCCCCCCCTACCCCCTCTTGTGTTAGCGATGCCCTCAAGTCAAGCCTCTTACTGTCCCACGAGCAGGTTGAAGGAATGGAAGATTGGTTTATCCAAATGCCCAAAACAATGCAGCGGGAGTTCTTGGGTACTAATCCCTCCAGAGACTTGGTGACCACATGGGCCTGGGGGCTGAAAGAGAACCAGCTGAGACACACGTAGCTGTGTCCCTGCCCCTGAGGCTGGGATCCGGGAGCCTCCATATCAAAATCCCCATTGCGCCGGGGCGCCTGGGTGGCTCAGTCGGTTGAGCGTCCGACTTCAGCTCAGGTCACGATCTCGCGGTCCGTGAGTTCGAGCCCCGCGTCAGGCTCTGGGCTGATGGCTCAGAGCCTGGAGCCTGCTTCCCATTCTGTGTCTCCCTCTCTCTTTGCCCCTCCCCCATTCATGCTCTGTCTCTCTCTGTCTCAAAAATTAAAAAAATGTTAAAAACAAAAAAAAACAAAATCCCCATTGCGCCTAAACCACGGAGCAGCCCAAGATGACCAGAGTCTGCCCCAGATTCTCCAAGGCCCACATTCCATTCCAGGGATCTCGGCCTAGCTCAGGTCCCACAGGCTCCGTGGCACCTGCTGCTGCCTTGTCCCTCCTGGCCATGTTGCCCTGTGGCGCCCAGGTTCCCCAGGGGACTCAAAAGGAAACTCTCGGCAGGTCTGCCCTTTCGGTTTGAAGATGCGTGGGAAAAATCTGGCGAGGGGAGTTTGCCACCCACACAGATCGGTGAAACCTGTCACCCTAGATGAGAAAATGGACTTTTTTTTTGTTTGTTTGAGAGAGAGCAGTTGAGCCGAAGCCATCAGAAGCCAGGCGGAGAGCACAGCTATCATGAAAGCCGTTCAAAGTGGGTTAGGGTTGACAGAAAGGTCAGCCTTCTGTGTTCCCCACACGGTGGTTTCTGGAGGAGGGTGAACCCGAGCACAAGTGTGATCGCCGGCCTCTGGGGTTTGATACCTGTACCCCCGTCTCTCCCCAGCCCCCCTCCTTACCCCCCCCCCCCCCCCCGCGCTCTGCGGGAGGACGGGGCCCTGGTGTGGTTTCCTCACACCTTCGGGCATGTATGGACTGCGGTTGTCTCAGACGCGGCAGCCCCATCTGAAGCCTGGAATGAACTGTCTTCTTTGCTAAAAAAGAAAAAAAAAAAAAAGAACAAAGTCAGGCATCAGCAAACCCAGTGCACGTGAGCGTCCTTACCAAAAGGAAGGCCTCGGACCCAGACCAGGTGGGGCTTGCGGGCCTGTGGCTCCCTAGAATCACCAAAGGGAAGGCAATTTCAAGTCAGGAGGGCCTCCCTCGCTTTCTGCCGAGGAGGAAGCCTCCGGCTGAACCACGAAAAGAGAAGGAAGTTTCCCGCAAGGGCCCGGATACCTGTCGGCCAGGTCGGTGGAACAGGTACTGTCTTCTTCCCAGGAGAAAGGAAGGGGTGAGGGGAGGGGAGACGGGGGGAGGTAGTGAGGAAAGAGAGGTACATGGGAGGGGCCTCCCAGAGGCCTCGGGGAGGGCCGGGCTGGAGTCTGGGTTAGCAGAACTCACCTTTCTCATCGGAGAAAATGGCAGCGTACGTGTGGCCAAGGCCAACCGCCACATCCAGCGGAGACAACATTTAAATAGAAGGAAGACCTGGACGGTTTGCCAAAAAGACACGGAAGGCGGTGGCTGGAGACACGGGAAAGGTAGTCGGGTTTGTTCCTGTGTCTCTGGGCTTGGCTTCAGGGCTTCCTATGCTCTCACAGAAAGGCCCTGAGGAGGGACGGCAGCCAGAGTCCTCCCCCCGCCGCCAGGCCTTTGCACAAGGGACGGGGTCCATGTGTGGGACCAGAGGTCTTGGCAGGGACCGCCCTTCTCCACCAGCAAGGACCCCCATGGAACCGTTGGGTGTTCTCAGAACGAGGACCACACGCTCACGGCCATGCCAACTCTGGTTCATCAGGCTGAGCCACCCAGAAGCCTGCTAGTGGATCAGCGCAGGTGACCCGCTGGGCCACCCCGAGGTCCTTGAGGGTCACTGCCGTGTCACCACTGCAGTCAGAACTTCAGGAAAGGGGTGAAACGAACTCCTGGATCTGTCCTCGAATTTCACTCCGCCAGTGACCCCTGAACCTTGGAACGGGGACTTCTCCAACCTCAGCCCGTTGGCCCAAGCGCGGGGACACAGGAGCAGCGACTTCCTTCTTGGAGAGGAAGCTACTTCCAAACAAACCACCGGGGAGGAAACTGTTCTACGGGCAAAAGTTTTCACAGCCGCCATTTCTTCCACGGCTCGTGTTTGCCTTCAAGGACATGTCGCTCACTGACAGATCGTTCCTCAATGGGGAAACATCCCCTGCCCCAAATCCAAAGTGGCTCCATCCATGTCCAAAATTTCAGAGTTCCAGGAAGAAACGGGAGTTCAGTGCCGACGGATACGTGACGGGGGAGGTCGGGTCAAACATGGGCTCCTCACCCGGTCAGGGACCAGAACTCAGAAGGTCCGGGAACTTGGATAGGGGGAAAATGGCCTCTTTCCCCTGACTCTGCACTAAAATGTAGATCTTCCCCCACCGTGAATGTAAACAACGTGTCACACTAGCACATGTCAGCAAGGGCTGTGATTTCATCGCCAATGGAAATGACAGATGTTTTCTATTTAACAGACTCTCAAAATCTCATCTCCGCTCTACAACAAAGGTTGTCATCACACCCGCTGGTCGATTTTACTTAATGCATTAATAATGGAAAAAAAAAAAGCACAGATGTTACTGGCTCATAAATTTGTTCTGATTTTTAGAGGATTGTATTTCGACAGAGGTTTTTTTTTCTTTTTTTTTGGAATCCTATGTATTTTGTTTTATTCACTTTAAAACATTCTAAGAAGAGGGCAGAAGGCTTTATAGGATTGCCAGAGGAGAGCATGAGACCAAAAAAAAAAAAAAAAAAAAAAAAAAAAGGTTAAGGAACTTTGGCTTCTGCCAGGTCTTTATGCAAAAGATCAGATCAGCTCCCTGCTTCACAGGTTCATGAATACAGTAGGAGCAAATATAACCAATCTAACAGGCTCTTGCCATAAGTCGGCCCAAGACCCAGGGGAGCTGTTAAGTCTGAACCATTTATGGGCTTGTTTCTACTACTGTACCATGCCGAGGTGGCTGTGGGATGGTTTTCTCTAAACTGTTTTCATTTTACTGGAATGTAGACATTCCAGTGATTTAAAACAAAACAAAACAAAAAACAAACTCCTTCATTAACCAGGATTTGCTATGGCAGCCCTTGACCTTCAAACCGTGTATCGTCCTCCACGGGAAGGGCCGTATCGGTTATTTATGGTCACGATAACATTGCAAAACAAGCAACCTCAAAACCAGCGGCTTAAACCCTCAGCGTGTATTTAGCCCCCAGACCCGCAGGTGGACGTGGGCGTTCTCGTGAACTGACGCATGCTGGTCACTGAGGCGCCCGCCCTGGCCGGCCACATGTCACCTGAGCGCTCTCGAGTCTGCCGGTAGGCTGGCTGTCAGCTGGTGGCGGCTGGGCTCACCCCCACGCCTGCGGTCAGCTGTTTGGTCAAAGGCGGGGCTGGCCCGTCTACGATGGCCTTGGCCAGGTGACAGCCCTGCTCCTCGGCGTCCCCCACCCCCAGCAGGACAGCCAGGCTCGTTCAGCGGAGTGCTGGGGAGGTTTCCAGGACAGCGAAAGCAAGCACAGCCTCGTGTGCTCTCCCAGAACTTGGCACGACATCACTCGGGCCGTCTGTTGGCCCGGGGCCAGTGTCAAGGTCAGCCCGGGTTTGAGGTGTGGGAAGAGAGACCGCTCTGGACGGGAGCACTGCCAGGTGGCTCTGTAAAGGGCACGGGGCCAACAGGGGTGGAGACCACCCGAGTCACCATCTCCCGTTCTTGCACTTTCCCTTTCGCCCTAGTCTCTCCTCCTTCAGGAAAACGCTTGCCATCTTCTCCAGACACGCCCGTCCAGGTACATGAGGGCACACACGAGACTCTCCAAGGACTCATCGTCTGTGACAGCAAAGCAAGGGAGACCGCGTCAGAGGGGGTGGCTGGAAGGAGCGCACACCCACACCGCAGAAGACACGTGTTTCTGGATGAGGGCGCTAGACGCTCCACAGCAGCTTCCCCTGGAAATGGGGCTGGGGGATGGGGGGGGGAGAGGGTCTGTCCAGGCTTTGGAGGTGGTGCTGGGGGAGGCACAATTTTGCTTTTCTCGTTATACCCTTCTATACCACAGACTTATTTTTGTTACACACCAGTCTAACTTTAAAATTTTTTAAACAAATTTCTTTTTTTTTTTTTTTAAGTTTATTCTGAGAGAGAAAGAGCAGGGGAGGGGCAGAGAGAAAAGGAGAGAGGGAATCCCAAGCAGGCTCCACGCTGTCCACGCAGAGCCCAACTCGGGGCTCGTGCTCGCAAACCTGAGGTCATGACCTGGGCCGACGTCAAGAGTCGGACACTCAACCGACGGGGCCACCCAGGTGCCCCTGAAAACTAATTCCCAAAAAGAACAAATTCACATCAGCTCATGACTACACTCAATTTCCCAGTAAACAACCTACAAGCTCGAGTCATAATGAAGTTAACGTCTCTACATTCACCCAAAGGGTCACCTACTCAACAGCGAGTGTGACCACATGAAGCAAGGAAGGGAGAGCCTGGGAAGAAGCCGAAGCCTGGGCAGGATTCCTGCTCCCCTGCCCGGGGACCAGCCCGTCTAGGGCCACCCCACCCTCCTGACTCAGGGCCTGTGCGGGAACAGAGCCATGCCTGGATTCCACGGTGTGAATGGACCACCGGAACTAAATGTGCTTGAACTCCGGGGCACCTGGATGGCTCTGTCGGTTAAGCATCTGACTTCGGCTCAGGTCATGATCTCACAATTCATGAGTTTGACCCGCACCGGACTCTGTGCTGACAGCTCAGAGCCTGGAGCCTGCTTCGGATTCTGTGTCTCCCTCTCTCTCTGCTCCTCTGCTGATCGCTCTCCCTCTCCCTCCCTCTCTCTCTCTCTCTCTCAAGAATAAATAAATGTTAACAAAAATTTAAATGTACTTGAACTCCAATGGAGGAGAAAGTGCAACAGAGCATCTCAGAGGTCAGATTCTAGTATCAGAAAAACATGCCTGGATTCCTGGTGCCACTACCTACTAGCTATGGCTTGAGGCAAGTGACTGAGTCACTCTGTGCCTCAGTTTCTCCACCTGTTGAATGGGAGACCTGACAGCAGCTGCTTCAGAAGGATGTTGTGGAGACCGCATAAGATCGGAAAAGGGCCTTGCTGGGGCACCTGGCTGGCTCAGTCAGTGGAGTGTGCACCTCTTGATCTTGGGGTTGTGGGTTCGAGCCCCACAATGGGTGTAGAGATCACTTACAAAACAAAGGTCCTTGCCTAGCGGTTCCCATAAGAATCACTCAAAAATGGGACAGCTGTTCTTGAGAAAGTTGCCTACATTTACCTCCTCCTCTCCTAGGCTCTTTTGTCCCTGGGTACTGGTCAGCTAGGCAGTTGGGGGATTGAGTGACTGGGGTCGTTGAAAGACAACTTACAGAGTAGTTTGTGGTGGTTTTAACACATGACCCCAAAGCTATATAGCACTCTTCCCACAAGAGGTGGGGGCCTGTGGCTGCTCCCCAGGACTCTGGGCCAGCCTGGCACCGTTCTGACCAGTGGGGAACAGCCAGAGCCAGGTCAGAAAAAGACAGACAACTTCCCCCTGGTGCTCTTGGATCCTTGCCCAGGGGAAACCAAGGGCCGTGGAAACCAAGTACCATGACCCCCATGCTGAAGAGGCCATCTGTGGGCGCCCCACTTGCAGCCCACATACAGATGGAAAGATGGAGAGCTCTTGGGCAAGCTTTCAGGTGACTGCAACCCCAGCCAATGTCTGACTGCAACCACATGACAGATGCCACGCCCCAGATGCCCAGTCGTTTCTAAATTGGTGACCCACAAAATGGGGAACGCAATTAAGTGATTACTGCTTTAGATCACTAAGTTTTGTGGCAGCCGTAACAAGACCACAGCTGAATGGAGCACATTCAGCTCCATTTGTAAAATCACTTCTCTTCACAGACTTGTGAGTGAGCCAAAGAGAATTTTATGCCAAAGAAATATTAGGAAATCATGGGGCACCAGGGTGGCCCGGTCAGTTAAGCGTCCAACTCTTGGCTTCGGCTCAGGTCATGATCTCACGGTTGGTGAGTTCGAGCCCCACACGAGGAGCCTGCTTGGGATTCTCTCTCTCCCTCTCTGCCCCCTTCCCTCACTCATGTTGTCTCTGTCTCTCTCAAAATAAATAAATAAACTTTAAAAAATTTTAAATATTACAAAATCAATTACCCCAAAACTCAATGGCTTAAGAAAATGGTAATGATTTTATTACATCCCAGGATTCTGTGGATCAGGAGTGTGAGCAGGGCTCAGCTGGGTGATTCCCCCGTTCCATGTGGTCTTGACGGAGGCCGCTCAGTGGTATTCAGGGGGCAGATGGACAGGTCGATTTGGGAGGAAGTAGTCAGGAAAGCTGGGGTCAGGGGAGGGAGGACAAGCCACCACCAGGTGCTCTGTGTTCCAGGTGTCTGCCCGGGCTTGGGTACAGTGCTCTTGCACCTATGTGCACACACACACTCGCACACACACACACACACACACACACACACACACACCCCTCCGGCAGAGTTTGAGGGTCCACAGCTGTATGTGTTTGGGGTGGAGCCTGAAGAGAGGGAGCAGGTGGGAACCTTTTTCGATTCTGTGAGGCTGATGACATCGTCTGTTGCTGGTTCGCCCCCCGGCCCATGTTTTGAGGGAGGTGTCAGCTGGGCCTCGGCAGTCACACGGCATCAGTTAGAGATTGCGTGCGATGGTATCTGTCCATCTGTCCTTGTGCTCCCTGGAACTCGGCCTGGTATTTGGCCAAGTGTTGGTCAACGCTCCAAAGCAATGGCTGGTTTGTCTGACCATGGCAGGCAAGGCAGGATGGCAACACGGGGCAGAAGCCAAGGCTTGAGAGCCTGGCATACCCTGTCGTGAACTGCGTGACCTTGGGCAAGTTACTAACACATCTGAGACTCAGTCCCTTCGTCTGTAAAATGAGGTTAATCACAGTACCTACCAGGCCTGGAGAGAGCGAGCAGGGGACAGTGGCTGAAAGGTCCTGGGCTGGGGGGAGACCGTGTCTGTCCTGCACACCGAGACCCTGACCTGCCATCGGTGCACAAGATCTCTGACGACTCAATTAAGACCAGGCACAGCCTGAGCCCCCAGCCTTCTGAGATGGGTTCTGTGACGGGTGCTCACCGCCCGTTGCTCTCAGACACCCCGTGCTCTGAACCCATCAGGTCTTAGATGGGCTCTCAGGATGGGTAGCCCCCGGTGAAAGATTGTTACGGGCTGACTTCTCTAGAAGCAGACACTGAGCTGGAGTTCAAGGTGCAAGATGTTGATCAGGGATCAACACCCACGGAAGGAGGTGGGAAGAGACGGGATTGAGCAGAAGGAGGCTCAACGGCGATGCGAGGCTGACGATCCTCCACCAGCGGGCCAGGCAGGCAGGGAGCTCTGGAGCAGCTGCGCCTATCAGAGCGCCTGGCAGCCTGACGCTCTCTATCCCCCGCCTCTCAGGCATTGGCTGCAGTGGCCTGGGGTGACATGGCTCTGGCCAGAGCTGCTCTCTGCAGCACAGGGGAGCACAGGCGGACCCTGGAGGAGCTGCCAGCTGGCGATTATGTGCGGACCACATTCGCTGCAAGCCCTTGAGGGGAAATTCAGTTGATGGGGAACCTCCACCCAACCAGAGGGACTTCTTACTTGGCCCCTGGTACCACAATCGAGTGTAACAAGTAAGCACGTTAAGGGCGGAAGAGAGCTCATCGAGAGTCTAATGTTGGAGAGATACATCTGCATATCTTTTGTAGGTTTTAATGATATAAAAGCAAAGAAAGACATGGAATGGGACATTGGCTCTTGGGGCACCTGTACCCATAAAATAGACCTGATTAGAGAAACAGTCCCGGTTCCGGGAGGATGCAGGCTCAGACCTCACTCAACTGCAACGGGAGGGGCCGACGGGATGGGGGAGAAAGGATGGTATGGCACAAGCACCGTTGCCTCTTGGTTGTGATGGCAACCGCACTCTACAGCCACGGTGCTTACTGATCATGCACCGCAAACAACTTGAATAAAGAGAGATTTCTCTTGAGCATCTAACGTGCATAAGGTTGGGGCACCCGGGTGGCTCAGCCACTTGAGCATCTGACTCTTGATTTCAGCTCAGGTCATGATCTCTCATGGCTCATGGGATCAAGCCCTGCATCAGACTCCGTGCTGGGCTTGGAGTCTGCTTGGGATTCTCTCCCTCTCCCTCTGCCCCTCTGTTGCTCGTGACCTCTCTGAATAAATAAATAAATAAATAAATAAATAAATAAGGTGTGTGTGCTGGAGCCCCTTGACCAGAGTGTAGGAGAAGGAGGAGACGCTCCAATGGAGAGAGGTCAAGTCCAGTGCGGGACAGAAATCCTCAGGCACCGAGCCAGGGGAGGTGGGGGATACTTTTGCCCTTCCTTTGCCCTGGACCCCATGGGAAGCTCCAACTTATGAGGCCAAATCAGAATTAGAGAACCAAGCACAGCATTCAAAGATTATAAACACAAAAGGGCCGTGTGGACACATGTGACAGCTTTTCATTTCTTGGAGCCAAAAGTCGATGATGTCCAAAGGTTTCATGCTTCGTGACAGCCTTTACTGGGTGTTTAAGCCCATCGTGGAGCCACTACCCATCACCACCACACTGCAGTGGTGATGGCCTCCAGAGAACGGGGACCAGATCCAGGGAAGGAGCCCACTGGAGCTGGTTGCTTCCTTGAGCAGGACTATTTGTAACAACTGCCATGGGCAAATAGAAGACATTATAACCGCACACCTGTCTTGCAAAAGCCAACAGGCAGCAACCCAGGCCACTCACCAGGCTGTGGGAAAGCACTGGGTCCAGTCCTGCTCAGCCCGCCCACCCTTGACCACTGGCTCCTCTCAGGCTGCCCGTAGACAACAGGACTGCATTACTGCCCTAAGGACATAACATCCCATTGCTCAAGGTTGCCAGTCTTTACTCTTAAAAAGTTTCCTGATGGCTGAGTTCGGACACACGAAATACACATTTGAGAAACGACCAGTTTTACATTTTAACGAATTTATTACTTCAACATAGTGTATCTTCTACATACAAGGCATTATGTGCGGTGTGAGGGCGTTGGGCACATACACCAGATCAGGAACACACATGAAGATCCTTGTTGCTCTTTGGCAACCTGACGAGGTCGCCATATGCAACTTGTCCTGGGAACTATCTACACACCAGTCTTTAAGCCATACAAGGACACCTCATGTTTGTCAGCCAAGGGATATCACCTGATAGAGCCTTCCATACTATCTTCCGTGTTGGAGGCCACATGGCGCTTGGCTTTTCCACATTGCTAGAGTGTAAGCATCTTGAGGGAAAGCATATTGTAACCCTGTTGGGTGAGTAGAGAGGGTCTGGCTCCTAGTATAGACACAAATGTTTGCTGAGTGACTTAGCATTCTGCAGGCCTGAAAGGCAGCCCAAGACACCAAATCTCCAGTCATCCAAGTCGACTACATCAAAACAACAAACCCACTTGGATGTACATGTTGTGATGTATGGACTTAAAATTAGTTTTCTAAAAAAAATTTTGGTAAAAAAGACAATCTCTCTTTTGGCAATGAAAACACATCACATTTCATTCAGTTTCTTGGTTGTTCTCCTTTATAAAGTTCTAGTCAAACGTAATCGTATATGATAACCCTCTTTTATCTTTATTTCAAAAGGTACTCACACCGCGTATTCTCTCGAAATGTTGAGTGGCTTAAATCTGCTACCAACACCTAGATTAGTTTGAATGTAAAATGGTCCTATTTATGCAATCATTTAAAAATGAAAACAGTTTGCCACAAAACATACTTTCAGTCTTTGCCATATGATTCAATCGCAGCCTGTCTTTAATCCTCCTTTGGAGCTGTTAGGTCCGGGATGATGCAATAGTGACAGTCATGTCCTAAAGGAAACCCTTGGAACTAAGCATGACCACCATGCGTCCCAGTGTGACCCAGGGTTTGACATTCTCATGGTGTCCCACATCCCCTTCCTTAAAAATCAGAGAGGGGAAAAGTATAGTCCCCGGCATTTTTTTCCAACTCATGGGCATTGGCCAAATGTGCGTTATGTCTCAACTCTCACTAAATCTCCATTACAGTGTCTCTTAGGTAAATCTGAGCCAGCGTAGACCCAGCAAGCACATCATGGCTCACCCCTTTCTCCCTCCATCTCTCCCCACTTCCTCAGCTCCACCAGGGCCCCCGTGACACATATCAGAAGCACAGTATCAGAAGCGCGCTGAATGGCAAAGCCAAACTAGGTCGTGTTCTTTCCACCTAACTGCACAATGTTATTTAGGTTTGGCCCATACTTGTTGCTTATTCTCCTGGGTTCCTTCAAAGCCGCCTGGGTCTCCTGGAAATGGTAGCCGAGCGATGGCTCTGTCCATACAGTGGCCTTGGGGACATCACCCTCCCCCCTACTGTAAGTGGTGTTTCTTGCACTGGGGCCCACGTCGTTGGGCTGGTCCCAGACCAATGCTTGTTTACCTCCAGCCTCCTGCACACGGGGTAGGTTAGCAAGGTCTTTGTGTCACTGCCCATGTTCTGCTCCCTTCATTTCTCACTGACGCACACTTGAGACATGGACTGGGAGGGGGAAGATGAGGTGGCAGAGTCCAGGCTTCGGTGCCACCTTTGGAAGCCATGGTCTTGGGACTGAAACCACAGTAATTCATAGCACACCTAGAAAATCAGATGCTTCCTCTAGAGCAAGTAGCAAAGCCAGGGTGATTCATGGGCTGCTCGAATAGCCCCCCCTTGGAAATCCCACTGGGCTAACTGGGACAAGCCTGGGAAATAAGTTTGACCAGAGGAGAGAGGAAGACCAGGCAGCCAAGATGGCTTTGAAGTATTTTGGAGATTTTATTTCCTTATCCCACCCTTGTTCCTCACCCTCTAACATGGCTTTTGGATCTTCAGTTGGACACATTTAAAATACAGAGACAGTGAAGAAAGTGACAAGTATGGGTATTTTTGTAATGATCATTAAAAAACACTTTTCTAATATACAATTTTTTTTTAATTTTTACTTATTTTTGACACAGAGAGAGCAAAAACAGGAAAGAGAAGGAGACACAGAATCCAAAGCAGGCTCCAAGCTCCGAGCTGTCAGCACAGAGCCCTATGAAGGGCTCGAACCCACAAACTGTGAGATCGTGACCTGAGCTGAAGTCGGATGCTCAACTGACTGAGCCACCCAGGGGCCCCTATAAAATGTTTTCAAAAGTGCTAGCCAAATAGTTAAAAGAAACAAAGCAAAAGTGAATTCTATTACTTTTTTCCAGCCTAATCTCTAAATCGAAAGCTTTTGAACATGTGAGCGCTATCCATTAAGAAAAGGAGCGGCGTGGACGCAGGTCTCCTTCCAGCCGCCTGAGAAACAAGAGGGTCTGTGAAACCAACCCATTTTATGGGAAGTGGAGAAGTGGACCATCACAAAAGCTACCTGGAAGACTGAGCCCACAACAGAGCCAGGGCGCTCGGGTTCTCAGAGTCTCCGCACAGGCTGACCGCCCCCGTGACACGAGTGGACACGCGGAGTCCTTGTGCAGACTCCGTGGAGTCACAGAACCCCCCGGCAGGACCCAGAAATGGACACCGGAGCACCGAGAGAATAGGGATGACGTTCGGATATGGCTACTAGTCCAGGGGCTCGCTGGCCAGTCAAGTAGGTAGTTCAAAAGAGGCTCAGGGTCCCTCCCTGGCCCAGAACAGATTAAGGAGACAAGAGGAGATGATCTGAGGTTGTTTGAAAAGATTCCGATCAAGAATCTAGAAGACCTGGCATGGGCACCAGGCCCCAAAGTCACGGTAGAAATTTCCCCCCCAAGATGGAAGTTTTCAGGAAACCTTGTGCTTTTGTGGACTCCTGGTGGCAGCAGCCAGTGGGTCCGTGTCTCCTTTTGGAAGGGGTGGCTTCAGAAATGAAGCCACAGCCATCCGCAGTATACTGGGAAAATCGAACGCCTTTTCCAGTTGCATTAATGCTCAGACGAGGGACGAAGCCAGGGTGGTCTAAAGAGCTGTCTGTTGGTGCTTCTCCGAAAATTGTACACATTGCAGCCAAGAGCCAGTCCATGGTCTCACGGGATGGCCAGTCCATGTGGAAAACTCTGACTTGGAAATTCTAACTAAAGTAATTGTCCAAATTCATCCCTTTCTGGGCTTTTTCTCCCCCCACCCCCCACTTCCTTTTTCTTTTTCTTCATTGGTTTCCCTCTGGTCCCATCAGTGGAGAAGCTGTACTTGTATTTCTCCTTACTTCCAAGAGGGCCATCCACGTCGGAGCCAAGACCCCTCAGTAGGAGAGCGCTCCCGAGGTCGTCTCCAGCAGCATGGACGACAGCTTCACGCTTCCCTCTCTCCTCGTGAACGAGACCCACTGCGCCTGGCTGATGCAACCCAAGTTCTTCAGGGTCTTCATAAGATCCCGGCGGAATCTCTCGCCCACAAAAACATAGAGCACGGGGTTCAGGCAACTGTGGAAGAAGGCGATGGTTTGAGTGACCTGGAAGCAGATGTCAATGTTGGTGGAAATGGCACAGTTGGAAATGAACATGGCATAGGCATCGATGGTCTGCACCAACAGAATGCAGTTGTAGGGGAACTGAGATAGGAAGAAGACAGTAAGGACGGTGACGGTCACCTTCAGGGCCTTGTGCTTGGATGACTTCTTGGCTTGTAACAGAGTGTGGATGATGATGGTGTAGCAGCAGGCCATGACCACGAAAGGAAGGAAAAAGCCCAGGACGACCTTCAAGGTTAAGACCACCGACTTCACTTTGGTGCTCTCGTCACTAGGGTAAACCATGGTGCATATGGTAATGCCGGATTCCTTCTTGAGTTGACTATACAGGATTTCGGGGATGCAGAGCATGGCCGCCAGCACCCAGACAGCAAAGCAGACCATTTTGCTGTACACGAGCCTCTTCTGCCTCCAGGTCTGCGCTTTCATGGCCTGAGCGATGGCAATGTACCTGTCCACGCTGATGCACATGATCAGCAGCACGCAGCTGTAGAAGTTCATCTTGTACATGCTGTTGACCACTTTGCACAGGAAGGTGTGGAATCTCCACTGGTCCGCAGTGGCAATGGCCCAGAAAGGAAGCGTGGCGAGAAAGAGGAGGTCAGCAATTGCCAGATTCAGGAGGAACATGTCGGTCATGGTCTTCACTCTCGTGCAGTACCAGTAGACAAGGACGACCAGACTGTTGCCCAAGGCGCCCGCGATGAACACGAGCCAGTACAAGGGCGGGAGGAAGTAGCTCGCAAACTGCCGGACGTTGTTTTTCTTACAGTAAAGTTCAGGGAGGTTTAGGTAGTCATCCAGAGGAGACGTGGGATGGTAGCTGTAATCGTCAGACATGTTAGAGACAAGACCCTGCAAGGAGACACCAGACACCATCAGGTCAAGGACGATCCTTCGGAGGATCTCAGAATGGCAGGGGCCCGGACCCCGTGACCCTCCCAGCCCCCAAAATCTGCGACGAGACAGAGAAATGCATGCAGGGCAAGCAGGAATTTCTGAGGGCATCTGCCCACATCACAACAGATTTATACAGTCCATGACTATCTCTCGCACGCCTATTCCGTGTCAGGTACCGCGTGCATGCCAAAAACCCAGTAGTGGGTAAGTCAGATGTGGTTCCAGCTCTCGTGGAACCCACCTGCTGGTGGAGGGCACACATGAACAGTTACAGGACACATGACAAGTGATCGGATGTGGTAGGACCCCCTTGGGACCAATGATGGGCACAAACCTGTATTGAACTTCTTCCTTCTCTTCTCTATTCCATTTTTTTTTAAGTTTTTAAAACATTTTTTTTAATGTTTATTTTTGAGAGAGGGAGAGACAGAGTGCGAGCTGGGGAGGGGCAGAGAGAGAAAGGGAGACACAGAATCCGAAGCAGGTTCCAGGCTCCGAGCTGTCTGCACAGAGCCGGACTCGGGGCTCGAACTCACAAGCCGTGAGATCATGACCTGAGCCGAAGTCGGACATTCAAATGACTGAGCCACCCAGGCGCCCCTAAGTTTTTTTTATATTTATTTATTTATTTTTAAGAGAGACAGAGTGTGAGCAGGGAGGGGCAGAGAGAGAGGGAGACACAGAATCCAAAGCAGGTTCCAGGCTCCTAGCTGTCCGCACAGATCCCGACGCGGGGCTCGAACTCACAAGCTGTGAGATCATGACCTGAGCCGAAGTCGGATGCTTAACTGACTGAGCCACCCAGGCACCCCTCTCCTCTCTATTCCATTCTTCCATAAAGGTCCTCAGAGGCTCCTAAACTTTTCTGGGTCCAGATTCTTCTGAGCCTTCTGCAAACTATGTATCCTCTGCTCCTGAAACAGCAACACACACACACACACACACACTCACATGCACACACTCATTCATACCCTTTCACATACATGCACAAGCACTGGGACAGGTTACATAGCTTTCAGGATCCCTTATTCAAATTTTGTTAAGAATTCTAAGGGGCGCCTGGGTGGCTCAGTCGGTTAAGCATCCGACTTCAGCTCAGGTCATGATCTCATGGTTTGTGAGTTTGAGCCCCTCGTCGGGCTCTGTGCTGACAGCTCAGAGCCTGGAGCCTGCTTCAGATTCTGTGTCTCCCTCTCTTTTGCCCCTCCCCTGCTCATACTCTGTCTCTCTCCCTCTCAAAAATAAATAAACATCAAAAAAATTTTTTTTAATAAAAAAAATATAGATTTCCCTCCAGCTTCAGCCATTACCCAGAAACCCAGTGTCTTGGGAGGACAGATTCCCTGGGAGACACATATTTTGGTGAGGATGCCGGGAGACTTCTCCCAAAGCCGAACCTGGCAGCCTGGCATCGTCGTGGCCCCCCAGGGAGGTTGTCCCCTGAGAGGTGGGGCTTGAGTAGACTTGGAGCAAAAAGAACTTTTAGGGTGGGAAGGAAGAATATGAAGAACACAGAGACCCCAAGATGGGGATCAGTGTAGCTTTAATGGGTCGGCATGGTGACATTTTGGGGAAAAGTCATCTGCTCGTGCAGATGAGCAGGTGTTAACTGTGAATCCACACAATGAGTAAGCGTGAAACTACTTTTGTAGGGGTTCTTTTCTTTTCTCTTCTTTTTTTTTCTTTTCTTTTTTTTTTCTTTTCTTCCCTTCCCTTCCCTTTCCTCTTTTTCCTTCCTTCCTTCCTTCCTTCCTTCCTTCCTTCCTTCCTTCCTTCCTTCTTTTATTTCTTTTTTACGTTTTTTGGGGGTGATCAAATACTTTTAATAGACCGTCACATGCACCTGAGCCCCAAGCTATAAATCCGGGAGGGAAACAGCGTCCCCATCCACAGATACAGCCCCAGGGGGTGGCGGGGGGAAGGGGGGGACCTCAGCGTTTCCAGTGCCCCAGGAGACCCAGCCTTCTCCACTGCCCAGTAAGCGGGCATGACCACCACTCCCCAGCGCTGACCCCCAGAATGTGTCCCGCTTGAAGCCCAAGGTGTGTGTTCTCCGGTTGGCTGAGGGTGGAGGGCCCGGTGGTCCAGCATAGAACTATATTTAGTTAGGGGCTCCCCCCCCCCCGCCTTCGCAGGCGTATTTTAAAAGTGGTTTGACTCACACACACACAAAAAACCTAGATTTGTATACGTGTTGTCAAGGCCACATTTGTTGTGAAGACCAAGGTAGGCCTACATCATCCGTACAAGATGAAAGGTTTGGCTGCCTTTATGAGAAAGAGTCCACCTCCCAGGCTAGGGGAGTCCTGGGCAAACGTGTCCCCCCACCATGCTGGGACTCGCACGTCTAGCTCTGCACATGCGCGATGGGTATATATCCTTTGGATGTTAGACACGGTATCCTTCGAAAACTTCCCAGCAGACGTAAACGGCACTATTTACCAACGTATTTTATTCGCCATAGCTGGGGTGCCTAGTGCATGCCAGACCCAGTGCCGAGGCCGTGACGTGCGTGTGTGATGTAATCCTCACATTTCCAGGGCAGGAAGACCTCTCTCAGGTGAGGGCTCAGGCTTCCATGAGGACTCTGAGATAATGAATTCCTTCCTTCCAGCTCGCCTGCTCTCTGAGCGGTCCTAGAGACACTGTTCTTGCTGGAGAAGCTACCTAGGCAGGCTGCTCTCAGAGCCTTGCACAGCAGGAAGAGATCCCAGGAGAGAATCGGTGAAATGACAGGCTAATCTGCATGTTTCCAGTCTAATTCCCATCCAGGAGCCCATGCCAGAACCTTCTAGTTTGGGCAATGCCTAGAACAACTTCCCACATTCTCCCGGGCACCCTTCCTAAAGTCTACATCAAGGTGGTGTCTAAGGAGCCCTCGTGGGGTCCACTCTCTCCCCTGAGAGCAGGGCCTCCAGGGGCTGCTTCATAGACATCTGTGTCCTACTCACTAAGACCTACCCAAGACGTTAGGCCTTTAAATACAAAGGAGATGTGAAGAAAGGCTTTCGTATCTCTTGAAGAATAGGGAAGGGTCTCTTTTTCCCTCATGAACCATATCAGGGCCCCTTTTTAATTGGGAAGCTCGGCCAAGCTTCTAGCCCAATTACAGTCACCAGACAAGACCCCTTAGGCCAGTTCTGCACAGTAGAAACGTACAGAAACCCCAGGCTAAGCTTGGTTAAAGAAGCAAAAAGAGGGACACCTGGGTGGCTCGCTCAGTTAAGCGTCCAACTTTGGCTCAGGTCATGATCTCACGGTTCATGAGTTCAAGCCCCACATCGGGGCTGTGCTCACAGCTCAGAGCCTGGAGCCTGCTTCTGATTCTGGGTCTCCCTCTCTCTCTGCCCCTCCCCTGCTTGCACTCTGTCTCTCAACAATAAATAAATGTTAAAAAAAAGTTTTTAAAAAAATAAGAAGCAGCAGTGGGGCCAAGCATCAAGGGCTAAGCATCTTCTGGGGCAGGAAGAAGGCCTCCGGATTTTCAGGAGCCTCCTGCATTGACTCAGGTTATCTCCGGAAGGCTGGAAGGCTTCTATCAGCCCCAGGCCCATCGCCTGCACCTCTAGGCAGAGAACAGGGCCAAGGGCAAAGCCCATGTCCTGTGAGGCCACATCCCTTACTGCTTCTCAGCACCAAAGTGGGCACCTGCGTGGGGGAAGGGGTATGGGAGGGAAGATGGAGGGAGGTAGGGAGGGAGGGATGTGAGCTGGTCAGGAGGAGCGGGAATGGCCGGCCTCTGTCTCTAGGGCGCCCTGTCCCCACACTTGAGGAAGTAAGACTTCCAAACGGTAAGATCTGGATCTCAGCGCCTTTGACAGTTGTTTACAGGGAGCACCCTGGGGATGCTGTGGGCACTGAGAGCATTCTGCGGGTCTCCTCCTCCAATTCGCCATGACCCTGACCCCTCCCCCACCCTCCCAGCCTCGGTTTCCTCATCCACAAACATGGCTCTGCCTTCACTGTGAGGTCGAAGGAAGGCGGCGTCCTGGGTACTGACCGGCGCACAGCCCTTCCTCGGAACAGTGGCCACTGGGATGTCATGGGCTGTTTGCCAATAGCCATAAGAGCCCCATCTTTTCCCCATTTAGGTGCTGCTGGGCACCTCTTGACCATAGGAGGTCATCATCGGGGTGTATTTTTCTTCCTCTCTGGGCCTGCCTTGCAGAGTCTAGATAGCTTCCGAGATCCCAGACGACAAAACCGAATCGGGCTCAGACACAGCCCCGGCTCAGCTGCCCCAACCTAGCTGTTTCCACCGCATCCGGGATGAAAGGCAAATTCTAACTACAGGAGAAACGAAGGGTCTGATTCTGGTCAGAAAAGTAGACTTACCTCGTTTACTTCAGCAGATCCAAGTTAATCATCTCTTTTCTTGTTAGGTATATGCAACAATACACATGCAATACTAAACATCATTAGCGTTGCATCGCCGACTTGCCTAAGGTCAACAATTGCGACCACCAAGCTCCGTGGACCTTGGAACTCATAGACCAATGTACCTTGAAGGGCAGTCTGTTAGCCCCACTAAGAAGGCTTGATTTCAACCACCGACTTGTAAAACCCAGACTTACTCTTTGAGAAAAGCACAATTAAACCAGTTAGATATTTCTGTGAGGCGTTTATGAGGACGGCAAAAAACAGAGCAATCTGATGTGATTCTGTCCTTGATTACATTTGGCTACAAAATCCCAAATGACTCTCTGGATGATGGCTTTACCCAGTATTTTCGTTAACCTCTTTGTCTCGTTTAGAGAAATATAGGCTCTTATGTGGTTTTTGAAAAGCCTATGTCCTGTTGCGTAAGAGACAGAACTGATGTGCTCACCACGGGTTTATTCAAAACAAATGATGAGGGCACCTGGGTGGCTCAGTCGGTTAAGCGTCCGACTCTTGATCTTGGCTCAGGTCATGATCTCACGGTTTGTGAGTTCAAGCCCCATGTCGACAGCAAAGAGCCTGCCGGGGATTCTCTCTCTCCCTCTCCCTCTCTCTCTCTCTCTCTCTGCCCCTTCCCTACTCATGCTCTCTCTCAAAAATAAATAAATAAACATTTAAAAAACCCCACAAATTCAGGGTTGTCCCATATCCTCCTTTGTCTTAGTTTCCGAACAGACACATCCAATCATAAAAACTCATACCTGTTAATGAGATCTAAAATAGTGCGTTCCTCTCACTTCACCACAAACCCTGAGGCTCTTCCAGTTTTTCATGTTTGTAAAGCCCTCTGTGCTGGCGTTGGCCGCCCATATGGGGCACTGCTCGGCAGAGACCTTACCCCTGGGAACCCACACAGAGAAATCTCTCCTCCACAGCAGGTTCCTTTCCACACCACCCCCCCCCCAAAAAAAAAACAGGCAAGATGACAGTGCATTTCCACAAAAAAAAGGGTGGGGGGAAACTATTCCGTGCTCATTGATTACAAGAACAAATATTGTTAAAATGTCGATACTACCCAAAGCAATCTACACATTCAGTGCAATCCCTATCAAAATAACACCAACATTCTTCACAGAGCTAGAACAAATAAGCCTACAATTTGTATGGAACCAGAAAAGACCCCGAATAGCCAAAGCAATCTTGAAAAAGAAAACCAAAGCAGGAGGCATCACAATCCCGGACTTCCAGCTATACTACAAAGTTGTAATCATCAAGACAGTATGGTATTGGCACAAAAACAGACACTCAGATCCATGGAACAGAATAGGGAACCCAGACATGGACCCACAAACGTATGGCCAACTCCTCTCTGACAAAGCAGGAAAGAATATCCAATGGAATCAAGACAGTCCCTTCAGCAAGTGGTGCTGGGAAAACTGGATGGAGACATGCAGAAGAATGAACCTGGGCCACTTTCTGACAGTGCATTTCGAGGAGCCTGAGGAACATGGAGATACTCACTGTGAGTTCTGTGGGCACCATGATGGGTCAGATGCAAGCTTGCTTCTAGGAAGAGAAGGAAAAAAATCAAAAAGAGGTCTGTCTTATAAATGAACAGTAATAAACGCCTAACGATGGAGACTGGAGGCTATATCTGTTTGTCCTTGTGCAAAAAATATAAAAATCCCAGGCGAGAGTTACAGTCCATGTTACATCGACACCAAGCCAAATAGTCTAGATTCCAAAATGATCTTGGTTGTCAACATAGAAACGAGAGAAACCTCTCCCCTAAGAGCCCCTTTGGGGACTTCATATTTTCCCAGCGTTCTTTTTACCTGAGTTCTCGACTCCACTTCTCAGTCAGGGTCTGTTTTGCTAAATGCCCCCCTCCTTATTTTACCAACCAGGGGGCTCCTGAAGATCACAGGACAGAGGTTGGCTTGAGACTTCTCTGGGCCCCAACACCTACCTACTCCAAGCTGACTTCCATAAATCTCGGCTGTTGTGCGTATGTGTTTTGAATCTCTGTAAACCCACCCCTGTATGACTAAGGGAACAATAGCTTGCTTCACTCGAGGACATGTCTCCGCCTGAGCCGGGCATTTCTTTTTATATTTTTAGCAAGGAAAAGTTCCCAAGAAACACATCTAGCACCAGACCCCAAGTTTTCAGAATAAAACAATTCTCCTTCATAGATTCAACCCTCACCTGTTGGTTTCCTTTCTACAACACAACATCGTGACTCATCCTCCTTTTCTGAGAGTGTGGTGGTTTTCAGCACCTAACGGTGGTACAACCACTTTGGAAAACCGTTTGTCAGTTTCTTAAAAAGTTAAACATAAGGGTGCCTGGGTGGCTCAGTCGGGTAAGCGTCTGACTTCAGCTCGTGTCATGAGGTCAGAGTTCGTGAGTCCAAGCCCCATGTCAGGCTCTGTGCCGACAGCTCAGAGCTTGGAGCCTGCTTGGGATTTTGTGTCTCCCTCTCTCTCTGCCCCTCCCTTGCTTGTGTTCTCTCTCTCTCTCAAAAATAAGTAAATAAACATTAAAAAAAAAATTATACATACACCCAGCACGTGATCTAACCATCCCCCTGCCATGTCCTTCCCTAAGAAAAAGACAAGCATTGTCCACACAAAGACTGATGCAGGAATGTTCATAGCTGCTCTATTGCAACAGCAATTACTGGAAATAACCCAAATACTGGGTACCCTATCCATTATCAGGAAGGGATACATGGACCGTGGGCATAGCCACACAATGGAATCAGAATGAACAACTGATACTCACAGTCATACGAATGAATCTCAAAATAATTATGCTACATAAAGAAGCCAGACCAAAGCACGCATACAGCGTGATTCCACTTACATAAAATTCTAGAAAATGCAAACGAATCTAGCGTGAGAGAACACAGACCAGTGATTTCCTGGTGAGAGAGGGAGAAGAGGCGGGGGAGGGTGTGAGGTGAGCGAGGGCACAAAGGCTCACAAGGAAGCCTTTGGGGGTGACACATATACTCATGATACTCATTACGTGAAAGTTTCACAGGTATACGTATGTCAGAGCTTGTAGTCTGCACTATAAATGTAGTCCTTTGTAGTTGGACCTCAGTAAAATGATTCGAGTAAAGAAAAGAAAGTGAGTGAGAGCTAATGGAAATTTTCTGGCTTACTTCCCTCCTCAGAGTCCTATCTGGCCTTTAGCAGGTGGGGAGAAAGGCAGCCAGAACTTCTTCCTTGAAACCTTCTTGCCAGCTGCTTCTTGAAAATGCCTTGGAGTGCCTTGTGCCATTCTCAAGGAACTGAGGGCTCAAGATGAACTCGGGTTTTCAAGCTTAGATTAGAGAGATAGATAGATAGATAGATAGATGATAGACACATAGATGATAGATAGATAGATAGATAGATAGATAATAGACAGACAGATAAATGATTGATAGATGATAGATGAGATAGATAGATAATAGACATATTATAGACAGATACATAGATTGGTTGATTGATAGATTGGTAGATGGCAGATACATAGATAGATGATAGATAAATAGATAGATAGATAATAGGTGGATAGATAGATAATAGATTAGAGATAGATAAATAAATAGACTGATAAATTGATAGATGATAGACACATAAATGATTGATAGATAGATAGATAATAGACAGATTGATGATTGATAGATAGATGATAGATGAGATAGATGATAGATGAGATAGATAGATAGATAGATAATAGATAGATAATAGATTGTAGACAGATAGATTGATAGATTTATAGATGACAGATACATAGATGATAGATAAATAGATAGATAATAGGTGGAGAGATAGATAATAGACAGATTAGAGATATATAAATAGATAGACTGATAGATTGATAGATGATAGATGGATAGATAGATGATAGATGATAGATGATAGATGAGATAGATATACAGATAGATAATAGATAATAGACATATTATAGACAGATACATAGATTGATTGATTGATTGGTAGATTGATAGATGACAGATAGATAGATAGATAGATAGATAATAGGTGGATAGATAGATAATAGACAGATTAGAGATAAATAAATAGATTGATAGATGATAGAGACAGATAATTTATGTGTATATGCACATGTATTTGTGTTTCACGCACATTTCCTGGCACTGTCCCCCAAGGGCTCCAAAACAATGACCCAGCAGACAAGCACCTAGTGCCCTGATCTTGGTCTCTAAATACCTTCTTCCCCCAAAAGGAAGCAGGACTCTGGAGAAATGTCTGATTCCACAGCTAGGGCAATTGCAAGACGCACCCAGAACTGATTTTTTGCATCAGGAAGCAAGCAGGTGTTCAAAGGACCATGAGGACCCGTCAAAAGGACATAGCTGCCAACTTGGTGGGGCTCCCGCCAGCCAAATCGGAGGCAACTCGGGCACCAAATTAAATAACGATGGCCATCCTCGTAGCATGTCCAACTACGTGAGGATCCAGGAGTCCGTACTAACGAAAATAAATGAAAACATGAACAAAGAGGTGAAAAACCTCTTCTTGCGGTGCCAGCTAATACATATATAAAGGAGTCCTGGGATTAGAAACTCGCCAATGGCTGCTGAAATTAGTGGGGGGATGTTTGATGAGGAAAGGGTGTTTACCTCCTCTCAGAGGGCGACTCCCCAAATTACATACGGTCCCATTGACTTTACCATCCTCTTTTTTTTCCTCCCTGAATCATGCTCTGAACCAATAAATCATTTTTTGAAATGCCCGGTTAAATTTGGATCTTCCTCACTCAGCTCGTTTAATTTTATTACAGCTTGGGGAACAGAGAGATTGGTTTTCGAGACATTAATTAGCCAGAAAATACCACATGTATTTCTAGTAGCTGCATAAAAAGACTTGAATATTCGGGAGCCTGGGGGGCTCAGTCGGTTGAGCACCCAACTTCGGCTCAGGTCATGATCTCACTGTTCATGGGTTTGAGCCCCGCGTCCGGGCTCTGTGCTGACAGCTCAGAGCCCGGAGCCTGCTTCCGATTCTGTGTCTCCCTCTTTCTCTGCCCCTCCCCTGCTCATGCTCTGTCTCTCGGTCTCTCAAAAATGAATAAATGTTAAAAAAGAAATTTAAATAAAGACTTGAATATTCACCGGATGACATCAACGAAAACAAGCTCCCAAGGAAAGAAGCCACATAAAGAAGAAAGAGTGGCTTTGGTTATGGTTCATTATAGCTAGTTAGTTTTAGGTTGAAAATAAAGACTGCGGATGATGATATTGGTAAGGGTTTGGGGAAGAGACCTCCACATTGCTGTGGGGAGTATAAATTGCGTGTCCCCGTGCTCTCCAGCCTTCAAGGGCCAGCAAAAAAAAAAAAAAAAAAAAAAAAGTCACCTCCTTAATGAAGCCCTCCTGGGTTTCCCCGATGCTGGAGACGGGATGGTTGATATTTGCACCTCTCCTGCCCTCTTGCCCTGTGCAACCTTCTCGGAGTATTAAGCTACATCTGTCAAATTTACAAAGCACAACAGCCCTGGCTCAGCACTTCATCTGCTGGGAACATGTTCTATTGCTGTTTTCACAAAAGAGCCTAAATAAAGATACGTATATGGAGATGTATGTGGCAATTTTTTCGCAGAACAAAAAAACCAGAAACAACCTAAATACCCAACAATTGGCAATATTCTGATACAGCTTTCAATAAAACACAAGGAGCCTGGGGGCGCCTGGGGGGCTCGGTCAGTTAAACGTCGGACTCTCGATCTCAGCTCAGGTCATCTCTTGGCTCATGAGTTCAAGCCCCACCTCGAGCTCTGTGCTGACAGTGCGGAGCCTCCTTGGGATTTTCTCTCTCTCCCTCTCTCTCTGCTTCTCCCCTACTCACTCACTCTCTCGCAAACTAAATAAGTGAACATTAAAAAAAAAAAAACCTACAGAAGTCACCCATAAATGGAATAAAATAGACCTCACACTGATATAAGGAGGTCACCAAGAGTATTAGGTAGAAAGGCAAGGTAGAAGACTGTGTTGCACGGTCTTCAAGAAAAAAAAAATGTAAAAGTTACACACTTCACTGCTCATCAGTACTGAAACATTTTCTGCAAGGAGCTTGAACAATTATGACCCGTGGAAAGTGAGACTTTCGTTTTTTTTCCTTTAGGTTATGAAAACTATTTAAATATGTTCCTTTGTGCGTGAAATTTTATTTTAAGAACTATCATAAAAATAACTTGTCAACCTTTTTTTTTTTTTAAGAAGCCCCAGTTCTCTTCCCTTCCGTACACCTGTTTGCAGATCTCATCCCCGGGAGGTACCCACAGCTGCCCCAGTGAAGGGTCTGGAAGGCAGTCAGGACTAGTAATCAAATTCTCGGCAGCTTCGGTTTGCAACTTTGAGAGCCTACATCAGCTTTCCGTGAAGGTTTCTTTTTCTGCTATGATAAAGGTGTTTCTGGCTCACAGAGACACTACTAATAGGCGCCCCTGGGTGGCTCAGTCGGTCAAGCGTCCGACTTCAGCTCAGGTCATGATCTCGTAGTTCGTGGGTTCAAACCCTGCGTCGGGCTCTGTGCTGACGGCTCGGAGCCTGGAGCCTGCCTCGGATTCTGTGTCTCCCTCTCTCTCTGCCCCTCCCCGGCTTGTGCTCTGTCTCTCTCTCTCTCTCTCTCTCTCTCTCAAGAATAAATGGATATTAAAAAAAAAATTTTTTTTAAAAGAAAGACGCTGCGGACGGCTCTCCACGTATCCCCTCTCTCCTCCATCAGAATACTTTCCAAAGATTTCATTGCACCAGTTGCAAAGTCTCCAAGCTCGCTTTCATTTTCTCTTCGGCCCTGAGAAGGAGGCAAACACCCACACACAACAAAGCGTCCTGAAAGCAGACCCCTCTCCGGTCTGCTGGGAGTGCTCTCTGGCGTCTGGCTCAGTGCGGCCCCAGTCTCTCCCCGGTGGTGCTCCCGGTGGCCCCATTGCGGTTCTGCAACCCCTGGGATCTGCGAAGCCTGCCCCTGTGCCGTAGCATAATGGGCTGAGGTGGGGGGAGCACGATGGACCCCGTTTGAAAGCCCCCGTCTGTCCCTTGGTCCAGCCCTTTCTGCCTGGGAGACCAGCCCTCACCGCGCCTAGTTTCCTCAGCTGTAAAATGGAGGTGAGAGCCCAGCCTCCTGCAGGACCCCGTGGCAAAGGTCAAGTGCAATGCTCTTTGCGGAATGCAGAGAGCTCTGTGGGAAGGAGAGGGAACATGCTTCATCCCCCCCCCCTCCCCGCTCACCCCTGCAATGTGTCTTGACACCTGAAACACCTGCTTGGCTTCAGCTCTGTATGAGACATGATCCAAGTCGTCCAGAAGCTCACGTTCAAGGGTAATGAGCTCGTCATCGCTGCAAAATACCAGCAAGGCTAAATGCTACGAGTCGCTTTGGGAATTAGGAGGCAGAAGTCATGACTCCAGTGCAACTCGGGAGGGCTTCCCTGAGGAGGTGACATTTTTGCTGACCCCTTGAAGGCTGGAGAGCATGGAGACATGCAATGAGGGGAGGGAACCCTGCTCGAGGACAGGGAAACATATCAACAAAGGCATGAAGGCCAGAAAACAGGAAGCGTGCACAGGAACCTTGGTGGGGGGGGAGGCGGGGGGAAGGGAGCGCTGCTAATTCATTTTTAAAAAAAAAAAAGGACCTAGGAGAAAAGTTAGGCTGACATCCATTACTGCCCCCGGCCATGCGTTTTTGCTCCCTGCGGTCCTTAGGTAATCACCACGAAGATCATCACGGAGGGGCACCTCGCTGGCTCCGTGGGTTGAGCCTCCGACTCTGGTTCGGGTCATGATCTCACAGTTCGTGAGTTTGAGCCCCGCATCGGGCTCACTGCTGTCAGCCTGTCAGCGCAGAGCCCGCTTTGGATCCTCTGTCTCTCTCTCTCTCTCTCTCTCTCTCTGCCCCTCCCCTGCTCGCTCGCTCTCCGTAAGTGAATAAATAAATAAATAAAATAAAACCATCGCGGAGTGTCTGCGGCTGCAACATTTTCCCGTCCCTGCTCCCCGTAGCCAGTGAATTGGATACAGATACTGACGGGAGTCAGGAATTCAGGTCCCACGTCCACGTTTGTCCGACTCGCTACACTGAGATTGAATCATCTATTTGTTAGTAGCTCTGCCCGCCACCCCACCCCGCCCCCCACCCCCGGCACAAAAGTGGGGTCTCTGAGCCGTCTCTCGGGCTGGCTGCTCGCCAAGCCTGGGTCGGGCGCCCGCCTCCCTGCCCCCCAGTAGACGCTGCAGCCTGTGAGTGGGGAGTCCTTGAACTTGGCCGGGAGGGGTGGGAGGGGGCGGGGGGGGGGGTGGAGGAAGCCTTCAGAGCAGATAGACGGATATGGAGAAAAGAGGCGTCGAGCTCCAGGGGCTGAAAGGGCAGATGGACTTGGGCCTGTTCAGCAGGGGGAGGAGGAGACGGGCCCTGGGGGGCTGGTGGTTGCCCCGCGTTTCCAGCTCTGGGCTCCTCAGTGGCCCTTCCGGCAGGTGCAGAGCAATAGCGAACAGAGAACTGGAGAGGGATGGGGTGTTTGGAAGGACACAGCCGTAGTCACGGATGGGTCACTGAAAACGAAGCAGCTTTGCTTTTCTTCCGATTATAAAGGAGATTTTGCACGTTTCGTAATGTACCAGAAAAACAACAACAACAACAACAACAAAAAAAACCCAAAGCAAATGTATACGGGGAAGAAAATAAACACCGCTCAAACACCCCTTGCTTGGGTCAGCCTCTGTTCACTTTCTTTACACTTTTTCCCACACATGCACCCTTAGTGGGAAGGGAATCGGACCACACAACCCATTTTCTATCTTGCGTTCTCATTACCCCTCTTTCTGGTCCACGTTTCACGCCAGTGACCGCGGGGCTGTCATCGGACTGGATGGCTGGGGGGTGTTCTGTTGTCTGGCGATGCCACACTTCACTTAACCAGTCACCACTTAGAGCAGAGTTTGCTTGTTTCCGATTTTTCCCTGCTACGGAGAAAGCTGCCCCAAACATCCGTCCCGCGGGGCTGCCTCTCGGACCCGAGGACCTCCTGGGGGCTTCGCTTTCCCAGTCCTGACCCCCTTCTTGTCACCTGTCCCGAGCACCTGCTTCTCCCTCCTGTAAGTCACAAATCACAGAACTCACTGCCTCGAACCTTTACTTCACACGTGTGGGTGGGAGGGAGTCTTCTGACTCATCCCTGGAAACCTGGGCAGGCCACTACCGGACTCGCCTTTGCCTTCTTGGAAGCTTCTAGCAAAGTGCCTGGGGCTCACGACCACTGAACAAATGAGTGAGAGCCTGGGTTGTAGAAGCCATCGAGGAAACACAAGAGTGGGGGGGGGGGCACAGGAGACACCGAGAAGGGTGATACTCACTGTGGAGGGCAGCGGGAGATGCTCCGGGAGAAGGTGGGTCCCACCAGCTCCGTCGGGGGGGGGCAAGGGCTGGCCTGCTCTCTGCCTGAGATGAGGGGCAAGGCTTCTACGAGTGTTGTGCAGGCAATATCGGTAAAAACACCAGAGAGGAAGTCAGGCCACCCCTACCTGCGTTGTCACTGGTGGGGTGGCCTGGGAGGGTGGGGAGCAGGGAGTCACCGGCTGCAACCTCAGCAGTCAGCAGAATCGATGATTTGCAACGAGAAGTGAAAAGCCAAGACGTGCTGGGCTAAGGGAAACCATCTTCTCTGAAGACGCACACGCAGACCGATGGTCTACAAAAATGTCTTTTCCTAGACAGCACGGCCACTCCAGGGAAAAGGGGAAAGGAGGGGCTGTGGAAGAACAAGCCTTGCCAGGCTACCGGGGTGGGTGTGCAAGGTTTCCTCGGGCGGCGTGGCCCGGACAGGCCGATGTGGGACCGTCACCCCCAGCTCCATCTACCACCACGTAACCCCCTTTTGGCCTTGACAGGTGGACCTAAACCCACAGAGCTGGGCCAGCCGATGCGGTAGCTACTGGCCACGTGTGCCTTTTTCAGTTCAAACTAATTAAAATGAAACTAGTCCCCTAGTCGCGCACCAACCACATTATAAGATCTGGATAGCCACCCGTAGCTGGCGGCTTCCATGGCAGGCAGCACAGATGTCTAAAAATCCTATTGAATGGTGGCGCTCCTTTAGAAAACCATGGATGTGATACACACCCAGGAACACGGGGAATGCTGGGGGGTCACAAACACCTTAAAACTGGGGTCAGATACGGTAAGATTTTATTTTCACGTAACTACCATACGTCAGGTACGTAGACCCTGACAACACGTTTCATCTGATTAAGGTTGGGGTGTTTCGATGACATTTTTTAAAAAAACCTACGCATACACAGGGGCAGCCGGGTGGCTCGGTCGGTTGAGCGTCCAACTGCAGCTCAAGTCATGATCTCACGGTCCGTGAGTTCGAGCCCCGCGTCAGGCTCTGTGCGGATGGCTCAGAGCCCGGAGCCTGCTTCGGATTCCGTGTCTCCCTCTTGCTCTGCCCCTCCCCCACTTGCACCTTGTCTCTCTCTCTCAAAAATAAAATAAAAACATTAAAAAAAGCATTAAAAAAAAGCCTAAGCATACATGAAGTTATATTCTTAATGAAGCTCACAGGTGAAGTTTTCCAGCCCACAGCTATGGTAGGGTCCTCCGTCACAACACGGTCACACCCCCTTCTGGGCCCCAGGGTCAGGTGCCGTGCCTGGTAGTTGAAGGGTGTTTAGGGGATGATCATGGCCTAGAAGCCGCAGCCCGTAACTTCTACTGTCTGTAACGGAGAAAAGACCCCAGTCCATTCCCTGTCGTTATTGCAACAGAGGCCTCTCTCTCATTTTTGTCGCGGGGTGCAATCACGAGTGAAGACCGGTTTCCTCTTTGCGGTACTTTTGTCGTCCTGCGGACCCACCGGTGCCCTCTGGCAGAGTGGGTCTCCCCAGACGCGTGGCCCCTCAATCACCGTCCATTCATACAGAATAAAGTGACGCCTTCGATGCATCTGGACTGATTATCTAAATGGGAAAGGCCAATGAACAGCACATCCGAAAGTTACAGACCATGAGCTGTAAGAACGAAAGCAATGGGTGATTCAGCAGCCTCGAGGGAGCCGTGAGTTCCCTGCTCTTGGCCCATATTCGTTGAACGTAGTGTCTAAAAGGGTACACCAGCCAAGGGCTCTGGCTCTCTCACTTCTACACTGGCAATTGTTGATGGAAAAGGAAGGGGCGATGGAGAGGGGAAAATGCTCCCTGAGCTGATCTTTGGCTGTCTTCGGGCAGGCGGAGCAAGGCACTTGCTTGTCCCCGGGGTGGGACCGGGGCCTGGGGGAGTCCCAGGAGGCTGAGACACTGCTATAGATGCAAGGGCCCCCCGGGGCGAAGAAGATGCCGTGTTTCCACGTCCTCCCGACTCAAGCTGTTTCTTCGCCAGGTAAGGGCATCCCAGGTAGACACGGCCGGCCACCGGGCAGATGGGTGGGGTGAGGCTGGCGAGAGGAAGGGAAGTCGGGGAGGGGGTTCAGGGAAGAAGAGAGGGATAAACGTGCTGTCGTGGGGAGACGTCCTCCTCTGTGTGGACCCTCGTGGTCCAGGTGAGGTAGGGAGGCTCGGGCAGCACCAAGGCGCGGCCGAGAGGAGGCCCGAGGCTGGGAAGGCAGGGAGGCGTGAAGAAGGAGAAGAGACAGCCGACTTCTCAAAGGAGCCAAGACCAACGCGGTTCTTTTGGCCGCCACCCAGCGTGGGTGTATTCCTTGCAGGGAGCACCCCTGACTTTTCTGTTCCCTCTCCCTGTTTCGCCACGTGCAGCTAGAATTCAGAGCTGGGTGCTTCTGAGGTTGCCGACTCCCTTTCACGGCGGGCATTTCTCTCTTTGTCTGCTAACTCCGTGAGGACGGGGCCCATGGCGTCTTGCCCGTGGTGCATCTAGGGGCTTACTAATCATCTTTTGACTACATTAATGGAAAAGACAAACCTCACGGAAGTGCTGGGGGTGTCGAACAGTGGCATCCAATGATCGAGCTTTTCCACGGTGGCAGGAACGTTCTAGATCTCTACCGTTCAGTGGGCAGCCGCCAGCCACAGGTGGCTGATGTGGGTCTAAACGGCAGTCAGCGTGCCTAAGAAACTGATATGTTGCATTGCACTGTATTTATTTTATTGCCGTGGGTTTAAATTTAAATTCAAATAACTCCACAGGGCTAGTGGCCACCATAGTGGCCAGGACAGGACAGGTCGACGCTGCAGCTAATATCTGTACCCTGGGATGGCTCAGTCTGATACAAGCCGGGGGCAGCCGGCCCAGGGCAGACCACTCTCCTCTCTTAGAGCACAGAGGGACTTGAAGGGGAGTCCCTTCTGCCCCAGCAGCCTTAAATCCAGCACAGGCTTTCACTCCATTGGTTTTGCAGGACACCTGTAGATTCTTTAAATTGCTCATGTTTGGAGAGAGAGACACAGAGAGAGAGATGAAGGAAGGGAGAGAGGGAGTGGGGGGGAGAAGGTGTGGGGTCCACACCACACAGCAGCAGAAGGAATGAGAGGGAGGAAGAGACATGTGACCCACAGGAGCTGGCGAACGATGGGATGTTGCAGGGGTGGGGGAGCAAGGTCATGGGGAGGCCCTGGAAACACCCAGATGCCTCTGATGGAGAGGGCACGGGACCGGAAACATGGGTTTGAGCAGACAGCGACACACATGACATGGGGTGTAAAATGGCAGAAATGCGGGAGTGGTGAGGGGTGATGAGGTAGGGCTCACTAAGGAGGCAACATTTAAGACCCGAATCCCAGGGCATTCCCATGAAGGTGGAGATTGGGTTGGCCATTCCCAGCGGGGGGAACAGGTGGCAGGAAGTGCCTGCAGCCAGAGAAACAGGAAGGGCCCGATCTTGTGGGGACTGGAGGCCAAGAGGCCGTAGTTTTGATCTGATGCCCGGGGTGATGGAAAGTCCCCAAAGGGATTCATGTAGGCAACTGCGCGACCCAAGTTCCACTTCTAACAGATCACAGGCTGTTGTGGGGGAAACCTCAGGAGAAACGGCGAGACCAGGTTTGTGTGAGGGCCGTCGGCTGAGCACCCCCGGCCAGAGGCATCACAGCTTCCCCTTAGCTGGGCCACTGCAGGAGCCAGAACCCCCCGGCCCTGCCACCACTGTCCCTCCACCGACTTCCGCCTCCGGGGAGGCATCTGGGTGAATTCAGAGTCCTCACCTCCTCCCTCCCTCCCCACACCCCAGATGCAGGGAGGGCCGATCTGTGCAATAAACAATGACAACTTCTACAGCCAGATGTGCTGGAGGCGATTTTTCTTTTTTATAAAAAGACTAATTTTACAGCACTTTTCAGTTCATGGCAAAATCGAACGGAAGGTACAGAGAGTCCCCACATATCCTCTCTTCCACAGAGGAGCCCCAGAGGGTACATTTACTGCAGTCAATGAACCCACATGGACATATCATGATCATTCTACATCTGTCGTTTACTTTAGGGTCCCCCTGGTGTTGCACACTCTATGGGTTTGGACAAATGAACCCTGTGATGACACGTAAGCACCTTTACGGTATCGTCCAGAACAGTCTCACTGCCCTAAAAATCCTCTGTGCTCCCCCTGTTCATCCCTCCCTCCCCACGAGCCCTGGCAAACACTGATCCTTTCGTGGTCTCCCTAATGTGCCTTTTCCACAGTGTCCTACAGTTGGAAGCCTCCCTGGTGTCGCCTTTTCAGATTGGCTTCTTTCGCTGAGTAAAATATATTTAAGTTCCCCACCCGTCTTTTCAAGGCTTCCCGGCTCCTTTCTTTTTTGCACTGAAAAATACTCCACCATCTGGATGGACCGCAGCTCGTTTACCCGTTCACCTACACCAAAGGACATCGTGGTTCCTTCCACGTTTGGGCAGTTACGAGCAAAGCGGTCGTAAGCGTCCATGCACTGGGTTCTGGGTGGGCACAGTCTTCAGCTCCTCTGGGTAAATACCAAAGAGCTCGATGGCCGGAGGAGACGTTAAGAACACGTTTGGCTTTTTAAGAAACCCCCAAACTGTCTTCCAAAGCGGCTGTACCCATCTTGCATTCCTGGCAGCCACGAGCGAGCGTTCCTGTCGCCGCGTGGTAATGCCACGTCGTTTTAATTGACACTTTGCCGACGACCCATGATTATTTGCTATTTGACTGTACTTATGGGGGTCTAATCACCGGGCTCTCTACTGTGTTCTGTTGATCTATTCGTTTATTCTTCCCCCCAATACCACACGGTCTGGATTACTGACAGGCTTTATAAACTTGGGGGCTTTTGGGTGACCCTAAAAAAAATCAGACCATTAAACTTTTAACTTGTTTTCCTTATAAGCAATGTAAATAAAAGTGGGCCCCCCCCATCCCACAGCTTCATCCTGTCCCCTGTTTTCTCCATGATGTCGACTCTCGCCCTGTCCCTGACCCCGTGATGCACTGATACGTGATACATTTTTGAACGTTCAAAATGGCTGGTGTTTTTTAAAAGTCAGAAAATTTCCAGGGCATTAAAATAGCTGTGTCAAAATGTCCTCAGTTTCAAAATGGCCACATCAAAACAACCACATGAAAAGATCAGGTCCCTACAACGGAGCCCAAAGTAGAGCTTCTTGGGGGTGGGGGGTGGGGGGGCTGCTGGCCTGAGGCCTCCGGGCCCCCGTTTCCCTCTCAGCATCACACTTGTCAAGCACGCAGTCCCTCATTGAGCCTCCGGCAGGGAACCACGAATTAAGTTGCCATCCTGGGCCTCAGATTATTTGCAGGGCTCCATCTAAGAAACAGTCATCCAGTTTTTGCTGCAAACCACGTTTCGAAAAAGTATGTCCCAGAACAGCCTATCGGAGTCCCACGGCCCAGAGTGTGGGTAGGTGCTCAGCAAAATGTGAAACGGTTTGCAAAACAGGCAAAGCAACATTTTGAAGGTTCCGAGGAGCCCTGCAGAAAAGAAACCTGCTTGACAGTTTTTAAACTTGGAACTTGTTTTTCAGTAGTGTTGAGTGGTTTCTTCAGCGTATCTCATGCTGTAGGACTTTGGGACCCCTAGTCTCGTCTCCCTCTCTGACGTGTATTGATGAAGGCTTTTCCCCTGTACGCCAGACGACACGAGAGGGAGACATCTGCTGTCCACCAACCAGGGAGCTCTGAGGAGAGGCTGGGGGACAGGTCCCCTTCTCCTCCTCGGTCCTGCCGCTACCACTGAGACGACCCGTTCTTCCTTCCTGCTGCCTTCAAAGACTTTGCTCATTTCTCGTTCCTTTCTAAGGCTCCTACTGCCTACCTGGTTTCTCGAACCAACCCCCAACCTTCCCCCAGATGGCCCAGAAAGAGAGTGAAAGGTCCACGCTTAGCAGAGCAGTGCTGGGCGACGGCCGTGGACCGTGTGTCCCGGGAAGTACTTTCCTTATCTGTAAAATGTGGGACTAGCAGCCCCTGGGAGGGTTGCCGTCAGGACAAAAAAAGCTAACTCGGGCAAGAGCCCAGCCGGGGCCCCTGGCCCATGCTCCGTGAGCGGTAACTGCTGCTGAACGGTGTCGTCACAGCGTTACCGTTATATCTGGGTCTGTCCCACGTTGCGCTTACTCACGGCGTGTTCTTTGTCTCAGAGCCGCAGTTTACTCTTTTGTAAAACAGGACACTGGTATCTATGCCCCAGGGTTGCTATAGGGGGCTCCTGGCATTCTGCAGGTGCCAAAACAATAGTGCTGGCCATTTTTCTGTTAAGAGACCTCATTTCTAAACACTACAGAGAAATCCCACAAATGACAATACAGGAACATCACTCAAATTCAATGGAATCAGCAGGCCTTGGGCTCCCCTTTCTCCCCCCCCCCCGCCCAGCTCTCTTTCACCCATCATGTCCAACCCCCCACCCCCTTCCTTCCGGCAACCATCACCTTTCTCTGTACTTATGGGCCTCTTTCTGCTTTTTGTTTGTTTGTCTGGCCTCCCCTCTCCAACAACCTTTCTTCCTGTGGCTCCAAGGTCTCTCGGGCTTTCTTGGGGCTTTCTCTCCTGTTCTTGGGGGGAGAACGGCTCAGGCTTCCTCTTGCCTGTGATCTCGGCTCTTTTCCAGGGAAAGAGAAAATAAACAAATGTCCTGGGCACCTAGTTTGTGCAGGAGCTTTACAAACATCATCCCATGGAATCCCATAACAATTCTATAAGAAAGAGTGCGTCCTTTTTAAAGATGAGGACACGGAGTCTTTGAGCAGCTAGCTGAATTTCCTGAGGAGTGCTCTAAAGGAAATAAACAAGGTGTATCAGTTGGTTATTGCTGAATAACAAACCACTCCGCAGTTTAGGGGCTTACCACAATGTTTATTATTTAGCTCTTGATTCTGTAAGTTACAGTTTAAACCTGGGCTCAGCTGGACAGTTCTGGTCTCAACCACCCTCAACTGACCAAAGCCATGACGGCTCATATGTCTGTGTCCACTAACAAGCTGACCAGGGCTGGCTGTACAGGATGGCCTGAGGTCTCATCCACGTGGTCCCCCATCCTGCGGCCGGCCAGCCTGGGTCTGTCCACACGCTGATGATGAGGTCCTAAGAGAAAGAGTTAGAAGTGCACAAGGCCTCTCAAGGTCTGGGTTCAGAACTGGCCACTGTCACCTCTGTCCCATCCTAATGGCCAAAGTCACAAGTTTAGCCCAGGTTCAAGTAGTGAGGAAGGAGACTCTACCTCTGGATGCAGAGGGCTGCAAAGTCCATTCCAAAGGGCAGGTAGGCATAAAGAGACACTACTGATTGGGGACATCAATGAAATTAACCTACCACACAGGCTGATGTGCAAGAGTGTGGCTGGCTGGTGGGAAAGGGAGAGGATAGGGCTACTTTGGGATAGAGGGCAGGACAGAGAAGCCTTCTCCAAGGTGATGATATTTATGCTGAAGTATGAAAACAAGAGCCATTCTAAGATTCAGGGACGGGGCACCTGGGTGGCTCAGTCGGTTAAGCATCCGACTTCAGCTCAGGTCACGATCTCGCGGTCCGTGAGTTCGAGCCCCGCGTCGGGCTCTGGGCTGATGGCTCAGAGCCTGGAGCCTGCTTCCGATTCTGTGTCTCCCTCTCCCTCTGTCCCTCCCCAGTTCATGCTCTGTCTCTCTCTGCCTCAAAAATAAACTTTAAAAAATTAAAAAAAAAAAATAAGATGCAGGGAGGACCTTCCTCTAAGAAGTTATTATGAAAGATACAATCCCTACAGCGAAATGTCCATATCCTGCACACAGATCTACTGGGAAGACATATACTAGATGAAGGACCGAACAGCGGGCTCACAGGTGAGCAGCAAAAAAAGTGCCTTCATGAAGAATGCAGACAGGGGAGAATGATAACAAGAAAGGGGGAAGAGCCAGAAGGAGAAGGGTAGAAACAACCCTGACATGCAGTAAGCCGTTGGTAGATTCTTGAAGAATCCATGAAAGGATGGGGTCACTGTCTACTGCGTGAGAAAAAGCAGATGCCAAATAATTAACCTAAGACAGAATAGGAAACCATCATGAGGTATGCGCATATATGTGTACACACATGTATGTATGCAAATATACTTGTGTGTGTGCCTAAGCACATACACACGCAGATGCACAATGGAGGAATAAGGGAGATAAAGAAAAGCACAGAGACACATTTCTACTGACAGGGGTAAAAAAGTTAAATGGCTTTGGAAGATTGTGTTACGATTGAGCAATGAGTTGCACATGGGAGACTGTAGGCAGGGGGATGATTTTCTAGGAGGCATGAATGACTTGAGGACTGCTCAGAGGTAGGAAGGATTTGTTTTTGAGTTTGGGGAAGAATTAAAGTGAGTGGAGGTAGGGACGTCTTCAAGAGAAAAGCAGACTTCATAGAGTGTCTGTACTGTTGTATGAAGAAAAGAAAGACAATCCAAAACTCTGGGTAAAACAAAAGGCTTTTTAAGAAACGAAATGGGGGCATCTGGGTGGTTAAGTCGGTTAAATGTCCGACTTCGGCTCAGATCATGATCTCACAGTTTGTGAGTTCAAGCCCCTCGTGGGGCTCTGTGCTGACACTCAGAGCCTGGAACCTGCTTCGGATTCTGTGTCTCCCTCTCTCTCTGCCTCTCCTCCCCTATCAAAAAAAAATGAATAACCGTTAAAAAAAATTAATAAATACCTGGGTAGAATGTGGTCTCTTTCTCACTAATATTTATTCTCCATCCCGGCTTAATCTAATCCTGGCCCTGGCCTTCACCTAGGGTGATCCTTCTAAGGCATCACAGCCCCACAGCCGGTACCACCAAGGACTTGAGCCTCACTTGCCTTTAGAAGCTTGTCAGGCAGACGCAGTCCCTCACCCACCACCTGCAGACTTTGCCATAGAGCATTTGTTTCCGTTGATCTTTCTCCTCTGACTCCCCTCCCCCAGCAGCCTAAGGAGAGACCACAGACGCAACTGTCTAAAGCACCTCCTGGCATCTGTTTTCTCCCTGTTTAAAGGGCAACTTCTTTCTTGCCCAGCGGTCGTCAAAGTGTGTTCCCTGGATCAGCAGCGGCGCCCAGACATTCGTTATAGCTGTGGGGCACGTCACACCCGCCGGGTCAGAAACTGTGGGGCCTGGCGGGGCCATCTGTGTTTCAGCAGGCTGTCCAGGGGATCCTGCTGCCCGCAAGCTGCCCCCGTTTCCACGTCTGTTCACTGCACACGTTGCCTGGGGTTCCCAGCGATGGTTTTGTTTCACGAGTCACTTTCACAGAGGCTGGAAGCATTGCCACCCCCAAGCCTGTTTTTTGTAAAATGTCTGGAACCTCCCCCGATTGACTCTTTTTGGAGGCTGTATAAAATGGGCAGGTTAGAGGGGTTGTGTCACACCTATCCAGCTCTCTACTCCACACCTCCCCCATCTTTGGAGATGATCTTTAAATCTGTTCCTTGGCTTCATCCACACACCTACCAGAACCGCCTACAGAAAGGACGGATCTCCTGCCCCCTCCCTCCCCAGCCCCTTTGCGCCCCATAAGTGCCCTGCTTTCTCAAGACTTCAGCTCTCACCCAGGAAGATGCCCTCTGGAGATAAGTTCCCTTGCGGTTGAGGGTAAGTCAAGAAACTTGGGCTGCTAACTCCTTGTTATCTATCACCTGGCGCTCCTCTGTCACGACCAGGAGCGATGAGCCCCTCAGATAACCCAGACAAGGGCCACGGCCTTACATCACTTCCTCACATGGGCAACCGATGAGCGCAAGCCCCAATCCCAAGCCGCCGCTAGAGAAAAGATGTCTACGGGAAAGAGCTGACCCCGGGATTGCAAACCCAGCCTTCTGCAGAACGTGAAAGCCATATTTCAGCTGTTAACTGGAAACTGCCCTTCTCGTTAGTGTCTGGTAGGGACTACCTTACTTTTCTCTGTTTTTCATCTTTGCCACTGCAATCTTTTGGGGGCTTCACCCCGTTTACCAAAGGTGTGTGGGTGTTAAAGCCACGCTACGGAAAAAAACACATGCACAGACACACCACAGGCTTTTTTTTTTCCCTCCATTTCTACACAAGCAGATGCTTTTATGACTTTCCGAAAGAAAGAAACTGTCTGCTACTGCTTGCTTTTTGCAATACCTCTTAGAAAAGAAGCATCGCTTCTACAAACCCAAATGAAAAAAGACAAATAACCCCAATTTTCAAATGTGCACAAATATGCAGAGGCTTTTCCCAACCGAGGGAAGAAAAACATCTGAAAAGATGCTCTAACTCATAACCGGGGAAGTGCACATTAAACGGCAGTATTTTCACTCTTCAAAAGGCCAGAGCTCTACAAGTTGAATACTGAGCATGGGGGAGGGGCACCAGGCGCTCTCACACTCGCAGCGTGTGTGAATTGGTTCAGCCATTGCAAGGAGATGATGGGAGGGTGTGTTAACATACAAAGTTTGCATCCCTGTGTCTCAGCCATTCCCGGATGGTGGCCTCTTTAGAGAACATCCACGCATGCCCTCGAGGATGAATCACAACAAAGGTACTTGTGTTGGTGAAAATGGAAAACAACCTCGTGTCCGTCAATAAGACATTGATTGCGGAAAGGATGCTCTATTCATTCTCTGGAATTCGATGCAAAAGTTATAATAGAATCGGGCGGATCGAGGGGCGCCTGGGTGGCTCAGTCGGTGGAGTGTCCGACTTCAGCTCACATCATGATCTCGTGGTCTGTGGGTTCAAGCCCCACGTTTGGCCCCGTGCTGACCGCTCAGAGCCTGGAGCCTGCTTCCAATTCTGTGCCTCCCTCTCTCTCTCTGCCCCTCCCCTGCTTGCGCTCTGTGCTCTCTCTCTCTCTCAAAAAAAAAAAAAAAATCTGGTGTATATATACATATTAGCATGGAGAGATCTCCAGGTTGTTGAGATCTCTGAAGGGACAGAGCAAATCGTAGATGATAGATTCAATGTGATGGTATTGCTGTTGGGAACAAAACAAAACACCAAAATGACTCTGTCTAGGAGCATAGACATGTTTTATCACTGCAAGGAAAAGACTTTCATGCCCAAATGATCACACTGCTTACCTCCGGAAAGAAGTTACAGGGTGGGGGGTGGGGGGGCCAAGAAAGAGTTTAGCTTTGTCTATAATCACTGAATATTTTCCAATGACGGTGTATTTAGGAACAGACTGCATAATGATGTAATTAACATTAAACATTTTAGTATTCTAATAAGTGTTCCCATCTGTTGGGGGGCCCAAAACCTCTGTAGCTTGTCTTGAATGTAGACTTCGAATTGGTGCAAATATATGATTAGTTCTCTGCAGAAAGTTATTACCAAACTATTCCATTTGTCAGCATCTCCCTTTGCTCAGCTGGGAGTTAAGAACAGAGGTTGGTTCTCTGGGTCCAACCACAAACACACACACACACACACACACACACACACACCCTGGGCACAGCAATTTCCACCCTTATGCCACATTGGGCTAACTTTCAGGATACCTAAAACCACATCCAAGCAGATTTCTCTGATTAGCTGATAACTTTGTTTACAGATTTCCGGGCCACCTGACTGGCAGCTCGTAATTTCTGAGCTGCGAACTGAAGAGACGCCCGGCTTGGTGCCTAAGTTTGTGGGTGTAGCCTGACAGCAGGCACCTGGTTTCCTGACCCCAAACCACATGACTCCCCACATGGCCTCGCGAGCATCCTTGTAACATTCTAGCCCATCCCTCCCAACAGCCTGGGCTTCAGAAGGGGCACTGGGGTGATAACAGAAGTCCTACGGGGTTACTGGTCTGGCAGAAGTCATCCAGAAATATCCTCATTTCAACACTCCAATTTATACCCCATTTCAGAAGGCAGTTGTATATTTGGGGGCAAATGTCTAAGACCAGAGGTCACACAAACTTGAGTACCTTTGTGGGTGGAACCGCACTCCACGGGCAGACCCGCTGGAGAAGCCAAAAGAGAAGTCTTGAAGAAATGGTTTAAGAGGTAAAGAAGAGGGGGCGCCTGGGTGGCTCGGTGTGTTGAGCTTCCAACTTCGGCTCGGGTCATGATCTCGCGGTCCGTGAGTTCGAGCCCCGCGGCGGGCTCTGTGCTCAGCTCAGAGCCCGGAGCCTGTTTCAGATTCTGTGTCTCCCTCTTTCTCTCTCCTCCCCCGCTCATGCTGTCTCTCTCTTCTCAAAAGTAAATAAACTTTAAGAAAATTTTAGAATAAAAAAGAGGTAAGAAGAGGACTTCAGTGTCATCTTGGGATCTATGAGACTTTGGGATGACCTCCCCTCTCTGGATCTGACATATCCAAATTTTTTTTTGTTTCGAGGAGATAGGGATTTTAGGGTACCAAAAAGAGACCCGTCAAAGCCTTCTTGGGATCTTCATTTTTTTCTACCAGTGCAGTGGCCAAACCACCTCCAGACATTCCCCATGCTGCCTCCCGCCACCTGCCCCCAAGGAGGAGATCATCGATGATAGGAGCAAATCATAAGCTCGGAGTTGGACACATTCCCTTAAAAAGGAGAGGCAAGCCACGGGAGCTACGCTCCCTCTTGTGGCTGTGCCCTTACCACAGGCAGGGCGCAAAGGGATATCCAACACTCACGTCACTGGAGACATTGGCAGTATTCTCCAAGAGAGACATAAAAGAGGAAAGAAACGTGATTGGTAAGCAAAGAGGAACTTATCTGGCAGGCACGGCATCTTCTTTGCACACATGTTTTCTTCAGCTTTTCGACCAGCGTCACCCAAGACCAGCTGGCCTGGGGGACCCTCTGTCTCCATGACTCTGTGTGTCTCTGCTCTGATCAGGACACATAGCTTCGATGGCTCTCTTGATGAGAGGGCTTTGCAAGCGGTCTCGTGCCCACAAGTCACCTGGGGATCTTGTTAAAATGCAGATTCTGACTTGGCAGGTCTGGAGGGAGCTGAGAGCCTGCATTTCTTCTAAGCTTCCAGGCGATGTCCATGCGGCTGGGCCAGGACCACGGTTGGCATGGCACGAAGTCAGAGAACTCTCTTACTTCTTCTTATTTCTACATTTGGAGCAAGACACGCTGCCTCTCGGTAGCCACCTGGCAGAGAACAGTGTCAGGGTCCAAACAGTGTACCTAAAGGGGTTTGCAAACTGTGGTGGGCAAGGAAAATGTTGACTGCTATTGCTTTCTGCTATATAAATTACTTGCTTACCCTGGCTTCAGAGAGAGCTGGATTTAGTCCTCTGGCCACTTACTAAGTAGCAGTTCGAGCAAGCCACACCATTTCGTTAAGCCTCAGTTTCATTAGCTATAAAATGGGAGGGTATTGTTTCAGTAAAGACACAGTCATAGATAGTCTGAGTCAATATATAGTTATATATTCATCTTCTCTGTGTTTATCTGTGTGTGTGTTTAACTCACTAAAGGTTTCTGCTAAATGCGGGGGAGCTGGAACCAGAGGTTGACTAAAAATCCACTCCAAAACTGTGAAATCCAACAGCTCTGTTAAGAGTCATCTGGTTTTCTAAGGTTTACAGAGCCTGAGAAACCCAGACTGATTTACAGGTGGCCACCACAACCTGATGAAGCTACTGGTTTCAGTCCGGAGCCACTTAGCCCTGAAATTCAGCAGAAAGCTGGGGAAATCCACTCGAAAGAAAATTGCTTCACCGAACCCTTCCCATCACCAGAGTTCTCTGGAACTTGGAATCCATTCCACTGGGGCCAATGTTCATCTAAAGAGGTGCTAAATGGTAACAATGCAAACTACAGGGCTTAGTACTTAATTCCAACCTCTCCAAAGGGCTCTTCCAGCCAGGCTGACAGGTGCTTTTCAACTGGCAGATCCCAAGAAAAAGAACTTGCATAGAGGGAACTGAGCAGGAACCATGGACAGCGCCGGCGGCCCAAGAATGCCAGTATGTGCCAGCCCTAAACTGTGCTGTGCCGGCATTGTCTTGGGCGCCCGGGTCACACCCTTGCCTTGAATCCTCAGTCACCTGGACAGGTGAAGACGATTAGACTTCCATTTTATAGAAGAGCAAACTGAGGAAAGGAGAAATTAATCGACAAGCACATTTAAAAGGTAGAAAACTTAACTGCCTTACTTGTATCTGTGTGATGTAAATTTTTTTTAAAGTTTATTTATTTTTGAAAGAGAGACAGAGCCTGAGCAGGGGAGGGACAGAGAGAAAGGGAGACATAGAATCAGAAGCAGGCTCCAGGCTCCGAGCTGTCAGCACGGAGCCCAACACGGGGCTTGAATTCATGAACCTCAAGATCACGACCTGAGCCTAAGTTGGACGTTAACTAATTGAGCCACCCAGGTGCCCCCACGCGCGATGTAAATTAAGCTGTTAGCCTGTTTAATTGGGTCCGTTCGTTGTTTGGGAGTTGTCCGTGCTATAGAGAAGCCTTCCACGATACACCCAAAGGTGTGTACACAGAGTGGGATATCACAGCACGCTACTGGTTACGTTGAAAACTGGTAAACAACCCAGTGTAAAATCAAAACTAATCTATATCCAGACAGTGGAAGGACTTGGAGCCACAAATACATTTTCAAAGACTTTTTAAGTGACATGAAGAAGCTCTAATGAGAGGATTTGAAATAGAGCAAGTTATTTACCTGTTCACTTAGTTACTCACAATAGTTGTCGAACATTTGCTTTGCCAGGACCGTGCTGGGAATACAGCCAGTGGATCGGGCGGACCTGACCTTGAGGGGCTAACAGTCTGGTATGAAAATTGCTGGGAAGGAAAAGTCACCTCCTGTCAGTCGTTGTCTTCTCATGGGAGTGAGGGTGCTATTTAGTTTTCTTCTTCACTCTTAGGTTATTTCCAAATTTTCTATATTAAACATGTGCAGCTTTTTTTTAAAAACAGATTCATTGAGGTGTAATTGGCACACTATTAACTGTACCTATTTAGAGTGTGCAGTTGGGGGGCCCCCTGCGTGGCTCAGTCGGTTAAGCATCCGACTTTCACTCAGGTCATGATCTCACGGTTCGTGGGTTTGAGCCCCACACCGGGCTGTGTGCTGACAGCTCAGAGCCTGGAGCCTGCTTCGGATTCTGTGTCTCCTTCTCTCTCTGCCCCTCTCCCACTCATGCCCTGTCTCTCTCTCTGTCTCAAAAATAAATAAACATTAAAAAATAATAATAAAGTGTACATTTGGATAAATTTTGGTACCATATACAGCAGTGAGACCATCAGCCCAGTGCAGGGTGCAGTCACATCCATCACTCTCGAAACTTTCTTTGTGATCCTTTGTGATTAATTCCCTCCTCTATTCCCGCCCCGCCTCTCCTCCCCAATCAACCATCAATCTGCTTTCTGTCACCCTAGTTTGGTCTGCATTTCTAGAATTTTGGATACAAAATTGGCACGTATTCTTTTTTGTCTGGCTTCTTGGACTGAGTGTCACTATTTTGAGATTCATCCAAGGGGCTACGCTGTTGTTTCTTATTCTTGCTGAACCATTTTCAACGATGCGGATAACAGTCTTGTCCACTCAGCAGTGGGTGGACATTTGATCAAGATCATATGCTCTTCCAACTGAGCCAGGCAGACACCCCCCCACCTTTTTTTTTAAGTACATAAGAAGTAAGTATCTACTGCTCTAAAGAGAAAAAAATTTTGGGGTGCCTGGGTGGCTCAGTCGGTTAAGCGTCCGACTTCGGCTCAGGTCATGATCTCGCAGTCCGTGGGTTCGAGCCCCGCGTCGGGCTCTGGGCTGATGGCTCAGAGCCTGGAGCCTGCTTCCGATTCTGTGTTTCCCTCTCTCTCTGCCCCTCCCCCGTTCATGCTGTGTCTCTCTGTGTCTGAAAAATAAATAAACGTTAAAAAATTTTTGAAAAAAAAGAGAAAAAAATTTTAATTCAGAAATATATAGAGGAAGAAAAAGTAAATTTCTCTTTTATTCCCTTCCTTTCCTAGTTCTTCATACATACTTATTATTAAAAATTTGGCGTGCATTCACTGAGAGGCTTTTCTTTGCATGTGCATTTGGGTATGTAAGTGGGATTCTGTGAGATCTGCCACTCTGGTTCTGGGGTCACCCAATGCACAGTGAAGCCTAGAGATCTTTCCTTAATGCACATAGCTCTACCTCAATCTTTTGAATCGTTGCTAAGAATCCTACTTCAATAATTAGGATTATTTAACATGGGGTTGTTTAACACGGTTAGGCTTTTTTTTTTTTTTAAGTAGGTCTCATGCCCAGTGTGGAGTCCAACGCAGGGCTTGAACTCATGACCATGAGATCAAGATCGGAGCTGAGACCAACAGTTGGACGCTTAACCCACTGAGCCAGACTTTTATACGTGCATCCCATGAGAGAAGCAGGTCTCCTCAAAATTCTAAATGAATGTGACACTCGGTGAATTTCCTTTTTTTTCCCCACCCAGAAAGGATTCCATTTCTTTTGGTTGATCCTGGTGGCACCATCGGCTTGCCCACCCTCCTGCAGACTGAGAGAATGTTCACTGACAACGTGATGATGGCTTGGCCACACGTTTAAACAGCTCTGCTGTGTGCCGTGTGCATGGCACATGCTTCTCCTGTGTTTGCCAGACCAGAATTGCCTTATCCAGTCCACCATCCGGTCTTGTGCCTGGTGGCAAGGAGGCTTTCTTGAGTTTAGTTGTTCTGAAAGGCAAAAGGGCTTCACCTCTTCAACTCTCAGTTTTGGAGATGAGTAAAATTAGGGGTTTCTTTTTCTCATGTCAGGAAATTTACCACATCTGTCCAATGTGGTGAGAGATGCTTTCTTGTTCGAAACAGACAACGATGTAACCCGTGCCTGGTGAGCATTACAGTTTTGTCCTGTCTCCTCTGTGGGCTTTTTTCCCCCCTCCCTTTTTCTTGTGACGGTCACAATGTTACTGGGACCACATGAGATGCCACCTCTTTATCCTCTTTTAGTAATTACGTGGGGCTCAATCATTTACACTTCCATAAAATCATGACTCCTTTGAGATGTAGTCGTATCTCCTGCACTTGATGTTGTATCGTAAACATGTTCATGTTATTAAATATTAATCCAAGAGTTAAATCCAAATCTTAACTGGTGATGACTTCGCAATATTTCCGATACAGACATGCCCTAGTTTATCTAACCATTCCGTTAACGACTGACGGATTTTTACTAGTAGGTGAACATTTTGAGCAGCTAAGTGAATAAAAGTTATTTTTAAAAAATCATTAATTGCAACCAGGGGAAATTAGGTTTTAGTGGCAACACTAAAATTAAGTTAGTTATCGGGTCTTCATTTTCTTTTTTTACTTACCTTCTTTTATTTTTTAAAGGTTGTCGTTTTAAGTCATCTCTACAGCCAACGTGGGGCTCGAACTCACAACCCCGAGATCAAGAATCACCCTCTGAGCCAGTCAGGCGCCCCTTTACTTATCTTCTTAGGGTAATGCCTTCCTCATTATTTTGAATAAATATTCACCCTAGCCATTTTCACATGACTCACTTTAAAGATTTTGATCTTCAGAAAATGTTGTAAAATCTCTTCCTCATTATTTGATAACAACATACAATGACCCGTTACTTGCTGATCTCTGACAAGTGTGGGGGGTTAAAAGTCTGTGTATGTTCAGCCATTCCATGGGGCACCTGCGGGTCACAGTTTCACACAGAGTGTCCCGCTGTGTAGGACAAACAGTGTGTGTGTGAAGAATAAATCAGAGACATCATGACATAACCCCCTAAGTATTTCAAAATGCATTTCTAATAAATTAGTAATGCTTGCCCATGTCACAAAAAACAATACACCTAAAATTAGCAATCATACTCTTACATCACCTAATAGCCAATATATCTTCAAATTCCCCAAATGTCCCTCCAAGTATCCTTCATAGCCTTTCGCTTCATACCAGAAACCAGTCTCAAACTACATTATTGCATATGGTTGTTACGTGCACTCGTTGTCCTTTTTTTTTTTTTTTTTTTAATATTTATTGATTTTGAGAAAGACAGAAGATGAGCAGGGGAGGGACAGAGAGAGGGAGAGAGAGAATCCCAAGCAGGCTCCATGCTGTCAGCGCAGAGCCTGACGCAGGGATCGGTCCCACGAAACCGTGAGGTCATGATCTGAGCCGAAATCGAGAGTCGGACGCTTGACTGACTGAGCCATGCAGGCGCTCCCCTCACTGTCATTTAACCGAGGCACTAGTCTCTTCCATTATGGAATCTTCGTACTGCAGCCGGTGGACCAGATTAGAGACCCCCCCACCCCCATACACACATACCTGCTTGCTTAACCCTGCTGGAAAGACGTGAAACGTGCTTCCCCTTAGTTACGTAGTTTCCAAATAAGGAGTCGGTACCGGCTGCCTCAGATGATTTCTTTTGGCTTTCTCTCGAGGATCACTATGGATTCGCGAATTTTCATGTATTCACTGGGCGTGTTTTTAGTGAGCTATTCTTGGCCACCAGGAGAAGACTATTCTCATCAGAACCCAGCCCAGCCTAAACTAAGTTCAATTTAAGACAAAGCTTCAAAACAAGCGTGGGTCCAAATATAACCTTCACACGTTCTGGAAAGAGGAAGCGCTACTTTCTAAGAGACCAGTGGTGAGATAACCTAATACGTTATCGTTATCATTTTTACTCGTATTTATGTTCTCGCCTCCTCTCCAAGATGCGGGAGAATCCAAATGTGCGCCTGAAGGGAGGCTGCACACTTGTGTCACGTGCCTGACGGTCGGCGACTTAGGCGTGAGCTGTGACCAGTGTAGCTCAGACACCCTCCTATTCGAGACGACCGACTGAGCCGTACTTTAAGATGCTTCCAAGCCACAAGAGCCACTAATGTTTTCTTCACCTGCACCCAGGCTAGGCTCTTTTCTTTCTCGTGTAACACATGGTAGAAACAACAGGTTCAGAGCCCATCCTCACCACGTCCCGGTCTCCCCACCAGGGTTTGTGGAAGAAACAAGGAGGGGACGCGACGTCGTGGTTTTTGTTGCAAGAACAGCCGGGGGAGGGGGTATCGTGGAACCCTCTCTCCTCGACAGCCAGCATGACCTCGCCGGTCTGCCTTTTCATGTTGTCCTGGGTCACCGCCAGTCCCTTCCCTGGGGAGCAGATCCACCTGGCGAAGAGAAGCCTTGCATCCCAGCCTCCCCGCCTCGTGTGACACGGCGTTAAGACCCGCTATGCCCCCCAAGAGCAGAGAGCGCGTCTTTTTTCCTTACTGTTGGGACCCCACAACCTAAGGTGTGCCCGACATACATGCTGGGTTTCAGTACACACTTGATGAACACCTCGATGAACTTGGCGTCCAAAAGTCCACAGCCGGCCGTGTATCATTTTTGCCTTCTCACGACAAATGAGCTCCAGAAAACAGTGATGATCGTAAAAACCACCGAGTGGGGAATAAACCGTCTGGCCGTGACGGGGCCCCTTAGGCAAGTCGTGGGGCTGTCTCAGCCCTCCGCCATCCCCCAAGACAGGTGCGTAATAAATGACATGAATGTGCCTCATGGTTTCCAGCTTCTGGCAGGAGAGGTCTCGCTTAGGAAGGGGTGAGGAAAGGCTTCCAGTCCGTTACACCGAGAGGGATGACTGGGGAAGCCTAAGAAAGTGATGGACCTCAAATCAGTTATATGCTTTAGCTTGTGTTAGGCTGTGGTCTTGCCCAGGATCTTACTCATCCGTGATTCTGTCCTGTGTCGACAAATAAACAGACATCACACACACACACACACACACACACACTTCTGTACAGGTTGAAGCTGTACAGTAAATGGTTTTCATCCGAGGCTAGCAGCCACTTAGAAAAAAACCTTTTAGGAATCAGGCAGATATGTTGGGCTAGCTTCTGGCTCAGAAAAAACAAACACTTAGCAAACCAAACGGCACTTTGGGGCTTTTCTGAGCTTTCACATTTTTATCAGTGTTCTCGAATTCACTCACCATCCATCTTCCCTTTTAACATTAAAAATAAATCCCCCCCCCACCCCGCCTTGAACTTTTGCCCTCTGTAGGTTTGATCTCTGGAGGGTGTTTTTTTTTTTTTTCTTTCTGCTCCTCTGCATTCTTTCAAAATAACTATAATACCCACAGGTGGTATCTGTACCGAGATTAAGCGGTTTGTAAGAAATACTCCTCTTGGGCCCTCTCTCTGGTTTCCCAGAAATGATGCCTGCCTCTCCAGCCCCAGCACACTCCTGCAAGGCCAGCGTGCTTGGACCCTGTGCTCAATAGGGTCCAAAGATAATCCCCAATAAAAGACCCAGAAGAGGGGCGCCCGGGTGGCTCTGTCAGTGAAGCGTCCCACTTTGGCTCAGGTCATGATCTCACGGTTCGTGAGTTCGAGCCCCGCGTCGGGCTTGGGCTCTGTCTCTTCTCCTCCCCTGCTTGTGCTCTGTCTCTCTCCCTCAAAAATAAACACTTTAAAAACAGACCCAGAAGAAATATGCCCAAAGGAAAGGTGAGCAAAAAACCAAAACCAAAACAACAACGACGACAACAACAACGGTTGGCAATGGATTGGTCCAGAAATCAGCGGAGAGGTTGAAGCAGTGGTTTTTAACAGGAAGGTGGGAAAAGACGAACCCGGTTTGCGTGTTGCCCCCCTGCTCCATATTTAGTGTGTAAACCCCGTGAGCCGAGGCCCCTGATGAGACCAGCCTTCCCTGTGCCCCACTCCCCCCACCCCAGCCCCAGGAGCCCCTCCTCACATGGCTCGTGTGCTCCCCGTGCTTAGAAAGGCGCAGGGTGGTTTTTTTTTTACAGAAGAATATGAGCCTGGCCTGGCTACACTGCCAACATCTAAAACTATAAAAGATTAATTTCAGGCAAAGAAAGGCTTCGCCTGCCAGAGAGAAGAACCCCATGACTCTATCACCAGATAAGTAGATTCATCACAGTTGGTGATGCACTTACGCTCCCGCCCCCACAAAAAGCGCGTATTAACCTAAGTTTGTGATAAATGCTCATCCCCCGTCTGATTTATTTTAGGGCCCCAGAGTCCTTTCCTCTTCTTTTCTGCTCTTCCCCGCTGACACACTCGTACACACACCCCCATACACTCGTGCACACGCATACACACATTCACACAAGCGCCCATAACACACACGCCTGTATGCAACACACACGCACACCCCCCCACACAACATACCCCACACACAGCACACACACACACACACATGCGTGCACACACTCACACACACTTAGACGCACCCACACAACACATACACACACATGCGTGCACGCACACACACTCAGGGACACACACTCTTCTTTCGTTCTCCTGGTATAATTTCTTTTTTTTTTTTTTTTAAATTTTTTTTTCAACGTTTTTTATTTATTTTTGGGACAGAGAGAGACAGAGCATGAACGGGGGAGGGGCAGAGAGAGAGGGAGACACAGAATCGGAAACAGGCTCCAGGCTCCGAGCCATCAGCCCAGAGCGACGCGGGGCTCGAACTCACGGACGGCGAGATCGTGACCTGGCTGAAGTCGGACGCTTAACCGTCTGCGCCACCCAGGCGCCCCTAATTTCTTGAATAAAGTACTACCCATAGGTGCAAAGTTTTAAGTCCACATTAATGTTCATTTTCTCCCTCTAAAACAACAGTCTCTGTTTCTCATGCCACGATCCTTAAAGACCATTAGCACCATATTCCGTGATTAATATACAATTAATACGGCACTCCCTTTCGAGCTTCCCAAATTCTTGTTTTCTCTTTTTTCCAGTTTTTAGTTAAATTCCAGTTAGTCGGTGGGGTGCCTGGGTGGCTCAGGCAGTTAAGCGTCCAACTCCTGATTTCAGCTCAGATCACGATCTCAACGGTTTGTGAGTTCAAGTCCCGAGTCTGGCTCCACGCTGACGGTATGTCCGGCTGCTTGGGATTCTCTCTCTCTCCCTCTCTCTGTCCCTCCCCTGCTCACGCTCTCTCTCTCTCTCTCTCTCTCTCTCTGCCCTTCCCCTGCTCATGCTCTCTCTCTTTCTCTCAAAATAAGTACATAAAACTTTTAAAAAATAAAAAAATAAGTTCCAGTTAGTTAACATACTGTGTAATATATTACTTTCAGGACTAGCATTTAGTGATTCATCACTTACATACGACACCCAGGGCTCATCACAGCAAGTGTCCTCCTTCATGCCCATCACCCATTTGGCCCATCTCCCCCCCCCCCACTGCCTCCCCTCCAGGAACCCTTAGTTTGTTCTCTGCCATTAAGAGTCTGTTTCCTGGTTTGCCTCTCTTCCCCACCCCCAACTACGTTCATCTGCTTTGTTTCTTAAGTTCCACACATGATTGAAATCATATGGTATTTGTCTTTCCTGGACTGACTTTGCTCCACAAAATACTCTCTAGCTGCATCCACATCATTGTAAATGGCAAGATTTCGTTCTTTCCTTACTTATCAAAAAAGAAGTGAACTTTATTTCAATCCTTTACACTTTTTAGTGAGCATTTCATGTAAGGTTCTGTGAAAGATCCACATTCCTTCATTTATTAACTTCTCCCACTTGAAAATGAAAACTCAGTCCAGTGGTGTCTTTTGTCAGTGAAAGATACAAGTGTCAGCATAAACCGGGGACCCAGGTCACAGGTCCTTCTGACAGGTATGGTGTGAGCAGAGTAAAACAATTCGATCAGGCGTGCAGGTTAATTACAAGATGAACGATTACTTCTGCACAGCAATCTCTTCTAAAATACAGGCACACACCCGAAACTAAGATCACACTGTATGTTAACTAACTGAAATTTAAATAAAACCAGAAAAATATAGAAAATAAAATACAGGAAGAGATCAGTTCCCATTTCTGACCTGTAGGCTGAATTGTCAACTTCTACTGTCCAATGAAGCAAGATCCTGGATTTTGGGTTTGTTGGGGGTTTTTCTTGCATCTTGTTTTTCAATTCGACTGTCAGAGCCCTGTTTATTTTCACCTGGAAATAATTTTTACGGGGAACAAAATTTCCACCTCTGTTCCTACTTCTCAGAGAGCTTCCCGGAGGCTCATTGTCTATAGTCGGTGGGCTCATCTCAGTGATGATGAAGTGAATCAACCCTCTCTGAGAACCACAATTTATAACGTGAAGGGAGCAAACACCGATCTCTGAAGTCAACATCCCATTTAAAACATGCAACCTCAAGGTGCAGATCAACAATTCTTAGAACTATTTTTTTAATGATAGCATTACGAGAAAAATCTTCACTCTTTTAGTAGAGACTGACTCAACCTTTTGATGATGAGACAAAAGAGGAATCCAAATTGAACACAATTCCCTTTTCCTTTGGATCTGAACAAAGGCCCTTGCAGAGAAGTAGCACCTACACCTCTTCATTCTCTCAAGGTTTCTATTTCTTTTTAGTTGAGGCGGCTTGTGTGTGTGTGTGTGTGTGTGTGTGTGTGTGTGCGTGTGTGTTTCTATAGCCTATATAGCAGACATGTTGAGTTTACAAAATATGAGGTGTGAGAGGCGCCTGGGTGGCTCAGTCACTTGAGCCTCTGCCTCTTGATTTTGGCTCAGGTCAGGATCTCACGGTTTGTGGGTTCGAGCCCGGCGTCAGGCTCTGTGCTCAGAGAGCCTGCTTGGGATTCTCTCTCTCTCCCTCTCTCTCTCTCTCTCTCTCTCTGCCCCTCCCCTGCTCACGCGCTCTCTCTCGAAAATAAATAAAAAGATAAACTTTAGTAAGCCACAACGACAACAGAAACGAAATACGCCATGGGATTGCCACTTTAACAAAGGATAGAAACGATAATTAGGGATAGAAATTAGTTACCTCCGTGACCCGAGGTAAAAGTCTCAAAGCAGGTGTATCATGTCGTCCACAGATCACACTCCGGGGGACAGAAGCCCCTATATGACACGCGGAACCCTGAGCGTAAGTGGAGTGACACGGACCAGGAAGGCACCGCGGGCACACAGAGCCGCTGAGGACAGACTTCCAAGGGACCCCGTTGTGAGAGGTGAGCGGAGGGGGACCCAACCCTGAGGGCGAGGAGGCACAGAAAGGAGAGAGCAGTGGAAGCCAAGGGAAGTGTAAAGAAGGAGGTGGTTCAACCCGGAAAGGCTGTGGAGGCACCAGACATCAGATTCAGCCATGAGGAGATCATTCAATGATCACATGATCACTCGGGCGGGGGGGTGGGGCTTGGGAGAAATCTGTGTCAGGGGGAGGCGAGGGGGAAAGCCAGGCTGCGGGTGACTGACAGGTGAGTTGTGAACAGCCACCGGGGAGCTTCTTTCCAGGGGTTCAGCAATAAACAGAAGGAACAGGCGAGGGCAGCCAGTGATAGGAAACGTTTGAACACAGGGAGGGTGGGTTTGGGGTTAATGTTTGTCGTTGTTTTGGTTCATTTTTTTAAAGTTTATTTATTTACTTTGAGAGGGAAAGAGAGAGAGAGAGAGCTAGGGAGAGGTAGAGGGAGAATCCCAAGCAGGCTCCACGTTGTCAGCACGGAGCCCGATGCGGGCCTCGAACCCACGAACCATGCGATCACGACCTGAGCCGAAACTAAGAGTCAGAGTCTTAACCAACTGAGCTACCCAGGCACCCCTGTTTCGGACCATTTTTATTGTGCAGGAAAACATGAGCATGATTTTAAACTGAGGAAGAGTCAAAGAGAGAGGAAGAAAATGACAGCATAGGAACTTTCACACACAAAAAATCTTTAAGGATAATTGGTGGAGTTGAGTCCCTGCAGAAGCAGAAGGGCTTGAAAGGGGCCAGAAGCGGATCACAGCCCTGGACGGGAGTCCCTCTGAGAATCAGTGAGGCAAGGAGAAGTACATGGGTGTTCTAGAAGATTGGATGAGAGCCTGGATTCTCTGGGTAGCCCCTGTGATACTTGCCATACATCGAATAATTGTGTCTTCTATTTCTGGAAAAAGACTGACAATAATGGGGCGCCTGGGTGGCTCACTCGGTTAAGAGTCTGACTTCGGCTCAGGTCACGATCTCATGGTTTGTGAATTCGAGCCCCACGTCTGCTCTGCGCTGTCAGTGCGGAGCCTGCTTGGGATTTTTGTCTCTCCCTCTCTCTCTCTCTCTCTACCCCTTCCCCACTTGTGTTCTCTATCTCTCTCTTTCTCACTCTCTCTCTCAAAGAATAAATAAATAGGGGCGCCTGGGTGGCTCAGTCGGTTAAGTGTCCGACTTCAGCTCAGGTCATGGTCTCGCGGTTTGTGAGTTCGAGCCCCACCCTGGGCTCTGTGCTGACAGCTCAGAGCCCGGAGCCTGCTTCGGATTCTGTGTTTCCCTCTCTCTCTGCCCCCTCCCCCGCTCATGCTCTGTCTCTCTCTCTCTCTTTCTCAAAAATAAATAAACACTAATAAATGAATAAATAAATAAACTTTTTTAAAAAATAAATAAACAATAATAAATCATGATTGGTAATCATTGTTCTCAAAGTAAGTCACACCAAAATTGAAATACACCTTTCCCATCAAAGACATTCCCCATAAGGCAGTAAAGAAAATGACCCTAATGCTTGTACTGTTCACATAAGGTATAGCTTTGTATCCAAAGACGTATGCCAGCTTCCTGTTTGATTCTGATTTTGCTATAAGATATCTGAATGGGAAGCGCCCGGTGAACCCAATTCAAATTGGACAGAAATTTGACGTTCCTCCTCAGAGAGGCCGTGAACAAGGTTATGAAACAATCAGTCCAGGGCAGGTGGAGCCCTCCCGTTGGCTCTCCCCCCCACCCCGACCCCCCCCACCAGACCAGTGTGGAAGGCCTGGGTCTGCGAGGCCATCTGGAGAAAAAGGAAAAAAGCAGACAGCAGAGGGCTCCAACCAAAGCGAAAACATCTAAAACATTAGCAATAGCATTTGGAGTGAAGAATTAAAAAAACAAACAAACAAAGAAAGATGTGGTTCTTCGGGTGGTCTCTACCCTGAAATCTCTGACCTGAAGTTGCTTCTTTAAAGGGAACAGAAATGAGGCCTGGCCCCTAGGAAGGCGCCTGGACCGTGGTGAGCGCATGAACACAATGGCAGCTGTGACAAAGGGTGTTTTTGCACCGGCTTGAGATTTTATTCTCTCTTTACATCATCGAATGACATAAGGAATGCCCACATAATAACTCGATTCAAATACAGCAGAGGCCAACCATCCCCCTGCCCCCCACGCCTGTCCCCAGTCTATCAGCCAGCCCAGATTGGAGCGTAGTTACTTTTTGGCTTTCCCTCTCCGAATGCGTGTGCGCATGAATAACCAAGTAAGCGAGACCTCCCCGTGACCACCGGTCCCCAGCGTGACAGTTTTCGTCTTGTTGTGTATTACAGACACCTTTCCCCGGCAGCTCACGTGGACTCTTCCTCATACTTTTGTGACAGCGGCGGAAGACTCCACTTCTCTGCAGCATGCTTTAGGCATCCCCCCAAAAGAGAAACACTCACACCCCCTCGAGATCGTAACCACATCAAAACCACAGTAAACATCTCCGTACACACATCTCTGCACGCTTGTTTTTTCTTAAGCGCTTAGACGTGAAGGCAAATCTCTGGGTCAAAGGGCGTGTGCATTTTCAGTTTTGATACAAAGTTCCAGTTTGCCCCCCACCCCCCCAAAGGAAGCCATATTAGTTTATCCTCCTGTCAATTTTTTTTTTTCAATGTTTGTTTGGTTTTCTTTTTTTTTTTTTCCTCATGCCCCAGGCCATACTGAGCCTTCATGATCCGGAAGTATTTCCACCCTTGTTGATGAGGGAACTCACTTTGAATGGAAATGCAGGTTCATCAAGGAAGCTTACCCTTCCAGAAACGCAGAAGGGGAATCGTCCGTTGGGAGTGAAGAGGGAGAGACAGAAGGATATTTGAGGACCAGGAAAACTTTAAGAGACAGCCCCGTGGGTGAAGCGGGGACAGGAGCTGACCCAAAATGTCTTAAGCAGCTGAAAGGCCCACAGAACACTGGGGACTGGGAGGGGGGAGGTCAAAAAGCATTTATGAAGCCAATACAGTGGGTTATGGGCCGACACGAATTTAAAGCTGGAATTGCTCAGGTTGGGGTTGTTAACAGTGACTCATCTGGTGAGAAACAGAAACTTCTTGTGCTCCGGTGATGACATGACCCTTCCGAGCTGGGACCCAGAGAAGCGAGTCAAGGGGAAAGGAGGACAGAGAAGAAGAAAAGCGAAGGTTGAAACGACTGGGCGGGGGAGGAGGGCTGGAGGGCAGTGACAGAACGGAGCAGCGCTCAGATGGCCGCTGAGGACCCCAGAGGGACGTGTCTGAGTTCAAGCCTTGAGCGCCGCGCTGGGACAGGTGCCGGTGCCGAGGGGGTGCGGGAGCAGAGCGGGTGACACAGGGCTGCAGCTCGCAGAGCCCGGAAGAGGCAGTACCAGGGACGGCAGGACAGGCTGGGGCCAGATGTCACAGGCCACCAGGAGTGTGTGTGAGCCAATGAACGATCCAGGGGTGGGGTGGAAGGCGGTGGACGGAAGACAGGTGGCAGTGGGGTCCCTGGAGACAAAAGCCGGTTGAGGGAAGCTCAGTTCGAGGGTCTGTAAGTGACCGCAGAGGAGGCACAGACCACCCGTCCTGCCCTGGAGATGTGACTTGAGGGGAGGAGCCGTGGGAAGAAGGAAGCCCCCCCTCTTGGACAAGGAGCATCTGAGGAAAAAGCTGGGGCTCTTAGGGCACCAAGAAACGGAAAGCGTATTCTAGAAGGCACAGAGCCTGCTGGGGAAGGCAAGTGTTGATGAGGATAGATAACAAGCAAGTTAGGGGCCCTGAAATGCTTGACTGTGGATCAAACATGGATCAAGGGGTTTGGGAATCAGAGCATCAGAAAAGGGATGGAAGGAAGGAATAGTCCACGTGGTGCTTCCGGGAGAAGGTGTCCTGCTGCCCTGCTGTGGCCGTGCCGTCGGAAGGTGTGACAGTGACACGTTCTGGAGGGGCTGGGAGACCGTGCTCCTGGCTGCTGTCCTCCACAGATCCATCCATGTCCCAGCCTTGCCGTCAACTAGCCGTTCAACCCCGCAAAAATTACCTATGCTCACTAAGCCTCGATTTTGTCCCTTCGAGAAGGAGAGGAATCATGGTATCCTATCTCATGGAGTTATTCTGAGGATTCCATTAAATACTGCATTTAAGGGGTGCCTGGGTGGCTCAGTCAGTCAAGCAACCAACTCTTGATTCTGGCTCAGGTCACGATCTCACAATTTTGTGGGTTCGAACCCCGCGTCAGGCTCTGGGCACTGACTGCTCTCAGAGCCTGCTTGGGATTCTCTCTCTCTCTGCCTCTCTCCCGCTCGTGCTCTCTCTGTCTCTCTCCAAATAAAGAAATAAACTTAAAAAAATACTGCGTTTCAGATAGGAAGCGCTTGTCACTGGGACACAGTAAGTATGCACCAAATGACAGCTATGATTCCCCTCGCAGAGGGCTTATATATATATATATATATATATCTCCATTTTAAAGAAGCAAATATTCACAATATTATAAGTTCTGAGTCTTTACAAGACACATTGAGCATACGGACAGTCTCTCAACACACAGACAGAAGAACCTGCTTATTGGATACAAGCAGAGACCCTAGTGAAAAACGAACTCCATGATCTCCACAGTGTGTCGCACAAAATCACACGTAGAAATTCATACTTTAAATTTCTTAAAATGCACACGTGTTTCTATACTGTGCAGATACTAAAGTTTGCGCTGTCTTTCGGTTTACGCGCACATCTCACTGTTGTTAAGAAAAGACCAAATTTTATCAGCTGAGGGCAATTCGAGACCATTTATCTCCAATCTTTTTTTTTTTTTTTTTAATTTTTTTTTTTCAACATTTTTTATTTATTTTTGGGACAGAGAGAGACAGAGCATGAACGGGGGAGGGGCAGAGAGAGAGGGAGACACAGAATCGGAAACAGGCTCCAGGCTCCGAGCCATCAGCCCAGAGCCTGACGCGGGGCTCGAACTCACGGACCGCGAGATCGTGACCTGGCTGAAGTCGGACGCTTAACCGACTGCGCCACCCAGGCGCCCCCATTTATCTCCAATCTAACCATAAGGGCGTCCATCCCGTGTGTTCCATGTTCAAAGTTATCCGCCCTGCGCCCCCCACACACACACAGGTTGGTTTGTAGAGGATTTTATAAACGGCCCCTACCGCATTCCCCCGCCCACCCAGACCTGAAAGGGACAAACTCCCTCTGGCTTACTGTTCCCTTCCCCACAATGCATTTCACGGTCTTCCACGGACAATTGCGGGAGGTGACCACCACCTTTGCTTAAATGACCTTAAGTGACCTCAACTGCTTTGAGGTGAGCCTGGAGATCTAACGCAAACGGGTATGTGCATGCGGGGCTGTGGAATAAGGATTAGGGGGATGCCCCCAGGTTTACAACCAATGTCTCTTGGACTTCCCGAGAAGGCATTCTCCACAACCAATTCCTAACATTTTCTTTGGGTAGGCTTTACTTGTTTGATGGTTTGGGTGTTCGTTTCCTGTGGGGTGTTTCAATACATGGAGGTAATCGCTGAAAGAAATCTATCCTTTGGGCTAAGAAATTGCTGTCATCTACATAATCTTAAAGCGAGTTGTAGTATTTTATGGTGAACCACTTCCTTGCCTGACCTCTTTTAATGCATGTGATAGTGATTTCACCGGTTGAATTTGTCAGTGTCCTCCACTCCTCGGCCAGTCACTAGAGCACTCTGAAACCAACCCACTGAGGGAGTAAACAAGCGGAAGAACTGAAAAATAATCTCTCGCCCGCAAGAGACCCACACAGAGGCCGTAAGTCCCGTAAAGTCTCTTTCAATCCTGGCTTCTTCCCTTCTTCAAAGTCTTGGGTACTTTCTCAGCCGTAACTGGGTCACGTTGGGGAAACCGGAGAGGACCGGTTACGTACAAGAAGCCCTCTTCCAAAGACTCTGCCTTATTCAAGAGAATCCCCCACAACGATTTTCCCCTAACCACTCCTCACCCGCTACCAGGTCGGTATCTCTCTGACATTCCCCTTCCCCGCATCACCTTAAGATTTTTGCCTTTTCTGTGTCCCACCTGTATCATGTTTCACTAAATCCTTTTTTCTACTATTTGGTCTCGCCCTCCCCATCCCGAGCTTCAGCAAAAATCTATAGAGGAGGGAAAGCTGGGGCCTCCTGAATCCCCCATTCCTCCCCTCCCATCCTCACCATCACAACCTCAGAATCTTGCACCCACGAGGGCAGGGAGCTCTGTAAATAGTGGCAGAATCAGTGAGTCTGTCAACACCGTTAAGAAGCCCACCATTATCTTCTCAGCCCTCCTTTTCCTAGTGTGGGTTGCAAATGCCCCGAAATTGGTGGTGCCAGCGTGTTGGGTTGGTAACCTGCGAACTCACAAAGGGTCTCATTTTCTAATAATCCAAAAAGACAGAGCTGATCTTCATTTTATTTATGTTGAACTCTGCTGAAAAGTATATAATGACCTCGTTTGGATGCCTCCTATCTACTCCTTCCAGATTCACACACACACACACACGCACACACACACACTTTTTAAATGGTCACAGCAATGAAAAAAAAAAAAAATAGGGTGAGGCTAAGAAGTTCGCTATCAAAGTAGGGTGGAGTTCTTCTCCCCCGCAGCTCGAATTGTTTGCTCTGGTAATCAACCCAAGCTCGTAAACAACAAGCTCAGCCTCTTCGTGAGCCAAATTCATCAAGTTAAGGCCAAAAACGCATGTTCACATTTGCTGACACTGTTTGGACAGCTTATGTAACAACGATCAACCCCAGCTGGGTAGATGGGCTAACCGTGATCGTTGTAACATCCTCGGTGCCGAAGATTTTAGATTCAGATGGAATTTTCAGTTGAAACGACTACCTGAAGCAGCTTCGCAGAACAACTTGAAAAATCCCCAAGCCGCAAAACATACTCACAAGTGACACGTGTGCATCATCTACCCACTCTTTCAGTCCCCCAGCGGTAACGAGCATTTAGCGAACACAGGAGATCGCATGAAAACACACTTCAGTTTCCTTAGATATGCCTGGTGATGAACACCTTTACTTAAATGTCATAAAAGTGGTTATGAAATCCATTCTTTATCTCGCCTCCACAGCACCCAGCAAAGTGACCTTCCCCGTGTGTGAACTCATGAATGTCTACGGTAGCAAGAAAGAGCCAAAGATGTGAGGATGAACTATTGGACCAGAGTACGCCTAGCCCGTAGTTGTCACTAAAAAAATGGACCCCGTTGTCAAATTCAACAAACACTCACTCAACGGGAATGGGAGAGATGGCCTGATACAGGGGACGTTGAACGGAGTTTGGAGGGGGTCACGCTGCAGTGGGTGGGTGTTGAGAACCTGCCCTTACGGGCCTTGCAGGGAGACTGAGATCGTGTCCGTGTCCAGATGCCCCTAGGAGGCCATGGTGAGGCGGGGCAGCCAAGCTGGTGCCTCCAGAACATTCCTCCGTGCCTGGGAGTGCTCCGGGTTATACACAGGGGCGCCCTGCCAGCTGTTCTTCTTGTCCCTCAGGTTCACGGTCCTTCCATGGTCAACTGCATGCACATCATCCCTTGACCGTGTGCATGAAGGGCCCCTGGCCGCTCACCAAGGCTTTGCCAAGGCTCCTCCAAACTGGAAAACCACGCCTTCTTCCACTGCTTTTCAACAGCCATGGGACACTCAGAAGCTCCCCTAAATAGAGGGTGAGGAAACTTCCAGTCACAGGCGTGGGGATAAAGTTGCGAGAGAAAGCCCTGGCGCCTATATTTGGGTGGGTCAAAGTGGTTGAGAAACTCTCACCACTCTGCTCATGAGATTTGGATTCCAGTCCCAGCTCTGCTGCCTCTGCTCCTGGGCAAAACCCTTTACTTCTCTGAGCTGTCTTTCCTCATCTGAAAATTCTGTTTCCTCCTAACTCTTGTTTTGCCTGACTTGAAACTCACCCACTCAGGTCATTGCCACTTCGCCGTATTGGCCATTTAACTTGATAAATGTGTGTTCACTGCCCTGCCTCTCTTTCTCAAGCTCACATCCCTTTGTAAATCCTACAGAATCTATCCGCCACCACTCTGTTCTAGCAATGGAAGTTTCAAGTTTATTTTTAAAAGCACTGAGCTCCCTCCTCGGGACAACCAAGCCTCGTGCATAATGTGGTACGTGCTGTATTTTGAATTAAATGAATGTGGCAAGAGATGAAGAGAAAAATGAAATTCTCAAAACCAGAATATGATTTAACACCTCCCGGACCAGACTAGTTGACACCTGCTCTCTGGTTTTTCTCCTGAAAACATATTTGTATTAGCTTTATCACAGACTCCCACTTCAGACGCCTCCACCTAGCCCTCTGAGGACTTGGACGCGTGGCCTTTGCTCTCCATCTCTGTATCCATAAATTAAGCAGATAGAAGCAGGAGTGTAAAATCCTTTCTGGACTCTCCTCTGTTTTAAGTCTCCCAGATTCTCAGGAAGGTCCCCGCTCTGTTCTCCTTCTTCTTCAGGGTCTACCAGGCTAAGCTGGCTTTTTAGCTTGTTCGTTCCCTCCTTAGTGTATCTGGTTCACGCTTCTGTCTTCTGAGCCTGCTGAAACGCCCACTCGGTGGCCTGTGCCCACCCAACTGTCTTCACCCACCCAGCCCCAAGCGCCTGGTATCCGTAATAATCTGTTTCACCTTGCAACTTTGCCTCTCCTAAGATTTCTTCCCTCCCTCCCGCCCTTTCTTCCTTCCTTCTCTCTTTCTTTCCTTTCTTTCTCTTCCTTTCTCCCTTTCTTTCTCTTTCAGCTTTTCTTTTTTTTTTTTTTAATTTTTTTTTTCAACGTTTTTAATTTATTTTGGGGACAGAGAGAGACAGAGCATGAATGGGGGAGGGGCAGAGAGAGGGAGACACAGAATCGGAAACAGGCTCCAGGCTCCGAGCCATCAGCCCAGAGCCCGACGCAGGGCTCGAACTCACGGACCGCGAGATCGTGACCTGGCTGAAGTCGGATGCTTAACCGACTGCGCCACCCAGGCGCCCCTCTCTTTCAGCTTTTCTAAGGTAAAAATTGACAAAGAAAATTCTAATATATTTAGTGTGCAATTTGATAATTTATTATACATATGCATCGCAAAAGGATTCCCTTCTTGGAATTAACCAAGGCCACCCCCTCGTCACCTCACACATTTACTTTATTTTTCTTTCTTTTCTTCTTCCTTTTTCTCTTCTTCTCTTGCTTCTTGGTGAGAACACGTAAGCTCCACTCTAGCAAATTCCAATGATCCAATGCAGTGTTATCAACTATAGTCCCCATGTTACCGTGTTATACATTAGATCCTGGGAACTTACTCATTTTATAAATGAAAGTTTGTACCCTTTTGCCAGCACCTCCTCATTTTCCCCCACCTCCCAGCCCCCGCCACGCACTTTTCTACTCTGTTTCTAGGAGTTTGACTTTTTCTCCCCAGTTCTCCATGTAAGTAATACTACGCATTATGTCTTTCTCTTGTGGTTTATTTCACTTGGCATACCTAATACCCTGTCGGTCCATCCATGTTGTCCCAAATGGCAAAATCTTGTCATTTTTTATGGTTGCATAATATTCCAGTGTGCATATGTATGTGTGTGCCATATTATCTTTATCCATTCATCTGTTGGCGGACACTGGGTTGCTTCTATGTCTTGGCTATTGTAAATAATGCTGCAGTAAACACAGGAGTGCATCTATCTTTTGGAATTAACGTTTTGGCTTTTTCTGGGTAATACCCAGCGGTGGAATCACTGGCTCATAGGATATTTGTCTTTAATTTTTGAGTAACCCCCATTCTGTTTTTCACAGGGCACCGTGTACCAATTTATGCTCCCACCAACAGTGCACGAGGGTTTCTTTTTCTCCACATCCTGGCCAGCGCTTGGTATTTTTCACTGGACTAGCCACTCGGACACATGTGAGGTGTTACCTCCTTGCGGTTTTGATTTGCATTTCCTTGATGATTTAGGACAGCATTTCTTTTCTTTTTTTTTTTAACGTTTATTTATTTTTTGAGACAGAGAGAGACAGAGCATGAACGGGGGAGGGTCAGAGAGAGGGAGACACAGAATCTGAAACAGGCTCCAGGCTCCGAGCTGTCAGCACAGAGCCCGACGCGGGGCTTGAACTCACGGACAGTGAGATCGTGACCTGAGCCGAAGTCGGCCGCTTAACCGACTGAGCCACCCAGGCGCCCCAGGACAGCGTTTCTTAAAGCGTGGTGCCCGACCACTCCTATGTGATAAAAACTGCAGATTCCAAGCACCCAAGCTAGACTTCCTGACCCCCACTTTCTGGCGGTGAGACCTGGGAAGCATTTTTTCAGCAAGCTTCCCTGGTGATTCTAGGCATAACAGTTTGAAATTTGCTGCTCTGTCATCAATCTTTTTGCGCTTATTTGTTAACGATAAAGGTGCTATTAGTTTTACCAGGACTGGGGGGGGGGGGGGGGGGATGAGCGTGGCGGGGAGACGACCGTTCAAAGCTCTATCCTGGCACCTGGCAGCGCTCGGGCTGCCGGCCTATCCCAGCCACGCAGGGTCCCCTGGAGAGAAAAGAAGTCAGTCCTGGGCGCCCACGCCAGGCCCCCTGAGACCACTGAAAGGTGGGGAGTCAGACGTCCAAGCCACCGCCCTCGGCATCACCAAGCCCGGGAAGAGCGCGCCAGCCCTTCCCTGCAACCCGAGGCTCCGTGGCTGGGGGTCTGGGAGGACCAGGGGGTGCGCGCCAGACGTTGGGCGTCCCGGCGGCCTCTCCGCTCCCGTTACCGTTGGCAACGGCACAGGCCGCCAGAGTCGGCGTGGCGCGAGTAGGTGGGACTTCCCGGCTCTGGAAGCCAATGCGCATGCGGCAGTCGGCGGGTCCCGCGGCACTTCCTGTCGCGTGATCTCGAGGACCAATAAAAGTGCATCACTTGGGGTCACGTGTCTCCGTTCCCATTAGCAACCGGAGGCTTCCAAACAAGCGGCCCGCCCTCCGCATCTTCTGCGGCCCAGCCGCCCTCGGCGATCCCCGGGCTTGACGGGGCTCCGCCTGGCCTCTCCCGCTCCTCCGGGCTGCGACTCCCGCCGCCGCCATGGTGAGTAGCCGGCCGGGCGCCGCCGCCCCGCGCGGAGGAGACGCCGAGCCGGGGCCGAGGGAGGGCGTGGCTGCCGCCGGGCCCAGTCCGGCCCCTGGGCCTCCCGGCCGCCGAGGCTCCGTTAACCAAGGCCCAAGCCCCTTCGGCGTACCGGCCGCCTCTCTCCCCCGCGTCGGGTCAGGCCTCACCCCTACCTGGGCGGGCCCGGCCCAGTCACATCTCCAAGGTCGGGGGAGCTGCAGGGAACGGCTGCCAGCCCACGGCGCAGGGCGGGATTCTCGCTCCGGTCCTAAAACTCCCAAGTTTTCACACGCACACCCCTTTGACGGCATGAACAGCAGTGTACTGCAACGAGTTGAGGAGCGAGAGCGTGATTGAATCCAGCTTTCGGTTGCGAGAGTGACTTTAACAGTCCAAGCCCGGGGCGCCTGGGTGGCTCAGTCGGTTGAGCGTCCGACTTCAGCTCAGGTCATGATCTCACTGTCTGTGAGTTCGAGCCCCGCGTCGGGCTCTGTGCTGACAGCTCGGAGCCTGGAGCCTGTTTCGGATTCTGTGTCTCCCTCTCTCTCTGACCCTCTCCCATTCATGCTCTGTCTCTGTCTCAAAAATAAGTAAACATTAAAAAAAAAAAAAAAAAGAGTCCAAGCCCTCCATTGTACAGCTGAAGGAACTTGGGTGGTGTAACTTCTTTTGTTTTGACTTGTTCCGAAGAGGCCAGGCCTGTATGCAGAAACAGATCCATTCCTCTTTCCAGCGGATAGGGCATGGCAGCCGTACTTAGAACAGTGCACAGTCCGGGGCGCCTGGGTGGCGCAGTCGGTTAAGCGTCCGACTTCAGCCAGGTCACGATCTCGCGGTCCGTGAGTTCGAGCCCCGCGTCAGGCTCTGGGCTGATGGCTCGGAGCCTGGAGCCTGTTTCTGATTCTGTGTCTCCCTCTCTCTCTGCCCCTCCCCCGTTCATGCTCTGTCTCTCTCTGTCCCAAAAATAAATAAAAAACGTTGGAAAAAAAAATTAAAAAAAAATAAAAAAAAAAAGAACAGTGCACAGTCCTAAAGTTAGGTTAGGAAGAAAGGATGATGCCAGAGTTGGGGGGCACCATTGCCATGGGCCACTGAAATACCTCGGCAGTGAAACGAGTGTAACATTGTGTGTCAGCTGTACTCAAATTAAAAAAAAAATTTTTTTTAATGTTTTATTTATTTTTGAGAGACAGAGTCTCTCTTGGGGGAGGGGCAGGGAGGGAGGGAGACACAGAATCTGAAGGAGGCTCCAGGCCCCGAGCTGTCAGCACAGAGCCCACCGTGGGGCGATGTCGGATGCTTAACCGACTGAGCCACCTAGGCGCCCCAAATTTAAAAAGTTTTCTAAATAAATAAAAGCTCCCAGTAATTCTAAAGGAAGGAAGGAAGGAAGGAAGGAAGGAAGGAAGGAAGGAAGGAAGGAAGGAAGGAAAAAAAAGTTGCTGGTGAGCATTACAAAAGCAATTTGAGCAGGTATGGGTTTAAGGGCTAGGTGATGGCATAGCAAGGGTAGAAGGGGTGGGGGTTGCAAGGGTAGTTAAAGGGAATCTCAGGGTTGAGGGGTTTTGTGTGGTTTTGAATAAGGTTTATATGTATAGTCTTCCCTGTAGTCTGAAGGGGGGAAGAAACCCATGGAATGTTGAGACGGGAGAATAATTGGTTAAATAAAGTCCTCCAGGAGTTTGAAAGAACCGATTAAGGCCCGATGAAGAAGTGACCCTCAAAAGGAGGAAAGCTCTTTAAGTTCATTTGTTGCCACCTGTCTGTTGCTTGTGAGGCCCTGTGCTTAGTACCGGGGATGGTGGTACCTTAGGGAACCAGGTGGGCAAGGTCCTGACCTTCAGAGACCCGTGTCCTAAGGAAGTTGAGACTGCAGAGGGGAGCCGTGTGGATGCAGAAAAGCCACCGTGAGGGACTGGGGGCTGAAGGAGATCATGCCCGATGGCCTTGGTGTTTGCTTCCAACACTGTGAAGAGGGTGACAAGCCTGAGACAGAGGCTCAGAAGTTAGACCTTAGTCTCCCACAGGAAGGCCATGGTAGATCATTGTTCTTAAAATAAAGATCGTTCCTGACTCATAGAGTCCCTACATTAGATATTCAATTGTGCAGTATCCTTTTCTTTTCAGCGTAGCTATAAACTGAAAAAAAAAAAAAATCACTAATTTCTAGTTCATAGTTGTCCAGCTCTCAGCTAGTTTAAAATAAAGACCACTTCATGAGTATTTCAAAAACCCAGTACATTTCTTAAAGCTGCGTTAGCCAGGGTAAAGTTAAGTCGCTGTCATATATATCAAAACAAACAAACAAACAAACAAAAACAGTGGCTTCAAGAATACCTAAGTGTGTTTCTCACTTAGCAGCCGTTTCCCTGCTCATCTAGGTCTGTAGGTCAGTGCTGCTCCACAACATCGGGTTGGGATAAGGGTCCCTTTCATCGTGCTGTCCGCCCAACCCCCAGAGCACTGTGAGGTTCAGCTGAGCCCCCCCCCCCGCCCCCACCGGCTCCAGGTCTCAGGGAAATAGGTGCGGCAAAGACCCAACCCTGTCGGAAGGCCCATGCTCTGGAGTAGGCTTCACCTCTTCCGCTCACATCCAGTACTGAGCAGCAATTGAGTGGCTGCAGGAAGGGCTGGGAAGCGTCCTCCAGTTGGGTAGCCATTTCCCCGGGAGGAAGGGAAGAATGGAATTTGGTGGACACGTAGCGGTCCCTTCTGTATCTTCATCGTTGGTTCCTTCATCACACCTCCAAGACTAACATCTGCTTTTCTCTCTTTTAGGCAGAGCTGGGCCTAAATGAACACCATCAAAACGAAGTTATTAACTACATGCGTTTTGCTCGTTCCAGAAGAGGCTTGAGACTCAAAACTGTCGATTCCTGCTTCCAAGACCTCAAGGAGAGCAGGTATCAGAGGACTCAAAGGGAACCCCAGGGGAAACCTGGATCCTCTCCGGTAGCCGGTGTGGGGATATGGCTGCAGAGGCCATACGAACCATTGCCGGGATTATCATGATCGGGTCCCCCCTGAGAGTGACTCCACCAAGCCCCGTGGATAGGTGAAATTCGGGAAACCGGGTTGTGGTGGGAGCAATCTGTTACCAAACGTACACATAGGATAATGACGAGATTGCAAAGTTTCGAAAGGGCCATCAGGAAATGGCGAAGTGCTTGTAGGTTAATGATTGCCTTGCTGTATTAAAGATCCCAGAACTTGGATTACCTGAGCTATTAATGAAAGGATTCGAGCCATAAGGCGTGGCAGTTAGCAAGACGACACCTACGCCGTTCATACTGAAGAACTGGGAGGGGGGAAAACAGCAGGAAACCACAGAAAGCTTGCGCTGGTACCGACACTGTTCGTGGGTATACGGCAAGAGATGATCATTAGTTTGGTTGAGCCTGTCGTAGGATGTAATTAAAGTCCGTGGAAAATTCATGTTTGATCTGGAGAAACATAGGGAAACCAATGAAAGGAAAGGACTAAGTAGTAAAGAGACCCCAGATTACTCGGGGATCAGACTTTGGCACGATTAAATGTCAGATGAGATGGAAATGAGAAAGGCCTCCGCATGAGCGACACGTGTCGCAAAGCCACGCACGGCACACGATAGGGGACGCCACCAGCTGTAGACCTTTATGTGTTCAACCCACCGATGTAACCTGGTCAGCTGGTCTCCTGACCCCCAGCAGATGAAAGCAACGATTGCACTGGCCCGGCTGTGAGCCACGGAAGATACTTCATCACTCACTTTATACAGCGGGTGCCTTAATTGCTGTTCATAAGCATGAACTTGGGTTGCCAAAAAAAAAAAAAAAAAAAGTGGAAGCAGATTTGGTTTGTTCTACTAAAGAATAGAGGAAGATGGTTGATGTATTGAATAAGGGTGTTCCCCCCAAAATAGTTGAAGTTGTGGTTTTTTTAGACTGGCTCATTCTGGCTAAATGAAACATTGAAGAATAGTAACAAATACTACTAACTTGAGTATAACTCTGGTCAAACTGGTGGGCTCCTTAATTCTGTCCTTTTGGAAGTGAGGAGTGATGGGGCCATCACTCCTGTCCCCTGAGCGGCTGAGGGTTGGGGCCAGGAGGGGAGAGACGGTCTTACTGTCAAACTGTCCTTTAAATTAGGAGCTTTTTCGGGATTTGGCTGTTGGGCGTGTTGCTGAGACTCCCGGAAATGATTGTGGGCTTGAGTCACCCCCACCGTGGGACCAGGGCCATGTCACCCCTGCCCTCTGAGCCTGCATCCCCCGCCCCCATCTGGAACGCCAGGGGGTTGAAGAAAATGGCTCTGAGGTCCCTCCCAACCTAAACCTGCCCCGTGGGAGAGTGGGTTTTAATGCTGTTGTTGATGATGACTTCCTTTTTAGGGAATGGTCAGTGCTCAGAGGAGCTGCACCTAAGATAAGTTAGTTGTTTTTTGTTGTTTTTTCATTTGGGCCTCAAGAATGCCAAGAGAAAGGGGCGCCTGGGTGGCTCAGTCAGCTAAGCGTCCAACTCTCGGCTTCGGCTCAGGTCATGATCTCGAGGTCTCGTGAGTTGAAGCCCCGTGTCGGAGGCTGCGCTGACAGTGCGGAGCCTGCTTGGGATTCTCTCTGCCTCTCTCTCTGCCCCTCCCCTGCTCACACTGTCTCTGCCTCTCTCTCTGCCCCTCCCCTGCTCACACTGTCTCTGCCTCTCTCAAAATAAATAAATAAACTTAAAAAAAAAAGGAATGCCAAGAGAAGCAGCACATAACTATTTTCTTATAATCATTTGCTACCATTGGAGTAGTTCATACAATTATTGAAATGCTAGACAAAGGGAAAGGAAAGGAAAAACACTACCTTCTAGGGGACTCTTGAAACTGCTAAATGTGAGAAGACTGATTTTAGCGGAGATTAAAATAAAAAAATTTTTAAACCGAGAACGTAAAGAAAAAAGTAAACGCTTGGGGGAATGTTTCTGAGCACCTACTTTGTATTAGAGGGCACGTACACCCGCAATTGGGTCATTCAGACAGACACCAAAAGTGAACTGAGCTTCAGGTATCTTCAGTACGGTTTATTCATAAAGAAGATCGTTCCCGAAGAGATTTTCCCAATAACCCCGTCACCCCTCGGTCGACCCGAATGTGGGTCTCTTAGTCTTGTTTTATTTCGTAAACGGTTTGGGTCGTTCATCCGGAAGTCTGGGACTGTGGTTGTTCCGCAGGCTAGTGGAGGAGACCTTCACCGTGGACGAGGTGTCCGAGGTCCTGAGCGGGCTGCAGGCCGTGGTCTACAGCGAGGTGGAGTCTGAGCTCATCAACACGGCGCACACCAACGTGTTACTCCTGCGGCAGCTCTTCTCCCAAGCCGAGAAGTGGTACCTCAAGCTGCAGACGGACATCTCGGAACTTGAAAACAGGTGACACGTCCGTCTCTGCGGTTAGGACGGTAGAGGCCCCAGCACGGTCTCAGAAGTTAGCGAACGTCTGCGCCGCTTCTGCTCTCAGGGCCGGGGCCTGAGGAAGCGTGGGGTGGGCAGCAGGACGGCCTCTGGGTACCCACCGAGTGATCTCTTAGGTGCCGCTCGGTGTCCCCTTCAGAATTCTGTTTCTCCGAATCTCGGGTGTTACAGAGGCGTTTGAGATTCATGGAATTGCTTTTCGGGCTGTTACTAATGATCCCTGCCCATTTCTTTGTTGGTCGGATTGTATTATAATGAGTCTTTAGACATGATAGGTCGATGAGGGGGATGAAGATTATGAAACAAATGAAAGATGAATTCAAATACCGTCAATTCAGACCGGGAGGATTGCAGTTTTTTCTATAATTACATTTTAAGTTATACACTTCCTTTAAAATAGGAAATGCAAACAAAAAACAAAACTGTTTTGTAATCTCGAAGGTATCAAAGAGCTCATTAATTTAAACAAGGTAAAATGAGGGATGCCTGGGTGACTCAGTCGGTCAAGCATCCGACTCTTGTTTTCAGCTCAGTCATGATCTCACAATTCATGGGTTCGAGCCCCACATCAGGCTCTGCACTGACAAGAATCTGCTTGGGATTCTCTGTCTCTCTCTGTCTCTCTCTGTCGTGTGTCTCTCTCTCCCTCTCTGCCCCTACCCACCTCCCCACTCGCACATGCACACCCTCATTCTCTTTCTCTCTTAAAATAAATAAATAAACATTAACAACAACAACAACAACCCAGGGGTGCCTGGGTGGCTCAATCGGTTAAGCATCCGACTTCTGCTCAGGTCATGATCTCATGGTTCGTGGGTTCAAGCCCCGCGTCGGGCTCTGTACTGACAGCTCGGAGCCTGGAGCCTGCTTCGGATTCTGTGTCTCCCTCTCTTTCTGCCCCTTCCTCTCTTGCTCTGTCTCTGTCTCTCAAAAATGGATAAACGTGAAAAAAAAATTCAAAACTAGAAAAAAAAGAAGTAAAATGAAATTCAAACTTAGTCTAAGAGAAGCCGGGCCAGAAATGAGGAAAGACTGACCGCCCCCAGGCACGGCGGCAGAGATTGGTGAACCACCCTGGGATGGCCTTCCTGAACCGGGGAGGAAAACCGGTTCAGTCCACTGGCCGCCAGGGGGAGCTGCTGAGAAAACTTGGAGAAAGCACCACAGTAAGCTTGGGAGAGTGGTTACCACATCCCCTCCCAGGCGCCCGCGTGGGCCACCCCCGGGATCCAGACTGGGACCACACCGGGGCAGGGAAAGGGAACAGTCAGGTGGTTGGTTCATTCCCGAACCAGCTTTCTTCCTCAGAGGTACAGCATATTCCTTCCCAGTAGGGGTGATACTCTTTTTTCAGTAGGTATCACGGAACTAATCCCATGTCTCCGAGGCTACTTACTCTATGAGAGCCAGTCTGCGTTTCTTGAACATTCACTAGCTGACGATCGATGTAAATCATGTCTGAGAGCAGTCTCCCTCTAGCACCTCAGAAATACGGAATTGAGGACAAGTTGTACCAGATTTGAACTAACACTGTAGTTTCATTCTGGCGATTAGAGCGTATGCTCAGTAGGCACACGATCCTAGGTGCCGTGGAATATTCAAATCCGGTCCCTGGGTTGGGCTCTGGGCCACTGGTAACTAGGAATCATTTTCGACAGGGTGCTCTGTTCTCTCCGGCGTGTTGTGGGAGATCGGTGCCAGTGATTTTATTCTTCTGTGTCTGGGATGCAAATCTATTTTAAATGAATTTTTTTTCACATTTCTATCTTCCAGAGAATTATTAGAACAAGTTGCAGAATTCGAAAAAGCAGAATTTACGTCTTCGAATAAAAAGGTAACTTGGCGTCGTCCTAAGCCCACACCCTAGTGGCCGGCGTTTAGTATCCTCGAGGTGCTCAGAGCGGTTCAGAGGTGCGGGTGCAAACCCTCAAGGGAACGCGTTTAATTCAAGAGCAGAATTCAAACATTCCTGTTTTCAGGCAAAAGCAGGAGAGCTTTGGAAAAAGTAACTGTGAACACTTGCTTCTGTCTCCCCCCCCACACACACACACACACATAGTCACACACACACATTCACACACTCACACACGGAATCCCTGCCGTCCACCCCGCTCCCTGCCATATAGGCTCTTCGCCCAGATGGTGCAGAGCACGGGCATTCGTCCCGGCTCCGGCTCTCTCGCCGAGTGACCTTGAGCGGGTTGCCGGAGGCAGCCGGGCCCTGTTGTGCTCCTCTGTCCAGTGGAGACAACCCTAGTAGTGACCAGTGACCTACTTCTCTTTTCACTCATTCTCGGTATTTGCAACGAGCCCTTAACCAGCCGCACCCCGAACGCTCCCTGGCGCCTGATACAAGGATCCTGCCGAGCTGAATCCGCGGACATACGCCATACCCTTCCTTACAAAACAATTTGCCACTTATTCCTCCGGAGCGCGTTTCCGGGTCAGAGGGCATGGATTCACTTGTCGTTAACGCGCATCGCCAAACTGCCAGGGTACTTGGGCCAAGTTCTCCTTCGCCTGTGGGGTAGCTGCACTCGTGCACTTTTCCCAGACCCGGGCTCCTGCGCACATCTGTTTCAACTCCCTGAAACAGGTGAAAATTCCTGTCCGCAGAGGCCGGGACCTCTATCCGCTCTGGCTTCGAGCACCTTCCCTTCTTCCTTCCTTCCCGCCTTTCCCTTCCGTCTGTAGCTCTTTAAAGGATTTGGGGAGGGTGGGTTTCATGTGCATTTCTGATGTTTGGACGCTGTGGGCCAGGCACTGTCGTAGTCTCGGGATGTAGCAGAGAACCAAACCAACAGAAACCCCCACCCATCCTGTGGAGCCGACATCCAGTGGATACGTTTACACGGTGTTTTCCACTTTAGAAAGTGCAAATGTCGAGGGGCGCCTGGGTGGCTCAGTCAGTTGAGCGTCCAACTTTGGCTCAGGTCATGGTCTCGTGGTAATGAGTTTGAGCCCCACCTCAGGCTCGGTGTTGATGCTGTGGAGCCAGCTTGGGATCGTCTCCCTCTCTCTCTCTCTCCCTCTCTGCCCCTCCCACTCTCTCTCTCAAAAATAAATAAATAAACTTAAAAATGTTTTTAAAAAGAAAGAAAGTGCAAATGTTGAGTGATTACATGTGATTTCTTCTGTGGTGATTTTGGTTTGGTTTCTTTGTTTTGTGTCAGCCCATCCTAGATACCCTGAAGCCAAAGCTTGCTCCACTAAATGAGGGCGGAACAGAACTCCTGAACAAGGTAACGCTGCCCTCGCTTGGAGAAAGGCAAACCCTCTCGTTCGGTGCCTGCACAACTGTAGGGGGGGAGACACTGAGGGAGGGGGGTTTGACTGGGGCCCGGGTCCATGGAGGATAATCAGTCCACTGTAGTCACTTTATTTCGTGGTTCCAGTGGGCCAGAAGAGGGCACTCACCTTCCAGAAAGTCTGAAGCAACTCTTAATTGTGTCTTTTGATGGTGAAGCGAAGGGCATGGCGTTTTGGACAGTGTTTATTGAAGGACATTTGAAGTTTACAGTCTGCAATAACAACGATGGGATTTTTTTATTAGGAAGGTTAATAAAAATTAATTACTAATCTACGAACAATTTTCATGGCTCCTGTGTTCCCAACATTATGCTCGATGGTGTTAGATAAAAAGCAGTGTAGTCCCTAGTCTCTTGCCCTCCAAAACCTTGTGGTCTCATTGAGAAGGGAGAATTAATAGTCTAGAAACAGATAGGAGAATGCTAACGTCTGTGCCTCAGGGTGGCAGAGAAGACAGTTCCGGATCCAAGTGGTTGAGGACAGATTTGGGGCAAGGTGGTTCCTGAGCTGGGCTGAAGGTTAAAGGCAGATTAAATTGTCTGTGGGAGAAAAGGGGGCGTGGGCAGCAGTGAGGGCCGGAAGGGGAGCCGGCGTGATTAGGCACGGAGTGCGGTGCTCTCGGGCCCCATGCGTGTGTTGAGCGTAGGGACTGGCCTCCCTGCCGACCCTCAGATGGAGCTGCTTGGAGCCAAGGTCTCTGGTCAAGTTCAGTCAGAAGCACCTAGCGGCTTGGGTGTAGAGCGTTGCACTGATAAAGACTGTGTTTTTAGGGGGTGTCTGGGGGGGCTCAGTCGGTTAAGCCTCCGACTCTTGATTTCGGCTCAGGTCATGATCTTACCGTTTGTGAGATTGACCCCGCATCAGGCTCTCTGCTGACAGTGTGGAGCCTGCTTGGGATTCTCTCTCCGTCTCTCTCTGCTCCTCCCCTCCCTTTCTCTCTCAAAATAAATATAATTTTAAAACTTTAAAAGAAAAAAAAAAAGGCTGTGTTTCTAGGATAAGTGCAGGTGTTGGCCGTGAAAAGTCCCAAGAGTTGCAGGATCAGCTAGGTGAGAGGTGGCAGGAGAGGGAGACTTTGGAAGAAGGCTGAGAACGGAGGCCTGAAGGGAGCCTTAGAGACTGTGAAAGAGGCTTAGAGACCGCAAGTGACACACAGGTGTGGAGGCCAATGGGCTGGGTGGGACTGGATGTCACCAGGAACCAGGGCACGCAGATGTTTGAGCTGACAAATAATTAAATTTAGTTTTGAAATTAAACTTTGAAGCGAAACAACTTCAAGTATTGAAAAGACCGTAGCTAAAATAATAAACCTTTATTTACTCACAAAGGAAATTGAAAGACTTCAAGAAGAGAATGAGAAATTGAAGTCAAGGCTGAAGACCATTGAAATACAGGTAACCGAGAAATACTTCGCCAAAATTCTTGAAAGAGCTGCTTACAGAATAAATACTGAGGGTGTTCTGTTTAAATCTGATTACAGGCAACACAGGCATTAGATGAGAAGTCAAAACTGGAAAGAGCACTGCAGGACTTACAGCTTGACCAAGGAAATCAAAAGGTGAAAGTTGTTTGAAATGCAGTCGATGACACTGTAATGATCTTGTGACAGTTGGTAACCACGCTTATCACGAGGATCACTTTGAGCGGTACAGAAATCTCGGATCAATACGATGTCTGCCTGAGGCTGATAGGATATTACACGTCAGTTACCCTTCCATTTTTTGAAGAGGCGGAATAAGTTTTAGCTATCTTTGTCGTGGTTTTCTAATAGAATAAATAGACTAAAAGTGCAACCTTAACGTGAAGCCTTAGTTACTGTTCGTTCTGCCCCTCCTCTGCCACTCCCTGAGAGGGATGCCACCACGGTCCTGCAGGGGGACATCCCTGTCCAGGGAAGGCCGGGAGAGGGCCGAAGGGGCAGGCCCGCCGCTCACCCCCCTCACGGTCCCCAGAGCCCGCCAGCATAAAAGATATTCTCAAGTTTATTTTTTTTTTAGCTCTTCTCCCTTTTACCTTGACCTTCCAACTACAATGGGGGGAAAGGAAATGACGAAAGGAGGGGTTTTTAGTCCATTGGATTGGTTTTTGGCGTTTATTATATAGAACTTCTGATTAAGTCGGCCTTTGGCGAGCGTGACAGAATAGGGTGAATTTACTCGGTCTGCGTCTTCAAACCCGCCTCCGTCTGGTGGCACTCGTGTAACGCACCCAAATCCGGTGGTGGCTCTCCAGGCCCGTCCGAGGGGCGTGACCGAGGATGGCTCTGCCCGCGGGAGGTTCTCGCGTGCACAGGTGGCCTTGCCGTGGATGCTAGACGCTGCCACAGACTTCCTGTCAGTGGGGCCGCTGGAGGGAGTTTTCACCGTAGCTCCGGCTTTTCCAATGGTTGTACCGTCATCACTGACGTCCGCCAAACAGTCCCCGACTTGCTTCGTTGCACTTCTGTGGTTTCCTTATGGAAAACTTCAAACTCATACGGAAGTAGAGGGTACGGTGTCATGCACCCCGGTGCCTGTCACTCGGCTTCCCGGTCCCCTGGGGTTGGCCAGGCTGCCTTCCCGCTTCCTCCCCGTCGCCCCTCCCTTCACGTTTCTTTGAGGCAAAACTCAGCCATGACGTCATTTCATCTGGAGATGTTTTTAAAATAGGATAATCCTGGGGCACCTGGGTGGCAGTCGGTTAAGCGTCCGATTTCGGCTCAGGTCATGATCTCATGATTCATGAGTTCGAGCCCCTGGTGGGGCTGTGTGCTGACAGCTCGGAGCCTGGAGCCTGCTTCGGATTCTGTGTCTCTGCCCCTCCCCGCCCCTCGTGCTCTGTCTCTCTCAAAAATAAACATTTACAAAATGATAAAAAAATAATAAGTAAAAATAAAATAGGATAATTCTTAGATGGCTAAAAAAATAACAAAGGAGAGATCTATGATTTTCAATCCTCTATCAAGGACTGTAGATTTAGAAAACAGAGCTAAACACTCCAGAGCAGCTTCATAACTTCTCAAAACAATTACAAACATTTTTGGATGAAGAATTTCTTTTAAAATTACTTTTAAGATCTGGGCAAAAGAAGATATGTGCACACTTTCACTAGCTGTGCAGAAATAAAACCTTCGTAAGGACCAGACTTCAAACGTGAGTGAGGAGTTTGTCGGTAGTTCTGTTCCGTCTTCATATTTAGCAATTATCGACCATTTTCCTGGCCTAGTAATACAGCTTTTTCCGTTATAAGTTTATCCAGTCAAAAACAAGATCCAGCTGCTTTTGTTGTGCCGATAGGGTGTGCAAACATGCATCTTGCTTTAAAAAACAAAAACTTAAGGGGCGCCTGGGTGGCTCAGTCGGTTAAGTGGCTGACTTCGGCTCAGGTCATGATCTCGCGGTCCGTGGGTTTGAGCCCCGCGTCGGGCTCTGTGCTGACAGCTCAGAGCCTGGAGCCTGTTTCAGATTCTGTGTCTCCCTCTCTCTGACCCTCCCCCGTTCATGCTCTGTCTCTCTCTGTCTCAAAAATAAATAAACGTTAAAAAAAATTAAAAAAAAAAAAAACAAAAAACTTAAGATCTTCTAAATTTAGCAAACCATATAACCAGTAAGCATTAATTAGGCTCTCATAATATTTTAATGTAAATAATGACTAAGACCTACGTCTATTAAATTTTTGATTTAAAGTTTTTGTATTAAGTTGATTATTTTACCATCTGTGTTACTCAGCATTCTTCAGGATGTTTTCTAAGTTGACTTTTCAAAACGGAAACCCGTCCGCCCTCCCTCCCCCGGGGCACACACAACCTTGTCAGATTTGAGAGCTCACCTCTCTCCTGTCCCTCTGTGGAGTTCCAGCAACGCATACATGACAATTCGCAGATTTGGAGATCAGCGGCCACTGAGCGTCTGCCGCGTGCAGGACAGCATGCTCTAGGGCCGAGGGTGACTGGGCGTGCCGGTGACCCTCAGGGATCTGGAGCTTACCCAGGCTGGCCGGGGAGGCTGACGTGCATGCCCAAAACATTTGCTCTCATGTCACGAGGTTGAATGAGTGTCGTAGAACAGTTGCCGGTTCGGATGTCAACATGAAATTATGTCCGTGCATGTGTTTTCCGTAGGATTTTATAAAGGCCCAAGACTTGAACGACCTGGAAAACACAGTTGCTGCTTTAAAGAGTGAGTTTCAGAAGACACTTAACGACAAGACAGAAAACCAGAAGTCCCTGGAGGAGAATCTCGCAACAGCCAAGCACGACCTACTCAGGGTCCAGGAGCAGCTGAGCATGGCTGAGAAGGTCAGACTTGTCCGCGTGTGTCTGCCCAAGTGGGGAGGAGGGGGAGCTGAGGGAGATGCTGGAGGACAGCTGCGGATTTACCTTGTTTTTTCTCACGGCGTCAGCCAGTGCGTGTTAGAGATCAATCATTTCTGGGAATTGAGAGAGTCTTCTGTCTTTGGCACTAAACTATCTGTGGTAATAAAAAAATGTCCACTCCTTCCTCTGGTTTGGTAAAATACTCCTGCACGGACGGCTTACGTGTGCTGCCCTGTGCCCTGCGATGCCCATCCCCACGTTGCCTGGCAAAGGGATAGGTGACTTCTCTTTAAAGGATTCTATGCCTCGGGGCACCTGGGGGCTCATTTGGTGAAGCGTCCGACTCTCGGATTCGGCTCAGGTCACGATCTCACGGTTTGTGAGTTCGAGCCCCGCGTCAGGCTCCGTGCTGACAGTGCAGAGCCTGCTTGGGATTCTCTCTCTCCTCTCTGCCCCTCCCTTGCTTGCTCTGTCTCTCTCTCTCTCTCTCTCTCTCTCTCTCCAAAAACAAACAAACTTTAAAGGATACTATGCCTTGCTCTTAACTTACATGAAATGCGTAGAAAACTGTGCTGTTCGCTTTAGGGATGAGACTCTTAAGCATGCAGGGGCTAAAATGTAACTGAATGAAAAATCTTCCTCCCAGAATACTGACACTACTTGGGGATTTGGGGAAAAGCTCATGCTTATTTCACCTGAGAATGAGTTTACCGTCTCAAACAGACGTCCCACGTCCAGGGCACAGTATGCTTCAGTCCTACGCTAACATTGTACACGGTTACGGGTTGACAGTGTTGCCCTTTGACTTCTCATTTGAAGGAATGTATTTTTAAGTTCGAACAGTCTTAATGTTACGTAAGGAAATTTTAAAAAGAAATCAGAAAATAACATAAGCAGAATATTAGTAAAAATAAAGCCAAAATACACGTTTTTATCAGGTGTGTTCTTTCTCTCCTTCGCCGTTTCTCAGTAACGGGCTGACCTTTTTCACTGCACAGGAATTAGACAAGAAATTCCAACAGACAGCAGCTTATCGAAACATGAAAGAGATTCTCACCAGGAAGAATGACCAAATCAAAGACCTGAGGAGAAGACTGGCCAAGTAAGCCTTGCTGATCCCGCGTGGCTCTCGGGTTTGCATCACTGCCGGGTTGATGTTTGTTCTTCGTGAAATCTCAGCCTGTGTCCGGAGAGGTCAGGCCAGTGGGTAGTTAGCTGCTCTGTCATTTAGTCCAGAAGCCTGCGTCTGAGGAAAGCGTTGTCCGTACTGCCCGCCAGGGCTGGAACTTCAGACACACGGCTACGATAGGCCGCTCTTGGCAACGGTCATTTAAGCAGGATATCAGAAAGGAAACCCAGCCAGCTTACGGGTGGCCTTGGCGTTTCTCCTCAGGAGTGTTCTCACAGGAGCCTAAGACCCGGTCACACTGTGCCCTCCGTGACAGTTGAGGTGCCAGAGAAGGCGGTCCCTGCAGATGGGCGCCGTAGCCGGCGTGGCCTAGGAGTTCATGTTCCGCGCGACACCCAGGGAGGGCCGTGTCCAGTTCCGGGAGCTCACCACGTGGGGGGACGCCTGCAGCCGTGGCCCCTGCCACACGGTCACGGTGCACCCACAGCCGTCCCGGTCCGGATGTGGTCTGCTCTTCAGGCTCATTTCTGTCCTCAGCGGGTTCACCTGGAAACTCAGCTGACATGTTACCTGGATTCCAGGGGAACAGAGCTGGGAAGTAAATCCAAGATCTAGTTCTTTAGAGAAGGGGGTTGGTTAACCTTCTCGCGTGGTCATATCAGCACCCTGCGTCCATCTGACCGTTCGGGTGGTTACTGAGTTTCTGCTGTGCTAAGCTGCCGTGGGTCTAAGCGCCAGCTGTAGAGACTTAGAGTCCAGAAGCGTCTTCACACTTGGTTGCCCCTTTCTCCCACCTGCTGCCAGAGCCGCCTCTGCGTCACCGTCACACTGCCTTGACCGGGCCCTGCTCCCACCGGAGCAGTGACTTCGAGTGAAAAACGCAACACTGCTGGTTCGGTCACCAGAGATGTTTCGCGTAAACTCATTTGGTAACGACAACGACAAAAAGTATCATGACGTTATGGTCTTCCCTGAATTTTCTTATCTCTTTCCAGATACGAACCCGAAGATTAAAACCCGAAGAAGATTTCTTCTGGAAGCTGCCACAGCATAAAAGTACAAGCTGTTTCTCACCTCAGACACGTATTTTGAAGCAGTTTGTTATATTCCCTCTCTTTATTTTTCTAATATATAGACTTTGCTTCTACTATTTAGAACTAGACTCCCTATTGCAGCTACCTGATTGAGCAGAGGGGAGCCTGCTGCCTGATCCCGGCCGGCCGGCCCAGACCCCTCTGCGAGCATTCCAGGGCCTCCGTTCCGATGCAGTGAGAACTCTTTGTGGTAAAGAAGAGATTTTAGAGCGGGAAGAAGAGCCTTCTCCTTCCGCATTAGCACAAAGCATATACCATTTCAGTAAATGTTAAAAATAAAAACAGTTATTAAAGATAGTTACTACAAATAAACCTTATTTTTCAAAATCTAATTCATTTTCTCTGTTTCATCATAAAAAAAAAGATACAGGGGCGCCTGGGTGGCGCAGTCGGTTAAGCGTCCGACTTCAGCCAGGTCACGATCTCGCGGTCCGTGAGTTCGAGCCCCGCGTCGGGCTCTGGGCCGATGGCTCGGAGCCTGGAGCCTGTTTCCGATTCTGTGTCTCCCTCTCTCTCTGCCCCTCCCCCGTTCATGCTCTGTCTCTCTCTGTCCCAAAAATAAATAAAAAACGTTGAAAAAAAAAATTTAAAAAAAAAAAAAAATTTAAAAAAAGATACAAATGCCCTGAAAATGTGACCATCAACTTTTATAGGCAGTATTTTTACCAATTAAAAGGAAAATGAACAGCAAACATGAGGATTCGATTAACTTCCGTCTCTCTAGCTAAACGCTGTGTTTATCAGAGGAGGGCAGACATTTTTTGCAACCCAATTTACCATTGGATTACTGGGTTACTGATGGAGCAGTCAGATCCATCCCGTGCTGCCCAGTTAAAGTATCTGGGCTCACTGGGGCACCTGGGGGGCTCAGTCAGTTGAGCATCCAACATCAGCTCAGGTCATGATCTCATAGTTCGTGAGTTCGAGCCCCACATCAGGCTCTGTGCTGACAGCTCGGAGCCTGGAGCCTGCTTCGGATTCTGTGTCTTCCTCTCTCTCTCTGCCCCTCCGCTGCTCATGCTCTCTCTGTCTCTCAAAAATAAGTAAATGTAAAAAAAAAAAAACGAGTGAGAGAAGGGAGGGACAAATCTGACAGGCCAGCCTCCATAGTGCATTCCCTCTGCACCTACCTCTCACCATGGATGTCACTCAATCTCTGTTCCTTCTAGAACTTTCAGTGAGGATTCCAGTGTCACCACATATTTCTTTAGCCCAGAATTGACACTCTTTCCGAAAATCTATTCCGTTACTTAAGGACTGGGATACTTGGAAACAGGACTTGCTAGTCTATTGGTCAGAAGGCATTTAATCATGTTCTCCCTGCATCTTCCTTAGTTTGATGCCCACAGGGAAGGAAGAGGTGTTGAGAATCCTGTATCGCTGAGTAAGATTTCAACTTGGTTTTCGGTAGCGACTTTGAAATATCCTGTGTAGTGTGTTCCAGATCAATAATAAAGTCAAGAGCATTGCCGAAACCTTGAAACCTTAAAACCTAACTGTCCCACGTGAAGATAAATAAATACGACATTCTTTGACATAAACCAACATGACGACTCTTCCACATGCAAATACCTCGTGCTCTGGTTTTGCTACTTTTTGCGTGTCTGTTTAACTCCTGCCTTTAGCAAAATGAAGTGTTAAATGTTTATTTTTTGCACATTTACCTAGTTTTGAGGTTTCCCTCATTTGACCGAGAAAGCAAGCCTCTTTGGTCTATATATTCTGGGTTCCTAAGAATGTTGGCTCAAGCCTTGACTCAACTTTCGATGTGCTGAGCTGTCTAGATGGTGCATTCCTGGCTGTCAGGACACAGCTTTGGCTCGACTTAAACATTCAAGGCTCCTGCTCAACTATGGCTCAGACCTTTTGATGACAAAAGAAGCATAAAGGGATTTTGTTACCAATTTCTTCTGTTCAACATTTAAGGGCTTGTTTTTTCTCGGTGTGCAGTACATTCTGAGTCTATAGTGAGTAATCCTATTTGATAGAAACTTTGCTATTTGTTATGTCCGTTCTTACGAACTGAAACGATCCGTAGAGATGCTTACATTTTTAAATGGCATGCACACATTAGACATTAATGATTCTTTCGCTGATGTAGAAATGCTTATATTCTAAAGCTTTTCCGTTAGAAGTTCAAGGCCTAATTCCTCTCATGTAAGCAAGTCTTTTAAAAGTAAAAGGCAATAGCTGGGTGTTGTATGGAAACCAATTTGACAATAAATTATATTTAAAAAAAAAAAAAGTAAAAGACGATAAGAAGGCGCCCGGGTGGCTCAGTCGGTTAAGCGTCCGACTTCGGCTCAGGTCTTGATCTTGCGGTTCATGGGTTCAAGCCCCACGTCAGGCTGTGTGTGAATCAGAAGTCCTGGGAAGCCGGTGTAAGCAGCGTCCCCTGCGTGCTCTGGCCAGCAGAGGACAGCGGCCCACCCGGCTCCTCGCCAGGACTAACGTTGCCGCCCTCGCTGTTCCAGGAGGGGGGCTCGCCCAACCTGCTATCCGTCCCAGGAGGGAGAGGCCCTCCCTCCGAGCCTTCGTGTCCCACTTCGGTGCGCCACGGTCTCCAGCCTCCCGGGAACCACTCAGCAGTGCCTTAGGACTGGATTCACGGGTCCTTGCCCAGGTGCCGAACACCGAGTCCCAGAGGAGAAGCCCCCTGTCAATAGCTCTCCTTAGCCGGCTTCTGTTCATCGCCCACTGGGCCGGCATCCTCGAGTTCCGTGCCCGTACATGCCCTTCCGGCCCCTGGCGGTCCACACTAGCCAGCTACTTCAGCGCTTTGGGGGAATGATTCACTTTCTTTCCAAGCAGGACAGTGATTCTCTCCACAGGCCATGCTGATACTCGCCCCTGTGGTCTGATCGAGGAGCACTGAGTGCAAGTGACGGCAGATCTTGGGGGGACAGAGGTTATCTGGCCGCTCTTCTCTTCGAGAGAGGCCTCCAAACGATTTCCAGGTCAGGGAGCTGCCCTCTACGACGGCCACGAGCCACTTGCTAAGACCCAAGCATTCAGGGAGGGTCTGGGGTGTCAAGGCTCCTGAGGGCATCCGCCCAGACGGGCCCATGTCCCATCCAGAGTCCCCTCCCTTCCAATCAGGGCATGGCTTGAGCCAAGGGGACTTTCCAGGCCTCTGAATATGGTCCACTTCCCGATCATGCCACCTGGGATCCCACCTTGGCCTGAGTCTCGGCCTGTTCTTCTGCATGTGCCATAGGGCATCCTCATTGTCACGGCACCTCCAGTGGCGGAAGCTGGTCGACCAGAGCCTGCTGCTGTCTTCCTCACCCTAGTCCTGCCCCGGTTGGAGTTTGGTGACTGGCCCGGCAGCGTGCTGGAGTCTTACCACCGCACTCAACGTCAGCCCTGGGATCCCGTGGTCCTCTGGCTGGCATCCAGGTCCAGTAGTTGGCTTTCCCTAAGACAAGAGTTTGGGTTCAGGCAATTCACTTGGGAGGGGACCCCAGGAAGCACGGTGAGGGCGTGGGGGCACGAGGCGGGAAAGGGCGTGCTCACGTGCAGGGTGCCACGGTGCTCCGCCTAGCCCCATCCCTCTCCGGAGTGGGGGGTCAGGGCGTCACCCACCAGCTCCCTGCTTCTCGGGTTGCGCCTTGCTCCCGGGGCATCAACCCCCGGCACTTCTCGTGCCTGGGTTGAGCAGGCTCCGGTGTCCAAGAAAGGCCTCCAGGTGAAGAGACACAAAGAACCTTCCGCCGGTCACCTCCTGGCGAGGAGAAGTGGATGTGTGTGGGGCATTGATAGCATGTGGTCCCACGATGAACTGAGGAGACCGAAGGGTAGACGCCGTGGATGTTCTATGCTGTCAGTCCTTCCTTATCAGAGGGCAAACTCACACCCTGCTCGGCCTCTTCAGCCCAGTGCGCTCACGTGGCCGGGCCACAGCTGCCTTTAAATAGTAACAGCTCTTGAGAGAAAGGATATCCCCGGACTGAGCACCAGACCAGACCTCCCCATTGGGACTCAAGCGTGAGGGCCCCTTATACGAGCTCAATCCCAATGTTTGTGAGACTGAACCTCCACTTTCTGCACAAGCATTGCTTAAGCCATGGAAACCCTTGGGTAGACTGTTCAAGATATTAGATGTTACCTATAAGTTTTCTAATACCAAAACTTCCCCCATACCGGTGACCAAACTTGTTGAAAACTCAGCCACGAGAAAAATCTTTCATACGGAGCATAATTCCCGTCCTTGTTAGGTGGGGAGACAAAACCACAATTTTATCTTTTCCTGATGGCAGGAAGTCACTATTACAACTATCAGTGACTGTCCTATACGGCAGTGGCCTCAGGCTGCCTCAGCGTAGAGTGCTGTTTGCCCCAGTAATAAGTGGTTTGCGAGCACCGTGCTTTTTGAACTTGTATCGTTTTTTATGGTTTACCCATGTCCACTCCTCTCCTTTCCTATCACGCTGGTAGCTCACATTCGGATTTTTGAGCCACGTGCCGGTCTCTGTTGCTGTTTCTAAGTGGTGTGGGCTTGCAAGACAAAAAGAGACGCTTATTAGAATTCTATATATCCCCAGAGTGAGGGCCCAAGGGACTCCTCTTCTGTGAGCCAAGTGCATAGACTTTGTGGCATCCTGGAAACTCCAAGATTGTTTTTTAGATGCTTTTTATAAGAAAATGCTAACCTGCCAGGTTTGTTTCAAATAGTTGCAGTCTGCAGGTAAATAAGCCTGGATAAGTAGGAAATCATGTCTCTTATTTATTTCTCTTGCCTTATTGCACTGGCCGGGACCTCTAGTACAATGTTGAATAGAAGGCAACAGAGGCCATGCTTGCCTCGTTCCCCGCCTCCGGGGCAACGCTCTAAATAACTTCATGAATAAGAACAACGTTTGCCATATTCCGTATTAGATTAGAGACATTCTTTTCTATTCCCAGTTTGCTAAGAGCATTGATACAAATTACAAATGGGTATTGAAGTTGGCCAGATGTCTTTTCTGCGTCTCTTGAGGTGATGGACTTTCTCTCTCTCTCTCCCTCTCTCCCTCTCTCTCTCTCTCTCTCTCTTCTGTTAATACTGCAAAGTACAGCACTTAATTTTCTGGTGTTCAACTGTCCTCAGAGTCCTGCAACCATGTCACCTGGTCACTGACGGGTGCTGTAGGCACACTGGCACAGCAGCCCCTCGGGCCAAGTTTGAACCACAGCTCATCTGAGTCCTAGCAGGACGTCTTTCGATTCTCCCAGTTGATGAGGGGAGAGGGGGTGCGAGGCTAGTGAGGAACTACTCTAAAGCCACCTCCCCCTCGCCTGCCCACCTCCCCTGGGAGGGTTCGGATGAGCTCAGGATAGACCCACAAGATGAACTCAGTCTAGCAATGCGGCGTCCCCCAGCTCGTGTGGTGGCTCCTTCGGACCCGAGGGAGAAGGACCCAGGGAGCCGGCACCTTTGCGTTGCTCTCTTCCTTTCACTGTCTACACTGCCTGAATCTAAATTGTATCTTCACTCTCTGACTCGACCCCACTTTGGCTGCTGCTGCGTGCTTTGTAATCCCCTTCAGGATAAAGAAAGGACCATGACCCCAGCTGCTGGCAATGTCACTGGTCCTCAGCTGTCCGCCCTTTGCCAACTGCCCAACTAAAGGGAACCACCTGGCCTGGGTTTACACGCCCGACAGGGCGACAGCATCCGACAGTGGTCAGTGCAAAAGCATAAAGGCCAGGCCCTCCCGCCCCGTTCAGAACACCCCCTCCCTGGGTCAAGAGCCTTTCCACCGGGCCTGCCCGGGACCCTCCCCAACTGGGGTCCTGCATACCGACCTCTGTCTCAGTCTGCTTCCCGAGGGGCCCGGCCCACAGCGGTCACAAGGCACTATCCTTTCATATCTTACTGGTTCCTATTAGTTGACATCTTATTTGGGGGTTTTGCATCCATATTCCCGTCAGAGACGGGTGTGGGATTTTCCTTCCTTGTAAAACAGCTGTTGTTGGAAAGCCACCAACGGCGTTTCCGAACCCGGTCACTGGTTCGTATTCAACAAAACCTTTGAACCCTTTGACCTGCACTTATCTCACTTTGTAACTAAAATCAGTGATCTGTTATCGGAGTTGAGCCCCGCCCCCCAAGGAGAGAACAGATAGAGAAGGAAGTGGGCGGGGTTGATAACCCCCCCCCCCCCCCCCCGCCCCGGCCAGGGTCCCCCAGGACAGCTGCCCTGCTAACTCAGTAAAGGTCTTCCGGCCTGGCTGCGGCTGCCGACACGGTCCAGAGGCTTGAAGCGGCAGGTGCGAGGCTGGAGGCGCGTGGTCTGAAACGTGGGCTCTGCCGGGGGTGCCGTCTCGCAGGCGCGTCCTGGGTCAGGCTCCAAACAGCCAGTGCCGTCTGTTTTTCAGTCCCTTCGGTTTTATATTTCCTGCCTCCTGGCACTGTACCTTCTTGCCACACGTTTTGAGATTCTAAAATCACATCTTTAGACCCGCCTCAGGGTCCACGGTGGGTATTGGCTTTAGATAATTATTACGTTTTTTCTAGACAAAGCAACCACCTCCTTCTGCCCCCTTTTGGAGATAGAATTTACATACAAGAACATGCCCCCGTATTAAGGGCGCGGCTCGGCGCGTCTGGACAAACGCAGGGACCCGTGTAGGCACCACCACAGTCAAGACATAGGCCATTCTCATCGACCCCCAAAGTTGCTCGGCTTCCCGTACGGGGACTCTCCTGGGCCCTGGGCTCTGGGCCCCCCACGGATCCGCTCTCTCTCGTGATAGCTCAGATGATATCGTACCATATGCTCTCTCTTATACCTGGCTCCTTCCGCTCTGCAACTCTTGCTGGTAGACCCATCACCTCTATCTCTGCCCCTGTCTTCACATCCCCTTGGACACTTGTCATCGGGGTTAGTGTCCTCCCTAACCAGGACGCTCTCATCTCCAAACACCTAATTACACCTGCAAAAGCTCTTTTCCAAGTGAGGTCACAGCCCTGGGTTCTGGGTGGACATTTTGGGGCGGGAGAAGGGGGGACGGCCATTCAGACCATGCTGGAAAAGAAGGTGCTAGGGTAAAGGAATGACAGTAGAGTCGAATAAGGAAGAAAAAGAGAACTGGGGGTGTCGAACGCAAGCTGAGTAGGCCGGCTCCCTCCTCGAGGGGTCGGTCCTGGCCGACGAGCACCCCCAGGCCGAGGGAAGAGCGGACAAGGGCCTTGGACAGGAGTGGCCCGACCTGTGGAAGGGGGGCAAGGAGCCACGGGGCTGGGTCATGCTGGCCTTGCGGGCGACAGGGAAGATCTGAGACTGTCCTCGGAAGGAAACGTGGCACAGGTGAGCCTTGGAAGGAGAAAACCCGACCGGCCTGTGGCTGCATTGAGAGTGGACATCCTCGGTCAAGACTGGGAGCAGGGGACAGCTTAGGAGTCATCCAGGTGAGAGTCCGGGGCTTTGATCGAGAGAGGAGCGGTGGACGCGGGAAGAGCGGTTGAGTCTGGGTGTTTTGAATCAAAGGCAAACTTGGAGCAAAGGTGCACGGATCCTAGTGTCCGGCTCAGGGCGCGTTCGTGGGGGAAACGCTTGGTTTAACTGGCACCCAGATGAAGGCTTGCCCATTCTCTGCCCCGAGAGGCCTCCCGTGCCCCCCGCCTCCGCCGTGGCCCCGTCTCTGCCCAGAGGCAGCCACTCTCCTGACTTCCAGCACCCAAGGTTCCCGTGGCTGCTCTTGAACTTCACGTACACGGAGTCACCCCGTGTACACCGTGCGTGCATCACCCATACACCTGGAGCGTGGACGGTCCTTGTCACCCCAGCTGGTGTTTGCTCACGTGAACCTTCCACGGCTCACTCACCACCTGGCAGGTGCCGGGGAGGTGAAGTGCAGGAAGCCTGTCTGTGCCTCGCAGACATCCCGATGAGGACGATGGAGAGACGACAGACATCCATCTAGACAGACGTCTGAGGCCCAACGGGGGCCGGAGAGACAGCGTGGGAGTCACAAGTGTGTAGATGGCTTGAAGCCACGAGATTGCTGCGCGGAAGAGGCGAGCGTGGGTGAGAAGCCGGGGCGCTGCGAGATTGTGAGATCGCGGAGAACAGAAAGACTCAGCAGAGGAGACCAGCAGCCACGGCAGGGACCCGGGAGCCCACACCGGGGCCGTCCAGGAGGCCTCCGGGGAGATGAGCCCCAGGAAGCAGTCATCACCCCGGGCAGACACGGCAGAGAGGGCAAGAAGGGGACGCTGAGAGCCCACCTTCGCCTGAGCCACAAGGGGTCACGGGTGACCTTGACAAGACAGTTCCGTTAGACTGGGGGAGGTAGGCCCGGTGCAGGTGACAGTGCGGTGCGTCCGGGGAGGAGAGAAGCCTGGAGTATCGATGCCTCTTGAGGAGTCTTGCTGTCGAAGAGCCAATATAAAAACAAGAACAGGGGCGCCTGGGTGGCGCAGTCGGTTAAGCGTCCGACTTCAGCCAGGTCACGATCTCGCGGTCCGTGAGTTCGAGCCCCGTGTCAGGCTCTGGGCTGATGGCTCGGAGCCTGGAGCCTGTTTCCGATTCTGTGTCTCCCTCTCTCTCTGCCCCTCCCCCGTTCATGCTCTGTCTCTCTCTGTCCCAAAAATAAATTAAAAATGTTGAAAAAAAAAAATTAAAAAAAAAAAAAAAAAAAAAAAACAAGAACAAACAGGGCAGAAGCCGGAGGGGGAAGCGGTAACAAGCAAAGGGACTGTGTGAGGAGCCCGGTGTGGTTGGTCTTCCCCCCAGCAGAGCGCACGCCCGACATCGTTTTGTCGACTCTGAATGTATTTTAGCGAAAGTTGAAAAGGTGGGAAAAAGCGGGCAGAAGGGGATCATTCACAGAGGAGCGCTCGGAATGGCAGGAAAAGGAAAATGGAGGGGGAAATCTGTGTTTAAAACAACTTTCTTTTTAACATTTATTCATTTTTGAGAGACCGAGTGTGAGCGGGGGAGGAGCAGAGAGGGAGGGAGACACAGAATCCGAGGCAGGCTCCGGGCTCTGAGCTGTTCGGCGCAGAGCCCGACGTGGGGCTCAAACTCATGAATCATGAGATCATGACCCGGGCCAAAGTCAGAGGCTCAACCAGGGGAGCCACCCAGGCGCCCCAGGGGGTATCTGTGCTTTAAAGCTCCACAGATGGGGCACTGGGGTGGCTCAGTCGGCTGAGCATCTGACTCTTGAATTCGGCGCAGGTCATGATCCCAGGGTCGTGGAATCGAGTCCTGAGTCGGGCTCTGCATTTAGCATGGAGGCTGCTTGAGATTCATTCTCTCTCTCTCTCCCCTGCCCCCCCCCCCGACCCCCGCTTGCTCACACACTCTCTCTCTAAAAAAAATATTTTTTTAATTAAGAAAAAAAAAAAAGCTCCACAAATGATCCTGATGGGCAGCTAGGTTTAAGAACCAATGTGCTCTGGAGACTTTGACATGCCCACGTCCCCCGTCCCAGGGGTCCCACAAGAGCATGTGGGTTTTGACTTAAGAGCCCTGGGGAGGGACCCACGGGTCTGCCTTTCTCACAGGCTCCCCGGTGGTGCCCCTGCTCGTCCACAGACCACGTTCTGAGTATCAACAGACCAAAGAAATCCAATATAATCTGAACTATTGAGCTTGTGAAATGAAGCATGTGTGTTTCCTGGCAGAGTGAGATTCCTAAGGCCTCTCTTGCTATGAAAGGAAAGCACAAGCACAAAACAACACAGTGGGACACAGGACAGGTCCTCAAGGGGTCACGGATCGGGACAGTGTGGCCCCAGGTCTGTTCTGGCCCTGGAAAATATTTTCACAATGCCCCGTCTGTTCTTCCTCAGCAGATCACGCCTTCTTGCTGGTCTCGGTTGTTTGTTCCCGGCACAAATATGTGGGGCGAAGAGATAACCTTGGCCAACACCAACAGAAAGGACGGAGGGGCCTCTCCACCGCTCCCCGGGGCCCGGTGTTTACAGAGCACGCGGCCGCCTCTCCCCACGGGTGACCAGCTGAGTCGTCGTGGGGAGAGGCCGTAATGTGTTCCCATAAACTCGTTTCCGCATCTGTTTTCTCTGGCCTGAAAAATCCTGTCGGTTCTACTCAGGCCTTTCCTAAAGGACGCCCACTTGGTGGTGTTCACGCAAATTAGCTACTCTAGACACGGAAAGTCAGCAATTAATTTACAGACGATCCCTCCGGGTTACTCTGTTGAAGGCCCTGTCCTTTGGAAGTGGTCATACGGACAAAGGGACCCCCGGGTGCTAAATTCCTTGTTTCCTCTAACCTTGCTCCGCGTCCCTCCAGGCTCTGCGTTTTCAACAGTATACGCTCTAAAGTGTACGAATTCACACCGTTCACTTCGGCATTTCCCTACGTCACTGCTAGGCGGGGAGGGGGAGAAAAAAACAGTCTTGAATGACCCCCAGTGAAACAATGTGACAAATCCTGAGCGCAGGCCGTTCTGCAATTAGAACGATTGGCCCAGCCTCTCCGGAAAGTTTGTGTCGTGAAACTAAAAAGGTGGGGAGGCCATCCTAAAAGCAGCTGTATGCGTAACAACTAAACGCGATGTCTGAACCCTGACCGGCTCCTGGGTGGCTAAAAACTGGCATCTGGGGTCAACTCCTTGAAACTGTCACTTTGCATGCTTCGACCAAGTCTGAAGTTACCTCCTTAGCACATTTCAACCCTTGTCGCGCCAAGCTGCCGGCCCAGGATTTAACTTTTACCTTTTTACTTTTGCAAAATCCCATGAAGTAAACATTCCTCTGCAGTGAGATCTTTGGCGTGGACTCAGGGCTCACCATGATGTCCTGGCGTCATGATGCATCTTGACATACGTTTTTCTTTTTTTTAACCCCTACACAGGATTCGTTAGGCTGTGTGAATCTGTAGTGGGAAATGCTGAGCTCTTAGTCCTTTAAATACTGCTCTGCCTCCATTTCTCCCTCTCCTTCTTCTAGAATACTAAGGAGGCAGGGGCGCCTGGGTGGCGCAGTCGGTTAAGCGTCCGACTTCAGCCAGGTCACGATCTCGCGGTCCGTGAGTTCGAGCCCCGCGTCAGGCTCTGGGCTGATGGCTCGGAGCCTGGAGCCTGTTTCCGATTCTGTGTCTCCCTCTCTCTCTGCCCCTCCCCCGTTCATGCTCTGTCTCTCTCTGTCCCCAAAATAAAAAAAAAAAAAAAAAAAAAAAAATGTTGAAAAAAAAATATAGAATACTAAGGAGGCATAGGTTAGTACTTCATTGTTCTACATATCTTAACCTTTTTCGTAGTCTTTTGACCTCTTTGTCTCTCTGAGCAGGGCTCCAGAAAATTCTTTCTGACATACCTTCGAGTTCATCGAATCTCTCCCTGATTGCGTCTCACCCACTTTTAAACCCATCCACCGAGTTTCGGGTGTCTCATTTTTACGGCATTTTTCGTTTCAGAAGTTCCACTTGGTTTTTATTCCAATGATCTGTATCATTTTCCATTCTCTGCTCCTCACTTTTTATTTTCCGCTTTGACAATCCATCATGGACAGACAAGGGCAGAAATCTCTCTCCTGATGGTAGACCTGTCACTTTCTCCCTGTGGCCCTACCAAGTTTTGCTTCCAGTGTTTTGAAGCTAGTTGACTCATTGTATTCAACTTTGAAAATGTCACATGTTGCTAGTGATAGATGTCCTCTCTGTCACTCATAACACTTTTTGGTTTCGAGTCTGTTTTGTCTGACGCAACACAGCTCTCCGTGACTTTCTTTTGCATAATGTTTTCCTGGTATCTCCCCTTCACCCATTTACTATAAGTTTTTCTGTTATGTGTAGTGTGTGTCTTATAAATGAACTTTTTACTCCCGTCTTTCACCCGGTCCATTTACCCCATTTCTATTTACGATAATTACGGACACATTTGGACTTCTTTCCCCATTTTACTTCTTGCTTTCCATTTGTTCTGAATTTGTGCTAATGCTCCCCCTCCCCCGTTGTTTTGTTTTGTTTTGTTTTTGTTTGTTGGTTCGTTTGTTTTTTACTTTCACCAGGCCACGCGAGAATATAAAGCAACCAGAAGTCCAAGCTGCTGTAGAGTTTTGACACATACACACGAATCGGCAGCAACCATTCTAAGGTACATCTACCAAAGTTAAAAATACACACGCCTCTGTTTCAGCAAATCCACCCACAGAAACGCTTGTCCACACGCCCGTAGGACACACGTACCTGAATGCCCAACAGCCTTCTTCGTAAGAGCCAAATCCAAAAATAATCCAAATGTGGACAAGTGATCTGCAGTTACAATCACACAGAAAATACAACTGAGTGGCCAGGAAAAAAAAGGAATTAAGCACAGCTACACATACCAACTTGGAGGTAACTGAAAATAATAATGTGAGGTGAAAAGAAATCAAACACCGAAGAATAGCCACTATATTTTTTCCTGATACAAAGTTTAAACCCAGACAAAACAGAACTGGAGTAGGATTCACGCCCGAGGCGTAAAACCAAACAGGAAAGCAAGATGGTGTCAGCACGGGGTCACTTCTGCAGGGAGGGCGCGGGTGCGACGCGCAGGGTCGGTGAAGGGACCGCTGGGGCGCTGGCCATCCCTTTCGTGTCCTGGGTGAGACGGTCATTTCTGAGCCATGTATCTTCGCATGCAGTTGTCTGAATGGGTATTATATTTCGCTATGAAAAGAGGGGAAAAAAAAGGAATATCGTTCATCAGTAGCTTTTTTCTTTTTTCATGTTTATTTATTTTTGAGACAGAGAGAGACAGAGCATGAATGGGGGAGGGTCAGAGAGAGAGGGAGACACAGAATCCGAAGCAGGCTCCAGGCTCCGAGCTGTCAGCACAGAGCCCGACGCGGGGCTCGAACTCACGGACCGTGAGATCATGACCTGAGCCGAAGTCGGACGCTCAACCGACTGAGCCACCCAGGCGCCCCAGGAGATCTTTTTTCTACTCACTCACCATCATTTCCCAAACCTCCGCTTTCATTGCCACGGTGACATCCTTTCACTGAGTCGTCTAGTCTTCAAAGTTGCTGTATCCTCGGTGTGGGTCTGGGCACGCGAGGTCACAGGGGGAGCTGGGCGCGCACACAGTCCTGGCGCTGGAGGGGGCTTAGCGAGGAGGAGGGGTCTCCATCATCACAGGGGGAAAGCGGAAGGGATGGAGTCGGCGGGCTCAGTATAATTTAGGTGGCACATCACTCCCTTGTAAGAGGTGAAGGAGAAAAGCTATCTGCCACGTTGGGCAGCCCGGCTCCGGACCCCTCCTCTAAAACAGAGGCGTGGGCTTGGGAGGCGCCTAGGGGGCTCGGTCGGTTCAGCGTCCGACTCTTGATTTCGGCTCAGGTCTTGCTCTCATGGCTTCTGGGATCGAGCCCCGCATCGGGCTGAGCGTCAAACCTGCTTGGGATTGTCTCTCTCTCTCCCTGCTTCTCTCTGCTCCTCCCCGCCTCGTGCTCGCTCGCTCGCTCTCAAAATCAGTAGACGTTAAAAAAAAAATTATTTAAAAATAAAAAACAGTGTTTTAAAGGCATGGGCTTGGCAGTGGGGCTCTAGCACTTTCTTCGGACCTTAACTCTTTTGCCAGACTTCTCCACGGACACCCAATACATAGAAACATCATGGCGGGGCGGCTCCATTCGGGGTCCCACTCCTGCTTCCCAAGCCCTGGACACATGTCCTCAGCGTTCTGGGGCTGTGTGGGCACAGAGCGTGGGCAAGGTCCGTGGCGCCCCCACCCCCCCACCCCGCCACCATGGCACACATAGCACTGGGAAGGCACGAAGACTTTTACAACCTTAATTATCAGCTTCTGTCAAAATGAGTGAGGAAAGCACCTGCTTTGCCTGTAGGGCAATGATATAAAGCTTCATTAAAAAAATTTTTTTTTTAATGTTTATTTACTTTTGGGAGAGACAGAGACAGAATGCAGGTGGGTTAGGGGCAGAGAAAGAGGGAGACACAGAATCCGAAGCAGATTTCAGGCTCCGAGCTGTCAGCCCAGAGCCTGACGCGGGGCTCGAACTCATGGACCGTGAGATCATGACCTGAGCTGAAGTCGGACACTCAGCCGACTGAGCCACCCAGGCGCCCCAATGATAACCCAGGGCATCTGTGGGCACATGGGTGCTTGCAGAGCACGGTCGAAGGGGCTGGCTGCGCTGAGAGTCCAGGGGTCGAGCCCAGGAGCTCCCTTTGCAGCCAGGAAAGGCTCAGGTCTCATGGGAATTCCTGCCTCTTCAACACGACACGCACACACACAAGCACACACACAAGCACACACACGCACTCCCCCACACACATAGAGGCATGTGCACACACATACACATGCATGCACATGCTCAGCCCAGAGGCAGGGGCTCCCCCAGATCTCGAGGTACATGTCTCTGTGCCGCCCCAGGGACAACGAGCAGGTACCTTGGGCAGCAGGGAGGGGGCACCGTCCCATCCAGAGCCGTGCCTCCAGTCCCCAAGCTGAGCGGGCTCCTGGCACGTCATAGGTGAGCCATAAAAGCTCGAATGTCTGAAGAAACTTCCTGAAATGTGGGTGCCCGGGCTGTCGATGTTTGAGAACGATAATGATGGACTGACACCGAAGTGCCCAGATTCTGTGGCAGCCTTTTCACGTATCAGCGAACCTTTACTGAGACTCAAGCACGCACCTGGGCTGGGGAGAAAACGGTGGGTAAGACGTGACCCAGCCACGGAGCAGAGGGGACACATATCTTGCGTTCTTCGTGACAGGGCCACGCGGAAAGCATTAGAAACCAGATGTGCGCCCCAGGCTGGGAGCAGGAAAGAGAGAGCAACAGAGTCTGGCCAGGGCTGGGGTGCTGGGCTTCCCAGAAACGGTAGTGTTCCATCTGGGTCAGGAAGCAGGGGGAGGCTTTTCCCAGGTCAAGAAGGGAGAAGGTGTTCCTGGTCGAGGGAACTGCCCACGGGTATAAAAAAGCACATTATATTCCAGAAGGTGAAAAGTCTAATTTCTCTGGAACCTAGGTGAGCAAGGATCAAATTCCTCTTGGCCCCATTAAAAAATAAATTCCTCAGGGCCTTACAGAACAGGCTGAGGAGTTTGGACTTTATCTCGTGGGGAACCGGGGACTGGTGGGGGTAAGTAACAGCATTATCGCTGGGGTGAGCACATGATTGAAAGTGGCCTGGCTGCGATCGGTGGGGTAAGAATCTGGAATCCTGGAATCTGTGACCACACCTATGCAACTGAGTCAGGACCGCCCCTTCCTTCTCCACCCTCTTCCCTGAACCAGATAATTCTGGTAGGCTGGCCTTCTATCCTTCTGAAGCCGTGTCCTCATTGACACGTGGCAGGCTAAGATGGGACAGGTCCTCTGGTCAGAGGGGAAGATTTCTTCCATTCTGGCAGGGAGCACTGGGGAGCACTCAGGGCAGGGCTTCACCAAGCCTAGAACCTTGTTGCCCTTGGGCACTTGACCTCGCTCTCCGTGACACAGAGGTTGCCCACCCCCCCCAGCCCCAAGGCCCTATGGGGTGCTGGAGCCAGGTCCCACGGGCTTGCGAGTGCCAGCTGGTACCTTTTCCAGAATTTTATGAGCTGATTTTTTTTTTTTTAAGTTTACTTATTTTTGAGAGAGACAGAGACAGAGTGCGAGCAGGGGAGGGGCAGAGAGAGAGAGAGGGAGACACAGAATCCGAAGCAGGCTCCAGGCCCGGAGCTGTCAGCACAGAGCCCGACCCGGGGCTCGAACCCACGGACTGCGAGACCGTGAGCTGATTGCCAAACAGAACCCTTGTTGGGGTGCCTGGGTGGCTCAGTTGGTTAAGTATCTGACTCTTGATCTTGGCTCAGGTCATGATCTCACGGTTCGTGGGTTCGGGCCCCACGTCGGGCTCTGCACTGAAGCCAGGGAGCCTGCTTGGGCCTCTCTCTCTGTCTCTTTCTCCAAATAAATAAATAAACATTAAAAAAAAAAAAAGCACAGAGCCATTATTAAAACTTAAGTTATATAAACTACAGTTAAGTGATCTAAAACAGAAATAACAAATACTCAACCTCCCCCCGCTTCCTAATGATCTACTGCCCCTCCATCATGCCGTTGAGGCCATGTGCACCGCGTGTGGAGAATAGAGAGCCCTCCAACAGTGCGCTCCTGCACGTCCCCGCGAAGCGCCACGTTCAGCGGCCCCCCCGTGGGAAGCCTGGAATCCGCCCCGGTGGGAGTATTGACAACAGCGAGATCGGCGAGGGCCGCAAGCCAGGGTTCGCAGAGAGCTGGGTGTGAGGCATCTGCCATCACTACACCACTAACCTCCACCCACCCACCCCCCCTTTGCTGGCTCCCACGAAAGCACACCCCGCCCCCCTCAGGCCTGTTCTTCACCCTTCTAGCAACACAACTACTCTTGGCAGATTAGCTCGCAGGTGGGTGTCAGGAAGGTGTGGGGACCCTGGCAGGAGTCCTGAGCGTCCGCCCCTGAAGAGTCACTCAGTCCTGCTGTGGGGCATCTCCCCGTGCTTCCCACAAACCCCACCCAGGACCTCACACCCCGGATGGCCTCCCGGGGCGTCTGGCAGTGTGAGTGCCCGAGCCCTGGAAGCGGGAAATGGCAGAGGGGCCTTGCCTGGTCAAGCCAACAACCCGCAAACAGCACAGCCTCACATTCTAGGTGGCAGGCGACCGTGCTGGGCGTCTCTCCAGGGTGCCCGGTTCCTGAATGCCACCGTGCGGCCGGGCACCCTCCAGGGAGAACTCCTTTCCAAGGACAAGACCGCGCCAAGCAGACAGCTGGAGGCGGCAACGTGCCTTCTGTCTAAACCAGTCAGCAACACTAAAAAGGCGGCCCCGTCTACAGACTGCCGAGACTCCTCTTGCCACAGATTTAAATTCTCAGGAGTACCTTCGTGACCTTGGAGTTGCTAAGGGAGACGTGTGTCAAACAGGACATTTGTTTAAAACAAAACAAAAGAAAACCAAAACCAAAAAACTAACAGAGAACACCGAAAGGGGAAGATTGGCCATTGGCACTTTGTTAAATTCAAGGACGTCTGTTCATCAGAAGACACCACCGATGGAAGAAAAAGGCAGCTCGCAGATGGAGAGAAGAAATCTGTCCTGCATAAAACTGACAGGGGGCTCATATCCAGAATGTGCAGGGAACCCTGGGTCAGAAGGAAAAGACAGACAAGCGAATTGCAAAGCAGCAAAGGCACATGTGCTTCGCGAAAGAGGTTCTCCAGAAGACCCAGTTCGCCTATGGAAAGGTATGCAGCCTCATTAGTATCCGGGAAGTGACAATTAAAAGTCACGGTGAACTATCACCACACGCCCACAAAGCCGGGTAGCACTTTGAGAACAGAATGACAGACGTTGGTGAGGACCCAGGACAACCGAAACTCTCGTGGGAGTATAAACTGGTACTACCTCTCTAGAAAAGAGTTTGGCAACACGTGCCAAGGCCACGCGCACACACTTGCCGTCCGGCCCGGAAGTTCCCAGCGTTGCGTGTATTCTCCTGCCCGAGGGCAAGTACTAGAATGTTCCTCACTGCTTTATTCACAGCAGTCCCAAACGTCCTGCGGTCATTGACTAGGGTATGTTCACCGCACAGAATACTATGTAGCCGTGAGAAAGAACAGCCTTAGAACCGCACGCTGCCGCAGACTGAATCCCACAAGGAAGCCAGGCACCATAGAGCGCATGCCGCACGAGTCCACGTGTGTGATGTAGTTCACGTGCAAAAGCAGTGGAAACTAGCCTGGGCTGGTGGGTCCCTCTGAGGGGGGGAGGCCAGTTGTAGAAAAAACACTTACCAGAATCCAAAGTTTAAAAATCAAAATGGTCCCCGGCCCCTTGCTGCATTGTGGACTTTTCCTGCTCTGCCTTTTGGAGACAGAAATTTCAAGGACGGGTAGGACGTCCGAGAAGCCCCTACCTTCCTGACCACACTGCCCGTTGTCAGCCACCGGCCGGGCAGGAGCGCTGGGGACACCAGAGTAATGATTTCATTTTGGCTTCAAGGAAGATTTCCACTGGCGACTCCACCTTTCATCTCTTTTTAATTTTAATTATATATCAAGAATTTTCATAGCGCTCACTGTGTACCAGGCACTGTTCAAAGTATAATATTAATGAACTGATTTAGCACGTTACGCATTCATTCATCCAGACTCCTGGGGACTTATAACAGTGGCCCCTGTATCGAGCACTTACTATAATGCCACTTAGTAAGCTATCAATGAATTCTCACATGGGCCCTTGGGAGGGGGAGAGGTTTGTTTCAATTGTTTCAATGAGGCAACAGTGGTTCAGAGAGGTTAAGTGACTTGTCCAAGGTCACACAGCTAAGTCAGTGACAGAAGCATTTCTCCAAAGCACCATGCTTAGACATGTCTAGTGACCACCCTGAACCAAATAACTTTTCGAGACTGGTCTCTTAGGCCTCAATGCCAGTGTCATGAATCAGAATCACAGAGGTTGTTCAAAACCGGATTCCTGGCCCCACCCTGCATCACAGAGCCGGACTCCCCACCCTGCACACAGTAGGCAAGTAGGGCCTGTCTGCAGATGGAGGGAAACCTGGCCGCCTGGATGGCTCTTCCTCCAAGAAGTGTGTGTCTGTGGACGGTGGAGGAGGGTGGAAAGTGCCTCCCTCCCTCGCTCCCTTCCTCCCAGTTTCTGGGCAATGTTACATCTCCTACTCTGGGAAGCCCTCCCTGACCACCCCAGCCTATACCCCAGTACTGCTCACCCTTTTTTCTTTGCCTTAGTTGTCTTCTTCGTGCCTCAGGCTTTTATATGGACTAAAATGAACCATATGAAATTGTCCTTTCAATTTCAACGGTAGTTGAAAATGGGACATTTTATCCTGTCCAATGAATGTAAGCCTTTCCCTGCGGGGAATGCCCCAACGCCCGGTCCCGGAGGGAGGGTCGGGGATGTCTGTTGTTCACAGCCTCATCCGCAGCCCAAGCCCAGCACCCGGCAGGCACCCAGGAAACGACGGGTAGGTGGGCTGGGAGAACCCGACGGCTCCCAAGAGCCGCCGCGCAGCAACACACCCCGGGCGCCGCCCCCGTGCCGCGCAATCCCGGGCACCTTCCCGGCCGCGGCGGCCCCGGGCGGGGTGGGGCCCGCCGTCATCCATTTACCAGCCTCGCCCCTCGGCGGGCGCGCGTTAATGAGATTAGCAATTAAAAAGCGAGGGAGCCTGTGGCGGCGGCGGCGGCGGCGGCGGCGGGGCCACCACAGGGCCGAGCGGGCGGGACGCGCGCGGCAGCAGCGCTCCGAAGCAGCCCCTCGCCGAGCCCGCGGCCATGGAGAAGGCGCGGCCGCTGTGGGCCAACCCGCTGCAGTTCGTCTTTGCCTGCATCTCGTACGCCGTGGGCCTGGGCAACGTGTGGCGCTTCCCCTACCTGTGCCAGATGTACGGCGGAGGTGAGTGCGCCGGAGGGGGTGCGCGCCAGCCGGCGCTGGGCCCGTGCTCCCGGCCGGTAAACTGAGGCACGCCGCTGCCCAGTTCTTCCCCCAGAGCCGCCCTCGTGGCGGGGGGGGGGGGGATGCTCTCTGCAAGCCCCCAATCCCATCCCAGGGGCGTCCCAGCGCCTCACACCCTTGCTGAGAGCCCTAGGAGGGTCGGGGAGCGTTTTCTCCCTGGGGCAGTAGTCTGAGCAAGCCTTCCCTTTACCTGGGAACAGTGAGCAGGAAATTGGCTTGCTCGACAGAAACTCCTGACACCAGTGTTCAAATCAGAAGCGTATTCCCAGCAGCGCGATTTGAAACTCCGGGTCAAAGGGTCTTGAGCCAGCTGTTTAAATCTTTTTGTTAAAGCATTGGTTTGGGTTTGGAACCGCAGGTGACAGGACAGGCAAGTCATTGCAATTCTGTTGTTTCGGGTTTGGTTTGATTTTACAAGTGCTTCCTCTGACGCATCATGCACACTCACCAGCTAGACCAACACACGCACCTCATTTTCCCTTAACATTACAGAGAGCCGGGGACACCTTCGTGACATGCCACAGAGCCTCTGTGCATGCGGTTGTCGCTTTGGAAGGCAGTGTGGCAAGAGGGGTTCAAGCCTCAGCATTGAACAGTTTTTCCTCCTCGGTTCCATTCCTAGAATTCTACCTGAAGGAAATGATCAGAGTTCTGACCGAGGGTGGAAGGATCGTCTCGATCTTTTTTTTTTTTTTTTTACATTTTATTTATTTTTGAGAGAGAGACAGAGACGGAGACAGAGCACAAGTGGGGGAGGGGCAGAGAGAGAGGAAGACACAGAATCCGAAGCAGGCTCCAGGCTCCGAGCTGTCAGCACAGAGCCTGATGCTGGGCCCGAACCCATGAATTGCAAGGTCGTGACCTGAGCCGAGGTCAGTTGCTTAACCGACTGAGCCACCCACGTGCCCCTGGTCTCCATCTTTTAATAAGAGTAAAATGTTGGAAACTTCCTAAGCCCTTGGGGCACCTGGGTGGCTCAGTCGGTTAAGCGGCCGACTTCAGCTCAGGTCAGGATCTCACAGTTTGTGGGTTTGAGCCCCGCATCGGGCTCTGTGCTGACAGCTCAGAGCCTGCTTGGGATTCTCTCTTTCTCTCTCTCACTCAAAAATAAATAAACTTAAAAAAAGAAGAAGAAGAAGAAAAAAAGAAACTTCCTGAGCTGTCAACTAAAGGGGTTGGTTCAGTAAATTATGGAACATCCATGTAATGGTGTTCTTTGCAGCCACTAAGAAGGAGTTTTCAGAACTTTCGTGTAAGTTTTCTCCTGTCATATTCAGTGGAGGGAGAGGAAGTCAGAATCAATATTGTGTAAAAGGGATGATCTCAATTATGTTTAAAAATATGCCAAGAAAAGAGACGAGGAAAAAAACACTCCAAGATATTAATAATAGTTATCTCAGAGTGATTTTTCTCTGCTTTGTACTGTGTGTGTGCATGTGAGTGTGTGTGTGTGTGTGTGTGTGTGTGTGTGTGATGCCTTCTATAATCAGAAATGTTTTTCACCATGAAGGACAATAAGAGATGTTAGACCAAAGGATTCACAAAACGTAACCCATGTAAGAAGGACCAAGACGTAAAACACTGCTCCCCCTCCCTTTTTCCCCACCAGTTCAAAAACAAAACCAAAACAAAAACCCAAAACTTGACAAAAGTCAATCCATGGAGTTGTTGTTTTGTTTTGTTTTTTTACGTAGCGTATCTTAACTCTCTGATTCCTTTTTTAAAATTTTTTAATGTTTACTTATTTATTTATTTTTAATTAAAACAATTTTTAAAACATTTTTAACGTTTACTTTTTATTTTTGAGAGAGAGAGGGAGACAGAGTGTGAACAGGGGAGGGTCAGAGAGAGAGGGAGACACAGAATCCGAAGCAGGCTCCAGGCTCTGAGCCGTCAGCACAGAGCCCGACGTGGGGGCTCGAACTCACAGACCGCGAGATCGTGACCTGAGCCAAAGTCGGCCGCTCAAATGACTGAGCCACCCAGGTGCCCTTCTCTGATTCCTTTATTCATTTGAAGGCCATAAATACATTAAATTTCTTTGAAGGGCCTGTGTTGCCATATGTTGGAACAGCTTCATAACTGACTTTTCAAAGAATTGTCAGCATGAGGTTTCCTCGTCCTGCTGTGCTCGGCACACCCAGCCATGATACCTCTTTCCTGGCTGCGTGTTTTCCAGCCATCGGCCCAGGTGAGCCTTGCTGTCACATGACTGTTTAATTCCTTGTTAATAACAACACCGTCCCCTGAATCGTCTGCAGGTGACACAGGTAGGCTAGAGTCGTTCTGGAACAGAATATATGGAGGGAGTTGCTGGGGACACCTCAAGCCCTCTGGGACCCAGAAAAGGAAAGAAGAAGAAACCCTGGGGGCGCCTGGGTGGCCCAGTCGGTTGAGCCTCTGACTCTTGATTTCGGCTCAGGTCATGATCTCACGGTTCATGGGTTCGAGCCCCGTGTCGGGCTCTGTGCTGACAGTGCAGAGCAGAGCCTACTTGGGATTCTCTGCCCCTCTCTCGCTCGCTCTCTCTTTCTTTCAAAATAAATGAATAAATTAAAAAAAAAAAAGGGAAGAAGAAATCCTGGGTCTGGTACATAGTGTACTTGGGCTGGATGGGTGGACGGATAAATGCCGGCTGATGGATGGGCAGGCACGGAGGAGAGGACGGGTGGGTGGCCGGCTGGAGGCGTCTGAGGTGGGCAGGTACAGGCTGGGCCGGTGGCACCCCCTTAAGCATAAGTGTCTACACAATAAAAGACGAAACAGCTTATCCAGGCGCAGTAAGGACTTCGTCACCCGACACCGGCCCCTATTTCCACCCCATCGTCTGCCATCTGTTCATTTTCTAGTCCCGCCAACTATTCTGGACCACTTCTCTGTCCAGAGAATGGGTATTCCCTGCCTCTACACTTTGCACGAGGTTATTCCCCCCCCCCCCTCCCGGGAAGCCGCCGTTAGCCTGGAGCCCCCTTTCCCGGTCTCCCCCCAGCCCCACGCTGTGAAGCAGCCGGGTCAGAAGAGGCGCCGGTGAGTATTTGTTGGACGGATGAGCAAGCTCTGTTGGGAAAAGCACAGGAGACGCGAGGTGGGGTTGCCGGTGGTTTTCCCCAAGCCTTGCCCTGCCCAGCAGTGTCACCTGCTGATAGGTGATATATGTGGCCCCAAATCCAGGCCGTTTGCAGACCCACTGTCATGAGAGGCTCCAGAGGAGCGTTTAACCTCCTTCTAAATGACCCACCGCCTCCCGCCAACAAAGAGCTTGTTTATGAACTAGAGAGCCAGGCTGTGCCGAAATACTTCGCAGAATAAAACGGATTAGGGGTCCGTGCGCCCTTCCACGGGGCTGTGCCTGTGACCCGTGAGGCTTGTTCCCGTCCTGCCCTTCCGAGCCAGGCCCAGCACGAGGAATGTTAATTCGGAAGATTACATTCCGGGTACCAACCCCCGCCGTTCAGCGCGCCGGCGCTTGGCAGACCTAAAAGAGCACAAAACCCCACCTCGAGCGAGTCCCCTGGTCTCGGCGACCGTGTCAGGGTGGGAGACCGCGTGGTTCCAGAACGGAGCCGGGACACGAACGCGCTGCGCACACCCGTGGGGAAACTAGATACCCCAGCGCCTGGTTTGTACGTAAAGGCGCTCGAGTCGCAGAAGAAACGGGGACGCCTGAGAACAGTGGTGTGGCTGGTGGCAACGTGGACGTTTTTCCCCTAAGTCTTCTCTCTATTATATTTGAACCGTGAAGAGGAAGAAATCGGAGGACACCTGCCTGTGTTGTGGTTGGATGACACCCAGACTGGATGTCCCACGTCCCCCCGATGCCCCCCCTGCACCTCCCTTCCCTCCTCTCTGGTCCTTAGAGCTGTGCGTCTCCAACTGTAGCCTCCCTGGGGAGCCCCATAAACTGCAGGTCTGTGGCCCCTGCCCCCTGAGACCCTGACTCAGACCTGCGGTGACGCAGGGACGGGATCTGCCTTTCTAACCAGCACCTAAGGGGTATGGATGCTGTGGGGCCACGGAGCACAACTTGGACGAAGGTCAGGGTTGCTCCTGTGCCCCCCAGGGCCACCAGCGGCTGGGAGCCAGGTAGTGGGGTGCTGGAAAATGTTGATCAGCTGCCGGGGATGGGGTGGGGGGGGAGTGGAGGGGAGGAAGTAAGACCTCAAGTGTAGCATTTGATGATAATCGCAGTGCAAACGCTCCCTCCAGGGCCGATTTCACACTGTGATGTCCCCGCGTAAGGTCCCAGCAGGTGGTGGTGGCAGAGATGTGGGCAGCTGGCTCTCGTGCGTGAGCTGGCCCCAGTGGCCCCGCGCGCCCCTGCCGCCGCAGCCCTCCAGGCCACGCCCAGCCTGGGACCGAGCTACACATATGTGTGTGCATGTGGGTGCCCGCGTGGGGCGGGAAGCTGAGTTTCAGGGCTTTGTCGTCTGTCGAGCACATGAAGGTTCCAAGGTCGGCTCCCGAGGCTGGGTTCCGGCAGTGAGGCAGTGTGGTCAGCGAGTCCCTTGAGGAGCCACGTCTGGTGCCCGGGCTGGGGTTTCGGGACTCGGTGCCCCGGGAGACAGCAGCGTGCGAAGCGTTTCCGGCGGTCGGTGCTGTCACCCCCACTTAGAGGTGGGGGACAAGTCCAGAGAAGAAAAGGGGGCTCCTGGAGGTGTAGCTGGGGCTCAGGCCACTCCTGCGTCCGAGCCAGGGCTCTCTCTAGGCCCCCCACGTCGGGGTCTCATCTTCTGATCCGAGCAGGCCAGGAGTGACTGCGGTAGATGGGAGTCCCAGGCCCAGACTCGCCGTGACTCAGGGCACTTTACTTTCCCGCACGGTCTGCTGTGATGCTCAACCACAGAGGGGGGCTGGCCCAGCACCTGCTGTCTGCAGTGTCCCCAGGGGAAGCCCTCCTATGGCTGTCAGGCCAACCCCCTCTGCGCCTCTGCCCTCCCCCCAAATGTCTGGTGCCCTCCCTCTGCTGGGCGTACCCTGTACTCCTCATCCTGTCCAGGAGACCTCCTCCTCCCTCAGTTAAAAGGGACTCCAAAGCCATGTCTTACCATGCACAGCACCGTGGGCTCAGACACGGCTCACCCCCGTCCCCCACGGTGGGGAGGAACAGCCAAGATACAGTGCCCACCTGCCCATGGAGAAGCCTCAAACCCGTCTACACGTTAGCATCACCCGGGAGCTGTGAAACATGCCGACGTCTGTCCCTCCCCAGAGCCTGATTGAGCCGGTCTCATGTGTGGCCTGAACATTAGTTTTAAAGCTCCCCAGGGGATCCTACTGTGCATGGGGATGAGAACCGCCATCGTCTATCCTGTTCCAAACAGGAAGGAGAATAGAGAAGTACGCGCTCAGCGATATAAACGTCCTAGGAATTAATTTCAGTCCTTCAACAAGTATTGAGTATCTGCTGCAAGCCAGGGACAAAGGTGGTCATCGCCCTTAAGGGGGCGGCACCCCCTTAATGGAAATGGCCCTTCCACACGGCGGGGGGCAGCAAGAGCTTCCGCAGACGGTTCTTTGGGAGGCTTCGCTGAAATGACTCGAGGAAGGACTCACTGCCCGAGAGAACCCAGGAAGGCTCCCGGCCGTGGTGGCATTTCATCTAGGCCTTGACAGAGGAGTCCGAGAGCATCAGGTAGCTTGAGGGACAAAAACCTTCCAGGCAGAAGAAACCCCCGTGTGCCAAAGACACAGAAGGGTATGCATCCAAGGGGAATGGCTGGAAACTCTACGTGGCCCGGACGTATGGGGTGGGCGCCGGGGCAAAGGCGGGAGGGGAGAGGAGGAAGGCGAGGAAGGTTCCAGCATGAACCCAAAACCAAAGAACCCTCAATAGCTTCGCTGGGAAGTTAGAACTTCCCTTGGGGAGCAGAACCAGGATCTCAGGTGGGGAGCGGTACCCTCAGAGCCATAGTTTACAGAGACGGGGCCAGGGGCCGGGGCCATGCTGGCACAGGGGGTGGGCAAGGAGGGGTGGGGGCAGATGAACAAGTTTTAGACCAAGGCGTCAGGCAGGGTAAGGGCGGGGGAGAGGGGTGGGTACTTTTCATTTTTCTTACTTGTGTCTTCCTTCTCCGTTTCCCAAAAGTTGACTGGTGTCGACTCCAAATAACAAACTTTTGGGGGAAAGCCAAGATGGAAGGGGTCAATGAGGAGGAGGAGAAGGCCTTGGGGTGGAGGGGCGCAGAGGAGAGGACAGCGCTCCTCAAAGTGTGGTCCCCACGCCAGCAGCTTCAGCATCCCCTGGGGATGTGTGATCCGTGCCCCTTAAACTGAACACGTGCACACCCCAAGAAGAAAAAAAAAAAAATCAGGTTAAAAAGTCCTCGTGTGGTTTGGTAGAGACCAAGGTGTGTAAGTAGGAAGAGAGCATGCGTCTGAGCAAACCGTCCCCTGAAAGTGGCTGCATCTGCTTGTTGGGGTCTTTGTTGGTCTCAAAGGCCAGAGCGAGATTTGCGGACATAAATGTCCTACAGAGAGAGGATTTTCTCTTGTCGTGAGCCTCTTGGGAGCAGCAAACAGATACGGCGCTGGCTGTGATAATTAGAAAAATAAGCAGCAACGTGTTCTAGAAGGACATACGTGCGTGTGTGTGTGTTGGGGGGGGGGGTCCCAAATGTGATACGTGTTCATGGTAGAACATTTGGAAAATTAGAGAAATATACAAAGAAAGAAAATACAAAACCATCCCCAATTCCAGTACCCAAAGGTCATGCTGTTACTTTGTTGTTTTTTCTTTAAAAAAATTAAGAACATGTTTTGTATGTAATTTAGTGTCTTGCTATTTTTTACTTCACCTCTGACCATCATTTCCAAAACCGTTCGATACTCTTTGAAGCTATGAACTTAAAACGGCTCCGTGCGGGTCCGTGGACATACGGAACAGCTTATGTACCCATTCTCCAGTGTGGAACTTCATCTCGCACAACTTGCAAGCCGTATGTCTAGGTGGGAAATACATTTGCATCAGTGGTGCCTCGGGACCGTATGGCTCCTAGCACGAAGGGGGAGAGGCCCAGCTAGAGACCCTCCCCCATGTCCTCTGCTGATTACAAATGTCTTGAGCCTGCTCTTGACCCCCCGGAGGGTGCACCAGAGGTCTTTCTGGGAAGTAAGTACTTTTTGTAGATATCAGCCAACTTGTCCTTGCGAATGGCCGCTGGGGCTGCCCGACGCGGTGAAACCCTCACCCCAGGGGGGTGGGCTTCCCTGGCGAGAGGGACAGGCGTCCACCCTGCTAGAAAGGGCTGCTCTGTCCCCCGGGGTGCCCTTCTCCTCTCAGGGTGCCTCTCTCCTCCCCCTGCCCGATTTTCCCTCGGATTCTGGGAGATGGGCATAAACTTCCCACAGTTGGCCACTCTGTCAGGTCTAACTTCTCAGCTGCAGGTGGGGCTGAACGACCGTCGTGTTCCGTGGAGCGAATCTTCCAGGCTGGAACACTCAGACCTGTGTCTCCGGACCTCCAGACAGCCCACCGTTTTTGCCCCCTGGTGCATAGGACACGAGAGCTCACAAAACTTAATTTTTTTTTTTTTTTTTAACCTGGGACTAGTGGGGCCTTTCAGGAACGTAGCCAGGGAAGCGTCTGGTAGAATTTGTTACTGTTCCGGATGCTGTCTTGGCAGCCTTCTGTCCTGCTTGGTTCTCCCTAGAGACACAGGAAGCGCTTGGGCTTGCGGTCCGTGCCTCATTGCCTGTCCTTTCCACTTTCTCCTTTCTCCTTGAGCTGCAGGGTAATTTCTAAAGGTTGTGGGGTTTTTTGTTGTTGTTGTTTGTTGGGTTTTTTTGTTTTGTTTTTGCTTGTTTTTTGTTTGTTTCTGCTTATTGCCTCCATTGGCTTTAAATTCACCTGCCGTATGTTTTTCGTCTTCAGACATTTCTTCTTCTTCTTAGATTATCCTTCATCATCGTCCAATGCTGTTCCATAAACACGGGGTCCTCTTGGCTCTCCTAAGAGAAGATACTAGAAATTTGCTAACACATTTCTTCTGTTTCTCATGGCAAATCAATTTCAGAGGAAGACAATTGCTCTGATGCCTTCGAGTGGCCCTTTTTTTTGATCTACGGTGTATTATCGTAGGTGCAAAGGCTTCCTTCTGAAGGTCAGCCTTTCTGAGGGAGGTGCAGGCCAATATAGACTTGCCCAAGGTCTATATTAATACAGCCACAAAATAAAGCGAGAGTTCAGAGGAATCTTGAATGAAATTTTAGCAACATGATGAAGTGTACCAGGCCTGTCAACTCTCTCTGGTAATAGCTTCCCATATTGCCCACCCAAGTAGAACCACCATCAGAGAGCCACTTACCATCGAGCAGTCACTCAGCAAACACTTACTGACCCCCCTACTCCATATCCGGCCCTGTTAGGGGCTGGAGATTCAACTGTGAGCCAGGCAGACCCCGTCTCTGTACTTGGAAGCTGTTTAGGGAAGTAGGGGTGGAGAGAGCGGTAGACAGTGAGCAGGGACTGTGAGGGGGGCACCCCACTTACCTTTGGGTGACCTGCAAAGGTTTCTGGAGGAAGTGATGTGCGTGGAAGGTCTGGTGAGGCCTGAAGGATTCTGTCCTGCCTCCAACAAATATTCCCGGTGCTCTGCTCTCCGCCCAGCACCGCTCTGTTCTGCACAGACCAGGGAGCAAGAACATCCGTGCTAAGGGGAGACAGACACCAAGTAGTCAAAGTCACAGCAGAATTTCACGTGGGTAACTGCTCAGAAGGAAGGTCCAGCGGGGTGAGGGGTTGAAGGCTCACTGTGGCGCGGGGACTGTTGTCGCTGAGGCAGACCGGGAAGGCCCCTCTGAGGAAGGCAGGTTCGGCAGAGAAATGAGAGAAGGGAGAGAGCGGTCCAGGCTGAGGGAACAGCCAGGGCGAGCGTGCAGAGGCCGGCCCCACAGGAAGGGCCCCGTGGCTGCAGCGGCGTGAGGGAGGCCACCAGCCCTGTGCCGCAGAGGCCGGGGGCGGGAGTGCGGGTGTTATTCTAGGTGTGAGGAGAAGCCAAAGACGGTTTGCCCAAGGGGGAGGGCAAGGGGCTTCTCTGACAATAAGCTGTCGCGGGGAGCTGTAGAGCGGACGCGAGAAAACCACCAAGAGGACTGCGGCCGAGACATCGTGGCGGGTGCTGGGGAGTTGGCCGTGAGCAAGAGTTCTCCAGGCTCAGAACTGTCTTTATATCCTCGGAATATGTGTCCTCAGTGACTGTAAACATCCACCTCACCCAGAGTAATGCAGACGCACACGGGGCCAGGCCACCCGCTTGTCATGACCCATCTCGGCTCAACAGGCCACCCTAGAACTTAAGGACTTAGAAGGAAGGATGGAATTAGAAAGTCACCGAGCGGCAACCAACAACGTGGGACTGTTGTTCCCGGCAAGATTCCAGCGAAATCTAGAGGGCACAGGTCTGGTGGGCAATGGGATGGCTACCTCATCTCAGAATATCTCCCGGCAAGACACGGAATCGTTTCTAAGCGGCACACAGGAACTTTCCCCAGACATACCTGGCAGACCCCACCTTGGCCAAGTGAGCAAAGTTAACCTGGCCGGGAATGGGGCGAAGCAGCATCACGTGCCTCTGGACAAAGACCCAGATCGCTTCAGGGTTCCTACCAAAACCCAAAGCGAGGGAACGTTCCACAGAATAAGTGGCTAGTACCGTCCAACGGGTCAAGGTCATGAGAGACAAAGAGAGCTTGGGAGGCCGTCCCGTCGAAGCTGGCAGACGAGATGTGACCTTAGACGCCATGCGTGATGGTGAGACCAGAGGGAGGGCAGGGGTGGGGTCGTTGGTCAAATTCCAATAAAGTCTATAGATTAAATTAATCGTGTTGCTTCCACGTTGCCCTCCTTGTTCTGTTCCTTGCCCTGGGATCACACAAGAGAATGTCCTTGTTTTTAGGAGCTTCGCGATGAAGTATGGAGAGGTTAAAAAGGGGTGGGGCGGGGGGGGGAGTAGTGGCTGAAACAGTGAATTCTTTCTCACAGTTCTGTGGGTGCCTGGGAAGTTCTCTGCCGGCTTCATCAGGCCTGGCTCTCATGGTGGCATCCACTGGCAGCTGGAAAGCCCTCACACGTGCACGCTTGGTGCTGAGTTGGATGGGCCCTCAGTTCTCCTCCAGTGGGGCTTTTCATCCCCAGGTCCCCTGGACCGGCTTCCAAACGTGTCAGCCTCAGGGCACGCACTCCAAGAGGTGGTGGTGAGGCTGTAAGGCGTCCTGAGGCCCAGGCTCTGGAACCATCATGGCGTCCTTTCCCCCACATCCTGTTGGACAGAGCTGGTCCCAAGAGCAGCCCAGATTCACGGGCGGGGGAGACAGGAATCCGTTCACAGGAGCAGCTTCAGGGAATGTGCGGCCATATTGAATCTCTCACAACGTGCCCCATCCAGACACACGGGAGTGAAGGCCTTTGCCTCTCCCTGATGACAGGGTCTCCTCATGCTAAGGCAGTGTCAGAGGTTTTATTTTATAATTTAATTTAATTTAATTTAATTTAATTTAATCTAATCTAATTTAATTTAGTAAGCTTCACACCCAGTGCAGAGCCCAACACAGGGCTTGAACTCACAACCCTGAGATCAAGAGTCGGACGCTTAACCGACTGAGCCACCCAGGTGCCCCTCAGAGGTTTTACATCAAAGGAGCATGGGGAGCACTCCAGTGGGAAGAGGGTTGGTTAGTGGGCTCGTTTTCAAACTGATCACAAAAGTGATTTTTCTCTTAGCGAGATATATTTACGTGCGGAAAAATACACTTTTGTTGGTGTAGTTTTATGAATTTTGATGAACGTATGGTTGTATTCCCACCACCAAGTAACACCCCTTACTGTCAGCCCTCCCATTCCCAACGGCCCGCGGCCACAGGTCTGTTTTCTGTCCCCACAGGCTTGCCTTTTCCAGAATGTCACATAAATGGAGTCGTACAGTCTGTAGCCTTTTTTTCTTTTTTAACATTTATTTATTTTTGAGACAGAGACAGAGCATGAACGGGGGAGGGTCAGAGAGAGGGAGACACAGAATCCGAAACAGGCTCCAGGCTCTGAGCCGTCAGCACAGAGCCCGACACGGGGCTCGAACTCACGGACCGCGAGATTGTGACCTGAGCCGAAGTCGGCCGCTTAACCCAGGCGCCCCAGTCTGTAGCCTGTTGAATCTGACGTCTTTAACTCGGCATAATGCTTCTCCGAGTCTCCGATGTTATTGCGGGAATTAGTAGTCTGTTCCTTCGTACTGGCTGAGTAGTATTTCATCGTGTGGATGTCCCAGAATTTACTTATCCACTGGCCCACCGGATGCCAATTAAGTTGTTTCCGGTTTCCGACAACTCTGAAGGGAGCTGCTGTAAACACTCACATACAGGTTTTTGTGTGAGCGTACGTTGTCATTTTTCTTAGCTTAGCTTTCCAAGAAACTGCCAAACCGCTTCCCAGAGTGTCTACACCATTTTGCATTCCACTAGCGATGCGCGGGTGTGTTCCCCCCCCCCCCCCCGGGGCCTCGCCAGCACTTTGTGCTTTCAGCCTTTCTTACTGTAGCCATTTCATCCCAGGAGGTATGTGGTGGTGTCTCATTTGGTTGACATTTGCTCGTTTTCAGAATAAAAGCTGGTGTTGAGCATCTTTTCGTGGGCTAATTTGCCATGCGTGTATTTTTTTGTACCTTTTTTGAACGGGTTTCTTCTTTTCTTTTTCATCATTGTTGAGTTTTGAGAGTCCTTTATAAATTCTAGACACCAAGTCTTTTCCAGACACGTGTTTTGCAGAAGTCCCTCCCAGCCTTTTAGCTTGCCTTTTTCACTTTCTTAACCGTGCCTTTCACGGAACACAGTTTTTTTTTAAATTTTTTTTTTTCAACGTTTTTTATTTATTTTTGGGACAGACAGAGACAGAGCATGAACGGGGGAGGGGCAGAGAGAGAGGGAGACACAGAATCGGAAACAGGCTCCAGGCTCCGAGCCATCAGCCCAGAGCCTGACGCGGGGCTCAAACTCACGGACCGCGAGATCGTGACCTGGCTGAAGTCGGACGCTTAACCGACTGCGCCACCCAGGCGCCCCTCACGGAACACAGTTTTAAAATGAGATCTAACTCATCAATACTTTGCTTTCATAGACGGTGCTTTCGACGTGGTATCCAAGAGATCTTTGCCTCACCTTACGGTCACAGGGATGTTCTCCTGGGCTATCTTCTAGAAGCTTTATAGTTTTGAGCTGTGCACATAGGTCTGCGATCCATTTTGAGATTTGGGGGAGGAGGTATAAAATGGGAGATGGGGGTGGAGATCTGTTTTTTTCTGCGTGTGGATGTTCAGTTGTTGTGACATCACTCGTTAAGAAAATAGTGGCTGAGCAAATTCGCTGGGATCGTGCGTTTGGCTACTCGGAGGATGGATAATGGAAATGACCGATGGGCAGGCCTCAAGAGCCCCCATGCTACCACCTGGGCACGGGCCTTGGATTTCCAGCTTCCCGTGGGTACTGGGCCATCAGCCCGGCCCTGTCAAAGACCTTGCCAGGCCTCCTGTGGTTACTGTTTAATGCCTTGGGGGATAATGAGCTTTTTCTTAGAACCACTGAGGGTTTGAATGTTGTTGGGTTTGTAGGTGGCAGCCCCCTTCCAGTCCAAGAGCAGCCGGCCTCTTGGACTCTCTGCTTCTGAGAGGCACCTGGTAAGACGTCCAAACACGTTTCCTGGGGCAGGAAGGGGGCGGGGCCTGGCAGAGTCATCAGAACAGAGTCCAGAAGCGAGAGGGTAACGCTTGTCGTAGGCCCCCGTGTGAGCAGGGAGGACAAGGCCCGGTGGTCCCACGCGCACGGCCGTGGTTTTCTCTCCACGGTGGGAGCTGACTCTGCCTGATCTCTGCGTGGCCCTGGTGCCAGCCACTCTCCTTCTGGGATCTCCATCCCGAGGAGAGAACCGAACACGTGGACCAAGCTCGGTCCCACTGCTCTGTTGAGGATGGCAGGGACCCAGGGCGCCTGGGTGGCTCAGTCGGTTAAGTGACCGATTTCAGCTCAGGTCATGATCTCACGGTTCATGAGTTCAAGCCCCTCGTCGGGCTCTGTGCCGACAGCTGGGAGCCTGGAACCTGCTTCGGATTCTGTGTCTCCCTCTCTCTCTGGTCTTTCCCCGCTCGTGCTCTGTCTCTCTCTCCTTCAAAAATAAATAAAAACATTTAAAACAAATTTTTTTTTACACGATAGCAGGGACCTAGCTACAGCCCAGTGTCCGAGGACCAATGAAATGAATCTGGGTGTGTTTTCCAAGTGGGATGACGTACAGCTACACGAGGGTGACACAAATGGTCGTGTTGTGGTTGGGGGAGGAAAGCAGGCCCCGGGGCAGCACGTAAGCGCGACGGAGGCATTTTCGGAAATATTCGATGTTCACGGAAGCATACGTATTTCACTCTTTACCTATACACTTTTGGAACCAGTTCCTTCTGTAACCTGCCCTTAATCCCTGCAGCTGTAATGTCAGGGTTTTATTTTAATCAGGAGTCCTGCCCTCTTCTCCTCTGGGACCTTTTCCTGGGTTCTCTGCCAGGTTGCTGGGAGCAGGGGGGAGGGATGAGCAGGACTTCAGGGAAGGAGGGGCGGGGCTCACAGGAGAAGCTTTGGGCAGGGCTGTGCAGGGCAGAGGTGTGGGGAGCCCCCAGCAGGCTGCCTGCCTCTGTCCAGGTGCCAGCAGTGGGGAGGGCTTCCATAGTCCATCCACAACCCCTGGCTCCGTACTATCACCACGGGCTCTTATCTGCAGACGGCCCCGAGGAACCAGTGGGTTTTAAATTTGCATTAGCCATAGTACTCTTTATTAAAACAAAACGTTAGGCTGAGGGCCACTGTATAAAACAGACACACATACAATGGAGGTGCTCTGTAAAAGGAGATGGTGGCCTAGGCTCTGTCTGTTGAGGACCGCTTGTCTCCCCATACATAGACACCAAGCCCCTGCTTCTGCCATTGGTTACTGCCACAGAAGATGGAATAGGGTTTCTGGCAGAGGGGCTGGGGCAGCTGAGGCATTGAGGGAGGCACTCAAGGGGCTTGGGACAATGGCAGTTTACCACCCAGGATGGAAGTATTTAAACTTTTTAACTGACAAGTCTGCATGTTATCACAGATAGATGGATGAACAGCTGGATGGAGAAAGAGAAAGATAGAAAGGATAGAAAGATGGATGGATGGATGGATGGGTGGGTGGATGGGTGGGTGGATGGGTGGGTGGATGGATGGATGGATGGTTGGATGGTGGGTGGATGGTTGAATGGGCAGGTGGGTGGGTGGGTGGATGGATGGTTGGGTGGTGGATGGATGCTTGGATGGGTGGATGGATGGATGGGTGGGTGGGTGGGTGGGTGGATGGGTGAATGGGTAGATAGATGGGTGGGTAAGTGGATGGGTGGATGGATACTTGGATAGCTGGATGGATGGTTGGATGGTGAGTGGGTGGTTGAGTGGGTGCATGGGTAGGTGGATAGATGGATGGGTGGGTGGGTGGGAGGATGGATGGATGGGTGGGTGGATGGATGGGTGAATGGGTGGATGCATGGGTGGGTGGGTGGGTGGGTGGGTAGATGGATGCTTGGATGGGTGGATGGGTGGATGGTTGGATGGGTGGGTGGGTGGATGGATGGATGGATGGATGGTTGGTTGGATGGATGGGTGGCTGGGTGGATGATGGATGGATGGATGGTGGGTGGGTGGTTGAATGGGTGGGTGGATGGATGGATGGTTGGTTGGATGGATGAGTGGCTGGGTGGATGGATGGATGGTTGGATGGTGGGTGGGTGGTTGAATGGGTTCGTGGGTGGGTGGATGGATGGATGGTTGGTTGGCTGGATGGATGGGTGGCTGGGTGGATGGATGGATGGATGGTTGGATGGTGGGTGGATGGGTGGGTGGATGGATGGATGCTTGGATGGGTGGCTGAATGGATGCTTGGATGGGTGGATGGATGAATAGAAGAAAATGGATACGTGACCTACGAGCGAGGGGAATGAAAGAACAGTGGGTTGTGGAAAAGCTGGGAGAGAGTGAGGGCAGAAGGATGGAGGATGAGTGGAGATGTGGGAGGATGAGTGGGTGGAAAGGTAGAAAGACGAATGGACAAGTGGAAAGCCGGAAGGGAGGGAGGGAGGGTAGATGTGCATGGAGGTCAGGTGGGCTCCGGAGTTAAACTCATCAGTGACGGCCTGGTGTCGGCTCTGGACACCCGCAGGTAGTTTCCTGGTGCCCTACATCATCATGCTTGTTGTAGAGGGCATGCCCCTCCTGTACCTGGAGCTGGCAGTGGGCCAGCGCATGCGGCAGGGCAGCATCGGTGCCTGGAGGACCATCAGCCCCTACCTTGGTGGTGTTGGTAAGTGGGCACTCTCCTGGATCCTGGACAGCAGGGGGTGTGGGTGGGAGCCCGTTGGCTGGCAGGGCAGCCGGAGCAAGGGGCGAACGCAAGGCCCAAGAGAGAGCCCGGGAGGGGGTGCCGCGGGATGTCGGCCGAGGGGGGCTGGATCCCTTACCCGCAGGTCAGTGAAGAAGGGGGGGCGGCACACCCTCTGGGGGGCCGATACCACACTGCTTCTCTTCTGTGAGCCTCAGCTGGCTCTTCTGTAAAGGGAAATAGCTGCCCAGCCGAGGAGCTGCAACTCAGTCTCCCAGCAGCTACCGCTTTGGGAGCTCTAACTGCTCCTTGCTAATGATTAATAATGGCTCCTTCTCGTGAGCGCCTACTGTGTGCCGGGTGTCAGCCTGTATGATACATGCACACGAGCTCGTGTTATCTTTGTTACACCACCGAGGGCCCGTTAATGTCTCCAGTGCAGGGAAGCAGAGGGGCACATGGGTGGCGCGCTGGGCGCGCTGTGCATCCCGTGTCCCCTGAGTTCCTCCGAGCTGGTGCGTCCCCGGCGCCTCTCGGCGATGGTTAGTTAACCCGCCCTGCACAACCCCCACGTTCCAGGGCTGCCTGTGGGCGGGAGGAACTTTGGCCAGCCCTTGGCCACGGTCTCTTCTGCTCGGCCCTCCCGCCTCCAGCCAGGTAGGCAGGGAAGCAGAGCGGTGTTTCAGGAGCAAGGAGGGTGTATGCTCGGCGTGGCATGTAGTCTCGGAGGCAGAAGAAGTGTGTCCGTGGCCTCAGGCATCATCTCTGAACCCGAACTGCCTCCTCATCGCGAAGGGCTGTTAATTTTTAACAAGGAGGTGTGTGGTTTTACGATCTGCCCGAGTAATCAATCACAGAGGGCTTCTCAGAGGTGGCATTTGCTGCCTAAATAGGAAAGATACCGGATGTGTGTGCCAAGCAGGGGCGCTGGTGAATGTTTAACGGCCAGCTCTCGGGGGGGGGGGGGGGGGGGGGGGAGGGGAGGCCTGTTTTCGGCATTCCCTGATACCCGTGGTGTAAAGACTTCCGCCACGGCCGATTTCAGACGGCCAACGGGATGTCCCCGAGGGTGGGGTTGGGCGGAGATGTGCATGGGGGTGGGCGGAGATGTGCACGGTGGCTCTGGGTTGGCGGGGGGAGGGGGGGCTGGTGTGGGCTCCGGGCCCCTCCACTCCAGACACCCCTCCACGTACCCCCGTCCCTGGCCACCGCGAGGCAGGGTTTGGCACAAGTGACTCGGCGTCAGGGAAGCCAAGGGGGGAGCACCTGTGACGTCTAGCATCAGGGTGGCACTCGTCAATGACAGCCTGCCTCTCATGCTAAGTTTGCTTTTTTAATGCTTTTTTATTATGTATTTTTGAGAGAGAGAGAGAGACAGAGACAGAGACAGAGACAGAGGGCGAGCCGGGGAGGGAGAGAGAGGCGGACGCGGGAGTCCTCAGCGCGCGTCTGCCCCCCCCCCCCCCCCCCAGGCCTCGCCAGCGTGGTGGTGTCTTTCTTCCTCTCCATGTACTACAATATCATCAACGCCTGGGCCTTCTGGTACCTCTTCCACTCCTTCCAGGTGAGTGAGCCCGTGCCAGAGCGGGCGCGGGGAGCGGGGCAGGGACAGGAGAGCAAGGCCATGCCCCGAGGCGGGGGTGGGGTGGGGTGGGGGGGACAGGGGTGAGGAGGGGGGGGGCGGCGACCTCAGGGGCTGGGGGAGGCCGAGCAGCCCACGCGAGCGGAGGGCTCCCGAGCCAGGCATCCACGGGGCCCTGCCATTGTGTGTGTGTGCGCGCGCGTGTGTGCGTTTCTGGGGAGCGGGTTTCTGGCTTACGTCACGTTCTGAAAGATGTGACCTCCCCCCCCCCCACCCGCCAAAGTATGAAGCACCACCAGATGCTCCAGGGGAGAATGTGTGGATGGAGAGAGCCACCAACCCAGTAAGAGCAGGAGGACTTCCCCTGCCAGCCCCTCACCCCCACTCATGCCCCCTTCCCCTCCTCCTCCCCTCCCTTCCAGCTCTGGTCGCTTGTCCTCCCAGCCTCCTGGCTCCAGGCGGAGCCCCCACATTTCCCTGCAGACCAAAGTTCTTCTAGAACGACCGTCGGCACCCCTGTAACACAGCAGGGGTTACTCCCAAAGATGAACACTTTAAACCTGTATTTCTGATTTACGGCCATAGCTGACGCTCGTGGCAGAAAATGGGAAGGGGCCGAACATCGTAGAGAAGCGAGAACCCTAACTCCTCACTGAGAGGTGCTCTTTGTATCCAAGCCGAGAGGAGTCTTCCCTTCTGCCGCCCGTGCTCACGGCTCTTCCTCGGCACCTGCCTTTCCTCTCGGGGACCCCCTCCCCGCTGCCCCCGGCTTGCCTTCCAGCAGCCTCCTCCGTCTGGGACAGAAGCTCCCCGGGCAGACGCCACGCCCTTTGCCACTGAACCCGGCCTTTGCAGGACAGACGCTGTCCCCAGGGTCCAAAAGCAAGGCAGGGCCGACCAGGGACTGTGGATTAACCCCAACTTGTGGGGCCACGCTCTGGAGCACTTGGGCACAGCCGTGAGCCTTTGGCGCCCCAAGGAATGCCCGGGTGAATGACTTCAGTCGTCAGAATGTGGCATCTACACTCGGAAGATGCTACATCCACGCCCCGCTCTGGCCACCCGGTCAACCCTACCCGGGTCGCCCCATGGGGAAATGCCTCGTGTGCATCCCTGACAGGAAGGGCTCTCTGCTCTGAGCTTAATTGCAGCCCCCATCTTCTCCCTGACTCCATGAAGACCGGCCACAGGCCTGCCTCTCCTCTACCTTCTGGGTGGAAACAGCTCCTCTGACTCTCCCCCCCTGGTGGCCACTCCTCCTCCTCTGTGCAGAGCTATCATGTACAGTTGGGCGGGTGGTGCACCGCACAATGGAACTCCAACTGAAGAGTTGCCATATGCATTGCCAGCATTATGCCTCCGTATACTTATAGAAACAGTTTTCCAAAGGTAGGAGCAACATGTCCTGTTCTAACAAAATCAGGAATATTTGACCATCTTCCCAAGGTGAAAATAAGGTTGTCTCAAGATATGAGACACGTTTCCCTCTCAGAAGTGCAAGGACCAGCAACTCCTGAAAATCACTCGACTATCCATTCGGTCTGTCCTTCCCAGGCCCCTGGACTTCTCCTTTAGTTCCCCCACTCTGGAGCCCTCCTCCGTGGTCACGTAATGATAGTAACTGAAGCAGCGGTCGCTCCCTCAAAGCCAGCTCAGGGCCCCGCACAGTTGCAAGCCCTTTAGAGGTAATCACCCAGGAACCGTCACCACAGCCCTGCGATGTGGGGTGCCCCGCATCAGCGGAGGGGAACTGAGTAGCTGTGAGACTGGACGCCAGCAGCCTGGCCTCAGGGGCTGAAGCCTGTCCATCCCCCTACCAGGCTTCCCAGCCTCCTGTCTAGGACCTTGCCCACAAGGAGCACCGGGGGCTGTTAGAAAACCAGGTACAAAATGCGAGCCTGACCCACTGATTCCGAGGAGGGGAGGCTGGCTGCTGGGAAATGGTCAGTTTCGTAAGTCCTTGCACTCGCTTCAATTCCTCCCCCGGGGGAGCTTTCAAAACTCCGAGGCCCGGGCCCCACCCAGACCGATGCAGTCAGAGTCACTGGGGGTGCAGCCTGGGCACCGTATTTTTTTTTTTTTTTAAGCCTCCCTTCTCCCCGGGATTCAGTCATGTAGCCGAGCCTGGGAACCAGGCCAGCCCAGGCTGGCTCAGCAATGGTCCAGTGGACGGACCAGTGGCCCAAGGGGCTGTGGGCTGGGTAGCTCCACCAGACTCCCAGCCCACGAGGGACCCTCCCACCTGCCTGGGGTATGGCGCTGGTTTGCCGCCGAGCATCTCAGTTGGCTCTATGTGGCCATTCTCTCCATGAGTCTCTGTTGCCCAGCGGTATGGCCAAAGGTCTTTACACATCAGCTGGTTTCCAGGAGCGTGACCATGAGGGCTGCGAGGCCCCAGGAAGCCCCGGCTGGGAAGGGGCACTGCGTCACGTCACTGCATTCTGTCACAGGCCAGCCCAGATTCACGGGGAGGGGCCGTAAATGCCGCCTTTCCATGGAAGGAACTGCTGGGGACCGTCTTCAGAACTATTCTGGTCAAAGCTAGAAACGGACTCGAATTTCAACAGGCCAGGGGTCCACCCCCGACCCCTGCACAGGTCCCGAGCATTTTTCAGGTGGACAAAGCTGGGCTCCAGCTGCTCTTCGGTAGAGCGGCCCTGGCCCATGAGGTGACGTCTGTTTCCCCTGAAACACACAGATGGAACCCAGTGGGCCAGGACTTGCTTCTGTCAGTGGAGAACTTTTGTCTAATGACATCTGAGCTTACGGGACCCAGAAACAAGCAAAAGTGATGGATGTGGGGCTTGGCAGAGCAGAGGTGGGACTCCTAATCCCTGTCCCCCGCCCCCTGCCCCCAGAGCCAGAATTTTTTTTTTTTTTTTTTTTTTTTTTTTTTGGGACAGAGAGAGACAGAGCATGAACGGGGGAGGGGCAGAGAGAGAGGGAGACACAGAATGGGAAACAGGCTCCAGGCTCCGAGCCATCAGCCCAGAGCCCGACGCGGGGCTCGAACTCACGGACCGCGAGATCGTGACCTGGCTGAAGTCGGACGCTTAACCGACTGCGCCACCCAGGCGCCCCCAGAGCCAGAATTAAATCCACCGCCTGCCCTTCCTCAGCTCCCACTTCTCTCCTGTTCATCGTGCACACATCTCTAGGCTCTTTTGTTCCTAAGTGACAGACAACCCAGTTCAAACTGGCTGAATCAGAAGAGGCTCTTACTGACTCTATCTACAAAGTCCAGGAGGGGAACTGCTTCAGGTATAGCTTGACTCAGGCTCCACTGAAGTCAGCAGTGCTGGATTCTCTCTGTCTTAGGCACACAAGGTGGCTGCAGGGAGGCTGAACCTCACCCCTGCCTGACTTCTAAACCCAGCGTCTGTCCTGGGAGAAGCAAGTCCCCACCGCCTGTTAGTGAGGGAAGGACCTGAGTCTCATTCAAGCCAGGACTTGCTAGGAATGTGTGAAAATAAGCCAAGTCCGCCCCAATGAGAACAGACTGAAGCAATTTATCCAGAGCTTGCGACCGTTGCCTTCGGCAGAGACCCCAGGGCAGGCAGAGGAATGGGGAAGGTGTGTCAGTGGGAAAAAAGGCACGGCTTCCGGTGTGCCCGGACTGGGGTAGGGGGGGCTATCTCTGCGGTGAGGGGAGCAGATCGGGCTTTCTCCGGTTGGTCTGGGGTCGGGGAGCACGTGAGTTAGGGACACTGGCTGTCACTGCCCAGGTCCTGCCCACGCCACTCCAGGCCACTCCCTGCAAGATGCTGTGGCTGGAGTCCATGGGCTCATTGCTGCAGAGGTTGTGGGTTCTATTCTCGTAGACGGTCTGGCCGTCGTCTGTCTGGTCCAGTGTCTCGGACCCACGGCAGAGCCAGGTGATCCTCAACAAACTCCTGTGGGGTTGCACGGTGCACGAAGCCCTCTCCCCGCCTCTCTCCTCCCCCCAAGCCCGTCTGTGCCCCCGACCGGCCCTCCTGGTCCCTGTCTGCCTTCGGATGCTCCTGTCCTTTGGGGACCAGGCACCCTTCCCGTCAGGACCATTCCCGTCCTTCCCGGCTCTGCCCTTCGGCCCCAGCCCTCACCTGGCCGTGTGCTTGTTCTGATCCCCAAGGATCCCCTGCCGTGGTCCGTGTGCCCGCTGAACGGCAACCGCACAGGCTACGACGAGGAGTGCGAGAAGGCGACCTCGACACAGTACTTCTGGTACCGGAAGACCCTCAACATCTCGCCGTCCATCCAGGACAGCGGGGGCGTGCAGTGGGAGCAGGGGCTCTGCCTCCTCCTGGCCTGGCTGGTGGTGTACCTCTGCATCCTGCGGGGCACCGAGTCCACCGGCAAGGTGGGTCCGCACAGCGCCCCCCGCCCGGGACCTGGGCGGTGCTCGCGGGGGCGCAGAAGCCGTGCTGGGGGGGGGGGGGGGGAGAGGGCAGCGGCGATGTCACCGGCACGAATCCCCTGCGAGGCGACCGTGAACGTGGCCGGAGGTGCTTGAAGTTGCGGTCTTGAAGTGGGGGCGTTCCCGGTCCCTACACGGATGAGCATGTCTGTGCCAGGCAGCTGTCCCCAAAGCCACACCACCCGAGTGGCACCGAGCACCTCGACAGTGAGTCTTCCCTTCTTTAAAAGCCTTAAGTGACGGCGCACGTCCCCCAGACACCCTGGCCGCCGGCTCTCAAACTGGACGGCACATCCGGGTCACCTGGAGAGCTTCTAGAACTCTGGTATCTCAGGTCCTCCCCCAAGAGGCCCTGGAGTGATCAGGGCAGGGAGGGACTTGAGCCTCGGGATGTTAAAAGCTTCCCCCGGGAGGGTTCTAATCTGCAGCTGAGTCTGAGAACCTTTGCTCTGAGCTGCTGTCAGGCCTGATTTCCAAACCTTCTCTCCTTGGTGCACCCCCAGCTTTATACTCCTTCCGGGGGCGTGGGAGGGGGCTGAGATGCTCTTGAACTCTAATCTGCCCCAGGTGGAAAGTTTCTCCTGCAGTGTTTCCAGCACCTGCCATCTTTCTCAAGCTTCGGCAGGCGCCCGGGACCCCCGGTGACACCCGCCTCATACCTGTTCACTCCTAGCCGGTCCCCTGCGGGCTGGGCGTGCGCCTTGCCTCAGTCTTGCAAAAGCCCTTCGGAGTGGATTTCATTATCCCACTCACCCGAGGTATGGAGGGGCAAAGGAGCCCGCCCCGGGGCACCAACCAGTGAGGGCAGAGCTGGGACACACCCAGCTTTGTCCCTAAGACTCCCCATCCTCTTGTCCGGTGAATCGCCTCCTGTTTGCTCTCTCCATACCTTTTGTGACTTGATCCATCCCAACTTTTCCCTTCAGAAGTTCCTAAGAGGCCACCTGCCCTCACCGTCCTGACCACCTGCGTCGCCTCCTCCAGCCCCACCGTGTTTCTCTTGAGGCAGCAGGACCAGAATGACCCATAGTATCTTAGGCACCCCGCGACAAGCCCAGTACTGTGCCTGGCGTCTTCTGTTGGTCTCCAAGACTCCGTGACGGCCAGCATCGTAGCCCCAACAGCGCCCCGTCCCACGGCCAAGCTAAAAGACTAGTGAACCTTCTCTGGAAGAACTTAGAGCCCGCAGCTACTCCCTCTGTCCCATCTCGAAGCTTGGCTAGTATTTTATGCTCATAAAAACATGGGTTTTGCAATTTGTCTCCGCCAGATGATTATGAGCGTGATACAGAAGATCCGAGGGCAGTATCTGTCAACTCTTTTCCAGATCATTTATACAAGTGCCATATGAGGTCATGCCATGCCACGAACACTAATCCCATTGCCTCTGCTCAAGCCGCACCCCGTCTCCACGACAGAGCGCCCCCACAGCTTTATTTATGGGGATTAATTCTGTTAAAAACGGTGTACCATTTCCTGGCCTCTTCTCTTGGAATCTCCTTTTCTTCCCCTCCAATGAATTGTTGCAGCCTGGTCAGAAATGGTTTCTCCCAGTGGTGTAGGCTGGGCCACATGCCCAGCTTCCCTGATGAGGGAGGAGGGAGCCCGGAGAGCCCCTCCCCCTCCCCAGGACACTCGTTTACCTGAGGGGAAGGAGGGAAGTTCCAGGGACCTGCCTTCCGTGTCCTCAAAGCGTCCCCTGGCTGTGGACATCGGTCACCCCTCCTCTCTTGCCCTTGATGGCCTTCAGCGCGCTGGCCGATGCCCTGGCCCTCATCTGTCTCCGCCCCATACCCGTCATCCCAGCTGGGTTGATGACTTCTCAAGTCACGATGACCTCAGTGAGGGATCAGTGGTAAAAGACACGCCCCACCTCTGCTTGCCGTCCCCTGGGGTGAGGGGGTACAGACTGTTCCTCTGGTGGCCTCGGGAGTGGCCGGGAAGGTGGCGCCAATGCCTCAGCGGGAGGGGAGGGCCCAGTGCGATCCGGGCCCATCTGGACATGGGCCCCCAGGCACATTTCGCACCGGAGGACCCACACCTTAAGCAAAAACCGCCTTCGCAAGATTCTTTTTGCGAAGTACTTCTGGGCTTTAAGTAAAGGGGCTCTGGCGCGCATACGCAGTCGATAGGGAGGAAAAGCGCCAGTTCCCGGACGGGCATCCGGGCACCGGCAGATCCCTGTTCGAAGCCGTGTAAGAGTCAGCAGGACCAGAGCGTGAGGCGGTCGCCCAAACCACCACGAACACCACCGGACTCTTGATACGTGTCGTGTCAGCAGGAACACGATTTGGTCGACCAGAAAGGCCATTCGCGTCCAGCGTTCAACCCCGCGACAGCGAAGCCGCTCATAAAATATCAGCTCATCGAGTTTGTGTCATATTCCTGATAGGGACACGCTCCCCACACCCACGTCATCACGTTTCCCTTACAAGCTCCTCTCAGGGCCAAGTTGCTCTCGGGGCTCCGTTCTGGAGAGACGTGCCTTGCTCCCAGCCCCTGGGTTTTTTGGGGGTTTCTCTTGGTTTTGTTTTTTCTTTTAAAGACAAGGTAAAGCAGGGCGCCTCAGTCGGTTAAGCGTCTGACTTAGGTCGGCTTAGGTCATGATCTCCCGGTTCGCGAGTTTGAGCCCCGGGGAGAGCTCTGTGCTGACTGTGGAGCCTGCTTGGGACTCTCTCTCTCTGTCTCTCTGTCTCTCTCTCTCTGCCCCTCCCCTCGCTCTCTTTCAAAATAAACTTGAAAAAAATAACATTTTTTTAATGTTAATGTGCTAGGTATATTTTTGTGGGCTGCCTCAAATCCTTTCTTTCCTGTTTTAGCTTTTTATGTTTATTTAGAGAGAAAGAGAGAGAGAGAGAGAGAGAGAGAGAGAGAGAGAATGAGCGGGGGAGGAGCAGAGAGAGAGGGAGACACAGAATCCGAAGCAGGCTCCAGGCTCCGAGCTGTCAGCCCAGAGCCCGACTCGGAGCTCGAACTCACGGACTGTGAGATCATGACCTGGGCTGAAGTCAGACGCTTAACTGACTGAACCACCCAGGCGCCCTGGCCTCAAATCCTTTCTGGAATAAGGTCCGGTTGAAGGGAGAGTGGCAGGCAGAGGTCTCCTGTTTCTCCTGAAGCAGATTGCCCGGCAGTTACGGAGGCGGGCAAATGCATCCCACCTCCCCACTTTCTCCTAACTCAAACCCAGCCCCCCTGCATTTGCCAGCTGCCAGCTGGACAGTGTGATAGTGTGGTGCTTCGTGAGGCCTTCAGGTCTGTCGCAGGGACAAGAGGGGCACTGTGGGCACCATGTCTCCAGGACGCTGACTCTGCCCTCTGGCGCCCGCAGGTGGTGTATTTTACCGCGCTGCTGCCCTACTGTGTGCTCATCATCTACCTGGTCAGGGGCCTCACGCTCCACGGAGCCACCAACGGCCTGGCGTACATGTTCACGCCCAAGGTACGGGCTGGAGGGAAGGGGACCTTCGATCTTCCGGGATGGGTGGAAAGAGGGGAAGACCCAGGGAGGTGGGTGGAGCGGTGTGGATTACCTACGGGCACTGGGTCACCTCCTCAGCCAGGCCGTCCCCAAGCCCCGTTCATTCTAGGACACTGAGTCTTTGGTCCGCCCGCCCTCCTCCTCCTCAGCGCCCCCCCCACCCCGAGTGACTGCTACCCCAGCCCCGCATCTGGCCTCCTGGCCCCCACTCTCACCCCACACCCTCCTGGCAGTCTACGGATTTACCACCCAGCCACCTCTCTCCCTCCCGCACACCTGCCCGCACCCTTTCCCTTACAGAGGTGAATCCACACCCCGCAGGGTTTTCTGTGATCCCTCCTTAGACCCCGCTCCCCGACGCCCCACAGCCAACGCTCATCGGTCGCCAGAGGGTGTGGGGAGGGGGGGCACTATCGCCTTTGGGACAAAACAAGTTCATTTGGCAAATCTGGCGCCTGGAAACAAAATGGCTGTGGTAGCCCCCCCGCCCCCGCAAATGCCCCCCACATTCCAAATGACCCCCCACCGTCATCCCAGACCTAGAGCTCCAGCCCCAGCCCACACCGCCTCCATCTCGTGGGGGCCCGGGCCCGCACAGTGCCTGGTCATGGATCAGGGGCTCCTTTTACATATCACTCCCCCTCCCTGGGACTCCCCCTCCCTGGGCCTCCCGCCCGCCCTCTGCCGGTCGGTGGGCTACGGGGCGGGGGAGTGCCACCCGGCCGGGTCCCCCACCCCCGTCCCTGCCGGCTTTGCAGTTGGAGCAGCTGGCCAACCCCAAGGCCTGGATCAACGCGGCCACCCAGATCTTCTTCTCCCTGGGCCTGGGCTTCGGCAGCCTGATCGCCTTTGCCAGCTACAACCAGCCCTCCACCAACTGCCAGAAGCACGCCATCATCGTGTCCCTCATCAACAGCTCGACCTCCATCTTTGCCAGCGTCGTGACCTTCTCCATCTACGGCTTCAAGGCCACCTTCAACTACGAGAGCTGCTTGAACAAGTAAGCCGCCCAGGCCACCCCGTGAGCCCCGGGGCCTCGGGTTGGGGGTGCGTCCCGCCGTCCCCCAAGCTCTGAGAGCCGCCTGGGAAGAGATGGCACAGGGAAGTCAAGGGGCGTGGGACAAAGGACGCCGGCTTTGCGGCTCTCCACCCGGGCCCAACCCCGGGCACCCCGCCTGAGGGCTGAGGGCAGCTTCGTACGTCCAAAGCTCTTAGCACAGGGAGGCACTGAAGAGCCAAACCTCGGTTTCTTCCGCCCCGTCTCCCTGACCTTGGAAGTAACCCAGAGCCCTCTGGGTGAGCCAGGGCCATTACAGAATCTCCTATCTGCCCCCCACCCACCCCCACCCCCACCCGCCTTATCCAACGTATAATAAACATCATCCAGACTAGGCTGTCCCATACGGCAGTCACTAGCCCCAAGTGGCCACCTACAGATTTAAATGTGGACTGGTTTAATTAATGTTAGTTACATCCAATCAGTTCGTTGCACTTTTGTTTAAACCGGTTTCCATTGAAATGTAAATGAATTTAAGTCGGTCTCTCAGTCACACCCACCGCATTCAAGGCTTCAGCCGCCACTTGGGACGGCACAGACGTGGAATGTTCCCATCATCGCAAAATTTCTGTCGGACAATGCGGGCCCAGAGGTTTAAGTGGCCTAGCTGTGTGGGTTGGTTTCTCATCTCTGGTCCTCTTTCAGGCTCCCTCAAAGCCATTCAAGGTCACCCCGGACTTTAAAAGGTCACCAGCCGCGGTGTCTGGGTGACTCAGTCAGGCGTCCGACTCTTGATTTCGGCTCGCGGTTTGTGGATGGAGCCCTGCGTCAGGCTCTGTGCTGACAGCACGAGCCTGCTTGGGATTCTCTGTCTCTGTCTCTCTCTCTCTCCCTCTCTGCCCCTCCCCTGCTTGCTTGCTCTCTTCTTCTCAAAACTAAATAAACTTTTAAAAAACATCAAAAAATTTAAAAAAAGAAAAAAAGGTCACCAATCAACAGATTCCCTTTGTTGGAGAGACCTTGCCCAATCCGAGGGGAGGGAACCCCAGCACCCCGGCTTCCGAGAGAGGGGTTGGCGACCGCGGCCTTTCTACTCAGTGAAGGTCAACCTGGCATTCCGCTCTGCAGGGTGATTCTGCTGCTGACCAACTCCTTTGACCTTGAAGATGGCTTTCTGACAGCCAGCAACCTGGAGCAGGTGAAGGGCTACCTAGCCTCGGCCTTCCCCGGCAAATACAGCGAGGTGCTCCCAGAAATTAGGAACTGCAGCTTGGAATCAGAGCTGGCCACGGTAAGGCAAGATCTCAGCCCGCTTCTCTCCTCTGAGAGAAGCCAAGGAAGATTCTCCAGTCAGCCTTTGGTGTCAGACCTGTGCGTTACCTCCCAGATGCCGCCTGTTCGATTCGGCAGCCACTCCCCCCGGGGGGCGGGGGGGGGGGGCGAGGACCTACTGGTTCTGACCCAGCGAGAGCCCTTTGTTACTAACTTTCTTCCCCCCGCCAAGTCCATCCATGGGGGCCCTGTTTGAGGATCCCGGGCCTAGAGTGGTTTCTATCGCCTTCACGCCGGGATCATGCACATTCTTCTCTTAAGACGTGGCTCACGATGTCTGGTTCCTCAACCAAAGATGTCGCTAAAGAGCTTAAAGAACAACAGCTCGTCATGAGGCCCCCAGAGCTACTTTTCTACGGCTCAGGAGCTTCAAAGGCCAGTCCCCACCGCACCTGCATTTGGTGGCTTGTCCACTGGCACCAACTTCCCGGGGAACGTTGGCTCTGGTTCTGGAATCCGGCTTGCATCACGTTCGCTTATCAGGTCATTTCACGGGTGGGGCCACGCTTAGTCTGTCCCGGCTCCCTGCTCACACTGGCCTGTGGCCTGACCCCCTCCTGGGCGGGTGTCACAGCCCCAGCCCTCAAGCCGCAGCCCTCAAGGCCTTGATCGGTTCCGTGGGCTTCGGTTCCTGTTCCGTGAACTCATTTCAAATTTCCTTTTTGTTTTGGACATTTGGGGGGTTTCCTGACTTACTTTTAAGCTTGGCTCAGCGTCCAAGAATTACGTGGTTATTCCTTTATTCAACCTGGGCTTTTTTTTCCCCCCATTGTGTTTGTTCTTGTTCGTCTCTCCCCCTCGTTCCACTTGATTCTCTACTGTTTGGAATGGACACAGTGTATTTCTCCTTCCGAATTTTTCCTGTGCGTATTTAACTTAACAAAATCTGAAATTCAACGATATTGTGACTTCCCCCCCAAACAGAACAAGGATTTTTAGAACGCTTTCACCTTGTCCACCTAATTTTATTTATTTTTTTATAAATAAAATACACTTTTTAAAATGTGTGTTTGAGAGACAGAGAGCAAGCAGGGGAGGGGCAGAGGGAGAGAGGGAGAGAGAGAATTCCAAGCAGCCCCTTAAAATGCCTTCCTTTAGGGGCACCTGGGTGGCTCAGTCATTAAGCATCTGACTTTGGCTCAGGTCATGATCTCACCATTCGTGGGTTCGAGCCCAGTGTCGGGCTCTGTGCTGACAGTTCAGAGCCTGGAGCCTTCTTCGGATTTGGCGTCTCCCTCCCTCTCTGCCCCTCCCCGCTCATGCTCGCTCGCTCTGTCTCCCTGTCAAAATACATAAATAAACTTTTTTTTTTTTTGCTTTTAATTTTAATCTCAGTATAATTAACATACAGTGTTATATTAGTTCCAGGTGTACAGCTCTTTTCTCTTGACACATTGGAGATCTTTGCCTTGTGATTCTGGCTTCCATCACTGCTCTTCGAAAGTCCTTCTTCAAAGGACCCGGCTTCGCTCCAATTTCTCTGTCATCTTCTCTTGGACTCTGGCCTCTGCAATCCAAGCGTGGATGCATTTTTATTTATCCAGCGTGGGCTTGGGTGACGTCGGGCTTCCTGGATCCACGGACCCGTGTATCTTACCAGTTCTGGAACATTCATACCTATGTCCTCGTAATCATCGCCTGGACTTCCGCCTGTCTTCCCCGTTCGGAATTCCAGCTGGACCTTCTCATCCCACCCTGCAAGGCCACTCTTTGATGTTTTCCCACCTTCTTGTCTTTTTTTTTTCTTCATTATGGATTCCTCCCTGGGATATATTTCCAAGTCCACTAATTTTCTCTTCAGGTGCAAGCAGTCCTTAGCTGTCAGTGGGGTCTTTTCATCCAGTATGTTTTTAGATGCTATTTACTCTCAGATTTGCTTTTCATTCCAATGGTTTCTTGTCATACATTTATCTTGGTCATCATATCTTCTGTTTCTTTAAAAATGTCATGCATAGGGGTGCCCGGGTGGGTCAGTCCGTTGAGCGCCCAACTCTTGATTTCGGCTCAGGTCACAATCTCAAGATTTGTGGGACGGGGCCCTAGGGCGGGCCCCGCACTAACAGCGCGGAGCCTGCTGGGGATTCTCTCGCGCTCTTTGTCTCTCTGCCCCTTCCCTGCTCTTTCTCTGTCTCTCTCCGAGAAAAATACGTCATACATAGCTGATCCACTGGTGGCCTTGGACAGGAGAGTGGAAGGCAGTCTGTCCTCAAGGGGAGGAATGTTTGATCACTGTTGAGAATGCGTTGGCTCATAGTAATGATAAAAAGCCAACCTGAGTAATTTCGTTACCTTTTGTAAATTCCCTACGAGCGATCACCCCCTCTCGTCTGCACCCAGCGCTGGCGAATCCCACTGTGCTCACTGGTTTGCCATGGAGCTGACCTATGTTCTGAATCGGCCCCCCAGCGTCTGCCATTCTTGGGGAAGGGTGTTCTAAACCTTAGTCCCGCTGACTCTTTACTTATGGTGGCTTGTCTTCTCGTGGGTTTACAGATCCGTTTGCAAGCTCGCCGCTTGATCATCTCTGGTGGTCCTGCGGGTCTAAATTGGGGGAGCTGTCCCCCAGAGAGGGTTTGCTTCTGCTGCCGGTAGCCAGGCGGCACCCCCCAGCTCATGACCTCTTTTGACCCCTCCTGGGGTTTGTCTTTAAGCAGGGAGCTCTAGCCTCTGTCTCCACGGTTCAGTATCCCCACAACGGTGTTGTTGCGGCGGGGATCTGGCCACGGGACAACTGCCCTCCGGGTTGCCTGCTGGCCGGGTCAGCACCCCACCTTACGGGCTCCTCTCGCTCTGGCCCCCCCCCCCCCCACCTCAGCTCCCAGCCACCGAGGCCTCGGAGCACCTAGTCAGTCATGATACCGGGAGCAGAAATTATCTTTGTTGTATTTCATCCCGAACAGACGTGCTCCTCGCGCTTTGCAAATACGGACCCAGTGCTCCTCGCGCTTTGCAAATACGGACTCCCGACGGCTCACGTTTCTATCCAGCCCAGCTAAGCCCGAGGGGCTGGTCTGCAGACGGAAAACCCAGCCTCAGCATGTGGCTTCTCGTGGCCAGTCCCCAGGGCCCCCCAGGATGCTTAGCACTGGGCGTGCTCAGGGAGCCGTAAGTCCGCTGGGGTGTCTAACTGGTGTCTTCTCACACGGGCAGGCGGTCCAGGGCACTGGCCTGTCCTTCATCGTCTACACCGAGGCCATTAAGAACATGGCGGCATCCCAGCTGTGGTCGGTCCTCTATTTCTTCATGTTGTTGATGCTGGGCATCGGGAGCATGCTGGGGAACACGGCGGCCATCCTCACGCCCCTGACCGACAGCGAGGTCATCTCCAGCCACCTGCCCAAGGAGGCCATCTCCGGTGAGTGGGCCAATCCGCGGAGGACATGGGGGTCGGGAGGGCGGGGCGTGGGGCGCGAGCAGACGGACAAGCTGCCGCGGGGACCGTGCGCTGGTGGAGGTGGCGACCTCCTAGCGGTCCTGCCGTGGCTCTCGCCGCCTCTCGGGCAGTCGGGACCTGGCACGTGTGCGTCTCGCCCGCGCACCTGGTTCTCCCTCACGAGGCAGCGCAGTGGCCGCCCCAGCGCCGGGAAAGGCCGGACTCACCGACCTGGCGCTCAGAACTCTCCAGGCCAGGAGAGAACCTGCTTCTGCCTTTGTTCCCGCTGCCGTGTTAACAGAACGTGTGCATTTCTTAAACACAAACTCAGTCATTTTCACACGTTCCCGCTCAAGTAACCACCGCCTAGGTCGAGACACAGAGCATTTCCAGCCCCCGCCCCTGCCCCGAGAGCCCCTTCCCACCCCTTCCCGTCAGGACGTGTCCGCCCCTCCTCCCCCCTACCGCCTAGGCCCCCACCCTACCCACCATGGCGCCATCCCACCGCATCCGGGACATCCCCTCTCCCAGCCCAAATCCAATCCAGCTCCCACCCCATCGCCTTAAAGCCCTGACCGCCTGGGCCGAGCCGCTCACCCTTCGTCGGAACCTTCTAGCACTTAGCATCTCCCCTTGCACCTGGTCTCTGTAGCAGCACCCTGTGTGCCGTTAGCTCCCGGCCAACACGTAGCCCCTTCTCCTTGTGTGTCCCCTCAAGATGGCACTGGGGTTTGGTGAGTGACGGCACATGGTATGATGGCGGGACGGGCAGGTGGGAGGTGGGAACTTGCGAGTCAGATACTTTGTGGAGTGCCCGAGGGAGTCAGCCAAAGGAGACCGGGACAAGGGCCCGGGTTCTGGAGGCAGAAGGGCCAGTGTCTGAACCCAGACTCCGTCGCTGACCTGCTGTGGGATTTTGGGAAATTTACTCCATATCTCTGAGCCCTTGCCTTCCCCATCTGTAAAGGGGGCCCCTGAGGCTTTTGGATCCAATGCCCGACAGGTGCCTGGGGTGCACGTAGTGGGAGCTGGGTAAACATTCCCGTCTGCCCCTCCTCTCCCTCCTCCCTCTTCCCGCCACACAGGAGTCCTTGGGATGCCCTGCAGGGCAAACCCTCTGCCCCAACTCACCTCCCGGGAGCTCAGGGGCTGAGTTGTCGGGATAAACAGAATCACCAGACCCACAGGCTGGGTGAGCCCCCCCGCCCCCCAGATAGCCGTGCCCACAACTTTCTTTCCCCCTCGAGTTTGAGGGCCCCCCTGCAGGACAGAGCCGAGAATTAACATCAGTGACGTCTGACACACATTCCCCGGGACACCTTTGCTGTCTTCCACCCCTCCCGGAACACACACACCCGTGGCAAACACGCAGAGAGGCCGGTCCCCGGCAGAGTCCCCTCGGGGTCGGTGGCTCTGCGGCCACACAGGAAACTGGATGAGCGGGGGGGGCGTGGCAGGCAGGTGAGCGTGCGGTCTCGTGGCCCCAGGTCTGGTGTGCCTCGTCAACTGCGTCATCGGCTTGGTGTTCACCATGGAGGCCGGCAACTACTGGTTCGACATATTCAACGACTACGCTGCCACGCTGCCCCTGCTGCTCATAGTCCTGGTGGAGATCGTCGCCGTGTGTTACGTGTTCGGGCTGAGGCGGTGAGGAGGCCCCGCCCCCAACACCTGCAGGGGGTGGGGATGCCCCGAAGGCCCCGCCCCACCGGGAAAGCAGCCCCTTCCCACGTGCGCTTGGCCTTCCCCTTTCCACTTGGCATCGCTTTTCCCTCTGCCCTCATCTCTCAGCTCATTCTCGGCCTCGTTCGACCTGCCGCCAACACCTCCTGTCCCCATTTCCCGTGGTTTTACTTTTTAGTATAGGACGTTCGCCTGTTGATCGTGCCGGGCCCCGGCGGCTTAGTGGCGCAGGGATCCGTTACCTCCAGCCACCACATACTCTGACCCTCGGTGAACATCAGTATTTTTCGGGCACACTGACCAAAGTCCAGTTGATAACTTAAAACCAGAAAAACGTGGCCGATTCAGGATGTCAGGCTCTCGATCCCGGGGCACGGCCGGGCACTGGAATGTTGTAGATCCCTGCCCCGCCCCCCCCCCACCCCCCCCCCCCCGGTGATGGGCTGTACCGCCGGGCTGAGGCCACTGGTTTAGAGAGACTTGCTCCTCCGCGTGGTCCCAGGGGGGAGCCTCACCGTACATGCGGGACCTCGGGCCCACCCAGGCCCGGTGAGTCAGATCCTACACGTTCACACGGGAGGGGTCCACATGAGCATTTGGGAAGCACTGCTCAGCTATGAGCCGATCAGACAGGTGAGCCAAGTTGTGCCCCCCCATCCTCAGTCTTTTCCCACCGTCCACGTTGGTTTGGAGGGGGGTGGGGGTAGGGAGCAGCACCAGCCATGACATTCTAGAAACCAGACCCCTTTGAGCCATGTTTCCCACTGTGTCTGTCCCCAAAAGCACTGGGGTCCCGGGCCATGCTGAAGGACGTCCATGATCAAATAACTTGCAAGACATAAGTTAAACAGAGTCAGAATTTCTTTCCTCTAGGACTTCCTGGAGCCATGAAGACGATTGGGAATCTCAAAGAGCGGGTATAAATGGTCGCCTTGCCAAAACCGTTTTGGTCAAGGAAGCCTTTTTTCAGCCTACCTCCCATTTGCTACCTACTGGGGACATTCGAGCTAGAGTGACCCACTCTACTTTCCCAGGACCGAGGGCTTTCCCAGGGTGCGGGCTGTCCAGGGCTAACACTGGGGAAGTCCTGGGTAAACTGGGACAAGTTGGTCACCCGGGAAATGCCAGTCTAGAGGGAGAAGCAGATGGGTCACCTGAGAGGGTAGGTGTTTCCCAGGAAGGGAGAAGGCGGAGGAAAGAGGAACAGAACCCAGGGCCCACTGGAGGTGCTGGAGAAAGGGCACAAGTCCATGCAAAGGGGTGGTGCTAAGTGGTGAGGGGAGGGAGAACCAAAAAGGCGTCTCCTATAGAGTGTGGAAGTGGCAGGATCCGGGAGTGACGGGGAGGGAGACAGCGCCATCTAGTGAACATCTAGCAACAGCACCATGTCAGGTGGGAGCTCAGGACACGCCCCAGGCCCCAGTGTGACAGGTGGCTGTGGTTGCAGCTGGTGACAGTCTCACCCCACCCCACCCCCGCCCCTCTTCAGGGCCACTTCTGCTTTGGGTGCGGTTTCAAGGCCCTGGACGGGAGACAGCAGGCCAAGCCGGGTCTGGGCCTGGGTCTGCCGCTACTCGGGTGCCCTGGGGCAAGTGACCTCATGGCCCGGGCCTCGGTGCCTGCTGCCGTTAAATGGGGGTGACGATGGCTGGGTCAGTATTTCCCAAAGTGCTGAAGACACTTTCCATACTTACTTGAGTCTGTGTTAGGAAACGTGATTAGCTCTTTAAAAGGGGTGGGGGAGGAGACATAGTGTGCAGACACGATCGAAATCCCAGAGCAGCCACCTTTGGGGGGCACTGCTCTGGCTTCTCTTACGCCCGCTCCGGCGGGTCTTGGCCAGAGTGCTGCGTTCCCAGGTTTGGCTCTCCTTCTGTCCCAGAACCTGCTGTGGCTCCAGGGTACAAAAGAGATTCCTCTCTTAGGGGCGTTTTCATTCGCTGATACCAGGATGGGAGGGGTGGGGGCAGAGCTGCCCCCCGGGGTCCCCGAGCGTGGAGGTCTGGCTTGATAAGTGACCCTCCAGGCTGTTGGTTTCTGCTGTCTCTGGGAAGTGCCCTCTGGTCCACACCGGCAGCCTTCATCTGGAGGTGGACCCGGGAAGATTATCTCCTGACATGCACCTGACTCTGGGGGGACTGCTCTGCTCCCCTGCTCTGTGGTGGCCTTGGCTCGTCCCCCTGCCCCACCCCACACCCCCTCTGCCCAGGAGGGGTCAGAGAGACACCCCGGAGGGGTCATGCCCAAGGCTCAGTGGTGCTCAGAACAGAATCTTCCTAAACAAACAGGGATGTGGACGCTGGAGCCCCGCCCCCCCCCCCACCCCGACGGCGTGCATAATCCAGACTTTCTCCCCGTTTCCCAAATAGATTTGAAAGTGACCTCAAGGCCATGACTGGCCGCACCCTGAACTGGTACTGGAAGGCCATGTGGGCCGGCGTGAGCCCGCTCCTCATCATCAGCCTCTTTGTCTTCTACCTGAGTGACTACATCCTCACGGGGACGCTGCAATACCAAGCCTGGGATGCTTCCCAGGTACCCCCTGTCTCGGGGCCCCCGGGCTCACTCTCCAGCAGCGGCTTTAAGTTTCCTGAAACCAAAGATCCGCTTCCGCGGTGTGGGCAGGTTATTTGTCGCGGCCTGGAAACACCACCCGGGTATTTAAAAACAGCCCAGAAGAGCAGACCTGGGCTTTGAGTTTTGTGACATGCGCTCCTGTAAAGAGTAAGATTCCTTCTAGAACTTCCCAGGGGGCCTTTCCCGGGGGGTTGGGAGAAAGCCCCCTGCAGAGGCGCTGGTTCCTGCCCCCAGGCTGCGCCCTCCTCCCTCCTCCTCAGCCTCAGGCCCTCTGACCTCAGTCCGCGGAGCCTCCTGGGGAAAGGCAGAGCCAGCCTCCGGGGCATGGGCCCTGAGCCCCGGCGGGCAGGCGCCCGAGACGACCCGTCTTAGCGCTCGAGTCACCGCATCCCGGGAGGGTCTGGCTCTGGGTGTGTGTGTGGCTGGGACACAACAGGCTCACTCAGGCCACAGGCAACTGCTGTTCACTGACCAGAAGCGCCGTGTGTCAGCATTTTGACAACCAGGGCGGCCGTGTCAATGCACTTGGCCTGAGGGCCAGCCTTGGCTGCCCTTACATACAGGCAGACTCTCACAGCGAACATTTACGCTGGGAGGAAAGTAATCCTGCAGGCCAGTTGGCATTTGCTTTCCTATGGGTAGAAGACGCTGGCCCTTAGCACCCAGCGTGCATGGTGGCTTTGAAGGACGCCACTCCAAGTGAGCAGGTGACTGATGGCGGCTGCGAGGCGCCCCCGCACCTGCCTCCCGGCAGGAGAAGGACCGGGGTGTCTTCTCCAACCCAGAGCAGACTGACGCTTTTGTCAAAAGCAGTAGCAGTGAATCCCTTGAAAAGGGAGAATGTATACAGAAAACCACGTATGGACTACAAGCTCCCATTATTTCTTGTATCAACAGATACGAGACGAAGCTGTCACATTGCTAAAACAGCTTCTAAACGCTTCCCCCGGTTTCTGTACTGGTCAGTACAGAACAACAACAGCAACAAAAAGTCATAGGACAAGTAACAGGAAGTTTGTGGGCTGGTTCCCACACCACACTCCGAGCGCGTTTTGGTTTACAAGCCACGCGCGGTTGGCCTGTGATCCCTCGGCCGTAGCTGTTCTGCGGCCCCCTCGTGGAAAGGTGGCATTTATTGGCTTTTTGTCCTCCTTTCTCATCAGCTTTAATGCATCTGCATTCAGGGAAGCATCCCCCAACTCAATCCAGACGTCCGCCAAGCCTTCTCCCAAGACTAGGGCTGTGCCGTCCAAGATGGCGGCCAACCACCACAGGTGGTGATTAATATTTCAATTCGTGAATATTCAGTACAATGTAAAGTTCCGTGCTTCGCACCCACTGGCCACATTTCAAGGGCTCAGTAGCCCCCTGTGTCTGTTGGCTACCATGTTGGACAGCACGGGGCTAAGGTTAAGCCCCCTCCATTTAGGTGGCCCAGATGGCACCTCAAATGGAAGGCCCTTGATTACTCCTGTGCCTGCTCTTTACGGGTAGCTCCGAACAGTTGCCACCAGTAAGCACGCTGGTTGAGGTTTGCGAAAGAGAAAGAAGACAAGGGCAACTAGTCTACCCCGCATGCTTGCTAGGAAGCTACAGAGCCGGGTGGCCCCGGATGTAAGGATGCCCAGCCCCAGATGCTCTCCGCCAAGCGGGGCTCTGCCTGTGGTGGCTCTTCCTGCTGACCCTCGGCTTCTCCTTTCAGGGTCAGCTTGTGACCAAGGATTACCCCCTCTACGCACTGGCCATCATCGGCCTGCTCGTGGCCTCTTCCACCATGTGTATCCCCCTGGTGGCCCTGGGGACCTTCATCGTGCGCTGCCTCAAGAGGGGAGACACGCCCCCCGTGGCCTGAGGACTGGGCTTCCCAGAGACTCCGGTCCGCCGCTCGCTGTTCTGCGGCTGTATTTATAAGTGGAATCTCCCTGGCTGCCTTTAAACATATTTACTCCAGAAATACTCAACCCGTCATCTTCCTGAGCCCATCAAGAAGAATTAGGAGGGTGTGGAGGAAGGGCCCTCGGGAGGACCCACACCCATCCACGGAGCGGCCCCTGCTCCCCTCTGCCTGCCCCCACGGTCGCACCGAGCTGGCTCCTTTCCGCCAAAGACACGGGCTTTTCAAGGCCAGTCTTGAAGACCATTGCTTTCTCGATTCTAGAGAAGCCCCAGAATCCGGGCACACCGTGGGCTGAAATTCGACTATAATTTTTATGGGATAAAATTTAAGCAATTTTTTTCCCCCTGAAGAAATCCCAACATAACAGAGGGCAGGTGCTTTTAGATCAGGGTGAAGAGAGGTTTTTTAAGTGCCCTGAGATGAGCCATCTGAATGTCACTGGTGCAAAATCAGTTCTCTTTTTTCAGTCATACTGAATACGCCAAGACTGTGTTTCTCACTGAGAGGACTGGCTGGCCACGAAGAAGGGAGGCCTTTGTTTGGGGTCGCTCCTGTGATCTGAGGTCTCTCACAGCGGGTCGAGGACCCGTCACCCCAACCACAGGATGCGACCCCAAAGCCCCGGGCATGGTCCCGTGAGCAGTCCGTGCAGCCGGCCCCTGCCCCAGTGCCTTACGCGTTAGGAAAGGTGCCAGAGCCACTTTGAGGGTGAAAGTAAATCTAACGTTCCCACAGATGACGTTATACCTGAACACGGTGGCCAACTCTTTATAGCAAAGACCACGAGCATCGCTTACAATCGATTTTAAAATATTTGTACATTTTTTAAAGTTTATCCATTTATTTTTAGAGAGAAAGAGAGAGAACATGAGCAGGGGAGGGGCAGAGAGAGAGGGAGAGAAAGAATCCCAAGCAGCCTCCACACTGTCAGCACAGAGACCGATGCGGGGCCCGAACCCTCGGAACCGTGGGATCATGACCTGAGCCACAACCAAGAGTCAGATGCTTAACCGACTGAGCCACCCAGGCGCCCCTGTACAGAAGTTTTCTAAAGCGTATATGTAACTCAAACAGAGCATCTTGTAACTGGAGGCACTGTATTTATGATGCAGCATTAGTCTACTAGGCGAGTGTCTCCTGTCTTTTTTCACGGCAATCAGCAGGTCAAGGTTATTCCTGAGGGGGGAGGGGCCCCCCCCAAACCTTCTGTGCTTCACTGACATACAGAATTCACGACTTTCTTTGGGTAAGATTTGTACAGACATCTTCGAAGACACTGAAACACTCCCCTGGGACGTCGGCTGGAGTGTTTTGTTCTGTTTTGACTTCTTTTTCGTGTATTTATAAATGCCCAAATAACAGAAATAGGCATCCGAAAGGTCTTCTGCTTTTACAAGCCGTCTTGTCACTGCTTCCCCGTTTCACCCGATGGCCACTTATGACGAGGTCATCACTAGCCTTCAAAATGCACCAGCATTTATCAAGCACAAGTACTCAGCCTTCGGACTTCTCAGCAGAGGGTCTAGCGTTGAAAAACTGTAGATGTCAAGGCTTGAAGAGTAGGTGCACTCAGTGGCAAACACACTGCCCTCCGTTCCTGAATCCTTGTGGAGCGGGTCCCCCTCGGGCCCCAGTCATGGTCACGGTCTTACAACATGGGCCGCCCCTCCTGGGGTCCGTCATCAGCAGGGTGTCTCAGCCCCAACTGCCAAGGATCCTCAGGACCGTGGAGACGAATGTCCTAAATCATTCCTTTATTCTGTGTTTCCACACCTCGCCTCCCATTCGAACAGCCTGTGAGCATGTAAAACTCCCAACGCCCCACCCGGGCCACACCCGGAGGACCAGGGCTCCATGATGTGTTACACAGGTAGGAACACTTACGTCCAAAGTGACCTTTAGGGGCGCCTGCGTGGCTCAGTCGCTTAAGCGTCCGACTTCACCTCAGGTCACGATCTCACAGTTCGTGAGTTCCAGCCCCGCGTCGGGCTCTGGGCGCTGACGGCTCGGAGCGTGGAGCCTGCTTCGGATTCTGTGTCTCCCTCTCTTTCCGCCCCTCCCCCACTCACACCCTTCCTCTGTCTCTCAACAATAAGTAAATGTTAAAAAAATTTTTCAAAACGTTTGAAAGCATTTTTGTGCACTTCCAATTGCATGGAAAAGCCACTTCTACAGAATAATTCTTGCTCACGGAAGTCGGATGGATGAGGTCACACTGTTCTAGAACAATGTGCTCCGGGTGAAAATGCCTCAGGTTTCCCATTCAGTTTTATTCTGGTTTCTGTGAACTTCACGAAGAACAGAGCATTCTTCAGTAATCCTGTTGAACCAGGAGTGAGTCGTGTCTCAAAAAAATTCTTTGTTGACTGTTTTCTCGGTGCTGCACAAAAGTGGTCATCTGACACCTGTCCACCTTCCTCCATTAGGCTGGAGAGAGAAAGGGATGTGCCACCCCCATCCACGTAACAGTCACCGTGACGTCGTGGCCAGATCACGGACTCCAGAGAGTTTTCTATTTATGCTGGAGACATAACGGTCCTTGACTTAGCTCTAAGAAATCAGGGAGGGAGACGGTTGGGTGCTCAGCAATTGTTGTCATAGGTAAAACCTTTGACAAGTGTCTCTGTAGGTTTGTGTCACGTACTGGCTGCAGTTTTGAGCCCCCTCTCTTAACACGAGATATGCCCACATTATGTAAATAGATGAGCTAATTTTGAAAACATGGCAAATAAAAGAGAATCCACCCAGTGTCTCGTTTCTGTCACCTTCCCCACGTTTCCCTCCTCAGGCAGCCAGAGAAGCCACACTGACGCAGTGTGACCCTCACGGGAGGTGATGGTTAGAGTCCGTAAGAAAAATCAGAAAAGGGCGCCTGGGTGGCTCAGTCAGTTAAGCGCCTGACTCTTGGTTTCGGCTCAGGTCATGACCTCGCGGTTCCTGAGTTCAAGCCCCACACTGGGCTCTTCGCTGACAGTGTAGAGCCTGCTTGGGATTCTCTCTCTCCCCAACCCCCCCCCCCCACCCGCCTCTCAAAAAATAAACTATAAAAAAAAATTAAGAAAAAAAAAAGAAAAATCATAAAGGTCTAATTCGATGGGTTTAAAACAGGGTATGAGCCCTTCTAAATTGCTGCAGAAAAAAAACATCACTGATGAATGGGAAATTCTTTTTTTTTTTTTTTTTTTTTTTTAAAGTTTGAGAGAAAGCTCGTGAGTGGGGAGGGGCAGAGAGAGGGGAGAGAGAGGATCCCACGCAGGCTCTGCACTGTCGGCTCAGAGCCCCTCGTGGGCCTCAAGCCTGTGGACCGTGAGATCATGGCCTGAGCCGAAATCAAGAGTTGAATGCTAACTGACTGAGCTGCCCAGGTGCCCCGACAAATAGGAAATTCTTAACCAGAATGTCTCGACCGGCCTCCGACATGGGAATCACTTCTCTTCTATTGCCCACGTGGACAGGATCAGCCTTTCTTGAGATCTTACAAGTCAGTCCGGAGGCAGGTGCTGGGGACAGTGCTGAACAGGACAGACACGGTCCCTGGACTTTATGGCACTTACATTCTGGGGGGTGGGGGTGGGGAGAGTCACAGTGAAGGTAACAAACGAGATGACTACAGATGGTGACCGTTTCTAAGAAGCCAATACATGGGTCAAGTGGTGGTGTGGCAGGGACAGTGCATCAGTCCGGTGGTTGAGGAGCTTTGCGGACCGAATGTCTGTCCAGGAGGAGGCAACAGCATGTGCAAAGGCCCGGAGGTGGGAAAGGGCAGGAAGGAGGCCTGTGGTTGTGATGGGGAGAGTGATCGGGGGTGGGAGTGAGCAGGGTCTGGTCAGTAAGACCTTGTGGGCCAGGCAAGGAGCTTAGATGGTCTTCAAAGAGCACTGGAACGCCACTGGGGGGTGAACACGGGGGCCCTCCCTGCATGAGCTGCCGGGAGAAGACGTAAGTGTGTAGCACGTAAAACCAACAAAGAACTACTCTCTAGAATATAAAGAACGTCCACAAATCAGTAAGGACAAACAACCTAACAGCAGCCGGCAAGAGACCCCAACAAGGCGCAGAACAGGAACAGCAACGACCCAACAAAGAATTATGAAAAGATGCTCCCGTCTCACCAGTGATCGGAGAGATGCCGGAATGGGATGCCGTTTTATACCCGGTGGATTAAAAAGTCAGGAAGTCCGGCTTCCCGAGCATTGGTAGTCACGGGGAGCCACTAGGCCTCTAAATGGCACAGCCAGTTTAGAGAACAATTCCGTGTTATCTTGTACCTTCACGGCTCGTGATTCTCCTACTGGCAGAGGGAAGGCGGACGGGAGCTATGGGGAGCAGGGACGACGGGGATATCTTTGCACCCTCCTCCCTCTCCTGCTTCCACCTCCTAGCTCCCCTCTCCCCTCCCCTCCTCCCAGGTGAGAGCCAGCTGCGCGCCCCAGGGGCTACCCAGCAGAGATGAGGGATGCCTACGAGGCCCTGCCCAAACTGCAGGGTCTTGTGAGCAAAGCCCATGTCACCCGGGTGCTGTGCCACTCAGGGCGCTGGTCTGCTCTGCAGAACGAGCTTGCCAGAACTGCTGGGTGCGAGCACAGGCTCCACTGCCCGCAGGAGTCCAGCTGATTCTCTCTGGAACTAACTCAGAGTCTCACCTTTGGAATTTTCTCCCTTCACTGGCTGCGGTAGCAGACGTCTACGATGGCCCCGGAGACGCCCACCTCCAGGCACTCATGCCCCCGTGTAATCCCTCCCCTCCCCTCCAGTGAGCTGGACCCAGTGGCGTACTTCTAACGCAGAGAATACGGCAGACATGACGTCCGAGATTGGGTCACGGAAGGCTGGCACTTCGGTCTTGCTGGCTTTGATGAGCCAGGCTGCCATGTCGGGAGAGCCTCCCGAGGCAAGGAGCAGATTTTAAAAACCTACCATAACTTATCTGTATTAGGAGGCTTTCTTCTGACATCAGGACCCTTGGATGATAAAACCCCAAGACCCTAATTTGTTTAAGTCACTTCCCCAGGCTGCCTGGGTGGCTCAGTCCGTTGAGCCTCTGACTTTGTGATCTCCTGGCTCGTGGGTTCGAGACCCGCGTCAGGCTCTGTGCTGACAGCTCAGAGCCTGGAGCCTGCTTTGGATTCTGTGTGTCTCTCTCTCTCTCAAAAATAAACATTTTTTTAAAAGGCTATTAAGCCACCCCTCTGTACACACACCCCTACATTCTTCTCGCCCTCTTATCCAGGCTCTGGGTTTGGCACACCTCCAATTCCAGTCTTGATACCAAAAGTAAATCCCATTCCATCAGGACTGAGGAATCTGCATCATATAACTTTGGGGATCCTCCCCGCCTCTCCCCACCCCCACCCGTGGTCCCTGAATCCCGAATGGGACAAAGCTTGTCATTCTGTAGCTACAAATAAGACAGAGCACAGATTCCTTGGGTAACACACTACGAAATCTCTCTCGTACTGAAGTACAATCAGAAGCATACCCTTTTTCTTCACCCCACGGAAGGAAGGAGCTAGAGATTACCGGGCACGAAACACCGGCTGGGGTATCAGGGAAGGACAGAAGGTCACAGGGAACAGGTGGGAGAGATTCTTGAAAGCCCCTTTGCAGGAAGCCACAGGGACAGCTGTCTTCACCCGTACGTGCAGGGAAGGGGCCGCAGTAGCCCACGCAGAGAGCCGACCCCGGGGACGGCCTGGCACAGCCTGAGGCAGCTCTGCTCGGTTCAGAGGGGGACGGTGTACCCACACACCATCTCCAGGGACTCCTGCCTCGCTCCCGTGCGCAAGGGCCTCCTAGGCGCCGAGGTGTTTCCCGCCTCATTCAGACACATCCCCAGCCCCAGAGACCACTTTCTAATAAGCACCACAGTCCTACTTCCCAGCTGAGACCTGTATCATTTTGAAAAACAGACCACAACTCAAGAGGTGGGGGGGGCGGGCAGGGAACACCTTTTTACGGACATCATACGTTACTGAATTATTTCCCTGTTTTTTTTTTAACATTTATTCATTTTTGAGAGACAGAGCACAAGCGGGGGAGGGGTAGAGAGAGGAGGAGACACAGAATCCCAAGCAGGCTCCAGGCGCCGAGCTGTCAGCACAGAGCCCGATGTGGGGCTCGAACTCACCAGCCACGGGTTCATAACCTGAGCCCAGATCAGACGCTCGACTGACTGAACCACCCGGGTGCCCCAATGTTTCCCTGTTTTTATCTGTAACTAAAAAATAAGGAGGAGCACAATTTCTCAAGCGATCACTGAAAAGCCAGATTTTAGAAGCCATTAATTTTCTTGCTCACTTGCATTGTCCCGATTTTCTATGAAACCCAAGCACACGCTGCCTGGCATGATTTAAAAATTCTCCGGTAGGGGCGCCTGGGTGGCTCAGTCGGTTAAGCGTCCGACTTCAGCCAGGTCACGATCTCGCGGTCCGTGAGTTCGAGCCCCACGTCAGGCTCTGGGCCGATGGCTCAGAGCCTGGAGCCTGCTTCCGATTCTGTGTCTCCCTCTCTCTCTGCCCCTCCCCCGTTCATGCTCTGTCTCTCTCTCTCTCTCTCTCTCAAAAATAAATAAACGTTAAAAAAAAAAAAATTTAAAAAAAAAAAAAAATTCTCCGGTAAAAAAGAACACCCCTTTCGAGACCAAGTGTGGGAACGACAGCAACGGTGGCTAGAAAAGAATAGGACGTTTATTTTCACGCATGGGTGCACAGTACACGAATTTAGAAACGCAATCGCCGCAGGGTTCTGGAACACGGACGCCTTCAGATCGGACGCGCCAGCATCAGTCCGTGGGCACTGGCGGCTCTCAGGTGGTCTCTGCTGTGGTCGTGGGAGGAAGTCCTTCCCGTGAAATGCCCGGTAGCACTCGAGTCATGGAGCACAGTAGACACGAACCAAGTTTCACACATTCCATCTTTGGAACAGATTACGCTTATGTACATGTCAGGAATAGGTAGTTCTAAGAAACACTTGCCCTACTGTGAATTTTCGTGACTGAGTTTTAAGCTACAGAGGGTGTCCAGCTATTATCTCTTTTGGAGTTTCTAGAAGCAACGTCTCTTATTCACGTTTATAAAAGATGACGGGGGGCAAAAAAAGTCGTGTTGAAATCAAGGCGCTTTGAGAGATATTTAAGGACAACATAAGGTATTACTATTGAAATAAACTGTACATATTTTCAAGCACAACACAAATACCGTAGCCGTATTTAATTGAACTGCCTTAAAATAGTGGGGATTATACTACCCTACATACTTTTCTAATATTTAAACCTCATAATTACAGTTTGAATACAACAGTCCGACTTATAATTAGAACTATGCACAGCTTCTAAAGCAGATTTTTCAGGTTTGTTTTTGCACAAAAATTAACACTGAAGTTGGTCCTTGATTTGGAGAACGCTAACTTAACTACCGGAAGCGCAAAACTGCAGACACGCTTATTGGGAGCTAACAAAACCTTGACGGAGAGGAGAGCGCGGGTGGTGCCATGCGCGGGAAGCAGCTGTGGCCTCCAAGGGCAACCCCAAGTCCAGCACGAGCGCTCTCGGAGGCCTGCGTGTCTCGACGAACGACCCCCAAAGAAACCAGCACGCCCGGGAGGTCCCGGGAGGGACCGCTGGCCAGTCGAGGGGTATCCTCCACACGGAGGCAAATCCTGAAAACAGAGGCGGCTTTGGACCTTTAGCGTTAAGACACAGGCTTTTACATTCTTTGATTTCATTTACACCTTTAACAAAAGATAAAGTACTATCTGGACTTCTTCTTCATACGCAAGTTCAAGCTGAACTCAGAGGACAGCCCAACCAAAACTTCAGAAGAACGCCAGACCCGACTCCTTGAAGTCTCAGGCTGTTCCGTCAAACTGCGCGACGGCTGCGAAACACGTGCTCTGCACCAACAGTCGAGCTAGCGGATTCTCAAACTCTGAAGAAAGTCCAAAGAGGTGTGGCAAAGTCCGCTTGCTAACAGCGACGGCCTCTACAACGACCATAAGGAAACTGAGCTAGAAAAATAATTTTACCATTTTAAATAACGAAAGAAGCTAGATTTCTTAAATATATTACTTATCCTGCAAAAGTTGATCGAATCGACAAGGAATAGATTCCTTCCATTCCAGGAGCTGAATTCGGGTCACCCTTTAATTACAGAAGAGCTTCAAATTATAAACAGAGCCATCCCAGGAGTGAAGAGGTCGCCGAGGCAGGAACGTCAGGCTGATTCTAGGTCACCCCCCCTCCCCCCACACAGAGCACAAGCTGTGCTTCTGGAGAGAGGCTTTAAAAGGACCTCGGGCTGATGTGGAAAGCGGGTCAGTAAAGACTCCAGTTCTGCATGATGGAATCTTCTAAGCCGAGCCGCTTTCCACAGACACAAATTCAGTCCATCTTTTCTTTCTGGACCAATCTGGGAGCATCGACAAAATCTTTGCCATTATAAAGAATAATAAAAAATGTTCCAATGCTTGCGACTCCCCAGAAGAGCACATAGGCCAGTGTTTCTGTCCAAGTGTCACCTGTTGATATAAACAAACAGAGAGTTGATAAATAAAAGCCATGTAACTGATCCCACATCTAGTTTCAGCTCTTTAGCAACATTTAAGTCTGATGCTTAAACATTAAAAGTTTAGTCTCGATAACATTAAAGTTTATGAGCACATCTACAGGAAAAATACAAGAACCTCTCAACTAAGGTTTGAACCGGCGGTTCTCGAACTCTGGCTGGCATCCGAGTCCGGCCGGGGCCCCGTAAGGCATCGGCTGCTGGGCGCAACCGCGATTCCGACTCAGCAGGTCTGGGCCAGGGCCCAAGAATCTGCATTTCTAACAAGTTCCCAGATAACACTGATGCCCCTGGTCCAGGAGCCACACCTTGAGAAGAAGCACCTGACTAAACTATTCCACGTTACATCACGCAAATAATTATCCCTTTTAGATTATATACTTTATATCACAAGAAGCCATTACTAATACATTCGCTACAATCAAAACACCTGCACGAAAAGTAACCTCACAAACACATACACGCTTCAGAAAACGTGTCAAAGCGTATAAAGCAAAACTCCGCAATATCACGTTAAGGACGTATTTCACACAACTCTCCTGGTACAACGCATAGAGTTCACGAAGGTTGGCAGCAGTGGGAAAAGACCTACTGTGTGTTCTCCAACTTGACCTGAACCTGGTGTCGTTTCTCCCCTGCAATAGGACCGTCGGCACCTGCGGGCGGGGAGGCGCAGGCGCAGGCCGAGGGACGGGGAGAGGGCGCCGGGGAAGAAACGCAGGCTCCTAGTGAGCGGTCAGGGGTCCCGCTGCACTTACTTCCCATTCATGGGTTAGAAACCAGATGCCGTCCTACCTAAACACAATGCCCACGATTTTTTTTTTTTTAACGTTTATTTTTGAGACAGAGAGAGAGAGAGCATGAACGCGGGAGGGTCAGAGAGAGGGAGACACAGAATCCGAAACAGGCTCCAGGCTCCGAGCCGTCAGCACAGAGCTCGACGCGGGGCTTGAACTCATGGACCGCGAGATCACGACCTGCGCCGAAGTCGGCCGCTTAACCGACTGAGCCACCCAGGTGCCCCAACCCACGATTTTATAGCGATGAACTGCCGGGAGTCGTTGCCATCCGTAGCGGCAGTCTCTTTTTACTCAAAAACACGCGTAAACTGATACACTTGCTAATCTTCACCCCTCTGAGTTTGAACATTCTTCTTGGACAAAGAAGAAAGGCAGGTCCTCCCGAGCCCGCCTCGGGACATTCCCCAAAGGACCTGTCCGTCTGTGCAGGCCGAGCTCCCTGAGGTTCTACGGGGACACGCGGGTGTAGAGGCAAGAAGACACAGAACAGATCAAAGCCACAAAACGAATTCAACAGCAGACTGACTGGCTCCCGGAAAAGGGCATCCTCGAGGCGGTGCTTTAAAGCCAGCGCGTAGGGAGTGAAGAGGGTGGGCGTCTGAGGACTTGTGGGACGCACGTGCTGGCCGGCCCCGGCCTCGTCCTTCCTTGCCCCCGAACCGGACACGGGAGCCAAGTTATGCCGCACGGCACTCCCTGCGCTCTGGAGCCCGCAGCCCATTTTCGTGCCGTGAACAAGAACGGTTTTTACATTTTTAAAGAGTGGTAACACGCGACGTGCCCCAGAGACCCCATGTAGTTTGGGAAGTCTAAACTATTCACTATCTTGCTCTTTACAGAACAACGCTTGCTAACCCCTGCCCTAGAGGAACAAGAGGGGCTCCCTCCCCTCGAACACCGAGGGGATTACAGGGACCACACCAGCAAGAAGGTGTGTGCGTGCGTGTAAGGGGGCTGGCGGTTAAGGGCCCTCAGCTCACAGACTTTTGCCGTGATCTGAGACGGCGGTGAGGAGGGGACGTCCAGGCGGCGTCCCGACAAGCCGGCCCGCAGACCCGGACGGAGGGGGAAGGCCGGAGGAGGCCCGCCTCCAGAGCCGCCGAGGCTGCCCCTCAGAGCCCAGTGCAACCGAGTCCCGGCCTCCAACTGCCACAGCACCGCACCACACTCGACGGAGACACTTTAGTCCCAAGTGCTCATCAGCTTCAGTGACACAGGAAAATGATGAGAAAAGAGAAAAACAGCAAAGATGCCTAAGCACAAGTTCTTGGGCAATTCTGCTCACAATGTGATAAAATTTAGTGATAGCGTATTAACTTATTAACATTTATTTGTCTACTAATAGGTGGTTGTTTAAATAAACTACATACCCATAAACGGGTTTCTTTTCCTTCCTTCCTCCCTCCCCTTTTGTTTTAATTTTAGGCAGAGACAGAGTGCGAGCAGGGAGAGAACCTTACACAGGCTCCACGCCCCGTGCTAAGCCCAACGTGGGGCTCGATCCCACGACGCTGGGATTACGACCTGAGCCAAAATCAAGAGTCAGACGCTCAACCGGCTGAGCCACCAGGGCGCCCTCATAAATGGATTTTAATGCAGCCATTAAAAATAAAGAATGCAGGGAAATGTTTACATTGCTCAGTGAAAAAAAAAAAAAGGTTACAAAAAATGTATAATATTTCACTTGTGAAAAAAAATCACACACAGTTATGAAGATTAAAACATCAGGGGCACCCGGGTGGATCAGTCAATCAAGCGTCCAACTTGAGCTCAGGTCATGATCTCACAGTTCGTGAGTTCGAGCCCTGCATCCGGCTCTGTGCTGCCGCTCAAAGCCTGGAGCCTGCTTCGGATTCTCTCTCCCTCTCTCTGCCCCTCCCCTGCTCGCACGTACACGTGTGTGCACTTGCTCACTCTCTCTCTCAAAATAAATAAACTTAAAAAAAAAAAAGAAAAATATTTTAAAATCTTAAATAAATCACCACTAATTATCAGTAAACGGGAGTATGTGTTTTTCTTCCGTCACATGTAAGGACCGTCACAGCTGCTCGCTCGGCTCACTGAACCCTGCAGGGACATCAAGGGCTGAGCAGACTCACAATCTCAAGATGCCGTACAAGGAAGCCCCGTGTTCTCAGAAGTTAGTGCAAGAATGTGAAATAAGGGCAGACTCACCAGCCATCAGCAAACAGATAATGCACATCGAGAAGGCAACAACCATGATAATAGGCAACTGGAAAGGCAAACGGAGAGAGAGAGAGAGAGAGACCATCAGGCGAGAATTCTGCTTGACCGGCGGGGGTCTTCGCTTGAAAAAGGGTAAGTAAGACTCTTCTGCAATCTAACACACAAAGTATCTTTTTCTAGCAAAACATCATTACTTAGGCGGTGGGACCCCAACTGCCCAAGTCGCCAGACTGTCAGGTCACAAGAGCTGAAGAAGCGTGGCGATGGCCCTGACAGGTGAGGGAGGCGCCAGCCCCCTCCATTCCGGGACCCTCTGCCCGCTGGAGGAGACCCCAGAGAAGCCCCAGCTAAGTCTGGTGAACAGAGGAGTCACAAAGGGGACAAACGTCAAAAACATACCCTGCCTTCCACATGTCAGGTGTGCCTCCCGCAACCCCCCAGCGTTAAGGGGAGTAGAATCTTCCTGGAACGAGAGACCCTCCACCCTCCCTCGGGCTCGTGTGCTCTCAGGAAGGCAGTCGAGTGTGCAGGAACACAGACACCAAAGTTACTTTACTCCTCTCCCTCATCTTCTCCTCAGGGAAACCGAGTATTTACAGTCCCTTTAGGACCACACATTAGGTTTCAAATCAAGGGGAGACTCCACTGTCTGTACCTTCAGACACAGTGCTTTTACAAACTTGAAAAACAGAAAGGTTTCTTACAGCCAGGAATTTCAAATCCCGTGGAACACTTAAAGGACTATGAGATTCTAATTCGTCCACTGAGTAGTTCCCAAGAAATAAGTCTATGGAATCCTAGAACAGAAAAAAGGAGATTAAGAACTCCCCACTTGGATGTAGTTACATTACTCAGGGACAGTACAAAGACGCAGCGGCCGAATGAGCAAAGACGAGCAGCAAATACAGACTTACCTGCCTGAAGCCATCGGAGAAGTTGTTCTTGTAATAGCGTATTAGCGAGTTCCAGCCGTCCATGACCAGTCCCAACTGAGTTCTCTTCCCGGTTCTGGTCAAAAGAGGTGAATCTCAAATTACAGATTTGTATATTACATTCTTCCCCAGTTTTATGGCTGGAAAGTATGTGGTACAGGCGTAAAGTGAATTACAGAGATTTAAAAAATCCTGGGGCGCCTGGGTGGTTCAGCGGTTAAGCGTCCGACTTCGGCTCAGGTCATGAGCTCGCGGTCTGGGGGTTCGAGCTACACGTCAGGCTCTGTGCTGACAGCTCAGAGCCTGGAGCCTGCTTCAAAATTCTATGTCTCCCTCTCTCTTTGCTCCTCCCCCGCTCATGCTCTGTCTCTCTCTCCTTCAAAAATAAAAACATTAAAGAAAAAAAAAATCATCCCTGGTGGCTCAGTGCGTTAAGTGTCCGACTCTTGATTTCAGCTCAGGTCATGATCTCAGGGTTCGTGAGACAGAGTCCTGTGTCGGGCTCCGTGCTGACAGCGCAGAGCCTGCTTGGGGTTCTGTGTCTCCCTGTCTCTCTGCCCCTCCCCCGCTCATGCTCTCTTTCAAAATAAACATTAAAGAAGAAAAAAAAAAGAAAAAAAAAATGAGATGAGAGGCCCAGGTGAGGTGGTTAGAACAGCAGAGTCTAGGAATCTTCACTTGTTCCCAGAGAATCCGTCTGGCAGAAAACCAAACTCACCAGGTCTTAACCTCTCACTGGCAGCGTGGCCCTTGAACGTGGCATCGGCATCCCCGGCCGCTTCCCTGAGGCACAGAACCTCAGGTCCCGCCCCGCCCCGCCCCTGCCGAGTCAGACCCCACTGACCCAGGGGCTCCGCAGGGCTCGGGAAGGGCCGAGGGGCCGCCGTTCGCTCTCCACGCAGCAGAACCACAGGCAGGCCGGGAAGCCACCGGCGCCTGGGCCTCACCCCCCCCACCGAGCCCGACTTGACTGCTGTGAACCGAGGCCCCGGGTGCTGGGCTTTGGCCACTGTCCCACAGCTGCCGGGTGATCCTAACGTGTGCACCAGACGCGAGAGCCGTGGGTCTGAAGTGCTAGCTGAAAAGCACGGCTTGCCTGGTGAAGTCCGTCTTCAAGGCGCCAGTGCCCGCGTACTGCTTGGCACACGCATTAGCGTTGTCGGCCCAGGCTGTGAGAACAAGGAAAAATCAACTGACGATGACGAACGTGGGAGCCAGAGTCTCTAAATCCAAATTATTAATCTATTTCACAACGCGAGTAACCCGGCCCCTATTAAAGAAGTTACCTACCGTTTTTGTAAATCTTCTCAAAATCGTGTTGTTCTTCAAGCTTCTGTCCCACGTGCAACACTCCCAGTCTCTGGAATAAGAAGCACACCGTGCTCAAGCGTAACGGGTTTCGCACACACAGCTCGGGAAGAAGAGCAGACAGTCCCGGCTGGTAGCATGCGGTTCCCGGCTGCAGGTAGAGATGCTGTCCTTGCACACAGGGGGCGCCCCAGTTCCCCACGTCCCCCCACCCGTGCCCCAGGCCAGGCCACAGAGCCTCTGAGGGCTCCTTGTCCCGCGGCCCCCACTCACCCCGGGCCCCAGCACTCCCCCGGCCCTGCAGGAAGAGGGGCAGAGGGAAAGGGGGAGGGAAAGGGAAGGCAGCAGCAGCATCCCAGCCATCACCTCGTCCTTCCCTGCCAACCCCCACCTCCCACCGCCTGCACCCTCTAGCCTCCCTGCTGTTCCCATCACCTCCAGCCTTCCCTTTCCTCCCCACAGACTCAGAGGATCTCAGAGGATTCCCTGGCATCCCAAATCCTGCCGCGGACCCCCCTTCAGGGGTCACTGACCACAGATCAGGAGCCCCTGCCCTGGTCTTTGTCTTGGACCTCAGCCCTCTCAGAACCCCCATCTTCACTGTTCACCTGAGACCACACCTCCCCATTTCTACCCCAGAATGGCCTTTTCACCTGCCCTCCATGACCTTTAGCTGGTGGGGGCGGGGGCGGGGGGGGGGGGGAGGTATGCCTGGAGTCCCCACCATAGCCAAACTGATGCGTAGAGTCTTAGAAACGTGGCTTAGGTTGTTCAGTACTGCATTTAGCATGTGAAATAGTTAAGTACCGATTATAGAACCTATTAAATAGGTTTTTGTTTATCGGACTTGGAAACAACCGCTGCTACTATTGTTTCTTTTTCTTTCCTTGCTACCATTGTTTCCATGAAAAAATACACTCTGAAGTAAATCCATCAGATTAACGAGGACAAGGTACAACACAAACTAGAGCATGCTCCAACAGGGAAACCGCTCCTCTGGCCTGTGTTACCTACTAGGAGTCAAGGACCATTCATTTTAAAGGAGGTGTTTTGCTTCCACAATTCCTGGTATCGTAAAATTACCATAAACGAAGTTGGACTGTCATAAACAAAGCTTACCATCGGGGACAGGAAGCCATTTGGCATGCATTCTGTTTGCCCCCTTATAATAAATGCCATTGTTGGGGCGCCTGGGTGGCTCAGTCGGTTAGGCATCCGACTTCGGCTCAGGTCATGATCTCGCGGTCCGTGGGTTCGAGCCCCGCGTCGGGCTCTGTGCTGACCGCTCAGAGCCTGGAGCCTGTTTCAGATTCTGTGTCTCCCTCTCTCTGACCCTCCCCCGTTCGCGCTCTCTTTGTCTCAAAAATAAATAAACGTTAAAAAATTAAAAAAAAAAAATGCCAATGTTATCTGGAACTCTGAGCTTCAGTAATAAAAGAGATGCAAACGAAAACTTAACCTTGAGGCACCACTCTATTAAAATAGAAAACAAAGTTTTAAATAAGAACACGTAAGGCCGGCAAGAGTTCAATGAACCGGATTCACCAACCATGCTGACCAGTTTACCAGTGTCTCACTGGTACCAGTGTAACCTGGCATGACCCTCTCGGAGAGCGTATTCTCTTTGACGCAGCAAATTCTACTTCTAGGAATGAACCCCAAGGGAAGCATTCAAGCTAAAAACAACACACCAAGATATATTCTCTGCAGTGTTACTTATAAGCCAAAAATGCAACAACCTAGTAAGTGCAACTCTTAAAAATGATGGCTGTGTGTAACGCTGGAGGAAAAGGAAATATCAGAAACTGTACGGGGCGCCTGGCTGGCTCAGCAGGTGGAGGCTGCGACTCTTGATCTCCGGGTTGTGGGTTCGAGGTAGAGCTGACTTAAAAATAAAATCTGAACGAACAAACGACACCACATACGCACATACCGACCGCAGGTACAGAAATGTGCACGCCCACAGGTGGAAAGACACAAAACCGAAAACAGGTGGTTTAGGGTGGGGAGCAAGGTGAAATGTTTTCTGTTGTTTGTTTTGGCTGGTAATGATTTCGTCAATGTAGCTTCGCTACTTCGGGGCTGCACTGTTGACTTAACAGAAGGAAAAAAGCGTTTGCACCTGGAGCTGGGCCTGGAGCGAGCGGCGGGCCAGCAGGCTCTGGATCACGTTGGTCCTGTCCAGACAGTCCATGCAGTTGCTGCGGAACACGCCCTCCTGGCTTGCCACCACCATGCCGGCGGAGTCCACTAGAAAATAACTACAACATATTTGTATAAACACCCTCATAGCAAAGGCAGTCCGACGCACGAGCGCCCTGCTGCTGATGGTCTGCAACACTGTGGACAACTGGCAAATGAGAAGTTCGGAAGGGCAACGTGTGGCCCGGGGGGTATTTGATTAGTACAGAGCAAAAAAAAAAAAGACGTCTGAAAAGCCGAGGCGAGACAGCCCCTGTCCAAACACGCACCGCGGCACTGGAGGTCAGCTCGCGGAGACACGAACCCGGCAGGGCCGAGGGGCGTCCCCGAGGCCAGAGCAGGCCCCCTCCGACACAGCTGTTCATCTACGTCCTGTAGATCAGACTTCTCGAAGCACGGTCCCTACACCGTCTGTATCGGAATTCCCTGAGCTGGTTTTTTTTTAAAAAACCGAACGCACTTGGCCTCGAGATGAACTCAAGTCAGCATCTCTCAAGCAAAGGCTGGAAACTGTGCGTTAAGAATCCTGGGTTAAATATGCAAAAGTACGGAGTTTATAAAGTTCAATACGGTGTTACTTGAAAAATGAGGTTCCCTTTCTCCCCTTCACCACCCACATGTCCACCCCGGAGCCAATCACGGTTCTCAGTTCCTGTGTCTCATTCATTTTTAACAATTTCCTCAGATAATGCTCTGAACTCAAACTCTGGACAACGGGCAGCGTAGCGGGGAAGAGCGTGGACTCTGGCAGCGAGCCACGAGCTCCGCTTAGGCCACTCACTGGCTGTGTAACTTCAAGTCATTGCCCTGGTCTCTCAGAACCAAAGTTCTCACCCACAGGGTGGAGGGGACGGCACCCCGTCTCGCCGCTCCCGGTCCCGACGGGAATGCGTAACACACGCAGCGCTGAACGGAGCGTGTGGGACCGAGCAAACGATGAACACCACGAAGTAATCTCGTTGTAATTACTCCCCCAAACCGAAATGGAGCAGGGAAACACAACAGACTCACCACAGGCCAAATACAAATTATGACCTTAAAAATAAGGGCCTAAAAGAATGCGTTTAGGCTAAAAATCTACACGAGATTCATGCAGACTTGGTGAGGTTCGTTTAGAGCTGGTGTATATACACAGGTGTGCATGAGTGCACGTGGGTGTTAGCATGCTGTTAGTACTTACAGAGTATGTCCTGGGTATTTGATAAATATCGTTTCTTAAACTACACACTAAGTCTATGAGGTAGCTATTATTATCTGCACTTTACAAACGGAGAAACCAAGGTTTGAAGACAACTGTCTTGATCACATGGCTGATAAGAAGCAAACATTTCAAAACGAGACAGGTCATACCCCAAAGCCCAGATTCTTTCCACCTTCCCCAAAACCCCAGGAGAAAGTGTCCAGAGAGGCCCTGTGCAGGGCACTGGGGAAAGTTCCACTGTCCCTGTGGAACACAGAGCGTGGTGGGGGACAGACTCTGGCGTCTGTCTTTTCTCACACTCTTATGGGGGCAGTGATTCATGGGCGAACCCCAGGAGCCACCTCCTCCGACAGCGTCCCAGGTCCGGCCAGTGTCACTGCAGCCCAATAATGGTGCACGTCAACTGCCCTTCACTAGCTGCTCATGACAAAACCGCATAGAAAACGAGCAGATTTAACTAACCGTCGCCGACTACTTAATAGGCATAAGAAACATTTTTAAAAACTGAGAAATGCCTACACGACAGGTTTTACTGTGTTACTCTGGAACTGACACGAAAAAATGCATGGGGGTTGCCGGGGTCAGAAATATGCCCAGATGGAACAAAATGACAGAGCGACTTCGAGATCCCTTCTTCTGTCTTTAGAATCAGTAAAGATTGACCGACCTATGCTTAGAGGACAGTAAACCCGTAGGCCAACACGGCAAATAACTTGCCAAACACGTTCGGAAAGTACCATGAAGTTATTCGGACCCTTTGAACTATTAGCCCTGCTCTCAAGACTTTATTTTAGGGAATCACCGAACAGAAGTGAGAATAGACACGCCCAGAGTGATTCGCTGCAGCACATGTTTTGTGGGGGGAAGAGACAAGGAAACAAGCCAGGATGCCTAGGATGAAAAAGAACACTTAGCTGAGCCTGTAGGGTGACACGGGGGAGTACAGAAAAGCCGTTAAACACCATCATTACGAAGACCAGGTAGGGTAACGACGAAATATCAAAGTATCCGTGATGGAATGTTTAGCCAAAACAACGGAATATAAAATAGTAGTACGCTAGCTCCAATTAGGGAAACTTTGTAAATGTGGAAGCGGATTCATAAAAATGTGAAAATACCTGGCCTTGGGTTGTTTTTTTAAATTTTTTTTTTTTTTCAACGCTTTTTATTTATTTTTGGGACAGAGAGAGACAGAGCATGAACGGGGGAGGGGCAGAGAGAGAGGGAGACACAGAATCGGAAACAGGCTCCAGGCTCCGAGCCATCAGCCCAGAGCCTGACGCGGGGCTCGAACTCACGGACCGCGAGATCGTGACCTGGCTGAAGTCGGACGCTTAACCGACTGCGCCACCCAGGCGCCCCAGGCCTTGGGTTGTTTTTAAGAACCTAAAAATAGGGGCGCCTGGGTGGCTCAGTCGGTGAAGCGGCCGACTGGCTCAGGTCATGATCTCACGGTCCGTGAGTTCGAGCCCCGTGTCGGGCTCTGTGCTGACAGCGCAGAGCCCGGAGCCTGCTTCCGATTCAGTGTCTCCCTCTCTCTCTCTGCCCCTCCCCTGCTCATGCCCTGCCTCTCTCTGTCTCAAAAATAAATCAAAACATTAAAAAAAAAAAAAAAAAAAAAAGAACCTAAAAATATTTTTAAGCCACTAAGTCTCATCTTTCCAATAAAAAAGGGACTAAAAACTAAGAGTCCAAACCAGCGTGGTCAACCCAGTACGTTGTGTTCGTAAGTCCACCAGACAATGTGTGATAACTATGCTCCATCTACACGCGGACCTCCTCCCTCGACCTCCATAGGAAAAGATACAGCTTACCTTAGCTCATCCTGCATTTCTGCTACCTGGTCCATCAGAATACTCAGTCGGTCCCATCTCATATTTTTACATTCTTTATGGAAGTCGAAGGCAATGTATCTGCCGAAAGAAAAGATCCGCAGGTAATGAGCAAAGAGGAGTCATTTTTCCTTCCGCCGTTACTATGTTCATAAGCTGACTTTCCTCTCTCTGTCTGAGCAGAGTGCTCCTCCTTCTCTCTCTCTCTCTCTCTCTCTCTCTCTCTCTCTCTCTCTCACACACACACACACACACACACACACACACACACACACACACACGTATCTTCACATGTTCTTCTAGGGGCCCTCCGACAGGAATACAGAAGTCCTGCAAATGCAGAAGTGAGCTCAGGCACAGCGTCGGGTATATAGTATAAGGGAGCCTTGTCCAAATGAGTATGGAGTACCCAGTGTATATTTATTCTCTACCCCGATGTACAAAGAATAGGGTCCTTTTTTTTTTTTTTATCATTTTTCAAACAGATGAAAATGTTCAAAATTCCATCCAAGGAGGATCAGACTGAGCGTCGGACTTGCCCTAGGGGTTGTGAGAGGAACACAGGCAGCATGGTCCCCAGGCTGGTTAGTTTCTGTTCATCGCTTTAACAAATCAAAGCATTCACTTCCTTTATCAGTATCTATACATCTCGCATAGATGTGGCAGAGAGAACCTTCTGTCAATGCGTCACGGGTCATTTTCGGTTCTCTGATATTTAATAGGCACAATTCTTAAAGTGAGAACACTCTGACGGTGAAGGTGTCCTACCACGAGCTGGAAAATGTTGCCAACTGAGAGGGGGCAAAAAATCACGGACTAGTTCCTCAAAGTCAAGGGAGCCAGGAATCAAGTGAAGCCATAAAGCAAGAGGCCTGGAAGGGCATGATGTTCGGGTCCACAGAGTGAAATTCAGACGAGGCACGTCCGCTCTCATGTGACCCCCGCTAAGTCCCAACAGACCAAAGGAGCGTCAGCGGAGCGTGGGCCTGTCCACACATCCAGGGAGACTCCCACCCCGGGGCGGTGTGGTTTCTTACTGCTTCAGTGGTTCTCCCACTGAGCGGGGAACGGCATCCTTAGAAATCAGTACAGTAACAGGGGCTAGCAAGCCAAGAGGCCACACTCTGAGAAGACTGGGCGGGGGTGTTTCCGAAGGCAGCTCTCACAAGAGTGGCAGTGTGACAGGCACCTTTGGAGTGCTCCCACCCAGTGGACCGGCTTCCAGGACTGAAGCAGCTCGCCAGCACCTCGATGCATTTGGGTTCTTAAGCTTCTATCCTTCTAAAATCACATTTATATCCTCTAAGAATGAGCTGCACAGTTGTAGTTGGACAGTGAACGGTTTTAAATACATCATTTTGCTTCCGACCCCGACAGTCCAGCGGTTCTACTTCTTTCAAAGTTCTAGGAAGAAACCCTTAGAGACACATCACCTCGCACGGCTCATTTTTTTCCCCACCCAGTTCCCGAAAGAAAAACTTCCCACTGCTAACGAGGCCCACCATTCCTCAGAAGGGCAAGTGTGTGACCTTTCTCCTTGGGTCACTCACAAATCCACCAACTTAATTTACTTAATTTACTCAAAGCAACAATCATTAAACAACTCAAAAGTGAGTAAGTCCAACAGACAAATGAGAGGGGACAGAAAGTCCACCATTTAATTTCACTTTGTAACAAACAGACTGCCTTTCTCTCCCTGCCAGAATACTTATCTACTAAATAAAAACTATACATATATAGTTTTTAACCTTTAATGTTTATTTTTGAGAGACAGAGAGAGAGAGAGAGAGAGAGAGAGAGAGAGAGAATGTGAGCAGGCAAGGGGTAGAGAGAGAGGGAGACACAGAATCCGAAGCAGGCTCCAGGCTCTGAGCGGTCAGCACAGAGCCCAATGTGAGACTCGAACCCACGAATCTATAATATACATATGTATGTGTGTATATGTGTACATATATATGTATGTGTACATATATATATGTGCGTGTGTGTGTATACATAAATATTATAAAATTATATGTTTCCTAAATTATATACTTTTTAACATGTTCCTCTGTCTGGGGGTGTTTAGAGCTCACGGGAGGGAAAAGACAATAGCTCTGGGAGTTCCCTCTTCAGGTGCGGGCAGTAGGTGCCCTCCAAGTTCCCCAGAACACCAAGGGCATAACCTAAGACTCTGACTTATGCCTCAAGTTCTCCAAGTTAGCCGCTGCTACGAACTCACGGAGGCAAGCAGGCCTGTGGAGGCCCTCTGGGGCAGAGGGCCCGAACAAGGGGTATGCCCAGGAGCCAGAAGTCAAACTTTCCCAGAATATGCACGTTGGACTCCAAACCCAGAGACTGTAATTGTCCAGGTCTAAGGTATGTTTGAGTAAGTTCCTCTGAGGGCTCTGAGGCACACCCTGCTTAGGAACCCTCCTCGGAGTCCTTTGAAGGGGTTTAAGAAAGTTCTACTGTGAGAAGGCAGGAGTGTACGTGGAGTGTGTGTGCTGGGGGGAGGGAGGTCTGATGAATTTGCCAGAGCTTTTGAGCTGGACAAAATACACTGAAAATCTTCCCCAAAGGTTCACTGTATCATTCTATTTTTGTGCATGTTTAAAACTGCTCATAGGTTAGGGGGGCGCTTGGGTGGCTCAATCGGTTAAGTGTCCAACTTTGGCTCAGGTCATGATCTCTCAGTTTGTGAGTTTGAGCCCCACATCCGGCCCTCGGAGCCTGGAGCTGCTTCGGATTCTGTGTCTCCACCCCCCCCCCCCCCACCTTCCCCACCCGTGCATGCATGCTCTCTCCCTCAAAAAAAATAAACAAACATTGACGAAAATTAGGAAAATATTTCTCTTAGGCTAAAGACATTTCTCCCCAAATAACCCAATTCCATTTCTTTGGGGAAGTCCCCCCCCCACCCCATGCCTGTGACCATCTGCTACCACAGTACACGCCCCCCCCCTCCGGCCCAGTTTCTTGCTGCAGAAAAGCTCCAAATGGGCTCACCACCTTGCACCTTCCCACAGGGCAACTGCTGATGTTTCAGGACCCCCCTCTTTGCACAAGGCTGCACAGTCTGCAACTGCTGCCTGGTGACCTGCAGAGGCAAAGCCACTGCTCCGGACGAGGCCACCATGCAAGTGGACGTTTCTTCAACTCGGGTGGCGCTCAGGACCACAGACACCACAGCAAGCAATCACGAGGAAGTGAAATTCGCGACCCGTGGTCAGGCAACACAAAGCCTCAAGGAGGGGATTGTGATCAGGGACTAAACTTTCACAGAAGTACATTAAAATCTGACCGTTAAGAAGTTACTCTGCAATATCAATTATGCCAGAGAAAATTTCAAGCCAACGTAATCATGCTTTGATCTAGCATCGAAAAAAAAAAAAAAAGGCAGAAATATGGAATACAGGTTTCCCCTGCCATCCAGAAGAAGGCTTCCTATGAAGGAGCCTAAAGTAGCAAAGGGAAGCCCCTGCTTTTCAGAAGTTCGCCTTATGCCCCAGGCCACGCTGTTTTACGGAAGACTTTCATCAGTACGGTCGTGACTTCCTTGTAAAAGGGAAAACTCATCTTGGGATTTCTTTCTGTTGGCGAGCACAGGTACTAACAGGGCTCTTGTAAAAGCGAGATGGTGTAAAGCCAACTTCTGGGGGGCGGGGGACACCCGTGTGTCCAGTAAGAGCTACGAACTCGTGGATACAGCAGTCTCCCTTCGTCCACGGTTTCGCTTTTCACGCATTTAGTCCCCGGCAACCAACTTCGGCCCGAAAGCCGATGGCCCTCCTTCTGACACTTGGTCAGGTCGGCACAACCTTCAGCGCCCTTCATCACGTGGGCACCTGGCATCTCACGGCGTCACAAGGAGCACGACCACAGCACAGCCAGATGTTCTGAGAGGCCACGTTCACGCAGCTTTTATGACAGCATATTGTTTTGATGATCTATTACTAGTTACCGGCATTTTCTGCTCTTAGTTAATCTCCTACCGTGCTATGTTACATATCGAACTTTATCACAGGTATGCATATGTAAGTACCCATGGGCTTCGGTGCCGCATGCGGGTTCAGGCATCCACTGGGGGGGGGGGGGGGAGGGCGGGGATGGGGGGGATGGGGAGGGGCTGCAGGCCGTGTACGTGCACATCTGATCTGAAAAGACCTGCACAGATTTCTAGGGAGGTACCTGATCATTCCGCTCGCCAAGGAAGACACCATTGTTGCAAATGCCTGTTCCAGTGGTTTCTCTGAGCCCTTCTGGTTAACCTGTAAAAAAGCAAAAACACCACAGCTTTCTTTTAAGTTCTTTTAATAGGGGAGAGTGAGATCGGCAAAACGGAGGACCGGGAAGCTCCAAGCTTCCATACTCTCACAGAAACACTGACACAACAGAAGCTAAGCCAACTTTGTAGAAGCTCTGGAAAACCAAACGTTTAAGAGGCAACTGAGCAAATGCCCAATCAGAAAGAAGCTCTCTTCAAAACTGTGGGACGGTTTTGTGCCATTTTTCCTTGCCCTCACCCCACCCCATCCCTGGGGCAGTGAGGGTCTCAATCTTAAGTGTTAAGAAATGGCAACCAGGGGACACCTGGGCGGCTTAGTCAGCTAAGCGCCCAGCTCTTGGTTTCCACTCTGCTCATGATCTCACAGTTCATGAGTTTGAGTCCTGCGTCGGGCTCTGCACTGACGGTGTGAAGCCTGCTTGGGATTCTCTCTCTCCCTGTCTCTGCCCCTCCCCTGCTGCACTGTCTCTGCCTCTTTCAAGATAAATAAAAATAAATAAACTTCAAAAAAACGGCAACCAGGTTCTCAGTTCCCCTCCTCCAACCGGAGAGAGGACCAGCCCTTGTTTGCAAATCGCCCTGTGCGTTTTGTTCTGACCTGAAGGACTGGCCTGTTTGTCTCTGTCTCACGTAACCAGGAACACAAGGAGGGAGGCAGAGGCTACAAGAGCGCCACGGGCCATCAGATGCCTCGAGCAGGGAGTTTTGGGAAACATAACAGAGACCATCTACAGCCTGAGAAAGAAGCTGGGGTGACGCTTTTTGAGAAATTAGGACCTTCCAAAGCAGCCAGGTAGGGGGAGGATTTTAGAGAGCCACGTGTACACCCAGGTGAGATGCACACTCACAAAGGCCCGAGAAGACCTAGGGACAGCCCTCCCCTCAGACTGACCCCCCTGCGCTCGAGCAAGCCTGGGCAGCCAGCGGAAAACGGTTCCAGCACAGAACCAGTCTGCACAGTCCGGGAAACGGGCTGTTCTCTCTTTTTTGTTTTATTCTTTGTTTCAGTTCCCGGCATTCAAAGCAATCTCTGTCAAAACACTAGCTGAACACGAGCTAAAAGAACAGAGGCTTCAGTGAGCACACACAACAAGGGGATAGTCTTTTCAAAAATGGTTTGGACAGGTCTCAAAACAAATGGATTGCTACAGCCTTCAACAACTGAAAGGAAAACGAAAACAAAAACACCGTAAAACCCTGGGAGAGGAGAACCTGACTTCCAGAGTTACCACATTACAACCCACCCAGGGCCCAACTTTCAACAACAAAAACATCCAGGCACACACAAAAAATAGAAAAACAAGGCTTAGTCAGTGGAAAAGGATAAAATGACAGAAATCACCCCTGCAGAAGACTTATCAGAAAAAAGGTTAAAACAAGTGTCTTAAATATGCTCAGAATTCAAGGAAAACAGGGAATGAAAGGAAACCAGGAAAACAGTATATGAATAAAATAAGATAACCAGTGAAGAAACAAAAATTTCGAAGGAGCTAAACAGTAAGTCTAGAGCTGAAAAGTACAAAACGGAGACCAAACAGTCACGAGAGGAGTTCAAGAGCACTTTTGCACGGGAGGAAAATCAAATTGCACACTGGAAGACGAGACGTGGATGGAATAACCGAGTCTGAGCTGCAGACAGAGAAATGAATGGGGAAAAGTGAACAGTGCCCAGGAGATGTCTGGGGACCGCCAGGGATAACATACCCATTATGGAGGTCCCAGAAGGAAAAGACAGAGAGAAAGGAGTAAAGATCTTTTTTAAAGAGAAAAAATGGCCCCACATCTCCCAAATTTGATGAAAGACATAAATCTTCAAATCCAAGAAGATCACCCAATTCCAAGTATGCTAAGCCCAAAGAAACCCAGGCTAAGCACATTATAATCAAACTACTGAAAGACAGAGTGAGACCTGGAAAGCAACAAGAGGGAAGAGATGCATCCCAGACGTGGGATTCTCAATACGATTACAGGTCAGTCTCTCTTCCGAAACCCTGGGGGCCACAAGGCAGGGGGATTGATATGTTTAAAGTACTGAAAGACGGGCTCCCGGTGGCTCAGTCGGTTAAGTGTCCGACTCTTGATCTCCGCTCAGGTCTTGAGCTCACGGTCCGTGAGTCTGAGCTCCTCCTAGGACTCCACGCTGACAGCACGCTGATAGAGTGGAGCCTGCTTGGGATTCTGCCTCTCCCTTTCTTTCTGCCCCTCCCCCACCATTTGTGCTCACGTACTCGCTCTCAAAATAAATAAATAAATAAACTTTTATAAAGTACTGGAAGAAGAGACCCGGAGACCAAAAATTCTCTATGTGGCAAAACTGTCCTTCTAGAAATGCTAAAGGCGTCCCCTACAGGTTGAAATGAAAAAAACATACAGAGCGGCCCGAAGCCACGGGAAGGTATTTAGATTTCCCACAAAGGTAAAGACAAAGACAAATATAAAAGGCAGCCTTAATGGTCTGTATGTCTGGTTTGGTTTTGTTTTTTATATTCTACAGGACTTAGAAGTCAAATGCATTAAGAGAAATTTATAAATCTATGTTACTGGGAACAAAAAGGAAACAGATGTAATGTGAGACATTAATAACATAAAGCGGAGGGACAAAGCTTTACAGGAGTAGAGTTTTGTAAGCAAACTGAAGTCAGGTTGGTATCAATTCAAATTAAATATTATAACTTCATGACATTATATGTAATCCTCACGGTAACCAAAAAGAAAGTTATCTGTAGAATATACACAAAAGAAAACGAGAAGGTAATCGAAATACAGAAGTACAAAAAACTTCAACACAAAAGAAGACAGTAACGGAGGGAGACAAGGGATAAAAAAAGACACAGAGAAAACAGAGAGCAAAATGGCAGAAATAAGTCTTTACAAATAAGTAATTACTTTAAATATAAATGGGTTAATTCTCTAATCAAAAGGCACAGACAGAATGAATTAAAAAATCTGATCCAACCATATGCTGTACAAGACACTCACTTTAGATCAAAAGACACAAATTAGTTGAAAAGGAGAGGATGGAAAGATAGTCCGTGCAAACAGTAATCAAAACAGGGCAGGGGTGGCTCTATCAACATCAGATGAAATAGACTTTAAGTCAAAACCTGTTATAAGGACAAAGAACACTATATAGTGATAAAAGAGTAAATTCACCAAAAAGCTCAAACACACGAGATATATATGCACCAAACATCAGAGCCCAAAAACATGAAGGAACACTGAAAGAACTGAAGAGAGAAATAAACATGTCTACAATAACACTTAGAGATTTCAACAGCTCCCTTTCAACAATGGATAGCACAACCGGACGGAAGATCGATAAGAAAACAGAGAAGCTAAACACCACAGACAGATAAGACCCAGCAAACAAACACTCCACCCAAAACACCACCGGAGATACATTTTTCTCAAGTGTGCATGCATGAACAGTTTCCAAGATAGATTATGTTTAGGCCACAAAACAAGTCTTAACTATGTTTAAAATAACTGTCATACAAAGTATGTTTTCTGATCACGGTGGAATGACGCTAACCCTCATAACAAGGAAGGAAAACTAGAAACTTCATAAATACGTGGAAATTAAACAGCACACTCTTAAACACTACGTTGAGGAAGAAATCACAAGAGAAACTAAAAAAATACCTGGAGACAACTGAAAATATACCAAAACTTATGAAACACAGCAAAAGCAGTATACCAAAGGAAATTTACAACTATAAACATACACATTAAAAAAATAAGACCTTAAATCAAGGACTTCACCTTAAAGAACCAGAAAGAGATGAGCCAATGAAACTCAAAGCTAGCAAAGGGAAGCAAATAAAGATTAGAGCAGAGATAAATACAATAAAGTACAGAAAACCAGAGAGACACCATTGAAACCAAAATTTGGTTCTTTGAGAAGATCAACAACATTGACAAACTTTTAGCTATGATGACCAAGAAAAAAAAGAGAGACTCAACTTACTAAAATCAGGAATGATTCTAGTACATTACTACCAATTCTGAAGAAATAAAAAGGTTTATAAGAGAATTCTATGAGCATTTGTATGTCAATGAACTGGACAACTACATGAAATGGACACATTTCTAGAAACAATCTACCAAAACATTAATCTTGAAAAAACAAAATCTGAATAGACCTACAACTAGCAGTTCTCAAAAACAACCCAAAGAATGGGAGAAAATATTTGCAAAGCATCTCTACGAAGGGACTCGTTCCAGAATATATAAAGAACTACCGTAACTCAACAAAACAACAACAACAACAACCTGATTAAAAGTGAGCAAGGTACTCGAGAAGATGCTTCTCCTAAGACCTACAAATGTCCAATATGCACATGAAAAGGTGCTCAATGTCATTAGTCACCAGAGAAATGCCAATCAAAACCACTATGACATAGCACTCCACCCCCATAGGGACGGTTATAATCAAAAAACAAAACAAATCCTGAAAAATCCAAGTGTTGGCAAGGACGTGGAGAAACTGGAACGCGGGTGCACTGCCGGTGGGAACGTAAAACGTGCAGCCACGGTCAAGAACAGGACGGCGGTTCCTTAAAACGTTAAACCTAGAGCTATCATACAATGCGGCAATTCCACTTCCAGGTGCAGCCCTAAAAGGACTGAAAGCAGGAACTCAACTACGTACTTGCACACCAGGGTTCAGAGCAGCATTATTCACAACGGCTAAAATGCAGAAACAACCCCACGTCCATCCACAGATAAACGGGTAAACGAAATATGGTACATTCAATGGAGTGTCATTCAGTCTTGAAAAGGAGAGAAATTTTGATACGTGCTGTAACATGGATAGACAGACCTTCAAAACATTAAGTCGGTAAAAGAAACAAGAGCCAAAGGAATAAATGTTATACGATCCACCTACGTGGGGTACCTAGAATAGGAAAATAGAGAGAGAGAGCAAGTACAACAGTTACCAGGGGCTGACGGGAGAAGGATCGTAGGAAGTTACTGTTTAATGGATGCTGAGTTTCTGTTTGGTATGACGGAAACCTCCGGCCACGGTCAATTGTGATGGTTGCACAACACCGTAAAACACATCACGCCACTGAACTGCACACTTAAAAACAGTTATAATGATAGATGTTACATATTTGAAGATGTTTTTTGTTTTGTTTCCCCAAGAAACATGGAAGACACATACCAGATTGATTATTACTTGTTTTCCATAAATAATAACTTGTGAATCAAAATGCCTTTGGAAACCATCCATCTAGAAAGAAAAAAGGGTTACACACTTTACCAGATTATACTATAAGAACATTTATAAAATTTTTCAAGGATCTCCTTAAACGTCTATCTGTATATTCAAGAGAATGGCACTACGATTGAGACCAGGTCCCCTCAATACCGTGTGATAAACTAACTCCAAGCCATTCGATTCTGAGCTGCAATACTATACTTCCGTTCTGCGCACAACGTCAAACAGAATACACTAGGTACTCGGAACAGCACGGAGCGGCAAATGTTACGAGAGCTCAAAAATCTAAATTTGCCATCCCGTTCGATCAGCGTGTGCTCTGCATTTCCAACAGGCTGTCCCTACAGCCTGTGGGTCAGAGGTTCACTGGGCCCCAGAACCCAGGAAAGAGGCGGCAGAGATGCTGAATTCCGACGTGCAAGAAATAAGTATGTGCTCCACATGCAAACTATGATGCCACTCAGCTCCTATTTTTAGCCAATGAAAAAAGCACAGAAGATACTCACATGATTTGCTACTTTGTTGATCAGCGGTAGCGGTTTGTACTTGAGATTTGGTCTTTGAGACCAGAAAAGTGGTATTGATCCTCGAGTCTAAAAGAAAAGAGAGAGAAATATGAAAATATGAAAATACACACACACACACCTGTCTCAGCTAACTTACTGTCTCAGCTAACTTACTGTCAGGGGCGCGTGTGTGTCACTGACTACAAAGGAAAAAAAATTAAATACAACCTACAACCATGAAAGAGTCCGTGAACTTGCCTACTCCCCGAGTTCCTATTTTGTCGGACTTTTTCTCCTTGGTTTTATGTACCTGGTCCCTGGGCAACAGACAGTTCTGTTTCCCCTAACCTCTAAAATAAATCAATTTATCTACAAGTAAAACTTAGTTATGTCTTACAGAATGTGGTATTATGATAAAACCAGAAAACTGCTGTATTCATTCCCCAATGAGTAGTTCATGAACCTGTGAATAGCCTGAGAGCCACTGCTGTTCCTCTGGAGCAGCAAATGACCCATGACCCCACAAGGAGACAACAAGAGACAGGCTGTCCCACGAAGAAGTGCAGGGTGGGAAAAGCCATCACACGGGCAGGGGCCCCATCACCAGCGCCTTGAAGTCTGGAGGGCGGGGCAGATAGGCGGCTCCCCTTCCGTAACCTTTGAATCTCCTCCCCTCCCCTCTCCTTCGGGATTCAATTCAAGGGCAGGTGAGTGCCAGGTTAATGGAGTAGCTTGTACTGAGTGAACGTTTTCCACATTGTAGATGGTGCCGCTTTAAAAAGCAGCAAGGAGGGGCGCCTGGGTGGCGCAGTCGGTTAAGCGTCCGACTTCAGCCAGGTCACGATCTCGCGGTCCGTGAGTTCGAGCCCCGCGTCAGGCTCTGGGCTGATGGCTCGGAGCCTGGAGCCTGTTTCCGGTTCTGTGTCTCCCTCTCTCTCTGCCCCTCCCCCGTTCATGCTATGTCTCTCTCTGTCCCAAAAATAAATAAAAAACGTTGAAAAAAAAAAAATTTTTAAAAAGCAGCAAGGAGGAGGGCAATTTCAACAACAGCGCAGAAGATTACGATCCAAGCAAAAGCAGCAGCTGGCGGGCTGCCTCACAGACACATCCACTTGCCACTTGCCTGCACAAAAGAAGCCCTGCTCCCGTTGTAGTGCACAATTTGTTCTGTTTCTACAAAGTTGGCTGCATGGCCTTCAGAATCAATTCCTGAATTGGAAAAAAGTTAAAGTTAACGATATTTATGACGTAAGAAACACATCCAGTTTAACTTGGAAGGAATTAAGTCGACTCTAGTTAGTGAGAAAGGACTTGTAAAAATAAATTTCAGACATACACATGGTCCATGATCAGAAAGCTACCAGCGGCTCCTTTGAACAGGCTTAAGGGGGGGTATTAACGACCTATCAATAAACAGGTGAAGTGGGTCACTAATGTGTCAGTTGTTTGTACATACACAATTCCTCTAAAACAGCGTCCTTCAAACTTGAGAAATATTTTCAAGAAAAAACAAATTCTCTGGGGCACCCGGGTGGCTCAGTCAGTTGAGTGTCCAGCTTCGGCTCAGGTCGTGATCTCACAGTTCGTGAGTTCGAGCCCCATGTCGGATTCTGTGCTGACAGCTCAGAGTCTGAAGCCTGCTTCAGATTCTGTGTCTCTCCCTCTCTCTCTGTCCCTCCCCTGCTTACACTGTCTCTCTCTCTCTCTCAAAAATAAATAAATGTTAAAAAAATTTTTTTAAAAATCAAATTTTCAAGGACCCCTGAAAGTATGTCCATAGATCCCAGTTTGAAAAAAACTATTTTGAAAGTTACAATAGCAAATGCAAATGTGGGTCATCAGGTTGACAGTATTTCATTATAATAATGCAAAGGGTCCAACAAACATTTACAATGATTTTAATTATCAAAATGAAAACACAAAACCTCTATGGTGCCAGAACCCCTGTAACTTCATGAACATACCCACAAAGCCTAGTTTGAAAAGCATTGCTCCAAAGCGTTTAGTCTTGACATTAGTTAGTCCATCTGATTACCTGAAACCTTCCTGTACAATCCTGTTTACATACGCTATTTTCATTATGAAAAGCTTGTAAAGGCAACTTTCAAGCTAGTCTTGAACTCAAATTACCAAGTTATCATTAAGAAATCAAAAGATTTGGGGCGCCTGGGTGGCTCAGTCGGTTGGGCGTCCGACTTCGGCTCAGGTCATGATCTCACGGTTGGTGAGTTTGAGCCCCGCGTCGGGCTCTGTGCTGACAGCTCGGAGCCTGGAGCCTGCTTCAGATTCTGTGTCTCCCCCTCTCTCTGCCCCTCCCCTGCTCATGCTCAGTTTCTATCTCTCAATAATGAATAAACATTAAAAAAAAATTTTTTTTTAATCAATAGATTTTTAACCACCTCAGATATTTCTTAATATCCTATCGGATCTATTTTTAACCACCTCAGATATTTCTTAATGTCCTTTCTATTTGATCTATTTATCAAACAACATTTTGAGGTGAGGTAGCTGTTTTTGTTAATATTGATGGGGACAAAATTACTGAATCAAATTGGCAGTGAAATGCTTTCTCAACACTTTTTCTTTTTCTTAAGATTTTATTTTTCAGTAATCTCTACACCCAACACGGGGCTCGAACTCATGACCCCAAGATTAAGAGTCGCTTGCTCCACCGATGAGCCAGCCAGGCGTGCCTCCCGGCTTTTTCTTTTTTTTCTTTTTTTCTTTTTTTTTTTTAAGAACTCAATACCTGCTAAAATTACTTGTCAGAAGCATCGTATACTTGGTTCTTTCCGTAAGTCCCATCGAGGAATATTTTTAGAAATGAGAGTGAGGTTGGTGTGCATGGAGGGGTTAGGGTGCAGGGAGGGAGGGAGAGAGACAGGAAGGGAGGCAGACCTTTATGAAAAGATTTCTAAGATATATGGATTTAAAAAACAGAAAAAAACAAGGTGCAAGAAAACGGGCAGAGCATACAATCAATGCCTATAAGAGGAGAAGGAGAACATACAACCGTAACAGCGTAAAAATGATCTGGAAGGATAAACAGGAACTAACAACTGATTGGCTGGTAGTGGAGGAATATCGAGTGGACGGGCTCAAAAAATGAGAAATGTTTTTTGCTGCATATATGCGTATACTTTTTGATACCTGAACTACGTGACTACATTACTTGCTCAAAATTTTTAATTCAACATAGGTCTCCATCCAAAACAATCTACTCAGGAAGGAGTCGCTAACTCCAATTCTGGTTCTGCGATCTTGGCCAGGTCCCTTAACTAAGTGCCTTTCTTCCGCTATTTCACCCGTAATAAGGGAATAACCTTGACAACTTCCTGGCCTAAAACTTCTACAATTTATCTAATGGTCCATAGGATTTCATTCTGATATAGCCTGGCCTACAAAAAAAAATTAATAAATAAGACGAGTCAGAGAAACTCCTTTTCGTAATGTCCCTAATTTTCAATGTAGCTTTTAAAAGCTTGGTTTAAGCAAATTAGCATGTTGCTACTACAAACCCTAGGGGCTAAAGGCTCCAAACGTAAATCTTTAAAGTTGCAGGCATAAGGTCAAAGGTCTAGCTTTATGCATGCAAAGGAGCCAAAAGCAATTAGGAGAAAATACTTTCTGACATGAGTTTAGGTTACTGAAAACTACTCAGAGTCCAGCTGGCTTTCAGACATCCGGCAAATAACATGAACAATTCCTCTCAAAGCGGTAAGAAGCAGCCTACAGGGTCTCATTAACATCTCCGCTGTAACTACAGTAGCTGGGGTAAAGCCCAGAAGACCTACCTAATTATTATAATGAAGCAGGAGATAAATATTTAGTGAGGCTATCAAATGATGATGAAAAGAGAATACAAAAGGTTACATTCGAGTCACCGTAGGACAAAACGTTGATGAGGGATAGATACCACCCGGTACTGAATCACGCTGACAAAGTTAACCTCACCTCTTACATAATAGCGCACACCAGCTCTGAAACAACTCCTCCTCGAGATGAGAATCCAATCAAAGTATTTTCCGTTAATAGAACACGAGTGCATAGTAATAACTTAGCTCCATTAAGAAAAATATAACATTTATAGAAATCATGTGCATTATTTCCAGGTGACATTTGAGTCTATTTACCCTAGCCAGAACGACTCCATCTTTAGGAGAAAAAAGGGTGAAAAATATGCATTCTTTTGGCGTTCTTCGTGAATATTCACGAGCCTTTAGCACTGTACTATTCAGTTGTGAAGTTTGGTCAAGTCAGCAAGCCTAAATACAAGGACATACAGACAGTATGTTTAAGTGGTTCATTACACTGTTTCTATTTAAATAATATGATTTCCTTTCCCTGCTAGCCTCAGCCGCTTTCTAAAAGTAAAGTATTACCCACATCACCAAAAAACCTACCCTGAATGAAAAACCTAACTTTAAAATAGTTTTGCCTTCAAGTAAGAAATGGGGAAAAAAAAGGGGGGGAGGGGGGACCTGGCTACTGCAATTTGAAAGAAAAACAAAAATACGTCATATTCGTTAATTACGAATACAAAGTACCCACAACGGTAAGCCCGTGAAGATTTACAGATCAAACTGTGAATGAAGGATTATCCACCAACACACTCTGACTCTACTTTTTCCTTAAAACAGGAAAAGTGAAACGGAAGATGGAAAAAGAGCAGCTCCCTCAAAAGCTTTTCCTAACATACAAACTGTGTCCCCAACAAACCCAGCAATGGCACGTGCTGGACACTCGCTCGCTCCCGCTCGGCCGTGCAGAGGCCTCCACCCCTGCAAACTCCCCAAGGCACGGGCCTCTCCACCTCACGGCCAGGGTGAAGGAGCTTCTGGAGAGGGCGGACCTCTTCCGTTAAAACGGGGTTATTAGGAGATATAATAAAGAGAAAAAAATACACAGTGTATCGAGGTATTTACAAAAACAGCCATGTCTGGGGAGCTACTGCCTCAGGGACAGAGGACTTGCGGTTGGGCTGAAGGAGATGGTCTGATGCTCTTCGTTCCTCATTATGAATGAAATGCCACTTACTGAACCGTATGCTTAGAATTGGCCAACATGGCCGATCGCAGTGAAGGATGTCTGAGCGTCACAAAAACCATCACATACACGCACACGCCCACCCACGCGTGTGCCCCCGGCACCCCCAAGCACCCAGAGCGGTCAGTCACCCCCGCTGCATCTAGCTCCCCTGCGTCCCGCCCTCCAAGTGAGGACCACCACCCACTCAGCCCATCACTCCCTCGCTGGTCTTTCTAGCTCTGCACCGAGCAATCCGTGGTTGAGGCGGATAGTTTTTAACCCTTCTCACATAAAAGGAACTCTCCTGCGTATGCTCTCCGGGCTCGCCGTATCTGTTCCACGACACGCGTGCGGTTCGCTTGCTGCTACGGCCGTGTTCCATCCACCGCGTGCCTACTGGCTGCACTGGCTTGTCCGTCCTACTGTCCAGGCCGCTTCCGGTTCTAGCTGGCATCGGTGGGGCGGCAAACGTCCCTCGCATCCGGACGTGGGGACGGCACTGCCAGGCCACGGGCTATACTTGTCATCTGACTGTATCAGGAAGTGCCAAGTTCTCTAAAGGACGACTCTGACTCTTGGTCTCTACCAATGCTTCATCTGTCTGTACGGGTAACAGAAAGACAGGCTTCTTTCATCGTCTCAACGGCCTTATCTTCCTTCCTTCCTCATTTATTTGGGTTTGCCCCATGCTTCTTTTTCATAGGTAACACTTTCTTAACATGTAACTTGACTCAAATTATCTACGAATTTACCGTCCAACTTCAGAACAGTACCGAAACCCTGAGTCTAATTATCTGTTCCTTCTCCAACTCATCCAAGTATCTTCTTGCCCAGAAGTAAGCAGGCTCCGCGCTGCCAGCACAGACGTGAGACATGTCGAGCCTGACGTGGGGCTCGATCTCACGAACCATGAGCTCATGACCTGAGCTGAAATCAAGAGTTGGACACCTGAGACACCCAGGCACCCCTCCGTCCTGCCTGTTTAATTTCACCACCCGCCACCATGACTTAAGAACACATGGCCCGCTTATATTTGCGTTTTATAAAAAAGCACCACATTCTTGATAAACTTCAGCCCTTATTTCCACCAGCAGGTTCCCAAGATTCATGCTGGGACCGCGTGAGCCAGTAGTCCCCTCCTCCTCAGTGCCCTGCGCCATCTGTAAGGACCACACTACGAAAGCCCTAACTCTTCTTTGACGGAACTCACGTTAGGTTAGTAAGTGGTGCTGTGAACACTCCCGTAAACACCTCCTGGTATAAACCTACTGGGTAGGCACAGGGGAAGTTCTGGTAAGTTCACAAGAGAATGCCAAGTCACTTTCAAAATGATGGTACTGAGGGACACGAGCGGTATGAATTCCTAATGATTCATCCCTCTCTTTGACCTGATACCATCAGACGTAACATTGACTCATTCTGAGCTCCCAATTCACTTTTCCTTAGAACCCACAGCACCGAAGAAGAATCTGAGGCAGTATTTATTCTTTCCCTCATTCACCCGTTCCCTATTTCGGGCCAGGGCACAAAGATGAGTAAGACAGGAGCCTGCCCTTAGAGAACTAAGCGTAGCAATAGAATACGACTGACTGCTTTATGAATCATTTCCTCTGATTACAAGACAAATCTACATACACTTTAGAAAACCCAGAGAGCACGGAAGAAACGAGAAAGTAAAAATCATACAGCATCTCATCACCATGATAGAACTTCTACCACGTGAATACATTTACTTCCTTCCGGTCCTTATCAGTGAGTTCCGCCCAGGGCCATCCACTGCCACTCGGGTGCCCATGCCACACTTTCTCAGCCTGCAACAATCCTCTCTCGTTCCACCCACACCACTGTTTCCTGTTCCTCTGGGGGAATGAGAGCCAGGCCCACGTGCTCCCACCACACCTGTCTGCCAACTAGCATCCGCGTACACACGTCTGCTTCCCATCCACAATGGCAGAGGGCCGGGGCACTAGCCTCCACCTGTCACACGCTCACGGACGTCACTGCAGCGTGTGACTGTGCTCTCACCTTCTTCCGTTTTCCCCTTCTCCAAATCCTTCTCATCGGCATCTGGTAACATCTCCCATTTGGGCAGGAGAGTGGGGGAAGCAGGTACATAAGGTCCCTCTCGAATGCCCGTATTTGACCAACCAGCACCCGACGACCCCCGTGCCTGCAGACGGTCTTCTCACTTGCTTCGGGGACCCCGCGCTCACTTGCGTGGTCCCCTCTTCCTCACTGGCCTTGGCTGCTTCATTTTCATTTCTCCCGCCCTTCGCGCCCCCTCACACTGACGCCCCCCACTCCACAGGCCCTTCGTGCTCACTGAGGCCTACAGTCCGTGGCTCTAGCATTTCCTCGCTCTCTAGAACTCCCTTCAGGCCACCTTCTCGGTTTCTCCAAGACCTTTTCTCTTCTCTACGCGTATTCCTTCGATGAGCTCATCAGCTTTGTGGCTTTTTAAATGCCGTCTGTGCCCAGAGGACTGTCAAATTTACATCTCCAACGTGAACTTCCCTCGCAGAGGCCAGTCCCTGAATCCATCTGCTTCCATGACACCCCTACTTAGAAGCCACACAGACCTCAAGCTCAGCGCATCCCAATGGGACTCCGGACCCTCTGGCCTCCCTCCCGCCTCCAGGCTCTTCCACACTCCAGAGGAGGGCTCCCTTCCACTTACTCTGGCCATGGACCTCGGATTCATGCTAAAGCCCCTTCTTGCATTCCCCACGTACAATTTGTCAGAAGGTTCTAGAACCTGGCCACCTCCACCACTGTCACTGCTACCGTCCTGGTCCCGGGTACCACCACCTCTCACACCTGGATTACTGCAACTGTCTCCCAATTATCCCCTGTATCCTCCCATGGCCGCCTTTGGCCTGTTCTCTGTCTCCGTCACAGTGACCGTCTCACCATGCCAGTCCTCTCGGCGAACCCCAAGTTTCTTGCCACAGTTACAGTGCAAAGCCCACAAGGCCAGGCATAACCTGGATTCGGCTCCTCCCCCGAGTGGCTCCCACCTCCCCCTTTCCTGCCTCCAGGCCTCTGTTCCCACCTATCTCTTTCCATGCATGTCAAACACTGAAACTGCATTAAACAAAGGCGAATTTAAAGCTTTAGATTTAAAGCTAAATAAGCGGATAGGCTGTTTCTAAAATCACCCAGAAAAAGTAATCTCATCTGATACTGCTGTCCATCTGTCCATTCACAATCTTATTTTAGAAACACACACACACACACACACACACACACACACACACACACACAACTGTCCCAAACCCCTAAAAGCACTACCTAGATATGTTGTTTATTTTAGTTTTAGGAGAACTTAGAAATATTCCGGGGAAGGGGAGGGGGCACAGACACCGAGTAAACAAGAGCTTTTATCCCCAGAGTTTCTGATTTTTATTCTCCCACAACTGTGAAAAATGTTTCCTCCAAACTTTTTCTGCTTTAAGTATAACAAGAATAATTTAAAGACATCATGTTAACGTAATGAGCATATAAATCACAGACTGTTTCCTTAGTAAACTTCTTGGGGGTACCTGATACAAAGATCACCTCCGTTTCTGCAGGGAAATCACAGTGCTGACTATGGGCACTCAGTGGCAGACTTCTCCTTTAACGGCAGCTCACTCTGCTTCCCTATTTTAATCCTGATGTCGCTGGTAAGTTTTTAAAGTGAACCAACAGGGTGTCCGGGTGGCGCAGTCGGTTGAGAGTTAAGCCGACTCTTGATCTTGGCTCAGGGCATGATTTTGCTGTTCCTGCTACTGAACCCTACATCGGGCTCTGCGCTGACAGGGCGGGGCCTGCTTGGGTTCCTCTCTCTCTGCCCTTGCCCCGTGAGCACACACTCGCTCTCTCTCAAAATAAGTAAATATTAAAAAAATATAAAATGAACTTACAATTGGATAATCATGATTAATTCTGCATGTGCGCAGACCTTCCCCGGTGAGCATTATTCTTTGTGTAGCAACTATTCTCACAGATTGGTTATTTCACATAACCAATAGAATTTTTCACGTTCGTTCTCCTCTCCACATCGCTGGTCACCCTAGTTCCTCAATCTAACTTTTTTACGGGGAAGGGGAAGTCTTCCTTTTAATAGCCAGGCTCAAACTACTCTTTGAACTACTTCGTTTATTGGGACAAAATCGAAGACAAAATCGAATGAAGACAAAACAAAGTGTGCGTACTCCTTCTTTAAACCGCCAGCCCCAGAATTCTTGAACAGAGAGAATAATTCAGTCTAAAGATCTCATTTAAAAAAAAAAAAAAAAAAAGAAAAAAAGGAAGGGGACCCATGTATAACCACTATTCTAAGATTTTTTTATGTTAATGGCGGTTTGATTTTGTTATCAAAAGCAATTTCGATTAATTCTAAAATGCTTTCCTCATACAACTGAGATTGTTCCTAAATCTGCCCCATGAAAAATACTGACATAAAGACTGCCACATTAACCGAGGAGCGACGCTATGTAAGGATACAGCCATGTAACACGGGAAGAGCAAACCGGTGGACCTGAAATGAAGAGACACATTACATTTAGGAATAAATATGCTTTCAAAATAAACAAAAAGGTGCCACATAAAATATTTTCATACTATACAAAAATATTTGCACGTCACGGAGGTAACATGCAAATACAACCAGGTATGAAGCTTATGGATAACTTTCTATTTAAAGAAAAAAAATGTCTCGGGGCGCCTGGGTGGCGCAGTCGGTTAAGCGTCCGACTTCAGCCAGGTCACGATCTCGCGGTCCGTGAGTTCGAGCCCCGCGTCAGGCTCTGGGCTGATGGCTCGGAGCCTGGAGCCTGTTTCCGATTCTGTGTCTCCCTCTCTCTCTGCCCCTCCCCCGTTCATGCTCTGTCTCTCTCTGTCCCAAAAATAAATAAAAAACGTTGAAAAAAAATTAAAAAAAAAAAAAAAATGTCTCTAATGTCCCCTTGTCTTTTCAATTAAAAAACGTTTAAGAACGTGATACGATCATTTGGGCCTAAGTGTTCAGATTCTGGAACGCTAAAAAGCTACGTGAAGCTGCAGGAGGTTTATCCCCCTTCCCGTCCTCTTTACTGAGGACGACTCGACTGCTCCAGGGAAAAGAGACACCCCTGCTAACTGCTGGAAGCTCATACGCCTCTTCCAAAAAAGCACAGCAAATGCCAAGAAGTAAAGACACTGGGCAAACCTATGTACCCAGATTCAATATGCTATGCTTCCTGGCTGGGCTTCCCCGTTCACGCCGCATGTGCACAAACGAAGGACAGAGGAAGGTGACATCTGTGCGTGTCTCTCCTGGATGACTGAAGACCAACGCAGAGCTCTCACTTTCCCAGGGACCTCCTGGGGCCCGTCACTTCCCATCACTCACCCACCAAGGCCCATTCTCTCTCTCTCTCTCTCTCTCTCTCTCTCCCTTACTCATAGAAAGCAATGCATTTTTATGCAAGTATTTTTTCTCTTTTAAGGCTTCTGTAGGAGATCAGAGTAAATTAACTGGGCTTCTTCAAACCAGAAAATGGGAGGGGGTAGACCTGGCAAAGGCTGTAAGTTATAAAGTGAGTTCAGTGAGAAGTGTTGACTAAAATCCCTAGTGATTAGGCAGCCATTTTGTAATACGTATTCAATTAAAACTTGGACTACGACAAGCAGGTTTCATCTAGAAGACCTCACCTCTGGCTGCGCAGAAAGTTCTCTTAGAAGATGACCATTCCATACAAACCGCTGATCTGCCTGAGAGAGAAGATTTAAAATTAATAAAATGTCTCCTGCCAACCTGAGTTTCTACGGAGAGAAAACTATGAAACGATCTATGTCTCCACCTGGTGGCTACACGCAGGTCTCGTTGACCGGCCAAGCAGAACCTCCCCTCAAATCCGCCCCTCCTCGGGGTATCTCAGGTCTCCCCGGCTCAGGCCAGTGATGCGGGCCCAGAGAAAAACGCATGCGTCCTCTGGAATCTGTCCTTCTCTTACCTGTAGTCAACTGCCACGTCCTCCTAAATCTCCTTCCAAATCCACCCTATCTCCTGCATCTCTGCTCCCACTGCCCTGGCCAACACTTGACTCCAATCTAACCACCACAACAGCCTCCCCCACCCCACCTCCAGCCTCAGCCTTGCCCTCCCCACCCTTCCCTCCGCATGCTGCCGGGCAGGAGCTCTCGAATGGGACCCGTCTCCTGGCTGCTGGGAATCCTTCAGATTCCCAGCTCGCTGTCCCCTGAAGAACAAACCTCTGCCAGCCCCTCCGTCAACTCCCTGAGGGCATCTCTGGCCACTCTTTCAAACGGTAACTGCAGAAGAGGTCCCCTCAGCAACGCAGTGGATTAACTGATTCTCTCCATTCTCTTTACAAAACACAGCGCTGGCACTGTCCCTGCCCCTCTACAACCGAGTCCCCGGGAGGTGGGGGGTGGGGGTGGGGGGCTCTGGCAGTCAGCCGCACCCAGCCTTGCTCAGCACACACCTCCCAGGTTCAGGCGTGTGCCCCGATCGTCGTGTGCCCGCTGTACCTGTTATTCATCGTTACAAAATTAACTAAATGTCTTACACATCAAGGAAATAGGGCTTAAGAACAAACTACTTTTTACATATGTACAGCTGAACGATATGGAATTGAAAGTGGTAAAAGGCAAGCTGCTAAAATAATGCTGCTGTTGGATCCAGAGGGGCGGCAGGTAGAGAAACAGAATCTACAGGATTCTGCCAATGGATCACTCTGCGGGTGTCCGAATCTTCACAGACTCAAACTGGAAAGTGTTAAGGATGTACTTTACGCAGGAATCGAGGAACCCCAAATGAAGAAAAGCTTATAGTCCTATATCAAAAAATCGACCAGGGTAAAATTTTATGTTTTAAGTTAGATACAATGTTTAAGGTCTATATGGCTCATTCGTCACTTTCACGATTCCCTGCGTTGACTTTAACGGACTCTGAGTAGCTGACAAGTTCACTTCCCAACACGTGAGATGGCTTCCCTCTCAGTTTCGCAACAGTACCGCCACCATCCCTGCCTGGAACCCTCCCTCTCCCGCTGTCCCCTGACCAACAAGGCCTATTCAGCAATTCAGCGTCCGCTCAAGAGTACCTTCCTTTGCAGTCATCCCCAACTCCCCCAGACCCAGGGAGACCCACGTTTCCCTCGGAAGCCACCCCATTTGGGTACATGGCTCCATGACAGCTATGGTTCCTTGTTCTGTGACTGCCCGGACCTGTGCTTCCCCAGGAGACTGCAGGCTCCCACGAGGGGCCGTCCTTTTCCCTCTGTGTCCCCACTGGCTGGTACAGTGCCTGGTACACAGCAGGTATCCCAGAGACATTTGACAAACAGATGGAGAATGTGACAGAGCAACTCCTTCTAAAAGCAACAGCCTCTGTGGTTAAAAGCCAAATTTCACGATTGCTTAGCTTACATCTAAATTTGCATCCAAGCCTACATACGATTTTACTAGATTAGAATATAATATCTTAGAAGAGCCAACTAAAATACTGATTTAGGCTGAACTATATGAAATTATCATTTTTATTGGTCAAAAATGATCAATTACTGGCAATTTCATATGGTCTAACCTAACAGGTAAGACAGCAGCCTTTTAAATACTGTCTGCTCCCTAAACACATCTAAGGTTTATTAATAAAAAAAAAAAAAAAAAAAAAAAAAATCAAGGCAGCAATTATCCAGGTTCCTGAAGAGCAGGAATTTTAGGTTGATATCATTTGAGACCTACTTTTAAAGATACACTCAGGTTAAAAAAATAAAGGCAGGGCGCCTGGGTGGCTCAGTCGGTTAGGTGTCCGACTCTTGATTCTGGCTCAGGTCATGATCTCATGATTCGTGGGATCAAGCCCCATGTCAGGCTCTATGTGGAAAGCACAGAGCCTGCTTGGGATTCTCTCTCTCTCTCTCTCTCTCTCTCTCTGCCGCCCCCCCCCCATGTACGCACTCTCAAAGCAAACATTAAAAAAGAATTTTTTTTAAAAAGGCAAAACAACAAAAAAACTCCACCTTAAAAAGGTATTTTTCAAGCTCTTAAATCAGTAAGTTCTTACTTTTCTAGTTGCAAAAACTGCAAATGACAGCACTGCAGAAAGAACGCTGCCTGCTGGAACATTAACTTTATAATATAATTATGTTGTTAACATGAACAACCGTTCTACTACCCAACACTGAGAGCCAGGAAGCTACCAATATGTCTGTTTAGACTGGATTTCTGAATACTTTACACCGGTGGTTCTCAATCCTGTCTGCGTAACACGTTCAGATTCTGGGATCCCGAATTTGCTATTGTGATGGATACTGAGAACATGGTATGTTTTCAACCCCACACAGGATCCTGACACAGCCAGGATTGAGAAAAATCGATAAACATTTTTATGGATGAAATAGAGATATGCCCCTTAAAAAAAAAACACCCCAAGGGGCACCTGAGTGACTCAGCTGGTTGAGCATCTGGCTCTTGATTTCGGCTCAGGCCACGATCCCAGGATCATGGGACCTAGCCCTCTGTGGGGCTCTGCACTGTTAGCTGGAAGTTTTTCTCTCTCTCTCTCTCTCTCTCTCTGCCCCTCCCCCACTTGTGCTCACTTTCTCTCTCTCAAAATAAACATTTTTTAAAAAAGAAAAGAACTCAAAAAATAAAAATAAACACATTTTTAAGAACCCTAAAATAAGTAAACATAACTGAAGACAAAGCTTACCCTTTCCAAAAGACTCATTTCTTGGAATTCTGGGCTCGTGTTGGACAGCCGCTGCAAGGTGTGGGTCAAATCATATGTCGTTGAGAAGTAAAACCCATCCACATTCAGGACATGGTTTAACATCGCTAGGAAAGTTTTATTATCTTGTAACTATAAACAAAAGGAAGAAATATATCAGTCTGTCTCATACTTGAAAAGGAATCTGCCAGAAACATTAAGTGCGGCCCTGTTAACTGTCACCGGCATAAGGACTGGCAGGGAGGACGATGCTCACCGTCCCCCAGGACTGAGGCCACTTCCTGACAGTGAGGAAGTTCGATAAACAGCATAGGGTGTTGTTACCTTAGATGACTGGGTCGAACTCCTGCCCTCGGTATCCTTCAGTCTTTACTCTAAAGGGCACAAGTTATTTTAACACAACACCACCGCCTCAGGTTATGACCTCCTGCCAGACTTTTTAGAGACAGATTCTTCCCTCTTCGTAACACCCCTGCTGGGCTAATGTTATTACCCTCATTTGGCAAATGAAAAACATAAACTCACGAGAGGCCAAATAACACAGCGAGTAAATAACAAGGGAATAATAACCGTCCTCATTCCTACGAAACTTCACTGGGCTGGAAGGGAATTAAAGTCTTTTTTTTAATGCAAAGATTTGAAAAAGAAATGTCCAGTAAAAATAATACTCATCTTTACTTTCTGATAATTATCTTAGGTGACTTTCCCAATGAATATCCAGATTGACGTTTATTTTTATCCTTGTTTTATAAAACAACTGATGTTTGGTAATGTTCGAGGACCATCAAACGATTAACATGTTAATGTGCATGTTACAAACCTACATACTATGAAATTTTTAGTATGGGCTCATACCTTTTTTTACTTTTTAAGAACAAAAGTTCTAAGCCAATTATATGCAGTGAACAATGTGAAAATTAGTTGCACAGCCTGACAACCAAGTACAGCAACAAGAAAAAACCGTTCAAGTCAATGTTATTGGGCTATTAAATAAATACAACCATTTCTATTGCCTTAAATACCATGCCTTACAGGAAACGAATATGTCAATATATATTAACATATTTAGTAAAAAAGAAATTTTAAGTTTATAGTATAGGAGCATATCCTACAGTCTGATTTAGTCAACAAGGCAGCAAGTGCTGGGGCTCATTTTTAGAAATGTCTACTACGGGAGAGTTACGTGTTACATGTTTTAGGATCCTACGTTTTCTTTTGGAAGCCAATATTTTTGTAATCTTGGGACTAAAAATACAAGTTAAAATTTTGAAAAAGTAAACACTGTAAATAAAATCACAGTCAGACAAACACTCAGTAAGTGTCAATCTCTAAACATAGCACTGACTTAAAAGTAATTTTCAAGAACCAGAACAGGGTGATGCCACTCATGTAATTTTTAAAAAAGACTTCAAGCAAAAATACTGTTTGAATATGAATACAGGCGATCTTGATTTTGCATGAGAGGGTGGGACTGTGAATGACCATGCGATCTTAAAGTTGATCACCTTAACCATCTTAATAATCAATGAGAAAAGTTGTAATTGTGATGTGAGCTTTAAAAATTTTTTACCAAAACATTAAAAACTCTCTAAGTTATAAATGTACAGGGAAATGAAAAAGTATTGAAGCTAATATTTAGTACACTGTAATTTGTTTATTTTTAATTTTTTAAGTTCTACTTCCAGTAGAGTGGACACACAATGTTGCGGTAATTCCAGGGACACAGCACGGTGAGTTAGTTACCCTGTAACTTAAAACATTAGAAACGATGCAAATTAAAAACGTTTTCCTTCTTGTAAAAGCATCTACCAAGAGTAGCTTGAAGGGTGCTTACCTTCTTCGCATAAACCTATGACGCAGAGTCTCTCCTCTACCCCTGGCCAACCGTCCTACACCTTTCCAAGTCTGAGCCCGCTCCCCACGCCTCATCCCTGCGCTCCCAACGTCACGGGACACCCGCAGAACTCCTTCCGGGTGAAGTTGCTCGCCGGCATAGCTTCCTCTGGGTCATCCTCAACCTTTTCTTCACAACAGCTTCCCCGTGAACATGGAGAAGTTCACGTTCACTAAGACTTCTGGCCGAGCGCCGAGAGCCTCCTCAAGGGCCGGCGTTCCCAGGGTCAGCCACATCCTCTCCAGCCCTCTTACGTTCACCCCGAAATTCACCTCTAGAGTTGCCGCTTTTTGTTTCTTTGCACTCCCATCTTTGCCGGACGAATCTGTTCGTTCGTATACCAAGGTAACTGAAATGTAGACCGTGCTGCTGGGGGGCTGTATTCCTACGCCACAGTAACCGCAATCCGGGCATACGGGAATCGCGCAAAGGGGGGCTGTTTGGGCATATACACGCACACTTCTATTCACGTGTGTTAAGAGCAAAGAAAGCTTTCTCCGGACAAAGAGGGAATGACATGGAGTGAGCGGAACTTCAAAGGCATCTCATATTTTATTTCTTGGCAGAAAGGATACGAAGTTAAATCTGGCTGTTGGACAGAGATTCGTTTTCTGTTTGTCCTTTTCTATACATATGAAAGGTCATAGTTTAAGAGCTTGAGTCAGTTAAAAAAAAAAAAAGACCAATAAAACATACAAAGGACTTTTAAAAAGTACATTTTATGGCTAGGTATAAAGGTATGTAGGGGAACCTCGCTCTCTGCGCTGCTTAAATAATTAGGCTTAACAGAAATCCATCAAAATCCTTTGTTCTGCCCTCCCCTCCCCTCCCCTCCCCCCCCATGGTACTGCTTCCGGTTCTGCAATTAGTAAGTGACCCCAGTTCTTACCTGAATATCAGTTAAGTGCAACATTGTCTTCTTATAAGAAAGGACGTCAAAATCTGTTGCTTTCCAGATTACATGATTGAAAAATTCACCTATTTTTGTCTTTTTGGTAATGACAATTAGATAATTACCTGCAAAAAGCAGAGCCAAACACACAGAAATATGAAATAGGCAACTCTAAAGCCAAAAGTAGCCTAACTCCTTACTGTTTAAACTCTAAAGGCTGGCGGGGCGAGACCTCACTGTGCCATACAGATAAAAAAGCCCGTACTTTTTTAAAAAGGGATCTTATGATTTGTGACTAGAAACAACAGCACATTATTTAGAAAAGTTCCTACTGAAAGGTCAAACTGTTTCTCAAAAAAATAAAAGCAAAGGCAGTGATCTTAACAGATGGAGAGTAAAAGACTTCTTTCCCTCTCTCGCCATCCCCAAGGCATAGAGGCTTCTGTTAATGCATTTCCCGGTCCGGAGCTAAACATCATGGGTCATGAGATCTGACCACATCAGGATAGATAACGTCCCGTCTACACCACCCTTATCTCCTTGAAGTCCGTATAAATGGCAGAGAAACGTACTGGGGCAATATAATCAGTCACTGCAACATCACAAAGGTGAACTGTCCAGAATTAAGAAGCCATCGCAGCACCGTGAACCCCGGCCGTGATCCTGGCCACCTCCTCCTCCCGCAAATAAAACAAACTAAGCTCTTACCGTGAAATTAATTTTGAAGCCCTGTTCAAGGCTCTACCCACAAGTGCCCTTCCTGAAGTCTTCCTTGTACAACTCTCTCCCAGAACCAGTCACGCTGTACTGTGGTAATTCCCTACTTACATGCATCTCTCACTAGACTGTAAACTGCAGGACAAAAGGGCCCAGCATCTTCTCTAACTCAACCTCTAGCACGCTGCCTGACAGTATAGGAGTTTTTTTGTTTTAAGTTCAATGAGACGACATTTAGATAAACAAAATCACTTTCCTTAGTAACTCAGAACCAAGTAATATTCTCCAACATGCACTATGTCATGTTCAACCTCGATATGGGACCGATGGTATAGAATACTCTGGTCCATCAGCACACGAAAATGTTTATTTAAGTACTCTTAGAATTTACGAGGAAAGGTCTAGTTGACTAAGGATTTCAACTCTAGTTGAAATAAAACCAAAAACAAAACCGGTGGGTTGTTTTGTTTTGTTTTGTTTAGCAGAACCTCAGGCTGATAGATGTAACCACCTGTCATTTGGAATATGTCACTTCTCGAAATCAATGACAAATACCTGACCTACATTATTGCCCAGAACACAACAGGAGTGTGCCTTCGTCTTCTACCGTGTCAGTTTAATTACCCTCTTCGCCCGTCTTAGCTTATGTTCTTACCTGCCACCAGATGGATTGTGCCCAGGATACCAAATATTGGTCTTGTGACAGCTGAAGGAGGAATATCTTTCTTGACTTTAAAAGAAAAAGAAAAGAAAAGAAAAGAAAAATCACATAGAAAAAGCTCACTGATAGAAAAGGAAATTTAATCTGATTTCAGAAGTTACTTCACAGTCAATACTGTGCTAAGGATTCCTAAGCACAATGATTTGTGCTAAGGAAGCAGGGGTCCTTCATCGGTGTTAGACCTCCATTTTGGCAAAATATGAAATCATATGTCCATGTGACATGTAAAGGCTTCTGCTGTCTAGAGTCAGGTGCCCAAAGTAACATGCTTCAGGATGCCCATCAGGTAAATCGTGGGATACTTCTACGGTCATTTTTCAACCAGATTTATTCAACTTCTTGCCAGAAACTTAAGTCCCTGTCTATTTAAGAGAGTTAGAAAGTTAATGGGGGGGGGGGGGGAGGGCATGAATTTAATCTCAGCATGAAATTAATGGGAGGCACAGACCTGCCCGTCCGCCTCTACAAATGTGGACGAGACCCAAGGGACAAGGGGACAAGGGAGGAAGGAAACACAGGTGCGCAGGGAGGCACCACCATTAACCGTGACTTTACCAATAACGCCCTTGTTAGTAAAAGAGCATCTTCGATGATAGGGTTCATTTCATGATTATTCAACTTTCAGCCTGGGTGTTTCACAAAACACACCTGTAGAAGTCTAGGGAACGATGCCCCCGAAGCGGGGAAGGCCGGGCCTCGCCATCAAGGGACTGACTTTGCCACATCCACCTCTCTTCCCTCTGCCAGACTCACACCTCAGGGGCGAACAAAGGAGGCGAGGCCTACAGGGAAACACAGCTGTTCCCAGCTTCCTTCAGGGCCGGCCATGGGGGGGCTGCCCAATGTTTCCTCCAGTCCTAGTTTGATTACCATCCTAGAACTAACTCATTCTGAAACACCGCTGCCAATCCGCGTCCTGTTATCCTGAACAAAGTAATTCTGAATAAGGTCTGAGATTCACCTCTGTTTCTCTGTGATTCAATTTACTCAGCAGTGCCACAACGACCAAACATGACACATGGGGCAGCGCACCGAAAAGCTTAGAGAAAATCCTGAATATACAGAGATCATCTGATAAACTTAAGGTACTATTGATTCATGGAGCTCTAAGTTACATTAACTGCAGTACAAAAGCAATAAAACAGGTAATTCCCAAGAATACATGTTAGTTTTTCATGGAGGGAAAAAACAAACAAACCCCTCTTTTCATGGCAATGGTCTGGATTCCCAAAAGTTAAAAAAAGAAAACAAAACAACAGGAAACAAGTAGCAGAGCAAAGGTGAGTGAGTCAGCCCCTCATCACCACCGGCTTCAGGTCCAAGTATCTCCTCACGTCTACTGATGACAGCTTGGTGTCCTTCCTACGTCCAAGCTCTTCATGACCTTCAGCTTTGACCCCTCAAACGGGTCTGTGGTCTCTACCCACAAAGAAATGTCACTGAAAGGTCAAAAATAATTGAAGGGAGACTGGCTGGCTCAGTCAGTTGTGTATCTGACTCTTGGTTTTAGCTCAGGTCATGATGCCAGGGTCATGGGATCGAGCCCCACATCGGGCTCCATGCTGACTGTGGAGCCTGCTTAAGATTTTCTCTCTCTCTCTCTCTCTCTCTCTTCCCCGCTCACACTCTCTCAAGAAAGCAGCTATCAGCTAATAGATATAGGTAATGCCAAATTATCAAGCGAAAACAGACCTCTAATTCCATCTGGTCAAAGAAAAACTATGGATGGTACTTATCAAAATAACCAGGTAACCAAGGAAATAGAAATTTATGGCCATCTCCTTCTTAAACTTTACTATCCTCTGTATTTTCATATTTCACTTTCTCCACTCAAAGGATATATACTGTTTACTGAACGCTTACTCTTTGGTTACTCAAATATCATACTTAAAAAACATACAGAGGACTCTGTGTAGAGGTGAATATTTAAACAACTGAAATATGACATTCTAAATGTGATACCACCTGGTACATTAGTCACCGAAATTATTTCGCACGTAATCAGAAATCAGTGTTCCATACAATCGGGAAAAAAAATTGTTTTCAACACCCCAGAGAACCAAAACCAAAATATAACTGGACAGACAGACAAGATATAGACAGATACAGCATAGGAATACTACTTGCCTAAAATGTAAGTTTTAGTCAGTAACACATATCGAGGCATATATATATATATATATATATATATATTATATATATATATATATTATATATATATATATAAATTATATATATATATATATATATATATATAATTTTCCACTTACTGAATTATCCTCATAGTCATGAATATTGTCAAAATCAAAAGCAGCTGTTAAATTTCCACACGCTTAACGTTCAACTTTCTTTACACTCAAATACCCTAAATCTTACAGCTAGAAAGGAAGTAAGACACCAACAAAACCAATCCTGTTAGAGCACAGATGAGGGAACGGGTCAAGAGATAATTATGTTTTTAAAGCCTTACAGATGGGAAAACCTTCAAGCCGATTCCTCCTTTTTCATGAAATGGAGGAAGCCTGAGATGAATGCATAAAAATCAAACGAGGTGGCAGGGGTTGCCGCAGCTCCGGGAGCCACACCCCTGCGGCGTTTACTTTAATGACCACACCGGCAACTTCGGTACAAAGTCCTGCCGGCCGCCTCGGCCCCTGGCTGTGAAATACCTGACAGGGTGACTTCTGTGGACACGCGATCGATGACAAGTACGTCATCCGCTCCGTCATCACAAGCTTCCGCATAAAATTTTTCAGGTGTGATGTGCCTAAAAAGAAATGTAAAGCCATAAATACCTAAACCAGACAAAATGGAGACTTCTAAAAATAGGAATACTTTTTAGAAAGCTACTTATTGTAAGAATTTCAGCAGTGCTTACATCCGACATCACACTGATTTCCTGGCACTGATTTCCCGGCTACCGAAGAACAGTTCTGCTGTCCTCACACATGAGGTGTAACTCTTTTCCCTTGTGTATTACGCTCAGGAGGTTTGCGGGGAGGGTGGGGGGGGACCCCCGCTTGACTCCCACAAGAAAATCATAATAAATTCTAATTTATTATATCCAACACGGTGCAGAATGTAGCACGGTAGTCAGGACCAGTCTACAGAACCGGACTGTGTGCTGTGTGACCTCAGGCAAGTTACTCATCCTCTGTTCTTCGGTTCCCTTATTCATAAAATAGGGATCCTATCAGACAGCAAACAACGCTGGGGTGAGGATAAAATGAGCTTCTGTGAGAGGCACTTAGAATTACATCTGACACCTAGCAAGCAAGGCGTATTAGCTAAAAATACTAAGAAACACATTAAAAATTTTTTTTCAATGTTTACTTTTGACAGAGAGAGAGAGACACACACAGCACGAGTGGGGGAGGGGCAGAGAGAGAGCGGGGGACACAGAATCCGAAGCAGGCTCCAGGCTCCGAGCCGTCAGCACAGAGCCCGACATTGGGCTCTGTGCTCGAACCCGTGAACCGTGAGATCCCGACCTGAGCCAAAGCCAGATGCCTAACCGACCGAGCCACCCAGGCACCCCTTTTCCTTTCCTTTTAAACTCTACTTCCTCTATTCCACTTGCCTTGCCCGTGAAAAATCTTATACAAATCCATGCAACCATCACTGACATTGTCTCTCATATACAGATGGCGTGTAAACTATGTGGGATTACAGAAATGCCTCAGTGGTTCAGTTGGTAAAGCATCTAACTCTTGACAGCAACTCAGGTCATGATCTCGCAGTTGTGGGTTTGCGCCCCGCATTGGACTGTGATTCTCTCTCTCTCGCTCTCCCTGCATCTCCCCTGTTCGCATGCTCCCTCTCTCAAAATAAACAAACATTAAATGGGGTGCCTGGGTGGCTCAGTCAGTTAAGCATCCGATTTCGGCTCAGGTCATGATCTCGAGGTTTGTGAGTTCGAGCCTCGCATCAGGCCCTGTGCTGACAGCTCGGAGCCTGGAGCCTGGAGCCTGGAACCTGCTTTGGGACTGCGTCTCCCTCTCTCCCTGCCCCTCCCCTGCTCACGGCTCTGACTCTCTCTGACTTTCAATAATAAACATTAAAAAAAAAAAATTTATATATAAAAAAAAAGCTATGTGGGATTATAGAAACTGTACTGACCATTACTGACTACAAGTTCTCAACCTTTAAGTAGCCAAACACAACTTACATCCTTTTATACTTCATCTATAACCAACTTTTTAATACTAGGCTAGTTTCCTCCATTGGATGGGGGGGGGGGGGGGAGTTGCTAAGGGAATGAAAATCAATCAATTTCAATATAAATTAAGCAAAATGCAACAAAGAAGACAAATCTGCCTTAAAAACGGCAGTCTTCAACTCAAACGAAATACAGCAGTTCCTTCCTTGGCCTGATGCTGAAGAACGTTCCAGTGGATTTACATCACACATCACAGCTTCTTTACCCATTCACTTGCTGGTGGACATCTGAGCTGCTTCCAGTTTGGGATATTAACAAAGGTTCCATGAACATCCTACTACAAGTCTAAGGCAGACGTATCCTCCCCTCCGTTTCTCCTGGGTGACCGCCTAGAGGTGGAATGTGGCTGGGTCTCAGGGGAGTTGTGGCTTTGACTCATATGGAGGGGGAAAGGAAGGCGGAGCCGGCACGAGGAAAACTTTCCAGGGTGAGGGAGGTGTCCGTTATCTTCAGACTGGGGATGGTTTTGTGGGTGTGAAAATATGTCCAAACGGATCAAACTGTACTCCTGAAATATATGGAATTTACTCTATATGTCAGGAAACTTTGTACTTCCAATAAATCTATTTAAAAAAAAAAAAAAAAGTGAGAGTCCTGAAACCAACCAACAGGACTATGACAAAGTTCCGGACAATCTACTCACAGGGTAGTCACCTAGTCTTAAATCATTGAAACTAAACCAAACAAAACCAACACACCGGTTGTTACCTGCAGATGTTTTGTGCAAGTGTAAGTTGCCCTCTAAGAGTAATTCAAGAACTTTACTGAAGACCTAACCATGTGGTAAGAATTACACAAGCATGAGTGACTAGGATGTGGGTAACAGAGTAAAATAACAAATAGGAAAAAAATTAATAAAAAAAACAGACCTCAAAAGCAAGACTTCTTTATAAAAGCTTTCAAAGAGGGGCGCCTGGGTGGCTCAGTTGGTTAAGCGTCCGACTTCGGCTCAGGTCATGATCTCACGGTTCGCGAGTTCGAAATCCGCACTGGGCTCTGTGCTGACAGCTCAGAGCCTGGAGCCTGCTTCAGATTCTCTGTCTCCTCCCTCTCTCTCTGTCCCTCCCCTGCTTGCTCTCTCTCTCTCTCTCTCAAAAATAAATAAACATTAGAAAAAGAAGAAAAAAAGCCTTCAAAGAAAGTTCTGTCTCCAAAGCAGATGCCTTTCTGCGGAGCCTCACTCTTAAGAGTCCCCAATCTCCACACTCTAAACCCTGTGATTGCCCGTGCAGCACGGGTGTTCTACCGCATTCTTTGAGGCTTAAACAGGCTTAGGACCTGAGAGAGCCCCGTGAAATACTTTCATACAATTGCTGGCGCTATCCTGAGACTTCCTGTCCCACCTCCAGTATCTGAGGAACAACAAAGAATCTCTCCTCTGTGGTCTTACTTTTAAAATAATGATTCCAGCACTGATAAGGAGCAGTCTGTTGCCAATGCTGCCTCCCCATCAAGTGAACTACCTGTGACTTGTTCTCGTCCCAGTAGTGGCAAAGCAACCCCCCAGAAGCACGGTCAGTCAACATACACATGGAGGCCTCGTCGGGATGGGAAATCAAAAACCAGCACTCACATAACTGACCATAAGCCTCTGATCGAAACACTACCTTCAACACTTTAGAAGAGCACCGTGTTAGGAGCATCGCACTGAAAAGGCCTCAAGATCTGCAGTCAAAAATACAGCGGTTCTGCCCCTGACCCTGCCCGCTACCAGCGACGTAATGCTGGCCAAGTTCCGAGTGTCCACCTCCTGCCAGCCCTTGTTCTGGGTACCAGTCGAGTCCCTGACTCACAGAGCCTACATTCTAATGGGAGACAATCAGTGCGCAAGGAAGTAATTCAGTGATTTGAGAGGGAACTGCTATACAAAATAAATTAATAAATCTAGGGTGACTTGGCCAAGGTGGGGATGCGGGGCAGATGATCAATCCTCCTGAGGATTAAATGAAACGTAAAAACGCTCCTGGCGGCTGTGAACAAAGACAAGGGATCTCCGTCAACAGGACATCTCCGTCCGGGCCGGGCTGCTTTCAGGCCACGGGCTTGAGCAAGGGGCACGTGCCAGGGCAAAAGGGCCCACGGAGACCGGCAGGGAAGGCAGACGGGTGGTGCAAACAGGTTTATGAAGCCACCCACCTGGAAAGAGCCGTAGGCCCTCAGTAACCAATGGGCTACTTACAACCAGGCACAGTGCCTAAGGTCACGGAAAAAGGGAAAATTCCACACATCCCCGTATGCCCCCAAGTCGCCCTGTAACTATGGCCCCTCACCACCGCCTCCTGGCAGACGGCCTCTCCTCTGCTGTCCTGCCCACGTGGGTCTCAGTAACTTCCATCGTCACCGTTCCGCCCGGGGTGAATGCCGCCAGCCCCCTGCCCCCACCCATTGCTGCCCCCGACATCAACCCTTCATCCAGCCTGGGGGACGCGAACGCCGACCCTCACTACCTCACAGAACAGCAGCGAGAATTAAGCGGGCATTTGCGAAGTACTTTTGCAAAGAATAAAAGGGCTGACTCACAGAGACGACAACTTTTTACTATTAACAAAAACATCCTTTAAGAGAGAAGGGAGAAAAGTTGCAAACTTTCTTGACAGGATGGTGACACAGGCCCAGAAAAGGTATTCAATTCACACTTTAAAGACATAATACAACGGGAGGTACTGATATCTTTGCCACGTGTACCCCATCTGAACAATTTAGTTTTGATAGGTAGATGCTGGAATCAAAGTACGTCCTACTAAATATATACCCCCAAATATGAAGACCACATAAAACAGACCTCTGATTTATCAAATATTCCAGAATACAGAATGAGAATAAAAATTATGAATGTCTTTCTTATTTGTAGATATGAGTCTATAACAAGAAAAAAGCTCTTAGTACAAAAGACAACGTTGGCTTTAAGACAGCATGAAGTGCTGGTTACACCTTGCTACTTGACAATTTTTATAAGAATATGAAAAATATCACATATAACGTTTCCAGTCTAGACAGACACATCCGAAATGGGATCAACAAATTAAAATTTTAACTGAAGTACAGTGAAATGAATTTCCAAGAGTGAAAACCCTCCATTAAAAAAAGCCCAGATATTCTTTGAGAACACGGAGTCTAAGGGGTACCGACAGGTGGGTGCAGGCCGTGGGGCAGACACGAGCCATTCGAATGCAGGTCTGGAAGACAGACAGTGCTTGGAAATGGCCTGACTCACCAATCAGCAGAGTCCAATCACCTATGGGCCGACAGCCTACAGCAGGCGCCTGCCCTCGCCGACCCTGGGACTGAATGCTTAGAACAGTTAACGGAAGATGCTCTCTGGCCTCCACTCATCAGCAGAGCTGAGGACCAGGGTGAGACAGCCAGATGAAACCAGGAGACGTGGACAGGGTCCACCCACAGACTGGGAACATCATCCAACCCTCTTCCTCTGTCAGACTCCCAGAGAGCCGGTGGACCAGTTCGCATCACCCCTCTCCCTGAGCCCCCACAGGAGCTTTGACACCACCTCTAAATCAACTTGTCCCGAAAGCACAGACCGGCAGCTGCCACCTGTGGCTTCATCAAAGAGTTGAGTTCCTGTGCAATCCCTCTACAGCGAAGGCCACCAGTTGAAATGTCCTGACCCACAAGCAGACCCTCCAATCAATTTCCTTCTTCAACATGAAATGACAACCAAGGATCATCAGATACTAGGAAAAGCTTCCATCACATAAGACAGAGTCCAAAACAAACAGAAAAGGAACACTGGATAAACAAACTATGCCGGGAACAGACTGTAACTTCAAAACACGTTTATAGGCGAGAGCCTCAGAAAGAAGACATCGCATTCATGACAGAGGGACCAAAAAAAAGCACGTTCAGAAAGGGAGAACAGGGGCGCCTGGGTGGCTCAGTCAGTTAAGCATCTGACTCTTGATTTGGGCTCAGTTCATGAACGCACGGTTCATGAGTTGGAGCCCTGCGTTGGGTTCTGCACCGACAGTTTGGAGCTCTCTCTCCCTCTCTCTGCCCCTCCCCTGTTCGTGCTCTTTCTCTCAAAATAAATAAATAAACATCAAAAAAAAAAAAAAAAAAAAGGAAAGAAAAGCCCAAATAAACTGTTATCCAAAAATAAAAAAAGCAAGAACATATTCTTGGACTGAGAGCAGAAATAATAATTTGAGTATTCAGCAGAAAGGCTGGAAGATAAAACTGAAGAACTCTCCCTGAGAACAGAATAAAAAGATAAGAGCTATAAAACAGGAAAGCACAGGAAGGAAGAAGGGGGTGAGGGAGGAAGGGGAAGGGAGGAGGTGGGGGGAGGGAAGGGGAAAGACAGAAAGAGGAGCCTGATCCAGGATTTCCAACATACATTCACAGCAAGAATTCCAAAAGACCACACAAGAAAAAGAAGCAAGAAAATATTTCAAAGAAAAAAAAAACAAACCCCAAACGGAAACACACACACACACACACACACACACACACACACACACACACACAAAGGCACAGTAAGCATCAAACTTCTAAACACCATAGAGACAATCCAAAAGTTACCAGGAAAAAAAAAAAATTAAGAGAAAGAAGCATGGAAATATTCAACAGCCACAATACTGGATTATCCAGCAACAGCACACTCACTGGACTATTCAACAGCAGGTCTTTAAAATTCTACAGGATATGGGCTCTGTGCTGACGGCTCAGAGCCTGGAGCCTGCTTCAGATTCTGTCCTCTCTCTCTGCCCCTCCCCTGCTCACACTTTGTCTCTCTCTCATAAATAAATAAACATTAAAAAAAAATTTTTAAAAAAAAGGGGGCGCCTGGGTGGCTCAGTCGGTTAAACGTCCAACTTCGGCTCAGGTCATGATCTCACGGTTCGTGGGTTCGAGCCCCGCGTCGGGCTCTGTGCTACAGCTCGGAGCCTGGAGCCTGCTTTGGATTCCGTGCCTTCCTCTCTCTGCCCCTCCCCTGCTCACAACTTTGTCTCTCTCTCTCATAAATAAATAAACATTAAAAAAATAAAATAAAATTCTACAGGGTAATAATTTCTGACTGAGAATTCTATAGTCACCCACACTGTCAAATAAGCATGAGGATAGAATGAAAACATTCTGATGTGCAACATCTCAGAAGATTCCTTTCATTCACTCTTAGAAAGAAGGGAAAGTTTGTTTCACCAAAATGGAATGAGTTAGACTGAGAATCCAAAACAGGAAAGAAGCAGAAGAAGTTCTCTGAACAAAGGTATTGTCCAGAACAACAGCTATGCAACAGGCCTAAAGAAAAACTAGTCCACAGATTACAGCAGAGGGTACCGGGCTCCCAGAGGTAAATCTCAGGGAAGAAACTGAGTTCATAGTTACCCAGCGTGTTTGAGAGGAATCTTATTGCTGTCACAGGGAGTGAAGATTAATTAGCAACAGGCACATTAAAAAAAAAAAAAAAAAAGTCATGTGGGACGCCTGGGTGGCTCCATCGGTTAAGTGTCTGATTCTTGACTGGCTCAGGTCATGATCTTGGGGTTTGGAGATCGAGCCCCACACCAGGCTCCCCACTGGACATGGAACCTGCCTGAGGTTCTCTCTTGCCCTCTGCCTCTCCCCATCCCCAAAATAAAATCTTGAAAAAAAAAAATGGGGAGTAAAATACCAAAAGAGAGAGATGAAAATGTTGAAAGTCGAGGTCTCTGGGACAGTGGGAATTAGAAGTACAGAAGGGTGCTCTCTTTTTTATTATAAGCTCTGTGTACTGTTTACTTTTGAGCCATAGACAGGTATTATATTAAAATAAAAATTTAAGTTTAAAAATGTGTTAAAACAGCAAAAACAAAAATAAGAGTTATGTGGATCAAGACAGAGAGTTCTGGCCCAATGGGGCTCGGACCGTTGCTGGATCTTGCCTCTCAGAGGATGCTGCCAGAATCCAAGCCGCCGGTGCTGCCACCAGCCTGCTCGGACAACGTTCTCGAGAACGGCTTACGAACTGCAGCGATGTAGGTATGAACGGTGACCGCCAGCTGGTGGGCATTTCCAAGAGTAAGGACGCGTGGGGACTCAGAACCCCACCGAGGATCCCAGCGGGTGTCGTCTCAACTCAGAGACGTCTACACGTTCCTCTGCTGTCTTCCTCTTCTTTGCCTCTTCCCGCCCTTCTCTCACTGGCCTTGACACTGACCCGAAGTATCTGAGCTTTACCCAGTAAATTGTATTTGGTAAGTTTTATGCTCCAGGGGTTTCATTTCAAAAGCCAGTGAAATTAACTGCGGCTCTCCAGCACTAACCACCAGAAACACCGGAGGAAAGCATCCAGTGGGCAATTTCTGCTGACGTGCGCGGTTTCATTATCATTTTTCCTTTCAGAATTCCACCAAACAGACCACCAAGTCTCTGCAGACAAGGACTCTGCTTGTCCGTTCCCCGTGGTATTTCGCACAAGAAGACAGCAGAAGCTCCCTCGGTATTCTTAGAGAATATAACATAATTAGTCAGCAAATACCTACATCAGGTTGGGGTTTTTTCTATGGTGCTTAACTCATGTTTTCTTTGGCTCAGGGGGGGGGGGGGAAGTAAAAAGGATTTGAAAAACTGTTTTCCTTTCTCCTAGCTAAGGAAAGATCTTGACAGGTCAAACGTTAAGTGGATTGGAGGGCACAGTATCACTAACGGGAGGACAAGGGGGAGCAAAAGCGGTGGCTCTCGGATCAGAAAGTCCACAAAGCGTTGCCGCTGACCATCTCGCCCGGAGCTTTTCCAAATTAACCAGTCGACAGGCCACACTGAGTTCTCAACCTAATAAATATATGGACGCCGAGACAGAAGACTCCATGATAACCGAAAATCTGGGAGACGGTCCTCTCTCTACAGCCAAAAGAATGGCCCTCAATTGCTGTGAAGTCTCTCATTTCATTAAACTCTCTCACGTGACTTTTTCTACGAACTAGATTTTGCAAGTCAAGGCAAGAAGACTCCATCCAAGAAGGTTATCTGGTCATTAACTATGCGGATGGTATGAGATGTCTGAAGTTCGCAGTAATACCAGACGCTCAAAATTGCTCTGGTCCGATATACGCTGTCCGGTGAGGTGGTCCGAATCCCACAGGCATGAACCAAAAACTCTAACTGAACAAGACAACTACCTCGGTTCTTTCCACCCTGAGTTCTGCTCTCCAGTAAGATGATACGTATTCTGGAAGATACATCGAAAAAGCAGAATACTTTATAAATAATAATTACTTCCTCTTTTGACTACTTTCATTTGGCTGACTGTTTTGCTTTCATAGATTGCTGCCCACATATGAGATAAAAAAGAAAATTCAGAGGACTACAAGCTGAACTCAACGAAGGCAATTCTATTATACTTAATAGAAATGCATTTAATCTTATAGCCAACTGGGATTCACGAGCTCTTAAGAGTGCTTTTTAAAAACTACCCTTGTCAAATTTTAAAAGCAACGGATTTAATTATAATATAAACACAAAATATTTTTTTTTTCAGAGTTGGCAATATGATTTTCTCGTGTCTGAAAACATCCCCCTTTCCCCCCGTAACGGTGACATTTCCAGGCAACGACTAACCTTTTCAGAATCCTGTCACAACCAGAGGGCAAAATTAGCCCACTTCCAAAATATTACCATCTGCTGACCTCACACCCATTAGAATAGCTAGTACGAGAAACAAAACAAGTGTTGGTGAGGATGTAGAGAAACTGGAACAGTGTGTGCTGCTGGTGGGAACATGAAGCGGTGTGGCCACCGTGGGAAAACAGCACGGCGATCTCTCGGAAAGATTAAAAAGAGAAGTATCTTATCACCCGGCAATTCCACTGCTGGGTATGCAGTCAAAGGGACTGAAAGCAAGGTCTCGCAGAGATATTTATACACCCATGCTCCCAGGAGTAGTATTCGTAACAGCCAAAAAGGTGGAAGGAACCCCAGCGTCCATCCACGGATGAGTGGGAAGCAAAACATAGTAGATACATAAAATGGAGTATTGTTGAGCCATCAGAAAGGAAATCCTGACACATACTATAACATGGAGGAACGCTGAGTACGTTACGCCAAGTGGAAATAAGCCAGTCACAAAGGCACAAACACTGGACGATTCCACCGTACTTACAGGGGCCAAACTCACACACATACAAAGTAGAACGGTGGCTGCCAGAGCCCAGGGGAGGAGGAATGGAGAGCTGTTTAATGAGTGCAGAGTTTTAGCTTTGCGAGATGAAGAGTTCTGGAGATGGGTGGCTGGAATGGTTGAACGATGTGAATGCCACTGACCCGTGTATACCTACAAACGCTTAAGACGATAAATCCTACGTATATTTTAGCACAATTTAAAATAACGTTTCTACTTGCGCAGAAGCACGTCAACTGTCATGTCACAAAACTGTAGCAAAAAAACATATTCTCAACAATTTTATATAAAGAAATCAAAATCCTCATAATCAAAATTACCCCATCTCTCGTTCCAAGCATACAGGAGTAACATTTTACTAGATCTGGCTGGCAAGAAGTAAGAACTCAGACAGTAAAGAGGGTCGGTCCTCTGAGCCCACTACACATACACCCAGAAGGTGTTCCCACCACCCCTCATCCATCTGCCCTTTGGGCCCCGGGGTTTCCTCCTCACTGAGCCCCTGCTCAGGACCTCTCTTAGAACCCAGGTTCATCCCAGACAACCCAGGAGCCCAACACGATCCCAAAGAGTTGATATTTCCAGGAAGCTAATTCATTTTAGTTCCATCTTCTTCCTCAGAACCTTGAGGTCCCTCCTATTTTCTGCACATCCTAAAACCCATTATCTCCCCAAACTGGACTCCTTCACAGGCCCAGGTCTACCTGCCGCCTAATCTGAAGCTCTAATCTACTGCAAAGCTCTGATCTACAGCAAAATCTTCCAGGGCCCCAAGCCTCCCAAAGAATGCTGTTCTACTCACCAACCGGTGTGCTTTAGTTCTCACTCTGCTTCACACGGCCCCCAAATACCCTGTAGCGTGCGTAAGAACCACCGGGACAGCTAGTTAAACACGCAGATTCCCAGACCCCACATTCAGAGAGTTTGCGCTCAGTAGGCTGGATGTGAGGCTCTGGAACACGCAGTTAAAACAAGCAGCAAGTGATCTGACGCAGCCTAGCACTAACATAGACACTCTAGCCTGAACCCCAACCCAACTAACACCTTGGATGCAAACTCCGCTTACCCGTGCCCAAATTTATAACCTTCCCTTCCCTCCATCCCTCCTTACAAAAAGATGTGTGAATATGCTGATGGTTCCTTGTACTGCCAGACCGCCTGTGTCTTCCTCGCCGTGCAGCTTAGTTCGTATCTGTTCAGGGTTGCATCACATCTGCCCCACTGACCTCACAACCGTGGCCAACTTTTCAGAAGAAAGGGGACCTGCTAACCAAGGCAACAGTGTTTCTCCAGAGGCAAGCTGCAGCCGAATTCACTTTCGAAAGGATTTCCTGTCTTACACCTGTTTCAGTTGACCTCTTAAAGGGCGGGGGGGGGCAGGGAGTGCCTTAAATGTTTCCAAGAGTGGATTTCTGTTGTAATCATGTCGTAATTTCACTTTTTTCATTGTTTGACGTTACTCATGTTCACACCAGTAACTTGAAAAGAAAAAGGAGTCACAAGGTAGATTATTTAGAATGGCCTGGATGTGTAAAAAGAATTTTAGGGGTGCCTGGGTGGCTCAGTCGGTTAAGGGTCCTAATTTGGCTCAGGTCAAGGGTACCCGAATTTGGCTCAGGTCATGATCTCACAGTTCAAGAGTTCAAGCCCCACATCCGGCTCTCTGCTGTCAGCACGGAGCCTGCTTCAGATCCTCTGCCCCCTTCTCTCTCTGCTCCTCCCTGGCTTGCGTGTGCGCGCGCTCTCTCTCTCTCTCTCTCTCTCTCAAAAATAACATTAAAAGGGGCACCTGGGTGATCAGCCGGTTGGGTGTCCAACTTCGGCTCAGGTCATGATCTCACAGTTTGTGGGTTTGAGCCCCGTGTTGGGCTCTATGCTGACACTTCAGAACTTGGAGCCTGCTTTGAATTCTGTACCTCCCTCTCTCTCTTTGTCCCTTCCCCGCTTGCACTCTCTCTCTCTCTCTCTCTCTCTCTCTCTCAAAAATAAACATTAAAAAAATTTGTTTTAAGTAATAACATTTAAAAGAAGAATTTTAAATTCTGAATATATCAACATTCTGTTTTCTATATTAAAAATCCAAATGGACACGTCAGCTGTTTTCAAACCTAAGTGACTCGCTTCTATACCAGGCACATCCAAGGACTAAAGTGAAAGCAATCTGATAAGAAAAAAAGGTAATTTGAATAATGCAGTGTAATGGAAAGATCTCTGGACTCTGGGCCTGCTGTGTTCCAAGGCCAGTTCTGCCGTGGCATGGCTCGCCAAGGGCAACGATCTCCATCTCCAACGATGACAGAGGATATACATCAACCTATGACTTCAGAGGCACTGGAAAGACAATCATATACATGGAATGACCTCAGCTGCTGCTACTTCAACAGAATACATCCCAAATTACCCCAGGCTGGGTTCTTTTCGAATGCTGGTGATATCTCCCTCTCACATCGTACGTCTACTTACATCTACACTCTACACTGCCAAGTTCATGTACTCAGGTGATTCAAGGAGGGTCTCTCTGCACAAGGCTTTATGCTTGGTACCGAGGACTAGCCAAGAATCAACGTTAAGGCATTTCTAATATGTTCTACCTATTTGCAACAAAGAATATGCACGATAGGGATTTCATCATTTCCAGGGGGCAGTGAGAGGTTCAAACAGCGCGACAGACTTACTCAGCCCTCCCGTCGGTGAGATAATAATCTACCGCTTGTCAATCCTAACAGGTAGAAGGTGCAAACCAGATAGATGCACATTTGGCGTCCGGTCTCCATGACAGCAGACTGTCATGGGAGCTCCGTGAAGGGAAAGACATGGGGAAAGCCTTCTTAGAGAAAGTGAGTCTCTGTTAATTACATTTACACTCTTTCAGTCTTTATGATAATCCTGTGAGGTAGTTCTGTGCTCATTTTACAGATGAAAAACTGATCCAGAGATTAAGTAACGTGGCCATAACATAAAGCATGTGAACAAGGTCAGCATTTGATTCTCCGTCTCTTCTGACTAACACAGTCTGCCGTCTCTCAGCCCTACCATGGGCCCATGGATGTGATCAGCATGGAAAGAGGGGAGAGAGGGAGAAGGCATTTGGGTAGAAGGATCAAAATAAATAAGCCCAACCCTGAGGCTAAACGAGGGTGGCCAAGTGTGGTGGAAGGGGGAAAAATGCATTGGGCAATTAGGGGACCTAAGATTAAGGGACAGCTTGGGAAGAGACCAGACCCAGATGACTAGGAAATGTGGGCTCGGCCCTGTAGGCAAGATGGAACTGGGGACTGTAAGCAGGGGAGCAGAGGATAAAACCAGGGCGAGGTGAACGCCATAGCAGGACAGAGACAGACTGCAAATGGGTGAGATACTTGCAGAACAAATTATTCTTTAAAATCCCCAGCACTTCGATACTGTAACAGACTGAGCTTTGTAATAAATAATCAAACCACCTCTTGTATGGATCTTTCTTGAAACATCTATAGGTATGCTTTTAAAAATGGCTATTATGTCTGGGATGCCTGGGTGGCTCAGTCGGTTAAGCCTGCGACTTCGGCTCAGGCCATGATCTCACTGTTCATGGGTTCAAGCCCTGCGTCCGGCTCTGTGCTGACGGCTCGGAGCCTGCAGCCTGCCTTGGATTCTGTGCCTCCCTCTTTCTGTCCCCTCCCCTGCTTGTGTTCTCTCACTCTCTCAAAAATAAATAAACATTAGGGGCGCCTGGGTGGCTCTGCCGGTTAAGCGTCCGACTTCAGCTCAGGTCACGATCTCGCGGTCCGTGAGTTCGAGCCCCGCGTCGGGCTCTGTGCTGACGGCTCGGAGCCTGGAGCCTGCTTCGGATTCTGTGTCTCCCTCTCTCTCTGCCCCTCCCCCGTTCATGCTCTGTCTCTCTCTGTCTCGAAAATAAATGAACGTGAAAAAAAAATTTTTTTTAATAAATAAACATTAAAAAAATTAAAATAGTTTTTAAATAAAAATGGCTATTATGTTCTACTAATTCTTACATGGGTCAGAAACTACTGCCACTCCCAAATGCATCTAAAAAAACCATCCCTTAGGTCAGAGGCCACATTTAAAAACCCTGAACAGCATGCCTTGGAGCAGAAAGGGCCAAAAAGAAGGATTAAGAGCAAAGACTCCAACTCACGAACTTCTTGGTAAGAAATGCAAAAATCACACACACAAAAAATGGTGGCTTCACATTGACACAAGCGCTCAAAACTTTTGTTGGGGGGGAGGGAGGTATAACGTTGAGGTCCAACAAATCAAGGAGTGACTTTCACATAACCCCAGATTTACCTTTTCACTCAAATTCATAGTTTCCACTTCTATAAAAATCAATACAAAAGCATCATCCCCACCACTTAAGGGCCAAATTTCCTTTCTCTTTTATGGACATAGAGCCTTTTTTTTTTTTTTTTTTTTTAAAGATCGTACTGGTGACTTTAGTGCCTCCTTGACAACACATAGGCAATCATCAGAGTTCTCCAGTTCTCCATCCCATTCAATCTTTGCCACAAACTCAACTGCATTCCCTGACCTAACCCTGAGCTGCAACAAGCCAAGGCTCCCTATTGCTTGAACGCATTTGAGACCTGCCGTAGGATTATATTAAACCCTTTGGTGACTTTCAGATAGTCAACAATAGCCCAGTTAGCCAGCCGAGAACACGTGACACCCGCCCAGCCAGTACCGGAGTCAAAGACATTTCAGACATTTCGCTGGATTCATTCACCAACAAGGTGATCACCTTGCAAAGGGGGAACTGGGAGAGAATAAGGAAACCTGACAAGGAGAATGTGGAGGGAAGTGTGCAGCTGAGGTTTCCAAAGAGAATTACAGTACACAAAAGGGGCAAAGGGAGCGGGCTGAGGAGAAAGGAATCACCTTTTCTGCAAAATACCTCATGTCGAGTAGATGACCTCACTCCCACTTTTGCATCCCTAACTTTAAATTGAACCTTCCAGAAAGTTATGTGAGTTTGAGGTTCCAGGGAGCAGAGGAAGTGCCCAAACCACATTTGGATGTCCTCCTATCCCTCCAAAGGAAATGTGATACCTCTGCCTAAGTCCCAAGGTATTTTAACTCATTTAGGGATAGGTAAGCTTCCCCCAAATGGCATTAGCTTCTGAGGCCAAGGACATTCTCACACTAGGGCAAGTGGACTTTCATTCTAGAGGGAAAGCATGAAGCACAAAGTAGAAGAAAAGTTATTCAGACGCAAAAGAACCAAAGAGCTCACGGTAATGCTAAGGGAAATGGGTGTTTTTTATTTATCCAGGACAAGCCAAAAGAACCTACAAACACTCAATTTACAACCTTAACAACCAGAGCCTATTTCTCAAAGCCTCAAGAACTTGGCTTTACGGAAAAGTCCACCTGCACTGCCAAAATTCTCGAGAACAGCCTTTGGCTGTCAACACGAACTTAACCTGCTTCGTGCTTGAGTTGCACAATAGCTGAAACCAGGTAAACCCTTTAGGATCTCAAGAGTATTTGACGGTTCTTTTTTCCTGCGTCCTGAAGGCTGGTCAGGCGGGCTTTGATGCCCAGCTAAAGGTTTGTCCATTTGCGTGTGGACTCTAACGTGCGGTCATGGGTCCATTAAACAAGAAAAAAACAACAACAACACAAAAAACTTCTCTCTTCCTCTACTAAGCGATAAAGATAAATTTAGCCGCCACCTCTCCAACACACAAAGTGGGTGGGGTGCAGCACGCCCCGAGCTTGTCGCATCACAACGCCGACCCGGGCTCGCTGGAAGCCGGTCTGCAGCTTCGCCCTCCCGCCGTGGGCGCTGAGGCCGAGCGGGGCGAAGAAAGGCGGCGAGACTGTCATCCTCGGGCTCCCGGGCCTGTGGCGACTCCAGCGGGGCCTTCGGGCGGCCGCAAGCTACAAGCTCCAGGACGGGCCGCGCCGGGCAGGGAAGGCGAGGGGTGCCAGGGGCTCCCACACCCGGCCCGCAGCCCCGGGACTCCGGAGCCCTGCCCGAGGCGGCGGCCCGCACCTGCCGCCCCGCCCGCCACCCCTCAGGCCCCTTCGGTCCGCGGGACTCACAGCTTCAGCCGCTCGTAGGTCGTCGCCGCCATCGTGCACCACTAGCTCCTTCTTCCCCTTTCCGCCCGCTCCGCCCCGCGCCGCCGCTTCTTCCACGGCGCTACCGTTCACCCAGCTCCGCGGCCGCAGCGCCCGGCTCGCCCCACCCCTTTCCCCGCCCCATTCGACCCGAGCGGACGGGAGGCGGCCGCGGACAAACTTGTGCGCACGCCCGCGCCCGCTAGAGAAGCTGTACGGCGCGCGGATTGGAGCGCGCCGGGGAGCGCCGTGACGTTGCGGCTGTGGATTGGCGGAGGGCGCTTGCTGGGGAAAGGAGGAGCGGTGAGAGCCGTGGGCGGGCGCCGCGTCCCCGGGGGCGGAAATGCTGCGCCAGTGCTGGGGAACCTGTGGAAGCTGCGCAAGGGGTGATCTACATCACAGGGAGGGTTGGGCTGCTACAGGGCCAGTGGCGCAATGGATAACGCGTCTGACTACGGATCAGAAGATTCTAGGTTCGACTCCTGGCTGGCTCGAGGTGCACTTTTTGCCCCCTTCTGGGCTTGATCAAGTTACGGGGTGTCCCTAGAAAGGTCCCTGGCTAGAGTGTGAGGGTAAATATGTTGACTTTTACCGCCACTTTGCCCGAAACGTCATCTTTCCAGCTGTGTTGGGAACCAGGGGTCGAGGTGGTTCGTAAAGTGCACGGCTTCCCATTGATGATGCAGGAGCCCCTGGAAAAGGGGTACATAAAGGAAGATACACCTGGGAAGGTGGCAGCTTGGAGTGGGGGGCGCGCTGTGGCCGGAGGTTAGCCACCTGATGACACCAAAGCGCATTCGGGGCACGGTTCTGGCCTCTCTCCCCGGGGCGGAGAGCCCCGAAGTGACGTGGGAAACGCGCCCGCTTGGGCTCCGGCGCTCACACGCCGCGGGGACGGGACGCTTGTAGTGCGGTTGCGCGCGGGCCGCAGCGCGCTGCCCACGCAGCGGTCCCCGTGCACAGGCCACCTGCCATCAGATTCCCCCGGGAAGCCCCGAGGCAGGCGTGTTTTTACAGTGAGATGACCCCAGGTGACCTAGCAGAGTGCATTATTATGCCTGCCTCGAAGACGTGAGGTCTGGAAATCTCTGTGGAGGAAAGCGGACCCGAACCAGTGGACTGGCCAAGGCATAGGACATCGATCAATGAAAGCTCTCCAATATCACTTCCCCCCCCCCCCTTTTGAAGAAGTTACAGAAAAGTTGTGAAATACAGAAAACTATTTTGTGATAAAAATAATTCCCATCCCAAGATCATTACTGTTAATATGATTTTTTCCTTTTAGATGTTTCTTTTTTCCATGCTTTTTAATATGGATATACCTACCCATGTATTTTTCCAAATTTGAGCGTGTACTAGGTATGTCTTTGTGTTCCCGTTTGGGCCCCTTAGCTTTCTGAGGTTTAAGGTCATTAAATACACTTGGAAGCTATCCCATCCAAGAACTAGATAATTTTAAGCATTACCCTCTGGTTGGGAATTTGGGTTATCACCTTAACGCTTTTTAGAGATAATGCTGTGTTATTTCTCATATGTCTTCTAAGTTTCTGGATGTGGAATGATACTTGGAACGTATTTTCAAATTGCCTCCAAAAAAATTAAACCAACACACTTCCATTAACAGCAAGTTTTCTTGCTTGCTAACCAACACTAAATATTACAGATTTCACTATGATTTCTTTGCAATCTTTGTAAGAAAAAAACAGAACTTCCTTTTACATGTATTACTTGATATATCTATTTTCTCTTGATGTATGCATTCAGTGTTTTTAGACTTTTTAATATATGAAGGATATTCTTTCGCTCTCAAACACATTGCAAACTTCCAGTTTATCATTTACCTTTTCCTTATACTGTTTTTGAACCTAAAGTACTGTAAATCCACTACTGTATATTCCAATTTACCAATATTTTACTTTATGGTTTTTTTATTGTATACATGGTCTTTTCAACTTCCTTTATGTTTGTATTGTTTTTTTCCATTTAATCCATTTGTAATTTATTTTTTGCTCTTCCCAGTGGAAAGATCAACTAAGTCCTAAAGCCTCTTACCCTTATTAGCAACTAAAAGCTCTAAACTCTTGGACTAATTCGATCAATCCTACAACAAGCCTATAAGGCAAGTTCAGTCGTGATCCCCATTTTTACGTGTGCGGGAACAAACTTTGCTTAAGGTCATTGAGCAATTAAGGGGTGGAGCCTGAGTTAGAACTTGAGTCTGGGCTCTTGACCCCAAAGCCATCCTGGCCTTGAGCTTACTATGCACCAGAGGGCTACCACATGCGTGGACTCAGGGTCATTCCCTATCTGGGCATGAAATGGCGATCACGGATGCACCCCAGCCTTTCTTCCTTGCTAGTTAGCATCAGATCTCGTCTCTAATCCTGATGACGCTTCCTCTCGCCAGCTGTGAGCCTATCGGCAGCCTCCCTCTTAAGGCTCCACGAAAAGAAGGAACAGCCATCGCCCTGCAGAGAGCTCCTCCCTGGACTCTAAACACGTCATCGTTGGAAGCTCTGGTCACCACAGAACACAGACACAAAGGTCGGCCTTTCTTTGCCGGTTGTATAAGACAAGCCAAGGCCTTTATGAACACTCCGCGAGGATGGAAAATGGAAACGAATCCAGGCAGAAACACTTTCTTCTGGGGGTTTTAAATGCCTAAGCAGCCAAAATCAGATTCTAGGGGGAACCATGTTCAGAATAAGAAATCAGGCAAGGATAAATAATATAAATTGACATCTTCAGCTAAGTTTTCCCTGTAGTGAGATTATATGTGTAAATACAAAGGTCCCGTGGGCAGCTCGGGGCCCACAGCTGCCTGTCCTCGAGGGCCGGGATCAGTTGGAGGGGCATGAATATAACAAAGTGATGGAAGTGCCTCAGGCTGCCGGGACCATCCAGGTAACCAGGGCTTCTCCTACAAGTGTCACAGACCTGGGACTTCTCCTGGCCCAGACCACTGACTTACTTTTCTCCCACAGAGTACGACCAATTCTGGTGTGTTTCTACACCCAGGATCCGTGGGCCACGTCACTTTTTTTTTTAAATGTTTATTCATTTTTCAGAGACAGAGACAGAGCATGAATGGGGAAGGGGCAGAGAGAGAGAGACACGGAATCCGAAGCAGGCTCCAGGCTCCGAGCTGTCACAGAGCCCGACGCGGGGCTCGAACTCACAAACTGCGAGATCATGACCTAAGCCGCAGTCAACTGACTGAGCCACCCAGGCGCCCTGGCCACATCGTTTTTATATATGAAGCACTTCCGTTTTCAATCCAGGGGAAATGCAAAGCCCACTTTTAGCAATGCTTGAAGAAAATGCACCTAATGATCCCCTGATATTTTCATTCCATCTGAAAAGTTTGTTGGACTCTGTAGTAAGCTGAGTAGTGCTCCCCCACCAAGATGTCCATGGCCTAATCCCCAGAACCTATGAATAGTTTATCCTATAAGCAGAAGAAGCTTTGCAGATGTGGTGAAGGGTCTCCAGACGAGGGGATTATCCTACACCCCATGGGCGTGCCCAATGTAATCCTACATGGGGCCGAACAAGAAAGAAGCAGGGAGGGGTGGGGAGAGAGGAGGTGTGACAACAGACTCCAGAGAACGGAGCCACAAGCCAAGGAGTGTGGGCGGCCTCTAGAAGCTGAAGAAGGGCAAGGGACGGATTCTCCCCTAGCGCCTCTGGAAGGAACTCGGCTCTGCTGACACCCTGATTTGAGCTCCATAAAGCCCATTTCTCCTGAACCGTAGGATGACGAATTTGTGTGTGTGTGTGTGTGTGTGTGTGTGTGTGTGTGTTTTCTTACATTCAAGGGAGAGAAAGAGTGTGTGTGCGCACAAGCAGGAGAGGGGCAGAGAGAGAGAGAGAATCCCAAGCAGGTTCCTCGCTGTCAGTGCAGAGCCCAACGCGGGGCTCGACCTCACCAACCGTGAGATTGTGACCCGAGCCGAGATCAAGAGTCAGACACTTAACCGACTGAGCCACCCAGACGCCCCCAGATTTGTGTTGTTTTAGGCCACTACGTTTGGTTATTCCAGAACAATAAGAAACCCATACAGACTCCAACAGAGAGCAGCGGCAGGCCCCTTCTACCCCTCGCAATGAGTGCTTCCGGCCAAGTGGCTCTCCTGAACAAAGCCACTGAAAGGCAAGTTCTTGCTCCCAGCGGCCACAGTGATGCAACAGCTCCCGCTGGGTGAGACTCGGCCTGGGGTGAAGTCTTGCCTCAGTTTTCTGGGTACTTTGTGTCTGGAGAGTTACTTCACCCTTCCGTGACTCCGTTGCCTTGTCCATAAAACGGAAGGTTATAAAGAATACGGTCCTTGGAACGGCACCTAGTACATGGCGAGCACCCGATAAACGGCAGCTGTTCCTGTTGTTACTGCTTCGGTCACAGAACCGAAAACCGAGCCAGATTTCCCCAGCGCTTCAGCCCCACGTGGCCCAGGAGGCTGGAGTCATTTGTTCATGACCTTGCCATCGCCTCCCAGCTCCAGATGCGGGGATGCCATGTTGACAGCCTGAACTTGGCCGTGACGGGAGTAGGGACAGCATAGAAACCAGCAACCACCACAAATCAAACACCACAAATCCCCACGGCTGGGGCACCAGCACACCTGGGCCCAAACCACCTTGTTCCCTGATGATAGTGTCATCCCTTGTAGCATCAGGGTCATAAGAAAATGGCAGCCCGTGTTTGTAAAATCAGTATACGTGCTCTCTCATCACGTAAAAAGGGGTTTTATTTTCCGGTAAGACACCAGGACAGTCAGCACTCGTCCCCAGCCTCCCCGTGTCCCCGGCACATCAGACCTGGTGGCCACGAGAACTCGCCCGAAGCCTGAAGCAGCCCGGGAAGTGAGCCGTGAAAGGCAAGTCCAGGGCCGTCTCTCCCACCCCAAGGACTACAGGCGCACACGCAGCCCCTCACTCTGCCTTCCTGTGCTTCCTGTGCAAGCTTGCCTCACATCCAGAGGGCCACTCACCTCTGGGATGCTTCGATCAGTACCTCCTCAGAAAGAAACATTCCCAGGAGACAAAATCACCACGAGTGCAGCACGACATCCAGTCTCAAGACTAAGGACCCAGGTAAAGAAACTGCCAATTCTTCACTCGCCAAGGGTCGCTTGGATTCCAGTACGTCCTGTGAGCTAGGCACGCCCTCAGTTCCAGATGTCTTTTCAAGGATGTTGGTGCGGTAAACGGTCTTGGGTGGTAGACACAGTGCCTCTCTTTGGAGCCAAAGTCAGGCAGGCTTACCAGTCATCATAACACTCAGGTTTCCTGAGCCTCGGTTTCCTCTTGCAATGCAGCCTGCTGCCCGTGCAGGGACCACCTGGCCCTCTTCATGGGGCCCTAGAGGCACGAGGGCCCAGGGAGTCCGTGTAAATGCCAATAAAGTAAAATGCCACTGGGGCACCTGGGTGGCTCAGTTGGCTAAGCGTCTAACTCTTGATTTCAGCTCAGGTCATGATCCCAGGGTCTTGGGATGCAGCCCTGTGTTGGGCTCCACACCGAGCGTTGAGCCTGCTTAAGATTCTCTCTCTCTCTCTCTCTCTCTCTCTCTCTCGGCACCTGGGGTGGCTCAGTCGGTTAAACGTCTGACTCTTGGTTTCGGCTCAGGTCATGATCTCACAGTTCGTGAGTTCAAGCCCCGCGTTGGGCTCTGTGCTGAAGGCGCAGAGCCTGCTGAAGATTCTCCCTCTCTCTCTGTCCCTCCCCTGGTCATGCTCTCTCTCTCTCTAAATAAATTAATGAAAAAAGATTCTCTCTCTGACCCTTTTCCCTGTTCACTTACACTCTCTCTCTCAAAAAAAAAAACAAAAAACAAACAAAAAACGCTCCTGCTGGTGCTGCATTAACCTGTCCTTTGTCTCTGACCTAGGAGTCTCATAACTTCCAGCAGGATCCATGACATCACCGCATGCTACCTTATTAGCTCTTGGACCTTTCATAGTTTTGACCCATACGTTCCTTTAAGGAGCCAGAGCTCCAAAAGAAGACCAAACCCAGTTAGCGAAAAGCACTGTCTGCACACTCCACACACACAAAAGAAAACCCGTTAACCACCATCATGTTGGAGGGCACTTTAATAGGCTACAAATTGATGCAATTTATTGTCATGATATTTTGAATCATTTTACAGCGACAATTTTGAAGAAGGATTCTGCAGTAACAATATCTTGAATCATCTTACAGCAACAGTACAATTTTGAAGAAGGATTTTGCAGTAACAATATTTTGAATCATCTTACAGCGACAGTACAATTTTGAGTATTTTTTTTTATCGTAGAAGACGAGATACAGTGGAAAATCATTTCCCTGCACGGTGAAATTTTCATACACTATACGGAAATTTCCCACACCTGTCCAGCTCCGGCTCAGAACAAATAGCTACTGTATTTTACTCATTTTAGTCTATTACTTTTAAGACTGACTTCAAATCACCTGGAAGTTAGAACGTATTCCTGGCACAAAGGCGGACAGAGCCGTGACAGTTGCATCCAGCAACAAGGCTGATTTGGGGGTCAAGTCTTGCACACGTGGTTTCGAGGGAACCGGCAGGCATCACGGCTGCCAGACTTCCCCACGCACGGGAAATGGCCCGCACAAACCAGCCTGCCAAGGATGGGGGGGGGGGGGGTTCCAAATCATTCTCTCAGGTCCTGACATTTTTCCTTGTGTGAGTGTGACTGCAGCCCATGGCCACAGGGTGATGGCGGCGGGTGACGGTGATCTGAACTCCTTACTGCATTCGCCGCCCAGGACTCAACAGCACAACCTCGGTGGATTCGGCTGAGCGAGGTTTGCACCGGAGCACTGCCCTCGGAGAAAGGGGACACCCTGCTGCCACGTACAGGCGATTACCCAGACGGGATGAGACGCGCTTCCGCGATGAGGGATGAACAAAGCACTCTTTACCCACCGACAGGTGGGAGAGTAACCGCGAGGGGGAACAGCAGGCCAAACTACGTTCTTGGCTTTTCTCGGACCACCCTGGCGGTTTCTGAATGGCCCTCGCTGGGGAAGGGGCAGGGGGTGGGGAAGAAAAAAAACTAACGGCAAAATGAGGCAGGGGAGGAGGCCGGAGGCTGGCTTTGGGGTCTGGGATCAAACCTTAATTCTCCTGGTTTATCTAAAGCCCAAGAGCTATCTAGGGAACTCAGGAAGGGCTACGCGCTCTACCTGTTAAAATGAATGGATTCATCCTGGCCTACCAGGTGCTTGTGTCTTCTTTCTAGGTGCCTATAAATACAACCCCATTACAACTCTGTTTGGCTAACAGCTTACAGAACCACGTAGAGATAACCGCCTAGGCGACCATCTCTTCACGGCTCTCGCGCAAGAGCCCGAGAAGCAGAACTGGTGCGAGATTCCTACCCGCGCCCTCCCCGGGGCCCTGGACCACAGGAGAACTTGCTGCTCGGACTTCTAGGGTACCTGGAAATTCTCTTACTGTCCTTCCTTAACACTATAAAACCCCGTTTTGGCAGATGTCCCAATCACGTCCATCAAGGCCACTTAAAACATCACAATTAAAAAATTTAATCCCGAGACTTTTTTTTAAAACTAACCTAGTTACCCACTTTGCACACAAATCCCTGCTTTTGACGGTCGCTCTCAGGCAGTTTTCTTCGCTTTCTGCCCGACTTGCAATCAGAGCAAAGGGGCGTCAGCAAGGCCAGAGACGTTCCTCGGTTGGCAAAGACGAGACACGTCGGCTGGCTCCCCGGGCCCAGCTGGGAAGAGAGGGGTTCTCTCCCCACCCCCGGCCCCACGCGGCGCCAGGCTTCTGGAGGCTCGGCCTGTGGGATGGGATCGATGAGAGCACGCAGCCTGGGCTGAAGGGACATCTGGCCAAAGGATTCTAGCAGAACGAACTGAATAAACATAGGAGGCAACTCACGGTGTCCATTCTGTGCCTCCTGTAGCAACTGCCCCCGAAACGGGTCAAAACACGGTGCAGAAGTGGAGCCGGGCCCACTGTAAAGTCTGCGAGTCCCGTGGGCCTCGGGCTCCGGTGACCGCCCTCCGTGGCCCCTGCTGCCCTGGGTGCGAGGCGGGGAGGCGGTGGTGAGCGGGTGCCAGGGCAATACTCCCAGACCAGCTGGCAGCAGTGACGTGACCCCCGACCTCCGGCAACAACACCGAGGCCAGGGGGCCCTCCCCATGGGCCGAGAGGGCGAACGGCAGGCAACCTCCTTTTTTAAGTCTTTTACACCGCCTCTTCATTGAAATACCGGGCGTACTGACGTCTGGCCTCGGGACTGTGACACGTCAGCGCACAGGTGGCCCTGAAATCCTGCCCGGGTGCGGCCCTCCCTTAGCCCCTCGCCACCCCGGGGAACCGACATGATGAAATGCGTCCGGCAACAGCACCCACATTCAACTGGATCCACTCTCAGCTGACCTTCCGCTGAGATCACAGCGCCCTGACCCGCAGGAGTCTGGCCCGCGTGGAGGCCGAGACCCCTCACGCACCCACGGAGGCATCTCTGAGTTCAGCGTGACGGCCGAGTTCCTCCCGACGTGCGATTTGGTGAAGCCCTGACCTGTGAGGTATTTTTGTGCGCGTGGAAGACCGCAAGCGGAGGAAAACAACGAAAAACAAGAAAAGAAACAGACCAAAGCAGTGTACCTTCTGCGGGTTTCTTCGCAGGCCACGCCCGAGCCAAGCACTGGGCCAGAGACAGACGAGACACGGTGGAAAACGAACAGGTGATTTTTCCTGAGGCTCTCCGTCTCGTGCTGGCTGGAGATGTCGCTGTCACACACACACGCGCGCACACACACACACACACACACACACACACACAGTCTCCTCGTGTATGCGCCAGCTCTCAGCACATGGGCAAGGCTTCCCCAAAGCCCGTGGTTAGATAAGCTACGACAGGCACAGAGATGTCCCCACACGGGATCCTGAGACTTGCCTCTGTGGGAGCGACTCCAAAGTCCCAGACTCTCGAGAGCTCCAGAGGAGGACGGTACCCGCACCCAAGTTCTCGTCCCAAACACGCCTCGCTATCGAACGGGGCAAACCTCCGCCCGGGCTCCCAGCTGCCTGTCAGGGAGTGAAGATTTGCAGGAGCAGGCAAGACGTTGTCAGCGTACGAGGAGGAAACCCCGGCTCGCTCAGTCCACAACTCGCTCCGGTTTACCAAGCAGTTCTTCCTCGGACACAGAGCACGGGCACAGCTTCCCTCTTGCCACAACGCGGTTAAAATCTGCCATCATCCGACAGAAGAGCGGAGTCTCTGGGGCGGAGAGACGTCTCCAATAACGCTGCGTGTGCGTGTCGAGGGTGCAGTCTCAAATCATGTCGTGTGCGTGGGGGGGTGGGGGCACCGGGGGTAATGTCTGGTGCGGGTGCTTTCCTAAAGGGACAGGGAGGGGCTGGAGGTATCGGCAGCTGAGCCCTCCTCAGAGGACACCGCGAAGTACGCTCAGGGCAAACTTTTCCCTCTAAAGCACGAGCTGTTCCCAGAGGGGCCCGGAGGGCTCCTTGGGGTGTCACACGCCACGCACCCGCTAGAGTATCTTCCTGAGTAATCCGAGGAGGGCGGGGCGGCGGAGAAAGGCACTTGGAAAGTAACACCCACCAGACAGGGAGGTTGAAGGAGCGGCGCCCCACGCGTATACAGAAACTTACCTGCCTGGCCCCCCTCCCCACCCCCCCCCCCACCCCCGCGACCACCCCGTGGGGCCACTGGAATTAGCAGGCAGATGTCTAGCTTTGCGACGCTGGCTTCTGGTCGCCAACGCGAGGTCTGGAAGAGGCTCTCGCTAGAAGCGGTGCTGGTGGAGAGCTGCAGGGGAGGGGCTCTTCTCCAGTCTCTTGACGTGGCAGGAGTGACAGAACAGGTGGTCTTCCAGGGGGTAGCAGCGGTGGCCGTCTTCGTCGTTGAGTTCCAGGCCGCAGTCCTGGGTGGGGGGGGTGGGGGGGGGAGGGGGGGGTGGAGGCAAAAATGTCCAGGGGGTAGCAGAACAGAACAAAAGGATCGCAAGACCGACCCCAAGGCCAGCGGCCCCGGGGAACCAGCAGAGGGCGCTGCGTGGTCGTGCGGTCCAGCCGAGGGGAGGTGAGGCAGGTCGCTACGGAGCACTTGAAACGGGGCGGTCAGAACCGAGCCGGGCGTCCGCAAATGCATGCCCCGCACTCCCAAGACTTAGGGCAGGACATGAATGTAAGGCAGTTCATGAAAAACCCTTGTATCGATTACATACTGAAATAACGTTTTGGATATACTGGGTGAATACAATATTGCAAGAGTGAATCCCACCTGTTTCTTTTTTCTTCTTTTTTAATTTGAGAGAGAGAGAGAAAGTGGGGGAGTAGGGCAGAGGGAGAGGGAGAGAATCTCAAGCAGGCTCCACACGCTCAGCACGGAGCCTGATGCGGGGCTCGATCCCACGACCCCGGGATCAGGGCCTGACCCCAAATCAAGAGTCACACACTCAACCGACTGAGCCACCCAGGTGCCCCCTTTTTCCTTTTTTAAGGCGGCTACTAGAAAACGAAAGCACACACACGACTTGAATTTGGGGCTCTCGGGTTCCTACGGGACAGCATGGCACTGAACGTGTGGAGAGGACGATGAGCAAATGTCCCCAGGGCTGGCAGTGAACTGGAGCCTCCCGCCGTCACCTCACCCGCTTCCCGTTCACCCCACCCACGGCGTCCCACGATAACTCTTCTCTCCTCCCATGGCTGAATCCGCTTAATCCTGGCTGAACCTCCGCGGGCGCTTCAAGCATTTGCCCCCTTCACAAGGGCTGGCGAGGGGGCGAGCCCCGGCCTGCCTGACGGTCACGGGGTGCCCGCGGCTTCTTTAGCCCGGGCGTGACACGAGCTAAGAGAGGGGGCAGATGGGCCCCACACGCACGCACTCCACACCAACCAGGGACATTGGGTGGGTTTCCAACCAGGGAGAGGGGTGGGATTCTTTGTGATCTCCAGGGCTCAGCTCAGAAAGGGGCTCTTGGCAGACAGACCAGCCTACAAGCTGGAGGGGAGGGTGTCTATTCCCCCAAGTCACTCAGCTGCCTGACAATGTGGCACGTGAAACCCCACACCCCCCACGCGCCCCCCCCCCCCCCCCCCCCGCCCACCGCTCAGCTGCGGTGGCTTCCAGACTCGGCTGTTAACAAATGCGGGGAAGGCAGCAAAGACCCCCCTGTCCCCAAAACCTGCATCTCCTCCAACCTCCCCCACAAATCAGGCTGCACCCCTTGACCTGGAGGGCAGCTCTGGAGGGCAGCCCTCGACCACACCCTGCTGACCACCTCAGGCCCCAGTCAACCCAGGATGCCTTCCTCTTGTACTGTTGAAACGGGCCTGGGGAAGTCTGGGCAGGGAGGTGCCTACCTCGCAGTGGTAGCACTCCACGTGGAAGTCTCTGTCCATGGACACGACGCGGATGGTCTCATCTGAGCCCTGGATGGAAGGAAAGTAAGAACAAGAGGCCAGTTGGGGGACCCATGAGATTCCCAAGGCGACAAGTAGGTGGCCTCAGAAGAGCACAGCTCTGTAGCGAAGTCCCACACCGGCTGGAAAAGGGACACCTTGAACCGATGAGAGAGGAAGTCGGAGGGACAGCAGCCACACCTTCTGGAACGTCAGGGTCAACACTGAGAAAACCACCTACATGGAGAGTGAGGTTTTAAAAGAGAAAATGAACGAAAGGCAGGCTTTCTGCTCACCTTCTAATCTAGGAGTCACTATCAACTCAGGCAGTTGGACGACTGTAGGGACGAATGGGCCACAAGAAGGGCACTGGGCTGGGGAAGCCAGTTAATACGAAAGGGCCTTCTTGGTGAGGACACTATTAGGGTCAGAGGTGAGATTTCAGAAGGATTTTCTGATTTTTTTTTAATGTTTACTTATTTATTTATTTAAATATTTTATTTTTTCATTTACTTTGGAGAAAGAGAGCGAAAGAGAGAGAGAGAGAGAGAGAGAGAGAGAGGGAGACACGGAATCCAAAGCGGGCTCCCGGCTCCGAGCGGTCAGCACAGAGCCCGACGCGGGGCTCGAACTCGTGAACTGGGAGATCACGACCTGAGCCGAGGTTGTGAGGTCACGACCGAGCTGAACTGACTGAGCCACCCAGGCGCCCCAGAAGGACTTTCTAAAAGGTAGAAGGACAGGACACAGATCTTTGTAAGCGACCCGAGGGACGTATTCGTGTCAGGGAGCCGCCAGGAGCAGGTGTGAAAGAGTGCCTTACCTCGGGTGGAAGGATGGGAAGCCCACAGGCTGCACACTTGGGGGCCAGCACCCTGCCGAGAGAAGCGCAGAAGCAGTAAAGGGAGTGTTGTGCTGTCTCTGGGAGGCAAGACCCCGGAGCCTTCCTCAGGGCCGGCCTCCCGCCCATCGCTCATCAAGCGAACCCCTCCAGCCCTCGCATCGAGGCAGCCCGGCTCATTCTCTGGGAGGTGTTTCAGTCGTGCCGCGGGATCGCTCCCCGGCGGCAACAAGCATACCCGGACGCTCTCCCCACAACCTACTAGGGATGGAGACGGCCCTGTTTACTTCCCTCCGGGTGCCCGGCACAGGCCCAGGAAGATCGAGGGTGGCGGTGCCCAGCGCCGAATCGCTGCCTTTGGAAGTTAAAGCTGGAGCCACCGGGCTTGACAGATGCCTCCCGAGCCTCGAGGGGATCTGATCACAGGGCTTTGGGGCTCTGTGTCTTCCAGTAAACGTGGTTCTGTAACCACCTCCTGTCTGCACCGGCATCAGACGACCTCCCGACTGTGGACTAAGGTACAGGCCTGCGGAGGCGCCCCGGCGGGTGTCCGTCCCTCACTCCGTGAGATCAGCGTGGCCCGCACGCGCGGCCCCTCTCCGCCCCACCCCTCCTCACTTGTGGTAATCTCGGACACAGTAGATCTTGTTCTCGGAGTCCACGGTGAAGGGCACCCCGTCCAGGCACTCGTTGCAGATGACGCAGCGGAAGCAGCCGGGGTGGTAGGACTTCCCGAGGGCCTGCAGGATCTGGGGGCAGAAAGCGAGAGAGGCCAGGGCTCGGCGGGGATTTTGGAGAAGGCGTGGACGGCGGGAAGGAGAGGAACGCGTCGGGCCGAGGGACCGGACCGCAGGCGCAATCACGCTGCACGGCACACGCCCATCCCAGAGTCACTTGGATCCAGGTCAAGAGGGCGGGGAAGGCAAATCTAGGTAAATATGCATCCACAGGAGGAAGTCAGACGAGATCCTTCTCCTGTGCATAACCCTCCAGGGGAGAATTCAGGGGGCTCTTCCGCAGTTCTCTGCAGGAAAGGATGCGAAGCAGGGCCACAGAGGGCTCCATCCCCAGCCCCTTCACGTCTGCCTCCCAGGTGCCCCTTCTAAGCGGCTTTCACTCCGCAGCGGGATAATCCACGAACTGTGACTCGACCACGGATTACTTCAAATCCAAGCCTAAGCAAAGCCTCTTTGGTTGCTGTTGTTTTTAAACCCGACACGGAGAGAAGGCTCCACAAGCCTTAGTGCCATTTGATCTGGTTGTGATGCCTGGAGAGGTAAGAGGCAGTCCTGGAACCAGGACAGAGCCGAGACAAGGTAGGAGAGAGAAGAGATGCGAAGAACACCCTTGGTGAGGTCAGCCGGTGAGCAAATTACCTCCCGGCGGAACTGCCTGCCTCCAAGCCCGTTGCTGGGTGACGTAATACAGCTTTCCTATCAAGTCAGCGCATCTCACAGCGTGGTCCCTGGACCCGCAGTATCCACACCCTCCGGGAACGTGTTAAAAAAATGTCCATTCCCAGGCCCCAGCCCGGCTCTCCAGAATCAGAAGTTCTAGGGTAAACCCTGGCACGTAGTGTTTTCGTACCATGATTCCAATGCGTGCGAAAGTCTGAGAACCACTGGTCTGCGTTCCAACAAGTCTGGGTTTTTCTATAATTTGCGGCTGAAAGCATTTTCACCGACTCAATAGGAGATTCACTTCTGTGCTCACCTGTGCCACGAAACGTAGCACGAACAGCTGAACTACGGGGTCAACACCCGCAAGGATGTCGCTAAAATGCCTGGGTGCGAGGAACGCACAGACAGCAGCGCCCCGGAGGGGGGCCACACAGAATGCTTTCAACTAGGCAGCAGGAAGGGGGCTTGCGACTGAGGAAAACCTTGTTGGTGCATGTGACACCTGCAGGAAGGGTGTGATCCAGAGCCCGACGCTTCCCCCGCCAAGGCCAACGCCACACCTCGCACGCCGCAGCCAAGGGGGCGAGCTGGGGGCTTCGTGTGCTCTGAAGGCTCAGCTTTCCAGCTTCCTCATTCCCTCCGGTGTGGCACTAACCTTCGGGGCCCCTTTCAATCTGCAGGAAGCTGACAAAGTGGGAAGAACCACCAGCCGGGCTTCCAAAGTCCACTTGGCAATCCGGACCTTGGAATGCATTCTGCTCCCAGGCTAATGCTGTCTTGGCAGAAGGGACCCTGAAATTAACTTAACCCACAACGTGCCTAAAGTGCACTCTGACTCACTGTGATCTTTCTTTTTACTGTGGGAAAATGCCCAGTTTCAGCCTGCAGGCTAGGAGTATCCCACTCTACTAAGGGGGCAGGTGAGGGGCACAGATGGTTTATACAAAGAATTGGACAACTGGTTGGTTCTCAGAACCAAGAATGGTTTTGAAGGGATCTTTCTCTGCATTGTAAAAACTCTTGGCAACAGTGAAGGGTTCTGGTTTAATTTTTTTTAACCGTTTATATATTTTTGAGAGAGAGAGAGAGACAGAGCATGAGCAGGGAGGGGCAGAGAGAGAGGGAGACACCGAATCGGAAGCAGGCTCCAGGCTCTGAGCCATCAGCACAGAGCCCGATGCAGGGCTCGAAGTCATGAACTGCGAGATCATGACCTGAGCCGAAATCGGACGCTCAACCGACTGAGCCACCCAGGCACGCCTGAAGCGTTCTGGTTTTAAAAGAGGGGGTCACTACCGGGCAGGCATTTGCCAAAAGTTTCCAAGTCCTAGAGAAGACCGGCAAGGGCCCAGGTCCAACTTCGCATTATCCTCGTGGGGTAGACATGGTTCCAAAGCTTCGTTCTTTCCCTTCCTGTATGCAAGGCTGGCCCTCACTTCAAGGAGTGGAAGAGGAGAGGGGCGCCTGGGTGGCTCAGTCGGTGAGGCATCCGACTTCAACTCAGGTCATGATCTCACCGTTCCCGACTTCGAGCCCCACGTCAGGCTCTGCGCTGACAGCTTGGAGCCTGGAACCTATTTCAGATTCTGTCTCTCTTTCTCTCTCTCTGCCCCTCCCCTGCTCACGCTCTGTCTCTCTCTCTCTCAAAAATAAAATAAATGTTAAAAAATTTTTGAAGAGGGGTGCCTGGGAGGCTCAGTCGGTGAAGTGTCCGACTCTTGGTTTCTGCTCAGGTCATGATCTCGAGGTTCGTGGGTTCAAGCTCCCACATTGTCTGTGCTGACGGCCTGCTTGGGATTCTCTCTCTCTCCTCTCTCTCTGCCCCTCCCCTGCTCTCTCCCTCCCCCTCTCTTAAAATAAATAAATAAACTTAAAAAGAAAAAAAAAGTGGAGGAGATCTTCTCCATCTCGTGAAGTGAGACTGGCCTCGTGATGTTCTTTGATTAACAGAATGAGGAAGAAATGATGTTCAGAAACTTCTGAGCTGAGGACTTAAGAAGCCTGACAGCTTCCCTTCCTCTCTCTAGAAGAGAAGTTGTCCAGGCTAGACTACTGAATGAGGTCAGCAGCCTCGGAGAGAAAGGCCTGGAGGGGAGAGGCCATCTCTGGCACTCAACTGTGACACCAGCTGAACGCAGCTGAGTGAGTGACCCCAGCCAACGCCACACGGAGCAGAAGAATCATCCCGCTGAGCCCTGACGTAATTCCGTGAATCACGATAAATAAATCACTGGAGTTTTAAAAAAATTTTTTAATGTTTATTTTTGAGAGAGAGCGTGCATGGGAGCGGGGGAGGGGCAGAGAGAGAGGGAGACACAGAATCCGAAGCAGGCTCCAGGCTCTGAACTGTCTGCACAGAGCCCCATGCGGGGCTCAAACCCCTAAACCATGAGATCACGACCTGAGCTGAAGTCAACACTTAACCAACTGAGCCACCCAGGCGCCCCAAATCACTGTTGTTTGAAACCACCACATCATGGGGTGGTTTACTATGCAGCAATAGGTAAATGGGGTGCTCTGAGGCCCAAAGAAGGCTTAGGATACCCAGAAGTAAGAATAGGGTATAATCCCATTCATAACTTTGGACACTGTTGACCTCGTATGTGGAAGGTTTGTTAGAAGGACTCGAAAATCACGGACAAATTCTCCTAACGAAATAGATCCCTATGGAGACTGGCTGGCATCCGTGGAAGGTAGGGGTGAGGGTGTGGGCTCCCGCCTGCCTCCCCTGGGGAAGTGGGTGGAGAGCCATGCTCCCCAGGGAGGTCTTGGCTACTAACGAGGACCCAGCTCTCACAGGGGCTGAGCTCCACTGCCGTGTGTCAGAGCCGGGACAACGGCAGGCTTCTCCTCGTGAACAGGGAGGGCTCAGTTCACCTCTGTGTTACACGTGTTAGCACAGAGCCGGCAGAAATGAGCGCTTGTGTCCAACAATACGCCCAAGAGTGTTCACAGCAGCTTTATTCATAAATAGCCTTCAGACTGGAAACCATCCAAATCCCCATCGGCTGGATAATAGGCCCCCAAACTGCTGTATCCATACAATGGGAGTCTATCTAGCAATGAAAATAAATGAACTACGGACACAGGCAACAACATGCGTGAACCTCAAAAACATTTTCTTTTTTTTTTTTTTTAAGTGTATTTATTTATTTTGAGAGAGTGAGAGCGCAGGTATGTGTGCACAAGTGAGGGAGGGGCAGAGAGAGAGCGAGAGCGAGAGCGAGAGCGAGAGAGAGAGAGAGAGAGAGAATCCCAAGCAGGCTCCACACTGTCAGTGCAGAGCCCAATGCGGGGCTCAAACTCACCAACCATGAGATCGTGACCTGAGCTGAAATCGAGAGTCAGATGCTCAACCGACTGAGCCACCCAGGCTCCTGCCCCCCTTCCCCACGCTCAAAAACATTTTCTAAGGGAGAAAAGGCAGACCCAAAGGACTCGGTACTGTATGATTCCATTTACATGAAGTTCCGGGACCAGCAAAACGAATCTGGAGCGAGAGAGGGGACCTTTGGGGGAGGGGGTCTGCACTGGGAGGAAGACAAGAAGGAACTTTCTGGGGTGTGGGATGTGGGAAGCATCCGTATTTTGACCTGGGTGGTGGTTACACAGGTATATGCCCATGTAAAACTTCATTCACCTGTACGCTTAAAACATACACCCTTCATTCTGTGAGCTGTTTCTCAACAAAAAGGGAAAAGGGAAAAACAGCAACGATTAGCAATTCCCTTCTCCAGAATGGAATGAATGGGTCAGCTTAGAGAGAGAATTCTTTCCAGCTAAAAGAAGATTATAGGGGTGCCTGGGTGCCTCAAGCGGTTGAGTGTCTGACTCTTGATTCCGGCTCAGATCACGATACCAGGGTCTTGGGATCGAGCCCAGCATCGGGCTCCATGGAGCCTGCTTAAGATTCTCTCTCTCTTGCTCAAATAAAAAAAAAAATGTTTTAAATCAAAGAAACTTTAAAAAGAATATCATGCAATGATTTTCTTCGACCAGTGCGTTAAAGAAATTCTTAAGGCCTGATCTCCGGTGCTGGACAATTTGATCCCTCAGACAGACTGAGTATTCTGTGTCTGTTAACCTCACAGCCTTACCCAATAAGGAGACCAGGAAAGAAAAACCGTCCCCACTGGAGAGATAAACGCACTGAGGCCCAAGACAAGCTCAGAGAGCCAGCTGCTTCTTGCTCTGCTGTCTCAGAACTAAAGACAGCCGCCCCTGTCCCCCAAACTCATCTTAGGAACAGACGGAGCCAGGCAGAACGTGGGGGACCAAGAACCGTGTTTACCCGACTTTCTGTACCCAACTCCGAGGCAGATGACGTCTAGCATCTGGCGTCTCACCCGGGACACCACGAGGACCACAGAAAATGAGAGGGAGGCTGGTGTGATCCCAACAGCCCAGGGGAGAGAAGATCACCAGAAACACAGCATCGTGGGGACTACACGGCTAAGGATGCTGAGGCTGCTCAAAGCCAACAACGGGGTTTCTCCTAGGACAAGCAGAGCTGTGTCACACAGGGTCTTTTCTTAATAAAACCAGATGCGACCACAAACAAGGGTAGGAAACACAGTTCTCAACTACCGATTTCTTCTTTTCTGTGACCGCCTCCCCCCTCCCCCCGCTGCCATAATCTTGCTTGGTGACCCGACTGACTCACCATATCCATGATCAGATGTCCACAAAGGAAACACCTGTCGGCAGATTGCTGGAACCCGGAGTACTGCGGAGGAGAAGGAGAGCAAAGGTGAACCCGTCAGGGCACAGATGGCCCGGCGACTTGCCCGCCAGTCACGAGGACGACATCTTCGCAGAGAGATGTGTCCCTCTAGGCCGGAATCTGTCATTTCTCAGAACACAGGTTGTGGGATGTGGGTTGTGGGATGAATCACGAAATATCCCGTGCCACAGAGCCATTGCTGACACTGATGCCACTCGCCCTAACAACAGCTGCGTCTGGGCACCCACAACATGCCAGGCTCTGTCTCTAGGCCAGTGGTTCTCAAAGAGGAGTCCCCCGGAATCACCTGGGAACTTGTGAAAAATGCATGTTTGGGCTCCATCCCGGACCTACTGACTGGGAAACTCTGGGGTGGGACCCGGTGATCTGTGTGTTCACAAAGCCTTGCAGGGGACTCTGATGCAGGCTTAAGCCTGACACCAGCACTCTAGTCCTTAAACCCATTTTTTATGTTCTTAATGTTTTATTTATTTTTGAGAAGGACAGACAGACAGAGACTGAATGTGAGTGGAGGAGGGGCAGAGAGAGAAGGAGACACAGAATCCGAAGCAGGCTCCAGGCTCCGAGCTGTCAGCACAGGGCCCGATGCGGGGCTCGAACTCACGAGCCGCGAGATCGTGACCTGAGCCGAAGCCGGACGCTTAACTGACTGAGCCACCCAGGCGCCCCTTAAGACAATTCTTAAAACAAGGTATGTACCGTACCATTTCTCAGATGGAAACAAGGGAAGCTCAGAGAGGGTAAGCGACCTGTACAAGGTCACACAGCCTATAAGGGGTAAGGATACGATTCAAACTCAAGTCTGGCTCTGGTTAGCCAATGCCTTCAGTTTCAAAGAAACTTGGTAAAGACTCTCTACCTTACTTTACCAAAACACACAGGCACACGCAACTACAAGCAGTAGAACGGGAGAGACACCAGGTAGGCTCTGGACCACAGGCAGCTTCTGCACAGGCTTCGAGCCCCGGAGACGTGGGGCCTGGGCGGGCTGGCTTGACACACAGGTAGCGTGGCTGAGCCACACTGGCTTTGGGAAGCTAAGCGGGGCCCAGGGAGGCCGCGGCGGCACGAGGGTCAATGCTTGGCCACGTTCTGGGAGAGGTGGGAAGGAGGAGGGGCCGAGGACGAACCTAGGACGCAGATCTCAGGGATGAGGACCCAAGGCGACCTGGTGTTTCTGCTTCAGACAAGTGGCTATGGAAAGGCTGGGGTGGCCGGCAGGTGCTGGCCGGGCTGGAGCTCGGGTCTAGGAGTCCCTGGCCCGTGGGTGGACTTCTGAAGCGTGACAGAGCCCGGATGCCCGCAGACAGCAGACAGGGTTCAAGGTAACGCAGGCCCGAACCCCAGGGCACAGGTTTAAGAGAGAGCGGTGGGGGAGGCGGAAATGAGCAGAGCACAGGAGGACAGGCCAAGCGAGCCTGAGTCCCTCCCAAGCACAAAGCTCTGGGGTCTGTCCTCTGCTTCGGGGACAAGCACCACCCCGGGCATCCTCAGAAGGAAAGTCGGACCCCCTTTCTCCGGCAGCGCTCTGTTTTCCACCAGCACAGGAAACCCCGGAGAGAAACCACACTGTTGTACCCGGCCTGGGCCTCCCCACAGTCTCCTCCTGACTCTGGTCCCGACTCAGGGCAGGGGAAGTCCGGGGACGAACTCACCAGGAAGTCCTCCTCGCAAAACACTTTGCCGTTGACAAAATAAAAGGCTTTTCCTCTCAGCTTCCGGCCTGAGGAGAAAACGCAAAGGCGGCGTAAGAAGAAAATGTTGATACGAGGTTGAAAAAGGAGGAACAAAGGTAAAATGTTTTTAAGCAGAAACAAACGTGCAAAACAAATGTCAACTGTCAATAACGGTCCGTGATTGCTGAAAGCCGCCGGTGGCCGTGGCCGTGGCCATGGCCGTGGCGATGGGCAGGCTGAGGCCGGGAGACCAGGCCCCTGGCGGGTGCCGTGTGGCAGGGGACCCCAGCACTGCCTTGGGACTCATCCCACACCCTCTTCCCCCACTTCCACTCTGCTGAGGAGGAAACCAGTGAGACATTTGGTGACAGGACGACAGAGGTGCACTCAGTGGGGGTACGGGCTATAGTCCGTTGGGGAGCCGTTTCCCACAGGTATTTGGGACGTTATCTTTGACAGGTTCTCCAGGGGACATTGGTGACAAGCTATCAGGAAAGTCCTGTAAATTGGTCACTTTTTTTTTTTTTTTTTTTTAACGCTTACGTATTTTTGAGAGAAAGAACGTGCGAGCAGGGGAGGGGCAGAGAGCCCGACGCGGGCCTCGAACTCACGAACCACGAGATCATGACTGGAGCTGAAGTTGGATGTTTAACCGACGGAGCCGCCCAGGCGCCCCAACAGCTCAACTTTATTCTCCTTACTTCGTGTATCTTTTCATCTTTTCAACCACAGAAAATACACATTGTTGGACGGATAATGACTTTTCCTGTTTCCTCCTGATCTAAATGGGGCAAAAAGGAGTGGGAAAAATACAAAGCACCCTGGGCTCCTTAGATGTCGCTTTACAGTTTCCGTAAAGCTAGGACGCTGACAAGAACAGCATACTTTATCAATTCCATTGACCCCTTATGAAAAAATACAGGGTCACATGTTCAAGGTGAAGCGGGAGCGTCTTTACGGGAGACCCTGGGGCTGTGACCCAGCAAGCAGCGTTCTCAGATCTGAGAACACTGCCAGGGCCAGGCACAAAGCACACACGTGGAAGTTTCAAAAACTGAATGAAGTCTACACTGGTGAAATGACGCCCCTTGGAGCCAGGGTCCACAACGTGAAAGCAAAGTCATCAACGTCACAAACACTGACAGTGCTTGAGACAGAGACGTGACCTTGATAAACTACTGAGTGCCTCACCTGGGACTCCCAGAGCAAGCAAAGAGCACCAGGTGACGGAGAAAAGCCTGGTGATGTCGACCTGTTGGAGCTTATAGAGGACTTGGGGAGTATCAGTGCAGAGGAAAAGTCACAAAAAAGGAAATGCATTTAACTACAAAAGCAAAAAACCTCCAGATGGATTACAGACCTCAGTGTGAAAAAGGAAAAGTATCGTAAGAAAACGTGGGGTGCCTGGGTGGCTCAGTCGGTTAAGCGTCCAACCTCGGCTCAAGTCACGATCTCACAGTCCGTGGGTTCGAGCCCTGCGTCGGGCTCTGTGCTGACAGCTCGAAGCCTGGAGCCTGCTTCGGATTCTGTCTCCCTCACTCTGCCTCTCCCCCGCTTATGTTCTGTCTCTGTCTCTCAAATACAAATAAACATTGAAAAAAAATTTTTTTTAAAGAACTTTTTAATGCTCTGAATTTTAATGCTGCACTTCTTGGGGATATAATGTAGTTTCAACTGAGCCTCATAGGAGGAGGGTTTACCAACTGGTCTAACTGAAGGCAATGCATGCTTTCGTTGAAGAGATAAAAGGAAAGCCCGGCTGGAAGCCAGAAGATGGCTCCAATCCATGTAACAAGGCACTAGCATCTAAAACATAAAGAACACCAACCCACCAAGACAACCCAACGGAAAAAACGAGCGGAGGAGAAGCAGCGAAGGTGCAGAGAAGGGAAAATCTGTTAAACTCTAGGCAGTAACTATTTTAAAAGATGTTCAAACCCACCAGCAATCAGGATATGCAAACTAAAACCATGAGATGCTATCTCATTCCCAGATGGGCTCAAATCACTAAGCCTGACAGTACTGAGTCTTTTTTTTTTTTTAATGTTTATTTATTTTTGAAGGAGAGAGAGACAGAGCATGAGCAGGGGAGGGGCAGAGAGAGAGGGAGACACAGAATCGGAAGCAGGCTCCAGGCTCCGAGCTGTCAGCACAGAGCCCGACGCGGGGCTCAATCTCACGAGCTGCAAGATCATGACCTGAGCCGAAGTCTGACGCTCAACTGACTGAGCCACCCAGGCGCCCCCTGAGTCTTTTTTTTTTTTTTAATGTTTATTTATTTTGAGAGAGAGCATGCACGTGCATGAGTGGGGGAGGGGCAGAGAGAGAGAGAGAGACAGACAGAGAGAATCCTAAGCTGACAGTGCATTGCTGGATACAGGGTTTGAACCCACAAACCACAAGATCATGACCTGAGCGGAGATCAAGAGTCGGACGCTTAACTGACCCAGGCGCCCCCTGACAGTACAGAGTCTTGATGAAGGTGTGGGGACAACAGAAAGCCTTTCACGCTGCTGGTGGGAGGGCCAATTGGCATGAGCCCTTTGGCAAAATTTGGCAAGAGCCGATATCGCTGAAAATCCACACTACCCGCCACATACTCCTAAGGACGCCCCTTGAGAAGATGTCCCAAGGGCCATGTACGGTTGTTCACTACAGCACTGCAGTGAAAACCTAGACAGCCAGCAGCATCCATCCACGTCCCCGTCCACCCGTATACAAAAACTGATAAAACACACTGAGGAAGAGGGGCACGTGGGTGGCTCAGTCGGTTAAGCGTCCGACTTTGGCTCAGGTCGTGATCTCGCGGTTCATGGGTTCGAGCCCCACGTCAGGGTCTGTGCTGACAGCTCGGAGCCCGGAGCCTGCTTCGGATTCTGCGTCTCCCTCTCCCTCTGCCTGTGACCCGCTCTGTCTTCCTCGCTCTCAAAAATAAGTAAACATCAAAAAAAAAAAAAAAAAAAAAAAACACTGTGGAAGTTATAGTCAATGGATGCAACACTACACGGCAGTCAAAATGAATGAACTAGATTTGTATACGTCACTATGCATCGAACTAAACGCACCGCTGTGCAAATAAGGCAGATTGCTCAACGACGCATTAACATGATATACATACAAGTTAAAGCATGAACACACATTTGCACCCACAAACTAGTACTGTGGACCCTTTATGATATTGATAGGTGTGATAACAGAAGACGAACTGGAACTGGAAGGATCCACACGCTCCATTCTTGACAGCAGCTGCCCTGGGGGAGGGGGAAATGGAATACAGGAAGGGGAGTCAGGACGATTCCAATTCATCTGTAACATCCTACTTCCTTCATAAGAAATAAGCTAAGAGGACAACACAGAAATGTCTGTGCATTCTGGATGGTAGGTGAATATAAGTTATTTCCTACTGTAGTTTTGAAACCACACACACACACACACACACACACACACACACACACACACCTTCTTTAGGTGAAATACCATAAGCCAAAAGGCAAATGACAAACCAGAGAAAACGTCTGCATAGTCGGACACAAAACAACTCACTCCATGGGGCCCCTGGGTGGCTCAGTCGGTTGAGCGTCTGACTTCAGCTCAGGTCATGATCTCACAGCTCGTGAGTTCGAGCCCCGCGTCGGGCTCTGTGCTGACAGCTCGGAGCCTGGAGCCTGCTTCGGATTTTGTGTCTCCCTCTCTGTCTGCTTCTCCCCCACTCATACTCTCTGTTTCTCTCCCTCTCAGAAATAAACATTAAAAAATTTTTTTTTAATAAGTAAATAAAAGGGGGTATAAAAGTGTGTTTGTGCGTGTTTGTACAGATATGGATACACAGGCTCACACACCTATATGATGGCAAAATTACACGTGTTCATACACGTCAGATGTATACCAGATGTTAATAGTCATTGTCTCTGGGTATAGAAAATGGGTGATCTTTAGTTTTTTTCCTACAATGACTATATATCAATTTTCACAGCCTGAAACAAATTGTGGTGGGGTGAGGGAGTGTGAGAAGAGCAATGGGACATACGCTAGAAGGCCACAGTGCAAGTCTCTGGTTCTCCAAACCTTTTCTCCTGTCCTTCCCTCAAGCTAGTTACCCTCACTTCTAGAAGGTTCTAGAACCTTCACAAGTGTTTCCTGACTCTGCGAAACTAGGGTAATAAGAATGAGCACTTACAGCTAAGTGATTTCAGGGTTTACTAACAGAATCCCCTTTACGGCCATGGAAGTTCATTTTAATCATTTTACTTACTTATAACTTTCCCCTCTATGGGAACATTCTAGAGAATTCAAAGTTTTACAAAGGAAAATGATAACCAACTAGAGCATCCCCTCTCCACTCTTTGTCCCCACTAAGCACCTGGGTGAGAGCCTCCAGTCCCTCCCTGGCAACCAAGGCGACAAGGACACAAAGAGCCCACCACGAAGGAAGACGATGCCCACACTGTCTGACCACAAGTAAAGTCCAACTCCAGCCCGGTGAGCGGGGCTCCCTTGTTTTGCTGCCCCTGGGTTCTGAGAGGAAAAGAGCCGAAGCTGCAGGTTCCAACGCGGCCACTGAAGAGAGCAGTGGGCCATCTGGAAACAGCACAGGACTTCCTAGACAGAGATGAGGCCTCTGGTCCAATGCTGAGAACACTGAGCTCTGATTCCAGGAATAGGGTCCAGGAAGTTCTAAGGAGCCTGAGCTGGGAATTAACTTTTTGTGTTAATAGAGGGCATGTTACCTCTGTTCCAAAATCATAGAGGAAGATTATTAAACACGCCAGAGCACTGAGTGCTCTAGTGGTCTAAGAAACGCAAATCAAACGAGCTTTTTCACTTATAACATCAACAAAGATTTTTTCAGATGACCACAGTCGTTTATGACTGCTGTCCCTGCGTATTTCTGTAAGCTACTTAATGAGCATGTAAAATGATAAACTGCACCCCCCCCCCCCCGGGGGAGGCAACTCTAAAATGTTTCTCTCTGACTCACTGTGGCTGTCTGGGACTTCGCTTAAGGAAAGGATCAGAAATGTGGATAAATATTTACTTAGGTCCAAATTGGAAACCTGAGGAGAAGTGATTATATAAAACAGTACATCTAAATGATGCAATATTATGTAGTCATTTAAAATACCGTTCAATGGGGCGCCTGGGTGGCTCAGTCGGTTGAGTGGCCGACTTCAGCTCAGGTCATGATCTCGCGGTCCGTGAGTTCGAGCCCCGCATCGGGCTCTGTGCTGACAGTTCAGAGCCTGGAGCCTGCTTCAGATTCTGTGTCTCCCTCTCTCTGACCCTCCCCCGTTCATGCTCTGTCTCTCCCTGTCTCAAAAATAAATAAACTTTAAAAAATAAATAAATAAATAAATAAAATAAAATAAAATAAAATACCATTCAAATAACTGCTATAGTGATGCTGCAAATGCTTTCACTATACAAGGTTACTCAAAATACCAGACAGAGACAGCACAAGCAGGGGAGGGGCAGAGAGACAGAGAATCCCAAGCAGGCTCTGTGCTGCCAGCACAGGGCACACCAGATGCGGGGCTCAAACCCACGAACTGTGGGATCATGACCTGAGCCGAAACCAAGAGTTGGTGGTTCAGTGGACTGAGCCACCCAGGCGCCCCCGCGTGTGCTTTCAAGAGGATAATTATTTAAAAGTGTCTAGTAAATGCAGCACTGGTATGTTGTATTAAGGGGAATTTCTCTTACTGCTTTAGACATTTCAACATTTGAAAAGCTTTTTCTAGTATCAGGGACACCAGTAGATGGTATTAGAATTTCACTGTTTGCTTTTATACGCTCTTATAGCATGTATGTCTGGAATTCTGTATTCAAGAATTTGAAAAGCAATACTGTAATTGTTGAAAGAAACCCCTGAAGTAATAACATGAAAAGTAAGAAAGCAAGATCTAAAAACTGCATTTCAACTACGTAAAGAAGAAATTCAAAGAAAAAAAAAAAATCTGCCCAAGACCAATAGTGCCTCTGGTGGACATACGTGGTAACTGCATGGTTGCGGGGAGGAGGAATGTATTTGCTAATTGTTTGCTTCTTTAGACTCTCCTGTGCTTCCCCAAACTTTTAAGAATGAGCAGGTAGGACTTTAATCATCCTTTACAAAACTGCCCAGCTGGCTAGACAAACACTGTGGCTGCCAGTCCCCAGAGCTGAGAAGTCCTGTGTCCAGACCCCAGGGGCCAAAGGAAGGGCTTAAAGGCTACATCTGCTTCTCCTTCATTCCAAAATAATAGTAGTAGTAGTAATAATAATAATAATAATAATAATAATAATATATAATAAATATATTTTATTTATATTTATATATTTATATTTATATTATATTTATATAATTATATATATTATTATATATTATATATTATATATTATATATTATTATGTTATATATAATTATATATTATTATATATATTATAAAAATATAATTATATATTATATATTATATTTATATTTATATAAATATATACTTATTATATATTTATATAATATATTTATATTATATTATATAAATAAATATATAATAAATATATAATACATTATAATATATACTTATATATAATATATTATATTATATTGTTAATATGTAATATAGTATATTATTAATATACACTAACATTAATATATCTCAATTATATATTAACATATATTATATAATATATTACTAATATAATAATAATTATATATCAATTATGTTATTAATAATATATAATTTATATTATTATTATTGAGGCGGCACCTGGGTGGCTCAGTCGGTTAAGCGGCCAAGTGTCCGACTCTTGATTTCTTCTCTGGTCATGGTCTCATGGTTTGGGAGAGCTTGAGCCCCACGTTGGGCTCTGTGCTGACAGCACAGAGCCTGCTTGGGATTCTCTCTCGCTCTCTCTTTCTCTCTCTCTCAAAATCAACTTTAAAAAAAAATCTTAAAATAATTGAGGGCTCCCCACAGGAAAACGGTGGGCGCGCTCTGAAGGACTCAAACTCCACTTTTTAGCTCAGCTTTAAAATTTTTTTTTTTAACGTTTATTTATTTTTGAGACAGAGAGATACAGAGCATGAACGGGGGAGGGGCAGAGAGAGAGGGAGACACAGAATCCGAAACAGGCTCCAAGGCTCTGAGCTGTCGGCACAGAGCCCGACGCGGGGCTCGAACTCATGGACCGCGAGATCGTGACCTGAGCCGAAGTTGGACGCTTAACCGACCAAGCCACCCAGGCGCCCCTTAGCTCAGCTTTAAAAGACCATCTAAGTTCAGAAACTGGGTCCCACACCACATTTGGTAGTATTTTATCAGTAGGAGAAAACACAAACAAACCTAACATCTGTTGATTGCCTTCTGGGTTTCAAGTACCGTATTTAGAACTTTCCTATATTAACAAGTTTAAGGAACATTAACATTGCCACCTGTCACGGCATCATCACCCCCCTTTCTGTCCTTGTCTTACCATGTGCCTTCTATGGAGAAGTGCACGACCGCCCCCTGCAGGCTGCAGTAAGCATGGAAGGCATTTGCGCAGAATGAGGCAAAAATAACACCCCCGCGTCAGTATCATGGAGCAGGGCACATACACAGGAATTAATTATCCTTGGGAATCGCTGGAAATGACACCCCAGGACCACTCCCAACTTTCTGGGTTTCCTTTTCTTTTTAATGTTTATTAATTTATTTTGAGAGAGAGAGAGAGACAGAGAGAGAGAGAGCATGCGCACACGCACAAGCAGGGGAGGGGCAGAGAGAGAGGAGGAGAGAGAATCCCAAGCAGGCTCCAAGCTAACAGCACAGAGCCCGATGCGGGGCTTGAACTCACGAACTGTGAGATCATGACCTGAGCCGAAACCAAGAGTCGGACGCTTAACTGACTAAGCCACCCAGGCGCCCCTCCTTTTCTCTTCATAAAAATGTGATACAGGACCACCTGGGTGGCGTAGTCAGTTAAGCGTCCAACTTCAGTTCAGGCCATGATCTCACGGTTCATGAGTTCAAGCCCCGGGTTGGGCTCTGTGCTGACAGCTCAGAGCCTGGAGCCCGCTTCGGATTCTGTGTCTCCCTCTCTCTCTGCCCTTCCCCCACTCATGTTCCCTCTCTCTCTCTCTCTCTCTCTCTCTCTCTGTCTCAAAAATAAGCATTAAAAAAACCCCTTATATTAAAGCACTTTCTATGTACTGGGCACTTTACATTGTATCTCACTTCATTGGCTTGACAATTCTATAAAAGTCCCTTGTGACGGCCCTCATGAGGCTGTAATGTGTTTGGTGAAAGGCTCCCATCTTCCAGTGCAGGCACAACGAGGGGAAGGTGGGGCCAGGCAGGGAAAGTATTCTTGAGGCTGATTCACTCCAGATCTGGCCAATGACACAGACACCAACTAAGCTGAGAATTCCTGGAATCCCTCACCGTCCTCAAAATTCCATTGAGGTGCCGGATCCGGAACCCACGGATGTACACGCTGGGGGCAGCCAACCACCACTAGGTGGCACCAAACCACAGCCAGGACCAGCACAGGAGGGGCAGCACAGCGCACGGACTCCAGGCTGGCGCACTCATCTGCAACAACGTGACCTGTACTTGAGGCAGTTTAGCGCCACCTACCCTGTTCATGCAACAGCCAAGTCAGTCAGGCAAACACCTACTGTGGCTACAAGGAGGTAGGAGAGATGGGACTTGAACGCGGCTCTCTGGAGCAAAGTCAGCAAGCACACTTCCCACCACACTAGACCCTCTTTGCCCCCAAAGGAGTATCTCTCGGGGTGCCTGGGTGAGTCTTGATTTAGGCTCAGGTCATGATCTTACGGTTCGTGAGTTCGAGCCCCACAACGAGTGCCGTGGTCACCGCAGAGCCTGCCTGGGATCCTCCTTCTCCCGCTCTCTGCCCCTCCCCTATGTGCATGCTCTCTCTCTCTCTCTCTCTCAAAAATAAGTAAATGTTTAAAAAAAAAATTTAAAAAGTGGGGCACCTGCGTGGCTCAGATCATGATCTCATAGTCTGTGGGTTCAAGCCCCGCGTCGGGCTCTGTGCTGATAGCTCAGAGCCTGGAACCTGCTTTGGATTCTGTGTTTCCCTCGCTGTCTGCCCACGCCCCCCCCCAGCCCCACTCATTCTCTCTCTCTCTCTCTCTCTCTCTCTCTCAAAAATAAATGAATTTTTTAAAATTAAATCAATCAAACAAACAAACCCAAAGGAGTATCTGTCAACTAGGCAGGGGAAAGGCAGATCTCCTGGCCTTCCCGACCAAACCTCCTCCTCACTCCACTGCCCTGCATGGGGATGAGCTCCGCTGTCCTCACTCACTTCCTACAGTGGCACCTGCCTAGAGGCGCGACACCAGGGAGCCGGCCGTGGCTGTGTCAGTGCTCATAGAGAGGACAAAATGGAAGGGTCGAGGGGCTTAGTTCCATGCTTCAGAAACACCTGCCGAGCCCCATCCCCGGAGACTCTGACGAAGGAGGTCTGGGAGGGGCCTGAGAACGTGCCCCTTCCCACGTGAGGCTGCAGGCACTGGTCCCGCGGACCACTCTTTGAGAACCGCTCCGATAGGGGCTGCCCCGGGCTGCTCTCTGAACCAGCATTCCCGCTTAACGTGATTCCTCCTGGTCAAACACCTAGTCACGTGCACACCAAAACCATACCAAATAAACAGTTTTCCCAGAGCTTTGGAAGAGTCATAGTTGCTCTTTATTTTTCCATCACAACAACAGTTTACAAAATATTGACAAATAAGTGTACAAACTCGTCAAAAAGCCACCTCCTACGGACAGCAAATGGCTATTTTATATTTGCCTTCAGGGCCCCCTTCAGCTGAAAAGAGAAAAATGTGGATGAAGCCAGCGTAGCTGTGACAACAGTTACAGGTGTCGCAAAGAGAGGGCGGCCGTCTGACCTGACAAATAAAACCTAACATTCTCCTTTCCTTCTAGAAATAGAAACGGCTTGTCTACTCTGGAAAAGTAATTGGCCCTTGGCTGGAAGACTTCATCACAAATTTCAGTGTCCAGAATACCTTCCCGAAGAAAAGTAAAAATGCAAGGTTTTCCGGACAATGAGAGGAGTTCCCTGCAGAAAGGAAGTACACATTAGCAACTGTTTAGATTCCGTTTTTATTGTAAAAATTAGCAACTGTTTACATTTTATTTTTATTGTGCTGTCCCAAGACGGTCACTTCTACCAGCTCGGTCGCCTTGGTCCCCAGCCCTAGGTAGCCATTCCTATGTAAATCTAAGTTAATTAAAATAAAATAACACTTAACATTCAGTTCAAGGACTTGAACGAGAACATTTCAAGTAGCCAGTGGCCACTTGTGACCAGGGCAGCTAGGGAACATTTTTGCTTTATCGCACAAAATTCTCCCCGATCTGCTTCTTCAAACAGCTTCGTCCAGAACAGGTTAACCCTTAATGAACTCCTAATACCAACCAAGTGAAAAGCCAATCAAATTGGTTCAGTGCAAATGAACCGATCAACCTGGATTTCCTAGGCTCGCGCAGCCTCAGGGGGCCGAGGAACCGGGAAGAAGGTGGAAAACAGAAAAGCACACAGGAGAGGGTCCTTGGCTTTGCCACTTTCCCAGAAACCAGAGGTTGGCCGGTCACCTGACCCTGGGGGTTCCTTGGTAGAGGGTGCTGTGGAGAGGGAGAAAGCAGGGGGTTCGCAGTAGGGACCCAATGAGGTGCTGGCTCATACTAAGTGTTTAGCAGAAGTCACTGTTGCCAGGATCCCATCAAGACCTTCAGTTTCCTCACCAGAAACCTACATGAGCTAAAAATCTCATCCGCCCCCATTTCTCTCTGCCCAAACCCTCCGGGTCGCCCCTTCTTCCTCAGTTTACCTGCGGTAAAGGGCCAGGTTTTTGTTTTGTTTTTCATTTCCATCTGTCAGACTTCTTTTCTTGGAAAATACAACAGTGTGGGAAAATGAAACATCAAAGCCAAGCTCCAATCTACTCGTCAAATTGTTGCATACGTTTCTAAATGGTCACAATTTCTGCGCTTCTCGCCTTACTGACCACACTGTCGGAGACCACGCTACGAGTAGACCCGCTCCACAACCCAATTCTCTTCTCACTGGCTGCTCCCAAGTCTTTTTTTTTTTTCTTACAGTTTTACAAACCCATCTCTCTTGTTTTCCATTCCTACTACTCCAGACAATGATCATCTGGATCAGAGAACGCTGTACAGAGAAAAAATCCTGGAGACCTGCAGAGGGTCTCCTTTGAGTATTCAGCAGGTCTTGGATCAGCACATGCCTGTGAAGAAACTAACCAAGCCCGGGGGAGAAAGTCACCCACAAGGGCCGAAAACAGTGCCTATTCCCACCAGCCAGAGTGGGAAAACTCGTAATCCATGAGTACTGGGTACTGAGTGAAATGCTCAAGAAGGTTTTGCCCTGGAGCCCTCTGCTCCAGAAACATCGTTGTCTCCAGATAACTTACCTACATCCCTGAAAAGCTCAAGAAGATTCAAAGGAATACAAAAATACCCAGGACTCAACAAGGTGAAATTCACAATGTCTGGCATCCAGTCAAAGATTACCAGGCACACAGAAAGGCAAGACAGACAACCCATAATTAAGAAAACAGTCAATCTACGGAAATCAAGGCAGATCAGACACAAATCTTCGAGTCACTAGAAAAAGAGACACAAGTTATTGCTACCATATCTCATATGTCCAAAAAGTTAAATAGCGACATGGAAAATCTTTAAAAATGCCCAAATTAAGTGGCCAAAGATGAAAACTAAAGTATCGGAGATGAAAAACACTTTGGATGGGATTAGGACACTGCACACTACAAGGGAAAAGATAAGTGGATCTAAAGGCTTAATACTAATAAAAACTGGCTGCTCAATGGCCAAAATGAAACATTCGTTTGAGAATGAAACATTCTTCCTCAAAACGTAAAAGAATTTTAAGAATAAGAAGAACATAAGGGAGTTGTGAGACAACCTTAATTAAGATTTAATTTACAGGCCAATTTATTAAATTTAACAAAGAGTCGTCAAAAGGGGTAACATAGTCCCTGAAGGAGAGGAGAGGGCAGGGGGAAGGCGCGGCAGAAAAACATGAAGAAGCAGCGACCAGAAATGTTCCGGATTTGGCAAAGACTATAAACTCACACATCCAAAAAGCTCAACAAACCCCAAGCATGGGAAACATACAAAAGACACCAAGAGACATCATGATCAAATTTCTCAAAATCAATGACAGAAAACTTAAAAGCAGACAGAGAAAGAAGATATGTTACCTATAGAGAAACAGAGATAAAGTGGACATCGGATTTCTGATGAAAACAATGAAACAGTATCTTTATTTTATTTTTTTAAAATGTTTATTCACCTTTGAGAGAGAGACAGAGTGTGAGCGGGGGAGGAGCAGACAGAGAGGGAGACACAGAATCCGAAACAGGCTCCAGGCTCCGAGCTGTCAGCACAGAGCCCGATGTGAGGCTCAAACTCATGAACCATGAGATCATGACCTGAGCTGAAGTCGGCCGCTTAACCAACTGAGCACCTAGGTGCCTCATGGAACAGTATCTTTAGAAATTAAAAAAAAAATTTTTTTAACGTTTATTTATTTTTGAGAGAGAGAGAGACAGAGCATGAGCAGGGGAGGGGCAGAAAGAGAGGGAGACACAGAACTCGAAGCAGGCTCCAGGCTCCGAGCTGCCATCACAGAGCCCGACGCGGGGCTCAAACTCACGGATCGTGAGATTATGACCTGAGCTTAACCGACTGAACCACCCAGGCGCCCCTCGAACAATATCTTTAAAGAAGTAGAAGAAAAAATTATCAACCTAGAATTCTCTAGCCCCAGAAAAAATGTTCTTGAAACTCAAAAATGAAATAAAGATGAATTCAGACATACAAAAGCTGAAAGGATTCATTACCAGCAGATCTGCACTATTAAAAAAAAAAAAAAAAAAGTTGAAGGCCTTTAAGCAGAAGGAAAATGGTACCAGATGAAAATCTGGATCTAAACAAGAAATGAAAAAGACCAGAAATAGCAACAACTGCATGGATAAATGAGATTTTTTTCTTATTAGTTAAATCTCTTTCAAAGATAATTGACTAGAGCAATGGAAAAAAAACAATTGAGGGACCAGAAACTAACCCTTACTTTTAGGGTGAATTCATTTTGGACACATTTGCCAAGACAATCCAATGGAGAAAGAGTAGTCTTTTCTTTTTCTTTGTTTTTTCATGTTTATTTATTTTGAGAGAGAGAGCGCGAGGGTGGGCACACAAGTGGGGAGGGGCAGAGAGACAGAGGAGAGAGAGAACCCCACGCAGGCTGTGCACTGATCTCATGGGACTGTGAGATCATGACGTAAGCTGAAACCAAGAATCAGATGCTTCACCGACTGAGTCACCCCGATGTCCCAATAGTAGTCTCTTCAACAAACAATGCTGGGAACACTTCATATCCATGTGCAAAAGAATGAAGTGGAACCCCTACCTCAAACCATATAAAAACCAACTCAAAATAGATTAAAGACTTCAACTTAAGAGCTAAGACTATAACATTCAGAAGAAAATATGGGCATGAGTCTTCATGACCTTGGGTTGGGCACTGTTTTCTTATACAAAGCACCAAAAACACAAGAAACAAAAGAAAAAAAATAGATAAATTAGACTGCATCAAAATTTAAAACTTTTGTGCTGCAAATAAGAACATCAAGAAAGGGAAATGACAGTGCATAGAAGGAGAGAAAATATTTACAAATCATATACTAGAGACTCATATGCAACACATATAAAATCTATCAAAACTCAAAAATAAAGGGATTAAAAACCCAATGAAAAAATGGGTAAAGGATCTGAACAGACATTTCTCCAAATAAGACATGCAAATCAGTCCATGAAAAGATCAGGGCACCTGGGTGGCTCAGGTGAGCATCTGACTTGGGCTCAGGTCATGATCTCACGGATTGTGAGCTCGAGCCCCGCACCAGCTGGCTGCTGTCAGCACAGAGCCTGCTTCAGATCCTCTGTCCCCCACTCTCTGCCCCTCCTCTACCTGCACTCTCCCAAAACATAAATGTTTTAAAGAAAGGTACTCAACATCATCAGTCAGGAAAACGCAAACCAAACCGCACTGAGATTCAACTTCACATTAGGATGGTTAAGAATCAAAGGGTCAGATAATCACAAGTGTTGGCAGGGATGTGGGGATACTGAAATCCTGACACACTGCTGGTAGGAATGGAAAATGCTGCAGCCACTTTGCGAAACAATTCCTCAAAAAATTAAACACGGGAGGACAGCACCTTGGAGAGCGGCATTCGCCAAGGTTGGGAGGAAAGGTGAGGGTGGCGGGCACCAGGAAGGGCAGGCATGTTCCGTGGGGCCAGGAGGCTCTGCGGGATGGCGGGTGGAGGAGGCAGCGGCGAGACAGAAGACAGGCAAGGAGTCGGAGCTGGCTTAAGGAATGGGTTCGAAGCTAAGCGAAGGAACTGGACTGTGCCGTTAAGGCAAGAAGTGGCGGAGGCCTCCGAGCCGGGGAGTGGTCCCCACAAAGCTGTCTGTGCTCAAAGGCCGGCTGTGTGGGTGGAGATGGCAGGCCAGCGAACGGGACCCAAGACGGTCGGGAGGGATCAGCAGGGATCCACATAAGAACCAGAAGGGGCTTCCCCAAATGGGGCCTCCCGGGACCCTGCTGGCATCGTTCAACCCGACAATGGTGGCTGTGCGGCTCTGCTTGGGCACAGCTGTCCCCACTGCCCTGATCACAGGGAAGTCTGCAGCCTCTGCTCCAGCACCGCACCTGCCGGACTCCCAGGCCGGTCAGTGCCCTGGAGGTGCATCCGGTCCTTGAAAACCCGGCCACGGGACCGCCACCCAGCCTTGGTGCCTTCTTGGAACAGGGTCTGGCAGCCACGTGGTGAGGGTTCTCCTCCCCTTTAAACTCAACGGGCAGGAAGGCTGTGCTGATCTTGACTCATCAAAGGCAACAGGATCTTATGCAGCACGCAGAACAATGAGGAAGAAGGCAGAGGATGTATATACTTCTAAATGGAAAACGCTGCAGGGCAGCGGAGGGAACACAGGGAGACAGCAACGAGCTCGGACACAGCTCTGCGGGCACGGCAGACGTGTTTTGGTCTTGTTTCGGTATTTGGCGATAGGTAACTTTCTTCTCCCGTATGTGTTTTCTTTTTCCGTGTGACTATATTACCTTTGCGATGTATAAAGTACGAAACATAATAAGCTTCACTGACCATCTCATATCCATAAGGGAATTAATAAGGTTTAGGAATGAGAGACTTTACCTGCACTGTGCGATATGGTAGCCACTGGCCCCATGTGGCTATTTACATTTAAAACTTCAATTAAAACAAAAAATGACGTAGGGGCACCTGGGTGGCTCAGTGGGTTAAGTGTCCGACTTGAGCTCAGGTCATGATCTCAGGCTCCGGGAGTTCAAGCCCCGCGCTGGTGAAGCCTGCTTCAGATTCTGTGTCTCCCTCTCTCTCTGCCCCTCCCCGCCCCTTGCACTCGGCCTCTCTCTCTCTCTCTCTCTCAAAAGTAAATAAACATTAAAAATTTTATCAAGAGAAAACAAAATAAAATACGATATTCGATTCCTCAGTCACACTGGCCACATTTCAAGTGCTCAAAAGTCACGTGTGGCCATTGGCTGCCACAGTGGATGCTTCGAATCTAGAGTTCAGGAAATAGGGAGCTAGAGGCCAAAGGAAGGTAAAGGGGGGGTGGGTGGTGAGGCAAACTTGAGGACCACAGACACATTCCCGGGTGACTGTGGCAGATCCCCCAGGATGTCCATCATGCACATGCACACAGGCCTCAGAAGCAGGATCCGTGCAGGTGCAGTCAGGGGTCTGCATCGTACAGGAGCATAGAAGCCCCATGGGCTCCATGATGGAGGCTGTGGGTGCAAAGAAATCGTCAGTGAGGGGACACAAAGGAGGGAGGAAGTAGGGAAGGAAGGGACGACAATGCAGAAGAAATACAAAAGGGTCCTTATTAGCCAGGGGTCTGCAGAGGCATGGAACCTGGAGGGTATATGCATATGTGTGCACATGCATGTGTATGCACGTGCCCATGTGTATATGTACAGACAGAAACAGAGAGATTTATTAAAAGGAATTGGTTCAGGGGTGTCTGGGTGGCTCGGTCGGTTAAGCGTCCGACTTCGGCTCAGGTCATGATCTCGTGGTTCGTGAGTTTGAGCCCCACATCGGGCTCTGTGCTGACAGCTCAGAGCCTGGAGCCTGCCTCGGATTCTGTGTCGCCCTCTCTCTCTGCCCCTTTCCTGCTCATGCTCTGTTTTGGTCTCCCTCCCTCTCTCTCTCTCTCTCTCTCAAATATAAATAAACATTTAAAAAAATTTAAAAAAAAAAGGAACTGGGTCACATGATTATGGAGGCTGACAAGGGCACCAAGATCAGCAGTAGGCAAGCCACAGGCCCTGGAAGAGCTGATGGTGTCATTCCAGTCCAAAAACAGGGAGAATGGATGTCCCTGCTCAAGGCAGTCAGACACGAAGAAATCCCTTACTTGTGGGAAGGTCAGCTTTTCTGATTCCGTGCGGGCCTTCAACTGATTGGGCAAGGACCACCCGTGTCTGGGGGGAAAAAAAAATCTGCTTCACTCACTTGGCCTACCAATTGTTACTCTCCTCCAGAAACATCCTCACAGACACATTCAGAATAATGTTTGACCAAACGCCCGGGCACCTGTGGCCCATTCCAGCCGACACACTGAATTCACCACCACGGGGCCAGGGTTGGGGACAGAAATTTAAGAGAATATTTGAGAGACAGAACATTTAAGAAAGCAAAGAACAGACACTCTTGGCAAGAGAGCCAAAGAGACCCAAGTAGCGTCTATGGTGCCAGAGTAAAGTTCAGACCTCCAAAAAAGACCTTATTCCCCAAACCCAGAATTCTGGCTCAGAGATGAGGCACCGGGTACAATGTCTTCATGCTAATTAGGGCGCGGTGCCCCCCCCCACGTACCAGAGCACCCACCCAAACCGTGTGTGTGTGCTGTCACGCACCTGGAACGTACGTGTTGCAAGTAGGCGTGCGTTACGCAGGAGTCACCCCCTACAGTACAGGGCTCCAATACCCCAGACCCTGCTAATTAATGTCACAGACATGAAGAATCTGATGTTTCCCACTGTCAGGGACCTCACGGCCTCTGGACCCACAAAGTCTGATCTGGGAAACCAAGTCTGGCCCCGAGTCAGGGGCCTCGGCACAACCGGCTTTGCTAGAGATGAACACAAGAGACCCCTGTAACAACGCACCAAGTCGATGTTGCCCCTCTGCCCTCTGCCGACCCACACAGCCCTTTGCCCGGCTCGTCTATTTTGGTTGCTTCCTGATTTCTTCCTCGCCCACTGGCTTCCTTGAGCCCGTGCCTACTCTTCCTTTCTCACATTCTTGATCCCCGGCGTTTTCCTTGGATCCAGCTGACTCATGCGGCTTACTCACAACTGCTGAATGTGGCGAGAAACACTGGCATGAGTCAACGGCTCAGAAATTCAGGCATCAAAGCCTTTAATCCAGGTCTCTCGTATCTCCCCTCTTCCAAGCCTCAGGCTGTTCTCCTGCGTTCACAACCAGAGAATCTCTGAAAACCCAGCTTCTGCCACCGCACAGCCCCAACACAAGAGTGCAATGCGCGGCCAGCGTCCTGTCTCTGACACGCGTTCTCTCCGAGCAAGGGTAATCTGACACTAACGCGGTGGCGGGAGCAAAGGCTGTGGGTCCACACGGTCCTGGGCTCGGGCGCGGAGCACGCTACTTAACAGCAAGGTACCAGCCACAAGCAAACTGCACTCCCAAGCCCCTGTCTGCCTGCCTGTAAAAGGAGGCCGATAATAATGCTGAACTCACTGGACTGTTCCAGATTTAGCGAGCTCCCGTGGGTGGAAGGCTTGGTGTGGGGGCAGGTCAACAGCAAGCTGGGCAGCTCATCTACAAGCTACTTATAAATATTGTGATTACTGGTTTAAGGAAGCAGTCCAGCTGTGAATTAAAGCAAGACCTCCCTAGTGCTGCTCCGCTATTTCAGAATCTGTGAGCGTTTTCAAACGCTGGGTGGATGAGGTTGCATACAAAGTCAACAAAAAAAGGAAACATGGGGCGCCTGGGTGGCTCAGTCGGTTGAGCGTCCGACTTTGGCTCAGGTCATGATCTCACAGCGTGAGTTCGAGCCCCACGTCGGGCTCTGTGCTATCAGCACAGAGCCTGTTTTGGATCCTCTGTCTTCTTCTCTGTCTGCTCTCTGTCTGCCCTCTGCCACTCGGGCTCTCTCTCCTTCCCAAAAATAAATATGAAAACATCAAAAAAAGAAAGTACCCATGATCTCAGAGGCAGCATTTAAACTTCCTAAGAAAACAAAATAGCTGATGAGCACCCTCCCAATTCTAGAACCTACTGGATGATGGACCACCAATCACCAACCACTGACTTACTCAAGAACCCCCGTTCCATGACGCTGGCCTTAATTCTGGCTGTTTTCCTTACCTGCAGTAATGACGAGGTACTTTTTTTAGATTTCTAGATACAGATTTTTCATAACTCAGACTCCCATGACTGGGTCTAAAGGGGTAAGAGTTCACTATGAAATTCACTCGCAATCTTTAACCTCCACCAGTGTTTGGTTTTTGGAAGGTGGGACGGGCAACGGCATATGGTCCTCACTTCACGGTGTGCTTTCCCCGAGGCATGACGGGCAGGTCACCGTGCACGCCCCCCCCCCCCCCCCCCAGGGTAGGAGAACTAGGTATGGCACTGAAAGCCACCTGTTCTGGCCGTGACTTGCACATCCCAACACTGTCCCCTGAGTGGATGCCGTTGACTCGCAGTGGTCCTTCTCTGAGACCAGGCCTATGTGGGCAACAGTTTCCGTCCACCTGGACCTGCCCCCCATCCCACGCCCAGGCCCGGGCCCTCGTGTTCTCTGGGCCTCAGGGAGGGAGAGAACACGCATGGAATCTCCTATCTGATCGCTCATTCCCAGCTGGTACAGAGGAAACATCAGAGCAGCCATGAATACGCACATGGCCAACAGGCTTCACCTGGACTCCAGGATGGGGGCTGTCTAGTCTTGGAACAACAAAAGCTGATGTTTTAGATCTAAAACTGCCTGCAGCAAGGACACAGAGCCTTGCCTTCCTTCTCCCTCACCGTCTGTTCTGGAAGGTGCCAGAGCCCCACTCTGGAGAGCCCCTCTTGACCCACACGTCCAGACCCACACCTTTCCTTCCGCCTCATTCTACCTCTTTCAGCCACAGCCGGGCGCCAGCTTCTCCTCGGGCCACTCGACACCCGGCGTCAGACACGGCGTGGCCGCTGGCCAAGGCCAGGCCTGCCCCCCGCGCTGACCCTCCTCCTGCTCCACGCTGTGCCAATGGCTTTCTCGGGGCATCCAGCTGAGGGCACAGCCACTGGAGAGCAGGACCCGAGGCGGGGAGAAGGGAGACGCCCCGCATCTCCATGGCAACCACACACACTGGCCCCCCCCCCCCCCTGCCCCTGGAGGAGCAGTTGAGAAAGGAGGGACTTGAGCAGACCACACAAAGGTCCACACGCTGCACCCTGAATGCTTGTTTCCGGGCAGGACACCAAGGAAACAATTCAGCAGAGGAAAAAGGGGGTGCAGGCAGGGGGCGGGCTCTGCGGAACAACCGGCAAACCCCACACGAGCTGAGCACCATAGACCTACGGCACAACGCAGCCAATTGCTCTGCGACTGTTAAAATCATCATGATCCACACTGCAGAGACGCGGATGGGTCCACGGCACGTTTGATCACAAAGGACAAAACATGACTTATATGCTATGATCACAGCTCTACAAGCCGGGTATACCTCTGGGCAAAACCTGGAAGGGAAAACATACGAGTAAAGACACCTGTGCTAGAATCACACACCCAGGTCTCTGCCCTTGAAATTCTCTGGGGGGGTGGGGGGGTGGGGGCGCAAGTGCCTGGGTGGCTCAGTCGGTTAAGCGTCCGACTCAGTTTCAGATCATGATCTCATGGTTTCGTGAGTTCAAGCCCCGCATCGGGCTCTGTGCTGACAGTATGGAGCCTGCTTGGAATTCTCCCTCTCTCGCTCGCTCTCTCGCTCTCGCTCTCTGCCCCTCCCCCACTCACAATGTCTGTCTCTCTCAAAATTAAAAAAAAAAAAAGAGTGGGATGCTTACCCAAATGAGCCACCCAGGTGCCCCAAGCTAGATCATCTTCATAATGAAATGGGAAGACAGAAAACACACACCTGTATACTCACTAACATATACACTAACCGACCAGAGAAAGTGGGATATGCAAAGCTAATTAGATCCAGGAGCCCTGGATTCCCGTGCCAGCTCTGTTGGTAGGTCTTTAATCTTGAGAAATTCTCTTCCCTTCTCTGGGCCCCCATGTTCTCTTCTACCGGGGGGGGGGGGGGGGGGGAACCGGGCCCGGCCCCGGCCGAGCCATCTGCGCGGGGCCGGTGTTCCCAGAGATGCACCTGAGGACTGGCAGGGCCAGGACACAGAGCACCCAGGTGCCTCCTGCTGCTGAAAATAGTCACAGGGCGGCAATAAGTCAACTGCACAAGGGCAAATCACCTCTAGTGCCCAAGAGACGCCGCTCAGACGCGTGCCTGGGTCTCCAACCGCTCCCGGCGGGCGCGGGGGAAGCTGTGTTCACACACCACAGGAGCGTGCAGGCCCTTGGCCAACAGGAATGTGTGGCACTCGCTTTCTGAAGGAGTCCTGTCCTCACCTCTTCAACGACTCTGTTCCAGGGCCTGGCCTGCCGGCTCCAAAGTCACAGAGAGTGACCTCACAGTCTACAGGACAGCACCAGTCAGAAAGCAGGGCATGCCAAGTTCAAGTTCAAGGGGGGGTGGGGGAAGGACGGTTTCTTCCTGCTAGGGGAACGGGGAAGACTTCCTGGAAGAGGCAGCCTTTGAGCTGGCTGCTCTAACGGCTGGACAGAACTTATATGTATGAAGTGAGTGGGGAGAGCAGACCTAGGGGGCAGTGTGATCAGGGAGAAGGAAGTAGAAAAGAGAGTTCAGTTTGTGATAAATTACGGGAAGCATTAAGCCAGAGAGCAGACCACAAGGGCCTTAGAGGCCACACCAAGAAAATCCCCAACCAGCTGTGTTTGCCTGAAGTGTTTGCACCTGCCATCATTTGACGATAAATTCAACCCGTCATGGAACCGACAGGTGGTCAGGCAGCCACGAGTGGCACCCACTGACTTTTCGGTGCCCACCCCTGACCCCCGAGAACCTTTCTTTGTTCAAATGGCAATTGCTTGAGATGAAAGACAGCTTCCACTTAATATTTTCTTTTTTCCCCGGAAAACAGCAAATATTGAGAACCAGTCGTAGGAGCCAAAAGGCAAAGATAATTTTTTTTTATGTTTATTTATTTTTGAGAGAGAGAGAGAGTGAGTGAGTGCACAAGCAGGGGACTGGCAAAGAGAGAGAGGGAGGCACAGAATCCGAAGCAGGCTCCGGGCCCCGAGCCGTCAGCACAGAGCCCGACGCGGGGCTCGAACCCACGAACCGCGAGATCGTGACCCGAGCCGAAGTCGGATGCTCAACCGACTGAGTCACTCAGGCGCCCCAAAGATCATTTTTTTAGCAGGAGGCAGGATCCCAACTCTTGTACAGATAGGACCCAAACACATGGCCAAGGATTTAATTTCACTGATCAGTTAACGCGGGCAGCAGGAAGACGTTACATCGGATAGCACAGAGAACACCGGCTACGTGGCCATCAGACGTGCTGAAACACACTTGCTTCAGCAGAAGGGAAACCAACCTCCACAGGGCGACCGGCAATCGCATCCTCCCCCAGACACAGTCTGCATCGTTAGGGACAAGAATCGTGGTCGCCAACCAGGATTCTACAACTTACACGGTGTGGTGTGGCTCAAAGACAAGGAGAAGCCAGGGGCCCAGGGAAACCGATCCCCGGACGATGCCCACATTTCCACTGCGGAGGCTCAGCAGAATTCCGACTCACCTCCGAGGCTTTCACGTTTTCCCCACAAAGGGGAATACTCATCAATGCACGAACCGTGGCCTCTCCGGCATGTGTCTTATGGGAAATCGCAGTGAGGATGCACGTATGAGGTTTCGAACCCGGGCGTATGCCTAGCCATCATCACAGCTTGGCAGGCTGGGAGCCGGGTCCGTACCCAGCTGGCTGACTTTAGACTGGGAAGCAGGAGGCTCTCAGGGTGCCGCAAACCAGCCAAGAGCAAATCTCTCCCCCTCCTTTCTCCGCTGGCACTAATCCAGACACTCAGGCCTGACCACACCCTGGAGTCGCCTGAGGAGACAGGAAGAGCACTCTTGCCCATTCTAGAAACTCCACCCCCAGCGCTCCTGATTTTGCCGGTCAGCATGGGACTGGTGCATCACTGGCTTTTAAAATCCCCTGGGGAGGGGCGCCTGGGTGCCTCAGTCGGTGAAGTGTCGGATTCTTGATCTCGGCTCAGGACCTGGTCTCACAGTTCATGGGTTCGGGCCCCACGTCAGGCTCTGGGCTGACAGCTCAGAGCCTGGAGCCTGTTTTGGATTCTGTGTCTCCCCCTCTCTCTGCCCCTCCCTGGCTCATTCTCTTTCTCTCTTTCTCTCAAAAACAAATAAACATTAAAAAAAATTTTTTTAAGCCCCTAGGGGAGGGGCACCTGGGTGGCTCAGTCCAACTCTTGATCTTAGTTCAGGTCATGATCTCACGGTTCATGAGTTTGAGCCCCCCATCAGGCTCTGGGCTGGCATCATGGAGCCTTTTTGGGATTCTCTCTCCTTTCTCCCTGCCCCTCCCCTGTGTGCTCGCTATCTCTCTTTCTCTCTCTCTCAAAAATAAATAAATAAACTTTAAAAAAAAGAAAAAGAAAGAAAATCTCCTAGGGGATTCTAGTGAAGAGCCAGGATTGAGAACCACTGGGCCAGATAACAAGACCCCTTTGTCCCAGACGCTCCGGCTTTATCGTACTGTTTGCTTGTCATTGATAGCCGCTAGCCTCAGCACAGGACCAGAGAACATCAGCGGGGTGTTTTCTAAAAAAATCCTCCTCAAAATTAACCTTCGGTAGAGACCATAAAACAAGCACAACTCCTGTCCTGGTCAGACTTGGCAAACATCCCGAATGTGCTAGAATCTTCCACTGCGCTTGCCATCAACCCAATGAACAGTCCTCGGGGCTGAGCACAGGCCTGGTCTCCTAATTTGCGTGTACGGAGTGGAGAGGCCTTTAGGCGTGTGCACTCACAGGCACTGACGCCTTGGTGCACACACGGGCATTCACGCACACGCTCACACTTCACACCCACAGAGGAGCCCCCAAATCAAAGAGTGGGGTCCCAGAATTATAAAAGGGCCCCGCCTCCCACTGGAGTAACTGACGGACTTTCGATGGGCTGGTCCCACAGTGGGGGAGGTGACGGACAATGGGGCAGATGCTGGCGGACCCCAACGCTTTCCCCCCCAACCCTTCTGAGACCTCTGACAGGCGTTACAAACCTGACGTTATCACAGATTGCTTGGAACCCACTCATCGCTTCACCAAGGCCAGCCCCGGGCAATCGCTGGCACGTCTCCTCCCTCCGATGGGCCCTGTGCTGGGGGCTCCCGAGGCCCCCGACCTGCCTTTCTGTGGCACTGTGGAAGGCCTGGGTCAAGTGTCTCGAGGAAGGATGCTCTCCCCTGTCCTCCCTTTCTTGGTCCCCATGGTCCCTGTCCCCCCACGTGCCCCACACTTACTGCAGGCCGCACAGGTGAAGCACGCATCGTGGTAGAGATTCCCCATGGCCTGGCAGGCCTGGCCGGCCCCGAACACCCCTTTGCTGCATTTCACACAGGCTCCTGCAAAGTAAGAACACGCCAGTGAGTCAGGGCGAGAGACAGAGTAAACTGAGTCATAGAAAAGCCAATGAACAAAGCGAGATGCCTGTCCCTCCCCATGACCGGACCATCACCAAACCCAGTGGATTACTCCCTTGAGATCGCTCTCTCTCTCTCTCTCTCTCTCTCTATCAGCTTTTCAACTCCAGGAGCTGGCCTTCAGAACCCCACTCCCGAGCCCCATGCCTACCTCCATAATGGCATGCTGATATTCAGAAAAATCTCTGCTTTGCCGATCTACACCCCAGCCCAAAGCTTTCAAAGACCCCCACTGTTTATCAGATGCATCCAAAAAACCGCACCATGATCATAACCTGCCAAGCATGCGGGTCGGGCGATTTCAACAAAATCCTTTCCTTCAATTCTCAATGGGAACCAACTAGGGTTGACGATCCTCACTTTTTTTTTTTTTTTTTTAAAGTATATTCATGTATTTTGAGAAAGAGACAGAGAATCCCAAGCAGGCTCTGCCGGCACAGAGCCTGGCGCGGGGCTCGAACTTACGAACTGTGAGATCGTGACCTGAGCTGAAATCATGAGTCAGACACTACTGAGCCACCCAGGTGTCCTGATGAGCCTCACTTTTTGCAGAAGTATCAGGCCACCAGCCTCACGTCTGGCAGGCTGCAAGGCCATGGCCCTTCCCTGCCCCTCACCTCCAAACAAGCTCCCTCCAGGGTCCCAGCTCTCAGCCGTTGCTCACAGGCTCCCCTGCCGGGCACCCTACACCCACCCTTTGTCCCTTCAAGTCCCCAGGCCTCCCTCCCTCTCCCCTCTCCGGCTCTGACGGCAACATGATGAAACAGAAATTAGACTCTAACCTTCAGCCTCCCCGCCCACTCGCTTCCCACGCGGCGTGAGTTAACCTGGAAACTTCTGGGAGCATCACTTCTCAATTAGGAACACCTGCGTGTTCCCAGGAGTGGCCGACGGCCGTAAAGGCCACTCTGCAAACCACCAAGTTCACTGGAGTTGGTCCTGCCTCAGCTACAAAGCTGTCTATCGAGCCCGCTCCCGAACTAGAACCCCACAATCCATGCACTATGTGACTAGGGCAGATCATTTGAACTCCCCGCTGTCTGGGGTTTCACCCGTAGGGCGGGATGATGGCAGCCCCTGGCAGGTTTACGGGGAGAGGACACGCCAAGAGTACCTGGTACAGCACCCTCTGCTTGGCAGACGTTCAATGGCCAGGCACACACGTAACAAGGATGCAGTAACGCTACTGTGTTCAGCAAAAAGTTGCTTCCACGTCAAACGGGCTCTTTAAGAAGTGCCAGTCGTCCCCAGGATCGTACTCTGTGAGTAAGCGGGAAGTCTCTCTGTCTAGACCAACCCAGAATCTCTGCGGCTGTAGCCCAGGCTCTGGGCCAGTCCACATAAAGGAGTCGCTGGGGCTTCCTTTTCTAAGAACTCCTTCATTGCAGTCAAATGAAAACCATCACAGTTATGTAAATGATGCATGAAATTAAAACAAAAATTCAGGGAGTAAATATGCCAAAATACAAAGAGGGGTTGCTTGGGGCGCCTGGGCGGCTCAGTCGGTTGAGCATCCGACTTCGCCTCTGGTCATGATCTTACGGTTTGTGAGTTCGAGCCCGCGTCGGGCTCTGTGCTGACAGCTCGGAGCCTGGAGCCTGCTTCCGACTCTGTCTTCCTCTCTCTCTGCCCCTCCCCCACTTGCACTCGTTCTCTCTCTCTCTCTCTCTCAAGAATAAACACTAAAAAAAGTTTTTTAAAAAAAGAGTGGTTTCTTATAAAATTATCGTTGGTTTTACTTCTTGCATCTTAATTAAAAACAGATCTGGGGCGCCTGGGTGGCTCAGCCGGTTAAGCATCTGACTTGGGCTCAGGTCATGATCTCGTGGTTTGTGAGTTCGAGCCCCGCGTCGGGCTCTGTGCTGACAGCTCAGAGCCTGGAGCCTGCTTCGGATTCTGTGTCTCCCTCTCTCTCTGCCCCTCCCCCACTTGCTCTCTCTCTCTCTCTCTCTCTCTCTCTCTCTGTCTCAAATATAAACATTAAAAAAAGGCTTACAAGAGCAAGTGCTCTCTCTAGACTAGAAAAGGTCTAGTGTCAAAGCCGTCTGCATATGTTTAAATATATGGTATAACCTTAAAATTTTGAACACATACACACGCGGAGCTCCCCCAGAGTCCAGCTGGCAACCAGCCTGTGTTCTCGGTCGGCGGGGGCTCAAGCACCCTTTCCTAATGCTGGTGTCGGGCAGTTCTCAGGCTGCAAACGCCCAGCCTTCCGCCTACAGGATGGAAAGCCCTGTGTTTCAGAGCCCTATCGACTCAAGTTGACGAACTTTGTCAACCTCAAAGCTAACACGTGGTTTGTGAAAGCACGCACACCAGGTTCACAGAGGGCTCACCAGGCCCAGGGCCCTCAACTCACTTCACCAACACTGCCTTCAAGAAGCAGGCGAGGCCGTTTGTAGGAACAGCCAGGAAAAGCAGCTGTTGGCGGGAATTTGTTCATGGAAAGGTCTGTAGAACACAAGTAGTAGCTACCTACGGTTCTTCTGTTCCACCATTTTATTATGAAATTTTCAATCACGCAGAAAAGCTGAAAGAATCGTGGGGGGAACACCCATACGCCCACCACCCCAATTCTCCGGGTGTGATCATTCTGCTGTCAGTCAGCCCAACAACCCTTCTTATCTTTGATGCATTTCGAAGTAAGGTGCAGAGAGCAGTCTGCCTCAGCCCCAAACACGTCAGCCTGCAAACCATTAAGAAGAGTTCATTATTTGCTGACAGTTGTTTTTTTTTTTTTTTTTTAAGAGAAAATTCACAAACGGCGAAATGCACAAACGGAAAGTCTACCGTCCAATGAGTTTTGACAAATGACCTACATCAGGCAAGCCCCGGCCAAGATACAGAATATTTCCAACACCCTCGCAAACTCCCCAGTGCCCTTCCCGTCCATCTTCAGCAAATGTGATCCTGAAGAAGAAACGCTCTCTAAAAAAAAAAGCCCATCAGATATCAGGCCACGGGATGGTATGAACTATACTACTCGGTGATCCGGCGATCCACTTCCAGACAAGTGTCCCAAGCCCGCTGATCGATCTGACCGGAGCTCGCTGGGACAAGCAACAAAGGCTGGTGCGTCAGGCAGCCGCGAAAGCACAGTCAAAGCAGACCATCCACGGACAAGGGTCAAAGCCCCGGGACTATAACTCTGTTCACAAACATGGAACAAAACCATGGCCGAGGCAGCATCACTTCTTCCCCGTTAACCTCGGTGACCTCGTGGCTTAAGCCACCGTAGGGATGCAGAGAGCGGAGGAGGGTGAGACGCAGAGGTGTGGGCAGCCCTTCTACCTGTGCACGGGGCGGACATGGGAAGAGGCCAGCCTCCCATCGAGGACGTGCGCTCATCTTGTTTGGATCTGGGGAATGGGATCAGATGCCCTCTCCCACCCCCGCTCGTAAAGCCAATGGCAGGAGGACAGCGTCATCGAGTGGGCAAGAACAGGTGCACGGGCCACCCGGGGGTTTCCTGCTATTTTATCACGGCGGCTCAGGTCTTTCTCGCTCCCCGTAGCCGGCACAGCAACGCTCTCCTCTGGTTTCCTCTTCGCCCGAGGGCTCTGACCTACTGACTTCTGCTTCCCGGGAACTTTCTCTTACTCCATCAGCCCGCGTCCCTCCGGGCTGCTGACCTCCTTTCCCGCCACTCGGATCATCCAGCACCGACACAAAGCAAGGAAGGAAGGCGTTGATGCTCTAAGCCATCGGTCACAGAGTGAGGAAGAGCCCGTAAGAAGCCACGTAGGTGGGCAAGCATTTCATCCTTGTGCCTTGTGGTAAATGCACAGAAAAGTACTTCACGGGGGCGCCTGGGTGGCTCAGCCGGGTGAGCACCGACCTCGGCTCAGCTCATGATCTCCCGGTTGGTGAGCTGGAGCCCCACATCGGGCTCACTGCTGTCAGCACAGAGCCTGCTTTGGATCCTCTGCCCCCTCCCTCTGTTCCTCTCCCTGCTTGCTCTCTCTCAAAAATAAAGAAAATGTAAAAAGAAAGAGAGGGGGAAAAAAAAGAAAATAAAAAAGTGCTTCATGGGCAGGAAATAGATCTAGTCTTCCTTCGCGAGGGGCAAAAAAGTAAATTTCATATTCTAGGGAATAATGTACCTACCAGACCCTGCGCTGGGAGTTTTCATCCCTTTCTCAAAGCCAAGTTCTAGAAAAGTGCTGTAACTTGCAGAAGAGCACACGGTCTGGGAGATGTGACATGAGCCCACGTTCTAACTCAAAGGTCCCATTATCCCTGCCGCGTTGGAGGCTGTGGGGGTTCCTGCCACACTCAGAAAAAAAGAGGGCTCCTTCCTCACCCTCAACAAACCACATGCTCAGGGATGCGGCCCCAAGCCCAGCCCGGCCCCGGAGCTCCCACTGACCACCCTGACCCACCACTCATTCTGCCCTATCCCCAAGTGCACAGGCTGTCTTCCCGCCTGGGACCCCAGCCACAGCCCCCCCACCCCCACCCCCCGCCGCCTCCCTTTGCAATGCAGACCCTCACTTAGCTCCTCCTGCCCTCCTGGAGGGACACTGCCACCGAAGCATTCAGCCCACAGATACTTCTCTGTCACTCACTCAGAACCAGGCTCCCGCTAGATGCCGGCAAGACGACAGTGAGCAAGGTGACAGTCCTCAGGGAGCCGTCACCCAGGGATGCGGGGAACCAGAATCTGCCACCTCTGATAGCTGAGCTGACCAATCCCACCTACAGTCCTGCACTGTGAGTTCACTAAGTGCCCAGGGCTGGGGACAGGCTCCAGCTCATGAAATCAAATATATGTATATATACATATATATCAGATATATATATTATATGTATATATCAGATATATATATAAATCAGATATGTGTGTATATATATATGTTGGTCTCTGTCCCCGTTCCTTCTAACATTGGGTCTATGACCCCAGTTCCTGACACAGAGCTCCTAAATCCTTTGGAGTTTCTTGGGCGGCGGGAACGTCTTTTGTTCTAACCAGGCAACTCTCGGTGGGCTCCTGGATGGGGGCTGGTCACTGGAAAGACGGAGCCGTGATAAGAAGCTCGGAACTTTCTGCCCCAGCCCCATCCTTCAGAGAGGAGAGAGGGGCTGGAAAATGAGTTAACGATCCATCCTGCCTACATGAAGCTGCCATAAAAATCCCCAAAGCACGGGGTTCAGAGAGCTTCTGGGCTGACTCCACAGGGCAGGGGCTCCTGGGCTCGGGCCCCTCCCGGACCCCGCCTTATGTATCCCTTCACCCCACTGTTCATCCGTATCCTTTATCATGCACGTTATTATAAAATAAACTGGCAGGCATGCTTCCCTGAGTTCTGTGAGCTGTGCTAGCGAATGATCAAACCTGAGGAGGGGGCCGTGGGGACTCGGATTTATTACCGACAGGTAGATGGTGTCAGAATTGAAAGGAATCTTGCGACGGCCAGTGGGTCGGGGTGGGAAGGGCCCCCAGACCTGATGTCCCAGCGTCATGAGTATGAGTGGCAGCAGGTAGAGGGAAGAAACGCAAGTGAGTTCTTACAAAGCAGGGCTCAGCAAGAAGAAAGGCCACCAGACCCCTCTGCTTTCACGTGGCCCCTCAGCTATAGGATTTTAGAGAAATGTCCAACAACAACAACAACAACAACAACAACAACAACAAAAGAAAATGTCATCACGTGTCACTATCATCATCGGAGCACGTAAACCAGGAAGAAAGGGAGGGAAAGAAGGAACCAAATGTTTAGAAGAGAGGAAGGGATATGCATTTCTCCCCCTGCAGTTAGACTTTACTGCCTGAAACCCATTCCCCAAACCATGGCCGGAGGGACCTCTTTGAAAACAGCTTTCAGGAGGTGGCGGTTACATATAATAAATGTCACACATCTAAAGTGTACAAGTTGATAAGATTTTTAAAAAAATTTTTAATGTTTATTTTTGAGAGACAGAGAGAGACTGAGTGCGAGTGGGGGGTGGGGAGGTGGCAGAGAGAGAGGGAGACACAGAATCCGAAACGGGCTCCAGGCTCCGAGCTGTCAGCACAGAGCCCGACGCCGGGCTCGAACTCACGGGCCGTGAGATCGTGACCTGAGCCGAAGTCGGCCGCTTAACCGACTGAGCCACCCAGGCGCCCCTCAGTTTGTGTTTTCTAGAGGTTCTACAAGTGGACTCTAGAATATATACTCTCTTCTTATCCGGTTTCCTTCACCCGGCATAATTATTTTGAGATTCACCCGTGTCGTCACACGAAGAGTTCATTCTTTCTCGGCGCTGAGTAGTATCCCATTGCCTGGATATACCACGGCCTGTTTATCCGCTCCCCTGATGACAGAGGTCTGTGGCGTCTCCAGTTGGGGGCTGTTACCAAAAAAGCTGCTTGTATACAAGTGTCTGTATAGAAATGTATTTCCTTTTTTTCTCGGGTAAAGAAAGACCTAGGAGTGGAACGGCTGGGTCTTACGATAAGCGTATGTTTAACCTCTTAAGAAGACGCCAGACTGTTTTTCCAGAGAAATTCTAACATCTTACAGCCCCACCAGCAGCTTGTTAAGAGTTCTAATTTCTCTGCATCCTTGCCAACACTTGGAATGACAGTCTTTTTCATTTCATCCATTCGAAGAGGTCCATAGTGCTGTCTCCTTGTGGTTTCATTTTCTTTTTCCTAGTGACTAGCGGTGTCGTACCTGAGCACCCCTGCGTGTGTTGATTGACCATCCTGCACCTTCTCTGGTGAAGGCTCTGTCCCAATCTTTGGCCCATTTTTCTTCTTTTTGTTGAGCTGTGAGGATTCCCTTTTTTTTTTCAACGTTTTTTTTTTTTTTTTTTTTTTTTTTTTTTATTTTTGGGACAGAGAGAGACAGAGCATGAACGGGGGAGGGGCAGAGAGAGAGGGAGACACAGAATCGGAAACAGGCTCCAGGCTCCGAGCCATCAGCCCAGAGCCTGACGCGGGGCTCGAACTCACGGACCGCGAGATCGTGACCTGGCTGAAGTCGGACGCTTAACCGACTGCGCCACCCAGGCGCCCCGAGGATTCCCTTTATAGTGGGGCTGTGAGCCCTTTATCAGACACACGCCCGGTAAAGACTTTGCTCGAGTCCTATGAACTGTCGCCGCCTTTGTCTCCTCAGACTGTCAGCTGCATTTCAACACACGGAGTTCACCGGGCTCTGCCTCAACTTCTCCCTCCCCGTGTGCAGTGTGGACACGCTCTCAAGCCAGCACGCTGCAACAACCAGAGGGCTCGCCTCATTTCCTTCCCGTCTCTCAAGAATCACCACCCTGGGGACGCCCGGGGGGCTCAGTCCGTTAAGCGTCTGACTCTTGGTTTCATCTCAGGTCATGGTCTCACAGTTCGTGGGTTCAAGCCCAGAGTCAGCTCTGTGCTGGCAGTATGGAGCCTGCTTGGGATTCTCTCTCTCTCTCTCTCTCTCTCTCTCTCTCTCTTCTCTCTGCCCCTCCCCCGCTCATGCTTGCCCTCTCTCAAAATAAATAAAACAAATCTTAAAAAAAAAAAAAACCAATAGATCGGGGTGATTTTTTTTTTTTTTTAACATGACATTTATCAGTTTGGCTTATTTGCTTCTGGCACTTTTGTTAATAGAATTTATTTGTGAGACCAGTTTTAGGTTCACATTAAAATTGAGCAGAAGGGGGCGGGCCTGGGAGGCTCAGTTGGTTAAGCGTCCGACTTCGGCTCAGGTCATGATCTCCCGATTCGTGGGTTCGAACCCTGCATTGGGCTCTGTGCTGACAGCTCAGGGCCTGGAGCCTGCTTTGGATTCTGTGTCTCCCTCTCTGCCCCTCCCCTGCTCACGCTCTGTCTGTCTCTCTCTCTCAAACATAAGTAAACATTAAAACTTTTTTTTTTTTAATAAAAATAAAATTGAGCAGAAGGTACAGAGAGTCTCCGTATTTTCCTGCCCCCCTCACATGCTCGGCCTCCCCCACTATCACCATCCCCCCACCACAGCGCTACATTGGTTCCAACTGATGGACCTACGCTGACACGTCATCACCCAAAGTCCGTAGTTTACAGGAGGTGTTGACCATCCAGTGGGTTTGGACGAAAGGAGAATGACACGTAACCACCATTACAGCATCATACAGGAGAGTTTCACTGCCCTAAACATCTTCCGTGTTCCACCTAGTGCTCCCTCCCTCCCCCAACCCCTGGCAGCCACCGATCCTCTCACTGCCCCCATAGTTTTACTTTTCCAGAACGTCATGGGAGTGGAATCGTACAGTATGTAGCCTTTTCAGATCGGTATCTCTTGCTCGGTAATACGCATTTACGGTTCCTCCATGTTTTCCCACGGTTTGATAGCTCATTTCTGTTCAGCACCGAGTAAGATTCCATTGTCTGGATGGACCACAGTTCCATGGACCTCCATCCTTCCAAGGGCCAAGGATGGACCTTCCATTCACCCCCTGAAGGACATCTGGGTCGCCTTCAAGCTTGGCCAATTACAAATACAGCTGCTATTAATATTCACGTAGCGGATGCTGGCGTGGACGTAAGTTTCAGTTCATTTGGAGAAATACCACGGAGCAAGACTGTTGGGTTGTATGGTAAGAGTATGCTTAGTTTGGTTTAAAAAATAAAAACAACAACCATCCAACTGTCTTCCAAAGTGGCTGTATGGGATTCTTTTAAAGATCATAATATTCCCACAGGAAAGGGCAAGGACTAGGGACAGTTTCCTGTTTTAAATGATGTACAACGGGAGGCAAAGAGCCACCGAGGATTATTCAAGCACTTCATCCGCCCGTCTGCTGCGGCCTGTGGCCCAGGTAGGGCTTACCTATTGGAAAATAAGCCTGCTGAGGGCAGAGGCCTGGCTTTCTACTTTAGCACCCTCACAAACACAAGGACAGCAGAGTGCCCCATACACGGCAGGTGCCAGATAAACGCTGAATGCATTCAAAAGGCAGAGGCAGGGGAGGGGAGGGGAGGGGAGGAGAGGGTGAGCCAGGTTCAGGAAAAGGTAAGAGAAGGCGCAGAGACAGGAAAGCCAGAGACACGCGCACAACTGTGGGATGATTAATGGGCCGGCAACGAGCCAGCAGGGCCCGGAGGCGGGGACAGGACGCAGGGAAACTCCCAGAGGGCCCCCTGGGACATGGGAAGTGGCAGGAAGTGAAGTTCTGACCCAGGAGGTGTGTGTGGTGTTGGAGAAGGAGGATACTCTGCACACCGAAGGTAGGAGGCAGGATTCACAAGGGGCTGCAAGGGGCCAAGGTTTCCTCCATGGAGGCTCCAAGACGGTCACGGACCCATGTGGCTCAGACATCCTGGGCCACTCCCCCGCCAGAACCTCCTGGAAGACAGGGCCCCTACCTCGACACAGGATCTGCCCCTCCCAGGCTAGCCCGGCTGTCATCCGGGAGGCCATAGTGGGCGGGCCAGGGCCTTGGGCGGTTGTCCAGAGCTTTCTCTCTCTTTTTTTTTTTTAATTTTTTAAGTTTATTTATTTATTTGGGGGGGGGAGGGCCAGAGAGAGAAGGGGAAAGAGAGAATCCCCAGCAGGCTCTGTGCTGCCAGCACAGAGCCCGACGTGGGGCTTGAACTCACGAACCATGAGATGGTGACCTGAGCCGAAACCGAGAATCAGATGCTTAACCGACTGAGCCCTCGTCCAGAGCTTTCTCTCCGGTCTTCCAGGTGATTAGCGGAAAAACTGGGCACCAGCAACATCCACTGCTAACGCTATGATGGATCGTAATGTCCTTAAGAAGCCAAAGCAATAAAACAGGCCTTCCTAAGAGCTTTCCAACTCTCCAGAAGGAAACAAACAAGTTTTACTGCTACAGCAATTTGACATTTTATTATTACCATTACCACCACTGCCGTTATTTTGGCTGCAGGTTACCGTCACTGGAGAAACACAATTCAGGCTGGCCTCTCTGTGTGCACAGCAGTGGTTCTCAAAATGCTTAAAGTAGGAGAAACTTTTCTCAAAAAAAAGAAACAAACAAAAAACAAAAAAAACCACGGTGAACACTCAACTACATATAACAGACACTAGGAAAACCACTCTGGTCTGGGTGGGACAGAACCTACTCTCCCTCTGCCTCCTGGAACGTTCCAGCCCCTGTCCACAAGTTCCAGGAAGGCTATTTGAGAACCAATTACACAGGATAACTGACCGAATACAGACACCACCCAGCCTGGGCAGTGCTCCACTCGAAGTGGGTTATTCCAAACTGGTATTGACTGATCTCTCGCACACCCACAGCCAAGAGACAAACCAGGTTGAGGGCCACGGCGCCTTCCCCACTCCTTGCAGAGGCTGGATTTACAAACAAGGAGGCCAGCAAAGCAGCCTTAGCGCGAGGTTTGGCAACAGGATTCCTGCTTCCTTCCTACGGACAGCCAGACAGAGGACCCCGCAGCCTTCCCTTACCTGAACGCACAGCCAACCCGGGTGATGACCAGGTTGGCACCTTTTGTTGTTATGATAAGGTTTGAAATAAGAAGGCTCCATCGGGCTAGCCCATGGGGAAGGCAACCCCAGCTCACACCTGGGCCTCGTCCCATCCTGGTGAGTACCCCTCTCTCAGTTAGGAAGGGACGCGTCTGGGAGCCGCCCGACCCCGCTGTGGCCATCACAGGACATCCTCTCTACTCCACCCGGATGCTGCGTGTCATGTGGGATCGCACAGCCACGAACCACCTACTGTGCTGGAAAGGGATCCAGGCAAGGGTCAGGGCATCCGATCAAAGCTTGGGGGTTGGCAGGGAGGGGGCAGGTCTCCCTGGGGGCACATCTGAACAAGTTACTCTGGACACAAGTCGAGCAAGGTCTTGTCTTCAGCTGAAGGTTGCAGCCTGTGGACCTGGGTGGCTCTGGGAGTCAACAGGTTCTGGAAGAGGGGCCGAGCTTTTGGGGCAGAGCTGGACCAATGACCCCGGCAACAGTCTCCCTCCTGGCCCCACGTAAGCTCACAAAAACCCCCAGAGGCAGTGGGTGCTGGGTCCTCTGGCCCGTGCAGACGGTCACTTCTCTAGTCTGGCTATGCCGCTCAGTGCAGATGCCCACCATGACCTCTGAGACTCTGGTGCCAGTCTGGGGGCGTGGCCAAAGCACCTCAGATGAGTCTAAGGGAACAGCCAAGGTCAAGAGCCATGGATGCAGGTAACACAACCAACTGCATTCCACCAGGCTCCGGGCCTCCTCTGCCTCTGCCTTCTCTCCCATGCACCCCAAAGCTCCAGGGTCAGGCGGAGGGAACCCCCCACCAAGCCACAAAGGAAGTATTTAAGGCCACTCTGGGCTACGGGGTCATTGCGCCAGTCCGCTTTCTTCACTCCGAAAGCTGCTCAAAACCAGCGATGGCCTCGCTGCATCGCGGTGGGGAAGGAAGTTTCCATCAGTTTCCCAATCACTGCAGACTAGAGCGAGCCTTGCCAGACTGCCTGCAGGTTCGCACTTGCCCCAGGGCACCCCCGCTCTCTGGCCTCCAACCTTCCCTGCCCTCCGCTCCCCAGGGGTACACAGGGTTCAAGGCACACCCCCCAGCAACCTTTCCCAAATCTGATCTGACGCGTAACGGCCACTCAGCACAGGAAACCGTGTTCTACCTTGTCAGGAGCCACGCGCACTGGGCCACCGGCAAAGAGGAAAAGCAATGAGAACAACGGCGTCGCCCAGCATGCCGAGAAAAGGGCATTTCTGTTCGCTGCTGGGGCAAGCCTGCATGTGGACAACACCTTCCGGAGGGCAGGGCGGCACGACGTACCCAAAGCCTTAAAAAACCTTCACACCACTCGACCCAGCAATTTAAGACGATTTTTCCCAAGCAAAAAAAAAAAAAAAAAAAAAAAATCCGACATGCGGCCAAAGATAGGCGTGCACAGGCGCGGTGAGTAGCTTAGCAACTGCCTGGCATGGGGGGAGTGGGAGCAGGGAGACATCTGCTAATGGTGGGGTCTTGCTTTTGGGGGCGATAAAGGTGTTCTAAAATCAGATACTGGGGACGGCCGCACAACTCTGACCATCCTAAAAACCGCTAAGTTGTCGACTTTCAAAGGGTGGGTTATGGGATGTGAATTACATCTCCACCAAGCTGTTAGGAAAGAAACAAGCAAGCTCACGAAAATATTATTAAGACGCTGAAGTGTGCCAACCAGAAAAGAATATAAAACCCCAAATGCAGAGGTAAAGCTAAAGAAACGCTGGGCAACTTTTACGTATTCTAGAAGTTTTAACTATTCGAGAGCAGCACCGTCCAATAGGGCCTTTTCTGCGGTGATGAGAATGTTCTATCCGCACTGTCCACGATGTCAGCTCTGGCAGTTACCGAGCAATGTGGCTAGGACACATAAGTAACTGAATCTCTAATTTCATTTCATTTTAATTAATTTACATTTAATCTTGATTAACTTAAACTTAATTTTAAATAGCCCCATGTAGCGGACAACACAGTTCTGCCCAATTAATCTTAAGATGTGAAAAATGTTTGTCACATGATGTTAAATGAAACAAAGGGAGAGGAGGCCACCACCCAGTACGTAGTAGGTTGCTTTCTATTCTTTTTCTTTAATATATTTACACATGCAGATACGCTATGAAGAGCGGTTATGAGTGGTTTTTATTTTATTTAATTTTTTTTAAACGTTTTATTTTTAGAGACAGAGAGAGACACAGCATGAGCAGGGAAGGGGCAGAGAGAGAGGGAGACACAGAATCCGAAACAGGCTCCAGGCTCTGAGCTGTCAGCACAGAGCCCGACGCGGGGCTCGAACTCCCGAACCGTGAGATCATGACCTGAGCCTAAATCAAGAGTCGGATGCTTAACCGACTGAGCCACCACGCACCCCTTTTTCCTAAGCTCTTACGCATTTTTTAAAACATTCTACAAGGAAGATATATTACCTTCATATTCAGAAATAGTGGTGGGATTTTTTTTTAAGACTTAAAGAATGTTTTAAATTTAATGTGTATTCACCACATCATATTCCTGCTCAAAAATGCTCAGTCTCTGACACCTACGGGAAGAGTTCAAAGTCCTCAGAGCACCCTGTGGCCTCACAACCAGCCTATGCATGGAGTTGCCGACCCCACACCCACCCCGCCACCCCCAAGACTGTTCACCTTCCAGGGTCTTCTCGTGTGATTTCAGACTTACAAAAAAAAATTTTTTAAGTACTGCAAAAGCTTCCTATATACCCTTTATCCAGATTTCCCAAATGTTAGTATTTATATGATTCCAATCACCAAAATTCAGAAAATGAACACTGATAAAACCCATACCTACATATACATGTATGTAAGCATATACACATATATGGATATGCGTATATGTATTAATCTACAGACCTTATTCAAATCTTACAAATTTTACCAACTGTCCCACTAACGTCCTTTTATCTGGACCAGGATCCCATCCCACACCCCAACCACAGACGATAGAGCAAGGCTGAGTGCAAGATGCACACTGGGTTCAGAAGGGATACTGAGGCACGGAGAGGCTTTGACGTAAGTTCACTCCAGAGCAGTGAGACACCCCCACCTCAGACAACAGCCCAATGCCACAGCCACGGCTATCCTAAACTTTTAACACAAGGCTGGGGGCGCCTGGGTGGCTCAGTCGATTGAGTGTCCGACTTCGGCTCAGGTCATGATCTCACGGTTGTGAGTTCGAGCCCCACGTCGGGCTCTGTGCTGACAGCTCGGAGCCCGGACCCTGCTTTGGATTCTTTGTCTCCCTCTCTCTCTGCCCCTCCCCCACTCACCCTGTCTCTCTCAAAAATAAACAAACATTAAAAAATTTAAAAATAAATAAATAAGCAAACACTTAAAAAAAAAGATTTTAGATGAACACAAGGCTGATTTAGAGATGCTTTAAATACGCATTCACCAAAGAAGGAAAAAGGGTGTCACAGAGAAGGAAAGGAACACGAAGGTGGTGGAAACTTCAAGCTGGGAGGGATGTCGGTGCTCTCCAATTTCCAGAGCCCTGGCTCCTTCTCTTCCACCCGCTGCCCCAGGGAGTCAGGAGCAGGAGACCGCGGGCTGGGGAGGGTCTCCCCCTCCCGTGCCAGCTGGGAGGTACCACCAGCCACACTTTGCCCCTGGGACAAACACAGAGTCTGGAAGCACGCTTCTCTCGATTCTGCGGCTAACCCCGTGCACGGCCTTGGATGAGTGACCTCCTTGCTCTGTCCCCATCTTCGAATCAGGAAACGATACTGGGCGCTCTGCGGGCTGCCGGAAACGTGAGATGGTGCTGGTAAAGCACCGGGCACAGCCCTCCTTCCGTAACCGGCCCCACGCCTTGCGTGGGAACAACGTGGGGGGACTGGGTCCGAGCCCCCGCCACAAACCAGGGGCCTTCGCACCTGTCTGCTGCTTGACCGAGAGGCTAAGACGGGGCACATCGTCAATTCCCCTTTCTGATCAAAGACACAAGCGTTGCTTCTGAAGACTACGTCGTTTAGAATCTGTAGAGTAGGACAGCCATCTGCAGTACAGACACAGACGTGATTTTGCTGAGTGAGGAATGGGAAGAAGGGCATGAGGATTCTTTCTGGGCTCAGGAGTGACAGGACCTGGTTTTGTTTTCACAGGATCGCCCCAGCTGCTGATGGGATCAGATCCTAAATTAGACTGCTTGCTGGCCAGACGGCAGAAAATTCTTTTTTTTTTTTTTCTTTTAGGTTTTTTATTTATTTTGAGAAAAAGAGAGGGGGAGAGCGAGAGCAAGCAGGGGAGAAGCAGAGAAAGAGGGGGCGAGAGAACCCCAAGCAGGCTCCACGCTGTCAGCACAGAGCACGATGCGAGGCTCGGACTCATGAACCGTGAGCTCATGACCTGAGCCGAAACCAAGAATCGGACGTGTAACCGACGGAGCCACTCAGGTGCCCCCAGAAGGAAAGACTCTCTAACCACCGGAAGTGATCTCCCACTCTGGCTGCCCCTGAGAGAGAGCCCCCTCTCACTGCTGGTTCCCCAGAGGAACGAAGAGGGGTTGTTTGGAGGGTCCAGAGAAGAGCTTCCCGAGGCCCAGGGGGAGGAGGGGCCCCCAGCTCTCCATTCTGATCCTATGATCACCTGCAAAAAATTAAACTCTGGCCGGCCTTCAAAAAAATCAAGCCACCAGGGTGACACGAAGTCTCCCAGCAAGAACCAGAAACCGAATGGAAGGGGCATCTCCAACAAGCAACTCAAGAGGAAAAGGCTTCATTCGCTGGCTTCTGAGTTCTAGCTGTGTGTCCTCCCCTGGGGCCCTTCACCAGTATAATTCTCACCAGGGACTCACTGCTCCAACAAAGTTCACTCTCGTTCCCTCAGATGCCTAAAAATTAAATAGCTGTGTGTCAGAACAAAAGTCTCTCTTAACAGTGATTATCCCCAAGTGGAACGATCGGTCCCTTGTACATCATTTTTGTCGGCACAGAGTTTCTGACTTTCCCACGGTTAGTTGCGCGTGAGTTTTTGGAAATGGCAAAACCATGCAAGTGTTCCGCGTTAGTGAAAGCTGGTGGGGAAAAAAAAAAAAAATCAAACCCTTCTGAGACCAGAGTAACTACCAAAAAAGGGTTGAAAATCGGCTGTGAAGACAGTTATTTTAACAGAAGGAATTAGAAGGGTGTCAGCCAAGTGTCCTCCTCACAGAGGAGCCAGTTTAGAAAGTAGCCAGCGGAGCGGAGCCTGGAAACCCTGGAAACAGCGCATCAAGAAGGAAAGGGGGCGGGGGCTCTCACATACTGTTTGGGGGAAGGCTAAATGGCCCAGTCCCTTCAGAAAACTTTTTGGCAGCTGCTGAAAAAGTTAAACACACTCCTACTCCATGAGCCAGCAACTCCCCTCCTAGGTATTTACCCAGCAGAAGTGAAAGCGTATCTCGACACAAATGACCATAGCCGACTTCTCCTTCAGCCCCAGAAGGAAAGAAGACAAACATTCCTCAATAGGGAAATGGAAAAACAAAGTGTGGTGTACTCACCGAATGGAACGCTACTTGGTTAAAAAACAAAAAAAAAAAAAGAAAAAAAGACAAACACCTGACACACAGGAGCAACAGAGATGAATTTCACAGACGTTCTCTGCGTGAACGGTGCCAGACGAAAGAGGACTACAGTCGAGGCTCGATATTCGCGGTATAATGTTCCGTGAAGTCACCGCAAATGCCGAATTATCGAATAGTGAACATCGCCCCCCCTGGAGGAAATACAGGGTTAGGTTCCCGCCAGCCTCTGGTCATAACACTGGCATCAACCAGTCAGTACATAACCTTGCTTTTTCTGTGTTTCTGTTTAAAGGCACCTTATTTAAAATTGTTTAATGTTTATTTTTGAGAGAGAGTGAGAGAGAGGAAGAGAAGGAGAGAGACAATGCACAAACAAGCAGGGGAGGGACACAGAGAGAGGGAGACACAGAATCCGAAGCAGGCTCCAGGCTCTGAGCTGTCAGCACAGAGCCCGATGAGGGGCTCGAACCCACAAACTATGAGATCATGACCTGAGCCAAAGTCGGACACTCAACTGACTGAGCCACCCAGGCGCCCCTAAAGATGACTTATTTAACATATATCGTTGACTTCATTAACACTGAACTCACGGCCAACAGCATCAGGACATATGCCTGAACGAAACTTATCAAACACAGGTATTTTCTCTGTTAAAGCACATCACAGCCTTCTCGAGTTTACCAATACCACCCAGCACTTCAGCACTGTCCCTGAGGAACATTTTATACAGAAAAATCACCAAGAGCACAAAAACGCAAAAACCATGGCACTAAAACGACCACAAAAAAGACACTTGTTTACAGTGAGAGCTAAAACAAGCAGGCAGAGCAACGCCCCGCTCACCCTCAGCGGGGAATGTGTGTGGGGGGCCACTCACATTTTTCACCCCTCCGCACATGTCCCCAGGTGACCGCCAAAGCGCTACGAGTCGATTCTGGGGTGACAAATAAATCTTAGCAATTAGGCAAACTCGCAAATACAGAATCCGTGAATAGTGAGGATATTGGCTGAATACTAACACCGCACGAATCCATTTATGCTGTGTTTTAGGCCAGGCGAAACTAATAAACGATGAAAAAAATCAGAAAAGTGCTCGGCTGGGGGTGGGCACGGACTGGAAGAGGCAGGAGGGAACTTCCTGGGGCTGGAACTCTACTATACCTTGACAGGAGGGCGGGCTACACGGGTGCCAGCATCTGTTCCAACTCACCCAACGACACATTCCAGGCTGTGCTTATGTGTAACTTTTTAAAGACACAGCCACACGGGGTGCGTGGGTGGCTCAGCCGGTTAAGCGTCCGGCTCTTGGTTTCGGCTCAGGTCATGACCTCACGGTTCTGGAGTTTGAGCCCCACGTTGGGCTCCACACCGACAGTGCGGAGCCTGCTTGGGATCCTCTCCCTCTGCCCCTCCCCAACTCAGGCGCACACTCTCTCTCTCTCAAAAATAAATAAGTGGACTTTAAAATATAAAATTAAAATAAAATAAAATAAAATAAAAACACAGCCACAAATTCCTCGACGCTCCTTCCATCCACAGGTGGGGAGTCTGTCACCCCTCCCCCATTCAGGCACAGGTGACTGCTTTCACCAACGGTGTGCAACAGCAGTGACACAAAGCCACTACCAGGGCTGGGTCAGAAAAGGCCACGCGGCAGAAAGGCCCCAGGCCTGCCCTCCAATACCCAGTGCGGAGACTGAAACCCCACAAACAAAGCACACAGCTGGGCTGAGGCCCCGCTGGCTTACTCAGCATCGGATCCCTTCTTCCTGCTGCCCTCCCCCTTCCCTTCCTTTGCTCTCTGGCTCTAAACTAGGGCAGGGCTGCCTCGCCCCACACCCACACAACCACTGACACCAAGGGGTGGCAGCCAGGGGCCACAGGCCGAGGAGGGAGGGCTGGCTCTAACACTGCACTGACCTCCGAGGCCAGCCACCAAAGGGCCTCTGTCTGAGCCCCACCGCCAGAGAGGAAGGCATCAGCCACGCTGGAACGGGCCGCAGACAATCGGGCCTTTGGAGGCTCCTTGGGAAAGCCACCCATCTTGGCTCCCCTCCCTACACCCAGGCGAGGCCTCCGCAGCCCAGCCAGAGGCGCGGGGTGCGGGCCCCTGTTGGCCGGGGCCCAGAGGAGCCCAGTCCCGGGGGGCCTTCTGCCACCTCTCTTACTAGAAACACCATCTTTCCTTTCTCGAAGGACAGCCAGGGGATGTGCAGTCCCCCTGGATGTCCCTCCTGTCCTCACGAAACTGAGTGTGTTTTTAAGGTCCTGGAACGTTGGCTCAGCTACGAGGACCACCTGCTCAGATCGCAGAGTACCTTCTTCCTCCATCAGAACAGACGCTTCAAGGGGCTGTGAGGGCCGTCTCGTCGCCTCCTGCAGCGGGCACACAGCCTCAGTGCGCTCGTGTCGGGGCGGTGGCGACCGGACAGACTACATCTTAAGCACCTGTGGGCTTGGGGCGCCTGGGTGGTTCAGTGGGTTGAGCATCTGACTTTGGCTCGGGTCATGATCTCGCGGTTCGTGAGTCGGAGCCCCGCATCGGGCTCTCTCCTGTTACTGCAGAGCCTGCTTGGGATCCTCTGTCCCCCCTCTCCCTCTGCCTGTCCCCGCTTGCACTCTCAAATGTAAATAAACAAACAAACAAAGTAACAAACACTAAACACAGAACTAAATGTAAAAATATTGATGAGCTGTTTGACATTTTTTTCGCCCTATCAAGTCTAGCCCAGAGGAGATATCACCCTTAGAGCACATCTCATGGGGACCGGCACACTCTGAAGTCCTTCCCAACTGCTGGACAGTGCAGATCTACGTTAATTAATTTAGTCTTCCCACCAGCCATGCCCGCGTTTTCTTGACGGGGAAACTGAGGCACAAAGGCCTTCGAAGAGTCGGCCCGGGGCCGATCGAGAGCCCACAAGCAGTTCCGCAAATTCTGACTTCAGGACAAGATGAACGCCCTCTCAGATAAGAACACACACATCTGCCTGCCGGCACCTCCCCCTGCTCCTGTCCAAACTTCCCCGGGACTCTGGGCCCCGCAGTTCTGCCACCCGGAACACGGCATCCCAGCCTCTTCCGGCCACTCCGGTCCTGGGCTACCCGGAGCATCTTCCACCCGGGCGGCACCTCGTCTGGGTGCCTCCGGGTCAGGGTGAGGTGTGCCTGCCTCCCACGCACGCCCCGGCATGTGCACGTGGGGTGTGGAGGGGCCCCGGGATGTGCACGCACCACAGCAGGAACGTCCCCACTCAAAGGGCCGGCACTCGGGAGGGAGTCGGGGACTCTCCTCATCCCTCTGCTGGCCACGGTGTTCATTCATTGATTCAGCAAGTCTTTGCCGCACGCCTGCCGGGTGCCAGCCACTGCCCTGGGCCCCGGCACACAAGGGGGAACAGAACGGACGCCGCCCACCCCCCCCCCCCGTCCCCGCTCATGGAGCCCACATCCCGGCAAGTGGAGCTAAGCAACAGGTCTGGGCACAAAGGGAGCCCCCCAAATCCTAATTCCGCCTCCTGTATACAGTAGGTGTTCCCTAATGACCGTGGAGGGAGTATGTCATCTGGGCCTGGAACTGGATGTGATGATGGACAGAGGTGGGGGAGGGGCAGCCGAGAGCCCCAGGGACCCAGCACGAGAGCCAGTGACCTGGTCGCTGGGGGGTCACGCCCACAAGCCTAGCCTCAGGACTCCAGAGCTCCACCCGGCCAAGCTAAGGTACGAGCCGTCCAGAGACTCACCCTGGTTTGGTGCTCTCTGGCTGAAATTCCCTTCTCCTCAAAACGTGGCCAAGTGTCAAGTCCACCCCAAGGTCCAGAGCGTCTCCCAAGTTTAGAAGACACCGGGGGTTCAGCACCTCCAAGGTTTAGCCGCGTGGTGCACCCAAGTCCCAGCCCGAGCAGCTCAGCCTTCCGCTCTGATCGGCTGTCAGAGCGTCACAACCGCCACCGGGCACAAGGGGACAGAGCAATGGCATTGTGGCCTCCACGGTTTCCCAGTCCACTGCTGCTGAGCCAACGGTGGATTTGTGACTGAAACATCTTGACGTCTCTAAGTTTTTATTTATTTTTGAGAGAGAGAGAAAGATCAACACAGGAAACATGCGAGCGAGTGGGTTAGGGGCAGACAGGGGGGAGACACAGAATCCGAAGCAGGCTCTAGGCTCCGAGCTGTCAGCACAGAGCCCGACGCGGGGCTCGCACCCAAGACCTCGAGATCATGACCTGAGCCAAAGTCGGACGCTTCACCAGCTGAGCCACCCAGGCGCCCCTGAGACGTCTTAACTTTTTATTCTTCTACACACCAGGCCCTGTGTTTTGTACTTCAAATCTTATCATTAACTCGGTGTTGGATTTTACTTCCTCATTTTCCTTATTATTCTCAAGTGCCACTTTATAGGAGCTCAAGTGTTTTTCCCCCAAGAATGTGGTTTTGATCTCACGAGTGAAGTCAGTTAAGAGCATTATTAGTGGGAGAAGGGCATTTCAGGGTCCCCCTGGTTGGGGACAGTGACCTGGAGGAGGGACCCGGCAGGGCCAACTCGAAGAAGTGCCTGCCGTCACCAACCACTCGCCTGCTGCCCAGGGAGTGTGCGCTCACACACACGTTTTTTTCACGCGCTCTCCATCCCGGGCTTCTCTGCCAAGAGCCCTGAACCCGTCAGCTCGCGGCACGGGGAGGGGAACAGAATGATAAGGAGCACAGGACATCCAGTCCCCATGAGGTGAGCAAACCTAGGGCAAAAAACGAGAAGCCAGATGCCCAAACTGGCACCGTCGGTGAGTGGCACAGGCAGGCCGGCCGCCCGCACGTTGACGGTGATGGGGACTCTGGCAGCAGACGCCCTGGAGTCCACCGTGGCCAGCGGTCAGCGGGCCTGCCCCCCGAGCCCATCTTTCCAAATTCGCCACCTCCCTGCCTCATCAGGAAGCGACGCAAGGCACAGGAGCGGGGAGAGAGAACGGGCCGGGCGATGTTTCAGCAGACGCGAGAGCTCCACCCGGATGCCCTGGGCGAGCCCTGACCATCGTGTGAGCAAACACGGCCACAACTTGGTCCCACCCTGCCGGAAGGGGGGCTCCGGAGCACGGGGAGGCTGCTATTATGGTCAGAGGGACTCTGGTCAGCAGAAGGCAAGCAAGGTGGTTCCACGTGCATGCCGAAATGACCGTCACGTGCTGTCCGGGCCAAAGCCCGCTGGGATGTGTGTGCGCCCCCAGACTCAGGGCCTGCATCATTAGCGGGCTGCCTCAGCCACCCGTCCTCAAATTACCTGGGTCTTTACATTTCCCAGGGTTGGCCGAAGGGCAGACGCACCCTGGACTCGAGGCCCCTCCTCTCCAGTGACAGCGGCAGGGCAGGCTTCCAGAACCTTTTATATGCTGCGGATACGTGCGTGGGGGAGAAAAGATGAAAGTCCCTGATACGCTCCCAACAGACTTCCAGTAACCGGGAGTAACCAGTCCTCGCTCTCCTGGGACGCGCAGAGTTGAGTCACAGACCCAGAAAGACGAGGAGGGAACTTGGCCAAGTCTAAACTCATGGCTCTCGAAACTTAAAAATAGCCCGGCTGTGGACCCTAAAGTATTCCCTTTGAAACACTCGAGCAGAAAGTCTCCAGCCTTCCAACGTGACCCTGACATTCCGTGTCCAGCTGGTTTCCCTGGGAGGGGACAAGTGAAAAACAAAACCTGAAGCAGATATAAATATTTGCTGGCAAGTACTGCCCCTGCCATTGATGCGCCTTGGGAATTTTGGAGGCCTGCTCTGTTTTCGGGAAAGGTTTCTCTTCAGTTTGCCCGATGGGCCCGAAGCATCATTTCGTCCGTTTGCTTCTAAGCATCTCCGCACACAGTCTGGGGTTGACACTGATCCTTCTTTATTTATTATTTTTTTGGGGGAGGGGGTGCAAGTGAGCAAGGGGCAAAGAGAGACAGAATGCCAGGAGAGGCAGAGGGAGAGAGAAAGAGGCACAGAGAGAGAGAGAGAGACAGAGAGAGAGGGAAGCACGGCTCACCCAACGTGGGGCTCGAGCTCACCTGAAGCAGGTGAACCAGCCCTCTGTCAGCCACGCTCCTCAACAAATGTATTCAGCAGGGTACCTGACCTCAGTTTGCCCACCTATAAAATGGGGCTAGTGAAATACAGTTACCGGAAGGGTCGAACAAGCCGACGCACGTAAGATGACAGAAAAGTGCCTGGCACAGGGCAATACGCTTTAGCAAAACCATCTCAGGGCCGTAACCCCAGCTACAAATCCCTTCCCTGCTCCCTTCACACCGCAGCGGAAGGCCCTCCACTCCTCCAGCAGACGGCCACCGGGCACCCACTTTGTGGGGCCCTGACAGTGCCGGGCCCTGAGGCCACTCTCCAGTGTCCGATGACCCAGCACCACCAAGGACATCACAGGAGTCCAGGGAGGAAGCCTGGGCCACGCCAGCAAAAACAAGGTCAGCGAACCCTGCAGCCAGGGCTACTTACTGTCTCCCTAAGTTGAGGACCCCGAGTTTAATTAGAGTGAGAGCCTCAAAAGGCCTCAGGGTGGGCGACCGGCGTGACACCAGTGGCTCGCCCTCCTAGAGACCTTTCCTTCCCAATCTCACTCTCCTCAGACACACTCGGTGGAGCAAAGGGACCTCCAGCCGAGCGAAGGCTTCTGCGTCCGGCCCAGGAGCCAAGAATGACAGCACATGACGCGCCCCGAATCGCAGCGGGCTCTAGCCACGACCGTGCACCGGAACCTCTGCAGAAAATTGTAACGCCGATTATTCCAGGGGTGGCCGGCATGGCAGGGATTTACGGCTCCCGTTCCCACTGGATGTATTTTCCAGATCCCCTAGAATGAAAACGATTACCATTCGCCGTAGCAAACCCAAGGGTAACTAAGACACGGAAGCACTCTGCTTCCGCAGAGGCCCGGACGGGGTGGGGCACGCCAGGCTGGCCGGGCTCCCACCACCGCTGACAGTGCTGTGCCCGGTTACTCGGTCCGCTAAAATCCAGGCACCCGAGGGCCCCCAAAGCCACAGCCACAGCCCTTTGGGCCGGGACGAGCCCTCCGAGGTCAGCTTTGTCTCCGCGCTGCGGGAGAGCGGCGTGCCCGGTGTCCCACCCGGGGCCACTGGTAAATCAGGCGCGGGACGCCCGCTTTCCTCACTCCCCAAATTGGGCCTCTCTTGCCCAGTTCTGCGTCCTGGGTGGGAGTCATAAGCCAAAAAACATAAAGAAATGTAACTTTAAAAAAAAACCAAAACACTCCGGCAAGAAGTGCCACATCGTAAGGTCCATTTCATGCTGTGGATTCGTTTTTTTTTTTTTTTAAGTTTTTTTTTTTTTAATGTTTATTTTTGAGAGAGAGAGCCGGGGAGGGGGCAGAGAGAGAGAGGGAGACACAGAATCCGAAGCAGGCTCCGGGCTCCTAGTTGTCAGCACAGAGCCCGATGCAGGGCTCGAACTCACGAACTGCGAGATCACGACCTGAGCCGAAGTTGGACGCTCAACCGACTGAGCCACCCAAGTGCTCCCATGCTGTCAACTATTAATGGAAAAAACAAGACATTCCTTCCTGGCCACAGAGGAATAGAGGAGAAACATACTATCCCAAAGAGGGAGGACCACAGAGGGTCACGGCACACGCTGTGGGAAACCGAGGTCAGGGCTCGTCAGGGTTCATCAGGGCTCAGCTGGAGACCCCCTCCCTGAGTAGGGTCACAGGGGCAGGCAGCTCTGTGTGCCACAAGGGCGCCAGCTGGGGAAGTCCCTGAGGACAGGGACCCTGTGAGGGAAGAGTTCCAGGAGCTCGGGGACCAGCAGCGAGGCCGGTGTGATGGGGCTGGTGAGCACAGTACGGCAGGGGAGGGCCCGAGTGTGGGCCCGCGCTACAGTGCAAGCCGTGTGCGGTCACCGCCACTCACGTTCTTGCCTCGATCTGGTCACGCAGGTGCGTTCACTTTGTGGGCACCTACCCTACGTGTATACTACACATCGATAAAAAGTTACAAAACGTATGCCTTCCTGGGGCGCCTGGGAGGCTCAGTCTGTTAAGTATCTGACTCCCGATTTCGGCTCAGGTTGTGATCTCAAGGTTCATGGGTTCGAGCCCCACGTCGGAGCCTGCTTAGGATCCTCTCTCTCTCTCTCTCTCTCTCTCTTTCTCTGTCCCTACCTTGCTCATGCTCTCTCTCTCTCCCTCAAAATAAATAAGTAAACATTTTTTTCAAAATACACGTGCCTTCCTGATTTTGAGGCGGTTACCTGGTCTACTAAAGACCAGGCACGCGGGCAGGGCCATTCTCGGGAGGAGGTTGTAGGCTGGTTATAGGCTCCTGGGCAAAGGCGGGTCGGCCGCTGCGTCAGGAAGGCCCACGGGATGGGGAGCCTGGGTGGCTCAGTCGGTTGGGCGGCCGACTTCGGCTCAGGTCATGATCTCACGGCTCGTGAGTTCAAGACCCGCGTTGGGCTCTGTGCTGACAGCTCGGAGCCCGGAGCCTGCTTCGGATTCCGTGTCTCCCTCCCCCGCTCCTGCTCTCTGTCTCTCAAAAATAAATAAACGTTAAAAAAAAAAAACAATAAAAAAAGAAAAGGAGGGTCCAGGGGAGACTGGAAAACTCAGGGCAGAGCCGGCCTCTTCTCTGTGTCCATGCAGGGCAGGGCAGCTCCATCCATTCACTGGGTGTTGGAGACCCTACAACGAACCTCTTCTCGCCTCCCCAGCCCCCGGTGCCTGACCGAGTCTGGCAGAGCCCCTTCCCCTGCAGGGCAAAGTGGGCTTCTCTCTGACCCCCAGACCCACCACCGGGAGGGAAAGCATGGCGGGGGGGTGCTACAGGCCCAGAGGCAACTGATGCCCCTGCAGCAGCTGGGTGGGGAGTGAATCTGGAGGGGCCGACGGAACGATAAACACAGAGCTAAGAGACGGCCCGGTCCCACCAGGGGAGCCGTCAGAGCCCAAACGGGGTGGAAGCACCACCAATGACGCCTGTGTGGTCCTGAGCAAGTCCCGAGCCTCAGTTTCCCAACTGCGAACAGAGACTACTGGCGTCTGTGAAAGTCAACACAGAGCACATACCCAACGCCAGCCGTGTCACAGGCACTCGACGGACGGTCGCTAGGATTAGAACCACAGGGCCCAAAGGTCGCTGTACAAGGGGTCTGGTCTGTCTGATGCCGGGGGCTGCGGTGGCCCCTTTGATGGGCTGCCCAGATCCCCCTTCACCGAAGGGGCTGTGGCCTGGCTGCCGGGGGTGCAGCCGGAGGGAGGCCTCGCCTGTCCACCCCTCGGGCTCTGTCCCAGCCACAAGGGGCCGCCTCGCCCAAGGTCAAGTGCTTCCCAGGGCGGCCCACCATGGATGACTGATCTACGGGGGAGCGTGAAGGCCTGGCGATCTTGCCCCAACTCGGGACAGCTCTGAAGGGCTTTTCCAGCTCCCGAGCTCCCTGCGGGGTGGGCCCAGGCCTGTCAGGCCTGCACTGCAGCTGAAGCCCTCCTCTACCCATGCCTGCGTCCTTCCCCTCCTTCCAAGGGCACCCCCTGGGGAGCCCCCTGTCCTCTAAACTGTCTGAGTCAGCTTCCTGGGAAACCCAGGCTGTGACAGGTGGCTTATTTGTACCCTTTTTCCTTGGGAAGTGGGGAGGGAACCAGTGTGAGGAAGACAGTGGATGCCATGGAGGAAGAGGCCAGGAAAAGCCAACAAAAGGCACGGTGACCTCTTCTCTTCCTCTGCAGTATAAACAGCGGTGTTAAAACAGGAGCCACACTGCACCGGGCAAACCACTAACACTCTCCAAGCAGCGTCGAGAGTCCGTCCGTCCTTGCCTCTCTCCGCACGGACGGAAAGACACAAAGGGGCCACCGAGGAACACAGAAGAAAGAGCAGGGAGAAGCAGTGGCTAGGACCACGTCGTACCAAGCCCACAAAGACGGCCAAGGAAAGTGCCAGAAGCGTCCTTGGAGAGGAGCTGACCAATCACTGGAAACTGAGGTGTCTTCAGACCTAAGTGTTCTCAAAGGCAACAGCAGGGATTCACGAGCCCTTCCCACAGTGTAAACGCCCAAAGGGACGCCTTTGCGAGACCCAGGAAACGGCCTAAGTAACCAACCCAAACATCTACTACTTTGCTTGGCTTCCGGCTGGAACCACATCCACTCTGATGGTAATGGTTACATTACCCTGACTCTCTGGCCAGAGCCCCGTCTCGAAAGATATTCTTCTATTTGCAAATAAAAGTGCATCGTAATGTAAGAAATGCCGCATGGGGGGCAGACACAATCTTCCAAATAACGCCAGATCTAAGGAAGGGGAGGCATCCGTGTGGTGAGCCCCTCAGCTGGTCCACACACTGCGCGCTACGGATGAAGGGGTGAGGCCTGGAAGGGAACCGAGTTTGTTCAAGGTCACGTGGCAGGGCTGGACCAAGAACTGACCGCCAGAGGCTCCGGTGAGAGACTTCCTCCTCGGCCACACGGCTGGTCACGGAAGAGCGAGTGGCACCCCAGTTGTCAAAGCAAGTGCGGGGCCCCTCCCCCCGGGTGGGGGACACTGTGGTCCCCGCGCAATCTCTGCAGACAGCAGCCAGGCAACACAGAAAGGGCCCAAGGCCCCAGCCCTGCAACCCCACCCCCGGGGAGTTTATCCCAAAGCTGGGCCTGCGTCCTACACACGGGCCCGTCTCACAGGCCACCAGAAGGGACCATTTACGTGACCCGGGGCACGTCTCTACAGTGGTGATGCTGAGCCAACTCCACACGTGCCGATGTATGACAGCTGCCAAGATGCACGGTTTCAGTGGCAAAGACAGAGAGCAGATGGACAGCACGGAGCACCATGACTCACTCTCTCTCTCTCTCACACACACACACACACACACACACACTCTCATTACACCCAGGACGCTCAACCAGAAGCCCAGGTAGGAAGCATATGAATTTTTCACTGTGCGTGTTTCTGTGTCTTTTGAATTTTCTACACACAAATGTGACGCTTCGTCCAAAAGGAAACTATGATTCCGCTTATGTGAATGATCCAGGATAGGTAAACCCATAGAGACAGGACGCATATTGGCGGTTTCCGGGGGCTGGGAGGGGCGGTGAGTGAGGAGCAATTAATTGCTTCGTGGGGGGGATGGGGTGTCCTTTCGGGGGGACAAAAAGGTTTTGAAAACTATCAGAGTTGGTGTTTGGAAAACACCGTGAGTGTACCAAATGCCGCTGAAGCGTGTACTTTAAAATGGTTAATTTTACGGTGACATTTGCCGCAATTTAAAAAAGAAAAACAAAAACAAGGGCAGACGAGTAAATAAGTACCGACATAAAACAGTTTTCCGTATCTGTGCTTGGGAGGCAGCTTGGCAACGCTGGTTAGAGGCATGGGCATCACGGCTGAACTGCAGGGCTCAACTGCCAGCCCCACCCGGCGTCACCTGGGAGGCCTCGGTTAAGTAATCTAATTTCCCTGGGCTTTACCGTCCTAGTTGGTAAGACAGGCGTAATGACAGAACCTGCTTCCCAGGGTGCTTTCAACTAGTAAATAAAATAGTAGAAGATAAGCGTCCAGCACAGGGCACAGCACAGACTGGCCCCAGGGCCTTTGCCCCTGCCATCTGCCCACCGAGAACGCCCTTTCCTGGGACAAATGCTGCTCCTTCAGGCCTTTCCTCAAATGCCACCTTCCTGATGGGGCGTTCCTTGACCCCCTGAGTTAAAACCGGAAACCGCCCTGCCAACACCCGCCCCGGGGTTCCGTCTCCTCCTCCACCCCTGTCTCTCCCCAGGGCTTGATTATTTATTTGGTCCATCTCCTGTCTCCTTCCACTGCACCGTCTGTCCTGTTCATTATGTAGGCCAAGGCCTCGAACACAGCACATCCCGAGGCAGGTGATCAGTAAATACATGTTGAATGACTGGTGTTAGCGAATACCTTGGTCCCGATCCGGTGTGTAAGCCTGCCTCCCTGACAAAATAAAACTGCTGTTTTGTTGTCTAACGACCTTGAAAATAAAAATTAAACCTAAGCGAGGTGCCTGGATGGCTCAGTCGGTTGAGCATCCGACTTCAGCTCAGGTCATGATCTTGCATTGGTGAGTTCGAGCCCCATGTCAGGCTCTGTGCTGACAGCTCAGAGCCTGGAGCCTGCTTCAGATTCTGTGTCTCCCTCTCTCTCTCCCGCTCTCTCTCCCTCTCTCAAAAATAAAGATTAAAAACAATTCTTTTATAATTAAGCATAAGTTTACATTTAAAAAGCAGTGTTTCCAGCTAAGTATTATTCCCCAAGGGGGGAATCTGCAAAGGAAAAGAGAGAGCAGTAAGACAGTGCCATGCACTCTGAAACATAAACCAAAGAAGTCACCCCAGTTTCCGAGTGCCCGCTGTGTCATGAGAGCTGGTCCCATGAGCCTTCAGGAGGATAAGGAGCACAGTGCACCCATGGGCCCCTGGGGCCTCGTCCCTCCAGGCACCCTAGGCCAGAGCCGGTCATTCACAGAGAACAGGGCAGGCTAAAGACAGGTAGGCCTTTCCCAGTGCCCTGCCCTCCTCCGTGGGGCACAGCGGCCACCCTCATGGGACTCAGCTTCCCAAGGCTCTCAGCCCTCAGATGGGGAAATCAAGACCCCAATTATTCAGAGCTCAAAAACGGAAGAAAAAAAAAAGACAAAAACAACCCTCAGACTCTTCTAAAAACAGGCTTTCTAGTTAGTTCTCCCATGAGACCACGACGTCGTTACCCCACAGGGCAAGACGGCTGCCTCCAAACCCTGCACAGAGAAAAAGAAAAAGCTGAAGCCCACAGTCTCCGAGAGTTTGAGATTCCAAAAAGAGAATAAAACAAAACCAGAAACTGTGAGTAAAACCAGTAAGGAGTGTCTTCCACCCCACTGGGCGGCGTGGCTGTGGATGTCACCTGGCTGCAGGGCTGGAACCTCGGGTGGGGGCTGAGTTAGGAGACACCTAGCGCACAGGTGTCCGGCCCCTTCTCCCCCACGCCCCGTCCCCCCTCCAAGTTTCAGCAGGTGTGGGGTGGGGCCCTGTATCGTTTGCATTTCTAACCAGTCCCCAAGTGAAGGGGTCCGGCTGGTCCGGGGACTACACTTTGAGAACCACGGCTCGAGAACAGTCTTCTGTGTTAGTAGTGCAACTGTGCGCGTGTGCACACACACACACACACACACACACACACACACACACGGCCAGAGAGAGCCCCTGCCCAACCACTGGTCTTCAAATAGCCAGACCAGCCTGGCCCAGAAGCACCTGCCCCCAGACGCTTGTCCATTCAAGTCCTGCATGAGCCAGTCACTGCCAAGAGGCTCTGAGGGCGCACCCAGAACCCCTGAAATCTGACATCCCGGCATTTCCCTTTTTTGAGAGCGGTCGTGGGCAACCCCACCCCGCTTCGCCTTTTGCATGTGTGTAATGCCTCAGCTGCAAGATCCGCTTTCTGTTCAGGGATGCTTTCAAGTTTCTGAATCAGGAGATGCAGCTGAGAGAGGAAGCCACACCCCCGCCCCCCCAAAAAAGCGTGCCACTCAAGGAGAGCGACGGCATCCCCGACGGGAGCCCCTCCCCCAAACGCAGGGACCTTATCACCCACGGTGGGCAACGCCACCGATCTCTCACTCACCAAAGTAATCGGCCTTCGGGTGACCATCCATCTCACGCTCCAGACGCTGAGTGAGGGCTTCTAACTTCAGTTCGGCGGCTGAGGGCCCAAGCTCGGGGCCCGGGATGAGGGTCTGGCAGGGCAGCTTCACCCTGGGGGGACTGGGGCTCTCCCGGAGCCCAGGCCCCAGGCTGCCATCAGATGACCAGCCGGAGGGGCCTTCTTTACAAGATAACTCAGGCGGGGCGGACATCACCGGATGGACAAGGCTGGTGGGGCTGAGCTTGGGACCAACGCCAGGGTCTGTGCAGACAGGCTTGGGACCCAGTCCAGGGGCCACACCCGACGGCAAACCGTCCGCGCTGGCTGGTGAGGATGATGGGGCGGAACTAGAAAGGTAAGACTTGGGTCCATCTTGGAACCAGGCTTGAGGGTCCACAGTGGGTTTGGGCGTGGTGCCCGATACCTCGCTCCCCACGCCCAAGTTTGTTCTGGGAAGAGCTCCTTGGCTGGGGCAGCTCTGGGCCAAGGGTGCCAAGAAAGAAGGGGTCCTGGGCTGAGTGGGCCCCCTGAGGGCCCCGTTCTCCGGGCCGGGGGAAGAAAGGCCGGGGCTCACCCGCTGGGAAGAGGCGGTAGTCCAAAGCCCGGCTGGCTTCTCACAGCCGCGGCCACCAACACCGCCATCCTGGCCGGTCTCTGACGACTGGCTGGAGCTTGGGGCCAGCTGAGGCTGGTACAGGGGATGGCCCCCGGAGGGTTTGGACAGTGGTGCTTCAGTAGTCCCTGGGGTGCCAGGCCACCCACTCCCTACGCCCACCCTGATGCTGGGGGACACTCCCGGTTCATCAGCCCACTTTGGGCTCGCCAAAGAGAGGTTGTCATAATAGTCTCCGTGGGTGAGGCAGGAAGGATCCTCGCAGGGGCCGGGCTGGCGGAAAGCAGACATCTCCCAGCGTGCCAGGCTCTCCCTGGAGCCACAGTCCTGGCTGCCATGGCTTCCGCTGCGGACATACGGCCTGGTCCTCTGATCCTGGGGTGGATACAAGGGCTGCCCAGAGGCGACGGCAGTGGCCGTCCCAGGACCCGCTGTCGAGGCAGCGAGAGGGGGCTTGGTAGCACCATCCGGGGTCAGCTTGTGGCCCACAGCGGCATCCCGTCGGACCTGTGGGCCTGGGGGGCCCCCGCCGTTGACCGGACCTCTGCCCCCCCTGGGCAAGGTCTCCTCCTGCAGAAGCTGTTGCTGCTGCTGGCGGTGGATCTTGGCCATCTTGGTGGCAAACACCCTGCGCGTTTCTTCAAACTCAGGGTTGTTGCCTGCCCCCTTATCCACTCGGAAGAGTCCATCCTTGGAGGCCTCGTACATGTTCAGGTCCTCAATGAATTTGCTGGCCTCCAGGCCCAGGTCGCCGTACTTATCCATGTCGCAGGCGCGAGTCAGAGCCTAGCCCAGGTGGCCGGTGTGTCGGTGGGTGAGCGCGGGGCCGGGGTGCGGGTTGTTGCAGTGGGGGCCGGGGCTCAGGTCCAGCCCAGGACAGTCAACGCCTTCCACCTGCCGGGCCTGAGAGTCATGACCCCAGGCCTGGGAGTCCGGCCGAAGTGGAGGCCTCAAGGCCAGCCCCGGCCCAAGTGTGCGTCCAACTCCCGTTCGCCTCGGAGGTGTCCACGTGGGGGCAGCTGGTGGCGCTTCACCGTCCCAGCTTGCCGTGCGTTCTTTTCTCCCTTTCAAATCGTAAAAGGAAAAAGAAACAGAAAAAGACAAACCCCCTCCGTAAGCAATCAAAGTCCGAAACGGGACGACGAGCGCAGCCTCTGGAGGGAGCCGGAGTGAAGCCGGCTCGGCGGGAGAGGGTGGAGGCCGCCGGACCGGCCGCGGCAGAGGCGCGGCGGACGGAGGCGCAGGCACGTCCCGGGCGCCTGGCGCTCGCGGCTCCCCGACCGGCGCGGAGAGGGGCGCGGGGAGCGGCGCACCGGCCGGCCCGGGCCGGGCAGGAAGTCCACGGCGGCCGCGACGGGCGGCCTATTGTCCGATGGCGGCGGCGACCGGGCGCGCGCGGGCCGGAGGGCGGCGGGACGCGGAAGTGAGCGCGCCGGACGCAGTCCCCGCCGCTCGGTGGCCGGCCGGGCGCGTCCCGGGCCGCGAGGAGGCGGAGGCGGGGGAGGCGGGGGAGGCGGCCGAGGGGCGGGGTCGGCGGCGGCGGGCGCCCCGGGGCAGGCCTGCGCCGCGCAGCGCGGCCCCGCCGCCCGCTCCCCGGCCGGGCGTTGTGGGGGGACGCGGGGCTGTGTCCCGGCTCGGGAGCGGGCACCGCGCGGGGGCTGCCCCAGCCGCCGCCGCCGCGCTCCCCCCACCCCGCGATCCGCGCCCCGCTCCCGGGCTCCGGGCCGGCCCCGCCCCTGGGCGCGCTGGGCAGGGGCCTCCGCGCCGAGACCGCTGGTGGGCGGCCTGGGCAGCCCGCGGGGGCCCGCGACGTGCGCCTCGGAGTCTGCAGGAGTCCCGAGGGCCCGCGCTCCTCGCCCCACCGTGCCTCAGTCCCCCGGGTGGGCAGTCGACCCCATGTGCCGCCCGAGACCGCCTCCGTCCGGGCCGGGCCGGCCTCCAGGCTTGCCCGGGGTGCGCGACCGGAGGGCCCGGGATGTCCCCCCGGGGCTGGTCCGAAGTTCTCCTTAACAGGTGGGCAGACTCGGGCACTCAGGGGGAAGTGTCCCAGACGCCAACGTGGGAGCCCAGGTCCTCTGAAAGGAGGAAAAGAAAAAATCACGTTGTTCCCCGGAGCGCGCGCGTTTAAGGGGCTCAGTGCAGCAATAAAAACACGTGCCCGGTGCCTCCTTATTCCTAAGGGGATTCCTGACCCTCCCCCACCTCCAACCCTCCCCCCCCCACCTCCAACCCCCCCCCCCCCCCCCCCCCCCGCGCTACACACACACCCGGGTCCGCACGACTGCGGGGGCGGCGGCCCTGACTCCTGGGCGCCCCCGCCTGGCCCAGCGCTCCGGGCACCAACTCCGAAGCGACCCTGCCTGGGTGTCATTCATTTGCACAGCCAGAGTGATCCTAAGGCGAACACCAGACCAGTCACTTCCCTGCTTAAACTCTCAATGCTTAACCCCGGAGCCTGGATTGAAATCCACTCCCTATCAGGGCCCTCGGCCCTGGCGGACCCTGCCGCCCCCCCTCCCACTTGACTGGGGGGCCCCTCTGCCACTGTAATCCCGAGGCAGGAGCTTCCTGGTGTCCGCCCAGAGCCTGACCTTGAACTTCCGTGGCTCATCCTTCCCATCTTTGCTGAAATCACCCCCTCCTAGAGGCCTTCTTTTTCAGCACCCTCTTTCTTTTCTCATCAGTTCTGATCACTATTTAAGTATCTGTTTACATGCTTTTTTTTTTTTTCTTTTTTTTTGGTCATGGTCGGTGGGTTTTCCACCTCATTGAGACCCTATCTGTATACCCCGTGCATAGTACATAGTAGTATCTAATGGTTGAACATGTGAATTAGTGAATCCGTCTGCCAAAACTGACAGGGGACAAACAAGATAATCTAGGTAAAAAGTGCGCTGTATTCTGTAAACCCCAAGTGTGGTTTACCCGAGTCAGTATACTGTATGTGAGTCAGTATGCTGTAATCACCAGGAAGCTTGTTGAAAATGTAGAAATTCATGATCCCGCCCCCATCCAACCATCCAACCTAGAATCTTCATTTTAACAAGACTCCTGAGTGCTCCGTTTGCACAATAGTTTGAGAAGCCCTTCTGTGAAGAACTACACAGAATGTATTTTTACTTTTACAAAGTCTTTCAACTTTTTTTTTTTTTTTGTCTACAAAAGTAATACATGTTTATGGTAACAACTTCAAACAATACAAAGACGCTGTCAACTTTTAAAAAGTTGCCCATGATCCCCTGGACCAGAGAGAACTGTTAAACAATCCTTTTGTATTCAGTAAGACTTGTTAACTGATCACTGGGTTTACTCATAAGGTGAGTGATATGCTTGTGAACTTTTTAGAACAGTGATTCTCCAACTATGGCCCTGGGCCCAGCAGCAGCAGCTGCACCTGGAACCCGTCTAGACCTGTGGTTCCCAAACTTGAACACCCATCGGAATTCCTTAGGGAGCTTATTAAACACTGGTTGCTGGGACCTACCACCAGTTTCTGATTGGACGGTTCTAGAGTGCGGCCTAACGATCTGCATCTCTAATTCCCAGGTGATGCTGATGGAGGTTCAGGGACCACACTTGAGAACCACTAGAGTCCCAAGTCCCAGGCTTCTGCTCTGGGCACTGTGGCAGTGGCCGTTGGTATACAGAGAGGTGAGGGCATCTATCAGAGTAGAAAGCCGCGGCCCAGCATGCCTGACCCCTGAGTACCGGGAACATAGCTGACAAAGTACCGGGAAGCCTCATACTAGAGCCACAGACACCAGCCAGCGCCTCTTGTAAATCAGTTTTCTCTTTTCATGCTAAGTTGGCAGCACCTGAGCCCATAATCCTTGGTCCCTACCTGCTCCCCCCACCCCGCTTCGCCTTGCCCGGAGTGCTCAGAAGTCACGGGTCTTACTCCCCGTCCCCCCTGCAGTTCTAGAAACCGCTACACCATCTCCAGCATCTAAAGGCACACACCTGAACCCACCGTCTACGTATGTCCTCACCAGACTGGCTTGTCCCCTCCCGGTCAGTGGAGTACCTCAAACCTTTACAAAACAGCTTAAAAAGACGGCATCCCAGGGGCCATATACCACTGGGAAGGGGTACTCGGAAATGACGGGCACGGCCAGGAGGCCACTGGGTATTTTCCTGCTGCCGCTTAACGCTCCAGAGGCAGAGATGCTTTCCAAGTCTCTGCCCAACATTGAGAATCCGAGCCGTGATTATTTAACGTAGGCCGGTTTTGTCTGTCCTGTGTGCTCGGAAACATCCGTTGATTAGAATCTCAAAAATTGTGTTCAGACTTGCACATCAGTTGTTTAAAAAGCAAAACGCTAAAGATCTAAATGTTTTTACCACTAAGCAGGCAGAGCGTGGATGGTTTTGTTTAAGTGTTTGCTGATGATGTTTTGTTTTGTTGAATGAGAAACGTCCCACGTTCTATTTCACCAATAAAGCCACTCCACGGCAGCGACCGTCCCCCACGGCCCTGCCTGTATAACAGAAGCCATAATCAACACACAGCGTTCCCTGAGTCTTGAAGCTTATTTTCATGAACACGTGGGTAGAAAAAGCCCATGCCCGTGAACGCATTGGTGAAATGCGGAATTTTCAACTTGACCTGCCCAGAATCTCAGTAACGTCAATCAGATCATATACCTTCAGCCCAGCTCCAAACCCTCCAGCAGCATCCTGAACCACGAGGAGAGTAAGACCCTCCCCTTGACCCTATGTGACCGGGCCTCTGGCCACCTCTACCTCCTAATTTCCCTCCAACCCCCCTAGGAGGCCTTGGGCCCTTTTCCAGGTGCTGAGGATATGACAGTGAACAAAGCAGACGTGGCTGTCTGTTTGGATCTCCATCCCAGTGTGACAGGGTGGTCAGTAGAGAAAATAGATACATGCCTTGTGGAGGACATTAGAAAGTGAGGGGAGCTAATGTGAAAGATGAAATAAGAAAGAGGATGGGGCGCCATTTTGAATACAACCACCAGTGATGGCCTCACTGAACACAGACTTGAGGAAGAGCGAATGAATGGAAGGAACTATGTTGGAGACAGACATCTAAACAGCCCTTCTCAGGAGCTTTGTAGGATATAAAGTGGAATAGAGGGGGAAATGCCATCAAGAGAGGCTTTTTTTGAGATTTTTTTTCTTTCTTTCTTTCTCTTTCTTTTCTTTCTCTTTCTTTCTTTCTTTCCTTCCTCTCTCTTTTCTCTTTCTTTCTTTCCTCTCTCCTCTCTTTCTTTCTTTCTTTCTCATCTTCCTCTCTCCTTTTTCTCTTTCTTTCTTTTTCTTTTTTTCTTTCTTTCCTCTCTCCTCTCCTCTCTTCTTTCTTTTTCTTTCTTTCCCTTTCCTTCCTTCCTCTCTCCTTCTCTCCTTTCTTCCTTTGTTTCTTTCTTTCCTTCCTCTCCACTCTTTTCTTTTTCTTTCTTTCTTTCTTTCTTTCTTTCTTTCTTTTCTTTCTTTCCTCTCTCCTCTTCTTTTTCTTTCTTTCTTTCTTTCTTTCTTTCTTTCTTTCTTTCTTTCTTTCTTTTCTTTCTTTCTTTCTTTCTTTCTTTCCTTCCTTCTCTTTGTTTCCCTTTCCTTCCTTCCTCTCTCCTTCTCTTTTCTTTCTTTCTTTCTTTCTTTCTTTCTTTCTTTCTTTCTTTCTTTCTTTCTTTCTTTCACAGAGCGAGAGTGTGAGCTAGGGAGAGGGGCTGAGGGAGAGAGGGAGAGAGAGAGAGAGAGAGAGAGAGAGAGAGAGAGAATCTCAAAAAGCCTCCATGCTCAGCATGGAGCCAGGCAAGGGCTCAATCCCATGACCCTGGGATCATGACCTGAGCTGAAATCAAGAGTCAGAGGCTCACCCGCCTGAGCCACTCATGCATCCCTAGACTTTTTTTTTTTTTTTTTTTTTTTTTTTTTTAATATGGGAAATGGTACACGTCTCTGTGCTGATGGGAATGGCCCCCTGAGGTGGGGGTTGGGGCAGGAGAATCGCTCTTGTAGGAGAGAGAGAAGGGGGATTTTTGGAGTGGCACACCTGAGTAGCAGAGAGGGCCAAGCTCCACTGAAGATTTCATCCATGGTAACAGGAAGGATGTGGGCAAGAGTCAGGTAGGGAGGTACGTAAGGGGCTGGGATCTTGGGGTGGTAGGAGGCTCTTCTGATTAGTTTTCTCAGTGAAACAGGAAGTAAGGAGAGTTAGCTGAGAGTGAGGCCAGGGGAGCTGCTCTTGGGAACCGGCCATCTGGGGGACTGGGAGAGCGAAGGGCCCGGGGAAGCACCGACGGATGGAAGCACGGAGGCTTCCCCTTCGCTCCCAACCCCCACCCTGAGATCTGGGGCATGGATTTCAATGAGGCCAGCCAGCACGGTGGCATGCTTTTCTCTGGCCAAGTTCAGTTGCACACACGTGGGTACGAAGTAGGTGGAGAGTTGGATCCAACCAGCGCTGGGTCTGCCGAGTGAGTGCAATGGAACCAGAGTGGGCAAGACAGTTGCCCTAGACCCTGCCCCCCTCCCCCGAGGTCCCATATCCGTGTGATTCCCCGGCTTTCAACCCTCAGGTCTGCACCCAGCGGTCCCTTCTCCAGGAAGTCCTCCTCAACTCTTCTCCATCCCTGTCCCCACCTGACGTGGCAGGGACTGTCTGTCTCCTCACTGGGATGCAAACCTCCCCAGGCTATGGGTCATTGGCCCTTCTGTTCATTGTTATGTCCCGGGAGCCTAGAACAGCACCTGACACGTGGTAGCACCCCTTCAAAATGCTTGGTAAATAAATGAAGGGGTCACATTAGAAAAGGGAGTACAGGCATTATCATCTACAGGTGGAAAAAAATGATTGGACTTAACCGTGACCTAGATTTGGAGAGACAAAGAAAGGAGGCCATGTTATTACTCTTGTGACTTTGTGTGTCACTACAAACCTTCTGTAGAGCTTGGCGATCACCTTGTACAAATATTTGATCAACATCATATATCCTCTATCTTGCTAGTCAAGAGTATGGCTAGATATAGATGTATGCGTGCATGTGTATTTGAATGTGTAAAGGATATTTGATTTAATAATATCTATTTGCGAGGACGCCGACTCGGGTGTCCGACTTTGGCTCAGGTCACCGTCTCACGGTTTGTGGGTTCGAGCCCCACATTCGGCTCTGTGCTGACAGCTCAGAGCCTGGAGCGTGCTTCGGATTCTGGGTCTCTGCCCCTCCCCTGCTCATGCTCTTTCTTTCTCTGTCCTCAATAATAAATAAACGTTAAAAAAAAATTAAAAAGAGTTATCTGTTTGCAGAGTGCCTGGGTGGCTCAGTCGGTTGAGCGTCCAACTTCTGTTCAAGTCGTGATCTCACGGTCCGTGGGTTCGAGCCCCGCATCGGGCTCTATGCTGACAGCTGGGAGCCTGGAGCCTGCTTTGGATTCTGTGTCTCCCTCTCTCTCTGCCCCTCCCCTGCTCATGCTCTCTCTCTCTCTCTCTGTCTCTCAAAAATAAATTCAAAAAAATTTAAAAAAGAATACGTGTTTGCATGCATGCATGTATATTTCTTATATAGGTGTGCATATACAGAATTGTTGACAAAAAGGCATTCAAAAAACCCTAATCCAGGAGACTGCAGCAGGCTGTAAACGGTGCCCGGCCAGCCTGTGAATTACCAAGGGGCCCATGAGGCAAAGGGCCCCTGTTCTTTAGACAGAGCCCTGCTTATTTTGCAGTTAACTGAAAGGGCCTTTCTGTCGCTTTTGCTTGGCTACAGGGAATGTCCCTGCACACAATGCCGCGTGTGTCCCAAAGCTGGAGGGCCACTTCAGGGAGAACGCTGAAAAGAATCTTTATATTTCAGCTGAACAGATGGATGAAGACTTAAGAGCCCAGGTTCCTCTGGACTCTCTCCATCCCACCGGGGCCCAGAGCAGGCCAGGAAACCTTGGCCCCTCCCGGTCCGCTTCCCGGAACCCTGGCGGCTCCAGCCTTGAGCTGCACCGTGGAACTGGCCCGTGGATGGAGACAGACAGATGTGCCGGAGGCCTTCTCCTGGTGCTTTGTGTCGTGACCGTCTGCCCTGGAAAGCGGCCCAGGCCAGACCCAGATATCTGGACCGTGACCTTGCCGTGTGCGCGCGGCCTCCGCCAGGCTCCTGGAACCCACTCTCCACTGGCCTCAGCCCCGCACCCAGGGCCTCGCGCCACACAGGAAGGCCCGGCTGCAGGCATGTGCCTGGCCACAGGGCCCCACGTGGCTCCCACACACCCACAGGGGAGGGGCGCTGCCCGCTGGCCCCGGCCCAACCCGCCCCGCGCCATCTGCTCTGAGAGCCACACAAAGATGTTCAGCGGGACACAGTGGACCCAAGTGCTTCTCTAGGAATCCGCTCCGATTTCTGCTTGCTCTTTCGTGTTTTTTAATAAGCGACACACGCACGTCCCTTCAGATTCAAAAGGTGTCCAGGAGCGCAGAGGGAAAAGTGTGCGCCCTCCCCCCACAGAGCACTAGCCGGCCGGGGCCCCCTCCGGAGACAGCCAGCGTCACATCACCAAAGTCCACGGGCATGTCCGTTTCTTTTTTGCTTGCCTTTTTGGTAACACACGAGGTAAAACCGCACTGCCCCCCCCCTTTGTGCACTTAACGATCCTCTGGGAGATCCTTTCCCGTCATTTCACTCGCAGCTGCCTTGTTCTCTTTGGGGGCTGATATTTCACTCTCTGGGGAGGTCACGGATTGTTTAACCCATCCCTTATTCACAGGCCTCCAGGCTGCTTTCACACTTTTGCTGTTACACACACCGTGGCAACGGCTGACTCACAAGCCATCTCCCACCCGTGCAAGCATCTCCGCGGGGTAAACCCACGAGGCAGGCACGTTCTCGAACACTCCACCGGGCTGCTGGAAACGACTGGTTGCCTGGATCTCTTTCTTCGCCGACAGCCGGGAGGTCCGCCACACTCTCCCCCGGTTGCCACCACGCTGGGGCCAGTGTGGGAGCCGCGCACGAGCCGCGACAAGAACCGCGATCGCTCACGTGTCACGGCGCCTCCTCTGTGCCCGCTCAGCGCCACCCTCTCCATCTACGGGCGTGACAGCTCATCGGAGAGGCTCCGTTATCCACCCCTTTGTGTTGGAGGGGAAACTGAGGCTGCCGCCCGCCACGTCCGAATGGGAACCACGTCTTCTGTTTTCAACACCACCGTGTGCCCACAAAGAGGCCAGACTGGGGGCGCCTGGGTGGCGCAGTCGGTTAAGCGTCCGACTTCAGCCAGGTCACGATCTCGCGGTCCGTGAGTTCGAGCCCCGCGTCAGGCTCCGGGCTGATGGCTCGGAGCCCGGAGCCTGTTTCCGATTCTGTGTCTCCCTCTCTCTCTGCCCCTCCCCTGTTCATGCTCTGTCTCTCTCTGTCCCAAAAATAAATAAAAAAACGTTGAAAAAAAAAATTAAAAAAAAAAAAGAGGCCGGACTGGACTGCAAACTCTGTGAGGGTGGAGATCGGGTCTGCCTCGGGTCCACCTTGGACCTTGCTCACCACTCAAGTACTGGATGAAGGGCTATCGTACCAGGCGATGGCAATTGTAGTAAGAGCTGCATCCATGGAGCTCCAAGAGGTGCCCAAGTGGCCTCATTTGATCTTTGCAACGGCTCTGAGATAAATCCCATTATCCTTTCCACTTTACACATGGAGACACAGAGGCTCACAGAGGTGCCCACGGCGGGCAAGCAGAGGGCCCGAGACCGAGTCCAAAACCATCCCGAGAGAGGGAAGAGCCAGAAAATGAGGGTGAGGTGAGCGGCCAGGGAGGCAGGAAGAGGAGAGAGGAGAGAACGTCTGGGAAATTGAAGCAGGAAGATGGAAAGGTGTCCGCGGGCCTTGCCACGTGGAGGTCATTGGCAGGGCCAGCTTCAGGCTCCTGGCTCGGGCCTGCACCTCTTTTATGTGGGTGATAAAGGGGTGGGAAACTCCAGACGGGCAGAGGACGTGGGGACATTTGCGCTACATCCAAAAGGAAAAAGTGCTGGGGCGCCTGGGTGGTTCCGTCACATCAGCGTCCAACTTCGGCTCAGCTCATGATCTCCTGGTTCGTGGGTTCAAGCCCTGCATCAGGCTTTCTGCTGACAGTGTGGAGCCTGCTTGGGATTCTCTCTCTTTCTCTTTCTCTCTGCCCCTCCCCCATTCATGCTTTCTCTCTCTCAAAAATAAAGAATTAAACTTTAAAAAACAAAAGGAAAAAGGGCCTGGGACATCTTCATTCATCGGCATGGGCGGGTGCGAGGCACCTCCCAGCTGGAGGGCGGCCCGGGGAGGCCACTCGATGCTGCCAGGGGGACTGGACCGAGGACCTGGGAGAGGTGACGGCCGCTCGGAGAATGTGAGCCCGGGACGCAGGAGGGAAGAATGCCCTGCTTATTTTCACCTGCGGCACTTCACACCGTCTTCATGCCCACTCGGCCCCCTCCTTTAAGCTTCAGCCAAAAATGTAGCCTGAAGACCAAAGCCCTGTGTCATGCTCGGTCAATCTGGCACAAGCAATCTATGCGGAACTCAACATGGGAAATACTGGGAAGTTCAAAATGCTCACAATTCTCAAAGCCTGTTTAAAAAAAAAAATTTCAGGGGCGCCTGGGTGACTCAGTCGGTTAAGCATCCGACTTCGGCTCAGGTCATGATCCCACAGTTCACGGGTTCGAGCCCCGCGTCGGGCTCTGTGCCGACAGCCCAGAGCCTGGAGCCTGCTTCGGATTCTGTGTCTCCCTCTCTCTCTGCCCTTCTCCCCACACCCCTCTCAAAAATAAATAGACTTAAAACAACCACCCAAAAACATGGAAAAAGCTTTGCTCCATGCCGTCCGAGAGCTGTGGACAGACCACAAGGCATAGCGGGCGTCCACGGGGCGCTCGCCACATCTGAGGGCTGCTTGGAGCCACTATTTTTTTTTTTTTCCTTGTCAAAATAAATGGGCCTTTTGTGTTGAAAAAGATTTCATGGTTTGGTTTCCTCTGAGAACAGCTGACCCTCGTTGACGTTAAAGCACCTCATCGAAACTCCCACTGCCATGGGCTGGCTGTCCTCGGGTGACCTCCACCCTAGGCAGCCCTGCAGGCCCCGGTGGGGATGGCTGCCTCCCCCCTGCACCCACCAGCCACTTGGGAACTGGTCTAGGTGGGAACCCCGGGGTGCCCGGCAGGCCCCAGGATAGGCGGCAAGCTGACAGCAGGGTGAAGAGAGGACTGGGCGTCTGGAGCCTCTGGCGGGCCCTCCCCGCTCCTACTGTGGGGGGTGCAATAGCCTGGTGCCCAGATGCCGCACTCTGGACGCAGGTGCACCGAGGCCACCCGTCCCCGGCTGCTCCCAGGCCCTTTCCTGCGAGATCCACCCTCCCCCTGCAACAGGTGCTTTGACGTGAGGACCCCTCTGGACGGCAGTCTCCAGCAGGGCTCAGTCTGGGGGTTCTCCCGCCTTCCTTCATCTCCCTCCTATTTCCCCCCATAAGCCCCTCGCACATCCCATCTCAGTATTCGCGTCTCCGAGAATCCAAAAGAACACACCCGAAGCGTCTAGAAATCGATGGGACTGCAGCAAACAGCCTGGGCGTTCACTGCCTGGAGGGTGAGGTCAGTCTTCCAGTCTCATGCCAGTGCCCGGCTGTAACTGGGGTCGTCACTCTGTCCCCTTCTGAAGAGACACGGACGCCCTCCCGAGAGGTGCACGGCGAGCCCCAGCCTGTCTCAATCCCGTCCCCCCGGGCGACTGTGTGTCCCTGTTATGGGTACCTCGGCGGGTTGGCCGTTCCCATGTTCAAGCGTGAGGCGACGGCGATACCTCACAAGGAGAAACCGAGAGCATTGGGGCGCAGCGGGCGGTTCCTGCTCTTGGCCCTGCCGACCCTAACCAGGGACTCTGGGTGCCATGAGGTCAGAGGGCAGGGAAGGGGGAGAGGAAGGAGGGTGCAGGGGTGGGGGGCATCGGGGTCATTTTTACTATTTACCGAGAAACTGGTGCTGCCTTTTCTCAACGGGTCGTGAAGTCCCTGTCAGTCGGGGGGGTGGGGTGTCTGCCAGACCCCTCCTCAAAGAGAGGCGTGGGGGCCGCAGAAGTGGAAAACGGGCAGGAGGTTAGAGAGAGCAGCCGGGAAAGAAGGGCGGGAGGCCCGTGCCGGGTGGCAGTGTTCCCTGCAAAAGTCACGCCCTTCCTGGAGCCGCACAGGGTGGCCTCGTTTGGAAACGGGGGTGTCTGCGGCCGTAACTAGTGAAGGTGAGGTCGTGTGGGAGTAGGGCGGCTCCAGGGTCCAGTAGGACCCGCGTCTTGGTACAAAGAGACACAGAGATGAGGGAGGAGAAGGCCACGTGACACTGGGCGGAGGTCTGTGTAATGCTGGTGCAAAAGCCAAGAAGAACGAAGAACACGGAGTCCCCAGGAGCTGCAGAGGCAAGGGAGGGCCCCCCCTCGCCCCCCGCCCCTCCCCCCACTTCCCCACCCCGGGAGCCTCCAGGGGGGAGCAGGGCCCCGCCCACACCTCGAGGTGGGACCTCTGGTCTCCGGAATGGTGACAGAAGAACCTTCCGTGGCTGACACTGCTGGGTTGCGGTACTTTCCCGGCCCCGGGCGGCCCGCGTGGCGGCCCCTGGCTCCCCTCCAACCAGCGCCCCCAGGAGTGGTCAGAATCCCCCGGTGACGCAGATCTGGAGAAGGCGCGATGGCATTCCGCTCATTCGCTCAACCAACAGTTACGGAGCGCCGACTCGGTGCCAGGCCCCGCGCCAAGCGCTGGGGCTGCCCCGGGAAACAAGGCGGCCGGGCCCGCCGCCCCCGTGTGGCACTCGGCCTAACGGGCACACGGACGGTCACGCGAGGGGATTGAGGGTTCCCGGTGGTAGGAAGTGCCAGCTGGAGAGTGAGCGCAGTAGGGCAGGAGGGACAAGGCTCTGTCTCTCTCTCTCTCTCTCTCTCTCTCTCTGTCCCTCCCCCGCTGTGCCCTCTCTCTCTCAAAATAAATAAATACGCTTAAAAAATACAAAGTAACCCAGGAGGGTGCTGTGGTGCAAGGGCAGGGAGGTGCCCCCGCCCCCCGCAGGAACTGAAGGCGCCTGTGGCCGCTCGGGGCAGGACCGAGGGTGCAGGAGGCAGCCCCCCAGGGCTGGTCAGGGGTTCTGGACTTATTCCAGATTCAGGGAGGAACCCCCGCCAGTTAAACCTTCATCCCGGCTGGTTATTCTCACAAATGGATTTCATTTTATTTTATGTTTAGTAATTACTGCACCCAACACAGGACCCCAACTTACATCCCTGAGATCAAGAGTGGCATGTTTTGGGGGTGCCCGGGTGACTCAGTCCCACTGAGCGTCTGACTCTTGGTTTCAGCTCAGGTCATGATCTCGCGGTCCCTGAGTTCAGGCCCCGAGTCGGGCTCTGTGCTGACGGCTCAGAGCCTGGAGCCTGCTTGGGAATCTGTGTCTCCCTCTCTGTCTGCCCCTCCCCCACTTGCACTCTGTCTCTCTCTCTCTCTGTCTCAGAAATACATATTAACATATTAAAAAAAAAAGCTACATGTTTTACTGACAGAGCCAGCCAGGCGCCCCTCTCACAGATGGATTGCAAAATGGGGAGACACAGGGCGCCAGGGTGGTTCATTGGTTAAGCATCCATCTGAATCCTGATTTCGACTCAGGTCCTGATCTCACCGTTCGTGGGATCAAGTCCCTTGTCGGGGTCAGTGCTGCCAGCGTGGAGTCAGCTTGGGATTCTCTCTCTTCCTCTCTTTCTGCCCCTCGCCCTCACCTCTCTCTCTCTCTCTCTCTCAAAATAAATACATAAACATAAATAAATGAATAAATAAATAAATGTGAAGGCGGAAGGGCCTGGATAAGGCCCTGGTGAGGCACTGTCATCCCCCGGGGAGCAGTGGGTCACTTAGGCTGAAAATGTGCCCTCCCACCCGCCCCCGTGTACGTACAGACCTCACACTAAGCCTGTACTGAAAAGCAGGCTCGCATCTGGATTCCAAATTGAGAGGAAAAGGAAGGAAAGCGGGGGGGGCAGGCATCCGAACCCAAGATGTCGGCGCCGAGGGGGGCACGGCGGCTCTGCGTGGATGCCCACACACCCCGGAGGGCCTGACTCCGGGGAGGTGTTTAGGGAAAAACCCTCTGTGGGGCTCGTCTCTCTCTCAGGGCTACCCTGGGTCTCGGAGACCCGTTGCTGTTGTGTCTGTGGGTGTCTCTTCCTCGTCCGGACAGCGGGAGCCCGGGAGGAAGGTGGAAGGGGCAGGAAGGGGTGGTGAGGAGAGGGCAGGGGAGGGGCAGGACGACGCAAAGCCCAGGTCATCCCAGCGACGACCTGTGACTCTTCATGAACCCCAAGCGGGGCAGATACAAAGAAAACCACATCTAAGCAGGTCCAACTCAAACCACTGAAATACAGGGTTAAAGAGAAAATCTCGTTTTTAAGTTTATTTATTTACTCTGAGAGAGAGGGAGAGAGAGAGAGACTCCCTAGCAGGTTCTGCACTGAATGTGTGGAGCTCGACACGGGGCTCGAACTCAAGAACCGTGGGATCATGTCCTGAGCTGAAACCAAGAGTCAGACGCTTAACGGACTGAGCCACCCAGGCGCCCCAGGGTTAAAGAGAAAATCTAAAAAAATAGCCAAAGGCCAAAGGGCATCATCAGCGGGACAACAAAAAGAACGGTGACTGATTTTCCTCAGAAACAAAGAACCAGAAGTCAACGGAATATGGTGCCTAAAATGCTGAAGGGAAAACGTGTCAACCCAGAAGTCTCTAGTGAAAAGTACAGGGAAAACATTTTCTTCACACAAAAGCTGAGAAAACCTGAGAATTTACTGCCAGTAGAACCACAATAAGAAACACTAAAGAAAATGGTTTAAGGCTAAAGGGAAACTGTCTCAGATGAAAGGTCAGATCTGCAGGAAGAATCGAGAACACCAGAATTGGTATGTGTTTGGGTAAAAATAAAAGACAATTTTTTCTTAGAAAAAAATATTCTTTGGGGCCCCTGGGTGGCTCAGTCGGCTAAGTGTCCGACTTCGGCTCAGGTCATGATCTCATGGTCTGCGGATTTGAGCCCCGCGTCAGGCTCTGTGTTGACAGTTTAGAGCCTGGAGCCTGCTTCGGATTCTGTGTCTTTCTCTCTCTCTCTGTTCCTCCCCCGCTCGTCCTCTCCCTCTCTCTCTCTCTCTCTCAAAAGTAAATAAACATTAAAATAACCATTAAAAAATACAAAGAAATATAATAGATGTATAACCTATTTGATGCTCATGATGACTGGGTAAACCATTCTGGGCAGACCATTACCGTCCAATTTAAGGAAGACAAAGATACTCAGGCTTGGAGAGTCTAAAGCTTTGCCCAAGGTCGCCAGGTAGGAGAAAGGTGCCCCAAAACTCAACCCAAGTTTTTAGACCCTCCAAGACTCTTCCATCGTTCCAAGAGTCAAGAAACTTTCTCTGTACAGTGCCAGACAATAAATATTTTAGGTTCCGTGAGCCACAGAGTTTCTCCCACAGCTTCTCAACTCTGTGCAAAAGCAGCCACAGATAAACATATAGACGATTAAGCATGGCAGTGTTCCAATAAAACTTTATCTATAAAAACAGGTGGTGGGCCAGCTTTGGCCAATGGGCCATAGTTGGGCAATCTCTGCATTCTTCCACCATCCAGTGGTCTTTAGTTCTGGCCCACAGAGGATCATTCGGATCCACAGCTAGGGTCTGGAACCACTGACATAGCCAATGGGTCGTATTTGAGCCAATACGGTTGTCCCCAACCCTCTCCCCTTCCTGACTCTCTTGGGTTCTGGCCCCAGCATTAGGGTAAGTAGAACACTTAGTTCCTTTTCATTCCTGCCTCAGGGGAGATATCCAAGCAAAGGCCAGGGACTTCTGGGCCCTGATTTCTGCACCGTGTTACGCTCCCTCAGCCTTCCTTCTTTCTAGACTTAAAATAAACCCATAGTGCTTCCTCTGGCGGCTTTCTCCACGTGGCCTTTTGCTTTGAAGCTGCCTCCCCCGCAGGCTTCCAGCCCTTGGGATCAGCCTGGTTCTTGCCTATCCAGACTTAAAACACACACCAACTATATTTGCAACATATAGGCCGCTGCGCTCCACCAATGCCGTGGGACTAACCCCCCATACCCATCCTGTGGTGGCCCAGGCACAAGGGGCCAGAACCAAAGCCTCAGCGGAGACGCTGCAGGAAATCCACTTGCTAGGCTGCCAAGAAATCCCCAGGCTGTCATCGAGGGCCGCACGTGAGTTTTCAGTTCACAAAACATCCCCAGGCTATTTTCAACAGTTTTCCCTCCCAGGGCGCCCATCTCACCTACCAGCTGGCGACGCCGGGTCAGTTTGGTAATTAAGGACACAAAAGTCTTGGCTGTGTTGTAGCCAGCATGCTCAAGGTCAAAGAGCCCGCGGAGGGCCTGAGTCAGAACGCAGAGTTGTACTGCACCCCCAAGCCTCACCCAGAAGTCTGTAAACCACTTCTCCGCCCTTGGAATCACATCAGCACTTTGGACCAATGTTGAAGGTCAGTGTTTGAGCTCATTCTGACCTGATGCTGAGGACACCGAAGCGGAGAGGCACTGTAGGAAAGAATTTACTTAGGGGCTGAGGGGCAAATCCACTGATCACCTCTGTATCATATTTATATGAATGAGAAAAACTGCCTGCTCTGGGCAGTTATAGTCCTGTGGGCACAAGGCTTGTCCCCCCTGACGAGGTATCTTTGTGCAGTGTGCAACCTATACAACCATACCTGTAACCTTACAGAAGAGGCAGCCTAGGCATTTTAAACTCTTTCCACTCTCCTGGGGGGGGGGGGAGGGAAGCAGGCACCTTTGTGGCTTGTCTATAGGAGCATGCCGCCCCCCAAATGCACGGATTGTTAGGACATTACCAAACTGCCCACAGAAGCCTCTCCATGGGCCGTGCAGGCTGAGACACTCTTGCGAACCACTTTAGCAATCATACCCCGGTGGAACGGACATGTTGCCAGGAACGTGGGGAGCGGGGAGGGGAAGGGAGCTAGTGTGTGCTAAGCACTTACTGTATACCAGAGCGCATTCATTCCCTGCCTCAGCCTGGTGGTACCCTGTGGAAAGGGAAAAATTGTGAGGAGGTAGATGGTACCCGATGCCACGCTGGGTGGGTCACGACTGGCTCGTTTTGGTTTTGGTATCTGGTGTTATACGTTTTCAAAAACGGAAACATCTGAGGAAACAGATTCAGAAAAGGCACACGTACGGAGCGCACAACACAATTAACTCACATAAAGTCTGCAGTCAGCACCCAGATCATGAAACAGAACTCAATAGCACCCACCTACGGCCACTTACTAGCTGGTGATCTCGGGTTCCCTGACACCTCCCAGCCTCAGTCTGCTCGTCTGTGACGTGGGGTCCTGCTTGTTAAGCCCCCCACAGTGTGAGGATTAAGTGGAATCAAGCGTATCACCGTAAGGGTACTTGGCTAAGCTCCGAGCCTTTTTATACACACCAGAATCTTCACTATGATGCCAAGGTTGGAACTGTCACCGCATTGGCACAGGCGAGGAAACGGAGCCTCGGGAAGGTTAAGTAACCTGCCAAGTTCTCAGCTCAGGCAATGGCAGAGCTGGGACTCTGACCAAGGGGTCTTGTCTCACCTGCCAGCCCGTTTGTTGAGCTCCGTGTCTGGCACGAAGTCAATGGTCAATCTGCAGCGGCCACTAGGAATGGTGTCCTGATTACGGTTACTGTGCTCTTATTACCAACATGGACGCCTCCCACCCTAGGCGGGTGCGGTCGGAGGAGGGAAGCCTGTGCCATTTGATGTCTCGGGTGACGGGGTCCCACCTGAACACTGGTGCGGATGGGGGACCTTCACGCGTAATGGTCCACTGTGGCAGCCGCCTCAGGCACCTCCTTGACCGAAAGCTGTGACTCTGATCCATTGTCAAGACTAAACTGCCCTCCCCACAGCCCCCTCGTCACGTGGCTGTGAAGTCTGCCCTCTGTCAGGCAAAGATAAATGGCCTTATGTGTTTCGTGTGTGTGCTATATGTATGGTGTGTGTGTGTGCGTGTGTGTGTGTGTGTGTGCGTGTGTGTGTGTGTGTGTGTGTGTGTAGGTGGGGCGAGGTGTGCAAATCTCCAGGACCAGAAAACAACGACACATTCAGGGATGTGTCACATTTGCACTCTGAATGAACAAATGTGACCCTTCAGAAGCAGGAATCTGAAGAATTTCCCGGGTTTCCTGCAGGGCATCTGGAAAGCCTGCCTTTCTCTACCTTTCAAAATGTCCCACATCCTTCAGGGCGCCTGGGTGGCTCAGTCGGTTAAGCGGCCGACTTCGGCTCAGGTCACGATCTCGCGGTCCGTGAGTTCGAGCCCCGCGTCGGGCTCTGCGCTGACAGCTCGGAGCCTGGGGCCTGCTTCGGATTCTGTGTCTCCCTCTCTCTCCGCCCCTCCCCCACTTGTTCTCTCTCTCTCTCTCTCTCTCTCAAATATAAATAAACATTAAAAAAACAAAAATCAAAAATGTCCCACATCCTCCAAACACTCACAGGGGAGACTTGGGGACCAATCAACCAACCTTTACAGTCGTTTACGAGATGGCACGGGCAGGTTGCAATTTCATGCATTTCCGTGGAGTGAGGCCCCGACAGAGGGCAGAGCGGCCATCGGCTGGGCAGGGGAGGAGCGGGTCTGTGACTACAAGCAGTTCTGGCAGCTCTCACGGATTTAGAAGGTAAACAGCGGTCACTCAGGAGATGCCTGTGAGTGCACGGGGTAGCAGACGGGGAAGGTCTCGAAGATGCACACTGATGACCGAGAGTTTGGACGTGAAGACAGTGGCAGGGGCAGCTGGCTGCCTCCACACACAGGTTCCCCTTCCCTCGTGCAGAGTTATGGCCAGGAGGGGGCTGCAGCTGGGACCATGCTCCCAGGATCCCCTGAAGCCAGGTGACTGCATGCTGGCCAGGAGAGAGAGGCCAGAAGGGAAGTATGCCCCTTCCAGACCTGGCACGTAAAAATCGCCTTGGGAGGGGCGCGCCTGGGTGGCTCAGTCGGTTAAGCACCTGACTTTGGCTCACCTGACTCTTGATTTGGGTCCTGATCGCCCGGTTCGTGACTTCGAGCCCCGAGTCGGGCTCTGTGCTGACAGTGCAGAGCCTGCTTGGGATTCTCTCTATGCCTCTCCCTCTGCCCCTCCCCCCCACCCCACTCTGTCTCTGTCTCTCTCTCTCTCTCTCTCAAAATAAATAAATAAATGTAAACCACAACAAAAACCCTTCCTGTGAAACGCCAAACCTCTCTCTCCTCATCTGCAGGCTGGATGTTAACGTCCAGAGCAACCTTGAAAGCCAGGAGTTGAACAGGATGGACCCTGCATCAACCTAGGTCTCTCTGTCAAGCTGGAACGGAACGGAACAGAATGGAACAGAACTTCCTCCCCTGCTCCTTCTCCGGAGGATTAGATTTATGGGAATGAGGAATAAGGACGTTTGCTGGGAGACCACGGGGGTTTAGGGGTTTAGGTGTCACAGTTACATTATCAGCTGACAACTAAAATGTTTCATTGCTAAAGATGAATGGCAAGACAATCGAGATACTAACGGCCGGTCAAGGTACTTGTGCACCATGAAGGTGTTGCAGGTAATAATGAAGTAACTGGTAGCTAAGTGGTCTAGTACATTCTCCAAGAGGGGAACTGAGAGATTTACCATATTCACGAAGATGTCCGCACAGTGTCCATTATACCCTCTCCAGACCTCCCCTCGGCTTCCGGTCCGAGGAAGGGGAATCCCTCCCCAGGACGCCGTTCTCTCTGGGTTCTGCAGGCAGCTCGTGAGGGTGCAGCTGCAGGGGTGAGGTGGGTGAGTTCTCCTCTGCATGGGGCCAGGCCGGCCAAGCTCAGTACTCCCAGATGAGGTTCTTCTGTCGTGCGTGGAAAGGATGACCAGGGGAAGGCACTGTCCTCGGGTGCCATGACGGCTGCCCAGGCCGAGTCTCCTCATCTCCGTCTGTGAGATTTTCCCAGCAGTATGTGGCGTTGAGCCAAGCTGGCTCCCTGACTTCTAGGTCCCAGTGATGGCGCCCCAAGGAGGCTCTGTCTGTCTCCCAGAGGTGATGGCCCCTGGGACTGGTCAGTCCCAGGCTCAGAGAGAGCCCAGACCTCACCCAGGTGTGCACCCGCAGCAAACTGACCTTCCTAGACACAGATCAGGACGTGCGGGTTGGGTAGGTTCTAGGGTGCTTGGGGGACAACTGGAGAGAAAACAGAAACCCGGACCGTCTTGGAAAATCCAGGAAGTGCGTGGGCCGTTGGGAAGCGATTTGGTGGAAGAGGGTCAGAACCACAGCTCTGCCGCGTGCTCTGCGTAGAACGAGCAAGGCCCCTTCTGTGGTGAAGCACTTAGAACGGCGCCTGGCACGTGATTAGTTCCCAGTACAAGGTAAACATTATTGGTGCTGAAATCGAGGGATCACAGGCCATGGGTCCCACGCACTGGGCGTCTGGCACAGGCGACGCTCTTCCGGAGGCCGAACAAGAACTGAAATTCAAGTTCAGGGCTTGAGGCTGGGGGAGGTGAGTCATCAGTGTTGGGTCGCAGGCCAGCTGGGTGACTTCAGCAGGCCCGGCCACCACCTCCCGCCCAGGGCCTCACCATCCCTGCGCCCCTCCCTCCTGCGGGCCGGTCCAGAGACGGGGGAGACCGGGTCGATCCTTCCGGACGACTTTGGCCCCACCCTTGGATCTGGGGCCTCTGCCCCCCAGGACTGGCCTTTCCCCTTCCCGCCAGCACCAGCACTGCCCACCCACCCACCCTCGGGGGGCTCCCCGCTTGCTCACTGCCGGTCATCCCAGATTCCAATCTCCAGACTCACTGGCTTGGATGAGAGCCTTTGGCCGCCCACCCTCGGAGGGTCGGACAGGGACCCAGCCCACGAAACAGATGTTTTCTGCTCCTTCTTTCCGCTCCTTTGTCTCGCAGGGAGAAAGGGGAGAGCAAACCCTTCCCATTTTGTCTACCCTGCGCCGTCCCTTGACCTTCTAGGGTGCGGTGGGGCTCGTCCATGGGGACGATTTACGTCCTGCGCTGAACTGGCTGCCAGAAGCATCAGGTTTGTCCTACGAGGGAGGGGCGGGCGCTCTGAGCGGAATGGGCACAGATCGGAGTCTTCACTGCTCACGGTCACGGCCTCGAACAAGTCCCGGCCTGTTGGAGCCACAGTTTTGTCATCAGCGGAAGGGGGATGATAACGCCTTCCGGTTGGTCTTCTCCACGGCCCTGAGGCCGGCAGCACTGGCCCGAGCCGCTTGGCACACTGGCACGAGGAAGGTCAGAGGCCGCTGGGCTTGTTCAGACTCCAGCCCGCATTCCACTCCTCTTGTGTGAGGCCGGCTGCTGTCTAGAGCCTGTCCTCACCCACAGACTCGCTGCTTCTCAGGCCTGGACAGTTGCCCCCTCTCCTCGTGGTGGTCCCCTTGGGTGCACCACCCTGATGAGTCTTCTTCCAGGATGGCAGGCTGCTCAGCTGTGCCCTTCTCCAGAGATTTCCCTGAGCTGACGGGAGCCCCCCCCCCAAATGCCCAGGAAGTTATTTAGCACCCCCCCCCCCCCCCCCCCCCCGCCAACACACAGCCCCCAGAAGTGACCCGCAGCCAGTGACAGACAGATTCAGGCACAAAAGCCCAGCCCCTTGTGCAAGGAAGGACAAGTCTGCGGGAGCAAGAGCTCCAGTGCAGAATTCTCCGGATAGACAGAGCAAGAACGAGCTGTACCTCCTCCCAAGACATCCTCCTTCTTGGTCTGTAGAGAGAGCGTGAGCTGGGAACAGAAAGGCAGATGTGGGGCTGACTCCGGTTCTAACAGTCCCTAGTGGGTACGACTTAGGTAGTTCACTGTGCCTTTCTAGGCTTCTTATTTATAGGATGTGGGTTATTATGTCCATACCGTGGCTCCCAGGTGGGAATTCCGAATTCCAGAGCACCCGCAAAGCCCCCGGAATGGTGTTTGGGGCACAGCCCTGTAGCCATGGCTGCCCCTTCCCTTCCCTCCCAGGAGGAGATAGGCTGAGGGGGACCGCCGGTGCGCGAGCCATGCCCTGATTCGGCCTTGGTCCGTGGTGGCCAACACTGGCCCAGCAGGAGTGTTGGAGGCCAGCTGCGCTCTGTGGCCTGTCTGTGGGCCCTGGTGGCCTCATAACTCCTCTGCGACTCAGTTCAGGAGCCAAACCGCCTGTAAATGAAAACTTCTGATGCCCAGCTTTTGGTCTGGAGGCCATCTTGTCTGAGCACTGGCCTGCCAAGAGGCCCCCTAGGCCACAGAAGGCCTGCCAGGGTCTCTGGTGGACTTCTCCACATGGCCCCAGACCTCCTCCATCTGACACCACTGGGCCATTGCTCCCGGCAGCCTCAGGCCACTGATCAGTAAACCCCAAACCAAGGAAGCTGACTCAGTAAGAAAGACGGCTGCTCCACTGAGTCAAGAGGTCCCCCCTTAGCAAGTCACAAGCTCCCCTTCCAATAACTACTATCGAGGAAAAGTTGCAGAGGCCGCTCGTAACCTGCCACTCTGGGCACCACAGGCAGGCCACCCAAATCAGACTTCATCTAAGGGCTGAAGCGAGGCTCACATGTACGGTCTCCAGCTCTTGGCTTTTTGTCCCTTGCTCTATTCCTTGCCATGTCACAATCCTGTGTGCCTTGGGACAGAAGCGGATGGCCACGGTGGGGCCCGAAGAAGCTCGGGAGCTTCCCGGACCCTCGTCAGACTGTGGCCTGAGCTACCACTTAAGGAAAAGAGGGTGTCCAGCCCCAAAGAGGTATCACTGTCACCCAGATGGAGCTCCAAGAGACTAACCAGCATGCATGGGATCAGGGAAGCAGGTAATACTAAGGTTTCAGGACACGAGGTGAAAATACCATATAAAAGGCTGATTCTGCCAACAGGATTAAAATTCCTTCGAGTTTACCGCTTCAACCTTTTTCCTCAACAGGCCTGGCATGCCTATTTTTTCTAAATGTTCCCTTTTTTTCTGACCAAAGATAATCCCATTCTAGACCATGAGCCTATTCTTAGTCGGGCAAGATCACTCATAAGAAGCCGCTCTCATTTATTGAGAGCTTATTATGTGCCGCGTGCTTTACACAATCTCCCTTTGTCCTCATACCCCAAGGCATTACTTTTACTCCTGTTTTATAGTTGAAGAAACAAAGGCTCAGAGACATTCCCATGGCTTGCCTAGATCACTGAGGTGGCAGGTGACCTGGTCGCTGGGACACACAGTCCCAGAACCTTGGTCTGGCTGGCTCCGGAGCCCACGTCCTCGGCTGCCACAGCAGTTCATCCGCCGAGAACAGGAGAGTTCCGTGAAGGGAATGTTACCTTCTGTTCTTTTGTCCTCAGTCTGCGAGACGAGAAGGAGCTTCCCACACCTGCCCACGCAGAGTGACTGACTACAAACAGCAACCTTACGGGGGCTGCTTTTTGCTTGGATTCCACATCACACGACAAAGGGCCAATGTCTTCCTAACTGGGGTGCTCCCCAGTGGCAACTAGATACTGTGAGAGGAGGAAAAAAAGAAAGAAAAATCAAGGGGTGGGGGGTAGGCCTTTAGCTCATCCGGATCTTCAAAAATTGTCCATTTTGATATCCCCCCCGCCCCATTAATGAAAAACCCCACAGCCAATACAAGTTAGAAAATGCAAAAAAAAAAAAAAAAAAAGGAAACAGAAGGAAAAAAATTACGTGTAGGACTCTTCAACCAGTGATTTGCGGGCAAATTTCCTTCGGTCTTTGTAAGGGTGGGAATTTAAAAACATCACGGTCAGGATCGCACCGTGTAAGTATACTGATTTATTCGTGAGAAAAATTTCATCGTACATGTTTTTTAGAAACATCCTTGGCCTTACGTCCTTTTATAAACCATGCTTTGTCTCCCGCTGCACCCAATTTTCCTTAACCAGCTCCCGGGGGGGGGGGGGGGGTCACTTAGGTTGGGACGAAGCATGTCTAAGTCGTTTCTCGGCTCATCTGTTGCTTTAGGGTCTCCGAGATCAATTTCGTTTTCCTTGGCAAACCTAGGTGCCTACCGTAGTGGCACCTGCCGTGGGGCTTCCCTGCACCGCTTTCCTTGTGGACAAACTCTCTTCACTCCGCCCCCCGACAGATAAAACCCTGCCATCGCCCCGTGAGCCTGGCTCTCCCACTGGCTTGGCAACAACTTCTGCCTCCAGCCCCGTGGACCCCACACCGTGCTCTCGGACAGTCAGCCACTACCTGTCCCTGTATCGAGGCAGTTAAGAGAGCCCTGAGAGGCTTCCCCACCCCTCCTCCCTACCCCCAGGGATTAGCCTTTCGTTCCTTTCTTCCTCTATACCAACCATCTCAAGGAGTACCAACGGAGCTCTTGTTTTCAAAAGATTTATCCTCTTGGAGAAAAAGTTCTCCAAAGCCACAGTGGTTAGTGCAGCAGCCCTGAGGCTTTAATGGCCCACTGCTCTGGCCAGATTATGTGCAGGTAAAGGACCTTCCCCCACTACCCGTATCTTGTTGTTCAAGGCCACTCAGCTCACTTTGGGGCCAAACAGGACAAGCAACCAAAACCACTCACTCCTCCCTCCCTGGATCAAATAAATATCTTCATCCACTTGCTTATATTTAATCCACAGGGGCTAGTCTGTAGAATGGGGCTGTGTCTACCCAAGTCAGCTCCGGGAACATCTTAAGTACCTGCTGGAGAGCTCTGGCCCCTGCTTCCCCTTCTTTCCCAGCTGTCCTCCTCCAGATGTTTTGGTCCTACACCAAACTCACCCCAGCGAAGCTGAAGATAGGGAGAGGAGGAACTAGTTAAATATTACGGTTCAAACCCACCGACTTAATCCAGTGGTTCTCAGGCTTTGCTGTCCATTAGAATCACCCGTGCAGGAGCACCTGGGTGGCTCAGTCGGTTAAGCCTCCGACTTCGGTTCAGGGCATGATGTCGTGGTTCATGAGTTCGAGCCCCGCGTCGGGCTCTCTGCTGACATCTCAGAGCCTGGAGCCTGATTCTGTGTCTCCCTCTCTTTCTGTCCCTCCCCTGCTCTCTCTCTCTGTCTCAAAAATAAATAAACACTGGAAAAATACATAAAAAAGAATCACCCGTGCAGCTTCTAAAATTCCCTGATGCCCAAGTGCACCTTAGACCACTTAAATCAGAATTTCTGATTTAACGGGGACCAGAAACGGTGTTCAGGTGAGCCACATTCAAGAGCCAGTAACTTAACGGCTGTTACTCGTATCTCTGAATCAGTGTTGCCAGCCATGTCTGTAAGTCCTATACGTACCTCACTTTAGAACTTTCCATGTGGAGTCAGGCATACGGCCAAGGCTTCCGACGATGATAGAATACCTCAGTCTGTTCCTGATTAACTCCTAGAACTGGAATGCGGTGGCTATTCCAAGACCACACATATGTCCCAAAGTCGCACATGACAAACATTTTATTACGTTAAAAAAAAAAAAGTCATCTGTCAGCTGTTCAACTGCAGGCTACCTCATCTGAGGTTACCTCAGAAAAATGGCATCAGAAAACAAATACAGATTTTCAGGATCACAAAATGGCGAGATTCTGCTCCACTTCCCCATTAAATGTTAATCAGTGGCTTCGGCCACTTCTGCTCAGAGCACCCAACTGCTGACATCACATAGGACCCGGTTATCCTAATGACACCGGCGAGAGGGGTCCGTCCCCAGCCGCCTCCCCGGCTGCCAGACGGTGGCGGCCTGAACAAGAAGGCAACACCCGGTGGCTCTGGGCCACTCCTCCGCGGCGAGCTCGCGCTTCTCACGATGGGCTCCGGGGGCCACATCGACGGCGGTGGCGGCATCTGGGGCCCACATGAGCAGACACCGCGCGGGGCCGCGGTAGACCCCGCGATTGCTTCCATCTGAGGTCCCACCCGGCGTGGTCCCGCCTCACTGCGCAGCAAATGTCACACCCCGAGAGAGGGTAGGAAGTGGTGCTTCACCCCAGGAGGCGGGGACACCTGTAGAGGGACCCGCCCCGCTTGCCTTCTGGCTCCTAGCGGCTTCTGAAGACCGCGGCGTCCACGCCACAATCTGGGCATTTGGACACGACCCAAATGCCGTGCGTGGGTCCTCAGTTCGCCCTCCCGTTCCCGGGGTGTGTCGAAGGCCGTGCAGTTTCTGGGGGTCAGAAGCTCCCAGGCTGCTCGAGAGGCACACGTGCGTTCTCACTTCTCTTCTCGCCTTCCTGCAGACACCCGGCCGTACCTCTGGTGGCTTCGGGCGAGGTCAGATGGCTTCCTCCACCTGCAGGGGCTGCCCCACCCCTCCGCCTTCGAGAGTCCTTCTGCTCTGCCCACACCCATCCCCACCCCTGCACCAGGCCCCGCCACAGAGGCTCGCCACCCGTACCCGTCCGTCAGAGGACGACGGTGAGCGTTCAAGACATCCGTCGTTTCCCCACCCTGGGCCAGCGCCCCCCTACCCCTACCCCTTCCTCCTCCCTGCCGTCAGTCCTGCACCAGGAAGTTGATGAGGGCCGTTCTGGGGGAGAGGAACGTTTTCTTGATGCTTCGCCCCTGCAAGAGCCTAACACCCAGCTCGCTTTGGAGGACGAGTTCGTGGACTTTGTCCTGGTCCCGCGAGACTCGCTGGGGCACGGGGATTGTGCCGCAGGCTTTGTTGTTGATCTGAGGAGAGAAGCCGAGACAAGCGATGAGGAAAAGTCCTGAGAGTGGCAGGCGCCTTCCCCGAGGAGGGGTGGCGCCCGTGCCCAGCCTCCCAACACACCCAGACGGGCAGGGAGAGGCTGGGGGCCCCCGGCACCTGCGGCCAGTGCACCTGTGCTTCCCGAGCGTGCCCCGTCCCAGCTGTGCAGGAAGTGAAGTCACACACCCTCAGCTGCTCCCTGGGGGAGGGGAAGGGCTGCGTCACCCAGGATTTTACCCAGGCCGCGGGTGGGCCGGCTCGCGCGGAAGGCAGGCAACCTCCCTGTCACGGGCCTGGCTCCTGTGAAAAGGGGGCGCCCGGGCACGGCGACCGGGAACCTGGGCCCACATCACTTTAACTCTCCTTGCCAAGAAGGGGCCGGTACAGTTGCAGACGCCGGTGGGTATTCACTGAGGATTTTTCAATACGGACAAACTTCACAGCAAGTATGAACTGACGTGGGCACGGGGGAAAGTGCTCTCACGGCCCTGGTGGCTTCTCAACAGCCATGCTTCAAATCCCCAAGCCCACTGCTCCCGTAAGAACACTCAACGCTTCTTTCACTGACGCTCCTGTTTTTTTTTTTTTACTGGGAAAATGCAGTCACTGTATTATGAAAAGTTACCAGGAATAGTCTCTGAAGTTTCGACCAAAGCCTATTAGGTGTCCCTAATCACCCGCCTCATTTTTTTCAGATTTATGTAGAACTTGGTGGCATTTTTCTTGGTTGCATCACTCTATATCACTGCGCGGGAGCCAAATATGGTAAAATAGTACGTCCTGAAATGTTCTAAAATATGGTTCTTTTGGGGGGGGGGGTGCCTGGGATTGGTTCCATCCAGCGGCTCAGTCGGTTGAGCGTCCAACTCTTGGTTTCAGCTCAGGTCATAATCTCGAGGTTTGTGAGTTCGAGGCCAGCATTGGGCCCTGCACGCAGTATGGAGCCTGCCTGGGATTCTCTCACCGCCCTTCCCCCGCCACTCGCAGTGTCTCTGTCTCTCTCAAAATAAATAAACTTAAAAATAAATAAATATACAAATAATGAATTAAAAAAACGTGGCTCTTTTAAAAAAGTGTGAGTCTAGGGGCGCCTGGGTGGCTCAGTCGGTTGAGCGTCCGACGTCGGCTCAGTCATGATCTCGCGGTCCGTGGGATCAAGCCCCACGTCGGGCTCTGTGCTGACAGCTCGGCAGAGCCTGGAACCTGCTTCGGATTCTGTGTCTCCCTCTCTCTCTCTCTGCCCCTCCCCCACTCATGCTCTGTCTCTCACCATCTCAAAAATAAATAAACATTAAAAAAGAACAACTTGGGGCGCCTGGGTGGCGCAGTCGGTTGGGCGTCCGACTTCAGCCAGGTCGCGATCTCGCGGTCCGTGAGTTCGAGCCCCGCGTCAGGCTCTGGGCCGATGGCTCGGAGCCTGGAGCCTGTTTCCGATTCTGTGTCTCCCTCTCTCTCTGCCCCTCCCCTGTTCATGCTCTGTCTCTCTCTGTCCCAAAAATAAATAAAAAATGTTGAAAAAAAAAAAAAATTTAAAAAAAAAAAATAAATAAAAAAAATAAAAAAGAACAACTAAAAAGTGTGAGTCTCGGGGTTGGGGGTGGCTCAGCCGGGTTAAGCGTCCGCCTCTGGATTTCAGCTTCGGTCGTGATCTCGTGTTTTGAAGAGCTGGAGCTCTATGTCGGGCTCCGTGCCGACAGTGTGGCACCTGCTTGGAATTTTCTTTCTCTCTCTCTCTCTCTCTCTCTCTCTCTCTCGCTCCCCCTCCCCCACTCGCTCTCTGTCTCTCAAAACAAATAAACTTAAAAAATAAAAGTAAAATGAAAAAGCGTGAGTCTCCTGGACGCAGGGTTTTGGTGTCCTAAAACGGAAGAGCTAGGGCTGCTGCTCAAAGGACTGTGCCCCCCACCACCCGCCTTCTCGTTTCTAAGCCATCGGGAGCTACCTTCTTCCACCGCCCTGTGCTTGCTTTGACCGAGACCTCCCACCCTGTCACACCAAAGCCGTGCCCCCCGTGAAGTCCTGGGGGCCCCGGACACGGCCTTCTCAGAACTTGGTAATGAGTCACACAGCTCCAGCTTCCGCTTCCGGATCTTACCCAGGGAAGAGGGGCCCGGGGCAAGCGAGAGAGCGCGTGCTTTTGCGCAGACAGACTCAGGCTTGACTCTCAGGCCTGGACTCACAAGCCGTGGGACCTTCAGTTTTCTCTTAAGGATGGAATCTTCCGGACTGTTGAGGAAGATCACCTGTCCGAAGGGACCAGCTCACTAAGCCTTACGCCTCCTTGCTCCCGGCCACGATGGAAGGGGCCGGTGTGGGATGTGCTCAGCACAATGACCCTACTTCCAGACCCAGGGATTCCCTGGGGACCTGGGGGCTGGCCCCTCTGGTGAGGCCTATCCGGGGAGCTGAATCGTTCTTGTCCCCAGCTGGGCTGGGGAAGGGGGTCCCGTGACCTCAGGATGTGGCCAGGGAACCCAGCAGGCCTTCCCACACGGCCCCAAGCACCCTCTCATGGCTTCTGGAGCCCTGGGACTCCCCTGAGTCGCCTTACCCTGGGCAGTCCCTTCGCGGCGGGTGGGTCTCTATCGTGCTCCACCTCCTGGCATGAGGCACCAGTTAAATGGACAACAGATGCTCCCGGACTTGGCCTTCAGGGGCCCAAAGGGGAAGAAGCTCTCTTTGACTTTAGAAGAATCTTTTGGTCTCTGTTTGGTGGTTCCACAAGCTTCTGCCCCTCCATCTTTGCCACTGCCCCCCCCCCCCCATCACCCACAGTCTCGGTCCGAGGCCTCAGCATTGTTCTCTTGGACTTTTCCAGCTGAAAAGTTGGAAACCATGAGCACTGCCCTCGCCCCACCCACGGCCACTCACCGACAGGGAGGCAGCCCCGCAACAGCGAAAAACAAGGAAAGCTCCCGCCGACCGAGCTCTCGCTCTGTGCCAGGCGCTGGGCTACGCAATCCACCCGAGCAAACCTGCTTATCCTCCTGCAGCCTCGTAAGGCACATGCAGGACCACTGCGTGCCCACTGTACGGATGGGAAAGCCGAGGCACAAGAGGTGAAGTCAGCTGCCCGAGGTCCCACCCCACAAGTGGAGACGGGATGACCTCATGGATCCTCTCTCCCCCTGGTCAGCCCCCTGCTAGCCCCCAGCCCTGATGCCCTGCTTGAGCCTGTGCTCTAGCCCCCCTCCATGGCTCACCGTCCCAATGTCCCTGAGGGCGCTCCCCCCTTTGCTTCTGCCTAGCAGGCATCCTCTTCTGCACTAGGGAAATGCTGCTCCTCTTTACGGCCAAGGTCCCACGTCCCCTTCCGTCAATGCCCTGACTGTGTGAAGCGGTGATCCCGACACGAGCACCTAGCAAGCAGGACCGGCAGGAGCCTGTCATTTAGTCATTTATGTGACATGGGTAAAACAGGGCCCGCTCCAGGGCAGCTGTGTGGGGGTAAATGAGTCAGGATCTCGAAAGTTCTTCGGGCAGTGCCCGGCCCGTAGTCGGTGCTCACTGCTTGTTAGTGAGTTTTGTCACTAGTGTGTCCAGAAGCAAGCTAAGCGTCTCCTGGCGTCATCTGATCTAATTCTTTCAACAACTAGACAGAGCAGCCACTGTGTGGCCCCCATTTCGCCGTTGAGGAAACCGAGGCTTATGGAAGTATCTTGTAAGACGGAGACTTACGGGCAGGAGAGTCTCGCTCCCAAGCTCCACGTGTTAACCTTGAGTCTCCAGAAACTCCCTGTGTGTGTGTGTGTGTGTGTGTGTGTGGCATTTGTGTGCCCCCTAGACCGTCTCTCGTGGGCGCCACGCTGCATGGAGAGAAGGCAGTGCCCCTGGGCTCAGTATCCCTAGTGTTGGGCACGGCCCTGCATGCCGTGGGCACCGAGAACTCGAGCCGGACCGAATCACACTGAATTACACTGCATGGTGCTCAGCTCCCATTTCCGGCCGGGGCGCCAGTCGAGATCACACGGACGCAGAACGCAGGCCTCCACAGGAGGTCTGTCACACGGCCCGGTGCCCCGAGCCCGAGGTGCTCAAGTTGGGTAGACCCGCAGGGAGTCCCATTTGTAAACATTTTAAACTCGGAGTTTTCATTTCAACGACAATCTGAAATCCTTTCTCCAATTACCAAAACGAAATTTCTTTTCTGCAGTGATCAAAGTGGAATGATACTGCATAGGCTAAACCTCCAGTTCCTCACGCTGGCATTTCTCAATGTGCGGAGGACGTGTTCTCAGGGGCCCACGAGATCTTTCTTATTTAAAAAAAAAATTTTTTTTAATGTTTATTTATTTTCGAGAGAGAAGGAGAGAGCATAAGTGGGGGAGGGGCAGAGAGAGGGGGAGACAAAGAATCCAAAGCAGGCTCCAGGCTCCGAGCTGTCAGCACAGAGCCCGACACGGGGTTCGAGCTCACGGACCACGAGATCGTGACCTGAGCCGAAGTCGGACGCCTAACCGACTGAGCCACCCAGGCGCCCTGAGATCTTTCTTACAGACATCACTTAAGGTAAAGAAGAAACGGCTTCTCTGCGCCACAGAGCTGTTTTTGACTTTGAGAGTTTTGGAAGAAGCCCTCCAGGCCAAGCCCATGTCCTCCTCTCCGTGGGGGAGGCAAAGTGGGGTCAGCGTGGAACCAAGCGCCAGGGGAGGTGGCGTGGAAACAGAGTGGCTTCCGAGGGGCTGAGCCTCCCACATGAAGCCGTTTCTCCACACATCCCCCACCTGCTGGGCCCAGGGTTTGCACAGACACAGAAGGGCAGGGTTTGCACCTGCCTGGCAGACCAGGCCCCTGGGAGGCTGTGCTCTCCCTCAGCCCCTGGTTGATGTCTTCATGGCCTTTTTCACAATGTGCAGTAATATTTTTCTTTCCTTTTTCTCTTTCCCGTCTCTCCCACTCGGCTTACAGCTCTGTAGGTATTAGGGACCCTGTGTGTCCTGTTTGATTTGTATCCCCAGAGCCTAGCACTGTGCCTGATGGTAACGTGAGAACTACTGATGAATCAATAAACCCGGGCAAGGCAACCAACTTCTCTGATTCCTCCACTGCAAACACTGAGAATGGAAACGCCTACTTCACTGAGTGAGAAGAGTTTACTTCGATTTTGGATGCGAATGACCTGGCCCCATACGTGGTTCAGAGACGTGTGTGCTAAGAGGTCCCCCAGTTCAGCCACATCAGCTTACATATGTAACAATCATATAAAGGATAAACTGTTAGAGTTACCTGCTCTATAAAAGGTTGAAATAAAAAATGTCTTTTATGTACCTACAATGATGCAATTTACCAAAAAAAAAAAAATTCTTTTTTTTTTTTTTTAAGTAGGCTCTATGCCCAGCACGGAGCCCAATGCGGGGCTCAAACCCGCGACCCTGAGATCACGAGTTGGAAGCTCCACTGACTGAGTCACCGAGGCGTCCCCCCCCGCAAAAGAAATTTGATGTAGCCTTTCTGGAAGAGATTTTTCAGTGAGGTGCTCCTGTTCTGCCCACCTCCTCACTCTCACCCTCCTCCCTAAATGAACCAGGAGCAGCTGAACGAAACAGACGGAAGAGGAGACTGGAACACGGCTGGAGAACAAGATGATCAGAACCTGTAATGCGGGACAGGGTTCTATTTTCCACTTTCTAATCCCTGGAGGGCCCTGAGTATTTTACGCTCACAAGCTTTTGGTATGCGGTGACCTCAAAACTGAAGTGTGCAAAGCAAAGAGGGGTGGGACGGTCAGGCTGAGGGCGGGGTAGGCTGGAAAGGCCCAGGCAGTGGCTGTGGGTCTCGCGCGGGGCCGGGAGACTCCCAGAGTCTGGGGCTGCGGGAGAGACTCACCAGGACGGCCATCTCCACGACGTCGGGCTGCTGAAGGAACTGCGGGTCCACGGCCGGCCACGCCTGAAGCAGCACGCCGGCGTCCCAGGCATAGTGGGCACACAGCTTCCCGGGCACCTGTTGCAGGCCTGCAATGCCAAAGCACAGAGGGTCACTGAACACGCAGGGCTCACGGCAGGGGGGGGGGGGCAGGGGGAGTCGCTTTCGCCCCGGCACAGCCCGGCGTGGAGCTGCCTGAGGCCGCACTATGGCTTTCCCCCCCCACTTACTCTGGCCTGGGTTTATGGGTAGCACCCCCCCAACTATTTTCAACAGCGCCCAGAGCTGTAAAGATGGGTGGACACGTGGTTCTAAAGTGTGCATTTTGGGAACAACAAGGCTGCTGATCTGCCTTGGTCTCTGCGGTTCTGTTGATGAAGGAATGTCTTTGTGCTCCTGAGAGCGGATCCCAAAATAATGAGCTGTGCTCGCTTCCTTTCCTGCCTGTGATTACTTGTGGTCCGCGAGGCCCTCCCGCCGGGTCCTTTTACTCATCATCACTGGAGCCCACATGCTGAGAACAGTGTTCCTTCTCGACCTTCTCAGAGGGATCTCAGCCTTCACACTCGACCTCTTCTCGAGAGGGGCTCCTGCCAAGGGCTGAACTGGAAAGAGCTGGCCTTGGCTCGGGGGGGGGTGGAACCCGAGGAGGCGGTGAGGAATCAAAGCCCACAAGTCTGCGTCCCAGAGCGCGTCGTGCTGCGGCCCCAAAGCAGGCACAGGCGGGCTCCACACCTTCAGGGCTGCCCCGGGGACTTCAGCCGGGGGCTTCTGAGCAGGAAAGGCTTGGCCTGCAAAGTCGCTGCCGATCTCATGAGCACAAGAGAGGCCCCAAAACGTGCAGGAAAGACACGCGTCAGAAAGCAGATCCCTGGGCACTACCAGTGCGGCTGCACCCTGACCACCTCCTCGTCCTCCTGGAGGCAGGCCCTGGATGGGGGGCGGGGGGGGGGGGGGGAATGGCAGTGAACGTGGCGGCATTCCTCACGCCGTGACTGGCTTTTCCGGGGGTGGCCCTTGCACACCTCCTCATCGTCATTAGCCTTGAGCCCAGAAGATGCATTTGAGGGAGGAGCCCATGCCTCAGCGAATGGTCTGAAGCCAGCTCTGACACAGAGGGAATGAATCCCACCAACACCAGTGTGCCAGGAACGCTGTGTTGGGACCGACGACGTTTTATTTTCCCCAATGGCAAAAGTAATGCCCGCTCCTGGCAGAAAAGGTCAGACTATAAAGAAGAAAATCATGTTCATCTGGACAGCATTTTTTAAGCTTCTTTTTTGGGAAGATAGTAATGTATTTAATGGCTAGGATATATATAAACCAACCCCACCAAAACAACCCACTACCATCAGGATCATGCTGTATATGGAGTTCTGTATTCCTTTTGTTTCACTACTTTAAAATCATAATTAGAGGGGCGCCTGGGTGGCTCAGTCAGTTAAGCGGCCGACTTCGGCTCAGGTCATGATCTCGCGGTCTGTGAGTTCGAGCCCCGCGTCGGGCTCTGTGCTGACAGCTCGGAGCCTGGGGCCTGTTTCGGATTCTGTGTCTCCCTCTCTCTGACCCTCCCCCGTTCATGCTCTGTCTCTCTCTGTCTCAAAAATATATAAACGTTAAAAAAAAATTTTTTTTTTAAATAAAAAAAATAAAATCATAATTAATTAGAGAGCCTGGGTGGCTCAGTCCGTTAAGCGTCCGACTTCAGCTCAGGTCATGGTCTCACGGCTTGTGAGTTTGAGGCCCGCGTCGGGCTCTGTGCTGACAGCTCAGAGCCCCCTTAAGATCTCCTGCCCTCCCTCTGCCTCTGCCCCTCCCCTGCACATGTGTGCGCTCCTTCTCTCTCGCTCTCAAAAGTAAATAAACATTTAAAAAATAAATAAATAAAATAGTGATTAATTTCATGGGAAAGGATGATATACAATAGCACACATAACACGACTCGTTTTAGTAAATGTTTATACGAACGGACAAAAGGTCACAGGGAATGGAACACAATACCAGCAGTGACTGTATCTGGGAGGTGGGAGCACAGGTGATCTTTCTTTCTTGAAAAATTTTTTCTTAACATTTGTTTATTTTTTGAGAGACAGAGACAGAGCGTGAGTGGGGGAGGGGCAGAAAGAGAAAGGGAGACTCAGAAACTGAAGCAGGCTCCAGGCTCCGAAATGTCAGCACAGAGCCTGATGCGGGGCTCGAACTCAGGACCCACGGGATCATGACCTGAGCCGAAGTCGGATGCTTAACGGACTGAGCTCCCCAGGGGCCCTCTTTCTTTTAATGTGTTAACAGATTCTCTACCAAAAACATTGAATACTTCAGTAATTTGAAAGGGTATTTTGAAATCAAGTTTTCCCACACTGTGAGATCAGTTTAAGATTTTTGTTCTGTTTTTTTCTAATTTTTTTTGTCTTTTTATTTTTTTGCCTTTTAAAATTTATTACTTATTTGAGAGAGACACAGACAGCACAAGTGGGAGAGGGGCAGAGAGAGAGAGAGGATCCCAAGCAGTCACAGCACTGCCAGCACAGGGCCGGACGCGGGGCTCGAACTCGCGCAATTGTGAGCCGAAACCAAGAGTCAGACGCTTAACTGGCTGAACCACCCAGGTGCCCCTCTTCTGGTTTCTTTGTAGGGTTTCTCTGTGTTCCCTGCTGAATCAGCTGTGCCTTCTTTTGTGGGTAACGTGAAAGAACATTACACGGTCAAGTTTCCAACCCTGGTTGGTAGAGTCAACCTCTCCTTCCCTATCGGTTTGTGATTTTTCTTTTACAATACCCTGTAGTCGGGATGGTTTCTGGATTCTCCAAAGCTCTTACAAGTAGCTCTCAAAGTGGCCGTCCGCCATTCGGTAGAGCTCGGCCAGAGCGTGGACCAACGTGCGGCTTCCTCGAGAGGGTCGTGCTCCTGAAAGAAGCTGGTCGGCCTACCCCCCGATGTGTGCGTAGAGGCAGAGGTGATCCACCTTGGAAGCTCAAGCTGCTTATCTCCTCGTGGGTTGTCACAGCCGGTTCCCAGACAGGCCCCGGGTCCACGGCTCACTCTGGAGCGGCGCTGACCCACTCTACTCCGGGCACCTCTGTCGTGATTCTTGTGCTGGTATCGAGCACTTATGTGTTGCTTACTGTATGTTTGACTCTCTGGCACTCTTGCTGTAACCCCGTGCTGCCAGTCGGTCTGAGGGAAGTGAACGCCTGCCAGAGTCTGAGAATCGAGCGGCATCAAAGATGTATTCCTGGGGCCCAGCTGGCCCCTGTGCCCCGGGGTTCCAGCACTTGCCGATGGACCTACTCCATTCCTGACAGATGTGCGTTTTGGCCGAAGCCGAAAGGAGCTTCCTGCTTGTTCCTCAGAAGGGGTGCTATTATGACTCCTATCTAAATACAAGACAGAGGTCACAGGAGGGAGATAATCACGTCTTTATTTTAGCAGGCTGGCCCAGTCTGCCTTGTCCTGTGACCCAGCTGCAGCAGGACGGATTCCAGACCCTCCGCATGGTAATTGTACAGGATGCCTGGGAGATGAAAGGGCCTCGGACACAAATGTTCTGGGCAGAAGCTGTTACAAATTCCACAATAAAAAAAAATGAGGAAGCCCGGCCTTCCTGGAGCGATCAGGATGCTTATTTATAGCAGCCTGGGTCCCTGCCAGGGTTTCCCTATAGACAGGGGTGGGGCCATCCTGCTCAGCGGGGAGGAACAGAAACTCCCAGCGGGTTCTAGGCCCTGTTTTTGCCTCTCTACTCTTTAGGGAGGTAAAAATACCCAACATTTGCATAGCAAAAACAACGGTTTCTTTACATGACACAGCCCGGGTCGAGAGCTGGCCTCTGGGTTAGCACCTGGACAAAGTCTGAACACTTTGGGAAGTGTCAAGGCCGTGGAGCACAAGGCTACCAAGCGGGGGCCGGCTGTTGCCTACGGCCCACCCCCTTCCGATCCCTCCTCTGGGAGAGCTGTTGTCACTGACCTTCCAGGCAAGTGACCAAAACAGCAGAACCGAGCCTCCTCTCGTGCGCGGAGCACTGGCAAGGTCGCCACGCCGCCGTGGCAGCCGGGAGTGAGTGCTGGGGCGGTCACGGTGTCTGTGGCCGGCAGCCTCTCTTGCTGGCCGTCACCAGGCCAGCTGCCACCCCGGCCCCGCGCTCTCACACACACGTAAGGGTGGGCTTGGGGACTCCATGGCCTCTGATCCCCACCGAGCCTCATCCAGCCCTGGCGATTCCAAGGAAATGGACAGGATGTGACGCCGCTAGATTTTGGCTTTTGCCCACAGAAGGGGTCCTGCTGACTTTCTTTTGAAATAACGACACTGACACGCACATGCGTATTCGTATGTAAAATGCCCTCAGACCATCAGTGAGAACTTACTCTCCTTTACAATGGACACAAACACACACACACACACACACACACGCGATTTGTACGTTTGTAATTTTGTTGAAATTGAGGAACATAACACATACGTGTGGCAAAATGCTACACTACACTATTTTACAGCCACTTTTACGAGGAAAAATGGATCCGTGGCAGCAGCCTGGGGCTTTGAGGGTTGCGAGTTACTTCGGAACGCCTAAGCCGGGGGGGGGGGCACAGGGTCACCTTGCTGTGACCTCACAATTACGGTGCTGATGAAAGACCTGAAGCTCCCACAAGGTAAAGCCTGAGGCAGGAGTCCAGACAGAAACCTCCCTGTGCAACCATAAAAATGGCCGGAAGAACAGAAACAGAGAGCTTACCGCCGCATTTTAAGTAACTCGTAGTTTGGACAAGAGGCTAACCCCAAAGTAGCACAAAATAATAGCAAAAGAAAAACCACCCAAATGACTTACAGAGCCTTCGTAGGGGTGGGACACAATGTGGCTGGTAAGAAAAGAACGGGTACGCCCGCCCGTGAGTGTCGATACAGAATGCCAACATCTGCATAGAAACAGATACACATTTCACGGATTACATGTATGGAGTTCTAGTGTCAGATTAAATTCTTTTTTTTTTTTGAAGCTTATTGATTTATTTTGAGAGAGAGCATGAGTGGAGGAGGGGCCGAGAGAGAAAGAGAGAGAGAGAGAGAGAGAGAGAGAGAGAATCCCAAGCAGGCTCTGCACTGTCAGCAAAGAGCCCATGTGGGGCTTGAACTCATGAACCGTGAGATCACGACCTGACCTCAACCGACTGAGCCACCCAGGTGCCCCCTTGTGTTCTCCTTTTCATGGCCACCACCCCCACCCCCCCTGCCCAGTCCCTAACCCCCTGGCAACCACTACTGTGTTTTCTCTCTCTATAAATTAGTTACTTTGAGAACGTTATGTATAAATGGACTCAGTATATAACCTTTTGAGATTGACTTTTTTCACCCAGCATAATCCCCTTGGGATCCATCCTAGCTGTTGCCAGTTAGAAAAGTCATTTTTCAGGATGATGAAATTAGATCTCCAACCAGAGTACCACCAAGAAGCTCCCTGGTGGGTGACTTTCTGCCTTTTTACTGTCCACCACCAAAGGAAACCTTGTGTCCTTCGTCTGGAAACAGTATCAGTGACTCCAAATACACAAAATTTCCCTAAGCAAGCAGCCACCACCCCTTGTCTGGATTAGGACAATACCCTATTATGGTACACAAAAGAGAACTGTGTAAATTCAGACGTGGTGTCTTGAGCTTCTTAGATCCAAAACTTCAGGAAGGAAAAAAGATTTCCTCATCCTGTTACAGCTTTCGCCCACTGCCAAGACATTGGTTCTGTTTCCTACCGAAGGTCTTCACTGGCTCTTGAAGGGACTGGTAGGGGACTATTCAAGCTCCTCTGAAATGTTTCCTTTTTATCCACAGCGTTGGCGGCCATTTAGCCCACAGGGCTCCGGACCTCCCCTAGGGGACCCGTCTCAATTCTGCTGTTCTCTGGGAGAGAACCTGTCCTGTGAAAATCTGCTTCTCTAGGGAACTCTGGGAAATGGCCATTTCTGACCATCCCACCCCTCGCCGCGTTCCCTTTTATAGCCATTCTGAGTTACCTTCCAAAGATGCGGGAATGAAACCTGAAGCCAATGTGGAAGCTGAGTTTTCTAGAACAGACACGTGCGTGTGAAAACCGTGCAAAGCCTTGGCTCAAGAATGACCGGCGGTGTGAGATGACAATAATGAAGCTCCTCGCGACACAGGGCTTCTGTCTGCAAAGGACTTCCCACACCTGGAGACGCTGGCCCTCTTTAGTTCTGGGAGGGCCGGGGAGGGGTCACATCTCCATTCTCTCCTGAGGGCACCTGACCCGAGCCTGTGAGTCAATGACCAGACTGCCACACCAGGTGCGGGGACTCCTCACTTGACTACGTTATGGCCCCTGCTGCTCATTCAGAGGGGGCCACACACACATAGGGGGAGAGCCCGGAGACAAAGGCTTCCCATTACTTCTTTGAATTAAAAAAAACAAAATTAGGGGGCACCTGGGTGGCTTAGTCGGTTGAGTCTGACTCTTGATTTCGGCTCCGGTCACGATCTCACGGTTCGTGGGTTTGAGCCCCGCGCGGAGCTCTGTGCTGACAGCACGGGGCCCAGTTGGGAGTCTCTCTCTCTCTCTTTCTCCTGCTCTTGTGTGCACACACACGCTCTCTCTCTCTCGAAATAAATTAACAAACATTAAAAACAAAAACAAAAACACAATTAGTTGCCATGAATTTGTAAAGCTTGAGGGAAGACCTTAACTAGAAGGCCCTTGCCAGCTCTCCCACAGATGCCCCAGAACGGAGCGTGGCACATAATACATGCTCTATAAACCGACTGAATGAAACACTGTAGCAAAACTAAGATTCAAGCTATACGTACTTGTAACACAGCTCACAAAAGCCACGTGTGCTGTGTAGGGAGAATCATGGAGCAAGGTCTAGAACAGGCGTTTCTATCCTAATACTTTAGCATATGTCTGTTGAGGATCCTGTCGCATAGCTGAAGGACAGACTGGCAGGGCCACGCCCACAGTGCATACTCGTATCCTAAGACCTGGCGGGTAGGGAGGGGGCCCTGGGGAGAGTAGATCCGGTCTGCCCCCTCCCCCCGGCAATGCAACTGAAGGGGGACCCAAGGAGGGGGTTTCAGCAAATCCCACTGACTTTACTCTTTTGTGGGAGAAATGAAATGAGGGAGGAAAACAGAGAATGCGGGACAAAGAAGATAAAAGAAAGACATGTATATTCCAGGATCAGAGGGAGTTTATTGCAAGTTAGATTGGTTTGCTTTAGAGCAAAGGAAGACTAGGAAAGAGTGAACAGCACGCCATTTAAAAAACGTAATGCGGTCGCCAATGCTAAATGAAAGAGCCAGGTTTCCTTCCCCAGGAGATAAGAAAAGGCTGCATAATACGGCAACAGCATAGCAGGGCCTGTACCAAACTCCCTTTGGGGCACTCTGTCTATTCCGCAAAGAACGGGCAAACGACTCATCCTTTATAGTCTGTTCTAAGACAAGGCAAAACACAGAAGGAAACCAACACAATTCATCGGGTGAAGTCGGTGAAACCCTCATTTCTAAACCTGACCACGCCTACTGAGAAAGGCTGGTCTTCCTCAGGAGAATAACGGCCAATTTCTAAATAAAACTCTAGCAGATAGAATTTAACGGTACATTAAAAGTCCACAACACCATGGTCAAGAGAAATCCATCCCAGGAGAGCTTAATATTAGGCAATCGATTAACTGGACCTAAGTCATATCAATGGGGCAGAGGGGGAAGTTAAAAGCAAATGATACAAACACCTTAACACTGGAAGAATGGATGTTAAGTAAAATACAGCTCCCACTCCTAATATCAGTTCTGGAAAACAAGGACGGAAAGCTGTTTCCTTAACATTATAGGGAATATCTATCCTCAACCCACAGCCAACATCAAGCCCAACAGGGAAGCGTGAGTTTCCTTGCTTAAAAAAAATTTTTTTTTTTTTTAATGTTTATTTATTTTTGAGAGACAGAGACAGAATGCGAGTGGGTTAGGGGCAGAGAGGGAGAGGGAGACACAGCATCACAAGCAGGCTCCAGGCTCTGAGCTGTCGGCACAGAACCCGATGTGGGGCTCGAACTCACAGACCGTGAGATCATGACCTGAGTCGAAGTCGGATGTTTAGCTGATTGAGCCACCCAGGCGCCCTGCATTAGTTCCCTTCCCTTCTGGAAGTGAGACAGGGCTGTCTGGCACCAGCATTCTTGAACGACCTGTAGGGTTTTCTAAGCAGTACGTACACACACACGGAGACCTTTCTAACCATTAGAAAGGAAGACAATACTTATCCTTATTTGCTGATCACAGCATCCTAAAAAATCTAAGAGGATTTTAGCCCTTACACAACGTATGAGAAATTGGAAGGGAATGTGGGTCAGAGAATAAGTATGCAAATAAATTTTAAAAATTACACGCCAGCCATTACCAGTCAAAAATTGTAAAAGAAAAAATATTGCAGTCACAAGAGTGTGGACAAAATACAAGAACAACGACAACAAAAAACCCACTTGAGGATAATCTTAAGAAATGCATGGGACTGGGCACCTGGGGGGCTCAGTTGGTTAAACATCTGACTTCAGCTCAGGTGAGGATCTCATGGTTGGTGAGTTCAAGCCCCACATCCCCTACATCAGGCTCTCTGCTGTCAGCGCATAGCTCACTTCAGATCCTCTGTCCTCCCCCCTGCCCCGCCCCCCGCCCTCTCTCTGCCCCTCTCCTGCTCTCTCAAACATGAACATTTAAAAAAAAAAAAATGCATAGGAGTTACATGAAAAAAACTACAAAACTTGACTCAGCACAAAGGAAGTCTAGAATAAAGGGCCAGACAAGGGCAGGGGTGCCTGGCTGGCTCAGTCGGTAGAGTGTGGGACTCTTGATCTTAGGGTTGTGAGTTTGAGCCCCATGTTGGGTGGAGAGATTACTTAAAAATAAAATTTAAAGAAAATGGGGGAGGGTAGGGACAGATCAGATGGAAGTCTGGAAGGGGTAAAAATGTGAGACCTTCCCAAATTAATTCTAGGTTTAGCCAAATTTCAATCAAGATCCAAGCATTTTAATAATAAAATCAGGGCCACCTGGGTGGCTCAGTCAGTTAAGCGTCCCACTTCAGCTCAGGTCATGATCTCACGGTTTGTGGGTTCGAGCCCCGCGTCGGGCTCTGTGCTGGCAGCTCGGAGCCTGGAGCCTGCTTTGGATTTTGTGTCTCCCTCCGTCTCTGCCCCTACCCCATTAGTGCTCTGTCTCTCTCTTTCTCAAAAATGAATAAACATTAAAAAAATTATACCAGAGTTCTACTGAGAAGAAAAAACAGGTGAGAGGAGCTAAAAAAATTATGAAAAAGGAATGAAGGGAGGCTAGCCCACCCGATGTTAAAACCGTATGGAAAAATCCAATAATTAAATCAGTGAAACAGAACATACGCTTGAAAAACAGGCGTGGAGTGGAAACGGGGATAACTTTTCAGGAAAATAATCTGGCGACATACATCAAGAGTCTTGAAAACATTCCTAACCTTCCCGCTTCAAGGACATCCTGTGAAGCGGGAACACAGATTTACGCACAGAATTGTCCACAGTGGATGATGGGAACGAGTGTTACACACGTGACTGGAACAGTTACCAAAGTCATGCCTGTGGACAATTAATGCAGTCATGAAAAACGTTTACGGGTTAAAAAAAAAAAAATAAATCAAAATGTTGACAGATGTGTCTCATTTTCAAACTAGAAATACTCGGAAGTGAATTTTTTGCTAACCAGGGGAAACCTCATCGGAGGAAGCCCGTGTAGAGGGTGGCCGAGCTGTGCCGCACACTCCGTCTTGAGTCCATCCCCGCAGGCCACACTAGGCCTCTGACACTGAGGCCGAGGCCCGAGGGCCCGAGCCCCTCTAAGACTTAACCACCCACACTGGCCACGGAAGGCGTGCGACCTCGACGCTCACCCTCGAGGCAGCCAAGGCTCAGCGAGGGTGTCACTCAGGATTTCCGGGGGACGGAGTGGGCCCAGGCGGGGCTGTTCCAGCATGCGGGATGAGTTTACCACAGAGGCACTGCAAAGTCCTTGCAAAACACCGGGAATCGTGACAGATGCTCTCGTCCGAGCAGCTTCGCCAGCGCTCCAGAGAATTTTTGGAAGCTGATCTGAAAATGCGTCTCAAAAGCCTTAGTATTTTGGGGCGCCCCGGTGGCTCAGTCGGTTGAGCATCCGGCTCCGGCTCAGGTCACGATCTCACGGTTTGTGGGTTCGAGCCCCACGTCAGGCTCGCGGCTGTCAGCACAGGGCCCGCTTCCGATCCCCTGCCCCCCTCCCGCTTGCGCTCTCTCAAGGGGTATTTTATGTCCCTTCTGAGCAAGCATTATGTCTAGATATGTGCTTAAGGAAATTATTCTGCATGTGGACACAAACATAGCTGTTCAACTTTTAAAACGATATTGTATAATTATAAGTGGTCTAAGTGTCCAAAAATCGAAAATGGGAACCGACGATGAACCTCATATACCATCTGAAGAGGTAATCCCGTATCAAAATTAACAAAAAATAGAGATGAGTACAAGGAAAAGAAAGAATTAACTACTGAAGGCAGCTTAGTGTGAAGAATGTTTAAATTATTTCTTTTTTAACGGTTTTTTTTTTTTTTTTTTTTTTTTGAGACAGGGAGACAGAGCATGAACGGGGAAAGGTCAGAGAGAGGGACACCCAGAATCTGAAACAGGCTCCAGGCTCTGAGCTGTCAGCACAGAGCCCGATGCGGGGCTCGAACTCACAGACTGCAAGATCATGACCTGAGCCGAAGTCGGCCGCTTAACCGACTGAGCCACCCAGGTGCCCCTAAATTATTTTTTAAAAGGAGAGGACGTAAGTATTTCTAGCGATAGCCTTTGAGAATGACCAATGGGCCCTGAAAAACATTCTCATGGGGCTCCCTTACGAGAGGAAAAGTGCATGAGGTCCTGCCTTAAGCTTTCATGTGAGGGCCAGGTCTTAACAGCAGAGGGCCACAGTCCCCCGCTTGCCCGCACATCAGAATCACCGAGCAGGTGGTTAAAAACAGGCCCTCCAGTCACTCCCCAAGGCTCCAGAACTAGGACCTCCAAGGGGGGCGGGAGGGGCAGAGGCTTCTGCAGCTGATTCACCTGAGCCTCGGGCAGGGGGACACGCCTCGGTGCCCAGTTCAGCAATAATGGGCTGCTGGAGAGCCTGAATCCCCATCTAAGTGACTAAGGTTTAGATCCGCAACCATAATTCCAGGTGCCCTGCACTCCATCCATAAAGTGGGACTAAACCCGAGTTTCCACCTTAAAAAGATAACATGGGGTCATGGTATAGGGAGAGCGGGATACTGAGTTGTGAGAGTGTTCCGTGGTGACGCCAATATTCCCATTCGTCTGGGCACAGAGTGCCGAAGCGGAGAAGTGTCCTCCCCTTTGGCGGGGGTGACCACGCAGAAGTCCCACCACTCCCACTACAAGACAGAGGGGTCCCAGGTACGGATGCCAAATGTCGGACCCCATGCCTGAGGACATCTGAGCCCCGGGTCGTGTTCAAGAAGAGGCTGGAGCACATCCTGGTTAGCAGTAACGGGTCAGACGAGGACACGCCCACCTACCTGCCCAGAGCTCCGAGGTGATGTGAGGGGCCATCGGGGCAGCCATCACGGTCAGGGCACACACAGCGTCCTCGAACTCGGGGCTGTGGAGAACGACTCTCTGCGAGGCTTGCTGGGGAAGAGAAAAGAACAATGTGAGAACACCGAGGCACACAGAATAAGCCTGGAGAAGGAAGGCCATCCATGTATCTGAAGTCCAGAGACACAGGCAGGCAAGCAGCAACCCTCCTGGCCATCCGTTTGCTCTGGACGAAGAATGTCCCCCATCTAACCCTAGTATGACAAGGAGGGCAGCAGCAGCAACAGCAAAGACACCACTCTTAACTGAGCACGTACTACGCCCTCAGTCTGAGGCTGACTCATCTGATTCCTACAGCTACCGCTGGGGGCAGTGTTCTTCCCCCCACCTGGCGGATGAAGCAGCTAAGGGTCACGGGGGGGAGAGTAACCTGCCCCCAGGTAGGTGGTTAACCAAGCAACGCAGCTCCCACGAGCATCCAGCTTTGTCTGAAATCAGAGTTCAACTCCTAGCTGCTCTGCTGGGTTTCCCAGGTGCTTCGGAGCCCGTGAGACACGCGCACGGACTTGCTCACGGGTTTCGCAACGTGCAAATGTCTAGCACAGGGGTCCCTCTGCCCCCTCGGGGGTCTCAGGGGTCCTCCTTCTATTAAACAGCTTTGCCAGTTACTGTAAACACCCAGTTTCTTCCTGCAGTGCAGCCAGCCAGGTGACCCAGCCACGCGCCCATCTAATTTACGGGGTACCTACCCTATGCTGGACTTTGGGGATAAAACGTCCAGAAAGGTACAGTCTCTGCCCTCAAGGGGTTTACTATCAACCGGGGAGACAAGTGACAGAGGAATTAAGGGTGTCACAGGGTGCAGGGGAGGGACGGCGGTGAGCAAAGCAGGGTGTGAACTGGCGAGTGTGGTCCAAGAACGGCGGGGAAGGAGAGGGGCCATCCCGACGTGGCTGTGGGAAGGACATCACTGAGTTTCCCAGAGGCTGGCGGTTGTCGAGGCACGCTGGGCGAGTCCCGATAAAAACCAGCCTGGCGAGATGGTGGCACTCCAGTCCATGTTCACAAAACAATTGTGACAAAAACAATTTTGGTTTAATTTTATGATGTTTGCTAAAATTAAAAGGAGGAAGCCCCCATGATATATATTTTGCTAGGTAGAGAGAGGCCAAAAATACTATACATTTAAAAAAAATTTTTAAGTTTATTTTTGAGAGAGAGAGAGCACAAATGGGGGAGGGGCAGAGAGAGCGGGAGACACAGAATCCGAAACAGGCCCCAGGCTCTGAGCTGTCAGCACAGAGCCCGATGTGGGGCCTGAACCCACGAGACGAGAGATCATGACCTGAGCCTAAGTTGGATGCTTAACTGACTGAGCTACCCAGAAGCCCCCCACAAAATACTGTACATTTAAAAAAATGTTTATATATTTATATGGGGGGGGGGGGGCTTGTGCCGGGGAAGGGCAGAGAGGGAGAGAGAGAATCCTAAGCAGGCTCCATGCTGTCAGCACAGAGCTCGATGCGGTGCTCGATCCCACAAACCGCGAGATCATGACCTGAGCTGAAATCGAGAGTTGGATGCTCAACCGAATGAGCCACCCAGGCGCCCCTATACATTAAAAAAAAAAAAAAAAAATGCCTCTATGATCTTTGCAAAACAGCCTAAGAGATTGGAATCTAATTCCACGGGTGAGGGTACAGAGAGAGTCAACCAGAAGGGCTGTAGATGGAACTGTCAGCGAGTAGACATTCCAGTTTTAATTTCTTTTTTCTATAATATTTGCCATTTTTTCCCAATTAAAAAAATCACACACGCTCGGCAAAGAAAATTTCGGAAACGCGAAATCACTCATGCGCTGTCCATCCAACCTAGAAGAAAACTGATGTATTTTATCCCGGTCTCCAAAAATGCAAAAATACGGGACTTTCCACATCTGCCCATATACCCTTTGGCTTGACTGGAGTTTTTATCACATAGACACTTTTGTATCGAGTGTTCTTCCTTGCTGTTGTATCGCGAACAGTTTCTGAAACTAAGTATTCCTGGAAAGCACAGTGTGAATGGCGGTGGTGTATTTCCTTCTCATTGATACGACTGGAGTCATTTCCCGATTTTCCCTTCTGAGGACAGCTGGGGTTCTATGTCTCCGTGACTGCGAGTCACTGGCCAGTGGGCACCCCTGAATCAAAGGACATAAACAACTGCAGGACTACTGACCTCAAAGTCAAAGCGCTTCCTGGAGAAGTTACATCAACCATGGCCACTGCTGATGTGTGACACCGTCTCACTGCCTTTGTAAGAGCACAGACTTTATGTTAAAAAGTCTCCGCAAATTTGATAGGCAAAAAAAAAAAAAAAAAAATAGCACCGCGTTTTTAATTTGCATTTCACGATAATTAGTGAGGCAAATACTTTCTTCTGCCAAGTTTACGGGTTATTTCTATCTTACCTTCTGTGAATTACCTCCTTTCACCTCCTTTGACCGCTTTTAGGTTAGGTATTTCATATTCGTATGTGAAGGGCTCTTTATATATTGAGAATCTTAAGCCTTATGTCCGATATTTTTGTTATAAAATGTTTTCCCCAGTTTTTATCTACCTTTGAACGTGGCATGTTTTAACACAGTAAAAATGGTAAGTTTTATGCAGTCATGGACTTGTCACTAAACGACCAGACACGTCATCTAACCTCCCTGGGCGTCAGGTCCTCGTAGGCAAACCATGGTGGGGGGGGCAGGAGGGAGGGGAGTCGTTGGGCGAGAGAATTTTTTTTTTTAAGTTTATTTATTTTGAGAGAGAGAGAAAGAGCATCCAAGTGGGGGAAGGGGCAGAGAGGGAAAGGAAGAGAGAGGATCCCACGCTGGCTCTGCACCATCAGCCCTGAGCCTGATGCAGGAGGGTTTGAACCCACAAACCGTGAGATCATGACGTGAGCTGAAGTCAGCCGCTTAACCGACTGGGCCACCCAGGAGTCCCCCTCCCTTTTTTTAAAGTTATTTTGGGCCCATCTTTAAGAACCTTCCAGCTCTAGGGGCGCCTGGGTGGCTTGGTCGGTTGAGCGTCCGACTTCGGCTCAGGTCATGATCTCAAGGTCCGTGAGTTCGAGCCCCGCATCGGGCTCTGTGCTGACCGCCCAGAGCCTGGATCCTGTTTCAGATTCTGTGTCTCCCTCTCTCTCTGCCCCTTCCCTGTTCATGCTCTGTCTCTCTCCTTCTCAAAAATAAATAAACGTTAAAAAAAAAAAAAAATTAAAAAAAAAAAAAGAACCTTCCAGCTCTAAAACTAGGTTGTGACTATGGGAAAAAAAAAATGCTTCTTTAAGGTAAGAGAGCCGCACCGAGGGGATGATACCACGGTGCTGCTCTCTGTCCGCAACCCGGCACCCTGCAGGCCACCTCAGCATGTGGCGGGAAGCCACCTGCCCTCCTGTGCTATCAGCAGAGAAGGACAAGAGGGCCACTTACCAGGAGGGCATTGCTGAATCCCATCAGCTGAGAGATTGCCGAGTTCAGTGAGAAGTCCTCTGTGAAATGGGCGGTCACCTATCAGTAAAAGTTGAATTATACACTTTCTTCAACATCTCTTTAAGCTTTCCACCAAAAACCAGCACAACACGACAACGACAAAACAAACGGACAATCCCAAAAATGTGACCTGCATGAAGCTTGCAAAGGTATTTACAAATGGATTCACTGTCTCGAATAATCACGATGATGTTTCATCGGCACAAAGATTTTTTAAATCGGGGTCAATGCCGTTTCCACTACTCAGCACCCCGCTCCCCCACATTTGGGCCGTGCTGGTCCTCGCAGTGGGGACTTTAAATGCTGCTAATGAGCCGAGCAGGAGGCAGGACCCGCTGATGAGGAGGCCTCAAAACAACAGTGGACCGGAGATGGGGTGAAGGATGTCACTCCTCTGTGGCTCCGTGACTTTCATTCACAATAAAGGTTATTAGGAGACAGGAGAAGGTGAGTTTTGCATTTTCAAATGTGGACTCAACATAAAAACACTAATAGGACTTGTCAGCTTCTTCCTGTTTGTGCGTTTTTCAATTTTGACCATGGCCAAGAATATAGAAAAACAACACATCTAAGGATGTTAAGAGTTTCCAACTTGTTTAAGTGACCCAGTTCTATGATCTGACAGAACCGAAGAATGTGCCAGATCCAGAAAGGAAATATGTGGTATGAAAACAATCATTCAGGCACCACTCACATCATGGAATTCAATTCCATGAGCTCTGTTTCTCTGCACTAGAGAAGAGGGGACGGGAAAAAAGTTGAAGAAGTGTCACCGAATGAGACCATGCTGGGCCCAGAGCCTCATGAAAACCCTGTGCCTTCAATGTCATCAGTTACCAGAGTCCGGAAAAGTGACCTTGGCTGACTTTATAAGTTCAAATCAGCAATTCTAGAAAGGGAGAAAGAAAGAGATAAAGACAGAAAAGAAAGGGAGAGAGAGAAAGAAAGAAAAGAAGAAGAGGGAGGGAAGAAGGGAAAGGAAGGAAGGAAGGAAGGAAGGAAGGAAAGGGAGGAAGGAAGGAAGGAAAGGGAGGAAGGGAGAGAGGGAGGAAAGGAAGGAAAGGAAAGGAAAGGAAAGGAAAGGAAAGGAAAGGAAAGGACAGGAGGAAGGAAGGAAGGGAGGAAGGAAGGAAAGGGAGGAAGGGAGAGAGGGAAGGAAAGGAAAGGAAAGGAAAGGAAAGGAAAGGAAAGGAAAGAAAGGAAAGGAAAGGAAAGAAGGGGGGAAGGGAAGGGAAGGGAAGGGAAGGGAAGGGAAGGGAAGGGAAGGGAAAGGAAGGAGGGAGAAAGGAAGGAAAGGGGGGAAGGAGGGAAGAAGGAAGGGAGGGAGGTAGGGAGGGAGGGAGGAAGGGAAGGAAGGAAGGAGGGAAGGAGGGAAGGAAGGAAAGAAGGAAGGAAGGAAGGGGGGAAGAGAAGAGAAGAGAAAAGAAAAGAAAAGAAAAGAAAAAAGGAAAGAAAAAAAAAGAAAGGAAAGGAAAAGAAAAAAGGAAAGAAAAGAAAAGAAAGGAAAGGAAAAGAAAAGAAAAAAGGAAAGAAAAGAAAAGAAAAAAAAGGAAAGGAAAGGAAAGGAAAAGAAAAAAGGAAAGAAAAGAAAAGAAAAGAAAAGAAAAGAAAAGAAAAGAAAAGAAAAGAAAAGAAAAGAAAAGAAAAGAAAAACTTCAGCCTAAGGAGTATTTGGGGTGTCTCGTACCCACTAAAAAATGCCTTTGGATCTCCTAAATGCCTTCTTTCAAAGACATGTGACATTTCTTTCCACAAAGTTCTTAAAAAGGCAAATGCCACGGTGTGGTAGCAGACTCCTAGATAAAACATTTAAAGGGATTTGTTATCAGTGAAGCATCTTTTAAAATGAATTCAGGGGCGCCTGGCTGGCTCGGTCAGTAAAGCAGGCAGCTCTTGATCCTGGGGTCGGGAGTTCAAGCCCCACGCTGGGTGTGGAGATTTCTTACAAATAAAATCTTTAGAAAAGGAAAAATAAAATAACGGTGGCTTGGACAATAAAATATTATTCTCTAAAAGGTAACACGAACAAATCGCGTGTGTGCAAAAGTGAAGCCACAAGAGCTCCCAAAGACGCCGTGTGACAAAGTGCCTGGGCGCCCAAGTCCCCCCTCTGTCGGGCGTCTAGCCTGGAGGAGCCTGGTCTCTGGGCCTCAGCTCTGCCTCCATCTGTGGAGTGAGGAGGCCGAAGAGCGGTCTCTTCGGGCCCCTTTCAACCTTGAACCTGTGTTTCCGTTCGCCTCGCGTGTAGTGCATCATCAGCGCTCCTGCCCAGAATGAACCAGCATCCCCGGAAAGTTCCTCACCTCAGAGATGACCGAGTTCTTGTGCTCCCAGAGCTTCCTGCCCTCGGCTCTCTCCTCGTTACTCAGCACTTGGGGCCGGGGAAGTGTCCCAGAAGCCCTGGCCTCGATGAAGCGGGTCACCAAGGCCCACAGACGCTGTTGCCATCTTAGCACCCCGGGGAGGGCGTCAGCTGTTTCGAGCCGGGAAGCGAGAACGGGAAAGACACACGCACGAGTGACCTATCTAGTTGTGCCCCAGCCCAGAGACGCACTCGTGCGTTGAACACACACTTCGCGGCGCCCCGACGGAGTGACCCGAGGGCAGGTTGCAGGGGCCACCCTGGCTGGCGGAGTCCGGGAACTCGGACCGGCACTGACTCCGCCACATCCCAGGGCCCCAGGCGTTCAGAGCACCGGACGGCAGGGCCCCTCGGAGTGGCCACCGACGGCCCCCGGCCCACGACAAGCTCAGAAACCTGGGCCAGGCTGTGCCTCGGTGCCCAGCTGCCCCGCTTCAGAAGGCCTGCGGTCACAAAGGCATCCCCACAGAACCTAAGCCTCGGCACCTGCACTTTGTAGGTCCCCGGTGATTCCAACGCACCCAGTTCCGGGACCGGCACCCGTGACTACTGCTCCAGACCACACGTATCACTGGAAACGGCTCGCCGAGCAAGGCGGTGACGGGGGGCGCCTGGGTGGCTCAGTCGGTTAAGCGTCTGACTTCGGCTCAGGTCACGATCTCGAGGCTCATGGGTTTGAGTCCCGCATCGGGCTCTGTGCTGACAGCCCTGAGGCTGGAGCCTGCTTTGGATTCTGTGTCTCCCTCTCTCTCTGCCCCTCCCCCACTCGTTCTCTTGTTCTCTCTCTCTCTCCCCCCCCCAAAAAAAAATCTATGTATTTTAAAAAGACAGTGATCCAGCACCTCTGACTTCTTTCCAGAGCGCGTGGGGCAGACCACAGGAAGAAAACTGAGTGACCACTGGACCGTTTATTCTGGGATAGCCAGATACCCTAGAAGATTCTACCTCATGCCCTTTCAGATCTAAACAGCTCTGGAGAGACAAATCTCCCCTAAGGGGGACGGGGCGGCGGCTGTGGGCGGTGGAGGAAGTCCCAGGTAACCCCAGGAGCAGGCCCCGGGCAGGGTTTTCTGGACTCATCCGCCAGAACAAACCTTTCAGGGCGGATCGAGAGGGGACTGACCTCCGTGGGCCACAGAGGGCCTCGGGGTTGCCTGGAAGCCAGCGTGGCTCCCAGGAAGCGTTCTCAGGAGGGGTCCTGGAGGAACCTGAGTCAGAACGCCACAGACTTGGTGGAGGCGGGTTCCTGGGCGCCCCCCCCTGCCGCCCCGACACCGTCAGCGGGTCAGGGGCGAGGACTGGGAAGCCGCACTTGCTGCGAGCCTCCTCCAGTGACTGTGAGGCCCGTCACCTCCGGGGACGCTGGTCTGAGGTACAGGATGCCGGACAGACCGCTCCTCGCTTTACGGGGCGGATTCCTAGAACCCTCGCTGCTGTCTTCGGCCAAGACGTTTCCTTCCTCGAAACTCCTTGGGCGACCGAGGGCGAGGACACGGGAGGCGGGCCGGGAAGGGGGAGGGGACTTACCCTTCACATCCCACAAGATATCCTTCTCGGGAGGGGCGGCGAAGAGGATGTACAGCCGGATGGTGTCGATGCCGTAACGCCCTACGACCTCCTGGGGGTCCACCCCGTTGTGTTTGGACTTGCTCATCTTCTCCCACGTCACCTCCACCGTCTCCTTCGTGTTTGCGTGAACAGGAACAGACCCTGGACACCAAAATCACACACGGGGACGGCACGTGCGGCTCGGAACGGGTTCCGCAACAGCACGTCCACTAAGAGCCATTAAAAGCGTCCGATTGAAGAATCCCACTCATTCACTCGACACGCCTCTTTCTCCTCTTTCTCTCCCTCTGTGACACATCGTAGAAAATGTTTTTCTACGGGAAGGGAAGGGAAGGGAAGGGAAGGGAAGGGAAGGGAAGGGAAGGGAAGGGAAACAGAGGCCCGCACGTTCTGCTGTCTCCTTCAGGGATTCGGGGTCTCCCCTGGAAGCCGGCAGCTGACCGGTCAGGGTCTCAAGAGCAGCAAAGCGCCCCGAGAGGTCACGTCAGTCACCGAAAACATGCTCTCGCACCATTGGGACCCGCGGGCTCACCTCACCGGGCTCCTGTTGAATGCGGTGTGCCCTGTGGTGCCCGCCCGCCACGGCCTGCTGTCCGGGAGTGTCTCCTCCCCACCCACACACCACCAGGCCAGACAAGGCCTTACACGGCTAGGTCTGGAAGAGGTGAGCGTGTGGCCGAGCCCCGGGGGCTGGGACAAGGAAGGACATCTGGGAAGGCTAAGGGCTCTCCCAGGAACCGCAACTAAGAGACAGAAGCTCCCGTTTCAATGTTGTTGGACGCTGGAACCATAAAGTCCTAAGGAGACGGGGCAGGACGTGGCATCATGGGTCCCCGAGGTCACCTTGTAACCTGAAGTCAGGGGGAACAGAAGCCCAGCCTGGAGGAGGAGGGAGAACAGGGCAGAAGAACAGAGAGGAGGAGGAAGAGCAAACAGGGGCGGGGAAGGAGAGAAGAGAAAGTTCTAGGCCCGGCATCTGGATGGCGCCTGGGGACTGCCTGCACGCGGCGAGGCCCGGCTGGAGCCCCTACAGCTGGCTTCGGGTGATATCCCTACGTCCTGTGTCCACCTGCCTTTGGGCGTGTTTTCTGTTCCTTCTAGACAAGCACTCCCAGCTCTGACCGCAACCAAAGTCCCAAGGGGCCGATGTGTGTACCCAAAAGCTAACTCCGCAGAAGCACGTCCATTAAGGAGAGGGAAGGCTGGCCTCGCTGACCCAAGTGTTTTTTCGAGGGGGCAAGTCCACGTGGGAAGGGAAAAGGAGCTCACAACACTGCCTGGCCCCATGACATCAGAGCAGAGGGAGACTGAAGTTGCTGTATCCAGGCTGCAGTAAGGCTCAGGGAACCACTGTTTCCGTTTACCCTCCACGCCTCCTCCGGGCTTAGCTACTCTTTCCAGCACTACTGTGCAACTTACGAAAGAGGCATCTATCCGGGCACAACAGTTGAGAAGTTAGAAAAAGGTGCCCTCTCTTGGCAAATGTGGCCCTGAGGTATATGGTTTGGCAAGAGGCTGGATCTCGGGCCCTGCTCACCCCCTAGGCCGGGTGCCTTTGAGCAGTGCACCAACTGCACAGCCGTACAACGGCAGCCCTGCCCATAACACAGAGAGCACTTCACTAACAACTGAAATTTATATGCCCCCTGGATTTGGCTTCTTTCTCCTCTGGTCCCTGTTGGAGAAATATTGTCAATTTCTTTTCAAGCTTTTTTTCCGTCCCACGGACCATTCCAAACCCTGATAAATTACTGCATAATTAGGTAATTCCATTGATGGCTTCCACCTAAACCTTCTCTCTAGTGTTTGGTTTGGAAGGCTGCCTACCATTAGGGGGTTGTTGGGTTTACATGATCTCATCCATTGTGCACTGGGTTTTCTAAACGTAATGGCCAGAGTTCTGGGGTTTTCTCACAGTTGCCTCTCTGTCTCCCCACCCCCACCCCCCATTTTCTAACATGTCATTGATTTCAAGGGTATGCTGGGTGCACACGACATCCGCACCGTGCCACCTAAAGATCTGGCAAGAGGAACTACCCCTGAGGAAGAGTGAAAACACAGATGGCAGCAGAAAGCCTCGGGAGCACTGAAAGAAGAGGGAGGTCCAGCGATCGGGGAGAGGTGCTCCACAGGGAAGTGCTGGGTGGGGCTGCTCCGGGGTTCCGACACGTGCCTAGAGACTACCTAGAGAGAAACGCTGGGAGTGTCCCAGGCTTGGAAGAGTGTCTCTTGAACCTGGGGACTCTGTCCCTGAGACGGGCTGTCAAACACAAGCAAGGGCACGAGGTGATGCCCGGGCTGACTCTGTTGTGTACAAATGAAAACCCTTCCAGAAGCGAACGGACAGCGGATGGGGCTGGGGCTGAGGAGCAGGTGGCCATCCCAGCCCCAGCCTTCAGAGGGCACTGGCCACCAGGCACAGCAGGCCTGGAGACCTGAGACCCACGGGGCCCTCTCCGGGATTTCCCACCCCGCCGAGGCCCGGGCGAGCACCTGCTTTTGTCAATGGCTCTCAGGCCTGGCCTCGTTCTCCCCGAGTACCTAGAAGGGACCGATGGGCCATTCTCACCTGTGAGATCTACTTCCTCTCTCTGTAGATATTGTCCAGATGGCAGGCGGAATGTCTGCCCCTTGATAAGGCCTTGGGCCAGCAGCTTATGGAAAGGCTCTCTGAGAAAAGATAAAGGGAAAAGAAATCGATTGGTAGGGATTTGAAGCATCCAGAAGACAGCAATAGAAGCCTTTCCGGCTGATGGACAGAGACAACTGCTCTTCATAAAAGCAGGTAGTCTGGCCAATGCCACTTGTAAATCCAACTGGAGCAAACAGCTCCTTATAAAGAAGTGACTGAGAACATTAAGTCAGATCGGCAGGTGTTAGCTACTTTCTACTTGTCGAAGTGGAAAGAACACTAGGCTTCAGATTCGGAAGGCCTGGATTTGAGTCTCTTTCCTCCTCAATGAATTCTATGAGCCAAGGCAAGTCCCTTACTTGTTCTTAACATCAGTTTGCTTATCTGAAAAGTGGAAACACTAAAAATCTGTCAAAGGCTTGTTGGTAAGATTACAGTAAATGATTGCATGAAAATACTTGTGAATTTTATTTTATTTTTAAATTTGCTGCAGTTCTTTTTAAAAAAATTTTTTTAATGTGTATTTGTATTTGAGAGAGAGAAAGAAAAAGAGAGAGCACAAGCAGGGGAGGGGCAGAGAGAGAGGAAGACAGAGTCCAAAAGGCTCTGAGCTGTCAGCACACAGCCCGACACGAGGCTCGAACTCATGAGCTGTGAGATCATGACCTGAGCTGAAGTCAGACGCTCAACCGACTGAGCCACCCAGGGGCCCCACCCCCTCCCCCGGCTTTTTTTTTTTTTTTTTTAAGTTTATTTATTTATTCTGAGAGAGACAGAGAGAGTACGCAAGCAGGGGAGGGGCAGAGAGAGATGAGAACAGAAGATCCAAAGAAGGCTCCGTGCTGAGAGCAGAGGGGCCTGATACGGAGCTCGAACTCACAAACCGTGAGATCATGACCTGAGCCGAAGACCGACACGTAACTGACTGAGCCACCCAGGTACCCCAATACTTGGAAATTTTAAAGAACCACACTAATGTCAGCTACAGGCCGAGTCCAGCGTCGGGAGGGGCTCGAGGGGACACAGGGAGGTTTAAGTCAGGGCTCTGCTCAAGCAGGCTGCTTTTCCATCAACCTTGTACACAGTGACCGCTTACATTCTTTAAAAAAAAAACAACACTGACTCCTACAGATTAACCACGCATATAGACTTTCTGTTCAAATTCAAACATGAACCTCCTCTTTTTAGGCCTACCCCCCTCTGAGGAGGTGGTTGTTATTAATAGCATGGTAAATACACCTGGAAACGTCTGGAAACTTCTCTGAATGCCTATGTGTATATACATATATATAGTTTTGTATAATTTTGGCAGATTTAAATAGATCATAATTTACATATATGACTGGTATTTCATTTAACTATATGAATGGATTTTCCACAACAGTCCATATAGACCTATCTCAGTTTTTTTCCTTTTGTAATTGTTTTCACTTTTTGTTTTATTATTATTATTTATATAATTTATTGCCAAGTTGGCTAACATACAGTGTATATACAGCGTGCTCTAGGTTTTGGGGGGTAGATTCCCATGATTCATCGCTTACATACAATACCCAGCGCTCATCCCAACAAGTGCCCTCTTCGATGCCCATCACCTATCTCACCGCCCCCCACCCCCATCAACGCCCTGGAAAACAGTCTGGAGGTTCCTCAACAAATTAAAAATAGAACCTGCTACGACCCAGCAGTAGCACTACTAGGAATTTATTCAAAGGATGCAGGAGTGCGGATTCATTAGGGCACACGTACCCCAATGTTTATAGCAGAGCTTTCATCAGTAGTCAAATTATGGAAAGAGGCTCAGTTTTTTTAATGTTTATTTTTGAGAGACAGAGAGAGAGAAGGAGGCGCATGTGAGCGAGCAGGGGAGGGGCAGAGAGAGAGAGAGGGACAGAGGATCCGAAGCAGGCTCTGTGATAACAGCAGCAAGCCCAATGCAGGGCTCGAACTCCCAAACCGTGAGATCATGACTTGAGCCGAAGTCAGGGACTCAACCGACTGAGCCACGCAGGCGCCCCCAGACCTATTTGGTTTTAAACAGCTCTCTAGCAGTCTGCGGTGCCCATGGGTTATAATTTGTTTATAGTGCCTGTTTCCTAAAAAAATGGTTTCAGTCACTTTTAGTGGATGAATACTGCAATATAAACTTTTTCTCGGAAGGGGACAAGGACAGGCTGACCCTTACACTGAAATGACGGGGAAATGACGTGATTTCCGATTTGAAACGGTTTATTCTGAAGAATCCACCTGATTCCGTTGTAAAGCACGAGAGCAAGAGCCATTCCAAACTCTAAGAACGACTTGCGGAGACATGTGCTGGTAACGCGTGCGCGTTCCGTATCTGTTGAGAGGTAGGCACGTTTGGCGGGAGCCACGTTCTTCCCAAGCATCACCAGCCGCACGATGCACCTTTCAACAGACAAACCCGTTGGTGCTTCAAGGTCACTGACGCGAGGTGGCTGTTACTGAGAAGTTCAAAAAAACCACACGACCTCAGAGGCCCAGCAGACTGCAAGTGTTGTTCTGGCGTCGTAGGTAGGAGGAGCTGGCTTGGTCAGGTTAACAGGACCCTTGTTTCTCACACAAGGCCGTGGGATTTCGGTGACCCGTGATACTGAGTAAGGCTGCTGGGCCGGCCCCTGGTTTGTATCTGTGTGGCCCTTGTCCAACGGCTGTGCGGACAGGTGCGGTTTAGGGGAAACGTGCCAGGGGATTCAGGGGGTAGCACGGGATAGACCGACCGGAAAAGAGATGAGGGCCAGTTCGGAAAAAGGGATTCTCAGCCTTCATATTTTAAAATCTCAGGAGCACACGCGAGGTTGGGGGTGGTGGTGAGGGATTTTCTTACCCTTTTTTTTTTTGCCCAATACGGGCCTCGATTGCACCATGGTGAGATCGGACCTGGAATCAACAGCCGGACGCTCAACCAACTGAGCCGCCCAGGCTCCCTGAGGTATTTTCCACGGTGGAAAAGACCCAATATGCATAACCTTCAAGTCGAATGTTACACAATTGTGCAAATTATTCAGTGTTATTATTGAGCGTCACAGGGGCCATCCGGCATGCTCCCATGTTAATTTGGAACAAACCCCACATGTGCACAGAAGTCATCGTATCATCGTCCAGCCTCTAAAACCCATCTTAATAATAGACCCATTCGACTCAGAAGGCTGCCTTCCTCCCACCACGCTCATGACATTCCACCGGCAAAGTCACGTTGGCAGAATGGCATCCTTTGGTGCCACGGTTCACGTCCCATCAAGACTCCTAGGAAATAGGAGTCTTTTGTACAGAAAAACAAGACAAATTATTTAACAATCAAATGCCCTTGGATCTTACACTGCATTTGAATAACTAAGCGCCTTGAAGGGAGAGCAGTTGTGTCTGCGGCTTCCCGGAACACCTGCACAGATGCCACAGGGACCTGTGTCCTCGGGCGACGCAGGCTTTATCCAGAGCAGGCTGGGGTTCTGATGCCCAAGGACCCCCGTCTGCATTCTCCTCAGGAAGCTCAGAGAACCGCACCCCACAGACTGAGCGCGGGGTTTCCTCTGCCATCAGCCCTGTTTACCTGCCTGGTGTCTCTGACACTTTAAACCCACTTGCTTGTTCCTCGCAGAGGTCACGCGCACACTTGGCTGTCCCCAGAACGGGTCACGCTCCCCAGGATCAGGTGCCCCCTGGCAGGAATGCTGTCTCAGCCTGTGTTCCCCGGGGAAGCCGGGACTCACCCTGCACCTCTGAACTCAGGCATTCCATTTTCTGGGTGGCCGCTTCTGTCCCCTGCACACGTCCCCAGGCCCTTGTTTGTATCCCGCAGCGTCTGGGACACACCACGTGAGAAGCGTGTCCGGGCTGTGCCCTGATTACAACGTAAAGACCAGTCCACATCCGGCCCTACGCCCATCACGGTAAGGACTTTTACTCCCTTGGTCTTCCCTCTGTCCCCGGCACTGAGTGCTGTGCCCAACAGGCAAGCTCAAAACAAAAACAACAACAACAACAACAACAAAAAGGAGACGTGGTGAAAACGTGGACGGGGGAATGAACTCATAAATATGCACATTCAGACAAAAGGACGGTGGGACACAGGTGGAAGACGCCGGTGGCTGCTGTTGCTGGCTCTTGAAGGCATCTTTGCCTTCCATCCGATTCCAGGATTTTAACCCCATCCCATTCGCTCTACGGCAACAGTTTTAAAACAAAAGCAAGTCATATGGCCACTTTTTATTGGGCAGGTCAAGAAACAGACTGGACACAAACACACTCAAAAGCACCAGGCACACGGAGCCAGTATTCCCCAAGGAAGGGCTGCCCCCGCCAAGCTTCGCAGAGCATCGGTGGGGTCCACGGGGCTGATCTGTGCCTGCACTCAGGGTGCACCGGGTCACCTCTCAGGCTGGAATCTTCCTCAGATTAGTTTTTCACGCTGCAGCCTCACAGGAAAGAGAAACAAAACAAAAACAAACAGACCGTTGCTTTCTCTCCTCGGTGCCTGGTGCCAGTGGGATGAATTTCTGTTACTGTCTGCACGAGTTTTTGAGATTTTTCCTTTCCTTTCCCACTCTGAGTGCAACGGCTTTGGTAGCTCTTAGGGGAAATTAAAAATCAGGGTGGAAGGAGGGAGGGAATAATCTGGATCCCAAAGACAAAGCTGAGCAGTATGGTGAAAATCCACAGAGCTTTTAGCCTCCAGAGGGGGCCGGGGGGGGGGGGGCGGGGGGGTGAGAACCCAGGAATCCTGTTCTGGCCTCTGCAGGTTATCAGGTGGCTCGATGCTGCCACCTTCTGGGAACGGATGGCACTGCACCTGCCAGCACGTGGCCCTACTTTCCAGAGGCTCTTCGGAGCCCCATGGGTTCCAATTCTTCTTCTTCTTGTTTTTTTAAGTAAACTTCGAAATAAAGTGCCGCGCACATATCGAAAAGTACACGGATCCTGGGAGTAAAACCTGATGAATCTTCACAACATAAGCACACCTGTGATGGCCACAGAGCGTGACCAACCTCCCAAAGGCCCCACCTCCCCACCGCGGTCACCACCAGCCTGGCCGCTGACACCATCGATTAGTTCTGCCTGTTTCAAAACCACTTCTAACCCTTTCCAGGTGAGGGCGAGGGATCCCAGGGGCCTGTACACATTGGTGGCGGTCCCCAGAGCTGGCCGTTGGCGGCGTGTCCGGTGTGGTCCCGGCAGCTGGGCCCGGCAGATACCAAATTTTATTATGTATTCAAGGAGGCTGCTCCTCTGCCCTCCTCCCCCGAGCCTCCTTCCGGTGCTGAGATCATGGCGGGTGCTTGATATCGTTCACTGGTTTGAGCTAAATGAACGCCGTTTCCACGAGAGGAGAAATAAAGCTGCCAGCAGCAGAGGCGGGGACAACGTGGAGAGGGACACGAGGTGGAGGGAGAAAGGCCGATAAAGGGCAGGCACGGGACATTATGGCTCCCAGGTGGGGCCGTGACTTTTCTGCAGGGAGAGGCGCAGTGAGCGGTTTCAGACTCCATCCGCTTAAGCTCTCAGGAAGGTGGGTGGGAGCAGGGGGACGAGTCGGGGAGGGGGGGGTAGGGTCCCAAGAGCCCAAGAGCGTTAACACTGGATTTCACGGTGGAAGGGGCACTTCCCTGCTCATTCCCCAGTGGTCCCCCCATCCCCCACTCTTCAGGGCTCCAGGGAATGATCCACAGGACCTTGGGAATCCGGTTCTCATTCTTGTGGCTGAAGCCGGTGTAGCTCGGAATGAGGAACCACACTTATGTATTCATTCAACGTGTATTTGAGCCACAAACGGGTACAGAGCACTCTGCGGTTAGAAGGCTTACAGTAAAACGGTGGGCCAAGACATGCTCAGAAATAACCATCAACGCCATAAGGAGGACGCTCTAGTGTGATATGGAGGCGCGAGGTGCATGGGAATGAGGGACAAGGACGTCAAGGGCCCCGCTGAGCTCGGAACCCGGTCCCCCGGGAGCAGCGTTCACACCATCGCCGAGCTCATTACTAAGATTCACAGCCAGTGTAACGTATTCCCTACGTGCTCATTCATTCACTCGACAAATGGCACCGGGGACAAACTTGCAGAAGCAACTGAGTTACTCATGCATCACAGTGACCCTGTACAGCCGAGGGCTTTATAAGGAAGTGAAAGATCTGAAACCATCCTGAAACCCCTTTGGCGTAGAAGGATCAAAGGTGGGCGTCACGCAGGGTCTCTGCCTGCGGGGGCCCGGCTGGTTTCACTGCCATGGAGGCAACGCCGCGCTCTTTGCTCTGGCCCCGCTCTCCTGCTGCGCCTTTAATACCACCCCTAGAGGGGCGCCTGGGTGGCTCAGTCGGTTGAGCATCCGACTCTTGACTTTGGCTCAGATCATGACCCCAGGGTCGTGGATTGAGCCCCATGTCAGGCTCCGTGCTAAGCGTGGAACCTGCTTAAGATTCTCTGTCTCCCCCTCTGCCCCCTCTCCCCTGCTTGCATTCTCTCTCTCTCTCTCTCTAAATAAATAATATAGTAAAAAAAAGAATTAAAAAAAAAATACCACCCCGCATTTGCTGCAGCACAGGTATGTGCGAGCAGAATGATGGGGAGTGATGTTCTCTTCGGTACTTCCTTGATGGCTGGTCATGGAAAGCCACCTTTGTGCCACCAAGGTGGGAAGGGGGGGGGGCAGGTGGAAGGGCAGGGTGGGGAGGGTCAGTAATTATTAGGATAAATAAGGAATTCCAGAATATGGATTGATAGGCTATTTTAAGTGCCCTTATATAAAAAAATCAAAAATCACTGTATACAAAGGAATGTACTAACTGGGATGCAGCTAACAGAATCCCAGGATTCGTCAGAGCCCCAACTAGCCACTGCCGATGACATTTCACCTACTCAGGAGGCCCTGGACAGCCCGCTGCCCACTCCCTGACCTGGTCAGCCGGCCCCTGTATAGATCTGGAAAGAAGAAAACAGAAAGCCCTGGATTTCTGAAAACAATCTCTAACAACTTTTCAGACTGATTTTGCAAACTTCCTCTTCCTTGCCCTGTGCTGAGGGCCATCAGAATCACATAATTAGCCAGGGTCGGAGCATTAAGCAATAGCTCATTCTTAAAATACTACCATTTCTAGGGGCGCCTGGGTGGCTTGCTCGGTTAAGCGTCTGATTTGGGCTCAGGTCACATGTGATCTCCCCCCGGATCCGGCCCTCTGCTATCAGCATGGAGTCCGCTTCAGATCCTCTGTCCCCCTCGCTCTGCCCCTCCCCTGCCTGTACTCTCTGTCTCTCTCTCTCTCAAAAACAAACATTAAAAAAATACTACCATTTCTATTTCTTAGCAACCAGCTAGCAGCATGGAAGGAGCCCTTACTGATACGGTGAGACCCAAGGTAAGTTTCTCTTCCCTTCCTTTTCCCCCAAGGCTCATTTCTGGTGTGATCAGAGAGACACATAAAAGCTTGGGGGACCGGAGCCCGTGGCGTTCTCAGTGATCAGCAGGCCACTGTTCTTGGTTGACAACAAACCACAGGGAGAATGTCACTTTCGGGGAATGTGGTGTCTCCCCAGAGGTGCAGTTAAGAGCAACAAAAACAGGGTTCCTGGGCCTACCGCCGTCCCTCACCACTGTCCCTTACAGAGGGAGAGACAGGCTTCCTTACTGCAGTTCAGGGATGAGCTGGGTATGTCCCTCTCTGCAGCACGCCCCTGCGGCTTCCGTCCCGGGGACGTCCAGCCACAGCCAAAGCTCTCCCCTGAGTACTTCCTCCCGGGTACCTCCTCCAGGGTACTTCCCTGCTTCTGAATCTAGGCTGTAAATGACTGCTTTTTTATTTTTTTTTTTTATTCTTTTTTCCTATTATAAGGTTATACAATCACTGTAAAAACCCTGGAAAAAAAGCAGGAGTGCCTTAAAAAGTAAGAAAATCACCAATAAGTTCACCTTCCAGAGAAACTAGTGTTAACATGTTGGCATAGTTTTTTTCTAGTCTTTTCTCTCGCTCTGCGTATGTGTATACATGCGTGTGTACATTTAAATACAGAGATATAGCCAAATTGCATCTATGATTCTGTATCGTGCTTTGTTTTTTTCAGTTCTAGGTACTTCAGATGCATTTCTCCGTGTTACTAAACATTCCACGTAATATAATTTTAAAGAGTTGTACAGGGGCTAGACTTTCTTCACTCTTTCTCAGAATGTGGGGGCGACAGGGCATATCTAAACGTGTAGCTACTTGAAATAACACACGTACAGTTGGGTGCCTAAGTTTGCATTTCTGATTATTCCCTTGGGCTAGGTTTCCAGAAGTGCAATTAGTGTGTCCAAAAATGTGAATGTTTCCAAGGCTCTCGCCGTATGTCATCAAACTGCTTTTCGTAAAGCTTGTTCCAAACGGCCTTCCCACAGCACAGGGGACGCTGTTCATCCCAGCCTCTCTGCTATACGGAAAATGGTGCCTCACTTCTGTTTCACTGTATTTCTTTGACTACTAGCGAGGGAAGCATTTTAGAGTAGGCCTCTTCATCATTTGCGTATCTTCTTTGGCAAATCTCCCAGGGACATTGATTCTGGCTTGATCAGTAACCTGGTATTTCTTTCTTTCTTTTTTTCTTTTTTTAATGTTTATTTATTTTTGAGACAGAGAGAGACAGAGCATGAGTGGAGGAGGGGCAGGGAGAGAGGGAGACACAGAATCTGAAGCAGGCTCCAGGCTCCAAGCTGTCAGCACAGAGCCCAACGCGGGGCTCGAACTCCTGAGCTGTGAGATCATGACCTGAGCCGAAGTCAGCCATTTAACCCACTGAGCCACCCAGGCGCCCCAGTAACCTGGTATTTCTGATGCACAACAGCATACGTGCTGTCCCATGTGGGGGCACACCCAGCCCGGAGGCCAGCTTCTGGTGGAGGGTAAAGAGATCCATGAAAACCTCAGAGTACAGACCTAAATGTGCAAGTGTGAAAGAGGGCCAGGACTCACTTAGAAAAAGCAGGAAAGAGTATTAGAACTACATAAGACTTTGTGGTAAGGTGATGAAACCTAGCCAGAATTACAGAGTGAATCCAGTGCTTAGAGTCGACAGAATTCCTCGCGCGTGAGCCCCCTGAGTATTTTTAAAGTAATCTTTACACCCACCATGGGGCTCAAACTTGCGACCCTAAGATCAAGAGTCACATGCTCCACTGAGGGGGTTGAGAAATGAAAACAACAGGGAGTGGCAGTAGCCTCAAATCCCTCCCGGGAGGACAGGGCTAACCAAACGCTAACCAAGAGTAATACAGAAATAGACGTAGCAATCCCTATCAAAAAAACACCAGCATTCTTCACAGAGCTAGAACAAACAATCCTACAATGTGTATGGAACCAGAAAAGGCCCCGAATAGCCAAAGCAATCCTGAAAAAGAAAACCAAAGCTGGAGGCATCACAATTCTGGACTTCAAGACGTATCACAAAGCTGTAATCAAGATAGTATTTGGTACCGGCACAGAAACAGACACTCAGATCAATGGAACAGAATAGAGAACCCAGAAATGGACCCACAAACGTATGGCCAACTCATCTCTGACAAAGCAGGAAAGAATAGCCAATGGAATAAAGACAGTCTCTTCAGCAAGTGGTGCTGGGAAAACTGGACAGCGACATGCAGAACAATGAACCTGGACCGCTTTCTGACACCAGACACAAAAATAAACTCAAAGTGGATGAAAGACCTCAATGTAAGACAGGAAGCCATTAAAATCCTCGAGGAGAAAGCAGGCAAAAACCTCTTTGACCTTGGCCGCAGCAACTTCTTACTCAAAACGTCTCCAGAGGCAAGGGAAACAAAAGCAAACATGAACTATTGGGACCTCATCAAGATAAAAAGCTTCTGCACAGCAAAGGAAACAATCAGCAAAACTAAAAGCCAACTGATGGAATGGGAGAAGATATTTGCAGATGACAGATAAAGGGTTAGTATCCAAAATCTATAAAGAACTTATCAAACCCAACACGCAAAAAAACAAATAATCCAGTGAAGAAATGGGCAAAAGGTATGAATAGGCACTTCTCCAAAGAAGACATCCAGATGTCCAACTGACACATGAAAAAATGCTCCACAACACCATCAACCTGAATTTCATCAGGGAAATTCAAATCAAAACCACAGTGAGATACCACCTCACACGTGTCAGAATAGCTAATATTTTTTTTTTTTTAATTTTTTTTTTCAACATTTTTTATTTATTTTTGGGACAGAGAGAGACAGAGCATGAACGGGGGAGGGGCAGAGAGAGAGGGAGACACAGAATCGGAAACAGGCTCCAGGCTCCGAGCCATCAGCCCAGAGCCTGACGCGGGGCTCGAACTCACGGACCGCGAGATCGTGACCTGGCTGAAGTCGGACGCTTAACCGACTGCGCCACCCAGGCGCCCCCAGAATAGCTAATATTAACAACTCAGGCAACAACAGATGTTGGCGAGGATGCGGAGAAAGAGGATCTCTTTTGCACTGCTGGTGGGAATGCAAACTGGTGCACCTACTCTGGAAAACAGTATGGAGGTTCATCAAAAAATTAAAAATAGAACTTCCCTACGACCCAGCAATGGCACTACTAGGCATTTACCCACGGGATACAGGTGTGCTGTTTCAAAGGGACACATGCACCCCCATGGTTATGGCAGCACCATCAACAGTAGCCAAAGTATGGAAAGAGCCCACATGTCCATCGATGGATGAATGGATAAAGAAGATGTGGGATACATATACAATGGAGTATTACTCGGCGATCAAAAAGAATGAAATCTTGCCATTTGCAACTACGTGGATGGAACTGGAGGGTATTATGCTAAGCGAAATTAGAGAAAGACAAATATCATATGACTTCACTCATATGAGGAATTTAAGATACTAAACAGATGACTATAAGGGGAGGGAAGCAAAAAGAATATAAAAACAGGGAGGGGTCAAAACAGAAGAGACTCTTAAATATGGAGAACAAACAGAGTGTTCCTGGAGGGGGTGTGGGAGGGGGGATGGGCTGAATGGGGAAGGGGCGCTAAGGAATCTCCTCCTGAAATCATTGTTGCACTAGATGCTAACTCACTTGGATGTAAATAAACAATAAGTACATTTTTAAAAAAAGAAAGAACGAAAAAATAAAGTTCTGATTTAGATACATGTCAGCAAAAACAGCTAATAAATAAAGAGACATAAATACACACGTGGTTGACAGGTCTCAGTTTTTCCTCCTAGGCCAGCTTGAAAAAGTTGTTTGAAGGTCTTCAAACATTCTGACTGGAGAATCCTGAATTTTACCACAGGAGGCGGGTGACTCTCATTTCGTCTACGGCTGACTGGTTTGTGGAGACACCCCTGATGAAAAGGCCAACGCTCAGAGGACGTCCTGGCCCCGATGTGATTTCACAGGAGTGTGACCCTAACAACTGCGTTGAGACACGGAGATAAGGGGAATTCCTGCAACTTCTTCAAGGTCAGATTTTGAGTACTTAAATGTCTCTTTTTTTTGGGGGGGGGGGGGGAGGGCACGGAATAGAATCTTACTATCTCGTAAAGAACTTTTAAAAATGCACACAAAATAGTGCACAGGTATATTTCGAAGTACACCGGACAGCTGTCCCTTAAGCCTGGTGGAAAAGCAAGTTCCAGGGGTCTGGAGGCTCTGCGGGTTAGAAATTCATTTCAACAGACACCAAGTCCTACCCCAAACGGGACTTGACAATTACATCCGAACGCCGCAAACATTTTTTCTCCTCGAATATAGTTCTAAAACCACTGTACAGGAGTCATAAAAATAGCCAGGCCTTGTCTTATATTTTAAAATAGTTAGCCATCGACTCATTTATTGGTTTGTTCACTGCTCCTGCAAATAACTTCAGAAGCACAAATGGGCCTTGGGGCCAGAAATCATTTACGGTCTTTGTTTCTAGACCTGCATCAGAAGGAAACGTTTCTCATGGTGTATTTTCTCTCTAGCCCAAGGAGGACACTTCCTTGTGGAAACATAAACTTCTTTCGTTTCATTTTTTTCTTTTAAGTAGGCTCCACGCCCAACACGGGGCTTGAACTCACGACCCAGACAGAGATCAAGAGTCGCACACTCGACCGAGTGAGCCAGCCAGGAGCCCCGAAAAGCATAAACTTTTATCTGTTTATATCAAGGGCTTAAACTCAGTTTAAACAAATATCCACTGAGAATGTACAGTGTCCACGATACTGTCACAGCAACAGGACACAATTCCCATCCTCACGGGTAAGTTTTATCTGATGAGGTAAAGAAGTTTCCACAGAGAAGAAATTCAAGGCAGAATGGGAAAAGTCTCAAGGCACAAACATTCCGACTGAGGCTTAATGCTGTTAATGTATTCACTGTCCTTCTGATGCAATCAGTTTATTTTGACACATGAAGGGCTCTGGGACTAATGAGAAGAAAATTATTTTCAGCATTTAATTTGATGTATAAACTAAATGCGTTTTCTGTACCATAGACTCTTAATCTGTGTGTGTGTGCACAGAGAGAGGGAGCAGGTCTGAGGGGGGTGAAGGGAGGGGGCTTTCATAATGCTTCATTTTGCAGAAACTAGACTGTAATCTGCGTTACTAGAGATATTTATTTATTTTTCATGTTTACTTGTTTTTGAGAGAGAGAGACAGAGCATGAGCAGGGGAGGGGCACAGAGAGAGACACACACAGAATATGAAGCAGGCTGCAGGCTCCGAGCTGTCAGCCCAGAGCCCAATGCGGGGCTCGAACCCACGAACCATGAGATCACGACCTGAACCGAAGTTGGACACTCAACCGACTGACCCACCCAGGCACTCTACAAACAGATATGCTTAAGTCAAATATCCTTTATACATTCAAATACACACGCACACATACATCTATATATAGCCATGCTCTTGACTAGCAAGATAGAAGATATATGATGTAGGTCAGATATTTGTACAAGGCGATCGCCAAGCTCTACAGAAGGTTTGCAGCGACGCACAAAGTTCTATTAACAGATTTTAAATAAGTTGGTCTTTTTTTTCCCTTAGAGTCTATACAGACATTTCTTTCCTTTCTCTTCTTTCTTTATTTTTTGATTAAAAAAATTTTTTTTCGTGTTTATTTCTTTTTGAGAGAGAGACAGAGCATGAGCGGGGGAGGGGCGGAGAGAGGGGGAGACACAAAATCTGAAGCAGGACAGTGCTGGACGTGGGGCTTGAACTCACGAACCACGAGATCATGACATGAGTCGAAGTTGGACGCTTAACTGACTGAGCCAACCAGGAGCCCCTGAGATTTTTTTTTTTTTTTTTAATTTTTTTTTCAACGTTTATTTATTTTTGGGACAGAGAGAGACAGAGCATGAACGGGGGAGGGACAGAGAGAGAGGGAGACACAGAATCTGAAACAGGCTCCAGGCTCTGAGCCATCAGCCCAGAGCCTGACGCGGGGCTCGAACTCACGGACCGTGAGATCGTGACCTGGCTGAAGTCGGACGCTTAACCGACTGCGCCACCCAGGCGCCCCTGAGATTTTTAAAGTAATATATTTTTTACATATCAAAATTTTAAAAACACATATCCTTTGACCCAGCATTTTCACGTCAGGACTTGGACTTACAGATATAAACCCAAATACCAGCTGAGAACACAGACAGTGAGAGTCACCTGACTTTTTTTTTTTTTTTGTAATAGCAATTGGAAAAATAGGTGATTGCTTACATAAATCACGGGAGATCCATTATGATGGGGTACTGTGCATAAATTACAAAGGATGGGGGGTCGGCACATGCTGATGTAGAAAGATCACTAGGATACATTATTAAATCAAAAAAGCAAAAAGGCACGTGTGTAATATATGCCACGTTTTAAAAAATAAGTCTATCAACAGAAACATGGAGGTAATGCAAAATGTTTTTCTGTGAGAGACCAAAAGAAGCCATTAACAGGTTGAGGGGGGAGGGGTGGAGGGTGGCCTGCAGGGAGTGAGACTTCAATGTTCAGTTTCTGTGCAGTTAAGAAAAAAACTCTTAACCTTAGACATGCATTACTTTATTATTTTGTATTTTTAAGTTGTTAACATGGGTTATCTGGACAAAGAGATCATCAGATTTTTTTTCCCCTTTTTTTCTCTGCAATTAAAAAATAGTCTAGGGGGTGCCTGGGTGGCTTAGTCAGTTAAGCGTCTGGCTCTTGATTTCAGCTCAGGCTGTGATCTCACGGGTTGTGAGTTCGAGCCCCAGGTCGGCCTCTGCACTGCGTAAGTGTGGAGCCCGCATAGGATTCCCTCTGTCCCTGCCCCTCCCATGCATGAGTGTGCTCTCTCTCTCAAAACAAATAAATACACATTAAAAACAAATAGTGTAACAGATGCTGAATTAAAGATACAAAAAACAAAATACAACCGTAATTGAAAAAAAACCCAGGAATTATGCTCCTGATGGTATGGCAGACAAAATAACCTAAATTATTGTCCTGCTGGTAAATAAGTGAAAAAGCCAGACAAGTTATAAAAAAAGAATTGTTTTAAAGGTGTCACTGAGCTGGGAAACTAAGAAATGAGGTTGAAATATCAAATAAAAGCTAATAGATGGACCTTCACTAAAGAGCATGAAAGATATTCTAAAATGTATATTTCAGATAAAGGGGAAATAATTTCAGATGTTAAGGTCAGAGACATAAAAAGGAAGAGTGAGGGGGCACTTGGGCGGCTCAGTCGGCTGAGCGTCCGACTTCGGCTCAAGTCACGATCTCACGGTTCGTGAGTTCGAGCCCCGCGTCAGGCTCTGGGCTGACGGCTCAGAGCCTGGAGCCTGCCTCAGATTCTGTGTCTCCCTCTCTCTCTGTCCCTCCCCTGCTCATGCTCTGTCTCTGTCTCTCTCTTGCTCAAAAATGAACATTTAAAAAATTTAAAAGAAAAAAAAGGAAGAGTGAGAAAAGCTATCAGTAAGTATCCAGACTCCGTGCCATTGCATTGAACTCCCAATAGATATTTTTGTGGAATGTGACAGGGTGAATCTAAAATTCATATGGAAGGGCAAAAGATTTGATCACAGCCAAGCTATTCCTAAAGAAAAAGAACGAAGTAGAAGGACTACCCTTACCAGACAGTAAGACTTGTAAAATTACAATAACAAAGCCAATAAATAACGAGCACAGCAAAAAGCAAACGAACCAACAGACAGAATAAAGATCCTATAAACAGGCCCTTGTATATATACGCAGAAACATGACATTGATGGAGAAGCAACTAAAGATCAGCAAGGCAACGCGCGGACTGGTCCACTGAGGGCACTGAGACACTAAAAGCAACAAACAGCCCTAAAGGAAAAAAACCATTAAAATTTACTGCATTAACTTCAGAGTTTCTACTCGCCAAAAGACACCATAAAAATTAGAGAAATTGAGACCCGGGAAAAAAATACTTGCAATACATATAGCTGGAAAAGGATTAGCATCCAGAATATTTTCAAAGTTCCTACAGTCAATAGAAGACAACCCAGCAACGCATAAAGGACACAGATAGGGATTTACCGGAAGGGAAAACACACCGGTCCCCTAGACACGTTGGTAACTGCTAAGCTTCACTGAGTGCGCAATGTCTCTCATTTCAACCGTGACCCACAAACGGATCCATCACGTAACCAACGTGGACGTGAAGGAGCCGTGCGGTGATGGGGACCTCATCTCTGCTCGCACGAGCACAGGTTTATGTGAGCAGTCTGAAAACAAGCGGGGTGTTCCTGAGTGAGGTCGGGCACGTGCATACCCCGCGGTTCAGGAGCTCGGCTCTTAGGGACACACGCCAGACACGTGCTGACACATGTATGTCAGCAAATACGTACCGGAACACTCACCGTCTGGCTAGGCTCATCGTTGCACAAAACACCCCACCAGCCACGAGTGGCGGATGGACACATAAACTGTGTTCTGTGCTGGAAATTCCACGCCACGTGAGCGAATACCACACAGCGGGGAAACAGAAACGCAACGTAACTCTGTGCACCAGTGTGGATGAGCCCCCAAAAATGCTGAGCGAGGAAAGCGAGAGGGAATACACAAAATATGATTCTACACATATAAAGCTCACACACAAGAAAACCAAAAAACACGCACTGTTTCAAAACTACATACAGAGGTGATAAATTTATAAAGAGAAGCAAGTGAATAATGCAGGATAGGGGCTGGCCAGGGGAGGGGCGGTGAGTTAGGGACAGAGTAAGACTGGGTAGGGGACCCTGGGTGTTCTAAGGGACTGGAGTACTCTAGTTCTCAAACTGAGAAGGAGGGTGCAGGGATGTTCACTTTATTCTTTGAATTGTCTAAGACATTATACAATACATACATACATATATCATATGTACGTGCAATATTGTGTATATATATGTATACGTATATACATATACATATATATGTATGACGTATATACATACACATATATATATATGACGTATTTCACGGGGGGGGAAAAAGCGCACATATACCTTGCTGACCATAATGGGGAATAGGTTATAGGCCAATAGGAAGAAAATTTATCAAGGGATTTACAATGAGATTCCCCAGCTTTAATCCATTATCTGCTTTTCTCAGAGTCATCTATCCAGGCAGGATTCAGTCAGGCTTAGAAAAAGAGCTTACATCGAGTGTGGCCAGATGATAAACACCACCTGAAACGAGACACTGTAAAAAGCCATGCAACATTATGAGCTGCTTGTCTCTGCCTCACAAGTAAACGGCTCAGTTACTTAACTCCGCTAAACAGACAAGAGCTGAGGGCAAGATTCTGTGCGAACCTACAATCTCACAGGCTAGAAGTGAAACGAAGCAACAGAAATGGCACTTCACGTGGCGAAGGCTGACAGTGACCTCCGAAGTACACTTGAAACCCGGAAGTCTGCCACGACCTCCATTTACCTTGGTCCGCGGAAGAACCGGCACCTGCTTTCGGTTGTCGTTCACGGAACCAAGTTCTCTTGCAAAGGGGGATAAATGCTCACCTGTGCTTGACCATGTTTTGATCATGGCAAAAATGACTGAAGAATCTCGCGTAGAACAAGTGCATGACAGCATGTTCCTTCCCTCCGATGTACAAATCCACAGGCATCCAGTAATCTGCCAAGGCGGCGTTAAAAGGGCTGGAAGAGAGAGAAACGGTCGTTTTTTAGAAACCCACTTTGCCTCAATTACATAAATCAGACAGACGCACTGTAATCTGCATACGCCCTGAAACAGATTATGTCAGAGAAACACTTGTTTTCTTTTCAAAAATATTGTAAGAGAACAACTTATCTACTAAAGGAAAGGCCCGTGTCAAATTCAGAAACTTATAAAAACCGTTTCAGAAGTTGCTGCTGACAATTTAACGAATGCCGATTTCCATATAAAATGGAGACAAGAGGAAAACATAGCAGCAAAAAAAGGTATTTCTGGGAAAGAGGTATTTCTGTAAAATGCATATTTGAATATGTGGATTTATGTTTTAGTTTTTATTCCGATAAGGCAACTGGGATGTGTGAGTTCTTACCAACAGGGGGCAATATGGCATTTACGAGGAGATTAATAGGTAGACACTACATGTACATTTTAAAACAGGAATTCTATCTTACTTTTAAAAGCAGCGTTAAAACACAGATAGTCAGCGAGAGCCTGTATACGGTCTCCTGCGTGCAAGGAGCGTAGCTAGGGTAACCATCGCAAAATCGGGCCAACATCTCTCTCTCACCTAACGGATGCTATCGGTGACAGAGATCCTACAAGAAAGGCCTCCTCATACTCCCTGGGGAGTAAAGAAAGTACTACTTCTATTTTTCTGGCTGGGACCCCGAAGGGGGGAGTCTGTGAGTATGCAGAGGTGTGTGTGGGTGTGCATGTGCGTGTGTCGTGGGGAGGGGAGCAGAGCTGGCTGAGGACCTTTACCTTTTTTGAATGTTTATTTATCTTTGAGAGAGAGACACACACAGAGTGCAAGGGGCAGAGAGCAAGGGAGACGCAGAATCCGAAGCAGGCTCCAGGCTCTGAGCTGTCAGCACGGAGCGAGACACAGGGCTCGGACCCACGAACCACGAGATCATGACCTGAGCTGCGGTCGGACGCTTAACTGACCGGAGCCACCCAGGCACCCCTGGCTGAGGACCTTTAACCCCAAGATAATGTGCTTCCTTGAGCTCCTCCAGTGAAGTAAACCTCTGCCTTCGGAGGATCTGTACTCCGTGGTTTCAAATACGGGTGAATTCTCTTTCCTACACCTCAAAGCAATTTTTTTCCCCCAGCACGGACTCGGCTCAGGCCGCAAGACAGAGCCTGCCGCTCGGCAGGTAAACCTGGCCAACCGCCCGCATTCGCACCTTCATGCAGCCGGGTTTTCTCCAGTCACCATGCCAGAATTCTGGTAGCACTCAAACGATTTTTGTTCTTTGTGAATAACGGTTCCTCAGAAAAATCCAGCTGCCGAGCCATGTGCCAGAAGAGAAGGGGAGGTCAAGGGTGAGACTCCTCGGGAACACGAGCGTGGGGTGCATTAAGACACGGAAAGTAGCCACTGCCCCAGGATTTACCCCGGAAGCCAGGCGGTGAGCACTCAAGCCGTGCTAAAACTACCAGCTGTGTTCTCATGATGTGCTAAAGGGTGCTCCCAGATCGGGGGGGGGTGTGAAGGCCCCGGAGGCATCTCTCGCCAATCAAGGGTCCGCGCTGATGTAGAGCTTTCATCCTCTCTAAGAAGGTCTTCCTTAAACATCCTGACAGGTAGAGCCTGACGGCCCTGGCATTCTAAGCAGCTGCTACCGGACGGATGGCGCCACCAGCTCCCTCTGGAAGGAAGAGCCAGGAGAGGGGCCCTCTTCCCAGCCGCGGCAGTCCCCGGGCATCGTGGCTTTGCCGGCTATGGTTTACTCAGGGCCCGCTCCTTCCTGGACGGCCTGAACTCAAATTACAGACTGGCCATCTCGCAGGGCGGGACTCTGGCATGGGGAGGGCCAGAGGACCCACCTCACTGGAAATGTATTCTTTTGCAACCAGTGAAGGAAAAGGGGGGGGTGTTCTGATATGCAGACTATGGGGCTGGAGAGCAATGGTTCTCCTGAGGATGACAGCAGCCTGCCGAGGTCTCTGATGCATGGTGGCTGCGATCTTAAGTGCTCTGCGACAGCCTTCTTTCGCTCATTCTCTTTACCCTCTCTCCCTACGGCTCTTTCCCTTATTCATTTATTTCTCTTTGCCTAAGAAACACGCACAGGGCTGAAAACTCAGGCCGTACCCAGAAGTCTGCGATTTCAACACTGGTCTCCGGCCCCCTGCCTTCGTGAGCACCACCCCGCCTCGCTCTTAGCCACTTGGAATTCTTGTAGCCGTTTCTTCCGGCAATTCCACCCTTTATTAATTTATCGATTTTAGAAATGACCGAGTGTATGTGACCAGGGGCAATGCTCCCTAGCTCTCTCACACTCCCTACTTCCTTCCCTCCCATCATTACTTCCGGTTAAGTAAAACATTACGTCGTAATAACCCTACAACGCAGTTCACCACAGGGCCAAGAAGGGTATTGTGACAGAATTTTCTTCCTTCGTCTGTTTTTTAATTTTTCTTGTACTTGGGGCTTGCTTGGCTGCGACGAATCTAATTTAATAATCTGACACACTCGCTTATGAGAGCCGGCGTCAAGGCGAGCAGTTGACCAGCGGCTTCCAGGCGGTGTGCCTTTGGGACCATTCAGTATCCCTACAGCCCCTGCTCTCCCAGAGGGAGGGGATGTAAGAAGGGAGAGGATTCAATACCAAATAAAAGCTGTGCTGTCTAGCTAACAGTAGGTTTACAACCTACTGCAAGTATATATCAGCCCCCCACCCCCACTCCATAATGGAGTCCAAACCCTTGGACGCTTCACTTCCGGGTTCTTCTTCCCCTCACTGTTTCTCAGGCTTATTTTTGCGGGCTTTGCAATGAGCATGCTCCAAAGAACAAAGAAGGGACTAAAAGTCTCTGTGTCACTTCAGAGAAAGTACGTTTGTTCCAATCAGAACTACTTTTTGCCTTACATGGGCATACGCCCCACCCCCAGTAAGGGGGTAACTTCTGTAGTACTCAGCCAATGAGGAACCAGGGGAGGGACTTGCCTCTGTAGTGCTCAGCCAATGAGGAACCAGGGGAGGGACTTGCAGGCTAAGAGATAAATTGTCTGCTGTGACCGCCCCCTAGCGTGCCCTTCTATCAGACACCTGCTCTTGCAAGAACGCTGAATGTTGATTTAAGCCTCGCTTCATGGTGCTCCAAGTCTCCGAGTGCCTCCTTTGATTGGGTCAGTGGGCTTATTTCTCACTGACGGGCTTGGGACTTTCTCCTGGATAACCTTTGCTCGGGGCTTCCTGGCGGCCTGGCTAAGACTGTCTCAGAGCTGCACTGCGGTCTGAGACTCTTCCGACGCAACCCTCCTTCCTTCCTCCCACTCCCCTCTCGGGCATGGGACCGCACTGTGGTCTATAAGGGCTCTCCCCACCAGCTCCTGCTCCCCTTTCCCCCCCAACCTTTCAGGCGCTGCCCTCAGTAAATCTCTTGCACCTATGACTCTATCTTGGCGTCTGCTTCTTGGAGGACCCAAACTGACACGTGCTCAAAGGATTCAGCAAGGCTTTACCTGTGAGCATTCTGCGGGTCGGTATATCTAAAGTAGTACCAAGCAGAATCAACAAAGGTATCCATTGTGTCTGTCTCTCTCTTGGCGGCTCCCCTGCACCTAAAAAATAAAGGAAGTTCATCAGTTTCTTCTAAAATTTTTAAATTTTAATGCAGTTTTTCCACCAGCTTTTGGGAAGGCGATGACAACTGAATATCAATTTAGAATGTCCCAAGAACAATGCTTCATCATGGATTGGTAATTCAGAGGATACTCTCCTTTTGTATTGTTCGGTACATGATGTTTTGCAGAAATTTACGAATAAAAATTTAAATCTTCACCAAGTAAAAGCGTTATTCTCCACTTGTCTGAATTTTACCTGGTAGAAAATCTAATAACCTAAGAGGATAAGCCCGGAGGGTCTCTTTTGCACGTTAACTTCTATTTTAGGCGTGTCAAGATCGCCTTCAGCCAATGCCTAGTTTATGATACTTGGGAAGGAAATCGACTTATAAAGAGAAGCTGAAAACCAAATGTAGATGTGCTAAAGAATAAACTTGGGTTTTCCTTATCTCTACTAGGGCCAGGGGTGCAGAATTCGAGACCTTGGGAAGACAGGTCACCTTGGAGGTCCAAAGGCAGTGGCGTGCTGGGGCCACCTCTCATACCGGCTTGTGAGAATCAACTGTTCACACGTCTTCCCGACTCGGTGACAAGTCATGTCGAGACAGTAGCCCGAACCTAGCCCTCGCAGAAGTACGTACACTATAGAAATTGGCAAACGCCACAAATCAGAGGCTCCCCTCCAACACACCTCCTGCTGAAGGATGGGATGCAGAAGGGTAAAGATAGCCCTACCATTCAAGAAAGCAAATGAAGTGAGATCCTTGGAGTGTGAAGGGCTGAAAAGAAAAAGCAGTCCTCGAGATGGGGATGCCTGGGGAGGACTAAGGTTCCACAAGGGCCCAACGGCTGAACCAGTTCCGAAGCACGTGCCCAATGTGATGGGCCCACGGAACCACACAAACCGGGTGCAAAAATCCTACAAGTTGCAGGAACCCAAGAGAGGGCGCCCTTAGTCCGGCCTAGCCTAGGAAGGGCTCAGCCTCCCTGCCCCCACCCCCGAAGACTCCTCCAGGCTCGGATCAGCAGTGATGGGTCGCGCCATTTATCACCAGCTGCGAACAGGAGCCCTGTGTGGCAGTGAGAAAGACTGCTGGAGAACACAGTTCTGACTCCAGGCTCTGCCTTTTGAGACATAGATGTAGGACCAACCACCCTTCTAAATAGCTGCCCTTCTGGCAGTCGGAGTCCTTGGGGGTTCTTGGGAGATTTTGAGGAGGGACGTGAGGAACCTCGAGAGGATCTGATGAATCTTCTGCTCATTTTGCATGCAAGGGCATGAGTCTGCTTTTAATTTAAAAATAAAAGAAGGCTTGCATCTGTGAAGCAGTTCATACTGCCTTTGCAAATAGTACTGAAGGAGACAGCCATCACCACCACCACCCCCCACCCCCCAAGCGCCTGCTTATTAAATAGAAGCTGAGCAGAGAGACAGAAGCCCCAGATCTGGCGGGGCTCTGGGACTCACAGGGGCCTCCCTCTGGGGACAGCGGTGGGCCCTGGGGGCAGATGTTTAGGGGAGAGAGCCCGAGGGAATCCTGTTTCCTACCGCCCAGGGCTACTAGAAGCTGCCGACCTCAACAGCACATCTCTAAGTTAAAGCCAGATCTTTTTAGTTGGAAAGCAATCAACCAGAATGTAGACACTATTTGGGGAAATAATTACAACACAAGAATTCCTTGTTCTCCCACACTATTAGTGCAGGTGTACAAGTCAGGAAGAAAATTCAGGGCTCAACTGATCAAAGGAGGAATGTCCGCCTACAACTTGCCAGGTCGATTTTCTTTTTAGTGGTCACGTTGGACTTGAGGACACCAACATATTTTATGACCGACACGAAAAGCTGGTGATGTGGCCAGGCTACCTGGTAAGTGGGAGAGACAGGTGCTGGTGACAGTGACAATGGTATTGTCATTAGGAGCGCCAACGGTACTAACGAGGGCGGGGGTGGGTGGCAGGCAATGAGCCCAATGCTTCCCAGGCATTCTCTCATTTAATCCCGGGAACCCTGGGGATTATGAGGTAGGTACTACTCATGTCCCCACTCTGCAGTAACCGAGTAACCGAAGTCCAGACAGGTTAAGCAATCTGCCCAAGGTCTTGGAGCTCAAGAGTAAGGACTCCACACCTGTTGGACTCGGGCACCTGCGGTCCTTACCACTGGACACGCTGGTTCCGTGACTGTCAGCCTTAGATGCTCACTAGAATCGCCCAGGGAGCCTGGACCAATACCAAAGACCTGCACTCTGACCTCCAGGAATCCACAGCCAGGGGAGGAAACCTTCTCCCCACCGCAAGGGCCCTGGGCTGCTGCAGCTGGTGCGCCGAAGGCCACCAGTGTCTCCGGCAGAGAGACCCTTTTGTCACCGCTTATCAATACGGAGGGTGTGCTGGCTTCTCCTGGAGCCCACGTTTCTACCCCCAAAAGACCCAGAGCTCCCTATGTTCCTGCCCACAAGCCTTATCTTAAAACCAGCTGGGTGAGGACCCAGGAGGACAGTGGTAACACTTCCATTCCCTGACTGGTAAGGGTCACTGTGCAGGATTACACGTCTCAATTCTAGTCTCCCGAGCGGCCCTTCGAGGGGGTTTAGTTTCTGATAAGAAAACCGAAGCTCAGAGAAGTTAAGTGACTTTCCCAAGGCCGCATGGCTAGTTAGGAGGCAGGGCCAGGCCTCGGACCCGTTACTGTCCGACTCCCGAGCTTGGGCCCTGCAACTGCACTATGGTTCCCTGATTACCAACCTCGGAATTCGGCTCTGTACTGGCAGAGGACTACATTTTAACACCCTCATCGCGCTCTGTAAGGCCCAGAAAAAAATGGCTTCTCCACAGAAGGAAGCAGGAAGATACACAGCCGGTACTCGTTACCTATTTGCTTAATCAGCCGGTCTGGTATCACAAAAATCACATCTGAGATACGCCGGGGAACGAACAGTGAAACAATCCTACTTCCAAAACGAGCAGGTGTTTCAGTATATTAAAGAGCGAAACCCCTCAGCATGCACACCCTCGTAGCTACCACGCTGCTACTTATGAGAAAATCTCCATTGCTACCAAGCCTCTTGGTGGGAAAACCAAGGCAGAGAGGAGACACCATTTTCTCTGCTTCCAAGAAGCTCTCTGGAATATGAAATGGGAGGAAGTGGCCTTTTACAAAGCTATGCTGAACACGTGCGGCTTTCCATCAATGGGACCAGGTGTTTCTGGCAAGGATGTGACTGGACACCCGCTGCTGCTTCTGGCTCAGAGAGGAGAGGAGAGGGTGCTCATCCCGGTGGCCAGGCCTCAGATTCCAGCCCCTTCTGTCCAACGTCCCGAAAGACCTAGCATATTCTTTCCAGTCTGGTCGAAGTGCCAGGTCAAGGGAGCAGAGAGTCTGAGACTCCAGCAGGGTGCTGGGGACCCCTTACCTCGGGCAGGCGCAGTTCACCCAGTCCGAAGCCGTGGCCAGGGGGGAGCCTCCCTTGCCGGTAAAAGCTGTGATGTGGGGCAAGGTCACGGGCAAATCCTGCAGAGGCACCGGCACGGGGCCACAGGCCGGGCAGTGGACCATGGGGATGGGCGTGCCCCAGTACCGCTGTCGCGAGACCAGCCAGTCCTTCAGTTTGTCACTTGTCACGTCTCCACCGACTCTCTTCCTCCGGGCTTTCTGGGTCAAGGCTAGAAACGCATCCTGGCGGTTCATGCCTGTGAACTGCAAGGGGAAAGAGAGAAATCCTAGTCTTCTCTCCCCAGGGACAAGGTGTCACCACCCCCATGCCACCAGACTGCGACTTTCGTGTGTGGTCTGTGCAGGGCCATGTTGTGTCTTCACGAGCCCCAGGTGCCTCTATCTTTGTGGCCCCTTCCTCCTTAGGATGATACCAAAGACTGTATTTTATGGGGCACCTGGGTGGCACATCGGGTTAGGCGTCTGACTCTTGACCTCGGCTCAGGTCACGATCTCACGGTTCGTGAGTTCAAGCCCCGCGCTGGGCTCTGCACTGATGGGGTGGAGCCTGCTTGGGAGTCTGTCTCTCTTTCTCTCGGCCCCTCCCCTGCTTGTGCTCTGTCTCTCAAAATAAACAAACTTGAAAAAAATTTTTAAGATTGTATTTTAGGAGTGTGTGGAATGAAAACGGATGAAATGCTGAAATCCTAAAAGTTCACTTTTTTCCCTCTGGTTTTAAAAGAAGTGAAAACCTTGTTGAGGACCCCCTAAAAGCACTGTCAGCCCCACGCCCTGTGTCCGCTGTGTCTAACGGGGAAACCGGCTCGAGTTCTGCGACTCTCCTCAATCACCTGAGCCCCGAGACACTGCAGACATCAAATGCTTTGAGCTGCCAACAAAGAACTGCATGATATGCATTTCTAATCACCAGTCCCCTGTTGGGGGAAACATAATCTGGAAGAGAAAAGGTTCAATATCCTGAAGCCGAAGGAATTTCAGGCAAAGCAGGGGAACGAATTGGAGCCACAGCTGGAAGGACCAGAACCACTTCTTCTCCGTTTAAATGCTCTCGATTTAGAGACAGCAAGAGTGAAACACAACTAGAAAAGAGAGGGGCGCCCGGGTGGTGCAGTCGGTTAAGCGGCCGACTTCGGCTCAGGTCACGATCTCGCGGTCCGTGAGTTCGAGCCCCGCGTCGGGCTCTGTGCTGATGGCTCGGAGCCTGGAGCCTGCTTGGGATTCTGTCTCTCTCTCTCTCTCTCTCTCTCTCTCTTTCTCTGCTTCCCCCCCACTCACGTTCTATCTCTCCCTCTCTCAAAATTAAACATTAGAAAAGAATTCTTCTAGGTTGAAAATAGAATTTCTCTTTTCATCTGATGCCCTTCTCAGAACCAAACTAATGGTAAGAATGGAGCCAGCGTGGAATGCCAACGGGGGCCTCGGGGTCGGCCGGCATACCTACTACGTGCCAGGCTCCTGCCGGGCACGGGGGGCACGAAGATAACGATGCTCTGCCCCCCGCCCGCAAGGAGCTTACGAGCGTGAGGCATATGCAGAAATGGGTGCAGCTGCTTATCAACAGCAGCCCCGTCCTTGGGGTCTGCAGGGTCTCCTGAGGAACACGCAGGGCTCGCGACCACGGCAAGGCCCACGCTCCATGCTCCACACCCCCGCCATCACACGATGACGGGGCAAACGATCACAAGCTCTCTTGGAAGTCTACCTCCTCCACGAATCACTGTCTTTACATCCCAGAGGCTCACGGATGACAGGAGCCTCTCACCACCTGCTCTCCCTCCCCCTGCCCAAAAGCATTTGTTGTCCCAGATATTCAGTCTAGAGCCTGGAGAGGGTTCAATGGACCACCTGGACCTATCCGAACAAGCCAGGGAGCATTCATTCACGTCAGTCCCACACTAAGGAGGGAGTATCTCTCTGGGCACTTCAGAAGCCTAATTTTGGCCACGAGTGCCTCCTCTCTTGCCCTGCTGAGACATCGAGGGCTCCGCTACGGGCACCTTGGTTTTGGCTCTGCACCTCCTCCAGGGAGCCTGCCCCAACATGGTCGAAGAGAAGGTTTAAGGTTCCGTATCTGAGAGCATGACTCACATCTGGGGATACCGTTTACGAAGTGAAGGCACACACACGAAGTCAGAAAACGTCACTTGCATAAGGAAAAAAAGTTGGCCACACTCTTATTCTTTGTATATGTCTATCTGTATACGTATCTACAAGATATCCCATAGCCAGGGACTCCCCAGCCTGAAAATCCCCGAATTCCAGGTCTAACTGAATCAGGATCACCTAGCCTGGGGCCAGGAAGCATCTCCTGGGCGATTCAGAGACACGGCCAGGGGGGCACTCACTAGGTGACACCGGCGGTTCCCAGACTCAGCTGCACAAGAGAATCACGTGGGGAGCTCTGAACACGCTTGATGTTCGATCCATGCCTCCCACCCCGTAACCATCAAATCAGAATTTCTGGGGTGGGACTCAAGCATCAGTAGTTTAAAACACTTTCCAGGTATTTCCGAAGGGCGGCCAAGTTTAAGAAACGGCGCTCTAAACCAGAAGAGTCAAACCTCAATATAAGCACACAGATCTCATGGGGGATCTTATTAGACTCAGGGGGCTCTGAGAGTCTCCACATCTAGCAAGTGATGCCTGGGCGGCCGGTCCGAGGACCACACTTTGAATAGCAAGGAGATAACCTGGACCAAATGAATAAACTCGATTCAACTTCAGTGTTCATTTCCATAGGCGAGTTCAACTTGAGGTAGAAACAAGTCAATAATCTGGGGAGAAGAGCCAATTTCAGTCACTCTCCCAGGGAATTAGTTTTCCCGGAAGGGGAGATTTTTTTTTTCCAGCAGGAGATTCCCAAAATAGAATGACTACGATAACCACGAACCTAGGATTAGGCTTGATTTAGAGGTGATAAATTTCTAGATCTTGAAAAAAAGAATGTTGTTTTGTTTTCAAAGATTAAGAAACGAGGCTGCAAGACCATTAGGTGTAGGGATGAGTGAAATGGCAGGTTGTAATCTGCACCTGAAGGAAAACAGCTCATCAGATCCAGGCCATGGTCATGATCTGAGAAGCTGTCAGGCCCGCGCCATGGGGAACCCACCTCAGCAGAGTTGCGGAGTCTCTCTGTGCCATCCGGCAAAGTCTCGATGACTTCGGAGTAGGGGAGGCCCAGGGTTTGGGCTAAGCTGGCGTCCTCTGGGCTGGTGCTGGGAATTCCTATTCAGAAGGGGAGAAGCATAGAACACCTTCTTTGCAAATGCTCAAGTCACAGAGATACCGACAGCACTAACACCCTCGGCTTTAGCTTCCCGAGGGAGACCCTCTTTTAGCTACAGAAGTTACAAAACCACGGCGCATTCCTCGGGAAAAAGGAGCACCGTCTTGGAGAAACCCACCCCCCTATTTCTTAAAGTCTTCATTCTGTGCTTCAAAAAGAGTTGTAATTCTGAAATACACGACTCGGGGTGCTTTGTGTCACCGAGACAGGGAAGCACAAGCATCTGGAGGAGCCTCTTGTCTGAATTCCCTCAGTGACCAAGGACCGTGACATTCTCTCGAGACGCAGGGCACCCTGGAAAAATCCACTCGGTCCGGAAGTGGAAAGCTGACAACTGTGTTTCTGCACGCTGGGCTCTGTTCCCAAAGGCAAAGGTACCTTCATTCCGAGCAGAAATTCATTCTTCAACCCACATATGCCCTGGAGACGGAGTTGAGCATAAGTAAATCACTCATGCAGAGGGCCAAGGCCTACTGTCGGCTTCAGCTATTCATACACACAAGCTTGCCCGTGGTGGGTTCTCAATCCTGGCACTGCTGGCCTCCTGGACTTAGCTGTGAGGCTGTGCCGAGGACTGTAGGATGTTGGGGAGCGTCCCTGGTCTCTGCCAGTAGCATTCCCAGAGTGTGACAGAAAAATGACGGCAGAATTGCCAAACGTCTTCTGGTGGCCAAATCGCCCCTGGTTGAGAGCTCCTGCTGGAGGGTCAGCCGTGACACCTGCTAACGTCCCTGCAGACACGACGCGTCACGTGGCCACTGGGAGAGAAAACTAAGGGCAACACGTACAGTGCTTTCGGTCACATTTCCACGGGCGACCTCCTTGGAACACCACCCTACGAGGGTGATTTAATGTTTGGGAGACATGTCCTAAAGCTCCCTGGCGAGACGGAACGCTCCGTGGTGTGATGGAAAGTTCTGTGGTGTTCCGGCTGAGATTACTGACAAAAAGCACCTAACGAGGCAGACAAATGTTCAGAGTGGACTTGAAGGAAGGGTGAGGACAAATGGCAAGCAATAAATATTACTGGAAAGTGTCCATTTGTTACCCTCCCAAAGCGTATGGTTTGGGGTAATGAGGAGAAACGTTCGAAAGGAGACACTGTGGCCAAAAAATTCATTTGACCACATAAAGAATGCTCTGGACCACAGTGTGGGTTATGTGGGGCTCAGCAGGATGTGAACTATTTTATTTTTAATCTTTATTTTTGAGAGAGAGAGAGAGACAGACTGAGAACAGGGGAGAGGCAGAGAGAGAGGGAGACACAGAATCCGAAACAGGCTCCAGGCTCTGGGCTGTCAGCACAGAGCCCGACACGGGGCTTGAACTCATGAGCTGTGAGATCATGACCTGAGCCAAAGCCGGGCGCTTAACCGACTGAGCCACCCAGGTGCCCCGGACATGAACTACTTGTAAAGTGCAGGTGAAATGGCAAAAACACCACTTTATCTCTTTTTTATTTCTATTGCTCTTCTTGGAAGGCAAGAAGCAGTAACTTAGAAAATGTTAATAATGTAACTGTGGGAATTCAAGACAACAGGAAAAATTATTTCCAGGCACATCCTAAAAAAAAAAAAAAAAATCAGACTTTTTTTTCTTTCAAAATTTTCAATACTGTGCCAGTAATTTGACTCAAAATACACCCCTCCCCTCATCCCCTGTAAAAGCAAAAAGCCACATCAGCAAGAGGTCCTTTTATTGTTTATCTTGGCTGATTGTACTAATGAATCTTACTAATTATAAAATATGTAAGAGTAAATAGACGGAATTATTTCCCTCAAGCAACACACTTTCCAGGTTCCAACGGTCAGAAGGGAATGGCCCGAATGCCTTAATATCCATTTTCTGTTTGGCTGGTTCTTCAAATCACTTTGCCAAAAACCGATCTGGGAATTGGGAGGGAAAACGCGATGTTGATAAGAAATGCTGTTTCTTCTGGGTGCCAGGAAACTGAGAGTGGAAGGAACTTTCTCTGCAGATTCTTGGCACTTTGAGAGTGGCTGGGATCTGCAGCCGGAATCCTGGAGAAGAGGGGCGCTCGGGCCCATCCAAAGGGCGGATTTTGCACGCACTGTCATTAGTTTTCAGCCTCTGGTTCACCCCAGAGCCCCGCTAGGTGACGACACCTGAGGATGAGCGAGGGATGAGCGAGGCCGCAGGGGACATCCAACGCACGGTTCTAAATGCACCTCCAACCCTACTGCTGTGTCACGGTCCCTTCCCTGGAGGGCTCAAGTTCACCTCCCCCACAGACCTCTGCCAAAACCCAGCGCAATCCATCACGCGTGCTCAGAACCCCCATCTCCACAGTTGCTGCTGGTTCTAGGAGCTCCGAAGTCAGATTTCATCGGAGTTGTACTATTCCCCACACCATACGTATGCGTCTCACCAACTAGCTCTACCGGCCAGATACTTTTTATTATTCTCAATAGCAACTAGCAAGGTGTGGACTACTGGGTATATTTTCAAAATGTAGTTATTAAATAAGGGATGTTTAAATGACGGGCATATCATTTTTTTCCAGAGGCAAAACAGACCATGGAGTCAGCAGGGAGCAATTGTAGTTGACCGCGACAGGCTGGGGGGTTTTGATCGGAAGCCTGCTAAGTATATTCTCCCGATTGTATTTTAATAGCTACTCACCTATTTTGGAATCCAGAGAGCCCTCAAAGTCAGCTTTGGCCAAGATAACGACAGGGGCCTCCCGCTGGGTGAGCATGTTCACGGCCGTCACGGGCGTGAGGCAGTCTGAAAACGAGAGCAAGTGACAGCTGGGGTACGCACACCATCTGAGTCTCAGAGGAGGTAAGTGAGAAAAATAAGCACTGGGACTTCCGTGTCTTGTGCTAATGGTTTAAAGAAATCTGTTCTCCGAAGTTATCAATGGATAATTCGCACCAGTAGAAAGTCAAAAGGTGAAGCAAACACACAAAAATGTTCATCTGTGCTCACAACCAAAGAAGTGAAATGGTGTGTTTACTTTCCAGATGGTAAAAGACGTTCCCGCCACCCCTTTTTCCTTTTGAAAAGTACCTCAGGGGGCCCCTGGGTGGCTCAGTCGGTTAAGTGGCGAATTCTTGATTTTTGGCTCAGGTCATGATCTTGCATTTTTGTGGGTTTGAGCCCCTCTTTCTCTCTCTCTCTGCTCCTCCACTGCTCATGTGCTCTCTCTCTCTCTCAAAAATAAACATTAAAAAAAAAATACCTCAAATATACAGAAGAACAAGCAACACAAAAATCTACGATGACTAGGAGATGTCTGGAATTCCAAATCCTCACACCCGAAAACGGAAGTGGATAAGAGAGTAGAGAATAACTAAGCAGAGAGCAGGAGAGATGCAGACATACAAGGACAGAACAGTTCTTCCCACTTACCCTTTCTCAGGAGACAGCAGAGGATGTGTTCCAGCAAAACGAAGGGGTAAATTAAGAAAGAGACAGAAACGGGATCTAGGAAACGGAGGATCCAACAAAGGAAAGAGGGTCAGGACACTCTCAGAACAAAGAGAGAGGGAAGCCCTAGGCAGCAGATGGGCAGCAGAGGCCTAGAGAGTGACCAGGTCAGGCCTGAGCAGGATAGAGGGCCCACGAAGCATCTTCCGGGGGGAAAAGAGGGATCAATACATTTGATCTGACAGGTTGGAATGTGTAGAAAACTTGTATTGAGAGGAGTTTCAAAGAGCCTCTAGGAGGGTGTGAGAAGACTTAGAAATTCAAAGAACACAAAGCAGATGAAAAAAAAAACAAGAAGACATCATTAACTTCAGGCAAAACAGAAAGTTATTACCAAAAGGAAAAAGTAACCATAGTGTCCTTGGCTCAGCTGTGAATGATATTTATGTGGTCGTAACAAAACACTTAATTTGGAATTACCCAAACAGTGTGCCATCTTAAATGAAGCTTGTTACAACTACCACAGCAGGGAGACAAGCCATTAATAGATGAATCTTCACTGACGACGTGCAGGAACGGAAGCATGAAGACGCAAACGCAGTCCCAAAGGAAGAAGGGATGAGGAGTGGTAAGCAATTAGCGAGCTCATTTGCGCTCACTGCAACATGAGCAACTGACCGCAGTTGTAATTTGTGACCTCTTACTACCTGTATTTGCCGTGTTTTAAGACTTTCTATAATTTATCTGAAATATGGTTTACAAACCCCAAAGTTAGAATATGCCCAGGAAGTAAGATTTATTGATTTATTTTTTGATGTCTATTGTATCTTAGGGAGGGAGAGTGCGTGTATGGGTGCGAGCTGGGGAGGGGCGGGGGGGGGGGAAGGGGGTGGGACAGAGGATCTGAAGTGGGCTCTGTGCTGACAGCAGAGAGCCCGATGCAGGGCTCGAACTCACAAACCGTGAGGTCATGAGCTGAGCCGAAATGAAGAGCTGGACGCTTCACTGACTGAGCCGCCCGGGTGCCCCTAGATTTATTCATTTCAAAGAGGGAAAGGTAGGCTCTGTAGGCACCTAAACCGGCTCTTCTCACCTTTCACCTTGGCGGCAGGAGGTGGGGGGGGGGGGGGTGAGGAAGCAAAGGGTGGGCTAGGGTGGGGACAGAGTGACACGCAACCCAAACGGGTCTCCAGGGCAGAGGTTCAGCAGCACCCACGGTACCACAGCTGGGAGGCACCTGCTGCCCGAGCCGCCTAAGTGCTGCCATTTCCCAAAGGGGAGACCCGGGTTTCCGATTCCGTACTGCCCCTCCTCAAAGAAGACGTGCACACACGTGAAGTCTGCGGTCACGAGAAAACGTGATGAGGAGGACGGGAGACGAGGTGGGACAGTAAAAGTCGCGAGGTAATGTCGAGAACTGGTGAGCTGAGGGGAAGCAGGGGAGGCCCATTACCCAGACACAGGGAGGGCTGTACCAGAGAAACACATGGGGCACAGGCTGACCCCGGACCTGCCTCTCCTTCCGACTCAGCAACAAAACACTTAGCTGGACGCTCGGCTGCACAGCTCACGACAGCACTGCTCCGCCTCCCTTCCGCCAGTGTGGCCACGGGGTACCTGCAGAAGCGACTTCTAGGTCATGCTCTCAGAGGGAAGGAGCACGCCCTTCATTCTCCGCTGGTTACTTAACGCAATGCAGACGATGTGCTGAACAGCTCAGAGCACACAGGGAAGGCCAAGACCCTTGAAGGGCACAGTGGGACGGCCGAAAGAGCCTTGGCCGTGACTGACTCATAAAGCAGACTTGTTATACTCGCTCTGAGATTCATGTGGGCAAGAAACAAGCTTATGTCTTTTTAAGTCACCGTGTTGTCAGGACTCTGTCATAGCCACCAAACTCCTAGCTTAAGTAACACACCTAAAAGGATTCCACGGGGCTGGGGAAGGAAGCTCCTGCTGTTGCTAATACTCTTTGACTTTGACTTTCATGTGATATACATATATTAATTGGATCTTACAAAACACTAATTAATCTTTAAAAAGAAAGATGGAGGGGCACCGGGGTGCCTTAGCCGGTTAAGCATCCGACTCTTGATTTTGGCTCAGGTCATGATCTCACAGTTGGTGAGTTCGAGCCCCGCGTCGGGCTCTGTGCTGACAGCTCAGAGCCTGGAGCCTGCTTCAGATTCTCTGTCTCCTCCCTCTCTCTCTGTCCCTCCCCTGCTTGCTCTCTGTCTCTCAAAAATGAATACATGTTAGGGGCGCCTGGGTGGCGCAGTCGGTTAAGCGTCCGACTTCAACCAGGTCACGATCTCGCGGTCCGTGAGTTCGAGCCCCGCGTCAGGCTCTGGGCTGATGGCTCGGAGCCTGGAGCCTGTTTCCGATTCTGTGTCTCCCTCTCTCTCTGCCCCTCCCCCGTTCATGCTCTGTCTCTCTCTGTCCCAAAAATAAATAAAAAATGTTGAAAAAAAAAATTTTTTTTAAATAATAAAAAAATGAATACATGTTAAAAATACATATATTAAAAAAACGTGACCACATGCAAAAGAATGAAGGTGGATCCTTACTTTTGCCACATATACAAATTAGCTCAAAAACGGACTAAAGACCTACATGGAAGATAGGAAGTGAAAAGACAACCCCCAGAACTGGAGAGCATCTTTGTAAATCATATATCTGATAAGAGACTTGTACCTAAAACATGTAAAGAACTGTTAAAATTCAACGACAGAAAGACAACTCAATTAAAAAACGGGCAGAGGATCTGAATAGACATTTCTCCAAAGAAGATACACAAATGGGGGCACCAGGGTGGCTCGGCTGGTTGAACATCTGACTCTTGATTTTGGCTCAGGTCTTGATCCCAGGGTCATGGGTTCCAGCCCCGCATCGGGCTCCATGCTGAGCGCGGAGCCTGCTTGGGATTCTCTCTCTCTCTCTCTGCCCCTCCCCAACTTGCGTGCCCGCGTGCGTGCGTGCATGCACACACACTCTCTCTCTCTCTCTCAAAAAAAAAAAAAAACAAAAACCATTAAAAAAGAGGGTACACAAATGGCCAACAAACACATGCAAAGATGCTCAGCGCCATCAGCCACTGGGCAGATGCAAATCAAAACCACAGTGAGACACCACTCCTACCCACTAGGATGATCATACTCAAAAAGATGGACAATAACACGTGCTGGCAAAGCCGTGGGGCAATCGGAGCCCTCATACGCTGCTGGTCGGAACGTAAAACAGTGCAGCTGTTGCGGGAAAGTCTGACACTTCCTCGACTAGCGAAACACAGAGCTGCCATATGACCCAGTAATTCTACTCCTGGATACATATATGAGGAAATGAAAACATACGTCCACGCAGAAATCTGTACTTATGCGCACAGCGGCATCATTCATAGCAGCTAGAAAGTGGAACCGACATGTCCATCAACCGATGAACGGATGAGTACAATGCATAACATTATCCTGAAATGAAAAAGGAATAGCGAACGGACACAGCCTACAGCATGGATGAGCTTGAAAACATTACACTAAGTGAAAAGAAACCAGTCACAAAAGGACAAAGACCGCACGATTCCATTTATACAAAATGTCCGGAATCGGCAAATCTATGAAGCGAGTAGACTAGTGGCTGCCCAGGGCTGGGGGAAACTGTAGGATTGGAGGCAGCTGCTACGAGCTGTGGGATCTCTTTGGGGTGATGAAAATGTTCTAACACTGACGCACGGTTGTATAATTCTGTGGATAGACCAACAACCACGGGATTGTGCACTTGAAGGGTGAAACAATGAAAAAAGGAGGGAGGGGCGCCTGGGTGGCTCTGTCGGTTAAGCGTCCGACTTCGGCTCAGGTCATGATCTCATGGTGTGTGAGTTCGAGCCCCACATCGGGCTCTGTGCTGACAGCTCAGGGCCTGGAGCCTGCTTGGTTCTGTGTCTCCCTCTCTCTCTCTCTCTCTGCCCCTGCCCCGCTCACGCTCTGTCTCAAAAATAAACACGAAAAAAATTAAATTCAGGGTGAATTCCATGGTATGTGAATTATATCTCAACGAGGAAAAACAAATCAGTCTGTGAACTTAAGAACTGGCAGACCTGTGATGATTACAGACCAGCAACTTGCATGCTGTCCCTGGTCCAAATCTATTTCTTAGAAACAACAAAATCAAATAAAATCTGAAGCTCTCGACCAGGTCTAGAGCTCTCCGTCCTTCTCCTTGATCAGGCGCTGGCAATGCAAAGCAGGAAGACAAGGAAGCCACGGAGAAACCCCAAGTCACCGAAGCATTTCCTACAGTGGCTCCCTAACTCCCAAACACATCAGTGCAAAGGAAATGTCCTGGGCAGAAAAGGTGCCCACTGCTCCCCGGGGCCCGCCGCTAAAGCCAGCAGGTCTTTCGTGCCCTCTGGCAAAAGACAGGCAGATGGATTCCCTTCGGTGTTCAGCAAAGCGGGCTCCGTGCAGGGATACTCTGCGGAAAACAGTGCTGTGTGGTCACGTAAGTGTGAAACACGCCATCTGCTCTGCTCTCTGAGGCAGTCACGGTGTAGAGCAAAGGTTCCGAGAAGTCCAGAAGCAAAGAGACCTGCTCGCTTTTGTTTGTTCCGGGCTACGTGAGCACAGAGGCGCTTCCCTGCACAGAACATCTATTGACACGTGCCGGAAGGATGCGAGGGGGCCCAGTTTGTTTGGTTAAAGAACAGGCTGTCACCTACAGGATTCCCTTCCTCGCCCTCGTGTCCCATCCCCACACAGATACTAAGCAGAAAGAGGGGACGACGACAGCAATTACTGAATGCTCCGGGGCTCCCGGGGAGGTGGGGCTCTTGCTCTCTGATGCTGTTGACAACAACAGCGTTCTGAGGAACCCTTCGGGGAGACCTCATTTACCCTTTGGGCAAAAACACGCATCACGTAGACCACTGGTGACTCAGCACTGAAATGTTTGGTTCCAAAGCCTCAGGGTTTGAATATTTTAATATTAGAAATGTAAGAAAAGACGCCAGGAAAAGACAGAACAGCTTCTAGAACTCTGGTGATGTTTCCCTATTGATGCTTTTTATGGTTTGTGGCTTCCATCAAGTCAGAGCTTACATAACACGACTTAAGTCAGAGGCGGTCAGCTGAGGGGAGGCGGCAACGTCAATGATGAAAATAAACTCAATTTCAAGAACTCTGGAGGGAAGCACCTGACTTTTTGCTCTCTTAAAGGAATCTATGCCAAATTATAGGAGGCTGAGTGGAACACAGTACTTCTCGTCAATGACATCAGCAACCCAGTCGGCCCGGCCAGGAATCAGGGCGGTGTCCCCAAGCCTCTGCCCTCGCTGCCCTCCAGACACTTCTGGGAGCTGCTCCGGTCCCTCCGTTCTGACCACCGCTCTTCTCCTGTCCTCACCGTCTCTTACCTGAACTCATGGCATGCCACTCCTCTGTCACCCAAGCATCACCCCATCCACGTGTGTCGCCCTCCTCCTCCGAGCCCCTCGGGGCTCCTTCTGTACCCGCAGGGCCTCCGCAACCGCCCTGCCCGCTCCGCTGGGAAAGCCAAACTCACAACGGTCGAGTGTCCTTCCTTGAGTCACAGGACGGCTCTGGGACCAGAACCTTGGCCATCCTGTGCCAATGCAGGAGCTGACAGACAGAGACCCCCTTAGCGGCTGCAGGGACTCGTGTATGAGAACGTCAACTCCTGCAGGGGATCCAGTGCGTCACAACTGAGTGCTGCCCTGACTTTCAGTGATCACTAGTCACTCTCAAAACCGGATGGACACTGGATGGAAAAAACAAGCCGCTCGCCTGATTTGAGCCGGCCGGCAATGGCAAATGACAACAGCGATGTGATGTTTGGGTTTAGAATGTAACCTCAGAGGCCAAAGAAGGCATTGAGCCATATTCGTGTGGTAATTTTAAGTTTGAGTTTTGGAAAAACCCTCATACCCAAGCACCGCGCTGGCCTTACATCACTAGTGAACGCCACGCGTCAAAATCCAGAGACTTGACGCGCAAAATAACCTGGAGACTTTGAATACGTTGATATCTGCAAAGAGGCTACTTCCACGCTGAAAATTAGAACTGGAACATTGAGCGCTGGGCGGAATGTTCCATTTGGAATTATTTCAGAGATTATTAAGAAGAGGTGAGAAGGAAGCTAGTGAACCATTCGTGGTTAAAATACGACGACGATCATGAAACAATGATTACGAAAACATCACTCTTTGCACCTGCTAAAGTAAGTTCTTAATTTCTTACACACTAAAATGTCTGGAATTGATACAGTGCCTCTCATGTCAGGAACGCCATCTCCTATATATACATTTTTTCAAAAATTTTTATTTTAGAGAGCATGCACGCATGAGCAGGGATAGGAACAAAGGGAGACAGAGAGAGAGAGAGAGAGAGAGAGAGAGAGACAGAATCTTAAGGGGGGGTCCATGCTCAGTGCAGAGCCCAACCCAGGACTCGATCTCATGACTCTGAGATCATGACCTGAGCCGATACCAAGAGTCAGACACTTAGTGGACTGAGCCACCCAGGCACCCCTCCGTCTTTTATAATATATGATCTCATTAAGCCCCTGTTAATATGACCTCATTTTCATTTGTGTCACTAGATTAACCATAAGAAAACAAAATCCAAGAGCTAGATATTTACCTATTTTTTGTCTTTTGATTTTAGATATCATTCAACCATCACAGCCCACAAAGAATCTCAAAATGCTCCTGAGAGTTAAAAACTAGGAGTTTTCCCTTTAAACGAACAGTTGAAAAGAATTCAGTATTTCTTTTGAGTAGGTAGAAAGTAAACCAGAGAGAGCTACACTGGACCGAAATTTTAACACAAGTCTTGTTTTCCATTCTGATGTGACAAGAGATGACAGCAGATGAGATCCGTCTTGTGCCAGAGTGAATCGCACGTGCATCTGGCCCTCCTGTCGTGACCCCGCGGAAGAAGGCGGACCTGCGCTCCTCTGCGCATCCCTGAGTGCTTAGCGCGGAGCAGGCTCTTCCTGAGGGCTCACTGATTTGACCCTGGCTTTATACTGGAAGTAACCAGTTAAGTCTCTATTCATTTTTATTTTTTAAGTAGGCCCCATGCCCAGCACGGAGCTTAAACTCATGGCCCTGAGATTAAGAGTTGTGTGCTCTACTCACTGAGCCAGCCAGGTACCCCAGCAATTATATCTCAAGCGAAGGGAGGTTGGGATGACATTGTCTATCTTTCCAGCCGGGAAATTTTTCATTCTGGTTATTTTAAGAATAGCAATGAAAACAAACACACAAACGAACAAACAGAAACTTGACATCACCATGACTATCGTTTCTGTAGTCAAATAATTCAGACCCTGATAACTCAGACTGTGTGCTCTGGGTTGAAATTTAGTCTTTGAAAAGAGAACAAGGAGGAGATCTTTACAGAAATATTTACATTTCTCCGGAGACCTACTTCTAACGGATGGGGGACTTCCTTTCGCCTGCCCAGGGCCCGTACCGCCTTCCTCTGGTAAGAGCCTCCGAGTTTGTTGAGGGGGAGCTACCCCTCCTCACTGGTTATAGTCTTGGTGGTCTAACAAGGAATGTGTCCGCCCTTCCCTTGCCCGAGAAAAAGGCCAAGGGCCTCACTTACACCACTCAGACACCTTTCCCCGCAACAGGAATCTTGGACCAAGTGCCCCAGCACTGAGGGCGAGGTGGGAGCAGATTCACTCAGTCAGTGACGCTCGGCAGACTGTCAGCTCCAGCTGCCAAAACCCCACGGCTGCCCTGGGCCAAGTCTTCTTCCCGACCCGTTCCTGCCGGTCAGCAAGCTTCCCACAGCCTCCAGCATGTTCCCTCTGTCCTCTGGGTTGGCCAGGGATGGATTCTGTTGCATGCAACCACAGAATCCGGACTAACGCACAGGAACTCCCCAAATCCGCACTGACCCATAGCACCTTCTGGGCCGATTCCAGGCCAGCCTGACCCACGGACTGAAGGCGTGTACTGAGGACCGCTCTGCTCATCTGCCCAGATTACGGTGGGAATTCTTTAAAACAATAAAATGAACTTGTTGAAAATGGTTCCTCTGATTCTCACTGGCTTCCTCCCTGTCGCCGTCATCAGGAGAGTTGTATTTGAGGATGGAATTATACATTAAGCGGGAGATTCAATTCCTATCAGAAAAGGGTTTTAAATCTAGATTATATTTAAAAAGCATTGAGCTTTTGGTCAGAAACTCAAGAAGCAGGGCGCCCGGGTGGCTCAGTTGGTTGAGTGTCCGACTCTTAGTTTCAGCTCAGGTCACGATCCCAGGGTGGTGGGATGGAGCCCTGCATCGGGCTACGCGTGGAGTATGGAGCCTGTTTGAGACCCTCCCAATCTCCCTCCCCTCGCCCTTCCCACCCCTCCCTTGCTCACGTGTACCCTCTCTCTCGCTCAAAAATAAATAAACATTAAAAAAAAAATTTTTTAGGGACACCTGGGTGGCCCAATGAAGCATCCAAACTTGATTTCAACTCAAGTCATGGTCTTGTGGTTCGCGGGTTCAAGCCCCACATTAGGTTCTCTGCTAATGGTGTGGAGCCTGCCACGGGGGATTCTCTCTCCTCCGTCTCTCTGCCCCTACCCTTCTCTCTCTCCAAATAAACAAACCTAAAAAAATTAAAAATTTTTTACATTAAAATAAAATAAAATAGTACCAAGTCAGGCCCAGGTGAAGGACAAATCACACAGGACGACGTATGTGAAAGGACCGTGAACCTGGGAAGCGCTGTCCCTAAGGTGTAATCCCGGCGGTGGCCTGAACTTGCCAGCTCACCTTGGCCAGGGACGAGTGCCTTCCGAAAGGTTTCCTTCAGAGAGCTGTGCCCGTGCAGGAGTCTGTGGCTGGGAGAGATGGCGACGTGGGAGGTGCCGTAAATGGCCTCGGGGGTCGCCGTGTAGGCCGTCAGCTTTTCTCCCGTGACGTGCCCGTCCACCTGGCAAGTGAAAACAGAGTCATTCCATTCCTCAGTGCTCCTTCCGGGCTGCCGTGCTCCCCGGCCACATCCCCTTCTCCCTCCCCTCCTGTCCCTCCCGAGCACTGGGGCCAATTTTTGGCTACAGTCCCAGGCACGTGGGGCCCTGTGACGGCCCCTGGCAGGGGCAGAGACGGGCAGGAGAGGAGAGGATCGAGTTCCTCTTGGAGAAGCCCTCCCGGGTGCCCCCTGCCAGGCATGCTCGGCGGCCCCCAAGCGCAGGTGGTCAAAGCATGCTAGGAAAGAGGCCCTCCCCGTTCCCTGGCTCCTTTGCTCACGAATCAAAAATAACTATCAAAACTATGTTGTTTCTGTCCTGACAAAGGGGCTATACTTTCCCCCAGGACTTAAGGTAAAGGAAAAAAATTAAAGGGATCTTTTTTTTTTTTTTTTTTTTTTCCCTAATCTATTTAAGTCCTATGCCCATTTTATGATCTGATTAGTTGCGTTTTTTTTTTTTAATTTTATTTATTTATTTATTTATTTATTTATTTATTTAATGTTTGCTTATTTTTGAGAGAGAGAGGGAAAGCACAAGTGAGGGAGGGGCAGAGAGAGTGACACACACACAGAATCTGAAGCGGCTCCAGGCACTGAGCTGTCAGCACAGAGCCCGACGCGGGGCTCGAACCCACGAACTGTGGGATGATGATGTGAGGCGAAGTCACCTGCTTAACCGACTGAGCCACCCAGGCGCCCCGAGGCATCTACTTTTCTACTCAAAAAAACAGTCACTGAGGTTAATACCATTTTGAAGAAGGAAAGAAAGGACAGCTGAGCTCATGACTGAGCGTTCCCAGGGCTGCTTAAATGCCTTTTAAGGAAGAGGCATACATTAGGCATCAACTGAATGCAAATTATATGACCTAGAGGGGACAGATGCTCCCCCCTTTACACGATCCTTCAAATGCTCTCACTGCACGCCAATGACATGCAAGTCGACACTATGGCCTGAGTGCCAGTCAGGTGTCACCTATGGAGCCAGGCCTGTCCCCTCCCCTGAGACATCTCATTTTTAGGTGGGTCCAGGAATGGAGACAGAAACATTTCCATAAAAAAATGCTGGGAAAGGGAGAGAATACGGAAGACGTCCCATGTAAGGCGGCCGAACGGCTCAGAGGCCCACGGCCTTCACCCTGGCTGAGGAGCAAAGGCCTTCGACACGGGGACCAGACCCAGTCGAATGCACAGGACCCTCAAATGAGATGGCCCTGAGAGCTGGAACAAAAGTTGCAGCTGGACTGAAATTCAGAAATCTGACCACCTTCTCTGAAGAGTGCTAAGAGGATTTGGTCGGTTCAGGATTTGTTTTTCAAAGTCCCGGCTCTCTTACGGGGGGCTTCTCATGTCTGCCACTGGGGTGAGGGGGACCACTTCCGTGGGGGAGATGGCACAGGGCAGCGTGAGCTCCACCCCGGGGACACCACTATGGCTGCCGGTAGGAAGACTCTAGAAAGGCAGGTCAATTTTGCCTCTTGGCTGCTGTCCCCTCCTCCAGATCTGGCCTAAGGTGAGGGATGAGTTTGGAGCTAAAGGGAAGAGCACAAAAGCCTTGAGCAGGAAAGAGACATCAGAAGAATTAAAAAACAAACACAGAACCCACCAGGTGAGACACGACAACATGACAACTATCTAGTCTGTAGGGACCACGAGGAAGAGGTTTGAGGGGCACCTTCCAGAGTAGGTAGGCCCTGAGTAGTGACCTTGGAGCAGCATTTCCGCACAGGCCAGCTCTCTGGAACCCTGGGTAAGCCCCAGTCCTTACCAGCTTTGAGGGTGCCCAGTTCCGAGATGGCGGTAACCTTGGCTCTGTCGGCTTTTAACCTGCTTTGGGACATGAACCCCTTGGAGCCCTGGGCCCGCTGCTCGGGAAAATGCCCACACGACATGGCACATGTCATTTCCGGGAGCTCGGGGACCCGCAGAAAGCTCTGTATATCTGCGCTGTCCAGGAGGGTGGCCACTAGCAGCATGAGGCCACGGGGCACCTGGGGAGTGGCCAGTATTGCTGAAAGCGTGAGAGCACAGATCTCAAAGACTGCACCAAAACCAGAATGTAAACTTAATCCCTCAAGAAATGTGTTACTGGTCGCATCCTAAAGTGAGAATTTTTGGCACACAGTGGGTTAAGTAGAAGCATGTGATCAGAGTCAGTTTCTGTTTCTTTGTGCTTTAAAAATGCGGCCACCACGAAGCCTGGGATTCCGCGTGCGCCCGGCAGTGTTTCTCCACGCGACAGGGCCGTGGCGCTGTCCCGAGCCGCTGATGGGCTCAGCGGCTTCTGAGACCGCAGAAGGGCATCTGGGAGCTTTAATGGATGGGGACACTATTGCCTGATCACCTTCAATGTGAAGTCCAGATGGCAGCCCACACAGTCCCCGATCCAGTGGGCCTGCATGCCTTTTATTCCATACCATTCTGGAAGGTCTGCCAGAGCGTCCTGCATGGCCTGTAGGGGCGACAGGAGGAAGGAAGGATTACTTCAGAGACAGCACACGATGGGGGGGGGGGGGGGGGGGGGGGGGCGGGGTCCTGGCTGAGGCAGGAAAAGCGCGACACCAACAGAGGCCCCGGATGCAGGGCCCTTCTTGCCCACCTGCCAATCCGAGGAGCTCGAGGAGCTCGTCAAGGGTCCGAAACAGACGCACTCAGCACGACTCAATTCAGTGAGATGGGTTTGACCGCTGTCTCTATTCGGAGGGGACCAAGGTTTCAAGGAAGGAAGGAAATTAAGGAAGAAAGACCTTAATTAACATCTTTGATGAGTGCAGTGAGTGCGTTTTTCTCTCCCACGGTCTGGGAAGTACACAAAACGAGTTCAAGTTTGTGAATTTTGAAACTCTAAGATAAGCAGCTCAGGGGGATGGGCATTCTACAACTCACCTGTATCAGAAATAGAACACTATATATTACATCTCTGCATTAAAAGTACCAGCATAAAGGAAACCATCACACTGATTTGTGTAAACATTTGCTATTAGAAGTGTGTATCTAGGGGCGTCTGGGTGGCTCAGTCGGTTGAGTGTCCACCTTTGGCTCAGGTCATGATCTCACACTCCGTGAGTTCGAGTCCCGCGTCGGGCTCTGTGCCGCCAGCTCGGAGCCTGGAGCCTGCTTCAGATTCTGTGTCTCCCTCTCTCTCTGCCTCTCCCCTGCTGGCACTCTGTCTCTCTGTCTCTCTCTCTCTCTCAAAACTAAACATTAAGAATAAATAAATAGGGGCGCCTGGGTGGCTCAGTCAATCATCCAACTTTGGCTCAGGTCATGATCTCATGGTTCGTGGGATCGAGCCCCACGTCAGGCTCTGTGCTGCCAGCTCGGAGCCTGGCGCCTCCTTCGGATTCTGTATCTCCCTCTCTCTCTGCCGCCCCCCGCCCCCTCCAGTTCACACTCTGTCTCTCTCTCTCAAAAATAAACATTAAAAAAAATTGTTTTAAAGAAGTGCGTATCTATTTTCACTGTTATTTGTTTTGTCTACTTTTACTCCTAAATGCCTATAAAAGGGAGGCTTTTCTATAAGTTACTCTCTATGGCTTCAACTACATGCCGTCCCTCAGCGTTTGATGATGAGACACATTCCTTCAACAGATGAGTTTAAAAGCAAATCACATACTTACATTGTGAAGAGTCTAACTTTATTTCATTTTTATTTATTTTTTTTAATTTTTTTTTCTTAACGTTTATTTATTTTTGAGATAGGGAGAGACAGCATGAACGGGGAGGGTCAGAGAAAGGGAGACACAGAATCCGAAGCAGGCTCCAGGCTCCTAGCTGCCAGCACAGAGCCCGATGTGGGGCTAGAACTCACAGACCGCGAGATCATGACCTGAGCCGAAGTCGGCCGCTTAACCGACTGAGCCACCCAGGAGCCCCTTTATTTTATTTTTAAATGTGTATTTATTTTTGAGAGGAAGAGAGACAGAGAGAGAGAGAGAGGCAGAGAGAGAGGCAGAGAGAGAGGCAGAGAGAGAATCCCAAGCAGGCCCCACACCATCAGTGCAGAGCCTGGCACAGGGCTCGAACTCACAAACTGTGAAAACATGACCTGAGCTGAAATCAACAGACGCCTAATCGACTGAAACACACAAGCACCGCAAAGAGTCCAAGTTTAAATTCTTAATTGTATTACGATTAATAAAGGCAACACAACAATGTTTTACTTGTCCAGTGTTTTGTAATTCATACAGTGCCTCTACACATCTCTTCCCACATACTCGGGGGTAGGGTAGCTCACTTTCAAATCAACAAACTTACGCTCAGAGAGCTTATACTTTCTGACGCGAGGCTGTAGGAGCAGACGAGCCAGAACTACAACCCACACTTACTAACATTCTTTCCTCTCCAGCACAGAGATTCGCACTCAGTCATGCGATAAACAACACAGGGCATTTCCTATACCCGTCATCTGGCTACCCATCCTGTGTCATCTATGTGATAGAGTCTGGAAGCTTCAAGATCCAGAAATTTCTTCTGAGCCAGAAACTGTATATAATGGACCCCATCGAGCTGGCCAGCCATGCTTTCATTCGTTTCTCTACTCCACCACAATGTATTAGCCACCCACCCCTCTACACCGGGACCCCATCTAGGTGCTGGGGGCCTGCGCATATGCAAAGCAGAACGTGCCAGAGTCTCTACCGTGAAGTCTAAACAATGCACGCATGCAGCCTGCTGCTGGTAGTCGGGTAACTGATCAAAGTTCAATGCCAGATGCAATTAGCATCATGGAAGGTGAGACATGGGTCCTGGAGACGAGGCAAGGAAGCAGAAAAATTGTGGGAAGGAAGGGAAGAGAAGGAGCGGAGTGAGAAACAGGGAGAGATACGAGAAGAGGTGGGTGGATGAACCCCCTGAGAAGGAGAAGGAAAGTCACAGGAGTGAGTGAGGAAAGCAAGGCTCCAAAAAGGACAGACAGGGAGAGTGAAGGGGAATCTGAAAGCAGACAGGTAATGGAAAATGGAGCAAGTGAAGGAACGAAAGCTGGGGACGAGCAAATCCTACCGTGTGTGGGGCAACAGGGTGTGTGCCCACAGCAGGGTGCAAGGAACAGCGAGTGCTGCGGTGGAACAGGGCTTACTGGCTGCTCAGTGACATGGTGAGCCTTCCTGCGGCAGGGCCATCAGTCTCGAGTGACAAGAAGGCGAAAGAGGAATAGAGGGCTACACTGACATGAAAACCGAAGTCAGACATGTGCGTGCCACACGGAAGGGGGAGAGCACCGGAAAGCCTCGGTGAGTTCAAGTTGTCCTTCGAACACGACAAGCGCACAAAGGCTTAATAGAGGCAGGCCCCCTTCCTTTCTGCCACCAATGAACCTAGTGATGATGGGACACTCAGCACGATCCTCAACGTCGAGACCCAACAACCCTGCTGGTGTTTGGAGGTGGTTCCTAGGCTTCTCCCGTTTCTGGACTGTTCCTCGTGAAAGATGAAAAAAAATACCTTTTAATAATGAAATGTAATCAAGCAGAAACTGTGGGCATTTTAACGCCCACCTGGTAATGTGGAAAGGAGATCCGTGAAAACCAAATAGCCGATAAAGAAGATACAGAAAAAGTGTAATAAGGTAAGTTTTAGAACTTGAGAGTTCCCGGTGATCTGTGCTTGGGACGCTACAGGATGCTGCTGACGTGCTCTACCAAAGACCACAAAAAAAAAAAAAATTGATACAAGATTTATCTTTAAAAAAATTTTTTTTTAATGTTTATTTTTGAGAGACAGAGTGAGAGAGGGACAGAGTGTGAGTGGGGGAGGGGGAGAGAGAGACAGGGAGACACAGAATCCGAAGCGGGCTCCAGGCTCCGGAGCTGTCAGCACAGAGCCCGACGCGAGGCTCGAACTCACGGACCGTGAGGTAGGTCATGACCCGAGCCGAAGTTGGATGCTTAACCGACTGAGCCACCCAGGTGCCCCTGATTCCAGATTCATCTTTAAATGTGACTTCTGGGGTGTCTAAAAATCACTGATGGTGATGGCTTGAGGAAGTATAAGATCTTGACGCATCAAAGCAAAGTTCAATTACAGGCCGCACGTAGTGTGCATGTATCTAGTTGGATAAGGATGCTTCGGGAACTGATTAACCATGCACATCACGGGCACAGATGAACGCTCCGCTGGCTGGAATACTGACCCGATGGAAAGGGCCTGTTTCCTGACTCTTTCAGATAAACAGCAGTTTCCCCACCTCTCCCTTTCCTGACTGACATAAACGGAACACGAATTTGCACAGCTACGTATGTGCACATGGTTTGAGAAAGCTCAAAAACAAGTATTAGAAACCCGTAAGAGTTTCTGTTACTGCCAGCACAGACTTGAGACACGGAACGACTAGTTTTAGAATAACCCAGAGAGTAAGGTGAATTCCAGGATTCGGTCTTGGATCTACAGTCCTAAAGATGCATGAGAGAGAAAAACGAGTAAGTGGGTTAGAACTGCAGTGTATACTCCATCTAAAAGCAAGGTTCTCTGGGGCGCCTGGGTGGCCAAGTCGGTTAAGCGTCCGACTCTCGATTTCAGCTCAGGTCATGATCTCCTGGCTCGTGAGTTCGAGCCCTGCCTCGGGCTCCGTGCTGAGCCTGCTTGGGATTCTCTCTCTCTCCCCCCCTCTCTCTTGCCCCTCCCCTGCTCATGCTCATTCTTTCTCTCCCTCAAAGATAAAGAAATAAACTTAAAAAAATTTTTTTAAAGAAAAAAAAATGAGGCTTTCCTAGAAGTCAGTTTTTTCAAAGTAACTAAGCGGCTTTGGAAATTAGGAAATGGAATGTGGTATCTCAATTATGAATGAATCATGTACCAAAGATTCCATGTACCCATCAACTTCAATTACAAAATGGTCACCGAGCTCCTTCCTCTATGGAAGACATTGTGTTTGGTGTAATAAAAGGAGCCAGGGGCTCCAGAGGACACAGGAACATGTCACACTGCCCCATGAGTGTCCAATCAGCAAAACCCAGGAAACTCTATGGGCCACACAGCCTGGCTATTCAACTGGTAAATTATAAGAAAGAGAAAGGGATAAAGAGGCAAACACTTAAAAGGCATCATCAGGGGCATCTGAGTGGCTCAGTCAGTTAAGCTTCTGACTTTGGCTCACGTCAGGTCTGACTTTGGCTCATGGTCTGTGAGTTCAAGCCCCGCATGGGGCTCTGTGTTGACAGCTCGGAGCCTGGAGCCTGCTTCAGATTCTGGGTCTCCCTCCCGCTCTGCCCCTCCCTCACTGTGTCTCTCAAAAATGAATACAGGCTTAAAAGTTTAAAAAAAAAAAAAAAAAAAGGCATCAAAAAAAAAAAAAAAGAAAAGAAAAGAAAAGAAAAGAAAAGGGAGAGGGGCATCTGGGTGGCTCAGTCATTAAGCATCTGACTCTTGGTTCCGGCTCAAGTCATGATCTCATGGCTCATGGGATGGAGCCCCACATCAGGCTCTGTGCTGACAGCTCAGAGCCTACTTGGGATTCTCTTTCTCCCTCTCTCTTCGCCCATCTCCCCCTCGTGCTGTCTCTGTCTCTCTCAAAATAAATAAATAGGGGCGCCTGGGTGGCGCAGTCGGTTGAGCGGCCGACTTCAGCCAGGTCACGATCTCGCGGTCCACGGGTTCGAGCCCCGCGTCGGGCTCTGGGCTGACGGCTCGGAGCCCGGAGCCTGCTTCCGATTCTGTGTCTCCCTCTCTCTCTCTGCCCCTCCCCCGTTCATGCTCTGTCTCTCTCTGTCCCAAAAATAAATAAAAAACGTTGAAAAAAAAAATTAAAAAAAAAAATAAATAAACTGAAAACAAGGTTTTTTATTTAAACACATTTTTTTTTTTTTAAAGGGAGGGTAAGAATAAAGCACAGAGTACAGGGAGGCACACGTGGGTGACACAGCTAGGGAAAACGGCGAGGAAGTGCCTATCCTAAAAGTCAGGGCAGTGGCTACTTGGGAGGCAGAGAAGGACATTTATTATTGGGAAGGGGCGTATGGAGGTCTTTGGGGTGCTGGCAAAATTCAGCATCTTGACCTCCAAAGGAGGCTGCTTTAAAATAAATAGAGAAGCTATACACTTGTTTTATACGGTGATCTGCGTTTCATGTTGCAATGAAAACGCGACAGCAAAGCAACAAGTTACTAAGTCTGGCACTGCAGAAGTGGCAGCTGTAACCCCCAGGAGGCTCCCGGAGGGCAGAGCACAGGGGAACGTCGGCCCGTAAGCCCCGTGACTCAACTTCAGACTCCCTGGGCTTTCTTTACAACCCCCGCATGGCCGGGCCCAGAGCCCAGGACTGTGCCTTGTGCTGGACAGGTGCTCGTTAAATTCCCACGTCACTCCCTCCACTGGAGGGAGAGGCGGGCGAGCAGCACTGCAGGGCCAGGCCCCCGGCCACCAGGCAGGGGGGAGTAACCTCCGAGTAGCCTCCCACGGGCCGGGCGTTTGTACGATCGATGCCGAATTCCCTCTTCACAACAGCGCAGGTCCAGTGGTAGTATCTCTACCTCGCAGATGAGGATACAAGTCCCCGGGATCTTCCCTGGGTCACCCCGCAAGTCCGTCCCTTCCCACACCTGCTGTGGAATGACCACCTGGCCATCAACGCACTTAAATTCAGCTCTCCCGTGTCCGGGTTTCACATAGTGTCCACTTACCATCCTCTAACTTTGAAGAGATGCCTATTACGACTCTGCCTGCTTTTATTATCTCATTTATTTTTTAAATTTTACTGCTGGAGAGAAGTCTCTGGTTATAGGGTCATAGGGCCGAGGATGTCACTAAAATTCCCTCTCTGTACAGATGAGGACACAGAAGCCTCCAGAGGCTTAGCAATCTGCCCATCCTCACTTAGCTAACTGCAGCCAGGACAAAAATTCTGGTCCTTAGTACATTACTCGGCCCTCATTTAACTACAAAGCCTCTTCCTCAACTGTTCTCCCCAGTGGCACAGTGAATTTCTACTGCATTAGCTGCCCAGCACCCACAGGCTCTTCTTTCTTGGGGACAATCCGAGATCGTGAGTGCCACCAACTGTGGAAGCTTTTCCAGTCCCACTCTCCCCCTCTGTGCAAGCTAAACATTGATTGTAACCTATCACAGTCTTGGAACACTGTGGGGGGACCCAGAGGCACAGGGGCACTAGAAGTGAGAGACCGGAGATTCTGGGACTGATAGGGGTCAGACCTTTCCCGGGCACAATCTCAGCCCTGCCCTTTTTCTCCCTGACTCCTGCCAAAGCCGGGGTCTCCAGCCTTCCCACCCAAAGGTGAGTAACCTGATCCTCTTCTGATCAATTCCTTTCTGGCTGAAATTAACCAGAGTAACTTTAGGTTGTTTGCAACTGTGTTTCCTAACTAATACCAGTGCATTTAAAAAGTTTCAATATCTCCATAGGTATCTCTACTAGCTGATACTGTACTGTCTTGACACATCACTGTAACAAAAGTATAAAATCTTGAATACAGTAATCACATATTATAAAACAATACATTAATAAATTAGTAATCTTCTGGTGAAACTGCATGTTCTAGAAAGCTTTCTAATTTATGCAACAATTTAGGGGGTTCTTAAAGGCCTGCAAGCACGTAACCAGTGCATGATAAACTCTGAAAACGACCCATGGCTTTTCCTCTCCAATAATCAATAAATTCCATTTAACTTCCAAGCAAAGCCACCTGTGGTCTCATGGGAGCTGGTGTCTTTCCATGTGGTAAAACCTACGTTACATGATTTGAAGATCGGCTCCGTATCCCATTCTATTCCTTCCTGCCACGGAAAATTCTGAGTGGACAGGTTCCAGTGGTGACTGCACGTGACACTCAGCCTTCCTCTGCATTTACTGAGTCACTAGGATGTAAGTCCTTTCATCGTGTTTTTCTTCTAGATTGAATTGTCAAGGCTGAGATACTTTTGGAAGAGGTGCTTTGCTTGAAATATTCGAATCTCAGTGAGGACAAAAGGTTTGAATAGAATGAAATATGAATGTTTTCATATGCTAATTATGGGGGGGGGTGGAGGGAGCCTGCTTAACACCTTACCAAATCTATGAATATTTTTTAAAAACCAGAAGAAATTTTAAAAATAAACCAAATGAAATCAACATCTTGAGAACAACCCAGCAGACCCCGTTTGGTTCCCGTTGGAAAACAAGCGCGTTACACGTCACTGATTTTTGATGAACGGGGATTTAGAGAACGCAGCCCAACGACCCCCAAGGACCCCTCCTTCATCCTGCCCCCCCCCCCCCCATCTCCACCAGACCAGGGACAATGTGGGGAGTGCTGCTGTTCAATCCGAAGGGCTATTTTTGTTTCTCTGGGGTCTTTTGTTGAGTTCATGTACCCTTCCTTCTTTTGGGGGCAATTACGGTGGCAGTAGCTGGACTTCATCTTATCTCGTGTCTGATCCTTACATCTGGCAAACAGCTGGCAGTGCCTCCCTTCCCCACCTTGGCCAACCCCAATTTGTAGAAATCTCACAGGTTCACAGAATCCCAAACCTAGGGAACTAGCAGGTTTTGAGACTCTTCTTAAAAGTGCTGTGAGGGGCGCCTGGGTGGCGCAGTCGGTTAAGCATCCGACTTCAGCCAGGTCACGATCTCGCGGTCCGTGAGTTCGAGCCCCGCGTCAGGCTCTGGGCTGATGGCTCGGAGCCTGGAGCCTGTTTCCGATTCTGTGTCTCCCTCTCTCTCTGCCCCTCCCCCGTTCATGCTCTGTCTCTCTCTGTCCCAAAAAATAAAATAAAAACGTTGAAAAAAAATTAAAAAAAAAAATAAATAAATAAAAGTGCTGTGAAATCACTTTTTTTTTTTTTAAGTTTATTTATTTTCAGAGAGAGACGGAGTGAGTGAGGGAGGGGCAGGGAGAGAAGCCCATGCAGGCTCTGCACTGCCAGTGTGGAGCCTGACACAGGGCTCGAACCCACAAACTGTGAGATCATGACCTGAGCTCAAACCAAAAGTCAGACGCTTAACTGACTGAGCCACCCAGGTGCCCCAATATCATCTTTCCAATGAAATCAGAGGAAACCTGATATCTATGTAAGAGCCGAAGGCTGAACCATTCCAGGAGATGCCCTGCTCTCTCCTCCGAGCCCTCTCCATCAATACCAAGGCTTTGGCACAGTTTGGCAACCATTAATTTATTCAACTCCCATTAATAAATAAAAAAAAAAAATGGCTCATTCAACTAAGTCAATGGCAGACCCAAAATAATGAATTATCCAGATATCATTCTGGAACCCCTATACTCTTTTCAGGTATCTTTATTTTATTTTTATTTTTTTAATGTTTATTTTTATTTTTGAGAGAAAGAGCACGCCCGGGGCAGGGGCAGAGCCAGAATCCGAAGCAGGCTCCAGGCTCCGAGCTGTCAGCACAGAGCCCGACGTGGGGCTCGAACCCACAAACCGTGAGATCATGACCTGAGCTGAAGTCGGCCGCTTAACCGACTGAGCTACCCAGGCACACCTCAGGTATCTTTATTTCATTAAACAAAAGGCAGCTTCTTCCAGCTGCAAAACCTAGAAATTAACCACATGAAAGAGCTTCTCATTCAGTTTTTATCAACAATGACTGTACTAATACTCACCTGAAGTCAAATGGTAACATTTCCCTGTGGTTATTACATAGTATACATATAAGCACTGTTGTTTGCAAAGGGCCCTTATGATCATTTCCACCAGGATGGTCTGAATGTACAGCCACCGTTGCCCCATAGGTACACCATCGGAATGAAGATGCTTTGAGAAGCTGAAACACGACTGTGCATTAGTGAATCTGAATAGGATCCGGACTTAAAGAACGTGAACCGACAAGAGATGGGCTGACCTGCACATCCAATCAAAAAAGCTTCGAGGATACGAAGCACCATCAGAAATAAGAAAGGCAAAGCTTAAACTGAAAGGGCTGGGGATGATAAGAGAATTAAATATGACATGTCTGATCGGACTCCTTCTGCAAAGCAGCAGAAATAATGCTGGGAATAAACCCACACTTCCCAAGAGAGGACAGTACATGAGCCAAAGCATTAAGCACAAGGTGCGACGGGACCAGAAATAAGAATTCCAGAAGAAACTGTTTTAAAAACATGATACACTAGGGGCGCCTGGGTGGCTCAGTCAGTTGAGCGTCTGACTTCGGCTCAGGTCATGATTTCAGTTCCTGAGTTCGAGCCCCGCGTCAGAATCTGCGCTGACAGCTCGGAGCCTGGAGCCTGCTTCGGATTCTGTGTCTCCCTCTCTCTCTGCTCCTCCCCTGCTCATCATGCTCTGTCTCTCTCTCTCTCTCTCTCTCTCTCAAAACAAATACACGTAATAATAAAAAAATTTTTTTTTAATAAAAACATGATACACTTTATAAAACCTTTGTAAAAAAAAAAAGTTTAGGCAGAATGAGAAATAAAGTGCATTTATTAGCTACTAAGAGGGAGTTCAGAAACCAGAGCCCTGAGAGCTGGACACAGATTTGAGGGAGAATGAAAGAGAAAGGTTTAATAATAAGATTTAATTAAAACAGACACTTTTTAAAAGTCTTAACACAGCCTACTTCTAAATCAGAGGGACCTGAATAGCAATTATGTTTGAATTATAATTTGTATTTATTTTTTTCTAAAACTTAATCTTGTTGCCAAGATTTCCTTATTCTTTTTCTGAAATCATTTCAAAGTAGTCCCTCCAAAGACACAGCATATATGAGTTATAATAAAGGAAAATAGATTCTGAAGGCAGTAGGGTGTTCATAAAAAATCTAGATGTCCCCTCTAGAATATTCTAGAGGAATAAACGGTCCCACAGCCCAGCCCCCCTCTCCTGCTTTGACTCTGGCATGAGGTCGCACACGAGGATTTCTACATTGAGAGTTCATTTGGGGGCGCCTTGGGGGCTCAATTGGTTACGTCTGACTCTTGATTTTAGCTTAGGTCATGGTCTCACCTTTTGTGGGATCAAGCCACGTGAGCGTCCCTCTCCCCGTCCCCCGCTCACACTCTTTCTCTCAAATAAATCAACATTTAAAAAATCAATCCATAAAAAGCTCATTTGGCATAATATTTACCTTGTTCACCTCCCCCTGATAGCTGTACTTTATAACCTCTCTTCTGAAATGTGATCTGTATTTCTAGCAGGATCCATTTGTCGTGGTAAAACAGTGTTGCTGTCCAGGAATCTCAATTCCAGCGAAGGTGTTGCTAACCCAGAAGGGAAACGATCATTTCTGAGCAAGACATCCTGCTGATGGTAAGTGACTTGCCAACAAGGTGTGCATACCTGGGACTGCAGGGGTCGAAGGAAAAGAGGCCCCAAGCAGCCCACGCATACGTCGCGTGTGCATCTCAGAGCCAAGTGAAGGAGGGACACCCCAAGTGCTGTCAAACAGCCTCCAAGTGGCTGGAAAGAAGGAAGCGCCTTCCGGGTACAATCACCAGAGACGGCCACGTGGGAAAGGACGTGGGGAAGGAAATCAGCTGGTGTGGCGGCCACCAATTTGGCTAGTCTCTTCTTATCCAGGTATCCTCACATTAACTCAGGCCACACCTAGCCGTCTTTTTCGCCCCGGGCTTCAGGCCCAAGCAATGCACTTTTCGGACAGCGGAGCAGTTCTAATCCCACGAAATTTCAAGGGTTGGTAACTACGGGTTCTGAAATGTCACCACCACGCCCCTAAGAATGCAGACGATGGAGGACAAACTCCCCCAATGACAGTCACCTGTCTGGACGAGGCTGCTTCCGATTCCCAGAGCCACTCAGGTGACCTCACGGCCCCTGGGTCGAGGGGCCAAAAGAGAGGCTGCCTTGTGCCCCACGGGAGGGGGAGCAAGCAGGGGGACATCGCAGCGTACTCGGCCCAATCTGCGGCCCTGGGATACCCCTGCCTGAAAAGGCGGTTTTGTTCCGGGAAGGCAGAGTCTTGGGAGCAAGACTGAAAGCTTTTAACTGGTCTAATAAGGGGGGAAAAAAATGGGGACAGCGGTCCCAGGGAATATTCCGTTAAATTACCTTCAAGCTGGAAGCCTGCCTATAAATTAAAAACTTGCAGGAAGATAAGACCATCCCTTCCAAGGCCTACAGAAGATATGTAAATAAATGCTGACATAACCCTGCTCTCAGGCTGTTCTGTTTTCTGACTACCAAAATGATAACAGTCATTATGGAAAATACGGAGACGGATGAAGAAAAATATCAGTTTCCCACAATCAATATAAACACCCAGGGAGGGTCACTATTAATATTTTATTCCATATCTTCCCAATCCACTTACACCCTCTCTTCCACTAATTCAAAGAAGCTCATTTTCCCCCACAAACTCTGCAGGTGGGACGTATCTTACAACCAGGGGTGCCTCTGACACCATTTTTTTTTTTTTAATTTTTTTTTTTTCAACGTTTTTTTTTATTTATTTTTGGGACAGAGAGAGACAGAGCATGAACGGGGGAGGGGCAGAGAGAGAGGGAGACATGGAATCGGAAGCAGGCTCCAGGCTCCGAGCCATCAGCCCAGAGCCTGACGCGGGGCTCGAACTCACGGACCGCGAGAGCGTGACCTGGCTGAAGTCGGACGCTCAACCGACTGCGCCACCCAGGCGCCCCCCTCTGACACCATTTTTCTTTGTTAGCAGAACATAAAACGTAGTGCGGGTGTGGGGGCTCCCGTATACATTTCACACAGTTAAGATCATGCCATTAGTAAACTCTTTTTGAACTAGGAGGGTTGTTGCAATTTATCAGAGTTTCGCAACTTCTTACAGCTGTCGACAGGATTAAATCTTCATTTCGAGCCAAGCTGACACTCAAAATTAGCCACCCTGGGAACAGTAGACAAGATACAGAGAGCAATGGAAGGATACTGTGGAAAACCGCCTCCTTCTATAAGAGGGACCCTTCTTGTGACTAACACAACAATACCGTATGACCACAGATGTGGCTGCCAACGCCTGCTTCCTTCAGAGCGCGGCAGTCACGGATCAGTGTCCCTGTTCTCCCAGCAGCTGGGCTCAGAAGGTCCAGTGGATGGACAGGACGTTGGAGCAGACAGAGATGGTGACAAAAAAGACACAGCTTCAGCTCAGAGGCCAGCAAGCCAATGCCAGCAAGAACAAACCAGAAAACCGCCGACCACGGCGCTTTCCGTCGCCTGGCCATCTGTGCCCTCTCCCTGTCCCCATTACAGTTCCTACTGTGCTCATGGCCGGCTTTCCCGCAACACATGCCCTCCTTCTCTAAGGGGTGCTTGGAAACGCCTCGCTCAAGAGCTGGAGGGGAGCAGGCAGACCCGGGTCACGGGAGGCTCAAGTTGGGCCCTGGCTTTCTTGGGCTTGGGGGCCTCAGTTATAAAATGAGGAACGGGCCGGGTCTGTAATTTTCCAGGACACCTCGAGCTGGCCACGAGTCCCCTGGGGGAGCGGGAGGAGGACGGGATGTACAATGCTTGAGAGAAAGCAACGCCTGATCCCTTTCATTTGTCTCTAGGTATCATATTGATTTTGTAATTTCAAAAGCATGAGGGCTTTTTGTTGGCATTTTTGTTTTTCAGATTAGGGCAGGGATTTAAAAAGCATGGGAGACCGTGGGCTAAATGTGGGGGACCTGTGCACTGTTCGCTCAAGTTTCTTCTAGCTTTAAAATCCAAATGTCTCCCTGAGTTGATCAGTGAACTCCCCAGCCCTCCCTGGCACACCCAGGGACCCCCCCACAATGAGGTGCTAATAAATCTCTTTAGTCCCACGGGGTCCTGGCTAATACTTCAAGAAGGAAGGAGGTCTTTACCCACCCCCCCACCCCCCCAAAAGCACCTGGCCAGGAGCACAGAAAGCCCACTCAGGGTTTAAGGGCAATATATCGTGTTCAGTTCTGCCTTCATTTTTTCCAAATCAGATTTACAATTTCTTTCATTGTCAGTATAATCTAAGAAGTATATTACAGCTGACCCCTGAACACAGGTTTGAACTGCACTGGTCCATACAGCCCAGCACCATAAAACGTATTTTCTCTTCCCTGTAATTTTCCTTTCTTCCTTAACATTCTATCTTCTCTGGCTTACTTTATTGTAAGACTACTGTATATAACACAGACAACATACAAAATATGTGTCCATCAACTGACTATGTTATCTGTTAGGCCTCCGGTCAACAGTAGACTATTAGTAAAGTTTTTAGGGACTCCAAAGTCACCTGTGAATTTTCAACTGCATGGGGGAGGGGTCAGGGGCGCTGACCCTCGAGCCTCCTTGTCCGAGGGTCAACGGTATTATTTCTCTCATTCTCCCTTTGCAGTCATTCCTTCTATCTTAGAAACAAAACCCAAAAAACAACACAAACACAGAAGCTTCTGGCTTGCCGACCGTGCATGCCAACCGGAAGCCTGTGTCTGCTTCACAAGTGCTTTGGAGACGCTGTGCAGGCAGGGGTGTCCTCAAGTCCCGGATGGGAGGGACACAGGGTGGGCGCGAGGCCCCAGGGCCAGGGAAATGGGAGCTCACAGGGTACTGGGCTAATGGAGAGCACATACAGATGTGACCGGCCGCTGGCGGGGGGCCTTCTCGGGGTGAACACGAAGGCCCTGCGTTTAGGAGGAAGTCTAATTGCCAGTGTCATCCCGGCACGATCCAGAAACACTGTGGCTTCGCGAATCTGAGCCGGGGCCCTGCGCTGCACCGACTCTGGTGAACCCTTCCAAGCCCAAGTTCCCTCCAAGGCCTACACAGAACCAACCAGCCACCCCACCCCCCAGAAGTCTCACTGTCACCCCTGGCTGTGGCTGTGGTGGGGACACAAGTCTCCCGATCCACTCCAGACAGCATGAGGCTTGCCCGGGGACCACTGGGGAACTGTCAGCCTCTAGTCGTCTGCCTTCCTTTTGCCTCTGTTCCCCCACTTCCCCCGAGCCCTGCCCACCACCATCCCCAGAAGTACTTCTGAGGGACGCAGGGGGTGGCTTTCCCTGTAAGAAGGCCGACGATCGGAGTGCGGACGGGACAGCATGGAAGGTGGGGACTTGAGTTCACCTTACAGCTTAAGAGAGGAAAGATCCTGGAGAGGCGTGGAATACAGAGAACAGAGAGAAGTAAGAGATGTTACGTAAGAAGGAGCAGATTTAACAACGAATTGGTTTTGTGAGACAGGGTGTCAAAGCCAGATCCTGGGGACGAGAGCCGAGCCTGCGGTTTCCAGAAGAGACAGCCGGGGTCTGGGGGAGAACTCCAGCAGGAAGCTGGCGCTCAGGGTGTCCTGGGTGCTGCTGTCCAGGCTCCGGGGCCCAGAGCCTGCACGGCTCAGACACTCCTACCCACCACTTAGCAGCTGATAAAACATTTTTTTGAGGTGGACGCATAGGCCACGCTCAGGCCTGGCTGAACACAGAGGAGCACGGTGGGATGACCCAATAATAGCTTGAAAGCCACGGGGCTCTTCAGAGAAAACCCTGGCGGTATATAAACCCCAGCATCATCGTTCAGTGTGGCCCCGGCTGGTGTCCTCTCAGCTTTTTATCCCAACGGCCTTGCAGAGAAGCTGACGGCTCATTAGATCTTTCTCACTTGTTCCTCCTGGTTCCCAGAAACTTCGCCTCTGCAGCCAGCCTCTAATCTGCGTCTACACCCGTGCCGCGAAGGCCCAGGCCGCACATACAGGAGGCGGCCCTGGTGCCGAGGGTCCCTCTCGGGGGCAGGGAGCGGGGTGCGGCCCAGGTGCCAAACCCCACCGACCAGCCCCTTTGCAGAGCTCCCGGGGCAGAGCAGCATGGGGGTGACTTGGCTGGTGTCACGGAGAGGCATCTTCTGGCATCACCTGTGAGCCAGCCTCTGTTCTGGGGCTGACGGCGGATCTGAGGGCAGAAAGCCAGGCACCAGGCCCGGTTTCCGGAAGACAGCCAAGTGCTTTCACAAGCATCTCAAGGCCTCAGGACTGGAACAAGGGTGCCCAAGGGTCCCCATTCCAGAGGGCAGGGGACCCTTAAGCACCCAGGGGCACGTGCTGGAGACTGGAGCTTTGCACCTCGGCTCCTCTCTGGGGCGGTCTTTCTGCTCGGGCCTGCTCCCCGCTCCCCGCAAAGTTCCTGTTGTAAACCCCACCCCCCCTTCCTTCACCCCCTTGCCTCTCCGACCCCATATTTTTACTCTCTGCAGGCTCAAACGCAAACAGTGCGTTCTGGCAAAGGCACCTCCACCTTTACCCGCAAGCTCATAGGTGAAATCGGGGGAGGAGGGGCACAAGGGGGCAGGGAGGTGGGGCCAGTCCCTCCCACTTCCCCTGATTTCATGACGGCTCATCGGCTCAGTTGCTCAGCCGCTTCTCGCCAGCAGAAATTCTACTTGGAGATACTTGTGAGACGTGAAGTTTCCTGCCCGTCGGGAAGGCGATCAAATGTTCCCCAACAGACATTTTGTCCCCCGCTCCCTCACCTCTCGGAGCACAGGGCCAACCTGGGGCTCCTCCTCCTGGCCCCGATGTGCTCTCCTGCGTCGGCACAGTGATCCCAGGGAGCCGTGCCGGTTCAGTCTCAGACTGTCTCCCACACTGGCCTCCACGCCCCCTGCTAGCACCTAGCCCAGGTCTGGCCAGGCGCTCAGTAGCATCGGGGGAAAGAACAAATGAATTCACGCTCCCTGAGGAGTGGAACAGACTGCCGGTTGAGAGCTCAAGCACCCGAATTTGAATCCCAGGGCCATTACTTATTACCAGTGAGAGCCTCAGTTTCTACGTCAGTAAAATGGGGATGACAGGCACACCGACGCTTAAAGGAACAATGTGAGGGATAAGTAAGATGGGGAAGGTAAAAGCCTGAGCACCGATCAGATCGGGGGCAAAAGCAGGTAGGAAACGGGAGGGGGGGCACACAGACTTTCTTCATATTCTAGCAGCTGCCAGGTATCGCCTGGAAATGTGGAAAATATACCCACCAATGTGATGTGGTGGTTGACTAAGCACCATCAGGGCATGATTATGTCCAAAGAGGAACCTATGAACAGTGCCCCAGCGGCCGAGGGCCTGCGGGAGGCAGCGTCTGGGGGCTACAGGAGGCAGCCGCAGAAATCAAAACCACAAATCTATTAGACAAGTTCCAGTGGGAAGCCGGCTCTCGATTTGTCTCGCCTCCCAACTGTCACCCTGCTGGCAGGAACTGAGGCGATCGCTCCATCAGACCCCGAATCCCTTTTGCTTTCTGCGCGGAGGCCTGCAATCCTCCCTCCTCCCCCTGCTCTCCCCTCGCGGTGCTGCCCACGAGATACCGCCCACACAGCTCTGCCCAGACTAATTCATGTGCCTTGGAAACTCCTTCTGCTAGTTTTCTCAACATTTCACGAAGCAAACAGTCCTAGCAAGACCGGGTAGGGGCAAGGGAAGGAGGGGAGAAAAATCCAATAACATCACAGAACAGCCTTAATAAAGGACTTCGGCATTTCGGGGTTCCCAGTAATTTGCGCATCAGGCATCGTTTTCCAATCTGGAAGTTACATGAATGAAAGGAGGTCCCCTTCACAGCCACGCTCCCATGCAGACCGCCAGCCGTTCGGCACAGAGGCAGCCCCCAGCGCAGCAAAACCAGTCACACATACAAAATTCTGAAGAAGGCAATGTCAGGCACAGCTCACTGACCATCCCAGCACCCGCTGGCCATCCCCTTCCCTCAGGCAGCTTGACCAAAGAAGCTAAAAAGACTGAACCTGCTTTCCTTAGCTTCCGTTGAAGCTGGGGAGTAGCCACATGACATAACTGGGGCTAACAGAACCTCAGTGGGATTTTGTTGGGGGAGTTGTGGGAAAGTTCTTGCTTTCCAGCTAACAGAAACAGTCACACTGCCCCCCTTCTGCTTCTCTCTGTCTTGCATGGAAATGTGATATCTGGAGCTGCAGCAGCCATCTTGCCACCAAGAGGTGATAAGGCAGGAAGGAAAAGGCTGAGAGAACCCCCAAGATGCCAACTCAGAGCCCTATCCTGGTTCAGTCCCAGCACCTTGGGCCTTTTTATATGGGAAAAATCAACTCCCATCTGTTTAAGACACCCATAGCTCAGGTTTTCAGTTACTTGCAGCTAAAAGCATTACCAGTTGATCTGAGACCTCATCCTTAATCTATATAGCATGATCTCCTTACTGATTCAACGCTATTTCTATCATACCAGGTTTTAAGGTAGATGTCTTATCATTTGATCCTTAAAGTTTCTTTCTTTCTTTCTTTCTTTTTAAGTTTATTTTTGAGAGAGAGAGCACACTGTTAGTGCAGAGACTGATGCAGGACTCGAACCCACGAACCGTGAGGTCATGACCTGAGCCAAAATCAAGAGTCGGATGCTTATATAAGGTACCTATATAGATGTATAGGTACACCTCCACTCAACAGTCTCAGGGCCACTCCGACTCAAAGGGTCGGGACTACGTCTCTTCCAGACTCCCTACCGCAGTCAGTAGCTCAGTCATCTGCTTTGTGTCCAGGTCAGAGTCCTGCCTAATGACACCAGCTCCTACACATTGTCATCCAATAGGCAATGAAGTGCTGCAAATTTCACCATCTGAGTATTTTTCTAACCTACCCATCTCCCCCCACTACTCCCACCTATACCCTAAGTCATACACACCTGGACTATTGTCATAGCCTCTTAGCAGGCCTGCCTGCATCCACACTGCCCTTTCCACAGTGAATTTATAAAAACCACAAATTTGACCGTGTCATTGCCTTTCTTAGAGTCCTTCCATGGTTTCCCATGGCCTCCATGATAAAGCCCAAACTCCTTAAGACCTAAAAGGACACGCCTGATCTGGCCCCTAACCCTCTCCAGCTTCTCCAGCCCTAGTTAGTCTTTCCTCCTGGCTCTCTGTTCCGGTAATACTGTCGTTCTTCCAGCTTCTCAACGTCATCAGATACATTTCTACTTTGGGGCCACCACGCATGATGTTCCCTTTGAAAGAGCTCCCCTCCAGCTTTATGGCTTTGCTTTAACCCTTACTCATCCCTCTGGAGCCCAGTGACTTTCTGTTTCAGATATTGTGCTTTTCTGTTCTAGATTTCCAGTTCTTTTTTTTTTTTTTTTTTTTAATAGTTTCCATTTCTCTTCTGAGATTCACCATCTGTTCCCTCATTATGACCATCTTTTCCTTTAAGTCCCAGACCATTTATATAACAGATGTCTCTGGCTTTCTCTCCTAATTCCAACATCTGGGTCATCTCTGAATCTATTTCTACTGGGCTGCCCCCTCTCCCCTCCCCTTTTTCTTTCTTGATTATGAGCCACAGTTTCCTGATTCTTTGCAAGGCTAGTACTTTTTTTTTTTTAATTATTATTATATGTTGGACACACAAGTAAAAAACCAACCATATTGGGAGTCGAGATCATATGGTCTCCTCTAAAGGTGTTGAGTTTTGTTCTGAGAGCTCCTTTTGAAACTGTCAGGCTTACTTCTATTTTTTATTAAGTCGAGTCTATGCTGATTTTGTCTTTGGCTCTAGGGGGTCATCCCTACTTCTCACATATGGCCTTTTGGGGCTCTCAACTCCATACTGCTGGCTGGGCCATAACCCCAAGATCTCTGAGCACCGAGCAGTCTGCTCGTATCTCTGGTCTCCTCTCAATCTTGTTATAACCATTTTCTATTAGGCCTCATAGAGTCCCGCTTTGTGCACATGCAGCCCTCAGCAGAGGCCCTGCGGTGAACACAGGTTTCTGCTCCCCCGCACCACTCTCACACCACACCCTGGTCTCCCGGTTTTCAGGGAAAACGAAGTGCTGACCTCCAAAGACAGCTTTTTCAATAAACCTGTGCAGGAGTTCAGCGAGAACCAGGTGAATCACCATGGTAACTAACAATTTCCGCTGAACAGTTGAAAACTCACAGCTGATGAGTTCAAGAATAATGTCCCTCGGTGAGATTATAACATTTTCAACTGGAGGCAATGGTCAAAAAAAAAAAAAAAAAAAAAAAAAGAGCTAATTAGATGGCCTTCCCACAATGCCTAGTACAGAGTCAGCTTGGGGTGACCTGGCTTCCCTCCCAGTAACACAGTGGAGTAGACAGGGGCTCCCACGGCCTGGGATGTTATACAAAGCAAGGTCCTCAGCTTTGTTTTTCTGTCTCTCAATATTCCTGTGTGCTTAAAAGGAGCAAGGCACTGTGTTAACAAGTTCTAATGGGTAGTTTTCCAAATCCATATGCTATTCTCTGCTACATTCCGGATTAATTATAATGGGAAAACTGCCTCATTTGAGACATGTCTTTTGAGTGAGAAAACTGGAGGTCATATATCCATATGGCACTGGTATTGTGAGTTGGTGTACTGAAGTTCTAATTCAGCCAAGTTTTGCAGTGATCGGGGGTTATTTTTAACTTTGTGCCTTCTTTGCATATAAGAAGTACAGTATTGGGGGGGGGGGAGTGCCTGGATGGTTCAGTCGGTTAAGCATCCGACGCTTGATTTCAGCTCAGGTCACGACCTCGGTTCGTGGGACTGAGCTCCGCATCGGTCTCTGTGCTGACAGCACGGAGACTGCTTGGGATTCTCTCTCTCCCTCTCTCTGTCTGCCCCTCCCCTCCTCAAAATAAATAAACTTAAAAAAAAAAAAAAAAAAAGGAAGTACAGTATTGGATCTGACCCAAAGTCCATTTCGGCCCACTACCCTGTCTCCGACAGAGCACCTCACGGGCTGCTACGGATGGATAGAACTATCCGTCTCATGATGTCTTTAACTTTTTAAATCCTGTTTATGTCCAGTCTTAAGCTGAAAAGTATGGAGATGATCTAACTGCCACGGGAAACATCCCTGATATGCTCTAGTCACTTGTCTCTGGAGTTTCCGGGAGCGATCCCTCAATCCCATATCCCGAAACTTGGTAACCTTGGAGGGGATCTTGCACGGAGTGATTCTGGCATACCCAGAACGGGTTCTTCTGCTCAGGCTAGTGGCGATTTAATAAGCAGTCTCCCTCTTTCAATGGCTGGCTTTGCCTTGAATCCCCGACCGCATGAAAAGCCAAAAGGCACTTTAGAGACCACTTGGTCCCACCGTCTCCTTCTAATGATGAGAAAACGGAGCCTCCCGACTCACACCAGTTTATACTGTTAATCAGGGACACAAGAGTTAAAACTGGAGCTTTGGCTCCCGGCTTAGTTAATTTTCACTCCGGCATTGCTTCCTGGAGACCATCTCTTCATGCCTTTTAGACTGTCTTCTCTGGACCCTCTGAAATGTCATTCTATCTGGAGGTTTTACTGGTACTATACCAATGAAGATGCCGGGTTTTTTTCCTTTCTCGCTTTACAATTGCAAATAAAGTCATATGTTTTTTTGGCCTGTACGGCACCACAATGACTGAGTGTTGAAAGGTCAGCAAACAACAGCCAACGATGACCTCCAGGGGCCATTCTGGAAGTACCCCTAAAACACTCAAATCCGTCACCCTCTAAATGAGCGGTCCTGAGTCTCATGTGCCACACCTGTGGCTCTAAGAGCCCTTGCCAGAGTTCATCCTCAGCAGCGAGTCCCTGTAATACCCAGAAGACCTTGGCATTGCCTCCCAACACACGCGGCACTGACTGGGGCACCTCCAGGCTGACACTCACCTTTGCATAAGCAGTTGTCTTAATAAACCACTGTCTGAGGTACTTCTGTTCCACCTTTGCTCCAGAACGCCACGAATAGCCATGCTCATCCACCTGCTCGTTGGCAAGCACCGTTTGATCCACTGGGTCCCAGTTGACCAAGGCCTGTTATAACCCATAAAACAAAACGGTAAAATCTGGTGAGCATCCTGAAGAGGGTCATCTTCAGCTTCTTACATGTGAGAAGATCTGTCAGTGCGGTATCTCTGTATCTCTGCTCTGAGGCTTGAGGGCATCTCCTTGGAGTACTGCTTGGCAAGGAAACCCCTAGCAACCTGTAACAAGGAAGAGCGTATGAACCACCTCTTGGTGGTGGAACAGGCTCCAGAGCCCGGGAGTTGAGGCGGCAGAAGAGTAGGGAGAGCCTAAGCGTGTCTCGTCCCTCGGATGCAGCTAGATGGGGAGCGAATCGTTCTGAACACCCGAGAATCCAGCAGAGGTCCGAGAGAACAAAAACTGCCAGTCTGCGAGTAAAAAAGCGACCACCTTGTGGAAAGCACGGCGTATGGAGAGTTGATCTGGGGGAGACAAAGCTACAAGTGTAGGAAGGAAGGAAGGAAGGGAGGAAGCCTGGTTACGGAGGCTACTGCAAAGTATTTTAAGCAGCAGAACACAAAATCCTAACTTTCAGAAGTCCGTTACAGTGGGGGAAGTGCCTGGCTTAAAGGCGCTCGCGTGGCAAAGCGGGAGGAATGTTAGGAGTGACAGCAAGGTCTGAGGGTCCCCTGGTCACAAGAGGGATGGGTGGCACCAACATGCCATGCTGCTTCTAGGCACGGGAGTGGGGAACTGAGGCTGTTTCGGGTAGTAAGCAGGGGTTCTGGCTTTCTGCTGTTTTGACGTAAACTGAACGGCTGCGCGGTCCTGCGGCCGCTTTCCTCACACAAGCTGGCAAAAGCGTGGTGAGAGCCTCTCTCAGAGGCACAGAGCCCCACAGAGCTGACAGCACAGAGCCTGCTTACATCCTCTGTTTCCCTCTCTCTCTCTGCCCCTCCCCTGCTCTCTCTCTCTCTCAAAAATAAACATTAAAAAAAAAAATAACAAACATAAAGAATTGATAATAATAGCGGAGGGATTTAACATCCCACTTACAGCATGGACAGATCATCTAAGCGGAAAATCAATAAGGAAACAATGGCTTTGAATGACACACTGAACCAAATGGACTTAGATATATTCAGAACATGTCATCCTGAAGCAGCAGAATAAACATTCTTTTTTTTCTAAATGCTTATTTATTTATTTTGAGGGGGGAGGGGCAGGAAGAGAGAGAGGAAGAGAATCCCAAGCAGGCTCCGCACTGTTAGCACGGAGCTCAATGCAGGGCTCGATCCCATAGATGGTAAGATCGTGACCTGAGCCAAAAATCAAGAGTTGGGCACTCAACTGACTGAGCCACCCAGGCACCCCGTGAAAACATATTCTTTTTGAGCACACATGGAACATTCTCCAGAACAGACCACATACTGGGTCACAAACTAAACCCTCAACAGGTACAAAAAAGATCAAGATTATACCATGCATGTTTTCAGATCATATTGCTATGAAACTTGAAGTCCACCACAAGAAAAAATTTGAAAAGTTCTCAAATACGTGGAAGTTAAAGAACATCGTACTAAAGAATAAATGGGTTAACCAAGAAATTAAAGAAGAAATAAAAAAATACATGGAAGCAAATGAAAATGAAAACACGACAGTCCAAACCCTTTGGGATGCAGCAAAGGCAGTCCTAAGAGGGAAGTATATTGCAATTCAGGTACATCTCAAGAAGTAAGAAAGGCCCCAAATAACCTAACCTTACACCTAAAGGAGCTAGAAAAGGAACAAATAAAGCAAATAAAGCCCAAAGCCAGAAGAAGGGAAATAATAAAGATTAGAGCAGAAACAAATGATACCGAAACAACAAAAACAACAACAACAACAACAAAAAACAGTAGAACAGATCAATGAAACTAAGAGCTGGTTCTTTCAATTAACAAATTGATGAACCTCTAGTCAGACTTCTCAAAAAGAGAAAGGACCCAAATAGATAAAATCATGAATGAAATAGGAGACATCACAACCAACACCACAGAAATACAAACGACTGTAAGAGAATACTATGAAAAATTATATGCCAACAAACTGGGCAATCTGGAAGAAATAGACAAATTACTAGAAAGTCACAAACTACCATAACTGCAACAGGAAGAAATAAAAAATTTGAACAGACCCATAACCATCAAAGAAACTGAATCAGTAATCACAAATCTCCCAACAAACAAGAGACCTGGGCCAGATGGCTTCCCAGGGGAATTCTACCAGACATTTAAAGAAGAGTTAATACCTATTTTTCTCAAATAGAAGGAAAACTACCAAACTCATTCTACAAAGCCTTGATTCCAAAACCAAAGACCCCACAAAAGGAGAATTACAGGTCAATATCCCTGAGGAACATGGTTGTAAAAATTCTCAATAAAATACTAGCAAATTGAATTCAACAGTACATTAAAAGAATTATTCACCATGATCAAGTGGGATTTATTCCTGGGCTGTAGGGCTTATTCAATAGTCACAAATCAATCAACATGATACACCACATTAATAAAACAAAAGACAAGAACCATACGATCCCGTCAATAGATGCAGAAAGAGCATTTGACAAAATACAGCATCCATTCTTTCTTCTTTTTTTTTTTAATTTTTTTAATGTTTACTTATTTTTGAGAGACAGAGATAGGGCATGAGTGGGAGGGTGGGGCAGAGAGAGAGGGAGACACAGAATCCAAAGCGGGCTCTAGGCTCTGAGTTGTCAGCACAGAGTCCGACGTGGGGCTTGAACCCACGAAGTATGAGATCATAACCTGAGCTAAAGTCAGATGCTTAACCAACTGAGCCACCCAGGTGCCCCATACAACATCCATTCTCGATTAAAACCTCAACAAAGTAGGGATAGATGGAACACACCTCAACATGATAAAGGCCATATAAGAAAGACCCATAGCTAATATCATCCTCAATGGGGAAAAACTGAGAGCCTTTCCCCTACAGTTAGGACCGGGACCAAGGATGTCCACTCTCACCATTACTATTTAACATAGTACTGAAAATCTTAACCTCAGCAATCAGACAACAAAAAGAAATAAAAGGCATCCAAATCGGAAAAGAAGAAGTCAAACTCTCACTATTTGCAGACAACATGATACTCTGTGTAGAAAACCCAGAGGACTCCACCAAAACACTGCTAGAACTAATACATGAATTCAGCAAAGTTGCAGGATATAAAACCAATGTGCAGAAATCGGTTGCATTTCTATATACCAATAACAAAGCAGCAGAAAAAGAAATCAAGGAATCAATCCCATTTGCAACTGCACCAAAAACGGTAAGATACCCAGGAATAAACCTAACCAAAGAAGTAAAAGATGTGTACTCTGAAAACTATAGAACCCTTATGAAAGAAATTAAAGAGGATACAAAGAAGTGGAAAAGCATTCCATGCTCATGGATTAGAAGAACAAGCATTGTTAAAATTATTACTACCCAAAGCAATCTACGTACTTAATGCGATCCCTATCAAAATACCACCAGACTTTTTCACAGAGCTAGAACAAACAATCCTAAAATTTGTATGGAACCACAAAAGACCCTGAATAGCCAAAGCAATCCTGAAAAAGAAAAACAAAACTGGAGGCATCATGATTCCGGATTCCAAGCTACATTACAAAGTTGCAGTCATAAAGACAGTATGGTACTGGCATAAAAACAGACACATTGATCAACGGAACAGAAGAGAAAACCCAGAAGTGGACCCACAACTATATGGCCAACTAATCTTTGACAAAGCAGGAAAGACTATCCAATGGAAAAAAAGACAGTCGCTTCAACAAATGGTGTTGGAAAAACTGGACAGCGACATACAGAAGAATGAAACCGGGCCACTTTCTTATACCATACACAAAAATAAACTCAAAATGGATGACAGACTTAAATGTGAGACAGGAAACCATCAAAATCCTAGAGGAAAAAGCAGGCAAAAACCTCTTTGACCTCAGCCACAGCAACTTCTTACTAGACACGTTGCTGAAGGCAATGGAAACAAAAGCAAACATGAACTCTTGGGACTTCATTAAGATAAAAAACTTCTGCACAGCAAAGGAAACAATCAACAAAACTAAAAGGCAGCCTACGGGATGGGAGAAGATATTTGCGAACAACATGATACAGGGTGAGTATCCAAAATCTATGAAGAACTTATCAAACTCAACACGCAAAAAACAAATAACCCAGTTTAAGAAACGGGCAGAAGACATGAATAGACACTCTGCCAAAGAAGACATCCAGATGGCCAACAGACACATGAAAAGATGCTCAACATCACTCACCATCAGGGAAATACAAGTCGAAACCGCGGTGAGATGCCACCTCGCACTTATCAGAATAGCCAAAATCAACAACACAAGAAACAACAGGTGTTGGGGAGGATGAGGAGAAAAGGGAACCCTCCTGCACTGCTGGTGGGAATGCAAACTGGTGCAGCCACTCTGGAGAACAGTATGGAGGTTCCTCAAGAAACTGAAAATAGAACTAGCCTATGACCCAGCAGTTGCACTATTAGGTGTTTACCCAAAGGATACAAAAATACCGATACAAAGGGGTACATGCACCCCAATATTTATAGCAGCATTGTCAACAATAGCCAAACTATGGAGAGAGTCCAAATGTCCATCAACTGATGAATGGATCAAGAAGATGTGGTATATAATAATGTGGTGTATAATGGAATATTACTCAGCTATCAAAAAAGAATGAAATTTTGCCACCTGCAGTGATGTAGATGAAGCTAGAATGTATTATGCTAAGTGAAATAAGTCAGTCACAGAAATACAAATACCGTTATGATTTCACTCGTGCAGAATTTAAGAAACGAAACAGATGAATATAGGCGAAGGGAAAAGGAAGAGGAAAGAGGGAAACAAACCCCAAGAGACTCTTAACAACAGAGAACAAACTGAGGGTTGATGGAAGAAGGTGGGTGGGAGACGGGCTACATGGGTGATGGGTATTAAGGAGGACACTTGTGATGAGCACTGGGTGTTGTATGTAAGTGATGAATCACGGAATTCCACTCCTGAAACCAAAACTGCACTGTATGTTAACTAAAATTGAAATTTAAAAACAGTATCCTTTTTATTATTTTATTATCTTTTAATGTTTATTTTTGAGAGAGAAAGAGGCTGTGAGTGGGGGAGGGGCAGAGAGAGAGAGGGAGACACAGAATCCGAAGCAGGCTCCAGGCTCTGAGCTGTCAGCACAGGACCTAACGTGGGGCTCGAACCCACGAACCGTGAGATCATGACCTGAGCCGAAGTCAGACGCTTAACCGACTGAGCCACCCAGGTGCCCCCCAAAATATATCTTTAAAAAAAAAAAAAAAAAAACAGGTTTGGGAGGAAGCCTGTGAGCATCTGTCTAATCAAGTTTGGTATCTTCTTGTGCCAAAAGATGAACCTATGTGATTGGAAATTTTAAGAAACACAGGAAAAGAAAAAAACACGGTACCTGGAACTTCGTAGAATCAGGTTGTTTTAGGGGAAACAAATATATTTATTTGAATAGAAACAGCTAACGTTTACTGACTGATTGCCATATGCTAGATGCTGTGCTTAAGGGCCAAACTAAGGTTGGCTCTTCCAATCCTGCACAACCACATATGGAGGTAAGAATATTATCTTTATTATTTTTACTCGCAGCAAGAATTACTATCCAATGTCACTCACTGGGCGAGAGACCTTTGTGGTGTTAGTAGAAAACCTGCCCCTCATGAAGCACACTATCTACACTTGGGAGTTCATAGACCAGCCAGTGGAGGTAAGAATATTATTCCCCCCAGATTGCAAAGGAGGAAATTGAGGAACAGAGAGATTAAATAACTTGCCTGAGGTCACACAGTCAGTGACAGAGAAAGGGCAGGAACTCAGGTCTCTCAAAACCGTAAAACTTTTTTGCAACTTTTAAAAACTCCTGTTTACGTTCAAGCAGGACATACAGAGAGCAGTGTGGACAAATCTGAAGCGTACAACTCAACAAATTGTTACCACCACTCATTATCAAGATAAAGAACATTCCCAGCATCCCAGAAGATTCCGTGGTGCCTTCTCCCAAGTCAGTATCTGCCCCCGAAAGGTAACAATATTCCAAGATCTATGCCCATACACATGTCTGGCTCACTCTGAAGCTGCAGTCTTAGCCACTATGAGCCTTCTCTCCAGACTTCTAATTAGTTCCTATCATCATTTACAATAAATCCCTCTGCCGTCAAAGTTCACTCCTTTATGACATTAAGGTAAACCATAATACAAAGAAGGCAATGAATACGGGGAGATGTGTCTGGGCACTGAAATACCCTGACTTGATACACATTGTTTTCAAAAAACTTTTTAATTTTTTTAATGTTTATTTATCTTTGAGAGAGAGAGAGAGAGAGAGCATGAGCAAGGGAGGGGCAGACAGAGAGGGAGACACAGAATCCAAAGCAGGCTCCAGGCTCTGAGCTGTCAGCACAGAGCTGGACGCAGGGCTCGAACTCAGGAACCGTGAGATCATGACCTGAGCCGAAGTCGGCCGCTTAACCGACTGGGCTACCCGGGGGGGGGGGGGGGGGGGGGGGGGGGCCTCAAAAATTTCTGAAAGAAATAAAATTTTACTAAGCAATTCTAAGACGAGATGATGCTGAGCATTGTCCGTTTCCCCCTCCAAATCCTCTTTCCACCGTGGTCTGCACCCCAGAAAGTTGACCTCTGCAGTGGCATTAACTTGGACCCTTGCCCTCCCGCTGTGCTCAACCAGTGGGAGGTGCCCCCCGGGCGACTTCGCAGTCAGGCCTCCTCTAATGGTACCAAAGGCCACACCCTCTATCACAGAGGCCTCTGCTACAGTTCTTCCAGTCCTAGTGTCGGCCCCCTCAGCCTGGGGCGGCAAAGGCTTCCCTCTGGTGCCCATGTCAGGTGTTTGATCACCCCTTGCTGGTTTCCCTAAACTCTACACAAAAACAGTCTCTTTATTACATTTTCTTCAATAACTGCTTTCCGGTGCATTCCCTACTTCCCACCACGACCGTGACTGACCCAGAGACATGTCTAAAAATTAGGAGTGGAGGACAGACTAACCCATCTGTGGGCTGTGCTTTTACAACTGAAACGTAGGGCGTCCGGTTGAAAAGCTTAAGCCTGCAAAGCGTGGAGGCGGAATGGGAAAGATCTGTACGGAATGATTTGTCCCTCTCATTTCGGGGTCCGGAAAAATCTTGAAGCCATAAATATAGAAAGACAAAATAGAGGACAAAACTGCCTTAGACCTAAAAACTTTAGGCTGATAAAGTAAGGATGAGCATCATAGCTATTATTTCCTGTATTAGGGGCTAGAGAGAAGGGTACCACTTAAAAGACAAAAAAAAAAAAAAAAAAAAAAAAGACCAAGTATTGTTTAGGAACATAGACAAGTCTTTCATGAACCGCCCCCAACCCGCAAAAGATGCACAGCTAAAACTGTATAGAGAACAAAGGAAAAAAGCCCGGGGCACCTGGGTGGCTCAGTCAGTTAAGCATCTGACTCTAGGTTTCTGTTCAGGTCATGATCTCATGGTTCAGGAGTTCAAGCCCCGCATCGGGCTCTGTGCTGACAGTGCAGAGCCTGCTGGGGATTCTCTCTCTCCTCTCTCTCTGCCCCTCCCCTGCTCCCTCTCACTCTCTCTCAAAATAAATAAACTTAATTTTTTTTTTTTTTTTACTTAAAAAACAGAAAAAAGAAAAAAAGCCCTTCATGCAGCACTTCTGCCTCCGGCCCCCAGCAAACCTCCAAGGAGACAGGAGAAGCAAACAGTACCACAGACTGCAAAAACAAACAGGACTTTATTTTCTTATCAACATTTCCCACATGGCCTGGCATCTCTCAGGCTCTAGGTTACAAAATGCAACGAGGGAGATGTGCTCCTAAGAGGCTGACACATTATCGTAAAACCCCAGTGTTGAATGAAAGGCAAATACAGGCGAAACGCAAAACCAATTTCCCCCCCCAGTGAAAGTCTTGGGGGGAGAGCAGAAGCACCAAAGGAAATAAGATCTGAAATCGAAGAGGCATCAGCTGGGAGAACCCATTCGCATTTCTTCCCAGGACCACAAGCCAGCCCACCCACAGACCTGCAGGGCTCAGGCTCAGCCTTTCCACAGGTGGTCGACCCAGGGGTGGGCCACATGCAGGGCCGCCGGGGTCCTGGATGCACAGAACGTGCAGCCTTGTGAAGCCCCCAGGAACTACTTCCCAAATCCCTTTTATCGGGTCTCCATTCTGTTTTTTTTTTTTTTAATGTTTATTATTATTTTTTTAATTTTTAAAAATCTTTATTTATTTTTGAGAGAAAGACAGAGTGCAAGCAGGGGAGGAACAGAGAAAAAGGGAGACATAAAATCCAAAGCAGGCTCCAGACTCTGAGCTGTCAGCACAGAGCCTGATGCGGGGCTCGAACCCACAAACCGCGAGATCACGGCCTGAGCTGAGGTCGGAGGCGTCAACCACTGAGCCACCCAGGGGCCCTAGTGTTGATTTATTTTTGAGAGAGAGAAGGAGAGAGATAGAGTGTGAGCAGGGCGGGGGACGGGCAGAGAGAGAGAGGGAGACACACAGAACTCCAAATGGGCTCCAGGCTCCGTGCTGTCAGCACAGAGCCCGACTCGGGGCTCGGAATCATGAACCGTGAGATCGTGACCTGGGCCGAAGTTAAGACACTCAGCTGACTGAGCCACCCGGATGCCCCTTGGGTCTCCACTCTTATAAACTGTCTCTATCATACAGCTTCCCTTGAAACCAGAATCTTCTCTTATCCGGCATTCCTGATTTTCACATCTTGAACATTTACTTGATGGACATCCGGGTTTGTAAGCAAGCAGTCTGGCTACAATTACTATTGTTTCTGGACAACCTCCTTGACTATAGCCATTTCCTTCCCTTTTCCGGTTGGCCCTTCTGCTTGCTATCACCCCCTAAAAGTCAACTCTGTGTTCCTTTATAGTTAACTGGCCTTATTTGTAAAATACACCCTGTACTTGTACTTTGAAATCAACCTTAAATCAATAAGTAATTAAATCAATACACGAAATCCTTAACACATCTGCAAACATGCTGAACTCTAACAGATCTTGCTCGCTGCTTCCCTCACTTAAATTATCTCGCAATGTCACAGAAGGAACCGTTCCAGATCAGAGAATTTCCCCAGTTGATCAAGTTGTTTGAGTGATCTGTGGGAAGCTTTCAGAATGTCTTGTAGAAATGCACAACGTGGGGCACCTGGGTGGCTCAGGTCATGATCTGGCGGTTTCCTGAGTTTGAGCCCCGTGTCGGGCTCTGCATTGGCAGAGTGGAGCCTGCTTGGGATTCTCTCTCTCTCTCTCTCTCTCTCTCTCTCTCTCTGCTCCTCCCCAACCTGTGCTGTCTCTGTCTCTCTCAAAATAAACAAACTTAAAGACAATTTCTTTAAAACGCATACCGTGACCCAATCATAAACATCAATCGGCCATGTCCACAAGGATCGATTCTGGGCAATAACGGTGGGTGTCCCATCATTTTTGCCTCCTCCCACCTCCCCTTCTTGGCCCGTGGGTTCTCAGAGGTGTGGGCAACTACGGGCTCCATTGGAGATTCTTGGGGCAATTTCTCCTCGAATTCTCATGTATCACTTCGCCTCTCTGTGGCACGGCAGCTGCGTGGTACCTGCCGCCCCAATGTGCCTCCTGTTCCAAACCTCCTGCTTTCTAATCTCCTCCTTCCGTTTACTAGGATGCTCCTTCCCTTTGCCCCTCCTGGGTCTTACCCTTCACACAGGGTGCCAGTCCCTTCTAGATCACATCCTCCATTAGCACCCTTCCGTCTCCTGACCCACACATCACTCCTCGGGCCCTTGGCTACTCTCCACCATTTCCCTTGCTTCTTTGTCCTCGGGCTCTGCTTTTACACTACCAAAAACCTTTCCTGAGTGTGCTCTCAGGCAGCTTCAGGCTCCAGAAGGATGTTTTAGGGTATTGATTTTCTAAGGTCCATTAGCTTTTTTCCTGACAAAACGATGTGTAATTAAGGAACACCACCTAGATCGCATGAAAAGGTTGAACTCTCAAAATCCATCTGGCTCCATTCCATCCAGGATGGGCCTGGGCTTGGACAGAGTCCGGAGAGGACGGTTTCTAAGGCTACCGGTTATTAACCGTCACCACCTTCCAAAGCCACGAGGGGGCAGAGCGGGACAGGCTGCCTGTTGGTACAGTGTTTCCTTCAGTAGCTCCCCCAACACGAGGCCACACGGCAAACCCAGCGCAGGTGGGTGCATCAGCACTGTCACCAGCCGCCTCCGAAATCATGGCGGAGGCCAAAGACAAACCCACAGATTAGGTGGCCTCCATAATTCCCCAGAATGCCCAAGCATAATACAGCACCCTCCCCGCTAACTGCATCCACCACATTTTTTTTTTTTTTAAACCAGAGAGGTGAAACTCATGTTCTGCCAAGTGGAGGTCTTTATATTCATATTTTTGGCTGAAAATATTTTTGTTTGGCAAGAGCAAGAAGAGATTCCTTTTGCAAAGGAAATGAGCATTTTGATGGATGGGGTTAGTCAAGAACAAAAGACTGCAACACTCCCGTTATGTTTAGTAATGCTCTGCTGAAACGCTTTCCCTAAATCTAAGTTCATTTGTGCAGCTTCTAAGCAGAACTGTCTTTAAGGGTTAAGGCTATTTCCTATTTCAAAAAAAGTTACAACAATGCCATTAGAGGAAAGGTATTAATATGCGGGTTGTTTTTGGCTAAATATGCTTTACAGAGTATGCTATGTGCAGGCTTTCTAAAGTCAATTAGCTTTCTGATGTTAATTTCAAAAGCTTATATTTTGAAATAAACCCTAGGAATGGAACGCCAACGGACACCAAGATGTTTTAGGTGTTAAAGCCAATTTGAAAATAGCTTTCCAATAAAAGGAGACCCATGGAATAATACCGTGGATTGGGGCTAACACTGATCTTCAAACAATACAGCAAGTGTGCGTTTTTTGTATTCTATTTATGATTTTTTTTAAGATCATGACAATTTAGTGGACACAAAAAAATTAATACACCAAAAGCCTTTCAGTCCACAACCAGCAACAAAAACACTATGTTTCTAAAATGAATGAACATTAAACAACTTTTCTTAAGTCTTTACTTTAAAAGAAATTAAATTGGCCCAGGAGAGTCCACAGTGGTTGAACATCAGGATGGCCCAGTTGCACAAAATTCTCAGTCAATTCATCCCAAATGTTAATGGGGACTCAACACTTTCTCCGAAAAAGTACAATCTATTCAACAACATAGTATTTTAAAATAATCAACATTTGAATATTCTTAACTTAAAGATGGGAGCAGGGGTAGGGGCTGCTTACTTCGTACAATGGTTGTCCAAGTGTGGCCTCTGGGGGTCCCCGTGGCCCTTTGCCAGGGATCTGCAGATCAAAACTCTTTTCGCTACAATAGTAAGACACTGTTTGCCTTTCTCCTTGTGTTCACATCTGCAACAATGGTGCAAGCGTGATGGTGGCTGAGACCTTCGGCCCTCAGCATGAATCAAGGTGGTGGCACCAGACTCTACCAGCAGTCACTGGGTCCTTTCCTACTGTGCACTCAGCAGAATGGGGGGAAAGTCGGTTTCACTAATACTGTGCTTGACAAAGCCATAAAACGTATTCACGTTCTTTTTGTTTTTAATTTTTAAATGTTTATTTTTGAGATGGAGACAGAGCATGAGCAGGGGAGCGGCAGAGAGAGAGGGAGACCCAGAATCCGAAGCAGGCTCCAGGCTCCGAGCTGTCAGTACAGAGTCCGACGCGGGGCTCAAACTCATGAACCGTGAGATCATGACCTGAGCCGAGGTCGGACGCCCAACCGCCTGAGCCACCCAGGTGCCCCCCGTATTCACATTCTTAAATTTTAACACTTGAACACACGTCCTCTTGGTATTTTCTGCGACGCAATGGGACGCAGGCATAAGAAGTGTGGCCACACAAAGTGACAGTTGTCTCGGGGAAAAAGCACAGCCACAACTTTCTGGTGAACAGGAAGGAGTAGCCAGTTTTTTCAATAACTTGTGTTTCCATGTGAAAGAATGACTAACGATAAACTATGGTTATTGACACGTAGGAGTCTGACAAACGTTTTCTCAAAATTAAACAAAGCAAGCCTGTTGCTCCAAGGAAAACCACGGATGGTTTCTGCTGCCAATGATAAAATCTGAACTATGAAGTGAAAATCAGAATTTTAGAAAACTTGTATCCGGCCACCATGAACTTCACAGCTTCCTACCACTTAAAAACTCTTCTGATGATATTCCTGGGGTGAAATATGTCAACATTTGGAAGATCTACGTCACCCACTACACCTACCGGTGTTTTCCCAGTGACCAATGTGTGATGTTACAAGAGTATGTGTGGGTAAAAAAATAAAATCCACCCAGCGTGCAGGACAGACGGATGCATCATAATGGAAGGGTACAAAAGTTCCCTGATTGTTTCAGATTTGACACCGCAACTCACCTTTAAGAAACCAATGCTTGTTGAGTGTGGGCGGAGTATCAAAAAAGAACATTCGTAATGATCTTAAATGGGTATTAAAATATTCCCCCGCTTTGAGCAGCTTCCACTCAGTTCTTCTGGTGTTTACCATCGTAACCTTAAGAAAACTACACTTCAGTTTTGACAGATTATCTTTAGATGGTTCTATCGACCCGTGAAACGAGATACTCAGCATGGTCATTCAGCCCTCCTCCCACCCCCAACCCCTCTTCTCATTCTTGGGTCTTTGCTACCTTGACCTTTCATAGCTACCTTTCTTTTTTTTTTTTTTTTTTTTTTTTTTTTAATTTTTTTTTTAAATTTTTTTTTTTTCAACGTTTTTTATTGATTTTTGGGACAGAGAGAGACAGAGCATGAACGGGGGAGGGGCAGAGAGAGAGGGAGACACAGAATCGGAAACAGGCTCCAGGCTCCGAGCCATCAGCCCAGAGCCCGACGCGGGGCTCGAACTCACGGACCGCGAGATCGTGACCTGGCTGAAGTCGGACGCTTAACCGACTGCGCCACCCAGGCGCCCCTCATAGCTACCTTTCTAACGATAAGAAAACGGACGTACAGCTCTAGTTCCTGATCTATGCCTCCTTGTTATGAACCATAAAGGGACCACCTCACACTGGCTTCTACTTCTCTTCCCCAGTTTCACCTCCTGATTGTGGTCAGCCATACGACGTTGATGTCGAGGTTTACGGCATTTTGGTTTTATTCTGAACTTCACCACGAGGCTTCTGCGTTGGTCTCCCTACCGACCCTAAAAACTGTTCAACTTCAAACAGAACACTTAAGTAAGTTCAGTTCACCGCAAGACCCAGCTGTGTGATGTGACCGCAGAAAAGCAAATGTGATTCTATGTCACGAAATCCCTCTGGTCAGAGGAGAAGGACTCCAGCGTAAAGGGACAATGGATTTTCTACTTGTTACTTCTGAATTGGCTAGACCGGTGCAGCCGGTAGATCATTCTGTTTCGATGGAAATGTCCCGTGCCTGTGCTGTCCAATACTAGCTTACTAGCGCAGGAATGTGGCTGGTGACTGAGGACCGTTAGTAATATTATTCCATCTGAATTACTTTAAATATCAACAACCACACGCTGCTAGCGACTACTATACTGGAGAGTACAGCACCCGGCCACACTATGGCGGTCTTTCCCTCTCTCACCATCTGAGGCTTATCCACCATTACTGAGCCCCTGCAGTAAAAGCCCCTCTGTTTCTTGGGAGACCACGATGTGCAGGCACTATGATAGCTGCTCTTTAAACAGCACCTCTGGGGGCGCCTGGGTGGCTCAGTCGGTTAGGCGTCCGACTTCGGCTCAGGTCACGATCTCGCGGTCCGTGAGTTTGAGCCCCGCGTCGGGCTCTGGGCTGATGGCTCGGAGCCTGGAGCCTGCTTCCGATTCTGTGTCTCCCTCTCTCTCTGCCCCTCCCCCATTCATGCTCTGTGTCTCTCTGTCTCAAAAATAAACAAACGTTAAAAAAATTTTTTAAAAATTAAAAAAAAATTAAAAAAAATCAACAGCACCTCTGATCTTCCCAAGGCCATGCGAGGGAGATGCTACCACCCCTTTTAGCAGATGACAAACCACAATTCCTGGAGTGAGGTCGCCCAGCCGGCACTCCTAGCTGAGCTAAGAGTAGAGAAACTTCCGCTCTTCCGATGCTCCCTCCATGATATCATTATCGGCACCAGATACTCTGTGGTAGAATTAAGAAGCCCCAGCCCCGTTCTGGAGGCACCGTGCTAAGCCAGGCAGTAGCTACTCTCTGGGTCTGCTAAAAATGATTTCATGAACTTGAGGTAGTGCTCATTTTCATTGCTCCTGTGCAAACAGGGTTTGTATGTTAATTAACAACGATGTGCTCTAGTAAGACTGAGGAGATAAAAAAATTCTTTAATGCAGGTAACTCTGGGTGCCTGGGTGGCTCAGTCGTTAAGCACTGACTTCGGCTCAGGTCACGATCTCATAATTCGTGACTTCGAGTCCCACGTAGAGCACAAGTCCCACTTTGGGTAAAACACAAGCCCTGTTTCTCTCTCTTTCTCTCTCTCTCTGTCCCTCCTGGGATTCTCTCTCTCTCTGCCCCTCCTTACTCACTTATGCTCTCTTTCTCACAATAAATAAATAATAAAATTAAAATTAATTACAATAAAATAAAATAAAATAAAATAAAATAAAATAAAATAAAATGCAGCTATCTTTAACTTACCTCCTTTTGATAGGCCAGTCCAGCCTCATAGAGTTTAATAAAGAGGTACTGAGTCCACTTGTAGTAATCTGGCAAACATGTAGTTATTTCCTGCCAAAGGGGAGGAAAAATCAGTCACAGGCCATTGTAAACATTCCCCCTCACATCAGTATCAACAGACGCGTTGGCCTCGCGATTCAATTTTGAAAAGCGATCACACCGCAAAAATATTTACCAACTTACATATTTTCTACCAATTCGTAAAGTGAGGGAAGAAGCAATTCATTCTGGAAAGAAAGGAGCTGCTGAAACGCCACCCCTACCTTTCCCAGGGTCAGTTTAATGAAAAGAAACTGAAAGTTTTCTGCACACCTCTCCCCCCCCATCCATGCAAGTAACAGATGAATTACATTGTATGAAATTGGGTATCACCATTTTTGTCAGCACATATTTTGGGAATCGTGATGCTAATTCGTGAACATAGTTCATTTTAAAAGCAATCACAGAATTCAAGACGAATATCTGGCTGCTTCAGTAGGATGCTCATTTGAAAACAAATCTTGTGTTTCTACGTATAACTGGGACCTGGAAGCTCCTTCAGACTCATTTATATTCCGTGACTCAGGCTGTTGCCTGGTTTAGGAAGACCCATTAAAATCATTATTAGAAATTAAACTTAGTGAGAAATCACCTGGCTTGTATTTCCAAGCCTAAATCCAAGGTTGCAAAAATTTGTTTTCTGCCCTGAAAACACATTTGCTATAGAATCTTTAAAAATAAGTTACTGATTAACCAAGCTCTACGTTGATAAATTCAAGTAAGCGTAAAACCCTTACACTATACCACATTGTTTCTTTTCTAGTGCTCTTGAACTTCAAGAAAATAGCTAACATAGAAATGAATGCAGGGTAGGGCCAAATCGTTCCATTTGGGATGGACTACTGATACAAGGCACACTTCTATCGAAAGTGCATATAACTCCATCTTTCTTTGAATGAATGAATGAAGAGAGAGTTGAAAACTCAGGATGGGAGGGCCAGTGTGACACGAACCCGGCAAGGTGTCAGCTAATCTCCTGGGACCCCCAATGGGCTATTTTTTTCTCATGTAAGATTCCTGGGTCCTTTTATGTGCTAAAATAGCACAGTAAACTCTGAGAAAACAAGGAATTCAACTCTGATCACTCCTCCACTCCCAGTTGCAAGGCAGGTAGTGAATAACCCACTGGTGTAACGGCTTTGCTCACGCTAGAGCTGTCCCCTGGTGGGCTGGCCCCATGCCATGCCAAGGCTGTGACCCACACAATACAGTCCCGAGGCTCTAGGACACCAGGTCTGCAGGGACATCATGCACAAAGCACTCTGCCAACTCCAGAATGGGACCAGCCCACTATGGGAGGGCTCGTTCCCCCAAACCTCCAAATTCATCTGATATTTTATTATCTTTTCTCCACCCCGCCACCTGCCCACCCCAGACCTTGCAGGTGTGGCACACACAACCCATTTTCCTCAGTTTTCCAGACAAGCCACCTAAGAACTCCCATTTTCTAACAAAACCCAGGGCAGGAGCAATGTTCTAGTACGTTTCATTTTGCTCAGGTTGAGGCATCCCCAAAGCACTGTTGAATGAAAAATAAACTACACAGACGCCAAGAACGTTTGCATGTTGAATCAAATTTGTATCCCTCATGTAGGTTTCACAAATTAAATTCAAATCACAATGGTCCACAAGATGAACTGGGGCAGGGGGCGGGTGGGGGGTGGGGGAACTGGGTACAAATACTCCCAGATCTTGTTATTGTGAACGTCTTTTAAAATTCTTATCCATTAGTTTAAGGAAAGACATAAAGCAAATGTGACCAAGATAATGACAACTGTTACACTGAGGGAAAGAGAGTTCTCTTTTCTCTATTAATTAATTAGTTAATTAATTAGGGGAGAGTGGAAGCAGGGGAGGGGCTGAAAGAGGGGGACAGAAGATCCGAACCCAGCTCTGGGCTGACAGCAGTGAGCCGGATGTGGGGATCAAAGTCATGAACCGTGAGATCATGAACCTGAGCCGAAGTCGGACACTCAACTGCCTAAACTACCCAGACGCCCCTCTATTTTTCTATATATTTAAGTTTTCATAATAGAATATCAAAATACTTCAAATGAATATACATACATATACATGTGTATGTACGTGTGTTATGTTCTCAGCCCCTGAATCTGCCTCCATGTTGAGAGAAAAATTAAACAGCAATGGAACATCATTATTATCTTCATCTTCGTTTATGGTTTTGAAAATTACTTTTACTAGAAAAAAAGATAATAGATCCAGTCAGGGGGAAAAAAAAAAAAGATCACTATCCAACCAAGCACTAGCCTTTCAGTCAGACGAGTAACGCAAGGCGTGTTCTCAGAAATGAGGGAAGGTGAGGTGAGGCGAGGGATAAGGGACTCTGGGCCCCCTTCTTGCGCCCTTGGCCTCAAACTTGGCTCTGATCCATTTTATTTACATTGGGTTTCTGCGCATATTGTTTGAAAAACAAGTAACGTCAGCTGCTAAGAGTACAGCTTGAAAACCACTGCTCCAAGGACCATAATCCACTCCCGACAGTTGGATTTCAACATGTGTTCACCTCGTTCCCACTGTCCCCCCGCGTCGCCTGCCCAGAGGAGATCCTGAGGACAGGATATGCCCTCCTGCCCGTTTACTCCCATCTGCTGCCCACAGGGCCCAGCCGGCACCTTCAATCGCATGCACTCTGCTCGTGAAGAGACGCCAAAACAAGCACTCACCAGGCTTCCCCAGGAGCCAGGCCCATGAGAACCACAAACATGCTGAACCCGGCTCAGAAACACATTTCCTGAGGGGCGCCGGGGTGGCTCAGCCGGTGAAGCGTCCGACTTCGGCTCAGGTCAAGATCTCGCGGTTCATGAGTTCGAGGCCCGCGTCGGGCTCTGTGTTCACAGCTCAGAGCCTGGAGCCTGCTTGGGATTCTGTGTCTCCCTCTCTCTCTGCCCCTCCCTCACTCGTGCTCTGTCTCTCTCTCAAAACTAAATATAAGAAGGAAAAAAAAAAAAAAGAAGAGAAATGCATTTCCTAAAAAAGTCCCAGAACCCTTCTGGAACCTTTCTTGATTTGCTAATTTAAAAGACCCCCTCCCCCCCCAAATCCCAATAGCTATTTCTGGGTTTCTGATGCCTCATCTCAGTGAAAATCATCAAAGACATCTTGATGGAATTAAACCGCTTTAAAAACTTTGACTTTGGCCAACTGGCTAGAAATTTCATGTTTCGGGAACTATTTACTTAAATCCCACTCCTGCAGACAAAGGTCTTCTGGGGGGGTTGGAGTTCAAGGGGATATAAAAGTCGACACCTTTATGTAGATCTATGTGGAGTACGGCTGAATTGCAGCTGTTAACAGCCCTTGCTTCCTTCCTTTTCCAAAGAAAAGAGTTGTCAACACAGACCGTCCTCTCCCCAGGGACATCTGATAATGCCTGGAAACATCTCTGGCACTACTCTAGTGTGGTGGCAGGACCCTACGATGCACAAGATGGTCCCCAGAACAAAAACTTATTTAGCCCAGAAGGTCACCGGTACCAAGGGGAGAAACCCTGTGCAGGCAGATGAAGAGACAGTGAACAAAAGCAACTCTCTACTGGGCATTCCAGAAAGAGCCCTAAAAGCGGAAACACAAGTAAATTAACTTGGCTTGCCCTCTCCAGCTGGTGGGAGCGCATCTCTGTGAAGTACGTCTCGCAGGTACACGGGAATTATGCGGTGGGACCCAACTCCCCACCCTTCTACCAACTCCAAGACCAACAGGCAGAGAGACCTACCAAGTCTGCAACCCCGCTCTGTATGCAAAGTGCTACTCACCAGGAAACGAGTGATTGATTCTGCGATCTAAATTTGAAATCACGTGGTATGCCTCCAAGTAGTTTTCGGACTTGGCAAATCTCACGTAATGACTTCATGCAATAAATTTCCTCTTTTGAAATTGGAGAGGCAGACAGTTTTTCTTGATACAACATCAGTTTACCCCCTCCCACGAGACAGTTGCTGAATAGATAAGAGTTTAAATAAACGTCTATTGGAATCTGGCCCCCTCCAGGCCCAGCGTTGCCAGTGACCCCAAGGGGGGGAGCCCTGTGTCCATGGGCCTGTCAACCATAGATGCCTGCAAACTGGGGGGGCGGTGCCAACCTGGTAAAAGACTCCCCCCGTGAGACCACCGGAGAGGTCAAGCGAAGGATGTTCGCCGTGTTCCAAACCCCTTTTCGTTCCCCTGCTTTCCTCTGCCCTGTTTTCCAAACAAGCCAACACCCATGTTGCTGTAAACTCGTTTTTATAACAAAACCAAGTAATTCAAAGTTATAGCTCCAAAAACAACTGGAATTCAACCGTACTCCACATAGATCTACATGAAGGTGTCGACTTTTATATCCCCCTGAACTCCGGAAAGCACAATCTAGCTGCCAGGAGACTAAATTCATGAACCTAGGATCTCAACTGGACTCATTCCTCCATGCTACAACTTTCCATTTTACGATACCGGGTTTTTAGCATTAAAGTATTTTGCACAATCACGGCAAAACAGAGAGCCCAGTGCAGGAGGTGTGCTCCCTCAGAACACAGGTGAGGCTCCGAACATCATCCTTTGGGGCGCCTGCGTGGCTCAGTCGGTTAAGTGTCCGACTTCAGCTCAGGTCAAGATCTCACGGTTCCTGAGTTCAAGGTCCGCGTCGGGCTCTGTGCTGACAGCTCGGAGCCTGGAGCCTGCTTTGGATGCTGTGTCTCCCTCTCTCTCTGCCCCTCCCCTGCTCGCACTCGGTCTCTTTTTCTCTCAAAAAAAAAAAAAAAAAGTAAACATTAAAAAAAATAAAAAATAAAAAAAGCAAACATCATCCTTTGAGGCCTGCCTCCCATACCTCACAAGGCGCACGAGTTAATAACAAAATCGGCCTTGCCAGGAGCTCCTGTTACACAGTGATTTAGCCATGACGAAGCCTAAGAAGACTGGGCCTACTTTCCTGTCTGTTCGTGCCATACACCAGCTTTTGGTCTGTAAAGGAAGAATCCGGGCAGTCAGTCACCTTCCATGTACCTCACGGAAGGTCTCCTCAGGCTCACGCTGCTCACTACAAGTAGAGTCTGAGAGAGCCTGATCTACAGGAAAGACGTACCACTTGGAAGCCAACCGACTCGGGTTCGAGTCCTCATATCGACATTAGCTTTGTGACTCTAGCCAGGTGTCCCCGTCGAGAACACCAGGGTAACGGATCCCACCTGAGAGGACAAAACGCAGTAATGTTTGCGGAGCGCGTGCTGGCCACGTGGGTGAGGTGGCCGATGCCACTTCCCTTGGCTTGGCCCAGGGCGTGTCGTGGAGCAGTGAGACTGGCCTCGTTATCACACACTCAGAGGCGGGGGCCGCTGGGACAAGGCGAAAGGGAGAGCGGAGGACCTAAGTCACTGCCACTCACCATCGTTATCCCTTCCCGAATATCGGCCTTGTGACTAAAAAGAGGTGGCCTTTAAGAGGGGAAGGGCCAACGCATGACCAGATGGAGTACTCCGCACGCGGCCGTTCCGTCACCTCTAGGGCACATCCTCCCCAGGCAGGGAGAGCCAGATAGGTCACCTCCCCAACGCCCCTCTGCTCCAGCAGGGTTTACTTGGGTCTCTGTTCCTTGGTCCCTTGGCGTCCCTGACAGACATCGGTCCCAGATCACAGAACAGCTGGCATCACGCGAAGCCACCATGCATTGTCTGCCTTGCAACCTCACCTTATTCAGGGTAGCTATCAGGATCCAACCAATGACACAAAAACCTAAGGCAGCATGTTCGTCCGTCGTTTGGCGGCCACGTACGCTGGTAAGAAAGGCAAGCAACCACCATGCGTCACGCTTTCCAGCGACAAGGCATTTGCCACCTCTCCCCGGTCTGTGGGCCTCCTGCCTTCAAAACAATGAAGGCTGGAAATGGAGGAGAGAGGGGCTCATGGTCCTTTTGAAAGACTGATCTTTCCTACCAGGCATTTTTGTCCTCTGGTCCTTATTGCAACGGAGCCAAGGGAAATGTATGGTAATGACCTCGTCTTTTTTATTCCTTCTCCGTTTCTCCAGTTCTAGAGGGAAGGGGTTCTGAAAGTACAGCATAGCTCAAAGGCCAGAGAAGCCAGCCTCAGGATTCATATTGTGCAGCTTAAGACAAAAAAAAAAAAAAAAAAAAAAAAAAATCCAGGCTGTATTAGATGTTCCTCACTGGTGCTGGTTCAAGGCTCCAGTCCACAGTTCCGTGCACCTGCCGTGCTGGCAAAAGGAAGAGGGGGGAAATCTGCCGGAGTGGGACATTAACAGCCACCCCTGTATTAAGTCCACTAAACTTAGCACTGGTTCTTGAACTTGGCGGCACCATGGGAAGGAGCAGTAGCAGCTCCCGCTGCCTGGGTCCCACCCCTGCCCCGGAAACTTCACGTGCAGCCGGAGTTGAGAATCCCCGCAAAGAGGTTCCCCCCACCCCCAACACATCTCCCTCCAAAATGCTGCATGAGAGACAGGATCCAGTCCTGCCTTCTTGTCTTCACAGAATTTAATCAAGCTTTGACAGGAGCCAAGAGCACAATCGAGTCAATAGGAGATTTCTTTTTTTTTTTTAAGTTTATTATTTATTTTTGAGAGAGAGAGACAGAGTGGGAGCAGAGGAGGGGCAGAGTGAGAGAGGGAGACAAGGAATCCCAAGCAGGCCCCAAGCTGTCAGCACAGAGCCCGACGTGGGGCTCGAACCCACAAACTATGAGATCATGACCTGAGCTGAAGTCGGATGCTTAACTGACTGCTGAGACACCCAAGTGCCCCTGGATAGGCGATTTCTAGCAAGGTCTTCAGTGCCCTTTTCTAAGAGGGATCTCTCCACCCGCCTGCCTGGATGCCCGTCCTGCCCACAGCAGATACCCTCCGTTCTCAGTCAGTCCTTGCCCTCTCTGCCTTCCCAAGACAGACACAGTTGGGACACAATAAGAAGTGACCTCCTGAAACCCGCCTTTGTGACAACAGGCACGGCAACTAGATTGGGTAACTAGCTGTGCTCAATGGTCAGCTGCTCAAAAACATGTCGGACTCAGGGTGCCTCGGTGGCTTAGTCGGTTAAGCGTCTGACTTCAGCTCAGGTCATGATCTTGCGGTTCGTGAGTTCAAGCCCCGCGTCCAGCTCTGTGCTGACAGCTCAGAGCCTGGAGCCTGTTTCAGATTCTGTGTCTCCCTCTCTCTCTGCCCCTCCCGTGCTCATGCTCTGTCTCTCTCTGTCTCTCAATAATAAATAAATGTTAAAAAAAAAAATTAAAAAAAGAGAAATGTTAAAAACATGTCGGACTTTCTGACAGCTCACTTCTCTGCCCGGAGGAGAAACGCTTCTAGGAAGAAAGGCTGTGCCAAGCCAACAAGGGGAAGAGAGTGACAAGGAAGGTGCCCAAGTCCTCGCTTAGATGCTTCTAACAGGGACCTCAGGCAGGAGCGGGGCAGAGAAAGCAGATTCAGATAGCACAGCACAGCCCTGGCCGGTGGGGGGGTGGCGGGGGGGGGGGGGGGGTCTTACTTAGTACGTGACAGGACACGTCTGTGCACAGCTCTGTGCTTCCCACACTGGTCTTTCCTCCTCCTCTCATCTCACTCCCCACGGCAGCTCTCTGAGGCGGGCGCTGTGCACGCTATTTTACACACTCGGCCAGGGCAGGGGGGTGGGGGGGGGACTGCCCAACTTGGTGGGGGGCGTGCAGAAGGGAAACTGAAACCCAGGCCTCTCGACTCAGAGGGACATCAGGGAGTGAAACGGCACCTTGAAAAGTACACCCTGGCCTGCCTGGCTATGCCTGGATGGACTCGAACCTCCCAGGAGGTCTGGGTAAAGGGAGCGGAATGAGGGAATACGTAAGGAATCGCATCAAGGAATCAGGGTGACTGTCCTTTCAGGAGTAACAGCAGCGGTCAAAATAATAACAGCAAGCATTTCCCTGGCCCTGACGGAGTACTGGACTCGGTCTGGGCCGTTCAGGAGCCCGTCGTTCGGTTCTTATTACGATGCCAGGAGTCAGTCTCTCTGGTTATCGCAGCAGGGGCCTGAGCTCCCTATTTCAACCTGCAGTTCGCTCCTGGTCCTCCTGCCTGCCCTTACCCTGTTCTACCTTTTTTCTTTTCATAGCATTTACGGCCTTTTTTTTTTTTTTAATGTTTATTTATTTATTTTGAGAGAGAGAGAGAGAGAGAGAGAGAGCAAGTGCACAAGCAGGGGAGGGGCAGAGGGGGGTGGAGACAGAGCATCCCAAGCAGGCTCCACACCATCAGCACAGAGTCCAACGTGGGGCTTGATCCCGTGAACTGGGAGATCATGACCTGAGCCGAGTCGGATGATTAACTGATTGAGCCACCCTGGCGCCCCCACTTAAGACCTTCTATCATACTTCATTACTTATTTATTATGTTTATCACCCATTTTGTCTCCCCTCCTCCCCTGACCCCCAGTCCACTGGTTTCAAGGTTCCTCTGTGAAACAAAGAGTGTTGTCTTTTTTCCTCCAACTGATGTATTCCAAATGCCTAGAACACTACCTGGGGCAGTGGATATTTAGTAAGTGGCTGTTGAGTGAGTCAAATAATCATCTTACAGACCAGAGAATGGAGATCCACAGTAACCCATTTAAGGTCGCGTGGCTCAAGGAGGCAAAATGACGATCCAAACACGGGTCTACGTGACTCAGTATCTGCACTGCTTCAAATGCTTTCTTCCTCTCAATGTCACCTTGACTTTTTATTTCATGTGTATTTATTATTGAGAGAGAGGGAGACAGAGCGCGAATGGGGAACAAGCAGAGAGAGAGAGGGAGACAGAATCTGAAGGAGGCTCCAGGCTCTAAGCTGTCGGGACAGAGCCCGACATGGGGTTTGAACTCACGAACCGTGAGATCACAACCGAGCCGAAGTCGGACACTCAACCAACTGAGCCACCCAGGCACCCCTCAATGTCACCTTGACTTTTTTAACAAGACATTCATGACGAGTGTTTTCAAAGCAGGGAGAGCTATATGAACCAAACATGTGCCACATATATTTAAACTTGTGTTATAAATGTTTACATAAGATGTCTTTCTATCTGAATATCTGTACAAGGTGCACTAAAGCTAGAACAAATGAAATGGCTTAAATATTATATCCTTACATAAACTCGATGTAACGTTTAATGACATGAGAATATGATACTTCATACAAAATTGAGTGTATTTTATGCCTCCAATTATATAATGAAAAAAATAAAAAGAATACCAGGGGAAAAAAAATGCCAACATAAACAGACATGGGGTTGTCTCAGGATGACACTGACCATGGGCGATTTTCTCAACACTATAAACAGTTTTCTAAACTTCACCAATTTCAGGGGCGCCTGGGTGGCTCAGTCAGTTAAGCATCCAACTTCGGCTCAGGTCATGATCTCCCAGCTTGGGAGTTCAAGCTCCACATCGGGCTCTGTGCTGACAGCTCAGAGCCTGGAGCCTGCTTCAGATTCTGTGTCTCCCTCTCTCTCTGCCCCTCCCCTGCTTGTGCTCTGTTTCTCTCCCTCTCTCAAAAATAAATAAAGATTAAAATATTTTTTTTTTAACTTCACTGACTGCATACAGTGACTGTGTATTACTTAGAATTAGCCTACAGGTTTAAAAAAATTTTTTTTTAATCTTTATTTATTTTTGAGAGAGAGACAGAGCATGAACGGGGGAGGGGCAGAGAGCGAGGGAAATACAAAATCCGAAGAAGGCTCCAGGCTCTGAGCTGTCAGCACAGAGCCCAACACGGGGCTTGAACCGACTAACTGCGAAATCATGACCTGAGCCGGAGTCAGACACTCAACCGACTGAGCCACCCAGGCGCCCCAAGCCTACAATTTTACAGTTCTTGAGGAGACCTCCACTTTGGTGACAGCCTTACAAGGAAACCTGTGCCAGAGGACCCCGTTAAGCCACACCTGGATTCCCATCCCCCAGGAACTGTGAAATAACTAATACTTACTGTTAAGTTGCTATATTTGGGGACGGTTTGTTATGCGGCAATAGCTAACTAATACATTGGTAGAAGGGGTCAATAACCGGGCCAAATCCTGGGATGGACGTGAGGACTAAATCAGAAAACACAGGTGACACACCAGGCAGACGCCCAGCACGAAGATGAGAACGTGGGTCCCTGAGCGCATTCAAGAATCACTGAGTCCCCCTCCCCACAGTGTGGGGGGACAATCGGTGGGCTTCCCAGGCCACGGGGAATGCCAGGGAGGCTTAGGGCCCTGTATTCTACCTGACTCTGAAGTGCCAAGTATATATCCGTCCCTCTTTTAGGACCCAACGGACTTTTTGCCCCTATGAGTTTGGTCCTCGAGTTTTGTTCACTTTCCCACACAGGCTGTCAGCTCCTGACAGCAGATGGAGGGCAGTGGATAGCAGGAGCATGGGGTTGGCAGGCTGAAGCCCGCAGTCTGAGCCCCGGACTCTGTCCATGGGTCTGCTGCGGACTCGCTGGCGACCCTGGACAAATGGCTCGTCTCCCTGGGTCTCACTTTCCTCATCTGGAAACTGTTGTGGGGATCAAGGTTATCTGAAAAGGGTCAGCTTGCCTTCCCAGTACTGTCTGGCTCGGGATGGATGCCCAGCAGGTACTCTGTAAACCTTCATTACAGCAGGGCACCTGGGTGACTCAACCAGTTAAGTGGTTAAGCATCTGACTCTCGATCTCCGCTCAGGTCAGGATCTCACAGTTCGTGAGTTAGAGCCCCGTGTTGGGCTCTGCGCTGACAGCTCGGGGCCTGCTTGAGCTAATCTCTCTCTCTCTCTCTCTCTCTCTCTCTCTCTGCCCCTCTCCCACCCACACACACATGCGTGCACTCTCTCACGCTCTCAAAATAAATAAATAAACTTAAAAAAAAACATCTTCATTAAAGCAACAAATATAACAAAATTCAGGCGGTCAAGTGTCACTATATTAAAAAAAAAAAGAAAGAAAGAAAGAAAGCAAGCCTTGAGACAGAGCCCTTGCTAATTTTCTTAAACATAATAGGCTTTCTAAAAGAGTAGCATATTTATTCTTAGAACCAGTCTGGTTTATTCATACTAAATTTTGCTAAGTATGGGTTCACATGAGAAATGCCCCAATTCCCACCACACAACGTGCTCTAATAAGATACCTGTATGCGGAACCTTCCAACTTCCAAGGCAAAACAAACACACACACACTGTGTTTATTTCCATTAGCAACATGCACAATGTCAAACAAATGACGATTTAAAAACAAAAAAATCCGTTGAGACTGGTTTCTCAGCTCCCTGGTATATAAGGCTGGCTCTGAATTCTGTTTTTTTCTCATTTGATCCACCCGTGAAAACCCATTCGCTAAGGGTCTCCGACCCTTGTCCTAAGGGACTCAGTAATCGGCCAGAGCGACAGAGAGAAAATGGTGGGACAGAGAACAGAAGGGTTGGATCTTCCACCCCGCGGAGGTCCCATTTGTTCGTCCACTCGCTGAATTATTCCACAGACGTTTACCGGCCACCGGCTACCCACCCGCACCGGGTTGGCGGCACGGAGCCCTCTCCTCCGTCGCTCAGAAGACTGGGGCCACCTACAGCGGGCCTCCTCACTCCTCACGGCCTGTCCTCCCTTAACACAAAGAAAGTGTCTCTCATACGTCATCCCCGCTCATTCCCATTCGCGTGGGGGGAAAGGGAGGCAGTCCGCCACCCACCCTCACTCCCGGCGCATCGGCCCTGCCAGCAGGTTCTGCTCGATTCCATTCCTTCGCCCGTTTCCCATCACCAGGGAAAGGCCGGGGGTCGTGTGCAGGCCTGGCCGGTGGCTCCCCCTCCTCGGCTGCAGGGCCGCCCCTTCCTCCTTGCCAGACTGTTATTCCCCAAGACGCCCGCTGGCCACTCCCTCTCGTTCCTCTTCCTTCGACCATCTGTTCAATTCCACCTTTGCCCAGCCTCCACCTCTGGCCTCCCTTGCCTTCCCTGTTCTCCTCTCTGGTGCGGAGTTGAGGGAACAGGTGTTAATATCAGGGTAATTAATTAATCACGAACCTACCATTTGCCTAAGAGCTCATTTTTCGGGTAATTATGCTCCTTCGTCGCAGGGCTCGCTTTACACTGGAAATGGGCACTACATGCGAACTGGAGATGGCAAATCCTAGGTAGGCCCCGTGCTTTTCTAGAACACGCGTTTTACTTGGAAAGGTCGTGTTTTTCAAGTCGAGGGCTGCGGCTAAACTCTCACATAATCTGGAAGGCTCACATTCTTCGTGCTCTTGAGGCCAATTTAGGGAGTGAGTATTAATGGAAGCAAAATCATGGTCTTTGCGGTTTTAAAGACAACTCGCACTGTCTTTCCGAAGCGAAATCAGCTCGCTCAGTGAGCTCCTCTCCTAGCTAGTTTCTTGACCATTATTTTCTGAGCACTATCATTTTCATGGGGAACCCGAATGCTGTCTCCCGACACAAACCACACAAGGTCCTGACAACTACCCATAGTCGGGTGGACAAGAAGCAACCATTTGCTTAACTTCTGGGTAATTGTTCTTTGCCAGCCGACAAGGGTGCCGTGGCGGCGGTCTGTCTAACAATCCAGACAGCTTTTCTAACTAGCCAGTTGGGAACAGAAAGCCCTCCATTAAACTGCAGATGAGACTGATGGGTTTGAATTGCAATTTGTTATCCGTCTGCTTGGTCAGCTGCCAGAATTTCAACCATCCGAGCCAAACCAGCTCCCAACAACTGTTCCATTTTCCCCGGGACGAAAGAACATTAATTTTATCTGCAATGGTTTTGAAAATTTCAGGATTCACAGGACAGCGTTCATCTGAAAGGTATTTTGAGACGTGGCTTCTCCAGGTTTCCTGAATAAGAGGAAGGCTATTTGTTAGACACGGGCGTGGGTCCCGAGAAAGAGGAAATATCAATTCATCAATTCCACGGGTGCAGCACAGCGACGGCAGCGTGCAAAATGAGCTGTTCTGCTGCCCACCAGCTCCAGAAGCAATGAGTAGTAGAAGCCTGTCACAGCTTAAACCCTGTCACAGGTGGCACAGACCAAGAAATAAAGCCATAAACTTAGAAAAAAACAGTGTAGCAAATTATCTTGAATACCTTTTAGTCCGATGATTTTTAAGGGAAGGGTAAGGGGCAGGGAAGCACAGATCAGAGTCTCACAGGAGGTGGGGAGATTTTTTAACACTCTATATACCACCTCTTGTAGAAAGATGGCACGGATGTACTTTTCCCTATTCTTTTCACGAGGTACAACACCCTGGTCATTATATATATAAAACAAACATAAGACTCTGAAAACTGAAGAAGAGAAGGCAGAGCAGTTAAAGACCTTAGCACCCGAGGAATGACGTGGCGGGGAGCTCCGTGGATCGTCTTCATGCCTCATAAGTCCCAGAACTGCAGCTGACTAAACCAGTAACCCAGGGCTGTCGAGGAGTGCCAAACAAAAGTTTAAAAAATTAAAAATTAAAAAAAGAGGGGCGCCTGGGTGGTGCAGTCAGTTGAGCGTCCGACTTCAGCCAGGTCACAATCTCGCGGTCCGTGAGTTCGAGCCCCGCGCGTCGGGCTCTGGGCTGACGGCTCGGAGCCTGGAGCCTGTTTCCGATTCTGTGTCTCCCTCTCTCTCTGCCCCTCCCCCGTTCATGCTCTGTCTCTCTCTGTCCCAAAAATAAATTAAAAACGTTGAAAAAAAAAATTTTTAAATTAAAAAAAGAAACAGAGGAAAAACAAAAGCCTGCTCTCCCTAGCTGGAATACCAGGGAGAGACCACCCAGCAAGAAAGAAAATGTAGACGACAACTGCCCTACTCTAGCCAACACCACAGAAAAAAATGGCAGCCCCACCTGCACCAGCAGAGGCTTAGTGGGGAGCCTGGACTTACAATGTTGGGGGGCTACAGCAAGGCACCCCAAATTCTGTGGCAGGGTGGTGTCAGAGGAAGTTAGTAGAGAGCCGAGACTCCTACCCCTACTGGACATTAACGAACGTTCCTCCTTGGCGGTGACAGTGGAGACCACAGAGGGCGTCTGGACTTCTACCCCAATCAGCAGTAATGAAGTATCCCTCCCTCTCCCTGAGGGCAGAGTGTCAGAGGAGTCAGGAAGACTCCTGGAGAGTCAGGAAGTCCATCCCCGCTCAGTGGCGTCAAGGCCACCCCTCCATGTTGCCAATGGAGTCCATATGGGACAGTAACAATGTCTCCTTTCCCAGTCAGAGCGGTATCAGCAGGGGTCTAGTGGGGAGTCTATGCTCCTAACCCTGCCTAGCTGGAACGAGGAGGTCCTCCTTCCCCAGGGTGTCAGTGATGGCCACCTGGAGATCCTAGACTCCCACATCTAGCTAGAAGTAGAGAGGCAGTGCCCCACCTTTACCCACGGGAGCAGTACCAGAGAATATCCCTGTTAATATACAAGGTAAATAAGATCCAGGCTCTTAAAGGAATTCTTCAGGGGCACCTGGGTGGCTCAGGTGGTTAAGCGTCTGACTTTGGCTCAGGTCATGATCTCACGGTCCATGGTTTCAAGCCCCACATCAGGCTCTCTGCTGTCAGCACAGACATGAACAGACACTTCTCCAAAGAAGACATCCAGATGGCAAACAGACACATGGAAAAATGCACGACATCACTCATCACCAGGGAAACACAAATCAAAACCACAATGAGATACCACCTCACGCCTGTCAGAATGGCTAACATTAGCAACTCAGGCAACAACAGATGTTGGCGAGGATGCAGAGAAAGAGGATCTCTTTTGCACTGCTGGTGGGAATGCAAACTGGTGCAGCCACTCTGGAAAACAGTATGGAAGTTCCTCAAAAAACTAAAAATAGAACTACCCTACAACCCAGCAATTGCACTACTAGGTATTTACCCAAGGTATAGAGGTATACAGTATGGAGGTTCCTCAAAAAACTAAAAATAGAACTACCCTACAACCCAGCAGTTGCACTACTAGGTATTTACCCAAGGTATAGAGGTATGCTGTTTCGAAGGGACTCGTGCACCCCAATGTTTATAGCAGTGCTATTGACAATAGCCAAAATATGGAAAGAGCCCAAATATTCATCGATGGATGAATGGGTAAAGAAGATGTGGTGTATTTATACACACACATACACACACACACACACACACACACACACACACACACACACATACACACAGCGGAGTATTACTCAGCAATCAAAAAGAATGAAATCTTGCCAATTGCAACTACGTGGATGGAACTGGAGGGTATTATGCTAAGTGAAATTAGTCAGAGAAAGACAAATATCAAATGACTTCACTCATATGAGGACTTTAAGACACAGAACATATGAACATAAGGGAAGGGAAGCAAAAATAATATAAAAACAGGGAGAGGGACAAAACATAAGAGACTCTTAAATATGGAGAACAAACAGAGGGTTGCTGGAGGGGTTATGGGAGGGAGGATGGGCTAAATGGGTAAGGGGTATTAAGGAATCCACTCCTGAAATCACTGTTGCACTATATGGTAACTAACTTGAATATAAATTTAAAAAAATAAATTACATTTAAAAAGTAATTTACCAAATGGAAATTTTAGGACTAGAAAATAAAAGAACTGAAATAAAAAGCTCAAAGGATGGGCTCACCATCAGAATGGAGGGGACATGGGAAAGAAATCAATGAACTTGAAGACAGAACTTATCTAATCTGAACAAAAGAGAAAAAACAGACTGGAGAAAAATAAACAAAGCCTCCCTTCCCTGAGCCTCAAAATGAACAGGGCCTGAGGGACATGTGGGAGGATAACAAAAGATCTAATACTCAAGTCATTGGCATCTCACAAATAGAGAAGAAAGAAAATGGAACTGAAAAAGTATTTTAGGAAATAATGGTTGAGATCTTCTCAAATTTAGAAAAACAACTTAAACCTCCATATTCAAGAAACTGAATGAAACTCCAAACAAGACAAATTCAAAGAAATCCACCCCAAAACAAATCATAATCAAATGTCTGAGAACTAAAGATAAGGAAGAAAACCTTGAAAGCAGCCTGACAGAAATACTGCATTACCTATATGGAGAAAACAATACACAAGACAGCAGATTTCTCATCTGAAACCATAGAGGCCAAAAAGAAATGGCACATTTTTCAAGTGCTGAAAGAAAAGAACTGTCAACCTAGAATTGGATATCCAGTGAAATTATCCTTGAAGAACGAAGGGGAAATCAAGACATTCTCACATTAAGAAAAATTAAGAGAATTTGTCATGAGCGAAACTACACTTAAAGAATGGTTGAAGGAAGTTCTTTGCGTAGAAAGAAAATGATAAAAAAGGGAATCCTGAAACATCAGGAATGAAGAACAAAGAAAAAAGCAAAAAGACGGGTAAATACAATAGACTTTCTCTTGAGTTTTCTGAATATATTACAAATGGGGAAAAGTAAAGGAAAGTAAGGTTTCTACATTTCATTCAAACTGGTAAAATGATCATAACAATGAACCGTGATACATACATGTTATATAACACCTAAAGCAACAACTAAAAAAGCTACACACGATACACTAAAGACAAACAAAAAACTATAGATAAATCTAAATGGAAATCTAAAAAACACTCAAGTAATTCATAGAAAGGCAGAAAAAGAAAACAGAGAAACAAAAAAATAGAAGAAACCAGAAAATAAACTGTCAGAATTGAGTCACAACGTACCAATAATTACATTAAGTATAAATGGTGCAAATATACCAATTAAAAGAGTTTGGCAGAACTGGTTTTTAAAAACGAAACAACTGTATTCTGTTAAAAAGTACAATGAAAATCAAAGGATTGAAAAAGATATACCATGTAAAAATTAATCAAAAGAAAGGAAGAAAGGCTTTATTAATGTAAGATAAAATAGACTACGAAGAGTGGCGAGGGGCAAATGGGTGGCTCAGTCAGTTGAGTGTCTGACTCTTGACTTTGGCTCAAGGTCATGATCCCAGGGTCATGGGATCAAGCCCCACACTGGGCTCTGTGCTGAGCATGGAGCCTGCTTAAGATTCTCTCTCTCTGCCCTTCCCCCACTCACACACTCTTTCTCTCTAAAAAGAGAGAGAGAGAGAGAAGAGTGACTATATTTTCAGTATATTTCACGTACTTCAAAGTAAAATGTAAAGTAGAATTCAGAGCAAAGAAAATTACCAGTGACAGAGACGGGCATCACACAATGATAAAAGGGCAAATCACCAAGAAGACATAGCAATCCTGAATGTATATGCACCAAACAGCAGAACTGTAAAATATGTGAAGAACTGCCAAAACTGAGAGGAGAATGGAAAAATCCACAATTATAGGTGAAGACTTCAATGCTCCTCTCAAAACAAATGATAGAATTCAACAGGAACTGGAAGAACTCATTATCATCCAACAGAACCTAATTGATATTTGCAGAACACTTTATCCAACAATAGCCAAATCCACATTATTATCAAAACAGATGCTAAGACAGATCATATTCTGGGCCCTAAAACAAACCTCTAGAACTGAAATCTGTGATATAATAAGAAATATATTTGTGGGGCGCCTGGGTGGCTCAGTCGTTTAAGCGTCCGACTTCGGCTCAGGTCACGATCTCAAGGTTCATGGTTTGGAGCCCAGCGTCGGGTTCTGTGCTGACTGCTCAGAGCCTGGAGCTTGTTTCAGATTCTGTGTCTCCCTCTCTCTCTGACCCTCCCCCGTTCATGCTCTGTGTCTCTCTGTCTCAAAAATAAGTAAACATTTAAAAAAAATTTTTTTTGAAAAAAAAAAGAAATATATTTGTAAAATATTTGTCCCCGTTGTTGGGACAAAGCTCCAAAAATCCTTAGAATTTCCTGATAGTTGTTTTGTTTTGTCATTTGTAGCATAAGGGAGCTTATGCTAATGAGGTGACTGGGAGGGGGAGGGGACCCTAGATAGCCTCAGGATGGGGAAGATAGAGGGCTAGGACTTTCAGCCACACCACCAACCTCTGGAAAGGAGAAGGGATGGGGGGAGCTGGAGATTAAGCTCCATAAAAACTCCTGAACAAGGAGGTCCCATGAGCTTCTGCGATGGTAAATATGCCAAAAGACTGGCCCATTCCAGTTCTATCAGGACAGAAACTCCTGTGGCTTGGACCCTTCTGCTCTCACACTGGCAGAATTCAGCAATGAAGCCGTCCAGACTTTTCTTAGTTTGGAGAGTTTTGATGACTGATTCAATCTCCTTCAGAGCCAGAGGTCTATTGAGATTTCCTACTTTTTGTGTGTGTTCAGTTTTGACAGGTTTTGTTTCTAGGACTTTATCCATTTCATCTGCATTATCCGATTTTAGTAATCAGAGTCTTTCTTTTTCTTTCTTAACCCATTCTTACTAAAGGTTTGTCAATTTTGTCAACCTTTTGGAAGGCCCAGCTTCTGGTTTTGTTGGTTTTCTCTCCTGTTTTTCTATTCTCTACTCCATTGATCTCCGCTCTGAACTTCATTATTTCCCTCCTTGCGCTAGCTTTGGGTTTAGTTTGTTCTCCTTTGTCTACTTCCTTCCGTTGCAAGTTCGACTGCTGGTCTGCAATCTTTTTCATGTTTCAATGTAAGCACGTGTAGCTATAAATGTCCCCCTGGGTGCTGCTTTGGGGGCATCCCAGAAGTATCGGTAGGTTGTGCTCCCTTGTTCATTTGTTTTGAAGTATTTTCTAATGCCTCTGTGGTTTCTTGGACTCACTGCTTGTTCAAGAATGTGTTGTTCAATTTCCTCTCGTGGCCGGAGAAAATACCTCGCATGCTATCTATGGTTTAAAATCTACTGAGACTTGTAATGTGGTCAGTAGAATGTCCACTCCCTAACTCCTTGAACATGTGAACGTGTTAGCTTAGTAGCTGAAAGAATTTTGCGGGCGCAGTTGAAATAGGAAGAGTATCCTAAATTATGCAGGTGAGCCCAATGGAATCACATGGGCTGGCAAAGGCAGAGCTCTTTCTTTGGCTGGAGTCAGAGACACAGGAAAAAGGGAAGTCAGAGGGACTGGAAGCATGGGAGGGACCCAATCACGTTGCGGGGGGAGCCACATGGAGGGAACAGGAGGAGTGTGGGCAACCTCAAAGAAGAAAACCCGGGTCCCCGGCTGATCACCAGCAAACACATGAATATCTGGTCCTACGACCACCAAGGAAGTGGATTCAGTCAACACCCCGAATGAGGTAGGAAGCAGATTCCTCCTCACACCTGACAAGGCATGCAGGTCTGCAGACACCTCGCTGCTGGCCTCACTGAACCTGTGAGATAATACATTCGTGTTGTTTTAAGATGCTAAGTTTGTGGTCATTTTCGTGGTAGCAATAGAAAACCAATACAGGGGAACTGCCTGGGATAAAAATAGCAACAGGGGCACCTGCGTGGCTCAGCCAGTTGGGCACCCGGCTCTTGATTTCACCTCAGGTCACGATCTCGTGGTTCATGGGATCGAGCCCCGTGTCGGGCTCTGCACTGGCAGAACGGAGCCTGCTTGGGATTCTCTCTCTCCCTCTCTCTCTGCCCCACCCTTGCTCACACACTGTCTCTGTCTCTGTCTCTAAAGAAACTTAAAAAATAAAAAATAAAAAATAAATTAAACAAAAAAAGAACCCCTACTACATGAGTTCATTTACGTAACTATTTAAAACACCTGTGTAGGTAGTAAAACTACATTGCAAACCAGGCAGTGACGGTCACAGATGCCAGAACAGTGGTTCCTGCAGCAGGGAGAGACAAAGGTGTGAGCAGAAAAGGGCACACAGGGGCGCCTGGGTGGTTCAGTCAATTAAACGTCTGACTACGGCTCAGGTCGTGATCTCACAGCTCATGAATTCAAGCCCCCACATGGAGCTCCGTGCTGACAACATGGGGCCTGCTTCGTGGAGCCTGTGTCTCCCTCTCTCTCCTCTCTCTCTCTCTCTCTCTCTCTCTGCCCCTCCCGCAGCTCGCTCGCGCTCGCTCTCTCTCTCTCTCTCTCAGAAAATGAATGAAACATTTAAAAAAAATTTTTTTTTAAAAGAAAAGGGCACACAGAGAACTGGGTGTTGGCAGACTTTTAGTTTGTAACCTAGGTGGTCGCTCTACAAACATGTTTTATGCTCTAGTCTATACATGTATAACATCGCACGATTAAAAAAGTTATAAAAATACTTCCTCTATTTGCAAAAACATTGCCAGCTTTCTCATAGTTTGTTTTTATTATTCACTTACGCTCTACTTTATGCCAGAAATAATTGAAGGTAGGCCTGTATTTTGATTCCTAACTAATAAGGTTTGGGAGCACGGTCATTCCTAAGATCCTTTTTTCTGAACAGAAAAACAAAATCACAGATCCACTACATAAGAAACCCTGGCAGTGGGGCCCAGAAATCTGGGCTTAACAAGCTCTCTTGGTGATTCTGAGGCTCACAGAGTTTAACAGCCACTGGATAAGTACACATATAAATAATCCTTGTTATTTCATGGAGTAACAATTTCACCTTTAAGATCTTCTAGATATTGCTTCCCAACACGCTTAAAAGTCCAGTGTGTCCATACAACTACAGGCACTCATTCTATCGAAGTTGGTACCTGGCTGGTGTGCAAGACCGATCGGGAGGCCTGATTCAGATGTGGAGAGAAAGGTTTTTTGTGGGGTTTTTTTGTTTGTTTATTTGTTTATTTTGAGAGAGAGAGAGAGAGCTTGCCTGCGTGAGCAGAGGAGGGGCAGAGAGAGCGAGAGAGAGTGAACCCCAAGCGGGCTCTGCCCTGCGAGGGCATAGCCCAACGAGGGGCTTGGGGCTCGGCTCGGATCTCACAACCTGTCGAGATCATGACCTGGGCTGAAACCAAGAGCTGGATGCTTAACCAACTGAGTTACCCAGGCGCCCCTGTGGAGAGAAAGGTTTCGCACTCTTTTTTTCTAAGGCATTTAGAGAGTGATCGAAGGGTCATCCCTTCAATAACCTTAAGAAACATTCCTTTGGAGAGAAGGTGGGGCTCAGAGGGGCAAGAGATCATGCCTACCACATGTGAAAGGCAAGACCCGTCACCAAAATCCAGGCCTCTGAAACCAGTGGGCAATTCCACTGCCATTGGCCAGAGTGTGCATCCCTGACAGGGATGGCCTGCCTGGGCTCGTGACCACCCGTGGGGACTCGATAAAACAAGCGACTTCCTTGAATGACTAAATTGACAGAGAGGCCCAGGAGACCTCCATCTATAGTCAGGGCTGGAGAGTCCAAAGACGCACAAGGAACACAGACTTTTAAGTCCCGGACTAGCGTGGCTCTGCAGGAGGTCAGAGGCTCGTGTGCCCCGTAGTCACACAGAGATGTGGTTCCCAACCTCGAGGTGACCGCAGTGCTGAGCACTAACCCTCAGGCCCCAGCACCAACGTCCCTGTAAACAGTAGGCACTGTAAGGGGAAATGCCAACCCTCAAGAGCTAAAGCAGAGACAGCCAGCCCCTTTGCCCTCCCACCCGGAGGAAAACCCCTGGAAAAAGGTGAATTTTCCCCCTCTGCCAGACAAGCGGCTTCACCTCTGGAAGGACTGGAAAGACTGGGAGAGTCACTTTGCAAGTCGCCTGCGACACGTTGTCAAGGCAACCACGGCTCCCAGGCTCCCGCTCTCGCAACGGGAATCTTCCCAACCAGGGTTTCAAGATGCTCACTTGCCCCCAAGTTCTTTTTGTTTCAAGCTATTCTTTCAATTCTTCTAAGATTAAAAAAAACGTTAAAAATCTATCTTTCTACTCATTATTTCCTGGAGTTTACTCCTCCCTATCAGATGTCCCGGTCCTCTACGTAAACAAAATGCCATGGTCAAGGGCCCGCAAGTAGACATAATTTTCACTTTGTGATCATACAAATCACGCTGCCTTTGGAAGGACACTCCTGCAGGGATGGTCCAAAGGGCTTGTGTTTTGCACAGAAAAGAGGGTGCCGCGATAACCACGTGGGGGTGGGGCAGAAACACAGCCAAACAAGCACCAGCAAGAGTGCAGGCAGATGAACGCCGGCGGAAACAAGAATTTACAAGGCAACCAGGGCAACGGGCCAAATGGCTGGAAACTCATGACGTGAGGGGGTTGTCCTTCATTGTTTCAGGCGTGACAACAGAAATGTGAAGAAAGAAAGAAAGAAAGAAAGAAAGAAAGAAAGAAAGAAAGAAAGAAAGAAAGAAAGAAAGAAGGAAAGAGCGAGCCCCTTCATCTTCTAGCAATAGATACTGAATTCTGAATTTTTTTTTTTTTTAACATTTTTTTTTTTTTTTTTTTTTTTTATTTTTGGGACAGAGAGAGACAGAGCATGAACGGGGGAGGGGCAGAGAGAGAGGGAGACACAGAACCGGAAACAGGCTCCAGGCTCCGAGCCATCAGCCCAGAGCCTGACGCGGGGCTCGAACTCACGGACCGCGAGATCGTGACCTGGCTGAAGTCGGACGCTTAACCGACTGCGCCACCCAGGCGCCCCTGAATTTTTTTTTTAACGTTTATTCATTTTTGAGAGACAGAGCATGAGCGGGGGAGGGGCAGAGAGAGAGAGAGAGAGAGAGAGGGAGGGAGGCACAGAATCCAAAGCGGGCTCCAGGCTCTGAGCTGTCAGCGCAGAGCCCGACACGGGGCTTGAACTCATGAACTGTGAGATCATGACCTGAGTGGAAGTCAGACACTCAACTGACTGAGCCGCCCAAGCGCCCCTAGATACTGAATTCTTTACAGACAAAGTTATCTGACCTCTTGCTTGCTGCAAAGTAATTCAGAGCGGAGGGTAAGGATGAAGTAAGACTGGTCACAAAACAGCTACTGTTGAAGCTGAGTGATGAACGCCTCGGGGTTCTCTATGCCACTCTGAGCGCAAGCTGGAATTTTTCCATAACAAAAAATATATAAAAAAAAAAAAAGAGAGAGAGAGAAAGAGGAGAGAGAGAAGAGAGGAGGACAGCATTGGAAAGGAAAGCAGGGAAGTCGAGGGAAGAGGTGAGAGCCAACAAGGGAGTGGAAAAAGGACAGTGAAAGTGGAGAAAGATGGAGAGACCAGTGCGCGGGGTGGAAATGCCATGGAAACCCCAGCAGCCCCCCTACTTTATGTAGGCTGTGCAGCGCTGACAGATAAAACATGCAAAAGCTTGAAGGCACCAAAAGCCTGTCCTGGTAAAAATCCTGATAGAGGGCAATTCATTGGTGCCTCCAGTACCAGCCGGGATACTCAGCCTGCCTTCCGGAAGCTGGGGAAGCACATTTGCATTTGTTTCAATGGATGACTTTTTTGTTTTTTTAAGTTTATTTCTTTTTGAGAGAGACAGAGACAGTGTGAGTGGGGGAGGGGCAGAGAGAGAGAGAATCCCAAGCAGGCTCCCTGCCGCCAGCTAGAGAGCCCGATGTGGGCTCAAACCCACAAACTGTGAGATCATGACCTGAGCCGAAACCGAGAGCAGGACACTTAACCAACTGAGCCACCCAGGTGTCCCTCAATGGATGGCTTTCTTAGGGGGCAGTAATTCCCGAGTTGGCCTGGCCTGGCTGGGACTGATGGCCACAGCTGTCAGTCTTATTACTGGGCACAAACATTTACAGAAGACTGAACCCAGAAATACAAGAAGGAAATCAGACAAAGGAATTTAAAATCCAATGAAAATGAATGTAAATAAAACCTCCTAGGGGCGCCTCGGTGGCTCAGTTGGTTAAGCGACCGACTTCAGCTCAGGTCATGATCTCACGGTTTGTGGGTTTGAGCCCACATCGGGCTCTGTGCTGACAGCCTGGAGCCTGCTTCAGATTCTGTCTCCCTCTCTCTCACTCCCGTTTGTGTGCAGTCTCTGTCTCTCTCTCTCAAAAATTAATAAAACATTTAAAAACAAAAACAATTCCTAGATCTCCACAGTAAAGAAACTCAGCAAGAATCAACTCTTGATTACTCCAGTAAAGGAGAATAAGAAAAGTTAATCCAAACACCATTTATGCCAAGTCCTAGAATACGTTTCCGTTTTGTCTTGTTTGGCTTTGATTTCACGTTGGAGTGTGGTTGGGGATTGCTCAGCAAGCACCACAGTCAAATACTAAAGCCCTCCTCTGGCAGATTCCTGACTTTGGAATTACTTTGAATCCCATCTGGCTTGAACTTTTTCCTTCTTATACTTGTCTTGAGTTTGAAAGCAAATCCTAGGGACTGCCCCTAAAACAATTATCCAGCTGATTCCAGATCAAACTCAGGCCCCAGAGTCTATTGCGATCAAGATGTATGGCCAAGGACTGTTCTAGAACCAGCTGGGGCCTCAGGGCACTCATGAGAAGGGAGGGCACAGAAGTCAGAGACACACTCGCCTCTAATTGGGTTATTTGTCACAAGGAACTCACGGGGCCGTCCCCTAGGACCAGTTCATGACCACCGAGGCCATCCCCTGAACCCCCGAGAGGAGAATGCAGCCCACACCTTCTCCACAAGATGGCTGCCGGTCAGGCCACAAAGCACGCCCCACAAAGAAGCACATCCCTGCCTTTCATTGCACAGTTTGGAATTTATTTCCTCTCTAGTCTTCCCCTAAGTAGCTGTTCAGCCATTCAAATTCGGCTTTCGGTTTCTTAGTTTCCTTCTTCTCAAGATGATCCAAGCTGTTTCGGGAATAACGTCTGAAAAAGCGAAACCCAGTGCTACGTTAACAGCAAAGCCCGATTCTCATTCTGGCTCACCAGACATGCCTTGATTCCAGAAATGTATGTTTTTTTGTTTTTTTTGGTTTTTTTTTAATCCTGAGAATTAAGCGTCTCATGTAAGAATCCTGAGGCTGCAGCTCAGGATCATTCCTCCAGGACATCTCACCAGGTAGACCACGCCCCTAGTTCAAGTTGGCTTTCTCCACCTGGCGGTGGAAGGTGACATTTCCCAGCAATCTTATCTTCAAAATATCCTGTTTAATTGTCCCGTCAAATGTCCTGGTAATCTGCTGAATTATCCAGTTTTTATGAGACTTTGGGAATGTTACTCGTAAAGGGCACGGGTTTGCCTAGTCAATTAAATACACGCTTCCTCTCCTTCCTGACTTTGCTCCATATAACCAAACAGACTGTAACATTTAATCAAAAAGCAGTGGGGGCGCCTGGGTGGCTCAGTCGGTTAAGCATCCAACTCTTGAGTTGGGCTCAAATCGGGGTTCCTGAGATCAAGCCCCTGGGAGTCTCTGTCTCCCTCTCTCTCTGCCCCTCCCCTGCTCATGCTCTGTGTGTGTGTGTCTCTCTCTCTGTCAAAAATAAACAAACATTAAAAAAAAAAATTTTTTTTTTTAAAAGAAGTCAGGGTCAGGGGTATCTGGGATGTGTTTCACTCCTCCCTCGTGTGGTAAAGATCAGACCGAAGGGAAAGATGCACCAGGAAAGGTGGACTCCCCAGGCCCGGAAAGAAATGGATGATGCAGGGACTAGGAAAGAGCTTCCGCTCCCCCTCCCCTCAGGCTGATGGATCCCTAACTTGATGTATCAGTCCAGGTCACTCAGGAAATACAGGAGAAAATCCGTGAGGTGTCTATGAAGAGACTCGGAAACAGACAAGGAAAACACAGCATTCCTACTTGTTAAAAAGATTCAGCACAGGAAGCACACATCATAATTTTTTAAGAGCACTTCCTTATATTCTCAAAATTTCTGAACATACGTGGTCTGTGGAGATAAGATGGCAAAAGAAGAAGAAAATAAATCAAGGAAGAAGAGGCATCAGAAAGGGAATGGGGGACGGAAGGAGATAAGACAAAATAAGATAAGACTGAATCCGAAAACACAACAGCAAAATCAGTATGTGCGTTAGAAACCACACAAAGCAGCACCGGTTCGATGGAGACCGAAATCAGCGATGCGGAAAGCAAACATGAGAAGTTCTTCCAAAAGGCAGAGAAGGACAAAGAGACCAGGGAAATGAGGGAAACGAGGCGACCGAGAGAGGACGCTGAGCAGAGCACTCGGCGACGGCTGGGCTTCTCGGGAACCGGAGGCCACAAGACCACCGCAGGGAAAGACCCCCGGCTGCGGATCGAAAGGGGTCACTAAGCACCGGACCAAATTCAAGTGAAAAGACTAAAACTGGGGTACACTCTGGTGAAAACTGGAAACAGCAGGAGCAGAGACGGGAGGAATCCAACAGGCATCAAATGAGGGCACCACGATGACGACAAGTACCAACACACCGTGCGGGCTGGTCTCGGGCTTCCCCGCCAAAGGCTGGCGGGTCAGGTGGTCGTAGTGACATCAGTTCCACGCGGGACCAAGTGGCACAGAACGGCTCCTACTGCACCCACCCCAGGGACTGCGAGGAAACCTGGCGAAATCTGAGTATGATTCGTACTCTGGTTGCAAGTTTCATGCCAGTTTCAGTTCCCTGGTTTTGATTTATATCGTAGTCCTACCAAATGTTATCACGGGGAAGCTGGGTGAACGGTAAGTAGGCTCTCTTTGTACTATCATGGGAACTTCCTGTAAGTGTATAATCATTTAAAAAAAAAAAAAAAAGGATAGTACATCCGGCATCAAGGTCTACTACAGAAATTTGAAAGAAAAAAAAAAAAATCCATCCCCCAATAAATTGCTGTTCCCAGATGAAAGAAAAGGAAAGTCATTCTCAAGTTATGAAGACAATGTATGAGGTCAGAAAAAGCAACAGTCAGAATTTTCCACAATTTCCAAATCCAAATTTTACAAATGGGCAGACATGCTCTGAAAGGGCTACTGATAGGGACTAAAACCCGTTAAAGAGCCTTCAATTTGAATAATGATTATAAATGTGATCTTGAAATTAGAAGCAAATATCAAACATAAAGTTTAAGAAATAATCCACGATCAGGGTGCCGGGGTGGCTCGGTCAGTGAAGCGTCTGACTTGGGCTCAGGTCATGATCTTGAGGTTTGTGAGTTCAAGCCCCACATCAGGCTCTGTGCTGACAGTGCAGAGCCTGCTTGGGATTCTCTCTCTCTCCCTCTATCTCTGCCCTTGTCCTACTCTCTCTCTCTCAAAATAAATAAACTAAAAATAATAATAATAATAACATATGATCACAAAATATATAAGAATAAATTAGGCCTAAAATCTCCTATCAAAAAAAAAAAAACCCCTCTGCAAAATAGGTTTTAGAAAGTAGGAAGTGTCACTGCCTGCTAAGTTCCTTAGCGTTTTATTTTTTATGTTGATACTCAACATCAAAAAAACAAAACAAAAACAACTTAGGGGTCTCTGGGTAGCTCAGTCTGTTAAGCACCTGACTCTTGATTTCGGCTCAGGTCACGATCTCACGGTTTGTGACAGCAAGCTCTGGGTTGGGTTCTCTGCTGTCAGCACAGGGCCAGCTTCAGATCCTCTGTCTCCCTCTCTCTCTGCCCCCTCCGCTGCTCGAACTCTCTCTCAAAAGTAAACATTAAAAACTTAAAAAAAGAAAAAATGGCGTCTGACCCTTGATTTGGGCTCAGGCTATGATCCCAGGGGTCCTAGGATCAAGCCCAACAGTGGGCTCTGCAATGAGCATGGAGTCTGCTTAAGATTCTCTCGGGGCGCCTGGGTGGCGCAGTCGGTTAAGCGTCCGACTTCAGCCAGGTCACGATCTCGCGGTCCGTGAGTTTGAGCCCCGCGTCAGGCTCTGGGCTGATGGCTCGGAGCCTGGAGCCTGTTTCCGATTCTGTGTCTCCCTCTCTCTCTGCCCCTCCCCCGTTCATGCTCTGTCTCTCTCTGTCCCAAAAATAAATAAAAAATGTTGAAAAAAAAAAATTAAAAAAAAAAAAAAAAAAAAAGATTCTCTCTCTCCCTCTCCCTCTCCCCCTCCTCTGCTAGTGTGCCCACGCGCTCACTCTCTCTAAAAAATAAAATAATAAAAACTTAAAGCTATCTTCTGGGAGAATAAAAAAAAAAAAAGAATTCGTATTTTTTAAAAATCTCTAGAGAAAAAAAAGGAAACAAACTCCAAACCGTAGAGTAATAAATATCATAAATGAGTCAAAAGAATAGAAACAGACTTAAGTACTATAACAGTATAAAAGAACTAAGTTACAGGAGAGGTTTCTGGGTGGCTTAGTCGGTTGGGCATCCGACTCCAGCTCAGGTCATGATCCCACCACTCATGAGTTCAAGCCCCGCGTCAGGCTCTGATCTCGATTCTGTCTCCCTCTCTCTCTGGCCCTCTCTTGCTCGTGTTCTGTCTCTTTCCCTCAAAAAGAAATAAACGTTAAAAAATAAAAATAAAAAATAAAGAACTAAGTTATAATAACGGTAGCCTTTGTTTGAGAGAGGGAAAGACAATACGAGCCGAGGAGAGGGAAAGAGGGAGTCTCAAGCAGGCTCTAAGCTCAGGACAGAGCCTGAGGCAGGGCTCGATCCCACAACCCTGGGATCATGACCTGAGCTGAAATCAAGAGTCGGAGGCTCAATCTACTGAGTCACCCAGGTGCCCCTAAAGGTAGCTTTTTATTTTTTTAATGTCTTTTAATTTTTTTTTTTATTTATTTTTGAGAGAGAGACAGAGTATGAGCAGAGGAGGGGCAGAGAGAGGGAGACACAGACTCTGAAGCAGGCTCCAGCCTCGGAGCTGTCAGCACAGAGCCTGACACAGGGCTTGAACACACAAACTATGAGATCCCAACCTGAGCCGAAGTCGGATGCTTAACCAACTGAGCCACCCAGGCGCCCCTAAAGGTAGCCTTTTAAATTAATGAGAAAAGGACTGTTTAGAAATAAAATAGAAGCAATTGTTGGTTATTTAGAAAAAAATATTCATTCCTTATCTTATATCCTATACTAACATAATTACAGTTGAGTTCAATGTAAAACTTAAACCATAAATAAGAAGAAAATATTAATGCATTCATCTATCTCAAAGAAGTTCTTTCCAAGGACATATCTGTATGCTAATAATGATCTCACTATAAACAAAATGCAAGGCAAATGGCAAATGAGGAAAAATATCTGTAACAAAATAAAAATCATTACGAAAAGAACAAACACTCCTTACCTGTGTAGGCAAAAGACACGATCAGATCATTCACACATACACACACACACACACACACACCCAAATTCAAACATCCATTAAACACATGGAAAAAAAAAAAAAACCAAAAAACCATAACTCCCTATCATTAATAATGAAAGAAATACAGATGAAAACATCTATGTAGTAACTTGAGAGTATAAATTTGTATGGTCTTCAAACCTTCAAATACCACAAGCCAAATTACACCTTTTAAGCTTCCCTTTAAATACCTATATGTCTTAAAACTTATCCATGCTTTTCTTTTTTTTTTTTTTTTTTGAGAATTCACATTAAAGAAATAATAAAATGTGTGTACCAAGATTTCTGCCCCAGGAGTAGGGGGTGAACACAACAGTCAAATTGGGTCAGTGGACTGGCCAAGCCCTGCCACTTGAGTGGCCAGAACAAAATGACATCAATAAAAGTATCTGCATTTTAGAGCTTTTTTAGGAACCCAAAGAGATAATTATGGATGCCTGGCCCATGGTAGGTGCCCATCAGACAGTGGTAGTGGTGGGGTGTATTTATCTGTAACACTGAACGATTGGTTCAAAATCCCTTATCTGAAATGCTCACAGTCAAACATGTATCAGATAAGGCTTTTGGGGATATCAAAAAAAAAAAAAAAAAGGTCTAGGAGAGTACCTGGTAATCAACTATATTGCTATTTCTACAGGAAAACGCAGGGATATTCATTCCAAGTGAGATAAACACCAGTTCGGGTCACGTTTTGCAATCAAATGAGTTAAAAATTTTTCAGTTTTTAGAGCTTTCTGGACTTCAGATGTGACAAAAGGGATTGAGAACCCATATTTATGATAGAAAAACATTAAAATCTATCTAAATGTTATGATAATAAGGGACAGGTTGCATAAGTTATATAGCTGTAAGACGGGAAACCATACCACTTATAAAAACTCACTTTTTCGAAGAATATTTCATAAAATGGGAAGATGTTCATGAATAGTAGGTTAAAAAAAAGGCAAGATAAAAATATGCATCATGAATTCCACTTTGCAAAAGTAAATGACATAGATGTTTATAATTCTAGAATAAAAGATGCAGGAACCATACCAGGATGTTAAATCAGCCGCACTGACTCTATGTTCTTCTTTAGACTTTTCTGTATTTTCTTTTTTTCTTTTTTTTCTTTTTTTTACTTTTCTGTATTTTCTAATCTTCTACGATAATCAGGAAAACAATCCACTACTATCCTGAACCCTTTATGGCTGATGTCCCTGTGCAGGACTAGAGGATTAACATCTCTGCCCTCAAGGAATCTAGAATCTCATCTCTGGAGAGCTCTGGGCAGGACTCATTAGAACTTGATTCGGCTCATCACCTTATCTAAAGCTACCAAAAATAAAAAAATAAATAAAAAATTTAAAAAGGACTGTTCAAATGTGTTCGACTTCTGCTTTTTTTCACTGTACTCACTGAATCTCAATTATTTAAGAAATTGTTGAAGGAGAAGGAAAAGATCGCATTCAGGTTTGTTCCAGGCACTTCTCATGAAGAGGAGGGTGTGAACTTGAACTTGACAGGCCCAGCAATGCAAACCTCAGTCATTTTGTGGAGAAAATAGATGCTAAGAGGGACGGTGACATTGGAAGGGTCCCTAGTGAAGGGGCAGGCAGGAATCTCTCTTACCTAATAGACCATCCGTGTCTAAGGGGTGGCGTTTGGCCAAAGAGTTGAAGGCCTCAGTTCCCAGTGACCTGGGTGTTTCTAACTAAGAGCTGGTGTTCCTAACATCCAGGTGGTCTTCATGAACTCCTCCCACATCTAGAATTCTCCATCGGTTTAATATACAGTTTGAAAGTATTTTACACCAAAATGCTGTTTGTGACAGATTCTTATGGCTTATGATGAGACTCAATTTCAAACTTGGAACAAAGGTAAATAAATGGTTAATCAACTTAACACCTAATCACCTCAAAAAACCCGACTGGGTTGATAGTTCATCATGTTTACATAGATTCCAATAGTCTTTTTCAATTATTGCAGAGAAGAGGAGAAATCCTTGAGTAAAGCTTTTGACACACATAAATTCCAGCCGGCTGTGGCCTTAAATAAGAAGTTAACTCTCTTAGTTTAATCCCACAGAAAATTACTTGTTTGCAGGCAGATTATCCTCTGGGAATACTATTTTTTATTTGTGGGGTGCTAATCTTCCCTCCCTCCCTTGCCCTCTCCCAACCCAAAGAGGAGGAACATGAAGTAAGTGTGCATCGTCCCCTGTGCAACCGCGACCTCCGTTAAAACACAAACCTTCCAGGAGAAAGGGTGGACTTACCCTATCCCAGCTGAAGCACAGGCCCAGCCGGTCAAGCTGCTTCCTCATGTGTTTAATATTACTGTGAAACAAAGGGAAGAGGGTTAGGTTTTCAGAAGGGGGAAAGCCACAAACAAACTGCACTTTGGGAATGTGAAAGGAAGCAGCAGAAGTCTAGGTTATTCGAAAGGTTTCCAGGGGGCACCTGGGTGGCTCAGTCGGTCAAGCATCTGACTTCGACTCAGGTCACGATTTCACGGTCTGTGAGTTCGAGCCCCGCGTCGGCCTCTCTGCTCTCAGCACAGAGCTCGCTTTGGATCCTCTGTCCCCCTCTCTCTTTGCATCCCCCCCAAATAAATAAACATTAGAAAAAATCTTTAAATTAGTTTTAAATCGACTGAAGAGAAAACCCCCTAATGTACAAATTGTGGGAATCCAAAAGAAACCTGGTTTAGTGCTTATCAGTCGAAAGCTAAAATCAAAAACTGTCCAATAATTGGGATAGAAGGAAAGAAGTGAACTAATCAACTTGCATATAATAGGAAATGAGGTAATGTGTCTTTCTTTTCTCTAGGTGATCTCTGCTTAGCCAGCAATAGCTTATTTTATCTTGTTCTAGACATTTTGCAGGAAAGTGCTTGCTACGGACAACGTTGGTGTCCCCCCGAAGTTCATAGGTTGAAACCTAACCTCCAAGGTGATGGTATTTAGAGGTGAGGCCTTTGGCCGGTGATTGGGTCTTGTGGGCAGAGCCCCCCTGAATGGGCTCAGTGCCTTACGAAAGGGACCCCAGAGAGCTTCTTTGCCCCTTCTGTCATGTGGGGACACAGAGAGAAGATAGCCATCTATGAACCAGGAGGGGGGTCCTCACCAGACACCAAATCTGCGGGCACCTTGGTCTTGGACTTCCCAGCCTCCACAACTACAAGAAATAAACGTCTGCTGTGTATAAGCCACCCAGACCATGGTATTTTTGTTAAAGCAGCCGACTGACTAAGAGAGCGCTTAATCTTCACCCGTTCCGATGAGGTAGGGGCTATGGCTATTGCTCTTTTACAGAGAGATAAACTGAGGCACAAAGACACTAAGTAATTTCCTCAAGATGATTAGCTAACAAGAAGGAAAGATAGGATTTGCACTGAGGTGGCCTGATTCAGGGCCCATCTTCTTTTCTTTGTTTCAAGTTTATTTATTGAGAGAGAGAAGGAGAGGGGGGGAGAGAGAGAGAGAGAGAGAGGGAGAGAATATGCATGGGGGAGGGACAGAGAGAGAGGAAGAGAGGATCCCAAGCAGGCTCTGTGCTGTCAGCACACAGCCCAACGTGGGGCTTAATCCCACGAACTGAGAGATCATGACCTGAGCCAATATCAAGAGTCGGATGCTTAACCAACTGAGCCACCCAGGCACCCCCACCTTCTTAACTGCTATTTTCTAGTGGAGGGGTTGGTAAACTTCTTCTGTAAAGGGACGGATGGGAAATGTTTTCAGCTTTGTGAGCCATATGGTCTGTCACAACTACTCAGCTCTGCCCCTGTATCATGAAAGCAGCCACGGGCAATATGTAAGCAAATGGGTATGGCTGTGTTCCAATAAAGCTTTATTTATAAAATCAGGCAGGGCCAAATGTGGCCCATGGATCATAACTTAACGATCATTGGTCTAGTTTACGTCAATTTGGTGCCATATTTGATCCACTTTATTTGATTACCTTTTCTTCCTTCTTTCATTATTCCCATTTAATCTGGAATTAACCATAACGGAAAAAGTGGGAACTGGGGGTTAGGAGAAAAAAGAGGGAAAAAAAGGTATAGTGGATGCTCTTACAATGTAGCGTTGGGCAAGATAAAGTGAAGGGAGGTGAAAGACAGTGGACACAGGCCCTGGAACTGCCCTTCTACATCTCTAGAGGCATGGGGTATGGAAGGGCCGCCGATCTTTGTGAAAGAGGCTGATGGAGTGAGCCCAGAACATTCCACTGGGTTCTGGTACGAGGGATGGGCACTGCTGGTACGCATATATGTGGAAGCCTGAGGCACAGGTGGAATTGGGAGTGTGTCCCCCCCCTTGGAGAAAGCCATACCCAAAATATATTGGCCATATATTTCTACATTGAATGCCTAAGTTCCTCTTGCTCTAGCACGCGAAGGCAAAAATTAACAGAATTTTCAGAGAAAATTACAGTGTGGGACTCAGACACAGCTCACACTATGGTCAAGAAGATGAGAAGCATTGTAGACATTGAACAAACGCAACCCTCTCCTTCTTTTGCCTCCCAAATGCAAATCCTCAGGGGAAGAATAACTTTGCAAACAACAAAGCATCAGACGGAACACATCAATGAATACCCAAAACCTTCTTTGTCATTTCCTAGCAAAGAATACAGCAGGCTAAAAGCCAAACGCCAATATACACGACGCTGTTTATCGCCTAGCAGACTGCAATGTTTTGTTTGCTTGGCTCTCTGTTTCTCATACCCAGATTAGTACACATGTTTAAGGTTTCTGTGCGTGTTTGAATACGCCTATAAATACATACCTTTGCGTCCAACTTTCTGGATGTAGATTCCGCTCGATTGCTGCATTTTCAGCAGGCAGTCCAAACGCATCCCATCCCATGGGGTTGATGACCTAGCACCCAGAAGAGAAACATCGGTCATGGCAGATTGCTAAAACCTCTATCAAAAAATAAATAAATAAATAAATAACAATAAATAAATAAATTAATTAATTAATAAATAAATAAAACCTCTATCAGCATTGTCTTCTGGGCAATAAATAGGCGTTCTCTCCTACTAACATATCCCTTTCTGGATGATTCCAAACGATGCTTTTGAAAGCCAGTTGGCTACTATGACGTATGCAGAGAAGAGAATTTAGAAGGTTATATACTGTGGTGCCAACAGCAATTTTCTCTGAGTGGACTATTTTTCGTGACTACGCTTTCCTTCCTTCTTCTTCTGGTCTGTATTGTCTCTAATGAAACCAAGCTGCTTTCCTGAAATTAGAGTTTCTTGTGATTTCAAAAGTATGTACATACAAAAATGTACAGGCCTTTAAAATGCTCACCTCATATTAGTATCTTCCACTTAAGGAGCCGTGCTGTCCGATATGGTAGCTACTAGCCATGTGCCGTTGTATAAATTTAAATTTAAATTAATTAAAATGAAAAATTCAGTTCCTCAGTCGCACTAGCCACCTCTCAAGGCTGCAGCAGCCACTTTGAATCACTTCCTGTGAGATGTTCCCATTCTCTGAAGAACAGGGAGGCCTAAAATCTTAGAGCTCAAAAAGGTTTCTGAGATAGGTCCTCCACCGCCGCCCCCCTTTAATTTGACAGTTTAAGTAACTGTGGCCCAGCGAGAGTGAGCAGCCTCCCTAGATCACACCAGGAGTGATTGACTACCTTAGGCCAGGATGGGCCAGTAAAGCATCCATTTCGGCAAATGGACAACCCGTTACGTAGCTCAGCTCGCAGCTTCCACACCAAGTTCCATCAACCTGACTTACGTGCTGTGAACAGGAACCATGGCTTGACACACGTACTGTGGTACCAAGGGACAGTCTCGCTTGTGGTCATACAGATGACCTGAGCTTTTGTTCACACACATTTCCTCGGGACAGTGACCAATACTCGGAGGCATTTACTGCCACTACCTCATCACGCGTGAGCATCAAAACAGGACATTTTCCACGAGAGAAATAGGTCTGGTTTTCTTTTATTAAAAAAAAGTATCCCTGGGGCGCCTGGGTGGCTCAGTCGGTTAAGCGGCCGACTTCGGCCCAGGTCATGATCTCGCGATCCGTGAGTTCGAGCCCCGCGTCGGGCTCTGTGCTGACAGCTCGGAGCCTGGAGCCTGTTTCAGATTCTGTGTCTCCCTCTCTCTGACCCTCCCCCGTTCATGCTTTGTCTCCCTCTGTCTCAAAAATAAATAAATGCTAAAAAAAATTAAAAAAAAAAAAAAAAGTATCCCTCTGATATTTGGAGTAATGCATTTTCACCATAAATAACCGGGTACGCAGAGAAAAATATTCAGGAGAAAACAAAACTCACTTGTAACTCTACCATACAGCCATACATAACCAGTTAAATTTGGCAAATTTATATCCAATTTTTAGAGATCGGGATCATATTATTTACGTATGGGTTTTTTGTTTGTTTGTTTGTTTGTTTGTTTTAGCTCTTATTTCTTTCCCACCATGCACCTGGAGCTTTCTTCCATCTTTCTGTCTGGCACGAGAACTCTCTGAAGTGCACGTGAGTATCGCCCATGACCATCTCTGCCTTGGGTCCTTAGGCACCCATGACTTGAAGTGTCCCTAACTGGACTCGTCTCCCCTCCCAGCCGCCAGATCTGTTCTCCCCCTAGCCCCACTTAACAGGAAGCAGGAAGAAAACAGGCATGCCCCTTCCAGGGAGTAGAGCCACTTGTCTTAGAGTCCCCATTCTGCTGGGCACATTACTTTTTAAATGGATTTTAGGAGTCTGCTGGAATCATTCCATCTAAAGACAAAGACCATGCACCTAACCCAAATCAGAGCCGCTCAAACCCCTCTGGCTAGTGAGTGGGAAATGCCTGGAGAGGCTCGCTCTTCAGGAGACTGTGTGGCCGGCGGGGGACAGCCCCAAACCCAAGCCTGCCGTTCACTGGCAGTGGGACCCGAGGCACCTTACTTACTCCACTCGTGACTGAGAGCAGCCACCTCGCATCGTGGACGTGCCGTGCCGTTTCGGCGGCACACCCAGCACGGTGCCCAGTACGGGCACCCCATACGTGGCAGCGCTGGCCATCGGCCACCTGCCACCTGGTCTTCAGCACCCACAACACTGCCCACCACTGGCGCCCCCGTCAAGACCTCAGCCGGTCTCTTTGGCCACATTTATCTGGATGGCTATGATAGCAGGCGGGAGACGCCTTGACCTCACCCACGTCCTCAGCCCTGTGCCTTCCTGAGCGTGGGCTGCTTGTGACAACCGTCTGCAGCACGCTGGTGTCGGGCACTAGACGTTCTTAACCGAACCGAACAGACCGTGAGGTTCAGAGGGCCAGTCATCTATTTGGCCTGCTTTTCCATAAAAGGAAAAGTCATTCCTGCAAAATCAATGGCTCGTATCAGGTGCTTCGCTTGAAAGTAGCCCAATCGTTCCTGCCACGCGGGCCGAAGCCAGGGGAGTCGCCGGGTAGCCCACGAGGAGGCAGCCACCCGGGCCCTGCCTCTGGCTGCGCCCCGCAGGGTCACATCGCCTCGTGGACCTGGCCACCCTGGGGGTGGTGGTGAGTCTGACCCACTCGCGTGTGCTTTCTGGAAGAGATTCAGGCTCGGGGAACACGTAGCCCTGCGGGCACCTCAGCTTGCTATCGCTCTGGGAGAGGCTGGTCTTGCGGCATCCCGCTGGGAAGCCCTGGATTTCTGGCCTGAGGTGACGTGACTCCCAGGCGACCCCACCGCCACCTTCGGTGCCTCGGTCCACACCCCTCCTGAGCTCAGTCTGAACCGGGTCCTTTCTTCCTCCTTAACGGGATGTTTTCCAAGGTACAACCGTAATACGAGCTTGTTTTGACAAATGAAACAATCGGGGCGCCCGAGGGGCTCAGTCGGTTAAGCGTCCGACTTCAGCTTGGGTCATGATCTCACGGCTTGTGAGTTCGAGCCCCGCATCAGGCTCTGTGCTGACAGCTCGGAGCCTGGAGCCTGGAGCCTGCTTTGGATTCTGTCTCCTTCTCTCTCCGCCCCTCCCCACTTGTTCTCTCTCCGTGTCTCAAAAATAAATAAATGAAAAAAAAAAAAATTTTTTTTTTAACAAATGCAACGATACAACACGTGATACATCAAAAGCAAAGCTGACCCTCTCCCTGTGGCCCCGACCCCCATTCTCAACTCTTTGACTTACCTGAGAACACCACCAGCCTCTGAATCTTTCCACGTAGTTCTCACTCAAGCATAGATATACAAATATGTGTACACGTATATGGGAGCCAGATGGGTTATGTTTTTCGGAAATAGAACCTGATATACGCTATTTTATGACCTGCGTTTTTTTTCGTTTAACATATCATGTACAAAATATGCATGTGTGTGTGTGTGTGCGTGTAAGCACATGTGTATGGCTTTTGAAAACATCCTGACATTCCCCCAGGAGTATCTGTTCTTTGAAGTTTTAGGAGGCCGGCCAGACACAACCCAATCTCGTTGATCTTCCAGACCCGAGGTCTCCCTTCCTCTTGCTAAATGTGGCAGACCCAAAATGCCTCATCCTCCCCAACAGTGGCCTCCCCTTCTGGAAACTGCTCCTCCTCTAACTTCACACAGTCCTGCTGGGGGCTGCCAGTCGCAAAATCTGTCCCTCCGGTTACCCGTGTCTGAACCCTTCTATGGGCTTGTCTGTGGTCTGTAGGGCGTGGGGGCAACAAAGACGGGGAGGGCAACAGCACACTCTTGGCTCCTTTCTCCTTGGCCAGGAGGAACAAGGATACGAGCCCAGGGCTCCTCGTGAGCCCACTTTCCGCCTGGAGGAGATGTCTGAAAAAGCACAGCTGGCATGCACACTGAGACTGGGGACACAGGCAGCCTTCAAGGACCTGGTCCCCATCCCCATGGGCCTCTTCCTGCAACATTTCCCTTTGATTCTGTGAGACACATCAGGATCTGTAAAAACACACCCACCCCCTCCCACTCCCCGTTTTTGGCTAAGCCGGTCTGACCTGGGTTGCAGTCCATGGTGGCCAAGAATCCTAAGTAAAACAAACACTCGCGAGGATATAGCTTTCTCTTTAGCATTGCTTAATCCATAGATGAAAAACATTCCCTTGTAACAACTGTTAAGCATCACAGCCTTTCCTCTCTTTAAAAAGAAAGAAGAGAGAGACAGAGAGAGGGAGGGAGAGAGGGGAAGGAAGGAAGAAAGGAAGGAAGGAAGGGAGGAAGGAAGGAAGGAAAGGAGGAAAAGGAAGGAAGGAAGGAAGGGAGGAAAAGGAAGGAAGGGAGGAAGGGAGGAAAGGAGGGAGGGAGGGAGGAAGGGAGGAAGGAAGGAGGGAGGGAGGGAGGGAGGGAGGGAGGGAGGGAGGGAGGGAGGAAGGAAGGAAGGAAGGAAAGAAGAAAGGAAGGAAGGAAGGAGGGAGGAAGGGAGGAAAGGAGGGAGGGAGGGAGGAAGGGAGGAAGGAGGGAGGGAGGGAGGAAGGGAGGAAGAAGTCCCATTTTGGGGCTTTATGCTGGATTACTAGAAAGTTCTGCAATGCTTCCACAGACGACACAGGAGTGCACCTTCCAGCTGTGCTTCAATTCTCCCGAGGCTGCTTCACTGGCAGAAAAATGGAACTGTTGTGTAACTGTTCCACGAGAAAGGGGAAAACTTAATTACCACTTGGTTTCTTTGTTGGAACTGCCAAAATGGAACTGGTTCAATGCTCCTGCCTATTAACATTCTGTTAGATGCTGTCCGTATTTTTAAATAAAGTCAATACAGAGACAGTCACAAAAACCAGTCTGGATTTACGTAATATTTTTCTATTTTTGTTTTCAGATGAAATTAGCATGAAAAGAGTCTTAGCCCACATGTTACCCAAGCTGTCTATGAAAATAAAGTTAGAAAATCTTAAAGCTTCTTAATATTTCATTCTTACCAAAGCCTGACAAAAAGCAAACGCCTGCCCTAAAATACAGCCCGCGGGAGGGCCTTTCCGCATCTTGAAGTCAGAACAGTTGTTTCCGCCATGGGCCAATCACTGGAATAAAGGTCCCGTGAGCCAACTCTCTATGGAAGAGGAAAGGGTCCCATCGCTCCGGTACCCGGGTTTCCAGAGACCCAGGGGCCAAGTGCAGAGCTCACTCTTGTGCTAGAGAGGATTCACTACCGTCAAAAGGGAACCGAGGGGGAGACCTCAAACAAGATCATGAAATAACAGAGCCTGTCCCCTCCTTCCAGGCAGCAGATTCTATGTGCTGGTCAAATTGTCACAGCCCATCTATGTAAAAGACACGTGTCAGGTGATTTCTATGCCAGCCTCGTTCACCTCTTGGTCTCTTGGCCACCACATCAAATACCTCCATTCCAGGTACGGGATGCCCGCTTTCTCACCTGTGGTTTCCTATGGCCGAGACTATCTACAACGTTCACCGGGAGAACTCTAAACTCTCCTTTTTGGTTCTGAAATTCCTATTCCTTTCTATCACCGTAACTTGGTTTATTTATTTTTTTAAAAATTTTTGTAAATGTTTATTTATTTTTGAGATAGAGTGCGAGCAGAAAGGGCAGAGAGAGAGAGGGAGAGAGAGAATTCCAATGAGAGCTGTCAGCACAGAGCCCAATGCAGGGCTCCAACTCAAACCGTGAGATCATGACCCAAGCCAAAATCAAGAGCCGGATGCTTCACTGACTGAGCAACACAGGCGCCCCATAACTTGGTTTAATCCTCCCACAGTTCCAATAAGTAACTATACCTACAGCTCACACATGCCAACTAGGCAATTTGGCCTAAAAAACAAAGCCAACATCTGGATTTATATGTTAGGGTCACCTGGGCTCTCTCAGTTCCCTGGGAGTTAATTCTTCTTGGATAGGAGTGCTTTCTTTTCTTTTTTCTTGATTTTATTTCTAATGTTTATTTATTTTTGAGACAGAGTGTGAGCCGGGGAGGGTCAGAGAGAGAGACAGAGAGACACAGAATCCGAAGCAGGCTCCAGGCTCTGAGCTGTCAGCACAGAACCCGACACGGGGCTCAAACCCACAAGCCAAGAGATCATGACGTGAGCCGAAGTCAGATGCTTAACCGACTGAGCCTCCCAGGTGCTCCTGGACGGAGTGCTTTCTGCAAAAAAAAGAATAGAGACAAAGCCCTAGCAGCTCTAACTTGGAAATCTAGAAAATAAATTTCCAGTGTGTGAAAAAAAACATCATTTCCTGCCGTTCTTCTAACAAACACTCTAAACTCTTCTCACTTTTAATTGACGCCAAGAGACACAGCACAACATCCCCAAAACTTGGAAGGGCAGGACACCATCACCACCTCCAGACCAAGGGAACAAAGGTGGAAAGGGGAGGTGACAGCCGAAAGGCTGAGATCAGGTATAGAAACCGAAACAGGTGGGTCTGCCCAGATAGAACCAGATTGGTGAAGAAGACACTAGAAATTCTCCGGCTTCTCCTTTCCTCCTGCGTGCCAGTCTTGCCAGTTTCTTTTCGTCCCCAACCAGCTGGAGGCCAGCTGACACCAGGGCTTGGGGAACGTGGCCTGCAGGGGTCATCCTGCTACGAAAAGCAAAGCGGGGGCTGGAGCTGACAGCGAACTGGCCACGGGCCGCCCAGGAACTCCAGCAAGGCCACAAACCTACCATGACTTGGGATATCAAAGGGGAGTCAGGGACAGCTACTGAAGAGGAGAAAACACAGGGGTCAGAGACCTGGCAACTCAGACCAGAGCTGGCCAGAAGGCAGGGCCTGGGAGCCGGGGCTAGGCCAGCCTCTGGTGTGGACAGGGCCACATGCCCATGGCTCACCGTGACAGGGCCTTCCGCCTCCCTCTGAACGGAGCCGTGGGCGTCTCAGGGTTGGCAGGCCGGATGGATGGCAAGCGGACTGGCAGAAAGGCATACAGGGGAGGGCACAGTTACATGCAACAACATAAGGCTCTCAAGGGACTTAGCCTGGAACGTGCCAGAGATCACGGCCCAGAAGGGCCTGGTCAGGAGCGGGTGGTCAAAGGGGCCCACAACCTCATCTATGCTAGATTTCTTCTCTTTTTAATGTTTATTTATTTTTGAGAGAGAGAGACACAGAGATAGAGACAGAGTATGAGTGGGGGAGGGACAGAGAGAGAGAGGGAGACACAGAATCCAAAGCAGGCTCTGGGCTCTAAGCTGCCAGCACAGAGCCCAACATGGGACTCAAACCCACGAGCTGTGAGATCACGACCTGAGCTGAAGTCGGACACTCAACCGACTGAGCCACCCAGGCGTCCCTGTATTTCTTCTTTTTCAAGGGGGTGGAAATATGGAATTGTATGTACAAGTTAAAAATACGTTTTTTAAGAAGGAAAAAAAAAAAAAAAGAACAGGCAAAGGAACGGTTCTTCCTCTGACACAGGAAGTAAGATCCAACCGAGGTAAGGAAACTTTTTAAGGTGGAACAGAAGGAAGCTGGGGCAGCTGGCCGCCTGCCTTCCGGACAGCAAGAGAATTAGCACAGTTGTTACTACAAAAGGGCCGGCCAATCCCCTCGGAAGGACCAGCTTTCTGGCCTTCTCATCATGAAACAAAACTTCATATTTGAAACCAACTGAGCTTCTAACTGAGAGCAGCCATGGTTACCGCTGCTCAAAAAATTGCTATTTTCAGAGTGTCACAGTTTCCCTGGACTAGATTCAACACTTTATTTCCAAGAAATGAAGACACATACCATTTAATGTTGTTCAGCAGGTGTTAATAACCCCCCATTTTTACACACCTGTGGAGCAAAACCAAGTGAATGCTCCAGAGTAAAAAAAAATCCAAACGACGGTACCGGTACTGAGGCCCAGGGCAGACCTGCCCCGGGAAGGCGGATGAATCAGCCACTTTCTAATCAAGATACTGGACCAGCGATCATTCTTCCCTTCATTACACGGGAGAGGATGAGCCCTGGAAATCCGCTCTCTACTTCTTTAGAAGCTACAGAGATTCGAAAATTTGAAAACGGAAGGCCACGCGATGCCCCTCGGGGCGCTTCGTGAACACCCGCGGCCCGGCCGGCAGACGGAAAACCAATGACACACGTGTAATTGTGCCCTTGCTCACAACTCCCCTCGCCTCCTCGCATTTGCGGGTCATCACATTAGGATCAGGCAGCTGTCAGGCCCAGAGCCTCCATTTTCCTCCTCCTCCTCTACAGCAAACAGCAAAGAGGCCCAAGCAGGAAACCCGACGCGGGCAGCACCCGGAGGCCTCTGGCCTGAGACACAGGAGTCCAAGCCCAGGCCTGTGGGGGAGACCGGGCATCCTGATGCCTTCATCACTCTGCCTCTGTCCCAGAGGGTGCCAGGAGACCAGCCGGGGTGGGAGCTGGGTCGTTTTCTTTCCCAATCCTCTGTGCATACAACATATGAAAACACGACAAAATCACCGTCTGTGCTAAGCTTTAAATGTGTCATCAGACGTTATATGAGTTTAAGAAGAAGCCAATTGGCAGTGCAGTCTTTTCTGATTTTTGAAAGACAAGAACTGATGATCTCTGGCTTCAAGAAGCCCCTGCTAAAACATCCAAACGTCAGGACTAACTTCTTCTCGCTACCATTAATTGGGTTACACGAGGAAACTGCGTGACCGTTTTTCTCACGATCACCTCACGGGAACCCTGCCACAAATCTGTGAGGTGGGACGGGCAGGTGTCATCACCGCATTGACTAAAGCCCTCATTCCAGATCGATTCCTCACCTCCAAACCACCTGTCTCTCCATTTACAAAGTCCGCGTCTAACCTGGGTGTGTCCGTGCCTGGTTAGCTCTTTGTGGCGTCAGCTTTCCCCAAGAGAAAGGTGATGGCCATGGCTTTTAGGCCCGTCTCCATGAATGAGGGAGAGCATGGGGGTCACACCGACCCACCTGTCTCACCTCCTGTCTCATTTCTTCCCTTTATGCACGACTTACTTGCTACTATTGAGGAAACCAAAGAAAAAGCTATTTTGAACTTTCCAAATCATCATTCTCACCCATTCTCACCCCCAAATTACAACTTGTGGTCTGGCCAGGCTCACAAAATCAAGGACAAACCACAGACTGGGAGAAGACATCTGCACTGCGTTTAACCAGCAAAGAATCAATAATGCAGACTGTATAAAGCATTCTACAGAGGAACAGGAAAAAGACCAACAACCCAAGAGGAACTTGGCAAATAATGCGAGCAAGCCACTCGGAGAAGAAGAAAATTAAATACAACAAACATATGAAAATATCCCCGCCTCACTAGGACAGTACTCTGGAAAATGTAAATTAAAAACAAAATTAGATGCCGTTTCCCATATGACAAATTAGCACAGGCTAAAACGGCATTCATTGCTGGCCTCAACAGTTGGGAAAGTGATGTAGAAAGATGGAGTGAGGCGGGGCGCCTGGCGGACTCAGTTGGTTAAACTTCCAACTTCCGCGCAGGTCATGATCTCGTGGTTCATGAGTTCAAGCCCCGCGTCGAACTATTAAACAGTATTAAACAGTAAGAAAGTAAGAAAGAAAGAATACCAATAATACACAACGCTTTCAGAAAACAGGAAGAAGGGAACATCCAGTTTGTTTTACGAGCCAGCATAAGCCCGATAGCAAAACCAGATGAAGACATTAGAGAAGAAAATTACAGAGGCGTCTGGGTGGTTCAGTTGGTTGACAGCCAGACTTCAGTTCAGGTCATGATCTCACGGTCCTTGGGTTTGAGCCGTGCGTCGGGCTCTGTGCTGATAGCTCAGAGCCTAGAGCCTGCTTCGGATTCTGGGTCCCCCCCTACCTTTCTCTCTCTGCCCCTCCCCCACGTGTGTGGCGCTCACACTCTCTCACTCTCTCTCTCTCTCTCTCTCTCTCTCTCTCGAAAATAAATAAACATTAAAAAAATTTTAAGAAGAAGAAAATTACAGAGCAGAACTCTCAGGAACATAGGGAGATTAACCAATTATATACAGCAATACATGCATTAAAAAAATAATAACATTATGACCAAACGAACACGGGAACACAAGGAACACAAGGTTGGTCTAAGATTTAAAAGAAATCAATCGACCTATCACATTAACAGAATAAAAGAGAAAAACTATATTCCATCTCAATATACGCAGAAAAGGCATTTCACAAAAACCAACACCCAGTTACGATAAAAATTCTCAGCACACTAGGAGTAAAGGGGAACTTTCTCGACCTGATAACGAGTATGCAAAAGACGAGTGGAGCAGGAAAATTTGTGGAATGCACAGGGAGGGGGAGGCCAAAATGCAGGAGGAGAGTCTGGAATGTGGGGTCTTGCGCTGGGAGTAGAGTGTGTTACAGAAGGGGAGATGCTCTACTGCATTGCATGTGGCTGAGGCGGAGAAAGTTGAGGACAGAGGCATTTCTGTGGAGGTCACTGGTGGCCTTGTAGACAGCAGAACTGCTGCACGGGTCCCTCCGCCTTTTACTTGCCACATTGTTCTTGGTGTGCCTTAGAATTATTTCACATACTTCCACTCAAGAACAAAGCAAAATAATCAACATGTTAACAAGTTCCAGAAAAAGGCAGAGCTTACTGGGCTTTCCTTAGGCCCACTGACTGATGCTGAACCTAAGACTCTGATAGGTCTATTTAATACGATAGAAATCCCAGGGTTTAGAATAAAGCTGGCAGGGCGCCTGGGCGGCTCAGTCAGTTAAGCATCTGACTTCGGCTCACGTCATGATCTCACGGTTCATGGGTTCGAGCCCCGCGTCGGGCTCTGTGCTGACAGCTCGGAGCCTGCTTCAGGTTCTGTGTCTCCCTCTCTCCCTGCCCCTCCCCTGCTCATGCTCTGTGTGTGTCTCTCTCTTTCTCAAAAATAAATAAACATTTAAAAAAAGAATTAAAAAAAAAAGAATAAAGCTGGCACTCAATGACTATATACTGAATAAATGAATGAATACATATGTCAGACCCTGTTGTTATTCCAGATTAGATAGTCCTTCCCTCTCTAGAGTGAGGACCATTGAACTTGACCTGAATCCTCCCCTGCTCCATCTCTGGAACTAGTCCTGACACTGGGAATGGGTTTTAAAACAACAGGAAGCTCAACAGGTTTTCATGTTGTTGACAGTTACAGCGAGATTTGTTTCTCTTTTGCCATATCACTTAAAAACCGGCTGGACACATTTTCACCAAGTTTGGAGTGCTAGACAGGATGATCTGACTTAAATATGGCTTATGAAAATTAACAAGGAGTTAATTTCAGCAGAACCTGGACGATGCCCCAAAAAGCTCATCATCTCAAACAGAACAACTGAAAGTCAGAAACAAAGCGAGCCCTAGATGCACTGTAAACCAAATAGCAAAGGGTGGTTTTAGGGGCGACCTGGGTGGTTCTGTCGGCTAAGTGTCCACTTTGGGTCGGGTCTTGATCTCACAGTTCATGAGATCGAGCCCTGTGTCGGGCTCTCTGCTGTCAGTGCAGAGCCTGCTTGGGATCCTCTGTCCCCACTTTCTCTCTCTCTCTCTCTCTCTCTCTCTCTCTCTCTCACAAGTAAAAATAAACATAAAAAGAAAAGACTTTAAGTTTAAAATAAAAAAGTGGTATGAGGCAGCCTTCAAATCATAGGATGGGTAAGAAGATGTAACTGGGTGCAGTGTGCTCCAGGCCAAAGAGAGTAGGGTTCACTTATTAAATGGCAGTGACTGGGGCGCCTGGGTGGCTCAGTAGGTTAAGCGGCCAACTTCGACTCAGGTCATGATCTCACGGTCCGTGAGTTCAAGCCCCACGTCGGGCTCTGTGCTGACAGCTCAGAGCCTGGAGCCCGTTTCAGATTCTGTGTCTCCCTCTCTCTGACCCTCCCCTGTTCATGCTCTGTCTCTCTCTGTCTCAAAAATAAATAAACGTTAAAAAAAAAAAAAAAAGATTAAAAAAAATAAATAAATAAAAATAAATGGCAGTGACTGACCTCCCAGAGTAAATCAAATCAATGTAAATAATAACCACATGGGACGCCTGGGTGGCTCAGTCAGTTAAGCGTCTGACTTTGGCTCAGGTCATGATGTCACATCTCAGCTGACAGCTCACAGCCTGGAGCCTCCTTCCAATTCTGTGTCTCCCTCTCTCTCTGCCCCTCCCCCGCTCACATTCTGTCTCACTCTCAAAAATAAACAAAAACAAAATTTTCTTTTAATTTTTTTTTAAATTTTTTTAATGTTTTTATTTATTTTTGAGACAGAGAGAGACAGAGCATGAGCAAGGGAGGGGCAGAGAGAGAGAGGGAGACACAGAATCCGAAGCAGGCTCCAGGCTCTGAGCTGTCAGCACAGAGCCCGACGCAGGGCTCGAACTCACGGACTGTGAGATCATGACCTGAACTGAAGTCGGATGCTTAACCGAGCCACCCAGACGCCCCCCAAAAAAATTTTTTTAATAAAATAAAATAATAACCACAGCTAACACTTATGAAGGGATTACTGTCATGTCACACACATGTACCATCTCATCTAACCCACACAACAACCCCATGAGGCAAGGATTGCTGTTATCCCTACTTAAAAAAGGAGGAAAGGGGGTGCCTGGGTGGCTCAGTCGGTTAAGCGTCCGACTTCGGCTCAGGTCATGATCTCACAGTCCGTGAGTTCGAGCTCCGCGTCGGGCTCTGTGCTGACAGCTCAGAGCCTGGGGCCTGTTTCAGAGTCTGTGTCTCCCTCTCTCTCTGCCCCTCCCCTGTTCATGCTCTGTCTCTCTCTGTCTCAAAAATAAATAAACGTTAAAAAAAAAATGTTTTTTTAAATTTTAAAAATGAGGAAAATAGGATTCAGAGCCATGAAATGACTTGTGCAAGGTCACTCAGCAAGAAGGCGGCGGAATGCGGTTCAAATGCAGGTTGTCCAGCTCCTGGATCCGGCCTGACTTGGCCTCCAGTTACTATAGGGGTCTCTGTTTTGTCTCTTGGGTCTGAGGAGCTCTGGGCCTGGAGCTCTGCCTTGGGCTTCCTCTGGAACATCTCATCCCATCCAAGGGAATCAGAATCCCACCTACACCCCCTCAACCACCTGTACCCTATCATAAATGTACAATTTTGCCATAAAAGCTTACGTTACACCTTCGGCAATTTACATGCACTCGCTAATTGTTCAAAATAAGTTGGCGTGTAAAAAAATCCATCAGATAAATCTAGTTAAAGAACCACAGCAAGAATCATTCAGCGAGAATGATACTTGAGGCAAACAGCCAGCTCACTCTGCACCGTCCCTTTCTAATAAACACAGCAGCGATGATGGAAAGCAACGTCCCGACAGAAACCAGGAAGACGAATACTTTTGACTATTAAAGTGGAACGCTGATCTCTGCATCTGACACTATAAAGTTATGAACTCTTCAATTGACAAAGAGCCGTCGTAACTTGACTTCCTTTTTAGGAATACCTCTTGCCAAAGTCAGTTCAGCATCAATTTTCAAACCAATTGTGACAACTGACGCGCGTACCTCTCTGAAATCGTGACAAAGAACTGGGAGGTGGCAGGTATGGGCCCCAGCAGGTTAATCACAGCAGCAGCCACTGGGAGTGCCAGTGAATGTTTAACAACTGCCTCTCTGGAGGAACAAGCCCAGATTTGGAGCACTTGCTGATTTCCAGGGTATGAATATTCCCGCCGTGGCTGGATTTCAAGCTACTGAGGTGACCGATAAACACGGAGTTGGGCAGAGATGGGCACAGTGGGCTCTCAGGAGATGTTGTGAACAGGGTCCAGCCAGCTGCTCGCGATCGCCAATATTTATGAGTTACGTACTATGTGCCAGGCATGCGCTAAGTGCTTCACAGCTATCCTCTTTGAATCCTTGTAACAGGCCAATGGGCAGGTACCGTTTTATTCTCATTTTACAGATGAGAGAAAACTAGGTCTTAGAGAGGTTGAGTAGCTAGTCAAAGGGCACACAGCTGGCAAGCGTTAAGAGCTGGCATTCAAATCCTGGCCATCTGGCTCAGTGGTCCATGTTGTCGACCCCTCTTTAACCCTGCCACTCTGTAAGTGGTTAAAGAAGGTATCGCGATCATCCCCACCTCGTTCTACAGATGACACGTTGCTAAAGAGTAAAGAGTAAGCTTTGGGGGTAACGGGCAATGGGGTAAAAGGGACTGACTCGCAGCAGCCAAGGAAGGGCCTTTCTCTTCCTCTTCCGGTAAATTTAACCTTGTCCTTCAAAACCCATGCCAGACGTTTCCTCTTTAATGGAGCCTTTCCCAACTGTCCCAGAGGCACTACTCCCCAGATAGCTTTTCCTTGCAAAAATTTTAAGTTTTCCCTTGTGAGATAACCATGCTCATTAAAGAATATCAAAGGGAACAGCAAATAACAAATAGAAAACGGAAAATCTCTTGTGGCCCCACTTCCTCCCCACAGCATTTGATCCATATTTGTTCTACAGGATTCAGCCCCCTACACGGTGACTATCTATTATGTGTTTCACTCTCACGGGACGGTGAACTTCTGAGAAGATGTCCCGTGTTACCAACATTTGCAGCTACATTTAGCCCCACCCCACCCCCTCTCCGTCCTCATCCCTGCACAACACCAGACACGTGGCTGCCCGCCCCCCACCCCACTGGCCCCATTAACCCAGATGCTTCATCATGTCTTCTGACACGGAAAAGGAAACGCTAAGCTTCTGTGGTTATCTTCGAAGCTGTCGTAATCTTAACCAAAATCGGTTTTCTTCGTTTGCCTTGAACACACTGACAACGTTCTTGCCGTCCTCGGTGGGGCGGACGGGGGGGGGGGGGGCCTGCCTTGCAGCAGGCATCTTTCCTTACCTGCATCCCTCTCATCTTCTGGAACCGTGCAATGGTGTCGCTGATGGTGTATACGCGCACGTGGCCCATGTGCAACTTTCCGGAAGGGTAAGGGAACATGGAAAGCACGTAAAACTTGGGCTTTGATTTCTGGGAAAGAATGACAAAGAATGACAGTGAGTATATCTTAAGCATTTACGGAGACCCTGCGTGCACACAGTATTTTGGCACTGTACTCAAGGTAAATAATTTAACATTTTTTAAAGTTTCCTTAAAAAACAAAAACAAAAACAAAAACAAAAACTGGGGCGCCTGGGTGGCTCAGTCAGTTAAGTGTCCGACTTCGGCTCGGGTCATGATCTGGCGGTTTGTGAGTTCCAGCCCCGCATCGGGCTCTGTGCTGACGGCTCAGAGCCTGGAGCCTGCTTCGGGTTGTGTGTCTCCCTCTCTCTGTGCCCCTCCCCAGCTCGTGCACGTGCCCGCTCTCTCTCTCTCTCTCTCTCTCTCTCTCTCTCTCTCTCTCTCAAAAATAAACATTAAAAAAAATGTTTTTAATATTCCCATAAACCGACAAACATGTCAAAAAACAAAATCCAAAGCCCAAGTTTAAGCTAAACAATGTCCAAAATAATGCCAAACAACCCCAAAGTGCTAATTACCCATATATATTTTCAATCTTTTTTTCCCCTCTCTTTTAAAAGCTTCTCTTTTAAGACAGTTTCTATCTAGGTCTTAAAGAACTTATGTTTTTCCAAATGAAGCTCTAAGACACATTTCCATGTAATTCAAGGACACGGGAGTTGAATCACACAGATGTGACATCTCAAAAAAAAAAAAAAAAAAAAAAAATGGAGCCCTTCCTAAATTCCCTGTCGTTGCATTCAGACTCAGAGTTAGCAGTTAGAGCCGGACTCCTGAGGCACCAGTTTGGGTCCTGGGTTTCTCTGCTGTACTGTGAACTCATCTTTCAACAGACAAAGTTGAAGTGAGAAAGTGATGAGAAAACCATAGACAACAAGGCAAGGCAGTTTCTGTCTTCCCAGGGGCGAGCTACAGCCAGCCTCATGCCAGGGTGAGAGAACCTTCTAGCTGCTGAAGACATGGCTTCATCGAGAGAAACAGAAAGAGCCTACGTGTATCTGAACGGAGTGAACACCAGTCACTTAACCGGTTCCTAGTTAGGGGTCTGTGTTTCAAGGGCACGGGCTGGGTTTCAGTCATCTCCCTCTCCCTAAACCCCCCTCCCCTCATTCTATCCCCCCCCATCCCCCACCTCCACTCCCAGCAGGAGCTTAATATCTGGCCTCCACAGAATACTTTAAAGGGCAATTTTTTCCCGGCTACACGAATCCTGTCCAGGCGACGGGCGACGGGCGCATTCCCCCTACCCAGCCTGCATCCATCCCCTCCTGGCAGGGCTCTCAGAAGAAAGGCATAAAAGGTACCTGCTTCTGTTTGGTCTCTGAGGGCGGGGGCCTTCTGATATTACCACTCTTTTATTTCTTCCTACCTTCTGTTTTTCTCTTTCTGTCCTTCCTCCCTTCCTCCAGCCCTGCTAGAGTTCTTCAAGGCTTTGCTTCTCCAAAAGTAATGAAAACAAACGCAAAACAGAATATTCGTGACCATTCCTTTGTGTACAGAGGTGGCCGTGGTATATTTGTTGCTACGTATTTGCATGGCTGATCATGGACACGGCCAGCTATAATCGGGGGAGCAGAGGAAACAAGAAATCAGGGGATTTCCAAATCTCACTTGACCCACTGCTTTCAAGTTCCTTCAGCAAAGAAGCTCAACCAACCTTTGGCAGGGCCTCTCACGTGTGGCAAAATAAACTAGGATTTTCTCTGTAAGGCCCATCCTCCAAAAACTACCAGTGAGTGGTAAGTCGAGCAGCCTGATGGAAGAAAAGGGAAAAGAGAATCCATAGGAGTCTGGATAACACCCAAACCAGAAAATCATGGAATGCTCAAGTGGCAACCACAATGGATTTCCATAAATGGACAGAAAGCTGCACACTGATCAGACTTGAACTGGAAACCGCAGATCCGTAACCGTCAGGAAAACCTCAGGAGACGGGCCCTGCGGTTTGGACCGTCTTTAAGAAGGAAAGTGACATGCGGTGCCTGGGTGGCTCAGGAGGTGAGGCGTCTGACTTCAGCTCAGATCATGATCTTGTAGTTCGTGAGTTCGAGCCCCGCGTCAGGCTCTGTGCTGACAGCTCGGAGCCTGGAGCCTGCTTCGGATTCTGTGTCTCCCTCTCTCTCTCCTCCTCCCCTGCTTGCGCTCTGTCTCCCTCTCTCTCTCTCTCAAAAATAAATACATTAAAAAAAAAAAAAAGAAGAAGAAGAAGGGAAGCGACAGGTAATCCTCTCAGTGTAAACCAGTCCCTCAAAGGAGGTGCAAGGCCTTACTCCGTCACTGGGTGCAGAAACAGAGTTAAGCAAAACTGTCCACTCCATTCAAATCACACTGCTTCTCACAATGGATTAGGTTTATTGCCTTTTCTTTGGGAATATTTAGGGACGTGGGAAAACAGCCATTACAGAGTTCTTGGGGATCTGAAAAATCAATAAAATCCTTGATATAAACCATTTCTCATTTTTCCTTTTAAGTTTTTACATTAAGCCTATTTTTCTTTTATTATAACCACCTTGTCTTCATTTTAGTGATATTTATTGATTTTTATATTATGTTTATTTAACCCTCGATCTTGCCCCAAACATTTTCCACATACGGCTTCTTCATGAGTGTCTCCTTTCTGTAGGTCTGTCCCACAAAGACTTAATTTATAGCAGAATTGAGTGATTCATTACATACCAACGAAGCCAAACCCCGAAACTGAGCTTACGGAAGGTATATAGAAAAGCAGTGCTAGCAAAAGTCTTTGATATTTATGACTATTTTTGTTTATTGCAGAAAAGGTATCCAGCTTATGTAGTGACCCTGCCTTTCGCTGTTCTGTGTGAATTAAGTCATTTTCCTCCGTGATAATGAAACGAGCTCTCTATCCTCTGGGGATGGCAAGAAGGAATTATGGGAGCTATGGTATAAGTAAGCAGGAACATGATTGAAAGGGAAATTTTCGTAATTATATAAAAGTGTAAGAATGTAAGCCTTTAAAAGAAATTAAGATCGCAAGCAACGGGAACAGGATGGTTTTTATAAGTGGGGCCTATTATTTTTGTCAGCTTCTGACGTCAGGAGAAAGAGAACTTCTGCCTCTTTATTTTTTTTTTTTTCAACATTTTTTTAATTTATTTTTGGGACAGAGAGAGACAGAGCATGAACGGGGGAGGGGCAGAGAGAGAGGGAGACACAGAATCGGAAACAGGCTCCAGGCTCCGAGCCATCAGCCCAGAGCCTGACGCGGGGCTCGAACTCACGGACCGCGAGATCGTGACCTGGCTGAAGTCGGACGCTTAACCGACTGCGCCACCCAGGCGCCCCTTCTGCCTCTTTATAGATTAAGTTCCAGAGCTGTTGCTGAGCCCAGAGGGGGCGGACAGAAGGACCCGGGAGCCCTCGTTCTGGCCCTGGCCTCTCTACTAGCTGTGAGACCTTGGGCAAATTCCTCTGCCTTTCTGGGCTCAGTTCGCACTCTGTGCATCAAAGGTGAGGCAACAGAAGGTCCCAGGCATGTATCTCAATAAATTACCAAACCTCCCTCTGAGCCTGTTTTCTTACCCTCCAAAAAATCCCCAGGGTTGTTGTTTCAGGATTAAATGAGGTAATGAATGGAAAGATAGTGCCTGACATGGAGTAAAATCCTTATTAAGTGGAACTTCTTTTAATACTGAAGATCCCGACGATTAATGGCAAGACATTCGTCTCCTAGACCCTCACCTGGGGGTATTTCAAACATATCTTTTTTGATCTTTTTTTTAAAGTTTATTTATTTTTGAGAGATACAGAGAGAGAGAGAGAGTGCGCGCGTGCTCACGTGTGCAGGGGAGGGGCAGAGAGAGAGAGAGGGAGAGAGAGAATCTCAAGCAAGCTCCAAGTTGTCAGCACCCGGGCCTGACACGGGGCTCAAACCCACAAACTGTGAGATCATGACCTGAACCGAAACCAAGAGTCGGGCGTTTAACCGACTGAGCCACCCAGGTGTCCCTCAAATATATCTAAGACCAGAGTGAGGACAATTAAGCTTCAAAGTCCACTGACATCCAGGGGCGCCTAGTGGCTCAGTCGGTCAGGTGTCTGACTCTTGCTTTCAGTTCAGGTCACGATCTCACAGTTTCGTGAATTCGAGCCCCACATCGGGCTCTGCACTGGCCGTGCAGAGCCTGCTTGAGAGTCTCTCTCTCTCCCCCTCACTCTCTGCCCCTCCCTCCCTCGCTCTGTCTCTGTCTCTCTCAAAATAAATAAATAAACTTAAATCCACCAACATCCGGTTGTATTCTTTGTTCCCGACAAAGACACCACACATTTTTATCTTCTTGTACCTTTTATTTAGGTGACATTTCCGCTTGTAAAATGTGTTCGGCCACATCTGCTCATCTGATTTTCAAAACAACTCCGTGAGATAAACAATGCGAAGAATCTGAGGATCAAAGAGGTTACGTGACAAGGCCGCGAGCACGCTGGGGTCTCGAGGCCGAGCCAGCAACACTGCCCAGGTTCCAGAGCCCGGGTCCCAGATCCATCATACAGCACCTTCTCCACCTGCCCACTCCCCATCCAAACCCTGAAAGGGTGCCACCAGGGGATCACCCACGATATCCCTTCAACTACTTCTGCAATTACGGATACACAGTGTCTTGTGATCCATCTAATTTTTTTTTTTTTTTAACCACACAGTACTTAAGAAGAAGGAGGCGCCACAAAATCAGTAAGCTCCAACTTTAAAATGTGTGGAAGCCACTAAAGGATAATCTAAACCAAAAAGAAAAGCGAATTTTACTCTCCTCGTTCAGAAGCGAACTGCTCCCTAGTTCGCTCCCAAAATACATTTAGGCACATGAGTCTGGTCGTGTTGATGTGAAGGTTCTTCGCGTCCTGACGAGGCGGAAGTCGGGCTTTCACGGTACAATCACGCGTTATACTCAAACCTTCTTTTTTATCGTTCCACTTGTTACCCACCGCATCTCTCTCTAACCAATGCCCGAAACCATCCTTCGCTTTAACACAAATAACTACCCCCGGCATGTTTCATAGTGATCACGCTCACGGAAGGAATGAGTCTAAAAAGAGTGAGGATCAGGAGATGGGAAACAGTCAAGTCTAGCCAAGAACACTTTGGCGCAGTTGTATTTACTCACCTGCCTGCCTTTGGCCCCATCTCTTTAACTACATGTAGAAGGTTTGTATTATTCGGTAACTATTACAAAGGGATGGTCACAATTTAAGAGTAAACGACCTTACGGCACTTGGCTCTGATCAGATTCACCATTTCATGTAACAAATGACATCTCCCATTTGTTATTTTGACCAGCAGCAAGAGGTGAGGGTTACCACGTCCAAGAGGAATCCCCAAGAGGCTGGACTCCTAGACAAGGAGCCAGCCTCCAACACGGCGCCCCCTGGAAACTGGCTACAACCAAACACTAGACACAATTACCCAAGTACGGTGCTGAGCTGATACATCCTGGGCGGAAGCCAAGGATTCACTACCTCACACATCTGTCACTGCAAGTCTGGGTCCCAGCCCCCCAGATCACACCAGGGAAGGGCTGGTACCTCCCAACCCATGATGGCTGGAGGCCAACATCATGCCAGGGGAGAGGAAGGTACGTCCCAGAATATGCAGATTAAACTTCCACAAGTGAGGGGCGCCTGGGGGGCTCAGTCGGTTAAGCATCCAACTTGGGCTCAGGTCACGATTGCACGGTCGGTGAGTTCGAGCCCCACGTCAGGCTCAGTGCCGACAGCTCGGAGCCTGGAGACTACTTCGGATTCTGTGTCTCCCTCTCTCTCTGCCCCTCCACTGCTTGTGTTCTGTCTCTCTGTGTGTCTCTCTCTCCCTCTCTCTCTCAAAACACATAAACATTAAAAGAAAAATTTTTTTAAAGAATGCTTCTCATATTTAAAAAAATAACAATAATAATAAATGTTTTAAATAAGTTCTACAGGCGAGGGGTCCAGGGGTACTCCTGGAACCTCACATCTGACCCTGCTGGATCACCAGGTGCGCTGGCCCGCAATGGACCATGAAGAACCTAACACCTGCTAGGGCCTCACTCTCGCTCACTGCTATTCGCACTGTCCCTGGTTGAGAAGAAACCTGAAGCACAGATTCAGTTGGTTCAAGGTCACACACTTAATACCTTATTTGAACTCGGGCGATCTGACTTCAGAATCCAAGTTCTTGGCTCGTCTTCTCTACCCCCTCAAAATCCCTCAGAATACTCACATCAGCTTCTGATATCTTGGAGGTTTCTTCTTTTATTCGTTTATGCCACCAATTCTCGACATCCTTCCTCGTCTGCAACGTGTACTCTTTCGTCCACGTCCCCGTGGCACTGTAAATACCTCTGGCACATCCCGGGATTACTCTCCTTCCTCTGCTGATGATATCTGGCCCACCATTTAGCTTGCTTTTCAGGAAACAGACATAGAAACCCAGTCTCCTCCAAGCAGAAGCCATTCTCCAGAAGGTGGGAAGGCCCTGAGAAAGAGGGCAGAAAGCTCTTTTAGGAACTGCCCAGAACTCTCTCCCGTTCAGCACAGCCCAGCATTCCCTGCACATTCACATGCTTTCATCTTAGGCTCTTGACGGTTTCCTTCCCTGAAAATGTCACATTAGAACTCCAACTGAGTTGGGCTGCCTGGGTGGCTCAGTCAGTTGAGCGTGTGACTTTGGCTTAGGTCATGATCTCACGGTTCGTGGGTTCGAGCCCCACACTGGGCTCGCTGCTACCAGCACAGAGCCCGCTTCGGATCCTCTGTCCCTCTTTCTCTCTGTCCCTCTCCCACTCACGCTGTCTCCCTCAAAAAAAATTAAATATTAAAAAAAGAAAAGAAAAGAACGTCGACTGAGCTAAACACAAACTTTTAAATGGAAAATATAACATGGTCAACGTTCCCAAACACCAAACATACAAAACTCCCACAGGAACGAATGGAGACTACCTCCTGGGCCAGCTCCTGCCACAGCCTCACAGGGTGCACGGGAGGCCAAGGAGCGCCCGCCCTCCTTTCCTTTAGGCCCAGCCCAGGGTCTGTCCAGCAGGCTTCCCGTCCCATCACCCAGGCTTCAGAAGAGCTCCGAGCACATCTTGGCTTGGGCTTAGGCTCAAATGTCAGAAGGGATCTGAACACCCACCTTCTAGCTCCAGAGTCCAGAGACTCGCAGCTATTATTAACATTTTTCACATGTATTGTAAGTTATATATACCCGTAAGCTGAGCCAAGAAATAACTATCATTTGTAAGAGTGCTTATTCAGTTAGTTCTTCATTCATTTACTAAATATTTATCGAGTGCCACTAGGTCCACACACTGTTCTAGGCACGGGGGATACAACAGTGAACAAAACCCAACTCTCTTCTTCCATGGCACTTACATACTAGTAAAGAACAGCAGATAAGAGAAAAACAAGTAAACATACATGGATAATAGCGGTGAGTGCTATGGTGTTTCTGGAATACAACCCACAGGCTGGGGCCCACCAGGACATCTGGCTGCAATTCAAAATTCAGCCGGAACGCTTCATGGGCCTCCTCCAAGGAGGTGAATTCCAAAAATGACTTCATGGAAGCATTTTCACGTTTTATCCCTGTCTAAGAGGTTGAGGTGACAGTTCGTCAAATATTTAAGATTTATGACTCAACAGCCTCACCTGCCTGCCTTCTTACATAACCATGCAAAAAAAGCGCCAGAGTGAAGACACAAATGTAAAACCAAGAGAGAAATAAAGGAAGAACCTGACACTTGAAGCTGGTGTTAATTCTTTGATTCTCTCAACATTTTTTCCACACTTGCGAGCGTCTGGCCTGTTTTCACACAGGTACTGGGTCACGAATGTTGCCAAGAGAGTCTATCATAGGCTTATACAAGTGGGTTTCACGTTCCCGTAAAATGGCATCCCAGTGTTGGCATTTTACAAGATGGTCTGCCAAAGTTCTTGATAGACCGAGTCTCACTGTATTTAATACCTCTTGCTTCCTTGGGGGTCGAAGCAGAAAGACAACAAGAACAAAACCAAACATATCCACTGGGCTTGGCTATTCTAAAATATGCAGATGGGACTAAAGATATTAGGGTGAACTGTATGACCGTGGTTGAGTATCAGCAATTCCATACGACCAACCTAATATAGAGACGCTTTGTACAGTTAGGGTAACTGCATTTATTTTTAGGGGTCGGGTTTCTACATAATTAGAAGTATCCACAGGAGTCATGGATTTTACGGCTCCCTTGCTAAGGTATCATCTCCATATCTTTAACAAGCCAAAGACTTCCCAATCAGCAGAAGGCATAGATAGACGCCTGCCATTTCTCTCCTGGACTGCATTCCCTAACAACTCATAACGAAAGGGTTCTGGACTATTCTCCCCAACAGAAACAAGGGGAAACAACAAAACTATAGAAATACAAATGAATCTGGAGCGGCTGGGTGGCTCAGTCGGTTAAGGGTCTGACTCTTGATTTTGACTCAGGTCATGATCTCACGGTTTCCATGGGATCGAGCCCCGTGTCCAGCTCCATGATCACAGCACAGAGCCTGCTCAGGATTCTCTCTCTCCCTCTCCCTGCCCCTCCCACTCCCAAAATAAATAAACAAACATTACAAAAATACAAATTAACCGGAACCGCAGTCTCACAAGTTTTTGGTTTCAATGCTTGTTAGCCATCGTGAGAAATGAAATCCCAAAGAGAGAAGACAGATCACCCGTATGAGCTATACAAAGGGAGGTCATTCTTTCACCAAAAATTCTAATCCTGTCTCTGTAACTTACTCATCATACACCAATCATAAACAACACATACAACACTCCCTGTCTACTCAATGAGAATAAGCTTTCTAAATATGTTTACAGGGGCGCCTGGGTGGCTCAGTCAGTTAAGCGTTCGACTTCAGCTCAGGTCATGATCTCATGGTTCGTGAGTTCGAGCCCCACGTCAGGCTCTGTGCTGACACCTCAGAGCCTGGAGCCTGCTTCAGATTCTGTGTCTCCCTCGCTCTCTGCCCCTTCACACTCTCTTTCTCTCTCTCAAGAATAAATAAACATAAAAAAATTTAAATATGTTTACATAACACATGGCTCACTGACAACCTCTTCTATACGTAAATCAATGGTATAGACTAGAGAATCCTGAAACTGATCTGGGCATTTAAAGAACTTAAAGTTCTTGGGGCGCCTGGGTGGCTCAGTCGGTTAAGCGTCCGACTTCAGCCCAGGTCATGATCTCGCGGTCTGTGGGTTCGAACCCCGCATCGGGCTCTGTGCTGACAGCCCGGAGCCTGTTTCAGATTCTGTGTCTCCCTCTCTCTCTGCCCCTCCCCCATTCATGCTCTGTCTCTCTCTGTCTCAAAAATAAATAAACGTTAAAAAAAAATTTTAAAAAAAAGTTCATAAGGAAAAAAGCACAAGTAGATTAGAAATTGGAGCCCCATCTCAAAACCACAAACCAGTGTAAATCCCATAAAGATTAAAGAACTTTTTTAAGTATCATAAAACAAGACAAAAATATAGATGAGTATTTAACACATCTTTACAAGGTGCAGGATGTTCTGTCCTGAGGACAAAAGCAACGGAAGAATTCACAAAAACGTTAATAAATCTGACTCTAAAAATGTGCAATGTCAGTATATCAAAACCACTGTGAACAAAAGTAGAAATCAAGCAATGAGCTGACGCAAAATCTTTGCCAAAACGGCAGTAGCAAATGGTTATCCTACTCTATGAAGAGTTTACGTATGAAAAGAGAAACATTCAAAACCTAATTTAAAATAACGGGCAAAGGAAAAACAGAAAGAGATGTAAATGTCTAATAAACATATGAGAAAGTTCAACTTTAGAACTAATCATAAAATGCAAATGAAAACAGCAAGAAAATATTTTTGCTTAACAGACTGGCAAAAACCTGCTAAATGAAAAAATGGGCATTTCTATACACTGCTGCTGAAAATGTAAATGGATTCCACCTCTCTGGGGAGCACGCGCGGTAGTAACGCACTAAGACTCTTTAAGAAATGGTCGCGCCCCAAGTTAGGGGAATCCCCTAGACTCAGGGGGACATAGCATACAGTATACTCAGGGCTATGATATGGATAAAATAAAGGAAATTTTCTACTTTTAATGTTTGTGGGCCCTGCTCCTGGGCTCCCGGGGAAAGCTATACTCTAACATATACCAAGGTCAAAGTGATTCCGCGAAACCTCAAAGTATGGGCTCTATTTCTGCCTGAGCACACATCGCACATCTGCCTTATTTAAGAAATAACCAAAAAGGAGCATTCCAAACATAAGGAGAACTTCCCTGGTTCCCATAAGATTAAAGTTATACAGCCCTGCATTTACTAGAGGCGGAAGATAAGTTCTGCAACTTTCTAACATGTTCTTTGTCTAAGGATTTGTAACTTTTTATGTAAAAAAAAAAAAAAAGAAAAGAAAAAAGTATATAACCCAATACCAAATGTTCCTTGCTAGAGCTTATATAACCCTACACCAAATGTTCCTTCACAGGAGCACTCTCTTGGTGAAGATTGTGTGTGCCAGCAGCTGTCCTACCTTGGCCTTGAATAAAACTCACTTCCTTTCTTTTAGAAATTCTAAAACGTTGGTTCAATTTGCCTTGACAATATACTACAGAACTTCCTGGAGCTCAGCAGGCCCTGCTCTTGGCCACTCCACCACCAAAGTCCTAAAAAGGGCACTGCCTCTTCCTGACAAGGTGCAGCCATTTCATTAGAGGACTATGCTCATTCCATCAATGTGAAAGGTGTGGCTCACGCCTTGTATTTTCAATCAACCTGGCCTTTTCTTCCTTAGCTCTGTTTCATCCAGTTCCTTGCCTCGATGCTTGGAATCCTGTCTTTTCTTCCACACCCTTCCAAAATAACAATCCCCACTCCTCTGCTCCTCTTTAGAGTCGGTCCTGACCTCATCCTCACTTGGGGCATTTACGGTTGTTTTCTGAGAATGATGGAGGCACCGACAGGTGGTCAGAGAAAAAGCCTAACAACTGGACCCAAAACGACAATCACATATGGACAGAGAAACCTAAGGGAAGAGCAGTACAAGCAAAGAACAGCAGAATACATGGAAGAAGGGCAGGAGGGCATTTGTGTGCACCCCACCCCACCCCAAAATGTGCAAGAATAGACCAGGGCAAGTGCATCTTAAAGAAAACAAATTTTGTGACCAAAAATACCGATTGTGGCTTCTGCAAGGACCCATTCCCTGTGGGGCCTCGGGCAAATTATCTCCTGTCGGGAATCTCATCTTCTAAGATAAGGAGGTAGACCCACAAGATCTCTGAGAACCTCCGAGCCTCAACATGCAGGGACAATAACCTCTGGGCCACGGAGATGTACCGGATGGCTTTTAGCTGAGTCCAAATCCCCAGGCCAGGAAGCAAAGATCCAGAGATGAATCGGGGCAGGGGAGCAGCAGCAAGGGAACTTGAGTACAAATCTACGTGTACGTGTGTATTCATCTGGGAATGGGATAGGGTCCAGAGCTATCATCAGGGTCCATGGCTCAAAGAGTCTGAAGGCCGGGATCTCGGAGACTTACCCAGATCAGAAATTGCACGGCTCCAGAGCCACCTAACCCAGCCCGCACCTTCCCTTCCTGCCCCTAGCAAGTCGGAACCTCCAGATCCGAGGGCAGAGACCTCCTCGCCCGAGGTGTCTCGTCCCGCTGAGCCCGGGTCTGGACTTTACCCGCTCACAGGCTCTGGCCTGCGGCTCCTCACGCCTCAATTCCCACCTTTAAGCGAACACGGGCCGGCCAGTCACCATGGGCGCCGCCATGTTGGCAGAACAACAACTTTATCGGTAGCGGCCGGCGCAGACACAGACAGGCGGGGGCGGAGCCGGGAGAAGCGGCGCAGGGCCGGGGCCGAACTCCCGGCAGCCCGTGGGGCGGAGGCGTCGGCGCCGGCGGCCTCGGGCTCCGCCCGCCCCGTTCCCGGGCACCGCCTCCTGACTCCAAGCCCCGCCCTCCGGCTCAGTAGTGCACCCCGTCTCTGGCGTCACCAAAACCAGATACCGGGGGCTCAGATTACTCCAGTTGCTGCAGAGGAGTGAGGGACATCAGCTTAGTGGCCCCAGAATAAACTGGATGGCAGGTGGTGTAAAGAGCACTGGGAGAGTTCTGATGCCAGGGTTTGAATCCCAGCTTAGCTAAAATTGCCCGCTGGGCTTGGGTAGGTCGTTTGACCTCTTGATCCTTAAATGGTAGTTAAAGAGCTTTCCCCACCATATTCCGTGACTTTATAGCCCTGGGAAGGGAATTATCTGACCGTGATTAGGGGATAGGTGAGCTGGGAGTCAGGAAGGCAGGATTCCTGACCAACCACTTTCCTTGAAGAGTTTTCTGTACCCCCAACCCAAACTCTCCCCCACCCTCCCACCCGCAAGTGTTTCTCGCTACAAAGATGAATCCGTGAATGAATTGTAAAGGACCAGTGGTGTTAAAATATGATTTTTAAAAGGGTAAAACCCACATAAAGGAGATTTTTGAAAACCGTATAGATGTGGGCAATCAGGAATTCTGAAATGAGTGGTAATCACGCAAAACTGGTGGTTATCCCACAGGACAAAAAAAAAAGTAATGTTTTGAGCACCATCTTTTTCTACAGGGCTGAAATCAAGTGCACCTCTTTCAAACAAGATTCAGCCCATTACTATCCATAATGGATAGTAATTCTACATTTTAACTTCTACTCTTACAGAGCTGAGCAACAGAGGACCAGCAAAGGTACATACTCCTATATATACCCCCCAGACCAGCACTCCAGCCAAGGGATTCACAGGAATCTCTTCTGCCCATTTCCAAGTCTTTAACAACGTTTCCTGACAGTTCAAAATCCAAATGCTTTGCTATTCAAAGTGTGGTCTCCAGACTAGCATCAGCCTCGCCTTAGAACTTGCCAGAAATGTCAAATCTCAGGTTGCACCCAAATCTGCGGCATCAAAATCTGCATTTTAACAAGATCCCCCATGGGATTTTTAGGCACATTGAAGTCTGAGACTCACTGCCTTAGAATGTGAGAGTTAGAAAGGATCTGGAGAACTCTCTAGACCAGCCTGCTCATTTTACGGATGAATCCACTGAGACCCTGCAGAGCTGACAGTCTAGCTCAAGGTCATAAGCAAGTTAGTAGAAGGTTTGCTATTCACCCCTGGATCTCTAGCCTGCCAGAATAGTGCCCTTCCCACGTTGCAGAATGGAAGGTCATTAGGAGTTTGGACAGCTTCCAGTCCAAAGATTAGGACACTGAGGCCCAGGGATTGGATACAGCTTGCCTGCCTAAAGCCACACAGCCAGTTGACGACAGAGCCAGGATTCCAATCCAAATCTCCTGATCTCTCTACCCCTGATACTAGATGCTTAATTTAAACTGATACCATGGAAGCGTTGACTCTCACATTAACAGGCCACACTTAAAGCAATTTAGCCTTCGGGTATGTCATGTTGTATCCATATATAACCAGAGTGTCCTTTCTCTAATTTACCCAAAATGCTAAATTCTAAGTAGCCTCCACCCTTATGTTGGTTCAAAATCTCTCTTTCCTCTTATGAATTAAAGTTAACATTGACATTTCTAGGAGATTATTTCAAATAGAATTTTTCTAAAAGTCATTTGCTTTACTGGAAAGTTGCTATTTTTACATCAAAGAAGACAGTAGCATGAAAGTAAATCCCTTTTGCTCTTAAAGAGCTTGCTGCAACGATACATTATTAAATGAAAGAGACAACTTGCTGGGCTGTGTAGAAAGTTACCCCACTTTGTATTTTTTAAAGAGGAAAGGAAATAAAAGAAATACATTTGTTAGTATACGCATGGAAAGAAATCTAGAAAAATATGTCGTAAACTATTTCCTGTGATGATCTGTAGGGACAGGGCGGTTCTATGGGCCTTCCTTCTTATGATAGATTTCTGTGTTCCTTTTGCATTTTCTATTTGCTTGTGTGGGAGGCTGAATAATGACTCCCAAAGATATCTAGGTCCTAATCCTCGGAACCTAGGAATGTCACCTTATATGGCAAAAGAGACTTTGCAGATGTGATTAAATTAAGAGTCTTGAGATGAAAAGATTATCGTGGATTATCCTGGGGAGCCCTAAATGCCATCACAGGTGTGCTTATAAGAGAGAGGCAGAGGGAAGTTTGTGACAGAAGAGGAGATGTGAGCACTGAAACATAGAATATAGATTCTCCCATAGGATTCAGCAACTGTGTTTCTGGGCAGATACCCCCAAAGAATTGAAAGCAGGGTCTTAAAGAGCTCGTTGTACATCCGTGGTCATAGAGGCATTAGTCACAGTAGCCGAAAGGTGGAAGCAACCCAAGTGTTTTTGAGTGACGAACGGACGAAATAAAATATGATATATACATACAGTGGAATAGTATTCAGCCTGGAAAAGGAAGCAGATTCTGACACCTGCTACAATATGTTTGAACTTTGAAGACATTACGCTAAATGAAGCAAGCCACTTAAGGACACATAAGAAATAAATCACAGAAGGACAAGTGTTACATGATTCCATATACGATATGATACCGTATGAACATGAATTAACTGAATGCCACTGATCCGGACACTTAAAAATGCTTCCAATGGTACGTTTTATGAATATTTTACCAGAACGAAAAAGAAAAAGAAAACAGATCCTCTCCCAGAACCTCCAGAGGGAGTGCTTCCCTGCTGACAACTTGACTTTGACCCAGTGAAACTGATGTTCAAGCCATCAAGTTTGTGGTGATCAGTTACAGCAGCCAGAGGGAGCTTCGTAGTTCAGCTTCTATGACTTCGTACGCAGAAAAAAATCAAGACGATCTTTTGTTAAATAAAGAGATTTGATTTGCATCAGCGCAGCCTCCCTTCTGTACCCTCTGTTCATTTCCTTGCCCCCCCCCCCCACCTTGTTCTCCCTTCTCTTTGTCTAATACAAAAGCTTGCGTGTCAGGAATTTCCAGGAAGGGGAGTCTCCATTTCTTTGACCATTTCTTCCCCTTGGTGTAAAAACAAGACTATTCCTCTATCTTACCTCACGAGGTAAGGCAAATTTACTAGAAATGACCTAGAAGTGCAGGAGTCATAAATAATTCCGGCTTGACATTTATTTCCACGCTTTTGTGACCTTTCCAAAAATAAATCGCTGGGACAGCCGTGTAAATTCTTCCCTGAGCTGTCACGTGGCAGACATTGATTCAGGTCTTCTGGGAATGGCTTTCAGTCATCCATTATGGAGATGAAAGCAAACCCCAAGATTCTTGCTACTATAGGGATTGTTTTTTGGTAAAGAAAAAAAAAAAATGCTCCAGCCCTGATAATCAAATCACTTACGGTGTAGATAGATAGGCTTCTCACCTACACTTCCCCGCGGCATCTGTTCCTCCCTCTTTGCTGATCGTGGCTCCTGGATGTCCCTCAAGAAAACCATCCCTTGCCCCAATTTTGAGCCATTTAGTCTTGTGGGCGTGACCTCTCATCCCTCAGGTCTGAGGTCTGGCTTAATCCAATCTGTTCATTCCGTCCCCTGACCATGGAGACAGTTCAGGCACGCACTTGACCTAAGCCAGAGTTCTCAGAGGGCAGCACAGAAGCCTTCTGCTGGGAACACTAGAACCTGGATTCTCTTTCTTGCTGTGTGGGAATAAAAACCTTAGGAGCTGCCTCAACCGTTCCAGAGGCACACAAGGAGAGCCTGCTAAGACTGGAGGCAGGAGAGGTAACGGGTCCTGTTGCCACAGAAGGATCTGCCAGATCCAGCCCTGCCCGAGGCTCGCTCACCTTTCAACTTCCCACGCACAGGAGCCTGGGAGGCCCTTCGTTGTTCACGCCAATTCAACGGGGGTTTTCTATTTATCGTAACAGAAAGTATCCTGCTAATACCCACCTACCCAACTGACAAGGACATGGCCCATTCTCCTTCCCTCCACATGGAATCAGTCTCCAGGTTTTGTTACCTTTACCCTCAGGTAGATTTCCCCAGCCCTCCGCTTTTGCCCGGCACAACCCCCCAGCGGAGGCTCCCCTCCCCTTTCACCTGGACCGTTGCAATAGTCTCTTTACCTTGTCCTATTTATCTATCTGCCACTGTGGACAGCACACAGTGGGCATTCAGTACATGTCTTTCCAATGCAATCTTTTTTAAATTTTTTTTAAAAATATTTACTTACTTTGAAAGAGAGAGAGAGAGGGTGAGCATGCAAACATAGGAGGGGCAGAGAGAGAGGGAGAGAGAGAATCCCAAGGAGGCTCCACACCGTCAGTGCAGAGCCCGACATGGGGCTCAATCACACAAATCATGAGATCATGACCTGAGCCCAAATCAAGAGTGAGACACTCAACTGACTGAGCCACTCAGGCACTCCTTAAATGCAATCTCTTAAAATTGGCAAGTACATGGGGTGCCTGGGTGGCTCATTCGGTTGAGCATCCGACTTCAGCTCAGGTCATGATCTCACACTCCCGTGAGTCCCAGCCTCACGTCGGGTTCTGTGCTGGCAGCTCAGAGCCTGGATCCCGCTTCAGATTCTGTGTCTCCTTCTCTCTGCCCCTCCCCTGCTCATGCTCCGTCTCTCTCTGTCTCGAAAATAAATAAAAACATTAAGAATTTTTTTTTAATTTTTTTTCAACGTTTTTTATTTATTTTTGGGACAGAGAGAGACAGAGCATGAACGGGGGAGGGGCAGAGAGAGAGGGAGACACAGAATCGGAAACAGGCTCCAGGCTCCGAGCCATCAGCCCAGAGCCTGACGCGGGGCTCGAACTCACGGACCGCGAGATCGTGACCTGGCTGAAGTCGGACGCTTAACCGACTGCGCCACCCAGGCGCCCCAAGAATTTTTTTTTTTTTTAATTGGCAAGTACAGGGGCGCCTGGGTGGCTCGGTCGGTTGAACGTCCAACTTCAGCTCAGGTCATTATCTCATGGTTCGTGAGTTCGAGCCCCACATGGGGCTCTGTGCTGACAGTGTGGAGCCTGCTTGGGATTCTCTCTCTCTCTCTCTCTCTCTGCCCTTCCCTGCTCTAGCTCTCTCTCTCAAAAATAAATAAACTTGAAAAAAATAACAAAATCGGCAAGTATAGTCAATCCTCATTATTCACAGATTCCATATTTGTGAATCTATCTCCTCCCTAAAATCTGTGTGTAACCCCCCAAATCAGTACTCACGGTGCTTTTGTGTTATTCACAGACATACTCAGAGGGGTGAAAAATTTGAGTGCCCCCTCCCAGTCCCACGCACGTTCCCAGCTGAGGCGGAACAAGGTGACAATCTACCTCCCTGCTTCAGCTCTTGTCCTATAAACAGGGCCCTTTTCCCAGGATGTTACGTGCCATGATTTTTGCATTTCTGTGCTCTTCACTGGTGAGTTCACTGTCTCAAATGGCTCTGGACAGTAAGTGCTGAAGTGCTGGCTAGTGTCCCCGAGCACAATAAAGCTGGGATGTGTGTCTCATGGACAAAGTACGTGTGTGAGGCAACTTTCCTTCGGGCCGAATTACAGGGCTGTGGGCCGTGAGTTCAGCGTCAATGAATCAACAACGTATATGAAACAATGTGTCACTAAGCAGAAACCCACACACGAGAAATTGATCAGCTGACAAAAACTCGAGGACCAGAGTTTTTAGAACCAGAGGCTTTCAGGAACATAACCCTGTATTTTCCTTAGGAGCAAAGCTTCAGTCTTGGCCCATACAGTGCTCGGGTGACTTTTTAGAACAAAATTGCCATGAACGACATGAGTCCACTGTAGATGGAGAGCAAATGGGAGCGGCCCGGCCTTTGTGACGTCATAGTGAGTGGTCAAGAGCACGTGCCAGGAGCGGAGACAGCCGGGCTTTGAAGCTCAGCTCTGCGCTGCTTTCAAGATGAAGGATTGTGGGCCAGCTCCTCAGCCCCCCTGAGCCTCAGCTGCTCAGTCTGTAAAATGAGGATTATTGTGCCCACCTATTAGGTTGCTCGGAGGATGAAAAATCTTTTAATGAAGTTATTATGTAAAGTGCTTTGCCAAGTTCCAGACAGAGTGTACAATCAACAAATGGCATTTGTTACTTTTATTGACTGTAAGGAGTTGGTCTATGCACACTGCTAAGTGCCAAGATGGTACAGGAAAGAAATAGATCTCCTGTCTATTACGGGCCCCCTTCAGGCGAGGAGGAAATGGCATGGAATGCATGTGCATCGGTGATATTGCCACCAGAGAGGAAGCTCCTTGAGGACCGGAACTGAATCTTCAAAAAAACCAAAAATTGTTTTTGTTTTATTTATTTTTTGGAGAGAGAGAGGCAGAGTAGGAGTGGAGGAGGAGCAGAGAGGGAGACACAGAATCCGAAGCAGGCTCCAGGCTCCGAGCTGTCAGCACAGAGCCCAAGGCGGGGCTCGAACTCGTGAACGGTGAGATCACGACCTGAACCGACGTCAGGAGCTTATCCGACTGAGGCACCCAGGCACCCCAGGACCGGAACTGAAGCTTGCGCACACCCTCAGTGACACCTTGCCAAATGAATAAGCTCAGGAGGGAGGCAGATCCGGGGTAGAATCGTAGTGTAGTCACTCGCTGGCTGTGTGACCTTGGACAGATCCCCTACCCTTGCTTTTCCCGCCTTCAACAATAATGGCATTGGCTTTGCCCAGATGGTGTCACAATTAAGTACAACAACCCACGTAAAATGCCTCCCTTGGTGCCTGGCACATGGGGCTTTGGGTAAATGTTTTAGTTTTCTGGACCTGCTGAGGCCAGCCGGCTTCCTTGATTATATCTCAGCTCATCCACTGACCCCTCACACCCTCGTCCTTGGCTCTAAATTCCCACTTTTCCTTGTTATAGTCACAGCTGAGCCTAGTCCCCCATCTGTATTGCAAAACCCCATTGCAGCGGTCCCTACCTCTCTCATCAAAGTCCCCCTCATCATTTTAACAAGTGTCATGGATAATTCTTTAACAGTTCTTGCTGAGCTGAATGAAAGTCAAACGTAGCATTGAGGGGCCAAAGGACTCATGATAATCTTTCCAGAACCAGCGTCAGAAAGGTCAGGAACTAAGAAACTGAGAAAATAGGAAACTAGGAAACTAAGATCAGATGTCTTTCTGAAGGTTGCCACAAAGCAGTCTTGACCTTGAGGGGCCTGGAGTAAAATCAGCATTTTCCTAGGTGCTTCATATTAAAAAGCACCCATTTTGGTCATCCCTTCCAGGGTACAGAGTCTGCTGAAAGTGACCTCTTTTGTTGACTTTTTAAATGTGGGGTTTCCCCCCATCAAAAAAGTGCCATTTATAATAGGGCTTGCGTGTTCATGAGAAAACCCATTTGGAGTGACTCACGCCACAATTATACTTGGACACAGAAGCGGACCTTGGGATTAAGTTTTTAATCTGTTCATTACAGGGGAGACAAAGAATCCTTTCCGTTGCTGCAAATCTTCTTAGGCCTTGTGATTGCTTCTAGAAACAGATAATCCTATTTGAAGAAATACTGAATGTATAAAACAGTACAGATGGTCCCTGACATACGATGGTTCTACCTATGATTTTTTGACTTGACAATGGTGAGAAAGCGATATGCATTCAGTAGAAAGTGTACTTTGAATTTTGAATGTTGATATTTTCCCGGGCTAATGCTATGCAGTCTGGTCCTCTCACAGGATGCCGGGCAGGTGCAGTGACCACAGCTCCCAGTCAGCCCCGAGGTCATGAGGGTGAACAACCACCACACTGACAACCATCCTGCACCCCTACAACCTTCCCGTTTTTCACTTTCGGGACAGTATTCAATAAATCACATGAGCTATTTAGCACTATATTATCAAGTAGACTGTAGGCTCATGTAAGTGTTCTGAGCATGTTTAAATTCGGCCAGCCTAAGCTGTGACGTTCAGTGGGTTAGGTGTGCTACGTGCATTTCTGACTTGGGGCGCCCGGGTGGCTCAGTTGGTCAAGCGTCCGACTTCGGCTCAGGTCATGATCTCACGGATCGTGGGTCGGAGCCCCGTGCAGAGCCTGGAGCCTGCTTCACATTCTGTGTGTCTCTCTCTCCCTGCCCCTCCCCTACTCGTGCTTTTGCGTGCTCTCTCAAAAATAAATAAACATTGAAAAGTATTTTAAAAAATAAATAAGTGCATTTGTCGACTTACAACATTTTCAACATGTGATGGGTTTCTTGAGACATAACCCCACAGTAAGTCCAGGAAGATCTGTATTGAATTTAATTTGCCTGGAATATACTCGAATTTGTTATTGCTGGTCTAAGAGTGGGCTATAGGGGACATGGATTTATTTGCAAATGCATGAAATGTATCTTGCCCATCTCTTGGTGGTTTCTGCAATTTTAATAAATAAATGTTAATAAGCTCTTATAGCCCCTACACCTCTGGCTTTAATTTGGCCTTTAGTCATACCATCTTTTGGCATCTCTTGCGTTCTTGTACAATTAACTAGCCCTTGAATTTATGTGCACATGTCTTTCCCTCCCAAGTAGACAATAAATTAACTAAGCCAACAATCATACTCCTCTGATTGTCGATCAGCAGTAGAGTTTTATACACAGAGAACACAAGTTGTGTGTTACTCCCTGAGGTCCAGCTTAGTGTTTTACAGCCCAAGTTGCACAGCAGACAAATAAGAGACAGCATAGGCCTCAGTTTCCCACTCTGCCCAATTTACGGGGTGTAGAGACCTTGTATGTAAAGAATTAACAAGGGCTACGCACACGCAGGGAGCCCGGGAACTGGTGGGCTGATATTAATGGTAACAATAATGCAGTTGCCCCTCAATGTCCTGTAGTGGCTAGCAGGATTTGCTGACAGGTCCTTCATCTGAAGTGGCTCCCCAATGGCTGCTGACAAACACACCCCAAGCTGAGAGGGTGGCAAACATATCTATCCTTTTCCTACTAGTCACCTTTCAGACCAAGCAGAATATGTGTCTGAGAAGCACCTAGAGTCCCTCCTTTCTGGCACCCTCTCTCCTCCCTCCTCATTCCATGTAGACTTTTTTTACCCTTCGTGACCCTCCACCCACCCACAGAGTTTCTAAATCTACACGACAAGCCACCCTTTCTCTCCCTAAGACTGACTGCCTTTTGTGGCAGAGTTTCATGTTCTTCTACTGAACGACCTCTCTCCTACCAGGGTGGAAGATAAGAATGATAAAGGGAGATGAGGGACTGAAAATCCCATTTGGCAAAACAACAACAACAAAATCACCACCACCATAAGCATCACCGTCAGCACCATCATCCATCACCATCAGCATCACCATCACCATCAGCATCACCATCACCATCAGCCAGCCACCCATCACCACACCATCACCATGATCATCATCAATGAGCATCACCGTCACCATCACCAGCAGCAGCAGCATCTGAATTCTCTACCTGGAGCCCAGGGTGAAAGGAGGGCAGGGGGAAAGAAAGAGAAGCTCAGCCATGTTCAAGTGCTTGACAAGAGGCACAGAAGGAAGAGGAGAAGCAGAAGAAGACCAGAAGGAGAAAGAGGAGGAGAAGACTGAGGAGAAGGATGAGAAGGAGAAGAATGTAGAAGACGAAGAGCGAGGGGTCTTGGGATGCGGCAGGCAACGAGATATTTATTATCCCTGGCCCTCAGCCCCAGGTAGGGAAATGCCGTTCTCTTGGGCACAAAGGGTTGAAAAGACAGGATGACCACCAAGATGTGGTTTATCAGCCAACCGGACTGTTCTGTAGCTGTTTAAATCTTGACCACCCTGGCCCCAGAAAGAGGAGGAGGATGCTAAGAGCTCTCAATTACAGGATCCTTGTTACTGGCCTGGTACCGCACCAAGCTGGGTGGCCGAAAGCAAACCATTTCACCTCTCTAATCTCCAGCTTTGTTATCTGTCAAGGGGAACAGGTGTGTGGCACCTTCCTCACAGATCTGTTGTAAGGACTGAACGAGAGAATGCATGGAAAGCAGTTGGCACAATGTAATGGCAGCCCTTAGTACTGTAGGTGAGGCTGCCCCTCCCAGGAGCTCAGGGCGGGGCAGGCAAGGCAACGTGGCCAGTGTGCAGGTCCAGTAAAGGTGTAGGCTGCTTAGTGCTGACAAATCGCAAAGAAGTATGTTTTCAATACTTTTCCCCTGGCTCAGTCCCCACATCATCCAGAAGGTATGAGACAGGGTTAGTTGAACCTCTGCTTGTCAAAAGGGTTAGTTGAACCTCTGCTTGTCAAACGTGTATGTGCGTATGGATCACCCAGGGATCAGAAAGTTTGGGGTGGGCCTGAGATGTTGCATTTCTAGCAGGCTCCCGGGAGATGCTGGTGCTGTCAGCCCATGGCCTGCCCTGTGAGTACCAAGAGCTAACTGGTATCTCTGGTGTAACACAGTCAGTTATGACATCAGAGCGACACAGAAGTAAAGACAAGAAACATGGCCACTGATACGCTTCCCAATACTTGCTTATTCTGTCAAATTTGGGAGCAAAAGTCCACATGAATGAGTGGGAAGCTTGCATAATAATACCTTAAGAAGAAGAAAGGAAGGGAGGGAGGAGGAAGGAGGGAGGAAGGACACAAGGCAAGAAAGAAGGGAGAGGGGAGGGAGGGAGGAAAGAAGTGAAATGAAAAGAAAACAAATGGCTTCTAAGGCCATACCATAAAAGACAAGCTAATAGATTTTGCCAGATAGAAATTGGTCCTATTGGACTTACTTATAAATACATTTAAATTACATGAAATTAGCCAGCTGTTCATCAAACGGAGGTTGCCAAAGTGCTTGGGAAAGATTTTTTAAAGAATGTTAACAGCTCTCCACCTGAGTCTTGCTTACATGTCAAATTTGCTTAGCAGATCCGAAGGCAAAGACAAATCCCTCTCAAAATAACCAAGTTTCCTTCTGAATCGAACTAACCACACATGAACAATTCAATTCAACCCATCAATGTCTGAACAGCTTGTACAGGCCAAGCACCAGCTTCTGTCCTGCAGATAAGGAGAAAAAAAGACACTGGGAGCCTGGGTGGCTCCGTCAGTTAAGTGTCCAACTTCAGCTCAGGTCATGATCTCGTGGTTCGTGGGTATGAGCCCCACGTTGGGCTCTGTGCTGACAGCTCAGAGCCTGGAGCCTGCTTCAGATTCTGTGTCTCCCTCTCTCTCTGCCCCTGCCCTGCTCGTGCTCTCTCTCTCTCTCTCTCAAAAATAAACATTAGAAAAAAATTTTTTTAAGACACTAAATGCACATTCTCAAGAGCTCAGGGCTAATGGTGGAGACAGACAATTGAACCCCCCCTTCCCCTTAATCTGTGATGGCAGTAAGAATGGGGACTAAGGGGGTGCCTGGCTGGCTCAGTCGATGGAGTGTGCAATTCTTGATCTCGGAGTTGTGAGCTCAAGCCCCATGTTGGGTATAGAGATTACTTAAAAATAAAGTCTTAAAAAAAAAGAATAGGGAGTATGGAACACATAGAGGATGGACATATCCTTCAGCCTGGAGAGGAAGGAGAGTACAGGAAATAGAGATAGATTGGGGAAGACATCCTGGAGGAAGTGATTTGAGTGCTGTCCTGCTTGTGTGGTTGTAAAACAATCTTCTGGATGTCCATTCTTCACATCCTCAAAACTACATCTAGGAAGATGCAGGGCAAGAAAAGCAATTTCTGAAGTCCTCTGGCCTCCACGGTCAGGAACAGCTAGCTGCCTGGGAAGTCTTCAGTTCCTTGACTCTTTTGCCAACTCCTACCTCCCAAGGCCAGTAGGGGGCAGAGCCAGTAGCCCTGAGTGGAAAGAAGTCTCCAGGAATTGCCTTGAAATTACACTAATGTATTCATTAGCATCTCATTAGCATCCTTTGACAACAGTAAATAATTCATTGGTTCTGCTCTAGAATATCTAACGGAGTGGTCCAAACTCCTTTGCAGAAGGGGCAGGCCTAAGGAGCTGGGGGAGGGCTGAACTGGGGCAGCTGCTCTCACACTGAGAAGTCTTCCCTCATGGGCCCACAGTGCCACTCTGATGGAAGAGAACAAAGCAACACATCACTTTCCCTTCACCTGAGAAGAAGACCCCCTTTTTCTCCCATAAATGAGACCCTCTGAAAGAAGGGGAAACTGACCAGGGTGACCCACTTTCAAAACAGAATAAAGATCTGCTGTCAGAAAGCTCACAACAAGCCCACATCAGCCTCCCCCCAGGCTACAGAGGTGCTATACAGAGAAAGATCCATGCCAAATTACGAGAAGTTCTACGATGCAGAGACCTTACAGCATCATTTGGCAAAGGGTTTCCCCAAAACTTATTGACCATGGAACCATTATTTTAATTGCGGAGGACTTATTAATATTCATCAAACACTGGTGTTCCATGGAGCTGAGATGCAGTTTGAGTCCAAAGGCTGTCTGTTGGCAGAAGTCCTTCTCACTCGGGGAGGTCAGTCTTTGTTCTATAAAGGCCTTCAATCGATTGGACGAGACCCACCCACATCACGGAGGGGAATCTGCTTTAGCGAAAGTCCATTGATTTAATGGTTGATTTCAACCATAAAGCACTTTCACAGAAACATCCGGAATAACGTCTGACCAAATACCTGGGCACCATGACCCAACCAAGTTGACACATAACATTAACCATCACAGTGCTCGATTTGGTGTCATGTCACTCCATATGGTGTCGGCTAAGGAGCTCGCCTGGGGCTGGAGGAACCAAACCTTCCTAGATGACTCATTCACACAGCGGCGAGTCAGTGCTGGCTGTGGGCTGGGAGCTCGGCTGGGCTGTTGGGGTGGAGATGGGGGACCGGGTTTCTCTCTCCACGGACTTCTCCATGAGGCTGGAAGCCCATCTTCTCCCTCCAGCAAGATGACTGACTTCGAAAGCAGGCGTTCTAGGACATGTTAAACTCCACCCTCCAATTATCATTTTTTCCCCATGCAAAATACCTTCACCCCTGCAACTCACATCCCTTTACCACACCTGGCGCAAGGACCAGGGTCTCATCAGCCAAATAACGTCCAAGTGTGGATGAGGCTTGTCAGGTCCAGTTCAAAGATAGCGACAAAACATTCCACCCATGGGGAAGTGGGGTGGATGTCCCCTCCCTGGGAATCTGGGGCTGGGGAGCTCCGTTGACCTTGCTGGTAAACAGAAGACGGCAAAATAATGCCATGGTGGCTGCTAGGCCTGGGCCTTAAAGAGACTGGTGCCTTCTGCTTTCTGCCTCTTGGAACACTTGCTCTGGGCCCTAAGCCATTGTGAAGTCCAACACCCCTGAGACCCCAATGCTAGAGCAGCCACAGATAGATAGATGTTCCAGTCTGTAGTGACTACTGAGTCCAGCCTTCCAGCCACCCCCAATGAGGCTCCAGACATGTGAATGACGCCATCTTGGGCCCTCCAGATCAGCCGGGACACCAGATGTATGGCACTGGGTAACCTTCGTGGGCACCCCGAGGAATAGGTCTGCCCAGATTCCTGACCCACAGAATCATATATTAAAAAAATTGTTGTTTTAAGCCACAGCAATAGATAATAGGAACAAATGGCATTTTGACATCTTTTTTAGTTCAGAAGTTGATAAACTCTTTGTGTTTCATCACAGGAACCCCTTTTCTAATAAAATTTCACACAGAACCCTAATATGTGAAGAGGTATGAGGGAGCTACTTGAAGGAAGGATGGGGGTCCCGAACTCTCCATGATTTAAACTCCCTTGGCGCACCTGGGTGGCTCAGTCGGTTGAGCATCCGACTTTAGCTCAGGTCACGATCTCGCTGTTCATGAGCTCGAGCCCCGGGTCAGGCTCTGTGCTGACAGCTCCGAGCCTGGAGCTTGCTTCTGATTCTGTCTCCCTCTCTCTCTGCCCCTCCCCCACTCATTCTCTCTCTCTCTCTCTCTCTCTCTCTCTCTCTCTCTCTCTCTCTCTCCCCCCTCCCTCTCTCTCTCTTTCAAAAATAAATAAAACATAAAATAATAAATAAATACATAAATAAATAAATAAATAAATAAATAAATAAATAAATAAATAAATATAAAATAAAATAAACTCCCTCAATCCTCTTATCCCTGCCCCCTGGCTAAAGCACATCTGGAAACACATAAAGACCTGAGAACACAATCAAAGACTGCAAATCTAGTCCTCTTTATTCTATAAAGACTGTATTTGAGGGGCGCCTGGGTGGCGCAGTCGGTTGAGCGTCCGACTTCAGCCAGGTCACGATCTCGCGGTCCGTGAGTTCGAGCCCCGCGTCGGGCTCTGGGCCGATGGCTCGGAGCCCGGAGCCTGTTTCCGATTCTGTGTCTCCCTCTCTCTCTGCCCCTCCCCCGTTCATGCTCTGTCTCTCTCTGTCCCAAAAATAAATAAAAAACGTTGGAAAAAAAATTAAAAAAAAAAATAATAAAATCTTTGAAAAAAAAAAAAAAAAAGACTGTATTTGAGGTTCAAGGGCTAAATGGTTTGCTTTATGTAAGCACGTCTCAAAATGCGGTCCCCAGATCACCAGCATCAACACCATCTGGAAATTTATGAGAAATGCAAATTGTCCAGCCATACCCCACATCTACCAAATCAGAAACGGGGGTGGGGGCCCAGCACCCTGTGCTTTAACAAGCCCTGTCGGGGATTCCTTCCACAAGCTCCAGTTTGAGAACCACTGCTCTGTACCACAGGGTGAGGTACTTACCAAGCACGTACCTTGACTTGATCAGATCTGGGTTTGAATTCCTGAACACTTCTTAGCTTTGTGATTTTCGGCAAGTTACTGACTGTCTCAGCCTCAGTTTCCCTCTCTGGAAAGAGAAGAGAGTAGTAACTACTGGTTAGGACCATCCCTCTGATGGTCCCAACCTTCTTGGGTGCTGGAAACAAAGAGAGGGCTCTAAGGTCCAGGTTGATGTGGTAACTGAGGCCATCTGGAAGAGGGAATGGTGGCCATTTCCCAAGTTGGGGTCATAGGTTTTCTTCTAAGCATCCTTGACTAGTTCCGAGAGCAGGGGAGACAATGAGGATACACAACCACTGGGATTTAATTTACACTGACCGGCTTCACCCGAATTTCAGAGAAGCCTCAGTGTCCAGCCCACAGGCTCAAGTCCGCCACTGCCATGCCCCTGTCTGCAGCCCCAGCCCAAGAGCCCTGTGCCTCTCCTGGGCTCCCCCTGGACCTGCCCGCATGATGAAGCAAGCCAGATCACAGTTGGTTCCGCCTCTAATGACTTCATCTGCCTATTTTTTCCTTCTTTCTCGCAATAATGTCAATACCAGAAGGAGGAGGTTGTCAGGGCAACCCGGAGTGGAGGTGGGAAGTCCATCCTTGACCTAAACCTTAAGTCTGTTTGGTTAAACACCCACTGAGTTCTTGGCTGCCTGGTTTCCTAGTAGCAAGAATGTAAAAATTCGACGTTTTCTGTTTTTCTCCTTTTTTTCTCTCCCTGTAATAATCTCTGTCTCTCCCCCACCTCTCTTTCTCTCTCCCTCTCTCTCTCTCTCTCTCTCTCTCTCTCTCCTCTCTCTGCAGAGTCGGCCTGACCTGTGTGCATTCTCCTGAATTTATTGGCTTTACCTCCTTCTGTTTCTACGAACCAATAATGATACCTTTTTCTCCCTGACTTCATAGATCGAGACCCTCTGATACCCTGTCTGATCAGTATTGCTCACCCTACCCCACCCAGGGGCAGGAATTAGATGAGGCACAGCACCAGGAGGGCCTGGGAGCAGGTGGCAGACACAGAAGTCAGGGCTGGTAGTGTTACTGTTTTATTAATTCCCGTCTTCCTGGCCTGTATTTTCTCCATTACAAAGCTAACATGTTGGTCTCAGAGTTGCCTTAATTGTGTTATGATACCATTTAAAATGATAAGGAAAAAGTCTGGAGAGAAAAAAAAATAGAATACAGACAGAGATTATGTCTAAGGGATGAGATAACGATTTTTATATTTTTCTGTACTTCCTGAACTTTTTTTTTTTTACAATGAGCATATATTACTATTTTTAACTTTCTTTTTGAAATAATTATAGATTTATAGGACGTTGCAAAAATAGTACAGAAAGGTCCCATGTACCCTCCACCCAGGCATGTATTACTTTTATAATAAAAAATAGAGATTTTTAAAAAATTATCCCACATATATAAGAACCAACTTAAGAGCTCCCAATGGCCAAAGCGTCTGGGTGGCTCAGTCAATTAAACATCCAACTCTTGATTTCAGCTCAGATCATGATCTCATGGTGTGTGAGATCAAGTCCTGCATTGGGCTCTGTACTGTCAGCAAGGAGCCAATTTGGGATTCTGTCTCTCCCTCTCTCATTGCCCCTCCCTTGCTCATGCTCTCTCTCCCTCTTTCTCTCTCTCTCTCTCTCAAAATAAATAAATAAACTTTTAAAAAACAAATAATTCCTGGGGCACCTGGGTGGCTCAGTCAGTTGAGCATCTGGTTTTGGCTCAGGTCATAATCTCCCGGTTTGTGAGTTTGAGCCCTGTGTTGGGCTCTGTGCTGACAGCTCAGAGCCTGAAATATGCTTTGGATTCTGTGTCTCCCTCTCTGTCTGCCCCTCCCCTAATTGCATTCTGTCTCTCTCTCTCTCTCTCTCAAAAATAAGTAAACATTAAAAATTTTTTTTAAAACAAAGAGTTCCCAATGGCCAAATCTGAGATAATTTGAGCAACGAATAATCATAGTAATGAATTATAACCCATAGGAAAAAAGAAAACATCCACAAGTCCACACTGATTAAGTAAATATTTGAATAAATAAATAAGAAGGAACAGTTCTACTTTACAGCAGAATTTCAATTAATAAATGTAGAAGGAATGATAGAAACAGGAAACCAAGAGGCAAACAGCACAGCAATAACTGTTGTCCGAAAGTATCATCAATGGCTGCTAAAATCTGTGGGCCAATGAATGAGAAATGGATATTTCCATAGACTCAAGATAATTACTCAATACAAAGGGGAAAATAGAAATCAAGCAGACACCCATCACCTTAACCAAGGGATCAACGTCAACATTACCAGTAATGACATGTTGATATCACGCATCCCTGAGAGCATTCACAATGTCACTTCTGGTATTCTTGTCCAAAAGGCATCACCTCAACCTAATCACAAGAAAACCTCAGACAAACGCAAATCGAGGGACATTCTACAAAAATGCTCAACCAGTACTCTTCAGAAGTGCCAAGGTCATAAAAGACAAGGCAAGACTGAGAACCTCTCCCAGATTAAAGGAGGTTAAGGAAACAAAAACTAAATGCAACATGGGGATTCTGGATTGGATTCTGAGCTAGTCAAAGGCGATTAGCAGAAAAACCAAGTGTATCAGTTAGGATTCTTAGCTGCAGGCAACAGAAACCAACCTCTGGCTAAACAAGATTTATCAGAAAAGAATCAGAGCTGGAAGGAAGAGGCTAGATTTGAACCTAAACAGATGGGCTCTGGAGGTCCAACTCCTACGTTTTGCTTCCTTCTGATGAACAAATGAGCCTTTAATGAGACGTTCTGTGTTCCAGGCACCAGAGATACAAAACTGAGCAGACTCAGTCCCTGAATATAATTGAAACCATGTTGGTATCCCCAGTCCTGAGCACAGTATCACTCCTGGACGGTGTTTAACAAATGGCAGTTGCATGATTCAATGAACCAATGTGGCAGCTAGCCCCCAAGGTGGCTCCCAATGATCTCCCTTCCTGTTATTTACCCCTCAGGTAGTCCCCTCCTATGCTTTGGTACCAATATAATATGGTGGAAGAGATGGTCTATGATTTCTAGGGTTCGATCATAAAAGATATTGTGGCCTCAACCTCCTTTTCTAGGATCACTTGCTCTGGGGCAGCCAGCTGCCAAAGTCATGGACACTGGAGCAGTCCAGGTTCAATAGTAAGAAACGGATACCTCTTGCCAACAGCCATGTGAGGAGGGCCATTTTGGAAACAGATCCTTGAGTTCCAGTCAAGGCTTCAGGTGACTAAGTTCTGGCTGACATCCTGACATCAACATCCTGAGAGACCTCAAGCCAAAACCACCTAGCCAAACTGCTTCTGATTTCCTGACCTACCAAAACTTTGTAATAATAATCATTGTTGTTTTAGATAGTCAACTATTGGGGCAATTTGTTACCCAGCAATAGATAGCTAATACAATCAGTGAATGAGTGAATGTCAGACCTACACTTTCCTTCCTATGTCCCACGCTGACCACCACAGCACTGATGATATTTGGTTGTTCATACACCTGCATCACCTCGATGCCCTGAGAACAAAGACGTTCCTTTTTCTCTGGATCCCAATAGCCTTCTGCCATACCTGACATGTAGTGGTTGCTCAATAAATATTTGTTGAGTGAATCAGTGTGAAGAGACAAATGGAGTCCTAAACCCATCTTTATCCGGAGTTCCCCAGCAATCCTAAAAATATTGCCACCGGGGAGGAAGAAAAGGAATAGATTTTGAATAAGAACCCTGAAATCAGTAGGGTTTTTTTTTTTCACCTGACTTCCAATCACCCATGTTTTCCAAAAGTACTTGAAATAGGAGCGTAAGTGTTTGGTAAAGAGAGCAACACCCTCCCCACTACCCACTTGAGTTAAGGAATGGCCCCTTCTTCCAAGCCACGAAGGTATAAAGTGACGCTTCACAGGTCACCTTGGTGGGCTGGCTTGTCACTATTTTGCAAGTACCACGATGTATAGAAATTAGCTATCTTCAAAATGTGCTTATTTTCATCTACTTGGAGAACTAACAAGCAGCCAGTAAAAATGATAAGAACTATAGGGGCGCCCCGGGGGGCTCAGTCGGTAAAGCGTCCGACTTCTGCTCAGGTCATGACCTCGCCGTTCGTGAGTTCGAGCCTTGCATCAGGCTCTGTGCTGACAGCTGAGAGCCTGGAGCCTGCTTCAGATTCTGTGTCTCCCTCTCTCTCTGCCCCTTCCCCACTCATTTTCTCTCTCTTTCTCTCTCTCAAAAATAAATGAACATTAAAAATATATATAAGAACTATTAATCAATACGGAAAATATATCACTTTTGGTGAGAAGAGCAAGAATGAAATTCCATGTGCATCACAAAGACTGTATAGCCCTGGAGGTGGCCGGGACAGTGATCCACATTATCGCTCCGGTTGTACAGAGAAAGAAGCGGAGGCCACGGATTAGAAACCCAATAAGATGTCACAGAGCTAGAACCTGGGTCAAGCCCTCTGGCCTCCATGTCAATGGCCTGTCCATTATACCCTAGTGCGGCAGTTCTCAAACTTCTTGTTCTCGGGACCTCCTTACGCTGTTAAAAATCACCGAAGCCCCCGAAGAGCTTTTGTAAACTCCAAGAGGACAGGGCCAGGGATCAGCCTTTGCTCAGCTTTGTGGGCTCATCCCCTCGCCATTGAACACACATACAGTAGGTGGTCAATTCTTGCGGCAGGATGAGAAAGAGAGAGGATGGGAGGGAAGGAAAGACCGCCCCAGGCCCAAAGTGGCCCCACCATCTCACCAGCGCCTCCTCCGGATGCTGCCACCTGCCATAAGCCCCGCCCCTTCCGGAATGCCGGAAGCGACCAATAGTTAGAATCCGCAGATACTCATTGGCACCGTGATAGAGCACTTACTATGTACCAGGCGCTTTTCTCTCACTTTCCATGGATGATATTTACCCCTCAACAGGAGCAACCTATTTCTCGGATGCTGTTATTTTTCTTTTTTAATTGTAGTTGACATATACTATTAAGTTCGTTTCAGGTGTGCTACCTAGGGATTCGGCAATTACATGCATTATGAAATTCAGCTTGTATTATTTTTACAGATGAGGAAACTTAGGCACACACAGAAAGGCTAAATACCCTGCCCACAGTTACAAGATCAGCGAAGAGTGGACCCAGGGTTCACTCCAGACTCCGCGGACTCCGCTACAGCTCGGTGCTGCCTCTCACAGTGGGAAAGGGGCTCACACAGCCGGGGCCACCTCAGTGGAGATCGATGAGGACTCGGCAAGGGGAAAAGAGCCAGGGAAGCGGCCTCTGGTCCACACTCACTGCTTCAATCACATGCGAATATACCCAAGTTCAGCGGGTGCACACGTTTAACAATCCACCCTGGAGGAGCAGGGACTGATGTGGAAGCATTCGCCCATTTCCGTGGTGTAAATGTTTTCTTAGCCTGGCTGATTTCGAGAAACTCCTGAGTATTTATGAAATTCCTGAGTATTTAACAAGGCACTCTTGGAAACCAGAATGAGCCGGCTCCAACACCCCACTGTACCAGCCAGTCCAGCAGCACTGATTTGGCCCCTTGGGTCCCCAGCAACACACAAGACACTAACCAATCAACTGCCATGAGATGGACTATTGTTGATATCATTATACCAATGACAACACTGAGGCTCCACACAGATAATTTTCTCGGGGCTACAGAGCTGGAACGAAAGCGAGCAGGGAATCAAGTTCGAGTCTCTAAACCCACACCGGTCAGTATGGTAAGCACGAGCCACATGTGACTATTGAACACTAGATGTGTGACTGGCCCAAGCTGAGATGCCGCTGAGAGCGTAAAACACACACCAGGTTTCGAAGACTTTGTTAAAAGAAAGAAGAATGTAAAGGATCGCATTTATACACACACACACACACACACACACACACACATACACATATATATACACATGTATACATATGTATATACACACACGTATATATACACATGTATACATGTGTATATACACACGCATATATATACACATTTTTAAAACTTTTTTGTTAACGTTTATTTATTTTTGAGAGATAGAGAGACAGACCACGAGTGGGGAGGGGCAGAGAGAGAGAGAGGGAGACACAGAATCTGCAGCTGGTTCCAGGCTCCGAGCTGTCAGCACAGAGCCCAAGGCGGGGCTTGAACCCACGAACTGTGAGATCATGACCTGAGCCGAAGTCGGACACTTAACTGACTGAGCCACCCAGGCGTCCCTTGTTTATGTATTTTTACATTGACTGTATGTTGAAATGATAATATTTGGGACAGGTGGAGTTAAATAAAATATATTCTTGAAATTAATTTCATTCTTTTCTAAAGTGGCCACGAGGAAATTATAAGCTAGGTGTTTAGCTCACATTATATTTCTAGGAGCATGACTCTAGACTCCTGGTCTAGTGCTCCCTCCCGCAGCACCAGGGACCCATAAATCAGGGACCCATAAATCCCTGCAGAGTCTTGTGTTCGAGAACGCATGTGCTCATGCCCATGCACACACACACACACACACACACACACACACACACGATCCCTCTTGTGGACAGGACTGATCGCACTCTCTGTCTCCTCCCCACAAACACTCACCACTCACCCCTCAGAGCCTCTCAGCAGCCATAAAGATACACAGCCCCCCACACCTGTCCGCAGAGCATCTGCCTGAGGACCTCACCCCCTCCAAACGACCTTGACACCTGGATGGAAATGCCGCCCTGGAGCACCTGCTGGGGGAGCCCCCCACGCACAGATCAGCATCACTCTGTCTGGCTGGGCGGTGGGTAGGGGGCAGTCAGCACCTCTCCCGCCAGCCTTAGTTTCTTTGGGGAGCCCTTCGAGGGAAGGATATTTACCTCCGTGCGGCAAAATTACTGTCCTTGGGTAACAAGAGCGACCGCTCGGGTGTTCGAGAAGGAAATAGCTTCTTTTCAGACGCAGCTTTTCCCCAGCTTTCTTCTTCCTGAATTTTCCAGCTTGCACTTTTCCCGACAGTGGTTGCCTATGACAGAGGGGCCAGATCAGAAGCCCACTGCTGCCGGCTTCTCAGAAGACTTGCACACTTTTGTGCGTGTGTTTGGGGGTGTGGGGGTGGGTGGGGAAAGCAGGAAAATCAACATGTTCTCTGTCGGCCTCCCCTCTGCCTCATTCACAAGCCTGCTTGTTCAGCACCCTGCTGGCTGTGCTCTGGCCTCACCGAGCCGCCGCTTCCCGAATTTTTAGGAGTCAGGCTGTTTCAAGTTCACAGCCGTTGGGCATCTCCAAAGGGTTTTGTTTTTTCTTTCCTTAAGTATCAAAACACAGACCTTCTGGCCCAGGTGACATTAATCTGACAATTACATGGAGGTAATTATCCAAATGCAGACTTTGGATTCTATAAACAGACACTGCCACAGCCCCCACTGTGGCCCAGCAGGACCCTGTTTACCGAGGTCTCAGCAACCTCCCCGGCACCCGTCACAACAGCCAGCGAGGGTTTATAAAGACTCATCACAAAACACAGATAGGCTCCGGAGATACAGCCTTCCTGCTTACAGTTGCTTAATTAGATGGAATATTGCCTTTTGGATTCCAACCAGGTGAGCTTCCATAGACACATCTGACTACAGAGAAGGCTCTGGGCTGGGCCGGGGCAGGGCAAGGCTGAAGATTCTAGAAGCTGCGGTATGACAGGATGAGGGCTGTGTTAGAAGGGATGGCCGGTCTCCTGAGTCACACTGCCATGACTTAGCTTTGAAACCTGGACACATGGCTGTCCCTCTGGGCCTTCTTTCTTCCCTCAGTAAAATAAGATGGTGGTGGGTTGGCCTCCTGCAGGCTCTGCAAGATCAAGGTTGCAAGTAGCTGAAAACCCCAACTCAAACCCGTTTGTCATTTGTTCCTTCAGGGAACAAGAGGCAAAAGAGGGTGACCCTCAAGCAAGAGACAGTCCGCGTTCTGTCGTCAGAGGCCCAGGTTTCTTCTCTGCTGGCCACACTGCGGAGTGGCACCTTGTGACCACGCAGCCATTTCAGGTGTCACAGCCCAAGCCATCTCAGGGGCAAGAGAGAGACGGCCTACCTCTCCTGCAGCCTCATTCCCAAAGGCTCCTCCCAGAGACCTCCCCTCTCACATCTCATTGGAGGAACGTGGTCACATGACCGCTCCTGAGCCAATCATTGGTCAGGGACACCGCGCCAGATGGCTTCGAACCAGCCTGGATTTAAAACCAGTTACCCTCCAGGGCGCCTGGGTGGCTAGGTCGCTTGGGCTTCTGGCTCTGGCTCAGGTCATGACCTCACGGTTTGTGGGTTCGAGCCCCGGGCCGGGCTCTGTGCTGACAGCTTCACGCCTGCTTGGGATTTTCTCTCTCCCACCTCTCTCTCTCTGCTTCTCCTACCCTCCCCCCAAAAATAAATAAATATTTTTTAAAGACTTTTTTTTTTTTTTTTTTTTAAGGAATGTATTGACTTCTATGAACTGAAAAGTTGAAGGGGAGATTTGAGCCCGCTCCATCAAGGGGATGGAATGGTATCTTTGGGGAGGGCTGGATCTTTCTCTCAACCCTTTCATTGCCAGCTCTGTGTCAGCTCCTTTCTCAAGCAAGCTCTTTCCCTCTCTCTACTCAGCAGATACGACCTTTGGCAACTAAAGGCTTACACGGTGGTCAGTACAGACTCTGTTCCGTGGAACACCTTAAGTGGAAGCCACGTTTCAGGAAGTTAGGTCTGACCATGGGTGGGCTGGTTGGGAGAAAAGAGAACAGAAATAGGGAGACCAGATGAGGGTGGGAATTGACAAGGAAGCTGAGTGGGGGCCAGACGATCTGGTGACTAATTCTTTGCCTGTTCCTTCTAAGCACAGGAGAGTCTTGGTCCCAAGTCCTGATCATGTCATTCAAGGTCTGGCCCCAACTTCCTTTTCTGACCGTCTCTCCTGGAGCTCATCAGCACATCCCCCTGTCTCTTTTCAGGCAGATCATGAGAACACGCCTGATGACACCCTGGTTCCAACTCTGCCACCCGTCCCTGCCTGTCTGCAAAACTGCACCTTCAACGGACCTTCAAGGTGCAAGCTCACCCCCTCCAGCTCACCCCCTCCTGACACCACCCCCATAAAGGAGTTCCTCCTTCCTTGAACAAATGCACGACCCATTACTGTCCACTCCTGGAATCTGCACTTGTCTTCTCTACCCCCCAGGAAGGATTGTCCCCAGAAGCAGGAGTTGAAGGAATTCCAGAGATCCAGTATCAAGTTACTCTGGCTGCCAGTTCAGCTCTGACCTTGCGTCCCAGTGTGATAACAGGGTTCCTAACTCGTGCCCTGCAACGACAATGGCATCCAACATTTCCAAGCACTGTCTGAGTGTCTGGCCCGTGTAACTTCACAGTGAAACAACGTTAGTGTTTCTCCTGTCTTACAGAGGCGACTGAATGAGGCACAGAGAAGTTAAGTAATCTGTCCCCATTCAAAGGAAAGACACAGACTCCACCTCTCATTGAGGAAGTGGCAAACTTTTAGAACAGCACATGGAACCAAACTGTTGTTGGAACCGTTTTTAGGAACACAGTCCACCACACCATGGTTTCTCTTTTTAAAAAAAAAAAAAAAAAAAAAATTTTCAGATACTTTTAGAATTGTGTAAGAGTCGCAAAGGTAGTACAAAAAATTTTCGTATGCCCGCCATCCGGGTCCTTCTGTTGTTAACATCTTACATAACCGGGAGACGTCTATTACAGCACATTTAGTCACAAGCGTCTCCTTAATTTCTGATCCGTGCAGTCTCTCCGTCTTTCCGTATCGTTCGTGGTCATGTTACTCGCGAAGAGAACTGGGTCAAGTGTGCACTCTCACTTCGATCAACATCCACTCTCACATTGTGCTTCAATGCCGTACAAAATTTATTTATTTAATGTTTATTTCTTTTTGAGACAGAGGGAGACAGAGCATGAACGGAGGAGGGGCAGAGAGAGAGGGAGGGAGACACAGAATCCCAAGCAGGCTCCAGGCTCCTAGCTGTCAGCACAGAGCCCGACGCGGGGCTTGAACTCACGACCGTGAGATCATGACCTGAGCCGAGGCCGGGCGCCTAACCGACTGAGCCACCCAGGCGCCCCAAAATAACTGGAAGTTTTAGGGTTGGCATCACCAAGTAGCTATCATGTTGGATGCTTTTCCCACCATACACGACCTTATAGAGATTGAGACTTCCCCACCCAGGGATATGAGCCTCTTTCTTATCTGGAAAGTTACTCATTGGCTAATCCGAGCCTCGGTTTCTACATCTGATAATAAAAGGGGTACGGGGGGGCTGGATGATCTCCAACCTCTCTGCCTCAGCTTCAAAAGTCGATTCCATAAAACAAATTTCGTTAACTTAAAATTTATTTTTTTGAGTCTTAGAGGTCAAATTTCTACCTTGATTTTAAGGCAATTAAACCACATTAAATCAGTTTCTTTTAAAGTCTGAAACCTAGGGGCTCCTGGGTGGCTCAGTTGGTTAAGCATCCGACTCTTGATTTCCGCTCAGGTCATGATCTCACAGTTTGTGAGTTCGAGCCCCACGCTGGGCTCGGTGCTGACAGCACAGAGCCGCTTGGGATCCTCTCCCTCCCTCTCTCTCTCTCTCTCTCTGCCCCTCCTCCACTCACACTCATGCTCTCTCCCCCCCCCAAAATAATAAACTTAAAATTAAATAAATAAATAAATAAATAAATAAGGTCTGAAACCTAAATTGCCTTCTGTCTCTGGGCATTCCCCTCCCCCTCCCTCACCCCTCCAGACTCGGGGCTCTGGGAGGGCAGGGGTGAGGCTGAGCACTCAGAGCATTTCTGGCGGATGAATACAATCGCTTGCAGACGTGTCCCCTTGTAGTCTGTTTCTACTACAACTTCACGAACTCCTATAACTTCCAAGTACATTTTTTCCCCTCCCAAAAACTACAGTTCGGGAAACTACAGTTTCCTCCAGGGAAACAACATGAGGTACTTATTTCCTTTATCTCTCCCCACACTGTGCCTACTGTACCCACCTCGGGGGGGGGGGGGGGCGGGGGCACCCGAGAAATGCTGTGGAATGACTGGCTCTGGGTGCATCCCCCGCGAACGCATTTGCCATTTATTTATTCAACAAATATTTATGGAACACCTAATATATGCCCGGGTGGGGGCGCTTCTCTCGGTGCTCAGCCCTGTTTTCTTCGGAATAGGATGGCCAGCCTCTCAGAGGAGGTGATGTGGGCGCATGACTCTGAAAACCTCCCACCAGCTGATGGCTAAAGGTATCAGAAAGATAGAATGAGCTCTGCATGATACCAAAGCAACGTGCATCTGGGCTTAAGATATTTTATCCTGGGGCGCCTGGGTGGCTCAGTCGGTTGAGCGTCTGACTTCGGCTCAGGTCATGATCTCGCGGTTTGTGGGTTTGTGCCCCGCGTCGGGCTCTGTGCTGACAGCTCGGAGCCTGGAGCCTGCTTCGGATTCTGTGTCTCCCTCTCTCTCCGCCCCTCCCCTGCTTGTGCTCTGTCTCTTTCTGTCTTTCAAAAATAAATAAAAATGTAAAAAAAAAAAAAAAAAAAGATATTTTATCCTGGCAAAATACCTTACTGGTTTTGCTTCATGTTGTTGGTTGGTCTCACGTTACTGTGTCTTGTTTTGTTTTATTCATTTTTGAGGGGGAGAGAGAGAGAGAGAGAGAACGGGAAAGGGGCAGAGAGAGGGGGAGAGAGAGATTCCCAAGCAGGCTCCAGGCTGTCAGTGCAGAGCCCGGCGTGGGGCTCGAACTCAGGAACTGTGAGATCATGACCTGAGCCAAAATCAAGAGTCAGACACTTAACAGACTGAGCCACCCAGACGCCCCCTGTTTTGTTGTGTTTTTGACTCAAGGGGCCTATTCATGAAGAAAAGCCTGGGTGTGGGGACAGCCTAGAAATGACACATGATAAAGGCAAAATGAGGTGTGTGGGTTTAGATTCCTCTGACCTGAGAGTAGGACGCTTAGGCCCAGGGGCCACTGCAGGGCCAACCTTGCTTAGAGTTGCTCTCTCAGCTCTGCCTTCCTTGAAACAAAAGATGTGATTTGGAAGTCACTAGACAGCAGGAGACCCCCCCCCCCAGTTCTTCTGGAAACCGAACTCCTCTTCCAGTATGGCACCCCCCCTGCTCAAATGACCTGCCAAGCACACCCTGAAACAGCCTACCCTCCCTCAGGTTCTGGATGCATTTGGACACAACACGTTTCTGGATTCCCCAAGCTGGGGCCACTCCCATTGCACTGGTCCCTCTCTGTTAAAGAAAGAAACCCTTTTGCTTTCAAGTGGGATCCAACAGTTTAAGAAAAAAATAACCTATTGAACTTTGTGTCTTCCTTTGGTCTCTCGGTGAGACAGATTGGGGTTTTGATTCTTTCAAAATGAGAAGTTTGCCTTGTTCTGGAAGATCAGAGATCGAAGGAGTCTCTCTCTTTTTTCTCTTTGTTTTCCCTTTTTAAGCCCCAGGGGCACCGACTGTTGAGAGAGTTGTGTCTGCTCAGAACTCCCAGCATGGCGCCACCTCTCCCAGAAGCACAACCCAAGAACAGCCATCATGTGCCCTCCATTGCTGGGTTCCAGCCCTTTCAGGGGGTGCCACTGCCATCGTCACCCAGGATGGGCCAATGCTGTGCCTGACAGATAAGAGGGGTTCTTCTTAACGGACCCCCAAAAGCCTGGGCTGTTTAATGGAAGGAGCCAGTAGTGAGCCAGTCTGTCTCTAAATTGCCCTGTGACCTTGAGCAGGTTGCTGAGCCTGTTGCTGACTGCAACACATGAGGCCGTGCCACACTGGACACACTGGTCCATATTCTTCAGACTGATGCTGACACAGCAAGAGACCACTAGGCTCCGGGTCCTGTATTGACCAAACTCGGTTGGCCCCATCACGAAACACAGAGAAAGCATTTTTCTCTCCCCATGCACCAAGAGGCATGACACTTTTCTTGTTCCTCTGTGTGTGTGTGTGTGTGTGGGTGTGTGTGGCAGTGGGCCACTGAAAGAATACTTTGCGGGATAAATGGAATGAGTGAAGATGTGAAAGAATGTTCTGGAGGGGAGGGGCTGGGGATGAGAGATACATTGACAGACACAGTAGGAGGTGCCTCGTGGGTCGACCTGTCCGCCTCCTGGCATCGTTCCTTCCTTCTCCACTGCCCGGTTCTCTTTTGCAGAGCTCCCTCTTGCCCCTCTGCAGATGCTCTGGAGGGATAAAGGGCCAGCAAGTGTCCTGGGAGAGGCCAGCAACACTGCTTACCGGAAAGACGAAGAGTGGGCCCGGTGCCAGCCCGGGGTCGGTGGGAAGGGCCCCCTTAGGGCATCACTTAGGGCCCCGAAGAGACCCTCCATGTCTCTCTCCTGTCCAGATCCCCACAACTGCCCTGCTCCTGTCTTCCTGAGACCCAGAAGTTCAGCTTTGTCTTCAATTCTGTGTCACCCCACATCACTCCACCCAATGCGACTTCCATTTAAGTTAGCCAGATTCTGGATTCTGTTGCTTGCAATCAAGGGATTCTAACTGTCATGGGCACTTCATGTCTTCTTCCTGTCCCTCTTTTGCAACCTCTGCTAAAAACAAAAATGCAAGGAAGGGAGGAAGGAAATGAAAGAAAGGACAGGATGATGTTCGTGTTTTTAAGATTCGTTTCGGCCACAGAGCCGTTTCCCCCTGATTAAATCGAATGTGGCTTACCCAAGACAGAGGAAACAGGGCTCCTTGTTTCTTTCAGCTTCCTCCAGCCTGTAACCCATCGCTGGCCACCAGGTTCTGCCTCCTGAAAAGCAACCAAGGGGGTTGAATAGATTTCCCATCTAGCCTGGTGAACGGATACCCGGAGCCACCCCTGCCCTCAGGTCTGCCTCCTCCGATCCACAAATCTCAGCCGCCACCTCCTCTGTGAATACTCCCATGTGAGAAAGTTCGGTCGCCTTGGGGAGACGGGGCCAGGAGAGAGGGGGAGTAACAGCAGCCCTTAGGGAGCACCGTCAGGGCTCCAGGCACAGCAGGGAGATTCACATAGGTTTTCGTTAACACGCCAAAGCCACAAGGTGGGTTCCGCTCCTATGATTTTGCAGATGCAGAAAGTCAGAAGCTAAGACACTGGCTGGAAGGCACACAGCTATCAGTGCGGAGCTGGGATTTGAATCCAGGTGCCTTGTGACCTAACGCAGGGAGACAGGCACCTAGAAGGCTCTGCCCTGGGGTACACAGCGCGCCTCTCCCTGCGCATGCGTGCCACCAGCCATCCCTGCCCCGCCCCTCATTCTTTTTTTCTTCTGTAGGCCTTTTGCTCCCTTCATCTTACCTTAAATCCTTCTCTTTCCGTCAACACATTAGCCTTTCCTCAAGTACTGAATCCAAGAACGAGGGACAAATGGAAGGAGTACAGTTTAAAGGTGAAGAATAAAGGGTCCATGGGGCACCTGGGCGGCTCAGTCGGTTAAGCCTCCGACTTCCACTCAGGTCATGATCTCCGGGTTTAGAGTTTAAGCCCCACGTGGGGCTCTGCGCTGACCGCTCAGAGCCTGGAGGCTGCTTCAGACTCTGCGTCTCCCTCTCTCTCTGCCCCTCCCCACTCGTGCTCTGTCTCTTTCTCCCCCTCTCTCCCTCAAAAATGAATAAACATTTTTTTTAAAGTTAAAAAAAAAAAAAAAGAATAGAGAGTCTGTCATCAGATGCCCTGGGTAAATCCCAACTCTACTGCTCATGAGCCGTGTGGCTTTGGGCATGTCAGATAACCTCTCTGTGCCTCATTTCCATCACCTGGAAAATAGGAGATAATAATATTACCTACCATGGGGGACAGCTGGGTGGCTCAGTTGGTTACATGTCCAACTCTTGATTTTGGCTTAGGTCATGATCTCATGGTTCATGGGATCGAGTCCTGCATCTGGTTCTGCAGTGACAGGGTGGAGCCTGCTTGGGATTCTCTCTCTCTCCTTCTCTGCCCCGCCCCCCATTCGCTCTTGCTCTCTCTCTCTCTCAAAATAAATAAATAAACATTTAAAAAAATATATTACCGACCATGGTAGGTAGAATAGTGACCCCCAAAGTGTTCACATCCTAATCCCCTAATTCCTAGAATCTGTGAATGTGTCACATTATATTACAAAGGGGAAGTAATCAGCTGCCTTTAAAATAAAGAGAGTATTCTGGATTACCCAGAGGGGCCCAATGTAATCACAAGGGCCCTTAAATGTGGAAGAGGGAGGCAGGAAAGTCAATGCCACCGTGAGAAGGACTTGCCTGGCATTGGTGGCTTTGAAGATGGAAGAGGCCACCAGCCGTGGGACAAAGGCAGCCCCTGGAAGCCGGAACCGGCAAGAAAACTAATTCCCTGCAAGCCTTCAGAAAAGAACACAGCCTGGCAGACGCCCGGGTTCTAGCCCAGTGAGACCCCTTTCGAACTTCTGACATCCAAAACTTCAAGGGAATGAAAATGGGTGTGTTGTTTTAAGCTATTAAATTTGTGGTGATCGGTTACAGCAGCTGAGTGAAACTAACCCACCTAACTCAAAGGGTTGTTGTAAGGATTTTAAGAGAAGCTGCCGGACGTGCGGGAATGCGGGAAGTTGGTTCGTGTGCAGAGGTGGGAGCTGTCCAGGGTGGCGCCGAGCTGTGCGCATTCCCTCCGACCGCCCCTGTCCACCCTCCCCTAAACAGAGAGCCCTGTACCTTCAGTGCCTTAATTACTCTGGAGCACTTCTTTATAATCACGCACCCGACGATTCCCTTCATCATGCTGAATTCTGAATCGCACTTGAAGTGGCTCGTACAATGTCAGCCCTCTGATTAGCTTCTTTCCGAGCTCCAAAATGAGGCTAATCAGAGTGGAGGAAAGATCTTACCATGTGCCCTGGGTGGGAGGCAAGGGCAGGGGATCTCGCTATCGTAATTTTCTAATTAAGGCTTTAAGAGCTTTTAAAGAGCCAGCTCATATCACCCTGCAGGCCCGGGGCCCTCCTCCCCAACCCCTCCATAAACATGAGTTCTCAGACGGGCCTTTCCGGGATCGACTCAGCTGCCTTTAGCACCTCCGCCGCCCTGGCCTCTCCTCCCTCGAGATTATAACCCAGCTGTCAGTCTCTCTGGCCAGCCCCTGAGATTCGGATCAGACCCTCCCGTTGCATGGTCTGTGGAACCCCACGCCCTCTCCAAGATCTCGCGGATTTTCAAGTGGGGTCTGGTCTTCCCATGGCCACATCTGCCCAGAGAGAGATTTATAAGGAAGCTGATGAAGTTTAAACTCCAGAGCCACTCACCCGTGGGAGACCCTAGCACAGCCGTTCACCTGGTCATGTGCTTGGGTAAAATTGTCAACAGTTTGATATTTTTTATATTCTTTTTCTTTAAGGGGATTCCCCCGCCACCCCCACCCCCCGCAAGCTGTAGAAATTTCAGATACGGTGAAATTGGGATCTGCCTCTGCACCTAGGTCCCTGGCTCTATGCCACCGGGCACTCGCCCCCACACAAAGGTCAGCCTTTTGTGTCCCCCCCCCAAAGATGTCAACGTGTTACTGAGTGTGGTAGCCTTCTCTCAAGTAAGCGTGTGTGAGCATGTGGTGGCCATGCGAAGAAAGGGTTTATGACTTACAACTGGCCTGGGCTTTTCTTTCTAAGGTGGGAGTGAGCACACCCAAGAGCCTGGGGGGGGGGGGGTGATAACGCGGTAATGCAAGGGGAGGGGACTGGGAGAAAGGAGGGTAGCCGAGAGCCTTGGTTTAACGACAACAACAGCAACAACGACAACGTGTGTTGGTTGGGATGGTGGTCCTAGGTCCATTTTTCTCCCAACCTTTGGAAATGCCCAGGACTTCTGTCCAGCTGAATAACACCCAGAAGGGGCCATTCCCTCCTTTGTGCCCATCTGGACCCTAACCAGTTGCTTTTGGTGGTTCGCCTAATATTTTACCGCATGTTTCTGTTTATGCATCTGTCTCTGCCTCCACAGTCCTCTGCCTATTGATTCCAGGACAATATATTAATTTTTTTCCCATCCCTCCTCATTTAGCGTGGGCCCTGGGACAACAAATACGTCCTGAAGAAAAGTCCTCCTTGCGGAATAGTGACAATATTAGCGGTTATCCCACAGAGTAATTTTATAGTAATTTCATAGTAATTTAAGGAGATAATCATCTGAACTTCTTAGCACAGTTTGGCACAGAGGAAATAGTCAAGGAGTGTCCCTTGTTAATGTTCTTTTTAAGTTGATTTATGTCTTTTTGACAGAGGGCCAACACGTGCGAGTGCACACGTGGGGGAGGGGCAGAGAGGGAGAGAGAGAATCCCGAGGAGGCTCTGAGCCATCAGCACAGAGCCCTGGGAAACGGCGCTCCATCCCCCATCCCACAAACCCTGAGATCGTGACCTGAAATCAGGAGTCTGACACCGGGGCGACTGAGCCACCCAGGCGCCCCACCTTGTTCACATTACTGAACGCATGAATGACAGGCTTTGGTTTCATTCATCAGCACAAGCCTTTGCATACGCTTGGAATTCCTTTCGCGTCCTTTTTCTTGCCCTCAGAACTAAAAGAAACGGCATGATAAAAGGAAAGGAGGGAAAACGGTGGAAATCACAGCTGCTCGACTGTACGCAACTACCCCAATGGCTTTTTCCTTTTAAGTTTCCGGGGGCCTGAGAGTGACCGAAGGAGGCGCCACCCATCAGCGGGAGGCACGAATCCACCATCAGGGGACACTGCCTTCTCGTCTTCAGAAGAATCACACCAGTTTTTAAGGACTAGTCGTGTGCTAAGGCTGTTCCCTACACCTTTATTTAACCTTCACGGGAGCCCTATAAAGGGGACCCTACTGGGTGGCAATGTGGAGCAAGAACGGAGAGACGGTTGCTGAGACTCGGGATGTATTTATAATCAGGGGGAAAGGACTATAAGAGGGGCTTCCGGGGAGAGAAACGCAGCTGGAGACGGCAGAGACGCGGAATCGAGGACGCCGGGGAGAAGGGAATGGCAGCAAGTGGGGTGGAAAGGGTTGAGGAGGACCCAGAGGAGGACTGAGCAAGGCGGACAGGCTGACGGCGGAGGCTGAGCGACCCGGACGAGGTTTAGGAGCAGCTGTGCACGAAGTGGGGGGCAGAGGAGGAAGGCCGGGCTGGGCCCCAGCGGTTTGACTGTAACCTGTTTGGGGGGTGTGGGGAGGACCCACTAGAAGGAGTGGCCACGAGCGGGTACCAACCGGAACCGGAAAGGCTGAGGGGTTAGGCAGGGCAGAGGGAGGCGTTGCCCCGGAAGCAGAAGTGTGGGGGAGAGGAGCAGGTCAGAGGCCCGCTGCCAACGTTCTTAAGGTCCTGATGCGCGTGGCCGTGGTGGGAAGGGATCCTGAGAGCGGACGCTGCAGCCTAATTTAGGGTGGGAGGAAGAGGAAACCAGGAAGAGGGAGGAAGGTTGTAGGGCAGAAGACTGGGCAGGAAGCCGTCTCCGAGAGCGGAGATCTGAGCTTGTTTATGGGCAGAAGGGAAGGGGTCAATGGAGTGGGAGAGAGAAGGGTAGCCACGGGAGGCTGACAGAGCCAAGTGTTGTAGGAAGTGGGGAGGAGAAGAGTCTGCAAGGCTGGACGACTTCCACCTCCTCCCACAGAAAAGAAACAAACCCGAATAAACCCAGAAGAGCCACACGTGACCCTGGCATGGGTGGGGTTGCATTCCAATAAACGACAAGCCAACAGTTGAAAATAATTGAAAAACATCCTGCTAAATTCCTTCAGATCTTTCCCCAGACCTTTCAATGCCTCCCTCTCAGATCCCCAGACCTCCTTGAGACAGACACCACTGGGATCTGGTCTCGTTCTCGTTCCTTCGTCTTTCCTCCATCTCCCTTCCCAACCTTCTCTTCTTTCCTCCCTCCCTCTCCTCTCAGACTCTCGTATATAGATCAATCTGCCGCTCTGACTGCCTTAGTTTTTAATACCTATTCATCCAAATCTCACTGTTAGTCTTTCTTCTTTACCCGTTTCCTGGATTCTACGAAACGAAGGGTGCCGGCCCGGCAGCCCCAAGTACCCCCTCCCTTAGAAGGAGCGGAATGCAACCCCTTCTGAGTTGAAGTCCTCTCTTAAAAAAAAAAAAATCCCCACCAGAGGAGAAAGGGAAACAAAATGGGCAAAAGACACCATGAGGCAGCCATAGAGTCACAGGGGAAGACACGGGGGCTAAAGTTGGCACCACCCGGCGAAGCCTTCAGGCCCCACTGCAGGTCTAGGCTCCCATGTCTGGTTACATGTAATGAATCCAGGGCTTTGTGGCCCAGCCTTTGTCCCACGGGGCAACTAGAGAGGACTGATAGGAAAATGCCACCGACTTCACCTGGGTGTTGGGAAGCAAGGTGGATTGTAGGGTGCTTTTCAGACACACAAGGTCTCCGAAATGCAGACACCACAGTGCGTGTAGGTTATCAGAAAAAGCCGCCTACGCAGCTCAGGAAAATAAATAGATTCCCAGGCTGACTTGATTTTTGATAGGCATTGATCTTTGGCTTTATAATTAGCTACAAGTTCTGCTCCATTCAAAAAGGCCAGCTGCTCTCCCGTGGAAGCTTAGATTTTTGTTGGAGGAAAAGAGAAATGTAAAAAAGCATTAACTCTTAAAAAAAATATTTCACATTAAGAAGGCAATGTGTTTAGCCATCGTTTACAACGAATTCCTTTCAGTTCCAAAGTATTCTAATTATTTAGAATTTATGAGGACTTTACGAGCCATCTACACCAGTCCAATTACCATGATGTGTCTGCCCTGAAAAGAGTTACATAATAGTAGTCTGAGTTTAGATGCTAGTATATAGTTAGCCTGCAAATGATTTCTGTTTCCATTATATCAAAGTTACCTAGGCCATTTTGGAAAATAGATTAACACTAGAGCTAGGAATGACTTCAAGGGTCTTGTGTCTATCCCTCTGCCTTCTGGAAGATCTCTGACATCTGAAATCAGTGATTGTTTCAGTCTGTTTGGGAACACCCTCAAGAGCCAGGATTTCAGTCTCTGGTTTTTAGTACCTCATCACTATTCTTACCAGGATGTTCTTTCCCAAGAACTTGATTTTCTCCAGCTGCAACTTAAGCCCCGGTCTATGGAGAGCAGTAATGAACAATGGACGTGGTGTTTAAGCGCACACCTCCCCCAGGGTTAAGGCATCTCTGGGTGTGTTGGTTATTCTCTTTGCCTCTCCCCTGGTCTGTTCTCTGCCCTGCCCTGTGTACCACGAAGCAGGTCCTGAGGACTACGTCACCAGAGTTTCCCTCACCTTCCAAATTCTGGTTGGGTTGGCCAATGCAAGGCACTGGTAGAGATGTCCACTGGGGGGAGGAGAGGCAGAGAAGGTCTTCTCTGATGGGCCCCGCTTTTGCCTTGGCCATGGCCATGGCCATGGCCCCATGACCACAGCTTCTATGGGGTGGCCCTTCCTTTACAGTTCCAGCTCTCTCAGTGCTCCCAGAACACCTTTTCTTCCTTCTCACCCCTTCAGGTCCAGAGGGAGCAACAGCCCCCCTTTGTGGCTGTTCTCCATGTTTCCTTCACCTGCGCGAACTCCATAATAGCCCCATCACTGAAGTCTCTGGCACCACAAGGGCTGGATTCTGTTCCAGCCAGGACCCTGCCTGATGAACTGGGTGACAAGGTATTTTATGCCTCTTTAGAGCTCACAGCTGCTCATAGGAGTGAGCACTCGATCAGGTATCGCATTTGTACCATTTCCTCCCGAGATTACCTCAAAGGATCTGGGTTCCCAGTTGTTCTGAGGCCAGTGGGGCTTCTGGGGTCAAGGACAAATCATGCCGTGCCCACCACGAGAAAGTGCTGGAGCGGGAGAATGAATAGTCTAGTCTGCGTGTCTAGTCTAGTCCAGTCTAGTCTAGTCCAGTGCCAGAGGGGAGCTGACAGGGTAGACGATGCAGCCTGGCATCATCTGGCTGAATTACACGGTCGTTCTGTTGATGGTGAGGGACATTCACAGTGCAGGGTGGGGGCCGCAGGGAGAGACTCTGACCACAGCCCCCCTGCCCTGCCTCCGGTGCCCTCACTCCTGTCATGCTGGCCTTGGTGCAGCTCCCCCCCTCAGACCTCAGCCCAGCTGCCCCGCTCCTGCCCTTCACAGCTCCCCTTCTGGGGCTTTCTCATAACATAAAACAAGAAATGAGATATAATGCCTCATGGGCAGCAGTGACGTGGGCCTGAGAAACGGTCCTGTGATCAGTGACAGCTTCTTCTCCTTCCAGACCTCAAGAGGCCCCATCTATAAAGAGAAGTCCTGCCCACCTCCCAGGGGCCAGCGGAGACGCGAATACTATGCACAAGAGCACTTTGGAAATTGTTTCTCTATAGAATCAGCCGTGGCATCATTGATCTCTTCTTGTCCCACTGACATCCCACATCCAAGACGTCAGGAAATCCCGCCAGCCTGTCCTTCAAAAGGTACCTAGAATCCAGCCACTAGACCACTCACCACCTCCACACTGGTTTCCCTGCATCCGCTTTTGTCCTGTCCCCCAAGTCTGTTCTCTACCCAGCAGCCAGAGAAATGCTTCCAATCGTGAGTCCAAAACAGGTCAATACCCTCCGAAGGCTCTCCGGCCCACCTGGGCAGAACCCAGAGCCCTTTAAAGCCTTCCGCGAGGCCTCAGTGATCAGTGCCGCCCCTGACCTCGGCTCTGACTCTCCCCCCATCCACTCGCACGGGCCACTCATGCTGCCCTCTAGCACCTCTGCCGCGCCAGGCAGGCCCCCTGAGGGCCTTTGCTCTCGCTGATGCCTCTACCTGGAGCCCCGCCACTGGTTCCATCCACCCCTTCAGCCCGCTGCTCCAAGGTCACCTTTGCAGCGAGGCCTTCCCTCACGACCACTGCACCTCCACTCTTGGGGGCCTGGGGTGGGTTCCTGTGTTCGGATCCCTACAAGGCAGTGTGTCCTCTGAACAAACCCCTGCGGCAGGAGCCGGAGCTCTTAATGAAAGTGGGGACAGTGGTGGTGAGGACCACCGGCAAATGCGGGCGTTCAATGGGCATTTAAAACTATGCATAGTCGGGGCACCTGGGTGGCTCCGTCAGTTGGGCGTCCGACTTCGGCTCAGGTCATGCTCTCACGGCTTATGGGTTCGAGCCCCACGTTGGGTTCTGTGCTGAGAGCTCAGAGCCTGGAGCCTGCTTCGGATTCTTTGTCTCCCTCTCTCTCCGCTCCTCCCCTGCTCATGCTCTGTCTCTCAAAAATAAACATTAAAAAAAATTTTTTAAAGCCATGCATAGTCTTACAAGCAAAAAAAAAAAAAAAAAAAGATGAAATAAGCCTAATGCTAATATTATTCTACAAGCGTCCTTCCACAAATGTTATACCTTTTTTTTTTTAAACTATTAGTCTTGTTTCTCCTTTTTTTTTTTTTTTTTTAACGATTATTTATTTTTGAGACAGGGAGAGACAGAGCATGAATGGGGGGAGGGGCAGAGAGAGAGACACAGAATCGGAAGCAGGCTCCGGGCTCTGAGTTGTCAGCACAGAGCCCGACACGGGGCTCGAACTCGCGGACCGCGAGATCGTGACCTGAGCCGAAGTCGGCCGCTTAACCGACTGAGCCACCCGGGCGCCCCACAAATGTTATATCTTTATCGTTTCCTGCCTCCTGTGAAAATATGGTAGCTTTGATGCAACAGTCCCTTAACCGAAAAGAAAAGGTGACCATGAAAGGGCAAGCGGGAACAGGAGAGGGGTGGGCAGCAGAGCAGGAGGGGTACTCTCTGGAGGGTCCCCCCCCCCCACGTTCACCGGTGAGACAGGTGGGCCAGGAGTGGAGAGGAGGGAGCACTGGCTAGTGGGGTGTTTTGTGCGGGAGGGAGGAGGACGGGCTGGGCCTTGCACCTGGGGGTAGTGTGTCCCTGGAAAGAAGGATGTCAGGAGCAAAAGCAAGAGGTAGGACTGGGTGGGGTGTAGATGATGTCCATCAGAATAGCGGGTGGGCGGGGGTGGGGGGGGTGGGGGGAAGCCGGCTGGAGAAGCAGGAGCGGGACACCTGGCTCAGGAGTTCTGCCTCCAGCCTCAGTGTCCTGAGCCTCCCCGCCTCCCTCAGGCTCAGGGTGCAGCGCTGGGTGCTGGCAGGTGCTGCCCAACCCCCCCCCCCCCCCCCACTCCTGGAGCTGTCCTTGGAGCGCCCGTTGGGGATGGAGCGGGGACAGAACCCAGGCACCTGGAGTAGGTGGCGATAAAGACAGAACAGCCCATGAGCCTCTCTGGTGGCTGCTTCCCACCCCCCCCACCCCCCCACCCCCCCCCATCCCCCCACCCCCCCACCCCCCCCACCCAGGAAGGCTTTGTCTGAACCAAATGACCCTACGGGCTCCTGGATGGCTCAGTCAGTTGAGGCTGAGCCTTCGACTTTGGCTCAGGTCACGATCCCACAGCTCATGGGTTCGAGCCCCACCTGGAGCTCTGTGCTGACAGCTCAGAGCCTTTTGGATTCTGTCTTCCTCTCTCTCTGCCCCTCCCCTGCTCATGCTCTGTCTCTGTCTCTCTCTCAAAATTAAATAAACATTTAAAAGATTTTTTTAAATTACTCTAAATGAGCCTAGAGGATTTAAATGTATGGTTCCCAGGCCGATGGGAACTCCAAGTGTCACAAAGGGACGCAGTCACCATGTGGCCGAGCGGGCCATGTGTGATTATGTGACTCTGGGCTTAAAATTGGACTCTGCCTCTCAGTGGCTGCGTCTGGGCATGGCCCTGGCCTCTCCAAAGGTCATGTCCTCATCTGTTCAGCAAGAGGGAAATCCTCGAACCTGCCCGATGCTGTGCACTGAAAGAGCCCATCAGGAACTCTGGGCCCAGCCCGATGCTGTGCACTGAAAGAGCCCATCAGGAACTCTGGGCCCAGCGCCTGCGGGAGGAAATGCCTGGGGCCGTGGTCGTGGCTATTATGGGCTGGGAAAAGGTCGCCAATGCGTGCTTCCTAGACGCTGACACCGTCTCTAACAGCACAGGGGCACAGCCCAGTCACCAATCCAGAGGGGACAGGCTCCATTTTCGAGAGATGTGCTTTAATGACGATAACCTACTTTTTTGGCAAGCGAAAGCGCCCCTCTAGACCTCACGGCTGGCTGCTTCGGGCTGTTCAAAGTGTTTCCACACCTCCGTTTTCCTGTCCTCGGCACCGTAGGACAGACGAGGGAGGGAGGGACGCAGGAGTGGCAGCCCAGCCTGCCCCCGGTGTCCCTCAGATGTAGGCTCCGAGGATGAGTGGCCAAGGCCGGCAGCATGGCATTGGCGGACCTGAGCCTCCCCGCCGCGAGGAACTCAGCCTTCCCAGAGCCCAGCAGTGTGAGAGCTGGCCGTGGGCGGGGATGTCCTCCCGGCCGCCTGGGGCTGGTCCTGGCTCTGCTTCCTGCCTGGGCTTATCCTCCCACCAGGAACGTCTCCCTGCTGAGCGGCAGAAGGCACCTGCACCGAGGCTACTCTCTCACAGGTCCCCTCCTGCTATCAGCACCGTGGCAACAAAGGCGCCTCCCGCGGCCAGGGCTCTCCCACCACCCGACTGGGAGCACTGCCCTGGCCGGGTCGGCCTCACCAGGATCCACAGAGCAAGCCCCGTCCCCCTTACAGGTGATCAAGCTGGTCTGCGGACCCGCGCCACCCCAACCGCGGGTCCTTGCCCTCACTGTGGCCTGCCAGAGGCCCCCCGGGGGCCCTTCCCCGAGTCCCCTCCGGCCCTGCCACGCTTTTGGTCCCTGAGGACAGGACCCTGTGTTTGTTAACGCCGTAGCCACACCACCTTACACGTAACAGGTGCTCAGGAAGGGTTTGCACAGCACGTCTCGTGCCAGGCACTTCCCGCAGGTGGACAGCTCGCTGGTGGGGGGCGCTCGCGCGGGAGGCCAGGGCTCAGGGTGGGAGCAGCCAAGCAGGTGCGCGGGGCCAGGCTAGCGGGTTTGCATCCTGCCTCGGCTGCGTGACCCGGAGCAAGTGTTGTTGCTGTTTTTGTTTTTTATTTATTTATTTTTGAGAGAGAGAGAGAGAGAGAGAGAGAGAGAGAACATGAGTGGGGGAGGGGCAGAGAGAGGGGGAGTGACAGAATCCAAAGCAGGCTCCAGGCTCCGAGCTGTCAGCACAGAGCCCGACGCGGGGCTCAAACCCACCAACCGCGAGACCATGAGACCATGACCTGAGTCTAAGTCAGACGTTTAAGCAACCGAGCCACCCAGGCGGCCCCGGGGTCGCGAGTGTTTTAACGCTTCTGTGCCTCGATTTCCTCATCTGTAAAATGGGAGAGATCAAACTGTCTTTCCTTCTGGTACTTGAGAGAATTAAATGAGATAATACCAATAGAGTGACCAAATCATCCCGGTACAGAGCTGGTGCTCCATATGTGTTGACTGGGGATAGTTAATAATCTGCGTATGCTGCAGAAAAAAAGTTAAAAAAAAAAAAAAGAACATTTCATAAGAGCTATTATCATATGAATGCACTGAAAAAGGATGGAAGTAGATGTTTTAAAATGCCCCGAAGGGTTCCCTGTGGCTGGTGGGATCATGGATGCCTTTTGGTTTCTTTCACATTTTTTTCCTATAATGTTCAACTTTTTAAAAGTTTATTTACTTACTTTTAAATGTGTATTTACTCTTATTCTTGCGAGAGAGGGAGACAAAGCACGAGTGGGGGAGGGTCAGAGAGAAGGAGACACAGAATCCGAGGCGGGCTCCAGGCTCCGAGCTGTCAGCACAGAGCCCGAGGCGGGGCTCGAACTCACAAACCGCGAGATCGTGACCTGAGCTGAAGTCAGACGCTTAACCGACTGAGCCACCCAGGCGCCCCTATTTATTTACTTTGAGAGAGAGAGAGAGAGAGAGAGCGCACAAATGGGGGAGGAACAGAGAGAGAGGGAGAGAGAGAGAATCCCAAGCAGGCCCTGTACTGTCAGCACAGAGCCCAATGCGTGGCTTGAGCTCATAAACCCTGAGATCATGACCTGAGCCAAAGGTGGGTGCTTAACCGACTGAGCCACCCAGGCGCCCCTTTTCCAACTTTTTTTTTTTATAATGACCTTACAGAGAATTGCTTTTGAAATTAGATATTCTAAAAACTTGCTTTAAAATCACCTGGGACCTCTAACACCTCCCCCTACCCCCCACCATGCATATGATTTTGGATTCCAAGGAAACAAGGAGACACCCCTGCTGTTTCCAATTGCCCGGGACTCAAAGGAACCTGGGGAGACATTTCATCTGGTGTAGCACAGGCTACATTTCCCCAGCATTGTGCTTGTACACCAGCTAGAAAATGAGACATCTTGTGTTTTGAGTGAATCTCTTCCATTAATCACCGGGGATACTCCAGGTCTATCCGGCAAAGTGATTGGTATAATTACAGCCTCCGTCTGCAAGGATAATGCCAGCAGTCAAGAGCAGCGTGTGCGAAGCAAGCCTGAGTCTTCCCGGGGCTTGTAGAGATGTGATTGCGTCCCTGCGCCATGGAAGCCAAAGGTGAGGGAAGGTCTGTGTGGCCCGGAGACCTCAGGTGGAGACGGAAGTGTTGTGATGGCTTCTGAGAGGGTTTCCCTAGGACTCTCCAGTCTGTGGGCAAAGGCAGTGTCACCTGGGGTACGTGACAAGGATTCCTAGGGTCCAGGAATGTCCTTAGGGACAGATCATTCAAGTGTGACAAGTGGTTTTTCCAGCCAGGTTCTGCGTCCTTTTGGCAAGCAAAAGCAGTTTGTACCCATCAAAGAGTTGTGACTAGTTCCAGAGCATCACTCCAAAATGTGCAAATTCGCGGGGCGCCTGGGTGGCTCCGTCGGTTGAGCGTCCGACTTTGGGTCAGGTCATGATCTCACGGTCTACAAGTTGGAGCCCCGAGTCGGGTTCCGCGCTGACAGTGAGAAGTCTGCTTGGGATTCTCTCTGGCTCCCTCTCTCCCTTCCCCTCCCCCAAACACACACACACTCTCTCTCTCTAAATAAATTTAAAAACTTAAAAAAAAAAAAAAAAAAAAAAGATGTACACATTCTAAAGCCCAAATAAGCGGATAGAAAAATGACCAAGAAAACATTTCCATTCCCAGCCGCTGGGTCATCTGCCCTGGCTGTTCCCGGCTTCTTGAGTAGCTGTGGGCTCCCTGTGGGCCTTTGGGCAATGCCGAGAAGAGGAAACCAAGCCGGCTCTGGGAATCATAGAAAACCACCTCCTCCTGGCTGGTGGCGTCCATGGTGTTAAGGGAACATGACTCCAGCACAGTTGAGGGAAGAAAACTTTCACAGGCGGTCCCACGAGCTATGGCCCCGCCTATAAATAATCACATAAAAATCAAACCCTTCTCTATTCAGTCCATCCCCCATAACAACCCTCATCCCCTAAGAAAAAGGGAAGCTATCAAGACAGAATGAGAGGCTTGATATTTCTCGGTGGGGGTTTTCTCAAGCCTCCAATCCGCCTTGGTGTTGGGCGTTTTGAAATGTACAGCAGGCATCAGTTAGCCCCTAACAGTCCCCAGTGGATCCCACTGCCAGCGACGATCCTTAAATCCCTGTTTGTCCTGACCCAGCACCCGACCTCAAGATAGAATGAGCGTCAAATTTACTTTAATCAGGGAAGCAAACAGGAGAGAGAGGAAGACTTGGAACTAAATCTACCCGATCGAACGCACCGTAATCCCCAGAGGACAGGACCAGAGAGCCCTGAAACACGATGCCCCTGGTCGCGGGACAAGGGAAACGGCACACTCAGAGAAGGGATTGGCCATCCTAAGTGCTAACCGGGGTGCGGTGGCTAACCGCTCTACGGGGTCACGGTGAAGCATCTGGCAGTGATCCCCGGTGGAGGAGGGAGAATTTCGAGCAAGGAAGGTGTGGTCACGCTGGAGCGTCCACGGCCCTGCCCCCGCTCCGCGCCTCTTAATAGACAACCTTCCTTCTGAGCCGTGGCTTTCACATCTGCCTTCGGGTCTGGCAGAGCCTCAGTTCTGGCCCCAATCAAACTCAGAACCGTACGGGGAAGGTGGGGGGGGGGGGGCGGCAGGGAAACGTAGTTCTCAGAGTCAACGAGTTGTCACAATCCGGCTCAGGTTGCGGGGGTGACCCGTAGGATGTGGGCTCTGCAAAAGAGATGCGGGCTGATGGAGGACCGGAAAACGCCCGATCTGGAGGTCAGGGGGAGAAAAGCAGGAGGCCAAGGCGGGTTGGAAGCCCTGCGCCCCTCCATCAGTCTAGCAGAGCCTGCCCTGATTGCCTCATGAGAACCTTCCCCTCATTTAAGGCCGTACAGGAAATAGGGCAGAAGAGGATGTCAGACAGGAAACTGAGCGCCTACAAAGCGAAGAAAGGCCGGGGAAGTGGGGACCCGGGGCCGCCCCTGAACCATAGGCTTCGAGTCCAGCCTCACGGATGAGACCCGGAGTCAGGACACTGCTGGGACTGCCCGCAGCCACGAAGATGCGGCCACCGTGAGCGCGGGGTCAGCCGCCAGCGGCCTCTGCCCTGTGTCCACCTCGCTGTGTCAGTTTGCCTGTGCTCCCCTAACAAAGCGCCTCAAGCTAGTGGCCTAAAAACAGACGTTCATTCTCCCCCAGTGATGGAGCCTTCAAGTCTGAAATCAGGATGTTGGTGGGGCCCTGCTCCCTCTGAAGCTCTCCGCCTCTCCCTAGCTCCCCGTGGTGGCTGCGGACCCTTGGTGTTTCTTGGCTCCCAGCTGCGTGACTCCAATCTCTGCCTCTGTTGTCTCACGGAGTCTCCCCGTGTGTCTTTGTCTTCACACGGCATTTTCCTCTTCTGGCAAGGACACCTGTCACGTTGGATCGGGGCCCACCCTAGTGACGTCATCTTCACCCGATTACATCTGCAAAGACCCTATTTCCCGATAATGGCACGTTCGCCGGGTGCTGGAGGTTAGGCCTTCAGCGTCTTTTGCAGGAGCACCATGTGACCGGTAAATCCCCCAAGCGTGAATGGGGGCAGCCCGTTAGCAGAACCTCGTTTGCATTCAGACCTCTAGCCGAGGAGTCTAGGAAACAGAGTCAGCCTCCAAATTCTCCAAACAGAGTGAAGGGCGTAGAAGGGGGCCCACCTAAGTGGCCAACATGGGCCTCTGTGCACGCGCCACGGGGTTCTGGCTGGAACCTGGCCGTGCCCCTGCTGGTGCGGAGGCCTTGGGCGGGTTAATTACCCCTCCGCTGTAACCCTTGGCTTCCACATCTGTAAGTGGGGATAATGACAGTCACCATTTCTCGGGGTTTATGTGAGGATTAAGTCAGACAATGGATTCAAAGTCCCTAGGGCCAGGCACACAGCGAGCAGTCTACAGATGGTAAGTATTATTAAATTATCTAAATTAGTAGTTTCGTTCTGTGTCCGTCGTGGTAGGGAATAGGGTGAAACGCAGAAGCGGGGATGAACTGTGTGTAAGGGTCCCTGGCATGTTTGGCATTTTATGAAAAATCAGAAACGCCAGAGATTTGAGCCAAAGTGTAAATTTCCTGATGTGAGGGTTTTCTTACTCAGAGCAATGGCCCATCAGAGAATCAAGAAGCTAAGGAATATATCTCTAGAGCAGATTTCTACAAGTCCTGTTTGTGATTACTGAACTTTAGTTGACACAGAAAAAGAAGAGGCAAGTGTCAGCTTATGTGTGGGTGTTGACTTACACAATGTTGCCTGTTTATATTCCTGAGAAAGAGAAGTAAAAGTCATGTCAACCATGTTTAGGGTTCAGATTCCAAATACGTTTTTAGTTTTAAAAGGCACAAAGGATTGGGGGGGGGGGGGCCTGGGCGGCTCAGTCAGTTAAGTGCTCGACTTTGCCTCGGGTAATGATCCCATGGTTCCTGGGTTCGAGCCCCGCATCAGGCTCTGTGCTGACAGCTCAGAGCCTGGAGCCTGCTTCGAGTTCTGTGTCTCCCTCTCCCTCTCTCTCAAAAATAAATAGACGTTAAAAAAATAAAATAAAATAAAATGCACACTGGGTGAAAGGAACTTTGTGATGGTCGGCATGACTTGGATGGATGGAGACAGGTTCAGAATTCCACTATTATTCAATCTGTCTAAATGAGATACAGCCACTGAGACAGAAATCAGACTCTCGTTCCACAGACCGGGCCATAGGGAAAATTGACCTATTCAAAATAACATTGTACAACTCGATGATAAAAAAAAAAAAAAAAAAAAAAAAAGCACACAATCCAATACAAGAATGGGCAAAAGATTTGGACAGACTTTTCACCAGTGAAGATATATAAGCAAATGGCCAATAAGCACATGACAAGATACTCGTCATTAGTCATCAGGAAAACGCAAAGCAGAACCACAACCACACACGGCAACCCGGCTGTTAGAATGGGTAAAGCACGCAACAACAGGAAACACTGAGAACGCCAAATGCTGACAAGGATGTGGAGCAATTTGCACCCCTGCACGTTGCTGGCAGGAACGCAGACCGGCACGGCCGCTCTGGAAAACTGTATGGCTGCGTCTTTTTTTTTTTTTTTTTTAACATTTATTTATTTTTGAGACAGAGAGAGAGAGAGCATGAACAGGGGAGGGTCAGAGGAAGAGGGAGACATAGAATCCGAAACAGGCTCTAGGCTCTGAGCTGTCAGCCCAGAGCCCTACGCGGGGCTCGAACTCATGGACCGCGAGATCGTGACCTGAGCCGAAGTCGGACGCTTAACCGACTGAGCCACCCAGGTGCCCCATGGCTGCGTCTTTTTAAGGTAAACATAAATTGACCTTATGACCCAGCCATCCCGCTCCTAGATATCTACCTGGGAAATAAAAAATACATGTCCGCACAGAGATGTGTGTGCCTGAATGCGTACAACAGCTTTATTCATAACCACCCCAAATGGGAAGCAGCCAAGTGTTCATCAGCTGGTGACTGGAGGAATGAACTGTAGAGGGTGCGTATAATGCAATGCTGGTCAGCAATGAAAAGGAACAAAATAGCAATACATGGAACAACACAGGTGGATCTCAAAACCGCTATGGTGGGGGAGGGCACCTGGGTGGCTCAGTTGGTTACGCGGCTGACTTCGGCTCAGGGCACACTTTCTCTTTTTTTTAATTTTTAAAATTTTTTTTAACGTTTATTTATTTTTGAGACAGAGAGAGACAGAGCATGAACGGGGGAGGGGCAGAGAGAGAGGGAGACACAGAATCCGAAACAGGCTCCAGGCTCTGAGCCGTCAGCACAGAGCCCGACGCGGGGCTCGAACTCACGGACCAAAAGATCACGACCTGAGCCGAAGTCGGCCGCTTAACTGACTGAGCCACCCAGGCGCCCCAACAGGGCACGCTTTCACGGTTTGTGAGTTCAAGCCCCGCATCAGGCTCTGCATTGACAGTGTGGGGAGCCTGCTCGGGATTCTCTCTCTCTCCCCCCCCCCCCCCGGCCATCCTCCACTCATGCTTTCTCTCTCTCTCAACATAAGTAACTAAACTTAAAAAACAAACCAAAAACACCCTCCACCATGCGAAAGGGAAACCAAAGTCAAACACAGAAGACTGTAGGTGAGAGTGTTTACGTGAAATTCTAGAAACGGCAAAACTGTGACAGAGAGCAGCCCAGCAGTGGCTCGAAGCTGGTGACGGGGTGGGAGCGCGTGCACAGGGGCACAGGGATTTCTTGGGGTGAAGGGTGGTTCTGGTCTGGCTCGTGATGGTGATTACGCGATCGTATGCACTCCCTCAGACTCATCAAACTGTATCTTTAACTGGGGGAACATTACGCAAATAACACACGAATGCAAAAGTAAGCGTTGAGTCCTGATGGGACAGCCGTGGGGAGACGAGCCGTTGAAGAGACAGGACTGCCTCTGACGAGCAGGGGTGGGACGAGGGAGTGGGAAAGGCTCGTCCATGCGATGCCAGAATCCAGTGACTTCTCCTTCGCGGCCAACCCATCGGTGACAACCCAGAAGCGAGTACAGCCGCGCCCTGTTCCAAGAGGAGCTGTTAATATCATATCCATACTGGTTTTTTCATTATACAAGTTTAGTGCTTTTTATTGTCCTGTTGGTTTTTATCACAGCTGCAAAGGGAAGTGAGGACAGGTATTATATATCAAGTAGCAACACAGAAGCAGGACAAAGCTAAAAAGAGAAAGCGTATGTGAAGCAGAGGGTTCACAGAAGACACGGACAAACGGCACTGGCTATATTTGTACGTGCCTGTTGTGGTTGTGGTCAGCATAGTGGTGTGAGTCCGGGCTTCTGGCATGGGAGAAACAGCAGAAATCACTGGGAACAGGATTACAGCAGTGGTTCCCCAGCCTTTCAGCCCCAGTGACTTCCATTTGTAACAGGTATTTTAGGAGGCTCTCCTGAATTTAGTAATCTACCCAGACACATGATTTTTTTTTTTAATAAACACAATGCCCTAATTGCAAAAGAAGCACAAGGAGGAGGAGGAGGAGGAGGAGGAGGAGGAGGAGGAGGAAGGGAAGGAGAAGGAAAAGAAGAAAGAGAGGGCATTCATTTCAACGCATAACTGCTTGAGCATGATTATTCCAGAAAACACCATGGACCCAGAAGTGAATGCGGCTGTTCTGAAATGCAGACTGAACAAGGGGAGTCGAACCGGCAACTCAAATGCCACCGATGACATTGCTGTTGGTGACATGGTTTTCCCAGATGGTGACCAGCACTTGGAAACGTTCCAAACAAAACAGTATCAGTCAGGGTTCCAGACAATAAAAGGCAGCAAAAGCAAATAAGATCCTTGGTGGAGAGTTCAGTACAGACGCTATTTGTAAAGGTGAGGGTAGGGTGTAGGGGCCCTAGAGGGATGGTCTCTTAGCCTGGGACCAGGAAGGGTATGTGTGTGTGTGTGTGTGTGTGTGTGTGTGTGTGAGTGTGTTGGTCCCCGAATCCTATTCCCAGAAGCTGCATCTGTCCTGGGGATGGCTCAGAGAGAGCATCTTGCCAGGAGGGAGAAAACTGGAGAATAAATGACCGTGTTCCCTCTTTTTCACTTTGTCCACAGCAGGTTTCTAACAGAGCTGTTTTCTCTTAAAAATGTTTAAAGAGAGCTTAAGTGATTTCAAACATGCAGGTGAGTGGGAAAGAACAGTAACAGTAAATCGTTCAAGGTGGCCTCTGGAGCCCCTTCTGCTCTGTTTCTAATCAAAATTCCTGCTTCTGCTGTTCGGGTTCACGACGTGCGCGGTGACCCTCCCAGTCCCTAGGCCTCATTCAGACCCCCTCCAGCTTGCCCGCCTCTCTTCTCCCAAGCCGAACTGCTGCATTTTAAAGTTAATCCAGGACAAGGTGAGATGAATGTGAGCTGGGATGCAGAGACAGGAAAATCCCGGAACAGCTCGGGGGGGGGGGGGGGGGGGGGGTAAGGGACACCTCTCTGAGCCTCCCTCCACAGCCCAGCCATAGTGGCTCCGAGCCATCGAGGGCTGGGGCTCGGTATCCAAAGGGTCCTGAGACCAGCAATGTGTGGGTTTCTTGCCCCTCCCTTTGAGCCCATGTGTTTGCCACAGCCTTTTACAGAAAGAGAGTCAGCAATTCATTCCAGTACCTTCTATGGGGCAGACACGGCCACAGGTGCCAGGGACCCCAGACAAATGGGGCAAGCCCGCACCTCCCCAGTATTCACAGTCCGGCTGAAGGCGAGAGACAAGTCGCTGGTGATCGCAGCACAGAAAACTCAGGACCAAGGTGTAGATAAGCCACTCCAGGAACATAGAGGAAAAGAGCTCTCTCTGCACGCTATTTTTTTTAATTTTTTTTTTTCAACGTTTTTATTTTTGGACAGAGAGAGACACAGCATGAACGGGGGAGGGGCAGAGAGAGAGGGAGACACAGAATCGGAAACAGGCTCCAGGCTCCGAGCCATCAGCCCAGAGCCTGACGCGGGGTTCGAACTCACGGACCGCGAGATCGTGACCTGGCTGAAGTCGGACGCTTAACCGACTGCGCCACCCAGGCGCCCCTGCACGCTATTTTTTAAAACAGAAAATTACCTTCTCTTTCCTTCCCATTAAAGAAGTTTTTTAAAAATATCCACCTGGGGGAGCCTGGCTGGGTCAGTCGGTAAAGCGTGCGACTGTTGATCTCAGGGCTGTGAGTTTGAGCCTCACGTTGCGTGTAGAGATTGCTTAAAAATAAAAGCTTGGGGCACCTGGGTGGCTCAGCCGATAAGTGTCCGACTCTTGGTTTTGGCTTAGGTCATGATCTCACAGTTCATGAGATCCAGCCCTGCATGGGATTCTCTCTCTTTCTCTCTCTCTCTCTGCCCCACCCCCCATTTACTTTCTCCCTCTCTCTCAAAATAAATAAATAAGCATAAAATAAAATAAAATAAAATAAAATAAAATAAAATCTTAAAAAATATATCAACCAGATAGGACACCAAGTTATTGGTCTGCCCGGGGTGTCCTCATGCCCCAGATCAGCCTGGACTGAGCCTTCTTCGGAGGCCTGCCTCTGCCTCTGCACGCATCGCAGCTCCCACCCTCAGCAGCTTTCAGAGATGCAACCCTCTAAGCCAGGCATCCGGGACTGACGGTGATTCTGGGGGTGGAGCTTTTGCAGATCAGGCCGCAGCAAACTGGGGAGCACGTCTGTAGTTCGGCCAAGGGAAAAATCGAAAGGCAAATCCAAACAGGTCTGGACTCACCAGGAGCAGATGGAGAGAGAGGGATAAGTGGGAGGCGGGGAAGCAAGGTCAGGAGGAGCGCTGAGCGTCATCCTCGTGGCTTCGTACAGGGTCCCCTGTGGTCGTAGGAAGGCGACGCGTCCTGAGGGCTTACGGGGATCACCTGGGGGGTGTACATCTGCCAAGACAGCACGCACCCAGCCTTTGCTGCGGGCCTCCTGGGTGCCAGGCACTGTGTCAGGCTCTGTCTCCGCACCACAGACCCTGCTCTGCCCAGCAGGTCGTGGGCTCCGTCCCACGGAGAGAGCGGCTGGGAGTGAGCCCTGAGATGGCTTTTCATTTTACAACCAGATAAGAACAACAGACATGACACAGGCTTATTCTTCTTAAGATAGATTTTTTTAAAACCCTTCAGACCAGAAGTGACGGGTAAAATTCTACTAAAGAGAAACCCAACGGGCTAATGAGCATGAGGAGGTACGCTCGGCTCCCTGAAATAATCAGGTATGAAACCTGAAATGAGTTACCCTTGTGTTTTCCCCTATCGAAATATCTTTTAAAGAAAATTCCGGTTTGGTGCTGCTTCGGCAAAATGGGCAGGCTCGTACCTGACTGGCAGATGTAAAACCTATTCAACTGCGGCAGCCTGTCGATGTGGGTCAAAAATCTTGTGATAATGCTGGTCTAGTAAATTCCGTCTCGGAAGAGGACACAGGAGGATTTGTGAACGAGGATGTTAATCCCATACGTAGAGGATGCAAGTTGGAAAGTCCCCAAATGTCCAACAAGAAAACTGATAAAATAATGAATCTCTCTCTCTCTCTTTCACCCACACTCACACTATCCACCTCCCTCCCCACCCCCCCACATACACCCACACACATACACACACACACATACACCCACACACACACATACACACACACGTACACACATCACCACACAGAGTGACTGTGAGCTTAATTTTATTTTTAAATATAATGCTTACGTCTTTTCGCTCTTGTTCCCTCTTTCTGTATATCCAGAGAACAGAAGAATGGCAAGATATGTACCAAAACATTTATTTGGGGGGTGGTAGCATTATGGGCTATCTCTATTTCTTTTTATTTGTTTTGATTTTTTTCATGTTTATTTATTTTTGAGAGAGAGATAGAGAGCGAGCAGGGGAGGGGCAGAGAGAGAGGGAGGCAGAATCCCGACGCGAGGCTCGAGCTCACGAACCGCGAGATCACGACCTGAGCCGAAACCAAGAGTCAAGACGCTTAACCGACTGAGCCACCCAGGTGCCCCTCTACTTCTTTAAAAACGTTTTTTCTCTACAATGATGTCGAATCGGTTTTATCATCTGAAAAAAAAAATTATTTGAAAAACACGCGTGAAGTATTCTTGCCTAAAATGAATCTAATCAAGACTTGAGCCCCAACTCCCGCTTGGCAGATAAGAGAGAGAAACAAGTCAAATGACATCCCGAAGAAACAATTTGACAAATTCCAGAAGGTGGAACTTTCTAGGACCAATCGTCTCCAAAAATCAATATACTCAGAGACCAAAAAATTAGGGGAAACATTCTACATCATCAAAAACTAAACAGGCATAGCGACCGAATGCCATGCTCAAATTGATGGGGTGCTGACTCAGAACGAGGTCTATGAGACGTGGTAGGAGCACTTGGGGGAAGTGAAATAGGAGTTTGTGTTTTGATTTTCCCTTGGCCGAACCACAGACGTGCTGCCGGGTTGGCCACTGCGGGATCTGCAAGACCGCCACCCCGAGAATCCCATCGGATGCTCCCAGAAGCCATCACGGCATGCTCCTAAACCTAAGAGGAATTCTGCCCAACTCCGAAATAGCACATTCTTCTCCATTTTACATGAAATAGCCATCCAAAAACTATCTGGGGGGCCTGGAGGGCTCAGTCGGTTAAGCATCTGACTCTGGATTTCAGGTCAGGTCATGATCTCGAGGTTCGTGGCATGGAGCCCCGTGTCGGGCTCTGCACTGTCAGTGCAGAGCCTGCTTGAGATTCTCTCTCTCCCCCTCCCCCACTCTTGCTCTCTCTCTTTCTCGCTCTCTCTCAAAATAAATAATTTTTTTTAATGTATGAAAAATAAAGCAAACTATCTGAAGTCAGTTCTGATAACTAAACTTTCAGTAGGTACCGCTTATGAAATGGTAGGTTCTTGGCTTTGACTGCACAGTAATTCCTCCTGTGGCTCCCATCCAATGGGGACAAGGTAAAATGCTGAAGATGGCCTGGAGGGGGACCAAACAGACGCCCAGCACCGTCCTCCGCTCCCTGGCACCCGACATCACCCAGGTCCATCCTGAGCCCCCAGGGAGGTGGGGGTTTCTAAATAATAAAAAGGTAAGACTCTCTTGGTCAAGAGTCCAGAATTTCTCAACAAATGGCCAGTTTCGCCTCAGTAGATTTTGTTATTTGGTTCAAAAGCTTCCAGGTAAGGGCAAAGGGACAAAAATATCTGTTAATAATTGTCCCTGAAGTTTACACAGCAGCCAACAATTTACAGGATTCTTTTGCAGACATATCACCGTTAAAAGACTCCAAATCTTCCAAGTGGGTAGCCGTTCCCTTCAATCCTGGAGTATGTTCTGTTGACGAGAATTTTTGCTGGTTTCCATTTTCCTCTTTGGTGCAGGAGTGGGGGTGAGTGGGGAACCCACAAGTCTATATGGTGGGTGAAGTAGGGAATTGTTACCCCATTTTACAGACTTTATAAAATAGAAGTATACAGGGGGCGCCTGGGTGGCTCAGTCAGTTAAGCGTCTGACTCTTGATTTTGGCTCAGGTCATGATGTCACAGTTCGTGGGATCGAGCCCCGTGTCGGGCCCTGCACAGAAAGTGAGGCGCCTGCTTGAGATTCTCTCTCTCCTCTCTGTCTGCCCCTCCCTCTGCTCACACACTCTCTCTCAAAGTAAATAAATGAATTTTTTAAAAAAAGAAACATCCCTCTAAAATATATATATAAGCATACAAATATACAACGTAAAATATGAAAACATGTATTTATACACAATAACATGCACTTACATATTTATAAAATATAAATATAAAATATAGGAGACTGAGACTCCTGGTAAAATACCACCTACAGAGCCCTCAGAGCCCCCAAGGCTCAACTTGCTGCTATCTGCTTCAAGGGAGGCCCCTGTCCCAGAGCATCAAGGCCAAGGGTGCCATGTTCATGGGCTCTGGGGGGTCTGGTTTAAGGTAGGTCTTCAACTGTGAGGAACAGATTGAGATTGAGCCGAGGTTTTTTTGCGTTTTTTTAATGTTTATTTTTGAGACAGAGCATGAGCGAGGGAGGGGCAGAGAGAGAGGGAGACACAGAATCCAAAGCGGGCTCCGGGCTCCGAGCTGTCAGCCCAGAGCCCGATGCGGGGCTCGAACTCGTCAACCACAAGATCATGACCTGAGCCGAAGTCGGACGCTCAACCGACTGAGCCACCCAGGCGCCCCGAGTTTTTGATGTAATAGTTGAGGATTGGGGGATACAGAGCAAGGAAGGTTTCGAATGGGGTTTGAGAGTAAACAGCTGTGTGATAAGCCCCACCGAGCAATTACTGCTCGAGGGAAGGAATCCTGACCCTAGCGAAGGCTAGTAGCCAGATAAAAAAAAGTTCAGAGGCAGGCATCTTCAGAAAGTCCAGGAGGCAAATGATAAAACTATTTGTAACTGTTATCATCCTGGGTGGGAATTTCCTGCAGAGAGGGGAAGGAGTTGATCTTTATGTGCACAGTCTTAGCACGTCACCCTGTTAGCCTGTGGGGCTGCAGGGAGCTTCAGGCTCTGGGACTAGTGACTTCCCAAGGTCTGCTGGAGGTTGACTTAAGTCTTCAGATTCAGGCTGAGCTCACCTTCCTCAGACTTTGCCTGAAAAGCCCTCCCAAAGGAGTTCAAGCAGGCTCTGCACAAATGCCCTCTCAGGACTATGGCGGCCCCAGGACAGGTATTGGGGTGACGGCACAGGGCAGAGTGGCAGGGGAGGGGGCTCCTGGCCCTGGGGTGGGCCAGCCGCAGGGATACCGTACTGGCTTATATAGCATCCCCCGAAAATTCAGGTCAACTTAGACCTTACTTGGAAATAGGGTCTTTCTGGATACAATTAGTTAAAATGAGGTCATACTGGATTAGGGTGGGCCCTAAATCCAGTGACTAATGTCCTTCTGAAAGGCTTATGTGAGGAAGGGAAGAAGTCCCTGTGATGATAGGGACAGAGATTACAGTGATCTGGTGTCTCACCAGAAGCTGTGAAGAGGCAAGGGAGGATTCTTCCCTGGGGCCATCAGAGGGAGTATGGGACACCTTGATTTTGGACATCCGGCCTCCCTCCCCCTATTCTGCCAAGTACAGCACACACCCTCTGAATGGGAAACTGGGGCCCTCGGGTGGGATGCGCGGCCTCCCTAGGGCTCTGAGGGGGTGGGGAAATGAGGGCTGAGGGTCGCTGCCCAGGTCATCGCTTTTCTGGCAGTCTGGCCACTTGGCCAACATTCAACGAAGGACCCTTTAAAAAAAATTCTGGAAAATTCAAAACGCAACACCACTCCCCACAGTGCCCCCCTCCCCGCCATTCTCCCCTCCAGAGGGGACAGCCTCATGCCTGGTCAGGGCTGCACAGGAAAGGGACAGAACACGTGAAAGGGCAGAGCCCAGGGTCCTCCTCCTGGTCGGGCGGGTGGGCATGGCCACGGCGACAGCCTGTCTGCGAGGACAGGAGCACTTAGAAATCTGGGTCACGTCAGAAGCCTCCCCGCAGGAGCCGGCAGCTGTTTCAGAGACCTGCACCCGCCAGCCTGAAAATAGCTCGGTCCTTTTCCCCGTGAGACACAAGGTTTAGCAATCACGGATCTGGCAAATAATGAATTTGGTATCCGCTGCAGTGACACCTGCTGGGAACCAAGAGACAAAGGACGTGGGGTCCTGCCCTCCAGGGAACCGTAGGTGAGAAATAGCTGGGCTTTGAAGGGCGCCTGGGTGTCTCGTCGGTTGAGCCTCCCACTTCAGCTCAGGTCATGATCTCAAAGTTCGTGAGTTCAGGCCCCACATCAGGCTCGCTTCTGTCAGGGGAGAATCCTGTTCAGATCCTGTCTCCCTCTCTCTGCCCCTCCCCCCACTCACGCTGTCTCAAAAAAAAAAAAAAAAAAATAGCTAGGCTTTGAACGCTTGAGTTTCCCAAATGGGTCCTTACATACCCCTTTCCCTCATCTTGCTGATGGGAAACCTGAAATCCAGGGAGGGTGGTTTGCCCCGACCCGGGGGAGGGGCTCTGGGGGAATCTCACCATCGACAGGGATGTGGACCCAGAGTTCAGTTCCAGGATCCGGGCTCCTTCCTCTGGGGCAACGGTTTGTCTCCAGGGGCAGAGGTGGGAGCGGCAGGTGGTGGGGAAGGCAGTGGGAACCCAGGGGTCAACGTTCCCAGTTGAGCCTTGGCTGGTGGAGGCAAGAGACTGTGGCGGCCCCACAGTAAGCAGCAAGATGGAAACCTGAGGGCTCCAAGCACCTGTGGGGTGCGTGTGGGGTGGGAGAGCACAGGACCTCAAAACCAGTCTTCTGACACTATCTCCAAAGACGTAATAGTGACAGATTGAAAACACGATCCATTCCTCATGACTTGAGAGCCATAGCTCTAATCTGTTACCACAGAACTATCATGGGGTCGGGGGGAGGGGTTATGGGGGGGTCAAGGGTAGGGCTTCAAAAGTCCTGAGGCTGGGTCCCAACCCTAGAGATTCTGTCACCGCTGGCCAGGTGGGGCCTGGGTCTGGGGTGTCAGAGCTCCCAGGGAGTTCTGAGGGTGACCACTATGGGAGGCCAGTGCTTTAGAGATTTCCAAGTTTTCAAAAATCCTGTACTGGCATTTCCCCTCCTTTGAAGAACCATACAAGGAACCTGGGGATTTGTAGGCAGGACATGCTGTTAGCATCGGACCCTGCAGAGGCCCACCCAGGTCTGGATGAGGGCAGCAGACTCAAGGGACACGGGGCAGATGTGTCTTGTGTGTGCTTCAATTTGGGAATAATTTACATATCGTAGAATTGACCGCTTGAAGTTGACAGCTTTATGAGCGTTTTGATGGATGCCTATAATCCTGTGACCGTCAACCACAATCAAGAAATAGCCAAGTTCTAGGGCACCTGGGTGGCTCCGTTGGTTAAGCATCCAGCTTCAGCTCAAGTCATGGTCTCACGGATCGTGAGTTCGAGTTCTGCATCCGGGTCTGTGCTGACAGTTCAGAGCCTGGAGCCTGCTTCAGATTCTGTGTCTCCCCCTCTCTCTCTCTCTCTCTGCTCCTCCCTTCCTCACGCTGTCTCTCTCTCTCTCAAAAGTAAATAAACATTAAAAAAAATAATAAAAAAGAAAGATATAGAAAGCTCTATCCCTGGGGCGCCTTGGCGGCTCAGTCGGTTGAGCATCTGACTCTTGATTTCAGCCTAGGTTATGATCCCAAGGTCATGGGTTCGAGCTCCACATCAGGCTGTGTGTTGACAGACTGGAGCCTGCATGGAGAGGCTTGGGAGCCTCTCTCTCTCTCTCTCTCTCTGCCCCTCCCCTGCTCTCTCTCTCTCTCTCAAAAATAAATACATAAAACATTTAAAAAATTAAATGAAAATGAACATTAAAAATTAAAAAAAAAAAAAAACCACCTCTATCCCCAGGAAACAGTCTCGAGAGACAATTTGAATGCAGTGCCAGGGGCCTGATTGGGGATAGAGGTTCCAAACCCTCACCCCCAAACTCTCTGTCCCTCTGAAAGTTGTGAGTCTACAAGCACCTATTTCTGGCCAAGGCGACTTTCCCGACGGTTGGAAGTAATTATTCCCCAAGGGCCCGGCTCTGCCTCATTAGAGCTTCTGTTGAAAAAGCCAGGTTGCTAATGTCGCTCTTCTGGCTTCGGAGTCCAATTTTCCAGGCCTGTACAGCAGGCACAGTCGATACCTCCTACGATCGCTAGGGCCACTTCTGGTGGCGGAAAAACGTTCACCAGCTGCCCAGAACGATTACAAGTGCGTTCCTCACGCAGCTGTCCCCGGCTGCCGAGAAAACATTTAATTGGTGCGGAGGTCGCAGGATCCTCTCCCAATTAGGGTCCCGTCCTGCCAGCTGCCATCTGCGCCGGGGACAATCCGGACCGGGCTTCCTCGTAGGACACACGGTCGTCCGCTCTGGGGAACAGCCACACAGTCCTTCAGCGATTGCCTGGCCCCTTTCAAAAGGCAGACTGTCCTGCAGTCTGGGGCTCTCGTCTTTGCCTCCTGGTCAATTATCTGGGAATCAGGATGGAATGAGAAGAATAAGAATCTTCCATGAACAGGGAGCACTGCGTGTGTGGACGTGACAGTTAACAAAATGTTCCCGCTAGGGAGGACCTTTGAGAAAGTGGGGAGGGCCAGGGTGGGGCTTAGGCCGCAGGGTGAAGTCGATGAAATGCCCACTCATGCGGAGCCTCCTCCAGGAAGCAGTCCCGTAAATGCCCAACGTCTGCCGTGCTCCCCCCGGGCCCTGGAATGACTCCGGTAAAGGCAGAGCCTCCCAGACGGCCCGGGGCTGGGCATCTTCAAAGGGGGGCTCCGCGGCCGAGGCCGCAGTGGAGACGGTTCGTCTGGACCCCTGCTCCCCCCTCAACAGACTCGGATTTCGTTTTCTGTGAAGGTTGGCCTGTAGGCCACACTTTGTTTCCAGGGCAGTTCCGGGTTCACAGTAAACTCAAGAGGCAAGTACAGGGGTTCCCCACTTGCCCCCGTCCCCCCGTACACGCACAGCCTCCTTATCAACATCCCCCACCAGAACGCGACACTTGTTGCAGTAACCGATGACCCAAGAGTGACACGTCGCAGTCCCCCGAAGGCCACGGTTCACATCAGGGCTCGCCCTTGCTGTTGTGCTTGCTGCGGGTTTGGACAAATGTACGATGACACGTGTCCATCATCACAGCATCGCACAGAGTAGTCTCGCTGCCCTAAAAACCCCCGTGCTCGTCCCTCCTCCCCCCAACTCCTGGCGACCACGGATCTTACTATCTCCACAGCGTTGTCTTTTCCTGAATGTCATGTAGTTGGACTCATACGGTGTGTCGGCTTTTCAGATCAGCTTCTTTCACTGAGTAAAATGCATGTAAGTTTCCCCGGTGTCTTTTCATAGCTTGGTAGCTCACGTCCTTTTAGCACTGACCTTCCACGGTCTGGACGGACCACAGTTTACTCATCCATTCACCTCCCGAAGGACATCTCGGGGGCTTTCAACTTTTAGCAATTATGAATAGAGCTGCTGTAAACATCTGTGTGCAGGTTTTTGTGTGGGACCAACATACTCTTTTTTCCCTAGAGCGGGGAGACGGAGTCCCTCTCCCCCAGCCCTGGCCCCAGGCCCAGAGTTCCTGGGCATTACAGCCCCCCGAAACACCCTCCCTGCAGACAAAATCTGCCGGTGCTCTCATTAGGCCTGGGGCTGCCGAATCGCCTCCCGATTCAGAGAATCCTCGAGTCGATAGCAAACAACACTGGCTGAGATCATTGTGCTATTTGTCCACAGCGCCCAGGGAGACAAGCAGCGCCCCGGTGACAACGAGGCTGTCTCTTGAGTCCCTGCTGGGGCTCCCCCACCCACTGCAAACCCAGTCCCAGCCAAACCTGCATGCCGTTCAACAGCGCAGATGACACCTGTCCACAAAGCTGTCCCTGAGCGCCCCACTGGGAAACAATGTCTCTTCTCCTCACTCCCTTGCAAATAGCCTTCTTTTTTATACATTTTTAATCTTTTATTTATTTTTGAGAGAGACAGAGCACGAGTGGGAGAGGAGCAGAGAGAGAGGGAGACACAGAATCCGAAACAGGCTCCAGGCTCCGAGCTGTCAGCACAGAGCCCGACGCGGGGCTCGAACTCAAACCATGAGATCGTGACCCGAGCTGAAATCGGATGCTTCGCCACCTCAGCCACCCAGGCGCCCCTTAAATAGCCTTCTCACTCTAGAACCATTTTAGATTCATAGGGAAGTTCAAAGACGGTAGATGAGAGCTCCCATAACATGCCACACCCGGGGTCCCCTACGTTGACATCTTATGTTACCATGGTACATTTGTCAACACTAAGAAGCCAACATGGGTACAGTAAACTTCAGTCCTCATTCAGCTTTCATTAGTTTTTTTTGAATGTCCTTTTTCTGTCTCAGGACCCCCTCCCGGGTGCCATATTACATTCAGTTGTCTTAGGCTCTTCTGATAAACAACAGTTCCTCAAAAACAGTTCCTTGTTTTTGATGATCTCAACAGTTTGGTCAATTCAGTAATTGTCTTTTGGTTTTGGGGCTTTTTTGAGAGCGAGAGAGAGAGAGGGAGAGAGACAGTATGAGTCGGGGAGGTGCAGAGAGAGAGGGAGACCCAGAATCCCAAGCAGGCTCCTTGTTGACAGCAGAGAGCCCGATGTGGAACTCAAACCCGCGAACCGTGAGATCACGACTTGAGCCAAAATCGGACGCTTAACCGACGGAGCCACCGAAGCGCCCCTAGTCAGGCGTCTTGAAGAAAGTCCCTTGGCTTGGGATCGTTGGACGTTGTCTCCTCGTGCGCAGATGGGGCTATAAGTTTCCGGGAGGAAGGGCACGGGGGAAGGCACCTCCCCCCCCATCATTACATCTTGCTCTTTGTTCTTTGCTGCCACATTTTCCTGACCTCCCTTCCCGCTGAAGGTCTGGCCCAGTCTGTCCTCCACAGAGCGCATCACAAAAAGTACCCACCTGCTTAGGTGCCCACCTGACCATAAGACGCCTGAGTGGATGCCACATGCCGGGCATCGTCCTAGTCCTGAGGTCCATAAGATGCCACTGGAGAATAGGAATAACGATATCAAGTAACTTCCCCCGGGCCCTTGGGTCCCGGAGCAGGGAAGACAATCAGGAACGCGGAAGGTCTTCCACGATCAGGTTGGTCTCTCTCTGGTTCCCGCCCTTTGCTGGTGGGCGTTCTCTGCACAGATGGCATGTGTGGGCCCTCATGATGTGTGTTCTGCCTCAACTTGGCCACTTGTTACTGAGATGCCCTCAGAGAGGGACAGCTGGGCTTCCGATCCAGAGGGAAGTCACAACACACACACCATCCCCCCCACCCCAACTACAAACGTGAGATTCAATCGGGTGCTGGGTGTGAATGATTGCATAGCTGGAGGAGGCAGACGCGGCTCAGGAGGCGGGAGGGGGGGACTGGATAAATCCCTTTAATGCCCTGGGCGTGCCTGCCATGCCTCCTCCCTATAAGTAACTCCAAACAAAAATCACAAAGCACAAAATGTCTACGTATGTTGAAATTAGAGTAACGTCTTATTTATCTGGTTGCCATTGTTCTGCATAGGTTTGTCAATAATAAATTTTCCCCCTTCCTTCGGCTTTGCCTCCCCACTGTGAAGCCAGGCTTAGTTGGGGTGATGGAGGGGGGGGTCCCTTCATTTCTCACTGCCTCCCCAGCTCCTCTCCTCTGGTGTCCTAGAGGTCAGGAAGCCCTCATCCTCCTCTAGCTCACCCACCGGGCCCACAGAGCCTCTTCGACCATTGAGACCAGTGGTTTTGCAATCCCCACTCTCGGGAAGGTCTTGAACACTTTCCCTCCTTGAGAACAGGAGAGCTAGTGTTCAACCCCCCCACTCCCACCACCCACAGCCGGGGGTCCTTCGCTGCAGATTTCTGAAGCTCAGATGCTTCGGACAAGGCATGACCAAGAAGCCACAAGAATGCCACAGCCCGTCCAAGACAGCACGGGGCGTTCAGAATCAGCCGGAGACCCATGGACCAGTCCACAGCGTCACTTGACTCCCGCGATGAAGTCCGGCCCCCACTTCTCCTTCATTCACGCCCTCAGCCACGGTGTGAGGGAGCCTCTTCTGCTGGCGCCCGAGACCATCTCTTCCCAACTCCACTCAGGACAGTGTGTCCATAGCTTTGCCATGATGGAAGTGATTATCCCAGAGCGTTCGGCAAGCCCTATGACCCAGGGCTCCTCTCCCCAGAGCTGGTGGCTAAACACACTCTGCCCTGAGGCCAGGTTTCCCTGGCACCACGGCTCTTCTCCAAAAATCCAGATCAGTGGGGGCTGCCCTGCCCCGAAATGCTCCACAGAAACCCCCTTCCTTCTATAGATCTATGTCCAGAGTCAAAGCCTCCGGTGTCCTTCCCAGCTGTGTGTCTTGGGGCAAATCTCTGGGCTTCTGCGGCCCTCTGGTCGCTCACCCGTGAAAAAGGGACAGTACTATGCATCCCTTAGGCAAGTGGCATCTCACTGGGCTTTAGAACGGGCCTGTGCCTCTATAATAAGTGACCCATGGACCATGTGGATTCTCTGCCTCTCTCCAGTGGAGGGCAAAGGTCTTCCCCTCCGTCACCACCGGCTCCTCAGGTGGGGCTCTGCCCTGTGGACGCTGGGTCTATGGGAGGAGTCCATCAAGGGAGGGACAGGGGGAGAGGTCTGCCCTGAGAGCACGCATTGAGGGAGTGCATTATCTGTAGAGAATTAAAAAACAAACACACAAACAAAAAACCACAGGGCAACTGGGTGACTCAGTCGGTTAAGTGTCCGACTTCAACTCACATCATGATCTCACTGTCCGTGAGTTCAAACCCCACATCGGGCTCTCTGCTGGCAGCATAGAGCCTGCTTGGGATCCTCTGGTCCCCACCCCTTCCTTTGCCCCTCCTCCCCCTCACTCCCTTTCTCAAAAATAAGTGAACATGTTTCAAAAAGAGAGAATTTTAAAAGAACGCGAAGACTGACTCCAAGTTGGTCTGTTTTTAAAAATCACCATGTGGGGGCGCCTGGGTGGCTCAGTGGGTTAAGCGTCCGTCTTCGGCTCAGGTCACGATCTCGCAGTCCGTGAGTTCGAGACCCGCGTCGGGCTCTGGGCTGATGGCTCAGAGCCTGGAGCCTGCTTCCGATTCTGTGTCTCCCTCTCTCTCTGCCCCTCTCCCGTTCATGCTCTGTCTCTGTCTCAAAAATAAATAAACGTTAAAAAAAATAAAAAATAAAATAAATAAAATAAATAAAAATCACCATGTGCCAATTATTCCAAGAAACATCAGTGATAAAAGACTCTTCCCCTCTCAGATGGGGGAAACGCTCCCACCGCCCCTCCCCTGTGGCAGGCCTCTGCTGGCAGCCGGCCACTGTGGATGTTCAACAGTTAAGGGAGGGACCTGGTTACAGGGAGGCTTTGGACACTCACAATCATGACCCCTCGGGTCTCTCGTTGCCCCCGACAGACACCTGCTCTCTGGTGTTCTGGGAAAATCCGTAGCATTTTCCTGCCTTGGGATCTGTGGTAGATTTTCAACTTTCGCAGCCTGGCCCGTCAAGTCACGGAGTCATTGATTTCTTCTTCAATCTGGGCTGGGGCAGGACTTGCTTTGGCCAATAGAACGCAGCGGGAGTGATGGTGTGCAAGCTCCAGCTAGGTGTCGAGAGTCCCGGCAAGCTTCCGCTCTCCCTCGCAGGGCCCCGGTGCCGCCCAAAGCCCAGGCTAGTCCGGGGGGGGGGGGGGGTGTGTGTGACAGCGCGCAAGGTTCTGTCACCCGCATCACCCCAGCCCCGCCAGCCAACGCCAGGGCCAGGAGTGAGGCCATCCTAGACCAGCCACTCCCCAGAGCACCTGCCAGCGGACTGCAGACCCATGAGCAAGCCCGGCCGAGATCGGCCACGCCTGGTCCTGATGCTTACGACCGTCCGGCCGATCAGAGGATTCAGACACCATAATAAACGTTGGTGTTTGAAGCTCCTAAGCGTTGGGGTGGGTTTTTTATGCAGCCACGGAGACAGTGTCTTTGCTCGTGCTGGTCACCTCCGTGCCTTTCGCCATGGCTGCATGCAGAAATTCTGCCTCTCCAGGGGCGCCTGGGTGGCTCAGTCAACTGAGCGTCCGACTCTTGATTTCAGCTCTGGTCTCACGGGACGTGAGCTCGGGCCCCACATCGGGCTCTCCACTGACAGGGCGAAGCCTGCCTGCCTGGGATTCTCTCTCTCCCCCCTCTCTCTGCCCTTCCCCTGCTCTTGCTCTCTAGCTCTCTCAAAACAAATGAATAAACATTAAAAAGAAAAAAAAAAAAAGAAAGAAAGAAATTCTACCTGTCCCTCAAGGCACTTCTTTCCTACAAACCGCTCCCCCCCCCCCCCCCGATTTCTCAGGTTGGAATTCATTTTCTGCTCCCACAGCTCTTGGCTCAACTTCTCTGGTTACTGCAATTTCCTTCACCTTGGATGTATCTGCACACCAGCCCTCCGTGAGGAGGAATACCGGGCCTTGATGGTCACTGTAACCTCTCCAGTACCAGAAATGCAGTGACCTTGAGGTTCCCAAATTCAACAGCACAGAGGTCACTTGCAGACCGCGCCCACTGCCCGAGACTCTGATTCATCAGGTCTGGGGTGGGGCCCGGAAATCTGTATGCTTAACAAATACCCCAGGGTATTCAGATGTAGGGAGGGTGTGGGCGGTGCTGAGACCAATCGGATAGCTTGGACATGTCCACGCACTAAACACAGGAAGGACTTTCCGACCCTGAAAGTGGGGCCGAGTGACTTGCCCAAGGTCATGAGGAGGGAGAGTGATAAAGCCAGGATTCAGACCCCGTTCCAGAAAACTGTGCACATACTCTGTACATGTTCTCTGGGAAGGAGAACCCGCCATACCGGTCACTTGTACAACCCCAAACTCTGACGTGTTACTAACTCTGACGTTAGCCACAGTGGGCTTTCTTCCCGTAAAGATCAACGATTTTGGGAAAACATGCGTACACACACAAGCACATGCGTGCGGGCACATTTAAACAGCTGTTTCACGGGACACCTTGGTGGTCGGTTAAGCCTCAGACTTCAGCTCAGGTTATGATCTCACGGTTCGTGGGTTCGAGCCCCACGTCGGGCTCTGTGCTGACAGCTCAGAGACCGGAGCCTGCTTCGGATTCTGCGTCTCCCTCTCTCTCTGTGCCTCCCCCACTCGCATTTCTCTCTCTCTCTCTCTCTCTCTCTCTCTCTCACAAAATAAATCAACATTAAATGGGGCGCCTGGGTGGCTCAGTTGGTTAAGCGTCCGACTTTGGCTCAGGTCATGATCTCGAAGTCTGTGAGTTCGAGCCCCACGTCGGGCTCTGTGCTGACAGCTCGGAGCCCGGAGCCTGCTTCGGATTCTGCGTCTCCCTCTCTCTCTGCGCCTCCCCCACTCGCACCTCTCTTTCTCACACACACAAAATAAATAAGCATTAAACAGCTGTTGCTCGAGGAATCGCTGCCAGCGGACGGCCCTCCTCCTACTCAGCCCCACTCCCGTGCTGCAGCGGGAAGATGTTGGACTAACTCGCAGATGTCACCGGGATCAGCCCCGGTGAAGCGTCGCCTCCTGCCCAGACACTGAGCCGTACAGAGAGCTCAAGTTCCGAGTCTGCCTTCCTCTTCCCCGTGTCCCCGGCGAGATGGCTTGGATGAGGTCTCAGCAGGAGCCAGGGGCGGAAATAACAGACAACCACCCAAATGAGGACAAGCAGAGGCTATTTATGCAGAGTTTTCTGTAGCAAGGGGGTCGGCCACCACCACCTGCCTTTGGCACAGACTCACGGGCAGGCGGCAGAACGGGAAGCTTTGTAGGGAGAACGAGAAGGATCCAGGTGTGTCCCGAGTGGAGGCCGTGGGCCCCGGGGAGCTGGAGGCGGGCTAACCGGAAGCGGAGACATCCCAGGTGATTGGTTAGGGGAGCGTATTTGGCCTCCTGTCCTTGGTCCTCCATTGGAAGGGGGACACACATAGGGAAGCTGGCAGATACTGATTACACAGGGGCTGTGGGTTCGTTTCCTGGGTTAGTACTGGCTGCATGTTGGGGGTCAGGGTCTCTGTTTTTACCTATGGTCCACTCATATCCATTTGTATATTTAGTGACACAGAATTCAAGTCCCAGCGTATTTCTCCCTGCCGTTCGGCCCCGTCCTCACTTCCCGCAGAACAATCCACGGTCGCAGTCCCGCAGAACAATGTCACAGTCTCCACGGCGTGTGACATAGGCCCTCCCCCCACCTCCCCCAGTCTCTCGGCAGCCAGAGGACACAGCTGAGCGGAGCTCAAGCAAAAACAACCGCCTCTTTGGGGGACCCCAGAAAAGAGCTCTGCTCCCGTTCGTGTCCCCACCCGTCATCCGAGATGTCTGTTGGAGGAAAATCCACCCTCTGAGTCACCTGGAACCCCTGTCACCCCCATTTCCTCCAACACTGATCAGATACAGTCAATGACCTTTACACGTTCACTCTGGGGGCTCTGAGGAGGGTGATTTTGCACAAAGGACCCCTCTTGACGCCACTAATTGTGGAGTAAACAGACTTCCAAGGGACATCCCACCTTCTGGCTCCTTTTCACGGCTTCCTTTTCATCTTCCATGCTGCTCATGCGAGGAGGCTGGGAGTCATCCTTGTGACTCCCTGCTCGCCGCCCATGCTCGGTGCAAACTCCTCCCCAAGTCCTTTCAATGCAACCTCCAGAATCTTCCTCAGTTCTGTCCAGATCCCAACGCTCCCATCCCCCGCCGCCCGCACCTTAACCCCAGCACGTCCCTACGAGGCTCCCGGGTTAATGGAAGTGAGCCCAAGCTACCAAACTCTGTTTGAAAAAGAATTACACAGGAGTATATTTTTCTTGCAAAGAGATAAGAGGGGATGATTAATGGTTCGCCTCAGGGCTTCGGAAAGACACCCCGCAAGTGCTTATTTTTAGAAAACGAAGACGCCATTTTACTTTTGTCTTGTTTTGTCTCTGCTTTCTTTAGAGTTGACCTACAGTGACATATTCGCTTCGGGTGTACAACATAGCGTTCTGGCAATTCCATACGTTACGCGACGCTGGCGGTGAGAAGGATGCCATTTTAAATCTCATTCCCGGGGCAACCGGTTAGAACCAGAGATGCGTTAGAGGTTGGAGGTCACGGTTGAAGCTGCAACTCCATCTCTAAAACCCGGGCCGCTTAGAGAAGACCTTGTCAGAAACAGCATTTGCGAAGACAGCTTTTTAAGGTTTGTTTGGTTTTTTTTTAAATTTATTTAACTTATTTATGCAGACGAAGTGAGAGAGAGAGAGAGAGAGAGAACCCCAAGCAGGCTTCGTCAACACAGAGTCGGATGCGGGGCTCGAACTCGTCAACGCCAAGATCATGACCTGAGCCAAAATCAAGAGTTGGGCGCCACCCAGGCGGCCCCGCGAAGACAGTGGTAAGATGGAAAAGAGCATCTGCTTTTCTACAGCTGCAAGGAAGGAGGTCACTTTTTTTTTTTTCATCGCGATGAGATCTTTCACCAGTGGTTAGAAGGACGTGCAGTTTCAAGATCAAGCCCTAGAACTTGATTGGCAAACGTCAGAAGAGTTTGCCCAAGGACCTCAAAACTTGGGGGAAAACAAATGGCAGAGAGAGGTCATGGACACTGGGGGATGCGGTGCGGGTGTGAAGTGTGGCCTCTGAGCCCTGCTTCCCCTGCTTCCCCTCCGGCTGCCTCCCCACTCGGCAGCCAGAGGCCAGCTGTGAGCCCCCCACCCCACCCCTGTCTCTGTGTCCCTCCTCTGCTTAAACACATCACTTGCCTGTGTGACCCACCGCCTGTTGAGTGAAGACTTTGCCCGGCTGGGGATGGTGAGGGTCTGTACATCCCTTCTGCCCCGTCCCCACCTCTCCAGCTGACTTTCCTGTCCCCGTCCTTGGGCGTGCCAGCCTCCTGGTCTTCCTTCACCACTTGGAGAAGAACCACCTGCCAATCAGGACCATTTCCTTTAGACTTCTGATGGATGGAAATTAGTTCCTACCATGTTCGAGCCCGCACTACGTTGTTCGGATCGTTTGTCCCGACGGCTAACATGACCTTAACTGGCCAACCAGGGTATTCGATCAACAGCTCTCAAGAGTCTCTTTTCTGCTTCTGAAGATGAGGATTACATTACCCACCTCTGGGGTCATTAGAGGACAGAGGACGGTGTGAAACTCCCAGCGTGGGGCTAGCTCCGTGACAGTGGAGCTCAGGCATAAGAAGGTGGGGGTGTCAGAGATTCAGAACCACATTTCAGGATAACAGAGAGCAAGAGAGAAACACAGTTGCCTCTGATAATAACGATCTCTCGGATATAATCGGTGGCGATTGCATCTCTGGCCTGGTAGAGAAATTGAAAGAAAAAGAAAAACACCGTAGTAGAATGTCAGGCTTTGGAGTGGGACGGGACTAAATCTGAGTTCCCACTTTACCACTTGCAAAGTTGCGTGTCTGTGACCAGTCTTTTCAGTTCTTCGAGCTTCGGTTTGCCTGTGAAGATACCAACCGACTGACCGTATGGGGAGGAAGTCCAAGTTCAGTAATGAGGACTTTTGGTTGCAGGCAACAGAATCTGTTCTAACGAAGGAATTTATTAAGGAGACTGGAAAATCTACAGAACTATTTATTACGAGGCGAGGGCTGAGGAAATTGGCTCTGAGCCAGCCTTCCTTCAACAACTACCAGGACCACGCTGCTGAACGAACTGGTCTACCGAAAGCGCTGTTCCTTTGCCTGATCGGGAAGCTGCAGGATCCAGAAGCAGCTGATTCAAGAACCATGCCACCTCTAGCCCAGCCCGTGCCAGGAAAACAGACGCCTTGTACCCTGCCCCTCTCTCTGCTCAAGTGACTCAGTGGCAGATCAAAGCCTCACGCGAGATCATCTGGTGCACGGGACTTACATCACGCCTGGAAACTAGCTGTTCGGCGGTCTGGAAAACGTCTAGCTTTCTAGTCTTTATAGTATAAGAAGTTACTTGAGAAAGAGGTCGGAAAAAGTGTTGAGTGAGCCAATACCTCCGTGGAAAACATTTATTAATGCAGCCTCTGGCACCGCTCGACGCATTTTAACGAGAGATAGCATAGTTAAGGGCCAAAAGTCTGTAGCCACGCAGTCTGGGTTCAAATCCCTTCTCCCCCACTATTACTGTGTCAAGTTACTTCCCCTCTCTGTGTCTCAGCTTACACAGTTAGGCTAATTACAATAGGTCATGCACCTTACAGGCTCGTTGTGGATGTTAGATGACTTCGTAATTGCTTCGAAGTATCTGGTTCACGAGGCACTACCAGCCCACTCTCTGTCCTGGTCTTCATGACTCAAATGCAAAGAGTAATTGCATTTGCTAGAGTGACACCACGTGGGCATCCAAACTTTCCAGACTTCACCTCTCACTTGAACATCTCCTTCCTTTCCTCAAATGCTACTGAGCCAAAGAGCCTGATGATAGGGGCGCCTGGGTGGCTCAGTCGGTGGAGCGTCGGCCTCTCGGTTTTGGCTCAGGTCACGATCTCCTGGTTTTGTGAGTTCAAGCCCCATATCGGGCTCTGTGCTGGCAGCGCGGAGCCTGCGTGGGATTCTCTGTCTCCCTCTCTGTCTGCCCCTTCGCCCACTCACGCTGTCTCTGTCTCTCTCGAAATAAATAAACTTATATACCACAAAGGAGCTGGTGATAATAAATAGTCACAGTGATAATAAATAGTCACTGTATTTGCTGCTCTGTGTTTGTTATCACAACAACATCGCTTTGGAGATCGGTATTGTCATCCTGAGTTTAAAAATTAGGAAGCTGAGGTTCAGGGATATTAAATGAATTGCCAAAGGTCAGTTGTTAGTGTCAGATTTACTACTGAAAGCCAGCCCCCTGCTCATGGCTGCAACATACCTCCCTCCCTTTTTATGCTTTCCCTCGTTCAGGTGGAGCAGAGCTGGGCTCTCCTTGTAGTTCAGTCCTGATCTCTGATTCATGGAGTGCAGCAGCAAGTAAGAAAGGGTCCTTGCCCTACAAGAGCCTGCGGTCAATCTGGGAGACCTATAGACAGACAGTTAAAGCATGATCCATGCAATGGGGAGTGCGAACAAGGTACAGAAATAATACAAAAGAACCTTAGATTAACTAGGGCTTCAGACAAGAGCTTCAGGGAGGAGGTGAAAGCTGGGGGCGGGGGAGGTTTACAAAGGCTAAAGTTGGGGCAGAAAGCAGAACAGGAGGAAAAGACCTACCGCCCAGAGAGGGCAGTATGTGCAAAGGCACGGAGGCAGGAAAAGCAGCATGGGGTGTCCAGGCAATGACCAGGAGATCTATGTTTCGGACATACAAGAACGGCAGAAAACAGGATTAGCAAGGATGGCGAGGGGCCTTAAAAAAGCTACACTACAGCACTGAAGAAACAGGGAAGAGTAAAGGGTCTTAAGTAGCTGAAGCTCAGGGTATGACTTGCATTTGAGAACAATTCCTGTTTCATGGGCAGGTCGCAGTGCAAGTGAAAATGTGAAGCCCCTTGTTCAAAAAGCAGGAGACAAGTGTTGTCAAAAGTACTGGCATATGAAGTTTTTTCTTTCAAAATGTTTTATCACAGGGCGCCTGGGTGGCTCAGTCGGTTTACAGCATCCGACTCTTGATTTCGGCTCAGGTCATGGTCCCAGGGTCGAGGGATCGAGCCCCGCATCGGGCTCCACACTGAGCGTGGAGCCTGCTTGAGATTCTCTCTCTCTCATGCTCTGCCCCTCTCCCTGGCTCATACTGTCTTTCTAAAACTAAAATTGATAAACATTAAAATACTTCATGACTTATAAAACGTAAGTTTTGTTTTTCTACCTTCCACTGTATTGATTTGTGTTCTAATCCTTGTTTTCTTCCTTTGGCTTGCTTCTGATACAGGTTGCTCTAGATTTTCTAATGTCCTAAGATTGAAGGTTAAGCTATTGATTTGTGATTTCTTCTTCTTTTTAATGTGGGCATTTATAGCTGTAAATATCCTGGTGAGCACTGTTTTAGCTTATCTCATCAGTTTGGGGATGTCATGTTTTTGTTTTCATTCAACTCAAAGTATTTTCTCATTTCCCCTGTGAGTTCTTCTTTTTCCCCATTGGTTACTTCGGAAACCGATGTGGAAGTTTAATTTCCCTGTGTTTGTGAACGTCTCAACTTGCTTTCTGTTGATTTCATTCTTACTGACTTTGAATTTGATTGCATTGTGGCTGGAGAATGTACTTTGTATGGTTTCATGCTTTTAAATTGATCAAGACTTGGGGCACCTGGGTGGCTCAGTTCGTTAAGCATCTATCTGACTTCAGCTCAGGTCATGATCTCATGGTTCATGAGTTTGAGCCCCGCGTCGGGCTCTGTGCTGACAGCTCGGAGCCTGGAGCCTGCTTCGGATTCTGGGTCTCCCCCTCTGTCTGCCCCTCCCCTGTTCACGCTTTGTCTGTCTGTCTGTCTCTCTCTCTCTCTCTCAAAAATAAAGAAACATTAAAAAAATTAAATTGATCAAGATTTGCTTTATAAATCAGCATGTGGTCTATCCTGGGGGATGTTCCATTTGTGCTTGAGAACAACGTACATCCTGAGTGGAACACTCTGGAGATGCCTGTTAGATCTGGTAGTTTCTGATGCTGTTCAAGTCTTTTAATCCTTGCTGGTCTTCTGCCTAGTTGTTGCATCCATTATTGAAAGTGGAGCATCGAGTGGCGCCTGGCTGGCTCAGTTGGTAGAACACGCGACTCTTGATCTCAGAATCATGGATTTGAGCCCCATGTTGGGTGTGGAGCCTGCCTGAAAAAGAAAGAAAGAAAAGAAAGAAAATGGAGTATTGAAATTTGTAAGCATTACTGTTGAATGTTGTATTTCTGTTCTCCCTTCAATTTAGTTGGTTCTTGCTTCAAGTATTTTAGGGCTCTGTTGTTTGGTGCATATGTAATTATAATTGGTATGTCTTCCTGATGGATTGACCCTTTTATCATTGTAAAATATCCATATTTAACCCTAGTAACATGTGTGTTTTAGTCTGATACTTGTACGACCACTCCAGCTCTCTTACAGTTGCCATTTGCATGCTATAGCTCTTTCCATTCTTTTACTTTTCATCTACTTGTATCTTTGAATCTAAAGTGCTTTCTCAGAGAATAGACGCCCACAGGTGGTAGGGTGGGAACACAGTGGGCTTCAGAGGTAGTATTCAGTCCTAAGATTTAAATCCTGCCTCTGGAAACTGAATAACTTTTGTTATGCTTCTTCGCTTATGTGAGACCCAGTCTTTTTACCTAAAACTTAGGGATAATGATGCTTACTCTTGGGAACCGTGAGACGGTATGCATGAAGCCCGTGGCAACATTCCTGGTACCTAAAAGAGGATCAACAACCATTTAGGGCAATCACAACGAGCAGTTCCAAGCTGCAGACCCAGACAGTGCTGGAGGATCCTTCAAACTTTTTGAAGGAGGCCTTTAGAGACATCCTAAAGCAACTCATCTCTTTTTCCGTCTAGAAATTCAGAGATTGGTCTTCAAAAGCTCTGCAGCATAATCCTGATTCTCCTGAGCATCTCTCTGGCTGTCCTCTACACACAAAGCCACCTGCTGTCTCTGCTCTCGCCCCCGTGTCCCCACCCCCACTGATGCTCCTCTCCGGTTTGACACAAGGCTTGATGAAAAGATGAGAGTCTCCTTTGTGGACATGAGAATTTTGTTCCGACAAAAGCTGGCAGAATCCTCCTTGGATGTGTTGACAGCATTTTTATCACCTAGACATCCTCTAAAAAACTTGAACATGCCTAGCTTTTAATTGCCTTTCCAACCCACACAGAAGCTCTTTGGAGCATTAATCTGGGCTGTTTAGTACTTTCTGATTGCAACTCTACTGATGTAAACAGAACCACAGCTCTTTGTCAAGATGAGAGGAGACTTGAAATTTCTTGTTCTTCTCTGGTAGGAATTTCTCAAGAATCTATCACCAAAGAGCCCATCCACTTCATAATTATACGGGATATACAAATATCACAAAGAAGAGCTCAAACTACAAAGATGAGGCCAGAAATAGAAGAAGAGGGGAGGGAGGAAAAGCTTATGGGAAAAATAGTTGTGGGATGGGATCAATGCCAATGTCCTCCTAAATAAGAGGAGTGTTGAAGGGAGCAAGCATGCATGTTGTGCATGGCCTGTGCATCAGCCACTGGGTCACTGCGAACTGCAATCAAGGAGACTCTGACCCAAGCTAATACCACCCACGCAGGTGGCTGAGAGAGAGAGAGGCCATTTGCAGCCACACTGGCAACTCTTGTAGGGATGGAAAACGTCACATTCTCCTTGTCACAATTATGCCAGGGTACAGTCATCATGCTTGTGGTGGGAACAGACTTTCCTCATATTGAGATGGGACTTGCCTCTGGGGGAAACAAGGTCAACGCTCGCCTTGGTGACGTTGCTTGCTCCTTGGATAACCCAGGGGGAGGATCAGCTGTGGCTATCATGGGTAGGAAGTTGAATGGAATCAGAGTCCCCACCATCATCCTCAGCAAAGGGGCCAGAGAACATCAGTGAGCTCCCGGCCAAACCCTAGGTGCCCACGTTTCCACAAGAGATGGAGGGAGCCTTTCCCCATTGGCATGCAGGGGCAGCACCAAGGGAGAAGAGCCATGCCTGGAAGGAACTGACACACTAGCCCACACCACCCCGAATACAGTCCTAACCACACACTTGTGAAACAAGCACGTCATCCTCACCTCCATTTCCCTACCTCCCATGGACCTGGCTGCATTCTGATCCACTACTGTCGGCATTCTAGAGCTCAGTGAGAGGAGTGAACTGTTTGAGGGGAATGGTGGGGCTCTGGACGCTTGAAAGAAAGCCTTTGGGGGTGAAGTGAAGAAGGGTTTAGAGGAAGAAAAGAGGAGAGAGAGATTCCACATGGGAAATGTACCTCTTCCTCATTAGTTTCTCTAAGACGTCATGCACTCAGAGTTCAGTTGACCAAGTTCAATATGCCAGCTTTAGTCATGGATCCATGCAAGGCGTCTCTTTTGTTTGTTTCATTTTTTAATCTTCAAATCCATAATCTATCCTGTACAACCTGCTGCCTTTGCAGACAGGATGCAAACAGTGGATGTCTACTGGAGGCAATCACTGAAGTTCATGGATTCCTCACCACACCTTCAGAAAGACTTTTTGCTCTAATGCTTATTAGATGCTGTGAACCCAGGAGCTCTCTGATAGACTCCTGCACCAGTTTCCCACCTCCTCCATAAAAAAAAAATACCCTCATAAACCCCAGTCCTATCCCCTCATTGTTCTTTGAACTACACAGAGACTGGGATGGTGATTATGGCAGTAACAATCACAACGACTAATAAGAACGCCCCATGTGCTACTAAATAACTTCCATATATTCCATTTTCACAATAATCTCAAAACTCAATGGAATATTTCTATCCCATTGCACAAACCAAGAAACCAGTGCGTAACGATTAACCTGCTCAAGGATTTTCACTCAAGTGTGTCTGCTTCTTCTAAAACCCATCTTAAGCTCCAGAGAATGCTGGCGACAATGGATGAGCTAGAGTGTGCATGCAGAGAGCAGAGACAGCAGGAACTCACTTCTTTTTGTCTCCTAGAGCGCCAAACACAGGGCTTCTCACATCATAGGAACTTGTATGTTTAGTAAGCTGAGTTGAATTATGTGGCTCAGGAAAACCTGCCTGGATTCTTCCCCAGGACAATGAAACATGAGTTTCAAGAGCTACAGCGGCACGTATCTGAGGTTCTTGAATGAGGGAGGTGGGTGGATTATTCAGAGTTTGTTGCAAAATATCTAGTAGGCAGCTTAGGCCTTATATGTATTTAGAGCAAAAGCATGCAATTGTGCTACGTGCTGATTTGCGTTCTTTCTGCCATATTTATACTGCAACACCTGTAATTTTCAGATGTAAAGAGACTTCTCTCTGACTCCTTGAGTGTTCTCACAGACCAACAACAGTAAGTCTAACCACATTGAAACTGTCTATTTTGAGAAGTTAATGAGTTTAAGCTCCTTGTCTTCCACTGGTTTGGCAGGTGCATTATTATTATTTTGTAGTCTCTAGATGATCTCAGCAAAGAGTCCAGTTAGACACCAAATGTCGTCTTTTTTTAATGTTTACTTATTTTGAGAGAGACGGAGTGTGAGCAAGGGAGGGGCAGAGAGAGAGGGAGAGACAGAATCCCGAGCAGGCCCCGGGCTGTCAGCACGAGCCCAACTCAAGACTCGATCCCACGAACCATGAGATCATGACCTGAGCCGAAATCCAGAGTCAGACACTTAACCAACTGCGTCACCCAGGCATCCCAACACCAAACCTGATCTTGATGGGAACTCCGATTCTAAGGTTTAGGGTGTTTGTTTTACGTTATTACTAAGGTTCTGGGATAAACTGGAGAAGTGGACGGGAATCGACGATCAGGAACTTTGGGAGCAGGGGAGTCCTGGACCTCACCTTTAACATGAGAAGATCAGGAACAGGGCACATAGAGAATGGAAAGCATCCTGAGGGAATAGCTTGGTAGATATATCACCAAGAAGCTTGGTAGATATATCACCAAGGAGAATAAAACATGGTAGGGGTCACATGACAGAACTGGAACTCTCCAGGTCGGGATCTGTGTGCGGCACGTCTGGGTTCCCCGCAGTGTGTTGTGACCCACCCTTGTCAGAGCACCGGGGATGGCTCTGAGCTCCACTGAAACATGAACCTGTTGTTTAGGTTGCCCTGATCCCATTGCCCTCCTTCTGGAATCCTCACTCCACATTTCCTATGGAATCTCATCCCGTATACTTATTAGTCATTGGCTTAAGTGGGACTCATCCTGGGTTGGCCATGTGACCCAAGTCTGGCCCATGAGAGCCCTGCATCCCTCGGCCACTTAACTGATTCAGGGTCACCTTCCACTTTCAGGCTTAGAACTGCAGAGTCCCCGGGGTGGCCACCATGGGGCCAGATGATGAACTGCAGAACAGCAGGGGTGGGGGGCAGGGGGAACAAGTCCCTGTGAGGTGAACTCTGACCAAGGGAACAAGTAATTGAAAGAGCCAAATAGACTAACCTGCACTCCTTCTTGTCTTCCATGGGTGACTGTAAATGGTAGCTCTTCCCTGCAATTCTTTGGAGAAGTCCCATGTGCTGAACAAACGCGCCTACTAGGTTACCTGCTCTGTCCCTTCTCAGCCTCTCGAGGTCATATCCGGTGTGATTATGAGTTGCGCCATGTTGTTTCTCTCTTTTCTTCCCCACTGCCCCCTTCCTCCTCGCTCTCACCACTCCAGCCTCTACATTTCTCAAATAACATCCATGATTTCATCTTTGCTCCAGCCTTGCTTTCCAAAGAACCCGGAAACCCTCTTCATTACCTCGTTTGGTACTTAGCCAAGTGTTTGATCAAGTCCCGACTTTCCAAATCCTTAAGGGATCTGGAAGTGATCCCTCTTCCTCTTCCCAGAGGAAGGAGGACCACAACGTGTACCCAATTTTCGTATCAGTCACACAAAATGTTTAAAAAAGGAAACGAGGTAGGGGCGCCTGGGTGGTTCAGTAGGTTAAGTGTTCGACTTCAGCTCAGGTCATGATCTCGCGGTTCCTGAGTTCTAGCCCCACAACGGGTTCTGTGCTGACAGCTCAGAGTCTGGAACTTGCTTTGGCTTCTGTGTCTCTCTCTCTCTCTCTGCCCCTTGCCTGTTCACACTCTGTCTCTCTCTCTCTCTCTCTCTCTCTCAAAAATAGATAAACAATTAAAAAAACTAAAAAAAAAAAAGGAAATGAGACAGCAATGTAAAATCTTATAGCTACTCACTGAAACCTTTCTCTGTAAGGCAGTATTATCACCCCATTTCGCAGGTAACAAAACTGAGACTCAGAGATGTTTCAGAACTTAAGGGATGGAACTGGAACTCGTTTCTCATTTTCTGAATTCTCATTCACTTCTGGTACCTCTCGGGACCAGGTCTTAAATCCCCTACCGAGTGAAAGCTGCCGGGAGAGAGCAATGGGGTCTCCTTGCCTGTGGCCAGCATGTACTTGGGCAGAATTTGGTACAAGTGAGATGGCCGCAGGCCCCACCTGTGCTGAGCCCTTCCTCTCTTCTGCTCCAAGATCTGAACCTCAGCCTTGAATTTCCTCCAGGGGAAAAATGGCGCCACGTCAACTCTTCCCAGGGGTCTGTCAGAGCAAGAAGCCAGAGTGTTTGCAGGTTCATGGAAGGGCTCATAAAACTGAAATCCAGTTTTCTCTCTCTCATAGCCTGCTCTTTTTTGACAAGAGATTAGCAGGCTGTCCTTTGTTGCCTCTTCTCTTCCTTGGTACCCCATTGACTTCTGATCATTTCACTGTCAGCTCTAGGCAAGAGAGGAGAGACGCCACACCAGGTTGCTATTTATAGATGTTGCTGTTAAAGTTCTCACAGGAGAGAGATGCTTGCCTTATGTGTGAATTTCTTTATCCCACTGCTACTCGGGAGTTTGGTCCCAGACCAGCAGCATCAGCGGCATCTGGGAATTTGTTAAAAATGCAGAATCTCAAGTCTTACTTCCGACCCACTAGACCACAGTCTCTGTTGGGGGGGTCCAGGAATCTGTGTTTTCATAGCCACGCCAGGGGACTCTCATGTGCGTTAAAGTGGGAAAATCACTGCTTTCACCAATTTCCCTCTTCCCCCTCCTGAGTACAAATACTGAGGATTGGTTAAATTGCCCACATGGCTCCATATGACAGTCAGAGAGGCAGCTTGTAGGGCGGACAGCAATGGACCCTGGAATCCAGCAGAGAGGACCTCACTCCTCTCTCCCTCTATCTGTCTGACTGTGACCGTGAACTGATCTTACAGAGCCTCGGACTCCTTATTGATAACATGGAGATGATCGTAACCACTTTACAGAATTATTGTAAGCATTAAAGGGGACAGTGAGATGCTAGGAGCCCAACAAATGCTTATCGTGGTGGTAAATCCTCATCATCACCATCTCCCCTGTAGTGCTGAGTGTGGGGTATGTTTTAAACACTTGCTATGTCTTTTGGCTACCCCCAGCACATTTGGGTGGGGGGGGGGCATGATTTTATTATATCTCACTTCTTTTAATTTGTTCCCGGCATCTTTTGAACTCCACTGCTAATTTGGGGAAATAACCAGCGGTGACAGTTTTACGTGTCACCTTGGCTAGGCTCTGGTACTCAGTTATTCAATCGAACGCTTATCGAGGCATCACCGTGGAGGTATTTTACAGACGTGCTTAACATCTAGAATCAGTTGACCTTAAGTAAAGGAGATTATCTTTGATAGAATGATAGTGATCCTCACCTAGTCAACGGAAAGTCCTTAAAAGCAAAACTGAAGTTTCCCTGAGGAGGAAAAACTTCTACGTCAAGACTGCTGTACCAGCACCTGCCTGGAAGTTCCCAGCCTGCTAGACCGCCCCAAGGATTTCAGACTTGCCAGCCCCCACAATCACATAAGCCAATGCTTTCCGATAAATCTCATATTCCAGCCTTCTGAGTTCTGCCCATAGAGGGTAAAACTCAGAAATCTCAGTTCCCCGGCCTCCGTTGCTGCTGAGGCACAGGCACACAACCTCTATGCCAACTCTTGGACTCACCTGTCTGAGATTTGATTTCAGAAATGAGCCATAGAAAGAAGGAGGCTACATCCAGAACCATCCACAGGATGGTGGCGGGGGCATCTGGCTTTCAGGGTCGGTAACCATGGGAGCCACGGGTACATGGGTACCCCAAGAAGTTGCCTCGGTGGTGGGTGGGGATTCCTTGAATGCCAGAGGCGGTGATGTCCTTATCAGGTCAATTCTGCATTGTGATTCTGGAAGTTTAATCTTGAGCGTGATTCTCTAGCCTTCCTGACACTGTTGGGAGCTACAGTAATGTGTTTTTAATAAACACCTTTTCGACTTAGTCAGGGTCAGCTTTTCACCATCAGACACCTGACTTATCCAGACAATGGGACCAGAAGTTGTTGCCAGCTACAGAACCTTGGGGAGGAAAGTGACTTTGACTATCTGACCCAGGAATGGCACTGGAGAGCCAGCCAGCGTGAAGGAATGAGACCTGGCGGTCCAAGCCACGAGTCTTAAAAACGGTGACCTCAGTCATTTCCTGGGGTCGCCCTGAAGAACACACTGAAGACAAAGTTCACAGGGATCTGACTGTGCTGCCATTAAATGGTATGAAAAGTGTGAGGAATTCGGGGCCGGTGGGGATAACCCGTCTGCTTCTCGCTACACTCGACAGCTTGACAAGAGGAGCACCAAACCCTACTACCCTGCCCTTATTAGCACAGTGTTCTCTTCCTTCCTCATATGGAGACGCTCTCCCTGCCCTACTTTTGAGGCCTTGGAATGCCCCACCCACCGAAGTTACTCTGTTGGGGAACTCCAAATCTCTCCAAGTCCCCTTCACCCTCTGCCACCCCCGAAGATTGTCTTAAGACCTATAAGGAGAATCAGACCCCAACAGTCACAGAAGGCCAACCACAAAGTCAAACCTGGGAAGAAAAGTCATCCACATTAAAAGAATTGCAAGAAGTTGCTAATTTATGCCAGAAAGAAGCAGGGAGGCGTGTGTGGAAATTAACTCGGAAGACCAGGGAGGGAGGACCATCACGTGTATAGGCTGCATTTGTCAATAGGAGTGCTCTGACCAGAGATTTTGTGTTCGACAGGCTATCTTGAGCAATGGGTTGCAGTTCTAATCACTCTTTGTAATTGATCGGTTGACTTAATCCTGGATTTGTTGACAACCAACATAAAACGGAGTTCCAGAAATCCCATGGCATAATGTCGGACAACAACTCCTAAGCCTGGCTGCACATTAGAAGCACCCAAGGTGCTTTTCAAAATAGTGAGGCCATGGTTGCCGCCCAGACCAATTAAATCGGAATCCCCGTGGATCCGGCCCAGCCATCAGTATTTTTTCAGAGCTGCTCAGCTGATTAAAATGCATACCCAAGGTTGTGAAGCTCTGATGTAGAGGAAAGAGCTATAAATGTTGGACTGGATTAATTCTGCACCTTGAAAGGACCCTGAAGATACTCTCCTTGCCAAGGTATTGAGAATTACATTCGTAAGGGAAGAATCAGAGTCTTTGGAAGGTGCCACTGTCGCTCTTACCTGAGTAAGATTGGATGTGCAAGTGGGAGAGACTGCATTAAAATGGGCTCCCTAATGTCAGGGGGGTTGAAGGGATACAGAGCTGGCACCAGCTACTAGAAGATGCTTCAGGGTTACAGCAGTCAGCAGAGAGGCTGGGGTACCACTCAGGGTAGTGTGACCAAAGAGATTTTTGGAGTAGCCAAGCGATCGTGGGGTCTATGGATTCAAATAGGCGGGCAGCTACGATCCTATTTGACATTATAACCCCTAACTTTTAGCTTGGCCAACTGGAGCTTAACTTGAGCCACCGGAGAAGTTCCCAGGTCCGAGTTATTTAGAGACTCAGGGCCCTTTGATAATGTGATAATATCAAACGCACGTGCATTATATGGGGCGCCTGGTGGCTTAGTCGGTTAAGCACCAACTTCAGCTCAGGTCATGATCTCACGATTCGTGGGTTCGAGCCCCATGTCAGGCTCTCTGCTGACAGCTCAGAGCCTGGAGCCTGCTTCAGTTTCCGTGTGTGTGTCTCTCTCTCTACCCCGCTCACACTCACACTCTGTAAATATTTACATTATTTAATGTAAATAAACATGAAAAAATAAAAGAAAAAAAGGCATGTACATTATGTTTTATACCTTATTACTGTCTTCTGCCGGTTGCACTGGACAGTTTAGTGAGAAAGGTACTAAGCTCCATTAATGCCCTCTTGCCAGAAAGTACCTCTTCTTCCCCAGTTTGAAGAGGCTCTTCTTGTCTTGCTTGAGAGCCTGTGATGATGTCACCTAAAGAGGTTACTTTCATGCCAAAATCCAAACCTCAAGTCCCCCACGTGCTTTGCAATCACCACTTCCCAGAGGGACCTGTGGTCATTCCCCAGAATAACTATGTTCTGGGAAAAGGGAAATCATCAGACCATTTGAGGAGAATTGGACACCTACCCTGAGGGACCCAGGACTCCACGATGGTTTTCCGGAACCAGAAAGAACCAGTCCGTCCCAGTCAGCCTGCTGATATCTTACACACTTCTATCTTGGCACATAATGGTTAATTTTCCAGTTCCTGAGTATATAGTTGGAATACACATATTTATCAAGAAGAAGAATCCCCACACTGACTCTCCGACCTTCCATGCAAGGTAATTGTAGTAAGAAGGGCCATGAGGGAGGTCCCAGAGCTTCTCCTGCCTTCCAAAATTATGAACCAAAAAACAAGTCTACGTCTATAAGAGGATTAACAAAATCAGTTAATATGAATTAAAAATTAATATTAAAAAATTCAAATATGTGGAAGATGTAGGGGTATTGATTCTACTGTATCCCCCATTTAACTCACCAACTTAACAACGAATTTACAGATTTAAAAATGGGTCTTGGATAAAGACAAGTTATCATAAGCTTAGTTAGGAGAGGACCCCAACTGTAACTACCGTTCAAACATAGATCTTTAATGAGCCAATAAACATAGTTTCTGGAACTGTAGCTGTTCATCTAGTGGGGGGAAAAATGTTCCCTATCCTAATAAACAGAGAAAAACCAGAAGTGGTTTTGTTTTCACTTGGAAGGGACAGCAGTCTACCTTCATCATTTGCCTCAGGGCTGTGTCAACTTTCTCGCTCTGGAACATAATTTAGTCTATAGGGATCTTGCTTGTTTTGCCATCCTGCAAGACATCATATGCTCCACTAATAACATCATGCTTCTAGAATCTAAAAAAGCAGGAGGTAGATAGTGTTCCAGAGGCTTTGCCGACACATGCATGCCAGAAGGTGAGAGAGAAATCTCATGAGAGTACTAGATCCTGACACCTGGGTGAAGTTTCTGGGGATACGGTAATCTGGGAAATGATGCGACAGCTCCTTTGAGGTGAAAGGCAAGTAGTTGTACCCAACACTAAGAACCAGGCATAATATTCATTGGGCTTCCTTTTGTTTAGGAGGAAATATGCTACGATGGGATGCGTTTCTCCAACTTATTAACCAAGTGACCCAAAAGGCTACCAGCTTTGAGTGAGGCCCAGGGCAAGAATCGGCTCTCCAGCTAATGCCAGCTGTGTGTAAGAAGCTCGGTGTCTCTTAGAGCTAATGGCCCAGAAGATCCAACCGTGCTCACCCTGGGTATGGTGGACCACGATGCCACGTAAAGCATCAACCAATAGGATAATTCTAGTGCAAGCCCAAGAGCTTAAGAGAAGAACCAAGTCTTCTTCCCAGACAACTATTTGCCTTTTGAGAAACAATACTTGTCTCGCTTCTGAGCTTTAGTAGAGACCGAACGCATGACTGAATGGCCCCAACTATCATTACGTCTGAACTTCCCATGAATAATTGGATATTATCTGTTATACCAAGCTGTAAAAGCAGGCACAGTGGACGTGGTGGCTTTGAAGGACAATAAGAAGGAAAAACGCCCAGAGGAAAGAACTTCAAGTTATCTACTTTTCCTGGAAGGAAAGACGGCCAGGGGAATGCATCCATCTCGATCCCTGGTCTATGGCTAATAGTTTGGCTAATTGGCCAGAAATTCAGAAGGGACAACAGTAGAGGATCAGTGTCAAGCAAATTCGTTGGCGGGGGGGGGGGGGGGATGTTGGAATGGGCCTCTTAGAATGGGTGAGGTGTGTGGTGATGTTGTGTCTCATGTGAATAGTTGAAAAAGGCTCTTCTGGGGAAGAGGTTTTCAAAAGCAAGACGACTAATCTGACTATGGCTATCAATCACCTCTGCCACCCTACTGGGCTCTCAAAGGGGCCGTATTGTTACTGACACAGATCATACGTGAGCTTGACAACAGAGACTCCTTCTTACCAAGCTAACCTGGCTACTGCCACTACTGTTTCCCCACTTGCCAGCAGCAAAGACCATTGCTGGGCACCTGATATGGCACCTACTCGACCAGAATAGCCAGGTGCTCCGTGGTAGGTTGTTTGCGCTGGCCCCCTTCCATCTTGAAGGGGACAATGATTTGCCCTCAGGTAACAAAAGCCCACTCTGGATTTGAATTTGCCTTCCATGTTTCTTCCAGCGACGTCATCAGTAGACTTACTGAATGCCCCCACAACGAGGTGTTCCACACCACACCGCATCCCAGCAAGGAATTTATTTTAGAGTGAAAGAAATAAGGATGCAAGATGGAAAATACGGCATTCGCTGGTCTTACGGGTTAAAACGTTTAATAAAGACTCAGTGACAGTGTTGGCTGGAGAAATCCCCTTGCAAGGTTGGGCTGCTGATCTGTTGATTGAGTCTATGCTTTGCGCTAGAAACCAGCATACGGGGCTGGGTGTTGCACAAGCAGACTACATGGCTGTAGGCAACCAGGTGGGTAGTTGGATGGCACCTCTTGTTACGACACCTAACCACCCACTTGCAAATGCTTTTATTTCCTACGTATTGGTTGTTCTGTATTTCTTTTCCCAGACCCCCCTCCCACTTCCTGCCCTGCTATAGCCCTTCAGACTGTCTCTCTGGGCCTCCCACACTGGACAGTCTCTGGATCACCCAGGGGACAGCACAAGCAGCTCAGTGGAAGCCAGAGGAAAGGGGGAGCAGCGTACTTCTTCCCCACTCTCTCCAAGCTTTGGTGTTGTATCTGCTCAGGGCTACTTTTCCCCACAATATGGCTGTTGCCTGGTGATCCCACCTCAGCTCCACGCTCCCTGGGCTCAGGTATACCCTTTCCTCCCCTCACTCCTTCAAGCCAAGGGGTGGTACCTGCTTTCTGCTCTGTGTTAGTCTCTGTGTGCCTCGACATCCTGCACCAGGCCCCCTAACCCTACCTTCCTTCTGTAACTGGTTCCCCACCAAAGTCTCTTCCCTTTCTAAATCAAGGGAGTCGAACTCAGTTTCCCGCTGGAGTCCTGATGGATATATTATTTCTGCCACTGTTCTCTGTTGGCTTTGAGGGCTAACGCCCAAGAAGGAAGACGAGAGAATGGTGCCATTGTATTGAGGACTGCGGCTGCCACCTGTCCATGTCAATGCCTTCGTGCCACTTGGTGAACAGGCATAAAGAGGGTTGGCAGTAGGCTGCAGTGACAGGTGGTGTTATATAAATAATAGGCCTGGGAGCAATACTGCCTACATGACAGAGAGGGGAACACCTGGTGAAGTCAGGCCCAGTATTTAAAACAAAAAAAGGTAATGGAAGGCTTCGACACCCCCACCCAAGGAAGACCACAAGGACTCCGCTTCCTCAAAAGTCGCGGTTTGGGGCACCTCACTCGCTGGGGTCAAGAACTCTGTCCGGTTGAGACGCCGCTAAAGAGAAAGGGCGCGTGGAATCGGCGCTAGAGGGAGGAGGGCAAAGACACCAACGAAGGCGCCTGAACGTGGTCGGCGACAACAAAGGCAGCAGCGGCCACCCATGTTTCCTTCCGTGCGTGTGTCTCACTTCTTTTTTTTCCCCTTACCTATTCCGCTACTGTTTCTGTCACTTATTCCGTGGGTAAGGGAGGATCAGAATGGCACTCTCAGGGGACTCAGAGGAGGAAGACGTATTACCCGGAAGGAATATGGCTTCGGAACCGGATGCAGTGGCTGACGTCGGTTTGAACAGACGGCCTGACCTCTAGATTTCTCGTTCTATAGAGAATGATTCTTCCTTATTCCTTTTTTAATGTTTATTTATGCTTGAAAGAGAGAGAGAGACAGAGACAGAGACAGAGACAGAGACAGAGAGAAGAGCAGGCACGTGAGCAGGGGAGGGGCAGAGAAAGAGGGAGACACGGAATCTGAAGCAGCCTCCAGGCTCTGAGCTGTCGGCCCAGAGCCCTACCCGGGGCTCGAACTCACGAGCCGCGAGATCATGACCTGAGCCAAAGTGGGACGCTTAACCCACTGGGCCACCCAGGCGCCCCCGATGCTCCCTTCTTCTTTAAGCTACTTGAAGCTCAGAAAGTTGCTGAAGCCCAAACCCATTTCGGCTGATACACGTGTGCTCCGCGAAAGGAGTGCTCTTGCACACGGTCTACTTAGCACAGTGCTGGGCAGTGTGCCCTCCCCACTCCCAAGCTTCCACCGGGGACCCTGATCCAAGGTGGGTTGTGGTCACTGCTGTCAGCTCTGCCATGGAAGGGGCCGGCGGGGGCTGCAGTGCAAAGAGGGGCTTCCCAGTGGTGACGGCCAGGGGTGCATGTGTAGCCTGATCACGGGGAAGGCTCATGCTGCGGGGCAGACCTCTGGGGCAGCCAAGGCCAACCTGCAGTGTGGACCAAGTGAGCCATCTTGGGCACCAGCCCTGAGAGACGGGGTGTGGATAGTGGCAGCTGAGCAGGTAAGGGGGTAGGGCAGTCACTTACGTTTATGCTTTTACTTCTTCCTCTGTCGTAGGGATGGCCCCATGCACGGAAAATCAGACACAAAGCCAGATGAAAGAGAAACCGAGTTGACGCCATTAACTGGCTTCCCCCTGCCCTTGGGGCAGATAGAAAATAATGCTTTGCTAGGAGCCAAGGGCTTGACTTCAGATGCTTTGATCAAATTTGATTTTCAAGGCAGATGAGAAATGGTGCCTCGGTTAGAGGCAGCCGGTGTCCCACCGAGCTGCTCCTTACCTGGCCAGTGCAACGGTCCCCCAGCACTGTGAGTGGGGGGCGACTGATGGCTCACAGCCGTTCCCTTCTCCAGAGAGTCATCTTTGACCCGGGGAGCCCCCTCCCCCAGGAAAGCCTGGGAGGCTCTGCCCTCCCAGGGGCAGCCCACAGCTAGCGGGGACTAATATGTGTGTGTAGAGGCCAAAGGCCTTAAGGAGGAGAAATTCATGCCTCCAAGTTCTACTGAGACAAGACTTCAGCTGAACCCTCACGTTTGCCCGGCTTCCTCCCTGCCCCATCCTGATTCCCCTGCCCCCTCATGGCCTCCAGTAAACCCCTGTCTAAGGCAATGTCTCTGTGGCTGTCAGATGCAGGGGACTCTGCAGAACAGAACTTGTGGCTGGAAATAGGCTGCCGCCCTGACCTCTTGTCAACGTTTCTGCCTGGTCGGCTCTGTGGGTGTTTGGGAAGACTGGTAACCTGGTTTGATAAGCAGGCCGAAGGCCCAGAGAAAATCCAGTGTAAACCCGCCCGCTGCCAGCCTCGCTCAGACCACTCTCCCGCAAGTCTTGGAGAAACCGGGTGAGCTCATTAGGTCCATCTGCGACGCCTTCCAGCACCTTCCAGTGAGTATTTTTAACTACATGGCACCTACCGTCTCCCTGGGTACCTTGAGTGAGGTCTATGAGTCACCTGCAGCATCGGCAAGATGTGCCAAAGGGCATCATCGTTATATTTAGCTGGGACTTTTTTTTTTTTTTTTTAATATTAAGGTGGGCAGAAAAAAAAATTAAGTGTCATGGTTACAGCGTGTGCTGTGCAACTCACAGCCGGGAACCCCGGGGGCCAGAGGGCCCTGGCTGGGGTGGCTCCTGTTGTCTAAGACCAGCAGACCCCGGGGCAGGTGGAGGACAAAAACCAGGTGGCTCCATGCAGTTCTGGGGGAGGGGGAGCGGGGGAGGCAGGGGGGGTCACCGTGGGCGCCCAAAGTGCAGGGACTGTCTCCAGGGTAGGAGAGCAGAAAGGGCTGGCATCTGGGGGTCTGAAGACCATCATTCAGGTCCTAGATTTGACCTTTACTCGTTACATTTCCTCGAGCCACTTACCCTTCCTCTTCCCACTTGCTTTTCCTTTCCCGTAAAATAAAAATAATGCCCGCCCCCCAGCGTCTCTGGAGACTGTCACGGGAGGGGGGAGTATGCGAAAGGGGCTTTATAAACTGTAAAGTGCTGGGCGGAACAGCAGCTGTGAGGGGGGTGACTAAAAGAGGCAGCTGGCAGGCTCCAGGATTCCCTCCCCCACCGAGGCAGGGCTGGATGACCAGCAGGCCAGGGAAAACTCCCTCCACGCTGCCCTGGGAGAGGAAGATCCTGGAGGGGTGGGGGGGAGGAAGGACTTTTGTCATGGCAGTTGGTTCTCACGAGCTCCTCCACGAAGGGGATGTTTAGGGGTGTTTGATGGGCTGGAGTCGATCTACGTGCTGATGGTGGAAAAGATGAATTCCGGGCCTGCTCCGCTGTCGAGATCCCACTCTGTGACCGCACAGTCTCAAACACGCTGCCTGCCAGCAAAGCGTGGACGCCAACTGCCTTCGGCGGCGGCAGCGGCAGCGGGAGGGGGGGCGCCGGGGAGCTGCTCCCGGGTGCTCTGGTCTCACGCTTCCCTTCTCGAAGCTGGCTGCTGGAGGAGAGAATTTTGCCCGTCTTGCATGCGCACCGTCAGTAAGTGAGAAGGTGTTTGCGTTTCTCAAGTGCTGTGAATCACGCCGGGGAAGTGGACCCAAAGCAATCCTTTCTTTCGGTGAGCTCTCAGAGACCTGGGTTTCACGTGTAGCCTCCACCGGGGACCCGGCCTCATGCTAGGGACGCGGGGCAGGGTTGCAATAGACGGTAGCACTCTGGTTCTTACAAACCACGAGGCAGAGAGAACTGGCCGGGGAATTAAAGGGACCCTGGCCAGGTTACTTAACCTGTCTGTGACTGCTTTCTTCATCTCGAAAGTGGGAGTTCCGAAGATCGTTATAAGGATGAAATGAGAAAACAGGTAAGTAGGTGGTACATTACCAGGCACAGAGAACCATTTATGACAATGTCATTGGGGAATATTGAACCTTTAAATGAGGTAGCTGGTTTCCCCAAAATATCCCTCCTGCCACCAATGGCCATGCCTCTCAGTATACATCCCCTTAGATCAGAGGAAGCCTTGAAGCATCCACGACTGAGCCTCTTGGAAAGTTTACCTCGGAGACAGTTGCCCTCAGAACCTGGCTCCGGTGCCACGAGAAGCCCCCGAGTCACGTGGAGAAGACATGTGTGGGCACGCAGATTGACAGCCGCAGCCGAGATCCCAGCCAGCAGCCTGAACCAACCACCAGCCATGAGCATGAGCCATCTTGAAGACCCCAGTCACCATCTGACAGGAATGGTTTGAGAGACTCTAAGTAGGAACTGCTCAGCTGAGCCCGATTCAACCCACAGACTAGTGAGTGATAAGAAATCGTCGTTTAAGCCACTAGATTTCACAGCGTTTGGTTATATGGGTAACCCTCGTGGCCCAGCAGCCCTGGCCAGAGGGGACAGGGGCAGAGTGGACACCTGAGTCCATGGTGCCCAGCCCACGGGAGGAGAGCTGGGGGCAGGTTTTAGAGAAGGGGGAGAGGTAGGGCAAATACCCCTAAATAATTCCACCATACCCTGAAAATTGTTTGACTGTAAGCATCTGGTGGGCCAGTATCTTCCACGGCTAACTGGAAAGGTGATCTAGAAGCTGTAATCAGCAAGCATTTTCTTTACTGTTTGTTTATTTTAGAGGGAGAGAGCGTGCACATGCAAGCAGGGAGAGGGGCAGAGAGAGAGAGAGACACACACACACAGAATCTGAAGCAGGCTCCAGGCTCACAGAGCCCGACGCGGGACTCGAGCCCACAAACCACCGTGAGATCATGACCTGAGCCAAAGTCGGATGCTCAACCGACTGAGCCACCCAGGTGCCCCAGCAAGCATTTTGATGGAAAAGTTGAAGTTTTGCTGAAAAGAAAAGAGCCTGCTTGTCGGGCAGCAGCCCTTTCCTCTGGGCAGAACAAGGAAACAGCCAGTTACCAGCTCAGGGCTCAGCATAGGCTAAGTCATTTCCCCGCATGCCAGGCACATGAGATGGACATTATTAGCCCATTTCATATATGGTGAGAAGGGCTCAGAATAAGCCACCCGGCTACTCACAGTGCTTTCTTTGCTAAGAAAGAGGCCACAAGAGAACCCATGAGCAACCAATGCCCAGGCTTAGTTAAAAACAAACAAAAAAACAAGCCTGAATCTCTCCCAATAATTAAATAATACTTTACAGCATCCACAGTTCTGTCCCTAAGACTTGAGCAGAGGAGAACCATGGACTGGAAGACATTGAGGGCAGGATGTTCCTGGCATCTATTTCTTTGATGGAAGCTTCTGGATTGTTGAGTTAACCTCGAGCCACCCAGTGGCCCATAGGAATCATTGGAGTGAATTCGCATGGAATGCGTCCCGATAACAAATCAAGCCATTCTCTGGGTGCTGAGGAGGGCCAGCTGGGAGCAGATAGGGGGGCACGGGCTGCTCTGGCTGGTGACAGTAGGCCAAGAGAAGCAGCTTCCTCCAGACAAACCCACCCCCCCCACCCCCCGCGGCACCCTGCTCTCCAGAGAGGAGTGCATTGGCTTTCCTGCTTGCTACTCTCAAAGAGTAGGTACCTCGTTCAGTCCAAACTCTGCCACATACTGGTGATGTAGCCTTGTGTGACCCTAATGTCCCTGTGCCTCAGTTTCCTTATCTGTAAAGCATAGTTAGTGCCTGTCCCAAACAGTGGTTATAAAGACACACATAGCAGGCACTCGGTGAAGGTTGACTATAGCCCATAACCCAAAACCTACCCCCAAAAACGTACGAATGAAAAGGGAAGAGGGGTGGTTGCTACCGTAGGAAAGGGTCCGCAAACGACAGTGCAGTACCTCAGAGAACGAGGCCACCATTTAAAAAAATAGGAAGCGATTGGGGCGCCTGGGTGGCTCAGTCGGTGAAGCGGCCGACTTCGGCTCAGGTCACGATCTCGCGGTCCGTGAGTTCGAACCCCGCGTCGGGCTCTGGGCTGACAGCTCGGAGCCCGGGGCCTGTTTCGGATTCTGTGTCTCCCTCTCTCTGACCCTCCCCCATTCATGCTCTGTCTCTCTCTGTCTCAAAAATAAATAAACGTTAAAAAAAAAAATAGGAAGCGATGAAAGCCGTTAGTAACCGAGAAAAATGTGTGGGAGAGTGAGAAGCAGGATCCACGCTTGTATGTTAGATTTGTACCTGGGACAACAGAAGAGAAGGAAATACATCCCATGGCCCTAGCGGTGGGAGTAATCGCTTCTCGGCCTTTTGGCTAAGATCAAGTGGAGTAGCGGTGGGAGTAGGAAAGTGGGATATGAACTACTGTAACCCTTCTCTGTAATGGAATTTACATTTTTATTAAAAAAAATTTTTTTTTCTTGTCCCCAGGTGTCCCCAAACCAGAGAAAGAAGTCAAGGGTCACAGGAGCAGCAATATCGTTCCCTTGGCTTTGGCTTCTACCAGGTGGGTGGACTGATGGTGGCGCTCGCACAGCCACGCTGTGACGTATGTTGAAGCGCCACTGACGCCCCAGGCACAGAATGCTGAAATCGATTAATAATGTCTGCCATGGGAGCAGAAGTAGAAATAGCAGTAGGTAGGCTCTGCATCTGTCATCCTAGACCTGGAGACTCCAATTCGCCGATGACTTTGTTTTAACTGAGATGTAATTGGCACACAGCCAGGTGCAGCGATCTTAGGTGTTCGGCTCGATAGATTTTGACAGTTGTCTATACTCTTGGAACCGGCACCCAAAACAAGATACAGAACATTTTCATCAGCCCGGCAAGTTCCCTCATGTCCCCCGAGTAACTTTCTCCACCCCCAGCCACATGTCGATTTCCGTCCCCACAGATTAGTTTTGGACTGTCCTTGAATTACACAGTGACGACCATGGATTCTTTTGCTTAGCGTAACGCCTGGGAGGTTCCTTCTCCCTATCGCATACACCATTAGTTCTTTCTTGTAACTTGCTGAATGTATTTCATGACACGGAAAATTTCTTTCCCTAGTCTCAAATTGATGGACATTTGAGTTGTTTTCAGACTGGGGCTTTATAAATAAAATTGTTTACGAACATTCATACGCAGATCGTTTTGTGGACATGTTTTCTTTTGTGGGGGGAGATTGGTAAATGTCTGAGAATGGAACCATTGGATCACAGGGTAGTTGTAGACACGTTTAACTTTATAAGAACCTGTCAAACCATTTTCCAAAGCGATTGTACCATTTTGCCTTCCTCCCCCAGCAGGTGGTACCATTCTGAGGTGAGCCAGCCGGTGGCATGAAATGGTTTCTCTCGATGGTTTCAATTTCATTTCCCTGATGACTCAAAAACTTGAGACCCGTTTCATATGCTTAATGGCCACTTGTACAGCTTCGTTTGTTAAGGGCTCCTGTGTGTCATTTACCAAGTATTAAAACGGTTTCATCCTTAAAAGGAAGTGTATGGGAAGCTCCTCTGTGGGCTAGGATCTATCTGGCTTCTGTATCGAGGATCGTTCATTGTTTGGTTGCTATGGAATTCAGAAATTCCCATGCCCGTCCGGATTTCTCACCTCTAGTAACCCAGTGCTTTTTTCTTCCTATTTATCTGGCCCACTGAGCTCTCTGTCTCAGGACCTTGCTCTTACTCTGCCTTGAGGGGCTGCCGTTTTGAATTCTGCCTGCCATCCTGCCACATGGCCCTGGGTGCCCTATGGCTTGGTCACCATCTCACAGGTCCAGCCATGGCTGGTCCAGCCCTGCCTCCCCCTCCCAGCATCCCCTGTCTCAGAGCTGGGCATCTGGACGTGTCCAGTCTGGGAAGTCCGGGGGTTCAATGGTATTGATTCAACACCCATGAGTGGCAGCTGTTAAAGAGACAGGGTGACCCAGTTGTCTGGCTGTCAGGCTTGTTTTACCCCTGATTTAAGTACTTTGTGGGTACTTTCGTCCAAACTGAAAAAAAAGAAAAAGAAAACAATTTGTCACTGCTCTCGGTGGGGAAAAAAGAATGCTGGCAACGGTGAGTAGACAGAATTGCCACCCTCTCCTCTTCTCACAAAAGCCTATTGTCTCTACATCCTGTCACTTTTCCCAACACCCTCCCTATGCATTATTTCCTAATTACAACCAATATCTTAGTTGTAAAGGAGCCTTAATCATGGGAATAGAACTTGCATCTCTCTGGCTGCCTTTACCAGGACAAGTTCATGGCACAATCTCCTGCTGGGTGGTTCATGGGCAAATGAATAAAAGTAAGTTAATAACCAGGGCTTCTCCTACCTTGGCCCCAGCTGCCTGGCACGTCCAGGCTGGAAAGACGATGGACACAGCTGGCCGAGTACCAAGCCCCCAAGCTGTGGGCGGGTCTCCACAAACCTGCTTGTTGATCTGTTTCTAGGATGCATGAGGTTGGGTGTGACGTGGCGTGGCTTAGACTCAGCTTTGTCAAGAACCTGGCCGTGACTTGGGCTGGCTCTTGCTCTCTTCCACCCAATTTTCACCTCTGTAAAATGGAGGTAACAATGCCCGCCTTGTCCATAAAGCATTCAACAAATAACTGAGCCCTGTGCCAGGTGCTGGGGACAGCACTTGAACAGACAGAGGCCATCTCTGGCTTCACGGAGCTGGCACCCCGGTTGGGGAGTCAGACATTAGACTCAGAAAGTTACACGTGATGTGTTCTATGATGGAGAAGTACAGAGAATGACGGGAGCCCAGAGGATGGGCACACAGAAGAGGTGCAGAAGGTCAGGGAGGACCCCATCTAAGCAGCCCCCGAAAGAAAGTGGGAACTAATCAGCCAAGGAGCTATGAGAAGAACATTCAGGGCTGGGAAGCACGTGTGTGGAGGAAGGACCTCGGCAAGAGAAGTGCAGAGTGTGTTAAAGAAGTTAAAAGAGGGGCGCCTGGGTGGCTCAGTCGGTTAAGCGTCCGACTTCGGCTCAAGTCACGATCTCACAGTCCGTGAGTTCGAGTCCCGCGTCGGGCTCTGGGCTGATGGCTCAGAGCCTGGAGCCTACTTCCGATTCTATGTCTCCCTCTCTCTCTGCCCCTCCCCCGTTCATGCTCTGTCTCTGTCTCAAAAATAAATAAAACATTAAAAAAAAAAAAGTTAAAAGACTTTCAACCGACTGAGCCTGGAAGGCACAGAGGGCAGAGGAAAAGGGGGTGCTGGAGAGAACTGAGACTTTGAGACCAATGGAGCAGAGGCCATTGCCCTTACTACATCCTGTTCAAATTCCTGGCCCAGAGACCCCATGAGCATAATAATAAGTGCTTCTTGCGTGTCACCAAGCTTTGGAGCAATATATTATGAAGCAAGGGGAGCAAAGTATGTAGGTTCTTTTAAAGAAGTTCAGAGGAAAACAAGCTATTCTGACGAAGTTCAGGAAGTTAAAGAGAGCAAAGGACTTGTAATGCTCACAAAGCATTCATCCCGCCTGCCCTATGTCCCAAGCATTCACGGTCCCAAAGGGCCATCAAACTTCAGCTTGGTACAGACACGAAGTCTAATTTTAATGATGTTTCTCTCACAGATACCAGAGAATCCAACGTAGGCCCTGACAACTCATCAAAGTCTCTGCTCTCCACTCTCTAGTACCCTAAAACTCCTGCAACTTTCTCACTCTTCCGCTCCAACAGAACTCTCTCATCCAGGCCACCCTCTCCCGCCATCGTGGTCTCTTGAACTCCTCTCTACGAATGCATTTCCACCCAACATGCTCCTTTTACATTGTGTAGTCCCGCAGTGCCAAAGCAGCTTTAGGAATTCTTATGATGCCATGGTTCCTTTTCTGTTGATAATCGGCCCATGCATTTTTTATTTTTTTAATGTTTATTTATTTTTGGGAGAGAGAGAGAGAGGGCGAGTGGGGGAGGGCAGAGAGAGAGGGAGACACAGAATCCGAAGCAGGCACCAGGCTCCGAGCTGTCAGCACAGAGCCCGACGCGGGGCTCGAACTCATGAATCATGAGATCATGACCTGAGCCGAAGTCAGATGTTAACCGACTGAGCCATCCAGGTGCCCCTAGCCCATATATTTTTGCTTTCGATATTTAAAGCTGGAGAAGGGAAAAAACAACCTAAGAAAAAATGGAATCTGTAGAGCCCTCTATCTATAAGGTCATTGAATTTGTAATTAAAGGGGCAAAAAATGCCTTATTAAGAGAAAACTGCAGGCTTACTGGTGAATTCTAGCAAACATTTAAGGAAGAAATATTAACCTTACATAAAGTCTTTCAAAAAAATAGAGGAGGAGAGATTTCATTTCATGAGGCTAACGTGGTTCTAATATCAAAAGCTGACCAGAGACATTATGAAAGAAATACAGACCAATATCCCTCATGAGCCTAGACACAAAAATCCTTAATAAAATATTGCTAAATGAAATCCAACAAAATATAAAAGGAAAAGATATCACGGCCATGTGGAGTTTAGCCCAGGAATGCAAGATTTATTTCACATTCAAAAAGAAATCAATGCAGGGACACCTGGGTGGCTCCGTTGGTTAGGCATCCGACTTCGGCTCAGGTCGTGATCTCATGGCTCATGAGTTCGAGCCCCGCGTCGGGCTCTGTGCTGACAGCTCAGAGCCTGGTGCCTGCTTCGGATTCTGTGTCTCCCTCTCGCTCTGCCCCTCCCCTGCTCATGCTCTGTCTCTGTCTCTCAAAAATAAATAAACGTTGAAAAGAAATAAAAAAAATAAGAAGTAATCAATGCATATATTAGTTATCTACTGCTGCATAAAGAGATCACCCCCAAAATTTGGCACCGAACCTTTATTTTCTCATTTTGTCTGTGGGTGCAGAATCCAGGTGCTCTTTAACCGGGTTCTCTGGCACCGGGTCTCTGACGAGGCTACAGTCAAGGGATGAGCCAGGATGGTAGTCTCATCTGAAGATCTGGGAAAGGATTTGCTTCCAAAATCACCCATGTGGTTATTAGCAAGATTCCATTCCTTATGGGCTGTTGGACTCAAGCCCTCAGTTCTTCTCCAGTTATTGGCCTAAGGCCTCCCTCCATTCCATGCCATGTGGACATCTCCACAGTTAGCTCACGATATGGCAGCTGGCTTTCCTCAGAGCGACACGTGGGAGAGGTCACCCAAGATAGAAGCCCCAGTCTTGGAGAGGGAATTACACAAAGGCATGAGTACCAAGAGGAGGGGGTTTCTGGGGGCCATCTTAGAAGCTGCCAATCACATTGTAATTCACCCCGTTAACAGAATAAAAGAGAGGAAATACGCGATCGGCTCATTAATGAAGAAAAACTATTTGACAAAATTCAATACCCACTCATAATAAAGACTTTCAGCAAATGATGACTAGAAGGCAACTTGCTCAACTTGATAAAGGGCATCCATGCAAAACCTCAAGTTTACATGGTATTTAGTGATGAAATACTTTCCCCCTAGGAGCAAGAATGAGGCAAGGATATTAACTTTTACCCGTTCTATTCACCACTGTTTTAGAAGTCAGAGCAACTTCAATAAAGCAAGAAAAGTCAAAAGGCATAAACACTGGACAGGAAGAAGTAAATCCACCTCTAGGTGTAAACAATATGATTGTGTATATAGAAAATCCTAAGGGATCTTTGAAAAATTACTAAAATGTATAAGTGAGTTTAGCAAAGCCACAGAATGCAAGGTCAATATATAAGAATCAATTTTATTTGGAGGTGCCTGGGTGGCTCAGTAGGTGAAAACATCCAACTTTGGCTCTGATCATCATCTCACAATATGTGAGTTTGAGCCCCACATCAGTCTCTCTGCTTGTCAGCACAGACCCTACCTCGGGTCCTCTGTCTGCCTCTCCTGTGCTTATGCACCCACCTCTCTCTCTGTCTCTCAAAAATAAACATTAAAAAAAAATTGTACTTATATATGCTATCACAAATAACTGGAAAATAAATAATTTTAGGACGCCATTTATAATAGCATCAAAAACACATAAAATATTTAGGAATAAATTTAATGAAAGATGTGTGAGACCCCTGCCAAAAAACTACAAAAAAAATTCATAGCAAATGAAAGACGACTAGACTAAAGGAGAAAAGGAATCACATGCTCATTTCAATAAAGGCAGAAACAAATCACTTAATAAATAAATTTCAACTCCTATTTATGATCAAAAATCTATTTTAGGGGTGCCTGGGTGGCTCAGTCAGTTAAGCATCTGACTTCAGCTCAGGTCATGATCTTACAGTTCGTGGGTTCAAGCCCCACATCGGGCTCTGTGCTGACAGCTCAGAGCCTGGCCCCTGCTTTGGATTCCGTGTCTCCCTCTCTCTCTGCCCCTCCTCCGCTCTCTCTCTCTCTCTCAAAAGAAATAAATGAACTTAAAAAAATTATTTAAAAAAATCTATTTTAGAAAATTGGGGTAAAAGGGAACCCCTTTACATATAGCTGCCAAAAGCATACGGTAAACGTTCAGGTACGTACTGCTGGATGATAAACTCCCCCAAAGCATCATGGCTTACAACCACAAAGGGTGTAGACTTTTCATGATTCTCTGGGTTCTGTGAATATGTGCAGTGTTCAAAGCCGGTCTGTTGTTCTTCTGCTCTGCACTAGCTGGGGTCGCTCACGTACCCGCATCCAGATGGTAGCTGGGTGGGGTAGGAAGGTCCCAGAAGGCTTCACTCTGAAGGAGTCTGGTACCTCGGGCTCCTCTGCATGCTTGTCCTTCCCCATGTGGCTTCTCATTCAGTCATCTATCTGGAGCGTCTTTACAGCATGACGCAGCCTCCTAAATACTGGGCCCGGAGCCGGCACAATGTCACTTCTGCCACATTTCCTTGGTCAAAGTAAGTCCCAGCCTCTCCACGGCGTCAAGCGGAGGGGAAAATAAACCTAGCGCTTGATGGAAAGGGTGGACGTATGTATGGGGCGGGCAGATGCGATATTGTGATTTATAATAAGAAATATACATGTGGGGGGCGCCGGGGCGGCTCAGTCCGTTAAGCATCCAACCTCGTGATTTCGGCTCAGGTCCTGTTCTCACAGTTCATGAGATTGAGCCCTGCTTGGAGCTCTGCGATGACAGCACGGAGTCTGCTTAGGATTCTCTCTCTCCCTGTCTCTTTCTGCCCCTCCCCTGTTCACTCTCTCCTTTTCAAAATAAATAAGCATTAAAAGAAAGAGAAAGAAAGAAAGAAAGAAAGAAAGAAAGAAAGAAAGAAAGAAAGAAAGAAAGAAAGAAAAAGATAGATTTGGTCTTTGTCCTTGTTTCTGGCCCAGAGACCAAAAACTCTTGGAATTTCCTAAGTGCTGAGAGCTACAAAGATGTCTTTTGTTATATTAATGAGGTGACTTTAGGACCGCACCTAAGAATGGGGGCTGGTTGCCAGGAGAAACAACCGCAGGGTTAGAAGGTTGACACTTTCAGCCCCCACCCCACCCCACCCCCCCCACCCCCACCCTGACCTCCAGGGAGGGGAGAGACGCTGGAGGCTGAATCAATGGCCAGTGATGTAATCAATCATGCCTATGCAGTGAAGCCTCCGTAAAACCCCCCAAAGGACAGGGTTCAGGGAGCTTCCAGGCCGGCGAACCAGAAAGATTGCACTTGCCGTCCTGCCGGGCCCCAAACTCCACAAGGGCAGAAAACTGCTTGGTCTGGGACCTCACTCTGATTATCCCTTCATCTGCCTGTTGATTCGTATCCTTTAATGTCCTTTATAATAAGGCAGTAATTTAGTGAGCAGACGGGTCTCCTGAGTTCTGTGAGCTGCCCTAGCAAATTAACCCAAGTCGAGGGAGGAAGGGGCCGTGGGAAACTCCAACCTGGACTTTCTGTCGGCACCTGCAGTGGAGGCAGCCTGGGAGGACCAAACCCTCACCTGTGGAATCTCTGCCTACATAGTGTCAGACCAGACTTGAACTGTGGGACCCCTCGCGGGTGCGGGGGAATTGCTTGTGGGTGTGGGGATCGCCCCCTTTCCCACACGTTGACATTTCAGAACCCCTCAGCGGCAACTGGGGCTGTCCATCTCTGAAAGTGATCTGCCACGATTAACATGGATGAAAGACGAACGAGAAAATGAGCCGTCCCTTCCCATATCCATCCCATTAAGGCAAGGAGGGAACTGAACCCCGCACTCCTGTCTCCCGTAAGCAGAGCGTAACCTGAGACAGGATCTTTACGTATTTCCCGGTCCGTATAAACTCCCGTGTGGCATTAGCTTAACGTAAAACGGCTGACCGCCTGCAGCATCTCCCTCCAGGGCCCTCTGGGTTCCTGCCGGCCCCTCCTGCCCTCTTCTCCCACTCAGTTTATTACCCAAACTTGAGGCTAGGCTCCCTCATTTGCGGGCGAGGAGGCTGTTTCCAACACGTCCACCTTACGGGCCCCGCAGAAATGAGCCAATAGTAGTAAAAAGTCACCAGTCCACGGGAATTGTTTTTGAGAGCTGGGACGCTTGTCACGGAGCCCTCAAGTTTTATCCCACTGACAGCTCCACATCCCCCCATTCGAAAGGCAAGTGCCGGCTTAAATCCAATTATGATCTGGAGCGCGGAGCCTCAGGCTTCAATAGCTGCTCTTTGGTTTGACCTGAGTCCCCTGACCATCCTTTTGTAGCTCTGGGGTTCAAAGATAATCGGGGTTTCGTGCCATCTAATACACTTCAAGCCCCTTGCTGATAACAAGCCAGGAGCACACAGTATAAACAGGCTAACAGGAGGTGAGTCTGGAAGCACCTTCTTTCATATATAAAAGGACACAGCCTGGTCCAGGAACCCCAGTGACTCAGAGCCATGGCACAAACCGATGCAGGGGGTTCTGTCCACGTATAGGATTTTTCTTCCTTAAAAGGTGGTGGATAAAAAGGAACAAACTAGCAATATTTCCTGGAATTCGGAGCCCAGACAATGTGTCAGTGTTTTTTATCCCGGGCATTCCGGAGAAAGACACAATTAGCGGACTCTCAGTCCTGGATGAGAGGAGGAGCTGCTATGTGAGTCCTGCCTGCCCACAGCATTTCAGCAGATGTCAGAGACCGGCCACACCAATTTCCATATACTTCGTTGCAGAGAATGCGTGTAAGCCTCGGTGCCCACGGCTTTCAGAACGTCCCCATTCCTTCCCTGCTAGAAGAGAGAAACAATGCGTCATTTGAGAGCTGAAGAGATGCTTAAGATCACAGTCCCTCATTAACAAGGGAGCTAATAGAAGCCCAGAGAAGTACAGGGACTCACCTGAGGTCACACAGCTAATTAGAAACAGAGCAACAACTACAAGGCAGGTCTCCAGTCTTCTAGTGACAGAACTTGCGCACCCCTAAATATAAGTGGACACCCACTAACACGTTGCCATGTACGAGGGCACAGGGAATTTGATAAACATGAGCTTAAGTATACAGGCTCTAGAAATGTGCTGCCCATACGTACGTGCTTGAATCGTGGCTAGTGTGATTAAGGAACTGGGTTTTGAATGTTACTGAACTTGACCCATTTAATCATAAATGTGAAAACTGCTGTTTGATTCTGCTACTGGGAAACTTTGCGTCTATTTGGAACAAGCCTGGGTATCTATATCTAAGTTTTTCAATGTAAATTTTATGAAATATAAATGCAGATGAAGTCTTTCCAAGGAAATCACAGTGATTGAATTGAGACGAGCTGGAAGTATAAAGGTCACCTTGGCTTTCAAAGACTTAGTATTAAAGAATGTAAAAGACCTCATTAGTAATTCATAGACTGAGGGGCGCCTGGTTCTTGATCTCGGGGTTGTAAGTTCAAGCCCCACGTTCGATGCAGAGACTGCTTAAAAATACAAAATCTTAAAAAAAAAAAAAAAGTAATTCGTAGATTGATGGCATGTTGAGATAATCTTTGGATACATTGGGTTAAATAAAATATACTAATTTCACCTGCTTGTTACTTTTTAACTGCAGCGACTAAAACGTTAAAACTGCATATGTGGCTTGTATTATATTTCTGCTGGGCAGTCTAGAATCACATTTAAATCCCTGCCCCACTATAGCACCAGCTCTGTGGCCTTAGGCAAATTCTTGGGGTAGCTTTGAGTGAGAAGAGATGGTCTTCTCTGAACACTGAGAGAGAAAGGTGGGAGGATCTCTGTCCCCTTTCTTCTCCTGTTTCTGTACCTCACTGTGCGAGGACACAGCGTCTGGGGCGATGACAGCCATTTTTGACAATGGGAAGAAACACACCCAATATGCAAAGCATGGTAAGGAACACACAAGGGAAGAAAGGGTCAGGGTCCTTGATGCAGGACGGAATGGTTGAACTGGCCCTGGAGTTGCCAACCATGAAGCGTCTCATTAAGCAGGGCAACAGATTCCTTCATTATTTAAGTCACAATTCTTGCAGACGAAAGCATGTGCTACAACAGATGTGTGAAATCACCGTGCAGTGAGGCACCTTGGGGGTAAGATAAGAGCATGTAGATGCCACCGTGGTGTCCAAAGCAAAGGCGGGTCAATTCCAGCTGGGTTAGAGCAGCTGGAAACCAGAATATTTCAGTGGGGCTGGAGAACGGTAGGGCAGCTTTCAGCAAAGATGACAGAGGGACGGAAACCAGAGAGACAGGCAGGACCTCAGCATCTGTCCAGGTGGGCTCATGCTTGGTTTCGGCGAGGACAGGACGGCTCTGTCTGCTACGGGGCAGGGACCGTACCTCGCCATTGCCTGACACTTTCTTAGGAGCAAAGAGAACTTTCCTGGAGACACCCAGCAAACTTCCTCTCGCTTCCCAATGGCCAAAAGGGGGGTCATGTGTCTTTAACTAAGCATGCATTGGGAAGGATGCAGGTTATCAAATGAGGATCTATCCTGGAAGCTGGAGACAGGATCATCTTCTTCAGAGTCACGTGAGGCAGAGGTAGATACTAAGAAAAAAATAAAGTTTTGTTGAAAGGGAAGACGGTATCTTCATGTAGCAACGTGGATGGAACTGGAGAGTGTGATGCTAAGTGAAATAAGTCATACAGAGAAAGACAGATACCATATGTTTTCACTTTTAGGTGGATCCTGAGAAACTTAACAGAAGACCATGGGGGAGGGGAAGGGAAAAAAAAAAACAAAGTTAGAGAGGGAGGGAGCCAAACCATAAGAGACTCTTAAAAACTGAGAATAAACTGAGGGTTGATGGGGGGTGGGAGGGAGGGGAAAGTGGGCGATGGGCATTGAGGAGGGCACCTGTCGGGATGAGCACTGGGTGTTGTACGGAAACCAATTTGACAATAAATTTCATTAAAAAAAAAAAAAAAAAAGGAAGAAGGTAGGGGGGGCGCCTGGGTGGCTCAGTCGGTTAAGCATCCAACTTCATCTCAGGTCATGATCTCGCGGTCCGTGAGTTCGAGCCCCGTGTCAGGCTCTGTGCTGACAGCTCGGAGCCTAGAGCCTGTTTCAGATTCTGTGTCTCCCTCTCTCTCTGACCCTCCCCCGTTCATGCTCTATCTCTGTCTCTGTCAAAAATAAAGATTTTTTAAAATATAGAAAAAAAAAGATTCTCTCCCTCTCTCTCTTTTCTCTTTCTCCTTCTGCCCCTCTCCCCCGCTCACCTTCTCTCTCTCTCTAAAAATAAAAAAAAAAAAATGAAAAAGAAGGTAAAAATGAATGTATCTTCTACAACACATCTAATAAATGGAAATAATATTGTCCAGGATATCACAAACAGGGTACTTGTAAATAGCAAACGAAAGGATTAACTATTCTTTTAAAGCTCTGTAGAACGTTAAAGCTAGAGAATGAACAATGACAGGCCCAGAGGAGACCCTCTGGGGACATCACCCCACTAAGATTGGACATTGGCCCAAAGCCTGCCTTTTGGTTGGATTTAAATGTCCCCTTTGTGCCACTGGAATGGAATGTGAGTAGGTGACCTCGAGCTCCCTATTAAACTGTCTCCACCTTGGGTCCACCTTGCCCTGATTTCATTGAAATCCAAGAATATAGAGCCTTGGAAGCTGTGGCTATTTCAATTCTCAGCCGTTGGAAAGTTTTTCTTCTTCTTGAGATTTCACAAAATTCTGGGTTCTGGCTTGAATCCATTACCTTTTCCAGTGTTCTCAGAAGGGAATTACTAATTTTTCTTGAGAAACATTTCTCTGCCTCCAGTTTGCAAGCCTCACGCAGGCCAGAATGAGCCATCAGACGCGACTCTTCTCTCACTCCATGTTTTAAAGCCGGCCTAGCCCTCGCTTGCAGGGGGTGGTCGCACCTTCTAGACAATCGGTCCCAGCGGTTCATCTTCATGGTTGTGGCCTCTGAAGGTCCCGGACTAGTTTCCAGAAAAGAGAGGCCCAGCTGGCCCATAGAATATTAGATGATGTCACTGTTGTTCTCTGGCCAAGCTCAGATGGGCGCATTTTGACTGAGGCTTATGAAAGTCACACATACTCTTTCCGTGGCAGCTTTCAATCATGGTGTTGAAGATGATGTTAAAGAGAAAACCATGGGGCCATGATGGAGCCACTTAAGTTAAAGCCCAGTGTCACTAAACCAAGATTTACTACCTAGCCTAACTGCAGTTTCAGTGCCCTCAGGAATGCAACCCTTTACCAGACACACTGGAATTTCTTGCAGGCAATCGTCTGAGAGACCCCTACTCCCTTAGGAGGTCAACCTTGCCAAAACAATGCATCCTGTGTTGTTGTGTTTTTTTTAATGGTTTCTCTCTGCCTTCGAAAGTTTTTCCTCTCCTGGAGCTCCCCTATACTTGCTAGATGGGCTGCTGCCCCGTTCATGACTCATTTAATAAAGCCAGTTGGCTCATCAAATGTACTTGGTTGGCTTGCTTTTTGTTTTTCATTTTTAACAATGATGACGTTTCATTGACCCATCGCCATGTGCCCATTGCAATGCTAAATGGCTTAACTGCCTTATGTTGTTTACTGCTCCCAGGAAACTGGTGGGTTTGGTATTATTAATATTATCTCCCATTTTATAGATCCAAAAAGAGGGTCAGAGATACTAAGCAACTTTCCCCAGGCCACCTGTTTGCCCTCCTTCCCCTCCTCACCCCCACCCCCTGTCATCACAACAATATTGGTCAAGAGGGGCCTCGGATATCTCCGGAGGAGATTAGAGAAGTGACCTCTGCCCTGGGTCTGGGCTTAACTCAACATCTTGTAGCAAATGCATCATGTGTTTCCTACGTGGAGTCAGCCAGGACCTTCTCTACCCAGATCCATAACCCACGACTAAGATCATAACCCTTGACCAAATTTTAGTCAGGCTCCTGTGAATCCGCTTCCTAACAAGACCTTGACTTTGGACTTCTTGTGTCCATCATTGCATGACCCAATTTTAGCAAGAATGCAATCAAGTCCTTTTAGCCAGACTCCCCCCATCCTCAACTCCTGACCGCCCTTGATCCTTGAGCAAATTCCTGGTCTGATAAGGGGATAGCTGATCGTCCTGACCTGCCTTCAGCAAGGATCATATTAGGCCAGTGTAGCAAGGAATTACCCTACACTTTTAGTATTTTTCCACCCACCGACCCCCTCCAGCTTGCTCCTCGGCTGTAAGTCCCCACTCCTCCTGGTTGTATTCAGAGTGGAGCCCAGTCTCTCTCTCCCCGACTGCCAGAGCCCCTGGCACTGCTCCCTCTGAATAAAGTCTGCCTTACCATCTTCAACAAGTGTCAGAATAATTTTTTCTGTCGCACCCTCCGGGTCAACTCTGAGGGCAGAAAAGGCCAAAGTCATCTAAACTGAACCATCAGAACCTCTGGGGTGGGACTCTAGCGTCAATATTTTTTAAAGCTCTCCAGGGGCGCCTGGGTGGCTTGGTCAGTTGAGCGTCCGACTTCGGTTCAGGTCATGATCTCACGGTCCGTGAGTTCGAGCCCCGCGTCGGGCTCTGTGCTGACAGCTCAGAGCCTGGAGCCTGTTTCAGATTCTGTGTCTCCCTCTCTCTCTGCCCCTCCCCTGTTCATGCTCTGTCTCTCTCTGTCTCAAAAATAAAAATAACGTTAAAAAAATTAAAAAAAAAAAAAAAGAGTACCTAAAGCTCTCCAGGTGGTCCCAATGTGCAGCCGGGGTTGAGAACCTGTAATCTAAGACAAAAGGAAAGGCAAGATGGTCCTGTTTCATCAAAACCTAGTGATTCCTTCCTAATGCTCTGTCTGTAACATGGGCCATTTTCCAGGACCCTACAGCGTTAAGAAACCTTAGCATGCACAAGGCTCAGGGCCAAGGACAATTAATCCAATTACAAAAGACTTCACTGGAAGATTTCCCTAAATTACAAGCATCCCCGACAGTAAGCCTATCATTTGCTTTACGGGACTCAAGATTATCATCTTCCTTTCAGAATGTACCTGTGGGATTCCTTTCTATCAGGCACAAAAACAAGGCAAAGCGGATCTACGCTGTTAACAGGTCTGGAGAAGGCTACTCCAGCTGAGCAGTGATGGAAAGGAGGCAGAAGGGCCCTCTTGGGGGACCTGGTCACATTCTACTGTCTTCACCTGCGTGTCTTCACCTTGCATGGGCCTGCTCAGCTCTGAGTATGTTCGCTTTGAATTTATTTTTATTTACTTATTTTCGAGGGGGGAGGGGCAGAGAGAGAGAGAGGGAGCAAGAGAATCCCAAGCAGGCTCCGAGCTGTCAGCGCAGAGCCCGACGCGGGGCTCGAACTCATAAGCGGTGACATCATGACCTGAGCCGAAGTTGGACGTTTAACCGACTGAGCCAGCCAGGCGCCCCTGGGTATGTTCGCTTTCGTCAAAAGTTTACAAGTTGAACAGGTGTGTGCCTAACGCATTTCAAGCTAGGAAGCAGGCAGGAATGTGAACACGCACACGTACGCGCGCACACACAGACACGCACACCCTCCCACATCTGTGCCTCCACTCTAGGCCCACACAAACAGAATATTCTACTCAACCTATCTTTGTTTGCTGCATTCTTCTGGGCCCCAGAACACTGCGATAAAAATAATTCCTTTTAGCATGGTAATTTATTGCCACAATCAGCTTCTCAGCATTGTTTGCAAAATTACCCTTTCAGGAACCACTAGCAACGGGAACTGCCAGAACCCAGCCCTCTCTCCCGCTGACTGGGGTAGCTTGGAGGCCAGGACAGTCTGTCCTGCACAGTCTGGGTTCAGGCTCTTTGCACCTTCTTGCCAAAGGAAATTAAGTGGCCCCCTAACAAGCCTAAAATACTCCCCCTGACTTCGCCCTGGCCAATTTTCCAAGACAGTGGTGGCATTTGCTGGGGTGGAGCCTCCTTCAGAAGGCCTGGGGCAGTGGTTGTGGATGTCCAGGGAGGGGGGTTTGGGGTCAGAAGGCCCTGGTAATCCGAGTTCCTTGGCTAATAAATGAGCACTGTGGCCCTGGCCAGGTGTCTCTCTCGGCATCTGTGCTTTCTCACCTGCAAACTGGGAATGGAAATAGATCGTGGGATTGGTGGAGACAAAGCAGTCGTCGCATGGGTGTGGCTGGTGTCCCGATCGTCCTGGTCCCCTCCCATACCCTCCCCAGCGCCTCTACAGTTGCTCCTGGGAGCTCTTCTGTGACGCAATGACTTGCACTCAGATGAAACACTTGCTTCTGGAAAGCCTGACCCAAGACGGCGAGAGGCATCCTGCATCTTGGGTATGGTCTCTGGAGTCCCCTACAGCTCCTCACACAGGGCATGTCCGAGACAGAATTGTCTTCCCCCACCGTCTGGGTCCATCACCCAAGCCCCGGACCTGCTAATCATGCAGGCTCGCTCCCCTACCCCCACCCTCCACAACGGACTGGTCACAGAATCCTACCACTTTGGACCCCTATGTAATGTACCTGATTATTTCCATCTCCTTGTGTCCCTTGTGTCTCCCAACCACGGCTCAGTCTGAGCTCTCGCACCCGGCCTCTGTGCCCCATCTGGTCTGGCTGCAGTCCACACCCCACACTGCAGTCTGACAGCTTCTTGAAACACCTCTTTTTCTCATTTTTCTCCTGCTTCAACCCTCACTTTTCAGGCTAGACCTCCACCTTCTCAGTGCTGACACCCTTGATGATCCAGCTCCCGAATCTCACCAGCCTCCTCCCTTCGCTCCCCAACCCCACCTCATGCGCGACACCCCCCACCCCCACCCCGTCCGCGTGCCACATCATCCGCCCACTGCTGTGGGTGGCCCGGTGCAATCCCCTGGTTCCCTCAGTATCTCCTATTCATCCATCAAAGCTCCGCTCGGGCATCACTGCTTCCGGGAGGCTTTCTGATGAGGCAGGTAGAGGTGAAGAATCCATCATTCTCCTCTACGGCTCCTGTGGCCCCGCATCTTGAAGGCACTTCACCAACAAGCCCTACTTGCCGGCTCCAAGCAGATGCAATCCGGGCAGAGTCAACGTGTGTTGTTTGCATATGATTTGCCAAAATTTGCATGTAATTGGCCTACGCCTGCAGAATCTAATCTCTGGCCATTTGAATTTGATGCTGAAGCCAGATCGGGTTGATTCGCAGGAGAATTGTCCCCTCTCTCTCAGATGATCGCTCCACCCTCCCTCCCAGGCCGGCAGCGGTGCCCCTGGCAAGTGGGGCATCAGAGGCCGCTGGGGGGTGAGAAGATGCTAGATGAGAGGCAAAGGGCCAGGAAAAGGATGCATGCTTTGCTTTTATAGCGCGGGGAGCAGCGTGCGTATAAAGGATCCCAACCAGGTTGAAGGCAGTGGCGAGCTTTCGATGTCTCTGGCCTCTGCTGAACTGGGTCTGGGAGTCAGCTCCACCCAAGCCTTGAGCCCAAGACGGGACTTTGGAGTGAGAAGAGATCGGGTGACTAAACGAGGTGGGGTGACATCCTACAGGAAGAACAATAGCACAGAACAGAGACCTGGGTATCCAACAGGAATCGGGGCCACAGGCAGGCAGGGAAATCGAGTGCCCCCAGAATGCCCAGAGACGCGTCAGAGACATCAGCTTGCCTCAGATAAAAGACCAGGTTTTCCAGGTGACTTTAATAAAATCCAAAATGACAAACTGATGACAACACATTGAAGGATTTTGGCGGGTCCAGGGTGATCTGGGACTTATAGAAGGTCTCCAAGCTGTTGATTCTCATGTAGCTGGTGACACTCTCCTCCCTAGCTCCACCCTTTCATTCATTCATCCCTTCCGGGGCCACCCAGTACCTCCCTTTCCCACTGTGGTTGTAGCCAAAGGTCCAGGAGTCAGGCAGAGAATCTGGGGTGGGCGTGTGGTCGACCAGCACACTTAGGACCACACAGCACGAGTGGTCTTGTGGACAAACGGACACAATTGCCCCTTAGCCAGTCGCACCCGGATAGCATGATGTCCTAGGTAGCATTTGCTACACTCCACATACGAAACCCCCAGAAGCGCTGGCTGCTTCACGCCTGTTTCCCCAGCCTACGAGGTGCCAGACAGACGCTCTCGCGGGACGCCGAAGATGGTCACCACGAGCCCAGACGTTCCCGTGCTTGGCTTACATTTTTCTGTCTGGTGTCTAGGAAATAACGTCTCACAAACCAGCCCTCTCAAGGAGCTCGTGTTGCTGAAGACCCAAAGGCAACGGTTTGAGGCGGCTGCGCTCGGAAGTAGCTTTGAATATACAAAAAAGAAGAAAAAAAATTCACGGAAAGTACTTTTGATTCCTGAAGTTCCCAAACACCGGGACTTTAAAGGTTGTGCAACAATTACCTTGAGAGCCGCTTAAAAATATGGAGCCCCCGAGATTCTGGTTCCATGTGTCTTGGGTGAGTTCCAACGTCAGCGTGAGTAGGATTCAGATGGGCAGCCAGAAACGAAGCTCGCTGACTCAGACCATGAAGTCCTGATTCAGACCATGAAGTCCTGCCCTCGAGGCCACTGCGGTACAGATTACAGATCGGTGGGAAGTGGGCAAGGGTCTCTGGTAACAAAGTTCCCGGGGAAGGAAGGGTCCTGTATCCACCCGAACAATCTTCAGGCTTGTCATGTTGCAGGAGCTCGTGTTAAGCTTTCAGTAAACTGGGTGGCTTAGGTGGGTATTCCTAAGAGCCCGCCCGTTTGAGACACAAACATTTGTTCTCTTCCTTCCTTTAGGGTTTTTTTTTTTTTTTAATGTTTATTTCTCTTTGAGAGAGTGAGAGAGAGCATGCAAGTGAGAGAGGGAGAGGGATAAAGAGAGAGGGGGATGGGGGTGCCTGGGTGGTTCAGTTGGTTAGGCATCTGACTTCGGCTCAGGTCAATATCTCACGGTTCGTGAGTTCGAGACAGCTCGGAGCCTGCTTCGGATTCTGTGTCTCCCTCTCTCTCTGCTCCTCCCCGGCTTGCAGTCTGTCTCTCTTTCTCAAAAATAAATAAACATTTAAAAAAAAACCATTTTTTTAAGAAGGAGGGAAGGGACAGAGGATCTGCAGTGGGCTCCGTGCTGACAGCACAGAGCCCAATGTGGGGCTTGAACTCACGAACCCGAGAGATCAAGACCTGAGCCCAAGTCGGGTGCTTAGCCGACTGAGCCACCCAGGTGCCCCTATAGGGTTTTTACCATAAGGAGAGCTGATCTGTGCACCGTATTCCCAGCCATTTAGGCATTTGATTTTCATTAATTTTAATTAGGAAAATTAACAACGAAGGCTGCATCACAGGCAGGTTTATTTATATTTATTGTATACGAACCTTGCCAAAGGAGGCACCAGGCATTAGAAAGAAGACCTCAGATTTAAGGTCAAATTCCTTAATAAAGTAGGGATGGAGGAAAAAGTCTGTACGTTTTGTGTTTTGTCTAAAAGTTTCAGGCCCCTCCCCCGCTGCCCCCACAGCCTGGTTGTCACCGCGCTCAGATCCGGAGTTACCTAGCCTTGCGGCTGCTCAGCCCAGTTTAATTAACACCTGCCCTTTGGTCCCCAACATCCTTTTAAACTGACTGTTCTCTGCCCAGATAGACTTTTACACCTGTCTTAGCAATTCCGGGAAAGATGCTTTGAAGTGCCTTTTCAAAATCCCCTGTTAATGATCTGGTAATTATTGTGGTGACTTTTCAATGGGGTGTGGAGTGCTCAGCTAGCTGTGGCCCGGAGAATCCCAAGGCCCCGGGAAGGAAGACGGAGCAAGGGAGAGAGGGAAACAAATCCTGAGTCTGGGGCTGCCCCAACGTCACAGGGGTGGCCCTATATGGCCAGAGAAGGGGACCAGCCTGAGGTTGGCACAACCAGGCTGCTGGCAGATGAGACCTAAGTCCTGGCACCAGTCTGATTATAGAATGTGGGGCAACCACAGGAATGGCCCCCAAACCCCTTATACCACAGCAGGCAAAGCCAAGTCCTCGGGCTGATTCCAGGAGTCATACTCCCGCATTGCCCTCCATGCCCTCCCAGTCAAGGGCCTCCCTTCCTTTCACAACCCACACCCATTTTGTTTTATTTTTCAGTGTGTATTTATTTTTGAGAGAGATAGCATGAGTGGGGCAGAGGATCCAAAGCAGCCTCTACGCTGAGAGCGGAGAGCCCGAAGCGGGGCTCGAACTCACGAACTATGAGATTGTGGCCTGAGTCCAAGTCAGACGCTCCACCAACTGAGCCTCCCAGGAGCCCCCACAGCCGTGGTAAGCAGTCAGGGCTGCGTCCAGAGAGGCCGAGCCAGAACTGTTGGTCCTTTGATCCCTGTGCCTTCAGATCCACGACGTGCAGCTGCTGGGGCCGAATGAGGCCCAGCTGGGCAGGGCGCCCCCAACTTCTGGGTATGCCACCCCTCTCCACGCCTGTGCTCCCCAACATCCTGCTTCCACCTGTCAGAGTAAAAGGAGCACCCCAGGGGCCAAGACAGGGTGTTGGGTCTCTCACAGTCTGATCACCCTTCATGACCAAGGAGGCTGCAAAAACCAAGGTGTCCGGGCTGGTCCCAGTACTCGCAACATCTGAGCTGGCCCTCTGTCCCTACTTCAAAAAAGAAAACGAGTCTAATGGAGAAGTGAAATGCCAGCCCAAAGGACCCATTTGCCCAGGGAATCTCACGGAGCAGAGGACATCTGGTACAGGCCCCTTGTTCTACCAAGGAGACACCATAGCACTCAGGAAGGTGCCTTGATGTGCTCAAGATCAAAGCCTCATCAGTGGATACTAGAGCTGGGACTCGAATCAGGTCCTCTGAAGCTTCTCCCCCAGTCACTACCGTAGCCTAAGGTCTTCATATTTGCATGTGTCCCCTCTCCTCACCCAACAGAGAGCAAGGGCCTTGGCAGCGGGAACAGCTAGGTCAGCTGTGCCCTTGGCCGTCTCTGACACGCCCTTGGCACAGTGGTACCCAATTACAGCTGCCAGGGTATTGACTGATCCTTGACCTGGCTTCTGGGGCCCTGGGTCTCCAGCCCCTGCTGGCTCAACCCTGCCCCCAGTGTTGCTCCCAATGCTGCCACCCTCTCTGGTCCAGAAACCATGGGAGTTGCCCTGATCAGTTACTGGAAATCATCTTTGCAAGCCACAGGCCCCCATCTTTAGTTAAGCAAGCCCAGCTGATGGGTGGGCTAGGATCCCCTTCTCTGCTTCGCTGGAGAAACCAGGAAGCAGACGCCCCAGGCATAAACCGTTTTATGTAATGTTTTCTACCTCCAATAAAGATACAATAATATATGACAAGATGGAGGAAACACTGTTCACCAAAATTCCTCTCGGGGAGGATCTTCCACATGTTCAGAAGAAACGGTCTAGTGTTTCTGAGTGTGGTCCCGGACCAGTGACGTCACCATCATCTGGAAATCACCTGAGACCTTGTTAGAGATGTGGATTGTCAGGTTCCCTCTTTCCCGCTGAACAAGAAATGCTAGGATGGGGCCTTCCAGGAGATTCAGGCACAGTTAAGATCTGGGAAGCCATTTGTGGTTGTGGTATGGAAGCTGAGGGACATGATCCAGTGGCAAAAACCAGGGCTCAACCACCTTATTAGAGGAAGGGTCTGGGAGTGCCCAGGGTGGCTCAGTCAGTTAAGCATTGACTTCAGCTCAGGTCACGATCTCACCATTTGCGGGTTCTGGGCTGACAGCTCAGAGCCTGGAGCCTGTTTCACATTCTGTGTCTCCCTCTCTCTCTCTGCCCCTCCCCCACTCACGCTCTGTCTCTCAAAAATAAATAATAAACATTTTTTAACAAGAGTCTTTAAAAAAAAAAGAGGAAGGTTCTGGTTACCTGTATGGCTCTAGTCAGGGGGGGTCCCAGGATGAACTGGGAGGGAGGAGCTGGGAAAGAACTGGATTGTTCTTCAGGACAGAAGGGAAGGGCTTTTGAGGTTCCCTGAGGACATCTAGAGGGGAGGAGAGTGAAGACAGCGAGGCTTGGTGCCTCATGGGAAAAGCCAAGAGTGAGACCCCCATACCAGGGAGTATATCGAGGGACTGTCCATGGACTCACAAGACCTATGCACTGTGATCTCCCCCACAAGCTGCACAAAGTGTTGGTAAAGGCCTTATGAACAACCATAAGGGCTCAGGAGTTCCACACACCTTGGACGCCATGAAGAGGTGCTCAGTTCAACATGGCGGTAAAAAGAATTGCCATGGCTGCATACCCTTTCATAGTGGTCAACATTTCTGCATTTCCATACCCATCCCTTATTTGGGGGCATTTGGTTGGTTTCCAGTTTTCCACTCTCATAAACAACAAAAGCAAACAAATGGGCTGAGCCATGCTTGGCTAGGGTGGACAGGGTTGGGAAAAGAGGCCCAGCTCCAGAGTAGCACTGGGGTCTTCCGTGGAGAGGTTCACAGCCCACATCGCCAAAGTGCAAAGCGCAGAGGAAACCCAGGCGCAATCAAGATGGCGGCTGCTACCCAGGGGGCCAGCCTGGGTGGTGAGGACAGAGCACGGCCAGCTCGGGGTGGTCCTAGAGCCGCCCAACTTCAAGCAGGTAGTGGCAGGGGGATTCCGATACTGTGTGAGGGTCTGGCCAGCAGCCCAGGTACCAGGAAGCATGACCCAACGGCCCCGATGGCCTTACTTGGACCATGGGTGCCAAGTTCTTGCCTATTCCCACGGACTTCTTCAGGACTCAAGGCTGGAGCAGGTCCAGACTGGGCTTCTAGCTCACACCCAGGTCTCGAGGGGCCTGACCCAGGTCCTAGGCAGAGCTGGAAGGAGCAAAGCTTAATTGCATCAGAACAGAAGCCTGCCGAGCCTGCCAACGTTCTTAGCCCCCGCAATCAATCTTCCACCCTGTAAACAGAGTTAGAAGTGTGACTCTAGCAATTATCAAGCCCATCATTTTCCTCTTCTTCTCTAAGTAAATTAGAAAGGCTCTCTGCTCTCACTTTGCAACGGGCCCTCATTTGTAAAGTGCGGCTCTAAAAGCATTGCTGAGGGCTGTCCTTCCAGAAAAAGGTGTCATGCCTGATGCCCAGTAGGCCACAAGGCTTGGCTTCCAGCCCTGGTTTTGCGGCCAATCGGTTTGTGATCTTTGGCCAGGCCAGCACCCCACTCTGGGCCTCGGTTTCCCCATCTATGAAGATTTTGGACTAGGTGGCCTCCAGGATGCCTTCCTGTCCTCGTGGTCACTGGATTACAGCTGTGCTTCATTGCCGGGGACGGTCCACGTAGCCAGAAGTTTAGCTTCTTCTCAGTCTGGACCTGACCCTCCCCCGTCACACACAGTGTGACCCTACAGGTGCAGGCGTACAATTCTCACCGTAGCGTAAGAAGAGAGGAGGAGCCAAAGCAAAATGCTGGCCACACTCACTGCACACTCACCCTGCGCAGGCCCTGATCTGATCATTCTACAACGATGACCACATTTAACCCGCACCAGAGAACAAACATTAGGCCCATTTCACAGGCAAGAAAACTGAGACACAGCAATGTCGAGGAGTGTGTCCAAGCCAGGTCTGCCCGGCTCCAAAAGCCATGTTCACAGCCACAAGGTTCTCAAATAGAAAATCTAGACACCTCAGTAGAAAAAGAACGGATAGGGACGCCTGGGTGGCTCGGTCGGTTAAGTGTTGGACTCTTGGTTTCGGCTCACAGTTCGTGGGATCGAGCCCTGCGTCAGGCTCCACACTGGCAGTGGGGAGCCTGCTTGAGATTCTCTCTCTCTCTCTCTCTCTCTCTCTCTGCCCCTCCCCCGCTTGCCCTTTCTCTCTCAAAATAAATAAATTTTTAAACACTAAATAAAAAGAATGGATAGAGCAAGAGAAGAAGCCACCTCAACGCAAAGGGAATGTCAGGCAAGACCCCTGCATGACCGAGTGTGCCCAGGCAAGTGACAGATGTCCCCAAGCATGTGTGGGCCAGAAGATCCATGGGAAGGGTACGGTTAGAAGGCATCAAAGTCTGATAAATGTGTTCCAGTGTGCCTGGCTCTCTCAAAATGGGCTCTTGCTTCCCCCAGCTCCTCCCTACTTCTAGAAATGGAATGTTAATTACTCTACTTGAAGGGAGTGTTTGGCGGTGCTTAGAAGCATGACGTAAATCCAGATGACACCCGCTAGTGGCCAATGACCCAGCTCAGTCCCACAGGCTTTCCCTACTGAAACCCTCAGAATTCACGACTATCAGGGCTAAGTGACATCCCAACTTTTTAGAAGATGGATAAGAGAACCACAAAATGTCACTTGCTTTAAGCGTCTTCTCCCCGCAAAATTATTTTTATTACCAAAAAAATGCTTTCTAGAGACAGAGAGAGCATCAGTCAGGTTCCTGTGACAGATACCGATCCCGGAAGCTGGGAGTTTCACGGAAACTACTCCGTCGTTGCCCTCAGTGTGGGTTAGTCCGTATCCCTTGTCTTTTCCATCTTTCTCTTAAATACATCCCTGAGTCATTCATAAATACACTATTTAAGAATCCATCGATGTCAAACCCAAAGGCTCCCAGGTAATCTCAGGAGCCCCAGGATGGGCGTCTGCCCAGCTAAGTGGTTCCTGCCGAAGCCCAGGTTCCCGGCCAGCGCTCGCCAAGCCCTTGCTCCTTACCAGGCACCCTGGAGGTAATGGATTTGGAGAACCATAATCCAGGGCTTCGTCATTAGGGATGCACCAGACTGGGGGGACATCCTCCGGCATCTCAGCGTCGGTGGGATATATGAGCCGGGAGTGAATGCAGGGTAGATGCACTTGGAAGGCTGAAGAGATGTAGATGGGCCAGCCTTTGCCAGCGGCCCAGCCACCCTGCATCTGCTTCCCCATCAGTAAAACACAACGATGCCCTCCAACTCCCGAGGTCGCTGGTGACGGCAGAGGCCACGGAGCAGGGCTGTGATGATGAACGAGGGGCGCCTGGGTGGCTCAGTGGGTAGAGCCTGTGACACTTGATCTTGGGGTCAAGCCCCAAGTTCAAGCCCCACGTTGGGTGCAGAGTTTACTTAAAAAAAAAAAAAAAAAAAAAAAAAAAGAATGAAACGGTCCGAGTTTGAATCTTGTTCCACCACTGTGTGACTCTGTCCAAGTGACTTAATCCCTTGGAGCCTCAGTTTACCTCATCTGGAAAATGGCCATGGCAATGTCTTCCTCGGGGGACTGTGGTGAGGATGCACTTCGAGCACTTGACACGGTGCCTGGCACTCAACAAGTGTCTGTTAAGGGACAATTGTCATCTGGTGAAGGTGCCAATGCGAGGCCAAGCCCAGAAGAGGTGCTCACTCAGCAGGCACTTCTTTCCCCTTGGAATCTTTCTACACACGTACCACTTGGGCACTGTTTTCCTCCTCCCGGTGGCTCTTAGACTCTTCATCTTTTTATAACAGCAGAGGCTCCTTCTTTCCTCAAAAAGTCTTTGCTGGAATCTCCCCAGAAACCCAGAATGATGCTCAGGTCCCTGGATAGAAAAGAGATACCAGCAGTGGCCCTGCCCACCATGCACGGAGGGTGCCCACAAGCAAACAACAAATGCACGAGACAGAGTTAAGTCCAACCAACAGCCTGAAGCGGGCTACGGCAGCCGTGTCCCGGGGCCGCCTATGATTAATTGCCAAATGAATTGTGCGGGCTATAATTGCTGCCGGGGCTATGCGGACATAAATCTCCCTTCCGACCACAGCGATCAGGAAGAATGAATGCCCACACCCTGAAGGTCTGGCTCAGGTCCCCAGAAAGATGACGGAGCTGCACGGAAGCAGAGGGCACAGGACGGTCAGGATCTTATCAGCGAACACCAGGGGGTGGCGGGGGGGGGCCTTCCAGGGCTCCCCCAGGGAGCCCGCGACAGAGGCCCGCTCTTCAGCTGCCTCTGTGACCAGTCCTCGAGTTTCCCATCCGAGGAATGGGATTTCTCAGGGAGGCAGGCGTGGAAAATATCCTCCCACCACTCGCTGAGTGCCCCCCCCCCAACACACACCAACAAAATAGCGAGGCCTTCCCCAGTGACTCTGATGTGGCTGAGCCGCTGGTTTCTGAGCCTGTCTCTTCTCTGTCCTATTTTTACGACGCTTTTGTGGCTCTTGCTTATTTCTCAGTCTACAGTGTGTGGGAATAATATCTTAATTCCACCCGCATAATAGGGGAGGACTAACGAATTACTGTACCTGCAACACTCTGAGGCCGTTGGATAAAAGGAATTCCAATAACCCAGAGAGATCTTTTTGTTAAGTCTTACTTCATAGGCGGTACAAGGAAAAATTAGCTAATACCGGGGAGGGGCAGAGGAAACGAACAGAATGAAATTACCGTGCCGCATTACTAATTATTTTCTTTGAAGTCCTCGGTGATTGTTTTCTACCAATACGGTCCGTGTGGAGAAACTTGCTCTCGGTATTTTATGAACAAAACAGAGGATGGCTGAAAGTCTTCCGTTTGTTTTCTATAAATTACAGGATCTGGGGAGATGGAAGGAGGCTCATTTGCCTTTCTTCCTTTACATCGATAGAAGGAAGGTCTGGGCCCATCTGGAACGTTCCTAGTAATTTGGCTTGCACCAGCTCGTGCCCCTCCTCGGTGCAGCTGGGCGGCCAGGGTTCAATGAGATCAGTTTACCTCTCCACGCCAGACTCTGCCCAGCCGGGTGGTCCTCCGGTGGGGCCCGGTTCCACAGCCAGCCCTGGGCAGGGCCTGGTGGGCGGCCTCCCGCCCGCAGGCTGGTAGGGAAACACCAGTCTTGTTGCTGGGGAACCGGTGTGGCTCTGTCCCTCTCAACTCCCTAGACCGCCACCCACATCCCACCTGCTGGACGGGCAGCCTTTGGAATTCACTCATTCACCAACTATCACCGAACCTCTTACTGTTCCCCCGAACAAAACAGAGAAAGCCCTGCTTTTTTTTGGGGGGGGGTAGACATTCCAATAAAGAGACGTTAAACCGAGAAGAGTATGTCAGCTGGCGGTGAGTACTAGGAAGACGCAGAACAGTGCACAGGAAGTGGTGACGGGGACAGTGGCAATGGTGCTGTTTTACAGGAGCCGTCGAGAAGGGCCTCGCCGAGGAACCTCCATCGCAGCAGAGAGCCGAGGGAAACAGGGAGCCGGCAAAGTCAGTGTCACAAAGAACAGCCGCCCAGGCAGAGGGAAGAGCAGGGGCAAAGACCTTGAGTTTGCATGTCCCAGGAACAGCAAGGAAGCCAGTGCGCCTGGAACAGAGCCGGTGAGGGGCACGGAATGGGGTAGGAGACGGATTGGAGAGCAGGCCAGGAACCACACGGCATAGGAGCAGGTCTCTGCCTATAGCTCAGGCAGCGCTCTTAACCCACCAGCTCACTCCGTCAGCAACGGGGTGTTGCGCACCCTATGTCCCTGGCTGGCCCTCGGGGTCCCTGCCAGGCTGAAGGAAGAGAGCAAAACAGTAACAGTTGCAAAAGGGGGTGAGGCTTTAATGTAATTCTCTCTCTTTTTTTAAATGTTTATTTATTTCCTTAGAGAGAGAGAGAGAGAGAGAGCACGCGCACACAGGGGATGGGCAGAAAGAAGGAGAGAGAGAATCCCAGGCAGGATCCTTGATAACAGTGCAGAGTCCAACATGGGGCACAATCCCATGAACCCAGAGATCATGACCTGAGCCGAAATCAAGAGTCAGACACTTAACCCACTGAGCCATTCAGGCACGCCTGTAATTCTCTTTTTTTTTTTTTTTTTCAGAAGTAATTGTTGCATGTTTTAGGGAATATGCAAAACGCAGAAAAGAATAACTATGGGGCACCTGGGTGGCTCACGGCTCAGTCAGTTAAGCATCCGACTTTGGATCAGGTCATGATCTCATGGTTATGGGTTCAAGCCCTGCATGGGGCTCTGTGCTGACAGCTCAGGGCCTGGATCCTGCTTTGGATTCTGTGTCTCCCTCTCTCTCTGCCCCTCCCCTACTTGTGCTCTGTCTCTCTTTCTCTCTCTCAAAATAAATAAACACTTAGAAGGAGGAGGAGGAGGAGAAGGAGAAGGAGGAGGAGGAGGAGGAGGAGGAGGAGGAGGAGGAGGAGGAGGAGAAGAATTATGCACATACAGAAAAGTAGAGACCAGGTAGCTGGGGTTCTCATTGTTTCCTCTGCTGATTCCCAACCTTTATATAATGCAGTTGTAATGCAATATACTAAATATGTTTATAACATATGATACAATATGTTATATGTTTTCAATGTTTTTAAATATGTAACTCTTTTATTATTCTGTAAAGGCAACAAAACATACAGATGACATTTTCCCTTATTTAATGCCACAAAGTCATATTATTGTTTATATATGTTACATACCCATATTATCACAAATGGTACAAAGTCATATTATCTCATATATAAATACTATATAGCTGATCATGAATTAGGTGTGTAAGCCAAACAATGTATTCCTCGGTTAAGTAAAAAAAAAATACACACAGGGGTACCTGGGTGGCTCAGTCAGTTAAGAGTCCGCCTTCAGCTGTGAGTTCGAGCCCCACATCAGGCTCTGTGCTGATGGCTCAGAGCCTGGAGCCTGCTTCAAATTCTGTGTCTCCCTTTCTCTCTGCCCCTCCCCTGCTCACACTCTGTCTCTCTCTCTCAAGAATAAAAAACATTATATATAATGTATATACATATACATTATATACAATATATATGTGTGTGTGTGTATATATATTATATATATATATATATTATATATATATATATATATATATATATATATATATATATATTATATATATAATGATCATAGCAGGATGTTGTAAACTTGAACTGAAGGACTGGAGGAAGGAAATCACTGTGTGTATAAGACAGCACTTTGGACTTGGTTTCCAAAATAATTTTCACCCCCTTAGAAAACATAAATATCCAAAGACGGAATCCTCACAGAAATCAAGAACAAATCAATTTGAGCTAATTTCAAATACAAGAAAGAGTGTGGCACGAAATACAAGCCATGAATATAAGCACAGACTATCCACCATATTGTAGGCAGGTTATAACATATTCGCATGTTTATAAAACATGCATCTTACAAAAAGAAACTCAACTGACAATTTTTCTCAAAATAAAAGAGATTTGCACCGGATCCTCTAACTCACGTACAGACTTTGGAACCCAACCTCCACAAGGTGACATGGCACTAATTCTGAGCCTCTGCCTACCCTGTTAGGTCCTCTTCTCATTGCTGGTAACACAGCAGTCAACAGGACAGAAACTAACTTCACTGTTTACCTTTTCTTCCCCAATTCCCACTGTCCAAAAAGAAGGCAGATCAATCTAGAGTTTCAGTCCCTCTGAGGGAGGGTGAGTGTCGGACCTCTGTGGCATGTGCCGGAAATGAGGCCAGGAGGCCAGCGGCCAGAACACGGGGCTACGGTGATATGACTTTGCAGCAAGCTGCTTGCCCTCCCCGCCCCCCCAAGCAGATCTTTGTCTTCTCCCTCTGCTGCCGCCTTCTCTGCTGCACAGACAAAACCAGGGAGCCCCCACCTCTGGCCGAAACCCTAGAGAGCGTCACCCACTATTGTACACAGTGGCCAAGCTTAGAACGCACCCCTTGAAGACTGGGCCTCTTTCGGCCCTCACATCACTTGACGTTCTGGGGCTGTTCCCAGGCCCCCCTTGCTCAGTCCCCCAAAGGCAGTCAAAAGAGTTCCTGACATGCAAGGCTTTTAAAGGAAGAGTAATTTTTAATAGAAGCATGAAAACGCACATCATTCTCTCTGGGAGCATCACTTCCCAGCAGAAAAGTGATGAGGGCTTAAACAAAAGGGGAGTCCTAGTCCCTCGGGGAAATGTATCATTTCTATAGAAACCAAGGACCCTTCCAGACAGCCAGTTCTGGCAGGACTAATAGTAAGGACATCACAGCAGCCACCACTGGACATGGAAGCACTTCTGTGGACAGACAGATGGACGCTGGGTTGGGTGCATTTATCCTAGCATCCCTGCTGGGCAGGTACCACTGACCTCACTGTTCAGATGGGGAAACCAAGGCCACGTCAGAATAATGACTTGCCCAGCTGGAAAGAGGCCAGGTAGGTTCAGATATTTTGAGGCTGTTTTTACATCTTTCTCAACCTGCTTTTACTCATTGTTAGAAATAATGCACAGCTTCCAGAAATGTCATCAGCCATGACGCCTAGCAATATAGTTCGGTTCAGGAAACTCACCTCAGTGAGGCCCACTTTGCTGACTGCTTCCTGCCGGTGGGTCCCTCCACGGCTTCCAGCCTCAGAAATAGCTGGTGCTCAGGGAGCACGATGGCTTTACACCATAGGTCATTCTCTTAGAGGGCATCAGTGATTTTCCCGCCAAGTGTAAGAGACCAAATTAACTAGGAAAGCGTTCTTAAAATATAACTCTGGTTGTGGCTCCTTATTCTTGACAGGCCTCTCCCAACCTACTGTCTATCCTAAAAGGGATGAACTGTCCCTTGACACGGATTGTACAGACAAATGCTCCTCTGCCGGCCAGGTGGGGGCCCTGCACGGGAGTAGCGGCTTCCTGGGAGTGAAACACCCCTTCGGGACCCCTCCCTCGGAGCCGCAAGGCTGCGAGGCTCACATTGCCGCCAGCCCATCCCCACCCAAAAACTCGTATGGAGTTCCTGGCGTTTTCCTCCGGGTTCTGCCTGCCTTGAGAATACCAAGTGGGTCTAACGTGTCCGAGGCATATTAAAAAAGAAACTCTGCAGATTTGAGATTGATTTTAAGAGACATCGTGAAAAGGCAGAAAGCCTAGTGGCCCGGAGTCCTGTTCCTGGCTTGTGGGGTGGCCTGGGAGGTGAGGGGAGAGGGGGATGAAGAGGAGGGGGGGGGGGGGGGCGTCTCTCGGCCTCAGTTTCCCCTTCTGTAAAACAAGAGGGGTCCAGGTGAGCGCTCGCAGGCTCAGCCCTCGGCGTGACCAGGGGATGCGAGGACGCAGTTGTCCCACGGCGCCTCCTCCGCCCGGAGTCGCACGCGTGGGCAAGCTCCCCGCCCCTCGGCCGGGCTAACCGTCCCCGCCCCCTTCCCCACCCCCCACCCCCCACCGCCGCCCCGCGCGGCTCCCGCAACCCTCCGCTCCGCCCCGGGCCGGGCCGCGCGCAGGCGGCAGGGTCCCAGGCCGACACCCCGCGCGCGTCCCGCCCGGCCCGGCGCGTGGAACCCCGCCCTCCCCCGAGTCTCGCAGCCGGGCGGGCGGAGGGCGGGGCGGGGCGGGGCGGGGCGCGCGGGAGGCGGAGCCGAGCCGGGGAATCCTGCTCCGGGCGAGCGCCGGGCCCTGCAGAGCAGCCCGGCCGTCCGAGGGCCCCCGCGTCGGGGGCGGCGGGGAACCCCAGACGCAGCCCGGGCCGGGGAGGGATCCCCGTGCCGAGCGAGCCGCCGCGCCGCCGCCGCCGCCGCCGCCGCCTCCTCCTCCGCGCCGCCCCCGCGGGCTGCCGGGTGCCGGGCGCGCCCCCACTCCGCCCGGCCGCCAGCTCCCGCGGTCCCGCCGTCCGCTCGCCGGCCAGTCGTCCGTGCGCCATGCAGCCGCCGCCCGCCCCGCGCGCGTAGGCGCCCGCCGCAGGCCATGCTGCTCCCGCTCGCCGCGCTGCTGGCCGCCGCCTGCCCGCTGCCGCCCGCCCGCGGCGGGGCCGCGGACGCGCCGGGCCTCGGTGGGGCGCCCCCCAACGCCTCCGTCAACGCGTCGTCCGCGGGCGAGCCCGCCGCCCCGCGGCTGCTGGCCTCCGCGGCGCCCGGGCCCCCCGAGCGCCCGGGCCCGGAGGAGGCGGCGGCGGCGGCGCCGTGCAACATCAGCGTGCAGCGGCAGATGCTGAGCTCGCTGCTCGTGCGCTGGGGCCGCCCGCGGGGCTTCCAGTGCGACCTGCTGCTCTTCTCCACCAACGCGCACGGCCGCGCCTTCTTCGCCGCCGCCTTCCACCGCGTCGGGCCGCCGCTGCTCATCGAGCACCTGGGGCTGGCGGCCGGCGGCGCGCAGCAGGACCTGCGCCTGTGCGTGGGCTGCGGCTGGGTGCGCGGCCGCCGCCCCGGCCGCCTCCGGCCCGCCGCCGCCGCCGCCGCCGCCGCCGCCGGGGCGCCCACCGCGCTGCCCGCCTACCCCGCGGCCGAGCCCCCCGGGCCGCTGTGGCTGCAGGGCGAGCCGCTGCACTTCTGCTGCCTGGACTTCAGCCTGGAGGAGCTGCAGGGCGAGCCGGGCTGGCGGCTGAACCGCAAGCCCATCGAGTCCACGCTGGTGGCCTGCTTCATGACCCTGGTCATCGTCGTGTGGAGCGTGGCCGCCCTCATCTGGCCGGTGCCCATCATCGCCGGCTTCCTGCCCAACGGCATGGAGCAGCGCCGGACCACAGCCAGCGCCGCCGCCGCGGCCGCCGCCGCCCCCGCCGCCGTGCCCGCGGGGACCACCGCCGCCGCCGCGGCCGCCGCCGCCGCCGCCGCCGCCGCCGCGGCCGTCACCTCGGGGGCGGCGGCCAAGTGACCCGCTCCTCCCCGCGCCCGCCCTGTGTCCGCGCTCTCGGGTGCCTTTCCCGCCGGGAGGCTCGGCCGGTGTGCTTCGTGCTGTCGTGACCGTTAGTTCTTCTTCCGGGGAGGGGGTCGCCGGAGGGGGCCCAGCGGGGTGGCCCAGCGGGACGCGGGCGGCGCTTCTGGTTCCGAGGGGGCAGCTGCAAGGTGGGAGCCGCGCAGCTCGGAAGACGGAGGAGGGAAATGGGGCCCTTTCCCCTCGGTTGCATCCCCCTGCCCTCCCTCCCCGCACCCACGTGCCCTATATTCATGGCAGAAAATGACCAAATCCTGTGTATTTGTTTTATATATTTAATAACTGTTTTAAATGAAAGTTTTAGTAAAAAAACAAAACAAAACAAAATCAAATTGCTATTGCTGTAGGAAGAGAAGCTCTTTGTATCCAAACATAGTATTTGAAGTTTCTTGTTTTTTTTTAATTTATTTAAAGGTGGGGGAGGGGGGAGGCATGGGAAGGATTTCACACCCACATATTGTTACCGCTGAAAATGAACTTTATGAACCTTTTCCAAGTCGATCTATCCAGTGACGTGGCCTGGTGGGCGTTTCTTGTACTTCTGTGGTTTTTTTTGGCTTTTAATACAGACATTTTCCTCCAGAGATGCGTATGTAGCTTTTTTCTTCATTTGATTTAGGAAGAGGAATCCAAGAATTACAAGATGTTGCCCTGAAATGTGAGGGAGGGACTCTCCAAAGTCAGAGAGGGGCTCCTGCTGCCTGGCTGGCCTGGCTGGGAGAGGCAGGAGATGGAAACTAACCGTGTTACTTACCCTAAGGGCAATTTCACCTTCTACCCCAGCTGCCCGCCAACACCCACCGCCACCCCACCCCTCAGCCTCATTGACGTTTGTCATGGTGGCACACAGGGTTTTCTGTCATTTGCCTTTTTGTCCCCTGCCTCACCATCTGCGAAACACCCAGTAAAATACCAAAATGGTAAAATCAATCATTCCCCTGAACCAGGTATCTATCCTTCACGGAAATGACTCACTTTAAAAAGCAAGAAGCAGGGAGATAGCCTTTTCGTATGCGTAAACCTTAGCATATGAGCACATTCCAAAACCTAGTTTGCAAACCTGAGGCTTTATGTTGGCACTAATAAGATTTTTTTTTCCCCTAAGGTAAGCTCGGTGACTGCTGGACAGTGGTTTCAGATCCTTCCCAGTTTTCAGAAGCAGAATAAATGAAAAGTCCTTAAAGTGGCCTGACGCAAAAACCATTTTAAAAGCCTTTAAAAAAAGATTTCAAAAGCTACTTTCTTGCTCTATTTTCTCCCCATTTTTGAGTGAATACCTTGTGCTGGTCTAAGAGCTGTAGTTCTCAAAGTGGGGTCTCTGGACCGGCATCATGAGTATCACCTGGGAACTTGTCAGAGATTTAAATCGGGGCTCCATCCAGGACCGACGGAATCAGAAACTCTGGGTGGGGCCCAGCAATCCGTGTTTTAACAAGCACTCCCAAGGGGTCCTGATGTCTTTCGAGTTTGAGAACTGCTGTATGCGAGTGGAAGGGAACCTTGGAAAGATGTAGCCTCCTTTAATCTTGAGATGTATCTATTATATCAAAGAAATGAGACCCCCCCCCTTTTCCACAGGAATCTGAAGGAGGGGATCCAGGGCTATCTCTTGCCGAGGCCAGCCACGAGAGAAGGGGGTGAGGGTGACGGCCTTCCCCTACTCCAGATCCAGATGTTGAAGTTCAATGTAATGCAAACCCATTAGCCTCACAAGTCACTGCAGATCTTATGCCCCAAAGCCAAGGGGGTATGTGAGTTGCCCTCTTTTTTCAGCCCTGGGGTATCTAACAGGAGAAAACCAGTAACTGCTAACCTTGGTCAATTTTTATATAATCACGGTGTTTGTAATTCTCGAAGTCATATTAAGGATTCCTGGCAACATACACACACACACACACACACACACACACACACACACACACACACATGCTCTTTCTCTCTCTCTCCCTGCTTTTTCCCAAGATGGAAACTAAGGGTCAAAGAGGTTCAGCATTTTGCCTTCAATCACAACTACATGATTGTGGAGGCAGACCTAAGACTAAACCTTTAGTTAAGTGTCCAGCCCTTGATTTCGGCTTAGGTCATGATGTCACAATTTCGTGAGTTTGAGCCCCGCATCAGGCTCCGCGATGACAGCACGGAGCCTGCTTCGGACCCTCTGTCTCCCTCCCTCTCTGCCCCTCCTCCACTCACACTGTCTATGTCTCTCTCAAAATAAATAAAAACACGTAAAAGCTATGCATATATGTGTATAATATATGCACACACTCTATATACATACATGCATACATACATAGGATGGGCCCTAATGAATACTTTCTTAGGGCAGGGCTGGAATATTGATATCTATTGCTGCAACAATAGACCTTCCTAAAGGAAGGTCTGGCAATAGCAATTCTGGCAATTTCCAGAATTGCCCATAGAGCCTGCACGTGCATGTAGACATACGTGTATATTGTGCATGTATAAAACCGATGGACTGCTTGGCTCCTTTTCATGCTGACTTTGGCGGCTCTCTGAGAGCCAGAGCCCCAAGCAGGAGGCCACACAGTAAGGATGGAGCCTGGGTCCCTCCTGTCCCTTTTTAGTGAGGATTGCCCACTGGGCAAAGTAAGTCAGGCCCTGGCAGGCACAGCGGTGGGGTCTGTGGGGTCTCGCTTGCATAGTCTCAGTAGTGAAACACTTCCACGTATGCGTTTTATTTAAAAGCCAGTCAGCGAGTGCGTGTATGTCCACAATCCCCAGATTCCAGCCCATTCTTCAAGCCTCCTGGGGACAGCTTGGGCTGCTAGTGACATAGCTAAGTCCCCAGAATAAATCATCACTCCCAGTTATTTTTGCTTCTCCTGAGAGAGACTTTACCCGTGAAGAGGATGTGTACCCACAGTCCAAACTCCAGCCACTGCTATGGGCTGCCCTACTGAGTTGTCTCACGTTCATCGTGAGAGCCCCCCCTGGCCTGGATCTGAACACCCTTGACTCCCCTAGGGCCTGCCTCAGCTGAAGACAGCCACCCGGCCCAAAGCCACACCCCCTTCCTGGGACACCACATCCAGGGACCCATCTGATCCGCGTGAACATCCAGCCCTCTAGGGGAAGCTCTGAAGTCCTCCCACCTTCAGAACTCCTGGCCGGATTGGCGGAGGCTTCCGCTGAGAGACTCCACGGAGGCTTGGCCTCTCCCCTCTGGCTGTTCCGGCCTCCTCCCATCCCTTCCCTCCCACAGCTGTCAATCCAAGAGCACTCCCTAACAAACCTCCTGCCCACTGATCTCTAGCTCCCAGCCCACTTCTCCTGGAACCCAGCCTGTGATGGGCACCGTACCTAACGAGATGTGGAACTGTTCCAGCCACGTGGTCATTAGAAACAAGGAACATCCAGGGCGCCTGGGTGGCTCAGTGGGTTAAGCGTCCAACCTCGGCTCAGGTCACGATCTCGCGGTTCCTTGAGTTCCAGCCGCACGTCGGTCTCTGTGCTGACAGATCGGAGCCCAGAGCCTGCCTCAGATTCTGTGTCTCCCTCTGTCTCTGCCCCTCGTCTGCTCGTGCTCTCTCTCTCTCTCTCTCTCACTCTCTCTCTCTCTCTCAAAAATTAACATTAAAAAAGAAACAAGGACCATCTGAGGAACAGATCATTACCATTCCTATTCCTTTTACACAGATCACTCAGCTGTACTTTTTCTCTTCCGTTTGGGTAGTTCTGTAATATCCACAATCAGGGGTGATATGGGAAATAACCCCTAATTCCAATCAATGCCTGCTTAATCATTGCACCTCCTAGATACACAAGTCGGAAGAAAACCTGTTCCTTTTCTCTCTCAAATGATGGTATCTGTCAGGATACACCGGGTTGTATTTCAGTAGTATGCAGTCCCGACACCTCATCAGCTTAACACAAGAAAAACGTATTCCTTGCTCATGAGTCATTCCCATTGGAATCACTCAGGGATCCAGGTTGAGGGTGACCCTGACTTGACAATAGGGCCCCATCATCTGGTTAGGAGGAAGGAAACTCTGGAGGGTCTCCCACAGGCAACTCAGTGCTCCATCCAAGAAGTCACATCCTACCCTACTGATTGGAAGGAGTCATCTGGCCCCACCCAATAGGAGGGGACCCCACGAGATCGTGTTTCCAGTCCCCAGAGGAGAGGAGAATCTGGTACCAGGAACAGCATTGATTCGACCAACACCCAACACCACTGTGACCTACAGGCCCCCCAGAAGAATTCCGGGACTTTGCTCGGCAGACAAAGAGTTCACCCCAGGAGTGCCATGCTGACTCTCCTCCTGTGGCACCAGCCCACACTGACAGCTAGACTGCCCCCCAGGGATTTTACAAGCGAAGGAGGTCATCAGCTTGGTGGCTGTTCCAACGTTTGGGCAAAGTGGTTCCCCAGAGAATTCAGTCTGGAAGATTTGGACAAAAATACACTCTGGATCCCCGTGATGGAGGAGTCATCTAGGGAGCAGGATGGGAGAAAGGTTAGGATTAAAGTGGGGAGAAAGGAAGGGAGAGGTCAGAGCAGGCACCCCCTCTCTCCTGGCCCCGCCCCTCCCCCACTGCGCAGAAATGGCTAATTCAGTGACATTGGGGGCAAGAAGGGAGTGGGTCTTCACTGTGCCGGGTCTCTCCTGTCACTGGGGAGAAACCATCCATTTCCCAGCTAGGAGAAGAGGTTTAAAGCTGTGAGGACTGGGAGAGTTAAGAACAGGTACAGACATTGGGTGCATGGCTGAACCTTCCCTTGGGGACACTGGGAAGACGCCTCCTCTAGAACGGGCACCTTGGCCTTTCCTGGCTCTGCTGTGCCTCTTGTGGGGCATCTCTCCCGGGGCATTACTTGGTCCTTCTGGGTGGGAGGACTGCTGGGGAGCTGGGGGAGCACACAGTGTAGCAGAGCACAGGCTCCTCACTGCACTCGCCGTGGGCGGGCACTGACCGGGCATGGCCTTCTGTTCCTGGCTCTTCCCTGCTCAGGCTGTGGTCTTAGGGCAAACTGCTCCCTGTAGTCGGCTTGTACTCAGCTCCCCCCAAGGGCAACCAGATCTTCCTTGCAGGGTCTTGGTCTCTGGGACGTACTCTCTCGCTCTCCGTCTTCCCTGGGTTCCTACCCCGAGGACACTGGTCTTCTAGCTCTCAGAAATTTTCAGGAGCCCACTCTTCTCTGGGCCTGCACTCCCCCACCCCCATCAGCTCTAACTCCTTCTACTAAGGGCATTTCTCCTGCTGCCCCACCTCACAGGTCCATCACTGCTGGGCCCCTGCGGTTTTCTCCAAAGCCAAGGGCTCCCCTAACAGCAGACGCCTTACTGTCCTCAGCCTCCTGCTCCTTTATCTGCCTCCTGAGAAGCACCTTCTTCTCTCACCCCCTCTTCCAGCTATCAGCCGAGTCCCGGGGTCCCCACGCAGGTGCTGACACTCAGTGATTTCTGCCACACCCAGGACAGGACGGGGTCTGAGCGCGTTCTGAGGAAGGTGGGGATTCCCTGTGGTCCTCTGAGGACTGGTCACATGCCTGCTGCTCCCCCAGGACAATTCAAGGCCTCTCCTGGCTGCGCCCTGAGCATTTTCCTGGTGTTCTCACTGCCTGAGTATTCCCAGAACTATCTCCTAAAGTCCTTGGCTGAGCTTCTGTGCCGCTGAGGACACGCGGTCGGTTTCGCGTCCAACTCTTGATTATTTTGGCCCAGGTCATGATTTCGCAGTTCACGAGATCACTCCCCGCCTCGGGCTCTGCGCTGACAGTGCGGGGAGCCTGTTTGAGATTCTCTCTCTCTTTCTTTCTCTCTCTGCCCCTCCCCTACTCAGGTTCTCTCTCAAAATAAATAGACTTTTAAAAAAAATAAAAACTTTCAAAAAAGGAAAGACACTTTGCCGCAGAGCATCATCTTTGCACCCTTGCTTGAACACAGACGATGTATATTTGTTGTAGAAGCATCAGAAAGGTCGATAAGTAAAAAAGAAAGAGAAGAGAGAGTTCGTCTTTCCACCACCCCCAAGAGAAGCCCCGCCAAGCATTTTGGGGCACCTACTTCCTGTCAATTTTTGTACACCTGTGTCCATGGCTAACTATTTAATATTAAAAAATGGGATTGTGCCGGACATAACTGTTTTTAAAACTTTTATTCTACAGGTGCTGCACCATAGAAAAATGAGAGACTACCCTTCACAAGAGAAATGACTCCATATCGGCAATAACACCAGCACCCACCAAGCGACCGTGGTTAATATTTATTGACAAATGGCCAAATGCATCTGCTATATATATTTTAGCCCTAGGGTGCCTGCTTCTTAGAGCTTTGCTGAGGGGTTCTTTGGTGGTCCCCTGCCTTTGCAGAAGGTAATGGAGGGGCTTCTCAGGGCCAATGAATCATAAAGACTGTGTTCCTAACAAGTGGGTCAGAAATCGGTCGCACAGGATATTGAAACGTATCCAAGGGCCAAAGGCCTGATGGAGATAGGGTGTAGGCATTGTGGTGGGGGAGGCCTGCTTTCTTTCTCATCCCAAATTTATCATCTGCAGACACATGTCAAAGCCAGACCGAACTTCCCACCCCTCCTGGAGAAATGTGTCCGCTTTGTGTCTGAGCTCCCGGATGGGGCTGATAAGGAACACAACTTTAGAGGATGAACAATGTGATTCATCTCCTCGGGTCGTAACCACAGACCCGCCACGTATTGTCTGGGTTTACTTGATGTCTTTGGAGCGAAAACGAATTCCGAGATTCAATAAGCAGGAAGGATATTGCTCCTGGAGAATGCTGCCCCCCAAAGCTGTCACAGCCCCACATGGCCAAGTAAAGCCATACACAGATGTGCCTACGGCAGGGATGGGGGCTGAAGACAGAACACCCGGGGAGAGGACCGAGATGGAGCCAGAGGCAGGGGAGGGGGTGGAATCGGCCACGAACAGGAACCATCAATGGGTCAAAATGTTGGGGCGCCTGGGTGGCTCAGTCGGTTGAGCGTCAGACTTCAGTTCAGGTCCTGATTTCTCAGTCCATGAGTTCAAGCCCCGCATCGGGCTCTGTGCTGACAGCTCAGAGCCCGGAGCCTGCTTCGGATTCTATGTCTCCCTCTCTCTCTGCCCCTCCCCCACTCCTGCTCTGTCTCTCTCTCTCTCTCTCTCTCTCTCTGTCTCTCTGTCTCTCTGTCAAAAATAAATAAACTTTAAAAATAAATAAATAGGTCAAAATGTATTCAGCACCACTCCCAGTGATTGTGTTAAGGTCTTCTGGGGTGAATCTTGTCTAGGATTGGGCTCTCTAGAGGCAGAGTCTGAGATGGAAAGACTCACACCCAGGATTTATTGAGGGGTGTCCTCCAGAGGAGGGGAGTGAGGGAAGCGGGATGGGGCAGGGGAAGGAGGAAAGCAGGGATGTGGTCTCAGCTGGAGTCCACTTTGGCCTGATCAGCTCTAGAACCAGCTCTGGACCAGCTCTGGAACAGGAATCGTTCCACAGTGTTGCCCCACCTGGAGGCACGGGGCTGGTCTTCTGTGGTCCCATTTCAGACAATCACTTGGCCAAGATCCGGGTACAGGGGCTGCATAGCCTCCCTGGCAACTCCCACTTAGCCGGGCCCAGTTCTCCAGAGAAGGGGAGCAGCTGAGAGGTGTTAGCAGCCCACCCTCCCAGCAGCTGGGGGAGAGGGACGAAGGCCTGCAGAGGGAATCTGGGCGGAGGCACCCACAGGATTCACTGCACACCCTACCTGGCCCCTGAGTCCCATCCCAGCAATGACGAGATGAGCGGGTGAAGCTCAGACCTGCTTGTCGAACCTCAAACTCCTACCCCACTTGTGCGCTGACCTCCGGGCCTTTGCCTGTCTCAGCTGAGGGCTGGCTGGCTGGCCTTGCCCCCCGGATGTCCTGCACTTGTGCTAGGGAGGGGCTGTGGGCTCTGTCACACTGGCACTCCCCCACGAAGTGTGAAGTGCCTGCCTTCACCTCTGCATTCAAGGGTTGTTGGCGTTCAACGCTTGCGTATAAGGGAAGTCCCACAGGCTCAGAGCAACTATAAATCATATGTAAATGGGTAAGTGTGGCTATATTCCAGTAAAACTCTATGAACACGGGAATGTTAATTTCGTAGAAATTTCACGTTGCGAATTCTTTTTCTTTTTTTTTTTCATGTTAAAAATGCAAAAATTATTCTCAGCTCCCAGGTTGTAAGGAATCTCTACACGCAACGTGGGGCTGGAAACTGCAATCCTGAGATTAAGAGTCACGTCGTCTGCTGACTAAGCCAGCCAAGCGCCCCAATCTTACAATACCATCTTTAAACAAATTTTTTTTGGGTGCCTGGGTGGCTCAGTCGGTTAAGCGCCCGACTTCGGCCCAGGTCACGATCCCACACTTCATGGGTTCAAGCCTCACGTCGGGCTCGGTGCGGACAGCTCAGAACCTGGAGCCTGTTTCGGATTCTGTGTCTGCCTCTCTCTCTGCCCCTCCCTCACTCTGTCTCACTGTCTCCCCAAAATAAATAAACATTAAAAAAATTTTTTAAAAATTTCTTTGTTGTTGTTTAATATTTATTTTTGACAAAGACAGAGAAAGAGAGAGCGAGCAGGGGAGGGGAAGAGAGAGACACACACAGAATCTGAAGTGGGCTCTAGCCTCTGAGCGGCCGGCACGATGCAGGGCTTGAACTCATGAACTGTAGGATCGTGACCTGAGCCGAAGTCAGACACTTAACCAGCTGAGCCACCCAGGCGCCCCTCCTACGATGTAATCTTAAAGTTTGGCGAAGCTTTATGCAGCATGTTTAGAAGCTCTGTGTCCTTTTCTCTGTCTACCTGGTAGATTACAAGGAACCCAGCGTGTTGAGCCACACCAAGGGCGGGCAGCACATCTCTTTCAGGCATGCGTGACCCTGAGCATCACCCTCGAGCCTGCTTGCTCAGCGAGCAGCGCAGGCCAACAGAGGCAGAAGCTGGAAGCCAGACACACTGGCACGATGGTATAATGATGCAGCAAATTAGTTCTCAAACCCGTGCACAGAGTCCTCTCGGGCCACAATGGAGAATTCCCCTCCACTCCGGAGCATCTGACGTTACCTAATTACCACCTTTTGCAAGGGGGCAATTTTTTACATATTGTCTTTTATTTTTAAAAATTTATGCAAAATTTGCTCGCTACACCACAGACTGTTTTCATAAAATGCAATTATTTAACTTTGTCATCAAAGAGTAAAAGCCATTTTTCCTCCGGGGACACCACCAAGCACCATGGGGTACGTGTGCCCAGCCCCTGGCGTGGGAGCCCAGGAGTGTGGCCCGCATGGGTTATGAAGTCAGACAGACGTGGGTGGGGACTGGAACCAACATTCTGCAAAAGTCACTTAATCTTGGCGAACCCCAGTTGTCTCCTCTGTGAAACAGGATTGACAAGAATATCTACAAGACTAAAATGAGCCTTCTCCATCGGGATAGGGTAAGCGATGCTGGGCATCCAATTTAAAGGGGAAAAGGTTTTAAAATGTGTTCTCTCCCTCTCTTTTTTATTTCTTACATGTAATTAATTTACTTATGGAAGGCACAGGGGTTTGTATTCTGTTTTGCTTGGGGTATAAAGTACATGCAAGAGATCACACGTAGACAATCCCTTTTGACAAATGCATCCAACATAACCCAGACCCTACGAAGATTCAGAACAGTTCCATCACCTCAAAAAGTGCCCTCGTGTCTCTAACCTTAACCATACCACCACATGTGCATCCAATACACACACACACACACACACACACACACACACACACAGGAACCACTGTTTCCCATCTGTTTGCCATTGGTTGTTTTTCCCTTTTCTAGAACTTCATATAAATGTATCATACCGTGGACTCTTCTGTGTATGTGTACTTTCGCTCAGCACATCTGTGAGATTGAACTGTGTTTCTACCCATTTCACTAGTGTTGTTTCTTTTTATTGTTGAGCAGTATTCCATCCTACCGGAATGGCCGGACCAGTCTCCAGGTGATGGACACAGGAGCTATTTCTGGTTCTGAGTGACTTTATTAAAGCCGCCACGAAAATATATGTATGGGACATATGTTTTCCTTTCTCTTGGGTAAATACCTGAGAGTGGAATTGGAAGTCGTATTTATGTTTATAAGAATTTCATTTTTTCCAAAGTTTCTGTGTCATTTTTTAAGTTGATTTGTTTATTATTTATTTTGAGAGAAAGAGACAGAGAGAATCCCAAGCAGGTTCCGCACTGTCAGCACAGAGGCGCTTAACCGACTGAACCTCCAAGTGCCCCAATTTTTGTATCTTTTTACACTATCATTAGCAATATATGAGTTTGTGTTTTTCCAACATTTGGTGTTGCCAGATGCCAGATAACCATTTGGTGTTATTTTTAACTGTTCTAATGGATGTATAGCACTTTCTCATCATGGTTTTAATTTGCATTTCTTGGATGACTAATTAGATTGAGCAGTTCTTCATGCGATTACAGGGCATTCATAGATCTTCCTTTGTGAAGATTCTGGGCCAGTCTTTAGAAATAGCTTTGCCTTGGGGCACCTGGGTGGCTCAGTGGGTTAAGCGTCTGACTTCGGCTCAGGTCATGATCTCGCAGCTTGTGAGTTCGAGCCCCGCCTCGGGCTGTGTGCTGACAGCTCAGAGCCTGGAGCCTGCTTTGGATTCTGTGTCACCACCCTCCCTCTCTTCCTCTACCCCCCACTTGTGCTCTGTCTCTCTGTCTCTTTCTAAAATAAATAAGCGCTAAAAAAAAAAATTTTTTTTTTTTTTAAGAATGAGAGAAATAGCTTTGCCTTCCCCTCGCGTTTGAATCCAATCCCAGGGTCTGACATTTTCTCAAGGCAGAGTACCAGGCAAAGCTCAGGTTGGCTCTATGGCCACTAAGCTTGGAGTATCTCTGCAGTACGAGATACCTGCTGGGAGCTTCATGGCCATCCAGTGGGAATTTGATCTGACCTACAAAATGTAGGGAACCTGGATCTCCCCCAAAGAATAACATTAAAACTAAGCGTGGGGCTCGGGACACTGGGATGGTAAGAAACATCTGGAAACTGAAGTGTCAAAAAAAATTTAGAAGTTCAGCCCCAAAGAAAGGAATCTCAAAATCGTCCCTCTGACTCTCTAGGTCAATGATCAAGTGATGCGGTACGAGAAAAGCGCCGGAAGGGAAAAGTGCCGTAGGGACCCGTAGAAGGTATTGCCACATATAAACCTCTCCTGAAAATGGGCCTCTTTGGCTCACATTTGAAATAAGGGAAGCCTCCTCTTGGTCACTGATAGCATCCTGATACCTGGTGGGGACACATGGTGGAAGGTGGGGCACCTGGGGGCTATGGGAGAGGGGCAGCAGGTGCACAAGAGGGCCAACTGTAATCGCTTCCCCTCCCCCACGGAAGGAGGACGGGCTTGGCCCCAGAACTTGGCTAGTGGGAGACTCTGGGGAAGGGCCCGGCGGCTGCCTTACACCCTTCCCCCCACAAGACGCACCACTAACCCTCTTCCCACGGCACCTGCTAGGCCAGGCCCCCAGGCTCCCATCTAACCTCAGGAGAAGCCTCCGAGGAAGTTACTAGTGTTCCCTGGATTTACACCTAAGGAACCCAAGGCCCAGAGTAGTTAAGTAACTTGCCCAAGTCCTCCAGTTGCCAGATGTAGCAAATGAACATACAGGGTGCCCAGCTGAATTTGAATTTCAGATAGACAGCAAATAATTTTTTAGTATAAGTATATCCCAGTCGATATTTGGGGCATACTTGCAGTGAAATAATTATTTGTTGTTTATCTGAAATTCAAATTGAACTGGGCGCCCTGTATTTTATCTGACAAGCCCACATTTAACTGCTGTGCCAAATAATAAAAATTAAGGGTAGTAATAACTGCCATGGGTTGGGTACTAAGGAAGTGAGTCCTCTCCCTCCCCAATGATAGCCAGCCTCACCTCCCACCCTGTGATGATGAGGAAGGAGAGGCTCCGAGACTTTACGTCCCTTCCTCAAGGGTACTTAGCTGGTGAGAAACAGAACCAGGACTAAGGCCAAGTGTGTGGCTCCAAAACTCACCGGGGGACAACAGGATGTAACCTCCCTGGATGTAGTAAGAATCCCAGAATTTTGCCATCCTGGTGCCCCAGAGATGTACCCACAGCAAGCTCTCCAGAATGCTCTGGTGGCTCGAATTACAGGCAAGAATCATGTACTCCTGTGGTTTCCTTCCAGGCCCCTTCCAGCCCAGGCTCCGGAGAATATTGTGTGGAACCCCTCTGTGGCCCATATGACCTTTGGGGTTTAAAAGACTATTGGCTCTTGAATTCTTTTCTTTTTAAACTTTAAGTATTTATTTATTTTTTAATGTTTATTTATTTTTGAGAGACAAAGAGTCAAGAGGCAGAGTGTGAGCAGGGGAGGGGCAGAGAGAGACGGAGACACAGAATCCGAAGCAGGCTCCAAGCTGTGAGCTGTCAACGCAGAGCCTGACCCGTGGCTCGAACTCTTGAAGCTGTGAGATCATGACCTGAGCAGAAACCAAGAGTCGGACGCTTAATCGACTGAGCCTCCCGGGCGCATGGAGTGGGGTTTATTATTGCTGGTGTTTGAAAATAACCCAAAGCGGTCGTCCCTGACCTTTCGAAAGCACCCTCTCTCCTGCTGCCTGGAGTCTGTCTGGCTCACTCTGGGGGCACTGGGGATGACACGGTCATAAAAGATGAGTTTGTCCTCCGCCTAGCAGAGTGCTACAGAATCCCGCTCCCCGGTGACCGCCTCACCCACCCACCCGACAGGCACAAATTTGTACCCGCAGGTACGAATACAGCAGGGCAGGGACCCAGGGCTCCTCTTGCTGTCCCCAGCACTGACAAGGGGTTGTAGCTTTCAGAGAGGAGAGCGGAGCAGACCCTCCTTTCCTGACCGTGATGCAGACAATGGGCCGCTGGGATTCCGGCTCCTTCTTGCCCCGTGGGCAAGCCAGCTCCCAAGTTCAGTGTAGGCACCACCGTGAGTGAGTGAGAGTGGGAAGGAAACCTTCTCCTGTTTCCACCATTTCCCTCTTCTCTTCTCTCCTCCCGGGTCTGAATGGTGCAGGAAAAAAAGAATGCTAAACCTATTCCCTGGCTCTCCCCCGCAGGAGAATCATTCCTTTTGTTACTTTGTTATGATTCCAAGAGACTCCCAAAGAGTCTTGGGGGCTAGAGGCAGCTGTGGGGCTTGGATGGAGTCCTTTACCGTGCAGACCCAGGGCAGAACAAAAAAGATTCAGCCTTGACATTTCACAGATGGAAACAAATTTCTGCACAGTCATGGCTGGGCTCAGAGAGAAAGCATGTTCATTCAGGCACAGGATGAAAACTCTCTCCGATCCTGGCACTAGCAGGGGCCAGCAGTACCCGCCCACGGGAGACCAAGGCTGGTATCACCTGACCCCTGGCCTTAGACTAGCATCCCACACCCTGGGAGCCTCGGTTTCCTTGTCTATAAAATGGGAGACATCGAACACCCGCTCGTAGGGCCTCTGGCACCTAGCCGTCCCCACAGCACACAGTGTATCTGTAGCCCCTTCTGGTTTATCAGCCACATTGCATTTTGTGGAGAAAGGGGCCACGATTGGACCTCTGATATGTACTTATTGTTTTTTACGTTTATTTATTTTGAGAGAGTGAGAGCACAAGCAGGGGAGGGGCAGGGAGAGAGGGAGAGAGAGAATCCCAAACAGGCTCCGCGCTGTCAGCACAGAGCCCAACGCGGGGCTCGAACTTACGAACCGTGAGATCATGACCTGAGCCCAAACCAAGGGTCGGACGCGTAACCGACTGAGCCACCCAGGCGCCCCCTGATGTGTACTATTATTAACAGCGATTGTTTATTGAGATGTTACGAGTGCCCCACTCTGTTCTGAGAACATAAAAATATCCAAGTAGAAGATTTTGGCGGTCCCCCCACCCGCAGCACTTCTCCATGCGTGTTGGCCCAACTTCCAAATGCTGTCATTTCTGAATCTATCTTAGGACACTCTCAGGCTGCTGGAGCCCAGTGTGTCCATGCAGCGGATGAGCCGGAGGCGCTGAGGAATTAAGGTTCCCCAGGAGTAGCTCTAAGCAGAGACGGCTGGGACTTGTTGCAGACAAACGCCCAGCTCCTTCCAGGCCACGTCATGCTGGGAAGGACTGAGCGCCCGGTGCCCCAGTGGTGGCACACACAAGCTGCATACGCCACTCCTGCTCTCTCCTCAAGCGGTATTTACTGAGATTCCCTCCCAAATATACTCCTTACATCTGAGTCTCTTGGGATCTGCTTTGGGGAGCCCAAACTCAGTTAACGCATCATCCCATTGACTCTTTACAAAGAACCCAGGGAGGCAGATCCTTTGGTTTCCCTTTTCAGGTAAGAAGTTGAGGTTTAGAGACATTTAGTAACTTGTCTTGGGTCCCACGGTGGTGACGCTGGGGCTTGAATTCTAGCATCTGGCTCCAGTGCCCCCAGCCAAGCCCTCAACCACAGCAAGCCAGCACCTGAGCCCAAGGTGGTGGCTTGCCTGGGAAGTCTGGGGCTGCAGAGGGTAAATGTCCAGCCCCCTTTAGCCCCCACCTCCCTGACACCAGCTGTGCAAAAGTGAAGGGGAGGAGAGAGGGCTCCCAACGCGTAGAGCACCCACCACCAGGGGGCGCCCTGCCCAGTAGTCTAGCACCGGGAGAATCCAGACGCCAGGGGTGGTGATGAGATCTCACCAACGTGTCCCCCTTCTGCCTTTGCACAGAAGGCAGGACCTGAAGTAGGTTTCTCAGAACTCCCAGGGCTTCTGAGCTGTTTGAGAAGAGCGTGCACTTGCCCACGCATGTATACACACACACACACACACACAGCTGTTAGCACTGGAGGGCAGAGTGCGTTTCTCTCTGAAGCTAGCAGGATGGGGCAGTGTTCTAGGCACCCTCTCTGTGGTCACGCGGGCCAGCACCAAACCCCATCTCCATCCGACCCCCTGCACGGTGGGACACAGGCACCCCCCACTCGGCTTCCTCCTTCCCCTTGGCCTGTGGTGGACCTGGAGGGTGGGCAGCACAGTGATTTCGGTCGAGCCGCCCCCTTTCCAGCCTCTGGTCTCACCTGTTTGCTGGGAGGAGCAGCGGGGAAGCATGGGAAGCCCGTTCTCCGTTGTCTGAGATGGTTCCAGCCCCCGAGGAAGTGACCATCCGTGACTTACAGGGACCCCCACCCCTGTTTCCCTGCTGTTCGAGTTTCAGCGCCCGGCTGACGTGCCAAGGGAAATGAGCCTGGCTTTATTTTTTACTTAATTAGCTGTACAAACCAACTCAAATCCCTCAAACCAAGAGAGCCTGGTATTTTTTCAAACGTATTTTAACATTTAAAAACGTATCGCTGGCTGTCTTAGGTCAGGCTCCCCGAACAGACGTTGAGATGAGCTCAGCGTGTAAGTGGTTTATGAGGGATGTGCCCTCAGGGAAGCCCCTGCCAGGGTGCCATCTCAGGCAGAATCCCGTGGAGGGTGGCTTCAGGGTGGTCCCATCGTGGGCAGTCCAAGTGGCCCCTCGGAACCCCCTCCCACAGCCCACCCTCAGTGCACCTACACGAGACCCGTGCCTTCTCACACCCCACAAGTCACTGGTTCAGGGTCACCCCAGAGGGGTGTGAATTCTCAGGCAATACCTCCCCTAATAGCCCAAGACTGGGTGTCCAAAGAAGAGGCATAGGGATTGGCTGTTGGAAGTGGCAATAGGGACACACACACACACACACAGTAAAAGGGGACCGGAGGGATCTGGGCAGAGTATCGACATTGTCCTGTGAACCTGTCTTATTCCATAAAGGATTCAAGATGGCTTAACAAAATTATGGACAATACAAAGAAATGAAAATGATGAATTGTTGGAATTGAGGCAAACGAGAAAAAAGGGTCAACAGTAAATATATCCAGAAGGAAACTTAGTATATTAAGGTATTTCTAGATAAAGATTGCAACACGGGGCACCTGGGTGGCTCAGTTGGTGACGCATTTGACTCCGGCTCAGGTCATGATCTCATGGTTCATGAGTTTGAGCCCCGAGTTGGGCTGTGTGCTGACAGCTCAGAGCCCGCTTGGGATCCTCTGTCTCCCTCTCTCTCTGCCCCTCCCCCACTCACACATGCTCTCTTTCTCTCTCTCAAAAATAAATAAACATTTTTTAAAAATTGCAGTTTTGGCACTGAGCTTCCCAGCAGCCAAAGCAAAGAGGGAAAATTAACTGAATGCAAAGTTTAAGATGCCTAAGGGTTTAGACCCTCTTGCTGGCCCCAAGATTAAGACTTTTCTAAATATTGAGTCCCTACATATAAAAGAGTCTGGATAAGAGCTGTCCAGTGGAAATATAATCCACACCACAAGTGTGATTTTAAGCTTCTAGGGGCGCCTGAGTGGCTCAGTCAGCTAAGCGTCCAAATTCGGCTCAGGTCACGATCTCACGCTTTGTGAATTCAAGCCCTGCGACAGGCTCTGTGCTGACAGCTCAGAGCCTGGAGCCTGCTTCAGAGTCTGTGTCTCCCTCTGTCTCTGCCTCTCCCCTGCTTGCACTCTGTCTCTCTCTCAAAAATAAACATTAACAAAATATAAAAAATAAAAATAATTATATACAAAGTATTTACTAATTGGGTAGCTTATATTCTTTTTTTCATATTGAGTCTTTGAAATGCAGTGTATATTCTATACTTCGGCACGTCCCAGTTTGAATGCTAAATTTTCTTTGGAAATATGGATCGGTATTTAGTTACGGTTCACAAAATTGGTTTAAAAAACAGATTCGCAGACTGGGGTTGTTCCAAACACACCTAAAAGCTTTTCAATAACTGAATCAAATATCAATTTTTAGGGGCTCCTGGCTGGTTCAGTCAGTAGAGCATGGGACTCCTAATCTCAGGACTGTCAACTCTTAGTCCCAAATCGGGCGTAGAGATTGCTTAGGGGTTGTGAGTTCGAGCCCCACGTTGGGTGTAGAGATTGCATAAAAATAAAATCTTTTAAAAAATCCATTTTTAAGTTAACTAAAATTGAAAAAATAAATTTAAAATTCCATTCCTTAGTCACACTAGCTCAATAGCCACGTGTGACTAGTGGCTGCCATATTGGACAATGGAGGTATGAAGAGCCAATGATAGTATGTTCCAGCTTTTCTGGAACAGTCCTGATTCCAAATATTTTTCCCTCTGTCCCTTAAGGATGCCTGGCCTTGTCAAGCTGGATCGAGATTTTTCGTTACCATATGTGAGTGATACGGGTGATATCTGGAACCCTGGCATGGACCGCCCTTCACCAGAACCTTCAGGAGTAACTCTCCCCTCAGCCTGCTCTGTGTCTTTATTCCCCTGGCTTGGCAGTGCCTTCTCCTATTCTGTGTGGGACCCACACACGACAATGAGGCCTACAGCGCTGTTCTAGAAGGCAATTTGGCATTACATTACGGAAGCCTTGGATATCTTCATAACCATCGACCACGGAGGCTCCCTTCTATGAGTTTAACCCAAGAAACCAGAAAGGTACGCTGAGATTCATGAGCAAGCATTGTTCAAAGGGAGATGAGTTTAATGAAAACCAAATTGAGTTCAGTGTAAATGTTCAACAGTCAAGGAAACGGGTTAACTAAATGATGGCACATCCATCCTGGCAGATGTTATGCAGCCATTAAAATTATGAAATGATATTAGGAGAAAAAACAAGAATGTCCATATTATATGTCAAATAGTCAAAGAGAACGAGAAGCTGTAGTTTCAGTATGACAGATTTTTTTAAATTTTTTTTACCATTTATTTATTTATTAGAGACAGTACGAGACAGAGCATGAGCAGGGGAGGGGCAGAGAGAGAGGGGGGACACAGAATCCGATGCAGGCTCTAGGCTCTGAGCTTTCAGCACAGAGCCCGACGCAGGGCTCAAACTCACCACCTGTTAGATCATGACCGGAGCCCGAGTCGGTCGCCCCAACAGACTGAGCCACCCAGGCGCTCCCAGTGTGACAGATTTTTATCTAAATCAGGCCAGCAACACCCCCTACCAACCACCCTTCCCCTGGACAATTGCAAAACAGGATCATAACAGGTCAGGCTACGGAGTGAAAAATACCAGAGCAAGTGTCATTCTGGGGGCAAAGAGAAGGTTTACAATAAATCAAACCGTAACGGAGCTGTCCGCATCAATAATCTGCAAAGTCCCTGACCCGTTGTCCTTTGTCCCATCACAGTCACCCAGCTCTGTAGGCTGAGGGAAGGAAAGTTGTGCCCCTGGGGAGAGATAAACACGGGAAGAAGAAGATGATGATGAAGAGAGGCTATAAATCCATGGTCTTGGCACCTTTGTTAAGAGTGTGAGTACAAACACCGTTCCATACAGAAATCCTTGTCGAATTGTGGTCATGTTCTGTCCCCTTTTTAAGGCACTTAAAAGCACATGAGCTCATTTGATGTATTGGAGATTTGTCATCAAATGTCTAGGGAAGTGTAATTGGTCATACTTCAATGTTTAAGCATTGGGGGAAATCAAATTTGTTAATTTCTTACATTTCCATTTCAGTGGTAATGACTACTGCGGACATTTGGAATTGTTCATGGTTTGAAGATAATAAAGTAACAAAGTAGTGGGTATTCCTTCCCACAAGCAAAAGTGCGCCTCATGCGTTAAAGAATCCCGTCCACATACAAGATGTACAAATGTGCAGTCACAATAACACACACACACACACAACACACATAGAAACCGACAGGAAGGAAATGGTAGCAGTGGTTATCTATATTCTGTGAGATGACGGGTTGACATTTATTTTCTTCTTCTTTACAGTGTTGTTCCCCAAACTCTCTAAAATAGGACCCTGTCACCATTATAACTGGAAAAAAATGAAGTATGTTACTAAAGTCATGAGTATCTTGTGGAGGTGGAGTTTGCCCAAGTGGACGTAATGTGACTGCCAAGAAAACCCCAGTCAGCTCCAGAGGCCCCATATCACCGCAGGCAAAAGACTCTTGTTCTTGCCATTATGGTATCTCAGAGTCTCCTGGTGTAAAATCATCTCCTTTTGGATAATTACTTCATCTTTGGGTTTCTCCATAACTACAAAGTTTTTCCTTTCGCCATTCCAAGATGGCGACTTCTCGCAAGGGAAACTTCCTTATTTTCAGATCTTCTGACTCAGTTATATGATGCTTGCAGGTTGGAGGCTCTGGCCGGCTGCCGTGGTCTTACCTGGTTCTCCCTGAGGCTCCTGCTTCCCTGAGGCCTGATCCCCCATTTGATCCCCAGTTTGAGAAGTCCATCCTTCAGCTTTGGTCACTCTGCCATTTGCCATGGTGACAACTTAGTGAACTCACCAGGTAGCACCCCAGCTACTTTTAGGGTCTTCCTGTGGCACACAGGAACTTCTGGACCTCCTCCACATTTCATGCTGGACCGTATGTCATGAACCAGGGATTCTAATCTCACACCCAGCATTCCAAGCACCTCTCTCAACCATTTCTACTCCATGACTTGGGCGCCATGATGGATTCAATGTCAGGCTGACCCCAGGGCTCCTCTGAAAGAGAAGACTCCTTAGGCTACACTCAGGGACTGGGGGGCACAAGCCCTGATGTTCTCAGAGTGCTTAAAACTACTGGGTGTTTCTACCTTCCCTTCCTTACTGGGGTTTGATCCCAATGGGTAGAGTGGGGGGGAACCAGCACACTCAGAACTTGACCCCACTTGCCTTTTCTCGCCCTATTTCTCATTTCTTTCCCCAAGTCACAAGATACCTGTTCTTCTTCCTGTGAGGTAGGAGTTCCCTTTTGTCCTATCTGCATTCTGCCCTCCTCTACGATTCACCAAACGATCGCCCAACTTTTCTGAGCTTTGATCTTTTGATGTGTGAAAACTCCAGCCTTGGGAGTTTTAAGAAAACCCTTTCTCTCTCTGAAAAGTCTGACTTGCAAGACCAGCGTCTTGCTATGAGATTTTAAGACTGCTTCCAAACTCAGAGCAGAGAAATGGCCTCTTTGATTCACACTGTAGCCACCTTCCTCTGCCTTGGAGAGTCTTGCCTCTGCCTCCTGGCCCATGCTGATTGGCACAAGCCTGTAAGAAGGGAAAGAACAGATTACGGAGAAGTGAATATATAGTAGGTGATGTTCAAAACATTACCCACTGCATTATTTAAAAACAGAAATACAGGGGCACCTGGGAAGCTCAGTCAGTTAAGCGTCCGACTTCGGCTCAGGTCATGATCTAACGGGTCGTGAGTTCGAGCCCCGCGTCGGGCTCTGTGCTGACAGCTCGGAGCCTGGAGCCTGCTTCGGCTTCTGTGTCTCCCTCTCTCTCTCTGCCCCTCCCCTGCTCATGCTCTGTCTCCCTCTCAAAAATAAATATTTAAAAAATTTTTAAATAAAAATAGAAATACAAACACAAACCAACAATAAATATCACTCTGTACCTATCAAATAAGGAAAAGTGTTAAAATCTTCATATCTAACGCCAGTGAGAATGTGTTGCATCGCATTTGGTGACAGCATAAATCTGTGAAAGCGGTTTGGGATCTAATTTAGCAATCCATAGCCCTCCAAGTTGAACGGATACCCTTTGCAGGAGTGGATATTCCTGGGAGTAGGCCCTCACCCATTTTCAGGGGGAATACTCGTGTGCTAAGTCGTTTCCTACCACCCCATGCACCTGCTGAGTGGACAGGAGTGTAACCAGAGCCTTCAAAACACTTGGCGTTGCGGAGGGAGTATACAGGAGACATAAACCCGCCCACCCCTCCCATGAGAATGGCAGTGGGCACCTTGTGCCCAGCAGAGCCTTGTCTTTTAAGGCTGTCCTTGCGGGGACTTGGGGGACCTGGGAAGCCTTACCTGTCTCTGGAGGCAGGCAGAGTTGCCTCCTGCTTTCTAGAACCATTTCCACGTGTTCCCGTAACCATCATCACTCCAGAAACGTGACTTCCTCCACTGATGTCTGTTGCATGTTTCCACTGGGCACATCACGTCCTGTGGTGGCACATCCTCGTGGCTTCTTGACACGGCCTTCCCGAAAAGACTCTCGGAAAGACTGCGCCTCTGCCAACAGTCAGGTCATCAAGACTGATGTAGCATGCTGTACAAGATCCACAGCTGTAACCATGGGGAAATATTGCAAACTAGATCTGCCTCTGCAATCAAAACGGTTTAATCCGCATTCCCACCAATGCCTGAATTTTTGTCAGCCCCGTATTCCCAGAAACGCTTCATCATCACCATAAGATAAAGCAGCACGTAAGATGATAAATCCTGGGTCGGTGAGTAGATCTCCTGATATTTCTATGTCACGTTCATTTGAGCTGTTCATTGAGCAAATGCATATTCATCGAACACCAGCTGGATTCCCTGTCTTAACATTTGTGGATCGGGGAACTCGGGCTGAGGCTGAGCCTGGCTTAACCCCTGACCTGGATGGTCAGAAGGGAAGTGGGCAAAGAGGTGGCCCAACCCGACTCACTCTGTTAAATCTTGAATAAATGCTTCTGCATTCCTGGAGCCAGATGTCTGAATTCACCTTTGGAGGAAGTCTGCTTTTTGGGGGGGAAAAACACTAATGGATGTATGAGTCAGGACTTTTTTGATTGTTGAGGGCATAAAGCTATTTCAAACCAGCCTGGGCCAAAAGGGGGATTTTCTGGATTAAGTAATTCAGGCCCAGGAGGTGGGACCTGCCAGGCCTCTGAGGAAACGGGAGCTAAGACTCATGACTCTCTCCCTCTGTCCCTCTGTTCCTTACCCCTGCTGTTCTCAGCCCCTTGGCTTCCCCCAGAAGGACGGATCCAACTTCACAGCCATCGTCCTCCTCATCCTGGCTCCCCCCACACCTGCCCATTCCAGAAGACATCCAGGGAATGTCTACCTTCAAGTCTCTGTGAGGCATAGAGAAGGGGGAAGCAGGCCCAGCGGTAACAGTAGGTGAGGGCAGAGGTGAGGTGGGGGCAAATGGAGAGCATGTCTAGGTCTCACAGGCTCCACAGGACCCCCGGGAAGTGAGATGAGGATCAGGGCTGCCATGGACCGTTGTGTAGGTTATGCACTGCATGACTCTAGGGACACCACATGCTGGTGGGGCTGAACCCATCTCTCCGGAAGAAATTCCAGGGTGTTGTCCAGGCTGAGAAAACAGACTACAGGTGACACAAGCCACAGACACTTGAACAAGGATGCAGTACCAAGAGCCAATACCCAAAGATGGGTCAGATGAGCTGTCCCTCAACCCAGACCAGTGGGAGCCTGCAGAGAAGGACAACCCTACAGAACCCTCCTCAACTGCTCTCATATCAAGAGGAAAAACACTAGGGAAGATGCCTTCCTGAGGACAAAGGACTTTATTTGGGAGCGTGTGCTCTACATTGGCTGAAGGACATAGTGTATACAAAGCTTTTGGTAAAGTTTTTATTCAAGGATCAGAAAAGGACATAAATCATAGGTGCCCAATTTGGTGCATTTTCATGATAAAGAAAACACACCCATGTAATCAGCACCCAGATCAAGAATCAGGACTTACCCGCACCCAGTGTCTCCCTAATTCCCCTTGCAGGCTTTACCCCCAGGTCAGTTGTACACATTTTTGTATGTAGGATATGAATGTGGGATCTGATCTGATCTGATCTGATATGATATGATGATATGATATATGATAGCTTCAAACCGCATAGACTGGTTCTGCCCAGTTTTGAACTTTATACCACAGAAGGTGTACTTGGTATCCTCTCGTGATTGGCTCCCCTGGCCCACCATCACGTTCGTGGGAGGTGCCCATCGCGCGTGTGGGATCTCACCTGGTGCGGGACGCATCACGGCTCCTGCGTTCCCATTGCCCGTGTGGTGTCTTCTAGTGAAGGGGGTGTGCCTGTCCCGGTCAGCTCAGGCTGCTGTAACAAAATACCACAGACCAGGGTTGGGGGGTGGGGAGGGGAGGGGCTTAAACCAGAGCCATCTATTCTGGAGGTTGGATGACCGAGATCAAGGTGCCAGCACGGCCGGTTTCTCCTGAGGCCTCTCCTGGCAGCTTGCAAGATGGCCGCCTTCTCGCCCCGTCCTCACAGCCTTTTCTCTGTGCGCCCACACGTCTGCATCTCTGTGTGTCCAGATTTCCTCTCACCAGGACACCAGGCAGACTGGCACGGGGTCCATGCCACCCGTCTCTTTTCATTGGAACCGTCTCTTTAAAGGTCCTTTCTTTAAGTACAATCACATTCTGAGTTACTGGAGTTAGAACCTTCCATACAGGAATTGGGGGCGGGAGTGGGGGGCACGGATCAGCCCCCAATAGTGTCACTGTAACCACTAAAGGCATGTGGGCAGTTTTTGGTTTCCAGCGATTACAAACAGGGCTACTATGATCATTCTTGTACATTTATTTCCCCAAACACAGGCACCCATGATGGTTCACCGTATGCCTAGGAGTGGCATTTCTGGGCCAAACGGTCTGTGCACGTTCAGCTACAGCAAACAGTGACAAATAGTGCTGCTGAGCTATCGAACTTCGCCCTCCCGGGGGCAAGGCAGGAGACACGCTGATGTTCCAGATTCTCTCCAACACTCGGGATTGGCGCCTTTTGCCTTAGCCATTCCGGTGGATGTAGGCTGCTATGTCCTTAGAGTTCTCCGTCGAGCCTTGAATGGGGCTGAACTGCGTTCCCTCCAAATGCACACGTCCCTTGACGTTCAGCGTGACGGTATTTGGAGAGAGGGCCCACAAGGAGGTCACTGAGGTTGGTTACATGAGGTCATCAGGATGGGGCCTGGTTGCAATGGCATTCGTGTGTCCTTAGAAGAAGAGACACCAGAGAGGGCCCCTCTCCCTCTCCCTCTCTCCCCCTCTGCACAGCAGAGGGACACAGCAACAAGATCACCATCTACAAGCCAGGAAAAGAGCTGGCACCAGAAACCAAATCAGCCGGCGCCCTGATCTTGTATTTCCCAGCCTCGAGAACCGCGACAAATAAGTTCCTATTGTTTAAGCCACCCAGTCTGCTATGGCAGCCGGAGCGAAGACCAGCCCCGCTTTGTGTACTTACTGAATATTTGAATATTCTCTTTTGTCAGGTGCCCGTTCAAGCCATTTGTCTATTTTCTATCGAGCTGTCAATTTTATCTGCTGACGTATGTGAGTTCTTTATGTACTTTGAATCCTCTGTTGGATATATGTATTACAAATATCCTCCCTTAGCCCATGACTTCTTTTTCACACCGCAAAGGGCGTCTTTTAATGACCCAAAGTTCTCCGTTTTAGCGCCGTCCAATTTATGCAATTTCCCCCTTCTGGTTAGTGCTTTCTGTGTTATATTTAAGCAACCCTTCCCTATTCCAGAGGCTGTTAGTTTTAAAGGCAATTTTAAGTGAAAAGAAATGAAGCTTCAAAGCAGAATGAATCATTTCGAGAGAAAATTCGCAGTCACATTTGTATGTACATCTGAGTTGTAATGTGAAATTTCGAACTCCACAACATCTATTTTAGACTTTAATTAGATTCTGAAAATGAGGTTCACTGGGTAGGCACTTTTTAAAAATTCATCATGGAATATCAGGGTTGGAAGAATGCTAGAGGTCTTGCCTTGCCTCGCCTCGCTTTGATTCCGGTCAACAAATACCCAGTGAGCACCGCTCTGGGCCCAGCTCGCCGCTGGGAATTAGGAATGTGAGCAGGAGGGGAGTGGCTGTGTCTGCAGGGCGTGGGGCCCGGCAGAAATCATCAGGGTGTCGATGCCCAGGGGGAGCTTCGGGGTCCCAGGTACCACATAACCCCAGAGGAGAAAGGCATATCTGCCTGAGAAGGGATGCGGAGGGCATTTTTCTCCAGGGACAGGGAGTAAGATGATCTCTGGAGTGTGTTCATAAAGGGCTGGAATTGAGCAGGGCACCTGGAGTCCGCCCTCCAAGGCTTCCGTGTGCCTCGCCGACCGAGACTCCACAGCAAAACTGCCAGACGTCCCTTCCTGAGCCTGTGATGGCAGCAGGTGACCGGCTAGGAAATCTGCGATCCTGGATCCAAAAACCAAAGCCAGGATGCCGGGTGGATTACATCCCTGACTCGTGGCCTAGATCTGCTCTTTGGGAGAGGAGGTGGATGTTCAACTCACCAGGGGAAGACCCCCCCCCCCTTGCAGAAAAGTTGGTTTGGAAAGCCCAAACATAAGAAGACGACTCTGGAAAGGAATCTTCCTTTGCTGAATCCCCCAGAGAGATAATTACCTGGCCCTTATTATAACCATGTTTTGACTATAAACACCTTGCTTCTTTAATGCACACCTGGCAAAAAAAATGAGTTCGAGACTGTCTGCACAATGAAATAAAGATGCTTGGTGGGTAAATGAAGAGGAACCAGGAAGAGAACAGACCTGATTAAGCACCAGTTGGATCCAAGGCTCTCCCAAATACTTTATTCATATCATCTCCTTTTTTCAAGTTTATTTATTTTTGAGAAAGAGGGCGGGCACAAGCAAGGGAAGGGCAGAGAGAGGGAGAGAAAGAATCCCAAGCACGCACCATGCTGTCAGCGCAGAGCCCGATGCGGGTTCGAACCCACAAACCGTGAGATTGTGACCTGAGCCGAAATCAAGAGTCGGACGCTTAACGGATTGGGCCACCCAGGCGACCCCATGTTATCTCGTTTTATCAGAACACAGAGGTAGGTACAACATTTACCCCTTCGCAGTTTCCATGAGCAAACAGAGATGCAGAGAGGTTAAGTGACTTCCCCAAAGTCACAAGGCTCGGGGGTGACAGAGCCAGAATTCATGCTGGGGTCTGAGTCCCACCTTCTCTGGCTGCCATTACAAGGAAGTAAAGGGCATGTGGGGTCTTGTAATTTCCCTGCCACCTAAAAAAAAAGATAAATACCCGCAGGGAGGAGAGGGTGGCAGCATAGCGTCACCTTAGGGGACCTAAGTGATTCCATGAACAGGTCTCTCCTGGCCAGAAGCACCTTGCTTGCCCATGAATCCACTTTTCTTAACAGCTACATGGGAACGCCCTTGTCCCTCTGCTGTCCTGCCTCTGAAGGTTCCCATCCCGGCCTTCCCTTTTGCATCATTCTCCAGGCTTCTAAACAGGACCTATTTTCTGTTGATAATATAAGAACATTTATTGTAATTATAATAATGATTATTATTAAAGGCTCCGATTCTAGGCCTGTTGCATATTATTATCCTTAACCGGGCTGCGTGACAACTGGCACTGATTCCCTTACAGGCGACCTGGGACAGTCCTGACATGCCTGCGGGCTTGGAAAACATAGCCTGTGAGCCTTTGCTGGTCTCCAAGTCGTTTTTATCTCCCTGGGTTCGCCCCCAGCTTTCCACTCTCCCTGTCCTCCTCCCCGTCTGCTCAGGCCCCGTGTAATTAAGTATCTCACTGGTGTGTGCAACGCTCAGATCAAAGAACGCAGGATGTTCCCATCAGCCAAGTGTCCCCGGGGCCACCCTGCATCCCCGTCAGCGTTCTAATGGATTTCTGCACTGCCTTCCTTCTTGAGAACTGTTAGCTCAACCCCTTTTTGGGAAAGGCTCACCCAGCAGGAAAGCTGGAGAGCTGGAGAGGTTTTCCGTCTGAGGTGCTGCATATTAAACAGGCTTCAGGAAGAAATGAGCCCGGGGGAGGAGCGGAGATTCAAGCAGGTAGGAAAGGTGGCTGAATGCTGATCAGGAAGGAGCATAGTCACCGACTGAGGCTGTCTTAAAAGAGGCCTTGGAGGAAGGCTCAGAAGAAGATTTCGCCCCGCACGGAAGACGCGGTGGTGGCTGTGTTTTCCAAAGATGGCTGCAACAACGTCTCCCGCCCCTGCCCGTCCCCCACGTGCTTCTAGAATCTTGTCCCCCGCCGCCATCGAGAGGTGGGGTCTAATTCCCCTTCCCTGGACGTGAGGTGAACTTTTGTGACTGGTTCAGTGAACGGTGTGCTTCCTTGAAGTGATGCTAGGTGAGACTTCCCAGGCTGGGCCGTAAGAGATGATCCACATTCTACCATGTTCCACGTGCCGTCCTCGCTGAGAAGCCTCCAACCAACTCCAAGCGTTTTGACTGCCCTGAGACCACCATGCTGTGAGGAAGCCGAAACTAGACGACAGGGAGAGGCCGCGTGAAGGGACGGAGGTGGCCAGCCAGCCACCCGTGGCTTCAGCCCTGGCGCACCGAGTTCCAGCCACTGTCCCACAGCCACCACGTAAGAGACGAGGCGTGGCGTCCCGTGGGGGTGTCCTCCGGGCCTGCTAACATGCTGCGACTTCTCCCCTCCCCTCTCCACTTCTGGGGGGCCTCCCCACTGCCACCGCCCCATATCAGACACCAAGGTGCAGGCCACGGGCGGGCCATCAGTGGTTCGGAGCAGAGGCCAGCCAGGGCCCTTTCCCCCCTGGCCCCGAGACAGTTGTGTTTGGATCCAAGGCCTCAAATACTCCCCCTTGAACAGCTTCAGTCTCGAATCCCTTTCTCTCTCCCGGGTCAAAGAACAAGTTCCCTAGCATCCCTCCCAACGTCCTGTGTCTCCTCCAGCCCATCCCCCAAACAAAACTCATCCCTCCCCCCGCTCCGTACAGATCCGAGCTCCCACGTATCCAAGAGATGCTGGGTGGGAGCAGACTGTCTTTCTGAGCCTCCAGGCCCTGCACAGCCGCCAACGCTCTCTTAACCAGACCTGTCTCGACCAGTGGCATCGACTCCACGGTGTCCATCAGACCTCGAGGAACCAGAAACTAAGAAAAGCACTGTTCAAATTGCATTCAGTGAAACGAGGGTGACGGAATGGAGACACAAAGGCTGGTGGCTTCCTGTTCCGGGAAGCTTAACCTGGTGGGTGCTCTGGAAGCATTGTGGCAAGTTTCATTCGAGACTCGCGCGGACACCCGCGCCATGGCCGGAACGTAGAACAACAGGGTTATTTCTGGGGCGCCCGGGTGGCTCAGCCGATTAAGCGTCCGACTCTTAATCTCAGCTCAGGTCATGATCTCACGGTTTGTGAGATCGAGCCCCACGTCAGGCTCTGTGCTGTCAGAATGGAGCCTGCTTGGGATCTCTCCCTCTGCCCCTCTCTCTGCCCTTCCCCTGTGCGTGCCCCCTCTCTCTCAAAATAAATGAATAAACATTAAAAAAAAAAAACCACAATGGGTTATCTGCAATATCGCTTGGTTTTAAAATGCATGTTAGGGGCGCCTGGGTGGCTCAGTAGGTTAAGCGTCCAACTCCGGCTCAGGTCATGATCTCGCTGTCCGTGAGTTCGAGCCCCGTATCGGGCTCTATGCTGACTGCTCAGAGCCTGGAGCCTGTTTCGGATTCTGTGTCTCCCTCTCTCTCTGCCCCTCCCCCGTTCATGCTCTGTCTCTCTCTGTCTCAAAAATAAATAAACGTTAAAAAAAAAATTTAAAAAAAATAAAATGCGTGTTAAAGGAGGCCATGCAGACAGAGATGACTCCCAGCCATGGACTGGTGGTTGGCTACTGACTGTTTATCCGAGTCAAGGTCTACTTGACGGGGGTCACATACATTAGTAGAAAGGTATCTCCTTTCTTTCAGGGCAGCAGGGATCCGAGGCGACCGCTGTAACTAGACCAGACATTTTGATACCCACGCAGGACAGAATCTGAGCCGAAATCTGCACCCGTTTCCCACTCGGAGTGTCTAGACAATACGCTAAAGATGACGACACTATTTCTTTGAGACCTTAAGAAAGTTAAAGACATGGTAAAGAAGTGCAAAGCGAAGAGAGCTTTAAAGAGCCCGAGACAAGGAAGGACACGTTCAGTCTCAGGAAGTCGACGGCTCGCGAATTGCAATGGAAATGTTGAAGCCAAGCCCGCCGTGATCAGACTGCCAACGAGATCTCATCGGAGAGTCTCCCCGGGTGAGAAGCGGCCAAACGCAACACAGCTTACGCTCAGCGGCTCAGATATCACCCTCCGCAGCCTCTCCCTGCCCTGGGGTTTGTAAGGAAATAACCAGAACCTCCTAAGAGCAGGGAGAGATGTCTGGCCCACCATCTCGCTCCTCCCCTTCCTTGGCCACGCCCTCCATGCCCCCATCTTTCACCCACCACCCAAAGACCAGTAATCGAGTCTCTCCGTGGCCCCCCCCCCCGGGGCCGCCTGCCCAGTCACTCCTCCCAGGAAACCCAGTTCGGTGCCGGTAACCACCTCCCTCCGTGGGAATTACCTGATCCGTGAGACTCAGCCAATGTTGGCAGCTCTGTTCCCCTCGCCTGTGACTGGTTTAGGTGGCACCACGCAAGGTGATTCCATCCAGCGAGAAACGAGTGAAGGGTTCTGGGGAGCTTCGGGGCGGTGTTTCACGGCTGTTATCACCGGTCGCTGCCGGGTCCGCCGCTGCCACTGGAACTGAGGCAGCCGTCCTGGGGGCGAAGCGGGGCTGAGGACGGAAAGGAGCCGGGGTCTTCCGTAGTATCGCTGAGCTGCTGAATTTTCACCCTTGGAGACATCCGAGCTTGGCTACTTTTATTGCTTAATGCACCAACACCAGTTGGTGTTTCTGTTGTTCATATTTGGAAATTGACTCAGTGACTAGCCATTTCCCTTCCGTCCCTTCCCGTTCCTCCAGCTGGCGCCCGGTTGTCTTGGGGAAAGGGGGGTACAGGTGCTCTGCGTCCACCTTTTTCCTTTTTGGTTCCTTTTGTGAATCCAAAGAGGGCCCTATTAATTGCTGGTGAGTTTAGGTGACAGCTCAACCTTGCACCCCTTTCATAGAAATAGAGAATGTAAGTTTTAAATGGTTATTTCTTTCCGGGGAGGGGGAGGGGCAGAGAAAGAGGGAGAGAGAGAATGAATCCCAAGCAGGGGGTTCCTGCTGTCAGTGCCGAGCCCGACGCCAGGCTCGATGCTCCGAACCGGGAGAGGATGACCCGAGCCGAAATCAAGAGTCAGGCACTCAACCGACCGAGCCACCCAGGTGCCCCAAGAATTGAGGCTTTAAAGTAAAATGGGACATCAAACTCCAAAGCCTGGGCTCTCGTTTCAGAGGTCACGAACACCTTTGGAAATCTGGTAAGAGCTAAGGAGTAACGCCTTAGGAAAACACGTGCACCCACACAACGTGCCCGTTAGGCGAAAGCTTCCAAAGAGGCTCAGAAACCACTACTGAGAATCCCTACAGCTGCAAGGATGGTCATAGTACCATGTGCCCGATCTATTCTCGATGCTTTCATTCAAGAAATGGGATGGTGAAAATGTTCTTTTCCAGAATTCAGGGGGAGGCTTTAAAACAGAGCCAGGGGGTCAGGGGCGCGGAGGGGCATACTGCTCTCATGACAGAAGCCATAAGGGGACCGGAGTGTATTCCCCAAGGATCTGTGCAGTGGATGGGAGAGTAGGCGGGGAGAGAACGCTGGAAGACAACCCAGTGGAAAGGGGGGGGGGAGGGGATCCCTGGAGCCACCCAGATGGCAGATGGCCATGGTGTGATGACTTCTCTCGGTAACCCCTCAAATCTTCAGGGCCCCGTGGCACCTCCAAACCCACGCAGTGTGGGGGAAAGGTGGGGTCTCCTACGGAAAGAAGGAGGCGCTAAGGTTCACATCTGGGGTTGATGTGCACCAACCCACACAGGCACGGAGCATGGGGACAGAGGGCGGCGTAAAGAAAAAGTGCTAAAAAAACGAGGCTTTGGAATTGGAATTTGCAGAACTATGAGAAAAACTCTGGATTATCTACCCCACCACACGGGGTGTTTATTAAGTCAAGAGTGCCAAGTCTCCCGGCAAGGGGTGGGGGGCGGAGCAGGGAGGCCCCAGAGGTACCAAGATCACACACAGCCTTGAGTTCAACAATGTGCCCAGAGGGACACGGTTCACAAGTGATGAGCTGGGGTCCCGAGTCATTCTCAGATCCATCAAAGGAAAGAAAAAGGTTTTCAACGTTTTCTTTTTTTTTTTTTCCCTTCACTACTGGTATCTGGTATTTCCATAATATTATCTTCTGGGGGTTTTCTTTTTTTTTTATTTTTTAATTTTTTTTTTTTTCCAACGTTTTTTATTTATTTTTGGGACAGAGAGAGACAGACAGAGCATGAACGGGGGAGGTGCAGAGAGAGGGAGACACAGAATCGGAAACAGGCTCCAGGCTCCGAGCCATCAGCCCAGAGCCCGACGCGGGGCTCGAACTCACGGACTGCGAGATCGTGACCTGGCTGAAGTCGGACGCTTAACCGACTGCGCCACCCAGGCGCCCCTTCTGGGGGTTTTCTTAATGTTTATTTATTTATTTTGAGAGGAGAGAGAGAGAGAGAGAGAGAGAGAATGGGGGAAGGACACAGAGCGGGGAGAGAAAATCCCAAGCAGGTTCTGCACTGTCAGCACAGAGTCCGACAAGGGGCTCGATCCCATGAACCGTGAGATCACGAACCTGAGCTGAGATCAAGAGTCGGACGCTTAACCAACTGAGCCACCCAGGCGCCCCTTCCCTTCTGTTTTTTATCATCCCTGTGCAATAACTCAGCGACGTGCGTTAAGCTTGCACCCACATCAATCAAAAGTCTATCATTTGTGTAAGGTATTCAAGGGTGGGTTTTGGTTTTCAGATCCTGACGTCGCTTGCTTTCCCCCTCTGGGATCTCTCACCAAGGGAGCTGTGCTCGCCAGAAAGGAGAGCCAACCGGGAAATCGGGTACTGCTGGGTAAACACGGAGCTCGAGCCCTGGTTTGCCCGGAAGGTGCCCAGTGTGTATGTACTTTCCTGGGGTCGGTATGATAAGTTCCCTTTCTCTCTCAAAACGCCTGATTTGGGTGATGAATCCTCTGAGGCTCGGCCGAGGCTCCCAGGGCCAGAGTTCTGGCACCAGCTGGTCTGGAGGGAGGCAAACCTACGTGGACGCTTGGTCCTCACCTCTCAACACACGGGAACCTGCGGCCTTCACCCTTGGCAGAAAGCGGACCAGAAAGAGAGGCCACTCTGCCAGGCGTGAGTCCTGCGTGGAACAGAAAGTGGAAGACGATGGCTGAGACTACCCCGGGGTGGGGGGGGGACAGACAGGTTTTGCTTCGTCATACTTACCACGTGGGGATGGGAAGGGCAGGAGGAGATTCACTAAAGCGCCCTCACCTCTGATGGCACGTCTTCCCAGGAGTCACAGTTCTTTGTTGTGCCTATCCGATTTCCTAACCCTCCAGTATGAACAGTAAAAGGCCAAGCGAACGGAAGAAGAGAGGAGGGCAGGCCCAGAGGGAGGGAGTGCCCCCTCCCGGGGTCGAGATGTCTAGCTCCTCCTGTTGTGGTCCCCAGAGGTATTTATATGGCTTCTGGCCTCGGGGGACCCAATTTCATGGTTTTCCCAGAACCACGTGGGTTTCCCTGGCTTCCCGAGTGGGCGATTCCTTCCAGTAACTGTAGTCTGTCTTAGTTAAGGGAATCTGAGGGCGTTTGTTTTTCTCGGAATCAGGGGCACCCCCTCCCCTGCCCCCACGCTGTGACGCAGTAGAGCCCCAAAGAAGGACGAGCAGCGCTGGCATGGGTATGAGCTCCTGAGGGGACCCAGGCAGGCCCCTTCCCCTCTCTCTGCCTGGTTTTCAGTAGCTGCGCGAAGGCTGACGTCTGTGAGCGGTAACCCGGTTGGGACGCAGGTAGAGACGCTTGAAAGAGCTGACCTCTGATTCTCCAGAAACCCCTGCACCTGCCAGAGTGACTCCTTAGAGGAAGCTCCTCCCCTCTGGGGGGTGCCTGTCCCTGACCACCCAGGGTTTGCACAGTGGGCTCGGGAACAAGTAGCCCCGTGGCAGAAATGGGGTCTACGCATGGCCATCTGCTTCCCAAAGGTCATCCGGCTCTTGCCGCTGCTGAGCTGTGCCTGCCAGGGACAGACACCGAGACCCCAACACGGTATTAGCCCTGCAGGAGGGCAAGCAGCCACTTGGTGGGAAGCTAATTAGCCTACAGGGGGCAGTGAGCCACCTTGTCCAGAATGGACACGTATCCCAGCTGTGCGTCTACCCTGCCTGCCTGAACAGGTGCCACCGAGGACCACAGCCACGCGTAGCCCTTGAAAATGCCCATCACGTGGGGCGCCTGGGTGGCTCAGTCAGTTGGGCGTCCAACTTCAGCTCAGGTCATGATCTCAACAGCTCGTGAGTTCGAGCCCCGCGTCGGGCTCTGTGCGGACGGCTCGGACCCTGAAGCCTGCTTCGGATTCTGTGTCTCCCTCTCTCTCTCTCTCTCTCTCTGCCTCCCCCCTGCTCACAGTCTATCTCTCAAAAATAAATAAAAATGTTTAAAAATTTTTTGGTTAAAGAAAATGTCCATTACAGGAAGCCCAGAAAGGTTCTAACCCAGTTTCAAGGATTAGTCTCAGGGGTAAAGGGGACAGGAGGTAAAGGAAGGTGAGAGTTGAGATCCCAGGAGACCTTAGAACTGACTCCAGACTCCCTTGAAAGATATGAACTCTGGCAGAAGGTTTGGGTGGCTTGTTCGACCCTTCCTGGGGTTCACGCCAAGACCACATCAGCTAAGTGGAAGACGCTCCTTATTGTCAACTTTTGTGAGGGAAGGCAGAGGTTGGCCTGTTTTCTTTCAACATTTCAGGCCAAAACGTTTTGTGGATGTGAATTATCCCAGTATCCATGCCTATGCTCCATTTCAACTCACTGGAGAAGACCTGGTCTTTGTGCAGCAAGCAATTAAGAAAGAAGGGATTGGCGGGGGCGGGGGGGGCGCCTGGGTGGCTCAGTCAGTTGAGCGTCCGACTTCGGCTCAGGCCATGATCTCGCGGTTGGTGAGTTCGAGCCCCGCCTTGGGCTCTGTGCTGACAGCTCTGAGCCTGGAGCCTGCTTCACGTTCTGTGTCTCCCTCTCATTCTGCGCCTCTCTCTCTCTCTCTCTCTCTTTCCAAAATGAATAAACATTAAAAAAATTTTTTTAAATATCAAAATTTGCAGATGGTTATTATTAAAGTAAGGGAGTCTTTCTGGTGGGTGGGTGGAGCCATACCCCTGCTGAGGATTTCTTTCTATATATGACAGGTATTGGCTCTTGCTCATGGCATCTAGAGCCGTCTTATATATATACATATATATATACACATATACACGTACATACATATACATATACATATACATATACATACATAAGTATATGCATATACTTATACATATAATAAATGGATACATATATATGTATATATGTGTATATATGTATACATATGTATATATATGTATATATATACAGATATATACATATACATACATGTATATACATGTATATACATATACATACAAATACATATACATATACATATACATATACACATGTATATACATATATATACATATATACATATGTATATACATATACATATACATATACATATACATGTATACATATGTGTATATACATATGTATACATGTATATGTATATGTATATATGTATGTATATGTATGTATATGTACATGCATATATATGTACATGTATATATATGTATATATACATGTATATATGTATATGTATATACATATATGTATATGTATGCATTTATTTTTGAGAGACAGACAGAGAGAGAGCAGGAGAGGGACAGAGAGAGGGAAAGAATCCCAAGCAGGTTCCGCACCATCAGCGCAGAGCCCAACTCGGGGCTCAGACTCACAAACCGTGAGATCATGACCCAAGCGGAAACCGAGAGTCAGATGCTCAACTGGCCACAGGCGCCCCTAGAGCTGTCTTTCCTTCATGCGAATCTGACCACATTAACTCCCTGCTTAAAAACCTTCCATGGCTCCCCAGTGTCCCCAGGATAAGACGATATGCTTTTGGCCTGGCAAAGGCAGCCTTCAGCGATGGCCCCCTGACCTCAGGAATGCCACCTCTCACCACGCTGCCACATGTACCACATGTTCCCCGAGTGTGCTGTGGCCTGCCTCCGGGACCGGCCGGTGCTTCTTCCCCCAACCCGTCTCGCAATCATCACCCGAACTTCTCTCTTCACTCTTCAGCTTAGACATCCCCTCCTCCAGGAAGCCTTCCCGGATAGCTTTTTGGTTGCTCATCTGACCACCCAGCTTCCACTCCCTCTCCCTCGGGAGACAGCCCCCTACATCCTCCAGAGAAGGACGCACTCCCCAGTTCTGGTGCGTCTGCCGGAGCCTGCCGAGAGCAGCCCCACTGTGGGACAGCAGTGGGGGTGGGGACACTGCACACCCTTGGCCACCAGGATGGCCTCCGGCACTGCCCCCGCGCACAGTGAGACTCCGGGCAGCTTTGGCTGAGTCAGAAAGAGCCGGGAGACCTGGAGCTGAGAGACGCCGGAGGTGGGTGCAGCCTTCTCAAGGTCCCCAGCGAGGGGGGGGTGGGGTGGGGAAAGGGCTTCTCAAGGTCCCGCGAGGTGGAGGGAGCTTCTCAAGGTCCGGGGGAGGGGGGAGGGGAAGCCTTCTCAAGGTCCAGGGAGGGGGCCCGTGAGAGAATCCAGCAAATGTGCAGGGAAAGTAAAACAACAGAATAGGTCTGGGGTGGGGGAGGAGGGAGCATTCCAGCCGTGAGGAACGAGCAAGCCAGTTACCCCCTGTGCTCGTGCCCGCATCCACCTTTGCTGTAAACCAGTTGACTCGAGTTTTCTGTCACTTGCCCTCATCCGCCCCGCCTGCCTCCCTACAGACTGTGGTTCCCAGGGCGCTCTGCGTGGGTCCCCAGACCCGGCACCACAGTTCCGTGTTTTCCTAAGTCAGATCTTTCCCTGGACGATGTCCCGGATCACTCATCTCCACACCTCCTTTGGGTTCTATCAAAATTCCAAGGAGTGTATAATCCCAGGAAAATGGGGAGGCCGGTCTCGGTCCCTGGGGACACCCACAGTACTGTGACACCCTCTCCCTGGGGCTACTGCTCCTCCCCAGCCCCAAACCCACGACCAGGATCGCCTATCACAGGAGGGTCCCCTAGGGAACCCTGCCTGGGAAGCCTCCCTACGTTCAAGCCCTCTACACTTAACGCCCTGCCTCCAGCCGCCCCACAACCTGCTCCCCTCGCCTGACAAGGGAGCTCCCACAGACTCAGGCCCCCCGGGACACGGCCATACGCGTTCCTTGGAAGGAAAAAAAGGCCTCAGCGAGCCTCCTTGCCCCCGGCGCCCCCCTGAACCAGAGAAAGGTTACTAATGGGGTGTGTGTGTGTGTGTGTGTGTGTGTAGATGGAGGCAGATGGTCCTTGGGTTTTTGGTTTTGAGGTTTTTCTGAGATGAAACTTACATGATACAAGATTAACCATTTTTAAATGAACATCTCAGGGGCACTTAGTACATTCACAGTGTTATACAACCATCACCTCTATCTAGCTCCAGAACCTTCCACAAAGCCCAAAATAAAACCTGGACCCATGAAGCACTCCCTCCCCATCCTCCCTCCCACAGCCCCTGGCAACCATCTGTGTTCTGTCTCTATGGATTTGCCTGCTCTGGACGTGTCACCTACGTGGAATCACACACTATGGGGCCTTTTGTGACCGGCTTGTTTCGCTCCGCACGATGTTCTCAAGGTTCATCCACCTTGTGGCGTGAGTCGGTGCTTCGTTCCTTTTTATGGCGGAGTGCCACATGGCTGTTGTCGGGATATGCCACTTTGCTACCCATTTATCCGCTGATGGACACAGATGGGTTTTGGGGGGGTCAGAAACTGTCTTGACAATTATTTGTTTTTAAGTCTGTTTATTTTTGAAAGAGAGAGAGCGTGCGCAGGAGAGGGGCAGAGAGAGAGAATCCCAAGCAGGCTCTGAGCTGTCAGCACAGGGCCCGATGCAGGGCTCTAACCCACGAACAGCGAGATCATGACCTGAGCCGAAGTCGGATGCTTAACGGATTGGGCCACCCAGGCGCCCGTCTGTAATTACTTTAAATGAGCTAACAGCATTTGCACGAGTTCATGTAGATGTCCAGCTACGCCTGGAAAATCAGACCTTGAAACCTGCGGCCTAACCGACGGCCGGGACAATCCTAGGGGGTCCGAGAAGCACTCTCCCAGCCCCTCCCTGCCAGTGCCCTCCCTTCCTGGCTCCCATTCTCAGTCCCTGGCCTGCCCCCCCACCCCAGGCTCCCTCCAATCTGGCCTCACCCTTAGAGCACAAACCCAGGCTTCTGGGGAGAGGGCAAAGGGGAAGGGGCCTTTTCCTTCTTCTCTCCTTTTGAGGACGAGACATCACTGCCATCTCTGTGGAAGGGGGCCCAGCCTCCAAGCCACCAAAGCCACCTGCAGTAGGGGCCCCCAGCCCAGTCACCAGCCTCTCTTCCCCGAGACAGGGGCTCTGTGGGGGCACGGACTGTCCTGGTGAGGCCCGGCCAGGGGGTCAGCCAGGTCCACACCCGTCCTGCCGACCGCGTCTCATCCCCGCAGCAGCTGCCACCCACGTGTGGCCACGCACCAGCTTCCACGGACCCCCACCACCCCCAGCACATCATGATGCCGCACACCTGCTCGAGTCGGAGGAACGAGATAGAAAGGTCACTTCATGGGTGGGGGCCTCGCCCACCCCACCCTGCCCTTCCTTGGGGCCTCTCCTTTCATGCTTTTCATGGGCCTTCCTCCCCGCACCGGCTGTGGCCTCACATTTTCCCAGCTGGGGGGGGCTGGGAGGGAAGTACATACCCATAGTATTAAGATTGCTGAGTGCGCTCACCTGAGAGGGAAGAAGGGCTAGAAGGACCTGGAAATGGGAGTCCCCCACCCCCACCCCACCCCCCCCTCCCACCCCCACGAACACCAGGCCAGCCCCCCCCCCCACGGGCTGGGCTTCCCTGGGGGCTCTCTCCCTCTGCAGGCCAGCCCCGTCCCCCTCCCCTCCCTCCCCTCCCCTGTACAACTGAGGACGACACTTAGCAGCCCCCATGGGCATCGGGCATCAGCTATTTAATGTTTACAGTCGGGTCATCACAGCCTGGGGGCTGTTTCTGCAGGAGCCCATTGGGAGCAGCTTGTAAATCAGAGCGGGAAAGAGCCGTGCCTGGAAAAATACCAGCTTGTAGAATTCGGGGCCCTTTCATTCTGTCATGTTGGGAAATGGAACCTTTGGAGGGCTTGTGTGTCTATGACTTAATTTCCCCAAATGCGCCCAGCAGGGCCCCCGATAGCTCTCTCTCTCCCCCTCCAGAATCGAGTCCCAAGATCCTCATCTCACCTTCCTGGAGGCAGAGTGAGAGCCCCAGGACCTGGTAGCCGGGATACTCACCCCTGTACCGCCTGTGCCCTTGGGACAACTTTACAGAAGACAGAATTTCCCTCTATTATTGGGGGGCTTTGGGGCTCTGAGCTCGCCAGCAGCTTGCCCAGGGTCTTCCGGCTGCCACGAGTGGGCATCTGCCCCATCTGCCCCACAGTCTGGGCTCGCCATTGTCAGCAGAAGCCCCCAGGCACTTTTGGGTTTGGGCATAAAAGCTCATCTGTTGTGTTTCATCTGGGAGCCTAGGGTTGGGCTCGTTTCTTTTTCTTTCAGCAGGTGGATCCCCATGTGAAGCCCTCTGGCAGATGGACCCCATGAAGCTGCTCAAGAGCCCCATTTAATGTTTAGTGTCGGGGTGGGGGGGGGGTACAGAGGATCCAAAGCGGCTCTGCACTGACAGCAGAGAAGCCTGATGTGGGGCTCGAACTCACGAACCACGAGATCGTGACCTGAGCCAAAGTCGGACGCTTAATCAACTGAGCCCCCCCAGATGCCCTTGGAGCTCCATTTAAAAGAAAAATTCCCAGGGTGCCTGACCAGCTCTGTCGGTGGAGCATGCAGTTCTCAATCTCAGGGGCCGTGAGTTCAAGTCCCCCCCCCTCCCCCCCGCTGGGTGTAGTGGCTACTTAAAACCTTTTTAAAAAGGAAGAAAAGAAAAAGTGCATGTCCATAGGGCTGGTGAGAACAGCTTTTTACAGACCACCATAATGAAGGGCAGGGGTCCTGATAGGACACAGACACTTCTGGCTCCTGGGCAGGGAGGATCACTCTGGCCCTAGCCGCCAGCCCGTTAACCTACTGCGGGGGTGGCTTAGAGCCAGCAGCCTGGGGCTAAGCGCATGGAGAGACGCCTGGACCCCCCACCCCACCCTAGGCTTCCATCAGTACACCCAGCCAGCACACTGCTAGGACACACAAGAGGGAAGACACCGGGGCTCGGAGCCCCCGGCCGTCCACCGCCACCCCATGCACCCATTCTCCAGATGGAGCTCTCCCCTGCCCCATGTCACCTAGCCGGATGGCCCCAAATGCAGTCCCTCGTGCAGGTTGGCACTTCCTAGCGCCTGTTCCCCCCTGGCTTCATATTAAGCTCCATTGTCCGTTTTTATCTTTCCAGATTCCCCAGCCCGCAGGGACAGCCCTCCACCCTAAGAGAAACCAAGACTTGGATGAGTCAGGACATTCCTCCCCTGCCGACTCGCCCAGCCAACACCCACTCCGAACCCACTGGTTACACCGCCCACTGCCATCCCCCCCACACCGATCCCCACCCAGCTCTGCCTTTCAGGGTGCCACCCGCCTTGCCATGCTCTCTGTGGCTTTACGGTGTCCACTGTAACCCTCCCACAGAAGCACAGAAGAGATTATCCTGGCCCCCGGGGAAGCACCTGCAGTTCTCAGGAGGCAGGTAAGTGAGGACTGGTTTCTACTCCACAGACCTCTAAAAGGACCAAAGTCTGCTGTTTACAATAAGAAACAAAGAGACAAGCCCCTATTAAGGCCAGGAATGAAAGAGCAGTAACAATGTCATGAAGTGTTTGCTTGGCAGAAGGCAGGCATTTCTTGTATCAGAAATCCTGACTTAGAAAAAGCACTGTAATTTACAGAAAAAAAAAAAAAATCTTGCTCTGAGCCTCCTAGCAGGCAAGGCAAAAGTGATTTGTGTTGCTCTCGTTATCAAATTAAAAAAAAAAAAAAAAAGTATGCCATATCTTCCCAAGGACCCAAACTCCTAGCAAATTTTTCTAACACAGAAAGAGGCTTCAAAAAAATAAGTGTGTGGAGGGGAAGAAAGGAATGCAAACTCAGTCCTAGTTTTGACACCCTGACTGCTAAATTAATTATCACCCGGAGAGAGCCCTGAATAAGCATGGGCAGGAGCACTCAGGGGAAGTTTTACAAAATAGGCTGAGTTATTTTCCCCCAGCAGTTTCCAAATCGAGTGTGGAGCCTGTGAAAATGCAAACTGCTGACCCCTGACCCTAGATCGCTAGCATTAGGAGATCTGGAAGGGGGGGACCTAAGAATCTACATTTTACCTCCTATTCCCCCATGCAAAACTTGGGCACCCTAAAATTGCAGAACTGATTTAGAATTTCCCTGCACTTAGAACCTGCCTTCCAAGTCGGACTCAGGGAAAGGAGCCCCCCATCCCCCTGCAACTGTGGCTTTGAGCACCAAAAGAGGACCCCACTCCCAGGATCATGCCCGATGTAAAGAAACTAGTTTGTAAGTCAAGACTGCCGACATCTCGCTCCCGTTCCCGGCCCAGCCCTGCTGGGTTAGTCCGGGCCCTCTGGGAAGTCGATGCCAAGGAGGGATTAAACGTGCAAAGATTTTATTAGAGGAATTGCATGTGGGACAGAAAATTGAGAACAGAGGAATCTGCAAGGTGAGTCAGACCCCAGTAGGGTCACCAGATTTAGCAAATAGCCCGCACACACAGGTAAATGTGAATTTTAGATAAACGGCCAACGATTTTTTAGAATAAGCCTACCCCATGCGGTATTTGGGACATACTTATACTAACGGTTTGTGTTCATCGGAAACTCACATTTAGCCGAGTATCCTGCATTGTTTCTGGCCACCCTAACTCCGAGTGAGGGAGAAACATAGGTTGAGTATCTTAGACTCCTGCGCCGTCTAAGGGAGTTTCAGCAAAACCATCGGGGTGTCCTTGAGCCAAAGTTAAGGGACATCCCAGGAATCGATGGGCTGGCCTTAGTATCCCTTTTGCACTCAGTATTGATGGGTACTTGGCAAGCCTCGTGGCCTCAGCACAAATGGGAGGGTGGATTCAAGACCCAGGAGGTGGGGCCCTTGGTCGAGTTAACCTCCTGGGGTTGGAGGTCTTCAAGGTGCATGCTCACAGCCGCCCAGCACAAAGGCCAGAACAGAGGTTGGCAGGGGCTGCACTTTATATGTACGTCTCCCAGCCTCACTCTGCCTCCCTGGGGGCCCCCCCCACAAGCACGCTCGCCAGAGAGTGGGTAATGTGGCTGAGTACTTCTTCACCCTCGGCTCAAAGAGTAGGTGTGTGCTGAGTGGATCGGCCTTGCCCAGAATCAAGTCTCGCATGGGGACGGGACCTTCTGCGCAGGGGCGCCGCCTCAGCCCTTCAGAGACCTCCCCCAGCATCCTTGGCGGATGTGACCATGCTGAACCCCTTTCCCACAAAGGTGAAACCCTGAGTCTCTGAGCTTTCGCATCTGTCTCTGGGAACAAAGAGAAGGGAAGCAGAGAGGAGGGAAGCTTCCAGGGAGCTGTCCCAGGGAAGCAGAGAGGAGGTCCGGAGGGCAGGGCTGGCCGGGCCTGGGGAGGGTGGGCCCCGCAACAGGTGCAACAGCACCCTCCCTCCACCGGGTGGCAGAATGACACGGGAGGGGACCTTAGCCAGGGAGTCCAGGGAAAGAGCTCCTCAAACACCCTTACTCGCAAGGTGGGAACAAAGCTGTACCACATTGTGGTGGCTTTAAAACACGTCCCTAAGGGCATCTGGGTGGCTCAGTAGGTTAAGCATCTGACTTCGGCTCAGGTCATGATCTCACAGCTCGAAGGCCGATGAGCTCCAGCCCCGCGTCAGGCTCTGTGCTGACAGCTCAGAGCCTGGAGCCTGCTTCGGATTTTGTGTCTCCCTCTCGCTCTGCCCCTCCCCCACTTGCTGTCTCTGTCTCTCTCTCTCTCAAATATAAATACACATTAAAAAATAATAAAAATAAAAATAAAACACATCCCTAAATTATTTGATATGTCTCCCTTTTATGTATTTTTTTCATGTCTATTTATTTTTGAGACAGAGACAGAGACAGAGAGCAAGCAGGGGAGGGGCAGAGAGAGAGGGAGACACAGAATCCGAAGCAGGCTCCAGGCTCCGAGCTGTCAGCACAGAGCCCGACGCAGGGCTCGAACTCACAAACTGTGAGATCACGACCGGAGCCGAGGTCGGACGCTTAACCGGCTGAGCCACCCAGGCGCCCCAAAATATTTCTGCCTTTTAAAACTACTCCCCCTTCCCTGAAGCGTGGGGTACCAAGTAACTGGCTCCTAGTAAGATGTGGCAGAAGTGACAGCGTGTGATGCCCAAGATCGGGAGCAAAAGGCATTACGGCTTCCTCCCTGTTTTGTCTCCTGGACCACTTGCCCGGCTGCCATATGAGGGACATACCCCGGCAGTCCTGTGAAAAGCCCAGTGGTAGGGAACTGAGGCCTCCAGTCACCCCTGGCCTGAGTGAGCCTGCTTAGTATTGGCTCCTCCAGCCCCAGTCAAGCCTTCGGATGACTGCGGCCCAGCGATCAGCATGAGCCCAACCTTGAGGGAGTCAATACCACCCAGGGAGGCTGCTCTCAGATTCCTGGCCCGCAGAAACCGTCCTAACAAGTTGTTGTTTTGGGGCGCCTAGCTGGTTCGGTCGGTGGAGCGTGTGACTCTTGATCTCAGGGTGGTAAGTTCAAGCCCCACACTGGGTGTAGAGATTACTTTGAGTGAATTTCCCCCCACCATCCCCCGCCCTCCCGGCCACCTGAGGCCAATCACTGACTGATGTGAAGGACAGGTGCCAGCTCCTTCACCTCCAGCAAAACGAGCCCAGAACTCCCCAAAGGATCAGGCCAAGGCTGCCGCTCCACCTGAGCTCCCCCCCTTGCGGGGCTCCCTCACCTGCCGTTCCCGTTCCCTTCCCAGTTGGCACACAAACCCCTAGCCCAGGTTCTGGAAGAATCTGGCCTGAAAGTGTGACAACGCACTGGTCAGTACCTCCCAGGCGGCACGCCAAGGGTTACCGTGATCGAACACTTGCTTCTGAGTTGGGCTGTGCCCTCCACGCTTAGAGCCGGACGCCAACGGGAGTATTCAGGGATGGCACGTCACATCTAGAGACACCACGCATTTCAGAGCTTAAGAGACCAGCCCAGGCCCCACAGCAAAGGGAAGTGCCAGGACTCTGTCTCGGATCCGTTCCCCCAGAGCCACCCTCCTGGCTGCCCCTCCCCGCCTCCCCCATCTGGGCTGGTTGGGACGTATTTCCACTTGTTCGCTTTTTTTTTTAGTGGCCCAGGTACACGGTTGCCACTAAGACCACATATGCTCCAAGGAAGAGGCAGCCCCTCAAAGCTCAGCCAGTTCCCGGCGGTGCTGGGGTCCCAGGGGGGGTCAGTTCCATCCCTGGCAGAGCTTAGAGGTGATGCTGCCACCCGCTCCGACCGCCGTGGGGCTTGGTGTTAAATGTGGCTGCTGGTGATGGCCGACGCCAGAAAACGGTGCCCCAAAGGCCCTAGCAGGGCAGAGAAGTGTGCTTTCCAAGCAAGCAACAAATCCCAGCTCCAGACGGTCTAGAAAGATGTCCTCGGCTGGAGGCTGTGCCCAGCAGCCCCTGGAAACGTCCCTGGGGGAAGAGCTGAGCCTTCTCTGCTTCCCTGAGTTTCCTCAGGTAATCTCAGCCCCCTCGTTGTCATCTCCATGAACTTTCTCTCACTTTGTCCTCCAGTGACCCCGAGGACACACACAGCTGCTTCCCCACTCTGGGCCTTCGGTTGGACTGTTCCCCCGGCCTGCACCGCCCTCCCCACACTTCCTGACTCCGCACACCCTCTCCTGGGCTGTTCATCCCGCGGATGGCAGGGTGACGTCGTGGTTAAAGGCTTGGGATCAGGCTCTGAAATCCTGTGGCCCGGGCTCCCTTCCAGGCTCTGTTGCCGAAAACTGTGTGACCCCGGTTAAGTTCTTCAGTTCACATACAGCTCTTGTGGTAGAGTCCTACAGGCCAGGCGCTGTCCTGGGGTAGGCACGATGTAGGCCCGACGCTTGAGACACAAGGCAGGCCCTTAACGTTTAACTGTAATTGACAGGAACTGACTCGCTCGCGCCTCACCTCGACCAACGGTATGTTGGAGCTAACAACTCAGACTTCCTGCGGCTGGGTGACAACCTTTCCGGGAGGAGTGTTCCCTTCAAACCCCAGCTCCTCCCTTTCCAACTGAGTGACTCGGGACAAATGTCTGATTTACCTCCCAAGGCTGTGGGAAGGACCGATACTGCTTGGGGAAACAGAAAGCAAGTGCCATACCCTTGGGAAACGTGAGTGGCAAACAGCGGCTTCCCGGAGATGAAAAAGAAACAAAGATATAGCTTTCTAATGGTGAAATTCCAGGCACAGGCAGGCCAGAAGAAGAGCTGCTTTTGGAAGTAGGGACCTTCCCAGTGAGCTGGAAAATCAAGTCCTGGATGACTCACGCTGAACAGTCTCACGTAAAGCGGATTCCGGGCTCAGCCAAAGCTCCACCAGTCCATCGGCAAAGAACTCCATGAAACCCGGGCATCCAGAGTGAAGAAGTCTTGAGAACGTAAAGCTTCCGTTCAGGAAACGCTGTATGTGGAACTATGCCAGGCACGTCTATCTCGTATAGCGGCCTGATTACGCTTCACGACAACTCTACAAACCAGATGCCATCATCCCCATTTTACAGATGAGGAAACTGAAGCTCAGAGGCTCGGTCACCTGCCCAAGGATATGCACTCCATTCACGGCAGATTCCAACCAGGATTCCAGCCCAGAGTGGATGTTTCCAGGGTGAAAGATGACAACCGTGACTTACTGCGTGTTACAAATCGTGGGAGCTAACATGAAGGAAAAGGCCACATCAAGCCCCTGAAAGTGCCCGCCTCTCACATCACATCCCAAGGATACAAAGATGACAGTCCCCTCCAAAAGCCAGATGGACCCTGGAAGACAACAGTGAACTTCCTCAAATCTAGCCAAATAGCAGCCCCAAATAGCAGTTGCCAAATGCAGATTAAGAAGACATGAGTTGCTGGGGTGCCTGGGTAGCTCAGTCGGGTAAGCATCCAGCTCTTGGGTTCAGCTCAGGTCATGATCTCAGGGTTCATGAGATCGAGCCCTGCATTGGGCTCTGCACTGACAGTGAGGAGCCTGCTTGGGATTCTCTCTCTCTCTCTCTCTGCCCCTTCCCTGCTCACACACTCTCTTTCTCTCTCAAAATAAATCAATAAACTTAAAAAAATAAAATTTGCTTTAAAATTAAAAGGAGACATGATATACAAGCATTAATCTGGCAAGTGCATTTTCTTTTTCTTCCCCCCATCCTTATCAGAAACAACTCACTTTCACTTGGACAGCAGCACGCACTGATGATCCTTCCCAAGGATCATGTTACCTCTCCCACCCTCTGTCGTAATGGAGTCCAAAGGGACCTGCCCCACTGCATATCCCTCAGGACACCATCAGTCCATTACATTGATGAGATCGTGTCATAGAAACAGACTCGGGCACCCACCAGACGTTCCAGCCAACAGTCCCCGCTGGGGTCTTACCCAACAGCCAGTGTCAGCCATCAGCCATGTGAGTGAACGAGTGAGCCGGAAGGAGCCTCAGAGCCCCTTGGTTAAGGTTGGCGGCGTGAGCCCCAGAACCCAGGTCTCTGGGGTCCTATCCCGGGCACCTCCCTTTTCTGGTTGCCTGGATGCTGTCCTCAGGCGTCTACACCCGCAGCCCTCCTCTCTCTGGCAGGTAGGAGGGATTTGACGTTTGTCCCCGGGAACTCAACTACCGGCTGATTTTAACTGTGTGCTCTGGCTGCACTCCTTACCTCTCCATTCCCCACCTTGACCCCTGCAGGGCCCGGCAATTTTTCTTTACCTACTCAGTGCAGAACCCAGAATCCGCTGCGCGGTTAGCTGCTCAGATGTCGTCAGGCTTTAATGGATGAACACTTCCCCTCTCGCTCCCCCTCCAACGTTCCAGCCCTCCCTGGGGACTGTGGCTTAGGAGATAGGTGGTTTAGAACCAGCTTCCCAGATGAACAGCTAGTTCGCATGGCTTTTGAAGTTATAAAAGCGAGATATGCACATTACGGAAAATGTTGGAAAATCAAGAAAAGCAATCACCCACACTCCCACCTCCCCGCTGTGCGAGTCCGTTCTGCTCATCTTTTGTCTATTTTTCCCAAAACCTACAGCGTTTTTTAAAAACCTGTTGTAGTCCTACTTTCCATTTCGGTGTGAACCCTGAGCCTTCCATTTAAAGCTGTGGTACACGCTGTTGTCATAGTTTTCTTTCTTAATGAATACATAGCGGCATCGAGCGGCTGAACCACACTGTCTGTAAGGTGGTTACGCCCCCGTTTGGCAATTCGGGTGTTTGCCAGTTTCTACCTGCAGCGAACGTCCTGCCTGGAACTTTTTCCGAAAGCAAAAAGGACTTCCTCGGACCAGATTCCTGGAAGAGAAATGACTGATCGGAAGTTGTGGGTATCTTCTCGGCTCTGGATATACATCCCTTGTCAAATGGTCACAGAGACTTTATCTTGAATTATGATTGTCATAGCCGATGCCATTATTGTTATGAAAGTAGAGAGCGAATAAAAATCACCCATCCCCCCCCTTCTAAAGTAACACGTTGGCGTATTCTTTTCCCATGTTTATTTTTCTTTATGTAAGTTTCAGGGTTTTGCGCTTGTTCTCCTGCCTGTGTGAATTCACATTTAATTGTGGTGATACGCTAGATAAATGGGAGATCATAATTTTCCTTAAGCGTTATAGCTAAGCATTTTCCATTTATTGCAAACTCTTCGTCAATACCTAGTTTAAGAAATGCATAATTCCCCGCTGGGGAGACAAATCCTCATTTCCTTGACAATCTGGGGCCCTTAAACCGATACCAAATTTTTGCTCTTAAAACCATTTTCTATGAATACATTTACAAGTTGTGGCTTACAAAGCGATTTGTAAGTTGGGTAAATAGAGAAATTATGGAAATTCACAATAAGAGGGTCCACTAATTGGTCTTGATTGTGGAAAAGATTAATTCAAAAACTCTTTCCTTAGACTCATGAATGGAATTTAAATAACCAAGGGTGGTTTTGTCTTATTTCATTTTTTTGATACTCAAAGCAAACCACTGATCGGAAGTCAGGAAACCTAGTCTCCCGATGGCTTCGCCTCCCGCTGCATGACCTTGGGCAAGTCCCAAGGCCCCTAGTGACCTGATAAAATGAGCAGAGGAGAGGGTGCTGGCCCTGGCCACAGCATACTCCCTAGCGGGTCCCTTTGCTGTGACCACACCTCTGTAGACCGCACCTTCTTCAAGCTCTCCTGGATTGCCGCATTCGAGTTGCCACCCACTTCCGGCCCCCTCCGACTCACACATGGCAGCCTGGGGACACAAGTGTCACAGTCTGCAGGCTTGGGGCCAGATGGCGGCAGTGCCCCAGAGCAGCAAGTGCACTTGGTGCGCAAGTCATTACAAATGATTGATGTTGCTTCCTCTGTGCAGACGTGGAAAGATAATGGAGAATCTTGTTAACACTGAAAGAAGGAAAGGAAAAAAACCCCGAGGGACAGAGCAGGTGAACAGTGTGCTACGGTTTGCATAAAAATAAAATGCAGCCAGACACACACCACACATAGTTTTTAAAATGTGGAGCTCGGGACCGGGCAGGCAGCGAAGTGCTACGTGGTCACGGCCGACAATCACGAGAAGCGTGGACACTTGTTCCCCAGGTCATCGCTTTATTTTCCACGTGGAGAAATGTGCTCGCTGAAGGGCTCCCCTGGGAAATAACACAGGCGTAGTTGGACAAAGCAAAGCCAGTTTCCCCCAAATGCTTCCTTGGTCCCCCCCCCCCCGGGGGCTGCCCTGTGGCTGAGACCCCACCCCCACCCCATCACCCTTTACCCCTGCCCAAGCCCCATCAACAGGTCCACATGCAGAGCCCTTAGAAATAACCAAAAAGAGTCAGAAGGAGACAAAGAGAGGGACAGGGATGGGGAGAGAAGGGGGGCGTATAGGGAGGGAAGGGAGTGAGAAAAAGAGACACTGGCCATCTTCTGAACAACCAGAAAGATCCTGGCGAAGCTTCAGTGATGTTTCATTTAGGATGAGCTTGTTAACGTTATAGTCTTTAATTTTTTTTGAACATTTATTCAGTTTTGAGAAACAGAGAGAGACAGAGCACGAGCAGGGGAGGGGCAGAGAGAGAAGGAGACACAGAATCCAAAGCGGGCTCCAGGCTCGGAGCTGTCAGCACAGAGCCCGACACGGGGCTCGAACTTGTGATCCGTGAGATCATGACCTGAGCCAAAGTCGGATGCTTAACTGACTGACCCGCCCAGATACCCCTAAAGTTACATTCTTTAAAGGCCAACTGCCTCTTAGGATGTCTTTCTAGCTCTTAGCAGCTCAGACAGGCAGGGACATTTCCTGGGACCTGGGCCTCCAGGACCAGCCCTGTCCCTCAGACACAGCTACAGGTGACCAGGCCCTGCCAGCATCCAGCCTTGGGGAGAGCTCAACACCAGACCCCCGTTAGCTCACCTACTGAAAGGAGCCTCTCCAACAACCTAACAAAGCTTTGGAACAAAGCCACTGAAAATGCTAAGGCCCCGAGAGGGAAGATAAGAAGTGACAGAGTCAATATTCTCCAGATGTCCTTTTTCTTATCTGTCGGGATTAATCTTTGGCAACAGAGCAGCAATTCAGTTGGACAGAACACGTGAGGCAATGAATTATAAAGCAGCCGTCCGGAATCTTAGGGGGAGGAGGTGGGAACTGAGGGGGGAGCATGGACAGATAGACTCCTGCCCAACACAGCACACACCATGGGAGGGGACCCTGAAGAAAACCATTCTCCTGGGGCCCAAAAGCCACTGCTTTGGACTCTTCTGGCCGCCATTTTGACAGCCTCTTCCATTCGAGGGGCTGGGCTGGGCTGGCTGCAGGAGAATCAGTTTCTTGCTTTCTCCCTTCACTTTCTGGCTGAGGTCAAGTCCGGTGGGGGGTCCAGTGGGCCCATGGTGAGACCCCAGAGTGAGGAAACATGGCGTCCTTCCCAGCTTGCTCCAGAGTTGCCCCAATTGGCCGTCGCGTTCCTGAGTCTCTGCAGTTCAGAGTCAGAAGCATCCAGCGTGCCCTCAGGTGTCTGTTGCAGACTTTTCATGCCCTTGGGAGACGCTCCCTCCATTCTTGATTACCGCTCTTGACAGACAGCTCTTTCTTGAACCAAACTAAAAGCCTCCTTCCTACTACATCCAAACCAAGCCCAGAGCTCTGCTCGGTAGAAGTACAAACAAGAATTCCAGCCTCACCTCAAGAAAACAGACACCTTCAGACATTAAAACCAATCCTCACATGCCCCAAACCTGCTCTCATCTGGGCTAAAGCCCCTCGTGTCCCCAAGTGCTGCCTAGGTCGCCTGTTCCAGCCTCTCATTCCTCCTTTTGGGGTTCCTCCATGGACGATTATGAGGCCGCCAGGTACCAAAGTGATAGCCTTGTGTCCACCGGCCCTGAGTTCTGTCTCTACCCAATAATTATTCTCTCAAATCCTTACCACAACGCCGAAAAACAGACATTGCGACGAGCACTTTATCTATAAGGAAGCTGAAGCTCAGAGCTGTAAAATAACTTGTCCAGGGCCACACAGCAGGGCGTTGGTGGAACTGGGATTCAGACCCAGGCCTGCCTGACCCTAGGACTCAGGCTCATCTCCCCAAGCCTCCCCTGCCGGTCCTTCCTGGGGGCTTCCCGGACAGCAGATACTCTGGCCCAGAAGCAGTGGAACCTCCCTTGATGGCGGACCCGTGAAACCCCAGAAGGCCCGATCAGATAAACGCTCCCAGAAGAAATTAACGCTGCCACTGATCCCCCCCATCTCCCCCAGTCCACTTTGGGGGATGTGAGGATTGTCTGCGTTTTCTTCCCACACGCTTTGCTGTTTTTGCCACTTCTTTTTCTCCCCACCCCCGCACGCACTTTCCTTGGAACTGGCCTCGGATCCTTTGCATTCATGTTATTGTTTGCGAAACGTGAACAACAGCCCTGGAAATAAAAACCACAGCAGCCCACAGAGGGATGAAAATGTTCAGGAATTAGATGGTGGTAACTGACGCACAACATGGTGAAAACAGAAAACAAACAAACAACAAGAGACCACGGAGTTGTACACTTCAAAAGGACATTACAAAGGGCCGCGCATTTTAAATTACATTTATGTGAATTACGTCGCATACCCTATGGTATATGAACTGTATCTCCAAAGAGCCATTAGCTTATTGGTTTTTATTTAATAGCCCATAAGGCACATGGTTGAAGGGACTAGAGTGAATTTGGAAAGGTCTGGAAAGAATGAATGAATACAAACCTCGTGAAATCCCTTAAATACCATCATCCTGTGGACATGTTCCATTTGTATAGATTGACCCTGCAAAGCTGGCCATCTTCAGGATTCTCTCGTTACAGAAAGGAATGTTTGTTTCGGTCACTCTGGAAGGTAGAGCAGGCCGGGCAACGTGCTCTGTGAATCTGGGCTCGGTATTAAACTGAGGAACGCCGGAAGCCAAGGGGGCGGGGCCTCCCACTAGGGAGAGGCGGGGTCTGACCACCTGGCCGACTCAGTTTCCTAACACGGTTTCCACTTTTTACTGGTTCTGAAGAAGGACCCACAGATGTGCGGTGAACACTGCATCTCCTCAAATCTCAAATACCATCGAAGTATCTGATGCCATGATGGCAGGAACTTCCAAGAAAGAAAAAAACATACTGTTTTCTTACCCAATCAGCTGTGAGATGTAGCTCAGTTTCAGAAATGGTTAACATGTGGGGGGAAAAAAAACATGTGCGTCTCTGGTAAAAAGGCTTCAAGGCAGAATACATTTGGGAAACCTTTGAGTGAAACGGGCCTCCTTATTGCGGGACTTGTCAGAGCCTTTAATGTGCTCCCGCACCATGAGTCTCTACGGAGGGGTAAGGAATGAGCTAGTTTCTGCACACGCTGGTCCATAGAACCCTTTCCACCAGAGCACCCCAGAGAAGGGACGTTCTACAGGGTCAACTCAGAAAAAATACAGCTTTAAGGAAAAGAGGAGCATACGGGGACTGGGCCTAAAACTTGGGAGTACTTATATCTAAAGAGGAAAAAAAACCCAAACATATGTTGGAAGAGAGACATCAGAAAAAAGACTTAAGGAGGGCAAGGGAAGGAAGAAAAGATGGAGGGAAACACAGGAGGCTGACACTGAAAAAGAAATCCAAGCTCCACCCTAAATGAGAGGGAACACAACTCCCCATTCACTAAGTGTGGTCTGAGCACAGTGACTCAGTTCCAAAGAGCATTACACGGGAAGGGTGGAGGCAGGGAGGGAAACCTGACGAATACCACCTCAGCCAGGCACTCAAGATGAATATTAACAGTGCTAAGTCATGTGGGTCATTTAGACCCTTGACAAGATGTGATGAAAATGTCCTCTGTGATCTTCCTGCCCAAAACTCACAAAGCCGGTATAATCCCGAGGGGGCGGGGGAAAATCAGAGGAATCCCAAGAGAGGGGCATCTTACTGTACAACTGACCAGTACTCCCCAAAACCATGAAGGTCATCAAAAACAAGGAAAGTAGGGCGCCTGGGTGGCTCAAAGCGTCTGACTCTTGATTTCGGCTCAGGTCATGATCTCATGGTTCGTGGGATCGAACCCCACATCAGGCTCTGCACTGACAGCTGGGAACCTCCTTGGGATCCTCTCTCCCTCTCTCTCTCTGCCCCTTCCCCACTCTCTTAAAGATAAGTAAAACTTTAAACAAAAGAAAGTAAACAAAATTACACAGCCAAAAGGAGTCTGAGGAGACATGAGAACTGTGATGTGGTGTCCCGAACGGGATCCTGGAACAGAAACGGGATATTAGGCTAAAAACTAAGGAACTCCGAATATGGACATTAGTTAACAATAATATGCTAATGTTGGCTCCTTAATTGTGAGAAATGTAACAGAGTCACATAAGATATTAACAAGGGAAACGGGGCGGGGCGGGGGGACTCCTGAGGGGGGCACCCAGGGGGACTTCTCCCTACCATCTGCTCAATTTTTCTGTAAACCTAAAACTGTTCTAAAACATAACGTCTATTAATAATAAGAAAGAAGGCAGGAAGGAAGGAATCCAGGGAGACGATTATGTGCCCTGTGGGAAGGAAAAGAAATGATAGGGCTGCTTGCATGTAACTGGAAATCACACACTCTGGTGTGGATTTTTTTTTTAAGATTTTATTAATTTTGAGAAAGGGAGAGAGAGAGTAGGGGAAGGACAAAGAGAGGGGGACAGAGGATCTGAAGCAGGCTCTGCGCTGAGAGCAGAGAGCCTGATGTGGGGCTCGAACTCACAAACCACGAGATCATAACCTGAGCCGAAGTCGGACACTCAACTGACTGAGCCACCCAGGCACCCCTAGTGTGGTTCAAGCACATCTCCTGGCTGAGCCATCAGAAGTCCATGCAGGAAAAGGAACCAGAGGGTTGAACTACCGTAAGCATGCCTTCTGATCCCCAAATCCGTTCGGAGGCGCCCTGAAAACAGGAATGTTTTAAAATCAGGACTCTTGTAGAAAATCTAAGGTGGGCAGGTGGGGGTATGTATTACTCAAGTGGAAAAGAAAGAGAGAGGCCACTGGTATAGCCACGGGAGGCTTCAGCTTGGCCGGGAGCAGCTGCAGGAATGTGACGAGAATCAGAGAATCAGGACGAGCAAATTAACATGCTGAGAAAGGGAACCGGTTTGGGTTTTCAAACGTTTATCGTGACGAGACCTCATCCCCAGTAAATGCTCTGTAAATATATATTGATTGACTGTTGGCTTCATTCTTCTGATAAATATTTTTGGAACAGTCGTAAGCACTGAGCTAAGTTCTATGAGGAGGTTACCCAGATAAATGAAATGAGATTCGTGCCAGACACACAGCCAGAACTCTGCATTTCACCGATTTCAAGACACATATTTTGAAAATTTCTAGTATCTCTGAAATGGGGAGGGGGGAGAGGGGGCATCCCATTGCCCACCAATGGCAGCCTTGGCACGGCCGTGACCATACATTTGGCCATAACTGTTCATGTTGTGTGTGTCACCTTTGAATGAATGACAGGCATGGTTGGTTAGAGTTTACTTACCATTTAAAATAACATCTAGAGCGCCTGGGTGGCCCAGTCGGTTAACCATCCAATTTGGGGGAGGTTATGATCTCGCGGTTGGTGAGTTCGAGCCCCGCGTCAGGTTCCGTGCCGACGGCTCAGAGCCTGGAGCCCGCTTCGGCTTCTGTGTCTCCCTCGCTCTCTGCCCCTCCCCTGCTTGCTCTCTCTCTCTCTCTCTCTCTCAAAAATAAATATTAAACAAAATTTTTTAATAACATCCAAAAGATAGCAACATGATTCAGTATGGACACAAAACGCTGGTGTAGGCACAGAAAGGCATGGAAATAGGGCAGTGGGGCACAAATTAAACAGTGGAGTAGCAAATACTTGCCCTTACGATTCCCTATGTTCTTGCAAAGCTATAACCAAGTGCTGTGGCTCTTACGAAATGTACCTAGAAGAAACAGAATTACATTAGCCTGTGCTGTCACTAAGAAGTGTGCAAACGGACGGGCTCGGCACGTGCACCTGCAAAGCCCGCTTGGGATTCTCTCTCTCCTTCTCGCTCTCTGCCCCTCCCCCACTCGCTCACGCGCACGGGCCCGCTCTCTCAAAATAAATCAATAAACCTAAAAAATATTGTTTAAAATAACAAATAAACAAATAAAGAAAGAAAGAAAGAAAGAAAGAAAGAAAGAAAGAAAGAAAGAAAAGAAGTGTGCAAATGGAGAGCAGAATGCCACAAAGACCTGGGGAGTGTTAAGCACATACGAATGCAGCCGTCAGAGGCGTCCCGCCGACTTTGACTGAACTCCCTGCAAATGCAAGTCAACTGAGGAAACAATAATCCTCTGGGTTAGTGAAAAAGAAAACTGCTCACTCGACCCTGGTATCGTACTGACAGTGGAGAAGTTCCGAGTGGTGAGAAGCAAGGTGCCATAGATTCGCGTGCTGTGTTTCTTCCCTTGGTTGTGTATAAAATAATGGTGTTTCTCGCCATGGGGTGGGGGTGTCTTTGATTTGCTGGAATCTACTATGTGTGATGGGGGTGGAAAGTGAGCTGTCTTCGTTTAGGAAATACCTTTGCCTTGATAAGGTAAGTCCTGAGAATCAGAAGGCGTTAGAACGGAGGTAACACACTGGGCGCCAACAGCTTCTCGCGTCACAAAAAGGAGACAACCGGTACCTCCTGACCGAAGTCCCCATCCCCACCTGTGAGGCGGTCCTGCTGAGAAAACCAGCCGAGAATCGGATCAGGCCCCTCGATCCAAACACCCATTTACAGCAACTATGAAAAGCAAAGGAACATGTTACGACCTGAGAAATACCACTGGACAAAGACTTGGTTTCTTCAGAAATAACTTTTGAGAAAAAAACCAAGAAAGATGGGGGGTCCTGTTGACTTAAAAGACATATCATGACATACCAAGACTTTAAAAGACATATCGTGGGCTTAGTGATTTGCTTTCAAGGAACGGAGCAGGGAAAGGGGAAAGATGGTAACTTTATGGCAGAGAAGCCCGGAGACATCGTGTGACCTCGCTGGGAGGTCCTGGATGAGGCAGCGGGACCCTCAGAGCCTCAGCCCACAACCCTTCCCCACCCCCACCTCCTTCTAAAGCCATCTCCCTGTCCTCAGACCTGGGAGCACCAAGAGGAGGGGCTCTGGCCCTTCTGGGGAGAAAAGCGGCTGCAGAGCAGTGGGGGTGGAAGCCAAGGCGAAGGGCTGAGTGTCAGAGGCAGGTGACAGCATGCTGATGGGACAGAGGGCAGGACTCGTGTGCTCCTGGATAGACATCTGGCTTCTGCTCTGAAGGTCACTTGCTGGGTGACTTGACTTGTGTCACATCCCCTCTCTTGAGACTCTATCCAGCGGGAGGGGACAACCAGATGTGCTCCAAGGCCTCCAGCTCAATGAGTACATGACTCAATTCCCTCTCCAAGGGCAAGAAGATTCCTGAAAGCATTAGAGAGGCCCTTCCCTTCTGAAACTCCAAGCGGAAACGTAGAAAAGAAAGAAGCAAGGCCAGCAGGCACGGGCTCGACGTGGGTATGGGTCATATCCAAGGGCGGTGCTCTCCGAGGAAGGGCAGGGTGCCTTTCTTCGCCCTGCAGGGCAAGTGACTTACAGGGACCCACTTTCACAAGCTTTGAGAAGGGCGGAGAAGAGAGCACCGTCTCCGGTCCACCTTCCTCTCTTTTTGCCACCTGTCGTTTACCTCGACCTTCTAGGCGGCTTGGCTGGGGAGGTGACAGAATTATGTATCCCTGGGCTTCGGGGAACTCTGGGGTGAGCATCGAAGAGCTGGCTCGTGCCTGAGTCACGCAGACCCGAGATCACCCAGCACCCCCGTCCGTCCCCAGCAGCCGACCTGCTCCGGCAAGATCTTCCTTCTTTGCCTTACTCATCCCAGGACTGCAATTGTACCACGTGGTTACCCTGAGGCAAATTACTTGGCCGGCGAAGTCATGCCCCACCCCCACCCCCCAACCCCAACCCCAACCCCAACCACCCGTCTCATCCCAAGACCACAGCGAGCTCCTCTGTCTCAAGACTCACAAAGGGTCTTCTGCCCCAAACTGGGCCTGGATGGTTTTCTCCCCGGAAACAGTAGTTGGTATTGCAGTGACACTAAGGGCCATTGGTGCCCCGAAAGAATCTCCACTTTTGTGAACTTGCTTCATGGCCTGGAAAGCAAAGTCTCAGAGAAACGGCCTGCCTGATTCAGACGGATGTTCCTCCCACCCTGTGTTCAGAGCAGATAAAGTCCTGGCTCACCAGACACTGGTCAATCCCACAAGGCTGCCAGACACCTGGCGGGAGACACAGTGGCCTCATTCTGGAAGCCGGGGGCCCCGCTCCTTTTTCAAATGAACTGTGCATTCACCCTCTCAAGGTCCGGTCTCCAGGAGCTCCCCAGGCTCAGCCGGCTGCGCGGGTGGGGCAATCCGCGCATCGGCCAGCTTGACGAGTCCATTCATCTCCCCGGCTATTTGCTGAACGCCGACCAGATGCCAAGCACTCTTTTGCACCAGGCACATCCAGATCAATAAAGCCGAGACCGCCCCCTCCCTTGGGGGAAGCTGACACTTTCACGCTTGAATGAGACCGTGAAGATGTCTGTCTCCAGACCTCTCTTTCCAGAGCATTCTCTTCCACCTCCATGGCTTCCACTCCCGCCAAGCAGATACCTCTCTCCTGGCGACTCCCGTGGCAAAGGCAACCTCCGGGCTAGATGCATCACATGCTCTATCTCACGAATCTTTACAACGCCCTAGGAGGGTGCCCTCTCCTAGCCCCAGTGTATGGATGAAGAAACTGAGGCACATAGAGACTTGCACATGCTGGTAACTGCCAGGGCCGTATCTGAACCCGTCCGACTGGAGAATCCACACTGGTAGTCGTGGGGATATTGAACTTCACCCATTTAAGTCAGGTTCCTTTTTGGAGTGAATCACTTGGGTCTGCTCTCCCTTAAACATGCCAGAGCACCAGAAAAATATGTGATGCCTGCCTCAGGACGAGGTTCGGATACAAGAGACCGGAAGCCCAAAGTCACAGAAGCTGTACGAAGAGAAGTTCGCAATCCCTATCAAAATAACGCCGGCATTCTTCACAGAGCTAGAGCAAACAATCCCAAAATGTGTCTGGAACCAGAAAAGACCCCGAATGGCCAAAGCAATCTTGAAAAAGAAAACCAAAGCTGGAGGCATCACAATCCCGGACTTCAAGCTATACTACAAAGTTGTAATCATCAAGACAGTATGGTATTGGCACAAAAACAGACACTCGGATCCATGGAACACAATAGAGAACCCAGAAATGGACCCACAAACGTATGGCCAACTAATCTTTCACAAAGCAGGAAAGAAGATCCAATGGAATAAACACAGTCTCTTCAGCAAGTGGTGCTGGGAAAACTGGACAGCGACATGCAGAAATATGAACCTGGACCACTTTCTTACACCAGACACAAAAATAAACTCAAAATGGATGAAAGACCTCAATGTAAGACAGGAAGCCATCAAAATCCTCAAGGAGAAAGCAGGCAAAAACCTCTTTGATCTTGCCCGCAGCAATTTCTTACTCAACACGTCTCCGGAGGCAAGGGAAACAAAAGCAAAAATGCACTACTGGGACCAAAATAAAAAGCTTCTGCACAGCGAAGGAAACAATCAGCAAAACTAAAAGGCAACCGACAGAATGGGAGAAGATATTTGCAAACGACATGTCAGAAATAAGGGTTAGTATCCAAACTCTATAAAGAACTTATCAAAGTCAACACCCAAAAAACAAATAATGCAGTGAAGAAATGGCCAAAAGACATGAACAGACACTTCTCCAAAGAAGACATCCAGATGGCCAACCAACACATGAAAAAATGCTCAATATCACTCATCATCGGGCAAATACAAATCAAAACCACAGTGAGATACCACCTCCCACCTGTCAGAATGGCTAACATCAGCAACTCAGGCAACAACGAGATGTTGGCGAGGATGTGGAGAAAGAGGATCCCTTTTGCATTGTTGGTGGGAATTCAAGCTGGCGCAGCCACTCCAGAAAACTGTATGGAGGTTCCTCAAAAAATTAAAAATAGAATTAGCCTATGACTCAGCAATAGCACTACTAGGCATTTATCCACGGGATACAGGTGTGCTGTTTCGAAGGGACACATGCACCCCCATGTTTATAGCAGCACCATCAACAATAGCCAAAGTATGGGAAGAGCCCACATGTCCATCGATGGATGAATGGATAAAGAAGATGTGGGATACATATACAATGGAGTATTACTCGGCGATCAAAAAGAATGAAATCTTGCTGTTTGCATCTACGTGGATGGAACTGGAGGGTATTATGCTAAGTGAAATTAGTCAGTCAGAGAAAGACAAATATCATATGACTTCACTCATATGAGGTCTTTAAGACACAGAACAGATGAACACAAGGGAAGGGAAGCAAAAGTAATATGAAAACAAGGAGGGGGACAAAACGTAAGAGACTCTTAAATAGGGAGAACAAACAGAAGGCTGCTGGAGGGGTTGTGGGAGGGGCTAAGTGGGTAGGGGGCATTAAGGAATCTACTCCTGAAATCATTGTTGCACGATATGCTAACTAACCTGGATGTAAATTTAAAAAAATAAATAAATAATTTTTTAAGAAAAAGAAAGAGAACTCTATTCCTCTCTCGTGTCAAAAATCCAGGTCAGTGTCCTGGGCTGGTGTGCCACTCCATGGTGCTGGCTCCTTGTCTCTCACTGTGCAGCTGTATGTGGCTTAGGTGCATCTAGAAAGCACGGGTATGCTGAGGTATGAGGGGTATGCATCTCGGGCAAACACCGGTTTTAAAAATATGTATTTATTTTTGAGGGTGGAGCAGAGAAAGGAAGACAGAGGATTGGAAGCAGGCTCTGTGCTGACAGCTGACAGCGGAGAGCCCGACACGGGGCTCAAACTCACGAACCGTGAGATCAGATCACGACCTGAGCCGAAGTCGGACCCTTAACCAACTGAGCCACCCAGGTGCCCCAGTGGCCAACCACCGTTATTATTTGAGGATCTCATCCATGAAAGTAACACGCCATTTGACTTCACCCTGTCCGTCTGTTCCCTTGAGAGGGACCCCCACCATCCTTGGCCATACGTTTTACAACCTGACTCAGGCTAGACTCAACTCTGAGCTCCGTAAGCCTGGTGCACATCTCCCTGGGAATTTCTTGCCTCTCCCGCCAGCTGGATCTTGTGCTTTCTGTGTCCGTTGGCTAATATACCACAGGAGCTTAGAAAGCTCGAAGGTCACTGTGCAGCCCCTTCCAAGGGCATGTATGTACTCGCCCGGCCATATGTTTTCCTTGAACAATTTGCAAAGGCACATATGTCAACCGCAGAAAAAGTTCTCGCCCACGTCCCCTTCATCACGCTTCCCCTTAGGCAATGCAGCGCTGAGTAGCTGTGGACATTTTGGGATCTCGGTAAGGAAAAGCTGAATTGGAGATACATTTAATTGGGGTTTGATGAAAGGCACGTAACTAAGTCACAGTCACTTCCCCATACAGTTAAGTCATGACTTACTCTCATGCAGCAGGGGCTTCCAGGAATATGCCCACCCACTTGGCTGACTCAAGGGGTGAGGTGACCAGAAGGGGTAAGGTCAGAGGTGGTGTCCTATTACTCACTTGTCCTACAATGCCCAACCAGCAGTACATGGATGGTGCAGGAGGAGCCAAGTTTGACACGTACACAGCCAGAAGCCCCTCTGCAGAAGACTCTTCCAATTCCCAAAACCACAATTTTAAGCAGAATATTCAGTTCTTATCATCTTATCAAAAAACTAAAAGTTTTTCTTTCGGTCAGAAATAAATGGATTACGGCAGCACTTACAATGATAAGTGTACCATACTACTTTGTTCTCTGTATTTAACAGAAATCACACAAACATAATTTGTAAGAATTCCTGTATTCGTAGGGCACAGCAGTGTAGGGTTTCTATGAACAGTGAGTATTTCTATGTGAATTCAACCCAATAAATCAAGATGGCATCTTAGCTCATCTGATGTATCTTGTCATGAAGTCTGGCAGTTCCTGAAGAAATTGCACACACATCAAGGAAGCAAAATCATTTGAAGAAACAAATGATATTGAGCTGTACCGATGAGTTAATAATAAAGATACCATATTTTGCTGGATCTTGTTCCCATTTTTTTTCAAGTTTGTAGTTTGTGGGTATTTCTTTCTTTGTTCTAAATAATAGTCATTTTTCACACCTGACTTTGTTTGTAACTCTGTATTTTTTTTCTTAAGGTTATTAAGTTCAGCCCACAAACCTGTATTGATTCCTATGATTTATGCACTTTTTAATTTAAAAAAATTTTTTTTAATATTTAGTTTTGGGAGAGAGAGACAGAGATAGAACATGAGCAGGGGAGGGGCAGAGAGAGGGGGAAACACAGAATCCGAAGCAGATTCCAGGCTCTGAGCTGTCAGCACAGTGCCTGATGTGGGGCTTGAACTCACAAACCCCAAGATCGTGATCTGAGCCAAAGTCGGATGCTTAGCCAACTGAGCCACCCAGGTGCCCCTGCATTTCTTCTTTTAATGGAACACATCCTCCAGTATTTTCCTGGCAATACATGTGTGGGAAGGGATGCCTGGCTGGCTCGGTTGGTAAAGTGTGAGACTCTTGATCTCAGGGTTGTGAGTTGGAGCCCCACATTGGATGTAGGGATTACTTAAAAGTAACAAAATCTTTTTTTTTTATTTTTTAATGTTTATTTATTTTTGAGAGAGAGAGAGAAACAGAGTATGAGCATGGGAGGGGCAGAGAGAGCGGGAGACACAGAATCTGAAGCAGACTCCAGGCTCTGAGCTGTCAGCACAGAGCCCGACGCGGGGCTTGAACTCACGAACCACAAGATCATGACCTGAGCCAAAGTCAGAGGCTTAACCAACTGAGCCACCCAGGCACCCCCCAAAATAACAAAATCTTAAAAAAAAAGTGTGGGAGTTTGATGTTTGGAATTATTTGTTTGTTTGTTTTACTTGTCTTGGATCTTGGATATCTAAAAGTGCCCCTTTTCTACCTTATACTCAATTGGTAGTGTAGCTGGGTATAGAATTTTTGATTGGAAGTTATTAAGCCTTCAGCATTTGGAAGGTATTGCTTCACTATCTTCTAGCTTCCAGGGCTGTTGTTGAGAAATCCAAACCCATTTTGATTTCCGTTCCTTTGCATGAGACCAATTTCTTGCCTCTGGAAACTATAGACTCTTCTTTGTTCATAGGTTTCTATGCCTTGATGTGACCTATTTTATCCATTGTGCTGGACACTCCATGAGTCTTTAAATCTGGAAACTCATATCATACAGGTTGGGGGGATTTCTTGAATTATATCACTGATGATGGTTTCTCTGTCTCATTTGCTCTCTCTCTGAGAAGAGAGGGCATTATTATTATTTGAGAAATTATTCAGATGTTGCATCTCCTATACTGGATCTCTAATTTCTCAACTTTTCTATTTTTTCTCTTTGTCCTTTTGCTTTACTTTCTGGGAAGTCTTCCAACCCTTCTATTTATTTGTTAATATCAACTATCATTTTTTTTTAATTTCCAAGAACTCTTTTGTGGCTCCCTGAATCTTCATGTTTTATAACGTCCCGTTCCTGTTTCATAGACATAATGTTGTCTGCTATCTCTTTAAGGAATTTAGTAATTGTTTTTGTTCTGCTTTGTTTTGCTTTCTTCTCCTTATATAGTCTCTTTCCTCCAAGTTGTTTTTTTGTGTTTGGCTAGTTGGTTGATTCTGCGTCTATCATGTTAGAAGCTCTCCTCAGATGTCTTGAAATCCTAATTGTCTAGTCATATTTAAAAGAGATTAAAAAGCTGAGTTGGTGGAGGTTATCAACTGGGAGCCTCATAATCGTGCTCTGGTTATCCTGTTGATGGGGACGAATGTCCCCATCTTTAGCTCTTTCCTCTTGGGCTGGTCAGATTGCAGGGAAGGGGCAGAAAAAGAGGGAGACACAGAATCCGAAGCAGGCTCCGGGCTCTGAGCTGTCAGCACAGAACCCCATGTGGGGCTTGAACCCATGAACCGTGAGATCATGACCTGAGCTGGAGTCGGATGCTTAACCAACTGAGCCACCCAGGCGCCCCAGGAACAGTCTATTTTTTTTTTAATTTTTTTTAACATTTATGTTAGTTTTGAGACAGAGACAAAGCACGAATGGGGGAAGGTCAGAGAGAGAGGGAGACACAGAATCTGAAACAGGCTCCAGTCTCTGAGCGGTCAGCACAGAGCCCGACGCGGGGCTCGAACTCATGGACCGTGAGATCATGACCTGAGCCGAAGTCGGACGCTTAACCAACTGAGCGTCTTAGGATGTCTTGAAATCCTAATTGTCTAGTCATCCCAGGCGCCCCAGGAACAGTCTATTTTAAAACTCACCCTTCCATCTGTCATTTTTCTCTGGCAATAGACAGTAGCTGCCTGCATTTCTTTCCAGCTCAGAAATAACCTTTTAAAACAGACTCCTTCCATCCAGCACATTTGTAAGACAAAACATTTCCATACCTTGACAATGCTTTGCTCACCTTCCGCTCCAAGAACCAACACATGACATCAGGACATATTGACTTCCACTATGTAGTTAGGTTGTCACGCAAAGGATACAGAAATGCCTCCCTACTTTCTTCATCTCTGTCTCCTTGCCACGGCCGCTGCCTCTGTCTGGGACCGTCACCGATCCTTCACATCTGAGAATTTCTGACATCATTTACAGAAAGTCGGTGTCACTATCCCAGGGAAGACAGTTTAACAAACTTTAGAGAAAGAAGACAGTAACGCCATAACTGTTCCTTAGGCTTAAACTTGTCAAGCAACAATTCTGATATTTTGAGTTCAACACACTGCCATTCCAATATTTATTATTATTATTATTATTATTATTATTATTATCATTATTATATATGGGAGACAATGGTGCTATGGATGCTAGGAAAAGATGTTGGGGTATATATCCCTGCTTAGAATCAGGACACCAGACAAAATCTGCTTTCACTCTCTGGGTCAGCGTAAACATTTTAAAAGGTTGCTGAGATTTTTCTCAAGATTTCTTCTTCTTGATGGAGTGTCCTCACTCATTCACTGGGGGAGACCCAAGAGCCTCCCTACTTTTCTCGTCTTCCTCCCTCCCTCTAAGCCTCAGTTTCCCCACCTGTCTGCCTGATGAGGGAAGTGAACCAGAGGATAAGCTCTGAGGTCCCCACGAGCTCACAGTCCAAGCCCTTCTAGGGAGGGGAAAGGTTGGGTCACGCCCTCAGTCTGGACGTCTCTGCCTCTCCCCGTGGACTGTGGGTTCCCGAGGGCTCCTATGGGCTCTTTTCATCCGTGAAGACACAGAAAAGGAAGGGCAGGAAGCTCCTAAGAGAGGACTTCTCAGCCCATTCACAAGGAGAGTAGGGGCTGCAGGGGAAGAAGTTAGACAGAAGTTGGGGCCAGACAGCAGGCTGATGCTTTCGCATGTAATCGGGTTTCTGACCCAGCCCTCCTTAGCTGTTCTGGGTGACCTTGGCCCAGCCTCCGCCAGCCCACAGGCACAGGTAGCCCATGGAGTCATTTTGGTGAACCCCTAGTCTGCCGGCTGAGAGCCCCTGAACTGTCTACTGCTTTTCTCTGTGGTCCTAGACTTGGTGTGTAGCCTACAGGTGGAAGGGAGAACCTACAGGACCTCGAAAGCCTGACACAGGACGCACACAGGCAGCTGGGAGGAGGCAAGGAGCCCAGCGCCATCGCCTTTTACTGCCCAAAGACTGGCTTGAATGCTTCATGCCCAGGTCACACATTTACTGCTCCACACAGTCTCCTCTTGGCCCTTTCCAGCCTCATGCATTCATGCACCCGTTCATGCATTCTTCAAGGCAGCTCCGTTTGTAGAAAACCCTTCCTGTGCTGTCGAATCCTGCCTCTGTAGATGACTAACTGCCTTTGGGCAGGTAGCAGAACTCAGCAGTCTGCCTCATGTGCAACGAGGACAGGGGTGCTGCGAGCATTAGACCCCGTGCAGGTGAAGAGCCCGAGGCTGCAGAGTCGCAGTTCTGCAAACAGGCACGGCGGCCCGGCTTTAAAGTCTTGCGAGCCCAAAGCAGGTAGGAGAGGAGCGAGCCCACGAGAAACCAGGGCTTGGGTGACACACAAATAGGATTCCCGTGCAAAACAGGGCTCACAAGGGCCTCCCTGTCGCCTGGACAGTGAAAGGAAAGCGGATCGGCTTCTCCAAAGGCGACCTTTGTGCCTGTAGGCACAAAGACTTGAGCACTCGGCCTTGGGAGGAAAGACTAGCGCGGGAAAGTGGCAACAAGTCCCGGCACCCTGGGAGGGAGAGGCGGGCGGCTGCGGCAGGAAGGGGAGGAGGAGGAGACAGAGGAGGGGACAGGCCGGCCCAACTCGTGCTCGCCCGCGCAGGGCGGAGCCCGGGCTCGCCCGCCCGCAGGTGAGCTAGCCGGGGAGGAGCCGGTGCCAGGCTCAGGCGCCCGCGGCCGCCGCTCCGAGCCACTGGCCACAGCCGCTTCCCCCGCCGAGGCCGAGGCGCCCCGGAGCCATGGCCGGCCAGACCCGCGAGGCCACAATCGCACTGCTGGGGGTCCTGCTGCTCGCCGCCGTGCGCCCGGGAGCTGGTGAGTGCGGTGCGGCGGTAGCGGGTGGCGCTGGGCGGTGGAAGCGGCCGGAGAGCGGGCGCCCGGCGGAGGGTGCGGGGGATGCTGAGCCGGGGTGGGGGCGACACAGTCGGGATGCATGGACGGCGCGGGGTCCCCGGGACCGCCCGGCGCCTGGGCGCGCCGCGTCGGGCAAAGTGGCCGTGCCCTCCTGGATTTCGAGCGACCTCGCCCTGGGCGCAGGCCGCGGCACATGGGAGTGTCCCCGAGCGGGGAGCCCGGCGGTCGCGGGGATGAGCCCGGCGCCGACGGCTCAGGAAGAGAAAAGCGCGCGCCCCAGCTGAGGCCCGGGGACCTGCCGCGCATCGGGGGCTTTACCTGAGTGCTTGGGGGGCGCCGGGGCTGGCCGTGGGGAGGGAGCTTTCCTCTCTCGGCCCACCCTCTACCTCCTCACCTGGGGCTGGAAGAAGGGGCAAGAAAACAGCGGTTTGGCCCCGGTAGCGCACGGGAATCACCCTTTTCCCGGTCCGCACGCCCCATTCTAGCGCTCTCGAAGTTCCGGAAAATTAATTTGAAAATGGAAGCGCCAGGCTGGAGAAGGGTCCCGGCGTTCTTGCCACGGGGGCGGTGAGCTCCCGCCCCTCGTGCCTCAGGGTAGTGTTTGTACTTTGACCCCGCGAGGGGGTCGGCGAGGGGACGTTCCGGAGAGGTGTGTGAATTTCCAGTTGATTCCGTTGTGCGCTGGGACCGCCGCCTCCCCGCTGCGGGTGCGCGCTCCTGTGCCTGCGGGCTCGGGAAGTAGATCGAAACGTAGAAATAACCGGGGTTCTTCGTGTAAGAACTTGATTCGAAGCCTTTCCTGAGGCTAGCCCAGGTTTTGTGATTTCTAAAGAGTTATCCGGGAGGCGAGTGGGGTCTTGGATTATTCTTTGGTGCCCCTAAGGGGGCGTTTGCATTCGGCGGGTAGGTAGATTAGGGTACATTAAGTTCAGGAATAAAACGAAGCGGGCGTGGTGGACTTTGGCGTTCTGGCAACTGCCGTCATTGCAAACCTCCAGGAAAGCTTCCTGGTTCCTTTCTCCAACGGCATCAGGTGACATATTACTTACTGTACATTCCCTAGACCATTTTAAGACCACATTTAAAGCCTTGTGCCCGTATGCATATCTCTTGTAATACAAATTTACCGGAAGACTGCATTTTCAAGATTTCCTTTGAAGAAAAAAAAAAAAATCCGTCTAAGAATAAAGAGTGATTTCGCCGGTGAAAATGCGTGTACATGTGTGTGAGAGAAAAATGTGTGCCCATCACACTTGGGAGCTGTACTGAAACTCGGAATTGTCTGAGGTGTTTCCAGTTGTCTGTCATGACCAGGAGTCCCCCAGTAAGAATATGGTGTAAATCAAGGCATTACCAATGCCAAGGATGACTAGGCTGGCCTGAACGGGCCTCTGTTAACTGATTTCTCCCTTTGGCCTGGAGACGCTGCCATTTTGGCCTACAGCACTGTCGCTTTCTTCTAGGAAGTTGTTGACTGTCGGAGCGAGCTCTCATGGTTCAGGTATCAACACGGGGAAGCCTAGGGACTTCCCACCTCACTTTCCAAAATCTTCCTGTGGTCTCCGGAATTGGCTGTGTGTGGCCACCTCGCTGGCCTGAACTGGGGGCTGCGTCTTGGAGGTTGGAGCCGTTTCAGAGGACGGCCGCTTTGCCTGACGTCTTGGGGTTGGCCTAACAGGTAGGGGTCTTTGAGAAGTTCCTGGAGCCTGTCCAGAGAAGATGGAAAAAGCCGGAGAGGCCGGCACAGTGGATTTGTTTTTTAAATCCCTGAGCTCTCTTAATGAAGACGGCCCAGTGAACATGAATAAAGCTGGTGTCCCTGCAGAACTGAACTGCAAAGGGAAAGTTAATGTCTTGGTGTGATGTGTTGGGGTGGGTGTGGTATAAGCCCCCGCTCCCCCACTTCCAAGAGTGAAGGACTGGTTAAGTTGGAATCAGAACGGTGGTAAAACCTCGACTTCCTGGCTTTTGAAGAATTGCTGAGTGGGGCTCCTGGGCGGCTCGGTTTTCTGAGCCTCCGACTCTGGCTCCGGTCATGATCTCGCGCGGTTCACGAGTTCAAGGCCCCCCGCGTCGGGCTCTGTGCTGACAGCTCGGAGCCTGGAGCCTGCTTCGGGTTCTGTGTCTCCTTCGCTCTCTGCCCCTCCCCCACTTGCATTCCATCTCTCTGAAACATAAACAAACATTTAAAAAAAAAATTTTTTTTTTAAAAAGAGAGAATTGCTGAGATACCAGTCTGGGTTCTGTGACCCCATTCTTGCCGCCATCGTGTTTCACCAGAAATGTGAGCAAGCATCAAATGATGTGTTCGCTGACCCCGGATGAGTCTGCGTCTTCGTCATTCTTTGGATTCAAATGAGCAGCTGGTAGCTGTTGTCTGGAATGTGTAACTGGTAGGAGTGATGAGTCTCCCTCACCCCCACAGATTTTCGTGGTTCAGGGTCAGAGAGGGCCACTCTGCTGACCCGGAGGATGTGCTCTGAGGCTGGCCCGTCAGCCTCAGGGTTCACCTCAGATGCTGCCATTTTGTCTGTGAAGAAGGAACCCTGCCCCCCTCCACGCTCTTCTGGGGGGTTCTCCCGGGCTATCAACGTAGGAGAAGAAGGTCGAAAGCAACAATTAAAATATCTCACGTAGTATATAGTTGCTGTAGAAAAATTGGTAATACATATAACCAAAATGAAAAAAAAAAATAATCTGTAAGCAAAGCACATTGGTCACTTTGGTACAGTCTTATCGTGTGCGTGTGTGCGCCCAAAACCAGACCTGGGACCATCCATCGTATGGCTTTAACCAGCCCCCTACAGGTGGACATTTAGGCGGTTTCCCACTTTTCCTGCTAAAAAAACAGAACGTGTCCAACAGTAGGGGACCGACCGCCTGTGTCCATTTTGATAGGTCTGTTCAGTGAAAAGACATCGAAAGTGACGTGGTGTGGATTCTATAATGACATCAGATGATGTCGTCTCTGTGTTGCCGAGGTTATAAAATAGAAGCTGGATTGTCCCATTTTGATGTATCCGAGCATGAGTTCTTGTCGGCTATATTGCTCTGCACACTTCCTTGACGATCCTGTCCGACTGAAACTCTGGGAATAGAATTGCTGGCATGGAGAGTAGAGAAAATGCTCAGGCTTTGGAGACATCCCGCCTTGTGGCCCTATGGAGAGCTCGTCCTGTGGTCCTGGTGTACGTTCGGGCCGGCGTGTGCCGGTCCCTGGTTCCCACACTATCAGGCTGATCTCATAGATGTCAGTGACATCTATGGAAGAAGAAGCCTTTTCCTCCCTTTAGTTCAGCAAGTTGGGTCTGAACGGTGTTGGTGGATGTTCGAGAATCTTAGGAGCACCCCAGCTAAGCGATTATGTTGCTGAAACACACACACACACACACACACACACACGCAACAGAATGGAGCCCCTTGACTTATAACACAAGCCTCACCTGCGGGTTTGGACGGGGGCGAGGGTGGGGTTTGCTGGTCAGGATTCATGATTGCGGTCAAGGTGGGTGGGGCAGCGGGGGAGGTCAGGACCCCTGCTAGGGAAGACCCATGGCTAAGGCTGTCCACCTGAGTGATGAAGAACAGTTCATACCCTTTAATTATCATTCTAAGTGATAAAAATTCTCCCACAAATTATTTCAAACCACTTCCTACAGCCTTGTAATTAGCCCGTCACCTTCTCCCAGGCAGCTGGCAACGTTCTAGACAATCGGGCCGGGAGAGCAGGGTTTCCTACCTCACCCCTTTGTAGCCTTGAGTTTGTATTTCAGGACATCATTTTTAAAAATCACTAACCACTGCTTGTAATAACGAACACGTACTGCTCTGTGGCAGCCGCCCTTCTGAGTGTTTTATGTGCAAGCATCTCCCGTTTACCGTCAGTGATGTTTTCTTTAAAACCACACATGCTGCACAAACACACTAACCGATGCCCTGCGTCTCACGATTTCACACGGGAGACATGGTAACAACCCCAACCCCCATTTGGAAATATGGCATTTCCAAAAGCCATATATATACAGGGGAACCTGGGGGGCTCAGTCAGTTAAGCATCCGGCTTCGGCTCAGGTCATGATCTCGCAGTTCATGAGTTCGAGCCCCCCCATCGGGCTCTGTGCTGACAGCTCAGAGCCTGGAGCCTGCTTTGGGTTCTGTGTCTTCCTCGCTCTCTGCCCCTCCCCTGCTCACACTCTCTCTCTCTCAAAAAATAAACATGAAAAAAATTTTTTTTAATGTTTAAAACAAAACACTGAGTGTTGTGTTCATATTTGTTCTGCGGATGTGTATGTGCTTTTAATACTCAGTTTAAAGACTGTGCTCCGAAACACCTGTACATGGTAACAAAAATTCCAGTCGTACAAAAGGGTACGTGGGAAGAAGTATGTCCCCTTCCACCTCTGACCCCGGACTTTCACCTAGAAGCAGCCACGGTTTCTTGTGCATTGTTCCTGAGCAATTCTACGCAAGCACAACTTCATAAATGTGCGTACGTCCCTTCTTTACACAGCCAGACCATAACCATGGTATATGGCATGGGATGTGTCTCATATGCTCCTGGAGTTTGCTCACTTAGCAATCCATCTTGTTGCTCGCTCCATATCAGAACATATGGGGGCTGCCGTTCTTTTTGATGGCCACGTAATATTCCTGGCCGTGGGCATGCCGTGTGGTGTCACCAGCCTCTTACTGCTGGGTTGTTTCCAGTCTTTTGTTTTTAATTTTTTTTTTTAATGTTTATTTATTTTTGAGAGAGAGAGAGAGACAGACAGACAGAGCATGAGTCGGGGAGGGGCAAAGAGAGAGGGACACACAGAATCCGAAGCAGGCTCCAGGCTCCGAGCTGTCAGCACAGAGCCCGACGCGGGGCTCGAGCTCACGGACCGTGAGATCATGACCTGAGCCGAAGTCGGACGCTCAACCGACTGAGCCACCCAGGCGCCCCCAGTCTTTTGTGTTTATAGAGAGTTTCAGTTGCCATATTTGCAGTTGTCTTTTTTAGGAATATAGACTAGTGTATCTGTGGGTGCACTCCCCGGAGGAGGGAATTACTGGGTCAAAGAGTTTGTACAGAAAGTGTCCGGGAACAAATGGAGGAAAGTGAGTCACAGAAGTGAGGCAACTCCCCCAAGGTCACAGCTAATAAGCGGGGGTGCCATCCGTGAACCTGGGCAGACTCATTTCAGAGCCCAGGCTCTGTCCCTCCCCGCACTGCCGTTTTCTCCTTCCTTCCTTCCTTCCTTCCTTCCTTCCTTCCTTCCTTCCATCCTTCCAGGTGAAACTAACCCTAAGTTTTACTCAAGAGAAACGGTTTGAACTTCCTTTTAAATATTGACTTTTGATGACGTGCTCAAGAAGACTTGAGGACAGGCGTGGGCCCTGGGAGCTCCTCCCGGGTCTACGTCGAGTTGCACTGCATCACGTTCGTTCTTGCTGACTTTGACATCGGCGAGTCTAGCGGCGGCAGGTGTAAGACTAAGCCGCAAACCCAACCGTGTGCGATGGCTCACACACGACAGGTGTTTATTTCTTGCTCAGATGAGACCCCAAACAGGGGACCTCCTCCAAGCAGTGATGAGGACCCAGAGTCCTTTGACTTCCTGTCTCTGCCGCCTTCAGCATGTGTCCTGTCCTCCGTGCTCATCCACGTCACGCTGACAGAAGGAAGAAGAGTGCAGAGGGGCTCCCGTGGGAGTCTTGACGCCTGAGCACGGAAGCCGTTTCACATCCGTTGTGTGGCCGTTCTCTTGGCTCCAGACCAGTGGCCTGGCCCCATCCCAGTGGAAGGGAGACCGGAATGTCGTCTCGATGGGACCCCGGAAGAAGTTAGCGTTGTCCAGTTGGCAAGACCGTGGGCAAAGTGGGGAGAGCACCCCACTTAAGAGTGAGGACGCGTGGCTGTAACCTCAAGTCTTATCGACAGCGAGCTTTATGACTTGGGAGAGTCGCCTCGCCTCTCTGGGCCTCGCTTTTCCGGTCTTTGACATAGGGGCTTGGACCATGCAGAGGAAGTACCAGCCCTAATCTTTTCTGCCGAAGCTGATCTGTGGACCTGCTGGAGACCCCTGAGCTGAGGGAACAGCTCAGGCAGGTTCGTATCCAACCCCCGTGAAGTTTCTGGCTAGAACTGTGCCTGGCACATAGCTAGCATTGAATAAATTACGTGTGGAATGAACAGATAGGTACTCCGGGTCAACCATCAAAGCGAGTCTTTTTAGGAGGGAATGAGCACAGAGGAGTTAGAGGACTTCTGGGGCACCCGGGTGGCCCGGTCGGTTGGGTGTCCGACGTCGGCTCGGGTCATGATCTCACGGTTCGTGAGATCAAGCCCCGTGTCGGGCTCTGTCCTGACAGACATAATCTCTGCTTCAGGTTCTGTGTCTCCCTCTCTCTCTCCCCTTCCCCCGCCCGCTCTGTCTCTCTCATGCGCTCTCTCAAAAATAAATAAAAAACATTAAAAAAAATTTTTTTAAAAGTTAGATGACTTCTTCAAGTCGCACTGTTGGAAGGGGCTGAGGACCAGAAGTGCTAACTCCCAGATCTTCTGGCTCCAGCTCTGATGCAAATCAGACAGAAAAAGAAGAGGAGGGAAGCTGGGTCCTGGAAAGTAGAAAAAAGAGAATGTGGATGGGCAGAGGGAACCACAGCTCTCTGTGTCCCTGCAGGGGGTGGGGGAGACCTCCCTGGTATCCGGCCGGGGTCTCTACCTCAGGCCAGGACCTGGGGTCTTCACTAAGTCTCTGCTGGTCCCCCAAAAACGTGTGCTCAGGAGGCAGTGGATGGGGGTGTGGGTGGGTCTGCAGGAATGCAATCCCACTTCTGGAAACCTTCAAGGGAATCTCCAGGAAACGACGAGGACTTGCTTGTGATACAATGAAGGAAGCAGGGAATAAAGTCATGTGTGTGTAGGGCAACTCGTGTCAGCTTGCTGTCCTTCTGTCTGTATCTCATAGGAGCTCAGGACAAAAGACTGGAAGGACGCCCCACCAAAAGGGTCTGGCCGCTTGGGGTGGCTCAACAGAGTCCTCTTGTACAAAGGACAGTTCGTCAGTAGCAGTAAGGACGGTGACAAGGACTCCATGTTATCCCACGTGTTCTCCCCATTTGACCCACCATTGCCCCACCGTCTCCTAACCGGGTTGGTTGGGTTTGGTTTTCTTTACATTGTGATGCTGAATTTGCAAGAGAAGGCAATAGAGTATCAGAATTGACCCTCACTTCACAAACTTGTAGGAAATTAGAAGCTCTTTCTTCGGGTACTGGACTTAAAAAATAATATGCACGTCTCAGTTCTCTCCCGAGTGGAGCCCAAGACAAGGGCACCACTGGAAACCTCTCTGGTCTGACTTTGCCAGGGAGGGGCCGCCCTCTTGGACCAGCTGTCCATCCTGCCAGATGGACACACAGCTCACGACCCTGAGGCCATTAAACACCTTGCGGCAGCGTGTGAACGCGTGTAAGTAATAAATTTGGAAACATCTTGCCAGAATAAATTAAAACTGTCCCATAAGCACAGATGATATAGCTTTCTTTTTTTTTTTAATTTGCTTTTTTAATGTTTATTTTTGAGAAAGAGAGAGACAGCCAGAGCACAAGCGGGAGGAGGGGCAGAGAGAGAAGGAGACACAGAATGGGAAGCAGGCTCCAGGCTCCGAGCTGTCAGCACAGAGCCCGACGTGGGGCTCGAACTCACGAACCGCGAGATCGTGACCTGAGCCGAAGTCGGACGCTCGACCGACAGAGCCACCCAGGTGCCCCAGCGTAGCTTTCTTGAAGTTTTAAGTGAAGTGCAGATACTTCTGACCCTCGGTGACAGAAGATCAGAGGCTTCGGGGTGTCCTGATTCCACCACCTGCTAGCTAGACAGTTTGCGCTGGTCACTTAGCCTCCCTAGGACTAAGTCCTCAGTTCCAAACGAGGACACCGCAGCACCTCGTGGGTGGGTCGAATGGAATCACGGCTGTAAACCACCCAGCACTAAGGTCGGGCCTGAAATGCATTCCTCGGTGAATGCGAATTGCCATTTTCTTCGATAACTTGAGCTGAACCCAGGAAGAACTTGGAGTTTGCAGCAGAGTCTGCCTGGACCAAACTGCCAGGGCAGAGTCTGAGTAACCGGGTCGCTCGTGGGAGACAATTGACATTGTTCTCGGGCTTCTCCTACCACACAGTGCTTTGGATACTCTCCCGGTGCAATTGACTTTGGGCACGTGTGAAGACATCTTGGGAGAAGTTCCTAGAAGAGAAGCTGCTGGATTAAAAACTGCAAGAAGCTGGGGCACCAGGGTGGCTTAGTTGGGGAAGCATCCAACTCCTGATTTCGGCTCAGGTCGTGAGCCAGTTGTGAGATCGAGCCCGACGTCGAGTGTAAAGCCTGCTTGGGATTCTCTCTCTCTCTCTCTCTCTCTCTCTCAAAATAAATAAGCATTTTTTTTAAACTGCAAGAAGTTGTCCTCAATGATACAAGTTTTTAAAAATTGTTTGCAAGTGAACACAGACACACATGCACACACACACACACACACACACACACTTCCTGTTAACCAGGGAACTGACCAGACCAGTTTTCTATAACTTCAATGCCAGGCCCAATTATTCTGAGACATGAATGTGAACACCCCAGGAGGCTTCTGAGGATTACAGCTGTTCTCATGAGCAGGTGTCATACTCCAAGACTGGGCTGGAGGGTGCCAGGCCGCAAAAGCCGAGTTGGACCCCTGCCTTTAATCCTCTCCGAGAGATGGAGGATTGCTCAACTGGCCCAGAAGTTGCTGACAATCTTATCAGGCACTTCAGCCTTGGGCTAAACGTGTCGGGAGCAAGTTCTCAACTTGTCAGAACACAGAAGATGTTTTTCAAATTGTGAACGGTGCTGGGTCGTCTTGCAGAAGCCCGTCACAACCCAGTGTAGCCGAACCCCTGGCATTAACATCTCCCAGCCTCCCTGGTCTCTCCCCGTGTGGGGAGTACAGTCCGAGTCGTGACCAGGAACCTGGGACCCGGGGAAGGCGTACCCCACCAGCGCCTTGAAACCCTAGATAAGCATGGTTTGCTCCTTGTGCTGGTGGTTGGAGACTGGAAACAACCCAAACATCCATCATTAGAAGCCTGGTTAAATAAATGATGGCACATCCCAGCAGTGGGTGCTACACAGCCATATAAGGCCACTGGGTAGCTCTCGGTGTACGGATGGGGGGTGACCCCCAAGATATATTATGGAGAGGAAAACATACGGTTCAGAACAGTGAATAAAGCATGTTGCCTTTTGGCAAAAGGAAATGAAATAAAATAAAATAGGGGTGGCATATAGATACAGACTTGCGTATTCACAGATTTCCTGTACAAGGACACGCAAACCGGTGTCAGGGGTTGCCCCTGGCAAGAACACCAGGTTCAAGATAAGAGTGAGACTTTTTAGCGGTCAAAACTCATTTTTGTTTTTTTGGGTTTTTGGTTTTTTTTTTTTTCTTTTTACCTTGTGCTTCGTGTATTATTTAATTTAAATGTAAACCATATTTTTCAGCTTTTATGAAGACACACAGAGGCACCTGAGTGGCTCAGTCAGCTGAGGGTCCAACACTTGGTTTAGGCTCAGGTTGTGATCTCACCGTTCATGAGTTCGAGCCCTGCATCAGGCCCTGGGCTGACAGCTCAGAGGCTGGAGCTTGCTTCGGATTCTGTATCTCCCTCTCTCTGCTTCCCCACCCCCCGCCCCCGGCGCCGGCCACCGCACCCCTGCTCATGCTCTGTCTCTCTCTGTCTCTCAAAAATAAACATTAAAAAAATTGAAATTAAAAAAGTAGTTTTAAATTAAGAAAACATCCAAAGGCAGGTACGGGTATAGCAATCAATAGTAATGGTTTGTGAAAACACAGATATCATGAATGTAGATACTGTCTTCAAAAAGTCTGCAGTTGCTTCCTGCAGGAATTGGGTTGTGTAGAAATATTAAGTCACTAGGAATTGGGGAACTGATGACCAAAGCTGCCTTCTCCACTTGGAACGACATTTCTAGAAGAGGAAATTGCTACGCTTCCCTCCTGTCTGCTTTTAGAGCATAGCACTGAGCAGGCCTGGAGAATTTGATTTCTGCCTAGAAAATCTTTGAAAGTTCCAGTCTAATCTTAGGCCATTTGGTAATAAACCCCATCCATCCACAGATCTTGGAGGCCCCCTATGCTAGACGGTGGACATTCAGAGGTAGGAACCACCAGTCCCTCGCTCTCCAGGGACTCATCATGCAGAAGGGATTCAAACATGGGAACTAGGGGCTACAAATTGGTGGCCTAGAGGTCTTGGCCCAGTTCTGTTGGATGTGTTTTGGAAAAAAAGCTGACTGACCAAATATTCAGTAAAGCATGCACCTTCTGTTGCAGCAAAGACACTGTGTTGGCTTTTCTTGTTTACGTTGCTTGCCTGGGTCCCCGAAAGCAGGAGTCTGAGACACTGTCCAATGTGATAACTACTCTTCAAAGATATATATGTATAAAAACCACAGTAAAGGTACGGGATGGAGAATAGCTTTCATAGACAGGAGAAGAGAAGGCAGAGGACAAGGTGTTCTCCTGGTGTCTGAGGTCTGTGGGCCATCACAGGAAACCATGAGGCTGGCCCTGGAGTGAAAGTGTGGCTCTGTCATTTGTTACCAGTAATCCCACTGTGTTGTCCTGGTATTTCGAGAGCATTCTGCCACCATCTCCGAAAAGGACAACTTGCTACGCGAGCCACTATCTGGAAAACACTATCCTTCAACACGCAGATGGCCGAGAGACACATGAAACGATGCTCAACATCACTCATCATCAGGGGAATGCAAGTCAAAGCTACAGTGAGATACTGCCTCACACCTGTCAGAATGGCTAAGAGCAATGACACAAGAAACAACAGGTGTTGGCGAGGATGCAGGGAAAGGGGAATCCTTCTGCACTGCTGGTGGGAATGCAAACTGGTGCAGCCACTCTGGAAAACAGTATAGAGGTTCCTCAAAAAGTTAAAAACAGAGCTACCCTGTGATGAAACAATCACATGGCTAGGTCTTTACCCAGAGAATACAAAAATACTAATTCCAAGGGATACACGCACCCCGAGGTTTAGAGCAGCATTATCTACAACAGTCAGAGTATGGAAACAGCCCGGGTGCTCGTCGATTGATGAATAGATAAAGATGGGGTGTATATATACAATGGAATATTACTCAGTCATGAGAGGAAAGAATGAAATCTTGACATTAGCAATGGCGTGGATGGAGCTAGAGAGTATCATGCTAAACAAAATAAGTTAGGCAGAGAAAGACAAATACTGTAGGATTTGACTCATATGTGGAATTTAAGAAACCAAACAAATGAGCAAAGGGGAAAAAAGAGAGAGGCAAACCAAGAAACGGACCCTTAACTATAGACAACACACTAATGGTGACCAAAAGAGAGGTGGATGGGGGGGGTGGGGGGACAAGCGATGGATATTAAGGAGTGCACTTGCGGGGCGCCTGGGTGGCTCAGTCAGTTGAGCGTCTGACTTCGGCTCAGGTCATGATCTCGCGGTCTGTGAGTTCGAGCCCCACGTTGGGCTCTGTGCTGACCGCTCGGAGCCTGCTTCCGATTCTGTGTCTCCCTCTCTCTCTGCCCCTCCCCTGCTCATGCTCTGTCTCTCTCTGTCTCAAAAATAAATAAAACATTTTTTAAAAAAGGAGTGCATTTGCTGTGATGAGCGCCGGCTGTTGTATAGAATTGTTGAATCGCTACGTTGTACACTTGAAACTAATATTACACTGTATGTTAACTCACTGGAATTTATCCATTTTTTTCAGTTTGTTTATTTATTTATTTTGAAGGGGGAGCGGGAAGGGCAGAGAGAGGTGGGAGAGAGAGAGAGAATCCCAAGCAGGCTCCGCTCTGTCAGTGCAGAGTCCGCTGACGCGGGGCTTGACGTCACGACCGTGAGATCGTGACCTGAGCTGAAATCAAGAGTCAGACACTTAACCAACTGAGCCACCCAGGCACCCCTGGAATTTATTTTTTTTAATGTTTGTGTATTTTTGAGAGAGAGAGAATGCACGCATGCAGGCTGGGGAGAGACAGACAATCCAAAGCAGGCTCCGTGCTGTCAGCACAGAGCCTGGATGCAGGGCTCAGACTCACGACCCGTGAGATCATGACCTGAGCCGAAATCAAATGCTTAACCGGCTGAGCCACCCAGGTGGCCCGGTTAACTAACTGGAATTTAAATTAAAACTTTAAAAAAAGAGTGATCCTTCAAAGTGTGATTTACAACTGGAGACCAGCTATAGGAGCAAAACCGAATGCAGTTAAATGAAGATTAAATGCCTCATCGCTCTGGGATTTTATCTGGATTTGTTCCCATCTCCCCCCCCTCCCTCCCCCGCCCCTTCTTTCCTTGGAAATAGCACTTAGCAGTAGGACCAACTCCAGATGTAAGGAATATGGTTCACGAAAAGGGAAGTGCTCTGAACCACAGTCTCTCCCTCCCTTTCAGTGCTAACCATCTGCCTCTTTTCTTCCACCTGCCGACACGATGTGCTTGGGAACCAGGCTCCTCAAAAGCCTCATCTCAACATTCATGGTCCTTCGACCTTGTTTTTTACGTCCCTGAATTTTTAGCGTAATTGTCTTGAGATCGCTGGCTAGTCCCCTACTGGCCAATGTGACCATCCTTGTTGATCTAACTCTTTGTGTGATGGTGGGGCTCCTATAATATCCATTCTTCTTGATTTAAGACCTTCCGTGCCAATATCTTTCATACCATCCGTCCTCATGGACATAACACCTTCCGTAGCAACAGTTCGTGTTGGTATAGCACCTTCCGTAACGACCTTCCTCGTTGGTGAGACACCTTCGGTGGTGGTTGACCTTGTTGACACAACACCTTCCAGAATCACCATGCTCTGATGTAACGTATTCCAGAATGTTCCTCCCTGTGGATGTAACACCTCCTGCACTAGCCCCCGTTGGGGAGGAAAGCACGCGTCTGTCTGGCCCCAAAGATTTCCTGCAGCGTGCAGCCTTTCTTTGCTGGCCAGTTTTACTCTGGCCTTACCCGGACTGCCAGAGGAATCACTTCATTGACCTGGCCTGTAGCCGTTTGAGAGAGCTTCATTCAGAGACGTATTCTCCAAGTCAGGCTGTGTGGATTGCTCTGCACTAGGGCAGAGGGCAGGGTAGATATTCAGAGCGGCTGTCAGAAAAACAAACACGCACACTTCTCTCTGTGTTGGTGGTGTTGAGTGCTACAGACGGAAGCAGGTCCCTCTGACTGCTGCCCCCTCTCTAACGGGGGTGGGGGTGGGGGCAAACGCTTGGGCCCAGGCTGCCCAGCAGCCCATGACCTTGAGGGTGAAGTAGCAGCCATGCGTGGGCTTTGCCGTCAGGCAGTCCCGGGTTTGAATCTCAGGCATGCATCTTCCCAGCTGTGAATGTGAACAGTTTACCTAAAGGATACCTATAGGAAGTATCTGGCACGTAGCAGGTGCCGAACAGATGGGGTGGTAAATTACTGCCGTCATTCCCAGAAGCCCCCTCCGTTTGGCCAGCCCTACACAGCCTAACGCCTCTGGGCTCTTGGGGTATGAAGGCCAGGCTTCCCACCGGATCTGTCCCTGATTTCTGGTTGGCATCTGAGGACCCTCTTCTTGCTCTGGCTCTGCCCACAAGACCAGGTGAGATGAGCAGCCGTGAGCCCTCTTGACCACAGCACCCCCTTCCCTCTGACCCACCCTCCCTGTCACCTTCTAGCGTCTGGATACTAACGTTTTACGGTGAATACAATGTGTTTAGACATCCTCACTGATGTACCCTTCCATCAAAGCTGTCCACTTGGCATCACATCATAACGGCAGCTCAGCTCAGAAGGGAAGGTTCCGCGCCCTAGACAGTACTGTATACTTATCCAAACCCCTTTCCTTGAGCAGCTCAGCATGTCCTGCCTGGTACCCTATCTGGTTACAAGTTCTACACGGGTTTTCTACTGCCACATAACAAATTGTCACAAACTTAGTGGCCTATGACAAAGTCCAGACAAGATGTGGACGGCTCCTTGGCTCAGTCTCACTAGGCCAAAATCAAGATGTTGGCCAGGCTGTGTTCTCATCTAGAGCCCGGCTCCTCTTCTGCGTTCACACGGTTGTAGCAGAATTCAGTGCTTTGTGGCGGGTAAGTCCAAGGTACTCCCGCTCACAGCAATTAGAGGCCACTCAAACTTCCCACCATGTGGCCCCCGCCGTCTTCAAAACCAGCTACAGAGAATCTACCTCTAGGCGAATTCCTTTTTCTCCAGGAAAAGCCCAAACTCTTCTAGGGGTTCAACTGATTAGGTCAGGCCCACCAGGATAAAGTTGACCTGGCCCTACAACATCAGTTAATCACATGAATGATATGCCTTGATATTTGGAGTCCTTTCCACACTCGAGGGGAGGAGTACCTACAGGGCACGGGGTCTCTGGGGTCACCTTGAGATTCTGCCTACCACAAGGTTCAGAAGCTCAGGGGCTTGGTCCCGTCTGTGTGGATGGAAGTGATATTCTTTGCACTTACACATGTGGTCTCACTGAGGTACTTGTAGAAGTCCCGTGTGGTTCATGTTTGTGGCCAAATATTACAGATGAGAAATCTGCAGTTTAATGAGGTAAGATGGGGGGCGCCCGGGTGGCTCAGTCGGTTAAGCAAGACTTTGGCTCAGGTCATGATTTCACAGCTCGTGAGTTCAAGCCCCGCGTCGGGCTCTGTGCTGACAGCTCAGAGCCTGAAGCCTGCTTCGGATTCTGTGTCTCCCTCTCTCTCTGCCCCTCCCCTGCTTGCACTCTGTCTCTCTCTCAAAAATAAACATTAAAAAAATAAAATAAAATAAAATAAAATAAAATAAAATAAAATAAGGAGGTAAGGTGGCTTGTCCAAAGCGGCCCAGCCAAGCGTGGCCCCAGCGATGACCGCAGAGACTGGGCTCATGAGGCAGGGAGGGTTACTCACATCAGACTGAGTGACAGAGGTCAAGACTCTAGTGGCCCCCAGCACAGGGCAGGCCCAAATAGAACCTTCTCTCCTGCTGCCCCTCCCTGCTCCCTCATGACGGACCTGCAAAGCTGCAGGCCAACCTAAATCAAAGACAGATTTTTTTTTTTTTTAAGTTTATTTATTTATTTATTTCTGAGAGAGAGAGAATCCCAAGCAGGCTCCACTAGCATGGAGCCCGATGCGGGGCTCAAACCCACAAACCCTGAGTCATGACCTGAGCCGAAACCAAGAGCCCGACGCTCAACCCACTGAGCCCCCCAGGCGCCCCTCAAAGGTGGATGTTTCCATAATGAGGCATTTCCCTGCTGCCTCCCTACCCCCATCTCTTCACGTTATCTTTGAGGGACAGTGAATAATAAGATGGAAAGAGGCTGATATAACCTTCTGGAAAAGCCCATTTTAAACGAAACTTACTTTAAGATTAACCAGCGCTTGGCTTCTGTTCGGACAAGTAAGAGCGTCTTCATGGATATTGTTGCTAATCGCCAAGGAATGCGGGCCTGTCAGAACACTGGTCACCGTAGCCCGTTGTTGGGCCTGCGGCACCGGGAAGGTCAGGGTCGCTGAGTGCTACCCTGCTAGTGGCTAGCAGGCTGAGGGACGCTCTGACCGGCTGCGTTTCAGAGAAATGCTCCTGCTTCTTTTTTTCATAACCTTTTCCCATCTTCTGAGTCTCCTAGTTTATTGACACCGTTTTTCGGTTCAGAGAAAGCTTCCTCCCCCTTCTCGCAAAGCGAATATCGTGTGTAGCTATGAGTTTGAGCCTGTGTCCTTTTGCTCACTCTTGGGTTGTTACTCAAATCAGCGGTCAGCGATGCTCAGGTTGAAAAGCAAAGCCCGCCTACCACGTGACGCCCGGTGAGATGAGCGAGATGCAAAAGGACAACTAGTGAGTGTCCCCCTCCCACTTATGCGAGGTCCTTAGAGGAGTCAAATCCATAGAGACAGAAAGATCAGTGGGTGCCAGGGGCTGGGGGAGGGGAACGGGGAGTTAGTGTCCAATGGGGACAGAGTTTCAGTTTGGGAAGATGAAAATATTCTGGAGATGGGTGGCGGGGGTGGTTTCACAATAACGTGAATATATAGACTTAATGCCACTGAATTGTACCCTTTAAAGTGATTAATCAGGGGCGCCTGGGTGGCTCGGTCGGTTAAGCGTCCGACTTCGGCTCAGGTCGTGATCTCGCGGTTCGTGGGTTCGAGCCCCGCGTCGGGCTCTGTGCGGACAGCTTGGAGCCTGGAACCTGCTTCAGATTCTGTGTCTCCCTCTTTCTCTGCCCCTCCCCTGCTCACGCTCTGTCTCTCTCTCTCTCTCAAAAATAAGTAAACATTATTTTTTTTTTTTAAATGGCTACCATGGTAAAATTTCTGTTATGCTTACTTTACCACAATTTTAAAAAGGGGGGGAAAGTGTGTGGGATTTATTCATGGGTAGCAGACGGATGAATACTCTTTTCCCAAAATTTTCAAAGTTTATTTATTTATTCTGAGAGACAGGAGAGAGAGAGAGAGCATGAGCAGGGGAGGTGCGGAGGGAGAGGGACAGAAAGAGAATCCTAAACAGGTTGGCATTGTTAGCACAGAGCCCGACGTGGGGCTCGAACACCCAAACTGCGAGATCCTGACCTGAGCTGAACCCAGGAGTCGGACACTTAACCGACTGCACCACCCAGGCGCCCTGTTTTCCATTTTCTTTCTTATTTTTTTACCACAATGAAGAAAAAAGAGTGGAGCACACGTTACGATCCCCAGGCTTGCTTGGTAAATGTACCGATGTATCTGCTTCTAACGGTGGCCTTAGAGGAAATCTTGGACACACCCCACAGCATCCCCCCTTCCACAAGCCTAACTCGCTACGCTCCTGGTTGTGTGGACAAGACCCCATGCCCAGCACCCTGCGGTCACAAAGAGGGACTCAGGAGGGTTTAGTGCATGCCTGGAAGGATAGAGCGGGATGGGGGGGGGGGGGGGTTGAGTCTCTCATCAGAGCACATTCCAAACAGTTAGCTATTGTTTCTCTGAATTTTCAAAACTGTTTTATTGAGGCGCACACGAGGATACGTAAATCTTAAGTATACAGCTTGATACATTTTCCAGATGTATATACACTTATACATACACATTTATACGTGTGTGTATGCCCTTCCAGCACCCCAGAATTTTCCTCTTCTCCCTTCCTACTTAATATCTGTCCCCCAGGCATTCGCTGTTCTGACTTATGCCAGCATAGGTTGGCTTTGTCTTCTGGAACTTGATATGACTGGAATCATATACTATGTAGTCTTTTGTGTGTGCTTTCTTGTTTAACCATCTTGCTGCTCACTTTCTGTTTTGTTTTGTTTTGTTACTGTTTATTTATCTTTGGGAGAGAAAGAGACAGAGCACCAGCAGGGGAGGGGCAGAGAGATCATGACCTGAGCCGAAGTCATACGCTTAACCGACTGAGCCACCCAGGTGCCCCTGGTTTGTTTTGTTTTGTTTTCTTGTTTTAATTGTTTAATGTTTATTTATTTTTGAGAGAGAGAGCATGAGCGGGGGAGGGCAGAGAGAGACACACACACACACACACACACACACACACACACACATAGAATTCAAAGCAGGCTCCAGGCTCTGAGCTGTCCATACAGGGCCTGATGCAGGGCTCGATCTCGTGAACCGCGAGATTGTTTTGGTTTAAAGTCTATTTATTTATTTTGAGATAGAGAGACTGGGAGTTGGGGAGGGGCAGAGAGAGGCAGAGAGAATCCCAAACAGGCTCCACACTGCCAGCACAGAGCCCGACATGGGGCTCGAACTCACGAACCGTGAGATCGTGACCTGAGCCGACACCAAGAGTCGGCCGCTCAACCCGAACAGCTAATCCCTGGTGGTTAGGTGGGGCCAGTGGAACAAAGTGCTTTAGGGCGGGAACACCGAAGAAATTGGAGATTCAGCAACTTGTAAACATTTAGCAGTTGGGAAAAGGGAACTATGGGCCTCCTGTCCTGAATATGTCCGTGAGCAGACATACGGATGCGTTTTAGAATCTTCTTCTTTGATTCTTCCCCATCCATCCTTGTGATCCTTACTGACTTTCACAGTCGTGCTAGCTCATACTTCAGGGTCTGACAGAAGGAATCTTTTTAACATTTCATAAAATGGAAATGTGGTTCAAACTGGCCTTATGGCATTGGAACATACCATCATGAGTTATTTACAGTGGTTATAAGCTGAGTTATGTGTGTTACTTAATTCTGCAATTCCCATGTTCAAAGTCTGTTATTATTTTCCTCCCTCTGTGGCCCTCTTTGAGATCATTCCTTCGCCCAGTGCACTTTGACTCAATCTGGAGTTAAATGTGAAAGTCCATGTTTTGGGTTGGCAAGAAGCCTTAAAATGGCCATGGTCCCAGAGCGATTTATACATAGATGTGTGCATTTGCTCTAGACCGGGGCCCAGACCGTCCACAGCCTGGTTGTGCGTCTCTCACATGCATCTCTAATATGGTGTGCATCTTTGATCATAAAAGGGAAGGGATGCAGGGCCACCTGGGAGGCTCAGGCTGTTGAGCGTCCCACTTCGGCTCAGGTCACGATCTCACAGTTGGTGAGTTCAAGCCCCGCATCGGGCTGTCTGCTGTCAGCGTGGGGCTCGCTTTGGATCCTCTGTTTCCCTCTCTCTGCCCCTTCTCCACTTGCACTCTCTGTCTCTCTCTCAAAAATAAATAAACATTGGGGTGCCTGGGTGGCTCAGTCGGTTAAGCGTCCAACTTCAGCTCAGGTCACGATCTCACGGTCCGTGAGTTCGAGCCCCGCGTCGGGCTCTGTGCTGACAGCTCAGAGCCTGGAGCCTGTTTCAGATTCTGTGTCTCCCTCTCTCTGACCCTCCCCTGTTCATGCTCTGTCTCTCTCTGTCTCAAAAATAAATAAACGTTAAAAAAAAATTTTTTTAATAAATAAACATTAAAAAGAGAGAGAGAGAAGGATACAGCAGAAGGGCTTGGATATGCACACTGATCACCACGTTAGAAAAATAATTCAAAACACAAGCCCCGAAAATTGTCCATGGCTAGCATCCCCTTTAGAGGATCATTCAGTTACTTTAGAAAATAAACAACTTGCATCGGTGCATATAAATTTCTTTCCTGAAGAGTTTAGGAATTAAGACAAGGAAATGGATGGGTGGACACAACAGCCCCCTGTTTTGATAGACTGTTCCCCAAGTCGAGTTGACTCCCCAACCCCTGTTACAGGTTCCTTGTAACATTGTTCTTTGAACTTCAGTTTACTGTGTCCTCTAGGATTGCTCTAAGAGCCATGGAAATGGTAAACTTTTTTTTATTATTTTTTTAATGTTTATTTTTGAGAAAGAGAGAGAGAGAGAGAGTGAGAGAACATGAGCGGGGGAAGGGCAGAGAGAGAAGGAGACACAGAATCGGAAGCAGGCTCCAGGCTCTGAGCTGTCAGCACAGAACCCAGCGTGGGGCTCGAACCCACGAACCGTGAGATCATGACGTGAGCCGAAGTCAGACGCTTAAACTGACAGAGCCACCCAGGCACCCCAAAACTATTTTTTAATGTTTATTTATTTATTTTTGAGAGAGAGAGAGAGGGAGCAGTAAGGGGCAGCGAGAGAGGGAGAGAGAGAATCCCAAGCAGGCTCCGAGCTGTCTGAGCAGAGCCTGACGTGGGACTCGATCTCACGAATCGTGAGAGCGTGACCTGAACTGAAATCAAGAGTTGGACGCTTAACGGACTGAGCCACCCAGGCGCCCCTGGGGAACTTTAAATCTGAAGTTTAAATTCAGACTACAGTTTCAAAGTACTTTGACATGATGAATGATTTCTAATAATGCAGGGTGCCTATTTAGCCGTTTTAAACAAACACCTTTCCCTTCTGACATCCTGGAGATTCCCCCCCCCCCCCCCCCGGACAGACAGCAGCTGGGACATGTTCTACTCCGTCCTGACTTTGTCGGTGAGAGCAAGACATTGTCATCACCAGGTTCCTGGCCGTGTGTGGAACTCCCTGGGCAGGACGAGGTTTGCAGAGTATTCATCTGGCAAGTGCTGGGCTCCAGGGTCATACCGCGTGGCCGCAAAACCCGGCCCCACCCCTACCTGGACAAATTCCTTAATCCCTCAGAGCCTCAGTTTCTTCATTTGGAGAATGGGGGATGATGTTAGCACCCACTCTGTGGGATGGTTGCGGAGATTTTTAAACACCGAAGACGAGCACGAAGGCTGCCCGTACTAATCAGTCGCTGAATATTCATTGTAATCATCGCCTGGGCAAGCCAGGTGCCTAGATTCCAGAGGCTTCTCACTCAGGAGAGACTGATTAGTTCCTTGGGTTGTGTCCTGGTTTATGTGGATGTGAGAGATTCGCTCTTTCCGGGTAGGCAGGTGGGTGACTTCCTGCCATTGGGAAGACAGTCCCTTCAGTTCACCAGTATGTAAACAGACCTGGCCAGGTCGCTGCCAGATGGACATAGGGGGTTCTAAACCAGTTATCCCCTCCACTGTCTGCAGGGCTTCACTGCCCCGGGTCCACCGATTAGTAAGACTCTGAATTTGATGGTAGGACAGACTGGCACCCCCTCCCTACAGCGGACCCCACTAAATAGGTTATGTTGGTGGTGATGCCCAGCTCCTTGGTGTCGATCAGCAACTCACTGCGCGTTGTGAGAAACAGCAGCTCCTGGGCACCTGGGGAGCTTAGTCGGTTAAGCGTCCGACTTCGGCTCAGGTCATGATCTCACGGTTTGTGAGTTCGAGCCCCACATTGGGCTCTGTGCTGACGGCTCGGAGCCTGGAGCCTGCTTCCGATTCTGTGTCTCCCTCTCTCTCTGCCCCTCCCCTGCTCGTGCTCTGTCTCTGTCTCTCTCTCTCTCTGTCTCTGTCTCTCAAAAATAAATGAAGAAAGGAAGGAAAGAGAAGAGAGGAGAGGAGGGGAGGAGAGGAAAACAGCAGTTCCTCCTCCTTCCGTTGGTTGACTTGACCAACCTTGACAGCCTCCAGGAGGGCAGCTCGGTGTGGTAGAATGGACGGGGCAAGGATGCTGGGGTCCAACCAGCATGTCCCAGCTGCCTCCCGTGTCTGGGAAACATGGGGAAGTGAAAGTCACTTCTCTGAGCTGCAAAGTGTTGCAGAAATCTAATGAGTCAACACCTACAGAAAGGCTTTGATAAGCAATGAATAGGGCCAGGCCAGGGCAGGGAAGGCGTGGAAAATCTAAGGAGGCCTCCGTGCTTGCACAACCCTGAGAGCGAATGTCCTCCTTCAGGTTTGCCCCAAGGTGCCTTACCGGCCTCACCCTTGCCCCCGCCCAGCCCTGGGCTTTAGACTGTCAACAGCAATAGCAGCTAACCTTGATCGACTACCTGGCACATTAATACCTCTTTTCATCCTTACAACGGCTCTTGTATTATCCTCATCGGCAGATGAGGAAAGTGAGGCACAGAGAAGCTAAGGAATTTGTCCAAGGACACACAGCCGGTAGAGCCAGGAATCCATCCCACGCAGGGAGATTCTAGAATCTAAGCTCTTAACCATTATGCAAAGCTGCTAAGTTATGCTGGTCCACTGGGGGAAGCCCAAATTCCCTGGCCACAACCACGCCCCTTCCCAGCCTGTCCCCTGCCTCTGTCTCTGCCTCTTCTACCCACATTTCCCTGGGCCTCCAGCCAAAACAAGCGCCATGGAGTGGCCCCAAGGGAGCCACGTTCTTCATACCTCTGTCTTCGCACCTGCTGTTGGCCTCCCCCGATCCTTCCCGACACCCATCTCGCTGTCCCTGACTGGCAAACCCCTATTTATTTTTCGAGACCCATCTTAAGTCGTGCCTCCTCTGTGAAGCCTTCCCGGACCACCACCCCTAGACAGTTAATAGCTGACCCTCAGCGTCTCCAGAGTACCTTGACTTTCCTTGGTGCCTAAGGTTACTGACTATCAGGTAGGGTCTGGTGGGGCAGACAAGCAAATGTATATTCAACGTACATGAATTCAGCTACTGCTTCCTGCAGGGAATAAAAGCAGGAGAGATTGTATAAATGGTGTGAGCGTCCCCACGTCCCTTCTGCTGGTGTCACTTCCTCAGGCTCCCATGATCCCATGCCCTGAAGGATCACCCACAATTTAACAAAATGTATTTTGCAAACCCGGCCCCTAAGACCAAATCGCTGCTTTGTCTGGTGCTCGACCTGAGAGGCAGGGATCCGCGCCACGGATGAACAAACGCCGGCCACAGCCAGCAGACTTGAGGGAGGGATGTTGACGTGCAACGTGACACCTTCCTCAGAGAGGACAGGGCTGTGGTGGCCGGAAGTGCTTTTCCCCTTATGGGCTTGCTTGGGAATCAGACTCCCACACAGGCTGTGACTGATCAGCCATGCTGATTCACGATTATGCCACTTGGCTTCTACGTTCTGTCTCCCTCGACATCCCGGGCTCTCCTGCAGGGCATCATAGGTGTCTCCTGGTGCCCAGGCTGGGCCCGGGCCCTGCTGGGAGCTGCTTGGTGTCGGGGGCGGACAGAGAGTGAGTGGAAGTCAAGCCCCCCCTGGGAACCACACCCAGAATTGAGGCAGCTGGTTATGACCCATCGAAAAAGTTTTAAATCACATTCGTCAGTCTTTTAAACTGTATCTCAGGGACGCCTGGATGGCTCAGTCGGTTGAGCGTCCGACTTCGGCTCAGGTCGTGATCTCACAGTTGGTGAGTTTGAGCCCCACGTCAGGCTCTGTGCTAATAGCTCAGAGCCTGGAAACTGCTTCAGATTCTGTATCTCCCTGTCTCTCTCTTCCCCTTCCCCACTCACAGTCTCTCTCTCAAAAATAAATAAACATTAAAAAAAATTAAAAAAAAACAACAACCCTGTATTGGACAAATCTGGGAGCAGATAAGTCCCCTGATGTGTATCTGGTGGAATCCCCTTCTTTGGGTTTATTTTCCTTGCCTTTCCCTTGCAAAGAGATAGGAGAAGAAAGAACAGGGGTGTTTGTATAATATCCTGTGATACGGTGATTAATGAATGGTGATTAAAACAATTGGAAATTCCCACCTGAGATGCCGCTGGTGAGGCAGAAACTAGCGAAGTTATCCTAATAAGGAGTGGTCGGAAGGCAGGAGAGTGAAGAGAAGTGTGATTCATGACCCCAAGCCCGTCGCCTGCAAGCTTTCCCGAATGCCCGGAGCCCGCGAGCCCGCTCGCTGCTTTCCACGAGGCTGGGCTTGACTTGGCTTGGAGTTCTTTCCACTCGGAAGACCTGGAAATCACGCCAGAATCTGGAGCTTTGTCTGAGTTTCTGTGAACCTGGGTAATAGATCTTCCAAAATTACTACACCAGAGAGATACCAAGTTCCTGGGGAGGCAAAAGAAAGAGATGGTGAAGAAGAAAAAGCCCAACCACTTTCTTTAAATATGTATTTATTTATTTATTTTATTATTATTTTTTTTTAATTTATTTTTGGGACAGAGAGAGACAGAGCATGAACGGGGGAGGGGCAGAGAGAGGGAGACACAGAATCGGAAACAGGCTCCAGGCTCCGAGCCATCAGCCCAGAGCCTGACGCGGGGCTCGAACTCACGGATCGCGAGATCGTGACCTGGCTGAAGTCGGACGCTTAACCGACTGCGCCACCCAGGCGCCCCAATATGTATTTATTTTTGAGACAGAGAGAGACAGAGTGTGAGTGGGAGAGGGGCAGAGAGAGAGGGAGACACAGAATCTGAAACAGGCTCCAGGCTCTGAGCTGTCAGCACAGAGCCCAATGAGGGGCTCGAACTCACGGACCGTGAGATCATGACCGGAGCTGAAGTCGGACGCTCACCTGACTGAGCCACCCAGGCGCCCCCACCCCCACCCCACCCAACCACTTTCTGTAAATTACAGCACGTCTGTCAAACACTCAGAGGTGCTGACCCGGTGGGCGGTGGCCGGGGTGGGAGGCTGAGATTTATTCCGCGGTGTTGGAATTTCCGATTTCATGGTATGATTAATGGTGGGGAATGCAGAAGACAGAAATGTGCACGCAACATGACGTTCTCAGGCTCCGAGCTTCTGTGATGAGTTTTAAGTGATTTCACTCAAGCCATGAGGGGTCTCTCTGCCACTGAATGGAAGGGCTGGGGGCGGGGGAGGCGGAGAAGGGGGGATTCTGGATTTCAAGTGGGTACAAAGTTGGGTCATCAGCCTCTCGCTCCCCATCTCCCCCTTCTGCTAATATATTCATCACTGAAGATGAGGAGGGCTGTCCTGTGGGTAATGTGTCCTTGGCTGTGACCTTAGGAAACAGCCTGTCATGTAAATCGTCCCCTCTTGCTGCAAAGGTGGGTGGGCCTTGGCTTTCTTGCACGTGTTTCCTGTGGGCGAGGAAGCCAGGTGGAGATTCTCTGGTCTGGGGTACTAAAGGAGAGCTACGAACCACTGCTGGGCAGTAGAATGTGCTGGGGGGGGCGGGGGGGCGGGGTCACCTGGGAGGCAGAACAAAGAAACATTGTGAGATGATAAAAGGACAACGGAAGTGAGTCACTTAACCCTTTCAAAGCTTCATCTTCTTTGTTTGCAGAATGAGTTAGAATGTAAATCTACGTTATTTTGACCCAAAATAAAAAATATAGGGGCGCCTGGGTGGCTCAGTCGGTTAAGCGTCCGACTTCGGCTCAGGTCATGATCTTGCGGTCCGTGGGTTCGAGCCCCTTGTCCGGCTCTGTGCTGACAGCTGGAGCCTGGAGCCTGCTTCGGATTCTGTGTCTGCCTCTCTGCCCCTCCCCACGCACACTCTGTCTGTCTCTCTCTTCAAAAATAAATATGTTTTTTTAAAAAAATTTTTTAAGAAAAAGAAAAGCTGAATGGAGGCATTGTAGTGAGATCAGCTTTGTTCTCCAAATCTAATTTAGGGATATTTTAAAATATTACACATGCCACGAGAGAAACAAGGCCCACCCCCAAGATTTTATTTAGCAATATTTTAACTGTGGTCACGACTACTCCTTTATTCATTTATTAAGTGCCTACTTTATGTAGTAACACAATCTTTCTCACACACGTTTTTTTTCCTCTTTTTAGTTTATTAAGGCATAAGTTCCATATAACAAACTTCACCAATTTTAAGTGTACAGTTTTATGAATTGTGGCATTTGTGTATAATGCACAGTCACCTCCATGGTCAAGACACAGAATGGTCCTCCCATCCTGCAAAGACTCCTCTGCCCCCTGGAACCCCATCCCCTGCCCCCACCTCCAGCATTAGGCAACTGCTGGGCTGCTTAGGGTCTAACACTTAATTAAAATAACCGTAATAATTGTAGAGTCAGGATTTGTTTTTTTACTGCTTGTTTGTTTTTGAGAGAGAAAGAGCAGGAGCAGGGGAGGGGCAGAGAGAGAGAGAGAGGGAAACAGGGGATCCAAAGCAGACTCCGAGCTCACAGCACAGAGCCCGACGCGGCCCTCGAACCCACAAACTTCGAGATCGTGACCTGAGCCGAAATCAGATGTTTAATCAACTGAGCCATCCAGGTGCCCCTGGAGTCAGGAATTTTGAAATAATGCTGTGGCCAAAGGGTGTAAACAGAGACAGAAGAGAAGTAAGAATGGGGAGGAAGGTGATAACCTGGCTAAGCTGGGCTGCAGTCCAGACACTGGGTGCAATGAATTAGCCCCACCAGAGACCCGGGGTCGGAGGCCGGAGAGAGCATGCCATGCCTCCCGGGACTGGGTGTTCCAGGAATTTTTTTTTACCAATAACGTGGTAAGACGTTTTTACGACTACAGAAAAAGAACACAAGGTTGACATATACTGCTTGCGTAGAAGCCTGGCAACTGGGTTTCCGAACACGCATCTGGATTCATTTTAAGTTTTTATTTAGTTTTGAGAGAGAGAGAGAACGCACAGGTGCACACAAGCGGGGGAGAGGCAGAGAGAGAGGGAGACAGAGGATCTGAAGAGGGCTCTGCACACACAGCAGAGAGCCTGATGCAGGGCTCAAACTCACGAACCGCGAGATCATGACCTGAGCCGAAGGCAGCCGCTTAACCGACTGAGCCTCCCAGGTGCCCCTGGATTCATTTTAACCTGGTGTCTTAGAGAGCCCCTGAGCCTTCAGATCCATCCCTGAAGATTTTAAATGTCACTTCAGCCTCCATGGGGACAGCAGGCACTGTCTGGATCCCGAGGCCACCACCGAAAAAGACAGGGAAATTCCTGCTGCCTTCCAGTAGGAAGGTGCTCCCGTTCTGATCATAGGAGATGAAAACAAATGAACACTCTCAAAGACTAGAGCAGGGAGGGACATAAAAGCAGGAAGACTGGGGTGGGGGAGGAGGGGAGCACTGGAGGAGGCTGGTCAGGGAAGGTCACTCTGAGGACATGACCTTTGAGCTGAGACTGGAAGGACCAAAAGGACCCAGCTCTTGCTAGAGAAACAGCTTCATAGAAACTAGGACCAGCACGTGCAAAGGCCCTGGGGATGGGAAAGAGGTTCATGTGGTCAAGAAAGAAGGCAAAAGTGGTTACTGAGCACGGTGACCAAAGCAGAGAGGGGTACAAGCTGAAGTTGGAGAGATTAAGACATTTTGCTCCAAAAATGCAAACCGAGGCCGTCTTGAAAGCAAGGTCAGGAAGGCAGCTGAGCTGGCGTCCTGGCGCCCTGAGGCGTGTGTCGCTGCCGGGCAGTAGGTGGGAATGCGTACAGTTGCAAAGTCACTTCTTTCTCAGGTACTGATCACAGACTGGGAGCTGGCAGGAAATGGTAGATTTTTTCTGGCCTAGCCCCCTCCTTTTATAAATGGAGGGACGGAGGCCCAAAGAGGGTAAAGTTCTTACCGATAAAAATGGACAAGATATTTGCAGTTCACTATCACAGACCGAGGGATCAACTTCCACACTACGTCAAGAGCGGCTGGCTGGTCAGGCCAGAGCAGAGCGAACAAGGGGGAGAGAGGTTCAAGAAGAGGCTGACGGAAGTCCCAACATTTTATCGCGTAGCTGCTGCCCTGGGGAATGCAAGTGGACTGCAAAGAGACATTAAAGGAACGTTTAGGGGCAATGAAAATTTTTTAGATCTTGATTGTGATACTGGTCATGTGTATATACATCTGTTAAAACTCGTAAAGTGAGTGGGTCCTTTTTAATGTACGTAAACTACAGCTCAATAAAGTTGATTTTATTTATTTTTTATTTTGAGAGAGAGAGTGCCCGAGAGAGACACAGCACGTGCTCACGTGAGCAGGGGAGGGGCGGGGGGGGGGGGGGGAGAGAGAATCCCAAGCAGGCTTCGCGTTCAGCACCAAGCCCTAGGTGGGGGCTTGAACCCACGAACCGTGAGGTCATGACCTGAAGTGAAAACAAGAGTCGGACGCTTAACCAACTGAGCCACCCAGGTGCCCCTTAATAAATTTGCTTTTAAAAAGTTTTTTTTAACATTTATTCATGTTTGAGAGACAGAGAGAGACAGAGTGAGAGCAGGGGAGGTGCAGAGAGAGAGGGAGACACAGAATCCGAAGCAGGCTCCAGGCTCTGAGCTGTCAGTACAGAGCCTGACACGGGGCTCGAACTCATGGACCGTGAGATCATGACCTGAGCTGAAGTCAGATGCTTAAATGACTGAGCCACCCAGGCGCCCCAAAATAAATTTTTTAAAAGGGTGGGAAAAGCATAGCTGGTTAGATTGCTATTGATTCATTGGCTGAAGACTTACTGGGCACCTTCCATGAGCAGATGCCATAATGGGTACTAATCATCCTTTGTGCCAGAACGTGGTGGAACATAACACCCACATCAGCCCTGCACGTCTCCATGAGCCCCTGGGTTCCCTCCACGGGACTCCCCTACACACGACTGCCCCATCATCCACTGCCCCAGGCCGTCAGCTACTCAGAGACCCCAAATCAGGACCCAAGTCACAGAAGGGGCCGAGATGGCACTTGTTCATGAATCAGGGCCCCCGTCCTGACCGGTACGTACCCCTCTGTTTAATGATCAACCGCCGTCTCACCGGCTTGGTGTTGTCCATTCAGATCATTTTGCAGAACCCCAGTCTATGGTATTAGCATTCTTTAGCTCTTTCAAAGTTCGTTGACACAACATGTTTGTATCTAATTTCTGCAAACATTTTCCTAGCCTCCACTACTGAATATAGGCATATCCTGGGCATGTGAAGCGCTCAGGGCAGGAGACAGCGGCTCGTGGCAAACAAATATGTCCCTGTGTACATAGACTGTACGTGGACTTTCGTCTATGGTCATATTGAGAAGAGGTGTGACAGTGTCTCTGATTGCTGTTTAATGCTGCACAGATGGGGTACGTGAATATATACTGCTCAAGGCATCTAGGATGTGGTACAGTGTTTTTAAATTTCAGAAACATTAATAAAGGAAAATAGAGGGGTACCTGGGTGGCTCAGTCGGTTAAGCATCCGACTTCGGCTCATTTCATGATCTCACAGTTCGTGAGTTCAGACCCCGCATTGGGCTCTGTGCTGACAGCTCGGAGCCTAGAGCCTGCTTCGGATTCCGTGTCTCCCTCTCTCTCTGTCCCTCCCCCACTCATGCTCTGTCTCTCAAAACTCAATAAACTTAAAAAAAATGTTTTTTCAATAAAGCAAACAAGAGATACTTGTCAGCACCCCATCGGCCATAGCCTGGCACTTTCCCATCGGTAAGGACAGCACTGACATTTTATTTTACATCACTCTCCTTCTCAGACCAGGAGGGAGGGAACAAAGGTGTCAAAGTGGGGGGCTCCCTGGACCAGAGGGGGCAGCACGTTTGGAGATCTAAAGCCTCCTGCTCACTCCCATTTTTCTTCCTTCTTCCAGAAGCTTCCGAGATTGCTCTGCCACACGGAAGTGGCATTACAGTTCTCATAAAACCTGGGATCCCCAAGCTGCCGGTGAAACCCTGTTACATCATCAGTACTAAAGGACACTTAACCACATTGACCATCAAATCCGGAGAAAAGGCGGTCTTTTCCTTTAACTGCCAAGACCCAGAGAAGCACTTTGTCATCGAGATCCAGAAGAATATTGGTAAGTACACACTCGTGACCTGTTTGGCCTCCCTGCCTCTCTTTCCGGTGCTGAGCCGGTCTCTAATGTTAGGGAGGTAAGAGCTGTTCTGAAACCCCACACTCTGTTTAGCTGTTATGTGGCCACGTATGGTTCTGAGTGCTTTACACAGGTTAAGGTCTTGAATCTCCAAAACAGCCCTGTGAGAAACTCACCAAGACGGTAACTTGCCTAAAATGACATAGCGACTAAAAGCAGCAGGACAGGCACTGAAGTATTCTGGCTCCAGGATTTGCCTGCCACCACTGTGCTGCATGGTTTCTTTTCATTCATTCATTCGTTCATTCATTCATTTAGAGCATGCACTCGAGTGCACAAGAGGGGGAGTGGCAGACAGGGGGGGAGGGAGGAGACAGAGAATTCCAAGCAGGCTCCCCTTGGTCAGGGCAGAGCCCAAGGCGGGTCTCAGTCTCACAAACCATGAGATTGTAACCTGAGCCAAAATCAAGAGTCAGACGCCGCCGCGGAACAGACTGAGCCTCCCCCAACCCCCGCAGGCGCCCCACCACACTGTTTCTTGATAGAACTTCAGATCTTCAGGTCTGGGATGCTCCAGCTGATGTGCTAAAGTGTTTTTCAACTGAGGTTTAAAGTTTTTAAACGAAAACCTTAAAGCTAATTTAACTCAAATTTCAACTAATTTATTTTTTAATTTTTTTAACATTTATTCATTTTGGAGAGACCGAGAGAGACAGAGCGTGAGCTGGGAAGGGGCAGAGAGAGAAGATACAGAATCCGAAGCAGGCTCCAGGCTCCGAGCTGTCAGCACAGAGCCCGACACGGGGCTCAAACTCATGGACCGTGAGATCATGACCTGAGCCGAAGTCGGACGCTCAACCGGCTGAGCCACCCAGGCGCCCCTCAAATTTAAACTAATTTAATTGTAGGCTAAAATTTTGCCGACAAGGACCAAAAAGCAAGGAGTTGGAAGACAAAGAAATTGGAGGGGCGCCTGGCTGGCCTAGTCGGGTGGAACGTGCAACTCTGGATCTCAGGGTTGTAGGTTTGAGTCCCATGTTGGATGTAGTGATGACTTACAAATAAAATCTTTTTAAAAAAAGAAAAGGCATTGGAGGGTTGAGCAGATAAGGGTTGAGAGGTGGGTTGAGGAAAGGAATTGGAGGGTTGAGAGGTGGGTCCACGAAGCACGATGGGGAAAAACAGAATTTTTGAGGCTGAGGGATCTGGTCTGGCTTCAAGCTTCAGGCTCCTGGTCATGTGAGCTCATCACATGGCTTTGTATAAGTCACTTAACTGCTTTGTGACTTAGTTTTTTAGTCTGTGAAATAAGAGTCATTGTACCAACCAGTAGGGTTCTCATGAGGGTGAAATAAACTAATACACTGATGATGTTTGACACACACGGATTCAACAAACTATGACTCTGACATTGTTACTATTACTCACAACTTGAACTTGGGATGAGAGATTAACATAAGTTGTAATAACCAGGCAGAAAGAATCAAATGTGTAATTTCCTAATCGTTTTAAGGTGGGCATGCCAGCTAGGAACATAGATGTCGTAACAACAAGGAGAGCACTATTTGGGATCCAGTCAAAGCCATACTCAAAAAATGTCTTTGCTGGAGCATCTGGGTGGCTCAGTGGGTTGAGCGTCCGACTTCTGCTCAGGTCACGATCTCACGGTTTCTGAGTTCGAGCCCCGCATTGGGCTCTGTGCTGACAGCTCAGAGCCCGGAGCCTGCTTCAGATTCTATGTCTCTCTCACTCTCTGCCTCTCCCCTGCTCACGCTCCGTCTCTCTCTCTCTCTCTCTCTCTCTCTCTCTCTCTCTCTCTCTCTCTCTCAAAAATAAATAAACATTAAGTTTTTTTAAATTTCTTTGCTTTCCATTGAAAATAAATGAATCAGGCAATAGGTAAGCAAGGAAAGGGGCAAAATAAACCTTTGGAAGAAGGCATTCAGAAAAAGAAAAGAAATTAAAGTGCTTACCAGCAGCTTTGAAACTCCATCTGGTAACTAAAGCTAAGGTGTGGTTCTCTATAAAGACTAATTAAATAGATCTCTGACTAGTCTGCTGGAAAAAAGACAGAGAAAATACAAACGTACAGCTTTGAAAGGCTAAATGTTGCTTTCGTGACATTTACAGAGGCGATTTCTAAAATAGACTGTGTACGGCATTATGGTAGAAATGTGAAAATCTGAATAAAAGGAATAATTTTCAGGGAAAATTCAGTGAGCCAGATTGACTCATAGAAAGGTAGGAAACCCAAATCAATAAATAACCGAGGAGGAGGTTGGAAAAAAATGTGCAAGAGGGAGGAAAGTGGGGTTTGGGTTATTAGAGATGATTTCATAGAGGATCCTATAATACATCAAGGAGAAGATCATTTCTATACTATTTAAACCGTTCTAGGGGCACCTGGGTGGTTCAGTCAGTTGAGTACCCAACTCTTGATTTTGGATTTTGTTTGGGATTCTCTCTCTCTCCATGTCCTCTTCAAATTAAAAAAAAAAAGAACATTCTAGGAGAGGGTTGGCAAACCTTTTCTGTAAAAGATGGGATGGTAAATATCTCAGAGCGTCTCCGCCCAACCACTGAGCTCCGCGCTGGGACAGCACGAAATCAGCCACGGATAATAGCTAAACGTATGGGCAGCGCCGTCCCACATGTCTCTTCTCAGTAGCAGGTATTGGGCTGGACTGAGCCCACGAGCTGTGATTTGCTGACTCCCTCCCTGTTCTAGAGCACAGAAAGAGGTGGCATTTCCCGATTCATGGAATAAAGCTCTTCCAACCCTCATATCAAAATGCGCCAGAGCCTAAAAAAGAAAACCACTCTCTAAATAGGGTGAAGGGATCCCACAGGAGCCCAGCAGGAGCCACTCCATGGGGCCCTGGGCACACTGGAGGTGTGGCTGCAAAGCCCAGAAAGAAATGGCTTCACGGAGTGGAGTTTCCCCGAGCTCCTAAAAACAGGTACTATCCTTACCCACACACAAAATCTAATTTTAGCCAACTCCGTCACCTTGTTATCTAACCCTGTTTTGTCGGTCAGGCAACACACTGTGCTGGCGTGAACTCGGGCGGACCAGCCACAGCCCGGGCTTTCCTCCTGGGGTGCTGTGCGTTGCAAACACACTGGTCACCGAGGTTCCAGGACTGCTTTGCAAAAATGAGTGTTTGGGCGTGAATGACCTCGGGGGGTCCTCAGACAGCCCTGAAAGACTCCCATGATCCCGCTTCACGTTGCCGGTGCCTTCGACACCCCACTGGAGCAGCAGTAAGGGTTCGAAGGGTCCCCTTAGAGTGGCCGGAAGCCAAGGCACCGTTCAGATTCCCTACACGGGAGACGACGGAAGCCTTACTATTCTGTGTCTGCTCTCTGTCCCTTCTTCCACATGCTTCCTTCCTCCTCGAGAACAGCGTTCTTGCTTTGTTTTAAGAGTCTTGGGAAACAAAAGTACATCAAAGGATGTCATCAGCTGCTAGCCTTTAAAAAAAAAGGCGGGGGGTGGGGGGGGTGGCGCCTGGGTGGCTCAGTCCGTTAAGCCTCTGACTTCGGCTCAGGTCATGATCTTGCAATTTGTGGGTTCGAGCCCCGCATCGGGCCCTGTACAGACAGCTCAGAGCCTGGAGCCTGCTGTAGATTTTGTGTCTCCCTCTCTCTCTGCCCCTCCCCTGCTCGTGCTCTGTCTCCCAAAAAATAAAATGTTAAAAAAAATTTTTAATGATTTTTAACGTTTATTTATTTTTGAGAAAGAGGGAGAATGAGCAAGACAGGGGGAAAGACAAGGGGACAGAGGATCCGAAGCGTGTTCTGTCCGTGCCGACAGCCCAGAGCCCAATGCCGGGCTCAAACTCATGAACCGTGAGATCATGACCTGAGCCGAAGTCAGAAGCTTAACCGACTGAGCCACCCAGGCACCCCGAGATGGGGACTTTTTTAAGTCATTTGTCGAGAGAGTACCCTTGGAGGACACTTACAAAGCAGTGAGAAAAGCAAGGTAGAGCCAAGGGAAGAAGGAAGCAAAGGTGTGGTTTTAGCTAGTGGAACCACAGGCTAATGCTGGTGTCAGAGGGCATCCCCAGGCTGTCACATGAGACAGGGAGGTCAGGCTTGTTCCCCCCAGCCTTGGGCAGCGATCGGCTGTGGGCTGCTACCCACCTTGGGGGGCAGGGGTAGGTGCAGGACAACTCTCAGGCTTTCTGGCCAAAGGGGGGCTCCCCCGGCCTAGGCGACTCCCCAGAGAAGAGTGAGCTGTCGGCCACCAACACTCACGCAGCCAGGAGATCACGCCTCTGCCTGGCGGTGCCCCCCGGCTTCTCCCACAGGGGTCGAGGGGAACAGTGCGTGGCCTGGGAGCGTCTGTGACCAAGCTTGCTCTTGTGGCTGTGTTTCAGACTGCATGTCAGGCCCGTGTCCTTTCGGGGAGGTCCAGCTTCAGCCGTCAACATCGGTGCTGCCCGCCGTCAACAGAACTTTCATCTGGGACGTCAAGGCTCACAAGAGCATTGGTCTAGAGCTGCAGTTCTCGGTCCCTCGCCTGAGGCAGGTCAGGCCGGGGGCGAGCTGCCCAGACGGAGTCACTTACAACATCAGCGGCCGCATCGATGCCACCGTGGTGAGAATCGGAACCTTCTGCAGCAACGGCACTGTGTCCCGCATCAAAATGCAAGAAGGGGTGAAAATGGCCTTACACTTGCCGTGGTTCCACAAGAGAAACGTCTCTGGCTTCAGCATCGCAAACCGGTCTTCTATAAAACGTGAGCACACCTCCCCCTGCTCCGTCCCCACCGGTTGCTGAGGCTGAAACGTACCAAAACAAAAAATGCCCGTTGCTCTAGACGGTCAGGTGTTGGGAAGTATGGTATGAATATCTTGAAGGAAGATCTCACTCTTCTGTAAGTGGTGCGGATCTCCTGGTGTGAAGTCACCCTTCTCTGTTTAAAAAAAAAATTTTTTTTAACGTTTAGTCATTTTTTTTATTTATTTATTTTAACATTTTATTTATTTTTGAGACAGGGAGAGACAGAGCATGAACAGGGGAGGGTCAGAGAGAGGGAGACACAGAATCTGAAACAGGGTCCAGGCTCCGAGCTGTCAGCACAGAGCCCGACGCGGGGCTCGAACTCACGGACCGCGAGATCATGACCTGAGCCGAAGTCGGCCGCTTAACCGACTGAGCCACCCAGGCGCCCCACGTTTAGTCATTTTTGAAAGAGAGACAGTGTGTGAGCAGGGGAGGGGCAGAGAGAGAACGAGAGAGAGACATAGACTCAGAGCAGTTTCCAGGCTCCGGGCGGTCAGCACAGAGCCTGCCTCGGGGCTCGAACTCATGGACCGCGAGATCATGATCCGAGCCAAAGTCGGATGCTTAACCGACTGAGCCACCCAGGCGCCCCGTCACCCTTCCCTCATAAACAAACCATGATGCCACTCTCTTTTCTTGGTCCTTTGTTGCCTATGAGGTTTGTTTGCACAACACGAAGTGGGATTGGCTCCACAGACCTCTCTTGATGACCCCGTCCCTCATTTCTTTGTCCTGTCTTCTAACCCCGTCACGTTTTCTGTAATTGTGTCGGTGGCTTGCCAGAGGGAGTTTTGTGAGCTGAGGCTTAAACGGAGCTAATGAAAATAAAATCACGCCAACTCACAGTTAAATTAGAAACAAAGGTAATACGCACTCAGAACTCATCACTTCCTAATGATTTCACCACATTTGACGGTTCTCTGTGCTCCTGAGGTTATTTACGCTGACTGTGCCTCTACGGTGGCGACAAATACAGGGACAAGCTACTGTGCGTCTGCTCCCGACTCCACATTCATGCTTGAAATCAGCCACGGTGCGAGGAAATGGACAGGCGCCCCACGTTAGGGTGCTTTTCTCCCCCTGCCGGGTTGGTAAACACCTCCTCACCCGCCACTGATGTATCCTTAGCGAGGATGAGACCAGACCCAGAGCTCGGGAGCTGAGAGCCGCCCTCCCCTCTTCCTGACCCCGTTGCCCACCGGCCACCGACAGCCAGGACAGGGGTCTCATCACCTCCCGTTCTTTCTCGTTTGGGCCCCGCTCCCTATAGGGCTGTGCATCATCGAATCCGTGTTCGAAGGTGAAGGTTCCGCCACCCTGATGTCTGCCAACTACCCGGATGGCTTCCCTGAGGACGAGCTCATGACCTGGCAGTTCGTCGTTCCCCCGCACCTGCGGGCCAGCGTCTCCTTCCTTCACTTCAACGTCTCCAACTGCGAGAAGAAAGAGGAACGGGTTGAATACTATATCCCGGGCTCCACCACCAACCCCGAGGTGTTCAAGCTGGGGGACAAGCAGCCCGGGAACATGGCTGGGAACTTCAACCTGTCTCTCCAGGGCTGTGACCAAGACGCCCAAAACCCAGGGATCCTCCGGCTGCAGTTTCAAGTTTTGGTCCAACATCCACAGAATGAAAGCAGTAAGTGAGCCCCGCTTTCCTTTCCCTCTTCCTCCAGCTCTTTCTTTCCCTCCTGGATAGTCCGCTTGGCGTGAGGTTCCCTTTCTGTTTCTCACCTGTGGCTTCTGGAACACCTGAACTCTGGACCCCGTAAGAGTTTCAGGATGTGCGTTGCCAGGCAGTAAGACGGGCTCGCTGGTGAACACCCACTGTGAGAAGCAAATGCAAACTTGCATTCAGGCCAAGTTATTTGTTTTTTTAAGTGTATTTATTTTGAGAAAGAGAGAGAGAGAGAGAGAGAGAGAGAAGATGGGAGGGCCAGAGAGAGATGGGGAGAGAGAGAGGCCCAACCAGGTTCTCCACTGTCAGCGCAGAGTCCGATGTGGGGCTCGAACTCAAGAACTGTGAGATCTCGACCGGAGCTGAAACCGAGTCGGACGCTTAACCGACTGAGCCACCCAGGTGGCCCCAGGCTAGGTTGTTGTTGTTGTTTTCACTTTTTTTAATGTTTATTTATTTTTGAGAGAGAGAGAGAGAGAGAGAGAGAGTACGAGTGGGGGAGGGGCAGAGAGAGGGGGAGACACAGAATCCGAAGCAGGCTCCAGGCTCCGAGCTGTCAGCACAGAGCCCGACGCGGGACTCGAACCCACAAACCATGAGATCACCACTTGAGTCGAAGTTAGACACTTCACCCGCTGAGCCACCCAGGCGCCCCAGGCTAAGTTGTTTTTAATGAAAGTATAGGGAGGTTACTTTCTGTATCGCGTGTCTTGACCCTCGATGTGAATCAGGATTCACATTGCACGGCCACCGTCAGCATTAACGAACCCAGTTTTATTGGCTGAGTGCCCCATCCATACTGTGGGCACACACTCCATGCCAAGCCCTGACCTAAGCAACCACTTACACCGCCTCAGCTAATCCTTATTACAACCCCAGAGGGGAGGCGGGAATTACCCTCAATTACTGCTGGAAAACCAAGAGGCCCAGATTGCTTATAGAACTAGCCCAACGTCACGTAGCTTGTCTGGAGCAGAGCAAGCCCAGAACCCAGAGCCTGTGCTCTGGATCATTCTGAACCCCGAGTGGGGGGTTTACATCACTCTACACGCAGTTACTGAGATGCCACGAACCTAGAAAAGGGGAGTCAGGGCCGGAAGTAGGGGGAGGCCAGGTGCCCAGGTACCGACACTGAAGCAGGCACCTGCTCTAAGGCACTTACTTGCCCTTCTGGAGGTGCTCACCCTCAGGGTCATGTAAGTACAAGGTCAGCCCCTGAGAGCGAGCGCCTCCTTCAACTTTGCTCCGCAGGGAGTGGCGCGGCTGTTGAAATAAAAGGAGCCTGGGTGGCTCAGTTGGTTAAACCTCTCACCTCAGCTCAGGGCATGATCTCACAGTTCATGGGTTCAAGCCCACATCAGGCTCTGAGCTGACCGTGTAGAGCCTGCCTGGGATTCTCTCTCTCCCTTATCTCTCTGCCCCTCCCCAACTTGTGCTTTTTCTCTCTCAAAATAAATAAATAAACTTAAAAAAAAAAAAAAGGGTACAAGATGAGTTCAGAGTGGAATTAAATGGGAGCATGGTGTTTATTTTAGTAGAGCTGATAAACGTCTGGAAAGTGACAGTGTGGGACCCGCCCGAGGGGCTGCCTCTGGGCGTCTCTGGAAGATGCAGCACCACCACATCCATTTTTTTTTTAAGTTTTTGTATTTATTTTGAGAGAGAGAGAGAGAGAGAGAGAGCAAGCAGGAAGGGACAGAGAGAGAGAGAGAGAGGGAGAGAGAGAATCCCAAGCAGGCTCCGTGCTGTCATCACAGAGCCGATGCAGGGGCTCGAACTCATGAACCGTGAGGTCATAACCTGAGCCGAAACCAAGAGTTGGACACTTAACTGACTGAGCCACTCAGGTGCCCCAGCCCCACCATGTCCCGACCCAAGATGACTTCTGATTTATAATAACCGTGTAGAAGGTGTAGCTGTGTGTGTGTGTGTGTGTGTGTGTGTGCGCGCGTGTGTGCGCGTGTCCACCGACATATTTCCATGATCCCACTGTCACAATTTTATCATCAGAATGTTAAAAACCACCACCCAAGAACGGTGTGGGTTTGAGTTTAGGAGACAGAGAGATTTATCATCTCAGCTATGGTTAAGTGCTGTCGATTTCTTGTATTTCCTGGAACATCAGCTGAGTTGATCTCTACAACGAATCAGACTGTTAAACAGGCTTTCTTCACCCGCATCAAGAAGGATTTGGCTTTAGTTTCGAGGTAAGTAAAGAGTCGCTAGCTGCGGTTTAAAGCTGTTTAGCGGTGTCCCGGCTTCACGTAAAGGGGGATCTGCCTGCGTGGATTCGAATCCCAGTTTCCTTACGTGCCGTGGGACTGTGGACAGAGCACCTCACCTTTGTGTGACTCAGTTCCTCAACTTAAAATAGAGAGGGTGGGCCCGCCCTCGTGGGGATGTTTTAAGGATGAAATGAGGTAGCACAGTGCCTGGCAGGTGATCAGTGCCCTTACGTGGTTCTAGATCAAAGACCCAGCGCTTGACCTCAGAGACAGACCGTAACCCAGAAGAGACATGACTTGCAGGATGCAGGAGGTCACGTCCCAGGAGTTTTCGGGGGGGGGTGGGTGCCATGGGGCTCAAGGCGGGGAGTGCAGAGCAGGCTGGCAGGATTTCCGGGGGGAGACTCAAGGCAGAGCCGGGCGTTTCCCGTCTACGCAGGAGGCCCCCGGACGGTTGCTTCCTCTCGTGGCCACTGGAAGGGGGTCTAGTCTGTGTGCTGTTTGTTTCTGCTCTTTCTTGGCCTTGGAAATGAGAAGGAAGAAGCTGTGGGGTTGCTTCAAGACACGGAGTCCCTCGGTAGGAGCCTCTGCCCTTCACTTGACCGCCCTTTGCCCCCGTAGAAGAAACAACTGCCCAGAGCAGAGCCTGCGCCCCAAGCACACACATGTGGGGGTTTGCATTCAGCACAATGTTGTATTTATCCGTCCGCATAGCTGTGTCCTGCTAACCTCCTCCCAATCAGATTTCTTGTCTCATTCCTCCATCTTCCTACACCCACCACAGTTTCTGGCACATTCCAGGCCCTTTTGTTTTTGTTTTTGTTTTTGTTTTTGTTTTTGTTTTTTAAGTAGGCTTCATGCCCAGCATGGAGCCCAACGCAGGGCTTGATCCCACAACCCTGAGCTCAAGACCTAAGCTGAGATCAAGAGCCGGATGCCCAGGGGCGCCTGGGTGGCTCAGGGAGCTGAGCGTCCAACTTGGGCTCAGCTCATGATCTCATGGTTCAAGCCCCGCGTCAGGCTCTGTGCTGACAGTACAGAGCCTGCTTGGGATTTGCTCTCCCTCTCTCTCTGCCCCTCCCCCACTCTCTCAACGTACGTGCATAAGCTTAAAAAAAAAATCTCTACAGATTCCACAAAAATGATGAGTTTATGAAACTTCAGTCAATAAGCTCATCCCTTTAGGGGTTTCCACGGTGTCCATAAGTAGCAGGTAGTGAAAGGTTGTCTTTTTTCTTAAGGGGGAGGGGTCTTTCCAAATCTCCAGCTCAGGTGTTCTTTACCGAGAGGAAGCACCTGCTGATTCTCTTGCGGTAGGAAGCCTTCCATCAGGATGTAGCCTTGAGCAAATCGGAGGTCTCTTTCAGCTGTAAATCGGCCAAGGTCACACCTACCCCTCCTCCTCCTGGTGAGGGTGGGGTGAGGCAAGAATTGCGAATGTAAACAGTGACATTTCCATTTCTCTCTTCTGTGAGAGGTGAGGGGTGCACACGTCCTTCTTGCTCTGACAGCTGAGGCCCCCTGGGAGCACGTGCCTGAGGCAGCACGTGAATTTACTGTGTCTGCCCTTCGAGTCATTGAAAAAAGATCTTTTAATGTTTATTTTTGAGAGCGAGAGACAGAGAGACAGAGCGCGAGCAGGGGAGGGGCAGAGAGCAAGGGAGACACAGAATCCGAAGCAGGCTCCGGGCTCCAAATTGCCGGCACAGAGCCCGATGTGGGGCTCGAACCCGTGAACCCCGAGATCATGACCTGAGCTGAAGTCGGACGCTCGACTGACCGAGCCACCCAGGCACCCCAACCCCTCAACTTACTTTGAGAGCCAACCAGACTCAGTGTGGAAAGAAGGCGCGTCAGAGGACTAATGAATGAAAGGCATACGCAGAACCAGAGAACCGGCTGCATGCAGCGTGTTAGCACGGAGGCCGGGGGTCTCCTGACGCTCCCCACGATGCAAGGTCTGTCTTGCCCCGGAATCAGGATTGTTCTCCCCAACAAACTCCGCTCTCTGTTTTGGCTTCACCGCTGGGTGTCTCAGTATACAGTGGGTGTCTCTTCCTCAAAGAAAAGAGGAGCTGTGCCACTGTGGCAACAGCAAGGGTCCGCGAGCACGAGGGGCACTGGAAGCCTCACACGCTGCTGGCAGGAGGGGTAAGAGGGTGCGATCGGTTAGGAGAACAATCTGGCAGTTTCTCACAAACTTCTACCTACCTATGACCCAGAAATTTCACTCCAGGGTAATTAGGCCAGAGAAACAAAACCGTAAGTCTGCTCAAAGATCTATAAAAGAATATATAACAGGGGCGCCTGGGTGGCTCAGTCAGTTAACCGTCTGATTCTTGATTTCAGCTCAGGTCATGATCTCGCAGTGGGTTAGTGGGTTTTTGCCCCATGCGGGGCTCGAACTCACAAACTGTGAGATCATGACCTGAGCTGAAGTCGGTCGCTCAACCCACTGAGCCACCCAGGCTCCCCTTAATCCTTTTTTTTTAAGTTTATTTATTTATTTTTAGGTCGAGAGAGACATATAGACGGTGAGTGGGGGAGGGGCAAAAGGGAGACAGAAAATCGCAAGCAGGCTCCGTGCTGTCAGCACAGAGCCCGACATGGGCCTCGAACCCACGAACCGTGAGATCATGACCGAAACCAAAAGGACTCTTAACCGACAGAGTCACCCAGGCCTCTCGGAAAATTACTTAACCTTTCTAAGCTTCAAAGTTGTAGTTTATAAAATGGAGATAATAGGGGCACCTGGGTGGCTCAGTCCCACTGAGTGGCCGACTTTAGCTCAGGTCATGATCTCCCGGTTCACAGGTTCAAGCCCTGAGTCGGGCTCTGTACTGACAGCTCAGAGCCTGGAGAGAGAGAGAGAGAGACAGAATGTGATCAGGGAGGAGCAGAGAGAGAGAGAGAGAGGGAGACACAGAATCCGAAACAGGCTCCAGGCTCTGAGCTGTCAGCACAGAGCCCGACGCAGGGCTCAATCCCACGAACCCCGAGGCCGTGACCTGAGCAGAAACCAAGAGTCCTGATGCTCAACTGACTGAGCCACCCAGGCATCCCCCCCATTGGCTACAGGCTTGGCCACGTGAGTTTGCTTCCACCAATGAGATGTGAGGGGAAATGCGGGTACCACTTCCAAGCAGAAGCTTCAGCACATGTCCTGTGGTTCACCTTTCAAACACCGTCATAAGACCGGACTGTCGCAGAGGCCTCTCCTTCAGCCTGGATCTCAGAATTAAAAAGACATGCCCCAGAGGGGTGCCTGGGTGGCTCAGTTGGTTAAGCCTCTGACACTTGGTTTCAGCTCGAGTCATGATTTCACGGTTCATGAGGTGGATCTCCGCATAAAGCCCCGAGCTGGCAGCGCAGAGCCTGCTTGGGATTCTCTCTCACCCTCTCTCTCTACCCCTCCCCCACACGGGCTCTCTAAATAAATAAATAAATAAGTAAACTTAAAAAATAATAAAAGACAGGGGCGCCTGGGTGGCGCAGTCGGTTAAGCGGCCGACTTCAGCCAGGTCACGATCTCGCGTCTGTGAGTTCGAGCCCCGCGTCGGGCTCTGTGCTGACAGCTCGGAGCCTGGAGCCTGTTTCCAATTCTGTGTCTCCCTCTCTCTCTGCCCCTCCCCCGTTCATGCTCTGTGTCTCTCTGTCCCAAAAATAAATAAAAAACATTGAAAAAAAAAAATTAAAAAAAAATAATAATAATAATAAAAGACAGGCATCAGAACTGCAGCCAACTCACGATGGATGTATACACTGAATGCAGAATAAATCTTTGGTATTCTAACCCTTTGGATTTCGGGACCACTTGTTACCGCAACATAACATAGCCCAAGCTGACCGACACACTCCCTCTCAAGGATATCATGAGGCTTAACCTAACACGTCAGGGACTCTCTGCCATGTGCCAGATATGCGGGTCATGGAGATCCATGAAGTTCACTCTCTGACGGGAAGAACAGGCAAGCAATTGGAAAATGAGGACTTCCCATTAAAGAGAGATTCGCTTCCTTCTTCAGCCACCCTGTCATGGCATTTAAAACATTTCTAAAAGCATAAATCCCAAGGGAAATGACAAACGGAAAGGAAACAATATGCTCACATTTCCCAAAGCGGGACGTAGACGGGTAACTGATTCAGCAGACCCGAAAGTGCAGAATCTAATCCCACAGTGGGGAAACTTCCAGAAGAAACTTTCAAAGGCCCAGGAGTTGGCAGCAAGTTACCTCCAGAACTAGGGCTAAAAGCTGGAGCAGCCACTCCAGCCCCAGACCAACAGAAGAGAGGAATTTCTTCCCTGGTAAAGGGAAGGTTTTGAACCAGAGATCCTATTTGCATGAATAGGGAGGTGCTAAGCTGAACACAGGGAGCTTGAATAAAAGATTGATGTGCTGCCTTTTTTTAAGTTTATTTATTATTTATTCCGAGAGAGAGAAAGGGGGGCAGGGCGCAGAGAGAGAGACTCCCAAGCAGGCAGCTCGGCACCCGATGCGGGGCTCCAACTCACAAGCCGTGAGATCTCGGAAGCTAGGCGCTTAACCGACTGAGCCACCCAGGCGCCCCTAAACGTTTCTTTTTTTTCTTTTATAATTTGTGTTTGCTCCACATCTATAAGGATATTCTCTTTGCTTTGAAGTACCAGTCTAATTTGATTCTTTTACTAATGGGAGACACTGTTCTCCTGGCCCAGCCAGGAGTGGTTCATCTTTTGCTCACTTGTTGGAACTAATAGCATTTATTAGAGACCACATTATAATATCAACGGGTATAACATCTATGAATAATGATAATATCTATGAAGAAATATTATATCTATTAATCTTCTATCCCTGAACTAATGGCACACTGCTGCTAATTACTACACATGAGAATATTTATACAGGAGGGGTGCCTGGGTGGCTCAGTCAGTTAAGCATTTCCGCTCAGGTCATGATCTCACAGTTCGTGGGTCCGAGCCCCCCCCATCGGGCTTTGCACTGACAGTGTGGGGCTTGCCTGGGATTCTCTCTCTCCCTCTCTCTCTCTGCCCTTCTCCCTCCTCTCTCTCTCTCAAAATAAATAAACTTTAAAAAAAAGAGAGAATATGGGGCGCCTGGGTGGCGCAGTCGGTTAAGCGTCCGACTTCAGCCAGGTCACGATCTCACGGTCCGTGAGTTCGAGCCCCGCATCGGGCTCTGGGCTGACGGCTCAGAGCCTGGAGCCTGCTTCCGATTCTGTGTCTCCCTCTCTCTCTGCCCCTCCCCCGTTCATGCTCTGTCTCTCTCTGTCCCAAAAATAAATAAATTAATTAAAAAAAAAAAAAGAGAGAATATTTACGCAGGAAAATATTTCAATAAATGATGGCGAATATCACTTGTTCATTATCAAGCGGCCACTAAATGTCCGAATATTTTCAAAGATTCGTGAACATGAAAACTACCTGGAAACATAATCAAAGCCGTGTAAAGTAATAAAGGAAAAGCCGAGTATACAATTTTATGTATACTATACTTTTCCGTAGGTGAAAACGTTCGTACGCGTGCATGTGACCCAGGACCAAGATGAACTTGGAGTAGTAACAGCAGTTAAGCAGTGGTAGAAACTCAGTCCATTATTTTTCTTTTTCAGTTTCTCCTAGAGTTCTTGTATGTTCTCTCTCTCTTTTTTTTTTTTTAAGTTTATTTTATTTATTTGGAGAGAGAGAGAGCACAAAACGGGGGGGGGGGGGGGGTGGCAGAGAGAGAGGGAGAGAGAATCCCAAGCAGGTTCCACACCAGCAGCGTGGAGCCCGATGCGGGGCTCAGACTCCTGAACCACGAGATCATGACCTGAGCCAGACGCTTGACCGGCTGAGCCACCCAGGCGCCCCTTTGTGTATTCTCTTAATAAGAAAATGTGTTTCCGATGCTTCCCAGCCAGGAGAGGTTTGGTGCTAATTTTTGCCCTGTCCGCCGGGTGGCCGCTGACCCGTGCCTCAGACCTGTTTTCTCTTTGCGGTTTCAGATAAAATCTACGTGGTCGACTTGAGCAACGAGCAAGCCATGTCGCTCACCATCGAGCCGCGGCCCGTCAAGTTCAGCCGCAAGTTTGTCCCCGGCTGCTTCGTGTGTCTGGAGTCTCGGACCTGTAGCACCAACCTCACCCTGACCTCCGGCTCCAAGCACAAGATCTCCTTCCTTTGTGATGACCTGACTCGCCTGTGGGCGAACGCCGAGAAGACCATAAGTACGTCCCCTTGGTTGGCGCTCCTCTGGGGCTGTGGGTGGCTCTCCCTGCCCCTCCCCATCTTCTCCATGGGGTCCACTGGGTAGGCTATAGACAGTCTGATCAGAAATGTCCCCTGCAGTACAGAATAGGCAAGGGCGACCAGGAGAGGTAGAGATGTGCCCCCCTCGGACCAGAGCCCCTGCTGCATCGGTGTCCTTCAGAAGTACACTACGTCCCCACGTCCCTGCTTGTCTCCTCTGCCCAGCCTTCCAGAATCCCTCTTGAGATCCTCTCGTCTGTGTAGCCTTCCCCAGCCTCTCCCATCCCCATGTCCCCACCTCCACGCTCACCGCGCACTTAGCACCCCTGGCGTGAGACCGAGCGTCTGGAGGTCAAGAACTGTGGCTTATTCCGTTGTTTCGGTCCCTTGAGCCCCTGGTGGTGCTGCACACGTATTAGTCACCTAATAAATGTTTGATGGTTGGAGGGCAGCGAAACACATAGTCCCCTCCCCCCGCTGGGCCACCATGACCTTCGACGCGGATGCTCTCCGAGTTTCCGCAGATGCGGCAGCGGAGGCCACAGGACGCAAAGCAGCCTGCCCACTAGGAGGCGGCCGAGCTGGGACGCGGGCTAACGTCTCCCCAGTTCCAGCCCTGCTCTGACCACTGCACAAAACTACCTGCCCACGGTCATGGACGCTGGGACGAAGGTCTGGGTGGAGGGAGAACCTATATGCCCTGCCCATACTTAGCATCTGAGACTCGGATCCACAAAAGAGACGCTGGCAAACAAGAACAGAACATTTCCGCCCCAAATACTCCCCAGAAGTGGGTCTGAGTAAGACTCTGGGGCGCCTGGGGGGCTCAGTCGGTTAAGCGTCCGACCTCAGCTCGGGTCACGATCTCGTGGCTCACGAGTTCGAGCCCCACGTCGGGCTCTGTGGCGACAGCTCAGAGCCTGGAGCCCGCTTCGGATTCTGTGTCTCCCTCTCTCTCTGCCCCTCCCCTACTCTCTCTCTCTCAAAAATAAACACTGAAAAAAAATGGTAAAAAGAATGTGAGGGGGCGAGGGGGGCAGCTGGAACAGAGCATCGGGGAGCCGGGGGTGGAGGACAGAGCACGAGAGGAGAGACCCAAGGGAAGAGCAAGACAGCCTGGGCGGCCTTGACGGCAGGGCAGGATGCACCTGCTGGTCTCCTCCCCGCCTGGTGCCACGAGCTCTTCTCTTCCAGGCTGCATGGACCACCGGTACTGCCCCGGGAGGCCCTACTCCCTCCGGGTGCCCAGGGACATCCTCCAGCTGCCCGTGCAACTGCACGACTTCTCCTGGAAACTGCTGGTACCCAAGGACAGGCTCAGCCTGGCATTGGTGCCAGCCCAGAAGCTGCAGCAACACACGCCCGAGAAGGTCTGCAACACCAGCTACAGCTACCTGGTGGCCAGCACGGGCCCCGGCCAGGACCTCTACTTCGGCTCCTTCTGCCCCGGAGGCTCCATCCAGCAGATCCAGGTGAAGCAGAACGTCTCCGTGACCCTCCGCACCTTCGCCCCCAGCTTCCAACAAGAGGCCTCCAGGCAGGGCCTGACCGTGTCCTTTATCCCCTACTTCAAAGGTGAGGACGTCTCCCTCTGTGTCCCCATCTCCCTGCCCCTTGCTTGTCTGGGCATCCCTCTTCTGTTGGGTGGGCGATCGCCTTCCTTAAGTTGTCAACTCGAAGGGAAGGGGCAGCTGAGTGGCCAGGTCCTGGCGCAAGAAATGTGACAGACTGGGGAGCCCTCCTCCTGACTCTGCCGTTAGCCTCGTGTGGAAAATTCCCGGAGGTAGAAATAAGTCTCTGACAGTGGGAGGTGACGGGTGGCGGGCCGAAGAACAAATCATCAGGTTCAAGTCTGAAAGTTTATTTATTTTGAGAGAGAGAGGGAGAGAGTGCAGGCAGGGGAGGGGCAGAGAGAAAGGGAGAGAATCCCAAGCAGGCTCTGCACTTGGAAGGCTCAATCTCATGAACCTTGAGATCACGACCTGAGCCAAGATCAAGAGGCAGATGGACACTTAACCAACTGAACCACTCGGGCGCCCCAACCAAGACTTTTATCTGAAGCTCACTTCGTACTTTGTTCCCAGAGGCCTGAGAGGGGAGGGAGAAGAATCTTTGGCCGTAAGATTAAGGTCAGCCTTAGGGCCCCTGAGTGGCTTAAGTGGCTTATCCAAAGTTGGCTAAGCATCCGACTTTGGCTCAGGTCCTGGTCTGCAAGTTCGAGCCCCGCATTGGGCTCTGTGCTGACAGCTCAGAGCCCGGAGCCTGTTTCAGATTCTGTGTCTCCCTCTCTCTCTGCCCCTCCCCCACTTTTGTGCGCTCTCCCTCTCTCTCCATCTCTCTGTCTCAAAAAATAAATAAATCTTTTTAAAAATTAAAAAAAAAAAAAAGATTAAGGTCAGCCCAGGCTGCCAGATCTCTCCAAGGCTACCCGAGAAACCCCTTCTGGGGGCTCTTTGAAAACAAGACATACTCCGTGCAGTGTGAATGCTGGGGTTTTATCTCACTTGAAGGCCAAGAATGAATCCAGTTATGTGTCGGAGGCTCTTCAGCTTTGCAATTCTCCCATTCTTCCCAGAACCCCAAGTGGGTTTTTCTTTTAATGTTTATTTATTTTTGAGAGAGACAGAGAGTGCACAGGCGAGGGAGGGGGAGAGAGCGAGGGAGACACAGAATCCCAAGCGGGCTCCGGGCTCTGAGCTGTCAGCACAGAGCCCGACGCGGGGCTCGAACCGTGATATCGCGACCTGAGCCAAAGTTGGACGCTTAACCACCCAGGCGCCCCAGAACCTGAAGCGTTTTCGTCTCTGAAACAGAAATCGCTGTTTACCAGTCCCGCTGGGAGCAGCGCATCGGGTGGACGTTAGTTAGCTGGAGGGCGTTTCTGAAAGGAAACTTTTAGAGAGAACCAGCGGTTTGGCAAACGAGCCTCTTTTTTTGTTTGTTTGGTTCGTTGGTTGGTTGGTTGGTTTTGTTCAAGATCTGAGCACCTGACCTTGAGACTCTAACCTTGTGCTGACCAATGCTCGCTGGCCACGTGTGGCAATTTATATTTAAATTAATAACAAAATTAAAAATTTAGTTCCTGTCACATCAAGCACTTTTCCGGCCTTCCACAACGCACATGGCTGTGGCTCTGCCCCCGGATGGTATACATAGAGGCACCCAGGAAATATTGTAGGTTCGGTTCCAGTCTACTGCGATAAAGCAAGTGAAATGAGTTTGGTTTCCCAGCGCATGTAAAAGTTATATTTACACCATACTGTAGTATAAGATAAATAAACATAGGATTTTTGTAAGCAAAAAAAAAAAAAGTTATTGCTTAAAAAATGCTAAGCATTGGGGCGCCCGGGTGGCTTACTCAGTTAAGCACCCGACTTCGGATCAGGTCACGATCTCACAGTTCGTGAGTTCGAGCTCCGTGTCGGGCTCTGTGCTGACAGCTCAGAGCCCGGAGCCTGCCTCAGATTCTGTGTCTCCCTCTCTCTCTGCCCCTCCCCAGCTCGCACTCTGTCTCTATCTCTTTCAAATGTAAATAAACATTAAAAAAAACATTTTAAAAAATGCTAACCATCGTCTGAGCTTCCCGCAAGTTGTAATCGCTGATCACAAGATCGCCGGAACAAACACAATAATGAAAAAGTTTGAAACGTCGCGGGAGTCACCAAAATGTGACACAGAGACACAGAGTGAGCACATGCTGTTGGTAAAAAAATGGCGCCACAGACATGCTGTTGGTAAAAAAATGGCGCCACAGACATGCTGTTGGTAAAAAATGGCGCCACAGACTTGCTGTTGGTAAAAAAATGGCGCCACAGACATGCTGTTGGTAAAAAATGGCGCCACAGACTTGCTGTTGGTAAAAAAAATGGCGCCACAGACTTGCTGTTGGTAAAAAAAATGGCGCCACAGACTTGCTGGGCGCAGCGCTGCCATAGACCTTCAATCTATAAAAAGCGCAGGATCCGCAAAAGGTAGCAAAATGAGGTGAGCCTGTGAGAAACTTTAACGTCACCGCAGAAAGCTCTGTTGGGCGACGCTAGTCCAGGCACTTGAATGTCCTCTCCTCTGTCGTTTTCCCCTCTGTTTGGGTTCAGTGACACATCTATGTGGATTCTCTCCCCTTTCCTGCAGAGGAAGGCGTTTTCACGGTGACCCCAGACACAAAAAGCAAGGTCTACCTGAGGAGCCCTAACTGGGACCGGGGCCTGCCGTCGCTCACCTCAGTGTCCTGGAACATCAGTGTGCCCAGCGGCCAGGTGGCCTGCCTGACCTTCCTCAAGGAGCGGACCGGCGTGGTCTGCCAGACGGGGCGTGCATTCATGATCATCCAGGAGCAGCGGACCAAGGCCGAGGAGATCTTCAGCCTGGAGGACGAGGTCCTCCCCAAGCCAAGCTTCCACCACCACAGCTTCTGGGTCAACATCTCCAACTGCAGCCCTGTGAGTGGCAAGCAGCTGGACCTGTTCTTCTGGGTGTTGCTTACCCCAAGGACTATGGGTAAGGGCCTGCAAGGTCTTGTGCGGGTGGCGGTGGATGGCAGATGGGCGGCCGAAGCCTGGGGGGCAAGCCTGGGAGGGAGTCAGAAGACAAGGATTTGAGTGCTGGCTGTCCATGTCTCTGTCAGCTTTTGCATCAGCAGTGCTGCGTAACAAACGGCCCCAGCACTCAGCGGCTTAAAAACAGCCGTTTGTTATTGCTCACGCGTTGGCTGGGCGGTTCTGGTCTGAGCTGGGCTTATCCGGGTTCACTGACTCATGCACCCGTGGGCAGCTGCACGGAGCTAGAGGACTTTGCCGAGCTTGGCCGCACACTCTCACAAGTCTGGGGCCCAGCCGCAATTAGCTGGGACACTTAGGTTCCTTGGCTCTCCTCCCCACTGTCCCTTTCACTCCAGCCTGGGCCTTGTTCTCACGGCAGAAGCAGAGAGATCCAAGAGAGTCTGGGGGAAGCCTACAAGGTCTCTTGATGCTTGGGTTAGGAACTCATACACCATCCCTCCTGGAATTCTTTTGCCCTGCCCAAAGTCAAGGGGTGGACCAAACGACTCCACTTCTCGGTGGGAGGGGCCGCAAGGGTCACATAGTAAAAGATATGGTTCAGGGAGTGGGGAGAACTAGTACGTTTTTATTGTCCGTCTGTCACGGTCATTTACCATTAATCTCTCTCTGACAACTGGGGGAGTTTCTTCACTCCTCTAACCTTCCTGGTCTGTAGAGGGTGGATGGTAATAACTACCTCAGAGAAATATCAGTGGGAATTTCATGCTGGGGATTCACATGCGGGGACCTGGAAAGTGCGACACAGATGTTTGGTGTTGGCATTTTTTTCCAAGTCCGGTGAAGCCCTGGAAAATGCCCCTGGGGGCAGGTCTCGTGCTCAGAGTTGCAGAATCCGCTGAAGGGTTCCCAGCGAGGAAACGCATGTGCGGCACAGCCACTGAATGGGGCCACGTTTGCCTTTATTCCAAGAGAGTCACCGAGCACCACCGAGTATTGGAACCAGAAGGGACCGTGGAGGTGGTTTCTCCCGGCCCCTTCCTTCCCTCTCTGGAGGTCAGAGAGACTGCGTGTCTGCCCAAGCCACACGGCTGATCAGCAGCAGGAGAACTGGGGGGAACCAAAAACCACAAGTGAGAAGCTCTGTCATAGTCTCAGCTCAGCTCCCGGGTTTGCTGACTCTCTCACATTCATTTTCCATCATTAACTTCTATTTCTTTCTTTTTTTTTTTTTAAGTTTATTTAAGCCATCTCTACACCCAATGGGGGGCTCAAACTCACGACCCCAAGATCCAGAGCTGCACGCTCCTCTGACCGAGCCTGCCAGACGCCCCATTTATTCCTGTTTCTCTCTTAACGTCACCTTTCATTTTCTTGGTAAACAAGCAAGAAATGCTAACTAAATCCCTGCTCAGCGTGGGTCTCCCTGTCTGATTTATTTCCTTTCTTCTTATACAACTGTAGGAAAAGAATAGTGTAGGTGAAACAACCCTGTCCTGAACACCTTCACGGCTGACTTTTGACTCCCTGCTTTCCCTCCACCCCTCTCAACAGGCTGTGGCGACCCGGTAAATACACCCAGGGGTAGGCCCAGCGTAGCCTTTGGAGTGGATCTGGTAGGGCCCCCAGTTTGTTTTAGTTACCTATCACCGTGTAACAAACAGCCCCAAGATTTAGTAGCTGAGACGATACACCATTTTGCTTGCCCGCAATCCTGTGGGTCAGGAATTTGGACAGGACACGGCAGCGTGGCTCTTCTCTGCTCTTGGCTGGGATGGTTCACCTGGGGACAGATGTCTGGAGCCTTAGTAGTCACCTTTGGCCAGGTTCCTTGGTGTGTGTTCCTCACGGAGTCTCCACATGGCTGGCTTGGGCTTCCTCACAACATGGTGGCCTCAGCATCGTCAGACTTCTTCTGTGGCGTCTGACTGGCTTGCCATCAGACAGGACGTGCAAGATGTTGTCAGGCCTCTAGAAGGCCCCGGAACCGGCGAGTCAAGAAGAGTCGAGAAGGGGGGAAATAGGGTCCTCTCACTGTGAGGAGCAGCGTGTGTGTATGGGGGGCGGGGGGAAGGAAGGGATGGCGGCCATCTCTGGAGACTGTCTCCTCCGGCTGATCGTCGGCCTGACGCCCCCGCGTCTCCTCATCCCTCTCCCTCGTGTCTCTGCTCACAGACCTGACTGTCATCATCACGGCGATCGTGGGAGGTGGCGCCTTGCTGCTGTTTGCCCTCGGACTCATCATTTGCTTCGTGAGAAAGAAGTAGGTGGAATTTCTCAAAACTGTCTTCAGCTGCCCTGACGCCTCCTTAGATCCCACAGACCAGAGCTGTCGTGAATAACGGATTTCTTTCCTTGCTCCCGGTTTCTCTCCCGAGGATCGGTGTTAGATAATATTGTTTGGAGGGGACGGGGCGGAAAAAAACAGAAAACACGGCCGGTGACACTTTGGCCTGCAGTTTTTTACACAGCTGCCTCAGCACAAGTCAGCTGTGAGTCATGTACTGTCTGCTCATCACACGGTGGCCATCACCGGGGTGACCTCAGCAGGAAAACCATCACGTCGGCCCCGCCAGACTGGGCCTCTGAGCCTGAGTCCTCTGTCCCCTTGAGAGCAAACGATTTATGGTTTCTCTAGGAAGCTTCCTTGTCTGGGGTGCAGTCTCTTCCACCCAGACCAGAAAGCTCCGTGTTAACACTGGGCCCCTGCCCATCAGGAGGGAACCGGGCGACGGGAGGGTCCAGCTTCTGGCCTGAGAATCGGCAGCCCCGGCCTTGCGGTGGGGGAGGCCACCAGCTGTAGGAGGGCAGGGAGGTTCTGCATTGGGAAGGACGGCCTCCTGGACATTGGGGACTGTGCACGGTGCTGGGGATGCAACAGTGAGCAGGACAGAGTCTGTCCCACCGCCCGGTGTGGGGGCAGAGGGACGAAATGAAGGACCAGCTTCAGAACTGCCTGAAAAGAGCGTTCGTGGAGAGCATCGAGGCTCTGCGAAGCACGAATGAGGGGCGTCCGTCTCAGGGCTTCAGGCTGGAGCCTTCGGAACCCATCAGTCCAGCCAGACACGCGGTGTTACAAGCTAAATGTACTAGATTATTTTTTTATCTCAGAAAAGGACAGAGAGCCTGTCCACAGTTAGTGAGCCGCCAGCCTGTGCGTTATACGGTCCATTATGTTAATTGGGCTAATGTCCTCCATTTGAATCACTGGTCAGTTAAAAAGCCAGCATCCCCTGCTTTTGGCTCGTGGCGATGGAGGGCAAAGCATTGTTTTCCGTGGCGGCGAGTGCTAATGCCCGTCCACGCCCAAGGACCAAAGAACATTACAAACCAAAGGTTAATGGTGTGACCGAGGAACTCTGGCGTCCCGGCCTAAATGCTGTTTTCTTTTGAGCTCTTTCCCCTTATGCAGCTTCCTGCTGAAGGGGCTGGATCCCTCTGCTAATACTGACTTCCATTGTCCCCGGCTCCAGCTAAAAACTAGGATACAGCCTTCCATCCTGAGTCTCCTATGTCCTATCCTTGAGAATGCAGACGGTCAGAGTTCTACCCATGCAAAGGAGGGGTGAAGCCTTAAGCTACGGGAAGGACTGAGTCGTAGAGGGTTGGCCTGGGCACGACCGCACCTGATGTGGTCGGGGTGGGGCACGGCCCTTTCTCGTAGGACAGAGGGGAGCTGGTTGTCAGATGTTTCCACCCCGGGGTACTGCGCATTCACCGAAGCACATCCAAGCGCAGACAGTGTTTTTTTTGTTTTGTTTTGTTTTTTAATGTTTTCTTTATTTTTGAGACAGGGAGAGACAGAGCATGAACGGGGGAGGGTCAGAGAGAGAGGGAGACACAGAATCTGAAACAGGCTCCAGGCTCTGAGCCATCAGCCCAGAGCCCGACGCGGGGCTTGAACTCACAGACAGTGAGATCGTGACCTGAGCCGAAGTCGGATGCTTAACCGACTGAGCCACCCAGGCGCCCCAGCACAGACAGTGTTAAAACGGGCACTGTCTCCACCACCCTGTGTCCACTGTGAAGACTGGAGACAAAAGCTGGTCCCCTTTTTTGTTTTTTTAATGTTTATGTATTTTGAGAGTGAGAGAGCATGTGAGCAGGGGGAGGGGCAGAGAGAGGTGAAGACAGAATCCCAAGTGGGCTCCACACTGTTAGCACAGAGCCCAGCGCGGGGCTCGATCTCACAAACCGTGAGATCATGACCTGAGCCGATATCAAGAGTCAGATGCTTAACCGACTGAGCCACCCAGGCGCCCCAGAAGCTGGTCCGCTCTAAATTCTAAGGACAGGAGTTTCCACTTCAAGGACCGAGGGATTTGAGAGACTTGGGGGAGACGTGTGGGAACCCCAAAGTGCCCGAGTTCCGGTAGGGGCTCTACAAATGGAACACCGCTAAGGTCGTTTCCTTCCTGTCCTGTTCCCTTTTCTGTCAGTAGGAAAAAGAAGATAAGCAAAGGCCCCTCTGTAGGCATCTACAACGGCAACATCAACACCCAGATGCCGATGCAGCCAAAAAAGTTTCAGAAGGGACGAAAGGACAGTGACTCCCACGTGTACGCAGTCATCGATGACACCATGGTATATGGCCATCTGTTGCAAGATTCCAACGGCTCCTTCCTGCAGCCAGAGGTGGACACCTACCGGCCGTTCCAGGGTCCCACGGGGGACTGCCCTCCCTCCCCACCCCTCACAGGCTCCAGGGCCCCGACTGCAAAGCTGACCGTAGATGAGCCATCCCCCAGCTTCCCTGCTGAGTCTGAGAGTGAACCATATACCTTCTCCCACCCCAACAACGGGAACACAGACATTCCCTTGCTGGACACCCACGAGCCCACGGAGCCTGGGGAGTAACCTGGACCCATCCCAAAGACTTTTGCTGAAAGCGGGGCACTGAGACACCCTTTAGGGGTCTCCAGCAGAAACCCTAAAGAGGAGTTTTATGGAAGGAACAGCAGGAGGTTTTACTGGACGCCACCAACCCCTGATTTCCAAGCGGGCTCGTTCCGACAATGGGACGTTGAAAGTGATGAATGCCTACCTGGATACAGTCGTCCCAGTCCGTATCCTTCTGAAGCCAGGTTGGGTTGTAAACCAGCCGTAAGGAGAGGGGAGGGCTGTGAGTCACCCCGTACGAGGTTGTAATGAGCTCTGGATCTGGATTTGGAACTCTTCAGGGCAACAATATTGATCCCTAGGAGCCCATCCAAGGTCCCTGCTCCCCCTGGAGCCCCCTGGATGAAAAGGACGATGTGCCTTATTATTATTATTTATTTGGGGGTCCTGTGTATTTAAGAAGTCGAAGGTATGACCACGCAGCTCTTTTCACCTGACGTAGTGACAGCTCACGCTCACCGGTTGGATGGCTGGGTTTTGACTTCTCCCGACCACTAGATAAACATGTGCCTGTTCCCTGGAAGATGGGAATGATTTGCGATCTGTCCAGCCAGGAAAGGGTGCGCATGTTTGAGGGCATTGACACTTACCTGCTTTGACAAGAGGCTTCATGTTTCTCTTGCTCTGCTCGTGGTCATCTTCACTGTCCTTCAGTCCCAGAAGGAAGAGAAATTTCCTTGAATTGCCGTGGGTGGCTGTCCCAGCTCCAGCTGTACTTCGGTATTTAAACAGAAATGTAGAGAGGATTTGCATCCCCTAAAAGTGTTTAATGACACAGGGGACACTGGCCACTGGGTTCCTTTCCTATCGCTACCGTAACCAATTATCTCAAACCCGGTGGCTTAAAACAACGCAAATTTCTTAGCTTCTGGTTCTGGAGATGAGAAGGGCATAGATGGGTTTCACGGGGCCAGCTAGCATCAGGGTGTTAGCCCCTTCTGGAGGCTCTAGGGGAGAGTCGGTTGCCTTGCCTTTTCAAGCTTCTAGAGGCTGCTCACACTCCTTGCCTCCGATGGGGCTGGGCACACCGTGGCACCCACACTGTCACTGGCAGGGTGACCCTGATGCCCCTCTTTCCTTCTTTCGTTTATAAAGCCCACCCACCCAGATAATCCGGGATCATCTCCCCGTGTCGAGCTCTTTAATTTAATCACACTGAAAAGTCCCCTTTTGCCGTGTGAGGTACCATATCCACAGGTTCCTGGGAATTAGGCACATCTCTGGGGAATCATCGTTCTGCCCATCACACCCCCCTGCCAGTGCAGGACAGACTATGAAATGACCCAGGCCGCCAGTGTGCTTGGTTTGGCCTAAGAATCTTTTTTATTTTTTATTTTTTTAAGAATTAGCCACTAACATTTAAAATTCTAAAATGTTTGCGTAAAAATCCGGATCGGGACGTGCGGCTGGCCTGGGGGGCTCACGCTGTCACGCAGCAGCCGCTGGCTGGAGCTGGTAAAGCAGGTCCAGTTTTAGGTGGGACAGCTGGTGTCCCGGTTCAACCCAGCCTCCCCCTCCCACCCCCCCCACCCCCGCCACCACATTTCTTCTCGCCTCCCTCACTGATGCTGAGCCTGTGGCTAAAGATCAGTGCGCGTCCCCCCGCCCCGCTGCAGGGTTGCTTTGTTTATAATGAAATGGAAAGTTTGGGCCCTAGATCTCTCATCGAATGAGAAGACAGGCCTCGAGGCTGGTGTCTGTTTCAGGAAAGGTTTTTCCCACACACAGCCCCGCGTCCCTCGTTCATACTAATGACCAGCCGAGCTCCTGTGGGCGTTTGCCTCTGCGGCCCCTGCTGTCCTCTGGGAGGAGAGGGATGGTGTTCCGGCTTGACAGCACCATCCAGAGGTCAGTGTTTCTGTGGCCAGACCTCCTGTAAAGGTAAACCGGCTTCATCGTGTTCGGTGAATTCACCTGGGAAACACCCGGCCTAGACTTTGCTACTTTGCCTCCATGAGGACTTGTGCAGTCTCCGGACTGGTGTATCTTCCGAGGCCTCTTGGACTCTTTCCAGAAGGAAGAGTCTGTTGTTTTAGTGATGACCTTGGTGGTGCCCCCGGCACCTTTCCCTTCTGAAAGGCGGCCCCCTGCCCAGTTACCCTCGGCCTCTCGGCCTGAGATGCGGGCGACCTCCCCCATGAGGGGCCAGCGGAGGGCTGGGGCTTCCTGCCCACAACTGAAATTGGATCGTTGCTTCCAGTCCCTGTAGGAGCCCCAGCCTCCATCTGCCGCCCTCCCCGACCTCCTGGGCTCTGCGGAAGCACCCTCAACCCATGCCCTGCATCTTGTAGCCACGAAGCGTGGCTGGCCACCCTTGGGCCCCGTGTGGCCATTTTTTAACCGAGAGCTCAAAGCCCCAGACCCAGTTGCCTTCTTCCTGAGACCGCAGGTGAATTGAACCATTTTCTGAAGCTTTGCCTCCCTGCAGGTGCCGGCCCAACATACCCCTGGCCCTTTTCTTGAAAGCCCAGACCCCCAGTTACGTAAAGTACTTCGGGGTCACTGGAAACCAGTCGGACACGTTTGCTGATGCCTTCTGTGCTGGCACGGTGCCCTTCCTGCTGGGACTGCCTGCACCGGGGCCGTCCCCACACCCGTCTGCTGGGCTGGTGAAGAAGCCCGGCTCGTCCAGGCCTGGGCTGTAGCGCTGGGGTCATTTTGCCCAGGAGGAGAAAGGCCCAGGAAGAGTCAAGGGGGAAAAGCATATGTCCGGGGGGATGTAACCTTGGTCACGGTTAGAGAACTGGTGTGTGTGGATCTGTAATCCTTCGCTGAAAATAATTTATTTTGTTGTAGATACTTTTTAGGCGCCGTTTTCTTGATTTCCTACACTTTTTGTTTTTGTTTCTGTTTTTTTTTTTTAATAAACAAATGTACAGGAAAGAAAAACGGGCGTTGAGTTGTTTTACATGCTTTGGTTCTTTGCCCCCTGGGTCGGCTGAGGGCCAGATTCCCCAGTTCACTGTGACGGGCTCAGCACAAGGTCAGCAGATGCCGTGTCTTCTGTGTGTTTATGGCACGGGATGCCAGGCTTTGGGCTGACAGTGGGTACCTCGGACGCCAGAGCGCGCTCTGCTCCGTCTGTTGAGACAACACGCGCCTCCCTGTGTGACCACTCGTGATTTGCTCCTGCCACTGTTCCTGGACTACTCTCTACCAAAATCTGTGCCACCTACCTCCCCTCCTGGCGAAAAGCCTACCAGCACTTCAGAATCCACCATTGCCCACTTCCTCCAAGAAGCCCTCCAGCTCCCCCCGCCCCAGGCTCTCCCTCTGAATGGCAATAGTCTGCATGGAGGGACATTAGTTTTCTTACCTAGAAGTTTGTACTTGCGGGGGCCCCTGGGTGGCTCAGTCGGGTAAGTGTTCGACGCGTGATCTCAGCTCAGGTCATGATTTCATGGCTCGTGGGTTCAAGCCCCACATCAGGCCCTGCACTAACAGTGCAGAGCCTGCTTGGGATTCTGTCTCTCTCTCTCTCTCTCTGCTCCTCCCTGCTGTCTCTCGAAATAAATTAAAAAAAAAAAAATCAAATGTACACTTCAAAAAAGGAAGTTTGGGGGCACCTGGGTGGCTCAGTCGGTGGAGCATCCGACTGCGGCTCAGGTCATGATCTCGCGCTTCGTGAGTTCGAGCCCCGCGTCGGGCTCTGGGGTGACAGCTCGGAACCCGGAGCCGGCTTCGGATTCTGTGTCCCCCTCTCTCTCTGCCCCTCTCCTGCTCACGCTCACGTGCTCTCTCTCTCTCTCTCTCTGTCTCTCAAAAATAAATAAAAACATTTTAAAAAATGGAAGAAAAGGGGCGCCTGGGTGGCGCAGTCGGTTAAGCGTCCGACTTCAGCCAGGTCACGATCTCGCGGTCCGTGAGTTCGAGCCCCGCATCAGGCTCTGGGCCGATGGCTCGGAGCCTGGAGCCTGTTTCCGATTCTGTGTCTCCCTCTCTCTCTGCCCCTCCCCCGTTCATGCTCTGTCTCTCTCTGTCCCAAAAATAAATAAAAAACGTTGGAAAAAAAATTTAAAAAAAAAAAAAAAATGGAAGAAAAAAAAAAGGTTATGCTTACTTGTGTTTTGCCCAGTACGATTGTATTTTTCTTGGAGGGAGGAGTCTGTATTTTGTACTTGGTTCGGCTTCCTCATACTGCCCAACACAGCAGGTGCCCAGAAACAACATCTGGGACGTTAACTGTCACAACAGAGACATATTGTGCTTCCGCAGTGACATCAGGCAGGTATCCTACTTGAGGCTACCAGATGGAGGGTGGGGATTAGATGCCAGGCAAAGACCGTGCTAGAAGCTTTCAAGCCTTCCCTCGCGGCAGCCACTGCCGACTCCCAACAGCAGTGCTTCATCCCGTTTACTGGTGAGGAAAGGAGGCCCGGAAAGATGGAGTCACTTGCCCAGGGACACAAACCCCGAAGAGGCAGAGCAACAAATGTATAACAGCCTTTCCACCTTGTTCCCCTGCTCAGTTCAGCCCAGGAGGGCCCAGTTCTGGGATCCGGGATCAGGTGAGGGGCTGCCAGAGGTGGCCCAGGACTCCCATGGGATCCTTTTCTCCCCCATCTTTTTCCCCTTCCTACAGGAGGCCGTGAACTTCGGGGGAAGGAAGCCTCAGGGACGCCATAGCCGCCACAGGCCCTCTCTGGACTTTGTGCTAGCGGCCCCTCCCCCTTGTCGGGGATGCCTGGGAATCTGGTGTCAGCCACAGAGCCAAGGGCCTGCAGCCCTCCAGGCCCTGCCAAGTCCAGCTCCCCACACTCACCCCTGCTCCTGAGGATTCCTGCTCCTGAGGGGAGGGGGGGAGTCACGCTTCACACCTGTGCTGCCAGAAAGTGCCACCTCCAGGCACTGATGTGACCTCAGCCCAGGCTCTCCTCCGGAGGTAAGCAAACAGTTCCCGAAAGGTGCTTATGAGGAAACAGGGAGACATGGAACTCAATCTAACTCCCACCCCCGCCCATCCCCTCCTTTCCTCTGCTGAGCCGTGACTCACAGAGCTGAGCTGTAACGGCCTCTTGGCCAGTCTTTGCTGAAGGTAATTGCCCGAAGCTAGACTGTGGTCGTTTCAGACCCAGACGACAAATAGGCCTAGAAAAAGATTTGCTGCAAAGCAGTCTAAGGATGTGGAAAGAGGAAAGACCCAGAACAGATGCCAGGAAAGATCTCCCACCCCAGCCTTCAGCCCCAGGCCAGTGCAGCAGCTGCAACAAACCCCCTGAGCCCACTCTTTTCACCACTTAGACCACCCAGCAGCCCCTCTCAGACCCTAGAGGCAGCTTCACGTGTGGGCCCCCTTGCAGCCACACAAGCCACGTGTTCAACAGGACCTACGCGTAGCACTGTGGCCAGTTCGAAATTCTTTTTTTGGGGGAGGGGGGGAGATGCAACTTAGCCAGAGGCAGAAAGCAGGTGGGGAGAGAGGGAGAGAGAGAAGAGCAGGGCTCATCCGAAGCAGAGCTCCTGTTTGACCAGAAGCGGGGCTCGTGTTCACCCCACTCAGGGCTCGAGCTCACCCGGAGCAGGGCTCGTGTTTTACCCAAAGCGGGACTTGTGCTCACCGGATGTGGGACTCGAACTCATAAACCATGAGATCGTGACCTGGGCCGAAATCAGAATGCTTAACAACTGAGCCACCCAGGCGGCCCGCCAGGTTGAAATAACTGTTGCACGAGAGGCCTCACGTTTTTCTTCTGGACGGGACCCCACCAATGACGTGACCACCTCTGCCTGGAGGTCAGGGCTCATCTCAGAGGATGAGGCTGGCTTGGAGACGTCCAGGAACTCGTCAGGGCCCCGCAGCCAAGGGACAGAAGCAAGATTCGAGTCCTCAAGCGTTTTCAATTCTATCCCTCTTTCTTCAGGTTTTTTGCCCTCCCGTGCACCTGACTTTTGAAACGCTACCGAAGGGCCTTTCTATACCACTCACTTATTAACCGGTTAAAACACGTAATTATTAGGCTGATAATCTGAAGAGAAATTTATAATAGGTCACGGGATAGACCACAGAACCATTCTGTCCAATACAGGAAGGAGCCACATGTGGCTGTTTAAATTTTAAGATTAAATTAATTCTAATGTAGTTAAAGTTTAAGCAGGTTGGGCGCTAATTAGTACATCAAAATATATTGCGGCTTTCTTTTTCAAATTAAGTGTACGTGGCTGTGTATGGAGGGGATACCAAGGTCCCAGGGTGGGAGGACTAGGAAAACGGGCCTGGGGCTCACACTTGGCTTGAATGTTCAACTAAGGGTGTTTGCCTGGATAAGGTACACTTTGGCATCTTATTGTGTTGGAACTGAATTTCACGAGACTGCCGTGTGTCAGCCCCTCCCATAATGTAGCTTCTCAATTGCACTAGACACATGTTCAAGTGCTAAGTAGCCACCTGTGGTTAAGTGCTGAGTATGGGACTGCACATCACAGAAAATTCTGCTATGAGGCACTAACAGTGTGTGCCTGCGTGTGTGTGCGTGCGTGTGTGATATGTAAAGTACCACCTTCCTCGCACAGGAGGAAGAGTCCTGTGTACCAAGGACTCTTCCGAGGGGTCTATGTGGCCAGCTTGACAAGCAGTGAATACCACCTCTCACTCTTTCCCCGCGAAATATTTTTTTCTCTTGGCTGTGATGGCCCCAGGCTTCCTGGTTTTCCTCCTTCCCCTCTGGTTTCTTGTCAACCTTCTTCACTGGTGCCAGCTTGCCTCCAAATCTCTAAACATCAGAGGGGCCTGTGGTTCAGGATTCGGATCCTTTTTTCTCCTCCACCCTCACTCACTTGGTGACGTCCCCCAGTCACGTGACGTTGAAAACCGTCTACATCCCGATGGCTCCCGAGCCGGATCTCTCCCCTGAACTCCGAGCTGTGTGTCAGCATCTCCACCTGGCATCTGATGGGCATCTCAAATTCAAAACATCCCAAGCTGACCTCCTGCTATTCCCCCTCCAAATCTGCTCCTCCCATTGAGGGTAAGAGTAGAGGAAACAGTTTGCTCTAACTCTGTTGATGGCGATCCCAACCCTCTGGTTGCTCAGTCCAAAACCTTTGGAGTCCTCCTTGACTCTCTCTCTTACGTGCATGTTTGGTCCACCAACAATCCTGTTTTGTTTTGTTTTGTTTCCAGTACGCTTTACTCCCAACGTGGGGCTCGAACTCGTGACCTTGAGGTCAAGAGTCATATGCTCTACTGACTGGACCATCCAGGCCCCCCCGGGGCCACCAGTCATCTTAATGGCTCTTCCTTGTATCCACGATCCCCTATCTTCCTACCTCCACTGCTTTCACTAAATCCCTCACCTCGACAATGCTGTCACCTCCTCATCAGTCTCTGTGCCTTTGCCCTCTGCTCCCTCATCTCAAGACCACAGTGATTCTGCTCATATATAAGGCAGATCTCATGACTCCCTTGCTCAGAACCTTCCCCATCGCTCCATCTCATTCAGAGTAGAAGCCGAAATCCTTCCAATGGCCCATGAGGCCCTGCTGGACCCTGCCCCCATCACTTCTTTTTTTTTTTTTTTAATGTTTATTTTTGAGAGAGAGAGAGAGACCGAGTGTGAGCGGGTGAGGCGCAGAGGGAGAAGGAGACACAGAATCCAAAGCAGGCTCCAGGCTCTGAGCTATCAGCACAGAGCCTGACGTGGGGCTCGAACTCACGAACCACAAGCTCATGACCTGAGCCGAAGGTGGACACTTAACCAACTGAGCCACCCAGGTGCCCCATGGCCCTATCACTTCTTTGAACGTCAGCTCCTAATACCTGATCCCTCAATCATCCAGCTCCACTCACGCAAAACCCTTGTTCATTCTCGAACATTCTGGCCTCACAGCCTTTGTGTTTGCTGTTCTCTCCAACTAGAATGTTCTTCTACCAGAAATCCCTCTGTTCTCACCCTTACTTCCTTAGGTCTTTGTATAAATGTCACCTCAGTTCCTTGGCAAAATCCCATGTGGCTTCCCTGGCCACACTAGAATGTCAAGCTTTCCCCCCAGCTTCCACCCTTCATATCTGCTCCCTTTCTTTATTTTTACTTCTTAGCAATTATAAAAGTATATGTTTTATTTCTTTAAAAAAAAATTTTTTTTAACATTTATTCATTTTTGAAAGACAGAGACAGAGCATGCATCGGGGAGGAACAGAGAGAGAGGGAGACACAGAATCCGAAGCAGGCTCCAGGCTCCGGGCTGTCAGCACAGAGCCCGACGCGGGGCTTGAACTCACGAACCCTGAGATCATGACCTGAGCCAAAGTTGGAAGCTTAACCCACTGAGCCACCAGGCGCCCCATATGTTGTTTTCTTTTTTTCTTTATCTTGCCTATTGTTGCTCTTCCAACTAAATTACAAGCTTCACGAGGCAGGAAATGTTTTACTCAACCCCATCCCTAGTACCTGGAACTGTACCTAGCACATAGGTAGGTTCGAGTTCATGTAACAAAAAACAATAATAACTTAAGCAAGACAGAGGCCTATTTTCTCACATATGTGACATTCAGAGGTGGGACCTAGGTTCCTATCTTTCTCCTTCACCATCCTGGCTGTGGCTTCTACCGTCAAGTTTACCTCATGGTCTCACTATGGCTGCTGGAGGTCCAGAAGCCACATACACATTCCAGGCAGGAAGAAGAGAGGTGGGGAGTAAACACCTTTCCTGGGAACTCCGCTTAACTTTTTATTGCATTCCCACCTCTATCTTCAAGGATGACTGGAAAGTTAGCTAGGCACTTCGGTGACTGGAAAGTTAGCTAGGCACTTCGGTGACTCTAGCAATGTAAAACTCTGTTGCGGGGGGGAAATAAGAACATGAATACTGATTAGGCACCTTGGCATTTTCGCTTCGTTTCTGGTTTTTTGTGTAATTGTTTGCATTTGAATATGATTGTAAATCTCAAAAGTGTTCAGTGTTTGTTTCAGCATAAAGTAGCGGGCATATCCGATTAGATGGCCAGATTGGCTAGATGCTCTTCCCTCAGACATTTATGCATCTAGGTGTTCTTTTATTTCCTGCCTTATTGGGGCGCCAGGGTGGCTCAGTTGGTTGAGCATTCGGCTCAGGTCATGATCTCGCGGTTCGTGAGTTCGAGCCCCACGTCAGGCTCTGTGCTGACAGCGCGGAGCCTGGAGCCTGCTTCGGATTCTGTGTCCCCCACCCGCCATTCTCTCTGCCCCACCCCTGCTTGTGCTCTGTCTCTCTCTGTCTTTCAGAAGTGAATAAACATTAAAAAAAAAAAATTATTTCCTGCCTTATCAATTTAAGAACCTCTAAGGAGATTCCGCCTTATCCTATCCCTATCCCTAGCTTATTAGAGACCATGCTAAAAGTCACCATGTGTTTTAAATAGGTCGATCCTGCCCTTATGGAGTAGAGAAACGTCTCCATTTATAACAATGTGGCAGAGCACCTGGGTGGCTCAGTCGGCTAAGCGTCTGACTCTTGATTTCAGCTCAGGTCATGATCTCACGGTTTGTGAGTTCAAGCCCCACATCAGGCTCTGTGCTGACAGCATGGAGCCTGCTTGGGATTCTCTCTCTCTTCTCTCTCTGCCCCTACCCCCTTCTCTCTCTCTCTCAAAATAAATAAAATAAACTTAAATAGGTTCTGTCACAAGAGCAGGGCTTTAAAAAACTATTGGGTCGTTTGGCATTCAAATTTTTTTCAAAAATGAAAATGAGCCTGTTTTCGGCAGGCTTCAAATGAGTGCCGTCCCGTAATACAAACACAGCCCATTATAACGCCGTAGAAAGATCTTGAGCCTAGCTGTAACATGATGATGTTTTGTTCTGTTTCGTTTTGTTTCCATAATGGACATTAACTAACCTCAAAGTGCAATCTGCCACTGAAAGTCTCTGCATGTGACATAGAGCACTGGGCACCAAAGAGGCCCAAGTGGGCAGATCCAGACCAAGAACAAGCTAATTGGAGCTGTCCATCCACTTAGGAGCTTTCATTATATAATAGTTGTCTTTATTTTCCCCAGTTCCAAGTAGGGCCTGAGTCTGTTCACACTCAAGACTTGCTTGGGTATGATATTTGCCCTTGTGGCCTCAGTGGAAAAGCTTCTAGATGTTTTCTGCTCCACCCCAGCTGATTTCCCTTTCCAGGGCCCAGGAGTGTCTCAGTGTGATTTCTCGAACCCGTGTCCAAATTGCCTGGAGTCCGTAGATCAAATGCAAATTTCTGGCCCCAGCTGTGACCGCACTAGTCAGGATCTCCGGGACTGGAGTTGCCACGTTCTCAACAGGCTTCCTGGGCTTGGGCCAACCGACCGAGACTTTCTTCAGAAAGGGGACTCACAGGTGACGAGACGGGGGCTCACTTTCTGGCCCGCCTGTGTCACCATCACCTGTTTGCTTGGAGCACCAGTTGGGGAGTGGGCTCGCCTTTGAGGGAGTCACTGCTATTGTGACCGCTCGCTGAAGAGTGACCCACAGAGGACGCCATAGGCCACTCGCCCTCCATGTGTCAAGGAAATGGTGCAGGTCTATCAATTTGTGTTCACGGGTATGTATGTCAAACCCAGCCTGTCTTGTTTTTTTTGTTTTTTGTTTTTAATTTTTTTTTTAACGTTTATTTATTTTTGAGACAGAGAGAGACAGAGCATGAACGGGGGAGGGTCAGAGAGAGAGGGAGACACAGAATCTGAAACAGGCTCCGGGCTCTGAGCCGTCAGCACAGAGCCCGACGCGGGGCTCGAACTCGCGGACTGCGAGATCGTGACCTGAGCCGAAGTCGGCCGCTTAACCGACTGAGCCACCCAGGCGCCCCCCAGCCTGTCTTGTTTTGAGGGAACGTTTGTCCCCAGACTATCAAAGACCTCAGAATTGCTGAGAGGCGGCTGTGAAGTCCAGCTGTTTCATCCAAGCAAGCGCCTTCGCTTTGCTGAGCCAAAATATCCTCGACTACAAAATACGAATCCTAACGCCTACCTAACAAGGCGATTGCGAGGGTGGGGAGAGGGGACGTATACGACAACGTCTGAATTTTAGTGGCCAATCTTCACGAAATCCGCGTCCGAAAGGAAAACCATCGCCGGTAGCCGGTAGTCGGCTCATTCTGGCTCGGACTCGTCTTCGGCAAGCTGGTTGCCTTTTGCTGTGAGTTGACCTTCTCCAGCTAGCTGCGTCACATTTGAAGATGCTGTTCTCATCTTCTCCAAACCCACTTAGCTGTCAGCTCCAGCAAGCTGGCACGTGATCGCACAGCTTTTGCGCAGCCCTAGAAAGAGCCGTTCCTGGAAGGAGCGTCACGGCGTGAGCCGTGGGAGCTCAGCCGCCAGGGAAGAGGGAAGTTCAGGATCTCATCTTGTAAACACTGTAGCGGTGAGCTGAGATTTGGCGGCCCGTGTCTGAGGCAGTCCTGTGTGTTTGGGTCTGCCTGGTGAGCAGTGGACACCAATGGAGAGACAGGGCGGGGTGGGGGGTGCGGGGGGCAGGCGGCATTCCCAGCACTGCGGCTTATAGTAACCATAACAACTGTCCGGTCTTTTCTCCCTGCCCCATCTCACTTGCCAAAGGACAACTTTCCTCACTGGCAAGGGGATGGACAAACACCACCATTCCTTTAAAGATGGTGCTGGGGCGGGGCGCCTGGGTGGCTCAGTCGGTTAAGATCTCAGCTTAGGTCACGGTCTCTCCGCCTGTGTGAGTTTGAGCCCCACATTAGGCGCCGTGCTGACAGCTCAGAGCCTGGAACCTACTTCGGATCCTGTGTCTCTCCCTCTCCCTGCCCCTCCCCAACTCGCGCGCCGTCTCTCTCTGTCTCTCAAAAATGAATAAACGTTGGGGCGCCTGGGTGGCGCAGTCGGTTGGGCGTCCGACTTCAGCCAGGTCACGATCTCGCGGTCCGTGAGTTCGAGCCCCGCGTCAGGCTCTGGGCCGATGGCTCGGAGCCTGGAGCCTGTTTCCAATTCTGTGTCTCCCTCTCTCTCTGTCCCTCCCCCGTTCATGCTCTGTCTCTCTCTGTCCCAAAAATAAATAAACGTTGAAAAAAAAAAAAATTAAAAAAAAAAAAAATGAATAAACGTTAAAGTAAATAAATAAATAAATATATAAATATTAAGATGGTGCTGGGGAGGACAAATTGTTCTCTGTCCTTCAAGATTCTTCTAGCTGGTCTAGGAATTAAATTGACACGAGATAGATGAACAGGGGAAAATCCCATTTAAACTTGTACACATGGGGAATCTACACACGCATGAGATTCCAAAGACAGTCGGGCAAAATGAGGTACATATGTCATCCTGAACTAGAAAGAGGGGGGAGAGGGTCTGGGACTTCAAAGGGAAGGAAAGCAATTCACGGGAAGGTGAAGAAAAAGTAAAGGTTTGGTAAACACGTGTTTGCCGGGGCCCTCAGAAACAATGGGATGGAGGGAGGAATTTTAACAGACAGACTTGCCAAATCCCTTGCTGTGTGCGCTCTGGTTCATATGATCAGGTAGTTATCTAATGTAGCAAAATCTCTTTCAGGCAGGTTCTTCATCTACATCCCTTCAGACAGTTAGGGGGAAGGTCAAAGTTTCTTCCTGGGTCTTTGGGCCATGATTATTTTGCAACTCTGAACCCCTGCCATGGTCAGAAACCACCCCGCTTCTTCTCCCGTGTAGAGTTCAGCCAGTGCCTTGAAATAGCCTCTAAGCATCTGAGAAGTTTTAAAAGCAATTTTTAAAAAATCTTGTTAAACAGAAACCGTGAAGCGCTTGCCTTCATGGAAGGAAACTGTGAGGTTGGGAATCTTGTCACCATATACCCTTCCGTAACTTTTGAATCTGAACCTGGAGAATGCACCTCATATTTTAAAACGTAATAAGGGGCACCTGGGTGACTCAGTCGGTTGAGCGTCCGGCTCTTGAATTTGGCTCAGGTCATGATCTCATGGTTCATGGGTTCAAGCCCCACCTAGGGCTCTGCGATGAATATGGAGCCTGCTTGAGATTCTCTCTCTCCCCCTCTCTCTGTCCCTCCCCTCTCTCTCTCCTCTCTAAAATAATAAAATGTTTAAAAAATAAAATTTTTTTTTAAATATACAATAAAATTGGGCACCTGGGTGGCTCAGTCAGTTAAGCGTCTGACTTTGGCTCATGTGATGATCTCACAGCTCGTGGGTTCGAGCCCCGCATCGGGCTCTGTGCTGACAGCTCGGAGCCTGGAGCCTGCTTCGGATTCTGTGTCTCCCTCTCTCTCTGCCCCTCCCCGGTCACGCTCTGTCTCTCTCTCTCCCTCAAAAATAAATAAAGATTTTGAAAAAATATTTTTAATACAATAAAATGAAGATGAAAACTTCTGTGTTAAAACGCAAGATTCTGCAGTTGTTAAATGTCTCAGAAAAGTACGGCAGTCTTGCCAGCTTCCATTAAGTCCAGTTTTTCAGATTTTGAGCCTCTCTTCTCCCCTCCCCACCCCCAGGTGCTGCGACCGGTTTGGCCAGATTTCACCCCCACCCTCTAGTCAGAGATCCGAGGTTACTCCCCGAGAGGCTAATGGCTGGAAAAGACTGGAAGGTGTGGCGGCAGAAATGTCGCTCACACCCTGCCAGAAGCTTCTTCTACACACCTCTGGTGACTCGGAACCCCATCGCCCCGCACGCTCCTCAACTGTTGATTCTCCCAAGCCAAGATGTCTCCAGAAGGCTGGCAACCAGCCCTGGGGGAGGGGGTGTTGGGCTCCCACCTGGAAAGAAGAGTCCCGGCACCAGCTAGTGAAGTGACTTCAGATCCCTTCGCGGGTTCCTCGTGTCACCCAGGACGTTGAGATCTGACCTCTCAGAGGCCCAGGCTCCAATGACTAAAATCCGCTCAGACCTTAACCTTGGGACTCGGGCTGTGAGGGGGCCAGGCCGCTCCTCAGAGTTCAGGGAAAGCAGCCTGCCATACGAGAAAGGCTACTCAGAAGCTCATTTTGGGGGCGCCTGGGTGGCTCAGCCGGTTAAGCGTCCGACCCTTGGTGTCGTCTGGGGTCATGATCTCGTGGTTCGTGAGTTCAAGCTCCGTATCAGGCCCCTCGCTGACAGCGCAGAGCCTGCTTGGGATTCTCTCTCCCTCTCTCTCTCTGCCCCTCCTCCACTTGCACTGTCCCTGTCGCTCTCAAAATAAATAAATAAACCTAAGAAAAAAGAAAAAGAACCTTGTTTTGTGGCTGTTCTGTCATTTTAGGAGAGAATATATTTTTACCCAAGATCCAGGTCGGCGAGGCTGCGGGAGTGAATGGAAAAGCCTCCTGCTCTGCCTCAGACTTGGGACTCAAGTGTGTCCTTTGGACCCCACGTGGGCTCGCTCGGGCTCAGGAGCTGAGTAGCCACCAATTCCATTCTGGATCCCTTTCTTTTCGCAAGACACCAGTCGCTTGGCTGCTGGCCACCCGCTGTGTTGTCTGAACTTGTTTGCAGGCTGAACACCAGCAGGATCGTCAGACGTTCCTGAGTTAAATCTCTTTTCCCACCGTCACCACCCCCCACTCTGGTCCCTGCAGCCACCCAGGAGACCCAGCCTGCAGGCTGTCATGGGTCTTTGATCGCAACTAATTACACCTTCTCTTTTGGTTTACAAAACGCCCTCACAAGCCTTATTACAGGTTTATCCCACTGGGCACTGTGTATCTTAACAACTCAATAAACTCGGAATTCGAATTCGTTCTTATAACCACCCCGTGAGTCCTGCAGGCTAATTGTCTTCTTCCTCTTTTCTTTCTTTCTTTCTTTCTTTCTTTCTTTCTTTCTTTCTTTCTTCTTTCTTCTTTCTTTCTTCTTTTGTTTTAATTTAAATGAAGAAATACAAAGAATGTGTGGGTTTTGTCTAAGGCCACCAGCAGGAGAGGCACAGACCTGTGGATGGACTCCAGCCTCCTTTTTTGCGGACTAGGGGAGGCGCAAGGGAGGGCTACCCAGACACCATGTGGCACTCCAAAATGCAATTGATATTCACAACGACATGGATGGGCCTAGAGGGTACTATGCTAAGTGAAATAAGTCAGACAGAGAAAGACAGATATCATAGGATTTCACTTAGAGGTGGAATCTAAAAACCAAATCAGAACAACAACAAAACCCAGAAACACATTCATAAATAGAACAAACTGGTGGTGTTGCCAGAGGGTCGGGAGGGCGGTGGGAGGATGGGCAAAACAGGGGAATGGGATCAAAAAGTACAAACTCCCAGTTGTACAATAGATAAGTCACAGGGATGAGAAATACAGCATAGGGAATACAGTCGATAATACTGTAATAACTTTGTATGGTGACTGCACTTGTCACGGTATTTCATAATGTATGTAATTGTCGAATTGCTACATTGTGCATCCAAAACTCATATAATATTGCACGTCAACCATACTTTAATTTAAAAAATATATATATATATATATATATATATATATATTTATAAAACTGTCTAGTGGCTGCTGATCTCTTTACTCAGTCAGCATTTTGGTTGTCCCAATGGCACGGACCCTACAGAGCTTCAGGGCAGGCATTCTCCAAAGGCCTTCTCCAACATAGGGATTACTATGACTCCGAATCAGGCCTATTTCTTTTGCTTAGATGTCTTTGTATAAGTAAAGTCACAAATGGGCCAAAAAGCTCAATTTAAAGTTGCCAAGGAAGAATGAATCAATCTTTTTACTCACAGTCCCAATTTCCAGGAAAGCCAAACATTCTTGAGCAATGGTCTTTCCCATTCCAGGAAGACACCACCCAGGAAGCTGCAAGAAATAACTCATTCATCAGATTGTACTGAGACATCGCCATTTCCCCCAGAGGACAGAGGAAGAATCTGGGGAGAAAGACATCTGATATGGTAGTGATGAGGTTTGGAGAAGTAGGGATCTGGAGCTGATGGCCAAGAAAGAATTCTTGAGATGTCTTTGATGCAAAAAGGTGATATTGTTAAAGCAAGGGGACAAGACCCCTGGGCAGAAAGTGCGGCACTGGGGTTGTAGAGTGACTAGTTATATACTAAGGAGGTGGGGAAAGTTAAAGGCAAAAGGGAGGCCTCCAGAAGGACTTCCATATGCTAAGGAAGGCTCATAAGATACTGGAGGCCTAGCTATTGTCAAGCTAAGGTTGTTTCGCTTAGTAAGGTATTCAAGTTAAGACAGGAGGGAGTTCCTGGAAGAATGTTATACTCTATATTTGCTTCAAGTATTTGTCAATGGGCTGCTGGTTATCAGGAAATTTAAGTTTACCTACCGTTTCCTTTTTGCCTTTGTTCCCCACATCACTATAGTGGGGAGGGTGATGTTGGGTCTTCAGGAAACTGAGTCTATAGGTTTCTGGAGATTAGGCTATTGATAAGATTGCCTTTTTCTCACAATTTACTAGAACACTTGTAAACTGATGGGACAGTGATCTCTATCAGTTAACCGTTTGTTTTTCCCTTTCCTTTGTTCTTGGGCAGCCAGGAGTGCCTGAGGAATGCCAGACCTATCCACATATTCCCCTGGGCAGGGGGGGGGGGGTGCAGGTTGCAGGGGAGGGGGAGAAGGGGGAGGTGTCAGCTTGCCTGATGCTCCCTCATCAGTAGCTCGAGCCGCAGCAGCTCCACAGGCCATGGAAGAGGCACTTGTCCCTTTGATCTAATGACGCTTGGTTATTATTTTGCAGGGGTGTGGGCCATCATGTGAAGAGAGACAATCCAAAACTCGAAACTTACACAAAATGATGGACTGAATGTCCTTTCCGAGTCTCCCGGAGCATTGTCTAAGTTCACCTAAGGATCATTCAGTGCTCTAGGGAAATGAAATTGTGGGTTGACTCACTATTGATTGGGACCTAGACCCTGCTAAGAGTATATGTTTATTTGTAGAAAACTGATAAGTTGCAAATGATTTTTGTCAGGTAGACAATGCAAATGAACTCTGTCCAGTAGAACAGATAACCTTAAAGGTTATGGTTTCATTGCCCTGTAGGACATTAACCAGTCTTGTATCTAACTTTGCCTTCTTGTTCTACATTATTTATCCCACTGAGTAAATGTTTACTATGCATCATGATTCTCCAGAAAAATAAATAATTCTTAGGGGCTGTTTTTCTAAAACAAGCTACCAGCTTCAAGAGAAGAACAAAACCCATCTGAAAAGCCCAGCAATTCTGCTCCCTGCCGTTATCCACTAGGAGCCCTTGGGGTTGGCTACCCCAGCTGTTGCAAAAAGAAAAAAGAATAGAAGGGAAGACTCCACTGGTATTCAGCTGCAGGAGATACTTTAAGAATATCCTCGTCCTGTGAGAAAAAGCTATTTGTTTCAAGGCGGTGGGGGCGAGAGCGGTGGAGCCCCCATGTGGGGCATCCTCCAAAGGTCTAAACAGAATCTTATCTCTTTATCCAGTAACAGAGGCTGACGTAGTTAAACTGGGGCTCAGGCTAGCTACAGAATTGCTCACTCTACAGCGCTAGGGTATAAGGCCCCTGAGCACAGAGACTGGGCCTTTGTTCACCTCTGTGTCCCGAGGAAAGTCAAAAAATGGGATGCAAAGGGAAGATGTATGTATCTGCACTGAAGATCCAGTCTGAAGACGACCCGCTACAAAAGGAAATGAGGGAACTTTGGGGGGTGATGGGGATGGTGGTTTGTCTGGAGGCAAATATTTGTCGAAAGTGATCAGCGGTACACTTTAAATGTGTGCATTTTAGTGTAGGTAAATAACACCTCAATAAAATTGATTTAAGAAGAAAAAAGCACTAATTGAGATTTACAGTATCTTTGGGGTGCCTGGGTGGCTCAGTCGGTTAAGCGTCCGACTTCAGCTCAGGTCATAATCTCACAGTTTGTGAGTTCGAGCCCCACATCGGGCTCTGTGCTGACAGCTCGGAGCCCGGAGGGAGCCTGCTTAGGATTCTGTGTTTCACTTTCTCTCTGCCCCTTCCCCACTCGCACTCTATCTCTCTCAAAAATAAACATTAAAAAAATTTTTTTAATTAAAAAAAAAAAATTTCCAGTATTTTTAAGATAGTCTGTGACTCACTCCAAGCGATGCCTGGTTTACAGAGGGCAGACTTCACTCTCCTGCTATTTTCAGAGTTTCTATTTGAAATGCAAACACTTACCAATAAACACAAATACTTTGGGAGACCTAGTGAAAGCAGAAGTCTTTTCTTACGGAATCACATTTAAGAACAAAAAAAACTAAGATTCATCATTTGGTATTAGTTGACCAATTGACCAATTGCCCTTCATTTCGGCCAGCAAAAAAAAAAAAAAAAAAAAAAAAAAAAAAAAAACCCGCAAACACTAAATAATTGTGAAAATTCTAATTAGAAAGAATGTTAACAATTATCTAGTGACCAGCCCATTCATTTTACAGATGTGGAAACTGAGGCTCAGCTAAGAAAGGACAATTGGGAAATGTGTTCTTCAGAGGTGATCCTTCCAGTCAGGGGTTAGGTCTTTCCAAAAATCTTCCTCACTTCCTCTTGAATGGCAACCCAGTGATATTTCTGCAGATAGTCTCTTTGAGAAGCATTGGCAACAGAGAGAGTTCCAATAATGAAGATAAAATGTCCTACACCTTTTAAAAAATGTCTAATGTCAAATTGGTCCAGGATACCCAGGATGAAGTTGTATTTTCAGTTATGTTTTCCTTAAATAAAATGGATTAGGGGCGCCTGGGTGGCTCAGTCAGTTGAGCGTCCGACTTCGACTTCAGCACAGGTCATGATCTCGCGGTCCGTGAGTTCAAGCCCCGGGTCAGGCTCTGTGCTGACAGCTCGGAGCCTGGAGCCTACTTCTGATTCTGTGTCTCCCTCTCTCTCTGCACCCCAACTCGTGCTCTGTCTCTGTCACTCTCAAAAATGAATAAATGTTAAAAAAATTTTTTTAATGGATTCAAAGCCCTTTTTGAGATAATAAAGTCTCTGTCTTCGGCATTAAAAAAAATTAATCTAGTTTATTTTCTTCCACCGATTTTTTATTTATTTATTTATTTATTTATTTATTTTCACGTTTATTTACTTTTGAGACAGAGAGAGACAGAGCATGAACGGGGGAGGGTCAGAGAGAGAGAGGGAGACACAGAATCTGAAACAGGCTCCAGGCTCTGAACTGTCAGCACAGAGCCCGACGCGGGGCTCGAACTCACGGACCGCGAGATCATGACCTGAGCCGAAGTCGGCCGCTTCACCGACTGAGCCACCCAGGCGCCCCTCTTCCACCGATTTTTAAGGTAAAAATTTACATTTGCAACAGATGTTGCAAGGGTAGACTTCTTGCACAGACAGATCAAGACGTTTGTTTGTCTTCAGACCCTTGCCAAGAGTTAAGCAATCATTGAACATGGCATCACATCCACTTTGGTCCCCATGAAGAGTTTTAGCACACTCCTATCAAATACATACGATGTGAAAGACGTGGTGCTAAGCTAAGTGTGGGTGGAGAAGCCCCTGCGAGTGCTAGAAGGAAGGCGGACCGCAGGGGGTGAGGTGAGGGGTGGATTACAAACCTTAGGTGGTAGCGTTCATTCATTCATTCAACAAGTCTGGCTATGGCGTGCTCTCCTGAGCTGTTAAGACACTTCTAAACCACCAGAGGGGACGACTGTGGGGCTGAGGCTGGAGCTGCAGTAAGAAAGTGTGATGAGGGCTCTTTGCCAATTTCCATTCTGTTTTCCCAATTCAGAGGGAAATTTCCCATTGTTTCTCACCTGCTCCCAAGGCAACAGATGAGTTGCGAGCTGTTTACACTAGCAAGCAAGCTGTATTGATCTATAAACCGAGTAAAGCATATTAAAATGATTTCTTAGCAATAATCCTTTAACTAAAAACTTACATTTTGGATGCTGTAAGGGAAAATCATGCACTCCATCACGGCCCCCAGCAATGCCGAAGGCCAGAGCAGCGAGATAGGCTCACCTCAAGATTTAATCTTGATTCCAAACCTTTGCAGAGAGAACTGTTTCTTTCATAGCAACCTGGTATTTTCTCTCACCTGCAGGAGAGAGGAAACCCATATTCAGGCGACCCAGAAAAAAATAAAATAAAATAAAATAAATAACCAAACAGGCTCAGCGGGAGAGGGTGGCCCTCTGGGGTATTCTTGACCCATCGCATCATACCCAGGCTTGGGGGTGGAGAGGGCAGACGCTTCTAGAATGCTTTAGCCCCATCTCAAGTTTCTGAATTAACATTCTTCAGGTCCTCTTTCCCCAGATCTTTAAGCACCCAAACAATCGGGAAGAAAGTGGTTTTTTTTTTGTTTTTTTTTTAACGTTTATTTATTTTTGAAAGACAGAGCAAGACAGAGTGTGAGCCGGCGCAAAGAAGAGAGAGAGGGCAACACAGAATCTGAAGCAGGCTCCAGGCTCTGAGCTGTCAGCACAGAGCCCAACGTGGGGCTCAAACTCATGAACTGTGAGAACATGACCTGAGCTGAAACCAAGAGTCAGACGCCCAACCCACTGAGCCACCCAGGTGCCCCAGGAAGGTTTTTTTTTTGTTGTTTTTTTTTTTTTTTGCTTTTTAAATGTTTATTTTTGAGAGAGAGAGAGAGAGAGAGAGCGTGAACGGGGAGAGGCAGAGAGACAGAGCATCTGAAGCAGGCTCTGTGCTGACACAGAGCCCAACATGGGGCTCGACCCCACAAACTGAAATCATGACCTGAGCGGAAGTCCGATGCTCAACTGACTAAGCCACGCAGGTGCCCCAGGAAGGTTTTGAAGATAATGGCTACATTAGGGATGAGCTTCTGCAGAATAAACACCATTCGCGACCGTTCTCTGAACAGATGCCCCAAGATGCTGAATAAGCAATATGACGTGAGGACAGGGGAAGGGAATCATGATCTTTGTCTCCTTGGTTAGTCAAATTCTTCCAGCAAATCCCAATGAAAGAGCTCTTGCCATTGAGGACCATTCAATACAGGACTGCTGGTGCACAGGGGACAGCTTCCTCCCCAAAACCTCAAAGAGCTGCCCCCAAATGCCAGCTAAAACAAAAAGCCCCATCCGAAGATCCTGGTTTACTTCAGGCCCTAATCCTTCCACATCTTTCTACGTAATAAGGTAGAACTCTCATCCTGGGACTGCGGGGCGAGAGCGCCTAGGTCAGACATCCAGACGCTTCCTGCCGCTTCATCTCTGAAGGAAGAATGAGGCAGGTCTTGAGATGTATGCCCAAACCAGCTACTGTCCCTGCTCTCCAACCTGCCTCCCACTTCCAAGCCACGATTTTAAACTATGTTTAAAACGGACCATGGTGCAAAATACGCCTGGGCCTCACAGGTTCAGCGGGTGAAAAAGACCCTTGAGGCCTGGAGGAGGAGACTCCGTGGGCAATGCCTAAGAAAGGGGCGGGGCCCGAAGCCAAGGCGGACTGAGGGCGTGGTGGACGTGGTGGGGGCGTGGCGTCTATGAGGACTTGCTGGGCGAGGCAGGGCGAGGTGGGCGGGGCTCTGGGCGTGGGGCGTGGCTGGAGGACGCGGAGGTGACTTGCTGGGGCGTGGCGGGGCGTGGTAAGGTGGGGTGGGCGGGGCTGCGCGTGTAGGACAGGGGCGTGGCGGACGCGGCGGGGCGTGACGTCGGTAGGGACTTGTAGGGAGGGCGTGGGTGTAGGGGAGAAGCTGGGCAGGGCCGGGCGGGGCCGGAGCTGGGCCGGGCGAGGGGGGCGGGGCCGGAGCTAGGCGGGGCTGGAAGGGGCGGGGCCCAGCGGCCTTTGGCTGGATCTCACCGGGCGGTTGGCGCCGTTAGTCTCGCGGAGTCGAGCCTGTCGGTGTTCCTTGTTCTGAACGCCCACCCTATCGCCATACAGTGGATAAACCGCTCTCTGGTTAGGGTGGGACAGACTGCAAGGAGGCCCCGCCTGGCTCGGCCTCCGGGTAGAGGGCACTGCTCAGGGCGCAGAAACCTGTTGAAGCCACGGCAGCAAGCCAGTGAGGAAACTGCTAGGACCCCCAGGCGAGGATGTAGGCAGGTGGAGAACGAGCCGGTTCATCCATGAAACTGTCCCAAGGGCTTACCGAGTGAGTTTCTGGTGAACGTTTTCACCGCTGAAGGCAGAAGAGGTTTGCTCTAGAAGACACCCCTCTTGGTTTGGGCCCACGTTTTTTTTTGGGGGGGGGGGAGCATGCATCTATCTCCCCACCTGGGGCCCCACAGCCCTCCCTCAGTGAAAGCAGGCAGCTCGAGAGGGTGGCAGTGTGCAGGGGTTGGCGAGGCTTGGAGGCCCCGACCCCAGGCCCTGGGCAGCCAGCACACCGCCCGCCGCCCCGGCCCGGTGGGCCGGGTGGGACGCGCGGAACCCTTTCCAGGCACGCTTCTTTTCCTCGTCTGGGCCCTCCCAGGACCCTTTGCACTCTGCAGCCTCTACACTCCTTATTTGGCCTCTGAAGTCTCTGGAAGCCACCCTCATTATTGATCTGTCGTTTCTCCTGACAGGCCTGTGCACTTCTAAATTTGCACAGCGAACCCGAGGTGGAGACTTGGGGAGAGTACCATACAAGCTGCCAGGAGGCTGGGACCTGGCGCCTGCTCTGGAGTCTAGCTTCCTTCTGAAATATCCAGGAAGGTAATAAGGGGACCCCGTGCCCATCCGCGGCTCCTCCTTCAGCTCACACTCAGAGGTGGACTTTGAACCCCATTCCCCAGGCGTGGATGTCCCCCTCCTCTTCTCCCTGACCCTTCCCTTGGTGCCCATTTGCCCAATCTTGCCAGCCCCCCCACCACCATTTCTCTGGTGCGGTTCTCCGTGCCTCCCCAGATCCCTTCCTTTGGCTGAGGGAGACTTCCAAGGGCAGGGGGTTCCCAGTCGGGATGGACTTGGTCTCCCCTTTTCTCTGTCTCCTACAGTTCTATTTACAACTTTTTCCCCAGATGTTCTTGGCTCTTCTCTCTCCCTAAGATAATCCTTTCACCATCTCTTGGTTCACCTCCTCGTGTTCCCTGCACCTTCCGTCTTTCCCTCAACCTTCCGGCTCCTCCTAGCCGTGAACAAGCGGGTTTTGTGTGCCGGCCATTGGGCACAGCTTGTTGTCATCCTTGATGTGTTTAAAACTCACTTTGCAGGTCTGTGAAGGATAAATAGTTCTCCACTTTTGTCTGAATTGTTCAAGGCCACAGAGCAACTCGTTAGAATCGGAGCCACAGTCAGGAGATCCATCTACACCTCAGCTGCTGTATGGATGAAACCTCTTTTCTTGTCATCGTCTTGCCTACAGTTCCTTTTCTCTCCTAGGATGGTTGTGGCACCTTGGAGACAGACCCAGGAGCCATAGTCATAGAACAGACTGGCCACCTGTGGACCTCCTGTCCATGCCCATAACCAAAGACCACCAGGAACAAAGTTGGATTTACTGATTTGTTGCCGACGATGTACGGGTATAGCCGAGGAGTCCTGGGGCGTCTCAGTACGAAGGTGTTACAAGGGACTTATAACAGAACTTGTGTTAAAAACCGTAGGGGGGGGGGTGGAGTTTCAAGGAAGCGGGGGTTCATTCTGGACTGCATGCTTTCAGGAAGCAAGATCCATCCTGTGATTGAGCATCTCAATTTTCATAGAGAAGCTGAGACAAAGGCAGAGCTAAAACTGCGGTTGGTAACCAGACAGCCATCGCTGGGGGGCGGGGGATGTTGGGTGGTTTTTGTGGTTTGCACAGTGGCCTTCATTTTGTCTGTGCTTGGACACAAGCGTGGAATAGTCCTGTTTGGTCAGGACTTGTCTGATGGTGGCTATCCAAGAGACTGGCTCTGTTCAGGCCTAGCTGTGAGCACCTGGCTGATCAGAGCTAGCTGCCAGGGACTACTTTTCTCTTTCTCACCACAAAGGCAAAGCCTTGACCTTCAAGGGCCAGCCTCTGTCCATCCTAGTCTCATATCTTCATGTTGGGATAAGGATCATCACACTGGAAAAGGAAGAGGGATGGACAAGAACAGGGAGGGGGAGTTTCCTGGGGGTGGGGGTGAAATAGCAGCCTAGCTTAGGGTGTTCATGGCTCTGTGACTTGAACGGATCCAGGGTTCCCTTCCTCTATTGGAGGAAGCTCTGATAAAGAGGTGGGGGAGGGCAGTAAATGGCCATTCTTAGTACAGATAATCCTCACTTAGAAACACGATCCATTCTCTTAGGAAACCTAGGTGGAGTGATCATACGTCCCAATTTTCTGGTACATTCCTGCTCTCAAGTGTTACAACTACTCGATTACTGTGGATATAGTTTTGCTACATATTTTATAGAATTCAGATTGTTTAGTGAAGGGAATCCATTACTTGTCTGACCCTATGAGGAGCAGACAGCAAAATGGAATTAGAAGTGCAAGAGATTTATTAGGGGGAACACCTGTGAGGGATCAAGGGTTTGAGGGAGCAGGAGCCGGCAGGGGGAGCCCTCTGCAGTTCGGCGGGGGGGGGGGGGGGGGGGGGGCGGGCGGCGTGGAGGGGACGCTTGTGCGGGCTGACCCGGGGAGAGAGGGACTGGGTAGGGAGAACCACGGGCCGCAGTGCACTTCTGAGAAAATCTTGGCCAAGCCGCTGGGGACTCCCTATGTTTACCTGCCTCATCAGAGGAGTCCCCTTATTTAGCGGGACAGTGTGGCCTCGATGCCCCTGTCCTGCTCAGTCATTGCCCAGAGGCAGCGAGGGAAAGACTGGCCTCCTGTCCCTGGGGGGCAGCAGCCGAGGCTGGGGCTCTCTTGTAGACATCTGGGCCACCCCCCACCCCCGGCGGGCCATACATTTCTTCAGTGGACAGTTCGCTTATTTTGAGCCATTGAACCAGTTTAAGTGCCCCCAGAAGCGGGTACCAGGATGGGATTAGACATGCAAGAGATTTATTGAGGGGAATGGCCGGCAGGATGAAGGGGGGAAAGAGAAGAGAGGGAAAAAAAAAAAAACCCACAAAACCCTACACAAATGTGATAACAACCTGTGTACTACTGGTGAAGAAATAAATTCGCAGAAGAGGGTTGTTTGTTTTTTAAGCCTCTGTTAAGTCACGTGTGCTGAACTTTGGCGTGGGAAATACCGTTTCTTCATAAACCATGGAATCTGATCCCTCAAACAAGGTCTGCCTCTATTTTTTGCACGGCTCTTTTTTGTGAGGGCTTCTCAGGTATCTACGGCTCCGCAACTTCTCAGTGGGGGGCAGGGGTGATTTTTGCCTTCCCCCAGGGGACATGTGGCAATGTCTGCAGACATTTGGGCTGTCACAGTGGAGTGGCTGGCGGGCAGATGTCAGGGAGCTGCTTAAACATCCTGCCGTGTGCACACAGCAGCGCCTGTATAGCAAAGGCTCATCTGGCCTCAAAGGTCAGTACCGAAGGTGAAGAACTCTCCCTTGCCGATCCTCTTTACCCTCTCGCCACGTGGGCCTAGTGGGGAGACCCCCAGAGCCTGGGACCTCCTGGATAGAGATGCAGCCCCGAATCAGCTCAGAGCAAGGCAGCTGCAGGCAGCAAAAGACCTAACAGAAGACGGTGCGAGAGAGACCCAGCATCCTGCAGAAGGCCAAGGAGAACTGCTTTTTTATTTAAAAAGCAACTTTCTGTTTAATGAATGCCGCAGACCCCCCAATACATTTCCAAAGCTGTAACTAAAACACATGAAATGCCTTATGTAAGTTACAGCAACTCATGTCAGTAAAATGCTTGCAAACCTGATCCACGCCCCCCCCCCCCCCCCCCCCCCCCGCCCAGCGCTATGCTTTATATGCAGTAACCTCTGAGAGCTGTACCCACGCCTACCTGCCCTGACATTCTGTCAGTTGTATTTAGAAGGTAATTCGAAACTTTCCCAGCCTGTCTCGCTTAACATCTGAGTTTGGGGGACTCTCAACAGAAATGGTTCTTCTAAACACTGGCTGAAAAACACTGACTTTGCTTTTTCTCCTTCCCGTTGACCCTGAGTGTTTTCTGTTTTACGTCCCAGCCAATGTGACCAGCAGCATCGAGGGAATTCCGGGACACATTGAAAAAAATGGAAACCTGGATTCCCAGATCTGTTCCCTTCGTCCTTACTGAGGTGGTAGCACTAAGCACCAGAGGTGCAGGTGACTTCCTCCTTGACTGCAGGGCATGGACATAAAAATAACAGCACATGTTCAATGTACTTACGCCCCTGTCCAGGCTCCACCCACCTCTCCCCTGTCCTGTGCCCTGGGAGTCTGACCAGACCGCATTGCCTAGACCCAGTACTGTTAGCTGCTTTTCAGTGGGGTTCACCCAGTGAGCAGGAAGCACACTGTCAAGCTGGGAGGGTGGGCACAGGCAGGTGTTCGGCTAGTTCTCCCAGTCCCCCCTCTGTGCTCTGGGCTGCGTTTCCTGGCTGTGGTTGTGTCCCCCTGCACAGAGCTCTCTTCCCATGTGCTCCTGCTCAGTGGTTCCCGGGAAGCACTATCTGGCCCCCAAGCCCCGCTGCTGATCCTTCTGCTCCACAGGGTGCTTCCTGCTGTGGCCAGGGAGCTTACTTGCTGAGAATGCCCATATCTCTGTAAATACAGGAGTCCTCACGTCACCCAGTGGTCATGGGACTGTAAAAATGCCCAAGCAAGCTGCAATTGTGCAAAACAACCTTCGTGATCAATGGAGTGAATTACGATCCACCTATCAAAAAGTTCGTGAACGCATTAAAACCCTCTTGCTGCTGGTAAGAGAAAAGGCACAAATATTAAATACAACAGTTTGAATCACCCCCGGCACTGAGAAAGTATTTCCTCGGAAAAGTCTTGCCAGGAGGAATTTGAACAGTGCCTTGCATGTTTCTCCCCGCCGGCTAATCTTGCTATAGAGTGGGCATCTTTTCTGTGCCTCGGCAAATTGTCATACTGCTTTCTAAGTTTGGATCAGCTTCCAGCATTTATCTTACAATTTTTTTTTAATTAAGTTTATTTTGAGAGAGAGAGAGGGGTGGGGAGGGGCAGAGAGAAAGGAAGACAAAATCCCAAGCAGGCTTCGCACTGTCAGTATGTAACCTGACCCAGGGCTCAACCTCATGAAACCGTGCCATCAAGAGTCAGACGCTTAACCAACTGAACCACCCAGGTGCCCCTATCCTTCTTATTATTTAAAACAAAATTTTTTTAAATCAATTTTGAGAGACAGAGAGCAAGCAGGGGCTCTGAGCTGTCGGTTCGAACTCAAACGGGTGAGATCATGACCTGAGTTGAAGTTGGACGTCCAACGGACTGAGCCACCCCGGCGTCCCCATCTTTCTTATTATTAAAGTCACAAAATACCTCCAAGAGTTCCCCTCACGTGGAACTTTGCTGGCATCACTTCTACCGGGACATCTTCAGTTCTTCACTTTCTCACTTACGTATTACAAGTTGACCTTCCCTAAGTTCCTCCAGCCCCATACGGAGTCTCCAAAGGCAGCGGGGTCACTCCTCCATCAGCTGTTTCTTCTCTAACCATGCCCCCTCCCTGGTCTATATTCAGATTTCTCTGCTGCATTATTAGGGTTCATTGCTGGGCTGCATTTTCATTGGCCAGTTCCCTGTTTCAGGTCTCCGTCTTTGTAAAATGTCCCCTGGGTTCATCAGTGGGAGACAGGAAGCAACACGACTGAATACTTTGCTGTCTGTCTTGAAAGAGGTGACATGATTGATCACCGATCACACAGCGTACCTGCTGTTCACATAGCGATTTCTGGTCTGAAGAGCCAGCAGTCCAACTACACCTTACGTTGAAGCTTGAGACAACTGCTCAGAGTGAATACACCAGTGGAATGGAGATTGGAACCATTTTGCTGTGGGACCGGCGTCATTTAAAATAATTGAAATTATCCATAATTGAAATTCATATCTGTCAGAACTGTGCCAAACGAGGGCCTCCCATAGGCCTTTCGTTACAATCCTTCTTACTGCCTGAATTGGATTCGGCTTCCTGCTGGGACCGTAAGTGATACAGTGTGCAACGAACTCTCCAGGGGAGTGAAAGAGAAAGCTTCACAGAATGCAGCCAGGGTCAGCCAAGGTATGCCCTGTGGCTTTTGACCCCAGACTGGCAATCACCGATTCTACCACCCAGGTAAGGGCAGGCAGGAAGCACCTGGGGGTTACACCTTTCTTGGTCTGGGCTCTTCAGGAAGACGGCTGCCCTGGGAGACCACGGACCCCAAACTGAGGCTGAGATGGCTGTGCTTAGGAACTAGGAATTTTTGTTGAAATCCCTAGGGCTTGACCCAGATGCCCAACTAAAAACAAGTCGGAAGACCCACAGCAGCAAGTTTTGGGGAACAAGATGAACAAATCATTTCTTCTTCAAAATCACTTAATTTGGCCTCCTAGTTTCTAGTTCCCTCCCACGGTCAGGCTTTGGGTCTGCAATGGCTCCATACTACAACTTCAAATGGCTAGTTACCTACCATTTACTCCTTCTTCCTTAAAGACATTTGATTTTATTTGGAGAGTGAAGGTACCTACCTAAAGGGTTGTACTTTTCCTCTTTTCTTGCAGATAGGCATTTGACAAAGTTCTGGCCTATGAAACATAAGGAAAAGAGAAGACTCCTTAAAGGGAGCTGACTGGAACTCTCTTGCCCATTCTCCATTGTCTTTTACTCGATGCCTGGAATGTGGGTAATAATGGCTGGCACTCCAGCCGCCATCATGGACCATGAGGTGACCCCAAAGACAGAAAGTGCACACTAGAATGGTTGAATGGGAAAAACAAAGGCAACCTTGAATACCCCTGTGACCTTAGAGATGCCATATCAGCATTGGACTATCTGCCTCCAGATTTCTGTCTTAAGGCCCTGTTATTTGGGATTTTTCATTATATGCAACGAAGTCTAATTCCAACTGGATAAACATGTCTACTTTCTAGTGAAATTAACTTATACTAACTCCTTCAAGTTGAGCCTCTGCATCCTGTCAAAATCAATAGAAAACAGTAACCAGACTTCTTTTGGCCAATCCTGATTAGCGTGCATTAGGCTTAGAACGGTAGGAAATTCAGACTGAGGCAGACCGAAGAGGAAGATGTTCTGGGGCTGTTGGGCTTTTTCCAAAATCCTAACCTAATAGGTAGCTGGCTTCCCAAAGTGAGCAGTTCTCAACCGCTATTGTTTGGAATTGCCTGGAAAGCTTCAAATACTCCAGTGCTTGGGCCCACTCCCCGGAGATTTGGATTTAATTGGTCCAGCATACAGCCTGGGCAGGTGGTTCTAATGTCTGGCCAGGGTCGAGACCCACCGACCCGACCAATATTTCAAACTGTCCGTTTGTTCGGCATCCCCAAAGCTTCTTACACACCAGGCAACACAGCATGAGGAAGAGAATAAAGGCTGATTGCACAAGAGGCCTCAATATCAGTTCCAGGAGAATATTAGGACACTTCTTTCCAGGAGAAGGTGAAGTCCTAAACCCCAAATTCCTATCCTTGCTTACATACACCTTGGAAGATTCTCCAAAGTTTGTACCTCTGAGCCGGGGCCAGGACTAGTGAGGTGAATAAAGCACCGTGTGAAGCAGTCACCTGGGGTACAAAATTTAAGGAAGCACCCAAAACAAAACAAAACACAAAAACAACCTTAGTAATCATGATAACTCATATTTCAACGTGATATTCAAAATGAGTGCCAAACAGTCCATAACACAACAGTCCAAAAACACAGAGTGCCAAAAATTAAAATAAAAACAAGAAAGGGGCGCCTGAGTGGCTCAGTCAGTTACACATCAGACTTCAGCTCAGGTCACGATCTCAGTATGTGACCTGAGCTGAAGCCCCACGTGGCGCAGAGCCCGCTTCAGATCCTCTGTCCCCCTCTCTCTCTGCCCCTCCTCTCCTCGCTCGCTGTCTCTCAAAAGCAAAGTAAACTTAAAAAAAAACAAGATCCTGGGACAGGTGTACCCCAGTTTGCCATCCACTGGTCTCCGTGTTCCAAATGTAAAAGCATCTGTGGCCCTCCCTATTAGCGATGCATAACGATTCTCTTGGCCATACTGCCACCTGGTGCTGGAGGCGGGAAGTGCTGGCTGCCTGCCCAAGAGGCACCCGGGTGGCACCTCTCTACTAGGACCCGTGCTCACACGCAGAGGCATGGTGCCCTCTTGCGGGCAGCCACCCGCGTCAGGAACTCTGAAAAAAAACCCTGGTCACCTGCATCCTGCAGCTGAGTGGGGTAAAAAGAGCCCAAAACTCAGGGCTGCAAGGCCTAGATTTGTCTCAGCTTTGCATTTGAACAAATGGCATCAGCCTTCTGAGCCTGTCTCTACAACTGGATTGTATTACCTCTTCCCATAATTACTGAATTACACAAGAGGCTTTCTGTGTCAGTGCCCAGCAGATTGCCTGACATGAAGTACGTACACCGATCACTGTAAGCTACCTCCCCCAGCCCACCCTCCTGCCATGCAGCAAATCAAACTGTTATCAATTCATTCCTGAAGGCAAGATACACTAAAAAACCGCCAGGGAGAAAAAGGCGGTGTGGACGTCCAGACTGTGGAATGATACCAGGACTGATGGGACAAGGAAGACTTCCCCTAGGGAGGTGTCTCCTAGGGAGGTCACACCAGGAGCTGGCCAGTAGCCTTTGGGGGGGGGAGGGGGTGTCACTGCACCACTTTTCTATTGTTTTATTTCCAGAAGGTTCCAGTACATGGAGCAAACAAACATCACAGCGGTGGTGGAAAGGCCAAGGCCTTTGGAATCAGCCCTGGGTTAAATCCTGGCTCTGCCGTTTACTCGCTGGGTGACCCCAAGGGAAGTCACTTAACTTCCCTGAGCTTCAGCTTCCTTTTCTACAAAATGGGGATAATAGCACATCCTGTCCTGGGGGGACAAGATTAAATAAAGCAACATGCTTAAAATTCCTGTACTCCGGTGGGCTCAGCAAGTGGTGGGTGTCATTGCTAGCGTGGAGCTTCCTGTAAGGAGTGGGAAGGAGGAGACACACCAGTTAGGCAGTATTGGCAATTGTCAAATCGGCCCCCAGGGTGTGCTGGGGGAGGACAGGAATGCAAATTATCTTGCGGGCACCCTCCTCTCTCATCCCCCACCCCAACCCCTCAGCCCTCAGCAGGACTCAGATGTCGGGGGCATCCCAGAAATGGATCCACAGCGGGAGGGATTGCAGGGGGTGGGGGGGTCTCCCCTTTTCTGGAGCTGGGGAGGGGATGCTGGATTCCAGCACGTGGAAGTGGAGTTTCCAAAAGGAAGCCTGGACATCGGAATCAGGGCAGTAAGCTAGACAGCAACATTGCGCCAGCGTCAATTTCCCGACTTTGATAACGGTGCTGTGCTTATGTAAGAAAATGTCCTTGTTCTCAGGAAGTAAATACCCGGAAGCATTTAGGGGTCAAGGGGTATCATGTCTGCACTTTACTGCCAAATGGTCCAGAAAAAAATAAAAGGATAAAGCAAATATGGGGAAATGTTAATTTTTGGAAGATGTGGAGGAGGGGGACCTGGGAATTCTTGCAACTTTTCAGTAAGTAGGAAATTAAACGAGGAAATGTTACGCCAAGAAAAGAGGCAGCTGCAGTCGGGGGGGGATCTAAGTCTCCCCTCATTTTCCATCCTCCTGCAGAGAAACCCTTGGTGGTGTGAACCGTGTGTGTCCAGCTCACCTTCCCTCTCCTCTCCTCTCCCCCTCTGCCCCTCCCCTCTCCCTCCTCCTGTCTCCTCCCTTCTTACTTTCCCCTCCCCCTCCTCCACTTCGTCGTCCCCTTCTCTCCCATCCTCCCTTCCTCCCCGCCTCCGCCTCTCCCCTCCTCCTTTCTCCTCCCCTCCTTCTACTTTCCCCTCCCCCTCCTCCACCTCCTCTACTCCCCTCCCATCCTCCCTTCTTCCCCTCGTCCCTCCTCCTTCCTTCCCACCCTCCTCCTCCCCTCCCCCCACCTCTCCGGAGCTCCTCGCCCGGTGGGCCCAACACAGACACAGCCACTCCGGGTCCAGAGGTACCGACTTTATTTGCACCACCGACCGGGGATCCGGGCTGGGCGCCCCGGTCCCCGCAACCCCCCTCCCCCCGCCCGCCGTCGGCTACACGATGGCGAACTGGCAGATGTAGGGCAGCTTGTCCCGGCAGCGCTTGTCGAACCACTTGCCGTTGGCCGCGCCGGACAGGGCGGCGCAGTTCTCGACCTTACCGCCGTCGGGCTGCGCCGTGATCTCCGTCTCCCAGTTCTTGTAGGCGATGTGGCCGCCAGTCATGTCCACCCAGGTGCCCTCGGCCGCCATGTCGTTGAGGCCCAGCCAGATCTCGGCCTCGGCGCCCACACTCTGGCGCAGGTACTCGTAGAGGGCGTCGTTCTCCGAGCCCGTCTGCGGGGTGCCCAGCGTGCCCCCGCGTGAGATGCAGTCCTCGCTCGCCTCGTGGAAGGTCTTCGCCTGGGTGAAGGCCAGGAAGCACTTCATGTGCACCTTGGTGCCCTTCAGGCAGACTGCAGGGGGCAGAGATGGCCATCACCCAAGGTCTGCAGGTTCCCGAGCCCAAGGTCGATCTCCAGGGCCAGGCCCACTCTCCTGCGGTTCCCGCCCGGCCACCCCCATGGCCCTGGAGAGCCCCCAGGGGGCACCAGAAGGGGTGCCGTGATGGACACGGATGCAGAGCCCTCGTCCCCATGCCAGAGGTGGTAAGGCTAGCCTTTCAGCTGCAGACAGTCCCTAGCTCAAGGTCAGGGCCCTTCCTGCGTGCAACCTCCAAGGCCTGGGGCACGCGGGAGTGTAAGGGCGGGGACATCTCTGCCCGAAGCGGGGGAATTCTGGAAGGCCCTGTCAGCTTGGGAGGCCATGAACCTCCTAGGAATCAGCAGGCATGGGGTGGGGGCGGTGTTTGGACTGCCATATGTCAGAGACTTTGTGCCAGGAGGTCCCCACCACATCTTCACCTCAGGGGGCAAGTGGCACACGGGTTACACGGACTTTGTCCAAGCACAAAGCTTACACATGAGAGAGAGAGACTTAGGGCCTGTTGTGCAATCTGCCCACGCACCTCCCACTGCACAGAGGAGGAAACGGACAGCCAGAATGGCACTGTGCTCACTGGGAACATTCCCTCGGTGTTCCCGGATACTGCCACCAACAACGGCTGATCCAACCAACATCAGTTCCCAACTCCTCTCTCTCTTGTCTGCCTCGACTACGGAGGCTGGAAATCTTCCTTCTTGTAAGGAAGCTACTGGTGGTCCTACAATAGAGCTCTAATCAGCAAGATGGGAATAGAAGACCTCCATTTTCCTGGTAAATGGCTGGTCCATTCTTTCTCCGTCTTGCCTCAAAATGCACTCATGATGCCTAGAATTGGAGCAGCCATCTTGCGGCCGTGAGGCAAAGCTTCTGAACAAAAGCTCAACAGCTACCCTCTTTCAGACTCCCTTTTTGTTTAATCTACTATGAGGTGTTCTATAACTGGAAGCCAAATCATGGTAGACCCTTCCCTTTCTAGAACTCCCTGACCCCGGCTGCTATGTTAAGCTGGTTGAAGAAAATCATTTCTCTTCAGAAATTTAGTGAGTGCTGAGGGCGGGGGTGGCTCAGTCGGTTGGACATCTGACCTTGGCTCAGGTCAGGATCTCACAGTTTGTGGTTTCGAGCCCCGCATTGGGCTCTGTGCTGACACCTCAGAGCCTGGAGCCTGCTTCAGATTCTGTGTCTCCCTCTCTCCCTGTCCTTCCCCACCCCCTCTCAAAAATAAAGAAACATTAAAAAAAATTTTTTTTAGCAATTTGCTGAGTGCTGATATGTGGCAGGCACTATGTTGGGCAAGTTGGTGGAAGAGATAAGGTCGTCAAATGCAAACATGGTTCCTGTGTCCCTGGGGCTTATCATCTAGCAAAGGAGGCAGACGTAAATCAACCAATGAATATAGCATTACAAACTGCAGTAAATGTGATGAAGGAAAGAACATCATTTTGTGAGGATGATAACTGAGGAGACTGATTGAGACAAGGGACGAGAGAGTCCTGAGACAGTGATGCCAGAAGCACGTATTAGGTGGATCTTGGGAGAGCAATTCAAGCTGTCGGAACAGCATGGACAAAGGCCCTGTGGTAGAAGGAACAGAGCGTGGCACTTCAGCGGGCCAGAAGGATGGCCGGTGTGGAGGCTGAAAGGAAAGATCTTGGTGGGAGGAAGCGTGCGCAAACCGCCCAGTGAGAAGGATCTGGAGGTCTCCGAGGACGCACGAGGGGAGGGGAGATCCAAGGCTCAGGAGCTGGATGCACCTCGGTCACCCTAAGGGAGAGGGTGGCTGTGAGCACAGGGAGGTTGGCAGATTTCCTAAGAAGGCACCGAGGTGATTCCCAGATGAGAACCTGAGAGGCAGCGGAGCAGAGCTAAGAGCGAGACTCTGCTCCTTCTGACAGTTGGCAAGACACTCAGCTTCTTGGTGGAAAATGGAGGTGGGGTCCTAGTCGTAAGCCCCGCTACGTGGCTTTTCTGTGGAGAAGGAGTTCACGTACAAAAGGCACTTGGAACAGTGCCAGGCACGCAGCAAACTCACGTTGTAAGCGTAATCTAGTACCATTAGCCTGGTTCTCTGGGGCAAGGTCGCAAAGGAGTAGGCGAGTCTGAGCCGCTATGAAAGGAACGTGGTTGAGAGAGACTATGTGGCCCAGGTGGCGGAGCCCTGACCTCGCCCCCAGGCTCTGGGGCTGTGTGACTGGGTCCATCCTTGCTTGTCTGGTTAGCGCAGGGCCAGGCAGACCAAAACCCACCCTCCCTCCCACCCAGCCTGCGCAGGCTGCTTGCATTCAGACCCTAATCTGCACTAACCAGCCAGGTGAGTGTGGGCAAGGAAAAGGACCTGTCTCTGCCTTGGTTTCCCCATATTCATTTTTTTTTTATTTACTTATTTATTTGGAGAAAGAGAAAGGGAAAGAGAGAGAGAGAGCAGGACGAGAGAGGGAGAGAATCCCAAGCAGCCTCCACACCGTCAGCACGAGGCGGGGCTTGAACCCACGAACCGTGAGGTCATGATCTGACTTGGAATCAAGAGTCAGCTGCTCAACCAACGGAGCCACCCAGCCGCCCCTAGGTTTCCTTAAAATGGCTGTGATAAACCCTGCCTCAGCATCATTACGATGATCAAGAGTGACAGCTTCAGCAAATGTGCTGACACGCGGGGGAGGCAAGCCAACTGCCCCTTAGGGCTGTGGGGGCTGGCTGAGGGGACGGTCCTCTGGGAGCTCTTTTGGAAGGCTGCTGGCTGGCTCCACAGTGCTCCTGGGGCCACGGTTCCGGTGGGTGGTAATGCGCTTCCTGGGGGAGAGTCTTTGTCCTTTGAGAACATTCCCGTTTGCACACACGTCAGGGGACCTGCCCAAGAGGAAGCGGGCCGAGGAGGGGGTTCCCTGAGCCCCTCGGCTCTTGGCCTACAGCCGGGGCCCCGGTACTGGCCGCAGGCACACTGCTGGCTGCCGCCTGAGCCCTCCTCTGGCCCACACCTGCCCGGAGAGGCTGTCGTCCGCACTCACCTGTCTGCAGGGCCTGTTGCTCCTTCAGCAGGGCCACCTCCTGGGCCAGGTTGTCCAGCTGGCTCTTAAGCTCCTCAAACATCTTTGGACTCACGACATCTAGGATGGAGACAATCACAGACGCGTGAGGAAGGCAGTTAAGGATGTGGGCCGTCAAGGACGGTGTGGGATAAACGCTACCTGTATCCACCACAAGGGGACAAAGGAAAGGACACCCCTAGACCTTGATATCTTGGACTACTTTCTCTCTGTCCCCGTTGGTGGTAGCCTAAGTCCCTGTGATTTTCCATCTGCTGCGGGGAGGGGACCCATCCTTCACTTGGTCCTCCGTAAGTGAGACCTGTACATTTGTTTAGGAATATTGCTGGGGTTCAGATGGGGTCGGGGTTGGCAGGGGCTGGGGGTGCACGCCCAACGCTGCTCCCAGCTCCAGAGGAGTACAAAGCATAGGAAGCAGAGCCAGATGCCCTTGAGCCTTGCCAAGTTCACCCCCCTAGGCTGGAGCAACAGGACGCGGCCCAGCAGGGCACACGCTCCAGCCTGGGGGCTGAGTGTGACAGCACAGGTGCGTGGGCTCTGAGGTCACAAGGCCCTGAGCGGCCTGGGGCGAGTTGCTCAGTCTCTCCGAAGTCAGTTTCCTTATCTGCGAAATGGGATGCTAACGGCCCCCACCTCGGAAGACTCCGAAGAAGACTAGAGCCTAAGAGAAACAAAGGGTGTGAACAGTGCTTGTCTCTTGAATCAACCCTACCGACCAGGGGTAATGCGTCTCTCTTCTATCGCACCGCATCACAAACAGCAAACCGAAGACAGGAGGAAGCAACTCGCCTAAGATCTCAGAGCCAGCAGCAGGCAGGGCTGGCCCGAACCCAGCTCCACCAGGCTCCAAGCTGGGCCTTCCCCGCCCTTGTGACAGCACACGAGCAGGTTCCTGACCTGAGCCATCCTGAGCACAAAGGCCCGTTGGGAGCTGGTTATGCGTGGGCCGACAGGGGCAGGTGGGAAGTATCTTCCTGTGTGTGTGTGTGTGTGTGTGTGTGTGTGTGTGTGATGAAGGCTCTGTGGGTGGACCCTGGTCTTACTGAAATCCCAGGGGCTTCAGGAAAGGCTGCAGGGCTTGGGGTAGAGGGTGGGGAAGCGCTTCTGTGGTCCATTTAGCTGTGCCTGCATAAAGTCCAAGGTCACGAGCGATGAGGTCAGAGCCTTTGTCCACCCATAAGAGGCTTTTGCAGGGGAATTGCAGGAAACAAATGTGAGCAAGAAACATACTTGTATGTGCAGAATTTAGTGATGTAACTTATTAAATATGAGGAAAATAACACCCAGATGAGCAAGGCAATAAAAGGGAGTGTTTGAGGCCTGCAGACTAGCCTGGAGGGGTTATGTGTGCTTCCTGCTGGGCCTCTGCCTCGGCCGGTTCACTCGTTCCTGGGATCCTCAATCCTGGCGGCTCCTTGGAATCACTGGAGATTTGGGGAAGACACAGATGCCTCCCGCCTCCTGCCCTCCCCCCCTGCATCCAGCATTTCCAGGGGTGGGGCCGAGGCTCCTGGACTGTAATGTATTCCCCCGCCCCCAGATGGCGCTGGTGCCCGAGTGAGAACCACCAAGGTTTTTGTTCCGATTTGCACCTTAAGAGCAGGCTGGCGATCCTTTGTTAGGATGCTCAGCACATGTATTGGCCCCCGTGGAGAAGCATTCCGGAAGCATTTGCTGTGTATGTGGGCAATCGGTGGAAGGAAGAAAAACCAGGGTGAGTCAGAACACTGAAGCGGGGCTCAGGGAGAGGCCGGGGCTGGGGTCACTGTCAGCTGTTCTGCAGGCCTCCAGGGTCCAGGGCCTCCAGGGGCCGCCACGGAGACCACCTGGGGCCAGGGTTCGAGTGCGACAGCTGGAGAGGGCCAAGGCATCATCTGGTCTGACCTCCTTTCTCAAATGACAAAACACATGGTTCACGTGATTAAGTAAATACTAAATCTTTGGTAGTTGAGAAATCAGCAACTCTTTCCACATGTAAAAATCCTATAATTTGCCTTTGGAACTGTGTGTCCTTTACAAAGATCTCTACGTGGCAGTTTTAGCCAATGCTCATGGACACAACCATGCAGGGTATTGACTCTTCTCTTTTTACTGACAATTTTGGAGAAGGTAATATCTGCATATAACTTTTTAAAAACCCAAACCGTTCAAAATATCGGTCTCCTTTCCAATTGAGCTTGCTGTCAGCTACCCAGTTTTTCTTCCCAGAGGTAATCACTGTCACTAACTCTTGTGGAGCCTTCCAGAAAAATTCTACCCATATAAAAGTAAATGTGTACGTGTATATAAATCTGCTTTTCAAAATAAATGCCAGCAGGGTATCCATTCTGTTTTGAACTTTTAAAAAATGTCGATTTATTTTGCGAGACAAAGAGAGAGTGCAGGGGAGGGGCAGAGAGAGAGGGAAAGGGAAAATTCCAAGCAGGCTCTGCACTGTCAGCACAGAGACTGACGCGGGGCTCGAACCCACAAACCGTGAAATCATGACCTGAGCTGAAGTTGAGTCAGATGCTTAGAGCACCTGGATGACTCAGTTGGTCAAGTCTCCAACTTCACCTCAGGTCATGGTCTCTCGGTTCATGAGTTCAAACCCCGAGTTGGGCTCTGTGCTGATAACTCGGAGCCTGGAGCCTGCTTGGGATTCTGTGTCTCCCTCTCTCTCTCTCTCTCTCTGCCCCTCCCCCCCCCCTCAAATATAAATAAACGTAAAAAAAAGAGTCAAATGCTTCACCAACTGAGCCACAGCCCTGTGGGTCTCCACTGTCCTGAGGCACCTTTCCACACTCTGCCAGTCCCTGGCCAATGGGCAGCTGTCGTTTACAGAGGAGGCTCAGAGAGGGGCCGGAATGTGGCCCACGCCCCCTTGCCTTGCCTTTTCCATGCTCTTGGCTCCAGCCTGTCTGTTTCTCTGCCTAAATCCACAATCTCATCCCCTGGAACTCTCTCTCTCGGAGCCTCTGAGCCCTATGGGGGTGACAGCCCGGTTCATTGCCATGGCATTTCACTAATGTTGTCTCAACACAGCCTGGGGTGACCTCACCACAGGCAGGGCTCCAAGGGCAGGCCGTGCAGCAGTCAAGGCGACCCAAAGATACCCCAAACCCAGAGGCAACAGAAGGAACACGAACCCGTTTCTGGTGTCCTCGTTGGGGGTTGCACATTTTTATTTCCTCAAGGATGTGAGACGCGCTATCACACAGAGAATTAACTTGGTCCTTTTATTCCACCCCCCGCACCTAAAGTATATCCCACGCGCCAGGCACTGGGCCCACTTGCATGTTTGGGATCATGAAATCCTAACCAGAAGCCTTTCAGCAAATGCCACGCTCCCCATTTTGGAGCTGAGTGACCGCAGTTTCGGAGATCACAAAACAGAGCCCACTGGCACTGCCAGACCAGAGGTTTGATTTCTTCAACGTATTTGGGGCGGGGGTGGGGAGTGGGTGTCAGTTTAGGTGATCTGGAAGGTTCTTTCCCAATCTGAGAGTCAACGATGCTTACGATGCTGACAACCACCCCCGGTATTGGAGAAGTCTCCCCGGGCTCCAAGCGTACCTCACTAAGGTTCCCGGGACTTATGAAGAAGGAAAATGAAGGTGGGGAGGAAAGCAGGAAGAGCAGAAAAGGACAGGGTGACCGGCTCCCTGGAAGATGGGGGAGGCGCCCTGTCCCCCTCCTTACCTTTCCTGACGTTTGCAGCCTTCTTGACCTTGGGGGTTGGCGGCTCGGTGGTGACCTGGGTCAAGAGGGAGAAGAGGCAGAGGAGCAGGTAGGCCCCCCACAGCTCCATGCTGCTGCACTGGCCTGGGTCGGAGAGCAGTGGCAGCCGCGGCCCAGCCCACACGTCTTAAGGCAGCGGCCACAGGGACTTCTGTCCAGGAAACCCTCCCAGACTTGGCTGCGGGCGTGCCAAGAAAGAAAAAAAAAAAAAGCCTGCAAAAAAGGAAGGCCTGGGAGAGCCTCGCTGCCCAGGGAACACCCACCCGGCATCCTGGCCCTGCCTTCTAAAACAGAATCCCTATTTTCTAGGATTCTGAAAAAGACACAATACTTGTCAGAGCTCACTCACATCTGCAGAGCAGTTACCTTGGGCAAGTGCAGGGTCGTGTGCTCCCCTGGCATTAGCTCACGGAGGGCTCGTACCGGCAACACGAGGGAGGTACTGTCATCTCCCCAGTTTCTAGTTGAGGAAACTGAGGCCCAGCGAGGTGAAGGAACCTGCCCCAGCTATGCAGGGGCAGTGCCGGTGTTTGAACCCAAATGGGGGGACTCCAAGACTTACCGGTTCTGGAGGCCTCTTTCCAGCGTGGCCTGGGGCTGAGTGCCTGATTGCGTAGAATGTTTGTTATGATCGAGGCGCCTGGACGGCTCAGTCAGTTAAGCATCCGACTCTTGGTGATGGCTCAGGTCATGATCTCGTGGTTCGTGGGATTGAGCCCCGCATCGGGCTCTGCACTGCTGGTGGGGGGCCTGCTTGAGATTCTTTCTCTCCCTCTGTCTCTGCCCCTACCCCACTCGTGTGTTCTCTCTCCCTCAAAATAAATAAATAAACTTAAAAAAAAAAAAAAAAAAAAAAAAAAAAGCATTCAACTCTTGATTTCGGCTCAGGTCGTGAGTTCAAGCCCCGAGTCGGGCTCTGGGCTGACAGTGCAGAGCCTGCTTGGGATTCTCTCTCTCTCCCGCTTTCTCTGCCCTTCCCCACCCCCCTTGCAAAATAAATAAATAAACTTAAAAACAAAACAAAACAAAAAAGAATGTTTGTTGTGATTATTTTGCAGTTCTGTCCCTAGACGCTTGGTGCGTTTTTGGTTAAGAATATAAGGAAGTCCTCTCCTTTCTTCACATTCTGTTTCTTGACCATCCCATCCTGAAGCAGAGGTGGCCACAGGGGGAGAGTGGAAGGTGTGGTGCCCCAGAGAGGGAGCGGGGAGAAAAGAATATCCTGGCCCTGCAGGGTGCAGAGGGGGCATGGGGGATGGGAGCAGAGGCCCTGCACGGAGTCCAAGCCAGGGGAGGAGGGGATCCTGCACAGGAGGTGGGGGTGGCAGGGATTGAGAGGTAGGGTACATACAGGGGCACCCGTCGAATAAGCACATCTATCAAAGACAACGGGAGCCAGGTTTCTCACGATCAGAGAAGTACAAATATGGAGACAGAGACAACGAGAATGAATTGTATGGTGTAGAATGAAAATCAAAGCTATGGATGTGTCAGGGTGGACTTCAACATATAAAGACGAACCCATACATTTAACAGAAGGGGTTATTTTTTATTTTTTTAATGTTTATTTATTTTTGACGGAGGGAGAGAGAGAGAGACAGACAGAGCATGAGTCGGGGAGGGGCAGACAGAGAGGGAGACATAGAATCCGAAGCAGGCTCCAGGCTCCGAGCTGTCAACACAGAGCCCGACAGGGGGCTCGGACACACAAACCTCGAGATCATGACCTGAGCCGAAGTTGGCTGCTGAGCCCACTGGGCTACCCAGGTGCCCCACATTTTCTTAAGATACCTTTCCTTGTTGACGCTGAGGTCTTTAATCCATCTGGGTCTTTAACCCGTACATTTAGATGGAAATGTGCACATCTGTTCCCTAGCCATCCCTGGAGGGCCGTGGAGCAGGGACCCCTCCTCCAAGGCCTCGAGCCCTCCTAGCCTCCAAGTACTGGCTTCGAAACACAGCTTCCCACGAAAAGCCACCAGAGCACCTGGGAGACAGGCCTGATTCCAGGGCTGGGGCAGGGAAAGTGGAAAAGGAGCCCAGAACAACTTGTTTGGCCAGATAGCAGGAAAGTGCTTAAGGAATGATGGGAACGTGCCAGCAGCACAGGGAGCCAGCTCGGGGGAGCTTCCGGGGGGCCGAAAGTCAGCAAAAGAGCGATAGCAACACGGAGTAGGAGAGCTGAGCACGCACACACATAAATAAGCAAATGAATCCACTGCAAATCTGATGAAGAATGGGCTCTATTCATAGACTCAAATTACTTGGCCACAAAATACTTAGCACTTACCAAGAGAAAAAGAGAAAGCGCACGGGGAAGGAGCCTGGCAGCCACCAACCTTCGTCAAGTGAGCAGAGTAAAAGCATCAGGGATCGAGGGACAGACGGAAAGCACGCAGACCCCCACCCCCACCCCCACGTCCAGGAGATTCCTGTCAAAGAAACATCACACGGACCCAACTGAGCGGCCTTCTGCAAAACTGTGCTCTTTCACACTGGCCAGACTGTGATTGAGGAACCGTCTCGGACCGAAGGAGACTGAAGGCACAGAACAGCAGACGCAGCCTGGGATTCTGGCCCCTTCCGCTCGCGAGGGTGCCACCGAACCAGTCAGAGAAACCTGAGCAGCACGTGGTTGTGACGTGTCCCTGCTGCTGTCCCGAATCGGACGGTGAGCTGTGATTCCGTAGGACGGATTCAGTGGCCTTGCCTGGAGGAGACACACACTGTCAGATGAAGCCAGTGATGGGGCATCGGGCTGACAACTTACAAACGACTAAGGGGGCAAATGGTCTTCCTGCTGGAATTGACGGTTTTCTGTGAGCTTAAGATTGTTCAAAAAGAAAACACAGTACTATGTAATTTGGGCTTTTCTTCCAGGGAGCCTGCCTTAACCCCACCAGATTTTGGCAGGGACCTGTCTGCGGCAGGGTGGGGCTGGCCCCAGGCACTGTGGTGGCCCAGGGCGGGAGCCGGGGGCCGGCAGCAAGCACTGGGGGACTCTTTGGTGACACCGTGCTCCCCATCTCCTGTGCTCAGGGCAGGAGAGGATTTTAGAGGTGCAGCTGGGCCCTCGGGGAGACAAGTTGGGGCCACGGAGCACCCAGTCCAAAAGGGAGCCTTGCTTCCTGGAACTCTGGGTGGGTAGCACGTGGCAAAAGAAAACGACTGATCTTTTTTTCTCTTACTAACTCCTTTGCTGTCCTGGTTTTCTCACCTTGGTTCTTCGGCAGCAGGGAAATGGAAGGAGTTTGTTCCCAACACGGGGCAGCCAGAGGTACCACGTTCATCACCATGAGCTTGGCTGTAGAGGCCTTGCCCTAGGCATACTGGGGAGGAGGCCCCCGAAAAGCTCTGCCGTGGCAATTCAGAAAACTGGAGCCCCTTGCTCCGTGTCTTGTCACGCAGGAGCCACACAGGAGCCACGCTGTGCCAGGACACGGCTGGAACTGTTAGCGTCCCATTAGTCCCTCATTCCCTCCGTGATGTGCCTGGGCATCGGGGGTTCAATATGAGGGGCCCGCTGTGCCATTGGGACTGGGGGACTACGCTGGGGTCTCCCAGGGCACCTAACGGGGTGGGGCGCGGGGGTGGGAAGGAAGGCAGCCCCCAGCTGAGGGGGGGGACCACAGAGGGAAGGGGAGAGGACAGGAGGAAGAAATGTGGACAGCGCTCCTGGTGGACAGAACCCTGCACATTCTCCATCCTGAACACTAATGGGGGTGGGGATGGGGAAGAAATAAAGCCGCAGATGTAGGCAGGGCAGAACTCAAAGCGCTGCTCGAGCCAACCTTAAACTTTGGACACAGACCGGGGCCCGGGGAGGTAGCAGGGACACATTCAGCCTCTGTCCAGCTTTAGCGCCCCCAAGCGAGGCTAATGGGGGAGTGTGACTCTTTCCTACGTAACGTGGCAGGTGAACTCTCTGTTCTCCAGGAAGGAGGCTTCCTTAGAGAGTTTTCTCGTAAGTGGTGAGCAGTGTCTGTTTTTTTTCACCCTGCAGCTTTTCATCGGTGTGTGTGCATGTGTGTGTGCAATACACGGAGCCCCTCTGCAAGCAACGGGGAGTCAGTGTGCTGTTAAAATGACTTATGGAGGGGCGCCTGGGTGGCTCCGTCGGTTAAGCATCCAACTCTTGGTTTTGGCTCAGGTCATGATCTCACGGTTGGTGAGTTTGAGCCCCGCATCAGGCTCTGCCCTGACAGTGTGGAGCCTGCTGGGGATTCTCTCTCTCCCTCTCTCTCTGCCCCTCCCCTGCTCATTCTCTCTCTTTCTCTAAACTTTTAAAAAGTTAAATCAAGTAAAATGACTTACATAACATCGCGACAGGGAAGGTGTCTTTTGCCTTGGGGTCTCCCCAGGTGTAGGCTTGGCATGTCTCCCAAGGAGGGTCTACGCAGCCCTTGGAGATACACCCACAGCCCTAAGAGAAGACAAGTTCATCGCACACTTAAAATTGTTTTTAATGTCTATTTATTTTTGAGAAAGAGAATGGGAGCCGGGTAGGGGCAGAGAGAGAGGGAGACACAGAATCCGAAACAGGCTCTAGGCTCTGAGCTGGCGGCACAGAGCCTGATGGCAGGGCTTGAACTCACAGACCGTGAGATCATGACGTGAGCTGAAATCAGGAGTCGGCTGCTCAACCGCCTGAGCCACCCAGGCATCCCATCAGAATGATGCTTTAAAAGAGAGTCCTGTCTTGTGAACAGCATTTGCCGTGCATGGTTGTGTGTGTTAGAAGGGCGATATCGTTAACGGCAAACATTTAAGATGCATCACTATTTTTGTAAACCTATTTTGGCATTTCATCGTTTTTTAATTGCTTCGGTGGGCCTCAGAAAATACAAGCGGCCCACTGTCTCTCAGCCTCTGAGTTAAAAAGCAGGTTGGAAGATGCAGTCTGGTATCTTAATGAGGGATGCCCCTTTCCATTGACCCTCTCAGACTCCCTGGACTCGCTTAAACCCCTCCTGGGATGGGCAGCTCACTACTCTGCAAAGCAGCTGGTCCATCATCAGAGTCTCGGCTTGTTGTGAAGTTCCCCTGCAGTGAGGCAGGGGGGCAATCCTGGAAGAGGCCAGCAAATTCCTAAAACTGGCCATTGTGACCCTTCTCGGTGTGTTTTTTTTTTTTTCCTTTTGCTCCCATCTTCCTCTACAATACGGTTCCTGGACCTTTTTTAACCTTCTGGAAAATCACCTTTCGACAGAATTCTGCTTGTTACTTGTTTTCATTATGGTTCAGCTCCCAGAACAATACATGTTCTCGAGGGGCCTGCCTGTGGTCAGAATGGTCACTGTTCAAAAAGACACGGACTCATGGGCTCTCTGCAGCAACCGTGCCTCATTTGTTGCCAATGTCGAGCTCACAGCCGTTAAAATATCCGGCACCCCTTGTCCACCGCCCACTGTCCCTGGCCAGGTGAGGCCCACCATTGTGGTCACCTGTGATGGACTCACGGACAGCCCTGGTGGAATTGATGGATTCGATTCTCCCAGAATGAAAGACCTCCTCTGCTGGCCCTGCCTGTGAGGCCTCGGCCAGCCGGAAGAGCAAGTCGGGGATGGTTTCAGCCAGGAGAGTCGTGCTAATGTTCACGAGTGACCGCCTCCCTCCCCTGGGACATGTCCATGCACTAACACACGGCCTTCAGGGTCTAATCTTTTCGTGCCAATTTCCCTGAACAAAGAATGATCTTGATAACAAAGCCCAGAGGCAGAAAAACCAGGAGAGCTCTAAAGGGCATATTTTTGTTTTTAAGTAAGGTTTTTTGGTTTTTGGTTTTTTTCCATCTCCAAAGCTGTTGGAAGTCTGAGTTATATAAAACGAACCCTGGCCACCCCACCCATGTCAGCCCAAACACCATGAAAACTTCTGGCCCAACATGGAGCCATCCCCCACCCCCTACCCTCGTCCTGCACAGCTGTTTCCTTTTAGTTTCGCTGGCCCTGTATCAACAGAAATGTGGCCTGCCTGTGGAGGCAGAGAACTTTCCAGACTCTCTTCAAAGGTAAGAGCACGAAGGGTACACACCTCCAAAAATATCTCAAAGGCGGTCTCGGCCCTTCGTCAAAACCAAAGACAAATGGCTTATAACCTTGGCCTCCAGGACCCTCTCATCAGGACAGTCATTTGTTCCTTTTCAAACCTCGTTGGCCTGGTGCTGTCATGCATTCAAGCAGTATTGCCAGGCCCTGGGGCACACAACACTGGGAGAGGCGATACACCACCTAGCCAAGTTCTTGGCTCTTAGGGGGCTCACGTTCCTTGGTTGTCTTGTCTCTAAAGGTCAACAACGCCCCAATGAAGAGAGCACTGGTGTCCTGGATTTCAAATCCAGCTCAGACATCTGGCACTTGCACCCTTTGGGGCAAGTTATTCAAGACCCAGATTCCTCATCCATAAAATGGGACAATAATCTCTCTCCCACCTACACATGGGATCCTTGCAAGGACACACGCAGACCCCAGGTGTGAGGCAGGCTGGCGACTTGCAAAGGTGTGGGAAGAGGAGGACTGGTCTGAGAAGGCACATGGTCCTCAGGGCTCAATGGCATCTGTCCCTCCCTTTATTCTGTCGAGTCCAGGGGCAAGACAGTAAATCATCTGATTTGTAAATTTGCGAAGGATCAACTAGGCATGCTCAGCCCAGTTATAATCTTGGCTATAAAAGCATACACAAGAAGAAACAGAAAACCTGATTAGCTCTATAGGATACAACAGATTTCAATCTACCTTACTAAAAGTCCCCGCCTCCCCAGAGAGCCTAAGAATTCAACAAATGTAAACCTGGCTGTGTTATTAGGGATCATGAGGTTTCCAAATCATCACCCTAGCCCTGCATAATCTTGCCAGGTTTTGCTGGTTTCTCCCACCCCCCTCCCATTAGGATCCTTCTATGTGCACCAAATCTGATCCTTAGTGCATGGGCAGAACCTGCAAATATCCCCAGGGAAGAAAATGGCTGATGATGGCCTGATGGCTTCTGATCTCTCCCTTCTCTGGAATTAAAAAAAACAAAACAAAAAAACAACTTTTGGTTTCATTGGTTTTCTCTATTGATTTCCTGTTTTCAATTCCACTGATTTCTGCTCTCATTCTTGTTATTTCTCTTCTTCTGCTTACTTTGGGCTTAATCTGCTTTTCTTTTTCTTTTTTTTTTTTAATTTTTTTTTTTTTAATTTTTGGGACAGAGAGAGGCAGAGCATGAACGGGAGAGGGGCAGAGAGAGAGGGAGACACAGAATCGGAAACAGGCTCCAGGCTCCGAGCCATCAGCCCAGAGCCTGACGCGGGGCTCGAACTCACGGACCGCGAGATCGTGACCTGGCTGAAGTCGGACGCTTAACCGACTGCGCCACCCAGGCGCCCCTGCTTTTCTTTTTCTAAGATGGAAGCTTAGCTGACTGATTTTGGATCTTTCTTCTTTTCTAATAATATGCATTCAATTGCTATAACTTACCCTCTAAGCCCTGCTTTAGCTGCATCCCACAAATTTTGATAAGTTGTGCTTACATCTTCATTTAGTTCAAAGTATTTTTTTTAATTTCACTTGAGATTTCTTCTCTGGCCCATGTGTTACTTAGAAGTGTGTTGTTTAATCTCCGAGTATTTGGGGGACTTCCCAGTTATCTTTCTGTAATTGATTTCTCGTTTAATTCCGTTGTGGTCTGACAGCAGAACGTCGTGTGACTTCTACGCTTTTACATTTGTTAAGGTGTGTGTTATGGCCCAGAATGTGGTCTATCTTGGCGAATGTTCCATGCGGGCTTGGGAAAAATGTATATTCAGCTGTTGATGAAGTAGTCTATACAGGTCCTTTATACCCAGTTGACTGAAGGATTTGTGGTTTGGTGTCTGACATTGATTTGGGAGAAATCTTCGGTCATTGCTGTCTCAAATACTTCTACTGTTCCTTTCCCTCTTTTTCTGGTATTTCCATCATGCCTATGTCACACCTTTTATCATTGTCCTACATCCCTTGATATCCCATTCTGTTTCTCAAGTATTTGTTCTCTTTGCTTTTCATTTTGGGAGGTTTCTATTGATATATCCTCAGGCTCACAGATTCTTTCCTCTACCATGTCCAGCCTGCAGAAAAACCTGTGAGGCATTCTTCATTTCTGTTCCAGCATTTTTATCCCTAGCAATTCTTTTTGGTTCGTTCTTAGGATTTCCAGCGCTGTCCTTACATTTCCCATCTGTTCTTGCGTGCTGTCTACTTTATCCATTGGATCCCTTACATATTAATCATGGCTGTTTTAAATCCCCGGTCTGTTAATTCCAACATCCCTGCCAAGTCTGGTTCTGGTGCCTGCTCTTTTTGTCCAAGGTGGTTTTTTTTGCTTTTCAGCACGCCTCATACTTTTTACTTCATGGACAAACACAATGTCCTGGGTAAAAAGGAACTGCCATAAATAGGCTGATGAGGGGAAGTGATCTGTGGTGTGACCAGGTCTCTTAGTGTGCCTCTCCTCCTGGACTGTGAACTTCATGCTGCTTCTCAGCTACCTGACTCTGACTAGCCCCCCCCACACGCATACACCCCTAGGTGAGACAGGATGGCTAGAGGGGGCTTGAGTGGGGTATTTCCCTTCGTTCAGGTCAGTTAGGCTCTGGTTAAGTAGTTTCTCCTGAGGGCAGGCCTTGTTAAGCATAGAATGCTCCGAGGCGCCTGGGTGGCTCAGTCGGTTGAGCGTCCGACTTCGGCTCAGGTCATGATCTCGCGGTTTGTGGGTCTGAGCCCTGTGTCTGGCTCTGTGCTGACAGCCTGCAGCCTGCTTCGGATTCTGTGTCTCCCTCTCTCTCTGCCCCTCCCCAGCTCACACTCTGTCTCTCTCTCAAAAATAAATAAACATTAAAAAAAAAAAAAAATGGAGTGCTCTGGTATATTTACAAATGGTCCTCCCCTCCCTCTCTCCCTTCCCACCTGCTAAAAGCAGGAGAGAATTTTTCTCTGAAATTCACTGTGAGAAGCAGGTTGAGCTCCTGGAGATAAAATTCACAAAAGTGGAGGGGGTAGGGAGGCTTGATGACTGGATCCCTCTGGAGTTTTTAACTCTCAGAGCTGTCCACACTGAGCCTCCAGCAATCTACCAGTTATAATGCAGGTGTCCCTCCCCTGGGCCGGTTCCCTTATTGGTTTCCAGGAAGTTGTGGCTCTTTGTTGCTCTCTCCAATTTGGGGAGCAGTGGTTTGCCCCATGACCTCACCGCTCTTACGCATCCAAGAAGAGTTGTTGCCTTTTCTATGTGCGTTCCGTTCTGGGATCTCCTCCTCATTTACTTCAGGTCCAAACTTCAGGGGGCTACCCCAGCAGGGAACTAGCAACAAGTCGGACCTCCTTACCAGGACATGAAATCTTCTTTTCAGCCATAGCCCTGGTCCAATACCCTCAAGACCCACTCCTATTCCCACCTCCCTGGTACATGCCAAGCCAGGTCTTGCAATTATTTTGGTGGTCACGCGTTTCTTCCAGGAAATGGCTGCTCTCCTTCAGCTAGGGGGCGGGGGCTTCTTCTGTCTGCCCAAAGCATTCAGGGAAATACTGGGGATGAAAATCCTGTCTTTATCCCAGGTCTCAGTCCCTTTCTCTCCTGCCAAAAGCCCTGACTTTGGCCAAGGAGGCAGCCTGTCTCCTTCACAGCTCTGCCAGTCATGCACAAGAACATCCTGGGTCTGAATGTCAATACCTTCTATGTAGAAGCTGCAGATCGGTCTCCTTAAACTGTACTATGAAGGTCCCCTGGTTTTTATGCCACACCACAAGTTGAGAGTTGGCCGACGAGCCTTTCATTCCTTTCTAAAAGGCTTTTCAGAGTTAATAGAAGCCAGTCAACTAAACAATCCTCATAATTACCACTGACTCCATGCTTCCATGTGGTAGAGCTTTCACATGACCCCACATGACCTCTCCTGGACCTCATCCCAACCCACCACAGGCAAGTTTTGGTAATGATGACACTGATCACTGACCCACAGGGCCTTTGCTGCTATCTGCCAATGACTGGTTTCGTTTCCAAGACCCATTTGGAGGGTCTGCTTTTTTAAGGCCGCGTCTAGTACCAAATGCTTAGTCTGGGTCACTCCCCAAGTCAAAGCCTGAGACAAGGACTCGTGTTTGGTAGTTTATTTGGGAAGTGATCCAACAGGGAGGGACTGGGGAGAATAAACAAGGAAGGAAAGGACTGACCACAGTCATGAGGTCATGAGGTCATGAGGCACGGTCCCACTGGCGTTGTTTTGTCAAGAGTACCGAGTTAACTCTCAGAAGCGTCCACCTGAGGATCAGATGGAACAGCATGTCTCCACGGTTCCTGTCCCCACGTGGTTGTGGGTTGCCTCAGGAAGGGTTAAGTCCCCAGCACTTTTGGGGTGCACATACTTCAAGGCCGAGCGGGCTAATATTCTAAACGGATGTATTTTGTAGGCTTAAATTTACATGATTTGGGAGACCAAGAAATCACAGAAACAAGAAGACCAACTTAGGGGCTCAGGTCATGATCTCACGGCTTGTGAGGTCGAGCTCTGTGCTGACAGCCTACAGCCCGGAGCCTGCTTCAGATTCTGTGTCTCCTTCTCTCTCGCCGCCCCCCTCCTCCACCACTTGCACTCTGTCTCTGTCAAAAATGTATAAACGTTAAAAACTTTTTTTAAAAGATCAACTTGAATATTCTAGAACACTGCATTCCCTGATGATTATTTAATGGCTGCTAAGGACAGCTCTCTTTCTGCTGGAGGAAACACTGAGTCTCTCCAGGACAGTATTTTTCCAAGTCTTTGCCAGTCTCTGCCATCAGTTTTCTCCTCCTTTATTCTGAAAGCTGCAATAATCACATATTTCCAATATATGAACCTCCTGGACAGACCTTGCTCATTGGGTGTTCCATTTCATGTGTGATGTATACTTTTTAAAAAATTTGTTTTAAACGTATTTATTTTGAGAGAGACAGAGAGTATGTGAGTTGGAGGGAGGGCAGAGAGAGAGGGAGACAGAATCCCAAGCAGGCTCTGTGCAGGCAGCAGGCAGAGCCCGACACAGGGCTCGAACCCACAAACCATGAGATCACGACCTGAGCCGAAATCATGAGTTGGACGCTTAACTGACTGAGCCACCCAGGCGCCCCTGTGATATGCACTTCTTACCAGGAGGGGTGGCCTTCAGGAAAGGTGGTGGCAGAGACAGATGCTAACATATTTCTCACCTCCATTTTCACCGCTCGGCCAGTCAGCCCAGTTGGGCAGCGGTCATAGCCCCAGCCTGGCAAAGCCTCGTCCGTCTGAGGTCTTTAATCAGCAAGACTGAAGCTTCTAAACTTGATCCAAAGTCTGGCTGCCTCTTGACCACTGTCAATGTTCCATCACGGGCAGTCAGCCAGGAGCAGGGGCGGGAGGAGCAGGCTGATGTGTTGGGAGCACTCTCACGGTGCCTGGAGGAACAATCGCTGGAAAAGCATTTACGATAAATGAAAACCCAGGTTGTGTTCTCGAGAGGGCGGCAGCCCCCAGTCTAGGCACTATTTCTCTCTGCTGGACGGACCTGGCCATGCCGGAAGGTGCCATGCCAGGGCCTCTGGGACTGGTCTGCAACGGCTTCAGCTCACATTATGTTCCTTCCATGAGGCATTAAGTTCCTAACTCCTCACCCTATTTGTCTAGCCGAAATGCAGAGGGCAAATGCCATGGCTGAAATACTCGGCCTTGGTGAATCAGCTCCTTCCCCGGAGCTCTGTAAGACTGACTGGGGAGTTTCAGTTTGGAAAAAAAACAGAGATTGCTCAACCTGTGAGCAGACTTAATTCTAACACACTGCGCTGTGAGTCGAATACAGGCTATGAGGAGCCTTCTGGGGCCATGAAGAATGGCCTTCCCTCTGTCCCCAGAGTGTGAAGACAGGCTGACTAATCACATGACAACATCTCTGAAGCAGCCTTCTTCATGCTGATAAAGCAAGGAAATCTTATGAAACACCAGGGAGTGGTTACAAAATGCAGAGCAATTTCAAAACGAGTGATAAGAAAGCTGTGGCTAAGGGGCAAAGTGGCCACTAAGCACCCCGACCCTAGGGAGCTCAGCGTGAATTTCTTGGGAGGGCAGGAAGCAAGAACTGGGCTTCCCTGGGACTGAGGAAGGTTCACCAGCCCGGCAGAAGCCACGGGTATGTATCTGGGGCATATGCCTCCCTTCTCTCCCTCAGAAGCACCACATCCACAAGAATGAACCGTGTGTGTTTCTTGTTTTGAAAGCCCTACAGGGGAAATATTTTTCACAAAATACATTATCATAAGCATTTCCTTTAAACCACTTTTCTGGCAGGCCCTTATTCTCGTGTTTGTGTTGTTGTTTTGAACTCCTGCAGCAGGAGATAAAGGAGTCTCCCTGGAGAGGCACGACCAGAGAATTCCCCCTCGGACAGCAACCCTGGGCTCAGCTGCCATAGGCTAGACGAGGGCCAGACTTTCCGGGTGGTCACCGAACGGCACCTTGGCTTACAGCTGAAGAACTCTAGCCATACCAAACCGGACTAGAAAACAGACTTTAATTTTACACGTACGAATGTCAGCTCAGGTTTACAGCAGGTAAGAAAAATATATACAAACTGTGGCTTAAAAAAGGAAAAGGAAGAAACACGCAGCCCGTGTTTGCGCTGACGTGAGTCATCCCAGGAATCCGACTTTCTGTCTCTTGGGCCCCAGGCTTTCCTCCTTGTGTAGAATGCTCTGCAGGGAGGCGTGCAGCACCTTGCCCACTCGCTTGCCAGTCTGCAGGGCAGAAGAGAGCACACACCCACTTGTGAGGCACACACACCCAGCCCAGGAGAGCTTCCCTCGCTGCCTGCCAGCCGTCCAAACTATACCTCCAAACTATACCGGCTCCATCTGCCTTAAGGGACTTTTATTTAATTAAACAAGTCAATACAAAAACAACCCCCAAACAACAACAACAACAGAACAGTTACCTTCTGGAAAAATCTCATACTAAAAACAAAAACAAAGGAGAACACCTACCCCCAGGCCCAGGCGGCCAGCAGGAAGCAGCCAAGGCTGCCTCAGCCATCAGCTCCCGCTTAGCACTCCCGCTGCCATTACAACAAGCAGCAAAACCGTCAAGCAGACCTGGTTTTGGTTACTGCCGAGTCCTGCTGCCCGGTGGGGAGAAGGCAGAGGGAGGCCACAGGGAACCGAGAGTGTGTCTAATGAAGGAACAGATGGCGCTGGGGACACGTTTGAACAAGCAGTTTCTCATTCACCTGCCACCAGATCTCTAAGCGGGACTGTTCAGAGGGGACCCAGCTGATACCTGGGTAGGGTCTCCGGTATCGCTGCCACGCAGAGAGGCCAAAAGAATGGGATGTCAGGAGCAAGACGCATCAAGAGGTCAGACAACCCGCAGACTTCCTAATTAGCCCCCACACAGGAGACACGAGGAGGGACCCTCAAAAAGAACTCACTAACATACAAAAATCTTTCTTTATGAAACTGTTTTCTGTGTCTGAGCTCATGAATAATTTTTTTTAATGTTTATTTTTGAGAGAGAGAGAGAGAGAGAGAGTGAGCAGGGGAGGCGCAGAGAGAGGGGGACAGAGGATCTAAAAAGTAGGCTCTGCACTGATAGCACAGAGCCCGACGCAGGGCTTGATCTCATGAACCAGGAGATCATGACCTGAGCTGAAGTCAGACGCTTAACCGACTGAGCCACCCAGGCGCCCTGCTCATGTGTATTTCAAGACTATGATGAACCAACCACAGATCTCCACGTCGTCAAGTCTTCCACATTCCCACAGAAGTTTTCATTCAGTTGTGCTGCCGGTTCCACTCTCGGCAACGTCAGGGAGAAAGATACCCAGGCCAGGACCCTCGCCTCAACTCTCCCAGTTACGAGGAACTTCTCCCCTGGCCCCTAACTGGAACACAGGATGAGACTCCCAAGTATTGCCGGAAATTCATATGAAAAGATCTCATTCCAAAAATGGGAAGTGTTCACTTGCATGAGATGCAAAGTCAGGGCTAAGGACCAAAGTGACCAGAAAGGTTTTTTACCATAACATGAGAGAAGGAGAGCATGTCAGAGTCGATCAGAGAGGGTTACTGATTACTCATATAAATGAAGGTGGGGGACGGGGTAAGAGGGGACGGGACAGACAGGACACTAGGACTTGGGAGGTCTGAATGTGAACGGCAGAGGCCAACCCCCCACCGATGTTTTAAGCTTCACAACAGGCATTTCTGGATTGCTGCTTCCCTGGGTGAGGCCAGAGCAGTCAGACAGGACCACGGGGCTATGGTTCCCCCTGAGCTGGGTCTGCAGACCTCATCTGCCGAGCCCCGGAGGAGGATGTAGCTCGGCTCACCAGACAGAGCTCTGGCTCTCCTACCAGCCACGGCAGCCACAGCCTACCTGGTTTGTAGGGTTAAAAATAGCTCAGTGTGGCTGCAGGGGTGCCAGGGCAGCCCTAGAAGCGCACAGTCTGGGTGTGAATCCTACTGCCGGCATGATGAGCTGGGAAACCCACAGGCAACTTACCTATCTGCTACATGTCTCAATGTCCACGTCTGCAAAACCAAGGATAACAACAATGGTTGCCCCGCAGGAAGGCTAAGGACTAAATGACATAATAGGTTGGGTGCCTGGGTGGCTCAGTCGGGAGGAGGCATCTTGACTTTGGCTCAGGTCATGAGCTCGTGGTTTGTGAGCTGGAGCCCCACATCGGGCTCGCTGCTCTCAGCCTGTCAGCACAGAGCCTGCTTCGGGTCCTCTGTCCCCCTCTCTGCTCCTCCCCCACCTGCGCTTTCCCAAAAGTAAATAAAAATAAGTAAATAGATAAATGACATAATATGTTTAAAGCACTAAACACAGAGCACCTGACACATAGTGAGTGCGCGATAAATTGTCGTGATTCCTTACTGCTTTTCTTGTTTTACGTACTGGGATTCCCGTAAAATTCTCCTGGAAGAGGTGGGGGAGAAGAGCTCCTTCCAAGACAAGGTTTCAGAGCCACTTGTCTAGAGAGGCAGAACTTATAAAGTATTTGAAGGGTTTTTGTTTAAAAAAAAAAAAAAAAAAACTAACCAATTGACCAACCGGCCACGAAGAATCCCCCTGCCGTGCACGGCGAGAGACACCTGAGCTCCTGGCAGACCCACGCCGCGACACTGCCGCACCCCCATGCCCTTGGGGGCCGTCATGCGGCCTCACAACACGCCCTGCGGCACGCACCCTGACCGCTGTTACACTCTCCCTGAGATGAGCTGCCTCCCAGCCCGGGTAGTCTGTCTTCACGCCTGAGTTCTCGACACCGTGCACACCGCTCATTTTTGCTTTCAAATAAGACAACAGAAAGAGAAAATGGACTTTAAATGCTTAGAGCCTTCAGTGCAAAGTCAGTGTTTCCAGGCGTGAAGGAAGAGTGTGAGTGGCAACCTTGCCTGCTAGTCAGCCATGACCTCTGGACGTTGAGTTGTGACGCAGTACCCAGAGCAAAAAACCTGGGTCTGGCCAACTCTGTTCCCGGCAAGTCAGTCAGTCAGTCGGTCAGTGTCAGAGTCCTCAAAGATTTCTGGAAAGTCAAGGTGGACGTGGGGGAAGGGGAGTCTGGGAAGACACAGGTGGTCCCTGCCACGGGGGCCTTTCAGGCCTGTAAGGGAGACACACGCATCACCCCAATGGTTGGTGCTGCCTGACAGCCTGAGACCCGTGGGGAGTGACCCACCCCGAGGCAGTTGGAAGGATTTCCTGTCTGTCTCCTTTTGAACACTTCTAGAGCCATGAAGACATGGGGAGACGGCATCCTTCAGCCCCCCGGCTCTACCTTTTCTCATTCCCTTCAAAGGACAGGAAGCAGTCAGGCGGGACCCCAGTTCCCTCATCAGATCACAAAAGCCTGGGGTTTTAGTTACAAGCGATTCCACGTTATCAGTCCAACACACTCATCCGTTTCATCTAGAACCATGGAAATGTGAGATCAGAGAGGGAGAAGACAAGGAACGATCACTGACAGGTTCCTTACCTCCCAGTCCGGAGCCCCCACGGCCACCACCCTTTGCCATGTCAGTAGAAACCAGCTCACACCAGCTGTTCTCCCACACAGCTCTAAGTCTGGGGTCAAGGGCACAAAGGCAGAATTCCCCTGGTGTGACCAAGGGGGTAAGAAGCGGCAGCAAACACTCCCAGACAGTGCCTGCACCTGCTTCAGGGCCAAGCCTCACCTCCATCATCTCGAAGATGCTCTCTGGGTCCAGGCTGCCCTTCCCCACTTTCCTCATGCATGTCACGACTCCCTTGCTGGTCACGGACACCAGCAAGCTGGCCAAGGAGCAGGCCTCCTCCTGGAGAGTAGCATCCACTACGTGCCGGTAGCCAATCTGCAAGGTCAGGGTGCACACGCGGGTAACACACATCCCAGATGCCCACCCTGGACAGCCTCGTGGAGGGAGTATCTCCACCAGCAAAGAACCTGCACTGCCCGTTCCAGACCTTATTTTAGATTCTGCTCATATGGAAAATGCCTGAAACAATGTTCAGCAATTCTATCACGGGCCACTCTGCCAGCAGAACAACAAAAGCATAAAAAGGAAACGTGGGGTGGGAGTGGGGTTAGAGCCATAATTCAGAGACTATCCAAGTGAGGCCACCAAACGTCTCCAACAGAGGGGCCCAGGGAGAAACTGACATGTGAGGCCACACAGATGTTTCGCTGAAGACAAAGGTGAATCAAGGGGGTGCAAGCTAAGTCACATGCTCAAAAATGAGTCAAGTGCAGATGGCTTTGGCCAGGCCCCACATTTCACCAAACCCCCAGGTTCGTGAAGTGACTTCAGTGGAATTAAACCTGACCCATACAGTCCTGTTTTTACATGAATCCTGTGCGGAATCAGGGACAACCTCAGCCAACGCAGGCCTGTCTGCACGGCCTTGGGCAGCGCCAGGTACACAGCAGCATCAGCCAGAGCTTGGGCTCCACGGGCCTCGGTGCTAACGTAAAAGCCACACTTGACACAACAGATGCCCAGATCCTGCTCCAACCCCTCACTTCACAGATATGGACACTACGGCCCACAGAGGGGGCAGTGTTCGCCCTTCAACCTCCCTGCTATTATTCTTCCAGCCTCGACCCCATAGAATTGAAGGAATTAAGGGAAATGGGCACACAGGGTGTTTCAGTGAAATGCCTGGTATGGAGGAGCTTAACAAACTCTGGCTACTATTACTATGAACCCCCTCATGTCCCCCTGCGACTCCGTCATGTCTTCCAATTAAAACAAATAAAATAAAAGGAAAAGCTGCTCATATAGTGGCTTCTAAAATAAGCAAATTACTGGACTTGGATTAAAGCTATTTCTATATGATTTGTGCAGCTGTAGCCTCTCAATCTATTAAGTAACCTTAATGGGCTGGGGTTGAAGCAGACTCACGAGGGAGTCCAAAGCCGTCAGATACAACCACATACCTTGCACAGGGTGACAATGCAGGGGACATGCTCCACGCTTAGCCGGATGCAGTCATAAGGGTCATCCGAGAGCTCAATATCCTTGGACCCGTCTTCCTCCTCTAGAACCCGAACCCTTGGGATCCTGGAAACAGAAGCCCAATCAAACTCCCCGCTTCCCGTGGGGAAGAGAGAGCACTTCTTTTTCTTGAGATTGACGACAGGGGTCAGAATTCCTGCGCCTCACAAGATGAAGTCACACTCTGTACTTTATCAGCCTCATCCCTGCCATCCCTCTCAAGAGTGCACAGGCAACGCCAGAGAGCAGTGGAGGAAGGAGGTCTTTTTCAAAATAACACTTGGTCAAAAAAAAACAAACAAACAAAAAACAAGCAAAACACTTGGTCAATCGGATATGCACACGGGGGGGGGGGGGGGGGAAGGAATCTCGATCCCCGCCTCATACCATATATAAAAATCCATACCAAATGGACTGTAGAGATAAAGGGGAAAGACAAAACAATAAAGCTTCTAGAAGAAAAACTAAAAACCTAAAACTAATCTTCAGCATCTTGGCGTAGACAAAGATTTCTTAAACAGGACACAAAAAGGGCTTACCATAAAGGGAGGAAAAAAAAAACCAAAACCCGATAGATGCAATTGTGTTGAGAACTGTGAACATCTGAAGAATCATAAAACCCAGCACACAGATTTCTATATTGTGCTGTTTGTGAACAAGGCAAAGAATCTTAACCTAAGAGTGAATCCCTTCATGCTTAAATTACACAGGGTGTGAGGGACTTGTTAGGGAATGTGATGAGTTATTATGTGATCAGTTATATGAGGTTCTTCTTGGTCTTTACCTTGTTACTTTCAGGCAGAAATTCATTTGTTACTCAGAAACTCTTCTTTGACATTGGAGGCCTTTGTATCCAAGATATTCTGAATATGTAAAATTATGTGTACCAATGGAATACACTACAATAAAATAATACCATATATCTGGATAATCCTCTAGAGTTTATTGGAATCCTTCCACATTTATTATTTCATTGAAAACAAAAAAGCAATGAAATAGGTAAGAGTTGGACATTTTAACTGCCTGTTACTCAGTTATGTTCTTCAAAGACAGAAAAAGACAAATGAAACCATGGTCAATGTTGTCCTCCCCTCCCCATCCTCAGAGTCTAACACACTAACTGCCACAAGGAGGGACTCATTTATTGCCTAAGATTTAATTACTTGTTCAAGGTCACAGGCACTAACAATTGTTGGAGCAAAGACTAAACGCAGGCCTTCGGGCCCCAACAGCAGTGTTTGCTCTGTACCACTGCTAACATAACAGCATCTGCCTATATAAAGGCAGAGAAACTAGAAAACCAGAGAAGAATAATGGACACGTGTCTGTATTTTCTCTGAAACTGACCAACCTGTCCACTTTTAACATGTTGGCAGGTAAACAGATGACGAAGATAAAGCCTGGGTCAGTAAGAACTTAGGCAGGTGCTGAGGAGTCCCTGCCCATAACTACCGTCAATGTGTCCATCTGCTCTATATTTAGAAACACATTTGTCCAAATTAACATATTTAGACCCATGGAAGTGAAGACCATGTTCTGAAAGGTATTAGGAAATGCTACTAAGGCTGATGAGAAAGCCTGGGGGCTAAGAGAGCATCAATAGCTAACATTTCATTATTCTGGAAAGAGCTACTTACGCTAGTAGAGACGTTCCCAAAGGGGGGAATGTCTCCAGTGCTGTCTAAAGGGATAAACCCGACCTCTTTGATTTCATTGGCCAGGGCCTCTGTACACAGGCTGCATTTATTGCTAATTTTTTATCTCGACTAAACGGATATTAGAAATGAAATGATCTTCCCACATCAGGCTGATGGTCTACTTTCAGAAAGGCATGCATAATCAGCACTAAGCAGAATGAGACATTTTCTCAATGGCCCTCTGTACAATGTTTCAAAATTAATTATTATGTGGATCCTGAGAAATTTAACTGAAGTCCATGGGGGAGGGGAAGGAAAAAAAAAAAAAAAGAGGTTAGAGAGGGAGCGAGCCAAAGCATAAGAGACTCTTAAAAACTGACAACAAACTGAGGGTTGATATGGGGGGGTGGGAGGGAGGGGAGGGTGGGGGATGGGTATTGAGGAGGGCACCTTTTGGGATGAGCACTGGATGTTGTATGGAAGCCAATTTGACAACAAATTTCATATTAAAAAAAATTAAAATATATATATATATATATATATATATATATATATATATATGAACTCCTGTTTGTCAAAAGACAGCATTTAGAAGTTAAAAAGAGAATCCAGAATGGAGAAAAATATTTGCAAACGTTGTGTGTGCGTGCATGTGTACATATAAGCAGACATGTTACGTAAAGAATTCCTACCAAACGTAAAAGACAACCCAACAGAAAAATAGGCAAAAAGACTGGAATGGGAACTTCATAAAAGAGGCCACTAAAGTAGTTGATAAACACACAAGAAGATATTCAACTTAAATATTCATCAAGGAAATGCAAATTAAAACAATATGATACCAAGAGACACTCACTAGAATGACGGATATTAAAAAGACAAAAAAAAAAGAAAAAAAAAGCCCACAAGTTGGCAAAGATATGAAGCAACCCAGGATGCTTATACAACACTGGTGGGAGTATCATCCAGTAAAAGCACTTTAGAAAACTGTTTTGCAGTGTATCTACTAAAACCAAACACAGCCATGCCTTATGATCCAAAACTTTCACCCATACCCAACAGAAATGGGTAAATACGTGCAAGAAAAATACAAAAATGTTCGTGTTTGGAATAGCCAAAAAAACTGGAAACTGCCCAGATGCTCATCAACAGCAGAATGGATAAATCAACTATGGCACAGTCACACAATGGAACAGCAGGCCGCGTAGAGCAAACTATGACTCCGGGCCACAATACGAGTGTCTCAAAACATAATGCTCAGTGAATGAAGCAGACACACAAAAACACCACACGGTATGATTTCATTTATATCAAGGACAAAACCATTCTATTGTTACAGGACAACGGTTCTCCTCAGTGGGTGTAGTGACTGCACGGGGGTGGAGGGTGAGAGGGCTTCTGGGGGCCTGAACACATTGTTTCTTAAGCCGGGTGCTGGAAAATACATTTAACCCACAGAGTCCATTCATCTCTGTCTGGGGTGGGGGAGCCAGGGAGGAAGAGGCGGTCCATTCAGCTACCGTGATAGAAACAGCGTTGGTGCCTTTCCCTGCTCCTCTAACAAAAGCCGTCGATGATTCCAGCCCTGTTGGCTGTCCCTACACAAGGCAACATCCAGAGCAGATAAGCCGCGGCCAGGGAACGTCCACAGGAGCCAAGGAGTCCTGCTAGGGTCTGCCCTGGCTCACAGTCTCCGTGTCAAGGGCACCCAGAGTGGAAGTACTAAGTAATATCCTATTTGAGCAAGTCAGGTAATCCATTTGAATTTGGGTCAGTTATGTTAAAACACACACACACACACACTCTCCTTCCTGACACTTTGGCCACAACGTAGTTCAGCAGAAGGGCTACAGAAGAGCCTCTGTCCTTCTAAAGGACACGAACTGGATGTATGGTCTTTCCATGTACCAGGGGACCTGATGTCTCATATGGTCCACATCCCTTGCTACCTGCAGGGCTATTCTTGTTCTGGGGACAAGACTCCTGGCTACACCCAGGACAGGTGTCCTCCCCAACTTGAGCAGCTGGGTCTTACCATCCTGGGGCACAGCTTGCCCAACACTTCCCCCACAGCCAGACAGCCTCGAGCCTTGTCTGGTTCTACTCTCTCTTTTTGCCCTGGTGCCTGTGGAAAACCAGCTGGCAGATGGGGAGTGCTTTCCAAAGCTCCAGGTCCAACAGATGGCCACTTCCTTTCTTCTCCGATAGAGCCCGAGCACAGGCTGCCACAAATGGCACTGGTACTCGGGCCCCACGGTGGCCACAAAGGCATGGCCCGCCTCCTGACTGGTCTCAGCCAGGAGTCTAGTGGCACAGCTTGGGGTGGGGGTGGGGGGCTCCACAGCTTTCGTTCTCAGCAGGTACTCCATCCTGCAATGTCTCACCTGAATTTACTTAACTTTGTTTTTGCTTTCTTCTGAATTACCCAGGCAGTCTAAATCCACCATAGAAAACCTCTAAAATACAGATGAATGTTAAGTCGCCTATGATGGGAGCCCTAGAATAGAATCACAATGACCATCCTGGGACATATCCAGACATATTAAATATACGAGTTACCAAAAGTAAAAATCAACGAAACAAACAAGATGAGAGGTCTGTGTTTAATGACTGGCTTTCTGGATTAACAAACTTCTAAAGAGGCTGCTGTGCAGGATTTCAATCCCCTATGTTGGGACACTCCGGTTGTTCCCAACTTGTCACCATTACAAAGAGGCTGTGATGAACATTCTAGAATAATACCCTTGCCTACTTATCCAATTAACCCCTTAGACGATAACCCTAGAAGTCTCTAACCCTCATTTTCTAAACCCCACGGTCCTCCACTCCCTCAATGTAAGCTCTCTCGTGGCATGAACGTCACCACCCATGTATTTATTTTTGAATGCTGCAAACCGTCCTCAAAGAAGCTGGCACGTAGAAAGGGAGAAGGCTACAGGATCAAACGGTTAGAGGGAATGCCAACTCCAAGAAGGCTGAGTGCCTCGTCCCTTGCTGCACATCTGGCCAGGGAGCCTAACCATAGTGGCGTAACCACTTCCTGCTCTTAAAGCCAAATGAAGGCTGCCGCCCTGCGTTTAGAACATTCTTGTGTCCGATCGGGGAATATGTGAGCACCTACTCTGTGTCAGGCATTGCCAGTAGTGGTGGGGATGTAGCAGACTGCACAACAGGTGAAACCCACACCCCCGAAGTTCTGTACCCAGTAACAGTATTTGGACAGTCGACCTCTGGGTGGTTTTCACTCCATTTGCTTCTCTGTGGTTTTCTAACATTTTTCTACATGGGACATGGTTACTTATGAAAATAATAACATAAAAAACAAATACAGAAACATATGCATGTATTTAGTTTTATCTTGTGAAATCCGGAGCTTACCATTAAAGGCCACCATTTTTCACGCTAAACCCCTTGTCACCTTCCCCTGGAAGCTTTGGTAGAAGTGTCCTGAGTCTTCATCACAAGTGTCGGCTGGGGTTCTCCGCAGGCCCACGGGGCTGTTTGCAGGAAGACTCACCTTGTATTGAAGAGAGCAGCCTTTACAGCAATGGAGATGGTGTCGAACAAATTCCCGCCACATTCCAGCAGCTAAGGGAGGCAGGGAGTGAGGTGGGAAGAAAAAGCAAGGGTCATTTCTTACTCTAAGTATTATCCTAAGTAAAGGACACTGGTTCCTAAGAAATACTGACCGAGCATTTACAAAATAAAGAAAAGAACAGGCGGTTGCTCTCCTGGCTGACACTCCAGGCGTCACCCTAATTGCAAGAAGCACCTGGAGGCCGTGCTGGCCTGGGCCCCACGGCTGAGGTCGCCGCTGGCATCGGCTGTGGGGCCACCACTCAGGCCCCGGCTTGCAGTGGATCTCCTCTAACTGGCCCCCCAGCCAGTTGGGTCTGCACTCAAGGAGGAAATGATCACCTGCATTTTGTCCCAAATGGCTCCTGATTGCAGAGCCTGGTGGCTACTTAACCAAAGGCAGGCGGGTCCCAAGCCCGGGCCTTCCAAACCCGACTCAGAATCTGGTGCGTTTCCTTCACACGCTGCATTCGTGCCCAGGGCAAATCTCTAACTTCCCTTTAAGCTCGAACCTCAAGTGCAGACAGCACCCTTCCCACGACACTGCATAATTACTGCTTATTAAAATATGACCTCCCCTGACTCCCCACTCCACCCCGCCAGCCCGTACTACTGCCTGGCTTTGTCACAGCAGCCTACTCGCCTAGCACGCGACTAGCCCTTCTCTACGCTGGTTCAGACACACTGCCGCACAGCGAAGAGCTCCAGCTGGACTCCTGAGTCAGACTGTCTGCTAGGATCCCCATGCTCACCGGGCAGCCGGGAGCTACCTCAGTGCTCCGTGCCTCATGAAGGGCAAAAATCACAACTATGTCACAGAGCTGTCACCAAGGCGGAAGGAGCCGGGGCGCCTGGGTGGCTCAGTTGGTTAAGCAGCCGACTCTTGATTTCCGCTCAGATCATGATCTCACGGTTCATGGGATCGAGTCCTGCGTGGGGCTCCGTGCTGGCCGTGTGGAGCCTGCTTGGGATTCTCTCTTTCTCTCTCTGCCCCTCCCCAGCTCACGCTCTCTCTCAAAGTGGATGAACAAACTTAAAAAAAAAAAAAAAAAAATTTTTTTTTTTTTTTTTTTTTAAAGAAAAAAGAAAAATGCGGGGTGAGACCCTGGCATGTGTACTTTAGTCTTGAGGTGGCCCTGAGGATCAGCCTGGGCTGAAGGCCACCATTTCACACGCCACTCTTCCACAGCATCTACTTTATGCAGAGAAAGTGCTCCAGCAGCCACGGAGCCCCCCAGTCGGAAAGGACCCTGGAGAGCCCATCACCCACCCTTACTTGGCAGGTGGGGACACAGAAGCCCTCTCACTCGTGCACAGTGGCCTGATACAGACTCTGATTTTCAACATTCTGGCTTATCGGCAAGAGATGAAATCAAGAGGGCAGAATGCTAAACCCTATCTGCCGAGGGCCCCCCAAAGGGCAGTTACCAATCAGCCCGCCCTCCTCCATGGATACAAGGGATGAGCCCACTCCAGGCCTCAGGTCCGCCTGCCCAGGCTCCTCAGGCTGTGCCACACGATGGGGTAAGCCAGATGGGGCGCTGCGAGGCTGACACTCTTCTCTGCAGCTTGCTGGCCACATACCTTCCGGGATTCAGTTTCCCCATCGGGAAAGCAAAGCCACGCTTCTCTACTGGGTGACCGTGAGGATTAAATGAGATCACATCCTTACCATTCCTGGCACATAACAGGGGCTTGAAGGCCCTACCTTCCTCTCTCGGAAGCCAAGCGGCTGCAGCCTAGCAAGAACCTTTCTGCCAAACACAGTGGTACAGCCAGGAGGCAGGGGAGAGTGGGCGCGATATGAAGACCCAAGGCGGCCCGACCCGGTGTCTGAACAGGCCCAGGCAAGCTAGGAGAGAACGGGAGGTGCGGGACGTCTAGCGTTACAGAGAGCCTGGGCCGTGGTCCCGGCTCCAGGGTGAAAATCCCTCCTATAACAGAGGTGGGGAAGCAGAAGTGGAGAAGAAGAGGATACACCTGGTCACAAACACACCTTCCCCTGTCAGGTGCACAGGTTCCAGAACTCTTCTTTTAGGGGAAGAGCACAATTTATGCTGTTGGCCTTCTGGGAATGAGGGGTTTCTTTCTGATGTCTTCTTTTCTTTTTTTAATGTTTATTTATTCATTGTTTAGAGAGACAGAGAGAGAGAGAGAGAGAGCGCATGGGAGGGGCAGAGAGAGAGGGAGACAGAATCGGAAGCAGGCTCCAGGCTCCGAGCTGTCAGCACAGAGCCCCACGCGGGGCTTGAACTCATAAACAGTGAGATCGTGACCTGAGCTGAAATCAGACACTTAACTGATTGAGCCAGAGGGGTTTCTTTTCACAAGGCAAACCTCCAAAACCGTAATACTGCTAGGACGCACAAGTATAAAACATGTCTCCCCACAAGACACCTGCTCCTCCTGGACTTCCCCTCAACCATCCTCTCAGACCCCCGGGCTCAGCACCTCCAGGCACCACACATAGCCAGCTGCCAGGTGCTGCGGTCGCTCCCCCCCTCCCCCTGCCTTGCCCATGCCCAGTGCCACGGACCACGTGCCAGCCTCTCATCCCCACTCCCGGGGCTCATCACAAGACAGCCTTGTGACGGTCTCCCCACCAAAGGTCGCCTGTATACTGTCAATGTGACAGAGTCCTGACAGTTCTCCCACTCGGAGTCACAACCAGGCCCCTGAAGGAGTGCGAAGTGGAAAGAAGAGGGAAGCGTCCAGGAAGTTACATTTCTAGTCTCATAAAATACCCCAATGGAGGTAAAAAGAATAATACTGGAAATAGGTGGTTGGTCTGACTGTAATAGGTTTCAAGTAAAGGCACCTACACTAAAAGCATAAAAACATGGAAAGTTGCCCAGCGAATATTTGGTTGAAAGATGGGCTCTGCCTGAGGACTATCCGGACCGGTTGGTAAAAATACATCGAGATTCACTCACTTTTGCAATTCCAGTGACAAGACTGGATTCCCACCATCTTGCTTCAAACATGGACTCGATGCATTCCGCGTATTTTTAGATGTAAAAGATAAAACAAAAACCCACGCGTGCCTCGCACGCACGAGGCACATTCCCATCAAGGCTGAAAGCAAACATTTGCTTTCACAGAAGTGGAAGCCTCCGCAGATGCGAATTACATGAATGACAAAAACGGATCTACCTCAATAACAGAATTTCAAAAACTGCTTTCCTAATTCATTCAAAACTTTTCTGAGGATGACAACATTTCAAAAGATCATGTCTTATTTCCAAAATAAGACAGAGCCTGGAGAAAAAACAGGAGAGAAGAAATCCAAACGCGAGGAGTCTTAAAAGGAAAGGTCTGCAGGTGACAGGGACACGGTGTGCCACTGAGGCACCTGCTAACCATATATTCCCCCCACCCCACCCCCACCCCCGCCCCGTGGAAGAGGGCGCAGGTTCTAAGCTGAGACAACGTCCGATATTCATCCATCTTGCACAAGCCTTCACTCAGAGAACAGGCCTCTGGACGAAATCATAAAGTGGATCAGGACCCCTCACCGGGCCAGCCTCCTATAAAAATCACAAGTGCGGACAAATTCTGACGAGGAGCAAAAGCAGGATCGCCAACGGACAGGTGCAATGCATCACAACGCTCCTGCCTTTAGCTTCTTGGGGAGGAAGGAAAAGAGAGAATGTTCCTCAGACACAGGGTGGAACCTTACAGTTCGTACCATGGGGCTGCACCTCCCCAGGCGGCTGTGAAGCCCGCCCCTTATCAGTGAGGACTGGAGGCTGCCGGCTCCCGCCTCATCACATCCAGCACCTGCAAAAGTACTTGCTTAGTAGGAATCACACTAAAAGGTACATCCCGCTTATCGGACACGAGGAGAAGCAAACGGACTTGTCATTTCATTATTTTCACCCATTAGCGTCAGCGTCCAGAACACCCCTAACCTGCGGGACAATGGTAACCACTGTTACCTTTTGGCTAGTTGTGCTCCACCCATTATCAAATTAATTTAAAAGTATCCAGAAAGCCCCACCCTGTTTCATGCAGGGCCAACATCTGGAGACAGCCAGGCTCTTCCTCATCAAGAAGTTCCCTCTCAGTCCACGGAATCTGCTTTATCTCTAGATTCATGAAAGAATCTGTTTGGCTGACGGCCTAGCCTTGTGACCTCAATCTGAAGGGGAAGATGTAGCCACTCATCTCAAGGTTCATGAAATTTCACTAAAAGGAATAAAGAGACCCAACGAGAGCCTGCCTTACACGAATAAGCACGTGGCACAATTAATCACACCGTCCAGGGGCCAAAACCAGGCGAGGAGCATTTGGGAAAACATCAGCAAGGAAATGGGAGATTGGCCTAGAGAGGCTCCTGTAGGAGTGGACTCGGGGGAGAAGGCTGCAGGGTCTCAGGGTCCTCCCCTGGGAAGTGAGGAACACACCGACGGTGGGTTCCATGGTGCTTTCAAGGAAGGAGGGCTTGATGAGGTCAACAGCAGGCACAGGCATTAGAGACCCAGCTTTGAGTGCCAACACCACTACTCACGAGCTGAGACCTCTTGCGCTAGGTCACTCTGCCTCCCTGAACCTTCGTTCCCTCACCTGTAAATGGGGCAATAGCGCCCGCTCGCTGAAGAGTCGTAAGGGCTAAATGAAATGCATAGAAAGAGTTCATCCCCGGGGCGCCTGGGTGGCGCAGTCGGTTAAGCGTCCGACTTCAGCCAGGTCACGATCTCGCGGTCCGTGAGTTCGAGCCCCGCGTCAGGCTCTGGGCTGATGGCTCGGAGCCTGGAGCCTGTTTCCGATTCTGTGTCTCCCTCTCTCTCTCTGCCCCTCCCCCGTTCATGCTCTGTCTCTCTCTGTCCCAAAAATAAATAAAAAACGTTGAAAAAAAAAATTTTTTTTTAAAAAGAAAGAGTTCATCCCCATTCCACGTACAAGAGTACGCCAACTTGTCTAACTTCTGCCTATAACTTCTACCTGATGGCATCTAGAAAGCATCTCTTGTTTTTTATTTCTTCCCTGATGAGCTCGGGGGATAATTTTAGGTGCTACCATGATATGACTATGATTTCACTGTAGGATGGTATTATATATACAATACATACGTTGTATTTAATTTAAAAAACTCAATACAGGGGTGCCTGGGTAGCTCACTCGGTTAAGCGTCCGACTCTTGACCTCGGTTCAAGTCACAGTCTCATGGTTTGGGGGTTTGAGCCCTGTGTCAGGCTCTGTGCTGGCATCACGGAACCCGCTTGAGATTCTCTCTCCCTCTCTCTCTGTCCCTCCCCACTTGCATGCACGTGCACGCTCTCTCTCTCTCTCTCTCTCTCAAAATAAATTAATAAATAAATAATAAAGTTTTACAAAATGACAAAAATAAAACTTTACAGGACATCATTCTTTTTCCATCTAATCTCACCCTGGAAGTTGAAAGCATCCACTTGAAGAGGGCAAAAGCACCAGAAGGAAAGTAGGCCAACCAGTCTCCAGCAAAAGCAGAGAGTGTGGCCGTCTCGGCAACATGATACGTACCAGCACGTCCACATAGAGAATCCAGCAGTGCTCCCGGGGACTGATGCAGAGGGACTTCAGGTCAACGCTGCTCTTATTGTTAAATATCCGGTAGAGGGTGTTAGCAATCTCCGTGCCAAGGTCATCACCTCCCCGGCCTTCAAATTCAGGAGTAGCGTTGGCTGAACTACATAGAAGGGCAAGAGAAAAGCCGCGTGAATCTTTTCAGAAACAAAGAGCAGAGGCACACGGCTTTGTTCCAGTTTCCTTATGGAATGTTGGACGGGCCAGCGGCTGTACAAGAAAAGTCACTGAAGTGAGGAGAGGATGGCACCTGCCACTTTTCCAGCCTCCAGAAACACGCAATGAGCCAGACTGGCACGGTGCCCTGGATCTGTCAGTGTGTGTGACGGGGGTCCCCCCCGACTTCTAACAGAAGCCATCTTTATCCAAAGAGACACGAGAGAACAATAGTAAAGTGAACCTTGGCCAGTAATAATTAACTCTCTTATCTTGACAGTAGAATGCTCTTCTCGGACAGGCCCAGGAGGCCAGGAGGCCTAGAGTCAAGCAGTCTGGCCATGGAGGGGTCACATCACATACACCATCCCGAGTTTTCATTTAAAATCCACCACGAGGGGCGCCTGGGTGGCTCAGTCGGTTAAACGTCCAACTTCAGCTCAGGTCATGATCTCACAGCTCGTGGGTTCGAGCCCTGTGTCGGGCTCTGTGCTCACAGCTCGGAGCCTGGAGCCTGCTTTGGATTCTGTGTATCCCTCTCTCTCTGCCCCTTCCCTGGTCCTGCTCTGACTTTCTCTCTCAAAAATAAACATTAAAGAAAATTTCTTTTTCTGTTTTTTAAATGTACCACCAAACTCTCAAAACAAAAACCACAATGTTAAGTACCATGACCTTCCTTGAATGATTTAGAAGATATGTATGATGGTATGCCAATTATATCACAAACTAGATTATCACTGTACTGAAAAGCAGGAAAATGAAATGAGAGAGAAAGACTGCCAGCTGATTAAATATTAGAATAGCCCTTTTACTTTATTTGCTATTTTTCAAGAGAAAAAACTTTTCCATTTTGGCCTCTTGAATCTTATGCCCAATTACCTCAACAAAGAATAAACAAGCATCAACATTTGTTGCCCTAAGCATTATTCAAAAGTATTTTGGGGGGCGCCTGGGTGGCTCAGTCGGTTAAGTTTCTGACTTCAGCTCAGGTCATGATCTCACGGTTTGTGAGTTTGAGCCCTGCGTAGGGCTCTGTGCTATCAGCACAAAGCCCTCTTGTTCTCTCTCTCAAAATAAATTAATAAACTTAAAAAAAAGAAGTATTTTGACGGGGAAGGCACCTGGATGGCTCAGACAGTTAAGCATCTGGCTTTTGATTTTCGCTCAGGTCATGATCTCGTGGTTCATGGGATCAAGCCTTATGTCAGGCTCTGTGCTGACAGCTCAGAGCCTGCTTGAGATCCTCTCTCTACCTCTCTCTTTGTTCCTTCCCCGTTTGCACAAGCATACATGCATTCTCTCTAAATAAACATTTTTTTAAGTTTTTTTTTTTTAAGATTTTCTTTTTCAGCAATATCTACACCCAACACAGGGCTCGAACTCACAACACCGAGATCAAGAATCTCATGCTCCACCGACTGAGCCAGCCAGGCACCCTATTATGCAAAAGTATTTAATGGGAAATTTTTGAGGGTTTTGGCTTAATAAAAAACAAACCCTCAATATATTATATACATCTGTGAGATAAGTAACCATTCCAATAATCACTTTGCTGTAATGAAGAGGGTCCAGAAAAGTAACAAACCAGCTGTTTCAGTCAGTACGGTCTCTACAAAATCATGTATTGAAACTTTCTGGTCCACGCACTCATCCATCTAGAAGGTACCAGCTCTATGCTAGCACTGGAGACGGAGAGACTGAGCAAGGTGGATGCAGGCCCTAAGCTGGCAATTTCACAAAGTCAGGGAGCTTCATGATAGGGAGCAAAGAGCAGGAGTAGGGCTGGGGAGGATGTCAACCAGTGCTGAGGACCTCAAACCAGAAGGTGAGCAAAAGTGGGTCAGGGTACAGACAGGCAGGGGGGTTCCAAGCAAAGCAAAACCCACATGAAGGCTCAGGGCTGTGCCTACCCCATCTGCATAATGCTAAAAATCTCACCTAATGTATTTAAACATCCCTTTTGTCTAGACCATTCTCATATAGGTGTAAGGACGACCCCTAAAACAATCAGAAGGTGTCACTATATAATAACTCTGTTTCTCTAAATATACAGTCTTCCCTTACCACTATGAGCCAGCAGAGCCCTAATTTAAAATCCCCAAGAGAAACTTCATTACTGCCACAGCAACCTTGCTATTCCCTCACTGCCTCTGCTGGACTCAGGCACTGAGCCACAAAAAGCAGCTCACTTAAGGTGAAATCATCAAGTTACCAAGGACCAACTTAGTAATTTTGCACAGCCAGCACACAAAAGCTGCTTCTAATTTACACACTCATCAATATCAAGATCTATCTTTTAAGTGTTTAAAAACACATCTCTATAGAGCTAAATAGACAAATCTAGTTAGGAGGTGCTTATGCTTAAAATGTGTCCCTTTCCCTGACTGCAGTGGGCCACGCCCTCCTGGGTATGACTAATTAATTACTTAGGGATTGATGCATTCCCTCTTCTACACCCCCAAGGGCTGATTTACAGAACCTCCTGGGTCCAACTGGCTAAATTCATCTACCCGTAAGACCACGCCCCACTGTTTTTTTGTGGTTTTTTTTTTTACATTAATTTAAAGTGGGAATTTTTCGGGGCACCTGGGTGGCTCAGTCAGTTAAGCGTCTGACTTCAGCTCAGGTCATGATCTCACAGTCTGTGAGTTCGAGCCCCGCATCGGGCTCTGTGCTGCCAGCTCAGAGCCCGGAGCCTGTTTCAGATTCTGTGTCTCCCTCTCTCTGACCCTCCCCCATTCATGCTCTGTCTCTCTCTGTCTCAAAAATAAATAAAGGTTAAAAAAAAATTTTTTTTTTAATTAAAAATAAATAAATAAATAAATAAAGTGGGAATTTTTCCTATTTTACAAGTTGTTTTTTTGTTTTTGTTTTTTTTTTTTTTTAAACACACTGTACTTTCAGCATAGCTGGTAGTCAGGCAGAGAGGAAGGTTTAGAGGCTCATGAGACCATGAAAAGCTCCCGCATCTGGATGGTGCCAAGGCCCCCGGAGTGACTCTGGGGAGGAAGCTGGGAAAATGGAAGGGAATCGTCGGGGGCCGGGCATTGGGGCACAGTAACTTCAGGTAACACAAGAAGAAAAGCCAAAGACCCCATATTCTAACAAAGGATGAAGGGTAGGGCTGGGGAAGAGAACTGAGGGTCCCCCCTCCTCACTAGGGGTGCTCCTAGCACAAGGACACTTCCTAGAAGAGGTGGACGGAGATGCCGACCATGTCAGAGGACAAGAAGCCGAATGCCCGCAGAGGCCAGCCAGGTGACCGCGTGCATCTGAACAAAGAGCAACCGGAGATCGGTGATCTGTGAGGGAGGCTGACACACTGTCCAGCCGCTCCAAAGGCATTTTAACTCACCTCTGAAAACAAACTCCGTTAGTGAAACAAAAACCTCACAAGTGGGGTCTGACCTACCGGAGAATGTGGTGAGACCTCAGATGGCCCAAGCCTCTTGTTATACAAGGTGGAAAACTTTAACAGCTCTTTTGAATGTTTACTATGTGCTAGAAACGACTCTTAGCACGTTAGATGCGCCAGCTCAATCAATTCTCACAACAACCCTACTATTTACGACCCCATTTCAGAGAAAACGAAACAGAGTCCCAGAAAGGTTATATAATTTGTCCAAGCTCACACAAGTAGGGACGGGGGAGCTAAGACTCCAAGCCAGGCAGCGCAGCCCTTATCTGCAAGGCTGCACCGGACTCTCCCTGAAGGTGGGATTCGGCATGCCTGGCTTGTAGCCTGACATGAGTCAAGCTAATGAATGGATGCTCTGGTCTTGAGATTTATTGTTAGACCACAAACACTGGAGTCAAGGAATGCAGACCAAAGGAGCCCTAAATAAAACGCTTCTCTATTAAGTGCAAAGTTTAAAAAGAGGGAAAGCACAACAGGCAGTAATCCTGGCTCCCTGCTCAGAGGTATCACAATACATTCTTTCAGCAGGGGAGTGTTTGCTCAGGGTTTGGGGCATAAAACCGAGTGGTTTCTCTGTTTACAACTGCCAAAACCAATTCAGATCCTTCCTAAGTATGACCCAGCCCCTCTTCCAGGGCAGTTGGGAAATTGCTTGCTGAGCCAATAAACTAATAAAAATCCTGGGAATGCTGCCCCACCCAGATCTCCACCCATCCTGACTCATCACCTCTACTGTGCTCCTCCTGCCTGGCACATCCCTGATTTAACTGGGGTAGAGTGAGATCAAGGCCATGTCCACCTGAGACAGGATTTCAGACACTGGCCCATTGTTTCCCTTGTGATCCATCTAGCCTGCAAATCTATAGAGTCTTACAGCCAGGTCAGGCCAGGACCATGACAGAGGACAGTGATTTAGCAGGTTCGTGGGGCAGGGCTAGCTCTGGGCCTCACCCCTCCAGGAGTCAGTCAGGTGGTCCTGGCAGCAGGCCCCAATCCCTCCCATTCCCCTGTGTGCACATGTGCTCATTTCTGAACCTGCCGAAGCTTCCTTATGAGTGGGGATGGGAACAGTAACACATTTTGAACTGTTCATTGTAAGTTTCTGGGAGAGTTATCCGTTCTTTCTGGAGACTTTCAGAGTACAGCTAGCTTCAAATGAGTTCTGTAGTTTGCCTGTCTGCTTTGTCCCCCGTCCATCAGGCACCAACAGGGACCCCCGCGAGCAGCACTAAGCACTGAGGAACAGAGATCAAGTGGCTCCTTCCACCAATTCAGGGCTTGAAGCTTCCGGTTCAATATTAGTGACAAATACGAGCGACCACATCGAAAAGTAAAGATCCCACCGGGAAGTGGCAAGTGATGAGCACACCGAAATGTCTATGAATGAAACATGTTCTCCTCAGCTCCCTCAGTGAAAAACTGAAGCCGCTGGGAGAGGCTAAACCACGCTTCCTAACCCCCCATCAACATGGTGTCAGAGCAGAGACTAGATGGACCGCCACCTAGTGGTAGCCCAGACTGACACACCAGCTCACTCAATTCTTACCTTTCCTCCAGGTTTCTGATAGAAACCATCTTTTTCAAAGTTTCAAAGTTCTTACTTAAAACAGCCTGGTCCTGGGTTATGACTAACAAATCGAAGACAGGAGATGGGAGTTAGAAGGTCCGAGATTGCTCCCAGTTTTGATGTGTGTTGCCAGGCATCCCTGGGGCAGTGCTCAGGAACCCCAAGTCTTTACTACTCCACTGGGATGGGGATGAGGGCTGGTACAGCTGAGTAGCCCCCTCCCAAGGGAAACATCCCCTAGGCACGGGGGAAAATGATGGGGGTGGGAGGCCAGGTCTACCGCAGGTTCCATGTATTATTCCAAGCCAACAAAACCAAAGTAGGACGAGTTGGCGGAAAAGCAGTTAGCTCTCTAATCACCAGGAGTTGAAATAATTAAACCCTGGAAGTTGCTGATGAGTCAAGCTGGGCTCAGACTGACAGCCCCACCCTGCCCCAATTACTGTCCTCCGGCTGGGTAACACTTCAGCTTCAGTCTGTGGATGGGCAGATGCCCTGGGCTCTCCTGCGGAAGGGCTTAGTGGGTAAAAGCCTTAGCGCTGGGCACATCTACATTCCTAGTCACTGGATGGGAATAAAGGGGTTTGTTTATGCAATTAAGAGTTGCTCTTTAGGGTGCCTGGGTGGCGCAGTGGGTTAAGCGTCCGACTTCGGCTCAGGTCATGATCTTGCGGTTCATGGTTCGAGCCCCGTGTCGGGCTCTGTGCCGACAGCTTGGAGCCTGGGGCCTGCTTCGGATTCTGTCTCCCTCCCTCCCTGCCCCTGCCCGGATCGCACTCCATCTGTCTCTCTCAAAAACAAACATTAAAAATAAAAAAAAAGAGCTGCTCTTTGAAGATTCAGATGAGGCTTTGATAAAGGTGGCAGTCAGCAGTGCTTGGTGAATCAACATCTCCCTTCTCTGTAGGAATACGAGGTTTTGTGAATCTCTCATGGTGATTCTATCACAGTAACTGAGCCGCTTAAATAAGACACTAAAATGTGCCACTTGAGACTATCCATCTTGAAAGAGAATCAAGGAGGACTCCCTGGGAACTGGAGCTTCTGGGCCTGTTGAGGGTCTCCTGAGACTTACAACGGGAGAGAAGAGAGGAACGAGCAGCCCAGCTCAGCTGGGAGGGGGGAGGTACTCCTGGGAGCCGGATCTTGGGAAGAGGCAGCTCCCTGCCTCCTCCCACCCTGGAGCCTCCCTTCCTTCACAGCTGGGACAAGAGCAGCAGGCTAACCCGGAGTCATGTTCAGACACGGAGCCACAGTGAAATGTGTCCCCTATACCTAGCATCTGAAGGCAACACCTTCCCTTTGGTGTGGCTGGGCTGACTGCCTGTGGTCTGCCCAAGATGAAGGAGGTAGAAGACAGTGAGGAGGAAGAAAAGAAAAGCAAATTACAGTTCCCCACACATGGTGTCTGCCCCTCGGTGACCGTTCACTACACTGAATTAGGCAGGTCAAGGCCAGGAGAGACATTTTTCTTCCACCGACAGCAAAGGAATCAGCTGGAGGCCCGAACAGGGTCACCACCATCCACGGCAGCTTCAAGGATGAGCCAGTCCCACTGGACAACTCAGATTGGCGAGGGGAGGCGGGTCCAACCAGAAGAGGAGACGGCTGGCTGGGGGCGGGGGGTGGGGGGGCGTCTCGCAGGGCAGGGTGCAGGAATGGTCTGGAAGGAATACCGGCCAGAAAGCTGAACGCAGATACGTTCTCGGAACTCTGAGCACCACACCCCCGGCAAGCTGGCTTCTGTAGGCTGCGCGAAGTAGAACAAGGCAAGACTCAGGGTCGGAGAGGCCCGAGCCGGCATTACTAGCTCTGTGACCCCGGGGGTTCGTTTACCTTCTCTCAACCAAGTTGGTTGTCTCTCTCATAGGAATGTCGTGAGGACAAACTTCTGAGTTTGGAAGAAGACCAGAAGAATCTAACTCACCATGTAAATGGGGGTTGGCATCTATGCCGAAAAGGCGGTCACGGCGGGCCCAAGGCTGCTATCTTTAGAAGGGCCTGCTTGAAAGGTGGGCCCTCGGCTGGCATCTGGGAACTTGACTCTCAGTGTTCCCAGTCAACAGTGAACCGTGGTCTGCTGTGCCTAGACTATTTGTGCAAATAATATGATAAAGGGAGTATATCTGCTTTCCTTCTGGGATTTGGAAATTTTGGTATGTGTTGAGCAGAGGGTGCCCATGTGACCAGCCCCAGTGAAAATCTCAGGGGCCGAGTCTCTAATGGGCTTTCATGGGCAGAATCATCACACACGTTGCCGCGTTTCGTGGCTATAATAAATCTCAGCTGCGAGTACAACTATATGCTAAGTCCTGGGGGTCCTTCCAGCAAATCTCCAAATACGGGAGTGGTCTTGGGGACTCCCATACAGAACCAGTATTACATACCTGCACCCAGCATGAGCTAATAGAGAGCCTCACCCACCTCGAGAAAGCCCGCCATCACCATCTAGTCAGAAGCAATGTTCTAGACAGAAGAGGGACTGAGCTAGGATCCCAGGTTTAAAAAGCCCAAGGCCGGAGAAAGGGGAGGCAACAGGAGGGAGAAAGAACACTCACGGAAAGCCCACTGGGAGCCAGTCACGGTGCTGACACTCACTCTGCCTTCCTTATTTCATTCCGTCATCCTCACAAGAGTATTAGTACCCCGATTTTTTAGATAAAGAAACTTAGGCACAGAGAGACTAGGTAACTAGCCTGAGATCACACAGCTGGCCAGAGAAGGCTGGCTGCTGCAGAAACTGCGGAGTCCTCACTTTTCTAGCAGCCACGCGGCCTGCCTAGCTGCCACTCCCTCTGTCTGTCAGGCTATTTGGCCGGCCCTCGTCCTTGCTCTGCCAAGCAAGTCATGAAAAGTTTTCTGCAAAACTAGAGCAGGAGGAGAAACAAGACATTTTAGACCAAATGACCCTTACATTTCTATGTTTGATATTCTTCAAAGCACTGTAATACCCACCATTTCACTGGATTCTCATAACAACCATGTGCTGGGCTGCCTGATGCCCTCCTTTCTCCAACAGGGACAAGGCCCAGTGCGGGCCAGGTGACTAGGACAAGGGCAGGACTCGAGCCAAGGCCTTCTTCCACACACCCCAGTGCCTGGCGCATAGGAGGGGTGCAGGAAATACCTGCTGGCTGCAGAGGTGATGACTGAATACAAAGTCAAAGTGGGCTCAAAGGAAACCAGAGGTCCAGTCTCCAATCTACTCACTTACTCACTCACTTACTTACTTATTTGAGAGAAGGTGCACCTGCAAGTGGGGGAGTGACAGAGGGAGACGGAGAGAGAATCTTAAGCAGGTTCCACGATCAGGGTGGAGCCTGAGGCGGGGCTTGATCTCATCACCATGAGATCATGTCCTGAACTAAAATCAAGAGCTGGACACTTAACCGACTGAGCCACCCAGGCACCCCTCTGAATCTTCTTTTAAATCGTTTTTCTTTAAAAACATATGCATGGTACTGACCAGTCAACGAAGAACTCCAAGTACCCTTCATTGGGTTTCTCCAGCTTGGGCGTCCCCATTTCGGCTTTCACTCCCACCAAGATGTCTGTGTGACCCTGCAGACACACGCAAGAAGGGTCCTCACTCAGGGCAGGCAGCCACATACCCAACCGCCTCCTTCCTCCCCCAGACTGTGCTCCCGGGGACTCTCAGGAACTTGTGAAGCGGCCCTTTGGAAAGGTAAAGGGTCCTTCAGATCTAGACAGATACCCGCCCAGAATTTGGCTTGGGTCTCGGGTCCACCCCAGAAATGTATGTGCTCCCAAAGCCCCGAGGGGCCTGCAGCTGGTCCCCTAGGACCTGCCCATCCTCCCCCCGGGCACGGACCGTGGCCACAGTACTCACCAGCTTGACCCTGGCAGACCCACTGGTGTTGGACACCACGTCGGTTTCCACTTCGACACATCGGTAGTCCTCACAGCCACGGCCGTCCACACGGAGGTCTTCCTAAGTGCAACGACCGCAATCCTAACACAACCACAACCAAAGCACCAACAGCCTCCTCAACTCATCCGTGCCATTTCCCTCCTAGAGAACTAGGCAGTACAACATCCCCTTCCCCCTTAGCGAATCATCCAAAACTCTCTCCTTTTGCTGGTAACAATATTCCTATTTTACATCTGAGGAAACAAAGACTCAGAGAAGTAAAGCGGCTTGACGGATGTGATGCAGCCACGATGCAGCCATGTGGCCGACGTCCCACAGCTGGTGAGAGCACACTGGGTTTCTACCCAGGTACGTCCCAGTGCAAAGTCCACACCACATCCCACTATGCCAAACAGACACACGGAACAAACAAAATGGGAACAAGAGGCGAAATAGGCTGCCTCTTTCCAAGTCTGCAAGTCCAAAACCGCACCAGGAGGTATGCACTGTCGGGGCCACAGAGCCCAACTCTCTCGGCCGCAGGCCTCCCGCACCCTAACCTGAACAAAATCTACTCTGTTAACGGCTAAAAAACCCAGCTATCATCTCTACCCTGGGCATTCTCTAGAACAGGGACGGCACACCTCGGCACGGGGGCCACCTGCTTCTGTAAAACGTCTCGCTGGAGCACGGCCAGGTCCGTGCGCTGAGGTTGTCCATGGCTGCTTCACACTCCAACGGCAGAGCTGCGCGGTTGTGACAGAGATCTTACGAGCCACACGCCCCAAATCTTCACTATGTAGCCCCTTACAGGAAAAACTTGCCGACCTCTGCTGCGGGAGATGCGTTTCAGGGTGGCCCACATCCTGCCTGCCCTTTATCCCTGTTTATTTACTCTTATCCACGTATCTCACAGATACCCACTTTATGCTGTGGTTGTGATCCAGTACGACCATTACTTATCCTGCTGCTCAACGCGTTCCAGATTTGGCCACTGGGAGTTCCTTTGGGTTGCTTCCTGCGTTCTTTCAACACGCTTGCAATCTTTCCCGAGCACACCTTTACTTCTGACAAGACAAGATGTTCCAGCCTCTTGTATTTTTCCCTGCCCTGGCCTCGGGGTCAGCCCTTTCTCCGAGGAGTCCTGGTTCCTTTTATTGAAGAATGGTGCTTTAAAAAGCCAGGATCTGGGTGCTAAGCAAGTTCACTGCTACTGGGGTGTCATTGCTTCCAGACCTTCTCAGCAGACAGAGCTCGATAACTACGTACGTACTTACACTCACCCACACAGCACTAACCCATACAGCTCTTCTATCCATGCAGCTCTTAAAAGGCCCTGATATGGGGCACTTGGGTGGCTCAGTCGGTCGGGCGTCCGACTTCGGCTCAAGTCATGATCCTGCGGTCTGTGAGTTCGAGTCCCGCATCGGGCTCTGTGCTGACAGCTCAGGGCCTGCAGCCTGCTTCGGATTCTGTGTCTCCCTCTCTCTCTGTGCCCCTTCCCCACTCATGCTCTGTCTATGTCTCTCTCTCAAAAATGAATAAATGTTAAAAAAAAAAAAAGAAAAAAGGCCCTGATAGCTGGTTCTAACTTTCCTTCGTGTCTTATTTGGAACTTCTTTCTCAGACAGGGAGACACCTGGCTCTCATTATCCACAAGGTATTTATTAAATCTTAGTATACGCACGAAGTACTTTCAGAATTGCTAACCCATACCCCTGCGAGCAACCAATTTACTAGTGGACAGCAGTTGTGTGGCGTTCTTTTTGTCTTTAGCCTTACAGTGAGTGCCCACCCCACATCCCATTTTCCATCGTCTCCCCCTCCTTGAGCGTGCCTGTTATTCCCTCCTACCCCTGTGAGGTTCATCGGTACCTGTCTGTGCTCGAGTCTGGGTGCCCCGCATCCTGGCTACTTTTAATTACCTGTTTACATTGTATGCAGACTAGCACCATGACTCTAGAAGTCAAAGCTATCAGAAAAGGTGTGCTCAGGGAAAGATGGCTCTGCCCTCAGCCCTATTTTCACACCCCCATCTTTCTGCCTCGTTCTCAGCCACCCCGGGCAGGTAACCAGGCTATTTAACTGCTGGTTCATAGTTCCTGTATTTCCTTTGCACAAATGAGCAGATCCATGAATATACTTTATCCTTCTTTCTTAAATGAGGAGTGGCACACTACAGATACTCTTTTACGCTTTGCTTCTTTTTCTTTCTTTTTTCTTTCTTTCTTTTTTTTTTTTTTTAACACTTAATACATATGTGGGCAATCACTATACATCAGCTCACGGAGACCTTCCTTATTCTTTGTAAACATTTTCTTTCTTTAAGATTTTAAGTAATCTCTACACCCAACACGGAGCTCGAACTCACGACCCTGAGATCAAGAGTTGGATGCTCTTCTGACTGAGCCAGCCAGGCGCCCCCTTTGCAAACATCTTTTGAAAGCACTTTTTTTTTCTTTCAGAAAAAGACTCATTAGCTTATGAGATTCTCAAAGGAGCTAATGCTCCTCAAAAAGTTTAAAAACACTGTTCTGAAGTATGTAACTGTCACAAACTTATCTTTAAACTGCCTGGCTAACTGCATATATGACTGACGTTTTGATTCTGAGACACTGAAATCCAGCAAAGCCCAACCCCCACCATCTGCCCTGTTCATTTCTACTCTTTTCCTCCCCCAATTCCTCTTAATGAAGAGAAAATAAGCATCACAAGTCAGCCTGAAGTCCCTTTGCCGGCTCATCCACTCCCCAGGCCATTCCCTTGCTGGAGGCAACCCCCATCGTGAGTCTGGGGAGACCTGTACTTGAAAGCAACAGAATTTCAAGTCTAGGAAATGAGTTAGATAAAGTGACCCCTCTTCACTAAAGGATCCCAAAACTATGTAACTGTCTCTTTTTTTTTTTTTTTTTTTTCAACGTTTTTAATTTATTTTTTTTTTGGGACAGAGAGAGACAGAGCATGAACGGGGGAGGGGCAGAGAGAGAGGGAGACACAGAATCGGAAACAGGCTCCAGGCTCCGAGCCATCAGCCCAGAGCCTGACGCGGGGCTCGAACTCACGGACCGCGAGATCGTGACCTGGCTGAAGTCGGACGCTTAACCGACTGCGCCACCCAGGCGCCCCTGTAACTGTCTCTTAACAACCCCACAGCACACAGCAGCACGGGAAAGGCTTCCTAGGTCAATCTCTGATGCTCCACCCCCGCCCCCCCCCCCCCCCCAGGATGCCCTGCTAGGAAAGTGAAAACAGGGCCCAGAAACATCCTTTACAAAAGACTCCTTCTTGAGGTGCAAGTGCGATCAATCACTACGAGTATTAGTCATGGGCTCCGGGTCTGGGCCTGCCATGACTAGCTGCTTGACCTAGGACGAGATGCTCTAGACTAGTTCCCTCCTCTGTTAAAAGAATGGACATTGAATCAGAAGGCCTCAAAGATGCTGCTCTAATTCCACAGACCTGTAAACTGAAACAGCCGCAATCATTTGCAACAATGAACAGTAGCTACTCCCTCAGTGCCTTTACCACATAGGAAGTGATGTGCCAGGAAATGCTACACAGTTGACACATTTAATTCTCACAATAACCCTGTAGGAGAGCTTTTTTTCATTCCATTTTACAAATGAGGAAAGAGGCTGAAAGATGCTAAATGGCCGGCTCAAGGCCACAGCCGATAAGGAGCACCCGAACCCCGCGCCAGACCTCGTAACAAGTCCACGTGGCCTCCCGCGTTCTAAAGGGTCTCTCCACCGTGCAACAGGAGTGAGCACGGCCTCCCTGCAAGGATGCTGGCTATACCAGTTGGTCCCGATGATGAAGAGGACTCTGCACGCAGGGAGGCCACAAGGTGACAGGCTTCCCCACTATGCCTTTAAAATACCACTTCTCTGGGGAGCGCCTGGGTGGCGGGGTGGGTTAAGCGTCTCACTTCGGCTCAGGCCATGACCTCATGGTTTTTGAGTTCAAGCCCCGCCTCAGGAGCCTGCCTTCTGTCTCTCTCTGTCTCTCTCCCTCTCTCTCAAAAATAAATAAAACATTAAAAAAATAAAATAAAATACCACTTCCCTGGAAAGACCTAGTCACAACCCTTTGTCGTGACATGCCCCTTGTTCCAGGATGGGACTGGGAGGGGGCCAGAAAACTGGGCCTCACCAGGTATTGCCTTTCCAACCTTTACATGACTCTCTGTTCCCTGGGGAAGGCTCTATGGGAAGGGCTCGGGTGACAAATAAGAGATAAACAAAAAGCTACAAATTTTTCTGTGCAAGCATGCATAGAATTTTTTTTTTTTTTTTTGGATAGGAAAAAAGGACTGGGATGCCTGGGTGGCTCTGGTAGTTAGTTGAGCGTCCAACTCTTGCTTTTAGCTCAGGTCATGATCCCAGGATCATGGGATTGAGCACCACGTCAAGCTCTGCACTAAGCATGGAGCCTGCTGAAGAGTCTCTCTCCCTCTGGGGCACCTGGGTGGTTCAGTCGGTTAAGTAGCCAACTTGATTTTGCTCGGCTCAGGATGCGATCTCTTGGTTCATGAATTTGAGCCTTGTGTCGGGCTGTGCTGACAGCGTGGAGCCTGCTTAAGATTCTGTGTCTCCCTCTCTCTCTGCTCCTCCCCTGCTCAAGCTTGTGTGCTCTCTCAAAATAAATAAACTAAGGGGCGCCTGGGTGGCGCAGTCGGTTAAGCGTCCGACTTCAGCCAGGTCACGATCTCGCGGTCCGCGAGTTTGAGCCCCGCGTCGGGCTCTGGGCTGATGGCTCGGAGCCTGGAGCCTGTTTCCGATTCTGTGTCTCCCTCTCTCTCTGCCCCTCCCCCGTTCACGCTCTGTCTCTCTCTGTCCCAAAAATAAATAAAAAACGTTGAAAAAAAAATTTTTAAAAAAAAAAATAAATAAATAAATAAACTAAAAAAAACCAAAAACAAAAAACCTCTCCCTCTTCCCCTCCCCCACTCACCAGCATATAATATAAAAAATATATTCATAAAACAAAAACACAAAAAAACACCTAAGAGAATAAGAGAAAAACAAACCAAAAAACCCAAACAAATTAGTCTGAATCACTGCACCCACAACTTTTCTTTTTTTTTTTTTTTTAATCCAGCATTCCTCATAAAAGGCTTAAAAATCACCCAAACCTGCTTGGCCTGGCTCAGAGCCAGAGGCCCGACCACAATATTTATTCTCTGGTAGTATTCAGAAGCAAAGGAATTAATCCCTGTGTGAACATTTAAACAGGGGCCGCCCTGAAGTGAAAGCTCCATTCAAAAACTCAACAGAGACGTCAACATGTGCAGAACAACACCACCAAGTGGGGCCCTGTCCTTCTCTGCCGAGGGGGCGGGGGTGGCTCCCAGGACTTTCCAGTTAACTCGCAGTTGGGTGTGGCGTGGTGGGGTCCCCTCCAGCCTCTATTTAAACCTCTCCTGTCACACACCAGCTTTGCGACCTTACGCAAGTTAGTTCCTCAACAGCTTGGGGTCCGTCCGTCCAGAAAGGGGAACTGACCCCAACCTTACAGAATTACAGGAGAATCCAGAAGCCAGGAGTCATTTCAGGGGACCCTCAGCGCAGTGTAACACGCAGAATGCCCCCTCCACAGTTCCCTTCTCCTGTTCTGGGGCGCGTATCAGCTCACCGAATCCTCGAAAACAACCGTGGAGAGAGGTTACTGACGAGGTCCCTGAGGCACCAGTCTCGCTGTTTGTGACAGATTGGAAGGACAGGTGACTCCACCCAGAGCTGCTTTCCTCACACCCAGACAACCCAGTCCTATGGCTCCCTAACCGAAGCTGAAAGTGGACTCTGCTAACCTAATGTGCTTGGGGAGGTTTAGACTGTGTCCTCAGTGATGTTAACCCCCTCCACCTTGCTCTGACATGTCCAACACCTCGGACGTGCTAGTGAACGGTAGCTGGAACGCCACCCCTACTGGAACACGACCCCACTTAGAAGGACCACATCAGATCCAGCTCCGCGGGCCCCGCTCAAGCCACCGCAGGCAAAATCAGATGTCGATCCTCATTCCCCCTCCAAGCCTATTTGAGTAGTCCTGCATTTCCTCGCAAGGGTGGGATTCTGTTCACCTTGTAAAGTGCCTGAGCACGGCCTTTCCGTGCCGTGGGCCTGCAAGTGGAAAGGGCATGGGGCTCCAGATCAAGAGCCCTGAGGGCTGGCTCCAGTTCTGCATGGCCAGCTTGAGCAGCTGAGTACCGACTGCTCAATCTTACAGCTAAAGACCTGTCTCAGCCCTGCTCCCCCTTCTGTGCTGCTCCTCCAGCGATGCTTACGAAGAAAGCTAGAGCCACAGAAAAGAAACTGAAACCATCAGCTGAGCTACACCTCCCTTCGACTGCCAAGAAAAATTCCATAACATGGCTTTGCCAAAGCCCCAAGGGGAATGCCTCCTGGTGGGGCTAATCCATTGCTAGGGACTGGTCTAAACCTATGGAGTGCAGTTTAACGTCCAGGTCATGGCCAGAGCACCAGTAAACAGACCCCTGGAAAGCCTATCGTGTCTACTGAGCCCACATGACCGAGTCACCATCCACCTCCAACAGCCTGAGCCAATGGTAGGTGCTCACAACCCAGAGAGCAACCAGCTCCTCTGGCATGAATCATACTCTCTCCTTGGAATGTGATCTCTGACCTGGGAAATACTCAAGAAGAAGGGAGTTAAAGAGGAGTGGACACGTCAGGTGTGGAGGGAGGCTGGAGAGGCCACACAGAAGAAAGGCAGGGGGCGGGGGTTGGGGGAGGGGTCAGATTATACCAAGATGAAGGGAAGCTAGACAGCAAATGGCTGCAGAGAAGGGATACGCTTCAGGACAGAGAAGGGGAGGTGTCGCCAGAGACATAAAGACAGGCAGACAGGGCAGACCATGTGATCCACGCTGGAGCCCATGGGATGTGGTGCCTTGGAGCTCCCTAGGGACTTCCTAGCCCTTGCCACAAATCCCCTCTTTTTTTTTTTAATTTTTTTATAATGTTTTTGTTTTTATTTTTATTTTTGAGAGACAGAGAGAGACAGAGTGTGAGCAGGGGAGGGGCAGAGAGAGAAAGACACAGAATCTGAAGAGGCTCCAGGCTCTGAGCTGTTAGCACAGAGCCCGACATGGGCCTTGAACTCACAAGCCATGAGATCATGACGTGAGCCGAAGTTGGATGCTTAACCGACTGAGCCACCCAGGTGCCCCAAATCCCTTTTCTCTTGAGATAATTCAATCATCTCTAGCCTTCCACGCTGAAAGAGCTTAAATCTCAATAGCCACAGCCTGAACCCCTAATGGGGTCACTGTGAAGCCTGGGGCTACAGTGTGTATGGTTTAGGACAAAGTCATACTTCTGATGGAAAAAACAAACTTGAGAAGGAGCCAACGTTCCTTCAGGGTTGGCCACACGCCAGGCGCTGTATATTTTGTCATCTCATCATTCCTCACAACCCCATTCAGCCCCCAGATGGACATGTTCTCATTTTACGTGTGTGTGTGTGTGTGTGTGTGTGTGTGTGCAGGTGGGGGAGGGGGGTTAGCTCCACTACTCAGATAAAATCTCTCTGGCTGTGAATGGCAGAGCTGGGAAAGGAGCCTGCAAACACAGTGGGCGACCACGTGACCTCAGGCAGGCAGGAGCAGAGACTCCACGGCAGGCTCTCAGCTGGACCAGGCCAGTGGTCTGCCCAGGGGCCAATGTCTGCTGGCTGCATCAAAATCTCCCAACACTTTATGACAATGTCCATTCCCAAGCTCCAGCCCCAGAGGTTCTGATTCAGAAGGTCCGGGTAAAGCCTGGGAATCTGTACTTTGTGGCTGAGTAAAAGGTACTTCCAGGCGTCAGAATCACTGGGCTGTGACGGAGGTTAGCGATGTCTTCTCATGAAGAAAACACACCTCTAGCCAGTGAAGCAAACTCCAAAGAGGACAAATCCTAGATCCTGCAAATTCTGAAATCTGTCCCCCAGTTCCTGAATATTGTAAACAGAGAAAAAAACAGTTTGAGACACAAGTTAGTAACACAAAAGCTGTACAAGAAAAGGCAAATAGGGTTCTAATGGAACTTATAGCCAATACGGAAAAAATACTGCCTGAAAAGATAATAATATATGTCATACACTTTTTAAAGTCTAAAAAAATGGTACAGGGGGTGGGGGGTGAGTCAGAACTTTCCCTCCTCCTTCCTGTTTGCTCACATGCTTCCAGATGAAAAAAGAAAGAGAAGTAGAAATGGGGATTCTCTCTGGCCTTTGTTTTCAGATCCTTATTTAAGGAAGGGAAGACAATGGCTTTCACTGCAGGAGGAAAGCAGCCTGAGGATCTGGTATGGGCTCTGCAATCAGACAGATCTGGATTTCTGTCCTCGCTCCACTACACACTTTCTGTGTCACCTTGAACAAGTGACTTAGCCTGTCTGAGCTCAGTTCTTCATCTACAACATAGAGATTAATAATATTTACCTTCAAGCCTGTTTCAAAGATTCAGTGACATAAAAATCATAACATGTACCTAACAGGGGTGCCTCAGTGGCTCAGTTGGTGAAGCATCCGACTTCGGCTCAGGTCATGATCTCGCAGTTCCTGAGTTCGAGCCCCGTGTCGGGCTCTGCTGACAGCTCAGAGCCTGGTGCCTGTTTCGGATTCTGTGTCTCTCTCTCTCTCTGCCCCTCCCCCGCTTGCATCTGTGTGTGTGTGTGTGTGTGTGTGTGTGTGTGTCTCTCAAAAATAAAGATAAAAAAAAATTATAATATGTACCTAACAAAAGTGGGACATCCCAGCCTTCAAGGGTGAGAGGCAACCTAACAGAAACCAGTCCAATCGTATGCTAAGAATATTGATGGATCAACCTTTCCATTTTTCCTGCCCCACTCCCTCAGATCCATTCTCCATCTTTCTCTGCTCTCATCTGTGCACCAGGCTGACTCCTTCCAAACTGCATCACCTGGGCTCCCTTTACTGGCTTGTGGCTGGGTTTGGTCAATGAAAGGTCGAAAAGGAGAGGAGACAATGCTCCCCGCTCCCTATCCCCAGCACCCCTAATTGGTACCACATTTCTGACAGCACCTTCATCTACCCAAGCCTACAATTTCTGTTGAGCAGTCATTCCTCCACTGTTCTAATTATCACTAGCATCTGGTAACACAACTGCCTCCTTTGGCCCCCTTCAGCCCAGGGGTAACATCTACTCCCTGGTTGCTCATCTTTGGGCTCCCTGATCTCTCTTATTGATCCTTGAAACCACCCCCCCCCCATAGCATTATCAAGAGTGATATCATGAAAGTCTCCTGAATTATCTGAATGAGGTTCCGTATTCTGCCAGGACCTAATGATTCATCTTGCTTGTTCTCAAACTGCTCTCTCTCAAGTGTGCCTCATCCTCCCAGTGGCCGGCTTGAGCCTGTCTATCCATTCCCTCAGGAAGGGATGGTTTCTTATAGAGAGGAACTGTAATCCCGGGAGCTAAGAGGTAACCATATTCTTTCTAACACATGGCCTGAGAAACAGAAAGCCACTCTGAAGACAGGTAAGAACAAAGCAAAAGCGTAAAAGCAGCAGAGCAAGGAAGAGCCTGAAGATGACCTTGAACTCCTGGAGAAACACTTGTAACCTTCTAATACATACTTTTTTTGCTTGGGCCAGTTAGTTGGTTACCATTACTAGCAACTGAGTCCTCAACACACATTGTGAGGTTAATTTCAACTGCTTCTAACCACCACCAAACCAGGATGAAATACCCCTAAGATAGTAAAGGAATCAAAGGCTGAGAAGAAAGGGATGACAGAAACTGAAACTGACCACACTGAACCAAAGGTGAAAAATTAAAAAAAACGAGCAGGTCTATAGGTAAGGGCAAGAACAGGATTCCAGTGAGGCACTACTGGCCCTCAAAGACCAAAACAGAAGTTGGTCAAAAGACAAAACAAAAGTTGAGGTGATTTAAAAAAAATTAACTCAGTCTTTCTTTCTTTTTTTTTTTTTTAATTTTTTTTTAATGTTTGTTTATTTTTGAGACAGAGAGAGACAGAGCATGAACGGGGGAGGGTCAGAGAGAGAGGAAGACACAGAATCTGAAGCAGGCTCCAGGCTCTGAGCTGTCAGCACAGAGCCCGATGCAGGGCTCGAACTCACAGACTGTGAGATCATGACCTGAGCCGAAGTCGGGCGCTTAACCGACTGAGCCACCCAGGCGCCCCAGTCTTTCTTTTTTTAATGTTTATTTTTTATTTTTTAATGTTTATTTTTGAGATAGAGAGTCAGAGTGAGAGCAGGAGAGGGGCAGAGAGAGGGAGACACAGAATCAGAAGCAGGTTCGAGGCTATGAGTTGTCAGTACAGAGCCCGAAGCAGGGTTCAAACCCAAGAACTGCAAGATCATGACCTGAGCCGAAGTCGGATGTTTAACCGACTAAGACACCCAGATGCCCCAAAAGTTGAGGCGATTTTAGAACTGAGTCAGTGGAAGCTCAATCACCTGCCTTCTGACCTTTATTCAGATGGTATAAATTCAGTTTCCCTCCTCCATAAATACAGCAATTTTGTGGCCAACATTAATAGTCCTTATGAAGAGATTTATTTAAAGTCAGTTACGACCATTTACCAACAATTGTGGCCCTAATATGTTCATGGTACTGGTAAGACAGAGGTTTAATTTTAAAAATGAAAACAATGTCCAACTTACCTCCCTTTTAAGAAATACCCTACTCAATGTCACTAAGTATCTACTAAGTGCTGGACACTGGCAAGGTTTTAAAAGTACCATACAGACAAATCAACAGATTATTACCTCCCAAGATCTATGATGGAGTGACTGAGCCTCTAAAACTCCTAGGATCAGGCTTCTAGCCTCCTCTGCAACCTAATCTCCCACCACTACCCCCAGCCCACCCCTGTGGCTCCACACTTTCTCCACCTGAAAGCCTGTGGGTAGACTCAGCCTCCCTTCCTCCTGCAAGGCTCAAACCTACTTAATTAATTCTTAAGCGCACTGAGAGCTCAGTTCAAATACTATTTCCTTAGGGAAGCTTCCCCTGACTTCCCAGACTAGATCAGGTCCCTGATTTTTTTTCCCTTTACAGCTATCAGTACAATTTCACATACAAACACACAAAGAGATCTATAATTTCTGTTTCTTCCTTCTAGCATGGGAGCTATATAAGGGCAGGCTCCTTCCTATCCCTTGAGTCTAGCTCAGTTCTAGGTTGAATGAATGAATACTGAGTCCTGAAAACACACAGGAGGAACACTTGACATAGATTAGGGGAGCAATTCCACCTCCTTAGGGAAGCCCTCCGAACATCACAGACCAATATTGTATAGCTCCTTTAACCCCCACAAACTATACCACTCCCTTAGCAAACATCTTATATTCCATTGCCTTTACTTTATTCATCTTTGGAATAATAAAGGAATCAAAGGCTGACGGAAAAGGGACACCAGGAACTAAATTCGACCCTACTGGACCAAAAGTGAAAAGTAAAACACAAAATGATTAGGTCTCTATGGGCAAGAACAGGATTGTGGTGAGGCTTTGCCCAGACATCTGGGGATGTGTTACAGATAAGGTACATCTGGGTAGGTTACAGATAAGGTCACACTTGGCTTTCCCTGGTAGTTCATTAGGCCCAGCATTCTCCAACTCTCGCTCTGGAGAGGTCAAGACCTGGGACTGAAGACTAAGCACAGAAGATCTGACTATAGTTACAGCTGCCTCTGGGAATCTCAGACCTCCACGGCAGAACTAAGGCCACCAGCTGTAAATCCGTCTTTTTTTTTTTTTTTTTTTTTTAAAGTAGGCTTCACGCCCAGCGCAGAGCCCAACCCGGTCTTAGATTCAGGACCCCGAGATCAAGACCCGGGCTGAGATCAAGAGTCCGGTGTTTAACCGACTGAGCCTCCCAGGCGCCCCTCCGGTGGGCGATTTGTATTTTCAAAGCGCTTTCACTTCAGTGTCTTCTCTCCCTGTGCTTCCCAACCACGAGGTAAGGAACAGCGGGCCAGAAGCCCACCGCCAACCCCCATTTCCTAGTAGAGAAAAGCGAGGCTCAGCCCAGTGATGCGACGCGCGAGAGCTGACCAGTCTGTCCCGGGGGCGATGCTCCCTCATTGAGAAAAGGCCTCAGGGACTGCCCACCCCTTCCCATCCAGGTTTGGAACCTTGTACACGCGGAAGGCTGCAGGTACGCACACAGTCCTAAGTGGACGCTCGCCGTGGGGTCCTGAACACAACCGCATCGCGCGTTTCGGGCGGTACACGCCGGCCGCAGTGCTTTCTAACCACAAGGTAAACCCAGCGCGCCGCCTGGCCGCCGCCTCCCCAGCGAACCGAGGGCGCGCCGAGACGCGCAGGGCCAGGGGCACCCGGGGCCTGACGCCGCGGCGTAGCTACCTGAACGCCGTGCACGATATACACCTTCTCGGCCTCGCTCAGCGCCACGGACGCCATGCTGCCAAGCCGCCCCGTTCGCCGCACGTCATCAGCTCGCGTCGCTCCCGCGCCGGCCGCGCCCCCCCCCCCCCCCGCCCAACCCATGCGCTGTGCGTCATCAGCTGGCGCGGCGGCCGCTCCTGCAGCCACCGCTGCTGCCGCCACCGCCGGCAGCTCGATGGGCTTCTCCTGCGCGCCGCCCCGTGTCTGGACGAGTCCAGGAAGCCGCGGCGCCTCGTGCCGGGGAGCCATCGCTGCAGCCCGAGGCCGGGTCCCGGGTCGGGGGCTGCAGGGGGAGGCGACGGCGGCGGCGGTGGGAGCCCCACCGGGGGCCTGGGACTGGGGAACTGCCTCCGGCTTCACGGTCAGTGGGGAGGGGGAACTGGGGTTGAGTGAAAAAGGCTGGGGTGAGGCCAGAGGCGTGGGCCGGGGCGGGAGCTTAGGACTTGCAGTGGGAGAGGCGCGCGTCGCAGTTTGGTGGGAGCTGGAGTTGAAGTAGCAGGTCGTGCGTGCGCGCGTGTGTGCGTGTGTGTGTGTGAGAGAGAGAGCGAGAGGCAGAGGGAGAGGGAGAGAGAGAAGAGAGACCGACCCCGAGTGAGGGGAGGCGGACGTCGTGATTGTCCTGAGGGGCTGTCTCCTTGCTCTCCTCCTCTCTTCCCCCACCCCCCGCCCTCCCTCCTGCGTTTCCCTAGTCCCTAGAATGGTTGAAAAGAAGAGACGTTGAAGCCCTCTTTACTTCCTTCTCGGTGGGAAGGGTCCGAGCCAGAAGTGAGTGCCCATTAGTCCCGAGGCGTCCTACACCCCAAGGATTCCACCTCCCTGCCCGCTCTCTGGGGCTGACCAGACGCACACCCAGAACCTTGCAGGATCCCCCTTGTCCGGGGTGGTCGCTGGAGCATTCTCCCAGAGGAGGGGGCAGAGTCTTGGTAACCGGCGCTGGCGAAGGACACAGTGCCCAGCCATCTCCAGCGATGGCTGGAAGCTCGGCCTGAGGGAGTGATCGCTGGGAGCTGTGGACTGTTGCCCCCCCCCCCCCCCCCCCCGCCGAAAAAAAGCCAGACCTGGCCGTAGCGAAGTGAAAGTATGGGCCTTAGATATCCAGAAAGGATACCTGCAAGGTGAATATAGGGTCACTGAAGGAGCCCATTAAGGTGAGGCAGATAGGGTATGTACAGATTTTAAAAAGGTTATGTGGATAGATGGGGGAAAGTTAACCCAAAGTGATTGAAGCAAGGGGATCTGATGACTTTTCCAAATGTCCCTCTTCTAAGGAGCCTCCCTGTTCTCAAAAGCGAAAGTACAATAACCCTTGACAGCTTAATCATCTAAAGAATGTATTTCTCAGATAGTAGCTTCAGTACTGTTTCACAGATTACTGAGAGCTTACTATGGATGGGCTTTGTGCCAACCTTGGAACACTAAAACAAATAAAACACAACTTCTGCCCAGAGAAGCTCCCCAGGCAGAGGGAAGGGCTCTGGGTCAACCTAACCACAGGACATGGTTAAGAGCTATGATGGTGGCACCAATGAGCACACTGGGGTTAGGGAGGTGGGTCAGAGGAGGGTACAGGGAAGAAGGACCTGCCCATACTCTTTAAGTTCTAAACTGCTGAGTTCCAAAATAAATGATCACTTCTTAGTAGACTGGACATCAGTTCTTTCTTATGTCTCTACATAGTTCTCTGTAGGTGCACTTATAGGGAAGACATCTCACATGGTTGGACTTTGCCCTTCAGGGAAACTGGGAGAGGTGAAGCCGTAAGGGTTTTCTTCTGAATGAAAGCACAGGTGCCCCACCTGTTGTGGCACATGGGGATCTTTCTGATGAGGTAACAAGGGACTGCTGATGTTAGAAATGATATTTTCTGGGGCGCCTGGGTGGCGCAGTCGGTTAAGCGGCCGACTTCAGCCAGGTCACGATCTCACGGTCCGTGAGTTCGAGCCCCGCGTCAGGCTCTGGGCTGATGGCTCGGAGCCTGGAGCCTGTTTCCGATTCTGTGTCTCCCTCTCTCTCTGCCCCTCCCCCGTTCATGCTCTGTCTCTCTCTGTCCCAAAAATAAATAAAAAACGTTGGAAAAAAAAAATTTAGAAATGATATTTTCTTCTAGAAGATTGCTCAGAAAGTAGAGACCCTGGACATGGAATTTTAGTAGCTAGGATATCTAAGAGGATTGAAGGTTTAAAAGGTGGCAGCAAATGGACAGATCAGAAAAGACAGAAGGGGGGCTCAGTCGGGTAGGCGTCCAGCTTAGACTCAGGTCATGGTCTTGCGGTTCGGGAGTTGGAGCTCTGCGTTGGGCTCTGTGCTGACAGCTCTGAGCCTGGAGCCTGCTTCAGATTCTGTGTCTCCCTCGCTCTCTGCCCCTCCCCCGCTTGCGCTCTGTCTCTCTCTCTCTCAAAAATAAACATTAAAAAAAATTTTTTTAAAAAGAAGGAAGAGTCTGAGTTGGATACCATGGAATCATCTTTATATAGAAATCTTTCAACAGGTCTTTAAAAATATAGAACATATATTTGAACCACTCCCCTGACAATTGGTTAAAGTTTCCTTGCTGGAGAAGGGTTGACAATAATAATATTATTATGATATTAACATTATGAATGATGTCTGACATTTTAGGCTGACTAGGTCTGAAAGGTGTAAACAGTGGAATGTTTACTTTAAATTCTCTACTGAAACAACAGCACCTTCACTAATCATTCTATTCCAATGTTTCCAAAACATTTTTATCACATTGGTTGTGACAATGCATTACACATGTTTAAAACTCACAAACTCAGACTTCTTTTTTGAATTATTGAAGCAGTTCAAAGAATGCACATTAGCCAGAAAACGAAGAAGCCAAGGGTAACACCTTAGTCTATAAAACCAACATGTTTTCCCATCACTGTCAGATTCCTTGGGGGGCATACTGTTTTGTAGGTCTGTCCATTCTGAATCTCTGTACTCTATTAATTTTTATTTAACACTAACTTACATAGTGCCCGTTATGTGCCCAGCACTGTTCTTAACCGATTCGATCCTCACATGAGCCCTATGAGGCAAGTATTATCCCAGTTTTACATATTGGGAAACTGAGGGGCAGAGAGGTCGATTGTCTTGATCAAGGTCACAGGTCACATGACTAGAAAAATGGCAGGGCCAGGATTTGAGACCAGGCAATCCAGCTCCCATCCTTGCACTCCTAACCATCCCTTTATGCAGTCTTCCCACCAGGCTCCCCTTTGTTTTGCTGGAGTATTTGGTGAAGGAGGCCTGTGTTTGTTATGGAATTGATAACTGCCCTAGAAGCTGTACTTTTTATTCCAAAAACAAAGGAGCTCTTCAAACATAAGTTCACATCCCTGGAATCCTTTTTCTAAAGGAAATGTAGAAAACTACATAGAACGTGGTGCTGAGGGGGACACTCCGATGTCTGTTTCAGTCAACCCTTGTATTATTTTTTTAATGTTTATTTTAATTGTGAGAGAAAGAACGAGAGTGGGGGAGGGGCAGGGAGAGAGGGAGATACAGAATCCAAAGCAGGCTCCAGGCTCTGGGCTGTAGCACGGGGCCCGACACAGGGCTCGAACCCACGAACCGCGAGCTCGTGACCTGAGCAGAAGTCGGCCGCTTAACCCGCTGAGCCACTCAGGCGCCCCTCAGTCGATCCTTTTAGATAAGGGAAAAGGTTACATACAGGCCAAGTACAGCTTAACTCAGAGTAGCTGAGGAGAGCCCTCAACAACAGAGAAGGATGATGGATCTGGGACGGAGGACTGAGATAGGCATGGAGACCCAGATTCTAACCATGTGCCTTCCTCCCAGAATAGACATCCGGAAGCTCTTCAAACAGGAAGTGTTTGTTTGCAGGCCTGGGAGTGTCTAGTGTTCTTGTGGGCCCAAAGAGATGAGACACTAAACACACCTGCCTAAAAGGAGTTTAGGATTTACTCTAGCTGGGGAGCCCAGGCACTTGAACAAGCGCATGAACAAGACAATGAAACAAAGTGCTCAGTTGAGCCCGTGTAGCAATTAGACGTGAGGCCAACCTATAATAAGGCGCTAATTGTGCAGGCCAGGCATCAAGGGGGAGAGGTAAAGGCCTGCTGCCAGCCACTCGCAAGCAACAATGACATTACAGAGGTGGAGTAAATCTGTCCCACCTAGCCTTGGTTAATTAAAGCAATAAAAGCCAGTTACGGAAGAGCTTGGGGCAATGCTGAGTCTGTGGGGTCAAAGTTGCAGAGAGCTCTTCAAAGCCCAGCAGGGGAACATCTTCTTTCCAGTCTTTAAGAGAGGTAGCCAAGTTCTAGGCTTTTCTTTACCTTTGCATTTTCACAATCAGCCCAGCACTCCAGAAAAGCAAAAGTGAGCGACCCGGTTTCCCTATAGAACTGTTTCCTTTAAACCCTCTGATTTGCCCTGCCTGTACCTTGTCTGAAAACACACTCGATGTAAATAACCTGTCAGTCAGGCCAGCAGGTCTTGCTCTTCTAGAAATTACAACTTGTAATTCCACTGGTAGAAAAATTGATAGGAATACATGGGTGACGCTTATTCTCATTAGAGGAAGGGTCTTCACCTGTGTTTCATTTTGAGAGGGCAGCGGGGTGCTTCTTACGTGTGGAAAAAAAGAGGTCACATATTCTGATTAGCAAATCTGGAAATACTTAAGCACACTTACACATGCTGATAGCCACAGAATCCGAACAGAAATGGTGGAGTGAGGTCTGGATATTGACCTGTTGGGGAAAAAAAGGAAGCAAATGCCATGCCTCCAGTTTCTTCCTGGTTTTGCATGTTTTCATCCTTTGCTTTCCTCTTTGAAAGCGGATTTCCAGAAACAACGGCTAGGTTATTCCTGGCTGTGAACTCTGAAGGTAAGAAGGCTCCAGTTCTGTGTCCCACCTAGTTCAGTTATTCTTCCAAGAAATGCAGGGAAATACCAAGAAAACTCCATCTTTTCTCTCCTCCAAACTAGAACCTTCCAGGGAGGTAGAAACTTGACATTTGAACCCTGAATTTTCTGGGCCACCCGAGACATGAATTTCTCCTTGTCAGGGTCTGTGGGGATGGAATGCCTTTGGGTGGGATAGATACCTCACCTTAGAAAAATAAACCTAACGGGACAAAGGCAGTTCTGGCCACGGTTCTGTTGCACTAAGTATTGGCTTTGCTATGTGTGTGTTCCTAAACCAAGAGATAGCAGACAATCTAGAAAGGCCAGATGATGAGGAAAATAATGATCTATGGTGGAAAGACTACTGGGTGTCTACTCCAGTGATCTGGGCTTTGCTCACGTCATTTTTTGTGATTTTGAGTAAGTCAGTTAACCTCTCTAAGCCTCATTTTACCCTAAAATCTGTATCTTTACCAGATGGTAAATAAAGCTCAGGACCGATCATTACTTAAACAATGAAAAATGGTCATTAGATTTTAAGGTTTCTCTCTTTGGGGCACCTGGGTGACTCAGTTAAGCATCCGATTCTTGAATTCGGTTCAGGTTGTGATCCCAGGGTCATGGGGTCAAGCCCCACATCAGGCTCTGAGCTGAGCGTGGAGCCTGCTTAAGATTCTCCCTCCCCCTCCCCCCAATTTGCACATTCTCTCTCTACCAAAAATAAAATAAAATTTATTACAAGATTTCTCTCTTTTACCATTTGGATGCATTTTGATAGTGCTTTTTCCACTCTGAAAAAAAAAAATTAAGTGGATTAACAAAAGGAAATGGTAATTACATGCCATACTTTAAAAAAAGAAATTTTTTTTTTAATGTTTTATTTATTTCTGAGACAGAGAGAGACCGAGCATGAGCAGGGGAGGGGCAGAGAGAGAGGGAGACACAGGATCCGAAGCAGGCTCCGGGCTCTGAGCCATCAGCACAGAGCCTGATGCGGGGCTCGAACTCACAGACCGCGAGATCATGACCCGCGCCAAAGTCGGACGTTCAACCGACTGAGCCACCCAGGTGCCCCTACATGCCATACTTGATTGAAAAACTGAACACGCTCAGGAAGATTGCTAACAGTTACTGGTGGATTTCTGTTTGAATATTAACAAACAATATTTGGTAGAAATATAAAACCCAAGAAATTCACAATGAAAATATTGAATTTGTTCACGAGAACAAAGGAATCAGAATCTCAACCCTGAAAGGGATCTTAGCAATCAGCTCAGTCTTCTCTCTTGTTTTGTAGAAGATGACACTGGGGCTCCTGGGTGGCTCAGTTATTTTAAGCGTCTGACTTCGACTCAGGTCATGATCTCATGGTTCATGGGTTCGAGCCCCACATCGGGCTCTGTGCCAACAGCTCGGAGCCTGGAGCCGGCTTCAGATTCTGTGTCTCCCTCTCTCTCTGGCCCTCCCCCACTCATTCTCTCTCTCTCAAAAATAAACATTAAAAAATATATAGTTATGGATGAAGACACTGAGGTCCAGGGAGGGCAACTGTCTTGCCGGAGATCATGAGATAGGAAGCTGTAGGAGTGGGAATAGAATTCTGGCGTCCTGACTCCAAGCCCAGTATTCATTTAGCACTAGCATCCATCTGTCTCCAGAGCCCTCAGATAGGTGCCAGAGAGCCTGTTGCCTTGGTAGGCAGGGGCTACGGACTTGGACAGCCTTGTTCCTTGGTCCCGGGCTCCTCCAAGGCTCTGCTCTTGCATGGCACTTACTGATGTCTGGGATAAGTGGTATCAGACATCTGAAAGCTAAATGGCTGCCCTGCTTGTGGCCCGGTGCCATTGCAGTGACTGTTTTCTCTTTCTCTCTCGTAGCTCTTCTCAGATCCCTCCAGGGGCTTTTGCTTTTAGTCTTTCAAAAAGCCAAGCTCTTGCCTGGGTGATGTCACAGTGGCTGCTTGTCCGCACGTGGCACAGTGTGGGGGCAGGTGCTGTTTTCAGCACCCTCAGGTGGGACCCTTTGCTGGTTGGTCTCTGCCTAGCATGGGGGGGCTTTCTCCCCGAAAAAGCAGCGTGCTGGAACTTGGCCCCACAAGAAGCATTCCTCAACAGAAGCAGGTTTGAGGGACCCAATCTTAGGGCGACTCTCCTGGCTGAAGCTTCACATCCTTCCTGCTTCCTAGGTTAAGGCAGGATCAGCCTTCCAAATGTTCGCTGGTGCTCAGCCAGGGCCCCACCTGAGAGAACAGAATGCTTAAGTTCAGGCCTGGGGCCTGTGAACGCCCCCACACGTGGCCCACCCGATACCGCCACCTCCTCATAACCGTGTGTGGGCAGGACACCAAACAGTAAGTCCCCCAAGGTCACGGTGGAGGCCCCAGTACACCTCTCCCTTTGGTTTTCTAGTTATGGGGCAAAATGAATGGTTGTAGTGAGGCGTAAACAGCAGGCTCTGGAATGAGAGCAGGCTTGGGAGCGTACCCTGTCAACTGCTTCTTAGAAATAGGAACTCAGCGGGGCACCTGGGTGGCTCAGTCGGTTGAGCTTTCGGCTCAGGTCACGATCTCCCACTCCGTGAGTTCGAGCCCCGCGTCAGGCTCTGCTGAGAGCTCAGAGCCTGGTGCCCGCTTCAGATTCTGTGTCTCCCCATCTCTCTGCCCCTCCCCTGCTCATGCTCTGTCTCTGTCTCAAAAATAAATAAAAACATTAAAAAAAAATCTTGCTCAGTTGGTTGAGCATGACTTTGGCTCAGGTCATGATCTCACGGTTTGTGGGTTGGAGCCCCTTCATCGGGGTTCTCTGTCAGCACAGAGCCTGGAGCTGCTTTAGATTCTGTGTCTCCCTCTCCCTCTGCCCCTCCCCCACTCATTCTCATTCTCTCTCTCTCTCTCTCTCTCTCTCTCTGTCAAAAATAAATAAACATTTAAAAAAAAAAAAAGAAATAGGAACTTAGGCAAATCTCTCCATGCCTCGGTTTCCTCATCTCAAAGGGGGATGGGAAAGCCAGGGTTTATATCGACAAGATAGAGTAGATGTGCAGATCAAACCAGATGAGACATGTCTAGCGCCCAGCCCGATGCCTGGCAGGTAGTAGACCCCCAGGAAGAATCCGGGCCCCGCCCTTACATTCAGCGTGCCTACCCGGACAGAGGCCAGAAGGCAGTTCAGGGCCAGATGAGACCACTGCACCTGATTACAAAGGGTTCCTATTCAGTGAGAGTAACACACTCTGACCGGGTTGAAGGTAGCTAGGTTGGTGATACATTGTTACCTTTGGAAAGAGTTTGCTGCTAAGTTGCAGATTTCTGGAAGGAGTTCCTTCAGGGAGATGGCAGCACAAGCCAGTGGTAGATACCGTCCACTAGACCGAGAGGGGAAGTTAGCCCCCTCTCTAGATGTTTTTTTGGAAGTTGAACTCACTCCTGGAGCTTTATTTCTTTTTTTTTTGTTTTGTTTTGTTTTACATTTACTTATTTTTGAGAAACAGAGCGAGACAAAGCGTGAGCAGGGAAGGGACAGAGAGAGAAGGAGACAGAATCTGAAGCAGGCTCCAGGCTCTGAGCAAGCGGTCAGCACAGAGCCTGACGCGGGGCTCGAACCCATGAGCTGTGAGATCACGACCTGAGCCGAAGTCGGACACTCAACCGACTGAGCCACCCGGGTGCCCGTAGAGCTTCATTTCTTTACCTATCTATAGAGCGGGCTGGACCACGGAGCACCTCGGTGCCTTAGTCAGTTGAGCGTCTAACTCTTGATCTGGGCCCACGATTCGTGGGTTCAAGCCCTGTTTGGGGCTCTGTGCTGACAGTGTGGAGCCTGCTTGGGATTCTCTTTCTCTTTCTCTCTCTTTTTCTTTCTCTCTCCCTCTCACCCACCCCCCAAAAAACAGGCTGAACCAGAGTTTGGAAGAGGTCAGGTAATTCCTACAGTCTCTTTCTGAAAGGCTGTGTGTTAAAAAAAAATTTTTTTTTTTTTAATTTTTTTTTCAACGTTTTTTATTTATTTTTGGGACAGAGAGAGACAGAGCATGAACGGGGGAGGGGCAGAGAGAGAGGGAGACACAGAATCGGAAACAGGCTCCAGGCTCCGAGCCATCAGCCCAGAGCCTGACGCGGGGCTTGAACTCACGGACCGCGAGATCGTGACCTGGCTGAAGTCGGACGCTTAACCGACTGCGCCACCCAGGCGCCCCAAAAAAAAAAATTTTTAATGAAATGCTTTATCTATGTCCTCCCTCATCATAGGCATTTAGTTCATGTTGGTGCATGCCTGAAGACAGCACTGCATGTTTTGTCTAAAACTTATATTTTCGACAAAATCTCCAATGGGCTTTGATTTCCTCATCTATGAAACAGAAGGAGTTTGACCAAAATCGAATAGATGGTCTTTAAGTTTCCTTCCAGCTCTAAAATTCTGGCCCAGACAGTGATTTTTTTTAATTTATTTATTTATTTATTTATTTTATTTAAAAAATTTGTTTTAATGTTTAGTTATTTTTGAGAGAGAGAGGGAGACAGAGAACACGAGCACGGGAGGGGCAGAGAGAGAGGAAGACACAGAATCCGAAGCAGGCCCCAGGCTCCGAGCTGTCAGCACAGAGCCCGACGCGGGGCTGGAACGCATGAACCACGAGATCGTGACCTGAGCCGAAGTCGGACACTTAACTGACTGAGCCACCCAGGCGCCCCTGATTTTTATTTTTTAATCAGTTAATTTTAAGCATGGTCTTGTTTAAAGTCTCGTGAATTTTCCACATTGTTATTGCATATCACGAAGCATGCCTAGAAAAGGAGAAAGTTGGGGCGCCTGGGTGGCGCAGTCGGTTAAGCGGCCGACTTCAGCCAGGTCACGATCTCGCGGTCCGTGAGTTCGAGCCCCGCGTCGGGCTCTGGGCTGATGGCTCGGAGCCTGGAGCCTGTTTCCGATTCTGTGTCTCCCTCTCTCTCTCTGCCCCTCCCCCGTTCATGCTATGTCTCTCTCTGTCCCAAAAAAAATAAAAAAAATAAAAAAAGAAAAAAAAAGAAAAAAAAAAAGAAAAGGAGAAAGTTTACCCAAACGAGTGTAGTTCCTACTGATCCCCAACGTTTGTGACCTATGTTACGGCATCCTATATGCGGGTGTGTGTTTTTTTTTTTTAATTTTTTTTTTTTTTTTCAACGTTTATTTATTTTTGGGACAGAGAGAGACAGAGCATGAACGGGGGAGGCGCAGAGAGAGAGGGAGACACAGAATCGGAAACAGGCTCCAGGCTCTGAGCCATCAGCCCAGAGCCTGACGCGGGGCTCGAACTCACGGACCGCGAGATCGTGACCTGGCTGAAGTCGGACGCCCAACCGACTGCGCCACCCAGGCGCCCCGGGTGTGTGTTTTTTTAATAGATCTAGAAAGTCACGAGGTGGTGAACTAGTGGAAGGACTGTTAGCCCCCATGAGCCGTCCAAATCCCAGACTCTGTTCTGAAATGAAGGCCTACTGTTAGAAGTCTGCGTGTGCACACAAGTGGGTTTTTTTTTTTTTTTAATTTTTTTTTTTCCAACGTTTTTTATTTATTTTTGGGACAGAGAGAGACAGAGCATGAACGGGGGAGGGGCAGAGAGAGAGGGAGACACAGAATCGGAAGCAGGCTCCAGGCTCCGAGCCATCAGCCCAGAGCCTGATGCGGGGCTCGAACTCACGGACCGCGAGATCGTGACCTGGCTGAAGTCGGACGCTTAACCGACTGCGCCACCCAGGCGCCCCACAAGTGGGTTTTAAAAGAAGGTGTGGCCGGGGGTACCTGGGTGGCTCAGTCAGTCAAGCACGGACTTCGGCTCAGGTCATGATCTCACGGTTTGTGAGTTCAAGCCCCGCATCGGGCTCGCTGCTGTGAACACAGAGCCCACTTGGATCCTCTGTCTCCCTCTCTCTTTGGACCTCCCCTACTTGTGCTTTCATCATAAATAAATAAATAAGAAAGAAAGAAAGGCCAGTTATGAGGCACGAAGGCAAATTTAGCTTACTGACCACTACCTGATTTTCTCCATAAACTTTAATGTCTATAGGATTTGGCTTGGGGATGTGATGTTTTACCGTTTTGTTTTGTTTTCTTTAAGTGTTTTGTTGAAGGTTGAGTATGTCAGAAGACAAGAGGCGGGCAGAGCGTGACAGACCCTCCACGGAGGGAGGAAATCATGTTGACCTAGAACAGGCCAGGTGCTTTCCCTGCCTGGACACCCTCCTTGGCTGGCAGCTTGTGATACAGATGATAAGGCACCTTTCCTTTGAACCACACCCTTACCTTTTGGGGAAAAAAAAGTTTAGTGACTCATTTTGTTTTTGGTTTTGTTTTTAATGAAATATATCAAACATAGTGATTCGGGGCTCATTCTTTGTTTTTCTGAGAACCATCTAAACATGGGCATAAAATTGGGACTCCTGGCTGCCTCAGTCGGTAGAGCTTGCGACTTTTTATCTCAGGGTTGTAAGTTTGAGCCCCACACGGGGTTTAGGGCTTACTTAAAAATAAAATCTTCGAAGGAAAAATAAATGATAAAAAATGGGTATAAAATTTACAACCCTTTTAGATCCTAGCACAAATTAAGAGAATTGTAGTTCCGATTAATTCGTCTTTTACTTTGCTTCAGGTTCCTTTCTAAAGCTTCTAGGATATAGACCGTTTATTCATCTTTGAAATTGTAGGGCTGGCTTTTGAACGCTCTTAAGTCTATCACTCTGAAATGTGAGAAATTCTAAAAGAGGCAGACACCATATTCTTGAGACAGTGGAATTTAAACCAGGAAGGTTATTGATATACTCGTTAAGATGAATTTCTTAACGTTAAGATGAATTGAGAAAAACGGTAGAAATATCAGAAAAGATGCTACTTTCTTCCAGGGGGCCTTTTAAGGGATTGTAGGGGTGGACAGAGTTATTTAACTGCAGTAAAAGTTAGTTTAATTGAGAGTGCAACATTTAGGGCAAGTTCAAGAGGATACAAGACAAGCCCCCCCCCCACGGCAATTCAGCATAATACTAGATTTATTCACATGTTAACTATTCACCTGAAACAAATTTTGACCTAAGCCAAAAGCCTTCTAGTTAAGGGTTTCTACTACCTTGCTATGTTCATGACATCTGCTCCCCCCTCTTTAAGGGGATGAAATTGAGTTTCAACTATATAGTTCCCACTTGTAGGGATCCAGAAAGCCTAATCCTTAAAAAAAAAAAAAAAAAAAAAAATTGTTTTTTGAGTATTTGTATGATCCTTTTCTCTATGTCAAGGGAAAAAAATTGCACCTGATTGGAGTTGATGCAGACAGATATTTCATACAAGCCATAATGGTTGGGTTTGTTTATGCTGCTTTAAATCTGTACAGTCCCAAAACCTTCTTCTATGCTATGGGTGACTGCATGCGTGGATGTGAGAACGTGAGTGGGTGTGGTGTCTTAGGAAAGTAAAATTCACAAAGTACTTCGAGATGCTTCTAAGGATTTCAGATCTAGCTCCGCTAATCCATGACTTCAGTATAGGATCTTATGTCATGAAAGCCGGTGAAGTTGGCAATCTGAGAGGATCTGCCGTCCCTGGGACCCTTGTTGGATTGAGAACAGTTGAGTTTGGGGACTCTGATGCATCCAGCACAGAACTTGCATGTCATGGCTTTGATCCTTGCGCATAAAGCCTGGGCTTTGGGTCAGTTGTCTTAGGGCAGGTGTTGGATTTATAAGGATTTGCTCCTCATTCGACAAACGATGATTAAGTCCAGGCACTAGATCTGGACCCTTCCCATCGCTGATGGTCAACCTGCAGATGGGCCACAGGGAGATGGGGCCTGTGAACTTGGCCTTAGCATCAGCCTCTCAGACCCCTTTGGTGTGGCTCCGCTGTGGATGGGCAGCACGGGAACTGAGTCATAAGCGGCATCCCGCAAAGCCAACGCCACACCCCAGTCCCTGGGGCTTGTAGGGCCCCGGGCTGCGTTTCACTAACCACATTTGTGTCTGCCTGTCTGCGTGAGTGGAAGGGCACACTTGTGGTCAGGGATAATGAAGCGTGTGAGTTATTGATGGATCTGGAGGCAGTGCTCCGGACCAGATGCAGTGGCATGTGTTTTTGTTTCAGGGAATTAACACTAATTTCAGTCATTTCTTGCGTTTTGTTCCTGAAAGTCTAAGAAGGAAGGCTAGAGGATTTCCTTAGATTTACCCCACACTGCCCCCGACAGAGCTCAGATGGTCATTCTGCCAGTGCATCTTCCTTCTCGTGTGGATCTCTAGCTCTAGGGAGCCTCAGAAGTCCCCTCTGCTTCTGTGAATCCACCTTGGACTTCCTTACCCCCAGGGCTTAGTCCCTCTGCCTTTCTGGACCTCGCTGCACTCCTCTGCCAGGCGGAAGAATAATTACTTCGGGCCTGGATTACGTGTGGACAGGCCAACTCTTTTTAATGCTACAGAACCCTTGGCCAAAAAAACCACAACACAATTACTGTAATTAAAATTGCAAAATGATCACTGTTTTCAGTCTTTCTTCAGAAACAGCATGGAAGAGGAACAGAAAACCTCCTTCCACCCAGCTGGAACTCTCACCTGTTGCCTGAGTGCCTCTCTGGGCTCTTTGGCCTCTGGTGGACACTGAACCCTCTCGTCTGTCTCGTCTTTCTTGCCTGTCAGCGGTGCCCAAGGGGCCTTACTAATAGCGTGATTACCATCCTCAGAGCTTTCTCAGAGACTGGGGTGCCTCACCAGTACCCCCAGGGTGAAGTCCCAACTCATCATGAAGCTCAAGGCCTTGTAAAACGGCCTACAGAACATAACCCTGCCTTTAAAAAAAAACTTTTTTTAACGTTTATTTATTTTTGAGACAGAGAGAGACAGAGCGTGAACGGGGGAGGGGCAGAGACAGAGGGAGACGCAGAATCTGAAATGGGCTCCGGGCTCTGAGCTGGCAGCACAGAGCCCGACTCGGGGCCCGAACTCACGGACCGCGAGATCGTGACCTGAGCCGAAGCCGGACGCTTAACCGACTGAGCCACCCAGGCGCCCCAGCCCTGCCTTTAAAGCTTCATTTCCACCTAACACCCCCACCCCCTGTGCCCGACACAGCCCAGGTGTGTGCACACTCACGCACAGCACCCTGGACATCCTGCTCCCCCGGGCTGCATCACCACTCCCCCTGCCTTTGGGCAGAACACTTCACCTGGCTCCGTGGCCTGCTCAGAGCCCCTCCCTTTAGATGTCCTGGCCGTGAGAAAGCCTATTTATCTCACTTCTGGGCTTTGTTTGCTTTGGGGTGGTGCTGTTTGCCTCTCCATTGTGCTGTTCATTAGAAACCTGCGTGTTAGGATCATTGTGGGGTGGGTCTGTGCAGTTTCTGTATCTGTTCACTCAAGAAATACTGATTTGAGCATAAACTCATGAGATACCAGGCTCCAATGCTAAGCGAAATGGGACCTGCAGGTTAATAGAACAGAGCAAATAAGACTAGTCTTAGCAGATGGGAGCGGGGAGAGAAGAATGGCAGGGCCCCAACAGGGCAGCACATACACATTATTGCCCTCACCATCCCTTGTGTGGGAGCCCCCTGCATAGCTCCTTATATATATATATAGTGGCTGCTCCATGAATATCTTTTTGAATTGAAACAAATTGAATTGAAGACAGAGTTAAGAGGGTAAACAGGGCAAAGGAATGAGATGAAAGGGGTGGAGAGGGAGAATGGAGGAGGCTGCCCCTCCGAGGGCATGAGCTGGCAGGCAGGATTGAAGCCTCCCCCCCCCACCAGCCTCCTTGCGTGTGCGCCCCAGAGGCCTGAGCAAACACTCCGTGCGCGCCCCAGAGGCCTGAGCAAACAGTTCTGCCCAACTCTTGCAAGCAAGGACTCTCATGTGGGGAGTAGGTTATGGGCAAAGAGCCACTTCTCACCCCCAAGGATTAGAGTTTCCCCAATTCAAACTAGAAAAGGAAAAGAGGTCAGTGTTTGGCTTTCTGAGTGCTGTCTTCAGGGGCAGAGTGAAGGGAAGGTGTGCGGTTTGCTCCAGGTGAGTTTTCCCCCGTATTTCTCAGATTCTTAGTTGGCTAATTGAAGGAACAAATCCTTACTGGAACACTACTTCATTCCTCTTAAGGGGCCTGGGGGTTAGGTGCACTTTTTATAACAGTATGCCTTGATTGGTTTTGAGCAGGGTATTTTGAGACTCTAAAGTGTGGGTTAGAGTGTGAACTTCAGCCCAACACTTGGTGTCTGGCTCTGCCTGGTGTGCCCTTGGCCGAGTGCTTTCCCAGATCGCAGACTGTCCCTCACCAACGAGGGGCAACAGGACAACAGAGCTCCTCTATACACATCTGGTCCCGCATTGTTTAAGGATGGAACATTCCAGTTACTTAAGAAAGAGTCATGGCCCTCCACCTACTTCATAGTCCTACTTGGTGCACCCTCCACCATCTAGAATATGGCCATGCCCCTGAAAGTAAGGCACACGGGGCCTCCAGAGGTGGGCCTTTTACTCAAGGCATTTTACTCCAGCATTCGTGTAATGACACGCATAGTAAGTGGCCACTATGTGCCAGGCCCTGGGCTAATGAAAAGACATCCAGCCCAGGAACTGTTTGGCGGGAGAACATAGCATCTTCCTAAAGTCCTGTTACCTAAAATGAGTACCCTTCTGTTACAAAGAAATCTAATCGTGGTTTAGTTTCATTTGTTTTCCAGCCTTCGGCCCGTCAGTGATCATAAATGGACAACTTGTCGGGAGTCACTGTAGACACAGAAATGACAGTAGCCAGCAATGGAACAGGAAGACAACCATACAAAGGAGACGTTGGAATTAAAATTATAGTAGTCTGAACAGGCCAGCTGGTGTGAGGCCGAGAGTCCGCAGTGAATCTCTGTAACCCCTGAGGACATCGTTACCTAACACACTCCAGTAATTGATGTTCTGGGTAATGACCTTAAGTCACTCCAAAGAAATGGATGGTTATTGTACTTAAGACAGGGACAGCTGTCAGTATCTTTTTTTTGTCTTTATCTTACTTGCATTTTTTATTTTTCATTTCTATCTTAACCATCCTAATGGTTAAAACGTGGTTACCGGGAAATTTACTTCTGCGGAAAGGCCTATTCCTCAGCACAATCACACATACGAAACATCACCCCAGTTTACTCACATTGCCATTTTGTAGTCAAGAATGAGTAACTGTCAGAGGACAGAATACAGTCAACTAGTCCAAATATACTGTGAGCATAATTTCATCACTGGAAATATCTGAACAGGAGCATCGTTCTAAAATTTATTTGCAGTGATCGTGCATTTCAAAAATTCACACCTTGGGGCGCTTGGGTGGCTCAGTCGGTTAAGCGTCCAACTTCAGCTCAGGTCACAATCTCCCAGTTCATGAGTTTGAGCCCCGCGTCGGGCTCTGTGCTGACAGCTCAGAGTGTGGAGCCTGCTTCCGGTTCTGTGTCTCCCTTTCTCTCTCAAAAACGGATAAACATTTATTTTTTTTTAAACGTTTATTTATTTTTGAGACAGAGAGAGACAGAGCATGAATGGGGGAGGGGCAGAGAGAGAGGGAGACACAGAATCGGAAGCAGGCTCCAGGCTCTGAGCTGTCAGCACAGAGCCCGACGCGGGGCTCGAACTCACGGACCGCGAGATCGTGACCTGAGCTGACGTCGGACGCTTGACCGACTGAGCCACCCAGGCGCCCCAAAAATGGATAAACATCCAAAAAACACACACACGCCTTTCTGATCATTGAAGAGCTTGGTGGAGTACACAAGTGAGCTGATGCCCAGGCTGCAGAGGACAGGAGGTTATGCTGCCACAGATGTTGGAGGGGTGGGGCGAGTTGTGACCGACCGCCAGTGTCACACTGAGCTGCTCAGTGGGTGGCTAACAACGGCCTGAAACCGTAGGTCAGCAAACTTCTGCACAGAGCTAGAGAGTAAATACTCCAGGCTTGCCGGTCAGCCAGCCTCCCTCACGGCTGCTCAGCGGTGCCAATGCAGTACAAAAGCAGACATAGACAATATGTGTCCAAATGGCATGGCTGTGGTCCGATACAACTTTATTGGTTTAGAGCCTCAGTACCCACAAATCCGTACGGCAGCAGGAAAAACCAAGGGAATAACATGGGCATTGTCAAAATGGGGAGCTTCGATCAGCTTTCGAATCGCTGTGGGATTTCGTGGGATTTCAGCCTTCCACTTGTTGGCTTTGGGTTGAGCGGAGCTGGGAATTTTAGAATTTGCTGGGCCCAGGTCGAGTCCTAGACATCCCTGTCTACAAGCTCCTGCTGTCCTTCCGTGTGGTGCTTCAGAAGGTATACTTACATCTTTAATGCCTCTGAGTTGTCACTGGCAACACTGGTTGCCATTGTCTTGTGGACAGCACTGGCTTGCTTTGTTAGAAGATTCTGGTTGGTGGCCTATTGGGAACTGCTGCTCTTACTCCTACTTGGGATGGCCATTCCCTGTGTGTTGTGACTTCTCTTTCCTCAGCTCCCAGCAGAGGGTACCCAGCATGTGATAGTCCCTCTTGAGTATTTGTTGAGTCGACGTTGCTTTGGACAGGTACACACTACGCGTTTAGCTGCCTTTCGGCCACTAATTCTCCGCCGTGCTGGGAGGGGAGGCCCTGGCCTTGTTCTTTCATTATTAGTCTGTGCAACTTTTGAGTTCAGAATGTCTGTCGTTTTGAGTAGTAGTTACTGCTGTACCCTCTCAGCTTTCTAGACACATCCGTACTCGTCATGATGGTAGCGTATTCAGTCCAGATGCTCTTTCTCTGTGGGGGAAGGAGGCAGTGGAGGCAGAAGGCAAAGGGTGAGAAAAAGCCGACACAACCATTGAAAGTTTGCACCTGCCCTTTAGAGCCACGGTCTTCAGAAAAACACACGTCGCCAGTGCTGCTTTTGAACGATTTCCTCTGCTACGAAGTGAGTAGCATTCTCAGAGGACCAAGATGTCCTTTGCTGTGCTGCGGACTGTGCTACGGCGGCTTCTCTGCGGCCCCGCCATCAGGGTCAGCCCCCGCCGGCACGGTTTGTGACTGAGAAACCCATCTGGTGATGCAACAGGCCGCCACGTGTACGATAAAGAATCGGAGGAGGGAAATCTGTACTTGCTATGTTTTGTGGCGCGTGCCGTGGACAGATAGACTTCATTATCGATCCTTAGCTATTTCGTTGCTGTCTCCAGAGACGCGAGCTGCAGCCATTAGGAAAAAGGGGCATGTTGCTCAGCGCTTGTTTAGGAAGGAATGGATGTCTTTCCTAGAGACAATACGTGCGTGGTGTGTGAGGGCTATTCCAGGCTACGGGATTCATCACGGGCACCTCCTGCTCCATCGGCCCTCACACCAGCCCTTTGACGAGGAGGCTGGGGTGAGGAGGCAGGTGAGGCGACCAAGGCCCATGGAGCCCCACAGCCAGGCGGTGCGGACACACTGTTGGACTCATTGTCCAACATTCTCCACTTGACCCCGTCACCCAAGAGGAGGGCAGAGCTAAGGGAGTCTCTTATTCCCGGAAAATCAACCGTTTTGGCCCTAGGATTAAAAAGCCTGGTTTGTTTCGAGAACCTTCCCTATCTAGGTTTTGCCTTTACCATCAGCTAATGCAGTAGTAAGTTAGCATGTCTTTTTTTTTTTTAATTTTTAATGTTTATTCATTTTTGAGAGAGAGAGAGAACGAGCGGGGGAGGGGCAGAGAGAGAGGGAGACACAGAATCTGAAGCAGGCTCCAAGCTCCAAGCTATTTATTAGCACAGAGCCCCATGTGGGGCTCGAACCCACGAACCGTGAGATCATGACCTGAGCTGAAGTCAGACGCTCAACTGACTAAGCCACCCAGGCGCCCCCCCGTAAGTTAGACTGCAACTTAATGGTTGCAGCTTAAGCCTGGTTCTGGTGAAGCAGGTACTCTCGTTCTGCTCATCCCTGTTAACCGCAGACAGCCTCAACATCAGTCTCTGGGTTTGTCCTTGGTGTAGAGGCAGCAGTGTTAACACTGAAGAGTTCTCCCAGAGTGCTTGGCACTCTGTGCCCCATCTTGCCTTTGAAGTCACAACTGGAATATAATCTGTTGAGACACTGTCTTCCCAGCAGATCCCTAACAAATGAAGAGACCCGCGTTCTAGTCCCACTTCTGAGCTGGTGTCCTGTGTGTAGCTGTTGGTCTGGCTGACCTTGGGTGAGGCATTTGCCCTTCAAAGGCTCCCTTTTCATTATCTGTCATGGGAAGGCTTTGGGCAAGGTGGCGCTATTTTGCAAACGCTAAGTTAACTCTCAGAAATAGGGAAGAGAGGGGCGCCTGGGTGGCGCAGTCGATTAAGCATCCGACTTCAGCCAGGTCACGATCTCACAGTCCGTGGGTTCAAGCCCCGCGTCAGGCTCTGGGCCGATGGCTCGGAGCCTGGAGCCTATTTCCGATTCTGTGTCTCCCTCTCTCTCTGCCCCTCCCCCGTTCATGCTCTGTCTCTCTCTGTCCCAAAAATAAATAAAAAACGTTGAAAAAAAAAATTAGAAATAGGGAAGAGAGCTGAGAACTCACTTTTTTTTTTTTTTTTTTTTTTTTTTAAAGGAAACTCTGTGCCCAGCATGGGGCCCAGACTCACAACCCCAAGATCAGGAGTCACATGCTCTAGCGGCCAGGTACCCCACGAACTCACATTTTATTTATTTATTTAATTATTATTATTTTTTTAATGTTTATTTACTTTTTAGAGAGAGAGAAAGTGGGGGAGGGGCAGAGGAGAGAGAGACATAGAATCCGAAGCAGGCTCCGGGTTCTGAGCTGTCAGCACAGAGCCCGACGCGGGGCTGGAACTCACAAATCGCGAGATCGTGACCTGAGCCGAAGTGGGATGCTCAGTCAACTGAGCCATCGAGGCGCCCCAAGAACTCACATTTTATTTATTTATTTATTTATTTATTTATTTATTTATTTATTTTTATAATTTTTTTTTTTAACGTTTATTTATTTTTGAGACAGAGAGAGACAGAGCATGAACGGGGGAGGGTCACAGAGAGAGGGAGACACAGAATCTGAAACGGGCTCCAGGCTCTGAGCTGTCAGCTCAGAGCCCGACACAGGGCTCGAACCCACGGACCGTGAGATCATGACCTGAGCCGAAGTTGGACACTTAACTGAACGACCCACCCAGGCGCCCCAAGAACTCACATTTTAAATGAACAGAAGGTTTAGGCGGCTTTCCTGCAGGAAGTTCGCACATCGATCCTCATGGCTCGCTTTGGAAAGATAATTTTGTCAGGTCTCCTTGATAACAAGACAACGCCAAATTTCTGGGTTCTTTCTTCTCTTCCAGATGCCAGTATGGACAGAATAGCTTATGATGCTTATCCCCACCCACCACTTCCGAGACATTGAGCGGAAGCCAGAATACCTCCAGCCGGAGAAGTGCGTCCCACCTCCCCACCCCGGTCCTGTGGGAACCATGTGGTTTATCCGCGACGGCTGTGGCATTGCCTGTGCCATTGTCACCTGGTTTCTGGTCCTTTACGCGGAGTTTGTGGTCCTCTTTGTCATGCTGATTCCATCCCGAGACTATGTGTACAGCGTCATCAACGGAATCGTGTTCAACCTGCTGGCCTTCTTGGCCCTGGCTTCCCACTGCCGGGCCATGCTGACGGACCCCGTGAGTATGTCTGGGCTTGTTTTGACCAGCCCACACTCTGCTCCTCTGGTCCTGGCATGGCCGCAGCCTGCATGTTCCTTCCCCTGGACCTTGGGCGTGTGGAGATCAGGAGGGCCAGGGCTGGGGTGGGGAAGTGGACTCAGGGCCCCCGGAGGACGCCATCAGTGCCACAGCTTACCCGTCTTGGTCGAATGATTCTGTCCGTATACTGATGCAGACGTTAATGGAGGCTGCTCTGGGAGAGCTCCGGTCCAGGTGAAATCCAGCCTCTAGTTAGAAAGGCTCAGCCCAATAAGCATGGCGACTGGGGGCCGGTCATCAGAGTGGCAAGCATGCTCGGGGGCCGGGGGGAGTTTGGTCAGGCCGGGGCTTCCCGGTGAAGACAGGACTGCAGCTAGGTGCTCTCGAAATTAAAGCCATATCCAATTCCAGGAACCTGCACGGAAATGGCCTTCACTTTGTTTGGGCGAGGCTCGCCTTTTCCTGAAAAGCTGGACAAGCCTGTTTCAGGCCGCAGCAAGTGCCTCTTGGTGAATATCCGTGGGGAAAGCGGTGGTGTTCTGCCTGAGGACTTAGCGAAATATACCAGCTGTGCAAGTGGCCATTGAATGTCGTGTACCCTGGCATTAAATCCTCTGTTCCCGTTCATTATCTTGTGTAGGGAAAGGAGAGCGCGTGATTTGATAAAGACCTCCTGTGGCTTAATTGTTTGAGTGCGTAGGACGAGTGTGTTTAAATTAGGAAAGGGAAGACACCGCTAACGGCAGTGGCCACACAGACTTTGTTTCTGTGAGCCCCGGGGAGAGCAAACTAGAGACCCTGGGTCCCGGGCTGGTTCCCTTCTCAGAGGGCTCCCTTTCCTGCGGGTTCAGGTGGTGGGTGTTACCCCATCCCCCGGGGAGAGCAGCTTTCGCAGCTCAGTTCCGCGTCCAGATAGCCCCTCTTCTCGCGCCAGCACCTTCTGCGGGGTCACCAGACAGTCGGCGCCTGAAGGAAACCAAGTTCAGATTTCCCCTGCTATCTGAGAACAGAGAGTTCCCGGGAAACCTTTCATAAGCTAGAATCACATAAAGCGAAGAAGCAGTTGCCGTTTTGTAAGAGCAAAGCACCCTCTTCAGATTTGTTTCGGTTGGCAAAAACAGGTACTAAAGTAGGTCTCTTGGAAAAGCAAAGCGACGTAAGGAGAACGGTTTATAATTGAGGGGAAGCCTGTGCCCGGTTATGATCGGGGTGCCCTCTGTCTAGAGAAGACGGGTGAGGCCAGCCCCGGGCGACTGAGGCTGTGGCGGAGGAAAGCGCCAGTTGCCGTGGAAGAGCAAGGGCGGGGACGTTCACCAGTCTGGACGGCGTTGGCCGCTCGGCACGCCCAAGCCAGGTCTTGTGAGCGCTGTGTATGCTGTTAGGGGAGGTGACGGGCGGTAGGGAGGGAGGACACTGCTGGTGTGCCAGGCAGAGAGAGTAACATGGACAAAGACACAGGAACGCAGGCATGTGGCTCCTCGAGGCCCCCAGGAGCTGTTTGCGATGGTGGGAACTTAGGAGGGCGATAGGTTTGGGCTGGCGGTGTGGGCGGAGTGCCAAAGCAGTTGGGTGACCAGGGGCAGTCTAGAGCCCCTGAGGATTTTAAATAAAAGAGTGGCAGGGTGCCTGGGTGGCTTAGTCAGTTAAGCGTCGGACTTCGGCCCAGGTCACGATCTCATGGTTGAGAGTTCGAGCCCCGCATCGGGCTCTGTGCTGACAGCTCGGAGCCCGGAGCCTGCTTCGGATTCTGTGTCTCCGTCTCTCTCTCAAAAATAAATGCACATTAAAAAAAAAAAAAAAGTGGCAAGATACAGCTGTCATCTTACAGGGATCACTCTGGCGGTGGTGAGGAGGAGCCCTGGGGGCACCGCGGGATGGGATCCAATGAATGGCATGTGCATTGAGTGCCTCCTCTGTGAAAGGTCCTTTTTGAGCAATGGACACAGCTGTGAGCAAGTCAGACCAGACGCCCCTGCCCGCCTGAAGCTCGCATCCCGGCACAGGGGTCAGGCAGTGAAGACATATGAGAACAAGGGAATTTCAAACAGCGATGAGTGTTTTAGAGACAGTCGAAGGGTGTGACCGAGGTGATGTGGCAGTGACTTTTCTGCGGCGCAGGGGGCCTTCTTTACCTGAAGGGAGTCTGAGAAGACCTCAGAGCAGTGCCACCTGACTGAGACCACGAAGCTGTGAGTCAGGCAAACGAAGCTTTGAGGGCAGAGCCTTCCGGGAAGAGGAGAGAGCAGGTGCAAAGGCCCAGAGGTGGGCGCGTGCTTGGGGTGTTTGAGGAACAGGACTAAGACCTGGGTGACCGAAGCGTGGTGAGTTGGGGCAAGAGGAGCCAGAAGAGGTGGGTAGAAGCCAGATTGGGCAGGACCCTGAGGGCCTCACGAAAGCTTTGGTCTTTACCCTAAATGCAGCAGGAAGCCATCAGAGAGGCATGACGTAACCTGATTTTTTTTTTTTTAATGTTTATTTAATTTTGAGAGACAGGGAAAGAGACAGAGTACGAGCAGGGGAGGGGCAGAGAGAGAGAGAGGGAGACACAGAATCCGAAGCGGGCTCCGGCCTGCCAGCACAGAGCCCAACGCGGGGCTCAAACCCATGAACTACGAGATCATGACCTGAGTCGAAGTTGGACAGTTAACCGACTGAGCCACCTAGGCGCCCCGGCATAACCTGATTTTTAAAACGACAGTGCCTTGTGCTTGTGATGGAGGTGGGGCAGAGACCCAGGAAGATCACCGGGATTGCAGTGGCCCACACAGGACGGGGTAGTGGCTCAGACCAAAATGGGAGCTGTGAATCTGGGCAGAAGCTATTGGATTTGGAGTATCTTTTCAGCCACTGATTCTCAAACCTGGCTACACATTGGACTACTTTAGGGAGCTTTGAAAGAGTACCGGTGCCCGGGCCCCACCCCCAGAGATTCTGCTCTGATTGGTTTGGGGCAGAGCCCTGGGTGTTAGGGTGCTTTAAAGCTCCCAGGTGTCCCTTGTGTTCAGCTAGGTCTGAGAAGCTCTGTGCAGAAGGGTTGATTGACCGAATGGAGAGGGACTGGACAGTGTGCCGTCCAGAGCCTTCGCTTGAGCAGCTCTAGGGGATTATTGGTGCCATTTAGTAAATGGGAACATCTAGGAGAACAGATTTTGGAGAGAAATCAAAGCTTCTGTCCTGGCCAACTGTGTATTACACATAAGCAGCGATGCCGGGTAAGCAGTAGGTAGCCAGGTGGAGGTTCAGGATCAGACAGCAGGTTTGAGGTCATTGGTGTCTAGAAGGCATGTGAGTCAGGGAACTGGATGTCAGGAGGAGGGCAGCTGGAAGGCTTCTGCCCTGGCATTCACGCCTGTGTCCTTTTACCCCATATTTTTTTTTTTTCTTTTTTTTTTCAAATTTTTTTTTTCAACGTTTTTTATTTATTTTTGGGACAGAGAGAGACAGAGCACGAACGGGGGAGGGGCAGAGAGAGAGGGAGACACAGAATCGGAAACAGGCTCCAGGCTCCGAGCCATCAGCCCAGAGCCTGACGCGGGGCTCGAACTCACAGACCGCGAGATCGTGACCTGGCTGAAGTCGGACGCTTAACCGACTGCGCCACCCAGGCGCCCCCCTTTTACCCCATATTGACTTGCGTGGCCTCTCCAGGGATCTCCCCAGTCTAGCCCCTTGCACTTGGATGCAGGAGCGAATAGCTCACATGGCTGCCGATCCCAGATGAATGAGAACCAAAGACTATTCCCCAAACACCAGTCTGCTGCTCATTCGGGTGTTTCGCTAGTGTCCCCAAAGAAAACTGGGCCCCAAAATGAAGCAACTCGAACGTGTCCTAAATACACGCCCCATCTCACCTGCCTTTCCCCTCCCAGCACATGACATGTTATGCAAAACCCGGTGTGTACAGAGAGAGTGGGAGGCCCTGGGGCCGAGTTGGGAGCCTAGATCTCACACTGAAAACAGATCAACCGGGGGCTCCTTGCTAACACTGCAGGGGGAGTCTGTTTTTAGAAAGGTGTCACTGAGGGGTCTAAGGAGTTCCCTAACAGGATTACAATGTTTTGTATCTCAGGAATTCGTGTTGTATACGGTCCTTCAGGAGAACCTATATGCAAAGGTTATAAACAACATATAACAACGTATGCATTCTTTCCCATTTGGGTTTGTTAGTATTGCTGGGTTATAATTAAAGACAAAAAGTCTCTCACAGTCTTCCGCAAACAGTTAACAGACGACTTCCAGCTTTGAAATTCTTCCTGCAGTTGTAACAATTGTAGTTGAACAGTTGCAACCACCCCCAGCTTTCTGGACCATTTAGCAATCATTTCCTCCAACACAGTAGGAAATGGGTCCACGGAGAGCTTGAGCAGAAAAGGGAAGAGGGAAATGGTGCACAAAGGTGTGAATGGCTGCCTTGGAGGTGAGGTTCCCATGGGAAATGGGGTAAAAAGGACAGGCCTGGAAGGAGAGAGAAAGAGGCCAAAGGGGCCTCACTTGGCAGGGGTGCTGGCCTAGAGGTCACAGGGTGTGGGCAGAGCACAAGTCAGATCGGTGTTTGGTATTTGGTGCCCTCTCCTTGCTCGCTCTAAGAGGATGTGATGTCATCAAGGAGCTTTTTGTGTTCCTGAAGCACTTAAGAGGTCCAGAGAGTCTCTGAGTGCCTGCACTCAGAAACTCTTATCTTGGTGCCGGTCTCCCTCCCCGCCCCACCCCACCCTCCAATTTCATCACTTTTTCCTTTCCCTTTGCAAATCCATTTCAGTGCCTCATCCTGTGAGCTTCTTCAGGAATCCTGAGGGATTCCTGTTAACATTTAGATCTGGGACGATGTCTGTTTCCCGGAAGCTGCTTAAAGCTGGAAGGCATAGCTTGTCTCTTTCTGTCCCGGCTGCCAGGAAGCTCAAAACTAAGCGCTTCATAATCTCGCAATAATTGTGTAAACCCTTTTGGTCATTTACTAACTAATCGTTTACTAACCTCATTATAAACTATCTCAAATCTGAGGGGCCCCTGGGTGGCTCAGTCGGTTAAGCATCTGGCTTCGGGTCAGGTCATAATCTCGCAATTCATGAGTTCAAGCCGCTCATCATTGGGTTCTCCGCTATCAGCACAGAGCCTGCTTGGGATCCCCTGTCTCCTTCCCTCTCTGCCCCTCTCCCCTCAAAAATAAATAAACATTAAAAAAAATTTATTTGATTTTAATTTTTGTTAATGTTTATTTTTGGCACAGAGAGAGGCAAAGCATGAGCGGGGAAGGGGCAGAGAGGGAGGGAGACACAGAATCCAAAGCAGGCTCCAGGCTCTGAGCCGTCAGCACAGAGCCCGCCGCTGGGCTCGAACTTACGGACCGCGAGATCATGACCTGAGCTGAAGTCAGACGCTCAACCGACTGAGCCACCCAGGCGCCCCTAAAAAAAAGTTTTTTTAATTATCTCAAATCTGAGATTTGACAAAGGAGGCCTATAAATCAATTTAACTACATTGTTAAGGAAAAGAAAATTCATCAGTCTGTCTGCCGCTGCCTCTCCCTCCCTTTGAATCCCGTCTTGTGAACACCTTGTTGTAGACAGACCTCGCGTGACTATCCCAGACCACTGCAGGCCACTGATTTCGGTCTCAGCTGCCGAAACCCATCCATGGATATCAGGATCCATTGTGCAGTTCGTGTGTTCCCTCCTGGAGCCTCTCTCAGCGACGTTATCGATCGCATGTTGCGTGTAGAGTCAGTTAGCAAGTACAGTAAAACCTTGTGTGCTAGCATAATTCATTCCGGGAACATGCTTGTAATCCAAAGCACTCGCATATGGAAGCGAGTTTCAAGAACTGTTGGCTCAGTTGTGATCATGCAACGTTCAGCATCACATACCACTCATATTGCAAGACATCGCTCATTTATCAAGTTAAAATTTATTAAAAATGTTTGCTCATCCTGCGGAACGCTCGCTGAAGAAGTTACTGGCCATCCGAGGTTTGATGTATTTACTTGGACCAGCGGCGCGACGGCATGGTGGCAGGCCCGCAGAAACAGAGGAGGAATAGCACCGGGCCCTCCCCCCAGCATGCCGGGTGAGGGTGGAGGTACTGACCCGTTCCCCAGGTCAGGGGACTTGCCAGATCGGGTTAATTTGAGCCCGCTGCTACATCCTCCCTCATGCCAGGCAACATCTCATAGCTGTCACGGAGCAACTTAGAAACACCCCCTGAAAAATCTTTCGGGCCCCAGAGAGAAGCGAGTGACCCATTTAGGGATTACCTACCTCCACCTTTCTGTGAAGGAGACAGGTGGCCTGTGACACAGGCCTGAGGCTGGTCACCATGTTCCTGGCAGAGCTGATGGAGAGAGAGTTTCTGCCTGGGCAGCAGGTGTGCTCACATCTCCATCCCAGGGCCCCTGTAACACTTTAGGCAAGTTTCATCCCTGTTGCTTCAAATACATGAGGATATTGAGGCCTTAGATTTGTTGGTATTTCTTTGGAAGTTTCTCTGTTGCTTTTTTTTTTTTTAATGTTTATTTATTTATTTTGAAAGAGAGAGCACAAATGGGGAGGGGCAGAGAGAGAGAGAGAGAGAGAGAGAGAGAGAGAGAGAGAATTCCAAGCAGGCTCCATGCTCTCGGCACAGAGCCCACCTCGGTGCTTGATCTCTTGAACCGCAAGATCATGACCTGAGCTGAAATCAAGAGGCGGACACTTAACTGACGAAGCCCCCCAGTCACCCCTCTATGACTTTTCATCATGTCCTTTTTACGCCATTATGTTGTCCTAGATACTTACGGAAACGGGCCTGCTTCAGTTTTTGAGAGAGAAAACATATGCACACACGTGCACATGCACAGGGGGAGGGCAGAGAGACAGAGAGAGAGAGGGAGAAGCCCAAGCAGGTTCCTTGCTGTCAGTGTAGAGCCTGATGCAGGGCTCGATCTCACAAGCCGTGAGATCATGACCTGAGCATAAATCAAAGAGTTTGACCCTTAACCACCTGAGCCACCCAGGTGCCCTGATACAGGCCTGTTTCAGTCTTTTTTTTTTTTTTTTAATTTTTTTTTTAACATTTATTTATTTTTGAGACAGGGAGAGACAGAGCATGAACCGGGGAGGGTCAGAGAGAGGGAGACACAGAATCCGAAGCAGGCTCCAGGCTCGGAGCTGTCAGCACAGAGCCCGACGCGGGGCTCGAACTCACGGACCGCGAGATCATGACCCGAGCCGAAGTCGGCCGCTTAACCGACTGAGCCACCCAGGCGCCCCAGGCCTGTTTCAGTGTTAATGGTAACATGCTAATACAGTTGTTGACAGAATAATATTATGGCATCAGGGCAGTTTGAAAAAGCCTCTTCAGGGCTCTTAACAGCAATGTCCGATAAATACATACGTTGTCTTCTGATGGAGGTGAGGGCTCTAGACTTGGATTGCCTGGGTCTGAATCCTGGTTCTGCCATCTGTTAGCCATATGACCTTGGGAAGTTGCTTAATTTCTTTGCTTTAGTTATCTCATCTGTAAAATGGGTAATAACAGTCTCTGCCTCACAGGTTTATTGGCGGAATTAACTGACAAAATACAGTAAGGCACGTGGAACTGTGTCTGGCATAGAGCACTCCATAAATGTCTGTTGTATCATCGTTATCATTCAGCTTGGTTTGTTGAATACATGCTCCGTGGCAGGCCCTGGGCAATTCACTGGGGCTGCAAGTTGAAAGACATTGTCTCTATCCTCCAGGAATTTATAGCTGTGTAGGAGAGATCAGTGTGTACTTAAACGATAGGTGTTGAGACCAATAAATACAGGCTGGAACAGCACAAAAGCCAAGTGATGGCTTCTCTCTTAGGTGTGGCCTGGGGCCACGAGGAGGAAGGCAGAGGAGGTGATCCCTGAGTGGGTTTTGGCTCCGGTACAAGAGGCAAACAGGCTGGGCAGAGGTGCTGATGTGAGTCCCCGGGGGTACAAGGTGAAAGTCTCGGAGAGCATGGTGCCTTTGGGAAGCCGCAGGTGGTCCACAGCCGGGGGACTGCTGGGGCAGGGACAGAGGGAGACCCTGGGTCAGTGGTCTAAGGCCGCGTTGTGGTGGTGGCCCTGCTCGAGCCCTGACCGGGAGCCCGGACCCTGGGCCGGGGGAAGGCTCTGCGAAGCCTGTGAAGGCGTCCAGGCAGGGAGAATAGTATGATCAGATTCCCATTTTAGAAAGTTTACTCTGGGAAATAGGAGAATAGGCCAGGGTGGGAGGTGACTCTAACATCTGGGGCGCGTGAGGATGGGCCGGAACAAAGGCCGTGACAGCGGCTTGGAGGGGAGGATATGGGATTCGAGGCACGGTTTGGGACAAGAGTAACCTGGTGGAGTAGGAGGGGCAAGGGGTAAGCGAGGGTAGATAGAGGCGCCACGGGCCAGGGAAGTGAGAGTGGGAGGGGCGGTTTGGAGCGAAAGGAATGGATTCAGTTCTAGCGTGTTAAACCGGGGGGGGGGGGGGTCGGTTTTCCTCGGTTTTAATGTCTCTTGAACAACCAGGTGGAGATGTCTGCAGCTCGAAAAGAGGCCTGGGTTGGAGCCCACGATTGGGCCTCACCACTGGGTGTGATGGGGGAGGACTGTCAGCAGGGGGCGGGGTGCAGAATGAGCAGGGGACAGGGCTGGTGGGGGATCCCTGAGGAACACCAGGGTCCAGCATGGGTAACAGCCCAAGGGAGAGCAAGAGGCAGGGGGACACCCAGAGGGAGCAGAGCAGCCTCAGGAGAGAGTGACAGAAGGAGGGACTGGTGGTCACAGGAGATCCCAGGGAGTTGAGGGCCTAGAACCGACCTTTGGGTTTGGCCACAGGGAGTTGCTCAGTGACCTGGTGACAGGTGTTCCTGGTGTGAAGACGACAGGCACCGGAGAGCAGTGAAGCAGAGTCAGGGAGGGATAGTAGAGGCGGAAGTGCACACGAACTCGACAAGCTTAGCTGTGAGGGGTGGGAGGGCCCGGAGTGTGCGCACAACATGAGGGAGAAGCTTTGAGCTAAAAGTCTGGGGCCCCTGAGGGCCAGCATTGGCCGGGACCCTCACCCTCCAAGCTGGTGGTTTATCCCAGCTGCCTCAGTTTTCTCTGAAATAGAAAGGGGAGTAGGTGGGGGTTGAGGAAGGTACTGGAAGTTTGGGCTGGCCACTAAGGGGAATGATTGACAGAATCGTATCACACCTCCCTGCCCCAGATTTAAACGGATTCCACTGCGGGACCAAACATATATTTGAGGAACGTCTGAGTATCATGGGCCTATAAATTCTTTAGTGTCTTTAGCTTGCTGTGTGCACAGAGAAAAGACTGGAAGGATATGCTCCCAAATGTTGATTATACAGATCTCTGGGCGATACAATCAAAGGGTGGGTTTTTCCCTTTTAATTTTCTCGTCTCTTTTTTTTAATCATGAAGAAGTATGACTGTGGGAATGGGGGGGGGGGGGTGGAAATCGGTACATTGTGGTCTGCCAGGCTGCAGTAGCCTGGGAGCCTCAAGACAGCCCTGTGAGATGCGTAAGAACGGGGGGGTGGGCGGTTCTCAGTAACGCAGGCGTCACAACATTGGCAGAAATGTCTCAGCAGACCTACCGACTCCCTGCCGTCTGTCCAGAATGGTACAGAACGAAATTCCTTACCATGAACTAATCACAGGAAGTTCTGAAGTCTGTGGAGATAGCACAGGAGAGAAAAGGAAGGAAGGAAGGAAGGAAGGAAGGAAGGAAGGAAGGAAGGAAGGAAGGAAGGAAGGAAGGAAGGGAAGAAAGGGGAAAGGAAGGGAAGGGAAGAAAGGAAAAGACGTTGGAGGCAAAGGCAGGAAAGCCCCTGTGTCACAGGATCCTCTGTCTCAGGGACTGGCCCAGCTGGCCTCTGGGTCTGAAAGATGGACTTGCTGGGCAGATGGGGTCTTGCCTGGAAGGGAATGAGCCTTCTAGGGGATTTATGTAAATAGAGTCCTGCTGGAGGGGACAGGCTTTTAAAAAAGCTGAACTGTGGGGCACGTGGGTGGCAGTTGAGCATCTGACTGTGAGCTCAGGTCACGATCTCACAGTTCGTGAGTTCGAGCCCCGCATCGGGCTCTGTGCTGACGGCTGGGAGCCCGGAGCCTGCTTCGGATTCTGTGTCCCCCTGTCTCTCTGCCCCTCCCCTACGTGGGGTTTTCCCCACGTAGACCTTTACGTGGGGCCTCCTGAGGTTTACAGCAAATTCTGGGACCTTAAAAACTGGATGTGGGGGGAAAATAGCGACCTGAGCCTTCATTTAGGAAAACTCTGCCCCATTGATTTATCTCCTTGGGCAGACGATGTTCCTTAGGGCTTGTCCTTTGTGCATGAGGAGTGACATCCAGTTGTGGTTTTGTGCCTTCAGGATTCATACAAGTTCACATGATTGCCCAGACTCAATGACCTTTTGCATTAAAGAGCATTAATGTGGCCTTCTGGGCTTTTGTGGGGCCCTCTCTGCCTGGGCCAGAGCCCTTCCCAATCCCCTTTTATTTTTTTAAAGGGTTAAGAACATTTTTTTAAGTTTATTTATTTATTTTGAGAGAGAGAGAGAGACAGCATAAGTGGGAGAGGGGCAGAGAGAGGTGGGGAGAGAGAGGGAATCTCAAGCAGGCTCCAAGCTGTCAGTACAGAGCCTGATGCAGGGGTTTGAACCCACAAAGCCGCAAGATCGTGACCTGAGCCAAAACCAAGAGTCGGACGCTTTAACTGACTGAAGCTACCCAGGCACCCTCCTTCTGGATCCTCTTTCAAAGTCCAGTCATCTGGGTAGTCGGGGTCCAGCTTTGCCCTTGTAAAGACTTCCAGACCCTAGTGCCTCAGGGCAGGGCCTCAGATATCTCAAGATGAGATGGTCACAGCGTTTTGAATATAAAATTCAGTTAAGTTGGGCATATTCCTACTTTGGGTAGTTCCTTCCTGAGGTATATTTTTATGCTTGTATTTTTTTAAAAAAAAATTATAGTGTTTATTTTTGAGAGAAAGAGAGAGAAAGACAGCAAGGGAGGGGCAGAGAGAGAGGGAGACAGATGATCCGAAGCAGGCTCTGTGCTGAGATCAGAGAACCCGACTTGGGGCTCAAACTCGCTAACCATGAGATCGTACCTGAGCCGAAGTTGGACACTTACCCGACTGAGCCACCCAGGCACCCCTTGCCTGTGTTCTTAATGAGTTTCTTTCTAATTGCAAAAGCCACATGTTCATATTAGAACATTTAAGAAATATAGTCACGAAAATACAAATAACCTGTGATCTGACTATGTGAGATATCCATTAATAATTTGGCACATGTCTTTGTCTTTATATATATATACAGCTGACCCTTGAACAATGTGGTATGAACTGCACAGGTCCACTTATACACGAGTTTTTTTGATAAGAACAGTCCAGTACTGGAAATGTGTTTTCTCTTCCTTATGATTTTCTTAACATTTTCTTTCCTCTAGCTTTATTGTAAGAATATAGTGTAGGATACAAATAATGTACAATATATGTGTGAGTTGACTACTCACGTTTTTGGTATTCTGGTCAACAGGAGGCTATTAGCAGTTAAGTTTCAGGTGAGTCAAAAGCTATATGTGGATTTTTGGCTGCACGGACCCCTCAGCCCTGCATTATTCAAGTGTCAACTGGGTATCAGATCTGTTCCAGAATGCGTTATATGCCATATACTCTTTGGAAGTCTATGTGTGCCTTTAGCCATCTGTCATAGATGTTCTCCATGCTGATAGCTGTATACTTTTATAGCATATTTAATGTCTAGAAGGATGTTCTAAATGGCATTATACATATCACAGAGTCCTCACCTATCAAAGTTTGTTTGCTTTTAAAGTTTCTTTTTTTTTTTTTAATGTTTTTATTCATTTTTGAGAGACAGAGACAGAGCCCAGTGGGGAAGGGGCAGGGAGAGGGGGAGACAGAGAATCTGAAGTAGGCTCCAGGCTCTGAGCTGTCAGCATAGGGCCTGACATGGGCCTCAAACTCACGAACCGTGAGATCATGACCTGAGCCAAAGTCAGACGCCCAACCGACTGAGCCACCCAGCGCCCCTGCTTTTAAAATTTCTATCATAGGCTTTTCTGGCATCTGACGGCGTTTTGCAGACTAGGTGGGGTTTTTTCCTACTTTTTTTAAAAAAATGGTAATGAAACATATGACACAGTTGAAAGGGCATGAAGGATAATACAATGATATGATAATATGATATCTCCACGCCCCCAGCCTCATACATAAAACATTACAAAGGCGGTTTAACCTCTTTGTTTCCCACCCCCACCCCCACTTTTCCTCTCCCAGCCTCCCCACCACCATGGAGGTGACTGTTACTCTGAATCACATGTAGTTTTCAGCATCTTGGTGCCCATAGTGCCTGTGTATCAGGATCCACATTTCTAGAAGTTTCTTCTCAGGACCTCATCTCTGTCCCACTCAAAGTCCTGAGCCTCCACCAATGAGAAGAGCATTCATGTGGATGAGCATGCCTTTGGCTTTTCTGGGCTCGTACTTGTCTGTTGCCCCATTGGCCTCAGGCAGACCAGTGGGGAAGCACAGCACCGTTCCTAGTGACATGTCGGCCACATGCTGCCCATCTCGAGTGTAAGCGGGTCCTTAACGAGACAGGAGAGCAGAGAAAGAGCTGGTGACGGAATGGTCAGCAGGGGAAAGTTGGGGGGTGGGGGGCGCCAGCAAAGAGCCATATGAGGAGTGGGGTGAGGGGCGGGAGGAGAGGGTGCATGCTGGCTGGAGACCCCAGAGAGGCACCCGAGGCCCTCTTTGAGACAACTTGCAAGTCTTCCCATAATTGAACTGTGGTCCTGAGCTTTTTCCTCCGCTGCCTGGGAGACACCCCTGCGCGTGCCCTCTGACTCCGGTGCTTCTGCTCTATCCGTCATCCTCTGGACAGGCCACCTCTGGCCACTGCTTGGACTGCCTCCGTCCCCAGGTGCCCCTGTCCTGCTACGTCCACCAGGATCCTCCTGGCCTTCCCGCCTCCCCTAGCTCCTGATGCACCAGTGGCCGTGGCTTTGGCCGGATGCTCGGCCTCCTTGCTGTGTCTGGGCATCTGGGCATCCGCCCCAGCAGCTGTTTGGGACCCAGGCCCCCATCACTTCCGTGCACTTTCCCACAATGCTCAGTGTGGTGTAGACTTTCAGGAGAGGGTCGGTACTTGATTTGTCTTTGCAGTTTCCATAGCTAGGGTCTTTGTCCCCGTGAGTCATTTTTGTAGCAAAAGACAAAACTCCAGCTCCCTGGTCTGTACTGCTTCTTCAGTGGTTCTTCCTATCCCAGAATTTCTCCTTCGTGGGAAAGGTGCTGACACCCCGTCTTCCTCCCCTCTAACCCGGGAACCCCTCGCTTGGCCTGTTACAGTCCGTCAGCCCTGAAATCCCCAGCTACCCACCTACCCACCCTAGCCGACCACACTGCCCCTCACCTGGGCCCCTTCGGGACTTGGGCGTGGCCCCCAGTTCTGTGGTCAGATGTTGCGTCAACTTCCCTGATGGTGGTGTCCCGTGGACGCCCACTGATGAGCACGGCCTCCTGTCACCTAGACCTTAGGTGGGGGGTGTGGAGCAGTCCCATCCCAGAGCCATGACTCGACCCAGTGTCAGGCCCGGTTCTTGATAGGGAGCTGGGCCACGCTGCTGGAGCCCCCCAGGCTGGCACCCTGAGCCCCCTTCTTTCTTGTCCTGCTTGCTTTCACTGCTCCTTTCACCCCGTGCTAAAACTGATAGACCTTTTCCAGGCTAGAGGCTCTGGTGCTGAATGAGGTAGACCCGTCATGGAGCTCCTGGTCTAGCAGAGTAATTCTCAGCCCTGCTGAGCGCTTTGTAAAAATGCAGGTGTCCAGGCACCCTGACAGTTTTGTGTGGTAACCCCGCATTAGAGTCGAGGCATCCGGAGGTTGTTACAGGCACAGTGTTGCGTCCAACACCCGGCCAAGAACACAGGCTACCTGCCTCGGTCCGTTTGGGCTGTTGTAACAAACTACCAGAGACGGGCTGGCTTATAAACAAGAGAAAGTTATAATTCTCACAGCTCTATAGGCTGGGAAGTCCAAGATCACCGTGCTGGCAGATTCAGCCTCTGGGGGAGGGCCCACTTCCTGGTTCGCAGACGGCCATCTTCTCGCTGTGTCCTCACATGGCAGAAGGGGTGAGGGAGCTCTCAGCAGTCACTATAAGGGCGCTAAGGCCCAGGCGCAAGGGCTCCACCCTAGTGACCCGACCACCTCCCCGAGGCCCCACCTCCCAATAGCACACACTGAGGGTTAGGAATTTGGGAGACACATTCGGTCCCTTGTTGTGCCCTGTGCGGAGCACTCTCTCTCAAGCTGGCCCCCTGCCCGTCCGTCCAGCCTCTCCTCTGCCTACCCTGGATTCCACCATGCCGATTTTCTCACCAGCCCCCAGACGGGCCGGGCTCACTCTCACCTTTTTGTCTTTACCTATGCCCCTCCTCTGGCCAGAATCCCTCTCCTCCCTCAGGACTACCTGGCATGTCTTAGGACCACCCTTAAGCCTCACCTCTTGAGAGGCGTCTGGGTGGCACAGTCAGTTAAGCATCCAGCTTCGGCTCAGGTCATGATCTCGCAGTTCGTGGGTCCGAGCCCTGCGTCAGGTTCTGTGCTGACAGCTCAGAGCCTGGAGCCTGCTTCGGATTCTGTGTCTGCCTCTCTTTCTGCCCCTCCCCCACTCGTGTTCTCTTTCTCTCTCTCTCTCTCTCTCAAAAATAAATAAACTTAAAAAAAAACAAAACACCTCATCTCTTGAAACCTCTCTGGTTCCCTGGCTAGTCGGTACCTATTCCTCTGTGCTCTCTCAACACAGCTGTCTTCTAGCATCGTTAGCCTCCAAGAGACCAAGGGCCTACTGGGACAGAGACCTTGTTTGCTACCTGAATCCATAGCAGTGAGCACTGGAGCACGGGCCGAGCACCAAGTAGGCCCCTGGCAAAGACTGGTCATTGAGACCCTGCGTCGGCCTGGACACCGCCCGCTTTCCTTCTGCTTGGACAGGCACACGGGCCCCAGTAGACGCTGGTGGCACTTTGGGTCTGCTGTTGGTTCCACCGGAGGTGTTCACAGCTAGAACAAAATGCAGAGCACTCATGAGCGTACGAAAGGATGGGATGGCAAGCGGGAGGGCACGTTGGGTCAGAAAGCAAGTCAGAGATCCGAGGGCCATGGTTCACAGTTGCTTTTGGATTCACAAGAACCAAATGTAGATTACCAGTGCTTCCTAACAATTGTACTGGTAAGAGAATAAAATAAAACGATTCTAGTTTAAGCAGGAGCCAGTGACATTCAGAGCTGCAGACTTTGATCTGGAAAAACTGAGCTGTGGGGGTGTGAAGCTCGTTAGTAAAACTTCGCAAAGGCCCAAGGTGTTACTGGGAAATTTTAACGTAGACCAAACGGGAACGGGCGAGTCAAATCCTAACTGTAGTATTTACACAGGAAAGAACGGATTCAGTGAAAACCACGTCACTGAGATGAAAGCAGAAAGATCGTTAGAACAGCCTAACTGTCCACTGGGGAAAATCATTTACTTTTCCACAGGAAACCTCATTGTCCATAAGTATCCATCGGTGTCGGCGTGATTCTGAACAGAGTCCACGTGTTGTTGGGATGAGACTGTCCTGTCCGTGTGTGTGTGTGTGTGTGTGTGTGTGTGTGTGTGTGTGTGTGTTTAGCTGCTGCTTCCAGGTGACCACCTCCACCACGGGGCGTCAGAACCGACGGAATCCCTGGCCCAGCCCTGACCCCTGTCCTCTTTCTCACAGGGCGCGGTGCCCAAAGGAAACGCCACTAAAGAATTCATCGAGAGTTTACAGCTGAAGCCCGGGCAGGTGGTGTACAAGTGTCCCAAATGCTGCAGCATTAAGCCCGACCGAGCCCACCACTGCAGGTACGCGTGCGCCCCGACCCCCTCCTCCCGACCTGGGCTCGCTTCCTCCCCTCCCCCACCTCTCACCTGCTCTGGAGTAGCACCCCCCACCCCACCCGCCACCTGCTTCTGGAGTGGGTGCCGTCAGCAGCAAGACTTCTGGACGTCCCCTGCTCTGGGCAGGGAACGGCCACTGTGACTCTCCCTCCCCATCTCCGTGAGCTCACTAGATGGGAAAGGGCGTTTGGTTTGGGCTCAGGACACCTGTCCTAAGACTTGACTCTCCCACAGCTGATGAAGCGCCCTGCTCTGACAGTCAAGCGCCCTTGACTGTCTCCGCCTGTTTCCGGATCTGTACGATTGAGGGGGTTTCTCCTCTTTCTACCTCACAGCTTTATTAATTAAGGGCACAGGAGACAAAGCTTTAGAAAATCGTTCTGTGAGTGTCTAATAGGTGGGCCCCATTCGCTTAAATTTTAGCAAAGGGGTTGTCCTTGAATGAAGGCTTCTCTTTAAAACAAAACTTCGGGTGCCTGGGTGGCTCAGTCGGTTGAGCGGCTGACTTCGGTTCAGGTCACGATCTCGCGGTTCATGAGTTCAGGCCCCACATTGTGGAGCCTGCTTTGGATCCTCTGTCTGCCTCTCTCTCTGCCCTTCCCCAGCTTGTGCTCTGTCTCAAAAATAAATTAACTTGAAAAAAAAAAAAAAAGGAAAACTTCTAGGGGCTCCTGGGTGGTTTGGTTGGTTGAGTGTCTGCTCTTGGTCTCAGGTCTTGATCTCGGGGTCATGAGTTCGAGCCCCAAGTTGGACGCCGCGCTGAGCATGAAGCCTACTTGGGGAAAAAACAAAAACAAAGCAAAACAAAACAAACAAACACCACACAACAACCTTCTAGAGGTTGTGACAATTGTAGAATTCGGCCCCGAGAGCCATCTCCCCATCTCCTCTGTGGTGATTTTTCCCTTTGGTTTTCAGATTTCTTCATTGTTTTGAGTCTTCTCAACAAGAAGACATCTAGCTGAAAACTGCATTTTATCATTACAAGGGAACTTTAAATGATAAATTACAGAAATACAAACGGGTCATTTGGTCCCTTTTTCGGACTGGTGTGTGTTTGGGGCGGGAGGGTCGCACCGAGGTCACACAGCTGGTGAGTACCAGAGACAGGATTGGCTCCCAGTGTCTGCGGCTCCGGTTGGGGGACTCTTTCCACTAGAATTCCAGTTTGGGGGGGAGGGGGTGGGGAATCATGTGACCTGATGTAATCGTATGGACGTTTCTCTGTCAGAGAAGTGGCGACCTCCCCAGCAAGCTGGCACCTCTCGAGCATGAGGGCCGAGGAGCTTGGACAGGGCCTGTGGTCATTGCTGTCTCCTGTGGGGTGTTGGGCGGTTTGGAGAAGCTAAGTGTCTTTGCGCAGAGCCCGGCATGGGGTGGTCACTTTACCTCTGAGATCTGTGACGGGGGCACCGATCTAGCCTTTTCTGCCATCCGAGGCGTGGGAAGCCAGCTGTTTTCATCACCTGAACCAAAAGGCCCAGCTTGCTTGTGTGGTTCCTCAGGCCGTGACTCCAGGCGGCCCGGTGTGGTGGAACCGGCTCCAGCCTTGGCGTTGGAAGGCCAGCCGTGTCCCCGCCACACGTGTCCCCAGACCGTGTCGCCACACTGTCCCCAGGCAGCACATCGCTCTGAGGCCGGCTCTGTCCCCCGTAAAGGGACTTGCTGCCCCCCCGGCTTGTGGGGGTTGAGTCTGGATAACGGAGTCAGCTCACTGTCCAAGCAGAAGCCGTTTGTGGGTGGAGGCGGGTGCGGGCACTGGGGGTGCGCAGGGTTTATAGAAACACGGAGCTGCGACCTTTGTAGAAAAGGACGTTCGGTGACCACAGTGGTTCTTTCTCTTTCCTCCCTGGGCCCTCGGCTGCCTCCCCTGCCTGGCATTTTCCTCACCGCCGCCTCCTCGCCTCTCTCGCCAGGATGATCCGAGGGTGGTATTCTTGAGTGCTAGTAAACAAATCAGCTTGAACAAAACAAGACCCGCTGACTCAGATGAACTCTGGTGAGGCTGTCTGTGTGTCCCCTGCTCCTGCGTCAGGAAGCGTGTGCGACGGCTGCTCGTCTGTGAGGGCCCGTGGTGGCCCGGGCTGTTTGGGGACCCGTGGTTTGGGATACGCACGGTCTCCAGCCCGCCAGACGCAGCCGGGTTTTGCCTGGGCCGGGAGGCCCGCTGCCTGGCTCGAGAGTTGCGGTCAGTCTCCCTGCTCAGGCGAAGGTGCGTGCCCACATCCGTGAGCGCTCACCCAGCTCTTTGGTTCCTGACCCCCCAACAGAGCCCGTGGAATTTAAAACTGGCCCCGTTCCCTGAGCTCTGGTGGGTACCACAGACGCTTCCTGACCCTGGACGTGTAGATGCTCCTTCCAGCCCGGTGGTGGGTGGGTGGGTCTTCTTTCCACGGAGGGACACTCTGGAACCCCAGGCTGCTTTCATCCCGGCGCTGAGGACCACGGAGGCATGTGGAAACCCCATAGGGAGCCGTTCACGCTAACGTGGACAGCCAGGGTGTTGGACTCATGCAATAGGTTCCTCTTGCACGAGGAGGCGGAGACCTGTGACCCTGGCAAAGCCTCACACCCCTCCACACACCCCTCGCCCCCACACGCCCATAACATGCTGAGGCTGGGACTCACGGACTGCTCAGGGCCCCTGTCTCTCTCTCGTGGTTATGACTGCCGATAAAACTTACACAGCAGTACTATTGTTTTAAAAGCATTTGACCTGCATCACCACTAACCTTGGGAGATCGGGTTGGGGCCAATCCTGCAGAGGGTGGTTCGGAGAAGCTGAGTTTCTCTGCCCGGAGCCCAGCACGGGGATCTGAGAGCAGTGTTCTGTCCGCCACGCTGGACTGCCCTACCCGAAATTGTTGCGGAGCTGGGACCAGGATGCGGTAGATGCCTTTTTGCATCTTTCCTCCTGTCCTGCTGGGCGTCCCATTCTGATGTGGTGGGGCCACTTCCCAGGCTAGCTCTTTCCCATCTGTGGCATCAGGACCCGCACTCAGCCGACCGTTGCTTGGTAAGCGCCTCTGCAGGGAGAGACACAGGCCCTCACGGACACAGCTGTGTCTCCATGGTGGGCCATCACCCAGGCCAGGCAGGGGCCTCGGCCAGCTCCTCTGGGGCTGAGCGCCAAGGGCCCTCGGACCTCGCCAGAGAAGGAACACAGGCGAGAAGGAGCCTGAGGGCATGGGAGCCCGTGAGCTTGTTGGGCTCCACTAGGCATTTGACGGAAGTGCTTCGGGGCCTGAAAAATGGCAGGGAACCTGGAGGAAGAGGGAAGGAGAGGCATCGCCGTCTTCTGGAACGTTGATTTAAAAACACAGAAGGGCTCAGGAAACCCCGAAGGCAGGAACGTCAAAAAATACCTCCATCGAAGACGTTTCGTCTCTCCAGTGACTGTTAGCGCAGGTTGAGGACCAGCTGCCAGGCCCTGGTGCCTGTGCCCCAGGAGCTCGCTCGCCCGCAGCGTCTCGCACAGGGGGCACAAAATGGTGCCCAAGAGGAGTCCCAGGAGGGGGCTGGTGCGCTCAGTACGGAAAGAGCAGCGAGGAGCCCCAGAGAGGAGAGGTTCTGCCGGGCGGCAAGCCTGGGTAAAGGGCCCCCTGCCTGCCTTGTCTGGGGAGGGGACCCCGCAGAGCCCCCTGCCCACCCAGCCACAGGGAACGGGAAGAGGGCTGGCTCTGAGGTGACCGATACCCCAGTGAGGTGTCCAGGGTTGTGGGAGGCTGCATTTTTTTCTTCCTCCTGACAGATGGCACCTGAGGCGAAGCAGCTGGGCGGCCCCGGGTAGGCCTTGCCCTTGTCCTCCAGGCCCCAAGTGCAGAACCGTTCAGGCTGCTAGTTTTGAGAGCCATGGGTGAGACGGCCCCTGATCAGGGCCATGTTCACGGATGGACCCCCCCACCCACCCACACGCGCCACCTCCCGGCCCCAGAGCCTGCCTCTGAACAACTGCGCCAGCCGGGGAAGAGGGACCACCTCGGCATTCCGTGTCTCCGCGGGCAGGAAGCTCGGAGCCTGGCACTCAGGGCCACCTTCTGTAGCCCAGCTGCTGTGCTCACTTGTCCTGCTCCCTGGAGGAGGAGGAGTGTTCTGCTGTGGCCTCCCAGGGACGCGTAACCCGTTGTGAAACTCACTTCCTGGGGCGCACGCGAGGTCTCTTGAGAAGCTGGGAGGAGAGCAAAGGACGGATGTGACAGCTCATTGAAACCCTGGGCGGCTTTCGGAGGATGTCAGGCCACTTGACCCCTCTGTGCTGCTGAGCAAACACTGCCTCCCTCAGAGCACCCACCGGAAGCCCCTTGGAGAAGGTGGCGGTGGCACTGAGCCGCCAGGCGCCTCTCCCCTCGGGAGTTTGGGCCCCAGATTGGAAGGGAGCTAAGACCCCAGGGCTGAGGAAGGACTTGCAAGGTGGCCCCATGAAGGGAACGTGGGGCCTGGTGGCTGCGGCCCAGGATGCAGGGAGCAGCTTATTCTTCACTGTCTACTTGTCTGTACTTTGAAACTTGTCTACTAGAGGAGGCGCCCGGGTGGCTCAGTCGGTTCAGCGTCCGACTTCGGCTCAGGTCATGATCTCACAGTTCGTGAGTTCGAACCCCGCATCAGGCTCTCTGCTGTCAGCGCAGAGCCTGCTTCGGATCTTCTGTCCCCCTTTCTTTCTGCCCCTCCCCCACTTGCACACACGTGCTCTCTCAAAAATAAACATTTTAAAAATTATTAAACTTGTATACTGGGAACAAGTGTTAGCTAATGAAGTATACATTATACATATTCACATGTATGTTTGTAATTGGAAACACATGCATACAGAGAGAGATGGGTTTATATCCCTGACTTTATATCCCTCCAGGTCCCTTTCGTGCCTCCTCCTTCTCCTGCTCTCCAGGCTCCCAGGGAGATTCTGGAGCTGGGCCAGCATCTCTGAGATGTGCCCATTTCCCCTGTATTAGGGAGGACCTTCAAGGTTGTGGAGAAGAACAAGGGTGGAGACTGACCAGGCCCCCACAATCTGTTGTCACCTTTTCCTTACAACACTTACTTCCTGTGGATGGGGAAGCTGAGGCCCCCAAGCTTGGCCAGCCTGACCAGAGTAGCTCAGCAGCCCCACCAAAGCTCACACTGTGCTTAGAAAAAGCCACACGTCCTCCTTGGGGTGTGGATGAGCCCGCAGCCCCGAGTTGGCCGTGGCTGTCCTTCAGAGTGGCCTGCACCTCCTGGCCTGGAGTGTGGGGAGCAGCTCACGCCCACACCCAGAAGATCTCCTTCCCTGGTGTCCCTGCCCCGACTGTCGGCCAGCCAGCGCTCAGCAAGTGTGAGCTCCCCCCGTGTGATCCTGATGAGAGCCCTTCTGCCGGGCTCCACTTGCCACAGCCCACGGTGCACTTGATGAAGAACCTGAGATAAAGTTAGTTGTGGAAACGAGTGGAAAGAAAAGCTGGGGTGAACTGAGGGGCTTTCAAAAGAGAAAAACCTCTAATCATCTTATTTCCGAGTGTACCTTTACAGCATCTCAAACTGTGTGGAATAATACTCTCAAGGAAATGTCAAGGAGCCTATGCTAATAAATTGAGGAAGGACCAATTTCTCAGTCCCAAAATGAGCCCAATCACAAGGTAGTAATTTGCAAATTAGAGAGAGTGTGCACACAAGCACAAGTGGGGGCGCAGAAGGGGCAGAGAGAGAGGAAGAGGGAGAATCCCAAGCAGGTTCCATGCCGTCAGCTCAGAGCCCAATGTGGGGCTCGATCTCAGGAGCCACGAGATCATGAGCTGAGCCGAAGTTGGATGCTTTAACCAACTGAGCCACCCAGGCGCCCCAAATTAACAGGATTTCTGATCGACGCTTAAGCTCAAATACATTCTGCTTTTTCAGCTAAGTGGATGCTGTCTTAGAGCTAAAAGGTTCTTGAAGGGGCCCTTCCTGCCGCCCTGAGACATCCTGCACCTGAGCCCACTCTGTGCCCTTCCAGCGCCCTCGTTGGGCCACCCTCCCTGCTAGCGCCCGGCCCTTGGGGTTTTGGTCTTTGGGGGGGAGTTAGGAGTGGCTTCTTTCTATACCCACCCCAGCCTGTCCATTTTCAAAACTGTTTCTTTGCTCTGTCCTTCTCAATAAACCAGATTCCCAGCCCAGTTACCGCCAGAGAGCAGCTTCCGGCTCAGATCCCCTCAGTTCCATCCTGTGTCTGTGTTAAACAAGAGAAGGGCCTTGTTGACAAATGACTGTCCCCTGTTTGGAATGACGTGACCCTGGGGGTCCTGACCCCACCTTCCAGGCCCCTTACAACACACCCAGCAAGCGGGACACGGGGCAGAGCCCGAGGAGGCCCCAGCCGCGGAGTAGAGCTGGGGGGTGGGTTCTCTGCTCCCCTCGGGTCCCCGCCACCGTGAGGACACCACTAAAGGTCTGCCTTGTGGGTCCTTTCAGTGTTTGTAAGCGGTGTATTCGGAAGATGGACCACCACTGTCCCTGGGTCAATAACTGCGTCGGCGAGAACAACCAGAAGTACTTTGTCCTGTTTACAGTAAGTCAGCTTCCAAATCCTGCCCCACCCTCGGGGGCAGGATGGTTTTTGCTGCTGTTCCAAATACCGCGTGGCCATGTAGACCTGCGCCTTTCTGCCAAAGCACTCCTAGCTCAGCCACGGCCTGCTCGTAGGCCCTTCGCCTGAGCGTCTAGAACACGGGCTCAAGCGGGTTGGCTCTAAGCAAGGGCCTTGTTCCCGTCCCAAGCATCCAGTCTGAGTAGCTAAACAAGGCAGTTCTGGTGATGACAACAAGCCCTCCCTCAGCTGCAGGTGGATAGAGGATAGTGTGAGGACTAGAGCACCTACTGGCAGTCAGCACCTTGACTTTCTGAGTGAAGGGAAGCCACGGGCCCAGAGCTCCCCCGCCCACCCAGGGCCCTGGTCACGCCTAGTCACAGGTGCTCGTCCGTGCACTCCTGGTGAATAGCTGCTCGCCTCGGTCCCAGGCCTGGGGTGCCAGACCGGTAGGGCAATCAGCAGATGCCTCCCTGGCTCTCTCCTGGTCAACCCTCAGCCTGACTGAGTGTTCCGGAATGGGAGGTTCTGAGGGCCCCTGTCCCGGGAGCCTGCGCGGTCAGAAGGTTCTCACAACAATGGCGTTTGCCCTGCTTTCCTGTTTCAGATGTACATAGCTCTCATTTCCTTGCACGCCCTCATCATGGTGGGATTCCACTTTCTGCATTGCTTTGAAGAAGACTGGACAAGTGAGTATATGCCAGGGCCTCCCTCCCTGCCCCCGGGGGGCAGTGTGTGACCCAGGCGGGGCGGGCTCTTGGTTTGTCTCATGGTGCCAGGGGCCAACCCCATTTTATCAGATCAGCAACAAGCCTACAGACTGCCCAGGGAAGGGACAGCAGAGGCCCGAACCTCTCTTCATGAAATAAAGCAGCCCCTTAAAAGTTCCACAGGTAAAGTAGTGAGGCGGACAGACCGCGTAGCCCGAGCGCGCCTGGGGGAAATGCAGACCCCCCCCCCCCCCCCGCCCCAGAAGCACGTCCCAGGGCGTGGGAGCCCTGCCAGGGAGAGGACCTTTGCTTCTGTGTCTTTAAGAAGAGGCACTTTAATCAAAAGTCATTTCCTTCCGATCTCCTGGAAATCCGTCTTGAACTTTGGGGTTGTTTTGTTTTGTTTTGTTAGTGGTTGTCTTTTAACTGCATAATTCCCAATCTACGTAAAGATCGTAGAGCAAAGCTTCCCGCTTTAGAATTACCTGTCTCACGGCACAAACACCAAAGAAGGAGCTCCAACCAGACGACCGCATAAATCCTGAGGAAAAAGTAGATGCTGAAGGAAGTCAATGCCGTTTTGTGATTTTTAAAGGAGAATAAAAAAATAAGAGATAAGAAAAAGAATTTTAAATAGGGGCTGGAGGAATTAAGAGAGGCCACGTGCTGGGCGAGATCTCGCACACACACGGTCCGTGAGAGCAGAAACATCAGACGGGTCCCCGTTTTCATTCTCCCGTCTTCCAGAAGTTTTGCTCTTCCCGCACGTACTGTCTTCTCGGCTATCTTGCTGGTCTTGTTCCGCAGAACCGGGGAGCCCCTGGGAAGCGGGGGGATCTTTAGCTCCCAGCCGGCTGCGAAGAGACTCTCCCTGCCTCTGCCCGTGGTTTGGCATCCGCCGCCTTCTGCCCTCTGTGGCCCTGCCCCCTGCCCTGTCCGGCCCGGCCCCGCCTAGGGGAAGAGACCCCGCGAGTCTCCGTCAGTGTGTGCTGCCGTGACCAAGTAGCATGGACTGGGTGACCTCAGCATTTATCTCTCGCCGTCTGGAGGCTGGGAAGTCCAGGATCAAGGTGCCGGCCGATTCAGTTCCTGGTGCGGGCTGTCTACCTGGCTTGCAGACGGCCACCTTCTGTGACCTCACACGGCAGAGAGAGGAGAGCAAGCTTTCTGGTGCCTCTTATACGGGCACTAGCCCCACCGTGAGGGGCTCCTACCATCACAACCTCATCTAACCCTCAATACTTCCCCAAGTCCCCATCTCCAAATAATATCACCTGGGGGGTGGGGCTTCCAAATACGAGTTTTGCAGGTGACACAATTCAGTCCATGTCCCCGTGTCCCCCAGTTTTCGTGACTACTGCATTTCTGGTGCCAGCCGGAGAGGGGGTGGGTCAAGCTAGTGGATAGTGGGGAGAAGAGTAGGGGCATCCATAGCATCCTGCGTAGCTGGGCAGGGCACCAGCGTGTTCCTCGGTGAGCATTCTGAACGTACATGTATCCTGCCAGGCCCTGGGGATCCAGTCCAACTCCAGATGTGGCCTTGGCGACTTGCCGGTAGAGTCTGACAAGGACGTTCTATCAACCCCATCGCTCCCCCTACCCCCCGCCGTCGGGCTGACAGACACAGGCAGTGATGAGAGTGACACTCGCCATCAATGAGGCAGAACGTCTCTGTCTTCAGCTCGCAGCTGGTAGGGGCCATTCCATTAATGCCTGCCAAGAGCCAGCGTGAGCAGTGCCTTATTTCAGTGTCACCACAAGCCCGCAGGGCGGGAGAGATGCTCCCACTTAGCAGATGATGAAAGCTGGGGCTCACAGGGGTCGAACAAGTCCCCAAGCTCACACAGCTAAGAAGAGGGCCGTGACTCAAGCGCCAGCCCGGAGCGGGCTCTTCCAGCCCCGCCTGGATGACTCCAGCGCCCCGGGTCCTCCCTGCATGTGCTTGATCGTCTGCAGTCAAGGTCCGTGACCAAAGAGGCTTGGGGCACCAGTTCCTGTGGCAGCTAAGGCTAGGAGGACCGTCCCCAAAGCGGAAGCCTGAGATCGGCCGTGCATGACGGTCACCACCATCACTGCTCAGCCGTGGATGAGCGGCCTTGCATCCAGCTTGTGCAAGAAGGGAGTGTCCCCAGAAGGAGGGCATTTGAGTTGATGTTGAGAGAAGGGTACAGTGGTAGTTCTGCGCGCCCTGGGTCTGGCTTCTGCCTCCCCCACTCCATTCGTAGTCCCCGGGGCCCACTCAGGAGGCCATGGGTGGAAGACATGCCGTGGCCCTGGGCTCTGCCGCCAGCTCCAGCCCCAGGGCAGCCCAGGTGGCTAAGGAAGGAGCAAGGACCTCTGTCCGGGGAGCACCCGCCACGTGCTCACCCTGGGCCGGTGCCGAGCTGTGCAGATGCTCTCCCGTGCATTCCTGAGCGGACCGCCGAACCAGAGCTCAGAGAGCCCCGGCCTTGTGCCCACATTCTTTCGTTACCAGGCGCTGTTCCGAGGCTGGTTGTACCGCAGGGAGCCAGCGTCCCGCCCTCCTGGAGCCGGAGTTGTGCTGGGAAAGGCAGGCAGGAGGCAAGGGCGGGAAGAAACACGACCGCACGGTGTGCGGGACGGGAAAGGCGCAGGAGCCGGAACGGAGTCTCCGTGGCGGCATCTTAGTAGCAGCTCGTGGTCGGGAGTTTCTTCCAGGATCCTCACCCTGCTGCGTCTGCCTGACCGCAGAACCGTTGGCCTGCCCACCACCCGGCCTAGCACAGAGGCAATAAGGGAAACGTCTGGAGGCATTGTTACGTCCCGAGAGAAACGTGAGGAGATCAAGGCATTTGGAGGAGATGTTCCTCACCCCCACCACCCATTCGGTGCCCATTCCCAGGTTTGACCTCCCTTGCCCCTCCGCACCTTCCTGTGAGGGAGGCGGCAGGGTGGCTCAGAGGGGCACCGAATCCCCAGATTCCCTGAGTTCCCAAAGCCCAGGGAAGCCCGACCCTGCCAGGACCCCTCCAGCCAGGGCAACAGGCCTGAGCACCGGGGCAACAAGAAACGTGCACCACGACCCAGGGTGACAGGCCCAGGCGGCTATCAGCGGGGGCAGGAGTCCCACGGTAGTGAGCACTGTCAGCTGGGACCCCCACCGCCCAATGTCTCCCCCAGGTGCCTCCGCTGAGGGAGACCTCACCGTCTCCCATAACACCTCTGCTTTTGTCTCCATTTGCGGGGGGCGCGGGGGCGGCTTCTGAGTTAGACTTGGTTCAGACAGAGGATTCTGCTGTTGAAGACAGAGCGGTGAAACCTCGCTGCTGTACCCAGGAGGGAGCGGAGGCCTGGACGGTCAGCCTGGGCTCGGAGAGAGGTTGGGAGAGTGAACGCGCCAGGCGGCCCTCCGGTTGGAGTGGCTGTCTCAGTGATGCGGACGCTCCCGAGAAGGACGTTTCCCACGGGGCTTGTTTCACACCCGGCTCGGGGCCAAGCCCGGCAGCCAGGCCGCCCCCTCGTAAAACCTCGAGTCCCAGAACCACTTGAGTGATCCTCCAGATGTGCCCCTTCCGGTCACCCAGAAGCAGACAGAGGGACCGGAACGTCCAGAAAATTCACAGCCAGACCAGAACCAGACTGAGGCCGCTCCTCCACCTGTACAGCCCACGTTGTGCTGAGGAGAGGAGGGCCTCCCTGCCTTCATGCCTCAGCCCCGGGGGCCCTTCTGGGTCCTTCCACGTGCTTGGCACCAGGATACAGACACACTGGCCTGGAAAGAGAGTGAGCAAGGAACAGGGGTTAGGAGGGGCCGGATGGGCCCCGGCAGGCCAGGAGGAGCCGAGTCCCGCCGGGCCGAGCAGTGCGAGCGGGCAGGGGGCGGGGACAGCAGCCCCAAGTCCCACGTGACCCTTTTCTTCCAGAGTGCAGCTCCTTCTCGCCACCCACCACGGTGATCCTCCTCATCCTGCTGTGCTTCGAGGGCCTTCTCTTCCTCATTTTCACATCAGTGATGTTTGGGACCCAGGTGCACTCCATCTGCACAGACGAAACGGTAAGCGGGCGGCCTGCCCACCAGCTCCAGCCCTGGGCTCGGGGCATGGGAGGGGGCGGGGGGGGGGGGCATGGTGGGTGTGGTCGGCTTGCAGGCCAAACCCGGGAGCCCAATGGCCAGGGCCCAGGTGTGCAGGGTGTGCACGTGTGCACACACACACACACACACAAACAGGTCCCTCCTTGGGGCCGGCACGGCAGGTTGCACCAGGAATGGGACCCAGCAGCCTTGGGAAGGGTGCTCTTTGCCAAAAGACCTTCCGTCCTCCCTTGATGGTTCTGTCTTACACACTGCGCTGTGTCAGGCACTCTGCTGGGCCCGGGGACATCCTTCCCACCCGAGGGCCCTAGGCCTGCAGAGAGGATGATGGACAAAGGAAGGGTGCCTTAGCTGGCACGGGCAGGGTCAATTTCCCACAGGAGGTGACTTCACGAGCAGGTCCAGAGGGCAGAGTCAGGAATCAGCCTGCCTCAGACCCCGCCGAGCGGTGGGCAGGGGCTCTCACCTGGCCTCTAGGTACCTCTGCCTGGCCCACCTCTGGCCCAGCTCGTCCTTTGCCTTCTCCCCACACCCCACCCCTACCTCCACCCTACCCACAGCCCCACCTCTGGGAACTTTCAGGCAGCTGGCTGGGCAGGACTGAGGCCCACTCACCCGGCGCCACGGACGACACCGCCTCCTGACTGTCCTAAGTGTCCAAAGCCTCAAGGTGGTCAATCCATTGCTGTGATGTGGGCATTTCTTCCTTTTTTGGCTTTGGGTTCCAGACAAGGGGCCCCAGGTCGTAGGTCCCTCCTGCCACTATTCCTGCCTTCCCAAGGTCCCCCCTCACGGGGCAAGCCTTGGTCATCTACGGGCCCTCCGGGGCGGCTCTGGGCCCGCTGACTAGTCAGCCTCAGGTGGTGGCTCACAGGAAGACACACTCCCTGCCCCTGCTGCCTAGGCCCCTCCCTGCGAGTGTGGAAAATCAGGCGTTTACCCTCCCGGCAGCCAAGGCAACATCGTTTAGATCGTGGGGATCCCCGGCGGTGTAGAATGTGGGGGCTTGGGGGGCTCTCGGCAACTTTTTTATCCTTTATACGAGATAACGTCATTGTAAGAGTTTCTTTCAAAATAGTAGCCCATGGTATAGTTCCAGCTGTGTGTCCAAGCAGTAAATGCAGCCAACTTCTCTGCATAAGACCTGCAGGGACCCCAGAGGTGACCGGCCCGGCCCGCCCCCTGTTGGATGCTGCCAGGCCCCACAGGCCGTGGTGTGGGGGAACCCGAAGGAAAGCTCACACAGCCCGGGCCCTAGTTGTTCTCCCCCTTCAGGGCCTTGCCTGAAGGGGATTGTGTTGGGAAGGAAAGGAGAAAAGAAGGAAGGGCCCCGCTTGGGAAGGGATGCCTTCCCCTCCACCTGCATCCGCCCAGTCCCCGGCCAGGAGTAGAGGCTTCACTTAGGCTGGCCCCTCAGGCTCTTCCCTACTCCTCCTCCTCCTCACCAGAGACCACGGCAGCCAGCTGCTCCAGCCAGACCGCTCGGCCAGGCTCCTGCCAGGCTGCTTCTCTCCAGTTCCGCCCTCAGGCCCTGCCTGCTCACCAGCTCCATCGGAAGGGGGGAGAAGGGAGGGAACTCTTCCTCCCCAGCCTACTCTCCCCGTGAGACTTTGGGGGGGGGGGGGTAGCCCAGGCTCTGCACAACCACCAGATGGCCCCTGGCCCCACTTCTTCCCAAGGGAGCACTAGGAAGCCGTTTGCCGTGCCTGGGGCTGGCTGTCTGTCCAGGCAGCCCCTCTAACCTTTACTAATCCCTTTCCTTCCTCCTCTGTGGTGGCTTCTCCCCTCCCCCGCCACGGTCTCTTACTCCCGATGGACCTTCTCAGGTCTGCCTTGCCAGCGCCGCTAAGCAGGGTGCTTCTTGACCTCCCAGACTGGCAAGACTCACAGCGCCAGAGTGGTCATTGATTTGTTTGTTTCTTCCTTTCTTTTTTTTTTGTCTGCAAAGTGGTCATAGTAGCATCAAACTTGAACCTAGCCCAAATGAAAGGCCAGCAACGGCTCTCACGATCGCGAGCCCCTGCCAGCTCTGAGGCTTGTGGCACCAAAGCCTTCTCCGTGTTCCCACACACCGCCGGGCCCGGCACCAGGCCGGAAGCGCCCCTGCAGAACCTGGGCCACGTAGATGTGCGCCTTCCCTGAGCAAAACACACCGGAAGGGCATGACCAGAAATGCTGGCGTAGTGGCCTGTGGGCCTGGGCGTGAGTTTGCTCGTTTTCCCCTCCCTGCCTGGAGGGGCTTGTAAACTAGGTGCCCAAGCCCCACCCCCCACAAAAAGCGAGATTTTTTTTTGTTGTTCCCTTTAACACTTTTTATGAGAGAAAGAGAAGAAAAGCGTAGCATGCAGATAGCTTTATGGCTTTCAAAGGAAGCATTTACTCCATTCACCTCAGGCTAATGGACGTCCCTCCCCAAAAACCACAGCAATAAAGTGCTTGACTGAAAGTATGATTGTTCTTGTTTTCAGGGAATAGAACAATTGAAAAAGGAAGAGAGAAGATGGGCTAAAAAAACAAAATGGATGAACATGAAAGCCGTTTTTGGCCACCCCTTCTCTCTAGGCTGGGCCAGCCCCTTTGCCACGCCAGACCAAGGGAAGGCAGACCCATACCAGTATGTGGTCTGAAGGACCCTGACCAGCATTGCCCCTCAGACACAAACCACATCACAGCACTACCGTCCCATCCGTCCTCATGAATGTTTAAATCGAAAAAGCAAAACAACTATTCTAAAACTTTTTTTTTTTTTTTTTTTTACATCTCAAGTAAAATGGCTGAGCATTGCAGAGAAAAAAAAAATGTCCCCATGTTTTATTTTTAAAAGATCATCCTTTCTATTTTTTGGTGACCGAAGCTGCTCTTTTTCTCCCCCCCTTTTTTAAAATCACTTCTCTGGCCTCTGGTTTTCCTCTCTGCTGTCTGTCTGGCATGACTAACGTGGAGGGTGCTGTCTCCGGGCCAAGCCCACCTCTACTAACTGAGTGAGACTTAACGCCGGTACGCGGATGGACCGGCCCGGATGCCCAGTTGGGGATGCGTAGGAGAGGCAGGAAGGCCATGACCTCCCACTGCCCAGGAGGCGGTGGCAGGCAGCCCGATGGGACTTAAAACCTCACCGAAGACACCAAAAGAGGGGCAGGATCAGGGCTGGAGCCCTAAGACGGGCCCTTGACACGGCGGCCTCATCCCCCACGTGGACACGGTTTGCCTCCTCGCACGCCATGGGATTGGGGTGCTTAGAGTGACTTTTGGGGGGAGGGTGGTGGGATCAAAGGGGTTTCATTTGTATTCTGAATCACCAATTATATTCCCGCTGATTATTTGGACGAATGTGAAGGAGAGAAGTTTTTCCAGTTCAAAATGCCTTACACAGTCAAAAGGAGAAAAAAAATCACTCGATTTCAGGTTTCCTTTGTCTGATTACTCTTAGCACCCGCCCTCTCCCCTGTCCTAGCAAGGTGTCAGTTAAGCGGCAATAATGCTGAGTGACAGAGTGACACAGCACAGTCCCCTAGTGCCCAGCCCCGTCGTCAACCACCCCCCTCCCCTGAACCCATTTTGTAAATCGCTAAAGTGGGCTCCCTTTCTGATATTTTAGACACATAAATGTACACGTACCCACGTCTTCTCTGTATTTTAACCTGGGAGGCTGTCGTCTTGGCCTGGGGCTGCCCACGATGCGGGGGCGACATTACAGCCCCCAGACTTTGGAAAGCTGGCAGACAGCCACCCCTGCTCCCCGGAATCATCAATCGGCTGGCACCGGGGACTGAGGAGCGTTTCCACCTGGAGGCACTTCCTGTGTGAAACCCCATTTAAAAGAGGAAGGCCTGAAGATAGCGGGGAGATGAGACGGGGACGGGGAGTGCCCGCCGCAAATGCAGAAATCACAGACATCTGAGCGCTGACCATCTGTGAATCCGTACACGTGGATTTGGTTTTTGGGTTTTTTTTGTTTTTGTTTTTTTTACGTGATCACCACGAAGCTCCTTTTTTAGCTTGTGCTTGGGGAGGGGCGGGGTAAGGGTTATTAAGCCCAATCAGGATAGGGAGGAAATTCCTCTAGCCTATGTGATTTTCCATGAACAGTAAGTGGAGCGTGCTGCCTCTCTTCGATTCTGTCCGTGCTTCCACATGGAAACAAAAATGCAATAAAATTTTTCCAAAACCTGTTCTCCTTGAGCCGTGCTCTCTCACCTTGTTCCCTTCCGGGAGAGCCCTGGCGGGGCCTTCATTCCATTGCTCTTAAAGGATCTTTATCTCTGCGGCTCTTGAGCGAGGTTTCGGCCGTGTTGTTTTTAAAGGACGCTAGGCACCCCGCTCTTGACCAAGCCTGCCCCTGGGCCTTGGCTCTGGCTTTCGGCAGCCTGAATCCCTCATATGCTCCTGGGCTACAGAAGTCTTCAAGTCTGCAGACTTTGCTTAGTCCCACGCGTGGGGAAGAGGCGCGTCGGCCGCTGCCCACCCAGCAGAGAGCAGAGTCGGGCCAGGGGAAGTCGCCGAAAACCTCCACGGACAGTGCCAGTGCTTCGGGGAGTTCCTCATCCCCCGTCCCATGTGAGCCGCGACCCTTCCCCAAGCCAGTCAACTCTGCCTTGACTCTCTTATGCACTTGATGTTTGCTAGAAGTCAGGGCTGAGATCTGAAGCGGGTTGGGTTTTTATTTTAAGCAGCTTTAAAAAAAAATTTTTTTTTGTTTAATATTTATTTGAGAGAGAGAGAGAGGAGCATGAGTAGGGGAGGGGCAGAGTGCGACAGACACGGAATCCGGAGCAGGCTCCAGACTCTGAGCTGTCAGCACAGAGCCCGACATGGAGCTCGAACCCACGGGCTGGGAGATCGTGACCTGAGCCGAAGTAGGATGCTTAACCGACTGAACCACCCAGGCGCCCCTGAAGCGTTTTTTTTTTTTTTTATGCTCTGTTTAAATCTCATTTATAGCATTTGCTCCCTACAGGCTTTTTTCCCTTCCTTCCTTCCTTCCTTCCTTCCTTCCTAACAGTTCCCTGAGGTGTGTGAAGAAGTGTCTCTGACCTGCTCCCTCCCCTCAGGGATCCATCCCGTGGGAGGCATTGCTGCCTTTCTGGTCCTCCCTGCTGGGGGTATATTTTTTAAGTATTTGGTTGCCCTCCTAACACTCCATCTTCAAGGCCTTTTTTTTTTTTTTAAGTGACCCAGGTTGGTTCTTTTCCCCATGGAATTTCTAAGGAATGCAGCAGATAGTGCTGAAAATGTATTGATTTTTTTTTTGAGTCCTAAAAATAGAAATTCATCCTTTAAACCCGAGCCTAGTATTCATATCCTCCCCAGAGAAAAAGGCTGCTTTTGACAGCCTTTTCCCGTATGATTCTACCTCTGGGCTTTGACGAGCCCTTGGGCTGAAAGAAGGAAAGTTCCCAGGCTCTTCAGCCAGAGGGATATGCTGCTCTCAGCAGATAGGAATATCCCAAGACTCCCGGTGGATTTCCTAGTTCACGTTCATGGAGATGGAAGACAGTTTTCCGGGAGTTATTAACTAGGGAACGAACGCGGCTGTCGTTGGGAGTAGAGTGGTCCGCAGCCTGGCGTCCGCACTGGAAGAAGCGATCCCCGCCGAGCTCTCGGCATTCCCAGACGGCTGAGGACACAGGACGTGTCTCCCCACAAAAGCGGCCCAGCTTTTGGCTCTGACGGCACTGGATGGCACGCACTTGCGAAATGGGTCTGTAGCAGCCGTGGTCTTTCGGAGTGGGGGCCCTGGAGAGTGGCCGGGAGAAACCAAGGAAGGCGAGGTGGCCGGCTGGATTGGGGGACTCCCTCCCACCTGTGACCTCAGGTTTGTGCCCATAGCAACCGGACTGACCGTGCAAAAGGCCTGCGTCCGGGCAGATCTCTGCCTACGTGCCCGGGCTGGGTGACCTTGTGCCCACGAAGTGAGCTTGGGCAGCCGTGCGTGTGTCACATCCCCTGCTAGTCACACCGTCTCATCTCTGGAACACTTTATCTTGGAAGAACCAAAAGTCAGGCACCCGGAATCACCCGTTCTTCCTCATTCTGGCTCGGCCGCTGAGAAAGTTACGACCCCCCTTCCTGTTGCAGGGATCTTTCCGATGAGGGAAGTTAAGAAATGTTTATTAACCACCCATGTGACCTGCGCATCCCACAGAAACCCCGGACTTCAGGAGGCCACCTTGGGCTCTTCCAGCCAGGCTAACAGGTTTTTAGCTTCTCTCATCTCACGGCTTGTGGTGCATCGACCAGACAGGTGAGCCAGCCAGTGGAGCCAGGGGGTCTCAACATAGAGGGCGCCCTTAAATACCAAAGAAATGTGAAGAGAGGAAGATTTTGCCAGAATCCCTCTCAAGAATCTTCCTGCTGGCGGTGCCCCGAGGCAGTGCTGGTCTGGTCCCCAGACCAGCAGCATCCGCATCACCTAAGAACTTGTTAGAAATGCCCATGCTGAGGCCCCAGCCCAGATCCTACCCAGTCGGAAACTCTCGGGGCCGGGCCCAGCGATCTGGATTTCACAAGCCCTCCACGTGACTGGGACACACGCTCAAGACTGAGAGTCCACTTGGGGCGCGCGGGGGTCACCCCCGAGGTGGTCGGCCCCTGGTGCCTGCCGACGATACGGTCCCATGTGGTGCTGGGTGGGGCGTGCTGACCGGAAGCCCCTCTCCCCTCACAACCCACAGCCTCCCCAACCAATGAATGCTGAGCAGACGGGAAAAGTCTCTCTTGGAAGGGGAGCCAGGCTAGTAGTCTGTCCAGCGGCCTTTCCGCACATTTCATCTGTCCGACTGGGTTCTGCTCCAAGGGGTCCATAGGATAGAAGGACTTCACGGTGACACGGAAACAGGCCGCTGGCCAGTGTACTCTCCCTAGCCCCGGACCTCATTGGTGACCAAGAAAGTCATTGGTGACCTGACCATCGTGAGTACTCTAGCAAATCCGAGTGGCCGCCGGGGGAAGGCACATGTTCTCCCAGGGATATGAGGATGCCCCAGATTTCTGCTGCTGTAGTGTAGTCTGGTAACCACGTCCTTCCTGTGTGACTTTGGACACTTACGCCTCCATCTCTTCTGTAAAACCGGGGAGCTTGTCCAAATCGCAAGGTTGCAGTGAGGATTACATGAGGGTCGTGAATGTCAGCGTGACGATGGCTTTCGTAGATGTTGGCTCCGTTAGAGCTCTGCTGTTTCAAACCGCGCTCACAACTGTTGGTGATCTGTGAGATGGGTTCATTGGGGTTCACCACGGCAGTTTTTAAAAAAATAAATATAAAAATGCATTACAGTTGTAGAATACGTGTGGTTTCGTGAAACTTTGCAGGGGGTGGCGCCGGGCCGCACAGAAAAGCATCACGTGTTGCGGGTCGCGGTCAAAAGATGTGAACCACAGATGCGGCGAGAGCGATCGGACCGTCTAACGAGGAGGGCGCGAGGCATGGGCAGCAGCGGCTCCGACTTTCTCCATCCGATGATGTGGGGAGCAGGGGGACAATGAGCTTTTGCTCTGTGGGCCTCAGTTGAGTCTTTACTTCCTCAGTTGAGTCTCTGCCTTCCTTGGGAGCCTTAGTCCTGGTACATTCAATGTGGGACCTGGGTGGGTTTGCTTGCAGATGACAGTTCACGTGTCTTCCTGGCCGAGGGGGCCCAAAAGCCCCCAGTCACACACTCCCTCCTAGACATGCTGGCGTTAGCCGTTCCCCCAGAACCAGGAATCGACCATTCTTGTCTGCTTGAGCCTGAAGTGGGTATTACTGTCGCCTCTGCAGACCTCCAGCTTAAGAACTCTGCCTTCGGGACGCCCCGAAACCCACACAAAACTCAAAATCGAGTCCTACCGGGAAAAAGAAACCCCATTGGCCCCTCCTGAGCCAGACCCTCGGGCCTCATTGTAGGCATCAGATTTGTTTGAAATATTTGCTTCTGTCCAGACTCAGGGCTGACACACCTGGATGTCGGGAACTTTATCTGGTGGACAGGCCGGGCGCTGGGTGGAATTTGTTTTACGAGCTTGGAGAAGAGATTGTGCGGAGTCCAGAGTGTTCGCCTGGGAACACACGGCTGGAACGGAACATAGTAATCCCGCTGGGCTCTCTTGCTTCGTTTTCCTCTGTGGCTTTGCTCTGCCTTTGCAGTCAGCACGGGGAGAGTGAGAATTTGTAGTAGGATTGAAAACGCGTTGGGCAGAAGGAAGACGCTGGTTCTCGCCACGGCTCTGACGACCAGGACAAGCTTCGGCCGCTGTAAGGGCCTCTCAGAAACCTCTGGTTTTCCATCTGCCAAGTGTCACTACCAACGCCCACGTCCCCTCAGGGCGGTTGTAAGGATCCACAGTCGCGGCTTGGAGTGAGCCCAGTGTGGATACGGTACATCTGTCATTTCCGGGTGTCCCCTCTGTAGCCTGGCCTGCCTCATGATGATGCCTCAGCTTCCCTGACGTCATGCTTAAAATGCCTCTCTTGACTGGCCGCAAAGGATCGCAAAGTGGTGCGATCATTTGGTGACCCAAAGCAGGTCACCCTCGGTTGGCCATTGCTGCTTGTGCTGAATAAGGAGGCCTGGAGAGGGGCCAGTCCGTGAGCTGCACCACATCAGGTGCTCGTGACCGAAGGGAGGCCCCCTCAAAGGTTGTCAGCAGGGTCCGTGTCCTGAAATAGCTGTTCTGCTCTGATTGTAAAAGCAACACCTGCTCGTCGGTGAAACCTTAGAACGTGTGGAGAGTCCACAGAAAGAAACACAAACCATCTCACATCCCGTCCCCAAAGGTCCCATGATGTCCTGTGCAACTAACTTCTTTGTTCCCTTGTTAACCACGGGGACAGGATTTTCCAGTGCGACGTGAAGCTGTATTAGCCCCATTTTCCATGGCTGACTTAGCCATCGCTGTTGGACGTGTTGGCTGTTTGCAGCTTTTCACGTTGTAACTGAGTACTGGAGACCGTTGCTCACGTCTGTGCGTCTCAGATTTTTTAAACTTCTTATTGTGAAAGAATTTCAGACTTACAAAAAAAGTGGAAAACATAGCCCGAAGAGCTCCCCAGAACCCCTTCCGTCAGTTTTTCCAAATGTAAACATTTCATATAACCATGATACAAATGCAGGAACCTGGAAACGCATTGATATCATTAACTGATCTATATGCTTTATTCAGATTTCTCCAGGTGCCCCACTGAAACCCTTCTCTGTCCCAGGAGGCCACAGTTCATCCCTTGTCGTGCTCTAGTCCAATCTGTGACATTCCTCAGGCTTTGTCTTTCGTGAACTTGACCCCCGTTTTTAATTTTTATTTTATTTTTATTAAGAAAATATTTTTAATGTTTATTTTTGAGAGCGAGCGTGCATGCCTGAAAGGGGGACAGAGGCTCCAAAGCGGGCTCTGTGCTGACAGCAGAGAGCTCAATGCAGGGCTCAGACTCACGAACCATGAGATCATGACATGACCTGAGCCAAAGTCAGACAACTGAACCACCCAGGTGCCCCGAACCCTTTTAAAAAAATGTTTATTTATTTGGAGGGGCGGCACAGAGAGAGAGAGAGAGAGAGAGAGGAAAGAATCCCAAGCAGCCTCCCACGGTCAGCACAGAGCTCCATCTCATGAACCATAAGCCGAAATCAGACCCTTGGCCGACTGAGCCACCCAGGCACCCTGTGACCCCTTTTTGTCAATTGAGGTGAAATTCACATAACATAAAATCAACCAATTTCGTGTGTGCAATTCAGTGGCATTTAGCACAGACCTACTTCTGTACACAGTCACCACTCTATCTGGTTCCAAAGCATTTCCATCAGACTTCGACCCTTTTGAAGGTTGGAGGTCACGTATTTGGTAGAATAGCCTTCAGTTTGCATTTGTCTGATGTTTTCTTGAAATTAGGTCAAGCTTATGCATTTCGGGCAGGGCCACCGGGGAGAGGTCCCGGGTATGTCTCGTCCTGAGGCCTATGACATTGACACATCTCAGTGATGTTAACTTTGATTTGGGTAAGGTGATACCCGCAAAACATTCCCTCACTGTAAAGTTACTGGTCCGCCCTTTGTAATTAGCAGCTTACGAGCAGATTCTTTAAACTACAGTTTTTTTCAAAAGCCAAGACACTGAAATCTGTGAGATGGGGTGGGAAGAAAGAGTGCTGGAGGAGAACTGGCCCGCAGGATGGGGCGGAGCTCAGTCTAGGCGTGCCTCAGTTTCTCTTTCCACATAACAGAAGGGATCATTCCGGTTATGTGAGGCTCTTGTGTGGAGAGGAGGAGGAAACCTAGAACGAGGTACTCAGGGATCATTCCGAGGTGGAATGAGGCGTGTGAATGAGCAGGGCCGGTGCCCGGCAAACCCGCAGCACATTCCCTGGGTTTCCGGAAGGGACAGAGAAGGCAGAGGCCCCAGTGCTAACGGTGGGGCTAAAGGCCTTTGTGGAGGGTGCTGTGGCCTGAAGAGCTGGCCTGGCTGTGCCTTTAACTCCTGTGGGCTTTCCCCCTTACCCGACACCCTCTTTCTGTGGCCTGGCAGCTGAGTCGCCGCTGACGCCCAGAGGCAGGTGAGTGGGCAGCTTGGGAGCAGCGGCAGGGCGTGTCTGCGCATGAGTGGGGCCCGACGCCGGCCCGGGCCTCCCCACGGCGGCCCCGCGCGCCCCCGGCTGCCCGCCGCATGTTGGCACTAGCTATGCACACCCCTGCTTCCTCAGCCCCAGCGTCGTGTGTACCTGTGCTCTGCCCTTTCCGCCTGCATCCCTTCTTCGTGCTAAGTCGGCTGCACCTGCTGGGGGGGTGGGGGCGCGGCCCAGAATCCCCAGGGAGGGGTCGTCTCTCTAGGGCTCTCAGGGCAGATGCGACATCACTCCTTGGCCCTGGGCCCCTGGACGGCCTGGACTGACTTAAGGAGGCTGGGCGGCCCCCCAGCACCTGTGGGAGGAAAGGACAGAGGCCTGGAGGGCGGGGAGGGGACACGGGCCAGCTCCCCAGGAAGGCCCTGCTTGGCTGTGCCGCTCTCCACTGCTCTCTGCCCGCACCCCATCCGTCCCTAGGGCCCCACAGCCCTGACCTGGCCCCGGCAGTCCGTGTCCCTCCGGCCCCCTCGCCCACGCCCTGGGCCTCCGTGCTCTGCCGTGCCGGGGCTGGGGGTGAGCTTGAGGGCGCAAGGCCCGCACCACGCTGACCCTCTTTGTCCCGTTGTCCCTCCAGGGCATCGAGCGCCTCAAACGAAAGCACCAGCCCAGGGAGCGCAGGGCCAGCTGGAAGTCGGTAAAGGAGACCTTTGGTGGGGACTTCTCCCCGAACTGGTTCAACCCCTTCTCCCAACCGTGCGACCCAGAGCCTCTCAGTGACAGGGACTGGGTGCGGCAGGTGGCCTCGCTGTCCGACATGGACAACACGGAGACGACAGAGGAGCAGTCGGAGGAGAGGAAGGATGAGGACTCTGTGGAGGTGATAGATGAGTGAAGCTGCCGTGGAGGGAGGGCCGGACACTGAGAAGCCGCTGGCGACCCCGGCTGCGGGTGTCATGGCCACGGCGTGTTGTGATGCGCCACCCTGCACCCCTGCACCCCACCGCTCCCTGCAGACCCCTCGCTGTCATCGCCAGCCCCTGTGCCCCCTCCTATCTCCCCAGGCCGGGGGGGGGGGGTGGCTGGAGGTGACGGGGGGATGAGAGACTCTCGGGGTCCATCTAAGAAGAGTCTGCCCAGAGCGGGATTGTCTGTTCTTCCAGAGGGTCCTTTGTGACCGGCACGGCCCGGCCAGCAAAGGACGCTCTAAACTGGGCAGCCCAGGGGCAGGGAGGAACTTGCCTTTGGATTTTCCTGGGATGTCTGTCTCCTCTTGGGAAGGTTGGCGCCCCGGCTCCTGACTTTTGAGAACAAAGGCCATGATGTTATGACGGGACAGGGCAGGGCTGGCCTCGGGGCCTGGGGTAGACACTGACACCAGGAGAGACCAGCCTCGAAAGTTTGCAGAGGCCCAGCTGCTCCCAGAAAGGCTTCCCTGAGCCTGTCTACACAGAAGAAGGGCAGGGCTGCCACAGCAGCTGGCACGGGCCAGGCTGGGTCTGAGGAGGGCCCCATGCCCCATACTGGGCTGCACACATGTACGTGCGACACGTGCCCGGGGTTGGAAACATGGGTTCTGACCATAACTGTGTCGGGACAGTGGCACCAAAACTCAGCTCCCTTTCCATCCCAAAGATGCCTGCCTTGTGGCTACAGGTCTGTCCATTCACAGACAGGGACGGGGGAGAGGACCTATTCAGAGCTGCTGGGGACTCTCTGACCGCCCCCCTGAGAGCTTAATTAACTTTCCCTCTGGAGGGAGTCTAACAACCCAGTTGTGCAGAACTGACCAGAAATCTGGCCCCTGTGTTTTAGGCCAGGTCTCCTAAGATAGGGTCCAACTTGTCTCTCTGAAGGGTGGGTGGTGGCCAGGGCCTGCAGATGGATGGACCGGGAAGACCAGACAGACGCACAGACTCACGAGCACACGCGTGCGCACACACACACACACACACCGCACTTTGCCAGGATGAGCCTGGACCCCCGCCACTCCGTGTGAAGGCTGAAGTGTCCGTGGCCATCACTGAAGGCCTTGGCAGGGGTCCTGGGGCTCTGAGACCCCATTCCAACAGGTGCCGAAGAGGCGTCTTCCACACAAAGTCCTACCGAAGGGTTCGGGTCTCAGTCTGGTGTTAAGAATGGATTCACCACCCCACCTCTCCTAAGTAAACCTTGGTTCTCTCTGGCCCGTCGTCCCAGGGTCAGCGGGCACCAGCATGGGAGTAGGGCTCGGGCACCGAGGCACAGCCTGCCCGTGCCAGGTCTCTGTCCGGGGCTCCAGGCAGAAGAGCAGGAGCCCCTCCACCGCCCCCAGAGGGCCTATAGCCCCAGTTAAGTGGGGAAGGTCAGAGTTTGGAGGCACAGCCCAGGTCGCTTAGGAAGGAAGCTTGTGGGAACCATAGGAAAGAGGAGGGCCAGGCAGCGGCCTAGTTCTCAGGCAGCAACTGTGAAGGGCAGTGACTCTTGTCACAGAGAGACCCCCTGTCTGCAGTTAATGACCCACCAGGCCCCAAGGCTAACTGCTCAGAGGGGCTGGTGTTCACATAGCCACCTGTCTTAATCTCAGCTCAGAGCCCTTGGAAGACGTCCCGTGAGGGGGGTGATGGCAGGGCTCTCGCAGTGACAGAGCAACCGGAAAGGCCCGGACCTCCCACACCCAGGCTGTAGCCCTATCCTCTTGGTCCACATCAGCTTTAATATTTATTATTGACAACGTCAGGAGCCCTGGTCAGCTCCGAAGGCCGTTACCTCGCACTCTGGGCAGGCCACAGCCACTTGCCACTTTGGGAGAGCCGTTCTAAGATCACAAGAGGCCTGCCATTTGCTGTCCTAGCCCGGAAGGCAGGCAGACTGCATACCAAAGACTGCACACTGCGGCATCACCCCTGGAGGGCAGTTAGAATAAGGGAAGAGGGTTCCCCGGTCGCTGCTGGCAGGCCCGTGCTCAGAGGGGTGTTGAAGCGCCTGCTCAGGGCCATTGGCCTGAAAGCAGAGGCACCCGGCAACCCCAAAGCCAGTTCTGTCTCTGGCTGTGGGAGACGTGTCACCTGCAGTCAGACTGGCCTCCCCAACACGCGAGCTCCTCTCGTGCTGGCCCTCGGCCACGGGAGAGCCTGTTCTGGGGGCGCAGACGCGTCCGACCCTGAGCTCCCCCCACACCACTGACAGGCGGCCTGCCCTCCGCGGCGGCTGTCGACAGCATAACGCTGTGCTTGCCTCAAACTAACGGGATCGTAACTTGTCCACACATGACAAGGACCACGGGGAGGGAGGCTGGGCGCAAGCTTCCACCTCGTGCTCTGGAATAAAAAGCTCTTTGCTCGACCTTGGTGGCTGGAGTCTCCTGTCTTCGGCAGAAGATCCCGGTCAAGATCTCTGGGCAGTGTCCTCCCTCTTAGGGCAGCTCGAGGGCACCTCTAAGGAGGTCCCTTTTCTCCATTCCCAGTGTGGGACACAAGTGAATGTCACACACAGGCACCAAGTGATGCATGGAGAGTTACTCAGATCTCTCTGGGTCATCTCCTGGGTGGCATTTCCAGCAGAAGGAAAACTTACCTTTCTTTCTTTTTTTTTTTTTTTAATTTTATTATTTTTATTATTTTTTTTAATGTTTATTCATTTTTGAGAGAGAGACCAGGGGAGGAGCAGAGAGAGAGAGAGAGACAGGATCCGAAATGAGTCCCGTACTGGCAGCAGAAAGCCTGATGTGGGGCTCGAACCATGAGATCATGACCTGAGCCAAAGCTGGACGCTCAACCATCTGAGCCAGCCAGGCGCCCAGGAAAAGTTACCTTTCATGCATTTATCGAACAACTACTGTATGCCACGGAAGTGGGCATTTGGGGCAAGAGTGCCCAAGGTTGAGGGGTTTTGACTTTAGAAGCCAGGCCACTGCCCCTGAATGTCATGCAGATTACACACTAAAAGACACTCATTCAACACATGACTCAGCCAGAATGTGTCTGCTAGGGTTACAGCCTCTGAGAGAGGGGCGGGGCGTCCTGAATAAGGCTCAATAAAGAAGCCCGACCAGGGAGACTGAGGGGCTCAGTCGATTGAGCGTCCGACTCAGCTCAGGTCACGATCTCACAGTTCGTGGGTTCGAGCCAGCGTCATGCTCTGTGCTGAGCCTGCTTGGGATTCTTTCTCTCTCTGCCCCTCCCCTGCTTGCTCTCTCTCTCAAATAAATAAGTATTAAAAAAGAGAAAAAAAGAAAGCCCAACCTCTCAAGAGGCCCTTGGCCTGGGAAATTCAGAGGATCAGATGGCTCCCCAAGGGCCCACGTGATGCCCAGCACAAGATACTTTAAGAAACTTGTTGGCAGAAAGAAGAAAATGACCCAGGGGACCACACAGTCATCTTGAAGCAGAGTTTTAATTAAAAGCATATTGATCATCTGAGCAAGTCTCTGGAGGGCACAACACCAAGGAGCACCTCCGGTGAACGAAGAAGGGCTTTCAGTCCACACGAGGAGGTACCTCCTCCCGGGAAGACGAACCTGCCCCCCACCCCAGAACAGACCCCTGCTCAAGGGAAGGGGGACCTGCTGGCCACGGGGTCTCCCTCCCCTGCGCCTGCCCAAGGCTCCCAAGCTGGGCCGGCCCACGCCCTGCAAGAGCCCGTCTGCAGACCTGGGCGCCTCAGGGTGGGCTCCTGAACGGCCTGCTGCCCATGCTTCCAGACCCACTGGGGCACGGGTGGGCAAGGTGGGAGGCTTCAAGTGGGGTGCCCCTTGGGGGGTATCTGCTTTACCCCAAGGTCAGGAAAGGGCACCTTGTTTATTTGTTTTTTAATGTTTATTTTGTTGAGAGAGAGAGAACGAGTTGGGGAAGAGCAGAAGGGAACAGAAGATCCCAAGAGGGCTCTGAGCTGTCAGCACAGAGCCCGATGCGGGGCTCAAACTCGCGAACCTTGAGAACAAGACCTGAGCCAAAATCAAGAGTCAGCCGCTTAACCGACTGAGCCACCCAGAGGCCCCCAAGGGGCACCTTGTTTAAAATGCTCTTCTCCCAGGCTACTCAAAGTTGGAATCCCCTTGACTGACCTGATCTTTCTGCGCCCTGAGGTGGAGGCCCCCAGGGTCCCAAAGGCAGCGTTAGTCCTGGGGAGCAGTGGATGGGGAGGACCCAGGGGTGCTGGAGTAAACGGTACTTGCTTGGCCGAGAGGGGCTGGAGCGTAGAAGATGGAACCGAAGCAGCAGATCCGGCAAATTCACAAGCCGGCCTGGGGCCCCCACCCGTGGCCGTTCCCCCGTGAGGCCTTCCTGCAAAGGGGAGCACATCCCTTCATTCAGTGCAGATTCCCAGCCTCCACCGCTGGGGGCAAGGGCACCGGTCCAGGACGCTGCCTGTACGCACACCTCCAGCTGATCTGCTTGTGGAAAATACTGCATTTCAGGAGCAGTGGACACCTGTGTACAACTTGGATCAGTCTCTGGGAGCGGTTGGGGCCTCCACGAGTCTTGGGGGTGGGGAGGGTCTGGAGACTGGGTTTGTGCTGGAAGATTCCTGGGAGAGGGAGGAAAGGGAGGGAGGGGGTGGGCCCCTACCCGACAGGGTCTGCAGTTTCTCTCATCTCGTTCCGGTGGGTGTCCACTCTGAGGTTCTTCTCACGTCATGGGCTGGATTATAGGTGGATTCAGTGCGTGCTGGGATGGGGACCCCACGCTCTCAGTACAGAAATGCCAGGCGGGGTGAGCAGCGACTGGGGGTGCTGGGAGCCCCACTCCTGGGGCCTCTCCCCTCTCCCTCCTGGTATCCTGCCAACCTGTGCTCAGGGTCCCGGAGAACACCGGGTAAAGCCTAGGGCACCGCCTGCCCACAGGTACCAGCCAGGCGCCTCTGGTAGCTCCCGGACCAATTCCTGGCGAGCACGTCCATCTGACGCACGCATGAGGGGTGGGCATCAGCGTCCACCCCAGTGGCACAAGGGGTTGCCAGCCCAGCCTGGCACCCCCGCCCAGTGTGGCTCCCCAGAGCATCGCAGAACACATGGAGGGTGTGGCCTGTCCGGACGGGCAGGGCGCCCAGGAGGGCCTGTGCACACACTCACCGTGTGACCTGGGACAGATGCTCGCGTTCTGTGCCTCAGTTTCCTCCTCCGTGAAATGGTGATCGTTAAAATGTTTATACCTATTTGGGCATCTTCTATTTTGGAAATTAACTGGGAGTGGCCCGCATCTCTCCCAAACCCTGATTGCGTCCCGGCTGGACATTCTTCCACTTTATGGAAACCAGAGAAAGGGCAAAGCCACTTGAGTTCCTCTTTTATTATTATTCTTTTATGTTTATTTTTGAGAGTGAGAGAGGCAGAGCATGAGTGGGGGAGGGGCAGAGAGAGAGAGAGAGAGGTAAACGCAGAATCGGAAGCAGGCTCCAGGCTCTGAGCTGTCAGCACAGAGCCCAATGTGGGGCTCGAACCCACAAAGTGTGAGATCATGACCTGAGCCGAAGTCGGACGCTTAACCGACTGAGCCACCCAGGCGCCCTGAGTTCCTCTTTGAAAAGCACTTACAACAGTACGTGACACATAGTGCATGCTATATAAATACAAAAATAAATGAGCAGAGGGCCCTAATGTAGACTTTTGATGTAATCTCTAAAAAAAGGCTGTACAGGGGCGCCTGGGTGGCTCAGTCAGTTGGGCAGCTGACTTCGGCTCAGGTCACGGTCTCGCGGTCCGTGAGTTCGAGCCCCGAGTCGGGCTCTGTGCTGACAGCTCGGAGCCCGGAGCCTGTTTCAGATTCTGTGTCTCCCTCTCTCTCTGACCCTCCCCCGTTCATGCTCTGTCTCTCTCTGTCTCAAAAATAAATAAACGTTAAAAAAAAATTTTTTTTTAAATAAAATAAAAAAGGCTGTACAGGCAAGTGCAGGACTAAAATGACACTTGTCACAAATCTCTGAACCCGTGGCCTGGGTTCGACCACACTCCTCCCCCTTCTGTCCAGAGCATGAAAGTTCTTTGCAAACTCCATCAGGCCTGGTGAAAACCACAGTCACGCTTCCCTCTGTCTCCTGAATATTAAAGACACCAGTTTATGGGGCGTCTGGGTGGCTCAGTCAGTTTAGTGTCCGACTCTTGGTTTCAGCTCAGGTCATGATCTCACAGCTTCGTGGGCTCGAGCCCTGAGTCGGGCTGTGCACTGCCAGCTCGGAGCCTGCTTGGGATTCTCTCTCTCTGCCCCTCCCTCACGCTGCGTCTGTCTCTCAAAATAAAGAAATAAACTTAAAAAAAAATTATGTATATATATAAAGGTACCAGTTTGTTAAATTCGGGCTTTTACAATATGCCACAGTTCCTGAAGCCTGTTTTGGAGGTCATTTGGTTTTAATGTATAAGGAGCCTCAAAAGACAGTGCGGCCTGGGCCTCCAGGGTCCTGTCAGGCAGCGCGGCTGGACGACACGGTCCACCTCTCCTGATTCAGAGGGAACGAGCGCCACCCCACGCCTGGGAGTGGTCAGAAGGGACACAAATACACGGGAGAGAGCCGGACAGAGGGTCCGGCTGAAGAGGGACACACACACCATCTTAACTGAGGACCCAGGCACCTCTCTTCTCTGGCTGCAGGTGCCCTCCTGTCCCGCCTAGTGGCCCACCCCACCTGTCCCTGCCCTGTGCCTCCAGGCCCCATGCTGATGACAGAGCAATTCAGGGAAAGGGAGGTGGAAGGTGAGGCTGAGCCCCAGTGATACTCACACTTTCAGAAATCCCAATGGACGATTCTAGTTTCTGCAAAACAAAGCAAATCCCTCTTCCAGGTGTGCTGGGCAGCCTCCTGCCTGTGGAACGCCCCGGTGCCTCGCTTCTAAACAAAATGCAGGAAAAGTGGTGAATGTCACCTCTGAGGTTAGGTTACAAGGAGCCTTCAGCTTCCACCCTGGGTGCGGCCACCCTCGCTCTCGGCTCTGATGGGCCGACGCCTGGTAGGGGCCTGTCCTGGGGAGAGGCCCACGGGGTGAGAGACCGAGGCCTGCCGCAGCGGCGTACAGGCAGTCTGGGCCGGGGTCCCCCCCTCACTCCCCCCCCGAGAGGCCTGCAGGCCGTGAGGGGCCTTCATGGAGTCCTGGTGAGAAGCCACAGGGTTGTGGTTTGAAAGCACTGCCCTCGCAGGTAATTTGTTGCGGGGCAGCAGGAAACTGACGCCCTAACTGCTGCATCCAGTTTCCCCCGCCCGCAGTGGGAGCCCTAGTTAGACAGTCGCGACCAGAAGCCCCAGCTGGTGGCCGTGGCTCCACAGCCAACCCAGCAGGCCCGCTCGCTGTCACACATTTCTCACGGTGAAGGAGCAGTAGCGGTAACGGGGCACCTGACAGGGGAAAGTCGTCGGGCCCCCAGCAGAGGATCTCGGAGGTCAGCTGGGGTTCAGAGATTCCCAACCTCGTGACCTCATCTTCTGTCACCTAAACTTGGACGTGACTCTTGCGACACCTGGGCGTTCTGGTTGCTCCTGCTTGGCTCACAGCCTGCAGGGCTGGGCTTGGCGGACGTCCCGAGGGAGCACTGCGCCAGGAGTCAGTAGAATGGACTCAACCACCGCCTTGCTGGGCAGCCTTGGGCCACTGGCCCCATCTCTCTGGGCTGGTTTCCTCATCTCTGAAGCAAGCAGAGTGGGCTTAGCCCGCTGCTTCCCAAATCCCAACGCTGGTGAGCGCCACCCGGGAACAGGCCACCAACGGGCCCCGGCCATGTCAAGCACTGTAGCGGGAACTTGTTATATGCGGCCGAACCTCCTAAGAACCCCCCAAAATGAGACGACCGAGCCTCCAGTCGCCAGAATGTGCCAGCTTGGGGGGGGGGGGGGGAAGGAACAGGCACTTCTTTCCGTGGACACGGAAAGACCCGGCGGTCAGGGCGGGTCAGCAGCCTCTAACTGGGATGAGCCGGCCGGCCGTGGGGAACGAGAGCCCCCACCGTTTACAGAGCACACGCTCACAGCTGCCTGGCAGAGGGAACACTTCAGACTCACCCAGCGATGGACACTCGTCGGCCGGCCACCCACATGCAAGCACAACCACGTGGCTAGAGTCCCCGCGGGCCCCTGGAGAGCGTTCTCAGTGTGGCCGGGGCTCCCTGGAGTCTAGAGGCCTGCGAGTCTTTGCACAATAATCCCAAGAGCTGCCTCTTTCTGGTCATCCCCTCAAGGGTACAGTGATGTGGCTCAGAGTCCACACTGCCATCGGCTTTAAGAAACTGCCACTGCACATGGGGACAGTATCAAAGAAGAACACCCGTTTTGTGAAAAGCCTGTGGAAATATTCCTGCCTTTTTCATCTCCGTATCTGAGTGAGGTCAGATTTTCTTCATATATTTCAACCAGAAAAAAAAATGCATCTCAAGGACTGAATGCAGGGGGCGCCCGGGTGGCTCAGTCGGTTAAACATCCGACTCTTGGTTTCAGCTCAGGGCGTGCGTGACCCCACAGTTCGTGAGTTCGAGCCCTGAGTTGTGCTCTGTGCTGACGGTGCGGACCCTGCTTGGGATTCTCTGTCTCCCTCTCTCTCTGCCCCTCACCCACTCTCTGTCTCCCTCTCTCTCAAAAATAAACATTTTAGGGCGCCTGGGTGGCGCAGTCGGTTAAGCGTCCGACTTCAGCCAGGTCACGATCTCGCGGTCCGTGAGTTCGAGCCCCGCGTCAGGCTCTGGGCTGATGGCTCAGAGCCTGGAGCCTGTTTCCGCTTCTGTGTCTCCCTCTCTCTCTGCCCCTCCCCCGTTCATGCTCTGTCTCTCTCTGTCCCAAAAATAAATAAAAAACGTTGAAAAAAAAAAAAATTAAAAAAAAAAAAATAAACATTTTAAAAAACACAACTGAATGCAAAAGCAATTGGGAAAATCCAGCTGAATTCTACTAAGCCAGATATTAACAAGATTTACAGAAGTGTAAAACAATGCTACTCTCTTCTCTACATTTTAGGCTTCCAAAAAAATATAGCTGTTTTTCATAAAAATACGTTATTTATATAATGGGCGGAGAATTTATTATTCTTCTCTCAGAAGAAAATAAATATTTTTTTAAACTTCTCAGTTTATGGAGCACCTGGGTGGCTCAGTCAGTTGAGCATCCAACTTCAGCTCAGGTCATGATCTCACAGCTTGTGAGTTCGAGCCCCGCGTCGGACTCTGTGCTGACAGCCCGGAGCCTGGAGCCTGCTTCGGATTCTGTGTCTCCCTCTCTCTCTGCCCCTTCCTCCCTCGCATTCTGTCTCCATCTCTCTCAAAAGTAAATAAACATTAAAAATAATTTACCTTCTCAATTTACATTTCTGAAATGGTAAAAATTTGCAGGTAGAAACGTCATAACCACAAGCTGACTGGGGTCTTCAATAATTTGTAAGTGTGTAAAGGAGACATGAAACCAAGCTGCCTGAGTACCGCTGCTCTGGGCAAACGGAGTTTCGTGAACCGAGTGGACTTTGGTGACCAGCCCTCCTGTCTGCCCAGGACTGAGGGTTTCCTGGGACACAGCACGCTTAGTCCTAAAACCAGGAATGTCCGGGGGGAACTGGAATAATTTGCTCACCCAAACTGAAGCCCAGCCAGAAGCAGGGGGGGACCTTCTGTGTAAACACCATTGGCAGCTGGGGAAGCTGAGGCTGGGAGAGGCGGGGCCACTGGGAGAGGCTGGGTTCTAAGCTCAGGTCAGACCTGAAAACCTGCCTTCAAGGGGCACCTGGGTGGCTCAGTCGGTTAAGCATCCAGCTCTTGATCTCAGCTCAGGTCTTGATCCTGAGTCCTGAGTTCAAGCCCCGAGTTGGGCTCTGTGCTGGGCACGGAGCCTACTTAACCTGCACTCAGAATAGACATCGGCAAATGTGTATTTCTTGACAGTTTTGACGGGTTGACCAGGAATAGCACTGTCACGACCGGAACAACACTATTGTGTGGTTCAGATGCCAGCTGGGGGAGAAAACCTAAAACCTGCCGAACAATTGGTGAACGGTACAAGGCAGCATCAGTGAGGCACCGGCCCAATGCCCACCCCCAAGGCTCCTCACCTGCCTTCTGGTTCCTGGGGCCCCAAGATCTGCAGCCTTCCCCCCCCCCCCAGCTGCCTCCCCAGCTGCCTCCCCTTCCGGGGAGGCCTCAAGGCCTCCTCTGCCCCGAATTCCCAGGTTTAATTTTCTGCTCAACGTGGATGACTCTCCTGTGCCCCCTGCTCTCCGTGCCCTCCCTGATCTCCCTGAGGGAACCGGGCCTCCCTCTTGTGAAACACTTTGCCGGGGCCTCTGCCACACGTGTCGTGTCACGTGTCCCCATCTGCTTTGCTGCTACCTGCTTAGCCCTTGCCGGGCTCTGCCTCAGATGGAAGGGCTCACTTGCCGTGGGCGACCTGGGGCAAGCGGCTTCACCTGTTTGTCCCACTGGGAAGAGGCAGGAGCCACTGCCAACTCTGCCAGCTATCGGAGATCCTGGGGTGTTTTAGAATGATTTTTTTAAATGTTTTATTATTTTTGAGAGAGCGCAAGCAGGGAAGGGGCAGAGAGAAAGGGGGACAGAGGATCCGAAGCAGGCTCTGTGCTGAGAGCGGCGAGCCCAACGCAAGGGCTTGAACTCACGAGCCCTGAGATCATGACCTGAGCCGAAGTCGGTCACTTAACTGACTGAGCCACCCAGGTGCCCCTTGAATCCTTTTATTTAGGAATCAAAGAGATTCCAGACAGGATGGAAAGTGATCAATACCCACTGTAAAAACTAAGTCTCTCCCACCCCAGACCCTCAGGCCCTCTCTCCAGAGGCCACCAGTATAAAGTATCTTTCCAGTTTCCTCTGCCATAGACATTGACTGCCATAAGCGGGATCTTTCTCAACATCCCATCCTGTACGAGCTCTCTTTTCCTTCCCCCGCTAAAACATACCTTGGAGTTGATTTCTTAACCATCCAAGTAGATGTCATTCTCTTCAGCGGCCACTACTGCCTCTGGGTGGGCCTTGAAGTTGTTCCAGACCTCATACATCACTTCCTCGCACACGTCTTTGCACTTGCGGGTGACAACATCTGTGACATAAATCTTCCAAAGTCAACTGCTGGGTCACAGGATACATACACCTGGAATTTCAGTACATGCTGAAAGAGCCTTCCAGAGACTGTGCCAGTGGCTCCCATAAAAAGATGGGAAGATGCCTTTAAAAACCAACCAACCAACCAAACCCTGGCCACTCCCAAACTTTTCATTGTGGCCAGTCTGATAGATAGATGGATGGATGGATGGATAGATAGATAGATAGATAGATAGATAGATAGATAGATAGATAAGCAATCTCAATGTTGTTTCAATTTTACTCCATTACCACCGCCCGCCCCTCCCCCCCCCCATCACAAGTAAGACTGAGTATCTTTTCATAGAATACTCTCGGCTACCTAATACTGTGCCCTTATCTTTTGGAGTGTGGGTCACGTTCCTATAGATCCACAGGAGCTCTTTTTAGACTTCAGAATATTCATTACCTTCTGACTCTGAGTTTTGCTACACATCCATTTTTTTTTTTTTTTAACTTTTATGGAGTCAGTTTATCTTTCCCTTTGTTTCTGGGTGTCCTGTTTCCTTGGAAACATCTTCGCGCCAAGATTACTTTTCACACACGCCTTCATTTTCCTCTCCTTTACAGTTTCATCTTTGACCCTTCTGGAATTTATGGCAGAATAAGGCATGAGGTATGAACCCTGCTTTATTTTTCTCTAAATAGTAACCAGGTGTCTCAATGTCGTGAACGGCACGATCTCTTTTAGGAACATTTAACCATGCCTACCACCATTACCCAGGTCCCTGGAATGATGTGACCTTCAAGAGGCGTTGGAAAAACAAATGCAGTGCTGCTCCTGTGAGCCCACAGAGGCATTGCACGCCAGACCACTGCAAGGTGGGTGGTGAGGTTACTGGACCAAGCCCTACGGAAAGGGAGCCTCACACAGCACAAACCCCCTCCCACCCCCACCCCAACGCTGGAGACCAGTCCTTTACAGGATAGATGTTTTGCAAGTATTGTCAGCCTCTGGCATGCCTTTCTCTTTTCTCCTCACTGTGGTCTTATTTTGCGTTTCCCTATTACCAGTGAGATTGACGCGTTGTGTCTGTTTATGAGCTGTTCAATCTTCGTCTTCTATGAATTATCAATTCATACGCCTTGCCCAGTTTTCTCTTGAGGTGTCCTGTCTTTTTCTTAATGACTTAAAGTTTGGGGAACTTTGAGAAAAGAACTTCTACGAGCCCCTTCCAACCACGTCCAGCCACCTACCTGGCTCTCTGCCCACGGACGGCCGTTCCTGACCTCTGCAGTGAGATGTCCGCATTCCTTGCTAAGCCAAACCTCACTTGAGCATCGGACCCCAGCTCACCAGCTCCAGCTTGGGCTCAGTGCTCTTTTTTTTTTTTTTTTTTTTTTTTTTAATTTTAGGTTTATTTTATTTATTTTGAGAGAGAGAGAGAGAGAGAGAAAGAGGGAGGGAGGGAGAGACAGTGTGAGTGGGGGAGGGGCAGAGAGAGAGAGAGACAGGGAGAATCCCAAGCAGGCTCCATGGTTAGTGCAGAGCCCAATGTGCAGTTCAAACTCACGAACCATGAGATCATGACCCCAGCTAAAATCAAGAGCTGGATGCTTAACCAAATGAGCCACCCAGGTGCCCCTAGGCTCACTGTTCTTTAAACAGCTCCCCCTCCTGGGGCACCTGGGTGGCTCAGTCGGATGGGCATCTGACTTTGGCTCAGGTCATGATCTCACCGTCTGTGGGTTCGAGCCCCACATCGAGCTCTGTGCTGACAGCTTGGAGCCCGGAGCCTGCTTTGGATTCTGTGTCTCTCTCTCGCTCTGCCCCTCCCCGACTCAAGCTCTGTCTCTGTGTCTCTCTCCACAATAAATAAATACTAAAAAAAATTTTTTTAAACAGTTCCTTCCCTGCACCTTCAGTCTTCTCACTGATAGATCACTGCCATTAGCCTACCTAAATATGCTATTTCTCCTCTCACAACCAAAAATAAAACCAAACAACCCTCCCTCTCTTGTCCCCATCTTCCCTGCCATCTACTGCCCCTTTGTAGGAAAACTTGTTGAAAGAGCCTTCACCACTAGCTGTCTCTAATTCCTCCTCCTACCACTCCCTCTCTTCTCTGTTTTGCCCTGTTTTTTCAATTGCGGACAGATACACATTAACGTAACGTTTGCCAGTTTCAAGGTACAATTCAGTGGCATTAAGTACATCCACAATGTTGTGCAACAATCACTACCATCCGTCTCCATAACTTTTTTGAACAGAAGCTCTGTCCCCATTAAACACTAACTCCCCACCCTCCCTCCTCCCAGTCCTTGAGCAGCCCCCAGTGTACTTCCTGCCTCTATGAATTTGCCTGTTCTGGATGCCTCACATAAGTGGGATCATACAATATTTGTCATTTTGCGTCTGGCTTATTTAACTTAGCAAAATGTTTGCAAGGCTCATCTTCGCTGTAGCCCCTGTGTTACATCTTCATTCCTTTTTTTTTCTTTTTAATGTTTTTATTTATTTTTGAGAGAGACAGAGCATGAGCAGGGGAGGGGCAGAGAGAGGGGAGAGACACAGAATCGGAAGCAGGCTCCAGGCTCTGAGCTGTCAGCACAGAGCCCGAGGTAGGGCTTGAACCCACCCCGCGAGATTGTGACCTGAGCAGAAGTTGGACGCTTAACTGACGGAGCCACCCAGGCGCCCCGATCTTTGTTCCTTTTTAAGGCTGAATAACCTGTTGTATGTATACACCATATTTTGTTTGTCCATCCTTCTGCTGCTGGGACATTTGAATTGTTTCCACCTTCTGATGACTGTTAGTGTTGCTATGAACATTGGTATACAAGTAGCTGTTTGAGTCTCTGCTTTCAGTGCTTTGGGGTATCTCCCTAGACCTGGAATTGCTGGACTCACACAATTGTTCAGCTTTTTGGGGAACTGCCAATATGGTGGCTGTTACCATATTACATTCCCGCCAGCAACGCACAAGGGCTCCAATTTCTCCACTGTCACCAATGCTTGTCATTTTCGGTTTTGCTCGTTTCATTTTTGGTTTTGTGGTAGCCGTCCTAACGGGCACGAGGTGGCATCTCACTGTGGTTTAGATTTGCAGTTCCCTAGTGGCTCATGATGCTGAGCGTCTTTCACGGGCCTCTTGGCCATTTGTAGATCTCCTTTGGAGAGATGCCTGTTCAAGTCCTTCGCCTGGTGACAAGGAAGCGTCCACACGTTCACTCTTTTGCACGCAGAGATCCAGTTTTCCCAGCACCGGTTGTGGAAAAGGCTGCCTTTTCCCATTGAATGGTCTTGACATTTCAATGTCAAGTCTTCTCAAATGGCTTATTTCTGGGTTCTCTATTCTGTACCCTTGGTTCCTGTCCGTATGCCAGTTACTATACCGTTTTCATTATGCAGCGTTGCTGTAAGTTGTGGAATCAGGGATGTGTAAGTCCTCCAACCCTGCTGTCCTTTCTCAAGACTGTTTGGGCTACCTGGGGGTCCCTTGAGGGTTGATACGAATTTTAGGATGGGCTTTCCTATTCCTGCAAAACACCAAGCATGGAAGCAGGGCTGGACACAGTGGACTCGAGAACTGTTGGGATGCGAATATTTGGGGCAACTCAAACACGGTAGGTGCAGGGGGACTAAGGAGGCACCGAGAGAGAACTGGAGAGCTGGGCTAATGCCAGATCCCACTCAGTAGGAGCCACAAAACAATGTTAGGAAGCACATCTGTCACCCGTGCAATGAGCAATAGAGGAGGGCAGTGAGGGTGCTATGCGGGCGGGAAGGAGGGGACAGCCTCGTTCCCCAACCGCGCCCCCCCCCCCCCCCCCCCCCCCCCCCCCCCCGGCCAACCACCAAGTCCCTCTCCACTGCAGGGAATGTCTGAAGAAGACGTGGAGGTGGTCAGCCTCAGGAGAGCTGAAGGGGGCGCTGGGACACCAGGGGAGCCCCCCAGAGAACTCGAGCAGGTGAGCATCGCACGTGAAGCTATGCACAAGAGAAGGTGAGGCAGCACACAGGCCGCGCTGAACTAGGAATTACACACTGTGTAAGAAACAAACAAGTCACGGGGATCTGGGAAAGAAAACCAAAGGACAGACGGGGCCTAAAGGGGAAATGGGGGTGTGGGAGCAGCAGCTGGGCCAGTTTCCTTTCCTAACAAGTAAAATAACACTAGGTCCCCAGAGGAAGGTCAAGTTTTCCTCCTTGTGTACCAAGAAAATGGACAGACCCTCCTGAACGTGAAGGGCACCAGCCTGGGTGACATCAGGAAGGAACCGTGTGCTCCAGCTCACAGATAACAGAGCGCATGGGCCCCAGGCCCGGGGCGGGGGGGGGGGGGGCGGGAGGCGGGGGCAGGAGCTCTTAACTCCATTCCAAGAACTGCAGCTCACCTAGGCTGCTCCCTCGCACTCCAAAAAATTAGGAAAGGAGGGGCGGGGGAAAGGCAGGAAAGAATAAAGATTTCACACCTGTTCCTTTTGACTGACAAAAACAAGTGTTTATTAATCCAGTTTTCCTTCCCTTGCCGTACTGCAGAAGGGCCACACAGGTGTCCTGATACATCGGCGTGAAGCCGTCAGAAAGCTCCACCAGCAACGGATTCCAATGCGACGCGACAGGACAACGATTACAGCGTGGTCTCAAGTCCATACACCAAGCAGACCAACCCCGGGGTCTCCAGCATCTGCCAAGGGGCACTGGGTGGGCCCAGGAGCGTGAGAATCAAAAGCACTGTGCAGGTGTCATCAGGGCTCCGGGCAGAACACAACTGTGGATGTCCTTCCTGATCCAGAAGCTCCGGCTGGCCACACTCCAGGCTGCTAGGGCAGAGGCCTGCTTCCCTTGGGGCCGCCTTCCTCTGGCTGACGCTCAGATGGCTGCACGCCCAGATCACCCTGGGAAGTGGTCCCCACACGCCAGCCCGTTCCTCGGGCCGCCACGTTGTCTCTCCAGCCGGTCCGTCCAGTCAACCGATGTCACTGTTGCTTGTGTGGAGGGGCCTTCCCGCTTGGTGGCAGCTTCCTGTGGATCAGGCTGAGTCCGCACAGGATGAGGAACACACCTCCCCACCACAAGACCTCCTGGCACTCTCCATACAACACAAAGCCCAGGAAGGCCTGTGGGACAGAGACCGCTGTGAGGCCAAGTAGACACGTGCCCGCAGGACTTGACCATGGCGGGCAGGCACAACCTCACTCCCCCCGTGCCTGACTTCCCTCCTGGCGCAGGAGGAAAGGTCTGGAGCTGGAGGTCTGGAGCCTGAAACCCAGCTGTCACCTTCCGCAAGGCACTATCCATTTCTGGCTCGCCCGGAGAGGTGGGGGGAGTGTACCTTCCTTGCAGCATTGACCCCGAGCAAAGTGCGCAAGAAAGATTCGCAGAGGCCAGCAGCGAAGGCCCAGCACACAGCCGGTGCCTGGTGTTTGCTGATCCAAACAGGCCTGCCACGTCCTCCCTCCCTCGACGGCAGGACTGACTGGGCTCAGCCCCACCTGGTTGACATCAGGCTGTCGGAGGAAAGAGCGTCCACCCTCCACGTCTCACGCTCAAGTTTACAGACCCCTAGGAGACAGCTTGCACAGAGGTTACAGAGACATCAGCATGAGGGCTGCAGCCTGAAGGGGCAGCAGGCAGGTGGGCTTTTTTTTTTTTTTTTTTTACACTTGGCCTTCACTCCCAGCTAACACTTGAGGATTCTACCAAGTTCGAGATCAGAGGAGAAGCCACCAGGGCTCAAGCCACAGCCCAATCTCTGCTTCAGCTCTTGTCTTTCCTCCTATCTGGGAGGGTGGGTTCCCCAACTCACCCAGGACCCTCCCAGAACCCAGGTTTGGGACAGGGGTACTGACTGTACCCGCAGGCTACTCACCGAGCTGAGGATGTTTGAAAAAGTCACCGTGACAGATGCAATGGCCGAAGACATGGAGAAACTGAGGCCCCGGCTAAAGAACGTCCACATGAGAGAATTGGTGGTGGCCATCACGATAATGCCTAAGATGCAGAAGACCACGTTCACCTGCGGGAGAGAGTGTCACTGCAGCCGCACTCGGCCAAGGCAGACCCGCAGCCTTCCTCCCAGCACACCCAGGGCCCTGATGGGCAGCAGCTGGGCCCCTACTGAGATCCCACCAGAGCCTGGGTGGGCCGTTCCTGAGCTTTCCTGCACAAGACTTCACTTAACGCTGTGCTCGGCACACCCGTTTTATAGCTGAAATAAACCCCGAGGAGACTTCTTCAGCCAACTTGCCGGCCATGTGTCCTTGGGAAGAGTGAACTGCTAAGCCATAACCAGTACTTTCTCTGGAACACCAGTCACTTGTTGGCGCTAAAACATGAGTGCGAGACAGCCAAGCAGTTATCAGTCAGTATGTCGTATGAGTAAACCAGGGGCAGAGTCCTCACTTCCTGGGATCAGGTAAAGCATGAATTAGCCCATGCCCCGCCACCCCACCCCATCCCATGCAGGCTACAGGACACTCAGGCCAGTCCCGCTGGGCATCCTCGAGCTTTTTTTTCACTCTGTGCCAGGCCCTGTGCCAAGCGTTTCGAGTACATTCTCATTTATTCCTTACCTTTACTTTACAGATAAAGAACCTAAGGCATTACATACCCTGCCTATAGAGCCAAAGGCTGGTGGTAGTCACCAAGATTCAAACTCAGGCAGTGTGGCTCCATGCTCTTAATCAGGACACAGCCCTGCTGTGGGAAGGGAAGCCACCACCGACTTGACTACTGATCCCAGACATCACTGGGAGAATCCGCGGCCTTTTTTTCTTTTGCTTTCCCTTTTTTTTTTTTTTTTTTTTAAAGGCGAGAGCCTGGAGGAGAGGATCTTAAATTAAGCCTCCTACACAAAGAATATGTAAGACACCCTTGCTTGATTTTGAGTTAGAAACCTTCCTGCAAACAGAGCTGCTTCCTCTGGGGTGGCCATCCAAATATCAGGCTCTTATTTCTAAAACAGTTTTCCAGCTGCTGAAAAAAAGAGTGTCTTAAGGAAAAGGGTGTCTTTGTATAATTTTCACAAAAGCACTCTTTGTGCCAGTGGCAGTCTGCTTATATAGTCACTAAGGCCTGGTGCACAACTAAAAAGACTAGAAAACCTCATGGTTCAGAGTCACTCATCCAACTTTGGATCACTTCAAGAATTACACCCAACAGAACACTAACTTCAAGCATAGTGGTTCCCACTGGATTGGCCCTAAACAGGCTTACCGGCCCCCTGATCCCCCCCACCCCCCCCAAGAATCAGTCTGTAGGCTCTCCAGGTAAGGACCTAACCCTGGGTTGCAGATGCGATGAAATCCCTCCAGCAGCAGAGGAGAGCCTGTGACTTGGGATGGGAGGGGCAGAGATACACTTCAGCAGGCGTGGGGAGGCAGTTTAGGAGTTCTCGGCATCAGGGATGGGAATGTCCAAAATGTTTCTCTGTCCTCTCATGTCTAGGTGTCCCAAACTCCCAATTTTCCGGGCAGCAGGGTATATACTGGTCAAAACACCCGTTAATTACGGAGTAAAGACGGGCAACAGGCTTCTCACCTTGAGTTACGAGGAGAGAAACGTCCAGGCATAAGGGGCTTAAAATGAGAGGTAGAGAGTGGATGCAGGAAAGCGAACTAACCCAGTCGGAGGGCAGAGTTTAGGTCCCTGGTAGGGAAGAGGCTCAGGTCTCTTACCGCCTACACGGGACGAGGATTTGAGGTGATTTAGAATAGAAGGATGCTCCCCCGCCCCAGCTGACTGCAGCGCTCGGCAGCTGACCTGGCGAACAGACCCCGCCCCCCCAGCGCCCCCCATCCGCCCGGACCCACCCGCCCGCCTGCCGCAGCGGCGCCCCGGGCTCGACCTCGCTGCCGAAGGCCAGCTTGGCGGAGGCGGCGGCCAGCGCCCCGAACGCGCCGGCGCACAGGCAGTTGAACACGCCCCAGAAGCGGCGCCGCATCGCGCCGGCCTGGAGGTGCGGGGGGAACTCCGCGGGGGCGTCGGGGTAGGAGGCTGGGCACACGGCACCGCCTGGGGACTGTGGCCTCTCAGCCATGGTGCCCGCTGCCACCTCTCCCGGCTCCTGGGGCACCAGCCACCGGCAGAACCGAGCGCGCGCCGCCATTGGGCGGTGGCCTCACGTGACGTGACGCTCACGTGAGCAGGGCAGCCAACTAGGACGCGGGGAGGGCCTCAGAGGGGCAGGGCAGGGGCGGGGTCGGGGACCGGGGCGGGGCGGAGACTAGGGAGCCTGGGTGGGGTGGAGGGCAGCCAGCCTCCGGCGTTGAGTTTAGGTTAACCCGGGAGCTGTCCGGGCCTGGCGTCTGAAGCCTCGGCGGTACTGTGTGGTTGCTGTTATAGAATTAACTATCCATGACCCGGCAGTTTCAATCCTTGCCAGAGTGTTGCCCAGCTTCGGCTTTCCCTGGGAATTTGTTAAGAATGCCCAATCCAGGCCCCGCCCAACTGCCATTGAATCATAATCTGCATTTCAACAGGAGCCCCAGGAGATTGACCTGCACCTTCCAGATTGAGGCGCAAAGTGGAAAATCTCCTCAGCAGAGGGCGCTAGAGATCTCCACGACTCAGGAAGAAGGCGAGCTCGGGTTAGGGTTTTCTGACAAATCAAAAGGCGCCGATGGATTTTGAATATAGAGTAAATCATCTATATTCACTCCAGATAACCAGGATTAACATTACTTCTAATCTCCTATGCACTTAAATGTTTAAATATTATTAGAGTACTTTCTATGCATAGTTTTATATATAGCACGTTAAAAAGTTTATGTAATCTGTATGAGCCTTTTTTATTTAGTATGATTTCACACTGAACTGTTCAGTAGTATTTTTTTTTCCATTCAGAAAGTTTTTCATGAAGTCCTTCCTTGCCCCCCTCTCTCACAGGGGGGTTTGTTTTGTGGCTCAAATTAAGGCAAAGATAAACCTGATAACTACTATTTATAGGCTGAATTGTGTCCCCCTCCCCACCCCAAAAAGATACGTTTAAGTCTTAATCCTCCACACCTATGAATGTGACCTTTACTGGAAATGGAATCCATTGCAGATGTAAACAAATTAAGAAGTCATTAGCATGAGCGCTAATTTCACTGGTGTCCTTATAAGAGACAGAGTCACAGGGAGAACACCATGTGATAAGGGAGGCAGATTGGAGTGATGCATCTACCAGCCAAGGAATGTCAGGGGCTGCTGTCAATACCTCGAGCTAAGAGAAAGGCATGGAACAGATGCTCCCTCAGAGAGAACGGCCTTGCCACACCTTGATTTCGGGACTTCTAGCCTCCAGAAATGATGAATCAATTTGTTTTCAGCCCCCAGTTTGTGGTAATTTCTTCTAGCAGCCCCCAGACATTCCTATAGGTGAGTGAGTTGAGACCCAAGCCTCTTTAGTACCAGCTTCAATATTCCAACCCTTCTCCACCTTCAGGGCGTTCTCAGTTTCTACTCTCTACCTTACACAGAATTTTATAATTCAGATTTTATTTTTAATCTCTTCACCCAGCGTGGGGCTTGAACTCACAGCCACAAGGCCAAGAGTTGCATCCTCCATCAGCCGAGCCCGCCAGGTGCCCCCTGCATGAATTTTAATTCCTTTTCTGTTTCTGGCTCTCAAGGATTTACTATTACTCCTTGAGAATTCAACTAGGCACTAATTTTTTTTTAATGTTTTTATTTATTTTTGAGACAGAGAGAGACAGAGCATGAGCAGGGGAGGGGCAAAGAGAGAGGGAGACACAGAATCCGAAGCAGGCTCCAGGCTCTGAGTTGTCAGCACAGAGCCCGACACGGGGCTCGAACCCACGGACTGTGAGATCATGACCTGAGCTGAAGTCGGACGCTTAACCACCCAGGCGCCCCTAAGCATTAATTTTTTTAATTGTTTTTCCTTGGCTTTATTGAGGTATAATCTACAAACCATAAAATGAAACCATTTTGAATATAGTTTAATTTTTAGTAAACTTACAGAGCTTTGCAATCATCACAACAAACCAAATCATTTCCCCCCTATCAAAAAGTTTCCTCCTGCCCATACGGTCACCCGCTCCCATCCCCAGCCAACAGCAACCGTGGGTTTGCCTTCTATCTCTATAATGTTGCCTTTTCTGGACCTTTCCCATAAATGGAATCATATAGTATACGATCTTTGGGGTTTGTCTTCTTTCACTTTTTGAGGTTCTTTATGTTGTGGCATTTGTCAGTTTGCCTCTTTTTTATTGCTGAGTATCGTGTTCTATGTAACAAATGCTCAGTATCATTAGTCATTAGGAGAACGTTTACATGATGAGCCACTGCACCCCACCGGGATGGCTATGGTAAGAAACCTGACCAGAGCAAGGGCTGAAGACATGGAGAAACTGAACGCCCTGCTGGTGGGAACATAGATGGTGCAACCAAATAGCACATCTGGAAAAGTAAACTGGCGTCTTAAAAAGCTAAACACAAACTTAGCGGCAATTCCACTCCTAGGTGTCTACTCAACAAATAGGAAACATAAGTCACCACCTAGATTTCTATACAAATATTTATAAGCCACATTATTCAGGGTAGCCCCAAACTGCCAACGGCTCAGATGTTCATCAAATGGTGAGTAAATACAATGTGGCCTATCCTTTCAATGAGAAAGTCACAACAAAAAGGAATGAAGTGCTAACACACAGAAGTTCCTGGGGGACAGCAGGCTTTGTTTGCTGTGTTCACTGACAACCAGTGCCAGGCGGAAGACGGACGCTCATTAAGTACAAGTTGAACGAACAAGCCTCTAACTCAGCTTTCCTAAGTGAACAATGTAAATCACTTTACGAAACTGTGTTTAAGGGATTTTATTACATTTTGAAAACTGGCCATATTTACAGTCATAAAAAAAATGCTCATGAGAATAAAGTAGGAATACAAAATAACCTGTATCAAACAAGTTTGCCTTTCATACATGCTACACGAACATGAACCTCATGGCAAGTCCTGAAACCACCACATATTGTTAGAGCTTCTGCTACAGGCCTCCGAGGAGAGTATGATAGCACCTAAGGAAGAAATGACCTGGCCAACACCCACCGCAAACCTTAGCTACAGGTTTTTATTTTAAAAAGGCAAAAGGTTTTCCCAGTATTTACAATCGATTTAAAGCTCTGAAATGGGGTGGTAACGTCTAAGCCCACTGCCACAGGGTGTGTGTGGATGCAGAACTTGAATGTCAGCCCTGCTGCCCCACACGCAGGAATCATGCTCCTTAATTCGGCTCTGTTAAATGCACAAGTGTAGGTCTTACTTTTGCAAGAAGAAAGAAAGCCTCCCAAGAGGTGATGCCTACGTAGTTGACCGAGATCCTTACGATTCATTTCTTTTCTTTTCTTTTAAAAATACATTTTCAGCACGCAACTTTTCAGTCTCCTAGGGAACACATTTTTTAAAAAAGGAAAAGAAGAAAAAAATTCAGGCTCTAAGTCTTACAGGAAGATATTCTTTGCATTAAGTTTATACGTCAAATTAAGATGACAATTTTCAATTCGTAAACTACTAAATGTTAAACAAGAAGCTGATGTGTAAGAGTATGATAACAGATTGAATGATGCTTGGAAATGACAATGAATGATTTTTTCTTTTTTTTAATTCTAAGTTCCCCCCCAAAAAACAGTTAAGTGATTCAATGATTAAACTTTAATTACACACTCATTCTAAAACCTGACTGAGTTTCTTTAGAATAATTTCCAGAGCTTACCTCGGCGAGCCTGACATTCTCCTTCTTCAGCCGCACCACGTACTGAATCTTCTGATGGAGGTTCTGGTGACCTACCAACTTTCCATTTTCCTCAGCAAGACTCTCCACCTGCTTCCTTAACATTTCCATCTCCTGCAGGCAGATCAATCCAGGGAGGGGAAAATGAACCGCTCTTAATTTTTCTCTTACAACAACATTATTTCATGCCTTCCAAAAGCACAGGGCATTAGAGGGCCCGGGTTCCCGGCTTTCTGACCAGACATCTCCACGTGTGCTAGAGTAGCTCTGAACCACAGGACGCGTGATCCTACACGTGTCCTAACTATATGCAAAAAACCAACACACAAATGCACCTGGAATATTCTCTCCTTTTCTTCATACAACTCTTCCAGCTTTGATCTCAGTTGTTCCTTTTCTTGGAATGCTTTGGATTCCAAAGTTCTGGTCCGGTCAACTTCCTCAGCCATTCTAAGGCAGTCCATTTCTTTGTTCTGAAGGGCACTCTGGACTTCCTCTAGGCTGTAGCAACAAATATCACTTTGTGGTATTCCAAAGGAACATAATTACAACAGTATTCAAATTAGACATTTTTCACCCAAGCCCAGAATTTTGATTTGAAAGTGTCACAAATTATTCAGCCCTCCCCTACTGACAGCCTAGGGAGATAGCGAGGGCTGCAGATAGGCTTTGTTGTTGTTACTTTACCAAAGACTTTCATTTTGGAAAACTCCTCAAACTATTTCTTAAATAATGAAAATTTAAAAGGTAAACTTTTGGATTCAGCCCATCTGGAGCAAATGTAATTTAAGTATTATGACGGTCTGCATCGTTTATTCAAGGCTCCATATATTAATCATTTTTTTTTAATGTTTATGCATTTTTGAGAGAGCACAAGCAGCGAAGGGGCAGAGAGACAGGGAGACACAGAATCTGAGCTGTCAGCACAGAGCCCAACACAGGGCTCGAACTCACAAACTGGAGATCATGACCGAGCTGAAGTCGGACGCTTAACTGACTGAGCCACCTAGGCGCCCCTATCTTAATTATTTCTGATTCCAAAAACTGGTTCTCAGACCATGGGACCTTAGTCATTTCTTCAAGGATGTGCTATTTAGAATTTATACACTTTTGAAAAGGAACATGAGGAACAAAGTTATCATGGAGTTCTATAGAATTTCACTGTTTTAATAAAATTGTGTGAATCCTAGAGGCTTCCCAAAAGAAACAAAGACTTCTTATTGTATTTTTATGCATATGGAATAGAAAGATTATTTAATGACATAATACTCTCAGAATTTAATATACCACTTAAGGCCAACTAATTTCAGGAGCAGTGTTTTCAGACTACACTCCGTGAAACCTCAGAAGAATAGCAGGGGGCGGAGGGCACGGACCTTTCCCCCAGTTCACTTGGAGCTGTTCTCCATTTGTCTTGTGTATTTTGCTCCAGTTTGATGAAAAGGTTCTGAGGCATGGCAGACCCTGCTGCTTACCCAAGGGGCCATTCCCTTACTTCCTTGCTTATAAGAACTCACTTTAGGGCGCCTGGGTGGCTCAGTCGGTTAAGCGGCCAACTTCGGCTCAGGTCATGATCTCACGGTCCGTGAGTTTGAGCCCCACGTCGGGCTCTGTGCTGACAGCTCGGAGCCTGGAGCCTGTTTCAGATTCTGTGTCTCCCTCTCTCTGACCCTCCCCCATTCATGCTCTGTCTCTCTCTGTCTCAAAAATAAATAAACGTTAAAAAAAAAAAAATTAAAAAAAAAAAAAAGAACTCACTTTATGTGGGGAAAAAGGGAAAAAAAAAAGGAGAAGCACATCCAGTTCCCAAGGGTTGGTAAAAAAAAGTAACTGGTCTAAACTAAGCATGGATCTCTCCACCCCACTGCCAGGTACCGGTTTCCTCAGCTTGCTGGAAGTGTTAATTCTGTCCACGAAGCACAGGCTGATTCTTGGGAGCTACTAGGAGCTTTTCCCCTGACAAAAGAAAGCCCTTTTGAACCCACCTCACCATAAGCCGGGATCCTCTTGTTTATGACATCTGGGGCTATGGCAGCCATCTCGTGGCAAAGAGGCCACAAGCAAGGGTGCCAAAAGCAAAAGAATGGTAAGGGTATGGGTCCCTGATGGCATTATTGAGTCAATGCACCTCCAGACTGCTTGTGGTATGAAACTAAACATCTCGTGCCTACACCACTGTTAGCTGGGAATTGGTTTCCTTATAGCTTTTTAAAGGAGCCTCACATACACAAATAGATAATAACATTATGGTAAAAATCACTGCTGTGGGTTGGGACCGATAAAACTGGGTGTGCCATTTTCTAGTGCATGCTTCTCTCGCACACAGTATCTTCTAGAGACAATGTATCACTCGAGACTCTTGGTCACTAGATTATGAAATAAATCACGTGCCAACTTACACAGCTTTTATTCTTTTTGCTAGAAGGTCTAAAATGGACATTATTTCTAAAATAGCCACAATTCTGGCTCGGAGCCTGGAGCCTGCTTCCGATTCTGTGTCTCCCTCTCTCTCTGCCCCTCCCCCGTTCATGCTCTGTCTCTCTCTGTCCCAAAAATAAATAAAAAACGTTGAAAAAAAAAATTAAAAAAAAAAAAGGGGCGCCTGGGTGGCGCAGTCAGTTAAGCGTCCGACTTCAGCCAGGTCACGATCTCGCAGTCCGTGAGTTCGAGCCCCGCGTCAGGCTCTGGGCTGATGGCTCGGAGCCTGGAGCCTGCTTCCGATTCTGTGTCTCCCTCTCTCTCTGCCCCTCCCCCGTTCATGCTCTGTCTCTCTCTGTCCCCAAAATAAATAAAAAACGTTGAAAAAAAAAAATTTTAAATAGCCACAATTCTCCACACTATACAGCTGGATTCTCATAGATCCTGTAAGTGATCAGTATTTCTATCCTAGCTCTACAACAGTCTGGGAGCCAGTCCCTGAACTGTATGTATGATCCAAGTATGAAACGAGCTCTGTTCCACATCTACACTCTTTGATGCTATGAAACAGATGACTGGGTAACAAATCTTTCACAAGATAGGTAGTTTTTGTCAGCTGATCACTAAAAAGAATTTTTGATGACAGATTATGTAATCTTTGATGTACTAACTTGGAGCTCAAATAATTAATTGTATGACAGGATTCTAACAAAATGTCTTCTGTTGTCATTTACTTACTATGTGAATAAGATTTCTCAGCGCATATAGTTGTAAAAACAGAAAGTAGGAATAGAATTGATACTGAATATGGTCTCATTCCAGAATTAAGTATAACAGAAAAATGAGCTAATTGAAGCAAGAGCACTAAAATGAAATGCACTGGGATATGCATTTCCAGTGAAATTTTACCAGGTATACTAATTATTTATAAAAACTTATAATAAATTTAGGACACTGTGAGTAATAATTGTAATGAATCCTCAAACCGGAAAAAAGACAGCACTAGAGCCATATGAATAAAAAACACTTACAAATTATTTCCCACTTATATAAATATTTTTGTTGCCAAGGGTACAAAAAATTTTCCAAACAATATGTTAAATTAGGATATAATTCTGTGTAGGTATGGAACGGAAACTCAGTCTGAAAGGAAAAGGAACAATGTACAATTTTAAGTTCAGGGGATTTATTCCCGTGTTGCTAAATGGATAGAAAGTAGCAAGTCAGTTGGATACGTTTAAAAGAACACCACCAGAGCTTTAATTCTACGGCCAGTTCAAGGTGAGACTTTTGATAGGACAATGGCTGGAACAAAAATGGAGACATGTCAGAAGTGGGATTCGAGCCCACACCTCCATGTGGAGACCAGAAGAAGCAGGAGCTTGAGGCTGGTGCCTTAGACCACTTGGCCATCCTGATGCCAAGATCTTTATTCCTAAATGGCACTATTTTCAGTATGAGGGAACTTCCATCCTTTCAATGAAAAATTTCAATGATTTCAATGAAATCAACTCAAAAATGTGCAAGAGGGTATATGGTGTTCCAAAAATCTCTTAAGAGGTATATATAACCAGTGAAAATGTTTGAGGACCTCTGTTCCAGATGAATATCTATTCAGGGTACACTACCTTTCTAATGTTTTACCATTTTATTTAACACCAACCAGTATACTTATTTTGAACTTGACAGAAAATACAGTATATCTTGTTCATCAAAAAAATGAAGCAGTTTATGGGGCCCCTGGGTGGCTCAGTCGGTTGAGCGTCCGACTCAGCTCAGGTCATGATCTTGTAGTTTGTGAGTTCAAGCCCCACATCAGGCTCACTGCTGTCAGCCTGTCAGCGCAGAGTCCACTTTGGATCCTCTGTCCCCCTCTCTCTGCCCCTCCCTCGCTTGCACTCTCCCCCCACAAAATAAATAAATAAGAAAAAAAAAAAGAATGAGGCAGTTTATAAGATTACATAAATATGAAAACTGTATGAATAAACTAAAAATCCTGTTTACAGAACACATGTAAAGAGACCCAAAGTCAAGACAAGAAGAAATCAGGAGTATTGATCTGTGGGTCTCAGGGGGCCTCAAGGTTTTATTTTTTAATTTAAAAAAAATTTTTTTTTAATGTTTATTCATTTTCGAGAGCGAGCAAGTGAGAGAGAGTAGGGGAGGGGCAGAGAGAGAGGGAGACACAGAATCCAAAGCAGGCTCCAGGCTCTGAGCTGTCAGCACAGAGCCCAACGTGGGGCTCAAACCCACGAACCACGAGATCATGAACTGAAGTCGGACATTTATTTATTTATTTATTTATTTATTTTTAATTATTTTTTTTTTTTTAATGTTTGTTTATTTTTGAGACAGAGAGAGAGACAGAGCATGAACGGGGGAGGGTCAGAGAGGGAGACACAGAATCTGAAACAGGCTCCAGGCTCCGAGCTGTCACTACAGAGCCTAGTGTGGGGCTCGAACTCACGGACTGTGAGATCATGACCTGAGCCGAAGTCGGCCGCTTAACCGACTGAGCCACCCAGGCGCCCCGGGCCTCAAGGTTTTAAATCAGAGGAAACCAGATGGCGTGAAAGAGTAACCAGGTCAGTTATACTGTTCTCACCATCCACGAGGAGAAAATTCATCAACTACTCAAGAGAAACGAAGCCTTCCGTGACACTTACTTCTTTAAGAATGTTTGGAATGGCTTCACGTGAGGAGCCCCATGAGCAAGTGGTGTTTAGGAAAACACCTGCTGTGTCGTGTCCACATACTACAGAAGGCAAGCAGTCACCTACCTTGTGGATACAGGAAGTATTTCCTCCCTGAGAGAAGAAAGAGAAGACCAAAAAGAACTTCAATTATGAAAGAGTGTACTTACTCTGCTTTCATTTTCAGCATCTCTTCAACTAATTTATTCTGTAATAAGATAAAAAAAAAAAAAAAAGATGGCTTAAGTTTTTACTGTTGCTAAGAAAAAGACTGAAAGTAAGCAGTTCATCTCCCTCACGATAATGAAATTAAACCAACATCTTTTTCTAATATCCCAACTGTGCACCCATAAAGGGAGTACATGTCTCTCAGACTTCATGAACTGTGCCCTGGGAGGCCTCACAAAGATGCCCCAAACTTCCTTCTATTCTAAATGCAAAACTGTGTGCAGACAACCGAGCAGCAGACTAACCGTGGAAACACATGAAGACAAATTCGCTCTCGATTATCAGTGAGGTCTAAAAACTGATGGTAAGTATCAATCTTAACAGTGGGAATACAGAAAAAACAAGTTTCAAAAGTAAAAATGGTTTCTAAAAAACATATAACCACAAATGCTAAGTATAAAAGCATTTCTTGGACAAGAAAAACAACTATTATGTAAAAAAAAAAAAAAAAAATTGTACCTTAGCAAGTCTTTCTTTGATCATTTCTTCTTGTTCATTCTTCAGTTGTTGATGACCTGGATTATTCTGTTGGCTGCATAGATGAGAAAGGGAGGAAGGGGACACACTGTTAAGCATATTCGAGTAGCAATTTCATATCTATTGTATGCAGCAATGCCAAATTCTGCAACGAAAAGCTAACTCTGGTGATTGGGCCAAGTTAGCACAGTTCACAAATGTGACTGATATATGGGGATGAAATAAGGCACCTCCCATGAATTCAGGATGCCCCTCATAAAAAATGAGGTGCACAGAGCTAGGGAATCTAATCAAGGCTTGGCTGAAAGTCAAATAGAAATTTAGCCAAGAATGGTATCTTATGAAGCTCAAATGTGAGCAAAAGGGGCTGAGAGATGGGTGGTCCAGAAGTCTGGTGATCAGCTGGGAGGGGGCATCTCTGGGTATGGGGAGGGTACCTTGGGCCGGCCTGGCACATTGGAGCCCCAACACTGCATTTGCTTGGATTTCATGGTCAGCTGGCAATTTTCTGATGACACTCTGGCATCCCATGTATGCTGACACCAGGAAGGGGATTCCCTGAGCACCAAACATAAATCTCTTGACGGAAAAGGAATGCTCCTCTATATAAAGAAAATTACATTCTGGACGATGTATCAGTATCATGTGAATTTGATTAATGTGAGTTCATTCCCTGTAAGCTTGACCAGGGCAGGATCATTAAATTGAGTGTCTGTGGGCAGCTCCTAGACCAGGGGGACATCCCCCAAGGAGAAGCTGCCTGAATGCCACAGGCTCCTCTAGAAATCTTTCTCACTGATGAGGAAAAGATCGTTTCTTGAAAGAAAGCAGAAGCTCCAGTAGTTTCTTTCATTTAATGAACCTGGCAGCCTAGACAGAAACGGTAATGAGACCTCAGTGAGGAAAACGCCCGGAATCATTAGGGAAGTGTTTTCTATGCTCTACTCTAAAAGTGGGTAAACTTTTTCCTGTCCAGGGCCAGACAAAATGTTCTAGGCTTTGGGAGCTGTGAGGTCTCTGACACAACTATTCCACGTGGCTGCTGTAAATGCAAAAGGAGCCACAGCAGTATTGAGATGAAACAGCGTGACTATGATCCAATAAAACTGTCTTTACCAAACGCGCTGTGGGCTGGATCCGACCCCAGAGTCAGTTTTCTCCCATTCTAATCTTTCAGGAAGGAGGTTATGTATGGCTCCTCATAAGGGACATGTGGCTATGAAATAAAGTGTGTTTTTTTTTTTAATTTTTTTTTAACATTTATTTATTTGAGAGACAGAGAGAGACAGAGCATGAGCATGTGGGGGGCAGAAATAGGAGGAGACACGGAATCTGAAGCAGGCTCCAGGCTCTGAGCTGTTAGCACAGAGCCCGACGTGGGGCTTGAACTCACAAACTGCGAGATCGTGACCTGAGCCGAAGTTGGACGCTTAACCGACTGAGCCACCCAGGCGCCCCGAAATAAAGTCTTTTTTACCTGCGATTTTATAAATGGGCTAGGAACATTCTATCTTCCATGCTCAAACTAGCTCTTGATAAAAGACAATGTACCAAGTACAATGTTCTTCTTTATTGGGGGCGGGGGGAGGGGAGGGGCGGGAGCATGTGGCCAGGCTGCGGACTACCTGCATTGGAATCACCTGGAAAGGGAAGTGAAATCCCCGAGAGGGGCGCTACTAAAATGAGCATGTCCGGTGCTCACTGAAACCTGAAGCATTTAGGAAAGGACCGTCAGCACAGCCACCACTACCGTCTTCCAGTATCTGTTGTCTCCGTCAGGTTTTGGACAGAGCATCTCAGGCCCACTTCCGGGCAGGGAAGGGGAACTGCAGGAGGGGAGAGTGTCTGCCCGAGACCTGCTGGCAGCAGCAGGAACAGCAGGCACCCCTCATCTGGGAAGCTGAATTCAGTAAGGGCCTTCATCCCAAATGGAGACCTCTCTCTGCTTCACTTCCACTTGCTATACGATTTTCCTGGTCACCCTCATCTCTAAGCCCTCACTCAGAAAAGTTCACAGAAGGGCAGGATCATAATTCCGCCTTGTATACCTAATATCTGCCACTTATTGACTGACTCCCTTCTGCCAACCACTGTAACCAGCACTTTATACATGTTATTTTTGGTGTTTAAAACACCTTGTGAGAGAGCTATCATTTTCCTCATTTTATGGCTAAGGAAACTAAGTCACTAGAAGTCAAAAACTGTGCCCAAAGTCATAGGACTTTCAAGTGTCAGCGATAGGACAAAGCCTAGCTGCCTGGGACATACTGCCCTGTCACTAGCAAATACAACTAGAAAGCGCCTTGGCTAAAGGCAAACCACCTGCACAGAGATACCCAAACCCAAGGGAATGCTCCTCAGTAAAGCTCCTTCCTGCGCAGGAGCATTCCCTGGACCACGAGTCACGAAGCCAAAGAAACTGGTAGGAAATCCTCCCTTTTTCTGCTGGCCCTCTTGAACCTTCTCTGTTGCTTCCCCACCCCAACCCCCTTTTCTTAAAATAGAAGTAGACAGTTTGGTTCAAATTTTTCACAGGTTTCAAATTCATTTCAATAGCTCTACAACAATGCGAAGGTTAACAGAGTAGGTGATACCATGAAGGCCTATTCTCCCACTCAAAAAAGGGACCCCCTCATCAGACCTGACTCCAAAGCAACTGACAGAGCACCCCCTGGACTGGGGGTGAACGCTGCGCATGCCGTGAAACCAATTTCAACCGCTTTTACCCAACTGTACACGGGCAGGCCAAGATTTAGCCCACAGAGTTCTGGTGGCTCTTTCTCACCTCTTGTGTTTTTCCCTTTCAAGATCATCCAGCTGACTTTGCAGCAGCCAGTTCCTTTCTCTTAGCTGCTCAGCTTCCAGGCGGAGGTTTTCCATTTCACACAACTGCTCCTAAGAAGACAGCAAATCATGTCTTTTTAGAAGACACATTGTAGTAGGTGTTATTTTGCTCCCCAAGGCCACAAATGAGACACATATTCATCTTTTTAGCCCCTTCCTATGCACGGAACACTGCACTGGGTGTCGCTGGATAACAAGTAGACCACGACAAGCTTTTGGGGATTTTCACACCCACAGGGTGTTAAACATAGTCTCTTATCAATAGCACACAATTCATTAAAATGCCTTTATGAAAAATGACGGCCAAAAGTCCATACTTTGATAAACGTTCTATTTGATTCTATTTATAAATTTTTTTTTTCAACGTTTTTTATTTATTTTTGGGACAGAGAGAGACAGAGCATGAACGGGGGAGGGGCAGAGAGAGAGGGAGACACAGAATCGGAAACAGGCTCCAGGCTCCGAGCCATCAGCCCAGAGCCCGACGCGGGGCTCGAACTCACGGACCGCGAGATCGTGACCTGGCTGAAGTCGGACGCTTAACCGACTGCGCCACCCAGGCGCCCCTGATTCTATTTAATAAATTCTAATTAAAAACAAAACTGATAGAGGGAATAGAGTCAGTAATACTGTAAAAACGTTGTATAGTGACAGGTGGTAACTACACTTGTGGTGAGCACAGCATAATGGATGGAACAATGCTGTACACGGTGTGCATCTGATGTGCCACAGCCATTGCTCAAAATCCTCAAGTGAGCTCTAATTTGAAAATCACGGGCATAACCATCCAGAAGAAATAAATGCTTGTCTGCAAGGGGTGTCCTTTTCCATTTACTTCTCCTTGTCCATTGTCTGATTTCTTTTAAGCTGACCCAATTTCCTCTGAGTACTAAAATCATGCCAATCTGGGTAACAGCCACATTCCTTGGCAGATTGAGAGCTGCCCTAATTAAAAAGGCAAGGAGTGATCCCCTCCACGAGGAACAAAGCTTGAGAGACTATCTTTGTATACTTCACATCACTTGGTTACAGGAAGCTAATTCTGTTCCTGAACAAAACCTCGCTCCAGAGCCAAGGCCTCACAGCCTAAATGCGATCTTCTGTGAAGCATCCTATCTACTCCACCCACACCCGTCCACACCTCCACACCACACACCTCCCTCTCCTCGATATTCCTCGAAACACACTCTCCCTGTGCAGAATAACCATAACCCCAAGTCCCTGAGTAAAAAAAAGTAAAACAGAAGTTTAAAGGAATGGCAAACAAGAGGAGATTATTAACTACCTGAGACAAAAGCGAATCTCTAGAATATACAGAGAATGCCTACAAATTGTTAAGGGAAAGTCCAATGATAGCAAGACGGGCGAAGGATAGAGGTCAGAGAAACAAAACGTGCTCCATCTTACTCTTTTTTCTTTTTAAGTTTTTTTTAATGTTTATTTACTTTTGAGACAGAGAGAGACAGAGCATGAACAGGGGAGGGTCAGAGAGAGAGAGAGACGCAGAGTCCAAAGCAGGCTCCAGGCTCCCAGCTGTGAGCACAGAGCCCGACGCGGGGCTTGAACTCGCGGACCGTGAGATCACGACCTGTGCTGAAGTCGGACGCTCAACCGACTGAGCCACCCAGGTGCCCCTCCATCTTATTCTTAATGAGAAAAATACAAATTTACAACTGTAGCAAGACAGCGTATTTAGCTATGAACCTGGCAAGGATGTAAGTCAGGCGGCACCGTGATCAGAGTAGCTGGCACAGCCTGTGTTTGACAGCATCGTAGAAACAGGGAGATGACGGCTGCAGACTTGGTTATATGGAAACGTGGCTACCGTGAGAGCCTCCAGGGACCGTCAGCCAGGTAGTCTGCAGTCGGCGGGGAGAGGAAGGCTTTTCTGCGTGCCCTTTATTTAGTTCTGTGCCTGTTGAATTTTGTACCCTCAGTAACCATGAAAGATACTGTTTCTTTTGTTGATTCTGGATACTGTTTATTTGAAAAGACTTTTTTTGAAAAAGATGATCCAGTTACCTTCATTCTGAGGATTTCAGCATTTTTGACTTCTCGGTCTTCGTTTAGCTTTGCGACAAGGTGTTGCAAAGAAACCTTAGACGCTCTTCCGTCTTCTATCTCTTGTTCTTGGGTTTCTAGGAGTTTTGCCAAGTGTGTTTGAAAGTGAGGTGGTGTTCTAGGGCTCTAAAATAAAATCAAATTCCATGCAAACACCTGATTAAGTGATATTTTATAAAGATTTCATTTCAAATGAAAACACTTAGCTATTCAGCCTGTCATTCTAATTCCTGTGCAAGTGAAACAAATAAAACACCAGTACCTTTTTATCAAGTAAAGAGCAGAAAAGGTACTGGCGAAAATCTCTTTCTATAAAAACACAAAGCTACAGTCCTAGTAATGCCCACACTTGCAATCCCTCATGAAACCGTTCCATGTCCCCAGAGCACAGGTACCTGGGGATGCTCGGCAGCAGAATCCATTACGTGTTCGAGCTGTCTCACTTTGAAGTTATATTCATTCTTTTTCTGTTCTATTTCCTCTTTCTTCTGGTTTAGCTGAGAAAATCGAACAGATGAAGGTGGCAAGTTAGAGCTGGGCACATGGTCCGGTCAGAACAGACAAATTTCCCAAGGTGTGAGGATACAGACTTTTCACATGATTTTCTTAGGCTTTCATTAAATACTGCTTGAAAAGCAGTAAGGTGTTAAAACCAAGCCAAACCACGGCAATGCTCACAGTCCGTAGCTGTCGGCCCTGCGGCTGCCGTTCACATCCGTTAACGCTGGTTGCTGCTACAACCCTCCCCTCTCCCTCTCTCCCACAGACTTATTTACACTTTTTTTAAAAAACATTTTTAATGTTTACTTATTTTGAGAGGAAAAGACAGCATGAGCGGAGGAAGGGCAGAGAGAGAGGGAGAGGGAGAATCTGAAGCAGGCTCCACACTCAGCACGGAATCCGATGCGGAGCTCAATCTAACACTCGTGAGATCACGACCTGAACCAAGATCAAGAGTCGGACGCTTAACTGACAGAGCCACCTGGGTGCTCCTAAAAACAACTTTTTAAAGCTTCGCTGTTAATCAAAGGGTCGTTTGAGGAAAATAAAATGTAAAACAGCAGCCAAAAGGAGGATACAAGTCAGCCATAACCTTGCCCCAGAGGTTAGAACTTGCTGGCGCGTGTCAGGGGGCCGAGGGTGGGCAGAGAGGCAGCCGAGCAAGTTGGAACACACGTGAGCAACCAAGTTGTTCAGAGCCCACGGCGCAGCCTGACCACCTAAGTGCCCTGTTGGCCCACCTTGCTGTATACAGAGAGAATGAGCCGCGGCACTGGACCTCACCTCGTGCTGAAGTTCTTGGATCAGGGCCTCCTTCTTGGCCATCTCCTCCTGGGCAGACTGCAGCAGCTCTGAGTGCTTCTTCGAGGCCTCGGTGAGCTTGTTCAGTTGCTCGGTGGCATGAGCCAGGTCCTCGCAGAGCATATCCCTCTGTCGGGATGATCCCCGCAAAGAAAGATTGCTTTCATAATTGTATACTCCACTAAGGATTTGCAAATCACTAGTATGTGCAAATTGCAAAAGGTTAAAAAGTCTTAAATAAGAACTTTTAACTTTTTTTTTTTTGCTCATGTGCTAATCCAGTCCAAAGCAAACAAGCAGTTTGTTTGTTTATTTATTTATTTTTAACATTTACTCATTTTTTGAGAGACAAAGAGAGACAGTACAAGAGGGAGAAGGACAGAGAGAAAGGGAGACACAGAATCCAAAGCAGGCTCCAGGCTCTGAGCTGTCAGCACAGAGCCCGACGCGGGGCTCAAACTCACAAACCGTGAGATCATGACCTGAGCCGAAGTCGGACGCTTACCTGACTGAGCCACCCAGTCACCCCATTTAAGAACAGGTCTAAAGAGAAACATTACAGGAAATTCCTACAGGTATCCCAATTGGGGTTCCAGTGCATTCCACCCCTTTTGCTTAATACTGAACATTTCCTCTGACCCCCCAGGATCTCAAAGCTGATCGATCACTCTTTCCGTATGAGGACTCCAGAAACAGGTCCCTAGCTTACCTGCTGTCTGACCAATTGACTCTAGTCTTTTACACATTAGAAGGTAAATAGCTATAAAGATGGGTACCCCTCAGCCAGCTGGGGAGGGGCTGGGCAGTCACCAGGTAGTGATACATTGTCATAGGCCATCAGAGTTTCAGAGGAGTAGCTTGATGGAAAGTGGCAGAGAGAATTAGAAGTCCTGTGGGTTGCATACATAATTCCTGTGTACACAGCATGTAATCCCTATCAAGTTAGAGCAGAATCTGCTCACTCTAACTTTCCAAATGTGCATGTATATATGTACGTATACATATTTATCACTATAAATATGTTAACATGTATAATACTGCATATAACAGGTATATGTGATATATATTAATATGTGTATCACCTAAAAAAATGTACGTACATATATAAATGATAGGATATAAAAGTATGTGGAAAATGTTTGTAATACATCAGGCATACATGCACACACACACACATACTTGATGTATCACAAACACTTTTCCACATATTCATTCTTTTATCACATCATTTTTCATTGGGCGGGCTTGAGTTCATCTTAAGTATGCACCACAATTTAGCCCATCACTGAATACTTTGGCTGATTTGAATTTTTCACTATCATATGCATTATATTCTCATACCTAGAGAATACCTAGATTCTTTCTTTTTTAAAAATTATTTTTTAACATTTATTTATATTTGAGAGAGAGAGAGAGAGCGCGCACGCGTGAGCGGGGGAGGAGCAGAGAGAGAGGGAGACACAGAATCCGAAGCAGGTTCCAGGCTCCGAGCTGTCAGCACAGAGCCTGGCATGGGGCTCGAACTCATGAACCGTGAGATCGTGACCTGAGCAGAAGCCAGATGCTTAACCAACTGAGCCACCCAGGCGCCTCCCTACTAGATTATTTCTTTAGGCTAATTTCTAAAAAGTGCAAACTCAAAGCATATGCAAAAAAATTAAGGCTGTGTATTACTAGACCACCTCCCCAAAGGCTGAACTTAAACTTCATCACAAGTGTCAGTAATCACCCTTCTCTGCATATCTTAATATTTACTAGCTGTAAGATCAAAAGGTAGCTTTGTGCTTAATTTTGCATTTCTTTTAGCAAGGTTTCTAGGCCACTATCTTCTTCCTGGGGGAGCTGCTCATGCACCTTCCTGTATCCATTCACCACCAGGGTGTGTCTGTCCTTTCTTGAGTATTCTGACCTAAAAGCTCTTCTATGGATTAAGGCAAGGACCCCTTTGTCATCAGTTGTAAATACTTTAGCTGAGGAAGCCAGGTGATTAGTAAAAGGGGGAACGTGAAGTGACTGTGGGATGATTCCCCTCGAATCTAAGATACTTCAATATGCACTGTCACACGTTTTTTAAGAGAAGAACAAGAAAGACACAGGAGACAAAGGGAGTAAGGAAGAGCCTGGAGGTGAATTGTACTGAGCTCCCATCATTAGCCACTCCCACTCAAACAGCCAGGCTTCCCTCCACACTTGGGCAACAGGCAGTGTGGAACTGAAGATTTAGTCCCCATTTTATACTTGTACAAGACCTTAGGGTGTGACTTTTGTGTGCTACTTTCCACTTTCTTTTTTTTTTTTTTAATGTTTATTTATTTATTTTGAGAGGAGTGGGGGGACGGACAGAGAGAGAGAGAAGGAGAGAGAGAATCTGAAGCAGGCTCTGCACTGTTAGTGTGGAGCCCGACGTGGGGCTCAATCTCACAAACTGTGAGATCATGACCTGAGCCAAGATCAAGAGTCAGATGCTTAACTGACTGAGCCACCCAGGCACCCCTAAATTTCTTTTTTTTTTTTTTTTAATTGAAGTACAGTTGACACTGTGTACAAACTTTCCAACTCACCTCCTAAAAATACCGCCAGCTCCCACGGACTGAGCAACTCACAAGCTGCCAGTCAGTTCCCAAGCCCTTTCCATGTGTCACCTCATTTCACCTCCTCTTAGGCACTAGGCGGCAGTGTTATCTCTGCTCCAGAGACGTGACGAATGAGGCAGAGACAAGTGTAACTTTCAAAGCGTCACACCGCCAGGACTCAGACTCCAAAGCAGCCAGCTCCGCAGTCTGTGCCCTAACAGCTTTTTACTCTTGTCTTGTGCTCCTGCGGCCTGGACTGTCCTTGTCTATTTTCATCTCCTTGCACTGCAGGTGTGTTAGCTTCAAGTCCTTTCTGGCATACAGGAGGCTAGAAATACAGACTCCTGGGTAAATCTGCCTTGGAGATCTATCCCCACAGGTTCTAAAGCTCAAAACTAGCGCATACACCGTGTGTTTCACCAACTTTCCCCAGGCCGTTATTTCTCCATCTCAGACGTACAAAGAACCGTCTTCGGTCACTGTGGCTAGAGCCCTCGGCACGCACTCTGCTTGCTGTTGCCACGGCACACGTCCTGCGGACCCCGCAACTGCCTGCTGAACTTCTAAAGCACTGCTCAGTTCTAGCTTGCCAATATTCCCACCACCACTTCTGGGCTCTGGCCTTTTCGCCTTTGGCCTGGGCTTGAAGTCTATGCAGCCGACACTCTTGGAGACGCTCCGTGACACAGACTCCATCCGTCTCCACCTCAGCTCTCCCCCCCACAGCCGGACAGGCCCCACCAACACCCACAGCCCCCTCCCTAGCGAAGCCTTGTGCAAATACTATCTCCTTTGGGAAGTGCTCTGCGATTTTGGCACAGTCACTCCCCTCCTCCCTTTCCTGTGCTCCCAGATCCTTTGTTAGATCAAGATACATTTAACTCTTAAAGTAGATAGCACATTTTGACGTAAGTAACAGTGTTTCAGTCATTCTTCCAGGCAAGGACAAATGGTAGGCGGGCTCAATAAATATTTGTTGTTTCTTTCATGGATAGCATAGTTTAGCAAGAAAGCTTTACTTCTAAAGCAACCACAGAGTAGTATATATGGTGGGTTACCATTTGTGTGAGAAAAAGAAAATTAAATGTATATGGGATTTGCCTAACATGTCTCTGGAAGTAGGGCATCTGGGTGGCTCAGTTGGTTAAGCGGCCAACTTTGGCTCAGGTCATGATCTCATGATTCACGGGTTCGAGCCCCACATCGGGTTCTCTGCTGTGAGCGCAGAGCCTGCTTCAGATCCCCTGTCCCCCTACCTCTCCCTCCCCCATTCACACTCGCTGTCTCAAAAATAAACATTTATTAAAAAAAAAAAAAAAATCTCTGGAAGGATACATGACAGAATATCTACTGCTTTATGTAATTTGAATTTTGAGCCATGCGACAGTACTGCTTGCTTGCTTGTTTATTTACTTACTTATTGAGAGAGAGAGCGAGAGAGAGAGAGAGAGAGAGAGAGTGAGCTTGCGCACGTGGAGGGGAGGGGCAGAGAAAGAGGGAGAGAGAATCTTAAGCAGGCTCCATGCCCAACGCAGAGCCTGACTCGGGGCTCAATCTCACCACCCTGGGATCATGACCTGAGCCAAGATGGAGACTTGGCCGCTCTACTGACTGAGCCGCCCAGGCGTCCCAGTACTGCTTCATTTAAAAATAGACACATTTACACCAACAACGAAAAATTAAAACCCACTTTAGCTAAAACCTACCTCAGCTGGTTAACCTGTTAACCTGATCTTTCTTTGCTCCCTGCTGCTACCACTCCACCAAGTAAACGCAGTGGCCACTCTGCTCCCCTTTGGGAAGAGGGTCAGTTACAGGAACTTACCAGGTGTTAGCACAAATGAATGCATGTCAACTGGATAAAGTATAACAATTTTAGTGTTATCTATTACTGGCCTAACTACCCTATGGGAAAATGGCTCTAATTATGACTTGTCCCTTTAAAAAGCCCTCTATTTCTTCATTAATAACCTCCACACACACATACACATACAAACATTGACAAGGAAAAAGGCAAAAAAGAGTCAGAGTCAGGATGTGTTAACATGTACCTCTATGTCCTCAGAGAGTATTCTCAGTCTAAGGGCTTCTTTCAGGTCCAGAATCTCCACTTCCTGTTTCTTAATCAACACTTTGCTCTCTTCCTTGTCAGCCAAAGCAGAGTTGTGTTTGCACTGCAGAAAGAAAGTTGTAAGAGCTGTCTGCTTTCCTGTGCTTATTTTTTCACTAAAATAACAAGAGGGAGTCTGAGCTCCGAGGTGATGATGAGACTAACACAAATAGTTCAATAACAATTTATTGGCCAAACGAATGGAAGGATAAGTGCATGAACGATAAAGAGAAGTCAAAAAGTCCCACAGGGAGCGGTGAAAAACCACTCAGGTTTTCTTACTGTTTTTTGGTCATCTCTGCCCCTAACAGTGGGGCTCAAACTGCCGACCCAGAGACCAAGAGTCGCACTCTTCACCGACTGAGCCAGCTGGTCGCCCCATATTAATAAATTATTATCGCACCTTGATCAAGAAACTGCCTTCAGCAACAAACGTGAGAACAGCAACCTCCCTTTGTAGCAGAGGAATGACCAACGTGGGCAAAAAAACTTCACCTTGACCCAAGGTGAGGAGGAAGCACCAACATTCAACTCAGATACGTGCGCGCGTGAGGGGGAAAGTAGTTACTCGTAGAAAATACTTACTTGAGGAAACCAGAAAGTCCAATAATGGAAAAACTCACTCGCTATACAAGGAATGTCTCTGAACTTAACCAAAATGTGTCATTGTTTTTCCTCAAAGCAACGAAGGAACACCACATACCCTTAACTATCACAGATTACAACCGGCCTGCTTCTGATCAGCAATTCCCAATCGGTGCACACAGAGCACTGAACTCAGGCCAGGCCGGGACGATCAGAGCAGGGCGGCAGCGGGCACCGCCTCGCAGGGGTCAGCATATTAAGTTCTGTAAGTTCTGCGAATCCAGAAACCTGTTGAGGCTTTGACTAGGATTTCCAAACCGATTTGACCACAGCAATCCTTTTGTTCTGGTGTAGCATTTGTCAAACTCTTGAAGAATCCGGGAAGTGCTCAAATGTATCTTGTCGGTTACAGAACTTACACTGATGTCCTTCAGTTCTTGCTTCAGGGTGTCTATGGTTTCTGTTTTTTCACACACCGATGTTCTCAGCTCCTGGATCTGGCTCATGAGGTCAGCTACAACTTCCTGATGAGGAGAGAAACAATGTCTTCACACCCAATGACATTAAGGAGGAGACCATTACTGAGGTAAACAACAGTTTACCTCTCCGAAAGAAAACAGGAGAAGTCCATTTTGTTTTAGCAAAATACGTCACATTATATTATTATCAGCTTGTATATTAATGGCCTTACTCTATTTTATTTAATCATTTGCTTTGGTTTTTCTGAATGAATTATAGGTAGGCATATAAGAAATTTATACCTGATTTTATACTTGGACATGCATATTTCATTTACTATCCTAATTAAAGACAACACACCAGAAATCTGACAGTTTGTATCATGGGACTCAGTCAACCAGAAAGGCTCACACTAACAGCAGCCTAGTAAAGAGAGGCAGGATGGGTTTTAGAAACAGTGCCACCAGCGGGCCACCTGGGTGGCTCAGTCGGTTAAGCGTCCGTCTCTTGACCGCAGCTCATGTCATGATCTCATGGTTACTGGGATCAAGCATGCTTAAGATTCTCTCTCTCCTTCTCCCTCTACCCCCACCCCAAAATAAAAAAAAATATTAAAAAATAATAAAAATAGAAACAGTGCCATCAGAAGTAGTAGAACAGTTTCCTCTTGAAGTTACATGGAGAATTAATAATAATAATAATAATAATAATAATAATAATAATAGAAGATCCCCTTCTCTGCCAACCTTGGAAGACAAACAAGGCCTAAGTGTCTACAGGAATGCCAGCTACCAGTCACCCTGCGGGCAGGGGACGGGAACATTAAAGCCTCACTTATGAAGAAAATAAAGAGGATTCAGCTTCAACCTCTACCAACCTTGTCAGCGTCTCTAGACTTTTCCAGAGAACGAATTACTTTTTCGGTAGCATATAAACTCTCTTCCAGTTTCTGTACTTTTGCCATCTATGGGGAAAAATAACTATTTTTAGAAAAAGAATTAAATTCCAAAGCCAACCACATACACATATAGGGGGGAAAAAAAAGAAGTTGAAATCTCCTTTTCATATTGTATGGTGCTCATCAGGTAACACTTGAAAAGGAGAAGCTGGGTTAAAAGGCATTGATTCTGTGGGTCTCCACCAGGAGGCCACCAACAAAGTATGATTATAGCTTTCCAAGGAGTTAGAAAAACAAGAGTTCAAAAATAATACAACCAACCAAAAAGCCCATCTATTTTTACTACCTATTTTCGACACCTGAGAGCTGAAACCTTGTTCATAATGCACCTCTCCAGACACCGGACCGGGAGTTACAGACCTCAAAGGCTAGAATTAAGAGCACAGATCACTCACCTGCTGCTCGCATTTGGCTATCTCTTTCTGTTTCTCCTGGTGCACAACCTCAAGAACTTCTAATATTTCTCTGAAAGAAAAGAATGATCTTTTTTACTCATGACTTCATCCAATGGAAACAGGAAGTGAGTGCATTTGTACAGAAGAGATTCCGTGAACGGCAACGGAACTTTGTTTGGCACACGCTTGGCATCAGGCATTGCGTTCCAGCAGGAGTCAAGATCTAAACCCGTTTCTTCAACAAACCAAAGAGAACCTATCTTTGTGCTACGAGTTTCTCTTTCTTTGGCACACTCAGGACTTGCTGACATAAGCACGTGTTTATTACCTATCTCTCTGTGCTAGAATGTGAAACTCACGGGGATGGGGATATTTTGTTCACTGTCTTACCTCTAAATAAGTGTTCTGGCACTTACCAGAATAGTGCCTGGCTTGTTGGATATCACCTAGTGTTTGAACAACTAAATGGTTAACTGTTTCCCAGCTAAGATGTATGCCCACTAGATGTAGTTACCTCCGTATCCCCAGGCCTAGAAGAGAAGCCGAGTCATACTGAAAACTCTACAGGTATCTGCTGAATAAACAAATACTTCCTCTTGCTACTACAGTAATGATCATCCTGCTGGCTGAGGCCAGGAGACTGACAGAGATCACCAAGGAAAAGAACTTGGAGAGATAGGCAAGGACAATGGCATTCCATATTAAAGGACCAAGAGAAAAACAGAGCAGCTAGAAAAAGAATAGTAGAGACAGAAATAAAAATCAGTCCCCACCTTCCAGTTATAAAAATACCGAGATTTATTTATAGAAGGACCAGAGTTCTGATCACCATCAACTGCTATTCATTTCAAAAGTAGCATAGCTACTTCCTGAATGCTTTTGAAAAATTAAGTTTCTCTACATAGCCTCTTATACAAAAGAATCGGATATTCATTTTGGAATGTTTTAAAAAAATAACCTTACAGGGCATCAGCAATAAAAAAAAAACCCAAACAACTCAAGATAAAGAATGTGATAGTAAATGATACTCTAGTCAACTAATGGAAAAGATAAATAGCACTCACTTAGAACTGTTTTCTTTATCTTCTTCAAATTGTAATAATAATTTGTTATTGCGTTCTTTTTCTGCCTCAAAAAGCTCCACCAAATTCTAAAAGACAATGTTATATTAGATTTTAAGAAATTGTTACTAGCAATGCACAGTCAACAAACACATCAAGTACCTTCTACGTTGGCAGGCACGAGGGGCCAGTACAGAAGTTAGGAAGAGGTCAATAAATAGGCCTTGCCCTGTGCTCCAGGGAACAATCACACATTCAGGACAAATTCATCAATAACCAATACCTTTCTTAACTTACATTCAGATCTGATTTCAGAGTTTCATTTTCATTTTTGCAGTTTTGGAGGTTTTTTGAAAGTTGGTCAATTTCAAACTTCATTACTTCTTGTAAGTTGTCATAGGAATCCTGTAGGCAGGCTTTGCTCTCAAGAAGCTTTTCCTTTTCTAATCTTTATCAGGAAAACATTTTTACAATGGTCAATATAAACATCAAATGTAGTTCTGCGAGTTCAATTACCGGCAGTTCCACTGCTCCTGTCTACAGACCGTGCCCAACTTACAGAAGCCTTGACTGACGTGACCGTGTGTGGGATGCCCACGATGCACAAACACGTGACACACAATGGACCACAGAGCAGTGTGACGGGGCCGGAGGAGACAGGGTGGGCATGTTAGCTTGAGCCATATACCTCCTCATTCTGCCTCCCATGGTCTCAACCAGACATGTTTAACTCGTGGGCCATTTTGAGTCGTGGATTCATTTTAGGGAGTTCCAGACCTAACCCTTCCTTACGTAAGCTAGGAAATGGCCGTTCACTTAATTCTGTTGACACCTCACCTCTATTCATTCATCACATATCCTCTCAATTCTAGGAAGATTTTAAGATGGCAAACGTGGCTTTGGTTTGAGCAAGAGAGTAACTCCCTCAGAAAGAACCATTTCTTAATTCACGTGATTATTGTTTCCCACTTCTGAGGTTCTCATCCTCTCGTTCTGCTCTGCACCTGCTGTGACAGGCCCAAACATCCAGGGCTCGGCCAAGAACTAGTGAACAATGAACCTGACTCTGCACCATCCAAAAGAGATGTCCCAGCTTGTCACCAGATTAGGCAGGGATTCATCTGCTTTACTTGCTGAAAGCAGAGCAGAAGTGGCACATTACAAGGTGGGACGGGGGTGTCTGGGTGGCTCAGTCGGTTAAGCGTCCGACTCTTGATTTCGGCTCAGGTCATGGTCGGTTTGTGGGTTTGAACCCTGCATTGGGCTCTGTGCTGAGAGCGTGGAGCCTGCTTGGGATTCGCTCTCCCTCTCTGCCCTTCCCCTGCTCATGTGTGCTCTCTCTCAAAACAAATAAACTTACAAAAAAAACCCCAAAAAACAAAACCAAAGTGGTATAAATCAATTGCTAAAGAGAGGCATACAGATAATAGACCAGAGGAGAGATGTGTGTATTTATGATACAAACTGTGTATAGAAAGCAGCCAAATGATTCAAGGAACACATAGCGGTATTGGGCTATTTCACGCAGGGGCCTTCTCACCACCTGTGGGGCCATGGAGTATAAGCAGCCCAAAGAGTGATACACTCGGTTTGAGCAAGAGAGTTAAACCTGAGACACTGAGAAAAATTATATCAAATTTAAAAAGCAAAGAAGTACTCGCTATTTTTAAGACAGAATTTAAGTACATAGTCAAATATAGTGGATTCTTAATATTTTAGATCTGGTTCAAATGACTTATAAACATGAGGAAATTAAAATCCAACGAGATAAGTGGAGTGACCTTTCCAAAAAACTCACACAAAGTTAATTTATGACACAGCCAAGATTAGGGTCAGTGATTCAGATGTTAAAAACAAATGCCTGGTGGGGCGCCTGGGTGGCTCAGTCGGTTAAGCGTCCGACTTTGGCTCAGGTCATGATCTCACGGTTCATGGGTTCAAGCCCCGCATCGGGCTCTGTGCTGATGGCTCAGAGCCTGCAGCCTGCTTCGGATTCTGTGTCTCCTTCTCTCTCTGTTCCTCCCCTGCTCATGCTGGCTCTCTCGCTCTCTCTCTCTCAAAAATAAATAAAGATTAAAAAAAAACCAAAAAAACCCACAAATGCCTGGTAAGAAAAAAACAACAGTGCACCAGGGATGACAAATGGCAACTCGGTGCTGGGGAAACAGGGGCAGTGGAGGCTGACAGCGCCCGCCCAACTCACGGGAAAGGAGTCATTCAGGGGGCAGGGATGGGATTTCAGGGGATGCTGAAAGATGGATTTTTACAAGAAAGCTCTCAATCTTAAGAATGCAATGCGAAACTTTTTTTTTAAATGTTTATTTTTGAGAGAGAGAGAGAGAGAGACAGACAGACAGACAGACAGATAGACAGAGGCAGGCAGAGAGAGAGGGAAACACAGAATCCGAAGCAGGCTCCAGGCTCCGAGCTGTCAGCACAGAGCCCAAGGCGGGGCCTGAATTCACAAACCATGAGATCATGACCCAAGCCCAAGTCAGATGCCCAACCAACTGAACCACCGAGGCGCCCCTATGCTAAACTTTTTAAAAACCACACTGGGGGGGCGCCTGGGTGGCGCAGTCGGTTAAGCGTCCGACTTCAGCCAGGTCACGATCTCGCGGTCCGTGAGTTCGAGCCCCGCGTCAGGCTCTGGGCTGATGGCTCGGAGCCTGGAGCCTGTTTCCGATTCTGTGTCTCCCTCTCTCTCTGCCCCTCCCCCGTTCATGCTCTGTCTCTCTCTGTCCCAAAAATAAATTAAAAAAAAAAAAAAAAAAAAAAAAAAAAAAAAAAAAACCACACTGGGAAGATCCAGCAAAAACATGTTTATGGATGAATCCGGTCTGCAGATCTCAAATTTTCTTCCTCTATTTTAATTCCTCGTGCAGAAAACACGTAAAAACTGCAGATTTAAACCTTTGCAACGTGTATCATGCTCACAGTATCACGTGCCAAATGTCCATTATTAAATTATTGCCACGGACCCATACGATGGCAACCAAAACACAAAATGATTTTATAAAAGGTTGAAACTGGCAAGGAAAAGAGTAGTAAAAACAAACCCCTTACATCTGTCATTCCTTTATTTCAAGATTACCAGCACTGACTCTTGCCAGCCTCTGACAAGTTACTGTGGACAACAGTGACAACTACTGATCTGTTCTACCTTGTACTGTCCCTTCTTCTAATAAGGGCGTACCTCTCCCTCTGGAAAAGGTGCATCACCTATGTTGGGCCTATATCACCTCGAACCCCTGGGAAGTGACTGGTCCGCAGGTAAGCAGAAGACTCCAGCAAAACCAATTCAGATTTTCCCTGGGATTGATACATGCCTTCTGGGACAGAGGATTTCATCACAGGGGTCATTACGCTAAGAGAATATGCAGCGGTCTGAGGCGATCTGTTCCCCGTCACAGAGAGGAAGGCTCTCAATAGTAGGACTGAGTAAGGGCAACATAACGAGGGAAGCAGAGCAGGAACTGAGAGAGACAGAGACAGAGAGACAGAGACAGAGAGAAATGTGCACTGACAGTATCTTTTGAGACTCGGTCTAGTTTGCCCCTGAAACCAAAATCCCCTCTAGGCCTCCCCGTTATTGTGAACCAGTGATTTACCTTTTTGTTTAACTAGTTTGAGTTGGGTTTATAGCACTTGCACGGCGAGCAGTCCTGGACTGCAGGCCCCAACCAGGCAACGGGACAGCATAACAGAACAACTCTACCTGACGCTATCCAGCTGGAGCTGTGTGTGTGCGTGTCGATCAGAGAGGCTACTCAGCTCTTTCTCCTGACTCTCTCTGAACGAACTATACTCCAGCCTCACGGAAGACAGCTCCTTGTCTGCAGAGTGAAGAACTACTCGCAGGTCATGCACCTCACTTTTCAAAACTAAAAAACAAAACAAAATACATTCTCAACAGGTTTCTTTACACACACACACACACACACACACACACACACACACACGCGCACACACACATTTTTTTTAACAAAGTAGACAAAGAGGTTGGATGGATATTTTCACACAAACAGCAAAAACAAGTTGTAGAGACCAATCTTAAGATGTTGAACAACCAAGTGGTAGGTACCTAGGAGCACAGAGATTTCTATTTTATTCCTCCTCGTTTATGATTTTTGGTATATTTCTACAAAAAAACTAAAGGGTTAACATCTGTCCCTGATCTGCAGGTCACTTGATGGTTCCACTTTCTCCTGAGGCATGTGTATGGCAACTTTTAATATAAGGGAGAAAAAAATCAACAGATTTAACATATTTTAAGTGACCTAATCGTACTTATTGAAAACCCTTTGGTGATACACCAGAACATTCCAAAATGGGTTAAACACTGCTGGTCTTCTAAGAAAACTCCAATTGGAGGTGACATCAAGTAACTCTTTAGATCAAAGAAAACATAATGGCCGCCTTTTGTTTTAGCTTTATTACAAACTGCTGCAAACACTTTGATGAAAGGAGAAATAAGCTGCAAAAAATTGGGAATCAAATGATACTCCCACCTCTATGGACACATACAAATACATAGTTATTCTTTATTTTCTCACTGTCAAAATATTATTCGTCTTATGATTTCAAGACACTTCATCTTCAAAGCAGTATTAAAAGGTTCAGCAACCAGTTCAGTCACTTGTTTATGACCAGTCCTGAAGCAAAGCACCCTTTCTGATATGAGACTATTACTTACCACTGCCTTGCAGACCCAAGTCTGGTCATCTAATTAAAAACAAACCAAAACAACCAACAACATAGGGGCAAGATTTACTCATAGAGGTCAAAAGATACTGAGTCACGGTATTCAGATTACAAAGCTCCCAGCCGTTCGAACTTACACTCATTCTTAGTTTGAGCGTCCCGAAGCTGCTTTTCAAGGACATTCAGTTGTGAGAGATGCTCTTGCTGCTGTCTGGTCCAATCAGTTCTTTCTGACGAGAAAAGCTTTGAGAAAAAGATAAACTGATTAGAAAAGGGAATACTGGCATGCTAAGATACTCTCCAAATCATTACCTTGTTTCTGTTTTTAAAATCTAGCTTCAGGTGTCTGACAGAAGAAAGTCGGCCGTTCCCACGAACTACAGTGAGGAAGACCAACAAAGAGGCAGGGCCACTGCAAGCACCTGGGCCATCTACCCTGCCTTGTTCCAAACCGAGAGCAAGGGCCCTATCTGCACTGTCCACTAAGTGAGCTAGAATTCAGCCTAGGCAGTGTGTGTCATTATCAGAGCAGTGTGTGAAGTAACACAATAAAGAATACAACCCAAATGAGCCTTGACAAAGGCTTTGCAAAGTCCTATTCTTCTTGTAACACTCTTCCTTTGAGGATCTGTTTCATACATCTTCTGAGGCCCTGCTCTTGGGTCTCACCTCCCGCGTTTGTATAGAATGATGTTCCAGTTTGTCAATGTGCTGCTGAAGCTTCAGGTTTTTATGCTCTTCCTCATCCAGCTTGACTTGAAGGGCACTCATTTGTTCCTACAACACAAAAACTTGAGTTGTCAAAAATTCTTTTCAGTGGAAATCGCAAACATTCCACTAAATAAAATAAAATAGAATAAAATTCAAAACCTTATATAGACAAAGATATCAAAGGCCAGTTTGGAGCCAGAAAACAATTTCCAAAGACTACACTAATGACTTCTCATGTTTCAGAATTACACTTGTGGTCCATCAAAGCAGATAATTTGAAACACAAAGGGGGAAAATGATTCAATGGAATCAATCATAGAGCATCTTGAGACTTCTAAGAAGCTTTCCCAAGGCTGTATGGAGTGACTTTACAAGAATGGCCTCCATGCCTTGGAAAGGGCGAACTTTTGGAATTTGAGGGTAGTCTGGCTCACTCTAAGTATTGTCAGACAGCAGAAAAACTTTCTGAAAAAATAAATCACCAGAATTCGGAGATAAACACACTTCACATGTTCTTTCAAATACATCAAAAACTGTCTGCAATTTGATCTATAAGAAGATTCTTTCAATTATTTTAATTTTCTTTGCAGATACAGTACTGTGCTATATAAACCAGTTCTGGAACTTGAAGCTGGGGACAAGACTGGTCTCTTCATATAGGAGAGAGCCAAAACCTGAGGAGACTAGAGAGTGGGACTTGCTAAATACCGCAGAGCAAACAAAAAGAACGAGCAAAAGCAGGCTGATTTCTGCTTTCACACACCCATGTTTAACAAGATACAATTTTAATACCACACAGATTTGAACACTACATATTAGAGTTAACATGATACAGGGAGTTTCTCAATGAATGTCTAGTTACTTGTTTTTTCTAAAACTAACCATTACCTGCACCATTCTGAGCTCTTCAGAAATGGCCTCAAAAGCCTGTTCGTTCATCTCAGGTGGAACTGGCTCATTCAAGATATTATCATCTAATGTGCTGGGATTCTGAGCATGCACAGGGCCAGAGCTCCCTGCTTCGGGGCTTAGTTTTGGTACTGGTCGGGACCAAAGTTGGTAAGCCTTGGTTGGTGTAGTTATAATCTGCGGCAAAAAGTGATTATGGACAACATTAGCACTCGTGAACAACACAGCCATAGCACTGAGTAATAACCATGTGAAGAGAAAGGATAAAATTGAAATTCTAATCATCAAAAGAAGAGTATCCTTGAGAGGCAGCAGAGAAATGCCCAAGTAGAAACAAATTTATCAATTCAATGCGGTCTCAAGGAAAATTCTCTTAAGATTTTTTTTCTTTTTTTTTTTTTTAATATATATATATTTTTTTAACGTTTATTTATTTTTGAGACAGAGAGAGACAGAGCATGAACGGGGGAGGGTCAGAGAGAGAGGGAGACAGAGAATCGGAAGCAGGCTCCAGGCTTTGGGCCATCATCAGCCCAGAGCCCGACGCGGGGCTCGAACTCACGGACCGTGAGATCGTGACCTGAGCTGAAGTCGGACGCTTAACCGACTGAGCCACCCAGGCACCCCAAGATTTTTAAAACTGAAACTAGATCAGCCAATTCCAAACTTCATACAAAGAGTAATTGTACAAGAAGAGACGAGTGAAAGGAGAACAAATTGGAAAGATTTCCCTGGCCTACATCAAATACACAGAAAAAGAGTGACTTATGTTGAAAGTTCAAAATTAGTGAGAAAAACAAGGACTATTAAAAGTTAAATCCCTGGGGCGCCTGGGTGGCGCAGTCAGTTAAGCGTCCGACTTCAGCCAGGTCACTATCTCGCGGTCCGTGAGTTCGAGCCCCGCGTCAGGCTCTGGGCTGATGGCTCGGAGCCTGGAGCCTGTTTCCGATTCTGTGTCTCCCTCTCTCTCTGCCCCTCCCCCCTTCATGCTCTGTCTCTCTCTGTCCCAAAAATAAAAAAATAAAAAAAGTTAAATCCCTGGTGCGCCTGGGTGGCTCAGTCTGTTGGGCATCCGACTTCGGCTCAGGTCATGATCTCAAGGTTCGTGGGTTTGGGCCCTGCGTTGGGCTCTGTGCTTCGGATTCTGTGTTTCCCTTTCTTGGCCCCTCCCCGGCTCACTCTCTGTCTCTCTGTCTCTGTCTCTGTCTCTCTCTCTTTCAAAAATGAACATTAAAAAAAAAAAAGTTAAATCCCTAAGTCACACCATTCAAAAATAAAATAGCAGATGCATTAAACATCTCAGTGTAAAAATAAAATTATACTGATGATCTTGAGACTGTCTGGGCCTTTAAAAATACATAAAAGAGGCTCTCTGCTCCTCCCCGTTGGACAGACAGCCTCATCTTCCGCTGTAGCCAGCCATGTCCCCGAGATACCATGGTGAAGGTCAGGGTAACCAGATTCAGCCAAATTAGGCACTTGGTCATCAGCGATGCTTTTAACTCCTGGCTAAGTGGATATTGTTGCCATTAATGATCCCTTCATTGACCTTAATTACATGGTCTACATGTTCTAGTACGATTCCAACCAAGGCAAACTCCATAGTACAGTCAAGGCTGAGAACTGCAAACCTGTCATCAATGGAGAGCCCATCTCCATCTTCCAGAAGCCAGATCCCACCAACATCAAATGGGACGATGCCGGTGCTGAATATATTGTGGAGTCTGCTGGGGTCTTCATCACCATAGAGACGGCTGGGGCTCATGTGAAGAGTGGGGCCAAGAGGGTCATCACCTCTGCCCCTTCTGCTGATGCCCCCATGTTTGTGATGGGCGTGAACCCTGAGAATTATGAGAACTCCCTCAAGATTGTCAGCAATGCCTCCTGTACCGCCAACAGCTTGGCCCCTCTGGCCAAGGTCATCCATGAAAACTTTGGCATCATGGAGGGACTCATGACCACAGTCCATGCCATCACTGCCACCCAGAACATCAGCCCTGCTTCTACTGGTGCTGCCAAGGCTGCAAGCAAGGCCATCCCTGAGCTGAACAGGAAGCTCACTGGCATGGCTCTCCATGTTTCCACTCCTTTTTTTTTTTTTTTTAATTTTTTTCTTTTTTTTCAACGTTTTTTATTTATTTTTGGGACAGAGAGAGACAGAGCATGAACGGGGGAGGGGCAGAGAGAGAGGGAGACACAGAATCGGAAACAGGCTCCAGGCTCCGAGCCATCAGCCCAGAGCCTGACGCGGGGCTCGAACTCACGGACCGCGAGATCGTGACCTGGCTGAAGTCGGACGCTTAACCGACTGCGCCACCCAGGCGCCCCTCCATGTTTCCACTCCTAATGTGTCAGATCCATGGATCTGACCCGCTGCCTGGAGAAAGCTGCCAAATACGATGACGTCAAGAAGGTGGTGAAGCAGACATCGGAGGGCCCCCTTAAGGGCATCCTGGGCTACAGGGAGGACCAGGTTTGTCCTCGACTTTAACGGTGACAACCACTCTTCCATCTTTGATGCTGGGGCTGGCATTGCCTCAATGACCATTCTGTTAAGCTCATTTCCTGGTATGACAATGAACTTTGCTACAGCAACCGGGTGGTAGACCTCATGGTCCACATGGCACTCAAGGAGTAAACATCTCCTGGACCCCCAGCCCTGAGGAGAGCAAGGGGAAGACAGAGGCCCTCAGCTTCTGAGGAGTCCTTTCCCCAACTCATCCCCAACACACTGAGAATCTCCTGACCTCTACACAGTTTCCATCCCAGACCCCCTGAAAAGGAGAGGGGCTTGGGGAGCCCTACCTTCTCACATACCATCAATCAAGTATACTGTACCCAGAAAAAAAAATACACAAGTCACAAATACGAAAGATGAATAAACCTGGCTATATCAAAATTGTAGAAGTTCTTTTTAACAGAATCACATACAAAGATAAAAGACAAACAACCTGACAGCGAATACACTGGCAGTAGTACGTACGACACACAAAAGAGTAACGCGTAAAAACTACAAATCAGAAGGTAAAACAACTAGTAGGAAAACAGACTTATTTTTCTTTTTCCTCCATGAAAAAGGACAGCAATCGTAGATATGAGACTTTAACAGAAGTAAAAGAAATGAGAATTAAAACCTTCACAAGAGAACATCCCTCACCCATCAGACTGTCAAACATTAAAGAGTCAGACAATGCCAGTTCCAGGGGCTGGCGCTGGGCAGTGAGGGCCCCCAGACCTCCTGGGAGACACCCAGCGGTCACTTGAATGGGAAGGACCCCACTCCTGAGACATCAGAAGACGACCACTCTGTCCACAGACTCCACCCCCAAAGAACACCTACCCTGGCAAACACCTAAACAAGCCATGGGTTGTCCAAAACATGGCAGCCTAGATGTAAAATGAGGTAGAGCTCTACATACTAGTTAATGTGGAATGACCCCAGCATAACCCAGAGTTAACAAAGGTCCACTGAAGAATAACATACGTAGGATGATTCCATTGAATTTTAAAAACAAAGCAAAACAAAAAAACAATGTATGAAATAACTTGGCGTATTTTCCCAGTCCACGCATATTCACCATAGAAAATTGCCAAGTAAAAAGATTCCTAAACTGATAACAAATGACTCCCAGGGATGGGGGATAAAGGACCGGATTAGAACGCGACTGGCAATAGTGCTGAAAAAGAACCTGAACCGAAACTTACAGATGTATGTATATGTTTCTTCTAAACAAGAAGAACGTATTCGTAAAGTACTCATATAGTTGAAAACGAACAACAACGAAAGCTCTGAAGGGCTGGGCTACTCTTGGCAAAACGTTATCACTTTAGTCCTATGTGCAGAGCTATAAATGGAGGAAGTAGGACTAGCCTGCCATGCATGGTGCTTCAAGCTCTAGAATTCTACCAAGGTAGAGGGCTACAAACACAGGATTATAAAACATTTGGCAATGTTGTACAAGTATTTTTTTTAATGTTTATTTATTTATTTGATAGAGAGAGAGAGTGGGGAATGGGGAGGGAGAGAGAGAGAGGGATGGAGAATCCCAAGTAGGTTCCATAATGTCAGTGCAGAGCCCAACTCAGGGCTTAATCCCATCAACCTGAGCCGAAATCAAGAGTCAGACACTTAACTGACTGAGCCACCCAGGCACCCCAGGAATTTTTTTTTTCTTAGTTTATTTTGAGAGAGAAAGAGAGAGCGTGTGCAAGTAGGGGAGGGGCAGAAAGAGAGAGAGAATCCCAAGCAGACTCCACACTGTCAGTGTAGAGCCCGATGTGAGGACTGAACCCACAAACTGTGAGATCATGACCTGAGCCATAACCAAGAGTCAGATGTTTAACCGAATGAGCCACCCAGGCGCCCCTCTGCAAATATTTTAAAATAATCTCCTACACAGAATTTAAAGGCCATCATTTTTAAAGACCAAAGAAAAACATTCTACCTTTATTTTTTAAAATAGCATTTTCGAGGTTAAATAAATCATGATACATCCATAGAACAGATTTATGTGCAGCTGTCAAAAAACAAAACAAAACAAAACAAAACAAAACAGAGGGAAAGTTCTTTTTAGTCATGGGACACACTCTAAGGAAAATCCAAAAAAAACCAGGTGTAGAATGATATGTATAATACGTTACCATTTGTGTAAAATAAGAAAAAAGGAATAAGCAAGTGGGACATCAAAGTAAAAGGCTTTTGCACAGCAAAGGAAACCACCAACAAAACAAAAGGGCAACCTACTGAATGGCAGAAGATACTTCCAAATGACATTCAATAAGGGTTTAAGATCTAAAATATATAAAGAACTCATAAAACTCAAAACCAAAAAAAACCCAAATAATCCAATTAAAAAAGGACAGAGGACCCAAATAGACATTTTTCCAAAGAAAACATCCAGATGGGCAGCATGCACATGAAAAAATGCTCAACATCACTCATCATCAGGGAAATACAGATCAAAACCACCATGAGCAATCAACACCTCACACCTGTCAGAATGGCTAGTATTAAAAGGACAAGAGAAAGGAAGTCCTCCTGCACTGTTGGTGGGAATGTAAATCGTGCAGCCACTGTGAAAAACAGTATGGAGGTTTCTCAAAAAGTTAAAATAGAACTACAATAGGTCCAGCAAAATTCTACTGCTGGGTATTTACCTAAAGAAAATGGAAACACTAATTTGAAAAAAATATATGCACCCCTACGTTTTTTTGCAGCATTATTTCCAATAGCCAAGACATACAAGCAACCCAAGTGTCCATCAATAGATAAATGGATAAAGATCTCTCTCTCTCTCTCTCTCTCTCTCTCTCACACACACACACACACACACACACACACACACACACACACACGAATATTACTCAGCCATAAAAGACTGAGATCTTGCCATTGGTGACAACATGGATGGACATAGAGGGTATCATGCTAAGTGAAATAAGTCAGGAAAAGACAAATACTATATGATTTCACTTAAATATGGAATCCAAAACAACAAAACAAGGGGTGCCTGCGTGGCTCAGTCAGTAGACTGTGAGACTCTTGATCTCGGGGTTGTGGGTTCAAGTCTCACAGTGGGTGTGGAGATTACCCAAAAATAAACATTAAAAAAATTTTTTTATAAATCTTTTTTTAATGTTTATTTATTTTTGAGAGACACAAACACACAGCGCGAGTTGGGGAGGGATAGAGAGAGAGGGAGACACAGAATCCAAAGCAGACTCCAGGCTCTGAACTGTCAGCACAGAGATGTTTCGAACTCATGAGACATGAGATCATGACCTGAGCCGAAGTCAGATGCTTAACTGACTGGGCCACCCAGGGGCCCCTATTAAAAATTAATTAAGTAATTAAATACAAAACAAAACAAACCAGAAATAGACTCATGGTGGTTGCCAGAGGAGAAGGGGTTGGGGAAGATAGGTGAGATGGCCTAAGGGGATTAAGAGTTACAAACTCCCAGTTATAAAATAAATAAGCCAAAGGGATGTAATGTACTGCATAGGGATTACAGTCAATCATATTGTAATAACTCTGTATGGTGACAGATGGGGACTATACTTACTGGGTAAGCACTGCACAATGTATAGAATGGTCACATCACTATGTTGTACATCTGAAGCTACAACAATAATATTGTATGTAAACTAGAATTCAATTAAAATTGAAAAAAAGACAAAAATTAAAAATTAAAGTATGGAAACCAAAACCAAGACTCAGGAAGGACAGCAGGGAGAGACTTGTCACCATATATTCTTTGTACCTTTAACAATTCCAGCCATGTGAATTGCCTATTCAAATGAATGAATAAAATTTCTTTTAAAAGAAGTCTCCTATTAAGTGACACCAAAAATATCCCTCGTAAAATAACCAGTAGGGATAAACATCTATTTTTAAGATGTATAAGAAACATTTTTTTAGCCTTCAGAGAATTTGGTCCAAAAGCTCAATCAGTGGCATCAGCATCATCACCTCTTTAATCTTTTGCTTCTCCTCCTCTCCGCATTCTTAGATGTTCATTTTTTTTTTCTTTTATGAAGGCTATGGTTGTTTAGGGAAAGAAGCCCTCCTATTATCATTAGTGTTACCTGGATCCTTTAGGGGTCTTTGTCTTTAAAATGTCTATTCTTCTACAACAGCTGTGGGTACACAGTACGTTATAGCAACAGCTGCCGAGATCCACCAGGCGCCAGGCACTCTACTATCCCATGTGATGTTCTAAAAAACCTACAGTCAAATTAGTCTCACCCTTAATTTGGAGATCATAAATATGAGGCTTGGACATTAGGAAACCCTGGGGCGCCTGGGTGGCTCAGTTGGTTGAGCATCTGACGTCGGCTCAGTTCATGATCTCATGTCTCATGAGTTCGAGACATCTCTGTGCTGATAGCTCAGAGCCTGCTTCGGATTCTGTGTCTCCCTCTCTCTCTGCCCTCCGCCAACTTGTGCTCTGTCTCTCTCTGTCTCTCAAAATACAAATAAACATTAAAAGAAATATTTTTTAAAAGAAGTTAGGAAATCCTGCCTAAGTTTAGTGACAGATGAAAATTTGAACCCAGGTCTGATTTCAAATGCCACATGCTTTCCCACCCCACCCCACCCCACCCCTGGAGCCAGACATCAGAGACTAGGACCAGAGTCACCCCGGAGTTAACTGTCTGCAAGAGATTCTATTATATCTAGCAACCATCAGTGCAGACTCTCTCCCCTGTTAACAAAATGAGATCAAACTGACTTAGGTTCGAAGAAGTGCTTCAGATCGCCTACCTTAAGCGTTTCGGCATGAATTTTATTCAGCTGAGAAACTTCTTGTCGCCTGCAGGCTTTTGTTGCTTCCAAAAGGTTTTCAAGATTAAGGTTTGCTTTTTGCAAAGACTGAAGCTCTGACTCCAATTCTAGCTGCTTTTTCCTAAGAGATATTTAAAAGTCAAGTATTTTAGGTAATAAGTAATGTCATACATTTGTAAAACACTTTACACTTAAAAAAAATTTTTTTTTTATCTTTATTTTTGAGAGAGAGACAGACAGACAGAGGGAAAGAAAGAGTGCGAGTGGGGGAGGAACAGAGAGGGAGACACAGAATCCGAAGCAGGCTCCAGGCTCTGAGCTGCCAGCACAGAGCCCGACACGGGGCCCGAACTCACGTTCGTGAGACCATGACCTGAGCCGAAGTCGGACGCTCAATCGACTGAGCCACCCAGGCGCTCGAACACTTTACACTTTATACTCTCACATAACTTGATAGTTTTCTAACTCAGAGATATTCTCCAATTATTACCTTCATTTTCCAGTTGGGGAAAATACAGCATATGAGAATTAACTACAGTGTAAAGTATTTAACTAGTAAATGGTAGAGTTCCAATTCAAAAGCCCAAGTAGTCCAGGACGATAGCACACATGATATATTATTTTTAAAATAAACGCTTCTTTTTTTTAGGACAGGATTAATCTTAGTTATAATATGAATGTGGTTCATCTTCGTTTTCTTTTACACAAAGAGCATAAAGAATATTAACAAACCTATAATTTCTAAAACTCCTGACTTCATTCATAAAAACACTGATTTAAATTTGGTAACCAGATACAGGTGTATCAGTGAAAACATCCGTATCATTTAGTTCATTAAATATATTAAGAGAGCTTTATCTGGGGCGCCTGGGTGGCGCAGTCGGTTAAGCGTCTGGCTTCAGCCAGGTCACGATCTCGCGGTCCGTGAGTTCGAGCCCCGCGTCAGGCTCTGGGCTGACGGCTCGGAGCCTGGAGCCTGTTTCCGATTCTGTGTCTCCCTCTCTCTCTGCCCCTCCCCCGTTCATGCTCTGTCTCTCTCTGTCCCAAAAAATAAATTAAAAACGTTGAAAATAAAAAAAATTTAAAAAAAAATAAAAGAGCTTTTTCTTCACGCCACAGGTTAGTTGCTAAATGCGAATTCATATTTAAAGTAAAATGCTCAAATTATCAATATTAAACACGAAAACAACTCAACACTAAAAGATACTGAAATAGGTACGCACGAATGGGTATTTACACCTTACCTCGTTAGTTCTTTGAATTCTTCGTATTCTTGCTTTGAATTATTCAGCTCTGCCTGAATTTGCAGGAGTTGTGTTTTCAACTTCTCAGTGTTCACCAAAGAACATGGCTCCTTTGGTGCTTTAGGAGAAAATCCCGGTTGACCTGGTAATAAGGAAACAACTCGGTCTTTGAAAGACAAGAATAACAGAGTACATTTTTTTTAAGTTCTCGGCCAGGTATTAATTTTGAAGCAAAGAAGGAAAAATGAGAGATGGGTTGGAAGGTGGACCCTAAAAAACAAGAGCCTGTATATAGCTCAGCAACAGACAAAGACACCACACAGGGTGTCAGAGAGTACTGATTTTTGAGAGGTTGAGAAGCCACAGGATGTAGGGGTGTATTTAAGGCAACACGTTTTCCATCAGGGGAAAGAGCAAGCCATGAAGTACAACACACACACGGCTGGATGGTGAACCATCAACAGGCGAGTACTGCAGAAACTCATGCCAAAGGCTAATATCACCAGTCAATAAATTATTCAGAAAAGGAACCAAATAGCAAAGGCAGCAAGTTGAAAGAGCTTGGTACCATCTAACAGGTGGAAAATATTTTCAGGGATTGTTTAGAAGACTAATTATGTTGAAGAGAGTTCCAATGAGTTCCACCGAGGGAAAACTTCATGTAAAAGTTATTTAGAGAATGATTCTTGTTTGGAAGATGGTGGGATCCAGAAATGACCATTAGTATCTTTCAAAGGTATGTAAGTCAAGGAATTATTTGAGGTCAAAATGGCGAAAAAACTAGAGAGCACTGTAGGGAAAAATAGCTGAAATAAAGAGCAAAAACCGTGACCTTAACTTCACATCTAAAATCAGTCTCTCTACAAACCAAATACTGTGAATTTTATTCTTTTATTGAGTCATAACAGAATGGAAGAAGGCTTGCAAGATGAAAATTTAAAAAGGGCACACGGGGGGCGCCTGGGTGGCGCAGTCGGTTAAGCGTCCGACTTCAGCCAGGTCACGATCTCGCGGTCCGTGAGTTCGAGCCCCGCGTCAGGCTCTGGGCTGATGGCTCGGAGCCTGGAGCCTGTTTCCGATTCTGTGTCTCCCTCTCTCTCTGCCCCTCCCCCGTTCATGCTCTGTCTCTCTCTGTCCCAAAAATAAATAAAAAACGTTGAAAAAAAAAAAAATTAAAAAAAAAAATAAAAAGGGCACACGGGTGCCTGGGTGGCTCAGTGCTGACAGCTGAGAGCCTGCAGCCTGCTTCAGATTCTGTCTCTCCCTCTCTCTTGGCCCCTCCCCCACTCACGTTCTGTCTCTCTCAAAAATAAAAAATAAACATTAAAAAAAAATTTGGGGGGGATGCGCCTGGATGGCTCAGTCGGTTGAGCGTCCGACTTCGGCTCAGGTCATGATCCCACCATCTGTGAGTTTGAGCCCCATGTCGGGCTCTGTGCTGACAGCTCAGAGCCTGGAGTCTGCTTTGGATTCAGTGTCTCCCTCTCTCTCTGCCCCTTCCCAGCTCATTCTCTGTCTCTCTCTGTCTCAAAAATAAATAAACGTTAAAAAAAAAAAAATTTTTTTTTTGGAATAAATGAACAGGCTTCGTCATGAGTGCTGATAACATTAGGGTTTTCTTAATTGCAACCTGGAATGACACAAAGGCTGCCACCGAATATGAGAAGAACCCACAAAAATATTCACTCTAAGAATGGGGCAAATGCACTGGGGTACCTGGGTGGCTCAGTTGGTTAAGCGACTGACTCCTGATTTCAACTCAGGTCATGATCTCACAGTTTGTAAGTTTGAGATATGCATCGAGTTGTGTGCCAGCAACACGGAGACTGCTTGGGATTCTCCATCTTCCCCTCTCTCTGCCCCTCCCGTTTGCGGGCCCTCTCTCTCCAAATAAATAAAACTTAAAAAAAAAAAAAAAAAAAAGTGGGGCAAACACAGACTTTGTTGCCAAATCCCAACTAACTGAGCCACTTTTCACAGAATACAAGTAGACGGGAACCACCTGGGACTAACAGTGTATGCTGGTCAACATAACTGGCACCCATGTCTTCAGGCTGCAAGCGCCCTGCTGGGATCAGGACCCTGACTTTCCACTGCCTCTCGCGATGCACAGACCTTAGCTGGACAGGTAAACGTCTCTACTCAACATTCATCCGTGTTGATTAGTTAAGCACTTTTAATTTCAAATACTTCTAACAGGTAAGTTTCATTTAATAAAAATTGTAAGTAATAATCTGAATCTTTTATCAACAAAACAGAAATAAAAACTGTCTTTATCAACGCAACAGAAATATGTTTCATTGACATGTCAGTTAGCCTACATAACTCACTACGTGTGATTTGTGAAAAAAAGCTTTAGGAAATGCCTTTTGATAACATAAAAGCGTAAGTATGTATATGTATACCAGGTCTAGAGGCTAAAATGAAGACCCCGCCTGTGAGGTAATATAAATGCCCTTTCAAACAGCCTCCCAGCCCCTACAAGGCATGCAGACAACCATCATTTCTTACCCTTGTCCTTTTTCTCTGTGCCAGACAGTTCGGAGAAAGCTTTTTCTAGTACTGCAATGGTCTGGGCATCCATTTCTTGGGCTCTTTTCACAGGCTCTAACAATCTCAATCTTCTGTTCTCCTCCCTGAGGGAATGGTTTTCCATAGCATACTTTGCAACCCTGGGGTGGTGCTCTATCTGTGACACAGAAGAATGACAGACTTACGTATGGACAGACATTTCTCCTTAATGGCCAGTCTTGCCGCAAAGCCATCAGGAAACGTTAGGAATGCTGCATGCACTGGGGGCGGTGGCCCGTGGCAAGGACTGTGGACAGCAACCGGCGTGTGTGATCACACTAAATATGTGCATCGCCTCCAGCGCCATTTTTCCACGCCTGGGTCGTGCTTTGAGATTTTCCTGCAGGCACGGGCTCGTAAGGAGAGAAGTACAAAGGGTGCACACTGTGGCCGACTCTTCATGCAGTGGGGACTGGTGACATGAACACAGTGTAAAGAATAAGGAAAACTGTCTCTTGACCAGAATTCAATGCCCTCCAAGACACACTACAGGAAAAGAGCAGCAGTAAAGCATGTAAGGTAAGTTGCCTTTTGTGTTAAAAAGGAACAAGAGTAAAAATATCCACGTTAGTTTGAGTATGCGTTAAAAAAAGCCTCGGAAAGATACAAAAGCCAGAAACAGATTTTCTTCGTTTTTTTAATGTTGTGCCTGTAGTAACCACCCATCCTCTCCAGGGAAAGGAAAACCGGCAACAAGAAGTCGGAAGGAACCCACTGTAAGGATAATCTGCCCATTGAGACGACGAGCACAGCTGCCCGCCTTGCCTGGGAGGAAGCCCTAACAGCAACTTTTCGAAGCTCCTCCCCTCCCCCTTCGGCCGGCCATCTTGGAAAATGGAGGCAGGGGAGGTGCAACCACACCTCAGCTGAATTCATTCAAAACACTTTCCACTGTATTAACTTAAGCGAATTTGGCAACAGACTTATATTTGCCTCAAACCTTCTTTCTTTTTAGAAATACTACAAATGTCATGCACTCACTTGTTCCCGCAGGGTTTGGATCTCATCCCTTAATTCCGACAACAAGCGATCCTGCTCTGCAGGCAGAAAACTTCCCCGGGATTCCTTGTGGAGCTTCTCCAGGCGCATTATTTGATCCTCTCGGAATTTCACAATCATTTTATTAGACTGAATAAATTTTTCTTTTTTGAGGGTGAGGTCTTCTAATTGGGTAACTTTTTCTACCAGAGACTTAAGAAATTCATAATTTGGTTAAACATGAAAAGTAAATCAGCCTCCCTAAATTTCCACAAACCAAGCAACAAACACTAACTTGACAATCTCAAAGGCAAAATTAGATTTTCCATAGCTTTCCTTTGTTTTATTTAATTGTGCCACTTTTTATTTCACTCAGAAAGGTACCACGTAGTGAAAGTCTAAAAAATCTGGAATCCGCTTTATACCGACTCGGTTTCCTACCTTCTTTTCCTGTTCGGATTTCTTAAAGAACAACATCGCCTCTTGGAAATACTTCATGTAATTAGTCTCATCTTTCTCTGTAATTGATCCAGTAAGAAAGAAAAGGAAACAGGAAAGAAATGTTTATCTCTCAACTTTTAGGACCAAGAATTGAGCTAAAATAGCCTCTGACTGACTGCTCTCAGTGAATCTAAACGAATCAGACTGTCATCACCAGATCACAGATTTCATATTAACCCAATCTAATTAGCGACTCTTTGAAGAAAAATAAGTTTCTCTTATCCTGTTTAGTAATCATCATACACATTAACATATGACAGAATCTTGAAAGTGGATCTAAATGAAATTTATTAATATCTCTTTTTAGCACTTGTAAGGGAAGAATTGTTCAAAATTATTTCTACTCCCCCTTCCCCACCACATCCCACAGAACTCCGTACACATGGTATCTGTATCTGGTTACAAAGTACAGGCATTCTTTGTTTTACTGTGCTTTGTTGATGCTGCGTGTTTTACACACTGAAGGTCTGCACAAGCCTGCACAAGCCTGCTGGCACCATTTTTCTGCCAGCAGTTGCTCACATCGTGTCTCTGTTCACATTCTGTTAATTCTTGCAATATTCCAAAAATTTTCATTATTATTACTGTATTTGTTATGGTGATCTGTGATCAGTGATCTTTGAGGTAACTACTGTCATTATTTTGGGCACCACAAACCATGCCCATATAAGATGGCGAACTCAATCAATAAATGTGTTTTCTGACTGCTTGACTATCTGGCTCCTTCTGTCTCTTCCCATCTCCTCAGGCCTCCCTGTTCGCAGAGACACAACAATATGGAAATCAGGCCCATTTAGTAACCCTACAATAGCTTCTAAGTGTTCAAGTAAAAAAAAAAAAAAAAAAAAAAAAAAAGTCGCATGTGTCACTTTAAATCAAAAGCTAGAAATGATTACACTTATTTAGGAAGGTGTGCCGGAAACCAAGACGGGCTGGCAGCTAGGCCTCTTGTACCAGTCAGCCAAGTTGTGAATGCGAAGGAAAAGTTCTTGAAGGAAATGAAAAGTGCTCCTCCAGTGAATATATGAATGATAAGAAAGCAAAACCGCGTTATTGCTGATGTGCAGAAACTTTTAATGGTCTAGATAGAAGATCAAACCAGCCATAACATTCCCTTGAGCCAAAGCCTAGTCCAGAGCAAGGCCCTAACTCTCTTCCATTCCGTCAAGGCCGAGAGAGGATAGGAAGCTACAGAAGAAAAGTTTGAAGGTAGCAGAGGTTGGGTCATGAGGTTTAAGGAAAGAAGCCATCTCCCTAACATAAAAGTAGAAGGAGCAAGTGTTGTAGAAGCTGCAGCAAGTGGTCCAGAAGATAATGAAGGTGGTTATACCAATAACAGGTTTTCAATGGGGATGAAACCACATTGAAGAAGATGCCATCTAGGACTTTCATAGCTAGAGAGGAGAAGTCAATGCCTGGTTTAAAGCTTCAAGAGACAGGCTGACTCTCTTGTTAGGGGCCATGCAGCTGGTGACTACAAGCTGAAGCCAGTACTCATTTATCCTTCTGAAAAATCCTAGGGCCCTTAAGAATTAGGATAAATAGGGGCACCTGGGTGCCTCAGTTAAGTGTCCAACTGTGGCTCAGGTATGATCTCTCAGTTCATGGGTTCGAGCCCTGCATCAAGCTCTGTGCTAACAGTGCAAGCCTGCTTGGGATTCTCTCTCTCTGCCCATCTTACACACTCTCTCTCTAAGATAAATAAATAAACTTAAAAAGAAAAAAAAATTAGGCTAAAAAAAAATCAAATTCTACTCAACAACAAAAAAGAATTATGCTAAATCTACTGGGCCTGTGCTCTGTAAACAAAACAGCAAAGCCTGGATGACAGCACATCTGTTTGACATGGCCTACTGAATATTTTAAGGCCACTGTTGAGCCATAGTGCTCAGAAAAAGATTCCTTTCAGGATGGCTAAGTCAGTTGAGCATCTAGCTCTTGATTTCGGCTCAGGTCATGATCCCAGAGTCCTGGGATGGAGCCCTATGTTGGGCTCTGTGCTAAGCATGGAGGGAAGGGGAGGGAGAAAAAGATTCATTTCAAAATATTACTACTCATTGTCGATGCACCTAGTCACCCAAGAGCTCTGATGGAAGATGTATAATGAGATGAAATGCTGTTTTCATGCTAACGCAACATCCATTCTGCAGTCCATAGATCAACGAGTCATTCTGACTTTTAAGTCTTACTATTTAAGAAATACATTTCTAAGGATATAGCTGTTACTGATACTGATTCCTCTAATGTATCTGGGCAAAGTCAACTGAAAATCTTCTGGAGTGGAAAGGATTCTCCATCCTAGATGCCGTTAAGAACAATTCTGACTGGGGGCGCCTGGGTGGCTCAGTCGGTTAAGCGGCCGACTTCAGCTCAGGTCACGATCTCGCGGTCCATGAGTTCGAGCCCCGCGTCGGGCTCTGGGCTGATGGCTCGGAGCCTGGAGCCTGCTTCCGATTCTGTGTCTCCCTCTCTCTCTGCCCCTCCCCCGCTCATGCTCTGTCTCTGTCTCAAAAATAAATAAAAAACGTTAAAAAAAAATTAAAAAAAAAAAAAAAAAGAACAATCCTGACTGATGAGAAGAGGTAAAAATACCAACATGATCAGAAGTTTGGAAGAAGTGGATTCCAGCCCTCATGGATGTCTTTGAGGGTTCAAGACTTCACTGGAGGCAGTAACTGCAGGTGTGGTGGGAACAGCAAGAGAACTAGAACCATAAGTGGAGCCTGAAGATGGGACCACAGTGCTGCAATGTCATGATAAGATGTGAATGGAAGAGGAGTTGCTTCTCTTTTTTTTTTTTTTAAGTTTATTTATTTATTTATTTAGTTAGTTAGTTAGTTAGTTAGAGACAGCGTGAGTGGGGTATGGGCAGAGAAAGAGGGAGGGAGAGAGAATCCAAAGCAGGCCCTGCACTGCCAGCGCAGAGCCCGGATGTGGGGCTCGGACCCGTGCAGCCGCTAGATTGTGACCAGAGCTGAAGCGAAGAGTCAGACGCTTAACCGACTGAGCCACCCCGTCCCCCCAAAGAGGAGTTGCTTCTAATGGACGAGCAAAGAACGTAGTTTCTTCAGCAGGAACCTACTCCTGGTGAAGATGCTGTGGAGATCGTTGAAATGACAACAAAAGATTTGGAGTATCACATAAACTTCGTTGATAAAAAGAGCAGCAGGGTTTGAGAGGACTGACTCTGATTTTGAAAGGAGTTCTACTGTGGGTAGAACATGCCATCAAACGGCATGGCACGCTGCAGAGAAATCATTCATGAATGGAAGAGCCAATAGATACAACAAACTTCACTACTGTCTTCTTTTTAAGTAAATGCCACAGCCACCCCGACCTTCAGCCACCACCATCCTGATCAGTCAACAGCTGTCAACATGGAGGCAAGACCCTCCACCGGCACAAAAAAAAAAAAAAAAAAAGGCTCTCCACCATCACAATTCGCTGAAAGCTCAGATGATGGTTAGCATTTTTTAGCAATAAAGCATTTTTTAATCAAGTATGTACATTGTGTTTTTAGACGGAACACTACTGCATACTTAATAGACTACAGTGTAGCGTAAACAGAACCTTTCCCACCACTGGGAAACCAAAAAATTTATTTGACAAGCATTGTTGCAGTATTTGCTAATTTATCCCAATGGTCTGGGACCAAACCTGCAGTATCTCCGAGACATGCCGGTCTCGTGTTCCTATGTAAGTCAAATAGACTTGTTCAAAAGTTTGGATAGCTTTATTGTATTGTGCCTGTCGTCACAGGGTTCTCCCACTAATATCCGCACACGGTCTTCCCCGGGATAAAGGACACTGTGTTCATCTTACCTTTGGTCAGAAAGCTCTCTGGTAGTAACTGCCCTGAAGTAAGCTGGGCCAGCTGTTCTTTGAGCCTCTTCACTTCAGCTTGGAGCTGGCTCACATTTCCTTGGGTGTCTTCATTTACTACTGCCTGTCCAAGAATTTTTTTAAAAAGTGTTAAAGGAATACTTTTGCATCATCCAGTCTTGTGTTCATGTTTGTTTGTAGGATCTGGAGTGACAAACACCAAACAAAACTGTGCTTCGACAGTCACAAGGCCACTAGGATCACAGGGTGCTGGAGTGGGGAGGAGGCTTCCTCTCCCTGTGCCTTGTACCTTCGGGCTGGGGCTCTCCCCCTCACCACCTCTCTCATATGCTCCCCCTTAGGTATACTACCCTGTTGGGCTGGGTCACCCCGGGATCTGGGTATGTTTACCTAACACTGCCTGCTTCCTGGGACAATCCCACCCCCATGGAAAGTAGCAAACTCCTCTTCCCCTCGGGAAAGACTATCCCCTCCCCTCTGTCCTGGCGCACAGTAAGGATGTGATGAACTGCAGAGGTGGCCTGAGCTCCATCAGCCTGGCAGAAACCACTGTCTCCAAAGGAACCCACCCTATATTTCCTAAAGCCCTCCTGGAGGGAGGAGTTGGTCGGACAGCTCCATTTCTGTTTTACTACCACACTAGATGTTATTTTAAAGAAATGTCTCTTGAGAAATTAAAGAAATTACTTCTTTGAGACAACTTCTAAGAGGTTCAAAAGGCCCATAAAACCCACAGGGTGATAGTAAGAGCCAACAGTTGGCTACCAACCAGATCAAAGGGACCCAGTTGTGAAGCACCCAATATCCTAGCGAGGGAAAAAAACCTGACAGTCCCAAGGTCCCCGTGTTCTTGTCTCAAGCCAGGTTTGCCCACTGGGAAAGATCTAAATAGCACATCCTTAAACAAGTCCCAGATATCCTAGCCACTTTCCACCGGTAGGCTGCAGAAAGGGACTTACCATTGATAATGACTAGCATAAGTCTCCTGGTTTTATTGTTTGATGTATTCAGAAGTCATTTCTAGTTGTTTCTGATGCTAACGGCCAGCCTCATTATAAGGCACTCCTGTATATTCTGACATCACTGTCACATCAGTGACATCATAATCCTAATTATCCCTGCAGTTCTCCCCTCTCTAAAAGCTTCTATTAAGTTCAAAGAGATAGGGTCAGGAAGCTCTAATGATTTTTCCTCCTCATATTACAAATACCCCACACAGGGTCATAATCCAATAAAATGAATGAGTAACTAGATGTATAGTCTTCTGGTTTACCCAGGAGAAGAGGTAACATGGACCTTTTCACTCTGACATGGTAAGATGATCAGAGTCTACTTGGCGGGGTAGAAATGACCAACTTCTCCTTTAAAAGAAAGAGGAAATTTGGGGCGCCTGGGTGGCGCAGTCGGTTAAGCGTCCGACTTCAGCCAGGTCACGATCTCGCGGTCCGTGAGTTCGAGCCCCGCGTCGGGCTCTGGGCCGATGGCTCGGAGCCTGGAGCCTGTTTCCGATTCTGTGTCTCCCTCTCTCTCTGCCCCTCCCCCGTTCATGCTCTGTCTCTCTCTGTCCCAAAAATAAATAAAAAACGTTGAAAAAAAAATTTAAAAAAAAAAAAAAGAAAAAGAAAGAGGAAATTAATCTGCCAATTCATGATACTATGATTCTTTTGTCTAGAACCAAAGGGATCTCTAACGTTTCCAAAAGGAGTGGGGAATCCTTGGTGTTTTAACAGTCTGCACCAGAGGGTGGCAAAGCACTACCTGCTCATGGGCCAAACACAGTCTGCTGTCTGTTTTTATAAGTAAAGCTGCACTGGATCACAGCCATGCCCTTATGTTTACATACTGCCTGTGGCTGCTTTCTCACTAACAAGGCAGAGCTAAGTAGCTGGGATACGGACTATCCAGCCAAAGAAGTCTAACATATTTACCTTTACAGAAAAACTTTTCTGACCACTGGTGTACACAAATATCAAGGAAGCTTCTTACATATAAGAAAAATGGGGAATCCTTGCAGGTGTAGACAACTTAAAGGACAAAGCTTGCCAATATCATCAAACTATTTTCATAGCAAAACCACACACGCATACACACACCTCTGATTGCATCGGTTTAGGTAAATAAATTTAGTCTCCAACCCAACTGCAAAGGAAAAACTTTGCCTTTGTTTAGGAAAACACAAGTAAATTAATACTAACCATAAGACCTAATCTAGATCTCAAACTACATGAGCAATACAGAAGGCTAGGGAAGATGAAATAGAAATCTTGCTTAGAATCAATAGCCAAATTATGGAAAGAGCCCAAATGTCCATTGACTGATGAATGGAAAAAGAAGATGCGGTGTATATAGACAATGCAATATTACTCAGCCATCAAAAAGAATGAAATCTTGCCATTTGCAGCAATGTGGATGGAGCGAGAGCATATTATGCTAAGTAAAAGAAGTCAGAGAAAGGCAAATACAATACAATTTCACTCATATGTGGAATTTAAGAAACCAAAACAGATGAACATAGGGGAAGGAAAAAAAGAGAGGGGGGAAGCAAACCAAAGAGACTCTTAACTATACAGAACAAACAGAGGGTTGATAGAGGGAAGTGGGTGGGGGTTTGGCTAGATGGGTGATGGGTATTAAGGAGGGTACTTATCGTGATGAGCACTGGGTGTTGTATGTAAGTGATGAATCACTAAATTGTACTCCTGAAACCATTACACTCTCTCTATATATATATTATATAATGTATATTTTATATTATAAAATATATACATTTTAGTTACATAGTGTATAAATACACTAACTAGAATTTAAACACAAATTTAAAACAAAAAAAGAAGTCTTGCTTAGAGATAAGCTTTCACAGAGAAATAAATAGAAACTAGTGTTAATATTAGGGCAATCACAAAAGTGAGATGCTACAAGGTTAAGTATTTTTCCAATTTATTGTACTCAATATTTTACCCTATTTTCTTAATGGTTATTTACTTAGAGAGAGAGAGAGTGAGCAGGGGAGGAACAGAAACAGAGAGAGAGAGAGAGGGTGGGGGGGAGAGAGAGAGAGAATCCCAAGAATCTCAACCTCACAAACCGTGAGATCATGACCTGAGCTGAAATCAAGAACTGGACACCCAACCAACTGAGCCACCCAGGTGCCCCTACCTTATTATTTTTTTTTCCAATATATGAAGTTTATTGTCAAATTGGTTTCCATACGACACCCAGTGCTCATCCCAAAAGGTGCCCTCCTCAATACCCATCACCCACCCTCCATATCAACCCTCAGTTTGTTCTCAGTTTTTAAGGGTCTCTTATGGTTTGGCTCTCTCCCACTATAATCTCCTTTTTTTTTTTTCCCCCTTCCCCTCCCCCATGGGTTTCTGTTAAGTTTCTCAGGATCCACCTAAGAGTGAAAACATATGGTATCTGTCTTTCTCTGTATGGCTTATTTCACTTAGCATCACACTCTCCAGTTCCATCCACGTTGCTACAAAGGGCCATATTTCATTCTTTCTCATTGCCACGTAGTACTCCATTGTATATATAAACCACAATTTCTTTATCCATTCACCAGTTGATGGACATTTAGGCTCTTTCCATAATTTGGCTATTGTTGAGAGTGCTGCTACAAACATTGGGGTACAAGTGCCCCTATGCATCAGCACTCCTGTATCCCTTGGGTCAAGTCCTAGCAGTGCTACTGCTGGGTCATAGGGTGGGTCTATTTTTAATCTTTTGAGGAACCTCCACACTGTTTTCCAGAGTGCCCCTACCTTATTTTTAATCAGCTTGGCTCTCTGAGCAAAATTAAGCGTTGACAGGGTTTCCCCAAAACACCTGGATCCAGGATGAACATTTGCAATTATGGCTGTTCTGGCATTGCCTCCAAGGGAATCCTGTTTAATGATATGAATGGTACACATTTTCAGGAGACACACCACAGATTTTTTTAAGCAAAGAAAATGGATATTCTTACCACTAAGGCTGAGAGATTACCTATCAACCATAGTGAGAGTAACCAGAAAAGGGGTCCAGGAGGCCAATGATCTACTTTACCCGAAGTAAAAAGGTAAGTTTGGAGTCTCTGTAGCAAACATGCCTTTGTTTTCCATTACCCACATCGACAAGCGCAGTGATCACTTGGCCCAGGCAGCTCAACGATCGGTTTATGTTACCTGCCTCCTAAAGGGAAAAAGAACGAAAAGTTAGGTGCACTGGCATTTTGAATTAAAATATGGCTAGTAGTGCATTTTGAATGGAAAGTCAAGTCATTGACAATGATATTAAGGATAACTGATTTTACAGCAAAAAGATGTTCTCAACTATCCCCTTTTTCCTATTTGACACACATTGCAATTTTAGTGTTCAAAGACAAATACAGAAATTATGTGAAGGAAAAAAAAAATATGTCACCTCGTGATTGTAATGTTTTAATTTGACCTATAGGTAGGGATGAAAATCTGGAAGGAACAGAACAAAAAGTTGGAGTAGTGTATTAATAGGCATATTTTTCAATTCTTTTGTGTTAAAATGTTTGCTACTGGGGCACCTGGGTGGCTCAGTTGATTAAGCATCCAATTCTTGATTTTGGCTCAGGTCATGGTCTCATGGTTCACGAGATCAAATCCTTCATTGGGCTCTGTCCTGAAAGCACAGAGCCTGCTTGGGAGTCTCTATCTCCCTCTCTGTCTCTTTTCCTCCCTTGCTTGCGCATGCTCTCTCTTGCAAAATAAATTAACTTCAAAAATATAAAATTTTAGGGGTGCCTAGGTGACTCAGTTGGTTATGCGTCTGGCTTCGGCTCAGGTCATGATCTTGCAGTTCGTGAGTTCGAGCCCCGCGTCCAACTCTGTGCTGACAGCTCAGAGCCTGGAGCCTGCTTCGGATTCTGGGTCTCCCTCTCTCTGCCCCTCCCCGACTCACGCACGCGCGTGCGTATGTGGGTGCATGTGCGTGCTCTCCCTCTCAAAAATAAACATTAAGAAAATTTTTCCAATATAGAATTTTAAAATGTTTGCTACATTAAAATGGTGTGGTAGTAGCCCACTCCATGTCCCACAAAGTCACTGATGAACTTATACCAAGAGAATATTCAGTCTAAGTCGGTAAGGTATTAAACCTCTTTGAAAAGTCGTTTGGGGAGAAAATAATATGTTACACTAGATTCTCACTGTATTTAGTATATTTCAATAACTGGGTCCGCAGTGGTGGGAGTATAGAAAACCGAGAGGAAGAGTACAAATTATCAAGCAAGATGTGCTGAGTTCACATGCCACACTGTCTGTTTCAGCAGTCAGTAAATCAGAAAGGTGCTGACAGCACTGTCTGTGGAGCTGGACTCCTTCTACTCTAGTAGTAGATCCACTACTAGCTGTGTGCCCCTGGACAATTTCTCTTCTGTTTCTCTAAAATAGAAGGGACAACAGATAATAGAAGGGACTACTTCCCAAAGATGCCGCAAAGGCTAAATGAGTTAATATACACAAAACACTTGAAACACGCCCAGCATATGTCCTATTATAAACATAGGCTTTCTCTTTGCTTCATGTCTCAGTGGAAATATGAGCCTAAGATCTCCTGAAACTGCCTGACAGTTCAGGAGACTCCTATCTTTACTTTTAACACAAAAGACAGACTGTTGGGGCACCTTCGTGGCTCAGTTGGTTAAGTGTCCAACTCTTGATTTTGGTTCAGGTCATGATCTCGTAGTTCGTGAGTTCGAGCCCCACACAGGGCTCTACACTGACAGCATGGAGCGTGCTTAGGATTTTTTTTTCTTGCATCCATGCTCTCTCTCAAAATAAATAAAAATTTTGGGGCGCCTGGGTGGCGCAGTCGGTTAAGCGTCCGACTTCAGCCAGGTCACGATCTCGCGGTCCGCGAGTTTGAGCCCCGCGTCGGGCTCTGGGCTGATGGCTCGGAGCCTGGAGCCTGTTTCCGATTCTATGTCTCCCTCTCTCTCTGCCCCTCCCCCATTCACGCTCTGTCTCTCTCTGTCCCAAAAATAAATAAAAAACGTTGAAAAAAAAAATTTAAAAAAAAAAAATAAATAAAATAAATAAATAAATAAATAAATAAAAATTTTAAAAAAAAGTAGACTGTCTTCCACCATTTCCAACTGGCCATCATACACCCTCAACTATAGTATCCACACGTTTTACTGACAATGCAGATCACAATACATGTATACACATCAGCAATACGTATTCAGAAAACCTGAGGTCCCACTGCCAATCCCTTAGCCTAGGACAAGGTCCTTGCCCTCCCCCTGAAATATTAACCAGCACAGCTGCCCTCCTTTCTCTCTAGGCTCTCCCTGTGTGAACCTGGCAGTGGTGAGCCAGATGGCGCACCTTTTATTAAACAGGCTTTTGAGGGGCGCCTGGGTGGCTCGGTCGGTTAAGCGGCCGACTTCAGCTCAGGTCATGATCTCGCGGTCCGTGAGTTCAAGCCCCGCGTTGGGCTCTGTGCTGATGGCTCAGAGCCCGGAGCCTGTTTCAGATTCTGTGTCTCCCTCTCTCTCTGACCCTCCCCTGTTCATGCTCTGTCTCTCTCTGTCTCAAAAATAAATAAATGTTAAAAAAAAAATGTTTTTTAATAATAATAATAAAAATAAATAAATAAACAGGCTTTTGAAATCGCTCAAAACTTTTCAGTGTTTCCCAACGTTTGGAGAGTTGAGCACAAACCTGGCCTGGCACTCCTGGCCCTCAGTGGCCTGGGTCTGCTTGCACCTCAAAACCAACCCGTTCACTGATCCATGCTGAAGTGCCGAATGCCACACTCACTCTGCATCCACAATCACCCTTGAGATGTGCCCCAGCTGGGCACGTATTCCCTGTTCCTCTCTCCCAGTCCAAATCCTGCCTTGGAGAATCCACTCAAGAACTACTACTTTTCCATACTTCCCTCAAGCGGTCCAGTCCCTTCTTCCTCTGACCCCAGCTGATATTTGTACTAGCATCCCTTCTGGTATGAATTCAGATGCTCTGGCTACAGACTTGTCTTATCCTGCGTATGTTTAATGTCCCTACACCACAACAAAAATTTCTGCACCTTTAGAATGAGAGCAATATCTCATTCCTTTGTAACCTTCACACACTTACCTTGGTATTGACTTTTAGTAATTAATTCACACACAAGTTGAGTTGAAGACCAGAATTCCATTCTTACCTTCAACCTCATGCCTTCTGCATGGGTGTCTTTTTGCCTTTCAGATCCTGCTAAGTCCACCAGATTGAGTAGAGAGGTCCGTATATTCACAGTCTCATTGCTTTTCTCCATTGACTCTATTGTAATTGTAAACACTGCATGAGACCGAGAAGATTCTCTATTCATTGATGTTGATGCCACACGTCTGTTTCTCCACCCTCCAGACAGCACCTAGGCAACAGGGAAATATATTGTCACAACTTCCAAGTGACACAACAGCCACTATCCTCAGTATGAAATTTTGTAAAGGACAACGAGAAGAAATATTGGTCCATCGAGGAACACACTCAAGTTACTCTCCCCTTTCTGGTTCCCTCTCCATGTTACGGAAAGAGAACAAATAGGAAATCAGCAGGCTGAGGATCCAGAACTAGTTTTGCTGTTCTCGATTTGTACTAACTTAATGCAAATCATAAAATCTCTCTCAATCCTTTTGCCTAGATAATGAGAAAGTTAGACAAAATAAATCTCAAAATTACCTTCAAGACCAACGTTTTGTCAGCTCTTTTGGTCTATAAAGACCTCCCTGATCCCTAAAGGCAAAGAGGATGCATGAAAGTCCAAACTGCAGGCTTTGGAATCAGATGAACATGAAGTCAAGCCCTGGTTCCACTATTTACTAGGTGTAAGGTCTGGGCCAGCTGAACCTCTTCAAGGCTCAGTCCTGTATTTGTAAAATGGGAACATGGGCACCTACCCGACAAGGCAGAACATCACCAACGGAAATGAATGTGCTCACTAATCACCTTGGGATCTTGATAAAATTCACATTCTGATCAGTAGGTGTGAAGGCAAGGCCTGACATTCTGCATTTGTAACAAGCAACCCAGGCAATGCTAACAGTCTGAGAGCTACGTTTTTGAGTAGCATGGAAATAATATGTATAGGATAAAATGGGCGAATTAGCGTCTTACATCAAAATGTAGATTAAAAAATTTGAACGAAATAACAGACACAAAAGAAGTTAGCACAGTGCTTGGCACATACACTCAATAAATGGAGCTATTAGAATCCTATTAACCAGGCAAAGCATAAAATTGAAGCTATTGGTTTCTTTTACATTTTTTGGATAGTACTTTATGCTTATTTTTCATAACACTAAATACTGTATATTAAATATTAGGTAAGCCATAATACATTCTTCATACAGCTGGAAAGAAAGACACAGACCCTCAAACATGGGACCAATTCTAAAATACTATTGTCTTAAACAAGCAAGGTACAAAGGCAGCACAATATACTATCATTTGTGCAACATATGGAGAAAAAGCAAACACAACTGTGCTTCTTTAAATCCTCATATAACGGGCAACTGGCTGGTTTAGTCAGAAGAGCGTGCAAATTTTGATCTTCGGGTCATGAGTTCAAGCCACACATTGGGTGTAGAGATTAAATTAAAAAAAATTTTTTTTAGTAAATAAATCCTTATATAAAAACCAAATACAAACAAAAATCAAAAACAAAACCAAAAACTACTTGGTGAATGTTCGTGGACTGGAAGACTTAATAGTGTCAAGAGGTTACTTCTCCCAAATGTAATCAACAGATCCAACACAAACCCACTCAAAATCCTAGCAGCGTTTTGTACACAAACGGACAAGTCAATTCTATAGGTATGAAATTGCAAAGGACCAAGAATAACCAAAATAATTGTTTAAAAAAAAAAAAAAGCTGGAAGATTTACTCTACTTGATTTCAAGACTTAACTATTCAGCAATAAGAAGCCACCAGAATCAAGAAAGTTTTATACTGGCAAGAAGAGATACCTAAATCAATTAAACAATACAGGTATAAATCCATACACATATAAATCACTGATTTTCATCAAAGGTGCAAAGGCAATTCAACGGGAAAAAAAATTGTTTTCAACAAAGAGTGCTACATAATGGATCAAAAATAAAAAGGCAACTCATAGAATGTACAATACTAAGGGTGAACTCTAATGTAAATCATAGGCTTTGGGTGATGATGATCATGTTGATATAGGTCTATCAAATGTAAAAAATGTACCACTCGGGGCGCCTGGGTGGCGCAGTCAGTTAAGCGTCCAACTTCAGCCAGGTCACGATCTCGCGGTCCGTGAGTTCGAGCCCCGCGTCAGGCTCTGGGCTGACGGCTCGGAGCCTGGAGCCTGTTTCCGATTCTGTGTCTCCCTCTCTCTCTGCCCCTCCCCCGTTCATGCTCTGTCTCTCTCTGTCCCAAAAATAAATTAAAAACGTTGAAAAAAAAATTAAAAAAAAAAAAAAATGTACCACTCTGGTGAGGAATGTTTATAATAGGGGAGGTTACTATGCATTTGTGGGGACAGAAGGGTATATGGGAAATCACTCTACCTTCCCCTTACTTTTGCTGTGAACCTAAAATGCTCTTCAAAACTGCAGTCTTGGGGGCACCTGGGTAGCTCAGTTGGTTAAGCATCTGATTCTTGGTTTTGGCTCAGGTCAGGATCTCGTGGTTCATGGGTTCAAGCCCCACATCGGGCTAGATGCTAACAGTGCAGAGCCTGCTTGGGATTTTCTCTCTCTCTCTCTCTCTCTCTCTCTCTCTCTCTCTCTCTTTGCCTCTCCCCCGCTTGTGGGCATGTTCTCAAAAGTAAATGCATAAACGGGGCCACCTGGCTGGCTCAGTCGGTTAAGCATCCGACTTCGGCTCAGGTCAATGATCTCATGGTTAGTGAGTTCGAGCCCCATGTCAGGCTCTGTGGTGACCGCTCAGAGCTCAGAGCCTGCTTCAGATTCTGTGTCTCCCTCCCTATCTGCCCCTCCCGCGCACTTGCTTGCTCTTTCTCTCTCTCAAAAATAAATAAAAACAGGGGCGCCTGGGTGGCGCAGTCGGTTAAGCGTCCGACTTCAGCCAGGTCACGATCTCGCGGTCCGTGAGTTCGAGCCCCGCGTCAGGCTCTGGGCTGATGGCTCGGAGCCTGGAGCCTGTTTCCGATTCTGTGTCTCCCTCTCTCTCTGCCCCTCCCCCGTTCATGCTCTGTCTCTCTCTGTCCCAAAAATAAATAAAAAATGTTGAAAAAAAAAATTAAAAAAAAAAAAAAAATAAATAAATAAATAAATAAAAACATTTGAAAAATAAAAATATATAAACGGATAAACTTAAAATAATCAAGAAAAATAAGAATGATTTTTTTAAAGGAAAATACAGTTATGTGGTTTACAAGAAACACCTAAAACATTAACACAGAGAGACTGATGGCAAAACATATACCAGGCAAATTCTTTTTTTTTTTTTTTTTAATTGTTTTTCCACTTTTGAGAGACAGAGACAGAGCATAAGCAGGGGAGAGACAGAGAGAGGGAGACACAGAATCTGAAGCAGGCTCCAGACTCTGAGCTGTCAGCACAGAGCCCGACACGGGCTCAAACCCACGATCCGTGAGATCATGACCCGAGCTGAGGTTGGCCACTTAACCAACTGAGCCACCCCGGTGCCCCTATACCAAGGAAATTCTAGTCAAAACAATGAGAGGTACCTGAATATCAGACCAAAGAGATTTTTAAAGCAAAAAGTGTTAATATGAAAATATAGGGATACAGGGTCAAAAGAATATAGATTTAAATAAAAGGAAGTTATACTAACTCTACTGCTTACATATGCATCTAATAAAACAGTCTCTTTATGTATATATATATGAGATAAAAACAATCAAGATGAAATCATTACAACCAACACCTTAGCTGGAGATTAATACATCTCCTTCAAGTACTGACAGATTATACAGAAAAAAATCTGAGTAAAAATACAGTATAAATCCTTGTATTCAAGGATATTCTTCTCATGAATACATTTATAAAATTGTCCACTGTATTAATTCATAAGTCGTTTCTCAATAAATCTCCAAGTCCAAGCATCACAGAAGACCACCTTCTCTGATCACATTGCAATTAAGAATTAACATGAGAAATAAATTTTAAATTATCATAAATTTGAAATTTCAAATCACATTTCTTTTAAGTTTATTTATTTTGACAGAGAGGGAGAGAAAGCACATTCCAAGCAGGCTCACCCTGTCAGCACAGAGCCCAACGTGGGGCTTGATCCCATGAACTGTGAGATCATGACATGAGCCAAAATCAAGAATCGGATGCTTAAGGAAGAGAGAGAGGTGATTCCTGTCAGAGCTGCTGGGATTGAGAGAGTATTTGGGACCGTGTCTGAGGGGAGAGACATCTTTGTAATGGGAATTCCCAAGTCTTGGGACAAATCCACATAGGTGTTTGGGTAGGAGATGTGTACCCTTGGGATATTGATGAAACCCAGTGTTTGATTATCTCTATCTAATGGCCTGTGTTTTAGCCTTTCTTCACCTCTCACCTGACTGGGTAATCTGAACCTCCCTCTCTCCTCCAATGAACTCTGACCTATAACCTCTGAGCATACCCCACAGGACTGGGCCCTCCTTAACCATCCATCTTGCTTCTAACCTATGTAAATTTCTGTAGTGGCTATCTTATGTAAGATACAATAAAAAAATTATTGTATACAGTTTCTATTAAATGTTATGAAAATGTTAAAAAAAAAAAGAATGGGATGCTTAACTGAGCCACCCAGGTGTACCAAATTTTAATATCTTAATTGTCCTGTGGATCTAAGAATTTTTCCATTATAATTTCATTTTGACCCATGAATCACTGAGAAATGTGATCTGACGGGCACCTGGGTGGCTCAGTCGGTTAAGCATCCAACTCTTGATTTCAGCTCAAGTCGTGATCTCACAGTTCGTGAGAACAAGCCCCATGTTGGCTCCGTGCTGGGCATGGGCCTGCTTGGGATTCTCTCTCTCTCTCTCTCTCTCTCTCTCTCTCTCTCTCTCTGCCCCTATCCCTATCCGTCTCCCCAGATTGCATGCGCATGCGCTCTCTCAGAAAAAAAAGATATTAAAACTTGTGTGAAATTTAAACAATAAGAAGTAAACTTAGAGCATTAAATACTTACGTCACAAAAGAAAGGCCAGATAAGCTAAGCATCCAGCTTAAGAAGTTGGAACAAAAGCAGGATGAGAAAGAAAAAAACGCAAGCCATATAAGCAAAATCAACTATGCAAAAAGAAAACAAAATAGGGGGCACCTGGGTGGCTCAATCAGTTATGCATCCAACTCTTGGTTTCCGCTCAGGTCATGATCTCATGGTTTGTGAGTTCGAGCCCCGCATCAGGCTCTGGGCTGGGAGCGTGGAGACTGCTTGGGATTCTCTCTTTCCCTCTCTGCCCCTTCCCTGCTTGTGCTCTCTCTCTTTCTCTCTCTCAAAGTAAATAAATAAACATTTAAAAAAACTTTTTTTTAAAATTTTTTTAATGTTTATTTTTATTATTTTTGAGACAGAGAGAGACAGAGCATGAATGGGGGAGGGGCAGAGAGAGAGGGAGACACAAAATCGGAGGCAGGCTCCAGGCTCTGAGCCATCAGCCCAGAGCCCGACGCGGGGCTCGAACTCACCGACCGTGAGATCGTGACCTGAGCCGAAGTCGGACGCTTAACCGACTGAGCCACCCAGGCGCCCCTAAAAAAACTTTTAAAAAAAGAAAACAAAATTGTAGTTACAGCAAATATTTTAAAGATGAGAATACTGGAAAAAACTTTTTGTCAATATATTTAAAAACTGAGAGGAGACTGAAATTTTCTAGGAATAAAAAGCGTCCCTGAACTTCTGACCCAAGAAGAGGTAAAACTGCAAAGCTTTATTACAGAATTTTCATTGGTAGCTAAAAATCTTCTCTCAGAACATAAGGCCCAGATGATTTGGGGAAACAAATGGTTTTTATGAACAAGTCTTTCCAATCATACAAACTTCCAAAAAAAGACAAAGGTGATAATAAAACAAACGAAAAAAAAGTTAGGAAAATGGAAAATCACAGGTTGATCTCAATCTTTAACACTGAGGGAAAATCCTACACAAAATACTAACAAATGTAATCCAATATTCTATCATGTTAACATGTTAAATGTTAGCAAATGTTAACAAGATCATCTCAATAGAAGCAGGAAAAGCACCTAACAAATTTAACACACACTCTTAATTTCTGTAAGGCAGCAAGGTGGATTATAAAAGCGTTCTATAAAAATTAACTGCATTTCTATACACATGAAGCAAAATGCAATTTTTTTTTAAAAGTAGGCTTTACTCCCAGCTGGAGTCCAATGCAAGGCTTGAACTCACGATCCTGAGATCAAGATCTGAACTGAGATCAAGACTCGAATGCTTAACTGACTGAGCCACCCAGGTGCCTTATAAAGTGCAATTTAAAAAACAGATTACCTTCTATAAGAGCAACAAAAAATATAAGGTATATTGGAAAAAAGTTAATAATTAGCTTACATAATTATTTTTTAGGTGAAAAGTATTATATTGCAAGACATTAAAGACCTAAATAAATGAAGAGATATATCATGTTCATGTATGGACTCAATATTGTATAGATGCCAATCCCTCCAAACTGGTCTATAACTGCAATGTAATTACAATCAAAATTTTGGGGGGTATATATATATATATGTACACACACTGGGTCACATGTAAAACCTATTTCTTACTATGAGAGTCACAGTGTAAAATGTTTGAATCATGGGGCACCTGGGTGGTTTCAGTCGGTTAAATGTCCGACTCTTGATTTTGGCTCATGATCTCAGGGTCGTGAGATTGAGCCCCGTGTCAGGCTCTGCACTGGGTGTACAGCCTGCTTAAGATTCTCTATCTGCCCTTTCCTCTGCCTCTTTCCCGCTGTACAATGCTCTCCCTCTCTCAAAAAGTAATGAATAAACAAACAGAATCTTAAAAAAAAAAAAAAAAAAAAAAAAGTTTAAATCAGGAGGCTTGCTGAAGCTGGAAGATTTTTTTTTTTAATTTTTCTTTTTTAATGTTTTATTTATTTTTGAGACAGGGAGAGACAGAGCATGAACAGGGGAGGGTCAAAGAGAGGGAGACACAGAATCTGAAACAGGCTCCAGACTCTGAGCTGTCAGCACAGAGCCCGACGCGGGGCTGGAACTCATGGACCGCGAGATCACGACCTGAGCCGAAGTCAGCCGCCCAATCGACTGAGCCACCCAGGTGCCCCGTGATGGAAGATTATTGAACTATAACTTTTTTAATTTTGTTTAACGTTTATTCATTTTTGAGAGAAAGAGAAAGACAGTGTGAGCAGGCAAGGGGCAGAGAGAGAGGGAGACACACAATCCGAAGCAGGCTCCAGGCTCCCAGCTGTCAGCACAGAGCCCAACGTGGGGCTCAAACCCAAGAACCACAAGATCATGACCTGAACTGAAGCCGGACACTTAACCAACTGAGCCATTCAGGTGCCCCGAACTATGATTTTTATACACACACAGATATTCATACAATGGATTATATACAGCAGTGAAAATAAGTGAAATGCAACGTGGATAAATTTCACAGACATCATTGATTTTAAAAAGCTACAGAAGGCTAAATATGCACAATTTATTAAAAGTCCAAAGTAGGCAAAACCAACCTTTTCAGAAATACATTTATGATTTAAAAGCACAAGGAAACGATCATGACATTCAGCATAGTGCTCATGTTTAGGGAGGAGCCAGGTACATGAGGCAGGAGAGGCATATAGGTTGACAGGATAGTGTTGGTGATATCTGGGTCTTGATGGTCTAAGGTCCCTAACTTATATGCATGTGCCAGTATTTTGTATGAATCAAATATTACACAATAAAAATTTGTTTAAAATCAACTGGCCAGGTCAGACCCCATAAAAATGCGAGTATTTTGCAAATTCCCATCAAGAGGTTTGTTTGTCCTGAGGCGAGTGCTCAAAAGAGGTTGGCTTTTGACACCTAACAAGTAAACAAGGGTAGAAAATAAAGGGAAGAGAACAGCCAGCTGGTTTAAAAAGTAGCAATCCCAGAAGCTCCTCAAAAGCACAGCTTCCAGGAAGAATCACTAAAGAGATACCGACATTAACAACGTCCCCCGGTGGCCTACAGGGCGCCTGACCGGAATGAACGGCACCTAAATAATGCAAAACCAAGAGGCTCAAAGTTCTATTTTAACTACGGGGGAGAGCTATATAAAACAGTCATATTCTTTTTTCTCCTCATGAACCTTCTGTGTCATGCCTTTACAAAATTATTTTTAGTAGCTCAATTCTTGCTTTTTTTTGAGATCAAGGTGCTTTCACAACACGTTACATCGCCTAAGGATCAAGCTGCTGAAGGGAGCGTACCTGATAGGCTTCAGCCGCTGAGGTCACCACCTGTTCCACTGCACCAACAACGAAGACTCCCTTCTTGATATGCTCCCTTAAGTACAGTCCGGCTGATGCAGAGTCCAATAGGTCATAGATCTGCTCGTTGTAGATCTCAATAAAGGAACACTTGCAAAGGAAACTCTTTCCAGCTCCAGCCTGGAAAGAGAAGCCTTGCTGAGATACGTTCTTTGCATGAGTCATCCCTCTCATGAGTGCTACCCTTTCACTTGCTTCACAAGGTGTGCATTTCCTACCATGTTGTCCTTTACACGATACAAGATCCCTAAAAGCCAAGTAAAAGTCCAGATAACTAGTTTTGACACATCATTACATCTTAAGGCAGCATCAAACTGTGATCCCAGGAGGCCTAGGTCTCCAGAGGTGACTCATAAGCAAAACAAAGAGATGGGACTTAGGCGGTTCAGATGGGCAATTCCACCTTCTTAAACTGAGGTGAAACTGACAAACACCATCATATTAGTTTCAGGTGTATAACATAATGATTCAATATTTATATATATTGAGAAATAATCACCACAGTAAGTCTGGTTAACATCCATCACCATACACAGTTACATATTTTTTTCCTTGCGATGAGAAGAACAATTCCGTTTTTATTTGTCACACACTGGACTTGCTCATCAAGTGTTACCTGAAGCAAGTGTTATGTTCTTTAAAGACTGAAAATAATTTGTCTCAAAAGCCTCTCTATAGGATTTTTAACCACAGAAACCTACGTCACTGGCACCCAAGGTGCATGCCTAACTGCAATTGTTAGGAATAGTTTCTGCACAGGGTAGTAATAATAAGTCAGTGTTATGTGTCAGTCTCCTGGGTACACACAGACTGGAACATGCAACACTAATGGCTCTTAAGCCTGGAATCTACCAAGCTAAAGAAGCACAATCATGAGAAAGGCCCAACTTGGGAGTCAATGGAACAGAGAAGCCCCCATCACCAGGGTGATGGGGTCACACTGCATATGAAACCATCAAATTATCCTCAGGTGGTAGAAGGTTCTGCACAGGAGGCAAGGATGGTTCCAGCACTCCTGGGCATCCTGAGGAACTAGGGACACCTGCAGTCAAGTGTGAGCCTATGAGCAGTAGGTGATGGGGCTTAATGAATCTGTTTTCCTTAGTTAAAATTCTCTTTATACTTTCTCTCTTGCAAAATCTGAGAGCCTAAGAAGCACACATTCTTTTATCTTTTAATCTGAGTTTATGGATGATAAAAATTTTAGAAACAAAAAATGTTTAGAAAATTAATAACTCAGAATCCTTCATTTTTTCTTAAGAACTGAGAGGTTGTTTTTTTTTTTTTTTTTCATGCCACACCAGGCTATCCACATTGCAGAGTACCACTTAGGACCGACCCTCCATGTGTTATGAGCTAATTACTAGCAGCTAACTGCTCAAAACTAGGTATTTCATAGAACCACTTTATTTTCATAGCAAGTTTTACCTTCTCTTTTTCACGATCAATCAAGGAAAACAAATATTCAAAACTTCGTGGGATTACTCCTCTCAGGTTATGAGAAAAATGATCAGATTCAGATGGTCCTGAAGAAAAATGTATAAAAACATATATATATATTCATTATCTTTATAACAAGAGTCCTTCAAAATGGCAATATCGAAAGGAAATTTATTCAGAAATAAGATGACATTGTACAATCAGTTTCTTATTTGTGCCCCTGAACAAGTTTTAGTCTGAGAGAAAAAACAGACCTTGCCATCAACGGGACTGAAGGAAGGGCCCTCAATAGCCACTAATGCTGGCTACACCTGGAATATTATAAATGGCCCTTGTAAACTGTACCTAAAATAAATAAATAGATAGATAGATAGATCTCAGAACTGCATAAAGTAAACAAAGAGGACAAAGAATATGAGTATGCAGATAATTTCATAACATTTTCCTGTTAAATAATATACAAAGATATTCAACATATTCTTTATGGTTACCTTCATCATCTCCTGCCTCATCTATGCCTTAGCTCCTCATCCTGTTTCTACTCACCCCCTCCCAGACTATCCCATTCAGCTGCCTGAGTAACCCTTTTAATTATGTATCATATCATGTAGTTCTTTAAAAAACAAAACAAAACTGGGGCGCCTGGGTGGCTCGGTCGGTTAAGCGTCCGACTTCGGCTCAGGTCATGATCTCATGGTCCGTGAGTTCGAGCCCCGCGTCCGGCTCTGTGCTGACCGCTCAGAGTCTGGAGCCTATTTCAGATTCTGTGTCTCCCTCTCTCTCTGCCCCTCCCCTGTTCATGCTCTGTCTCTCTCTGTCTCAAAAATAAATAAACGTTAAAAAAAATTTAAAAAAATATTTAAAAAATATTTAAAAAAAACAAAAAAAAACAAAAAAACAACAAAACAAAACAAAAAACCTCCAATGACTTCACATCGCACTCACAAAATACAAAATCCCAGCTAGGTCCCACATGAGCTGGCCTCAGAGTATAACTCCAACGTCCCTCCCTACAACACCTTGGTGTGGAAAACTCCCCTCTAGCCCATGGGTCTTCTTGATGTTTGAACACTCTTGAGCAAGTTCCCAACTCAGAGCCTACAGCCTGGAAGATTCTTCTCCCAGAGTCTGTGGTTCCTTCTCATTTCACTCCGTAATTCTCTTTCTTACTATAACTCACAATTCAGAAGCCATTAAAAAACAACAACCACCGAAATTCAACCACCAAAAAAAAAATTAAAAACTTTGGCAGAGGGAAAAACCTTAAATCAAAAGACAAATGAAAAAACTAAAGAAAAATCTGTTATGTTGTACACAGAGGGCTAACCTATTTTACAAAAATCCCCACAAATGAGTAGGAAAGAGATAAGCCAATTTTTTAAATGGGAAAAAAGCTTGAAGGGGCATTTTACAGAAAGGATATTCAAATGTCCAATAAACATATGAAAGATGCTCAGTTGTCAACAGACATCAGGGAATTGCAAACAAAAACACAATGAGATAATACTACACACACTCCAGAAAGGCTAAAACTTTAAAAACTGACAATACCAAGTATAGACAAGGACGTGGAGGCCCTAGAATTTCCATATCTATCAGGGCCATATAAATACGAAAGCTGATAAACATGTAACTATGATCCAGCAATTCCACTCCTAGAGATGTACCCAACAGAAATGAACTTGAAAAGACACATACAAGATAAAGTGGCATAGCAGCAGTATTCATATGGTCTAAAACCGGAGACAATCCAAATGTCTATCAACAGTAAAATGGAAAATGTGGCATATTCATACAATAACACATTATACAGGAACGGGATACAGCAATGGAACAAACTAGCACTACATGCAACAACATGAGCGACTCTGAGAAACTTAATGCTGAGAGGAAGAAGCCAGACACGAAAGAGTGCATACAGTACTCTCATCTGTAGATGTTTAAAAACAAGCAAAACTAATGATGATAGAAGTCAGAGTTATAGATACTTCAGGGGAAGGGGGTAAAGTAGTGACTGATTAGGAATCTTGGTCTGGGTGGTAATTTTACAGATTTATAAGTATATACAAAGTCATTAAACCCAATTCAAAAACTGTTTATTAAGCACCTACTCTGTGCTAAGCACAGACGGAACATAGCTGCAAACATGGACTTTGTTATCATGGAGCTCCCAATTTGACATAAGCCTGGGAAATATCTCTAATTTTATGAGGTCAACATAGTATATAGAAAGTATGGGGGCGCCTGGGTGGCGCAGTCGGTTAAGCGTCCGACTTCAGCCAGGTCACGATCTCGCGGTCCGTGAGTTCGAGCCCCGCGTCGGGCTCTGGGCTGATGGCTCAGAGCCTGGAGCCTGTTTCCGATTCTGTGTCTCCCTCTCTCTCTGCCCCTCCCCCGTTCATGCTATGTCTCTCTCTGTCCCAAAAATAAATAAAAAACGTTGAAAAAAAAAATTTAAAAAAAAAAATAAATAAATAAAAATAAAAAAAAATAAAAAATAAAAAAAAAAAGAAAGTATGACTTCCCCCAAAATGTACTTGGTGCCTAGGTGCTGTCATTGCAGAGTAGATTAAGCCAGCAAATAATAAATTTTAATTCACTTACCCATCATCGTAAATGTTTTCCCTGAGCCAGTCTGTCCACTGTAAAAACAAATGTTTTGTATGTTATTTTTACACACAAAACTTAAAAGACTACCCTCCTACTTTAATAAGGTCTACTAATAGATAAATGTTCTCCACAAACATTGGGTGACTGGGTGGCTCAGCTGACTGAGCGTCTGACTCTTGATTTCGGCTCAGGTCATGATCTCATGGTTTGCAGGATACAGCTCCGCTTGGGGCTCTGCCCTGACATTGTGAAGACTGCTTGGGATTCTCCCTCTCTGCCCCTCTCCCATGCGTGTGCGCGCGTGCTCTCTCTCTCTCTTTCAAAATAAATAAACATAAAAAAAATTTTCCCCACAAAGATCTTATTTTCCTTCTTTTTTTAAATTATATTAGGTAGAGACACTTGGCTGGCTCAGTCAGTAGAGCATGCAACTCTTGATCTCAGGGTAGTTAAGTTTAAGCCCCACCTTAGGTGCTGAGCTTACTTTTTAAAAAAATTATATTAGGTAAAAAGTGAATGATTCACTTTTTTTCTCTCCTATTCTACCACCAAGAGCTACACTGTTAATTTTCTGGTAATTCTTCAGGATTATACAAACATAGCCATCAGAGTTTTTGTTTAAAAAAAAATTTTTTTTAAGGGAGCTAGAACGCAGGAGCTGGAGACAGGGGCAGAGGGAGAGAGAAAGAGAATCTTAAGCAGGCTCCATGCTCAGCAAGGTGCCCGACACAGGGCTCAAACCCATGACCCTGCGATCATGAGCTGAGCCAAAGTCAAGAGTCAGACACTTAACAGACTGAGCCACGCAGGCGCCCCTCATTTACTTTTTATTTACAAAACTGAAATACTGCTCTGTGATCTGTTTTGTCCTTTAATTTTATCTCAGATATTTTTCTATGTAGTAGAGATCTACTTCATTATTTTTAATACCTACATTGTATTCCATGAATGTATCATTTATTTAACCAGAACTAACTGGAATTTTGTTTTCAACTTTTTCTGTTCTAACAATTTAGCAATTCCTTTCCTAAATTATGCCTTTGAAGATACTTAAATGTCTTCATTTAAAAACAAAGCAATTTCAAAAACCCTTATGGTACAGGCCTGATTTTTGTGCATAGCGTCATGTCTCCTCCATTACCCCAAGAAACGAGAGTAACAAAAACTAAAACTAAAAATGTTTATGCGAAAGATAGATGTCTATCAGGATGTCGAATGTCTTTAGTTTGGATTCACAGCCCAAATATTAAAGAAAAAATCTGAATTGACTTTTTGGTTAAATGTCCCCAAAAGATTAAAAAAAAGAAAAAACAGGGGGCACCTGGGTGGCTCAGTCAGTTAAGCATCCAACTTTCACTCATTTCTCTCCAAGTGTTTCTCGTTTCTACCTTCTTCTACCAAAAGAAATTTTGGTTAAATTATTAATGAATATGCCACAAATTAAACATAATTAGTAGAACTGTAAGGTATTTAAAGATAACAGTTCTAAAGATAACACAGTCTCTGGCAATTGTGGCTCTATTTCCAATTCATTTTTTAACTTTACCACTCAAAATACTCTGTGGGGAAAAAAAAAATCTTTCTTCTCTTAAGACAAATGAGAAAATAGGCCTCTGCCTTACTGCTCAAGAGAAAACACTCAGCTCTCCTGAACACAGCTGAAAAGTAAGCATGAAAAGCAAAGGCAAACTTTCAAGTTGGTATATATGTGCATATGAGCCTAAAGTTCATACTTCTTAATGTGTTTTTTATTTTCTTGTGTTTTGAGACAATTATAAACCAAGGGCACATGCACAAAAAGCATTAGCCGCCCAAATATATTTAAAAAAAATTTTTAATGTTTATTTATTTTTGAGAAAGAGTGTGGGTGGGGTAGGGGCACGGGCAGACAGAAAGGGAGACGCAGAATCTGAAGCAGGCTCCAGGCTCTCAGCTGTCAGCACAGAGCCCGACATGGGGCTCGAACCCACAAACCGCGAGACCATGACCTGAGTTGAAGTCGGACGCTCAACCGAGCCATCCAGCCGCCCCTCAAATGTGTCAAATAATTCACTACATTCTATTAAAAAGCTCTAGTTCTAAATACAATTTGAAAGTCTACTGCTAAAAAAAATAATAATACACTACAAATATATGCCCATTAATCTATATATCCTGTAAATCTGAAATGATAACTAAAATTCACTTTGTACAAATGCCAAGGTGACAATGCCTTCTGGACTCCATCTCACATTCCACATTAAATCTATAGCAATATTTTAAGGCTGCCAAAATTTAGAAAGTTGAGGATCATGACTCACTTTAAATATACATATAGAAAACAATTTGGCAAGTTTCTCATAAGGTTAATCATAGACTTGCCATATGACCCAGCAATTGCATGCCTAGGTATTTACTCAAATGATTTGAAAACTTATGTCCACACAAAAACCAATATTCAAACGTTTGTAGCAATATATTCATAAGCACTAAAAACTGGAAGCATCTAAGATATCCCTTCACGGGGAAATGGATAAACAAATGATGATAAATCCATACAGTAAAAAAAACTACTGAGAAAGAAAAAAAAGTTATTTATGCCTGCAACAACAACACAGGCAAATCCTATAGGCATTTTTAATAAAAGAAGGAAGCCAGATCCAAAAGGCTACATATTGTGTGGTTCCATTCATATGACACTCTGGAAAAGGCAGAACTATAGGAACAGAAAATGTATTCGTGTACCCTGGATGTCAGGGGTTGAGGGAAGGGGGAGTGGCTGACTACAAGGGGGACAAACGGGAAACTTTTAAGGTGAAGAAACGGTCCTTTTCAAAAAAAAAATGGGGGGAGGGGGCACCTGGGTGGCTCAGTCAGTTGGGCATCCGACTTCAGCTCAGGTCATGATCTTGCAGTCCATGGGTTCAATCCCCACATCAAGCTCTGTGATGACAGCTCAGAGCCTGGAGCCTGCTTCGGATTCTGTATCTCCCTCTCTCTCCCTCTCTCTCTCTGTCCCTTCCCCACTCATGCTTTGCTACTCTCTGTCTCTCAAAAATGAATAAATGTTTAAAAAAAATTTTTTTTAATTTTTTTGATGTTTATTTTTGAGAGAGAGACAGACAGAGAGTGAGCAGGGGAGGGGCAGAGAGAGAGGGAGACACAGAATCTGAAGCAGGCTGCAGGCTCTGAGCTGTCAGTACAGAGCCTGACACGAAGCTTGAACCCATGAACTGTGAGATCACCACGAGATCATGACATGAGCTGAAGTCGGACGCTTAACCGACTGAGCCACCCAGACATCCCAGAAACAGTCATTTTCAGTGCCGGGGTAGTAAATAGATGGCTCTCTACATTTATCAAAACACGATACAGCTGTATATCACAAAGGGTGAACTTTAAAGCATGCAAACTAAAAAACAAGCAAAACGCATCAACTAGGATGTCAGCGGTCCCAGAATGGAATGCACATAACTACATCACAAGTGTGTGACATTACACCAAAGGCAGTGGGCAGCAAAGGAGCTGACCTAAGTAACTTTAGAAAAGGAGGTTTTGACTGGAAATTATTAAGGCTTAAAAAAAAAAAAAAAAAAAAAGAGGGGTGCCTGAGTGGCTCAGTCGGTTAAGCATCCGACTCGTGGTTTTGGCTCAGATCATGATCTCGTAGTTCGTGAGTTCGAGCCCCACGTCAGGCTCTGCACTGACAGCACGGAGCCTGCCTGGGATTCTCTCTCTCCCTCTCTCTCTCTGCCCCCTCCTCTGCTCTGTCTCTCAAAATAAATAAACTTAAAAAAAAAATTTTTTTTTTAAAGAAAATGAACTGTACATAAACATTGTACTGTGTAAATTTGTTTCTCACAGGGATACAGGATAACAATTCTGAAAGTACTTTACATGTATACTGGGGCTGAACGAATCAGTAAAGGGATGATAGAAAGTGGCAGCCAGGTTTCTCAATGCCAGCAAGGGAAGTTACAGATAAACAAAGAAGGAAGGTTAGAATGAACCCATATGGATTCTAACCTCCTGGATTAGAGTCAGAGACATAAGCATGAACTCATGTTTAACTTAATGTATATATATGCAAACGGATAGATACAGATACAATTACAGGTATGTCCACATACACGACTAAGTATGTATACATATATTACCTAGCTGTCTACTGAGAAGGCCTAGAAGCAATGACACTCCAGTAGCAACAAACACACCTAGTGCCCACATCCTGGTTTCTGAATACCATTCTCCAATAAAAGGAACCAGGGCTCCTTGTCGAAATGGCTGATTCTAGCCCTAGGACAGGGAAAATACAGATGAGCCAGGAACAGCTTGTGTTGTCAAAAAGGAAGTGCTCAAGCAAAAGGACACAGAAACCAGCCTCAAACAGCTCCCAATGGCCAATCTAGGACAATATGAGCAACATGATAAAAATAAGGTATTGGATTATAACCCAAAGTATAATTTAAAAAATGCGGGAGAAGAGACAAATCTTCCTCAGAAAAGAATTTCAAATAATATAAATACTCTTTTCTCCACAAGGTAGCGTTTAATCTCCCCCACCCTCATTATCCAGGTGAGTCCAATCTAATCACATGAATTAGAGAACCTGTCCCAGCTGTAGTCAGAGGGACATGTGACTAAGGAAGCAGAGTTGGAAGGTTGCATGTTGCTGGCTTTGAAAATAAAGGGGCCTGGAGCCAAGTAATATGAGTGGCCTCTAAAAGCTGGAAGAGGCAAGGAAATGAATGGAATTCTCCCTAGAGCCTCCAGAAAGGAACACAGCCCTGGACACTTATTTATTTTAGCTTATTTATTTTAGTGAAACAGCAAGACTCATGTCAGACTTCGGACTTACAGGACTGAAAGACAATACATTTGTGTTGTTTCGAGCCACTAAGTTTGTGGTAATTCACGGTGTGGCCATAAGAAATGAACAGAAGCACTCACGACTGCACCCTTGTGTAAGGACAGAGTCGGCAACTTACTATGCAAAGATGGTGCCATTATACCCACTCATGCAAGACTCCACGATGCCCTTGGCCACAGTCGAGAACACGGACTCCTACAAATGTAAGCACCAAATATGTTAATATTTCATAAAAATGAACCACATTCCTAAATTACATTCTAAAATATAACAATAAAAACAGTGTGCTTAGACTTTACAACACTTGTGATAAAATAAAAATTGTATCCAGTATTGAAAAAAAGCTAAAACAACTATAAGATGATAAAACGTTAAACATAATTACATCTACTAACCCCCATACAACGCTAGATTTAAAACTAACATCTAGAATCCATACAGAATTTTGTCGGCACATTACGTACAAATATTATATGGGTATTAGCATCAGATACATGGCCCTATGTGTTCTTCAGTGCTTTTCCCACAAGTTTGTACTAAATAATCAATACCTGATTTTTTGCTTTCATTTTTACACACATAAGTAGATGCAATCTTATCAACAGTGCAAGAATTCTTAAACCTGCACTAATACAGTAGCCATGAGCCACATGTAACTATTGAGCACCTGAAACATGGCTACTCCAACTTGAGATTTATTATAAGTATAAAATATACACCAGGTTTAGAAGACTGAGCATGAATAAAAAGAATGGAAAATACCTCATTAATAATTTGCTTTATATTGATAACATGTTGAAAAGATATTTTGGATATACTGGGTTAAATAAAATATAGGATTAAAATTAAGTCTGGAGCACCTGGGCGGCTCAGCCAGTTAAGCATCCAACTCCTAATTTCAGCTCAGGTCATGATCCCACAGTTGTGAGATCGAGCCCTGCATCAGGCTCCATGCTGGGCACAGAGCCTGCTTAAGATTCTCTCTCTCCCCCAGTCCCTCCAAAAGGAAGGAAGGAAGGAAGGAAGGAAGGAAGGAAGGAAGGAAGGAAGGAAGGAAGGAAGGAAGGGAGGGAGGGAGGGAGGGAGGGAGGGAGGGAGGGAGGAAGGAAGGAAGGAAGGAAGGGTGAGTCTGCCTGTTTTTTTACTTTTTTTCAACATGACTACTAGAAAATTTAAAATTATATAGGTGGATAACTATATATTTCCATTGACCAGCCATGTCCTAGATGAAAAAAAATCAAAGGATCCAAATGTCTCACTAAAAACAGCCATGTGTATAAAGGAATAATCAAGATCTGTGATGTCTAATACACTAGTCATTAGCCATATGTGGCTATTGAAATTCAAATTAATTAAAATTAAATAAAACTTAAAAGTCAAGTCCTTAGACGCACTAGCCACATTTCAAGTGCTCAACAGCCACATGCACTAGCATATCTGAGAAAATAAATTTTTAAAAGTTTTTTATTTTTTTAAGTTTATTTACTTATTTTGAGAGAGAGAGAGAAGGAGAGAGAGAATCCCAAGCAGGTTCTGCACTGTCAGCATGGAGCCCCATGAAGGGCTCGAACTCACCAACTGTGAGATCATGACCTGAACCCAAATCAAGAGCTAGATGCCTAAGCCACTGAGCCACCAGGCGCCCCCTAAATTTTAAATTTTATTCAATCTTAATACATTCAAACTTAAATAGCCACATATGGCTAGGGGCTACTGTAACGGACAGTGCAGATATAGAACATTTCCCTCATTACAGAAAGTTCTAATGGATGGTGCTGACTAGATCTTAACTAAACTGTCCTGAATTAGAAAACCAGTTACTGACATCATAGTAATCTTAAACCTGTTACTCTCTGCTATGGACTGAACGTGTCTTCCCCAAAGTTCCTGTGTTGAAACCCTAATCCCCAGCGCCATGGTATTTGGACTTGGGGCTTTGGGGAGGTAATCAGACCATGAGGGTGGAGCACTAGTGAGGCGAGTAGTACCCTTCTAAGAAGAGACACAAGAGAACTGCTTTTTCTCTCTCTCCACAGTGAAAAGGCAGCTGTCTAAAAGCCAGCAAGCAGGTCCTTACCAGACACTAGATCTCCTGGCCTGGATCTTAGAATTCCCATCCCCAGAACAGTGAGAAATAAATGTTTGCTGTTTAAGCCCCCCTGTTTTTGAGATTTGTTACAGCGGCCACAACTAAGATACTCTCCCTAAACTAGGAAGCTGAACCATACTTATTATCAATCACCCAACTGGCTCTGAAAAATACACCTCCACTAACCCCCATCACTGGATGGTGAGAGAAAAGTAAAGCAGGCTGATCATTCTGGTACAAAGTTTGATGAAGGAAAAAAAAACCTAGTAAAATTAAATTTAAAATATTTTAAAATCGATGACATCTAAAATATTTAATGTTTGAGCTTCCTTATCTGAGATCTATCAAACTAAAGAGACCAGAAATGAAATCCTCGCAAATCATAGAATCTTATCCAAAAGGAAAGTGAAGTTTCCAAAATTATCATTACCTGAGTGGTGTGCATGTCTGCAACATGATCAAATGTGAAGGTCTTGGGCTCAGGGTTGGAGTGCAGCCGGAGAGTGGTAGAGGAGAGCACAGACAAACATAAGTTTTGCTCTCCATCAGCTGATCCAGAACCTTCTGTAGGTGGACGAATTCGCACAAAAACTTTGATGGCATCACCTTCATTACTAAAGACAAGAAATGTACCAGCCTAAGTTTACCGGAGAAAACTAAAAAAGGATCTGAGTCCCACACTGCCTGTAATGTTTCCATACTGAGATTCCCCAACAAAGCCCCCAACCTACTCACTTACATTCACCTCTTCTAGAAGTGTCGCACGTGACTCACACCCTTTACTGATTTGCTTCACGATACTCATCATCACAAGCTTTTATGTGAAATCAACTCAAAGGAAGTTGATTCCACGGAGCTCTAAGCATTGCTTGTCTCTGATTTCCCTCTTAACAGCCATAATAAAATAGTCACCCCAAGGGAGAATTATGTTACTGATTCCATCTTTTAGCCTGGAAGGTAAGAGGATGGGGGGAGAGTTGGGGAAGAAGTGTGATGTTTCCAGATTTCCAGGTAGCTAAGAACTCAGCTTTATGCTGAAACAAGTATCCCTTACTTTGTTAAACGTTCCAAGAATACTACATCCTACATCCGCATGGGTGGGGTACCCGAGTGCCTGATTGTTGATTTCGGCTCAGGTTATGATCTCACAGTTCGTGGGATGGAGCCCCACATCAGGCTCCTCACTGACAGCACAGAGCCTGCTTAGGATTCTCTCTCTCTCCCTCTCCCTCTCTCTCTCTCTCTTTCTCCCTTCCCCTTCTCACATGCTCCCCCCCACCTTCTCTCAAAAATAAAAAAATAAACTTAAAAAAAATATATTACATCCCTAATTCTTTTGGTCTCAGTGACAATATTTTTTTCTTACCTTGGTTGGTTAGACTGACAGTTTGTCACATTGCGTAACTCAGCTAGAAAAACAGACAAGAAGTTATTACAGGCATTTTAAATTGCAGTATAGGGGCACCTGGGTGGCTCAGTTGTTTGGGTGATGGACTCTCGATTTTGGCTCAGGTCATGATCCCAGGGTTGTAGGATCGAGCCCTGCATGGGGCTTGGCACTGAGCATGGACCCTGTTTGGAATTCTCTCTCTCTGTTCACATTCCCTGCCCCCACTCACGTTCTCTCTCCCAACATAAATAAATAGACTTTAAAAAATTGCAATGTAAAATCCCATCCTTTTAAAAAAATATTTATTTGGGGGGGGGGGGGTGCACACGAGTGGGGGAGGTGCAAAGAAAGAGGGAGAGAGAATCCCAAGCAGGCTCTGTGCTGTCAGCACAGGGCTCGAAACTTACGAACCCCGAAATCATGACCTGAGCTGAAATCAAGAACTGGCCACTTAAAGGGCACGTGGGTAGCTCAGTCGGTTAAGCGTCCAACTTCGGCTCAGGTCATGATCTCTCGGTCTGTGCGTTTGAGCCCCTTATCGGGCTCTGCGCTGACAGCTCAGAGATTGGAGCTGCTTCAGATTCTGTGTCTCCCTCTCTCTCTTCCCCTCCTCCACTCACACTGTCTCTCTTTCTTTCTCTCTCAAAAATAAACATTAAAAATTAAAATTAAAAAAAAAAAAAAGAACTGGCTGCTTAACCAACTGAGCCACCCAGGTGCCCCTAAAAATCCAATTCTTATCTACCCTACTCTTCTATTGCTAACACTCCTCAGTCTCCTTGGCTCCCTGACCTTTTGACAGTGAGGCATTCTAGGGCTTAGGTCTCGATCTTCCTTCTCTTCTTTCCACATCCACTCCATTGGTAAGGACATCCAGGCTCATCGTTCTAAATGCTAAGTATGTGTTGATGAGTCCCAAATGTAAACCTTCTCCCTGGACCACTCTTTTGAGCAACAGACTCTCGCATCCAACTGCCAACCTGACATCTCCAGCTGGAGGCCCAATTGGCAACGTCTCAAATTTAAAATGTCCAAAACTGAATTTCTGATCACCCCACCCCTACCCCAAACATGCTTCTCCACCTTGATTAATGACAACTCCCATCTTTCAGTTGCTCAGGCCGAAAACCTTGGAGTTATCCCTCACCCCTTTCTTTCTCACGCTTCATATCCAACCTGTTAGCCAATCTTTGGCTCTACCTTCAAAATCCATCAAGAATCCTACAACTTCTGGTTAAATCCACTGCTATGACCACCATGACAGCAACATCACCTATTTGAGCTATTACAACAGTGTCTCTGTTTTTCTTTCTCTCACTCTCTCATTCCCCCAATTACCACCTATTTTCAATCTAGCAGGCAGAATTATTCTGCCAAAAAAGAAGCCAGAGATCAACTTCCAGCATGACTGCAAGAGGAACTATACTGACCCACTGTCCAGTGAAACTGGTAAAATAAAAAAATAAAAGCCACTTAAAGCCTCTAGAAAGAGCCATAAAGGCAAACAGCAAATGAAAAAACATCTAGTCAAGATCACTGGAATCACAAGAGAAGTGAGTGTCTGTTGAACCAAGATGGCTCCCTCCCTCCCAGCTCAATGAGTTGGGAGTCGCCACTCCAGACTTTGCAGCTAAGAACACAGGGATCCTCCTCCCCCGACTCAGTTCCTACTTGGAGGGCTTTCTTCCCAGGAGCAGGTTACCAATTTCTCATCCAGCCTCCAACCAGCTGCCTAAGTCTAAATCCCAGGTAAGTATGACTGAGAGGTGGGGGTTCCCTTCTTCCACCCAGCCTCCACTTGTGGAACGAGGCTCTACCTTGGACATAGTGTGCTGAGAACACTGGGGCCCTGACGACCCTTATTCTGGCTGGTGAGACAGTGTTTCTCCACTAGGAGAGGCAAGTCAAGAGGACCCCAGGCTGCTGCGGTGGGCACTCACATGTGCGCGCGCGCGCACACACACACACACACACACACACACACACACGCACACCCCCTCCCACTCCCAACAAACACTCAGCAACTAGACCAGAGGTGTCACTCTGAAAGAACACTGTTGTTGTTCTCACCCCCAGCTCCAGAGCCTAGGATGAGAGATTTTGCCTCAGGGGAGAGACAGACCACAAAGAGATAGTTCCAAAGGAGCTGACTTCATTTCCAACAAAGCAAGGAGAAGTTCAAGCCCAACGGCACACTCAAGAACAGTGAAGGTTGTGGGGAGAAGCAATTAGGAGGAGATTCAATATTCAAACAAAACTTGCAGGCCTATTAATTTGCAGGTGAGAACTGGGACCTAAGACAGCTGGAAGTGGCTTTACCGGGATGAGAACAAATATCAAACACAGACCTCAGAAACTTTTCCTTCAAAAGGGCAAGAATCTAATTGGACTGATTTACAAGGCAATATTCCAGGCATTGTTGGAAAACAACAGGGCAATCAGCTGGTATTCCTGAAGTTTAAGAGCTATGTGTGGTCAGGGAAAGAGAGAGAGATCCCCACCAAAACCACCAAAAGTCATCAGGGTGACTGTGGGCGTACCCAAAACTGGACTTCTCTGAGGAGCAACATCAAAGGCTTAACGTTGGGAGGGAAACAAATGTCACTAAAGCAATCCAGCCAGTTATTAAACAAACAGGCAAATAACCACCCCCAGAGGGTAGAAAGGCCAGTATCCAAAGTTGCTATAAATTTATTATCTAAGATGTTAAGTATCCAACAACAAAAAAAAAAATGACAAGGCATTCAAAGAAACAGGAAAGGATGACCCATAAACTATGAAAAACAAAAAAGAAAAAAAAGCTGGCAAGAGAAATTGCCTATGACAGCATCTAGATGTTGGGAGACCTCAAAGTCACCATTATAAACATGTTCACGTTACTGAAGAAAATCATAATTAAAGGGTTAAAGGAATGATGACAATGTCCCATCAAATAGAGAATAGCAATAGAAATTATTCTGAAAAACTGAAACTCTGAAGTCCAAAAAGTACAATAACTGAAATAAAAACTCACTAGAAGGGCTCAACAGTATATTGGAACTGGTAGAAGAAAAAATAAGCAAACTCAAAGACAGATCAACAGAGATTATACAAGCCAAAGAACAAACAGATGAAGGAAAGTGAAGCAAGCCTCAGAAAAATGTGGGACACCATTCAGCACACCAACATAGGTGTAATGGGGAGTACCAGAAGGAGAGAAAAGCTAAATAGCAGGGAAAAATTTTCAAAGTATTTTAAAGCCAAAGACTTCTCAAACTCATTGAAAAAACAACATATACCTCCAGGAGGTTCAATGAATTCCAAACAGGATAAACACAGTGATCCACAAACAGACACATTATCATAAAAATGGTGAAGGCCAAAGAGAAGGAGAAAATCTTGAAAGCAGCAAGAGAAAAACAACTTGTTACTTACAAGCGAACCCAGTTACATTACCAGCTGACGTCTCAACATAACCGATGGAGGCCAGAAGGCATCTCAGAGAGAATTTGCTGCTAGCAGACCCATGTTTCAAGAGATGGTAAAGGTGGGGCGCCTGGGTGGCTCAGTTGGTTAAGTGTCCCACTCCTGGTTTCAGTTCATGTCATGATCTCACGGTTCTTGGGTCACAGTTCTAAATGCTAAGTGTATGTTGACGAGTCCCAAATTTAAACCTTCTCACTGGACCACTCTCTTGAGCACCAGATTCTCACATCTAACTGCCTACTTGACATATCCACATCAATATCAAAAAAAGGGGGTGAGAGGGAATAGAACTACATAGGAGTAAGGTTTATATCATTGGAATTAAGCTAGTATAAACCCAAAGCTAATTCTGATAAAATGTGCATGTTAGGGGCACCTGGGGGGCTCAGTCAAACATCCAACTCTTGATCCTCACTCAGTACTTGATCTCAGGGTGGTGAGTTCAAGGCCTGCATTGGGCTCCACACTGGGCATGAAGCCTACCTTAAATTAATTAGAATGTTAGGATATGCATTTAAACTTTTAAAAAGCTTTAAAAAAAATCAGTAAAGGAAGAACAGAGGAACATAAAAGATGTAAGATGCGTAGAAAACAAGAAGTAAAATGGCAGATGTAAATCCAACTGTACCAATAACAACATGCCAATGGATTAAATAACCCAATTAAAAGGCAGAGACTGTCAGACTAATGAAAACATGCTCCAACTATATACTATCTACAGCAAACACACTTTAGATTCAAAGATAAAAATACACTGAAAGTAAAAGAATTAAAAACGGTATCTCACCTAAACCAAAATTGGACAAAACAACAACAAATGTTGAGAAAAAGATAAATGAGATAAAGAGGGACATTTTATAGGGGCAGCAGGGTGGCTCAGTTGGTTAAGCATCTGACTTTTCAGCTCAGGCCATGATCTCGAGGTTCGGGAGTTCCAGCCCCGCGTGGGGCTCTGTGCTGACATCTCAGAGCCTGCAGCCTGCTTCAGATTCTGTCTCCCTCTCTCTCTGCCTCTCCCTGCTCACACTCTGTCTCTCTCTCAAAAATAAAACATTAAAAAAAAATTTTTAAAGAGGGACATTTTATAATGATACAAAGGTCAACCTCTCAGGATAATACAAATACAAACATATATTCACCTAATATCAGATCACCAAAATACACAAAGTGAAAACTGACAGAAGAGTAGGGAGAAATAGACAATTCAACAACAACAGCTGGAGATTTCAATATGCCACTCTGAATTATGAAGAAAAGAGTAGATGTTACTTGGGGCTGGGGGTGGGGGGATAAGGAGGTGGGAAGGGTGAGGACTGAAGGTATGAGATTTCTTTGAGGTGACCAAAATGTCCTAATGGACGATGCTGATAGTTCCACATTATCTGTGAATATACTAAAAACCGTTTTACACTTTATAGGTGTGGATTGTATTGTATCTGACTTACATCTCAAACTGTTAAAAAAAAAAAAAAGTCAGACATCAGTACTAAATACAATGAAGGATCTGGTTCTAGAGAAAAACTATGAAAGTAGATTATTGGACAATGGATAAAAGTAAGATACGGACTGTGGATTAGACAAGAGTGCTATATCAATGTAAACTTTCTTGATAACTGCAATGTGATTAGTCAACAGAATATACCTGTTTTTAGAAATCACTCACTGATAAAGTATACATATTTACTCACTGGTAAAGGTATATCATGTCCCCATTTTACTCTCAAATGGCTCATAAAAAATACGTATACATACACACACACACAATTGGGAGGGTAAGAGAGGAGGGAGAAAGAATGATAAAGCAGATGTGGCAAAATGGAAAGTGGTCACTATGGGTAAAGAATATTATGCAAGATTTCTTTGTACTACTCTCACAATTTTTCCATAAATTATAGCAAAATTAAAAGTTATTTTTTATTATTTTTTCTTTTTTTTTTTAAAGCTGCTATTCTTGTAGATGTCTTTTTTTTTTTTTTTTAATGTTTATTTATTTTGAGAGAGAGACAGAGGATGAGTTGGGGAAGAGGAGAGAGAAAGGGAAACACAGAATACGAAGCACACTCCAGGTTCTGAGCTGTCGGCACAGAGCCTGACGGGGGGCTCGAACCCACAAACCATGAGATCATGACCTAAGCCGAAGTCAAACACCTAACTGACAGAGCCACCCAGGCGCCTCTAAAAGTTATTTTTTAGGGGCGCCTGGGTGGCTCCATCGGTTGAGCATCCAACAGGCTCAGGTCATGATCTCACATTTCGTGGGCTTGAGCCCCATGTCGGGCTCTGTGTTGACAGCTCAGAGCCTGGAAGTTGCTTCAGATTCTGTGTCTCCCTCTCTCTCTGCCCCTCCTCCACTCTCTCTCTCTCTCCCTCAAAAATAAATACAACGTTAAAAAAAAGTAAAAACAAAAATACAAAACTCTGCAGTGGTTGTCCATCTCAGTTGGAGTAGGCAAAGTTCTTAAAACAGCCTACAGGACCGGACATGATCTAGGGCCCCTGCCTCCCCCGTCACCACCTCCACAACTCATTTCCTATTGCACTCCTTGCTCCAGTACAACCAAACTAGATTTCTTGTTATTTCTAGAACATGCCACCCTTTGGGACCTTTACACGTGTTGTACCTTCTGCCTGTAACATTTTGGGGGGGATTTACTCAAGTATTGTGTTCTCAAGTATTGACTTTGGGGATTTACTCAAGTATTTAGTCAAGTATGGGTCAAGTATTCCATGACCTTGAATTATGGGAAACACCAGCTTATCTCCATACACACCCACCCAATTATCTATCACTCTAACTCCCCTTCTGGGGCCTGTTTTCCCTCAAGGGACTTACAGTCATCAAAATATATATTAGTTTACTCTCTTTCTCTTCCAAATGAACTGTAAAGCATTATCTAGAGCAGTGCCTGACACACTGTGAACACTCAATAAACTTTGAATAAATAAATACTAGGACATCAGTTTAAAAAAAAAAAAACACCTTAATTTCTATTCTTCCTATTCTGCTTATTTCTTTTTTTTTTTTTAATTTTTTTTTTCAACGTTTTTTATTTATTTTTGGGACAGAGAGAGACAGAGCATGAACGGGGGAGGGGCAGAGAAAGAGGGAGACACAGAATCGGAAACAGGCTCCAGGCTCCGAGCCATCAGCCCAGAGCCTGACGCGGGGCTCGAACTCACAGACCGCGAGATCGTGACCTGGCTGAAGTCGGACGCTTAACCGACTGCGCCACCCAGGCGCCCCTGCTTATTTCTATTCTTAATTTCTTTTTTTAATTTTTTTAATGTTTATTTATTTTTGAGACAGAGAGACAGAGCACGAATGGGGGAGGGGCAGAGAGAGAGGGAGACACAGAATCGGAAGCAGGCTCCAGGCTCTGAGCCATCAGCCCAAAGCCCGATGCGGGGCTCGAACTCACGGACCGCGAGATCGTGACCTGAGCTGAAGTCGGACGTTTAACCGACTGAGCCACCCAGGCGCCCCTATTCTTAATTTCATAGCACAGAAGCTCAAAGTAAATATTCACACAGAACAACTGTTCTGGAAACTACCCTTGGCAGCTATATCCCCTCAAGCAGATGAAGATCTGTGAAGTGGGAAATACACCAGATTGCCCAGTTGCCCACCTGCCCTTCCTTCGCAGCTTCTCCAAGAGTTGGCAGCAAAGAAATAGTCCCTGTGTAGCTTTGGCAAAAGTAACAGTGGTGGGGAGCATTGCCTGAGTTCCCCAAGTCCTGCTCCAGATCTCTGGACTGCTGGGAATGCAAGCAGCACTTGGGATGTCCTCAACCTTGACGTTGTTAAGGGACTTCAAGGAACATAAGCGTTTCCCATGGAAATCACCATTTTCACACAAGAGAGCTGTGAATACCCTTGTTCCCATGACTTACAGATAGGTCAGAGTCCTTTCATAGACAGTGACACACAGATGTCACTTTCCATTATGTAAACAGATGCTCTAATTTTATCACAGGTTATCAACTCTCTCGTTTGAGTCCAGATTTACAGAATACCATGGTTGTGCAGAACGCACACTCAACATTCACTCCACAAATGAACCAATGTGCGCGCTAATATTCCCTGAATACTGAAAATGACAAGAGAAACATTTCAGATGGAAAAACAGAGCACACTGTGATGACCTAAAAAGTTAACGAAAACAACAAATCCACCAGAAAACAATTACAACTGACAGCTGCAAGCGTTAATGTTGTTGGAAGTCTCATCAACGACCACAAATTCAGTTTCTTCAATCTTCTAACATCGGCCTCTCCTCATTACCATTCATACCACTCACCAAGATCCATCGAATTAACTCAAAATCTAATCCTTAAAGGATTAGGCAATGTAAGACATGGGGCACGTACACGAGAACGCCAAAGGACGAAGAAATTAGTGAAAACAGGAGGGTTTATCAAAATCGGCAGTGCTCCTCTCCAAAGTTAAAAGGAAGAAACGGAACGGGTCCCCTTGAGAAGAAAAGAGGAATTTGTGATAATAGAAAGACATCCTGTGCTTATCTGAACTTGTACAGCAGGCCCTCCAGAAGGCAAAGACGTGCTTGGAGCATGAAAAGTTCTCCCATTCAGGACAGTCAGTAACGTGGAAACACGCAGAAGGTGGTGAGAGCCTGGGCCGACCTCAGGCAAGGATACTTAGAGACAGCCCCGGTCGGGACACGGGAATAGGGCAGCGACGAAACGACAGAACCGAGAACGGGAAGGAAGAACCAGCAGGTCGCTGGACGTCAAGCTCCTGGAGGACTCTCCGGTTCCCTGCTCAGCCCAAGCGCCTAGAACTGTGCCTGGCTTGTGGCGTGGGCCCAATACACAGAGACAAGGGAAGATAGCTGTTCGAGCCGCGTTTTGACTGCGGGTCCGAGAGAGGTCCCAAACGCCCCGCGACGCTAGGTCCGCTTCTGCCCTTCACGCCCAGCCGGGAACCCTGCGGGCGGCTGGGGCTTGCCGTCCTGCACAGTTGCATTTGGGGGCGGAGACAGGGTCACGAAGCCGGAGCTCCTTACTTACTTTTGCAGCCGGGCGCCATGGCTCCCTCACGCCTCGATCCCAAGACCAATGCAGCGGATACCCCCACCTCCAGCCGCGCAGCGCGCCGGGATTCCGAACGCTCAAGATGGCCGCAAATTTGAATTTGGCGCTCCGGTCGGACGTTGACGCCAGCAAGGGGGCTGCCATGTTGCCCGGCCTCCGGTCAGGGGGCGGGGACTTCGTGACGTCACGAGCAGGCGCCATAACCAATGTACACTCTCAAGCGGGCCCAGGGAACCTGTCTTTTCCCGGGACAGCCATGAGCAAGCGGAACCAGGTTTCGTACGTGCGGCCAGCCGAGCCGGCGTTCCTGGCCCGCTTCAAAGAGAGGGTCGGCTACAAAGAAGGGCCCACCGTGGAGACCAAGGTGAGCCCAGGGCAGTTGCGTTACCGGAGAAACGCTGCCCTCCCGCTACTTCCGGCTTCTGCCTGGACTTGAAGGCCTGCCTGGCAGTGACGGGTCCCTCCCCTCACCTGCGCCCAGCCCCTAATCTGGGTGGGCTTCAGTCCCCAGGCTGGTCCTCTTCAAACTACTACAGCCTCTTATACCCAGGAAGATATTTGTCGTTTTTCGTAGTGCTGTTGTATTCTTGAAAATGACTGGACCCAGGTAAAGCGCCTCGTCCTTGGTAGATGGTTAAGAAAGATCACTTTTCTCTCTCTTACTTGCTTATCCCAAAACCTGTAGTTAGCAGGATGGGTGGTAGCGTAGTCTCGTTTTCCAGATAAAGTTACTGAAGGCCGCTCGATCAAATGACCTGATGTCCTAGACCTGGAGTCTGGATCTTTGGAAGAATGCCCTGGATCTATTGTTATGCTTTATTGTTTAACAACCACACCTCCCTCCTCCTCCCCACCAAAAGTATGTTTAAGAATATTTTGGATCTAAGTAGAAGAGGAGCTTTAGGAAAGAGCAGTCCCTCTATAGTTTAAGGATAGAGATCAGTGGGAGTCAACTTCTGAGCCCTCCCAGGCTTCAGCCCTAACTGGTTCACGCCAAAACCTGCCCTATCTCTTTCAGTAGGAAGAGACTATTATGCTTAGGGGATGTGTGGAGAAATAAAGAATTTACTTAGCACTCTGTGTCTAGCACTTTCACTAATACCCGCCCCTCAAGTCACTTAAGAGTTTAGTAAAGGAAACAAGATTGACTTGTGTGAAATTACTCAATCCAATGAGAATATGCTAAGTCCAGGCATTGTGAAAGAAAATGAAAGAACACAGAGATGTATCTCCAAAATACCATATTCTTTTAAAACCTTCTTCGCAAAAAAAAAAAAAAAAAAAAAAAGAGGTTAGAGTGGGAGAGAGCCAAAGCATAAGAGACTGTTAAAAACTGAGAATAAACTGAGGGTTGATGGGGGGTGGGAGGGAGGGTAAGGTGGGTGATGGGTATTGAGGAGGGCACCTTTTGGGATGAGCACTGGGTGTTGTATGGAAACCAATTTGACAGTAAATTTCATATATTAAATAAATAAATAAACATTTAAAAAAATAATAAAAAATAAAAATTAATTAATTAATTAATTAAAAAAAACCAAAACCTTCTTTGCTGCTTCGTCTCTGCCTTCACAGGTCACCACCTCTGTGAACCTCTTCAAAGCTCCTACAAATACTTTTCCTCTGTTCACTTTGTCCATATCTGTGATATTCATCTTTTTGCATTGCAACTACTTGCTTTCCTGTGATTGTCACCACTAAATCAAACTCTCTGAGTTAGTATCTTAATCTTTCTGTATTTTCCTAGCACCTGGCACAGTGCCTGGACCAAATAGTAGGTGACCAGTTCTATTGACTGTGCTTATCATCAGGCAAGGCTTCAAGAGGAAGGGATACTTAGATTGAATCTTGAGCATGGGTAGGTCAGCAGGTAGAGATGGAAGGAAGGGTGGATAAAGTTGTAAAGATGGTGAGTGAGCGGGGCATCTGGCTGACTCAGTCAGTGGAGCATGCGACTCTTGATCTCAGGGTTGTAGGTTCGAGCCCCGTGTTGGGTGTAGAGATGACTTAAAAGCAAAATCTTTAAAAAAAAAAAAAAATGGTAAAGCATGGACTGTGTGATTGAGGAACCGGTTGGAGAGAAAGCCATATGGACTATTCATTTGGCAACAAGGAGCCATTTTTGGTTAGAGAGAATTTGATCAGGGAGTGACGGATCCCCAGGACCAAAAATGGTGATGATGACACAAAGGATGAGATTTGAGAAAAGAGATATGGATTCATCAATGAGGAGACTATGAAACCTAATTTTATAGTTTGCTTGAAGTCCTTGTGATGATCATGTGTGTGTAGTTAACACCCTGAAGATTCTAGCTGGGAATGCTGTTTTAGGAGAACCTGGGGTGGGGGTGGTACTTTCCAACTCATATCAGTGACTTAAACTTATGCAAGAGACTTTTCCACAGACAAATACCCCTATGTTTCTGTGTTTGAGAAACCAACTGCACTCTTAATCAGGTTGGCAATATAATCATCAATCTAGTCATCTAGTCAATCTAGTAATCTAGTTAACAAAAAGAAGAGTTTCATGGGAAATCATTATATAGTCAAGTTAAATTACCTTATTCACCTTCTTGAGAGTCAATTCAGGAGTGGCTTTGAACAACCACTGTTTCTTTAACCATTTCTCTTATTTTCCAGCCAGTCGTATAAACAAAAAGAGAAGTCAGAATTAATGATTCTCAATCTAATAAACACCAGGAATTTTTTTAAAGATTTTATTTCTAAGTAACCTCTGCACCCATTGTGGGACTTGAACTCACAACCTCAAGATTAAGAGTCGCATACTCCACCTATTGAAGCAGCCAGGCACCCCAGGATTTATTTTATTTCACTGTCCCATTTCCTTGGTTAAAAATACTTACTGGGGCTCCTGGGTGGCTCAGTTGGTTAAGCATCTGACTTGGGCTCAGGTCATGATCTCACAGTTCATGAGTTTTGAGCCCCACATCGGGCTCTGTGCTCAGAGCGTGGAGCCTGCTTCGGATTCTATGTCTCCCTCTCTCTGTCCCTCCCCTGCTCGTGCTCCGTCTCTCTCTCTCTCTCAAAAATAAATAAACATTTAAAAATTTTAGTACTAATTACCTACTAGTTTGTGATCATTTATTGGAAACTTTCAGAAAAAAATAATGCAAAACTAATGAATAATCAGTGAACTAACATGGATGTTATTAAAGAGAATGCACTTGTGAAGTGATCGAGCAGATTTGGGATGTAGACAAAATGAGCGAATTTGCCTGTAACTTGCCGGCCAGGGCTTTCAGGTTCATCATTTTTCATCCTATGAGTCATTCACGAATAGATCAACAAATACTTCTTGAGCCCCTGCTGTTTGCCAGGCTCTGAGCCTCTAGAACGTCAAAGGAACTCACCTAGCAGAACCAGATAGAAAAATATTGGCAACTCAGTATGGTACATGCACCCTATGAGCTATGCACAGTGTGAGAAGGAAGACGAGGTGAGATCAGGAAAGTACTTCTAAAGAATCTAAGTCTAGAAGGCAGCTTGAGCAGGTATACATCAGGGGCAGTGGGGCTTTCTAGGCACTAGGAACTGGTTCAGAGATAGGGGAGGCAAAGGAGCTAATATGGTCATGTGTCTGCAGTCCTCCAACCCGGCTGGAGTCCAGAGGCCATGAGTGTGGTGTAGGAGAAAGCTCTGTTTCTAGGCCAGGTGCCGTAGGGCTTTGTTGCCTTGTCTAGGAGACAAGGAAGGCTCTGTGAGAGGTGCAGTAACAAGTTATTTGAATAATGTGCGGTGCATGCACATACCTTTCAACCCAGCAACTCCACTTCCAGGAATTTATCTTACACATGAGTTCACAAAATTGAACAAAAATAAGTGCATAGTAGAAAAAGTAAATAAAAATGTGTGCATAGTGGAAAAAACTAGAGACAACCAAAATTTTTACGTACAGGGTACTGGTCAAATAAACCATGAGATGACCATATATATAATTAAATACTAGGCAGTGGTTTTTAAAATACAGAATTTCATATTAACAGATAATTCCAAGGTGCTATACAAAGATTATTTTTGAGTAAAAAAGTTGGGGTGCAGGGTGCCTGAGCGGCTCAGTTGGTTAAGCATCCGACTCTTGGTTTCAGTTCAGGTTATGATCTCACGGTTCAGGAGTTCAAGCCCCGGGTCAGGCTCTGCACTGACGGTACAGAGCCGGCTTGGGATTCTCTCTCTCCCTCTCTGCCCCCTACCCCACATGCACGCGTGCGTGAGCTCTCTCTCCTCTCCCTCTCTCTCTCTCAAATAAACTTAAAAAAAAAGAAGTTGGAGGAGTGGGGCTTTTATGGTAGCTGACATTTTTTGAAAATGAATCAACTGACCCAAGGTTACCACTTGTAATGTGTATAGTGAGTACATGTTTTCTGCTGGTATTCTCTGTACTTTGATGTTTGGGAAATTTCATAAAGAAAAGAAATCAAGTCCCATAGTATGTACAGTCTTCTTTTTGCATACAGAATGTTTTCCATACTTCCATATTTTTATACACTTAGGAAATGGCTGTAGGATACCCACCTGACTGAAGCTGTCAGACGGGAGGAGAGATAGTCAGAGGTGGAAGAACACCTTTTACTTGCTGCCTTCTGTACTTCGGCGTTGATTATTTTTTGTCTAACTTTGAGAAGAGATGGAAGTGAAAACAGTTGGTGAAGAGCAGACAGAATTGATGTGGTTCAGCACTGCCCCGAGTTGGCTGGGTGGGCAGTACTTGAAGCAGAGGGCCCCTGACACTGGGAACCGTGAGCTGGGGTCCTGCTGAGATGCAAATTAATCCCTGTGGGGCAGGCACTTCAGGGTAACTGGCAGGTGGATCTCTTCCCTAGTGTGGCAGGGTTAGGCTCTTAAGAGTTACTTGGAAATTCACTGCCAAATACATTTTGTCAATAAAGTTACCCTTCTCCCTTAGTAATCACGGTGTCTCATGGTTGTGTTTGGTTCAAGGTCAGACGTCTGCACGTGGTGTTTGTGTTTTCCCCTAGAGAATCCAGCTTCAGCTCCCAGAAGATGGTGATCACAGTGACAGAGAAGATGAACAGCCCCAAGTGGTGATTTTAAAAAAGGGAGACCTGTCAGCTGAAGAAGTCATGAAAATTAAAGCAGAAATAAAGGCTGCCAAGGCAGGTATGTCTGGAAGTAATCTGATTTTTTTTTTCTAACAATTTAAGGAGCCTGACATACGAAACTATCTTATGTAATAGTATGGTATGTTTGAAGGAGACGGTCCTAGGTTCCCACTTCAGCTGTAACACTCACCAGATGTGTGATCGTGAACAAGGTATTTCACCTCTCAGCCTCAGTTCCCTCATCAGTAAAATGGAGACAATAATGATTGGTACCTACTTTATTGGGTTGTTAATAGGATAAATGCAAATTTAAATAAAAACATCCTGTTTTAAAAAAAAAAAGTGGTTAGGTTTACAAATTAGTCAACAGAGGTGTATTTATTTAATCAGTGCCCGAACTGCGGTACGCTACATGGTATGTTTTTCATTATTCCTAAATATTAATTACATTGCTTTAAGGAAAAATGCTAGAGTTCAAAACAATCGCTTTTCAAAACACTTCAAAATACAGCCAGATTATAACTAATTGGGGACTGGCAATGTTATGGAATACTTCACAGGAAGTGAGTTTTTATTAAGTGACTGCCCATCTTGTGGGTACGTAGCTAGAAGCAGTGGAGAAGACCAGATCGAATGGACTCAGGACATCTTTAAATACCATCTGAGATTTTTCTTGCCATTTGACTCTCCAATAAAGGCAAAATGAGAGAAGAAAGTTCTTTAACTTTGTCTTTGCTGCAGATGAAGAGCCGGCTATTGCTGATGGAAGAATCATGTATCGAAAACCAGTCAAGCGTTCCTCAGATGAAAAATATTCAGGTCTAACAGCAAGCTCAAAAAAGAAAAAGGCAAATGAAGGTCAAATAAATAAGCAGGACTCCGTTAAAAAGAACTCACAAAAGCAAATCAAGAACAGTTCCCTCCTTTCTTTTGACAATGAAGATGAAACTGAATAAGTGTAAATATTTTGGACTTGGTCTTCCTTTAGAGTATACGGGGTATTTTTTAAAATGGCATCTTTTTCCTATTTAAAGATAATACAAGTTCATTACAGAAAATTTAGAAAATTCGGAAAAAATGTATGATAAAAACCTTGTTTATCAATACCCCTTTGACATGATGCAAACTCTGTAGATATTACCAACTATTAACATTTTGGAACTTCCATGTGTGGGGCATGTATGTGTGTATGTAAATTATATTTTTTAAACAAAACTGGGATTATGTTGTGCATATTAATCTGTCCTGCTTGTTACATGTCGTTATGAGTGTTTTTCCTGATCAGTAAAATTCAAAAACTTAACATAATTGCTATTGAGAATTTTGTCATCTAATGATTTTGTCATTAAATGACAAAATCTTCAGTATCTTCATGAGCAGAAGCCCACTTCGGATGAGGAAGATGATAATGTGGCTAGTTAAGAATACTTCCCCAGCTCCTGCCAAAGGTAGCCGTATAACAGCCCTGGCAATTTTAGAGATAGAAGTGGGTCTTGTACAGTTGAGGACCTAATACAAGTGATCTTGATACAAGTGAGGATCTAATATATAACATGGTAACTATAGTTGATAACAGTATAAAAGCAGGAAGAGGCACTTGGGTGGCTCATTCAGTTAAGCGTCCAACTTTGGCTCAGGTCATGATCTTCACGGCTCATGAGTTTGAGCCCCGCCTCAGGCTCTTGGCTGTCAGCACAGAGCCTGCTTTGGATCCTCTGTCTCTCTCTGCTCCTCCCCCGCTCATGCTCTCTCTTGTGCGCTCTCTCTCTCTCTCAAAAATAAACATTAAAGGGACGCCTGAGGGGCTCAGTCGGTTAAGCTTCCTACTTCAGCACAGGTCACGATCTCATGGTTTGTGAGTTCGAGCCCTGCATCGGGCTCTGTGCTGACAGCTCAGAGCCTGGAGCCTGCCTCGCATTCTGTGCCTCCTTCTCTCTCTGCCCCTCCCCCACTTGTGCTCTGTCTGTGTCTCTCAAAAATAAAGGTAAAAAAAATTGTTAAAAAAGATAAAAAATAAACATTAAAAGAAAAGAGAGAGATATAAGTGAAGTCTACTTAATAAAGCCTCCAGGTGTTTGATACAAAAAAGATTTGGCAAGCATGAACCTTCGTCCTAGCTACATACCGTCAGGAGCACATACATGGAACGTAGCAAGAGCAGAGCCATTTTCTGGCCTAAGGAAGGCAGACCTTTGCTCTGGGTGGTACAGTGGAAAGACTCAAGGCACTTGGGTCTTGGCAGCATGCCTGGAGGAGCTGCTACAGCAGCCACGGACTGCCAGCCTCTGGACTCGTTAACACGTGAGAAGAATAAACCGAAAGTTGTCGCTCAGTGGTACCTCCTGCTGACACCTGAGAACTCCACGCCTCCTGCCCTTCCTGTTCCCTTAAGAGGCCTCCTTTCCTGTTGTGCTCCGAGAATTCGTTACCTTTAAAAATAAAAGTCAGTTATTTTATGAGCAAAATGGATTTACTTGAACACGGTAGACGGTTGCAATTCGGGACATGCAAGCTACTATAAAACCATAGGCAAGTCAGGAGAACAAAGGAGAGGATGGCTCTTTTACAGAGGAAAGGGGGAATTGGGAGGAGCTGTTATAAACAAAATTCCTTTAACTACACTGGGTGTTTCAAGTGTAATGGCTTTTCATTGGCTGAGCTGTGACGTCTCCTGGGCTGGGCTGTTCCCTGGGCGGGGATTAGTAGAGTAGGCTTCTTCCCTGTTAGGAATGCCAGGTATGGCTCTTTCTTTTGGTTCTGCAAAGGTGCGAGGTGTGAGGTGTGGTATGTGTGAGCTCCCCCTTCTGGCCTCCCAACTCCCATTTTAAATGAGGTTTTCTTTATTCAGTTTCACAAATTCCAAGCAAGCACAGCCACATACTAATCAACATGCTATTTCCACCCCTCTTTATTTTCATAGAACTTCTCCTCACCACTCCCCAACCAAACGAAAGTCCCACAACACGAGTTTTTATTCAGTTAGAGTCAGCAAGGCTTTCCTTTTCATGGAAAAGAGAAGTCTAGAGCTTACAGTGACATAAGGTCCAATAGTGAGGGTAACAAAATCTAAAGAAGGCGCTTCAGGGGACCCAGAAATCCACTGCACAATGTCCACTCAAATACCAATAATTTCTTTTTTCTCTAAATCTGAATTTTCCCAAGGGTAAACTAGTCTTATATTGTATTCTCCTATTTAAATCTAGACATAGTTTAAATAACCTTCTGTAGATTAAGCATGAAATCATAGCCCAATTTCAAGAATGTTAAGGGGCACCCGACTGGCTCAGTCAGAAAAGCACGTGACTCTTGGTCTTGGGGTTATGAGTTTGAACTCCATGTTGAGTATAGATATTAATTTAAAAAAAAAAAAAAACAAAAAAAAACGAAATCAAGAATGCTCTTAAAAAATATACCGAAGGGTGCCTGGGTGGCTCGGTCGGTTCAGCATCTGACTTCAGCTCAGGTCATGTTCTCAGTTTGTGAGTTCAAGCCCCAAGTGTGCTGACAGCTCAGAGCCTGGAGCCTGCTTTGGATTCTGTGTGTCCCTCTGCCCTTCCCCCACTTGCACATGCGCGCTCTCTCTCTCTCTCTCGCAAAAATAAACATTGAAAGTACATCAAGAGGGGCGCCTGGGTGGCGCAGTCGGTTAAGCGTCCGACTTCAGCCAGGTCACGATCTCGCGGTCCGTGAGTTCGAGCCCCGCGTCGGGCTCTGGGCCGATGGCTTGGAGCCTGGAGCCTGTTTCCGATTCTGTGTCTCCCTCTCTCTCTGCCCCTCCCCCGTTCATGCTCTGTCTCTCTCTGTCCCAAAAATAATAAAAAAAAAAAAAAAAAAAAAAAAAACGTTGGAAAGTACATCAAGAACCAAAAACAGTAATGCTGAACATTGCTTGTTTTCAGTAGCCAGATTTAAATATTTTTGGAACATCTATAACTCAAAACCAATTAATGGCAGTTATTTATTACATACAACTCATTTTATTCTCAAGATAACCCTAGTAGGGGCGCCTGGGTGGCTCAGTCGGTTAAGCGGCCGACTTCGGCTCAGGTCATGATCTCGCGGTCCGTGAGTTTGAGCCCCGCATCGGGCTCTGTGCTGACAGCTCAGAGCCTGGAGCCTGTTTCAGATTCTGTGTCTCCCTCTCTCTGAGCCTCCCCCATTCATGCTGTGTCTCTCTCTGTCTCAAAAATAAATAAACGTTAAAAAAAAAAAAAGTTTTAAAGATAACCCTAGTAAATATCGTCATTATTCTTTTGAGGAGGATGGGGAAAGCAGGCTCAGAATCAGGTCGTACACCCATTATGTGGCAGAGAAGGCATCAAACTCAAGACTCTCTAATTCTGATCTATTTTCTTAACTTTCAGGACACACTGCCTCTTGCTCAACATATAGAACATTCATCCCAGCTGAAGACTTAGTCTTCAATATCTAAGAATTTGGGGGGGGGGTGGCATTTGCATACAAATCTTTCCACATGGGTTATATCCCAAGTTTTATTCTCCAGCATGAAGCCTCTGGTGTCGAACAAGTGCTGAGCTGTGCCTGAAGGATTTCCCACATTCAACACACTCATAAGGTTTTTCTCCAGTATGGATTCTGTAATGTTCACTAAGGTGTGCTTGCTTGCGGAAAGTTTTTTCACACTCACTACACTTATAAAGTTTCTCTCCAGTGTGAGTTCTCTCATGTTCAACGAGGGAAGAGTTCTGAGTGAAGGCTTTGCCACACTCAGTACATGTGTAGGGCTTCTCTCCTGAATGAATTCTCTGATGCTGCATGAGGCATGCACTCTGATTAAAGGCTTTCCCACATTCATTACACTTATAAGGTTTAACTCCAGAGTGACTTCTCTGATGACGAGTAAGGCAAATGCTCTGACTGAAGGCTTTGCCACATTCAGTGCATTTATAAGGTTTCTCTCCAGTATGAACGCGCAGATGTTTGATAAGGGAAGGGCTCTGACAAAAAGCTTTGCCACATTCAGTGCATTTATAGGGTTTCTCTCCAGTATGAATTCTCAGATGCTGAACAAGGATTGCTTTTGTTTGAAAGGCTTTCTCACATTCATTACATTTATAAGGTTTCTCTCCTGTGTGAATTCTCAAATGTTGAGTAAGATTTGACTGTTTACGGAAACAAGTTCCACATTCACTACATACATAGGGCTTCTCTCCCGTGTGAATCCTCTGGTGCTGAGTAAGAGACGACCTCTGAGTAAAGAATTTCCCACATTCACTACACCTTGAAGGCTTCTTCTGCATGTTAAGTTTCTGATGGTTCATTTGCAGTGAAATTTGGCGGGCATTCGTGCTGCTTGTAACGCACTCAAGGAACGTCTGTCCAATAGGTGCGGTTTACGGGAAACTGTCTCTCAAGTTCGTGATACTTACAAGGTACATTCTCAAAGATGACTATGGTTACAGTAACACTGTCCTGGGAATGTTCTGTGTGTATGTGTGCATGTACTGTACTCTCAGGCATTCCTGCAGGATGCCCCTCCTCTTCCTTGTCCGGCATGTATCGTCACCTTCTCCAATTGTAAACCCCTGATGACCAGGTTCCCTGACCCTCGACATCCTCGTCATCTTCCACAAGTCACTTAACACTGTTTGTTACATCAGGCTTGGTCTTCTTGCCTGAAAAAAAAATCATGAAGGAAGATGTCCTCTGTGCAGAACAAGGGACCTGCATTGTAGAATCTTGATTTTATCCTCTTCTCAATAATATATACAGATCACGATAACCTGGGGAGAAGATTAGATAATAGAAGAAATTAAGTAGTGACATACCTTGGGAAATCTATACAATTCCCTATTGTGATTGATTCTGAAACACTCAAGTACTAAAAATTAATCCAGGTAATTTAGGATGATCCAGAGTGATAAATAGTAGAATGTGAAAAGGATAAGTATTCTAATCTTGGGTAAACCGTTAGGGAAAAGTACTACCTACCTAAAGTCTCTACTCCTCAAAAAACAGATGAAAAGTAATTCCATTTCCTTAGGATACCTATAAGCAATGTCTTGCTCGTGCTGCTTGAGAAAAGTACAAGTTTACATCATTGTCTAGTGACAATTAGAGTTTCTCTTTTAAGATTTCAAAGGTATTCCAGGCTGTTACTTTTACCGGGTCCATCATCCCAATCCTTCCTATTCACTCACCTTGATAGGTGTCTCTTTGGACCTCTCTCTCCAAAACTCAGCATCTGTAGCTCTCCCCTGTGTCTAACTGGAAGATCTTTAGGTTTAAAAACTAGAGCCTTGCTTACTGAAAGCAAGTAAGATATCATTGTTTTGTTTAGAGAAAAATTAGGATAGGGGTGGTCCTTGGGGAAGAGATTCCCATTGGACAGTAACTTGACTATACCATCATGGTCCAGAACCCAGCCTCACCTGTGACGCTTTAAAGTGCTTCAGAATGTGATGTATACTAATCAAATTCACAAGATGATACAGAAAACAGAAAGTCACTTTGCTGATCTATAATGAGAAATTGATATGCTGTATGTCCAGCTAGTTGACACATTCTCTCCACTACAGAAAAACTGCATGGGAACCAAATCATTGTCATCAGGACACTCCTTAGAACTGGAGAAAGAGAAGTATTTAGATGATCTTACTGGCATCAGACTTTGAAATCCCGATGCTCTGAATAAGGGCACAGAATCTGAGAACAGATATTCATGTGCCACACATTAGCAACCTCCTCCCTGGATGGTGCTGAAGACACTGACACATTCTTCTTCTCTGAGGCCACTTTTTATTTCAATTTTTAAATATAAGTTACATATGAATACATCCTCACTTTAAAATATTCAAATAATAGGGGCGCCTGGGTGGCGCAGTCGGTTAAGCGTCCGACTTCAGCCAGGTCACGATCTCGCGGTCCGTGAGTTCGAGCCCCGCGTCAGGCTCTGGGCTGATGGCTCAGAGCCTGGAGCCTGTTTCCGATTCTGTGTCTCCCTCTCTCTCTGCCCCTCCCCCGTTCATGCTCTGTCTCTCTCTGTCCCAAAAATAAATTAAAAAAAAAAAAAAAAAAAAAAAAAAAAAAAAAAAAAAAAAAAAAAAAATAAAATATTCAAATAATATAATATAAAAGTATGTAGGATAAATTAGTCATTTTTTATCACTGCCCACCCTACCCAAACAAACCCAATCCCTTCCCAGAGATTATCAAGTTTGGAGTAGATTCATTCAATCTTTTTTCTATATATTTTTATACACATACCATTTGCTTCTTTCTGCATAAATAAAATTGTTCTATAGGTTCTGCTGCTCTGCTATTTGCTTTTATTTATTCATTTTTTTCCCAGTAAAGAATGTGTCTTCAGGATCATTTTTTCTTGGTCCATACGGATCTACTGGGGCTGAGAGTTGGGACACACTGGGATCTCTGCACAAATTGTATAAAATCAGAGACTGATCTGATTGGGCATTACTGTACCACACTGGTGGTTAAATATATTGAATATTTTTCCTGACTGTATCATCTTTATCTTCTGTATAAACTTCCAGTATAGATATGCTGTATACAAAGATTAACCCCATATGGTTTCAATAGTGAAACATAACACCCAAACTCTAACCACACTTTTCTTTCCTTTATTTTTATTGTCTCAAAAAGTTTTGTTTCGTTTTGTTTATTACAGATACAAACAATGTATGCTCCTTCTAAAACAGTCCACAAAGGAAACTACTTGAAATCCCACCACCTAGTGAAAACACAGTTGGTTTTTTGATGACCTTTCTTCTAGGCATATGCATGTGTACATATATTATGCATACATATTAAACTACACTGAATCCTTCAGACCATAGTCACAATCTATTCATAGAGTTCCCATAACCTATGAATCCAGTTCAGACAGTGCTTTTCTTACTGAATTTAACAGATCCCAGGCTCCATCTTGCCTTTTTTTTTTTTAATTTTTTTTTTCAACGTTTTTTTTATTTATTTTTGGGACAGAGAGAGACAGAGCATGAACGGGGGAGGGGCAGAGAAAGAGGGAGACACAGAATCGGAAACAGGCTCCAGGCTCCGAGCCATCAGCCCAGAGCCTGACGCGGGGCTCGAACTCACGGACCGCGAGATCGTGACCTGGCTGAAGTCGGACGCTTAACCGACTGCGCCACCCAGGCGCCCCTCCACCTTGCCTTCTGATGCACAAGAACAGAAGTTGCTATTACTTAGACTCTTGTGCCAAACGGAGCCGGGAGCCCATTCATATTCCCTGAGGAGACACTTAAATCACCTTTGTGATGGGTCTTCCAGTAATGTACTGCCAGTTTTCTCACTGGTGCACCATTAAGGCATTATACCAAGCAGTTCAGTGAAGCTGCCAGATGTTCTACCAGATAACTGCAGAAGGGGTAGCTGCTCTTGCTACAGTTTAAGTACATGTGATACACAATTAGTACATTCTCTGATTTGAATAAGGTGGGCCCATTTCAGGGTGGTTCTGTGTTTTCAGTCTGCAGCGTTTAGGTGTGGTGGTCACTGGTGGGTCCCACTGTAGCTCTGCCACCACTTCCGAATGAGCACCCCCGTAACAACCCATCGTGGGCTCTTGAGTTAGATTTCACTTACCCAGAGATAAGCTGTTAGGAACACAAGCGACACTGGTTTGTCTCCTGGAACCTTCTCTTGAGGGAGGGCAGAAATCTAAGGCATGGAGAAAGGAGAAAAAAGCACCCAGAAATTGTCAGCTGCTGGATTCAGAGGAACTCAGGAATAGCCCATCCCTAACCAAATAACTATTTTAAGTCTGAATGAAGAATATCATTATTCTCCTGAAAAGAGTATTACCGATGACAAAAATCAGTAAGTGGGTAGTCTTCTGAGAGACCTGACAGTGCACAAAGAAAGGGGGCAGGTGCTCCTAAGGACTATCCTGGGGTAAACATTCCTCCACAGGAGATAAGGTTGGAACCGAAGCCCTCCCCCCCCCCGCCCCCACCTCTCCGCCCCCAGCCCAAACCTACTGGAAAAGCCGTTGACTTCAAAAGCCAAAAACTGGGGCTACAGTAGAGGACATTACAACAAACACTGGCCTGATTCTCGTCTGGGCTCTGCCACTAACTTGTTCAATGACCTGAAGCTAGTCACTTGGTTTCATCTGTGATTTGTTTTCGTATCTGAAATGAAAGTGGAAAACTAGTACAAACATTCAGTGATCCTTTGATTCTAAAAACAGATGGGAAAAGAGCAAAAACCTCAGGTCCAGTCCGTCTGTGGTTGAGGCTGCTTATTGAATTCATTTACTTGGAAAATACTGATTGAGCAGTCACTATGCATCAAACAGTGAGATCAGCTCTTCTTGAGAAGAGGCTGAGTCAACAGCAAGGAAACTCCCCTACAGTTATCTTCCCACAATCCAAAGTTAAGACTGCATCTCTGTAAAGCAGAAACTCCAAGAAAGGACAGGGGAAGTCTTTTAGGGGAGTCTTATAGAAGATGTTCAGGACCCCTCTTCAGAGGAAAGGTTTTAAGAACTCCCTCTGAATGGAAAGAACACTCTAGCAAAAGACGCGGATCTGGTTACCAGTCTAATCGGTCCCAATCCACAAACACCTTCTATTTGACACTGAACAAATGAATTCAAACTGCTGCTCAACTTTAATATTCAGCTAAAATGTGAACTGTACACTTCTCGTTGGTGAAAAATTTTTGACTTGCAATGCCCTTTCTCCTCTAGATTCCCAAAGGATTTCACATGGCTCTATTGTAGCACTTTCCACTGGTTTGATGCTCTGATAAAATGTCTTCCTCCACTAAACTTGAAGTATGCCATTGGCTCCTCTGGGTTTGAATCCCTGTTCTACCATTTATGAGACAAGTGATCTTGGGTAAATTACTTAACCTTTCTGAGATCTGTTTTCAAAGGTTACATGGCTGGCGTTGACAATAACTACTTCAAAGGGTTGTGATGATGCATGAATTAGTCAATACATGGAAGTATTCAGGAAAATGCCTTCAACAAATAGGACCTGCTGCTAAACGTGTCTTCATATAGTACCTATTTTGTTGCTATTAGAGAATAAAAACTTAAAGAAAATTGCAAACCCTCACCTATACTCATTCAACCCACGCAACTCTGCCAACTGGAAAAGCAAGGAATAGCATTCGCTTCTGGAAACCAGAAAAGCGACGCACCCAGAAGTTCGCTTCCTCCCTCAAGTACATACAAATGGAACCCGGGTCTCCCGACTCCCAGACCAGGGCTCTCGAACAGCCTTCTCCTTTCCCTCTTCAGGGCAAGCCGGCCCCCGCTGGCGGCGCCCGACCCCCGCTCCAAAGGTTCCCGCGCGCCGGGAAGGAAGAGGCGCTGCGGGGGGCCGGCCCCGGCTCGGAGGGTGGCGCCGCGACGAGATCACCGCAGCCCGGCACGGCCGACTCAACTCCCCGGCTGCTGTCCGCGGCACGGCCCGTCGCACGGCCCGACACTCGGCGTCGGGACGCTCCCAGGCAGCCTGGACGCCGCCCAGGCCGCGCCGGGCGGGCGTGACGTCAGCAGCCCGCGCCGGTCGGAACCACTGGAACCGCCGGTCTCCTCTCTAGGAAGGCGGGAGCGGCTTTCTCTCGCTGCTTCCTCCCCGGCTCAGAGCCAGGCTTCAGCCGGACTCGGGAGCCGCCGCTGCGGAAACAGCCCGCAAACCCACCGCACCAGGCTCCCTCCCACTGTAAGGACACCAAAAGGGTGAGAGGCTGGTGGCCGGCCAACGAGGCGTTCTTATTACTCATTCTGCAACCTGGCCATATTTATCTCCTAAAAACTCTTCCACGTCACTGCCTTTTGGAGGTCTTCCCAAGGGTTTCACAAAGCGGGCGTAAGCCTTCCTTACATTCTCACCTGCCAGAAAATTGGCCTCCTCACAGGAGCCCCAAACACACTCTGCTTAAGGATCTTTGTTCAACAGTTGGCCGAAAGAATAGGTCTGTTTTCAGCTTAAGTCCCGGATTCTCAGCGTGTAAACTTGGGCAAGTTACTTTACTTACCTCTCTGTCCCTGTTTCCTGACTTCTAAAATTGAATAGTGGTACCAAATTTCATAAGGTTATCATGAATATTAAATGGAGTCAGTATGTGTTACTACTAAGACCTCCTGGCACTTCAGAAGAGTTCGGTAAATGTGCATCCCATCGTGCTCCGCAAATCCCAGCAGCCCTCTTTGTTCAGCATTGGCTTCAAGGGACCTTCCCAGCCCTCAAGGCAAGGCCCCGGTCCCCCCGCTGCAAAACTTCAGGTCTTGCCTAGGACTCCTTCAGGAAGTACTTGCACATCCAGGCACCTCTTGACAGTGTATTCCCGGGATGAAGGGCAGCAGGGCACCTAATCCGCTTTCAGGCGGGGTAATAGGGCACGTGATCCACTTCCAGGCGTTTGATCTGCAAGCCCTGGAAAATAGGGCTGTCTGCTCACCATATCCCTAGTGGCTAATTCATAGGGGGTTAAACACTTGAAACAAATGAATGAGATGCAGCAGAGAAGTTATCTGCTCAAACTTCCAGCCTGGCTGTTTTACCAAAATGAAGTCCCCTCAGGAGGCTGAAATTAGGAGTGGAGATGCCCAGTACTACGGTCATCGCTAACCATGTACAGCTAAAAAAGAACCCTTTGTAGAACTGTCAGCTGACATGCCAGGGAACAATAATGTTGGGCTCCCCTTAGTTTTTACCAAGTGTCACATTCTCAGCACATGTTTGAAATCAGGTAGCAAGTTCTTCCCCTGCAAGCCCTAACATCCCACAGGCCAAAGAGCCTAGGCCAAACCATTTTTCCTTAACTTTTAGGCTTCAAAGAATCTAACTCAGCAGGCTCTGTTGTGTGGCAACTAACTAGAGTGGGGTACCCTAGGCAGAGCAATTTACTGGAAATATGAATCTGGGGCTTAACATAATTTGGGCTGAGCTTCTTCAAAGAGGTAGAAAATGGAAGGGGGTGAGGGAGGAAGTGAACACCAAAACCATTCCACAAAACTAAAATGACCTTAGTCCTGTGGTGGCCAGTAGCTGAAGGAGAGTGAAACCGAAGCCACCTGAGGTCAAAGCTACACTTCTGCATTATGTACAAATAAAGGCAAAATCAAAATGCAAAACCATTTTATTTCTCACACTCACACACAGGAAGGTCTGAGGGCAAAAAAGCTTTTTCATCTAAAAGGAGCTCCCAGGGGCACCCAGCTGTCTCAGTCAGTAGGGCATGTGACTCTTGATCTTGGGATTGTGAGCTCAAGCCCCATCTTGGGTATAGAGATTACTTAAAAAATAAAATCTTAAGGGACACCTAGGTGGCTCAGTCAGTGGAGCATCTGACTTCAGCTCAGGTCATGATCTCACGGTTTGTGGGTTCAAGCCCTACATTAGACTGTGTGCTGGCAGTGCAGAGTCAGCTTGGGATCCTTTCTGTGTCCCTCTCCTTTGCTGCCCCTCCCCCACTTGTGCCGTCTTTCAAAATAAAAAAAAAATTAACATTAAAAATAAATATAATCTTGGGGCGCCTGGGTGGCGCAGTCGGTTAAGCGTCCGACTTCAGCCAGGTCACGATCTCGCGGTCCGTGAGTTCGAGCCCCGCGTCAGGCTCTGGGCTGACGGCTCGGAGCCTGGAGCCTGTTTCCGATTCTGTGTCTCCCTCTCTCTCTGCCCCTCCCCCGTTCATGCTCTGTCTCTCTCTGTCCCAAAAATAAAAAAAAATAAAAAAAAAAAAAACGTTGAAAAAAAAAATAAATATAATCTTAAAACAATCTCCTCCCATCCTCACAAGCAGAGCAAGAGTGGAGCCCTAAGTGGTCAACTCTATAATAAACAACTAAAGGGGCATCATGGAACAGAAGTATGACCAATGAAGAGAAATCTGAAGGAAAAGCAAGAAAAGATACAGGAATTTAAATTTCACATGACACTTACTAGCGGTGTGACCTTGGGCAAGTCCAACCACCTGTTGTCTCTATTAGTTTTGAGGATCTGATGTGGCCTCATGCCATGTCCTTCTGAAATCACATACTAAATTTCAGCACACTGAGAATAAGCAACATATTCCAGCTCTTTATCATCCCCAGCCAAGGAAAGCCATGAGCTCAGGAAGCGCTTCCATGGTTGGGATTGCTATTAAGCTCAATCGCTCTCCTGCCAGGCCAGCATCACTATTCAGCTCCTGCTTATTTCAGGGATATTCCAGCTGAAGTGGCTGTGCTTCTACAGCTGCATTTGTCTCTCCCAGTTGACCCTGACATCAATATGACGTCTGAAAATACTCGGTTAACCAATTGTGATGGGACATTTAAATGGCTAATTTATAACAAGTGGAGTTTTGGGGGGGTTTTTGCTACAAAAGGTTACTTTCTCTTAAGAGACCCTCTGCTTAATACAACCACACCATCTGTATCTTGGGGAAAGGTTTGGAGTTCTCGCACCTGGCAAATACTTCATGGACACGCTCCTATACTTACCACACCTCCTTTCTGCTGGTAACTGTGGACCTAAGTTATAGCCTGGCAGGGAGGCATGGAGAAATGTCTGACTCAACGTTTTAGTGTAGCTCAACAAATATTTACTGAACACACTCTAAATTCCAGGGACCGTGGATACAAACCTGAATAAAGATCACATGGCCCCAGCTTTGACAGAGCTGATAGTTCAGTGGGAAAAGATCTGTAAACAAGCCATTACAATGTAACATGATAAACAAAATGAAGATATAAAACACAAAAATAAAAAATATGTGAGGCCAGACACAGCTTCAAAGGAGATGTTGCATGAGCACGTTCACAAGTGACAGAGGGGAGCTTCCCAGGCAAGCAGAAGGAAGGATATTGAGGCAATAAAAACAGGATGTGCAAAAGGTGCCAAAGTTGAGTCCAGCAGTGATGGGGAATCACGGAATTTGCACAATGGAACAGCATGCAATGCAGGGAATGGCACCTGAGAATGATGATGTAGGCATGGGCCCACATAGGACCCTTATATGCCTTTTAAGGGGCTAGAATATTCTGAGGTAACAGCAGCACTGCTAGTTGTGTCTTTCAAAGACCATCAAGAAGAAATGTGAAAGACGGCCTAGTGGGGTAACTGGAAGACTGATTGGGAAAATAGGAAAATGGTCTAGGAAATAAACTGGCGAGTGGACTAAAGCAGTAGCAATGGAAATGGCTTTGAGATTTAGGAGATGTAAGCAGGATACAGTGGCTGCTTGGATACGAAGACTGAGTACAAGATTGACAGAGGGGGCATTTTCAGGATTTGGGGCCAAGCTAGAGTAAGTAGGCACATGGTTGGCCAGCGAATGAGAGAATTTTGCCAGGAGCAAATATTTGCAAGTGTGAGAATATGGGATAAGGAGAGTGGAAAGATGACAAGATCCTTTCCTTCCTGTTTTCCCAGGAAGTGAAAATGGTACCCAAAAGTGGTACCATTTTAAAAAAGAGTTGTGTCTATTCTATTTTTAAAAAGCTTTCGAACAAAAAGTTGGAGATGTCTCAACCTTCGATTTCCCATTTCTTCCTTAAGAAAACTCTCCCAATTCTCTCTAATCTCAACTCAAGACTCTAAAGATAGTAGTGTATAAATATTCTAAACACCTACATAACCCAGGAAGTTGCTAAAGTTTCTGGTGGGCAAAGTTTGATTAAAATATATTAATTCAACAAATATTTATTACATATTTAGTATGTGCCAGCAATGAATTCTGTAGCGTTATTTTCACTTAGTACAAATACATCAATATTTCCTTTCAATAATATAACTTTTCATGAACATGAAGTTTTAACAGGGTTTTTTTGTCCATAAAGCATTGATTTACTCAATTATTAGTTGCCCTGTGACAGGTTTTGAAAATATACTCTTCACAGCTAGAGAGGAAGAGAGTGATATTTCTGCCACGTTCCTATTCATGGTAATTAATAGCTCAAACCACTACTTACAAGACAGTTGCTCTGGAAAAAAATTAATACTGAGTTCTAAGTAGCCAACCATTCCAGAATCAACTGACTTTGTTTTTAACAGTCATTATTTTTAAAACTGTATGAACTTCAGAGCATAGAAACTCTTCCAAATACCAGACAACGGCTATCCTCACCTCATCTCTCAGAGCTCAAGGTCTGGGTAGCAGTGAAGAACATGAAAGGGAGTAAGGAAATAAAGGGAAAAAACATGCCTTCTCTCTTAAAAGAATAAAATACCATCATAGTCAGTGGCTAACTATGCTGTCTCAACATTCAAGGATTTGAAAAAGAGGTAATTCTCTCTAGAACACTTTCCAAATTTATCCCATGACAGTGTTTCCCTGATTACACCTAACCTACAGGGAAGGGTAAAATATCCAAGAATAAGATAGTGCCAATAAAAATGGAAACATCTGAAACCTAACTAATCTGTTTATAGCTACCAATGGCATAATTAAATGAAACCTAGCCCTCCCCGCTACAATGACCAACATTCTCTTAAGGACTGGTCCGGCAGCCCTGAATCCAGCCAACCTAAAAGGCTGTCTTTATCACCAATGGTTTCTTCTCCCTAAACACCCATTAACAGTTGTTTGGACGTTGTCCCTCAGCACCAGCAGCCTAGCACATACTATGTCCCTCCTGGGTAAGTCAGTGTTCCTCTGGGACAAAGTTTGGACATTCCTCTTCCTGGCCCTCTGAGCAGATCTGACTCCCTTTCCAAACTGGCATCGCTCAAGGTCTTGACCTCCTACTTCCACTTTAGCCCCAAATTGCCTTCCATCTTGAAAGGATCAGGAAAGATCTCCCTCACCCCGAGAAAAGCCTTCTTCACTAACATATCTGTAGACATAAGCCCAGTGCTTGCCACATACCCCCTTATTTGTTGAATGAATGAATAAGGATTCTTTGTTTTCCCTTATTTCCGCCTCTCCTTCATGAGACCACATCTACAGATCGCATGTTGAAAGCAGCCTCAGATACCTGGAGGCTACTTAGCACTACCTCAGAACTCTTGCCACTTTCACACTGAATGTTTGGGAAAGCACCTCAGCCTACTGGCCAGAGAACACAGGTCACAAGCTGGGAAGGTGGGGCAGGAGTGCAGTAAGGGAAACACAAGTGCTAACTTAACAATGGCACCTCAAGGTATGAAAGTCACAAGGAGAAGTGGCAAGCAGCAAAGATTCATCTGAAAAGCAGGGAACTTCCTTTCTACCCTGAATTCCCAGATGCCCTGCTGTAGGCTCTGCATTCTCCAAGCTCCCGCCTCCGTAACTGGAAATAATACTCTTCTGAGTGTAACAGTCGGTGCTCCCTCCAGGAAATGTACCTGCCCCCCGCCCTGGCCCCAGCCAGATTCCTAGTCACTATTTCTAGAGAAGCTGTCATAACCTGAATGCCAGGGTTATTCACCATTGTGAAGTTTCTGATGTCTGAAAAGGACTGAACTATGTCTGAAGAATTTTCCACATTCAATGCATTCATAAGGCTTCTCACCAGTGTGAATTCTGTAATGTTCACTAAGGTGTGCATACTTGCGGAAAGTTTTCTCGCACTCGCTACATTTATAGAGCTTCTCACCAGTGTGTGTTCTATGATGTTCAGTAAGAGATGAGCTATGAGCAAAGGCTTTCCCACATTCTTTACATTTATAGGGCTTCTCTCCAGTATGAATTCTCATATGCTGAGTGAGGCAGGTATTCTGATTAAAGCCCTTCCCACATTCATTGCACTTATAGGGTTTTTCTCCAGTGTGACTTCTCTGATGCCGAATGAGGCAAATGCTCTGAATGAAGGCTTTACCACATTCACTGCATTTGTACGGTCTCTCCCCTGTATGAATTCTCTGATGTTTAGTGAGTGGGGTGCTCTGAGTAAACGCTTTGCCACATTCCTTACACTTATAAGGTTTTTCTCCAGTATGAATTCGCTGGTGTTTAATAAGGGATGGGCTCTGACAAAAGGCTTTGCCACATTCCTTACATTTATAGGGTTTCTCTCCAGTATGAATTCTCTGATGCTGAGAGAGGTTTGCCTTTGTTTGAAAAGTTTTCCCACACTCATCACATTTATGGGGTTTTTCCCCAGTGTGAATTCTCTGGTGTTGTGTAAGATTTGAGTGTTTACGAAAAGAAGAGCCACACTCATTGCATAAATAAGGTTTCTCACCAGTGTGAATCCTCTGATGATGAATGAGGTGTGTGTTCTGATTGAATGCCTTCCCACATCGATTACATTTGTAAGGTTTCTCTCCAGTGTGAATTCGCTGATGTTCAGTGAGATGTGAATGATTGCGGAAGGAATTCCCACATTCATTACATTTATAAGGTTTCTCTCCAGTATGGATTCTCTGATGCTGAGTAAGAAATGACCGACACCGAAATGTTTTCCCACACTGCTCACATCCATATGGTTTTACTCCAGTGTGAATTCTTTGATGTTGAACAAGGAAGGAGCTACGACTAAAGGCTTTCCCACATTCCTCACATGCATAGGGCCTCTCTCCAGTATGAGTCCTCTGATGCTGGGTAAGGGATGAGCTCTGAGTAAAAGCTTTTCCACATTCGTTACATTCCCAAGGCTTTTTCTGTGTAGAGAGGCTTGGACATTTACTCTGGTCTGAAATCTCATTGGTGTGTATGCTACTTGTCTCCCACTGATGTAGGCTCTCTTGTGTAGAAACCCTGAGACGTGTAACAAAGCTTGAAGTCAAAAGTAAGCTTCTCTCAAAATTATATTCTTGGCTAATCATTTCAGGAGATGCTTCCTTGTGGATAAAAGTTATTCCCCCAAAACCTCCTTCTTTGAAAAGACATGGTCCAGGAACCTCTCCAGAAGGGTTTTCCTTCATGCTCTCACATGCATATTTTTCTCCAAATGTAGAATCCTGGTATGCATCGTCTTGTAATCTCTTTGCTACTATCCCTGGTGAATCAATTTCAGAGACATCCTGCTCTGGAACAGACTTGCTCATCAAATCTGAAAGAAGACATCACAGTGAATCTCTCTCGTGCAGGCCAGAGGGGAAGCCCCTGAAGTTACAGGGGCCTAATTCTGACGTGACTCAATAATGGCATAGAAGTAAGGGCCAATAAAAGCAAGTAGAGCAAGTAATGCAATTACAAGTGGTAGAAGAGATCTGTGTTAGGGTAAGGTGACCACCATTAATAAGGTACCCCACAGAAGAGGAAGTGAGAGAACCAGAGACAGTAGAAATACAGGGAAAACGATGAAGATCAGGGCGTGGTTTGTATTCAGAGTGGACCATGGGCAAATGGACAAGCGAATGCTGGAAAGGAGCCAAAATGAGTACTGGGGAAAGTTGGTCCCAGGAGACGCTCACCCACATCTTCCCCAATGTCCCCCCAGCATCCCTAAAACACAGGGTAATCTTCCTTCCTGAGCTTCGGTCACTTTCTCTTATACAATGCCCAAAGTCCCGCTGTCTGTCCCCCTGGTTTTCCCTTTTGCTCACTCACCTGGACAAACCTCTCTTCCGAGCTCTTGCTCTTCAGCTCCTTGCATATTCAACATCCACAAATCTTCTCTTTGCTTTGATAGGAAAACACTTCAGAGTTGGAAAACTGGGAGCCCTGCTCATAGGGGGAAAAAAGGTGGGGGAGGGGATATCACTGTCCCAGTAAACAGGAAAATGAGAAAGAATGGTTGCCTAGGAACACGATCTACTAACTGACACAAAATGTCTAGCTAGCAGAGGGACTGCATCAGCACAAATTGCAGTGGGCTTCCAGCCTTCCAGCTTCACAAATGCCTCAAATGGTCAGCTGTATAAAAAGTGACGGCCAGACTGACACATTAGCAAACACTCAAGCGCTGGATGAATAAATCAGAATGATACCTATGAAGCGGATGGAAGTATTCACGTTAATTAGTGCCCTGTCTTTATACACAACAATCCATATAAAAAGTCAATATAATCAAAAGTTGCACAGGGAAATGGCCTCACAGTAAAGCTGATGCTTTAAAGTCTGATCCACTCATCTCCACTATATGCTGTGGAGCTGGACAGCAGTGAGGGAACTCTATTTGTACAACTTGAAAGTATACTGATTGCCCTTTCTTCCAGAGGTCAGATCAACTCAACAGTTTCTCTTCAGGCACAGCCCAACATGAAGAGTGTAGGCTGCAGTTTAAAAGGGAAAAAAATTCATTTAAACTGTGAAATAATTTTTCACTTACAAAAAAATTGCAAACATAGTACAGAGTTTCTCATGTTCGTAATATTTAATCACAACTGTTCATCCAAAAATGTCTCTCCATATAACCCTGAAATGAAAAGAAGAATCTGAAGCATTATTTCAAGGAAAAAGGAAGACAGAGAGATGATTTTACCATAACCGAGTGCTCAAAACACATGTATGCATGGCACAAGTCTACTGAAATACATAAGGCTGGTAGTGTGGTATTCTCATCCAAAGCCTGTGGCTCTGTGCTAAATTTTAAAGGTTTAAGAGGATTCTATCTGGGATTTCCTGATCCTATTCTATAAGAGGGGCATAGAAAGAACCCACAACACAATCCTATAGAGAACCATGAAGTAGAGTGGGGTTTCAGTACAATCAGAGGTAAACAGTGAAGAAAAAGTCAGACGTGCCCCGACCTGCCCAGAACTTACATTACAGCTGGACAGACATTAAAGTGTAGTTACAATTATGGGAATTACAAAAGTAGAAATATGAGATGCTGGAATGTAGAGCAGAGGGGCCCTGATGTAGTCTGGGAAAGAAAGCCTCGCTGAAAAAGAGATAAAAAGGAATGAGACAGGTAAAGGACAGAAGAGAATATACCAGAGATATGAAACGATACACAAAAGGAATCCTGCTCAGTACTTTGGAAAAATGAAAAAGAGATCCAGTAAGACAAATTATTAAGCACAAAAATAAGACATGAAGCCTGAGGCAAGAAAAAGCCAGATCAAATCCAACCCTGAAAAACAGTTTAAGGAATTTACCTGAAAGTGAGTAGAAAGCCACAAAAGGAATATGAAAAGGTTTGGGGGCAAAAAGTAATATGAGTATATCTACTGTTTAAACAAAAAACATATCCTGGGGCACCTGGGTGGCTCAGACAGTTAAGTGTCTGACTTCAGCTCCAGTCACAATTTCAGAGTTCATGAGTTCGAGCTCCGCATTAGGCTCTGTGCTGACAGACAGAGCCTGGAGCCTGCTTCGGACTCTGCGTCTCCCTCCTCTCTGCCCATTCCCCACTTGCACTCTCTCTTTCTCTCTCAAAAATAAGTAAACACTGGGGTGCCTGGATGGCTCAGTTGGTTAAGCGTCTGACTTCAACTCAGGTCATGATCTCACAGTTCGTGGGTTCAAGCCCCACATCAGGCCCTGTGCTGACAGCTCAGAGCCCGGAGCCTGCTTCGAATTCTCTGTCTCCCTCTCTCTCTGCCCCTCCCCTACTCATGCTCTATTTCTCTCAAAAAATAAACATTAAATTTTTTTTTTTAATTTTTTTTTTAACGTTTATTTATTTTTGAGACAGAGAGAGACAAAGCAGGAACAGGGGAGGGGCAGAGAGAGAGGGAGACACAGAATCCGAAACAGGCTCCAGGCTCCGAGCTGTCAGCACAGAGCCCGAAGCGGGGCTCGAACTCACGGACCGTGAGATCATGACCTGAGCCGTAGTCGGACGCTTAACCGACCAAGCCACCCAGGCGCCCCTAAATTTTTTTTTTAATAAATAAACGTTTAAAAAACAAAAAACAAAAAACCCACACACCCTTCTGCCCATAGCACAGAGGAAAATTGTGTATGAACGGGTGGAAGGTGGAGAGGCAAGATGAAGGCTGGAAGCTTCCATGGGAGGTTGTTTCAGCGGTCCAGTAAAGAGACTGGACCAACTAAGAGACAAAATCCACAGGACTGGATGAATATTTAGGAGAGGTGTAAGGGTGAGGGAGAAGTCAAGATAATTTGCCAGTTTAGGGCTTGAGTGATGACAGTGACCTTTAGAGAGAATGGGAACACTAGTCTGGAGAGAAAGAAGATACATTTAGTTTTCAAATATCCAAGTAGAAACTAGACTTACATATCTGGAATAGAGAAGTGTCATAAAGAGAGTAATTCACATCCTGGGAGTAACAGATAAAACCAACAAATGAGTGTGGCTAGGAAAACCTCACCAATGAGTTTACATATTTAAAAGGAAGTTTGGGGCACCTGGGTGGCTCAGTTGGTTAAGTGTCCGACTTCGGCTCAGGTCATGATCTCATAGTTCGTGAGCTCAAGCCCTGCATCAGGCTCTGTGCTGACAGCTCAGAGCCTGGAGCCTGCCTCAGATTCTGTGTCTCCCTCTCTCTCTGCCCCTCCCCTGCTCACATTCTCTCTCTCTCTCTCTCTCTCTCTCTCTCTCTCTCTCTCTCTCTCTGAAATAAACATTAAAATTTTTTTTAAATAAAATAAAAATAAAAGGAAATTTAACTCTGGCTTTTGATTTTAGAGATTCCTAATCCCCAAAGAGAAATAAATAAAAGAATTTAATATATGAGAAAATTGGCATTTCTAGTCATAAAAAATTGATTGCTTCTGAATTATGTTGCAACTGTTGCTTACCTGGAAAAAAACACTTAGTAAGATTCCTACCTCACACCATATACCAAAATAAATCTAAACTGATTAAAGGGTTACATACAAAAAGTGAAACCACAAAATATTAAGAAATGACTGACTTTAGGATTAGAGAAGACTTTCCTAAGCGTTATGCAAAAAAACACAAACTACAAAGGACAAAACTTGATAAATCTGGTCACAGGAAAGCAACAATCTCTATATCCAAAATACAAATAAAATCAAAAGAAAAAATCTGGGAGAAGTACTTTTGATTTATACATCAAGGAGTAGATGGACCTAATGGATAAAAGACTTCTTATTAATGAGTAAGGAAAAAAGATGAACTCATAAAAAATATGAAAGTATAACATAGAGCAAGAATTATAAAAGACAATAAATAAATAAATACATAAATAAAATACAAAAGGCCAATAAACCTATCAAAACAAAATTCCATCTTGGTGGTAATCAAAGAAATTGAAAAGAATAAAGAATCTATTTTTAGGTCAAATTGGAAATTTTCTTTTTTGTGCTAAAAGTCAAGACTGGCAGGGGCATCTGGGTGCCTCAGTTGGCTAAGCATCCCACTTTGGCTCAGATCGTGATCTCATGGGTCGTGAGTTTGAGCCCCGGGTCGGGTTCTGTGCTGACAGCTCAGGGCCTGGAGCCTGCTTCAGAATCTGTGACTCCCTCTCTCTCTCTCTCTGCCCCTCCCCAACTCACGCTCTGTCTCTATGTCTCTCAAAAAATAAAAATAAATGTTTAAAAAAAAAAAAGACTGGCAAAGGTATGGGGAAAGAGCTTCTCATATACCAGCAATGGGAACGTAAACTAGTGCCATTCTCCTAGAGATACTTTGGCAATATACATCAGGTCTTAAAGTTGTAGGCTAAGTTGCGGTTGGAATACAGGATCACCATTTTGTGGGTACAGGAACTCAGATAAGAATATTCACTATCTGGGGTGCCTGGGTGGCTCAGTCAGTTGAGCGTCCGACTTCGGCTCAGGTCAATGATCTTGGAGCTCAGTGAGATCGAGCCCCGCGTCAGGCTCTGGGCTGACAGCTCAGAGCCTGGAGCCTGTTTCCGATTCTGTGTCTCCCTCTCTCTCTGCCCCTCCCCCGTTCATGCTCTGTCTCTCTCTGTCTCGAAAATAAATAAACATTAAAAAATTAAAAAAAAAAAAGAAAAAAGGAAAAGAACTTTCTCAGAAAGAAGGAACTTCTCAAAGAAAAAAGCTGTATTCTTTTGTTACCTGTAAAAAATAAAGGGGCGCCTGGATGGGTTGAGCGTCAGGCTTCAGCTCAGGTCATGATGTCGAGGTCTGTGGGTTCAAGCCCCACGTCAGGCTCTGTGCTGTCAGTTCAGAGCCTGGAGCCTGCTTCGGATTCTGTGTGTCCCCCTTCTCTGTCTCTGCCCTTCCCCCACTCATGCTCTGTCTCTGTCTCAGAAATAAACATTAAAAAAAAAAATACCCTGCAATGTTGTTGGAAAACACAATCTTTCTACTGACGGACACTGATGCTTAGCAAATCATGGTACTTCCACGTGGTGGCAATTATATAGACATTAAAATAATTAAAAATGAAAATATGTGATCATTTGGAAAAATATGCTCTATATAAATGAAAAACATGCAGGATATCAAATTTTAAAGTACATAATACTATCAAGCATATATGTTAAAATGTGCATATGAATAAAGTCAAGAAGGAAAATTAATCATCAATCACTATGGTAATATGGTATATTATGAATGATTTTCCCTTCTACTTCCCAAATTTCCCCTATTATCTACATCTTGCTTTCTTTTTTAAAAACTAACTTAAATCTCTAAGAATATGTATCAAATTGTTAACCATGATCATCTCTGAAGAATACGATTATGGTAACCTTTTGTCCTAAGGCCTATCTTTGTGTAATGTTTTAAAGTTTTCCTGTAGGAATAAACAGCTTCAATAATCAGAGAAAAAAGTGAAAAAATATAATCAGCGATAGGCACAGAAATTTAAGTACAAAGATCACACTGTTAATATAATTGTAAAGCAACAGGCAAATAAACATTGATGGCATATCGATATGATAGATTTTATAACTCTTAAAAGTCCTATTTTCAAAGAATATTCATGAGAAAATATAGTATGTTAAAATAGGAGAATACAAAACCAAAACTCGGAAACACAAGAAACAAACATTGAAGACAATGTGGAGAAAAAGAAACCTTCGTGCACTGTTGGTGGGAATGGAAACTGGTGCAGCCACTGTGGGAACAGAATGGAGGTTCCTCAAAAAGTTAAAAATAGAACTATTCTATGATCCAGTAATTATACTACTAGGTATTTACCCAAAAAACACAAAAACACTAATTCAAAGTGATACATGCACCCCTATGTTTATTGCAGCATTATTTACAATAGCCAAAAAATGGAAGCCGCTTAAGTGTCCATCAGTAGATGAATGGATAAAGATGTATATATACACAATGGAATATTACTCAGCCATAAAAAAATAAAATCTTGCCATCTGCAACAACATAGAGCTAGACAGTATGTTAAGTTTAATAAGTCAGAGAAAGACAAATAGCGTATGATTTCACTCATGTGGAATTTAAGAACCAAAACAAATGAGGGACACCTGGGTGGCTCAGTTGGTTGAGCATCCCACTCTTGATTTCGGATCAGGTCATGATCTCACAGTTAGTGGGATCAACCCCACATCGGGCTCTGCACTGACAGTACAGAGCCTGCTTTAGAGTCTCTCTTTCTCTCTCTACCCCTCTCCTTCCCTCCCTCAAAAATAAATAAATAAACATTTTTTAAAAAATGAGCAAAGAAAAAAGAGAGAGCTAAACCAAGAAACAGACTCTTAACCACAGAGAACAAACTGATGGTTCCTAGAGGGCTGATGGGAGGGGGATGGGTGAAATAGGTGATAGGGATTAAAGAGTACACTTATCAGGATGCCTGGGTGGCTCAGTCAGTTAATTGTCCAACTTTGGCTCAGATCATGATCTCATGGTTTGTGGGTTTGAGATCCGCATCAGGCTCTGGGCTGACAGTTCAGAGCCTGGAGCCTGCTTTGGATTCTGTGTCTCTGTCTCTCTCTCTCTCTCCCTCTCTGCCCCTCCCTGACTCATGCTCTCCCACTATCTCAACAATGAATATATTTTTTTAAAAAGGTACACTTATCATGATGAGTACTGAGTAATGTATGGAATTGTTCAACCACTCTATTGTACACCTGAAAAAGAATAGTCTGTGTTAACAATACCGAAATTAATATTTAAAACTTTTTAAAAAGGGGAACACCTGGGTGGCTTCTTCAGTTAAGTGTCCAACTTCAGTTCAGGTCACGATCTCCCGGTTTGTGAGTTAGAGCCCCGCATCAGGCTCTGTGCTGACAGCTCAGAGCCTGGAGCCTGCTTCAGATGCTGTGTCTCCCTTGTTCTCTGCCACTCCCCCACTTGTGCTCTGTCTCTCAAAACATTTAAAAAAAATTTTTTTAACTTTTAAAAAAGGAACAAGAGAAAACTACATAAATTTGATTTTAGAAAAGTTATCTAGGGGTGCCTGGGTGGCTCAGTCGGTTAAGCGTCCGACTTCAGCTCAGGTCACGATCTCGAGGTCTGTGAGTTCGAGCCCTGCGTCGGACTCTGGGCAGATGGCTCAGAGCCTGGAGCCTGCTTCCGATTCTGTGTCTCCCTCTCTCTCTGCTCCTCCCCCGTTCATGCTCTGTCTCTCTCTGTCTCAAAAATAAATAAAACGTTAAAAAAAAAAATTTTTTTTTAATTATCTAAATGCCTGCTTGATTTTGTTGTATTCGCTCTGCTGGTCTCTTAGGTGTCATGAAGTCAAGGGGTTGTTTGTCTTGTTCACTACAAAATTCCTAAATGCTTATTACAATATCTGGTTCTCAATGGTTACAGAGGAAGATTGATTCTCAGTGGTTATTGTTCTGAAATGGGGTGAGGGCAGAGAAGCAGAATCTGGCAACTTCATAAACTTTTGTGTATGGGAACTGGAGAACCTTTTAGTGAATGAATCTGCAGAGAAATACAGCATATAATTCTCAGGACTCCTGCCTTCGCTCATGAATGAAACTGATAACCTCAATCTAAAACTTCAAAGGTACACCTTTTAACTCTGCTACAGTAATGGCTCAAGGACATATTAACAGCTCTCAAAAACCTGGACCTCACTGACTAATTGGAACCATCAGTCTTGATATATAGATGTAATGGTTGTTTTTTTTGTTTTTTTTTTTAATTTTTTTTTTCAACTTTTTTATTTATTTATTTATTTTTGGGACAGAGAGACAGAGCATGAACGGGGGAGGGGCAGAGAGAGAGAGAGACACAGAATCGGAAACAGGCTCCAGGCTCCGAGCCATCAGCCCAGAGCCTGACGCGGGGCTCGAACTCACGGACCGCGAGATCGTGACCTGGCTGAAGTCGGACGCTTAACCGACTGCGCCACCCAGGCGCCCCGATGTAATGGTTGTTAATATAAGAGCTACACTCTGGAAGAAAAGACCTTAAAAAGATCATTTTGGGGGGCACCTGGGTGGCTCAGTCGGTTAAGCGTCTGACTTCAGCTCAGGTCATAATCTCACAGTTTGTGGGTTCGGGCCCTGAGTTGGGTTCTGTGCTGACAGCTCAGAGCCTGGAGCCTACTTCAGATTCTCTGTCTCCCTCTCTCTCTGCCCCTCCCCCACTCGTGCTCTGTTTCTCTCTCAAAATTAAATAAACATTCTTTAAAAATTTAAAAAACCCAGAATGCAAAACATTAAAATAAAAAATATGCATGCATATACCAGCACTAAGTAAACATCCAATAAACAGAAACTATTATTAATACACAGATATATACAAAATACAAAGAACAGAAGAAAATCCACCAAAATGTTAACACACTGATCCCTGGGTCATTTAAGGTGTTACTTTCCTTTGTCCTTTATACTCTTCTATATATTTCACTTTCCCTACAACAAGCATGAATTATTTTGACGGTTAGAGAAACAATCACATAAAACAAAAATGACAGTTCTTGCTCACAGGTTTCACAACCAAAAAAAACCAGAAACAAAAACAACAACATCAAAATGCCAGACCAAATGGGTACGGTATTGGCCTCTTGTCCAGAGAAAGATTAAAGTGAACTGAATTGGGAATCAGTAACTGCTGTCACAGCCCATGTGAATGGGCCTAAAGGACTAGTTATTTATCTGACAAAACTAACAAAACAGATAATATCCATGAATCCATTCAGCTTTAACATTCTGTGAATCCTTAACTGAGTTAGTTCATATAAAACATTTATAAAGATGTCTTCCGCGTGGCAGGCATTCCACAGGGGTCAGGCATTATCATGTTTGATACTAAAATCTACGGAGAAGAAAAGACATCTCGGTGTCAACCCTCTGCTCCAAGCGTGGGTCATCTGAACTGTCAGCAGTTCATGTCAAACTGCAAATATTTTCTGTAAAGGGCTAGAAAACTAAATATTTTAGGCTTCATGGGCTATATGGTCGGTCTCTGTCATAGCTATTCAACTTTGCCTTTGTAGCTTAAAAACAGAACTAGACAATATATAAACAAATGAACTCAGCTGTGTTTCAGAAGACTTTTTTTTTTTTTTTTACAGAAACAGGTGACAGACCAAATTTGGCCTGTGGGCCATAGTCTACTGACCCCTTGCCTACAAATTCCCCAGAAAGGAATGTACAGGTGTCTCCACCAATGCCTAGTGTAGAATAATCTGACTGTCAATGATTTTAAGACGATAAAAGGATGTGTCTGAATCCAGGTTTTGGGGAAGAGACAGGTATTGTGGTGAAGGGTAAAAAGGAAAGAAACTTTTAATAGCTTAATCCTGTTAAAAGTAATACAGAGCTAGCTCTCTCCTCAAACCCTATAAGCTTTCTCCTCGCTGCCACCTCCTTACCTCTCACTAATTAGCCAGAAAGGATTATGGGCAAGCCAGGTAGGGTTTTTGATGAATTTGAAGCGACAGTTCCCTCAATAAGGCCACACTTAACTGTACTCCTCTCTGAAGCCCTTCTTGGATTTGTCGGTTGGCCAAAAGTAACCTACTCATGCAGGCTGCAGCAGCACAGTCGATCTCTCTTCTGCACCTTGGGTCACTTAGTAGCAATGTGTCCTTAGTCATCTAGTCTTTCCCTATCTCAACATGCTTATTAAGAACTACAGATAATACACTACGGTTTAGGTCAAATAAATTAGCACAACTGCTTCGAACAGTGCCTGATACATGTTAAGTGTTAATAAGTGTAGTTTAAAATATTATCACAAAAAGCCGCTCACATCTCTATCTTCCAGCGCTAGACTGGCTGCATCTTCGCAGTCGGCAGGCTCCAACGTCACTCATTCTGTAGCCCCGCCCCTGAGTTCTGGATCATATTCGGCAAGTAACGGAGAGTAAAATTGTGTAGCCAGACACCGACGTTTCCATATGTGCTATCACATACATGCTGTCAACTGACTACTGGAAAGTCCAACTTTATAGATCAAGAAACAGCCTCTGCAGCCTCAAAAATTATGACTCAGAGACTCGAGACTAGCCACCTGGTGCGCTTTACACTACCGCCGTTTCCTATTACGACGGTCCCTAAAAATGTTTCTGAGCTGCAAGATTCATGGCGGGGGGGTGGGGGGGGGGGAGTAGCTGGTACTCAGCCGGAGAACTCTGAGCCCCGGGGTTTCGTTTCCGAACACGGGTCCTAGCTCTTGATCACCTATCTACCCATCACTCAGTCATCACTCATTCGTTCATTCCCTCCACCATGTTCTTAGACTTCTGCTCCGTGCAGGGCCCGGTGCCGAGGCCGCTGGGAGTTCCGGGCCGCACGCACAGGCAGCAATCTGGGGGGAGATGGGGGTCGGGACAGGCTTTCTACAGAAGCGTCGGCCCGCCGCCCCAGCCGAGGGCGCCCGGAGCCGCTCCTTTCCCCTCCCGAAGGCCCCGCCCGCTCACCGTGAGGTCCGGGGGCTCCCCGCGGGGCGGCAACTACTGTCCCACAGGTGCGCGCCAGCCCAGGGAGCAGGTTTACCCGCCAGGCCGGAAAAGCAGTGGCGCGGCCGGTAGTGCGTCACCAGCGGCTCCGCGCCCCTTGTCGGGCGCGTCCCTCCGCTGCCTCTCTAGGAAGCGGGAGGAGCATCTCGATGGCGTGCTCGAAGGCCGCGATTCGGGGCCTGGTTTCCCTCCAAAACACAGCCGAGTCCCTGATGTCCCGTTAAAGACTACCTCTGCCCGGAACACAGTGACCACTTCATCCCTCAGGCCGACTGTAGATGGGGTCGTGAGGGTTGGAAAGAGTGCTGGGTAGGAGTCGGAAGGGGCCGTCTCAGCAAGGCGCTAGTCTATTCATCTGCGAAAAACAGCCCCTGATTAAGAACCTCGAATGATCCGTTAGTTAGAATGATAGATTCCCAATCTAGGCCCCCACACACTGACCTCACCCAGCAATATCTCTTATTCTGTTATCATTCACATTCTCTTTTCTACCATAAATGACTTCCCATTGGCACCCTGAAATCTCCGGTCTGTTCCTGACACTGGATCTCTTTTCCAGGATTTGCCCCTCTGGGATAGTCTCCCTCCCTTCTACTCACTCTCTGCTACCTCCCCCATTCAATTTGTACTGGTTCTTCAAGACCCAGTTCAAATCTTTACTTGACCTTCACTAGTGTTTACACTCCATTATCGCCCCATGAGTAATTCCAGCTCTAGCTGGCTTCCTACATACACACACTGGTCCACTTTCACACGTTATTAGGGAGATAAACACAGGTAACATTCCCCTCACAGGCAACTATGAAGAACCCAATTCATCTTCTGTACAACTCTACCCAGTTAATGTGGAGCTACTACTTACCATCATATCACAGTGTTTAGCAGTATCTGGCAGAGAAGGTATTCAATAAATATGCGTTGAATCCATTAATCAAATACAAAAGTAAGGTTCAGATTAATTGCATTTTTGAGAAATTGAGAAAAATGTGAATATCATAGCTTAAATCCAGAAAACAAGTTTTTGAACATCCTAAAGGATCATCTAGCTGGCATATTCCCATCTATTCACCTCGGTCTATCCAACCGTGGTCCCCTTCAGTAGGATGTAAGCTTTGTGAACACGGGAACCTTTTCTCTCTTACTCTGTCTAACCACATCTAGAACAGTGGCTGGCACATACTTGGCACTCAGTAGATATTGGGTGAATGACTGACTAAGCCACCAGAATCAGATTTCTTTCTTGAGCTGAGGAACTCCACCTTCATTACTGATACTGATCCACCTGGAGTCTCATCTCTAAACATAAATAGATCACTCAAAATCATGTCATGTTTGAGGAGCACCAACACAAGAGTTTCAAGTTCAGCATCACCAGAGTTACAGGAGATAGGATAGATGGTTATAGTTTATGTTCCAATAAGTTTCATGAAGTAGTTACTCCACATAGATGTATATTTCTTATATCTGAGAGATAAAACTCATGGAAAATCAACTTTCTTCCTCCAGATTACCTACGGCACATATTCTAAATAGGTTAATGTTACTTCCCCTGGGGAAATTAGAAACTCCTGGTAAATCATATTTAACCACCCTTCAATAGAGACTACATGAAGAATATGCCATAAAGATGTCTTGTTTTTCTATGCAAGGTGCAACCATTGTTACCATTCACAGTTGCTTACGCAACGTCTCTATCTCCCTTTCTCTCTAACACTCTGTGCCCAATTTACCATCAAGAAAAACAGGCTAAGAGAGTCTGATGCAACCAATATCACACAGACTGTAAGCGAAAGAATTGCCTTAGAAGGCTAGAACTTCAGGCTCCAAACCCAGTGCCCTTTGAAGGTCACGGCAGACAATCCCCTCCCCTTTCCATGATTTAAGTTGCCCCCGTCTAGATCGTCTCCTTTTTCTTTACATTGCTTTAAAGGGGCCAGAACTATATACACAAACTTTAGATCCAATGATCACTGTTTTAGCAAAGATATCATGACAAACACTACATGGTGCCCATAAAGTATCCATTGTCACCATTTTCCTTACTAACTAAACAAATTTTTATTCAGGGTAGCACTGTGTCCAGAATTCTCAACTTGCTTCTCAGCTAGAGCTGGCCATATGACACAGTTCTGGTATAAGAGATAAATTATAGAGGGCTTATGCGTGGAGCTTCCAGAACACTGCTGTTTTCCTAATTGAAAAGAACAGACTTGGTTGGAAAATGTTTTGTGTCCTTGGCACTTCTCCCTTCTTGGGACACAATTATGAGGCTGATGATGCAGCAGCCATCTTGTAACCATGAGGTTTGAGCATGAAGATGTTAACCACATTATAAGAATGGCACGACGAAAGGAAAGAAGGGGCTTGGTTTTTGAGTCTCCTGGACACCTTGTTAAGTGATAAAAATTAACCTCTTTTGGACCATCCACCCTAGTTGGGTTTTTTAATATGTAGCCAAATGCTTTCCCAAATGATTCACTTCTGCAAGGAGAATATATTAAAAAGTATGGTCTACACACCTAAAAGTTTTGTCTCTAGGAAAGATAAAATTACAACAAATTCAGCTTTTTCAGTCCAACCAGGTTGCAGGAAACATATAGTCCACAGAGGTGAATTTCCTTTCTCTGTGAGATACAGTTACTGAAAACTCGGGGCTTTTGTTTGTTTTTCACCAAAGCAAGTTAAATGAACACACTATTTAGAAATATATATTGGGGCACCTGGGTGGCTCAGTCGGTTAAGTGTCCGACTTAGGCTCAGGCCATGATCTCATGGTTCGTGAGTTCAAGCCCCACAAGGGGCTCTGTGCTGACTGCTCAGAGCCTGGATTTTGCTTCAGATTCTGTGTCTCCTTCTCTTTCTGCCCCTCCCCTGCTCATACTCTGTCTCTGTCTCTCAAAAATAAACATTGAAAAAAAATTGTAAGAAATATATATTAATAGAAATATATGTTAATATATATACATACACATATACATACATACATATACACATATGTAAATTTCATCTAAGTGAGATACCCTTGCTAGTAACTCAGGTCTCCTTCTCAAGAGGACAACACAGTCAGTGCTAGATTTTTGAGACACTAAGTATTAAAAGATATGGTGAGACACCCCCAACTTCAATACACAATTAAAAAGTAATAACCAGGGGTGCCTGGGTGGCTCAGTCGGTTAAGCATCCGACTCTGGCTCAGGTCATGATCTCGCGGTCTGTGAGTTCTAGCCCCGCGTGGGGCTCTGTGCTGATAGCTCAGAGCCTAGAGCCTGGAGCCTGTTTCGGATTCTGTGTCTCCCTCCCTGTCCGCCCCTCCCCCGTTCATGCTCTCTCTCTGTCTCAAAAATAAATAAATGTAAAAAAAAAAATAAAAAGAAAAAAAGAAAAGTAATAACCATGGTGGGGGGAGGTGGAATTAAAGCAAGACGGTCAGAGAAGGAATTACACATCCACAAAGATCTATGTTACATGAGAAAGTAATGCACCTAACTTCATTCCCCTCAGCAGGTTATATAAAGAAAACAGAGCACAACGTGGTAAGTTTATCTCTGAAAAATAAATAGCTGTTAACACACCTTTCTTCCCACATCAGGGGGCATGTAGCACCCGATGCACAATACAATTATCGCTTCTCTCCATGAAGTATAACTGCTGATCACTCAGCTTCCCCCCCCTCCTCCCCGCAACAACGTTATGTGAAATGTACAACACAGATGTGCATGTTGGTTGGTAGCTGATTACATGAAACACACAGCACAGCATTTCGCATTGCTTCTCTCATAGAAAGGTTGGGAATCTATGGCTCACAGGCCAGATCTAGCCCCCTGTTCATTTTTAAAGTGGTTTTATTCAAACAGGTCAGGCCCGTTCATTTACTTTTTGTCTGTGGATGCTTTTACACTACAAGGGCAGAGTCGAGAAATTGTGACAGAGACCATATGGCTCATGAAACCTAAAACATTCACTATCTGATCCTTACAGAAAAAGTTTGTTGACCCCCACCCCACCCCGTTCTAGTGAAATCCATGCCTTGGTTACTCATCTGCTCTCTCAGGAGACTCCATGACATTTTCACTGCTTAGAAATATATGTTGCCTCCTAAGAGACATCCATTTAATGGTAGCTTTGTTTTCCTTCTTATACAGAGAGGCAACATAAAGCTCGATGTAGAGGGGCACCTGGGTGGCTCAGTCCCTTAAGTGACAGACTTCAGCTCAGGTCATGATCTCACAGTTTGTGGGTTCAAGGCCTGCATCGGGCTCTGTGCTGACAGCTCGGAGCCCGGAGCCTGGAGTCTGCCTTGGATTCTCTGTCTCCCTTGCTTTCTCTGCCCCTCCCCTGCTTGCGCTGTCTCTCTCTCTCTCAGAAATAAACATTTAAAAACAAATAAACAAACAAAAACAAAAAACACCGTGCCTAGTATACTACCATTTGTACTGTTTTTGAGAGAGAGAGAGAGCAAGGGAGGTGGAGAGAGGCAGAGGGAGGGAGAGAGAGAGAGAGAGAGGGAGGGAGGGAGAATCTCAAACAGGCTCTATGCTCAGCACGGAGCCCAACACGGGGCTCAATTCCATGATCCTGGAATCATGATCTAATCAGAAATCAAGACTCCAATGCTCCATCAACTGAGCCACCCAGGTGCCACTACCATATATAGTTTCATTTTTGTATATTTTTAATGTTTATTTATTTCTTTTGGGAGAGAAAGAGAGAGAAGGAGAGAGGGGCAGGGAAAGAGAGAGAGGGAGAGAGAGAATCTCAAGCAGCCTCCCCACTGCCGTGCAGAGCCCAACTCAGGGCTCAGTCTCACAAATTGTGAAATCATGACCTGAGCCGAAATCAAGAGTCAGATGCTTAACCCATTAAGCCACCCAGGAGCTCTGCCACCTGTACTTTTAAATGGGAGAGGGGTGAAGGAGAAATATATATATATCCTATATGCATGCGTGTATGTGTGCGCGCATGTATTTACTTGCATATATGTAAACACCCACATGGGCTAACTATGAAGGTTAGGGGTCCTGGGCAAAAAGGGAGGTGGTAGGAGGCCCATCACCATGTCTTTTTATATTTTTAGGTTCTTGAAACATGCATATATGTTATAACCTCTTCAGAAATTTCAAGAAATTAAATGTATTATTTTTAAAGCTTCAAAGATTAAAATGCATAGTACTATTTGTGCTGACTGAATGAATTTGCCTTCCTTGGATGGGCCCTCCCTGAATTTCAGGGCTCCTGAGAGGTTTGTCCCCAGGCCTGAAGGCAGTTCCCGCCTCCCCATCTCTGGTAGCATTGGAGTCTGATTTGCAGCCCCGAAGGCTAAGCCTTTGTGGCCCTGGGAAGTTTCTACTAAACATAAAAGGATTTCAATGAAGGGAGGTTTTTTTGTTGTTTTTCTTATTTTTAAACAAAATGTATTTCTCTGCAGGCTACATTCTGGCGTTATAGTACTCCTACATCAGAATGGCCAGTTTGAGTCCTCTGCAAAGGGAAGATGGTCTACACTCCAGAGTGTGCTGGTTAATTCCCACCCCTCCCAGAAATAGACATCAATTTCAAGTGAAGTTACTCCAGGCAAATAATAATAATAATAATAATAATAATAATCTCTTTAGGGGTCAATACATTCCGAAAAAAAAAAAAATTCTCCAGCCTGTTAAAATCCAAGTTTTGAGTTGTAAAATCTATTCTAGAAGCAGATTTCTTTTCTTTTATACAAACATGTAACACGGGAGCAGGGGAGCCCTGCTGCGTGAAGCAATGAATTCCTTCCACCATTTCTCTGTAGAATCATTTTACTATGACACTGGTTTGATCATTTCTTTCGTGTTCATCCCTCACTCCCTCCATGGCTTCTGGGTGTTGTCAGTCCTGGAACGAAATCTGCTTTGCCCCCTGTTCATATGAAAGTGAAGCTACTCCAGGGCCCCTGAGGAAACATATTTTGAAAACATCTGCCCTACACCATGGAGACGATTCAGTGGCAACGGTCCTAAGAGTCGTCAGTAACTGAACACAGAAAGCATGTTTCCATCATGCGTCGTTGTCCCCAAATCCTCAAAAGGTGGCGGACCTGAAGCAGCCTTATGTAGGTTGTCTCCACTTATTTCCAGAACCTTTCTCAACAGATGTCTGACTGTATCGTTTGCACCCACTGTGGTGTTCCCTTTTTTTTTCATTTTTTTTTAATGTTTATTTATTTTTGAGAGAGGGAGAAAGAGAGAGCACGCACGAACAGGGGAGGGACAGAGAGAGAGAGGGAGACACAGATTCCAAAGCAGGTTCCAAGCTCTGAGCTGTCAGCACAGAGCCCGATGCGGGGCTCGAACTCACAGGCCGTGAGATCATGACCTGAGCCGAAGTCATGACTCAACCGAGCCACCCAGGGGCTCCCCCACCCCCACACTGTGATGTTTCTAACGATGCCTCAGGCTCGGGCTCCCTCATTTAGAACGTCTTAGGGCAATGTATTCACTTGAATTGTCCCCCAAACCTTGAGACTTGAGGGGACACTGTGCTGAGGTCAGCAGCACTGACTGTGCAGTCTTTGAGAGCAGTAGCTGGAACTATACTTTATAGCTGCTAAACATGAAACCTACAACCCTGCCTCTTCCCTGCTCTTACACACACACACACACACACACACACACACACACACACCCTCCACGCCTCCCCAATAGGCACCCCTCCAAAACAACATATGACCCATTGTGTCAGTATTTGGGATGAGGGAGACTTTTTTTTTTAATATAATTTATTGTCAAATTGGCTAACATACAGTGTGTACAGTGTGCTCTTGGTTTTGGGGGTAGATTCCCGTGATTCATCACTTACACACAGCACCCAGTGCTCATCCCAACGAGTGCCCTCCTCAATGCCCATCTCCCATTCTCCCCTCTCCCCCAACCCCTCCATCAACCCTCAGTTTGTTCTCTGTATTTGAGAGTCTCTTATGGTTTGCCTCCCTCCCGCTCTGTTAGAAACTATTTTTTCCCCTTCGCTTTCCCTCTGGTCTTCTGTTAAGTTTCTCAAGTTCCACGTTATGAGTGAAAACATATGCCATCTGTCTTTCTCTGACTGACTTATTTCACTCAGCATAATACCCTCCAGTTGCATCCACATTGTTGCAAATGGCGGGATTTCGTTCTTTCTCATGGCGGGATGAGGGAGACTCTTTAAATGCTGTTATGATGTTCAGAGAAAAGCTGACCAGGTTGCTCTAGCTTTCAAATTGCTGAATTGCAGACAGCATCCAGACTATTTTCAGTACTGAGCGTATACTGTGGAATCAGAAGACTGTGCCCATCTTTACAGAGCACACTTTCCAAGCTGGGACTTCACCCCCTCCGCAGACCATCCCAACACCCCCTCCACCAGGCAGCCTCTGGAAGTACCATGTGTGACTTAGCCAGAGGACACCCCCCCCCTCCCCAGTCATGAACACATTCCTGCACTTCCTTCAATATACGGCGGGGGGCGGGGGTTGTCTTCTGGTCTGGTGCTGTGCTCTGTGGCACCCCATGCCAATGGGCCAGAGGCTCCAGGATCCCCAGAGAGTGGTGCCGCCCGAGGACCTGCAGGGAGGAAAGCAAACTCAGACCCAGGATGCCCATTCCTATGAAAACTCTCAACTTCCTGTCAAGTGGCCGACTGGCCGGAGCTCTCCGGGATGATGCCTTGCAGGTGGCCCAGTACTGGCGTCTGACAGGCAGGGCGGGCACTCAGTGATGACAGCAGCTAAATCAGCCTTCCCAAGTCGTCAGTCCATGCTGACAAGCTCCATCTCTACGACGGTGGCCACTTTTATGTATTTATTTATTTTTTGGCCACACTTATTCAGGTGTCAGTTGTGCCGGTCCCAGGGTGGCCAACAACCGAGGCTGGCCAACGTCAGCTGTCTTCGTCGGTTAGCCCTTCCATGATGGATGCTGTCTGGCGGGCATTAACATGATACAGCCATCCGCATAGTCTCCCAGTCACCCATCCACTTCGCATCTCCTCATCCCCAACCTTCCAGGCCCCTCACCGGCCAGCCAGGCCATTCCCCGGTGCCGTAGGTCAGTGTGAATTCTAACCCTCGTCCACTCTGCCTTCTCCGCCAGGTGGATGACCGGGCATATCCCCCACCTGAGAATGTTTTCCTCCACCACTGTCATCTTGGGCCCCTGCTGGATGAGGCTCCAGGGAAGTTGCCGTCTGCATTTTTGGCTCCAGAACCCCAGAGGCCTTCATTATGGCCCTTGCTCTGGCAAGCGCCACAAGCTCCATATGGCACCTTGTCCCACTGCCTCCACTGTCGGCCATTCTGGCGTGTCAGTTCACTTAGCCTGGGTCATGACCTTCTCCATGCTTCTAGGAGCCATCCAGGTATTGAGGTCACACCATCTCTTAGGGCACTTGCCAGGGCGTTAAATCTTGGATTTCAGGAGAGCTCCCCGTCTTTGTGGTCTGGCCATGGGTCAAGCATCCCGAGAACTCACTCCCACATGTCTTCTCCCAGTTGGTCATGCAGGTCTTCTGGGGGAGTTATAGCCCAGGGGCTAGTAGAGGAGACAGGTACGGGTTGTTGTTTTTTTAAATTTTTTTAATGTTTATTTATTTTTGAGAGAGAGAGACAGCGTGAGCAGGAGAGGGCAGAGACAGAGGGAGACAGAATCCGAAGCAGGTTCCAGGCTCTGAGGTGTCGGCGTAGAGCCCCGACGTGGGGCTCAAACTCACAAGCCGTGAGCTCGTGACCCCAGCCGAAGTGAGATGCTTAACCGACTGAGCCACTCAGGCGCCCCCAAGGTACAGGTCTTAAGGAAAGTGACCTTGTCTTGTAGAGAGAGCTGTTTGCATTGTCTCCGAGCAAGGTGATAACAAACGCTGCTTTTCTTTTTCTTTTTCTTTTTTCTTCTTTTCTTTTTTTTTTTTTTAGTATCCACTGAATTTACTGAGCATAACCACAGAAGTATTGGCTTCATGCAGTCACACACCAACAAAAACACAAGATATAGCACTATTATCCACATTTTGTCCAAGTGTATTTCTTTTGAGGCTCATTTATATATTTTCATATGCCACAGACCGTCACTTAAATAATGGATGTTTTTAATGCTAATTGCTTTCTTGACTTACTCAGTATCTTCTGCAGATATCTTCATGATTCCCACACATAGAAAATGCTGATTTCCTTCCGCCATGATTGCAATGATCGTACGTACTGCAACAGGGTAAAGCTTGGCTCCAGGAGACGTTAAGCCTGGACACATAATGTTTGCTCGACTGAGTACAAATGTGATGGCTCCTTTATCAACTTGCTGGGGCACCAGGATAAAAGGATATTTGTGGAGTAACCTTAGGGTTGGATAAAAAGGTCCTTCCCTTTGTCTAAAAAATAGTAAGTTTTACTGCAAGGGTTTCTCTAAATCCATTTACTGCAAGGATTTCTCTAGGTTCATGGCACCGCACTATTCTGACAGGTTCTTTCTTAGGCATTATATGATTAAGCCATGGTTCTCTACCTGGAAATTGTTCTATCGACTGGTTCTTAATACCCTTAATAATTGAGGTTTTCAACTGGATGCAGTTGGACACATTTTCTTTTTCATCACATTTCTTGAACATGTTCCTAGGTGAAGAGAGCGACGATGGGGAAGAGCCCAGAATGGGAAAAATTGAGTTAGGTAGGGTCGGGCAGATCCCCTTACTCCGGGGAAAGCCGTCAGTGACAATAGGTGCTGTTGTCGTTATCGGGAAAGGGAGACAGCCAGCCGCACTTTACGGCTCTAACAAATACTGACTACTTCCGCACTCTGACTTGGGTGGCCCTTTTGCTGGGTCGTTTGGGGCTACCAATTTCTTCCCAGAGCCGGTAGCTCAGAGGGCGAAGCTTGAGGAAAAAGAAGGGCTAGATCAATGGTTCTAGTTGTAGGAAGAGAATGGAAAGATAGCACTTGCTCTTAACAAGGACGGATGGGCCGTTTCTGCAGGCTCAGAGGAGTCTGGTTGACAGTTACGGGCATCCGGGGCGCCTGGGTGGCTCAGTCGGTTGAGCCTCCGGCTTCGGCTCAGGTCATGATCTCACCGTCTGTGTGAGTTCAAGCCCCGCATCGGGCTCTGTGCTGACAGCTCAGAGCCTGGAGCCTGTTTCGGATTCTGTGTCTCCCCCCAACTCAAGAATAAATTTTAAAAACATTACCATAAAATTTAATTTAAAAAATAAAATATTTTCTCACCAATAGATATCTCAGGGACTGAGAAGGTTTTTTGTTTATTTCTTTCTTTTGTTTTAATTTTTTAATGTTTATTTTTTTAATTTAATTTTTATTTATTTTTGAGAGAGAGAGAGTATGAGTGGGGGGAGGGCACAGAAAGAAGGAGGCGCAAAATCCAAAGCAGGTTCCAGGCTCTGAGCAGTCAACACAGCCGATGCAGGGCTTGAACTCATGAACTGTGAGATCATGACCTGAGCCAAAGTCGGGCGCTTAACCAACTGAGCCACCCAGGCACCCTTAATTTTTTTAATGTTTATTTTGAGAGAGAGAAAGAGAGGGAGAGCACGAGCAGGGGAGGGGCAGAGAGAGAGAAGGAGAGAGAGAATCCCAAGCAGGCTGTGCGCTATCAGCCCAGAGCCCAACATGGGGCTCGATCTCACAAACTGAGAGATCGTGACCTGAGCCAAAATCAAGAGTCAGTCGCTCAACTGACTGAGTCACCAGTTGAGTCACCTCAACTGACTGAGGGCACCCAGGTGCCCCTCTATAAAATCTTTTGGTAGACTGATTTAGTTTGTGGCATCCCTGGCAAGAAGCCTAGGAAAACTAAAGGAATCAGAAAAACCCAGAATTTTGGAGATCTTTGAGGGTAACCCATGCTTATGATGTAAGTGGAGAGAATTGCATGGAGGGCATCAACTAGGTCTGCTCCCACCACTCCTCTAGGTCCCCTGATACTTGGTAAAGAGTGAATGAGGGTTTCCCAGGTGTCCAAGCAAAGCAGGAGCCCAGAAAGCCAGGGGCCAGCCCTCGTAGCCAACTACCTCTCTTCTTTGGCACATCACAGAGGCCCCAACCCACCGAAACATTATTTCTTTGCTTAGGAACAAATGTCATAACTTCTCCAAAGGAAAGAAAGTATGTGTGCTGAAAGAGAATTGTCATCTACCAAATAGGGACACACATCCCAAAGCGACATAGAGAGACATAGAAATACACAGATAGGCCCCAGTTTTAGACTATAATGAATGTAAAATTAAGGAACATACCATTTTTAGAGAGCATGAATGAGCAAGGGGCAGAGAGAGAAAGAGAGAAAGAGAATCCAGTGAGGTTCAGAGAGAGAGGGAGAGAGAGCTCAGAGCTGGGAGCAGGGCTCGAACTCATGAACCATGAGATCATGACCTGAGCTGAGGTTGGATGCTTAACCGACTGAGCCACCCAGGCGCCCCATGGGAAAATATAAATTAATGTCAAGACTCTTTAGTCCTTATCTTTTAGGCTTTTTTAAAAAAATATTTCATTTATTCTTGAGAGAAAGCATGAGCAGGGAAGGGGCAGAGAGAGAGGGGGACAGAGGATCCAAAGCGGGCTTTACACTGACAGCAGTGAGTAGGATGTGGGGCTCAAACTCTGGAACCATGAGATCATGACCTGAGCCAAAGTTGGAGGCTCAACTGACTGAACCGCCCAGCCTCCCCCCATCCTTAGCTTTTATTCTTACAAGTGTCTGCAATAAACACTTTACCAGTCAATCTTAGTCTATTTGGAACTAAAACCATAACATTGGCTTTTAATTTAAATACTGCAGTTTCCTACCTTGCCAAAACAGTAACTTTTAAACCTGTGTTTAAATCACCCAATGGCTTTTTTAAAGTTTATTTATGTATTTATTTGGAGAGAGAGAGGGAGGGAGAAAGAAAGAGCAGGGGAGTGGCAGAGAGAGAGGGAGAGAAAGAGAATCCCAGGCAGGCTCCATACTGTCGGCATAGAGCCCAACTCGGGGCTAGAACTCACAAACCGTGAGATGACCTGAGCCAAAACCAAGAGTCAGATACTTAACCGACTGAGCCATCCAGACAGCCCTCATCCAATGGCTTTTTACCCAAAGCAGACATTTGTCTGCATCTTCAGAGACACTCTCAGAATATTCCCTAGAGGACAGGGAGGACTTTGGGGGAACATAGCCCTTCCCCTGTTGCCAAGCAGTGAGGGTGTTTATTGCCAAATGTTGACATTGAGAGAGCTTAGAGGCTGGTCCAGCTCATCTGGATGCAGAAATAATTTGTAGACCATCAAAATTCTCTGGCAGGTGCAGGCCCCACTTGAAAACAGTCCTAAATGCCAGTAGACCCAGGCAATTCCCCTGCCCCACTGCTCCCACCTACCAGAAACATAGGCCCACAGGATGCCAGAAGGGGACTGGACCCTCCAGGCCACTTGTCGTCTCCCACCCTTCCCGACTCCTGGGCAGACAAGTCAAGCCGCGTGCATCGGTTCAAGTACCCCAGTCACCTGGGACTCAACCCAGAAGTTGTGGTCTGTGTGCAGCCAGACATCAGAATTATTTTAAGCTCTCTAAGTGATTCTAAGGGGCAGCACGGTTTGAGAACCACTTCTCCACGCCAGAGCTTAGCCAACGTTCATGCCAATCTGATTTTAGCAGGTAAAGGGGCTGAAGAAGACAAGCACACAGAGCTATGGAGTGTGGAGGGCACTTTACTCCTGGGTGCAAGGTCATGTGCAGGCTGTGTGACGGTGGGCAAGTCACCTGGCCTCTCTGGGCTGAGTCTCCTCGTGTCTAAAGTTGAATGGGTGCATTCACCGTCAGAGATCTGGTCCACTGCCAAGTTCTGGGCTTTTACCCTAAGGCCTGAAGGCCTCAGGTGATTGTTGTTCCCTGCTCCAAGTCGCTCCCTCCAAAGCAGGGTTCAGCTGGCTTGTCCTCGAGGCCATTTGAAAACTCTCTGCTCTTTTCTGGGGGTACAAACCTGGGGTTAATGTGGCAGAAGGGTCTCAGAAGCCCAAGTGGACTTTAGAACAAGAAGGGCATGGACTGGAGAAAATTGCCTATGGGAAGAGAGGTCAGTAAGGATATCAGAGACGCCACTAGATGGGCTCAATCAATGAGTGGGATTTGGGAGAAAAGATAAGACTGAGCTTTCTGAGGGGGGTGACAGACTGAGTTGATAGAGCCCTTGTCCCTGGGATGTCTCTCTCTTCAACTCATCTGTAGTTCTATTCATGAAACATCTTGTGATATGCATGTCAATAGGGCCTTTCTCTTTCTCCCAAATTAAAAACTTGTTTCCAGTAGATAGAAAGGTGTCTCCACTTGGACTGAGACTTCTAAATGCATCTGAAAGTTGCCCGAGGCTCTGAGCTCTGGTCATCACCCCATGTCTCGGTGATCATTGCACTGGGTCGGGGACCGATAGGAAAATCAGTTCCTTTCCAACATTTGTACTTACGTGTCCCAGTCTCCAAGAAGGCTATGCCTGCAAAGAGGGAACATGAGAGGTTACAATTCTCTAACTAGACCATGGCCTTGATATAGAAGTGACTGACTCCTGGGGCGCCTGTGTGGCTCTGTCAGTTGAGCATCCGACTCTTGATTTTGGCTCCGATCATGATCTCACGGTTAGTGAGATCAAGCCCCGGCTCAGGCTCTGTGCTGATAGGGAGGAACCTGCTTGGGATTCCCTCTCTCCCACGCTCTCTCCTTCTCTCTCAAAATAAATAAGTAAACTTTAAAAAAAAAAAAAAGTGACTGGCTCCTTAACTACATCTGTGACTGCAGTGAGCCAGGCCACGTTTTGGACACAGGTGGGAAAGACGAGCAAAAGCAGATGCTCAAGGTCTAGTTGGGGAGGCAGGTGTGTCAGCAGGTGAGTTCAATCAGTCCAGGGTCGCAGCACTGACATGAAGTCTGTGCAGAATTGAGGGAGCAGGAGAAAGAGAGGCACGTCTGTAGGATTGGGCTTGAAGGGACAGCAAAGAGTCGGTTGTGCCTTTTTTTTTTCCTTCTAATTTTAATTCTGTTTTCTAAGAATACAATTGAACATTTGGTAAAACTCTAAAAAACAGAAACAAAATACTTCCTTTTATCCTTGTTCCAAACCACCCATTGTTGCCCCTTGTAAATAACCTTTGTTCTGGAACTGGAAGTGATCTATAGAATGTATCGTTTCCTCAACTTCGGAAGTGCATTGAAGAGGAATATAGTAGGCAGAGCAAAATTTGGAAAACTGTGGCCAGTGTTGAAGGAATGGCGAGACCGGAATTCACTGCAAGGCTTCGGCTACTCCACGAGCAGAGAATTGGGATGAAGTTATAGGAAGTTTTATATGAAGTTATAATAACAACGAAAGCTGGGAGGTCCCAGGGAAAATTGGAGGGAAAGAGAGCTCATCCTACAGGAGGGGCCAGGCTCGGACTGTCCTTCCGTACAGCAGTCCCGGGAGCCTCTGGTGTGTGAAGTTACACCTGTCTGTCCGCATATCTGTAATGGTTGCCTGATCTGTGCTGAGGTGATAGAGGCCACACCCGCTGGCCCCGAGTTCCACATAAAGCCGGTTTGGTCATTCAGAATGCTGGACATTGCATCAAGACTCTCTAACATTTTAAAGAATAATGTCCCTGTCGCTTCGATTTGTTGGTTTCTTACTTTGTAAGAAGGCACTTCGACTAATAGCTTATTTAATCACTTACCACTCCCAAAAGGTTATTAAACCATTTCACACTCGAGAATTGTGAGGTTCCTAATGAAAGCAAAGAACAGCACCGGTAAGGATGATATGAGGATTTCTTTATTTTTTATTTATTAAAAAGAAATTTTTTTCCATTTTTTTTTTGAGAGACATAGAGAGACAGAGCACAAGTGGGGGAGGGGCAGAGAGAGAAGGAGACACAGAATCCGAGGCAGGCTCCAGGATCTGAGCTGTCAGCACAGAGGCTGACACGGGGCTCGAACTCACAAACTGTGAGATCATGACCTGAGCCGAAGTCGGACGCTCAACTGACTGAGACACCAAGGTGCCCCGAGGATTTCTTTTTATAATTATCTGAAAAGGTTGTCATCATGTGCCTTAGTAACAGTACAATCCTACCCAGTGATCCCATTATCCCTGGTCCTTGGCCATCCCGGCCCATGTTACCAGTGGTAACGCACAACCTGTGCTCATAAGAACAGAAAGAAATCAACTATGAGCTGTCACCAGATGGTAGGCCCTGCTGCAGTCACAGGATGGGCCCAAACCCAGAGCAGATCCTAGCAGATGCTGATCAAAGAAATACTATCATACAAGCCTGAAGGAACACCTTGCCCTTTGAGCATTAAGAAATCTGAAAGCAAGCATGAACATAAACGAATACAATTTTAAATTTTGTATTTTTTACGGTGAATAGTCATCATCTTCCCCAACGGCCTCTGAAGCCAATAGTCCTGATTAATTTTTTTAATGTTTGCTTATTTATTTTGAGAGAGAGAGAGAGAGAGAGAAAACAAGTGGGGAAGAGGCAGAGAAAGGGGGAACAGAGGATCCAAAGCAGGTTCTGTGCTAACAGCACAGGAGGCTCCAACTCATGAATCGCGAGATCATGATCTGAGCCCAAGTCAGATGTTCAACCAACTGAGCCATCCAGGCACCCCAGTCCTGATTATTATTAAAAAATCACAAAGTTCTGGGGGTGCCCGAGTGGCTCTGTTGGTTAAGCATCAGATTCCTTTTTTCTTTTTTTAATAACTATTTTTTAGAGAGAGAGACAGAGTGCAAACAGGGGAGGGGCAGAGAGAGAGGGAGACACAGCATCTGAAGCAGGCTCCACGCAGGGCTCAAACCCATGAACTGTGAGATCATGACCTGAGCTGAAGTCAGACGCTTAACCGACTGAGCCACCCAGGTGCCCCTAGTGTCAGACTCTTGATTTTGGCTCAGGTCAAGATGTCATGGTTGGTGAGATCCCTGCTTGGGATTCTCTCTTTCTCCCTCCCCTAACAAACAAACAAATAAACAGACAAACAAACAAATCAACAAATCGTTTTTTTAATCACAAAGTTGGATCAATGTTCTCCTTTTCAAAAACCATGTTCATATTTTCTCTGTGAAACAGAGCTATCTGCAAAGTCTTGAACCACAATATAACTTTGGCTAAGCAAATCAGCATCTGGAAAGATATTTTTATTTATCTTTTTTAATTTTTAAGTAATCTCTACACACCACCCCAAGATCAACAGTCGTGTGCTCCACGGACTGAGCCAGCCAGGCACCCCCAGAAAGATAATTCTTAAACGGGAAGAGTTGGGAATGTTTACATTTATTTTTTATTTACCCATGATAAGCAGTATTTCTGCCATTCTAATGAAGCTTAAACCTTAGATTTAATCTATAAAAATTAGGAGATTGAGATTAAATTCCTGATGCCCTATTGTAAATTCAATAAAGGTTAACATAAAACGATGCACAAAACAAACTTCAGTTGTTCCTGCCCTTATTTTTGGAAGATCATTTGAGATTAAAAGAACAAAACAAAACCCCACAGTGCATAAGAACAGTGTCCCCCTTCTTTAATAACGCTATTTTCAAAGTCTCTGTTAACTGAAACACTACAGAATAACTCACCAGATTTTTAAAAATCCGAAATCTGGTTTTATTTTATTTTATTTTTTTAAGTAACCTCTACCTCCAACATGGGGCTCAAACCCACAACCCTGAGATCAAGGGTTGCACTCTCCGCTGTCTGAGCCAGCCAGGCATCCCCTCCAAGCTTCTTATTGAAGGGAATCAAAGTTCTAAACTAGTATATGTGAAAAATTAAGTTGTGTTTAAAAAAGGAAAACCCTCAAGACTTAAACCTTAGACATAGTGAAGGTTAAGAATGCGTGCTTGTGGCGGCGCCTGGGTGGCTCAGTCAGTTGAGTGTCCAACTCTTGATCTCCGCACAGGTAGTGATCCCAGGGTTGTGGGATTGAGCCCTGCCTCGGGCTCCGTGTTAAGTGTGGAGCCCGCTTAAGACTCTCTCTCTCTCTCCCTCTCTCTGCCCCTCTCCCCTCCTCCCATACTCTCTCTAAAATTAAGGGGTGCCTGGGTGGCTCAGTTAAGCGTCCGACTTTGGCTCAGGTCATGATCTCGCGGTCCGCGGGTTCCAGCCCCGTGTCAAGCTCTGTGCTGACAGCTCAGAGCCTGGAGCCTGTTTCAGATTCTTTGTCTCCCTCTTTCTCTGACCCTCCCCTGTTCATGCTCCCTCTCTGTCTCAAAAATAAATAAATGTTAATAAAATAAAAATTAAAAAGAAGAAGGGGGAGGAAGAGGAGGAGGGGGAGGAAGAGGAGGAGGGGGAGGAAGAGGAGGAGGAGGAAGGAGAGGAGAAGGAGGTAAATAGGTAAATAGGATTCTGTTCAATATATATTCTTTTCAATATGGGATTTGAGTTTCCTGATATTTAAAAAAAAATTTTAAACGTTTATTTATTTTTGAGACAGAGAGAGACAGAGCATGAACAGGGGAGGGTCAGAGAGAGAGAGGGAGACACAGAATCCGGAAACAGGCTCCAGGCTCTGAGCTGTCAGCACAGAACCCGACGCGGGGCTTGAACTCACCAACCACGAGATCATGACCTGAGCCGAAGTCGGACGCTTAACCGACTGAGCCACCCAGGCGCCCCGAGTTTCCTGATATTAAACATAATGTGCATATTTCATTTATATAGTACTTCCCTGAAAGAAAAAAAAAAGCACCACTTTATACAATACGTGGCCTATTGCTAATGCCCAGTGATTCACAGACTGTTGAAGCTGAACAAATCTTAGGATTTGAATTCAAAGATGGTCACCTTTTTTTTTTCCACACCCCATTTCAAAATGAAATATTCTGCGGAACTCCAATATTTAAAATAGATCATAGTTTGTTCCATAGACTATCGCTCTTTTCTTAAGTGATATAACTGCACAAAATATCTGGGGGAACAGGACAAGAAAACGAGCAGTTTGTTTTCAACAAATATATTTAAGCTCTCCTTTTTCTTTTCATAAGGACAAGTACTTGGCAATAGAATTTTTCAGCAACAAAGTTACTTTTTTTAGTTTATTTATTTATTTTGGGGAGGGGAGGAACAGAGAGAGAGGGAGAGAGAAAATCCCAGGCAGGCTCTGCACTGTCAGCACAGAGCCCAACATGGGGCTGGAACCCACCACCTGTGAGATCATGACCTGACCTGAAATCCAGAGTCTGATACTTAACCGACTGAGCCACCCAGGTGCCCCAAATAAATTAAAAAAAAAAAAAAAAAAGCCTGTCAGTGTCCACTGTATTAGCAAAGTATATTTCAAGATAAATGAGGGGCGCCCGGGTGGCTCAGTCGGTTAGGTGTCTGACTTCAGCTCAGGTCATGATCTCAGGGTTCGTGGGTTCGAGCCCCGTGTCAGGCTCTGTGCTGACAGCTCAGAGCCTGGAGCCTGCTTCGGATTCTGTGTCTCCTTCTCTCTCTGCTCCTCCCCAACTAGTACTCTGTCTCTGTCTCTCAAAAAATAAAATAAAAACGATTAAAAAAATTAAAATCACAAAATAGATGAAAAGGATAAGGTCAATGAGACCAAAGATGGAATGCCCAGTTTGTAAGCGGCCCCAGGTGTATGAGAATGAAAGAAGCTACAACTAGGATTCTTCACAGCTCCATTGGAGAAGACAGACGTGACAACTACAAGTAGGTAGCTATTGTATTTTTTATTGTACATAGTGACTTATGTAGTGAGGGTGGGATCCCTAAAAACACTGCAAGATACAGAAACAACCAAATGGCTCCTACGAAACAATTACTGCAGCACATTGGAACGGGAATGGAGTAAGCAAAATGTCAGACCCACAAAATCTAAGCAGAAGACCCTGAACCTCAAGGAGCACCCAACGTCCAGCACGTCCTGGGAGTTGTAGGCCTTCAGCCCAGCCAGCAGCCTCAGTCTCCTCTTGGGGAAGAGAAGCCCCGCCTTCCGCCCCGCCCCCCGGAGTACTAACTGCTGTCCCGCCTCGCTCAAAGGAGCGTCGGTCTCCCGAGAGCCCCGCCCCCCAGAGACCCAGCGCAGCCCAGCGGGCTGGGACAGCCTGACTCGAGATGTGATCGTGATAGAGCATCTTCACGAATTTCCGATGGCGCGATTTGTTGTGGCCAAAGCTGGATTTCTCGCAGGCCAGCAAGTGCCACACCTCCGGAAGCCTGAGGCGAGCTGGCCAGGGGTACAACCTGGCCTCCAGAAACCCAGCGCGTCCCGCCCTTCCCGCTGCCTCGCTCCGCCCCCATTCGCCACGCCCCCACTTGCCACGCCCCACCTCGGACATGCGCAGTGCCGCCGGTAGGGGTGGGGCTAGCGGCTCGCTCAGGCCTGGCGGTTGGGGAGGCGGTTTAGAACACATGCGGAAGCTCCTAAGCCGGTATTTGAAACGGAAACTCATCGGTTAAAATAGAAATACCGGTACCTGGAAACCTGGAACTTGTCTTTTCGAAGCCACCTTTCCCGTCATCACCTCTGCCTCTCCGGGTTCCCATAATCGTCCTTATGGACCGCTGGTCGTGTGGTTGCCTGCAGAACGCCTCCTGGACCCCCGGCTGGTTGAACTCCCAATACCTTGTCAGGCCTCTTAGAGGGACTGTCCAGTGCAGTCCCTTGCTGCACAAACATAGGCACCTCCGGCGCGCAGGTCAGTGACCTCCTAACCCCCTTGGGGGACCACGCCCAAGCCACTTCCCTGACTCCCAGGTGGGAGTCCCAAGTGGCTGATTATTTTATTTCGGACCTCTTGGCCTAATTCACACCGGCCAGCTGGACCAGAAGCTCCCGTTCATCCTTCCCAAAACGTCAGGGAGGTTTGTGGAGGGGCTCCTTTGGAACCCCTTATAAATATCTTCTTTTTTTTTTTTTTTTTTAATTTATATACGTATTTTGGAAGAGAGCGAGCATGAGCAAGGGAGGGGCGGAGAGAGAGAATCCCAAGCAGGCTCCGGGCACTCAGCGCAGAACTAGACACAAACCTGAGATCGTGACCTGAGCTGAAATCCAGAGCCCCACACCTGAGGGACTGAGCCACCCAGGCACCCCTCTTTTTTTTTTATATATATTTATTTGAGAGCACGCCTAGCAGAGGGGCGGGGGGGTGGGGATGGGGGGAGAGAATCCTAAGCAGGCTCCATGCTGTCAGTGCAAAGCTGCAGATTCCTGCTCAATCTCAGGGATCGTGAGATCAGGACCTGAGCCCAAATCAAGAGTCAGTGGCTTAACGGACTGAGCCACCCAGGGGCCCCTAAATATCCCTTTTTAAATATCCTTTCAGAAGACAGAATAATTAAAACAATCTGTCGCTGTTGGGAGTTGTACTGATAATTTTCTTATGTCATTTTTCTATTTAGTTTTTCTGGTTAACTCCAATTACAAGGTCACGACACACATCTCCAGCTAATTTATGCACAGCTCCAATTCTGTGCAGGGAGGATGCAAAACGGCAAACTATCCATGGTAGGACTTTCTGGAGCATCAATTCTACAAGATTTGGAAGAGATGAAGTCATTTCCAAGGTAAGTAATTGAAAACTTAAAACTAAGACAAGGCTGGAAAGTCCTATGCCATTAGCGATGGTTCATAATCTATGCCTGAAATGTCAGACTTTCTCTAAGAAGAGACCCTAAGAATGACTTATTTCCCATTATTTTAAACAAAAAATTATAAGGCATAGCAAGTCCCATCAAAAAACCCGACCAATTTTGTGGCATCTGGCTGGCTCAGTCGCTAGAGCCCCTCGATCTCGGGCTCAGGAGTTAGAGCCCCACGTTGGGAGTAGAGTTTACTTAAAAATTAAATTAAAAAAATAGTATAGTCATTGGCATACAGGTGCTTTGTGTGCATTAGCAGTGGCTACTTGTAGACCAGTAACATCAGATGTTGTACATCTTGCCAACACTCCAAAGTGTGATTGGCCTGCAGGTTGTATTTGGAAGCAACGTGGAACTTTTTCTCAAGCCGTTTAAAATATATTTTTGGGGGGGGCGCCTGGGTGGCTCAGTCGGTTGAACGTCCGACTTCAGCTCAGGTCATGATCTCACAGTTTGTGAGTTCGAGCCCCGCGTCGGGCTCTGTGCTGACAGCTCAGGGCCTGGAGGCTACTTCGGATTCTGCGTCTCCCTCTCTCTCTGCCCCTCCCCTGCTCACGCTCTGTCTCTCTCTCAAAAATAAATATTTAAAAAAATTTAATAAAATGTATTTTTTTAAAGACTCAATATAAACTCTATATACATATCAGCTAAAAATGTTGAGAGGGAAATAACTTCTATGCTATGTATTGAAAATGAAAACATTCTTCCAGGAAAACATTAATTGGGGGATATATTCTGTGGGTATGCCTGTATTATGAACTAGATGGCAAAAATCCCATTTATTTTATTTTTTAAATATAAAGTTTATTTATTTTGAGAGAGAGAGAGAGAGTGCGCGCAAGTGGGGGAGGGGGATAGAGGATCTGAAGAGTGCTCTGTGCTGACAGCAGAGAGCCCGATGTGGGGCTCAAACCCATGAACCGTGAAATCGTGACCTGAGCTGAAGTCAGATGCTTAACCGACTAAGCCCGTTGATTTTAAAGACTTTAAAGATTATGGGGCGCCTGGGTGGCGCAGTCGGTTAAGCGTCCGACTTCAGCCAGGTCACGATCTCGCGGTCCGTGAGTTCGAGCCCCGCGTCAGGCTCTGGGTTGATGGCTCGGAGCCTGGAGCCTGTTTCCGATTCTGTGTCTCCCTCTCTCTCTGCCCCTCCCCCGTTCATGCTCTGTCTCTCTCTGTCCCAAAAATAAATAAATAAATTAAAAAAAAAAAAAATGTTGAAAAAAAAAAAAAATAAAGACTTTAAAGATTAAAGCTATAACTTCAAGTAAACTTGGCGCTGAGAAGTCCTTTCAGCTTATGACCCCAGAGTTCTGCAGTCCTGTGTCAGTAATGATCCCTTGCCAACATCAGCATACAAAGGTGCCCTAATGTTGTGCATTAACACAGACCTCCTTTGACCCCAGAGTCCTCTCCATTTCCCATTTTCCTCTGCTCCATTCAAGTACCTCTCCTCTCGTCTCCTGAACCCATTCCATTCCGGCTTTCCTCCACACCACTTTGCTTTCATGGTGTCACCAATGTTTTCCATTTTGCTAAATTCAAGATTCAGTTTTTGTTCTCTCAGTCTTATAGCTGCATTTGAAACACGATTGAGCACTTCTTTCCTCTGGATTCTCAAGCCCCTCCCACCCCCGCCCCCAATTCCCTCCCATCTTACTCTATCTTCCTTTTATTCCTCCTCCTCCTCGTTCAGATCTCTGGGACCCTCAGCCCCTTTCTCTTTCTTGTGGGCCCTCTCTTCTCAGAGCAAACCTACAGAGGCTCCCAGCTTTGAATACCATCTATCTGCTGAGAACCCTTAGGCCTGGGTCTTCTTTTCTGAGGGGAGCACTCAGGAGCCATCACTGACTCTCTTTCCCTTCCCACCCCACCACATGCAGTCCTCCAACAAGTCCTCTTGACATGCATCCTGATTGCAGCCTCTTCTCATTGCATCCATTTCTACAACCAGTTTCAGCCACTGTCCTCTCTTACTGATCTTCTGCAAACACCGTCTTCGAAACTAGCTTCCTGCTTCCCTCTATACTCTCCTGGAGTCCATTCTCCAGTCAGCATCCACAGTGCTCCATAAAAAAACATGAAGGGGCGCCTGGGTGGTTCAGTCAGTTAAGCATCCGACTTCAGCTCAGGTCACGATCTCGCGGTTCGTGAGTTCGAGCCCGGCGTCGGGCTCTGTGCTGACAGCTCGGAGCCTGGAGCCTGCTTTGGATTCTGTGTCTCCCTCTCTCTGCTCTGCCCCTGCTCATTCTCTCTCTCTCTCTCTCTCTCTCTCTCTCTCTCTCTCTCTCTCTGGATTCTGTGTCTCCCTCTCTCTGTTCCGCCCCTGCTCATGCTCTCTCTCTCTCTCTCTCTCTCAGAAATAAAGAAACATTAAAAAAAATTTTTTTTAAACATGAAAGACAGGGGTGCCTGGGTGGCTCAGTCGGTTAAGCAGCTGACTCTTGATTTTGGTTCAGGTCATGATCTCATGGTTTGTTGAATTGAGACCCACATCAAGCTGTGTGCTGACAGCATGGAGCCTGCTTGGGATTCTCTCCCTCCTTCCCTCTCTGCCTCTCCCATGTGCAAGCTTGCTCTTTCTCTCTCTCTCTCTCAAAATTAAATAAACAAACTTAAAAAAAAAAAAGAAAACCATGATATATGTTAACCCCAACCCCCACCCCCCACAGACACCCCACTCCCCCTCCATTCCCTCCTATCCCCATTTATAACCCTCTCACTGGCTTCTCACTGCAATAAAATAAAAGCTTAGGTAACCAGATAACCTGACCCCTGCCTACCTTTTTGACCTCATCTCCTCTCCTTGCTTGTTCATACTACTGTGTGTCAGATTTTCTGGTATCTAGAGCTGAAAGCAATCTTAACTGAGAAACAGTAAATCATAGAATCTATTGAGCATGGGAGGCTTGGAAAGAAATGTATTAAGAGAGAATGAAGGGCCCAAAATGGTTTAAAAAAAAACACAAAAGCATATAAAACAATGAAAACATAACTGATCTGTATGTATATACCCAAAAGAATGTCTCAACAAAGTGAATGTTTAGAAACCAAGCCAGCATCAAAGAAATGGAAATACCTTTGATTATATTTTAAAAACAAAAAAATATATATTTAGTAAATATAAAAGGACAAATATTGAACATATTATATTTCTGGCCCATAATGCAATACAATTAGAAGTAACAGAAATAGGGAATTTAAAGATGCTCAGCTTGGAGCTCCTGGGTGGCTCAGTTGGTTGAGCATCTGACCCTTGGTGTCGGCTCAGGTCACGATCTCACAGTACATGGGATTGAGCCCTGCATTGGACTCCCCACTGACGACATGGAGCCTGCTTGGGGTTCTCTCTCTCCGCCCCCCTCTCTCTCTGCTCCTCCACCACTCATGCACATGTTCTCAAATAAATACACATTAAAAAAAAAATTAAAATGCTCAATTCTTTGAAAATGTTAAGATATTCTTTTAAATAAATTAATGCCTGGGTCAGGGTGCAAATCCCAAGCACAACTGCAGTGCCTATAAATATATGTGCTTGTAAATACACCATACCCAGATATATGCAGGGTGATAAGAGAGCTCTCTGACTCAGAAGCTTCTGTTGTAACCAGGTTATGTTAAGGTCTGCCACAGAGTCCTTTAACATCATCTTAGTACAAAAGGGAGCACCAGTGAAGGCAGTACTAGGAACTATAACTATTACAGATGCCTAATAAGTAGGACTGTGTTCTACTGGGCCTGACCTTGACCTCAGGATCCTTTCCAGCCAGGGCTCCAGGCCACACCACTAACGGATCTGTGTTACATACAAGCTCAAAACGGCCCTCCCAACGGCAGGCAGCCTGGAAACCGGCACGTGCGTGATGGCCCTCACGTGAGGACTCAGGATCCCAAAAGTTCTGGTCAGGCCTCAGCTTCAAATCTGCCTCACCCACAAAACACTCCCGACCCTCACCTTGGCTATACATAGCAGTCTCTTCTGAGATTTCCTTGCAATTCCTTTTCTCGTGACTCCCTTGCAGGCAAAAGAGGAGAAACACTACTTGGGGAGCTCTGTTATGTGCCAGGACTATGATCATCAAGAAGGCGGAGGCCACAGGATTGCACCCCAACCCCGGGGACCTGCCAAAGAAGAACTGCCACCAAAGTTTCCATCGAGGACCCTCCCAGAACTCTTCAGTGACCTCACCGAGCGGTGTGCCTCTGGAAAAAGCTCAACACTCACCCTAAATGAGATGTCTCTTCCCCATGCCTGGGAGGATAGGGGATAGATCCTCTAGGGGCGGATGCCTGGGTACAGATGTGACCCAGCAGCTCTGGAGCGAGTGGGTGTACTCAGGCGAGTTCTAGTTAATTTGTACATGAATAAAAAGCACTGGGATAGGGAAAAGGGCTCTTGAGTCCAGTAAGTGAATTTTATTTATTTTTTTATTTTATTTTATTTTTAATTAATTAATTAATTTATTTTTTTAATGTTTACTTATTTTTGAGACAGAGAGAGACAGAGCATGAACGGGGGAGGGTCAGAGAGAGAGAGGGAGACACAGAATCTGAAACAGGCTCCAGGTTCTGAGCTGTCAGCACAGAGCCCGACGCGGGGCTGGAACTCATGAACCGCGAGATCATGACCTGAGCCGAAGTTGGACGCTGAACCGACTGAGCCACCCAGGCACCCCAGTAAGTGAATTTTAATATATAGGAGTTCATCCGCAAGACATCAGTCTACATTTGTTCTCTAGCTAGTAAGATTTTGACAGGAAGCAGGAGAAGAGCGGGAAGGCCACCCTGCTGGGCACCACCGTAGAGGCGTTTAGATCTGGATCAGGCTCCCACAGCAGGGGGCCCACCTGTGTGCTAACCGGCCTACAAGGCACTGTCCCTCGGGCTGAACAGGGCTCCATACAACCTCAGTGTTGCCAGCACTCTGGACAACTTCATTTTTCTTTCATATTTTTGAGGTAGAATTTGTACTCAGGACCCTGTCCTGCATACGCAGAGGACTTAGGGCCCCGCAAACAAGCGAATTCACAAGAAGCTCTGAAGATTACCGCACAAGTGTTTGGTGTCGTCTTGTGTATTACTGAATTGTCCATTAGTCAAGAGACTCGGTGTAACAACCTCAACAGGATGTCAAAAGCGGGACTGCAGAAGCCCCAGGCCTGAGCCAAGGGAGGCCGTAGACCCAAGATTCAAAGCACGTGCTCCGGACACCAGCTCTGCGATTGTACAAACTGCTTAACGCCATTCAACATTCATTTCCTAGTCTGGTAAATGGGCACTTTCACCTAAAAGGGATTGAGGGGCGCCTGGGTGGCGCAGTCGGTTAAGCGTCCGACTTCAGCCAGGTCACGATCTCGCGGTCCGTGAGTTCGAGCCCCGCGTCAGGCTCTGGGCTGATGGCTCGGAGCCTGGAGCCTGTTTCCGATTCTGTGTCTCCCTCTCTCTCTGCCCCTCCCCCGTTCATGCTCTGTCTCTCTCTGTCCCAAAAATAAATAAAAAACGTTGAAAAAAATAAATAAATAAATAAAAGGGATTGAAATGGTGTAGAAGGTCTGGGGCCACTAGTAAATGCTACTGGTATTTGTTGGTGTTAATATTACTATTATCAAACCTGCTGAAGGAAGTGACAGCCCAGTGTTCTCTGAGACAAACATGAATGAGAACCATTCATATCAATAATCACCTCCCACAATCCAGCATTAAGAGCAACTCAGGGGCGCCTGGGTGGCTCAGTCGGTTAAGGATCTGACTTCCGTTCAAGTCATGATCTCATGGTTCATGGGTTCGAACCCTGCATCGGGCCCTGTGCTGACAGCTCAGAGCCTGGAGCCTGCTTTGGATTCTGTGTCTCCCTTGCTCTCTGCCCCTACCTCGTTCGCTCGCTCTCTCGTTCATGCTCAAAAATAAACATTAAACAAAATTTAAAAGCAACTCAGAAAATAGATGTCAATGCAGCCAATTAAGCCGACTGTGCTCTTTCCCCATGGGAGCCCAGTGTGCAATGGCTGCAAACAGTAGCCTCCTTGGTAGTGTATGCAGCCTGTTGATTGTACAGGTTGCCCTAAGGGACCTTGGAGACAGCCCTTTCCAGTGGACATTGAGGTGTGGCCTCATGCCACAGTCTAGGCTCCAGTCTAGGCTCAGACAGGTATGTGGGGTGTATTTGGAAAGCCCCAGGGCACAATGGCCAGGGTCCACATTGGCCAAGTGATCATGTCCATTCGCACCAAGCTGCAGAATAAGGAGCATGTGATTGAGGCCCTACGTAGGGCCAAGTTCAAGTTCCCTGGCCGCCGGAAAATCCACATTTCCAAGAAGTGGGACTTTAACGTGGATAAATTTGAAGACATAGTGGCTGAAAAGCTGCTCACCCCAGATGGCTATGGGGTCAAATATATCCCTTATCATGGTCCCTTGGACAAATGGAGGGCTCTGTGCTCATGAGAACCTCGGCACTGCCCCTTCTCTGTCATGCCCACCAATAAGTCCTACTTCCCGTCTTAAAAAAAAGAAAATACACGTTAAATCCCTTCCCATTAAATGTGGTTTTTTTATTGTGTTTATTTCTACAGAAGCATCTCCCGTCCCTGATAAGCACAGAAGACGAGAGAAAAGAGTAGGAGGGAAGAAGTACCCCAGGACAACAGTCCAGTCTCTGAAGATTCACCCAGGTTGGGACAGAGGACCTGCCCGAAGCCAGGACCAGCCTGTCTTCTTATCTCCCCGGTGGCACCCAGCCATCCTTTAAGCCCACCGTTATTTTTTGATTCAGTGCTTTTGAATGCTGTGGAAGCACAGGTACTCCCTTGATTTGAATCCCATGCAGACCACCTTGGCAGTCTGCACCTGCCATCCTTCCCTGCCCGTGGTCCTCGGTGTCCCCACATACAAGCCGTAAGCTCCTCGCACCACTCCCGTCCCCACGGCTGTCTGTGTCAGCCCTGGCCCACCTCCCACACCTGCTGCTGGGCTCGGTGCAGCTCAGGATCTTCTTGCTGCCCATATAAAAACAGTCTTTGGTTTTGTCCCTTCTTTGGCTATCCACCACGTGAGCTTTCATTGGCTTCATTGTGGTTTAAGGGCCACATCGGTTCTTTCCAGGTGGCCTGAAACACGGTATCTGCCTGAGTAAGAAGTTGAAGAAGCTCCCAGCAGCCCATTCAGCCTTGGGGGTTGCCAGAGGGAGAGGCTGGGGTCCTATCACCGGGCCGCCCAGCATGGAGGGAGTTGCCAGTTGTAGGACAAACCCTGGGGGCAGCTGGTTCCGTGTGGGGCATCACCACTGCTGCTGATGCTGTGGGTGGAGGGGAGGCCCCAGGGTCACACTATGGACTGTGCTGGGGAAAGGGATGGTCCTTGTGTCTTGGTGGGGGACTGGCAGGCCCTTTGGATGGGCTGCTGGCCTTCCACTGACTCCCAGTGCTCCCCAGGCCGCTGACTTTTTGAGTTACAGAACACAGCAGAGGTGGGCAGGCCCACCGAAACCAGGCTCCTCCGGGTCGGCAGAGACCCTGGGCTGAAGCCTGTGGGAGTGGGAAGGACAGCAACTATTGGCAGGATCAGCTGAAGGCAGAGGCTTCGCAGCAATGGTCCACCCTCCACCTTGGGGCTCTTGCAGCCTAGGATCAGGTAGTTGGCCATCACTTCCTCTTAATTCTGGCCCCTCAGCAGGTCCTGGATCTGGTCCCACTCATAGCCCACAGATAATTTCACCTCAGTTCTGCCAGGGATCCTTGTAGTCAGGGAGTGGCTCACTGTAAGGCTTTAGTAGTTCTGCTTCACGGGCCATGGTCATCCATGGGCCCTTCATGGTTTCCTCTAAAGCGCTTCTCTCACTGGGACTGAGGGGCAGGAATCTCTCTAGCAGGTCTCCCACGCTGCACAGACGTGGAAAGGGGAACGTGGTATATCCTGCTCAGCACCCACTCCCACAGCTCCCTGAAGTCCTGCCAAGGCAGGGACCTGCTGGTCACTGGACAGTCGTTGTATAGAGGATGGCTCCAGGCTCCACCCATCTCCTACGAGACTGTTGTACTCTTGGTGTAAGGGGGACTACCACAGAAGGGGGTCAGCTTATGGGCGGCGGTGAACTCATTGCTGAATCCAGAGTATGCGACCTCGATGTTCGGGTCGGATTCCAAAAGCAGGCTCTCTGGCTTTAGGTCCCTGTGGGTGACACCTTCCTGGTGGTGGTACCACACAGTGGGTGCTATCTGGCAGAATCTGCCTCGGGGCTCCCCCTTTCTCATGCAGGCATGGCGCAGTTCAAACACCTGTCCTTCACTAGTGGACTCCGTGACCGGGTCGCCTGCTTCCATGGTGCCAGCGACCTCAAGTAGTTTCACGACTCGGGGGTTGTGATTCAGGGCCTTCATGCTCTGGACTTCAAGGAATAGTCTCTGGAGGCTGGAGGAGCCCTGCTGACTCTTGTTAATGACCTTCATGGACGCCTCTGTCCCACTCGGGCTGTGCCAGACCAACCCCACCTGGGCAAAGCTGCCCTGGCCGACGGTCCTGAGGAGCCGGTGGTGGTCACTGTGGCTCTCCCGGTCACGGGGATGGCCACAAGGCCCCCGCAGCTCAGTGACTCACTGCTAGGAATGCTAACTAAAAGTGCCCCCTAACAGTACTAACAAACTAAATAAAGATGGGAAAGAAAAGAAAAAATGAGAAAAGAGAGGGAAAAAGCAAAACTGTGGCCAAAAGTCCCTCAGGTCCCCAGACACCAGCTTCCTGGCCTAAAAAAACCAAAACATGTAGGCCTGGCCAAGGGCTGATACAGAGAGGTGCTTAGGATTTTCTCTCGATGGCTCTTCTTGAGATCAGTGCAAGAAATGCACCTGTAAGGCTGGGGATGATTCACAGTGGCTTTCCCACTTGGTTCTCAGGAACCCTTTACTCTTAAAAGCGCGGGGGAGGGATGCCCCCAGAGGCCTTTTTGTTTACGTGTCTTACAGTGATTGATACATACCTTACTAGAAATTAAAACCTGAAGGATGCTTCAGTAGCCTTTTCATGTCTAGTTTGGGAATCTGTAATAATTTTTGATGTTTAAAGAAAGCCATGATATCTATACTTAGAATAATTCAATTCCTTTTTCTTTAAACTCTGGATGATCGGTCTCAAAATGATACCACAATTTAACTGGCTTCACGATAGCCAATGACAAAGACTCTCCCTGACTAAACTTGAGTCGTTCTCCTCTAGGTCTGGACCTTGCAGCCTGCCCTTGTCTGGCCTGCATCACCCAGTTGTAGCAAGAACCTTGCCAAGTCAGTTTAAAGAGAACTCCCCACCCTCAATATCTCATAATATTCTTCACACACACACCCCACCTTTGGTGTCTGTGAAATAATAGAAAATATATATTGGTCTCTGTCCCTGGTTCTTGGCGCAGGCTCCTGAAAGCCTTCTAATTTCCTAAGTGCTAAGACACTAGGAGCATCTCGTTTTCTAATATTTGGTCTTTAACCGCAGTTCCTGATTCAGGGCTCCTAAATTCCTTGGAATATCCTGAGTGGTAGGAATGTCTTGTTCTAATGAGGCAACTCTGGATGGGCTCCTGGATGACTCCTGGAGGGGACTCTTTCTGACTGTTAGCAAAAGGCCAAGCCATGATTAGAAGCTTGGAATTTTCAGCTCCATACCCCCTCCCCAATCCTCCAGAAAGGGGAAAGGGGCTGGAAGTGGAGTTGATGATGTGTCACGCCTACGTGAGGAAGCCTCCATAAAAATCCCAATAGTATGGGGTTCAGAGAGTTTCCGTATGGGTGAACACAACCACACTGGGAGCATGATGTACCCCAACTCCATGGGGACAGAAGTTCCTGTGCTCGGGACCCTCCCAGACCTCACTCCATGTATCTCTTCATCTAACTGATCATGTATCCTTTATCACATCCTTTAATAAATGTAAGCGGAAGTGACTGGGTTTTCCTTTGTATGGCATCTGACCACCCTGGCCTGCCCACAGCAAGAATCCTGTTAGATCTGTTTAACTAGAAGCCTTCCATCCCTGAGGTTTCCTTAGTAGTGTTCCATCTACTGACCCCAACCCTGCTCCTTGGCTATAAATCCCCACTTTGTGCTGTACTGGGGATGGGTTCCAGTTCTATACTGAGGCCTCTTTTTCCCCCTATTGCAGTAATTCCTGAATAAAACTTGCTTTTACTGCTTTAACTACTACTGTCCTGCTCTGGGTTGGTTGGTTTGTTTTTTTCTTAACACAGTAGGGAAATATTCTGTTGCATAAGACACAACAAGGTACATTATTGACTTCTTTTCTAAGAGGGAAAGAGTACACACACAAGCAGAAGAGGGGCAGAGAGAGAATCCCAAACAGTCTCTATGCCATGAGTATAGAACTGACGCGGGAAGCTTGATCTCATGAACCCTGAGATCATGACCTGAGCCGAGTTCAAGCTGCTTAACTGACTGAGCCACCCAGGCTCCCCTGTTACTAACTTCTATAAAGCTGAAGGAAAGTTAGCTTTCATCATATTTTTATTTCTTAGTTACAAATTTTGCCCAGAGTCTTTGGAGTAGATTTCTCCCTTCCATAAGCCAGAGAACTTGCTATGTCCATTGCAGTATCCTTAAATGTAAAAGTGGAGGGGAGCCTGGGTGGCTCAGTCAGTTAAGCATCTGACTTTGGCTCAGGCCATGATCTCTCAGTTCATGGGATCAAGCCCTGCTTTGGGCCCTGCGCTGACCCCCAGGAGCTTGCTTGGGATTTTCTCTCTCCCTCTCTCTCTCTCTGCGCCCCCCCCCCACCCTCAGCTCTCTCTCAAAATAAATTAACTTTTTAAAAATGTAAAATAAAATATTATTTGAAAGACAGAGCGCAGAGGAATCATTGAAAATATTGACGTGTGGGGCGCCTGGGTGGCTCAGTCGGTTGGGCGTCTGACTTCGGCTCAGGTCACGATCTCGTGGTCCGCGAGTTCGAGCCCCGCGTCGGGCTCTGGGCTGATGGCTCAGAGCCTGGAGCTTGCTTCCGATTCTGTGTCTCCCTCTCTCTCTGCCCCTCCCCCGTTGATGCTGTGTCTCTCTCTGTCTCAAAAATAAATAAACGTTAAAAAAAATTAAAAAAAAGGAAAATATTGACGTGAACAAGTTATTAATATGTTCGTTGAAAACTATTTAAAAATCTATGACTCAAGGAACTTCAGTTAGGTAGAATGAATCAATATTGTTAACCTTTATGGGTGTTTTTCAGTAAATATTAACTGATCCTCCCAATGGGCCAGGCATTGTGCTAAGTACCAGAACACAGAAGCATGGAGTCTATCAAATGTGACACGGTACTGTGTATTAACTTAAGAAATAAAAGTGTAAACTAAACTAAGAAATGCCTGGAGTATTGTTTTGCCGCCATCCAGTATATATGTGCACACAGGCCAATATCCCTGATGAATATAGATGCAACATTTCTCCATATATTAGCAAACCAAATTCAACAGGACATTAAAGGATCATATGCCATAACCAAATGGGATTTTTCCCTGGGATGCAAAGATGATTCAACACACACAAATCAATAAATATGATATAGCACATTAAAAGGATGAAAGACAAAAATTGTGTGATTATCTCAACAGATGCAGAAAAAGCATTTGATAAAACTCAACATTTTTTCATGATAGAAAACATTCAAATTGGGTATAGAAGGAATACACCTCAACATAATAGAGGCTGTATATGAGAAACATACTGCCAACATCATACCCATTAGTGAAAGGTTAAAAGCAGGAACAAGGGGCACCTGGGCTCAGTTGGCTCAGGTCATGATCTCACAGTTCGTGAGTTCAAGCCCTGCATTGGGCTCTGTGCTGTCAGCACGGAGCCCACTTTGGATCCTCTGTCTCCCTCTCTCTCTGCCTCTCTCTCAAAAATAAGCATACATTTAAAAAATAAAATTAGGGGCGCCTGGGTGGCGCAGTTGGTTAAGCGTCCGACTTCAGCCAGGTCACGATCTCGCGGTCCGTGAGTTCGAGCCCCGCATCAGGCTCTGGGCTGATGGCTCGGAGCCTGGAGCCTGTTTCCAATTCTGTGTCTCCCTCTCTCTCTGACCCTCCCCCGTTCATGCTCTGTCTCTCTCTGTCCCAAAAATAAATAAAAAAAAAAACGTTGAAAAAAAAATTTTTTTTAAATAAAATTAGGAACAAGACAAGAGTGCCCACTCCCACCACTCCTTTTCAACATAATTCTGGAAGTCCTGCCCAGCTAAGCCAGAAAAAGAAACAAAAGACAGCCAAATCAGAAAGGAAGAAGTAAAACCATCTGTTGATAATACGATCTTGTATATAGAAAATCCTAAAGACTATCAAAAAACTGTTAGAACTAAAAAATTCAGAAAAGTTTTTTTTTTTTTTTAATATTTATTTTTGAGAGAGAGCATGAGCAGCCAAGCGGCAGATAGAGGGAGAGAGAGATGTAAAAAAATTTTTTTTAATTGCTATTCTTAAAATAACCGGGAAGAAAGATTTCCTGTATCAGGCTGGAAAGAGAGACAATGCCATCCCAACTTACCTTTGCTTAAGACTTTAAAAAAATGTTTATTTTGAAAGACAGTGCATGCGGGGCGCCTGGGTGGCTCAGTCGGTTAAGCGGTCGACTTCCGCTCAGGTCACGATCTCGCGGTCCGTGGGTTCGAGCCCCGCGTCAGGCTCTGTGCTGACAGCTCAGAGCCTGGAGCCTGTTTCAGATTCTGTGTCCCCCTCTCTCTGACCCTCCCCCCCTTCATGCTCTGTCTCTCTCTGTCTCAAAAATAAATAAACGTTAAAAAAAAATTTAAAAAAAAAAAAGAAAGAAAGAAAGACAGTGCATGCAAGCAGGGAGGGACAGGCAGAGAGAGAGAATCCCAAGTAGGCTCTGCGCTGCCAGCACAGACCCCATTGTGGAGCTCCAACTCACCAATCGTGAGATCATGACCTGAGCCAAAACCAAGAGTCGGACGCTTAACCGACTAAGCCACCCAAAAAAGTTTTAAAATACAAAATGAGCATGCTAAATTCAGTTGCATTTCTACCCACCAACAGTGAACTACCTGAAAAAGACAATAATCCCATTTACAACAGCATCAAAGAGACCAAAGTGCCGAGATATGAATGGAACTAAAGAAGTAAAAGCTCTGCCTAGAGCTTTAGATATTGGTTAATATCCAACATCAAAATTACATTTTGATGAAAGAATTTAAAGTCACAAATAAATGGAAATAGAGCTCATGTTCATGGATCAGAAAAGCTGATGTTAAAATGTCTACACTACACAAAGCCATGTGGGGATTTGATGCAATATCTATCAAAATTCCAATGCCATTTTTCACAGAAATAGAAAAAAAAATCTTAAAATTTGTGTGGAGTTACAAACGTCCCTAGATAGCCAAAGCAATCTTAAAAAAGGACTAAGCAGAGGCATCATTTTTCCTGATCTAAAACTATACTACAGGGGCGCCTGGGTGACTCAGTCGGTTAAGCGGCCGACTTCAGCTCAGGTCACGATCTCGCGGTCTTGAGTTCGAGCCCCGCGTCGGGCTCTGTGCTGACAGCTCGGAGCCTGGAGCCTGTTTCAGATTCTGTGTCTCCCTCTCTCTCTGCCCCTCCCCTGTTCATGCTCTGTCTCTCTCTGTCTCAAAAATAAATAAACGTTAAAAAAAAAAAAACACGTAAAACTATACTACAAAGTGACAGTAATCAAAATGGTATGATAACTACCATAAAAACAGGCACATAGACCAATGGATCAGAAACAAGAGCCCGGAAATAAATCCCCGCATATACAGTAAGCTAATGTTCGTCAAGGCAGCCAAGAATAATCAAGAGGGAAAGGATAGTTTCTTCAGTAAATGGTGCTGGGACAACTGGCTATCCACAGGGAAAAGAATGAAATTGGACCTCTATCTTACACCACTCACAAAAATTAACTCAAAATGGATTACGGACTTAACAAGACCCAAAACCATAAAGACTCCACAAGAACACCTAGGGAATAATTCCCTTCACTTTGGTCTCAGCCATAAGTTTTTGGATACGCCACCGAAAGCACAATCAACAAAAGCAAAAATGAACAAGGAATGAACAAGCATGGAACCAGGGGGACTGTATCAAACCAAAATGCTCTGCACAGCAAAAGAGATGACAACATGAAGAGGCAACCCATGGAACGGGAGAAAATATTTGCAAATCATCTATATGACAAGGGGTTAATATCCAACATATATAAATTTATTTTTTTTAAAATTTTTTTTTTGCAACGTTTTTTATTTATTTTTGGGACAGAGAGAGACAGAGCATGAACGGGGGAGGGGCAGAGAGAGAGGGAGACACAGAATCGGAAACAGGCTCCAGGCTCTGAGCCATCAGCCCAGAGCCTGACGCGGGGCTCGAACTCACGGACCGTGAGATCGTGACCTGGCTGAAGTCGGACGCTTAACCGACTGCGCCACCCAGGCGCCCCTCCAACATATATAAATTTAAAAACAGGCAGAGGACTTGAATGGACATTTTCCCAAAGAAGACATAGAGATGGCCAGTTGATGCTCAACATCACTAATCATCAGGGAAATGCAAATTGAAACCGATCTGATATATCACCTCACACCTGTTGATGTTACTATTATAATAAAGACATGTGGGGGCGCCTGGGTGGCTCAGTCAGTTAAGCATCTGACTCCGGCTCAGGTCACGATCTCACGGTCCGTGAGTTCGAGCCCCGCGTCAGGCTCTGTGCTGACAGCTCAGAGCCTGGAGCCTGTTTCAGAGTCTGTGTCTCCCTCTCTCTCTGACCCTCCCCCGTTCATGCTTTGTCTCTCCCTGTCTCAAAAATAAATAAACGTTAAAAAAAAAAAAAAAAGACATGTGATAACAAATGTTGACAAGGGCGTGGAGAAAGTAGAACGCTTGTGCGCTGTAGGTGGGAATGTCAACTGATACAGCCACTATGGAGAATTGTATGAAGGCTCCTCAAAAACACTGAAAATGGAACCACCAGCAATCCCATATCTGGGCATATATCTGAAGGAAATGAAATCGCTAACTCAAAGAGATAGTTACACACCCATGTTCACGACAGCATTATTCATAATAGCCAAGACATGGAAACAACCTAAGTGTCCACCAACATATGAATGGATAAAGAAAATATTATATATAAAGCTAAATGTGAGATTATATATATATATAATATTCTAACATATGTATTAGAATACTAGTCACAAAGAAGGAAATCCTGCCTTTTGTAGAAACATGGTTGGACCTGTGGACCTTGAGGGCATTATGCTAAGTGAAATAAGTCAGACAGATAAAGACAAATACTGTATGATCTCACTTACGTGTGGAACCTAAAAACATGGAACTCGAGAGAATGGTGGTTGCCAGGGGCCGAGTAGTGGGAGAAATGGAGAGATGTCGGTTCGAATATAAACTTTCAGTTATAAGATGTAAATTCTGAGTATCTAGTATACATTATGGTGACTATAATTAACAATATTGTATACTTGAAAGTGGCTATGAAAATAGAGCTCTAATGTTCTCACCGTAACAACAACAAAAAATGGTGAAGGGAGCCTGGGTGGCTAGTCAGTTAGGTGTCCGACTTTGACTTGGGTCATGATCTCACGGTTTGTGAGTTGAGCCTCACATTGGGCTCTGTGCTGGCAGTATGGAGCCCGCTTGGGATTCTCTCTCTCTCTCAAAATAAATAAACTTAAAAAATGGCGAGGTAAAGGGTTAAAAGGGTGTCAACTTTATTGTGGTAGGCATGTTGCAATATATACGTATACCAAATCATCACATTGTACACCTTAAATTTACCCAATGATATGTGTCAATTATATCTCAATAAAGTCGAGAATTAATTAGAAGTCACCATGTAGCCATCAATGAGCAAACAGTCTGCACAGAGATGTTTATAGCAGCTTTACTCATAATTCAAAACTTGGAAGACCCAAGATGTATGTGAATGGATAAACAAACTGATAATGGAATATTATGCAGCATTGAAAAGAAGTGAGATATAAAGCCATAAAAAGATATGGAGGAACCATAAATTCATATTACTAAGCGGAAAAAGCCAATCAGAAAAGGGGACACACTGTATGATTCCAATGATACATTACGGAAAAGGTAAAACTATGGAAGACACTAAAGATCAGTGGGTTCCCAGGAGGTGAGAGAAGGAGAGATGAGGAGACAGAGCACAGTGGACTTGTAGGGCAGTAAAACTACTCTGTTTGATACTGTAATGATGGATACATTCATTCTGTATGTGTCCAAGCCCATAAAATGTACAGGACCAAGAGTGAACCCAAAGATGAACTACAGGCACTGGGATTATTTGTAACAATGTACCACTCTGGTGAGGGATGTTGCTAATCAGGGTGCTATATATCTGAGGTGGCAGAGGATATACAGGAAATCATGTACCCTTCTCCCAATTTTGCTTGAACCTAAAACCGCTCTAATAAAGGCATGGGTGGCTCAGTCAGTTAAGCATCTGACTCTTGACTTTGGCTCAGATCATGGTCTCATAGTTCATGGGTTCGAGCCCCACTTTGGGCTCTGCGCTGGCAGTGTGGATATTGCTTGGGATTCTCCTCTCTCTCACACACACACACTCTCTCTCTCAAAATAAAAGAAATAGGGGCGCCTGGGTGGCTCAGTTGGTTGAGCGTCTGACTTCGGCCCAGGTCATGGTCTCACAGTTTGTGGGTTCGAGCCCCGCATCAGGCTCTGTGCTGACAGCTCAGAGCCTGGAGCCTGCTTCAGATTCTGTGACGTCCTGTCTCTCTGCCCCTTCCCCACTCATGCTCTGTCTCTCTCTGTCTCTCAAAAATGAATAAACGTTAAAAAAAATAAAAAAATAAAAGAAACAAACTTTGAAAAAAAGGTGTTTTTTTTTAGTTGACCGTCATAATATCAGTTCCAAAATAGACAAAAGAAAAATGTCCTCTAATTTGGAAATGCATTGAAGATTAGAGTGGAGAAAACAATTCTAGTAAAGCAGAAACTTAGGTACTGTTTCTCTAAAACTCTCCGATGATCTTTGAAGAAGCCATAGGACCCCAGACAGGTATGAAGTGACTGCTCCTAAAACCTCATACGGCAAAAAAAGACCACTCATTTTTTTAAACATTTATTCATTTTTGAGAGAAAGAGTGTGAGCGGGGGAGGGGTAGAGAGAAAGAGGGAGACACAAATTCTGAAGCAGGGTTCAGGCTCTGAGTTGTCAGCACACAGCCTGATGTGGGGCTGGAACCCATGAGCTGTGAGATCGTGACCTGAGCTGAAGTTGGACGCTTAACCAACTGAGCCACCCAGGTGCCCCTAAAAAAGACTCACTTTTTTGCAATAAGGACTGATTCAGATTTCAAAATGTATTCAGAAATGGGCAGTCAAGGGGCACCTGGGTGGCTTAGTCAGTTGAGCTTCCAACTCTTGACTTCAGCTTAGGTCATGATCTCAGGCTCGTGGGGTAGAGCCCCACGTTGGGCTGGCTCTGTGTTGAGCGTGGAGCCTGCTTAAGATTTTCTCTTTCTCTCTCTCTTTCTCTCTCTCTCTCTCTCCCTCTACCCCTCCCCCACTCACGGTCTCTCTCTCTCTCTCTCTCTCTCTCTCTCTCAAATTTTTTTCTAAAATTTAAACATTTTTTTAAATTAAAAAAATTAAATCAACAAATTTAACAGGATATTCTCAGTTTCTTTCTGAATAAAGTAGCTATTTGGAGTCTAGCTTTGATATCACAATTTCAAATTACCTATGTGCTTAAAAACCATTGTCCCTGAGAAAGGGAGGTTTAACTTACGATGACATCCAATGTGCTCTAGAGTGTTCAAAAATAATGAACATTTTGGACACAGATAGCAATGTATTATGAATGTATAGATGCAAAGACCTGATTGACGAATAGGGTCTCCAGAACAAACAAACGCACCCTATTTTCAAGATCTAGAAACTATCCAAGTCAAAAACCTAACAAGTAAAATCCATTCTGCAAGGCTTTAGTCGAGACAATATTCAGCTTCATGTTATCACATTAGAATGACACCAAGAATATGAGTAATCCGTGGGCTTGATAAAAGCAGGGAAGCAAATCAGTGATATCACCTTTGACTGCATTCGTTTTATCACTATATAAAACAAAAAGCTGTCCTAAGGGTTGCAGTCCACTCAGATAAGTATTATTGGAAAAGAAAACTGAAAGAGTAAAGATATTCTACTGTGTAATGGGACAGAAAGAAACGTCATCATTATTTTCATTAAATATACAATGTTAACTAAAGGGGCGCCTGGGTAGCTCAGTCAATTTATCATCAAATTTCGGCTCAGGTCATGATTCACAATTAGTGAGTTGAAGCCCTGCATCCGGCTCTGAGCTAACAGAGCAGTGCCTGCTTGGGATCCTCTCTCCCTCTCTCTCTGCCCCTCCCCTGCTCACTCACGCTCTCTCAAAAATTAAAAAAAATTAAAAAAAAAGAATATTAACGAAGTCCTACTGCATTTATTATGTTCTCCTTTTACGAAGTCTTACTGTTACTACCCTAAGAATATGCAACAATATAACCTACAAATATAAATATCCTATAAAGAGTTTAAAAAGCAGTTCATATAAATTTTTATGTGAGAGGAAAGAAACATAAAAGCGTTGTTATACATTTTTCTCAAACATATTGTTTGAGAAACAATGTTTTCTATTTGTAGTACTACCAAATACTACTAAGTGCCGCTGTTAATTAGCCCTATTGTGGTTTTGCTCAAGCAATAGTAGGAGAGTAAACATTACACAACATACGTAATCTCAAATAAACAATTTTTCGTATATTTATGTTAAAGTAGTAACATGTGTGTGTAATCATTATTTCATGATCGCTCTGGTGAGCTGTGGCTGTGTTCTGTATGCCTGTCAGCACCTGCCCTCCCCCGGGACCCCCAGGGAGGGACCTCCCCGGCGCCGAGACCAACCAAGGACCCGGGTCCTTAACAAGCCCCACCCCCGTGACAAACCCCGCCCCTTCGGCGGATCCTGACCTCGCCCACAGAATGCCTGCGTTTCAGTAATTGGCCCCGCCTCCGCAGTGCCCAGGCTCCGCCCCTGATACGCAAACAGGCCATTGCTCGGTAGCCTAGGACAAGGGCTCCCCAGTTCCGGTTTAGTTGTCATGGTGGGGCCCAGCCCGCCTAGCCTCGTCTTTTCCGGTCTCAGTCCGGCGTGGCAGGGCGGCGGGGGCAGCCTTAGCCCTTTCAAGACTTTCTCTGTTATGGCCGCGCCCTACCTCTCCTTCCGGCCGCAGCCTGTCATGGCGGCGCCCTGAGTAACCACTTCCGGACTCAGCTTCTGCAATTGTCCGGCTCTCCCTAGCCCCAGCTGCCATGGCGGCACCCAAGGTTCACCGGAAGTAAGCCGTCGGAAGTGAGGCGGTGCCTCTGCCCGGAAGCGAGTGCGGCGCTGGGAAAGATGGCGGCGGCGGCTGCGGTGGGCAACGCGGTGCCTTGCGGGGCCAGGCCTTGCGGGGCCCGGCCCGGCGGGCAGCCCAAGCCCGGGCCGCAGCCGCGCACCCTCCTCGCCGCCGGGCCGGCGCTCATAGCGAGCGGTGACGAGCTGGTTGCTGCCGTGTGGCCGTACCGGCGGCTGGCACTGCTGCGGCGCCTCACGGTGCTGCCGTTCGCGGGTCTGCTCTACCCGGCCTGGCTGGGCGCCGCGGCCGCCGGCTGCTGGGGCTGGGGCAGCAGCTGGGTGCAGATACCCGAAGCCGCACTGCTTGTGCTCGCCAGCATCTGCCTCGCGCACGCGCTCACCGTCCTCTCGGGGCATTGGTCCGTGCACGCGCACTGCGCGCTCACCTGCACCCCGGTAAGTGCTCGGGCACGAGCCTGACCCTCGACTCGGTCGAACCTTGCGGCGGGTCTGGGTCACGACGTTTGTGTAGGTCCCCACTCCATCCCGGGCTTCCCATTTGCTGGGCCTGAGTCCCCAGCGTTGCCCTCTGGGTGTCCAAACCCTGGCCCTACTACTGACTTGCTGTGCGACCCTGACGCAGGTTATTTCCTTTTTCTGGAATCCCTCCTTGGTGTGGTCATTTAGGCTCGGGAAGCTAATATCTATAAAAAGCTCAGCGTAGGATCCGACATATGTTCTTCTTTGTTATGGCTTGTTAATGCTAGCGACCATAATAGCAAGTACTAGGTTGCTTCTAGAAACGGTCCTACTTTCTTCCCTTGTGTCTCTGTCTACTACTTTGGTTTTCAGAGTGTGAGGCTAGACCCGCCGGGTGAGTTTACTTGTCTGTGGAGGTTGGTTTGAGAGCTCTGTTGTCTGGTGTTTACGGGCCCTCACATACTAGGACCAAAATTAGGTTGAAATGCACTTTGATCATAGCAAGCATTTAAGAGGAGCAGGAGCAGTTTGTGAGCAAGTGACTTCAAGTGCTTTTTGCTTTTTGTCTCTTTATGCCTGCCTGCAAGCTGAGTGTGGTGACAGTGAGGACTTCTTTCAGAACACACTTTTAGAAGCACAGTAGCACTTCTGACCCTTAACTGCCAGGATCTGGATAGGGAGAGCTGCCCTGGGTCAGCAGTTACTATCAGTGACTGCACCACCGCTCTCTGGGCCTGCCTTGGATGACACTGGCATGTTTGCAGCCATGGGCACTGAGGTCCAGCCAGTCTCCCCTTTGATCCCAGGCGTGCGTCTGCTGGAAAGAGAGGGAAAGGGAGCAGCATTAAGGGCGGCAGAAAGAGAAGTCCACTCTCTTTGACTGCAAACATGGGCTGGGTCCTCTTTCTCTTCTGAGAGAATAAAGTCTCTCTTGTTTCCCCAACAAGCCTTATCCCAGGGGAGGGGCTCAAACTTACGGGCTTGGTGGCTTCAGGTCAGTACAACGAAAGATTCCAATGAGGGACCAAAAAATGGAGGGAAATTGGAGAGAGTGTGACGTCTCTCCCCAAACGTCCAGCTGCCTTTTGGCCTGCAAGTAAAAAACGGGACTGTTCACTTCCTCTCCAGGGATGAAGGACAAGGAGCTAAGTGACTGTGGGGTTAGGACAGGCAGATCCGGGATCAGAGATCTCAGTCGAGTGCTTCTCTCTGGGTTTCAGTTCACCCTTGTGTAAAGCGAGAACTGTAACACCCACCTCCTGTTCCACAGTGAGAAGAGCCTGAAACGACCGCAGCCTTCCTGGCGTGGGGCCGGCCCCACGTAGCACTTTGCACTTTTTTTCCGTGGCATTCCCATCCCCAAGTTCATCGCTTAATGTTTTGTCTTTGTCGTTCTTTTCCAACTGCTTCCATGCCGGTGAATGCCCCGAGGGTCAGGGCCTTTCTACTGAGGGTCACCCTTTGGCGCCTCCCCGCACAAACACACACGTCCCAGGGACTGAGTGGGCTGGCCCAGCAGCCGCAAGCTGGCTGCAGCGTGGGCTTGAGGGAGCGCTAACTGACCTCCAGCCAGCGCCTCCATGTCATAGGTGCTGAGGGGCCTGCAGCGAACAAAGCAGACGAAAGCCGAACAAAGCAGACGAAAGCCGTTGCCTTCATGGCGTTAGCGAGAGAGGTAGAGCTCGTACTCAGCCATCAGTGCTCCAAAGGAAAAAACGGGACGAGGAAAGGAGTGTTGTGAGGGCCCTTTACATGGAGCCTCCTCCAGGGGAGGGCTCCTAAGAAGGTGACATTTGAGCAAGGGCCTGAAGCTGAGTGTGTGACCGCATGTTCCAGGCAGAGAAAACGGCTCGTGCAGAGGCCCTTAGCTGAGGCAAGGGCGAGTCTTGCCTCGTCGTCCCTGGTCACTTCAGGACACGTGATGAACGGTTAAAGGAGGGGAGGCAGAGCAGCAGTAGGCCAGCGGGCTGGGACAGGGCCCGGCCCATGTGCATTGAGGGCGCATCTCATGCGGGAGGGCCTTCTTCCTGTTTGAGTTCAACAGTGCCCCAGGCATCAGGTGCTGTCCATCACTCCTGATTTTATGACACGAGACCAGCAGTGTGGTCAGGTAGTGTCTATGTCTCAGTGACAGATGGGGAAGCGGCCGGGCCAGCCTCCGGAGCCCAGTGGCGTGTTCTGCGCCCAGACCTGCGGTGCGTGCAGCCTCCCTGGTGGGGGCTGTGCAGCTGGGGGGCGGGAAGGGCTCAGCAGCAGCACTTTGTCTCTCACAGGAGTACGACGCCAGCAAAGCAACCTTCGTGAAGGTGGTGCCGACCCCCAACAATGGCTCCACTGAGCTTGTGGCCCTCCACCGGGATGAGGTAGGGACCTGCTGCCGGGCCGCCCAGCCCAGGGTTTGGGTGGGTGGGTGGGGGGCTCCCAGGCACTGGCAGGCACGCCCAGGTTAGGGGCTTCTGCCACAGAGATGCCTCTGCTCCCACAGGGTGAAGATGGGCAAGAGGTGCTGTCCTTCGAATTCCAGAAGATCAAGTATTCCTACGATGCCCTGGAGAAGAAGCGCTTCCTCCCTGTGGCCTTCCCTGTGGGAAATGCCTTCTCATATTACCAGAGCAACAGAGGCTTCCAGGAGGACTCTGAGATCCGCGCGGCCGAGAAGAAGTTTGGGAGCAATAAGTGAGTCCCAGGGTGCCCCCGTGTTCTGACAGGGCTGGAGCTCTGCCCACGGTCACAGCAGGGACGCTTGGCCGCGCCAGTGGCCCCTTTCCCATTTCTGCCCCGCCACGCTCCCGAGTCAGGGTGCCTAGGAAGTGGGGTGGAGAGGTCACCCTTTAAACAATACATCCCAGGGGCGCCTGGGTGGCTCAGTCAGTTGAGCGTCCAACTTCGGCTCGGGTCATGATCTCACGGTTTGTGGGTTCGAGCCCCGTGTCGGGCCCTGTGCTGACAGCTCGGAGCCTGCAGCCTGCTTCCGATTCTGTGTCCCCCTCACTCTCCGCCCCACCCCTGCTTGTGCTCTGTCTCTCTCTGTCTTTCAAAAATGGATAAACATTAAAAAAAATAAATACATAAACAATACATCCCAGGTGAAGATGGGGGGCACCTTTTGAGAAATGTGCTGTAGTCTTGTCTCCCCTGAGCTGGCCTACTGACAGGGACCCTGGAGGGCCCTCCAGCGGGAGTGCGTGCAGCTCTTCATGGGAGCCTGGCCTGAGGCCCCGGAGTTGGTTGTTGATCCTCGTTTTGTAATTACTATAGTTTTTCTCCGGCTTATTTATTTATTTTTTTTAGTCTTGTCGTTTTATTTTTTTTTTAAGTTTACTCATTTTTGACAGAGAGAGAGAGAGATAGAGCATGAGGTGGGGGGGTGAGGGGTGCAGAGAGAGGGAGACACAGAATCCGAAGCAGGCTCCAGGCTCCGAGCTGTCAGCATAGAGCCCGATGAAGGGCTCGAACTCACGGACCGTGAGAGCACCACCTGAGCCGAAGTCGGATGCTCAACTGACTGAGCCACCCAGGCGCCCCTGTTGTTTTGGAGTTTATTTATTTTGAGAGAGAACACGCACGTGCACTCACAAGTAGGGGAAGGGCAGAGAGAGAGAGAGCGAGAGAATCGATGCAGGGTTCGAACTCAGAAACCTCAAGTTCGTGACCTGAGCCAAAGTCAGATGCTTAACCCACTGAGCCACCCAGGTGGCCTATTTCTCTTTGTTTTTAAGTTTTTTTCCTGAGTGTAAGTTGTCACCTTTGTCCTCGTATTTTTCCCAGCACTTCAGGAAGAGTGGTAAAAGGAATCGTTAGTGATCACCTTGGCTCTCTTTTGTGCCAGGCAGGATGCCAGATGCCTTGTACGTATGTGCTTTCTCTTCAGTCACCAAAACCTCCAGTGCCGAGACACTACTGGGAGGGGGCAGAGCTGGACTTCAGAGCCCCTGTCCCTGCCACCATGATAATCATCCTTGACCTGAAAATCCTTAGACCCTTTAGGGAATTCTTCCCTGACTTCATTGCTTTTTAAAAATTACAGATGGTGGCAGCAGAGGTGGGGTGGGTTGGGGGGGTTGGCACCTGGGTGGCTCAATTGGTTAAGCGGCTGACTCTTGATTTTGGCTCAGGTCATGATCTCGGGGTTTGTGAGATCGATCCCCCCCAAACCGATCCCGCGATGTCAGCACAGAGCCTGCTTAGGATTCTCTCTCTCCCTGTCTCTGCCCCTCCCTGTGCTCACGCACATGCAGGTGCACACACAGTCTCACTTTCAGAATAAGCAAACGTTAAAAATACAGATGTGTCATTTCAAATAGCAACGTAGTGGGGAGGTTTATAAGAAATTTTTTACTTACTTCCCTGCTTAAGGTCAGCCTTGATAGTGGCATGGGATGTCCCCTTGCACACCTTCCTGCCTCATGCAAAGTCACCTGACAATGCGGAATGGGCCCCAGTTGTTGTTGTTTGTTTTTATCACGGTGGATTCTTTTTCTCGCATCTCACCTCTAGTACTCATCTCTAAGGGCAGGGCGAGGAGGACCCAGGCTGCCTGGCTCGTTCCCTGGCCCTGCTGGGCTATCACACAATGCCGCAGAACACACCCTTAGGCCCCATTCCTCAAATTCTGGGGCTTTCGTTGAGGGAGTTTGGGGGAAATTTCAGCTCCAGACCTCCCCTCTCGAAATCAGGGTGGGGCTCAGCCCCCAGGGGACCCCACAATACCCCACAGCCAGGCCTCTCCTGCACAGCTTCAGGGCCCCCATCCCACAGTCAGGTACTCCTTCTCTGCTTGCTTGTCACCCAATCTGATGACCGGTTCTGTCTTGCACTAACCCTGCTTGAGTGCGTGGCTACCTGAAAAACCTGTCGCTGATTCAGAAGCTTCACCTGGGTTCTGTGGAGCAGAGGGCTGGCAGCAGTTAGCATGCTAGTCACAGTCGAGTGGACTGTCCCTCCTGGCTCCTTGTTTCCCGAGGGGCTCCTGAGGCCTCACGCTGTGAACAAGATGTGGGGTCTGGTCTCTTGCAGGGCCGAGATGGTGGTGCCTGACTTCTCAGAGCTGTTCAAGGAGAGAGCCACAGCACCCTTCTTTGTGTTCCAGGTAAACAGCAGCTTGGGCTCTCCCCCCACCCTGTTCCTTGGGCCTTCCACAGCCAGAGCAGTCTCCCTTCTCCACACCTGAAAATCTGTCTGTCTGCACGGGCCTGGGCCGTGGGTAGAACAGCCCGTGGTGTGCCTTCCCAGCCTCCTCAGGTGTCCATCTTCGTGTGCTCCTGTGGATGGACGGGCGGGGGTGTGGACACACAGGCTGTGTCCTGCAGGTTTTTTGCGTGGGGCTCTGGTGTCTGGATGAGTACTGGTACTACAGCGTCTTCACACTTTCCATGTTGGTGGCCTTCGAGGCCTCCCTGGTGCAGCAGCAGATGAGGAACATGTCAGAGATCCGGAAGATGGGCAACAAGCCTCACATGATCCAGGTGTGGCCAACAGGGAGACTTGCTGCGGCGGGGGGGCGGGGGGGGGGGGTGCGGGGGGCACCTGCCAGTCTCAGGGTGGACGTGGAGCGAGGGCAGGGTGAGGTCAGCTCTTGGCATGCACCTGCATCATGCCCCCTCTCAAGAGGCAGAGCTGAGTGCACCTCCCCTCCACCCAGGTCTACCGCAGCCGGAAGTGGAGGCCCATCGCCAGCGATGAGATCGTTCCGGGAGACATTGTGTCAATCGGTGAGGCACAGTTCTGTTCCGTCCTGGCGGGAGCCCTTCTCTCGGCTTCCGTCCAACCCTCCCGCCCCTTCCCGCAGGCCGCTCCCCACAGGAGAACTTAGTGCCCTGTGACGTGCTGTTGCTGCGCGGCCGCTGCATCGTGGACGAGGCCATGCTCACAGGGGAGTCGGTGCCACAGATGAAGGTGCTGGGTGGGGAGTAGGGGTCGTGCTCGGTGTACTCCCGTGCCTCACTGTCTCATTCGTGGAGCAGGGAGAGGGCTGGTCGCTAGGCCGGGATCCTGCCTAGGCACGGCTGGAGGAGGCCAGAGGAGGTGCGGTGCCTAGATGGAGCTGCCGGCTCTCCTGGGGGGGGGGGGGGGGGTCTGCACCCTGAACGAAGGGGAGCTGGGTGGTGAAGAGAGAGGCCAAGGTCGTTGGGGGTTGTCCAGGCCAGGGACCGGGGATGTCGGACTAGGGTGGGCCAAGAGAAACCAGGAGAGCGTGAACCCCGAGTGAGGCCAGTTGGGGGATCCCGAGGAGTGGATGTGCACACGCAGGTGGGGAGAAGACGAGGTCAGGCTGGGAACCCTGTGAGGGTCAGAGTGGCCCAACCCAGCCCCAGGGGCCCCCTCTTGAGAGACTGGGGATGGAGAAGGAGGCCGAGGTGAGAGCGCCCTCACCATCCTCTCTTTTCTCCTCAGGAGCCCATTGAAGACCTCAGCCCTGACCGGGTGCTGGACCTCCAGGCCGACTCCCGGCTCCACGTCATCTTTGGGGGCACCAAGGTGGTACAGCACATCCCCCCACAGAAGGCCACCACGGGCCTGAAGCGTAGGTGCCTTGGGGAGATCCGGGGGTGTTCTGGCCCCACCGTCCCCACCCCCTCAACACCGGCTTGGCTGTGCGGGAGTCGGGACGAACAGATACAAGTGATGCTCGTTCTGTTTGTTTCTGCAGCAGTTGACAATGGGTGCGTGGCCTACGTCCTCAGGACCGGATTCAACACGTCCCAGGTATGGCCCCTTGTCTGGCTCTGGGGAGGGTGGGCCCCAGGGCAGGAGGCAGACAGTTGAGACAGTAGCTCTTATGGACCCCAGAACATCCCCGCCACAGGCTTACTCTGACAGAGGGTACTGGTTCGGGGCAGGGTGCGGAGGCAAGCCCTAGACTGAGCCCGCTGTCCTCAGCTGAGCTTCTGGTGGGGAGCACAGACAGAGAACGGGCTGTTGCCACACACATTGGGATGGTGTACAGAGTCATGCTCATAAACTCTTCACTAAAATGGCATGAGGGCTGCCTGGTAGAGGTGATGGCCGGACCTCCCTCTGGAAAACCCAGTCCCCCATCTAAACCACTTCTTTCCCTAACCCCCAGTTTTTGGCCACTGGTCTCTATAACCCTTAGCTGAGTTGCAGCCTCCCACATACCTGTGTGGTCCCTGTGTCACGGCTGCAGGACTCACTGGTGGGCCCAGGGCAGGCCCTCCCCATCAGCAGAGGGATACTCTGACCCTCTGTGCTGTCAGATGCTGGAGGCCACCCCTACCCCACACCCCCACACCCCCATGCCAGGAAAGGCCTCTAACCCCCTGTCCTTCTAGGGCAAGCTGCTTCGAACCATCCTCTTTGGAGTCAAGAGGGTGACTGCAAACAACCTGGAGACCTTTATCTTCATCCTCTTCCTCCTGGTCTTCGCCATCGCAGCAGCTGCCTACGTGTGGATTGAAGGTATGCACTGTGGCCCCTCACCTGTCTGCTGGGACCTGTCCCCATGGCCCCCAGGCTGGCAGGCCCTGTCTCCGCAGGCACCAAGGACCCCAGCCGGAACCGCTACAAGCTGTTTCTGGAATGCACACTGATCCTCACCTCGGTCGTGCCCCCTGAGCTGCCCATCGAGTTGTCTCTGGCTGTCAACACCTCCCTCATTGCCCTGGCCAAGCTCTGTGAGTGCCTGGGACAGGGTTGGGTGCCTAGCGGGCCGGGGCCTGGCAGAGCCCCTGACCCTGGCTCCTCCCCTTCCCAGACATGTATTGCACGGAGCCCTTCCGGATCCCGTTTGCCGGCAAGGTAGAGGTGTGCTGCTTCGACAAGACAGGGACCTTGACTAGCGACAGCCTAGTCGTTCGTGGGGTGGCCGGGCTCAGGTGAGCATGGGGGGCCTAGGCCTCTCCCCCAGCAGGTGGCTTTCTGGGAGCTCAAGGGACAGACGGCACCCACCCAGACCCACCCACCACAGTGGACCACTGAAGTTTGATCAGGCGGCAGAGGGGGGTGTTCCCCGTGTACTCTTCAATGTGACATCAGTGTGGAGGCTCAGCTCCCACCCCAAGCAGCCATACGATCCCTAGAGCCGTCTCTGAGATGGGCACAGTTGGCACGAAGACCAAGACCATGCGTCTCAGCCCCTGTAGTGACTGGCACAGAGTGGAGGCCCATCCCTCATCCTGGCTAGCAAGTCCCAAGAGTCCCTCCACTCCATAACAAGCGGTTTCCTCTCTTTGCAGAGACGGGAAGGAGGTCACTCCTGTGTCTAACATCCCTGTAGAGACACACCGTGCCCTGGCCTCATGCCACTCCCTCATGCAGCTGGATGATGGCACCCTTGTGGGTGATCCACTTGAGAAGGCTATGCTGACAGCTGTGGACTGGACGCTGACCAAAGGTGAGGGGCTGGAGCTTTGGGCCCAGTTCTCACACCCCTGGGTGGGCGGGCTGCACCCCTCGGAGACACCTGTGTGTCCACCTCGGGCAGGCAGGCCTATAACTGTGATGTTCCCCTAGGTGGGTGGGCACAGGCTCACCTCTGACCTGAGATAGTCCATGCCCGTGGGAGTAGAGCCTGCCCCACCCTGTCAGAAGTCACAGGCAGGGTCCTCTGAGCACAGGTCTCTCAGTCTTGACCCTACCTGGAGTGAGGAGCCTCCCAGCCCCCACCTGCAGGCCCTGGGTCTGGGGGTGGGGGGAAGAGAGGGGTGGAAGGGGGAGGCGGGGGCTTGGCTGCCTCTTTGGAGCGAAGGCCCTCAGGATTCGTACTTATTTGTTTCCAGATGAGAAAGTATTCCCCCGAAGTATTAAAACTCAGGGGCTGAAAATTCACCAGCGCTTTCATTTTGCCAGTGCCCTAAAGCGAATGTCCGTGCTCGCCTCCTATGAGAAGCTAGGCTCCACTGATCTCTGCTACATTGCGGCTGTGAAGGGGGCCCCCGAAACCCTGCACTCCATGGTGAGCCAGCCCCGGCCCAGGGGGAAGGGGGGCGCGGGGCGGTCGGTGACATCCCCCCGCGTTCCCTGCAGTTCGCCCAGTGCCCACCTGACTACCACCACATCCACACGGAGATTTCCCGGGAAGGAGCCCGAGTCTTGGCGCTGGGGTACAAGGAGCTGGGGCATCTCACCCACCAGCAGGTAAGGGCCCAGGCTCTCCACCTGCTGGCCCCTTGTCCTCACCGCCTTCTGTTCCCGTCAGTACCACTATGAGCAGGCATGGTTCTTTCTTCCTCTTCCCGTGTCTCTACCTTTGGAGGCCCTGGGTGGCACTCGGTCCTTGGTCCCTTCTTCCCCACTGTGTGCCCTGTCCCTTAGGGGACCCCATCCCATCTTGGCTCCTGAGGCCACTGTGGCCGAGCACAACCAAGGCCCGCCTCATCCAGCTTCCTACCCCTACACCCTTGGGTCCTCACACCTCCCCAAGGATCACCAGGAAGCATCTCAGATTCCTGTCTCCATCCCAGTTCTGCCCCTACCCTGTCCAACCACCCTGTCACTGTGTGGTCTTGGGGCGCCTCCAGCTCTCGTTCACGCCCTACATCGTCACATCGGTCATCAGCTTTCTTCTCCCCTTCCACCGTCAGTCCTCCTCCTTTATCCGCTTCCACCTGGGCCCTCATCCAGTCCACTTAACACCTGGCAGCTGAGAGATTCTTCCAGAGTGCGCACCAGATTGTGGGCTTATGTGCATAGCTGCCCTGCTTGATGCCACTCCCTGAGTCTGTCTGTCTCGTTCCCCTGCTGTCGTTTCTCATGGCAGTTAGTGCTCTGATTTCTGTGATTTTATTTCACATCGCTTCTGGTGGTAGGCAATCTCTGTGAGGGCAGGAGGTTTGGGTTTCTGATAGGAGGAACAGGGTGAGTGTGTGCTCAGTGATTAACAAAGGAGTGTCTGACTTTGTTGTCTGGGAGGCTGAGTCACAGGGGCTCCGTGCCCTGCTGTTGCCCACATAGGGAGGAAAGGTCCCACGGTGGGGAAACCACACAGCCCTGCTGAGCCCCTGTGGGTTGCCCTCCCCACTTCTCAGCTTCTGACCCTCACATGTTCCTCCTGTAAAGATGGGGCCTTCCCTGACCTCCCTTACCAGCTCAGAAGTGATGGGGGGATGGGTTGTAAGGCACCCCTGTGTCCCCACACAGGCCCGGGAAGTCAAACGGGAGGCCTTGGAGTGCAACCTCAAGTTCGTTGGCTTCATTGTGGTCTCCTGCCCGCTGAAGGCCGATTCTAAGGCTGTGATCCGTGAGATCCAGAATGCGTCCCACCGGGTATGGCTGCCACACCCCTCCCCATTGGGCCCCAAGGGTGGCCTGACGGGTGGGTGGGTCTTTGTTCCTTCCGGAGAGGGGGATGTGACAGTAGAGGACAGTTCTCCCCTCAGTGGGGCAGGTTTGAGTGGGTATCCAGGTCTCAATAGCAAGGACGTCTTTCTTGGATTTCAGCTGAGCTCCGTCACAGCTCTGGTGCTAACGCTTTTCCAGGCTTGAGGATGCCTTGGGACCCGGCCTGTGCCCACCCATCTCAAGTTGCTTCCTTGGCCCTCAGCATCCTTGGGATGCAAGGGCAGTTCCCCCACTCCACCCCATCCTAGACAGGAAGAGCTGGAGCTGGGACAGGGGATACAGAGGCACTTCCCAGACAGACCGCATCCGTCTGTCCTGTGGTTTCTGTTTTCTAGTTTGGGACTCAGGATGCAGTTTAGAATGTGGGAGGTGAGTGAGCAGTCACAGAGGTGGTGACATGAGCGGCACCCACCTGGCTCTCAGCAATCACAGCCTGTCTTCCCATCACTGGGCCCTAAGTGCAAAGGCTGGAGCATCTGTTCCCCTCTGCCTGGGGCAGCTACCAAGCCAAGGGGGTCCACACCAGTAGCTGGTTCTTAGTTTGTATTACAGAAAAGGCTTGAGTGTTTTCAGAAAGACATGCATTCGTGAATTATTTGCATAAAACGCCACCAAGTTGGGGTGGATTGTGGCCCCTGGAACCCATTCTGCATTAGGAGACCAAGACCTCATTCTGTGACCTTCTCTAGAGGGGACTCGATCACCAGGTCTCCAGGCTGGAGTTTGACCTGCTGAGCCCTGCCCCACTGAGCCCTCTTCTCTTGCCAGGTGGTCATGATCACAGGCGACAACCCGCTCACTGCCTGCCACGTGGCTCAGGAGCTGCACTTCATTGAAAAGGCACAAACACTGATCCTGCAGCCTCCCACAGAGAAAGGTGAGGCGCCGTGGAGCCCTGGACTCTGGGGGACCCTGAGTCCAAGAACAGCTCCTGTCTGGTGGCCCACCTGGATTTCAGGCCTGAGGAACGTAGCCTTGCCTCGTCGGCATGCTCAGGCCCCCTGGCCAGGGAGTTCCACACCTGTGTGTCCAGCAGCGTGCGAGCAGCTACTGGTTCCAGGATCAGCGATGACTTACAATCAGGGTGGTTGGTTGTCGTCAGCCAGTCTGTGTTTTCTGTCCTCACACCTGCCTTGGGTCCGGCAAGCTGTCGTACCTGGTGAGGGTTCTCGTGAGCACGGGGATGCTGGGATGACCAGACCCCAGGCAGAGGGCGCGGTGCACGTTACCACCCTTGTCATCTCCGCACCCCGTAGGAGGAAACTGACAAGGTCAGCTGTTAGGGCCCCCACTTTGTAGACAAGGAAAGAGAAGTAAACTCATCGACCTCAGTCGCTCAGTGGTACTTGGAGGATTTGCTTCCAGGTGTCCTGACTCCAGAGCTCATGGCCTCTGGTCATTCCTGAGTAACCAAATTGGCTGCAAGTGGTGCCCAAGGGTAGAGTCCATTGAGGGGCACATCCAGCCCCAGCACCTCCGGCTGGTGGGGTGTGTGGGGTCTGTTAGATTGTTAGATGCCAAGGGATGGCGTCTGGCTGGGGAATGACCTGCGTCGGAATGTCACCAGGCTGCAGATCAGAGGAGGTTGCAGCTTTGGGAACTGTGCTGGATTCTAGAATCTCCCAGCCCTTCTAGTCAATGTGTCAGTGCCAGATCTCTGTCGTCTCTGTCCCAGCCCCAGGCACTATGGTCTTCCAGAGCCCAGGGATTGTAGGCAGGTGGCCCAGAGGTGGCTGTCGGGACTGTTGGTTGGCAGATGAAGCTGCTCTAACAAAACGGCCACAACAAAAGGCACGTGGAGGCTGGTTTCCCTCCTAGCCAGGACAGCCCAGGATGAGCCATGCAGTGCCAGAAGGCCTCCCTCAGCCATCCTTGTCACTCAGCATCCACGTCTAGGCCAGCCATCTAGAAAGAGGAAGTGGTTGGTAAGCAGTGTCTGGCCCGAGGAAGTGACTCAGGGTGTCCAGGCCCTAGGAGAGGAAGGTTTCAGGCAGGCCCCAGGGGTAGGGGTGCCTTGCTCCTGAGGTCAGGCTGTCTGGATTTGAATCTGACTGTCATGTGGTCTCAGGCCAGTGGCCTAGGCTCTGGGTTCTTGAATCCTTTGTATGGGAGGGTTCTGTGAACAATCTGTGGGGTTCCTGGGCTGCAGGTGTGGACCCGGTTGGTAGGGATAAAGAGGGGTGAGGGCAAGGACATGCTTCAGGGAGATGAGACTAGGACCGTATATGTGAGGTCCATGTGAGGGGGATTTGCTGAGCGGCTGAACCCCTCTCCCTGACCCTGGGCTCTGGCCCTGTAGGTCGACCCTGCGTGTGGCGCTCTATCGATGGCAGTGTCATACTGCCCCTGGCTAGGGGCTCCCCAAAGGCGCTGGCCCTGGAGCATGCCCTGTGCCTCACGGGTGACGGCCTGGCCCACTTGCAGTCCGAGGACCCCCAGCAGCTGCTTCGCCTCATTCCCCATGTGCAGGTGTTCGCCCGCGTGGCCCCCAAACAGAAGGTGTGTACAGAGGAGGCAGAGGGGCAGGTGGGGCCCTGGGGGCGGCACAGAGCCCTCACACCGCCCATCTCTGCCCACGTAGGAGTTTGTCATCACCAGCCTGAAGGAGCTGGGCTATGTGACCCTCATGTGTGGCGACGGCACCAATGACGTTGGTGCCCTGAAGCATGCTGACGTGGGTGAGTCCCTCAAGCTGATGGACTGTCGCTTCCATCGATGTTCTGCCAGCACGGGCTTAGGCTTAGCTTCAGAGACACGTCACTGAGCGAGGTCTGTGGGGAGGCACTGGGGAGGGGGGCAGGGGCCAGTGGGATTGGGGATCTGGGACCTGCAGGCCTGGAAGGGACACAGGTGTCTGAGGAAGAGTGAGGTGAGGGCATCAGGGCCTCTGGGAGGCTCCATGTGGCAGACACAGCTTGGTTTGCTGAGGCCCCCCGGCCCCACGCAGGGACCACGTGGGCACTGAGGGCCAAAGGCCAGTGAGAGATGGGACAAGTGGCGATGCACAAATGGAAGCTGAGGCATTTGCCAAGCGTTCATAGGCTTGGATTCTTGTCAACAAAATGTAGTCATCGGGCTGACGTTTAAAAACTGATCTGGCGTACTTGTAGCTCTTTCGAGATTCTTAACTGATTTATTAGTCAACTGTGGTGTTTGTCACCTATTACGTCTTAGAATTACGATCCTTGGCAATAGACTTAGGGAGTCTGTTCATTTTGTCTCCTTTGTGTTTTGTGTATTTGGGTTTTGCTTCCTAAGTGTGGAAAGTAAGATAGATGCTCTCTGAGACACTCCCTGGGGAGATGGGCTAAGATGAGGAAGTTGGGGCTCCTGTGAGCAGACTCTGCACTCCGCACGGGGCCTGAGTGGCAGGCTCCTTCGGCCTCCACACATACAATCACATGCCTCTCCCCCAGGTGTGGCACTCCTGGCCAACGCCCCCGAGCGAGTTGTTGAACGGCGACGACGACCCCGAGACAGCCCCGTCCTGAGCAACAGTGGAGTCCGGGCCACTTCCAGGGCGGCCAAGCAGAGGTCGGGGCTCCCGCCTCCCGAGGAGCAGCTGGCCTCCCAGCGGGTGAGTCTCAGGAGGGGGGCACCGGCATCCCCTGGTGGCCATGTCTCACCCGTGTCGCCCGCCACACAGGACCGCCTGAGCCAGGTGCTGCGGGAACTGGAGGACGAGAGCACACCCATCGTGAAGCTGGGGGACGCCAGCATCGCTGCACCCTTCACCTCCAAGCTGTCTTCTATCCAGTGCAGTGAGTCCCATCCCCAGCCCCTCCCTCGTGCCCACCCCAGGCCTATCCTGATTGGCACCCATGCCCACACCTTCCTCCCCCGCCCCCCGCAGTCTGCCATGTGATCAAGCAAGGCCGCTGCACGCTGGTGACCACGCTGCAGATGTTCAAGATCTTGGCCCTCAATGCCCTCATCTTGGCCTATAGCCAGAGTGTTCTCTACCTGGAGGGCGTCAAGTTCAGTGACTTCCAGGCCACGCTGCAGGGGCTGCTGCTGGCCGGCTGCTTCCTCTTCATCTCCCGCTCCAAGGTGGGCTGAGACACAGGCAAAGCAGGGGTTCCCTCCCCAGCCCATGAGTCCCTTTGCCTCTTTGGGCTAGCTAGGATGGGCTGTTAAAGACACCACCACGTGTCATCCATTTGTCCTCACAGCAGCTCTCAGGGTGGGAACTGTCATCCCCACATCACAGATGAGAATCAGGGGACAGGGCAGGTACATGCTGAGACTCCCCAGAGTGGCACAACTCGGTTCCCAGCACTGTCTGCCAGCTGGGGTCTCAGGTGGGCCACATAGAGCCCACAGACAAGGAGAGGACAGATGGGGAAAATAATTATTGAGACCACTCAAAGCGTGCGGTGTCGGGAAAAATACAAAGTGACTCACAGGGCACAGCCTCATGGTCATTCAGGGGAACCCGTAGGTTCCCTACAGAATGAGGGAACCGGCCAGGAAGTAGGCAGAAAGGTCATAGATTGGCATGGGCTGATGCAAAAGAGGCCCTGGAAGCTGGAGAGGGTGGGAGGTGGGTGTTGTCAACCATGCACACCCAGTGGGCCCCAAAGAGAAGGCTTTGGTTTATTGTAGTACAAGGGGAAAGAGGATGGACTTTAAGTGCCCATTGACTGCTGTGTGGAGTGTAGGCATTGACTGAGGGTGTGATGGCATCTAGACTGAGGTGCTGGGGGACAAGCAGGACTCCAGGGACTGGTACTGACTTATAACCTCCAGGATTTGGTGACTGCTCTCTGCATGAGCCCTGCTAGGAGGCAGGGTGGGAGAGTAGGCCCAGGGTGAGCCTGGACCTTGACCCCCCCCACCCCCACCCTGCCGCTACAGCCCCTCAAGACTCTCTCCCGAGAGCGGCCCCTGCCCAACATCTTCAACCTATACACTGTCCTCACGGTCGTGCTCCAGTTCTGTGTGCACTTCCTGAGTCTCGTCTACCTGTACAGCGAAGCCCAGGCCCGGAGCCCTGAGAAGTGAGTGCTGTCCCAGCATGGGGGTTGGGGAGGGGCGGAAGGCAGTGTCCCTGCGGTGGAGGGTGCGCGAGGATGCACACGCAGACATTGCCCTGTGGTGGCCACAGCCAGGCAGTGGAGTCAGCCAGGGACAGCCCTGGCTCTGTGCAGGGATGGTGAGAGTCATAGGGTGGCCCTGTCCCCCATGTGTTGCTGCAGGCAGGAGCAGTTTGTGGACCTGTACAAGGAATTTGAGCCGAGCCTGGTCAACAGCACCGTGTACATCATGGCTATGGCCATGCAGATGGCCACCTTTGCCATCAACTACAAAGTGAGGTCCAGCCCATGCCTGAGTTCACCCTGCCCACTTTCTAGGCCCCCACAGCACTTGACTGTCCATCCATCTGTCCCCACAGGGCCCACCGTTCATGGAGAGCCTACCAGAGAACAGGCCCCTGGTGTGGAGCCTGGCTGTGTCACTCCTGGCCATCGTGGGCCTGCTCCTTGGCTCCTCACCTGACTTCAACAGTCAGTTTGGCCTCGTGGACATCCCCGTGGAGGTGAGTGGCCCCGTGGACGTGGCCCCACGACTCAGCCTGGGCCCGACTGTGGGCTTCCAGCTCACCAGTGCTCCCTGCCCCACAGTTCAAGCTGGTCATCGCCCAGGTCCTGCTCCTGGACTTCTGCCTGGCGCTCCTGGCTGACCGTGTCCTGCAGTTTTTCCTGGGGACCCCGAAGCTGAAAGTGCCTTCCTGAGATGGCGGTGCCGGCACCTGCTGCCCATGTTGGTGCCGCCGGGCGGAAGCCCCAAGAGGGAACACTGCCCCAGTGGCCACCAGGACTGATCTGAGCTGGGACACCCCCTATCCCCCACAGCCATCTGAGGGCCTGGCTGGCAGAACCAGCCCTGGGCTGGCACCTTTGGTAAATAAAGCCTCATCCATGATTTTAAGAAGCCCTGCCTCCACCTCTGTCTGCACCACAGAAGGGGTCGTTGTGGGGCTGGGCAGTCACTGAGCAGGGTCCCAGCACCCTCCTCAGGAGCCGTGAGATTATTAACGACAGCCTCTGTAATACATTCAGCACTTAGAAGGGCCAAGCTCCAAGTCCAGAGAGTTGTGCATATTTTCGTAATTTGACAAGCACCTCCATATTTCCGTCGTCTCTCATCTTCATGTTTTGGTCCCTCAGGCACTGGGGGGCGGGGGGGGAGTTTGGGGATCAATGGCATTTTCTGTTTTTCAGTAATATGTAAAAAACAGCATGCCTTTCTCTCATGATGTCTTAGATGGGAGGAAGTTCAATCCGAATCATTGCAGATAGTAGCTCGGGTCACACTCATTGGGGTCCTGTGCCATACAAGTGCCATCACCATGTCATGTAACAGCCCAGCTTTGCATCTGGCTCTGCCCTTGTACTGACACTATCCTTCCTTTCAAAGGGCACTCCTTGCAACTCAGGAATTGTGGAGTAGGCAGCACGGGAGCAGAGTCATGGTCAGTGGGAAATTTCCTACCTTCGCGACAGCCAAAAACTTGAGAAAGCAAAAGTCATAAACATGATGCCTTTGTTTCCAACTAGAAAATCCACTGAGTGCAGGGTAGGGGTGCATTTTTATAACTTTGACAAGCTGCACATGGGGACCTACAGCCAGGGGACCCAGTCCCAGCTTCTTGGATAACAACCTCTGCCTCCCTGCTGCTTATCAGTGAGGGGCTCACAGCCCTTTACCATCTTCACCCCTTTGCTGCCCTCAGCGAAGGACGCACAGCCCAAGGAAAGCCCTGGGATCCAAAGCAGGGAAACAGTGGGGACCGGTTGTGAATGCCTGTGAGCGTCACACGGGCCCTGAGCACAGATGAAGGTGTATGCAAGTGTAGGGGTGCCAGACCACACCAGGAAAGGGGGCTATTGTGATCATTTGGAGTCCCTGAGACAATTTGAGGCCACCCGATGGTGACTGGTCTTGGGATTTGTTCGTTGGGAATGATTCTTGGGGTGCTTAGGGTGGGGGTCTATGATCACCATGCCTGAGGGAGGTGCTAGGGGTGCTTCTGGCGCACTGTAATCGACTTCAAGAGTCTGATGCAGCTTTCAAGGTGACTCCAGGTGCCCCAGACCAGAGGTCTCCAGCCCCTTCAGCATTGGGAGACCCGATCCCGCTGGAATAGGCCCTCTCCACCAGGGGGCTCCAAGGCTCCGTGGAGCCTGGATGGGTTCAGGGGTCCAAGGCCCCTGGGCAGGGAAGTCACTGAGTCGTGGGGTGTGGAAGATGCAGGGGCAGGAGCCCGGGACCAGAGAGTGTGCTGGAGCTTTGGCGCCGTGCAAAGATCAGGCGAGGAGAACCCTGGCCGGGATGGAATCCTGGGGTGCCCAGCCCTGGCGCCACACATCTCCCGCATCTCGGGCAGGGGGCGCAGGGGACGCGGTACACACTTCAGGGCCTCGGGGGCGTGGCCGACCGGCTGAGGTGTAGTCGCGGGCGGAGCCTCTGATGAGCAGGGGCGTGTTCGCTCGCGGGCGTAGCCTCCGCTGGGCGGGGCTACGCAGAACCCGGGCGGGCGGCGGCGGCCGCGGCAGGAAATCGGGGCTGAGCCCCGCCAGCGCGAGATCCCATCCCAGACCCGGTCCCCGCCGAGCGATCCTCTGGTCTTGTCATGGACGCAGCAGAGCCGGGTAGGCGGTCCGGGGTATGGGATCCGAGAGAGACCTCCCCCAACTGTACCCCACCTCCTAAACTGAGGCGCTTCGCCTGTCCTTTTCCGTCCAGAGACCCGGGAAAGGAGTCAGGAATGGGAAGGACACGGGAATCCACTATTGTGGGGACCCCCAAGCCTAGAGGGGCCCAGAACACCATTCCCTGACCCCCTCCCCCTTTGGAGTCTTCACCCCGGATGCCTGGGGGAGGGAGTCCAGGAAGGGGAAGTGGCCGCTTCTGCTTCTGATATTTGTGATGGGGGGCAGGGGGAGGGCGACGCAGCAGGATCCCTACTGAGGAGGGGCCATTGCTGATCTGGGCCCCTTAGAAGGGGGACTGTGGCAGAAATGTGGCAAGGTCCGACTTGTATTTCCGGCTCCCTTTGTGTCTCTGCTGTGCACGTTGAGTGTCACACGGTCTTTATGTTCCTCTGGTTTCAGTCTGCCTGTATGTGTTTGTGCCACAGGCTCTGTGCCGGCCTCTCCCACGTGTATTTCCATCTGTCTGGCCTGAGGTCCATGTGGTTCCATTGTCAAGCTGGCTCTCTCCCCAGGGACAGTGCTGCTGCATCTGGGGCATCTGTTTTGCCGCTTTGCTTCTGGGCCCATGTGTGTGTGGGTGTCTGTTCCTCTGAGCAGCTGCCCCTGTGTTGGGTTGTGCCTGATCCATCTGCCTGCCCTGAGCTGGCTTCACCCCAGGCCACACTGCCTCCATCCTGACTCTGACACCCACCCCCATTCCCCCCCTCCCCAAGGATCAGAACACTCTCTTTCTGTCTCCTCCCCTTCCTCCCCCCACCCCTTCAAAACAACTGGCTAAGGGCCTACCCTAGGTGTAAGTGCTGTGAGTGGAGGGAGGCCTCCATTGGCCCATGTGTGACACTCCCCTCCCCCAGGGCTACCCCCAGCTCCAGAGAGCAGGAAGAGGTACAGTGACATCTTCCGGAGCCTGGACAACCTCGAGATCTCACTGGGGAACGTGTGAGTCTGAGCCTGGGCCACCCCCAAATCCCTAATCGTTTAGGTGCCTCACTAGGAACCTACAACATCTGGATCCACTTACCTAATGACCTGAGAAGTCTTAAATGGGTCCCTCCAAAACACCTGAAAAATCCCCAGATCCAACCCCCCAGATCTGCTGGAAATCCACAAAATGGTCCTAGGACCCCTCCCCATGTATTCTTCTTGTAACCCGTTTGAGATCCTTAGAATCCCACCCTATGGACCCCAGATTTACCTGGGACCTTTCAAACTCTCTCAAGTCTCATGACAAAAAGTCACCTAATTTCCCCCAAAACCACTCAGACCTCCCACGTACAAGAGATGTCACAGAGGTAATGTCCAGGACCATCATTCAAACTGTCCTGGGGGCCCCCAGCACCCCTAGGCAGGACAGACTGGGTGGAGGGTGGCATCTTGACACCCTTACCTCCCAGGACCCTTGAGATGCTGCCTGGAGACCCCGTGCTTTCAGGAGACCCAGAGTCTGACAAGACCCCCACAGCCACTGAGGTGAAGGGCGGGACCAATGAGGCAGGGAGGAGGGGGCCTCCAGGAGGAGGGGCTCTAGGGGGTTGAGGCCCCTGCCCTGCTTGCTCCTGAATGCTGTCTCCCTACCTCTCAGACCAGTGAAACCAGCCTTTGGAGTGGCCTCTCCCTGGAGGGTCCGGCACCCCTTACAGGTAGGGGGCTTTGAGGCCAGGGGAGTGGGGGCAGAAAGGACTCCTTCCCTCAGCAAGTCGTCACCGACTGCCTGTTCCACGTGCCAGGGAAACAACAGTACGCGACAGAGCTGAGCCCCTGCCCTCGGGGATCCCTCAGTCTGGGTGGAGAGTCAGCATAAAATTGCAACCTGGACAAGATCATAAAAGGGTGTTTGGGGAAAGCCACAGGGTATAGAATAGTGGTCACTGGTCTGGCCTTGGGGCTCAGGGAAAGCTTCCACAGCAGCCTCGGGGGTCAGAGGTCAGAGGTCCACTCTCCTGCCCCAGGGGAAGAATTGGACCTGCGGCTCATTCGGACCAAGGGGGGTGTGGATGCAGCTCTGGAGTATGCCAAGACCTGGAGCCGCTATGCCAAGGAGCTGCTGGCCTGGACCGAGAAGAGAGCCAGCCTAGGTGAGGGTCCCTTCTACCCTGCCCCAGACCCCAGGCAGTGCCCACACCCTGCCCAACTCAGACCCCGGCTGTCTCCCCCTACAGAGCTAGAGTTTACCAAAAGCATCATGAAGATCGCCGAGGCTGGCAAGGTGGCGATCCACCAGCAGGTAGCTGTGACCAGATCCCCCCGCCCCGATCCCCTAGATCCTCGGCGTCCCCCAACACCTACTCTCCCACCCCAGAGCCATATGCCACTGCAGTACATCTATACCCTGTTTCTGGAACATGACCTCAGCCTGGGAGCCCTGGCCATGGAAACAGTGGCCCAGCAGAAAAGAAATTTCTCCCAGGTGAGGGGGCCCTGCCGCACGCCTTATTCCATTCCCACCTCCCCAGGAGGAAGGCAAGGTTACCATCCAGGCTGTTTTGTTGATGAGGAAGCTCAGGCCCAGGGATGCTGAGGAACTTGCCCAAGGTCACCCAGCAGAGATTCAAACCAGGCTTCCTGTACAATTGCAAAACTGTGCTTTTGCTCGTTTGCAGGGCTTGGGGGGAAAAGTGCCGAGTGTTCACAGGCAGAGAGCTTTGGCATCTCTGGGGCCAGGCTTTAGCAAGGATGAGGTGGGGACACGGCAGGGAGAGGGGGTGGGGAGCGCGCAGACCCAGAAAAGGGTCCAGAGGATGAAAGGCACGCGGTAGCGGGAAGCAGAAAGACTGGGTGGCCCTGAGGCAGCACCCCCATCTGTCCCCCTTGCCAGCCCCTGGCAGCCAAACGAACTGAGATCGAGAAGTGGCGGAAGGAGTTTAAGGAGCAGTGGCTGAAAGAGCAGAAGCGGATGGTGAGGCCTGGCAGGGTGGGTACCAGCGTGCGGCTGGCTGGTGGATGAGAGGAAGCGGTGCTGATCTATCCCCTTCTGTCCCTGTCCCCGCCCCCCACGACCCCAGAATGAGGCGGTGCAGGCACTGCGGAGGGCCCAGCAACAGTACCTGCAGCGCAGCGAGGACCTGTGGGTTCGCTCCCAGGCGTCCCCTGAGGACCCGGCACCCCAGGCCTCGCCAGGACCCAGCAAACAGCAGGAGCGGCGGCGGCGATCACGAGAGGAGGCTCAGGCCAAGGTGGGGACCTGGCCCCGTGCCCCCCCCCCCCAGCACTTCAGTGCGCCCCACCCCACACTCCATCCCACCGGTGCCCCGGCCTCGGTTTCCCCAGGCCCAGGAGGCCTTGGCGCTGTACCAGGCCTGTGTCCGTGAGGCCAACGCACGGCAGCAGGACCTGGAGGCCGCCAAGCAGCGGATCGTGTCGCATGTGCGCAAGCTGGTGCTGCAGGGGGATGAAGTGCTGAGGCGGGTGAGGCCTTTTCCCACTGCCGCCCCCCAGCTGAGGGCCCCCTGCCCCTAACCCTTCTCCAGGGCGCCAGAACTCCTCCCTAGACAGCCAGTTTCCACCCTCAGTCCCTGAGGGCATCTCGGCCTCTCGAGTCCTGCCCACCCCCCACCCCCGCCCTTACCCCACTCCATCCAGGCCAGGCTCTGATCACACCCTCCTCCCTAAGCTGCCCCCAAACCCTGACCATGCTGGTGTCTCTAAAGTTCAGGCTCTGCTCCTCTCTCACTGTAGTCTGCTCCCCACAGGTGACCCTGGGACTGTTAGGGCTTCGAGGGGCGCAAGCAGAGCATGGTCCCCGTGCCTTCTCTGCCCTGGCTGAGTGCTGTGAGCCCTTTGAGCCTGGCCAGCGCTACCAGGAGTACGTGAGGGTGCTGCGGCCCGAGGCCCCACCACCCCCGCCGCCTGCCTTCTCCTTCCAAGAGTTCGTGCCCACTGCACACAGGTGGGCCCCTTGGGAGCAGGGTCAGGAATGAGATCCAGAGACACAGTTTCAGGCTGTTGGAGCCACCAGGCTGAGTACTCAGGGTCAGGAAACTCAATGAGGTTTTGAGTTCTTGGATTAATACCGAGGCTCTTATTTTGGGGGAGGGGTCCCAGTTCTGGGAGAGTCCGAACTTCAGGGTCACTGTACTGGGTGCTCACTGGTGTCAAGGCTTGCAGACCCAAGTGCTTGGATTTGGGTCCTAAATGCAATGCCTAGGTGATGTCATCCCAGGGCAGTTTCCTGGTTATCAGAGCCCTCACCCTTCTCCTTTCAGCTCCCCTCTGGACACAAGAAAGAAGCTCTCTGGCCCCCTACCCCCACGGCTGGATGAGAGTGCGGCTGAGGCAGGCCCTTGGGATGATGTAGGCACAGGCTGCCAGGGTGAGTGCAGTGAGGGGTGGGCAGGAGTGGTGCTGGGGCAGGGGTCCATCCTAATTGACCTGTTCCCTTCTAGGGACTCCAGGCCCCACTCCAAGCAGCGACGTGGACAGCGTGGGTGGTAGCAGTGAGTCTCGGTCCCTGGACTCTCCCACTTCCAGCCCAGGTGGGGCCAGGACCTGACCGTAACCCATTCCCTACGTCTAACCGCCCTCCAGACCCTGGCCAGGCTCTGACCCTCAGTCTCTAACCTATCACTTGACCTCTGACCTACCTGCACTCCTGACCTATTTCCTATATCCTCTGATTCATTCTCTTGAGCTAATTTCTGAACCGCCCCCCAGATCGCTGACCCATTTCTGCAACTCCTAACCTCTGCCTTGAACTCCCTCCTGATCTCTAACCGTTACCCCAAGGGCATCTGTGGGTGGTTCTGGAAAGCCTAAAAACCAGGCATATCTCCTTAGCCCTGGCGCTTCCTAATGACCCCTGTGACCCCCGACCTCTGTGACCCTATGACTCCAGGCCCTGGCACAAGGCGGTTGGTGAAGGTGTCATCCACAGGCACCGAGTCCTCAGATGACTTTGAGGAGCGAGACCCTGGTGAGGCTGGAAGCAGGTGGGGCATGGCAGGGGGTGGACCAGGCACCCCTGACCCTGTATCCCCACAGACCTGGGAGATGGGCTGGAGAACGGCTCAGGAAGCCCCTTCAGGAAGTGGACACTATCTGGCGCAGCCCAGACCCACCGACTGCGGCGGCTACGGGGCCCAGCCAAGTGCCGCGAGTGTGAAGCCTTCATGGTCAGCGGGATTGAGTGTGAGGAGGTGCGGCCTGGGCCCATGAGCCAGTGACCTGTTATGACCCCAGTGACCTCCCTGACCCCGGGCACCTGACCTGAAATCCCTATGACCTTTCTGCCCTTGGGACTTGCCCTGATCTAAAGATGTCCTATGAGCCCCCTGCCCCCTGAGGATCCCTACGACCTTCTCTTCCCCTGCTGACCTCTGATGACCTCCTTGACCCTATAACCTTCCCTTCAGTGCTTTCTGACCTGCCACAAGCGGTGCCTGGAGACTCTACTGATCCTCTGTGGACATAAGCGACTCCCCGCCCGGACTGCCCTCTTTGGGGTCGACTTCCTGCAGCTGCCCAGGGACTTCCCGGAGGAGGTGCCCTTTGTGATCACCAGGTGCACGGCCGAGATAGAACAGCGTGCCCTGGGTGTGCAGGTGCCGCCTTGACTCTTGACCATCCCCAATAGTGACCTGGTCCTCTTGATGGCTGTATCATAAGCCAGATGTCCATTTCCTGCCTCGCCCTGCAGGGCATTTATCGGATCAGCGGGTCCCGGGTCCGCGTGGAGCGGCTATGCCAGGCTCTCGAGAATGGCCGAGGGTTGGTGGACATGTCAGGGAACTCCCCTCACGATGTCTCGAGTGTCCTCAAGCGATTCCTCCAGGAGGTGGGTACTCAGTGGCTCAGGGGTAAGGGCCGGGCGGGCTCAGGCTGAGGACCCTCTGCAGCCCACCCACACCCATGTCCCTCCCACCATTCCGCCCTCAGCTCACTGACCCCGTGGTCCCCTTCCACCTCTACGACGCCTTCATCTCTCTGGCTAAGACCCTGCATGCAGACCCTGGGCACGACCCTGGGACCCCCAGCCCCAGCCCTGAGGTTATCTGCTCGCTGAAGACCCTCTTGGTGCAGCTGCCTGACTCTAACTACAGCACCCTGCGGCACCTGGTGGCCCATCTGTTCAGGTGTGCACTGTCCCTGACCTTGAAATGTGATTTCTGACCTAAGGCACGGATCTGTGACCCCGTCACTGGACATATGACTACTCATCTCTGGGACTGACCCCTGCCACTGACTTCTGACCTTTGCATGTGTTTTCTGAGCTCTGAATCTTAATAGATGACTCCAGACTTTGGGTGCTGACCCCTGATCTCCATTGCCAGGCATGTAGCTGCTGGTCTCAATGACCGGGACCACTTACCCAGGACTTGGGCAAGTGGCCGCTAGCCTGGCCTACAGCTCCTCCCTGATGACCAGTGACCACGCATGCCATGCCCTGACCCTTTTCCTCATACTGTCCCCAGGGTGGCTGCACAGTTTGAGGAAAACAAGATGTCTGCCAACAACCTGGGCATTGTGTTTGGGCCAACGCTGCTGCGGCCACCAGACGGTCCAGGGGCAGCTGGTGCTGGCCCTGTCACCTGCCTACTAGACTCTGGGCACCAGGCTCAGCTCATTGAGTTCCTCATTGTTAACTACGAGCAAATCTTTGGGATGGACGACCTCCCCGTGGCCACTGAGCCTCCACCCCAAGACCCCAGTCCAGCTCCTGGGGCTCTCACAATCAACCCCCAGCCACCACCCTCATACCCTGCCTCAGATCCCCTGCCCTCAGTCCTAACCTTGGACCCCAACCCAGACCCTGATCCCCACAGTACCTTGGAGAAGCATCCTGAAGCTACGCCTCCTGAGGTAGGAACCCACTGGGCCCACAGACGGGTAGGCCTTCTCTGCATTTAAGCGTCTCACTCTCCTGTCTCCCTTCCTTCCTTTGCCTTTAAAATTTTCTCTTTCATCCCCTTTCTCCCTTCCTTATTTACCTTGTGCTCATTCTGGGAGGAAAAAAGAGGAATGGAACGGGGGGGGGGGGTTGGTAATAAGGGAGGAACAATAAGGTATAGCTCTGCAGTTACTAACAAGGGTGATCATTTACTCCTTCAACGGAACATTTATTGAACACCTAGTGTGTACCGAGCATTGTTGTAGCAGGCATTACACATACATCAGTGAGTAAATTATTGAGAGACCCCATCCTTTTGGTGACTGCACTCTAGTGGGGAAGAGACCAACGATAAAAAAAAAATAGGATAGATACAAGGTCAGTTTATAGGACATTATGAGGTGACAAGTACTATGGAGAAAAGAAAGGGTAGCATAAGGTAAGGGACACTGGGAGCACCAAGGAGAGGTGGAGGGCAGCTTGTAGCTGTAAGTAGGATTCTGTGGGCTGGTCCCATGGAGAAGGTGGATTCAAGCAAGGACTGGAACAATGTGGGAACAATCTGGGGAACGGTGTTCCAAAGAGAGCAGCCGGTGCAAAGGCCCCAAGGTAAGAACATTCCTGGTGTGTTTAGGGCACAGCCCCAAGCTGTAATGAATTACTGAGGAGAAGGTGCCAGAAAGTGAAGCCAAAGAGGGGTCTTAATGCCTTTAATGCCCTTAATGCCACGCAGACCGTGCACCTACTATGCATGGGCACTGCATAAACGTCCTATCATCCTCACCACGGCTGTGAGAGGTAGACACTGTTAGTGAAAACCATTTACAGATGAGACTCCTACAGGGGCCTTCCCTGTCCCTCAGGTCCTGATACACATATCATTCCTTAGAACATGGACCTCCCCCTGACAAGCAGCCCGGAACTGGCGAAAGAGCAGTCAGTGGGTTCTGGGTCTCTGAGAAATGGAATGGTTCAGAAAGTGCTTGGGACATGTGGAAAGAACTCCAGCAGCTATTAGCATTTAACTAGAGGATGAACGGAAGGATACACAGATCAACTAAAAAGCAGGTGCAGGGTTGCAGAGAAGGAGGGAGACAGGTAGTTCCCCTGGTCCTAATGTGGACATGGCTGAGTCACTCTCTGGGCTGGCCCTCTGCTGAGCAAGGGCATTCCTGCCTTCATGGAGCCCACAGCCGAAATTGATAACATTGCTCTGCACGAAGGGGACAAGCAGTACACTGCTAAGGGCATCGTCTCCCCAGATACCCAAACTGCCAAAGATCTTTTGCATGTGGAACAAACCCTCAGGTTTCCCAAGAGTCTCAAAGAACTGGAATTTTATTGTTGGGGTTTTGGTCTTTGGTTTGTTCCTGTAGATTCCAGTTCCACAGAGTGACGACAGAGAAGTGGCTGATGACACCAAAGAGGAAGGAGAGGAAGGTGAGTAAGTAGGGGGCAGCCCAGGAGTTATAGGGATATCCTTGCTTGGGGTGGCTTAGCTGAGAGATGACTCCCGGGAGATACCCTGAGGACTTAGGGATGCTCAGCACTGACCACCCCAACCCACAGTGTCCAGCCAAGGTCCAGAGGACTCACTCCTGGGAACACAATCCCGTGGTCACTTCAGCCGCCAGCCAGTGAAATATCCCCGGGGCGGCGTTCGGCCAGTCACCCACCAGCTGTCCAGCTTGGCCCTGGTGGCTTCCAAATTGTGCGAGGAGACCCTTGTGACATCAGTGCCCCGAGGGAGCTTGCGGAGGAGGGGACCTGGCCCTACTGCCTCCTCCCCTGAGGGCAGCCCTCTGCGCCGCACCCCGCTGCCCAAGCATTTTGAGATCACCCAAGAGACAGCCCGGCTACTCTCCAAGCTACACAGTGAGGCTGTGCCCAAGGCCACCTGCTGCCCAGACCCCCAACCTGAGGAAGTCGAGGACCATCTCTGACCATCCCAGCATTCTGACCAAGGGGGAAAGGACTCAGAAGGTGTTCAGTGTTGGGGTGTCTGGAGAGTTCCTATAAGGAAAGACTACATGGCCTCAGGTACTAAAACCCTTTTGGAGGCAATATATCAGGATCCCTCAACTGGACACCGGTCACTGCGAAGCATCAGGGCCACTCAGGTTCAGAATGGTTAGTCAGGGTCAATGCTCAGGGTCAATATAGGTCATGGGATTCTTGACATCCACTCTAGTCTCTGACCCCTAGGACAGGGGTGCCTTTTGCTACTTTGGTTGTGGCCACTCCCCTACCTCTGCCTGTCTTCTTAGCTGACCTCAGGTGACCAGCACTTGGGAGTGGGCAGCCCAAACTCAACATCCAGGTGGTACCTGGGGTGTGATGGCCTCAGAATAAACTGTGTCCTTTATACCCTTGAATGTCTTTCTTTGCCAGGGGAGGGTGATGGGAGAGATGGGTGAGGGTAGCATCCCTTGGCCCCATTTACCCACCAGAGACACCAAGGCCCCCTTGCATCCCCAAACATGCTTGAGCACCTACAGGCAGTACGGGCTGAACCCGGGCACCAGGCTGAGTCACACCGGCCCGGCCCTCCCGGAGCTCCACGTCCCCGATCCGGTCCTGCATAATCAAACAAATATAACAAAGTGCAGATAACTGGGACAATGGGGCTGTGTGCTCTGGGCTGTGGGAGCCCAGGGCCGCCACAAGCCGGGGCCGGGCAGCGGGCAGCGCTGCCGGGGGTGGAGGGCGTGGGGGCGGGATTTTCGAGAAACTTGAGTGCTCCCGGAGGGTCACCTGGGGCCGGGGAGGTCCGAGGGGCACCGGAGGCCGCTGCGCGCGGTAGCTGAGCACTCAAGAAACGGAGGCGGGGCGGGGGTCCCGGCTGCAGGAGCCCAGTCGGATCAGGGCGTGGCTTGGAACTCAGCGACGGATTGGACGCCAGGGAGCGGGCGGGGTGGCCGGGCGGGGGCGCGGACCCTGAGACCACCCGGAGCTGCGCCCAGGCTGCGCGAGGTCACTGCGGTAATTCTCGTGACTTGAGTGACTCAGCCCCCGGAAGGCTCGAAACTGCGTGCGTGTGGGGTGCGCGAGGACGGGGGCGGGGGTCCCGCGCCGGAAGTGGAGAGGGGCGACCGAGAGGCCGTGAGGCCTGGAGGAAATGAGGGGGCGGAGGGGGGGCTGAGGTTCCGGGAGACCTTGTCCCTACCGCAGCCGCCGGGCTCCCCCAGGTGGCAGAGACGGGGCGGGGCTCCCCCAGGTGGCGAGGGCGGGGCGCTGCGCCAAGGCAGGGGCGGGACCCCGCCTCCCGTGCTCTTTTGGCTGCCCGCGCCCAGCGCACTCGGACGCTCCTCCGCTCCCCGCCGCTCCTCCGCTCCCCGCCGCGGTCACCGGGCTATGGGGCTGAGGCCCGCCCCGACCCCCGGGGAGGCCGCCCCCAATGCGGCGTGACGGGCGGCCCAGGTGAGGCGGGTACTGACGGTGGTAGGTGGGCGCGGGTCCCAGGTAGGGCGCGGCACGTGCCTGCGGGGCCCGGGCCCGCCCCTTGTCCCCCTCCTCTCCTCTTCCCCAGCTCCTCCTCTAGCCTGGGGGCGCCGGGAGGCCCGGCCGGCTGCAGCCTCCCTGACCGCCCCCTTTGTCCGCGAGGGTGCCAGGGTCCTCCGACCCACTCAGAAAGGCCCGATGCCCCGCCCGCTTCGGGAGCGCTCGCGCGCAAAGCCCGCCGCCCAACTAACTTCTGGGGCGGCCTCGCTGTCCAACTCTGATAGACCTGGTCACCTCCAAGCTCTCGCACGGACAGCAGTGACCCCACCCTGCGCACACACGTCCCCTGGGCTCTGCTGCCTTCGATGATCCCAGCACCAAACCCTCCCTTTCACAGCTCACGCCCCCTTTGTTCCTCCCTCCCCCCATCCCTAGTACAGGTTGGCCGCGCTTGGGCAGATGATTTCTTGTTGGGTTTTTGTTTGTTTGGCTTATTTTGCTTCTTTATTTGATTTTTTTTATTAAAAAAATTTTTTTTTAATGTTTATTTGTTTTGGGAGAGGGGCAGAGAGAGAGAGATACAGACTCTGAAGCAGGCTCCAGGCTCTGAGCTGTCAGCACAGAGCCCTACTCCGGGCTGGAACCCACAAACCACAAGATCATGACCTGAGCCAAAAGCAGGCGTTTAACGGACTGGGCCACCCAGGCGCCCCTTATTTTTCTCCTTTAGATTAAAAAAGAAAAAAAAAAGCCAGCCATTTGATTTGGGAGATATCTTTGTAAGCGTCTTAGTATTCAATAAGCAACCGCTGCCCATCCCCCTGCACTCCCACCGTGTAGCTTGCTTTTCCAGGTTACCCTGGTCTCCACCATGGCCACTTTACCCTGAGGCATCTGACTTTGAGACCCTTGCCCTTCCTGTCCTGACCCTCCCCTCTGGCCGCTGCTCCTTCCTGTATCCTTCCAACAAATGCCACCTGCGCTGACCTCTCCCTCTGTGCCCCCAGATGGTCAGCATGGGCCAGTGCTACTACAATGAGACCATCGGCTTCTTCTACAACAACAGTGGCAAGGAGCTCAGCTCCCACTGGCGGCCCAAGGATGTAGTTGTGGTGGCTCTGGGGCTGACCGTCAGCGTGCTGGTGCTGCTGACCAACCTGCTGGTGATCGCGGCCATCGCCTCCAACCGCCGCTTCCACCAGCCCATTTACTACCTGCTGGGCAACCTGGCTGCAGCTGACCTCTTTGCCGGTGTGGCCTACCTCTTCCTCATGTTCCACACGGGCCCTCGCACTGCGCGGCTCTCGGTGGAGGGCTGGTTTGTGCGGCAGGGCCTGCTGGACACGAGCCTGACGGCGTCAGTGGCCACGCTGCTGGCCATCGCTGTGGAGCGGCACCGCAGTGTGATGGCCGTGCAGCTGCACAGCCGCCTGCCCCATGGCCGAGTCGTCATGCTCATCGTGGGGGTGTGGGTGGCCGCGCTGGGCCTGGGGCTGCTGCCCGCCCACTTCTGGCACTGCCTCTGTGCCCTGGACCGCTGCTCACGCATGGCCCCCCTGCTCAGCCGTTCCTATCTGGCCGTCTGGGCCCTGTCCAGCCTGCTTGTATTCCTGCTCATGGTGGCTGTCTACACCCGCATTTTCTTCTATGTGAGGCGGAGGGTGCAGCGCATGGCAGAGCATGTCAGCTGCCACCCTCGCTACCGAGAGACCACACTCAGCCTGGTCAAGACCGTTGTCATCATTCTGGGTGAGTGAGTGCCCTCAGCTGGCCCAGGGTTGCAGGACCCCCACTTCCCCCACCCAACTCCCACGAGACAGGGGAGGGGAGGATTTGGGTGGGGAATGTTCTCCAAGGAGGTGACATCTGAGCAGAGACCTGAAAGCTGGGGAAGGGAAGAGTTCCAGGCAGAGGGGACAGAAGGTGAGAGCCCCGCAGGACTGGGCCAGGGTCTCCAAAGAGGAGGCCGGTGTGGCTGGAGAGAAGCAAGAGAGAAGGTCAGCATCGCCTCGAAGGGCACAGGCAAGAGTCAGATTTTGTTCTGAGTTCTGGGGGAAGAAGCCCTTAAGAGTTCTTAGCAGGGAGGAACGAGATCAGTCTGGCTGTTGAGTAGTCTGAGTGGGGGAGGCGGCAAGGTGTATCCCGGGAGGATACACCCCCATACGCCAAGATCAAAGAGTGCCTCTTCCCTACGATCCCCTCCCTCCCCGCCCCAAGTAACTGGCCTGTCCCACAGTGACCTCCTTTCCCCCACAGAACCAGCCTCCATGTAGAAATGCCCAGCAGCCTATCTACCGTGTACCGGTTAGGAAAGGTATCCCTCTGGCAGACAGATCAGAGAACCGTGTCCGGCCGCTCGTGCCCTGCAACGGTGGCCGTTGTCTGAGCTCCAGAGACCCCTCCAGCCCTGAGCTCTAAGCTGTGGGTGCCAGGCCCCCTGCTAGCCGGCTCTGCTTACCTCAGGCTCCATCCTGCAGGGGCGTTCGTGGTCTGCTGGACGCCGGGCCAGGTGGTGCTGCTTCTGGACGGTCTGGACTGCAAGTCCTGCAATGTTCTGGCTGTGGAGAAGTATTTCCTCCTCTTGGCTGAGGCCAACTCACTGGTCAATGCCGTGGTGTACTCGTGCCGAGATGCTGAGATGCGCCGCACCTTCCGCCGCCTCCTCTGCTGTCTGTGCCTTCGCCGGTCCACGCACGAGTCTGCCCGCTACGCACCCTCCACCCGAACGGGTGCCAGCACTCGCATCATGCTTCCTGAGAATGGCCATCCCCTGATGGACTCCACCCTTTAGCCAACCTGGGACTTCACTGGGGTGCCGCAGATGCCAGGTCGTAGCCCCTGACCACTCGTGGACGCACCTGGCTCTACCCAATCTGCAGGACAGACTTAAAGGCAGACCCCCAGTCTGCCGTGGCACAGCTCCACTGCCAGTCTCCCCCAGGCACACAGCTCTGCCTGCTCTGGGGGCCTGGGGGTGTGGGGTCACCTCTAAATGCCCATGAGAAAAGTCAGATGGGGTTCAGGAATCTGCTAATTAATCATCTCAGGTTTTGGGGGTTTTAACTGACATTTTCTATTTTTACCACACATCCCTGGTAAACCCTGTGGACTGCTTCCTTGTCTGTGGTGATGTGGGTGTCAAAGATGGGAGAGATGAGGCCACCCCGCCCAGTGAGACAGGGTGACACGGACCGTGGACGCACCATCTGCCTGAAGCTGATTCTTTAGGGGCGCAGACTGAGGGGTGCTGAGTGTGATCTGGGAAAAGGTTTGTGGCCCCTTGCAGCCTCTGGGGTCTTGTCTGTCCGTTATTAGAATCGAGGGGGTCTGTGGGGGAGAGCATGATATAAGGAGTAAGTCTTTCCACTGAGGTCTCCAGAGCATTTTCTATCATCAACTCAGAGAGTCCCGTCTGTCCCTGTGTCCCAGAATTGTCCGCCTCAGCTCAGGCTAGGCTGGGATCTCCTCAGCCCCGTTCTCTTTCATCTTTGATCTCTGCACGGCTGTTACTCTCTCTTTTTTAAGTAATCTCTACATCCAACGTGGGACTCAAACTCACAACCCCAAGATCAGGAATCGCATGTTCTACCGACTGAGCCAGCCAGGTGCCGCACTCCATTTCTCTTGTTGGAGGTCTTACACCCATTCTCTTTGCCTCGGTCTCCTCTGCCTGTTCCCCTGCCTCGAACTTACCTCCCCCCCCCCCCCCAAACTGTCTCTGTCCTCTGGAGCCCACAGTGGTCTCTGGCCTGTGTGAGCCCTCTTTCTCCTGCCTGCCCTTTCGTCTGAGTCCAGGTTATTAATAGTCAGCTGTGTCCATCCCCTTCCCTGCCCCCCGACCAAGGGGAGTAGGGTCCATGGAGCAGGATGCAGGATTTTAGAGTTGCCATTTCCCAGGCTCCTCTGATGTGCCTGGCACTCTGATAAGCACTGTAGTTGCGTTATTTAATCATCACTTGCATCTTGTGGTGCACGTATGACACTTACTTTCACAGGACAGGAGCTCAGAGGGGTTGCCATCTGGCCTGTGGTTGCAATAGCTTCAAAAGACACAGGGATGAATCAAGGGACTAGAGAGGCACCTGGGGAAAGGGCTTTGGATTCCCCACAGAGTCAAGAGTTGGTCACAACCTCAGCTTGGTTTTCCTCATCTCACCCCACAGCCCCCCAAGGCTCAGACATGCCATGATGAGCCCCCTCTCAGGTGCTCATAAAGGCATCCTGCTAGGTACAGTGTAGACCAGAATCTGGATTCTCTGCTTCCGCTTAAGGGGGGGCAGGGGGATACAAGGTTATAGCCTCTTAAGGTTCACATGCTAAATAAAAGCCTCCCATTGGAGGCCAAATTCTTCAATCACTAAAGCACACATTGCTGAAGAACCAAAAACATCTAGGTCCCTTCTTCACTGAATGGGGCTGGGTTTCCCTTTGGGAAAACTCCCCCTGCCCTAAGACAGCTCTGTGGGGCGGCCAGAATGAACCGGGATGCTGGATACTTCAGGATCCGAGGTGGGCAGCATGTCTTCTAGGGCCTGAGGCCTGAAATCTCCAGAGATGATGACCCTCCCACCATATGCCTGGGCACAGGCCCGTGAAAGGCAGCCCTTGCCTCTGCGGGACTCCAGGCCCATTGGACAGACATGTCACTTTAGGTGCCAAAGCCACTTCCTATGGGCTGGGGACCCCAAGTGGCCTCCCAAAGGCAGTTTTAAGTTTCACTGAGCTGGCCGCTCTCACACTAGTATCCTCCGGGCTCTAACCCCCACTCCTCTGGTCTCCTTTGGCATCTTGTCCCATCGATTTTTCCCTCTTCTGTAGGTGTCTCCGCCATGCAAGTTTTGGTCCCTAAAGCTTTCAACCCTGCGCCCCCACTGTTCTCTGAAAGACACCGAAATCACACACAACTTTGAGGTTTCACGTACAGGGCTGCTGAACTTTTGTACAGGGCAACAGCTGTTCCCCTGACAACAGTCATGGTCGCCACAACTTCCTCTTACTGGGGCCAAGTGGCAGGTTTCCTTAAGCGGGGAGCTTTCAAAGGGGTTCTTCACATCCCGCATCACTCATTTCCATTCCCTGCCGTCCTCTTTGGAGTCCTCCGAGCCAGTCACACCAGATGGGGTGACTGTGTTTCCTCTCCAACGGCAAGGAGAAGACGGGCCTTGCCCTGAAGGGTTTCCGGAGAGACTGAGGACCCTTGAGGAGCCTGCGTCTCGAATCTGTCCTCAGAGAAAACGGGCGCCAGCAGGTCCTGTGACTTTGGAGGAGTGATTCGTGTCCAGTCTGTTCCTTTTCTCTCACACGATGAGCCTTCTCTGGCGCTGTGAGGTCTGATGGTTTGAAACAAAAGACCTGTGGACATCCACTCTTACTTGGGGTGGGTACACCTCAGAGCAGACCCTCAGGAAGCGTCCTTCGGTAGCTCGGTGACCGCGTGCTAGGGTTTTGGAGGCCCAGACCGGAGTAGATGGAGAGAGTGACTCAACGGGCGATCACTCGTCAGCCAGACCTTGAAGAGAGAATTGATTTCTGCAGCCGAGACAATCACTCACTTCAAGCCCTCCAGCCACCATCACCACACACAACTGCACCCCGCGTGGAAGGCTCTAGACGGAAGCGCCGGGAGGGAGGCCAGGAGCCCTAGTGCCCATCTGACGGGGGCGAGACTGAGGGGACCATTAGGGGACTGGGTGTTAGGGCTTCTGGAGATGAATGGTGAGTGTTGGCGAGGATCCGCGAATCACAGGGATTTCTGAGAAGGAAGGGGTGGCCTGAAGAGTGGGGTACTCTGAGGAGGGGGGGGGGTGTCTGGGACACGGGGGCCACTGAGGAAGAGTGGGGACCGTTGAGGAGTGGAGGCTCTCAGGAGGAGTGGGGGCTCTGGTGGGGAGTAGAGGGCGTGAGGAGGTAGCGGGGATGGTCTCTGAGGAGACTTGACGGTCTCTTGAGGAAAAATGCCGGAGCTCTCTGAGGGAGGTGCGGGGGCTCTGAGGAGACATGAGGGGCCCCAAGAAAGATTAAGGTCTCTAAGCAGGAGTCGTTCTGAGCAGGTGAGGGAGGCCGACATGGGGGCGCGGGGAGCCTCTGAAGCAGAGCGAAGCAGTGGTCGCCCTTCCTCGGCCAGGAGGAGCGTGAGGCTGGGAAGAGCCGTTGCCTCGGCAACTCCCCACCGAGTCCCGGGCGGTTGCAAGGGGCAGTTAGGGGCGTGTCTGTGGGCGGTGCGCGGCGGCCTGGCTGGCGGCGGTTGGCTGGCGGCGGCGGCGAGGGGTGGGGCCTGGGCGCGCGCGCCCGGTGCGCGCGGGTGGCGGTGGTTGGCTGCGGCGCTTTTGTGAGCGGGCCCGCTCCTCCTCGGCGCCTCCCCGGTCCCGCCGCGCATGGACTCCCCGCCCAGCCCGCAGCGCCCCGCGCCGCCTCTCCCGGCCCGGCGCCGCCCGCCGCCCGGGCCCCCACCAGGCCCCGACACAGGCGAGGTCCTGCAGCAGATCATGGCCATCACCGACCAGAGCCTGGAGGAGGCGCAGGCCAGGTGCTGCGCGGGCTCGACGGGGGCCTGGGCCGCCCAAAGTCGCGGGAGTGAAGGGGGCGGGCCGCGGGGCCAGGGCCAAGTTGACAGGGGGCCTGAGGAGTGAGGACGGTGCACAGTGAGAGCTTGGGGTGCATCTCTGGGCGGGGAGCTGGGAGGGGAGATGTGGGGGCTCAGGAAGGACTGAAAACGCGGGGGGGGGGGCGGTTTCTGAGGCCGAAGGGATTTATGAGGTTAAAATGCGACGGACTGAAAGGCTTACGGGGTTAAGCAGCAGGTGATGGGTTTTAGGAGCTTGTCCTGGGGCGAGAGGGATGGGTTTAAGGGGAGTCTGTGGATGGGGAGGTATATGGTGAAAAGCAGTTTTGGGGTTTATGGAATGTAAAGGGTTAAGAGGGGAGCTGGGGGGTGTAAGGGCCGAGAGATGGACAGCTAAATGGATGCATTCGTGGGGTTTACGAGGTAGGAAGTTGTGAAGGCAGATAACGGAGAGTGGGTTGTGGGCAGTGGGACTCAGGTTGCAAGTGATGGGGGTGACTTGCTGCGGGAACCATCCGGAAAAAAAGGTCGGTGGGGGAGCTGGGTGGAGGGATGGCGGTTCCCCCGTTTTATTAAATCAGCAAAGTTTTATTAGACACTTAACTATGTGTGCGACACCCAGCTGGGTGCTGACGTAGCCCTTGCTCTCAAGCTCATAGTTTGAGGAAGAGAAAGTGAGCAGCAAAAACTAAGTGCACCTTGTGAGAGGAACTCTACGAAAAGGGACGGCATCCTGTGCAAAGTCAGGTGTAGAGGACACAGCACTTTCAGAGGGCTCAAGGTGAGAAAGAGCTGGAAGAAAACGCAGCCAGAGACTGAAAGTCCTGGGTTCAGTTCGGAGAGAGGTTGGAACCAGATCGCACGCGGCCTGCACATCTCAGGAAGGAGTTTGGATTTCCTTTCAGTTGCAGTGGGAAAAATCACAGCGGGTTTAAGACCACCTGCCCTACTTCCCTCCACCCACCGCTTGTCAGCCAGTGAGGAGTGGTAGCATCTGCTTCACAAGGCAGCCCCCGTTGTGTTTGGGGCCTTCTCAAGTTATTAGAAAATAGGAAAGACTGAAGTCCTTTTGGAGGATGAGGCCTCGTTGAATGGGGCCTATTCTTTGGGGTGAAGGGTGGTCCCTGAGGATGGGGCCAGGGTCTGGTGGTATGGACTGTGTAGTCAGTAGAGCCGCGTAGTGAGGAGGGGTTATGCCAAAGCCAAGTGAACAGCAGCCACGGGAAGGAGGAGGCGAAGAAAAGGTGGATATGGCATGCATCGTTCGTCAGACTTTGTCTCCTTTGCTTCTTGTGGATCGTCCACGCTCTGCAGGTTCATAGCCTCTATCTGGAAAGTTAAGAGTGTTCTCCCCCACCTCCCTATGTTCATTCTGCTTTGGGGGGCATTGTGCTAGGTGCTGGCGAAACCAAGATGGCTAAGACCTTCTCTGCCCCATCAGAGCTCATTGAGAAGTAGGGTGTGTGGGAGACTAATTATAAATCGTTGTCGTAATGGGTGTGCACTGAATAGAGGTGATCCCCGACACCTGGAAAAAAAGAGCTGGGCCAGGAGACGGTGCCCTTGTGTGATCCCCTGTCTGCTAGGCTAGTCTGAGGGCAGAGGCTTTGTCATATTTTCCTGTGTATTCCCAGGACTGTGCACAATGAGCATATGGTAAAGTTTGTGGCACTTAAGATTCTGGAAAGCTCAGGAGGGGGAAATGGGCTCTTCACACCCAAGGAACCACAGAGGCAGTGCTTTGGGTGTTTGTGGAGCTCCCTGAGTTCCTTCTCTTCTAGGTAGGGAGCTGCTTAAGGAGTGAACTCTGCTCTGGTGTGGCCTTCCTCAAGCATCTGTCACCCCATCACAGCCCCATGGCTGCTGGTTTTTTTTTTTTTTTTTTTTCTTATAGCAATCCAGACTTCCCCTAGATAGGCTTTAGAATGGCGTGCAATCAGCCGCCTCTTCCTTGCTCTTCTTTTTTTTTTTCTTTCAAGTTTATTTATCTTGAGAGAGAGAGTGCAAGTGAGAGAGGGGCAGAGAGAGAGGAAGACAGAATCCCAAGCAGGCTCTGCACTCATGAAACCATGAGGTCATGACCTGAACCCAAACCAAGAGTCTGACACTTAACCAACTGAGTGACCCAGGCACCCCTCTTCCTTGGTGTCCTTTTTTTTTTTTTTTAAAATTTTTAAATGCTTTTTAAATTTATAAATGTGTTTTTGAGAGAGAGAGAGACAGACGTGAGTGGGGGAGGAGCAGAGAAAGAGAGGGAGACACAGCATCTGAAGGAGGCTCCAGGCTCTGAGCGGTCAGCACAGAGCCGGACAGGGGCTTGAAGCCATGAACTGGGAGATTATGACCTGAGCTGAAGTCAGATGTTTTACTGACTGAGCCACCCAGGCACCCCATTCCTTGCTAATCTTGAAGGCAGCTTTTTTTTTTTTTTTTTTTTCTTTTAAGACTAGCAAATTGAATAGTGAGGCATTATCCATGCATGACAACTTGATTGTTGCGTAAGTGGTTCCTGGTTTCTTTTTGAGGTAAAAAGGCCCCTGGGGCTTTTCTTTTGAGACTTGGTAGCTTCAGATCTGCCCCCGTTTCTTTGGATGTAGCCTTTACCTGAACTCACCCAAGTCATTTAAAAGTCACTCAACTCCAGACACAGTCTTCAGTCCGCAAGTGCACTGTTAGTTCTTCTCTGGAGCAAACAACTTGGGTGGGTCTTTTCCTCATAGTAAACTCTGCAGCCTGGTAGATGACCAACTCAAGAGGGGAAACAGATCTTGTCTGTCCTGATCAGGCAACTGGGTGAGGCTTTTGCAAGTCTTTCTGACCCTGCCCTCTCTCAGTACCCCTGCTGACCCCTTCATAGGCCCTGGAGTCAGTTTAGCTCAACTGTCTAGCAAGAAAGAATTTTTCATCTCAGATGTGAGGCCCTTTCAAACTATCTGGTCACCACAAATGTGTTTTGTTTTTGTTTTAATTTTTTTTTTTTTTTAACATTTATTCATTTTTGAGACAGAGTGTGAGCAGGGGAGGGGCAAAGAGAGAGGGAGACACAGAATCCGAACCAGGCTGCAGGCTCCAGGCTCCAAGCTGTCAGTCCAGAGCCCGATGTGGGGCTCGAACCCACGAGCCATGAGATCGTGACCTAAGCTGAAATCGGATGCTTAATCGACTGAGCCACGCAGGTGCCCCACAGGTGTGTTTAAGGAGGGAAAGCACACCTACTCTCCTTAAACCTTCATTATTCAAAGGCAGCTGCAAATGCTTGTGCTTTGTTCATTTTGTCATTGTAGCTGAATAGTCTTAGAATAGTGAACTGTGTATTGTTCTTCCTCTGGGCTACACAGATAGTGGAGTGTGGGGACTTTGGAATATACTGTCTTAGTTTATTTTTTTATTTATTTTTTTTTTAATTTTTTTTTTTTAACGTTTTATTTATTTTTGAGAGAGGGAGAGACAGAGCATGAACAGGGGAGGGTCAGAGAGAGGGAGACACAGAATCTGAAACAGGCTCCAGGCTCTGAGCTGTCAGCACAGAGACCGACGCGGGGCTCGAACTCACGGACCGCGAGATCGTGACCTGAGCCGAAGTCGGCCACTTAACCGACTGAGCCACCCAGGCGCCCCATGTCTTAGTTTAGATTCAGCCTGAGTCAACTGGGTACTTTCTACTACGTGAGGGATAACCAGTCTTCTTGGATGATCTTCTGACCTTCAGCTATATTCTAAGCTCTTCCTCGAGAAGGGGCAGTTCTGCATTTTCTGATTTGGAACTGTTTACTGATGATGTCCTCATTTCTTTCTTTCTTTCTTGTTAAGATTTTGTTTTTATTTAAAAATTTTTTTTTAAGTTTATTCATCTTTGAGAGAGACAGAGCGTGAACAGGGGAGGGGCGGAGAGAGAGAGGGAGACACGGAATCCGAAGCAGGATCCCTAGCAGACTGAGCTGTCAGCACAGAGCCCAACGCTGGGCTTGAAGTCACGAGTCGTGAGATCATGACCCGAGCTGAAGTTGGATGCTTAAGTGACTGAGCCACCCAGGCGCCCCTTAAGATTTTATTTTTAAGTAATCTCTATACCCACCATGGGACTTGAACTCACAACTCTGAGGTCAAGAGTCACATGCTCTACCGACTGAGCCAGCCAGGTGCCCCTTTTTTTGTATGAAACCAGTAAGGTAGAAAATTTTATCTCATTTGCCAAGGTTTGTCTGAGTATTTTGTCTTTTTTTTTTTTTTTAAGTTTATTTATTTTGAGAAAGAGAGCATGAGCAGGGAGAGGGGCAGAGAGAGGGAGAGAGAGAATCCCAAGCAGACTGTGCACCGTCAGCACGGAGCCCGAAATGAGGCTCTTTCCCACGAATTGTGGGATCATGACCTGAGCGGAAATTGAGTCAGACGCTTAACCTACTGAGCCACCCAGGCACTCTGACTATTTTGCTCTATCATGCATAGCCTTGTTTTTTTATAACAATAAATTTTACAACATTTTACAGTTTCTACATAGGTTATTTCATTTGCTTCTATGACTACCTTTATGAGGGGTTTATGAGGGTTATTAGGAGGGCTCTTTTGTCAAGACTGTCAGGCTCCAAAATTCTTCCCTCCTCCCAGGGTCTTTACCCAGTGTTTGAGTCATAAAAATCTGTTGCAAGCTCTGGGCCCTCTCCCACTCCCCACCCCCACCGGTTTGTTCAGGTACCATACCCTTGGGGATCCTCAGGACTCAGAGCCAGGAAGCTGCCTCTTATCAAAGGCTGATCGACTCCTTTTTTATCTAGTAGTGAGATTTCTAAGAAATTAGTATGAAAACTCTAGAGCTGAGGGGTTAATTTTGGAAACCTGATGGAGAAAGGAAGCAGAATGGTCAGTGTCATCTGGAGATTCATTCTCCAGGAGCACCTGGGTGGCTCAGACAGTTAAGCATCCAACTCTTGATTTCAGCTCAGGTCACGATCTCACAGTTCATGGGTTCGAGCCCCGCATCAGGCTCTGTGCTGACAGTGCAGAACCTGCTTGGGATTCTCTCTCCCTCTCTTGTTCCTGCCCCACTTGTGCTCTCTCTCTCTCTCTCAAAATAAATTAAAAAAAAATGTTACTGGAAATTCATGCTCCATACCTGATGTTCTGGGAGAGGCAGCTGAAGAGGACTGGCCTTCAAGTCGTTCTGCGTGAATTGTGTTACGTGTTGCTGGATTGGCGGGTTTGGCTGCAGTAGTCACTTCTTGACCCTTTGCTTGTAGGTACACACTGACTCCCCAGATAGCTGTACCAGTCAATGTAGTAGTCACTCACTATGTGTCTTTTATTTTTATTTTTTATTAAAAAAACTTTTTTTAATGTTTGTTTACTTTTGAGAGAGAGAGACGGAGACAGAGTGCGAGCAGGCGAGGGGCAGAGAGAGAGACAGACAGACAGACAGACAGACAGACAGAATCTGAAGCAGGCTCCAGGCTCTGAGCTGTCAGCGCAGAGCCCTATGGGGGGCTCGACCCCACAAACCGTGAGATCATGACCTGAGTCAAAGTCGGATGCTCAGACGCTCAACCGACTGAGCCACCCAGGCGCCCCTCTATGTGTCTTTTTATATTAAAATGAATTACAATTAAATAAAATTAAACAGTCTCTCAGTCGCACTAGCTACATTTCAAGTGCTCAGTAGCTACATGTAACGAGTGGCTACCATATGAGGACAGATAGAAAACATTTCCAGAATTGCAGAAAATACTGGATAGTGGTGCTTTAGAGCAGTTCTTCCCAGGCTGGACATGGAGAAAATTTCTGTGGGAATCTTATTGCAATGGAAGTCCTAATGTAGCAGGTCCCAATGGAGCCCAAGAGTCCACATTTCTAACAAGCTCCCAAGGGTGCCAGTGCATTGGATCCCAAACCACACTTGGAGAGGTCAGGCTCTCAAGAGTGGAGATAATAGTGTCCCATTTATTCCTATTTTCATGAATCAGTTTACATAGTAGTTGGTTAATCTGACAAATGAATTTATTTTGGAGCCTAAGTTGTGTTGGTGGGCATAATGGATTTTAAATTAATCACAAGGGTCACATATTAGCATTGTTTTGCCTACTTCATATGGAAAGAACATTCAAAATGAACAGATAAAATTCAGGAAATAGTTAGTTGATTTTTTTTTTCTTCTTAATGAAAATCTTGGCTTGGGGCCATAACACCCTGTTGTTTCAGGGTCTGTTTACATTTTCAACCTAAGGAAATCAGGTTATGGAAGTTCCAGGGTTGTTTCTGTATTTCCTTTATAGTGTCTATAAAATCACAGCCCAGGGGTGCCTGGGTGGCTCAGTTAGTTAAGTGTCCAACTTCGGCTCAGGTCACGATCTCACAGTTTGTGAGTTTGAGCCCTGCATTGGGCTCTGTGCTGACAGTTCAGAGCTTGGAGCCTGCTTCAGATTCTGTGTCCCCCTCTCTCCCTCTCTGTCCCTCTCCTGCTCACTCTCTGTCTCTCTCTCAAAAATAAACATTAAAAAAATTAAAAACAAAAAACCACAGCCCAGATTTGTGTTTGTAGAACTTGAGTGTAATAGCAAGTGACTGCTGGGGGATGGGAATAGGTTCTTAAGGCAGAAACCCTTTATATATAGTGAATAAAGATATGATGGAGAATGGTCACTGTTGTATTTGTTTAGAAGCAGGCAATTTGGTATATGGGGTGATGTATTTGAAACTATAAAGATCACATTTAGAAGTTGGCTTTTAGGCAACATAACAGGTACTACTCCAATTAAAGACCTTCATAATTTTTCTTAGGAAAAGATTTCTCTGAATTTTTTCTTTTTTAAAGTTTATTTTGAGACAGATGGGTGGGGGAGGGGCGGAGAGAGATGGGGGACAGAGGATCCCTAGTAGACTCTGCTGTCAGCACAGAGCCCAATGTGAGGCTCAAACTCACAAACCATGAGATCAAGACCTGAGCCGAAGTTGGACACTTAACCGACTGAGCCACCCAGGCACCCCTCTCTGAATTTTTTCTTTTATTTGGTTTTTATGTTTTTAATGTTTGTTTATTTTTGAGAAAGAGAGAGAGAGAGAGAGACAGAGACAGCGCGCCATCGGAGGAGGGGCAGAGAGAGAGGGAGACACAGAATCTGAAGCAGGCTCTAGGCTCTGATCTATCAGCACAGAACTCCATACGGGGCTCGAACTCACTAACCATGAGATTGTGACCTGAGCTGAAGTCATATGCTTACTGACTGAGCCACCAGGTGCCCCATATATATATATTTTTTAATATTTATTTTTTTGAGAGAGAGACAGAGGGCAAGTGGGGGAGGGGCAGAAAGAGAGGGAGACACAGAGACAGACAGAGACAGAGGGCGAGTCGGGGAGAGGCAGAAAGAGAGGGAGACACAGAATCTGAAGCGGGCTCCAGGCTCTGAGCGGTCAGCACGAAACCTGACACAGGGCTCGAACCCACAAACCATGAGATCATGACCTGAACCGAAGTCAGATGCTTAACCAACTAAGCCATCCAGGTGCCCTGAATTTTTTAATTTGACTTTTACATATACGACATGCTAGATATTTTCTGCTAGTAGAAATATGTACGACTTTCTTAATTCCTCCAGTATTTCTGCAGATTGACATTGCCTATAACAGGGACTAAATTTTAGTTGTTAAATAAAAAGAGATGATCTATGGGGCGCCTGGGTGGCTCAGTCGGTTAAGCGTCCAACTTCAGCTCAGGTCACGATCTCGCGGTCCGTGGGTTCAAGCCCCGCATCAGGCTCTGGGCTGATGGCTCAGAGCCTGGAGCCTGCTTCCGATTCTGTGTCTCCCTCTCTCTCTGCCCCTCCCCCATTCATGCTCTGTCTCTCTCTGTCTCAAAAATAAATTAAAAAACTTAAAAAAAAAAAAAAAAGATGATCTAATTTTGACTATCTTTAGAACTTACACAAGTGGCAAAGCATAAACTGTCAACTGAATGGTGTGCCCCTTTTCTAAAGATCTATGTCCCTGTATTTAGTATTCTATTTCTGGAATGCATGTCAGTGAGCATTTGGTTTTCAGCATGCCTGTTCAAAGCATGTGGGGAGTCAGAGGAGGAATTTATGGTTTGGAATTTCCCAAAGCTAGATAGTGTTAGCCAGATGGGATCTACTTGTCCAAACCTGGGAAGTAGAATTTCAGAGTTGAAGTTTTTCTTTTCATCAATCTTAAGAAGGTTCATTAGATCCCGCCCACTTAGTGACAGCACTCTCTTCTTAGCCTACTTATAGGTTTTAGCTTTGCTCTTAGGATTAACATGCTTAGCTTGGCTTGGTCTAGTGCCAAAGGAAAGTCTTGCTGTCTTTGGAGTACTTTCCCTAAGAGTTGAATTTTGTTGGTTTAAAAAAAATTTTTTTAAACGTTTTATTTGTTTTTGAGACAGAGAGAGACAGAGCATGAACGGGGGAGGGACAGAGAGAGAGGGAGACACAGAATCGGAAGCAGGCTCCAGGCTCTGAGCCATCAGCCCAGAGCCCGATGTGGGGCTTGAACTCACGGGCCACGAGATCGTGACCTGAGCCGAAGTCGGATGCCCAACCGACTGAGCCACCCAGGCGCCCCGAATTTTGTTAGTTTTAAAACAATTTCCTAAAAGCTATCTAAAATCTAGGGTCACAGCAAAATCCCTTTTGAAGTGGTTTTATTAAGTAAAGCAACATGCAGAATATTTTAGAAAAGTTTCACAGGGGCACCCGGGTGGATCAGTTGGTTAAGCGTCTAATTTTGGCTGGGGTCATGATCTCATGGTTCATGAGTTCAAGCCCTGTGTCAGGCTCTGGGCTGACACCTCAGAGCCTGGAGCCTACTTGAGATTCTGTGTCTCCCTCTCTCTCTGCCTCTCCCCCACTCATGTTCTCTCTCTCTCTCTCTCTCTCTCTCTCTCTCTCTCTCCCCCTCAAAAATAAATAAAGGTTAAAATTTTTAAAAAATAAATAAAGGGAATGGAGCAGGGAAGGAGTAAGGAATCCAGGATGGGACAGGCCACCCATCAGAGTCTTGCACGTAAAAGAGGAGTAGTACTTCCCCAAGTACAGAGGAGGGAGAGGGTCAAAGAGAAGCTGGTGAAGAGCCTTGAATGCCTTGCTAAGGGGCTAGAATTTATTAAAGCAGGCAGTGAGAAGTCACACCACCTTTTTGAGCAGGGGAGAGACCAGAAGTTGTGGTTTTGAGTAAGAAATTTAGCAGTAGTATTGATTATAACCAGTCCAGGGACAAATTAAGAAATAAGGACATTATAATGAGCTTTTCACAGACTTAAATTTATTCATTTTAAAGGTCATTCCTTTATTCGAGTTCTGCAGATTGTTTTCTTGTGTCATGTGAAAGAATTTCCCCCCCCCCTTTTTTTTAGTGCCAAAACTAGCTCCTGATCCAAGGTTTCATTTTGCTAAATTACTGTAATAATTTCCATGGTTGACCTTGGATATCCATATATAATCTCAACCCCGACTCATCTAACCATTTTTGGTTTTTTGCTTTTGTGTTTGCTTTTAGAGTGACCTTTACCAGTGATTGATGGCTTCCGTTAATGGATTGATTTTTCCCAATTTCACTGTTACAGAGAACCTTATTTTGAAATGCTGGCCTCTGAGTCCTGGGCTGCTGTTCCTTCCTGGAACTTGGGACCATCTGTGAATTTCTAGGCTTTCCATCGAAGTTCTATTAAGAATTCATGTCTTCCAATTTTTAAAAAAAAAATTTAATGTTTATTTATTTATTTTTTTTTTTTTTAAATTTTTTTTTTTCAACATTTTTTATTTATTTTTGGGACAGAGAGAGACAGAGCATGAACGGGGGAGGGGCAGAGAGAGAGGGAGACACAGAATCAGAAACAGGCTCCAGGCTCCGAGCCATCAGCCCAGAGCCTGACGCGGGGCTCGAACTCACGGACCGCGAGATCGTGACCTGACTGAAGTCGGACGCCTAACCGACTGCGCCACCCAGGCGCCCCAATGTTTATTTATTTTTGAGAGAGAGAGCGTGCAAGCGGGAGAGTGGCAGAGAGAGAGGAAGACACAGAATCCGAAGCGGGCTTCAGGCTCTGAGCTGTCAGCACAGAGCCCTACGTGGGGCTCAAACTCACGAACTATGAGATCATGACTTGAGCCGAAGTTGGATGCTGAACCAACTGAGCCACCCATGTACCCCATCATGTCTTCTAATTTTTGTTCTGTACCTAGGTCTGTCTCTGGGAGGTACATAATATTGTTGACTGTTTTTGTCAGCTGAACAAATCTTTCTAGAAATGAGAATAATTAAGGAGATCTGATTCCATCTTTGGTTATGGCATTAGAATCATTATTGCTCTCAGGGAAGATTTTTCAAGAAGTATCCTGTTCTATGAAGAAGAATATATCTCAGTATATCTTTACATCTCAATAAATCTTTAAGTTCCCTGGTAATTTAAAATGATACCTTGTTAAGGAAAGTAGATTGTTCCATAATTTGGAAAAGTAAAAGTAAGTTCCAGCTAAAATTAGGAGCTATAATATACTGGTAGTTGAATCCAGAATGTGGCTTATGTTCTTTTCATTTCCATGTTCCTTTCTCCTGATACAGTGACCAGCATATAGTTGTTCCAAAGTCCTATAAATATTGAATAAATGAGGTTAGAGAGGATAAACCTCTGTGCTTTCATTTTCTGGAGTGATTCTTATATGACTCAGTTTTGCTATAGATTTCTTAGCACTGGTTTTAAAAGGATATTCACAGTGTTGCTTTGTTTTAATTTAATTTAGTTTAGAAAGAGCCTCAAAAGTATCTTTACTTATTTTTTTAACATTTATTCATTTTTTTTTTTTTTTGAGAGAGAGAGAGAGAGAGAGAGAGAGAGAGACAGGGTGGGGGAGGGGCAGAGAGAGAGGGAGGCACAGAATCTGAAGCAGGGTCCAGGCTGTCAGCACAGAGCCTGATGCAGGGCTTGATCCCACAAACCATGAGATCATGACCTGAGTCGAAGTCAGATGCTTAACTGACTGAGCCACCCAGGCGCCCCCCTAGTGGTAATTTTTAAAGGATTTTTGAAGTTTATTTATTTATTTTGAGAGAGAGAAGGCAAGTGAGTCAGGGAGGAGCAGAGAGAGAGAGACGGAGATAGAGAGTCTCAAGCAGGCTCTGTGCTGTCAGCACAGACCCCAATGCAAGGCTTGAACTCACGAACCGTGAGATCATGACCTGAGCTGAAGTCAGATACTTAACCAACTGAGCCACCCAGGTGCCTCCCCTCTTTTTTTTAAAGAATTTTTTAAAAGTAAGCCTAGCGGTTTGAAACAACATAACATTTGCGATCTCAGTTTCCATGGGTCAGGAATCTGGGCACAGCTGAGCTGGGACCTCTGCTCAGGGTCTCCCAAGGCTATAGTCAAGATGCTGGCTGGGCTGTGGTCCTATCTGGAGCTTAGGGTTCTCTTCCATCTTGTGGGATTGTTGGCAGAGTTCAGTTCCTTGCAGTTATGGGACTGAGGTTCCTGTTCTCTTGCTAGCTGACAACCGGGGCTACCTGTAGTTCTGCCACCAGCTCTCACCACATGGCAGCTGGCCCCAGGGCCCACAGGTGATGCTGTCTAGTCCGCTTAGATGGAGCTGTAGATAATGTAACATAAGCATGGGAAAGACTGTCTCATCATCTTTGCCACTTTGCAAGTCACAGGTTCTGCCCGAACAAGGAAAGAGGATTATACTCATTGGGAGTCACCTTCAGAATGTCCATCACATAAGTTCATCCCCTTTGGTAATGCTGTGAATGTGCTGGACTGTCCCCACTTTATTTACATCGTCATTGATGGTTTGCTGTCAGCTGCTTGATCACCTCTAGGCCAAGATCATGCCCAAAGCTTAGACATTTGTTTACTTTTCATAATAAACCACAAAAACTCCTGTGAAATTTCTTTGAGTGCATTATAGGTACTTTAGGGGTGCCTGCCTGGGTGGCTCAGTCAGTTGAGCCGTCTGACTTTGGCTCAGGTCATGATCTTGTGGTTCATGAGTTCAAGCCCCACATTGGGGGTACACCTCAGAGCCTGGAGCCTGCTTCAGATTCTGTGTGTCTCTTTCTCTGCCCCTGCCCCGCCCCCTCAAAAATAAACATTAAAAAAAAATTTTTTTAAGTTACTTTATACCTGTATCTGCAATACGATGTTTTATTAAGCAGAAAACTGAGCTGGGGATAAACATTCCTGAAGTTCCCTTTAGGAAGCAGAACGGCTGACTTCATTTTCTTTCCTCGCATTTTTAGAATTACATTTACAGAAGATAACAAGCTGTAGCTGGAATCCAATTTCATTAATGGTACTACTGCTTCTATAGAAGGAAAACATTCCAGGCTGAATATCCTGTGTGATCAGTTACCGTGCACTGCATAAGAAAGATTAATATTTGGGTTTAGATTTGCAGAAGATCAAATCTCAACCCCCACAAACAGTTTCATATTTGAGGTTCAGAGACGGGGACCTGATTCCTGCACCCCAACTCTAGCCTTTTGAAAGGCATCCCACGGGGAGGGGGGGGTGCGTGGTGAATTTGGAAGGCACCTAGAAACAAGGAGGCTCCTGTAGACTGACGATGTAGGGAGCTGTGGCAGATGTCTGGCCTTCCTCGCAGCATTCATCATATTTGACTTCAGTCATGAAGTTACCAATTTTCAGGTACACTATCCAGCCTTGGCAGTGTCTTTTATTTTTTATTTTTTTTTAAATTTTTTTTAACATTTATTTATTTTTGAGACAGAGAGAGACAGAGCATGAACAGGGGAGGGGCAGAGAGAGAGGGAGACACAGAATCTGAAACAGGCTCCAGGCTCTGAGCTGTCAGCACAGAGCCCGACGCGGGGCTCAAACTCACGGACCGTGAGATCACAACCTGAGCCGAAGTCGGACGCTTAACCAACCAAGCCACCCAGGCGCCCCTTGGCAGTGTCTTTTAATAATGGGTTGCATTATTAATGATAATGCATTATTATCATTGCATATGCATGCATAATGATGCATAATGCATGCATAATGCATATTAATGATAATGATAGCTTTACGAGATTTAAAGTCACAATAACAGCAAATGTTAAAATAGATGGCACGGTACTTCCTCAGAGTTTGCAGAAGTTTTGACACATGGACACACCATTACAATTACAATTATGCTCACTCTCTTGTGTTATCACATTCTCCCTCTAGACTGGCTGTTTGGTGTCTAAGCATGTGCAAGTGTCTCCTGTCTTTAACAACAAAGAACAACAACCAAAAACGTCCCTTGACTGTCCTCCGCATCTTGATTTGTAGCTGGGATTTGTTTTATTTTTTTATTATTGTTTTTAATGTTTTATCCATTTATGAGACAGAGAGAGACGGAGCATGAGCAGGGGAGGGGCAGAGAGAGAGAGGGAGACACAGAAGCCGAAGCAGGCTCCGGGCTCCGAGCTGTCAGCACAGAGCCCGACGCGGGCCTTGAACTCACAGACCGTGAGATCATGACCTGAGCCAAAGTCGGACGCTCAACCGACTGAGCCACCCAGGCGCCCCAGGGATTTGTTTTAATTAGTCAAGGTAAGATGACAGACATAGAGACAACTTTGAAAGAAGTTTATTACTTACAGTTCCCCAGGGGAGGAGGCAGGGCCATACTGGGAAGCACCCAAGTCCTTCAGGAGAAAGAAGGAATGCAGGGAAAGCATGGCTCAGAATCTTTAGTGTGATTTCCAAGGGAAGGAATGGGCAAACCAGGGCAGGTGAGTTTGAGCAAGTTTAAGATTGGACAGTGTAAATACTTCTGGCAGGCTCTGGGCGATAGCGGTCGCTAATTGTTAGCTGGCCATCTGGAAATTTAGGGCAGGAGGAGTATTGGCCGGTGCTGAGAGGTAGATAAAGAAGGTGGTTACGCATATGGGCTTAGGATTTGGATTTGTAGGAAAGGCATGCTCTCAGGCAAGCTGTTTGGTGTATCTGGAATTAGCTAGTGCTGGGAGGGACAGTTTCTCCTGGCCCCAGGATGTCAAAGCGTCATAAAATACAGAAGAAAAACAAAACATACTACACACCGTTTCTTTAAACACCTCCTGCATTTCTTGACTCTCTTTTATTTGAGGTTGCTGCTTCTACTTCCTCTTCTCCACCCATTCTCTCCCAACCTTCTCCCTCTGCTGAGTCATCGATGACCTCCTTGTGGCTAAATCCAAGGTCTCTTCTGGATTCTTCTATTGCTTTGCCTCTAAGAAGTATTTCTCACAGATTGCTCTTTTCTCCTGGAAACTGTTTTACTTGGTTCCACCTCACTGGCAATTCGGTCCCCGTCTTTTCTGTAGGGTTTTCTCTGCTTGACTTATAGAAGTCCACGGGCCTGGGTCTGGGGCATGGACTCCTTTCTATCTACCCCTTATGATGCTTTCCTCAAATCTTGTGGCTTAAAGTGCCACCTCTATGCCCAGGACTCCCCATCTTTATATTGCTTATCTCCAACCTTGAGGCCATGTCCATGTGCCTGGCTACCTATCTGATACCTCCTCTTGGGTAGCTCCTAGCAATCTCAAGTGTAACCCGATCAAAGCACAGCTCTGCTTTCCAGACCCTTCCTCCCTAAACCTGCTGCCTTCCAGTCTCCCCTGTGGCAGTTAATGGTGTCTCCTTTCATGCAAAAGCTAGTAGTAGTCATCCTTGAATCTCCTCTTTCCCCCAATCCCACACCAGTTTATCAGGAGGTCCTGTTGATTTCATTGCTGTAGTCAGAGACCTGCCTATTTTTTTTAAAGTAGTCTCCATGCCCAACATGGGGCTCAAACTCAGGACGCCAAGATCGAGTTGCATGCTTCACTGACTGAGCCAGCCAGGCAGCCCAAGATCTATCTGCTTTTTATGTCTAGTACCATAATTAAACTAAGCCAGCAGTATTTCTGGACTATTCCAGCTGTAGTAGACTTCAGACTGGCATTCCACCCCTTGCCTTCCATTCTGGTCTCAGAGCAGCCACGGTGATCTTTTAAAAATGCAGTTCACTTGAAGATAGGCAATAGATCGATGGAATAGAGTTGAAAATGCAGGAATAAACATATATATATATATATATATATATATATATATATATATATATATATATAGCCAATTGATTTTCTACAAGGGTGCTAAGACCGTTGAGTGGGGAAGGAATGGTGTCTTCAACAAATGGTCTGGAAAAGTGGATCTGCACATGGAAAAGAATTAATTTGATGGGGTCAGTCATAAGCACCTGACTTCAGAATGGGCCATGATTTCATGGTTTGTGGGTTTGAGCCCCCTACTGGGGTCTGCTCTGACAGCTCCAAGTCTGCTTCAGATTCTCTATCTCCCTCTCTCTCAGCTCCTCTCTCTCTCCCAAAAGTAAATAGAAAAAAAAAAAAAAATAGGAATGCATTTGAATCCTTACCTAACACCGTATACAAAAATGAAATGGATCAAATACCTAAGTAAGAGCTAACCCTGTAAAACTCTTAGAAGAAAACATAGGCATAAATCTTCATAACCTTGAATTAAGTAACATTTTTTTAGATATGCCTAAAGCACAAGCAACAAAATAATAGATAAGTTGGATTTCACTAAATGAAAAACTTTTGTGCTTCAAACAACACTATCAAGAAAGTAAAGAGGCGCCTGGGTGGCGCAGTCGGTTAAGCGGCCGACTTTAGCCAGGTCACGATCTCACGGTCCGTGAGTTCGAGCCCCGCGTCAGGCTCTGGGCTGATGGCTCAGAGCCTGGAGCCTGTTTCCGATTCTGTGTCTCCCTCTCTCTCTGTCCCTCCCCCGTTCATGCTCTGTCTCTCTCTGTCCCAAAAATAAATAAACGTTGAAAAAAAAATTTTTTTAAAAAGAAAGTAAAAAAGACAACTCACAGAATGGGAGAAAAAACTTGCAAATCATATATTAAGAGTCTAGTATCCAGAAAATATAAAGAACTCATACAACTCAACAATAAAAAAGACATCACCCAATTAAAGAATGAGCAAAGAATTTGAATAGACATTTCCCCAAAAAAGAATGGCCGATGAACACCTGAAAAGATGCTCGATGTCAATAGTCTTTAGAGAAATATAAATCAAAACCATAATGAGATACTGCCTCACACCCACTGGTGTGGCTATAGTAAAAAAGACAATAATGAGTTTGGGTGACGTTGCGGAGAAATTAGAATCTTAATTAGTTGCTGATGAGGATGGAAAATGGTGCAGCCACTTTATAAAATTTTGGCATTTCCTCGCGGCGCCTGAGTAGATCTGTCGGTTAAGTGTCCAGCTGTTTTTTTTTTTGTAACGTTTGTTTATTTTTGAGAGAGAACACGCGAGAGTGGGGGGAGCAGAGAGAAAGGGGGACAGAGGATCCAAAGTGGGCTCTGTGCTGACAGCAGGAGCCTGACATGGGCCTTGAACTGTGAGATCATGACCCGAGCTGAAGTCAGACGCTTAACCACCTGAGCCACCCAGACACCCCTAAGTGTCCAACTCTTGATTTTGGCTCATGGTTCGTGATCGAGCCCTGCATCAGGCCCTGCACTTGACAGCATAGAGTCTGCTTGAGATTCTCTTTCTCCCCTTCTCTCTGCCCCTCCCCTGCTCTCTCTCTCAAAAATAAAAAAATAAACATAAAAAAAAAAGTTTGGCATTTCTTCAAGAGGTTAAACAGAGTTACCATATGACTCAGCAATTCTCCCTAGACACACCCTCACATAAAAACTTACGCGTGAATGTTCATACCAGAATTATTCATAACAGCCAAAAGTGGAAACAACCCAAGAGTGCATCAATTGATAAATGGACAAACGAAAGTTATTCATACAATGGAATATTATTTGGCCTTAAAAAGGGATGAAGCAGTGATACACAAAAACTTGGAAGAACCATGAAAACATGCTATGGGAAAGGCACATAAGGTCCCATACTCTGTGATTCCATTTATATGAAATGTCCAGGAGACATTTGTCCAGAGACAAACCTATAGAGACCAAAAGATTGGTGGTTGCTGGGTGGGAGGAGAGGAGAATGGGGAATGACTGCTAATGGGAACCGGATTTCTTCAGGGGGGTGGTGACAGTGTTGTGGAAATAGACAGTGGTGATGATTAAACATTGTGAATTTCCGAAAAGCCACTGAATTGTATTTATTTTTTTAAATGTTTGTTTGTTTGTTTTTGAGAGAGACAGAGACTGAGTGTGAGCCGGGGAGGGGCAGAGAGAGAGGGGGAGACACAGAATCCGAAGCAGGCTCCAGGCTCCGAGCTGTCAGCACAGAGCCCGAAGCGGGGCTCAAACTCACGAACAGTGAGATCATGACCTGAGCTGAAGTCGGACGCCTAACTGACTGAGCCACTCAGGCACCCCAAAACTTTTTTTTTAATGTTTATTTTTGAAAGGAGAGAGACCGAGAGAGAGAGGGAGACAAAGAATCCGAAGCAAGCTCCAGGCTCTGAGCTGTCAGCACAGAGCCCGATGCAGGGCTTCAACTCACAACCTGTGAGATCATGACCTGATCTCGGAAGTCGGGCCACCTTCCTTCTGGAGGCCACAGGGGAAGAGTCCATTTCCTTGCCTTTTCCAGCTTGTTGAAGCCACCTGCATTTCTTGGCTTGCAGTTTTCTTCCTCTGTCTTCGGAGCCAACAGCATAGTGTCTCTGACTCCGTGTCACTGTATCTCTCTCTGAACACAGCTAGAAGAGGTTGTCCACTTTTTAAAAAATTTTTTTTTCAACGTTTTTTTATTTATTTTTGGGACAGAGAGAGACAGAGCATGAACGGGGGAGGGGCAGAGAGAGAGGGAGACACAGAATCGGAAACAGGCTCCAGGCTCCGAGCCATCAGCCCAGAGCCTGACGTGGGGCTCGAACTCACAGACCGCGAGATCGTGACCTGGCTGAAGTCGGACGCTTAACCGACTGCGCCACCCAGGCGCCCCGAGGTTGTCCACTTTTAAGGACTTGTGTGATTAGATCGGGCCCATCTGGGTAATCCAGGCTAATCTCCCCATCTCAAGGTCCTTAACCTTAATCACAGCCACAGAGTTCTTTTTCCAGTGTAACATATTCTGAGGATTAGCACATGGACATCTTTGGGAGCCATTCTTCTGCCAAACCACCATTCCCATCACCAGGAACAAAAGCCAGAGTTGTTCCCCTGACTGACAAGGCTCTTCTAGGTGACTCCCTCTTGCCTAACTTCACCTCCTGGCTCTCTCCCTCACCCCTTACTCTACAGCATCCTGGTCTCTTAAAAAGCCAAGCGTGTTCTCACTTAGCCTTTGCACTGGCTGGTTTCTCAATCTAAATTATTACTCTCTTCAGCCTCTCGTTTCCTGCCTGACTTCTTGTCATTCTGATCTCAGCATTGAGGTCACATCAGAGACATTCAAACTCCAGTAAGCCTTCTACCCATCACTCTAGTTTGTTGCCACAACGCACCTGCCATGGCTCGTGGTCATCTCGTTTGTGTGTACGTTTGGTGTCTCTCCCTCCCTCCCTCTTAAGTGCCACGTGGGTAGGAACCTCATCTGTCTGTGTCTGTGACACTGGAATGGTGTATGGCACATAGAGGCTGCTCAGTAAACACCTACTAAGTTAACATCTCAGGACACTGGGGTAGGATGGCTGGCATTTCTGCTTATGCATCAAAGTGCCATGACAGGGCAATAGTGTGAACACAGCTTTGAAATCACTGGATCTTGAAAGTTCATAGGGTTGTTTTTGTTTTTGTTTTTTTTTATGTTTATTTTGAGAGAGAGAGAGCACAGCAGGGGAGAGGGGCAGAGAGATAGGGAGAGACAGAGAATCCCAAGCAGGCTCTGTGCACCACACTGAGCCTGACATGGGGCCCGATCCCATAACAGTGAGATCATGACCTGAGCCGAAATCAAGAGTCGGATGCTTAACCTACCGAGCCACCCACGTGCCCCAAAAGTTCGTAGTCCTTGACAAGTTATTTGCATTATTTAAATTTGCATTGTTTAAAATTTTTCATGGAGGGGCACCTGAGTGGCTCAGGCGGTTGAGTGTCCGACTTCGGCTCAGGTCACAATCTTGAGTTTGAGTTCAAGCCCCACGTCAGGCTCACTGCTGCCAGCACAGAGCCTGCTTCAGGTCCTCTGTCCCCTCTGTCTCTGTGCCTTCCTCACTTGTGCTCTCTCTCTCTCAAAAATAAATAAACATTAAAAAAAAACACACACATATAAAGGAAATGTTTTGAATATTTGTGTATTGCTCCATTGGAATTTTTTGTACTGTCACTTCGTAAGAGCAATTTTCAACAGAACCGGCAGGGTCAATATGAAAGATCTTTACTTTCCTGAACAGGATGACTCTTCTGTCTCTCACACTCTCTTCTGTTGTTTCTCTTTCAGAAAGCATGCTCTGAATTGCCATCGGATGAAGCCTGCTCTCTTCAGTGTGCTCTGTGAGATCAAGGAAAAGACAGGTAGGCCATTGAGAAGACTTTTTTTTTTTTTTTTTTGTGGATCTGGGACCATGACAATCATGCACCCTCTGATCTGGTCCTGACGCGGCCTGACGCATGTCGTGGGCCATCTTGCCTGTCACGTCTCTCTCTGGCAGTAGACGGTCCAGATGCGTCCTTTCTTTCTCGTCAATGCCCTGCTTTCTGATGTATCCGTGTATCGCATGGATTAATTTTGCAGTTTGTAACTGGAGAAATACTGTTGCCAATGAGTAACGAGCAGCTGCACTGTTCTTAAGGAAGACCTAAGAGGCACTGTGGCATTCCATTGTTTTGGAAAAGGAAAAGGTGAGGGGCACCTGGGTGGCTCAGTCTGTTAAACACCCAACTCTTGATTTCAGCTCAGGCCACGATCTCACGGTTTGTGGGTTTGAGCCCTTGGTCGGGCTCTGTGCTGACAGTGCAGAGCCTGCTTGGGATCCTCCGTCTCCCGTTGTATCTGCCCTTCCCCTACTCACGCTCTCAAAATAAAAAAAGTTTTTTAAAGAAAAGATGATAGATTTAGAAAAGTAGAATACTAATGAGATTATTTGTTTTTGTTTTTTAATGTTTATTATTTTTTGAGAGAGAGACAGAGACAGAGAGCAAGCAGGGGAGGGACAGAGAGAGAGGGAGACACAGAGCTGGACGCAGGCTCCAGGCTCTGAGCTGTCAGCACAGAGCCCGACGCGGGGCTCGAACTCACAGACTGTGAGATCGTGACCTGAGCTGAAGCCAGCTGCCCAACTGCCTAAGCCACCCAGGCGCCCCTGATTTTAGTTGTTTTAAGTATTCAAAGTAATCCCCATGGAAGTCTTCTGCCACTGCCAATCCTTTTGTTAAAAAAAAAAAAAAGAAACATTTTATTTTGAATTAATTTTAGATTTGCGGAAAAGTTGAAAAATGGCAAGAGAGTTCTCCTATACCCTTCTCCCCGCCTCCTCTAACGTCAACACCCTGAGGACCGTAGCACAGTGATCAAAACCAGGACATTAACCTTGGTACAGTGTTCTTGCACTGACCAACAGACTGTATTCGGATTTCCCCAGTCTTTGCCCTGATGCCTTTTCTCTGGTCCACCCTCCCACGTTGCATTTAGTCATCCTGTCTCCTTAGTCTCCTTTGATCTGTGATGGTTCCTCAGTCTTCATCATCTACAACCTTCACACTCTGGTTGAGAACTGCTCAGTCATTTGGTGGGACTGACATTGGTGGGGAACCCTATTAGTTCAAAGAAATACTTCATGGGGCACCTGGGTGGTTCAATTGGTTAGGCATCCGACTTCAGCTCAGGTCATGATCTCGCGGTTCATGAGTTCAAGCCCTGCGTCAGGCTCCGTGCTGACAGCTCAGAGCCTGGAACCTGCCTCGGATTCTGTGTCTCCCTCTCTCTCTGCCCCTCCCCTGCTCATGCTCTGTCTCTGTCTCTCTCTCTCTCTAATATAATTAAACATTAAAAAAAATTAGGGGCACCTGGGTAGCTTAGTTGGTTAAGCGTCCAACTTCAGCTCAGGTCATGATCTCGCGGTTCGTGAGTTCGAGCCTCGCAACAGGCTTTGTGCTGACAGCTCAGAGCCTGGACCTTGCTTCAGATTCTGTGTGTCCCTCTCTCTCTGACCCACCCTACTGTGCTCTATCTCTCTGTCTCTCAAAAATGAATAAACGTTAAAAAAAAAAATTTGAATAGGGATGCCTGGGTGGCTCAGTTGGTTAAGCGTCTGACTTCCTTCATGATCTCACAGTTCGTGGGTTTGAGCCCTGCGTCAGGCTCTGTGCTGACAGCTCGGAGCCTGGAGCCTGCTTCGGGTTCTGTGTTTCCCTCTCTCTCTGCCCCTTACGGGCCCATACTCTGTCTGTCTCTCCTTCAAAAATAAATGGACATTACAATTTTTTTAATTAAACAAAACAAAACAAAGAAATATTTCATGATGGATCTTCATGGTATTGCTACCAACCCAGGTAATAGTCAACGGTTTCTCTGGTGTCTTTACCACCACTTTCCTTTTTCATAAAAGCCAGCCTGTGCTATGTTTCATCCCTGATTCCTTTACCTTTGAGTGCACTTTGTAACCCAGAAGCTATTATTCTGCTTGGCTTACAAGGCCCTTGTACTTTGAGTGGCCTCCATTTGTTCTCATAGGTTGCTTGTGTGTGTTTAACTTTTTATTTTGAAATAATCACAGATTTACAGAAATGTTCCCAGAACAGTGCAAATGTATTTTCTTCCTGCACTGTTGCGGAATAAGTGGCTGCCATGATGCCCTGTGACCCCTGCACACTTACCTGAGTGTGTTTCCAATGAATAACACATCCTCCTGTTTCCCCCCAGGACATCCCTTAGAGTCAGGGAATGACATTGATAACGCCACTAGCGTAGAATCCTCAGACCTTATTTAAGCTTTTCAGTTGTCCCAATAGTGTCCTTTATAGAAAAGGATGCAGGCCAGGATCTCATGTTACATATCATGTCACTTTGGTCTTTTTCCATTTGGAACAAGCCTGTTTTTCCTTGGCTTTCATGACCTTGACCATCTAGAAGATCACAGGCAGACCCCTCCATTTGGGTTGATCTGATGTGTCCTCACAATTAGATTTCTGCTCCCGGTATCCTCAGTACTTTTACTTATTATTTTTTAGGTTTTATTTTTGAGACGGCACAAGTGGGGGAGGGGGAGAGAGGGGGGGGACAGAGGATCCCAAGCAGGCTCTGCACTGACAGCAGCAAGCCCAGCGTGGGGCTTAAAGTCATGAACTGTGAGACCATGACCTGAGCCGAAGTCGGAGACTTAACCGACCGAGCCACCCAGGCGCCCCAGTACTTTTGCATATTCAATCAGTTGTTCCTTGCCCCCCATGTATACCCAGTCCTCCTCCCAAACATGGACCCCTTTTCACCCCTCAGTCCCCACCATAAAAACAATTTTTAAAAGTAACTCCATCAGGGGCGCCTGGGTGGCTCAGTCGGTTGAGCGTCCGACTTCCGCTCAGGCCACGATCTCACGGACCGTGAGTTCGAGCCCCGCGTCGGGCTCTGGGCTGATGGCTCGGAGCCTGGAGCCTGTTTCCGATTCTGTGTCTCCCTCTCTCTCTGCCCCTCCCCCGTTCATGCTCTGTCTCTCTCTGTCTCAAAAATAAATAAACGTTAAAAAAAAAATTTTTTTTTCAAAAAAAAAAAAAAAGTAACTCCATCAACCATGATGTCAGCAAGCTTTAGTTCTTGATGATGTTTATTCTGTCTGTGGGGTGCTGGAACTGAACAGGAAACCAGTTCTTGGGAGGTGTGCAGTCTGGGCACATCTTTTTTGCTCTGTCTGATTCTGTACGTGTGGACATGAGGGCAGCTGTCCGTCACCTTCCAACTCTGCAGTTCCAGGAGAAAAAGAAAAGACTGATACCTACTGCCACCAGGACAAGCTGAGGTGTCTGTTTTAAACCATGCTATCACCTGTCCCATCCTTCCAGTCTGCAGAGGTCATGCTTGGGGCTTTCGACTTTACCCTAGGCTAAGTCCCAAGGAGGCCATGGGGCTCAGAGCGTAAGCCACACACATCAGATCTGGGCATTCTTCAGAAAATCAGGCTTCCTTTCCACCAACTGGCTCAAACATTGGGGTGCGTCATGCATTTTGGGACATGGTTGCACGTGAATGGGGCAACCCTGCTCAACCTGGGAAAGTGCAAGCTATCTGCAGTTGCCACGAGCCGGGCTCCACATGGTCTGACTGAATTGTCAAGTTCAGTGTGGCCAAATCTCTCTTCTCATGATTAGGAAGTGCAGCCATGGGATCACTGTGCGTCCAACATGTGAGTGGCAGGAAAGTAAACAAGATCTCAGTTCTGCTTCAGCTTCTCCCAACCTTGTGACAGGAACGACCCAGTATTAGCCCAAAGAAAACTGTTCAGTGTCCTGATGCCGCACACTGGCACCAGTGGGTCACCACGTAATTGGTGATCCTGAGAGCCAGGCCTTCTGGGACTCCTCCTGCAGGGACAGAGCATGACTGTTTCTTGGTTTAACCCACATTCCTCACATTCCCCTCTGGCTGAAGTCTGCAAGAGGCCTTTAGGGTAAAGACAAAAACTGTGCAGAGCATTTGTTTATTTACTTATTTTTTATTAATATATTTTTAATGTTTATTTATTCTTGAGAGAGAGGGAGAAAGAGCATGAGCAGGGGAGGGGCAGAGAGAGAGGGAGACACAGAATCTGAAGCAGGCTCCAGGCCCTGAGCTGCCAGCACAGAGCCTGACGCGGGGCTCGAACTCACGACCTGTGAGATTATGACCTGAGCGGAACTCAGACGCTTGACTGACTGAGCCACACAGGCGCCACTTGTGCAGAGCGTTTAAAGCCCAGTAGGCATTGATGGAGTATGGGTTGCAGTCAGTCAGCTCTGAGCTTCCTGGCATTATCTCCTGAACCTTCTAGCAGCTCAGGGCAGACGCTGACTCTCCTCTTGTTTTATGGATGATCAGAGTGAACCTCTGGAGAGAACAGGTCACACCCCAGTAACCCACAGCCGGGCTGTGTGCCACCCTTCCACACCCTGTCCTGGCTCAGAAAGGGAACCCGTCCTGTGCCTCACAGCCTGCACCCACCAGTTCCAAGTGCCGTCTGTGCATCGCTGCTCTCACTGCGTCCATGATGGCTCTGGGGCTTTGCCATCTGTCTCCTCCAGTGAGCGCAGGGCCTAGGATGTGCTGCGTTCTAGGACTGTCCTTAGGTTTTTGTTGAATGGAGAACTGTTCCTGGTGACTGATACCTATGAATTGAAATCCTTTTCATTCTGTTCATTTTATGAGGTTCGGGAAGATTGAGTGCCTGGGGCCCGACTTCGTATCATCCTGAAGAGAAAGCCATCCTCTGTGTAAACCCTGTGTTGGCAGACGTTCCTGGAAGCACTGCCTCACTTCCTCACTGCCTCCCACTGTCTCCTCTGGCCCGTGGGAGGGACGCTGGCACATCTTCCAGGTCAGGGGTGTCTGGGTGTCCCTCCCTGCAGAGGCCTCTGAACACCAGCAACACCCTAGGAGTGTGCCCTCCTTCCCGAATCCTTCCCTTGAGACAGCCGTTGTTCTTGGTGTCAAGAGGAGCTGTCCTAAGAGAACAAAATAAACCATATTTAGAGAATTTTGAATTTAGCCAAGAGGACCAAATACTAGCCCAGTCCCTTTCCTGAAACCCTTGGGGCTAGATGCTTTACAGAATTCAGAGTTGTTTGGATTTTAGGCACCGTTGTGTTGATGACTTCTGGGGCAGAGCCTGCATTCCAAAGGTGACATTTAGCACCAGACAAGAACATTCTTACACCCTGGTTGGGTCAGGCTTTGCCTCCAAGTGAACTCGAGTGCCAACTTCTATAAAAACATTTGGATCTTGGATGGCGGAGGGGCGGGCAACTTAGACCCCGTGTGCACAGGAAGTGCCCTGAAAAGCCACCTGGAATGCTGGGCGGTTCACTCAGAGGGGCCTGTTTTATCTTCTCAGTGCTGTCACTGTCCCCCGTGCTGGTCTCAAGCGCATGTCTATACCTTGGTCAGTTCTTACTGTCTGCTGAGGAATGAGAAGTCCCAGAGACCCGGCTCGGCCAGACTTGCTTTGGGCCAAGGAACCCTCTCTGTGCTGCAAGAGCACACACAGCTGCCTTTCAGAGCAGTAAATGGAAATAACACATAACATAAGGGAACTCGCTGTTATTTCCTGACCACTGTTCATTGGCCTGGCTAGGAGCTGTCAGGCTCAAGTAACCCAGCAGGTTTTATTTTGTTTATTGTTTTGTTTTATTTTGTTTTTAATGTTTATTTATTTTTGAGAGAGAGCAAGCGGGGCAGGGGCAGAGAGATGGGGACAGAGGATCCAAAGCAGGCTCTGCGTTGACAGCAGCAAGCCCAACGCAGGGCTCGAACTCACAAATGAACTCGCGAACCGTGAGATCATGACCTGAGCCGAAGTTGGATACTCAACCGACTGAGCCGCCCAGGCGCCCCCAACCCGGGAGGTTTTTTTTACCTTTGTTCCCCTTCCTCATCACCTAGTCAGGTCTGTTGCAATTGTGCAAATTCATGATCTGTAGGTCCAGCCTTATGGTTGGGTTTATCCCAACAATAATTATTCTTTAGGCCATTATCAATTACGCTCTAGTGTGACTTCATCTGGAACTCCAATCCCTTTTCTGATTGGCTGTACCCGAGGCTGAGTCTCATGTACGTTTCCTTACAGCTGTGCTAAGAGTGGATCTCCTAGAGCTGGGGAGTTACTTGGAGTGTCCTTTTCTGGTCCCCCAGTTTCAGGGTGACTTGTGAATCAAGCCTCTGATTTCTTTTTTGAATTTTTAAAGCTTATTTATTTATTTTGAGAGACAGAGATAGTGCAAGCAGGGGAAGGGCAGAGGGAGAGGGAGAGAGAGAATCCCAAGCAGGCTCTGCACGGTCAGCACAGAGCTGGATGTGGGGCTCGAACTCATGAACCGTGAGATCAAGACCTGAGCCGAAACCAAGAGTCAGATGCTTAACCCACTGAGCCACCCAGGCGCCCCACCTCTGATATTTTTTTTAAAGTAAGCTCTATGCCCAACATGGGGCTTAAACTCACAACTGCATGTTCTACCAACTGAGCCAGCCAGGCGCCCCTGGCCTCTGATTCTAATCAGCCTGTCTCTCGGGTGCTGCTATAGACCGGAGCTGTGGTCCTTCCCATTCACCAGCCTCTTACAGCAGGGAGCTATATACGTTTGAATTAATTCAAATTAAATATAATTAAAGAAGGCATTCCTCAGCCATACTGGCCACATTTCAAGTGCTCAGTAGCCACATGTGGCTGGTGGCTCTCATTAGACAGCATAAGTCTAAAATAGTGGAAAGTTCTATTGGACAGATAGGTGACTAGTATATACAAATATATAAATATACACATCAAGGGTTATGAAAAAAAACAGTGTCCATGATGACAATGTGGACGAACCTTGGAAACTTTATGCTCAGTGAGAGAAGCCAGACACAAAGACCATATATTGTATGATTCCATTTATATGAAATATCCAGAATAGGCAGGAAGAGATTAGCAGCTGCCAGGAGCTCAGGGGCAGGGGAGCAGGGAATGACTGCTAATGAGGGCAGAGTTTCTTTTTGAAGTGATGAAGATGTTAGGTAGTGGTGATGGCTACACAACCTTATGAATGTACTGAAGAGCACTAAATTATTCACTTATTTTATTTTTTTAAGTAGGCTTTATGCCCAGTGGAGAATCCAATGCGGGGCTTGAACTCACAACTCTGAGATCAAGACCTGAACTGAGATCAAGAGTCAGATGCTTAACTGACGGAGCCACCCGGGCGTCCCACACTTGTTCACTTTATTTATTTTTGTTAAAGTTTATTTATTTATTTTGAGAGACAGAGACAGAGAGAGAGAGAGCGATCAGGGGAGGGGCTGAGAGAAAGGAGATAAAGAATCCCAAGCAGGATCTGCACTGTCAACACAAATGCGGGGCTCGAACTCACGAACCGTGAGATTGTGACCTGAGCTGAAACCAAGACTCAGATGCTTAACCGACTGAGCCACCCAGGTGCCCCAAATCGCTCACTTTAATTGGGTGGGTGCAGTTGGTTAAGCATCCGACTTCGGCTCAGGTCATGATCTCACAGGTCCCGCACTGGGCTCTGTGCTGACAGTGTAGTGCCTGGAGCCTGCTTAGGATTCTGTGTCTCCCTCCCCTCTCTGCCCCTCCCTTGCTCATGCTCTCTCTCTCTCTCTCTCTCTCTCTCTCTCTCTCTCTCTCTCTCTCTCAAAATAAATAAATACTAAAAAAAAAAATTTTTTTTATGGTGGATCGTATGTCACATGAATTCCATTTCTGTAAAGCTGTTATAAAAACAGCTTGGGGCACCTGTTTGGCTCAGTCAATGGAATATGTAACTCTTGATCTCGGGGTTGTAGGTTTGAGCCCCACAGTGGGTGTGGAAATTATTTAAAAATAATAAAAATCTTAAAAAACAAACAACCAGCTCAGGAACTAAAGCATTTTGATTGCTGGTGCACCTACAATAAAGAATGAGCCAGGAGCTTTAAAACCTTATGTAAAGACACAGATTCTTGTGAAACAGCACTTACTTACAGAATCTTTTACCCTGTTCAGGTGTTTTCTTAGGGCGTGGCCATTGACTAAAATGATCTTGTGGTTTTGTTTCTGGTTTGTTTCCTGTTCCCGACTTGGAACGCCAGCCCCTAAAAGCACAGGCATGCCCACAGTGCAGCCCAGTCCTGTCAGGGTCTTGGCTCAGAGTAGCTATCAGTAAACGTGGTGATGGCATGAGAATGACCAATCTTTTTTGACAGAAAATAGTCCTTTATAAATACTTAGAACTTGCTTAACATCAGTTCCTGGGATAATTCCCTCTAGGGTAATTAGGGCATTGGCTGGTCTGAAAACCTGATTCCAGTCTGGAAAATTGGATAGGACTTGGTTGATGTGTGGGCTGGTCACCTCCCTATACAGGACACGGCAAAATAAAGGTCACAGCTTGGGTGACGGTAGCCCAGCTTTGGAATTTTCTAGGCCTTTCCCAATGGCTCACATTGTTCAGTTAGGGTTGGAGCATTTCTTTGGATGGGAAATGAGATCATTGGGGTGCCTTGGTAGCTCAGTCGGTTGAGCATCCGACTCTTGATTTTGGCTCAGATCATGATCCCAGGGTTGTGGGATCAGGCCCCATGTCAGGCTCTGTGCTGAGCGTGGACCCTGCCTAAGATTCTCATTCTCTCTCTCTCCCTCTACCCCTCCTCCCCCCCCCCCCACTCGCACGCTCTCTCTCCTTAGAATAAAATAATAGGGTCACCTGGGTGGCTCAGTCCATTAAGTGTCCGACTCTTGATTTTGGCTCAGGTCATGATCTCATAGTTTGTGACATCGAGCCTCACATAGGGTTCTGTGCTCACAGTACTGAGATGGCTTGGGATTCTCTTTCTCCCTCTCTCTCTGCCCCTCCCCCTCTCATGTTCCTTCTCTCTTTCTCACTCTTTCTCAAAATAAACTTAAAAAAATAATAAAATGATAAAAAGATGAAATTGTTTAATGTAGACAGAAATCATCAGTGTTTTTTTAGTTGTTGGCTGTTAAATGTTCTCAAAGCCTTGTCATTATAGGAGAGCATGGACCAATTTTCTACACCTTTTACCTGGCCGTGTTGTATATTACAGCATTTTGGTGTCTTTTCCTTTTGCCTGTTGCTACATGCAACGAAGACAAACCTAAATAAGCTGCCTATCATTTTTACTTCATATAGCAGTTTATTACAGAACTGCAGAGTTTTAATAAATGCATAAATATAGTGAAATGAAAAATTAATTTGCATATTTGGTTGAGGTTTAAGCACTTAGGTTGCAATGTATTTAAAAAAAATTTTTTAACGTTTATTTATTTTTGAGACAGAGAGAGACAGAGCATGAGCAGGGGAGGGGCAGAGAGAGAGGGAGACGCAGAACCCGAAGCAGGCTCCAGGCTCTGAGCTGTCAGCACAGAGCCCGACGCGGGGTTCGAACTCACGGACTGTGAGGTCATGACCAGAGCCAAAGTCAGATGCCCAACCGACTGAGCCACCCAGGTACCCTGGTTGTGATGTATGTTAATTAAAGATTCATTAGAAACGGTGGGAATTTGCATAACGTACTTCCTCAATTTGGTAACTATCTAGTGTGCGTGGCAGTCATGATTTCAGATGAGTGTTTGTTAAAGGGATATTCTCCATAAGGTCCTATAAGACTGAGAAAGTTCAGGGACTTACAACAAGGATTTATCTCGAGTGCTGCTTAAATGAGCTGCCCTAGGATACATTGCCTGACAAGTAAATGCAGGCAGGTCTCAACACCAACAGGCTGTGTTTGAAAGTGTCCTCATTTAGAGTGAAGAACTCAGGGCCATTATCCCCAGGAAATAAGAATATAAAAGAGCCCTTGGTAGAGTAGTGTGAGGGGCAAACTGTGCCAGATGGTCAGAATGCCATTGTTCAATGAAGAACCAACCTGGAGTTTGGTTTGGGGTGGGATGGAGGATGACAAGGGCATTGTTGGTGAGTCCCTGGGCCATGGCAGGGACACAGGGACATCCTTCAGCCTTTGAATTGGTCACATCTCCCATCCTTACCTTGCCTATCTGTCCCTCCCAGACTCCTGGTCTCATCCTCTCCACCGGCACCTGAGGACAGAGCTGAGGAGAGGCCTCCTTGCCCATGTCTGACTTGAAGGAGTGCTTCTAAGGGGTCCCCAGTAAGTCCAAGTGTGCTTTGTGGTCTGACAGGACGTTTGTTGGCAGCTTAAGGAGGGTTCTTTCTATTCATGGTTTGCTAAGGTTGCTTTTTTTAAAGATTTTATTTTGGGGGTGCCTGGGTGACTCAATTGGTTGAATGTCTGACTCTTGATTTCAGCTCAGGTCATGATCCCAGGGTCATGGGATCAAGCCCCACGTCGGGCTCTGCACTGGGCATGGAGTCTGCTTGGGGTTCTCTCTCCCTCTCCCTCTCTCTCTCTTTCTCTCTCTCTCTCCCTCTCTCTCTCTCTCTCCCTCTCCCTCTCTCTCCCTCTCCCTCTCTCCTTCTGCTCCTCTACCTCTCTCTCTCTCTCTCTCTCTCTCTCTCTCTCTCTCTCTCTCTTCTGCTCCTCTACCCCACTCTCTCTCTCTCTCTCAAAAAAAAAAAGAAATAATAATAATAATAAAGGGTTTATTTTTAAGCAATCTCTCCACCCAATGTGGGGTGAGATCAAGAGTCACATGCTCTGCCAGCTGAGCCAAAACGAGGCCACCCCAGTTTGCCAAGGGTTTTTATCATTAGTAAGTATTGTTTTAGTTGATTTTTTTTTCTTTTTGTATCTTTTGAGTTATTTTCCTCCTTTAGGTTGCTGTGATGATTTACATTGGTAGATTTTCATTTACACTGATTATTTACGCGGACACAGTTTGAAAGCACCCGGATGCAGAGGTAAAGCTTCTTGGCTCTGATTCGTATATTTATGCATGCACATGTACATGGATGCTGCTGGCTTCAGGTTGCTGGTCATTTAGTCAGACATCTGGCTGTCTGTACATGAATGAGGCTGGGTCGTGACTTCCTTATGAGCTCCTGTCTTGAGGTCTCCATACAGTGAGTGTGGCTTCTCCTGGGTCTCTTCTCTGAAGCAGTTTGTTGAAGGAAAGGGGGTCTGTCTTCCTGGAGAGCCTGGTAGCCATAAAATGGCCTGGTAGCCTGGGGGGAGAGATTTCTTCGCACAAATTCCTATTTCTGGAACGTGATTCTGTGAAGCCAGGCATGTTCCAAGGAGCAGACAGGACAGTGATGGCCTTTAGCGAGCTGGGTAGTTTCACACAACGATAATCGAGGCAGACGTACAGCTTCAGGGCTGTGGCCTCTACACCTCGACCGGGTGGGCCTCTACCTGCCTGATGGCACACCTTCCCTTCCTTGCTGGGAAGGGGTCTGAGAGGGCAGGCAGAGCTTGGTGTTCCTGGCCAGGCTGGAGCTGAGTGGGTGAGGGGAGCAAGCAGCAACAGAGAAGGTCAGGAGCTTCTCAGGGCCGGATTCGGAAGGGGGTGGGGGGCTCGGGTTCTCTAAGAAGAGTCAGGCCACCTCCTGCTCTCGCCGCTCGCCTTCCTTCAGTGTGTGGGTGTGTTCTCAAGATTCTGGGGCTCAAGACCATAACCCTGACATCCCAACACCAGGCTTGGGCTTTCTTTCATCAAAAGGCTCCTCAGAAAGCCGTTCGGTTGCCGCCTCTCTCTTGACTTTCGTGCATCTTTCAGTCGCACATTGTCGGCTTCAGCCGGCCAGCCGGCGGGCGGTGGAGACCCCACTGTGTGGGAGTGGGGGGCAGGCTTCTGAGGGTCTAGGGCCCTTCCCATTGAGGGCAGCAGGGAGGAGGCCTGCATCCTGGCAGGCTCCAGGTCAGGCCTGTCCTGTGTCACCCCATCCCATCGGGTGCTTAGGGAGAGCTGTGGCCATTTACGCATTTATACGTTTACAGGGTGACACAGTCACAGCCATGTGGTCAGGCCAGTTAGGGGCATCGGCGGCCTCTGGGGCTCAGCTCCTGGGTTAGACTGCCTCCCACAGGGGTATGGGTCCCGGAGATGGCTCTGCCCAGACTCCCACCCTGGCCCGGGAGGAAGCTGCAACACAGTTTTGCTGCCAAGCCAGAGCACTCCTGAATGGGCGAAGGGCTGGGCAAGCAGTATGGGGGCGTCAGGGTGAAGGAGGCTTCCCCTCTGAGCCTTCCGTCTCCCCCAGCAGCCATATGTTTGTTCCATTAAGGAGAGAAAAATAAAAACAACTTGGGATCACGTTCCTGGCTTAGTCTGCTTGGGGTGGCTTAAACAACAGGCATTTATTTTCTCACAATTCTGGAGTCTGGAAGTCCAAGGTCAAGGTGCCAGCTGACTTGGTTCCTAGTGAGGGCCACTTCCAGGCCTGCAGACAGCCACCTTCTTGCCTGTTCCTCAGACTGAGGTTGGGGGAATGGGAGGGCTCTCTTCCTCTTCTCAGAAGGCCACAGGCCTAGGGTGAGAGCATCCTCATTACACTCTTACAACCTCATTCAATTTTTTTTTTTAAGTTTTATTTATTTATTTATTTATTTATTTATTTATTTATTTATTTATTTATGTATTTATTTTGAGAGTGAGAGTGAGAGTGAGAAAGAGAGAGGGCGCAGGCAGAGAGACAGAGAGATAGAATCCCAAGCAGGCTCTGCAGTGCGGGCCTCACGAACCCTGAGATCATGACTTGAGTTGGATGCTTCGCCGACTGAGCCACCCAGACACCCCCTAACCTCGTTCAATCTTAATTACCTCCTCACAGGTCTTGTCTCCAAATACAGTCACACTGGAGTTAGGGCTTCAACATGTGAACTAGGGCTTAAACACAGTTCAGTCCATAGCAGTTCCATATTATTTCTTTAAAAAACAAACAAAATGTGTTGATACTCACAGTTTTCATTGTTTGATTCACTAGGGTTTTTATCACCTTCAGGAAGTTGGGAACAGAGGGAAATCTGGCAATTGGCTGGGGGGGGGGGGCAGGTGTTGAGAGGCTTTATTTTAGGTCCTACCTCCTCTTCTAAGTTCCTCTGACAGACAGTGTCCCTGAGCTAAGCTCCTGGTCCCCAAGGCCTCCCAGGCACCAGTGGAGGGCCCTTGAGGGAGCTGAGAAGTAGTCTGAGATGCTCTGGAACAGGCTACGGGAATGATCTTGCTGTAATTGACGGTAACGAGTAACTAATGACCCTAATTAGGCCCGTTGCAGTGCCCTGGGAGGACAGACGCTTGGTGCTGAGGGAGAGACAGAGCTGCACTGGAGGGGCAGCTGATGAAGGGCACAGGGCACTTTGCAAGCAGGTAAAGTGACAGCTAGACACATGTACTCTGCACAGCCATGTCCGCAGCTATAATTGGCGGTGGTGACCAAAGCGTGGGGTAACTTTTTTTTTTTTTTTTTTTTTTGGTTTTGCTTTTACTCATTTGCAAAAATTATCGGCCTTAAAGAAATAAAGCTTGTAGTGTGTGATTGCTTACCAAAACAGCACCTCAAGGCGTATGCATGGTTAATACCACAAGGCCTGAGGTGTGACAGGCATGTTGTCTCCTTATTCATGGACATCTAGGTGCTTTCAGTTTTTCAAAAGTACAAATGGTGTAGGTAGAGTATACACCTGTAGGTGTCAGTGTTCCTGTAGGACACGTCCTCAGAATAGTAATTTGGAGATCAAAGGATATGTCCTTTTTCTTTTTTTTTTTTTTTAATTTTTTTAATGTTTATTTATTTATTTATTTATTTTTAACGTTTTTGTTTATTTTTGAGACAGAGAGAGACAGAGCATGAACGGGGGAGGGGCAGAGAGAGAGGGAGACACAGAATCGGAAGCAGGCTCCAGGCTCCGAGCCGTCAGCCCAGAGCCTGACGCGGGGCTCGAACTCACGGACCGCAAGATCGTGACCTGAGCTGAAGTCGGCCGCTTAACCGACTGAGCCACCCAGGCGCCCCAGTGTTTATTTATTTTTGACAGAGAGAGAGAGAGTGTGTGAACAGGGGAGGGGCAGAGAGAGAGAGAGAAAGACACAGAATCCAAAGCAGGCTCCGGGCTCTGAGCTGTCAGCACAGAGAGCCCGACGCAGGGCTCAAACCCACAAACCGTGAGATCATGACCTGAGCCAAATTCATATGCTTAACCGACTGAGCCACCCAGGCGCCCCATCTATAGGTATGTATTGATGCAGTCGTTTTTGGAGCTGAGTTTTGAAATGCTGGTTAACATTGAAAAAGCACATTGAAAAGCGCCTGGGTGGCTAAGTCGGTTAAGCCTCTGACTTCGGCTCAGGTCATGATCTCACGGTTTGTGGGTTTGAGCCCTGCGTCGGGCTCTGCGCTGACAGCTGAGAGCTTGGAACCTGCTTCATGTTCTGTGTCTCCCTCTCTCTCTGCCCCTCCACCCCCTTCAAAAAAAATAAACAAACATTAAAAATACATACCTATAGATAGATGTGAGAAAAGGCTTGGGTATTCTCTGTAATTTGATAATTTTCATTTGAGAACAGCAAGCACCATGTTTTTGGTGTATTTTTAAAAATCTTCCGCACCTGTTGTGGTACCCAGCTTGTGATGGGCTCTTAGATGCTTGCTGTTGGGTAGATAAGAGAACATGAGAAAGATTGCCACACTCCCTGGATCAGCCCAGAGTCACACATACACGTGTGTGCACACACACACACATTTACCCTCACGTGCGCCCACACCACTGTGTGCACACACACGCCTTCACTAAACCTCATGCTCCAACCCTGTCCGCTCTTTTCCCTAATTCAGTTGAAGTCATAATGGAAGAGGTGGAGATAGCCTCTCCACCATGGACGCCAGGACATGCTGGGGGTCCCCTGGGGAAGGATCGGGCCTTGTGTGTTCCTCTTGGCCCACTCCCGATCCCCTACCTGGGCCACGGGCACTCAGGGAGGAGCTGCGAAATAAACACGAGACAAGAGTGGTGTCCGTCGTGCTGACAAAGGGTGGTGTGCAGGGCCCAGCAGAGGAAAAGTTCACAAAGGTGAGCCTGGAGAGACGTCAGGCAAGTCCATGAGTGCCTGGTGTCAGATTCCAGATTTTACCTGTGGATGCCAGGGAGTTGTGGAGGTCTTCGAACCAAAGACTGGCACGATGAACACCGTGTTTGAAGGTGGTCAGTTTGCAGGTGTGCGTGATGGATGGGACAGAGAGAGGGATTTTCTTAGCAGATCATGGAGGGCAGGGGAGGGGTCAGCACAGCAGGGCCCAGGAATGGCATTAAGGGAGGGGATGGATGGTGAGTTGATTGAGGAGGTGGAGTCCATAGGATTTGAAAAGGGACTGAGCAGGAGGGCCTCCATTATCTACTCTGGGCAAGGAGAGGTGAGGTGGGGAGGGGGGCAGGGCCTGTACAAAGACCAGGCAGTGCAGGTTAACTCTGCAAGAACCAGATGGTGGGTGTGTGCAGCCCTGTGAGCCCTGTCCTGGTTGAGCCCAGGAACTAAAATTCACCTCTGGTGCCTCTTGAAGATCAAGTAAGATTATGAGAGAATTGGGTCTCCACTTCTCTAGTGGGGAACCGATGAAGGTGTCACTTTCCCCTCCGTGCTTTCAGAAAGCCCCCCACTGCAACCCAGTGGGACTGAGTAGATGGCAAGCGTCCCCACACATGAGGGACATTCCTACAAGGATATCTTCTGAGCTCTTTATGTTTTCACAAGTAAATTTTAGGCAGAAAAGTTTAATCCTTTATGCAGGGAACAGGAGAGGGACAGTGATATGTAAATAAATATGACAGGGCTTGACTTCTTTCTTATTTGAGGGATTAAGTCAGTAGTTGATAGTATTAAAAGAGCCAGTTCCCAAGAAAACACTTTAATTTTTTTTAACATTTATTTATTTTTGAGACAGAAAGAGTGTGAGAGAGGGAGGGGCAGAGAGAGGGAGACACAGAATCTGAAGCAGGCTCCAGGCTCTGAGCTGTCAGCACAGAGCCTGACGCGGGGTTCAAACCCACGAAGTAGGACCCTTAACCAAATGAGCCACCTAGGCACCCCCCCCCCCACTAAGAAAACCCTTTAAACTTTGTTTTTCTGGAAAGTCAGAACTAGATGGACATCATCGCTTTCTTCCCCATTCCCTGCCTCCCTCCCCTCAAGGACACCCCTCCCACCGACCTCCAACCTCCGCAATGATCACCCACCTATTTCTCTGTAGCCATGGACACTTGTGCTGTCACTAAAGAAGCAAACACAACTCAGGTCCTGCAAGCCCACCCTCCTCGGATCTGAGCCTGGATCTACAGCCCCTGCAGCAGCCTTCTCCCCCGCCCCCCTTCACTGCCTGCCTCCCATGGTCCCCTGGAGCTTTCTAGTTGGGTTCTCCCCTGCCATACCCCACAGCTGCTTTTGCAGAGAGCAACAGCGGTCTAATGACTAAGCCCACATTTCACCCCCATGACTACTTCTCTTTTTTCCTCGACCTACCTGGTAATTCTTTCCATCTCCTCCTTTTCCTGTCCCTTATGTTGGTTTTCCAGCACTCAGGGGGCGTGGCCTACCTCTCATAAATACAGGTGCAGGCACAGGTGGATACGAACACCCCACATGCCGATGACACATGAACACCTGTCTCCCACCCAGACCGGCCAGCTCAATCCCAACTCCCAATAAGCAGCGACTTCACATCTGTGCTTGGCTAGATCAGGGACCCAGGCTGGGTCAGGCTTTCCACCTGCCACTCTGCATACTGTGCTTGGGAGAATGTGGTGCCATCTATTGTGCTGCCCACATGATTTGGGAGTTGCCCTGGCCTCTTTCTCTCACAGCCACATCCAGTGGTCAGGGATCCTGGGGACTCTCCCTCTGGCTGCCCTGCGGCTGCTCTGTGTCCACCTGGATGGGGACAGCTCTCCCCACTGCCTCCCCTGCCTGTCTGGCCCTGCCCTCCAGCAGGCCACTCTCTCAGCCCAGCTGGAACAGCTTTTTCAAGTTTCAGAGCCAAATGTCTTGTTTCTCTGCTTAAACTAAGTGGAGGGGCACCCGGGTGGCTCAGTCAGTTGAGCGCCCAACTCTTGATTTCGGCTCAGGTCACGATCCCAGGGTCATGGGATCGAGTCCTGCATTGGGCACTGCCCTGAGCGTGGAGTCTGCTTAAGATTGTCTCTCTCTTCCCAGCTTGTGCTCTCTCTCTCTCTCAAAAAAATTCTCTAAGTGAATTAATTCATCTTTGCTGGTACCCTCTGGATCAAGCTTTTCCTCTCTGACTTTATAGTAGCAGTTCCCCTCCCAACACACAACAACACAGTCCCAGGCACACCAACACAGCCCTGCACCCACGCTAGGCTCCCACTCACATTTGTGTCCATGTGAATGAATCGTCCATGTCCTGGCGTGAGTATCTGGAAATGTGCCCTCCTCTCCCTTCTGCAGGCACCGTTCAGGGCTTCAGCCTTCTCCAGGGCCATGTGCCACCCCAGACCTGCCCTGTCCAGGCCTTCGTGTGGACCCAGCCATGAACTCTGAGCTCTGCCCACATGGCTGCACTGATCTGTGTCCTGTCTGCACTCCCTGGACTGCCCTCCTGTGTGGCACCTGGGCCACTATCAAAGTGGGTGACTTGGTGTGTGTTACCGGATAAAAGGAAGCCTTCCTTTCCCCTCAGGAGTTCTGTGTTCAGACATGGAGTGTTCAGATATGACCCCAGTGCTGATAATCTGTTGTGGTTGTTTTCGCTCTGACGGCAGACGCTGATTTAGTCCCATCTTTCTTATCTAGGGTTAAGCATCCATGGCATTCAAGAAGAATGTCCCCCCAATGCTCAGCTCATGCGGCTGGATAACATGCTGCTGGCCGAGGGCGTATCCAGGCCGGAGAGGCGGGGAAGAGGAGGCCCGGTAGCAGCGGCCAACACAGCAACACCAGGTGGCTGTTCAAATGACAATAGCCTTGAACACTCTGACTACAGGGCCAAGCTGTCCCAGATCCGACAGATTTACCACTCTGAGCTAGAGAAATATGAACAGGTGATCTTTCTGCATGGAAGAGTTTCTATCATGTGAATGCGCATTTGTCAGAGCAAAACGTGGAACACTAACCCCCTTTCTTTTGTGGCACAGACTGGGGAGTACACGCACTTGGTCTCACGGCAAAGGTGGCCAATTTTGCTGGAAACCCTTTGCATTCACTTCTCAGTAGCCAGCCTGTGCGGAGGCCGTGGGGGGTGGCAGGTGGCTGGTCCCGCGTGGAGCCCCGAGCCAGCCCGCTGGGTGGTCACAAGCTGGCATGTGCGTCCCCACCCTAGGCCTGCCACGAGTTCACCACGCACGTCACCAACCTTCTCCGGGAGCAGAGCAGGATGAGGCCCGTCTCGCCCAAGGAGATCGAGCGCATGGTCAGTGTCATCCACGGCAAGTTCAGTGCCATCCAGATGCAGCTGAAGCAGAGCACCTGCGAGGCCGTGATGACCCTGCGTTCACGGTTCCTTGATGCCAGGTCAGGCCCTGAGCACTGCCCGCAACCCCAGGGTCAGCTCTTAAGAAGAAGAAACGGCTGCTGGCTTGGGTTTAAGTTCTGGGGGCCTCCGAGCCTGTCCAGGGGCTCCACCCATGGCTGTGGGCATAGCCCTCACACAGCCTCTTGGGAGGCAATTCAGAAGTGTTGACTGCTGCTGTTATAACCGCTAGAAAATCACCGATGGGCGTGAGGGGACATCACTAGAGGCCAGTGTGTACACACTGGCTGAGGCTGTCCATCTTTGCAGGCGTAAGCGGCGGAATTTCAGCAAGCGGGCCACGGAAGTGCTGAATGAGTATTTTTATTCCCATTTGAACAACCCTTATCCCAGTGAAGAAGCCAAAGAAGGGCTGGCCAGGAAGGGCGGCATCACAGTCTCCCAGGTGACGGTCCTCTCCTGCCATGCCTTCCTGAACATAGAAGGGGGAGAAGGTCACGTCCAGTGAGGAGGACACCCAGGGAAGTTCATCAACTGTGTGGAGCACACAGGTGGCGCGTGAGGTCCCTGACACAAGACCAGTGGAGTGTAGAGGGTGGCCCTCTGTGAATTGTAGTCCTTAGCGTCTAATATCATGCTTGTATGGCAGGGATGTCCTGTGTTGCGTGAGAGAGGTGAGGGTGTAAGCGGAGGCGAAGAAAAAGAGCTTGGAGCAAAATTAGGACTTAATTTAGACAGACCAGCTCTCGTGCCAAAGTACCCGTTCAGCTATACTGGGAGAGGTTTGAATGCACGGGTGCTTGATTGTTTCTCCGGTATTCCAGACTGTGTGGCCAGGGTTGTAGGACATCTGGCAACATCTGGCTCCACATGGGGAGTGGTGGTACAGATCAGAGCTGGGACCTGGACGACCTTGGGAGACCCTGGGAGTCTGGACTGCCAGTGTTCTCGGTGGAATTGGGGGCAAGGGAGGTGGCGCTGAGACAAGAGCCCAAGAAACATCTCAGGAGGTTTACAGTGGAATGGTGAGTACAGGCAGCTGACGGTGCGAGGCCGGGGCAGGCCACACCGCAGGGCAGCACCCGGGCCTGTGGCCCCAGGGTGACTGGCAGTAATTCTAGCTCATTGCGCATCACCTTCCGCTCGGAGGCGGCCCCTCCTCCAGCTTTTGAAAGGCAGTTGGATGGCCCGACTTTCCAGCCCAGCCCGGCTGCCTTCAGAACCTGTGCCTTTAGCCAGAAGCCTCTGCCCTGGCCTGGGCCAAGTCTAGCTGCGACTTCATGACAAGGGCACGCAGGAGCCCCACAGGGTTACATAGGCAGCAGGACCTTGCTGACACAGCTGACTGCATTCACTGGGGAACTGCTCTGCGTCCTCGGCACCAAGGCCAGAGCTGAGGTCAGGTGCACTTGCGAAGCGCAGCGGCCACCTCGTGCAGTTGTCTGGAGGACACCCAGACTCGTTTCAGAGCCCGGCACCTACGGAAAGCGGATGGGTCTCGGGTCTAGACTTCGTCTAAGGGGAGGGTCCGTTGGAAACAAGCTTGAAAGGCTCTGGCCACCTTCCGGTGACTCCGACTGACCGAGCAGCGGAATTCTGTGCTGGGAGCCGCTCCTCACTGTGGCGGGTCCCCCGTGACCCGGGACGGCCTGAAGTGGCGGATGGTCAGCAGAGGGGGGATTCTGAATTTGGGGTGCAGATGTGCAAGCCGCGAGGTTCTCATGAGGAGAGGGTAAGGGGGGCACCATTAGCGCAAGTGTCCCAAGTGAGGCCACAGATGTTCTCAAGATAGAATCAGCTGCAGCTGCAGGCTGAGGAGGCCGGGGGGGGGGGGGGGGTGAGGGGCCGTGGATGAGCCTCAGATGGGGTGCTGAGGGGAACCTGGGCAGCAGCTGTAGCTGGCTTGGCCGACAGGGCCAGAGGGACAGGGTAGGGGTGGCCAGTGGCTCCCAGCTGCACTGCTCAAGAGGACAGCCGAGAGCCTGTGCTGTGCCCACACGTGCTTGAGGTGCCCATGTCGGGGTGCAGACCCTGGCCCGGGACCAGCTCTTTCCCCAGCCACCGGGACCCCTATCTGCTCAGGACAGGGCCAGCCTCCCTGCCTCGCCCACACACGAAGTTTGCTCTGCCAGTTAAATTCACATGGAAAACTGCTTGCTACCATTCCTCTGCATACTTCGTTCCACAAAGACGTTCCAGCACATTCCGTGTAGGTAAGTGGGAAGCAAGTGCTGCTCTGGCCACCCTCACACCCAGGGGCAGAAGGGAAGAGACACTGAGGGACAGGAGCACACACAGAGCTTTTTCTTTTCATGGTTAACACAGAAGATAATGTGGGGACATTAAAGGAATACATTTTTAGAAAAGAAAAGGTCATCGAAACCCTGCCACCGTAACTTAACTGTTTATGACTATTGGTTAAACCACATATATTTCACGGCAGGGCCCCAGGCCTTACTGTGGGATATTAAAGTGTTTCTAGTTGTGTATGTCTCCGTGGAAGGCGCTGGCCCTGGGGTCTCACTGATTCTGCCCCCAGGGGAAGTTTCCATTGTCACAATCCTTGGGTGGGGTTGGATGGAGGCCAAGGATGCTGGTCAATGCCCTCCCGTGCTCAGGACAGCCCCGCTGCAGAGAACGACCCAGGAGGAGAAGCCCTGGCCCAGTCCTGGTACAGGTTTGGAGGCCGCTGGGCTCGGCCCGCTTGGCCCTGGGCCAGCTCCTGCACCCGCCGGGCCTGCCTGCTTGTAGGATGGCTGTGACGGCGGCTGTCCCCAGCTGCTCTGAGGACAGGGGCAAGGCGCAAGTGAAAAGGCACTGAGCTCAGCGCTCGACTCCTCCCCACTGCCCTGTCTGTCTGTCCGTCCATGTCATCCTTTGATAAGTTGTGGATCCAGTGTGTTTTTTCCTTAGACCGAATTCCCAGGGATGTGGTTAGTGGGTCCCAGGGGATATGTGTCTCCCTGACTCTCACTTTCCCTAAAGAGGAATCCAGAATTCAGTCTGTTCCTGCCCCTGCAGGGAGTGGATGCTCGTCTCTCCACGTGTCCGACGTGCCTGTGTCCTTCCAGCCACTTCCCGTCCCTGGCTCTCAGGCCTTCCTCTGCCACAGGGCAGGCCGGCTCCGAGGTGGCCCCCACCCGCTGCGGCCACTGCCCTGGGTCCACGGTTCAGTCAGCACCAGCTTCTCAGTCCCAGCCTCTCACCTGGCCCCAGGGCCCCGTGTTGCCACTCAGAGATGTTCCTCCTGGACAGTGGGAGCACGGGCACCTCAGAGAGTGTGCCCATCTGTTCACATTATCTCATTACTGGTCAGCTTTCCCAGTGACTTCTTTCTCTGTGTGTCCACAGGTCTCTAACTGGTTTGGCAACAAAAGAATTCGGTATAAAAAGAACATGGGGAAGTTTCAAGAAGAAGCTACCATTTATACGACTAAAATGGCAGTCGGGGGCCTGGGGAGCCAGGCTAGCTGCCCATCGACACCCAGCTCCGGTGAGTGAGGCCGCCCAGTCCAGGCACTGTCCTTCATGCATGGCCATGCCCACTGAGCTGCAGGGGAAGGGGTGAGGGGGCCAGGGGAGCCAGATGCTGGGAGCTGTGCCCACCACCCCTTCCTGGCTGAGGGGCTGGTAGATCCCACCTGAGGAGTCTCTGTCACTTCTGGGGCTGGAACATCTGTCCCAACACTTCCCACCCCTTCCAGGTTCCTCTGGTCCCTTCCCGCTGACCAGTGCCGGGGATGCACTTGTCACCCTGCAGACACTGGCCTCTCTCCGCCCCGCCCCTGCGGGAGGCAGCTTACGGTCTCAGGTGAGTTTCAGGGCACAATTCGAGGATGCCCTTGGGGTCTCCAACTCAGTATTGGGACAGATATGCAGAGCCCAGGTGGGTGGTGGGTCCTTGGAATGGGTCATCTTGCCAGCCACGTCTCGGCCTCCACAAGCCTCCCTCAGAGGTCCCAGCAATGAGTAGGGGCCCACTGGGTACGTGGTTCATCGTCCTGATGGCTGCAGTTGGACAGAGCTGCCTCAGGGGCACGGCCCTGTGAGGCCCACTTTGTAAAGACCTGTGCGCTTCACTCCCAGTCCCAGGACTCGGTGGTTCACAGTAGCTGCTGGGTGGTGGGCCCGAGGCAAGGGCTGGGGCTGGTGGGATGGAGCCCTCCCTCCCAGTGGACATCTGTACCCCAAGGGGGTAAGAGGGGACAGGCAGACAAGGCCCTGACCATTGGAACATGAAGGCTCTCTAGGCTCAGACCCTTTGCCATGTCAGTGCCTTGGCCTTGCCATAGCTCAGCTGCCCCCTCCCCAGGGCCCAGCTGGGCCAGAGTGAAGATCTGTGTTGGTGACTGGAAAGAAAACGAGCCAGGAATCATGGGCACCTCAGATGTGCCCTCTGGAACCTTCTCAGGATGTTGGGCAGTGTGTTGGACCAGCCAGGACTGGGGGGCCCCATCCGTCTCATGGCCCCTGGTGCCTCCCCTGCATCCCGCTGCCTGTCACAAGGGCCTGGCCCACATGCAGGGTCACTCTAAAGAGGATGTATGGCATCGGGCAGGGCCTTTGCCCACCATTTTCTTCACACAAGTGTACCCTACTGTGCCAGGTGACCCTCCACTGATTTATCCCCAGCCCCATGTTGGTGCAGGGAGTGGATGCCCCCTGGAGCCATTTGGCGGGACCTGATGCTGGGTGGTGCGTATCCCATCACCATGGCAACACCACAGCCCATAATGAGCACCTGGGCTGAACAGGGAGCTCTGGCGCCACCAGGTGGCCGAGCCTCATCTTGCTCTGTGCGTTCCTTGGGGCTCAGTGACTCAAGTATAGTGGGTGTGAGTATGAGAGTGAATTGGGAGTGAGTGTCCCCCAGCGGGGAGCTGATAGACGAGGTCCGCCCTTACCCCTAGAACCATCCCCAGGAGATCTGGAGCTGCCTAAGTCCTGATGTGGCTTCCCTGTAGGCCTCACACAGCAAGTGGGAATGTCCTCGGTCTGGTGGTGGACACCCTTGTGCTGGGCAGGCACAGATGCTCTTCCAAGAGAGCAGGTCAAGGGCTGAGGCCACCCCAGCTGGAAGCCATCACCTTTGCCCTGTGCACTCGAGGAACGTCTGGGCTGCCAGTCCCACACCTGGGCACTCACCTGTCACCTCTCAGTCCTGTGGTTGGACCCCTCCCTTCCACCACCCATGGCCTCCATCCTGGAGCACAGGCCTATGGGTGTCCTTCCGAGGGCAGAGTGTCCCCCAAGGCCAGGCCTCGTCCCCGCTGCTCTCAGACTGATAGCGGAGCACCCCCATGTCCCAGGATGAGGCAGCGCCCTCAGGAAGCCCACAGTCTGTCGATCGCTCACCTGACACTGGCTTGGGGACACGTGCCAAGGAAATAGACCAGGCGAGGTGGGGCAAGGAGCAGGGTCGTGGCCTGGTGGGGTCAGATGAGGAAGAGGGTACAGGCAGGAGGCCTCAGCCTGTAAGGAAAATGCTAGAGAGAGGAAGGTGGAGAGGAGCTTGTGTGGTCTCTGGAGGGACCTAGAACTCAGGGTCACATGGAGGGTGTGACATCACACCTGGGAGCCGGGAGAGGGAATGGCCCTGCTCTCGTGCGCTGCAAACAGGACTCGCCATGGAGCAGGCCACCCGCGAAGAGCCATTTTCAGTGGTGGTTTCCTTACGGTGGGTGGGGGATCCTGTGGACAAACATCCTGAGGCTGTCCCTGTGCCACAGACAAAGCCCCAGGCCTGGTAGCCTTGGCTGTCACCCTGCTGGCTGCCGAGCCAGACCACCATCCAGCCAGGGTTCCAAGCCCCTTCCCGGTCATTGCGTCTGGCCGTGATGTTTCAGGGACTGTCATCAGCTCCGGGCCTGACAGGGTCTGCGTCCCCCTCAGAAAGTGTAGAAGTCTTGGCTGTGCCACGATGCCATATCAGTCCCTGACCAGAGCCCCGTAGGTGGCCAGTGGAGGCCGCTTCCTGCCGAGGAAGCAGGTCCACATCAGGGGTCAGGTGGCAAGGCCACCTGTAACTCAAGAGGGACCCCTGCGTCTGCCCCCTGTCTCCTGGCTCCTTTCCTCGGTTCTCGGGGACGTGGGGTGGGACGGGCCGTCGGTATCATGGGCGGCCTTCTGACGCTCAGTCTCTGTCTTCTCAGGCCAGGGGCAGCCGGCTGGGAGCCGCCACCCCGGTGTTGACCGCTTCCCCCTCCGGAGACCCCGGGAGCATCAACTCAGATGCATCTAATTAAGTTTGGGGGACAAGCAGGACAGCAGACTGCGTGACCCGCCACAGTTTGCTGGCACTTGACCTTTTACTGCGCGTGCAGCCCATTATACCTCAGAAAACCCAGAACCATTGGGTTGCTGCTGTCCGTTGCTTGCCGGCTGGGATTCGAAATGGTCTGAGATGCTCTCATTTTCTCGATTCAGTTTGGGGTTTTTTTTTCATAGTAATTTTATGATAAGACTGTGCATTGTTTCTTCCAGGACTTGTCACAATCCTCCCATTACAATTTTTGACTTCTTTTCACGTTGATGTTGTTCACACAAGGTTTGTTTCCGGCCACGGCGGTAGCTGGGCGGTGTGTGAGCCGTGAGTCTGTCCGCTCGTTTGTCCCTCCGTGTGCCGACTGGCCCAGACGCCGCCTTCCCCACTCGCTTCTGCTGTATCATTTCATTATGCTTTTGTTTAAGTCTGTTGTGAGCTCAGAATTTTACTGGGAATTGGTTTTGTATTTTTCTCTGTTAATATAAGTTCTTCCATTCTCAGTTGACGTGTCACTAAAGACAATAAATTTCCCAAGTGCTTTCCTGCGTCTGTGCTCATGAAGTGCTGAGGCCCCGAGGCCTTCCCTGATTCCTGGGAGTCCTTCTTGGTCCCCTCACCCCTCTCCTCCTCTGCCTCCTCGTCTCTCTCCGCCAGCGAGCGTGGGGGTCAAGAGGAGCTCGGCCCAGCCACGGGTTTGTCACCACACCGTGTCCACACTCCATCTCTGTTGCTATTGAAGAGCCGGGAAGTGACTCTGTCGTGCGGGCGGTACAAAAGGGCCTGCGTAGAAAGCATCACAACCCGCCTGGGCCGGGCCCCTTCTCCGTAGGTGACCACTGCCGGGCAGGGCTCAGCGTATCCTGCCAAGATGGCCTGTGATATATCCCAGCGTGCGTGTCCCCACCTTGCACACGCTGCTGTTCTCCGCACGGTACAGCTTGGGGCAGCCACCGCCTCTGTGTCTGACCAGGATTTTCCTCCAGCGAACGAAGCGCCATGGCAGGAGCCCCTCAGCCTCAGCGCTGAACATGTAGTTGGGGCCCACGTCAGTGGCTGTGGGCCCACGATGCCACTCAGCTCGGGGCCTCTGTGGGGCTGCTCTGGGAACCTGCCCCAGCCAGGCGTTTGCACAGTCGCTGGCGTGGCTGCCCTTCCTCTTCCCTCACCGCCTTGCAAGCCTTCAGGGCGGCCGAGAGGCAGCCATCAGGGCCCTCCCGGTGCAACAGTGGTTTCCCCCTTGCCCTCCTAGCAATACTTCACCACGTCCCTGCTAGCAGGAGCTATTTGGGTGCTGGGCAACCCCAAAACTACAGCTGGCCGGGGAGGGGGTGTCTCAGTCGGTCCAGGCAGTTGTGGGACAGGAGGGACATCTGAGGTGAGGCGTGGTTCCCTTGCCAGCCCTTTGGCCTTGGTCGGGACCAGCCCTGCACTGCAGACTCCTTGCAATGCTCAATGTGGGTTTTTTATTGTTTGCAACCTGAAGGTGGCAGCTGACTCCCTCCCCCTGCCCTAAGTGCCTGTCCCCAGGTCTAAAGAGCCTGCTTCCTGGTTCCCTGCAGCCCAAGACTCACTGACAGACCCAGGCCCTGGTCTAGTGAAATTATATTCTAGAGAAAAAGGAGAATAAACATGAGCAGAAGTCGGCGGTGCGTTCAGGGCTGGCCTCTGGGAAAAGGTGCCTTCACCACCACCCCCCCCCGCCATTTTTAAAATTTATTTGTTTTGTGAGAGAGACAGAGTGGGGGAGGGGCAGGGGGAGAGAGAGAGAGAGAGAATGAGAGAATCCCAAGCAGGCTCTGCACTGTCAGCACAGAGCCCGAAGCAGGGGCTCGATCTCACCAACCATGAGATCGTGACCTGAACTGAAATTAAGAATTGGACACTTAACTGACTGAGCCACCCAGGCTCCCCTTTATCCTTTATGCAAATTGTGTAAGGGGTGCGCCTGGGTGACTCAGTCGGTTGAGCCTCCAATTTCAGTTTAGGTCATGATTTCACAGTTTGTGGGTTCAAGCCCCACGTTGGGCTTTCCACTGACAGCGTAGAGGCTCCTTCAGATTTTCTGTCTCCCTCTCTCTCTCTGTTCCTCTCCGGCTTGTGTGCTCTCTCTCTCTCTCTCTCTCTCTCTCTCAAAAATAAAAATAAACATTTAAAAAATTGTGATAAATATATAGAGCAAAATATGCCATTTTAGTCATTTCAAGTGAATAATTTCAGTGGCATTGATTACATTCACAGTGTGATTGTGAAATCACCACCTCTATCTAGTTCCAGAACATTTCCTTCACCCCAAAGGATACCCCATCCCCACCAGCAGTCACTCCGCATCCCCTCCCCCAGCCCCTGGCAAGCACCGATCTGCCTTCTCTCCCTTCTGTGACTATGGACTTGCCTGTTCTGGACGTTTCATATACTTGGAATCGCACTCTGTGGCCTTTTGTGACTGGCTTCTTTCACTCAGCATGTTTTTGAGGTTCATCGTGTTGCAGCGTGAGTTAGGGCTTCATTCCTTTTTATGACTGAATATCTCATTGGAGAAGGTGGATTTATATATATGTTATATATGTTATATATATTATGTTATATATATTATATGTTATATATGTTATATATTATGTATGTTATATATTATGTATGCTATATATTATATATAACATACATAATATATAAGATATATATATATATATATATATATATATATATATATATATAAAACAAGTTAAAAACCCTCCTAAAGACCCAGCTCCAGGCCTGCAGCCCAGAGAACCACAGTCCGAATTCACACCATGGCCACAAGAGGGCGCGCGTGAGCGGGAGGCCAAGCCGTAGGAGGGCTCCTGCGTCAGGCTGGGAACCGCAAGTCGCTGCTTTGTCTGTGTCTCTCGGGAACCCCCGGTCACCGCTGTCTTCCACGCCCACACCCTCCACCTCTACCTCACACCTCTCTGTTGCCCAGATGACCTGTCCCGGAGCATCCCACCCTCTCTCACCCTCAAGATTTCCCCGGTGTAGCTGTCCCAGTTACCCTCCCACATGGAGGGGCCCCTGGCCAACTCTTTGCTGGGAATCTACACCCCACCCCCCCCCCCCCCCCACCCCGAGCTGACTGACTGTGCTCCAGTCTCGGGTTCTTTCTTGAACCAGTCAGTGGCCTTATCGCTCCACTGAACCCACGCTGCTCTGTCTGGCGGTCACTTCTCAATGCTAATGCAGCTTCATTTCCTTCCTGCTCCTGAAATCTAGTCTTCTGTCTTCCATGACATCCTCTCTTGCTTGGTTTCTGTGCCATATTCTGGCTTCTCCGGACTTCCAAATTTCTCTCTCCTGAACACAACTAATACATCCAGCCGTGTGACAGACACCCCAACCCTGACGGCCCAGAGCTGAACTACCTTCCCTCCATGGCATCGTATTCTCCCTGCGGCTCGGTCCACCCCACTCCCACTCAACAGCAAGTCAGGTGTGTACCCCCCCAACCCCGCCTGAATTTGCCCACCCACCACCTGGGTGATCACGGGGCTTGGAGGTGCATGATCAGGGTTTTCATCTGAGGGGACCCATCAGGAGAGGGAACTGGAGGCCACAGCAGAGAGAGGAGATGGGGGCGGGGGGCGGGGAGGGGGGAGGGAGCGCGGTGTGAGAGGTCCAGCGGTCCCTCCACCTACCACCAGGGGTCGCCGTGGCCCGCAGACCCTGCCAGAGAGCACAGAGCTGGGGGTCTGGACGCCTGCCTCTACCAAGGACATAAGACCCCCTCACCTTGTGGCTGTGCTGTCCAAGGGCTGATCCACGTAAAGGGCCGGGCTCGGCAAGAAACGGGACCTCATTCGTCACTATTACTATCATTATTATTCAACTTGTCTCTTGCAATGCGTCTTTTTGAAGTGGGAATAGAAAGTAAAGCTCAGTAGGAATCGTGTGAGACAGCACTGAGACGATGTGCACGTAGGGGGCGCTCTCAGAAGGTGTGGGCTATCCTGTACCCCTTCTGCCGAAGGGACACCAAGGAGGCCGGTCGTCTGAGCAAGATCGGCCTGGCTGTGACTGCCAGAATAAACTGACAGACTTCCCCCGTCTCTCTGTCCGTTCTCCACGGGGACGCCAGAGGGCGATCTTACAACGTAAATCAGATCCAGGCCTATTTACTTAGCTAACCTGGTTTCCCTTCTCTTCCCTCTCGGAATCCAATTCCCCCTCCTGTGTCTCCTCCAAGCCCAACAAAGTCGATCTCGTCTCCCTCCTCGCCAACCTCATTACCCGTCCTATAAAGCATTCCCACCCCAGGGCCTTTGCACTGAGTGCCTGCCTGACTGCCCTCTCTTCCCGTCTTTGACTAGAGCTAACTGCTCTACCGCTCCCTCTGCTCCCATCCCACTCCCTCCCAAACCCCTCTTCCCAGGCCCTGACCTCTCAGAGTCCCTGACTCCAGCATCCTGGGACTTCAGTCTAGCGAGGGGTGGCTAAGATGCTGGGGGCGTTGTCATGTCTCCTGCCTTGCACCTCATTCTCTTCTGGGGTAGAGATAGGGCGATTCCCGCAGTTGCGGGGGCGGGGGCAACTGCCCTGAAATCCTGGGGAGGAGAGTGGACTGTGTGTTCCTAGAGGCAAGGCTGCCCCTCTCTGTCCTCAACCTCACGACTGCCTGGTTGATGGGGAAGTCCTGGGGAGGGCTGAGGGGTGAGGAGAGCTGGGGTCTGTGTATGGGGAAGGTTTCCGACTTCAATCACCCCACGTTGGTCGTGGGTCGAAGTTTCCCGCAGCTTCTGGTTAAATTTCATGATCTCTCCTGGGGCGGGTAGGGTTAGGGAATCTGGCAGGCAACTGGTCTCTGTCCAACTAGACCCCGCCCCTCATCGACCCACCTCCTCTCAGGGACCTCGGCTCGGCTCGAGTATTCAAGACCCCTAGTCTGGTCCCTCCCCTCGTCTGGCCCCTCTCCTTGTGCGGTCCCGCCCCAAGCCCTGGGTTCATCTTCTATTGGGGGTGTTGGGCCCGCCCCCGGGTCCTGGCCCCGCCTCTTATCGCCCTGAAGCTTTTCCCCTCGCGAGAGCTGCTCCCGGCCTCTGGCCTTCTCCACCTCCCGGGAAGGAGTCAGGGTCTGGGACAGAGGGGAGGGTCAGAGGGGAGGGTCAGAGACTGGGGTTCTGGTGGCTGCCGCCCTGGGTCCCGGACGCCGCCCCCTCCCCCAGGCCCTGGGCTCAGAGGGGCCCAGGTCGAAACCCCTTTCAGGTTTCCCTCCCACCTCACCCGCACCCCAGTCTCCTGCCTCCAAGAATGGCCACAGCCTCCCACCCTTCACAAAAGATGTGATCCTTGAAATAGGGGGTTTGAGACCCCCCCCCCCCCGCGGGAGTTTGGAGGTTCCCCACGACCAAGCCCTAGTTGAAATTTCCAGATCCCCTGGACCAGTCCACGGGAAGACTTAGAAGGCTCCTAGAGTCCAGGTTGCAGAGGTATATCCAGGCGCAGGTTAAGTGCACTGTGGCAGTTTCAAGGTCCCCGCGTGCAGTTTCAAGATAGGAAGTCCAGTGCCTGATGAGGGCCCATATCCAATCGTTAGTAAAGATTTCTGTTCCCCTAAGACTCCAGGAGGTGTTTCAAGACCCTCCACACCAGAACCCTGGAGGAGGGGTCGGGAGGCCCTCAGACACTGGTGGGGAAATTGAGGCCCTGATTTAGGTGCTTTGGGGAGTTTTAACGTCCCCCACTCAATATCACTGCAAAGTTCAGGGGTGGGGGGGTGGCAGTAGCCTAGGGAGGGGAGCCCAGAACACCTCAACTCAAACCCTGCCCCCTCCTGCATGTTACTGAGGGTAAGAATGCAGTTAGTGAGCACCTACTGCATGCCAACTTGTGTTCACTGAGACCCGAAGAAGCAGAGGCGATTGTTGGGCCTACTGTTCTTCAGCTGAGAGAAACTGAGGCTGTGAAGTTGACAGAGGTCGGGGCCTAGGTTTGACCCAAGAAGCTAGGCTTTGTGTTCAGGGGTCTCTGTGGTGACCCCGCAAGGGTTCATCCAGAGCCCCCAGCCCCACTGAGAGGGACCATGGGAGTCATGGAGGGTGTGTGAGTAAGGGAGTGACTGGAGCTTCTGGAAAGCTGGAGACACTCAGGCCCACCTGCTCCCCCTATGGCCTCCAGGGGATGCCTCAGCCCAAAAGATGAGGTTGCCCAGGCTGCTATCTTGGTTCCAGTAGGAAACAGGCTTCCAAGTCCAGTATCTGCCCCTGTGACCCCAGGATACCAAGTTAACTGGCTGAGCCTCAGTTTCCCCGTCTGTCAACTGAGGCAATAACAGAAACAGCCTCACTGGGAGGGATCAGAGAAGAGATGTAAGTAAAGTGCTTTAGCAGTAGGTGCCTAATGGATGTGTGGGCCACCTGCCCGGCCCGTGTGGCTCAGGACAGGTGGATGGGCAAATAGCACCGAAACATGGCCACAAGGCAAAGAACACATTTTGGGAAGAGACACTCAGGTCCCCTTGGGCCACACTGAACCCAAAGGGCCTGGGGGTCATCCAGAGGCCCGGGAGGGGTTGGACGCACAGAGGGGTGTAGGTGCGGGGTGCTCGGGCTGCCTGACCTCCCCTCTGTGTGGTCAAGGGAGCCAGAGCTTCCTGTGAAAAATCTGCCCAATTACAGGCTCTTGGCTGCAGGGAATAATAGCCGTAAAGGGGTGAACTCCCCATCGTCAGGGTCATGCAAGCAGACAAGGGGTCTCCAACAGCAGCTGGACCAAGAGGCCAACCCAAGAGACCCGATTCTTCAAGGACACCCCAGGAGGCAGGTCACAGCCTGACGACATGAGACAGAAGGTAGCACCACCCAGCGGCTAGATTGCTCAGATGACAGGTTCCAAAGAGCTCGAAAACGAGCATTCCTCGGCTCTGGGCACTGGGCAGGCCACTCCTGCTTGGTGAAACGTAAGCTGGGCCTGGCCCCGTGGACTGCGTGTTTTTCCAGTGGCTTCTTCAGCCACAGCCTGACCACAACCTAGATTCCGTTGGGTCGGCCATTTCCAAGTGTTTGTGTTCAGCCGGGCCAGACGGCAGACGGGGGCCAAGGCCAGGGGCCCAGGCCTCCCAAAAGGGAGGAGGAGCATCCTCGGGCCTCTGCCTGGACATCCCTCTGCCTAGAAGCCCCCCATTAAAGCCACTCAGCAGCCAAATGACAAGAAGCTTATGTGTAAAAGCTCCCTGGCCAGGTGCAAACACATGACCCTTGGCAAAGCTGACTTATTTGAGCCTCACTGTTCTGTCCTTCAGACTTTCGGGTTAGCTTGGGACCAGGTCAGCAGGCAGTTTCAAGTAGGAGGCCAGGGTAATGTACGTATGCCTTACCTCCCTACAGCACCCTGGGCAAAGTACTCGCCTCTCTCAGCCTTGGTTTCCTGAGCTTTAAAATGGGGATAATAATGGAACCCTCGAAGGGTTATTAACAGGATGCAAACCAATGCAGAGCAGGTGCTTCACAAACCAGAGGTCTCGTCTGCTCCTCCTGGTTGGATAAAGAGCTCCCTGAGGGCAAAGGCCGGGTCCTCAAGAAGCGGTCGTGAGTTGGGGTCTGTCCGACCGTGTCATTCCCCTGCTTAAAATCCTCACGGACAAAAAAAAGTAAACTCTAAAACCAGTCTTCAAGACCTCTGGACCTCTGATTTGGGTTTGACAAACTCCTATTCACCCTTCAAAGCCCATATTAAATGCTCGTTTCCCCAGAAAACCTTCCCTGGGTGCTCCTCTCGGTTTTCCCAACCCCTGGCCCCAAAGGCTGGGATATCTGCACCTGTCTTAGTCTTGCTCTTTAGAATGGGGCTCTGTGAGGGCCAGTCCAGGGGCTGAGTCTGTGAATGATCAAGTGTATTTGTAGCCACAGGTCTGCATGTAGACATCACATGGGAACATATAAGCACATCTGTGTGTGTGTGTGTGTATGTGTGTGTGTGTGTGTGTGTGTCCGTCCCTGCGCTGGGCCCCAGGATAAGCCGCCAGGCCAACTTCCCCCAGACCATCTGAGACATCCACGTCTTTACAAGGCTGGGAGAGTGGGCTGAGCAGGGGCCCTTTACGAGGGAGCCTCGCTCGGCTGGGAACTCATTGCTCCGCCAACGTTCAACCGGAAAAAACCGGAGGTATGAGCAGCCGGCCTCAGCTCCCACCACGCTGGCACCAGGTCTTGAGCTGCACCATTAACGCTCAAGCTCCATCTGGGGCAAAAGGGGAGGCTGGGATCCGGGGAAGGGCTGAGTGCTGAGTGGGAGCTCCCCTCCCACGCCTTGATGGAGGCCCCACCAGGCAGCCTTCAAGGACATACCTGAGGTTCGGCAGCACCCGGCCTGCCAGCCCCCAGGGCTGAGTCAGCAGGAAGGGATTCGGGACTTCCCAGGAAAGGCCCCTGGGACCTTGAGGCCCCCTCCCCAGCTTCCAGCCCCCCGCCCACGCCCTCCCCAGGGCTCCAAAAGGGTAGGAGGTGCCACACGTGTCCGGCTGTGGCCCAGTGTGCTTGGAGGGACTGAATCGTGGGAAGTCGTGGGGGGGGGGGGGGGTTATGATCAGTCCTGACTCGGGCCGTTCCAGCCATCTGGGGGTCAGAACATCCCCAAGTGCAGGGAGACTGTGGCTGTGTCCATGCTACATGACGCACAGGTGCGCTTGGCTGCACGCACACGGGCCTGCGTGTCAGGCGTGCGTCCCCCCGGGGTGGCTGGTAAGGGTGCACGTCCAGCGTATTCCCCACATCCGGCAAGTCGGATGGGGGGTTGGTGACCGCATGTGGGGCTATAATGGAGAGTGACAGCATCACCCAAATGGGTGATGAAAAGGGGTCCCCAGTGGTGTGGGAGGGCATGTCTGGGGAGGACAGGGACGGGGTGTGACGAGCACAGTGTGACCTTGGGACGGATGATGAGGGAGACTGGCTCCACCGTGCGTGGCTCCATGTGGTGGTTGTGACCCTGGGTAGGACAGTGTGTGTGGTCCGGCATATACACCAACATGTCGGTGCCTGGTCCTTCCCTCACCTTTGGGGTCTCCTCCCTCCTGCCTGCTCAGAGCCCCCACCCGAGGCCCTGGGAGAGGGGTCAGGCAGCAGGACGTCAGCATTCACCTGGACTGCTCTCTCTCTGCTGGCACCCTGCCTCTGTTTCCACCACTCCCCCCAGCCGACGGAGGCCAGGTCTCCCCGCCAGGCTGGCTCCAGTCTTTGGGGTCTGAGACTGGGACGTACCCAACTCCGAGGGCTGATGAGAGAGACAGACGGGGCCGGGGAAGTGGTGGGTGGCCACGCCAGGCCCACGAGGCCCCGATGGAGGCGCCAGCAATGTTCAGCCAGGACAGGAGGCAGCCGAGGGGGAGGGGGCGCTGGACTGCAGGGTTTGGACCCCACAAGGGCTGCCACGTGGGAAGAAGCAGACCACAGTTCCATGAAAGAAACACTTTCCAACAAGCTGAATCCCGCACCAGTTCCAGAGGAGTCTTTGTCATGAGCGAGTGTGCACACCTCCACCGCTCCAGCACCTTCTTTGGCTCCCGATCACCTGCTAGAGATAGCTCAGGCTTCTGACTCGGCGTTCAAGGCTCCGTTCGTCTCCCCTGCGTGCTTCGCTTGTGCTCCTTTCTGCCCTCCGTGCCTGCCTGAGGTTTCCCTCCTCCAGCCTTCCCAGACACATTTCTAGCTGCCAGGAATGCCCTTCCTGCCTTGCCTGCTGGGCAAACTCCTACGCCATCCTTCAGGACCCAGCACCTATGTCCCCTTCTCTGGGAAACATTGCCCTTCCCCCACTCCCAGCCCACAGTGTCCCTGTTTGCTTTGTGACCCTGGGCCAATTTCAGCTGTGAAATGGGGGTTGTATGAAAATTACCCTCCCTACAAGTCTATTTTGACCTCCAAGACAACAAGTGTACATTAAAAGCCCTTGAAGTGAGGGGTGTCTGGGTGGCTCAGTCAGTTAAGCATCTGACTCTCGATTTCAGCTCAAATCATGCTCTCACGGTTCGTGGGACTGAGCGCTGACAGCGTGGAGCCTGTTGGGATTGTCTCTCTCTCTCTCTCTCCCTCTCTCTGCCCCTCCCCTGCTCGTATGCTCTCTCTCTCTCTCTCTCTCTCTCTCTCTCAAAATAACTAAATAAACATTAAAAAGATAATAAATGCCCTTAAAGTGAGTTAGTTCTTGGGGGAGCAGGGAGGCCTTGCATCCAGTCAGTGCTTAATGTGTGTTCATGATCGTCTTCCTCCTCTTTGATTCTGCGGTTTTAAGACTCTCTTGTTTTAAGCATTGTTCCAAGATTCTTCTCCCACTCACAGTGCTAGGAATTTTAAGAACCCCTGGTTCTAAAATTATAAGAGTCTGAAATGCCGTGGGCGGGACCAAGGGCCTCCTTGTGCCCTGAGCTGACCCCAGGGTGGCTGGAGCCAGGGTCTCTGGGTGGGGGGGGGGGGGGCTCATGACCCCCCTCTTCCCCAGACTTGAGGGGGTGTGGTCTGGCAGCCCCAGTTTGGGGGGAGAGCAATGGATTTACCAGGAGGCGGATGGCCAAGGTTCCAGAACGGGGGGGGGGGGGGGGGGTTGGCGGGGGGTGAGGCTGAACTCCCCCTCTGCTCAAACAGGGTCACAAGGCAGCAGCAAGGGGCACGGGGCTGTCAGCTCAGGGCGATGGCTTCTTTGGGAGACTCAGTTTCCTCATCTGGAAACTGGAGCCAGGCGCTGTCCTCTTAAACAGTGTCGGCAGGGATGGGCAGGAGCTGAGGCTACAGTCCCTGCCCGGTGCCAAGCATTCACTTCGGCTGTGCCTTCCACCTGGAACGTCCTCCCTGATCCGCTTCCCTCTGGGAGCCCCTCTCAGTCCTGGCCTGGCCCCGCATCTGGGGAGGGGCTTCAAGAGGACGCCCACCCACCCCTGCCCCACCCCAGGGAAGGGAGGCCAGCTGCCCGCCCCAAACCCAGCTGCCCCAGGCCTGGCAGCAGCCACAGCCCCGACACTTTCTCAATGAAAGGTATTTGGCCACGGAGACTGACACCTCATCACCCTCAGCCTGGAAGCCAGCTTTACCCGCCGGCTGCGGTGGGGGGGCCCCCCCGGCTCTTCCTGTTCCCCAGGACCCCACGGGGCAGCCCAGAGCCCAGGTTCCCTTGGGTGAGGAACTCCCCCTCCGAGCCTCCCTGTCAGCTAGGGGTGTAGACACAGTGTGTTGTGGATCAACGCACACGCTCCCTGGCTCCCAAGGCATCTCAAAGCATCTCTCCACTCCTGTGCATTTTAGCCTATCCAGGCAGAGGCTGGGGCGCCGGCCCCCCCCGGGGCCGCCCAAACCTGGACTCCAGCAGAGTTCTGAGGCCCACCCTCAGAGACTGGGGCTGAGGCCTCTGGGTTTGTCAGATTCTCCCTGACCCCCTAGGCCCCCTAGCCTACCCCTGGCCAAGGGAAGAGGTTCCCACGAAGGGAATGGCCTGAGCCAAGGCATGAGGGCTGGAGAGGTTGAGAGCTGTCAGACTGAGCTGGACCGGAGCCAGCGGACCATGTGGGCCCAGGGCTGACCCCGCAGGTGTGCTGGGGTCCATGTGTGAACCTACCTCCCTACCAAGGCCGGATCGGCTCCGCGCTGGCACAGAGCTGAAGCCTCCAAATGCTGCACAGGCACGTGGTGGTGTGGACGGGAGGGGCGGAGGCAGTAGTGGGTGGGCGGACAGGCGGGTGGTAGAAAGGTAAGTGGGTGGGTGGGTGGGTGTGCAGAGGGCCCTGGGTTAAGGGAACACCCCGCACCCCCACTCCCTGCTGTCACCCCATCCCTGGGGTGAGGGACACAATGCCTCCCATCCCAGGTCCCCAGCAATGCCGCTTTGATGCCTCCCTGGGGCCAAGGGAGTCCCAAGCATGTGCCGGAGGGGGCTGTTGAGCCATCCAAGGAGCCCCTGCTCCTGCGGGGATTCACTCCAGGGCCCGGGCAGCCCTTTGCCTCTCCCTGTGGGGGCCCAGTTTCCTCTGTCTGGAAAGCGGGGGCGTGGCCAGGAGGACTCGCGCACGCGAGCGCACAGAGCCACGCACACAGAGCGCCAGCAAGCGATGTTCTGCCGCCTCCAGACTGAGTCCTGGTGAAGTAGAGGGCCCAGGGCCATGGCCTCGGGCAGCCCGGTCACCATGTGGCCAAGGTGTGGCCAGGCCTCAGCCGGGTGGGGCCTAAGGAGGGGCAGCGTGACCCTGGCTGAGGAAGTCCAGAGCAGGCTCGATTCCTGCCGCCTGGGGCATGGGCCCCTGCCAGGGCCCCTCCCTGCCCAGTGCGGCCCTCGGGCACACGGCCAGGCTCAGAGGAAAAGGCCAGGGCGGCAGCTGCTACCGTGTTCAGCGGTCAGGGCGGCACAGGCTCGGGCTGCCCACGAGTCAGGTCTGCACACACGTGTCACAGACACACTTCTGTGTGACTCTGCCAGGACCCACACACCAGCCCGAGGCACGCCCGGCACCTCGTGGAGGCCTCTGAGCTGCTTGCACGCCCATGTCCGTGTCTGCTCCAGGCCCCTTTCCACCTGCCAAGGTCTGGGTCCAGCAGCCGCAGCCTCCATTTTCAGTCCCCAAGACCGACACCATGAGTGGGAAATGAAGCATCTTTAATTGGTTCCTTGCCCCAACCCCCCGCCCCGGGGGGGGGGGGGGGGAGGGTTTCCAAGCACCAAACATGTGAGAACTGTGCCCTTCAGCCCCAGAACCAAGAAGCCCTTGCCTGACTTTCACTGGGCCTGGACCCCCACTCTTAACCCCTGCGACCAGCCCCGTAGGCTTTGTTTCAATAAATAACCCCTAGAACAAAGCTTGGGGCAGGGGATCCAATAAAGCACCCAGCTTGGCAACAGGCAGAGGGGGCTTCAGGCAGAAGGCGGGAAATCTCAAGGGGCAGAATATCTGAAATCAGGGTCAAAACACACATAAAATCAGAGCCAGCGCTCGAGCTGGGAATGACTCCTCCCAGGCCTCCATCGGCTGCCCGATGGTCTCCCAGGATGCTGGCTCCTGCTGTCAGGAAGAACTCCATTTTGCCTCACACAGCGACAGTCCCCTGCCTGGCAGTTCCACAACCCGACACTCCTAGTTCCTATCTTGACTCTGAACTCTGGGCAGGGGAGGGAGAGGGGGGCCCAGAAACCTAGGGAGGGAGCATCTGGGGAAGGGGGCTGAGACTTCCGAGGTACAGAGGAGTCCGGAGCAAGGCAGAGGAGTAAGGCCACGAGCCCAGGTCACTGGCGGGCCCTGCCCCGGCGGGTACGGAGGGGACCTGTGGCTTGAGCCTGTGCCCGGGTCACCTCACCCATCTCCCTGCGGATGTCACCAAGCGCTGTTGCCGGGGACTCCAGCAGCCTCTGGAAGAGGCTAGGCCGGCCGGCTGGTGGCTCCCGACACTGGAAGGTGACAGCTGTGCCAGCATCGGCCTTCATTTCCCTAGAGAAGCCGTCAGAGGAGCCATCGAAGCAGCGGCCGATGGCGATCTCCTTGGCCAGCCTCGGGCTCTGGTCGGTGACCGTGTAGACACCGTAGTTGTGGCCCAGAGGGTCGAGCGGGGCCAGCATGGCGAAGGCAGCCGGGTCGTCTGCTGGGGCGGGTGGGGGGTGCCGGGCCAAGTAATCCCGCAGGAGTCCATTGACCGCCACTCGGCGGCAGCTGCCCTGGGGCGTGATGGTCACCAGCGTCCTGTCCACCTGACGTTGATCAAATAGCATCCCGCTGCACTTGAACTCCACACAGGCCGCGGACGTGCCGGGGTGCTCGGGGTCTCGGACGCTCCGGGCGTCCCGAAGCCCGTAGAGCTGGCCCTGGGTGCGCGGGTGGCTGCCCCCAGCGTTGTGGGAGCGGACCATGTACTCCTGGGGGCCCTGGATCTTCACCTTGAGGAAGCAGGCCCGGAACTCCTGGGGGTTGGGCCACCAGGCCAGGAGGTCCCCAGTCCAGGAGGCCGGCACGCCCTCGCGGAACGGGACCACGTTGTACTCGTACTTGTCCGCCTCCACGCGCGCGAAGCGGAAGTGGCTGGCGGTCACCGGGGCCTCCTGGCATTCTCGCAGGCTGCGCCACGGGTACACCGGGCCGTTGGCCTCGGCGGGGTCGCCGGGCCTGGGTTTAGCGAGGTTGATGCGGAAACCGTTGCGTTTGAGGGCTGGGTCGTCGTGGTCGGTGCGGCGGTAGCCCAGCTTGTCCAGGTAGGGCTGCGCCACACCCACGGTGGCCGCGTGTGGGCGGGGCCGGGAGGGCGCGGGCTCCAGCTCCTCCCCGCCCAGGGTGGCCGTGACCAGGGCAGTGTAGGCGTCCGGCCGGTCCGTGTCGCAGAAGGCGGGGAGGCAGGCGCCGTTGGGGCCGGTGACCGCGCTGTCGAAGCGGCCCCAGGCACGGGGGTTGGCCGCGAAGCCGGGGGCAGGCTCCAGGTTGACCAGCGTGACCACCACACCCTCCACCTGCTCGTTGGGGGTGAACTTGTCGTTGGCATAGGCGCGCACCTTCACGAAGCAGCGGCGGCGCTCGGGCACGTCCAGGTTGAACAGACGCCGCTCGCGGATCTCCACGTTGCCCACTAGGAAGACCCTCTCCTCCCTGCGGACCCGAGGGGCCGCTGACCCCTCTCGCTGGAAGCCGCTCTCCTCCTCCCACAAGCCTGTGTCAGGGTTCAGTGACCACAGCTTCAGGGCCTCCACGTGGCCCGCCATGTGGATCTGGCCGGCATTGACGCGCACGGCCACCGGCCCTGCCTGCAGCTGCTCCGCGGAGCCCGCGGCGCGGAGGTCCACCGCGAACATGCCATAGGTGCGCAGCGGGGCCAGCTCGCCGTCACTGTCCACGAAGCGCAGGTCACTGGGGGCGGCCGCCGCCGAGGTGAGATCTCGGGGGTCCACGAAAGTCACCCGGGCCTCCACGGCCCCCGTGTAGGGTTCACCATCGGCTCTGCGGAAGGCCCCGGGCGGGAGGACCAGCTCGCCCAACGGGTCCTCCTCTTCCAGCTCCCCAAGAGGGATCGTGTTGCTCTGGCTGGCATCTAAGATGACAGGGGCTTTCTTCCGCATGGCTTTGACATCGTGGTATACGCCACCACCTCGAGGGGCAAAAGGCAGAACTCTGACAGTGTCCATGAACTCCCCACTGGGGTCCACGAAAGTTACCACCAGCCGCTGGGTGGAGGGCGGCACCTCAATGGTGAAGTCGCCCTGATAAGATGTGAATCCAATGGGCTCCCGGCCTAGCAGGATCTGGGCAAAACGCAGGGGTTCCCCTGAGTCGGCAGCCACCACGCGTCCCCGAACCAGCCCCCGAGGGGGCAGACATTTCTGACAGCCACACTCAGCCACCACTTTGACGGGGAGGACATAGTTGGAGCAGTGGATCTCCTTGCTCTCCAGGCGGCGAACGGAGCAGCAGCGGGACCCCGAGTCCCCACACCGGGAGCTGGAGCCTGCAGGGCTGGGGCAGAGGGTGTCAGAGCAGAGACCCACATCCAAGTAGGCGGGGCCACTGCCAGGCTGGCCACAATCATCTGGGAGCTTGATCAGATGCTCTTGGGGCTGGGGATTGCAGGCTGGCTGGCCCGGGGCTGCAGAGCAAGAAATCAGAGCAGATCAGAGTAAGGGGGAGGGCTCCACTGAAGCCAGGGTTGGGGCCTGGATTGGGATCAGGGGCTCAACCCAGGGGCTCGGTGGGGGCCCGGGATCAGACTCAGCAGGGTCAGAGAACAGTCTGCAGCTGGGGCTCCATTTGGGGTTGCTTTCGCTGGTGATGGGTCTCGGCTAAGTTTCAGGGCATGCTCAGGGTTGGGGGGCTGAGGGTGCTCACCCAGCACGGTGAGCCGGGCGCTGCCCGAGCGCACGGTGCCCGCATCGTTCCACGCTTTGCAGTGATAGGTGCCTGCCTGGTCTGGGCGCAGCCCCCGCAGCTCCAGATGGGCCCCGTACCTGTGTTCTCGCCGGTCCAGCAGGGTCCCGTTGTGGAACCTGGGTGGCAGGTGGGCAACACCAGGGGGCCCTCAGCACAGGGAAGGGGCTGCATCCGTCCCCCATCCCCCATGCAGCCCAGCAAGGTTGTAGAGCATCTTTCTCCCAGTCTCTGAGGCACCACATGTCATGGAAAATCCAATCAAACCGCAAAGCTGGGTGCAAGGCCCTTGGGCATTGGAGCAGGGCACTCACCAGGAGTATTTCTTGGGCATGGGGGTGCCTGAGGCTTTGCAGCAGAAGGTTACGTTCTGGCCAGCCTCTCGCACTCGGGACTCGGGGTGCTTCACCAGGTAGGGTTTCTCTGGGGGCAAAGGTGGCAAAGGTCCTGCCCCATCCCAGCTTCTCCCAACAAACCTTCCCAAGGGCAGGGCCCCATCCTTGCCCTTCCAGGGATGCCCTGTTTCACCTGTGGCTCTTCTGATGACCTCTCCATTCAAGTTCACCCCATGGCTGCTCAAGATGGTGCCCCATCTTAATGCTGCCCCCCTGCAAGTCCCTGTCTCATCGCACGTCTTCTCCAACTTCTCACAGTGTATTTGTTCCTCCCATGGCAACACATTTAGTGTTATGCTTTCTCCAATGGCCGTGTCACATCTTATTTCTTCCCCAGTGACCTCATGCTGCACCACATCCTCCCAAGTGTCACCCCGAATTTCCTTCTTAGCTTCTCAGCCTCCTCACCCTCCTTGCCCTGGGGCACTTACCCAACTTATTAAGGACAACAGTGACCACAGCAGAGATAGAGCCATTGGCCTGGGCCTGGCCCAGGCCTGCAGAGAAGCCATCCATTTGGGCACTGATGTTGGCCCGGCTGCTGGCACACACTCCAGGAATCCGGAAGGTCCCATGGGCATCGGTGATGGCCACAGTGCCAGGCCAGTCTCTCAAGGAGACCCTGGCTCCTGGCAGTGGACGCCCAGATGGGGTGACCACCGAGCCCAGGAGGATGTGGTCAGGGCACTTGCAGGTCTTGGAGCTGCAACCTGGGGGACAAAGGCAGGCAGAGGAACAGAGGAGCCTCTTTACTCCCTCCTTCCACTGAGGGCCCATCTTCCTTTGCTGAGAGCCCATTGCTCTCAGCAAAGATGCCTAGACACCCTCCCCCCCCCCCACCTTGTGCCCCTCAGAGGCCTCAGCATGGCCCTGCTTGGAACAGCCTCATGTGTGAGTGGGGACGTGGGGCAGACCTGTGGTCCAGAGGGGTGAGGAAAATGCCCTGGTGGAGGGGACAGGAGAGGTGACTCTCACAGGACAGAGAAGCTCCTTGTAGCATGAGAGAAAATGTCCAGCAGGGGCTGGGGGCCCAGCTAGGGGTTGGGTCTTGGGCTCAGAACATCTCCTTCCCCTCCCCTCCCAATCCCGTGGTTTCTCCATAAGATGGAAAATTCCACTGAAAACGTCAGGGCAGAGGCGTCAGGAGGGCAGAGCCAGGCGGGGTAGGGTGGGGACCCCACTACCCCATTGGCCACCGTGCTCCCCCACCCTGCCATGGGCTCTGCGGGCGCAGTCTCCAGACCATGTTTGTGGAGCCCAGGCGGATCGGAATTTCCAGTCGCCTCCTGGCTGGCCTGGTGTCTGGCCCTGGGAGGGCTTGGGCATGGTGTCTGCCAGGGTGTGAGCGCGTGTCCGCGTGGGCGTGGGGTACGGGAGAGGGGGGCTGTGAATGCCACGCGTGTGTGCCCCAAGCACATGAGCTGGCTTCAGTGTGTCCGTGTCCACCAGGACATCCACACGCTTGGTGGCGCGCCCAAAGCAATGCCCACTCGGATCTGCCCGTGCCTGGACATGACCTTCTTGGCGTTCACCCATCCAGATACACACATTCACCAATGCTCCTCCGCGTGGGGCGGGGGGACGGGGGCGCAGAAGGGAAGGAAGGGCCAGTCTCCATGTGTTCCAAGTTCTGGCCCCCGAGGACCCGCCTCTTCCATTCCAGCCCCATCCCATCAGGCTCATTCCCAACCCGCCTCTCCCCACTAGGTACCCTCCTCAGCAGGCCGCCTCCCTCCAAGTCCAGGCCCCGCCTCTAACTCAACACTCTCCTCCAGGCCCCATCCCTCCTACCTGGACAAGGAGGGCGTACACACTTCTGCGCCTCCAGGGGACGCCCCGGACACGCATCCCCAGACGTGCTTGGGCAGCGGCGGCGGCGCAGGCGACGGCCTGGCCCGCAGCTCCCTGAACAGGGACCCCACGGGCCCCACGCGCCCCACGTGGCCTCTGCGGTAAGGGCGGAGAGGAGGGAAGGTGAGACGGTGGCCCACGCCAGGGACTGCGCCTCCTGGAAATCTAGTAACAATGTAGGACTGGAGGACGCCCCCCGCTAAGTGCGTCCGAGGATGGGTCCCCCAAGAGAGAGGTTCTGCCCATTGCTCTCATCAGTTGTCCCCCAGGCTCACCTGTCGAACGTGCAGTTGAGGTAACACCCCATTTGCCCCAACCCCAGTTATTAAGCTCCCCGAGGTTAGCCGTGCTGTTCTCCCTGCGTCCCTCATACATTTGGGGTCAAAACACGCCCCCCAAAGAATGGAGCTGTTACAGATGAGCAACTGAGGGCAGCAGGAGGGAGATGAGCTCCTGAGGGGTCTTTCTTGTTCCCTACCTGGGCCCCTATTCCCAGGCCCTCCTTTCCAAAGCCCCGCCCCTATATGATCCAGCCCACTCCTTGGGCCCTGCTAAAGGACCCCCAGCTCTTTCTAACCACGCCTACATCCACACGGCCCTGCCCCCTTTCCTCAGTACCACCCATTCAAGCTCCACCCACCTATGACCCATGTCTGCCAATCCCCACTCTCTTCTCTGCATGACTAATATAGATCCCGCCCTCTCCCCAGCCCCGCCCATCCCCACACAGTCCCCGCCCCTCCCTGGGCCCCGCCCTCACCAAGCGGGCAGCGGAAGCGCACGTGGTAGTTGGAGCAGCGGCGGCCGCGGGGCTGCTCGCGGTTGAGGCACCAAAAACCTCGCGTGGGGTTCAAGTGCACACGCTCGCCTACAGTGGACGGCAGGGCCCAGTCCGTGGTGCGCGCCTCCAGCGCCAGCGGCCGCGGGCACACGCGCGCTGGCCCGTAATAGAAGCGGATGGCAGCCAGGCTCTCGAAGTCGCCGTCGCCGCCGGGGTGGTCCACGTTGAACCAGGACGTCCACTGGCTGGCCTCTGTGGGCACCGCACGCTCTGGGACCCGGGCCACAGCCTGTCGGGCCTCATCAGTGCATGCAGGGGCCCAGGAAGCGGCCTGCCCACCCCCATCTCCGAGGTAACTGTTTACCTGCTAAGACGGTCACCCCACCCCCAATGAACACGGGCTAACCCAGCCCGCCCTTGACCCGCCCAGGTCCAGGGTCCTCTAGGGCACAAGGAGCTATAAAGGGATTAAGGGAGGTTGGCCTCCCCTAGCACCAGCTCCCGTTCTGCTGCCCAATACTTGAGCTGGCCCATTAGTTCAGGTTGACATTTTGCCACGCTGACATCTTGACACTGTCTCAGCAGCCCCCAACCTTAAAATTAAGCCTGTCCCCCACCTCAGAATTCAGAACCCCTGAGGTGTGAGGAGACACAAAGGTAGCAGGAGGAGACCCGATGGAGAACAGCCCTAGCTGTGGCTTTCCATTGCCTGGCTGCTCCTGGTTAGAGCCAGCTGGGCCCTTGCTCACTGCCTGGATGAACCCACCAGGCAACCTGTTTCACAGAAGCCACAGGTGGGAACGGTCTGGCCTCCCAGAAGTCAGCTTCTGCTTCCATCAACTCCCACCCCCACCGCCCCCCCCCCCACCTGCGCAGGGGCCGGGGGAGGGGGGGTGTGTGCTCACTCCTTTCCTGACTTTCCCAGCTAGGAAACCAGAGACCCAGGTTCCAGAACTACAGGTCTGGAATCTACTAGAAGCACCCTGCACGATGCTTCCAGTAGCAGGCAGGAAGCACCCACTCCCACCCTACATTGGTTTCCTCCTTGACAAAACAGGCCCTGGACTCTCACCCCTCTGCTCCTAAAACTTAGACTTCTGGGGGCACCTGTGCCAAGGGCTGCCATGTCCAGGGACCAGGAAGTTACTGGCCTTTCACCCCTTGTGTCCCCTCCTTACATGACCACACCAACCAGAGCTCACATAGTGAGTCCACAGCAGAGCCAGGACTTGGACCCAGGATGACTCACCTTCCCAATCCTCCAGGGCTGGTGAGGGCTGTCCGGGGCGCAGAGATGGGCCTTCAAAGCCCCAGGCAGTTGCTGTGGGCTCCTTAGGGGGGGTAGTGACTGTGGGAGGGATGAGGAATGGAGGGAAGGAAACATGCTGATGGGGACCTCTGTGGGCTGCTTGTATACAAGGTGCTGTCATGATCATCCCCATTTCACGGGGCGGGGTTGGAGGGTAGTGAGTGAGGGTCTCAGAAGCCAGAACCATCTCTCTGGCTGACCCCAAGGAATGCAGGACCCCCCCCCCCCCGCCTCCAGGAAACCTCCCTATGGCCCCTACCCCCAATCTCCTGCAGCCCCATCCCTCCCTGTGCCCTGGACAGGATGCCATAGTCTGGGGAAGTCTGTGTGTCTGGTCTGACCCAGTTCTCCCCCTCAGTGTGCTCAGCGACCATGGGTTTAGTTGGCTCTGCCTCTGCCCTCAGGTAGAGCTGCGTTCTTCATCCATTTGCGGGGTTGGAGGTCTCTCCCTCAGTGTACCTTCCATCCCTTCACTTGGGGCCCAAGCTGCCATTGGGAGGTCTTTGGCATCTAGCCTGGCTTCTCTGACCTTGAGTTATCTAAGATAGCCAGGCTGAGCGGTGACCTCAGACAAGTCCCTTCCCTGTCTGTGTCTCAGTCTCCTCATCTGGGAAATGGATCCAGTGCCCTGTTCCACTGAGTGCTCCTGAGACGGGAAGTTTTCTGAATGGTGTGTTTGTGGAAGAGGAGGAGTTGTGTGAGAGGGGACCGCTCTGACCCCTTAATCCTGGGCCAAGACACAATGCTTCAGAGTCCAAATGCTGGGGGTGAGACCGGCCCCCCGCTGTCCCCAGGAACCTAAAGGAGCCTAAAGTTCATATGGATACTCCGAGTTCCCCTACCTCTCTTGAGGAGGCAAGAGAACAGAGAAGTTTCCTCCCTTCCCTCCCCCGGGCGCGTTGTTGGTCCCAAGAATCCATACCCCCGACGCCCCTTCACTCCACTCCCGGGCTGACGAAGGGGGACCCAGGTCTGAGGACGCCAGAGGGTCCCTTGGTTCCCTCTCCCGGAGCGGCTGCGTGCCAGGCCTAGGGGTCTGGGCTGGGGTCATGGGGCGCCTCACCTCGAGCCCCCGCCAGGTGCGCGGCGGCGACAAAGAGGCAGAGTAGTGGCGGCAATGACGCCATGGCCGGGTCCGAGAGTCCGAGGGAGGGTCCGGGCTCCGCGGCGCGCTCGGATCCGACTCCCGCGGGTCTGGCGGCCGCTGGGGCTGAGGGTGGGGGCGGGAGGTGACCGCAGGCCACGCCCCGTGCAGGCCACGCCCCGTGCAAGCATTGCTCCCTGGCCCTGGGTGACTTCGGTGAGCTAGCAACCTCCCCGGTCGCCCCCTTCGGTGCGTCCGGCTGTGCCTCCGCCCTCAGGCTGGCCTGCGTCCTCCCCCCCCCCCACCCCCCCGTCGCCAGCTGGAAGTCCCTCCCTCAACCCACTCTCCATTCTCCACCTTGGGTCCCAAGCTGCCTGCGGGACGTGCCTCTTGGAATGGAGCCTGAGGCTGCCCAAACACTCACGCTTCAGGCAGCCGTTTAGGCGGCGAGGAATCCTCCATCGAGTCTAACTTCAATCCTGTTGGCGTTAGGCCACCCCAAGCAGGCTGGAAGTCCCACCCCGAATCTACCTTCTACTCTTCTGGCTCTAGTTTTCCCGGCCAGCGGGAAGTCCCGCTCTACGACTACCCTCCGTGCCTCCAGCCTTGGGCTCCGGGGGGCGGCGGGAAGTCCCTCCCCGAGTCTGCCCACCCCCGCAGCGGACCCGGCGCACAGAGGAGGCGGAGGCGAGGTGGTGGGGGGACGTCTGTTTATTGGCGGGGGTCCAAGCCGCGGGGACGCGGGTGGCGGTCAGAGCGCCGCGACGCAGTCGGTGCCCGTGTATCCTGGCAGGCGTAGAGCGAACTTTCGGCGCACGTCGTCGGGCACGAATCTGCCGGCCACGAAGTGGTGGCGGCCGGAGAAGCGGCCGGCGCAGCGCTTGGGCGCAGCGAGCGATACCAGCACGTCCGGTCGGAGCCCGTCCTCGGCGTCGCCGCCGCCGGTCTCGGCGTCCCAGCCTGAGGGAGGGAGGTGGGGAGGGTGGGGGAATCGGGAGCTGGGAGGGGTGCTTGCCTTCGGGGGAGAGAGTCTTGCCTCCTCTCCACCCGTTTCCCCTTCCCCATCAGACTCAGCCTCTGCTCTCCGACGCGTGAGGCTTGGTCAGACCTGCCTCCCCATAGTACTGAGCCTCCGCCCTCAGACCAGTGTCTCCCCTTCCTTGGAGATGTTTCCCTCCTCCTATGACCAGGGCGTCGGCCCTCATCTTTTCTGCCCCTGCTGCCATCATGCAACCAACCTTTCTTCTCCATCTGACTCAGCCTCTGCCTTCAGACTACATCGTTTCCACCTGCTGCCCTTTCCCAGTCAGACCCATGCCTCTGCCTTTGGACCCAGCATCTGTCCCAATTCCTCCCTCCCGATCGATCTTGACCTTCCCCTCTTCGACTAGAGCCTCTTTCCACCCAGGCTTCCTAGCCAGCCTTCCTCCTCTGACCAGATCCCCCCTCTCCACTCAGGACAGACTGGCCTTCATCCTCGGGCAAGCCTCCCCCCCTAAGACCTGTCTCCTTACTCCTGGTCCTTGCCTCTGACAGGATGTGGCCCCCTCCCCACCCAACCCCGACGTCCATCCTCCTCCCTCTGACCTGACATCTCTGTGTTCATCCTCACACTAGATCTTGCCTTTTGAATTGACAGGACCCCGCCCCCTCCCTCACTGTGCCCTAGCCTCTGCCAGCTCTCAAATGAGCCTCTACCTTCAGACTAGGGGCCTTGGCTTCTCCCCTGCGTCTGACCAGAGTCTGGAGCCACTAACTAAAAGCCTTCTCCGTCTGACTTTAATCCTTCCTTCTGTGACCCTAGTCTCTACCTTCAGACCAGACAGCTCCCCTCTTCATAGCTAACCCCTTGCTCTGTGGCACCCTGCTGGGGGTGGCCCTGAGGTCTTGAAAGCTGGGGGACATCCCCCTGAGTATGGCCACCCCTGTGGAGGGTCCGGCTGGCCAGCAGCTGTTTGTTCCGTCTGCCCGTCGCCTAATGGCTCCAACAGGCGTGGGGCGGCGGCCAGGACGGGCGAGGCCTTTGCCGAGTGAGCTCACGTCTGCCCAGGCAACTGGGCCAGGGTGGGCAGCGGGCATGCTGGGCCGGGTGTGGAGGGGTTGGGACATGGGATCACCTGGGCAGCAGCCTCTGTCTTCCCCATCTTAGGGATGGACGTGACCCTCACCCAGAGTGCATGAGCCATCCACGCTGGGGAAACTGAGGCTCAGAGAAGGCAGACAGGCTGGGCCCATCAGAAACTGGGGTGCAGAGGGCCCCCCTCCCAAGGCCCCAACATGCCCCCCCCCCCGCCTGCCTGGCATGCCTGAAGGAATGTCCAGGCTCACAAGGGGGATGGACAGCAGCTTGAGTGTGGCCAGCGCACGAGTGCAGGGGCCTCCGATCTCTCCCGGCTCCGCACCAGGGCCCAGCACGGCATCCACCACCAGCCCATAGGCATCGTTGATGAGCTGGACCTGAGAGGGCGGGCATGGTTAGAAGGTGGCCTTTGGGCACTGCCCCCCCCCTTCCCCCCTCAGTTGCCACCAAGCGCTGACCTCTGTGGGCAAATAGGACAGGAAGGGGATGTCCATTTTCTCGCACTGGGTAGTCAGGTCCCGGTGCAGCAGGTCTAGTGAGCGTGTAGGGTAGAAGATGGTTGGTTCATACTCCTGGTGGGGAGGGGCAGAAAGGAGTCGGCCCTGAGGGCCCTTCCAGGCTTCCTACTGGGCCTTACTTAGCCCCCAGATCTGGATATGAGGCCAGAGACCCTGCCTGGGGCAAGCACTGGGCATATTCTGTCCCTCCTGGGACACTATCAAGAGGAGGAAGCAATTTCTGCGGGGACAGGGTTGAGGGGGTGACCCTAGGAGGCCAAGGGGGTCCTTGCTACTCACAAACACCCGCAGGTGCCGGGCACAGACCAGCCCCACTGCCCCGTTCTGCTCCGGGCCACACACGACCAGCACTGTCCTCTGCTTCCGGGAGAGAGTTGGCAAGGGGAACACCTGGCAGGGGGCACAGCAAAGGCAAAGGCATGATGCTTGGAATTCCTCCTTATTCGGGTGGGGAAACTGAGGCTCGGAGTAGCGAAGGAACGGCCATGGGCCCGGAGGCAATAGAACCGGAGGAAAGACATTCTGGGCAAGGGGCGTAGCCCCTTGGGGCCTCAGTTTCCTCCTTGGAGATGCAGAGTCCTTGCTTCAGGCTCTGCCAAGCTGGAGCAGGAAAACGTGCCTTCTGCCACCACCCGGCGCCCAGAGTGTGGTTTGTTTATTCTCGGCCTGAGTTGCAGACATTCTTCCACCTTTTTCCACCGCAGTGGCTGCCCCTCCCCCGCCCACGTTTCCAGGCCTCAGCCCTCCCAGAGGCCCCAAAGTTGGGGGGGGGGGACAGAGGGAGGGTATTTTTTCCAACCAGAGATGCCCTGTCTCCCTCCATCTGCCTCTGTCTTCATCTATCTTTCTCTCTGTGTCTCTGTGGGCCTGTGCATCAGTCTCTTTAACACAGGAGTTAAGAGCACTGGTGTTCAAGTCACAGCCCTGCCCTGACTCTCTGCATGGCCTCTGCCCCCTCTCCTCTCCCAGCCTCACTTGGCCTCTATCGATTGGGAGTGACGGTGGCACTGACATGGGGCCTCTCTCGGAGACAGGGCACCCCAGGGGGCCTGGCTGTACCCTGACCTCCAACCACACAGAGAGCCAGGTATACCTTTTTTGTCTCCTCCCCAAGGTCTCGGTGAGGTCCTGAGCCACCTGCGACCACACTAAGCCAGGTGCGGAGCCCTGAGACCGGAGACTGAGGGAGGCAACAGTGACTCCAGCTTGACTGGGGCTGAGGGTCCTCTGGACAGACTTGGGGCTTTCGGGGCAAAAACTGGACGGCAACTGGTCAGCAAGGGCCAGGCAGGAGTTCACTACACTGGGTTTACTTTTACTTTTGGGGTTTCGCCATTTCCTTCTCCTTCGGGACCTTCACTCAGGATGTTTCATTTGAAATAGAAATGTTAAAAAAAAAAAAAAAAAACAACTGAGCCTACATGAAGAAAGCAATTGTGTTCAACAAAAGTCTGCAGTGGCGACAAGAAGAGGAAGACAGGGAGGCAGAGAAGGGTTACATGTAGGAGCCCTGACACCATCGGGCACTTCTCTAAGGCATTTGTGTTTATTAGCTGGTGTCAGTTTATTGCTCTTTCTTTGGAGGGGGAAACAGGCCCTCGGTTTGGCAACATGACCAAAGGCACTGGATAGCAGCATCTTCGTTGCTTATCACTCTCGCATCCCTTGCAGGCACCTCGAGGCTGGGACTCTGCTAACTCCTCCCTAGGACCTACACTATGCAGGCCACCCCTGCCTCTGGGCCTCAGTTTCCTCATCTGCAGCATGGCGGGGGGGTGTGGGGGTGGTACTCGGCCTCCAGGAACCTATGTCTCCTTTACGGAGATCCAATTGATGGCAGAGGCAGGTGGTCACATCTGTACCTCAAGGACCTCAGGACCATCCTGCAGCAGCTTTAGTCTCTGCTCCCCGGCCTCCAAGTCTCTGGGGACTTCTCTATCTGCCCTGACCCTCACTGACACCTGGGGTCTTGGGTCCCTGCCTGGTCTAGACCAGTGATGATCCTCTCTGGGCCTCAGTTTCCCCACCTGAGTGATGGGCTGGAGTGGCTCCACACAAAAAGGGGCTTCTTGAGTCCTGGATCAGCCTGACCACAGGGCTCATGCAGCTAGGCCTCCTCTGCTCTGGTAGGCTGGCCATCTGGTTGGGGTCAAGGTCAAAGATCAGGGGTTAGATACCTTGGTCACAGCCACAGCACTAGCATGGCCACACAACTCCACCAGCTGCTGCCGCCCAAAGCGATAATCTTCCAGCAGCTCCCGCTCCAGGGCTGCCGCCTCTGCAGTGCTGGGGGACAGAGTGGGGAGAGACGCTCAAAGACACACAGAAAGACAGAGAGAGAGGCTCAGATGGAACCGGTAATGTTCCACTAATATCTCCAGCTAGGCCCTAATGCCCACCCCCCCCCCCCCGCCTCAGTTTCCCCACCAGACGTGCTGGCGGTTGACTGGCACCGCGGAAGGTTTAAGCTGAAGCCCAAGGCACGGGCGCCCTCTGGTGGTCGAGGGAGGCGTGGCGGCGCGTGTTGGTTCTATTGCCCCAAAGCGTGGGAGACTGGAGCCGGGCCCAGATGCGCCCGCCCCCACCGCGGAAAGAACCCAGAAGGAGGAATGGAGCGTGAGAGACTTTGATGGGGGCGAGGGGCCAGTTGCATGCAGTGGAAACCGCTGAGCAAGCTCCAGAACACTGGAGGAGGCAGACTGGCCTGGGGAGGGGGGTGGTGCCCGAGGGAGGCGGATTTTGAAGGCTGCAGAGGGGTTCACTTAGGGAGGTGGATGGGGAGCCCACGGCTATGGGGCCTTATTGGTGACCCTGCAATAATTGTGGCCAGAGAATTGGGGCTTACCCATCTGGGGTGAAGGTCTGCCATCAACTCACCGAGTGACTGGGCTCTGTCACATCTGAGTTTTGCTTCCTCTTTTGCAAAAGTAAAGGCAGGAAGGATAGGCCAGATAATTTTCAAGGTCCATTTCAAAATGCAAACATGGGGCCCGCTATTTAAGATTTAAGAATTTTCAGATAATGACAACAGCATGAAACTAAGCGTTGGGCCCTATTAAGAGCAGGGACCAAGCTGGCCCTGGCTTAGGGACCTTCCAAGGAGCACCTACCCCCCCACCTCAGCAGACCCTAGAGAGCATAGTAGTGGTAGTAGGACCAGGCCCAGAAGAATCAGAACATTCAAGCACTCTGAGAAGCCAAGTGACTTGCCCAGGGTCACCCAGGAAACAAAAGGGGAAAAACCGAGACTTCTGCCCTTGGTGTCTGTCTCCAGAGCCATGGATAGAGTGTGAGCAAAGAGGCAGGGGCAGACCTACAGACAGCAGAGGTTTCTTAGGATGAATCTTTAGGTTCCTTCCTTCAGTTCTGTGAGGAGACCACAATCTTTTGGCCAATTTTTGCAGTGTGATCAGGCTGGGCAGGAGGAGGGGCATAAGTAAGGACTGCTGTGGGATGGGGGATCAGGGAGGACTTCTGGAGGAGCTGGCCTGGAGCACTATGGGAGGTAATCCACGTGGTAAGAACAGCGAGGGTGGGAATGAGCTTGGCAGATTCTAGGGACGGAAGTGAGGCCAGTGTGGCTAGAGCGGAGCAAGCAAAACAGAAACTGGGTCAGAAAGGCACTTCGGGGGTCCACATAGATGCGGGAGATGGATGGAGGCTTAGGGCAGGGAGTCTACATGCCCTGAATCATCCCAACAACCAGAGCCAGATTCAACCCCACCTGACTTCAAATAAGGTTGAAAGACCAGTTGAGGAAAAGGAGCTCACGGTGGGACAAATGAGGAGCACCCCTCTGGGCAGGCCACCTAGGTCCCAGGAAGGAACATGGGAGAAGGTGTTTGGGAATGTGGTTCATTCCTCCACCTTCAACTTGTGACGGGTCTGGCTGTTGCCCCCACAGGAGGGCAGAGAGGAGTGTGGGAGGACCACCCATTCCTCCTTTTCTTCCTCTGCCCCAAAGTTTTGGCCTCAGGCCACCACTTGGAACATTATCTCCCTGCCTAACTGGTCATTAGAGTGATAATGGGGACTCCACGGGCAGAGGATGGTTCAGGCTAGGAGCCTGGGAGTGGCGACGGTGGCAGCTCTGGGTCGGGTATGAGTGGGAATTAGGGCTGGTGGGGGAGGGAAACAGGGCAGAGCCATGTGGGACTGGGCAGGGCAGGGGGCTCAGCTATGAGGGTGCCTCTTGCTGCTCCCAGATGAGAGGAGCTGTGAGGACCAGGATTCCCCCACAAGCAGGAAGGCTGAAGCGGCCAGCTTTCAAAGGAACTGGGCCTGACACTCCCAAAATACTTCCAGGAGCAGGCCCTTATGAAGGTGAAGCCAAGGCCAGGGCACCCGTGCCAGACCCTCCCTGCTCTCTTGGCTCCCTCTGCTTCTCCACCTTCAGGCCTCTGCCCACCGGCCCACCATCTTGCCCATCTGGCTGCCTACAGCAGTTTCATGGCCCCCAAACTCAACACAAGAGCCACGGAGCTCTGAAACTTGAATGCCAGATGACATCACCACTTGTCTCAAACCTACTTATGGCTCCTCAATATTCAGAGAATATTCAAATTCCTCACCACACCTACACGCCCATTATGTCTCTTACCTCATTGTTTCCTCTCCACTTGCCATGTTCCACTCCTACCCGCCCCACGGTGCCCCATCACCCCTCAGCTGGCATCTGAGACCCCACACAATCCCCCCCCCCCCCCCCCCCCCCGCCAGATGAAATCGCAGATCCAGCTTCCTTCTGCCTAGGATGTGCTGGGTCTACAGGCTCAATCTGGACATCAGTCAGTCACTGGACAGTATCTGCCCTGAGGGCCTGAATGGACAGTGGGCAGAGGACAGATTTGTCAGCCAAATCTGGTTTCCATTGAGGTCCACAGCCCTGCTTGATGTCCCAGGGCACAAGGACTTAAAGGAGGACATAAGATGAGGACTCAGGACGAGGTGGGAGACACAGCCACAGCTGCCTATTTCAGACCCCAAATCCAATCAAACTACTGGCAAGTGGTCCAGGTGTTCAAAAATCCCCCTAGCCCTGGCTCAGGCAGTGGCTTCCTTCCCCAGCCCTCAGTTTCCCTCTCTGGACAAGAAGATAGTCACACCAAGAGGGGTGTGAGCGAGGAGCTAACAGCTCAGCTCTTCCCAGAGAAGACGGGGGGAGGAGGGTGGGAGCGCCAGGGTCCCTGGGTGCGATGGAAAGGGGAGGTGGGCCTTGATTGGGTTGAAGGGTGATGGGAGAGCTACTGGTGGTGTTCTGAATAATTCAGAAGGGCGGGCTGAGGAGGATGCAGTTTCCCTGGCAACTCGGCTAGGAGACCTTGGCAGCAGCAGGCTTCAGGCTTCGTCTTTCCAGCGAAATGCGGGGTGGGCCTTGGATCCCCCCAGGCCCCATCCCGGCCATGCCCTTCCTCTGATCTATCCTGCCCGTGATGCCCCCCTCCCAGCCATGCCCTTGCCTCGGGGCCGCATCCTTGCCATGGTCTTTGACGTCCCCATCCCCGGCTGACCTGAGGAAACGCCGCTCCTCGGGCGCCTCCACTGGGTCCGGGCGGGCCGCGCTGCTCATGGCCAGGGTAAGCCGGGACGCGCAGCCTGGCTGCCACCGCCACAGCCTTTTAAGAGCATCCCAGGGCAGATGGGGGCGTCCTCGGTCCTCCTCCCTTCCCGCCCACCCTGTGTATCCGCCAATCAGGTGACACCGCGAAGGCGCTGCGCGCAGGGATTGGCTGGCGGGCGCAGGCAGATTTAACCCTTTGGTGCCAGGAGCGGAGTTGCCTTGGGGACGGAGAATAGTAGAGACGCGGGTATTAGCAGGGCAAGGCACGGACGGGTAGCGACGGACCTGCTACCCCTGTCATGGGGTCTTGGCCTGGGGGCAAGGGGACCTACCTCTGACACCCCTCCACCCCATGCTCCACTCTTCAGATCCCCCATTTACTGATGAGCCCAGGGTGCAGGATGGGGAGCCCCGGCCTGGAGGGGTGGGCTGCTGACAACGAGGACTTCAATAGAGGTAGGAAAATCCAGGCATATTCTTGAGCCAAGGCTGATGGATCCAGGGGCAGTCTCTGGGTGGGTTTTGAAACCACCCTACCTGGCATCTTCTGCAGAGACCCCAGGTCTAGACCCTATATCCCCAGGCCGTGTGTAACCCAATGGTGTCCCACGAGCCTTCCCTCAGTCGCTGGGACACAGGCAAACAGGTCTCCAGAGCATTTATTCTTTCCAGTGGGGAGGGTGCAGGGGTCCAGGCCCCTATGTGTACCACGTGAAGCCGTAGGCGGCGTTGAGAATCTCCTCGTTCGTGCGCAGCCCGTAGAGCTCGCCCATTATGGGGTTCACCCAGCGCGTTGTGTGGAACACAGACTCACCCACCTGTGGGAACAGTGGGGTATGGGTGACGGTGCAGCTACCCCTTCAGGCCCACACTGCCTATTGGGATCCCACTAGGCCTGGTGACTACCGTGCCTACACCAAAAGCTGCTGCCTTCCCCTCCTCACGCCTGGCACCCACTACCCCTCTCGGCTCCAGGTTTTCCCTGGGAGGCTGTGTTCCTGCAGGGGGCCTGGACCCCCACCCTCCCTACCCAGGGCCCACCTTCCAGTCAGGCACGTCCTTCATGATGATGGCCTCCTCCTCCAGGTTCTCCCGAAGCATCTGCAGAACCCTGTGGGGATGGAATGGGCGGTAGGGGACAGGCCTGAGCACCGAGAGACTCCCAAAAAGACGTGCCAGATCCTTTCCTGTTCCACCCCAATCACCTCCTGCCACTCCCAACCCTGCATGTGCCAACCCTTCTTGTCCTTTCCTTCCCCTACAAACATTTACTGTCCTCCTGCTGCAGCCTCAATGTCCCCTCCTCCAGGGAGCCTTCCTATTCTAGCCCTTGGGTCTCCCCCACATATGCCAGGACACAGCTGTCAGCCCCCAAATCATTTTTGTCATGTCCTGCACTGCGGGCTGGGACACTCAGGCCTGTGACCTTCCAACCCTGGTCCCAGCAGCCCCACCTCCGATCCTTCTCTGCCTGCAACAGTGGCATCAACGCAATGCGGGCCTCGAAGTCCTCAATCTGCAGGCGCCTGTGAAACCCAAAAACCAACAGACCAGATGAGGCTGGAGTTCGGGGTGGGTGATGTGGCCTCAGACTCAGGCTGATGCGTGGGGAGGGGAGCCGGCAGAGAGGCAAGTGAGTGGGGCAGGCTTGGGGAGTAAGCTCTACCCACAAGAAGATGAGAAGGCGGGGTGTGGGCACATGGGCTGGCACAGGCACTGGTCTACAAGACTGATGGCTTCGCACTTTCTTTTCAGTTAAAAACTTTAGTTTTTAATCCTAAAAATAGCCCTGGCCTGATGATTGTGGTGAACTGGGGACTGGGGATGGGACCTTCATCACAGGGCTCTGGGCCCTACAAAACCATATCCCCTTCCTGTCAAAATAACCCTGGGGTGTGAGCCCGGGGCAGGCAGTTCTGTGTGTTCCAAGCCACCAGCCCCATCTATACTGAGGGCGCGGCACCCAGTGATGTGGCCCCTGGCCGTGTCCCCTCATCGCCAGAAATCTCACAGCCTCACAGGGAAGGGTCTGGATGAAGTTCAGCCCCCACTCCAGCCCTCACACCTCCTCCCATCTTCCCAAACCCAGAGGAGCATCCCCACCCCAGGCTGCTGGCCCCACCACAGCCCCACACTATTGTCACCGTGTCCATACTCCTGTGGGTGGTGCATGTGGGGCAGCTGGACCCGGTTTGAGCTCACTCAACAATGCTGAGCACCTGACACAGGCTGGCCTTCTCCGCCACCACCCTTGGGGATTCCCAGACTTGTGGGGGGGCAAGTGAGCTCAAAGGGGGTGCTAAGGACACATATCACAGGGTGTGGCAGGGCAAAGGGGCCCAGCCAGTAAGGGGCCAATCAGAAGGGGTCACCTGGCAGGGCATCCTGACAGCTTAGAGGCAGCGAGAGTCTGAATGGAGGCCACTATCTGCCTCGGTCCCTCAGGCCCCATGTGGCTGGCGGGGTCATTGTGTTGCATGGCCTGTTTCTAAGCCCTTATTGTCCTCTTTGCCTGGTTGACACTGACAAAAAAACCAGTAAATGAGCATGTCCTGAGCCTGCCCTCCACCTCCACCTGATGGGTTGTCCTAATCCCAACCCTCGAGTCCCTAGCAGCGGAGGCCAAGAGACACCTGGTGAAGAGCTCCTTTCTTGCCATTTCTTTCTGGAAGGCCCATACTTCCTGAGCCTTGAGGGGCTGATGAAGGGCCCCGAGGGACACCAAGACCACAGGTGCACCCCACGGTCCCCAGCCTGGGGCCTACCTGCGCTCTCGGTTCCACTTCATCATGCTCCAGTACCCAAACAGCAAGGTCCCGATGCCCACAGCAAACATGCTGTAGCCTGTGGGGAAAGGGGGCACCAGCTCAGCGCCTACCCTCGGGAAAGGCCACCCCTTGTAGTTCCTTCTCATGAAGCACAATCTGCTTGCTGTGCACGGACACCGGAAATACGGACGCGAGAGAAGGTGAAAATCTTAGTGACCCCCTCCTAGAGATGGCCAGTACCGTCTCTAGTGCGTATTTCTTCAGATTCTTTTTTTGTCTCTATGGAACGTCCGCCAGCCCTCTCCCCTGGACCCGTCCTTCCCAACTGCAGACGACTCTCGATTCCGTGCACCTGCCTTGCAGGCAAGGACACCAGGCTGCCTCAGCTTTCCTCTGACAAGTGCGGCAGCTGCGGCTGACACACCTCTGCCCCCCATCCCCCCATCCCCGTTTCTGGAAGGTACAGGCTGAGCAGGGCTTGCAGGAGGGCCCGAAGGCCTTGCTGTTTATGATCGGGCGGCCCCAGCCCCACAATCTTGTTGTTTGGTTCCCAGTCAGCAGGTGCTTCCACGGGGAAGGGTAGTATCTACAGCTGGGCCCAGCTCCATGGTGGCTCCGGCTGCCTGGGCCACTTCTCTGAGTGCTGCCCACAAGGAGCTGGGAGGGGCTGCCAGAGGCAAGCAGTGCCCTGCAGGGGTGGCCCAGCCCCCCCCTCCCCCCCCCCCGGTCTCCCGGGGGTGCTGCTGCTTCCTGGCCCAGCAGGGTCAAGCCCCCTGCCTGGACACCAGGGGACAGAGGCTGCCATGAATATTTACTGGCACCAGCAGGCACCTGCGCTATAATTCTGACTGACAGGCTGTGGGCCTGCTGGGGTCTTCAGGGAAGCCCAAGCTGCCTGGGGCCTGGCTGGGACTGGCTCACCCCATACCCTCTCATCTTCTGAGTTGTGATCTCTTCCCTGGACGGGCCTCGTGGCTGCTGGGAAGAACTGACAAGCTCAGGCAGGTCAAGTTCCAGTTAACAGCCACTAAATGACCAGCAAATAGTGGGTAAGGCCACTCCCTAGAACCTGTGGGGGTGCACAGTGGGGACTCTGGGAGTCGCAGCCCTGCTCCGTGTCTGCAAGGGGCCTCTGTTGTCCTGGTCTTCGTCCTTCTTCTTCAGCTCAGCTCCAGCACAGGGCTTTTCTGGCACCTCTGCTGGACCCAGAGATGCATGAGGAACTGGTTAGATTTTTTAGCCCCTCAGTCAAACCTGTTAAAAATATGAGCTGAGTAAGATACTTCCATGTTACTGAAGGTGGGACAACGAGGGCACCCTGGTTCCTGTGCACAGAGGCAGAACCTTTCTCGAGGCCCAAGCGCCTGGGACCAGCTTCCAGTGCACCTGTGGCTCTTACACATGGCTGACCACCTGTGCTGGGCAGGAGCGTTTTAGAAGAGCTGCCTCTTTCTTTTCAGTAGCTGCAGAGAAGCCCAGGGGCCTCTTCTTTCGACCCAGGGGATAAGCCCGGGCTGTCCTCACGGAAACCTCTTGCCTTCACACCAAGCACCCGCGTGGGCCCCTGAGTAAAATAAATTCCAATAAGGGGGCCTTTACAATGGTGCAGCCCTTTCTTGCTGACAGTGGCGAGGCTGAGACCCCAATCCCTCAGTACGGGTCTGTGCCTCAGGAGCTGCCCGTCTGGTGGTGGAGGCTGACGAAGGGCACGCCCAGAAGGGGGTGCAGGCCATGAGTAAAGAAGACCTGAATAAATAAACATCCTGTGTTCACGTAGTGGAACTTAACACTGTTCAGACGGCAGCCCTCCCCAAACTAAGGTACCGATTCAGCGCGGTACCCTTTACCCTTTACCAGCCCCACAGGAACTGAAGAGCGGATTGTGAAATTCGTGGGATCAGATTAACCAAACAATTCTGAAACAGAACAAAGGGGGAGGACTTGCACTTTACAGTTTCAAAACTTAACACCCAGCTGTGTGTACAAGATAAAATAGCGTGGCACGGCACCAGGGTAGACATGTACATCGACGGAACAGAGCTGACTGGGAGTCCAGAAATAAACCCTCACATTCACGGTCAATTGATTTTGGACAAGGGTGCCAAGACAATTCAACGGGGAAAGAATAGTCTTTCAGCAAATTGGATAAGTGGACAACCACACACAAAAGAATAAAGTGTACTTTTTCCTTCCCCCATGCACAAAAATTAACTCAAAATGGATCAAAGACCTTAATTTGAGAGCTAAAACTATAAAACTCTTAGAAAACAGATGAGTCAGTCTCTGAGACCTTGGATGAGATAATGGCTTCTTAGCTTTGGCACCAGAAGCACAAGTGGCAAAAAGAAAAAAAAAAAAAAAAGATGAACTAGATTTCATGGGGATGAAAAACTTTTGTGCCACAAACGATACTGTCAACAAGCTGAATGGAAGAATATCCTTGAAAATCCTGTATCTGATAAGGGAATGACATCCAAAATGTATAAAGAACTCTGCAAACTCAGTAATAAGATGAACCCAATCAAAAAAATGTACAGGGGCACCTGGGTAACTCAGTCAGTTGATCATCTGACTCTTGATTTTAGCTTAGGTCATGGTCTCACGGCTCATAGGTTCAAGCCCCTCATCGGGCTCTGCACTAACAGTGGGGAGCCTGTTTGAGATTCTGTCTCTCTCCTTCTGCCCCCTCTCCAGCTCTCTCTCTCTCTCCAAGAAAAAAAAAAAAAGTACAAAGGACTTGAAGACATTTCTCCTGGAAGTTATACAAATGGCCAATAAACACATGAAAAGATGCCCCAAATAATTAGTCACCAGGGAAATGCAAATCAAAACCAAAGTGAGATGCCACCTCACACCCACCAGAATGGCTAGAATTTTAAAAAGAAAAAAGAAAAAAAAAAAAAGGAAAATAATCAGTGTTATCCAAATATGGAGAAACTGGAACTCAATACACTGCAGGTAGAAACGTAAAACAGAACAGCTAATTTTGGAAAACAGTGTGGCAGTTCCTCAAAAGGTTAAATGTGGAGTTACCATCTGACCCAGCTAGACCACTCCTGGATGAAATTTCACTTAAGAAAAATGAAACATTTCCACACAGAAGCTTGCACAGGAATGCTCACAGCAGCCAAAATGTGGCAACAACTCAAATGTCCATCAAGTGGTAAATGGATACACAAACTGTGGTCCATTCACACAAGAATATTATTTAACCATAAAAAAAAAAAAAAAGAAAGAAAGAAACTGCCACACGCTACAATATTCACATTAAAAACATTATGTGCGCCTGGGAGGCTCAGTCGGTTAAGCATCTGACTCTTGACTTCAGCTCAGGTCACGGTCTCTCAGTTAGTGGGATTGAGCCCCAAGTCAGGCTCTGTGCTGAGGGCCCTCAGCACAGAGCCTACTTGGGACTCTCTCTCTCTCCCCATCTCTCACTGCCCGCCCCCACCCCCACCCCCCCACCCCACGCACATATTCTCTCTTTCAAAATAAAAACATTAAAAAATAAAAAATAAATAAAAAAAAAAGGGGGCGCCTGGGTGGCTCAGTTGGTTGAGCAGCCGACTTTGGCTCAGGTCACAATCTCGCAGTCTGTGAGTTCGAGCCCCGCATCAGGCTCTGTGCTGACAGCTCGGAGCCTGGAGCCTGTTTCGGATTCTGTGTCTCCCTCTCTCTGACCCTCCCCCGTTCATGCTCTGTCTCTCTCTATCTCAAAAATAAATAAACGTTAAAAAAAAATTTTAAATATAAAAAATAAATAAAAAATAAAAACAAAAAATAAAAACATCCTGCTGAGTGAAAGCAACCAGACACCAAAGGCCACATAGAGTAGGACCCATTTATACGAAATATCTAGAACAGGCAAATCCATACCAGACAGAAAGCAGACTGGTGGTTGCCAGCAGCTGGGGGAGGGAGGATGGGGAGTGACTGTTCATGGGGCTTCCTTTTGGAGTAATGCAAGTGTTATAAACTTAGATCCGGGGGATGGTTACGCAACTCTGGATAGACTAAAATCAACAATTTGTACACATGAAATAGGTGAATGGTCTGGTCTGGTTTGTGAATTTCAATAAAAATGTTAAAGACACAAAGGAAAAAAAAAAAAGGCCCGGGGCGCCTGGGTGGCGCAGTCGGTTAAGCGTCCGACTTCAGCCAGGTCACGATCTCGCGGTCCGTGAGTTCGAGCCCCGCATCAGGCTCTGGGCTGATGGCTCGGAGCCTGGAGCCTGTTTCCGATTCTGTGTCTCCCTCTCTCTCTGCCCCTCCCCCGTTCATGCTCTGTCTCTCTCTGTCCCAAAAATAAATAAAAAACATTAAAAAAAAAAAATTTTGAAAAAAAAAAAAAAAAGGCCCACCTATTGGGCACAGGAAGGAGCGGAGAGAAGAGAGCTGAGTGGAAAAGATGGAGGTAGCAGTCACTTTGGGAACAGCATAAATTAAAGAAGGTCTGAGGGGCGCCTGGGTGACTCAGTCGGTTAAGCGTCCGACTTCGGCTCAGGTCACGATCTGGCGGTCCGCGAGTTCGAGCCCCGCGTCGGGCTCTGGGCTGATGGCTCAGAGCCTGGAGCCTGCTTGCGATTCTGTGCCTCCCTCTCTCTCTGCCCCTCCCCCGTTCATGCTCTGTCTCTCTCTGTCTCAAAAATAAATAAACGTTAAAAAAAAAAAAAATTAAAAAAAAAAGAAGGTCTGAGCCAGCTTGGCATGTTCTAGGACACTAGTGGAGAGTGATGTAGGCAGAGAGAAGGGGAGTGGGTGCCAGGCTTGGGTGCCTTACAGGAGCAAGGGAGGGTAGGGCTAATGAGAACAAGGCTCAAAAGCAAGGCTGGAGGAGGGGCACAGGAAAGATGGTTAGGGTGGGGCGCAGGATGGATAGCAGGGCCTTTGCACTTGCTGTTCCCTCCACCTTGGGGATTGTTCAGAGAGGTCCTTCCAGCCCACCCTGGGTAAAGCAGGCCTTGGTTATCTGGGACCTCACCAAAATGAGAAGTTCTGGTGTGATTATTTTAATCTCCTCTGCTAGGCTGTGAGCTCCTCCAGACAGGGCTCAGTGCCACGTGCGCATTCAACAAGCAATTACTGAAAGCACGTACATACACAAAGACCACGCCGCCAAAAGGGGTCTCTTCCTCACCCCTCTGCAGCCAGGAAAGACTGGGATGGGTTTGTATGTAGTACAATGCGAGTTGGTGTGAAGGGGTTGCAACCAGGAGGCCTAACCCTAGATAATGGTATAGAAGCACTACTGTGTCATGAACTGGAAGAGGACTGGGATTAAGGGCACATTTGTGACTTAAAAATAAAAAAGAGGGGCACCTGGGTGGCTCAGTTGGTTGAGCATTGGGGTCTTGATTTCAGCTCAGGTCATAATCTCACGATTTGTGGGTTCAAGCCCCTCATCGGGCTCTGCGCCCCCCCCAATAAATAAATAAACTTTAAAAGACAGAAAAAGAGAGAAAGAGAGAGAGATGCTGACTAGGAGTCCAGGGAGGACCAAGGGCTGGGACCCTTCTACAGCCTGGTCTGGGTACAGGTCACACAGGTGCACAGGCATAAACAGACTTCATGCCACACACCTGAGGGATACACTGGCCTGGGTGTTAAGTTATACTCTGAGAAAACAAATGAAGACATTCACATCACATTGTATTTGTTCAATCTATTCTACGATGAGTCAAGTGCCAATGTGATGCCAATCTAGCCTGTCACCTGTTTTTTTTATTTTTTATTTTTTATTTTTTTTAACGTTTATTTATTTTTGAGACAGAGAGAGACAGAGCATGAACAGGGGAGGGGCAGAGAGAGAGGGAGACACAGAATCTGAAACAGGCTCCAGGCTCTGAGCTGTCAGCACAGAGCCTGACGCGGGGCTCGAACTCACGGACCGTGAGATCATGACCTGAGCCGAAGTCGGATGCTCGACCGAGCCACCCAGGCGCCCCTGTAACCTATTTTTTTTTAATGACCCTCGGGCTAAGAACACTTTTAGGTTTGTAAACAGTTGTTTAAAAAAAAAAAAAGCAGCGGCAGTGGATAGAGAGCCTCTGGCTAGCAAAGCATAATTTTTTAAAAATTGTTAATGTTTATTTATTTTTTTAAAGGATCGATTTACTAGCAAGTTAACTGAATCACATCTTTTTTATTTTTTAAATTTTTTAGGGGCTCCTGGGTGGCTCAGTTGGTTAAGTGTCTGACTTCAGCTCAGGTCATGATCTCACAAATTGTGGGTTCGAGCCCCACGTTGGGCTCTGTTCTGACGGCTGGGAGCCTGGAGCCTGCTTCAGATTCTTTGTCTCCCTCTCTCTCTCCCCCTCCCCCGCTCGTGCTCTCTCTCTCTCTCTCAATAATAAATAAACATTAAAAAAAATTTTTTTTTAATTTTTTTAACATTTGTTTGTTTATTTATTTATTTGTGAGAGATAGAGAGAGAGAGACAGAATGTGAGCAGGAGAGGAGCAGAGAGAGGAGGAGACACAGAATCCGAAGCAGGCTCCAGCCTCTGAGCTGTCAGCACAGGGCCCAACGCTGGGCTCGAACTCAGGAACCGTGAGATCGTGACCTGAGCCAAAGCCAGATGCTTAACCCACTGAACCACCCAGGCACCCCAATGTTTATTTATTTTTGAGAGACAGAGCATGAGCAGGGGAAGGGCTGAGGGTCTGAGAGAAAGGGAGACACACAATCCAAAGCAGGCTCCAGGCTCTGAGCTCTTAGCACAGAGCCGGATAGGAAGCTCAAACTCACAAATTTCAAGATCGTGACCTGAGTCGAAGTCGGACACTTAACCGACTGAGCCACCCAGGCACCCACAAAGCATAAAAAATTTATTGGGCCTTTATAGAAAAAGTTTGCCAACCTCTATTGTGGGCCACAAAAAAGCCAAGAGCTTGGGAAGAGCTTGAGTTTTCACCTGATACTAACTTTCCCACTGGCTGAATTACCTTTTTTTTTTTTTTAAACCATGCCCATATATATTTTTTTAATTGAGGCATATTTGCGTAACATTAAATGTAAAGTTCCTCGAGTTATGGGAAATGTATTTACCCATGTTTAAAAGTTTGTATTTCTCTGTTAGCCCTGGGTGCAAAGCATGTGACCCTTCTACTTTTTTTTTTTTTTTTTACATTTTTCTGTGTTGAACCCAATAACACAATTTTAAAATGTTATTAAAACATCTGAAAAATTTAAGAATACATATTCCTGGGACATCCACAGGTAGGGACTACCAGAAAGGAACATCTTCTAAATTCCCTCAATGTTCCCGTTTCCGCACCAGTTTTACTCTGGATGGCCCTGAGTGCCAGTAGCAGCCTCTTACTACAGAAGCGATAGGGGATCCTCGGGTTCCACCTCCCTTCGCGGCGCCCTGAAGTCCCAACCCTGACACCCCGGCGCAGCGCGACACTAACCCGACAGTCCCCGACGTGGAAGGTTCCGTTTGTAGTCGATGGGGCCATAGCCCCCCGGCGGGGGCATGTCCTGCTTCACCTTCGACGCTGCCATGTTCGCAGGACCCGTGCTTCCGACCGCGGGCGGAAGTTACGTCCGGCGGCCGCCGCCATGATGAGTGTGGCGGAACGTACCGCGCATGTCTTAGGCAGGACTAGTAGCGGTCCTACAGCGAGGTAGAGCTCCGGGACTGGGTTCAGGGATCCTCTGGGCAACCAGGCTGCAGCCGAGGACTCTATTTCTTCTCTCAGACGGAGCTTAGCCCAGTAGGTGTAGACGCCTGGAGCTCGTCCGGTCGCCTGGGCCCTTGCCCTAAAGGACCTCCCTCCCCTACACCTTCCCTCTGGTGCGATGCTCAGACCATTCAGAGCCAGGTCACCGAATTAAGCCCCCTCTCGTTTTCTCCCCGTCGCGGGGCACTGCGGGCAGCCCAGAGCTTCACATGGCTAGGGCTGGGTACACGAAGTTGGGGGACGACTGTTGTTCGTATTTGACTCATGAGGAGCCTCCCCAGTGCCAGGCACAGATTCTGCTTCCCGGTCGTGGTCGAGACCCCTTGCCAATAGCCTCTAATGGGAACTGGGGCATTCAGAGCAATTATGAGTCACAAAGCCTGATGGCCTTGGGGGACCCTGCAGGGCGGGGTCCAGGGGGCCCTTACCCCGAGGTGGGGTGACGCCCACAGTCACTTCACAAGGCAGAAACTGTTACCTGGGCAATAAAAGGCTCCGCAGGGTCAGGGACCCGGGAGTGGGCACATGGGGGTGCGGGTGTGCAGGTGCCAAGCGCCATGGGTTAGGCCCGAGATTGGAGTCCGGCCGCCCTCCGACAGCAGCCGCCTCCTGCTCCCCGCGCGCCCCAGGTGCCACTATGTCGGGTGACAAACTTCTGAGCGAACTCGGCTATAAGCTGGGACGCACGATAGGCGAGGGCAGTTACTCCAAGGTGAAGGTGGCCACGTCCAAGAAGTACAAGGGCACGGTGGCCATCAAGGTGGTGGACCGGCGACGCGCGCCACCAGACTTCGTCAACAAGTTCCTGCCCCGCGAACTGTCCATCCTTCGGGGCGTGCGGCACCCGCACATCGTGCACGTCTTCGAGTTCATCGAGGTGTGCAATGGGAAGCTGTACATAGTGATGGAGGCGGCTGCCACCGACCTGCTGCAGGCAGTGCAGCGCAACGGGCGCATCCCCGGGGGTCAGGCGCGCGACCTCTTCGCGCAGATCGCCGGAGCTGTGCGCTACCTGCATGACCACCACCTGGTGCACCGTGACCTCAAGTGCGAAAACGTGTTGCTAAGCCCTGACGAGCGCCGAGTGAAGCTCACTGACTTTGGCTTTGGTCGCCAGGCACATGGCTATCCTGACCTGAGCACCACCTACTGCGGCTCGGCTGCCTACGCGTCGCCTGAGGTACTCTTGGGCATCCCATACGACCCCAAGAAGTACGACGTGTGGAGCCTGGGCGTCGTGCTCTACGTCATGGTCACCGGGTGCATGCCCTTCGACGACTCGGACATCGCTGGCTTGCCCAGGCGCCAGAAGCGCGGCGTACTCTACCCCGACGGCTTCGAGGTGTCCGAGCGCTGCAAGGCCCTGATCGCTGAATTGCTGCAGTTCAGCCCGTCCTCCAGGCCCTCGGCGGGCCAGGTAGCGCGCAACGGCTGGCTGCGTGCTGGGGACTCTGGCTAGAAGCCGGGGTTCCCGCCATTTACGCCGCCCTGAGCACTGCGCAAGCGCAGCGCACGCGTGTGAGGCGTGCTTCCGTACTCCCGCGAAGCCGACACGCGCCACTGCGCACGCGCACACCCCCTTCTTCCCCCCCCCCCCCCCCCCGCCCCCGCCGCTTTTCCTTTCTCTGGATGGTTGGGGCTACAGTCGCCCCTGTTTAGAATCTAGCTCCTCTCCCCATGATCCCAAGAGCAAGAGGGCGCAAGCGCTTCCTCTGTTTCCTAAGAGAAGTCCCCGGGAGGGGAAGGGACGAGAGGAATCGGAAGCTTTGCGCCAGCGCGGAATGAGCGATGGCTGCAGGCAGGACGTGGCTACTTGGAGGAGCTGCCAGCGAGTGGACGCGTGTGAAGGGCGCCCTCCTCGAGACAGCCGCGAAAGCGTGTGAGGGACGGCAAGCTCCCGGCGCTGCATCCTTGGAACTTGCAATAAACTCGCTCTTTCTCGCACCTGCCTCTGGCAATGGCCCCCTTTTACCGAGTGTGTGTGTGTGTGGGGGGGGGGGGTTTCATCCCGCAGGGGAAGGCAGGCGTGGAGCCCCATTGTAGAAAAGTCTTGTTGAGGTTCTTGTCCTAGGTCTCAAAAGGGAATTAGGAAGATTCAAACCAGACTTTTGGGCTCCCCAACCTCAGCCGACTCGAAAGAGCTTTGGGGCCATCCCAGGTGTCGTGATGGCAATGGAATTGCTGGGCTGGGGAGCAAGGATCCTAGCACCCTGCCTGTGTTTAAGGATGGAACCGCGTGGGGGTGGGGGCCTCCTGCCTTAACATAAATTGAGCGTTTACAGATGAGGAAATTGAGGCCCATACAGATGTCATTTGCCCAGGAACACAGCTGGAATTTGAAACCAGAAAAGGCTGGAGTGGAGTTGGGGAGGTGGTGGAAACTCTCCTTAGTAAAAGTCCTTCCTTGGTAAAGAAGTTGTCTGGGGCAGGGGGAGGGGAGAGTCAAGGGTAAAGCATGAGACTGCTGGGCAAGCTGGTTACTTCAGTCCTTTCTTCATTCATGCATTTATTGAATGCCTACTGTGTGCCAAGCTCTGGGACTCGGCAAAGAGGCTTGGATCCATCCCTGCCCTCAGCTAGGAGGCAAGTAAAAAGTCAAGTAAAAAATGAATGGCGTGTAAAGAATTGTAACTTGTGCTAAAAGCTGGGTGAGGGGAAGGACGAGTTACCAAGGAAGGACTGAAGCAGACATTTGAGCTGAACCCTGAAGGAATCAGTCACTGGAAATAGGAGAAGGAAAGTGTTCCAAGTGTTCCCAAGATATGTTGGAGCTGGTGTGTTTGGGTAATGCCAGGAAGGTCTATGGCTGGAATAGAGAGGGAGGAAGAAGAGGTGGAGAGGTGTGTATCTGGACAGGGGACTCCACAGGGCCTGGGGGAGATTGGGGACTTTTGTTGCAATGAGATTACTGAGTTTAGTGACACCAGCTGTCTCTCATTTGCGGTGTGTGGAGATGTCCCCCTAAGCCCTAATCCTGCTCGCCTCCATCGGAGCTCCACACATTTCCCAAGGAGGCCGATCATCTTGTGGGTCTGCCCATGCCCTGCTCCTGCTCACTCACCCTTCGTGGCTCTCAGGTGCCCTGGGCGTTAACTACCAGCTCTTCCCTAACCCCCTTAAAGAGACAGCTGAAGCAATTGAGGCTAAGAGAGGGGAAAGTGCCTTGCCTCTAGTCTTGGCTGGTTCACATCTGAGCTGAGAGAAAACCCACCCCCTCTGGTTTGCACTAGAAAAGCGTCTCTTCTGGTCTGGACCATACCTTGGAAAATGGAAGTGGGAACAACCTCCAGGTTGTTGGGAAGGGCTGTGGGTTATTGAAGGATGGCATCCTGAGCCTTCTTAAGGGTCCCACCACTCTCAGAATGAAACCCACTTCTTCATCCTTTTGCCCCGTGGTCCATCCACACTGCCTTCCTTATCCTTGACTCTCCAGGTTTGGTCTCACCTCTGAGCCTTTGCATTGGCTGTTGCCATTCCCTACCACTTTCCCCTCTGTCTTCATTCCAGACTTGGCCTAACAAGTCACTTCTTCCCTGACACCCCATTCTTTCCCTCCTTGCCCTTGTCACAAGGCGGGGTTCTAGTGCCTGGGGTATGGCATGTGCCTTAATCTGTGTGAGCAATGGGGCCTGGGGCTCCTCCTACCCCATGGCCACAGACCTGTGTGGCTCAGTTCAGAGGGGACAAGGCCTCAGGGACCAGGGCAATTGTCCCATTTGTTGGCTGGAGAAGCTGCTTGAGACTCACCCCTGAGCAATTGAGGAGCCTGTGCTTGCCTCAGTGAAAACTCACTTGAAGGCTGAATTTTGAGCCCCCAAGAAAATGCCCCATAAATGTGCTTCTTGCAGCTAGTGTTGGGGCATGGGGCACCAGTCAGGATGTCACAGGTGGACTGGGACAGGTTTGGGCCTGATTTCTCTAATGTCAGTGTTAGCAGTTCTGTGTCTTACCCATGTGAAGCCTAGCCAGTTGTGGTGGATGGAGACGACAATCAACACCCCCAGGCCAGAGGCAGGAAGGTCTTAACAACAACAACAACAGCAACAACAACAACAACAAACTGCAAAAAATAAAAGCAGCTAGGAAAACAGGCTTATATTTTATGTACATTAGAATTTACCAGTGATCACAAGTCTCACTTTATGCATAACTTTTGAAACTGTATCAATATCTGATAACAAATATTGATGAACACCTGAAATTGTTCATTTCAGAGCTGACAGGACAGCTCTGTCTGTGCTAGAACTCACATCTTTAATAATGCCCTGCAGCAAAGACACCCAATGTACATGCCAAGCTTGAAAATTCCAGAAAAACCTACCACTCCAGGGTGGAGGCTGGAAGGGGGAGGCTAAGAACCAGTGGATGGGCAAGACTCACTGGACACTCACCCTGCTCCCTCAGCTCTGTGGGTAAGTAGGCCACAAAGCCACAGGTTCTGGTGAAGATGGGAGGGCCAGAGGCAAAGCCACAGTGCCCAGTTTGGGGAGACACTCCACCCACTTTTGGAAATGAAGTCTGAAAGAAGCCCAAGAATCAGGTGTCTCATTGTTTCCCCTTTAACAAGGGATCACCCTACTACACCTTCCCCAGTCTCCAAGCTGCCCCAAAGCTGGGACAAAAATAATGCAGGGAAACCAGGACTGGGGGGACAAAAGAAAAATACAGCCAACACATTGTCCATTTCTTTATTTTCCTTCAGATTCTAAGACTTCCTCATGACACAATGTATAGCCATTGATTCCAGCCTGTGTTCATTGGAACTTCTATTCCGGTTTGGTGGTCAACTTTTTACATTTATTATCAAAGATTTAGAGTCACAATAAATACAAGTGACAACCTCTCTACCCACCCCCCAAAACCCCACTTTCCAAATACCCTGCACTAGTGTAACTGTCTATTACACTTTCATTGTTAAGTATTATAAAACTTCAGCTGTCCTTTAAAAAAAAAGCTCAGTCCGAATTTTTTAGGCAACCATCATGTGCAGCATAGCTCAGCATCAAATAAAAACCCTATGGTGGAGCAGCAACAACTGTCTTTTTCATGATCTACACCCCTGTGACGAGAATGTTTAAATTATATAGAAAATCCCTCCCCATGACTGTCCACAGGAAAATGACATGTAGGACACAGGAGCCACAACACAGCAGGGCTGTACTCAGTTGCCTTTCATTCCCTCTGCGCTGGGTCCAAGCCTTGCTTCATGAAGGTCTCAGGGTACAGACAGGACCAGAGGCTACCCCTGGAAGGAGGGCAACTGTCGGCCTTGTCAAAGGTGTGGGTCCCAACATCACGGTTGGGATACTGGGAACCAGGGCCCCATGACATGGGCAGGATGGCCAGAGCAATGGGTGGCTCCAAGTGGACACACAGGTATCTATGTGCACATGCATGTATACACATATGGCCATTTCAAATATGCAAACCTTCACCCTTCCAGAGGTGCCCAGCATCTTGAACAGTTTCCCAGTTGCCATTGGGAGTTCATGTCACAGATAACTCTGGACCTTTATCATTTGGGACTGAGGGCTCCCAAATTCTCACTGCTCCTAGGAACCAGGTCCTCTTGGTCTGAGGCCCCAGGGGTCAGGGAGAGACCAGAACCCCAGCACTGTGGCCAATTTTGAGGGATGAGCTTTGCTGCTGGGAAAACACCCTTAACATTAATATCCTTTCTGAGTATGTCCAAACCCCACATGCAGAGAGATTTAATATGCCTTTCCTGTAACATCGTAAGTCTCATCAAAGAACTTATTTGGGTCTTATCAGAGAAGTTATACCACAAAGGGAGAAACTAAAAAAAAAAGTGGGGGGGGGGGGAGTAGGAGTTTTGATACAGTAGAAATGAACAAAAGATTAAGGCATCTCACGTTCTTGTCTCCTTTAATAAAAAGTTACATGTCACAGTAAGTGGCCCCTGATGGGATTATTCCCAGGGACCCTGGGCTGGAGGAGGCAGAGCCAGGGCTTGTAGCCCTATCCTCCACCAGTGGTGGTCGGATTTGTACTGAATTCATGAGGCTCCCTTAATAGCTCAGAGGCTGGTAGAAGTCCAGCCAGGCAAGGTGAGCAGAGGTGGTTCCTGAGCACAGTGATGAGCGAGGTTCTAATGGGCTGGGGTTGAAGCCCAACCTGTGCAGCACAGCTCAACTCAGGCCCTTGAGTCACAGACCCTTTCAACTCCAGCTGGGGTGTGACAATCCTGGCACACCCCTCCAGTGCAGAGGTGACTCTCGCCTGGATGCCTGATCCCAAGTTACTGCATAGAACTGAGGTCTGTTTGCCCATGAAAGAGGCCAGACCAGGTGCTCCTTGAAGGATTTGGAAAACCTGGCCCATGTCATTGAACAGAGAGGGCTAACAGCTCAGGGTAGTATAAGACAAGTATTTATTTGCCAGGCACACAGAAAAATGTGAGGAATAGAAATGCTTGCATACTCTTAATTTTTTGGTGTAAAAACACCTCCCCCCCTAATGTCAATATCCCTCCTATCCCCCAAATCCCTGGATCTTGGAATGAAAGCCACTCTTCCCCACCCTCCCCTCCTTCAGCCCATGTAAGTTATGCACTCAAAACAAAAATCAATGAGCAATATAGGGTTTTACACAACAAAAAATTAGAATGTTGCAAAACTAAGTCTTCTACCGCAGGTCAAAATGTTGCTAAACATGGATATTCACACAACATGAGAGAGGGGGTTAAATGAGCCTTTATTAGAATGTTGTAGCAGTGTGTTTTGAAGGCGGCGGCCCTACAAAATAAGGATTTTAAATTAAGTCCCTAACTGCATGGATAGGAAAACTAGGGCTGGGGCTGAAGTGGGGAGCAGTGTACCCCATCTCCACATCGACACACGTGTGTGCATGCACACAGGACACCCTTGCACCTGCACAGAGACAGCCCTGTGCACAGCACACTCACGACGGCTTCTGTCTATCCTCATGGAACTGATTTTTAAAGAGTGGGAGAAACCAAAATGAAACTAAGAGCAGACCTGATCCTTTGAAAGACATTTCTGTAGACTCGAAAGAGGGTTTAAAAAAAAAAAAAAAAAAGTCTGAAGGCGAACCCTGGCAGCATGGCCCCGCTTTAAGGAAAGGTTCTAAACTAGACCCAAACAGAAACCCTGACGTCTTGGAGGGGCAGGGGCACCTCCCCACCAGACACACCTGACAGGAGCATAGGCCAGGGTACCTTAGGATGTTGTCCATCAAAATAAGTAGGAAAAGAAAAATTTAATAAAATAAAACCACAACAACAACAAAAAACACAATAGCCTGCCCCTCTAATTTCCCACTCAGGCTCCAGATGTTGCTGCCAATTCTCTCCTCCCTCCACTGGCGGTACGCGGCTTCCGGGATTCCAGGCTCTCTGTCTGGGTCAGGGTTGCAGTTTGTTCTTCTGCTAAGTGTGGGAGGTCCGGGGTCTCCAGGATGAGCAGCAGCAGAGGCCTTCTGCTAGACTGAGAGCTGGGCAGTCAGTGGCCCACCCTCTGGGGTGTGGGGGCCGTGCTCGGCAGGGACCCCTGGGTCTGCACGGTTTACTTTAAACTCCATCATCATGAGGTGATTAAAAAAAAAAAAAAAATCTGTCAACCTAGAGATTGCCATGAAGAAAGGCAGTCAAAGACTTGGAGGGCTAAGATGGGGAGAAGCAAAAACAAAACAGAACGCTCCGCTCGACTTCAGAAGCCCCGGGCGCCGGTCTCGCCGAGCGTGTCACAGTGTCCAGGGTGAGCCGTCCATGCACCCTGCCGGGCTTGGGGGGATTGGGGGGAGAGGGGGGCTGAAAGGAAGGGCTGGAAGCAGAACCAGCCCCCGAGGTCCACTTTTCTGCTGGTGTTGGGCAAACTAAAGGCAAAGAAAGGAAAAAAGCCCAAGGGAAAGGTCCCCCAGTGATATTCCTCGTCCACCTGTGAAGCAGCCCCTCAGCTGCGACGAGACTTTGCAGCCAAGAATGGAGCCCTTGCTTCTGCAGCATGGCCGGCGCTCGCTCACTCATTCTCTCGGGGAGCATGATGTCTTCCCGAGTGGAGGGTGGCAGGGCCAGGTGGGAGGGAGGAGGGAGCCTGTTCTCCACCGGGCCCGGCTCGCACTATTTCCACGTGGCTGACTGGGGGATGGAGCGTGGCGGGATCATGTCCAGGAGGTACTCCCGCTGGCGGTCCACAGCTGAGGAGGTCTTGTGCACTGCCAAGCTCGGGCTGACAAACGCAAGGGCCCCACCTGCAAAAGAACAGAGTGACAGTTTTAATGGTATGGTAATAATCTCATGACATTAAAGGGAACACGGAATGGTGAAAAGAGCAGGATACTTCTGTCGGGCACTCAGTTACACACAAGTGACACACCAGTGGAGACGCAGAATAGGGGGAAAGCCCCGAAATACAGCATTTGTTCTCCTGGGGTAGAAACACCGTTATATTTGTTTCGTACTCTCGAAATTTCAACAATGAACAAGCATCTCTTTTACAACTGAAAAATGAAGAAATGACCCCCAATCTCCCAACACAAATAGGTTTTTGGCTGGCCTGGGGGTAAAGACTGCCCCATCCCATCCCCCCTATCACTGTGTTACCCCACGAGTGCTTTTGGTGGAGGTTAATGTACTTTGTGGAACAAGTGTTTTGAGGTCAAATGCAATTGGGAAACCTCTATACATTCTAAAGAGAAACCTGACTGAGTCCTGCCAAGAAACCAAGGGTTAACTAGGAATGCTGGGAGAACTCTTTTGGGAAATGCTGTTTTTAAAACTATTACACACTTACCTCTAGTCTTACTGCTAAACACAGCAACTATTTATTCCTTCATATTCCCTTTCAAATATTACCTTAAATATGCAGTTTTATGTGGCTCCTACCACTGTGTATACATGCACACACCTGCATTGGACTTTTCCCACTGATTTCATATACTTTCAAAATTTTCCACAAAAGGAATTTCCAAACTGCTATGAGTTCTTAGCTGCATCTTAAACATGACACACACTGCCCGCTTTATGTTTACAAATGCTCTCTCTCTGCTCTACAGAATAGGTTCTTCGGCAATCAGACCAATGTCCTCCCTTTCCTGAGCTACATCCTGTGGAAGTCTGATATTTGGCCATATTTCTAACTCTATGGTCAGCTGCATGCACAGCAGACTCCTGTGTTTTGTTTGCAGACAGCCTGGCTTTCCCAGTTCTGCCTAGGGAGACAGATCTCATGATGGTGCCTCCTCTTTTGATAGGGACGCAGCGAGCTCAGGTGGGGGGCAGGACACTCACTCCCACAGTGAAAGCACTCACCTGTCTCTCTCAGCCCTCTGTGTCTTTTTCATTTTCCTGTTTTTAGTGGAAATATTTAACTGTCACCTTAATGACAGCACATAAATAATAAAAAATGGGGCAAGTGGTGTGGGGGATGACCCAAGGATGATGGGGGCTGTGGCAGACTAGGGAATGCTCACCTAAGTGTATCCCTCCTCCCTTGAGTTGTTTCTCAAATGTGGTCTCCTCAGAGTCCTCTGATGCCCACCGTGGTCTTGCCCCTGCTCCAGGGATTTCCCTCTTCCTCCCCCAATGTTTTTGGGGTTTTTTTTGAGTTTTTTATTCTTTTTTTTTTTTTTTTTGGAGTTTTTAATTTATTTTAGAGAGCGACAAAAAGATAAAACATGAGCAGGGGAGGGGCAGAGAGAGGGGGAGGCACAGAATCCGAAGCAGGCCTCCAGGCTCCGAGCTGTCAGCACAGAACCTGGTGTCAGGCTTCGAACCCATGAACCATGAGATCATGACGTATGCCGAAGTCAACACTTAACTGACTGAGCTCACCAAGGCGCCCTACCACATTCTCATTCTAGCTTGCAACTTTGTACCACCTGACCTGTCCAAGCCAGAGGGTGGGAAGAGTGAACCACAGAGCAGGGAATGAAGAATGCTGCCTGGCTCAACAATAAATTAATTACTGCACCAGAGAAGGTAAAACATAACAGCAAAAGCAGGCATTCCCTATGGCAGGAAGGTGGGGGAGTGGGGAGGAGGCACGGCACCCAGAGTTGGCAAGATTGAGTGTTTGTGCTGACAGATGCCCACTGGATGGATGGTGTGTGTGTGTGTGTGTGTGTGTGTGTGTGTGTGTGTGTGTGTGTGTGTGAGAGAGAGACACACTACCTAAACTGGGTCTGCTCCACGTTTTGGGTCAAGAGCTAGAGTCTGGGTATAGAGCGAGCAAACAAGGGCAATTAGTTATCTACCCAGGGCTACCAGCTGTTCAGAGTGTTCATTTAGTGAACAGAGATTAAGCTGAAGAGTCAGAAGCAGGTGTTCTCAGGGAACAGGTCTCGTGTCTCAGGGCTCTTTCTATCATTTCTGTTCACCTGTATGTGTGCATGTTTTTCTTTTCTTTTTGAGGTTTATTTCTTTTGAGAGAGGAGAGCACAAGCTGGGGAAGGGTAGAGACAGAGGGAGAGAGAGGATCCCGAGCAGTCTCGAACTGCCAGCATGGAGCCTAAAGCAGGGCTTGAATGCACGAACTGTGAGATCATGACTTGAGCCAAGATCAAGAATTGGATGCTTAACCAACTGAGCCACCCAGGTGCCCCTGTGGACCTCATCATGACAAGGTCCCCACTCTAAGCCCTGTGGGGGCCACCCACCTGTACTCAGGGGTGCCTTCTTCCAGTTGGTGGTGGCATTGCCCTTGCCGGTGCTCACAGCTCTCTCGGAATGTCTGCCGGTCCTGCTGACAAGGGCTGTGGCCGAGGCTGCATTCTGCAGTTTGGGTGACTGGCTGAATGTGTGCAGGACACCTCGAGGCGTTGTGGCCGAGCCCCGGGACAGCTGGCTGGAGGCCTATAGCGGAGAGAAGGTATGATGGCTCATGTGGGGAAGGGGAAGACAGAGGGCAAGACGCTCAGCGCAGCCTCTCCGTGCTCTGGCCGACCTCTTCCCACCCACACAGGGTCCCTAAAGTCCAAAATCAGGAGACCAGGTAAGTTACACCGGGGGAGAGGGGAAGGAGGCAGGGAGAGACAGACAGACGCAGGCAGCGTGACAGTCGGCGACTGACGTGGTCACGGTCTGGGGCGTGAGGGCTGGTTGGTGGCGCGGTGCAGGGGCTCCCGGCACCGCAGTTCTGACCTGTAGCACAGCCCCGTTACTCCAGTCGCGGGCCTCTCCTGAGCGGAACGCCAACTTACGCCGGGGTTTTATGACCTACACAAATGGGGGGGGGGAGGGGGTTGAAACCGAGGTCAGCACCATCCACAGGCCGGCCTAGGGTGACCTAGAGTGACCAAAGGGCAGCAGCTGTGGCCGCATGAGGCCCAGTCCCCATGGGACAGGCTGTTTCCCGAGGGCAGCACAGCCACCCACTACATAGGGGTCTTGAGAAGATGTATTTATTAGTGAATTACAAATGACTTCCAAGGACACAAAAAGTTGCCAACGGGGTGCTTTGGGTCTATAAGGGCTGGGAAAGCAAAGCATTAAAAAAAAGCAGCCAAAAAACTTGATTTCAAACTTGCTTCTCTCCTTAATTTAGCTAGAACATTTCTTCCAAATGCCCCTTTTGCATCTCAATGTGGCTTTCAGAAAAGTCGTTTTAGACAAGAAGTACTTGTCAGCTGGAACACTGCAAGTGAAAGCTACAAAATCTAAAGAAACTGCAAATTAGTATTTTCACCACCAAAGGCCACCATTAAATGCAATTTAGACACACAGTTAACAACCAGGCAGATGACTGCCCAGTGTGAGACAGAACGTCGGAACATCTTGCTTGCTAGCAACAACTCCCAGCCAAGGGAACAAGGCCCCTCTCCTAGAGGCAAGGCCGCCCAGCCCATGATCCCAGGCCTCAGGGCCGCAGCTCTGGCTCCCTAAGGACTCTCACCTGCTTTAGTGCGGGGTGTGGGGCGGTGGCAGGCTCAGCCTTGGCCTGTGCGGGGGCGGCACCCTGCTGTAGGAGGCGCTGCTCGATCTCCTGCTCCTGCTGCAGCGCCTTCACAAAGGCAGCCTTCAGCCGGCTCGTGTGCTCTACCTTGAGTGCCTTCTTCTGGTTGGATGCCATGCAGTTCTCACACATAATGGCACCACCCTTCTCCTCCCGCCAGCGGCACGTGAAGTCCGTCTTGCACTGCGCACACATGTAGGGCTCCCGGGACAGAACAACAGCGGCTGACATCCTGCCTGCTGCAGGGAGAGACAGGTGGGCTCACGTCAGAGGAACAGGATGCCAGAGTCAGAGCCCCTACCATCCCAGGGCAGAATGAGGACACATGACAGATCTAGAGCAGTGCCCTGGGCTGCATGGCCCAGCTGGCATCAGGAACCAAAATCCCAAGTCGACAATGTCTGTTTGGCACACACATACTGGATGCTGTGTGTGGACGCTAGGCCAGCCCTGGGGAAGGTCTGCCAATAGAAGGGAATTTGAGAAGCTTTGGAAAATGCCATGGATCAGGTACACTGGGTACCAATTCTCAAGAACATCAATGCTCTCAGATTGGCTCCTCCCAGTTGCCTTTCCCACCCTCAGTGCAACATTAAATTTCAGGGATGGAGGTTTTTCCAACCCTCCCACACCTCATCAGTGAAAAGGAAATGGTAACCCCCTCCAGGTCCCACCTCGCTGTGATGGGCAAGTCAAATAAGGACCAATCATCCAGCAAATACTCATGCTGACAAGTATCCTACCCAGTGTCTTGTGCATATACAAAGGTGGTCAATTCTCACAATAACCTCCTAACAGGGCACCCTAGTCCACTGAAAGTTTTTCTGAGGAGAAAACCGAGGCTGAGGAGATGAAGTGACTTGCAGAGTCACACACCAGTCAGCAGCAGGGCCAGGACTCATACCTGCTGCCCAGCTGAGAGCACACAACTGCTCTGGGTCCTTGGCCCCCTTTTCTGAGATGGGAATGTGGCATCACCTCGGTTGGCCATAGGAAGGGTGACTGGGGAAAGCCAGGTAAAGTGCATGCTCAGGCATGGGATCAAAATTATTTTTGCCATCCAAAGTGAAGGGGTACTTTTGGCATTTTACAACTATCTTTTTGTGTCTAGTACTCAAGGGCTTAACTTCCTTTTAACATCAGAGACCATGCTGCTGAGAGACCCTTGGCCTGCCCAAACTGCCCCAAATGCTGAGGGGCTGTGCAGGATCAGACTGGGGAAGCCCCTCACCCCACAGAGCAGATGAGATGTCACCAGATCCAGCCACCCAGGGTCTACTTCAGGCCCCCAGCCCCAGGCCCTCACCTGCAGCTAACATGCTCTGGTGAAAAGAGCACATCCCCTTCCAAACATCCAAGCCTGGAGGACAAGGTACCTTCTCCTAGGCAGCTGTGGTGGGCATGAATGGCACCAGAGTGGAGACGCCGGTATGAGGCTGCACACAGCCAACCAGACTGAGGCTCTCTGAGGTATCAGGAGACACCTCAAATAGGGCTCAGAGCTTCCTCCCACACTTAGGACCAGTTTTGGGCAATACGAGAGGGATGCTGACTCCTGATGAGAGAACAGGTAGAGAAAAGGCTGATCTGGGAGAGGAGGTCCCCAGGGCAGATGGCTGCAGATGGACGGGCATTGTGTCCTGACTTGGGTCTCCCACCCACCCATCCTGCACTGGGCTCGCAGCAGCTCTTTTGCCAATAACACTCCATCATAAAGACATCAAAGGGATCCAAACACATCCAAGCCATGTGACAGCTCATACCTTTCCCTGCTGAGCCTGGCTCTGGGGCCCTCTGACAAGTAGAGTCTATCTACCACCCCCATTTTACAGAAGCCAATGTTGGTTGGGCCTTTGTGGTCTCCTACTCTCAACCTGACTCATGGTCAATCCTTGATATGGCCCTGTGGTTGGGGACTGTTTTAAGAGCAATGGGGTTGGGTAGGTGGGTGGGGTGTAGTAAGGAGGCTACAAGTAAATCTGAGGTGGCCGGCTGGGTGTTCTCTGCCCTGGGTCTGGTCCTGCCTACATATGGAGGGCTCTGCCTCTCAAAGGCACTGAATACAACACCTGAGGAGGAAATTCTGTGATATGCTGACTAATGAGGGAGAAGAAAGCACTCCCACCAACACCCTGACAGCAAGCAGGCACTACGGGGGTCACAGCTCCCTGTTATACACACCTGCCTCCCTCCCTCTCTGCAGAAGCAAGCAGGCAGAAGGTGCTTTTTCTCTGTACGGGCCCCAATTACGCTCGCCCCAGAGTCTGTTCCCTGGGAGCAGTCGGCATGTACTAAGGGACAATTCAAGGTATGTGGTCTAAAGCCTACTGAGCCCTCCCTTGCCCTGGACTGGTTATGGCTCCACCTCCTCCTCAGCTCTGAGCATTTGCTGAGATCACATAGGGAGAGGATTCAGGCTGGCTGCCCAAATAAAGTCACCACATATCAATCTCAGAGCAAGAACATCTTCACATCAGCATCTGGTAGAGGCCTCCCAAGGGCCAATATCTGGTTTCCCACCTCCATTTCCAGTGTTACTTTTGATCACTAACTGATATATGCCCTTTTATCCCTAAAACCTAACATGCAAGTGGTGCTTTCCAAACTGTTTCCAAGGAGGATGTTCAAGGGAATCTGGCCCAGACATAGGTGTCCCTCTCCCACCTTGGGGGCTCAGAGCACTCAAGGCTCTGGAAAGTTCTAGCCTGAGAGCCCCGTCTGGAAGCAAAGCCTGTCAACTTCCTGCAGACGTTTCTCCTCACCCTCTTCTGCCTGCCCCAACGTCACAGAGCTGTTGGGGAATGATTCTCACCCCCCTCAGACCATGTGTGCAGGGCCTCAGGCTTCCTCAGGGCCCAGCTCTCAGAGGCAGCCTCAACAAGAGAAGAAAGGTGACTGTAATGTGTTTAAGAAGTTATCTAAGGTGACAAATGGTGGCTTCATTTATTGTGGTGAACACTGATTAATGCATAGAACTATTAAATCACTATAATGTATACCTGAAACTAATGTAACATTGTATGTCAAGTATACTTCAAAAATAAGTATTTTTAAAAATGCAAGAACTAAAACAAACAAGCAAAAAAGTAATCTAAGCCTCGCAGCAAGCAGAACTGATATTCTAACACGTGCTGTGCATTCAAAACAACCCATGTAAGAGAAACTTCAGTAGCAAGAGATGAAAATGGCCCCAAAGCCCACTCACCTTGCGTCTCCAGCAGGTTCTGCACCACTTCCTCCAGGCCGACCAAGTAGATGAATTCGTTATTGGCAGCGCTGGGCAGGAAGTTCATCTCTGGGGCAGGGGGCTTGGGAGGGGGGATTTCAAGCAGCGTCTTCTCCAGCTGTTTGCGCAGCGCAAGCTTGGCAGCTGCCTGACGACTGGCTGGAGAATCCGCAGAGGTGACCACAGAGGCCACGCTGGTGGGGGTGGAGTTCGCCTGAGCAGAGGTGACTGTTGTCCCTTTCAGCGATGCTGGGGAAGGCTTTTGGGAGATAACAACCTGGTCAGTGTGCTGGGGGTGCCTGACCCCACAGCCCAGGATGGCATCATTAGCTGCACTGTCTTTAAGACAATAACTCTGAGCTTCCTGACATCAGCAAGCAACAGGCAAAGCAGTGTTAAACTCATCACTCTATGAAATTGACCAATCCTGTAAACATACTTGAGGTTTAGCTGATATCCAATAAACTACATGCATTTAAAGTCTGTAATTTGCTGTGTTTTGCCATGAGGACACCCATGAAACCAAAACCACGACTAGGGCAGTGGGCACCCCCACTCAGGCAACACAGCCACTGTCCTGTCACTATGGCCTAGCAGCCCTCCTCCCAGCACAGGGCTAGGTGACCTCCTTCATTACACCAGTATGGCAGTGGATCACTAGAACACTGGTGGCATTTCCTTCATGAGCATCTTTGTGTGTGCTTATCTGGAGACTCATGTTTTACTCAGCTCATGTATCCTCATTGGGGTTTCAGGGAAGACCGGCTTCTGGACCAATCCTTGCCCCTCCCCCCTCTTGATCTTTGATGCTCCTGCACTACTTTTCTTGCCTTCATCTGGATCCCAGTGGCCAATGCTCCATTTTCTCCTTGCTCTAGTTCACCCAGCCCCCAACCTTGTTGAGCGCTTTCCTCAAAACTCTGAGTTGACCTCATCAGTGCCCTTCTGGAAATTTAAGGAAAGCAGCATACACCACCCCCAGGAAAATAGACATACCCAACAACTTGCACACAACACATCACAGGACCCAGGGAGCCTACGATGCTATCCCAGGACCACTCTCAGAGTTGAGCAAGCCTCCCAACAGACAGGAAGCCAGCCATCATAGCACACTGGCCTGGCCTGACTTCAGAGAAGGCAGGGATGCTGCCCAGAGCTCTGCTGGCCGGGGTCTTATTTGAGGGAGGCAGACAAAGATGCACCACACCATAGGAGGAAGAGAAGCTAACACACCCATCAGCAAAAGCCGCTGTAGACCCAGTAATTTATCTGTCAATAAAGCTCTTGCTTCCAGCCTGCCCACCCACCCTGATCCCATCTTCTGGGCTCTGCTGGGTGGAAACAGACCCACCCCATCTCAGAGGCTCTGTACAAGAGGTGAAGGGACTCACGGCTAAGAATAGATGTGCCGGTGCTGTGAGGACATTCGTAGACATGCTCCCCTCGTGTGCTCATGCTGACAGGGAGGAGGGTGGGGAAGGCTATGGTGCCCCGCATCCATCTCCAGGCCTATCAGATTCTTCACCTGGCCTCATCCATCCTCCAAAACATGCTGAGTCCCATACGCAACCTGAATCTTCCCCCCACCACTCAGCTCTGCACCTCTCCCCCTCTCAATAGCTACCCACCTCTGTTAGACCACAGTTCTGAACACAGGACTCCTGCTCGTGACTTTCATACTGTGACAGGTCCCAAGGAGCTCTAGTCTAAACCTCCATGGGGTATACAAGGCCTTGCCTGGCTCTGAGTGGGCAGGCCACAACATACCACTCCAGTGACAAGACTATGCCCCAGGAGTGTGGGCCCTTGATGTGTTGTGTCTGTAGGGCATGTGCCCCACCCTGACTCAGCACAGCCCTTACCTGTGGGATGTTGACGAGCAGACTGGTGTTGGGGACATTGGCGACACGGATGAGGCCCTGCTGGATGATCCTCTGTCCCTGAATTTGCACACTGGGCACAGAGGCCCGAGGGGCCAGGAGGAGCGGTGGCGGCCCCGTGCTGGAATGTTGTCTGATGTTGTGGATTTGCTGTGGGGTGGGATAGGGGATAAGATGGTAAGAGGGATGATGGAGGGAGGGAAGATTTGGGCCCCAGAGCCCCCAACCTGATGACTGGGAAGGGTTGTTCTTGTGAGGTGGTTGGTTGTTTGGAGCTGCTTGGACACTCTTGCATCCTAAAAGCACGCCCTGCTCACCTGAGCCCCCCTGACGAGTGGGGGCATGACGACCTGTGAGCTCGCCTGTGGCCCCAGCTTGGAGGACACCTGCTGTCCGCCGCGGACCAGGGGTGGTGGGATGACACTGCCAGGCATTCTTGTCGAAGAGGTCTGTCAACGGCACCGAACCCCAGGTTTTACATGGCTTTTTTTTTTTTTTTTTAAACAAACAGGTTTGCTGTTTTGTAAAAGTACACACTTGTTTTAAAAGGCAGGGGGGAAGCACTAAAATGTCTATTCTAGGCACAAGAAAACAAGGAACATGGACTCTGACAAGAGCTGTGCAGACTGGGCTCACTCAAAAGTGAATTGCACCAACAAGGTAGCATGTTTTCACACACAGCAGGTGTCCAGACAACCCAGGCTGGGTGTCACTTGCCTGCTGGTCTGAGCTGGGGGCTCAGGCCTGTTTGAGGGAAGGTGGGCCCCTGTCTAGACCTTGATCTCATGTCTGAGAGTAGGAGCTCTACCCATCTCATCCTATGGACAGAGGAGGTCCTGCTGCATCCACAACCACCCTTGGGAGTGTCAAAATGAAAGGAGCCTGGTCTGCCTAAATCTTGGTTCTTCTCCAGTTTTGCTAGGACTCCTCCTAGCAGTGACTATTTATTCATGATGTCAACAATGGCCTAAGTTTGGGCCTCACTCAAATCTAATCAGAAGGAATGGGCAGCCTTTCACAGGAACTGGATCAGGACTGCCCAGGATCACAGAGGGAACACTGACCTGAAGGGATGGCTTGCCAGAAGGAATGTTCTGGGTGCCCCGCACAAGCGGGGGAGGGGTGGTCACGGCACTCCCAGCAGAGCCTGTGGGCTGCAAGAGAGCAGGACATGTGAGAGATGAGGGGGCCGTCAGTCCTGCTCCCCTCACACATAATCCAGACGGAGGAAAATTGGTTTTCTTCCTCTTCCAAAAGCATCAGTCTCTCAAAGGTTCTGCTTCCAGTCTGTTTACATCTGTAGCAGGAACTGACATGTCTGAAATGGGCAGGGGAGAGATGTTCCAGCACCCCTCACCCCTGGGGACGCTTGGCATCTTTTGTGGTTCAAAAGCAGGTTCTGCCTTCCTGGGAATATGAGGGCTGGCAGTGGTGACTGAGCCAAAGGACCCCAGGCCTGGGTAGACTAATCCCAACCTTGGTGAGAAAATACTGAGTCCAGGAACTTCTTAAAGTAACATATTCTACTAGAGAAGGGACAGTGACAGACTTGGTTCACTTCATTGAGTCTTAAACAGCTGACAAGAAAACAAGTAATAAGCAGGGCTCTGTCCACTGGGAGATTAACAGATGTCAGGCCATGTCCACTAATTGACTATGTGCAAGTGGGAGCTCAAGCAAAGCCTTAAGTCAGACCAATGAGTATCCTCCTGTCCTGTTCCCTTAAGAAGACATGTGTTCCACATACTGTCAGCTCATACTGCCCAAGACACATTTACTTTCTAGCTTACTGATAAAGTGGTTGAAGTAAATAGAAGGGTAGCTTAAAAACACCCAAGAATACAAACTTGACCTTGGCCTACACAGTAAGCTGCATTAAGAAGCAGCATAAGGATGGGGAACTTGGGTGGCTCAGTCAGTTAAGCGTCCAACTTCAGCTCGGGTCATGATCTCCCAAGTTTGTGAGTTCAAGCCCCATGTCGGGCTCTGTGCTGACAGCCCAGAAACTGGAGCCTGCTTCCAATTCTGTGTCTCCGTCTCTCTCTGCCCCTCCCCGACTCACGCTGTATCTCTCTCTGCTTCAAAAATTAATAAACATTAAAAAAAAATTTTTTTAAGAGGCAGCATAAGGAGCCTCAGACCCCAGGGGAGATAGCAAGAGCAGAAGCCCTAGGACCGAAACTCTGGGGCCTGGGCAGCACTTGGCATGCCCCTGTAGCATTAGGGAATCTGTCCACAAAACCATGGTAGCCACTGATGCCCAGCATGGCCATCCACAGGGCAGAAGGCCTCTCTGTAAATGGGCTTGTGACAGTTCTCAATCCAGAAATGTTCTTCTAACAGCTTCAAAGACATCTGTTTTCTTAAGGCTTATAATCTGTAAGGAGTAAGTTTTACATACTCAGATTGAGAATATTCTAGACCAAAATGCACTGTAATATCCTTTTACTCTGACATCGTTTTTGCTAAATCCAAAATTCAAACTTGAGACTGCAAATTTCCACTTCAGATCTTGACCCTCACACCCCTGAGGAAACCTGTTCACCCATGACCAGCTGCTCCAGCTCCTGGTACTGAGGTGGGCCAAGGTAATGATTGTGAACTTCTGTCCCCTGTTCTAAATGGCTCTTGTTGGCCTTGAGGAGAGAACAGATGCACACACACCTTCTGGGTGGTGGTTTCCTTTTGTATTTGACTCTGCCGCAACTTTTTTAATAAAACAAGTTTTGCTTCTTCTAATCTTAACTCTTCTTTCAGTTGCTTAATCATCCTTTCTCGTTCTTCAGGACTGCTTTTCTGTAAGGGCAAGAGAACAAGGGTTGAGGGGGAGGGCCACAGCCAGGGAGCACAAGCCCCATGTCACCAGGTCCATTTCAGGGTGTTGTCAGGCAGGGTCATCCCCCAATACAGGGACAAGCTCACCATGAGGGCCTCAGTACTGGTCTCCTTCAAGGCCTCCTTCGTCAGCCCGTTCACCCTTGGGCTTGCGGGCTGCTCATTGTCGGAGAGCACGATCACATCAGGAGAGGGGGCTCTCCTCTCAGACTTCATGTCACTGTGAAGCAGGGATAGCAGGTTGTTACCAGATTGCCTGGACATTGCCAGACGCCGTTCCCCAGAGCCCAGAACCTACACACCACAGATGCACAAATTTAGTCACAGCACAGAGGTGGAGAGCATGGCTGTCCTGCTCACCTTCCCCAGTCTCTTCTCCTTGGGTGTCCTCCCTACCGTACACCCAAATTGACTTCTCTCACTGAACTCACCATAAGGCACCCAAGCCCACAGCTAGGCCTCTAGCTAGAACCATTCTTGGTTGCCCACCTCTGTGTACCCAGAGCCAAGGACAAGCTGGTGTGTTCAAGAGTGATACGGCCATTTTGGAAAACATCAAAGCTTCCTTCTCTATCATGTGGTTCAGTGTTGGATAAAAACACTCAGCCCTTGATCCTGGGGCTGAGGCAGGGTCTTGGCCTATTGTTGGAGCTCCTGTGTGTTGGTGTGACAGTGTCTAAGCCTTTACTGTGTTGCAGAGTCCACACACAAGGTCCCAGAGACAGTGCTTGCCCCCCACCAAGCATCTCCGTTTTGGCCAAATGTGAACTTTCCCTTAAAACCTGGCCTCCACTTGTGATGAAAAGGATCTGATCCTTCCTTTCATCAGTGGGAAAACCAGCAGAGGACCAAATACACCCACTAGGTGGCACTGTGACCCAGAGAACAAACTGATGAAGTTAATTGGGAAGAAGAGCTCTAAGTTGTCCCACTCCTCCTACCAGACCCCCAAGGAGAGACAGAGTTATAGAAGGAGAATTAGTACTTTAATAGCCCAATGAGCTGCCTTTTTCATTCCTGGAATGAGCTCTGTCTTTAGGGATGGATGGGCTCAGAGGACCAAATCCCGAGGGTTCATGTCTACCTCTGGACCCTTATCCCCATCCCCTAGAGTTCTCCCCCTGTTCCTCCTAAAGAGTCACATGGTGGTTACACCTCAATACTCCTAACCTTGATCGGATTTAACCAGTGTAGCTGTTGACTGAACTCTCACAAGAGATCAGGGGAATGGACTAAAAGGTACTATTTCAAGGTATACAGTCTCCTCACTGGGGTTATCAACCCACATTCTCAAGTCCAGAAACTGGTTGGCTGTTTATAAAGTAACTCAGAACATCACACTGGACCTCACCAAACCAAAGACCAATGCAATTTGGGAACCACCACTCATCTGTGTGTCTGCGGACTCCCCAATCTGCCCAAGATCAACTCTCAAGGTGACCTTGGGACTCCAATTCCATTTTCTCTGGATGCATCCACAGATATTGAGGGGCAGTGCAAGGCCCTAGTATAGAAGCTGTGGCCACTAGTCCCAGATCAGGTGGGCTCCCAGGTGGCTTTATGCAGACAGAGCAGCAACCCAGACAGAACCATGTTTAGAGTTGCAGACTGCAGGCACTTCTTCCTGAGCAAGAGTGCACAGAGATCATGGCAATCACTTTTTATCATCTTATTGGGGGCATGCAGTTTTCTAAAGGTGAGAGGTCCAATAAAACTCAAATTTGCCCAAGGGAAGAGGGCAGGGTGAGGGACCAAGACCATCTGGAGGCTGAAGCTCCCTGAGATGGCCACTCTGACCACAGCACTCCCAGGTCTCATCTTGGCCTGAGACTAATCAATAACTCATCCAAGAGATGACGTCACCCCACCCCCATCAATGATCACTCAGCATCCCAGCAGCCAGCAGGGAGTGAACTTCCTGTATGCTAATCATCCACCAAAAAGTCATGTGACAAAGGCATTTCCCTCCTTGGTCATGTGACCCTTTTAACTGTGCCTTCCAACATGAAAACCATGGCAACAGCCAGTTCTAACCGGTTCGTGACACGCAGCCTTCATTTTGAGAAGTGAGGTAGGGTTCAGGTGCTGTCAGAAAATGGAGGCAACCCAGCTCACCCCGGGGCTGCCCAGCTGCAGGAACTTCATATGTGGCACCAGCCCACAGGGAGCCGTTGGTGTATTACAGGGATCAGGGTTACCTCTTCCAAACACAGAGAGGCCACCAGCCCCTCTAGTTTCCAACATGGAAAACTTGCTGAACTCAATTTTTAAAGTAAAGGTGTTTCAAAAGTCTCAGTACTTTATCAGAGTGTGCTTTTAATTCAGGAAAAAGAACACCCCTTTGACACAGGCTGAAAATTACTATGGGCATTCTTTTAAAAAAAAAATTGTTTTAAATTACAAAAACATTTAGGCAGAAGAACAAAAGCAGAGGAAATCTAGCCCAACATTGCCAGGGAAATGGCATTGTGGCCAGGTACGCTGCTCTACTGCGTTTAGTCCATGGTAGCCGCCTGAGCACAAAGTTTATTTGGGAGCCATATGATTTCAGGGCAAATCTAATAAGCCCATTCTGTCCATCTTGGGAGTCATGATCAAAAGAGATTTTATGTGACCTATGATAATCCCTGGAAGCAGACCAGGCTATTATCAGCAAAAACAGTCTCACCACCTTCTCCTCTATATGTCAGCCCTGGCTAAAGAAACACAAAAGTTCTGTTACTTACTTGAATCTTCCATCAAGTTTCTTAGAGAGAAGGCAAGGATTATAATCTTATCTCAAGACAGATCCCATGTCCTCAGCACCAGGGTACCATCCCAGGAGTCAGTACAAGGTTAATATTTAGTGTCCCCCTTAGCCTGTGCCAGGGGAAGCAGTCTCATCAAGAGAACACAGAAACTGTGCTTGGCAGCTCTGACCTTTGTTATTCTCTGAACAGGCATGCCTGATGTAGGGTCTGACTGTGGGAAAGGGGACACTTCATTCATTCATCCACTCGTATTTACTGAAAACCCACCTAAGAAAGCAGGTGCTATGCCAAGCAATGAGGATAAATCCCCGGATAAAAGGCAGTTTTATCCTCAGGATCCACCAGGAGGAACAGACCCCCCAGGAGGAGGAAGGGCAAGCAGGGCCCAAGAAATGGACCACCACTTGCCTAGGCTCACTGAACAGCAGGGACAGCTTCACTGGAGCTCGAAGAAATACAGTATCTTGTTACCCCAAGGACCTGCTCCATCACAGCCTACATTTCACAAGATCCCCAAGATTCTTGCACACACTAGAGAAGCTGGGGAAGACTGTAAACAAAACAAGGCCCCAGGACAACAAACTCCTCCTCAGTGCCCACTTGAAGAGACAGGTATAGTCAGCTACAACCATTCCCTACCAGAACTCTCCCCTACTCTCCTCATCTTTTGGGCCTGGCTAGGTGGGGAAAGGCAGGTAACTATTAGCTGTGTTTAAGAGCTGGGTAGGGGGCTTTGCTAGACCTAGCACCAGCCTCACTCACTCTTGCAAATATTCACTTTGGCTCCACCTGACCCTCCTTCAGTTGTGTTCCTCCACTGGAGCCCATTCACACCTCCCAGGCCAAACCTATCCACTGCTTTTTCCAGCTCCCAGCCCCTATAACCCCCGGCTCCTACTCACAGATACATGGTGCTGTGGGTTCTTCCTGCCTTCACGATCAGTCCTTTCATGGAATGTCCCTCCACCAAACTCCTGAGGCCCCCTTGTGAGCCTCAATGCACACTTCAACACACATTTCAAACCATGTACCCTCCGAAAGGTCCCTGGCTGGCCCAATCCTCCAACATGCCAGCCCTGGGAGCATGATCAGCACTCCCCTAGTCCACTCATGCATGCCTGGGGAAGCCTTAGCTATGCCTGGTACTATTCATCCTGGGGGCGGAGCCCAGGACAGAATTATGGGGTTCCACTGAAAGGCAGCACAGGCCTGAGCAGAGGCTTCCTTGCTGGTAGCCAGCTTACTCATCCTCACTCCAGCAAATTAGTCCAAGGAAAGTGACTTCACCTTTCTACTAGGTCAACTCACCATCCTACAGCCTCCCAGGGTGACAATGTCACTGTCTGACAAGCAGGTTCCCCCACTGCTAGCTGGGACTGGAAGCCATCATAGGCACAGTAGCCATGGCCCCCCAGCCCCACTTGGAGCCTGTCTCCACAAGGCTGAGGCACTTCAGCTCCCAGTGAGGACCAAGATATTCCCAGGGTGACCCAACACGCAAAGGGCAAGAGAGAGGGAGGGGTCCAGCCCTGATGTGACACCATGGCCCCGGGAAAGGGGGTGATGCCCCCTACCTCCACAGAGCCAGAGGGGCAGGAACCTCTCTCTCTAGTGCCACGCTGGCTGGGAGTTGGGGACAGGCAACAGGGCCTCCTCCAAAGCCTGTGGCTGCACTCATGAAAGCTCACCATAAATAGGCACTATGAACCAAGCCTGCACACTGGGGACTTCCCCCACAAAGCCACCCGAGTTTCACTTGGTTCTACCTCTTGTAAGTGAAGACCCAGAGCAGGACATTTCTCTCCCTGTGCCTCTTAAAAGGACCAGGACAGGAATTCCTGCTCTGCTGTCACTCAGGATTGCTGGTGAGGTGAGATCTCGTTGCCGAGGCTCGGACACCCTATGAAACCATCAGGGAGGTTCAGGCTCTAATCTTTCCTAAACAGTAAGGAGCTGCTTGCCATGAATGCAAGCTTGGCACATAGCAGACAACTAGCCATTGAGGGTTAACACTCAAATATTCTCAAACCCGGAAAGGGCAGCAATGTGTCTGTTCTGTGAACTGCTCTGTCACAGCAGCTGGTGCAGGGCCTGGCACAGTAGGTGCTCAGGCAACGCGGCTGGTGGGCATGCCCACCTTACTCTTCCTTAGCACCTGGTTCCAGGATGAAGTCTGTGAGCTCATGAGGAATCCAGTGATGCCTGTAGACTGACTGATGTGGGCGGCTCTTTCCACATGCACAGATGCCACATTGCTAAAGGATGTGCAAATTCACTTAAAAGGATTTCTGAATTCTGTGTCATTATGTCTTTTCAAGCAATAGGTCTTGGAAGTCCAACTTCTAACCTGTGAGTCAGGACTTTGGTGACTGTTAAGAAGGAGCCTTACTACTCACAGTCAACAAAACCATGTACAGAAGACCACACCTCTCCATGCTCACACACCCTTCCAGTCCTATCTCTAGGATCTGGGCTGGTTTTGTGGCTCACTCATTCCTGACCTACAGGAATGCAGAGGAAACAATGCTACAAGCTTTTGTGGCAAGGACACAGAAGCCTTGCAGTTTCCGCTTAGCCCCTCAGAATGCATGCTCCGGTAGGATCTGACCGTACTGAGGATGCCAACCTAGCTGTATGGATGGAGGGTCAACAGACACACAGAGATGGACCCAGCCATCCTAATAAGTGACAATGCCACTGGGGACATCCAGTCTGGTTGACACAGGACTGCAAGGAGGAGAGCCCAAGAAGCAGTGCCTAGCTAGGACCAACCAACAAGCAGACATGACAAGACAATGCTACACTAATACATCTATACCTTAAACGATTAAGCTAACGGGGCTGATAGCCCAGCTCTGCCCACCCCAGGGAACCAGCCCACACCATTATAACTCCATATTCTTTCTCAGACTGTCCCCAACGAGACCCATTCTAGAAATTACCCTGGGACAAAGCAGGGAGAAAGAAGGTGGAAGAGAAAAGGTTTACCTAAGCAGTCACCCCTGCTAAACTTTAAAGCACTCCCAAAAGTTGGGGGCGGGGGGCAGTTCTCTGAACATGGAAGACCATGGCAGATGCAGACTTGAGACGATATGGAAGCACAGCTCCAGAAAGACCTAAGACATCAGAGTGGCTCAAAAAGAAGTCAACAGAGTGTCCCATAGGAGAGGAGAGGGCCATCTGTGGGTCTGGGAGCCACCACAGCTTAAACACTGCACTGAGTGGTGTGAATCAAAGCCAGAAAGCAATTCCACATGCTTAATCTAATGAGTATCCCCTTTCCAGAAACACTTCTAGAAAAATCCTACGAGAGAAAGATGGTTACCACAAGTTCCCAGGTTAGTCCTACCACCTCAAAACATTTCACTGGCAGATCCTGCACATGCCTCTGGGATCTTTCATGGCCATCTGGACATGGGACTGCTCATTAGGACCCCACGACACCCCGCCCTGCTTTCCCAAGGGGCACAGTTCACTAAGGGACACTTGATGCAATTAAAGAGGGAACTCTGTTGCACACAGATACGGGCTGTGCCCCAAAGCTAAGGACTTGCCTGCCCAAGGGATGGTAGGCGCTGACGGGTGCCTGGTCCCCTCCCCAGACCCTCAGGGCCCTGGAGCCCACCTGCTTCCTGCCTGCCCTGGCCCCTCTTCAACTCCCTGGACTCCCTTTTTGGCATCCATTACCATTTCTTCCAGCCCTGTAACTTGACACTCTGTTGGCTGGGATGTCAAGAGAAAAGCCCAGAGTCTGCTTTATAGGGGCTGGGAAGTCAGAACATATTTTGCTTCTTGGCCACAGAGGCCATGGAGGTGAGCAGCTGGGGATGAGAGTTTTGAAATCCAGCCATCATTCTTCCTGGAGATTTCAGGTCCAGTTATCACTCTGGGAATCCATTATGGTGCACCCTGCAACAGCTACAGCTGAGCATCTCAGAAGAAAGAGAAGGAGCTCCTGGAATCGGGCTCTGGCCCTGCAAGCCCAACCCCCCTCCAGGACCCCCAGCACAGAGGAGAGCAGTCCCAAGGTGCATGGCCAGAGCAGAGGAGTGTTGTGCTGTTATGTTAGCAAGGCCAGGAAGCATTCAGCCTGTCCTGCTGGGGCTCCTTCTAGGAACACACGAGCCCCCGAAGTCACAGCCTGGCCAGAGGGGCCCAGATGACTTCACTGTAACTGGAGTTAGCAATAGGGGCCAGTTTTAGGGGCGTGGAGAGTCACTAAGGGCTATAGACACAGGGCAAGGATGGGTTAAAGAAAGCACTCCTTGGGGAGAGAAGCCAATAGTGGCCCCACATAAAGACCCCAACACCAAATGGCAATGGGGCAGCCCGGAGGGTTGGCATCCACCCAAGGAGGTCACTGCAGCCTAACTCTGCCAGCAGCCACATGTCTAGCCAGGATCTGACACCACTAGAAGTCTAAATACAATTCAGTATGCTCTGCTCAGAAACTTGGGAAGGGGCACTTCTTACAAATGACCACAGTCATAGAACTGAAAGGCTGACCTATGTTAGGTTTGGAAAAATCACCCAGGACATTTGCTGACCCTCTACGATGGCCATCTCCATGCCAACCACCAAGATGTAATCTTGTAATCTGTGTACTCCTCTCAACTGACTGTCACCCCATTCTATAGGTGAGGAAGCAGTCTGAAAGGTGTGACTTCTTGAGGTCACACACCTATGGCAGCAGATAACCTGGGCCCACACTACGCCCAGGTTTCTGTGGACCCTTGGTAATCCTGCCCAATTCTGGGACACCAAAGGCTGTGCATTGCACAGGGACCGAGGCCCCCACCACGGATCAGAACAGTTGCATGCCCGTGGCCTAAAGGGCTCAATGACACCCCAGAAAAAGAAGCAGTCACAGCATGGGAGAGGATGGGTTTCACATGACTGTCAACTCTGACACCTCTAACTCAGATTATCAAATATCATTTTTGGATTAGTTTAAAGAGGAAAATGTTTTTATTTATACTTAGGATCCTGGACAAGCCAGCAGCATCCACATGCCGAGTCTCTGAGGTGAGAAAGAGAGGACAGTGTGACAACATGGATGTGGCCCTCAGAGTGACTGGGCTAGAACTCTTGCCTGCCTAGGAAACGAGCCGGGGGGGGGGGGGGGGGGTGCAGCACTCAGGCATCCAGATTCCCAAAGGGCCCAGGGCCTGGGAGAATGAGGAAAAAGGAACATGGGACCCTAGACGCCACAGCACCAACAATGGCGTTCCCTCCTTCCTCCAGTCACTGGACCCACATGCCAGACCAACCTTCCTCCAGGTAACACAAAGAGAACCTAGGAGCACTCTGAAGCATGGAGGGAATCCCTACATCACATAAACCCAAACATCTCCTGGCATGCCAGCTCCACCACCACCTCACAGCAAGAGAAAACTCACCTGTGTGCAGATGAAAACCACCCATAAGAAATAAACATTGCTTTCCAGCTTGGAGCAACTACAAATTTTTGTGATAAATGGAAAGTGCTTGCTTTTGCCTGAAAGTTTATTGCCCCCTTAAAAAATCTGTGTTTCAAACAGCTGGATCCTCCCCCACCTTTCCCTGGCAAATCTCAACTTGTTCTCTCAGCACAGCTCTGGTGCTTCCCACACCCCACCAGATCTGCTCCAGCTGCTGTAAGTGCAGCAGGACCATGGGAGGCTGGGCTTACCTCTGCAGCTATGGGGGCTCCACTCAATCACCAAACCTCAATGACCCTCAGTTCCTTCATCTGCAGAATGGGATTCTGTTGACCTCCAGGAAATGTTGTAAAATGTAAAAGGCACAAAAAGTGCACCTAGTCCACAAATGACAGCCCCACTTCTCTTCCCCATCCTTGCTGAACATGACGTGGACAGACAGAACAGCTCCCATCACCTATGCAGCTATAATTTAGCTCTGAACTGACTCATCAGGTCACCTGCCTGCAGTCAGAAGTCCCTGGGAACAAGGTTCCACACTGAGGGCTTCTCTTCCTTCTACTGTCTGACTCCAGCAGGCCATTAACCACTGCTGCCTGAGAGGTGAGCACACTGCTCTGGTGGATGTCCTGGTCTCTGCCCATGCCAGATGACCTATCCCCAGCCCACCTAAGCAACTCTGCATTGAACGGGGCTCTGCCAGGTCGTTTTCATTGTAACACTGAGACAACTGCCTTTTTCACCAAATTAGGACAGTAGAGCCAAATTGCCAGGATTCAGTGACACCATACTTAGGCAAAGCCCTGAATGAAGTACAAGCTATTGACTTTATTTAATTTCAACCCTGGAGTATGTACCTTTTCAATTTTTTTTTTTTTTTTTTGAGAGAGCATGAGTGAGTGAGAGGGATGGAGAAGGGAGCGAGCGAGCACGGGGTGTGAAGCCCAGAGTGGGGCTCGAGCTCACCCGAAGTGGGACTTGAGTTCACCCCAGGTGGGGCTCAAACTCATGAACCATGAGATCATGACCTGAGCCGAAGTCGGACACTTAACAGGTGCCCAAGTACGTACCTTTTTAATACTCTGTTGTCAAGATAAAGCACTCCTGCTGTGTACCAAATGACAGCCATCCAGAAGAAAAGCATGTGTATGAGCACTCACAATACATGAAGGAAAGACTGACAGACACATTGTGGTTATTTAGACTTTTGAGTGTTTGGCAGACATTTCCCCCAAAATGGTTAAAGCAAAGCCTGTTTCTTCTAGGAAACAACTGACAGTATTTGTTGCCAATGATAAAAGTCCAAGCTTCCAACAAACAAAATGTAGAATTTTGGAAAATTTGTGTTTGCTTCCATGAGCCCAAGAAGTCAGATATTAGCTAATCTGATTTTGTGATATTGAATAATGCAATGTATATTTCAAAGGTCTCTATAACTCTGTAAACTACTATTTTCTAATGTTTCATGGTATTACAAACTCAAACATGAGTAAAAGATCACTCAGGGGGAGAAGTCACAAATCACCGAGGCAGAAGAATCCCGAATAATTTGTGCAGCTGCTCTGCTCTTCGGGAGGTGTGTGTACGTGTGACTCTTCACCCCTCAGGTGTGGGCTGCACCTGGTAACTTCCTTCCAAGGAGTCCAACATAGAAAGAGAGAAGAGTGTAACTTTACAGTGGAGATACCTGACAGATGCCATGTCAACCAGGTGATTAAGGTCAACATCACAGTGAAAAGTCAAGATGATGGCATGTGCTGTAGAGACAATATGGTAAGAAGAGTACTGCACCTCTGTGGTCCTCTCCAAACCCATCAACCCAGGCCAACAATGAAAAAACACCAGACATATCACAACTAAAGGATTTCCCACAACACACCTGACCAGTCCTCTTCAAAACTGCTGAGGTCATCAAAAATAAGAAAGTCTGAGAAACTCTCAGCCCACATGAGTCTAAGGAGACATGATGACCAAATCCAGGACAGAATTAATAAATATTTTCAAATTTCCAACACAGTAAATGGCCAAAAGATATTTTTCACATAACCAAGATGGAAAGGGGGTTGCACCAATGCTTTCAGCAAGGCATTGCCAAGGTTTCCCATGGCAAGGGCTAGTGTGAGCAAAGGCTCCTGAGTGGAGTCCTCCTGACACATCATGGCCCATATGGCTGTCACTTGCTGCCAAAGTTGTGTTCTGAAAAGTGAGACACGCTAAAAATTTCACAGAACTCACCCAACAGATTCGCCATAATTTCCCTATAAAATCTATTCAATTATAAGCCAACAAAATTTGGCCCTGTTTATGGCCTTAAAAGCAGCAACTGTAGGAGCGCCTGGCTGGTTTAGCAGGTGGAGCATGCGACTCTTGGTCTTGGGATTGTGAGTTCTAGACCCACACTGACTTTTGAGATTGCTCAAAAATAAAATCTAAAAAAAAAAAAAAAAAAAAAAAAAAAAGGTCGGGGGGGGGGGGGGGAGTGGTAACTGTACAGGCTCTACAGTTACCCAATTCACAGTGAACTTGGCACCATCTAGGGCAGCCTAGACACCCTGCGTATGCAGATGGGGAGGCCAAGCCCAGACTTCCCTCAGAGGTCAGTCAGGTGTCCCAGGCTCCTAATGCCAGGACACTAAGGGTGGTGTCCATTCTCATACCCCATTCCCTTCCTACCTCCATTCTCCAGGTAAAGGCATTTCCCTCTCTCCCTCCTCCAGACATGTTTACCTCCACCATCACAATCAGGTGTCCCACAAGCTTCTGGGCTATACCCAGGCCCAGAGCACATCAACTCTCTTCCCTCCAGAAGGTGCCCCATGGCTCATCCTTCCCACCGGACAACCTGGCCCTGCTCCCACTGCCACTGTGGGCCTTCTCAGGCCCTCTCACCAAACCCAGTGCCTCCAAGGACTTGGAGCCCCTAAGCACCCCAATTTCTGGTGTGTGAGCTCCATAAAATATGCTACCCAGACCACTCTTTCCCACAATGCCCACGGACACTGCAAGTCCTCTTGAAGGAGGGAACACTGGATACCTGGACTTGTTCCCTTTAGAGAGTGTGGCTGTGTTAAAGTTGCTTCTGAATGCTATCAAGGCCCTGCACTAGGGAACTCTGCATGTCACCAGGTCTTAGTCCCACTAAGATCCAAATAAAGCTTTTCAATGTGGTTATTTACATCAGGACTATTTTTATGATTTAAGCTCTAAAAATAAGCAGTCTTATGGCTTGGGACCCAAGGAAAGGGATTAGTAACGTCTGGTATGTCTCCCCTCTCCACCCAACAGACACTCCCTACCTCCTCTCCCATCCCACCCCCAGGCAGGCCCCTCTCACCAACATCTAGGCTGCTTTGGTCACTTCAGTGTCTCTGAAGGCAACTGACCTTACCTGGCCACTGTGTCACCACCTTTTTCCCACAGAGGTCTGTGACCATTCACCTGCCTTCCTTTCCCTCATTCTTGGACAACTCTAAGTCCCAAGACGTCTTCCTATCAGCACTGTGACACACCTTACTAGACCACACTGGGAGCTTCTGAAGCTTAAGAACGACCAGCCTCACATCAGAGAAGACAATGAGCTTCACCAGGGTAGAGTGAATGGTCCCGGGCCACATGGGGATGTGAATGGAATGAGGCTGCTGGACACCAATTCTTTTTCCACCACCTGCTACTCCCCTTGGGCTCACAAATTATAATTCACATGCTCATCTCTTTGACAGAAAGAAAACCACCCTGGAAATCTCTTACCACTGGGTCAGCTCTCCTTTTCTTCCAGGCGCTTTCTGCTGAGAAAAGTCTTCTCAAGGTGGACTCCTGGTTGCCCCACCTGGAGTCACACAGGCCCTTGGGAGGTCCCAGGCATTTACCCCTGTTTTTTACCTATTCTACACAGGGCCCTCTTCATCCCACTGTTTCACCAGGCTAGGTGGCTGCGAGGGACAGGACAGGATCCCTCAGGCCAGTGTGCTTGCCACCCCCACCATCCAGGTTTGTTATGGTTTTGGTACAAACAGTTCTCAATACAGCACAGAATTGGCTGCAAGATACAAAACAAAGCACATGAAAGCAGTTTTAAGTGGCATAGTGGAAGGCTGGTAAGAGCCCTCACATATCTGCGCAGGTAAAACATTTAAATGATCTGCTACAGCAGCTAAGGCACCAGTTAAAGGATGAGGAATCTGTCAGGTGACAAACAAAGCACTAGCAGGAATATGTGCTGAAGAGGTATCAGAAACTTCAACTGCAGAATTAAACTAAATAATTTCAAAATAAAATGACCTGCTTAATCTATAATTCTGCTTAACTCACATGTCTGAAGAGCCCCTGATTGCTAAAGGAGGACTCTTGACAGGCGTTTACCTCACTGACTGTACACAGTGGCCTTCTGGTTCCTGTCAGGACCATCACATCCCTAAGAAGGCAGGCACCATCCAGTGAGAAAGGGACAGCCCTTCATGACTAGAGGAAGGTATTGTAAAGGCAAGGGGCAGGTGGCTCCTTACCTCTTATCAGGCTGGCTTACACTAGCCCCATGTGAACTAAGTCTCTTTGGGAGTTAGAAAGAGGACATCCAGAGTCTGTCACTCTGATACCCCAGCATTACCTAATGATTTTTAGAAGTACAGGTGAACCCCTCAAATTTCAATAATTTCAAACCTAGGATAAGATATAGTCCAGAATAAAGGCATGTGGACAAAAAGACAGAACTGGGATGAAGAGCCTGGAGGGAAGGGATAAGGCAGAGAATGAGGAGATAAGAGAGGCCACAGCTTAGGCAGGGAAGGAAGCACAGAACCAGAACCAGATTTCCAAAGGAATATGCCTCTCAGTTCCCATGCGCTAACCAAGCTAAGAAAAGCAAGCAGGCTATAGAGAGTTCTAGTCTGAGTTGATGGAGCTGCTCCTTGAGACTGCCCAGCCCCTCCTAGAAGTCACCTAGCAGTAGAGAATTAGAAAGTAAAAGGCAGCAGCCAGCCCACAACAGGTGCTGGGGCTGGGCTGGACTCCAGAGAACCTTCCAGAAGAGTGCAGGAGGCCCCAGACTCAGGGGAAGTGATGGTCACACAGTAGACAGGCTTCTGGCTGAGAGACTTCCAAAGCATTCACACAAAAGGGGAGGGGGAGGGAGAGGTGGTCATCCCCTATGAGGAAGACTGTCAGAGAGTCAAGAGTGAGGGTCGCAACCACACCTGCCCAGGCGGTGCAAAAACCCAAGCCATCACACCCACAGCTGTGTTACATCCACCCAATTCCCTCAAGGATGCACATTCCAGCAGACAGCTGGCCAGACCAGGCACAGCTATGATGGGGCACGGTCCTGAAAAGAGAATAGATGGGGGCTCGGGTCAGTACATAGCTGGTGAGAACTGCCTTTCTATCCTCATACAGCCCATGTGGCAACGACCACCCTTTTATCATCACGGGGTAAAGGTGAAAGTCACACAAGAAGGCTAGGACCTGGACCCAGACCTCTTTGTAGACCCCATGGCTAAAACTGTAAAGAATGACAATACCAAATTGAGTATGAAGCAGCTGAATCCCCATACCTGTGAGAGCAAAACAGCTCAGATATTTTTGGGGAAAGGCCTAGTAGGTTTTTTTTTCTTTTTTTTAATAACAATTCAACATGCACCTATTCTGTGACCCTGTAATTCATCCCCTACGTATTTACCAAGAGAGAGAAATGAGAATTGATGCCCATGTGCAGCCCTATAGGAATAATCATAGCAGTTGTACTCACACCAGCCCCAAACTGCAGACTGCCAGGTGTCTATGGACAGGTGAGTGGATACACTGTGCATACCCACATAAGAGTCATTCAGGAAAATACCGGTACAACAGGGATGAATCCCAAAGCACATGGAATGAGAGAAGTCAGGCCCCACTGAGCACATGCATGATTCCATTTCTAGAATCCATTTTTGAGAAGAGGCAAGATTAGTCTAGGGTGAGAGAGTACACCCAGTCAAGGAGGACAGGAAATGTATAAATGGCCCCTTCTTATGGTGATGACTAGGTTCTGTATCCTGATAAGGCTTTGGACTACACAGGTGAAAAACACACCAGGAGAGGCTCACTGCACTTTACCTCCTTGCAAGGCAGGCAACCCAAGTGTTTACTTTATCTTTCCTCTCCCAAGAGGCTGCTTGTAAAGAGCATCCACCCAAACAACAAGAACTCTACCTATGACCTAGAATATCATCTTGGAAAAGTTAAGGAATATACACCTTTTCCTGCAGGCCCCATTTCTATTTAGAACAGAAGAAGACTGTCCGCATAATCCCACGTTATAGACAACAGGCAGCTGTGGCTGCACTATCATGTTACTTTCAGATTCATTTTCGCTTTGGAAGAGACATCAGACGTTAATGTGAGTGTAGATGATTGTGCCCTCACACAACACACCACTGCAGGACACCCAAGCCCTGTTTCAATACCAAATGATGAGTAGTGACGTCCCTAGGCACAAAAAAGGTGACTAGTTTATTTACAGATGTGTCACCTCCTTGGTGAATGCCAAAGTCTCTAAAGAAAGATGGAGCAGGGATTCTGTCATCAAGAACACCAGCTTTAACAAAAGAGCCCTGCTTTGCAGGCTTGGTAAAACAGAGAGCACTTTTATGCATTTTTAGTATGCTCAAGTTCACGCGTGTTTGACAAGGGAGTGTGGAAAGCCAGAAAAACAAAAGTCAGGGACAGCTCTAACACCTCAGATGCTACTGCCAGTCCCCAATAGGCCAAGGGCCCCTCAGTGCCAGATAGGAGCCCCTTCTACCCACAGCACAGGGCAAGCCCTTGGTTTGAATGAAGCCTCATCTTGTGGGTGAGATGCATGATGCAAAGAGGGATGAGAAGAGAGGAGGGAGACATGCAGTTACCCAAAGGCCACACACCCCAAGAAAACCCGACAGAAAGTCATCAGTACATCTGCCCCACATCCACTGAGGCCCATGTAGCAGGCTACTGAGAAGTGGAAGTTGGCCTACTAGTCTGCCCCTACCCCGCACCCCCACCCGCCCCCGTGGGACCCAGGGAGCCCCAACCAGGTAAAATGAAGAAGTAGAGATGATCTGCTTCAATGCCCATTGACTTCCATCCCCAATGAGCCATACCCCTTAACTTCTAGTCTTTCTCCCCAAGACCTCTGTACATTCTTTCATATTACAGCACACCAGAAAGTAGCTGCAGTCAGATCTTGTCCTATCATTTCTACCTCCAGGGACCACCACGGTGCCTATCACAGTAAGCCTGGTCCTGGCGTGTTAACAATCCAGGGAGGGCTGATGTCTCAGAAAAAGGCATATAAAAACACGTTTTCTGTAAAGCATGGGGGTGGCCATTCATGGAGTTCCCACCCCACAAAGGCCCAGGGCAACAAAACACCTAGTCCTTACCTTTCAGGTGCAGGACATCTAGAGAAGAGGCTCGTGTTTTATTGAGTTAAATGCTCCTTCACCCAAAACGAGGGGGGAAAAAAGTTGTTCTCATCTATGCATGGCCCAGATTATTTCTAAAGATCAACAATTTGTGACAGAAAGAGATTCTCTATAGCAAAGTACAGGAGTAGAATCTACTTATCACAGAAACAAAACAACTCAACATAGCTTCCACTGCCTGCCCCAGCTCTAGCCTCCTCCAATAGTCCTTACTTGGGGGGGAGGGGGGTAGGCATGTGCCCATGACCTTTGGGCTGGTCTCACAAGGCCAGCAGGCTCAACTTCCACCTCTGTGGATTTCTGTTTTCTTGTAAGCATGTTTATGGATGCCAGAACAGAAACCAAACTATTTTAACCTCATTAGTTTTTTTAAACGTCCATATTGAGATCTAATTTACATACCACAAACTTCATTCACTGTAGGAGTACAATTCAATGATTTTTAATAAACTTATTGTGCAACCATTACCACAATCCAATTTTGGAATACTTCCACCACCCCCAAAAGTTCCCTTTTGCCTGTGAGATGTTAATCACTGCACCCACCCCTGCCCTCAGGCAACCACTGATCAGTCTCTACAGTAAGTTTGCTTTGGACATTCCCTGTAGATGAAATTATACAACAAGCAGTCTCTGGATCTGTTGTCTTCCCACCAGCATAGGGAGTGTGAGGTTTATCCACGCTGCAGCATAAATCCGTAGTTCACTTTTTTATTGCTAAATAGTAATCCACTGCATGGATATAACATTTTATTTAATCTTGGCTATATGGACTGTTTCCACTTTTTGGTTATTATGAATCATGCTGCTATGAACATCCATGAACCTGTCTTTGCGTGGACACATGTCTTCATTTCTCTTGAGTACCGTCCTTGGATAGAATACTGGGTCATGTTGAATGTTCATGTCTAACTTTATAATAAACTGCCAACTGTTATGCATTTTACATTCTCACCAGCAAAGTATGAGAGTTCCACTTTCTCCACATCCTCACCAACACTTGTTACTGTCTTTTAAAAAAAACAAACAAACAAAAAAACCCACAACCATCCTTGAGACTTGTTTTATGGCCCAGCATCTGATCTCCCCTGGAGAATGATCCATGAGAATGTAAAAAGATATATTCTGTTTTCTGTAGTCACCAGGTCTTCTATAGATTCCTGTTAGACCAAATGAGTCAACAATGCTCTTTGAGTCTTCTAGAATCTTACCAATTTTCTGTTTAGCTGTTCTACCAATTATTGAGTGGAGTACTTAATTCTCTATAACTGATGAATTGTCTATTTCTACTCTCAATCCTAACAATTTATTCCTAAGGTATTTGGGGGTTGTTGTTAGGTGCATATACATTTATAACTGTTATGTCTCCCTGACATATTGTTATAAAATGCTGCCCTTTGGCTACAGTAATATTTTTTGTCTTAAAGTCGATTTTATCTGACATCAATAGTCACTCTAGCTTTCCTATGGTTACTTATGGTATAGCTTTTCCCATCACTTTACCAAAGGATCTTAAGCATCCTTAAATCTAAGGGGGGGGTCTCTTACAGACAACATATAATTAAGCTGGATCTTGCTTTTTCATCTAGTCTGAAAATCTCTGCCTTTATAATTGGGGTGTTTAAACCACCTTTCTTTTTTTTTTTTTTTTTTTGAAAGAGAGCGAGAGAGCGAGAGCAAGCAAGTGCATGTGAGAGCACAGGAGGGGCAGTGGGAGACAGAGAATGTTACGTAGCCTCCACATCCAGCACGGAGCCTAACACAGATGATGCAGGGATCCCTCTCACAGCTGTGAGACCATGACCTAAGCCGAAATCAAGAGTCAGACACTTAACCAACTGAGCCACCCCAGTACCTCTAGACTACTCACATTTAACACAATAATTGATATGATTGGGTTTACAGGTGTCATATTGCTATTTGTATTCTACACCCATTCTTACTTTTATGTTCCTCTGTTCCTTGCTGACGATCTCCTTTGGTGTTAAACATTTTTTAGTGTACCGTTATATTCTTTTGTTGATTTTTTAAGTCATATTTTAAAGCTATTTTGTTAATCATTGCTCTAGATATTACAATAATTTTATTAATTTACCGCAACATACTTCAGATTAATATTAACTCGACTCTGGTAAAATGTAGATACTTAACCCCAACAGAGCTCCATTTCATTCCTCCTGTTTTATACTATCACTGTCTGACAGATCTATAAACATATAAACACAAGAGATTTTTGTATACCTTGGTCAATTTCCAGAGAGCTGAAATGGTTATTTTTGTCTATGCTGACCAGTGTTAGTTACAGTTAATGCTTTACATGATATGTGTTTTAAGAAGAAATGAGAAGGGGCGCCTGGGTGGCGCAGTCGGTTAAGCGTCCGACTTCAGCCAGGTCACGATCTCGCGGTCCGTGAGTTCGAGCCCCGCGTCAGGCTCTGGGCTGATGGCTCGGAGCCTGGAGCCTGTTTCCGATTCTGTGTCTCCCTCTCTCTCTGCCCCTCCCCCGTTCATGCTCTGTCTCTCTCTGTCCCAAAAATAAATAAAAAATGTTGACAAAAAAAAAAAAATTTTAAAAAAGAAGAAATGAGAATAAAGTATTTTATATTAGACCATGTATTTACCATTTCCAATGCTCTTTATTTCTTCCTGGGAACTTAAGTTACCAACATGTCATTTTCTTTCAGTCTGAAGAACTGGCTGGTCTGCCCGTGACAGATTCTCTTGGTCTTTATCTGAAAATGTCTTTTTTGCCTTCGTTTCTGAAGGAGTTTTGCTGGACACAGAATTCCAGGTTGACAGTTTTTGTCTTTGAGTACTCTGAATGTCACTCAACTCCTTTTTGGTTTCCATGGTCTTGGATGAGAAGCTGGCTGTTAATCATATTAATGCTCCCGTGTATGTGAGGGGTCCTTTTCCTCTTGCCACTTTCAAGATTTTCTTTTTCTCTGACTTATTAACAATTTGACTATGATGTGTCTAGTTATAGATTGCTTTGCATTTAAGCTCCCTGAGGTTTGTTGAGCTTCTCCTCACATGTTTTTGACCATTATCTCTTCAAGTAGTTTTTCTGTCTTGCTCCAACTATGACTGCAGCCTGGGGCTAATACAGCAATCATCCTTCCCCATTTGCCCATCTCCAAGACTGTCACTTCAACCAACAAGGCCATGGGCCCAGGGTTGCTATCCACCACTCTCTTAAATTGAGTGAGTCCCTTCTCACCCCTACAGAAAAGAGGCTGGTCTTCACAGCCTAGGCAGAACTTCCCTACCAATAGAACTGGAAGGAGTCCCAGGCTAAATGCTACAGATTCTCACTATTCTTACCTGAAGTTTGGCAGTTTCTTAAGCACAAACACTTCTCAGATTGCTGTATGCCTCTGGTCAATTTCTAGAGTGCTCAAACGAAGGGCTTTTTTTGGGCCAATTCTGTCCTGTTTTATGGGTTTGGGGGGGGGGGCTGGAGGGGGGGGAGGAAATTATTCCCCAGCTTTGATTTATTTTGAAAATAAAACATACACAAATTGGGGGAGCTTGGGTGTCTCAGCTAGTTAAGCATCCAACTTCGGCTCAGGTCATGATCTCGTGGTTTTTGAGTTCAAGCCCCACATGAGGCTCTGTGCTGACAGCTCAGAGCCTGGAGCCTGCTTCAGATTCTGTGCCTCCTTCTCTCTCTGCTCTTCCTCTGTTCACACTCTGTCTCTCTCTCAAAAATAAATAAATACTAAAAAAATTTTTTTTTAATACACAAATTGAGGGGCATCTAGGTGGTTCAGTTGGTTAAAACCTCTGACTTAGGCTCAGGTCATGATCTCACAGTTCGTGGCTTTGAGCCCTGCCTCGGGCTCTGTGCTGACAGCTGGAGCCTGGAGCTTGCTTCGGATTCTGCTTCTTTTTCTCTGCCCCTCCCCTGATCGTACTCTGTCTCTCAAAAATAAATAATCATTAAAAAAATTTTTTTTGAAGCACTATCAACAATTGCCAAAGTATGGAAAAAGCCCAAATGTCCATCGATGGATGAATGGATAAAGAAGATGTGGTATATATTACACACACTTACACACACACACACACACACACACACACACACACACACACACACACACAATGGAGTATTACTCGGCAATCAAAAAGAATGAACTCTGGCCATTTCCAACTATGTGGATGGAACTGGAGGGTTATTATGCTAAGTGAAATTAGTCAGATAAAGACAAATATCATATGACTTCACTCATATGAGGACTTTAAGACATAGAACAGATAAACATAAGAGAAGGGAAGCAAAAATAATATAAAAACAGGGAGGGGGACAAAACTAAGAGACCCTTAAATATGGAGATCAGAGGGTTACTGGAGGGGTTGTGGGAGGGGGGAATGGACTACATGGGTAAGGGATAATAAGGAATCTACTCCTGAAAACACTGTTGTACTATATGCTAATTTGGATGTAAATTTAAAAAATAAAATTAATTAAAAAAATTTTTTTAAGATACACAAATTGGGAGCCTAAGTCAGAAAAACTGTCAGAGATAGAGAGGGGAACTGTAGAGAGGGAAAGAATGGACTTTACCCCTTTGTCTGCCTATGTATGCTACATATCACCCCAATGTAGTAAAAAAAGGTTTTATCTTGGTGATTTCAATTCACCAGCCACTCACTGCCTTAAAGAAAAAGAAAATTATCTCTCCTAGAAGCCACCAAAAACTCCCTCCAGTCTTCAACAAGCCCAATTTGAGTCATGAGACAGCATGAAACAAAATGAGGCAGTTTTGAAACAGAGCCAAACAAATTCTAGACACAGAATACTATACAATAGTGAAAATGAATTAACTACTGCTCAATTCAACAACATGGGTAAATCTCACAAACATTATATTGAATGAAAGCAAGCAAAGGGTACAGATTGCACAATTCCATTTATTTAAAGTACAAAAACAGAAAATTATCTATGCTGTTAGAAGAAACTGGTTACCCTCAGAGGGTAGTGATAAGTGGGCTAAAGGGGGCCTCAAGGTTGTTTCTTGATTCTAGTTTACAAGGATGTATTCAGTTTGTGAAAATTGGCACCCATCTGTACTTTTCAGTATGTGTACTACATCTCAATTAAAAAACAAAAATGAAATTCTCTCAGCACAACAATCTAAAATTGGCACGTTAGAGGCGTCTGGGTGGCTCAGTCGGTTAAACATCAGACTCCGTTTTAGCTCAGGTCTTGATCTCACAGTTCATGCGTTTGAGCCCTACAGTGGGCTCTGCACTGAGCCTGCTTGGGATTCTCTATCTCCCTCTCCCTGCCTCTCCCATGCACGCATGCATCCTCTCTCTTCTCAAAAATAAATAAACATTTAACGTTTGTTTATTTATTTTTTATTGTTAAATGTTTATAAACAACAAACATTTAATGTTTATTTATTTTTGAGAAGAGAGAGACAGAGCATGAGTGGGGGAGGAGAGAGAAAGAGGGAGACACAGAATTTGAAACAGGCTCCAGACTCTGAGCTGTCAGCACAGAGCCCGACGCAGGGCTTGAACTCATAGACCGCGAGATCATGACCTGAGCTGAAGTCAGACGCTTAACAAACTGAGCCACCCAAGCGCCCCAATAAACAAACATTTAAAATAAATGAGTAAAAATAAAACTGGCATGTTAATCTTACACGATTCAGTGAACCTGAAGCCAAAGAGCTTCAGCTAACCTAAACTATGGCCAGATACAGCCGTGCCGTGCCACCTTTTGATCTGGCCAGTGAAGGATCTCACACTAACCTGGGAACCAAGAACAACCACACTGTGCTATAGGAAGGTCCTTAAAGGGATGTTCTTGAGCCACATGCTCTCAACAAGGATCCAAAGACTGCCTGTTTCTAACAGAAACTGGGGCCATACACTCCAGAACAGATTACAGTTTGGAAAGGCTTTGGGGTACTTGTTCCTGTAATTTTTGTCAAAATGCACAAGTGTACTTCTCCAATGAATTAAACAGAACATTCTACGTGGGAACTTGGGGAGATACTAGCTCTACATATGGACATCTTATTTTGAGCAAAGAGTGAAGGGCAGTTGTTACCAACACTTGCTCTCCACCCTAGGACCAATTCTGGGTACATGTCTGTCACCCATCAACCTATAAGCCAGAGATTATCACCCATTTTACTAATAAAGAAACAAAGACTAAGATCATGTGCTCAAGATCAGCCAGGGAGTATGATGTGACCCCAACTATGCCTGTTGGCCACCAAGGCCAAACTCTGCCCACATTCTCATACTGCTTTATAAGTGTCTTGAGGTGTTTCTAGTCCTGGAGTACTGATCACCAATGCCCTGTGTGCCTAAGTTAATCTCTGATCCCTGCTCCCTTGCATCCTTTATGTGTTGTAACGATATCATTCTCCATCAACTTCAGAAAACATGGTCTAAGTGACCTTGGGTTGGAAGCCAATGGGCATAGTGGGAAAAGTCTGGAAGCAAGAGGCCCAGAGGCCAAATGTAGCCCCAGGCTGTATCAACAGAAAGATCTAGTAACCTCTCCCTCACAATCCACTGGGCTGCCCTGCAGGGCAGCAAGGTGATAACATGAGAAAATGCACACCAGGAGCCCAGGATCACGAGAAATATCTAGCAGATGGAGTGCCTGGGTGGCTCAGTTGGTTAAGGGTCTCACTTTGGCTCAGGTCATGATCTCACAGTCTGGTCCATCGGGGGTTCGAGCCCTACTTCCGGCTCTGTGCTGACAGCTCAAAGCCTGGAACCTGCTTCAGATTCTGTGTCTCCCTCTCTCTCTGTCCTTCCCCGACTCATGCTTTCTCTCTCTCTCTCAAAAATAAACATTAAAAAAATTAAAGAAACAAACATCCAGCAGATCTTCACAAACAGCAGGAGGCTCTTTCTCCTCCTCAGCTACCTGACATAGTACCTGAGACACTACTAAGGACCAAGTCAGAGGGAGAGAAAGGAGAACCAGACTTACAATTTTATTTCTGGAACTTTAAAAGAGGCCTCTGGGACAGGAACAGCAAAAAGCACAGCCAGACAGAAAAAGGCCTTTTTGGGTAGTAGAAACACAGAGCACACACCCCCTCAAACTAAGATGCTTCCCCAGTAGAAGGGGTTGGATTTTCCCATTTATCTCAAAGAGGTAAAAATTGTAAAGCTGAGAAATACCAGGCCAGATAATCTCTGAAGTTCTTAGGATTCCAAAAGTCTGAGCTCCAAAATGAATTTAACATGAAGACTACAGGGTGGAGTCCCTGTGTGGGGTTAGTCAACACTCATGAGAAGGCAAAACGTTCCCAGCTTCCCTAGCTCTGCACCTGCCACCCTCACCCCCACTCTGGGCAAACAGACATGGAAGGGAGTCTGCAGGGGAGGATTAGGGGGTTGGTGAGGGGTGGCCAGGAGACTGTGGCCATACCAACACACCCACTGTGGCGTATCTGGCTCATAGGACATCTAAGCGTAAACATGCTAGAGACAATGGTTCCCACCAGAGCTCCAAGGGGAGCGGTGACAGCAGAAGTTAGGCCCAGATTTCTCTTTACAGAAAGAAAAGAATGTTTCTGAGTGAAGAAATGAAGGAGGTAGGGAAGGGGGGTAAAGTGAGTCTTAATTCTTTCAAGTTTTTTCCTTAAGAACCTCACAAAACTGAGGATCTGAATACTCTTGAAGTAATCAGTACTGACTAAAGAAAAATCAACAGACCACACCACAGACTTGAATAGTGACCTCCTCCTTCACAACGTGCTGCCTAAGAGGAGTGGTGGCGCATGTGAGAGGCATCTCTGAGCTGGACTCCAGACTCTGCCCCCAGCCTAGTGACCCAGATCCAGTATAGAATCCCTGGCCTCCAGAACCCCAGATCTGTAAAGCAGGGACATATACTGAAATGAAAAACTCCCAACTTTTTCAACAAGCCAAAAGCACCAGCTGAAGAAACAAGTGGTATCAGTTTAATGAAGACTCACTGCCTTGCAGGGCAGCCAATGGAGGATACTGCCCCTTCCTCCTGTGAGACCCATACCCCTTGCCATTGATGTCCAGGCCCCAGTGAGGAGATCCCTTGTCCAGGACAGCACAGCAATGCCAGGATTAGAACCCGTAACTCACCAAGGGCTGCTTCCTCAGGCCCATCTCCCCACCGCCTTCTCACACCCACAAGACCTGGTTCCAGGTCCCTCCTGCTCACCTGTATGAGGTACGCATGTCCACGGGCCCGTCGCCCGCCTGCCCTTCACATCTGCCCATGGCTGTCACCTCTGCCCCCCTCAGCAACCCTTGGGCTGGGCCTGCTCCTGGCTCAGGCGTCACTCTCATGTCTCCGTCAGTGTTTAAATCTGAAGACAACAATCCTCTCTCCATTTTTATTTTCTTGCTTTCCACATCATCCTCTGCTGGGTCCCGTTCAAGCGCTCGTTTCTGACTCCGTGTTCGGCATGCTTCTTCAGTCATTCTGAACTTTGGAAGGAGAAAACATGACATTTAAACTTGGCACAACCAAGGTGCTACCTTCTTAGAAACTTCAGTGTGTCAGCTTGAAGAGTTTTCCTTGCCCCATGATGATAGTAGAAGTCGGTACAACAAATGCAGGCCTCACAAAGTGTGCCCAGGACCTTTCTTAACTGACATGGGAAGGCTGGGCAGGATCCATGGAGCATCTGGGGAGCTGAGACCTGCAGGGACCTGGACAGGAACAATGGAAAGTGGCTGATTATTAGAAGGAAGAGGAATTCTCTGTGCTCCAAATTCAAAAGCAGAGAGGAAAACTGTTCTAGATCTGAACTTCCTGCCTATGGAATTCTGAGTACCTGCCCTGGGTTGGAGATTTCTGGAATCCAGGAAGGGGAGACACCACTGTATCAGAAGCAGGGTCACTGCCCAGGTCCAGAACTGCACTGCACTGACTCGGGTTGACCCTTCTCCCCTTTAGTGAGGGGCGGCCTCCTTACTCCCTGCTCACCTCAGGGGAGTGAGAAGTGGGGGTCACCTTTAACCCTTTGACTGCCAGCAAGGTAAACTTTGAGTGGGGTGAGAGCTGGCCCGTCACCATGCCAGCACCCTGTACCTGCAGCACACACATATCTTGATTTAAAGAAAGAAAAGAAGAAAAAAACAGCTGAGTCAGTTTTTGATCCCATGACATCACTGGGCTCCACATGACCCTTCCCAGGATTCAGTCTGAGAGACAAAGCATTTTCCAGAAAACCAGTCTGAACCGGTTCCAGACAACAAGCTGAAGTGTTGTTAACCCTCACAGAGACAGGACGGAGGACAGCGCAATGATGTCTGTCTGCAGGGAGGCTGCTGGCATTCCACAACAGAGTCTGGGACACAGGCGCTCGCTCTTAAAGGAGCCACTCCAGCCCCAATGTCCCAACAAGGCAGGACACAGGAAATAAGACTGCAAGAGTCAGGGTCTAAAAAAGCCAAGCCAGAGTTCATGAGGGACAAAAAAGAATTTAGCTGCCAGGCTCTAGGAGGATTCCCAAAATGCCAGTTCTACACAGGATAGTAGGTGCCTATGTCTACCAACACAGGGTCCACAGAGGAACACACTACAAGCCCCTTGAGAATCTCAATTCATACCTGTGGTGTGCCTACACTGAAGGCCTCCTGGCTCTGTGTCCACACAGGCAGGGCATCTGGCACCCCAGTTTCCTCACCACGAATACCCTGAGAAGCCTGTCCTGGAGCCCACCTTTTGGGAGACTAGGGGCAACACAGGGCAATGCAGGGGCAACATCATCATACATGGGATGCATTCCTAAGATGACTCACTCACAACCTTGTTAAGGAGCCGATTTCTCAAATGAGCAACAGTGCAGGACCATGTCCTAGTGGCCTCTTCGGTGGACTTAGAGTTAAAGGAAAGAAATTGACTGCTATTTCATGCTCCTGGCTCAGGAGGCAGAGCAGTCCACATGCACACGTGTCGGGCCACTGTGGCCTGGCCAGGGCACTCAAATATCTGCTCCTACAGGCAGTCCAAAAGGGTCAAAATGAGCAAGTCTCCCGGTGGTCATATTACCCCCAGAATGCTCTCCACCCATGTTGACAGAAGGTGGGGCTGGAGAACTCTGAAGCCCAAGGGCATGGGCTACTGACAAGACTTCCATCTGCCCCCAACCCCTCCTGGCATACTAGCCTGTGCCTGCTGCCCACCCTGTACCAACTGCTCAGTCCTAGTCACCCCCCGAAACATCCCCCCATCTCCTCCTCCCACACTCTGTATGGATATGGTCTCCTAACTGCCCCAGAGAAAAGCAAAGGATACCCCATGTCCCTCTTAGCCTAAAGCTCTATGGCTTCTGTCCTTCTTTGATACGTCTTGACAACAAACCCTGTCAGCCTGCTCAGTGAATCTATCAGTCCTCTCTGTGAGATTGCAGATAAGTCATTGCCCTGAGATGAGTGTCAGTCAACCTCTCCTCCCTCACTGTGGGAGGCATGGGTCATCTTTCCTTTGAGGGCTGCCTAAAAGAGGAGCTCCTTAAACATTTGGGGACTTGGACAAGAGTAACAATTTCAGTAGCTGCCTTGGACAGCAGGTAGCTGTGTTCCCAGGGCAAGAGAGGAGCCTGTCAGGATCAAAAAGGAGAAGAGACAAGACCAGGAAAGAGGCAAAAAGGCATGCCCACTAGAGTCAGAAGAACTTCTGACTAGAAGTCAGTCTGGGCTGGTACAGACCAGGGAAGAATGGGACTGAGGTGGAGGAAGAGGATGCCCCCACCTCAATCCTGTACTTAAACTCCCCCATGTTTCCCCACTCTGCCTCTGTTCCAGCCTGGCACACCCACCTAGTGCAGTCTCTGGCCTTATAAGCTCCAGGCTCCAATCCAGGAAAGTCATCCAAACCCAGACCCTGCATGAAGTCCTTCCTCTCAAATACCCACACAGATTGGGCGGGTGGGGACCAACAACCAGTTCACCGTGTGCCAGGTCACCAGACTGACAAAGTAGTACCCAAGTGACCTCACTTCATTGTCACTAATTTAAAATAAGCAAGCATAAAGGGCCAGAGCACAGCCTCATACCCACACAGGGCTGCTCCTCTTCTAGCTCCAGTGACTACTCTGGGCCACAGGGCCCCAACAACACCCTAGTTCAGGTAGCTGATCAGGGTCCCCAGCAGAGGGCCCGGAATACAGCCTGTTTATGCCCAACAACACCCTAGTTCAGGTAGCTGATCAGGGTCCCCAGCAGAGGGCCCGGAATACAGCCTGTTTATGTTCTGTGTGCAGTGTCAAGCAAGGTAGCTCACTCTAAAGCTGAGGGACTGGAAATCTGCCAACCCTGGACCCAGAACCAATGGCCAGCCTGGCAGCATATGCATGCCCTGCCCTCTGGCTCCAGCAGGGCATTCTCGGGAGGGGTGGCCAGCTGCATCCCTCCCCCACCACAGAAAGGAACAGCACAGCTGGAGGGGGCAGGGCTGACTATGGCAGAGGGTGCATCCAGCTCTGCACCACCTGCCCCGTGCCCCCCTCCATCTTGGGTAGGGCCTACTCCACAGCAAGATGCTTGCCTTAGAGGCCACAGGAAGCATTTGCTCCTGGGGAGTAGTAAAGAACGCTCCTCCCTCCTCTCAGCAGGAAGGACCAGTGCCCTAGCACATTAGGGCTAGTGTCCATCACCCTGCAGGCACAAACCCAAGATCAATGACAAAGCTATAGGGAAGAAACCAGCCTTGAGGAATGAAGCATGACCTACAATTTCTGCAAAAAAGCAGTGAGGAGTTACCTCAGAATACTTTCTAAAGAGCAGGTAAAGGGGCGCCTCGGTGGCTTAGTCAGTTGAGCATCTGACTTTAGCTCAGATCATGATCTCACGGTTTTTGAGTTTGAGCCCCACATTGGGCTTGCTGTTGTCAATGCAGAGCCCACTTAGGATCCTCTGCCCCCCTCTCTCTGCCCCTCCCCCACTTATGCACCTACACTTTCTCTCAAAAATAAACAAACATTAAAAATAAAAAAGAACAGGTAAAGAGGCTGGATTATTGTGATGGAAAGTTAGGATCTGCTTCAAAACCCCTAGCCAGTGAGGGTTCTACCACAGGCCCATTCAGGAACTGCCAGCCCACAAAGAGCAACCCCCTCTTACTTAAGGGGGATCCTGTCCTGGCTGTTGCCTGAAGACAGGGGCAGATCCTGACAACAGCAGCCCATTGTAAAGATGAGGCTCCCAGGACTGCAAGGCTGCCTGAGGCACAGGCTGCTACCCAGGAAGCAGGGCTGGAACCCAGATGGCCTCAGTCCTTTCTTCTCACTCTCACAAACACAATTAAGTCACACAGAGCCTGCTCTAATGCATCCTCAGACAGGGCTGGGCGGGCAGAGAGGTGGCAGGAAGCAACCCAGGTCTTCCTTGCCCCAAGAAGGGAGGTTCCAGTCACTCTAGCGGTTACATAGGCACAGCACAGAACGACCGGCCTCAGGTCGAAGAGGCAACCAAATAACAGGTGGAATGTGGACAAGGGGCTTTGGGTCAATGCAAATTGTAAATGCCTCTACCAAAAGATACTTTATTTTTTAGTAAAATGCCACTGTCTAACTGATCTGAGAACCTCAGGTGGAAAACCTCTTCCAAAGCAACTCCAAAGAGGTGAATGATGCAGGAACCAGAATTTTTAAACAAGACTCAGGAAACCAACAGAAAGCACCTGGCACAAGTTGAGCACATAATGCCAGCAAACATATTTTTTATCATTAAAAAAGTTAACTTAAAAAAAAAAAAAGTAAACAAACACAAGTCATGGAGCCATAACTCTGAAGCATTATCATTATCTGTACCAGGAAATGCTATTTATATTACTCTGTTACTAACATACCAGCAGGAATACTATCAATAACACTCCTGTTTCAGGCATGAGAAAAGTGGACTTGGGGTGCTCTTTCCAGAGCACAGAAGAGTGAGCATGAGGAGGTGGAAGAAAAGAGGGTACTAAGTGTGGACTGTCCTCAGGGGGAACATGGAGGGGTGGGGATGAGGGGAGATCCAATTTGTTCTAAAGGATCATCTGGTTGATATGGGGATAGACTGGAGTAGGAGATGGCAGGGAGAGCAGTTTGGGGGAGACTTCTGTATCTTGTGGCTCAGGATGGGAAAGAGACTGAGCAGTGGGGAGACATGACCAAACCCTAAGCATACTTTAGACAACACAACATACCAACAGCTGGACAAGAGGCAAGAAAAGATTGCTTTGTTTTATTTTTGCCTGAGCAACTGGATGGAATTGGTTTTCTGAAATGAGGAAAGAGCAGATCTGGGAGAAGAAGGTTGGAAGCAGGGAAATTTGGACATGGTGAGTAGGAGTCTACCAGACCCACACAGAGAGGCTGAGGAGTGTCTACCGGACAGGTAGAAGCCTGCACATGGGGCAGCCACTGTTTTCGGCAGCACAGAGCACCCCTCCCTGTCAGGAAAGAAGGGCCAGTGAAGCGTCCAATGCCAAGTTGGGTGACGATGAGGTCCAGACACTGGTTTCACTTGGCACTGGCCAACCTCCACACTGCGACACACAGGCCCTGCCAGGTGTGCAGTTCCAGCAGGCCTGCAGCCAGGCACCCACCACCAGAGTGCCCCTCAGCAGATGCACAGTGCAGGTGGATCTTTGTGCCCTGGTGGTCCTGAGGCTGGGGCTATCTATGATGCCCTTCTGCATGATTTCTCTCTTGTCTCCTGCCTGGACCCAGGAATCCCATTCACCCTCCCAGACACAATAGCCTGCAGAAGCTGCAGAAGAGAAGTCCCAGACCTGTACACCCTTCTGCTCACCCTCTGGAGGCTCCCTACATTCTTGAGAGTCAAAGCCAGGTACCTGGGGAGGGGGCGGGGAGAGAACTAAGCTATACTTTGGTGTCAGCAGCCTCTGGTTGACAGGCACTTATCTTCTCTTCCAGAACAGAGAGTTCACTCTGCTCAAGTCCTGAGCCACTTCCTGATGCCTCTCTCTGAACGATAGTAGCAGGGATGCAGTGGCTGTGTTCTGGAAGGAACGCGTGATAAAAATGCCAGCTCTCAAGTTTTAAACGTCAAACCCTGTTAAGGCTGAGTACAAGGGATGCAACTTAACCCGGGGAATAGAAGGATGATCCCAACAGCCAGCCTCTACTACCAGACACAGGAGAGAACAGAGGCCAAATCTCAGGCAACAATGGGCTGAGAGAACTTGTTAGTCTTTCAGCCTCAGTTTCCCTACCCACACCTCATAGACATGCTATGTGAAGAAACAGAGTGATATTAGAAATAATTTGAATGAGGGTCACCTGGGTGGCTCAGTCATCTGCGCATCCGACTCTTGATTTCAGCTCAAGTCATGATTCCAGGGTCGTGGGATCAAGCCTCCATGCAGAGCATGGAGCCTGCTCGAGAGTCTCTCCCTCTCTGCCCCTCTCCCCCACTCACATGCACTCTAAAATTAGAAATAAAAATTTTTTTTTTTAAAAATGACTTGAATGAGGGGTGCCTGGGAGGCTCAGTTGGTTAAACATCCAACTTCGGCTCAGGTCATGATCTCACAGTTTGTGAGTTTGAGCCCTGCATCGGGCTCTGTGCTAACAGCTTAGAGCCCGGAGCCTGCTTTGGATTCTGTGTCTCCCCCTCTTTCTGCCCCTCTCATGCTCATGCTCTGTCTCTGTCTCTCAATAAATGTTAAAAAAAAAAAATGACTTGAATGAGAAAATCAATGTGTAGAACAGTATAATACCATTCACATGGCTTAAAAATGCCTATAATCTTCAGAAAAAACTACTGAAAAAGCTTACTAAAATTAAAAGTGAAAGAAATTAGGCTAAAAGCCACAGCACTCATTTCTGAAGAATAAATTCAGAAACTTTCACTTTCTGTATTAAATTATTTCTCCTAACAGTGACTTTCTATCAGTCTTGTATTCAAAGAACACAAAGATAAAAAGGAGAGCTACCTGGATAAAATAACACTCCCACATGCAGATGCTGAAAACTTTTTAAAAGGATAAGTGTATAGGGATGAGACAAGGGGAGAGGGCCCTTTGGAGGGAAATGCTCCCAGGCCAGAGGGAGAGTACTTTATAATGTAGGAAAATCAGGAGGCTGGCTCCTCCGACAGGCAGAACCAAGAACATAAGACAAATATGCAACCTTCAGTGGACTGAGAGGTGCCACTGCTGTGACTTTCCCACTCATTATTAGCAAGTGTCTCAGCAGCTTAAAAGTCCATCCCCTGTGTTACTTACTAAAGCAAATCTCAAGCTCTACACAGTAAACTCAAACCCCTCAGCTCATCCCCACAGCCCACCTTCTACCTGGGCCATCAGTTGTGTGGAATGGCTGCCAGGCCACAGCATCAGTGTGGGCTCGCTCTGAGGGAGCCCATGTCTCACACAGTTCCACAACAACAATCCCCATACTATTCAGCAGCTTCATCTCTTCTCCCAGCTTGTTGCTAGACTCCTCCATGGCAGCAGCTTTTTTTTTTTTCCATTCACCTCCATATTCAGTGTGGAGCAAAACAATATGGGTTCGGTACGTGCTACTGAGTTAAACCTATATTTCTGTAGATTATCCTCATGAAACGTACGATTCCTGGGGTTTGCCTTATAGGTCAAAATGAAGCAAACAAGTACTTTCATTAAAAACTCTGCCATTTGGACTTTCTGAAAGACGAATATATAGAGTCCCACAGACTGAAGCTGAGACAAGGAACAGGAATCTGGGGAGATAGTCCAGGCATGGGTATAGACATCAAGGGCCAAGCCGCTGAGCAGGGATGGTCTCAGACAGAGGAAAGGAGCCACCCTGAGTCCTGTGCTACAGGTTTGTTCAAAAGAAGAACTAAGTCTTACTTACTCACTGACTGAAGCTGGGTTCTTAACCCTTAGTGGTCTGAAAACCTAAGATACTCCAAAAATATAGGCACTTTCTCTCTCATACACCATTAGGAAGGCACTTGGTTTACCTGCCTGGCCAGGAGCTCCATGGGCCCTCAAAGACCTGGACTAAAAAGATGCTAGGGAGACCCTCCTGCAACACTCCAGTGACCAGGGCAGTACACAACATCCCAAAACTTAATCATGAGATAAAAAAAAAAAAAAAAGACAAAAACCTGATTTTTAAATGGTAGCAAGTTAAACAGTTAAAAAATACACAAATTCTACCTGAAGCCTAACCCCTCACCTGAGGGAAGACCTGGCATTTGCTGTGGCTGTTTTCTGAGTTACTGTGACATGCTGGAATGAGGCTGTCTGACCCCAGGAGAAAATGGTATGGCCTGGAGAGGGCTTGGAGCATATCTGAGGTGTGTACATTTTGATTTTATGTATGGTCAGGTGCTCTTTTGCTGAGAGCAATCTTCTGGATTTATCTAGTGAAGGAGTTGGCAAACTTTTTCTTAAAGGGACACAGTAAATATATTCAGCTCTGCAGGTCTTTCTGTCTCTGTCCTGATTACTCAGCTCTGCAGTTTTAACAATATGTCCTCAAATGGGCATAGCTCTGTCCCATTCAAACTTTATTTACCAAAACAGACCACCAGCCTGTGGGACATAGCTTCCCAACCCATAACCTAGCACTTTCCTGGACAAAATTTCACACAACCACATACAACGTGTATGTATCATGCTCCAATTGTGCCCTAATATATCAATAGTGTTGAAACAAATCTGCTTTTCCAAAACGATCATTATCACAGAACTGACTGCAAAGAAAAACAGGTTTCAAAAAATGACTTGGACATGTAAATTCAACCTGAGCCCAGGACTCAAGGTTAACCCTTTTTAAAAGAAGAAATTTAGTTTCGAAAAGTGCAGAGGGAAGAGCACTCACTGAAGGGTCGGTCTGTCTCACTATGCGGGTCAATTTTATTCCATCCTAAAAGCCCTACACACTCTCAAGATAAATAGGTCCCTCGTATAAGGAAATTATGTGCTATAAACTCTATTACTGCCGTGAATCAAACTTTAACCCAGTTACAGAAACAAGCAGTTCCTCAGCACTCATGCCTGAGCATTTAGACCAAAGCTCTAAGGAAGAGCACAGGGAGATGTGAATAACCTTGATGGGCACAGGGCTGGGACGGGGTGGGGTGAGCCCTTCTTGAAATAGGGTTGTTTGGGACGCCAGTATGGCTCAGTAGGTTGAGCATCCAACTCTTGATTTCAGCTCAGGTTATAACCTCATAGTTCGTGGGTTCCAGCCCCGAGTCAGGTTCTATGCTGAAACCACAGAGCCTGCTTGGGATTCTCTCACTCGCTTGCTGCCACTCCCATGCTGGTGTTCTCCCTCCCCGCCTCTCAAAATAAATAAATAAACTAAAAAAAAAAGAAAAAGAAAGCAAGAATAGGGATGTTTGAGCTGGGATACAAAGTATGACCTGAGGGGCACCTGGGTGGCTCGGTTGGTTAAGCACCTGACTCTTGATCTTGGCTCAGGTCATGATCTCAGTTCCTGAGTTCCAGCCTCGCACTGGGCTCTGCACTGACAGCTCAGAGCCTGCTTTGGATTCTTCCCAACCCCTCTCTGCCCCTCCCCCACTCATTCTCTCCCCCTCTCTCTCTCTCTGTCAAAATGAATAAACTTAACAATAACAACAACAAAAAACAGTGTGACTTGAGCACACTGGGGCTGGTTTGCTAGAGACTTGGGGGTCCCTGGGAATGTTGTGCAGTAGGAAGGGAGGTGCAGGACCCAACTTCTCCAGGTAAGCAGGACTTCACCCTTGAGGACTGGGAAGAAAGAGGTCATCTGTGCCAGGGAAACTCTTGAGAAGGGGAGGGGGGAACATCCAGGGGGATGATGCAGGTCCATACCACAATACCCCCAACTGTCCCACTCTAAGGAAGGTCCTGGGCAGAAGGCTGCACTGTCATAGCATCCTGTCCCACTGAGATCTCTTAACAACGACAATCCTCACTTGGTGCATTCTGCCTGTGGCTGCAGCTCCATAGCCTACTCCAGCCCGGGGACAGCAAGAGAGCCCCAGGAACCTTCTTAGGACCTTTCAGGGGCTCAGCCTCCATCTGGTCACTGCCTTGGTCCTTCAATTCTTCTGACCTTTATATGGACACTGGGCCTGACTAGTGGGCATATCACTTCACCCCCCAACCTGGTGGTGCCCTGCCAATCCCACACTGGGGCTGTCTGGACCTGGGGTCTCAATGCAGGTTTTCTAAGCCTTCTGCTTCGTGTTAAGAGAAGCCAACACAACTCATCAGGTGGACAATCACTTTATTAAAATGAGACACGTGACCAACAAATTCTTCTATCCTACTGAAAGGACTCACTCACTCTTTCAAAGGCTTCTCACAAGGTAGACAATCTTACTGTCAGCCTCCAATGGCCATGGCGCCTGGGCTCCAGTTTCTGGGGAAGGTGAGGCACTGAGAAGAGAGGGAAAGGGACAAGGAACACACAGCACCCCAGACTTGGGATCATTTGACCCCACTCAATGCACACCCTATTGGTAGAAGAAGCACATGGGAAACTGGGGCATTGACAAGACAGCTCCCCATATCCCAAGGCTGCAGTGCCCCAGGCTAGTTGCACACCACACAACCTTGCACCACAAATATACATATATGTACACCCACATTCATGCATACTCAGACACAAGTGCCCACACACACATGCACACCACATGCACTCACACACGTGCACAGTTTTCCTCTCCTCTTCCCACTTCCAAATCTTGCCCAATTGTGTCAGAAAAGGTCTTTCTCTGTTCAATTCTGAGCAAAAGATCAGCAGTTCTTATGTGTGATCAGTATTCATTCCACTCCTGATCCACCTGTCCCGAAAAGGAAAACCCTAAAGTACAAAAATTAGATTAGAATCATCAACTTCTAAAACCCATGAAAAAACCCAGAGCCCTGAGGGACCTCAGGTGGATCCCCATGCACCTCAGCCACTTCAGCCCACACCTTCCCAAGCCCTATCCAAGACAAACAATTTCACACCTGGCTGGAGCAGCAGAGTTTTGAAATCACTAGCACTGAAACCATGCTCATTGCTACTACTTTGTGCACACAGTAATTTAAGCTTCCAGAGAAGGCAAAGAACCAACTGCTGCTTATGGTTGTTTATCTGAGTAATGCCTTAACCCAGAAGGGAATTTCTGCAGCACAGGAGGCTGGTCAGTTACTAACCACCTAGGACACCCCATCTTCTAGTTCACAGGCCTGTGTGGCCCAGCAGGATGTGGATGCTGTCAGACTCCTAACAAATACTGCTAATGCAGCAGACAGTGACCTCTCCAAGGGACCAGTGACCCAGGGGGTGCTTCATATGTAGAGAGCAGAAGAGTAGCTCAGGGTCCCCACCTTCATGGGAGCATAAACCCAGTAAGGGCTGTGAGATGCATGTGCTCATCACCATGTTATTACAAGTCTACACCAGAAAAGTAGTTCACCCTGCTGGTCCAAAAGAGGAGGGGGAAGAATATAGAAATGCTTCATTTGAGCTGGGCCCCAAGGGCAGAATCTGGACTTACAGAGATTGAGGAGGGAGGAAAAAATGCTAGAAAAGATGAAGTGACAGAAATACATAAACACGTGAAAATCCATTTCCAAGAAAAGTAAATGAAACCAAATAAAAGGAGATCCAAACTTTAAACAAGGATTTTTTACATGAGAGGAGATCATGTACAAGGAAAAAGCATCCCTGTTGGAAAGACCACTTATATTCAGTGTGAAAAGGCTCACAGTGATGACAGGGCCTCCCATGGACTTCCTTGGGCACCAGATGCCCTCCAGGACTCCAGGGACTGGGGGTAGGGTGGAGATCAGGACCAGCCATCAGCCTGTGAGAGTGAGAAGGGCTGGAACCAGCAATTGAGTCCTAAAGGATGGGTGTGGAGGGAAGCACTGAGAGCTGTGAAATAGCACAGAGTACACTCCAGACACATACACACAACTTAAATGAATGCCTCCAGTCACTCCATCAAACAAATCAATCTGAGCACCAGCACTACCTTCAGAGGACCTCCCTGTTCCCAGTCCCTATAAGTGCTCTCCACTTAACCCTTCCAGGAAAAGACACCATTTGTAAATGTAGCGCTCAGCATGGACCAGGAGCCAAAAGGGAAGGTTAAGTTCAGGAGCATCTCAGCCTCCTAACAGGGAACTTTAAACATCTCAGGCATGCCCACACACCACACTCCATCTGAATGCTAATGACCCATTCAAATATAAGCCTGTTACCACCAACAGGGTGGAGGAGTCATGCAAGGTAAAGTCAGACCAAGACCAAGAAGTCCATCCTATCTGGTCACCTTCAGTCCTTGGTTCAAGAACCAAAAAGAGAAACAGGTTGTTAAGTGAAAAAGAATAACAAGAATCAGCACCACATTTACAAATAAGCACACATTTACAATCTTGATTGTTTGTTTTTAAAGATTTTATCTTTCTTTTTTGTTTTGTTTTTTGAGAGAGAGAGAGAGAGAGAGAGAGAATGCACACGAGCAAGCAGGGGAAGGAGAGAGACAGAGACAGAATCTGAAGACAGGCTCCAGGCTCTGAGCTAGCTGTCAGCACAGAGCCTGACACGGGGGCTTGAACTCCCAAACTGTGAGATCATGACCTGAGCAGAAAGAAGTTGGATGCTTAACCAACTGAGCCACCCAGGCACCCCAAGATTTTATCTTTAAGTAATCTCTACACCCAACATGGAGCTCGAAGTCACAACCCTGAGATCAAGAGTGGCATGCTCACTGACTGAGCCAGCCAGGAGCCCCTACAATATTGTTGTTTTTTTAAAGTGGAGGACTTGTAATTGAGGTCTCTGAATTAATGTTTTGGGATATATTTAACAAAGTTAACCTGGAGAGCAGAAACCAACATACTTAAGTAGTGGCCATCAACATTAAAGACAAAACCTTAATGGTCTTCAGATTCCTAAACACAAATCACAGACTGCCCAGTAAAGAACACAGCACCGGTAGTATCTCACTCCAGCATTGTGTGTGGGAACAAAGCAGGTTTTGGGACAAGTCGTCTCCAGAAAATAGACAGTCACGAGGCCGGCCTGCTGACAGTTCTCTGGGCTGTTCAAACTCACCCCAGGGATGTACAGGGCCAGGCCTGGGACATTAGGTTCCCAGGCCTCAACCTCCATCCCTAGAGTCATGGGAGAATGGGGGGGCACAGGGAATGGGTACTAGAGAAAGCACAGATCCTATCCTGGGAAGATAACGTAGGGAATATATTTTTATCTTCTCTCAGACACAGTTGATCTCCTGCAAACTTCTGAAAATAGGGAACAATGTGGACCACACAGATCCCACTCAACTCCGTCTGTACTCCGGCCCCATGCCTTGGCTTCTAAGCACCTTTTCCCAAAGACATGAGATCGAAAGCCCATCTTCATCTCCAAGTCATAGCACACAGTAGGAGAAGGTGCACTTATACTGATCACAAGTTAAGAGTGGGGAAAGACTGTTAACAAGTGTCTTTAAAACTATCAGTAGCTCCCCTAGGCTCATACTGGAGATAAGGACTTGGCTTTTGTGTTTGCTCTCTCAAAAGTGCCCAGTGAGCACCCAACACCAACCACCTGGAAGTGGACCGACACGAGCATCTGAACTGCCAGCAGCCAGGGCCATTAGGCCAAAGCCCAACCCTGCAGCCAGAGAGGAACAGATGCTGTTGGGGAAGCACGTAACACAGAAACAAAGGTACTGCCTGTGAAGGGGAATCTGAGCAATATTAAATGTCCACAGGGAAATAGCAACCAGGAGTCCCCCTGGTGTGGGATGTCACTGTGAGGGCGAGCTGGCTACATTTGCCTCCCACGGGAAAGGAACAGCCTCTGTTCCTTCCCAGCTGCCTCCTCGGCCATGTGCTTCCATGGCCTACAAAGGGTTACACCTGCCATTTCCATGCCATCTGCAATGTGCCCATCGGGTGTCACATCACAAAATGGGAAGTCTTAACCCTTCCAGTGCCAACTCCCTCAGGGCCTGGCCAAGACACAGCTCTAACCACCAGCTCCATTGAGGCCCATGGCTGGAAATGGCAGGGAGGTTTTGCACAGACAATTGCAGGAAGGGCCAGAAAAGCTACCTCCATTCCTAGGAGGAGACAGGAGTAGAAAGTAGGGGAACCAAGGGTGCTTCTTTTGTCATTTTCATCAGGGGGCCCAGCAATGTGGGAAAGCCTGGAGGCTCTTCCTGGGCTTCCTTTGTCAAGCTCCTCCCTGCACATATTCTGTGGTGTCAGAGCACACTGGCAGCTGCCCCAGGAGGATCAGAGCCAGCAGGGAAACTTACTTCTAAGACTAATGTAAGTTTCTGGTCTCAATAAAGCCCATGGGCCTAAGAAACAGTTCCTACCAGCGAAAAGTTCTCTTAGCACTTTCTGTACAGCTGTAAGAGCTGAACCAGAAATCCCACATTTAGCTTCTACCCTGTAAATGGAAATCTTCCTCTTGGGCAGGGAGCTGTTCAGATACCTACAATAAGCTCTGGGAAACAGCAGAACTGGACTTGAACATATCATATTAGTGGCCCTTTTGTAAAAGATACTGTTCAAGATAAAAACAAGGCCCTCACCACATCCTTGAGGTCTGGTCAGCCTCTCTGACCTCATCTGCCATCTGTGCCCCACCAACCCTGGACCCCATTCTCTTACGTCACACTGACAGTCTGGCTGCTCCTCTGACGGTTAGCTCACTCCCACCCCAGGGCCTTTGCACATCCTGCTTTCTCTGCCTAGAAGTCTCCTTCCTCCAGGTCTCTGAACTACCCTCTTTTATAGGTCTCACCTGAGAAACCAAAATGGCACGTAGCTCCCTTTCACACATCCTTGGTGGACCTCTAACCTCTTTTTCACTTCATCACCACTTAACATTCTATTTATTTGTCTATGTGCCCTCCTAACCCCATCTCCCATAAGAACATGGAACACCTCTTTGTTCACTGCTACCATCCTAGGGCCCAGGAAGAATAAGGGCTCAATACATAGGTGTTTAACACACAAGAAAAAGCATTTTCATAATTCCCAGGTATCATTCTCCCTTCCTAAAAAAAACCAAAATGTCTTCAGGCCAATTAAAAAAATAAGGATCAAAAACAAAACCCTTACCTCATAACAAAATTAACTCAAAATAGGTCAGAGACCTATTAAAAACTAAACTTATAAAAACTCTTAGAAAAAAGCTGAAGGGTAAATTATGACCTTGGATTCAGCAACAGATTATTAAATGTGACACCAAAAGCACAATGAAAGAAAAAAAAAAAAGAAATTGGGACTTCAACAAAATTAAAATCTAATGTGCAAAGGACACTAATAAGAGAATGAGGGGTGCCTGGCTGGCTCAGTCAATACAGCAGGCGACTCTCGATCTTAGGGCTGTAAGTTCAAGCCCCACATTTGGTGTAGAAATTACTTAAAATAAAATCTTAAAGGGACCCCTGGGTGGCTCAGTCACTTAAGGGTCTGACTTTGGCTTAGGTCATGATCTCACAGTACACAAGTTCGAGCCCCAGATCGTGCTGTGTGCTAAGAGCTCGGAGCCTGAATCCTGCTTCAGATTCTGTGTCTCTCTCTCTCTCTCTCTTAAAAATAAATAAACATTTAAAAAATTAAATAAAAAAAATAAAATCTTTAAAAAAGTGAAAAAACAACCCATGAAATAGGAGAAAATATGTGCAAATTATTTATCTGATAAGGGTGTAGTGGCCAAAATATACGAAGAACTCTTATAATTAAACAACAAATCCAATTAAAAAATAGGCAAAGGACTTAAATAGACATTTCTCCAAAGAAGATATTCAAGTGGCCAATAAACACATGAAAAGATGTTCAACATCATTTATCATCAGATAAATGCAAATCAAAATCACAATGAGATACTACCTCAAACCCACTAGGATGGTTGTTAACAAAAAAAGAAAAAAAAAAAAAAAGAAAAAAGAAAAAACAAGCGTTGTCAATGATGTGGAGAAACTGGAACCCTCATACACTGCTGACAGGACTATAAAATGGCGTGGTGACATGGTTAACAGTCTGCCAGTCTCTCAAAAAGTTAAATACAGCATTACATATGACCCAGCAATTCTGCTAGGTACACAAGCTAAGAGATGTGAAAACATATTCACACAAAAATCTATACACAAATGTTAAAAGCAGCACTATTTACAATAGCCAACAAGTAGAAACAACCCAAATGTCCATCAACAGATGAACAAATGAACAAAATGTGATATATCCATACAATGAAGTATTATTCATTCATAAAAAGGAATGAAGTTGATTCATGTCACAATGTGGATGAACAGTGAAAATACTACGTTGAGCAACAGAAGCCAGGTAAAAAAAAAAGGCCACATAGTGTATGATTCCATTTATATGAAATGCCTAGAACAGGCAAATCCACGGAAACAGAAAGTAGACTAGTGGTTCCTAGGGCCCTGAAGGACACAGAGATGAAAGAGGGGATAGTGACTGCTAATGGGTACAGGCTTCTTTTGGGGATAAAAACGTTCTGGTATTTGATAGAGATGATGAGTGTACAATATCATGGATGCATTAAATGCCAATGAATTACACACTTTAAAATGGTTAAATTGGGGGAGTTTTTTAGGTTCTGTGAGTCAACCATCCAGTTCTCACAGAGTCTGAGGCCACAACAAGCCCACCCCACAGGTGGGAACTAAGAACCACCTCCAAGCAAAGGAAAGCTGATGCCTGGTTGTGTGGCCATGTGGTACACACAAGAACCAATCTAGCAATGGGGAACCAAGGCAGAAAGAGGGTAAGGCCTCAGACAACTGGGGTCACACAAACCACCACCATCAGAATACGATTTAAGTCAGGCTCATCGTAGGCTTCATACTGTCTAAAACCAAAACAACACATGCTACGGTTTTACATTAACACATTACTGGGAATGTGCCACCCACCTAAGTCTCACAGGTGTTTTATTCATCTGTCCAAATACCGGCTTAGTTTCTACCAAGAACAAGGGGCTGACTGGGCCCCTGGGACACCCTGGGGCCTCCTCCCTGGAAACCCTGGGAAGATATGCAAGAAGGCAGGTGCATGGGCAGTGGACATCAGGCGGAGAGACACACAGTGAGGTCCCTATCACTCTGAGAGTTGCAGTGATCCCTAGATCACACATGGAATCAAACCATCTACTTTATCCACTGGCTATAGCTCCTATGGACAAATGACACCAAGAGGGAAGTGAGACTGGTCTCTAATCAAAATTATATTATGTCAGAAAACAAAGTATGGGATATCACAGAGTCAGTACTGAAGTGAAGAAGCACATGCAGGGGTAAGGTGAGCTCCAAGCACTGGGCAGGGAAGCCAGGGGCTCAGAGATAGGAAGGTGCCATCAGCATCGCAGTACATCAAGTAGAAACCAGAATGCCTGGTTCACCTCAGTTTTCCTCACCTGTGAAATGGGAAATGCTCTGACGGCTCCATGAAGGGTAGCTGTGAATATTATTATTATTGAAAATAAGACTGCTGGAAACGGAAGTTGTTCCACCTGACAGGCTACCAGCCACAGCCCCTTTGCAATTCCAGAATCTCTGCTGAAAGTATTCTGCTTAAATTTAACCACAGTGGCTGCCACCCTTTTGTAACAGAGGACTCCCCTGCCCTGGGTGATGTACGTGATAAAGCTCCCTGAGGAATATATATGCCTGGGTCAAGCCCATTTTTCAAATATTTGATTACGGAAAATGGCAAAAGTAGCAATGCCCTCAGAAGTAGCACAAACAACAGGATTCACAGCGCACATGCACCACCCAGGCTGCAGGTCTTCCATACACTGCTCCTTTCCCCCATACCCCACTAGCTCCTGTGAAGCAACTCCTACACAACATTCATTTATGAATGCACTGGTCAGTATTTGTATCTACAAACCACTATAATTCCGTGACCTGACCTCCAACAATTTAACAAGCATTTCTTAGTCTTTGTCAGAGTCACACTTAGGTCCTCCCAAAACCTTTCCTTTCAATCATTTATTTATCTTATTTCCCCACAGTCAGGTTTGCTGGTGGCATCCCCGTAGTATAATGCAACATGCCCCTGATTTACTATAAACTAGATTCTGCGGCCAAAACAAGCACACATCCTTCCAGTAGCACAGGTACCCTTCTTGGGTGCAGGCGGCCACTGAGGATCACTGTCTGGACTCACCATTTTATTAGGTGTCTGAAAACTTATAAACTTCTAATTCCATCATTTCATTTTAATTAGCCAGAATATGTCAATAGCAGCACTGTCCACTAGCCACATGTGGCTATTTAAATAGACTAAAATTAAATAAAATTAAAAGTTGACTTCTTCAAACTATTCCAGGTGCATTGGACAGTGAGGGTACAGAGAGTTCCAGGAAGTTTTGTAGGGCAGCACTGATCTTGTTCTCACCCACTATTTTGTTCCTCGAGAGTTCAGTCCATAGAAAAGAGGATAAATGCTTGTTTCTTTCCCTTTATTTACCAATTTTCGAAATGAGTTGGTTCCCTAGCACCCCCCAAAGAGGACCAGCAAGATTCTTCCTTTCCTTTGAGTACCAATATAAATGAACCTGTTGATTTTTAACACATTTGACACTCCAAATTGGGAATCTGTTCTTATTCATACTCCCGTCTCACCGTTAGTAGTCTTACACATGTTCCCAATGCAGATTTAGAATTAAAACATTTTAGCTTAAGTGCCTTGATTTTATACTTGCATTTTTCTTTGGTGCTGAAAATTCTGGTTCTTAAAGACATTAATTACTACTTATTTGTTATCTCCTATAATACAGTTGTCCCCACTTACCCACGGTTTTGCTTTCCACAGTTTCAGGTACCTGTGGTCAATCATGGCCCAGGAGCAGATGATTCTCTGGCATATCATAAGGTCAATAGTAGCCTAATGCTATGTCACAATGCCTGCGTCACTCACCTCACTTCATCTCATAACACAGGCATTTTATCATCTCACATCATTACAAGGGTGAGTACAGTACTAAGATTTTTGAGAGAGAGGCCAAATTCACACAACTTTTACTATAGCATAGCTATAATTGTTCTATTATTAGTTATTGTTGTTAATCTCTTATTGTGCCTAACTTATAAACTAAACTTTATCATAGGTCTGCATGTATACAGGAACAAATCACAGTATATATAGGGTTTGATACTATCTGCGGTTTCAGGCATCCCACAGTGGTCTTGGAAAGTGTTCTGGTGGGTAAGGGGGCACTACTGAAACAGTAGTGAGTATTGGTATTATTAACCTAAAACCAAAAATAATTCTTAAAGATAGTTACTGATTTTTTAAAAAAAGTTTTTGCCCTTACGGCGTATCTCACTAAAACATTTATAGTCTACTATGTTTAAAAGTTGAGCAAAGGAAATCCTGAAACATTAGTTAAGTCACAACTTGAATCACAACTGACATACACCTAGATTCATATTAATTTCCTTTTGCTTTTTAGGGTTTGCTTCTCTCCCCCCGCCTCACAACTTGCCATACTTTTGTTTCATAATTATGTAAAACACCCATCTGGTGCTACACAGAAAAGAAAACCAGAGACATCTCCTGGTAACCCTGTCCTCTCTCATCCCTCCTCCTAGAAATAACCATATTGTTCATTTATGGTTTGTATTTCCATATTTAAAAATAAAATAGAAGCAAATACACATACATCCATGTCCCTCCACCTTTCCTTGGAGAGGTAAGCATACTGTATCTCTTTATCCCCCACCTTGCTTCTTCCACTTCTCATTTCACCCTAGAAATCCCATCACCATGACATAAGGACGTCCCTTCTTCCTTTGCTCAGGGGGCTTGATGCCATCCCCACCCAGGAGATCCATCCCCATAAGTCTCTAGCCCCAACTGACAAACATCTAAGTCATTTCCAGCTTTGTTACTTCAGAATGTTAGAATGAACATCCTTGTCACAATTCTTATGTTTGACAGTGTATCTTTGTGATACATTTTTCTAGAAGCGGAATTTCTGAAGCAAAGGGTAAACAAATCTCTCTCTGAAGAGCTGTGAGCCTCCAAAAGCAATATATGGCAGTGCTTGATTCCCATCAATAGACTGGCATCCACCTCTGGGGACAAAAGGTCAGAAATGTTGTCTTGAAACTCCAATGAGCATTATTCTTAGTATCAGAAAGACTTGAGCATCTTCTATACCTTTGGTAAGAGCCATCTGCACTCACTTTTTCTGTGAACTGTTTTCCTCTAAGTCACACCCATTTTTAATCCTTAACACCCAACATAAGGCAAAGTCATTCAGCACATGAGCAGTGTGTACCTGCTGAATAAACAGGACCCCTGACAGGCAAAAATTGAGGGGCAGATGCCACATCCATTAGCCCAAGCAGGCAGTCTGACCCAAGGTGTGCACACCTACAACTGTGTACAGTGTGGGGCACTGTGTGGGGGCTGTGTGCATATGTCAGGCTCACCAGGAGCCAACCCTCCTCCTGTCTCGCTCCTCTTCTATGCTTATTAAGTTCTGGGTGGCAGAAATGGGGAGACCCGAGGTGACCACAGGCCACGGTTCAACTGAAAGAGGGTGCTGGGCTGGTGTTAAACAGAGAAAACAGAAGGGGTGCCTGGGTGGCTCAGTCAGTTGAGCGTCTGACTTTGGCTTAGGTCATGATCTCATGGTTCATGGGTTCCAGCCCCCCGTCAGGCTCTGTGCTGACAGCTCAGAGCCTGGAGCCTGCTTCAGATTCTGTGTCTCCTTCTCTCACTGCCCCTCGCCTGCTCACGCTCTGTATCTCTCTCTCAAAATAAATAATAAAAACAATTTAAAAAATTTAAAAAAGAAAATACAAAATCAATTTGTTGAAATGACTTACACCCCACAACAATGAGTACACAAGCTGACATATTTATAAATCCTTAAAAAATAATTACTCAAGGGTATTTTTTTGCCCGTTTGACATTAGCCATCACATGCCATGACTATTCACAGACTGTCCTTTCCCATCAAACCCCTTCATGCAATGGCTGTCTTCCCTCCTGGACATGGAAGGAGGAGGTCTGTTTTTTTCTTTTTCTTTCCTTCTCTCTGCCATCTTTTCTTTCTCTTTCTTTCTTTTCTTTCCCTCTCTTTCTTTTCTTTCTTTCTTTCATCATTCATTCATTCCACAAGTACTTACTGCTCTGACCATGGTTTTTTTTTTTAAACTATTTTTTATTTTTTTATTTTATTTTATTTTTTTAATTTTTTTAACGGTTCATTTATTTTTGAGACAGAGAGAGACAGAGCATGAACGGGGGAGGGGCAGAGAGAGAGGGAGACACAGAATCGGAAGCAGGCTCCAGGCTCTGAGCCATCAGCCCAGAGCCCGACGCGGGCTCGAACTCACGGACCGCGAGATCGTGACCTGAGCTGAAGTCGGACACTTAACCGACTGAGCCACCCAGGCGCCCCTATTTTTTAATTGTTTTATTTTTGAGAGAGAGAATATGAGTGAGGGAGAGGCAGAAAGAGAGGGAGACAGAAGATCAGAAGCCAGCTTTAAGCTGACAGCAGTGAGCCCAATGTGGGGTTTGAACTCAAGAACCATGAGAGTATAACCTGAGCTGAAGTAGGATGCTCAACCAACTGAGCCACCCAGGATCCCCTGACCATGTACTTTTGAGTTAACAAAGGACTAGGCAGAAGCAGGAGCACCTAGCCTAGGACCTCAGAGAACCCTAAGCTAGCCTTACTGCCTTCAGACAACAACCGGGACTGCAGGACAAGGGCAGGCACTCACCACACTGGGCTGAGCTTCAGGTGAGACCTTTTCCAGATGTAAAGTTCCATGATTTTTAAATGCTAATGTCTAAAGATAGCCTGATGACAGCCAAGTGCCAGACCCATCCTCTATGGATGCCCCACTATGCCACCAACACCAGGTAAGAAGCCATTAGGACCAGGTATCAAGCATCATCAACACTGGTGATCCTCAGCTAGCTCTAGGAAACCAGCATAGACTTTAGGTCACTTCTTGTCTCCAGGGGGCTCTGAGGGTCTCAGGTAGAGCTAGGGCAGGGGGGCGTGTAAAATGGTAGAGCTGCCATGACAACAGTCTGGCAAGTCCTCAAAGGACTTGTTCACCAGTTACCATATGATCCAGCAATTCCACTCCTAGGTATATACCCAAAGGAACCAAAAACATATCCACACAAATTGTGTTCACAAATGTTCATAGCAGCACTATTTGCAAATGCCAAAAGGTGGAAACCACCCAAATTTATCCTGATGAATAAATAAGTGGTCCATCCATGCGATGGAATTACTCAGCCATAAAAGCATATGAAGCACTGAATCATGCTACAATGTAGATGAACCTCAAAAACATTACTCTGAGAAAAGCCAGACACACACGTTATATAGTCTAGGACTCTGTTGATATGAAATGTCCAGAACAGGTAAATGTATAGAAACAGAAAGCAGATAGATTAGTGGGAGAGGGAGGATAAGGAATGACAGCTAATGAGGATGGAGTTTCTTTTGGGGGTGATAAGTGTTCTGGAACTAGACAGAGATGATGGTTGCACAACTCTTGAATATACCAAATAAATAAACAAACACTGAATTTTAAATCATAAATCGGTGAACTGTATGGTAAGCAAATTATATCCCGATTGTAAAAAAACAAACAAAACTAAAGCACTGCTAAAGCTTTTGTTAGAACATTCTGGAAATGTTTTCCTGCTAACAGGAATACTTGACCATACTTTTTTTTTTTTTTTTTTTGCTATATGCAAGTAAGAGCTGAAACCTCACAAAACCAACCCCAACTCTCGTCTTGAAGCAGGCAAATCCAGGCAGCCGGTTCTCACCCCATACAGCTATGCTGTTAGAGAGACATGCACCCCTCAGCAAGTCACCTGCTGGCTAGCCTGTAAAAGCAGCTGACCAACTCAGGAGGTCCTCCAAGCTGTCTTAGAGTTCTAAGACAATTCCCAGTTCTACCTTCTTCTCTAGGTAAGTAGTTCTGGGCCAAAACATGGCTGGCCAGACTCTGATGGTAACAAGATAAAAATTCCACCCAGGTCTCAGGCTCTGCCCTGCTGGGTCCTTTCAGCCCTTGAGAGTCCTAAGCAAGGGGTGAGGCCGGCTCAGTTTCCTCACAGGTGTGAGTTGGAGTAAGGGCAACCAGTTCCAAGCACCAGTGCAGGGCCCTGCACTACCGACAGTGGTGAGGGAAAAATTCTACTCATTTTGGTTAGTGTTGGGAAATCACAAAAGTGGCCAGAGGACAAAGGCCACCTGGCTAGGATTAATTATCCTCTTCCTGATCTTCCCAGGAAGGTTTATCCCATTTAGGCCTGGGCTTTTCAAGTGAGTGAACCCTGAGATAGGAGGGGTGAGCAAACAGCCTCCCTGGAAGGAACAGGCAGGGCCTGGGTGATCCTGTGGTAACAGCCCAGTACACAATTCTGGAGGAACTTGACTCTCTATTTCCTCTAGGAGGTAGCTGTAAGCTTCTGAAGCAGTGCTCAGTTTCAAATGTCCAAGGAGCTGAATGAGGTTCACTGGACAAGTCAGAGCCTTCATTCCAGACACCAGACCTCAACCACTCACCTGGCTTCTGGGCATGGGATGCTGGTCCTACCAGCTGGCCATGGCGGCAGCTACGTCAAAAGGCAACTTGTGTCAACGTGCTGACCAACCTAAAAAAAAGGACAGAAAAAGAAATACTGAGTTTCCAAGGAAAGTTTCTGGAATGTATGGACAATTTTCAATGTCTCTGACCCCTGGAATTAGTAAAAATTTAGATTAAAGTAAAATTTAGATTTCAGAGCTCTGCCTCTACTACCTTCCACAAGGAGGCAGGCTGAGGAAATAAATTTCAATCACTCTCTGACCTATGACCTGATGCAGTGCTAACCAATAAACACTAGCATCCCAGACACTGACTTCAGCAATATGGACACAGATATGAGGTAGTAACATGCAGCCACACACCAACATACTGAACACACAGAAAATGGCTCAACATTTCAGTTATGACAGTAATAACATTAATAGCAGAAACAGTAATACTTAGAATTTAACAGGTGCTTAGTAGCAAATTCCAGTTACTATGCTAAAACTCTGTATCTCTTTGAATCCCCAGGACAACCTTGGGGTTACATGATCATCCCCATTTTCAGATAAGTGATCTAATGTGTCTAATATTCAGGAGTTTGCCCAGGGTCACCCAGGTCTCCCTCTACAGACATGACTTCTTTGCTGCCCGGTCCACACACCAGGGAAACCACTCACCATTCCAGGCAGTGCAGGGTTTGCCCTCAAGAAGCTGAGGGTGCAATGTGCCTGGGGCCCAGGCAGACTTTACCTCCATAGGGCAACTTGAAGTTTTACCCCAGGGATCATCTCCACAGGAATTACAAAACTGCCCAGGGAGGAAGGAAGTACCTGTTTTACAGACAGGAAAATTAAGGATCAAGAATGTTCAGAACTCCCCCAAGGTCACAGAGACAGTGTGGCTCCAGGACTTCCCCCTCCTTTATGACATCAGACACGCAGGGCTCCAGGCGCAGAGGCTAAACCTAGAGAACCAGCCAAATCCCAGACTCCTAGGCAGTGCTATCAGTTGCAGCTTGCCGAATATTGTCAGTATCACCTCTGTTGTCATTCTTTGAGCCCACATGACTACCAGGAGGCCTGGCTCTAATATGAAACCTTTATTTTTAAACTGGGTTCACAACAATTCACAGTTCATGGATAGCGAGAAACACTCCCATGGGAGAACTTGCAAAATAAGCAAATATCAATGAACTCTATGCAAAGACCTTTGGGCACCAAGGAGCATGCATGGCATCCTCCTCAGTGAGGCCCAGGGCCAGATGTAGCCACCACCAGGGCTAGTTCCTGGGGAGGGGAGCGCTTTCTGCCACTCCTTTTTGGCCCCATTCAGGCCAAAAAACACAGTGGACACCATTAATCCTAGTTCTTTCATATCTCTTGAACCATGGCCTCACTCTGCCATGGAGGGGGAAGCCCAGAAGGAGAGGCTTTCTGAGCACCTACCCTCTTCAGAAACAAAGTCAATACACACAAGTCAGCAGTATTTCCACACAGATTTTTAAAAATCCATTTACAATAGCATATATATGAAATACTTAAGGATAAATTTAATTTTTAAAAAGATGTTCAGGGTGCCTGGGTGGCTCGGTTGAGTGTCCGACTTTGGCTCAGGTCATGATATCACAATTAGTGAGTTCAAGCCCTGTGTCGGGCTCTGTACTGACAGTTCAGAGTCTGGAACCTGCTTCAGATTCTGTGTCTCCCTCTCTCTCTGCCCCTCCCCCACTGGTGCCCTGTCTCTCTCTCCCTCTCTCTCCCTCTCTCTCTCAAAATAAGCATTAAAAAATATATATGTTCAAGACGTATCAAGTAGAACCACAATAACACATCACTGAGAGAAATAAAACATAAAGGAAGATATGCCTTGTCCATGGATCAGAAGATATCAATTATCTCCCAAACTGATCCACAGATTCAATGCAGACCCAATCAAAAACTCCCAACATGTTTCTTTTTTTTGGTAGAAAAACAATCTGATTCTAAAATTTATATGGAAATGCAAAGGAACTAGAATAGTGAAAACTGAAAAAGGCAAACAAATATGGAGGACTTATCCTACCTGATTTCAAGATTTATCATAAAACTACAATAACCAAGACAGTGTGATAAAGACAGACAAGAGGGGCGCCTGGGTGGCGCAGTCGGTTAAGCGTCCGACTTCAGCCAGGTCACGATCTCGCGGTCCGTGAGTTCGAGCCCCGCGTCAGGCTCTGGGCTGATGGCTCGGAGCCTGGAGCCTGTTTCCGATTCTGTGTCTCCCTCTCTCTCTGCCCCTCCCCCGTTCATGCTCTGTCTCTCTCTGTCCCAAAAATAAATAAAAAACGTTGAAAAAAAAAATTAAAAAAAAAAAAAAGACAGACAAGAGATGGAATAGAATACACCCATGCACCTGTGTACAACTGATTTTTGACAAAGATCCAGTATCCTACTCTGCAAGACTGCAAGACCACAAGACACACTGGACAAAATTTTCCTGGAGGGTTAACCCAGCAAGGAAGAAGGCCTTCTTAATATGTTATCACAACACACACAATGCATGGATGGAATGCAATGTGCAAGAAATTTTAAGGTAAACTCAGACTTTCATACTCAAACATGGCTTTTCCCCATCTTAGCTCATGACAGATCGAGTCTTTCGGCTGCTCAGATTAAAACCTTGGACTGCCCTCTTGATAAGACTACCCCACCATCCAGTCCATCAGGAAATCGTTTTGTTTCTGCCATTAAACACATTTGGAGTCCAACAGCTTCTCACACCTCCAGTGGACACCATGTTTGGCGTTTGCGCAGAGTGAAGCCCTACTGTCTCCTGGCCTGAGGCATGCCTCCTGCTATCCTACCCTAGCCATGCTGGCTTCCGGGCCACGCCTCCAACATACCAGGAACTCTCCCTCCCTTTTTATGTTTTAAACAAAATTCCAGATACGTTATCATTTTAACAATCACTTCTCCAACTGGCATCCCAAATTGAAAATGATCTTTGAAAACACAACTACCATATAATAATCCCTAAATGTCAGCAAAAGTCCAGTTCATATTCAGCTTCACACAATTTCTCAGAAATGTCTGTATACGGCCTGTTATAACAGTAGCTGTTCGAGTTTTTAATACTATACCTGCTCCCTCAGCCTCAATCACTCTCACGCCCAGATGGCAGACCCTTCCATGCCCTCCCCCATGTTACCGCTCAAAATGTCTCCTTTGCAGAGGTCCACCCTGCTCCTTCTCTCCCACAGGCCTGATCTCTGCATATTCCATATAATGTAGTACTGTATGGACTTTCTCACCCAATAAGAACATAAATGCCACAAGTAAAGGGGTGTCTTATCTGCCTGATGTGATTGTATTTCAAACACCTAGAACAGTATTGGACACACACCAGTGCTTGATAAATATTTATGGAATGAATGAGCTGGGATGATTTAACACTGAAGGAGAAGGAACCTATCTGAGAAGCCCACACAGCAGCAGCCCCTCCATACAATTAGTGCAAAATTCACAAAGGAGCTGAAACCAAGCAGAGATCACTTAGCACCATCAGAACTAGGGACATTTCTCTAAAATAAACTGTAGTTGCTTTTTACTGATATATCATGTGGACTATTTTGCCATCTACCCGCACTGGCTGGATTTAGAGAGCTTTTACTGTTTTTATTTCCAACCCATACATTTAAAATAGTATCAAGTAACCCTTAAGTACACAATTACCAACTCATAAGAGACTCTTCCACTCCCTTGATAAATGATTATGGCTTGGCTTTGACCCCACACCTGGGTACTGTGGCGCGTGTGCGCGCGCGCGCACACACACACACACACACACACACACACACACACATTGCAACCCACCCAAACACAACGATTTCCTAGTCTAAAGGAGATCACACTTGGTAAGAAGGCAGCCATAGTAATTTACATGAAATCAAGTCACTGCACTTTGGGCAACAGAAGTCCTTTGTTGCCATTTCATCCTCTCTAGCTTAGACAAGTGAGGTTGACTCCTTTAAACTTGAGGGGAGGAGCACTGGGCAAAACCTGGCTGCTATCTGGGGAACTCCAGTTCTGAGGATACACTCGGGTTGCAGCACCCATGGTCAGCACAGGGATGAGTCTCTGGGGCCACAGGCATCTGACCGGGAAAACTAAGCTCTCCAAGGCACCCCTGGAGGGCCCCATCATCCCTTCTGAGGCCCTGCTCTATAGAAGCTGCACACCTCTGGTCTCTTTCTACCACCATCTGCACTCACCAAACAACTGTGCTGTGTAAAAATTTTTCAACTGTGTCTATAACTAAACATTTACCACCCTGGCTCTAATCCAGTCCTGGAAACATGACATAAGGCCAAAAAACTCCAAGAAGAAACCCAACAATACCCCTCACCTTCTCCCACCTCTAAGTCCACTAAGTCTACTAGCTCCGTGAAAACTGAGTGCCCCTAAAGAATTACCTAGACCCTGTCTGGCAAAGGTCTTAGTGACTGCACCACCAAATTGTCAAGGAGGGGACTCCCTGGCCAGCCCTATCAGAAAGGGAGAAACTGAGGCAGCACAGTAGTAAAGCATCTCAAGGAAGCCTAGAGGTCACACCATGTGCTGGCTGGTTCCATGTGCTGGCTGGCTGGAGAATGATTAACTTGGGCCGAAGATTCCATTTTTTAATCCAGGGTCGGCAAACTTCCCTAAGTTGTCCTGGTGAACGGTATTCCTGGAACACAGCCACACCCACCGGAATATGCACTGTGTACAGCTGCTTCCACCCATAAGGCAAAACTGAGTAATAGAAACAGAGACAGTACAGCCCCAGAGGCTGAAAACATGGACTACCTGGTTCTTGAAAGCAGGAGGAAACTGCAGCCCTGGCAGGCTGTGCTGAGTATCAAAGGGACAGAGGTGACCCAGACACAGTGGCACAACCACGACAAAAAGTCAGGGCACAGGCACACCAAGGAGATGCTCCAGCTCTGTATCAGCCCCAGGGCACAAAGCAGTACCTACTCTCTCCAAAGCATGGAGCCTCATTAACCCTATGTCCCCATGGAGTAGGGGCGGGGGCGGGGAGAATGACTTGGCATACTAGAGAGGCAAAGAACCAGCCCCATGAGGGCCAAGGAGCCAACGGTAAGGCCAGCTACACAGGCCCATCCTTGGCAACCAGAACTGGCCTCTCTCCACTGTCAAGGGGAGAAGGCATCCACTGGGGTAACAGCCAGTTTGTGCCCTCCAAGCCCCTGATCTATCCCTGTCCTCCTTCCCTTGGCCACGGTAACCATGGCCTCACTGAGGGATGATGGGTCATCCAACTCTTCACACTGTGCCAGTGCACAGTGCAGCCTTTCCTAAGGCCCTCAATACCCCCCAATGCTTGTAACATCTTACCGTGACCTTTGAGGCCCTGCCTGCTTTAGGCCGAAGTGACTCTATGAAGTCATCTGGCATGCATGTATATATGTGTACACACACACACACACCACATTCTTGGCTCCGACCACACTGGCCTTGTCTCAATTCTTCATACCACCACATCTTGCCTCCACCACTGGGCCTTTACACAGTGTTCCCACCACTGGGAAACCCCTTCCCTCCTCCCACTCATCCTTCAAAACTCAAGCACCTGTTACTCAAGCATGCTCGCCCTAATCAGTCCCTCCCCATTCTCCCTTCTATTACTGAGGACTACAGCCCCACCACTTGGCACAGCTGATCTTGACATTTGACATACAGCATCCCATTAGGTTCTCTTCCCCAAACACTCTTGAGAAAGGCTCTTATTCACCTCTTTATCCAATTCCTAATGAAGCACACAGGAGGAAATAGCATCCTCCATGAGTTATAAATACTCAAAACATCATAGACAAGAGGCAAAAACATAGCAACATAAATATAAACCCTACCCTTAATTAGAATAGCAAGTCAACACCAGGAAGAAGCAACATGGAGATAGGCAAGGCCACAGCACCACACTTCCCCTCTGGGAAGCTCTCCCCACCTCCCTTACACTACTATTTGGAGAAAGGCAAAGAGCCTGAAGAAAGGCACTCAGAGGTTCCAGAGGCCTCTACGGCCTTATATCTGGGAAGGCCTCCTCTGCCACTGCTGAGAAGTATGAGTTACCCCAGCATCTACGCACCCACATCTTGTACTCCCCTTCCTTTCCTAGCCTATCCTAAAACAGCCAGCACAGTCCTTCCAACAGATCTCCTTCCTCTCCAAGGCTTGGCTCCAACATACCCCTTTACCCTGGGCATTCCAGGAATCCCTCCCTTTCACACCACCAAAACCATCCTGAATGTTATAGCACATCCTCCTGATGAATCATGACTAGCTGCAGGAGCCCACCTGACCCTTGGGCAGACCATGCTGAGGACCAAATGACAGGCCCTGGCACTAGGCAGGCTCTCAGAAGTAACTAGTTCTCACTTTGAAGAGTATGATTAATGTTTTCCCTCAAAATATTTCAACTCCTATCTAGAGTTTCCACACTCACCCCCCAGCAGCTGCCCTGGCAAGTCCACAAAGATCATCAAAACTTTAGGGGTGCCTGGGTGGCTCAGTTAAGCATCTGACTTCACCTCAGGTCATGATCTCAAGGTTAGTGAGTTCGAGCCCCGCACTGGGCTCTCTGCTGTCAGTGCAGAGCCCACTTCAAATCCTCTGTCCCCCTCTTTCTCTGCCCCTCCCCAGCTTGCATGTGCTCTCTCTCAAAAATAAACAAACATTAAAAGGTTCAAAACTTTAGGGGCGCCAGGGTGGCTTAGTCGGTTGAGCATCCGACTTCAGCTCAGGTCATGATCTCACAGATCATGGGGTCAAGCCCCGCGTCGGGCTCTGTGCCGACAGCTCAGAGCCTGGAGCCTGCTTCGGATTCTGTGTCTCCCTCTCTCTCTGCCCCTCCCTGGCTCATGCTCTGTCTCTCCTCTCTCTCAAAAATAAATAAAGATTAAAAAAATTTTTTTAAAGGTTCAAAACTCCCATATTTTAAATGCTCAGGAATGAGAGGCACCTGGCTGGCTCCGTCAGAAGAGCAGGCAACTCTTTATCTTGGGGTCCTGAATCTGAGCCCCAAGTTGGGTACAGAGATGACATAAATAAATAAACTTAAAAAATAAAAATAAAAAGCTCAGGAATCAAATGTCTCCATCTATCTATCTAGACAGGTCTGAAACTTTGGGAAGTATCTTAAGTGTTAGTGTTTATCACTGAGGCTGCTTGAAAGGACATCTTGAAGAAAATGTCACAAGAACAAAAGACATAACTTCTTTGTTAACAATGAGGACCTAAGAATTGGTGTCTCCCATTCTGTGTACATGCACCAATATGTGCTATATTAAGGAAATTCTCTGAAAAATAGCCATAGGAAAACAAGGAATACCTTCTATCTCTAAGCCAAGCACTGGAGCAGAAAAGACCTCAGATTGTTTCTGGACTCTGTTCTCTTAAGTCCCCTGCAGACTCCAAGAGTCCTGTGTCACCCCAGATAGCTGGAGAAAGTGCATCCAGGCCCCATCCCTATGGGGACCAAAGAACACCTACAGAATCTCTGCTCCAGCACTCCCAAGATGATGCTACAATGGGCCTTCTAGAACCACACATCTTTTTTTTTTTTTCTTTAACCTCATAACATCCAGCACAAGCTAGGCCATCAAAATATGAGTGCCTTTGTTCCTTTCTCCCTAAGCTAACTCTTGGGAGGGTAAAACACATGCTCATAAGGATGCAGGATATTTCTGAATTCAGAAAGGTTCCATTTTTCCTTACTGTACTAAAATATAGGTAACATCAAATTTACCATCTTAACCATTAAATGTACAGTTCAGTGGTGTTAAGTCCATTCACACTGTTGAGCAACTATCACCAGCACCATCCATTTCCAGAACTTTGTCACCTTGCAAAACTGAATCTCTGTCACCAGTTAAACACTAACTCCCCATTACCACCACACCAGCCCCTAGCATCCACCATTCTACTCTTCTAGCTCCATGAATTTGACTACTCTAGTGACCTCATATAAGTGGAATCATACGGTATTTGTCTTTTTGTGTCTGGCTTATTTCATTCAGCACAATGTCTCTTAAAGTAAAACCACACAGATTATTTTAACCCTTTGGGGCCAATGTGTGTACAGAAAAAAGCCCAAGGGCCTGGTATACCTATAGCCAAAAATGACTCTAACACCCTGATTCCCAGACTAGGCATGTACCTGACATCCTCCACTATCAATCCTGCCTTCCACTTGCCAAACTATACAAAATGGCACTGGAAAAACTTAGAATGGTAAGGTTAGAGCAGTGGTAAACATTATGCCTCAGATGGACTTTAAGTATGCTTAGGTCACCTCAGCTCTGACTTCCCAATGTACCCCATCTCCCTGAGATACAGCTTTCCCAGCCCCATCTCATAGCTATGAACCAAGACAATCAAGAAATGCCTCGTGAGTGAATGGTAAAAATGACTAGCTCATCTTGGATATAAACATTCCTTAAAACGGAAGCCAGAAGACATCGCAGCCCAACTCAAACATATTCCCTGGAGCACCTGGGCTAGATGTGGGAACACTTACACAGGCCACCAGGGGTGCAAGTTCCTGACACAAAAAACTCTACACAAGAGAGACCCATACAACTAGCCCAAAGAGCTTAACCACCAATCATCGTCACCAAAAAGGAAAACAGTGTATCCCCCCTCAAGTTCTGAGCACCAAGCTCCCCTATCTTGTGGGGCAGAGCCAGGACCAGGGGATTCACCACTGACATCTAACATCCTGTGTGGCTCAGTAGTTGAGCGTCCAACTTTGGCTCAGGTCACAATCTCACGGTTCTTGAGTCTGAGCCCCGTATCAGACTCGCTGCTACCAGCACAAAGCCCACTGAAAATCCTCTGTTCCCTCTCTCTGCCCCTACCCCCGCTTGTGCACTCTCAAAAATATTTAAAACAAATAACAAAAAACAAAAAAACCCAGTAACCTCAAGTAACCCCAACATGAGGTATCCAACTCGCACAGAGGGAGGGCATTTCATTGCCTATCATTTCAAATAGGAATATCCAGAGCACCCCAATTATCTCTTGGTCAACTGCTCCAGAATGGATTAAGACTAAGAGCAAAAAATTACTGTCTGGGGTTCCCCACCTAGTACCTCTGCCTAGGGCAAGCAGGCAGTCAGTCTCCTTTGCAAACACATATATCCCTGTGTGACCTATGACTAAAACACGCAAAGAATCCTCTTGAGATGACAAAGAGTGGTCCTGAGTCTCCAGGATCAGTCAAGACAGAAACATTTGGGAGTGAGGATCACAAAAAGCCCCACCTGCAGAAGACATCAGCTCCATCTATGAGGTGGCCAACAGAAAGTTCTAATGGCAGCCAGCCTTGTTCCCAAGAATGTACCATCCAGGCTGCCTCCATGTCTTACACACCAGCATCTCAATCAGCTGTATTAACTTTATAGCTGGCTAAAGGGTTATGTTTATTTTCATGTCAAGAAATAAAACCTCCAGCTATTCTGTTATTCTATTATTTTTTTATTTATTTTGAGAGAGAGAGAGAGAGAGAGAGAGAGAGAGAAGGAGGGAGGAAGGAAGGGAGGGGGAGAGGGAACATGGGGGAGGGGCAGAGAGAGAGAACCCTAAACAGACTGTAAGCACAGACACAGGGCTCAATCTCACAAACCCTGACATCATGACCTGAGCCAAAATCAAGAATCAGACACTTAACCAAATGAGCCACCCAGGCATCCCCAGCTATTCTATTCTAATTGCAAGTTTTCTTGAGTTTGTTTTTTTTTTTTTTAATGTTTCTTTATTTTGAGAGAGAGACAGAGAGAGAGAGAGAGACAGACAGAGCATGAGCAGGGGAGGGGCAGAGAGAGAGGGAGACACAGAATCCAAAGCAGGCTCCAGGCTCTGAGCTGTCAGCACAGAGCCTGACATGGGGCTTGAACCTACAAACCAAAACATGAGATCATGACCTGAGCTGAAGTCAATTAATTACCAGACTGAGCCACCCAAGCAGCCCTCTTGAGTTTGTTTTTAAAGAAGTAACACCTGGGGCGCCTGGGTGGCGCAGTCGGTTAAGCGTCCGACTTCAGCCAGGTCACGATCTCGCGGTCCGTGAGTTCGAGCCCCGCGTCAGGCTCTGGGCTGATGGCTCAGAGCCTGGAGCCTGTTTCCGATTCTGTGTCTCCCTCTCTCTCTGCCCCTTCCCCGTTCATGCTCTGTCTCTCTCTGTCCCAAAAATAAATAAAAAACGTTGAAAAAAAAATTTTTAAATAAAGAAGTAACACCTTACTTATCACAAAGGCAACCTCCTGGAAGAATCCTTCCACCAATGGACAAAGTTATCTTCCACTACCACTAAGGCATCGTGGGCCCTAGCTACAGGTACCATGTGCTCCCTCATCCAGGTCTGGGTGGCCTGGAGCCTACATGCGCCAAGCTAGCAGGAGCAAAGCCACCAGCTGAGCACCTTCTCCAAGCTGTGAAGATAGCCCCTAAGTCAACAGCCCACTCACTCTCTCATTTGGTGATCCTAACACAGGCACCAACCCTGATCTGCATATTCACGAGCAGCGCAAGACCAGCAAATTAAACCAAGTCTCTCTAAGGAACAGCATAAAGGCTATCTCTCCTGAGTTAACATCCCCAACAAACCATCTTCCAATAGGCAGTCCTGATGAATAAGCCGCTACACTAGTACATCTGAAAACTAATACAACATTATGTGCCAACCTTTTTCAAATTTAAGGGGAGGCGGGGTAGGAAGGGCAGCCAGACTGGCACAATCGCCTAATCTTCTGCAAGTACTATACAAAAGCTTAAGAACCGTATCTTATTTTTCAGAATATTGTTCTTTGGAAGGGTGAAGGGAATACTTTTGCTTTTCAAGAGCAGGATTCTAAAGATGGCTCCATTGTATACAAATGAAAACCTGAGCCTAGAAGAAAAGAACTTCACAATCCTGAAATCCAAACAAAATCTACCCACAGTAGTCATGTAACTTATCCTTGAAAGGTCCAAGACAAGACGAACTATTTTGGTCAGTTACCAGAAGCTGGTAAGATAGCAGAAATCTCACTAAAGAAATGTAAGTGGGGGAGGATCTCCAGTTTTCACCTCTAAACCCCACCCCACTTCCAGCCACCTTCTCACTGTTGAGGAAAGTGTCCACCAGCCATCCTACTACATCTGGATGGATTTGGAACCTCAGGTGGCCTTTGCCACCTTGATTCCCAAGAAGGGTACCATCTTCCAGGCTGGCAATGGGAGACCAGGAAGGAGTGATTCAGGTCTATTTAAGCTAGTAGTTTCCAGAACACTAAAGGGTCTACCTAGATCCAAATCCAGAGGGGCTAGTGAGTACCCAGGCAGGCAGCAGGGTTAGTGTCGTCCACCCAAAAACGTTCCAGATCCCCCAAGCCGAGATTCAGGCAGGAGAGTAGACTTGAGAGAATTCTAGAAATCCAGTCTGACACTAGGTCTTCAAATACAAAACAAACTACAACCATCTGACCAACCAAGCTTCCCTAAGTAGCAGAATTGTTTCTTTGACCATCAAGGCCCAGGTCAAATAGTCAATACTATCTGGTAACTTCTCAGAAGTGGCTGGAACTGTCCACCAACCACACCATGGCATTGATAGCCCTGACTGAAGCCACACAGCTAGCCCAGAAGTCGTGAGGCCTTGCCACAAGGTCCAGGCCAATGAAATGATCCTTGGCCCCAGATGCTTCATTACTGCTACACATTCCGACGATGTACCACAGCAATCACAAAAATCACAAGACTGACTAAAACGCTGCAAAGTGAGAAGGGATAAACTATAATGACGGCAACATCTATCAGTAAAAAGTGGCTTACACTACACACACCAATTAAGAACAAATTGGGGGGGGGGGGGGCGCCTGGGTGACTCAGTCGGTTGAGCGTCCGACTTCGGCTCAGGTCATGATCTCGCAGTTGACGAGTTCGAGCCCCACATCAGGCTCCGTGCTGACAGTTCAGAGTCTGAAGCCTGCTTTGGACTCTGTGTGTGTCTCTCTCTCTGCCCTTCCCCTGCTCATACTCTGTCTCTGTCTCAAAAGTAAACATTAAAAAAAATAAAAAGAACAAATTGGGAAATGATGTCAACAGATGCTACACCTTCCTGACAATGTATCCAACAAAACTATAAGAGGATGTCAGGAACAAAGGGGATCCCCAGGGAGGATGTTCACAGAACCATCAACTGTCCTCACCATCACCAGCCCTAAGGGTAAACTGAGGCTAAGATGGAGGTGAGGATGGGCTACACCTGGCTTCTCTCAATCATCAGAGCTCACCAGTGGACTGCATGGACACTTCCCATCACTTATCCTCACAGAAGGGTCACGAGAATGAGGAAGAGAAGGGACGAAGTAGACACAGGGACCCACTTGCTAGTTCTTCTGACATGACTGGCATCTAAAGGAGAAGGAAGGAAACTGCACTGAAGATCGGACACCTGGAGAACCCTGCTCCAAGAAGAGCAAAGCAGCCAAGGCCAAACTGCCCCCACAAAAGCACAGTTCTTAATCTTAAGAACAGTTAAGGGCCTACCTCCCAAGGTGCAATGGTGAGGAGATCAGAGTCTTACAATTTACTTGCTGTTTCTGTCTCCAGTCAGAGTATTCCTTGCTGGTAAGAAGTTTTAGTACTAAAACTCTGAGGTATTAAGAGGTACAATGCAAATGTCACATGAAATCTCTGCCTTAAAAGGCATAAAGAAATCTGCAAACACCGCACAGGCTCAAATTGTGCCCTCACTGGGACATTGCCTACACCTGACACTAACCCCAGAGTAAGCTGGAGGCCCCACAAAAGGCAGAACTCTGCCACACAAAGTCCATGTCCAACATGGACTGGTGTGTCTTTCTTCCATTTGCACATGCCAGAGTAACTGCACATGTCAGGCTCTATTCCAGCAAGCAGGGCCAGCAGACACAAACATATGCATGTATACGGCCACCCTAGACACACATGTACAAGTACACATGCACATATGCATACATACACCCAGGATCAGCACATGTGCACACAAAGGACCAATACACTTAGGCCACCATACTGGGCCAACACACTTTGTCCTCCAGGCAAAGGCACAGTTCTAAACCATCAAATGTTGAAAACATAGACCACACATCCCCAAAAAATACTGTCCTAAGCTGGGCCAGGTCCAAAGTGACCTACAACGTCCACCTCACTCCAGTGTCTCTGAAGCACAGTCCTGCCAAGACAATCCATCCCCCAAGCAAGACATTCCCTGGTAAGTCACCCAGGGTCCCAGGCCATCAGCCTCCCTGAAAAGGATATTGCAAGGCCAGCAAAGGTACAAAGGGGCAGGTCTACAAGGGTGGTGGTATTCACTTACCTAAGTCTTTACTGTGTCAGCCTTGCAGCGGACCCTCCTGCCTCCACCAAGGCCCACTCTACTGCCCTGCTCTGCCTCCAGCTGCTTCACACAGACCCAGGTACTATCAAACCATTCAGCACCAAGATCCAGCCTGAGACCCAGGCCCTGCAGATCTGTCCCCAAGACCACAGTGACTCTACTGTCCCCATGGTCCAGGCCTCCTCCTGAGGTTTAGGTAGGTGAGGGCCTAACTCTTCATTGAGAAAGTGACCATTAGGCACACAGAATCAAAGTGCTACAGAAAAGCCCACTGACAACAACTTCTGAGACACGAAGAGAATCACCTTTAACATACTGACAAGAGATTTTATTACTAAAGGAGAAAAGAAAAGTATAATAGTGGCTAACGGGGCACCTGGGTGGCTCAGTCGGTTGAGTGTCCGACTTCAGCTCAGGTCATGATCTCACGGTCCATGAGTTCGAGCCCCACATCAGGCTCTGTGCTGTCAGTTCAGAGCCTGGAGCCTGCTTCGGATTCTGTGTCTCCCTCTCTCTCTGTCCCTCCCCCACTCATGCTCGGTCTCTCAAAAAATGAATAAATGTTAAAAAAAATTTTTTTTAAATAACAGTGGCTAACTATTATTGAATTCTTGGGGCACCTGGGTGGCACAGTCGGTTAAGTGTCCGACTTTGGCTCAGGTCATAATCTCACAGTCTGTGAGTTCGAGCCCCGCATCAGGCTCTGCACTGACATTGCAGAGTCTGGAGCCTGCTTCAGATTCTGTCTCCCTCTCTCTCTGCCCCTCCTCTGCTCACACTCTCTCAAAAATAAATAAACATTAAAAAAAAATTTAAAAAAACAAACAATTATTGAATTCTTTATTTGATGCAGAATGCCAGCACTTTACATGCCTGATTTCATTTAATCCTCATAACATCAGAATGAGGTCCTGCCAATGCTACCCACTTCACATGGGGTACTGCCAATGTTACTCACACTTTACACAGGGTATTGCCATTACTACCCCTCCTTCACATGAGGTAATACCATTGATGTTCACACTTCACACAGGGTACTGCCACTGATGCCCACACTTGACAGGTGAGAAAACTTAGGGTGAGAGAGAAGTCAAGGTGATTGGCCAGGGTCAGAGGGCTAAGAAGTCAAAGATCCAAACCCAGGTCAGCCATCTCTAAGGCCCAGGCTCAAATATGAACCACTTTACTATCAGAGACAGTCTGACTTTGAAACCATCCTGGGGCTGGATCCTTCCCAAGGCTCTGGGAAAACTTCCTAGAGCAAAGATCAGCACACCCACAATTCCTCCTCTAAGAGCACACTAACTTAACCCTTTACTAAACTGCTGGAAACCTCATGGAGGAGTGAGCCTCAACTGTGCAAGCTGTATCCTGTGGACCGTGCAACAAATTCACTGACTCATGTGCATCCTCCATTTTTGTAAAAGGCACAAAACCCCTCAGAGGTTGACAAAGCACATAATTTCTGAGCCTCTACCTACCAAAGTACAAGCCAAAAGAAGGGGCTTAAAGGAACTGATCAACACTGCCAGCCTGGGTCACAAACCAGGACCAAATTCCATTTTCATTTCCAGTAAGATGTACACACACACCAACCACACTCTAGCACACTATGGGAAACCAGGGTCCCTTAGCAGGAAGATGTGTGCAGATTTCTATCCTTTCCGTAAGAACAGCACAGGACTCACAAGTGTGAAGCAGTAAACAGAGCAGACTAGTGGGAAGAAGATTGGTCCCCTGGCCACTGACACAACAGAGTGAGAGGACATAGGGCTCAGGGACAACCCAGGCCCTATAGAGAGGGCTTCCCAGGGTGGGCAGGAGCCAAGACACATGCCAGCCCTCCTATCTCTGTACATATGGCACCAGGCTGCTGCCCTCACTTAACTCACCTGATTCTCACTCCCATCCTCAACCCCCAAATCAGGACCCCAACAGTATCTTGTTCATCGCCAACCAGGTGCCACTCTGGAACCCAAGTCATTCTTTTCCAAGTGCCAAATCCCCAAGGCCCCTTCCTTCCTGCAACCACAAGCCCCCTCTCCCTCAATACTAGCGTCGTCACTCTGTGGGACGCCCACCTGTCTTCTCTCCTGGACTCTGCCAAAAGAGCCATGATTTGAAAACATTTCAGCAATGCGTGAAACAAGGAAACTTTCTCAAACCAGGAAGCAGCAGCTGTTGGAATAATTCATGTGAATGTTTCAGAGAAGCATCAATTGCTCTGGGTCTTTCTGGAAAAGTGTTGAAGACCTCAGGTTGGAAAATCCTCAGAATCTAGAAAATGCAGGTTACCAACCAGTTCCTAGGCCACTGGAATCACATCAAGCCTCTTCCTGGTCCCTCTAATTGCTACAAGTTCTTAGATTACAGGCTGTGTCCCTCTAATTTTCATCCATCTGTCACTACTTCACAAACTTTTCCTACAATGTACAAAATGGCCCCTCTTATGTTTTATTCCTTCACCTATTATTTATTGCACTTTCTTCTTTTTTTTCAAATTTTTTTTTTTTATTTATTTATTTTTGGGACAGAGAGACAGAGCATGAACGGGGGAGGGGCAGAGAGAGAGAGAGACACAGAATCGGAAACAGGCTCCAGGCTCCGAGCCATCAGCCCAGAGCCTGACGCGGGGCTCGAACTCACGGACCGCGAGATCGTGACCTGGCTGAAGTCGGACGCTTAACCGACTGCGCCACCCAGGCGCCCCTATTGCACTTTCTTCTAACACAAAGCACTATCAGCTGGGAAAGAGGAAACATAAGAACAGATCAAGTTCTGTACCTTCTCCCACCAACAGAGGTGGCCACCAACCTACCAGATTCACAGACATGCTCCTTGAGGGTTCTAGAGGTCACACAGGGCCTTCATGCTTCAACCCACTATATCCTCCCATCCTGGCCATGTAAAACAAAGAGGAGCCATCCAGTACCATGGGCCAAGCTGTCTAATACCCAGCTTCTCCCAGGCAGTAGCTACTACCATGGATCACCTTCTCCAGGACCCAGCTCACCTCACCTTTGCTCAAACTCAGCATCCTTAAAACCAAAGACCCACAATCTTGGGCCCCATGTCACCTTCCAGTCTTCACGCTGCTGCTACCTCTTGGACAGGCTCCTACCCACTCTTCCCTCTTTCTCAGGGTTCCCCAGCTTATCTCGCTTCTGTGGCCATAAGACCCTAGAGGGCTGGAAAAGACCATCACCAGACCCCAGGGGCAAAGCACAGACTGAGCAGGGGAAGGAACCCCAGTTGTTAAATGGACAGATGACTTGTTCTCAGCCCCTGGTATCCAGCTAATCCCCACCCAATCTCCTTGCACAGTGTCTCTGGCACCTGTCCCTGTTTTTTATTCCCCACCAGGCAAATCCAAGACTGTATTAGCTCATGCCTGCCTTTTCTCAACCTCCCTTTTTCCTGACTTCTCTGCTCAATTCAAGTGAACATTCTCCTCACAAATCTGAGGGTTCTTGATGCTTTACAGATGAAGTGTAAACAGTCTTCCATTTAAGGTCATCAATAATAATTGGAACAACCTGCATTTTTTTTTTTTTTTTAAACCTTACTTCCCACTTTGACTTTCTATAAACCCTGAGGTCCGAGAGGGTTATCTGCCAACTCCATTCATCCTTGATGCTCCAATGCAAGGGAACACTCCTTGTAAATGGTCTAGTCCAACATCACCAACCTTCTTCACAAGAGCTGTAGACCTCCTGAGACCAAGAAAACCATCGCTTCTCAGAATAATATGCTGAAGGATGGAGGGAGATAAATCAGATGTCCCATCTTTTTCACATCGTGGCATATAACAATTACATTGGCACAGCGCACTGGAGTAAAATAAGGGCTACTCACAGCCCGGGGCTAGGGCCACCTGGCTGCAAGGACATCTCTGTATCCCTGTCACCCATCCCAGCCAGCCTACTAAGAAGCTCTTCTTAGATAATCCTACAGTCAGCAACACATCTCCTGCTCTGTTCATTCCACTATGTGGTGATAAGAAGCCTGTACTTCATTTCACTCCATGGGGCACCTTCCAGAGCAGTTTAGGCTCTCAAATGTTGATGGTTAACTTTTTAAAGTAACTTTTTAAAAAAAAAGGCCAACAGTGGCTCATAGACTCAGAAGGCTGGTTAAACAGACCAAAGTTACCCTAATTGTTCCAAGCACTTTAAGTTTCCTTTTTCCCTTAAGCAATAAACCAAGGCAACAGAGTAGACAAGCTCTCCCACCATCTTAACCTTCACAAAAGATAGGTGCATGCCTGAAATGCTCATCCAATGCTAAGCCCCTTCCCCAGGTGGTGACCTGTCCACTCTCACTGCCTTTTTTTGGCAGGGTCACTTGATCTTACCTCTAAAAAAGCAAAAACAAAAACAAAAACCCCAACCATACCCTCTGAGGGGGTGAGTATGTGCCCACTGGCACCATAAGTAGAAAAGGCCTCTGTCAGATCATGACTCACAGGGCATCCTGGAATCCCTCATGGCCACCACCCCCAATCTTCTCTCTTCCAAACAAAACATGTTCAATCTCTCTAACCAGTTTTGTGATACAGTTTAAAGACCATTCCAGCACAGGTTGTGCTGTTCTAGAATCATCTAGCACCCTTAGCTGGGTATTAAGCCCCTACCCCCCCAGCACAGCCAACAACTAAATGTCAGCATCTGACATTTAGCCCATTCCACCTTATTTCCATGGTTGCTTTTTTTGATCTTGAAATGGTCATCCACATATCACCTGAAGAATTTCTGCAAGAAGTGCCATTACTTTTTTTTTTTTTTTAACGTTAATTTATTTTTGAGATAGAGACAGAGCGTGAACGGGGGAGGGGCAGAGAGAGGGAGACACAGAAGCTGAAACAGGCTCCAGGCTCTGAGCCATCAGCCCAGAGCCCGACGCGGGGCTCGAACTCACGATCCGTGAGATCGTGACCTGAGCTGAAGTCGGACGCTCAACCGACTGAGCCACCCAGGCGCCCCATACTTTTTTTTTTTTTTAATAGACCAGGAGAAATAGTTTTATGCTCTTAAAATTGGAAGTCTTCATACACTCAACTCCAGAACAGGAAACACTGCTACAGTTTTTTTGGTTTTGTTTTTTTAAAGGCAGCCCTAAGATTCCAAAAGCAGCCCTGAGATCTTCCTCTCTATGTCCTGTCCCATCCTCACACTGTAGACACCATGATGACCTCAGGGCTCAAAAAACAAGGCCCTCTGGGAATTAAGTTGTGTACCTGTATTGATGAGCACCGGATGATGTATGGAATTGAATTACTATATTATACACCTAAAACCAGTACAACATTGTATTAACTATAATTAAAATAAAAACTTAAAAAAAAAAAAAAAAAAAAAAGATGAGGCCATGAGGAAGGAAACCTGCCAAAGGACCTCCTGATTAGGGAGGAGGAACAAAGGAGAAAACAAAACTGAGCAAACCATAAAGAAATAAGGATGACATAGGGTGCTTAGCTGACTTGGTCGGTAGAGCGTGCAACTTTTGATTTCAGGGTTGTAAGTTCGAGCCCCATGTTGGGTGTAGAGATCACTTAAAAATAAAATCTTTCGGGGCGCCTGGGTGGCTCAGTCGGTTAAACGTCCAACTTTGGCTCAGGTCATGATCTCACGGTCCCTGAGTTCGAGCCCCGCGTCGGGCTCTGTGCTGACAGCTCAGAGCCTGGAGCCTGTTTCAGATTCTGTGACTCCCTCTCTCTCTGCCCCTCCCCTGTTCATGCTCTGTCTCTCTCTGTCTCAAAAAATAAATAAACGTTAAAAAAAATTTAAAAAAAAAATAAAAAATAAAAAATAAAATCTTTCAGGGGCACCTGGGTGGCTCAGTCAGTTAAGTGTCTGCCTTCCGCTTGGGTCATGATCTCACCGTTTGTGAGTTTGAGCCCTGCACTGGGCTCTGTGCTGAAAGCTCAGAGCCTGAAGCCTGTTGGGATTCTGTGTCTCCATCTGTCTCTGCTCCTTCCCCACTCGTTCGTGTGTGTGCTCTCTCTTTCTCAAAACTAAATAAACATTAAAAAAAATTAATAATAGATAAATAAATAATAAAATCTTTCAAAAGGAAAGAAAAAAGAAATAAGGATGACAGAAATCAGATCAAGGAAACTGCAGTAGAGAACAGAGAGCTACATTCTCCTCCCTTTTGCAAATTAAACCAGGGGCAGGTCACTCCCCTCAGGCCTCAGTTTCCAGTTTCAACATCAAGAGCTGCCCTACCCATCTTGAAGTCTGTGCTGTGTTCAGTAAAACTAAAATGGCACACAGAAGCAACATAGTCCCAGGTGAATCCTAAACTTGTCTGGGGCCCAAGGACCAAACATAGTTACATTTCTAATGCTCTGCCTGACAAATATAAATTGACTATAAGGCTGCAATTACTTTTCCATCCAGACTTACTATGTAAAATCTTTCCCTAAGAAAACTTCAAAAGCAGACCAGACATAACTCCTACACTACTGACAGCTGAGGTTCCCACCTCCTCCTCAGACCTCAGCAGAGACAAAAGCCTCAACAATAGAAACTAAAGTTTGGGAAGGGGAAGCAAGAGACAGATGACCCACATACAAACTGCTGAGAAGGTCAATTAATCAAACAAAAATGTTAAGGAAAACACTAATCAAACCCTGGAAATCTCCCAGGGTTCCAATGCATATTAGAGAATCCCAAGGAGGGCACAGATTCAGAATCCTCTGAAAAAAAACACTGCCATTGAAGGGGTAGGTATGAATGCTTTACATGCACAGAAATAACACATGAGACAACAAAAAATGAAGTTCAGGCATTCTGTCAACGATACAGAAGTCCTGGGGCACGCGGGTAGCTCAGTAGGATAAGCCTCTGACTCCTGATTTCAGCTCCGGTCATGATCTCACAGTTCATAAATTGGAGCCCCGAGTAGGGCTCTGTACTGACAGTGTGGAGCCTGTTTGGGGATTCTCTCTCCGCCCCGCCCCCCCCCCCCCCGCCCCTTCTCTGCTCCTCCCTGCTCTTGCTCTCTCTCAAAATAAATGAATTTAAAAAAAAAAAAAAAAAAGGATACATAAATCCTGAGAATATCACAGGTCCAGAGTAACTTGACCAATTCAATTAATGCCTTTGAACCAAGATTTCAGTTTGCTACACTCCTACTTTCCCCAAACCACTGAGCAACTGGGAAAAATAGGTTTCCTCTGTGGATGCAAATAAGGTTGTAGTGGCTAAGTTTTCAGAACTTGCTGAGTAAGCTTGTCCAAAACACACAAGAAAACTCTCTTATCAATGCCACAAAAATCCACCAGCTACAAACTTGAGTGAAGAGAACACTGGCCTGAAACCTGCTCACCTCCAAGGTCATGTTGAGCTACTGTCTCTAAAGTAAGAATGAGGTGAGTACAGTTTAACAGCCACTGACTCAGAGGCTAATTGCACAGAACAACCGGGATTAGAGTACATGTTATGCTGGGATTATATGCAGGTTTAAGGCCACAGGGTTTTTTGCTTTTGTTTTTCCCCTTTTCTTTTCCCACTTCCCTTCCAAATAATTTGGCCACCTTTTTAGGTGAGAGAGAGCTAGCTCCCTACAATGAGCTCTGAAGACCACTAAATTATGGTGGGATTTTGTTATAAACAAAATACAGCTCCTTAATCTGAGTGTTTCATTGTTTGTGATAATTTGAGATGTGAGACCTTATAGAGATCATCATGTAGTTGTCATCTGAGGCGAGGATTTTGTCTCAGAGGTGAATGGAGGAGCAAGAACTGGGCTACCTCCTACTTGTGAACGTTTCCCACTTGTCCTTAGAGCCATCCTATGAGATCAAAGGTATGTTCCCTGTCTATAGATGGAAAAGCTGAGGCCAGCCAGGTAGCCAGGCAACCCGTCCAAAGCTGAAAAGCAGTAGACTGTAGTCAGTGATGATACCAGATCTGTCCATTCCCAAGCCAGTTTGAGAACTGTAAGTTTGGAAGAAGACTAGGATTCAGGTCTGGGCTCTCCAATTTGCCACTGCATGTACCATCAAGGAGACCCACTTCCCATCCCTGACCAGAATCTACTCAGGGATAAAGCCAGAAGTGCAAGAGCCGTGTCTTGGTTCTTAAAGGCAAGGCCCCCCATGACAGATAGGCCTGGCAAACAACTTCCCACCTCCCAGATACAGGGACTGTTCCTGAAAATCAGAACATGGGATTTAGCAAAGTCAGGAAAGGTGCTATCTCCTTTACCCTAGTAGACCTCCACCAACCCAGCTATTCTGTATCTCTAGGGAGGTGCTGAGGCTAGTGGAAAAAACAAGCAAAATCTGAAATCAGAAAAGCTGATGCCCACTCCCGGTTGTAAAATAATCAGCAAGGTGGCCCTTAGAAAGCATCACCCTCAAGGCCCCTAGGTGCCTCAGTCGATTAAGCATCCAACTTCAGCTCAGGTCACAATCTCACGGTTCCTGAGTTCAAGCTCCATGTGGGGCTCTGTGCTAACAGCTCAGAGCCTGGAACCTGCTTCAGATTCTGTCTCCCTCTCTCTCTGCTCCTCCCCCACTCATACTTGGTCTCTGTCTCTCAAAAATAAATCTTAAAAATAAAGAAAAAAATCACCCTCTATAGGGGACTTCACCTTCTTCCATCTGGAATATGGGGATAGGCTATGGCTCCAAGGGGAACAGAGCAGACAGTGACAGGCTTTGTCCCTGAAAGTTGTGAAGGTGCAAAGCAGCACCTTTGTGCTCTGCCTTGTCCATTCTAATTGTTAACAATACTCACTAAACCGTACATGCACCAGGCCTTGTGCTAAGCCACTTGCATTTCTTATATCATTCCCAACTCAGTTGTTCAAGGTAGACATGACCTCCTTTTTAGAAGGGGAAACGGGGCACCTGGGTGGCTCGCTAAGTTGGTTAAGTGTCCAACTCTTCATTTTGGCTCAGGTCATGATCTCAGTTTCATGACTTCGAGCCCCATGTCTGGCTCTGCACACTGACCTTCAAGAGCCTGATATTGGGATTCTCCCTCTCCTTGCTCTCTGACCCTCCTCCGCTCATGCTCTGTATCTCTCAAAATAAGCAAATAAATAAAAACTAGAAAGAAAGAAAGAAAGAAAGAAAGAAAGAAAGAAAGAAAGAAAGAAAGAAAGAGAAAGAAAGGAAGGAAGAGGTAACAGAGGGCAAGGTTCAGCAAGGTGACATCACTAGGAAGTGGCAAGTGAAGCTTACACCCAACCTGTTTGAGGCAAAGCCAGGGCTGGTCCATGACACTACTGCAGGGACCTGCTGCCTAAGAATAGGCACACTAAGAAGTCTCACTTCTCACCCAGCAAACAGCAGGCAGCCCCGAATGAGGAGCTAGTTGGCCACTATAGTATGGCAGTATTTTTTAAAGTGTGCTCAAAGGCAGGGGCGCCTGGGTGGCTCAGTCAGTTGAATGTCTGACTTTGGCTCAGGTCATGATCTCACAGTTCACGAGTTCAAGCCCCACGTTGAACCCTGTGCTAACAGCTCAGAGTCTGGAGCCTGCTTCAGATTCTGTGTCTCCCTCTCTCCCTGCCCCTCCCCTGCTCTCTTTCTCAAAAATACACATTAAAAAAAAAAAAAAAAAGATTCAGCAGCTTTTCCTGCCCACAGGTCCTGTCCCTGTGCTTTAATATAATCACCCTTTTGCACCAAGAAAAACCCCTATATATATATTCTTCAACCTTCAACAAGTAGAGACTTTCTCACTGCCTCTACCCTCTCCCTAACCACTGCCACTGCCCCCCACCCCCAGCTGCAGCTTTTAAGGCCAAGCAGCCTCAAAGGCCTACCATCTCAAACCTACCCCAAAACACCTGAAAGCCCACTTTCAGGTACTGTCCATATCCTGTCAGCACATTCTATCTCAGATGTTGAAGGTCTCTCTGATTCTCAGACAGATACTGTCTTCAGTCCTTTCATATAAGGAACCAAGAAACAAGGCAGAAAGACCACTGACAAACTTGCCTGGGAAACAGAGTTACCTTTCTGAAGATCAAGCCAAAGTGGGTGCAGGGACTGAGAAGCTCCACAGGCCCTTTTCCCTGACACCCTAGAGGGTTCCAGAGGATTCCCAGTCACTTCCTAAGGCTACCTGCAGGTATTCAATTAGAGTAAGTTCCTTTGTCTTCTAAAAGAATAACCTACATTTTCATCAGACAAAAAGAGGTCACAAATACAGCCTAGAAAATGAGAGGAGGGGCAATAAGCCCATGGTATGACATTCCTCTTGACTAAAAAGCCCTGGATCAACGTTTACCAGCATCTACAAGTATGCAGTATCTGTCCCCAGCTGGTACTTTTGTTTCTAAGAACACAGACTCACTACTTCTACTTTGCTGCCACCACTTCTGGTCCCCTGTCTCTTATCTCAACCTTCTTAACACGTGGCCTTCCTAATTCAATGCAAAGATACTAGTACATCACTAGAATAGCAACCTGAAGCCAGACTGTCTAACTCACCTTCTTAAAACAGCTCACAAAACTCAAGAGCATCCATTCTAACAACCAACCACACTAAGCAGGCAGCACAGTTCTGTGAGCCTCAAACTATGACATTGCCAACTTGTTCTTCTGGTTTTGCCACACTTCTAACCCAACAACTGTTACAAGGAAATCCCAGAGATGCTCTATTACCCCAAGACGACTACTCATAAAGACCTCACCTAATCACCTGTTTCATAATCTTTCCAGTTTTCTACAATGAGCATAAATTAACTCAATTATCAGGGGGAAAAAAGTCTAGGAAAAATAGCCTTGTTCATTCCATGTAATGGCACACATATATCACAAGTCCAAGCAAGTAGTTCTCCAGACAAGCATTTGAACTGCCCATGCTTTTAGAGGTTAGCACACCAACAGTCCGTAACTGAACTCCGTTACATTTTGGTTTCTGTTGAGAATTGACATGTCCAAGACTCCGAGGGTTATTCTTAATTTTCCCCCATGAGAACAAACATCAGAAAATGCCAATATCTGGGGGGCCTAGCTGCTCAATTGATAGAGCATGTTACTCTTGGCCTCAGGGTTCTGAGTTCGAGCCCCACGTTATGGGTAGAAGTTACTTAAATAAAATAGGGGTGTCTGGGTGGCTCAGTCAGTTAAGCATCTAACTCTTGATTTTAGCTCAGGTCATGATCTCACATCATGGTTGTGAGATCAAACCCTGCATCCAGCTCTGTGCTAACAGCGAGGAACCTGCTTGGGATTCTCTCTCTCTGCCCCTCCCCTCTTCATGTGCTTGAGCTCTCACACTCACACACTCTCTCTCAAAATAAACATTTAAGATTTTTTTAATGTTTACTTATTTTTGAGAGAGAGAGAGAGAGAGCGCGCGCAAACACAGGCATGAGTGGGAGAGAGGCAAAGAGAGAAGGGAGACACAAAAACTGAAGCAGGCTGCAGGCTCTGAGCTGTCAGCACAGAGCCCAATGCGGGGCTCAAACCCATGAACTGCGAGATCATGACCCAAGCCAAAGTCAGACACTTAACCAACTGAGCCACTCAGGTGCCCCTAACCACGTAAAAATAAATAAAATAAATAGCTCTTTAAAAAAAAAAAAGAAAGAAAGAAAATGCTAGCATTTCAGAATGGCTTTGCTGCTTTCCCACCCATCAGAAGCATCTTTCAGTGATCTGCTGTCTAAGGCCCAAGGAAGTCCTAGCTGTGAACCTCATCACACCAGTCCCTGCCTTGTCCTCTCTGAAAGGGGTCCCACTGCTCTCAAGGTAAATCCCAGACCCTCTTATGTCTCCGTATCTCTCTCTGTTCCAACCACCCCAATCTTCCTTCAGTCTCACTCTACAAGAAATGCCATTCTTTTTCTCTTTACCTACTTAGCTCCCACTCATCCTCCAATCCCAGTTGGAGAAAGGCCCCCTTGAGTCTTGTTCACCAGGTCATGGTATCCTTTTCTCCTTGGCCCTTATAAATTTCCCCACGTTTATGAGTTTAATTATGATTTCTCTCTCACTAATCTCATGGTAAACTCCACTGAGCAGGGATTCCTAACACAGTGCCCGAGGCACAGTGTGCACTCCGATATTTATTGAATAAATCAATCCAGAAATCATTCCTTGCCATGCCAGAAATTCACAAAATAAATGATGCAAAACAAGTGAGAGCTACTAGAGAACTGAAAATTGGAGCCTTTAAAATGTGTTTTATTACTCAAATAAAAAAATATTTCTTGAAGTGCCTGGCTGGTTCAATCAGTTGAGCACACAACTCTCGATCTCAGGGTCACGAGTTTGAGCCCCATGTTGGGCATAGAGATTACTTAAGAATAATGATTTTAAAAATATTTAATGCTTCTAATTTTTAAAATAATCACAAAGTACAGAGATACCAAAAAGGTTAAGGAGGAAAAACCCACTCCTAACCCTAATCCAGAGATTTTGTTGTTGACATTCTGATACAAATCCTTCCAGGATTTTTTCTACCTAAAGTAGCATTATTTCTTTCCTCACTACCAAAATATACAATTAGAGGATCTGCCAAATGATACTGCATTAATAGAGATGACTTGACATTAAAAAAAAAAAAAAAAGTGATGTCATCTGAATAGAAACAACAATGCATCCAAATCGGTAATACAGGACCTATCCCAATTTCTACATCACATCCCAGATGAGAGGCAATCCTCTGTAAAAATCAGCTTCAGAATTTGTGGGGAGGAATAAGGGATGAAAAATCAAGAATGGGGGACTACATGAGGAAAGAATCTTGCAAATTGCTCTCAAAACCTCCGTTCTAAACTATTTTTTCTAGAAAAGGACCAACTTTTCTGAGTTGGAAGCTGAAGAAGCAAATGCAAAGGGGCACCTCTATGGCCTGGCTCCTTCAAGGCCAGCTGGTAACTCTGCTCTCTGAGGACAATGCAGGGCTACAATGGTGTCCCCAAGTCACAGGTCATCCCCCAACTCCCAGCAGAAGTGGACTGGAGCCTGGACAAGTAAATGGCTTCTTGTTTTAGGAGTGCCCAGGAAATGTTCACACAGTGGATTGCAAACAGGAGCATTCCTGGACTCTGGTGCCCAAAACATCAGGCTCAGTCAAGCCCAGCTCTGCCCCTCCACCACTCAGCAGCCTTGGACAAGCAGCCTGGCCTCCAAGAGCTTCAGTTCCCTCACCCATAATGTAGGGATTATATCCTCCACCCCACTGGAGTGTTATGGGCGTGGAAGATGTCTGTGCACAACAGGCACTCAAATCTGGGGATTGGTATGGTCTATCAGCCCTCCTCCACAGCTTGCTGTCAGGTGTAACAGGCTACTAATCTTAGCATCCTGACCTGGTGCCAGCAAACGTTATTTCACCTAATCTAACTTAAAAGAAAACTTGTAACCACTACCAGAAAGAAAAAGAACATCAAAGGACAGTCAGTACAAGTCTGAAGCAATTACACAGAAGGCTGTCTATCCCTCAGTTTCTGTGCTGCCACAGCCAGAAGGTGTCACTGTACGAAATGGACACACAGAACCAGTGACTTAACAAGCACTGTGTACTCAAGAAAACTGAAAGAAGTAAAAGGGTGAGGAAGAGAGAAAAAATTAAAGGCCCAAGTGACTCACCCGGACTTTGATCTAAAGAATCCAAAGCTCTCAAGATAAGGATGAACTACACAACTAAAGACGCTGGGTCAGATACACAAAATTAAACAGCCCCTGCAAAGTTCCCAAGGCAGGGCAGAAACGCGCACCCAAGGTTGATATTCAGTTCCTAAGGGAGGGATCCCCATTCATTTCTGGGTCCCAAAGTGTGCACACACACCAGTGTCAATCACGTTCCGGGCTGGGGCCCTGCCCATAAGCCTCTCCTTGTTGAAGTGATCAATTCCGATTCTTGGCAATAATCCCTTTAAAAGGCCAGCTGCTGCTGTCTAGTCACCGATGCCGACCCATTCCAGGTGGGGAAAAAAAGAAATCAATACAGCCACCGCCTAAACAGGGAGGCAAATTTAAAGTGTAGGTCCCTGTGACGGGCTCGAGCCCAGATGGGGAGGAAGGGTCCCCCGAACCCTGGGGTCAGGTAGTAAGGGCGCGAGCGGGTAGAGGGACGGCCCTGCAGGCGTGGGCGCGCGGGGACTCTTATTCTGACACGGGATCCTCCGCCGCCGCCGTCGCCGCCGCCGCGGGGTTCAGAGCAGCGGCCAGGCCCGCCCGGGACCCCCGCCCCCCGGCCTGGGACCCCCCGCCCCGCGCGTCCACGTGCCGTCCGCCCGCCGCCCCCTCCCCCGCCAGTCCCAGCCGCTCGCAAGCGACCCCTGGAGGCCCAGCCCCTCCTCCAGCCCCGGAGGAAGCGCAGAAGGAAGGGGGGCGACGCCGAGACTTTCCGGGACCCCCACCCGGCCCGGCCCCCACGTGCCTGGGCGGCGTCGGAGCGCGGAACTTTCCAGGGTAGCGCTAGGAAGACGCTCCCAGAATACAAGGAGTAGATACAACTCACTCGCTCGCGCTCACTTTTCTATGCTCACGCGGGGTCCCTCAGAGCCCAGTGACCCCCTACCCTGCCCGACCCTCGCCGCCTCCGCCGCTTCGGGCTCCACCTCACGACCCCAGCCCCGACCCAAGCCCCCGGCCCCTGCTCCCCGCCAAGTTTGGTCCAGAACTTACCGGGCCGCGGGCCGGCCGGGCCCTAGGGCAGCGCGCAGGTTCGCTGCGCCGTGGGGCCGGGGTCGCCTGCGGGTCCGGGCGGCCGAGGGGCCGGGGGCGCCGGGCCGCGCGCGCTTGCTCCGCCTGTGGGGCCGCCCGGGCCCGCGGCGCTCGCTCCGCCGGTCCGCCCGCCCGCCCGCGCCGCCGGCCAGATAATGCGCCCCTCGGCCGCACACATGGAGCCCGGCGCCGGCGTCACCGCCCGGGACATGCGCACCAGGTCAGCGCGCCCGGCCCGCGGCCCCCAAAACACCGGGGAGCTCTTAAAGGCGACGCCGCCCGCCCGCGCCTGGCTGGGCGGGGACAGATGGTCGGTGGGCGTGGCCTTATTGTAGGGGCGGGGCAATGATGAGGGGAGGGCGGGGCAAGGCAGGCCGGCACCGCCCCGGAAACACAGCCTCTGCCGACCGCGCTCCACGCGCCTCCCTACTTTGCCAGTTGGTTTCCCACGCGGGCTCCCCCCCCCCCCCCATCCCCACCGCCGAGTCCCAGCGCCTTCCGCAGGGCCGAGGGGTCGTCGCCAGCTCACCGGCAGCAGAGCCGGGCGGACCGCGCCCAGGGCTGACTCACAACGCGCTCCCTGCTGACCTCGCTCCGGCTGAGCTACAAGACCTGGAGCAACTCAGCTGCTTCCGAAAACGGAGGTTAGAGTGCCACCCCCGCGGGGGTCGTCGGCTAAACCATCACTTCTGTGAAGTGAAGAGAGTTCTAAGTAAGCTCCAGACCCACCCACTTCAAGACACTTGAGGATGCCGGCTCTCCCTCTCCAGTTACCTCCCAATCGGCACCACCCCTACCCCGTGCCTCTGGGAGAAGGTGAACCCCCCCCCCAACACACACCAAGACACCAAATCTGCACCCTTCCTTTCTCTGTGACATAGAGGAAACACGGGAAACACAGTTTAACCTGAGAGAGAGAATGATGGGCTTTGGATATATTAAACTATATATAGGGAAACACAATTTCAATAGAAACACAAAATATCTAATATTACAAGAAGGCTCCCAATATTAAGACTGTTTTTGAAGAATCAACAGAAAAGGCCTTTTCATGTTCTTTTTCCAGAGTTAAAACAATTCGTGATAAGACACCTAGACTCCTGAACAGTGGCTTTTAATTTGCTTTATAACACATCTTAATACATATTCATACTACTGAAAAAAGTTTTACCAAATATACTTTCACTACTTCAGTGTATTCTGATATTAACTATTCTATTTCATTTTTTAAGAGATTCAATGTAATTTCAACCCACCATTGGTCTTGCCTCCAAACCTGAAAAACAATGTAGAACAAGTTTTACAAATTGTTTTTCTGCTATATGCTACCCACAATAAGAAGTTCAAAAAAGCCCATTTTAATTGTGTTGAGTTTCACACATAACTGGCAACTTTTTGTCCTTGATTCCACCCCCACCCCACTCCCCAAATCTTCCAACTGCTTAATGCAACATCTGGCACAACCTCCCCTGGGCCAAAAGCAAGCATTCCTCAAACTAAAAATGATACAAAATACAAACTGTTGACCCCCAAACGCCTTCCCTGACCCAATTTTGTCAGCAATTTGTTTTGCTACAAAGAATTTCAATTGTTCAAATTCAAAAATAGTCTTATTCTCAAACAGGTGACTTGGTATAGGAATGCAGGAACTCCCTGATCCCAGTGCAAGAATAGGTTAAAAGCAAATATCCAAATTTTCACTGTAATTCAGCAGCTGTATATTTTGAGAACTGCTTTACTGTAGGACCATTAATCAGATGATGTATATTAAAGCAATACAAGCAAAATATTACCTCACAGCTCCTCACCTGGGTCTTGATTAATGCTATCTTAATTAACTACAGACACAGCAAAGTGTGGTCAGGTGGGAGACCCAAGACTTGAGATAGATGTAGAGATTCCAGTGTCTGAGCTGGCAAGCCCTGTGTGAGTCACCAAGGTGACAACCACCCTATTTTAAAGAGAGAGGCATCAGCTGCGACATATTAATGACACACCCCTGTGGGCTGAGGTGTGCACTAGTGACAGGTGGGCTGCTCCAGAGGGCAGTGCCAACATCTCCAGCTGGGAAAGCAGGGGTGGGGGTAGGGTGAAGTAGTTAAAGCGTTTATTTTTGTGATAGAAAGAGAGGGGCCAGGTGTGTAGATGGAAAAAGCGACAGTAAATCCAGACCTGTTTAGAGTCCTCGAAGCTCAGGCAGGCAGCTCAGGCTGTTCAGACTAAAGATCTTCCTACCTCAATTCCTAGTGCAGGACTAAACGGCAAATAGTTCAGCTGGGTGATTATGAAATATGATGCAATCGCCTTTAGATTCCATTCTAAAGCTGAAGAAACTAATTAAAAGACAAATAGGGCTAGAACCATGTTTTTCTCAGTTTCCCCTTGGCCATAAAAACAAGGCAGTCAATTAATACTGACAGATACCAGTTAATATAATACTTTTAAAAACACTTCTGTTCTAAAATAAAAAAATAAAAATAAAAACACTTCTGTTATTTAAACAGAATTTTCTTCCAAATTCATTTTAAATTTAATATCCTTCAAAGATCAGATCCTTGCTAATAACAGCCAGGCTTCCTTCTGCCCTAACCACTGCAAAAATATTCTAATTATCTTTCTAATGTACTGTTAGATAAATTTCTACTAAATACCATCTGAGCCTATTCCTGCACAAAAGAGAGACTGAAGAAAAGAAATTTGGGCCAAATTCCATATTCCTGTCCTCTTTCATGGCAGAAAATTGGTCAAAGGCACCACAGTAGCATGAAACTGAAAAGGAGTAGCATCACCTACTGAATGTTTAAGGTACTGTATTTTTTTGTTTTTAATTGGGAGACTTCTTTTTTTTTTTTTTAACGTTTATTTATTTTTGAGACAGAGAGAGACAGAGCATGAACAGGGGAGGGGCAGAGAGAGAGGGAGACACAGAATCCGAAGCAGGCTCCAGGCTCTGAGCCATCAGCCCAGAGCCTGACGCGGGGCTCGAACTCATGGACCGCGAGATCGTGACCTGAGCTGAAGTCAGACGCTTAACCGACTGAGCCACCCAGGCACCCCAAATTGGGAGACTTCTTTAAAGTTTCTGGTGGAGGGGCGCCTGGGTGGCTCAGTAGGTTAAGCATCAGACTCTTGATTTCGGCTTAAGTCATGATCTAACTGTTCATGAGTTCCAGCCCTGTCGGGCTCTGCACTGATAGTGCGGAGCCTGCTTGGGATTCTCTCTGCCCTCCCCCACCTCAAAATAAATAAATAAACATTAAAAAAAAAAGTTTCTGGGTGGACAAAATTCAAGATGTCTTATGTGATAAACACTGATGGAGAAAAACTAAGAGACCATTCACCCCAAAGGTTTTGCAAGCACCATCCCCAGAAGTTCACAGGCTGGCGGCACAGAAAGACAGAAGATTTCAATGCAAAAAAATGCATTCATAGGAAAGACAGGAATCACAGAGCAAGGGGCTACTGCCTGCCTGGGGAGGAATCAGGGAAATCTTTCTGGATGTGACATGTGGGCCAGATCTTAACAGATGGGACATCCCAGGCATCCAGAAGAGCAGAGGCAGAGGCCAGAGCTGGCCACACCTGGAGTGTGGGGCTTTGGAGACAGAAAGGGCTGAAAAAGGGATGGATTCATTATCCTTTAAACTTTCTAGATGCCTGTCTCAAAACACAGAATGTATTGTCACTTAATTACTTAAATTTGCAGGCTAAGCAGACCTAGTTCTGTAGGCTTTAACCAATTTTGAGATTACTGCTATCAGTGACCCTAGGCTCCCACTTGTTTTCTGAGAAGTTCTCTAAAGAATAAACAGGTTGTTTATTCAAAAGTGTACCAAATCTCTTTTAAAGTATTTTATGAAGATCACTGACTGCTTTCCACACTTTGCATTTTTATAACTCAAGTCTAAAACTGTTTTCACTGAGTTTAGGGACAATCATAAGCACAATCTCTCAGGATTGTTTTATAGTTTCTTATTTCACCCTAAATTCACATTCACTTGGTGAGATTAGAATGCAATTTGTTGTGAAAGGGAAGGAACATTTCTATGTTAATGTGATTTCCTTAGTACTTTGATAGTTTTGGTACTTTTTTCAAGGACCAGAAAACAGTTAAAGGAACTATTACAGTGATGCTTTATGAAAAACAAGACACTCCCAGTGCATTATAACTCCTATAACAGGGGCGCCTGTGTGGCTCAGTCGGTTAAGTGTCTGACTTTGGCTCAGGTCATGACCTCACAGTCCCGTCCATGGGTTCGAGCCCCGCATCTGGCTCTGTGCCGACAGCTCAGAGCCTGGAGCCTGCTTCAGATTCTGTGTCTCCCTCTCTCTCTGCCATTCCCCTGGCTTGCTCTCTCTCTCTCTCTCTCTCTCTCTCTCAAAAATAAATAAGCATTAAAAAAAATTTAAATAACTGATACAACAAATGTCATTTTTTTTAACTTTTATTTTTAAGTTTATTTATTTTGAAAGAGAGAGAGCGAGCATGTACGCACAAGCACGAGCAGATGAGGGGCAGAAAGAGAGAATCCCAAGCAGGCTTGCACTGTCAGAGCAGAGGCCAGCGAGGCAGAGACAGATCCGGGGCTCAAACTCATGAACAGTGAGATAGAGACCTGAGCCGAAATTAAGAATTGGATGCTTAACTGACTGAGCCACCCAGGTGCCCCACAAATGTCATTTTTTAAATCACAGCATTCTTACGCTAGATTAGGAGTTTGTGGGAGACATATCTGCACCTGTTTGCCTCATCCCTGTCATATATATGCTGAAAAGCTCTCTAAAACACAGCTCTCTAGAGACGGGCCACTTTGTCAGCATGTGTTTGTTTTGTTTTGAATGTCATTTCTAACTGTTTCTAACCACAATTCCGTATACTTAGTGGCTGGGCAACATGGAGTTCAGGCTCCATCTGTACTTAGTCTCTGTGTGGCCATGAGGAAGTCCCAACACTACAGAGTTCTGCTTACAAATGCTCCCCTGAAGGGTTAAAAACAAACTGCTAGATGTATTACTGTGAACCCAGAAGTATATCTCCCACTCTGTCTTCACCCGCGTGTGTCACCAGTTGGCAAGGATTATCTCTTTTGTGTCTATACGTGGCTTACAAAAAAAATGCCCACCTATTTTAGCAATTTTAAGTCTTTGAAAAGTAAGTGAACTATGTTTTCTATGAATTAAAGAATTAAAAGGAAAAACATCTGGGGTGCCTGGGTGGTTCAGTAGGTTAAGCTTCTGACTTTGGCTCAGGTCATGATCTCACAATTCGTGAGTTCAAGCCCCGCACTGGGCTCTGTGCTTCAGAGCCTGAAGCCTGCTTTGGATTCTGTGTCTCCCTCTCTCTCTGCCCCTCCCTCGCTGTCTCTCTCTCTCAAAAATAAAATTAAAAAAAATTTTTAAGGAAAAATCAAAAAGCTACTAGAAAAAAGAAAAAAAAAAAGTTTATGTTAGTCTTAGGTCTAGAGGTGAACCTATTCAAACCTATTTAGCAAAGAAAGAGTGTTGGTCATATCACTGGTCTGTTAATAAACATCCCATCCATGATTTAGACATGAAAAAAAATATTTTAACACTTGGTATCCAATTCATACCCCATTCCCCGATTGTTAAATAGCAGATCTTCCAACCTGACATAGGAAGGAGGTAAAACATTTTTCCCGAAAGTTTTCCTGACAGGATGGGTATCCCCCACCCTTTCCTATCCTGGTGTCTGTATTAAAAATACAGAGGAGCAGGGGGCGGTGCCTGGGTGGCTCAGTTGGTTAAGCCTCCGTCGGCTCAGGTCATGATCTCATGGTTTGGTTTGTGGGTTCGAGCCCCTTGTCAGGCTCTGTGCTGACAGCTCAGAGCCTGGAGCCTGCTTCGGATTCTGTGTCTCCCTCTCTCTCTGCCCCTCCCCCACTCGCACTCTGTCTCTTTCTCTCTCTAAGATAAATAAACATTAGGGGCGCCTGGGTGGCGCAGTCGGTTAAGCGTCCGACTTCAGCCAGGTCACGATCTCGCGGTCCATGAGTTCGAGCCCCGCGTCAGGCTCTGGGCTGATGGCTCGGAGCCTGGAGCCTGCCTCCGATTCTGTGTCTCCCTCTCTCTCTGCCCCTCCCCCGTTCATGCTCTGTCTCTCTCTGTCCCAAAAATAAATAAAAAATGTTGAAAAAAAAATTTTTTAAGATAAATAAACATTAAAAAATATATATACAGGGGATGGGTCTTTCTGGTTTTCTCCTTCACAGCTTGATAACAAAACACCCATGCCTTCTTGCATGCTGACTTGATCAGGCCTACATTTTACCAACTCCTTGTTTAACAGAAGAATAAGATATTTATTTCAAATTTAAGTCAAAAGTCAACCTTCAATAGAGATACATTGAGAGATTAAATATAAACCTTGAAAGTTTCAGGGTGCCTGGGTGGTTCAGTTGGTTAAGCATCCAACTCTTTTTTTTTTTTTTTTTTAAGGTTTATTTATTCTTGAGAGGGAAAGAGAGAGAGACAGAGTGCGAGTAGGGGAGAGGCAAAGAGAGAGGGAGACACAGAATCTGAAGCAGGTTCTAGGCTCTGAGCTGTCAGCATAGAGCCCGATGTAGGGCTCGAACTCAGACTGCAAGATTATGACCTGAGCCAAAGTCAGTCACTTAACTGACTGAGCCACCCAGGAACCCCTATCATCCGACTCTTGATTTTAGCTCAGGTCATGATCTCACAGTTCAGTTCATGAGATCGAGCCCCACATCCCCACACGGGGCTCTGGGCTGACAACACAGAGCCTGCTTGAGTTCCTCTCTCTCCCTCTCTCTCTGTCCCTCCCCCATCAGCACACATGGGTACACGTGCCCTCTCTCTCCCACTCTTTCAAAGTAAATAAATAAACTTAAAAAAAAAAAAAAAAAAAAAAAAAACTTGAGGAGAGCCTGGGTGGCTCAGTGGGTTGAGCGTCTGACTTCAGCTCAGGTCATGATCTTGTGGTTCGCAAGTTCAAGCCCCATAGCGGGCTCTGTGCTGACAACTCAGAGCCTGGAGCCTGCTTCAGATTCTGTGTCTCCTCTCTCTGCCAGTTCCTCACTCGTACTCTGTCTCTCTCAAAAATAAATATTAAAAAAAATTTTTTTAATAAATAAATAAATAACTTGAAAGTTTCCTAAGTATAAAACCTAAACCTTGAAAATGCCATGCAAGTTAAAAATCTGTTTTGCTGTGTTAAGAATTTTAGACCAGCTTAAATGATAACAGTTCTCAAAAAAAAAATAAATAAATAATAATAATAATAATTCAGAAGCAGCCCCCAAATCTGTTTTCTTGAAGCTCTTTAGGAGATTAAACTTCATGTAGACTACATACCAGTACAAAGAGAGTCCAGATGGTCTGATTTCACTGGACATCATTGATTTCTGATTGAAAATGTTTATTAAGAATTCAATTTAAATATTATTTTAATCTGAGTTCAATTTTGAATTGAACTTTCCTACTATGGACATTTTATAAAACTTTCTACACCTTTAAAGGTAAACTTTAGACTTTTCTTGCCAAAGGTGCTCAGTTCAAACTCTTGACTTTCCGATGTTCATAACCTCCTCAGGTCAAGAGAACTCACCTTGTTTTTTTTTTTTTTAACCTCCAGGTCCCTGCCCATGCCTATGCTGTTCTTCTCCCCAGAATGCCTAGCCACCTAACAAGTAGCTCTATCACCCTTTCTTTACCCACCCTCCAGTTTGAGCCCTTTTCCCAGTTACCCTATCCATGCTTCAGGAGGCACCGAAAGTCTATATAGTAAGTACACCAAAGTGATACACAGCAGCATAAAGCCCTAGTGAACTGAGAGAACTCACTGGGAAAAAAATCAACCAATCTGGGAACCTCTAGATCACCGGTCCTCAGCTGCACCCAGCTTGTGGCCCCAACATGGACTGATTTACTCTCAGACAGTATTAACTGGCATAAGTAGTTAGTTATCCAAACTTGAGTGCCAACTTTAAGAGGGCCATTCAGCTTTGATATGATTCCATAACAACTACCTTTATCAGGCGCCTACAACAATCTGCCCACCTGCTTCATGCTTACCATCCCTACCCCACAAATGAGGAAACTGAGACTCAAAGAAGTTAGGCCACTTGGAGTTAAACCACTTCCCTGAGGTCGCAGAGCCAGCAAGTGTCAGAATCTGGATACAAACCCAAGTCTTTCTGGCTCTAAAGTTTCTACTGCACAGAGGGTACTTTTACAAAGTAATAAAGACAAATAATAGTAAACCATTCTTCAAGAACACACTCTTGCAGAAGGACGTTGCTAATGTCTGCTTCCTTGAGTTCTATACACATCTCCAGAGCAGCCCTCTACAGGCAAGCTCCTGCAGGGAACACTGTGATAATGCAACAGAAAAGCATCCTGTTGGCTACCCTGCCAGATAGTCCTAAGTTTGTAGGTACATTAGCTGAGCCCCCAAAACTGCCAAGTGCAAGTCCACTGGTGGATCGCAGCTCTAACAAAGCAGCTTACCAAGAAAAAAAAAGTGAGAATTTGAATGTATTTTCTATACTCAACTTGGGGCCCAAGAACTCTGCTGGAGGGCAAGGGAACAGGAAGTGAGGAGGGAGCAAGCATCCACTTCCCAAGGGCAGCAAAGCCCAGAGGTGGGAGCCTGGTCACATGCAGTTGCATTACTTGTCCACGCCCACTTCCGGCCAGAGCCTGCCTCTTCACCTCTAAGTCAGTACTTTGAAGGAAAGCAAAACACTACCAGAAACTCTCCTTATAATCTCTCTCTCCTCTTGAAGCATGTGTCCTGAATGAATTTCCACCCCTGCTCTCCGGCTCCATCCCTCACAAATACACTTAAGAAAAGCATCTGTCACATAATTGACCTATGTGGCTTAACATCAAATCTGACATCATGGAAAGGTTAAGGTTAGTGCTTCTCCAACCCCAGTATAAGAGGGAACCCTAGGGCAGAGGGAACTGTGCACCAACAACCTACTAATGCACAACAAAGTAGTCTATCTATTTGAAAGCTCACTACTCTTTCCCATACCATAAACAACAGCCAAGCACTCTGCTTGTCTGAATTTTCTTTTAAGATTTCAAACAAGGCGAGAGGGCTTTTAGACCTGTTTATCTCTGTGCATAACATGCACTGCCATGAAGAAATGTCACAGGATTCCAAAAACACACTGCCACTGACTTCAAGAAAAGCGAAGCTGAAAATGCTCCTGCCAGTGACCATCCCAGATTTTCTTTTTTCTCAAAGATTATAGTCACAGTCATCCTGAATCAACTAGTGCCAACAGCCAACAATCACCCAGGAAAATGCCATGATTTTTGCCTCCTTTAAGATGGAGGAAACAGAAGCAGAGTCCAGTGAGTAAATTAGAGGAGTAGTGAGGTTTCACTTCTAAACCTCCAAGAAACTCCACCCCAAGCTCCCAACATCCAGGGATATTCCCAAAGAAGCTCTGCAATAGTCTTTCATTTGATTGTTTTCTTCTCTGTGACTGGGATTAAGTTCCTTGAGAGCTGACTTCATCTATCCTACTCACTGTTAGGCTGCCAGCACCCAGCATGGTAAACCTGGTGCAACGTAGTCACACAAACATTTACTGCTGGATTATTTGCTGATATAGGAAGTTACATGAGCCAGAATATTTAACACTATTTTTCAATCCAATTTAAGTTGCGTTAAAAAAAAAAAAAAAAAATGCCCTGGGGCCCTGGGTGGCTCAGTGGGTTCGTGATCTTGCAGTCCATGGGTTCGGGCCCCGCGTCAGCCAGCTCGGAGCCTGGAGCCTGCTTCAGATTCTGTGTCTCCCTCTCTCTCTGCCCCTCCCCCACTCATGCTCTGTCTCTCAAAAGTGAATAAATGTTAAAAAAAACAATTTGTTAATGCCCTACCTTATGGCCACACAACAAAAGCCTTGTTTAGTTGAGTGCTCAAACTGTCCCTTATAGGCCAGTTTGAAGAGATAAATTATTATTCCAACAATGCACCACAATAAACAAAAGCAGCCAGGCTACAGAGAGGAAAAAGCCAAATTTAATACTAGAAATTAAAAATAACACCTTCCATGCATTTGGATGGAACAACTTCATACAGCAGTTATTTCCCAATTCCAGAAGAGGTCAGTCTCTTTCTTATCATTAAGATCCTACAGGGATTTAATGCCCCCAGTGCTGTCTCCAACAGGAAGGAAACCCTGACTTCCCTAGCTATTTCAGTAATATAAATCAACAGTTTATCGTCCAGAGTTAGAAGCTGGGCAGTGTTGGGACCCATATGCCTTTTAGAGCTCCCCACCAACAGATAACCATGTTACATTACGTCTAATAAATGTACCTAGATCAATATCATTTCTAACTATCCAAGGGTTTTTACTGCTGTAAGGATCTTTCAAATTAAAAAAAAAAAAAAAGTTTAAAAAACTTCCTGTTAGATAAGAGACTTGGTGGTGACGCCACCATCCACCAGAGTGAAGTCTGTGACACAAAAAGACACAGAACAATTTCAAAAGGGATAGTGAGCCCTTTAGAGTTATTTACTTTATTTTTTATATCTTAAAAATAATAAAGCTTTGTTCTTTTTTCTTTAATGGAATAACTGTCTTTAAAAGAATTAAGAGGGGGCACCTGCACCTGCGTTGCTCAGTCAGTTAGTTCGGCTCAGGTCATGATCTCATGGTTTGTGAGTTTGAGCCCCAAACTGGGCTCTCTGCTATCAGCAATGAGGAGCTGGCTTTGGATCATCTGTCCCCTTCTCTCTCTGCCCCTCCCCCCCTTGCACTCTCTCTCTCTCAAAAATAAAACATTTTTAAAAAAATTTTTTAAAAAGAGAGAAATTTAAGATTGGTGGATTCTTTACCTCAATAGCGAGGGAGGCAGAGGGAGGGAGAGAAGAAAGTAAAGAGGGGAAGAGGGAGGGAGAGGGAGTAATTTCAAAGGCAGGTGGGGAATCCTTCAAACCTGGGAGTAGCCCAGTGGAGGCCTAGCTCAGATTTTCACCCATTATTTCACCCATATTTGTGTGCCATCTGTCCCCACACTAGTAAGTGAAAAAGGCTAGGCCCAACTCTCTCGCCATGATTTCAGGGCTTTCAGTAATTGCTAAGAAAGAATCCTCCCCCACCCCCCAAAAAAAGTGTCCTGCCCACCCCAGCCCCTACCTCCACCCCCACCCTAAGTTACCATCTTCCACAGCTCTCTAGATCCTGGGAGCTCAAGGTGAACTCTGATCTCCTCATGGGCACCAAGCCACACACTGGCCCTCTCAATGTACTATTATTATGGGACAGCAAATGCCTTTGTACATCACTTTCCCAGTCTTTTGTCCCCAAATCTAATCCATTACCCTAAAAGAACATTCTTCTTTCAAGGTTCTACTGTGTAAGAAGAGATCACTCACCAGGTAACTGCTGTATATTGCTCACTCAAGCAGTCCCAAAATATGAATATGATCCTTTACGTTTATAGTTCACCTATTTTTTTCTTCCCACAACTCTTAAAGTTCATTATAGTCTTCTACTTTGCCGACAGTCTAATTATAGTACATCTCCCTACTTGCCCTCCACTTACAAATTACCCCATTTTACAGAAGCAGAAGACAAGGCCAAATGCCTTCTACACAGCAAATGCCTGCTACACAGCAAGTCCATCTCATAGCTGCTATCTGAACACAGAAAAATGCTACAAGACCCAGGGTGAGTGTGGGTTTTGCAAGAAACATACCACATTTCTTTCTCTACGGGCATATTTAGCCTTGGCAGAATGTCAAAAGCTTCCTGGTCTGGAACCCTGATCTCATGAGCACAACAGACAACCTTTATTGCACACCAACCATGTGCTAGGCGCCATGCTGACTGCCTCCCCTTCATTCATTCATTCACTCATTCATTCATATGTCTATACTGACTGCCTCCCCTCAGATTCATTCATTCGTATGTCTAGGAAGCACTTCCCATCTGTGGACATCTTCACACACATTCATAGAGATGTGGCCCTCAAATATTTAGTAACGTGCTGATTTTGCATTTTAACTTGTGCAAGGCCACACAACTAGGAAGGACAGACCAAAACCTGAATCAGGTCCTTCTGGCTTCAAAGCTCCCCCTTCTCTTTCCAACACCCCATCCTGTTGGTCCTATGGGTTTCATTTAAAATAAATATGTGCCAGCTCTTCTCTGCCCTGTCTCAGGAAACCCTAACCCCCAAGCTCCCCACCATCCGTACCCTTCCCCTCAGGGCAGTGCCTGCAACTGACCAGGAAGAGGCAGTAAGAGAGCAACCAGGTCTGCAGCACCTTCCTGCCTGGACTTGACTACCCCAGGAGCAGAGGGCCCAGGAAACTCTCCAAGCACTTCTCCACAGAAGAAAATAGCTCGAGTTGAAACTTGTGTCCACATGGTCCCCCGACGAATTTAGAACTCAAATTATAGCCTCGGCAGGAATCTTCACAAAGGACTCAAATTAAGCAAGACCCAGATGGAAACGAACAGGAGAAAGACAGCTTTAAGTCACACTGTAAAGTGAACTACAGTTCTAGCAGAGTCAGAGAGAAGAACTTGTTGAAACGCTAAACCAAACAGTTCAGCCTACATTTCAGAACTCTACTTCAAGAACATTCTCCCCCATGTTTTTAGCCTGAGACTTGTGCATGGACACGAAGTGGTTACAAGTTACTCAGGTTTCAAACTGAGTTCATTCCTGTCCTTTGGACCATCTCTCAATGCCAGCATTCATCTACTTGGGCTCCAGAGAGCTCTGCGTTTGGCAAAGCAGATAAAATTAGCTACTGGAGTGAATTTGGAATCCAGGGTGGGCCATTAAAAAAAGTACACATGAGATTTGTAAAAGCCATGTAAAAACTTCCTTTGGGCCAGGCTGAAGTTACCTAAAACTTAGAGAAATACTGTCCTTTGCCTCCCTTCCACCCTTCCTGGATCTAAGGTGACCCATTTCCTGCTTCTTGCCCTGCCTTTCAAACCAGAGTGGCCCACAAACCAGGGATCCTCTAGAGATCAAGGGGTGAATCAGAAGGCCCAAGGAGAGAGAAAACACAGCAGGAAGACCTGAAGGACTGTTTTTGCTTCTCCTTTTTTGTTTGGGGGCGGGAGTGGGGGGTGTGGGGAGGAGGGGGGAGTTATACTATGCAGAGGGAGGATTGAGGGATGGAACAGGAAATGGGTCAGTCTCACAGCCTGACAGTGTGATAATGGGGGAAAACGGGAGGACAACGCTCCAACCCTGTCCCTCCAGCCTTCACATCGGCCTCACAACACTGTGGTGGCCCAAGGCTCACAATTAGAGCGAACCAAGGTGGTCACCTGGCAAGCAGCTCCTGCTCCCCCTCAAATCTAGCAGGTCTCAGAAGGACAAGAGAAAACAACGCTTTTTGACTCTGTCTCCCAAATTCCTTTCCAGCCACAAAATTCTCCAGGTCCCTGGAAGCTGAGGTAAAAGTTCAAAGAACTCCTCCTCCAATCTGGCAAGAAAGAAGACAAGAGGGGGCACATTTCTGGTCTCTCCTTCCAGAAAGGAGGAAGAGGGTGCCATAAACAGAAACAGGGGAGGCTTGGAGTTGGGGGATCCAAGGAAAATGAAGGAAGAGTTTCTCCCTTAGAGAATCAGGAGGGAAACCTCAGGAAAGGGGGAAATGTCCTCTGGCAAGTGGGAGGGGAAGGCCTCAGAATGCGGGGGCACCCATTCAGAGAAGTGAAAAACTCCATGGTGTTTCCCACCAGCAGAAGTGATCTTGGAAAAGTGGAGGCACACTTAAGGGACATGAGGATCCCCTAGGAATGGGGATATTAGGGGCAGAACCTCTGGAGGAGCCAGAGACCCTCAGAAATTTGTGGCTTCCATAGATTAATGGAGAACCCAAAAGAACACATTTTGGAAGAGGGGGGAACTCTTCCTCAGACAACTAAGGCTCCAGTCTGATGAATGGGCATCTCGGGGTAGTGGGGACCCCTCAGGAAAGAGGAGGCACTCACCAAAAAGGAGGGGGTCGCATCAAGAATGGGAACAGTTCAGAAAAGTGGGGACCACCTCCAAGAAGGACTGTGACAGCAGCAACAGCAGCACCTCAGGCGGGGGAGGGACGCTTGGGAAAGGGATGTCACCCACTGAAGTGGGGACCGAGAGCAGGGAGAGCGTCTCAGAAAGGCGGGGGGAGGGGGGGGGGGAAGGGGACCCGTAGAAAGCGGGAGGCACCTTAGAAAAGCAAGGGCAAAAGAGGAACACGTCAGAGAAGAGGGACAACAGCTCAGAGAAGCAGGGGCCTCCTCACAGAACATGGGAGGGGGGAGGGGCGGGGGGGGTGGTCCCTGGAAAGGCAGGGAGGGCTGGGTCCCCCAGAGAAGTGGGAGTTCCCCTAGAATCAAGTCGTCTGCTGAGAGAAGCAAGGGTCCCCAGGGAATCAGGGGGCCCCGCAGAGACAGAACATCGCGTCGTCTCAGAGAAGTTGCGGGGGGGGGGGGGGGGGGTGGAGGGAGTTCTCAGAGGGGCGAGGGTCCCTCAGTGAAGCTGGCGGTTCCTCAAAGACATGGGGGAAGGAAGGCTCCCCCGCAGAGGCAGGGGGTCCCTCAGAAAAGTGGAACGTCCATCCGGGAAGAAGCGCTCCCCTCAGAAAAGCGGGGGTCCCTCAGAGGACTTGGCATTTCTCCGAGGGGTGGAGTATCTCAGAGAGGTGGAGCCCCTCAGAAAACTGGGGGTCCCTCAGAGAGACGGGGGTCCCTCAGAGAAGGGGGTCTCCCCTCAGAGAGGCGGGGTTCCCCTCAGACAAGGGGGTCCGCGCACCGGAGGCGGTCCCCTCAGAGAAGCGGAAGCCCCAGAGAAGCCCGGGGCACCGGAAGCCGGGGACCCGCCACCAGCGGCGCCGGGCCCCTCACTCACCGAAGTTGCTCGGCGCCTCCGCGGGTGGCTGCTGGGCCCCGGGCGGCCTCGGGAGGCGGGGTCCGGTCCGGTCCGCTCAGGTCCCGCGGCGACGGCTCCCTCAGGTGGCGCCCGCGGCGGCGGCGGCGGCGGCGGCGGCGGCGACAGGACGACAGACGGCCGACCGACCGACTGCGCGGGCGGCGCGGAGCGCGCTCGGGTGGCGGGGGTGCGCGTGCGCGCGCCGGGGCGCTGACCCCGGGCGGGAGGAGCCGCCGCGCCGCGCTCGGAGCCGCCGCTCGGTCTCGCCGCTCCTTCTCACACTGAAATTGCCCGCTTCGCAGCCCGGCTTCCCCGGTTGCTAGGCAGATTTCGCCTCGCACACTTCCGGGTTGAGGCGCGTCTCGTCGAGTGGCGGCGCCGCAGGCCAATGAGGTCCGGCCGAGGCTCTCGGGGTCCGCGCCCCACCGTGGGCGTGGCCAGCCTCACGACGGACAGTGCCGGACAGCCAATGAGTGCGCGAGCCGGCTGGCCCTCGGGATCGCGCCGGCGGCCTGGGCGGGCCCGAGGGGGTGGGACGGCGCGACTGACAGGCAACCTGCCAATGGGAGAGCGGAGCGGGCCTCAGGGCCAGTTACTGTTTTTCGGGGGCGGGGCTTCGGCTTCGGGGCGGGAATGCCAAGAGGGGCGGGGACTTGGGGACGCGTCAATTCTTGGCCGGCTCGCTCGGACCCCGGAGGGCGTTTCGGCTGGGCCGCCCGGCGGCCGACAACTGGCTGGGCAGGGGGTTCCCCGCAGTGCTCAGCAGGGGCGCCCCACCCACAATGCACCGGAGAGGGCCTGGGCAGGGCGGGTGTGGGGCGCTTACGCCGGGCGGTGGGCGGGGCCGCGTGAGGCGCGCTCTGAGGAGACTGGACAACCAGTGGCTCGGCCTTGTTCCCGAGGGGATTCTTTCCCCCTCTGCGCTCTTTTCTGACAAGAGTTGTGGGTTCGACTTCTTCTGAGAAGAATCCTGGAAATTCTTGTCCTTGGCCCCCGTTCTGAAGAGAATCTTCAGAATTCGTTTGCTAGCCCGCATTCTGAGGAGAATCCAGGAATCTTGCTCCTGGCCCCTCTTCTAAAGAGAATCTTGGAGGTTCTTTGCTCTGGCTCTCTTATGAGAAAAGTTTTGGCGATTTTTGCCTTGCCGACTTTTCTGCGAATTGCCAGGATGAGGATAATTTTGTAGATTCGCGACCCCCAGCTCTGTTTTCTCGGAAAATGTGTCGAGGTTTGGGCCCTTGACCCTTTGACTGAAGGGAATTTGGGGCACTCGGCCCACTGCCTTTCTTGGACAGTATTTGGGGGGCATACCCTGCCTCTTTTCTGAGCACTACTCGGGGCCACCGCCCTCTCCCTCCCTGACCCTCATCTCTGAAGATAACTTGGGAAATTCCTACCTTGTATGTCCACACACAGTCCACCCCCCCCCCCCCCCCCCACGCACGCACCAGAGGAGAAATTTGCAACTTCAAGCACCTCTTTCTCCAGAGCGGAATTGCAGGAGATTTTTGCCCCCTCATCCCTTTCACTAAAGAAATGTCAGGCAGTTGTGCTCCCTGAGGTTTTTCTAAGCAGTGTCCTTGTTGCAGTAACCGTTCCCCTTTTCCTGAGAAATGTGACCATCAGACTCTTCTTTCCTAGAAAATTTTGGGGAATTAAATACTTCCTTTTTGGAAAAGCTACCCATTTAGCCCTCTTCTGTCTCTCTCTCTCTCTCTCTGAGAATATTTTTCTGTGCTGCTCTTTTACTCTTTCCCAAGGGTCAAATTTGTGGCCATTCCTGATTCTGTCCCCTGTTGAGCTCTTTGGGCCGTTTCCTTCTCTGCTGGGTGGGGCCCTTCCAGGAAGCATTCCTGCTTCCCACCCACCCCCCAGACAAAATTTATCAGTCACTCAAACTGCAGTGTTTGCACCTCTACTGTAGCCTGTACCATGGCCCACCAGGCATCTTCCCGCTGTTAATCTGAACTCACCCGTCGGCTGATTTCCCCCTCAAAGAACCTATCTTTAGGGAACCTGGCTGGCTCGGTTGGTAGAGCATGCCAGTCTTGATCTCACGGTATTGAGTTCAAACCCACGTTGGGTACAGAGATCACTTAAAAAATAAAATCTTTTAAAGAACCCAGCTTTGGGGCACCTGGCTGGCTCAGTCGGGAAAGCATGCAACTCTTGATCTCGGCGTCATGAGTTTGACGTCCCACTGTGGGTGTGGAGATTACTTACTTGTAAATAAACAACAACAACAAAAAAGAACCCAGCTTTGCTCTTAGTAGACAACCAAAACGACCATTGAATCAAAGGGGCGAAGAAGGCAGCAATGAGAAAGACCCACAACACTGTGAGGAGTCAACATGGCAAACTCTGATCTCCCCCACTTTGTGCACACAAATGCACAAGGTACCGAGATACCTGAATTATATATAGGTTGGAACTGGTGAGCCAAGATGAATGCAGTAAAGGGAAACAAGCCTGTCAGGCAAGACAGAATGTTGTACTAAAGATGTACCAAGATGTAGGAATGTGATTAAGTGAGATAATGATGTAAAACTGTTTGTAAACCGTGAAGCAGCAGTGGAAAGGATTATTGTGTGGACTGACGTTCCTGAAAGAAAAGTAAAGGATAAATTCTGAGAGTCACAGGAATGGGAGGTTGGCAGACCAGTCCTGTGGAGCCTGATTCCCTCACTGAGCTCAGCCTGGACCCAAGTGGCAAGGGTGACAGAGTCCTTGGCTAGGGAAGGAAGTCACTGGAAACAAGATGATGTGTTCCCAGATCCCCTTGTTTGCACCTCTGTTGTAACAGTTACCATATTCTGCAAGTGTCTGAGGCAGTCTGGGTGGACAATAAACACTCAGAACTTGGTAGCCAGCAGAGCTGCTGTTGAACCCCCAGGAGCTAGGCCAGTTACTTTCCTCAGCCATATCAGAAATGAGAGCGCCAGTCTCTAAAGGTCGCACTGAGGAGTGTGAGCTCAAAATGCCTTGTACCGTGCGTGGTGCCCAGTAGGACTCAGGAGCTTTTCCTTTCATTCCAGCCACTAAGCAAGATGCTTCCTGAGAGCGGGGCTGCAGACTTATTCCTTTAAGTAACCCCTCAGTGTTATTATAGTTACTGAATTGAACTGGGATCAAAGAGCAGCTCAGCCTAGAAGCTAACTGTGACTTGTTCACCTCCCACTGCTACTTTATGGCTGGGTCCTAAACTTGCATCGCCTTAATCTCACTTTGGGCCTATGTGCAGGAAAGGGGAGAAGAAGGGGGACCTATGAGTCCTTATGTCAAGCAGAGACATGTTGAGAACCAAAAACTTCCTGAGCCTTACTTCTCTCTTAGGGAAGCTGTGAGAAGGTTCTGGATACAGGTCGAGTAAGAGCAAAGGGCAAGTGAGGGACCATAATCAGGGTCGAGGCCACTGAAATTAACTTTGTCAAAGGGAGATTGCAAATGAAGTAAGGTTACTTCAGGGAAATCTGGTGTGATTTCCAGACCAAGCCTTAGAAATGTCAGGACCTAGGGGTGCCTGAGGGGCTCAGTTGGTTAAGCGTCCACCTTCGGCTCGGGGCATGATCTCGTAATCCGTGAGTTCAAGCCCCACATCAGGCTCTGTGCTGACAGCTCGGAGCCTGGAGCCTGCTTTGGATTCTGTGTCTCCCTTTCTCTCTCTGCCCCTCCCCCACTCATTCTCTCTGTCTCTGTCTCTCTCTCAAAAATAATAAATAAACATTAAAAAAATTTTTTTAAATGTCAGGGCCTATAATTATGTTTCACCTTTTTATTTTAAGAATGTACAGAATTTCTTTACTCTCTGGAAAAAGGCATTGCCTAGAGGCAGAGATGTTGGATTAAGGGATGTCCGTGAAGTCTGGAATCCTAAACATAAAACGAAAACCTCATTTGGCTGGAAAATTGTATCCTGGAAGAGCCCAAGGCAAATGGACATTGATCAGAGGGAGCGAAATGCCCCGCCAAAATGGATGACGTGAGCACAGCTTCTGACATAAAAAAATGGAGAGAACATGTGATCCATACCGAGGATGGCTTTCCTTTCCACAGTGGTAACAGCGATTACATCTCTCTGCCTTGGATTGCATCTCTCTGCATCAAGGCGTGTCCCTTCCTAGGTCTGGGAAATCATGTGGGCAAACTGGCTAAGTGACATTCACATCCAAATAGGGAAACAGGAAGTGAGCCAGGTGACTTCACAGGCAGCAAGGAAGGCAGGGCCTCAGTGGTAGTTAGAAAAATGAGGGCCTGGTGGGTGCCAGCCTACAGAGACCCCCTATTGGTGTCATGGTCTCAGACAAGGTAGAGTGGCCACTAACAATGAAGAATGACAGCTGGTTAATTCCAGTGGGAAGGGTACTAAGCGCAAATGTTAAAGTCCTCTGATGGCACTCGATGACAGTGGCAGTTCAGGTGCCCAGAGCAAAGTGCCCTTCCATTATTGCCTTCCAAGATTGTTGGACTGCAAAATTCACTTGGGTTTGCCAAGCACCTTGAGGTTCACATATGTGAATTGTTAATCTACTGAAACCTGCATCCTTTAGCAGATCCATTGGAATTCTCCTTGGCTCTCCCAGGGAAAAAAAGGTAAAAACTCAGTGTCTGGTTCCAGAGAGAAATAGGCACTACCAATTCAAGAGTTTGACCTGTCACCCTCCTGCTTCCCCAAGAGAAAGTCAGGTAGCACCTGAATTATCCAGGCTAGAAAATCTGGAACTAAGTCCAGATGGAGCCCAGGAGCCCTTTCTGCCTGGCTTTTTTAGTCTCTAGATCAAAAACCTGGACGCTAGTAACAAATCTTACCTGATTCTTATTGACGTAATTAAATGGGATTAGTGATAACCCTTTGCTGAAGCAAAAAGTATTGTCTACACCTACACGCCTACAGCCTAGAAGACTACTAACCCAAAAGGGTAACTTCCCCAACCAGGAATCAAAGTATTTCTGAGCAGGAGCAAGTTCATTTTAGACACGTGTGGCCACTTTGCATGCAAAGGGAGAAGCCAACTGCTGTGCTAGATGGAAAAGGGTTGCTTTACTGCCGCCAGTGGAGAATTCCCCTTGAGGTTCTGCGGAATCTGAAGGCCTTTAGCATCCCAGACAAGCAGTTACATCTGAGCCTAAAACCCAGGTCAGGGGTTTCATTCTGCTGCATTTCAGAGCCTTCCCTTAACCTCTCTCTTCCTTGAGACAAAACAGTCCTGCGCCCTAGGACTGAAGTGACTCCCTGTCTGCCTCCAAGTGGCATGCATATCACACCTGGCCTAAATGCTTTCATTCCCTTGCCATTCCTTCCTCCTGTCAGGCTGGTATCTAATCCTGCCACTAAAACCCTTCTCTCAAATTACTGAGAAGTCAGTGATTCCCCTCTTCTTGGTCCGCATTTTCGCCAACCTCCAGCGTCTAGAGGACACTCCGTACTCCTTGAAATGTCTTTCATGGCTTCTGGGGAACTTGCCTCTTCTGGTCTCCTGCTCAGTCTTCGTGCCAATTTACCTGGAAATTCTGCCAGGCTGCTCATGTCTTGCTACTCCTCTGTGCCCTCTGTGTTTCTTCAGAGAATGAATCCCTTCGAGGAGTGGAACTCTTAGGAGCTCCCAGATGTGTATTTCCAGTCAGCTTGACTTCCTATCTAGGATCTCCTTCCTTTCTACATGGGATGTGACTCAACCCCAACATCTGAACGTGTTCCAGACAAAATCTGATGTCTTTCTCTTTGATCCATTCTCCATTCTGTTTTTTCCCCCCAAAAAAAGTTCTCATATATTTATTACTGAACCAACCTACTGGTGCAGAAGCACAGAGACAAAGGGGGAAAACATTATTTTCCTAATAAAACATGTCCACCTGCCCAGAAAGAGTAGTGACCTTTTCAATATGACATGGTAAGATGTTAGTGACCTTGAGACAGTATAACTATGTGTGCCGTCTCATAAGTGACTTATAAATTCAGTTTGGTTCTTCTCCAATGTCTCTTCTTAGAGTTATACCTGATTTTATCACTAATTTTCATCGAAACCCACTTGGGAATGGGATGAGTCTGCTTTCGTTTCTCAGCCAGGAATCCCTTGATCCTAAAAGTCATGTAAGAAGACATGGCGAGGCACAGAGTCAACTACACACACCATAACGGCAGAGAAAAGGGAGAGGGAGCCCTATCCTTTAAACTAGTTAGCCTTTATCACTCTTTTCTTTTGCACTAACATCACTTTCCAGTGTCCTAGGCTGAAAGCTCTTAAATCTCTGGAGAGTTCTTTTTTTATTTTAAATTTACTTATTTATTTTGAGACAGAGACAGAGAAAGTGGGTGGGGGAGAGGCAGAGATGGAGAGAGAGAATCCGAAACAGGCTCCAGGCTCCGAGCTGTCAGCACAGAGCCCGACGCGGGGCTCGAACCCACGAACCGCGAGATCGTGACCTGAGCCGAAGTCGGCCGCTCAACCGACTGAGCCACCCAGGCGCCCCCCAAAAACTTCCATTTTTAAGGAGGCTGGTATTGTATTGCTTTTGTGATTAAGAAGAAGATGTTTCTGAAACTTTCAGCACCGAAGGTTGAATCTTAGCTTGGCATTCAGAGTCCTCCTGTGGCCCTCCCTTCACTCCAGCTTCTCCCTGGGATGCGTCATTCTGGAATGATGCCTCACAGCAGTATCACCTTATCCACACCTTTTCCGTGGTTTCAGTTACTCGTGGGCAAATGATGGTCTGGACGTAGACGATCCTCCTTCTGAGGTATTGTCAGAAGGTCAACAGTAACCCAATGCTGTGTCACAGTCCCTACGTCCTTCACCTCACTTCATCTCATCGTGTATGAATTTTACCATCTCACATCATCACAAGAAGAAGGGTTAAGTACAATACAATACAATATTTTGGGAGAATGTGAAAGAGACACCACATTCACTCAACTTTTATTACATTGTATTGTTATAATTATTCTATTATTAGTTATTGTGCCTTGCTGTGCCTAATTTATAAATTAAACTTTATCATAGGTATGTATATATAGCAAAATCCATAGTATATATAGGGTTCAGTACTATCTGTGGGTTCAGGCATCCATTGGGTGTCTTGGAATGTATCCCCCGTGGGGATACATTAATCGGCACAAAATGCCCCTCTCTGGACTCCATGGGACATTAGAATGCCTCAAGATATCAATAGGGATTCTACGATCAATTTCTCTGTTAAATTATTTTGTCAGCTACAGGATTTCGCTAAACCTTTACTATTGATAATGGGTGTTATTGTGGTATATTGCAAACTTCCTTGACCATGTGATCTGTTTTCTTTTATTCTCAGAACACGCATCAACATCTTGGCGAACTCACAGTCGGTAGAACGTTGTTTATGATTTGAAAAGGGCTGGTTCAGCATGCTGCCCTTGGCTAAGCCAGCTTTCGCCTCCCTCACTACATCTCCCTCTCTTAGTAGTTGTATGGGGTCAAGGAATAGTGCCCCATTTTGGAGGGGATACAGCTGAGGTTCAGGGTTTTTTATTCGGCCAGGGTCACAAATAAACAAAACCAGAACCTAGGTCTGAATTTCCATCCTGAAATCTTTGCAATTGTCTGCTCTCTCCCCAAAGTCCTCCCGGCCACCTCAAACTAGAGCTGGGTGTGGTCACAGCTCTTCGGGCTGCAGCATGGAAAGGCAGGAAGGTCCAGAGTGAAGGACGAAATCCCCGACTCCAGCCAAGGCTTTCCACCTGCGGAGGCCATGAGTGTGTTGGTGACTAACGTTTTCTGTTTATAATCTTTAGTTTTTGTGCATTTAAAAAAAATTTTTTTAACGTTTATTTATTTTTGAGACAATGCAAGAGACAGAGTGCAAGCAGCGGAGGGGCAGACAGAGGGGGACACAGAATCTGAAGCTGGCTCCAGGCTCTGAGCTATCAGCCCAGAGCCCGACGTGGGGCTCGAACTGACGAATCGTGAGATCATGACCTGAGCCGAAGTCGGACGCTTAATGGACTGAGCCACCCAGGCCTCCCTCTTTCTTTCTTTTTTTATCTCTAGTACATAATATATTCCCAGAGAATAGAACCGCATTCCTCAATATACACATAATAAATACACACAAGCAGTTAATCTACCCATGGTCAATTACCTATAAACATTAAATTCTTGAGTCACCCCCAATTTCTTAATGCCTCTTCATTTCTCCCCTCTGTGTCCCCTCTTCGCGTAGATAATCCTATGTTGGATATCCCAGAGAAGAAGTTAAGAAATCAGCTAGTCCACCTCCTACATTTCCCAAGTGAGGAGTACGCAGAGAGGGCACAACTTAGCTCGACAACAAAGCAAGGACCAAGCCGCTCTCTGGGCTGAGCCTGACTGAGTCTTAAAGGCCAGAAATTCACTGTACCTTCATGGTCATTTAAACTCCAGGAGCAGAACAGGCAGCTTGGGGATCCGGGGTTTGGACTCCTGTCTTGGGCGGAATTCGGCAGTCCCCAAGGAGCTCTGAGCACTCAGGAATCATGCCCTAAAGGTCTCACATGTGCCTTAGCGAAAGAAGTTTCCCCGTCACTGCTGAGCTGCCCCCGTCCTCCATGTTAAGGCCTTTGGGCCAGTCTGTGGGGAAGCAGCCGGCCATCAGGGCTCCCTGCCTTGGCTTCCACCCAGACTGGGCCAGGCTTGTCCTTCCTGTTGCTCAGCCTCTGACACATCTGATCACCAAGGCTCTGGGCTTCTTCATGAGAATTTCCTTCTGGATTGTTGCCGAAGCATAGACAAGAGAGCCGGGAGAAAGAGATTTCCCCCCAGACATGTAAATACTATAGAAACAGATCTGTGCAGCACAGAGTCTCCTCTCTTTCCCCTGCAGACCTACACGGGGCTGGCAGTGGACAGATGGCAAGGTGAGCATTTCAAGGATGGCCTGGCATGAAAGAGGACACGTAGTGCCTCCACCTTAGTTTGTTCTTTTGGTTTTAATCTTTCAAAAGTTCACTCATTTGTTCAAGGACAAAGGCACCAGGAGGAGGCATCTCTCTCTCTCACTCCAAATTTCAGGCCTCGTGTCTCCTTGCCCACAGGCTGTGACATCAGGCTCTTTCATGTCCCTCCAGGGGGGTTCCAGTCCATATGCAGACATATGAGGCCCACTTTTGATTTTGTGCACACACAGACAGTCAGTCCATAGGCTCTGATCTCTTAAATTGAAAGCAAGTGGTCTGGCGAGTGATGCTTCTCACCACAGACTCAAGTAACCAACCTCAATTAGTGATTCAGAACTGTCCTGGGGGTGGGGGGTTGGTTCCAGCCTCTAGAATGTTCCTGAGAACGAAGCAGCCTGCTCTCCGCCAGAGAAAGCTCTAGAAGCCCCTGCACTGGGGCCTTCCAAGGAGGGGAGAATTCCTAGGATACTTGGAGCAGGGGTATTTATTTCTACATGTCCTGGGTTGGGAAAGCCTGAACCACAACTTTTGCCCAGCTTTAGAGACTAACTTACCTTCTTACTAATTTTACTAATCTTACTAATCTAGGAGTTCCCTAGAACCACCTGGTCTTGGAAACCTTCATTCCTGCTCCAGGCAATGCTGAGAGCCAGGGGCTAGGAGCATAGGGAGAGATGGTGTTGGGGTAGGAGCTTCAGTATAAAGCCCAGGTTCCCCATTGGAGTTGTCACCCATCGCTACTCAGAGGCCTGTGATCACCTGTCTGGATGCTGTGGTGAGCGAGTCGAGTGGGAAGGGACAGACTGACAGAGAAGCGAGCGAGGTAATTTCAACTACTGATGATGAGGATGAAAAGTAGTCAAGGGTGTGACACAGTGACTGGCCAAGGCAGGAGCCGTGGGCTTGCAAGCAGGCGGATTTGAGTGGAGACCCGGGAAACGAGCCTTCTGGGCAGAGGGGAATAGTAGGTGCCACCGTCCTGAGGTGGCACCAAGTACGGGACAGAGAGTGGCCGGCAAGCCTGTGCGCAGGGATGAGGTGGGAGAGGCTGGGAGGAGGTGAGCTTTTATTCTGATGGGAAGAAGGAACCATCCTGCAAGGCACCGTGAGCTCTGTTTCCCACCAGTAAAATTCTCGTTATTTGGATCCCGTAATCTTCCAGCTCTCTGATTTCAGGCCTACACTTCCTTTATTCAAAGATCTTATTGAGCCTCCAGGGTGGCCAGACCTAACAAATGAAAACATACGACGCCCAGTTAGACTTGAATGGCAGATCAGTGATGGACAGAATGGCAGAAATCTGCCATGTGCCAGGCCACCGCTAGGAGTCAGTCCGGGTTCGCGTAGTCCACGCCACGTGACCCCACAGCCTGGTGCCTTTGGAGGAGCTGGTCAGATATAAAGGTGAGAATCTGGGGCGCCTGGGTGGCTCAGTCGGTTAAGCGGCCGACTTCGGCTCAGGTCACGATCTCGCGGTCCGTGAGTTCGAGCCCCGGGTCGGGCTCTGGGCTGATGGCTCAGAGCCTGGAGCCTGCTTCCGATTCTGTGTCTCCCTCTCTCTCTGCCCCTCCCCTGTTCATGCTCTGTCTCTCTCTGTCTCAAAAATAAATAAAACGTTAAAAAAATAAATAAATTGGGGCGCCTGGGTGGCGCAGTTGGTTAAGCGTCCGACTTCAGCCAGGTCACGATCTCGCGGTCCGTGAGTTCGAGCCCCACGTCAGGCTCTGGGCTGATGGCTCGGAGCCTGGAGCCTGTTTCCGATTCTGTGTCTCCCTCTCTCTCTGCCCCTCCCCCGTTCATGCTCTGTCTCTCTCTGTCCCAAAAATAAAATTTAAAACGTTGAAAAAAAAAAATAAATAAAAAAATAAAAAAATAAATAAATAAAGGTGAGAATCTGGCGTGCCTTGGGAGAGAGAGATGAACGAGCTTCAAAAATCCACGTTGGCCCCAAGCTGTGAACCTGAACCGCTGATTCTTTTGGGTCCCCCGACTCTTGTTAAATGGCCACATAGCATTCATCGGAATGCCTCTGGTGTTCCCTGCATCACAAACGCGTATCGTGTTGTCTCCTGTGTCTCCGATGGATCTAGGTTCTGGCCTTTTCCGAGAGAGTTAAGAGACGGAACGGGAGTGTGTTCAGCACTCACCCACTGTCCTCACTGGCTGTGATCACCAAGGTAAGGTGTGGGTGTCCTGTAACCAGGCCAACCACAAGTGTGGCCCGTGACCATTTCAGGACACGGTCGGGGAGGGGTAAATAATCCCTGGAAAATAATCTCCTTAAGGTTTTGGGTCCGAGGAGAACTAGATGCCGAGAGGGAGAAACAGATCCTGTGAATGAGGGATTTGGGTGTGGCCCAGCTGGGACTTCCTTCTGTTGGCACCAGAAGGCAGAGGAATGTTCTGGAGGCAGGAAGAACTTCTTCAAGAGATGAATTCCCTTTCCCTTGGGAGGGCGCAGCTCAGGAAACAGTGTGGTAGCTGCTGGGCTGGGTGTTAGGAGCACTTGGATAAGGAACTTGGCACTGAGGCATCTGCTCTGGTTGGTTTGTGGTGATGTCTGGAATGCCCTGACCCCCATCACCTGCTGTTGGTGTCCGCGTTATACAAGGGGGGGGGAGGGTCAGTGACCCCATTTTGTTTTTGTCACTATCCGACCACCCCCCCATGAACATTTGGCCCCGTCTGCGTCATCCCCACCCCCCGTTTGTTTCTGGGAGATAGGCGTGAGTGTGGTGGGGGGGAGAAGGACCTGAGGGGACCCAGGGACTTGATCTTTCTTCTGGAAATGGGGGCTCGGCCGCTTTCTCCATCCATCAGTGTCCTCCTGGATATGGCCCAGCGTCAGCTGTACTCAGGGTGCTGTGGGTGGCAGCCCCTGCTCTTCAGAGTGCCATAGGAGGGCTGGCAGCCCCAGTGCCCGCCCAGTACCCTCTTCTGAGTAGCCGGGCAGGAGGGCCGGTCCACGCCCTCTCCAAGACAGTCCTGGTGTCTGCGTCGCAGAAGTTGAAACGCCGGCCGGCTCTGACTGGCTGTTTGAGGGAGGTCTCCCCTCTGTGCCGTCACTGTGCCTCCCACCTGTCCCCTGGTTTACCGTCCTACAGGGTGCTGCTCTCCTCTCTCAAGTGGGATGAGGCTCACTCCTACTTGAGGCCCATTGTCAGACTCCTGGTAGAATGTCCACTCCCTGAGGACAGGGACTTTGCCTGATATGGCTCCTGCTGTGGCCCCAGCACCCAGCAGCGAGTAGATACCAAATCAATGTTTGGCAAGTAAATGAGGGAATGGTGTAGCCCTAATACCTGGAGAACCCTGGGGGTCAGCATCCCCGATCCCACAGGATACAGGAGAGGAACCGAGAGCCCCTGTGGGGGAGGCTATTCCACATCCCCGCAAACGAGGACAAGGCCTGGCCTCGCCGGGGACTGGTAACCTCCAGCCCATCCTTCCCAGCTGCAGCCGGACTCCAGTCGGCTCTACCAGGTGGGAACACTGCTCAGGCCGCCATGCCCCCTGGTGGCAGAGGATGGAGCAGCCCGAGCTGCCCACAGCAACTGGTGACACATGCAGATGAAGACAGAGTGGGAGATACACTTCCGGTTCAAAGTGATACTTCTGAGCAGTTTGTACTTAACCCTTTAGGGGAGCATGTGCGAGCAGAGCTCTACAGCAGCAGAACTTGTTCGGGACCACACACTCACTCTGGACCGAGTCTGCCTGATTCCATGGATGCACGCGGAGCTTGGATTCCGTGTTGCACAGACGCTACGTGTGCGGATTCGTGGTCAGGAGGGACACTCAAAGCAAAACAAACACACGCTGACGAAGTGGCCCGTCTCTGGAGAGCTGTGTTTCGGAGAGCTTTTCAGCGTCTCTGAGACGGGGATGGGGCAGACGGTGCTCTCTCGCTCACAAACTCCTGATCTAGCGGAAGAACACTGTGATTTTAAAAAAATGACGTTCGTCGTAGCAGCTGTTAATGTACTGGGAGTCTTGTATTTCTCACACAGCAACGCTACAATAGTCTTTTGAACTCTTTTCTGATCCTTGAAAAAAGTACCCAAAATATCAAAGTAGTAAGGAAGTCAAATTAACACGGAATTTTCCCGTCCAATTGCGTTGTAGGCTCACTTCGTGAGCATGACTTTGGGGTGAAATAAGCTTTTAAACTCTTCGGCAATGCTCCTCCTCCCCTTCCCCTGGCCCTCTGGGGCCCGGAAGCAGCACTTAGAGGGGATGGAGGATGAGGGAGTGGAGCTCCCTCGCCCCCCAGCCCGTCCCTTGGCCCAGGTGGAGTGTACAGCCCACCCTCCTCTGACCCCAGTAGCACTTTGGCCTCTTGTATCCAGTTGACAGCTTTGAGCTGACTGGGGTTTACCAACATCGTTCAAATCAAGGAAGCCATGTCAGATGCCGGACAGACGGGAGGGACCATAGAGGCAGGGCTACCTGCCTCTCCTTGAAGAGCCTTCTTTGTGGGGAAACGTCAACCTGACACACTCAGGTAGGTCAAAGGGGGAAGCCAACATACACTGTGAACGTTTCAATTCCCAGAACCCCCAGTGTGCATTGGCCTGGGGGTGTGAAGTTCATACCCCCCTGCCGTATAGTAGGGTCCTGTTGGCATTTCTGGGGGTGGGGGGGGGCGACCCAGGCACAGGGACGGAGCATGCTGACACCCACAGACAACGTAGGCAGGTGTCCACAGTGGCACCTGCCAGTCCTGCCTGTGCTCTTCCTCTGGGGCTGTCCTGTGGACTTGCTGACATGTGCCGGGCCCGAACTGGGACATTCCTGGCTGATGCCGGGCTGCTGAGCGGAGCAGCCGCAGGGAGAGTGCCCCTGGCACGGGGACAGGTGGGAGCAAGCGCAGAATGTTCCAGGATCATTCAGGGAGGAGGCTGGACAATATCCAGGTGGGAGAGGTGACTGTGACTTGGGGAGGGGCGGTGGAGATGGCCAGGAATGGGTGGAGTGACAGGCAGGATGTCTGAGGACGGGGGTGTGTGTGGAAGGACAACTAGTGACCCCCTACCCTGGCCACTCAGTGCTTGGGCCAGCTGCCCTTGCCACCCGCTGACCTCTGTGAGGCCCACTCCTGTCCTCCCCCTCCTCCTGTGACCACTTCCTGGCTGTGTCGGTCATCCACGTCCCAAGTGTGTCCTTCACCCCCGCAGAGCTTCTCCATACCGTGTCCGTTTGTGCTGACCAGTTTTGCTGACGGGAGCCTGCCTGGCTTTACCTGAGAGGTTCCCCCCAAATCTAGGACTCCAGCAGCCATTCTTTGTTCATCGTTATCTGGCAATTTGGGGAAAATTCTCTGGGAAGTGGTTTATTCAACCAGGGCGTTGTGCTGCAGCACCCAAATGAGCCTACTTCCCGTGAAACAGTGGCCATCTCGGGACCGGCTTGCTAGTCGCATGTGATTCACTCCCAGCTGGTGGCCACGTGTCTGCTGGCGGGTAGTTTTGTCACCTGGTGGATTTGTGGCTGTGCTCTGGTTGGGTGGGCTCAGGTTGTGATTCCTGCAGAGAGGCTGGGAGGCTCAAGGTGGAAAAAAACGACGTCCAAGCCAACGATAGGGCAGGCAGAGTCCACCCCAAGTGACAAAGCCATTTATGGCTGGGTTGTTGGGGATGGAGCAGAGGGGGGCAGGCGTCAACAATGGGGGTGGTGGGGGCCACCGTGCTGCAGTGGGGAGTTCTTCCTGGCAGGGCTGTGTGGAGTCACTGACACACCTAGTGGCCCGTGGTCCTGCCTTGGGACCATGGCCCAAAAGAAAGCTCAGACATGCTCCTAGGAGGGAGCAGTTGAGACCACCTTGGCGTTACTGTGGGGCATAGTGATGAGACCAACACGAGGGCCTTGACACAGTGTGGGTGGCAGCCAGGCACCATCCCTGCATGTTAAGAACAAGACATGACCCAAGAAAATCAAAACCACGTGTTCAAACAAAAACGTGTAGGGGACATCCACAACAGCAGCACTCCTCACAAGAGCCACAAGGAAGAAGCAACCCAAACACCTATCGACGGACGAATGGATAAACAAACCGGTCCATCCATACAGTGGAATATTATTCAGCTTTAAGGAATGAAATTCTGGCTCATGCTACAATGTGGATGAACCTTGAAGATACATTGGGTGGAAGAAGCCAGACACAAAAGGCCACGTGTATGATCCCATTTATATGAAATGTCCAGAACAGGCAAATCCAGAGACAGAAAGCAGATTAGTGGCTGCCAGGGGTTGGGGGAGGGGGAATGGGATTGAGAGTTAATGGGGACAGTATTTCCTTTTGAGGGGATAAAAAAATGTTCTTGAACTAGACAAGTGTTGGTTGTACAACACCGTGAATGTACTTAGTGCCATTGAACTGTACACACTAAATGGCTAATTTTATGTGACTTTCATGTCAAAAAAGAGAAGAAAAATTGAAAAACAAAAAACAATCCCAAACCCTTTGTTTTCTAAGAACACAGGAAATAGGACACTAGGTGAATAAGCAAGTACGTCTGTGGTAAGAGCCAGGGAGGCACAGGTAGCGCTGTGGACCAAATGTTGGATGTCTATGGGGTCCCCTCTCCTCCAGGTGGGGCTGTTCTGGAGGAACATCATCGGTAGAAGAGAAGACTCAGGTTTCCGCTAGGTCCTCCAGTCCAGGGGATGGGGCTTCGCATCCTCACACCTGTTGGTTAGCAGAACTCCCCGATGCCCACTCGTCTAGTGGCCCTGCTAGCCCGGCCAGAGGGTGAGAGCCCATCTCTGGAGTAGTGCACACAAGGGACAGATAACACGACAAAGACAAAGCAAGTGATGGCTCCTGCAAATTATTTTACTTTGAATATATAGGAAAAGAAATCCAAAAACGGGAAGCTATGTTCTATGGTTACGTCTTTTAAACAATGTTTTGTATTTACAAAAACTTTTTTCCTGATTAAAAGCACCAGCTGAAGTTACAGGCTGCTAAAACCAGAAGATATTACAAACCCATTAAAAGACATTATGCCAAACATACTTCTTAAAAACCCTTAACAGAACAGAGACAATGCAATCAACAAATGCGACCCACTGCACCAGGCAGCCCTTATCTGATTTCCTTGCCAGTGTTCCCAGTAAGTGGGGTGGAGTTCTTACCCCAGGAGAGGACCCTCGCTTCACCCACGGGTGACTGCAAAGACCCAGCAGTGGGGAGGCAGCAGCGTGTGTACCCGGAACCCAGCATCTCCTGGACCAGCCCCCAGACCCTGAGGACCACAGGAGGGAGTGGAAGGGGCACACAAGAGTCTGGCCAGCTTTCAGTAATTTACCTGCCAACAGGAATCTTTCTGCTGCTCCCTCCCTTGCACCGCTGTGCACGGAAAGGCTTGGACTTTTCACTTACCTATTTTTTCTGTATTTTTTCTGAATACTTAGCTATGAGTGTGTAAGGTCTCCCTGGGTGATCACTTGCTGCCTGTCTTAAACTCTTATGATTGAGTGAAAAACTGAGAGGCACTCAATTCGGACTCACAAGAAAAGTACTATGACAGCTTTATGTAACCAAAAGATGCTACAGCAAAGGGAAAGTTCAAAGCTTGCACGCGCATAAATGCATGTACACGCAGTCTGGCTTCCATAAAGCTAGAGTGGAATATTAAACATGGAGTACTGAATTCTTAGCTGTAAACATAAAAACTTCTCCTTAACTTTATATGAACATAGATAACAGGGTGGTCATTAAACATACTTTAACATCAGAACAGATGTTAAGTTTTGAGGTTCTTATTTCAACTGCTCTACATAAAAAAATGCCCTAGAAGCAAAGAAAGGCTTAAATAAATATGAAAAGACAAACATGTACAGTGTGATTGAAGAAGTAATGAGGGTCTGGAGAGGTCATACAGTGCGGGGTCCAGGCCAACAGGGGCAGCTCATGGTAAGAGGGGGCTCTGTCCCTTGGGTGGAGGGGAGGGCCTAGAGGGTACCCTTGAGGAGGGAAGAAGACAGGACAGGACAACTTGTGGCCACATGTCATACCCTCTTTTGTAGGCCTCATGGGCCCGGGAGGGTCAGCCAAAAAGGGGGCCCTGAGCAGCATGGGACAGTGCTAGGCTCTCCTGAGTGATCCAGGATGCCACAGAGATGGTGGGTCCTTATAGGACAAGTCCCGGCCAGCCCATGCCTCCAATCAGCAGTTCACTTTACACGCCTGTCACTGGCTTCCCACATGGGCAGCAAGGGCCTGATGCTGGCCTGGTAAGGGCAGTGGCCCAGCGCAGGGAGGTCTGCTGACAGCCCTGCTTGTGGCTAAGGCACACCCAGGCCTCAGGGCCTGAGCAGCTGACCTGAGTGATCCCAGTGTTCCTTCTGTCAGACACTGAGGCTTCGAGAAGCAGCCCTCACAGTGCAAGGGTAACAAGATGCAAACTAACAAGCCACCCTGACTAGCAAGACCACTCACCATTCCTCTGGGGAGGCGCTCCGAGGCACCGCTTCCAGGCACCGGAAGCTGGAGGAGGTGGCTACCTCGACTGCCCCCAATGCCACCATCACCGCTGGGGTACCTCCTCGACTATCCAAGAGGAGCACAGAACTGAGCACGGTTGTCTGAGCCTGGCAGAGCCTCCTGGGGTCCGGCTCAGGAAGAGGTTTCAATGCTGTCCCAAGACCCAAGGCAGGCAGGTCACCTCATCCTCCCTCCTGAGAGCAGGGCGAGGGACCAGGGGAACCGCTGTCTGCTCGCCAGCTGAGCTCCAGGCGTCTGCGGACACCACAGAGCTGCCAGGAAACAAGGCCCTTCTTCCTTCGGGCACCCTGAGGTGGGCTAAGGAGGGTCCCCTCCCTTCTCCTCTGCTTCCTGCCCAGCAGCATGGATGCTGACGGGGGAAGGTAGCTGATGCACACATTAAGAGTCTCAGCCCCCAGCTCCAGCTATGTGAATCACCACACACGCACACACACACACACACATGCACACCCGTGTCTACAAGAATGTGCACCTCCATGGCTGGACACTGAATCCAGTCAAGGTACAGATGTTTGGAAGCCGAGCTCCTGGGTCCTCCAGGGTTCCCGATCAGAGGCCCTGGCTGTCAGATGGGGGCGGGGAGGACACTGGACAGAAAGGCAAGCTGGGACAAGTGTCATGGTGGGATGTGCATTTTTGTCCCTGACACATGCCATTACTTCTTCCCTCCAATTTTGGGGCAGAAACTGGCGTTTTGCCTCTGGGCTCTGGAAGTTGCTGTGAGCAGAGGAAACACTCCAGCCAGGCACGGAGGCCCAGGCGATGGAAGTCATGTGGCAATGCACCAGTGGTACCACCCACCCTGGCAACTGGCACCCCAGTCCCCTGCCCAGACACGTTCCCTTAAAGGCGTGACTCAGACGTGGAAGCAGAACTGGCAATTCAAGTCCACTTTAAAACATGGCTCTGGAAAGTTGGCTCCAATATCCCACCTGCAAGCCTCAGCACTGGGGGTCTTGTTACACGGTGGGAATGGCTGGCCAGCCCTTCCTGGGAGGGCGGAATCAGCACCGCACACTCCATAGGGACTTGGAAGCTCTGGAGACAGTCAGGAAGGAAGCCTGGGGACACACACTCCAGCACACCTCCAAGGAAAGCTCAAGTGCCATCTGGATGGAAGTAGGGGACACACTGGACCCCACAGAGTCCCCGAGAAGCTGGGTGGCTCCCTTCAGGAGCCTCACAGGAGGCTGGCCAGGCTCGTATTGGGTCCATTCTGAGCTTGGAACTGCACGGGAGGTGGGCCATCCGTCCACTGCAGAGAGGAGAGAACACACGGGCGAGGAGCAGGGGTGTAATGGGCTGTGTGTCTGCCCTGGACTGCTGCCCTCTTTGGGCTGGTCGCCCAGCCAGGGCCCTCTGTCCTCCACACGTGAGTCAGCGGAGCCCCTGGGAAGCACCCTACATCACCCACTCGGGTGACTGGTGCTGTCTTCCCGATCTGAGGGCCCTCCTGAGGCGAGGCTGAGTTAGGGATTATTGGGAGACGTGCAAGGAGATGGCAGCCAAGCGTGTACGTCCCTCCTCAGGGAACAAGCCCCCTGGGTGCTTCAGGCCGGGTAAGTAGGACCCGAGGAGCCAACCAGCACCCCCATCTTGCCTCCCCAAACCCAGTGCCTATACCGTGATGAGGTTGTGTTCAGGGAGACTGCAGGCCTCAATGTGGTCCTGGAGCAGCTGCTGCGAGAAGTTCTGATGCATCTGGGCTGCTTCATGGGCGTCTATGGCATTCCCACAGGCCTTGTTCAGGTCTAAGGGTGGGACACACACACAGGGTAGATTCATCTTGCCCTGTCACCACCCCCATGTCCTCCCTTTGGGTGTGGGTAGAGCCCTAAGGTCGAACCAGTAGGTTCCTATGTACCTGGCACGTCACCTGCCCTGAGCCTTGTCTCAGGATCCGCAAGCCCACCTGCCAACAGTCTTCACACATGCCCTTCTGAGTTCCTGAGTCATGTTCTTGGAGGTGAGTGAGCAGTGTGGCCCACACGGACAGACACAAGGGCTGGTTGGGCAGTGTAAGCTCTTAGGGCTCCCTGTGGATATTGGCCCTCCCGGGGAGGGCGTGGCCAACCCTTAGGCACACAGGAACTCACTAGAGCAGGGAACCCAACACCCACTTCTGAGGCAGGAGGACTGAATAGGCCCACAGAGCCCACTGCAGACAGGAGCAGCTCGTCCTCTGTCTCTTCCAGGGGGCCCTGGGTGAGTCTCTGGACCTTAATAGCACAATCTGTAAACAGGGGAGCAGCAGTAACAACGCTGATGGCTGCTGAGAGCCCACTGGGCACCCAGAGCACCCTGGCCAGTACTGTCTGATGGACGACTGACACAGCCATTCAGGGGGAAGGAAACCAAGAATGAGGGGTAGGGCTTACAGCCCAATTCTTCACCCAGACTCCAAGAAACGGCTTTATGGAGAGACTGAACCGATCCTGTGTTGAGCCCAGTGCCTGCTGCCCCCAAACAGGATCTCCTGTGGAGCCTGAGTATATGCTGGAATTGGGGCTGTGCCCTGCAGAGACCCAGTCTAAGCAGAAGCTAAACAGGGCTTACCCGGTATCTTCTAGGCTTGGGCTCTCCCCAGTGGCCCTGATCTCTGGGAAGGGGTGGCTGTTGTACTCACCTCTCAGCAGGGCTGATGACCACAGCTGCACGGACATGTCTGGGATCTTGCTAGCCAGCTGCATGGCAGGCACCACCATGTTGTTACTCTCCTGTTGATCAAGAGCAACCAGGGAAGGGAGTGGGGGCTGGGGCCGGCAGCAAGGACAGCCTAGGACCCACCCACCACCCCCAGCCCAGGCTGTGCCCTCTTTCTGCTGACTGGCAAGCAAGCTCCTACTCCTACTTCAGGGCCCATTTTAAGTGACCTCTGAAGTACTCTTCTTCCTCTTCTTCTTTTTTTTTTTTTTCAGAGAGAGAGAGAAAGGGAAGAAGGGCAGAGGGGCAATCTCAAGCAGGTGCCATGCTCAGCGCATAGTCCAAGGCAGGGCTCAATCCCACAACCCTGGGATCACGACCTGAGCCACAATCAAGAGTTGGACACTCAACTAACCGAGAATGAAGTACTCTTCAACACCTCAGGAAGAAATAAACTGCCCTCACTCTTCAACTCTGCACCTACTTCCTCACTGGGGCACTGTTGGCTATGGACAAATCTACATGCTTTTGTCTTTCTCACCAGAACAAAAGGCACTGGCAGCAGTCAGCTCTGGACCCAGATCAGGAGCCGACTAGAAATGCACATTCAGAGGTCCCAGGGCATGGGAGGAGGAAGCAATCTGCTCTGGTGGGAGTGATGAGGACCGAAAGGATAAAGGAGGAAGGGAGGTTTCTCTGCTACGTACAAGTCCACTCTTGTGGGAGGCTACCTGACACGTGGGGCTGTGGGACACCAGGGTATGTCAACTCTCCAACTCTGACTGAGCGGCTGTACAACGCCACCCCCGCCCCCCTCAATGCCCAGCATGTGCTGAGAGTGGACAGGGGGCCATAAATACCCATACCTGACCCCATGATGACTGGTACCACTGCTCTGACCCCCCTCAGCCTAGGGACCACAAGCTCTGCTGGCCTGAATGCTGGATTCAAGGTGACATGGGAGAACTCCCTACCTAACAGCTGCTGACAGACAGGTGTCATATAGCCAAGAGACCTACAAATCATCAAAAGCAACTCCTGAAGCCTAGCTTCAGCACAGACATGATCGGGTGAGACACGCCTCCTTACAGACACAAAAGCCCAATGACTTCACACTGTCCCATGGCTGGTACCTCAAAGATGAAGTTCAGGTGGGTCTCAAAGCTTTTCGAAACTGAATGAAGTCCTTCTAAGACCTCAGAATGCACAACAGAAGACAAAAAAACTACTGTATTCCTTTAGGCCTGGGGTTGGGCCTCTGTTTGGAAGCTGCCAGAAGGAGAGTACCCGTTGGTTCTCCTGGGCAAGCTCCCCCATGTCAGCTTGTGGCCCCACAGAATCTGGTATGAAAATGTATGATTCTGACAGGTACTCTGTGTGAAGCTGCTCACGAACTCATGATGCCTGTGGACACGCTAGGCTGGCAGGCCCAGGTAGAGTTGGCTGTGTCTGGGTGTGTCTCCTTCAGACCTGAAGCCACTTGAAGCCAGGCTTGGGTCTAAGGGTCCTTGGGGGTCCCATGTCACTCCACATAGGCCCAGACACACAGGGAGCAGTGGAGGCTCCTAAAAAAGTTCTATAAGATGCCCCAGGATTGCCCCAAACATGAACCAGAGCTGCAGCTGAAAAGCTGCTTTGCTTACCCTGCCCCATTCAAGGTGGCTTCTGGAGACTTCTAGACAAATGAGAGCCAGTGAGGTCTGGTTCTAAGCCTGGGTCTGCAGTTTGGGACTGTGTGACCTTAATCTCCCCATCTGGAAAACGGGGTAATCACACACCGGGGTAATCACCACACTGAGACATGAGGTGGGCAGCCCACACTCAGCAGTGCCTCATGTTGAACTTGTTCCCCACGTGGCCCCTAAACACACACCAAGCCACTGTTCTGTGTGCTCAGAGGCTGAGGAATAGGCGGACAGGGTATTCAAGATGGAGCAGAGTTGCACTCTGAAGGGAGAACCCAAAGCTTGTCCTCTTCCTTTGGAGGTGGTGACGTCCCCAGTGTTCAGGCCATGGCCACCAGGACCTGAGCTGCGGGGCCACAGCAAGTGCTTGTCATATGATTGTGGGGAGTGGGATGGGCCAAGGTTGTTAAAAATGCTCATTCTTAGGGAGCTCTGGGGTTTGATCAGAGGAACCCCTATGGGCCAAGACACATACCCTGTGTTAGCTAAAGTGAGGCCAACTAAACTACGAAGCAGATGTTGCTTCAAAATTCTTGTGGCCGCGAAGAAAACTCACCCAATGGTACAGAAAAAGACAAAATATCAAATTATGAAACAGCCTAAAAAACAAAACATATGCGTAGGCAGAGGCAGCTGGAAACAGCTAGAACACAGAAGACATGCAATCACTTCCTTCTTTGCTTCTCAGACTTTCTATCATGAACAGGTCACATTAGATGACATGAACAAATACTATCTTAAAAAAACTAATCGCCTCATGAGGTCTACAGGTAAGAGGAAGTGACAATGTACACCCCAGATACTCCATCTGACTCAGACACTTAGAGTTGGCTGATCCCACTGGGGACCAGTCCCCAGGAGGCCATTCTAGGTAAGAATGAAAACATGGGGTGCCCTAGGCAAAATGGAGCCTAAGGTATCTGGCTGAGAAGACATACCTGTCCATCCCCAGGTATTACCATACAGAAGGGAAACGTGCCCTCAGCCCTGCCAGCTCTGGACAGCCCACAGGGCTCTGACTAACCATTGCCTCTGCTTAACCACTGCCTGCATATGGCACTGGGCACATCTGTCTCACAGACCCACCTTTCAGGGATCCAAAGCTCCCCCAGCCCTGCTTCCCATGGTGCCAAGGTGCCCCTTCCTTCACAGAGCCTCATGGAGCAGTGGGGAGTGGGCGGGTTACTGAGATAAAATCATGGAGGAGCACAGGATGCAAAGTGCTGCTGGGTGGTAGTCCGTAAGCACCGTGCCGGCCCCCAGCCTCTTGGCCCAGCCCCAGACACTCACTCTGTGGTTCCCCAACACATAGAAGATGTGGCCCAGAAGCACCAGGGAGCAGGCTGTGAGCCGGTTCAGGTCCTCCGCGTTGGACATCTTCAGAGTTTCTCGAAGAAATCGCCTAGGCAAAAACAGATGCTAAAGCCCCATGGGGATGCCTCATCGGTAGGAAAAGGCAGCAGCAGCCCCAAGGCCCTGAGCAGAGCCCACCTTTCTTAGGGACAGAGGGCCTTGGGCACATACTGTCAGGGAGCAACACAGAAGGGCGTGGGGCAACCGGTCCTCTCCCAGTACTCACTTGGCCTCATTGTAGCGTCCCTGGAAGAAGGAGAAGAGCCCTCGCACATAGAAAGCTGCTGCTCGGAGGCAGTGTGAGCTGATGGGAGAGAGCAGGTGACACTTCGGTGGGATTTTTGTGAGTGCAGCAGGTTTACGAAGGGGAGTGGGAAGAGGGTGGGGAGAGAGGTACAGATACACAGGGCAGTTGGGTCCCCCCCACACTGGCACCACTTCAAGAGCGGAGAAAATATAAGACAATAGGTCAATGGGCACTCAGCACTGGGCCTTCCTACCTGACAGGGAAGCTATGGTCTGGATTGATCCTCTCCAACAAACTGTACAGCTGTGGTGGAAACGTCAGTTAGAATCATTTTGCATAAACATGAGAAAATTCAGCCTCAAACATCCACTAAATTGACTAGGGCCACTTGCATCTTCCCAACCCAAACTTCACCCCAAATCCCATGCCTGAGTGAGGGGAGGGGTCAGGACCTACAAGGACAGATGAGGGCACTGTAGGAGACTGCACAGAGCTGTCTACTTCCTCACCCCCCTACCCGACAGGAATCACGGCCTCCAGTGTGAAGGGCTGGGGTCCTCACACCCTCAACCTGCCCTGTGTCAGATGAAGGGGATGGGGGGGGGCGGGAGGAGTCAGGGCAGCTGCTTAGTCTCAGCCTCTGTATGGTCAGAGGGGCCCTGCGTGGAGGAGCGAGGTGGTAATATCAGCCCACATGGGTCTTGTGGGTTGGGGGTAGGCTTTATGTGGAGATGCAGGGATCCTGGGAGGCTCTGATAGGCAGCCATGTGACTGACTTCTTAGGTCCTCTCTGGCTGCTGAGAGGACAAGGGTCAAAGTGGGCTGAAGCTGCTCCCAGTGTCCCCATAGCACCTCCAAGAGGCAGACACTGAGAGGGCAAAGATCCTCCATGGGTCACCAAGTGTGACCCATGGAGGCCACTCCTGGCCCTATGACGACCCCGCCCATTGCTTCCTAACTGCTAGAGTGAGAAGTCTGGGCTTTCTCTGCTCCCTGCAGCCCAAAGCATCCAAACTAACCCAGAAGCTGGGAGGTCAGCTAAACTTTTTATAGACAAGAGATAAAAATGAAAACCATGAAGGTGGAAAAGTAACTAAATCTGAGATACTCTGGAGGCAGGATGCCAGAGCTAGGAGGGGAGGCAGTGACCCTAGGGCTGAGGGGGGAATCCCAGGGCTAAGGGTTGCAGGGGGAACCTGGTGAGGGCACCTCTCCTGTGAGGACAAGCCCTGGGATCCCCTACCCCTTAGGAGGCTGGGTCATTAGGATAACCTAGGAGCACAGTGCAGAGGACTGCCTGCCTGAGCTACTGCTCCTCGGAAGTAAGCCATGAGGCCTCACTGACATTCTAGAACAGACAGCTCAGGGTAGAATAAACTGGATTTCTTCTGTGGGGCTCAATGAAGTTTGGCTCATTAAAAAAAATTTTTTTTAACATTTATTCATTTTTGAGAGACAGAGTATGTGTAGGGGAGGGGCAGAGAGGGAGACACAGAATCCAAAGCAGGCTCCAGGCTCTGAGCTAGCAGCACAGAGCCTGACGCGGGGCTCAAACCCACCAACTGTGAGATCATGACCTGAGCCGAAGTCAGACGCTCAACCAACTGAGCCACTCGGGGACCTCAACTTTGGCTCATTTTTAACACGGAGAAGTGTTATTTACCTAGGAAACGTTCCTGTCCTAGATCTGGCCTGCCCCAGCCACACTTGCAACTCTGTGGGGGACACAAGTGTGATGCTTGCTGAAGAGTGGAAACACTGGGGTTGCTGAGATCTGCTGGTGCCCAGGACAACCCCAACCCCACCACCCCCGGATAAGAGCTGAAAAGATACCAAACATGAAGCATGTCACCTACTACCTCTTGGTGTCTATTTCCTTCCCGTATATACACACTCGCCAGATTGGTCACGATGAAGGCCCACAGCTCCTGGTGGTTGGTGAGCTAGGACAGGACACATAGGCATTAGAGGGTCAGGCTGGGCAAAGCCACATCACACGAGGGCCACTCAGTGGCACAGGAGCCATCCAAGTGCTCCACAGCAACTAATCTAGAATCATCACTTTATTCCTCTCATTTCAGGCATACCCCCCCTTGCCTGCCTCCTAAACCCCAGGAGCATATAGCTATTAGTTCTTTTCACTATCAAACTGTCATCCACATTATAAGAAATTCAGGAAACAAAGGAAAACCAGCCACCCCTGATCCTGCCCTGAGAACACACTGCACTTTAGTCCATTTTCTGCTTGTTTCTCAGGTCTGAGACCTGGACAACCCCTCCTTCCACACTACAGCCAGTGACCCCTGGGACTCCAGTGTGGGCTGACACAGCAGAAGCACTTGCTGGTCCTGGGGAGGACATGCCAGGAAGGTAGCTGAGACTGTCAGAGACCAGAGATGCTGCCGATGGCTGGTAGTAGATGACCGGTGATCCCAGCTCTTCTTGGGAAATAGAAATGGTCAAAAGAGGGATCAATCTGAGCGACCCGAGTGTTACCCAGATCCTGGTTCCCAGCGGGGCTGAGAAAGCACAGCTGTGCAAGAGGCTGAGGATGCCTAGGAAATGCAGATCCCACCCACAGGACCCCAGCATGTGCCAAGGAGGCCCAGAAGGTCTTCTGATATGAGCAAAGACGCTCTGGTTTGTTTGTTGTAGGACCACAGGAAGAGCACGTGTCTGGGGCCAGGGGGTTTGAGCGTGTATCCTGGCTGCACCACTTCCCACGTGGCCTGTAGGAGAGCCACGCGGACTCCCTGAGGCACAAACTATCAAAGCAGCAGCAGCCACTTGTGGGAAGTAAGATGGGGAGGGAGAGGTGGAGAGAACTTCATGGGGCCGTGGGATAACTGCAGGCAACACAGGGCGCTGTGTGGCGGTGTCTTGGTACCGCAGCACAAGCTGACCAGGGCCCAGAGGAGTGGGCATAGATGGAAAGGCCCAGAAGGCCTTGAGAGCGGACACCACATCTACTCTCACACTCTGGCATGCAGCCAGAGGCTCCTAAACATTGCTAAGACAAGCAGTGGGGGTGGCGGCATCCACAGCCACACAGAGCATCTCAGAGGAGCAGCAATGCCGCCGAGCCCAACCCCAGGAGCAAATAGACTGACACAAGGGACAGAGCAGAGCTCCCCATCTGACAGGGCGCACGCAGCACCCCCAGCAACTTTACCCGAGTCACACAGCCACCCCCACGTCCCAACATCTCTGCTTGGGGCTTCCTCGGTCCCCTGGGAGGAAGGTGTTGCTAGCCTCCTTTTCCTGTGAGGACATAGAGGCCAAGGTGGGGATGTGCTTATCTGGTCCTGGAATAAGGCAGGCAGACTGGGGCCTGGCACTGTGCTATCAACTCCCGGACCTGGGAGTTGGCGGGGGGCTGTCTCTGAAGGAGGACGTGGCACCAGCTTTTTCCCAGGGCGCAGTGGGACCTGTCAGAGGCGAGAACATCGCCCCAGCGGAGCTCCCTTGTGACCTGCAGCACGAGGTATCCTCTGCCCCCAGTGCAACCAGGCTGCTGTAGGGTGAGGGCAGACCCAGCTTTGTGTCCCGGGACTGCTGTTGGGGTGGCTCCAGGGATCCCCTGAACCCTGCCAAGTGACTCTGCATTTTCAGCTGTGACAGGAGCCAACACCAACCTGGCAGGATATCAGGAAGGCTGGGAATCAGGAGTGAAAGAGGCTGCACAGGCCACAGTACCAGTGGGCTCTGGGCTCTCCCTGGTGGCCGTCCTCCAGGTTAGTTGGGGAAGCCCCACCCAAGGCTAGCCAGAAGCCTCCTTGCCCACAGTTATCTCCTGTCATACTGTGCTGCCAGTGCCAGCCCTGATGCATCTGAGTAGCACAGATCCTGCCACGGAAAGCCCCGGCCCGTCACTGTCATGACCCACATCAAGCTGCATGTTGTAGAGTGGCCCACTGGGCACGGTTTCATGCAGAGGCTGTCCTCATCACCGACCACACCCGACTCCTCACTGAGAAGCACCGCCCGCCCCATGGAGTGAGGGCCGGCACCTTACCCGCAGGGCTGTGGTGAACTGGGCTTCTGCATTGTCCATGCAGTTGACAGAGACACAGTACAGGCCCTGGAAGAAGAAGGCATTGAGGCCCTGAAGCCAGTTTCCCCAGGGCTGCACAACTAAACCCACAGGAGCCTGGTAAGTGACGACTGAGCCAGCTACATCTGAGCTTTATTCCAGCAAAGAGGCAGAAAGATGGCACGCTCAATTATTCCCTCCTCCCAGGACCTAGGTCAACTCAGACTCAAGATGCTGGTCAGAAAGAAGCCCACCGGAAATATTCTGGATGCTGTGTGGGGTGGCAGTCACGGGATCACCAACTGGAATGGGGCTGGGGGCAGGCAGCCTGGTGCACTCACCAGCAGCGTGTGCAGCTGGGCGGCGTGGTTGGAGAAGAGCCGGGGGGACTGCTGACACAGCTGGCAGACCTGGGAGATCTGTCGGGAAAGAGCATGCTCAACGTCACATGGCCTGTAACACAGGACCTGGTGTCCCAGCAGCATTTGGGAGGCCCTCGAAGCCGACAGGTGTGCCCACATCCTACCTTCTCTAATCTGGGCACAAAGTCCCAACAAAGGTGTCTGTTGTGAGGGCCAAGTGCAGGCCCAACCTCCTCGAGAATGGTGACCCTTGTCCATCACCACCACCTCTTCCTCTCTTTCTGCCATGTGTCTCAGCCATACAGCACCCTTACCTACTCAGGGCACCTGCTTCCTCTCAGGAAGATGAGCATCAGAGATTATGGATCAGGGCAGGAGGAGTGTTAGGATCACCATCAGGGGACCCCAAATTCTCAGACCCCGTGTTCCCTGGGCATGCCTACTTTTAGAGAAAGGACTAGTGATTTCTCTCTCTCTTTTTTAAAATTTTTCTTGTTTATTTCTGAGAGAGAGTGGGAGAGAGTAGGGGAGGGGCAGAGAGAGAGGGAGACACAGAATCTGGAGCAAGTTCCAGGCTCTGTGCTGACAGCACAGAGCCCAACACAGGGCTCGAACTCACAAACTGCAAGATTGTGACCTGAGCCGAAGTCGGACCCTTAACTAACTGAGCCACAACCCAGGTGCCCCTCTCTCTAAGTAGGCTTCATGCCCAGCGTGGAGCCCAGTGTGCGGCTTGAACTCACATCCCTGAGCTGAGATCAAGAGTCTGATGGCTCAACCAGCTGAGCTACCCGGGTACCCAGAACCTTTGACTTCTGTATCATATTCTCTGATTAGTTGTGTCCATCAGGGTCATGAACTAACAAATTATAGTGAAGCAAGCCTGGATATTCTGTTGACACACATTGGGCAAATTTACATTCTCCCATGTGACGACTTCTGAGACGTGGCAAACTCCCAGTAGTTTTCCCACCCGTGTGCGTGGCCTCTGGTGGCATTACCTCCTGCAGTGCAGTAGCCTTGTGTCCCGTGACAAGCCTGCACATGATGATGTGCTCGAGCAGGATCACTTGGAAGGAGGACAGGATAGGGCTGCAGTCAAGCACTGGGGGTGAGAAGTGAGGGTGAGCACTCAAGGTACAGCTAGAGAAGAGACCCCAGGAGACTGACACAGAGCCTCCTGGGGACTTCGCACCCTCCGCCTCATACCACACTGGCCCTGTGGCAACCCAGGTCTGAGCCCATCTGCTCTGCTGGGCACCAGCTCAGCACCAGCTGTCACCTCACTTGGTGCCCACTGCACCCTAAGAGCAAGGGGGCTCATCTCCTTCTCCAGGTGGGGAGACAGGCTCAGAGCCAGGTTTTAGTGATCAGAGTGTTCTAAGAATAAGAAACCCTAAGAGACTGGTCTTCCACCCTCACTCTAGTCTGAGCTAGGGGAGTGCTCAAGAGCACTCTGGACACAATGGTTCTAAAAATGTTGTAGCCCAGGAGATTGAAAGTGTGCAAAAAGGCCTCAGGCAGCAGTGAGGGAACCCAGCTATTGGCTTCCTTGAGAGGCTGCCCTCATACTGGAACCAGACAGCACCCACAGCCCTTTCCCAACTCATCTGGAGGGAAAGAACTGCCATTTTTGTGGGTTTTGATTCTACAGTCTTGAAGGCTCCTCCCCCAGTGGCACTTATGAGGGCACAGGAAGCAAATGAACAGATTAATAGGGGTGCTGAGCCAGCCATGGACACATGCAGCTCTCAGATTCTACTAGTCACAGGACCCTGGGTCCCACGAGATGGATCAGTTGAGCATCCAGGCAGAACCCAAGACCTCTAGAGGGCCTGCTATTGGTCAGTGAGATTGAAGCTCCCATCCCAGTCTCACCAAGTGTGATGTGATCCTCAGTCACAACAGTGAGCACAGATAACAAAAGTAGCCGCCGACTCCTAACAGGCTCTGATGGGGACCCACTAACCCTCACACTCATCTTAAGCAGTGGGGGGATAGGACAGAGATAGTACAAGACCCCTCCTGGCCACAGAATAAGGATCAAGCCCAGGCTTGGCCTGCTCTGCCCCTATCCCAGACTGCCCCCATCTTCCTACTGGGTTAACAAGACCCATGGGGCAGGGACTCATGGTGACTGCTCAGCACTGCTGTCATTCTGGATTCTTCAGGCCAGCATAAGAGGTGGCACTCGTGCCACCCACCAGGGGGCGCTGTGGCTATGCAACCTGCCAATGGAACACAGCCCCACTGAGACTTACTCTTGAGTTTCTCCAGTTGCATGAGAGCTTTGTCTGTGTATTTCTGTGCCTTCTCCAGGTAGCCGGCCTGCATGGAGTGCATCACGGTCACCTGGCAACAAGACCAGACAGCAGCGGTCACTGTGACCCTCTCCTCACCCCCCCCAGCCACCCTGGCCCCAGGCCTCTAGAGACTCACCAGGTAGACGAGCACACACATGTGCTCCTTGGGCAGCCAGTGGAAGAGGTCAGCAGGGTTGCTGGGCAGGATCTCATCATCGTGCAGCGTGGAGATGGTCTGGATGCACTGCTGCAGCTGCTTCAGGCATGGCTTCACACTCTTCACCTGGAGCAGGCGAGCGGCACCACACGCCTGAGTGCCTGCCCACTCCCACCAGGTGCCAGGCCCCTCAGGACACAAGGCTCCCACAGTGGCGGCTAACCAGGTCTTGCCTGTCCAGCAACTTTTTAGCCCCCTCCTTCTAGGAGCCCCTGCTATGCTCACTACTTGCAGGAAGCCCACCCCCAGATTGGTCAGCCAGCTCTCAGGGAGCATGGTGGGACCAGGTAGGTCATCTATGGGACTAAGGCTTGGCCACCACCCGGTGCTGGGCCCAATACCAAGTCCTGCGAGAAGTCTGTCCAAAGACCCTGTTCAAATCACGTTTCTTCTTTCCTGTAGTAACCCCAGGAGAGAAGGACAGGGCTTGGGCAGCTGGTTATCCCAGGGGGTGGGAAGTGGCTACCTGGGAGTCCTGCAGATGCCATGGTTTGTACAGACTGGCCTCTCTGCACAGGGAAGCCCTGTCCCAAGGCCCCCACAGGCCATTTACACAGCCATCAATACCCCATGAGTGTCTGCTCTGTGTTTCTATGTGTTGAGCGTGGTGCTTGGCTCAACAGGCACAGCTGGGTGCAAGAGGGAGAACAAAGGAAGCCCTTCACCAATGAGACACCTACTCGGCACTTTCTGGGGCCTTCACAGCCACTAGGCTCCACCTGCGGCCTCCCAGGACACCAGAGAGGTCCTGCCTGTGGTTGGTCACTAGGACAGGGTGGGGAAGATGGAGTAGCACCCCCAAAAGGCTGAGATGTTCACCCATGCACAAATGCAGCTGCTCCTCGACCACACGAGAATTAGTCTACTCTTGGATACAGCTGATCCTGTCAGTCCCTACTTGAACGGCATAAAGCCGTCATCAGCTGGGGCAGGGGGTGGGGTGTGGACAGACACTGCTTGAGCACCCGCTGTGTGCCAGGCACTATGCCAGAATCCTGTTTATTCTCACGGATTCCCAAACTGCCCTTAGATGCCTTCGACTGTCCACGCACTGAGTGGACGTGTGCGCCACAAATACTCTTGCCATTATGCTGGGAACAGGAGACTCCCATTCTCGGAGTGCCCTCTGCTCACAGGGACAAAGCACTTGTGCCAGACCATGACAAGGTGTGGAGCAGAAGCTGAGCTCTCAATGACAGCCATGTTGTGTGGCTAGTGACAGGATGCAACGACAGAGGTGACATCTTGGCAGGAAGCCTACTCACAGCCTGCTCAATCCCCATCAGCCCTCACACGGGAGGCACTACGTACCTGCCCAGCATCCAAATAGTGGGTCACCTGGAGCACTAGGAAGAAGACACGCAGAGACTCCTTCTGGATGGGGTTCCCCTGCCAGTTCTCAACTATCTGTCCACAGAGGGTCAGCAGCGGGTGGACTTCCTGCAACTTGCGCTCCATCAGCAGCAGCTGGGGAGGGAGACACAGGTGGTGGGAGCACCCCTTGGTGCACAGGGCTGCCCCCCTCCAGGGGACCACCAGCACCACAAAGAGGGCACAAAACAAACCCAGGTTGCCCCTTCCTTAGCACAAATCCCACAACCTGGAATGAGTTTCACTTCTGAACCCAGCAGGGGCACCAGGGCCTCGGCCTTGCTGCAGCCCGCTGTACATGAGGGTCTGGGCCCCCAAGGGGGGGCTGCACCATGGCAAGTGAGCAGGGCCTGGCTTCATGTCCTCCAACCAGCCCCACTCCACCCAGCCTTGACTTACCATCCCTTTGCTGAGCAGGAACAATGCCCTGGAAAAGAAAGGGTGAGTCAGTCTGTGGGGCCCTGGCATCTCCTGGGACTGTGCCACCCCAATGTTCATGGGGACCTAATGTGCCAATTCTGGGGATAATTAAGTGGATGACAGCAGTCCCTGGTGGTCTCCAGCCCCAGTGAGATGTGTTTTATTTACAACTATTCTATTTTACCCTATTTGATCTTTACTATTTTTGCCTGGTTTAGATGTTCATGAGGCTCAAAAGCCCAGAAGGCATAAACAGGTGCTCAGAAAGTGTGGAGGAGCAGAGTATGGAATGGTAAGTCTGCCATAATTTCACCCTGGCTGACAGTGTACACAGGGCTTCTGTGTCAGTGGATGGCACTGGGCAGGGGGCGAGCACACAGGCTCAGGTGCCTGAACTCAAATCCACGCCTCTACTTCCTCTTCTGAACCCTGCAGATTCTCCTGAGGGTTAAAAAGATAAACTCAGGAAGCCCCAGGCACATCAGCAGCCTCACCACCCTGTCTCAACCCTCAGGGGGCAATGAGGCCAGGAGATTTCTATAGCCAACACTGAAACCTTTTTGTAACTTTCTAAATGTGTGTGTACTACTATCATAAACATAAAAATTATAAAATGAGCATGTTAAGAAATTTATTATTTTTGGGGCGCCTGTGTGGCTCAGTTGGTTAGGTGTCTGACCCTTGGTTTCGACTCAGGTCATGATCTCATGGCTTCATGTGGTCGAGTCCCATGTTGGGCTCTGTGCTGGCAGCGTGGAACCTGCTTGGGATTCTCTCTCTCCCTCTCTCGCTGCCCCTCCCCACTCATGCTGTCTCTCTCTCTCAAGATAAATAAAAAAAATTTTAAAAATATTTATTATTTTTAAAGGTTTTATTTTTAAGTAATCTCTCTGTCCAATGTGGGGCTCAAACTCACAACCCCAAGATCAAGAGTTGCATGATCTTCTCACTGAGCTAATCAGGTACTCCAAGCTGTTAAAAAGTTGAGAACAGCCAAAATAACAGGGGAAGGAGCCGGGCCAGCCTGGCCTCAAACTCAGCTCCAAGGTGCCTCAGCATGCTAGTGTGGGGCAGGGGCTGCTGCTTTCAGGAATCCCTGTGATCGTACAGGCCCCCAGGCCCCCAGTTTGTTCAATATCAAAGTCTCCTTCCTGACAGTCTTGGCAGAATCCCCGTGTGTTCCAACTGACACCCCATCAAGTAGGTGCCATTCTTCCCATTTTCTGGGTGAGGAGATTGAGGTGGGGAGGTCACAATCACATAGCACAACAGATGCCGATGCTCCAGGCCACCACACCATTTCTTGTTGTTACTTCACGGCAGGCAGACTGTAGGGTCTACACCCAGGTCGCCCACCCAGGCCGCCTGTCCACAGTGGCACAGAAGCCTGTAAGGAGACACTCTAGAGAGAACATGTAGAGTGTTCAGCTGTCCCCATGCCCTGTAGGGCATGTCATGTCACCATGAACCTAGTGATAGCTACAGCACAAGGGGGGCAGGGAAGGCCAGGAGTGTGGGGCCAGAGTATGTGACAGCCACCATCTCAAGGCAGGGTAGCCAAGAGGCCAAGACAGCCTAGGGGGAACTGAGTGGCTCCTCTCAGGCACTTTCAAGTCTAGAGCTCAAAGAACAGAGTTGGGAACAGTTGTTTCCCAACAATTCCATGGGGTAAGATCAGCCTTGTGAAACTTAACTTTCCAGAACCCCAATGCATACAACAGAATAAGAGCACTGTTGTCTGTGCCCGTCTACTGCAGAGGGCTCTTCTCTTCAACAGGAAAAGCAGCAGACAGACTGGACACCTTCATGGAGGGTACACAATGAAGCACCAGTGCCCTCTGACCCCTGATCCCAAGGCACCAGTCTCCAGACCTTGGTCTAAGCAGTTCTGTGGGTAACATGAACCTACGTCCCCTCTTTTACACGAACATCCACTCATTCTGTCTCCTGTTGTACATCTAAAAGCTGGGACACTGGGGCTGCCCACAGGCACTGCCAAGCACATCACCTTCTGGGAGCACTGCTCTTGCATCTGTGCCAGAAAGGGGCCAGCCCAGCACATCATACGAACGCTTTTTATTTTAAGAGACACTACGTTCTTGCAAGCACTGAGAATGCGGGCTGCTCTCCCCTTGTCAGTAGCTTCTCCCCTCCAACTTCATAAATCGATGGGGCAAGAGATGTCTGGTGCTGCTTTAATCGTCACATTTTTTTACTATGCACCAAAGTGATCCCTCTTTCGAGCCAGAATGCCAATTCTCGTTGTTGTCCAGGACAAGATAGCCAGCTGTTTCCAAGGGGGAGAGGAGTGTGGATAGAGGGTGCCTACCGTGTATACTCAGATCCCACAACTCGGGCATACTCAGCCCCCACGCCCAGGAGGTCGCAGGCTGACACCAGGTCCTTCTCAAGCGTGTGCAGTTGCTAAAAAGGAGAGAGAGCAATGACGCTTACTTTATAGCACCTACTACCTGACCTTAGTGCTCTGTTGGTGACTTAAAACTGAACCTCCCCACACCCCAACAAAATGGTCTTAATGTCAGTTATGAGCTAAATCAACCAAATTATCTCATCACATTAATTGCTTTGGGTACAGAACTCCACTTCACCTACAGTGTACCTCATTTAAGCTTCACGGCTCACAGAGCAGCAGTTAATACTTATGGGCATAGACCCCTAAGACTTTGTGAGTGTGTCTGTGTGCTTTGCAGACTGCCTTTGGGGGCAGTCACTAGGGAGGTGGCCAGAGGAGCCCCAAGCAAGGAGGGACTCCCTCAGGCATTCAGTGCCTATAGATGTTTCAAACAGAGAGGCTTTAACAGGTTCAAAGGAAGGTACACTTGCAGGACCTTGGTCAAGAGCTTGGGTTCCTACATGCATGTGGTGCCCAATGACTCAGGTGACTCACAGTCCGGCTGTACAGGCAGGTGACAGAGCTGTGTCATGAAGGGTAGGTGAGAGCAGCCTGGTGGGCAGGGAGGTTCTGAGACAGGAGAGACTGGAATCCAGCCAATGAGGGGGAGGTATGGGCAGAGCCCACAACAAAAGAGGTGTCCCTCACAGTAGAGCCTACTGTCCTTCATCTTGATCCTCAGCCGGCAAGCCCCTCCACTGCAGCCAGGAAGGCCCAGCCTAGAAAGCCCCCCAACCAATTGACTGTCTCAGAATACAGGGACGACCTATATCTGGGGAGATGAAGGGAGGACCTACACGGAGCCCAGGCTTGACTCAGGCATTCATTGCCCAACAGGTAAGTGGCAATCTCAGCTCAGTCCTTACAAAACACAGTGGGCTACTGGCAAGAAATGCTCCCCAAACAAATTTTTTTCATTTAAAAATTTTTAAAGTTTACTTATTTATTTATTTATTTTAATGTTTTTATTTATTTTTGAGACAGAGAGAGACAGAGCATGAACAGGGGAGGAACAGAGAGAGAGGGAGACACAGAATCTGAAGCAGGCTCCAGGCTCTGAGCTGTCAGCATAGAGCCCAACGCGGGGCTCGAACTCAAGGGAGTGTGAGATCATGACCTGAGCTGAAGTCGGATGCTTAACCGACCGAGCCACCCAGGCGCCCCAAGTTTATTTATTTTTGAGAAAGACAGACAGTGTGAGTGGAGTAAGGACACAGAGAGAGGGAGAGACAGAATCCCAAGCAGGCTCCACGCCACCAGCACAGAGCCTAATGGGGGGCTCGAACTCATGAATCCGTGAGATTATGACCTGAGCCAAAACCAAGAGTCGGATGCTTAACTGACTGAGCCATCCAGGCGCCCCTCCCCATATTTAAATGAACACAGGCCAAATGAAGCACCAGGAGACAGGGGAACATGAAGACAAGGCCCTGTGTCAGCCCCTAGGGGGATGGACACTCCCACCATCATCTTAGGTGCCGGCTGTTTGGGGGTGGGGGTACTGCCAAGGACGGAGGCTGGTTAGCAGGTAAAAGAAATGTCCCTGTGTCCCCACCCATGCAGTGCAGCAGCTTGAGGAGGGTCTGTGTGTCCTGGAGTTTGTTATTTGTACTTGGGGCACACCTGCCCCAAGGTCACAGCCCCTGCTGGGCCCCCATGCTTCTTGGCTGGGTCCATGGTACTCACAGCAAGCTGGAAGAGCAGGCGGCAGTGCCAGTATGGAGTCTGCTGTGAGATCTGGATCGCTTTCCGCAACAGTGGCTTTGCTGTGTCTACAGAATTCTGAAAGGAAACAGTCAAGTTTGGGAAGGAAAAAACAAGCCGGCAAGCAAGCTGGATTCCTTATGCAGCAGCTGTGGCGCCAGAAGGCCACTCCTGTTCACGCTCACCAAAGGATCTGTGGGTTGCCAATTTACTTTATTAAAAGAAGAAAAGATTTTATTGGACTCACTGGCTGGGAAGTTTTTGCATTGCTCTTAAAATAACTCCTCATTCAACTAACTTTAGTCCAAAATCCTGAACAGTCAAATTAGATGACAAATTACCATCTTTCCTGTTCTACAACCAGAGAGAGGGGCCAGGGATGTGAAGTATGTAGTCCCTGCTGCCCAGGGAGCCTCCCACGTGACTGCTCAAAGTGAGGAAAGGTGATTTTCAGCTATGCCTGAGATCACAACCAGGTTAAGAAGGCATATGGACTTGTTAGGAACTAATCACCTTAAACCTAGGAACAAGGCTGTTTTCCAACAGTCTTTGGTAAAAAGATTTTGCTGGCTTTCATTAGCAGGTGACGACTCATGGATGCTCTGTGCCAGGGCACCGGAGGTAGAAAAGTAATGGGAAGTATTAAAAGCCAGCAGAGAGGCCACTCCTGAGAGCCAGTTTGTCACTGTGCCTTTACTACAGGGAAAGTGACTTTGCTTTCAGAAACCTTGTTCTTACCTCTTGACAGTACAGCTCGGACAAAAGACTTGCTGCTTCAAACTTAACATCTTCAAACTGCTGGATCTAATAACATCCAGTTAAGGAAGGAGAGACACTGCAAAGTGGTCAGTTTACAAGGGCCACAACTTGGGGTTCTTATGTTACAGCGGCTGGTGGGAGAGAAACATCCTTGCCTGTTCTAAAACCTCAAGTTCACGTTCTCCTCCAGCAGTCCCTAGTTTTGGTGCCACCTGGGTGCAGAGCTAGCTGATAGGACATACAGAGGAGCATGGCACCCAGGCATGCCATGCTGGTCCATAAGGGTGGCCACATCGAAGAAGGGATTCTTTAGGTGGGGCAAAGCCTAAAACTCTGGGGTGCTTTATGGGGGGGGGGGCGTTCAAGTTTGCAATACAATCTTTATTATTATTATTTTTTTCAAATGGAGCTTTCCTTAAAGGGAACAGTACCAACAGGAAAAGGATACTTGCTGCGATATCAACCACTGAAAAGAAAAAGAAAAAAGAATTAATTCTCAAACACTTGATGCCTGCTTACTGGCTCCACTTCAGGGTTTACACAGGTCGTCCTGTCACCAAAATCTCCAGGTGCTCAGTTAAGGGGGAAGGTGACCTGCTCGGCCTGAAAGGATGGGAAAATGAGCACCTGCTCCTCCTTCGGACAGCAGTTTTCTGTCCTGCCAGCCTCCAGAGTCGTATTTGGAGCCCCCTCCCACCAAAGCAGAGATGCTTCAGGAGTAGAGACAGCCCCGCTGTACCACTCACTGCAGTACACTGACAGCTGGCAGACAGTGACACAAGAAATCAGTTACAACTGGAGAGTGGGTCTGCAGGTGTCAGTCCTTCCTGGAGCAGTGACACTTACAAGATGCTTATGGGGGCACCTGGGTGGCTCAGTTGGTTAAGCGTCCAACTTCAGCTCAGGTCATGATCTCGCGGTCCGTGAGTTCAAGTCCCGTGTCAGGCTCTGTGCTGACAGCTCAGAGCCTGGAGCCTGTTTCGGATTCTGTGTCTCTCTCTCTCTCTGGCCCTCCCCCGTTGATGCTCTGTCTCTCTCTCAAAAATAAATAAATGTTAAAAAAAAAAAAAAAGATGCCATGGACATCTGGGTGCCTTGGTCAGTTGAGTGTCTGACTCTTGATGTTGGCTCAGGTCATTATGTAGTGGTCATGAGATTGATCCCTCTCCTTCACTCTCTGCCCCTCCTCTGCTTGTGCACACACACGTGCTCTCTCAAAACGAATGGACATTAAAAAAAATCTTCCACTTTATTTTTTTTTTAATTTTTTAATGTTTATTTATTTTTGAGAGAGGGAGGGACAGAGCACGAGTGGAGGAGGGGTAGAGAGAAAGAGGGAGGCACAGAATCTGAAGCAGGCTCCAGGCTCTGAGCTGTCAGCACAGAGCCCGATGTGAGGCTCGAACCCATGAACCATGAGATCATGACCTGAGCCGAAGTCAGACGCTTAACCGACTGAGCCACCACCGTGCACCAAAAATCTTCCACTTTAAAAGATGCTTGGAAATGAGCAAAGCTAGCCTCAGAGTGGACATAGGAGAGCTCCAAGAAGGAGTGGTGTGGGCAAAATCCAGCCAGAGGATTGTGGGGACAGTTCTAAGACCTGACCTCACTGTTCTTCTCTGCTGGCACACACACCAGCACAGGGTTCAGATGACACGCTCCCACTTGGAGACTGCTGTGCCCTGCAGTTCCACGTTCCAACAGGAGGCACTGGTGAGGGTGTGCATGGGCCAGTCCACCACATGAACTACACCAACCACACTCCGTCAGACCACCTAGGACCCAAGCATGCAACTGACACTGTCCTTGCCGACCCACTCATCCTACATTCAGAGTCTTGGCAACTGCTGGCGGGAGGATCCAGCGCTGAACAGAAGACCTTGACTCACTATGCTCTGTGCGAGAACAGTGTGTGCGTGGATGACAGCCTGGGTTGGGCCTTGAGGGTGGTGGTGTAGAAAGTGAGGGGGAGATGTCCCCAGGGAAAGTGGGAGTGGGAAATGCCCCAGGCAGAGGAGAACCCATGAAAAAGACGGAAGGCAGGAAGGTGAGGCTGGAAGGCCCAATGGATCTCTGTACCATTAATGTGGCAGCCCTGCCTATGGATCAAAATGCCCCAATATCATTCCTGGAGCCTATCTCAGTCAGAGTCATAAAACAGAAGCACCTAATCAGATCTGGGTTTAAGAGCACCTAGAGACAGCAAAGAGAATGCGAAGGGAGGAAGAGGGGCCCAAGGGGCTGCTGGTCTTAGGAACAGAGATGCCTCTGGGCCTAGGGTGAATGGTGGCTAGGAAATCGCAGAGCAGGGAAAGACTTGGAACTGCCTCTGACACCAGCTGCCTGCAAAATATAGGTGGGCCAGAAGGAGGCACTGTGGGAGCAGGTGAAAGGAATGGAGACCAAAAAAAGCCCCAGCACTACTGACAGGGGTCCTTCCTGACACACATGCACGTACACACATGTAGAGCCCAGGCAAAAGGTTTTCTGCAGCCAACTTGCGTGTCCCCTCTCAAGGCCCCCCTGCAGCAGGGACAGAAGGGGCTCAGGGTTCCCATGGAGGCCAGGCCCGTTTCAGTCAAACAGGTGACGTCAATGGAGCCAATAAATACAGAAGTCGGGGTGTGCTTTCTATAGAACCACTTCCTCCCCACAGGGAAGGTCAGTGTAGCAAGAGAGGCTCCTGAAGGCCACCAGTTGGAAGGAGAGGGCGAACCAGTGGAGGAACCTGTGTGACTGGAGACATGGTTGGGCTGGGAGAGCTACAAGACTGGCCCTTGTCAGGGCAACTCAGTCACTTTCCCCGGAATGTCAGTCAAACAACTGTCAAGGAACAAATGGCTTCACTTTTGTGTCTTTGTAACACTTGCAACATAGATTCACAAACCAGAAATATGTAGACTTCAGAAAACATACCTCACAATTGAAGTACAGAGGATACCTTATCTAAGGCTCCTATTTTATACAAAGTTGCTACCCCATCTATATTTTATGGCGTAATGCTAAAAAATAGCTTTATATCTCCTGCCTCATGACGGGAAAGAAGCCAAAGTCAGAGCCTCTCACTGCTGGGCAGCCTGCAGGTGCCGGACAGGGATATAAACTAACAATTAGAAATTCCTGAGGTCACCTTGGGGCCCTCAGGGTAAGTGAGGGGCACCACAGAATCAGTACAAGCTATGAGGGGTGGAAGAGCTTGAATGAGCATCTCTCTCTCATGCCTGAAGATTCCATCCAGGGCTGAGAGAGTGTCAAGGCTTCTTGTACCTCAAAATACAGATAAATTTTTTTAATCAGGTTTTTAAACCACAAAAATGTACAGAAATAGTTATCGACTGTAACTCCTTTGGGATGGAAGCTCAGCACTTAGAAGCCAGCCTGCCTCTTTCTGCTGTGTGACCCTGACTAGGAGAAACCCCTTCAGCAATGTCACTGACAAGTTGGAGGTGGTCCCTACCTCATGGGTTTGTTGAGGATCCAATGAGACAGTGTCCCCAAGAAGACCACATGCAGAGCCTGGCATGTAGAAGGTGGCAACAATACCTCAGTGATTCCCAAGCAGGAAGAGGAAGAATCAGGGGTTGGAGGGGAGGCAGGGGGACGAGTTGGTGGAACCGTGAAGGGATGGTTCCTAGACAGATTTCACATCCTGAATTCAGAGGAGACAGAGAGTGAGAGTGAAGAAAATAGAAATGAAAACAGGAGGAAGCACAGACCACACTCTTCCATGAAAATGCTTAACGCCAAGCTCTGCAAATACACTTTCTGCACAAGGTTTTGCTCCCAGCAATGGGGCATGGAATTTGGCAGGACATGATGCGGAAGGATGAAAGATCTGCTCCAGCCATGCCTGCTGATGAAAGGCCCAGAACTAAGTCCTTTCGGGCCTTAGAAAGGGAAGCATTTAATCACTTGCTGAGAAGGTAAACCAGAGATTCTCAGGTTAAACCTGGAAGTGGGGGAGCCTGGGTGGTTGAGTCGGTTAAGTGTCTGACTCTTGGTTTTGGCTCAGGTCGTGATCTCATGGTTTGTAGGGTGGAGCCCTGTGTTGGGCTCTGTGCTGACAGCATGGAGCCTGCTTGGTATTCTCTGTCTGCCCTTTCCCCACTCGTGCTTGCTCTCACTCTCTCTCTCACAAAATAAATTAAAAACAACAATGATAACAACAAAACAAACCTGGAAGTGGAATTAACAGGCATCTGGATGACACAGTTTGGAGCTACTTTCTAAGTCAGGTAAGTGAAACCACCACAGAAAAGCAGCTCCACTCCAAACTCAAAGAGTAAGCAAATATGGCATGGATGTAGGATACCACAGTCAAAACAAATCACTGTATAATGAACGACTACCTAGATTATAGGAAATAATGCACAATTCATTCAAGAGAAGCAGCATTTATTCCTCCGTGGCATTCGAATCAGCAAAGTCTAAGGATGATGCTGCATTTCTTGACCAAAGAATAAAGAGGAAATGTGATCAAAAGCTTAGTTAAGAGGGTATACATCTACATCTAAGTACAGACACAAAGATTTTCCTGACTCCGCAGAGGATGTGCAAATGACTGAAATGGGACTGTTTGCTGGAACAACGGTGTAAAAATTAGGCCAGCGAAGACTGAAAATATACCCAAGAATAGGTGTTCAGCAAGAGGAAATCCCAGGTAAAAATGAAATGACAAGGAATACAGTATGAAAGAACCTGCAGAAGACAACTTCACACATTGTCTAGCCAAGAGATTTCTCAGCAAAGAGACATCTCTTATAATCATGAACTGGGACCAGGAGTCCCAGAGCAGCCCAAAATTCTGGTAACACACACACACACACACACATCACTGCCAAAACCATAATCTAAAAGGGGAGACTCTCAGGTGAAGTGTCCAGTCATGCACCATAAGAGCTACAGGAGTTGTTGAGCAGACCCAGGGAGTGAAGAAGCCAGCAGGGGCTCCAAGGGCCCACAGAGGCAGGAACCAATGAGAGACCAACAGCTGTGACCTCAAAGAAAGCTGCTGAGGGGCGCCTGGCAGGCTCATTTGGAAGAGCAAGCAACTCTTGATCTTGGGTTGTGAGTTCAAGTGCCAAGCTGGGAGTAGAGATTACTTAAAAATAAAATCTTAAGGAAAAAAAAAAGCAAGCAAGCTGCTGAGCAAAGGGAGAAACAGCCTCCATACCTTTGATAGAAACACTTAATGGAGGATTCTTCCAAAGTTGGTCAATTGATGAAGCCAATGGGGATGTTATAGGTTTTCTACACAGGTTACAAATGCAGTTGAGGCAGTTAGATGCTGACAGTAAGCAAACAGAGGATAAATAACCGGACTTTGTATTAAAAAAAAAAAAAAAGTGATTACCAGGGAGATTGGGGATTTCTCAGAGAGAAAGCAAAAGATGTGAAAATAACAGGGAAGCAGAATGGGGTACTAAGTTTAGGTGGGATTGTCTCTCTCTCCCTCTCTCTGCTCCTCCCCTGCTCTCTCTCTCTCTCTCAAAACAAATAAATAAACACTTAAAAAAAAAAAAGTTTTACCTAAAGCACTTATAAGTTAGAGAAAACGTGTTCAGAAAATAACAGCAAGAGGAATGATCAAGGAGAAAATAGTCACAAAATACTGCAGTCGTTTATGTTAAAATAAAATTAAAAAAAAAAAAAAAAGGTTTTGGGGCACCTGGCTGGCTCAGTCGGTGGAGCATGCAACTCTATATCTCAGGTTTGTGAGTTCAAGCCCCATGTTAGGGGTAGAGTTTACTTTAAAAAAAAAAAAAAAAAAAAAAAAAAGCTTTTTGATACTCTGTGTTGGCTCCCTGAAAAGAAACTGGAACTTCTTTGGCCATTTGCTCTTCAGAACTAGAAACAAACCACTTCTAAAAGAAGAATATATTCCGATTTTTTTATTGAGCGAGTCTGGGTAAGAATGAGTAAAAGTTGATAGCACCCTGATTTGGGGGAAATCACAGGACCAATAAAGAGCAAAGATAAAGAAAGCATGCTTATGTTGCAACACAATAGGAGATAACATACAATTGCAGAAAGAAAACAGCATGGAGAACAGCACTTTAACTGAAATCTGGACAAATTCCCAGCTGGGGATACACCCAACAGAAAGGAAGGGATTTCCAAGTATAAGGTCAGTGTGCGCTACAGAGGCAACCTTGTGGCTCTGTGGAAAACCCCACAAGATTCAGGGTTCTGTAAAATCAAGGGAAGGTGCTTCACCAGCATAAGGGTTTAAATCATGGGTCCAAAAGCCCAGTGGCTACAAGGAAGTAATCCGAGGCATGGCTGCTTCCCCTGCACAGCACTGGGTGGGCAAAATGTGACCACATACACAGCAACTATGAACCACTGCTGGAAAAAGAGTGAATGACCCTTGAGCAAGGAAGGTGGCAGAATTTGTTGTTAATCCAGAGAAGAGAGCTTTAGAACCTCAATTCACTGAAGGCACTGGGCCACCAGGCCTAAGCAGTCTCCAGCACCCTCACACCTAAGGAAGTCTGGGGCTTCGTCTAATCTCAGCCTCATCACTGCCTAGGAGAGACCTTACACTATCCAGTCACAGGATCGACCTGACATCCTGAGCTGTTCTCCAGGTTCGCTTTCCCCATCCCATTCAGGCCTTTGCTCAAATGTCACGCCTACAAATAGACTTTCCCACTACCTCTGCCAAAAAAAGCTCCCCATCAACTCCATCTCTTCACCCTGGACCATATTTTCCATGGTTCTTCTACCAGTGCCTAACCTTTTACTACATATTCAATGTTTGTCTTCTTTACTAAAACATAAGCTCACGTTGACAGGGACTATTTTAGTCATCCCTGATCCATAGCCCTTAGAATAGAGCTTGGCACCTGATGTGAGCTGAATATCTGTTGAATGAATAAAAGGGGAAAAAAAAAAAAAAAAACCTAGGGGCGTCTGGGTGGCTCAGTCAGTTAGGAGTCCGACTCTTAGTTTCTGCTCAGGTCATGATCTCACAGTTTGTGGGTTTGAGCCCCACATCAGGCTCTGCACTGACAGTGTGGAGCTTGCTTGGGATTCCCTCTCTCCCCCTCTCTCTATGCCCCACCCCTACTCGTGCTCTCTCTCAAAATAAACGTCAAAAAATAATAATAAAAGAAAAGGAAGAGAAAAAGAAAAAGAAACTTCATAGAAACAATAATGACTTATTGTCTTGGCACTGAAGTTGGTGACCTTGAGCCCAGGTTTGAGCCAGTTTTGTTAATAACTTGCTGTGTAGCTTTGGGCAAATCACTTCATCTCTCTGAACCCATACTGCCTCACTCCTAAAACAAGGGAGATGATCAAGGAACGACTAAAGTCCCCTTCCAACTCTCTACAGTTTGCAAAGATCTGATATCTTCCCAAAGGCAATTCATTACCAGCCACAGGTGGGCCCGGATTTACCTCACATCAGTAAGTTCTAAACATTTAATTTGATTCTTGGGGCGCCTGCATGGCTCAGTCGGTTAAGCATCCAACTGCTGATGTCAGTTCAGGTCTCGATCTCATGGTTTGAGATCGAGCTCTGCGTTGCGCTCTGCATCCTCAGCGCAGATTGGAATTCTTTCTCTTTCCTCTCTCTCTGCCCCTCCCCCACTCATGCTCGCTCTCTTTCTCTCAAAATAAATAAATAAACTTAAAAAAATAAATAAAGGGGCGCCTGGGTGGGTCAGTCAGTTAAGCTTCCAACTTTGGCTCAAGTCATGATCTCACGGTTCGTGGGTTCGAGCCCTGCGTTGGACTCTGTGCCGGGAGCCTGGAGCCTGCTTCGGAGTCTGTGTCTCCCTCTCTCTCTGCCCCTTCCCTGCTTGCCCTCCATCTCTCTCTCTCTCAAAAATGAAAAATAGGGGCGCCTGGGTGGCGCAGTCGGTTAAGCGTCCGACTTCAGCCAGGTCACGATCTCGCGGTCCGTGAGTTCGAGCCCCGCGTCAGGCTCTGGGCTGATGGCTCGGAGCCTGGAGCCTGTTTCCGATTCTGTGTCTCCCTCTCTCTCTGCCCCTCCCCCGTTCATGCTCTGTCTCTCTCTGTCCCAAAAATAAATAAATAAAAAAAAACGTTGAAAAAAAAAATGAAAAATAAACATTAAAAGAAATTAAAAATAAATAAATAAATAAAAAACTTAAGTTGATTCTTCTCATGAAATCTCTAAGCAGAATAAACCTGGGGTAAGTGGCAAATGGAGGCCCGGTCTGACAGGAGCACAGTGTTCCCGTGATAAAAAACAACGCCAAGGCCAGAAGAGGCACAATGAGGGCCACTGTCCCACATTCTTTGAAGCACCGAGATCCCACAAGTCAAGATGGGGGGGATGGGGTCTTTCTTGTGAAGGGGATAGACTAAACAGATGGTGGGAGGAAGAGAAGTCACCATGGATACAGAAAAAGCAGAAGCTTAGGCATCTCCCACCCCACTCCACCAAATGGTCCTGGAACGTAGGCCCCCTGAGTTCTGCCTCCTTACAGGATCTTAACCTCTTCTCTCTGACCCTCTGCCTCCCATCTACGACTCCTGCATCAGTGATGGGGGCTTAATACCCTCCAGATACTTCTATCAGACTTCCGGGTCCAGGGTGAGGATCCCTTCTTAGGTTTCCTGAGAGACCAAACTTCAGGCTCCCAAGGGCTGCCTGAACTGTGTGAACTGTCACCTTGACCCTCCCCTATCCTGAGTCACTTCAGGAAGGAACGGTCATGATGATGCCCCCGGGGCTGAGCCCTGGAGAGCAGGAAGCTGCAGGACCCCACTGGCAGATCTGGTGGCGTTCCCATGGGCGCCAACAAGATGATATCCTCCCGAAATCCTGAAGAATCTGGGGACCCTATTGCTCCTGATGAGACAACTCTCGAGTACCCTGCGCGGGGTGCTGGGGCCCTGCGTGTCACCAAAGACGTTAAGTAAGGTACAGAGAAAGGCCCTCGGGTGCCCTGAGAGGCTGGCGGTTTCGGGGTCCTGCTGCTCGTCCTGAAGTCGCGCCCCAGGTCCCCGAAGACGGGCCAGGAGGCCCCTGCCCGCCGGGGTCGCAGTCCGTCAGCCCAGGCCCCGAAAAGAGCCCGCGCCTCCTCCCTCGCGGCCGGGTCCGCGCTCACCGCCTTCTCCAGGTGGCTGCGCGCCTGCTCGCTGTTCTTGGTGTGGTGGTAGAGCACGGAACCGAGCTGCAAGTGCGTGCGGGCCTCGATGCGCTGAGGCGGCTTGAAGGGGAACACGGCCTGCAGGCAGTGCACACACAGGCGGATCTTGGGCGGGCTGGAAGTGCGGAAGTGCTCGGCGAAGCCCAGAAGCGCCAGGTACCACGACTCGGCTGCCTCCGCCTGCGCTGCCTGGGCCGCCGCCGCCTGAGCCGCCGCCGCTGCTTGAGCCGCCATTTCGGCCTCCACAACAACAAGCCGCCGCCACAGGGAGGCGGAAGCAGGAGCGCGGGGCGGGGCGGGGCGCTTCTCACGTCTCTCGCGAGAGCTGCCGCATAAAGCATTCTGGAACATGTAGTTTGTCTTTGGAGTGGCTGAGGCTCCGGGAAGGTGTGAGAAAAGGCGATGCCCTTTGGTCCGCGGGACTGAGACCAGAAATTGCCAATAGGCTGAGGTTTGCTTTCCTTGGGGAAAGGCTCCAGGTATCCACGGAGTGGCCGGGCTTGGTTGGCCGACACAGACTACATCTCCCGTCAGGCCATGCGCACTATAACTAGCCTTCTCAAGTGGAACCGGAGCATTGTGGGATTGGATGAGTCTCAAGATGGACAACCGGGATGTTGCAGGTAACAGCTCCCGCCTCCCCTCAAGCGTCCGCCTGGGTCCTCGGGGCTACGCGTCGCCGTTTCGTCGTCCCGTTGGGTTTACCCCGACCTATTAGCCCCTCGCCTCAGCCCCCAGGGCGTCCCGAAGCGGCGGCTTCTGCATCTTCCCGGTCTCCCGAGACCCCAGACCCAGTTGCTGCCCCCACCGCCTGGTTTGCTGAAGGCGCGGGTATTCCGTAAAGGCCGCCACTGGGGCAGTCCTGCGCTCTCTTTCCGAAATAATCGCCTTCAGAGCTGCTCAGAGCTCTGCTCCCCGAAACAGCGGCAACCTTGGGCTGTCCTGCGCCCCTTTCTTCGAGCAGCCGCTGTCTGGCCTGTGTCCGCTTTCTGGAAAAGCTGCTTTTCCGAACTACTCTAGGACTCCTTGTACACACACTTACCTGGGTCTTTCGAGCCCCCGCTTGAACACAAGGCTTGCCTTTCCCTCTCTCCCAGACTGGCCGCGCCCCCCCCCCCCCAACCTCCGACTGGGGTGCATTCACCCATTCAGCGAATACTGTGTGCCAGGCACAATGTTAGGCGCTGGGGTTGCAGTGGTAACCAAAAAGGGCCCTGCCTTCCTGAAGATTACTTTCTACTGGGGCGTCAGACAGTGCACCAAGAGGAAATATTTACAGAGGTTATAATGATGTGAGAGAATGGAGGTGGAGGCTGCTGATACTAGGTAGTCAAGGAAGGTCTTTTTAAGCAGAAAGCATTTGAGATGAGAGGCTGCCAGCTATGGGAGTGCCTGGAGGGAAGCTTGTCGTTTTGAAGAATATCAAGAATGAAGTGGGGGGTACCTGGGTGGCTCAGTTGGTTGAGCGTTCGACTTCAGCTCAGGTCATGATCTCATGGTTCATGAGTTCAAGCCCCACATCGGGCTCTGCACTGACAGTGCAGAGCCTGCTTGGGATTCTCTCTCTCTCCCTCTCCCCCCCTCCCACCCCACTTGCTCTCTCTCTCTCTTTCTCTCAAAATAAAGTTAAAAAAAAAAAAAAAGAATGAAGTGGAAGTGAGGAGGGGAGTCATTTCTGAAAGTCAACTTTCAGAATTTGGATTTTATCCTGAGTCCCATGGGAAGCTTTTGAAGTGTCTTGTTCATTTCTACACTTAACACGGTCATCTGAAGACACCATTATCTTTTACTTGGAGCCAGTACACCTCCTTATTGGTCTCTTGCTGCCACCATGTACTCTCTCCAAGTAGTAGCCGTAATGACCTTAAAAATACCGTTTGTCAGCATAATACTCCCTTGTCACTTCCCAAAGCCCTTTAAGTAAAACCTGGACTCCTACATTGGCCTCCCACCCCCATTCCTATAACAGTCCACTCTGGTCACACTGGGCCCTTGCTGGTCCTTGATTATACCAGGCTTCTTTTTGCCTTAGGCTTTTGCAACTTCTCCTTATTCTGCCAAGATAGTTCCCCATGTGGCTTTTCGGGAGGCTGGCTCTTTATCTTTCTGGTTTTAGCTTAAGAGGTCTTTGCTAACAGTTATTTTCTGGCTGCTCTAGCTGTATAGGTTGCTCTTCTATTATTCTTCCCTCCTTTTTTTTTGTTTCTATCAGAGAGCTCTTAGGATTTTGTGGGTACTTTTTCATTGTAAGTCCATTGTCTTTTTACCCCAAGGTGAGATCCGCATGGGCAGAGACCCCTTCCCTAGTTGAGCAGAGCACCTGGTACATAACTCAGTTAAACATTCATGGAGTAAATAAAGAAACAGACGCTTAAATGTCTGTTGATGCAGGCAGCAGCAACTGGGCCGTTCCTGTAGCAGCTGCTGAACATGTTTGTAGAGCAATGATGATTTTTTTTTTTTATGTTTATTCATTTTTGAAAGACAGAGGCAGAGCACAAGCAGGGGTGGGGCAGAGGGGCGGGGGGAGGACACAGAATCCGAAGCAGGCTCCAGGCTCCAAGCTGTCAGCACAGAGCCCCACGTGGGGCTCGAACTCACGAACCGTGAGATCATGACCTGAGCCGAAGTCGGATGCTCAACCAACTGAACCACCCAGGTGCCCCCTGCAATGATGATTTCTGATTTGCTTCTGTCTCCCCAGGGAAAGCTAACCGGTGGTTTGGGGTTGCACCTCCCAAGTCTGGAAAAATGAACATGAACATACTTCACCAGGAAGAGCTCATTGCTCAGAAGAAACGTGAAATTGAAGCCAAAATGGAGCAGAAAGCCAAGCAGAATCAGGTGGTCATCAGCCCTCAGCCCCCACATCCTGGCGAGTAAGTGCCCCTTGTGGCTGGATTGGGGTCTTAGAGGGTCACTGGCAGAAGTTTTGTGTTCAAGATCAGTCAGGTTATACCTGCACCTGACCACAGCCTGATGATGCAAGGAGTGACACAGATGCTCTTTCAGGAGGCTCAGGTGGCAAGAGAGAAATGAGGGGTATGTGGGAGCTCAGAGATGGCCTGCCTGTATTCACCAGTTATTTAGTGTTGAGCAGCTGTGGGCTTGGGGCCAGAGATGTAGCACAGAGCAAAGACCCAAACTCCATCTCTTTCCTTATGGGACTCATGGTCTACTAATAAAGGGAGTGCCAGTTCTACCCCCAGAGCTGCCAGTGGGTAACATGAGGTAGTGTGTTCCCTGGTGCAGCGGCCACTGTAGGAGCCCAGAAGAGGCTCTTCTGTGTTCTCAGAGCCAGCCTGTTGAGGAAGTAGGGAAAGGCCTGTCTGGCAGAAGGCAGGGAGGGAAGAGAGCCCTTGTGTGTCAGGTGGCTAAGCTGTTGCACCAAAGGAATTGTTTCAGAGCCAAGCAGGGGGTAGATCAGGCAGCGTTCCCTCCTGCCTTTCCTGAGAAATGTTGAGGGCTCCCAAGAGTTTTGAGCAGGGGTGATGTGATCAGGATGACAGGATCTAAGAATTTCAGGCTGGAGATCGATAATCAGAGAGGCAGGCCCCTTCCTCTGGGGTGTGAAGCATGGAACATATTAAACCCTCTCCAGAGCTGGCCCAGCTCCCCTCCTACCTTTTCTAAGCATTTGTGGCATCTCCTTGAGGGCAGAACTTAGACCTTATTGTTTCTTTTTTTAACTTGATTTATTATTTTGAGAGAGCACGTGTGTGTATGAGCAGGGAGGGGCAGAGAGGGAGAGAGAGAATCCCACGCAGGCTCCGCGCTGCCAGCGCAGAGCCCGACATGGGGCTCCATCTCACAATCTGTGAGACCATGAACTGAGCCGAAAGCAAGAGTTAGACGCTTAACCACCTGAGCCACCTATGTGCCCCTAGACCATATTCTTATGGGAACCCAGAGCCTGGGGTCTCTGAGGCACTCATGAATGTGGAGACTAGATATGGAGTGATTTGTAAGTCAGTGGGCTTGTGGGCTCTTGCCCTAGAGTTATGGAAGGACTTGTACCAGGATGGGAAAGACCTGTAGGAATGCTTTCAAGAGATCCCAGAATCAGCTGGATCCCAACACCAGGATCAGACAGCTGAAGGGGAGCATCACGTGGGTGGGTGCATAATACAGGTAGCTTTGGAAATAAAGTTAATTTCTTTGTTGTAAAAGCATAGAACAACAAGTTTTAGAATTTCTCACTGAAGGGGTGCCTGGGTGGCTCAGTCGATTTAGCATCCAACTCTTGATTTCGGCTAAGATCGTGATCTCACGTTTTGTGAGTTTGAGCCCCGTGTCAGGCTCCACACTGACAGTGCAGAGCCTGCTTGGGATTCTTCCTCTCTCTCTGCCCCTCCCCTGCTTGCTTTCTATATTGCGCTCTCTCTCAAAATAAATAAATAAACATTTAAAAAACAATAGACTTTCTCACTGGAGAAATAAGAAATATTCAAGTTGCTTCAAGACATCCACTTTGCTATAGTCCCCTCCCATGTCTTTGCTTTGTCTCACAAAGTTGTGATCAATTTTATTTGCCACTTCCCCCTCAACTTTTTATTTTTTATTTTTTTATTTATTTATTTTTTTAACGTTTATTTATTTTTGAGACAGAGAGAGACAGAGCATGAACGGGGGAGGGTCAGAGAGAGAGGGAGACACAGAATCTGAAACAGGCTCCAGGCTATGAGCGGTCAGCACAGAGCCCGACGCGGGGCTCGAACTCACGGACCGTGAGATCATGACCTGAGCCGAAGTCGGCCGCTCAACCGACTGAGCCACCCAGGCGCCCCCCCCCTCAACTTTTTAAAAGAAAAGCTTTTCCTTGCATTACAACTCTTTAGAACCATCGTAGTTTTTAAGGTTTATTCTTGAGATGTAATTAGTATGCCATAAAATTGATCTTTGAAATTGTACAATTTAGTGATTCTTTTTTTTTTTTTTAATTTTTTTTTTTTTCAACGTTTTTATTTTATTTTTTGGGACAGAGAGAGACAGAGCATGAACGGGGGAGGGGCAGAGAGAGAGGGAGACACAGAATCGGAAACAGGCTCCAGGCTCCGAGCCATCAGCCCAGAGCCTGACGCGGGGCTCGAACTCACGGACCGCGAGATCGTGACCTGGCTGAAGTCGGACGCTTAACCGACTGCGCCACCCAGGCGCCTAATTTAGTGATTCTTTAGTATATTCACAGCATCATGCAGTCATCACTACTCTCTAGTTCTGGAACATTTGTATCACCCCAAAAGGAAACGCAGTGCCCATTTGCAGTTACTCCTTATTTCCCCAGCTCTTAATTTACTGTCTTTGTGGATTAAGCTATTGTAGACATTTCATATAACATTTGGCGTTTTGTGTTGGCTTCTTTCACTGGACATAATGCTGTCAAGGTTCATCACTTTTTAGTATGCGTCAGGACGTCATTGCTTTTTATGGCCAAATAATATTCTGTTGTGTGGATGGAACATGTTTTGTTTATCTGTTCTTTAAGAGCCAGCATTAAAAAAATTTTTTTTTTTAATGTTTATTCATTTTTGAAAGAAAGAGACAGCACAAGCAGGGGTGGGGCAGAGAGGGGGGTACACAGAATCTGAAGCAGGCTTCAGGCTCTGAGCTGTCAGCACAGAGCCCGATGCGGGGCTTGAGCCCACGAACCACAAGATCATGACCTGAGCCGAAGTTGGACGCTTAACCAACTGAGCCACCCAGGCACCCCTAAGAGCCAACATTTTTAACGGCATAATATCCCTTACCATCTGTTAATAAGTGGGATTCATTTGCTGTCTTGCTGCTGCCCTGAGGTGTTTCTTGCCTTTCATTGTCCCCACTTTCTTTCCCTCCCTCTTGAGGGAGGTAACAGTATGAGCACAAGGGCTGCCAGAGGCCCTGCTTGTTTAATGCTAAAGCTAGTTATCTGCAGATCCTCCTTTGTGTTAAAAAAAAAAAAAAAAAATTATACAGAGTAGATATTCTGGAAAGTAAAGGAGAGGAAAACGAGGCAAAACCAAAATCAGTCATAACCCTGCAACCCACAGACAGTGCTGGTTGGATTTTGATGGATTTTTCTAATAATTTTTAACTCAAATACTTGTGTTTTTAAATTCAAATATTTTTTGATATAAATAGGGCCATACTATAGTTGTTTCATATCCTGCTTTTTTTGTTTTTCACTTAATGTGCTTTATTGCTTTGTTTCTAAAATTTTAGCTTTTCAGGGTTCCTTCATCTGCAGCCCTATGGAAGTCTTATAATTTATTTAACCAGTGCTTTTTGTGATGAGGGTGTTTCCATTTTTAGTTCGTTATAACATTTCTAGAAGAATAAAACTTAATTTTAAAGGAAAAAGGCCTGATCTATGGGCTCAATAAGCTTTTACCAATTATTGGATGGAGTAAGGTAGGGCCTTGAAAGCAGCATATACAAGGAATTTCTGAGATTTGGGCAAGATTGTATGTTACAGCAGAAAATGGAAGAATAGGATATATACTATGATTGTAGCCTTATTTCCTTCTATTTCAAAGAAAAATACTGAAGAGTTAGCAGTGGCTGTTCTGAGGGGAAAAGACTTTCGGATTTTTCCCTTTGATTTCTATTTCTATATGTTCCTGATTGCTCCATAATAAACATCTATTGCTTTTATTAGCAGGGAAAATGGATTTGAATTTAAATATTTTTTTGAGGGAGGGACAGGGAGAGGGAGAGGGAGAGGGAGGGAGACACGGAATCTGAAGCAGGCTCCAGGCTCTGAGCTGTCAGCACAGAGCCCGAGGTGGGGCTCAAACTCATGGACTGTAAGATCATGACCCGAGCTGAAGTCGGAAGCTTAACCAACTGAGCCACCCAGGTGCCCCAAGATTTGAATTAAACATTTGGGTCCCTGGGTTTGCTTTAGTGCTGACTTGTTGAAAATACATGTTTAAATATACTTTTGGCAAACAAAAAAGAGTGTAAAAATAATAAGAGTATAATATTCCCCTTTAGTTATTCCACCAAGAGATTGCTTTGGGTGTTGTGCTGTGCACCTGTGATACCCACAGAAGCGCTGGCTGGCCCAGGCCCAGAACTGCAGTCACACATGGACGCAGACACACAGGCCCTGCCTTAGAAATCTCTGTTGTCTGGCAGGAGAGACAGACATAGGAGCCAATAAGCAGCCCAGCTATTTAGTTGACAAGTACGACAGGTGCTGTGCAGGAGGATCAGGTGCTTTTAAGCTGTTTTGTTGGAGATACCGTTTGAACCTGTAGGGTCAATATTGCAGGTAGAGATAACATCAATATAGGTAGTATTGCCTTGACCAGAATAAGTGTTCCATCTTACAATGAAGGCTGCTCTCAGTAGTTCCCAGACATTTTTGGGAGCAGGTTTTGGGTCCCATTAGGTGAGCATGCTGGGGGGGAACGGGCGAGGCAGGCCCCTGCCTTTCCTCTTGTGGCTCACTTTCTTTGTCCTCTGTCTCGGGTCTAGAATTGCGAACGCACACAACTCTTCTGTTTCCAACAAGTTTGCTAATGATGGCAGCTTCCTGCAGCAGTTTCTGAAGTTGCAGAAGGCACAAACTAGCACAGGTGAGTGCGGTCTCCCCCATCCTGTGTCTCCCCCTGCTGGGGCTCACTCTGCCAGCTCTTTCCCCTTGGGGGTCCCTGGGCATCTCAGAAACGGCAGGTCCCCCCTCAGACTTCTTCCTCTCATCCCGCATTCATTGAGGACTTTCATTCTTCTCATTCCTACAGTAAATGCCCAGGGGAGAGCATAAACCCAGCCTTCAAAGTGCTTGCCCCATAGGAACAGAGACAAATAAGCCAGGTTTCAGTCGGCGGGGGTGGGGGGCCCTGACTAAACATGGCCCAGGTGTTGGGGAATGTCATTGAAAAGATGTGCCTGTGAGCTGGATCCTGGCACTCCAGAGGCTTCTCAGTCTCTCCCCTATACTTGAAATGTGGGGCTTCCTTGTCTTCCCTGCTCCCAGAGGCTACTCTAAGCACATAGCCTTGAGATAGGATGTGGTATTGAGAACACCTGCATGGTATATGTGACTGAACCCATTTAAGGCCTTTTTTTTTTTTTTTTTTTAATACAAACTTTCAAGATTTGGTGGGTGGGTGTGGGGATCCATTCATTTTGCTGCCACCTGAGACAAGCCTCATGTAAGTTTCTGTTGCTTATTACAGTTGTTACCCACCAACCTGGAGTGGCCTGCCTCTTTCTTTGGTCTTTCCTTGCCCTCTGAGTTCAAGGACCAATTTTAGATTATACCAGGGAAGCTCCCTGAAGGGTTATAAACCCAACACCAGGACTGTGGGGCCGCAGTGTGATTTAGAGCAGCAGCTCAGATGTGAGGGATGGGACCCTTATCCATTGGGGGAGGGGGGGCACCTGGCCCACAGGAGCTCCATGAGACCTGTGAGGTATGAGAATCCCTTGCTGTAGGGAGCCCACCCATGTCTGTGGTTGTGCAATTTACTGATCAGCTTACTTTTAACGTAAGAACGTTTCTGACCAAACAAAACACCATCAATCTTTGTCAGATTTTCTAGGAGACAGCTGAGAAAATTAACCTAAAGCCAAATTCACTCACAGAGAGGGAGGAAAGACTGTATAAGTCCTTCACCGCAGGCCCTCAGGCCAGGAGTTGTGTTTGAAAAGCCCTGAATAGGCTGTCATCAGCTTGCCACTGACAGTGAGAGGGAGTGGTTGTAAGCCAGGTGTGGGGATTCAGGTCTTATCCAGAAGAGCTGGCACATCCCTGGGCTTTGAGTGCAGGTGTTAGGGAGGCTTCTGCCAGAGCTGCTGCCTGCAGAGCCCAGCCTGTCTTCTTCAGGCTGGGTGACCGTGACAAGTCGTTCCTCTCTGAGCCTTAGTGTCCTCTTCTATGAAATGAAGATGGCGTCCTCAATGAGCTCCCACCCCCTACCAGTTGCCATGCTGGAAGCCAAGGACCCAGCCCCATTTAATGCATTTGTGGCATACGTTTAGGTGGGAAGACGGGGAATTGTGCACCACAGACCTTGAGCATGAGTATCTTTCCTTCCATCCCAAGATGCCCCACCCAGCACGCCCAGTGCCCCTACTCGAGTACTCCCCCGCGCCGGCAAGAGGCCTCCTCTCATCAGCAGCCCACCAGGCCAGGTGAAGAACTACGTGCATGCCAAGCAGCTACCTGTGGCCAGCCGCCCAAGCGTCTTCCAGTCTCCTGATGAGGATGAGGAGGAAGACTACGAGCAGTGGCTAGAGATCAAAGGTGAGGTGCAGGGGCTGCCACCTTCCTTCCAGTACTGCTCCTCCAGTTCCGTGGGTGCGACCCACAGCCAGCGAAGAAAGTGTGGCTGGGGGTGGGGGGGCCTCCAGGCTGAGCTGAGGGCCAGAGTGGGGCCCTCCATGGTTAGGGGGAATGAAGCAAGAACGTGGGAAGAAGTGAGAGGGAAGTGTGGAGGTGCTCTAGACTGTGGACTTTGTCTTGGGAGCCATAGGAACCATCCTCCGCTCATGTAGGCTGGTCTCCAACCAGGGCAGGGACATTCTCCGAGGAGCACTTGCTTGTGTCTGTCCTTGTCCAACATGAGAGGAGGAGCTTCCATGGCTCCCTAGCCTGGGTGCACACTTTCTGAGCCCTCTTAGAACCAGAGGTGCCTCTTCCCGTTGTGGATTATTGTGCTTACCAGTTTGGGCCAGAGGTACAGGCCCACGTGTTGGAGGGCATGTTCTCCTGCCCTGGGGAAGGATGATCATTTTTCTTGGAAAGCCAGTCCACGCCCTGTTGTGTAGGAGGGTGGAGGGTGGTGGCAGCAGAGCTCCTACTGTGTCTAACTACATCCACATTCAGAATAAGGCCTCAGTACCATCTGAGCCATGAGGATGCCTGCACCACCTCTGCCCCAGACTGGTTGGTGCAGTCATATCACCCTGACAGTGAGGACAGATTGAAGTAACTATATAGTTATGCTGTGATAGCCTTTAGACTTGTTACCCTGGATGAGGGTGCTGGCTTCTGGCCATGCATCTGAGTAGGTCAGTGGCCAACCTCGCACCATAGAGTATCTCTCGGGATGGAGCCAGGGAGGGTGCTTTTCCTGAGGCATCCTAGCGGCTCTGACAGTGCTCTGATGGGAAGTGCTGCTTCACAAGAGGCAGTGTCTCAAGGTCCTTGAGGCCTATTATGGCCAGCTGTTGATGCGGCCCCAGAAAAGCACCTGTGCCTATAAATGGCAAGCAGGTCATCACCAGGCACTCAGGAAGAGGGTAAGGCTGGGGGAAAGGTGGGTACAGAATGTCCCTGTGACCTCTTAAGGATCCTCCTCAAGCCACAGGTCCCTGACCCCTATCCCTCAGTTTCTTGGCAGCTGAAGCAACAAAGGGAATAAGATTGGCTGCAGGTTCAGTGTCTAGCCCTCTTGCCAAGAGCAGTGAACATTGCTAGGCACTGGCAGTGAGAGATTTCTCCTGGGAGTTCTCATAAAAGGGACGTGAGCATAAATGGGCTGACAGATGCCTCATGAACAGGCCAGCAATAAGATACAAAAGCAAGTTCCATGTGGATCAAAGGCGGGGAGGCTAATACAAATATTAAGAAATATTTTTATAGCTCTGTTCACTGAAAAGGCCCTGAGGTAATGATTAAGCCTGTTGCAGTGAGCGCCTCTGGCACCCAGATGGTGGTCTGGAAACACACTTTCTCCCTCGTGGAAACCAGGACTTCTTGGAGAAATGGCTGGCTCTAGGTTTGGTCAGGAAGTGTATGAGATGATCCTGGAGCACCCTATCCCAGCAGATAGCGAGAAGGCCGTCAGAGACTCCTGGGGTCAGGCCCAAAGACCTCAGGAGCCAGCTTGAAGAGGCTCTACCAGCCAAGAGGGGACAATTGAGCTTCTGCGATGACATTAATTGCAATGGATTGAAACCCACCTGATACATTTAAATCAATGGATTGAAACTCTTGATGTGTTTAAGTCAGAGTTTGTAAAGATACTTTAAAAAGGTTTTGTCATCTTTGGTGACAGGAAACAAATTTGTTAAACTGAACACTGGTAAATAAAAGAATTAAGCATTTCAGAAAAAAGGGGGAGACTGGCTATGTTTTCTGATGTCTCCCTCCCAGTTTGGGGATCGGCTTGGTCTCTGGGAGGCTCACACCCTTCTCTCCCACCCAGGGTCTCTCACAAAGATTGTTTAGACTGACACCCCCCTCATCACAGTGCTATGTGCTTGGACCCAGGACACCCGACAACCTCCCGCATTTCACCCTCTTCTCCCCCACCCCTCTGTCGTTGTGGTCCATAGAGAGAGTGTGCCTGTTGACTGTGAGGTGTGTGAGTTGAACCCCAGTACTGACAGCCTCCTTAAAGTTTCACCCCCAGAGGGAGCCGAGACTCGGAAAGTGATAGAGAAATTGGCCCGCTTTGTGGCAGAAGGAGGCCCCGAGTTAGAAAAAGTAGCTATGGAGAACTACAAGGATAACCCGGCGTTTTCGTAAGTATTTCTGGGAGGGGAAGGCCACCACTACTTAATGTTCTTGTCACACAGTAATGTGTATTCTTGTAAAACCCTACTGGTTACTAAGGCTGGTCGGGGCTGGGTGCTTGCTCGCACGGGCCAGATGCTGTTCCGAGTTTCTGAGTGCTTTCTAACTCATGTCGGAGGTTGCAGGGGCTCCAGTGTGGTGCAGAGACTTAGTCTTGGGCCCTATCAAGGTGTCTCTGCTCACCAGCTTGCTTTGCACAACATTCTTCAGAAGCTACTTGGGTCACCCCATCCCCACTGCTCATCTTCCTCTCTGTTTTGCAAAACTTCTCTCCAGGTTTTTGCATGATAAGAATAGCAGGGAATTCCTCTACTACAGAAAGAAGGTGGCTGAGATAAGAAAGGAAGCGCAGAAGTTGCAGGCAGCCTTTCAGAAAGGTAAGTGGGTGGAGGATGTGGGAGGTTCTGGGGAGGTGTGTGGACAAAGCACACCCCATGTGAAATCGGGGTTCCTGGAGGCTTGCCGTACATGGGGTGGTGCCGATGGCCCAGTTCTGTGCCCTCTCAGGTGGCCAGGGCATTGCCTTCCCCACCAGTGGTCTGAGGTGGGAAAGAGTCTGAGGGCCAAAGTCAAGGTCATTATTATGTTTTGGAGCTCAGCTCTGTGTTTTTAAAGGGGGTAGGAGGGAGGAGTGCTTACTTGTTGGTTCTTGGTCATTTAAGTATAAATGAGCTCCTGCCTGTCTGGCACGGAGAACCTAGAGATAAATGTAGTGCCTGACACTTGGGGAGGGAGGCAGTGAGCTTCTGGTGGAATGAGTATCAGGGGAGGGGGAGATGCTAGCTGGTCTCCAGCTGTCAAGAAGTAAAAGCCCAGTCAGATTATGGTAAGTGGCAGGGGCATCGATGTTTAGGCCAAACACAGGCCACAGAGGTAGGTACGGTTTTTTTTTTTGTCACCTAAGGCCCTCTGCCCTGACCTCCCCAGGAAAAGAGGGCCAGGCCCACTCCCTTGTGAGACCTGGATGGGCAACCCCTGGGAGAAAGACTGAGGTGGGGCTCCCATATCCCCTCTGGCCTGGATCCAGACCTTCACTCACATTCTGTTCTGTGATCTGTGGGGTGGGAAGGGGCAGGGTGCGGGGTGGGATGTTGTAATATTAACTCTGGTATTTGGTCCCAGTGTAGTAATCTGATTCCCATTTGCCTGTTTTTCTTTGCATTGTTCCTAAAATAAACCCCTCTTGTTGCCCATGGGGTTCTTAGCAGAAATTAGGCTGTTGGGTGTGGTGAGTTGAGCTCAGTACTGACAGCCTGCTTAAAGTTTCACCCCCAGAGGATGAAGAGGCCAAGAACCTTGCAGAAAAGTTGGCCAGGTTCATAGCAGACGGGGGTCCAGAAGTGGAAACCATCGCTCTCCAGAACAACCGCGAGAACCAGGCATTCAGGTAAGGGGGGTACTAAATGGGAGGTGACCCATCCATACACGTTGATCACAGCACCCCCTCCACCCCCCAACCCCCATGGGCTCAACGTGCCAGAGCCCCACGGTCAGAAGGTGGCAGGGTTAGGTCCAGTAACTCTGACCCTTGAACCCAGCTCTGCCACCCCACGGTCAACTACTTGTCAGAGCTCAAATCGTCTCTGAGGCAGGCGTGCAGGGCCTTTGGGGTCTTCTATTTTCCACGTGCCTTATAGAGAAAGTCTCTGGTGCTTGCTAGGCTCCCTTTGTTACAGAGATGGCAGCCCTAGGCTAAGAGTAAGCCAGGCTCTTGGGCAGAGAGCCAGGCTCTTCCCGTTTTTGACTTTGTACTTTTATAGGATCAGACGTTGACAGTGAAGGAATGTGAGGAAAGTGGGAATGTGGTGCCTTAGGCTGTGTGAAGCGGGAACCCTCAGCCTGTGTGCAGGCTCCACGGAAGGTGTGGGACAAGCAGCTTGACTTCCCTGCTGTCTCCAGCCACGCAGCCACATCCCATCCCCTCAGGCTGGGTCTGTGTGTACCTGTGCATTCTTTGGGTGGGTTCTGCACTTCCTCCTTTCTAGGGGAGGTTCCTTGGCGGCAGGTTGTTGGAGTGGGGGGGTTGGGAAGTCACTGCTGCTAGGTAGGGACCAGCAGGGGCTTATGGGGTGGATGCTGAACTCAGTGTGGAGGTGTTGCACCCATGAGGATGTTTTTGGCCATAAATAACATAGGTTCCAACTCAGAAAGTGAAGAGATATGATGGCATGTGTAACAAAAAGTCCAGGAGCAACAGTCTGGGCTAGTTGATTTAGTGGCTGGGCACTCAGGACAAAGGAAGCAGGAGTGAAGCAGCAGACATGCACGTACTGTGCCACAGCGGTTGGGAGTGCAGGTGAGTGTCTGTGTGAGGTGCAGGTGGGCCTTGGAGCCAAGCAGGGGTCACGTGTTCACTGAGCACCTTTGGAAGGTCCACATAGAGCGTGACGGGGTGAACTGTGCCTCCAAGGTCACTGGCCACAGTTGTGGAGGGTGCTTAGACACGCCGGGCCAAAGCACACCGGCAGAGGAGGAACATCAGGAAGTGGGGCTGATAGAACCTTGCAGGCTAGTGGAGGGGAGGGCCATGGCTCAGTTACTCGGTGGACCAGAGCATGGAGAAGGCTGCTGGGGAGTTCAGGTATCCCTGCATGCTGTACCTGGGCCGTGGTACCCTCGTGGGGGCCGTGGGGTGTTTGGGTCTGGAGTTCAAGAGAGCGGTCTGCCTAGCCTAAAGACCCACCTGAGATCTCCTGACATTATTGTGATACCAGCTGTCACTCTGCACCCCCCAAACCAGCATTGACTTAATAGTCTACTTAAAAGTCTCTGTACCCTTTTTTGTTTTTTAAGCCTCATTTACCTAAGGGGGTTTATTTAAGAAAGATACTTAGTTTACCATCGCTCATCATAAGTAGAGCTGACCGTGAGAATCTACAGCAGGCAGAGTGAGCAAGGTTGTGGGTTTCTGTCAAGGCTGCAAGCCCAAGCTCTCTCCTTGGTCAGAGGGGTCCAGGGCCCGGCAGCACTGGCCAGACCTTTCCTCTTGGGTCAGAACTGACAGATGCCCTCAGCGCATGCAGCTCTGGTTCCTCTGTGCTTCATTGGTGTTTGCCCAACTCGTTGGGTTTTACTGTGGTGGAGGCCAGAGGGAGGAAGGGGGCACCAGGGCAAGGGCAGAACCTAGAGTGCCCGGTGGGGAAGTAGCTGAAGGTGAGCAGTGTGATCTGTTTAATCTTCGCGTGGAATCAAGTGTGAGGCATCTTCTTTCACCTCCAAATCTAACAGGAGCAGCTCATGTATTTGCCTCTCCTGGCCCTTCCCTGCCCTCCTGATTCCTCGTGTGGGCCAGGCACACACCAGCAAGCTCTGTGTTGTGGGAAACATATCTGTAACAACTGCTCATCTATAAAGAAGCTGGAAACAACCATTCCTTTGACCAGTCATGCCACTTCTGAGATGCTGCCCCAGAAATAATATTAAGTACATTCTCATCCATAGTCTTAAAAAATGAGTAACACGTTAATGTCCAGCCTCAGTGGGCTAAATTCTTAATAACTGCATCTCCTCAGTGGAATCGCGGCCATCAGAAGGCACGTGGGTGAAGGTTGTAGCAGCGAGCACAGCATCCACCACAAGCCATGTGCCACTCTAACCTGTCACCCAGGTGAGCCACGTTGTTCTTTTCAAAGCCCTGTTACTGGCCTCTCCCACGGGAGGAAATAGGCAAGGAGACCAGTGGGAGGATGTGCTTTCACCACTACTCCATGCCGTTTTAACAGGAAAGCCTTATGTGTCAAGTTAAAAAATCTTTTAAATCAGAATATAGAAAATAGAGGGGTGCCTGGGTGGCTGAGTCTGTTAAGCGTCTGACTTTGGCTCGGGTCATGATCTCACGGTTCGTAGGTTCAAGCCCTGCATTGGGGCTGACAGGTCAGAGCCTGGAGCTTGCTTGCTTCAGATTCTGTGTCTTTCTCTCTTTGCCCCTCCCCAATTCATGCTCTTTCTCAGTCTCAAAAATAAATAAACATTTAAAAAAAAAAAAACATAGAAAATAGAATCACGGCACCATTCAGATAAATCTATAGTGAGAAGAAAGACTGGAATGAAAGACACCAACATGTTAAGTTTGATTAACCGAGGGGCAGGTTCGCTCCTACCCAAGGGAATCTTTGCTATACAATCCCCTGCACTCTTGACTGGAGCCCAGGTCAAATGGCGGCTGTTAACTCTACCATCACCACAGACAGACCCACAGGGAACTCTTGGATGCTGCCTCTGGGGGCAACTTGGAGGAGACTCTGCAAACCAGCAGCTGAGGCCAAGTTGGGGCCTGTGAGCCTAGAGAAAACCTACCCTGTCAGGAGCTTCCCACCTGCACCAGTAAGCAAATCCCACAGGTCAGCTTTTCTTAGAGGAACCAAATAGCTTTAAATCTATATCATAGCCTTTCTGGTGCCAAGCATCTTTTTGAAATCCAGCCAACTGTTCCTTCTGAAAAAGTTTTTGCTTTTGTCTCTTAATTTTTTTTAAGATGTCATTGTTTTAGAGTATCTTTAGGTTCACAGCAAAATTGAAGGGAAGGCACGGAGATTTCTCATATGCTCCTGCACATGCACAGCTTCCCCTCTTATCAACATTTCCCGCCAGAGTTATCTATTTATTTATTTTTATTATTTTATTTATTTTGAGAGAGAAAGAGACCATGCGCGCTGGGAAGGGACTGAGAGAGAGGAAGAAAGAGAATCCCAAGCAGGCTCTGTGCTTTTGGCACTGAGCCCGACGCAGGGCTCAATCTCACAAACTTTGAGGCCATCTGAGCTGAAATCAAGAGTCGGACGTTCAGCCGAGTAACCCAGGTGCCCCTGGAGTAGTACATTTATTACAACTGACAAACCTGTATTGATATAATCACCCAAAGTCCATAGTCTCCATTAGGGTTCACTCTTGGTGTTATACATTCTGTGAATTTAGACAAATGTACAATGACCTGTATCCGTCATTATGGTGTCATACAGAGTATTTTCATTGCCCTGATATCAGCCATGTTCCGCCTATTTATCCCCTCTTCCTCCTGGCAACCACTAATCTTTTTACTGACTCCATAGTTTGTCCTTTTCAAAATGTTATATAATTGGAGTTGTATAGTATGTAGTCTTTTCAGATAGTCTTCCTTTACTTAGTAACATGCATTTAAGATTTAGTCCTCCGTGGTTTTGTATGGCTTGACAGTTCATTTCTTTTTACCACTGAGTAATATTCCACTGTCTGGATGTACCACAGTTTGCTTGTCCATTCAGCTACTGCAGGACATCTTGGTTGCTTCCAAGTTTTGGTAATTGTGAAGAACGCTGCTGTAAACGTCTGTGTGCAGGTTTTTGGGTGGACGTAAGTTTTCAACTCTTGGGTAAATACCAAGAAACGTGATTGCTAGAGTGTATGGTATGTTTGATTTTGTGGGAAACTGCCAAACTGTCTTCCAGAGTGGCTGTATTGTTTGCATTTTTCCCAGCAGTGAGTGAGAGTTCCTGTTGCTCCACATGCTTGCCAACATTTGATGTTCCCAGTGTTTTGGATTTGGGCCATTCTAATAATGTGTAGTGGTCTCTGAGTGTTTTTTAATTTGCATTTCCCTGATGACCTAGGATGCAGAACATCTTTTCATATGCTTATTTGCCCTCTGTATATGTCCTTTGGTGAAGTGTCTGTTAAAATTATTGGCCCGTTTTTTTTAACTGGGTTGTTTTCTTACTGGGTTTTTTTTTTTTTAATGTTTATTTTTGGGGCGCCTGGGCGGCTTAGTCGGTTGAGCGTCTGACTTTGGCTCAGGTCATGATCTCACAGTTCATGGGTTCAAGCCCCGTGTCGGGCTCTGTGCTGACAGCTCGGAGCCTGGAGCCTGTTTCGGATTCTGTCTCCCTCCCTCTCTGCCCCTCTCCAGCTTGCGCTCTGTCTCTCAAAAATAAACATTTAAAAAAAAAAATGCTTAGTTTTGAGTGAGAGCACAGGCAGGGGAGGGGCAACGAGAGAAAGGGAGACACAGAAAATGAAGCAGGCTCCAGGCTCTGAGCTTTCAGTGCAAAGCCCAATGCGGAACTCGAACTCACAAACTGAGATCATGATCTGAGCCAAAGTTGGATGCTTAACCAACTGAGGTACCCGAGCGCCCCAGGTTTCTTATTGTGAGTTGTAAGAGTTCTTTATATAATTTGTCTCATAGTCCTTTATCGGATGTGTCTTTTGCGAGTATTGTCTCCCAGTCAATGGTGTATTTTCTCTTGATAACTGTCTTTTGCAGAGCAGAAGTTTTAATGAAGTCCAGCTTATGAATTTCTTTCATGATTATGACTTTAGCATATTTAAAAAGTCATTGCCATCCATGAGGTCATCTAGGTTTTTGCCTATATTATCTTCTAGGGGTTTTATAGCCTTACATCATAAGTCTATGATCCATTTTTAGTTAATTTTTGTGTAGGGTATGAGGTCTGTGTCTAGATGCATTTTGTTTTGGGGTTTTTTTTTTTTTTTTTGCATGTGGATGTCCAATTCCTCAGTATCATTTGTTGAAAAGAATATCATTGCCTCATTGGACTGTCTTTGCTCCTTTGTCAAAGATCAGTTGACCATGTTTATATGGGTTTATTTCTGGGCCCTTCTTCATCTGTTCTGTTGATCTATTTGTCTGTTATTTCATTGATACCACACTGCCTTGATATGTCAGTAAGCCTTTAGGTCTGGTAATGTCAGTTTTCCAACTTTGTTCTTGTAACAATATTGTGTTGGATATTCTGGGTCTTTTGTCTCCATGTAAGCTTTAGAATCAGTTTGTCAATACCTACAAAATAACTTGTTGGGATTTGGACTCAGATTGCATCGAACCTATCAATCAAATTGGAAAGAACTAGTATTTTGACGATATTGAGTCAAGGAATATGTCTCCACTTATTTAGTTCTTTGAATTCATTCTTCAGAGTTTTCTAGTTTTCATCATATATAATTTGTACATATTTTGTAGACTTACACCTAAGTACTTCATTTTTTTGTGTACTAATGTAAATGGTATTGTGCTTTTAATTTCAAATCCACTTGTTCATTGCTGGTGTATAGGAAAGCACCAGCTTTGTATATTAACCTTGTATCCTGCAGCCTTATTACAATTACTTATTCTTGGAGTTTTATTTATTTTTTTTTTTTAATTTTTTTTTTCAACGTTTTTTATTTATTTTTGGGACAGAGAGAGACATAGCATGAACGGGGGAGGGGCAGAGAGAGAGGGAGACACAGAACCGGAAACAGGCTCCAGGCTCCGAGCCATCAGCCCAGAGCCTGACGCGGGGCTCGAACTCACGGACCGCGAGATCGTGACCTGGCTGAAGTCGGACGCTTAACCGACTGCGCCACCCAGGCGCCCCTATTCTTGGAGTTTTAAAATTTTTTTCTCTTAGAGGAAAAAAAAAATTTTTTTTTTAATGTTTATTTTTGAGAGAGAGTGTGTATGCACACACAAGCGGGAAAGGTGCAGAGTGAGAGGGAGAGACAGAATCCCAAGCAGGCTCCACTCTGTCATCACAGAACCCTATGTGGGGCTCAATCCCACGAATCGTGAGATCATGACCTGCACCAAAATCTAGAGTCGGATGCCCAACCAACTGAGCCACTCAGGTGCCCAGAGAGAGAATCTTAAACAGGATCTGTGCTTAGTGCAGAGCCCAGTGAGACTCAATCCCATGACCCTGGGATCATGTCCTGAACCAAAATCAGGTGTCAGACGATTAACTGAGTGAGCCAGCCAGACTGTCCAGTTCCAACAGTTTTTTAATCTATTTTTTCTACACAGATGATGTTACTTGAAAATCGTTTTATTTCTTCTTTCTCAGTTGGTATATCTGCTGTTCGCATTAGCTAAGACTTCTGGTACAGTGTTGCAAACATTGGGGTGGGATATTCTGGCCTTGTTCCTAAGTAGGGAAACTTCTAGTTTCTCACTATTAAGTATGATGCTAGCTATAGGTTTTTTTGTAGACACTCTTTATCAAATTGAGAAAGTTCTCTTATGTTTCTAGTTTACTGAGTGTTTTTATCACTAATGGGTGTTGGGTTTGGTCAGAGGCTTTTTCTGCAGCTATTGATATGATCATGTTAAGCCAGCTTTGCATGCCTGGAAATAAATCCCACTTGGTTGTGATGTATACTTTTTTAAAAATTTTCAAAAATTTTTCATTTGAGATACGGCTGACACATAATACCTAGTTTTAGGTGTCCAATATAGTCATTTGACAATTATATGCATTACAAAATGGTCACTGCGAGAGGTGTAGTTACCGTGTGTTACCACACAAAGTTATTACAATGTTATTGACTATATTTCTTATGATGTATTTTTCACCCCCCTTGACTTACAACTAGAAGTTTGTATCTCTTCATCATTTTCACCTATTTCGCCTGTCCCCCCATCCCCCTGTAATTCTTACACATTTGTAGATTCAGTCTGCTAATACTTGGTTGAGGATTTTTATATCTGTGTTCATTAGAGATATTGATCTGTAGTTTTCTTACAAAATCTTTGGTTTTGGTATTAGGGTAATTGGATAAGTTAAGTATTCTCTGTTTCTGTCCTGTGAAAGGGATTGTAGAGAATTGATATAATTTCTTCCTTAAACGTTTGGTATTTTCGTCAGTGAACTGCTCTAGGTCTGGTGCTTTCTGTTTTTGAAAGGTTCTTACTCAATTTCTTTTCTTTTCTTTTTTTAAAAGATTTTATTTTTAATCCCTTCGCCCAACGTGGGGCTTGAACTCACAACCCCTAGATCGAGAGTCTCATGCTCTACCAACTGAATAGCCAGGGGTGCTCCACTCAATCTCTTTAATAGAAGTAGATCTGTTCACATTGTGTATTTCTGGGGTGAAGAAGTATGAAGGAGTACAAAGGAGATGCCACCATCTCCCCATCCTTCTATGCCACCTTAGGTACCAGTGTTAGCACGGCTGGGATCCTTCTCCCCCTTCCTGGCTCTCATGGAGACACATAGAAACAGTCTTTGGGGTTTCTTTCTGCTATCGTTCTTTTGTATGAAAAGAATTTACAGCATCCTGAAGCCTGCCCACTGCTTTATAGCACAGTATTATGCTGCAACCAGAACCTCCAGGTTCATGAGTGCAGGTCTAGCCCCTCTTGTTGAGACCTGTGTAGCCCATGCTATACACAGATTTTGCTGTGTGGAACTGAGCTGTGACTCTTCCCTCTGTTGTGGGCCCCAGAATTGGGACTGTCAGCTCAAGACCTGCATAATTGAGAGATGCTGGGCAGGTGCAGAGGGAGCTGTAGTTTCTGCCTGCTTCACACTTGGGACTGGGGTTAGTGGCGGGGGTGGGAGGGGGGACCAAGAGGACGCTCCGCTTCCAGTGAGGTGGGGGCTTTTGCCCTTCAGTTGGAGTGCAGTCCCTATCCATTCCAAGTTTTGTTTTGGCTCCATTTGCTATTGATGCCTCTCAAGGATACATCAGAGAGAAGCACAGATGTGCCAAGCTGTCAGGTTTGGGACGGATCTTGCCTTTCTAACACCAGGTGTCTCTCCCAACTCAGGATTTCTTGAAGGCACCAGTGTGCTCATCTAGAGCAGCAGGGGAGGAAGCCCTACAGAGCCTGGGGAAGGTCTGAGAGAACCCGCCCCTTTTTTTTGAAACGGGATCAATTATGTTGTGATGGGTGTCTGACAGTGCTGGCATAGGGACTTTGACCAGTGCTCATAGGAGTGGCATGGTGACAAGCTCTGAGTATGTCACACTGTTCCTCAAGCTTGGGCTCCCGGAGCCAGCAGCCACTAAAGCCTGGCAGTGCAGGAGGTCATGGTGGAGACCTCAATCCTCAAGCCATAACCCTGGCTAACCTGAGCATGTGTGCACAAGGCCCAAGCTGCTCCTGCCCAGAATCAGGCAGGGAGCTTGGGCCCAGCTGATGGTGTGCCCCCCACTCTCCTTTGCAGCTTTCTATACGAACCCAACAGCCAAGGGTACAAATACTACCGCCAGAAGCTGGAGGAGTTCCGGAAAGCTAAGGCTGGCCCCACAGGCACTCTCATGGCACCCGACCTCAGCCTGAAACGCAAATCCCCTCCTGAGACCCCATCAGGGTCCTTACCCCCAGCTGCTGCCTGCCCTGCCTCATCTGCCCCCTCGCCTGCAGTCACCCCAGCTCCAACCATCCCTGGGAAGCCGGCCACCACAGCCACTGTGAAAAAGAAGCGAAAGAGCCGGTGGGGGCCTGAAGAGGACAAAGTGGAACTCCCGCCCGCCGAGCTGGTACAGAGGGATGTAGACGCCTCTCCCTCACCTCTGTCAGGTGGGCTGACCCCCTTTCCCCTCCTCTGTCAGGATAGTCTGGCTTTTTTCACTGAGCAGAATGTTTCCAAGGTTCATCTGTGTTCTAGCATAGCATGTGTCAGAGTTCATTCCTTCTTATGACTGAGTAATATTCCATTTTATGGCTGGACCGCACTTTATCCATTCATTGGTTGATGGACATATGGGTTTCCACCTTTTGTCAGCTGTGAATAGTGCTGCTGTGAACTTTGGTCTGCAAGTGCCATTTGAATCTGTGATTTGATTCTCTTGGGTCCATACCTAGGAGTGGAATCACTGGACCATATCGTAATTCTCTTTAACTCTTTGAAGGTCCACCAAACTATTTTCTGTAGCAAGTACACCATTTTCTGTTCCTACCAACCGTGCACAGCCTTCCTGTTTCTCCACATCTTTGCCTTTTTATAATAGCCGTCCTAGTAGGTATAAAGTGGAATCACGTTGTAGTTTTGAATCACATTTCCCTAATGTCTGATGGTGTTGATCATCTTTTCATGTACTAATTGGTCATTTGTATAGCTTATTTGGAGAAACGTCTGTTTTAGTCCTTTGCCCACTTTTAAATTGGCATGTCTTTTTGTTCTTAAGTTGTACGGATTCTTTATATATTCTGCATATTAACCCCCTATTCAAATACATGGTTTGCAAATGCATCCTCTCATTCTGTGGATTGTCTTTTTATCCCTCGATAGTGTCCTTTGATGCACAGAAGTTTTAAATTTTGACAGAGTTCGGTTTATTTTTCCCTTTGTTGCCTGTGCTTTTGGTTTCATTTGTGAAACCAAAGCTAAATTCAAGGTCACGAAGATTTGCCCCTATGTTCTGGGTTTTTTTATGTTTTGGAACTCTGATTTATTTTGAGGTAATTTTTATATATGATATAAGCTAAGGATCCAACTTTATTCTTTTGCATGTGGAGATCCAGTGTTGCAGCACCATTTGTTGAAGAGGCTTTTCTTTCCCCATTGAATGGTCTTGACACCCTTGTCAAAACTCAATTGTCCAGAGATGTAAGGGTTTATTTCTGGGCTCTGTATTCTATTATACTGGTTTGTATGTCTATGCTTAGATCAGTACCAACTATTTTGATTATTGTAGCTTTGTAGTAAGTTTTGAAATTGAGAGTGTGAATCTTCCAACTTTGTTCTTTTTCAAGCTTTGGCTATTGAAGGTCTTGAATTTTCAGATGCGCTTTTCCATTTTGTAAAAACAATTGGAATTTTGATAGAAATTGTACTGAGTCTGTAGATTGCTTTGGACAGTATGGACACATTAACAGTATTTAAGTCTTTCTTACAACAAATACACCACCACCAACAACAACCAGTCTTCCAGTCTGTGCACACAAGATGTCTTTCCATGGACTTAGGTCTTTGTTAATTTTTCACCATGTTTTGTAGTTTTCATTGTATGTGTCTTATACCCCCTTAGTTAACTTTATTCCTAAGTGATTTATTTTTTTAATGCCTTTTAAACAATTGCTTTTAAAATTTTCTTTTAGGATTATTTGTTGCTAATGTATAGAAATACAACTGATTTTTTTTGCATGTTGACGTTGGATCCTTCAGCTTTCCTGAATTCATTTATTAGCATTGACAATCTTTTCATGGATTTTTTAGGTTTTCCTGTGTATAATTATGATCATGTCATCTACAAATAGAGATCATTTTACTTCTTCCTTTCCAAGTAGGATCCCTCTTATTATTTCTTTTTCTTGCCTAATTGCTAGAACTTCTAGTTAGCACTTCTAGTACTATTTGAATAGAGGTGGGAATAATGGGCATCCTTACCTTGTTTTGATCTGAGGGGGAATGACTTTAGCCTTTCACTATTGAGTGTAATGTTAGCTGTGTTTTTTGTTTTTTGTTTTTAAGTTTATTTATTTATTTTGAGATAGAGAATGAGCTGGGCGAGGGGCAGAAGGAGAATTGCAAACAGGCTCCAAGCTGTCAGCACAGAGCCCGACACAGGGCTCAAACCCTTAAAACCGTGAGGTTATGACCTAAGCCAAAACCAAGAGTTGGACGCCCAACCAACTGACCCACCCAGGTGCCCCTAGCTATGTGTTTTTTATATGTGACCTTTATCATGTTGAGGAAGTTCCTTTCTGTTCCTAGTTTATTTAATGTTTTTATCATGGAGGTGTGTTAGATTTTGTCACATGCTTTTTCTGCATCAATTGAAATGATTGGATTTTTTTTTTTCCTTTAGTCTGCTAAGGCGTGTTTCACTGGTTAATTTTTTTATATTGAACCATGCGATATTGTGGTTTATAAGAAATACCTATTTGACCATTCAGGTGACCAAAGTAATATTTCTCATATGTGTTTGGCCTTTGTTCACAGTTCCTGGCTCACAGTTCTCCCAAAACTCTTGGAATTTCCTGAGTGATAAGAGCAATGGGAGCATCTTTTGTTGTATTATTTGGTCTCCATCCTCAGTTCATGAAAATGCTTCAGAGCCATAAAGGTGAAATGGGTGTCTTGTTATTAATAAGCCCCTTTCTACCACAACTGGATTTTATGTTACTGAGGTGACTTTTGGAAAGCACCTAAGGATCGGGGCTGGTTGGCAGGGGAACCAACCATAAGTAAAAGGTTGGAACATTCAGTCCCACCACCCCCTGATATCCAGGGAGGGTAAAGGGGCTGGAGGTTGAATTGATCAGCGGCTAATGATTTCATCAATCATGCCTATGCAGTGAGGCCTCCATAAAAAACCCAAAAGACAGGGTTCAGAGAGTTTCCAGGTTGATGAACACATGGAGGTTCAGAGACAGTGGCATGCTCAGTGGCATAGAAGCTCTGGGCACTTGCCCCATACCTTGCCCTTCCCCATACCTTGTTTTTTCCACCTGGCTTTCCTAACTTACATCCTTTTATGACATATAAGTAAAGCAATAATCTTGTAAGTAAAGTGTTCTCTGAGTTCTATGAGCCACTCTAGCAAATTAATTGAATCCAGAGAGGGGATTGTGGGAACCTCTGATCTACAGCCAGTTAGAAGCATAGGTGATGACTTGGGCTTGCAGTTGGCATCTAACGTTGATGGGGGAGGGAGGAGCAGTCTTGTAAGACTGACCCCTGAACCCATGAAATCTGATGCTACCTCCTGGTAGATAGTGATAGAACTGAACTAAACTACAGGACACCCAGCAGGTGTCTGAGAATTGCTTGTTGGTGTGGGGAACCCTCTCCTCTCCCCCCCCCCCCCCCGACCATACACACATTTGGAATTGGTATCAGAACTATTTAAACCACCTTTGCACTTCTGTGATAAATCCCACTTGGTCATGGTGCATAATCCTTTTACCATGTGATTGTATTCAGTTTGCTGGTATTTTGTTGTGTCTGTCTGCATCTATATTCATAAGGAATATTGGTCTCTAGTTTTCTTGTGGTGTTTTTGTCTGCTTTTGGTATCAGGGTAATAGTAGTGTTTTGAAATGAGTTAGGAAATGTTCCCTTCAATTTTTTGGAAGAGTTTGAGAAGAATTAGCATGAGTTATTCTTTTAAATGTCTGGTAGAATTCACCAGTAACACCATCTGGTTCAGGGCTTTTCTTTGTTGGGAGGTATTGTGTGTGTGTGTGTGTGTGTGTGTGTGTGTGTGTGTGTGTGTGTGTGTTAGAGATTTATTTATTTTTGGGAGAGAGAGTGCAAGCAGGGAAGGGGCAGAGAGAGAGAGAGGGACAGAAGATCTGAAGCAGACTCTGCACTGACAGCAGTGGGCCTGATGCAGGGTTTGAACTCATGAACCTCAAGATCATGACCTAAGCTGAAGTCGGATGCTCAACCAACTGAGCCACCCAGGCGCCCCAATGAGAAGTTATTGGTTGCTGATTCAATCTCCTTGTTTTAAGTCTATTCAGATTTTCTATTTCTTCTTGAGCTAGTTTTGGTAATTTACGGGTTTCTAGGAATTGGTTCACTTCATCTAGGTTATCCAACTTGTTGGCTTCTAGGTGTTCATAGTATTCTTTTACAATCCCTTTTTATTTCTATAAAATCATTAGTAATATTCCCTCCCTCTTTGATTTCTGATTTTAGTGAGTTTTTTCTCTTTTTTCTTAGGTAATCTGTCTAAAGGTATGTCATTTTGTTCATCTTTAAAAAAAAAAAACAACTTTTGATTCTATGGATTTACTCTACCATATTTCTTCTTCTTTTTCTTCTTTCTTCTTCTTCTTCTTCTTCTTCTTCTTCTTCTTCTTCTTCTTCTTCTCCTTCTTCTTCTTCTTCTTCTTCTTCTTTTTCTTTATTTTTGAGAGAGCGAGCATGTGTATGCTTGCGAGCAGGAGAGGGGCAGAGAGAAAGGGGAGAGAGGATCTGAAGGGGGCTCTGCACTGACACCAGAGAGCACGATGTGGGGGTCGAACTCACAAACCTGGAGATGATGACCTGAGCCAGAGTTGGATGCTTACTGACTGAGCCATCCAGGTGCCCCATCTGTACCATATTTATATTTCCTATTTCCTGTATCTTCATTCTAATCTTCATTTCCTTCCCTCTGCTAGCTCTGGAATTAGTTTGCTTTTCCTTTTCTAGTTCTTTAAGGTGGACAGTTAGGTTATTAATTGGAGATCTTTTAAGTTTATATATTTTTTGAGATAGAGCACAGGCAGGGGAGGGGCAGAGAGAGAGAGAGAGACACAGACACGCAGGGCTCGAACTCACAAATCATGAGATCATGACCTGAATGGAAGACAGACGCTTAACTGACTGAGCCACGCATGTGCCCCTCATCTTATTTTCTTATCTTTCTTGGTGACTTCCTCTTTGATCTGTTGTTGATTGTTTAAGAGTGTGTTGTTCAATTTCCACATATTTGTGAGTTTACCAGTTTTCCTTCTGTTAATGATTTCTAGCTTGATTCCATTGTGATCAGAAAAGATACTTTGTGATTTCGGTCTTTTAAAATGTATTGAAACTCATTTCGTAGTCTAAATGTAATCTTTCCTAGAGAATGTTTTATGTGCACACAAGAAGACTGTATTCTGCCATTGCTGGATTGCACGTTCTGTATACATCTGTTAGGCATCGCTGGTGTAGTGTTTAATCTTCTATAATCTTCTATATCCTTATTGATATGAAAAATGGGGTATTGACATCTCTAGTTACTATTGTTGAACTGTCCATTTCTCCCTTCAATTTTGTCAATTTTTGCTTCATATATCATGAGACTCTTTTGTTAGGTAGGGCGTGGGGGGATGTCTTTTTTTTGAGAGAGTGCGCACCCATGCAAGTGGGGGAGAGGGACAGAATCTTTTTTTTTTTTTTTTTTAATATTTATTTATTTTTGGGAGAGCGCAAGTGAGGGAGGAGCAGAGAGCGGGCTGACAGGCTGACAGCAGTGAGCCCAATGTGGGGCTCAAACCCACAAACCAAGATCATGACCTGACCCGAAGTCAGACACTCAACCAAGCCACCCAGGTGCGGAGAGGGAGAGAGAATGAGAATGAATGAATGAATGAATGAATGAATCTTAAGCAGGCTCCACGCTCAGTGAGATCCTACATCCCTGGGATCATGACCTGAGCCAAAATCAAGAGTCAAATGCTCAACAGACTGAGCCACCCAAGCGCCTCAAGTTCTATCTTCTTTCTGTTTTACATTTTTTATCAATATAGAACATCCTTCTTTTTCTCTTGTAACCTTTTTGGACCGGAAGTCTGTTTTGTCTGATGCTAGTATGGCCACCCCAGCTCTCTCAGTTGCTATTTGTATGAAATACATTTTTCCATCCTTTCACTTTCAACTTATTTGTGACTTCGTATCTAAGGCGAGTGCCTTGTACACAGCATGTAGATCAATCCTGCTATCTCCCTTAAGCTTTAAAGTACTTGGATTCATTCTTGTCATAGAAAGCTCAAGAAATACATGATGATAAGCACCATAATTGCCACAGTTTTGCACAATCAACTGCAACATCTGCCTCCTTGACAGTTTCAGAGATGGCCAACATGTGGTCTTGTTTCTCATTTTCTATCACAAAGCGGCCAGTAGAGTGGGGGAGTTTGTTGTCATCACATTCTGCAGGTGATAATCGGTGACTGAGAGAGGCTATCTTACGGCATCTGTCTCACTGCCCTCCACACAGCCTGCCCTGCACACAGAACCGTCTCAACCTCCCTCACCCCTGAACACACAGATACATAGAGGAGTCATATGTGCTCTGGTGCTGACATCTATGTTTATTTCATTTATGATGGACCAAGAGGGAAGACAGCTTACCCAAGTCACATGGCTAGCCTGTTGGCCTTTCCCATCCAGTTCTGGAGGTTGTCTGTTCAGTGCTTCCCTTGTCCAAGGAGAAAAGCTAGTGAAGATTCTAGTACTCAGTGTGGTTCCAGGTAGCATCTCTGCCTAGGGTCAGATTGCTGTCAAATGCCGAACTCAGGTGCCCCCCTATAACGAAGGGTGCTCTGCCGTGAGTCTTGTTCTGATGTGTGCATGCCACAGTTCTGAAACCATGTCCTTGAGGTCTGGCCCCAGCTCCCAGCTGGTGAGGAGGCCTCCCCTGTCTAGTGCACAGGCTCCGAAGTCTCATATCCAGGTTTAGGTCCCACTGGCCTGTGTCGTCCCTGGGAGGGTGTGAACAGCCCCCACCTGCTTGCTTGCTGGTAAAGTGACTGGAGGAGGGGGACTTTGGGTACATTTCAGGCACACAGCAGGCTGCTCAGACCTTGACTCCCTTGCCCTCTCCACAGGACTCCCACACAGACCTTCCAGGAGGTATTGGGGAATAAACATGGGTTCAAGAAGCACTTGTGAGTGGTTCTTGCAGGTGAAGCCCCAGCCCTGGTGAGCTAGGAGAATCTGGCTCTTTGCACATACCAGAAGGGCCTCTATATCCCCCTCTGCCCAGCTTCTCCTCCCCCAGGAAGCCACCGCCTGAGGGGTGGTTGTTTCCGCCACCCAGATGGGGCTGTCACAGCATCTTCATGTGGATTAGTGTTGCTGGCTCCAGCCAAGCTCCAAAGCTGATGCCAAATTAAATGTCAGTTGCTTTGAGGATGGTCGGCTGCTTCCCCAGAAGGAGCTAACAGAGCTATACACAGAGCTGAGTCTTATGCCAGACTCTTAAACCCTCGTGTGTCTACACTGGGTGTCTGTTCCCTGCAGGGCTTATCTCTAAGAGTCAGTGTGTGATTGCACACACACACATGGGCACATGTTTATCTCTCCTCTCCTGTCTTTGCCTTTGCAAAGTCCCCCTCATGTCACCCATTAGATATGTGACCTTGAGGGAGGCCCTGGACCTCTAAGTTCTGATGTCATCATCTACACGTAGGGGTATAGCGCCTGCCTGGAGAGGTCATGTGAGGGTGACACTAGATGCACGTGACAGCACGGTGAGGCCCCTGGGATCATCACGTGACACAGGATACCAACTGTTGTGATGTGAAGGCCTTGTGCCATGTGCGCTAAGTGCCTCAAATGTCGTCAGCGCATGGACGCTGTACCACATGCAGGAGCAGGTCTGGACCTGTCCATCCGTTGTTGATCAGCCTGTGTCTTATTTCCAGTTCAGGACCTCAAGGGGCTTGGCTATGAGAAAGGGAAGCCTGTAGGTCTGGTGGGTGTCACAGAGCTGTCAGATGCCCAGAAGAAGCAGCTAAAGGAACAACAGGAGGTAAGTCTGTGTGGCATAGAGCAGGCAGGCTCCAAAGGCGCTAATGGAGTATTGTCCCCCCACCTCACCTCACAGGACAGTGGTCATGTTCTATTCTTTCTGAGCCTCCCTGTGCTGGGTGGATCCCACCATCAGTGGAGAGGTTCTTGGATAGGCACGCCCTTGTCAATGGCATTTCACCCCCCAAAGGCCCTTCCCAACCTACAATTGGACCCAGAGCTCAGTCCTCACACTGCCTGGGCAGCCCCTGAGGCTGATGCTCCACAACTACTCCCCGACATGCTCGTGGGCTGTTCCTGACTAGGTAGTCTCCATTTTAAGCTCTCCTTCCAGTGCCCTCCAACATCCAGTACAGGACAGGCCTGGCTAGCACTGGGCGCCCTGAACGATGTGACAAATGCTCAGTTGGTGTTGCCTGTGTTGGGATGAGGGCTGGCTTGGCAGGGAGCTCTATGGCCAGGGGCTTAGCCTCTGCTGCTTTCCTGGGGAACTACGGGCACACCCTTGGTCCTTAGGGACAGCTCACCCTTGTCACCTCCTCCAGCCTGACGGCCCCGTCACATCTCCTTCAACCCTTCCGTGATCAGAGGCTTGCGGTGCCCTCATTTGGTCCACAGCAAGGGTGTCCAGGATGTGCTGGGTTCGGGCCAGATACCAGACTGGGTGAGGCAGAGAGGGCTCCTCCCTGCTGAAAACAGGGCACGGCCTGGTACAGGACTTTGTCTTGAGTGCTTGCTCCAAGCCCTGCTCACGTGCCGGCCCAGGGAGGGCAGAAAGTGGGAAGGGTGAGGGGGCCTGACCTGCATAGGGAAGGCCAGGGGGTTGGCCTCCTGCACGTGTGGTACACTGCCTTGCTCACTGGCATGTGCTGCCCGCAGATGCAGCAGATGTATGACATGATCATGCAGCACAAGCGTGCGATGCAGGACATGCAGCTGTTGTGGGAGAAGGCGCTGCAGCAGCACCAGCATGGCTACGACAGCGACGAGGAGGTAGACAGCGAGCTGGGCACCTGGGAACACCAGCTGCGGCGCATGGAGATGGACAAGACTCGGGGTGAGCCAAAGCACACATTGCAGGTGGGGCACGGTACCTAGCTGAGGCCTTGCCCTGAGGGTACTGCAGGCTCAGGAGGCCACACTCACCTGCCCGGGAAGGCACCTGGAGACACCACACCGGGGCCTTAAACCACCTGCCCAACCTGTAAGGCCTTGGGCAAGAGATTCAGCTTCTCTGCGCCTCAGGTTCCTCAGAGGAAAAAGAAATGGTTCTTTGTGAGTGTTCACTGCTGTCTGAACATGGCACTTAGCAGGGCTGCCTGGAGCAGCAGGGGTTTGGGTCAGGGTCTCAACCATCTGCCTCATTCCCCCATAGCCCCAGACTCCCCTCCCCACACAAGACTCATACCTGTGCTGTGGGACCACCCAGCCCACTCCCTGACTTCTTCCTTTTCTCCTCTCACCTTTCCCTCCTCTACGGGCAGAATGGGCCGAGCAGCTGACAAAGATGGGCCGTGGCAAGCACTTTATTGGAGACTTCCTGCCACCAGATGAGCTGGAGAAGTTCATGGAAACCTTCAAGGCCCTGAAGGTGAGCTGGGAGCATCCCTAGGCACCAGCCCCTGCTGTAGGCCTGTCTAGCAGGCAGCCCTTCGAGTGTTCCAGCCCCTCCTGTTAGCATCACGAGGCAGGCGCCTGAGGCAGCCTCCAGGCCCCCCTCATTCACAGGAGGAGCTGGGCCCTCTTGCCTCAGGAGGCATCTGTTTATGATAGACACCGTCTGTGAAGGGAATTAGCAAATAACAGCTCAGCTGCCGCTTTAGAAACATTTCCCAGGGCTTCAGGGAAATTCTGCTTTCAGTGGAGCCAATTAAGTGCAGTTTACAGGCAAAGCGTTTCTCAGGCAGAAGTCCCCAAGGACTGGGTTCTCCAGAACAAGAACTTCACATTCCTCCCATGCTGTTCTCATGCTCGTGAGGAGAGACAGCTGACGGGACACATCCCATGCCCTCTTTTGGGGGATTTTTGTAAAGCCGCTTTTGTACCGCATAACCTCATCAACAAGGCAGGCGCCTTCTTGACCACATGTTTTAGCATTCTGTGTAATGAATTGCCCTCAGAACATAGGGCTTTTTGTTGCTAATGAACCATTAATTTTTCCTGTGGTGGGTGAGGCCTGTGTGACCCATCACCTTGCCCTCTTTGACTTGGCCACCAGGCAGCTTGGTACAAAGTCTGGCCCTGGGGACCCTGAGAAAGAGCATCTTGGTCTGTTCTCAAGGAACCTGATCTGGTGCAGAGGAGGCAGATGGGCAGGTGGTCCCAGCAGCCAGCGAGGTTGTTGTGGGCAGTGCGGTGGGTGGAGGCTGTTCAAGCCAGGGCTGGGACCTGGGACAGTTGTAGCCCTGGTAGATGACAGCCAACTCCTTGCCCTGCAGGAGGGCCGAGAGCCTGACTACTCCGAGTACAAGGAGTTCAAACTGACGGTGGAGAACATTGGCTATCAGATGCTGATGAAAATGGGCTGGAAGGAGGGCGACGGGCTGGGCTCAGAGGGCCAGGGCATCAAGAACCCGGTCAACAAGTGAGTGTACACTCCCCCTACCACCCTTCTGCCGGCACTGGCCTGGCCCCCTGCTTACTCTGCCCTGTCATTCCCCTGCAGAGGCACTACCACAGTAGATGGAGCCGGCTTTGGCATCGACCGGCCTGCAGAGCTCTCCAAGGAGGATGACGAGTATGAGGCCTTTCGCAAGAGGATGATGCTGGCCTACCGCTTCCGACCTAACCCCCTGGTGCGTGTGTCCCCAGCCTCCCACACGGCTTCTGGCTGGGCTCTCCAGAATCTCCACAGTGGGGTGGCGGTGCTGGTAACAGAGCTTCCCCTCCTTCCCCAGTCTAGCTAGGCAATGTCTCACCAGCACCTCTACACCTTTCCACCTGCCCCTCCCCTCTGAGCTCTGGTGAGCTCAGTAGTCCCTAGAAGGTTCTGGGCAGGAGGAACGGCTGTCTTTAGCATTCACCCCCTCCCCTTCTCCCCATTTTACCTTATTTGCCTCCCACAGAACAACCCCAGACGGCCTTACTACTGAGTATTCCAGAAAAACACACGAACGTATTTTCCAAACGACCGACCGTCCCTGGACTGTGGAATGTTCCGGCCTGCATTTCTGCCTGCCCTTCCCGTCGTCTCGAGTGTCGTGCCGTGTATTAAAAGTTCCAGCGCTTGCCCACCATGGCAGCCTGGTTTTGCCATCACCAGAAACCACTCCTGTTTCCTTAGCTGCAGGGCTGGGCTGGGCAGATGGGCTGGGATCCTGCTGGGAAGGTTCCCTAGTGCTTGAAGAATCTGAGAAAACCACCTAGACCCTGTCTGCCTGTGGCCTCCCTCCCCCCACCCCATCATCCTGGGTTGGAGTTGAGGGGAGCGTCCATGGACCTCCTGAGTGGGACTGGTGGCTGGCCAAACAAGAGCTGGCTGCACCTGGACCAGAGACATCAGGGGCATCCCAGTGTAGCACTGTGCTGCAGGAGGACGTTGGAAGGGGTCCCTAGACAGGGCCCAGACCTTGGAAGTGTGAGGCATGTCTACCCAGGGCACACCTATGCCAGTCACCTTGCCAGCAGGTGGCGCTGACGACGACTCGTCCCTGCAACAGTCACACACGGCAAGCCTAGCCTGTGATAGCTGCAGCCTAGGCTGCCCCCGCTGCCCTGGGTCCTGCCATTGGGGTAGACACTTAAGTCCCTGGGGCTCGTGCCCCAGGAGGTGGCTTTATGGGCAGATGCAGCCTACATCTTCAGAGCCTGCATGTCCCATTTGTGCCGAGACCACCTGGGGCTCTTCCTCAGTTGCAGCTGCTGAGTGAGAAGCTTGGGTGGGGTCCCAGGAATCCGAGAGCCCTGCTTGAAGTATTATGGCTTGGAGATCTGAGGGGTCCCCACAACTCCCCCATATGCCCACACATGCCCCTAGTGGGTTCTGCTCAACACCTGTGGGCTCATGGGCTCTGAAAACTCTAGCTGGAGCTGGGCTAGCCTGCATTCTGTCATTCAGTAAACACAACACTGACTGAATGGATAGGATCTGCCCCCTGGCATGGCAGTGAACCTGAGACTGATAAATGCTGCGAAGAGGAACTAGGTGCTGTCATGGAGGCAGCCTGGGGAGTGTCTTAATGGGCAGGGGTGGGAGTGTCCAGGTACTGGGAGTCTCAACAGCAGAGCCCAGGCTGGAATGATGTATGCCACCCTGTCTCCCCTCCATGGACACAGCCCAGAGCAGGGCAAAGGGGTGACATTCCCATGCATGGAGGCTGCCCAGGGGTCCCCGGGCTTGAGCACAAGAGTAGCTCTAGGGAGCCAGAGTTTCCATGGATAGGGACCCTAGGCATTAGTCCCAGGCACCTTGCCATCCAGGTAAAGGTCACCCCTTAGTTGAATTCTCAGTGACTGGGAGGCTTGCCAGACTCAGCCATGGACTTTACTCCCAGGCAAGTGGAGAGTTGGAAGAGATGGCCTCTGAATTCAGTGTGCTTGTGCAGGTGGCTCATTGCAGACACAGATGCAAGGCCAGGTTGCTGGACAGCTAGACCAGACACCCCTCGTCCAGCAGGGTATCAGCCCAGCAAGGACCCTGGGCAGAGAAGGTACCTGGAGGAGGGGACACTGGGATCTGCTTTAAGGGGTGAGGAAATGCTAGAGGGTCCATCTTACAGACAGAAAAGAGGCCTGGGCATGTGTTGGTACTGCTAGAGTTGGGAAAAGCCCAGGAAGGAGACTGGAGCCTCAGGTCAACCCAGAGGAACCTGAACTTCATGGGCAATAGACAACTAGGGAGGGAGGCTGTCAGGTTGGTGGCAGGTTCAGAGATGGGCCCCAGCTGGCATAAGGCCAAGGGGCTGTGTAGAAAAAGGGTGAGTGTTAGAATATTCCCTAACCACAGACTGTGGGCTCCCCCAAGGGCAGTTATTGCTGTTTCCAAAGCCACAAGTACCACATGGGCAAGAGTCCAAAGCTGGTTGGAGGGAGTGACAAAGACAGCTGCCTAATTCTCTCCCCTACCGTACAGCCCTCTCCCTGATCCTGAGCACCCCCCCATCCACACCCTTTTACATTTTCCCCAGCCTCCTGTAGGCTGTTCAGAACCTCAGCTCTCCCCTCTGTTCCTCCCACCACACACCGGCCCCAGGCCTGATCTATTCTCCTTGCCAGAAACACTGTTCCCAAACTCCTCACCAAACTGGAGCAATCCACACCCAATCTAAACACACCCTTTGGACTCCCTCCCTTTGACCCCACCCACTGTGCAGGGTCGCAGGCTCAGCTGCCCACAAGGTGCCCACGCTACATGGAACACAGCACAGAGAGTCCTTCAAGAGACCCTCAACCCTTGATCTTGGCTGCCTGCCTTGAGATAGTCCCCAGATCCAGTCAAAGCTTCACACCCGGACACGTGCTTAAATGTGTGTGGCCACTGCGTGAACACTCAAGTCCAAGGGCTCTGAAGGGAACTCTGTGTCCAAGCGACTGAGGTTCCTCCATTAGCGCATATGGGCAATGCCCACTTGATCCTAGGGGGAGAAAGGTCTAGGGAATGTGGAATTAAAAAGACTTCTCTTCGGGGTCGAGGTTGGTACACCGGTGCCCTGGGACAGAAAATGCAGAAGTGCAGAAGGAGGGCCGGAGAAAGAATTCTCTTAGAATGAAGTTGCTGGCCCAGGGCCCCAAGGTTGCAGACCCGCGCCTCAACAGCGGAAGAATCCGGAGACATGGTGTTCTAGCTTTTTATAGAGAAACAGGCTTGGGCGGCTGGGAAGGCCGCTGAGAACAGCGCTGAGTCCCGCCAGGGTGAAGCGAGAGAGGGGCGGGGAGAGGGGCCGCCTCAAGGAGGAGGGGCCTCAGAGGCTCCCCGCGAGCTAGCGGAGCAGTCGAGGAACTGCGGCGGGACCAGGGCGCAGCGGGGGGCGACCTTTGCGCAGGGCGGGGCCGGGACCGGCCGGGTCCCTGGCACCCCCCTCCCTCCGCCCGCCCAGACGCGCCACTGCAGAAGAGACGGGCGCCCAGGAGGCCGCGCCGAGGCCGCGCCGGGGTCCAGGCGCCGCTGCTATGGACATCCCGCCGCTTGCCGGCAAGCTCGCCGCTCTGTCGCTCGGCGCCCTCCCCTTGTCCTATGCGCTCAACCACGTCTCGGCGCTCTCGCAGTGCGTAAGGGGAGGGGCCAGGGCGGTCTCCGGGGGCGGGGGTGGGCGGCCAGAGCGGATTGGTGGTAGCCGGGAGGGAGGATGCGCGACGGCTAGCCTGGCTCTCCCAAGCCAGCGTCCCTGCGCAGCTCTGGCCTGGAGGAAGGGGGCTAGGGCAGAACTCCCCACACCCCCACCCAGTCGGAAGTCCTTTTTTTGCCGGGCAGGGGGCTGTGTGTTGGGGGTGGAGGGCGCTCCTGGGACGTTTAGGGCCTGGGGAGAAAGGTTGAGAAGCAGAGCCCCCCAAAGGGCAGGGTTTTGGAGGGTTTCCGGGGTTTTCCCAGGGCTGTGCCCAGCTCCAGACTCACCAAAGTCAGTCACAGTATTGCCCCAGATAAGGTCCTGATGACCTAGCTCTTGACACACACGCACACAGGAACGCGCGTTCTGTTCCACCACCCCTGCCAGATGGCCCCTCCATCGCCTATCTCAAGCTTGGGACTTTTTTCTGTTAAGGTTTGGCCCACCCTGTCTTTAGTCTGTTTTCCCTACGTATTGTGACCTCCCTTGGCTCTTAACCCTAGACCCTAGCCCTGTGGATCCTGCCACACTGTACCAGACATCTGCAAGCCCCTCAGCCAGGGGCTCAACTAGCTCAACTCAAGACATGGGATAGAGGGAGTCTTGACTATGGGGTTGGCTCCTTGGGTACAAATTCCTGGCTCTATCCCCCTGGAACTTGGGTGAGCTAGGTTGTTTCTGGGAGCCTCAGTTTCTTCAGTGTGTAATAAACATAATCCTAGACCTCATCCCATAGTTACAGTTAAGGATTACAAATTGTGTGGTCTTATCTGATTACTATAATTGTCATTGTTGGGGCCAGGATGGGGATTGTCAGGTGTCAGAGGGGTCCATGAGAAGGTAGGAGTCTGGAGAGAGTGTAGGGGAGAGTGTGGGACCCTGGATAGCTTTCCCACCCCCCACTCTGCCCACTTGTGTTGGGGGCTGCCCAAAGATGGCTTCTATTATCTACGTAACCTGCCTTATCAGATTGATGGGGACAGATCAGGGCAGGGGTAGGGTGGAGTTGATGGAAGTATTTGGACTTTAGCTGGGAGGAGTCTGGAGCTTCAGAGAGTGAGGTGTACAGGGCTGAGCACTTAGAGACCTGACAGGCTTGGGCACTGGGTCTGGCCACAGAGAGGCTTGGTGGGACTGAATGACTGACAGCAAATTGAGTTAAACACATATCAGTAAGTGACAGGATGAATTGTATAGTCAGAAAGAGTTGGGGCGCCTTGCTGGCTCAGTCAGAAAAGCACATGACCCTTGATCTCAGGGTTGTGAGTTCGAGCCCCGTGTTGGGTGTAGCGATTACTTAACAATAAAATCCTAAACAAAGAATTGACTGATGCCCACCCTGTACTTGGCCTAAGTTTGGCAATGATCCTTTCTAAGAAGTCAAGGAGGGTTTCCTGGAGGAGGAGTCATGAAAGATAGGCTATGAAGGATGAGTAAGAGTTTGCCAAGTGGAAGAGACTTCTGGAAGGAGTTTCCCGAAGGGGGAAACAGTTGAGGCAACAGCCTAGTAATGGGAAAGGGCAGTTTCAGGGAATGAGCAATTCCTGGATGGACAGATACTTCAGCCTCAACATTTTGAGCTTCCTAGAGTCTGCTTTTGGCCTCACCAGGGCGAGGTGGGGCCTCCGCACTGGGCCTGGCCTCTCTGACTTGTTTTCCCCCTCCACAGCCCCCTGGGGGTGGCATTGATGAGTGCCCTGATCCTGGGTCTGCTTTTCATGGCTATCTACAACTTGTCTCCTGATGATATCTACTATGACCCACTCTATGCTGGTGAGTCAGTCAGAGAGAACTGTGTGAGCAAGGGCCTCCTCCATCAGACTGGGGGTCCTCGAAGGGCTCCCATCAGACTGGAGAAGCTCACAGAGACTGGAGAACCCTCAGTGGTTGGGGAACCTTAGAGGGCCACCCCCTTCAGACCTGGGGCTCTTCAGAGAAGGACTGTATCTTCCCCTCAGACTGGGAGCCCCTGAAAGACTTCCTCATCACTTTGGGATTCCCCTGAGGGCAGAGACAGTGCCTTCTCAACCTGAGGACTTCCAAAGGCAGGGACTGTGCCTCCTGATGAGGCAGAGCTGTGGGTCATGTGACCGGTGGAGCATGGTGACTGGACACGGATCCTTGCCTGGAATCTGGGTCTCAGAAAAGCTGCCTCAGGCCTCTCCCACACCCAGGCTGTGCCCCGCCCACTCTTCCCACAGTGTTCACTATCTTCGCCTTCACCTCGGTGGTGGACCTCCTTATTGCTCTCCAGGAAGATGGCTACATGGTGGGCTTCATGGAGTTCATTACCAAGGAGGTACATAGCGGGCAGCTGGGGATGCCTCCTGCCCTGTCGCCCATCTGAGCCCTGACCTGCCCTTGCAGGGAGAGCCATACTTGCGCACTGCCCATGGAGTCTTCATCTGCTACTGGGATGGCACCGTTCACTACCTCCTCTACCTGGCCATGGCTGGTGCCATCCACAGAAGGTGCATGGGGTGGGTGGAGTGGCACCTGGACCATGAGAAGGAGGTCAAGTTCTCAGGTGGGATCCCAAGCCTGAGTGGAGCCAGAAGTGTGCGTAGGGGAAATCAGGAGGCTTCTCTAGGGCTCCAGCCAGGAGTGGCCAGGGAATGTCACAGGTGTAAGCTATAGTCAGCTCTCTTCTCTTGTACTGCCCTGTGCCTAGGCAGCCACTTCTGTCCTTGGACAGACAGTCTGACTGTTCATTCCTTCATTCATCTCCCTGTTGTCCCTTCTGTTCTGGACAAAACTGGGAGGGACCCAGAGTTGGGGAGCCCAGGGTGGACCCTGGGCTCTGGCTGGGGCTCTGAGACTTGGGAACAGGCATCTGTTGGTCACCCCTCCGTCCCTGACCCCAGGAAGAGATACCGGAACCTTGGACTGTACTGGCTGGGATCTTTCATCATGAGCATCCTGGTATTTCTCCCAGGAAACATCCTTGGTAAGGACTTGGCTTTGAGGGATCCTGTCTCCTTGGGCTGGGTCACTATCCTGCACCTAGAAGGTTCATAGGTAGAGGGGAGAGGCAGACCAGTATGTGGAGTGGCTGAACCAGAGGGATACCCAAGGTGTATCCAGAGGGAGCAAGTATAGAGGCTATACCCAGAAGGTAAATTGAGGCAAGCCAGGCTAAGGAGCATAGACATCATCTTATGAGCATTGGGGAGGCAGAGGTGTTAGAGCTTAAATAAAGATTGCATTTGTGTGGGGCGCGTGGGTGGCTTGCAGTCAGTTAAGCGTCTGGCTCTTGACTTCAGCTCAGGTCATGGTCTCACAGTTCGTGAGGTCGAGCCCCACATCAGGCTCTGTACTGGCAGCACAGGAGACTGCCTGGGATTCTCTCTGTCTCTCTCTGTCTCTGCCCCTCCCCTGCTCTCTCTCTCTGTCTCTCTCAAAATAAATTTTAAAAAATGAAAAAAATTTTTGCATCTGTGAATTGCTAGTTCCATCTAGGGACTCTGGTGTGATTCACCTACAGGTCTGGCCAGGTCTGGGTGATCCTCACTGAGTGACACCCCCACTCTCCTACTATGACAGGTAAATACAGCTCAGAGATCAGACCTGCCTTCTTCCTGGCCATCCCCTATATGCTGGTCCCATGCTGGGCTGGCATGAAGGTCTTCAGCCAGTCCCGGGCACCAACCAGCTGTATCCCTCACATGGTAAGTGCCCTGCCCCCAGACAGTTCTCTGTGCCAGCATACCTCAGTGTCCCCCCCCCATTAGAGTTCCTTGTGGTCAAAAATATGCCCTCTTTGGAAGGATCTCCTTGGCCATTAGGAAAGAAGGGATGAGCCTTTATTGAGTGCCTGTTGGATACCAGACTTCTCACACTGTCTCTCTCCCATGGGGCAGGTACAGGAGGAGCAAAGAAAGGGCCTCCTGCGACGCCCGGTTGACCTGGTCCTTGTCATATACCTCACCCTTGCTGGGTTCTTCACCCTCTTCCGGGGCCTGGTGAGTCTGCAGTGGCCAGCCTTTCTTCTACCTCCAGCTCCCTTTCCTGTGCCCTCCCCAACCATGTTCCTTTACCCAGTGCAAAGAGGTTACTGCTCTCCTGTCTCATCATCCAGGAAGGTTCTTCACTGAGTCTGATCTGAGTGTTCCATGACAAAGCCCCACTCCCTATAACTTTCCCAGCCAAAGTGAAAAGCCAAGGGTAGGGGAGGCCAGAGCAAGGGGTACGGGACCCGCCTGGGAGGGTGGAGAAAGCTTCTCGTGGGAAAAATGTTTCAGATAGGCTGTTGGTTTGCCTGTCTGCCCCAGGTGGTGCTTGACTGCCCCACAGATGCCTGCTTTATCTACATCTATCAGTATGAGCCATACCTACGGGACCCCGTGGCCTATCCGAAGGTGCAGGTGAGAGGGCAGATGGGAGGAGAGGGTCATATGGTCCTGTCATGGATAGAGGTCTACCAAATCCTCTTTGAGGCAGGCACCACAAACACAAGCCAGTTTATTGTCCTACCAGGACGCCTGGGTGGCTTAGTCAGTTGAGTGTCTGACTCTTGGTTTCGGCTCAGATCATGCATGATCTCACAGTTCATGGGTTCGAGCCTCGTGTTGGGCTCTGTGCTGGCAGTGTGGAGCTTGCTTGGGGTTCTCTCTCTGCCCTTTCCCCTCTCATGCTCTCTCTATCTCAAAATATATATATATATATATATATATATATATATATATATATATATATATTTTTTTTTTTTTTTTTTTTTTTTTTTTAAGTTAAAAAAATTCATTATCCTACCAAAAATGTCTGTCTTCAAAAATGAAGACAGATATGGTCTTCAAGTATGGCTGGACCTAGGAGCTAAGGCAACTCTGTCTCTGGGCTCTGTTTTCTTTGCATGGACTCCACTCCCTGGTAGTCACTTTGTGGGATTAGAGAGTCAGCCTTGGGCAGCTCTAGGCCTCCATCCACCCTACTTAACCACCCCAGAAGAATCTGAGCTCTTATTTCCCCAGAGCTTAAGCACAAGTCTCAGGCAGGCTCTGATTGGCCCACATGCCCATCATCACTGAATAACATGTCCATTCTGTCACTGGTCATTATGGCCAGGGGGCTGGAGTTTTGCATTTGGCCAGGGTCACATGCCACTTCCGGAGTAATGTGGGTGGGCTCAGTGTGTGTATGTATGTGGCAGGGGGAATACCCAAGGGAAATAGAGAAAAGTGTACACAGGGTTGGGAGCACAGAGAGCCCCCGTCCTGCCTGGGTGGGATCTGAGGCTGGCCAGATCTTCCCTGGGGTCTCTACCTCGGGGGTCTCAAGAGACCTGGCTGGGGCAGCTGCTCATCCTCCTGGTCGTGTGCCCCTTAGATGCTGGTGTATATGTTCTATGTGCTGCCCTTCTATGGCCTGGCTGTCTATGCCCTCATTGTCCCTGGCTGTTCTTGGCTGCCTGACTGGGCCTTGGTGTTTGCTGGAGCTGTTGGCCAGGTGAGGTGGGGGGGGGAAGGGGGGAGGGGGAGGTGTGGGTGGATCAGTAGGGAAGAAAGTTTCTGCCTACCCATCAAATGCTCTTCTGCCCTCCCTGAACAGGCTCTGAGAGGCCCCACCCTCAGCTTGGTACCCTAAGATACACTCCATGGGGTCCCAACTCCATGGGGTCAGAACTAGAGAGAGGGAAGGATAGGGGCTGAGAGGGATTCCAGAGAGGGAAGATTTCCTAGAAGAGTGAGCATAGGGGTTGGGCTTTGATGTATGGGTATGAGTTCTCTAGGCAGGGAAGGGCATTTCAAGAATGGGAAGAGCATAAAAACACATAGGCAGATAGCGGTTTAGTGGAGCCACAACATGGGTTAAAGGCAGAGGCAAGAGAATTTGACGGCTAGATGCTGCGGGCTTTCAACTCTGAGCTTGGGGGAGCCATGGAATATGTCTGAGCTGTGGAGGGCGCAGTCAGAGCTGGAGGGCTTGCTTCTGAGTTCCTGATGGAAAGTGATAAAGCCTGGGCCCAGGCCTGGGCAGGGGAAACCAGGAAGACATCTCTGGAGTAGAATGGCCAGGATTTGTGTCGGGGACAGAAATGGGGTAGGGAAGAGCAGGAGGAAGAGCCGGGCCCAGATCAGAGAGATGGGAAACAGGGCCCACTTAAAAGAGTGAAGATGATTCTGGTTAGACAGCTGGGGAGAGGCTCACGGACAGATGGACAAGGACAGACAGTACATGCAGGGGCCGGAATATTTAGAGGCAGACAGATGGGCTGGAGAGGGGAAACAGGTCATCAGCCTGGGCTCCCTAGGGTGGGATGTTGATGATAGTAGGACCTGTTCTCTCCAGGCCCCTGACATCCACCCTCCCTGTGTGGCCACTAGGCACAGTTCTCGCACATGGGTGCCTCCATGCACCTGCGCACGCCCTTCACCTACCGTGTGCCTGATGACGCCTGGGCCTGCTTCTTCGGGTGCAACCTGCTGTATGCGCTGGGCCCCCACCTGCTGGCCTTCCGCTGCCTTCAGTGGCCCGCCTTCTTCCTGCGCCCTCCCCCTGGCCCCCCGGCCCACCACAAGAAGCAGCACTGAGAGGGCTGGGGACTCCCCAGGACTCTGTTTACATGCCTAGCAAGCCCTGCTTGGGGAAGGGTGGGCCGGGTTGTTTAGAGGCAGAAAGTACATCTCCAGGTGCCTTTGGTCCTGGCCATGGTGGTTTCAGGCCAATGGACAGGATGGGAGACCCAAGGGCCAAGTGTTCCCACAGAGAGGGCCACAGACACGCTCAGCTGTCATGGTACCCCAATCCCACAGGACACTTGTACTGCCTCCCAGAATTTACCCATCATACCATACCCCATGGACCCTTTAGTAAAAAACCTTTTGATGCCCAAATATTGCTGCTGCCTGAGTGTTTCAGGATTCAGAGGTCAGGGACCTGCTTTTCAGACCCCATGAGGGCCTACCCATCGCTGCCAGCGTGGCCATCAGGAGCTGGAGAAGCCAGACAGCAGAAGTCTGCCTCTGGTTGGTATGCACAGCTCCATCTTCCAGATGGGGAAAACTGAGGCTCAGAGAGGTCAAACTCTGTCTGAGTTCACAATCAGTAGAGAAGCATCTGAAACCTAAGTTCTGACAATAAATTATAATTACTAATAGTGTGGCACAGTTATTAAGCACCTACCATATACCATTTCAAGGGCTAACCTCAAGTGGTACATGCTGGATCTTACCATATATTCCAGATGGGGAAACTGAGCCCGCAGGAGGTAAAGGTCCTGTTCGGAGGTCATGGCTCCTGGATGCAGCTGAGCTAAAGGACAGAGTCCTGGCCTAGCCCATCCAATCATGGACTCTATAACCCTGCCTCTGCTGTATGGTTGGTTCATATTTTGGGGAAACTGAGGCTGAGGAGGCAGCCAAGGGGTTGAGGAAAAGGCTCATTTTATTCCAGGTTCAATGGTTCATTTTCATTCCTGGTTTGAACTTGGGTGAAGGGCCAGGTTCTGGGGGTGACTCAGGCCCAGAGTGGGTCGGGCTTGATCAGACTCCCCTGTTCCCTGCCCCTACCAACATTTCTTAGCCACCTATTGTGTGCCTAGCCATTGGATCTTCACCAAAGAACCACCCAGCACTGTGTTTCCCAGAGGTGGAAACTGGGCTCAGAGACACCAAGCCTCTCTTCCAAGGTCCTACAGCAGGTGAGAGGCAGAGGCAGATTTGAACCTGTTGCTGCAAGTTCCCTCTGCAGAGTGTGTGACTGTTGTGTGGGGCCCCCACTCCGCAGAGTGAGAACCTTTTGGTGCCCAGGACACTGCGATGGCCGCCAAGTGACAAATGGGAAAACTGAAGCCTGCAGGCCAAGCCCCTTTCGAGGGTTACTGAGCCCTCCCGGCTCACCTTGGGCATCCTGCATGGAAGACTCCATCAGGCCCCCCTCCTCCATTTTAGAGATAGTTAAACTGAGGCCCAGAGTTTCCTCTGCCTGCCCAAGACCAGCCAGCAGGATCGGCGACGTGGACCTGAACTCACTGTCCAGCGCGGTCCTTCCTCGGCTTGCGCCCCAGGTTTCTTCCCGGAGCGCGTGTCGCTGCGTCCCCTTTAAAGCTCCTCCCCGCTCCCGCGTCCGCCTCCCTCCTCCCCTTGCAGGCAGACGCCGGGATTGCGCCGCCTGAAGGGACTTGCCCAGTCCTTCCTGGGTGTTCGGGGAGCGCAGTCCCGGCGCGTAGGGGCCGCTCGGCGGGGGCCGCACGGGCAAGATGGTGAGTGGGGCCACGGGCGCGGGTCCCGGTAGGTCCCTCTCTGGGAATCTGTCTCGCTCTGTGTCTGAATCTACGCCCCTCAGTGTTTCTCCTCTCAGTCTCCCTCTCCCCGCTCCACCTCTCCCGTCCCCTCTGTCTCTCACCCTCTTGTATCTCTGTTCCTTGAACTCTGCCTCTTTTATATCCCTCTCCTCTCCCTACTTTTCCCTCCCTCTTTTTGTCTTCCTGGTCCCTTTTCTTTTACTCTGAGTCCCTACCTCCGCGTCCCCCTTCTCTCGTCTCCTCTTGCTCCCTTTCCTCTCTCCCCTTCAGTCTCTGTCTCTCCATCTTTCCTTAGCTTCTGTGTCTCTTTCCCTCTCGCGGTCTCTCCTCTGCCTCTCCTTCTCTATCTCCATCTCCCCCTGCTCTTCTCTGTCTCGTTTTCTTTTCCTCGCCCTCTTAGCCTCTCCCTCTCTCTTCCTCTACCCCTCGCACCCCCTCCCCCGCCGCCCCCACACCCCTGCCGCTTTGCTGCAGTCTCCTGGCGCACGGATAACCTTGCCGCTGCCGCTGCTCCAGCTCCTCCCCCCTCCCTCCCAATCCTGGCCTGGGCCGGCCAGAGAAGGGGGCGGAGCTCCGAGCCACCAGTGTTGGGGTGAAGGGGATCTGGCGGGTGGCCTGCGCTGGACTAAGGGCCGGTGAGCCCAGGGGCGTGCGCTTTGCGTGGGAGCTAGAGTGTCAGGTACCGGGAGAGTGCGCGGGTTAGGGGGTGGAGGCTGGGAGGGTCTGCCAGCCTTCTCCTTGGAAGATTCCTCTGGGACCCTGGCTGAGGTGGGGACCTGGGCATGTGAGGATTCCTCGCCGTGGGGAAGGAAGGTCGGGGCTAGTCCTCCGACAGGCAAAGTCCAGGAGGCTGGACTGAGTGCCGTATGCCCCCAGGTGTGTGCTCGGGCGGCCCTCGGTCCCGGCGCGCTCTGGGCCGCGGCCTGGGGAGTCCTGCTGCTTACGGCCCCCGCAGGGGCGCAGCGCGGCCGGAAGAAGGTCGTGCACGTGCTCGGTGAGTCTGGACAGCAGAAGCGGGTCTTGCCCCACGGGAGCCATGGCCAAATGTGATTGCCTGGGTGCAGGGAGGATGTAGGGGGTAGGGCATTGAGCTGTTCCTGATAGCCGGAATCCACCCCCCCACCCCCCCCACCCCCCACCCCCCCACCCCCCACCCCGCCCCTACCCCTCTGAGTTCCAGTTCCCTTTCCTGAACTCCTTTAACCTTCGGATCTCCTGACCTCCACCCAGGTCTTTTTCCCATAACACTTCCCTGGGATCCCCTGCCCCAGGTTCCCCACCCCGCTTCCTAGGACCACTTCTGAACTCTGCTTGACTCTCCCACAGAGGGTGAGTCGGGCTCGGTGGTGGTGCAGACGGCGCCTGGGCAGGTGGTCAGTCACAGGGGTGGCACCATTGTCTTGCCCTGCCGCTACCACTATGAGGCAGCCGCCCACGACCACGACGGCGTCCGCCTCAAGTGGACCAAGGTGGTGGACCCACTGGCCTTTGCCGACGTCTTCGTGGCGCTCGGCCCCCAGCACAGAGCATTTGGCAGCTACCGCGGGCGTGCGGAGCTGCAGGGTGATGGGCCTGGGGATGCCTCCTTGGTTCTCCGAAACGTTACGCTGCAGGATTACGGGCGCTATGAATGCGAGGTCACCAATGAGCTGGAAGACGACACTGGCATGGTCAAGCTGGATCTCGAAGGTAACCAGCCCATGGACAGGATGAACCATGTTTCTAAGGAAAGAGAGTGGGAGATATTGCGAAGGATAGGAACCAAATCAAGTTGACCTAAAGGAATTTAGGGGTAGGGTAATGATTCTGATCTGGGGTGAATTCGCTCCCCAGACACATTGGCAATGTCTAGAAAGGGGCTGCTGATGGCAGCTAGTGGGTAGAGGCCAAGGATGCTCCAACACATCCTACAATGCACAGGACGGTCAACCCCCTTCCCTTTCCCCCGCCCCCCTTGCAAAGGATGACCCCATCTAAAGTGTCAATAGTAAGGACTTTGGGAAATCCTGGGGTAGGATCCAGGCACAGTTAGATCCAGGGAGATCCACTCACACCATGTCAGGAATCCCTTCCTCACCTGTTTCCCTGAGTGGGCTTTCCTCAGGCAGGTTTTCAGCTCAGCAATTAATTTCGTAACAGGGCTAGATAGAGTCCCAGAGTTGTCCCTCATTGGCCCAGCTTGAGTCATGTGTCCATCCATGAGCCAATTACCGTGGCCGGGAGATGGGATGCTCTGATTGGCTGACTGTGGAGCTGGGAGGTGGGCGTTCTGTCTGAAGAATTCCCTCCCACCTGGTTCTGCTTCCTCAGTCCATCCAAGAAGATTCTAAGAGAAATTTCAGAGCCCTCACTTGCTGAACCTCCCAACAATAGCAAATAACAATAATAGCAGCAGCTCTCCTTTATTGGAAGCTCTATGTGCCATGAGCTTGAAGAGCTCTCTGGAGTCTCTTGTTTAATTTTCCCCCAAACTCTGAGGGAGATGCTATTACCAGCAGATGGGCAGCTGACTCAGGTTAGAGCCTTGCCCAGGACACATGCAAATGAGTGATAGAGCCAGGACTCAGGCCTCCATCTGTCAGGGTCCAGGCCTTCTCTCTGACCCCTGTTTGTTCCTCCCTTCATCTGCTGAGAGATGCATCGGCACCTCCAAGGTCTGCCCCTCAGACACACACCACAGAATGCTGCTGAGCTGAGCTGACTGTGGGTTCAATGAAGGACAAGTTAGAAGAACTGAAGGTGGAAGAGAAATCAGTGGAAACTGCCCTGGACAATGCTGGGGATCAAAGATGCTTTGCCAAGTGTCATACTTCCAGGGGCTCCCTGCGGGGGAGTCAGCACTGGACACAGATATCCCCAGCTTCATGGGCTCAGGGCTTGACCAGAGGGAAGCTCCCAGTGCTGAGAGAATGTCAGGAGCACTAAAGACTGAAGGGAGGAGGGTGGCGGCAGCTGGGTTTTGAAGGACGAATAGGAGTTCAGCAGGTGGAAAAAAGTGGAAAGAACATAAGCAAAAGTCTCCAGCGGTGTAAAGGGGGTGGACGTGATTAAGTATCTTAAGAGGGAGGGTCAAGTGAACCCCAAACTTAAGGCAAAGGGAACCATTAGGAGTGTGAGCTTGGCAAGGGTGTCCTCAGGTCTGAGGCCAGAGTGGAGGGATGGAGTGGAAGGTCTAGGCTGAAGAGTCACGCAGCACCCCACAAGTCAGGTGGGTAGGAGAGTGTTGAGATTCCCAAGCTGAACCGTATGCGTCCTCCCAGGCGTTGTCTTCCCTTACCACCCCCGTGGAGGCCGTTACAAGCTAACCTTCATTGAGGCGCAGCGCGCCTGCGCTGAGCAGGACGGCATCCTGGCATCCGCAGAGCAGCTGCACGCGGCCTGGCGCGACGGCCTGGACTGGTGCAACGCAGGCTGGCTGCGCGACGGCTCGGTGCAGTACCCGGTGAGCCAGCCCCGGGAGCCCTGCGGCGGCCTGGGCGGAGCCGGGAGCTCCGGGACGGGCGGCGGTGCTGCCTCCGGGGGCGTGCGCAACTACGGCTACCGTCATAACGCCGAGGAACGCTACGACGCCTTCTGCTTTACATCCAACCTCCCGGGTGCGTAGGTCTGGCCCCTACGAAAGAAGCCCCGCCCTCAGGGGGGCCTCTCCCGCCCCTCCCTGTATCTTTCCCACCGTCTGTTTCCTCTCCTTCGCCCTTCCTATCCACACCGGCCCTCCTGGGTCCAGGCCAGGATATCCCACCCCTAGGACTACCCTGGCGCAGCAGTCAAGCATCGCTTGGCATCAACATTGCCCTAACCAATGGGGTCCAGGAATGCAGGGGAAGGGGTGTTCCTGAATCCTGTGGCTGGGGTCTTGGGTTGCAGGCACGTAGGGGGTGGGAGCATCCTGAACCCCTTAGGAGGCCAGATCCCGGGAGTGGCCTTAACCACTCTCCCCCACTCCACCGCAGGACGTGTGTTCTTCCTGAAGCCGCTGCGGCCTGTACCCTTCTCGGGAGCCGCGCGCGCGTGCGCGGCGCGCGGCGCGGCCGTGGCCAAGGTGGGACAGCTGTTCGCTGCGTGGAAACTGCAGCTGCTGGACCGCTGCACCGCGGGCTGGCTGGCCGACGGGAGCGCGCGCTACCCCATCGTGAACCCGCGCGCGCGCTGCGGCGGCCGCCGGCCAGGCGTGCGCAGCCTGGGCTTCCCCGACGCCACGCGCCGCCTCTTTGGCGTCTACTGCTACCGTGCACCCGGCGCGCCAGACCCCGCACCAGGCGGCTGGGGTTGGGGCTGGGCCGGCGGTGGCGGCTGGGCCGGAGGCGCGCGCGACCCCGCCGCTTGGACCCCGCTGCGCGTCTAGATCCCGGGCGCAGATGGCTGGGGTGCTTGGCGGCTGGCCGAGTGCTCTGCGGTCTCTTGGAGACAGACCACGTGACTGGAGACTGGCCTCTCCCCCTGCGGTGCGTAGCAGGCTGACCAGGCCTCCTGTGGTCTTTGAACACCGGCTGCGCCCCCCGAGGTCCCCATAGACTGGCCAATCCCGGGAGACTGACCAAGCCCCCACCTCTCCTGGATAGTGGATTTCCCCTCCTCCTTCGACTTTCTCCAGGAGATGGGGCATGTCCCCTGAAGACCCCTGGAGGCCAACAGACGCTGAGGTCTCCTGAAGACTGGCAATGCCTCCCCAGGTCACTTGGAAACAGACAGAATCACCCCCTCCCCCGCGGTCTCCTGGAGGCTGGACCCCCGGGATTATCTGGAGATTGGCCTCAGGCCCTCTGCATCTCCCTGGAGACTGAAGACTGATCCCTTAACCCTCCCCCTCAACACGTATAGAAAACAGAAACCTCAGAGTTCACCTGGTGATCACTCCCCCGTGGTCACATGGAGACAGGTCTCCTGTCCTCTTCCCTATGGTGGCCTGGATATTAGGTATTCCCATTCTTCCCCCCTTCCACTGCGAGTCCTCGAAGTTTGCAGAATAACAGGCCACGTTCCCCGGTCACTGTGAACAGCCCCGCTCCTCCAGTTTCAGGGGAGACCAGCCTCCTCTGTCACCACAAAAACAGATTGACATGCCCCAGCCCTCAGGTATGTCTTTGGAGGGAGCAAATCTGCTCCCACTTGATGGCCTCTTTCCTGGCTGTCACCAAAGAGACCATCCCCTGGGCCCAGGGATCCGTAGGATCCGTGTCACTAGCTGTGGAGAAAGCTGTCCCACTTCCCATTGTTACCAAGGCGACCAGCCCAACTTCTACCTGTAACCTAGTCACACAGCCTTTCCCTCATCAGTCACACCCATGGAGATAGTGCCTCCCTCCTCCAGCTGTAACCATGGATACCACACGTTTCCTATGTCACCTCCGGGACACCAGAGAGCTACAACTCTGCTTCTTGAAGTCCCCATCCTTACCAACAGCCATGAAGACCACTCTCCCCTACCCCCAGAACTGTCCTGAGAGTGTCCCAACATTCAGTTCTCCAGTTTTCACCATGAGAACAGGCTGCCCTTTCCCCAGGTGCACCCCAGCTCTTTGCCCCCCATCCAAGCTCCCTCTCCAAGCTGCTTGAACCCCACAGTGGTTGCCATGGAAGCCAAACTCTGGTGTTTGAGGTGACAGAACACCTGTCCCCCTAGGCTTTCCCATGTCAGCAGGGCCCCACTGCATCAAACTGTCACCACAGAGACCGGCAACGTCGTCTCCATGACAACCAACCTCCCAGCTCTCAGGAACTTCTTACCATGGGTGGGAACTGCACCCCACAGGATTTAATGTCTGCTCCTTAACCAGAGAGGCCCAGCCCCAGGCAGCATCTCCAGATATGGCTGGACTTCTGGAGCTGCTGGACACTCCTCCGTTTGCACGCTAACTATATCCCAGACAACAGTTGTGCACGAGACACCCTTGCAACCCCCAGATGTTTTCATTGCTGCCATACAGATGAGCAAACTGACTCTGGCAGCCCCAGCCCTTTATGCTGTGCAAGCACTGGGCTCCCCACTTCCCCTCTGAGACCACATCTCCATTCTCACTGAGTTCTCTCCTCTAACTGCCCCCTGCCCCACGTTTCACTCCTTAGAGATCCAGGAGAGACGGAATGTTTTTTACACTTCAAAATCCACAGTGAGCTACAGGCTCTAAAGGACAATTTGTGCTAAGAAGTCAGAACCCAGCCAAACTCCCCCCAGCGTTGAGAGCCAGCTCGGGAGAGATGGCCCATGAACAAAGCCACCCCAGCTGTGGGAGCCCCCAGATCCAAGGTCTTCCATGGAATAGCACTGAGGCCCCTCCTGGAACCCCCGACCCCCTTATTGTCACATCCATCTTGAGGAAACCCATCCGTGAGTTGTGGAATCAGGTGGGTTGGATTCAAATCCTGCCGCTGCGACCAAGTGACAACCCCCCTGAGCCTGTTTCCTCCTCTGTACCAGAGCTGTTCTGAGGTCCCAGTGAGTGCAAAGCATACAGCAGGGGCTCAATAAAAAAAAAGTTGTTTTGTTTTGTTTTTTGGATGAATGAGAAAATGAGGCAGCCAATGGGTAATTACTTCATAAATGTACTTTGGTGGACAAAACGTTTCCCAGCTGGGGGTGTGTGATGATGATTTGCTTGAGAAGCATCACCCTTATTCCTCAGGACCACCTCTGCTCTTCAATTTTCCCCGCCTCTCCACTCCCCCATTCTCCCTTCACTCTCTTCCTTGCATCATCCCCCATGTGTCTGGCCCTTCACAGCCCTGTCCCGACTAGGTCGTTGACAAATCCAGTGGTTCCTCTCAGTCCCCCAGGCACCCAAGTGTGCAAAACTGGATGGAGAGTTCTTGTATCAGGAAGGCAGAGAGGTTGCAAATTTTCCCTGGTGCGGAGGTGGAGTAGGTAGGGGTGGGATTGTGGCCTGAGAAACATTGACAGTTTCTGGGATACGGACAGAGGGAAAAGAGAACAAAGTGTAAAGCCGATTAGGCTGTAGAAGTGAGATGGTCGGTGTAACTGCTCATCCTTCAATACCAGATGTGACAGCCCTCCAAGAGACTCAAGCCACTCATCTGAAGGCAGCGTCCAGCCCCTTCGTGAGACAGCCTTGGGCTCCAGCTGGCCTTAGCTTCCTTGCATGGGGGAATGGTGAGAGGCGTATTTCCAGGGATGAGTGCATGGGATTTCTTTCATCCCGCCTTTTCCCTGCGGTTCCTTTCTCCCTTCCGCCGTTCCAGTTCCCTATTTTGCCTTGAACATGTAATTTTCTAACCCCCACTCACACAATGAGAGTCTAAGGGGCTGACACCGCCCACTCCCAGTTCAGCCAATGAGTGCGGTGGCACACCTCCCCGGGAAACGCTGATTGGTGCAGGGATGGTTAGGGAGGTAGGCTGACGGTGAGACTGAGTCCTGGGATTTTAAGAAACCAATTCGACCAGGGGGACCTTCCTCCTACTGGAGTTGCTGCATCTCCCACCTAAGGGAGAGCTAAGGGTTGGTAAACTGGATAGAACCCCTTCTGACGCCAGATATTCAGAAAAACCACTCCTTCCCATCGTACAGCCCTCCGTTCACTTCCCAGAGGACTCCAAAGTTTTTATGTGCCCTTCCGGAGATGTTTTATGTTCATTCAAACAAATATGCATATGCATTTCCCCCCCTATTTTTACACAAATGACATTTACACAACATTCACACTGTTGTATCATTTCTATCTAGTTCCAAGACATTTTTATCATCCCCAAAGAAAACCCCATACTCATGAAACAAACACTCCCCATTCCTCCCTTCCCTACCCCCCTGCCCTGGCAACTGTTTATGTACTTTCCACCTCCAGAGATTTGCCTATTTTTGTAATTGATTTTTTAAAAAAATGTTAAGTACTCTCTACACCCAATCTGGGGCTCAAACTCATAACTCCAAGATCAAGAGTTTCACACTCCACCAAATGAGCCAGCCAGGCGCCCCTAGATTTGCCTGTTCTTGATGTTTCATACAAACAGAGTCATATAATATATGTCCTTTTGTGTCCAGCTTCCTTCACTCAGCATAATATTTTTGAGGCTCCTCCATGTTGAGTGTGAATCAAGACCTTATTCCTCTTCACGGCTGAATAATATTCTGTGGTATGTGTATGCCACATTTTGTTTATTCGTTTATGAGTTAATGGACATTTGGGTTTTTCCCCCTTTTGGCAATTGTGAATTATGCTGCTATGAACATTCTGGTGCCATGTTTTTAAAGTCATTCTTCTTTTACTTAACAATATATATTTGAGATAGTTTCCATCACCGTATAAAGATCCCCCACCCCCATATCCTTTTGAAAGTTGGCAGGTTATTCATTGTTTGGATGCACCGTCATTTTTGTAGCCCACTTCCTAATGGCAGACGTTTAGGGTCCCCTATTTTGCTGTGAATAAGTGCCCACATCATCTCACACAAGTATAACCAGAGGAGGATAGAGGATATCAAGAGTTGTTGAATCAAGGAGTCACGTTTGCCACTTCGATAGTGGTCTCCACCTTTTCTTAGGGGTGGGGCCAGTTTATACGCCACCAGTAATAGATGTACTCGCCTCTTTCCACACATCCTAATCAGCATTGTGTGTTATCCCTTTTTACCATAGTGAACCTGATAAATAAGAAACGGTATCTCGTGGTGCTTGTCACTGGCTGTTCTCTTATTATGAGTGAAACCGAACAAACATTTTCCACTTTGACGTTAGGTGCAGGTGGTTGAGGAAGTCATAAATCGTTCTCAGGTTGGGTATGCTGTCATCATTGATCAGTGCAAGCCTCCTCTCCTGTTAGATTTATTTGATTCTCTTTTTTTTAATTTTTTTAACGTTTATTTATTTTTGAGACAGAGAGAGACAGAGCATGAGCGGGGGAGGGGCAGAGAGAGAGGGAGACACAGAATTGGAAGCAGGCTCCAGGCTCTGAGCCACCAGCCCAGAGCCCGACGCGGGGCTCGAACCCCCGGACCGCGAGATCATGACCTGAGCTGAAGTCGGACGCTTAACCGACTGAGCCACCCAGGCGCCCCTATTTGATTCTTTTTTTAAATATGCTCTTCTTGGGGCGCCTGGGTGGGTCAGGCGGTTATGTGTCTGACTTCAACTAAGGTCATGATCTCATGGCTTGTGAGTTCAAGCCCCACGTCGGGCTCTGTGCTGACAGCTCAAAGCCTGGAGCCTGCTTCGGATTCTGTCTCCCTCTCTCTCTGCCCCATCCCCACTTGCTCTCTCTTTCTCTCTCAAAAATAAACATTGAGCAAAATTTTTAAAAATGCTCTTCTTTGTTCATCCTGATGTTCCTGCAAAATGTGTATTATTTTGTTGAATATATGTTGTAGTTTAAGAGCATCTGTATTTCCTTTTCTGTGAACATGTTATTCACATCCTTTGCCTATTTGGCTATTGGATTATTGTCTTTTTTTCCTATTGAATTGTAGGAGCCCTTTATATATTAAGACAAGTCTTTTATCTTTGATTTGAAAATTTGTTTCCAAGTTGGCATTTACCTTTTGACCTTGTTTATGTTTTCTGTTTTGCTTTTTTTTTTTTTTTTTTTTTTTTGCTTTTTGTCAGTATTGCTTTTAGGATAAAGCCTAAACTCCTCACTACAGCCCATATGGCCGTGAGTAGTCCATCCTCTGTGTCTCTGACCTCGTTTCCTCCTACTATCTACCTCTATCACTCTGCTCTAGCCACTATGGATTCCTTGCTGTTTCTCAAATAGCCCACGTCCCTTCTGGAAGAGGATATCTGCCTCTTTCTTCTGCCTGAAAGTGTCTTCCTTTTTTTCCACTCCTCATCTAGTTAACACTACTCCTCCGTTAGATCCCATCCACCTCCTCTTGGAAGCCTTTCTTGACCACCTCCCGGGGGCATGTCTGTCTTGTTCACCATTATCTCCCCAGCACCCAGCACAGTACCTGGCTTATGATACCTGCTCAGCAAGTAGTTGCTGAGTAAATTAATGAAGAAAGGTCTCAGGAGGCGACAGGCAGGTTGAACTGTTAAAAAATTTTATTAAAATGTCCAAGAAGTACATTAATATCCACAGTGTCAGATACCACAGACCCACAGAACACTGCAGCTCACAGCAAAACCAGCAGAACCCGAAGCTGTTCACGCGCGCACACACTCACACGCATGCCACGCACGCGGCACACGCAAACACACGCACATCCCAAAGGGAAAGACTAAAAGACAAACCACCCACTTTAGAAAAGACCATAGCCCCCTCCCACCAGGGAGCTGGGTGGAGGCCGAGCAAGGGACTAAGGGGGCCAAGGGCAGGGAGCATAAACCAAGCCCCCCCCTAAAAAAAAGTTGCACCCCCAAGCACCACCCCCAAAGGAAAATTATTTTATGACATGAATTATTGAAGATGTGTTATTATATTTTTAAAAGCAAAAAAAAAATTATCAAAGCAAGAAGGCAAATGTACATCCCTGGGCTTTCTCTATAACTATAAGGTGGAGCAGGAGATAATGTCTATAGCGGGGAAGACTGAAGACCATGGTCAAGGATAAGGATCTAGTTTGCACTTCTCAATCTTTTCCTAAACCTGCCTGTGCATATGAGAGAGTATAATTATGCTTCAGTCCATTCCCCCAAAGTAAAAGCGATGTTTGGAATCAGACAGATGAAGGACCAAATCCTTTCTCCTGTCTTGGCTGTGGATTCAAACCAGTGCCTTTCTCTTCTCTGAGCCTCAGTCTTGTTATGTGTAAAATGGGGAAATAATAGTTCCAAAATCACTGGGCTGTTGAGAAGATTCAAAGAGATAGTGTGGGAGTCCTTAGCACAGTGTAGACTCCATAGTTGGCGGCTATGATTATTCCTTCCCAGGAGGAATATAGGCTCAATCAACACATTTCTTTCTCTACTGAACCCTTGGACCATCTACTTTCTTATTTTTCTTTCTTGCAGAGGGCCATTCCCCACTGTAATTTTTAACACAGGTCCACAGACTTTTCCCAGAGGAGAGGAGTTCAGAGGGGACAAAACATGAAGGATACCATGGGGGTTTTCCCTGCCAGAGATCAAGGAGCTGAATCCTGGCCTCTGGCTCGGAGAACTATTTTACAGGTTGCCAATTGGGGGAACAGATTTAGTCAGTTCTTTCCCACTTAAAAGATTTTTAAAAAGCAATGAGAGAAAAATGTGTGTGTCTCTATGTGTGTGTGTGTCTCTATGTGTGTGTGTGTGTGTGTGTGTGTGTTTCAGTTTTTAACACTGTGCATTTCTCTACAACATGACCACAGGAAGATGTTACTACTTCAAGTTTTAAGCATTTCTAGTCCACCAGGCAATGAATGAAGACAGGGATGGGGCAGGAGTGGGGGCAGGACCCAGGGCAGGGGCACTACCAATGTCTCTGGAGGGACGGGGATGGGCACTGAGCTAGAAAACTTGGCACCTCCTTGATCCAGGAAGGAGGTTCTTTGTCTCCCTGAGAGATGGAGGGGGAAGAAATCTGGGCTCATCAAGCCCTAAACATCCTCTCATCTGTGTGTGTGAGAGAGATTCACCACACGTACAGAACCACCAAATCTCAGCACTGGACTAGACCTGGGAGGGTAAGCAATACACCTTCCTTCTATTCCCGTATATTGCTCTGACTATTCTGACCCCTAACTCTGAGGGCACAGAAGGAGGTTATTCTAAAACATTCCTAAAATTCAGTACATAGGAGTTCCATACTCCATTTATCCACCAAGACCAGAGAAGGAACTTGCGCTGAAGTCCAGGGTGAAGGAAGACAGCTGTCAAGTTCAAGCAGTGTGTTTCCATGGAGTTCTCTATTCCCAAAGCCAATGACCTTAACTAAAAGCTTCAGCCTGCATTTAGTAAACCTGCACATCTGACAGTTTACTAAGCCTGATCTTCTGGTGTGAAAAGCAATTCCTTATTGTGAACCCAAACATACACTCTTGCACCTTCATCAAAGCCTTATTTCAACAACTGGTAATCAGCCTTGCCAACAAAAGACTTAACCAATGCAAAGAATGATCTTTGCTGATTGTGCTTCCCTTCACTGGGAGATGGTCCCAGAGTTCAGCCTGACTAGAACTGACTTTTCAGATACATGGCTATGCCTGCCAAGAGGACCTTGTGTATGTAAGAAAGAGGAGAGAGGAGCTTTTTACAAAGGATTGTGGAGGCGGGGCGGGTGTGTGTGTGTGTGGTTTGGGGCTCAGGGACTTCCAGACCCTCTTGTTTTTCTCTGGGCTCTGTCTCCCCAGGTGAAGGCTCCGGGGAAGGTGTGGGAAAGGGGTTGTGCTTCCTTTTGCCTGGTTCTTCAGCAGAAATTCCCTTCTTCCTTCTCCCAGTCCTCTGCTGGGTGTTTCTTGTGTTTTCTGCGCTCCTTGTGCGATTTATGGTGGTGATGCTGGTGATGGTGCTGGTGGTGGTGATGATGTCGCCGCATCCGATGGGACCGTCTGGCTGCAGGGAAGTGAGGGAGGACAAGGAAGTGGCAAAAGGTGGTGAGAGGCGGGTGGCCTGATATAGCGGGCCTTTTCATGGGAAGGAGAAACAAAGGAAACACCAGGCAGGCTGGTAAGTTCTCACTTATCTGCAAGGCTGCATTATCAGGCAGACATTCAGCCAGATCAAAGTGTGTAGCAATATGACAGGGGTTTTTTGCTGGTTTGTTTGTTTTTTGCTTCTAAAATTTTTGTTAATGTTTATTTATTTTTGAAAGAGAGAGACAGAGCGCAAGTGGGGGAGGGGCAGAGAGAGAGAGAGAGAGAGAGAGGGAGACACAGAATCCGAAACAGGCTCCTGGCTCTGAGCTGTCAGCACAGAGGCTGACGTGGGGCTCGAACTCATGAACTGTGGGATCATGACCTGAGCTGAAGTCGGATGCTTAACTGACTGAGCCACCCAGGCGCCCCAGTAATATGACATTTTAATTGGAGACCACAAATAACTGGAAACCTGTGTTGGGGTGTCTGGGGACAGCCACTTACGTTTGGTGCAGACGATTTGGGGCTGGTCCCACTTGCCATCGCTCCGGCATCGGATGACGGCCACATGGTGCTGGGTAAATCCTTCCTCACATTGGTATCGTACAGTGGCATGAACATTATACTTGGCCTTGCGAGCACCAATGGGTGAGGCATTCTGTACTGCTGGAGGGGGACCACACAGCACTGGAGACAGAGAAACCACTGGTAAGGGAAGTGACCATCAAGTCTGGGGATGAACTGGTTTCTTCTCTTGTTGGGAATAATTATACCCATCAGCAGGTCCTGCTCTTCACTCAGTTGTGACCTCACATGGACAGAAGTGACGGTGTCTGTCTCCTCTACCTAACCCAGGAGATCCTTAGGGGCGGGAACCTCCTGGACACATCCCATCCTCCTTAATCCTTACCCATGATAGCAATGAAGGTGGGAGATAAGAATGATATGAGTAAAGGAAAGGAAGAAAGGACATGAAAACTGTCACGGACACATAAGTGAGAATAAGCAAAAGTACAAGAGAAAGGTGGACACGAGAACGCGTATAAGTGTTCCCTTAATATGTAAAGAGCTCTCACAAATCAATAAGACCAACAAACCTATAGAACGTTATGCAAAGGAGATGAACTTGCAGGTCACAGGAAAATAAATACATCCAAATAGCTTATGAACCTATGAACAGTCGGTTATTCTCATCCTTAAAGGCACGCAAACTCCCCTAACAAGTAGATCTTATTTTCTCACCGCCCAGATGAACAAAGAACAAAAGATTTGAGAACACACAGAGTTGGCAAAGGTCGGGAAAAAATGGGCACTCTCACACAGCACTGTAGTGAAAATTGGGCAGGGCTGACTTACATTTACACATTTAAAGAAAACAAGGACCCCACGAAAGGCAGAGGCAAGTGGTGGGGAGGGTAGCGGCATACCTGTTCCCTTCTTACAGACATAGGGGAGGTTGTAGTTACAGGGAACGTCGTTCCAGCGCCCGCTCTCATGTGCAACCATCACCACACAGTCCTCCCCACCCGCGAAGAAATTGTCAGGCTGGTTCTCCCGCCAGTTCTCATATTGCTGCAGGAATAGGGAGCAGAGAGGCTCAGACTCCGTCACTGCTCACTGCAGGACTCCCCTGGCCAGCCTACTCAAACTTGAAGGACTCAGTGTTTCTATCTCTACAACGGGCACCGTTCTGCCGGATGGTGGCCTCCACTGCACCCGGAGTCACCCCTCCTCTGGCTGCAAGCCTGCAGTGCCCTCTTCCTTGGCCCTCCTACCTGCTTCCTTTCTCCCTGACAGTCTAATTTTCCACCTAGGTCACTCTGAGATAAATAGTTGAGCAAAGGTCCAGGAGGGATTCCCGGAGAATTCAAGCGGATAGCTGAAGACTCAAGGGTAGAAATGATGCAGAAAGGGAACAGAATTCCAGGCAGAGGGAACAGCTAGCACAAAGGCCCAGAGGCAGGGCGGTGCTTATCCTGTTTGAGGAATAGAACAGAGGCCAGTGGGGCTGGAGCTGCTGGACCGAGTTGGGGTATGGTGAGTGGGTGGGCAAGGGCCAGTTCTTGCGGTAGAGGAGGTGGATTTTTTCTTATTTTTTATTTTAAAGCAGGCTCCAATGCAGGGCTTGAACTCACAACCCCGAGATCAAGACCTGAGCTGAGATCAAGAGCCAGATACTTAACCAACTGAGCCACCCAGGCGGCCCGAGGAGGTGGACGCTTTGAAACTGTGGTAAAATACATATAACGTAAAATTGACCATTTTAACCATTTTTACGTGTCCGGTTCATTGGCATTAATAAGATCCACAATGTTGTGCAATTATCACCACTGTCTAATCCCAGCACCTTTTCATCCCTTCAAACAGAAACTCTCTCCCTATTGGCAATCGCGCCCCATTCTGCCCTGCCCCCAGCCCCTGGCAACCACTGATCCATGTTCTGTCCCTGCGAGTTTGCCTATTTTAGAAACTTCACGTCAACGAAATCACACACTCTGTGGCCTTCTGGCCTTTTCCACTGAGCAGGTTTTCAAATTTCATCCACACGGTAGCACATATCAGCTTTTTACCTGAATAGTACGCACCGTATGGATGGACCCCATTTTGTTCATGCATTTATCTTTTGATGGCCATTTGTGCTGTTTCCACCTTTTGGCTACTGTGACGAGTACTGTTGTGGACACGAGTGTACAAATATCTGAGTGAAAGATCTTTCTTCTTTTGGGTATCTACCCGGGGGCGAAGTTTCTGGGTCATGTGGCAATTCTGTGTTTGACTTTAACTTTTTGTGGGCCCGCCAGACTGTGTTTCACCGCAGGAAGAGGTGGATTTTTATCCTGAGAACAACAGAGAGCCTGAGAGGACTTGAAGCAGGGAGAATCCTGATCTATGATTTTGAAAAGGTCCCCATGTATAGGTTTTCCTTTTCGGGTGGACGCATTCTGTAACCAGATGGAGGTGATGGCCGCACAACGTTGTGAAAGTATTAAATGCCACTGAATTATACGCTTTAAAATTATTAATTTGGGGGCACCTGGCTGGCTTAGTCGGAAGAGCATGCGACTCCTGATCTCCGGGCCATGAGTTCGAGCCCCACGCTGGGTGTGGAGATTAGTTAAATAAAACATTTTTCAAAGGGGGCACCTGGGTGGCTCAGTCGGTTAAGTGCCTGACTCTTGATTTCGGCTCAGGTCATGATCTCATCGTTCGGTTCCTGAGATCGATCCCCATGCGTCAGGCTCCTTGCTGACAGCACGGAGCCTGTTTGGGATTCTCTCTCTCTCCCTCTCGCTCTGCTCCTCCCCCAATCGTGTGCTCTCTCAAAATAAATAAACATTTTTTTTTTAAAAAGAAAACTTTAAAATGGTTAATTCTATGTTATATGAATTTCACCACAATTTTTTAAAAAGTTTGCCTGGCTGCCAGGTGGAGGGGCTAGAGGGTAGGTAGCAAGCGTGTGTTTTGGAAGGTGGGGCTTGGGGGGCTGCTGCAGGGGTCCCGGTGAGTGATAAGGGAGGCTGGTCAGGCAGGGGGCTGTAGGGAAATGGGAATATCTTAAAGTCCATGGCTGGAGGACCCGGCAGTGAGCAAGAGGACACCTCAGGCCCTAGTCCTACGTTTATAACTTCAGTCACTGGGTGGGCCGGGTGTTTACAGGGCTGGGAAGTCAAGGGTGACCTGGAACTTCGCTGAAGCTCTTTTCCCAATCTCAGAGCCACAAGGAACTTTCATGGTTGATTTGCACAAGAGGGTAAAGTCAGGCCAGAGCACAGAGCCCACGCGGCTTATACACATCCCATTGTTCTAGGGAGACCCAAGCCTGGCTCCTGCCACTCACCAGCCCCGTGTTGTCCGTCCACTGGAAATCCCTCTCCACGATCCTGTCATTCAGGCCGATCCAAGTGTTTTCACGCCCAAAGCCTGCGAGGTGGGGCATCCTGAGGGCTGGGTGCCCACCCCTCCCCCAGCCTAGGCTGTGGGCCAGAGGAGGGGTGGAAGGTATGGGAGGGGAGGACCCAGCCCCTCCCCCAGACTCTGTGTGGGCTGAAGGCGGTGTCCCCCCCCCTTCCCAAGCAGATGAGAGTGGGGGGGGCATGAAAAGGGCTGGAATTAGGCTCCAGTCTTGCCACGATTAGTGGCTTAAACAAATAGCCACAGGAAGGAATAAACAGAGACTCATCAGGTTTTGCAGAAATTAGAGTAAGGGATAGGAGAGCCAGCAGGCCGGGCTGGACCAGGCAGGCGGGTGAGACCTAGTGAGGGAGTCAGTCACTGAGTGTCCTCAAGGATAAGCATGTGTTTGATTACAATGAGGGACAAAACAAAAATGAAGGAACCAGGGAGTTAACAAATGAAAGAATTAACAGGGGATGGGATGGGGAAAATGTGAATCATTGGATGGATGAACAAATGGCAGAGGGATAATGAATAAATCAATAAATGCCAGATTTAATTGATGCAACACTCTTTTTCTAGATTTATGCAGAGCTCCTTCCTCATTTCATCCCCCACGTCACAGATGCTTCTTCATTGCCCTCTTTCCCCTGGCTCTGTTTTACTTGTCATCAGTGCACTTAGGACCAGCTAAATTATAGTATAGATTTATTTAATTAGATATTTACTTGTTTGCCTATAGCCCTTACAAGAATGTCAATCCCTGCAGACAGGACAATATGCGTCTCACTCACTGCTGTGTCCCAATGCCCAGAACGGTGCCTGGCACATAGCAGATACTCAGTAAATATTTGGTGAGTTAATGAATGAAGTGAGGTATGAAATAACAAGTGAATAAATGGACATATGAATTAAAGTGATCAGGGCTAGCATTAATAAACACAGCTTCAGAAAGGTAGTGTCTTCAGGACCCTAGGGGATGCCCTGGCAAAGGGACTGCAAGGGCCACCCCACCCACTCCAGAGTCCCTACTGTTAATGAAGCTGTGTTCCTCGGGTGAGTGGACGCTGGTCAGGTGGCCCGCTCGGCGGCGGCAGTCCCTCTCGGCGTCCTCCCACGCCCGTCGATGGGCAAAGTAGCGGTAGCAGTGGCCCTGGAACTTGTGCCAGCCGTGGTCACAGCCCTCTGTGTCTGGGAGGTGGGATGGGAGCGTGAGGGAGACTGGCCTTGTGTCAAGGCCTGCCCTGCTGGTCATGAGCACAGCCAGCGCACCAGAGAGAAGGCCAAAACCAAGGTCACTGTGGGGCCAGATCACCCCTCTTCCTCCCCCCATCCTCCTGAGGCTCTGTCCCCCCACCCTTTTTACCTCTCCCCCCACCCATATTCACTTCTTTCTCTGTCGCAGGAAGATATTCAACTGAAGATCATTACACCCATCCCTCTCATCCCACCTCTGATGTCGCCTCTGATCTGGCCGCACACTCTGTGTGGACCTGGGAACTCAGGAAATGGTCTCAGGAAGCCCTAAAATTTCTCTCCCGGCAAAAGGCTCAAATAGACATTTCTCCGCAAAAGATATATAGATGGCCAATAAACACATGAAAAGATGCTCAATATTGTTAGTCATTAGGAAACGCAAATCAGAACCATGATGGGACACTATTTCACACCCCCTGGGATGGATAGAATTAAAAAAAAAAAATGGGGCATCTGGGTGGCTCAGTCGGTTGAGCCTCCGACTTCGGCTCAGGTCATGATCTCACGGTCTAGGAGTTCGAGCCCCGCGTCGGGCTCTGTGCTGACAGCTCAGAGCCTGGAGCCTGCTTTGGATTCTGTGTCTCCCTCTCTCTCTGCCCCTCCCCCATTCATGCTCTGTCTCTCTCTGTCTCAAAAATAAATAAACATTTAAAACAAAAATTTTTTAAAAAAAGGAAAATAACAAACGTTGGCAAGGATGTGGAGAAATTGGAACACTTGTACATCGCTGGCAGGGATGTAAAATGGTGCAGCCACTGTGGAAAACAGCCTTGTAGTTCCTCAAAATGTTAAACACAGAATTGCCATATGATCCAGCCATTGTACTACTGAATATACACCAAAAAGGATGGGGGGAGAAAAAAGGAAAACGTTGTCCAAACAAAAACTTACACACGAATGTTCATGGTGGCACTATTCATATTAACCACAAGGGGGAGACAACCCAAATATCCACCAAGTGATGACCGGATAAAGAAAATGTGATATCTCCTTACAATGGAATATTATTCAGCCATAAAAAAGAATGAAGCAATGATACACACTGTAATGTAGATGAATCTGGAAGCCATCATGCTGAGTGAAAGAAAGCAGACACAAAATGACACATAGTGCATGACCTCATTTATATGAAACATCCAGAACCAGCAAATCCATTGAGACAGAAAGTAGATTAGTGGTTACCAGGGGCTGAGGGAGATGGAATGGGGAGTGACTGCTAATGGATATCTTTATGGACTGCTAATGGATTCCTTTTTGGGGTGATGAAAATGTCTTGGAAATAGCTAGAGGTGGTGGTTGCACAATATTGTGAATGCACGGAATGCCACTGAGTTGTACATTCTAAAAAGGTTAATTCTATGTTACGTGAATTTTATCCCCAAACAACAATTTGTCATCTGTTCAACTCACGGCCACAGAAACAGAGATGGAGGCCTGAAGCATATGTGAGAAACATGTGGCCCAGCAACCAGCCCCCTCTTGGTACTGTTTCTGGGGTCTCGGTAGAGACTCACCTTTCTCGCAGAGGCTACCCCCGTAGCTGGGGAGGCAAAGGCAGACGAACGTGTTGACCTCATCAATGCAGGTGCCTCCGTTCTCACAAGGGCTGGAGACACAGTCATCAATATCTGGAGGGGTGGGACTGAGTTAGAGGTCAGCCTCCCCTTGGCTCCCAGTCCCCACAAGGAACCAGGCAGAAGATGAGGTCATGGTCCTACCATCCATTCCGGACCTGAGTGAAGCAACGGTGGTCTGCACAGATGGCCCAATGACTCTGGAGGTCAAGGGGGTGGAGCCTCAAACAATTAGCATGAATTAGCATTAATGAGAGCAGATGCCACTGGGCCAGCTGAGAGCCAGAGTGTGTGGAATGCTCCACTGGCCTTCAGAAGAGAAGGTTATACTCTGGCAAACAGACTCCTAGAATGTTGAAGATGGAGGGCCCTACCAGAATGTGGAACTTGGGGAAACTGAGTTCCATACCATTTGCAAGGACTTGCACAGAGGCACAAAGGTAGAGCTGTTTGTAGGTAGAGCTAGAAATCAGTTGAACTAGATATCAGTTGAGCTCTCATTCAACCAATTTCTGTGTAGATTGTGCCTGAGTGACTTGGGCAAGTCACTTTCCATCTCTGGGACTCATTTTCGTGTTTGCAAAATGGTGATAATAATAGCACCTCCTCAAGAGTGGTTGTCGGTGGAGGGTCCATGGAAGAGCTCACGAAATTACATTGCTTACATTTATTGTTATAATTCTATAATTAGTATGGTTGTGAAATGAAATAACGTGCAGGGCTCAAGATTTATGTCATTTATATTTATTGTTAAAATTTCCTAATTTGTCATATTCCCTGTGTTGGGCTTTGGGGCTAGGAAGAACCCCCTTGGATCAGGGAGGAATCTGGGCCTTATCCTTTGTCTTTTCCTCTCATCTCTGCCTGGTAGTGATGGGTGGCAGGACACCTGAGCCATGGTACCCAGGACAAGAGCTCAGCTGTTTAGTGCTGCTTCACCTAATTGGGACTGAGTTACTGGATCCAAAGAAAGGGGGAGGAGAAGGGAGCATCTGAAGCCGGCCTTTTATCCCTCAGTCCTCATGGGGATGGCTGCTGAGGTAGACCCCAGGGTTCTGATCCAAACAAGTCTAGGTTCAGATCCTGAGTCTGGGGCACTCACCAATCTCACAGTTCTCCCCGGCGAAGCCCTGGTCACAGCTACAGCCGTACATGGTGCCGTTGGCTTTACAGGTGCCCCCATGCAGGCAAGGGTTGTTCTCGCAGGGATCCAAGGGGGCTGCAGGATAGACAGGCAGTGTAGAGAGGAGGCAGGCCACCATGTCGTCTGCCTTCCTGGAATCCAGACCTAAGACTCCCCCAAACCCTCTCTGTGGAGTCCCCTCTATAACTTCCCGATAGGCAGTTGCAATTGTCAGTTTCTTCTTGCATTCTCCTCTAATGGGGAGCTTATTCCTTTCAGGAACTGCCCCAGAGCATCTGTGGGCCACTCTGCTTATGGAAACAGACTGTAGTGGAACTAGCTTCCTGAAGCTTCTTTTGGGAAGTCTCCCAGAACATGGATTTAAGTGCTTCCCTGACTTGTCCCTCTCTTCTGGACATGGCCTGATGGCCATTGCACTTCTCACAACTTGGAGCACAGAGGTGGATGTAAGGTCCCAGGTAGGGTATGAACAGCACTAGCCAAGAGTGAGAACTATCACCTCCTTCATTCTGGTGGCTCAATGTTTTTTGGTGCAGTGGTTGGAGAGGTGCTGGATTATTGTAGTTATAACCACGGGCTCTGGAATCAGAGAGGTTAGTTCAATCCCTGACTCTGCCACTCATTAAGGACCCTGGACAAATTACTTCTCTGAATTTCGGTTGCCTCATCCACAAAATAGAAATCAGAACGGTTCATCCCTCTCCCGGTCCTGACCATAATGCCACGTCCAGCTCTGTCTATATCAGCTTGAGGCATCTTCAGAGGTCTCAGCATTGCTCTGTATGGATTTGGCACTCAGGGAGCATTGAGGAGTATGTGTCCTTGTCCCCCTCCCCCACCATTTCCCCCCTCAGCTGGGCTTCCCTGGAAGCAGTTGAGTCTCCCCTCCCCATCTCAGAGGCCCCGATGCCTTGGTGGGTGGTCTCCACCCTGGAGCCTGGGAGGCACAGAGCGAGAATTCTCATCCTATCCCAGCCAACCCCCATCCCTTATCAGGGCAGCGTCCAATCCTCCACTGCGTAGACACCAGAACCAAGGCCCAGAGAAGAGCAGGGCCTGGCTCGAAGCCACCCAGCAGAACAGTACAAGAACCAAGACTGGTCTCCCAGGCTCTGTTCTGGAAGCCCAGTTTAAGGTCCCCCTCTCCAACTCCTATAATCCAGAATTTGTTTCTGAATTTGTTTCTTGGCCCAAGGCCTCACGAGATATTAAGACGGTAATAAGCAGTTGCCTCCTCCCTGGTCTGATCTCTGCCGTCTGATCTCTGTTCTCCCTGTAGTCGCCAGAGGTAGCCTATGTAAACCTGAGTTAAATCATGTCCCTCCTCTGCCTAGGTCCCTCCATGGCTCCCCCAGTACCCTCAGAGGAAAAGCCAAAGTCCTCACTGCAGCCCATGGGACCCTGTGTGATTTTTTCCCAACATCTCCCTGCCCTACCTCCTCCTCTCTTCCCCTGGCTCATTCTGCTCCAGCCATACTGGCATTGCTGTTCTGCTACATGCCAGGCAGAGGTCTGCCTCAGGACCTTTGTACAGGCTCTTCCCTCTGCCTGGAATGCTCTTCCCCTAGATTTCTGCATGGCTCCTCCCTCCCCCCTTTCAGCCTTGCTCAAATTTCATCTGGTTAGAGAGGCCTTTCTGACCCCCCCTTCTAAAACTAGAAAACACCCATGGGCATCCCCCACCCTTTGGTTTACTTTTCTCTTTTGCCCATATCACTTTCTAACTTCCAATGCAATTTGCTTATTTACTAAGATCATCATTATTTGTCAGCACCTTCCCCCAGAGCAGTGATGTTCCACACGGCAGCCATATATAGCTATTCAAGTTTAAATTCAAATGGAATAAAAGTAAAAATGCAGTTTCTCAGTCACGCTAACCACATTTCAAGGGCTCAGTAACCACACATGACTGGTTGCTACCATATTAGCATAGCTCCAGAACATTCCCATCATTGGGAAAGTTCTAGAATGTTGCCCTAGAATGTCAGCTTCCACAGGACAAGGGACCTGGTCTCAAAACGGGGCCTGAAACACAGCGGGCACTCAATAATTGCTCATTAACTGAATGAAATGAAGGTAGCTGCTGGCCCTTCTGTAGCGGTTGGAGCCTGTCCCCGGGGGTGGTGGGCCCAGAGGGGCCTGGGGCTGGTGTATCTGTCCCTGCTATCACCCCTGCACGTGTGTGCACACGCCTGGGGCTGCTGGGTGCTGGGACGCGTGAGCCCCGCCAGGTGCCCTGAGCTGCTGACACCTACCCACGGGCTGGCGGTGACTCAGTCGCTCACTGGTGCTGCATTTATTTTTGGCTTCATTAGCATTTCTGCTACAAGCAGGCGGGTGGGTAGGCGCCTGGGTCTCCCCCAGCGTTGGCTGCCTCCCTCCACCCAGGCTGCCGCTGGCTTCAGTCTAGAGCCAAGAAAGCAGCAAAGTCCAAGACAAATCCAGCTGTAGTCTTAGGGGCTCCACCCAAAGCACTTTCCTTAGCACCCCTAGACATGGTTGTCCTCCCACCTCTCTGTTCACCCCTTTCTAGCTCCTCTGGCTTGGAGCTTCCTTCCCTCTGCCCATCCCGCCCACCAGTCTCTTCTCTGCTCCTTCCCTGGGTGAGCTCACCCCCTCCTCAAGACCTCAGGCGTTTGTTTTTTATACCAATGAAATATGCATTGTATGACCTAGTGTTTGAGACAGACTGTTGTCAGATGGCCTGGATTCAAATCTTATCATTTACACTCCTCGGGCTGCAAGATTCCACACAAGTCATCTGACTTCCCTGTGCCTCAGTCTCTCCATCTGTAAAGTGAGGATCTTACTAGAACTTGTTCCACAAGGACATCATAAGGATTCACCAAGTCGATTGCAGTAAAGTGCTTAGAACAAGCCAAGCATGCAGTCTTTAGTGACGCTTCCGCCCCTGCCCAGGATCTGCTTGCCTCCTGGGCATCTAAGAAAAAAAGGCTATAGTCCTGGAGACGGCCCGGAGGTGACAGGGTGGGCGAAGAAACCCTGCATCTGCTATTTGCATTGCCACTACACCTTGCCTTCAAAAAAAGGAGCAAGTGTAAAACCAATTGTGTTAATAAGAGTGTTTTGCAACTCAGAATAAGTGTTTTTTAATTAGCTGCTGCTGCTTTTTTTTTTTTAAAGCTCAATTGACCAAAAAAAAAAAAAAAAAAAAAGCCAAAATTTGCAGGCTGAGCTAGTGGGCAGACCTAGCCCCAGGGAAACAGGGCATTTGGCTTTCTCTGGACTCCACTAGGCACAGAACAGTTAAGGCTTCCACAGACTTGGGCTCTGATTGAAGTCTGGCCACTGGCCACTGACTAGGAGGCAGTCATACCTCCCTAAGCCTTATTTTGCTTTCTATAAAACGGGGGTGATGTCCACCCCTCCCGCCCCTTCCCAGCACCCACTTTCCCTGTGGCTCGAGGCCCCCCTGACGATCCACCATCACTGAATCCCAGTTGCAAATTCCCACTTGAACAGAAAGCCCTCTTTGTCACGCTTCCTCCCTCCAGCCCCGCGTCAGGGTGCCTGTGTCCAGCTCTGTCTTCCCAGACTGAGGCTTCACTGAAGGCCAGACCCCAGTATTGCACAGCACCATCTGGCTCAGAGTGGACATGAACACGATTTATCCCCCAAATCAAACTCCACCCAGCGCCTCGTTATTCCCCCCCTCGCTGTGCATCAAAACTAAGGTGTAACTTCACCTCCTGGCCTTTGCCCAGGCTGGTGTCCCTTCCAGGAACACCCTTTCCGCAATTCAACTCTGCCTAGTGAGCTCCCATCTCCAGCATCATCCCCTGCTAGAAACCTTCCCAGGCCCCCCAAAACAATCCTTCCTCCCAGATCTGGGCGCCCCAGCCCCTGTCCCCAAGCCCTGACAACAGTGGGCTGGATGAGGTCACAAGCTTTGAACTCACCCTCCTCTGTACTTCCATTTGCTGGGGTCCCTGGCAGGGTCGGCTCTTCTCCACTCGCTGCCTCCTCCCAGAAGCCCTCCACACCTGGGCTCCCTGAAAGGACCTCCAGCTCAAACTCCTCTGGGCCCAGGGAGGCCGGCAGTGGGGTTCTGGGAGAGTCATCCGGCACTGTAGGCTCTCCTGAGGAAACTGAGACAGGCTTGTCCGTGCTGGCTGCCGTTGGTGTCCAAGGAGGAAGAACAGGCTCCCCTGGGGGGCTGCTGTCCTGTGAAGGGGCCAAGGCTCCCAGTATTCCCTGGGTCACCATCTGGTCCTCCGGCTCTGGATGGGGTTGGGAGCTTGAGGAGGCCACTGTGGACATGGCCAGGACTCCAGCCTCGTCCCCTTGGTCCACGGACATGAGGGACATCACTACGCTTGAATCCACGGCCACTCGAGGGCTCAGGGTGGGGCTTTCAGCTCCCTCAACCACATGGGATCCAGGTTCCCAAATCCCACCAGCATCACTGGGGGCCAGTGTGGCCGTGGAATCTGTGGGCCCCACCATGGCTTCTCCATTTACAGTGGCCCAAGGCTCCAAACTTGGGGTGACCCCAGGAATCAAGAGGACTCTAGGAACACCCGAGGGTGCAGATGGGGGGTGGGAGTCCAGCCCTTCACTGTGCAGTGAGGGCCACGTGCCCTGTGCCTTGTCCGTGGTGGCCTGAGCGCCAAAAGTGGGGCTTTCTGCTGTGCCGAAGACCCCAGACTCAGACCCCGAGATGTCCCTCACTCCCGTGGGCTCAGTGGCAGTCTCAGTGGCGGCGAAATCTTCCGCCACATTCCTGTCCACAGCAGCTTGTGGACTGGATCTGGGGCGCTCAGCTTTGCTGGGCCCAGTAGGGCTGGTCCCCCCAATTTCTCCCAAGTCTGCCCTGGGAGAGTTAGGACTGGCTTGTGTGTCTGTGGCTGTCTGCAAAGGAGCTACTGCACTTCCTGCTCTGTGGCCGCTAACTGTCGGGGGTGTGGCCTCTCTACCCTGTCCTGTTGGGCCTGAGGAGAGGGGCAAGGAATGCATTTCTGGATAGATAGGGTCCTGGGGGACAGCCTCAGTGTCTGAGGCAGGGGAGGGTGGTACAGAAGCCACGGCCTCACTATGCCCCTTGACCCTGTTGGCCTGCGTGGGGAGGGGCGTCGGGTTTGGATGAAGCCACAGTTTGGGGGCACGAAGCATGGCCATGACAGGAAAGTCTGGGGAAGTGACCATGGGGGATACCTCCCAGGGGGCACTGCTGGGACCCTCTGAGGGGTTGGGTTCTAGGGCAGTGACCTCTGAGGGAGACCAGGACAGTTCAGGAGCGGCTGGCCTCACACTGGGGCCCTTGGCTTCCTCTAGTTCCAGGCCAGCAACGCTGCTGGGGCCTGGGACGCTGGGTGGGGCCACGGTCGGGGGCCACAGCCAGGGCTCTGGGGGGCTCCTGCCACCAGGGGAACCTGCAACAATATCAACAAGAGTGATTCTAATGATCTCTCAGCAGTTCCTTCTGTTGAGTCCCGTTCCAAGGAGGAGGGGGTTTCTGAGGCTTGGTGAGGCCTGAGGACCCAGCTGGGGTTTGGAACCTCTTTCCCTGTCCTCCTCAGACCCCCAGGCAGGTCCCACCTCTCCCTTGGACCCCACTCACCAGCTCCAGGCACATCCACTTCATTAGTCAGCATAGCCCAAGGGCTTTGGCTCCGGCTATCCCCTGAAGCATCTGTGGCTCCTGTGGCCAGCAGAGGCTCCACGTGATTCCCAGCAGCCTCTGGGGTCAGGGCCTGGGTGCTGGCCTCAAGCCCCACCTCCAGGCCTCGGTGGGGTTCCTGCTGCTGGAAGTGGCGCCCATTCAACCCTTTAAAGCGTCCCCTCCTCCTGGGCACGGGGCCAGTCGGAGTCGCCTCCGTGTGAGCGCCCACTGCCGTGCTGGGGCTGCTAGGGCTGGGGGCCACTGTGCTCGGCCACACCTCTTCAGCCTCCCGGGGGGGCCTTGAGGCTAGCACGAAGCCTCCAGGAGCAGGGCTGCAGGTCACCTGAGACTCCTGCTTCTCTGCCAAGATCAGAGGCACTTCTTCCCCACTGGATACTAGAGGCTCCTGGAAGTCAGGGGTGACCATCTCCTCCCCAGTGCTGGGTTTCAGTTCTTGGGCTGGAGGCCCTTCTGCTGACAGAATCTCCCCCTCATCCCCAGATGAGGGGGTCTCTGGGTCTCCATGTGGTGGTGTAGGATGATGAGCTGTGGGAGAAAGCCGAAAAGGTTGTGTTAGGAAGGTTGGCCAGGAAGTTCTGCCTGAAGTCTACCCCCACTCTAGCATGCTGCAGCGTGAACCGTCTGTGTCTCTCTGTTTCTCTGTGCCCCTCTGTCTCTAAAATCTCTGCGTGGTTTCTGGGATCCCCTAAACCCAGAGAGAGGAAGGTGTGAAGTTAACACTCCTACTGTTCAGGCTGGGGCCCACTGTCAAGGTCAGTCAGCTGGTCATGGTGAGGGGTCAAGAGACAGCTAGGTTCCTGGGTAAAGCTCAGGCAGTGGCCAGTTCTCATGGGGGCAGGTCAGACCTGGACCATAGCTTCTCCCCCAGGGGGAGGAAGCTCCTAATAAGCGTGGCCTTCCTACAAAGGGATTTTTTTTTCCCTCTTACACATTAGTCTTAGGTCCTTGGAGTCAGGTTCCCAGCTTCTGAAACTTTGGTCCCACTCCAAGGACTAGGGTCATTCCTAGTCCCTGGAGGTGTGGCCTTGCCTTGGGGCCGTGGCTAATGGAACAGCACTCCCTCCTCAGGGGATGCTTATGCACAAGGCTCCAGCTAAAATATGCTCCACTCAGAAGCATGTCTTTCAGGGACCTTAAGAGATACAGCTCACTCTCAACGGAACTTCCCCGCCAGAGTTTGGCCTTTTCGGGCCCCGACCCTACCCCCAGGGCGGGGCTCCTAGGGAAAGGGGCGTGGGCTTCACCGAGGGCGTGGCTTATCTCAGAGCCTATTTCCAAGGATGTCTCTCCTCGGTCTGGGCTCCGCCTCCACTAGAAAGGAAAATTCCCAGGGGCGTGGCCTTGACCAGGATGTATAGCTTTGGGGCGTGGCTGCCAGGGGACGCACCTTCCAGGGGCTTGACCTTACACGCACCTCGGAAGCAGTAGGCATCGAAGCGCGCTCCGGGCGCCGGGAAGCCAGTGCGGTTGGCGAAACGGTACACTGTGCGCACGCCGGGGGTTGGGCCGCCGCAGCGCCGGCGCGGCGTCTGGATCGGGTAGCGCACGCTGCCGTCGGCTAGCCAGCCGGGGTCGCACTGGTCCAGGCCCTCGTGCCAGGCCAAGTGCAGCTGTCCCACCGAGGCTAGCGCGGCGCCCTGGCGGCGGCACTGGGCACGCGCGCCGGCCAGGGTCAGGCGGCGGGCCGGGCCCACATAGAAGACCTCGCCTGCGGGAAGGCGCGAGCGAAGGTCAAGCGGGCCTGGGGAATTCTCCCCTGAAGCCCGGGAAGGGGGTCCCACTCTGAACTCCAGCCTGGCCGGGTTTGGGTGGTGGCTAAACAAGGCGGCGACAGCCGCCGCCGCTGTGCGCACCCCCGCCCGCATAGTGGTCTTTACCTCTCAGGCAGTGCTAGGAAGAAGAGGGCCTTAGCTTCTTTTTACAAATAAGGTAACAGGCCTTTGAGTGTGTTGGGCTCCAGAGAAAGGGAGGATCTTGGCGCGGGGAGGGGTCTCAGAGAGTAAGAGAAGGGTAGGAATAGGGAGAGGGGCCAGGGAGGGGGAGAGTCTTAGAGAAGAGACAGGGCCTCAGAGAGAGGGAAGGGGCACAGAGAAGGAGGGGCTCAGAGAGGGAAGGAAAGCTCAGAGAAGGGTGAGCCCAGATATTGGCTGCAGGTTTCTAGAGGGATGAGACTTAGGAGAGCTAGGCAAGGACTTAGGGAGGAATGAGGGTTGGGGAGGGTAATAGGTACTCAGGGAAGTGAGGGTGGGGGGTCCTGCCAGCCCCAGACTTACCCCCCAGCTCACGGGCAAAGCAATACACATCGTAGAGTTCCCGTGGGTCGCGCCTCCCATAGCTCCTCACCCCTGGAAGACTGCTACGGTCGCCATAGCAACCAGGACGGGACTGGGTGATAGGATACCTGACAAGACAAGGAGGGGGTCCCTCTCAAATATGTGCGCCTGGGGCCCCCAAAGACCATCTTTCCCCAGGAGCTAGGTCTCCACGTCCCAACCCTGTGTACCCCCTCACCGAACAGTGCGGTCAGAGAGCCACCCGGCATCACAGTTGTCAAAGCCATCTTCAAAGGCAGCCTGCAGGTGCCGTGGGGCTGCAATGGTGGCTGAGCTGAGACGACAGGCCTCCTGGGCCTCTGCGAAGGTCAGTGCATAGCGATCCTGGGCTGCCCGGTAGTGGAACACGACACCTGTTGGGGAACATCCAGGATAGGGGGCTGACTTATGCTGCAATCTTCAAGAACTGACCTCCTTCTTGCAGAATGCCCCTTCTCCCAGTTTGATAATAATAAACCTGCTCCCCTATGCTGCCCTGTACCATGCCAGACTGATATGACCCCATTTTTAAATAAGGAAATTGGTAACGATGACCATAAAGGGCTAACATGTGTCTAATGTTTACCATGTAGAAAGCATTTATAAGCAAGATCTCAGTGAAATCTTACAACAACACTGTGATTATCCCCATTTCCAGAGGAGAAAACTAAGGCTCAGAGACGCTGAGGCACATGTTCCGTTCCACACAGCCAGTATGAGGCACAGCCAAAATTCATAACCAGGATGATCTGACTCCAAAGATAGCACTCTTCATGCCTAGGGTTAGACCTTGGAGGTTACAGGAGGCATGGAGAAGAGGGAGATTCTTCCTTTTAAAAATCAAGTACACGCTGGGGTGCCTGACTGTCTCAGCAGGGTAAGCATGTGACTCTTGATCTTGGGATTGTGAGTTCAAGCCCCACGTTGGGTGTGGAGATTACTTAAAAATAAAATCTTAAAAGCAAAAACAAAGGAATTAAGTACATGTATTGATAGGGAAAGCACAGGTGGCAATGGGAGATCAAGTGGTTCTTGCCCAGCCTGGGAATGGAGTCACAGAAGACTTCCTAGAGGAGGTGACTTGTAAGCCAGGATGGGAAGCATAAATAATGGGCTCACTGTGACTCAGATTCTGATTTAGGATGAAAGAAATGGCTGAGCAAGACAAAGGAATGAAACATTCGATTCCGTTTTATCAAACTCCGAGCTCCTGGAAGACAGTGGCTGCCTCTCAGTTATGATTATGTTCCCAGCACCAGACTAGCATGTGGTAGGTAGGTGCTCAATACATGTTCAGTTGAATGAATGAATTGAACAATCCCAGAAGTAGATTTTACTTCCTTCATCACTTATCGGTTTTCTTCAAGGTTTATCAGTTTTGAGCAGCGAGGCCGTGTAAAAGGGACAGTTGGCTGACCCCATAAAATATGCAGTGAGACACTGTTGGGTGGGAGAACACTGTGCTCCAGGACAGGTGGTTCAGGGATTTGCCCATGGCCAGCATAGGTCAAGGTAAATCGACTTCCCAGCAAGAACCCACAGGATGTTTTACACACAACAATCCATTCATTTGTCAATTGAGTCATTTGTCAATTACCTATGGAGCGTCTATTGTGCCACCCCTGTGCTAGTAGGACTTTGCTTTAATAATTAAAAAACTTTTTGTTTTGTTTTGTTTTGTCCACCTTGATCAGTTAGGAAAAGAGAAACACTGGCTATTTCAACAGAAAGAATTTAATACAGGAGTTGGTTAAACAGGTATTTGAGGACTGTTACTTACTTAATATATATTTTCAGTTGGCTATGAAAAGAAAACCTCACTCTTATTTTATTTAAAAAAACATCATTTTATTGTAAAAGGAAATTTGTATTCCTATTTTATTTTTTTAAAGTTTATTTATTTTGAGAGAGTGAGCATGAGAGGGGAAGGGGCAGAGACAGAGGGGGACAGAGGATCCGAAGTAGGCTCCACGTGGACAGCAGAGATCCCATGTGGGGCTTGAACTCACGAACCATGAGATCATGACCTGAGCCAAAGTTGGATACATAACTGACTGAGCCACCCAGGTGCCCTTGTATTCCTATTTTAAACAGAAAGTCAATATCCTTTGTGTTATGTGAAAGTAGGTAACCATGAAAGGGACTTATAATAAGGTTAGGAGGGGCGCCTGGAAGCTCAGTACATTAGGCATCTGACTCTTGATTTCGGCTCAGGTCATGATCCCAAAGTTTGTGGATTGGAGCCCCACGTTGGGCTCTATGCTGACAGTGTGGAGCCTGTTTGGGATTCTCTCTCTTTTCCCTCTCTCTCTGTCCCCCCCTCACTTGCATTGTCTCTCTCTCTCTCTCTCTCAAAATAAATAAACTTAAAAAAAAAAAGCTTATGAAATCCTATAAAATACTGTGGTCCACAATAGATGGAGCCAGAAGCTGCTTTGTCTTAGCTAAAAGAGAGAGAAGTATTAAAGAAAGGGTAGCACTGGAGGAGACTTTCTTTGGACTTTACTTTGTCAGAAGCATTGAAAGGGAATCATTGTTCAGGGAGTGATTTCTAAGGTGACATTCTGTGGGTGAGCTTCAGGCTCAGCACCTCCCCTCCCAGCCTTGTCCTCTCCCCTGTCCTCAACTGACCTGTCACCTCCAGGGGCACGAGGTCCTGCTCATCCTCTATGCCCCTCACCACCTGGCAGCGGTAGAGCCCAGAGTCGCTGGCTCTCAGTGGTCCCAGTAGTAGCGTCGCGTTGGCCCGGTGCCGGGGGTAGGCAGGCAGTGAAACACGTCCCTGCCAGCCCTTGGCCACTCGAACCACATTGTCCTTGGCCACCAGAATAGGCAAGTCCTGCCGCTGGCCTGATGCAGTCCGCACCTTGGTCCACTTGATCCGAGGGGCTTCTCGGCCTGCATCTGGCCATGGTCGCAGGGTGAAGAGACAGGGCAGGGCCACTAACTCTGCCAGCGCAGCCCGAACCAACCCCGACCCCACCTTCTGCATGTGGAGCCCCTTGTTGGCGGTAGCAGAGGCAGCAGCAGTGGCATCCTGTGTGCCTGGGGTGGAGAAGGTGGAAAGAGGACCTGACTCAAAGACAAAGACCAGCAGAGACTGCTATTTCTCTCACTTTACAGATAAGGAGACTGAAGCCAGAGAGGTTAGGTTGCCTACAAAATCACAATGCAGTGAACAGATCTGTGATGTGCACCCCAATCTGTGACCAAAAGAGGAGTCACATGCCTTCATAGAGGTGCATCCACTCAAAATCCAGACCCTGGCTGCCAGGGATTTGACTCTGTCACTGACTCACTGTGTGGTCATGGGAAAGTCACTTAACCCCAAAGTCCAGGAAGAAGCAGCCATTAGAAGGAAAATGTGTTTGAGGAGTACCTTCTTGATAACAGGGGCACTTTTATACATAGCGATCAGCTCATTTGATTTTCATAACCATAGGCAGAAGTAGCCATGTCTCACTGTCTTTTTGGAGGGTTGAGGAAACTGAGTCTCAGAGACATCATTGTATTTGCCTAACCACAGAGAAAATCAGGGGGCATTTCCAGTGCCTGGGCTTTTAACCATCACTGGGGAGATGCCAGGGAGAGTTATACATACCTTATTTCTAGTGCCCCGCCCATGACAGGCATCACTAATCAATCTCTGCACTGTTTTCATTTTTTCTCTCTCTCTTCAGCTCAGCTCAGCAAAACAGTGAGAGGCAGGAACCTCCAGCCTCTGCTGGCAATGACTAAAAATAACCTCTCAGGTGTCTTGTTCACTTTTGACTATTCAAAGACCTTTTTCATCTATTCTCATTTTATTCTCCAGACCAAGCCAGGGAACCAGCAGGAGAAAGCTCTAGAGTTAAAAAGCTGCCCCATCTTGTCAGTCCCCCAGAACCCAACCTCTCCCACCCCACAAGCTAACTCACTCTGTTCCCCAGCCACAAACAGCAGCATCTGGAACATCAGGAGGCCCAAGGCCCAGACAGACGTGGCCCCCATCCTGGACCTGGAAAAAGATGGAGACAGAGGGAGAATGGGGGTGAGTACAACCCACCCAGTTAGTGTGGAAGGACCAAGTCTCCCCATTCTACAGACCTAGAAGCAGACTCAGAGAGGCTAACGTGTCACTCAAGGACACACAGTCAGCAAGCAAGGGTTAATCCAGGATCCAAACCCAGGACCGGCTGACTTCAGAATCCCAGCAGTGAAGTTTCACAGTCAGAAGTAAGGGTGTTAAAGTGAATCAGACCTGGTATTGTCTATCTGCCTGTTCCTTGCTGTGTGACCTTCAACAAGTAGATTAGCTTCTCTGTGCCTCAGTTTCTTTGTAGGTTAGCTAGGGATAACATCAGGTAGTTGGAAGGAATAGATGGGTAAATACAGTCAATATGTACAAAATGCCTAGAACTGCCTGGCATGAAAGAATAGATTTGAGCTGCTTTTTAAAAAATGTATTTATTTAATCTCTATGCCCAACGTGGGACTCGAACTCACAACCCTAAGATCAAGGGCCACATGCTCTTCTGATTGAGCCAGCCGGGTGCCCCTGAGCTGTTGTTATTACTATTATTGACCTTAACACAGCCAAGATCAAAATCCCATCTTTCATGTTGGCCTCACCCATAAGACTAGGATTCCAGGAGGGCAGTAGCCAGTCCCAGTCAGCCTGAGGTCCCCAGTCCTCGCAGTAGGCTGGCCTCCAAGCCAGCCTTTAATCTGGGTTTGCTGACTGACACGATTCTCAGCTTCAATTCCAGGATTTGGTTGTCGCCAAGATTCTATTCTTGGTTTCTGGGATTTTTGAGAAGCTGCCAAGTCCCAGCTGGAGGAAGGGGCCTCACCCCTGCCCACCCCACCCTCCTCCTGACTTCATACCACCTGGCAAAGATGCCTCCTAGGTCCACAGAGAAACTCCAGTTGTGGGTCCAGCCTTCTATAGGGGTTGTGGCCTTCAGACATAAAATGGACAATTACTGAGTGCCAACTGTAAGTAAGGCCCAATCCAGGCACCAGGACACAGCAGTGCCCTCCCAGTCCTCACATTCTTCCAGAGACCAGAAACTCTGGGGAGATAGTCCCTCCCCAAAGCCTCACAGCCCCTCTGTACCACTCCCCTCACTGGGGCTCAGGAGGTGGGGACAGATGGCAAGTTAGGGCATCCTCTAAAAATCTAACTCTTGCAGCCTCCCCCAATAAAAGAATAGCCCTGAGGAGGGGAGTGTAGATAGCATCCAGCATGGGGGCTGTGGAGGACAGCTGGTCCCATTCCCAGTGCTCTTTCCCTGCTCCCAGAGTCCCTACTGGGAGGCCAGCCGGGGCCCTATCCGTGGTGCTGAACTCTAGGGAGGCAAAGCAATGACATGCCCACTTGGTCTCCTTGTCTTCCTCTGGCAGCGGCACCACAGCCTCACCTGGGACCCAGAGAGGGCTAGCAGTTTGCCTAGGGCTGCACAGCGGATCAGAGGCCAGACCTTGGGATGGTGCCCCCAACTACCAACCTGTAAACCTTAGCAACTTCTGCCTCCATTCCAGGCTGTCCTCATTTCTCCCCCTTGGAATCCTGAACAAGTGCAGGATCCTCTGATGGCTGTACAAGGCCTGACAAGGTATTAGAGGGTGGGGCAGGACTCTGGGCTGCACCTGCCCAGGAGGGCCTTAGGAGGGGGTGAGTTCACAGAATTCATACACACACACACACACACACACACACACACACACTTTGTATGGTTAAAAGGACAGACTACATTCAGGGGCACCTGGCTGGCTCAGTTGGAGGAGCATGTGACTCTTGATCTCCGGGTCATGAGTTCAAACCCCAAATTTATTTAAAATTTAAAAAGATCTCTGCCTCTTTCTATACACTGTATGACCCTAGACAGGTTGCTTCATTCTCTGTGCTTCACTTTCCCCACCTGTAAAATGGGGCTCACCCAACATGTACCTCATAGTGTTACGGTGAGGATGGAATGAGCAAAGACTTGTGGGGTGCTAGAAATGTTAAATTAAGAATCAGCTTTTTGTATACAAAGCCTCATGTACACATGCAAATGTACAGAGGTGATCCAACACAGTGACAGTTTCGGGTGCACCCTCCCACGCACACACATACCCTCCCAGAGGCACTCTGTTCCCTCCGCTTGCACCCTCACACACCCACACCCCTTCTCTTAAAATACTTCCTCCCTAGAGCAGCCAGAGGTGAGCATTTACACAGCTGTCTGGGGCTTGTCCCCTCATGAATAATGCATAAGCCTCATGCATATGCAACAGGGGCCTGTGGGGCATTGGAGGAGGGGCGGTGCTGAAGGAGGGTGTGTGTGTGTGTGTGTGTGTGTGTGTCCCTGTCCCTCCCTCTGACCCACCTCCTGTCTCAGTGGGCACTGAATGTGGGTGTGTTGGCCAGCAGGCATTTTTGTGTGCCTGGGTGTGTGTGTCGGGTGCTGTGTCCAGGCGAGGATGTGAAGTTGTGCCCTGTGATGTGTGGATGTGTGCATCGGTGTGCAGCAGCTCTGTGCACTGCGTGGAGCATAGGGGACCCACTGTGGTCTCTGGATGTGTGGGTCCAAGTGCCCCTCCGCAGGGGCTGTAAGCACATGTGTCTGTTTCTGGCCTCGGAGTCAGGGCATATTTGTGTGTATGGGCTTGATCGTGGAACTCCTCAGAGGAGAACTGAAGCCAGGCTCAGTAAACCATCTCGGGATGCCTTTGGGGACCTGAACCCCAACATCTCCCCTATTAGCACCCCAACTCTGCACAAAGATCATATCTCACACCCCCATGCTTAGGGTCCACACTGCCAATCACATGGAGAGGAGCCCCTTGCTGTACATGAAGCCACACAACCCCAGACTCAGAGCCAGGGAGACGCGCGCACACACAGATTCACAGTGACATTAACAAAGAGAGACAATATGGGCACTTACAAGGCAGGCAGCATGTCTTCTGCACAAAGACACACACCCACAGTCTGAGCCTCCCCATATAAACCCCTCGATGAGGCCATACCGTCAGACACAGTTTCTCACAGACACTCACACATGGTGATGCCAGCCCCTGGCACAGACCAGGCTGGATAAATGTGGCCTTGGTGATTGGTGGGCACACATCATTTTGCCACCTGGTGATGTGGCCCCTGCCACAAGTTTCCTGACAAAGACACAACCTCAGTCGCATTAGACTCACAGAGGACCCCAGACTCCCCATGGACACACAACCTCTCTCAGCATGGGGTAGACACACACACACACACACACACACACACACACACAAAGCCCCTGCCTCCGGCGGGGGGCGGTGGGGAGGCACCTTCCATTTGGGAATGTCCACAAGCCAGCGAGGCTGCTGGGTTCTGAGGTCCCATGATCTGCCCACCCCTCCCTCCTTGCCCTTCCCCCACGTCCCCCGCTGGGGCCCAGCGCCAACCCTCTCCTTGTCCTGGCTGTCTCCCATTAATGCTGCTGAGAGGAACAAAGCCCCGTGCACAGAAATGGGGGTCGGTCGTTCCTGCCCAGGCTGGGCCCGGGATCCCAGCCCCCTACTTCCCGGTGCCTGTGCCCCCAAACCAAGCCAGGACTTTCACAAGCATCCATACGGGCAGATGGAACTGAAGGGGTGAGGCAAGAGTCTGTGTCCCTCTGTGAGGACACAGTCATATATGGAGGTGCTGGGAGCGGCCCCCCTCTTTGGACTGGGTGCCTCTCATGGGTCCTAGGGATTCTAACTGGGGTTTTAGGGACTCACACCCAGCATTCACCTGGGAGACCCAGTGTGCTTCCTGGGAGAAGAGACACCACTCCAACTCCAAGTCCAAGGGAAGAACAAGGACCACCTTGGGATGGAGCCCCCCCCCCGCCCCAGAACCTCCTCCCTGAATCAGGATGTGGTGACAGGACCTGGGCCAAAAGAAGAGGGAGACTGTAGGGCGCCCCTTCCCCACTGCTGTTCACACTCAGGGAAGACCCCCCTTCCATCGGACTCAGGCTAACCTGGAGGGCCCCCTTCCCCGCTGCAGTCCAGCCTGGATTCCTCCATTCATCTGCAAATTGGGAATCCCCACTTAAAATCCTGGGGTGCCTCAGCTCAGATACCGGGATGCCCAGTTATGGAGCCCCCCCCCCATATAGCATCTGGATTTCCCCCTCTTCTCTCTAAACTCGTTGTGTCCTCCCTTAGCCTTGGTTCCCAGTGCCCCCTCCCCAATTCTGAGACCCACCCCCAGCCCGGCCCCCTCCCCACCTTGGAACGGTCTCCGCATTCTCCGGACAACCCAAGGATTGACCCCCAAATCCGAGTCCCCCTGACATTCCCAAGCGCCCTCCAGTTTGCGTTCTCTTCCTAACCTGGGTCTCCCCTCCCCCTCTCAGCCCCCCTCCCTGTTCTGGGGGCTTCTCTCTGATCCCAGGCCCCCTCCCCAATCTCGTGCTCGTCTCTAATTCCGCGGATCTCTCCCCTAACGCGGCCCCCTCCCCACGACGGACCCCCCACCTGACTCCTAGCTCGGACGCATCCCGGGGCGGTCGCCCGGCACAAAGGACGCTCCGGCTTGTCTTGTTCGTTCGCGCCGGGTCCAGCCCCTGCGCCCTGCGCTCCGCTCGCCCCAGAGCCGCCTCAGCGCTTATAAAGGGGCCGCGGGGCTGCTCTGCGCATGCGCCCCTGCCTGCTGGAGGCCTCCGGCTGCGCGAGGGAGGGGGCTCTCCCTACCTAAAACCCCCTTCCCCACTTCTTCCACCTCTCACCCCACCCAGGGGAAGACTACGTCTGATTTCCCGCGCGTTCGCCCATTTTCCCCAAGAGTCACATTAAATGTTCCCAGACGCCCCGCGGGGGGGCCTGTCCCACCTTACAGACGTGGAAACTGAGCCTCGGGGAGACGAAATAGCTCCCAGAGTCACGCATAGGGGACGGGCAGAGCTGGGATTCCAACCCTGGGCTGCCTGACTTTCTAGGGCTCACACTTGAAGCAGTTTGGGCTACAGTTGCTGTTTTAGCCCATGTAGAGAGAGGAGGCTGAGGCTCAGAGAGGAAAGGAAGATCGCTGGGTCACACAGCTGGTAAGAGACTCCCAGCGTTGGAGCCCAGATGTGTCACACCCTGGAGCTGTTTCCACCAGCTGCAGCCTGCAGCCAGAACATAGCATTCTTTTCATTCATTCCTTTATCCAGTCAGCATTTGTGGGGCACTGACTGTGGAGTCCTGCTGTCACAGGAATATTTTTGCTTTGGGCAGGGGGCACGTGTGTGTCTTTGCAGGGAGACCGCAACCTTAAAAAGTCTAGATCCATACAATGGAATATTATTCAGCCATGAAGAGGAATGGAGTACTAACACCCCCTAAACATGGGTGAACCTCGAAAACATTACGCTGATTGAAAGAAGCCAGACACAAAAGGCCACAGGACGGTTCAATTTATGTGAAATGTTTCGAACGGACAAATCCAGAGGCAGAAAGTAGATGGGTAGTTATCAGGGATTGGGAGAAGGGGAATAGAGAGTGACTGCAAGTGGGTACTGGGTTTCCTTTTGGGATGATGAAAATGTTCTAGAACTAGATAGTGGTGAGGGTTGCAGAGTAATGTTAATATAATTAATGCCCCTGGATTGTACACTTTAGAATGGTAAATTTTGTGTTCTGTGTGCTTTACCGCAATGAAAGCTGGAAATAATGGAAATGAGTGGGGACAGAAGCTTAAAGAGATCAGCCCTTCCCCCACCTTCCTTCCCAGGGTTTTTGTCTCTCAGCTTAGGATGGGATGCACTGGGCAGTGATGGCTCTAGGGGCCAAAGTGACACACTGGGGTGGGGGAGGGGGTACCTGGTGGTTCAGTCAGTTAAGCATCTCACTCTTGATTTCGGCTCAGGTCATCATCTCATGGTTTGTGGCATCCAGCCCCACACTGGGCTCTGCACTGACAGCTCGGAACCTGCTTGGGATTCTCTCTGTCCTCTCTCTGCCCTTCCCCTACTCCTACATGGGCACATATACCACCCCCCCCAATCCATAAATAAACTTAAAAAAAATGATACACTGGGGAGCTATGCTTACTGTTCAGTCCTCATCACAGAGGAAAGCTGGAGGTCAGGGATCACATTGACATGAGTGTCCACAGTTGACAGGCTGGGTGAGGGGGTGATTGTGGCAGCATTGGTTAGGGTGGGGGAGCCGGGGGTCCGGGGTCGCATTGTGTCATGTGTAAGGGATCCAGGCAGCTTTGTTTCCACACGTTCAGGGCTCAAACCTTCCACTCCTAACAGAGTGACTCTGGACCAGCCATTTTGTCTTTCTGTGCCTCAGTTTCCTTGTCTAAAAAAGGAGGATAATTAAGACTCCTTATCTTACAGGGTTGCTGGGAGAATGAAACAGGAAGTAAACACATAAGCTGCTATCATGCTGCTGCCCATTTTCCAGCTGGAGAAACTGAGGCTCAGAGGCACAGGACCACCTGCCTGAGGTTGTACAATATAGGTACTGGTCAAGTGGGAGTCTAGGTTCATGGCCTCAGAGCCAAGCTGACCCCCACTCCTGACTGCCCCCACCTCTCTCCACCCCCTCCTCTCCACCCCTAGGTCCCCCTGGCCAGCGCCAGGGCTGAGCTTAGAGGGGCTGGCCTGGGGCCCAGGGCGGTGGGGGAGGCAGGCTGTTGCTGGGGGCTTGAATGAGGCAACCTTGCCTGGGAATCTGCTGGGCTCAAAGAGCTATTTATAGGCCTGCACTGGGATTGGGTGAGCCACCCCCCGCCAGCCCTGAGTGCCTTCTCTGTGCCCCCCACACTGGGGCCCAGGCCAGGGGCTGAGAAGCAAGTTGGGGGATGGAGCAAGGGAGGGGGCTAGTGGGCCAGAGCAGGAGCAGGGACGCTGGACCCACCAGGAGAGCTGGATCTCAAGGGTGGACAGTGTCCCTCCAAAGCACCTCTTAACATACTCAAGGTGACACACGGACATGACACACGCAACCGCATTCACGTGTGTCACACGATGACCCCAACAAACCACTAACCCACAGTCACACCCCAGGCACACAGTGAGCGCACAGGTGGTTTATACACAACCACATGAGACAAGGCCACACGTAAGTCACACAGACCACATACGACCTCATGTGGCTGCACACACGTCATGCCTCTTGCACAACCAAACTCACAGCTGTGATTCAAACCGCACCTCTAGTCCCTTCACGGTCGAATACATGCCCTGCAGTACCTTAGCCTTCCTGGTAGTCACAAACAAGCCCACATGTGCCCCACATTGTTCACACTCAACCATGTTTACAGCTGTGGGCACATCTAGCACCCAACTATGATCGCTAGCACCCAAGTATGATCGCTAAGCACACGGGCACCAACACGGAGACATATAGTCCTCCTGGGTCCAACCTCACAACACAGCCACTCATGCTCACCATTCATCACTCCCCCTGTAGTGGCCCTGGGCGGGGGGGCGGTCCCTTGATGAGATCACCTCCAGGATGCCTGGCCACCGCCACCACCCCTACTTCTGTCACCTCCACTTGCCCAGGCTCCCAGGTTTGCACCCTCCCAGGACTGACAAGTCCAGCTGGCATCCATCTACTCTGAGGTGGGCCCTGTTGAACCCAGGCAGACCCTGGCAGAAAAATCAGGCCTGGACCTGCCCCACTGGGGGCTGCGAGTCACGGAACTGTCACCTCCACCCCCACATACTCTCCAGGCTGGAGCCTTGAGGCAACCATTACACTGATCCCCCAGAGGGAACCAAGGCTTGAAGCTATCTGAAGGCCTTTCCCTGCCCTGCTCCAGCATAACAAACACATGAGAAGTGGGATCTGGTTTTTGCCATGGGTGGGGCTGCATCCCCAGGGAGAGTCCCTGCTGACCCATACTTGCTGTGTGACTTCAGCAAATACCTGACTCTCTCTGAGCCTCTATTGCCTCTTTTGACAAATGCAAAACTCAGCCCGTGGAGAGAACGCCAGAGTCAGATTGGGATTTGAATCCTTCTCCCCCTGGATGAACTTAGCCAAATGATTTTGCTTTTCTGTGCCTCAGTTTCCTTCAGTGAACCAGGGTTGCAGCTCCTGGCTCTTCCAGAGCTTCCTCTGCTCCATCCTCTGGGTGAGGGGGGGGAGGGAGTGCCTGGTCTTTCCTCACTCAGGCAAATGAATGGACCACTTTTGGCTGCCCTGCTGGGAGCTTAGAGCTGCTAATTCCCTGGAGAAACAGGAGGCTCTTTCATGCCCAGGCGCCAGTGGGGTGAGGAGGCGGGAAGAGGGTATTGAGCTGGCCTCATACCAGTGGGCAAGGTGGCTCCATGCCAAGACCAGGAGTGGCGCTGGTGGGGGGGGGGGGTGGCTAAGGCCATGAATATCCTCCCTGGGGGCCATTGGGTATATATATCCTCAGCTATAAAATGGAAGTGACATGGACCAGCACAGCAAGTTCAATGAACCAGTGGATGAACAACCAGCAAAATGTGGTTTCAAGTCAAACACAAGGTGGGCTCTCAACAAAGGTCAGCCACTGTTGTTATGTGTCAGCCCAAAGAGCCCACCAAATTCTCCAGCAGTCCTATAAACAGAATTCCCTCCATTTCGCAGATGAAGGAATTGAGGCCCAGAAAGGTCAACATGCTTGTCCAAGATCACATGGCCAGTAAGTGAGTGACCCAGCCAGGATTTAAACTGGATCTGGACCCTCCAGGGTCCATGCTTTTCCCACCTTCCTCTGGGGGGTAAAGAGGTCTTTTCTGCCATCCGCAGTCCTGGCCCCAGCACTGAGACCAGCAGAGCCAGGTCTAGATGGCACCAGGCCATGGCTGAATGCAGGAAGTCCTGGCAGGCAGGGGCTGATGGGGCAGCCCTTCCGGTGGTGTCCCAGTTTCCCAGCCAGCCCACCCCCACCCCCTTACTGGAGTGGGCTTGGGAAGATGCTAGCAGGATGCCAGGAGAGCCATTCCCCTAGCCCTTGAAGAAAGGGGCTGGATTCTAGACCATTCAGCTAAAGCCAGGAACCTGCAGCCTTCTGCCAGTAGCTGTTTGTCTCAGAACCCTCCATTCATGCCGATGGGATGGTGTCTTGCCCTTTCTCAAACACCTTCAGGCTCAGCAGGATTTTGCTCCACATATTTTATTCAGATTCATGGTCTTTCTCCCAACCAGGCCTTTACTTATGCTGTTTTCCCTGCCGGACAAATCTCCCCCCATTTTTCTTACCCTGATGAATTCCTGCCCACCCACTAAGGTACAGACACAAGATCCCCTATCCCAGGAAGCCCTTCCTCCAGGTAGAGCCTCTGGTCTCCCAGCCCTATGTCTGGCTCAGCCCTGACTGCATGGTGTGTGTGTGTGTGTGTGTGTGTGTGTGTAGCTCTGTCTTACCAAAATTGAGGGCTCCTCAGGTATGGAGGAGGCTTCTCGCTGAGGCTTCTCACAGTCCCCAGCACCACCCAGCACAGGGCTGGGCAGCAGGGAGTGAATTCTTGTTTAGTGAATCAGTGAACCAAATCTTTAGCCTTTGTGCAATCTGGTATGGCCAACCCCCTCCTTCCCCCCAGTTCATCCTTCAAAACCCACTTCCCACGCCCCCTCCTCCATGAAGCCTGTCCCAGGCAGCATTTACTAGGAAGAAAGATTTGGAGGCTAAGCCTCTTGTGTTGCAGCTGGGATACACGAGGCTGACAAAGACTCGCTCATCGTGGCCTCTTTCTCAACTCTTCCTTTGGTCCCTGGGAGGCAATGAAGCGCTCGGCAGCATTAGCAGTTACGGAATGGGTTTTGGCTGACTTCCCCAGGTAGGGAGATATCGTTATAGGAAGTCTCTCAGACTTCCCATACCCTATACCCTGCTCTATACCCGCAGGCACCAGAAGACGGCGCCCCGCACACAACTTGGCAAACAATTCTTTCAGGTGCCTCCCTTCTTCCTCCAGCTCCGAAAGAAAACTCAGTACTGGATGAAGGCCCTTTAAGAGGCGGGCGCGGAGGGGCGGGGTTCAAATTGCAGCCTGCCCTGAGAGCATGGGAGGGGCAGGTCTGAGTCACAGTGCGCTTGCGCAGTGTCCTCGTGGTTCCGGGTCCTGCTCTGGTTCTCAGAGCTGTTCGCAGAGACTGAAGCTCGGAGTCCGAGCGACCCCCGGAAACCCACAGGAAACCTGTTTCCCTTACTTGAACCTGCTGTGAGAATCTAGCCGCGGGTCACTGCAGTTTCTTTGAAACCTTTGTAGACTCTGAGGCGTGGTCAAGGTCGAACGGCTGTGGCTGCGTTGGCGTCGGCATACGCACACCGGCTACACCGGCTGAGCCCTGCGAGGCTTTGTGGAGCCGGGATGACCCACTCTTTGGTTTGTCCAGAGACAGTGAGCAGGTGAGACCCTGGGGACGGGCAGTGGCGGGCGTGGCCCTTGAGCCCGGGGTTAACCGAGCTGGGGGTGCCGGGGTAAGCGGGAGGCGAGGAGGGGGCGGGCCCACCGGTGGGCGGGACCTCGGCGCTGGGTTTAGCCAGTCTTTTCGCTCTTATTCTGGTGCCTCCAGGGTGAGTTCAGTGCTGAATCGCAACACTCGGCAGTTTGGAAAGAAGCATCTGTTCGATCAGAATGAGGAAACGTGCTGGAACTCGGACCAGGTGAGGCACCTCTCCCTGGACCCTCCACCCATCCTGTGAATCAGATTCAGGAGTCCAGGGTGCCTTGAGAACTAAGGAGCACTCCAGCTGGGCACAGTAGAGTTGGTCACGGAGGGAACGTGTGCCAACTGCCCCTCGCACCACCTCTCCCCCCATCGACTGTGGGAATAAGACACACATAGCAGGCTGTGTCTGAGCCTGGACAGATTGTGAGCCTCAGTTTCCCTGTCTCCAGGGCCCCTCCCAGTGGGTGATACTAGAGTTTCCTCAGCGCGTCCGTGTCTCCCAGCTGCAGATCCAGTTCCAGGGGGGTTTCTCCAGTCGCCGGGGTCACCTGGAAGGTACTGGAGGGCTCTGGAAGGTGGGGGTTTGGAGAGGGCACCCCAGCCTCACAACCTGCCCCTTTCTCTGTTGCAGGTTCCCAGGGGAATGAGGCTCTTAGCAAGATTGTGGACTTCTACCCTGAGGACAACAACTCACTTCAGATATCCTTCCTGGGCCTCTGGGGAGGGGCGGGGGTGGTGGTCTGTGCCTCTGAAAACCGTGGGCCCTGGTATGTGACCTTGAGCAAGTGGGCTCTGGACCTCCATTGTTCCATCTGTAAAATGAGCTGATGGTAACCGGTTCTGCGTGAGAGCCTCAGAAGGGCTCACAGTGTGCCCGGTCACCCAGCACATTGGTGGTGTCTAAGCTGGGGCTGCCAGATGGGAAATGATGAACTACCTATTTCCCTTGACTGCCTATGCTCACACCTTCCCTGTGCCAGTTGCCGAGGTGGACCGGCTGAAGGTGACATTTGAGGACGCCGCTGACTTTTTTGGCCGAATTGTCATCTACCACCTGCGCGTGCTGGGGGAGAGGGCGTGAGGCCACTGAGTACTAACTAACTCCTCCAGGAAGCCCTTGGGGAATCACAGTGAAGTCCTTCAGGTTATGCACAGAAGGTTTATTGGTTCCTCTTGGGAAGGATCCCCTCCCACTGTCTGTCCAGGAGCTGCCTTTGAAGCCAGTTCTGGGTTCCCCCAGCTCTGCGTCAACTGTTTTGTTCCCTGAGTATCTGAGTCCCCAGCAGGCAGCCTTCACTCAGGATCTGCGGGCACCAGGTTGCTCTGGAAGAGTTTGAGGATGTGGTTCTCGATCACCTGTTGCACTGGAAACAGGAAAGGGAAAAGGTGGGCCATGAATCAAATGCAGGCTGCAGAGACAGAGGCCATTTGTACACCTCTTTTGGGGGATGAGCCGGGGTGTCCCAGCATGAGAACTGCACCCGCCTCTCAGGGAACGAACGGGGATCTCCAAGTCCTGGAGGACCTAATTCATATGCGGGGAAATCCACACCCTTCCCAGAGTACAGCTGAGAAGACTGAGGCCCCCACGCCAGGAAACTCAATTTCCCCTAAGTCTGTAAAAATGCATTTTTGGAGGCTTTTTAGAGTAAAAAAAAGAAAAAAAAAATCTTTACCAAACAAAATTCTCGACTGGTGACTTTTATGAAAGGATAAGAGGGGCTGTGAGGAATGACTTCTGTCCCAAATGGAATAAAACTTGAAGGAAGGAGGAGAAATCTCCCAGGCCCTCAATCTCTCCATGACCCCAAGGGGTCAGTTCTATTAGGATCTCCCCATTTTGTGGATGGGGAAGCTGAAGGGGGAAGTGGGGAACAAACTGGGGTCAGCCTATGGTCCCTACTTACACCCACGTCCTGCCATGGAGAGGGCTGGCTTCAGTGACCCTCTGTGGCCTGGCCCCTCCTTCTTGGCATCCTTATCCTGCAAGGCCTCTGCAAGGATCCCATCCTCCAGCCTGGTTCCTCCAGCCTGAATCCCATCCTCCCTCCCTTTGGGCCTCCCAGTGCCTGTGTATCTCATCATGAACCCAGTCACTGACACACGTCAGCCTCCCGCACACGCCCAGGTGAGTACACAGTGGCACCACGTGTTTGCTAATGTGAACACTCTCAACGCTAGCATGTGACATCTGAGAGGGATGTCCTGTGTACCCCTCTGTGGTCACCTGCTTACGGCACACTGTCACTGCCCTGTGTGTCTCAGGCTGACCTTTCCGATATCCCAGGGCCACGGCAAGGTCCATTGGGGTATAGCCGGAGTCAGCCTCAGTGGTGAGATCGGCTCCTCGGGCTGCAGAGCAAAGCAGGTATTACTGGAGAGGCAGCGGGGCTGGGAGCCCAGAATGGGGCATGGAAACTTGGGAGATCCAGTGATCCCTCACGGTATAGCCACAGGTCTGCTGGTTGCCCTTATAGGCCTGGATGAGAACCTGAGCTCTCTGAAGAATGTGGCCAATAGAATCCCCACCTCCAGGGTCCCTGAGGCATGAAGGGTGTGGGTGTTCAATCCGGTGAGCCAGACCCCTGTACTATCCTACCATCTCCTGTCCCCAGATCAATCCTCTGGGAAACTCAGGTAGTGACCGTTCATCCCAAGAGCTGTTCGAGCAGAGTTTGGACCCCTCCCTGGCCCTCAGGGTTCCTGTGGGGCCAGCTGGGGCTCTGAGGCCCCCAGGGCCAGCTGCTACTCCCACTTACCCAACAAGGCTTCTACGCACTTCACGTGGTTCCCACGCACGGCGTACAGCAGTGGCGTCCCTCCATTCTGTCAAAGGCAGGGGCAAGGGCAACCGACATCCTGTCTTTTCCAAATTCTCACAACACCCCCAGCCCTCCAATTTAATGTGGTTCTTCCTCCTGCTCAACACCTGGCCTCGTTCCCCCTTTGGGTCTTAGCTTAGGTACCCCTTCTTCCAGGAAACCCTCCTCGACTTCCCTGGACTCTGGAGGCCACTTTCCGGGCTCTTGCCGCTGCCTGTGTGTCTGCCGTTACAGTGCTATTCACTACATTTCAGCTGTTTCTGTGTCGGCTGCCCTCCCCGCAAACTAGGAGCTCTGTAAGGCTCAGAGAAGGCTGTCTTGTGTTCTCAGCACCCACAGCAGGCCTGGTACCCTGCAAGGTGCCCAGGGCCAGTGGGTGGTGCCTCACCCAGTCGTAGATGTTGATGTCCACATCACGCTCAAGTAACAGCCCTACAATGTCTGTGTAGCCGCCCATGCTGGCCAGGGACAGGGCGCTTTCCCGTTCCTTGGCCAGGATGTGGGGGTCAGCACCCTGTGGTAGGGGGAATAGAGACAGTGGTGATGGGATGGGTGGGGGCATCCCCTGGAATCCTGGGGTACCCATGGCAGCCCCTTCTTATAGACATGGCACCAGCAGACTCGGACGAGACCCCAGCCCACCCTCAAGTTCCTGGGAAGCCCTCAGCTGGGCTGGGACGCACCCACTCGAGCAAGAAGCGGACAGTCTCGATTTCTCCAAAGGCGGAGGCCCAGATGAGGGGGGTGAAGCCATGCTCGTCCGGCTTGTTGATGAGGTTGTCGCCTGGCAGGAGGGGGGTGGTACCACTGGGATGCACCCCTGCCCACTCTCCCCAGCGCTGTGGGAGCAGGGACAGGGCAGGTGGCTGGGGTCAGACACGAGGGGGAGCACACGGGTGGACACAGGCCCATTTGTGGAGACTCCGGTCATTTCAGTACCCACATGCACACACCAGCGCGTGTGGTCAGACACATTCGGACACACCACAGGTGTGGACACACACCTTTCCTCAGATGCTCCTTCAGCTGGCTCAGCTCCCCCTGGGCCGCGAGCTGGTGGATGGACAGGGCTAGGGGCCAGAGAGAGGCAGAGTCCTCACCTGTCCCATCCCTGCTCCATGCCTCAGTTTACCCCATCCAGAGTTGCTCCTCCCGGCCCCTGCTACCTACTAGCACCTGTTACCCCTCCCCGCCTTAGGGACTGGAGGCCCACTTACAGTCGAGGGTGGCTGGCAGGGCCGAAACCTCGTTCCCCCGCTGCCGGTTGGTGAGGGTTGTGGAGTGCTTCAGGGAGCTGCCTCCTGGAAGAGAGAGGAAGGGCCTCAGTTTGCTCCTAGTATGTCTCTGAGGCTTCAGACCAGACCCTCGGGGTTCAGAGCTACCAAAGACAGTGCCTCACTCCACCATTCACTCACTCTGCCCTCCTGGATACCCGGGTGCACCTTTCTCCTCTACACCTGGCGATGTTCTGGGCAAACGATACATAGTCCCTGCCCTCAAGGGGTACATCGACAAGAGGGGGGAGTCAGACAGAAGGAGAGAAATAAGTGTTCAGGAGAAATAAGAAGGAGGTAGAAGAGGGGCACCTGGGTGGCTCAGTTGGTTGAGCGACTGACTTTAGCTCAGGTCACGATCTCGCAGTTTGTGAGTTTGAGCCCTGCGTCGGGCTCTGTGCTGACAGCTCAGAGCCTGGAGCCTAATTCGGATTCTGTGTCTCCCCGTCTCTCTGCCCCTCCCCTGCTCACGCTCTGTGTCTCTCTGTCTCGCAATAATAAACAAATGTTAAAAAAAATTTAAGAAAATGGGGCGTCTGGGCGGCTCCGTCGGTTAAGCGTCCAACTTCAGTTCAGGTCATGATCTCACAGTCTGTGAGTTCGAGCCCCGTGTCGGGCTCTGTGCTGACAGCTAAGAGCCTGGAGCCTGCTTTGGATTCTGGGTCTCTCTCTCTGCCCCTCCCCTGCTCATGCTCTGTCTCTCTGTCTCAAAAATAAATAAAAACATTAAAAAAAAATATATATAAACAACTTAAGAAAAAAAAGAGTATCCTTAAAACAAAAAAAAAAAAAAGAAGGAGGTAGAAGAGAGTGGAAAGAGGGGAGGGCCAGGGGTGAGTCCATTTCAGACACGATGGTCAGGGAGGGCCACTCTGAGGAGGTGATACCAACTGAGAGCTTGGCCAGATGAAGAAACCAGCCCTGGGAAGACGTAGAATGTTCCACACAGAGGGGAACAGCAGGGACCAAGGCCCCAGGAGGGACTGAATTAGACGTGTTCAAGGACTCCAGTCAAAAGAAATCCTTGAGGGGCACCTGGGTAGCTCAGTTGGTCTATTTCAGCTCAAGTCATGATCTCATAGTTCGTGAGTTTGAGCCCCACATCAGGCTCTGCGCTGAGAGTGCAGGGCCTGCCTGGGATTCTCTCTCTCCCTCAGTCTGCCCCTCCCCTGCTCATGCTCTCTCTCTCTCTCTCTCAAAAAAAAACAAAACAAAACAAAAAGAAATCCTTGGATCCTTAATAGGGTTAACAGAATCACCATCTGACCCAGCAATCCACTCCTAGGTATCTACCCCCAAAAGCTGAAATCAACTGTTCAGACAAACACCGGTACATAAATGTACCAGCAACACTAGTCACAATCACCTAAAGAGGAAGAACCCAAGGGTCCATCGATGGATGAATGGATAAAAGAAATGTGGTCTGGAATGGAATATTATTGGGTCATAAAAGGAATGAAGCACCAACACATGCTGCAAATGCAGACAAACCTCCAAACCATCATGCCGAGGGGCGCCTGGCTGGCTCAGTCAGAGGGGCATGCAACTCTTGTTCTCGGGGTCATGTGTTCAAGCCCCACATGGGGTGTAGAGATTACTTAATAATCAAACTTAATAAATCAAACTTAAAACAATGAAAAAAACCCATCATGCTGAATGAAAGAAGGCAGACACCAAAGGCCACATGTTGTAGGATTCATTTATATGAAATATCCAGAACAGGGAAATCCATAGAGACAGAAAGATTAGTGATTGACAGGGGCTAGGGGAGGAGGGATGGACTGGGTTTCCTTCTGGGGTGATGGAAATGCTTTGGAACAACAGAGAGAGTGGGGGTGGGGGGCTTATGCACAATGTGAATGTACTTACCGCCACTGAATGGTATGCAAGTCTGGTTAAAATAGCAACTTTTATGTTATGGGGATCTAGCCATCATATATATACAGATAAAGCAATTCCTCACTGGGTGGAGAGGGAAGACACATTCTGGGTAATGGAACATAAAGACAGAGGTCCTGTCTTGAGCCTGACATTCCATTGTCCTTGCATCCCAGAGGCAGGAGTCCAGGGGAAATATCCTACCTACCCTGCGGTGAGGAGGCACCAGCATCCGGTTCAGGATTCCCAGGCTCCAGAGTGCAGGGGAAGAGACTGAGCACCACAGTGTCTGAGCCATCGGGGGCCTCATCGCTGGGGTCCTCAGGGTCCCCAAATTCTGGGATGGGGAGCTGTTGGGTCAGACTGAGGTCCTCTGCCGGCTGGGTGGGCTCCATGGGGGAAGCTGGCAGAAGCGCCAAAAGATAACAGCTAATTATCAACAACTCCTATTAAGTAGGCACCAACAGCATACCGGGCCTTTCACAGGAAGGGTGGGTAAACTCAAGCTCAGCGGGAAGTTAAAACCACAGTCCAACTGCTTTTCAGGCTCATTCCTCCCCCACTACCAGGGCACATACAACATGCTTTACTTAAAATGGGTTCAGCTATCTGGGTTCGAATCCCATCATTTATAAGCTGTGAGCACTTGGGCACATGACTTAACTTCTTTGAGCCTCAGTTTCCTCATTAATCAAATGGGGAAATGAGGTCTTAGCACCGTGCCTGTACATAGCAAAGCTGGGGGCCTGATACACGGGCAGAGCTTAAAAAACGTTCACTGTAGTTATTTTTTTCTTGCGTGGTGGGGGGGGGGTCCCCGGAATAAGTGACTGCTCAACAAAGTGTGATCGGTCGCATCCCACCGGCCCCTCCCAAACAGATCCGAAAGGTCCACTTACCTCTAACGAGCCTCGTCTGTCACCCCACGCCGCAAGTCCGGGTCCCCCAAAACTTGGGGGCCCAATTCGCAAACTTTTCTCCTTCAATTGATATAGGAGGGAGCAAGCTGGAACCTGGATCCTCAGCGCCCTGGTTTCTTCTGCCGGGACAGAGAGCAACTTGATACGCGACCGCTACCCCCACCTCAGAGCACCCCACTGCGCCTGCGCACCCTGCCTCCCCAAAAGTGCCGAAAGGCAAGAGCAATAGAAGCTGCTACTGGCCCTTTAAGACTTGGGGGAGGGGCGTGGTTTCCGCTGGGGCCCAAGCAATGCTGTTGCGCCTGCGCGTTCTTGTCCAGGCAGCTCTGGAGGGAGCCCGGCAGGGTCTGAAGGGATGGGTGGAGCCTCAGAGGGCTCAGAGGATTTCATTGAGACAGTCTTGCGTCACCACCCCCCAGCTCCACCCATAAGTTTTTCCTGGGGGAGACGCTAGGCTCCAGTTGCTTCAGGGCGGGCGGGGCTCTCTCCTGTACGAAGGTGGTGGGCGGGGAAAAGTCGAGGTGTCGGGACTTAAAGGGGCAACACTACTGTCGCCCCCGTTCATAACAATGTCTTCTTTGCGGTCCTGGGGGGCGTGTGAGCATGTGCAAGAATCTGATGGCAATAGGAGGGTACAAAGAGGCCGTTTATGTGGCCCGAAGTGGACAATGTTTGCAGCGTTTCCCTAATTCGTCTGCTCCCGGAAAAGGGAGTTCGTGAAGGGAGGGTGCCCTTGCCCCTTCCTGCTTGGGTGTCCCTCCTGGAGCTTCAGGGGGTCTCCGCCCCTTCCTCACCCGTCTACTGGTTTGCCTCCTTCCCCCAGTCTCTCACTCAGGGTTCCTCTCCAGTCTAGGTACACGAAGTAGTGAGGACGGCAGGCCAATTGGCACCGGAACTGGAGCACCACGGCGTCTGGTTTCGTAGGGGAAGGTTTGAGAAGCCTTCCCCATAGCCGGACTTCCGCTTCCGGTCCTCGGAATCTGTACGCGGTCGTTATGGAGGAACCGGAGATGCAACTCAAGGGAAAGAAAGGTTGTGTTGAGCCCCGGGCTGGACAGAAGGGTGACCTGACAGAGTGCAGGAGGGGGCAAAGGCTTGGAGGGAGCATGCGGGGGAACTAATTGGACCACCATTGCATCCTGGCTCGGCCGCTGGCTAGTTTAAAAACCTTTATAGAGTGTCTCCGTGCCTCGATTTTGTCATCTGTAAAATGGGAAGTATAATAGTCTCTCCCTGCCCCCATAGGTTTGTTGTGAGAATTCAGTGACCTGCTATTTGTAGTGCATTGAAAGAACGCCTGTGACGTGGCAATCGCTGTGCGTGTTACTTCCGTATACGGTTACGTATTTGTTTAGGTTTACGTTAACATCGAATATTTGTAAGTCACATAGTTACAAATTACCAAACGCCACAGACTTGTTAAATCATAAAGGTTTTTGTTATGACACACGTTATTTCTAGTTATTATTTTTAAGTTTATTTTTGAGAAAGAGCGAGAACACAAGTGGGAGAGGGGCAGAGAGACGTAGAGAGGATCCCAAGCAGGCTTCCCACTGTCAGCGTAGAGCCCCATGCTGGGCTGAACTCACCAACTGTGAGGTCATGACCTGAGCGGAAATCAAGAGTTGGTTGCTTAACCGACTGAGTCACCCAGGCACCCCTCTAGTTAATTATTTAGAAGGCGCAAGTATAGTTCATTCCATCTTTTTTGCAGCAGCACTGGAGGGTAAGCTCTTATGCTCATTTTCCAAACCAGGAGGCCTAAGAGGGATAAGAGTACACTCAGTTTGGAGGTGGCAGGATGGGCTCTACCCTACTGAGGGCGTTGCAGTGAGCTAGACATACTGACACTAGCCAGACTCATGCACAGCCTCCCTTGACTCCCAGATGCGCCAGAGTTCTCTGTCTTGTTAACTGCACTCCACTGGGCATAGCATGGGGTCCATCTCTGTAGCAAACCTTGAGGTGGGTACTATTATTCCATTTTTACAGCTAAGGAAACTGAGGCTCCCAGAAGCCCCTGCCCTCAAGAATCCAAGCTTTAACTTTTTTTGTTTTTGTTTTTTTGTAAAAATGTAATGTAATAAAGAATGAGAATTTAGGGGCGCCTGGGTGGCGCAGTCGGTTAAGCGTCCGACTTCAGCCAGGTCAAGATCTCGCGGTCCGTGAGTTCGAGCCTCGCGTCGGGCTCTGAGCTGGTGGCTCGGAGCCTGGAGCCTGTTTCCGATTCTGTGTCTCCCTCTCTCTCTCTGCCCCTCCCCCGTTCATGCTCGGTCTCTCTCTGTCCCAAAAATAAATAAAAAACGTTGAAAAAAAAATTTAAAGAATGAGAATTTATAAGAGAAATGAACAAGGTGCTGAGGTTGAGAATGAGATGGAAGTGACATCCGGTTAAGCGTGGTGATCAGGGAAGGCCTTGCCCAGGAGCTGAGACATGAGGGATAAAGAGAAGCCCATGGGGGAAGGAGAGGGTCAGCGGCAGAACAAGCTGTGCAGCAATACAGCAGCTACTGATCACAGTATTTATAGGTATTTAAGTTAATTAAAGTTAGGTAAAACTTAAAATTCTTATGGTGAGCACTGAGTAATGTGTAGAATTATTGAATTACTATATTGTACACCTGAAACTAACATAACACTGTATGTTAACTCTATTGGAATTAAAATTTAAACAAAAAAATAAAATTCAATTTGTGAGTCGTATTTCACATTTCAGCCACGTGCTCAGTAGCCAGCCGTATGTGCCTAGTGGCTACATTATTGGACACTATAGATTATAGAACCTTTCGGTCATCTCAGAAAGTTCTTTTGGACAGTACTGGGAGTGTCCAAGGAGCAGCCAGGAGGCCACTGTGCCTTGGATGGTGAGGAAGGCAGGGAAGTTAACAGCAGGAAGAACATACAGGGCCTTATGGGCCGTAGTAAGTTAGGCGGATTTTACACTCTGGCTGATGGGAGCCATAAGAGGGTTTCAAATAAGGGAGAGACATATCTGATATGTTCATTAGGAGATCACTCCATCTGTTGTTTGGAGATTGGACTGTTGGCAGAGCGGAAGCAGGGAGACCAGGAAGGAGCTGAATCTGGCGTCCTGGTGAGAGGTGGCCATGCCTGGACCAGTGTGGGCAGTGTAGTGGTAAGAATAGGTGAGATTTAGACTTTGTTTTCAGGCAGAACCAGCAGGATCTGTCATGGATGGGAGGGTGTAGATGACTGACTGGCTGGGAATGTCATTTGTTGAAGCAGACGTGGGGTAAGGATTTCTGTGTAATTAACTTACCAGGACAGGAGAACTTCACAGGGGAGATAGGGGAAGCTGAGCAAGGAGTGATCTGAGGGCAAATCCTCAGCCTGATGCTTCAGGAGAACTCAGAAGGATGATTTACACCTCCACGTTGTCCCAACACACAGCAGGAGATGTGGCCTTTAATACCCCTTGATGGTCAGTCATGGCTGAAGGCCACCCAGCGATCTAAGCTTCCAGGCATTTTTAGGTCCAGTAACTGGTAGGACCCTCGAAGAAGAGTCTCAGATTCATTCCTTGGGATAAAGGGAATGTGAGAAGGTCCAAGTGGACAGAAGCAGTGTCTACTACAAGTGGGCTTGGGAGGGGAAAAACCATGAGTTCACTGGATGTGTTAACATCATGATGAGCGAAGCCTTTCTTGATTATCTCCTTCAACCCATCACTGGGACCACAGGTGACCCAGCCCCTGAGTGGACACTGGACACCCCTCGCTGCTCTGGCTGGACTCGCAGATTAAGCAGTCAGGAGTCTTATGCTTTGTCTCTTTGTGTCTCTGCCGCCCTTCCCTTGCTCTGCCACCCCCCCACCCCGGCCCCCAACTTCTGATTTGCTCGGCCCAGTCACAGACAAGTTCACTGAGAGTGTCTATGTCCTGGCCAATGAGCCATCCGTGGCCCTGTACCGGCTGCAGGAGCACGTGCGCCGCTCTCTGCCTGAGCTGGCCCAGCATAAGGTGAGCCCCGCTTACCCCTGCCACTGACCTCCCCCAGAGTCCTCACCTCATGATCTGGGGCCTGCTACATGGAACGGGCTGTTGGGGGAGGAGTCAAGGCTGGGACAGCAGCAAGGAGGCACGAGGTCACTGAGACAGGTTGAGGCCATGGGTGGACAGATTTGGGGGTGGATTTGGAAGAAGGGGGTGGCCGGATGTGCATTTGTTGTCACTTGTATGGCGAGAAGGAAGCAACCGCATGAGGACCCGAGGGAACGATGTGCCAGGCCGAGGGAACCGCCTGTGCAAAGGCCCTGAGGCATGGTAGCCACGTGTTGGCAGAAAGCCCAGACCGGTGAGGGAGGGGATTTTCAGGAGGAAAGATCAGGATGGAGGGGGCTGGTCTCTGTCGCCATGGTGATGGGTGATCAGGTACTCCATCCCAGGAACTGAGAGGGTGGAGGTAGCAGCCCTCCTGCTAACAGCTTCCTGTCTCCCACAGGCTGACATGCAGCGATGGGAGGAGCAGAGCCAGGGAGCCATTTACACAGTGGAGTATGCCTGCAGGTAAGCCCTGTAGCCTCCCCACTGCCGGGGTTGTCCCGGTATGCCCCAGGGTCACCTCTTGGGCACTCGGGCATCTCAGCCAGCTCTCCAGTGAACCTTCTCCTGCCAAACGCATCTGAGTTGAGGCATGTGGATCTCGACTTACTTGGCCACACAGCAGGTTCCAATCCAGGCCTGCGCTTCTCACCATTTGCCCATCCCCCATGTGCCTCAGGCAGGCTTCTTCCCGAGTGGAGCCCCTCCCCATGTGTCATAGGAAGGGGTGGAAAGGTTTAGGGGAGATGCCATCTGGGAAGGGAGCCAGTGCCTCAAGGGACTTTTCCTTCCCACATCCAGGACCACAGACTGGCCAGCGGGGTGGACGGCAGCTGAGAGGAGGGCCACAGCACAAATACAGCTGATTATTTTTAAATTTTTATTTCTTTCCAATTTTTTTTTTTTAGTGTATAACAGACGCATAAAATTTGCCACCTTAACTATTTTTAAGTATACGGCTCAGTGGTATTAAATACATTCACATGCAGCCATCCCCACCCTCCATTGCCAGCATTTTTTTCATCTTGCAAATCTGAAACTCTCCCCGTCAGACACTAACCCCCCCCCTTCCCTTTCTCCTGACCCCTGGCACCCACCATTCTATGTTCTGTGTATGAATCTGGGGACCTCACATAAATGGAGTCGGACAGTATTTGTCTTTTCTGTCCATCCCTTTTCACTCAACATGCTGTCCTCCAGGTCTTCCCATGCTGTAGCCTGTGTTGGATTATCCTTCCTTTTTAAGGTTGAGTAGTATTCCATTGTGTAGACCCACCTCAGTTTATCCATCTGTCGATGAACATGTCGGTTGCTTCCACATTTTAGCTACTGTGGATAATGCTGCTGTGAATGTGAGGGTACCATTTAATTATTATTATTGTTGTTATTATTATTATTATTATTATTATTATTATTATTTTGTGTTTAGCTTTTTCTAAGTCTTCAGATTCCACCCCCTCCCCTCCCCACCTCCCAGTCCCAAGAGAAAGATGTATGTCAGAGTAAAAAGTAGTAGCCAGTGTTTCTTTTCATCACCGCACCTTTCCTGGCCTTGCCTCCCCCTCTTCAGTTGGTTCCCCTGACTATACTTAATGTCCTGGCTTGTTCTGTTTGCCTCGCGGGTTTGGCAATTTTATTTAGAAGTGCCATTTGCCCTTCGCGTGGACTAAGTCATTTTCATGGAGGCTGGACACACCCCAGCAGTACAATCTGCGGAACCGTGGGGTTTGCTTGCCTGTTTCTGTTGTGTGAACGAAGGTTCTTTGACAGGAGGTCCTGCTGCTGAGGGTGCTGAGCTCAGTGCTCTACCATCACCCGCCTTGGCCCCTCCACTGGGACAGAAGGCATTCCAGACGGATGGCATTTTCTTGAGGACGGTGGCCTCCGACACCCTCATCAGCTCAAGAAAAGAGTAGAAAACAGATGGGAGTTTCTCTCTCATGTCTGCCCAACAGCTCCTGCGCAGCTGTGGGCTCACCAGCAAGGCCCAGGTCGAAGGAAGAACATGTCAGAGTCTGTACTTTGTCCCGGTTCCTCCAGCTGCCCCATTCAGTGAAGGAGTCCGGGCTACGGGTGACACTTAAAGTTTAATGCATTAAAATGAAATAAAAGATTCAGCTCCTCTGTCTCACTAGCCATATTTCAAGGGCTTAGCAGCCATGTCAGCGGATAAAGAATGTGTCCGTCATGTTCCAGAAAGTTCCACCGGGCCATGCTGAGGCAAGCATGAGGCCAGTGTATTCTGAGCTCTGAGCACTTCTCGCTAGGGAGATGTGAATTTCTCTATGCTAAGGGACCATGTTTCCTTTATGGACATGAAAAAGCCCTTTTGGTTGTTGACAATGCTGTACGTAGTTGATGCAGAATTTATAGATACTGAATTGGATAAACTATTCAAGAGGGAACTTATAAAAGCAAGCGTTTTTTCCCCCTATAGTTTATTTATTTTTCATAGTTTACATCCAAGTTAGTTAGCACATTGTGCAACAATGATTTCAAGAGGAGATTCCTTAAGCCCTTTACCCATTTAGCCCATCCCCCCTCCCACAACCCCTCCAGTAACCCTCTGTTTGTTCTCCATATTTAAGAGTCTCTTTGTTTTTGTCCCCCTCCCTGTTTTTATATTCTTTTTGCTTCCCTCCCCTTATAGTCATCTGTTTAGTATCTTAAATTCCTCATATGAGTGAAGTCATATGATATTTGTCTTCCTCTGACTAATTTCGCTTATCATAATACCCTCCAGTTCCACCCACGTAGTTGCAAATGGCAAGAATTCATTCTTTTTGACTGCCGAGTAATACTCCATTGTATATACATACCACATCTTCTTTATCCGTTCATCCATCGATGGACATTTGGGCTCTTCCCATACTTTGGCTATTGTTGATGGTGCTGCTATAAACACGGGGGTGCATGTGTCCCTTCGAAAGAGCACACCTGTATCCCTTGGATAAATACCTAGTGGGGCAATTGCTGGGTCGTAGGGTAGTTCTATTGTTAATTTTTTGCGGGACCTCCATACCGTTTTCCAGAGTGGCTGCACCAGTTTGCATTCCCATAAAAACAAGCTTTTCATCCAGGTGGGCAAACACTAGAAAAGCTGACTGCATTTTGGTAGTGCTAAAACGAACAAGCTAACAGAGCAGGCGATAGCCCCCCAGTCCCCGCTTTGATCTCATGGCCGTTTTCCAGCCGGTCCCTGACTGATAATAAATAGGAGTGAGTTTTTTGTCTTTAACAGAACAGCTTTAAAATGACACTTTTATTTTTACTGCAGATGCTATGCAGGTGAGTTGCTGGCATTAGCAGGGCCCTGGGTGGCCTGGTGAATATTTTACTGTTGTGCTGTTGGAAGGGGCATTTTCATTAGATGTTTGTTAGTCTGGCACCAACACCAGAGGCTAGCACAGCTTGGCAGTGGTGTCCCCTTAATTAGTAGTGAGTTATTCTGGTTCCCTCTAAGCTCACCTCCAGAGCTCTTCACAGTTGAGTTGATAAGCTTCCTTCAGAGGCAGGAATAGGTTATCTAAAAGGCCATTTTTACACGTTTATCGCTTCTTCAAAACATTAGGTGGTCTAGCAGCAGGATGTGAAAGTTGCACCCGGGGCGCCTGGCTGGCTCATTCGGAAGAGCATGTGACTCGCTATCGATCTTGGGGTCGTGAGTTCAAGCCCCACGTCAGGTGTAGAGATTACTTAAATGAATAAATAAATAAATAAAAACTTTCAAAAAATTAGCTGCTTCTGGCCATCATGCGCTCTGTCGCATAGATGTCATCAAGGTGTGGCAGGGAAATCAAAACTTTAAACCCAGGATAAGCCCACAGAATCCCTGGGGTGCCTGTTGAGCACTGAGCCCGTGCAGGCGCCCCCACCAACCTCTGGTTGGGAGGCTACATGGGCAGGCGCAGGGAGGGGAGGGTAAGGCGGGGTGGCACCGACTGGGTCCATCCTCCCATTTCAGTGCTGTGAAGAACCTTGTTGACAGCAGCGTCTACTTCCGCAGCGTGGAGGGTCTTCTGAAACAGGCCATCAGCATCCGGGACCACATGAATGCTGCCGCCCAGAGCCACAGGTAGCTCCGGGACCACCCGCTCCTGCTCTCAGCCTCCTCGCTGTAAGGACCTTTGCTTCTCAGCCAGGAACTGCTGTTTCTCACTCCTTAGACAGCTCCCTTTCCTCATCTCATGGTGCCTGGTGGCTTCCTCTCGTCCTTTGGCGTCTGTAACGGGAGAGTTCAGCCGCCCAGCACCCAGGTCCTGAGCTCTGCTGTGTGCCCGGCCCTGGGCTGGGCACCGGGGATGCAGCGGTGGCCAATACGCATGTACTCGTGGTCTCACAGGGAGGTGTATGGCAACCAGGTAAACGTGGAACAGACGAGCATTTCAGATGTGCAAAAGAAGAAAAGGGAGGTGGGAGCCTCTCTGAGGGGGTGGGAGCAGAGGCCTGAGCACCATGCAGATGGGAGGTGGCCCGGGGCGGGGGTTCCGGGTTGGACAGCGGTGAGGACAGAGGCCCTGGGGATGGTGATCTGGGTGTGTTGGAGGAACATCTAGGAGGCGAGTGTGGCTGGAGTGGGTGAGCAAGAGGGAGACAGAGCCCGCGAGGCTTGCAGGGGAGGTTGCCTGGAGCTGAAGGAGGCTTCAAGCCAAGGACCAGATGGCCTAAAAATGAAAAGCACTTACAGTCCTCGCACCCTGGGGAGAGAGTTTTTGTCATATTGTCATTATAACTTAATAAACATGCACTCGGGCACATGTGCACGTGCTGTCAGCTGTAACTCTACTTTGATATATGTCCGGCTCCTGCAGTTTGGGACTGGGTCTGGCATGCCTGTCCCCCACCAGACATTTAGAAAGAAAAAAAAAAAATCTGTGTTACTGTTCTGAAAACTGAGACGCAGGAATTGTCAAAAACAAAAAAGCCTGGTGAATGTGTAAGAATGGACGTGCAGCCATCGTCTCACAGAGGGTAGCATGACATGGGTTGATCTGGGCTCCTTTGCTTTAAAGAACTGCCTGCCTTGGGCTGCCCAGCTGTAGGTTGGTGCAAGCCATTGGGGCCAGAGCTTGCTGTGTGGTGTGCACAGCGCCCCCTGCACGGTAGGGCCTCAAAAAGCCATAGCTTTTACCTGTTTTTTTTTTTTTTTTTTTAAGTTTATTTATTTATTTTGACAGAGGCAGAGAGAGGGAGAGAGAGAAAACCCCAAACAGGCTCCTCTCGGTGTGGAGCCTGGCGTGGGGCTTGATCCCATGACCGCAAGATGATGACCTGAGCTGATATCAAGAGTCGAATGCTTAAACGACTGAGCTGCCCAGGCTCCCCCATACCTTATTTATTTATTTATTTATTTATTTATTTATTTATTTATGTGTTGTTTATTTATTTATTTAAGTTTTTTTTAATGTTTTTTTTTAATGTTTTTTTTTTTTTTTAACGTTTATTTATTTTTGGGACAGAGAGAGACAGAGCATGAACGGGGGAGGGGCAGAGAGAGAGGGAGACACAGAATCGGAAGCAGGCTCCAGGCTCTGAGACATCAGCCCAGAGGCCGACGCGGGGCTCGAACTCACGGACCGCGAGATCGTGACCTGAGCTGAAGTCGGATGCTTAACTGACTGAGCCACCCAGGCGCCCCTAATGTTTATTTTTGAGAGAGGGAGACAGCGTGAGCTGGGGAAGGGCAGAGAGAGAGGGAGACACAGACTCGGAAGCAGGCTCCAGGCTCTCAGCTATCAGCACAGAGCCTGATGTGGGGCTCGAACCCACGACCTGTGAGATCATGACCTGAGCTGAAGTGGGGCGCTTAACCCACTGAGCCACCCAGGCGCCCCCCGTACCATGTATTTTTTTTTTTTTTAATTTTTTTTTTTTTTTCAACGTTTTTTATTTATTTTTGGGACAGAGAGAGACAGAGCATGAACGGGGGAGGGGCAGAGAGAGAGGGAGACACAGAATCGGAAACAGGCTCCAGGCTCTGAGCCATCAGCCCAGAGCCCGACGCGGGGCTCGAACTCACGGACCGCGAGATCGTGACCTGGCTGAAGTCGGACGCTTAACCGACTGCGCCACCCAGGCGCCCCCGTACCATGTATTTTTAATTCATGGTTTCCCAAGTGCTTTAGGTGCCTTGCTTGTGCCTGCTTCTGAAAGATGCTTCTAGCAGCTTAAAGTGCTGCTTAACACTTCTCTTGGCAAGCCCTGCGGGTTTGAAGTGCCCAGTCCTGCATGAGTCCCAACCACGACCTCTGAAGTGGGTGGCTGGTCCCATTTTTACAGAGGATGCCCTGAAGGCCGAGGCCGGGGGTCTTAGGGGACTAGAAGGTAACCCAAACCCATCTCCAGCCTAACTGAGCACGCCCGATGGCCTCTGACATTGGCCTCAAGGACGCTGCCCATGTTTTGTTCCAGCCCTGACGAACCACCCCTGCCCTCCTCAGCTTGATCCCGGAAGAGACTTGGAGGTGCTTTGGCCCCTCTGGCTCAGGTCAGTGTCAAGTGGGGTCGTGAGCCTCTGTACTCCATGCTCTGAACTAACCCACCCTCTCGGTGTCCAAGAAGGGACCTGCTCGTCTAACCTCTTGGGCTTTCTCCCTGGGCTTGTAGGATACTTGCATCAGTGGGAGGCTTCAGGGTGGTAGGGACCTTCAGCCCTCTGCTACTCAGGACGTGGTCAGCCCTCGTCTCCCTCGTGCTCTCTGTGCCAACTCCCTGCCCCTTCTCCAGGCCGCAGGCCCTGTCTCGATCCCGTGTTCCCCCTGCCAAGACAGAAAGGGGAGCCCGCGTTTGGTTGTTTTCCTCACACGCGTTCTCTCAGGCGGAGCCCAGCATGATGGCTACCCACCCAGCTCAGGAATCTTCGCTGCACTGCTGGCCAGCTGTGTGACCCTGAGAAAGTCCCTCCCCTCTCTGGTCTCTGCTTTTCCCTTCCGTCAGAGTGGTTCAGCAGGCAACAGAGGGTGCTGCTGCATAGTGATGTGTGTTGTAGCAATCAGCTACTGCTGCATGACAAACTGTCCCCAAACTTAGTGGTTGACAACCCTAGTCATTTGGCTGCTTACAGTCCTGCGATTTGGGCTGGGCTCAGTTGGGCAGTTTTTCTGGACTTCACAACTATCTGGCACTCATCAGAATTCAAAGGGGCTCATAGTCAGAGGTGGCCTCGCTCACACATCTGGATCTGGACCCGTGCCGTCAGCAGCAGGGGGTCCGTTCCCCTCCGCGTGGCCTCCCCAGCAGGCCGGCCTAGGCTTCTCCTGGTGACCGGGTGCCCAGAGGGCAGCCCCCGTGTGCCTGTGCCCATCCGACCTCTTCTTGCTTCACACTGCGGATGCTCCATTGGTCAAGGCCAGCCACGTGGCCAGGCCAAGAACCTGATGGGAGAGGACTGCACGAAGGCCTCAATACCGGGAGGTGTGATCGACTGTGTGAGGAGAGCATGGTACCAAGAAAGGCCTGGCACGTTGTTACTCGGCGCCCATGTAGGGCAGACCCCGGCAGATCGGCGGCATCTGAGGGACTTCCTGAGCTCTGGCTGTTGTAGTTCTCAAAGCCCCGCCCATTTGCCAGGCACTGCGATGGCGCTCTGTGCCACAGAGGCCCTCTCAGAGGGCTTGGGAGGCATGAGTGGGATGGGGCCTCCACAGCCCCAGAGCCACAGTCTCCAGAGACAAGAGGCAGCAGAATTCATGTGTGTGCAGTTGAAGTACTTTTTGAGCACCTGCTGTGTGCCAGGCTTAGCTCTCCGGCTGGGGGTAGTGAGGAATCCCGCTGGCTGTGGGATTGCCTAGGGAGCATCTGGGAGGACTTGGGGCAGGAGGGGCTACCAAGAGGGTCAGCAGCTCACCCCAGTGGCCCACGCAGTGTTGCCCACCAGCCCTGGGCCTACACCCCACCATCTCTCCACTCCCTTCTCCTTGCCCTCGTCACTCCCACCATCCAGCCTCAAGGACACCGCCCTGCTGCCCTCCCCACACCCTGTTGTCATCTGCTGTCCCTCTGCTGCTGCGCCCCCTTGGAATAAAATTCTCTGTGGCTTCTCCTGATCCTGCCTTTATCCCTACAGGCCCTGCCCCCTTCCTCTTCAGAATTGTTGCCCCATTGCCCCCCTCAGAGCCTTCCACCCCGCACTTTCCCCCCAAACTGTTCCCTACAGGGTGATTGGTAACCTTTCTAGGGTCAAGTCACAGTCTCCCCTGGCATCTGACTTCACCTGCCTCTCCAGTCCAGGGCCTCTAGCACAGTTCCCTTTTATAGAAGAGAAAGCAGGCTCAGAGAGGCCAGGCGCAGGCGCTGTCCTTGACCAGAAGTGCTGGGAGTCCTACCCCGGGGTTTCACCTCTTCCCCCATCCCACCTAGTACCTCCTGCCTCAGGTGCCACCTCATCAGGGTGACCTTGCCACCCTGAGGGTCTCTCAGACCTCTCCCTGACCCTTGTCCCTCCATCCCCTAGCCCCATTAAAGCTGGGGCCTTTGGACACAACTTTGTGGAATCTGGCAGGGACTGAAGACCAAACAGGTGTGGCCAGCACATTCCTCTTGCTTCTGCTCAGCGCCACCTCTGGGCCCCTCTGTGAATGTCTGGAGACAAGGCTTTGCTGCCTGTGGACTCCTACCTGCCCCCCATTGATCACGGACACAGTCATGGCCACGGCCCCCCCAACCGGTAATTGCCACTCTGTTAATCCGGAACAACCACCCACTGTGTGCCTGGAACTACACTGGGGGCTTTTCAAGGCTTATCTTTTCATCTTTCATCCTCAGCCTGGTAAAGAGAGCCTTCGAGAGGTGGCATGACCTGTACAAGGTCACACAGCAGACTCCAGAGACTTAGTCCTACTGTGCTTCCTGCTGTATAACATGGGGCCTAGAGCTGGGCCTCTCTGGTCTGGTCTTTCTTCCTTTGCTTGCTTGCTTTCTTTCTTTCTTTCTTTCTTTCTTTCTTTCTTTCTTTCTTTCTTTCTTCTTTCTTTCTTTCTCTTCTGTTTTTTTTAATGTTTATTTGTTTTTGAGAGACAGAGCACGAGTGGGGGAGGGGCAGAGAGAGAGAGAATCTGAAGCAGGCTCCAGGCTCTGAGCTGTCAGCACAGAGCCTGACACAGGGCTCGAACCCACAAACCATGAGATAAAGACCTGAGCCAAAGTCAGATGCTTAACCAACTGAGCCACCCAGGCACCCCTGGTCCTCCTTTTCTCCATCTGGACAAAGAAGCCTGGATTGGACCTTCTCTACAGGCTGAGGTGGACATTTGTTTTTTTCAACGTTATTTATTTATTTATTTATTTATTTATTTATTTATTTATTTATTTATTTTTGGGACAGAGAGAGACAGAGCATGAACGGGGGAGGGGCAGAGAGAGAGGGAGACACAGAATCGGAAACAGGCTCCAGGCTCCGAGCCATCAGCCCAGAGCCTGACGCGGGGCTCGAACTCACGGACCGCGAGATCGTGACCTGGCTGAAGTCGGACGCTTAACCGACTGCGCCACCCAGGCGCCCCATGAGGTGGACATTTGTGTATCTGCCTGCACGGTCTGCATTCTGTCTTGAGCAGAAATGCCCACCCCAGGCTCAGGCCATATGGAAAAGCCATCTTTAATTCCAGGTGTGGATGTGGGACACTGGCCTGGCCAATCAGAGCCACCACCTCCCAAGTCACAGTGATTGGGTAGAAATGAGCGTGTGACCTTGTGAGAGGTCTCACTCAAGAATTTTGCTGGGGAGCCTGGGAAAGTCACTGTCTTCCCACTAGGGTTGTTGAACTAGGCAGGTGGAAGGGGAGACCCAAGAACACTGCATGGAGTCCTGGATCCAACTGTACCTGACACCAGTAAACCTTGATTATTCAGTTTCATTGGTCTCTAACTTAACTATTTGCCAAAATTGCTTTGAGTCCATTTCTGCTGACTGCAGAAAAGCCCACACTGACTACTGTGAATTTCAAGCCTGGAAGATCATGGTCCGCAGTTTGTACACCTCCAAGGCCCGCTGGCTGCCAGTGCGGTATCCAGCACCAGATATCAGGAAGATCAGAATGGAGTTGTTTGAAGTATAGTCCGGGTGAGTCCCAGGCCGACTGCTCTGAGAGGATCTCCCCACACTTCCCTAGGTGTTGTGAGTGGTTGGAAGAGAGAGGCGGCAAGGGTCAGGGGTACCCTACGGGAGAGAGAGAGGGTCCTGGTGGGGTGTCAGTGTTGTGGAGGGGCCTGAGGGCCTAGGAAGGGGTTCATGGACACAGGAGATATGGAAGAAGGACCACCTCCCACTGCCAGGAAATAGGAGTCCATTCTCTTTCCCCTTTCTAGGGTGTATTAGGGGCCTCTGTGCCCCATCCTGGCTCCCCACGTGCCCCAGCTCAGGTTGTGGGAAGGGAGAATCCTCTGGTCCACCTGATTAGAGGCCCTGACTGGTGTGTAGCCCCCCACCAAGTCACTGTCACCGTTTGCCCACTCAGAAGGCACTCGTCCTTCTGTCCTTCTACCTGTCCATCAAACAGTCATTCATCCAGCAGTCATTGACTGCCCTCTGTTGGCCAGGCCCTGCCCAGGGAATGCCCTGGTGAGCAAGACAGGCCAGCCCTGTCAGACCTAGGGGTCAGACCGGCAGGAGAAACAGGCAGCTAAGTGAGGGAACTGCATATTTTCCAGGGGCTGCCTTGGACTGTTCCTGTGCTGTGAGCTAGTAGGGTGCAGTCTTGGGGTGCCCCCAGACCCTCCCAGGGCTCCCCATCACCCACAGTCCCTGGGTGCGATCTCAACTAGTGACTAACAGCCTTCTCCATTCAAAGATCAGGTCTTTAGACTGAAGACCCCTCACGACTCCCAAGTCAGAGGGCTCCGAACTTGGCTGGTCTATTTGCATTTCATTTACATGTCCATCCCTGCACTTCCCACCTAGAGAACGCCCACACCCCCTGGGCCACCAGGGGGCGCAAGAGGCAAACCCTTGGTCAGGCCTCGGAAGTGGTCATTGTCCCCTTTCCTGGCCGGTCCTGGTAGGTGCATTGTGATCCTCCATCCTTTTTCACCCCATACGCCCTCGCTCCCATTTTTCAGAGAGTGAACTAAGATTCCATGAGGCAGGATTACCCAGCAGGACCTTGCACCTGCCCCCATGTGCTCCTGGGCTGTTCTGGCAGCCTCCCTTCCTTGCCAGGGTGGAGGTGTGGGCACTCCCAGACCTGACTCAGTAGGATCTGCTCCCAGGAGAGCCCCAGAGACAGGAGGTGGGGGAAGCTTGGAGAGAGGCAATGAGCTCCCTTGTGCCATGGGGCATTCAAGCTGGAGCCTAGCACCCATGAGGGTGGGGATGACCTGGAAGGGATCTTGTGGACCACCCCAGCCTCTTTCAAATCTGTGGATGGGGTAAAAGGAGGCCCAAGAGGGCAGTGACTTGCCCCCAGTTGGTCCACAGTGGTCAAAATGGGAATCAGACTTCACTTTTGGCTTTTTGTCCTTAGCCCAAATCTAAGTTCTGGCTTTTATTTCAGGCCTGCTGTACACTCCCAGAGGGGTACTACCGCTGGGAAACCCCTTCCTAGCCCTGCCACATCCCCCAGAAAGGTCTCTGAATGCCTCCAGCTTGGTCCCCATGCCCCGCCATCACTCAGACCCTCTCCGGGGCTCTCCAGTTCTTCAAGAAACCCTCAGAGATACCCCTTTGGTGCCACTACACATGAGGCAGAGGAGCCTCCAATATGGGGGAGACAGAGTCAGACACACACATCTCCAACCCCCTGGGTCAGCGCTGGGCTGGAAGGAGGGATGGGGGTAGAGAAGCCCCAAATGGGAGGAGGGGGCTTTGAAGGTGGGCCTTGAAATGATTCTAGCCTCCAGGAGGAGGGGCTGCTGTTTGCCCCACTTTCACATGAGCAAACAGGCTCACAGTGATGCAGTGACCAGCTTGAGGTCATGCAGTGAGTGGGAACCAGAGCTGGGATGGGGACCCAGGCTCTCCAACCCTGAGGCCCTGCCTGCTGGACCACACTGCACTTGCCATGAAGTCTCCGTCAAAGCCTTCCCCTTCTGATACTGTGGGAAAGGATCTGGAGGACGGGGACTTGGGAGAAGCAGCTTTTCCACCTCCTTACCTTCGCACTCCTGCCTCCACCCACCCCCAACTACCCCATCCTCTAGGCCCCCTTCCCAGATCCCCTTCTGTGGCCCTTTCCACTCTCTTCTCCCCTGCCCCCCCAACCCTCCCTTCTACTCTCCAGCCTCTTATTCTAGCAACTAAGGGTGTCCCCTCAACTGAAAAGACCGAGGTGGAGACTTTGACTGCCCTGATGGGGGATGAAGGTTCACGTGGGGTGACATAGCCATTGAAGGGGGAGGGTATAGGACAGGAATTGGGGTAGAGACAAAAAGGAAGGGCTGTTATAGGAAACAGAGTGCAAATGATAGAATATGGAACTGGCCAGAATGGGAGTGTATGAGTGGAGTATGAGTGGGGGCGGGGACAGAGTGGCAAGAACATGGGAGGGAGCCCTAAGTGGTGGGAAGGGGCAGGGAGGAGGATGCATGGGGGGGGCAGGCCCAGCCAGCTCAGATCAGGCAGACCCTTCCCTACACACCCTGGCTGCTCCCAGAGCTGCTCCAGCTGCTGCCCTCACGTAACCAGAGCCTGCCTGTTGCATCAGAGACGGGCGGGCAGCCACGGGTAAACAGAGCAGCCCTCGGGGGGCCCGGGGCTCCCCAGCCACCTCCACGCTCCCCAAGCCTCATTCTGTGCCTTGGAGCCAAGGCAGACACCCCCATCCTAGTCTGGCTTCTGGTGTGTCCTTGGGACACCAGAGGTTTGGTGTTGGGCACTGAGGGACAGCGCAGTGGGGTCAGAGGCAGGACCCCTGGACCTTCTTATTGACAGCGTGAACCCTAGCATATGTCCAAAGATGAAAGCTTTGCCCAGACTAGGGATCCAAACTGCCCATGTCACAGATGGGTAGATTGAGGTTTGAGGAGAGGCCTCCCAGAACCCCAGTTCCCTGCCTCAGTGTCCCCCACACATTGATATCCCTACATGTTCCCCACAGAATCCAAGAGTCTAGCCATCCCCTGTTGTCTTCCAAGAAGGTGGAAAACAGACAGCCATTGCAACCCACTTGATCTCCCGTTTTATCTGCCCCAAACTGACCCCCTCCTCTCTTTCTCCGAGCCTCCCTTCAAGTGCCCAGCCCAATCTACTCTGCCCACTTCTCTGGCTTCATCTGCCTCGTCTCCTCCACCAAAAAATGCTCCGCACTCTGCCTCCGCACCTTTGCGAGTGCTGTTGCCTCTTGGAAAACGCTTCTCCCAGTGGCAAACTCCTGTTCATGCCGCAAAGCCCAGTAAAATGCCCCCTCTTCTGGGAAGCCCTCCCCAACCCTTCTAGCCCAGTCCTGACTCCCCAGAGCCAGGGCAGTGTGTGGCAGCTCTGTCTTCGCCAGGCTAGGAGTTCCTCCTGGCTTACACAATCCAAAAATCATCTTCATTCTGTAATTCTTTTCACATTGATTCTGATTTCCCCTCTGGGCCTAGACGTGTGCTGGGTGGTGCTGGGACCCCATGGAGGGAGTGGATGCAGAGGTCTCGGCTGGAGTCTAGTTCTGGAAGCCAGTCCCCCTACACACAGCTGACCTTTAAACTGGAGGAGGGCGCCTAGAAGCCGAGGGGTCTGTTGCCTTCCTGTCAAGACACGTGAGGCACACATCTACTTCAGGAGGCACAGATGAGCGAGCCCGCACAGGCGATCCCAGAGCCAGCTTTCTGCAATCCCTCCATTTGGGCGAGAGCAAGGATCAATGTTAGCTTCGAGAAGGGCTCCGTCTCTGGGGCCTTCAGGGTCTTGGGTCAGAGTTGTATTTCACTCAGTTTAGAATAAGTCTAGAGTTGGGGCTAGCCGTGGTCCAAATTAGAGACAAGGTCCGAATTAGCGCCAGGGTCACAGTAGTAAGGTCACAGGCGCCTAGTGAGGGTGGGGGAAGTCTGGCGGGTCTGATCCAGCCCCCTCTCCGGTCTCCTTTCTTCATTACACTCCCTCCCCATTTCCGCGTCTTCCGGGGTCTGAATCCGAGTGCCCAGAACTCCCGGGGCGGGGACGCGCCCAAGTGCCCGCCCCTCACGGCTCATGAACGCGCCCTATATACAAATGATCCCCACCCCACCCAATCAGCTCCCGAGGGGGCGGGGCCGCCCGTCCCGAAGGCACCTGTGGCCGCCCTGCGCTCCGAGCTCTGTGCTGCTGCTGCCTGGCTGGTACTTGAGCGTCCAGAGGGCCCAGGCCCAGCAGGTGCGTGTCGCGTCGGGCCAAGGTTTGTGTGGTGTCTTTAGAACGGCATCTGTGGTTTGGGTTGGGTTTGGAGGTCCATGTGTGCTGCTGTGTGCTGGAGACTTGTGTGTCTAAGAGATGTGCGTCCTAGGATGTGAGTCTGAGAGGTTGTGTGTCCTGAGAGGCTATGTGTCCAAAGGGTGTGAGTCGGAGGGGTGTGTTCGAGGGGGAGGGTGTGTCCAAAGGATTGTGAGTCCAAGGGCTATGTTTCTGAGAGGTTGTATGCCCAAGGGGCCTGTGTCTGAGGGTTTTGATGTCATTTGGGGAACTGGGGGGCCATGAGCCCCTGTATGTGTCTGTGAGCTGTATGTCTGGTCTGTGAGCTGGAGTGTCCTCCTCTCCTGGGATGCACTCCTTTGCATGCCCTCCAAGCCCCTGTACACAGCCCGGTGCCTTCCTGCTATGGCTGTGCCCTTTTGTGTCACTGCCCCAGAACTGTGGCATAACCATCCATGTGTGCCTGTGACTGCCATGACCCTTGCCTGCCCCGTGGGATTTGAGCTTCACGAGGAGAATGCGGGGCCTCAGCTGGGCCCATGGGGTGCCTGTATGGCTGGGGGCAGGATAGGGGGTGTGGAGCCCTGGGTGGGGGATCACAGCTGCCTGGGTCACCCTCTTTCCTGTGCCTCAGTTGTCCCATATGGGAAATGGGTACAGGAACGATAGTCACAGCCCTGCGAGACTGTCAGCACATGACAAGCTGACATGAAAGTGTTACTTTTGCAGTTATGCTCCTCCCACCCCCCTCCACCTCTCTCAGGGTCCAGGGCTGCAGACAGGGCCGACCGATCCACCTGGCTATCTCCAGTCCCTTTGTTGCTGACTTGAGAAGTCAGAAATAGCTGAGGCCTCATGCTTGTCCTGGCCTAGAATCCCCACTCGGGAAGGTCAGGACCTCTGGACATTTGGCATCCAGTGATAAGAATTTTCAGACTATTGGGGTAAAAGAAAGTGGGTTCAAAACAGTATTTAGAGTTGGAAAGACAAGTGTGTGGGGTTTGATTACAAAGGTCAAAGGGACTTTGGGAGAAGTCAGCCTTGCTCCATCCTGTCCCCCTGTCTGCCTAACACTGCCTGTCTGAGTCAAGGAGTGAATCTTGGATTCCAGGGAATGGAATTTCAGAACATTTAGGGCCCAGGGCCTCACCTTCAAGAGTCGGAAGCTGCTTATTTGGTCTGAAGCCCCCACTTTGCAGGGAGGGAAGACTGAGGCCAGATGGAGACATTCAGGCCCCTCAGAAAAAAGATAGGCTCAATGCTATTCCTGGGCCACTGCCAAAGAATAAAATCCAGGAGCGAGGGGCCCAGCCTTCTCTCACTCCTCTCTTTGTGACTTCAGACAGATCACTGCCCCTCTCTGAGCTCTGTGGCTGCCTATCTCCAACTAATGATTTATTTCATGAAATCATTACCCAACCGGGCAGACATATGGAAGATGCAAATTAAGAAGGGAAAGGGACCCCCAACTCAGATGCAAGGAGTGTAGAAATGTTAGGGGTCTGGCCTTCCAGAAGATTTGAGGCACATATGCACAGATGTCATTTTTCAGAGAGGATTTATCATACACTGAGATCCCATTTGGGGTCAGAGAGCTCACCCCAACCCTGGCCCTTGAATCCCTGTGAGGTACACACAGAGGTTGGGTCCCATTTCTCAACCCCCAAAAGGGTCTTCCTGGGCCCGTGCCCTGGGAGCTTGTGAGGATTCCCGGTCATCTTCAGGCTGAGGAATGAGTGTCTAGGATCCCAACAGTGCTCCAGGCTCACTTCCCAGACCGTGCAGGGGTGGCGAGTTTGGGCTACAGCCAGATAGCCCCAGGGCTCAAGCCCAGGCTGGAGTGAGAATCTGGGGGTCTCTCTGTGTGGCCCGGGAAAGACGGGCTCCTCCTCTGTGAAACGGGTATAGCAATCTCCGCTTCACTGAGCTGTCTGTGGGTCAGGCAGGTCCTGTGTGTAAATGAGGTGGCATGTGGGCCTGGGCAGACAGTAGGTGCTCAATAATAGGAGGTGACATCTGAACTGTAACAAGTGGAGGTACCTGTGAGCCCCATCAAGGCTCCCCACCATCACCCCACCCTCTACCAGGGCCAAGGAGGCCTCAGGCCTGTCAGCTTTCCTGGCCTGATCTCCTCCAGGTCCAGGTTTGCCTGGGGTCAAGGCAGGGCCCTCAGAAGGGAGCAACTGAGGAGGGTTGGCACAAGGAGTCACTGCCATGGGCACAGGCCTGCTTCTGTCCACTTTCCACACCCACAGCACCCACTGTCTCCAACCAATTGCTGTCCTGGTCTCCTGCCCTGACAGGACTTCTCCCCACAGCAGCCATGGGGTCTTCTGAAAATCCTGAATCAGACCACAGCCCTCGCCTGCTCATGCACCCTCCATGACTCCCCATTGCTCTGCAGTCCACCCTCTCATCCCCACCCTTGAGGCCCCATGTAGTGCCCCTCATTCACTGTGCTTTAGTCACACTGACTTCCCCTGCACCTGGAACCTGACCAGCATGCTCCCACCTCAGGTCCTTTGCACCTGCCATTTCTTCCACCAGGCAGTCCCTCCCCCACATCCTGACATGGCTGATGTCCTCTCGTCCTTGAGGACCCCCATTTCAGAAAGGCCCAACGCAGTTCCCTCCCCTGCCACCTACCCCTACTCCTTCCCCCTGTTGAATTTCTTCCTTGAAGGCCTCTGTCTCTGAAAGGATTATGTGTCTGTTGTCACCTCTCCCACAGGACTGGGCGATGGAGGAAGTCAGGCTGGGTCTGTTCACTCCCTACCCCTGTGTCCCGTGCACCTGGTGGGCTCTCAGACATTTCTGGGGGAAGAGAGTGGAGACCAGGGATGCCCCAAGACCCCATCTTTGGGTCCTTGATGACTATATCTCAGGTCTGTCAGTCTGTAGGCTGAGTCCCTTCCGCTCAGAGCTGACAGATGTGTTAATTTCCCAAGCAGGGAGGCCTTGGCCACAGGGGATGAACTGCTGGGGTTCCCACGGGGAGCTCTTTCTCTGGAACAAAGAGAGAAATCTTGGGCTCTCCCTGCAGTTGCTCCTATGGCTTGGGAACATCACAGGGTGCTTTGGGTGACCCTGGACTCCAAGCTGGGACAGGAAGTTGGGTTCTGAATGTAGAGTCTCTCTCGGCTCCAGGGGTTTAGGGACCCAACCCCCTTGGGGAGGTAAGAGGGAGTGGTGGGCTTCCATTTGCAGTGACGGTGACAGAGAAACTGGCCTTCTTGGCAGATGAAGGACGTGATTTCCTTCCCAAATGGACAGTCGTACCTTGGCCTGAGAGGCACTTGAGCACCTCCAGTGGGGGGTTGTGCTGTTGGCCATTAGAGCAAGGGTCTCAAACTGGGAGGGGGTGGGGCTCAAATTTGTCTTGTGGGCCACAAGGTGTTTGAAAGAAAACTGAACGGGTTTCTTCCATTTGTTAAGCAGTTGGCTCGTCCATTCAAGGAAGGGTGACTGGGGGGCCTACTGTGTGCAGGGCCCTGGGAAGGCTCCACCCTGCCCTCGCTGAGTGAACGTGCTAGGGTAACATGATCGTCACAGAAAGTAACAACGAAGCACAAAAAGTATCTGGTGGGGCTAAGTGCCTCCGGGAGAGATGAATCTCTCCTGGGAAAATTGGCTCCTCCAGAAAAAGGGATTTTTGCCTGGTTTCAAAGGATATGAGGTATCTCCTCAAACCTGACAAGGGCTTTCCGGGGGGGAAGGCCCAGCCTGGGCAAAGGCCTAGTGATGGGAATGTAGCAGGTCTGTTTGGGGCTGGTGTGTCAGGTGCCCGAAAAGGGACAGAAGGTGTACTGGGTATTTGCTGGTAGATGAGGCCTTTCTAAAGAGGAAGGACAGGTAGTGGGCACCTGGGGAGCTCCCAGGGACTCGTAGTACAAATGGGGAAACTAAGGCTCAGAACATGTCAGGCAACGAGTATGCGTGGAGCCTGGCCAGGCCTCCACCCACAACCCTCTCAGCACATGGCCACAGTGGGCCCCTTAAGGAGAAGACTGGGGGAGGCGAGGTCTGAGGGACGCCGCTGGGCCTCAGTTCCCCTATGGGTGCCAAAGGGACCTATGGCCAAAGGACCATAAGGGGCCTTCTCCAACTGGAACATTCTCAGTTTCTGGGATTCAGAGCCACCTGTGGGTGACATACCACACCCCTAGACCCCCCACAGTTCCCAGGAACACCACGAAGATCCATACAGTCACCTGCCTCCTGCACCAACATAGCTTGTGACTCCCATGAAGCGTCCATATACGTGCCCCCCACAGACGCTCACTTCCCACAGACTCCCCAACCCCCATCTCTCCCCTGGAGCTGCTGACCACTCTTCCTCAAGAAGCCAGAAGGTTGGGCAATACCACCGCGGGCATGGGGGCCCTACGTGTGTCTGGCATCTATGGGAAATGGACGACAAGCATGCCTGTACTGGGGGGGGGCATGGTATGTTTGGGGGTGTCTGTGCATATTTGGGAGTCTGTGTGCACTTGGAGAACTGGAATGTGTTGTGGTCTCAGTGTGTGTGTCTGGAGAGGTCTGTGTGTATTTGGGGGTCTGCATATACACGGTTATCTGGGTGTCTTTTGGGAATATGTGTGTTTGGATAGCTGTATGGGTTTGCGGGGGGGGTCTGCATTTATTATGGACTGCGTGCGTTTCGGGGGACTTTTGCATGGAGTGATCCACATGTGTTTGAAGGTGATATGTGTGTCCAGGAGATGTGTATATGTTTTATTTTTAATGTTTACTTTTTGAGAGAGTGTGAGCGGGGGAGGAGCAGAGAGAGAGGGGGACAGAGGATCCAAAGCTGGCTCTGCGCTGACAGCCGTGAGCCCAATGCCTGGTCCGAACTCACGAATGGTGAGATCATGACCTGAGCTGGTTGAACGCTCAACCGACTGAGCCACCCAGGCGCCCCCAGATCTGTATATGTTTTAAGCATCTGTGGATTTTGAGGGGCTCTGCATGTGTTTGGGGGGTCTCCTTATGTATGGAATCTCCCTACGCTCATCTGTCCATTTGAGGAATGGGCTTTATCCCTGCGTCCCTGTTCCTCAGTCCTCCTGCCTGGATCTGCCTAGGACCCTTGCTCTGATCTGGGCACCTCCCAGGGCTGAGTAGAGACGACCGAAGGTCAGGGCCCAGTGACCAGAAAAGCTCCCTGGGCAGGGTAGGAGGGAAGCGCATGTATAGACCCCCTACTGTGAAGCCTTGTCCCCGAGCTCACTGGCTCTGACTCTCCCCATTTTCTGGTGGAGGAAACTGAGGCCCACAGAAGCTTGGCCACACCAGGGTCACTGCCAGAACCCACCTACCCTCAGGGACCACTGTGGGCTGAGCCAGCCTCTAGGTCACCCACAGAGGCCCCCCACTTGGGACACCATCTCCCTACGCCCCCAGGGTAGGAGGCAGACCCAGGGCCCCTGCTGGGGAGGGGAGGGTCGCTGGCAGCTGGGGTCAGAACTGCTTGAGCCCTCAAGAGATGGGGGGGGGGGGTGTCCCGGATTTCCAAGGGGCTCTTCCTGTTGCCTGTAATGAGGTACTTGGGGAGCAGGTGATGAAACCACCGCCTGGGTTGCGTGAGGCGGGGCCGCAGGCCTGATTCGCTGCAGCCACCCAGGAGCAGCGCCCCCTCCCCGCTTCGCCGCGTCCCCGCGGGCCCTCACCTCCCCCCGCCACCCACCTGCCTCTCACTTCTCCTTTCCTCCCCTCCTTTCCCGGTGCGGGTGCCCCACCAAGCTGTGGCCTCTGGGCTCAGGGGTCTGGCAGTGTGGCTCGCCACTCGTCCCCTCGTTAAAGCCCCACTGGGAACCAAGAAGGGGAACTTGATGGACCCCTGATCTGTTCTCTCAAACCCTTGCTTCAAGGCCTTTGAGGTCAGAATTCTGTGACCCATTTTATGGGGGGAGGAAATGGGGGCTCGATGTCACCCAGCGTGTCACCGTGTGAGTGTTGCTGTGGTCTTGCAAGATGGCATGCTGACTCAGCGCCCCCAGTTCCAAGGCCCGGCCCTTTTTCCTTCTGGCTTCTGGAAGGCCAGAAGATAAGGTCAGCAGAGCCATCCACCACCCGCTTCTCCCCAACTGGTGGGAGAAGGATTCTCACCCCCATTTACAGGTGAGAAAACTGAGCCCCCCGTTGGGGAGACTGCCACGGGTGAACCATCCGTGGGAGGGTGGCATTCTTCCTCAGCCCCATATCTCTATCACCAAAGTGCTAAATAATCTTGCCAGGCCTGGGAGGTGACAGTCTATGGCCCAAAGGACCCCAGAGGTGTTTGTTGATTGACTTAGTGACCATCAGGCAATCATGACATCTTCCTTTGTCCTTTCCATTCCTCCCCTGCACAGTGCTCAGGCCTGGGACCCTGGGCTCCTCCCCCTCTCCCCACAAGCGTGCCACCAGTGCATCCTGGCCCTTTGATTGCCAAGCAATTCTTCCACTTCTGCTCCCGTCCTAGTTCAGGCCTCATGTCTCCCACTGGACACCTGTCCAGGCCTTTCCTTGTCCTCCTTATTAGACGCTACTCCCCACAGCAGTCATGAGCAGGAGAAGCTTTAGAAAAAAAAATCTTTTGGTTGAGATAAATCATAGAGAGAAAGATGCACAAATCATTGGAGTAGGGTTAATACATTGGCACAAACTAAACACGTCTGTGTACCCGGACTCTGGACCGGGGAGGAACCCCTGAAACTCCCACTGCTCTGTCATGGCACCCTGCCTGGGATGGCCACTGTGTGACGTTCATCACTGTGAGCTTTGCCTACTCTAGAACTGCACGTAAATGGAATTATACAGTGTGTCCCCTCTGTCCATTCCAGCATTGTTGAATCAACGTGTGGTCTGAGAGATTCACCTGTGTGGTTGCGTGGATCTGGAGTGCATCCTTTTACCGTCCATCATAGAATCTACCAGAAAGTGCTAACTGATTCTCCCATTGAGGGCATTTGGTGGGTTCCAGCTTGGGGCCATGATGAACGAAGCTACTGAAAACACTCTTGTCGGTGTTGTCCTTTGGTAAAATATGCATCCATTTCTCTTGGGTGAATACTGAGGAGAGAGATTGCTGGGTCATAGGGAAGATGTATATTCAGCTTCAGCAGATGCCAGATAGCTTTCCAGAGTGGCTCTACCTCTGTCCCTTCCCACCAGCAATGTAAGAGAATGCACGGGGATTTTTAAAACTGTAAAATTACATCCTATGCCCCCAAACTCTCCATGGCTCTTCATTGACCTCGGAGTAAAGCCCACAGTCTTCACTGTGGCCTTATGTGATCCGACCCCTGCAGTCTTCCCCACCACCACCTCTCTCCCTCTCCCCACCGCCATGCTGTCCAGCCATACAGTCTTCTATGATTTCTTTAAAATGCCAAACTCATGATCGCTGCAGACTTTTGCCCTCGGAGTTCCCCCTGCCAGGAACACCCTTCCCCCTCGATCTTCCCGCTACTGGCTCTTCCCTTGCTTGGCTGTCTCTTTCTCATGCTTCAGGTCTTGGCTCCAATCTCACCTCTTCGGAGAGGTCTTTTCTGAAATCCCTGGCTCACCCCTCTCATGGTCAATACTTCTCTTGATTTGGACTTAGTCGGGTTCTGACATGCGATAGTTTCATAAAAATGACTGGGGCGATTCCCATTGTTTGCAAAGGTCTGAGTTAGTTTAAATAACATTGCACTTGCCTCTTCCTTGAGGTTTGATAAAAGAACCTTTGAGACCATCTGGTCCTGTTGTCCTTTTTTTTTTTCCTGTTGTCCTTTTAATGGTAGGTCTCGTGTCACTTTTCTAATCTTCTATGGTCATTGGTCTACTTAAACTTTCTACTTCCTTTGGGGTCAGCTTATTACAATGGTTGGCACATGGTTGATACTTCATACCTGCTAAGCATGAGGATGTGAAGAAAAAGGGAGGGAGGTGCTGGACCCTCGGCTTCAAATGCCCACCCCCTGCCCATCTGCTCAGGCCCCCATCCAGCCTGTCCACCAAGGCCCAACTACATGCTTCCTCCTCTGAGATGCCTTCTTGGGTTTCTCCTGACCCTCCTTCGCTGCTCCATTCCCAGGTCAATGGGTCCATTTCTCGGCTTCTCTGCTGGGCAGCTGCTACAAGCTCTCTGCTTTCTGGCTGGATATTTTTTGGGGGGTGGGGGTGGGGAATGTGTGCACAGAAGAGGCCTCCCCCCTCGTGCCTGGCACATTCAGCATGTGCTGCCACCTCCCCCCAGCAGTTCCGATCACGCCAACATCTGGAGACCAGGCCACTGGGTCTGTCTGCGGCTCAGTGGGGATTTGCATGTGAGTACAAATATATATGCACACCCTGGGCCTTCCGCCTCCGCATTCCTTGGCTGGCCCTTCACACCTGGGCTTGAGACAGGTCAACGCTGAGTGACTGGATTTGCATGCCCATGTATTTCTGGGTAGGGAGTCAGCTGGGGGAGTCTGAGAGGAAGTTGTTGAGGGAAGCTGAGGGGGAGTTCAGAGTCTCTCTTGACCTGCTCCATTCACTACATCTGGTTATGAGGGGCTTCCAGTCTGAGGGAGACAGAGCCGGATATACGTACCCCTAGCTCCATGGGGTCAAAACTGGAGGGAAACTTCGGGAGCTGTAGGAATCCAGAGTGAGGGCAGGGAGGGCTTCGTGGAGGAATAAATGTTTTGAGCTGGGTTTTGAAGTGTGAATAGGAGTTGGCCAAGTGAAAAAAGGGCTTTCCAAGCAGAGTCATTTCATTGAAGGTAGATTAAGATGGGCAGGGGTTGATTGGGGCAGGGCCTCAAATGCCAGGCTGGGGACTAGCACTTTCCCCTGAGGGCAGAGGGGAGCCACGGAGAGTGTGTGAGCAGGAAGGGGTATGATCAGAGCTGTGTGTTGGGTAGATCCCTTAAGGGCCAGAATGGAGATGACTTTGGTTCTTGGGTGAGGATTGGGGGTTTCAGGATCACAAGACTCAGAAGAGTCAAAGCCCTGCATAAGCCCACCGGCATCTGTCAGGCCTGGCCCCAGAGATGTCAGAGGGTCTGGTGGCATGCAGAGGAACCAAAGACCCCTGGAGCACAGTGACTTAAAGCGTACAATGCCAGCCTAGGACAGAGGGGGCCTCACCCCCTGCCTCTGGCCAGATGGACACAGCCCTGGTCTACTCCTCAAGTCTCCTGCTGTCTCTAGCCCGGCTTCCAACGGTCCTGCTCTCCATGGCAGCTGTGGCTAAAGTTTTTAAATGATAAATCAAACCTCCATCCCTTTTTGCTCGGAACCCTCTCAGGACCCTCTGTCACTCTTAGACCAAAACCCACAGTCCTCCTCACAGCTCAGAGGACCCAGAGAGGCCCTGCATCTATGGCCTCTCCTCCTGGCCTCCTTGTTAGTGTGTCCTTCAGGGCCTTCGTACCTGCTCTTGCTTCTAAATGGAACTCACTTCCTGTCTCCGCTTTTGAGTCTCAGTGCAAAGAGACCCCCCTGCCCCGGCCAACCCCGGCCTTCTGGCTCTTGGGGCTCCCTCGTCATGTGAACTCTGCCCTGGCCAGGACGTCCTTGTCTAAACTGGGGACGGAGAGGAAAGCGTCCAGTTTGAAAAGGGTCAAGATTCGAATCTTCCAGGCCCGGAGACTCACGTCTAAGTCCCTTGTTCCCATGGGACCCCAGGCACGGGGGCATTTCCGGAGCCACCTTGGCACCAGGACCTCCGGACCAGTGCCCCCCTCCAGTCCCCAGGGACCTGTCAGGGCGGGGGCAACATGTCCCAGTCGTGGGAACGCACCCGATTCCGGCCGGGGATTAAAATTAGCCTGGGAAGTTAAATTTAGCAAGTCAAGTTGGAGCTAGGGGGCCGGGGCTGGGGCTCCCATGGGTCCTGGCTCTGCATAGTTGTGACTACTCAGAGACACAGACCAGAGAGAGTGGAGGGCACACCTAGGGTCACACAGCAGGCCGCATATGACAGTGTCTAACACTCCTGGGCCCTGGGACTCTGAGGGTCCTGCCCAAACTCCTGAGACTGGAGTCTGGGAAGCAGGTATGGCTGCTCCTGGAGATGGACCCACATTTTCCTCCACTTCCCAAGAGCTCATTCCCAGGCCTTGTATCAGGTGCTTTGCATTATTATACCCAGCCCAACCACAGAACAGCAAACTGAGGCCTAGGGAGAGGCCTCCCTTGCTGAAGACTGCCAAGTGGGTCAGAGGCTGTCTGGGACCTGAGCACAGGCCCACCTGACCCTGGGCACGCCACTCACCCAAAGCCTCAGTCACCCGTGACATGAGAGGGGCTGGGAGGTCATGTGGTCATAGAGTTGGTGGAGGGGGTCTTGGACGCCGTGGGGTGGCTGTAGAGTGGGGTGAGTGCCCCACTACGGGCAATGTGACTCCTCTGTTCCCAGCACCCCTGCTGAATGGGGAGCACTGGAGAAGGCCTACCCATTCTCACCCTTGAGCACTCCTCCAGGGAGATCCAAGGTCCTCATGAGAACGTTCCAAGGTTTCTCTCAAGCAGAACTCGGGCCCAAACCCTTGTCTGGGCTCCAAACTTGAGGTCTTTTCTGGTTGTCCAGACCTCCTCCCACCTGTTACATATAAATCAATGAATAAATAAATAATTTTTTTTTTTTTAAGAAAGAGAGAGAGTGAGAGAGACAGCAGCAGAGGGGCAGAGGGAGAAGGAGAAAGAGAGAATCTTAAGCAGATTCTATGCCCAGGACGTAGGGCTCAGTTTCACAACCATGAGATCATGACGTGGGCTGAAATAAAAAATTGGGCACTTAACCGACTAAGTCACCCAGGCACCCCAACCTGTTATTCTTTTAAGAATAAGAGAGGGGAAAGTTAGAAAATTCAGAAAATCAAAAAGGGAAGAAAAAAGACACCAAAGGCCACACATTGTATGATTCCATTTACATGAAAAGTCCAGAACAGGCAAATCCATACAGACAGAAAGTAGATTAGTGCTTGACAGGGGCTGGGGGAGGGACATGGGGAATGAGTGCTAATAGGCATGGGGCCTCCTTTTGGGGGATCAAAAATTTCTGGAACCACCTGGAGGTGGTGGTTGTGCAACACTGTGAATGCACTAAATGCCACTGAATTGCACACTTTAGAAGGTATTTTTCTTTCAATGTTTATTTTTGAGAGAGAGAGAGAGAGAGAGAGCATGAGCAAGGGAGGGGCAGAGAGAGGGGGACAGAGGATCCGAAGCAGGCTCTTCTCTGACAGCAGCGAGCCTGATGCAGGGGTCAAACTCACAAACCATGAGATCATGACCTGAGCTGAAGTTGGATGCTCAACCGAGTGAGCCACCCAGGTGCCCCTAGAAGGAACTTTTTAAAAAATTTATTTATTTATTTTGAGAGCGAGAGCGAGAGAGAGAGCACGCACAAGTGTGGGAGGGGCAGAGAAAGAGGGAAAGAGAGAGAGAGAGAGAGAGAGAGAGAGAGAGAGAGAGAGAGAATCCCAAGAAGGCTCCATGCTCAGTGCAGAGCCCAAAGGGGGCCTTGAACTCACGAATGGTGACATCATGACTTGAGCCGAGATCAAGAGTCAGATGCTTAACCAAGCCACCCAGGTGCCCCTGAATTGCACACTTTAAAATGGTTAATTTTAGGTTGTGTGATCGCATGTCAACTTTTTAAAAAAGGAGGGAAAATTCACCCATAAATTTCCACCCAGCAGTGACTCCTATCTAGTGTATTTCCTTCTAGTCTTTTTTCTACTCTCAATGCAATTTTTAAATATGTGTTTACTTGTAACCACAGCCCTCAATCTTGCTTGTTGGGGAGCTGTTATAGGATTGAATGAGTTAAAGGTGTCCAACGTGGGGACCAGGCTTTCTTCCAGTGGCTCAGGGTTAGTGATTCAGTGAACAATGTATCCTTAGAGCCGCCAGATATCAGCATCGGAGGTCCCTCCAACCTGGCCTATCAAGGGCTTTTAGGCTGTTGCCAGTATTCGTAATAGCGGTGCTTATGTGGCACCTGTGTGTCGGGCAGATCTGAATGCCTCACATGGGCTACTTTATTTTATCTCCTGACAACACTGGGCTGATCATGACACTGTTATCCCCACTGCACACACAGGGGGGCGTGGGGAGGTCAGGCTCCCTGGAGGTCCTACAATTACCAGCTTGTTGTGTTTTAGAGGTAGGGGCGGGGCATCTGTACCTCTTCTCTCTCTCTCTCTCTCTCTCTCTTTTTTTTTTTTTTTTTTTTTTTTTTTTTTTTTTTAAGAGGGATAACTTTCAGGGCGCCTGGGTGTCTCAGTTGGTTAAGTGTCCAACTCTTGATTTCGGCTCCGGTAGGATCTCACAATTTTGTGAGTTTGAGCCCCGTGTCAGGATCCGTGCTGATGGTGTGGAGCCTGCCTGGGATTCTCTGTCTCCCTGTCTCTCTGTCCCTCCCCTACTTGTGCTGACTCTGTCTCTCTCTAAATAAATAAACTTCAAAGTTGGTTTTTTTTTTAAGAGGGATAACTTTCTCTTTTTTAATTTTTAAAATATTTATTCTTTTTTGACAGAGAGAGAGCATGTGCGCAGGTGGGGGAGAGGCAGAGAGAGACAGGGGGACAGAGGATCCAAAGCGGGCTCCTTGCTGACAGCAGAGAGCCCGATGTGGGGCTCGAACTCATGAACTATGAGATCATGACTTGAGCCAAAGTCAGACGCTCAACCAACTGAGCCACCCAGGTGCCCCTGTGCCTCTATCTTTTGCCCTTGGTCAGCCTTCTCTTCGTGTGGAGTTGGTCCAAAGGTGTTCACTGAGCATGTACTCTATCCTGGGCTGGTTGAGGGGGGGCGGGGCTGTGGAGGTGACCCAGCCTGCCTTGATTTCCCCCAACGTCTTCCCCTCAGTGCTTGGCGGATGCAGGTGGAAGACAGAGGGGAGGCTGGCTGCCTGGTCTCACTCTCTCCTGTACCCACTCTGTCCTCTTTTCCTTACCCCCAAGGCCAAGTTCTCTCCACCAAGCCTGGGACAATGGGGAGGAAAAAAATCCAGATCTCACGCATTCTGGACCAAAGGAATCGGCAGGTGAGTTCAGTGGGTACAACAGTGGTCCGGGGAAAGGCATTCTTGGCAGTGGATACAGCCTGGGCAAAGGGGGGGCTACAGGGGATTGGGGAAACTTGATGTGGTGTCCGCAGTTTGAAATGTAGCATTTGCTCATTTTCATGATGGTTTATTCGTTTATTCTCCCTGATGACTGAAGCCCCAGTCATAGGAGAGATGGAGCTGGACACAAACACACCCAACTCACAGGGTTGGTCCAGAGGGAGGCACAGACCTGAGGAAGCTCAGAGAGAGAGTGTAGGCTCTGTCCTAGAGACCAAGGAAAACTTCCCAAAAGGAGAGGACATTTGGGCTGGGTCTTTGAAGCACCAGTAGGAGTTTGCCAGGCTGAGGGGCGCCTGGGTGGCTCAGTCGGGTGAGCTTCTGACTCTTGATTTCAGCTCAGGTCATGATCCCAGGGTCATGGGATCGAGCCCTGCACCGATCGAGCTCTGCACTGAGCCTGGAGACTGCTTATTAAGTTCTCTCTCTCTCCCACTGCCCCTGTCCCCAACTCGTGTGCTCTCTCTATAAATAAATAAATAAGTAAATAAAAATTTTATTTTTTTTTATTTTTTTAACGTTTATTTATTTTTGAGAGAGAGAGAGAGACAGAGCATGAATGGGGGAGGGTCAGAGAGAGGGAGACCCAGAATCCGAAACAGGCTCCAGGCTCTGAGACGTCAGCACAGAGCCCGACGCGGGGCTCGAACTCACGGACCGCGAGATCGTGACCTGAGCCGAAGTCGGCCGCTTCACCGACTGAGCCACCCAGGCGCCCCGTAAATAAAAATGTTAAAAACTAGGAGTTTGTCAGGTTGAGAAGTGTGAAAGAGGGAGCAGGTGCCAGGCACGGGATCATAAGGCCTGCTCAGGGAGTAGTGAGGCCCCTCTGTCTCCCCCATGCCACCCCAAATCCATGTCTTCTCCCACTCTGCCTGTGGGTCCTGGGTCCAGGTGACATTTACCAAGCGGAAGTTTGGGCTGATGAAGAAGGCCTATGAGCTGAGCGTGCTCTGCGACTGTGAAATCGCCCTCATCATCTTCAACAGCGCCAATCGCCTCTTCCAGTATGCCAGCACAGACATGGACCGCGTGCTCCTGAAGTACACGGAGTACAGTGAGCCCCACGAGAGCCGCACCAACACCGATATCCTCGAGGTACCCTTGGCGCCCTCCTCCCCAGCGCCCTGAGGTCCAGCTCACTGTGCTCACTTGGAGCCTGGGGACTCTTGGTTTGCACGAAAGATGAGTGTTGCAGATTGGCTTTACTGTTGGTAAAAGCAGGTGCAAGGTAATGTAGGGTCCCTCCCAGGGTCAGCTGCCTGAAGAGTAGAAATAAAAACATCAGTCACCGTGCATCGAGGGCTGCGCTGTGTCTCTTTCGCACATCATCTCATTTAATCCTGTCACCTGTTTGGGGTGTCCAGAAACAGAACTGAAAGGCCACATTGAGTGTCCCAGTGTCCCAGTGAGCAAGCCCACCTCACTGAAGTCCAGGAGTGTTTTTGTCTGAGCTGCTAGGTCCTCAGGAGGAAGAGGCAGAAGCAGCCTGTGCACTAGTGGATGGTCAAGATCACTGTCCCTTTGGATATGGGAATTTGTATGCAAGTTGGGAAGCTAAAGCCACAGAGCTGGAGAGACCAGCAGGCCTAGGATGGCGCCTGGGGACCCCTAATGTTTCAGGAGGGTGAGGAGAAGCTGTCAAAGGAGAGGCAGGGGTCCAGGAATGGGCAGGCCCAGGAGGAAGCAGCTCAGGAAAGCCTATAAAGTTGTCCTCGGGTGCTCAGTCTGCCAGCATTTATTAAACACCTACTGCACTCCAGGCCCTGACACTGCACGTGAGTGCAGAACAGAAGCACCAGGGTCATATTCAGGAGTGTTAGGACAGTGCCAGCAGGTCCTGGTGGATCTCAGCCCCCACCGTGTAACCTGGGCCTCTCTGGAATTGACTGGGTGATCATGCACTCGGGCTTTGGCCAATGGGATCTGGCTGGAACAGGCTGTGCCTGCACTCCTGTCCACCCACCAAGCTGGATGGGTAGGGCTCTCCCCTCTCCTCTAGAACCAGGATCCCTGGCTAGGCTGGAGGGAGAGTCACCCTATTGTCTCCTCTTTCCACAGACACTGAAGCGGAGAGGTGTGGGCCTCGATGGACCAGAGCTGGAGCCAGATGAGGGGCCTGAGGGGCCAGGAGAGAAGGTGCGGAGGTTGGCAGGTGATGGGGGTGACCCAGCCTTGCCCCGGCCCCGGCTCTATGTAAGTGACTCCCTGTGCCACTATGAAGGGGCCCTCCCTCACCTCCTAGGCCCAAGTGGTTAGGGCTGAGACTAAGACAGGGACCTAAGGCCAAGAAGCCTAGAGTCTGGAAGCAGATCTCTGCCTAGGTGGAAAGGGAAGGCTTCCTGGAGGAGTAGGCATTATAGCTGCAGCTTTGAAGGATGAATAAGAGTTCAATGGACAACCATTTCCTTCCTACTGTATTTATTTGATTCATCAAACACTCTGGGAAGCCTCCTCAGTGCCAAGTCTGTGCTGAGTAAGAAGCTTCAGCTCCAGGGGTGCCTGGGTGGCTCAGTCGGTTAAGTGGCTGACTTCAGCTCAGGCCATGATCTCACGGTTCGTGAGTTCGAGCCCCACAATGGGCTCTGTGCTGACAGCTCGGAGCCTGGACCCTGCTTTGGATTCTGTGTCTCCGTCTCTCTCTGCCCCTACCCTGCTCATGCTCTGTCTCTCTCAAAAATAAATAAACATTAATAAAATTAAAAAAAAAAAAAAAAAAGCTTCAGCTCTGGGCCTGTCAAGAAGTGACGGCCCCAGACACAGTCTCCTTCAGCCATACGGGGGTAGGCCAGAGGGAGGAGGAGCAAGGCTTCCAGAGGTGGAGGCTGGCCCCTGATTTTCTGTCTCGGACTTAATGCCCTCATCTCCACGTGCCTCCAACCAATCCCGTCCTCTCTGCCCTCAGCCAGCAGCCCCTACTATGCCCAGCCCGGACATGGTATATGGGGCCCTGCCCCCACCAGGCTGTGACCCCAGTGGTCTTGGGGAGGCCCTGCCGGCCCAGAGCCGCCCATCCCCTTTCCGGCCAGCAGCCCCCAAAGCTGGGCCCCCAGGTGAGCATGGGGCATAGGCCCTGGGGGAGAAGGAGGTGGGAGTCCCAGGGAGGCTTGTAGGGGGGGATCTTGGCTCTGGCACTGCTTGTCTGTGTGTATCACCTCTGGACCTCAGACTTCATTAGATGACAGGCCACGTGCCCTCTCTCTGGGGTTTCCTGCTCTTCAGGCCTGGCACACCCTCTCTTCTCACCAAGCCACCTTGCCAACAAGACGCCACCACCCCTGTACCTGGCAGCAGATGGGCGGAGGCCGGACCTGCCTGGTGGCCTGGCGGGGGCCCGAGGGGGACTGAGCACCTCAGTGAGTGAGGGGAAGGTATGGCAGGGCTGATGGGGGAAGACAGGATGGCCTGGGGTGTGGGCCTCAGTTTCCCCTTTTCCCTGTCTCCCCACAGAGAGGCCTCTATGGTAGCCTACAGAGTCCATGCTCTGCCACAGCTCCGGGACCCCCACTGGGGAGTTTCCCCTTTCTCCCCGCAGGCCCCCCAGGTATGCACCCTTTGCTTGCCCTGCCGTGGGAGACATCCTTACCCCCGCTGGGGGTGGGTGTCAACAACATTTCCCCACCCGCCAGAACTCTGAACTGGTGGGCGGGATAGGTCAGACTTGGCTGGGCAAGGGCTCCCTGAGGTCAGGGCCTCAGTTTATTCCTCCTACCCCCTAGAATATAGCCTGGGAGACCCCCCGCCGCCCCCTGGCCTGCTGCAGCCCCCCACCCTGGCTCCCTGGCAGCACTCGAGGGGTGATGGGCCCCCAGCCGCTCCTCCCCAGCCCAGGTAAGTACCCTAACTACCTCTCCTCTCTTCCCTCCCCAATTCGGGTCGCTGTGGGGGGGTCCCTCCGTCTTCTGAAGCCCCTGGCCAAAGCTGACCCCTGGTGGCCACTTCTGGTTCTACACTCAACCCCGCCCGACTGTTCTTGCTCAGGATGATGGATGGCTATTTTGGAAGCCCCAAGAGGGATCGCCACCCACTCCTTTCCCAAGGTCCTCCTGCCGAGCCTTTGCCCACGCCGTGCCACCTCCCTGGCTTTCCTCCCTTCCCCGCTGAGCTCATGGCTCTCCTCTCTCTCTCTCCCTGCAGTGGGGGTCGAAGCCTGGGTGAAGAGGGTCCCCCCACCCGCGGCGCCTCCCCGCCGACCCCCCCAGTCAGCATCAAGTCCGAGCGCCTCTCGCCAGCCCCCGGGGGCTCCGGCGACTTTCCCAAGACTTTCCCCTACCCCTTGCTCCTGTCCCGGCCCCTGGCAGAGCCCCTAAGGCCAGGCCCCCCCCTGCGCCGGCTGCCCACTGCGGACGGCTGGGCCCGGTAGTGGACCCAGGGGTGGCACCGGTCCTTCTTCCCACGCGGGGCTGGGCTAGGGCACGTGGGGTCCCTTCCCCGCATCCTTCTCCGCGTCCTTAGAGAAGACCCAGCAGTTACGACCCTCCAAAGTGAGGGCCTGGCGTTCGGATCCACGGTCGGAGGTGGGGGCGGGGGGGGGGCTCCTTTCTCCCTTTCCTGTGTGTGTATCCACCAATAAAACACTTCTGGTGTCCGTGGACGAAACTATCTGTCTGTCGCTGCTCAGAGCCACCACCACTCCCGGGTCCTCCCATCTTTTCCCAAGAGACTTCAGCCTTGCCTTGTCTCTGTTTGGGAGATGAGAACCCTACCCTGAGACAAGGATTCGAGGATGGGTATCCCGGAGGAAGGCCATTGAGGGGGAGGGGCGTGGGGGGGAAGAGCCCTGCAGGGGCGCCAGGGAGCAGGTGATTTCGAGAGCAGCACCGCCCCCTCCCCCTCCCCCTGAGGACCCCGGGGAACCGCTCAGAGCGCGCACCTAATGTGGTTCCACTCCAGGGGCGAGAGTCTGGGCTATTTACCCTCACCTCATTTGGATGTCGGGCCTTGTGCACAAGGGGAAGCCCCTAGGCTGGGTTACAGCAAGAAGCACTTGGGAATCCTGAATGTGCTACCTGCCGGCTGGCAGCGGTCGATACATTATTCATCTTTTAAATGTCCCTTGATCCCTTGACCCAGCAATTTCGACCCACTAGAGGAAGGAGGGAGCCGGGCGTTTACCAACCCACTTTTGGGGCCCACAATCTCCCCCCCCCATTTTGGCCAGTCTCCTGAGGGCAGACTTGGGTGTCCAGGGACCAGAGGGGGCTCCATTTGCTTCTCCAGTCCAGGCACAGCGAGGTGGTCTCAGTGGGATGTTTATAACATGCAGATTTGATCCCTGACCTTCCCGAGTTCCCGGACTGCCCCCACCCACTCTACTCTGTCTACCCCTGTCGCCCACTGTGTCCCCTGCCCTGAGCCCCCCTAGTAATACTCCAGTCCCAAGACTTGGTTGGGTGAAATGGAGGCAAGGCTGGAGAGGGTCCCTTCTAAGCCTCTGGATCTCACCCTCACTGTGGACAAGAAGTCAGACCTGTCCCTGAAGTCAGTGCCCACAGGTTAAGTTCCCAGTGTGGGGTTCATTAAAATGTGGACAGCTTTCAAAGACTGAGTGGTGAGGCCGGTGGGTGGGGTTCTGTATACCCATCCCAGGAGGCTGCACTTTCTTCATTTTCCATCAGGTGGCACCCAATAGTATGCTTTCGATTCTGTGCTCCCTACTCAAAAATAAAAAATAAAATAGAAATAGCAATAAAAAAAAAAATATTCCGGGACACCTAGGGGGCTCAGTCGGTTAAGCGTCTGACTCTTGGCTTCGGCTCAGATCACGATCTCACGGTTTGTGAGTTTGAGCCCCTCATTGGGTTCTGTGCTGACAGCGTGGAGCCTGCTTGAGATTCTCTCTCTGTCCCTGTCTCTCTGACCCTCTTCTATGGTCTCTCTCTCTCTCTCTCTCAAAATAAATAAAACAAACTTTTAATAAATAAATAAAATCCCTCTTGGCTTCCAGGGGTTCCACCCCATGTTTTCAGGCTCTGAGCCTGGGGACTCAGAAGGGCTGTGTCACATGTTGTGTGCACATGTGTGATTTTACATGTACAGCTTGGGGTGACCTGGGCCATGAAATGTCAGTGAGCAGGCTACTGGCTTCTGGAAACACCTTTACATCCAGACTCCAGCTCTGCACCTGCTGGCTCTGTGCAGGAGGATACAGGGAGGGTTGTGTGGAACTGTCTTCTGCCAGCCTTTGTAAAGACACCATGGTGACGTCAGTCAGGGCCACTGTCACCATCAGAGGGTCACTGAATCTCTCAGGAGCTCAGTCACTGGTTGAAAGCATCATGGGAATTGTGGCCTAGAGAATGTGGATTCACCTAATGGGGAACAGAGAACAAGGAACATCCAATGGAGAACAGACCACATGTGCATCCAACGTAGAATAAAGAGTGAGGAGTGTCTGTTTCATTTTCATTTTTAAATGTTTTATTTATTTTTGAGAGAGACAGAGTGTGAGCGGGGGAGGGACAGAGAGAGAGGGAGACACAGAATCTGAAGCAGGCTCCAGGCTCTGAGCTGTCAGCACAGAGTCCGATGTGGGGTTCAACCCCACAAGCCCTGAGACCGTGACCTGAGCCGAAGTTGGACGCTCAACCGACTGAGCCACCGAGGCGCCCCAGTAGTGTCTGTTTTAGGACAGAGGAGGGACGTTATCTGGCTCTAGTGTTAAGAGGCACTCTCAAGCTGCTCAGGGACAAATAGACTGTTGGGGGTGAGGTGGAGGATGGTGAATGGAAGATGAGGTCCAGGATGTGTGGGAATTTCCTGTAGTTCACCGCCTAGGGGGCGCTGTGACACCTAAACTCATAAGCCCCGGATCCAGGGGGAGAGGACAAGGTGTGACGTAGAGATTTGGGCCTCCCAGAGCCTCGGTATCTTCATCAATAAAATGGAGACAATTGTCCTGCCACCTCAGCCTACTAGAGGGGGCACATGAGTAAACCACCCCACCTCCCCAGCCTGGCGTGCAGCGCACCTGCATGAAATACCCCTCCCTCCTCTCCCCCTTTCCTCACACCCTCCCTAAGTCCCAGCTTTCCTGCATCCTTCGTGGATTCATAAATCAGCTCATGGCCCCCATGTCGGTCCAGGGAAGTCCTGTGACCCTCACCACCACTGTCACCCATCCTTTCTCAAGAGGCCCCTCTGTGTCCAGAGGACTGAAGCCACAGTGAATCCCCTCCAAACAGACATCCATACATGCTCATAAACAAAGACAAAAACATCCAGGGACAAGGTAATCAACTATACAGGTCCCACTCACGGGCCTCATAAAAACCCTCAGACATCTAATCACACCCCCATGTATGTCAGGCAGACACACGTATCCATAAAAACACAGATGCAAAACTTAGGTTCCCAGGCTATCAGCCTTTTCCTCCAAGCCTTGAAACACAAAGCATCAGATTCTTTGAGAGAGAGAGAGAGAGAGAGAGAGAGAGAGAGAGAGAGAGAGACTCTCAAGCAGGCTCCACAATCAACACTGGACCTGGTGATGGGCTTGATCTCATGACCCTAGGATCATGACCTGAGCAGAAATCAAGAGTCCAACACTCAACCCACTGAGCCATCCAGGCGCCCCTAAAACACCAGATTCTTGAAACTGACATTTTTTTTGATCCTTGATCCAGCCATGCCTGAAGCTGACTATGCTTTTAGAGTTTTTGTTGTTGTTATAAAAAATTTTCCTTTTTAATTATTATTATTATTATTATTATTATTATTATTATTTTCTGGAGCTCATTTGAGTTGGAGTGTGTGGGGGGGTGGTGTGTGTGTGTGTGTGTGTGTGTGTGTGTGTGTGTGTGTCACAATCAGAGTCCTGGCTAATAGAAATGAATAAGGCTTTGCCAAATGAAAAAGATTGAGAAAGGAGATGTTCCGAGATGAGTGATAAAATTTACAGGGACCTGGAGGTATGAAATAGCAGCATGGCCAGTGGCAAGCTGTACCATAGTGTGTACAATAGTGTCGGCAGCCGATTGAAGTCAAGTAGAAGTGTACGAATTCAGTCTGGACACTTGGGAATCTAGTCAATTGGGAGCCATCGATTTTTCTAGATCAGGGGAGTTCCACACTCAGAACTCTCCAGCGGGAGGCAGTGCGTGGATAAATTAATGTATTTGCCTCCGACCTGAGAGATAGGTCCAGACGCTAGAAGACTGAATCTCAGAGAGGACAGCCACCACACAAGGTCCCAGAGACAGTCCTGACTCGACCGAGTCTGAGCTTACCGAGCGTCCTCAAACTACAACTTCCGGCATGCAACGCGAGCGACCCCCCCTTTCCCTCTTGGTTTGCTCCAGCTCCAAGCCTGACGATTGGTCTTTCGGGCTGTTTGTCAGAACGGAGTCGGACCCTGATTGGTTGGGTTCCCTCGAGGTGCTCAGAGCCGCAGGTCAGCGGACCGCGCTCCCGCGGGCGACATGGTGAGCCGGCTGCCCGCTGCATGGGCTGCCCTGAGGGGTGGGAGACCCTCTGACGGGGTCCAGGGAGACACCGAGAGGACGGGGATCTCTTTGTGGGGACTGGGAGCTCTGAGGGACTCTGGGTTGCGCTGAGGGCCTTGTGTCCCTCTCTGGGTTCAGAGTCTCGCTGCCAGACCTATGTGGGGGTTGAGGGTTCTGCCTATGGGACTGGAGGCCCCTCAGCGTTCGGGAATTCTGGAAGATCTCCGGGGACCCTCCAGGGGCCTGGAATCATGTGGAGGGTCGCAGCCCTGCGAAGGGGACTGGGGAGCCGAGAACGTACGGATCCTCGCTAGGGAGGTCTGGGGTCCTCCTGGAGCCCACGCTGGCGACGTGGGTCCTGCAGAAACATGGGGGCCGCTGCGTGTGTTGGGGTGTGTGGAAGGGCCAGGGAGAGCCCTGGGAGGAGGAGCCAAGTCGAAGGTATCTGGGTGACCGCAGGGCGAGGCAGGGTCTCAGAGTTGGAGACAGCACAGTTGGAACCTTCAGGTCTCACGTGGCTCTGGGTCCAACCTATTGACTTTATCCTTAAAATTTAGCCTGGCCACTTGTGGGTTAGGCTGATGCGGGGCGAGAGCGGGAACTCCCAACACTTAGGTGTTCAGACCGGCAGAAGGAGGGGCCCTGGAACATGACCCGACCCTGCCTGGGAGAATCCCCAACCAGGGGGGTTTGGAGGTGCGCCTGAACGTGAAAAGTGGACGTGGTTCCAGGCCCAGGTGCAGGAAGTTGTGGGAGGTGAGCGGAGGGGTTCTCAGGAACAGGATGGAGGAAAGTCTCATTGGTGTTAGCAGGCAGTAGGATTCTTGTATTCTCGGATTGTAGATCCAGGGAAAGGCTTTGAGCAGGAGAGGGACATAGGCTGATGGGAGGCTCCAGATATCTTTGGAGATCAGCAGAGCCAAAACCCCAAAACCGGAGGCTGCTGGGGGGCGGGCCTTGAGAAACATCCCTGGATCGACCTCGGGAGCCTCAGGTGGAGGGATGCCTGCTTCTCCTTCACTTCCCTTTCTCCTTCTTCCCTCCCTCTTACTCTCTCCTTCCTTCCGCTCGGCCTGTCCTAGGTGCTGGAACCGAAGTTAGAATAATGAGTCCCCTCCCTGGGAGGTATCAGAGGGTGATGGGGTCTGCAGTGGAAAGCCCGGAGGTCTGGGAGGGCCTCTGAGACCTCAGTGGTTGGACGCTGGGAGGGCTGCTGAGAGAACCGGGCAGTTACAGGCAGTGAGGCAGGGTGTCTGAGCTGGGCCCGCCAGGCCTTGCGGGCTGCGAAAAGGAGTTGGATGTTCACTGACATCCTGGGTCGCCTGGAAGAGCAGAGTGCTGTGTCCGCGGCAGTGATGCGCGGGTACTGGGGCCTCCCGAGATGATCTGCGAGCTCCACAGAGAGGTCCAGGCTAGAGGTGCTGCTCTGCTGGGTCGCTGCTCTGCTGGCACTCTGCTGGTGCCGCTCGTGCTGAGCCTAACAGGGGATTGAGTACCAAAGTAGAGGCCGAAGAGGGAAGAGAAAAGTCGGCAGGGGAGCCCCAGGATCGGATGTCTGAGGAGGCGTGGATGGGAGGTTCTGGGCACAGGGAGGGGCGGAAGAGGATCCTAGGAGGAGGGGCGGGCCCTCCTCACTGGGCTTGGAAGGGAGCCTCCTGACCCTGACCGTGCACAGGGTCTTTTGTGACCGTTAGGCAGTCGGCACTTGCAGGTTAGGGAGGGTGAGCAGTGAGAATAGGAGATTAGTGTGATTTAGAGACCTGACCTTATTACTGAGCAAATGTTTCTGGTTTCAGTTTACAAGTTACAGGCCTAGAGGGGTGCCTGGGTGGCTAAGTCAGTTTAGCAACCTACTCTTGATTTCAGCTCAGGTCATAATCCCAGGGTTATGGGATCGATCCCCGCCCTCCCCCAATTGGGGTCCACTAAGCGTGGAGCCTGCTTCAAATTCTCACTCTCCCTCTGCCCTTCTCCCCTGCTTGCACTCTCTGTCTCTCTCAAATTAAAAAATAAAGGGGCGCCTGGGTGGCTTGGTCGGTTAAGCGTCCGACTTCGGCTCAGGTCATGATCTCACGGTCCGTGAGTTCGAGCCCCGCGTCGGGCTCTGTGCTGACAGCTCGGAGCCTGGAGCCTGCTTCCGATTCTGTGTCTCCCTCTCTCTCTGCCCCTCCCCTGTTCATGCTCTGTCTCTCTCTGTCTCAAAAAAATAAATAAACGTTAAAAAAATTTTTTTTAAAAATTAAAAAATAAAATAAAAAAACAAGTTATAGGCATAGAGAAAATACCCTGTTAGTTATTTTAATGATGGATTTCTCAGCAGTCATTCTGAATTCCTGTGCTGTCCCATCACACTAGAGCTTTTCCTATTAAAGTTAGCATGTTTTTGCCTGATTAATGGGTAATTTTAATAATTAATTTAAATATTAATTACTTTAATGTTAAAATTAAAATTTAATATTATATTATAATAAAATCTAAAATATTAGTTTTAATATTAAAGTAATCTTTAGTTCACTTTTGTTGTTAATTATCATATGATAATACTAGTCGACAGCTCTCCTGAGCACATAATTTTATATAATTACATAATTACTGATACCAAATTGGTATTTACTGCATTCAAGCAGGAAAACCCAGCATCAGACTGATTACCAAAAGCGTTTCTTCTAAAACGTTTTTACAGATTAATAGCTGAAAACGTGTTATGAATTGTTAGAGAGTTTGTTATGTAGAACTTGATGAGAAATTCCTAATTGAAAAAGTCATCCCACTCAAATGTATAGTCTTTGTCCTGAAACTGGTAGTGGCCAGGAAATATGCTTTCCAAAGAGGTTGATTACAAAGGGAGGGAGAAGGAGAGGGCGATGGAATCATCAGGATAATTTAAGGTGGGAAAGACGGGGACAGGACTGCCACCGTGAACTAGGATGTGTGGGAGACGAACCTCTTTCCTGGCTGTGCCAGGCTCGCTGTAGGTCCGGAAGGTGGTCTTCACAGCACATGAAACAAAATAGGCAGCATCCCATTTCCAGATGCGGAAACCGAGGCCTCAGGGAGACGAATACCTGAAAAACCCACAGCAGAGGCCAGAAGGGAACCCCGGTCTCTACTCAAGCGTGTGCTCTCCACCACCTTACAGGCCAGCTAGGTGGTGGTGTTAGGGAGTGGGGGGATCCACACACAGCAGGAGCTCCCAGGGTTGAGTCTGAGCCCACTGCAGGCCCTCCAAGATGCAGCTGGAGTCTGGGGGGCGCACCCTCCCCAGCCTGGCCCCAGTCTCTATAAATAGCCTGAGTTCTGAGGGAGTGAGCTTGTGACCTTCTGGCAGGCACTGCCCTTCATGTCCCCCCCCCCCCCAGGCGGTCCTGGGAGTGCAGCTGGTGGTGACCCTGCTCACCGCCACCCTCATGCATAGGCTGGCACCGCACTGCTCCTTCGCACGCTGGCTGCTCTGCAATGGCAGGTGAGCCACAGCCCCGCCCCGCCCAGGTGGTGGGAGGAGCCCCACCGGGCCCCGCCCCCTGTGCCCCCGCCTCCACCCGCCTCACGTTCTGCAGTGTTTCTGGGGTTTTTTTAATTAATTAATTAATTTATTTTTTTAACATTTTTTTTTTTTTTTTTTTTGGGACAGAGAGAGACAGAGCATGAACGGGGGAGGGGCAGAGAGAGAGGGAGACACAGAATCGGAAACAGGCTCCAGGCTCCGAGCCATCAGCCCAGAGCCTGACGCGGGGCTCGAACTCACGGACCGCGAGATCGTGACCTGGCTGAAGTCGGACGCTTAACCGACTGCGCTACCCAGGCGCCCCGGTCTGGGGTTTTTTTTTAAAACAACAGTCTTGAGTTGTGCTTGACGTACAATAAACTGCAAATGTCTGAAGCACACAGTTGGGTCCGTTTTGACAGATGTCCACACCCATGAGACCACATCTCCACACGTGGAAGAGTAGCTGCTTCCCCCCACTCCTGCCTTGCCGCAGTCCAACCCCTTCTTCCACACTGCTCTCGCTGGAGATCTGTTTCCTGCAATGCTTTTTGTCCCTGTTTGGATCTCGGACACTTTCTGAGATCGGGTGGAAACTGTGAACTTTTTCTCCCGGACAACGCACATGCCTTCTCTGCCAGAAGAGATAGTCAGCAGATTTCAGGGGTGTCCAGGACCCCCCCCCCCACCATCCCCGCCACCCTGCCGTTTCCCCAGAGCTTCTCACTACACTCCTCTCTCCTCCGCCCCCCCCCCCCCCCCCGAGCAAACCTCCCAGCCCACGTCCCGGGCCTTCTCCTGACCTTGCATGGCCCCTGCCCATCTTGTCCCCATGTATTTTGGGTCCAGCTCTCCTCCTGACTCCAGTCCCGGGTTTGAGGATTCACTGCCTTGATCCCTCTGTGCCCGAGTTTTCCTGACTTCCGGTCTTTGCTCTCAGTCTCTTCCGATACAAGCACCCTTCTGAGGAAGAGCTTCGGGCCCTGGAGGGAAAGCCTAAGCCCAGAGGCAGGAAGGAGCGGTGAGTGAGCCCCCAGCCTTAGGTGAGCGGCTCTCATTCCAGGTGCAGCTCTGGGCATCGAGGAGAGTAGGGGACACCCCAGTCTGAGAAGCTATCACTGTCATCCATCTGGGTGTCTAATGCTTATTGGAAGTTTGCTCTGGACCAGCCCTGTGAGCAGGGGGCGGGTGGTGTCCTCGCCCTGGTGTGTAGAGACGGAGGTCTGGGGGGAAGGTAACTCCCAAGCCAGCTCCTCCTGTGCTCTGAGCCTGGCACCGGGCAGCCTCCCGGGATGGTGTGGGGTGGGCCGCCATGGCTGACTGGGGAGGAGAGAGCAGAGGATCCTGCTTTGATTCTCCCCCTTTATGGCTCCCCCCACCCAGGTGGGCCAATGGCTATAGTGAAGAGAAGCCCTTGTCTGTGCCCCGAGACGCCCCTTTCCAGCTGGAGACCTGCCCCCTCACAGCGGTTGATGCCCTTGGTAACAGTCCAGCTGAGTCCCCAACTCCCCAGCCTGAGCCCACACCGTGGAGGGATTGGTGGGGAGAGTGTCCCGCGCTGGCGCTGGGCGGAGGGCTGAGCTGCGCGCTCCCCGCAGTCCTGCGCTTCTTCCTGGAGTACCAGTGGTTCGTGGACTTCGCCGTGTACTCGGGTGGCGTGTATGTCTTCACAGAGGCCTACTACTATGCGCTGGGCCCGGCCAAGGAGACCAACATCGCCGTGTTCTGGTGCTTGCTCACCGTCGCCTTCTCCATGTATCCTTCCTCAGGCGCCCCAGTCGCTCAGGGAGGAGGGAGGCAGGTGGGAGCTGGACTTGAGCTCTCCTTTTTTACCCCCGTTTTCCCCTGCCCCCAATTGGTCTGTCATGGGCCGCCCTGCCACAAAACTTCCCAGGACTGGGTCGTATAAAGCAGTCATTATTTTATTCGCTCTCCTCCTGGGCTGGGCTCAGCTGGGCCGCCTCATCTCTGCGCCAAAGGGGTCCCACCTTCCGTCAGGCTAAGCCAAGCTTCCTGGGGGTAGCAGAAACACCAGCGAGGGAGAAGGGGTGCGGGGAGAAGGGGTGCCGCAGGCCTCCTGAGCCCCCACCCCCATCCCTGTCCCTTGTCTTGGCCAAAGCAACTCACCAGAGCAGACGCAGGGGCAGGAAAAGAGATGCCCCTCTGCTATGTTGTTTTGTTTTTTTGTTTTGTTTTTTAATGAAAGTGCCCAGAGAACAGAGGCAAACCTGTGACACCGAGGACCCAAGTCTGACAAAATGCCCTTGTGGAATGGGCATGTGAAGAAGAGAAGTCCATCTTGAAGCCCACACTGGTTCTGGAAAGCCCCATGGGTCTCTTTCAGAGCAGATTGGAGATACAGCCCTTGGATCTCTGATGGCTTCTCAGAGGAAAGGGAAAATTCACCTGCTGTGAATGCAGCCGGGAGGCCAGACCTCCTAAAGAGACAGACTTGCTGGCCATTTTAGTCAGAAATGGCCACAGGTAGTGTGATGAGGCCGAGCTGGAGGCCCAGGCCTGCCTTCCACCCATACACCCCAACCCAGCTGACACAGGCATGAGCAGCACCGGACCTTGTGTCCTGGGCTTGTCCAGCAGCTTACTTGCTCTCCTCCTCGGTCACTGCCCTGCCCCCCGAGACTCCAAACCCCAGCTGTGGTGTTCGGGTTCTAGAGCTGGGGGATCACTGGCTGGGAGTGGGGGAGGGGGCACTAGAGCTGCTCATGGCTTCCTTAGCCCTGCCCCCAGCAAGATGTTCCTGACAGTGACCCGGTTGTATTTCAGCGCAGAGGAGGGGGGTGAACGCTCTGTCTGCCTCACCTTTGCCTTCCTCTTCCTGCTCCTGGCCATGCTGGTGCAGGTGGTGAGGGAGGAGACTCTCGAGCTGGGCCTGGAGCCAGGTATGTGCAGTCTTTGGGGCATGGGGTCCCCACGCCCATCACTCCCTCCCGGAAGTTGGTGAGGGTGGGGTTTAAGCGGCACGGAACAGGTGAAGGAGGGACTTCTTGGGCCTGAGTGTCTCTATGGATGCTGGCTACCCTGGGCACCCCCCAGGCTTTGGGGGCAAGAGGATATCCTGTCTCACTGTCTCTGATGCCCAGCCTGCAGCTGGGCACTTCTCCACAGGGCACTTCTGTTCCCCTCATCTGTCCTCTCCCTGGCAGCCATTGCGATTTAATATCTACCTAGTCGAATTTAATCTGGTGAAGGAAATGGGTAAATGGCACGAAATTCATAAAGTGCAAGAGGATACGTATCGAGGAAAAATCGCCCACACTGACTCTCCTTCCGAGAGGAAACCTGGGGGGCCACTTTCCTTTGCTCCCATGAAGTGGTAGAGTTTATGGCTCTTCCACCACCGTTTCCCCTTAAAAGCATCAATTTGGAGTTTGTCCCTTGATGCTACATACGGTGTGGTTTTTTTGGTAGTACCCACATAGTATTTCATTTAGTGGATGTCCCATGATTATTTAACCAGTCTGCTACTTACAGACATCTAACTCTCTCACTATTAAACAATGTTATACAACATTGCGTTATAAAACAGTGTTATATGGGAATAGCCTTACGCATGTGGCCCTGTGCGAGAAAGTGCATTTGTAATTTTGATAATGTTGCAACTTACCATTTAGGAAAAGATGAATGAAGTTCCTGTTTCCTTAAATTCTCTCCGATGTGTTTCCTCAGACTTTTTTTGTCTTGGGTAACCTGATGGATGAAAATATAAGCGAGGTTGAGTACCTTTTCATATGTTGAAGAGTCATTTCTATCTTCCGTCCAGAAAAGTTCTGTTCTTTTGCCCAGTTTTCTACTGGGTTGTTGGCTCTTTTATTGATTTGTAGGAGCTCTTTGTATATTAAAGACAGTAGCCTTTGTGTGTGATAGTAGCTGCAAATATTTTTTCTTAGTTGCTGATTTTTCTTTTGACTTACTCTTTGGATGATCTTTCAAAAATATAATTTGGATCACATCACCTCTCTGCCTAATACCAGACTCCAGTGTCTTTGGATAAAGATCAAAATACTCACCATGGTCCGCACACCTCTCTGCCTGCTCCTTGAGCTTCATCTTCACCAATTCTCCCTGCTTTTTGATTTTTAAAATTATATAATGTTTTATATATATAAACACGCACACATCGATGAATATGTATATGTAAATTACAAAGCAAAAGAACAATGTAATGAGCTCACCTCTCAAATGAATACTAGAACACTCCCAACGTTCCTGCGTGATTCTGGTGCTGCTTCCCAATCCCACCAACCTTCCTCCCCTACTCACAGCCCCATCCAGTCTCTCAAACTTTGTGTTTATCATTCCTTTGCCTTAAAAAACAAACAAAAAAAGTTTCATCACTCATGCTTCTGTCCCTGAAGAATTCATCATACAGTTTTGCTCACCGTCTCGGATGGTGTCCGCCAGTGTGCAGTCTGCCCGCTGGTACTTTTCTGTCTTCGGTGGTATTGTTTGCGAAACTAGGCCACGTTGGTCTGGGTGGCTTTAGTTCGTCTCTTCTCACGGATGAATGATGTTCTCTCATGAGACCACTTGTCTTTACTTTTTCTTTCTCCTGTTGATGGACATTTAGGTGGTTTCCAGATTTTAGCTTTTCACAGTCGCTGCGGGGAATATTCTTTAAAAAAAATTTTTTTTAGCATTTTAAAAAATTTTATTTTGGGGGGCGGAGAGAGAGAGAGAGAGAGCGAGCAGGGGAGGGGCAGAGAGAGATGGAGACACAGAATCTGAAGCAGGCTCCAGCCTCTAGGCTGTCAGCACAGAGCCCAACGCGGGGCTTGAACTCACACTCTGCGAGATCATGACCTGAGCCGAAGTCAGACGCCCAACTGACTGAGCCATCCAGGCACCCCTAAAAGTTACCCTTTTAACCATTTTTTTTTATTAAAAAAATTTTTTTTTAAATGTTTATTTATTTTTGAGACAGAGAGAGACAGAGCATGAACAGGGGAGGGGCAGAGAGAGAGGGAGACACAGAATCTGAAACAGGCTCCAGGCTCTGAGCTGTCAGCACAGAGCCCGACGTGGGGCCCGAACCCACGGACCGTGAGATCATGACCTGAGCCGAAGTCGGACGCTCAACCGACCAAGCCACCCAGGTGCCCCCCCTTTTAACCATTTTTAAGCATACACTTCAGTGGCATTAAGTACATTCACATTATTGTGCGAACATCATCACCATCCATTTCCTGCCTTTTCGCCTTGTGAATCTGAAACTCTGTCCCCATTAAACACTGACTCTCCATCCCCCAGCCCCAGCCCTGGGCTCCTTCCATCCTACTTTCTGTCTCTATGAACCTGACCACTCTTGGTGTTTTATATGAGGGGAATCATGCAGCATCTGTCTTTTAGTGGCTGGCTTATTTCACTCAGTGTAATGTCCTTAAAGTTCATCCATGTTGTAACCAATGTCCAAATCTCCTTCCTTTTTAAGGCTCAATAATATTCCATCGCATGAATATACCCCATTTTGCTCATCCATTCAGGTATCGATGGACATTTATGTTGCCTTATGTTTTAGCTATTGTGAACCGTGTTGCTCTGAACATGGGTGTACAACCATCTCTTCAAAACCCTGGGTTTTCTTCTTTTTTTAAAAATTATTTTTGTTTTTTTCTAAATTTACATCCAAGTTAGTTAGCATATAGTGCAACAACGATTTCATGAGTAGATTCCTTAATGCCCCTTCCCCATTTAGCCCCTCCCCCTCCCACAACCCCTCCCGTAACCCTCTGTTTGTTCTCCATATTTAAGAGTCTCTTCTGTTTTGTCCCCCTCCGTGTTTTTATATTATTTTTTCTTCCCTTCCCTTGTGTTCATCTGTTCTGTGTCTTAAAGTCCTCATATGAGTGAAGTCATACGATATTTGTCTTTCTCTGACTGACTGATTTTGCCTAGCATGATACCCTCCGGTTCCATCCACATAGTTGCAAATGGCAAGATTTCATTCTTTTTGGTTGCCGAGTAATACTCCATTGTATATAGATACCACATCTTCTTTATCCATTCAGCCATCGATGGACATTTGGGCTCTTTCCATACTTTGGCTGTTGTTGATAGTGCTGCTATAAACACTGGGGTGTATGTGCCCCTTTGAAACAGCATACCCATATCCCTTGGATAAATGCCTAGTAGTGCAATTGCTGGGTTGTAGGGTAGTTCTATTTTTAATTTTTTGAGGATCCTCCATACTCTTTTCCAGAGTGGCCACACCAGTTTGCGTTTCTACCAGCAGTGCAAAAGAGATCCTCTTTCTCCGCATCCTCGCCAACATCTGTTGTTGCCTGAGTTGTTAGCTATTCTGACAGGTATAAGGTGGTATCTCATTGTGGTTTTGATTTGTCTTTCCCTGATGATGAGTGAGGTTGAGCATCTTTTCATGTGTCGGTTGGCCATCTGGATGTCTTCTTTGGAGAAGTTCTCTTCATGTCTTTTGCCCATTTCTTCACTGGATTATTTGTTTTTTGGGTGTTGAGTCTGATAAGTTCTTTATGGATTTTGGATACTAACCCCTTATCTGATATGTTGTTTGCAAATATCTTCTCCCATTCTGTCAGTTGCCTTTTAGTTTTGCTGATTGTTTCCTTCGCTGTGCAGAAGCTTTTTATTTTGATGAGGTCCCAATAGTTCATTTTTGCTTTTGTTTCCCTTGCCTCCGGAGATGTGTTGAGTAAGAAGTTGCTGCAGCCAAGATCAAAGAGGTTTTTGCCTGCTTTCTCCTCGAGGATGTTGATGGCTTCCTGTCTTACATTGAGGTCTTTCATCCATTTTGAGTTTATTTTTGTGTCTGGTGTAAGAAAGTGGTCCAGGTTCATTGTTCTGAATGTCGCTGTCCAATTCTCCCAGCACCACTTGCTGAGGAGACTGTCTTTTTCCATTGGCTATTCTTTTCTGCTTTGTCAAAGATTAGTTGGCCATACGTTTGTGGGTCCATTTCTGGGTTCTCTATTCTGTTCCATTGATCTTAGTGTCTGTTTTTGTGCCACCCTGGGTATAGACCAGAGGTGGAATTGCTGGATTATATGGTAATTCTGTTAATTTTTTTAAGTTTATTTTATTTATTTTGAGAGAGCAAGAGTGCAAGCAGTGGAGGGGCAGAGAGGGAGAGAGCGAATCCCGTTGTGGGGCTCAATCTCACGAACCGTGAGATCATGACCTGAGCCAAGATCGAGTCGGATGCTTAACCAACTAAGCCACCCAGGCACCCCACAAAGAGTTTATTTTTAAGTTATCTCTACATCCAACATGAGACTTGAACTCACAAGCTTGAGATCAAGAGTTGTACTCTCTACCAACTGAGCCAGCCAGGCACCACCCCGCCCCCCGCTTTGCCTTTTGTTTGAACCTATTTTTTTGGTGATCAGTTTTCAGAGTTCTCTATGTTCTATATTCGGGATATGAATCCCTTATCGTATGTATGATTTGCAAATATTTTCTCCAGTGATGTGGGTTGCCTTTTCACTCAATTGATTGTGTGTGTGTGTGTGTGTGTGTGTAAGTTTATCTATCCATTTTGAGAGAGAGAGAGAGAGAGAGAACATGGGAAAGGCAGAGAGAGAGGGAGAAAGAGAATCCCAAGCAGGCTCCACACCGTCAGTGTGGAGCCCGACCCACAGCTCAAACCCATGAACTCTGAGATTATGACCTGAGCCGAAATCAAGAGTTGACGCTTAACTGACTGAGGCACCCAGGCACCCCAGTCGTATCTTTTGATGTACAAAAATGTTTAATTCTCATGAGTCCAAATTATCTACTTTTTTTTTGTTGTGTGTACCTTTGGTATCATATCCAAGACATCATTGTCAAATCCAATGTTATGAAGCTTTTCTTGGGCTATATATTTTTATTTTTTTTTTCTTGTTGGTTTTCAGAGTTTCTTTATATATTCTGGAAACTAAACCTTCGTTACATGTGTTGCACATACTTCCTCCTATCAAATCTGACACACCATTATTTCATGAACTGCTGAAAGAAGATAAAAAACACTGTTACTTAAAGTATTATATGCCATCAATGGTCCTATGTATCCCGATTTTAAAGAAGTTAAAATGTGGGTGTGAGCGGGGGAGAACTGTATCCTCTAATTTGTGGTGCAGCTTTTCACTTTCTTTGTGGTGTGTTTTCCTCTTGAAAAAAATTGTCCCCAAATGCTGTATTTTGAAAAATTTCAAACGTACAGAACAGTTCAAAGACTCCTCTAATGACACTCCATACGCCCTTGACCTAGCTTCCTTTGGCCATGTTTGCGTTATCTTTTCTCCACACGCACACACACCACACTTTTTTGGGCTGAGCCATTGAATACAGCTGTAACCTTCACCTCTGGTGTCTTTTGATGGACAGCAAGCAATTCATTATTTTAGTTGATTTTTGTCTTGAAGAAATTTCCTTCCTTTCCCTACAATCAGAAAGACTTTTATATTTTCCAACACAATATTTCAAGTTTTGGGGGTGCCTGCGTAGCTCAGTCAGTTGAGCATCCTTCTCTTGATTTTGGCTCAGGTCGTGATCCCAGGGTCGTGGGATCGAGCCTTGGGTCGGGCTTTGAGCTAAGTGTGGAGCCTGCTTAAGATTCTCTCTCTCTCTCTCTCTCTCTCTCTCTCTCTCTCTCTCTATCTCTCCAAGTGCCCCTCTCTCCCACTTGCACTTGTGCTCTCCCTCTCTCAAATACTATATACGTATATACTCCAAGTTTTACCTTTCACATAAACCCTTAAATTCCTGGTAGTTCACTACTGTGTTATGAGATAGGGATCAAACTGAGTGTTTTCCATGGGATAACCTTGCTATACAATTGTATTTTTAGTGAATTGTGGGTTCTTGTGGTTTCCTTTCATCTTGTCCAACTTTTCCCTTTTGTGTGGCTAGGACCTCTGGCTTTTGTATTATATAGCACTCCTCTGGTCGGCTTCTTTCTCTTGTTTCCAATTTCTTAGTTGGCTACTGACGTCATTAATTTTTAGCTTCTTCTGTTTCTAGCATTTATCACATATACGGCTGTAAATATTTTACTAAGTCCCACTTTAGTCCACCCCATAAGTTTTGACTTGTAATTTTCATCATCAGGCAGTTCTGGGTATTTTATTTTATTTTATTAAAAAATTTTTTTTTTTAACGTTTATTTATTTTTGAGACAGAGAGAGACAGAGAGCACGAATGGGGGAGGGGCAGAGAGAGGGAGACACAGAATCTGAAACAGGCTCCAGGCTCTGAGCTGTCAGCACAGAGCTGGACGCGGGGCTCGAACTCACAGACCGCGAGATCATGACCTGAGCTGAAGTCGGTCGCTTAACCGACTGAGCCACCCAGGAGCCCCTATCAGTGTTTTCTTTACATGTTTTGTGGCTAACTGACAAGGTGTTTACAAGTTTAGAATTGCTACATATTCCTGGTGAATCAACCATTTTATTAGGATGTATTCTGATTCTAATAATACATTCTGTCTTACTGTAGTTTGTGTGGCAAAAATGTAGCCTTTCCAGCTTTCTTTTCTTTAGTTGACATATAATTGACATATAACATTGTTAGTTTCAGGTATACAACATCAAGATTTAATATTTGTATACATTACAAAATGATCCCTAGGATTAATCTGGTTAACATTCATCACCATACAGTTATAACTTTTTTTGTTCTTGTGATGATCTACTCCCTTAGAAACTCTCAAATACACAATACCACCTTTCTTTTGATTAGTATTTGTCATGACTTTTTAACATCCCTTTTCTTTCAACCTTACAGGAACCTTATGTCGAGGTATGTCTCCTTTAAAAAACATAGAGCCGCGGGGCGCCTGGGTGGCTCAGTCCATTAAGTGTCTGACTTCGGCTCAGGTCATGATCTCATGGCTTGTGAGTTAGAGCCCCCACATCGGGTGGGCTCTGTGCTGACAGCTCAGAGCCTGGAGCCTCTTCAGATTCTGTGTCTTTCTCTCTCTCTCTCTGCCCCTCCCCCACTCACACTCTGTCTCTCAAAAACAAATAAACATTAAAAAATTTTTTTTAAAAACATATAGCTGGGTATTTTCAATCAAGTCTGACAGTCTGTGTCATTTAACTTTAAAGTTTAACCTGCTTACATTTATTATGATTACTGACATATTTGACATCGTTTCTGCCATCTTGCCTTTTCACTTTCTATTTGTTCTTTTTCTGTGATTGCTGTCAACATTGGCTGCCAGTCTAATTGTCTTTCCTCTATAGGTGATCTGTCTTAAATCCCTGGCTGCTTTGCGATCTCTTTGTTTTTGGTATTCCAGTTTCACTACAGTGTCTAGGTATGGATTTCATTGTATTTATCCAGTTTGATATACTTTGTGTGTGTCATTCATTCTGCAGACTTTTCAGTCATTCTTTTCCAAGATCTCTCCTCCTCCATTCTCTCTTCACTTCTCTCTCTCGGCCTCCTTTTTGACTGATGCTGCAATTTCTATGCTCTTAATCTCCCTTCATATTTCCTACCTTTTTATCTTTCTGAGTTGGAATCTGAGTGATCTTCGGATCCAATTCATTAATTCCTCCTTTGGCTGATTTGAATATGCCATTTAACAACCTATCATTCCAATAATTGTATTTTCCCTTTGGGTGAGCTTAATTGGTTCCTTTGCAAATATACCTGGTCATCTGAGGTAGCCTCGTGTCACCTTTCTGTGACTCCAACTTTTATTTTCCTCAATCGTTTCACACATGATAACACCTACAAAATTTCTGTAGTCTGCAGGGTATAAACTTGTCTGTCTTTCTTTTTTCTTTTTTTCTTTCTGCTGACTCTCCTTTATCATGATTTATTCCCTGGTGTGTTTGATGATTTTGGTTGTGAGCTCATTTTTATTTGCTTTTATTCTGTGGAAAATCCAAGGGCCTGCATTGAGGATTCTTCCCAAAACGTTGGTTTTCTCCTATGGGAGTCCTTCATGCCCCTCTGGATTCCTGGTATAATCCAGGAAGCTCAGACTCAGTAGTCTACCCCACCCCCATCTCCCCTAGTCCAATCAAGGGTGTCTGCCTGGTACAGCTTCCTATTCGTTGAAAAAAAAAAAAAAATCGCCCATATCCAGAGCACAAAGTAGTCCTTTTGCCTGGCACCAGGCCTGGCTCCCACTGGTTCATTCCTCTCTGGGAAGTAGAAGCACACTCTGAGGCTCCAGCAGTTATTAGACACTGCCCTCTCCTTGTCTTCCCTAGGCCTCGCCAGTATGACCCAGAACTTGGAGCCACTTCTGAAGACGCAGGGCTGGGACTGGGCGTGAGTCCTGGGAAGTGAGGTGGGGCCAGGGCAGGCTGTGACCTGCAGGTGGGGTACTGACAGGCTTCAGAGCCTCCTGACCCTCCTCTTCTCCTCAGGCTCCCTCTGGCCAAGCTGGCTATCCGCATGGGGCTGGCATTCGTGGGATCCATGCTGGGGGCCTTCCTCACCTTTCCAGGCCTGCGGCTGGCCCAGACACACCTGGATGCGCTGACCATGTCGGAAGACCGGCCCATGCTGCAGTTATGCGGAGTGCCAGATGGGAGGGCGGCTGGGAATCTAAAGGAGGGGCTGGGGGGATGGTGGGTGCCCAGGACTCACTCCTCTGCGCCCTTGCCCCGTAGGTTCCTTCTGCAGATGAGCTTCCTGTCCCCTCTGATCATCCTGGGGCTCTGGACCAAGCCCATTGCACGGGACTTCCTGCACCAGGCACCTGCTGGGGAGATGACCTTCTCCCTGTGCGAATCTGGTGGGGTTGGGAGGGAGGGCAGCTGGGGGCCCCTCTGTGTACCCCAGTCTCTGAGCCTCAGGGAAGAGCCTTGGGTCCTGGGGGAAAATCCCGGGGCAGGGGTGGCCTCCCAATCCCCTCATTCCCCTCCCCACAGGCTGTCGGACTCAGCCTTCGACTCACTGCGCCTCTGGGTGCTGGTGGCGTTGTGCCTGCTAAGGCTGGCCGTGACCCGGCCCCACCTGCAGGCCTACCTGTGCCTGGCCAAGGCCCGCGTGGAGCAGCTGCGGCGGGAGGCCGGCCGCATAGAGGCCCGTGAGATCCAGAGGCGGGTACGGGCTCCCGAGGTTGGGAGGGAACACGGGGCTCAGGGCAGGATCCCGATCCCTGGGGCGTAGGGTCACCCCAAGCCCAGAAGGCTGCCCCCTGCCACCTCCCCCCGCCCCGTAGCCACTGCTACCTGCCCACTAGGTGGTGCGGGTCTACTGCTACGTGACAGTGGTGAGCCTGCAGTACCTGACGCCCCTCATCCTCACTTTCAACTGCACGCTGCTGCTCAAGACGCTGGGTGAGAAGGGGCCTGGGCGGGGCCGGGGCGGGGCCAGGGGCGGGGCGGGGCGGGGAGGGCGGCCGCTGGTGTTAGAGCTGAACTAGGTGGAGGAGGTGGAGCCGGAGACCCGACCTGGTGGTACGTGGGGGTAGGGTGGGGGTAGGGTGGGGGTGGAGCCCGGAGGGCCTGGGGACGCGGAGAGGGGAGGAGGGGCCCGAAGTCGGGGTAGGGGCCAGGAGTCAGAGTTTGGGATGGTGGCGATGGGTGGGGGTCCCAGCGGTCAAACCCCGCCTGTGCCTTCACCTTCACAGGCGGCTACTCCTGGGGCCTGGGCCCGGTTCCCATGCTGTCCCCTCCCGCGTCCTCAGCCCACGATCGCCTGGTGGGCCCCGAGGAGGATGAGGCCCAGCAGACGGCGGCCCGGATCGCAGGGGCCCTGGGCAGCCTGCTCACGCCCCTCTTCCTCCGCGGCGTCCTCACCTTCCTCATCTGGTGGACCGCCGCCTGCCAACTGCTCTCCAGCCTCTTCGGCCTGTACTTCCACCGGTACCTGGCGGGCTCCTAGCCGCCCGCAGAAGACGCTCCTGGGGCCCCGAGGTCCGGGCCGAGCTCGCGGTTCCCGGCCGCCTCCTCCGTGTGTGCCTCAGTGTCCTCAGGTGCAAGACGGGCCTGGGAGTCCCCGCAGCGCCTGCTGTGCGGGTCCACTTCACCGCAGTGCCTGAGCTGTGGCCCCCTTGGATCCCAGGTTTCTGCCTCAAAACTGTTGCCCTGGGCCCAGTGGCAGAGGATCCCAGGGCCATTGTTCCCAGATGGCACGCCCCCTCCCCCATTTGAGGCAGAAGTGGGGGTTCATTCTTCTGAATAAAAGAGCAGACTGCTTTTACAAAGAGGATTGCAGTGGTTTGGGAGGCGGCTCTCTGCATGTTGGTGTGGCTCAGGCCACCTGGGTACCTGTGGGGGCTTCTGGGGGATGAGCCTCCGTGCTGAGCGAAGGGCCACTCAGAGCAAAGGCCTGGGAGCAGGAAGTGAAGAGAGGAGGAAAGGTGGGGAGAAGAAACGCAAGTGTTGTAAAACTTCCAGTTCCAATGGGTCTGGAGGCGACAAGTCAGGGGAGAAGAGGAAGACAGGGGCTGGAGAAGGAAGAAAGGCAGTCAGGGCAAGAGGGAGGAGAGGGAGGAAGTGGCCGGGAGCGGGAGTGGATCCAGAGGAAGAGAAGGGAGGGAAATGGAGGTGGCGGATAAAGTTGTAGAGATCTTGCAGGAGGAACAGAGACATAAAAGATAATGGAAAACATGGGGCGCCTGGGTGGCGCAGTCGGTTAAGCGTCTGACTTCAACCAGGTCATGATCTCGCGGTCCGTGAGTTCGAGCCCCGCGTCGGGCTCTGGGCTGACGGCTCGGAGCCTGGAGCCTGTTTCCGATTCTGTGTCTCCCTCTCTCTCTGCCCCTCCCCCGTTCATGCTCTGTCTCTCTCTGTCCCAAAAATAAATAAAAAACGTTGAAAAAAAAAAAAAAAGATAATGGAAAACAAGGGAGGGAACAAAGGAAATCAGAGGACTGACCCAGAAGAATCTTCCAAAGAAAGAGAGCTCTGGAAAGAGACATCCAAGCAGAGGGAGACGCTGATGGAGCCAGGCAATGGGAACTCCCCAGGACCGCACGGTTTCGGGTGCTGCGGGACGAGAACCCCATCCCTAGGCACGTGTCCGGGAAGTTCCAGAATGAAGTCCCAGCGAGGACAGAACAGGCCACACCTACTGGCCCAGGACTCCGAGATGATGGAGCGTGGTCTCCTCGTTCTGCTGGTCCCACGCTATGGCCGACACCCCGGGAGCCCCCGAAACCGGTGCCCTGAGCCCACTGGCACAGACCCCCGGCGGTGGTGCCTCTGGCCACCTGGCCCTTCCCTTGCTCAGCCAGGGCTCTGCGTGCTCTCTGCTCTCAGAGCTCAACACCACGTGGTTTAGGGACACACAGGAAGTTGAAAACACCTAAAGAAAAGCAAGAGAGTGACCGGCACGAGGCGCACATGGGCCAGCCAAGGCAGGAAGAACCCATGACGGTCACAGGCTCTCACTGCCGTGCGTTAAACCACAGCGGTCTTACAGACTTTTTTTGGGACACATTTCACAATTAAAAAAAAAAAAAAAAAAAAAAAAGAGAAACAAGGTGGAGCCACAGAGAAAAATAGGGAAGACAGAAGGGGGTGGTCAGGACCCTGTGTTTTCAGGAGGGGAAGTATTACCTTGTTAACTGCCATGTCAGTGGTAGTCACCACACCTCAGGGCTTCTCACAGGAGGGATAATTCTGCCCCACAGGGTTACTAGTCAATGTCTGGAGGCATTATTTTCTGGAGACATTTTTGGTTGTCATGATTGAGAGGGGACAGGGACACTGCTGCATCTGGTGGGCGGAGGCCAAGGGTGCTGCTCAACAACCTGAGGTGCCCAGGATGGCCCCACCCCGGAAGTCCGCAATGCCCCGGCCCAGAAGCCCTATGTTACAAGAAACGCAATGTGTCGTTTCTAAACCGGCTGAAGAAAAGAGGATTTAAAAGAAAAAGAAAAAAAAGGGGTGCCTGGGTGGCTCAGTTGGTTAAGTATCCGACTTCGGCCCAGGTCATGATCTCATGGTTCATGAGTTCAAGCCCCGCGTCAGGCTCTGTGCTGACAGCTCAGAGCCTGGAGCCTGCTTCAGATTCTGTGTCTCCCCCTCTCTCTGCCCCTCTCCAGCTCAAACACTCTCTCTCTGTCAAAAATAAATTAAAAAAAAAAAAATTAAAATTAAAAAATAAAAGAAAAAGGAAAACCCAATGGCAAGTCAAACTTTCAATGACTCCAGAGAAACGAGCAAAGGAGAAAAACGGAAAGAAAAGGCACAAAACAAACTGGAAGCAGGACCCAAGATGCACCTTGAAACCACTCCTGTCCGGGTCCCTGGGACCTCCACCTTGTCCAGTCCTCAGGCCTCCTCCTGACCTTGCTGTCTCTTCCCCTGTCACCGCCTGGTCACCGCCCACGCCCTGGATGTCCTGCTGCTTTCCCCCGTCAGAATAGTGAGGATCTGCAAGGCTGGTGACTGGCCTTGGTGAGGATAGGCGCTGAATGACATCCTCCCCAAATTCACAGAAGCCCTAACCTCTAGGACCTCAGAGTGGGGCCGGATTTGGATACCAGGGCTTTAAAGAGATGATTACGTTAAAACGAGGCCATGAAGGTGGGTCCTGAGAAGAGGAAATTTGCTTTTTTTCTTTTTTCCATTACAACAAAATTTAGATACAGAAAAGCACAGAGGGAAGACGATAGGAAGACAGCCGGCAGCCAAGAAAAGGCCTGAACACATCCTTCCCTCATGACCTCGGAAGGAATCAAACCCGCTGACACGTTGATTTTGGACTTCTGGTCTCCAGAACTGTAAGAGAATACATTTGGGTTTTTAAGCCCCCCGGTCTGGGGTACTTTGTTAAGGCGGCCACAGGAAACTCAAGACAGTGAGGGTATGTGATATAAATGGCTATCATCTCCTTGCAGGAGTATCTGGCATTTCTGTTCATCTCTGGATAGATTTCCCCAAAAGATGACCCTGTCACGAGGACTCAGGGCCCATGGTTTACCTGGGAGGTCACCCCAGGGAGACTCCCTGGGGATGGAGAAATGAAACAGGGAGGGAGGAGCCCTGTGGGGGTGCCAAAGAACAGGTGACTAAGCGGGCAACCCCGGGCTTGGTCCTGCTGGGGACCTGGGGGGACAGTTAGATCTGACCCGAGTGAACCCACCCCAGTGGTGAAGGACTGTCCACAATCATTGGCCGAGGGCTGCTCCTGGGGTGTTGAGTCATGCTCCTACGGGGAAGCCCCCAGACTGGGTTGCAGCGGCTTACAGCCAAAAGCAGTTGCTGGCAGCCGTGACTGCTGGACTTAGGAATGGGCACTGGCAGCATCAGTTAACATATCCCTTGATCCCTACCTAGCAATTTCGTTCCTGGAAACCCATAGACACACTAGTGCATGAACACAAAGAGGCACATAACAGACTTGCTTCAGAGAGTGCCAAGAAGCTCAACGCTGTCTTCAATAAACAGGATAACGTGACTCATATTGCCAGAAGTTGAGAGGCAGTTGAGAGCTTCAGGCAAGGCTGGATCCAGCAGCCCAGACAATGTCACAAATACGCCAACCCCTCTGTTCATCTCTGCTCCATTTTCTGCAGTGTCAGTTTCACCCTGGGATTGCTTTCTACCTTGTGATCACAGGATAGTCCCAACAACTGCCTGGGCTGGTGTTTCTTCCCACAGGGCCAGTGGGAGAGACAAAGGGTGCTTCCAGAAGTTCTATCTGGAAGTGGTTAGTAAATATGTTCTCTGCTGTCATGGGTGCAGATGGAGTCACGTGCCCACCTCTATATTTTAGGGGATGCCACAGTGGTTGGGGGAAAGTGGGGAGTTGACCCAGACCCTCCCAGGTTTAGGGGCTGGTACAAGAGGTGGGACTGACCGGAAATCAGTAGGACGTGAGAGGCAAGCTCAGCAGTCCCCAGGAGCCACTACCTCGTTGTCACGGCAACAGATCACGAACAACCTCAATGACCATCAATAAGGGATGTCATCACAGGCCACCACCCCAGGGAAACGCCAACCTGTGGCTAAACTGAGACAAACAGTACACAGTAGAGACCAATGTGCAAGAAATATGATGGATTGAAAGCAGCTCGCAGAGCAGTTCAGGGTCAGCAAGGTAGAATGTACTCGAATCACACCCCCACACGAGTGCGCACATCCAGTCGCCCCTCCTCCCCTGGCGTGTGGAGGCTGCCACTCCCCACCTCTGCTCAGGTGAGCCCTACAAGTTGGTCCAGGTAATGGGCTGCAGTCTCAATGGCCACTGAGACCTCTGGTGGCCTCCTTATCCTCGTGCCCCTGCTGACAGCCACACTCGCTCCTAAAGCCTCGAGCGGCCAGGGAGCGGAGTCCCCAGCACATGGCAGACAGGCAGGGCATGGGAGAGAAACCACAGGACTTTGTGGCCATGCTGGCTGCAGCAGGATGCAACCCATCCTGACTGATGATGTGGCTCGTCATGCGTGTCCTCAAAAGAGACGAGTGTTGGGGCGCCTGGGTGGCTCAGTCGGTTAAGCGTCCGACTTTGGCTCAGGTCAGGATCTCACGGTTCGTGAGATCGAGCCCCACGTTGGGCTCTGTGCTGACAGCTCGGAGCCTGGAGCCTGCTTCGGATTGTGTCTCCCTCTCTCTCTGCCCCTCCCCTGCTCACGCTGTCTCTGTCTCTCAAAAATAAATAAATGTAGGGGCGCCTGGGTGGCGCAGTCGGTTAAGCGTCCGACTTCAGCCAGGTCACGATCTCGCGGTCCGCGAGTTCGAGCCCCGCGTCAGGCTCTGGGCTGATGGCTCAGAGCCTGGAACCTCTTTCCGATTCTGTGTCTCCCTCTCTCTCTGCCCCTCCCCCGTTCATGCTCTGTCTCTCTCTGTCCCAAAAATAAATAAAAAACGTTGAAAAAAAAAATAAATAAATGTAAAAACAAACAAACAACAACAACAAAAGGGACGAGTGTTTATGCACAGGATGGCTCCGGAAGGACACATGAGAAACTGGTAACAGAAGACACCTTGGCGGAGGGAATGGGCAGGCCGACCTACTTCTCACCGTAACTCTTTTACAGTCTGAGTTTTCTAGAAGACCATGCTAGGTATTAATAATTGAAACAATTATTACATTAAAAAGGTTTATTCAAGGGATGCTTGGCTGGCTCAGTTGGTAGAGCTGGTAATGTCCCCCCAAATCTCAGGGTCCTGAATTCAAGCCCCACGTTGGGCATGGAGCCTACTTAAAAAAAAAAAAAGGGTGGGTGGGGGGTTATTCAAGAATATATTTAAAAATCTGTCAAAATAACCTCAACCCTGTTTTTGGTTTGAAAGGGAGGGAGGGTTGGGGGTTAGAGCCGAAGAGAAGAGACATGGGCAGAAAAAAAAGTCATTTTAATTTTTATTAAATATACTCTCTTGGCACAAATCTTTTAAAATATATAAACATTATATATAAACAAAGTGTCTTCATGGCATCAAAATGTAACTCCAGATCAAGATGGACACCGGTGGGAGGGGTGTGACCACGGAGGGCACCAGCCCAGCTGTGTGTGTGGCTGAGGCCCACTCGACTGGGAGCCACCTTGGGGAGGCACGGTGGGGCTGGCGGGACCTGGGGGCCCCTCCCCTCTGCCACCCGGCCTGAGGCTCAGAGAGCCATTCGTTTGGTCTCACCTGCCTGCGGTGGACCCCCCAGCCCCTGCTGCTTTCTCCTGCCTGGTGGCCCTTGGGTCCCCAGCCCGTCTCCCTGTGAGGGGTCCCTGCCTCTCCTGCCGAGCATGGGCGCTGGGCAGGGCGAGGACAGGAGGAGCGAAGTCCACCCAACAAAACAGCCTTGAGACCCTGGGGATGAGAGCCAGGCTGGCCGGCAGACACATGCAAGGAAGGACAGAGAGAGGGGTCTTCATACCTGCAGGGGTCCCAGGCAAGGACGCCAACGGGACAGAACAAAGGGGAGAAATGAAGGTCACGACTGGAAATGTGCATGGGGCAAACACGCCCTCTTAGACCCTTTCACACATCGTGGCTGAGGAGCTCTCTGTGAAAACCGACCCTCTGGTCACCTCTGCCTGGAACCAGATCACACGGGTCGGGGTTTACTGTGACTAGACCCAGGGTCAGCCAGATTGAAGAACAAAACCAAAAGAAATCAAGAAACTCCCAAAGTCATTCTGAAATGTGACACCGAGCAGACCCTAGGGGACTTCTCCATGAGACCAGCTCCCTGGAGGTGCCCTGGGGTTCCCCAATTTCTCCGAGAATCCCCCCCTGGGCTACACACGGTCTCAGAGGCCCCCATTTTGGGAAGATCAAGGCTGCAAGTTGCCTCCATGCGCTCTATTCATGGAAATCCGACAACCCTGTGGGTCTTAAACTGCCCTGTGTCTTGGCCAAGTGCCTGCTCAGGTGGGGAGCCAGGGACACGCCAGATGCCACACATCCCCACAGGAGCTGCTGTGCCTAGGGGCAGAGGGCTAGGCCCTAAGGCCAGGCCTCTACTGGTGCGGCCTGTGGGATAGCGATAGGGGTGGGAGCTTCCAGGCCCAGAGAAGGTGACCTGGGTGCCCAGTTTCCAGCAGGTGCCCTCCAGCTAGGACTCAGACCCAAACCCGTGGCAATTCCTCAAACCCTGCTGTGTGGAGGAGATGTGACCCTCCTGGAAACATTACAAACTAGACAGGTGGGCGACAGAAGGGAAGACCCACTCCTGGTGCCCTACTATGGCCACGGAGTCCAGGATCCAAATAATCCTCTTGGGAGAAGGCTGTTCCAAAGCAGGAGGCTCTGGTGACAGAGGAGTCATGTCACCTGGGAAGTAATGGCAAAGGTGGGACAGGTGGGGCGGGGCAGGGCAAGAGGCTGTACTTGTAGCCCCAGCTGAGCAGAAGTCTGGCCCCACCTCACCAGGGCCTGGACAGGCTTCTCCGAACACTCTGGGACTCCCCTCTGTGGGCGCAGGGGCAGGTGGAGTCTGGCTCTGAGCCCAGTGGGCATGGGGTCACTAGAACCAGGAGCATGTCCAAGGTCACAGGGTGCCAGGAGGCAGTGCTGGTCACTCCCGGCTCAGGGCATTTAGGGCGACGCCTCCAGGAGACAGTGCCAGCCCCAGGGAGGAGGGATGGGGAGAGGGTGGTAGCCCCCGCCCACCAGCCTCAACATTGCACTTCAAGGGCTGCCGGCTGGTGGGACCGAGGCCAGGTCCCCCAGCTTATTCTACAAGGTGCTCCCGACGTGGCTCCCAGAGTGGAACCGTGCGCACCCTCACTCCACGGGCTCAGAAACGAAAGGGGTCAATGGTCCGCTGCATGTGGAAGCTCGGCTCCCCGTCTCGAGAGCAGCCGGCCCGCGGGCTCCCTAGCTCTGCAGGTGCCGTAGCAGGATCTGCATGAGGTCGAAGGTGGTGAAGCTGATGCCCACGGCGATGGGGCCCTTGAGCCAGTTCATGCTCAGGCCCTTGTAGAGGCCACGCACGGCGCCCTCCTCCCGCACGATGGCACGCAGCGTGTGCGCGATGGATGCGTGCGGGTGACCCGTGACCCCGGCTGTCTGCATGCGCCGCCGCACCACGTCCAGGGGGTACGAGGCTGACTGCCCGATGAGGCCAGCGCAGGCCCCAAATATCATGCGCTCAAAGGGGTAGGGCTGTGGGCGGCCGCTGTACTCTGTGGACGAGGGACAGAGGGGCTGTGTGAGGGAGTCACAAGGGGGCACACGGCCCGGTCTGTTGTGGGTGCACCCCCACAGCCGGCACTCACACAGGCCCATGCTCTGTCCCTGCCGTGGCTCAGGACTCCCCTGGCTCCCCTGGGCCTTCCCACCCTGGCCTCCTCACCTCCCGGCCATTCCTTTTAATCAAATTTGAGAAGAAAAGTTTCTAAAAAGGCAGAAACTCACAAATAATCCCCTTAACCAAGTCCTACGACCCAGAATGAACTCCCATCTGATCACTCTTGTTTTCCCATCAAGCAAAGAAGGAAAGTGATAGGGGCGACCGCGACCCTCTCCACCACCCAGCCCACTCCGTGGGTACCCTCCACAGGGCTGCAGGGATGCGGTGAGGTGAGCAGCTGGGTGGATGGGACATGTGGGACACAGGAAGGGGCAGCAGCCAAACAAGAGGGGTTCTTTAAAACTGTGTGGTTGTAGGGGTGCCTTGTGGCTCAGTTGGTCAAGCATCCGACTTCGACTCAGGTCATGATCTCATGGTCCGTGAGTTCGAGCCCCGCGTCGGGCTCTGTGCTGACAGCTCAGAGCCTGGAACCTGCTTCAGATTCTGTGTCTTCCTCTCTCTCTGCCCCTCCCCCACTCACACTCTGTGTCTCTCTCTCTCTCAAAACTAAACAAACATTAAAAAAAAAAAATTAAGGGGCGCCTGGGCGGCTCAGTCGGTTAAGCGCCCGCCTTCAGCTCAGGTCATGATCTCACGGTCCATGAGTTCGAGCCCCTTCTTGAACTCCTTCCCCCTCTGCCCCTCCCCCACTCACACTCTGTCTCTATCAAAAAATGAATAAACATTAAAAAAAATTAAAAAAAATTTTTTTTAAATTAAAAAAAAAAACAACAAAACAAAAACGGTGTGGTTGTAAAGGTAAACTAGGAATTACAAACAGTGGGACACTGCTATTCACTTAGCACGCTGGCCGGACAGGAAGGAATCCGCTGGCACCCATTTGGGTGAGTGCATGGAGACAGGGCTGGGGGGCAAGCGGAGTACGTCCCCAAACTGGGGGCTCACACCCTGGGTGTCTGATCGCTGAAAACCTGGGAACACCCAGCAGCCCCCGGCACGGGAGGCCCACTACACTGCTAAAAGGCACGCAGAGCCTCAGATCCGGCAGGATGGACTCAGAGCCTCCGATCCAGATCCGGCAGGGTGAACTGAGAGCTGGGGCCCAGCTGCACTCGTTGCAGGTGTAGGTAACTCAACTGTGGTCACTGTTTACAACATTACAAGGTATTGCTCCTGCTACACATAGAAATGCGTGCGGAAGCATCAGCAGCCAGCGTGAGGGACGCAGTTCTTGTAAAGAGGCCTCAGGGGGGAGCGGGGCTGGGGGTGGGGAACACAGGACCTCAGCTTCACCTGGAACATTTTCTTTAACAGAAAGCATCTTGGAGCAACGTCACCACCTGTTTGCACCGGGCAGGGGTGGGTAGCAGGTGTGGGTGGTGGCATATCGTTCTCTGTTTTTCTGCACTTTTTGAATTTCTCAAAATTACCTAAACACGAGAGGGCACTCCCTCTGCCGTCTAGACCGTACCCGGGATGCTCTGTGCACAAGTGGCTGCCACTGCTCCACTGACACTCTGGATTTCACAAAGCTGGTCTCAAAATGCGGCACGAAAGGCTGGGAGTCTAGCAGCCTCAGTGGTGGCTTGATATGGGTCTTGTTCTGACTCGGACCTTGACCGGGCCCGGTGGGGGGGATCTTAGGGTCCCGCCTCGGAGTGTGTGTGACCCTGGGAGGTGCTGCCCCGGCTTCCGTCTCCTTACCTCTGTGCAGGCTCTTGAGCGTCTCATAGGTGAAGAAACTCAGGCCGGCGTAGGGAATGACCCCCAGCACGGTGGGCGTGAACCCGTGGTAGAGGGTCTTCAGGCCCTCTTCTCGGGAGATGCGGATGAAGACGTGAAAGATGTTGCTGTACCTGCAGGACAGGGTGACAGCGTGCGTGGGCTATGGGCACGCAGAGGGGCCACTGGCCTTGACTAATTCTCTGCTCCTCCCGAAGACGGGCGGGCCAGGGTCTGGATGTTGATGCCTTCCTTCTTTAAGGAACACAACCGCATTGCAAAAGCTTTGGCATTGGAGGGGGAAATGCGTGCCTAAGGCTGTACCCCACCTTCACCTCCCAGGTCACTCTGCTATGCCCAGCCCTTGTCTTTTCACCGTGGGCACTGGTAATGTATCCGTGCCAATCCAAAATGGAGACTTTGGGGGACACTTGGGGGGCTCAGTCAGTTGAGCGTCTGACTTTGGCTCACGGTTCGTGGGTTCAAGCCCCACGTTGGGCTTTGCACTGACAGCTCGAAGCCTGCTTTGGATTGTGTGTGTGTGTGTGTGTCTCTCTCTCTCTCTCGGCCCCTCCCCGACTCGTGCTCTCTCTTCCTCTCTCAAAAATAAACGAACATTAAAAAAAAAAAAAAAAAAAATGAAGACTTTCGGTTTGATTTAAGTACAAACGAGAGCCAATACTATCGGCTAAGAGAACCAATTACTGCCTGTGTGGAGAGTAGCGGCAGAACAGAACACATGGCCCAGGAACTCACATTTCCTTTGGGGTCACGGCCATCCTTGCTCTGACCAGGTCCAGGGGGTAGGTCAGCGAAGCAGCTGTTGTTCCAGCTAGTGCGCCTGCCAGGAGGCGGGGCCAAGGGGGCAGGGCTCTGAAAGAGGGGGAGGAGATGAGAGAAAACGAGGACCGCCCCCAAGACTTGGGGTGCCCACAGGTCTCAGCCAGGGGGGAGAAGCAAGGAATGGGCGGGGCCTGGCCGCCTTATGGCGGAGCGATGGGTCTCCTGGGCGGACATCATTCTGAGGTTCCCACAGCTGCCTTCCCTTGGCATCTGCTTGTATGCAGTCATGAAGTGTTCCTTCCCTGCGGACACTGGGGCGCAGTGGGGATCGGGGGCCCTCCCTGGACTTAGGTTCTGAGGGGAGCCTGGGCAAACGAGAGTTCTGCCGTGGTGAGCGTGCAGAGACAGGAGGACAGGGTGGTGGTGCAGGGTTGAGAGGGGTTTTGGGGGCGGCGGGGGGCGGCCACTCACTCTCCGCGGAAGCCATAGTAGTGGCCCAGGATGCGCTTGTACTCCTCGTGGGCGCTGAACTGGATGGCGGCGTAGGGCACCACGCGCACCATGGTGGCCGAGTTCCCGCGCCACAGGCTGAGGAAGCCCTCGTTGAGGTAGGTGAAGTAGAGGAGCCGGAAGGCCTCCTGGAGAGGGGGGCAAGGTCAACACCCTCGCCTGCCCTGTGCTCCATCCATGGAGAACACCCTGTTTTGTCCAGCACTGTGACTGGGGCCACATTATCGGACCCACCCCACCTTACCCCCCACATTCTCTGGGCCCCGCGCAGGGACCCCTCTCTCCCTACTCCTCTGACCCGAGGAATAGTCACGAGCCAGGGGAAACAAGGTTTGCAGATAAGAGCCCCACACAGAGGGTCTGGCCGGTAGTCTAGCTTTCAAAGATGTTCTTTATCTCTTCCTGTATTACAAAGGTGATGCCTGCTCTCTGTTTAAAAATGAATCAAGTGTGAAATTGTGGGTTTAGAACTTCAAGTCTTCTCCCCACCGCCCCAAGGATGAGTGTCTCCTGTCAGTTCCTGGGGTGGGCTGCATCCAGGCAGAGGTCGGGGCACTAGGACAGGCGGCCCTGGGGCTGGTGGGGGAGGCCTCAGGTCACCTGGCAGCCTGGGAACTGGCTTGTTGGGGAGATGAAAGGGAAAAAACACTTTGAAAAGCATCTTCCTTCACCCCTGGCCACATGCCACCACCTCCTGCCAGCTCAGCAGGGCAGACGGTGATGGCCCCAGAGCCAGGAGTCAGTGACCCAGTGGCTCACCTTGGCAGAAAATCTTTTTGAAGACACTGGAAGAAAACAAAAACACAATAGAGACCATTAGATGTGAAGGACAGGACCTCAGTCTGTGGGACCCCACTGCTGGGCTCAGGTCTGAGCATGGGGAGTGAGAACAGCCCCTGAAGGATGCTTCCCTGCCAAGGGCTGAGGTGGGGGGCGGGGGGGGGGGGGCGGCGCTCTGAGCAGGGTCAGTCTCCTCCAGGGAACTTCCTCACTGGCTCAGGGCCCCCTGCCTATGAACTTTTCCCCAGGGAAGGGAGCTGCCGCCTCACTCCCCAGAAAACTGAGGGTCTCTGCAGGGGCTTCTGCCCCTTGGGGTTGACAGCTCGGCCCACCCAGCTGAACTCCAATTCAACCAAACCCCTTTGGGAAAGGCCTCCCTGCCTCCAGCTGTGCAGAGCAGCCAAGGGGCTTGGTCCTCTCACAACAGGTCCTGGGAGGTGTCCCCTGCCCAGAGCCAACCCTATCTTCTCACAGGTGCAGGCGGCCACCCCAGCCGGCCTCCCGACCCTTGATGGCTGCTGCCTCGCTCCCCAATTCCACAGTGTGCTCTGCCCTCGGGCGCCTGCGCCACAAGGGGTCTTGCAGCCTCCCTCTCCTCACTTTCCGAGCGTCTACCGTGTTCCCAGGACACCGTCACAGTCTCATCTGTGAGGACAAGTGTGCACACCTACTGGCCCTCAGAGCTAAACCCAGCTCCCCACAGGGCACTACGCTCCAGGTAACAGTACGCTCTTTCCCACGTCAGCTCACTCCTTTGGGAGGAGGCTGATATTAGCGTCCTGTTTTGTGGATGAGGAAACTGAGGCACAGGGAGGCTCGGGGACCAGCTCGAGGAGGACCTGGCTTGACTCTGCAGTCCCTTCCTCCCAGTTGAGGGGCAGGGGTCCCCGCTTGTGATGGCCCTGTTGTAGGCACTGGTCACGGTCTATGGGACGGAAAGGCCTCCTCTTCAGGGGACCCTGTGGCTGCTTGACCCCAAGGAGAGGGTGAAGGTTTTTTGAACTGGGCCTCCCCAAAAGGACTGTCCATGTCCTCATGCCGAGTAGAAGTGAATGGGACTTCATTTGGAAACAGGGTCTTTGCAGATGTAATTACATTAGGATGACAGCTTACTGGAGTCGGGTGGGCCCTATATCCAATGACAAGTGTCCTTATGAGAGGAGTGGACACAGACGCAGAGGGCAAAGCAGAGTCTGGGGAGATGAGACCAGAAGCCAAGGATGCCTGGAGCCCCGGGAGCTGGAAGGCTCCTCCCCTAGAGTCCACAAAAGGAACCGACCAGGGATGACACCCTGATTCCAGACCTCTGGCCTCTGGAGTGTGAGCTGAGTCGTATATGGTACTTTGTGATGGCAGCCCTGGGGGGCTAACAGGGTTTCTAAGTGGATTTTTAAGAGGCATTTTTTTAAGTTTGTTTATTTATTTATTTATTGAGAGAGAAAGAGAGAGAAAGAGAGAGAGAGAGAGAGAGAGAGAGAGAGAGAGAGAGAGAGAATATGAGCAGTAGGGACAGGGGGCCAGAGGGAGAGAATCCCAAGCAGGCTCTGCACAAGAGCCCAATGCAGGGCTTGATCCCATGAACCGTGAGATCACGACCAGAGCCGAAATCAAGCAGTTGGATGCTTAACTGACTGAGTCACTGAGGCGCCCCTAAAAAGGCATTTTAAAGCCAGTTTGCAGTGCAGTTTGGGGGGCTGCAGAGGAGGGCAAGCACCTGGAAGCATCTCTATCGTATACGACAGGCGGACAGAGAGCATTTACCTTGGAAGATGATTTTGGTTCGGTCCAGGGGAGCTACCGCCGTTTTGGCCAGAGCACCAGCCAGGGCCCCAGACAGGAGGGAGCTGAGAACTTGCCTGTGGTCGCTCTGCAAGAAAACACATGGACACAGTCTGTCATGAGAGAGAGAGAGAGACAGAGAACAGTCTGTCATGAGAGAGAGAGAGAGAGAGGGAGAGAGAGAGGGAAAGGGGTCTGCTCCGCTGGGGACCTCACCCAGGAGGAACATCTTCCTTCTATTCCTGGTGGAGGGCTGTAACCTGCACAGCTGTCCAAGTGTCACAGCCCTGCTGGGCCCTGGGCACAGTGGGGCACAGGGCAAGCCGTCATGAGTCCAGTGGCCACAGAGCCTGTGTGGGACACGGTGACAACTTTTTGGGTGATAGAGACCATCCACGTGAGAGGCGACCCACTGGCTGGGCTGTCCCATGAGTTTCCAACTTCTCAGAGACAGCCAAAATAGGACCGACCCCAAAGAGAAGAGTCACTGCACCCCAAGTGCAAACCCTGGCTGTGTCCACTGTGTGTGTGCCCTGGGCTCCTGTGCTGCAGTGGTTAGAGCAAAGTCACCAGGGCCCTTGTGGGCTGGAGATCAGGCAGTGGTGTGAGGCAAGCAGACCCTCTGGGTCAGTGTGGCCCCTTTCCACGACTTTCCATCAGGACTGCCAGAGGCCAGCATTTGTGGTTCTTTTTCCAGCCAAGGTGAGGGTGACAGTGACGGTGCTGGCCTGCATCACGCGGCTAGCCTCAGAGCCAGCACTGTTCCCGAGTCTTCTCAAAGCTCCCTGTGAGGAGTTACACAAGAAGTCACCTGCTTACCATGTTGCTAGAGTCTCCATTCCCTCAGCTGACTCGGCCACAGAACTCTCGCCACCAAGGGGAGCACTGGGGCCTGGCGGTGCTCCCATCTTTCCTGGCTCCACAACGAGGAAGGACGGGGGAGGGGCAGGCCATTCAGTGATCCCAGGAGTCCCTGGAGCCTGACAGGAACCAGGTGCCCTGAGGATCCTTGGGACACACAGTGCGTATGGGGGGATATGTACAAGCTCCCCCTCCCCTTGGGGCTGCCAGTCCACGGGGAGAGCCAGACAGGAACTAAATCTTTAGACAAATGTGTTGAGTCACCCATCTTGGATGGCTGTGATGAGGGGGCTTAGGGTCCCGGGAGAACATGGGGTGGGTGGTGAGGGGCTGAGGTTGAAGGATGAGGCACAGCTAATTGGGGATGCGTGTGTATGTGAGATAGTATTACAGGGGGAGGAATGGAACACCCAGAGGCCCTGATGAGAAGTGGGGGGTCCTGAGGGACCACAAGACAGGCAGGGTGGTCGACACAGGGAAAAGGAGGGGGCGCAGGGAGGAGAGAAGAGATCGAAGGCAAGTTGGGGCTGGACTCCAGGGAGCCTGGGGGCCCAGCAAGCAGACAGGGGCTGCTTGTAACCGTAACCAGAGAGGAGACAGCGCCTGCAGAAACTCAGGGTGGAGAGACGGAGGCTAGGCTCAGGGGGTGGATAAGAGGCATCTGGGGGGGGGGGGGTACAACTGGCAGCCTGGGTCCGAGTGGGCATGGTGGAGTCCAGGGTCCCTCCCCGAGTTTGCTCAGCTCCGTGGGTAGATCAAGGGTGAAGGGCTGGATTCCAAGTCTGTCTGCACACCTGGCCTGCACCTGGGCTCTGTCCTAACTGCCTGCACTGACCATGGCCTTTCTGATGTCCCTTTTCTCATCTCTGACACTGATGTGTTGTCTCCTGGCCAGGTCTGGGTGCCTCCAGGGGCCGTGGTGCCCTGTGATCTGGCCCTGTCTCTGGAGGGCTTCACCTCCTGTTCCTTAATGCCCCCAGTACCTCCCCCACCAGCTTGGCCCTCTCTTCCCTAAAGAAACAATCTCTCATGGCAGTGTTTTCCCTTCTCAGTTTCTGTGGCAGAGCTTCACCGTGGGCTTCCATATTCTCCTCGCTTTACAGAAGCCTGTCACTGGGCCCCCGTGCCTTTTCTGGATCACACAGAAGGTTCTGGAGGTCTGGTTCCACCACCTTGAGAAGCGTAGACGGCAGAAGCCGTGAGGTTCAGTGGTGTTCCTGGCAGCAGCTCCAAGGCCCAAGTGGCTCCCAATTTCCTCTCTGAATCAGTGTGATGACCGTTCGTCTCGCGGGCCGCTGAGAGCAGAGGGAGTCCCCTGTGGACAGGCCACGTGCCCTCCTGGTCCTAGAGGTGGAGCCAACGCGTCCCTTCCACGCCCTTCACTAGGCAACTTCCTGCGCAGCCTGCAGTTCTCACGGTCATAAAGCTACTTCTGCACGTCGGGAACACACGGCTGTCAGCCCTGACTCAGGATGTGGTGCTCCGGGGATGTGCTGGGAGCCCAGTTCACATGCTCGGCGGATGAGGCCACTGCCGCCTGTGGCCAACGCTCCCGGTGACCCTTAAACGACCATGCCTGGCTTATTCTTGAAAGAGCTCGGCCCAGGCACCAGGGAGCTGTCAGTCTCTGTATGTATCATATGGAGAACACCTGCGAATGAAGAACGAGGTGGACGGCCTAGTAGAGAGAAAGTGGGCAATCCAGACAGGATCCACACGGGCTGCGAACACCACAAGAAGATGCTCAGCTCCTTAACCAAAGAAACGGCTTTACAGAGGAAGCTCCCCACCACTGACTGGTCAAGTGAACCAAGACTGGTGGCAGTGGCTGGCTAGCACGGAGAACCAGCACTGCACGTGGCTTGGCACACAACGGGCGCTGGTCCTTTTGCTGGGCACGTCCACTTGGTGGGATTCAGGCAGGCAGCCAGCCAGAGGCAGGGGGGTGACATCTCCCTCTTGTTCTGTGGGGAAGTTCACTAACCTGTGAGGGATGGGTGTGCCTGCTCTGGGGTCTGGCCTCACTCTCCCTGCATCCACCCCCAGTGTGGCCGTCCTCCCTCCCACCTGGTGCTCCAAGGGGGACCTAGAATTTGAGGAGAGGTTGGGAGGGCCAGAGGATGCTGCTTCGGCCTTTGATGCTGTGGACTTTGAGAATGGCCCACGTGCCCTGGAGCTGGGTTTCTGTGTGGGCTGGGGCAGTCTGTGTTCCAGGTTCCACTGGAAGAACTTCTACTGGCTTCTATGGTGAACAAGGATGGAGCCGATCCAATTTCTTTAAAGGGGAACATACCTTTTCTTCAATTGGAGGGTGGAATCCGAGATGAGCTTCAGAGAGAAAAACTGGCAGCTGAGAGCACACCCCACATGCGAGCCCCCTCCCCCACAGCTGGCCCTGGCCGTGATTAATTCTAGAATCTGAGTGAGAAAAAAGGACACTTTCTGACATTCTAGCCAAATCTGGGCGAGGTTCTGGCTTCTTACTAAGCGGCCGGGCAGGTTGGAACCACATGGCAAACGGGACTTTAAATGGAACAGAAGGGGGCCACCCCGCACCGCCTGCCCCTCATGGCCTTCCAACAACACAGCTCTGAAAGGACTGTGTGTGCGTGTGCGTGTGATTTGTAATGGGGTGCAGGAACACAGAAGAGAGAGAGCTCGTGAAAACGCCCATCGGGGAGACGGGGTACTTGCCTTGGAATTAACAGGTGAGGGCAGGACGGCCTCGGCATCCTCACGCACACGCACCGCACTTTCCTTCACACCATTACCCATTCCAGGCCAGCTCCAGGCAGCAGGAGACTTGGTCCTGGGAGAGGGAGGCAGGGTGAGACCCAGTGAGAGGAAGACCTCCCCCACGAGCCTTAGGCCTGTGACTCATCCCTGAGTCACCTGAAGCGAGAACTGCCCTAGCTGGGTGCTCTTTGCAGCCTGGCTTCTGTCTCCCTGCAGGGGAAGGACTCTGGCACCTGCATCCGAATGCCAGTCCCCGGCATTGGCTTAATCATTTACAAAAGCCCTTCTCATCTTTGATTTGCTCATCACAAACAAGCCTCTGAGTTGTCTGGTTTTTTTTGAACCGAGTAACAACCCCAGGCAGATGGGCTCAGAGAGGTTAAGCCACCCCTGCAAGGTCACACAGCAGGAGGCAGAGGTGTGGCCGGCTGTGGAGGGGGTGGGGGGGTCCTAATACTTGAGGATTCCTCCCTGGAACCTATATTTAACCTCTGAGTGGAAGTGCATGCAAAGCCCAGCAAACCACAGTGACAGGAACAGAAGGAAAAAAGAAGGAAAGACTAGTGCCACCAAGATGCCGACTGTGCATTGATGTTTGGGGGAGCGGGGGTGCTCGGGTCCCATGCTTTAAAATCAGCCAATAAATTGGGGCGCCTGAGTGGCCCAGCTGGTCAAGAGTCTGACTTCAGCTCAGGTCATGACCTCGCAGTTCGTGGGTTTGAGGCCTCGCATTGGACTCTGCACCGACAGTGCAGAGCCTGCTTGGGGTTTTCTCTCTCTGCCACTCACCCATGTGTGTGCGCACGCATTCTCTCTCCCTCTCTCTCTCTCTCTCTCTCAAAATAAATAAATAAATTTTAAAAAATCATCCAATAAATCAATACACTTTCCCACAAAATAATGCAGACTGTTAGAGCCTCTCCTGCCCTCTAGGCCTTCCCAGGCCCTCCCAGGTCAATCCCAGGGCAGAAGGTCCTAGACAGCACAAACAGGATTCCCCTCCACTTGTCCTCTGCTGCTGTTTCCTACCTAAAACGGGCCCTGGCTCCAGGAAGCATGGCTGCTTCCAAGATGGCAGGAAGCATAAAAATGAGCCCAGAACACCCTAAGGTGCCAGGGAGGAACCAAAGCCAATGGCGGTGTGACAGTGAGACAGGCAGGGGAGTCAAAGAGCTCGAGTACTGGATTATCATCCAACATATAAATTAAATATCCACAAGTCCGCAGATAGAAATAAATGATGAGGGGTGCCTGGCAGGCTCAGTCAACGGAGCATACGACTCTTGATCTTGGGGTTGTGGGTTTGAGTCGCACGTTGAGTGTAGAGGTTACTTAAAAAGAAAATCTTAAAAAAAAAAAAAAAAAAAAGAAAGAAATAGGGGTACCTGGGTGGCTCAGTTGGTTAAGTGTCTGACTCTTGATTTCAGCCCAAGTCATGATCTTGTGGTTTGTGAGATCAAGCCCGTTGTCTGTGCTGACAACGCAGAGCCTGCTTGGGATTCTCTCTCTCTCTCTCTGCCCCTCCCCTGCTCTCTCTCCCTCAAAATAAATAAATAAACATTAAAAAAAGAAAGAAATGATTGAATACAGAAATAAATGGGAAGAAGAGACAAATTCCCCAGGCAAATACTTTGTGCAGAAACTCCACTCTTGAGGGGGCATGGGTGCGTGGCTCCCCACCCCTCAGGTGTGGGCTGCATGTGGTGATTTCCTTCCAAGGACAGGACACCTGACGGGTCCCACCTCAGCCAGGTGATCAAGGTCAATATCAAAGGAGTCATGCTGGGGGCGCCTGGGTGGCTCAGTCGGTTAAGCGTCCAACTTCAGCTCAGGTCACAATCTCGCGGTCCATGAGTTCGAGCCCCGCGTCGGGCTCTGGGCTGATGGCCCAGAGCCTGGAGCCTGCTTCTGATTCTGTCTCCCTCTCTCTCTGCCCCTCCCCCGTTCATGCTCTGTCTCTGTCTCAAAAATAAATAAACATAAAAAAAAAAAATTAAAAAAAAAATGAGTCATGCTGGTGGCCCGTGCGGTGGACACGGTGTGCATCATGATGAGAAGGGCACTTCACCCACGTGGTCCTCATTAAACCCATCATACAGGGCCAACCATGAAAAAACAGCAAGCAAATCCTAGTTGGGAGGTGTCATACAAAATACCTGACTTGTTCTCCTCAAAATCGTCGAGGTCAAGGGGTGCCTGGGTGGCTCAGTCGGTTGAGCGTCTGACTTCGGCTCGGGTCATGATCTCACAGTTTGTGGGTTCGAGCCCCGTGTCGGGCTCTGTGCTGACAGCTTAGAGCCTGGAGCCTGCTTCGGATTCTGTGTCTCCCTCTCTCTCTGCCCCTCCCCCACTCATGTTCTGTCTGTCTTTCTCTCTCTCTCTCTCAAATAAATAAACATTAAAAAAAATTTTTTTTAATTGTCAAGGTCATCAAAAAAACAAGAAAGTCCAAAAAACTGTCTCAGCCCAGAAGAGCCTAAGGAGATGTGAGGATTAGATGTCAGGTGAGATTTGGGGACAAGAAAATGATATTAGGGGAAACTGAGGAAACGTGAATAAACTATGGCCTTTAATTAATAGTAACCTATCGTATTTATACATTTGTAAAAAATGTACCAAAGTAATGTAAAATGTTATTAAGAGGGGAAATTAGGTGTGTGGGGTGTAGGGGAACTGTTGTCTTTGCCAATTTTTATATAAATCCAAAACTTTTCACAAACCAACAACGAGAAGCTAGGCTCTAGGGACCTTTTCAAGCCAGCTGCTGGGGTACCGGCCTACAGGATGCACCGAGACTGTCTCGTCCCCTCACCCCCTAGCGTGTACGGCTGTGGCTCAGCACCATCCCTGACGCTACGGATTCCAGGGGATGGTCCCCACATCTGGGCACTCGGATGGGTGGTGCAGCCTTTCTTAGGGCTGTGTCGAGGCATGGGCATGTTAAGTGTGGACACATTCTGCAAAAGTGTCTTCCCGAGACAGCATCCAGCCCTTTGGTCCCAGCCACACGAGGCTCTGATCTGTGGCCTCACCCTCCTTCCATTCCTCCCTCCCTCCAACTCCTGCCATAGCTGCTTTGGAGGCAGGCAGGTGGTGCTCTGCACAGACGGGATGTACAAGCTCAGGTGGGGATGGCCCGTGGAGCCCCCTGGATCTTTTTTCCCTCGGTTGCCTGGCTCCAGGACCTGCTGCAGGAACTCGGCGCAGAGAATTCATTAAGGGGCCCGGGTGTGGTGGATGCAGACAGAAACAAACCCATGCAGACCTATAAGAGTGTGTCGCTGCAGGTGACAGAGCGCCCAAAGCAAGTCATAAGGCATGCTGGGACAGAGGGCTGACGGGTAGCTCCCAAGAGACATCTCCACCTGGAATTTGTGAATGTGATATGATTAGAAAAAGGGTCTTTGCAGATGTAATTAAGGTAGGGATCTTGAGATGAGATCATCCTGGTTCATCCCTACATCCAGTGTGATCTGATAAGACAGAAGAGGACACATAGGCAGGAAGGCCATGTGACCACAGAGGCAGAGATTTGAATGACGTGGCCACAAGCTGGCCACTGCTGGAGTCCCCAGAAGCTGGCAGAGACCAGATCTTGCCCTGGAGCCTTCAGAGTGCACGGTCACCACCTTAGTTTTGAACTTTTAACTTCCAGAATTATGAGAGAATAAAAATCACCAGTTTGTGGTGATTTGTTATGGCAGCCACAGGAAACTAAGACTAAGAGCCCTTTTTAGGGAAGAGATGGGGGGGGGGCTCCAGGCACCCCCACCCCAGCAGAGTGAAAGGTCTCAGGCTGCCAGCTGTTCACCAGGGTCCAGAGCCTCCTGGCAACTCACCAAGGATCATGGGATGAAGAGGAGATCCTTACCCTGGGGGAATGAAGGGGGTAAGATCTCAAGATTTTGTCCCTCAGGCCAAAGGTTAATCTCTCTAAGAAATAAAGAGCTCCTTGCTATTATAAAATCAGTAAACAAACAAAAAACAGCCCAAGACAAAAAAAAAAAAAAAAAGAAAAAAGGCAAAGAAACAAAGAAACACCAGGTCACCAGGAAAGAAACAGATAAGTTAAAAAAATATATGACAAAACAAAAAAGACCGATAACGGAGAAAGTCAGGCTGACCCCTCACTGAAGGGCTGTTTACAAGTATTACAACTGTGCCAGGAGATGGGGGTGGACAAGGAGGGGCGGTGGCGGGGGGCACACCTCTTTGCAGGTGGTCTGGCAAACACTTTGGAATGTGTGCTATCCCAATACATGAGCCTGAGGACTCACTGGCCCTAAGGCCACTGTCAGCTGCTGGTCCCAGCAAAGGCCTGGAAGGGAAGTGACGCAGAGGGAGGTGACAGAGGGAATGTGTAACTCACATCCCCATGGGTAGAAGCCACTCAGCCTGTCACTAATGAGCACAGCCCACCTTGACTAAGTGAGCAAGGTCAACACCACCGGTGACAGGGCCTATAGACAGCCTGCATCCCCAACATGATGCCATAGGAGGGACACGACACTGCTGCAGTGAGATTCCTACCAAAGATGGACCCCACAGGCTAACCATGAGTAAACAGCACACAGTCCACACCAAAGGACACTGCAAAAAAAAAAAAAAAAAGGTGTGGAGCTTGTGGATGATGAGGAAAGACTGGGGGACATCACAGATCAGGGGAGACCAGGCAGATTGGATGACGAAATGCAATGTGGGAGGCTGGACCAGAATGAGAACATTAGGGGAAATGCTGGGGAGATCTGAATTCAGGCTGGAGGTGAGCTCCAAAGTTGCCTCGATGGTATTTTCTGGTTCAGGTAGCTGTATCCTCTATGATGCTAATATCCTGTATGATGCTAACATTGGCAGCTGGATGAAGGGTCTACCAGAACTCTGGTTATTTTTGTCACTTTTCTGTAAGGCTGAAATTATTTCAAAATAAAAAGCTAAAAAAAAATGCCTTAAGGCAACCATGACCTTCTGGATTTGCTAGAGGTTTCGGAGAAACCAATTTCAGAGGTCTGCGGCTGCTGAGGGGCTGGCTGGCTGGTCTGGCCCCTCCTTGTCCAGTTGGTGCCTCCAAGTCAGCAGCTTAGTATCTTGGGCTGGGGAAGGGCTCTGGCAGCCACGGGAGCCCCGTGAGAGGGATTGGGGCTGCTGCCTGGTTTGTGGGGAGACCGATGCTCTTCTTGGCAGGCATAGCCTGACCCTGGCCTCTCTTAAAAAAATTTTTTTTAATGTTTTTATTTTATTTTTAAGAGAGAGACAGATAGAACATGACCAGGGGAAGGGCAGAGAGAGAGGGAGACACAGAATCCAAAGCAGGCTCCAGACTCAGCTGTCAGCACAGAGCCCAACGAGGGGCTTGAACCCACGAACCATGAGATCATGACCTGAGCTGAAGTCAGATGCTTAACCGACTGAGCCACCCAGGCACCCCCTGATCCTGGTCTCTCTTTGGAGCAGGGTGTTAGAGGTCAGCAGCTGCAGGGCCCCAGGCCACGGCCTTTGCTCAAGGTCACCTCTGGCTCTAAGTGTGGGATGAGAACTGGGAGTGAAGGCAGGCGATAAACACAATGACACAATGGCAGCTATTGTTTATTAAATCCCTTTGTTCCTGTGTTCTTTCATCTGGCCAGCCTTCACCACTGGGTATAGGTGCTGCTTTACCAATGGGGAAGTTAAGGCAGCATGCGTTCCCTGCTAGAGACCACTAATGGTGACAATCACTGTCACTAACAATTAGGGGTGTCACGGTCACTGGTTTCTCTCTTCATTTTGCTGATGAGACATGGAAAAACCTGGTCAGACCAACGGCAGAGGGAACTCCAACCTTGACATAGGACTCCAAAAGTCATGGCCATATCCTTCTCCAAGAAACCATGGCCCCTAGGCCAGCCTCAACACCATTTCATCCCAAATGATTCTCCTGGAGAACCATGTGCCTCTTAAGACTTTGTTTAACCTGAAGGAACAACGGCTTAAGGGAAGGATGGAAGAGGATCTGGCTGTACTCAGTAGTCCCCTGAAGGCAACTTGCAAAGCCCAGCAGAACACAAACAACCTGTTCACAGAGCTAAAGGGACACCATGGGTTCCTGGGCTGTGATGGATCGGAGGTGCCCAAGGCTCTATCCCTAGGACATGATCCTGGAAGAGGCAGTCAAGGGCTGGCTTGGCACTCCACCGGGACAGAAGTCAGAGTCTGTATCACCAAGGTGGGGCTCTGGGTAAGCAGTCCCTGTTATGGGCTGGCACCTGGCAGAAGGAAGGTGTGGGAGGAGATCCCTGAGGGACCAAGGCCTGGTGTCTGGGGGCCTGAGAACTTCCAGTCTTGAACTTGGAAGATAGCCTTGGCCTGTTGGCTCCCACAAGCCTGGAAGAAGTCAGCAGAAATCATGTCTGGGAGATGATACCCTGGGCCTTGCCTGACTTAAAAAATTTAAACCTAAGATAATGAGGCACATGGGCAGGCTGGGCATCTGAAACATATTTTGAAACACAGACATTTGAAAACACAGAACGTCTGATTGGGAAGAACCCCAGCTGCCCTACCTTCCAGACGTGGGGCCCCACATGAAACATTGCTCAGTGCCTCCGAGGCTCTGGTCCCCTGGCAGTAGAGGTGAATTAGGGACAGTGGACAGTGACACATGGTGGTATCTGATAAAACGGAAAAATAAGAAGCAGAGGCCTCTTGAGACCCTCAAGTGTCACAGCCCGCAGATTCGAGAAGGGTGACCACGAAAGGGAGCCCAGCCTGAGGTGTTGGCCGTGAAGAGAGGACCTGGGCTGGTCTGGTCAGTGAGCCTACTACTCCTCCTGTTCTAACATGACTGTCCACAGAACTCCAGGCTTTCCAGTTATTCCCCTAATCTCCCTTTTCTGCCCCAGAATCCCACTCCCTCATGCCCCAGCCCATCTGGGTTTGTCTGATGTGTTTTTTCACCATGAGCCTGGGTTGTGTGGTCTTGGGAGGACCTTGGAGGTGAGCCCTCCTCATGACATTATACCTGAGAACACAGACTTAATCCAGGTGAGACTGACTTGGACCTCTTGGTTAAGGTGGGGTCTGCCAGATGTCTGTCCCCCTGCTGAGTGACACTTTTCCAGACTCTTCTCCTTGGAACCAGCCCACCTTTGGGGGTCGGGGGAGTTAAGCTCTCATCCTGGAGGGGGAGAATACATGACTGGGTATTCTTACACAGGAACTGTGGCCTCTTCTCCCCAACTAATTTACTTTTTCTGTCATTTATTCAGATCAGTATGACCTTGGGGTGCTTTGTGGCTCAGTTGGTTAAACGTCCGACTTCAGCTCAGGTCATGATCTCAGAGTTCGTGGGTTCGGGCCCCAGGTCAGGCTCTGTGCTGACAGCTCACAGCCTGGAGCCTGCTTCCAATTCCGCATCTCCCTCTCTCTGCCCCTCCCCCACTCACGCTCTGTCTCTCTCTCTCCCTCTCTCTCAAAAATGAATAAACATTTAAAAATATATATATCAGTATGACTTGTAGATGACCACTTCATGCTCTGGGTTAAAACAAGATGATCTTGGGGCGCCTGGGTGGCGCCGTCGGTTGAGCGTCCGACTTCAGCCAGGTCACGATCTCGCGGTCCGTGAGTTCGAGCCCCGCGTCGGGCTCTGGGCTGACAGCTCACAGCCTGGAGCCTGCTTCCAATTCCGCATCTCCCTCTCTCTGCCCCTCCCCCACTCACGCTCTGTCTCTCTCTCTCCCTCTCTCTCAAAAATGAATAAACATTTAAAAATATATATACCAGTATGACTTGTAGATGACCACTTCATGCTCTGGGTTAAAACAAGATGATCTGTTACTCATTGGCTGCTTTGATCTTCTAATGCTGGCCACAGGCCAAGATGTCTTGCACCCACTGGAGGTGGAGGAGCAGGTTTGGCAGGAGGGTGGTGGGGGTGGAGGGCAGTGGGGGGATCAACATGACGCAGATGACAAGGGGTGGTCCAAAGTAGCTGCAGGAGTTGGACTAAGTGTGCTCAAGGGACAGACGTTGACGTGTGCCTGTGGGCCCCAAGCCTGATTCTGTAGATACAGAGGCGTGGGTTGCCCGGTGGCTGGGCAGTGGGCACCAAAGGGAATTCACTCCTTTGTTCCCAGTAAGAGGAACCCAGACAAGGAGGAAAGGTGCCACTGGGCAGGGCCAGGGCCTGGCCAGTCTGGGAGCCTGTGAGTGGGGGCTTGAAGGTTCTAGAATCCTCTTGTCCTGATCCTTGAAGGGATGGTCCTGGAAAGGGGAGCCTTAAGGACTGCCCTGCTCTGGTCCAATATACACTACCCCTCTGGGGTTCCTTTGAGTCTGATTAACTGTGTGCCTGCCAAGTACACACTCTGGGGAAACGGCACCACAGTGGTGGGGGGCGGGGAGTGTGGGCAGAGGACCCCCAGCGGTGCTGGTGAGCGGGGCTCTGTGGTGGGAGAGGTGCAGGGCAGGGTATGTCCTGGGGTCTGGGAAGGAGCACCCCGTGTAGCCAGAGCAGTAAAAAGGGGGGCTCCCCCAAGGCTGGAGCCAGCTCAGGCTGATCGGGGAAATAAAGGCAGGCGAGCGCATGCGGGCCATGGAAGGCTCTGCTAGTGGGAGAGCACAAAACACCCCCATCCCACAACATCCCTGTTGGTTCTTCTACCTCTGGACCCCAGCCAGGATGATCCCCCAAATCCCTCCCCCAGTGCCTCTCCTCAGTGTTTGAGCCCCTAAGATGCCATTTGGGAACTCCGAACACCTGCGTGGTAGCCTGTCATATCTCACAGTGATGACGAGCACCCTCTGGGGACACAACCCAGACAGCCACCCACAAGAGAACAAGTTCTCGCAGGTGGCAGGGTCACACAGCCGGTCCACACAACAAGACAGAAGGGCCGGCTGCTGCCACACGCAACTGACAGGCACAAATCTCAGACAAAGCAGTGGAGAAAGAGAAGCCAACACAAAAGACTGTGCACCAAGTGAGTCTAAGTCACATCCAAGCACAGTGACACAAAGTGGCCTTCTGTACAAGTGGAATGTTATTCAGCTTTTACAAAAATTTTTTTAAATGTTTATTTAATTTTGAGAGACAGAACACATGTAGGGGAGGGGCAGAGAGAGGAGACACAGAATCCGAAGGAGGCTCCAGGCTCTGAGCTGTCAGCATTAGAGCCCGACATGGAGCTTGAACCCACGAACTGCAAGATCATGACCTGAGCTGAAGTCGGCTGCTTAACCGACTGAGTCACCCAGGTGACCTGAACATTATTCAGCTTTAAAGAGCAACGAAATTCTGACACAGGCTACAGGATGGAGGAACCTTGAGGACATCACGCTAAGTGAAATAAACGAGTCACAAAAGGACAAAGATTTAAATCCACTTCTGTGAGGTCTCTAGAGTCCCTAAATTCATAGAGGCAGAAAGTACAATGGTGGGTGCCAGGGGCCGAGGGAGGGGAATGGGGGGTTCGTGTTTAATGGGGACAGAGTTTCAGTTTGGGAAGATGGAAAAGTTCTGGAGCTGGTTGGTCATGGCTGCACAGCAATGAGGACGCACTTCATGTCAGTGAACTATATGCAAAGCAAAGGTGGGGGCAGTATATTTTAAGTTGTATACATTTCATCACAGTTTAAAAAATCAGGGGCACCTGGGTGGCTCAGTCGGTTGAGCATCTGACTTCGGCTTGGGTCATGCATGATCACACGGTTCATGAGTTTGAGCCCCACATCGGGCTCGCTGCTGTCAGCGTAGAGCTCTCGTCGGACCCTCTGTCTCCCCCACCCCTCTCAAAAATAAACAAACATTTAAAAATTAAGTAAAATAAAATAGATCAAGCACGACAATAAAGCGTCAGCAGTGATAAAGATCAGAATGGGGTTTGCTGTGGGAGGTAGGACAGGGAAGGGCCATGGAGGAGCCAGAGTGGGGGGCTTGAAACGTTCTGCATGTTGATCAGATTTCACAGGTGAACACACATGTAAAACTTCCTTGAGCTGTGGACAGAAGCTACTCACTTTCCTGTGTGTCAGTTATACCACAAGAAAAAAATTAAACATTAAAGAAGAGAATCCCCAAACTTGGCCAGCCTCTCCCAGACCACCTGACCCTGAACCTGGGCACTGTGTTCTTTAAAATTTTTTTTTTTTTTAACATTTATTTATTTTGGAGACAGACAGAGACAGAGCACGAATGGGGGAGGGTCAGAGAGAGGGAGACATAGAATCTGAAACAGGCTCCAGGCTCTGAGCTGTCAGCACAGAGAACGACGCGGGGCTCGAACTCACAGACCGCGAGATCATGACCTGAGCCGAAGTCGGCCGCTTAACTGACTGAGCTACCCAGGCGCCCCTGGGTACTGTGTTCTTAACTCCGAGGGGACTCTGATGGCAGCAGAGGGGTGATCTGCATTGCTCACTGATGCTCACCTTTCCCCTCACCTGTGGAGAACGCCTGCTGATGATTTTGGCAATGACTGAAAGTCCGAGGAGATGCCTAAGCTCCTAGAAGGAAGGCCACATGTACAAGGGATGTCTGCCCCCCTTCTGGAGACAGCACACTGGGCAGCCACCCACTCTGTCTCTGTCACCTGGGAGAAAGGCGGGGCTGACCCTCCCCTTGACTCCAGGGTGACCCTCAGTTTGGAGCACCAGACCCAAAGACTGGGATTTCTGAGGGAACCACTGGGCCGGAGAAGTCCTCTTTCTCTCAGGAGGGGAAACAGGTAGGCCCCAAGGGCAGCTGACAGAGCCAAGGCCAGGGAGGGAGGTGGACATATGTCTTCATGACTTGGGATGCCCTGGGGCCCAATGGTTCTAGCAGAACTTGGGAGCTCACGAAGAACCTGGCAGGTGCTGGGAGCACTTAGACTTTTTCACCCTGGAGCCCACAAAGCTCCCTTTCTAGTTCAGCCAGTTTGGGATGGGTCTCTGTCCCTTGCACAGCCTTCCAGAGCCCTGATCTGTGTATTTCCCTTATACTCTTCCGGGCCCGTGCTGCAATTCCAACCATGGACAATGGCATCCTGCGGCCCCGGTGCGCCCAGCCTCCGTATGTTCTCTGGGCGTACCTCTAACAGGTACCCACGGCCTGGGATTCAGGTGCCAGAGTCTCTGCTAAAAGTGGAGTGAGATGGGGCTCACCCCCCACATGCCATGGGCAGGCAGCATTCACAGACCAGCCCCAATCAACAAAAATTCATTTTTTGTACCATGTTTCTGTTCCACTCATCAAAAAACAAAGCAAAGCAGGGTCGGGAGGCAATTCAGCAATATAACATACTGAACAGCACTGTCTAGGAAATGTGAACCAGGTGCTTTGGGATCTTAGGTAGCCCAGGCTATGAGCCCCACGCAGCAGCCTCTCCACGTGTGCGTCCGTCCTAATACACGCACCTGCACACGCACATTTGTGCCCGATTCCCTCAGAAGCTCCCTGACCAAGGCCACCATTCATGGCCACCATTCATGTTCATGAGTGTTTGTGTGCGCCACCTCATGGGGCCAAGGAAATGTTTACATAGAGCGAGGGGGGGGGGGAGGTGGTTCTCGGCTGATGGAGTTTACAAGCAGTCGTGGACAGATCCTGTAATCTCTCAGTAAACGGAAGCCAATTAACATCCTATCTGCCTGTTGATAAAGGCTGTTTTCTTTTCCAGTTAATGGGCATTAACTTCTGCCTACGAGAGCGGTAGCATCTTACATAATGGCTGTTCCCTGTTAACCCAGACCCCACCAGCTGCTGCCCATCTCTCCCTGCTGCATTCCCTCTATTCGTGCCTTTCAGACAAACTGGTCACCACAACCTTGTGTTGCAGTCTCTATGGGTCAGACACTCAGGCATCCAAGTCCTAAAAGATACAGAACATCCTATTGTCAATCACTGTCCTCGGCCCTTGCAAGAAAGTGTTGCCAACACCTGTCACCAACTGCACCGTAGTGATCTACAACAAACCGAGGCACGCGGTGGTACTCAGGTCCCTCTAATAAGAGGGTGCACTTGTGTAAAGCCCTCACACCAGAGGTCTTGTTTTCTCACTCGCCATGTGGAGCCTAGCACAGTGCTTGTATCCACTCAGTTATTTGCCAGATAAGGCAATTAACTTTCAGGACACACCAAGTTCTGCTTTGGCTGCACTCTCCCCACCCCATGCCTAGCAAACTCCTCTGCACCCTTCAAAGCCCTCCCTAAATGTCCCAGCCTCGCCTCCCAAAAGTTAGCTGTTCTGCCCTACATTGAGCACCCCGTGGTTCCCTGCTGCACCAGGAGGGGTCACTTTCCATTAGCTTCCTCTGCTAGGCTTGGGGTGGGGGGGGTGTCTGTGGAAGGCAATGGCCTGGGCTGTGCTCAGTGTCCATGCTTAGCAAGAAGTCAGAAGCATATACCTACACACAGGTGGTTTTTCTGTCCATCTTCCTGCCCTTCAGACATCCTTCATGTGGCAGCAGAAATGTACCTTTTCTATCACTGTCCGCCTCATTCCCTAAGTAGGAATGTGTACAGGCTCCCAGTTACACCATGCTGGTGTTGTGGTAAGATGGGGTCCAGCGTGTGACCTTGGACGTGTTACTAAACCTCCTCAGGGCTCAGTTTCCATCCATCACCATCTTTCCAGGGTCCTGCTGCTCAAGTGGGTCATGGGTACTGGTTAAGTATTGGTAAGTATCATTCTGCCTAATAAGGAGTCAGATGGACCTGGGATGGAGCCCATCACAGGCCCTACTAAGGGCCCTACTGAGCAGGCCTCACCAGTTCCTAGATCCCACCATTCAGCCTGCATTCCCCATGCCAGGGTCTCTAAAAGAGTTGAGCATTGGTCTCTGGTCTCCAGCGCCGCTCCCCGCTTTTTCCAGGTTCATCTCCCCAAAGAGTTAAACAGAAGTTGGAAAGTGGCGCCCCCACTGCCCACCAGGTGACAATGGTTTAGGAAGCACGCGCTCCCCGTCCAAACACTCTACCACGCCAGTGCCGCTGTCTGGCACAACAGGTGGGGCAGTCTGTGACTCTCACGTTCAGGGCTGGCCGACACTTGGCTCTGACCGGTGTGCTCCAGGCCAAAGGGGCTGTTCACAGCCCCCAAACCTGTCCCTTCTTCAAGGCCTGGCTCTTATACATCGCCTTGCCAGCCCAAGGCTAGACTAGCCACTGGCTAAGGCCTGGCCAGTAAGGGGTCCTGTCTCCCCTTTGTGCTGTAAGCCAAGCTCCCTCCCCTCTTCTGGCTGCGGGGACCTGCCCACCACCACAGGGGAGAGGCAGGGTCTAGCATCTTCCTCCAGCTCTGAGCTGCTACACCAGGTGTTTCCAGGAACACCTGTCCCAGAATCTCCAGGACACTTGTGCAGGATTCCTGAGCTCCTCCTCAGGCATATTAAGTCACAGCTGCCACAGTGAGGTCTGGGAGCCTACCCCTTAGACAGGGCCGGGACAAATACCGCAGCTTGGGTGGGGCTTGGGTCTGCGTGGCTAATTAAGACTTAACTGAAACATACATACTCGCTTTTTCAACTCATCCCATGGCAAAGGCATGCGACCTGCGGACGGAACAGCGCTGACGTCTTTTGGGAGCCCTTCACTGGCACATTTGATCAGGGAAGGCTTGCAACTACTCACAAGGTGGCCTCATCTCACGGCTGGGAAAGCACAGGCTGCTAGAGGCTCTCAGCTAAGGTATGCTGGCGATGCCTTGCCTGAAGTGGCCTCAAGGTTAAGTCCCCTCTTGTGCCTGTCACCAGCTCCATGGGCCAGGCCCCTCAATCCTCTCTCAAATTCCATGCCTTGGGTCCCACAACATCCAGGCTCACTTGTTCCCTTTGCTTACAACGCTTCGCCATCTGACTGACTCCTTGCTGGCTTTCAGATATCTGAGAACCTTCCCCTCCCTGAGTTAGCACCTCAATCCTCTGCTAGAATTGATCAACTACAGAGCCCCAACCACTTGGGGATCCACATCTGTGTCCCCTACCCTTCAGAGCCCCAGTATTTCTGCTTCCTCTGCACCTGTTCCTGTCCCCGGTGCATAGATTTTTACAGACTGGAAAACAATGGGGGTGGTCAGGCTTCAAGTTTGTTCCATTCCTGGAGGTAGGCTGCCTGTGGTGTTTCAGTACAGCTTACAGACATCAGTGTCTAGCAGCGGCAGAAAGCATGCATGCCACGGGTGACTGCTTAAAGGACAGAGGTCTGGATTTGGGCTGACCTAGGCTCATCTTGGCTTCCCTTCTGTTCTCCCTGCAGGTGGGGCAAAGGCCCCTAAGTCTTGATGACCCTTCTATAAACTGGGATGATCTAGGACCAAGCTCACAGTCCCGTAAGCATGCGCCAAGGGCTAGCAAATACATGCTTACTTGCCCAGGTCCTTGCTAGCTCTGGGGAGATGCCTCCACCTTCCAGTAGGGAGGCAGGTGAGTGAGGGGCCGTGTGCTCCAACCCTACCAGCCCCCTTCTGCCTGAAGCAGTAGATGCCACTAGACAAGCATTTCTTTGCATAACATCCTGACAGAAATTCTGGTTTTGCAGCTACAGGGATTAAATGGTGTCCCCTAAAGTTCATGTCCCACCAGAACCTCAGAAGGTGACCCTATTTGGAAATAGGGTCTCTGCAGGTGAAATTAGTTAAGGACACTGAGATGAGATCGTACTGAATTTATGGTGGGTCCTAAATCCAATGATGGGTGTCCTTGTAAGAAGATACACACACACACACACACACACACACACAGGGGGTGCCTGGGTGGCTCAATCAGTTGAGCACCTGACTTTGGCTCAGGTCATGATCTCGCGGTCCGTGAGTTCGAGCCCCGCGTCGGGCTCTGAGCTGACAGCTCAGAGCCTGGAGCCTGCTTCAGATTCTGTGTCTCCTTCTCTCTCTGTCCCTCCTCCACTCCCGCTCTCTCTCTCCCCCCTCTAAAAATAAATAAACATTAAAAAAAAAAAAAAAAGAAGATGACACACACTCAGGGAAGAAGGCTGCGTGGAGATGGAGGCAGAGATTGGGATGATGTGGCTCCAAGCCAAAACCCCAAAGATTGTCAACAACTACCACAGCCAGGAGAGAGGCCTGGTAAGATTCTCCCTTAGATCCCTCAGTAGAAACCGACCTGCTGTCTCAGTCTGTTTGGGCTCGTAACAGAAGACCATAAACTGGGTGGCTTATGGACAACAGAAATGTATTTCTCACAGTTCTGGAGGCTAGAAAGTCCAAGAATCAAGGTGCCAGCAGACTGTCTGGTGACAGCACTTTTCCGGGTTCATAGACAGCTAATGTATTGCTGTGCCTCATAAAACAGAAGGGGCAGGGCCTCTTTTATAAGGGCATTAATCCCATTCATGAGGCCTCCACCCTCATGACCTACTCACCTCCTTAAGGCCCCACCTCCTAATGCCATCACGTTGTGGATTAGGTTTCAAAATATGAATTTTAGGGTGCCTGGGTGGCAAAGTTGGTTAAGCGTCCGACTTCGGCTCAGGTCATGATCCTGCAGCTCATGAATTCTAGCCCCGCATCAGGTTCTGTGCTGACAGCTCAGAGCCTGGAGCCTGCCTTGGATTCTGTGTCTCCCTCTCTCTCTGCCGTTCCCCAACTCGCGCTCAAAAATAAACAAACATTAAAAAAGAGTCAAAATATGAATTTTAGGGAGACAGAAGCATTCCATCTACAGCATCTGCCAACACCTTAATTTTGCCTTCTGCTCTCCACAGCTATGACAGAATAACTTTCTCTTGTCTTAAGCCACCCAGCTTGTGGTAATTTGTCACAGCAGGCCCAGGACACTAACAAGACAGGAGTCTTCTAAGATCAAAGCTCCTGGTACTGGCTGGTGACCTGCCCATGAACCTGAGGTCACTGCTTCCCTCCGTGGACCTCTCAGGTCATCCTATTGACAAAGCTTTGATAGAAAACTTGGCTCCTGCTGATCTTTGTTAAGACCCTAGAATCCAAGCATTCAGCTGCAGCAAAAGGTACTCAGTGAAGAAAACACACGTTGACAAGCATATTTTAAAAATAGTGCAGTGATGAAGGAAGGGCCGCCGGAGGCAATGTTCTACTTCTTCAACTGAGTGTCCGCTTCGTTATCCTTTATACTTTCTTTTCATGTGCATATCATATACTTTTTATTAAGTGTTTCACAATAAAAATAAAGAATATATGTGTTTTTAAAAAGAGCTGGTTTGCAAAACCTAACCAAGCTGAAAGTTCTGACCATTTCAGTATTCCTGTATTGTCTAATTGCCAAAACAGAAGCACAAAAAAACAGGATGACAGGTGCGAAAAGGCCTGGCCTCAGTCAAAAGGTGCTCTCCACCTGGCACCAAGAGTGGGCAACAGCCGACGACTCGAGAGAATCTCAAGACAGCTTCCCCAGAAGACTTACATCTGACTTATCTCAATTTCATCTGACACCCAAGTGATTTTGCCGGATCCAAGTGGGAAAAAAACATTTACACCTCTTAAAAAAATTTTTAGACATCTTAAGACCTCCCCTCCCAGGACTGTGGCCAATACCCATGTCTCTGTCTTGCAGGGACCCCCCCCCCCCAACACACACCCCCAAGGTTTCCTCCAGAGCTCCACAGAGAAGGGATTCAAATAGTTCTTGGACTGAACGTTAGTCTAACTGTGGAAGAGAAACAGAAGTATAATGTTTAATCACCACCACCCGGGCTAGAACGCCAAAGAGACGGATAGAAAGCACAGAAGTGGTGTTCAAAAGGATCTCGTAGGCTGTGCTTTACCTATCAGACTGGAGAGACCAAAACACTTGGTAATATCTATTCTGGATGCTGGGAGAGAAAACAAGAATTCCACCTTCACAGCCGAGAGACAACTGATGGCAGCACAGCCTCTCTGGAGGAACATTAACCATTTAAATGGACATGCCCTTTGGCATGGGAGTTCCAGGAAGACAGGGAGGTTTCGAAGGGTCTGTGCTGGAGCCCCACACACATTCATTCCATATTTGCTCATGCATGGTTCCATCTATTCACTGAAGCTCAGTCTGCAAGAGAAGCTACGAGTGACAACCTGAACAGTCATCAGCAAGGGACTGGCTATTACACTGGCACACCCATTTGATAAAAAGCTCATGCAAATGTATCAGGGGTTTAGAAGAGGTGGGGGATATACATCTTCCCCCCACGCCACAGCCTATCTCTGGAAGGAAACAGGGCAATTAACAATGGATGCCTCTAGAAGGGCAGAGTGCAGATAAGGGGAGACGTGCTTAATTTTCACTGGATGCCCTTTTGGACTTTTTTTTTTTTTTTTTTTTTTTTTTTTTTTTACCACGTACATCAATTACCTTGTCAAATTTTATAGATTTGCGTATGTATATATAAGAAATGTGTATACATCTGTATTTATAAAATGTGTGTCTATGCATATATGAGTGTGATGTACATACATGCGTATACCTACTTATAAGCATATACATACACATACATAAACACACACGTTTTAAATGACTCCTTTTGAATTTGGACAGAAAACCCCAATGGCTTCAGTTTGTCCAGGAGAAGCTGAAGGTGACCCTCCAGAATATTCTGGCACCATCTTTGCAGAGAGAGACCGAAGGGGGGTAAGAGGCACTATGCAAACCTTACAGGAAACCACACCACACTACTACTTTTCAACAACAAAGCCACCCGCTCCTTCTACGCTGCACACTTGCAAATTACACTCCAGGGAACTTGAAAAGTTCCAGAAAAATCATTAATCCCAGCACCACACCAGGCTCCAGTTTTACAGTTTGGCTCTAAGTGGCTGTAACATTAGCTCGCCTCACTCTGAAGAGTGTTTCCTTACTCTCCAGGTTTATCAGCTTTAAGGGCCCAAGGAGGTCTTGAGGGTCAGTGAGGGGCCTCAGTCTGCAAGAGCTGGAGCCAGAGGCGGGAGGCCAGCAGCTCCCTCCCAGGTGACCTAGCCTCTGGTGGCACCCCAGGTGTTGAAGTCCCACTCCTGCAAGGTCCCCACCCCCACCCAGCCCCAGGACTCGGAGACACGTGCTACAGCAACAATCAGGGGCCACTCCTGAGGAACAGTTGCAGGGAAGGTAGGGGTCCCTTCCCCTGCCAATCCCTCAGAGATAAGCACAACGGATGGGCAAAAACAGGGAAGGTCTACAGAGAAGAGTCAGCAATGCTCAGGGAGGGATGGGCTCTGCCTCCCCAACTGAAGTCCCTTTAGGTTTGTTGTTGGTAAAATGGAGATAATTGTAATTTCATCTGGCCAAAGGGATTATTCTAAGCCTAGAAGTTACTTTATAGACTCTCATAAATGAAAATATAACATCTGGGTGGGCTTTTCTTTTGGGCGGGGGAGGGTAGAGGACCTAGGGTGGGGGAAGGGTTCGAGGATTACAGAGAGGGGCACAAACATGGGTGCACCTGTAAGAAGGTACGGGTGGGCACACAGACTGAGGGTGTGTGATGGAGAGAGGAACTGTAAAGGCACAGGGCAGATGCAGGGGTAGGGGGAGAGTACCTGAGGACCCTGACCCGAGTTGCTGAAGGGAGGGGGCAAGTGAGAAGGGCACAGACCTGGATGTGAGCAAAGTCAGTGAGGGGATATGACCCGGACCAGGTGTGAGTGCGGGGCCAGAGTTTAGCATCACAGGCTCAGGCATGGGTATAGTAGGGGATGTAGGCCCTGTTGCAGAGGTGGGGGTGCATGGATCTGGGTGTGGAGATGTCACCAAGAGGGACGATCTTAGGTGATGTGGGGGTGTGCAATGTCAGGTGTGTGTGAGAGAATATCAGTGGGGGTACAGACTCAGATGTCTGTGGGTGTGAAGCCTCAACTGTGCCGAGCTCCTGGGGGCATGGCTCTAGAGGTGTGGGGAATGTCAGAGAAGTGGGCAGTATCAGGTGTATGGGGGGGGGGGGGCTTGTCAACAAGAAGGGACGTGGTGTCAGGTGTGCGCGGACTGACCGTGAAGGTTCAGATTCGGCTGGGAGGGTCCCCAGGGAGCACCAGATGCGGGGTGCAGGGATGGGGGGGTTTAACCTCTCCCTGCCCCTTTGACGCTGCTGTCACGCCCTGCCTCGTTCGCCCCCGCCCCAGGACACATGACAGGACCGTGCCTCGCCCTCGCTCGGCCCAAGGGAGCGGACCCTCCGACGCTTGCGCCACCCCGCGCCCCCTGCTCCCCCTCACCGTCTGGGACGCGTCGCCTTCACCACCGCCGCCGCCGCCGCCGCCTCCGGCCACCACGGCCCCGCCTCGCGCACCCTCAGCGCGCGCCGCGGGAGGGGTCCACGCCACGCTCCGATTGGCTGCGCGTTGGCCAATCAGCGTTTGGAAAGACAGGGATTGGTTAGCATGAAACAGACAGGCAGCCCCTAGGGCCAATCACTGAGGGGCAAAGGCGGGCTATTGGGTGAGGTTTTTGGTCCCAGAGGTGGTCCCTCAGGGTGCGAGGTGCTGGGAGGTGAGGGCCTGGAGGTAGGCGAAGATTGGAACTCTGGCGGAAGACGAGCAGCCCTGACGACCAATCCCTGGGGGGCAAGAGAAGTGGCTGGCGCGGCTGGCTCGAGAAGAACGGAGGGCGTAGCCTGGAGGGCGATGAGGATTGGCTACAAAGCCGAAGACAGGCAGGCCCAAAGGCCGGTCGCAGGGGCAGTGGGCGGTGCACCTCCGAGCCGACTGGCGTGTGCAAGGTGCAGAGTTTGGCCCGGAGGGCGGCTGCCGTAGATGGCCTCGGACGCCCCATGCAGGGTCCCCTGAGGCTACGTCAAAGAGGTTGTCCTTCTGACCACACAGCAGAGAAGCAAGACCTCCAACTCTGGCTGTGAACATGAGCCATCGCGGCTGAAAGATTCCTGGGATAATTCTCCATTCTTTCACTCTCCATTATTTCTCTGCTAAAGACACGGAGAGGGCAGACTCTCTGAGGTCACTCGGGCTTGTCCTCTGCAGCTCCAGGTTGTTGTGAAGATGTGGAAACAGGTGGAATCCTACCTACGAGCTTTGTGGTTTTCTGGAAGTGTTTGACTTCTCTGAGTTCATGATATCCCCATTAGGCCTTCTCCCGGATAAGCCTTTTGTGAATTAACTGAAAACTAATCCTGATCCTAGGAGGTCAAAGCCACCATTGGCAGAGAGGTCAAGCTCCAGCCCACGGCGCTTCAAGTGGCTAAATCTGGGGGTGAATTTAGAGCAACCTGCTCTTTGCAAGTGGGGTAAGGCAGTATCAGAGAAGAACCACCAGAGGCCTGAGCGGTCTGGGTCGAATCCGTGTCCAGCTACACGCCCACCACACAACCTTGGTCAAGGTGCTTGTGGATCTGTTTCCTCAGGGGACAATGATTGCTACACCTTAATCTTTCCTTTTTTGGGTGGCTTCCCTGTGAGAACTTCTATCCCAGCCTTTGTCTTATTCTGGTGAAAGCATTTGACCCTCAGCAGGTCTGTCTGGCCTATGGGCCTCAGCTTCTCTGTGAGGTGCGGTTCATGGGATTCTCTGCAGATAGACGCCAGCAGTTAGAGAAGACACCTGCCATCCAGTGCTCCATTGTGTCACTGGCACTTCGCCCAAGCCCACCCAGTTTCCTGACTCACTAAGTGCACTCCCTTAATCTCCAGGGCCAGGGTGGAGAGGGTTATAAATGTTCCCAGATACTGGCTCTTATTTCCTCGAGGTGCAGGGTATAGTTGGTGGAGATCAAGTTCATAACCAAAGAATCCTGGGAGGGAGCAAACCTGAGGATGGCCTTAATAAGGGTTCACATTTCAGGGCTGTGCAAGCCCCCTGCTAGGTGCTTAATCCACAACAGCACAAAGGCCTCCTAGTATGGAGGAGGGGGAAAACATCAAGGCTCACACTGTGGATGTCACTAGCCTGAGGCCACCATCTGATTCATGATATTCCCACCTGGGCCTCTCTCCATACCTCCCAGCTGTGGTTTGCTTTCCAGCAACTTCCAGACCCTGGTCTCCATTCTGCTCTCTGGATAAGAGGAGGGCTCTGAGGTCTGCTGAACACCTAATGGGTATCAGGTCCTTACTGGGCTGGGTGCTTCCCTAACACCATCTCGTGACCTGATTTCCAGATGGTTGGGGGCGGGGGGCAAGGAGGGAGACAGCACCCACTTTGCAGATGAGAAAACTGATCCTCACATTACAGGTATTCCTTGCTGGAAGGGCCTGAGGCTGGGTTTGAGTCCCTGCTCTTTTTTACTTGCTGGCTACCAGACCTTCAGCAAGTGACTCAAACTCTCTGCCTCAGTTTCTCCAACTACCTCCCGGGGTTAATGGCAGCACTAACAAAATGAATGGAAGTGAAACACTGACAGCTTTATTGGTCCACAGCCAGGACTTGCTGAGTGTTGGTGATGGATAAACTGTTCTCGGGGCCTGTTCCCTTTCTGTAAATAGCGCTTCATGGAATGTGGACATAGACCAACTATGGGTGGGGTTTACCACCCAAAGAGGGAGATATTTATGCTACAAGAGTCCCTGCTCACAGCACCTACCTGTCAGGCCCTGGGAGGAAGGCAGCGAGCTCCTGGAAGGTCCCACGGTACCCCTAGGTACAGTGCCAACTGAGACAAGGGTCAGGCAGCAGCCCAGCACTAGGCTGCCTCTCCAGAGGGTGCCAAAGGCAATGCCTGGGTTCTGGCTTCTGTCTGCTTGTCAGCATGCTGGCGCCGGTCAACCTCCCTTCTGCCTTCCAACAATGGCCAGTAATGCCCCTTGGCATTAGCAACTGACACCCCCACTATGGGCACTTCAGCTGTGCCTGGCCAGGGTGCCTGGGATCCTAACTCTTCCGTGTCAGCCTGGCTGGCTCTGGGCAGGACACTGTCTCTCTGCCCCCCAGTCTCCTCTGCCTCGCGGGGATCCCAGGAATCATCTGACACGATGGCTGTGAGCCAGGCCTGGGCATAGTGACAGGGCTTAATCAACCGAGGCTAGAGAGCCATTTGCCCAAGGTCAGGTTAGCAACGCTGGCAAGAGGAGGGGCGTGGAGGCAGGCCAAGCTGGGTTCTCATCCCACTGTGGCCCCTCAAATGCCAAGGAGCCTATTTCTCATCTGGAAAATGGGGTTCATAGGCCTTGCCTCTCAAAGATGTGTTTATAACCCAGGACCCTGGGTCCTCCTCTGGCTGGAGGGACACCTGCTGAATGTAGCAGTGTTGACAGCGAAACCCAACTGGTTTCAAGGCAGTTTCACTCAGCCTCCCAGAGGCTCAGAGAGGCTGGGCCACAGCTCAGCTATACTGACCACACAGCAGTAGGGTCATTGCCTGAGTATACTGGCCCCTCCTTTGCAGTAGTTTCCTCCTCAGCCCTGGTTTCAATGTCAGTGAACAAGGATGGCAAGCACTCCTTAGAGAGGGGCTGTGTGCCTTGCTGGGAGCTGTGGCCCTGTGTAGCAACACACTTAACCCATTTTCAGGAGAGGACGTTGAGGTTCACCTCAGGTGGCAGAGCAGAGGCTGGAACCCAACCTCAGTGATATGCCTACCCACCCTGGGTCCAAACAGACCCTGAGCCACACCCACTGACAAAGCCCATTTTCTCAGACTAAGGTGTGAAGGACTGATAAGCTAGAGCCATGCCTTCCCAAAGAAGCCTGCAGCTGGAGGAAGGCTGGCCAGGAGCCCAGGGGAGAACACTGGAGCTGTGGGGGCAGAGGCCTTCCCTCCAAATCACCCCCTTATTACTTAGGTGTATATTCAAAAACATTTACAGGAAGTTGGAGAAGAGAAGGAAAATAGGAGCTTGCCTACATGGAACTCATGGACAGAAGGGAGCAGACAAACAGGAAAGCACATAAGCAAGGTGACCTCAGACAGGCTTACAGCTCAGAGACAGAGCACACAAGGTGATGGGACGAGGGTGCCAGTGAAGGGGAACTAGCAATATCCCCATGGAGGCAACATGTGAGCTGGAACCTAGTGCCAGAAAGGAGCTGGCCATGAGGAGGGCTGGGGGAAAGGTGCTCCATGCAAGGCACAGCATGTGCAAAGGTCCAGAGGTAGGGAGGCTGATGTGGCTAGAAAGACAACTAAAAAGGAATATGGGGAAGATGAGGTTGGGAGGTGGGCAGAGCCTGGAGAAGTTGGTTTTATGGGGATGGCAATGGGGAGCCTTGGGCAGATTGAGAGCAGAGCTGGGGCAGGAACTATAGGAATGGTGCCTCAGGCTTCCCCAGAAATAGGCTGGCACCACCCACCTCCCATTAGACAGATGAGGAGGCATGAGGCTCACGGGGCCTGAAGACTGCCCCAAGGTCACATGGGTGGCCCATCCAGAAGTCAAGTCAGGACAGCAGTTCCTGGAGCAGATGCAAGATCCTTGTACGTGTTTGGTGAGTCCCGGTGGGGGAGTCAGAATGAGGCGATTGGGTCTGAGGTTCATGTCAGCCTCCCTGAGCTGGCATGGTCCTCCCAGTCGATGGCTGAGGAGAACTGGCCACATAGGGAGTTAGGACCAGGGTGATGCCACCCCTGCCCCAGCTATTTGCATCAGCCATGGAAACCAGGAGGCTTCGAGGAAAGGGCGTGAGTTAATATCAAGGACCAAATTCAGGCCCTTCTCAAGCTAGGGGAGATGAATGACAAGCGACAGGCTGAGTGTTCCAAGAGAGGCGAGGGGTTCCCAATGTGTGGTCTAGAGAGGTCAGGCACAGCGCCCGGAGCCCACCAGGGGTCTTGAAGCTACCTGACCCTGCCTGGGCTGTACAAGCTGCCAGATGATCACAACATGACCCCCAAGTAGAAAGGCAGAGGAGAGCTGGGGTTTGCTGGGCACAGCTGCCTGGGGACCCCCAGGACACCTGGGGGTTGCAGTGGGCATTTGGGGGCAGCTACAGTGATGTCCACACTACAGATGGGGAAAGTGAGGCTCAAAAAAGGCAGGCAGGCTGCCCAAGCCACCCGAAGAGCAATGACCTCAAGTCCCCAGGCAGGGGAATACAGGTCAGTCCTTCTAGGGTAACTGAGGTAGTGAAGCTAAGACAGTTGGGTACCTCCCATGTGCCTAACTGCTCGAACCCCCGGAGAGGAGCCTTTATTTTCGCCCTCCCCATTTTACAGAGGATCATTCAAGGCTGAGAGAGATTACGTCACTAGCTCAAGGCCACAGAACTGAATGATACAAACTCAGAAATAGTGGCCTTGGGGCCCAGAGACCCTAAGTGTGAACCATGGCCCCAGCAGACTGCCTGTCTGAGAGTGACAGCAGATCGTATATCCCAGGCTGTTCTAAAAACTCCTTTGCTTTCCTTAGTGACCCCACAGCCTCCCCAGATGTCTGCTCCTCTCCCATTCTCTTAGGCAGCTGGCTGCAGCCTCCATACTCCACGGCACTATGGAAGAGATCCCTCCATTGTTCAGCTAACAATCTTTTATTACTGGGCAGTACTGACTGGTCTGGGACCCCTGGAGGCAGAAGAGCTTGGTCCTCGCCCTCTGTCCAGCAGAGCAAGGCACCTGCAACCCATATTACAAGTGAGAGACCAGCAGGGGAGAAAACAGACTTGTAGGAGCTGAAGCAGGGCCCCACCCTGCTGTGAGATTGGCCGGCAGGCTTCTAAATTTCAATCTTTCAATCAGCACATCACCCCTCGGCAATGCTAAGGAGGCCATTCAGGTAGGAAGGGGCATGGGGTGGGGGTGAGAGGGCAGAATGAGTAACACCAATGCTGTTGGCTGGTGAGGGGAACGAGGTGAACAGAGACCAGGTCCCAGGAGCTGCTTTCTGCTGTGTAGATGCTTCACCAATGCTCCCTTCACACCCTAGCCCGGTGCCTGGTACCTGATCCCATCAGAAAACACCTCTTGCTGAGTGGGGGAGGAATCCGGGGAGTAGAGTGGCAGGACACAGACCTCCTCCCTATTCCTGAGTCATATGACTCATCCAGAGCCACGGCCCAGACTGAGCCTGGGTCATGGCGCCAGGTTGCCCTTTTGGCCAGTCCACAGCTCCCGGAGCTCAACGCGGCAGCCAAGGTCCCGCAAGGCAGCTTTGGCCACGTCCTCACAGTCACGGTGGGCAGCACGGGCCTGCAAGATGAGTGCTTCAGCCCCCAGGTCCAGGATGGGCTGTGAAAAGGCCTGGCTTCGAGCCACCAGGTTACGGATCAGCATGCAGGCCTGTTTCTGGGAGGGAGAACTGAAGGTGAGTGGCTGTAAGCTGGTGCATGGGGTCTACTCTGACCTTGGGGCCCTCACCATAACACAACGGCGCAAAGATGACCACAACCAACATACAGCAGGTACCTACGCTGTGGTTCATCAGGCTAGGTTCATGTCTCCACTTCACCCTCTCAGCTGCCCCAGGAGGCAGGGCTGATTTCCCCATCTCCCAAGCGAGGAAACTGAAGCTCGGGGCAGCCAAGTACTTGGCAGGTGGGGCAGATCCCTCAGGTGTAGGACCCTCTGTCTCGCAGCAAGATCCGCTGAGGCTGGCAAGAGCCAGCAGAGAGTCAGTGGGAAGAGGGGGGCTGTGCACCGGGTCCACTTGTCAATTACATCATCACCCATTCAGCCAACATCTGTGCCCTGCTTCTCTGCCATGTGTGAGTGCCACAAAGCACCGTACCATTGGGAAGCTAGATGAGGAAGGGAGGTGTGAGGGGCTGTCTGGCCAGGGTGATCAAGCGTGGGCAAGGTGATGAGCGAGCCAAGGGCACAGTGTCCCAGAGGAGACACTATCGGCAGAAAGGCCCTGAGTGGGACAGAGCCTGGTGTGTCTAAGGACCAACAAGGAGGCCCTTGTGCTGGGAGGGTGCAAGAGGGGGGAGTGGGGGAGGTGGGGACAGTCCTGGCAGATACAGGGAGGTGTGTGGGTCTCCGGCAGGGGCACGCACAGCCTTGTCTACTGCTCGGCTTCCCTGACTTCCCAGTAAGGTATGGACAGTGGTCCTGCATGCAGAACATGAAGGAGTGGCCATGGTCAGCAAGGAGCTTTCCAAAAGTTCCAGCAGATCCCCACCTGCTCTCTTCCCATCTCCCGCTCCTCGAACTATCCCTCTATAGGGACTGTTAGGAAAGGAAAAGATCACTGCAGGAACAGCAAAGGAACAGGAAGATAGCCGTGGGCAGAACTGGGAAACAGATATAGGACTCTGGGGGGCTGAGAAGTGGAGACCTTGAGAGAATTGGGCTTTGACAGGGACAGGGACAGGGAGGGCCTGAGTCCTGCTCCCTCCTCCTATCCCCAGGCTCACCTGCACTCCGGCCTCTTGCGGGTGTGCCTTCATGGCCTGCAATGCAGCCAGGGCCCCGCCACCCTCCATGATGACCCGGCTGTTCTCTGGCTTTCGCAGGGCCAGGACGCACAGGGCTGCACAGCTCTGCTCGCACACCTGTGGGCGTCATGGGAATGGCTGAGACAGTCAGATGCCCTGGCGGGCCCCCATAGTTAATCCCCCAGGTGAGTGCCCTGCAATTTCACCTGGATAGATGGCTGTCAGCCCATGTATATACCAGATCAGTAATAACCAGAGTGATACCAAGGGATAAAAACATCAACCACGCTCTGAAGGTCTCTACCCAGGCCTCTCGTGTGCCCCACTCCAGCCCCAGCCCTGCTTGAGGAAATGGGCAAGAGCACCATGCAGATACAGCCACTGTGCCCCACCTCGTGTGCGTCCCGCCTGCGGTAGGTACCTGGGGGCTGGCCAGGTGCTGGGTCATGGCAGCCACGATGGACTCTGTCCCGCCAGCTCGAACAATGGCATCCTTCACATCATCATTGCCTGCGATGGCCCTCAGGGCACTCAACACTTGCTTCACAAGGTCCTAAAAGGGAGGGCAATGTAGGGGTCACCTCTGGCCAGCTCATCCTCCTGTGCCATGCCAGACGCTGACAGCTTGGTTGCTGGTTGGTGGGCAGGGGGTCTTGAGGGAGGGTCTAGGATTGTTTTGCTATTTGAACAATTGGTGGGGCCAGACTGGGGCACGCAAGCAACGTGTAATGGCAGGGTTATTACTTCCTGCATAAAAAAGGCAGGGAGCAGGGCACCTGGGTGGCTCAGTCAGTTAAGCGTCGACTTCAGGTCATGATCTCATGTTCATGGGTTCAAGCCCCGTGTCCGGCTCTGTGCTGACAGCTCAGAGCCTGGAGTCTGCTTCAGATTCTGTGTCTCCTTTTCTCTCTGCCCTTCCCCTGCTCATGTTCTATCTCTCAAAAGTAAATAAATGTTAAAAAAAAAAAAAAAGTTAAAAAAAAAGGCAGGGGAGGCTTAGCAGGGTAGACCCTGTGAATTACACTTAAGTCCAGGCCAGGCATTTGGACAACTTTGAAACCCCTCACACACAGAGGGGACATATGGCTCAGACCAGGAATTAGAGCACAGGGTCCCCTGGCCACAGCTGAGTCCTCAGGTGAGTGCCAACCAACGTGAGCTGAGGACAGCTGACCAGATGCTGCTGGGACTGCTGACCTCCCCAGTGAGGGGCAGAGCCATGAAAGAGAAAGAGAAAACAGTAGGAGGGAAACCAAGCCTCCACCCACCCTTGGCAGTGCAGAAGTACAAACAAAATCCATCCCCTCATTTGCTTAAGCTGGGTCAAATTCAGCTTTCTGTCACCTGCACAGAAGGAGCCTGGGTGACATCATGAGCGGGGGTTGGGGACAACAGGACTGTTGCTGCCACAGGCCAGGCATGTACACAGAGGGTTGATATGTGACAGCTAAATGAAAGAATAATGAATAGGGGTCCCTGACCCATTTTACAGATGGGGAAACCGAGGCACCAAGGATTTGCCTCACTCAAGCTTCACACACCTAAGCCAGGGTAAGGGCCAGCCCCTGCCAACACCCACTTGCATTCCTCCCCCTGCTGGCAGAAAATACAAAGGTGCTAGAGAACAGTAAGAGAGGGTGGGTGGATTTGTTTTCCCCAAAAACTTTACTTCCTACCCTCGGGTCAATGAGAAGTGAAAACTGCACTTTGCTTCAGGGGTCAGCCATGTTCTGGTTCAAGCTTGTCTGGGTGGCAGGGACCCAGAGGGGCAGAGTTCACTGAGAAGTCTGGAACCCTCCCTTGGCATCAAGAGAAATGACAAATCGAAACCCAAATGAGGGGGCGTCACACCCTAAGACGGCTCTGGAGGCCCACCTGGTGGTCGCTGCAGTTGGCCAGTAGGGCCACCAGGACACCGAGGCCCCCAAGGTCGACGACCTCCTGGCAGAATTCGTTGCGGACAGCCAGGCGGGATAGGGTGCTGCAGAGCTCACTCAGGACACTGGGGTTGTCGGAGAATGCTGTGGAGGGCGAAGAAGAGGAACCACTGGGGGGTGAGCACATGGGAGAGGACCAGTCCCAGCTTGGAGCCAGGAGCCAGCGGTCCTGATACAAATCCTGCTCAACCTGGGAAGCTGGGCCCTTCTGCCAGGCAGGGTGGCCACCAGTAACGGGAGAGCTCCGGTGGACACCAGGGCTGCCCAAACCTGCAGTGCCCCCTGCTGGCCACAGGAGAAGACACGGGCACACGCCCTCCCCCACACCGTGTCCCAGATAAATTCCAGACCAACTGATGATCTCAACTAAAAAAAGAAAACCATAATAGTGCTATAATAAAACATCCAAGGCTATTTTTATGTTCTTGGGGTGGGAATGACCTTTCTAAGTGCAACGGGAAACCCAGAAACTGTAGAGGGACATATGGATAGAGTTGACCCAGGCAAAATTGAACACAGATGCCGAAGACTAAGTTCAGAGGCACGAGGGAGGAGACGCCTGCCTGCACTGAGGCCCACATGGGGGGTGGCGGATAGCCATAATTTATACAGAGCTCTGACAGTCAGTTGGTATGCCCCTCCCCACCCCCCCCCCCCACCCCGGGATAGGGTGCAGCACCCAGCAATGGCATGAACACTAATCTGAGTAGAGGTATCTCTAGATGTGGTGACATCTATGAACGGCCGACTTCAAGATGACCCCTGATGGTCTGGGTGGGCCTTGTCCAGTCAGCCGAAGGCCTCAGAGGGAAACTAAGGTCTTCCTGAAGAGGAAGAAGCTCGTTGGAGGACTGCGGTGTTGGCTCCTCTGAAGCCTGCTCCATGGATTTCAGACTCAGCAGCCCCACAGCCACATGGGCCAATTCCTTGAAATAAATATACATATACATACACAAACAGATCCCACTAGTTCTGCCTCTCTGGTAGAACCCTGACTGGTATGAATTCCTGTTGATAAACAAGAAAGATGTAAACTACCCCTCAGAAAAGCAGCCCGACTTTGCAGATAGTCAGAACCTGTTTTCACCCTCTCCGGAGGTGTGGAGAAGAAACTGAGGCAAGCCTGTCTCTCCAGAAGACAGGGCCAGAGTCAAACACACAAGCCTAGCCATAGAGCCAGAGCCACAGGCAGGCTGGGAAGAATTCATTCTTCTAGCATCTTCTGTGCATCAAACCAGTCAGGCCTTTTCTGGTGGGTACAGTGGACAGAGGCAGGGAATTTAGGGTCTGAACATTAGCACTGTGACCTCCTGTGGCTGGCTCGCCGTGATCACCCCAGTCAAGAACATGTACATGCCTAAGAATTTGTGGCTAAGTATGAACCAAAGTGTAAACCTCTACTGGGGACCATCTTTGGGAAACACCCTTATTTGTCCCCTTGGGAAGCCCTCCCTTCTCCACTCTGTGTGAGTGGACAGAGCCAAACCCCTTCCCCAAATGGCTCCAGAAATGGGCACAAAATTTGGTCCTGGCCAACGAGCACTGGCCTGGAACTCCCCAAGAGCAGCAACCAAGAGTAGGTACACTGTTCCACTAAGGCTGCCGTGTGGGTGAGGGTAAGCCAAAAGAGGTAAGCAGAAGTAATCTTCTGGGGCCAGCCTGAAGTAATCTTAAAACCCAACTCTCTCTTTCACACCTGCTCTTACCTTTGGCGGCCTCAATGAGCACCTTCAAGCCTCCATTCTCCTGCACAATCATCTTGGCATGGTCGTGGGCACGGCCAAAGGGCACACGGATGTCATCATCGAAGGTCATGACTCGGAGGGCCCAGCAGGCCTCCTTGACCACATCGGCGCAGTGACCATGCCGGGTGATGGCACCGGTCAGCAGGGGCAGCACACCGGCCTTCACCAGGCTCTGCCGATTCTGCTCGTGCTTCAGGCAGGCATGGCACACACAGCGGATCCCAGAACAGGTCAGATCGGCTGCATCGGCATTCTGGGCCAGTGTGGTCACCAGTAACTGCAAGCCCTGGGTGTCTAGGAGATCGGGCTGGCCTTCGGTCAGGGCCGACACGGCATTGAGGGCCTGGAGCAGGAGGCCCTGGTCACTCACTACAGCAAGCTTCCAGGCAGCGAGAAGGATGGGGTAGGCCCCTTTCTGGGCTGCCAGGAAGCGGCAAGGTTTGTGCTGCTTGCACTGCTCAAAAAAGCGGGCAAGATGCGCTGACACTTCCTGGGGGCGAGAGTGGGCCACGGACTCCTGCAGGTCATCCAGGGCCTAGAGGACACGGGAGAAGCCTCAGTGTCAGCTCAGCCCGAAGAAGTTCCACGGTGAGTGTCGCACCCCCGCACGCTTCCCTCTTTTGGGATCTAGGGCTGTGGTAGAAATTCAGTCCAGCTGTGGCAGCTTCCATGCTTGTGCTTTTAGGAGCTTTGAGCGTTAGAGGCCACATAGAGAAGGAGAGACCCAGCCATCTCAGCGTCCCTCCAAGGAGCCACACACATGAATGCTGACAAATTAAACATTCTAGCCCCAGCTGCCATTGCAAGACGGTCCAAGAGAGACCGGCAGAAGAACCATCTGGCTGAGCTCAGTCAACCCAGCTGAATCATAAGGAACATAAAACGGCTGCTGTTGGGGGCTGCCTATCATGCAACTGTAACTAACGCACCCTCCAGTGGCCAGCTCTCCAAGGAAGGTGAAAGCTACCTTTGCCAGACCTGCCGATACCAGATGTCTCCTGTTTGTCTCTCCCATTCACTCCAGATATATATCTGCCAAATGAAACCACACCAGACATACTGTTGATTTACCCCAATTCAGCACAAAGCCCTTGGGGGAAAAAGTAGTAACAAGAGAAAACAATTTGAAAAGAGTGTACAGGGGCACCTGGGTGGCTCAGTCAGTTAAGCGTCCGACTTTGGCTCAGGTCATGATCTCATGATTTGTGAGTTCGAGCCCTCTATTGGGCTCTGTGCTGACAGCTCCAAGTCTGGAACCTGCTTCAGATTCTGTGTCTCCCTCTCTCTCTGCCCCTCCCCCACTTGCACTCCGTCTCTCTCTCTCTCTCACATATAAACTAAACAAAAAAGAGCATACAAGTCTAGCCACCATTTAACTCCATCACCTCCACACCTGTCTCAGCAATGAGTCTAAGATGAGCCCAAGCCTCCTGGAGCTCAGGAAATCACTGGCCCCCGGCCCCAGGGAAGGCAGTTCTACAGATAACCATCAACCCAACCCAAAGGGCTTTGATTTAGCCACAACTGCCCTGAAAGGCTAGGATGCCCATTGGACAACCCTCACTGAGCTAGATTTGTAGAGTTACCTGAGCATATGTTTCAATGACATGGAATATTAACGGACTAGAAGCAGAGAATGTGACTTGAATAGACATTTACCAAAGAGGATACACTGGTGGCCAATCGCCATGTGAAAAGATGTTCCGCATAACTAGTCATTAGGGAAATGCAAATCAAAGCCACAATGAGATACCCTCATATCCATTACAAGATGGCTACAATAAACACACACACACACACACACACACACACACACACACACACAGAGCCAGAAAATAACAAGCGCTAGTGAGGATGTGGAGGAATGGAGCCCTTGTGTGTTGCTGGTGGGAATGTGAATTGCTGCACCCATTGTGGAAAATGGCCTAGCAGTTCCTCAAAAAATTAAATAGAGAATTACCATATGATCCAGCAATCCCAGTTCCGAGGACATACTCACAAGGACTGAAAGCAGTCTTGAAGAGATATTTGTATATCCACGTTTACAGCAGCATTACTTACAGTAGACAAAAGGTGGACACAACCCAAATTTCCATCCATGGATGAACGGATAAACAGAAGGTAGTCCAGTCACACAATGGGATATTATTAGCCATAAAAAGGAACAAAATTCTGACCCAGGTGACAACACGGATGAACCCTGAGGACGTTATGCTCAGGGAAATGAGCAGGACCCAAAAGGATAAATACTGTGTGATTCTACTTACAGGAGGTCCCTAGAGGAGTCACAGTCATAGAGACAGAAAGTAGAATGGCCAGGGGCTGAAGGAGAGAGTGGGGAGTTCGTGTTTAGTGGGGACAGTTTCAGTCTGAGAATCCAAGAAAGTCCTGGAAATGGATGGTGGGGATGGCTGCACATCAGTGTGACTATACTTAATGTTGCTGAACCATATGCTTAGAAATGGCTAAGATGGTGAATTTGTGTTACATATATTTTACCATAAACCCAAGACAGGGAATGTAGCATTTTAGCAGGAACCCTGCGAGAAACTTGAAAAGCTGGGCCACAAGTGCCATTGAGGATGCACAGTGCTGGAGTTCTCGTACTCTGGGTTTACTAAGGTAAGACAGAAAAAGAAAATGACCAAAATTGGCATCCTAGTAACCGTTCAATTTATGGGGAATCTCTTCCTGTCCTGGGTCACATCAGGAAGGCGAGTCTCTGAGCTGGCTGGTGGTCTTCACGGCCCCTAGGTGCTGTGACCCTGCTGATGGCTGAGGAAAGGACAGTGGCTAACGTGAAGGTGGCAGAGCCAACTGTGCTCCACCTGTGACAACTCGGCGTTGTGATAGGGGTTTTGTCCTCCACCCTGGGGTCCTTCTCTCTATGACTGATGGCCTTTATTCTGAAACTCCTCACATATAAAACCAGTCCAGGGCGCCTGGGTGGCATTGTTAGTTAAGCATCCGACTTTGGCTCGGGTCATGATCTCACGGTTGGTGAGTTCGAGCTCTGCATCGGGCTCTGTGCTGACAGCTCGGAGCCTGGAGCCTGCTTTGGATTCTGTGTCTCCCTCTCTCTGCCCCTCCCCCCACCTCAAAAATAAATAAACATAAAAAAAATTGTTTTTAATTAAAAAAATAGTAAAATAATAAAATCAAACCGGTCTGGCTCATTTGTACTCAGAGAGTTCCAGGACTTCTTGGTTTTGTTTCTACAAGTCTGTGGGCAACAAGTTTCACGACTCTGGTAGATTCCTTTCAAAAGGCATCACGGAGTTGAGTTTTTCTCCTTCTACAGATAAGCCTTTTTCACACATCGGAGCCACAACAACTGAGGTCAACGGTGCTGTGGCATGAGAAGGGGCTCGTTCAACTTCAAGGTGAGAATAAGGCTGGGAGGATATGAAACCCAATGTGTGTGGTGCCTCCCACATGGAAAGGGAGAGAAGGGGTTGATGGGAGAGATATGACAGGGACTTTCAGATTTTGCTATAAATGCTTGACTACTACTTAAATCTTTTATGCCAGATACATTCACATTCTTCTTCAATAATGAAAAATCAAAATTTTAAAGTCAAATTAAGAGGAGTAAAAGAGCAAAGGTTGTAAATAAACGGAGTTTCCTATACTGCTGGTAAAAACATCAGAGCTGTTCCCAGCTTGACTCTCTTGGAAGAGGGACCTGGGTCTGAGTTCCAGCTCTGTCCCTCACTGGCTGTGACCACAGTTGAGTCAGTTATCTTTGGGAAGCCTCAGATTCCTGATCAGCAAAATGGACTAACAACAGATTGAAATAATATGTTTTAAGACTTTACCACAGGGGCATCTGGGTGACTCAGTTGGTTAAGCGTCCGACTTCGGCTCAGGTCATGATCTCAGGGTTTGTGAGTTCGAGCCTGCGTTGGGCTCTGTGCTAACAGCTCAGGGCCTGGAGCCTGCTTCTGATTCTGTGTCTCCCTCCCCTCAGCTCCTCCCCTGCTCACACTCAGTCTCTCTCTCAAAATAAATAAAGATTTAAAAAAAAAAAAATTAAAAAAAAAGAATTTAGCACAATGCTGAGCACTTAAGAAATACTCAGTGATTACTAAAGACTATTGTGACTGAGATGGTTCATATGTAAAGGGCATCTACAAATCAATAAGAACACGATGAACAGCCCAATAAAAAAATGGCCAAGACAGCAAGCTTATTTTAAAATATATTCATCCTTACTAGCAAATAAGTCAAAACAACAATGAGAATTTTCTCAAAACCTCTGTGAGGCAGGAGATGGTGAGGAAGCTGGGGCAGGGAGAAGTAAATACCTTGCCTCGGGCAGAGTCTTCTAACTTCCTCTTTTATCACTACACTCTCTTGTTGTCAGGTAAATCATTTTTTTCCTCTTTGAAGTACCCATCTGTGGGTATAAATAAGGATAATAATCTCAACCTTGAGTCTTTGGGAGAATAACTTGATATAGCACAAAGAAAGCACCTTGCACAGAACTGATTCCATAGTCAGTTTTCAATAAACACTAGAGCCTTTTGCTGTTTTATCAGTGTTTGATGGATGATCTTAAGGAAAGCATTTAACTTCTGTGAACTTTACCTTCCTTGCTTGGGTGCTAGAGAGTGAGGACAGGCTCTGGGTCTCTGTTTCCCCATCAGTAAGTCAGGGACACCACCTACCTCGCAGGCCAGTTTTAGTGCTAAGAGGGCAGGCTGTAATGTGCTGGTGAACAGTCAGTGCTTAATAGGTGACAGTCTTACTAGGGTCCCATTCTCCTCCGGCAATTCCTGTCTGTCTCTGAGCAAACTCAGTGGTTGGGAGGCTCCTCCCAAGAGACTCCTCCATGGTTCCCTATACCCCAAAGCTCCCAACACCAGGGACTACCATGAACACCGTCCAGCCCCAAAAGGCCCTCAAATATTAACTCAGGGAGCCCTGGCTACAGCTCAGGCTTGCGTGTACATGCTGGGTGCCTGCCCTTCAGAGCCTGCATCTGCCATCTGGTAACCAATGAAAAGGTATCCCTAACAGACCGTTAAAAGGTGGAACCACATGTGTAAGGCCAGCCTTGTCCACACGGGCCACCCCTTCCTACCTGGAGGATGTCATGTGTAGGCTCCTGGGGTCCATCTGCAGAGACTTTGGGTGCCAGCTTTACAATGTTGCTCAGATCCACCCCTGTGGGGGGTGGGGGAATCAGGAAACAAGTGACAGCCATCATCCTGATAGGCCTGCTGGAACATACTTCATGTCCCTTCTTCAGGGACCACCCCACTCTGCAGACCTCTGGGGGTCTACCCAGCTCCCCACCCCAAACCCTCTGCACCAGGACCCAGCAGCCACATCCATACAGGGGTATAACGATGTGGCAAGGGGGTGGTCTTTGCCCTTTGACCCTCTCCAACCAATGGGAGCAGAGCAGTAGTGAGGCTGCAGGCCACACTGCAGTGAGGGGCACATTCTACCTGGTGAATTGAGATGGGAGAAGACCTCACAGACTTATCCCTTGGGGCTCCCATTGCTCCTTACCCTGCATCCTCCCATTGTGTCCTCACCCACCCTGGCACCACCAAGGAAGGCCCCATTGCACAGAACACTTCTGGGTACTCCTCTAGTCGCTGTCCAGTGTCTATACCCCACTCTGTGCCCAGGACACAGAAGTTGGACCCTGGGTTCCCTTGCCCTCTGGTATCTGACTGGGCTTGGCCAACAGAGACCAGGACTGGAGATCAGGAGCGGTACGGTGGGGTACTCATTCCCAGCTCCCTGCCTCTGCCACTATCAGATGACTCTCCATCCCCAGCCATGGACCGCTGTGGGGCAGGGGAGGTCCGTGCTGTGGCCAGGGGACAACAGGTCCCCTGTGTGACAACAGATATGACAATACCCCTTTCTGTCCCCATGAACTCAAGCCAGAATGCAGGTGGGAAGGGAGGCAGGTGGCCCTGTTTCCTGAGAGGTGGTCAGCAGAAGCCTCTTCAAGGAAGTGCCAATTAAAATGAAACCCACTTGGAAGGATTCAGCCCTGTAGATGTCTGGGTGGGGTCAAGGCAAGTAGAGGGAGGGCGAGAGTCAAGTGGGAGAAGACCGCCAGCCTATCCGGGGCAGAGTGCAGAGAAGGGACAGGTCCAGGGCTGCCACACAGGCAAGACAGAGCCACGGTAGGACATCACTCCTGTATGTTAAGAGCTGTGGACTGGAGGTGACTATCGGGCAAAGAGCCAGACTAGCGCTGGGACAGAGCCATGCTGCCCTACCTTGCGATTCAAATTGTTCCACAGCTTCTTTTACCGCCTCCTCTGGTCCCATGTCGAACTCTTCAATGTTTTCACGAACAGCTGCATCGAAGGTCTCCTGGGTGATGCGCTTGGAGGCCATCTTCAGGAGGCCACTCCTGTGCATGGAGTGGCAGGTGCCCGCGTGATAGACACTCCCAAACTGAGAAGTCAAGAGAGGAAGAAAGTTTCATTGAGGGTGAGAGGACAACTGAGAGCCTGGCTATCATTTAGGGAACCAGGGGCCAGAGTCCAGGACCGACCAGGAAAAATTCTTACAACCTGGATCACAGAAAAGGCTGATACCCCACCATGTGCAGGGCTTCTAAAAGTACAGAAGAGGGATGCCTGGGTGGCTCAGTCAGTTAAGCACTGGATTCTTGATTTTGGCTCAGGTCAACATCTCATGGTTCAAGAGATTGAGCCCCACATAGGGCTCTGCACTGACAGTGCAGAGCCTGCTTGGGATTCTCTCTCTTCCTCTCTCTTTCTGCCCCTCCCTTGCTTGTTTGTGTGTGCTTGTGCTCTCTCTCTCTCTCTTGAAAAAAAAAAAGGGTGCAGGGGCACCTGGGTGGCTCAGTCAGTTAAGCGGCCAACTTGGGCTCAGGTCATGATCTCGCAGTTCATGGGTTTGACCCCCATGTCGGGTTCTGTGCTGACAGCTCAGAGCCTGAAGCCTGCTTCGGATTCTGTGTCTCCCTCTCTCTCTGTTCTTCCCCACTTGCACTGTCTCTCTCTCTCAAAAATAAACATTAAAAAAAAGTGCAGAAGAGGGCAGGTGGTTTACATTTTATCTAAGAAAGGGGAGACATTAATATGTGTCCTTACAGTAAACAACAAAGAAAGGATAAAATAATCTTAGCAACATTATGTGTTATTACACCATCATAAAGAAATAATATGAATGGGGCGCCTGGGTGGCGCAGTCGGTTAAGCGTCCGACTTCAGCCAGGTCACAATCTCGCGGTCCGTGAGTTCGAGCCCCGCGTCGGGCTCTGGGCTGATGGCTCGGAGCCTGGAGCCTGTTTCCGATTCTGTGTCTCCCTCTCTCTCTGCCCCTCCCCCGTTCATGCTCTGTCTCTCTCTGTCCCAAAAATAAATAAAAAACGTTGAAAAAAAATTAAAAAAAAAAAAAAGAAAGAATATGATTATAATACTATATTATACGTAACCTGTGTTATTTGTGATGTGCAATATGCGTCGTAATATGTAATGTTATAACTATATGATACTTCATTATATAACTAGGTATTCCATAATGTAACTATATGATAAAACAACTTACTTATAATGGTACGCTATTATACCAATAAAAGCTTCAAAATAAAAATTAATAGTAATAAGTAAAATGGAACACTAAATCAAAAACTAATAGAAATAGTTTCCCAAAAGGGGAGGTAGGGAAGAGGGTGATGTGGGCAAGACTAGAAGCTGGATTATTTTCTCCGAATGTACCTTATTTCATTGGTTTAAATTTAGAACTCATGTAAATGCTTCACATGCTTAGGAAAATAAATAAGTCAATATGAACCAAAATAAAAATGAAAGCAATTCCTAAAAATCAAGAATAAAATGAAAACCGTGAATCTAACAGTTTATCTACATGGAGTTTAAAATGCAGTGATGGGGGCATGTGGGTGCCTCAGTCAGTTAAGTGTCCCACTTTTTTATTTTGGTTCAGAGCATGATCTCACAGTTCGTGAGTTTGAGCCCCACATTGAGCTCTATGCTGACAGTGCAGAGCCTGCTTGGAATTCTCTGTCTCCCTCTCTCTCTGCCCCCCCCCCCTTCCCTCTCTCTCTCAAAAATAAATAAATAAATAAACTTTAAAAATGCAGTGATTGGGGCACCTGGGTAGCTCAGTTAAGTGTCTGACTTTGGCTCAGGTCATGATTTCGTGGTTTCGTGACTTCGAGCCCTGCATCGGCCTCTACGCTCAGAGCCTGGAGCCTGCTTTGGATTCTGTGTCTCCCTCTCTCTCTGCCCCTCCCCACTTGTACTCTGTCTCTCTCTCTCTCTCAAAAATAAATAAACATTAAAAATTTTTAAATATTTTATATATTTTTAATATTTTTATTAATTTTATTATTATTTTAATTTATTATTTTATTTTATTAATATTTTATATAATATTTAAAATTTTTTTACGTATTACGATGCATATTGCACATCTATCACTAATGCAGTGATAGAGCCATATGTTCTTACTGCAATGTACAAGAAGTATAGAAAAGAAAAATTTACAAAAGAAAATCTTCAACAGTTTTCAGAAATCACGTTATCGAAATGATATTAGTAATGTTATTCAGAAGCTAATGTGGATATGGCAAGTAAGTCATAATATTTATGTCATTAGGAACTAGCCTAAAAGAAAAAAGATTCTAACATTAAAAAATCCAAAAAATAGGGGTGCCTGGGTGGCTCAGTCGATTAAGTGTCCAACTCTTGATCTCAGTTCAGGTCTTGATGTCAGGGTTGTGAGTTCAAGTCCCACACTGGGCTACACGCTGGGCATGGAGCCTACTTAAAACAAAACAAAACAGAACAAACAAAAAGGTAAAAGAAGACACTTAGAACTAAATTCGGACTGGAATTATTAATACGAACTCATCATGTATTTTCTCTTAGGCAATAGGAATCAATTTTCTAGTGATATCAACTGAAAATACCTTGAGGAAATAACACCCTGAGGAAGTGAACACTCTGAACACCAACTGTGGTCCCTTAGTCACATTTCCCACCAAAGAAGACAGGGCTCCTGGAGGAATGGCTGATTCTAGGACTGAGAAGAAAACAGGCCAGAGGAGACGAGCCAGGAACATCTTGTCAGACCAGAAAGCAAGGAGGCTTCTAAAAACAGGGTCATGTCGGGGCGCCTGGGTGGCGCAGTCGGTTAAGCGTCCGACTTCAGCCAGGTCACGATCTCGCGGTCCGTAGTTCGAGCCCCGCGTCAGGCTCTGGGCTGATGGCTCAGAGCCTGGAGCCTGTTTCCGATTCTGTGTCTCCCTCTCTCTCTGACCCTCCCCCGTTCATGCTCTGTCTCTCTCTGTCCCAAAAATAAAAATAAAAAAAAAACGTTGAAAAAAAAAAATTAAAAAAAAAAAAAAAAAAAAAAAAAAAAACAGGGTCATGTCAAAGGACTTGGGAGCAAACCCCAAGAGTCGTCAATGGGCCAAAGATGTGACAGGTGAGCAGTAAAAGAAAACAAAATAAAAAACAGTATTTTGATATCAAAATCAAAATCTGTGCGTTCATAATAGTACTAAAACACACCCTGCTCGTTCTGTTGAAAACCGGCAAATAAAGAATCCAACATTTATCCTATGTCCCTCATATAATTACCAGGTTAGAAAGAGAGGATGAGGAAAAGTTCTGCTTTGTAGATGAACTCCAACTAATTATCCACAAGACAGATTTAGACAACCATCCACACAGGCTGCAAAACTGTGAGGAGCGAAACTGATAAGGAACCTGACAATGAGTGGGTAGTACCTGGGTCCACTGTGTGATTTCACATCACCAGAAGAGAAACCCATCACCACTGCCCCTGGACAAGAATGAAAAGCACCTATGAAGGTATCTTGCCAAAAACTCAAACCCAATATGACCATGCATCCAATGGAACTTTCTGTGATGATGGAATATTCTATATCTGTGCCATCCATGTGAGTTCCAACAGCTGAAACGTAGCTAGTGTGACTGAGGCACTGTGTATGTTTTAACTTCAATTGTAATTCATTTTAATGTAAACATCCATCTGTGACTCGTGGCTATCATACTGGACAGGCAAGGATCTAGAGCTAATGAACAGTTTGTAGGAAATCAAGGTCAGAGGGACCACGTCGACATCACCCACAACAGGTGATGTGGCTCTGCAAAAATCACCATTCAGGAGGGGGGTAACTTAACTACAGGACAAACACCTGGTGTTGTCAACAAATAAATCATGACAACCATGAAAAGGACGGGGCGTCCATCAGCAAGTGAATGGACAAACAGAATGTAGTATGTCTGAACAATGGAATATTACTCGGCCATAAAAAGGAAGGAAGCACTGACACACACTACAACGTGGAAGAACCTTGAAAACACCATGCTAAGTGAAAGAGGCCAGACACAGGTCCACACACATAGTGTGTGATTCCATTTATATATAATGTCCAGAACAGGCAAATCCATAGGAACAGAAAACAGACCAGTGGTTGTAGGGGCGGGAGAAAGGGGATGGACAGTGCCTGCTAATGAGTACAGGGTCTCCTTTGGGGGTAATGAAATGTTCCACGATTAGATAGTGGTGATGGTTACACAACTTTATGAATATACTTGAAATCACTAAATCGTACACTTTGTTATTTATTTATTTATTTATTTATTTATTTTTAAAGATTTATTGATTTGAGCAATCTCTACACCCAACGTGGGGCTCAAACTCACAACCCTGAGATCAAGAGTTGCATGTCCTCCAACTGAACCAGCCAGGTGCCCCTAAATTGTATACTTAAAATGGGTAGATATCATGGTATGTAAGTGACGGATCAATTTAAAAAGTACTATTTGGGAGCGCCTGGTTGGCTCAGTTGGTCAAGCATCTGACTCTTGATTTCGGCTCCTTATTTCTGTGAGATCGAGCTCCACCTTGGGCTCTGCGCTGATAGTACAGAGCCCGCTTGGGACTCTCTTCTCTCTCTGCCCTTCCCCCAGCTGGCGCTCTTTCTCTCTCACAAAATAATAAACATTAAAAAAAAAAAAAAAAAGTACTGTTTAAAAACAAAAGCAAATGAAACCCAGCACAGGCAAAGGCTGAAAGCCAGAGGACTGTATCAGCAGCTGGATGACCCAGCAACCCTGGGCAATATCTTTTCCTCTGCGAGACTAGTGGTAAATCACTGAGTCAAGTAAGACAGAACCCTAAGTAAAAACAGATTATGATCTCAACAAGAAGGTCTTTGGGGTACAAGTGGTTTAACACCTAATATTAACCACCCTCTCGTTTTAACAAAGGGGGAAACAGGCCTCAGGCCCAGAGCCTACCTGGGGTTAACAACTCCTTTCATTTTGCTTGTTTTACTCTATCTACCTCGTTTATTGACATACTACTTTCCGTTAAAATACATCATTTAAAAAATTTATAGTAAAGTTGCAAGAATAGTACAAAGAACACCTGTTCCATTCTAACTTTACCAGTTGTTAACATTTGGCCAAGTTAATCTCTTTTGGAGACACTGTATGTTCCTGCATACACACATACCATGCGAGAATATGCTCCAGGCATCAGACTCTTCCCTCCTAAAGACATCAGCATGAATCTCCAAAGAAAAGGATGCTCTTACATGTTCAATGCACAATGAAAATTTAACACAGGAAGTTTAACAGTGATACAACACTATTTGCTAATATACGCTCCATGATCAACTTTCTCAATTGCCCTAATATTGTCTTTCAAAACAATTTTTTTGTTTCTGGTCCCAGGTCTGTTATAGAATTTGAACATCACAGAAAACGTTAGGGGAACAAAGGCACAGGGAGTTCTAGGATAGCAGTAGGGGAATGTGACAAAAATTCGAGTGCAAATTTGGGCCATGTGGGAAACAGGCCATTCAAGCCCATGCTTCTCTTTGTGGAGGTGGCGCAGGATGTGAATATTCCATCTGTGTTTGTGCAGATGTTTTGGGGAGGAGGAGGACGGGCTCTGGGGCCAGCCGGGGTGACTTGAATCCCAGGCCTTCCACTTAACTTCACTGTTGGTCAAGTCAATTCTTTCCTGTGTAATATAGGGATAAACAAAGAGAATCTACTTCATAGGGCTGCAATGCAAACTCAGTCAGTTAATTCCATAAAGTGCTTAAATAGGGTTTGGCACAGAGAAAGAGCTCAGTAAACATTAGCTATTGTTCCTTTCCTTTGTTGCTTAGAGGTAATTAGACCAGTTTACTTAGAGGGGGGCAAGGCATAAGGGCATCAAACACTTCACCTTGCTCCCTTGCAGAGTGAGGTCGCCCCCCCCCCCCCCCCTTTCTGGCCCAGAAGAACAAGGAGCCTGTTTAGGGACTGCTAAGGATTTTCAAGGTCAAAGGTGAAGGAAAAAAGTGAATATTTTCTGTTTCAATAGAGTTTCTCAGTGAGACACCTGGGCCGGTATGTGCGTGAGGAGTGTTCCTGACCAGCTCCAAGGGGCAAGAACTTCCCAGCTGTGGCTGTTGGAGGGACTCTGTTCCTGACTCCACCACCCCAGGCACGCTTCAGACCCGAGTAGGCCAACAGTGAGTGGCCACTCTGTCACAGAGGCACAATCCTAAAGGCAAATGCCATTATGCCTACTTTACAGATGAGGAATCTGAAGCTTAGAGAGGGGAAGAACCTGCCAGAGATCACACAAGTAGTAAAAAGTCTGGCCATCATGCCACCTTGCTTCATGAACACCTTCCTTCCACCTGGGTTCTCTGAGGAGTTTCTGCTAGCTCTTCCAGGCTGCCTCATCCTGGGAGCCTCCCCCCACCACTGAGGACCTATATGTGTTCTCTGACCTTGTCTCCCCTGCCCCATGAACTTCCCCCTGCCCAGTCCTGAGCTCCCTGAGCTGGGGAGATCAATGTCTAGCTCTGGGACCACCTCTAGGGTGAGTCCTGCAGGGGTCCCCCAGGTCAGGCACAGGGCTAGGGGGCAGAATGAAAGCACAGATCTGGAGCTCATGAGAAAGACGGTGCCTAGGAATGGTCATCTGGGAGCCACCTGGGAACAGGTCACACTAGGAAAGGGGGGAAACAGCATTACCAGCTCCCTTCATGGGTCCAGGGTATGAAAAGAAAGGGAGTTAGCAAGGCCCAACTGACACCTAGTTTTCCTTTCTAAGTCAGGGTTCTGCTCAAGAAAACACCGCCCTGACACAGCAGGGACTCTAATGGCTCCTCATCTTCCTCCACCTGGACACACCCACTCTGGTTCAGGCACAGTCCCAGCTTCCTCCCTGCCACACTGCACTTCTATTCTCCACTTAGTGCCAGACAGAAACTTGAAATCACAAAGAGACCTCATTGCTCAAAATCCTGCAGTGGCATCCCAACCTTCTCAGAACAAAATCCAGTCTCCTTACCAGCCCTTTGTCTACGTGGATTTTATAGGTCTCTTACCTACACCTTCCCACCCGCACTTTCCCACCTTTTTCTCATCTTTCCCAGCTACCAAAGGGACCCTCTTCATAACCACTCTGGTTAAAGCAGCCCCCTTTCTCCTACTGCATCATCCTTTTATTTTAATACTATATCTACCTGGAGCTACATGGTTCATTTATTTCATTTGCATTTACTGTCGAGGCATTTCCTCAAATTTAACCTCCAGGAGAACTGGGGTCCAGTCAACTTTGTTCACCACCACGCAGCAGGCACTCAGTACATAGGTTATGAATGAATGAATAAATGAATGAAAAGAAAGCAGAGGCCAGGGAAATGGAGAATTTTGTCTCCCGGCAGCTGTAAGAGTCATTGTAAGGGTCATTCCCCAAAACCAGGTCCGCGAGGGCGGCGCCACAGTCACCAGCCCGACCCGGAGGCGCCCACTCCCCTCCCCGCGCGAGGGGACTCCGCAGCCTCAGCGTCTCACCCGGTCTTCGCAGCCACGTGGGGAAAGGGTGGGGCTCGCGACTGTCACCCGGCAGAGCCACCTCTGGTCCCTTCCGGCCACCGTAGGCGCGCAGGCGCGCTGGCGCCAATTCGCCTCGGCCTTCCTCAGCTCCACGGACCGCTCCCGGAGTGATCAAGGGTGACTTCGAGTACAGGTAAAGCTGAGAGAGCCAACAGGTGTGCAGAGGCGGCGTCTGTGCCGTCTTTTGACGGCCGCTCCCCGTCGCCGCCGCCCCCGACAAATTAATCTTTTGCCTCGGGAGCGTCTGCCTTGCAGAAGCGAGCAGCGCGCCTGCGCAAGAGGACTTGGCGGCGGCCGCTTGCGCCTGCGCACCAGAGCTCGGCGGTAGCTTGCGCGTGCGCGGCGCGGCGCTGCGGGGACCGTTGGCTCATTTGCATGTCCCCGCCTCGCGCGGCGGCGGCGGCAGCGGCGGCGGGTGAGGAGCCTGAGGCGGCGGCGGGGGCGGCTCCGCGCGCGGTGGGTCCGGGGTGAGGCCTGGGCCCGGGCGTCGTCGGTGGGCGGGCCCCGGGGTGGGAGGCTCGGGCTCGGCCCCGGGGGCCGCGGGGCGTGATGCCGCGAGCACGGCCCTCGCGCTGCGCATCGGCGGCGTCCCGGCCGGGTCGGCCTGGGGGGCGGTCTTCGGCCTCCCAGGCCCGACGCCCCCTTTTCTTCGTCTTCGGAGGCTAGGCCGGTAGGAGGCGGGCCACGCCCGAAGGGTTCTTTCGTCCATTCATTCCACCCAGCCCGTGCGGGGATTACAGCGGCCAGCCGCTGTATTGAGCCCTTTACCATTTTTTACCTGGTTCACTCCCCACAGCAGCCCCCACCACGAGCTGCCCATTCCATGGATGGGGAAATGGAGGCGTAAAAAGGTTAGGTCACTCGATTTGATCCGGAGCCCCCTGGCTGGGAGACCCTGCCCTTCGATGGCACCGAACAAGGGGCGCCCCAGGAAAAGGCTTAAGGATGAGCAAAGGGGGTGATGGGTGTAAGAAGGGACTATGAGGTAGGGCAGGTTTGAGTCTTGAGGTTGGATGTTTCAAGATGGAAGGGGTATTTTGGTTAAGGAGGTAGCCGCTGGATTCCTCATTGTTGCTTCTCCCGTCTTTTTCCCGTCGGCGTTCAGGGCTTTGTCCCCACTACCAGTGCCCTGTTTGCCAGGTCTCTGTCTGGGCTGTCTGACCTTGGGTGGGTCACTTAGCCCGAGTCTATCTTTTCTTCTGTATAGTGTCGTTTATAACAGCACCCGCTTTTCACTGGGTTGTTGGAAGAAGTAAACGAGATTGTGAGAGTCCCTTTCCGACCAGAGGACCTGGTACAGAGCAAGCTCTGTGTCACCAGTCAGGGACTCCTCCACTCACTTGTTGGTTGAGAGGCTCCTCTCAGAGGGCAAGTCAGTCCTCAGATCCTCTTTGCGTGTCTGTGAAATAGGAAAATAGAAATGGGAAAGATCGCAGCTCTCCTAAAGATCCCACGTGCGAGGGGGTATGGTCCCGCCGCCTACGCTCTTACGTGCAGTAACCCCAACAGGTAGGGATTCTGAGGAAATGGGCTCAGAGAAGCAAAATAAATTGTCTAAGGTCACAATGCTTGGTTTGCTCCTCAGCCAACACCCCTGTGAACTCTGTGAGGGCAGAAGCCCCCGTAGAATAATCTGGCCTCCCTCTGCAGCACCATGTTGAGTTATCGATTCCTTGTCCTGTTACTTTGAGGGTTAGGTGAAATAGAGCGGGCCATGTGAGCTTTAGTTGTCATTCTTAGTGTCTTTTTTTCCCCTCTCACTACAGGTCAGAGAAACATGGCAGCTAGGCGAATTGCACAGGAGACTTTTGATGCTGTTTTGCAAGAAAAAGCTAACCGATATCACATGGACCCCAGTGGTGAGGCCGTAGGTGAAGCTCTTCAGTTTAAAGCTCAAGGTGAATTAAAGTGCTTGGTTTCTTTGGTGGGAGGGGAGTTACGGGGCATGCTTTTAGGGTCAGGGCAGGAGGATATCGGTACCTTGGGCACACTCTGGAGTTCTTCTGATCCTACCTTCCTTATCTGTCAAGGGGACATAAACTCTTCTCTTGGCCCCCCTGTCAGCTCATCCTGCGGAAGTGGGTATTGTCATTCTCTGAAGCTTCTCCGCCCCAGGCATCCTCCCCCACCTAAAGGAGGGTTCTTGAATCAGCCTCCCGGCTCCATCCCCACCATTGCTGCCCAGATCTGAGCTCTTACTAGTTCTCACCTGGATTATTGCAATAATCTCCTCAACAGTCTCTCGGCTTCTGGCTTCATTCCCCTCAAGTCTGCCCTCCCCGCTGATCTATTAATGCCGGCCTTGCTGGGCCAAGGCCCTACTTGGGCTCTTGGGGCCCCCCATTTTGGGGTCACATCCTCAGACAAGTACGGGAGCAGCCAGTTAACAGTGATGTGTGCGAGACAAGGGCATGGGAGGCTGCCAAGTGTAGGCCCTGCCTGAAAACCTTCCCTTTGCAAAGTTTTGAAGCGTCATGCCAGCAGAATAAAAAATGGTGTGCACGGAGTTTGTAGGATGACAGGGAGGTTCCTCACCGCGGCGGGCGCTCGAGGGTCGCAGCCCTCATCTCCTGCCTTGAGGCTCATGTTTCAGGGACACTGTGCTGCCTGTCCTTGCCTTTGAATCCCTCCCCAGCCCAGCCTGGTTAATTCCCTCAGGCACTAAGACCCAGCTTGCTGGTGCCTCCCCCCTGGAAGCTCCTGCAGGTTTTGAGGTTGGTTTGATTGTTCTTCCAAGTCCTAGGCCAGTGTGCTGAGCCCTTACTTTTCTGAGGTGGGCCAGCCTCCCCCAGGCCTCCTTCAGGTCAGTGCTGCTCACCGCGCCCACCCCTGAGCCAGTCTCCACCGAGAAACTTCCTCAGTGTTGGTTGAGTGAATTAAGTGCTTGGGGTAGGGATAACTTGCGTGCTTTGGATGTGGAGAAGCTGGAGGTTAGAAGCTGTCTTCAGCTTCTGAGTTTTTAAAAATTGCTTGAGTGGTACACAAATACATTCCCGTTACGAAGGATTGGAAGAATTATAAAGTAGTTAGGACTAAAAATGTAGAAGTTCTTAGCTGCTTCCTTAGCCCTCTGAAGTAACCGTATCTGTGTCACCACAGATTTGTGCATCCTTCGGTTCTTCTAGTGATATGTTCGTGTAATCCTGAATACTTACATGTTGACATGTGTACTCACATGTGTATATGTGTATACTTATACATATATGTACACACATACACGTATATGTGGAGATTGTATCTTTACCTAGAGACTCAAACATCAATACGTATCTTAGTTTCGTCAAGAAAAATGGGGGGCGGGATCTGTACTCGGAAACCAATAGGATGCTGGATGGTTCTGGAACCACCACTTTGTCACAGAGCTAGCTGTGTGGTCCATTGGTCAGCCTTTCACTGTATCTGCTCTAGTCTGCATTGGTTTACAAGGCATTGGAAAATCCTGTTGTGCAGACTCCAGCCTCTACTCTTCCTTTAATGCTGTGCCCTATTCATGCCATCAATAGCTGTCAATACCAGGATTATCCCGGTGGATTTTGCTGGAACATCCATATCCACTCTTGTCTTTTGTGGTCAGTTCCCTGAGCAGCAGCCAACGAAGTCATCCCTTTACTCCAAACCCCTTCATGGCTTTCCGTCTTGTTCAGAGTAAACTGTAGAGTCCATCGAGGGCCTAACTTGATCTGGTACTCCTGTTCTGTTCACGTTTTGTGTCATAGTGGTTCTGTAACTTTGCCCTTTGTTGGAATTATCTGGGGACCCTTTAAAAACCTTTCTGCTCAGGCCACACCCTCTCCTAATCAATTAAATCAGGATGCCTGGGGGTCCCTAAGGGCTCCAGTGTACAACAGAATCTAGGAGCTGCCTTCTTACTGCTTTGCCCCTTGTTCCTCTGTTCCATTCTGGCTACACTCGTTCCCTGCTAGTCCTGCTGCAGGGCTTTGTGCTCATGCTCCCTTGGCGTGGAAGGCTTCCTCCATAACCACGCGGTCTGGCCTCTCACACCAGGCCTCTGCTGCTCAGGTACATTGTTAGAGCTACCCACCTTGATCAGCCTGTCTGAAAATGGCTTCCCCTGTTTGTGTTCCTTCCTGCTGGATATTTCCTATTGGAACTTTCTTACATGTGATGGATTTTTGTTTATTGTTTGGCTCCCTCAACTGACAAATCCAAGAGGGTAGAGACTTTACTGTCTCCTTTCCTTGCTATAATTACGTTGCCTGGAGCAGTGCCCATACATATTAGTTGCTTAGTAAGTACTTGTTGAATGCATAAACTTGGGTTTATATAAAGCTTTAGCTTCCTGTGGCCTCTTGGCCCGTTAGTACTTCCTGGTATCTTTCTCTCTCTTTTGACTTCTTGACTAGGTAATAGGTTCTGATTCACAAGCTAGAACGTTAGGAAGCTACTCTGCAAAGTCTCCCTGAGGTCTGCTGTTCCCATATGCCCATAGTTCACTTCTTTTAATTATTTAAATTTTTTACATTTTATTTTAGAGAGAAAATGAGCGGGGGAGAGAGAGAGGAGAGATTTCAGCAGCCTCCACACTCAGTGTGGAGCCCATCCTAGGATCATGACCTGAGCCAAAATCAAGAGTTAGTTACTTGAATAAGCAAATGCAAATCTAGATTCCTATTTTTCTCATTTCTACACACGCTGTTCAGTTTTCATTATGGCCTCTCTTGCTGTGGCTCGTTTAGCTTCTGTGTCCCCTCTTAGTTCCTTTGTTATTTCAGAAGATTGGTTGGCCCAGTGGACCTTTCCACGAGGAGCCTATCTGCCACCTTTGGGTCAAGTGCTCCGCTGTGGTCGGCTGTGGGGTGTGAAGTGTCAGCCGTGGCTTCTGCCTCAGTGGCACTGTGGTCCAACACTCCTTAGACACAGGGAGGGCAAATAGCCTCCTGCAAACCTGTCTTCTGTGTGGTAGAAGTAGAAACATCCAAGCGCTCCAGTTTTAGTAAAGAAGCCCAGGTTATTTGGGGACCAGACACCCTTCCGTTAGTTTAAAAGAAGATCCCTACAGAGCCCGGACAGGAAGGCCAAATAAGTGAGGGGCACTTTGCCCAGCCTCTGTGGACTGTCATCAGGGCATGTGTGTGCCCAGTGGTTGTAGGTCTTCTTCTGTTTTTATAAGTAGTAAACCCAGATTTCTAAATAAAGAAACATTCTAAAAAAAAATGTTTAGAAACATTTCTAAAAAAAAAAAACATTCTTCTTTTAAATGTTGGAAATAAATACTGCGCTCTGGCAGATAAAGTCCCCTTGCTGGCTGATGGTCTGTGGACTGTCCGTTTGCAGCCTCTGGTCTAAATTACCTTCGTGTTCTTTGGATCATTTATTTCAGATCTTCTAAGGACAGTCCCACGAGGCAGAGCAGATATGTATGATGACATTCCTAGTGACAGCAGATATACTCTGGCTGGATCTGTAGCCCACCCTCGAGACACTGGGAGAGAAAGCCTGAGAGGTGATGTATTTCCAGGACCTTCTTTCAGATCAAGCAACCCTTCTGTAAGTGAAGACAGCTTCTTTCGCAAAGAATGTGGCCGGGATCTGGAATTTTCCCACTCTGATTCCCGAGACCAAGTTTTTGGCCACCGGAAATTGGGACATTTCCGTTCTCAGGACTGGAAATTTGCACTCCGTGGCTCTTGGGAACAAGACTTTGGCCACCCTGTTTCTCAAGAATCTCCCTGGTCGCAGGAGTATAGTTTTGGTCCTTCTGCACTACTGGGGGAATTCGGTTCCTCCAGGCTGATTGAGAAAGAGTGTTTGGAGAAAGAGAGTCGGGATTACGACGTGGACCGTCCAGGGGAGACAGACTCTGTGCTGAGGGGCAGTGGCCAAGTCCAGGGCAGAGGCCGGGGTCTAAACATCGTTGACCAGGAGGGGGCCCTTTTAGGAAAGGGGGAGACTCAGGGCCTCCTCCCATCTAAAGGGGGAGTTGGAAAGCTTGTCACACTAAGAAGTGTGAGTACAAAAAAAGTACCCACTGTAAATCGTATTACTCCCAAAACTCAGGGCACCAACCAAATCCAGAAAACCACCTCAAGTCCTGATGTGACCCTGGGGACGAACCCAGGGACAGAAGATATCCAATTTCCTACTCAGATCCCTTTGGGGCTCAGTCTGAAGGATATTCGGCTCCCCAGAAGAAAGATGAGCTTTGACCTCATAGATAAGTCTGATGTTTTTTCGAGATTTGGGATAGAAATAATCAAATGGGCAGGATTCCACACCATAAAAGATGATGTAAAATTTTCCCAGCTTTTCCAGACTCTCTTTGAACTCGAAACCGAAACCTGTGCTAAGATGCTCGCTTCATTCAAATGCTCCTTAAAACCAGAGCACAGAGATTTTTGCTTTTTTACTATCAAATTTTTAAAGCACTCTGCTTTGAAAACACCCAGAGTTGATAACGAGTTTTTAAATATGCTTTTAGACAAAGGTGCTGTGAAGACCAAAAATTGCTTTTTTGAAATCATAAAGCCCTTTGACAAGTATATAATGAGGCTTCAAGACCGGCTTCTGAAGAGTGTCACACCCCTCCTCATGGCCTGCAATGCCTATGAGCTGAGTGTCAAAATGAAGACCCTCAGCAATCCCCTGGACTTGGCTGTTGCCCTGGAGACCACCAATTCTCTCTGCCGGAAATCTCTAGCCCTCTTGGGACAGACTTTCTCCTTGGCCTCTTCTTTCCGGCAAGAGAAAATCTTAGAAGCGGTCGGCCTCCAAGATCTAGCTCCCTCTCCTGCCGCGTTTCCAAATTTTGAGGACTCTACTCTGTTTGGAAGAGAGTACATCGATCACCTGAAGGCCTGGCTGGTCAGCAGTGGGTGTCCCCTCCAGGTCAAGAAAGCCGAACCCGAGCCAACCCAAGATGAGGAGAAAATGGTTCCTCCTACCAAACCCGAAGTCCAGGCCACGTCTCCAAGTGGGCTGAGTGATGGTAAGGAAAGCAGCGAAAGTTCCTACTTCTTGTGATTAGTTTGTTTGTCATGTTTTCTTGTAATGTCTCTTATTTTCTTTGAGATTTTTACACAGGATTTTTTAGCCAACTGGAAACATCAGAATTTTAGTAGAAAATTCTGATTGGCCAGTGTACATGTCTGCCATGCATTCTGTAAGCATATATTAGGAATCTTCTGTCTACCACAGAAGTCCTTAGATGTTTCTGGGTCACAGACTCCTGATCAAAAGCTGTGGCCCTGGTCAGGAAAAATGCACATGTATTTGTACACAATTTTGCCTCTGCCTTCTGGCGGGTGTGTGTGTGTGTGGGGGGGTGTTGTACCATTCTGCAGCCAAGGTTAAGAAGCCCTTGTTGTTACAGCATCCCCCTCTTTCCCACCCTAAGGTATTACTAGAGGGGAAAGTAAACACTGGGCTCTGTCTCTGGGGAGTCCCCAGGCTCTTAAGGGACAGAAAGGATAAAACCCAGCTTCTCCTGTGCCAGGATTAAGGGGGATGGAAGAGATCCCAGCCCAGGGGAGTTGGGGAGGCTGTGTTTGAGCTGTGTCAAGGGACTGGCAGAGATTAGCCAGGTCTGCCCAGGTAGTAGAAGCACCTTTCTACCCTGAGTGACTCAGTTTTCTAGAATGGCTAAAGATCGATAGATCACTTAGGTACATCTGGTAACCTGCAGTTAACGAATCAGCTTTGAGGAGGTTCCAGAAAGGCCAACAAAGAGGTAATATAAACACTGGCTATTTGGTATCCCTTCTCTCTCCTGCTTAGCGCCCAGGATGAATGCTGTCATAGTCCAGACCTGACCCAGAAATCATGAGCATTATGTGGTGGCTTTGTGACCGGCGAGGAAGCACTTTCCCCCCTTTACCTCCGGAGGAGGAAGTCCTTTTCCCCCCAAGACAGTTTTCACCTTCCATTGCCCCAGCCATGTGGGAAAGCCTTATTTGTCCCTGAATCTCTTTACTCCCCTATACACTTATGGAACCCTGACTACATCAGGCACAGAGTAGGTCCCACTATGGATGGGCAGCCACACCTACCTCTTGGAGAGGGAGCCTTCCAGAAGTGGGCTCAGGCCCGAAGCAGGACCCCTCCTTCCCACACCCCCCAAAGTGGGGGAGTGGAAAGTCAGTGTAATGTCAGTACTGAAGAACTTTTTTTTTTTTTTTAACATTTTTATTTATTTTTGAGAGACAGAGACAGAGTGTGAGCAGGGGAGGGGCAGAGAGAGAAACACACAGAATCAGAAGCAGGCTCCAGGCTCCAAGATGCCAGCACAGAGCCCGACGTGGGGCTTGAACCCACCAACTGTGAGGTCATGACCTGAGCTGAAGTCGGATACCCAACCAACTGAGCCACCCAGGCGCCCCTCAGTACTGAAGAACTTTGTATGAAAAAGTCTCCCATAACTTAAAGTTGCCCACCACCCTTCCCTGGTTTTGCTGCTTCACAGGTTTGCCCGCAGCTGCTGTCTTGCTGTACTGAAAACACTACAGTCTGTTCTTTTACAGGACTATCAAAGGTCTTTTTCTGTGTTTCTTTTTTTTTTTTTTTTTTTTTTATTTTTGGGACAGAGAGAGACAGAGCATGAACGGGGGAGGGGCAGAGAGAGAGGGAGACACAGAATCGGAAACAGGCTCCAGGCTCTGAGCCATCGGCCCAGAGCCTGACGCGGGGCTCGAACTCACGGACCGCGAGATCGTGACCTGGCTGAAGTCGGACGCTTAACCGACTGCGCCACCCAGGCGCCCCTCTTTTTCTGTGTTTCTACAGCAATTGCTGCATCATGCTTCTGACCTAACGTAAATTACCTCACCCTTCCCTTGATGTGGGACTCATGCTGCCTTTTACTAGAGGCCTCTGAGGCTAAGCAGAGGCGGGTTTCCTAGTAATTGACATCTGCAAGCCTGGGCTGTCTGGACAGCAGGTAGATGGCACCAGAGCCCATGTCTTGTGGGGCACTGCTCTGCTGCTGCTTCCATTACTGTTAGAAATGCTGAGATGACATCTTTGGTTGAATGCTTTGATGACTCTTCCTGTTATTTTTTAAGTTCTCTGTAGAATTTGGTCTCAAGAGGAGGATTATGGGGCCAAAGCTGGGGCCCATGCTTGTGGTTACCTTCTCAAGAGGTGGTTGTAGTGATCCAAAAGTCGTATTGTTTTTGAAAGCTTCTGACTTTGAACTCTTACTCCTCTGTAAAGTCATGTAAAACTAAAAGTTCTATAAAATGAGAGCCAATAATCAAAGGGGAAATACTTGCAACAGCACGACAATTGAAGAATCAATTTATCCGGTGTAAAAAGCTTACACTGATATTTAAAATAAGCTCAAAGTTGGGGCGCCTGGGTGGCGCAGTCGGTTAAGCGTCCGACTTCAGCCAGGTCACGATCTCGCGGTCCGTGAGTTCGAGCCCCGCGTCAGGCTCTGGGCTGATGGCTCGGAGCCTGGAGCCTGTTTCTGATTCTGTGTCTCCCTCTCTCTCTGCCCCTCCCCCGTTCATGCTCTGTCTCTCTCTGTCCCAAAAATAAATAAAAAACGTTGAAAAAAAAAAAAAAAAATAAGCTCAAAGCTGTATCTTGGACATAGGCAAGGACAGGACAATGCAGTTAGTTACTCGACACAACAAACGGGCAAACCTCTCCAGTTCAGGAGTGGTTTTGGCAGATTCTTTTTTTGGTTTTAAATATTTACCTTAGTGCGGAAGCAGGGGAGGGGCAGAGAGGAAGGGTGACAGGATTGAAGCAGGTTCTGGGCTGACAGCACAGTGCCCGATGTGGGGCTCAAACTTGCAAACCGCAAGATCATGACCTGAGCCAAAGTCAGATGCTTAACTGACTGAGCCACCCAGGTACCTCCTGGAGTGGTTTTTATCAAATGACCAAACAGACCATTCTGTGATATTAAAATTAGCAAATATCAGAAAACTAAATAGGGGCGCCTGGGTGGCGCAGTCGGTTAAGCGTCCGACTTCAGCCAGGTCACGATCTCGCGGTCCGTGAGTTCGAGCCCCGCGTCAGGCTCTGGGCTGATGGCTCAGAGCCTGGAGCCTGTTTCCGCTTCTGTGTCTCCCTCTGTCTCTGCCCCTCCCCCGTTCATGCTCTGTCTCTCTCTGTCCCAAAAATAAATTAAAAAATAAAAAAAATAAAAAATAAAAAAAAAAACGTTGAAAAAAGAAAACTAAATAAACAGTCTTATTAATTGAGGGCACAGATGCTCTTCTGTGTTGCTGGCGGCATTGTAAATTAAAATTCATATTGAAGGAAGTTTATACTTTAGGAAATGCTTTTCTTTTCATATATTCAAATATTTTCTATGAACATCTACCTTAGGGCCACTCACTTTTTTGATTAGGGAATTTTGTTTTGCAAATTTATATATATGTTTTCTGATTATAAAGCATGCATATTTAAATTTTTTTTTTTTTTTAATGTTTATTCATTTTTGAGAGACAGAGCATGAGCTGGGGAGGGGCAGAGAGAGAGAGGGAGACATGGAATCTGAAACAGGCTCCAGGCTCTGAGCTGTCAGCACAGAGCCCAATGAGGGGCTCAAACTCATGGATCAGGAGATCATGACCTGAGCTGAAGTTGGACCGACTGAGCCACCCAGGCACCCCTACATGTTTATTTTTTATAGCTAAAGCAAAAAGAAAATGAAGTCCCTGGTAAATCTACCGTTCATAGATGACATCTATTAACATTCTGGAATATTTCCTTCTAATCTTTTTTACTACATGTCTGTATTTATATATCTTTTCTTACCTCTTTTATATTGGGAATCATAACCTAAATATTTTTTTTATGTGTTTTATACCTAGACATGTTTTATATCTTTTATATTTTTTCCTGAATGTTAAGCGATACATGAAAAACAGAATTGAGTTGCTGCAAATCATTTCCTTCTATAGAATATATGCATACATTGCTCTGTATAGTCATCGTGAGCTTGTGACTTTCTTTCCTAGGGTTTATGCTGTTCTGTCTTTTGGGAAGATATTTTACATATTGGTTTTTAAAATACTGTGCTGCTTTCCTCTTTTCAACGCTGGTTTCTCGGGAATGAGGATTTCGGTCACTGGTGCCTGCTTAAGTTCCATCCTAAGCCTCTGGCTCTGTCCTGGTTGTCTCAGGCCCCACGCGGTCCAGTGCGTTTCTCAGAAAAGCCCTTTTGTGTGTTCCAGCGGTTCCTCAGCGAGCAGATCACAAGGTGGTGGACACTATCGACCAGCTGGTCACACGTGTTGTCGGGGGCAGCCTGTCTCCCAAAGAGAGAACTCTTCTCAAGGAGGACCCTGCTTACTGGTAGGTCTTTACATTTTGGCCCTCCACATCCCTCCCATAGAACACACGGCAAACTCGGTGTCGTGATGGTATCCAGTGCAGAGGGTGAGTGAGATATCTGTTTTGAGCATTGGTATTTGCCAGTGGGAAGGGCATGAGGGAGGGTCAGGTTCACCTGCATTCAAGCCCTGGCCCTCCTGCAGGCATGCCATGTGGCCTTCTCTCATCCGGGCACGGAACCTCTCAACCCTCTGCGCTGACTTAAGGATGAGGTGAGGGGTACGTGCACAGAGCACATGAAGATAAGGAATGTGTCACAGCAGTTGTTTGTGACTTGTTGCTACTGTTTGTTAAACTCTTTCCTTTTGCCTTATTCACTCTTCACGTGAATAGAACAACTTTTTAAAATTAAAGTTTTGACCATAAATATAGTACTTTTTAGTGGAAATCAGGAACAACAGATAGTAGGGGGAAGCCACCTGTGTGCCCACCAACATCTACTGACATTTTTGCATGTTTGCCTCCAGTCTTCCTGCTCACTGTGGGCTGTTTGGGTTTTTGTTTAATGTAGCTGTGGTTTTACTATGATCTGTCCTGTTCTTATTTTTATTTGTATGTATGTATTTACATGTATTTTTCCTGCTCCTTCTAGAGAACACAGGAAAATGTTCATATTCTTTATTCTTCATAAGCGTTTTCAGAGAGCTGCATTTACACTCCATAGAGAAGGTGGCCAGAGTTTAGCCATTCCTCTCTTACTGGATTTTCAGAATGATTTTGATTATATACTGTCTGAAACTGCTTCAGTGAATCACTTAACGTCTCATATTTTCTTATGTGTTTAGGATTATCTCTAGATTAGATTGCTGCAAGTGAAAAATATTTTAAAAGTGGCATATGCCCTTTGTAAAAATAGAGAAAAGTAAAAAGGTAAAGATACCATCACTCACCTCCACCATTTCTCCCTCTTAGTATGTCCTGCGTTTCAAATGTAACATCACTGTCCCTGTTAATCGGTGGTTGCACTCCTTCCACCGTATGCAGGTACCATAGCATACTTGACCGTTGCCCATTGGTGGGTTCTTAGATACTTTCTAGTTTTTCCCCGCTGTAAATACTATTACGATGAACAACATTTTGCTTGTATTTCTGTCTACATTTCTGGCAGTTTATTAGGGGAATATCTGGGCATGAAATTGCTGGGCTAAAGACAAAGTTAACTTTAGAGGCTTTGATCTCGGTCACTGTTTCTCAGCTGCAGCATGATTGACTTCTGACTCTGGATAAGCCTCTGTGGTGGGGACTGTCCTGTGCTTTGCAGATTATTTAGTGGCATCCTTGGCCTCCCCCAGATGCTGGATGCCAGTAGAATCCTCCCTCCTAAATGCTACCCACCTGGGGCAGGAGTTGTCCCTGGTGGAGACCGTCGATCTTTATCATCAGGTTATTTTTTGTGGGTTATCTGTCCCAGTTGACACTCACTATCCTCTGTAAGCATGCTGTGCCCTCAGCTGTGTTTTGACTTTGAGATAATTTCATAGTGTGATGTTTTACCTCATATTCCTTTGTTAATTAACAAAGATTACACATTTCCTCATGGTACATCTAGTTGTAGTTTCTTTTTTTCAGTGTCTATTCAGGCCTTGTCTGATCAGCATTGTACCTATACTGGACTTAGTATTTTTTTTTTTTTAATTTTTTTTTTTTGGTAACATTTATTTATTTTTGAGAGACAGAGAAAGTGTGAGTGGGGGAGCGGCAGAAAGAGAGGGAGACACAGAATCCAAAGCAGGCTCTAGGCTCTGAGCTGTCACCGGGGAGCCTGATGCAGGGTTTGTACCCATGAACTGTGAGATCATGACCTGAGCCAAAGTCAGACGCTCAACCGACTGAGCCACCCAAGCGCCCTGCCTTCTTTTTTTTTTTTTTTTTTTTTTAAGTTTATTTATTTTGAGTGAGAGAGAGACCAACCATTAGGGAGGGGCGGGGGGGGGGGCAGAGGATCAGAAGTGTGCTCTATGCTGACAGCAGAGAGCCCGATGTAGGGCTCAAACTCATGAACCATGAGATCATGACCTGAACCGAAGTCAGATGCCCAACCTACTGAGCCACCCAGGCGCCCAGGACTTAGTATTCTTGTTATTGTAATTACTAAAGATGCTTGAAAGGCATAAATTTCCATGTAACAGTACCAGAGGTTTGGTCTTAAGCAGCATGAAGGGGAACGGTTGGATCTTATTTGGTTTTATTTTTACAGAATTCTTGCACTCATTTGGATTATTTTCATGTTTAGAATGAGGTGAGCATATAACTTAAAAGTTAAAAAAACAAACCAGCAACCTAACTGTTCTATCATTATTTGTTGAAAACTTCATTATCAAACACTTTTGCTTTCTCTGTACTTGGTACTCTTCTCAGTGCTTTATAGATTTAAGCACTAACTGGTTGAATCCTCGTAAACCTCATGAGGCGGGTCTGATGCCATCCTTGTTCTACAGACCAGAAACTTGAGGCCTAGGGAGTCCTTTTACCTCAAGGGTACAAAGCTAGTAAGACAGAGTTGAGATTCTCATCCAGGCTCTTGTTCTCAATCAGTGTGCATGCTGAAGGAAGGAAGCTAGAGAGGCTCAGATTGGTAGGGGAAAGCAGAGGCCAAACCCTCTGGGTAAGGTATTATCCAGACTTGGAAGTCCCAGGCACAATTTCCAGGTGCTGCTTCGCTGCAACAGTTGGGAATCTTGATGCCCGAACTACGCAGCTTAGAGTTGTGTGAATAAATAACATTTGGAAATACAAGAGGAATTGATCGCTCTGTATCGTGTCAGGAGACTTGAATATAATTCTCTGAAATGGGTAGATGTCATCTAAATAAGGGAATAGTTACAACACAGTGAGCGGGTATAAGCAGGTAAAGATGATGTGCTAATGTTTGTTGAGCAGTAATGAATGCCAAGCAGTGTTTAAAGGGTTTTCCTTACAAGTAAAAGTGTATAACTCAAGCCGCACAACAACGTGATGATGTAGTTTATTTTATTTTATTTTATTTTTTTTCAACATTTTTTATTTTTTATTTTTGGGACAGAGAGAGACAGAGCATGAACGGGGGAGGGGCAGAGAGAGAGGGAGACACAGAATCGGAAACAGGCTCCAGGCTCCGAGCCATCAGCCCAGAGCCTGACGCGGGGCTCGAACTCACGGACCGCGAGATCGTGACCTGGCTGAAGTCGGACGCTTAACCGACTGCGCCACCCAGGCGCCCCTGATGTAGTTTATTATTACCATCTGTCCATCCCATCTTACAGATAGAGGAACTGAGGCACAGAAAAATTCAGTAAATCTCGTGGCTAATAAGTGGCTATGCTGGGATTTGAACCCAGCAGGCTGGTTTGGGAATGTTCTGTTTGTGTATGTATTTATTTATTTATTTATTTATTTATTTATTTATTTATTTAATGTTTATTTATTTTTGAGAGAGAGACAGAGACAGAGAACGAGCAGGGGAGGGGCAGAGAGAGAAGGGGAGACAGAATCCAAAGCAGGCTTCAGGCTCTGAGGTGTCAGCACAGAGCTCGATGTAGGGCTCGAACCCGTGAACCATGAGAGCATGACCTGATCCAAAGTCGGATGCTTAACCAACTGAGCCACCCAGGCACCCCTTGTTCTATGCTTTTAACATTATGGTCCACTAGAACTTGGGGAGGTTAATTTGTGACTGACATCCTCAGACTGAACTTGGCATCAGAGCTGTCCAGGGGAAAGGGACCTGCATCCTGGGGTTCTGGATGACCTGGGTGCTGACTCTGCTTTTTGCCCCGGGTGAAGGGTACCCTTGCTGGGGCTGCATTTGAAAAGAGAACCAGACCATCTGTGTTGGTCAGTGTTCTTTTATGTAGGAATCCTTGTTTCTTAGGGTGCCATCTGGCAGGATGCTGCTGTTGGCCCAGCAGAGTGTCTCAGGCAGCATGCAGCCTGTTTCCTCACATCCAGCCAGACTTTAACTGTGCAGATAGCAGCAGCAGGAGTGTTCCATGGAGCTGCCCGCCAGGGACACTCCATGTCCCGTGGTGCTGCTGGCACCCTGCTTCATGCAGGCAGCTGGCATCCATTCGATTTCTGTCCTTGGTAATCAGGAACCTCACCTAGTAAGTGGCCTCTTAATGTCTTAACAGTCTGAAGGCCACCTGAAATATTGCCATGCCCACCAAATAATATTCATTCTTCTTTAACACAGACTGAAATTGAACATTCACAAAAACCTGTTATATATAAGGTCACAGAGAAAATCTCAGCACATCCCAAGAAAGGAAAATCACGTGGGTCACATTACCCAACGCATAAAAGTCAAAACTAGCAACAACCAAAATAAAACCTGCTTCTAAACAACTTTTGAGTGAAGGGGAATCAGAACTGATATTGGAAACTCTTTAGAGGGAAGCAGCCATGGGAGGTCTATACACCGAATGCAGCTGCAACCACATGTAGAGAAAAGTGCAAACTGGGACGCATCTGTCAGAAATAAGAGTAAACGTAAGCATTCACCACATGAAGCTAGAAGGAAATGGCGAAAAAAGAAAAAAAAAAAACGACAAAAACCCGACCCTAGAAGGGAAGGGTTAATAGAGATGAAAGAAGGGGCCAGTGAAATGGGAAACAAAGTGAAGAATCTGTAAGTTTCCCCCCATGCCTCTTTTCTATCCATTCCCCAGAGCTAATTAAGTTTGCTTTAAATTCTTTGAACCTGTGTGAGAAAAGTAAATACACGTGGATGTATGTACACAAGGCAAGTTCATGGGGTCCTTATCAATGTTGGTGTTCCTCTGTAGCTTGCTTCTTTGGCCCTATGGTGGATGTCTTTCTATGTCAGTACTCGTGACTCAGCCTCCTCCTCTTTCCTGTACTGCTCTTGTTACAGCTCTGGCACACGATTTCACAACCATGGCACTCTGGCCTCAGTGATGCTGTTGAAGGGTTACTGAGCACCCAGCCGCCCTGGGCCCTTTGAAGGGTGTCACCTCCCAAAAATGGGTTCTACGATTGACAGAATGGCAGTGTCTCTGTGGCTCCAGAGTGACTGGTTTGTGTTACAAGGCCACCAGGGGTTGTGAGTTCCTTCATGGCAGGTGATGGTGGGACCCAAAGAGGAATCGAGTGCTGGATCAGAGCTCCCTGTTGCCCTACAGTTACTCTGGGCAGGATGGGAGACCTGGGCCGTCCATGGAGCAGAGCTTCTCACGCAGCAGGGAGGCTGCCACTTAGAAAGGATGTGCAGAAATGTGGTTGTAGCGATGATTTGGTATCGGGTGGTGTTTTAACCAATATCCTTCGGTGCCTGTTTTGTTATACAGGTTTTTGTCTGATGATAGTAGTCTGGAGTATAAATATTACAAACTGAAGCTGGCAGAAATGCAGAGGATGAGCCATACCTTACCAGGAGCAGATCAAAAGCCCACAGCAGCAGAGTGTGCGGTCCGGGCCATGCTGTATGCTCGGGCAATCCGGAGCCTCAAGAAGAAGCTCCTCCCCAGCCGGCGGCGGGGGCTGCTCCGCACTCAAGGGCTCCGGGGCTGGAAGGTGAGGAGAGCAACCACTGGGACCCAGACCCTCCTGTCCTCGGGTGCCAGGCTGAAACACCATGCCCGGCAGGCTCCAGGTTCATTGCAGGGAAAGCTGTCCCAGCCAGATGGAAATGCTGCTGCCAAGGACTGCCCACCAGACCCAGCCGGACCCTCTCCTGGGGACCCCAGCCCAGAAGCCTCGGGCCCATCCCCCAAGCTAACAGGAGTGGAAGTCTCTGAAGCCCCTCAAACTTCCTCTCCCTGCCCATCTGCTGACGGTGAGTACTCATTCCTGTCCCCCTCTTCTGGGCCTCAGCCCTGAGTCACCAATCTTCAGGGTTGGGGGGGTACGCCCCGGATGGTCTGAGCAGCAGGCAGAGGCAGTAGGAACCTGGCCAGGACAGGTGCACGTGGAGGCACTTTCTTTTTTCTAGTTTCCTAGAGGGGCTCGCCCTCGAGTCCCGTGGCAGTATTCCTCCTGTCCTGAGGGTGGACCTGACTCAGCGAGCTACCTGGTGACTGTGCCTCCCTGCAAGGTCCTACTGCTGGCTGCCAGGTTGTGCCGTGTGCCCATGCTTGGGGCTTTAAGCTCCTTGATCCATTTCTCACTCCATTCTTGCCCTTCTTTACATTCCATTGGGCTGCCCTTGTCTCTCATTCTGCTGCCTCTTCTTCCCCTAGGATCTCTGCTATCCTCAGGGTTAGCTGACCTGCAGTTTCTGGTTTCTCCTGGCTATTATCTTTTCTCTCTGCAGTAGGCCTGCCCCTCCCTGACCAGTATTTGTCACTTAGCACTAGGTGGGAATGAGAGAGGAAAAAAAATGTCCACAAGTGCTACATTCTCTAGCTACTGCCATGTAACGAAATATTCCAAACTGTGGCTTCAAACCGGGGGTATCCAGTGTTGCTCTGAGTCTGCTGAACTCAGTTGGGCCTATATTTGTGTCTATGGGCAGCAACTGGTTGGGGCCATCGGCTGGGGTAGCAGGGTTATGGGGGCCACATGCCTGTCACCCCCTAGCAGCTAGCCTGGGTTTGTTCACCTGACAGTTGGGGTTGGGCCTCCAGGAGAGGCAGTAGGGGGGCTTGAGACCTCCGAAGCCCAGGTTCCACCCTTATGTCACATTCTGTTGGTCAGTAGGAGTCCCAGGGCCAGTCCCAATTTGCGGAGGAGCTGCAGAGTCCTATGGCAAAAGGCAAGGATGCAGTGAGGGGACACAAGGGCTGTCTCCGTAATTATTCTCCACAGTCCCACAAAGTTGAAATTGAAAGCAGCAGCCTAGAACTGACACACAACAGTTGCTTTGTTTTATAGTTGACATCAAGACAATGGAGACTGCAGAGAAACTGGCCAGATTTGTTGCTCAGGTGGGACCAGAGATTGAACAATTCAGCATAGAAAACAGCACCGACAACCCTGACTTATGGTATGTAGCCATCATGCCCTTTTGACTGAGTGTGTTTATCCCACAAGTGTCCTGAGAACCCACTGGGTGGCCTGGCAGACACACTTCTGCCCCAAGAGGCACCCCAGGATAAGTTCTGGCTTCACTTTTGGTGAGCTCAGGGCTGTAAGAGGGAAGCATCTGCTTAGTGGTATTGGGCGGTGCTGCCCTCTTCTGGGACATCAGGAAAAACCTCCCCTGGAGGGAAGTTTAAGCTGTATTTGAAGGTCAGTTGGGCTTTGACCAGGGGAGGGGGAGAGAGCACCCACACAGAGAGGCTAATAGATTCCCCAGAACCTTTGCAGAGGTGGAGTAGTGTGGAGTAGTGGGAGGAAGAGGGCAGGGCACTGTCCCTGGTCACATCAGTGCTGTGGGCGGATGGTGAGAATTTGCTGCTCCTACAGTGATGGATGGGTCCTATTCCAGTTGTGGGCAGCAAGCACTTCCGTGTAGTGGTGGCCTGGCATCTTTTTGCCAGGAAGGGGTGCCATTATCCTCGCCATTCCTCAGATGGGGTGGCCCGCTCAATACCACACAGCCTGCAGGTGACAGAACCAGAAACCTGCTCTTCCTTGAGGGGTGCAGGTTCCCCTCCAGAGGGAGGCTACCTGGGAGCCATGTGTTCCTGGTACTGAGCCGTAACCCTGCTGGGCTCCACTCATCGCAGGCACCGTTGCCATGCTGTGTGAATTGTATCCAATGGTTGCCTGGGAACTCTGGACCCTTGCCCTACTCCTCCCATGCTGGAGAGTCATGCTTTAGTCTAATTAAGACTACAGTTGAGGGGCGCCTGGGTGGCTGAGTCAGTTAAGCCTCCGACTTCACCTAGGTCATGATCTCACAGTCTGTGAGTTCGAGCCCTGCATCTGGACTTTGCACTGTCAGTGCAGAGCCTGCTTGGGATTCTCGCTCTCCCTTCTCTCTCTGCCTCTTCCCCTGATCAAGTTTTCTCTCTCTCAAAATACATAAATAAATAAAACTTAAAAAAATAAAAGACTGTCGTTGAAAACTTCACATTTCCTAGAGCATTTCTGGGACCCAGTTGTGACTGAGCATGCTTGATGGGAACCTTGAGTAAGTTCTGCACTGGCATGCCTCCTGTTTTCCTGTGAGACCCACACCAGCCCCTTGGAGCACTGACGGTTTCATGGGTGCTCAGCCTGGTCCTGTCTTTTATCGTCCTGGTGACCTTGGGGCCTGCTGGGCCTTACAGTTCTCGTATTTGGGCTACCTGCTACACACACGACCTCGCTCAGGCAGTTCCGGCTGAAGGGGACAGCCAGGAGCATTTCATTGGCTGTTTTCCCCAGCGAGAACTCCATCATCCTGGGCACCTGGCACTGCCATGGTTTTGGTTCATTGTCACCCTCTCTGACAGACTTTTCTCAGCAGTGTTCCCTAGAAGGCTCTGTCCCCACCTTGCCCGTACAGAGAGCCCCTCATTGTACAGTAACATTAGGTGGAATGATTTACTCTGTCCCCCAGTGCTCACTGAGTAGTTTGAGAATGATGGCACCCAATAGCACGCCTATTTAGGAAAGACCTTCCGAGGTGACTTTTTGTTTCTTTTCCTTTAGAAAAATGATACTTCTGATGTGCTCAGTAGTTGTTTGAGTTCATTCATTTTGTGGGTGTGGTCATGTCAACAATTTGACATATAGTCAGGTTTATTTATTTCTACAGAGGTTCAGTTTTGAGACTATTTTTCCTATCCTTTTTAATTTAATGTAAAAAATAAGTATGGTATTTGCATGGTTCTAAAGTAAAAATTAACAAAAGATAAGCTCAGAGAAGCCTCATCCCCTCAACCTATCAGTAGGAAACTGTTTTCATTCATTTCTAGTGTGTGTGCCTTTCCCCCTTTGTTCTTACACCACAAATGACCTTCTGTATGTAGTAGACACTTTTGCACCTTGTTTTTTTCCTTTCACAACCTATCCAGAAGTCCCCTTCTGCCTGTCCCACCTGTACCCTCCTTCTCTTGTCCACTGTGTCATTCTCCACATGCAGCCACACCAGGGTCACTCCGTAGCTGCAGGCATTCACACTGCTCTTATGGCCCCTTTAATGGCCTCATGCACGATGGCTTTGTGTTTGTGGAGAAAATCTTCCGTTATCTCTCAGAAGGGGCATTATTGGGTCCAAGATCATTGCAAACGTAATTCAGTAAAAAATGCGGCTTCTCCTCCCCAAGGGCCACTCCCCACCTCTCACCTTTTGACATACCCTAGAGCCAATAGGATTCATGAGAAATTTCTAATTTCCGCAGTGAAATTTTAGTTTTCATTTTTCTTATGAGTGAAATTGAACATTTTTTCTTTTTTTTTGTAATTTTTAAAAAATTTATTTGTTTTTTAATTTACATCCAAGTTACTTAGAATATAGTGCAACAATGATTTCAGGAGCATATTTCAGTGATTCATTCCCTATGTATAACACCCCGTACTCATCCAAATAAGTGTCTTTCTTAATGCTTCTTACCCATTTAGCCCATCCCCACTCCCACAACCCTTTCAGCAACCCTCTGTTTGTTCTCTACATTTAAGAGTCTCTTATGTTTTGTCCCCCTCCCTGTTTTTATATTATCTTTGCTTTTATTCCCTTATGTTCACCTGCTTTGTATCTTAAATTCCTCATATGAGTGAAGTCATATGATACTTGTCTTTCTCTGACTAATTTTGCTTAGCAAATACCCTCTAGTTCTATCCACATAGGTGCAAGTGGCAAGAGTTCACTCTTTTTGATTGCCAAGTAATACTCCATTGTATATATATACCACATCTTCTTTGTCCGTTCATCTGACGACAGACATTTGGGCTCTTTCCATACTGTGGCTATTGTCGATAGCGCTGCTATAAACGTTGGGGTGCATGTGCCCCTTCAAAACAGCACACCTGTATCCCTTGGATAAATACCTAGTCATGCAGTTGCTGGGTCATAGGGTAGTTCTATTCTTAATTTTTTGAGGAATCTCCATACTGTTTTCCGGAGTGGCTGCACCAGTTTGCATTCCCACCAGCAATGCAAAAGAGAACTTCTTTCTCTGCATCCTTGCCAACAGCCTGAGTTGTTAATTTTAGCCATGGTGTGAGGTGGTATCTCATGGTGGTTTTGATTTGTATTTCTCTGATGAGTGATACTGAGCGTCTTTTCATGTGTCTGTTAGCCATCTGGGTGTCATCTTTGGACAAGTGTCTCTTCATGTCTTTTGCCCATTTCTTCACTAGATTATTTGTTTTTTGGGTGTTGAGTTTGGTAAGTTCTTTATAGATTTTGGATACTCACCCTTTTTCTGGTATGTCATTTGCAGATATCTTCTCCCATTCCATTGGTTGCCTTTTAGTTTTGCTGATTGTTTCCTTCACTGTGCAGAAGCTTTTTATATTGGTGAGGTCCCAATAGTTATTTTTGCTTTTGTTTCCCTTGCCTCCAGAGACGTGTTGAGTAAGAAGTTGCTGCGGCCAAGGTCAAAGAGGTTTTTGCCTGATTTCTCCTCTAGGATTTTGATGGCTTCCTGTCTTACGTTTAGGTTTTTCATCCATTTTGAGTTTATTTTTGTGTCTGGTGTAAGAAAGTGGTCCAGGTTCATTGTTCTGCATGTCGCTGTCCAGTTTTCCCAACACCACTTGCTGAAGAGAATGTCTGTATTCCATTGGATATTCTTTCCTGCTTTGTCAAAGATTAGTTGACCATACATTTGTGGGTCCATTTCTGGGTTCTCTATTCTGTTCCATTGATCTGAATATCTGTTTTTGTGCCATGAACATCTTTTCATAAACTTCAGTGTCTTTTGTGTATCCTTCTGTAAACTATTCATTTGTCCCTTAAAAAAAAAAAAAAAAGATTGTCTTTTAAAAAACAGCTTTGTTGTTGTAAATAGTTTGCCTTTTTTAGAATTTTGTGTCAATGCACCTTGTTCTTGCTTTTTGTCTGGCTCCTTACTCAGCACGATTACTTGGATTCAGTGGTGTTTGTTGCATGTATCCCCAGTTCACGCCTCTTTGTTGCTGAGTGTATACCATTGTGTGGCTGGACCAGTTATCTACCCATTCACCTGTTGATGGCATTGAGACGTTTCCAGTCTGGGATGATTACAAATAAAGCCACTGTGAGAATTTGCATATAGGCCTTGATTTCTCTTCAGTAAATACCAAGGAGAGCAAAGGCTGGCTCCATGGTAGGTCCATGGTTAACTTTTGAAGAAACTGCCAAGCTGCCTTTCTAAGTGGTTGCAACCATTTTGCATTTTCAGCAGCCTGGATGAGCGTTCTAGTTCCTCCCCGTCCTCATCAGCACTTGTTAGCGTCAGTGTCCATGTTAGTGTCCCAGTACGGGGAGGCGGTGTCACTCTCTGGTTCTCATTTCTGCAAGGACTCGTGATGCTGAGTGTTTCAAGTGTGCCTATGTGCTTTCTATATGTAAGTGTCCCGTTTGGATCTGTGGTCCAGCTTTGATTGGACCACATTTATTTACTTATTAATCAAGTTGGAGGCTTCGTTGTATGTTCTTTGTATGAGTCCTTTATCAGGTGTATGATTTGCAGATATTTCCTCCAGGTCTGTGACTTGTTTTCTCATCCTAGCAGTCTTTTGTGGGACACAAGTTCTTAGAGATTGTGTTTTTGAGGCACCTGACTGCCTCAGTAGGAAGGGCGTGCAATTCTTGATCTCAGGGTTGTGTGTTCAAGGCCCACATCGGGTGTAGAGATTACTTAAAAATCAAATCTTTTCTAAAATATTTATGTAAGCTCTACCCCCGACGTGGGGCTCAAACTCACAACCCTGAGATCACGAGTCCCATGTCCTATTGGCTATTGAGTTGGCCAGGTGCCTCTTCTTTCTCAGTTTTTAGGAGCTCTTACCTATGAAATAGTTGCACGTTTCCTTCTTAGTTTGATGTTTATCTTTCCTTTTGCTTATGCTTTGTTCTGCAGTGCAGAAGTGTTTCATGTGATCAAATTTCTCATTTTTTTCTTTTATTGCACCTGGATACTGAGTCATAGAAATTCTCTCCCCATACACGGGTTATAAAGACATTTATATCTTTTTCTCTAGCACTTGTATGGCTTCAGTTTTACATTTAGATCCCCTATCGGTGTGGGGTTATTCCAGAGCAGAGGGTGCTACATGGATCCAATGAAATATTTTTCTGGAAAGCTCCCCAGTTGTCCTGACACCATTTGTTGAAAAGATCATCTTTTTTGCCCTGGTTTGAGAGACCACCTTCATCAGATGCCTTGTTTCTGGCCTTTCTCTTGGTGTTTCTGTCCATGTGTCCAAGGACTGGTACCACACTGTTTTAACTATAGAGGCTTCGTACACCTTATAATACCTGGTAGGGCTGGAACCCTTCATTGATTTGTTCAAAGTTCTCCCAGATACCTTTACATAGTTATTTTTAACTATGAAGTCTAGAATCGTGTTCAAATCCAGAAAAAAGTGACGCTTTTATCAGGATAGGATTATGCATTAATATATTAGGGAAGAATCAACATAGTCATGAGGTTGAGTTGTCCCAGCCAAGAACAAGGGCTTCTTTCCTTGGGTCCAAGTATATTTTGTATCTTCGGGCATGTTTTCAGTTTTCTCACACTAGCCACAGCCCCAGGTCACGGTGGCCGCAGGACTCTGAGGTGCAGAGAGGCGTTATCGCCACCACATTCACTTAGCTTCACGGTAAAACAAGGGGTAGAAGTGACACCCCATCCTCCGTCTCCTGCCTGGCAGTGTGAGAGGAACCAGGCAGTCACGGTGAACGGTGGATGGTGACAGCCTAGAAAGGGATGAGGCGAGGGCCAGGTGGGATCTCTGGCTCCAGCATTGGCGCTTTTTCCAGCACATGCCCTGGTCATTCCCTCAAACCTTTTCCTCCACCCTCTTCCCCCGAAAAGCAATCAGGCCTCCTACGTTCTAGCTCCTTTGTTAAATTACTAATATTCCTCAGACTTCTCTGTGTCATTGTGAAGCTGCGCCATCAACTGTAGCTGGTAGAAAGAGGTCAGGTTATTTGCTCCTTGGTCCCACTCCCAGCTTTGTCGGATCTATTCTGGACAACGTCAGCAAATATGAACGTTCAGAGGACCCTCTGGTTAACCAGTGTATTTCATCCTTATCCCAGGTTTCTCCATGACCAAAATAGTTCAGCCTTCAAATTCTATCGAAAGAAAGTATTTGAACTATGCCCATCGATTTGTTTTACGTCATCTCCACTGAACCTCCACGCCGGTGAGAGTGCTGATTCTCAGGAGAGCCCCCATGACCCCATGGAAGGGGAAGGAGAGTTTGAAGATGATCCCCCTCAGCATGAGGCTGAGCTGGAGGGCCCGGAGGTGATGCCTGAGGAGGAGGAGGAGGAGGAAGACGAGGAGGAGGAAGACGAGGAGGAGGAGGAGGAGGGGGGCGAAGAGGCCTCCGCTCCTAGAGGGACCTCCAGGCCAGCAGGAGCGGCTGCCAAGTCTGAGTGCTCTGAGGGCAGCCCCCCCACAGATGGCCTCCCGAGCGAGGCGGCCGAAGATGGCCCAGCTGGTGCGCCTGCCCTGTCACAGGCCTCCTCGGGCGCCTGCTTCCCCCGAAAGAGGGTCAGCAGCAAGTCGTTGAAGGTTGGCATGATTCCAGCTCCCAAGAGGCTGTGTCTCATCCAGGAGCCCAAAGGTGAGTACCTGGCCATCACCACGGCCCCCCTCGCGTGGAGCTTCCATTTAGCACCTGAAGAGGGACCGTGGTGCTCAGTTGTGGACCATGAAAAGTTGCGGAGATCAGGCGATGTCGCCCGATTGTTTGGAAGAATTTACTTGCCCTCAGCCCACGCTCAGCCGCAAGATGACCAGACTGGTCCCTGTCACCCTTCCTGCCTCTGATTACACTTGCTGACCTGGATGTTCCCTCCCCAGCTTCCCCCAGGGCCAACAGAACATGGGGTTGTTTGGTCTTGCGTTTTTAACCTAGAATAATTCTAGCGGGTTTGCACACCACCCCAAAATGTTCCTGTGAGGCTCACGTTGCCAGCTGGCGTAAGGTCAGCACTCCGAGGACACGCTGCTGTGTTAGTGCAGCAGCGGTGCGTTTGTGGTGGGTGCTGCTTGGTGCTCCCATTATTGCTCACAGTCCAGTGAGGGGGCCCTGGCTGTGGAGGGCAAGGGCCTGGGTCATCTCAGCTCTTTCCTGCCCTTGACCTTGGGGAGTGCCCAGCCTTCTGAGCCCCTGGAAGGCCCGGGGCAGTGATGCCTGCTTAGTAATGATGAGGAAGGAGGACACAGGTGGGGCTGGTCTCAGGCAGTGGTTGGTGGGAGCCGTGTGGTCTGCTGCCTTGGCCGTGGAAGGTCGTCTCCTTTCCCATGGGGAAGGTCAAAGTTCGTGAGATTCTATTTAATAGCAATAAAATGCATCCTTTTTAAGGGGACAGTTTGATGAGTTTTGGCAAATGTGTATAGGCATGAACTTCTCCAGTGCAGTGGAGCTGGAGCCTTTCTCCAGAAGTGTCTCTGTGTTTCCCTGTGGTCTCCTCCCCATTTTCTGGCCTCGTGGTTCTGCCTTTTCTAGACTGTCAGTAGGCAGAACGGCATCATATGCAGCCTTTTGATGTCCTGGCCATGGCCCAGGTTATTCCTTGTGCCTTCCGCCCCACCAGGTGTCTCCATACAACCAGGCCTGGGCTGTGCTTTGCACATGGGGTTGACGCCGCAGTCCCTTCGCGTGAGGTGGTTGTAGTGAACGGTGCCCCGTCTTGTGTCACCAGTGTGCTCTACGTTGTTGAGATGGTCACACTCACCCCCGGGAGCATCAGTTCAGCTTCTCCTGCTAACAGAAGCTTCTCCTTCTGTGGTTTGTGTTTGGAAACCTTGGCGTTACCACGGATTGCCAGCTGTTCTGCCCTACTCTTAACGTCCTTCAGAGCTTACTGCTGATGGCAGCAGCCTATCTGAATGCCTCATACGTCCTTCGTGGGAGAGAAGTGGAGGGAGCTCTTTCTATTTTGGAAGCTCTCATTTCCTTGGGTGGTTGATGAGAAAAAAACCAGACCTGCTGATTCTCCTTCATCAAAAATAATGATATGATGTGATTCGGTGCTCTGTGTGAGAAGCATGGTTGGTTGTTTTTTACTGGAAATTCTATGTGGACTTTAACTCTTTATCAGCGGAACAGTTGCAGAGACACTAGGAGGGCACGAGGTTGCAAATAGTTTATTTGTTGAAACAAAGTGTATTTCTGCAGTCACGAAAACGATCGTGCATTGAGCCCTTTGTCGTAAACACGGGGAGTCCTGTGTTAAGTAGACTCTTCCACATGGAGGCAGCCCCCAGTTGGGCCGTTTTCTGCTCTCTGGTCTTGGATCACATGATTCCTGAGAGGACCCTGGCAAGGGGCACAGCTGGCTTTGGGGTCTGGGTTGTAGCTACCTTCTGTCAGCAGAGGGGTTGTTAGCCTAAACTGCAGCGCCCTCACTTTCTGAGTAATTTGGAAAAAGTACGTGTGTGTGTGTGTGTGCGCGCGTGTGTGTGTGTGCGCGCGCGCGTATATACATGTTTCTTATGTCTTCCAGTTCATGAGCCAGTTCGCATCGCCTATGACAGACCTCGGGGTCGTCCCGTGTCCAAAAAGAAGGTGAGCATGACAGTTCCCATGTATGACGTAGTTAGTTAGAATTTGTCAGTGTTTCAAAGGACACTGTGACTTGTCACTAAGGTACACTCATGCTTCAGACTGGCATAATGTACAAAGCACAACAAACAGCCTTTTTTCTCAGGGATTTCTTGGAACTGTTTTGCTTTGCCCAAAGCACAGGAGGGTAGTAATTAGTTATTTAACAAATAGGTGAGATCTGATATGTGCAAAGTGTTGGACAGATGAACAAAGTAATGTCCCGGCCCTTAAGTTCAGATTTAGTGGACTATAATTGTGGTTCAAGAGCATGCTAATTTGCTGGTAAGCCAAGGGAATATGTGTGTGCTTGTGTATTAACCGATGGACACCTCCTGTGTGCCAGGCCCCATCTGCCCAACGAGAGGTCGCAGCAAGCGGGGCCAACAGTGACAGGAACGTGTGTGAGTCTTGTGGCCTGTGTGCTATGGGTACGGAGAAGCAGGTCAAAGGGAGATGGGGAGTCATGTGGGGTTGGGGGTGCCATTTATTCGAGGAGGCCTGGAAGAGGCCCCAGGTTGGTCTTGTGTCAACAAGCAGCCCTTTGTGGCACCCAGATCGGGGTGGGGAGATGAGGAAGTAGAGGCAGTGAGTCCCCAGGTCACATAGGGCCTGTAGACGGAAGTTAGCAGCGTGGCTCCTTCCCTGGGGGAGGCCCTGGGGACCTGTGGTGGCAGTTGGGTGGAAGACAGGGCCACGGTGGCTGCTGTGCCGAGAGCAGCCTGTGGTTGGGGGGCTGGTAGAAGCCAAGGGCTGGGAAGGTGAAGACACAGTCAGTGAGACTTGCTGATGGGTTGCGTGTGGAAGAGCCAAAGCCCAGAGCTCTGGGCACCTGCACGGTTGTCTACAGGCACTTAGGAGGATGGAGCTGCCGCTGAGTGAAATGGAGAGCCCCTGTGGGGGCAGGTCATTTGAAGGAGACAGCTAGGCGGATATGTGTGGGGGGCAGGTAAGGCTGGGTGAGGTCACCTGGGACATATGTGGGGATATCCCAGGTCCTCAGAGCTCAGGGAGGTGAGCCGGCCACCCGGTGAGGTCTCTACTGGTGTCGAGTGGTGAGGAAAAGAAAGCCTGTGTGGTGGACACCGGTTGCAAATGGACGGTCAGTCTCAGTGGCCAGGTGAGGCGTCGGCGTGACCCCGGTTACAGCAGGGAGGAGGGACTTTTCTGAGCCCAAAGCTCATGGTCCTAATCGACGTGTTCAGTTTGAATTTGTGCTGGCACCCGGCTGCGCATCAGGTGGCCCGGGTGAGGGCACAACCTGGTGAGGCAGCAGCCAGGTTCAGGCTCAACCTGGCCACTTAGTCTTGGCATCTAACTCCTGAGTCTCCGTTTGTGCATCTGTAAAGTGGGGCAGTCGCGCCTACCTTTGGCTCGGAGATACCTCGAGAGTGAAAGTAAATGCACGTTAACCTGGCGTGCAGCAGTGCCCTGCAAACAACATCTCTCCTTGGGGTGATGGCAGGCCCAGAGGAAGCTTCCCCTGCAACTCTCTGTGCACACCTCAGCCTGGCCTTCGCACACAGCTTTTCTCTAGCCGAGCAGCTTTCCTAAAGGGATGCAGGCTAGCCTTTTGGGGACCTGTGGCCAGCTTTTCCCTTGCCTTCCCCACCCTTTTCCTTCCCATACTTGTTCCCTGCTCAGATCCTCAGAACCTCACCATTACCCTCCCTGCACCAGCTGCCTGGATCAGGATGGATGAGTCCATTCCCCAGAAGCACATGTGGCCCTCTCAGCCTCCCCAGGCTGTCCTGTGTTTATTTAAAAAACAGGCTCAGGTGGTAGGGACAGTGGGTGCTCACGAATATTCATGAGTAAATGGAAATATTTTCTGCTCACACCAGGCAGGCCCCTCCTCCAGAGGTCCCCCCCACCCCCAGGCCTTTTAACCTATCTTCCCACAGCCAGCTCTGGGGCCCAGATCTTGTCTGGGGCTTTACCTGCAGATTCTTTTCAAGCCCTGTCCTTCTTCCCAGCTGTACCAGTTCTCAGTGAGGTCTGCTTTGTGCTAGACCACGAATCCCAGAGTGCCAGTAAAACCTAGTCTCTGCCCTTGGGGAGCTCCCAGATCTGGGAAGGGCCGGCTGGACAAATAGACAAGTCATTTGGGTTTGCTGAGCAATGTCTGAGGGCGGGCCAGAGAGGTTTCTGGGATGGAATCACTGCTCAGAGTTCTGGAAGCCCACAAGAGTGTTCAAGATGGAGTAGAAAGGACCTTGCGAGCCAGTTTTCCACACAGTCTGTCTCTACAGCAGATTCATGGCCTGTTTGGCCCCCTCCTGCCTCAGCCCCGTCTCCCCTCTGACTTCTGCACTCCCGGGGCCTTCCTGCCTCAAGCCTATGCCCTGTCCTGGTTACCCCCAGCCTGGGGTGTGCCCTCTGGTCATTGCAAGTTATCACCACTTAGGATTCTTTCTACTAACCCCTTGGCCTCAGGGCCACCCCCCACCCCTGCCTCTTGTGGGGTTTTCCTCATGGTCTTAGCACCTCAGAGAATGTTGCTGGGAACTGGGGAGGGGCCTATGGCTTGATCCCAAGTGTCTATGGAATCCAGGATGGGGGGTGGGGGGCAGTACTGGACCGTGTCAGGAGCAGCACAGGCAGACTGTCACTCCACGTGCTTGCTGCAGCCCACTTGCCATATTCTTCTCTTTCCTCAGAAACCCAAGGACTTTGACTTTGCCCAGCAGAAGTTAACCGACAAGAACCTGGGGTTCCAGATGCTGCAGAAGATGGGCTGGAAGGAGGGCCATGGCCTAGGCTCCTGTGGGAAGGGCATCAGGGAACCCGTCAGCGTGTACGCAGCAGGCGCTGGGGCCCGGGGTGGGAATGGGCAGTGTGCTTGGGATAAGAAGCTTTCTTTGGGATTCCGGTCCTAAGTCCTTTGACCTGCAGCCTGATTTCTTGTCTCCCCTCATGTTAAACATGGCTTAAAGCTGGCAGGTTTGTTTTCCTAACAAAGGGAGTCTTCAGATGAGATGAGAAGCAGATCGTTTACATATGCAGGTGTTCCTACAGGCCCCTTGCTGCACTTGCACAGACTATTTAAATGACTCCTTGGCCCCTGGCATTTCAGCCACATTCATTATTGTCATAAAAGCTGAGTGGTAATTCTAGGCAGTAACAATAAAAACCACTTTCCCTTTGCCTGGAACCCTTAAGCAGGCTAGCCAGGGAAAACGTGGCCCAGAGTTTGTTAGGCCCCATGAACATCCAGCAGGCATTTCATTTAAAACTGAGCTTGTCACCTGTGGGGGGAGGCTTTCTGCTATAATCGGGGGCTTCTGAGCTCGTTCCTCAGAAGGTCCACACACCTGCCCAGGTGAGTACCCCTTGTTCCGCGCTGTGAATCGTGTCTTCGCTTTCCCTTTCCTTTGCTGTCACTGTTGTGTGTCCCACATGCTTCCATCCCACTCTGACCGCTCGTGCCGTTTCCAGTTTCCTGGTGGCCAGGCTTTGTGCTCAGGTGTGGCTAACTCTCCGTTTTGCTCCTAGGGGAACTGCCTCGGAAGGGGAGGGGTTAGGTGCCGACGGGCAGGAGCGCAAGGAAGACACATTTGACGTGTTCCGTCAGAGGATGATGCAGATGTACAGACACAAACGGGCCAACAAATAGGTATGTGTGTGAGCTAGTGCGTGGGGCTTTCTGCCTAAGTTGACATTCTGGTACGTAGAGACGATTTCTCCAGAAAAGTCAGAGATCCCCGTTCCCAAAACCAAACGTCAAACCACACACATACACAAAAAAAATCAAAAAGTTCTATGAGGGTAACCAGGAGCGTTTAGACATGGATGTGTCCCGCCTCTCACCTTCCAGGTTTGGTTGAAGGAGCGAGCCCCACGCTCACCAAGCATGGCCGCACAGCTATGTGCAGCTCAACAGCGGGCCTTGGTGCAGGGCTCCCAGGCTCAACTGCACGCGGCCATCCCGGGGAAATAGGCCACCGCGGAAATGGCCTTGCGTCCTGCACGTGTAAGGGCGATCTGGAAGCCGTCACTGCAGAGGGCAGTGGCTTTGCCACATCCCTTTCTGAGCATCTTCAAATCCTTTCGTTCTCAAGGGCCTTGGGCCCATATAAATACCCCGTTCTTTCTGCTCTCTTTTTAGCTGCCTTCCCCACCCGTAATTTCCAACTCAGTTTTGAACAAAATCGTTCTCTCCCTGAATAGATGAAACCATTGGTGAGAAAGATCAGGCTTGAAGGAGCACTTACTCTTAGAGCGCCACCTCTGCCCTGGATCTGCCCTGGAGCCAGTGCCCAAGTAGGTTTGGTGTGTCCACGAGAAACAGAACGTCTCTGCAGGTCCTGTACGGAGGTTCTGCTGACTTTTCTTCTTCTTCTTAAAGGATAAAAGAGTGCATCATTCGCCATCTGCTTTTGCTTTCCCCCCTTCTTCTAAATGCTTGTGGCAGCCAGTCCCCTGCAGGTCTTTCCTGGTCCCCCCTCAGAAGGGGTACTGCCCTCGGATAGTGCTCAAGAGCCAGCTCCTGTCGGGTTTCCCGTCCCAGGGAACTCTCTCTAGAAGTGCTCTGTTAGCAAACTTGATGCCAAACTGATGACAGATTGTGTCTTTGTGTGGCTTGCAGACTGTAGATGGGGGACAGAATTCAGTATTAGCCAAGTCCATGCGGGTAGTGCGGCCTGCCGGTCGGAGCATCGGAGCTCTTTGAACAAGTGGAGATACTTGATTCGATGAACGTGTTATTTATGGAGTCTCAGCTCTTAAGTGCATCCCAAGAGACTTAATGGAAGTTTAGCAACCGTATAATAGAGCCGTATTCAGTGGGGAGTAATCATTACATTGATGAAACTTCCCCCAAATTCACATGGCTCCTTAGAATCCACCAACTACAGTGTGCTTCGTTTTAAAACCACATATGGAGTCTCTCCTCCAAGGGGCTGGGAGTGTAAACTCTTCAAGACGCTTCATTTTTGGCATGTGCAGTAGGGTAAAGAATTGTTTTCTCAGAGCCTTTGTACGGAACAGAAAGCATCCTCTTGGGGCGGGCTCCGCAGCTGTTTGCTATTTCCAGGCGCGTGATTGCCTCCCTTCCATCTTCTCCCGGCGCTCCGCTCCTCGCAGCTACGTGCGAAGTTCTCAGGCTGTGGGAATCTCAACCCTTCCTCATAAAGCAGCAGTGTTGAAGTTTTAAATACGTGCTAAAACCTGGGAAACTTGGGATCCTGCTGACACTACAAGCTTGGGGGACACAGCAGCGAGTTACCGTGTTGGCCAGTCTTCACTTTTTTAAAGCCACAGGCCCCAACTGTGGTCCCAGCTTGCTCCAGCTCTGTCTTGTCGGGCCCACACCCACCGTCACAGGCCTGTGCCGTATCTCTTCCAGGCTCTGCTTGCTTCTGGTTGCTTCTGTTGCATGGGCAACAGGCAGATCTTTATGGCCAGGGAGATGCTGGAAATGCCTCCGCAGAGTTGAAGCAGCCTGCACAGGTGGTGTGGTTTGGGGGAACCGCAGCCGTAGGGGTTCATCTCTTTTCTTTCCTAATCCTTCCAGGAGCCTTCCTTGTTGGCTGTGGGTTGGGCACATGGATGGAACTCTGAGAACAGGGCCTCTGTCCTCTGGCCTTTCACAGAGTGCCCATCGGCCCTGAGCAAGGCATGTACTCCCCAAATAGGTTCTAGCTCTTTCTCTCCAGCATAGATAGCTCTGACCATCATATTCACTTTGTGCCAGTATATTCGTTCTTGGATTTCTCCGCTTTTGTTTGTGAGTAAAATGCTTTAGGAATTACCAGGGTGTAAGCTCTGTCCCCGCAGCCTCCTGCCACCCTTTCTCCTGGGGATATCCCGCTTCGAGCTGACCCCGTGAGCCTTTAGCACACGTCAAAGAGAACACCTCCTTCTCGATCCTGGAAAGTCCTCTGAGCACTCAGGCGATGCTTTTCCTGTGGGTGTGATATCATAGGAGCCGGGGCGGAGCCTGGTGGCGAGTCCTTGTGCCAGCTGTCGGCCAGGGACCAGCCCAGGGACCGGCACTGGCCCTCCGAGCTCGCCCTTGCTCCCTCTGGCGAAGTCTGCTCACAGGGAGCGTGCGTGCGAGTGTGGTGTGTGGTTGCATAGCCTTGTCAAAGTCACAGTGTCTTTTCTGTCATTCTAGTTCCAGGGTCTCTTCCGTGAGGACGACAGGCATCCGGAAAGTACTAACTCACCACTTTGGGTGCTTACTGTCTCTGGCTTGTTTCCATCACTGGAAATCATATAGAGAATTTTAGCGTTTTGGTCCTTGGTAAAACCTAGAAGACATTTGTGATGTTACAAAATGGAAGTTTTGGGTTTTTTCTTTTTTTTCTTTTTTCTTTCCTTTTTTTAAATCTAAGAAGTTGTGAATGTTGTTAATCATTTAGCAGTTGCAATAAATGTAGAGGAAACCCAATTTTCCATGGTCTCTGTTGTGTTTTTAAAACTTGGCTGGCCAGGGAACACATGAGAGATGTTGTAACACCTACATTGGACAGAGTGTCGGAGATACATGCCCTGCTGCCGATGACTCTCCTGTCCCCTCAGGCTTTACCCGCTCCCACGGTCGGGGTTCCAGCTGTCAGACCAGGGCCCACCCAGGCTTTCCCTGACTGAGGACGGCCTGTGTGCTGTCTGCAAAGCTCCCTGCTATTCCCATGTGCTGCCCAGCCTGCGTCTGATTCTTCCACCGACAGCGCCTGGCCCTTGGGGGAAGGGGTGAAGGCAAAGGCTACAGCAGGCACGTACCAGACCCGCAGGGGCTTCCACGTGACAGCAGAGTAATGGGGAGGAGCCAGGCTGCTGTTGTGCCCAGCGCAGGGGGTTGCCCAGGAAGGGTTTGGGGTGTCTGTCGGCCGGTTAGGGGCAGGTGAAACCGGCCCCCTAGGAGCTGGTGTGGGGACCTAAGCCTCCCTTCTCCTTGCTGTGTCCTGGAGGACACACAGGAGTGGCAGGGGTCCATTTGACCGTGATGGGAGCTGTTGCCAGTCAAGAATGTCCCTCCCTTGCCTTCATCTTCACAAGAGCCCACCCACGAGGGCAGTGTCTGACTGTGGGCTTTAGCGGCCTCCCTGAGAAAGCCCCCCAGAACCCCACAGCCACCCCACCTCATCTCCCACCCCCTCTCGGGAGACTGGAGGTAGGGGGTGAGCAGAACTCTCCAGCAGATGCCCCTAACTGGCCGACAGCTCCTCTTCTCACCTCCGGGGCTACTGAAGATTCCTTAGATGAGGACACCTGGAGTGTGGGTCTCCAGCCTGGGACACCCGTCTAGGCTTTGACCTCAGGCTTGTTTCGCCTCTGCGATCTGGGAAGGATTTCTTCCAGTTTGGAAGGTGAAATTTCCTCTGCTCTCTTGTTAATTTAGAGCTAAATGGGACCTTTAATATATCATTCTCGGCCTCTAGGGCCCCACCTCGCTCATTCTCTCCAGCGTCCCTTCCTGGAAGCCTTCTGGATGCCCTAGGGCCCCAACAAAAGCAGAAGGTGCTGCTGGACCCAGGGGCACCTGGGTGGCTCAGTCGGTTGAGCGTCCGACTTCGGCTCAGGTCATGATCTTGCAATCTGTGAGTTCGAGCCCTATGTCAGGCTCTGTGCTGACAGCTCGGAGCCTGGAACCTGCTTCGGATTCTGTGTCTCCCTCTCTCTCTGCCGCTCCCCCACTCATGCTCCGTCTCTCTCTCTCTCTGTCTGTCTCTCTCTCTCTCTGTCAAAAATAAATAAACATTAGAAAAAAATTAAAAAATAAGACAGCATACTTGCTGCCTGGAGACACGTGTCCTCATGCGACTGGAGGTCTCCAGTCTTCTCACGGGAGTAGAAACTTCTAGTACTGTTTGTGAATAAGTAACACCTGGCCAAAATCACAAGGTACAGAAGTGTGTTCTATGGAAAAATGTCTCCCCGACCCCCCAGCACCCAGGTCTCGGATCCCTTACATGTAGACGACTGTGTACACAGGCATATTTTAGGTAGAACCTTTCTCAAATGGACTGCCATTTATTTAAGTGCCCCACCCAGAGGCATTTGAATCGTTCCCAAGCCTTGGCTCCCGTATCCCAGAACACTCTCTTTGTGGCTAAAGCCCTAGAAATCGCATTTCTGGGACCAAGGGGGTGCTCCCCGGCATCTCCCCACCTCACTGCCTCCACAGCATTCCCATGCCATGTGGTTTTTGAGGTGACCCTGTCGGCACTTTGGTTTTCCCCAGCTGTGCCTTCCTCTCCAGGATATGGGGGGCTGTGGTCCCCGCAAGAGGCGGGCTCTGCCCTCCAGGTGGACTGAACCATAAAGCACGGGCCCTGACGCCTCCAGACCCTGTCCCCATTGCCCTGCTCCCTTTGGGGACCCAGCTCTGCACCCCTCTCTGCTTCCTCCAGGTTCCCCTACTGTGAGCCCATCACTCCCGCCACAACCACCGCCCCCTCCAACTTCAACCTTCCCAGAGCCGGTGCCCACCTAGCTGCCGGTGACCTTGTCTGGCCTGGGCAGAGGCCTGATGCCCACCCACGGCGAGGGGGATCTTGAAGGCCGCAGATGCGCCAGCAGGGAGGAGGCCACAGCCAACCCTCCCCACGGGCGGTGAGCGGCAGGACTTTTCGAGCCTTGGTTTCTTTCCAGTGAGATGGGGCCCTGGGCTTGCAGAGTTAAAAGCAGTAATCTAGGAACGCTCATCGAGAGTGTTTAGAGGGGCTGGTCTCGTTTCTGAGCTTGTTTCCCCCGTGAGGCAGACCTTACGCGTGAGGATCCCCAAGCCTAGTCATGGTGCACCCAGCCCCTGCCCCCCTGCCGGCTGGAGGGCTCAAGGTCACACCTCCAAACTAACCACCTTTGGCAGAGGCGGGGTCGAGGCCCAGGGTCAGCCAGAGAGGGGTAAACTGCGGAACTCCCATGTGTTCGGGGGATCGGGTGTGTTGGTTGCCTGGAGGAGGGAGGGTGACAGTGCCGCAGCTGGAGTCAAATTCTCGCCCCGCTACTACTCTGCCCACCGTCCCTGCATTGTACACACGGGGAAACTGCGGTCCAGAAAGAGGAAGAGCCTGACCCCAGGCTGCACTGGTTCCTTTAAAGCCTTTGCGCCGTTTCCCCGTCGGGGGGGGGGGTGGGAGGGGGCAGCCCTGTGTTGCAACAGGCAGCAGCCTTTCCAGCCAGTGGTGGGGACTTAGAATTTAGCCCCAGGGTCAGGTATCTGTTCCTACTCATAAATGTCAAGTATTGAGGAGGCTCCTAAGACACCCAGCTGGCCATCAGTGGAGGTAGGTGACTCTTCACCATGCCCCCAGACCCCGCTACGTCTGTGGGACTTCCATTCAACCTCCAGGGCCCGCCTCCCACGTCCCCTCCAGGCAGCCCACCCTGCTCTCTCCAGACCAAGACCTGGCTGCCCCTCTGGCTTCCGCAGGCCTGTCCCTGACCGCCCTGAGCTGAGGTTGCCCGGCTCTGTGTCACCCAGGCTGGGGCCTCCTGCACAGGGGACTGCATCTCATCTTTAAACCCTCAGCATTAGGGGCACCTGGGTGGCTCAGTCGGTTGAGTGTCCGACTTCGGCTCAGGTCGTGATCTCACGGTTCATGGGTTCGAGCCCCATGTCGGGCTCTGTGCTGAGCGCTCAGAGCCTGAAGCCTGCTTCATGTTCTGTGTCTCCCTCTCTCTCTGTCCCTCCCCCGCTCATGCTGTCTCTCTCTGTGTCTCAAAAATAAATAAACATTAAAAAAAAATTTTTTTTTTAAATAATAAACCCTCAGCATTAAGTGAATGTTTAATGAAAGGACAATGAGCAAGGGAACTTTGTCTAAAGTTCCCTCCTACAGATGGGACCCGCCTTGGGATGGACGGGTGGACTCTAGTCGAGTCTCAGCTTGGGGGGTGTAACAACAGGTGACCTTGAGCAAGCTCTATGCACTCTGGGGCCCCCATTTCCTTCATCCATAACACTGGATAATGAAGTATGAGCTAGGAGAGTCAAGAATGCCCTATTGATTGAAAAGCCACTTTTCTATGGTATTTACATCACTGTATTAATATATTGGACTACTTAGAAATATAAATACAAACTCTTTCTCTAATTTTTTAATGTTCGTTTATTCTTGAGAGAGTGTGTGAGCAGGGGAGGGGCAGAGAGGGAGGGAGGGAGAGAGAATCCCAAGCAGGCTCTACACTGTCAGCACAGAGCCCGCCGCGGGGTTCAAACTCATGAGGGGTGAGATCATGACCTGAGCTGAAATCAAGTGTCAAACACTTAACCGACTGAGCCACTCAAACACCCCCAAACTCAAATATATAAATGCGAGGTCACTAATTCTGAAAAAACCCGCACCCACCTATTAACAGAACTTCCTTCGCAAAGCGGGCTGGGTCGTGGATGAAATCTGCACTATTTACCGCATACATTTCTGTGTGGCTTGAAGTCTTTGCTTGTTATGGTTTTTGAATGACAAAAAATTAAGTGTCGATGAAAATGTGGATGATAAACTCAGCCTTGGATTTGTTTTGAGAATCAAAGGAGATCACAAGCGTCAACTTCAGAGCCCATAGCACAGATTGTTTACTGTGACCAATCTTCTGATAGTTACTGGCCCCCCTGGACTCTAATTCTCACATCCAGCAGAAGCTGGTCCATTTCTCAGTGGAGAAACTGAGGCCCTGGACGATCTGACTCCAGACCCACACTCAATGCCAGGATTTCCACCTGATCTAATCTGGTTTTGAAGCTCCCCATACACACACACATGTGCTCACATGCGCAGCCACAAACATATGCACGCATGCACGCACATACACGGAGATACACGTGTGCGCGTGCAGGCTCAAAGACACGCGCAGACACGCACACACATGCACACGCAAACACGCCGTTTCTATTTCCCACCAAGCCCATGCTCACGGCCCTGGGAACTTGGACGTTTCCAGGAATTGCAACTCCCCTATGCGTCCGGCACCAGCCACTTCCTTCAGACCCCAGGAGGGGGACTCACGAGCTGAGCTTTGCTCTGCTTCAGTTTTCTCCAGAGATTTCTCAGGTCGGCCTTGTGGGAGTGCCGCCCTCAGTTCCTGGAGTTTCCTGGTCCAGGGGGGAGCGGCGAGGTTTCCGCTTAGAGATTTCAACATCCACGTCTAAATGACTGGCTCTTTTGCCTGGAGGCAGCTCAAATCAAAGGGGAACTTGAGGTCTGGAGCACCCTGTCTTAATGTGTCCTCACTGTGCTGTGTGACCTGCGGCCCGGTGATGCGCCTCTCTGAGCCGCAGTTTCCTCACTGATAACAGGGGAAGTAGTGTCTCCTACCAGGGCTCTGAGAATCAAAGGCAGGACACTGCGAAGCTCACAGACGTCAGCTGCACAGGATGACCGTCCTGAGTCACTGCGGACTTGTCACTTTCCCATCCGCTTGCTCTTCCTGCTACGGATAACGGTCCCCAGTCCTTACCTAACCCCTGTGATGTGGTACAAGGGTCACAGTGGGGGACCTTGGGAAATTCACTTCACCCCTTGGTGCCTCAGTTTCCTCATTTGTGTAACAAGGATATTCCTCCCGCCCTCCCTCTCTGTCATCTGATGGCTATAGCGGAAGGGTCAGGATTGTATTCACCGAGAAGAGTTTCTGTGTAAGGGACTCGGAGGACGGCAATGCAGGCAGCCAGTAAATGACCGAGAAGAAGCGCCCTCCCTCTGACCATAAGCCCGACTCAATCTTAGAATCGCGGGGTGCCCTGGTGGCTCAATCAGTGAGGCCTCTGAGTTCAGCTCAGATCATGATCTCACGGTTCGTGAGTTCGAGCCCCGCATTGGGCTCTCTGCTGTCAGCACAGAGCCCACTTTGGATCCTCTGTCTCCTTCTCTCTCTGCCCCTCCCCTGGACTCTCTCTCTCTCTCTCTCAGAAATAAGTAAACATGAAAAGAAAAAGAGAAGAAGAAAAAAGTAAATGTGAGAATTGCCGACACCCAGGGGCACCTGGGTGGCTCAGTCGATTGGGCTTCCGACTTCAGCTCAGGTCATGATCTCACGGCTCGTGAGTTCGAGCCCCGCGTCGGGCTCTGTGCTGACAGCTCAGAGCCTGGATCCTGCTTTGGATTCTGTGTCTCCCTCTCTTTCTGCCCCTCCCCCACTCACAATTGCTCTCTCTCTCTCTCTCTCTCTCTCTCTCTCTCTCTCTCTCTAAAAAATAAATATAGGGGCGCCTGGGTGGCTCAGTCAGTTAAGCGTCCGACTTCGGCTCAGGTCATGATCTCACGGTTCGTGGGTTCGAGCCCTGCATCGGGCTCTGTGCTGACAGCTCAGAGGCTGGATCCTGCTTTGGATTCTGTGTCTCCCTCTCTCTCTGACCCTCCCCTGCTCATGCTCTGTTTCTCTCTGTCTCAAAAATAAATAAAAACATCAAAAAAAATTAAAAAAAAAAAGAATTGCCAACACCAAATACTTGCCTGTGTTGGTGAGGGAGGGCAACATCCCCTCCCTGCTGGGATCACCCAACCTTTTGGTTTCTAACTGGTGTAAACATCACATGAAATTAACCATTTGATTGTGAACAATTCAGTGGTGGGTAGTACATTCACCATGTCGTGCGACCGGCAGAGATCTGTCCGGTTCCAGAACATTCCCGTCACCCCAAAAGGAGACCCTGAGCCCATTAGCAGTCACTCCCTATTTCTCCTAACCTCTCCAGGCCCTGGCGACCACTAATCTCCTTCCTAAGTCTATGGCTTTGCCTGTTCTGGACTTTCCACGTAGATAGAATCATATACTATGTGGGTTTTTTTGTGTGTCTGGTGTCTTTCGCTGAGCGCAATGTTTCTAAGCTTCCTCCGCGTTGTAGCGCGTGTCAGGGCTTCATTCCTTTCTCTGGCTGAATAATATTCCACTGCAGGGATGGACCGCATTTTGTTCATCCGTTCATCCATTGATGGACATTTGGGCACTTTCTACCTTTTGGCAATTGCGAACAGGGCTGCTGCGAACGGGGCGTACGAGGATTTGTGTGGACGCCTGTTCTCACTTCTTTTGGGTCTATCCCCAGGAGTGGGATTGCCAGATAATGAGGTAACTCTACATTTAGCCTTTCGAGGAAGTGCCGAGCCATTTTCCACAGGGGGTTGGACCCTACATCGGACTTGCTGCCAACCCATCCGAGCCGATGTCTTTAAGAGCCTTGTTCCTCGCAGGGGCACCTGGGTGGCTCACTCGGTCAAGTGTCCGACTTCGGCTCAGGTCATGATCTCATGGTTGGTGAGTTCGAGCCCAGCATCGGGCTCGTTGGGCTCTGTGCTGACAGTTCAGAGCCTGGAGCCCGCTTCAGGATTTTGTGTCTCCCTCTCTGCCCCTTTCCTGCTTGCACTGTATGGGTTTCTCTCTCTCTCCAAAATAAACATTAAAAAAAAAATTTTTTTTAAGCCCGTTTCTGTCCCTCGCAAGGGCAAACCCACTGAGGTCAACCCAGGGCGGGAGGCCTATCCACAGGGCTTCCAGGAGCCTTGCTGGTGCTGGCAGAATCCTGGGGACAAAGCAAATAGAGGGAAGGAAGGGAAAAATTAAGGGAACTTCGGATATGAAATGTGATGCAGCTTTGAACAAAGCAGTTACACCCTGGGAGAGAAAATCCGGTCGCAGAGGGTGGTGTGATTTTTCCAAAACTTGTGTAAAATGTGGACAGGATCCCCCATATAGGAGGACACTCAGCTGTGTTTGAGCACGGAGAGGCCGAGAAGACAGAGCTTCTAACCTGGGAAAGTGGGCGGGGGCAGGGGGGAGGGGTGTTTCCTACCCCGCCCCCCTTCCCCCCCCCCCCCCCCCCCGCCCTGTCGCGTGCACAGGCACGTCTGCGCGGTTTGAAAAAAAATCCATTGAAGAATATTCAAAGGAAGTGAAAATGATGAAGCCCATGCTGGCAGCAATTGTGGGTCTTTGTTTTGGAGACAGCTGTGCTTTTCGGAGGAAAAAAAGCGCCAGATTTGCATGGAGACGGTCTCTTTCCATATCGACCTGGATATAAAGCTTCCTTTCAGGAACTCTGTCTACGTGAAAGTCTCTCCAGCTTCTCCCTGGCAGAGTCTCTCGGTTGCCTTCCTCCATCTATCTGTTGATTCACTCACTCACTCATTCATTCCTTTGCCACACGCCTAACTGGTGGAACTTTCTATCTAGCATCTAAAACCCCACGATGAAACTACGAGCTGCGTAGTCAGCGATTTGAAGGGAACATCCAAGGTACAAAGAAAGGGAAGGAATGGCGCCCGGTCTGGGAGGTTACATGTCATGAGAATGAATAAGAGCATGCCAGGCAGAGGGGATGGCACGTGCCAAGGCTCTGGGGTACAAATGAGCCTGGCTGTGGGAGGGAGGGGCGGGAGGGAGTCAAGGTTGAGGGGTTTGGGGGGGGGAGGTGAGAGACAAATATCTATTATGTTTGGAGGCAATGGGGAGCCATGGGAGGCTTCAGAGCACAGCAGGGGAATAGCCCCATTTATACTTTTTAAATCATAAAACCCACAATAAAATTCACAATTTCAAAGTGAACAATTCCATGGCATTTAGCACATCCACGACATCGTACAGTCATCATCTCGAACATTTGTATCACCCCCAAAGGGAACCCTGTGCCCATGACTCATCACTCCCCATTCCCCCACCCCCAGCCCCTGGCAACCACTCTGCCTTCTGTCTCTATGGATTTGCCTGTTCTGGACATTTCCTATCAATGGGATCACACGCCGCGTGACCTTTTGTGTCTGGCTTCTTCAATTTATACTTGTAAAAGAGTGATCTGGAAGGGCAGGAGTGGAAGCAGGCCCCCATTTAACCGCAGCCAAAGGAACTCTGCTGGAGGCACCCCCCTTCGTGTTCACCCCTCCCTCCCCCCCCTACCGCACAGACTCCCCGCCCTTGTCTGCCCCGGAGCTTTCTTTCAAAATCACTCACCCGCAAATCCTCTCCCAGGCTCTGCTCCAGGGGCAGGCCACAGGTGCTAGAGGCCAGGGGGGAGGGTGTCATGTCCTCCAGTCCCCTGTACATGCCTCTCCTGCCCCGAAGTAGGCCAAGAGAAACAGAGCCGCGGCCCCTGTGTGCTGGATGGGCAGCTGTTTGGCAAAATGATCCGATACAGTTACCAGGAAGGATTTTCCAAGCAGTTCCATCGGTGCAGTGATGCCTCCGCTCCATGAAGCTCTGTCGGAGCAGCCTCGACCTCAGGCCATTGTGTGACCCTTCCCCCCAGAGCCCGGACCTGAGCTGTCCACTCACTCCATCTTCTGGTCGTCAGCATTCTTGGTGGATTATTGCAGTGGGCGGGGATGGCTGGGCTCAGCTGCGTCCCTCAGAAAACTTTCCAGTGTCTGAGTAAGCAGGAGCCTAGGTGAGCTGGGAGTGTCCTGGATGACATCAGATGTTTTAGGACATCAGGCACAGCACAGGGCACTCGCCACACAGGCTCCCTTCATCTTTCATCGTCCTTTCATCACAACCTGTTTTACAGATGAGGAAACTGAGGCCCGGAGAGGTGGTTTAACAATCTTTATCACACCACTAATAAAGGCTGTATCCATGAGAATTTCTAGCTGCATAAAGCCAAAAGGGAACTAATTGGCTAATGGGATAGACAATGACAGCTTCAGGCTCGGCTGGATCAAGGGACTTAACCAACCTCGCAGGGTGGCATCTTTCTCCATCTCTTGGCTCCGCTGTCCTTGTGTCAGCTTCATTGCCGGACCAGATGGCAGCCAGAAACTCTGAACTGACCCTTATCCACTTAAGCAACGTTTAAAAAGCTCTGTTGGGGGCGCCTGGGTGGCTCAGTCGGTTAAGCGGCCGACTTCGGCTCAGGTCATGATCTCGCGGTCCGTGAGGTCGAGCCCCGCGTCGGGCTCTGTGCTGACAGCTCGGAGCCTGGAGCCTGTTTCGGATTCTGTGTCTCCCTCTCTCTGACCCTCCCCTGTTCATGCTCTGTCTCTCTCTGTCTCAAAAATAAAGGTTAAAAAAAATAATAATTAAAAAATAAATAAATAAAATAAAAAGCTCTGTTGTCTGATGTCTATGATGGAAGTACCAGGATTGCATCTCACTTACTCAGCCTGGAGCACATGACTGTCTCTGAACCAATCATAGTGACCAAAGGGCCACTCTAGACTGATGGGCAGTGCCTGGGTGACCTCGCTGAGCAGGGAGAAGCCTGTACATACTAAGATGTTGATCCCAGGAGAAACGGAAACATACCCAGCAAGGGGGTAGAGCCAGGATCCAAACCCAGAACCTCACCCTTGAGATGTTGTCATCTCAGCCTCTTTTGTCCCGGTACATTCACCCTTTCAGACACCTCCAGCTTCAAAATTGCCATCATCAGGTCTGGGGAGTCCTGGAGTCCCCCCCGCCGTTGAATCCCAATACCCGCCCTCCCCACCCCATCCCACCCCCATCTCAGTTTCTTCATCTGTAAAATGGGTCATAGGGAGGAGGCAGCTTGCACTCGGTGAATGGTCAAAGGTCACCCTGGGATTACGAAAAACAAGATCCACAGTGAGAGTGCGAGGAAAGGACTTCTTTGAGCGACGATGGGGTCCACGTGGGAAGAGGTGTCCCATCCAGGGGTCAGGACTCAGCAGGGAAGGTACAGTGGGTGCCAGGCGCTTGGGAGCAGCTGGGGGCACAGCAGAGGCGGAGCATGTGGCCACCAGCCCAGCACTGGGAGGCCAGCCTCTGAAGGCTGCATTCATCTTCCTAGGAAAGGCACAATTCTCTCTTTCCCCTCAGCCCCTCCCCGGCCCCCTCCTCCGCCCTAGTTTCTTGTTTACCCATTCAGGGCTACGATTTATTTTCGGACCAGAACGTCCGTCCTCCTCACTCTCCATGGCCACCTGCCAGAGCCATGCACTGGCCACACCAGGAGAAAGGAGGCCAGAAAGAATCTAGCCTAGCTGAGAGGAGGCAGCGTCTTGGGGAAGGTTCTAGGTCAGGCCTGGTCTTTGACCTTCCGTTTATCCTCCTAGACAACCACGAGGGGTGTGGGTGGCCCCAAATTTCCGATTTCTCCACACTCCTAATGAAGGGAGAGATTGAAATGCTGTTTACAGCACTGTCTTTGCTGCGGACGTGAACAACATCACCCTGGCTTGGGTGAGCCAGGCGTGGTCCAGGGTGAGTGGCGAGGTGTTTAAACATAAAGACTCCTTCAGTTCGTGTCGACAAAAGACGATGCACCCATTTTCATTTTCATTTTTAAAACTATATTATTTTATTCTGTTTATTAGATTTGATAAAGTTGAGTTCACGATCAGCCCCCCACCTTCAACTTGGCAAACTCCTATTCATTCTTCAAAACCCAATGCACACACGCCCTCGCCCATCCTTCACACGTCCACACAAATGCTACGTCTTTCCCCTCTCTGTGCTGTAAGGGAGGAAATCCCCCGCAGCACTGTGGTCATCTGTCTGTGACCCTCCCCTTCTGAGCCCTATTCTAGCACCCAATTCAGTGCCTGGTATACAGCAGATACCCAGTAAATGTAGAGATTTGGGGGAACATTTTTAGACACAGCTTCACTGAGATGTAATTCACATACCATTCGATTCATCCATTAAAGTATACAGCTCAATGGTTTTTAGGCTATTCACAGACATCATCAACCATCACCACAAGTTTAGAAAACTAAATTGTCCCCCAAATAAACCCTGTCCCCATTAGCGGTCACTCCCCACCCACCCCTCCTGGGCAATCACTAATTTATTTTCTGTCTCCGTGGATCTGCCTGTTCTGGACATTTCAGATGAATAGGATCCTACAACGTGTGGCCTCCTGTGTCTAGTTTCTTTCACCCACTGCGATGTTTTCAGGGTTCATCCATGTTGTAGCGTGTGTCAACGTTGTGTTCCTTTTACAGCTGAGTGATATTCCGCTGTCAGTAGTCGCCTGAATTGGGTAGATGAGAGATCCAACCCTGCAGGCTTAGAAATCAGGAATGTGGGCTGGAATCGGCCCCCACTGACTCACCTGTGAAGGGGACCACACAGGTCCTGGATTCCTCTGATCGCCTTGGAGAGACCTGAAGACCCCATGATTGGAAAGCGTTCTTTCGCTGTCAGCTGCTGTAATCACTTCCTCTAGCCTGGATCTCCCCAGAATGAACTTTTTATTCTTTGAGGTCAATTGGTCTACGTCTCAGGCCTTTTGGCGCCACGGATGGCCCTTTCCGCGGGGCCCACAGTGACCGGATCTGCAACCCGGATCAGGCCATGGGGTTTGGGGAGTGGCTGATCTAAGCACCTTGCCCTGGGTTTATTTTGGTCGAGGGTGGCAGGCTGGGTCAGCACCTTGGGGGCGGCCTCTGCCCAGGACTGTGAAACCCGAGGCCTCCAATGCGTGTCCTTGGCCCGCAGGTGTCTTGGGTAGCATCTGAGGCTGAGAGCCTGGTCTGCGTCCAGCCGGGAAAGGCCAACGTAAGTGGCTGAGGTCTGCTTCTGGACGCTCTCACTTTGTCAAGAGAATCCTGTCTCTGAACAGCAAGCCCTACCTTTCCCCAGTGTCAGGCATCTGGGTGTCTGCATCAGCCAGGGCTCTCCAGAGAAATGGAGTCAACACAATATATGTTTATTATATACATGAAGAGATTCGTTTTAAGGAATTGGCTCATGTGATGGTGGGAGGTAAGAAATCTGAAATCTATTTCCAACAGGCTGGAAACTCAGGAAGGATTTCTATGTTGCAGTCTTAAACACAATGCCTTTTTCCCTAGGAAATCTCGGCGTTTGCTCTTAAGTCCTTCAACTGATTGGACAAGGCCCACCCAGGAGTGCCAAGGATAACTTCCTTTCCTTAAGGTCAACCCATCAGATATGTTAATCACACCTAGAAAATGTTTTCCCAGGAACACCTAGACGAGTGTTTGACCAAACAACTTGGCTCTATTGTCTGAACAAGTTGATGCATAATTTTAACCATCAGTGTGGCCCCCTATCCCCCACCCCTATAAACCACTCTTAGAATGCCATCTCCATGATGAAGCCTTCCATGTTGTGCCCCATCACAAAGGAGAGAACACAGAATTCTGTGACTGGCTGCATCTGGGGAGAGGGAGCCAGAAGGAGACTGAGCAGGGCAGGCATGAGGGGTACCTGTGGGAGGGCAGTGGATATTTCACCGGGGACAGCCAAGGAGCTCAGGCAATGGGGAGCCATAGTAGGCATTGGAGCAAGGCAGGGGTATAGTTAGGGACACTAACTATTGCAAGACTTGTCCCTGGCTATTATGGGTCCGTTAACACCCTGAGGTGAGGGAGGGCAACAGGGGTCAGGGCCCCAGTCCAGGCAGGAAATGGCAAGGCCTGTGCCAAGGGCTGTGGGCATAGAGACAGGGCAGATTCAAGAGATCCTGGGGGTGGACGGGGTCAGCCTGGGATGTACGAACGGGAGTTGCTAAACCATCATTCTGAGCTCAGTGCCAGAAATACCCCTCAGGCTGTATAAGGTCCTTGACTTGACCCTGAACGTCTGCGGCAGATGCCCCTTGGCCCCTACCCTGTAGTATAGCTTCATTTTCCGTAAGGCCTTCTTACGTTTCTACTTGGACTGGAGCATACAAATCTTTCACCTGCTGCCGCCAAGCACGTCCTTTCCTTTTGCCGCGGGGACTAGATTCAAGGTGTTTCCAGATTCTTTTAGCAGTTGCGGTTCTTCTAGGAGTTGTGATCCTTCTGCAGTGTTCTGCGATTTGTCAACTCTCCCCTAAGGAACGTGAAAAAGCTCAAAAGCCCCACACGGGTGAAGGAGACTCATCCAGATGCGTCTTAGAGAATTCAGTCCCTCTCTGGAATGCTGTCTTTTTGACATTCAGTTGCTCTGTATGACTGACAAGAATTGGAAAACCACAGCTTCTTGCAAGAGGTTGTACTGATTTTTTTTTTATTTTGAGAGAGAGAGAGAGAGAGAGAGAGAGAGCACAGTCAGGGGAGGGGCAGAGACAGAGGGAGAGAGAGAATCCCAAGCACACTGCGCACCACCTGCCCAGAGCCCGATGTGGGGCTCAAACTCACGAACTGTGAGATCCTGACCTGAGCGGAAGTCAACACTTAACCGCCTGAGCCACCCAAGGCGCCCGAGGTTGTACTGATTTAATGGAAGGATCCTGCCTAAGGCGCTGTGCTCCTGAGCCTCAAGCAGACTCGTTGGGCACTCATCTTACAGATGAGAAGCTGGAGACTCTGGGAGACCAGGGGACAGCACGGCCACCTTACAGCGCCCCCGTGGGAGGTGTCCCGGCCTTGACTGCTCTGACCCATCATAGGACACAGGACATCACCAAGTCTCACATTTGTCGCCTGAGTAAAGGGGACCGTGCTCCAACTCGGTGAGGAGGGGCCCTGGGGGTCCGCACGAGGCAAGGTCATTATTATTATTATTACTTTTTAAGTTTTCAATTAAAATTTTCAATTTTCTTTATTACAATGATTTTTTGTTCGTCTGGTGGTGAAATACACATATGACATAAACTTCACCATCCTAGGGGCGCCTGGGTGGCTCAGTCGGTTAAGCGCCCGACTTCAGCTCAGGTCATGATCTCACGGTCCGTGGGTTTGAGCCCCGCGTCGGGCTCTGTGCTGACAGCTCAGAGCCTGGGGCCTGCTTCGGATTCTGTGTCTCCCTCTCTCTCTGCCCCTCCCCTGCTCATACTCTGTCTCTCTCTCTCTGTGTCTCTCTCTCTGTGTCTCTCTCTCTCTCTGAAGTCGGACGCTTAACCGACTGAGCCACCCAGGTGCTCCATGAATTAAAACTTCTATTCATCCATAAATGGACATGTGGGGTGCCTTCATGTTTTGTCTGTTGTAAATAATTCTGCCATAAACCCAGTGTACAAGTATCTCTTAAAATCCCTGTTGTCAGTTCTTCTGGGGATACACCCAGGAGTGAGGTTGCTAGATCACGTGGTGATTCTGTGCTTAATGTTTCCAGCAACCACCAGACCCCTCCATCATGGTACATTTCACATTCCCACCAGCAGGACGCAAGGGCTCCAATTCCTCCACATGCTCACCGACACTTGTTACTTTCCCTTTGGTTTTATTTTAACCACGCTAGTGGTTGGTATCATGCTGTGGCTTTGATTTGCATTTCCCTGGTAACTAATGACGTTGAGCATCTTTTCATGTGCTTATTGGCCATGTGTGTATCTTCTTTGGGAAAAATGTCTATTCAAATTCTTTGCCCGTGTAAAAATTGGGCTGTTTGTCTTTTTCTTGTTGAGTTCTAAGAGTTCTTATATTTTCTGGATATTAATCCCTTATCAGATCTATAATTTGCAAATATTGTCTCTCATTCTGTGGGTTGCCTTTTTACTCGTGATTGTTTCCTTTGATGCAAAACAGTTCTTAGTTTTGATAAATTCTTTGGATTTGATGAACTCCAATATGTGTGTGTGTGTGTGTGTGTGTGTGTGCATATATACATACATATGTCATATCCAATGAACCATTGCCAAATCCAAAGTTGTGAGGCTTTTGCTCTATGTTTTCTTATTTTTACTCTTATGTTCAAGTCTCTGATCCATTTTGAGTTCATTTTTTTTCATTGTGCATTAATTTCTGAACACAGCATACAGTAAAGGTTCAACTTCATTTTTTTTTTTTTTTGCATGTGGAGACCCAGTTTCCCCAAGGCCATTTGTTGAAAAGACTCTCCTTTCCTAAGCTTGAATGGTTTTGGCATCTCTATCAAAAATCATTTGAGGGGCGCCTGGGTGGCGCAGTCGGTTGGGCGTCCGACTTCAGCCAGGTCACGATCTCGCGGTCCGTGGGTTCGAGCCCCGCGTCAGGCTCTGGGCTGATGGCTCCGAGCCTGGAGCCTGTTTCCGATTCTGTGTCTCCCTCTCTCTCTGCCCCTCCCCCGTTCATGCTCTGTCTCTCTCTGTCCCAAAAATAAATAAATGTTGAAAAAAAAAATTAAAAAAAAAAAAAAAATCATTTGAGCATATATTTGAGGGTTTATTTCTGGGCTCTCTATTCTATCCTACTGGTCTACATGTTTGTTCTTACATTGGTACCATACTGTTTTGATGACTATAGCTTTGTAGTGAGTTTTGAAATCAAGAAATTTGAGTCCTCCAACTTTTTCTTCTTTTCAAGAGTGTTTTGGGTATGCAGGGCTGCATATGCGTTTGATTGATTGATGGATTGATTTGAGAGCAGGGGGGCACAAGTGAGCAAGGGGCAGAGAGAGAGAGAGAGAGAGAGAGAGAGAGAGAGAGAGAGAGGAGTGGGGCTCACCCAAAGCAGGGCTTGTGTTTTACCCAAAATGGGGTTCATGATCACCCCAATCAGGGCTCGAGTTTACCCGATGTGGGATTCGAATTCATGAACCGTGAGATCATGACCTGAGCTGAAATCAGATGCTTAACTACTGAGCCACCCAGGTGCCCTCCCCCCCATATGAGTTTTAGAATGGGTTTTTCTATTTCTGAAAAAAAAAAATGTCATTGTGATTTTGATAGGGTGGCATTGAATCTGTAGATCCCTTTGGATAATATCATCATCTTAACAATTCCCAACCTATGAACTTGGGAGGTCTTTCCATCTATTTATGTCTTTTTAAATGTCTTTCAGCAATATTTTGTGGTTTTCGTTGTATAGTCTTTCCCCTCCTTGATTAAGTTCATTCCTAAGCATTTGATTCTTTTGAGGCCATCCTAAACAGAATTAATTTCTTTTCCGGATTATCACTGTTAGTGTGTAGAAATGCAACTGATTGTTACGTGTTGATTTTGTATCCTGCCACCTTGCTGAATGCTCTCCCAGGTTTTTTTGTGGTGAAATCTTGGGGAGTTTCTATATTAAGAGCATGCCATCTGTGAACAGAGATAATTTTCCTTCTTCTTTTCCAAGCTGGATGCATTTTCTTTTTCTTGCCTACTTGCTCTGGAGAGGACTTCCAGAACTAAGTTGCATAGAATCATAGAAAGTGGGCAGTCTTGTTCTGTATTGAATGTGCCCCCTCAAAATTCATATGTTGAAATCCTAACCCACCATGGGATGGTATGAGAAATTGAGGACTTTGGGGAGTGATGAGATTATGAGGGTGGTTCCCTCATGAGTGGGATCAGTGTCCTTATGAAAGAGCCCCCATAGAACCCTCTTGCCCTCTTCCTGCTGTGTGACGATGGCCGTCTGCAGCCCAGAAGAGGGTGGTCACCAGAACCTGGCCCTGCTGCTACCCTGATCCCAGAATTCCAGCCTCCAGAACCGTGAGAAATAAATCTCTGTTTTTTTATAAGCCACCTAGTCTATGGTACTTTGTGACAGCAGCCTGAATGGATTAAGACACTTGTCTCGTTCCTGATCTTAGAGGAAAAGCTTTCCATCTTTCACCACTGACTATGATGTTAGCCGTGAGCTTTTCTTTATGGCTTCACCCTCTCTTACTTGTTGAATATTTTTTCCCACGAACGGGTGTTGGATTTTGTCAAACGCTTTTTTCCACATCAGTTGTGATGGATCATGTGATGTTTCTTCTTCGGCTAAGGTGGTGTATCACTGATTTTTGCATTGTGGATTAGTTTGGCCTGGGGTAGAATTGCACAGAGGTGGAAACAGTTCTCCGGAGTAATGACCCTGAGGTCCTTGCACGTGGCTGCGGGCTGGCAGAGGACTCTTTTTCATGGCCGTATAGCATTCCCCAGAATGCCTCAAGCACAATATCTCCACCCTCCCGTGCAGGTGCATTTTGGGGGGATTCTGGTCCGGGTGACCAGGCACATTCGTGTCCTGTTTCCGTGGAGTTGCTGGTGTGGGCCTGATCTCTCTCGTGTGAGGATTGTTCTGATTCCCACTCTCCTCCTTGGGTCTGGGCCCTGCTCCCCGTTTCCCTCAGTACTAGAAATCTCATCGAGCTGTGCATAGCTGAGCCAAACGTCAGCTGCCTCTCACAGCATGACAGCTTCAGGAGTATTTGCCTCCACGGGCCGTCTGGCCTCCCCTGGGAGCAGTCCCCAAGAGCCAGTCCCGCAGGGGATCTGCAGGCTGATTTCCCTTCAAATCTTCCCCTTGGCTACAAAATTAGGGGTCACCAGTGCTCCACATTGAGCCTGGAAACAAACGAATGCTTTGCAGTTTTCCCGAAAAAGAACGTAGTTCCAGGATCTGGCGCCACTCCGCTTACGTTCGCCGCGTTTGTTTCTAGATATTATGGATGCCTCTGCTCTGTGCACGGCCCCGGGGCCCAGTGGTTCCGGACCCATGTAAGGCCTCCGTCCTGAAGATACCCCACCCTAGCTGAAGTGCAGAGTCAAACCCAGACACTCCCAGCCCCGCAGGGCCAGGGCTAGGCTGAAGGGAGGAATCAAGGCTGGGGGACCCCAGAGTAGGGGGCTGGGCCCCGCCTGGGGGGGTTAGAGAAGGCTTCCCAGGAAAACGGCACTGGGTTTCAAAGGATGAATAGGAGTTCAGCAGGCGGCAAGGTAATGGGGGCGGCGCAAGAACATGGAACACACATGCGAAAGCGTGCGCAGGTGGGCACACAGAGGCCGGGGGCGGGGCTCAGGTTGCAGAAAAACCTCGGGGAAGCGGTTCCCACAGAAACAGCGGACAGCTCTTCCTCTCTGCCTCCTCTGCTCCCTCCCGAGACCAGCTTCCTCTTCAATGTCCTACAAGAGAGATATTTTCTCTTACCAGGATCCTCACACTGCCATGGTAAGTGGGCATCCTCTCTATGCCTCTCGCGAGCAATAATATGACGCCCACTGCATGCTGGCTGCATGGCAGTCTCTCACTGTCAGAGGCAGAAACAGCAGCTCAGGGAGCTTCTTGGCTTTGGACTGGAACCCTGGGCTGCAGGGAGGGGCAACTCTGACCTGCTGCCTGGGCCAGGAGGAACCATGCCTCTTCCGCATCACTTTACGTCATCGTCACCCCAACACAGGGAGGGGGTGGTGACAGAGTCTGACCTCCATTTACGGAGGCTCCAAGAGAGCATTCCTGCTCAAAGATCCACGGTGCTGGGGCCTCCAAGAGATGCAGAGCCCGCGACCCCCACCTGCACCCATTGGTCCCCAGGAGCTCAAACCGGGCACGGGGGCCGAGACCCCACGCTCGAGACCAGTCCCGGCAAGAGAGTGCACCCAGGGTAGCTGCCCCGCCCCCAGGGTTTTACAGGATCATTTCCCCCTAATTATAAAAATGTTGGGCAATTTCCTGATGGAGAATCGAAGAAGCAGAAAAGAAAACAAACGGAAAAAGTCACAACCTCTCCCATAATCGCTCAGCACAGAGATAATCTCTGTTGGTATTTTCAGGCCCTGCCTTCCAGCACTTGAAAAATGGGCTTATTATTTTCATTGTTGTTGTTATCCAAGTAATGTGACTCCACTGGAGAAAAAGCAACCGACGAGATAAGCAGAGAGAAAAAATAAACAGAAATTACCTACCACGTCCCCAACGAGAACTGTTAATATTTGAATTTCTTTTTCTTAGTATGCAACACTTCACATCTACTGCAGACGATTTAGAAAATGCAGAATAGCCAAAAGCAGAGAAATTGGTTTCCTGTTCCTCCACCTGGAGAGAAGCTCTGCTAAACTCCAGTTTTATGGTTTTTCAGACTGTGAACGCTCATGAGAGGAAAGATAGCAGCAAGTAGTTATGAGCAAAGACTCTGGACCCGGACAGCTCAGGTTCAAATCCCAGCTCCTCCCACTGGCTGTGTGACTTTGGACAGGTAGCTTCCTCTCTCTGAGCCTCAGTTTCCTTGTCTGTACAACAAGAAGGATAATAATCATGCTGACTTCCTCCAAAGCCACAGGGGAGATTGAGATAATGTAGTCCCTGTGCCTAAGACATTTTATCTTTTTTTTTTTAATGTTTTATTTATTTCTGAGACAGAGAGAGACAGAGCATGAGCAGGGGAGGGGCAGGAACAGAGGGAGACACAGAATCCGAAGCGGGCTCCAGGCTCTGAGCTGTCAGCCCAGAGCCCGATACAGGGCTCGAACCCACAAACTGCGAGATCATGACCCGAGCCGAAGTCGGTCACCTAACCAACTGAGCCACCCAGACACCCCGAAAAAAAAATGTGTGTAAGGATGTGTGGTCGTGGAAATTAACTAGACTTGCTATGGTGATCATTTTGTAATATTCACAAATATTAAATCTGTGTACATCTGAAGCTAATATAATGTTACCCTTCAATTATATCTCAACAAAAATTAATATATGCTCAGTGTGAAAAATTCAAATTTACAGAGTTCTGTGGAAGAAAGAGAGAACCCCCACTATGCCCTTTGGAGAACAGTTTGACATGCTTCCTGCCAGGAATAAACACACAGATGCAGAAGTGTGTGTGTGTGTGTGTGTGTGTGTGTGTGTGTGTATTTTATTTTACTAAAATGTGATTCTGCTTTACTTATTATTTGCAAATTGTTTTGTCTACCACCGCTGTGTTGTGAATGCATGTGCACCCCTTTCCTCATAGATCTACCTCATTTTTCCCCTTAAATGGACTGCCTTGCCCCCATTCACATTTTTTGTAATATATTTTTTATTAATTTTTGAGAGAGGGGGAGGGGCAGAGGGATTCTTAAGCAGGCTGCACGCCCAGTGTGGACCCCGACGCGGGACTCGATCTTACGCCCCTGGGATCATGACCTGAGCCGAAATCAAGAGTCAGACGCGTAACCGATGGAGCCACCCAGGCACCCCGGTGATATTTTTTCAAATTTGTGATGAAATGTAAATTTACATTTTTCATTTTTCTCTATTATGTCAGTATGGCATACACCCAAGAACATGCATGAAGTGCATTAATTTTAGGTGTGGAGTTTGGTTAATTTTTTAGATGGGCACACCTGGGTAACCACCACCCAGGTCAACCTGGAAGTTTCCTGTGTGCTCCTCCCATACATCATCCTGTTCCAAATAGCAGATGTATTCTACTATCTTCACAAAGGTTGTCCCCCACTTTACAAAATAATATTTATTATTTTCTGTTATTTTCGATAAGGGATCTTAATCCCTCAGTATTACAAGTTTTTTTGTTTTTCGTTTTAAGGAAGCTCTACGCCCAACATGGGGCTTGAACTCAAGACTCTGAGATCCAGAGTCCCGTGCTCTACCAACAGAGCCAGCCAGGTGCCCCGGCAAGTCTGTGTTTTGTTTCTTCCCTTTCGTTAAACGTTTTATTTTGAAATAATGCTAGATTCACATGCAGTTGTAAAAAGTAAGAGAGAATTGAAAGCATATGTTCATACAAAAACTTGGACGTGAATATTCACAGAGGTGTTATTTAGAATAGTCAAAAGTTGATGGGGCGCCTGGGTGGCTCAGTCGGTGAAGCGGCCGACTTCGGCTCGGGTCATGATCTCACCATTCGTGAGTTCGAGCCCCACGTTGGGCTCTGTGCTGACAGCTCGGAGCCTGGAACCTGCTTCAGATTCTGTGTCTCTCTCTGCCCCTCCCCTACTCATGCTCTGTCTCTGTCTCTCTCTCAAAAACAAATAAAACGTTAAAAAAAAAAAAAGAATACAGAGAGACCCGATTCTTTCCCTGATAGCAACATCCTGCGTGACTGTAATACATTATCACCACCAGGAAGTTGATATTCATACAATCAAGAGACTTTATACAGATTTCCCTAGTCTTACACGCACGCATCGTGCCTCATAGAAGCCAACAAACAGGGGCGCCTGGGTGGCGCAGTCGGTTAAGCGTCCGACTTCAGCCAGGTCACGATCTCGCGGTCCGTGAGTTCGAGCCCCGCATCAGGCTCTGGGCTGATGGCTCGGAGCCTGGAGCCTGTTTCTGATTCTATGTCTCCCTCTCTCTCTGCCCCTCCCCCGTTCATGCTCTGTCTCTCTCTGTCCCAAAAATAAATTAAAAACCGTTGAAAAAAAAATTTAAAAAAAAAAAAAAAAAAAAGAAGCCAACAAACAGCTCTGCAAGGTGGAGATGATCCCAGAAGAGACTCAGAAGGAGAAAGGGCTTTGCCTAAGGTTGAAAGTTTGCTTAGGGCATGAGGTAGGGATCGCGGTCCGATTTGGCCCACATGGCTGTCTGGTTGCTCCAGAGCAATTTTTTGGAAAGGCCCTCCCGTGTCTGAGCGCACACGGATAACCAGGGAAGGGACGGGGATTCCAACCCAGATCCGTCTGACTCAACACCGGAAGAGTCTCCACATTCCCCATGGGCCCGTCCTAACGGCCAGCCGGCTGAGCACACTCTGCCCCATCAGCAAAATGCAGTGGCTTTTTAGAGCGTTGCCAAAGGACGCAGGGTGGGGAGGCGCAGGCCAGCTCTAACTCGCTTCCTTCCTACAGGGACCATGAAACATCTCCCTCTGCCTCCTGCCTGCCCTGACCCCACCTATTCTTATTTTTTCCTTTTCCTGCCTTCTTCCAAGGGGAAAGGTGGATGTCTTAGCTGCGTGTGCATTCCCTGTGCGGAAGATCCAGCGTGTCTTTGCCAAGTGGAAGTTCAAGCTCATGCCCAGGTCCCAGTGCCTTCGTCCACTGGGAAATGTGGATGGGAGACTCCCGGGCCACTCTCAAACCTGCCCAGTGCCCCCCCCCCCAGCCAAGTCTCCCCAAATCAAGAAGAGTCTTCATCAAAAACCCAGACATCCAGGAGTCTCCCTAGACTCCTCTCCTCCCTCACCCTCCAGAACATTCCCCGCCCCGGCCAATGTCTCATGATTGCTCCCCCCTTCTCCCAAAGGTAGGCTGTCTCTTCCCCTAAGGCCGCTCCAGCTCATCTTTGGTCTGGGGATGATCAGGGATCCGGGAGGTCCGAGGGCCACAGTTGGCGCCTAATCAATGCTGAATGGAGCCACAGTTACACTCTGTGCTTTTGCCGCCCCCTAGTCCCTTCACCCTACAAAAGCAGCCACAGGGAGCGTTTAAGAAGTTAAAAAACACACCAAGTTACCCCCCTACTCAAAAGTTGCCTGTGGCTCCCATCATCCTAAAATAGAGCCCATTTACTCCCTACCGCCCTGGGAGGAGGCCCAGCCCCTGCCCGTCTCCCTGGCCTTCTCTCCCTCCCTCTCCCCCTTGTTCACCCTGCTCCAGCCTCAGCACCTTCCTTGAAGCTCCTCAAACACACCCAGCTCCTTTCTTCAAACATGCCCAACTCCTTTCCACCTCAGGACCTTTGCACATGCTGTGCCTGCTGGGACACCCTTCCCCCTGATCTCAGTGTGCCTGACTCCTTTCCCTCCTTCAGGTAGGTCTCAGCTCAAATGTTGCTTCCTCAGAACAGCCCCCTCCCCATGCTCTCCCTGTCACCTCCCATTTCCTGTTTGATTTCCTTCTCAGTACATATTGCCATGTGACCTCTCCTTGTTTATATATTTGCCTTTGATGCTTATTATATCCCCCACACCCAGCCCAGAACCCATGAGGTAGTTACGCCTTGACATATATTTGTACAATGAGTGAGTGAATGAATGAATGAATGAACGAACGAACGAACGAACGGAGGCAGCTAAGGGACCAGAAATGATAAGAACCCCTTCTGAGGCCCAGCTACAAGGTGGATTGTTTATACCTTCCCCAGTTTGGACACGGGCACCTCTGGAAGCAGCCAGGTGGGCGTGAGGGGTGAGGGTGCACTCGGCTGGATTTAGCCCTGCACTCAGCTGGCTTGATGTCTGGGGCAACCCCAGAACTCTGAGCCTCAGTTTCCTTCTTGGAAAAACAGGCATAGTAATCATTGTGACCTCTCCCACCCTCCTCCTCCTCCACCTGGGTCGGGCCAGGGCAGGGTCCAGGCATGTCAGCTGCTGTCATCACTGGGGAGCTGGGAGGCCTGGGAGCCACAGTTGGTGCCTAATCGATGCTGAAGGGAGTCTTGCCTTCTTTTAGGTCTTAGTTTGCAGATCTCCTAGTTCTTCTCTCTGCTCCTCCTTCCCTTGCCCCAGAGGGGATGATTCATCTCTCTGGCCCCTGCTGAACCCCCAATTTGGGAGAAGATGGGGAATTGGGGCCTTGGGGACCCCCACCCCTTCGTGGCAGCCCAGATGGGGCAATTGAGGCCCAGAGACGCTTCCCTACCTGTCCAGCGACACCTCTCCAGGCCTCTCAGGTGTAGGCTGAGGATGGGCCCAGGGGGCTGAGGCTCCAGGGAGGTGGCCTTGCCCACCCAGAGGCACAGAGTGGGGAGGGTCAAAACCAGAATCCTCCTGATACAAGGGGGTCCAGGCTGGCTGTGCACCCTGCAGGATGAGGGCAAAAGCAACCAAACACTCCTGCTTCCGAATGCCAAGGAGTGCCCGGCATGCGTGGGCCCAGACTGTAGAAGGGATTCTGAGCACCTTCCATCAGACGCCCAGGAAATCCCTCCTTCCCTCCCTGTCTTGTTCCTTTCCTCCCTCCCTTCTTCCTTCCTTCCTTCCTTCCTTCCTTCCTTCCTTCCTTCCCTCCTTCCTTCCTCCTTCCTTCTTCCTTCCTTCCTTCCTTCTCTTCTTCCTTCCCTCCCTCCCTCCCTCCTTCCTTCCCTCCTTCCTTCCTCCTTCCTTCTTCCTTCCTTCCTTCTCTTCTTCCTTCCCTCCCTCCCTCCTTCCTTCCTTCCTCCTTCCTTCTTTCCCTCCTTCCTTCCTTCCTTTGTTCCTTCCCTCCCTCTCTCCTTCCTTCCTTCCCTCCCTCCTTCCTTCCTTCCCTCCCTCCTTCCTTCCCTCCCTCCTTCCTTCCTTCCCTCTCTCCTTCCTTCCTTTCCTCCTTCTCTCCTTCCCTCCCTCCCTCCTTCTTTCCTTCCTTCCTTCCTTCCCTCCTTCCTCCTTCCTTCTTTCTCTCCTTCCTTCCTTCCCTTCTTCCTTCCTTCCTTCCTTCATTCTTTCTTCCTTCCTTCCTTCCTTCCTTCCTTCCTTCCTTCCTTCCTTTCCTCCTTCCCTCCTTCCTTCCCTCCCTCCCTCCCTCCTTCTTTCCTTCCTTCCTTCCTTTGAGCATCAACATGAATTCATGGATTTTTAACACATCTGCTGGGCTTGCACCCCATGAGCTCTTACTCTCATTCAGGTTTACTTGTCTCACATTTAGCTAGAGGAGCCTGTCGGCGTTTGCCCCTTTGACAGGCCCTTGATGATCTTTAGAAGCTTCCTTGTCTTCTGGTCTCACGATATACTTCAGGCTCTTCTGGCCCATCTCCTGCCCAGATATGGAACCAGCTCTTCCCCCAGGAGCCCTGGCTTCTTTCGTGGGAAGTGAGACCAGAGCTGGCAGGAGGGGTGCTCACTGCTACAGGTCTGGTCCCTGTTTCTAGACCTTCTTGGTGGACTGACCCAAAGCATGCTTTTCCTTTTTGGAAGAAAATCCATTCTGTGTTCCTACTGATTTTCCAAAATTACTTAGGATTGCAGAATTTTACTTAACTGCTTTGCTTTTATATTCGTACCTTTCCTCTGACACTGAAAATCTTGCTGGCTAACATTAGCAAAATCACTTATTTGCTTTATCCAAAACAATACAGTAGTTTCAGAATAGCAACATCAATATTATTACTAACAATTGTCAAAAACAGCTTAAGATTTCTTTGTAATCCTTTTTGTCCTTGGGGTAAAGCTCACCAGGGAATGTGCTGTGCGAACCATGCACAGTGTTCAAATGATCGCGTTTTAAAGTCATCTGAAGTAATTCCTGTTTGTGGCATGAAATTACCAACTCAAAACCAGAGTTAGGTTAATTTCTCTCTCTCTCTCTCTCTCTCTCTCTCTCTCTCAGCATATTTTTTAAGGTTTATTTATTTATTTTTGAGAGACAGAGAGAGAGCAAGGAAGGGCAGAGAGGCGGGGGAACAGAAAATCCCAAGCAGGCTCCGTGCTGTCAGCACAGAGCCCAACGCGGGGCTTGAACCCACAAACCATGAGATCATAACCTGAGCCAAAACCAAGAGTCAGACGCTCAACCAACTGAGCCACCCAGGTACCCCAAATTTGTCTCATTTTTATTTCAAGTGGTTTTTATTTTGCCTCTCTCTCTCCCTCTGTCATTTAATTTTGTTTTATAACCACACAAAACATTTACGTGATCCCAAAGTCACATTTATAAAACAAGGTAAACTCAGAGAAACTAGCTCCTTAGACTGCCCCTTGTATCCTGTTTCTTAAGTGTTGAGGCTTATTTTTCCATTTAAAATATAAGCAATAAATACACACTCGTAATCCTCCTTTAGATAAGTGATAGCATATTACGTGCACTTTTCCCTGCTTTGCTCTTTGTGACATATTTAGGGATTACTCTGGTTGTTCCTGATAAGTGTCCCCCGTAGGTTGTTTCCAGTCTCTGTTATAACCAAGCATTTCACACACATCTCTTTGGAAGACATCCCTGGAAGGAGAGTGGCTAGTTCAAAGGGCAAATGAACATGCAGATTTGCTCCATACTTTCACATTCCCTTCATTGACCATGACATTAGACTATTTTACATTCCTACTCGCAATGAACGAAAGCACCTGTTTCTCCATGGCTTCACCCAGGCTATAGGGTCACACCTCTTTCTCCATGTATTTTTTTTCCCCCAGACAAAATGGAAATGTAGCTTCTTTCTTGTAAGAGTTTAGAAGTATGTGGTCCAGGGCAGGCATGGTGGCTGTTCCACGAAGTCCTCTGAGATTCAAGATCCTTCCTGAAACTTCCTGTCCAAAAGACACCGGGCTCAACATGGCTGCTTCAGCTCCAGCCATTATATCTACGTTCCAGGCAGCAGGAAGGAGAGACAGAGAAGGTCAAAGAGGGCACTCTCTGTGTAATTTTAACTTGTATTTCTCATTAGAGCGTGTTTCCAAGGCAATTGCATTTATTTACTGTGATTTCTTGCCTTTTTCTTTTTACACAGGGTAGTTGATTTTCTTATTTGTTTTTGGAAACTGTATATTAGGTATACTAACGCTTTGTAATATAGGTTTCAAGTATTTTTCCCATTTCATTCATCATCTTACATTGATAATGACATATGTTGACATACAAAACCTTTGTTCTATTTTACATGTTCACTGACACCTACATCCTTTCCCTTATGACTTCTGGGCTCCGAATGGTCATTAGGAAAGTTCTCTTCATTCCCAGACAGAAGAGTACACACACATTTTCTTCTAGTGCTTGTAGGGTGTGTTTACAAGTACGTCTCTGATCCATTAGGAATTATCCTACTACACCTGGTGAGGTATGGACCCAATTTTATACATTTTTGTATTACTATGCAATTGGCCCAACATCCTTTTTTTCCTCTCATAGATTTGAAACTGGGCGGGGGCGGGGGAGGGAGGCTACTTTGGCCAGGGTGGCAGCATTTGAACTGAGTGGCCTGAAGGAACAGCTAGTCAGGAGGAGGAGCTGAGGGAAGGAGCTTCAGGCAGAGGGAGCAGCATGTGCAAAGGTCCTGAGGTGAGAATGTTACTGCCCTGCGCGAGGACCAACAAGGATGTCTCTGGCCGGAGCGGAGTGAACGAGGGAGTGTGGAGGGAAAAGAGGGTGTGAAGGAGAGATGTTTGCCTTTATTCTGAAGCCTGCAGGGCGCAGAGAAGGGACCAGCCCTGGTGCACGAAAGGCCCCTTCTGGCCCTGGTAAGGCGTGCCATTTGTCAGATGTGGAGGCTTAGAGAATCGAGGGGGAATGGAGCGCAGTCAGGGGGTGACGATCGCGGGCCCCATTTCCCTGAAGAGGAGCTTAGGCCGGTGGCCTCCTCCCCTCTCCTACTGCGTGAACCACGTGGGCCGACAGCCTCATCTACACCCGCTCCCTGGCGTTGTCAGAGGGGACACCGCAATTGGTGCGCGACCACCCGCGGCTGGCTCTCCGAATCCTCAACTGCACCCCTGTTCTCCGCCCCTCCCAGGCCCCGCCCACCAGGCGCGACTCCACCCAACCCGCCCACTAAAGGGCAATCCTGTGGTTCTGGGAAACTTCGCCACCTGCCCCCCCACCCCTTGAAACCCACACTCCTGCTCAAGGCCTCAGCGTAGGTGCGCCCCATCTGCCCCCCCTAGAACCCGTCAGGAGTGTCTGGGTTCAAGTCCACTCCCCAGTAGCGCGGCCTCTGACCCCCGGCTGATCTCTGTGCCGCACCTTTCCCCTCTATGCAGTGGACATGAAAATAGCCTTACCCCCAGATCTGCCCCTGCACGTTCTTGCTTGTGACCTCGGACGTGTCACTTCACCTCCCCGAACCTCAGCTTACCCTTCTCTAAGATGGGTGCAGGTCGACCTCGCCCTTCAAAACCCTGCCCCTCGTTTCCCAGCTCTGTCAGCTTTGGCGAGCGTCTTAACTGCCTCTTTGCCTCAGTTTACTCACTGACAGTGGGCTGTTGAGAGGGGCGAACTTGGAGGATGCGGGTTGGACGCTCAGCATACAGCAGGTTCTGGAGAAGTGTTTGAGGTTGTTGATTCAGTTGGTCCAGGAGGGGAGACGCAGAAAAGAGGCTGTGGTTGGAGGGGGCTGGCTGAAGGAAAAACCAGTGGGTTGGGGTCCCAGGGCGGCACTGAACCTCAGTTTCTTTTTTTTTTTTAATTTTTTTTTTTTAACATTTATTTATTTTGAGACAGAGAGAGACAGAGCATGAACAGGGGAGGGGCAGAGAGAGAGGGAGACACAGAACCGGAAGCAGGCTTCAGGATCTGAGCCATCAGCCCAGAGCCCGACGCGGGGCTCAAACTCACGGAACATGAGATTGTGACCTGAGCCGAAGTCGGACGCTTAACCGACTGAGCCACCCAGGCGCCCCTGAACCTCAGTTTCTTAATCTGCAAAATGGGCCTGTGAGGTTGTGGTGAGGCCAAAGGGGAATCACCCATGGGGCTTGGTGACAGCACAGGGTAGGTGCTTTAGAAATGAGCGTTTTCCCTCTGGTAGTATCAGTGACAGCCACCCCCAGTTTGTCACCTCCCACGACACCTTCTTTCCCTTACCTTGGGGAGCCACTCTTTGGAAGAGTTGCAGGCCACCTCCCACACTCTGTGTGGGTAAATGCACACAATTCCTTTGCCCTCCAGCTGTTTATACGGATAGAAGTTGAGGGAAATACACAGGCAGGGGGAGATAGGAACTGTGTGCTGTACCTCCCGCCCCTGGAGCCCCACGCTTCACCTTGCCAGTTGCCTTTTTCTGGGTGGATTTTGCTTTTCCTTTCCTGGCTCTGATCCCGCTTTCTGCTGTATATCGTGCCCGGCCTTTTTGGTGGACAGGACAGCCAACAGTCGGGTTGTGACTATCGTTCCGTAAGCTTTCATTTATTCAACCCGTCATTCTTGAGGACCTACTGTGTGCCCAGCAAGGCTAGCGAATGAATGAATAAAGAAATGAATGAAACAATGCCGGGGAGTAATGGGAGTTATGAAGACAATAAGAGGACAAATGGAAAGTGCTAGAAGATATATGGGGGGAGAGGTTGGGGAGTCTCTGGAGGAGGTGGCATTTGAGCAGAGTTTGGGGGACGCCAGGTTGGCACCTCTGATTTTTTTTTTTTTGAGATAAAATTCACATTATATAAAACTAACCACTGGGGAACCTGGGTGGCTCAGTCGGTTGAGCGCCCGACTTCGGCTCAGGTCATAATCTCACGGTTCGTGGGTTCGAACCCCGCGTCGGGCTCTGTGCTGTCAGCTCGGAGCCTGGAGTCTGCTTCAGATTCTGTGTCTCCCTCTCTCTCTGCCCCTCTCCCGCTCATGCTCTGTCTTTATCTCAAAAAAATAAACACTAAAAAAAAAAAAACACCAACACAAAACACCTAACCACTTTCGACTATACAATTCTGTGGCATTTAGTGCATTCACAGTATCACGCAACCGCCACCTCTGATTCAAGAACATTTTTATTCCCCCCAAAGAAAACTCTGTACCTATTAAGCAGTCACTCCGCACTCCCTCCTTCCGAGTCCCTGATTTTAACCCACATGGTGCAAAGCAAACGTCTCTAATATTGATTTGCAAATGTCAGATGTTCAAAGAAATGGACACACACACACACTCATTGCTGCTGGGAACAGACTGAAATATGGGGTACATGATATGGAAGTCAGTGTGGCCCTAAGTATCCATCAAAAGTCTTCAAATTATGATTCCACTTTTTTTTTTTTAACGTTTATTTATTTTTGAGACAGAGAGAGACAGAGCATGAACGGGGGAGGGGCAGAGACAGAGGGAGACACAGAAGCGGAAACAGGCTCCAGGCTCCGAGCCATCAGCCCAGAGCCTGACGCGGGGCTCGAACTCACGGACCGCGAGATCGTGACCTGGCTGAAGTCGGACGCTTAACCGACTGCGCCACCCAGGCGCCCCTATCATTCCACTTTTAAGGCTGTCCCCCAAAAGCCACCTGGGTGGCCCAGTGGGTTAAGCGGCTGACTCTTGGTTTCGGCTCGGGTCGTGATCTCACAGTTCCTGAGCTCACCCCACATTGGGCTCTGTGCTGACAGTGTGGAACCTGTTTGGGAATCTCTCTCTCACCAGCTCTCTGCCCCTCCCACATGCTCTCTCTCTCTTTCCCTTAGTCTCTCAAAATAAATAAACTTTAAAAACAATAAAGCTTTTAAAAAGGCGATTCCCTTGGGGCGCCTGGGTGGCTCAGTCAGTTAAGCGTCCGACTTCGGCTCAGGTCATGATCTCACTGTCCGTGAGTTCGAGCCCCGCGTCGGGCTCTGTGCTGACAGTTCAGAGCCTGGAGCCTGCTTCCGATTCTGTGTCTCCCTCTCTCTCTGCCCCTCCCCCGTTCATGCTCTGTCTCTCTCTGTCTCAAAAATAAATAAACGTTAAAAAGGCGATTCCCAAAAAGGGTCCCTGTAGCAAGCAACCTAGGAGCACCTGGGTGGCTCAGTTGGTTGAGCTTCTGACTTGGCCCAGGTCATGGCCCAGGTCATGATCTCATGGCTCATGAGTTCGAGTCCCACAGTGGGCTCACTGCTCTCAGTGCAGAGCCTGCTTGGGATCCTCTGTTCCCTCTCTCTTTCTACCCCTCCCCGGCTTGCACTCTCTCCAAAATAAACATTAAAAAAAAAAATTTTTTTTTAATGTTTATTTATTTTTGAGAGAGAGAGAGAGAGAGAGTGTGAGCAGGGGAGGGGCAGAGAGAGGGAGGGAGACACAGAATCCGAAGCAGCCTCCAGGTTCCTAGCCGTCAGCACAGAGCCTGATGAGGGGCTCGAACTCACGGGCCATGAGATCATGACCTGAGCCGAAGGCGGATGCTTAACTGAGTCACACAGGCGCCCCTGGGCATTGATTTTATTCTAAAATTTTCATTCACTCCACAGATATTTAGGGAGCACCTGGTGTGTGCCAACCCATGCCAAGGGCAGGGACCGCGTCTGAGTTTCGTTTCTTTTGCCAGTGGGTTTTTAACTTGCCAGTGAGCATCAGGCACATTATAAGTGCATAATAAAAATTCTTCAGGAAATTAAATGCTACAACGAGGGAGCTGTTTAGATTATTTACATTATGTCTGTGTTTTCTGAAACCGTTTTTCCACCGAGCAAAAATTATTTCGGCGCTCAGGAAAGAAAACATGTAAAGAGGCTTCTGTTAGAAAACGTACACGTTGTGTCCCATGCCCTCCCTGACCCCCCAACATGTCCTCCTGTCTTCCCAGCCACCCTTCCTTTCCTCCAGCCTGGCTCCTCCTGGCTTCTCACCAAGAGTGGGGCCTGGAGCAGGTCTGGGAAAATGTACCAATTAAGATGAGACGGAGAGGGGCGCCTGGGTGGCTCAGTCGGTTGAGCGTCCGGCTTCGGCTCAGGTCATGATCTCACAGTTCGTGGGTTCAAGCCCTGCGTCGGGCTCTGTGCTGACGGCTAGGAGCCTGGACCCCGCTTCGGATTCTGTGTCTCCCTCTCCCTCTGCCCCTCCCCGAATTGTGGTCTCTCTCTCTCTCTCTCTCTCAAAACTTAATAAACATAAAAAAAAAAAAAAGATGAGATGGAGCGATTTCCAGATGGAGGAACTGAGGCTCAGAGAGGTACAGTAACCTCCCCAATGTCACACAGTGCGGAAGTTTCAGGGGAAGCTGTCTACTCTCAGAGCTCCTTCTGTGTCCCTTAAAGCGGTTGCAGGCCAAGCCTGATTCTTTCCTTCCCTGTGGCCCTGTGCTTGTGCCTCCATGACAGCCCGCGTGGAGGCCTGTCTGATTTCTCAACAAGCTTCAGGCAGAAATCACTGCACTTCTCCTCGGTACCCACCTCACACTGGTGTCGCTGGGCCCCCGAGAAGCCTCAGTCCCAGGCCCTCGAAGAGCCCCAGTCTGGGGAGGCCAAGTCAGATGCATTCGCTCTCAGCTCCACTGAGTCAAGCAAGAGCCGGGTGCTCTGTCTGAAGAGTCCGGAGGGCTGCCTGGAGGAGGGGACACAGAGTCAGGGCTTGTTGAATGAGTGTGCTAGAACAGATGTACGGATGGGGAAGCTGGAGGCGAATCATGGATGATGCCTGCATCTGTGGGAGGGCGGGCAGGTGGGGGGATGGGTGGCCGGGTGAATGAGTGGGAGGGCGGGTGGTGAATGGGTGAATGGGTGGCTGGGTGGGTGGGCAGATGGACAAGTAGGTTTGGGAGTGGAGAGGAGGAGCTCGGCTTTGGGCTTCTACACTCTGTCAGCACCCCACCACCACCTTCCTCCCGGAGACCCCAGTGTAGAATGTCATGGTGAGGGGGGGGGGCCACAGAGCTGCCTACATTGCAGCCCCGTCCCGTCTCCAACCTGGCCCCCGCAGGTGCCTCTGGAAGGGCCAGCCCCTTCACCCACATGACTCTCTGCTCTCGAACCGGCCTGATGGTGCTCAACACCACAGAGGCCATGGCAGGGCGCTACGACCGCCAGCGGGTGTGACTCAACAGGTCCCCGTGGCCAGCCGCACCCTGTCTTGGATGCAGACACGACTGCAGTTTCCCAGCTGGGCTCAGAGGTGCCCCCAGGACCGGCCAGCCCGCTGGGGCAACCCCTGGGAGCGGCTATTCTCCAAGGTCTGTATGTCCGGGTTTGCCTTCCCGTCCCTCACCCTTCTCACCTAGAGCTGAGTGTGGGGTCATGTGCTCCCGGGCACCCCCGGCCCCTGATTGCAGCCTGGACATACTGTCTTCCCCTGTGTATGCAGTTGGTGCCCAATGTGTGCTCTTTTACCCTTCCCTCCGTGGTCTTCCTCCCCCAGCTGGGCGGAGGTGGGGCAGCAGGTTCCTCTGTGACCTCCTTTGGGGCTGCCCGGGGAAGCAGATGTTTCCGTCTACTCAAAGGCCTGGGATTGCAGCGATAAGTCCGGGGCCAGCATCAGAGCTGATGTGTGGGAGAGAAAGGAAAGCTGGACAAGGCGGAAAGAGGGTTATTGAGATGGACTTCCTCCCTGAGGCCCTGGGAGTTATAAACTCAGAGCCTGTGGACATCCCCAAAGAAATAATGATAGTGCTAATAACAATGTCATTTGTTTATCAAGCACAGCCCAGGATACCTTCTGCATTGTGGTAATAGAGAAGGCAAGTATTAAAGTCAGTCTGTCAAAAGCCTCCCGTGGCTCTCCAGGGCTCCAAGTATAAAGCCCATACTCTCTGCTGGGGCCCATAGGGCCCCTTGTGACCCAGCCTATGGGTCTGCCTACCCATATGCCCTTCCCACCCCCCTAGGTTCCCCCAACTCACCCTGTTCCAGTCACATCCACCTCCTTGATGATGATGCTCCAAGGAGCTGAGCACATTCCCACCTCAGGGCCTTTGCACATGCTGTTCCCCTGAATCACTACCGCATCAGAGTAACCTTCACTGACCACCCATCTTTGCTTGTTGCTTTGGCTGTTTTTCTTTCCTTTGCAAAATGCTGTCAGTAGTCATTCTGCTTACGGGGCACCTGGGTGGCTCAGTTGGTTAAGTGTCTGACTTCGGCCCTCACAGTTCACGAGTTTGAGCCCCGCACCGACAGCTTGGAGCCTGCTTGGGATTCTTGCTCTCTCCTCTCTCTCTCTCTCTCTCTGCCCCTTCCCCACTCACACTTTCTCGCTCTCAAAATAAATAAACGTTAAAGAAAAAACAAAATGGGGCGCCTGGGTGGCTCGGTCAGTAAAGCACCCAACTTTGGCTCAGGTCATGATCTCACAGCTTGTGGGTTCGAGCCCCGTGTCGGGCTCTGTGCTGACAGCTCAGAGCCGGGAGCCTGCTTCGGATTCTGTGTCTCCTTCTCTCTCTGCTCCTCCCCTGCTCATGCTCTGTCTGTCTCTCTCAAAAATAAACAAACATTAAAATAAATAAATAAGAATAAAATAAAATAAAATAAAAATAAGCATGAATTAACAGATGAAGAACCCCCATCTTATGGAGAAGGAAACCCCAGAGAGTCTCCCCCTGCATCCATGGAGACGGACTGTCAGACCCTTGGAGTCTGAGCCCAGACTGTACCAAATCTACTTTCAAGCAAGTGAATGCCTTCTTCCCCCTCCCTATGGGTAAATAAGCTTCCAAAAGCTACAGAGAACAGGGTTTGGTCTCTCAGACCTGGGTTTGAGGCCAAGCTTTTCCACTTGGCCAGTTTTTAATTGGGGAAGCCCCCTGAGCCTCAGTTTCCTTTTCCATAAAAATGGAGTTAAAGGCAGGGCCATGGAGATTCCTCCTCCCCCAGGGTCTCTTTGAGCCTTCCCACACTGGACAACAATTGGGGCCCTGAGAGGCCTTGCGCTGGGCCAGGACTCTAAGGAGCCCCCAGTCTGCATCCGGGACGGAGCTGGATACAGACACTCCCGGTTGGGGCAGTGGAGGGAATCTGGGAAGGCTTCCTGAAGGAGAGGGTGTTAGAGCTGACATTTCCAGTCATAGGTGGGGCTGAGTGTGAAGGCTCAGTGGTGGGGTTAAGGGTAAAGGTCCAGAGACGGGGTTCAGCTGCTTGGCCAATGGCAATTAGGAGCCAGATTCTCCCACTGAAGCCTCCAGCAGAGCCAGAGAAGCTATGAGAGCAGGAAAGCGAGCAATGCATCCAGTTAAGGCGATCCCTGCAGTGGAGGCTGGGACGGACTGGTTTGGGGCCCACCCAGAGGGGCACATGTTGATTCTCACCTATGCCTAGCGACCAGGAATGGCCTCCCCTAGCAGACTGAGGGAGGAGGCTGCGGCATCTGAGTCACCGGGTTCCTGTAAGAACATTTGGCCCCATGTGGGCTGTCACCAATCGGGAACACGGCCCCCGGAGCCCCTCCGTGTTGCCTTCCCCGCGGCTTCCCGCTCTCTGTTCCCACAGCTGTTCCTTTAAGGCCACAGAAGGAGAGTAGGAGGAGAGGGCAGGCAGAGAGGAGGGCATGTAGGAATTTGGGAGCTCGGGGGAAGGGAACTTCCCTGACTAACGGTCCAGTGTGTCCTGGGGCTGTCTGAGCCTCAGGACTCTGTCTCAGATAAGAAAACTGAGGCTCAAAGAAAGGGAGGGTCTGTCCCCATTCTATACATGTACAGATACCGGATTCTCTCTCAAGAGCTGAAACCTGGCCTGGAGACTGCAATGTAAATCTTATCACATCCCTTCCTCTCTGTCTCCAAACTCTCTCATGGCTCCCCGGTACCCTTGGCGTGAAACCCACACACCACATCACCGCTTATGAGATCTTACCTGGCTCCTGTGACCTCCTTAGCCTTCAGTGACCCCTACTCTCTTCCTATTCACTCCTCTCTGGCTACCAGAGACCTTAGCCTTCAGTGACCCCTACTCTCTTCCTATTCACTCCTCTCTGGACCCTCACTGTTCCTCCAGCATACTCAGCCCATCCCTACCTCAGGGCCTTTGCATATGCTGTGTCCTCTGCCCAGAGTACTCTTTGTGAATTATTATCCCCATCTGGTCCGTCAGGAAAGGTGCAAAGAGAGGAGCTCACATGCTCAGTAACATGCATCAAATTGGTGGAAGTCAGAATTTGCACTCAGGCCCATCTGACTACCTACTCAAGCCCTGTCCCACCAGTGGGACATTTAAGACAGGCCTCCAAACCAGTGCACCGCGGATCTGGATGATTCTCAGCCCCTCTAGGTCTTGCTGCCTCCAGCTAGGTACCAAAGACCCTGAGGCCTCGGACCCAAACCCCGCTGCTCAGGGAGCTCCTGGGCCAACCTGACCCCTAAGTCTCCGAGCGTCCCTACTGATGTGGCCGCAATTTTTCCGCCCCACTTTCTGCCCTTCACACAGAATGATGGCAGAGTCTTCAAGGACGACACAGCCAAAAATAATCGGGCCCCGACCTACCTCCCAGAAGTGGGCCAGCCCCGCCCAGCCACCTGGCACCGCGGAGGTAATTAGTGCATGTGGCAAATGAGGGTAATTAGGTCTGTGGGAACCAAACCGCAGATCCAGGTTTGGAGTTTGGAGGGGGCTCAAGTGTTGCCTACCCCCACCCCCAACCCTCCCAGGTCCTGGGAGCTCAATTCCATAACCCAGTGTCAGACCCCCTCCCCTTAGCCCTTTCATGCCTTCCTGGAGGCGGCTTGTTTAATGGATTTACTTTGTCCTTGTGCATAAGTTGAATTGGATCTGAATTTAAGGTGGGATCACTTTCAAGTGATGAAAAATCACCAACACTGAGTCACCAAACTCTCCTACGCCATGACCCCCATGCTGGGAGATGCCAAGCCCAAGAGAAGCTTCAGCCCCGCCCTTGAGGTACCTTCAGGCTGGGGGAGTCAGAGCTGGACACAGACACCCCTAGCCCATAGGGATCAGGGTTGGGTCAGAAGGAGGGAGTGTGTTGGGGAAGGTCTAGAGGGAGACACGGAAGGGCTTCTCAGAGAAGAGGGCATTGGAGGTGGGACTTTGAGGGACGAATAGGAGCTTTTCAGGAAGATAAGTTCTGGTGGCTGGCCCAACTGGCCACGGCTGGGGGAATGGGGAGAAAGAAGAGGAGTGTGGCTGGGGGAGCATATAAGGGTCCCAGAGATAAAGATTTAGAAATCATCATGCCATTGGACCTCCTTCTGTCCTTGAAAGCTCATGCCTAGTTGGGATTCTTCAACCCCTGAAAGAAAATCTTAAGAATTTGGCTCAGGATCAAAAACCACATGCCCAGACGGCCAAGAATAAATATAATGTTTGTAACAACCAGCATTTGTTAAGCTCCTGGGGTCATGCCCTTTGCACACAAAGACTTGTTGGGTCCTTACAGGAAACTTCAGAAGTGAGTACCATTTTTATGCCCATTTTATAGATGGAGTAACTAAGGCACAGAGAGGGAAAATGTCTTCTTTAAGGCCACACTGCTGGTAAGAAGCAGGGCTGAGATGCACTCCCTGGTCACGTGACTCTGGAGACCATCAAGGATCAATACTGGGGTTTGGGGAGCCTCTCCTCCTTGAAGCATTTAAAGAGTTCCTGCTGCAGGTCAGTCCTGCTCTAGGTGCTGGGATAGAACCACAGAAGAGGTGGCTAGGAACCAAATCATGTCATAAACGGATCGAAGTGGCCACTGTCCTCCATACCATGAGATTGGGCATGTGGCTTTGGGGAAGAGTGACAGACTTCCCCTGATCTGGTGGGACAGGAACCCTCCAGGGAAGAGAGACAATTTAGCTTCAGTCCAAAGGTGGGTCCGATTTAACTAGGCAGAGGCCAGAGACTAACCCGGAAGAGCCACTCTGCAAATGCAGCTTCTCTAGAGCCAAATAAACTTGTTCTACTCTCTGCTTGGTCCCCTCTGTGACAGGAAGTTCATTTTCTGATATCCTCCCTTAGCACCAAGGGAAAGCTGTCACTCATAATCAGTCACCCTGGGGTGGTGGCCTCTGCCCACACTGTAAGGACATCCCCAGGCAGAAGAGGTCTCAGGCTGGGGTGGAGGTGGCAGCTTGGGGCAGCCATGCTCGGGGCAGTCTATACCCAGGGGAGAATGAGGAACTGCCCATCTTCAGGTCAGGGCTGCTCAAGGTGAGCCCCAGCCCAACCCCTCCCGGAAGCCTGAGGGGGGCCTGGGAAGTGATTCAACTCCCACTCTCTTTCATGTCGTTGCCTTCTGCCCACACAAGGGGTAAAGTCTACCTGGGCCCCTCTCCTGGCCGCCCCCACAGAGCGGCCACATGGCCGTGGCCCTGCAGCCGGCCAGCACTCAGCACACCCTGAGTGGCTTCCAGAAGCCTTGGCCGTGTCGGCACCTTTCCCAGTTACTTAATTTTTTTTTTTTTTTTTTGGTAATAAGGAAAAGTCACTCTTTGCACAGAACAGACGGTATTTTCTTTGTTCCCCACAATGTTCAAAGCGTTTTGTGGCTTCAGGCCTGAAAGCAAAGCCAAATCCTTTGCTTGTGCAGATGCCTTGTGAAGTTAGAAGCAGCTGGGGAAACTGAGGCTGCAGGCTCCATTTCCCTAGCATTGGTGAGCAGTTCCTCTCATACTGGCTGAGGCTGAGGCTCCAGGATGGGCCAGCCCTCCCTAAAATGCCCAGATCTGGTCACCACCCAAGTAATAAACAGATAGTACAGGTCAGGGATCGCACAGAAAGTGATGGGGGCATAGCGCAGAACACAGCGAGATCCCCCTCCAAGCCCAAGACAGAGAAGTTTCCAGGCGGAGAGGGGGCAGTGGTGCTGAGCCTGGAAGGACAAGGCGGAGTATATGCCTCCAGAAAGGTGGAAGGATCCGGTTGGGCAAAGACTTGAAGCGAAATAAACCCTGATCTTGGCCTGGGAATAAGTCTCCGGAAACGACATGACCAGGAATTCACCTAAAAGTAATTTGAAGATAGCTACCAGCCTAGATGTAGGATTCTTGTCAGGGAAAACAGAAATAAAGGAACAGAGAAAGGAGACGGGACGAAGAAGGTGAAAAACAAAACCTGTGAGGTGGTCGGCAAGCTCAAACATGAGGTTCAGGCAGCTCTCTGCCCATGGATCCCGGTCCCCTTGCTTTTTTTTTTTTTTTTTTTAATTTTTTTTTAATGTTTATTTATTTTTGAGACAGAGAGAGACAGAGCATGAACGGGGGAGGGTCAGAGAGAGAGAGGGAGACACAGAATCCGAAACAGGCTCCGGGCTCTGAGCTGTCAGCACAGAGCCCGACGCGGGGCTCGAACTCACGGACTGCGAGATCGTGACCTGAGCCGAAGTCGGCCGCTTAACCGACCGAGCCACCCAGGCGCCCCCGGTCCCCTTGCTTTAATAAAATCGCCTTTTTTGCACCGAAAACATAACAAGACAAAACAAAACATGAGGTTCAGAACTTTAGGGAACTGTGGGCCTTGGTTCTGAGGAGCTGCCGTGCCTCTGTCCATGAACCCAATGGCACTGTGTGACTTTGGAGGAGTCCAGAGAAAGGGCAGCCACAGGATTGACCAGCAGGCCCCACAGGTGGACTTGGGCCTGGGGAGGCCGAGCCTGGCTCAGCTCCAGAAGGACCCTCTCCTGGCAAGTGTATGAAGGGCTCCTTCTGACCCAGGCCCGAGGATCTCCAGGGGATTCACTCATTCGGTGGCAACCAGGCCCCAATGTTCCATCTGCCCTAGGTTCTGGGACCCTATAGCATAGCAGTGCTGATAATCTAACCATGGCTGGCACTGTTAAACCATCCTCTTGAGGGAGACCAGGTGGACAGAAGCCCGTCCCCAACTGGGGATCAGAGCTGGGTGGGAAGTCAAGCAGGAGGGATTCTGAACGGTGCACCCCTGATCAAGCCTCATTAAGTGCCTGCTGTTTGTCTCTCTCTCTCAGCCTCTTCCAGCTCTCCCTGCCTGTTTCTCTTTCATTTCCTGGTAACACCTACTGAGTACCTACTGTGTGCAGGCACCCACCTCTGTGCGGTAGAGAGGCCCCTGCCCCTGGATCCCTGTCAAGTGGAGAGGGAATCCCATCAAAAGCAGAAGGTCATGACCTCAGGCAGTGAGAACGCGAGCAGCAGTGACCTGGAGGGTCAAGGCCACCCCTGACGGGACGGTGAAGCCACACGCTCCTTCTGTCTCCTGTGTCTCTCCCCCGTCTTTCTATCTCTGGGTCTGGGTCTCTGTCCCCATCCCCACCCCCTGTCCTTCTTCCCTGTCCTTAACCCCTTCCCCGCCGCTCCTCTCCCGCCTTCCTCCCAGCTTCCGCCCCTCCCTCTCCCCCTCCCCCCCCCCCGCCGCGGAGGGCCGGCAGGGGGCGCTGCGGGGCAGCCTCGGAGGCCCGGGGAGGCGGGGCGGGCGGCGGCCGCGTCGGGACCGGCCGCGATGGGACCGGAGGCGGCGCGGGCGGCGGCGGAGGCGCAGACAAAGGCGCGGGCGGTGCGGAGGGCGGCGCGGAGGGCGGCGCGGAGGGCGCGGGCCCCGGAGCCAGCAAGCGAACGGGGCGCCCGGCTGCGGGGAGTCGGCGCCGCGGGGCAGCACCCGACTCGCGCCCGGACACTCGCGGGGCGCCGAGCCCGCAGGGTGAGCCCGGCTGTCCGAGCCTGCGTCGGGGACGCGGGGGCCCGCGAGGTTCTAGGGCCGGGGGAGGGCGCGGGGGTCCCCGAAGTTCCGGACACGGAGGCTGGGTGCGGCTCGGGGAGCCCCGAAGTTCCAGGGCTTGAGAGGGCGCAGGGGCCCCGAAGTTCCGGAGTCGGGGTCGAAGAGGGCACAGTGCGAGGGGTTCCCAAAGTTCCGGACCCGGCGTTGGAGGAGACTGCGGTGTCCCCGACGTTCCGGGCCTGGGAGAGGGAGGCGGCACGAGGAGATCCCGAAATTCCGGACCCGAGGCTGGAGAGGTGGCAGGGAATCCCCGAAATTTAGCAGTCGGAGGTGGCGCGAGGGATCCCCGAAGTTCTGGGGCTGGCGTTGGAGGAGGCGGAGAATGTGTCCCCGAAGTTCTGGACCCGGAGTTGGGGGGCGTTGCGCCCGTCTCGGAAGTTCCCTGGTCGAGGGTGGCACTTCCCGAAGTTGGGGCGCGCATTGGGCGCCCCGCTTCTGACGCGGATGGGAACTGCTTCCTTACTGAATATCAGGCCCCCCGGACTGGGACGCATGGGGTGGGGCTTCGCCCCCACACGCGATTGGGGATCCTGGGCACCGGGCGGGGTCGGGGCCTCCTTCGGGAGCCCCGCGGCCGGAGGCGTCTGAGGCACATGACTAGTTGGTGAGTAACTTTCCCCAAAGCTGCAAGTCTCGGCAGGACTGTCAGGACCGGAAGGGCCTGTGTTCCTGGGACCCCTGCACCCTGGAACCCTGCTTCGACCCAGGACCCGCTCCCAGCCCGGGCCAGAGCTGCCGCCCCTCCCCCACCCAGGGGCTCCGGTTTCAGACCCTGTGACCGGGGCAGCAGCTGCCCAGGACAGGGTGGGGGGGCATCCCTCCTCTGACCAAGGAGGCCGCTCCCCTGGGGCCTCCCTTCCCCCACTTTGCCACCTCCTTCCGCCAGGTCCCTCCTGGATCCTCCACGGATCCCCCTGGTACAGGTTTTGGGGGCACAGAGGTGAGGGTGGGGAATTCTCCAGGGCAACTCTTCCTGGTTTCTGTGGGGTTGTGGCTAGAGGAACCAAGAGAGGCTGGGGAGCCCCCTCTCCCAATCCTTGGTCCCACCCAGCCCTGCATGGATGGTATTGGGGTTGAGTGGTCATGGGCCATCTGGCACCAGAGTAAACTTGTTTGGCTACATCTTATCTTTTTAGCTAGGCTGGGAGCTACCTGGGGGTTCGGACTTTGACTCCAAGATGTGCCTCTGCCCTAGAGTGGAAGCGGAGGTGTCTCTCTGTGGGTTCGGTGGGGGGACTGGTCTCCCAGTAGGCACCTGGTGATGCCCTGCATTTTGATAGAGATCCTGGTTTGGGGAGTGATGAGTGAATGTGGCAGAAAATCCCAAGCGGGAGTTGGCCTTGGCCCTTCTCTACCCAGCCCCAAGATTGAGGGGGTTTCCCTGGGACTTCAGTACCTAGCATGCTGAGAGGTTTACACTGGGCTATCAGGGGCCACCTGGCTCCTCTTAGAGAGCCATCTCCTGCTCAAGGTGTTGTGAGAGCTTCCTCCAGGGCCGTTTTGCTCTGGGTGATCTGCCGATTCTCTCACCTTTTTGACTGAGGTTCTATGAATGGTGTATGTACTTGGTGGTGCTTCCTGAGGTTGGACCCGCTTGGTTTCCCTAAGCCTGTCCTGGGGAGACACTCACAAGCCCCCTGTCCCCCACAGAGGCTGAAACCACACCTCCTGCCATCCTTCTGGCTGCCTCTTGGAGCCCACCCAGCCCAGCCTGACCAATGTCCACAGCCAGGTGAGTCCCTGCCTCCGCAGCTTGGCCCTGAGTCCCCCCCGGGGATGCCCAGCCCTGCTGAGAACACTCTCCCCATGCAGGGAGCAGCCCATCTTCAGCACAAGGGCGCACGTGTTCCAGATTGACCCGGCCACCAAGCGGAACTGGATCCCAGCGGGCAAGCACGCGCTCACTGTCTCCTACTTCTATGATGCCACCCGCAATGTCTACCGAATCATCAGCATTGGGGGTGCCAAGGTCCTGGCAGGGCCTGGGTGGGGTGGCAGGCCCAAGGGGTCTCAGCAACAGGCCTGGGTCTGGTCGTTGCCTTGCCGGGTGCCTGGGGGCTGGGGTTGGGGAGGAGCCCTGGATCAGTCTCCCTCCCGAAATGGCTCAGACCAAGGATCTCTGAGGAGCTAAGACAAAGTGATCCACTGGGGGTTTCGTATTCATTATTGTCAGTCTCATCAACCGTGAACTTTGCTCCCCACCTCTCCCCAGGCCATCATCAACAGCACTGTCACCCCCAACATGACCTTTACCAAAACCTCCCAGAAGTTTGGACAGTGGGCAGACAGTCGTGCCAACACTGTCTATGGCCTCGGCTTTGCTTCTGAGCAGCATCTGACCCAGGTGGGCTGGTAGGATGACACGGTGGGAGGGATGGAGCTGGGCCTATGTCTTCTGGGTATACTGGGGCCCCTGGGCAGGTACTGGGTTTCCAGTCTTCCCAGCTGTAGAATGGGTATCAGAAAAAGCCGGAAGTCCCTTCCGGGTTCCCTGGCTCGTGTCTCGGCTCTGCTGGCCACTTGTTCCAATTTTGGACACACCCTACCCTTCTCTGGGTGCCTGGGATGGGCTAAGAGTTCCCTCACACACCCTAGCCCTACCTTCATCATTGCCTCCCTCCACCCTCTGCTGTCTCTAGGCTTCAGTATTGTCTCATCCATTGTTTCCCTGGATGGTTAGTGCTTTCTGATTCCTAATGAGATCGTGAGGATTTTCTTCTCTTCTAGAAGCTTTAATTTTCCTTTCAAATTTAGGTCTTGAATTAATTTCTGTGGGTGGTATAAGGTAGGAGTATTTTTTCCCACTGAGTATTCAGTTGCTGTTAGACTGTTTTTTGAAAAGATCATCCCCCTTCCCTCCCCCCACCCCCCACCGCAATGAATTGCACTGGCCCCTTTGCCCCAATCAAGTGACTGTGTGTATGTAAATATTTTCTTTAAAGAATGTATTTTCACACTAAGGAAATTTATTTTAAGATGAAAAACAGTGAGTGTGTCCTACCCCAACTGGAAAACTGGTGTAAGTGGTAAATGTAAACATAAGTACAGTGAAAATGAGAAAAGGGTGATTTACTTGCCCACTGGCTACAGGTGCCTCTAAGAGGCTCTGAGCCCAAGACCTGCTTTCTCTTTGTTATAAAAAGATATTCACAAGTGTCCCAGGCATTCCAGACAGCACTCACCTGAGGCTCTCCTTGCTGAAATAAGCCTGACGGAGAGGAAAAGGGGATCGATCCCTTTTTCAAGGTGCCTCAATGTAATACACTTCCGTGAACATCCCACCCTCCGCCATGATACTCAATCTGATCACTGGGGGCATTTTCTAAGCCTTCTTACCACTCTTCTAGTTCATGAGATGAACTAGTTCATGAGATGCTCCTGAAGTCACCTCCATAGTGACACGGCTGGTGCTGGGGGTGGGGGGTGAGGGTGACCTAATGGGGCTCTGGGAGAGGGGGCTGGGTTTTCTTTGATTGTTTGTTCTGCCTTTCCCCCGCTCCCCCAACCCCACCCCAGTTTGCTGAGAAGTTCCAGGAAGTAAAGGAAGCAGCGAGGCTGGCAAGGGAGAAATCTCAGGATGGCGGGGAGCTCACCAGTCCAGCCCTGGGACTCACTTCCCACCAGGTCAGCACTCCTTGTCCCATGCCTGCCAGTCACTCAACTGCTATTGAGGGTCCAGGTGCTGTGCGCGTGCCCAAGACCATATGCTCACAGATTGTGTAAAGCTAGACCTGTAGCAGAAGCCTTGGAGGAAAAGTGTCAGGAGCACATTCTGGGCGGCTGGCCTAGCCTTAGATCAGGGGAGGCCTAGAAACCAGCTTGGGGCACCTGGGTGGCTCAGTCGGTTGAGTGTCTGACTGCAGCTCAGGTCATGATCTCAGGGTTCGCAAGTTCAAACCCCTCGTCAGGCTTGCTGCTGTCGCACAGAGCCTGCTTTGGATCCTCTGTCCCCCTCTCTCTCTGCTCCTCCCCCACTCGCACTCTCTATCAAAAATAAACGTGAAGGAAGGAAGGAAGGAAGGAAGGAAGAGAAAGAAATCAGTTTAGATGGCAGAGTAAAAACCTGAAGGTTGAAATGGCTAAGTAGAGGGGTAGAGTAAAAAAATTGTCCCTGGGGCACTTTCCCCTATTAATTTATTCAGCATGATCTACTGACCACCTACTGTGTGGGAAAGAGGGCTAGGGAGTTGAAAAAGAAGGCTGGTCCCTGCCCTCAGGGCTCATGGTCCAGGCTGGGAGGGGGATTTATAATGAATTCAGCCTAGTAGAAGGCTTCCTGTCAGAATCTTAAAAAGCATGTTGAAATTTGGCCCCAGGGAAGGGCATTGCTGTGAAGGAATAGCATAGAGATTTCACATTGCCCCCACCCCCTTGCAGATTTTGAATATCTCAGTGGGTTTATTTAGACCAGCAGGCATCAAGTGCGCTCCTGGGAGCTTGGTGAGAGCCCAGGCAGGCAAGGTGGGGGTACAGTGCTCAGAACTCGGTCCAGGGACCATGGGGAGCCAGAGAGGGTGGAAGAGGAGAGGAGGGGCGCGCTCCCATCCCAGTGCTGGAAAGGACCCCTGTCCTCAGTCACAACCCCAGTAACATCAGCCCTGACCCCAGCCATGACCTGACTGGTCCTTGACTGAAGCCACCACCACCCCCACCCCCCCAGTGTGACCCCGCTTCTGCCCACGCCTTTAGGTGCCCCCAAGTCCTCTCGTCAGCGCCAACGGCCCCGGCGACGAGAAACTGTTCCGTAGCCAGAGCGCGGACGTCCCCGGCCCCGCAGAGCGCGAGCGGCTCAAGAAGATGCTGTCCGAGGGGTGAGGGGGCAGGGCCGGGCATAGGGCGTGGCAGGACTACTGGCACGGAGAGGGACTTCTCTGAAGTCGAAGGGCGGCGGGATCTGTGTACCCAAGGCCGGGGGAAGGAGAGGCGCCTGACCCGGATCCTGCCCCTTCTGGAGCCGACCTCGCCCCTGGAACGCGCTCCCGCTTTGACCACGCCCTCTCGGGGCGGACCCTGCCCCTAACTCGCCGGCTCCTCGGGGCTAACCCTGCCTCTTTTACGCCTCCCCTGCCAAATTCTAACCCCCCGGATGCCTCCCCACCCTCACCCCGTTCTGCGCACACCCCGGTGGGCTGACCCCGCTCCCCGTTCCGTCTGTCTCCCTGAGCCGACGCCAGGCACCTACTTTCACCTCGCCCCCGACGAGATCACGCTACCCCGCGAAGTCCCCACCCACGGCCCCGCCCCCCGGCACCGCCCCGCCTCCGGCACCGTCCTGCCCTGCCCCCAAACGCAGTGCTGCCCAGCCTCGCCCCAGCCAACCCTCGCGTCCCTGCAGCTCCGTGGGCGAGGTGCAGTGGGAGGCCGAGTTCTTCGCGCTGCAGGACAGCAACAACAAGTTGGCGGGCGCCCTGCGAGAAGCCAACGCCGCCGCCGCCCAGTGGAGGCAGCAGCTGGAGGCCCAGCGTGCAGAGGCCGAAAGGCTGCGGCAGCGGGTGAGGGGACCCCTCCCTCCCAGAGACGCTCAGTGCCCCCCCCCCCCCCCCCGGCAACTGTGGAGCCCCTGCCTCCGTCCTGGGTTCACTGCCTGGATGTGTGATCTCAAGGCTGTTCCCCTGAGCCTCAGTTTCTTGTTCTGTAGTACGGGTTTGAGATCATGTCACTCTTTGTCAAACCCTGAAGTCCTGCCTGCTTCAAATCAGAGGGGATGAGTACCTCGTCACAGGTGTGCCTGAGCAAGGGGCAGATTCCCCGGGGGTCAGGAGAGCGCAGGCTGGGGGTCTCAGGGGCTGACATGCCTGTCCACACAGGTAGCAGAGCTGGAGGCCCAGGCAGCCGCGGAGCCACCCTCAGTCAGTGAGAAGGAAGGGCCAGGCCAGTCACTGGAGCAGCTGGAGGCGCTAGTGGAAACCAAGGACCAGGTGAGGGCTGAGTGCGTGTCCCTGGGCTTCACCTTCCCTGACCCCTCACGAGGGAGCCAGGAAGCCCAGAAGAGACCCTGGGAACTCTTCTCTAGGAGATCCAGACACTGAAGAGTCAGACCGGTGGGCCCCGCGACGCCCTGGACGCCACCGAGCGCGAGGAGACGCAGCAGAAAGTGCAGGTGTGTGTCGTTGCGGGGGGTGGGGGGGTGCCTGCCGAGAGCCAGCCAGCCCCCGGGGGTGGGACAGACCTGGGATCTTTCCTTCCCGATGGGTCCTGGGCAGCTATGTGCCTCCCCGAGCCTGTTTGTTCATTCACCCGTAGGTGGGATCAGGAAGACAGTTACCTAAGGTTGTGAAGGACTGGGACGACCAGGTGCATGGAAAGCCTCAGTTGCAGCCAGTGTTTTGGAAAGGATGATCATCGGCACAGTTTTTCACATTCTGTCATTCGACAAGCCGTTTTCGAGTCCCTGCTGAATTCCCATGCTTGACCCCATCAAGTCCTCACACATCCCCAGTCTGAGATCAGGAGACTGCATTTGAACCCAAGTCTGACTAGCCTGGCTTTTTTTTTAATGTTCATTTATTTTTGACAGAAAGAGTGCATGAGAGAGTTTGGGGGAGGGGAGAGAGAGGGAGACAGGATTCGAAGCAGGCTCCTGGCTGACAGCAGGGAGCCTGATGTGGGGCTGGAATTCACAAACCCTGAGATCATGACCTGAGCCGAAGTTGGATGCTTAACTAACTGAGCCACCCAGGCGCCCCTGGCCTGGCTTTCATTGAAGACTTTATCTGAGAAATGTTCACGGGACACGATCTGAGTCCCGCAGGTGAAGATGTCAAAGGCTCTAGTGACCCAGAAGAGAGAAGTTGGGGAAATGCTCCCTCTTGCCTCCTGGGCAGAGTGCACGGCATGTGCAAAGACCCTGAGGTGGGGAGACGCTCAACATAGTCAAGGACCCACAAGGAAGCCAGTGAGGCTGAGTTGGAATGAATAAGGAGAGGAAGGAGGGGAGTGGAGTTTGTTCCCAGCCTAATGGGGTCACAGGAGGGTTTTGAGCAGAAGAGGGATGTGATCAGTTCCATGACATTCAGATTGGCCAAGGGCCCATGGAGTGTGTTGGGCAGAAGCTGCAGGGAGGATAAGAGACTAAGGCATGGGATGGCCCAGAGTGGGGTCTGATGGGATGACACTCAGATGCTGGATGCCCCAGGCAGGGCTGGTGACCCTTAAGGCTTGTTGGGGCCTCAAATCCTGCCTATCCTCTCCCTGCAGGACCTGGAGACCCGCAACGCCGAGCTGGAGCACCAGCTGCGGGCAACGGAGCGCAGCTTGGAGGAGGCGCGGGCCGAGCGGGAACGGGCACGGGCTGAGGTGGGCCGGGCCGCACAGCTGCTGGACGTCAGGCTGTTTGAGCTGAGCGAGCTGCGGGAGGGCCTAGCCCGTCTGGCAGAGGGCACGCCCTGAACCTGGCTGCAGGGTCTGCGTGGGAGCCGGGGCCTGCAGGAGCTGGTTTTATACGCAGGATTCCCGCCTGGGGCACGAGCTGGGCCGCAGGCGGCACAGTGGGCCGTTCACCCTGGCAGGGACTGGGGGCCTAACTCAGCCCGGGGAGGGCCTGGCCATAATGCCTCAGCTGGCCCTGGCCGCTCACAGCTCAGGGGCTGTTTTGGGGCTGTTTGTTGTGTAGAATTTCTAGAATCCCCAGGGCGCCTGCTGGTGCCCACATTACATTTCTAAGAGTGGCTGTGCCTGTGTGTGTTGTGTGGGCACCCAAGCATCTAACCGCCGTCCCTGGACCCCTCTACCTGCTTCCTCTGCGATGCACCTCGGCCGCCTTCAGGCTGTGTAGGGCTTAGTGAACCACTTGCCAGTGAGGAGAGGGAGTTTCAGAGCCCGACGAGCATGCCCAGGCCACACAGCCAGGAGCCTGGCTCTGCCCAGCATAGCTGTCCCTACCCACCCCGGGCTCAACTCACGTCTGGACCGGTTTGCCCTTACGTGGCCCTTGGTTAAGCACCACCCCCCCTTTACTCTGGCTAGAAACCCCAAATCCCACCAGGTGAGCAGATAGAGAAGCTCCTAGAACATGGCAGCGTTCACTACACATGGGAGTCATTTCACTGAACCTGACGGCTGTGTTTGGAGAGGGGTGCCATTGGTGTGCCCATTTTCCAGATGAGGGAAGTGAGGTTCAGAGAGGGCTTCTCAAACCCAGGGTCACCTGGCCAGAATGGCCAGCACTGCAGTTCAAAGCTTTGGGCCTGGCCCGATGGGAATGGAGAACTGGGGCTGGGGTGGGGGCGACATGATGTTCTAGGGGACTTGGGAAGCACCAGCAGCTGAACCCTCCTCCCCTGCCCCCACTCCCACAGAGTCGGATGGGGAAGTGGAGAGACCCATTTATTTGGTGACTCGTACAACCAACACATCTTGGCTTCAGGGCCCCGTGGCAATCCCCACCCCCTGCCGAGGTGACCCTGAAGCCGGGTCACTGTGTGTGGAGTTGAGCTCAACTTTGTAGCTGGTATTCTTTCCTCCTCTGCAGCCTGGCTTTTGGCAGAGGCTCTGAGAAGGGGCCGCAGGGCGGGAAGAGCCGTGCGGTGCACCACGTGGGTGTCCGTGGGTTCCAACGACAGGGACAGAGCAGGTCCGGGGAGGAGAGGACCCCTCTGACCCTTGGTTCCATGAAGGAATCCCAGGCTGGCCAGGCGGGGGCCACACAGGACTCAGGACTGGTCCTGGGTGGGTGCTGGGGCCGAGTGGCCTTCAGGGGGGGCCCTGGGCGGACGCCCCCTGCGGCCCGGCCCGCCACCCTTCTGCCGCTGCAGCACCCGCTCCACCTTCTCCTTGAAGCGCCGGTTCTTCTGCTTGATCTTGGCCAGCTCAGCCTTCCGTTTGGCCTCCAGGTCGGGGTCCTGGCATGGGGAACACCGGGAGGTGGCTGAGCTGGGCAATCGGCCTCCTGGGAACCCTCCCCCTCCCCCTGCCAGCTCAGCCCTCACCTTCCCCTCCAGGATCAGCTGCTTCCGCTTGTTGATCTCCTTCTTTTCATCAAAGTTGGCCGCCTCCAGTTTCTGGCGGGTGGGAAGGAGAGGCCGTCACGGGGGCCCTTGTCTCGAAGGGCGCCTGTGGGCCCCAAGGCCTCCGATACTCACAATCTCACACTCCCTCCGCACCACGTTGACCTGCGTAAGGATCTGCAGCACCTTGGCCTCCTCCACCGAGAACTCCTCCAGCTTCTTCTCTGTAGGGGCGGGAGAGGGCAGACATGACAGGGGGAAGGGTTCTGGCTTTGGAGTGAGCTCCTCATGCAGGGGGGCATGCAAGACTAGGTCATGTCAGATAAGGGTCAGGCGAGCAGGAGTGGGGATTGTAGACTAAAGGAAGATCGGCAGACTGTTCTTTTTTGTTGTCAGCAGCAATAGGAATTTGACTAGAAGTATTTTCTTTAAAAACACTGTCCTTTAGGAGTGCCTGCCTGGCTGGCTCGGTCGGAAGAGTGTGCGACTCCTGATCTTGGGGGTCCTGAGTTTGAGCCTCACGTTGGGTGTAGATGTGACTTAAACACTGTCCTCTAAAGGGCAGAGATTTCTGAGTTTTAGGACAGTCTGTGCAGTGATTATAGATTTCTTGGTCTGGGCTACAAATTAAATCGTCCCGGTGGGGGAAGAGGGGTGGTGTTAAACACATCCAGACCCTGTGCCTGGGGCCTCCGACTCATCCACAGGGACCATCCATGCACCCCAGTCTGAGAAACCTAAGTCCCTTCCCACCGGATGTGGCTTTCAGCTGCTGAGGACCACTGTGGGAAGCTTCTGTTTTGATAACTGGGCTAAAAGCCTTCATTTGGGATTGCATAGGAAGGAAAGTGCAGTTTAAGCCTGCTCACGTGAGCAGCTTAGCAGGTGTCTGAGGGGGTGAGTGGGCATCTTGCCCAGAGGCACCCGCCTCCCCCACTCCCATCCCTCTACTCACTGATCTGCTCCTCGATGGCATGTACCAGGTGGATGTCATACTGCGTCACCAGTGTGATGGCCTGTCCTTGCCGCCCTGCAAGGACGTGCCATAGTTACCTGCTGCATGCTAGGGGCCAACAAAGACAAGTTCTGGCCACTAGGCAGCTCAGGGCTCCTCTTGATGGGAACAGAGTTAAGAGCTTGGTGAGCTGGTGAGGGCAAGTCCATCCCAGAGAAGACAGCAGGAGAGGCAGCTCTCCTGTCAGGCTGGCTTTACACGGGGGCCGGTGATATGGCCAACTTCCCTCTGGGGCGTGGCTACCAGGGAGTTATGTCGGCAATAAGCCTCGACGGGCCTTGGCCCAGATCTGTGCATGCTAGTTTCTCTATTCCTCATTTCTGTGAGGGTGACTGGTGCTGGAACAGCACTGACAGCTGATGAGGCCCGTGACCTTTGGAGCAGCATTCGTGTTACCTGTCGTTTGAGGAGGAAGTGGGCCCAGAGAGCTGATATGACCTGCCCAGGACCACAGGGCAGGGGAGAATCTCGTAAGCCAGAGCACTCCCTGCCTTTGCTTTTGAAAGGATGATTCCTCCAACTTTTAAGCACTGCCTCTCACCTGCGGGCTATATCCCCACATCTTCTCCCACCAGCCCGTGACTTTGGTTTCTTATGGTGCGGGCAGGTTGGAAGGACAGTTGTCCAAGGGCCACCCCGCCCCGTCCACTTACCTGCACGGGCTGTCCGCCCGACGCGGTGTATATAGATCTTCGGGAGCCCGGGGGTGTTGTGGTTGATAACCACTTGCACTGTGGGAATGTCCAGGCCCCTGTCCACACGTGGAAACCAAGATGGGGACTCACCCAAGGTCACACAGCTGTGAAGTTGGGGCTGCCCCAGTTCTTGCCCAAGGTCAGCCCTCTCTCTGGTCCCTCTGGGGGGGTGTCACTGGGCCTGCACATGGGAAGGAAGACCCTGGGGCCACTCACCGGGAGGCCACGTCTGTTGCAATCAGGATCCTATAGATGCTGGACTTGAATTTGGCCAGGGCAGCAAAGCGTTCTTTCTGGTGCCAAGTTGGGGAGAGAACTGGGGGTCAGGCAGCATCTCAGCAAGCGTTTGAGGACTTACTGTGTGAGGCCTGGGACAGGGTGGAGTCTAGGACAGTCCCACCCTCACAGGGCTCACCCATGAGAAGGCCACACCGAGGCAAAAGGGTGGCAGGAAGTATTCTAGGCAGAAGGAAGAGCCTGGGTAAAGGCCCTGAGGCTGGGACGAGTCTCCAGGGCAAGGCTGGGGGTGGGGTGGGGGTCTCAGGGGCGGCCTGATCCCACACCTGTTTCATCATGGAATGCAGAGCCACGGTGGGGAAGTTGAATTTACGCAGCATCATGCACAGGATCTGGCAGGTCCTGGTGGGAAAGACACACTGTCAGCCCCTGCAGAGCCAGGGCCTCGGGAAGGCACTCTTGCCCCAGCACCCCCAAGACCACAAGTAGGTGACCCTGCACGGCTGGTAAAAGAGAAGCAGGGGTGAGGGGTATCCTGCCTGCTGACGTCCTCTCTGCCGACCCCTTCCCTGGCCTAAACCAATGAGAGCCAGCCCTACCTCCAGACTTTTCTGGTAGCCAATACATTCTTGGAGGGCAGCAGCCAATTAGGAGGTCTCCTCGATGTGATGTAGACTGCGTGACCTACTCTGGCTCATGCTTGAATAGCCTACAGCCTCCTGACAATCTCCCCAGGAGCTCCAAAGGATTCTGAAGGCCTCTGTGACTGTAGAGAGGACAGCCCTGGGTACTGGAGCTGATATGCCAGGCCTTAGTGACACCCCTAGACACAGAGAAGAGGCTGCTCCAAGGCCTTCCCGGCTGCTGCAGGGGTTTTCCGGGGAGGGCCAGAGGCCCCTAGACATTTTGGTTAAGAGCAGGTCTGAGAAGCCCTAAATCCTGGCTCCACCTTCACGAGGGGAGATCTCGGCAAACTGCTTGACCTCTCTGGGCCTCCTTGAGCAAATCCTCTGAAATCTCTGGTCTGAGCAGAGGCCCTGGAGTGCCAAGACGGGCTGTGTGCCTCATACCTCTCGGGCCTTCAGAAAGAGCTATGGGAGGAGATCTGGGGGGAGGAGAGGGGCAGACCTGCCCATGCTCACTTGCACGTGTTGGTGAAGATGATGATGGACCAGTCCTCGTGCTCATCCTGGAAGTTCTGAATCAGGTGGACCAGATAGGCATCCTTGACCTTCTCAGGCACCAACAGGTAGCGCTGGTCCAGCTGTTCCACCGTACGCACCCTGGGGATGGGCGGACTCAGTTTCCCCTACTGCTGAATGGAGCCAATGCCCCACACCATCCGTGGGCAATAACCTCTGCTGAGTGTGACCCCCAACCCTATGCCTTGCCTGCCCTGCCCCCTGGAACCTGGCTGTGGACTCACGGGGCCTGAGCCTCCCAGAAGAAGGGCTGGTTGGTGGCCAGACCCTGAAGCTCTCTGAGCGTGTCAGTCAGTGTGGCGCTGAAGAGCAGCGTCTGTCTGCGAGTGGGCACGGCTGCCAGGATGGTCTCCAGGTCCGCAGTGAAGTCAGTGCAGCCCTGTTCCAACAGCCGGTCGGCCTCATCCATCACCTGCAGCATAGGCGGCGGGGGGCAGGGCATAGTGGTCTGGGGTGAGGGCACCGGCCAGGGCCTGATCACGTGCCCAGCCTGGCCTGCCTCCCACACGCCTCCTGCCCAGCCTTGGACGGGGGCCCTGAAACATTCTCCCTCCGGTTCTCAGACATCTGCACCCTCAACCATCTCAGCTCCTCAGAGAGGCCCTGTCCCCAACCACCCTGGCTAGTCCCCTTCTTGTTGATCCCTCAGCTGTCCTAATCACCCCTTTCCTAATGCTCTACTGGATGGCCTGTGAGACACATGTCCTAAAAGGATGAATCAGTGCCCCAGACCGACTCACCAGGAAGCGGATCTTCTTTATGCTGAAAGTGTTGGAGCTACGGAGGTGGTCAGCCAGGCGCCCTGGTGTGGCGATGACCACATGTGGCTTCCGGGACAGCTCTAGGGCCTGGGCCACCATGTCTGCAGGTGGAATATGAGAGGTGGGTCTGGGTAGGGGGGTCTGAGGCGGCAGGGGTCCCCTACCCAGAGCCTCCCTGGGCCCCCTGTACCCATGCCGCCGACAATGATGCAGTCTTTCAGGCCCAAAGGCTTCCCCAGGACCCGGAACTGCTCTGCAATCTGGTAGGCCAGCTCCCTGTGGATGTGAAGGGGCCAGGCTGGGTTAGATGGGGGTTCTGTGCCTGCTTCCCATTCCCATGTATACATCTCAGACCTCCCAACTGGCCCTCCCCTGCTCACACACCCACCATAGCTCCCAGGGCCCTTGGGATAAAGGCTCAGAAACTGTACACTGGAATCTTGTTGTGGACCCTGCCCTCTCACCAAGCTGAGACCCACAACACCCCATGGCCCTTCTCCCTCCAGTCCCACCCAAACTGGCCTCTCCTCTTCAGCAGTGGCCTCGACACCACAATCACCAAAGCCTGAAACCTAAGCGTCAGTCCCCTCTTCCCTGGGACTGGTCAATGTCCAAGTCCCCTCCTCTCTACCCCATCTCTGCCCGGGCCTCTCCCTGGCCCACGTGCCCACTTCCTATCCTCCATCTTGCCCTGTTCTGCTCACATACCCATAGAACTGATTCTAACTCTCTTCCTGGCATTCTGGGCTTGTCTCAAGTTGTCTCTGACAGGCCAACTTGCTCCCTGCCTCTCTCACACCTCTGCACAAATGCATTATAGCAGTTCCCTCTGCCTATAGAATATCCTTCCCCAAACTTGTCCCTTTAAGACACCCCATGAATGAAGTCTTCCTCCACTGTCCCTTCCCCAGGCCACACCCTCACAGCATGCAGTGCCTACCTCTCCTACAGACTGTTACAGGACTTACCAAGTCAGCTTCCATATTTGTTGGCCCAAGAACAGGAGATGTGTCTATATCCTAGGCTATAAGACTATTGATAGCTCCTGTCCAGCCACTTGCTGTGAGACAAGCCCTGTACTCAGCAGTCTTCACACATTATCCTTGTTAATCCTGTACCTCCCGTGAGAGGCGGGCATGATTTCTGTCTCCATTTTAAACACAGGGAAAGCACGCTAAAAGAGGTAAAGGTGCTGGTCCAAGAGAACACAGATGGTTAACTCACCCAGGAAGCCTGTGGGGTGCTCACCTGGTGGGTGTCAGGACAAGGCAGAAGATGCCATAGGGGTCCTCAGACAGCTTCTGCAAGATGGGCAGGACAAATGCTGCTGTCTTGCCACTGCCTGTCTTGGCACAGCCCAAGCAGTCTCGACCTGGGTGGAGAGCGAACTGGCATTAACACACCCCAGGTGTAGACAAATGTTCCACCGGGCAGAGTTTGCAATAGTCAATGTTTATTTATTTATTTATTTATTTTTTTTTTTAATATATGAAATTTATTGTCAAATTGGTTTCCATACAACACCCAGTGCTCATCCCAAAAGCTGCCCTCCTCAATACCCATCTCCTACCCTCCCCCCCCCACCCCCCATTAACCCTCAGTTTGTTCTCAGTTTTTAAGAGTCTCTTATGCTTTGGCTCTCTCTCCCACTCTAACCTCTTTTTTTTTTTTTTTCCTTCCCCTCCCCCATGGGTTTCTGTTACGTTTCTCGGGATCCACATAAGAGTGAAACCATACGGTATCTGTCTTTCTCTGTATGGCTTATTTCACTTAGCATCACACTCTCCAGTTCCATCCACGTTGCTACAAAAGGCCATATTTCATTTTTTCTCATTGCCACGTAGTATTCCATTGTGTATATAAACCACAATTTCTTTATCCATTCATCAGTTGATGGGCATTTAGGCTCTTTCCATCATTTGGCTATTGTTGAGAGTGCTGCTATAAACATTGGGGTACAAGTGCCCCTATGCATCAGTACTCCTGTATCACTTGGATAAATTCCTAGCAGTGCAATAGTCAATGTTTAATGAGTAGTTACCATGTGCCCATACTGGCCCATGCCATTTACATCCTAGGCATCCTGACAAATCCTAGGAGGGTGAGACTATTACTGTTCCCATTGAATAGAAAGGGAAAACGAGTCTCAGAAATGTGCCCAGGACACACAGCCAGTGAGTAGCAGGCTGGACTGGAATCTACATCCACCTGACCTAAGATGCCACGATCTCATTTTGACCCCCTCACAGAGCGTCTGAGTTTGGGGAAACCTGAATGCCCTCATCCAATTTGCATCCTAAGGCCCCCTACTTATTCCTTCATTTTTGTTTATTTAATCCCTCCACTCGTCACTTCCTAAGGTTTCCTAAGGGCATCTCTTTAATGGCAAACTGGGTTGGGCCGTTAGAGTGGGGAGCAGAGTGTTCACTGGACCAGAGTTCTGCATTTACTGGCAATCTTGACAACCTCAGAGTCCATTTGTAAAACTTAGATGGTAGCGCAACCAAATTTTCCCAGCAGTATCGATTCATCCTGTGTTCTGAGGTCACGAAAGTTTCTGAGATTACATCTCTTGTGTATGGGCACACAGGGAGTGAACTGTGCAGCCCGAACGCCAACACCGTCCAGTCTACCTTTGGGATCCAAGCTCGCCGGTAACGTCCAAGCTTATCCCTCCACTCGCGGAACTGGCGCGAGCAAAGGCTGCGAGAAGGAAAGGGAGCCGATAGGAGTGGGGAGGTTTCCTGGGGAAGAGGCGGGGCCACACTTACCCTCCAGGATGGCGGGGATGCAGCCGAGCTGTACAGGCGTGGGTTGCTTCAAACCCAGCTGCCGACATTGTTCCACGAGCCACGATGACAGCCCCAGCGAAGCGAAGCCGGCCATCCTCCCCGCCAGCTCCGAGTGAACCACTCGCGTGAGCTGCGCTTTCCGGCGCGAACCGATGACGTCACGGAAACCTTATAGCTTATTGGATAGTCTGCCGCGTGGTCCCACCCCCTCTAGCTCACTCTGCCATTCCCAACCTCGACCACATGCTTACTATGTTTCCCCGATTCCCATTGGCTCGTGCGATCAAGTCAAACTACAATTCCCGAGATGCCCTGCGGATCGCAGGTGCGACTCCCGTCCTTTAACCCCCGTTTAAGTCTCCCATTGGCTCATTTCCAGGCCGGAACGAGTAAACTCCATTTCCCAGAGCGCTTTGCAGCGAATCCCTGCTTCCGTCCGACGTGTCCCTCCGGAAGGGGAACGGCTGGGACCACAGCGATATGGCGCCTCCGGCTCCGGTCTCGGCCTCTGGCGGCTCCGGGGAAGTGGACGAGCTGTTCGACGTGAAGAATGCCTTCTACATTGGCAGCTACCAGCAGTGCATTAACGAGGCTCAGCGGGTGAAGGTGCGGCCGCTTGGAGGCGAGGGGAAGGTGGCGGCGAAAGCCGCTTCCTGGTGGCCACTGGTCGCGCCCTGATTTTAAAAATCTTCCTTCTCGCGGCATCCCCCCCCCCCCCGCCACGTATCTCTTCAGAGCGCTGTGAGGAATTACTCTTTTCTTATGACAGAACTCAAAGCCGTGACAGTTTGTGATACTTCTCACTCCGAGAGCTTGCTCTGCGCCATGGAAGGCATTTGAGTAAGGGAGGCGTTTGTACTACTGTAATAACAATAATAGTAGTAGTAATTTTCATTTGGGGAGGGCCCACGTGTGCCACCATACCCTCGTTACTCGTGAAGCAGGGACTGTTGTTTGTTGTCATTCTGGAAGGCTAGCACCGCCGCTCGAGAGAGAAATGTTTGCCCCGACTTTGCCTGCCCCACCAGCCTGGTTATATCTGCCCGTACTTGCCCATTCATTCTTTCATTCCTCATTGAGCTTCCCAATGGGTCAAGGCGGTGTATTCGTCCTGGGCTCAAAGCAGTGACAAAACTCCGAGGTCTCTTGGAAAGCTCAGGCTCCCAAGGGGGACAGTGACTGAGCAAATAAACAAGAAGTCAGGGGGTGGTGTGATGGATAGTGATGGGAATGAGGTTGGCCTTTTGAGAGCTAGAAAATAGCCTTGTCAGGCAGGGCCCAGCCTGACAGGTCCTTTAGCAGGAACTTTTAGGGAGGGACACGGACGTTACAGACACTTTGAGAGTGAACCGTTGGCGAATCTTTAAGAGCAGTGAACTTGACAGGGTCATGCCTGCCCTCATGGTTGTTAACCTTAAAAAGAAAACTCATCTATCTTACCAGCAAAATGAGTTTATTGGGGATTAAGGGAGAATTGCAATTTGGGACATGTAACCTATGGCAAAACCGTAGGCATGTCCAGAGATCAAAGGAGAGGATTGCTTTTTCACAGAGGAAAGGGAGGAGTTGAGAGGGGCTGTTGTAAACAGAAAATCCTTTGGGGTAAACTGGGAGCTTGAAGTGTAGTGGCTTTTCATTGCCTGAGTTGTGACAGTCTCTTCTTGGCTAGGCAGTTACCCCGGAAGGAGATCTTTTGTTCTCCTGTGGGGGTACTAAAGTGTAGTCTTCTTGGGGGGAATCATGGTACCTCTCTTTTGCTGGGGTCTGCTTTTGACTTGGAATGTCAGGGCTTGAGAGCGCCCCCTTCTGGCCTCGTGGTTCTATTTTCAACAGAGTCTTTTTTTTTTTTTTTTTTTTAACTTGTACATGGCCTAGTGTTCCAAAGAGATTAAACAAGTAAAGAAGTGAGTGAATATGTAATAACAGCTTGAGCGCTTAAGGGGGCAAGGTGAGGTAGAGAGTGCTGAGCGAAGGGCGCCTGGCTGACTCAGTCAGAAGAACATGCAACTCTTGATCTCAGGGTTCTGAGTTCAAGCCCCACGTTGGGTGTAGAGATGATTTACAAATATATATATATAAACTTAAAAAAAACCCTACATACACCTCTCTTAAAAAAAAAAAACAAAAACAGTGCTGAGTTGGAAAATGGTGGGGAGGAGGCTGCTCCAGGTGGGAGTGGTCCGGTAAGCCCCTGGTGGCCTGTCCGCCTCACTGCCTGTCATTTGAACCTGAGACTTGACCTTGAGAAGCATCTAACCCCCTCAATTGCGGCAAAGGTGCTGAGGCAGAGGTGAGTGCCGTGTAGCCAAAGCATAAAAGGCCGGTGTAGCAGAAGTGGGGTGAGCGAGGGGGAGGATGGAGAATGAAGTGGGCAGGGGGACAGGAAGGGCCTTGGGAGCCACAGTGGGGGTTTGGATTTTATTCTGAAGGTGTGGGAGGCCTTTGGCGCACCAAGCAAACAGAGCTCTTCGCTGAGGCCTCCAGAGGCTTGGGAGGAATTTGGACTTTGAAGGAGGGAAGGCTTCCTTTCTCCTGCTTCCGACCGTTGACCTCTGACGGTATACCTTGGTTTCCTTGACATTCATCTGTATAACAGGGATAACGCCTGAAATGGGCTTCAGGAAGCTGTTACATGTGAAATAACACTTGTTTGATTATATCCATTTTTTGATGTTGCCATGATGAATGGCCACAAAGGCTGGCGACAAAACAAATGCATTATCTCTCGGTTGGTTTCTGCAGGTGGGAAGTTCTCCATGGCTTGCACCAGGCTAAAATCAAGGTGTTGGCCAGGCTCTGTCTTTTCTGGAGGTCCTAGGGGAGCATATGCTTTCAGACTCATTCAGGTTGCTAGCTCTGAGCCCCGGGGTCAGCCTTAGTTCACAGAGGCTCCTCTCCAGTCCTCAACCTTGCATGTGGTCTCTCCACGTCAGAACCAGCCACAGAATCCTTCTCACACTTGGGCTCGCTTGGATTTCTCCTGCTGCTGCATTATTTCTGTCTATTCTCTGCTCTTAAAGTTCTTGCCATTAAGATTCTGTGATTAGGCTGGGCCCTCCCCCGTAACCCGGCATACTCTTCCCATTTTAGGGTCCATAACCTTTGGGAGGTCCCATTTGTGACATGTAAGCTGTTCACAGATTCCAGGGCCTGGTATGGACTTCGCTGGGCTGGGGCCGGGGGGTGGGGGTGTCCCTTATTCGACTCACCACCACAGTTGTGTGCCCGCCTCCTTGCTGGGTAGTATAGACGGTAAGAAGACTGAGACAGACCCGTGCTCAGCCTCTGGCCCTGTTACGACTCTCTGCAGCCAGGGCTGAGTCGCTGTACCTCTCTGCGCCTGTTTCCCTGTCTGTCCAATGGGAACGATGACACCTGCCTCACTAGGGTCACTGTGAAATTCAGTGTCACGCTCATGCTCTGCTGTCTGGCTCCTCTCGTGCGTCTGTTCTGCTTACGTCACAGCAATACGTTCTTTTGAGTCTTCTCCTGTCATGACGTGCAAACTTTCCGTCGCTGCTGAAAGGGAGGACCAGTGTGACCTACTGTACTAAGGGAATGACTGAAAACAAGAGGTGACGGTCACTGCGGGTGGAGGCAGGCCGCAGCCCAGCCTCTGAGCCAGGGAGCCGCTTCCTTTTGGGGGATGTGGGAAACGCGCACTGGCCTGAAACTATGACATTCTCCCTGATGCATCCAGAATGGGAATACTGTCCCCACTGGGCCATTTGATGTGGTCCATGGGCCACCTAAACCCTCTTGGGCAGCCTATGCTGAGTTGAACGGTATCCCCCAAAAGATATGTTCACCCAGAACCTGCGAATGTGACTCATTTGGGAAAAAGATCATTGCAGATATAATTCCATGAAGGATCTCTAGATGAGATCATCTGGGATTTAGGATAAGCCTTTGATGGGAGCATGCTCCTGCTGACACCTTGACTTTGAACTTCTAGCCTCCGGGACCTTGAGAGAATAATTGTGTTATTTCAGACCACCCAGTTTATGGCAGCTCATTACAGTGACCCCAAGCTCTGCCAGCTCTGAGGTGGCCCCAGGCAGAACACGTGGTGGTCACTGCCCTTATAGATGTAGTGATTAGATGTAGTGCTGTGTCACCATTAAGACTTTCCCTTATCTGTCAGACATTCCTTTTGTTTGTTTGTTCGTTCGTTTGTTTTAATAAAGCTTATTTGTGTTTGAGAGAGAGAGAGAGCAGGGGAGGAACAGAGAGAGGGGGAGAGAAAGATCCCACGCAGGCTGTGTGCCATTACCGCAGAGCCTAACGCAGGGCTCGGACCCACGAACTGTGAGATCGTGACCTGAGCTGAAATTTAGAGTTGGACACTTAACCGGCTGAGCCACCCAGGTGCCCCGTCAGACATTTTTTTTTTAATTTTTTATTTTTGTTAATGTTTATTTTTGAGAGACAGAGACAGAGCATGAGTGGGGGAGGGGCAGAGAGAGAGGGAGACACAGAATCTGAAGCAGGCTCCGGGCTCTGAGCCGTCAGCACAGAGCCCGACGCGGGGCTCAAACCCACGAACCCGTGAGATCATGACCTGAACCGAGGTCTGATGCTTAACCAGCTGAGCCACCCAGGTGCTCCTCTGTCAGACATTTCTTAAGTGCCTGCAAGATAATAGGTACTGCCCAGGTGTTGGGGACAGAGCAGTGAAGACAGCCTCAAGAAGCTAAAGGTCCAGTGTGACCATACTGACAGTAGCCCCCACCCCATCACTGGCCCCCCGATGGCACTCATCCTCAGGCCTGGCTACACCTCTGAGCCATCTGGGAGTGGTGAGCGGCCACTCGAGCTGGCCATCACTGGTGGGTATGGGCCTCCTGGCTTTGTTCTCAGGTCATTCTGACAAGCTATCCCCAAGCAGGAAACGGCTGAGAAGCATTTGTTCAGAAAGATGCCATTTTTGTTTCTTTAGACCTGGAGGTCTGCCCAGCCCTCAGCACACGGCTTCTGCCCAAGTCCTTTGAGCCTTCTTCTTTTCCTGGCTCTGGTCAGCCTCCCTATAACTTCGTCGCCTGGCTGGGGACACAGTCCCAGAGTGACCACTGTGTGATGTCACCTCCCCAGCTCTGCGGTAGTGGGGCTGAGGGGCATGGCCCAGGCTGGACACAGATGTCACCGCACCAGGACAGCCCAGCTGAGCTCTCCTAGAGAGGCCCTCTGAGTGAAGCAAACCCTTGTTTCTTCTCTTTTGCATGTTTAAAGAGGGTTTGGGGACAAAAACAAGACAGGAACATGCCCCATAGAACTATTTGCTACAAAAAAATAAAGTCCCCTTTGCTCATCTCCTGGGTCTTGTCAGTTCTGCAGAATCACCCATCCACCTCTGGATGGGAACCCTCGTGGGCCTGTTTTCTCTACTTTTACAAACCCAGGCACTAGGGCCTTTCCCCCCAACATCTTGGACCACGTGTACCATCGAGCAACTTCTGTCTCCATCTGCTGCACCCTGGGGGCCCCTGTCGGTATGAGTGGCCGTGTGTCCCGCGGTTAAAGGTGTGGGCTCCACCCTGGCCCCTTGCTGTGCAGCGGGAGCGGGTGCTCCACTTTCCCTCACCTGGACGAACAGGGGTGAGGATTGAGCCCCTTCCTGGGGTGGTGGTGGTGTGGGACAAGATCAGGGCTGGGACTCAGGCCTGGAATCCACTGGAGACGCTGCCTGCCCCTGGCCTCTACTGAAGACCTGTCTGGCACCCAACTCCCAAGTGTCCTGACCTGCCTCTGTTTCCTCAGCCATCAAGCCCAGGGAGAGACGTGGAAAGGGATGTCTTTTTGTACAGAGCATACCTTGCACAGGTGAGCGCAGGCCGTGACCTCCGGTGTCCCTGGGACAGGAGAGGAACAGAGTCCTGGGGGGAGGGGGGGGGTGTGGCAGACAAAGCCATTTCCCAAGGTTATAGGCTCACCAGGCCGGGGGGCCAGTGTAGTGATGTCTCCCTTTTCTTTTTTTTTTTTTTTTCTGTTTCATAATCAGATTTCATTTGTTCGGTACAGCTTCGGGTTTGCAGAATAATCAAGTAGATAGTAAAGAGAATCCCACATGCCCGCCCTCACCCCAAGGCCCACAGGCAGCCAGCTTCCCTTGTCCCTTGCCCCCCCCCCCCCGCCCCCCGCCTTGGATTGTGGCACATGGCTTCACAGCTGCCTCTACCTCACATCAGGCCTTCAGTGGTTTCCTGGTTCTGTTCATATCTTTCCCTCTGTGGAGTGTTCTGGAGCCTGATGGGACCTCTGCCCTCCTGTTGGGCAAGACCCCCCCCCACCCCCTGACCTTGAGGGTGAACAGTGTGTGTGGCCCCCAGCAGAGGGGCTGCCCCGGTGTACCTTGGAATCTCCCTGGGATGTATACCTGCATTAAAAAAAAAAAAAAAAGAATATCTCTACGTGGACACAAAAACATTAAAACTACCTGGAAAGGAGTGTGGTGAAAAATGGACCCCTGACTCCAGTTCCCCTCCCAGCAGTGACCACCACCACCAGTTCTGAGTGTCAGCAGGGAGAGGTTTATGTCCCAGTTTACAGAATTGCATGCCCAGACCCCCTGCCCCTGGGCGACGCGTTTCCCGCCCTCCGCCCAGAGCTGGCAGAGCCCTCACCTTGTCACCTCAGCACCGGGGGCTGGACAGTGAGCAGCCGGGGTCTTCGGCTAGCGTGGTGGGCATTGTGGCCTGACAGGTGACAAGTGATACTGTATTGGCTCCAAGCAGGTGCTGTAGCAGGGCCAGCACCTGGTAGGCTAAGGGGTCCCTGGGGGTGGTGGGTGCTGGTTCCAGGCGTTGGGGCTCTGCCAGGGCGATGCTAGAGCCCTGAAAAGCTCTCATGTGTTCCTGGGGACTGAGGTGTAGACCCCGCAGGGAGAGCGGGCCAAGCTGATGGTGTGCTTGTCTTCACTGCAGAGGAAGTACGGTGTGGTCCTAGACGAGATCAAGCCCTCCTCAGCCCCCGAGCTCCAGGCCGTGCGCATGTTCGCTGAGTACCTGGCCAACGACAGCCAGAGGTGAGGACGGGGTGGGGGGCTGGGGGGGGTGTCTCTCCCCACCTGCTCACCTCCCTGAACCTCAGTGAAAGCACATTCCTACCCCGCTTGGGCATTTGCCTGAGCCATTCCGTCCGCTGCTGGCAGGATGCTTGCCCAGGTGCTTGGGTCTGCCCCTGCCTCGGCTCTGCAGGGGGGAGCCATGTGGCCCCGCCTCTCCCTTGCGTGGAGCACCAGCATGACCCGGCAGGCTCCGTGGCTCCTCTGCACTTCCGTTCCCCGCCCCCCCAGGAATGGTTGGTTTTGAGGCCCCCTCGGATCAGGAAGGTAAAGTGCTCCCCAGGGGGTGCCTGAGATAGGGCAGCAGCCTAGCCCATGACATGGAGACGCTCTGCTCTGTGGGTCTTCCCCTGCCCCATTGCCCGGCCCCGAGACCACCACCACCCTGGAGCATCCCGCATAGCGGCAGGGAGCTTCAGAGGAGGGCCTTTCCCAACCTCTGCCCGAGGGAACTTCTTAGCCAGGACCTGACTATGACCTTGTTGATGACCATGCTACTCTCATAGGCCCGAGTCTTTGGGTCCCCGGCATGGGTGAGACCACCTGCTGTGACCCCCACCACTGCTCTTACAGAAGACAGCGTTCTGTGTCCCGTGTTCTGATTGGGCTCCTTCGCCCTTGAAGCGTGAGGCTCAGGGGGACTTACTTGTCGGCAGTGACCGCTGAATGGGGGCCCCCAGGTTCTGACCCCCCAGAACCTGTGAATGGAGCATCATGGGAAAGGAGTTCTTTGCAAATAGAACTAGTCAAGGATCTTGAGAACATCCTGGGTGCGGGGTGGACCCTGAATCCAGGGACTGGTGTCCTCGTAAGAGACTGGGGACAAGACGGAGAAGATACAGAGGAGAAGATGGAGGTAGAATCGGGGCGACACAGGAGCCAAGGGCGGTGGGCAGCCAGCTGCAGCCAGGAGAGAGGCCCGGGGTGGATTTGCCCTCAGAGGCCTCAGAGGGAACCGTCCCTGCCCACGCTTTGGCTGTCGGACTTCTTCCTTCCGGAACTGTGAGAGTCCGTCTCTGTTGTCTTCATCCCCCCGGCTTGTGGTGCCTCGTGACGGCAGCCCCGGGACAGCAAGACAGGCGGCTCCCTGAGGCTGTCATGTCTCCCTCCGCGCCTCATGAGCCGGGATGACAGGCGCCATTCTCCTTTCAGAAGAGGAGGGGACTCTGGGACCCTGTCGGAGCAGGGCCTCAGGAAGACAGAGTGGTTCAGGCTGCGTCCAAACTGCTGCGCCTTAGCCCAGCAAGCAGGCTGTGGAGAAAGCACCAGAACCTGTAGGTTAACGATGGTTTGTCAGGGTAACAGCGTCGGGACACTGACGTCGCAGTAACAGCACGCAGCATGTCTCCTCTCGGTGCCACAAACCAGGCAGGAAACTTCACGCGGTGGCCTCGAGGGCTCCACACCAACTCTGTGTCGCACCCTGTATGCGGTTCAGGTGTGCAGAGCGGGACATAGTCTCTGATTTGAAGTCATTTGTCTGTCGGGCACCTGGCATGTCACCATCTCCAGGGGCCCTCAGACACAGATCCTTGACCAGTAGCCCCCCCCCGCGGCCCGCGTGACACGCACACATTTGCGGAGATCCCGTGGACCCTGGACGGCAGCCTTTGTCCGACAGCGACTCGGGGCCTGGCCCTTGCTTCCCTTCTCTTGTCCACTGGTCAGCGTCCTTTTGAAACGAGGGGTCTTGACTGTTTTCTGTAGGCAGATCATGGCTCGGGTGTCCTGTGGCCTGTGGGGGAACTGGCTGATCCTCGGCTAAGCCTTGACCCCAGCCCGGCCCCCAGTCCAGCATGTTGCCCACCTGCCAAGTGCAGCCGGCCTCACCGAGGAGGCAGCGACGTCACTGGTGTGAGATTCGTCTGTGTCGCTTCCAGTCTCCATGAAGCCACCTCTGGCGAGTCAGCCTGCCCCTCCACGTCCAGGGGTGGTGTGGACACTACAGCCCCCCAACTCTGAGGGCCAGGAGAGCCGTAGGCTTTGGCGGTCGTTTGTGCTGCCTTGTGGACATGGCCCGTCCTGCAGCACGTCCCCTCACCAGGCCTGAAACCACCCAGCCTCGGTTTCTGTGTGAGGGTGAGAAGTGCCTTGTGGGAAGGCGGTGAAGCTGGCACCCGGTGGGGCTCGCCAGAGACATTTGCAGCTCTTGTGTTCCCCTGGGGGCCTGACTCCGCCTCTCTGGACCTGTCTGCTCCTGCGGGGGCTGAGGCTGCTGCCCACCCCTGCCTGCAGGCCCTGAACAGCCTTGTGTTGTAGGGACTCGATTGTTGCCGAGCTGGACCGGGAGATGAGCAGGAGCGTGGATGTGACCAACACCACCTTCTTGCTGATGGCCGCCTCCATCTACTTCCATGACCAGAACCCGGATGCAGCCCTGCGTGCCCTGCACCAGGGGGACAGCCTGGAGTGGTGAGTGTCCACCCTGTCCCCGGGGGAAGGCCTGGAGGCCTGAGCGGCCCCTCCGGGCTCCAGGCGACTCGAGGCCTTGTTGGCGTTGTCATGGGAACGGTGGGGGGCTGCTCTGAGAGACTGGTGGGGCCCAGGCTTCCCATTCAGGCAGCAGCTCCTGTTCTCGGTCCAGGAGACACTCCTTTCTGCACGACTGGACTGCTGTTCCCAAGGACACGGCTCCTGGGACTGGAAGCCCTCTGTCCCCGATGGCAGAGTAGAAAGCACCTTTGTTTCTGCCTGTGGTTTCTATACCCCCACCCCCACATGAAGCCTTTGTGTTCTTGGGCCCTGGGCCCTGGCCTTTCCTTGCCCTCCCCAGGTTCCCCCAGGCCCTCCCCTGAGGCTGGCCCACCGTTCGGGGCACTCCAGGGCTGGGGTGCTGAAGCCCCTTGCAGCACGCAGCCGCTCCCCCCGACCCCCCCCGCCCCGGGGGTGACTCTGGGCCAGCATCGCGTCCAGGCTGCTGTGTCCAGGGCTCTGGCCCAGAGGGAGCAACAACCGTCCTCTGTAAACTCTGCTGCCTGCTGTCCCTCTGTTGGTTGGTCCCCACACATTCATTTTGTATCTGTTTACATCCCCCGTCAGTCCAGAAAGGGATTCACGGCGGCTTAGAAGTAGGTCTGGCGCACGGCCTACAAGGCAGCGGACTCTGCAGAGTTCCTCAGACTCCTGCAGAGGCTGAGCGCTGGGTGTTGGGTCACGAGCTGGTGGGAAAAGATGGGAACAAGTGTCTACGTAGGTCATCAGTGGGCACAGCTGTCAGGCAGAGGGAAGCCGCGGGTGCGGGAACGGAGGGGGTAAGAGCCGCCCCCCCTGCAGCACCTTTGTGACCGAAGTCACGCCCTGCTCTGGGGGCCAACCCTGCACTTGGCTGCTCAGCTTGCTCTCTGGGCTCCTGGCATCTGGCAGTTGTCAGTGTCGCCTTTACACCAGGAGTGGGGTGCGGACATGGCGTCTAGCCTCAGGATAGTCAGAGCCGGACACCTTGGGACCCGGCGAGAGCTCCCGCCCTGAGCGGACTCAGTGGTGAAATGTGGGAGCCAGGGCCCCAGGAAGCGGTGAGAGGCTTGGCCCAGCGTGCAGTGTCTAGGTCTGAGTCCGGTTCTGCCCAGCGTCGCCCTCTGCGAGGCAGGGCCGGTGGCCTGAGCTCTCCTAGGAATGTTCCTGGAGGTGCCGCTCCCACGGAGTGAGCCCCGCAGTAGCGTGGCAAGGGTGCCCCCTGACTGCCCGCTGTGTCCCGCAGCATGGCCATGACCGTGCAGATCCTGCTGAAGCTGGACCGCCTGGACCTCGCCCGGTAAGCCTCTGTTTGGCCCCACCTGGGGCTCTTAGGGCTGTCTGAGCAGCGGGCCAGGCCACATCGGGACCCCGTGCTCTCGAGAAGCCAGACCTCCGCCTGCTGGGGAAGCTTAGCATGGGGACCCTCCCTGCACCCTTCCCGAGGCCCAGAGTATTAGTGCTGTGATCACTTCTCCTAGTACTTAATTCTAGTCCATTGTGGTGATGCACTGGCATCTACTTGCCCACCCCTGCAGGATGTTGCCTGGGACGAGGGGTGGTGCCGTCCGTGCCTCAGTTTCCTTATGTGACGTGGGAAGTGGGATCTGCAGAGTTGGGGTGGGCTTCACAAGTATGCGGTGGGGGCTGTCGGGCCAGAGCCGGGAGCCAGCACCAGTGTGTGCCTCACGAGCAAGCGGTGCGGGGGGCTCCCTCCCACCCTTCCTGTGTCCCCAGGAAGGAGCTGAAGAAAATGCAGGACCGGGACGAGGATGCTACCCTCACCCAGCTGGCTACGGCATGGGTCAATCTGGCTGTGGTGAGCCCCTGGGCCGTGCTGGAGGGCTGGGGGGAGCATCAGAGAGCTGGGAGGTATCCCCTGCCTGCAGTGCTGGCCGCTCCCGTGGGGAGAATGCCGGTGTGGGGTTCTGCGCACGCATCGGATCTCTGCTTCCTTTGGAGCCAGGGCCCATCTCCCAGGAGAGCCCCCCACCCCTTGCACATTTCATTTCCCACTTTGTTCATCCCAACCCCATTCCCGGCTCCTCCTAGCTGAGTGGCTTAGCCAGAGCCAGAGCGGATGAGCTGGGAGGCTCTGGAACCAGACCTGGTGTACTGACTGGGCCACCCTGGCAGCGTGGCCTCCTCATGGGGCCGACCCGGGGCTTGGCTCCTGCTCAGCTGGCTCTCCGGGCTTTTGGCATTGGGCAGTTGCCAGTGTCCCCCTCCTACCTTCCCCTCCACCCGGCCCCTCCCTCCCTCCCGCATGTCTGCCCCCATCTCTTGGCAATGGCCTCTTTTCGGGCTTTTGGCGCTGGGCTTCCTTTCTCTGAGCCATTTTTTTATGGGTTTCTTAAAACGTGTTCCCCATCCTTGTGCGCCTGCACTGCCCTTGGGGGCCTGAGGCCTCACCCAGGCCGCTTTCCAACATCTGTCCAGTTCAGTAGGGTGAACCCTGCCCACTCTTTGTGCCAGCTTGGTGGTGTTTCCACAAGCACATCTTGGTCTCGGGCTCCCCCACGAAAGTGCTGCTGCGTCTTTCACAGGCAGACAGAACCTGAGTGGTTGGGGTCAGGACTGCCGGCGACAGAGAGGGGCCGCCCCTACCGGGATCACCTCGGCGAAGTGCTGGCATCCTGCTCCAGGAGGGAGCGGGCAGCGGTAGGGCCGGGAGGCAGGGTGACGCGTCAGTGGTGTTGGAACTGTCCCTGCAGGGTGGTGACAAGCTGCAGGATGCCTACTACATCTTCCAGGAGATGGCTGACAAGTGCTCATCCACCCTGCTGCTGCTCAACGGGCAGGCGGCCTGCCACATGGCCCAGGGCCGCTGGGAGGCCGCCGAAGGCGTGCTGCAGGAGGCACTGGACAAGGTACATCGGGCCCAGCCCACACCCCGGCTCCTGGCGCGGGCGGCGCGGGGCTCGGGCTTTCGGAGGCACACTGGGCAGAGGGAGACCCCGGGGGCCTGTGCTGTGTTCACGTTGGATTGTATTTGAATGCCAGGTCAGCTAAAAATTGGGATCGCAACTGAAAACGTTGATTCTCTTTTCTCTCGGAAACGCGAGGGATCCCATCAGCTTGGGCTTCCGCTGGCTTGAGCGGAGCAAACGTTCTGTGTCTGTCACCTTGACTACCTGGTCTGGGGGCCTCGACGTGATTGTCACCTGAGCCTGTACTTGAAAGAGACACCTGCCGTTTATCACCAAGGGGAGAGCAGGCCGCAGACTGGGAGACGTTGCCTGGCCTGTCCTTGTCTAGAAGAGGGACCAAGGGCACTGTCCTCTCAGGGTAGCCCCAGCTGTCTTCTCCCAACCAGTATCGGAGGTCGTGTGTTATTTTTATGATCAGTAGAAACATCAATTTTTTTTTCCATTTTTGGAAAACATTTTTTTTTTAATTAAAAAATTTGTTCATGTTTATTTTTGAGAGGGAGACAGAGTGTGAGTAGAGAGAGGGAGACACAGGAGCTGTCAGCACAGAGCCCGAGGCGGGGCTCGAACTCACAAACCGTGAGATCATGACCTGAGCTGAAGTCGGCCGCTCAACCGACTGAGCCACCCAGGCGCCCCTGGAAAACGTTTCTTGATATAACGAGAAATGGACACCAGTAGGAGGCCTTCTCTCCTTTATCTCTGGGAGGAGCTGAGTTGCCATCAGAAGGCTGTGTGCAGAGGGGCGCCTGGGTGGCGCAGTCGGTTAAGCGGCCGACTTCAGCCAGGTCACGATCTCGCGGTCCGTGAGTTCGAGCCCCGCGTCAGGCTCTGGGCTGATGGCTCGGAGCCTGGAGCCTGTTTCCGATTCTGTGTCTCCCTCTCTCTCTCTGCCCCTCCCCCGTTCATGCTCTGTCTCTCTCTGTCCCCAAAATAAATAAAAAGCGTTGAAAAAAAAAAATTAAAAAAAAAAAAAAAAAAAGAAGGCTGTGTGCAGATCAGGGATGGGCGTCAGGTGCTCCTCGGCCGCACACGCGGAGCTCCCGGCCCCGCCCCCTGCCCTATGCCTGCGCGGGTCCCCACACCTCCTTGACAGGGTCTGACTATAGCTGGACTTCTGTATGCAGTTAGGGCTAGTCAGGATGGCCTGGCCTGGTGGGGCGTCTCTGCCCCAAAGGAGAGGGCAGTAGGGTCCCCAGTCAAATGGCACCCATCTGTCCTCGTTCTCTGAGACACCAGCTGGGCTGGCTTGCTGCCCCATGGCCCTGACCCTCTGATGGCCATAGGTCTTCCATGGCATCGCTCATCCCTGTGCCTGTGGGCCACCCCATGCTTCTGACCGTTTTCCCCATTCCTTTTGGAATGTTGCTCCTGTGAGCTCGTGTTGTCGTCCCCCATTAGAGCCGCGAGGCGCCTAAAGCCGGGAGAAGGGGAGTTTCCCCAAAGAAGGGCAGCCACGGAGTGGAGCCCGGTCTGTGCGGGAGGCTGGGGTCCTCGAGCCCACAGCACTGTGTGTCCGAGTTGCCGTGTCTCTGCTCCATGTGCCCCTCAGGGCTCCCTGCAGTGTCCCTGCCTCAGAGCCACCAGGGGCTCCGTCTGGGGTTCCTGGCCAAGGGGGTCCTGGGCCAGTTCCCAGGGTTCCCTCTGCCTTGGAGCCCGGCGTGGGCGGGTGGGGTGAGGTCAGCCGCTTGGATGTTCTGGTAATTTTCCTGGCAGCTTCTTGCCGAGGCCCCCGGAGAGCAGGAGGCACGGGTGGGGTCTGCCCCGGGTCTTAGACCTCATTTTTACAGCAAGAGGGACAGCTTGGCTCTGAGGGTGTGGACACTGTCTTGGCCTGGGCTCTGTCACTTTGAGATTGGTATGGTAAACACACTCGTTCCACAAGCAATAAGCCGCGGGGCTCTGTCCCATCCTAGTCTGCAAGATGAGACAGCAGGCGCAGAGGGGAAGCCGCTGTTTCAGGGAGGTGGGGAGGGGCTGGGGCTCCCTCACAACCGCGCTGCCTCCTAGGCAGAAAGGAGGGCCTCGAGGTCACTGCCTTGCAGGGTGGCCAGTGGGCGCACTTTGGGTCTTGCACCACCCCCTGCCCCGCCTCTGAGGGTGTGACCTTGTGTGGGTCGCGTCTTCACCCTGGGACAGTGGAAGGCATCCTTCTGCCTCATATGGGGCCGGGCCGGCTGAGTTGGAGGCCTGGGGGAGCTGACCCTGCTCGCCTGGTGTCCCCCATGTTTGCAGGACAGTGGCCACCCAGAGACACTGATCAACCTCATCGTCCTGTCACAGCACCTGGGCAAGCCCCCTGAGGTAGGACCTTCCGGGGCAGGGGATGTTTTCTGGCCCCCGCGGTGACATCCTGAAGTGAGCGGGGCTCTGTGATGTGGCCCCCGCTCCAGATGAAGCTCGGGATCTCGGGCAGAAACCCATTCCTTTGGAGGGGGTCACTTGCCATCAGCCTGAGGGGCCCTGGGAAGTTGGTGTTGGTGGTGCACCCCTAGGGTCGTACCTTGGCCAAGGTTATAGGGCCGCTGCTCCCATGGGCCCTACAAACTAGTGGGCTGTGGCTCAGAGGGTGAGCCGAGCTGGGACCCCCACCTGTGCCACCTCTGGGTGGGGGGGGTGGGCAAAAGAACAGAGGAAAGGGGCTCAGGGGAACAATCCCTGTGAGCCCACCTTGTTGGAGGGCAGGGAGGGTGGGAGGACTGACTGGCCCAGTTGGCCAGGGGCCCTCCCAGGGTTTCCTGTCAGTCACCCATCCCTTGTGGAAGGGCCCCCAGAGCTAGGGCAGTGCAGCACAGACAGGACGACTCTCACTCACCCCAAAAATAGCATGGACTCCTGGTCTCGGGAAGACAGATGCCCCCGTCCTGTGCGGTCAGGGCTAGGCCCAGGGAGGTGGGGTGAGGCTGGGGGCAAGGGGTCTGCCTAGGGTCCAGGTTCCATTACCAAGATCTCTGGGGTTTCTCTGTACGGTGTGCCCAGAACAAACCCACCTCCCCTCCTAACCCTGTCCCGCCTGACCTGCCCTGTGCTCCTCCTGGCCCTCCGCCCTCTTCTGGGGCCTGGGTCCCTGGTCCCTTCCAGTCTCCTCACCCTGAACTCTGTGGCACATCCTCCAGCTGTGTGCTAAGCCTGGGCTCTGTGCCAGGCGCTGTTCCAGGTGGTCCCCCCCGCCCCCACCCCGCCCCTGATGGTCCTCTGTCAGCCTGATTTCAGGGTGGGTTGATAGAGGTAATGGGAGACCACAGCTCTTGCTTGGTGTCAGCTGGGAGGTCCCCACCCCGTCCCTCCCCTTGCCCTGTGTGTGAGAGCCACTTGGGGGGCCCCTAAGCATCTAACCCTGCCTCCCCTCTCCTGCAGGTGACAAACCGCTACCTGTCCCAGCTGAAGGATGCACACAGGTCCCACCCTTTCATCAAGGAGTACCAGGCCAAGGTGAGCCCAAGCTGGCGGTGTGTCCCAGATCCCCAGACCCCTCAGGCTGGGCCAGGGAAGGCCCGTGACTGGGGTCCCAACTCATGTTCTCTCTGTTTCTCTTTCTGCGCCCATCATTCGCAATCCGCGTTGAAGGAGAATGACTTTGACCGGCTGGTGCTGCAGTACGCTCCCAGCGCCTGAGGCTGGCCCCAGACGCGGTTCCCGGGCCGTGGCACAGCGAGGCCAGGCATTGCACCCGCCCTGCTGGGCACCCATCCTCGTGTTCTCTCACGTTTTCTGGCCAGAAGCTTAGCCTGGCCCCATTTTGTCAATAAATGTCTCCACCACAGGTATACCCCCCCGATCCATGTTTGCTCTGGCCACTTTGGGAGGGACATGTGGGAACCATGGCTCGAAAGGAACGGTCTTGGGCACTGTCACCCAGGGTTTTTCCTGGGGTGGGGGGGGGGGGGAGCCGTGGAGACCAGGGTCTGCGAGCAGCAGGTGCACACCCCTTGAACAGCCACCCTATGATGCTGAGCTACAGGTGGCACAGCCGTGTCTCCCAAGCTCATTTGGCATCCAGGGAAACTGAGGTACAGGGTGGTCACAGCCATTACGAGGGGCATCTGGGCTCAAAACCAGTATCCCGGGGTCGTCTGTAGGTGGTGAGGGAGGTAGGAAGTGCCCCGGCCTCAGTTCAGCCACATGGGGAGGGTATGTGCAGGGAGCAAATCCTCCCCCGCCCTCCACAACCCCACCCAACCATCTACTGCCCTGTGGGGAGTCCTCAGCCGGGACTGAGACCTGCTGCTGCTGGGGCTGTGGGCGTGGGAGGGCACAGTGGCTGAGGCACCGAGCTCTCTACCTGGAGAGAGAAATCCATGGTGAGCACCCTTCCATAAGAGAAAGCCAGGGAATTAGCTGGAATCTCTTATCTAGAGAGAGGGAGGTAGGCAAGCAGGGGAGTGGTGTTGGCTGGGCCTCTTAGATGAGGTCACCATTGAGCTGTATCCACCCAAACAGCTGGAAGGAGCTGCCAGGCCAGGTTCCTGGGGGACCAGCATTCATTCAAGGCGTGAACAGCCCATGCAGGGTCCCCGGAGACCGCGCTGGGCCCTGCAAGCTGGACGGGGCTTTGTGCTCTTTGTCCCTAGGTCAGTGTCTGGGCCTCTCCAGGAAGAAGATAAGATACTGGGTTGCCAGAGTCTGGCCTCATCTACCTCAGAGGTGGTGCTTGGTTGCCAGGACGGGACGTAGAGCTCCGGATCCCCAGCAGCAGGGCCCACCCTTGTCCCATCCCTGCCTGGTGAGGAGCTCAGCAGGGGAGGGAAGTGACAGAAGAATCCCCGGGCAGAGGCATCTGTCAGGGGTGGGGAGGGATGGCCTGGGGATGGGCTCCTCGGGCGAGAAGAGGCCTGCCGTCAGGTGGAACAGGGAAGGGGACCCTTAGCAGCCCCTTGTCAGGTCTCAGTTGCCAGCACCAGGAGCCACCTTTCATTTCTGCCCCGCCCCCCACCCGTTGGTGGCCTTCCAGCTGGTCCCGCCAAGATGAAACTCTACACATCTGGGACTGGGCTGGTGGGCGGGGGCGCCTCTCCCATTACTGATGGCTGCCATGGTGACCAGATAGTGCTGGGTGGGAGGGCGGGGGTGGGGGACTTGGAACATCCAGGGCTGCACCACAGGCCCATACAGGGCTCTGGGGACACATAAGTTTTCTGAGCATCCCTGAGTCCTCCTCTGCCTGCTGGGCAAGCTGCAGCATTAATCATGTCTCTGGCCTCCAGCTGGGCCTTAATACTTGACCAGACCAGGCAGGCCTCATACCTCCCACATGCTGGGCCTGTCTCTTCCTGGTCTGATGGGCGGGACGGACCCCTGCCCACACAGAGTGCACGGTCAGGAATAATGAGTAGGAGGTACAGTGAGCAGACTAACAAAAAGATTGATGGGAAAGTCAAGGGTGCACCGAGCAGGTGGCATTTGTAGGTGAAGTCTGAAGGAAGTTACGATCCCTGCTAGCGCCTGGGGGAATAACATTCTAGGCAGCGGGAATAACCAGTTGCAAAGGCCCTCGGGCTGGACTGTAGGGTGGGGGGAGGGCTCCTAGAGGCACAGTGAGGTGGCCAGTGTAGCAAATGGGAGCAAGATGGAAAGGAGAGCATGAGGGTAGGTTGAGTCCCAGCGAGAAGCTGGCTTTTTACTCTGCATGATGGAAGCCATGGAAGGCTGTGAGCAGAGGGAGGACAGCAAGCAGGCTCCTTCTGGTATCTGTGTGGGATAAGCAGGAAGCCAGGATAACAGGCAGGAGCCACTAGGGGGGGGTTCAGGGCCACAGGAGGCTGTGCATGTACAGAGAGGTGACTGAATTCGTAAACATTCAGGGCCAACTGAATGTGTTGCTCAACCGGATGAAGGTTGAGGAGGAGAGACGTGTGCCTCCTCAGTCCTCTCTATTTTCACCCATACACCTGAAGGTCAGGTCAGGCCTCCCACAGGGCCCACACTGATTGTCGCACTCTACATCTTAAAGGCTTTGGGAAGAGGTCCGACTGTGGGAGGGAAAGCAGAACACAAGAATGTGGGAACCCTGGAGGGTTGTCAGTGTCAGGGAAGGTGATATCCCCAACAGGTGACCTCGATCATGGCCACTGGGGGCTTCAGGCACAGGGCCTGATCAATGGACAGTAGAGTATCACCAGGGTTGTTCCCGATGGAACCAGTAGTCTTGATCCAGCCTCTGAGTCCCAGCACATGAGTGCCCACTCCCTCTGCCTCCCCTGCAGGCCTGTGTTAAACCTGCTGGAGGGGAGGCCTGCCAGGTACTCAGGGTCATGGATAGCAGCAGGTGGCTCTGAGGCCAGGAATGGTGAAATCCGAGGGAGGGACGGGACAGGGCTGGAGAAGCATGCTGGAGGGCCCTGGAAGGAGAATTATCGGCGAAGGGCGGGTGCTCACCGTGCCCCACATCGCGGACACTGAATGGTGGGGTGGGGGGGCCCAGGGTGGGCACGGGGCACTACGGAGCGGGTACCGGGTCCAGGACCGGCGGGCGCCGGGCAGACTCCGTCCCCCGCTGCTCCGCGCCTCGCTTTCCTCCACTGGAAAATGGGCAGGAGCGCGGGCCCGTCTCCAGGACGCATCGCGTCAATGCCGGGTCTTATACGCCCTTGGTCGCCGCCGCCGCCTCTGGGAGACAGAGCACCCTTGCGCCCTCAGGGTCTCGGACGCCGCGACAAGCCCCAAGTCCCCGCGGCCCGCGCCCCCTTCGGGGCGGAGCTTGCGCCGGCCCCGCCCCCCAGCCCCAGCGCTCTGCCCGGCGCGCCCCCGGCCCAGCTGCGGCGCGTGACGCGAGGCGCGCGGCTCCGGCGGCCACCGCGGGCGGGCGCAAGCGGCGGCGGCGGCCGACGAGCGGGCGACATGGCGGCAGCCGGGACGGCGGCGGGGACGGCGGGACCCGAGCCCATGCCGAGCTACGCGCAGCTGGTGCAGCGCGGCTGGGGCAGCGCGCTGGCGGCGGCGCGGGGCTGCGCGGACTGCGGCTGGGGGCTGGCGCGCCGCGGCCTGGCCGAGCACGCGCACCTGGCGCCGCCCGAGCTGCTGCTGCTGGCGCTCGGCGCGCTCGGCTGGACGGCGCTGCGCTCGGCGGCCACCGCGCGCCTCTTTCGGGTCAGTGCCACCGAGGGCCGGGACGTGGGGCCGCGGGCTGGGGGGGCCGGGCTGTTATCGGGGGCCCGGGCCACGGACCCCGGGCTCTCGCGTGCCCCTTTCTGCCTCTACGGGCCGGGTCGCTGGAACGTGGGGCGCCTGCGGCTGGAGGAGCTGGTCCCTTTAGGGCTGAGAGGGGTGGGGGTGGGGTGGATGCGGGGGTGTGGCCGAGCTGTAGGAACGCCGGGCCGTGGGGACCCCCACACGGATGGGGTGTTCGGGTTGTAGGGGAGCCAGGGCAGACTTAGACCCGTCAGTGCCGGACAAGGCGGCCCCGGGCGGTGGGAGACCCCGGGCCGCCGCGCGCCCTTTTAGGAGGGCCGAACCCGGGATGGAGGAGCGGAGGACGCGGGCGAGGTGGGCTAAGAGCACTGGAGCCGCCTGCGCCTTGCGCCTCGGGGCCATGCGGAGCGCGCTCGGAACCGGAGAGGGGCCCGAGGTCCTTGGGGCGGCGGAGCCGACTCCTCCGCTGCTACCGGGAAGAGGCCGGAGCTACCCGGTCGCTGCCTCGCGCATGTCTGGAGTCAGCGCCACCCTCCGACGTGGGGAGGCAAAGGCCTGGGCTCCCCGACCACGCCGGTGGTCGCAGTCTTGGGAGGTGGCACGGCCTGGGTCTCCAGGGCTGGACTGGGCTGCCTCCGAGGGGCTGCGTCCGAATTGCCCAGTTTCTAGCGAGTCTGAGGAGGCTACCGCTCCAGTTGGAGAGTGACCCTGTGGGTGACATTGGCGACTGGCCTCCCTCCCATCCTTAGGGAGGGGTCGCTGCTAGGAGAGCTGCTGGGAAGGCATTTGGGCCCCTAGCTTGGCTGCGACTCCCCCATGGACCGACTGGGGACACCCCGCCCCAATCTGGCTGGAGGTGGCAGGGGGTGCAGGGACAGAGTGCTCGGCGCCAACAAAGGGGCCTTTCTCTACTGGCTGGGAAGAGGCTGGCTCTTGTTAAGTCAAGGATAGGGTGTTGTTTGGCCGCCACTGTCCCCACCACCGTCCCCGTATCACCCACATGGGGAAGAGACCCCAGCCACCACCCTGCTCCAGGGAGGGGAAAGCAGGCACATGTGCCCCTCCACAGGTCAGCCTTGGTCCCCCTATACTTTCCCAATTTCCAGCTGGGAAGTGGGAGATCCAGGAAGTTGAGGGTCAGAGCCCAGGCGGGGCATGTGGTTGGTCTGGGACAACCAGAGTGGAGCCACCTCCCTCCCGGAGGAGCAGGCTTGGCAATGAGGGGAGGCTGGTGGCAAGATCGCAAACACCCTCCCTTTTGGAACCCCCGGAGCTACCGTCAGTCCAGGTGGGACGAGAGCAATTCCAGGCTCGCCCTTCCCAAGAAATGGGTGGAAGGGCTGCCCTCTCCTCCAAAGCTCATCTTCTTGGCAGCCGCCTGGTTGCCAGGGGTTACTGAAACTGGCTCCAGCTGTCTCCATGGCAACTGTTGGCGCTGGGGGGGGGGGGGCCCTCAAGCCTCTCCTGGAGGGAAGGGGGCGGGCTTGACCCAGCAGCCCTGGAGCCCCGCCCCCAGGGAGCTTGAGGCCCAGGCTCCCGGACTCCAGGGGATCTGTGCCCCCCTCCTCAATTTCTCCATGCCTCACCACTGCATGACCCCTCTTCCTTTGAGTCCTCCCTGGTGTCCCCCTAGGTCCCTGTGGCTCAGCTCGTGTCTTACCATCTCACTGAGCATTCTTTCCTTGCCCTCTCCCCTTTCCCTCTCTGCCCCGTTCCCCCCTCCGTCCCTCCACATTTTCATGCTCTCCCCCAGCTACCCACCCCATCTTCCCCAACCCACTTCTCTCTACCCCCAAATTCTGCCTCCGAGGTACCTCCCATAGGGATCACTTGGGCCTCCGGCCCCATCTCCGTTCTGCCAGATGCCCCCATGCTCACCTCCAGGCTCTCTTCACAGGTTTATCTCCACAGTCCCCTTCATATCTTCTCTTTAACCCCCCCTCCCTCCTCCCTGTTATATCCCCAAGCGCCCTCTGTGACCCCCAACTCCCCTGGGCTGACCTCATTGGTCTCCCTTGTCTTACACTCACACGTCCCCCTCCTTGCCATCAGGGCTTTCCCTCAGGTCTTCCCTCACCCCCCTCCCCACCCTGCACCGGACAGCTGGGCACTAAGTTTAGCCCTTGGCTGGCACACGTGGGCTCTGGTTACGCTCCAGGCGACTGTGGGTACTGGACCCGGCCCTCCCCAACACCACCCAGCCTGGAGGGCCCCTGAGCCTGGGTTTCCTGGCCCTGGGCCCCTAGCACTGATGGCCACCCACCTTCTCACCCGTAGCCCCTGGCCAAGCGGTGTCGCCTCCAGCCTAGAGATGCCGCCAAGATGCCTGAGAGCGCCTGGAAGTTTCTCTTCTACCTGGGTGCCTGGAGCTACAGCGCCTACCTGCTCTTCGGCACCGACTACCCCTTCTTTCACGACCCACCCTCTGTGTTCTACGGTAGGGGCCTTGCCAGATGGAGCAGGGTCGGGGAGGGTTCTGCTCTGCACATGGAGAGGGGTACGTGGGGGAGCCAGACACTCATCACACGTCTCATGCTGGATATCTTCCCCAAGACAAGGCCCCAAGGTAGCCCCAAGACAAGGGTGATCAAGGGGCTTTGGAGACAGGAAAATGACCTCTTTAGACACTGGTCCTATTAGGGCTCAGGGAGGCACAATGAATGAGGTGAGCCCTTGTGTGGGCCCAGGTGGGCATTCCAGGTGTCTGGAACAGCATGTGCAAAGGCCCTGGGGCATGCGTGGGCTTGGTGCATGAGGACAAGAGGAACATAGGAGGAGTTTGAGTTTTCTCCCAAATGAGATGGGTTTGTGAATCATAAAAAGCTTCTGGCTACCATGTGGAGGGAGGAGAGTCTTGGACAAGGAAGAAAGTGGCCCAGTGGGCCTTACGTGGCTTATGTGGCTTTGACCAGCTTGGCAGAGAGACAACGGTGGTGTGAAATGGCTGCAGCCGTTGACTGGGTCAGATATAAGGGTTGTCAAGGCCTGAGCTTGGTGGCACAGGCAGGAAGGTGACGGCAGTGCCCTTTATTGTCAACAGGCAGCCTGTTACAGAAAACCCTGTGACGGGGATGTCAGGATTTCTCTATTCCTGTGCTGACCATCCGGGCTGTGTACCAGGGACACACATGGACATGTTTCCTGCCGTGTGACACAAACAGTTTCAGAAGGCTCCTGGTGGCACCAAGCCCCACGCTCCCATCAGAGGGCTGGGCACAGAGCTGCTGTGTTTCGGTGTCCTGGTGACAAGCCTGTCTTGGTGGGACCATGTCACCCACGTGGCCATTCTTATAAATCCCTAGAGGGCAGGTTTTAGCCGTCATTCAATTTTTCCTTTATGTGAAGGAACCACAATGGAACTGTCTCAGTTTCAGGCCTGGAGCTTTTTCTGGCTTTTTCTTACAAATTATGCTGTGATCACATGCTTGCAGGTTAGCTGCTTATTCGCATGTGCGTTTAGCGGGCGCCTACTGTGTACCCGGCACTGTGCTGACACGGCTGTGAGCACAAAAGCTCCCAGCCTTGATGTCTTGTGGTGCCAGTGAAATGCGAAATCTGTGAACAGCCTGATGAGAAAACTTGGGGGAAAGGGGGGGGGGGAGGGAGAATTTTCTACAGGAGTGAGGATGGCCTCCCCAAAAGTGACTTTTGTTGTTGTTGTTGTTTTTATTTTATTTTTTTGGGGGGGGACAGAGAGAGACAGAGCATGAACGGGGGAGGGGCAGAGAGAGAGGGAGACACAGAATCGGAAACAGGCTCCAGGCTCTGAGCCATCAGCCCAGAGCCTGACGCGGGGCTCGAACTCCCGGACCGCGAGATCGTGACCTGGCTGAAGTCGGCCGCTTAACCGACTGCGCCACCCAGGCGCCCCCAAAAGTGACTTTTGAATGGGGACCTGGAGGTGCCTAGAGCAGATCAGAACTGCACTGGCCACTGGGGATGGGCACACTCCTGGCAGATCAGAGCAGCGAGGAGCCCCCCAAGACAGGGGGTACTTCCCGGAGGGAGCAGAGGGGGGTTTTGACAGGCCCAGATGAGCAGGGGAATGAGGGCAGGAGCCAGGGCACAGAGGGGCTCTGCCCAGAATGAGAGAGAAGTGGCTGGTTTGAGAAATGGTTTGAAGGTGGAACTGGTAGGATTCTTTGCCAAGCCCGAGGCTGGGGTGAGCCAGGAGAGTGGGGAGGACTCCAGGGGCTGGGATCTGGAGTGGAGGTTGGTGTGTATGTGTGTGGGGGAGGGAGGTGGGGGGGGGGTTCAGGGAGAGCAGGAGCTGCGTTTGGGACACCCAGGAGCTGCTCCCAGAAGCCAGAGAGGGGGAATGTGGCGGGGGTGACACCAGAGCAGCAGGCGGATGTGAACGTGGAGAGCAGGCTGGCAGTCCGTGAACGGAGCCCGGCCCCCGAGGGCGCGGAGGTGCAGACAGAGTCTGGATGATGAATCGTATTTGTGCCCCCCACCACCACCACCCTGCCTCAGACCTAGAGCTTGAAGCTGGAGGGGGACGCTCACCCATGGTAAAAGTCCTGCCAGCGTGATAGGTGGAAAACTCGGTGTCCTGTTTCCACAGTGAGCTCTGTGCATTGAGGCGCCTCCACGTTCCTTCCTTCTTTTTTTTTTTTTTTCATGTTTATTTATTTATTTTGAGAGACAGAGAGGGAGAGCGTGAGTGGGGGAGGGGCAGAAAGCGAGACGGAGAGAGAATCCCAAGCAGGCTCCACGCTGTCGAGCACAGAGCCCGGCACGGGGCTCGATCTCACGAACCTTGAGATCATGACCCTGAGCCGAAATCAAGAGTCAGATGCTTAACTGACTGAGCCATCCAGACGCCCCGACATCCCTTCCTTCTAAAGAGGGACAGAAGCACCCGGCGGCTGTGTGTGTTGGGGGGCCTCCACTGCCTGCAGCATTCCCGCGTGGCCGAGGACAGAACTCGGAGGGAGGGCCCTGCCACAAGTGTGGGTTTTGCTGTCAAGCTTTGGGGAGCCCCCAGACCTGGCAAAGTGGTGGGAGGAGATCTAATCCACTGATGGGGGAGGGGTGGCTGCATTTTTTGTTATTAGGTAAAATATACGTGACATAAAATTAACTAAAATTCGCCCGTCACAAGTAATGCATGAGTCCGCTTATACAGGGTCCTGGAGTAGCCAGATTCACAAAGACAGGAAGTGGACCGGTGGGTGCCACGGCTGGGGGAGGGGACGGGGAGCGGGTGTTCAGTGGGGACAGTTTCAGTTTTCCAAGATGAAAAGAGTTCTGGGGATTGGCTGGAGTTTTATAACATGAAAGGAGTTCACACATAACAGTGTGAACATATGAATGCTACTGAACTTAAAAATGGCTCAGATGGCAATGCGTATGTTGCACGTGTTTTATCATAGTTTAAACAAATTCACCATTTGGGGGCGCCCAGGTCGCTCAGTCGGTTTAGCTTCCGACTTCGGCTCCTGTCATGATCTCGCGGGTTTGTGGGTTTGAGCCCTACATCGGGACCTCTGCTGTCAGCGCAGAGCCTGCTTCGGATCCTCTGTCCCCCTCTCTCTGCCCCTCCCCTGCTTGCATGTGCACTCTCTCTCTCTCTCTCAAAAATAAATAAACATTAAAAAAAATATACAATTTAAAAATTCTCCATTTTAAAGTGAACAGTTCAGAGGCATTTAGTGCATTCCCAATCTTGTGCCACCATCACCTCTGCCTAGTTCCAGAACATTTCCATCACGCCAGAAGGAGACCCTGTCCCCATGAGCAGCACTCCCTCCCCGGCCCCTGGCACCCCCGAATCTGCTTTCTGTCTCTACGGAGTCTCCTGTTCTGGACGTTTCATACACATGGGATTGTGTGTCACGTGACCTCTTGTGTCTGGCTTCTTTCACTCAGCCTCTTGTTTTTGACGTTCATCCACACGGTCGTGTGTGCCAGCGCATCGCTCCTTTCTAGAAACAGCTGAGTGATGTTCCGTCGTGTGGCCAGACCACGTTTTGCTCACCCCCTCACTAGTTGACGGGCACTCTGGGTTGCTTCCACCTTTTGGGGATTGTGAACAGTGCCGCTGTGGATGCGCGTGTACACGGAGCCCTGGTTTTCGTTCCCTTGAGCACATACCAGGCGTGGACTCGCTGGATGACGGAGCTTGTGTGTTCACGGCTGTTGAAGCCGCTATGGGGAGCGGACAGTCGGGAACAGGCTCTGGAAGGTCAGGGGGAGCTGGGGCGGAGCCGGGCGGGAGGCAGCGGTGCCCGGCCCAGGGTCAGGGTGGCGAGGGCAGAGGAAGTGAGCAGAGGTATGGATGGAAGGGGGCCCTGGATGGGGGTCCAAGTGGATCCCGGGTGCATAAGAGGTCAAGGCACAGACGAAGAATTGTCAGTGAGGCGAGGGCACTGAGTATTTTTAGGGGACGGCCAGGCTTCCGGGGAACATGAGGGTCTGGTTCCAGGTCTGTGAGGCTGGGGGACAGGAGGCCCCGGATGGAGCCCAAGGAGGCCGTTTTAGGGAGTGGCCAGAGAACAAGACACAGTCCAGAGAAGTCCAGGTCAACGCAGACAGAGCCCTCTTGGGGAGGAAGTAGAGGTGATGGGGAGAGCTGAGGGGTCAGTGTCACCGGGAGGGTGTGAAGCCTGCATATGGGTGGGCACAGGTGCCAGGAGGAATGGGGGTGGCTGCAGGAGCCGGTGAAGGGGAGTCACAACCCACCTGGTGGGACAGTCCGTACTCATGGCATTGGCAGGTCCGACTTCTGCCTCAGCCGTCCCGCCCAGCATGGAGAGGCAGGGGGCAGCCTCCATCCAGCTGGGATTGGAGAGCCCAGGCCAGGGGCATCGGGGCTGGCTCAGGAGAGCCCGATGAGTAAGAGAAGATGGGAAGGGGGGCCAAGCCAGAGTTGGAAATCCTGCAAGGGACAGATTTCAGGGGTAGGAGCACCTTTTTCTATAAATCTAGAGCTGTTCCGAAAAATAACAGCTATTCGTAAAAAATAACGGGTAGAGAAGGAGAACAGAAAACCGGCGACCAGGACACCTGCAGAAATGGGTGGCATGCCCTGGCTTGTGGAGGACGCACCCCAGCTTGAGGCGTCCTGGAGGCCCCGTAGGTCCCTGCCAACACAGTCCTGCTATCCCCAGACTGGACGTCGGGCATGGCGGTACCACGGGACATCGCAGCCGCCTACCTGCTGCAGGGAAGCTTTTACGGCCATTCCATCTATGCCACGCTGTACATGGACGCCTGGCGCAAGGACTCAGTGGTCATGCTCGTCCACCATGTGGTCACCCTGGTCCTCATCGTCTCCTCCTATGCCTTCCGGTGAGTCCGGGAGCAGGCAGGAGGGCACAGGGCACAGCACGAGCACAGAGAGGAGGCTGGCATGGGGCACAGGCTAATGACTGTAGGGGAAGGGGGCCACGGTGAGTATCCGCGGGGGGGAGGGGTGGTTATGAAGAGAGATTCCAGAGGGACGGGGTATATCAAGTGCAGAGAACCCCCCACTCTGCTCATCCCCCCATCCATCCCCTTCCAACCCCACGGCAGCCTTGGCCGGGTCACGTGGCAAGTGTTTCCTGGCCGCCTGCCACGCACGGGTGTGCGTGGTGCAGCTATGAGCACGAGAGACCGACCCTGGCATTCTAGAGCCACTGCAGCCAGCACATGTGGCCCCTGAGTGCTTCAGATGTAGCCTATCCGTACTTCAACACGCATAGGTGTAAAATCCCACGCAATTTCAAAGGCAAAGGAGAGTGAATACACGTGGCCAATGCTTTTGCTATACAACCGCATGTTAAGATGACAATATTTTGGATGTACTGAGTTCATTAGCATATAGCATTAAAATTAATTTTTATCTCTTCTTCTTTGCTGGTATGTGTGGTTTGTTTTTTGTTGTTTTTTTTTTTTTTAATGTGGCTGCTAGACAATCTAAAATAACAGACGGTTCACGTCCTCTTCCTATTGGACTAGCTGATCTAGCTACACTCTCCAGTACGGGAGCTGCTGGCCACTCGGGCCTATTTCAGCTTTAATTACACGGAAGTAAAGTCGTATATTCTGTTCAGCCACACCAGCCACATTTCCACTGCTCAGTGGTCACGTGTGGCTGATGGCTCTCGTATTAGACAAGGCAGGTTTAGAACATGCCTCTCATTTTAGAAAATTCTATCAGCACTGCTGTGGACTAGAATCCGATGATGAAACCCAAGCAAACAAATGAGAAACGAACTCAAGAGTTTGTTTAAAAGTGATACCTGTGAAGAAAAATCAAGTCCGGAGATCAGGGCCGCAGGGGTAGTGAGGTACAGATGGGTGGCTGGGTGACAGGTGAGCCAAGACTGAAGGGAGGTGAAGGAAGGCTCCACGAACACTGGGGAGGTACACATTAGGGGATGGTGACAGCATGTGCAAAGGGCCCGCGGCACATGAGCTGTCAAGAGGGCAGAGTGAAAGAGCCCAAGCCACACCAGGCTGAATTCAGGCCCAGTGGCCCAAGCAGCTGTAAGGTGGAATGCTGAGGAGGGCTAGTGGGACTGCCTTCAGGCTCCTTCAGAGCCTAGTGCCAACTTGGCCTTTCCTGGGCAAGTCTGCAGCTTGCAGCAGTGTTCAGGTTAAACAAACAAAAAACCTAGGAGTGTTAGCATGGCAGTGATGTTTAAGGTGAGGGAAAAACTTGTAGGGGATCTGGATACAAAATGGCCCAGGCCACTGAGGGTCAGGGGTCCCAGAGATGAGACGGGACAGACAACTTCCAGGGAGGCTCCTAGGTCACCTGGGGACAGTGAGACAGGGAGGGTGCAGATGGGGCTGCGGAGGGGCAGGTACAGCTTGGGTGTTGCCACTGACCTGGCCAGTGGCAGGAATGGGCAAGTCACGTGGGCCAGGGAGGACAGCTTCGAAGGGGCCTACAGGAAGCTTGGGGTGCAGCCTTGCTGCAGGGCAAGGGTCCCCAGTGTAACCCGCTCTCTCCTGTCCCACTTCCTCCCCCCAGGTACCACAATGTGGGCATCCTCGTGCTCTTCCTGCATGACATTAGCGACGTGCAGCTGGAATTTACCAAGCTCAATGTCTACTTCAAGTCTCGCGGAGGCTCCCACCACAGGCTCCATGCGCTGGCCTCCGACCTGGGCTGCCTCAGCTTCTGCCTCAGCTGGTGAGTGGGGGGGCAGGGAAGGAGCGGGGCCAGGCAGGGGAGGAGGTGGGGCTGGCGAGGAGGGGCGGGGCACTCAGCGGGAGGAGGTGGGGTTGGTGAGAAGGGGCGGGGCACTCAGGGGAGGAGGTGGGGCTTGTGGGAAGGGGTGAGGCCAAGCGGGGAAGGAGGTGGGGCTGGTGAGGTGGGCAGGGCCTCCCGGATGGGAGAGCCACGGGATTGGGGGGGGGGGGGGGGGGGACGGAAGCAGGGCAGAATCAGGATTGGGCCGGAAAGGACAGAGCGGGAATGGAAGACGGATGGGCAGGGGTGGGCGAGGAGACAGGGGTGGGTAGGGATGTGCAGGGACAGGTGGACGAGTCCAGATGGGACAGCACAGGGGCCGAGTGGGGCAACCCTCCCCCTCTCCCAGACAGCTTCCCCCACCCACCCCTCCCCGCTGCAGGTTCTGGTTCCGCCTCTACTGGTTCCCGCTCAAGGTTCTGTACGCCACGTGTCACTGCAGCCTGCGCTCAGTGCCTGACATCCCCTTCTACTTCTTCTTCAATGCGCTCCTTCTGTTGCTCACCCTCATGAACCTCTACTGGTTCCTGGTGAGTCGGAGCCCCCAGCTCCTTGCCCACCGGCTGCCCCTCAGTTGGTAGTCCTGTCCTGGCCCCCCGGCCCCAAGCAGTGGTCCAGGCACAGGCCGTTCTCGGGCACACCCGGGGCGGGGCGTATTCGGCAGCAGGAACGGCGCGTGCGCTGGGCCGGTGGCCCCGGAGCGCGCGGCCTCTAGGAGGGCAGCAGGATCAGGGCGGAAGTGGCCTTTTCTCACCGGTGCCTCCCCCTCCCACAGTACATCGTGGCCTTTGCTGCCAAGGTGCTGACGGGCCAGGTACGCGAACTGAAGGACGTCCGGGAATACGACGCGGCAGAGGCCCAGAGCCCCAAGGCCAGCAAAGCTGAGTGAGTGTGGAGGGGCCGCCGCCCCGGTTCGTTCCTTTAGCCACGTCTGTCCGGCCCCGCGCTCTGTGGGCCGGCCCCGGAGACAAGGCAGCGGATGATGTCGCCACGCCACGGACGCTGCATCCAAAAGAGCCTGCATCCAAAAGAGACTGTAATAAAGGCATGGATGATGTAGCAACAGAGTTAGATGCTGTAAGGACAGACAGGAAGTGCGTAGACAGGTGTGGGGGTGGGGGCAGACTGGCGAAAGGCAAGAATCGGAGTAGGAGCCGTGAGGCCAAGCTGAGGAGCTGGTCCAGTGGGTGAGCAACCATTAGCCAGGCCAGAGAGTGACCTTATCTAAGCAGGTGGCAGTGGAGGTGGGGATGCGGGGGTGCCATGGTGGCCCAGAGAGCCCCCACTCTGTCCATGTTGACTCTTCCCGGCCTTGAGGTCCAGCAGGGCAGCCCAGTGGTCAGCCAAGCAGGAGGTAAGGCTGGGGGCTCAGGCCCTAGGAGTCCTAGGGAAGGAGGAAAAAGGGGGGTCCTCATCAAGCAACATGGAGGTAGGCCCCCAGGACTCACCAGCCCCAGGTTGTAAGCCAGATGGTATATTCAAAGCCCCTAGCCTGGAGGGGCCCCAGGAGTGAATGGAGGCAGGTTTGGGTGGCCAGCAGAGTCTAGGGTGCACGGCGCCCCGGGGACAACACGAGGAGGGTTTGAGCAGCAGCGAGGTCGGAGGCTCCCGACGACTCACAAGGCACTGAGCCAGTGGCCCCTGTGACTTGGCTGCTGGAGGCCTCATCAGTGAACGACCTGGGAAGGGTGGTTTCAGGGAAGCAGTGGGCTCAGAGCTCGATGCGATAGGTCAGAACGGGCAGTGAGGAGGGTGAGAGAAGCAGAGATTTAAAACATCTCCTTGGAGTTCAGAGGCAGGGGAGCAGAGAACTGGAGGATTAGCAGAGCAGAGAGCTGAATCAGAGGAGGGCTCTGTGGCTGGTTCACATGAATAAAAGCACTTTGCACCCTCAAAGCAGGAGACTACAAGTGGGGACTGCTAAGGCCAAAAAGCTGGCACCCAGGGCAGAGAGGGACCAGACAGGTGAGCAGGGGTCACAGACATGAGAGGCTGGGCAGCAGGTGTGGTCTCCCCAGCTGGATTGTGTGTGGGCCTGTTGGCCAAGGTGACTGATCATCACGAGGCCGTCACTGTCATCGGGGCATGTGGGCACAGGGGCCGTAGTGGGAGGAGGAGAGTGATCAGATCCCAACTGTGCTGTTTTAGGCGAAACAAATAAAAAGAAACAAAGACAATCCAAGACTTCAGGGCTGTGTGCACTGGCAGAGGGGGATTAAGAGTCTAGTTTGGGGGATGTTAGATCGTCCAATGTCCAGGGAACATGAATTGGCCATTCCACAAAGACTTCAGTGAGGTCTCGCCGAAGAGTCTGACCAACCCTCAGAGGCTTCCAGAAAAAGCAACGGCTAAAGAGAACTCCAGGGGTGGGAGAGGGGAGCACCTGCTTGGCCAAAACTAAAAACCCGAAAGATCTTCCTGCTGTAAACTAGTGAACTCCTGGTGGAGATGTCCTTGCAATGCAGAGCCCAAGGCAAAGAGCAGGCCAGACCACCCAGCCCTGCTCAGTGCTGCCCCCTCCTCTGTCTGGCCTGCGAATGCCCAGCCAGAATGTGCGTTGAGGAGCTGGCACCTGGCCGGCATTTCCAGTAGGATGAAAGTACAAACTCCGTGCACAAATGGCAGGGCATACCAGGGAACACGCTGCCACGATCGGCCCCATGGGCATCACGAGCAGAAGAACCAAGTTCCCCAAGGTTGGCTAGAGTTAGCTCAGTTGGGTATAAAATGGAATGGGATAAAAAGCAAGGAGCATGTGGAACATGCTACAGAAAAGTGGTCAGGACGCCTCCAAACCATCAGGTCACGGAAGACAAGGAGGCTGAGGAACTGTCCCAGATCAGAGGAGACTAAGAAGACACGGTGACTGAATGCAGTGTGGGATCGTGGACCAGAAAAAGGACATCCGTGGAAAAACTGGCAAAATCCAAATAAGGCCTACACTTAGTTCACAGCACTGTCCCAGCCTTGGTTTCCTAGTGTGACAAATACACTGTGGAGGTGTAAGACGGTAACATTCAGGGAGGCTGGGTGAGGGCTACACCCGAGCCCCCTGTACTGTCTTTGCAGCATCTCTGCCAATCTACAATTATCCGAAAATAAAAATCTTACTAAGAAAAACAAAAGGTGTGAAAAACCATCACAAATGACGTTGGATGTCATTTTACGTTGCCGGGGCCCTCGTAACAAAGTACCACACGTTGGGGGAGCTTTAAAACAACCGAAATTTATCCCTCACGGTTCTGGAGACCAGAAGTCTAAGATTGCCAGCAGGGCCGTGCTCCCTCTGACGTCTCTAGCAGAGGATCCTTCCGTGTCTCTTCCAGCTTCTGGGGACTCCAGGTGTTTCTCTGCATCACCCCAATCTCCATTTTCTGTCTTCGCATGACCTTCTCCTCTCTGGCTCTTCTCTCTTGTAAGGACACTTGTCCTTGGATTTAGGGCCCACCCTAAAGCCAGGATGAGGTCATCCCAGATCCCTTCACTTACATCTGCAGAGACCTTCTTTTCCAAATAAAGTCACATTCACAGGTGCCAGAGATTAGGATGTGGACGTACCTTTTTGGGGACCACTCCTCGCCCTACTGTGCGTGTTAAGACTCGTACAATTAGATACAGCTGAAGAGAGAATGCTAACTGAAAAGCTGTGAACAAGTGGCCCAGAAGACAGCGAAAACAGTTGGAAAATATGACAGCTAGAATTCTAAGAATCCCCTGGGCTAGCTGAGTCCTCACAGGAGAACAGAGAGAGACCGTATGAGAAGATGTAACGTGGAGCATTTTCCAGATGTAAAGATGTAAACCGTAAAGAGGACGAATAAAAAGACATCCAGGCCTCAAACACACCACGGTGAAAAATGCAAAACAGCCACAGAAAAGATGGCCAATGAACCATAACACTAACAGCAGCGAGGGACGCTGGACGACCGTGGAGGAAACTAGCATGTCAAACGCTGAAGCAACTGGGAATTTCACACGAATTTTTTTTTTTTTTTTTTGAGAGAGAGAGCGCGCGTGTGCATGCTTATGAGTGGGGGAGGGGCAGAAGGAGAGGGAGAATCTCAAGCAGGCTCCGCCCTGTCAGCGCAGAGCCCAACGTGGGGCTCCATCCCACGAACCCTGAGATGAGAACCTGGACCGACATCAAGAGTCGGGCGCTTAACTGAGCCACCCAGGTGCGCCCTTCATACACAGTTTTGACAGCATTTGCTCGAGGACGCCTGGCTGGCTCAGCCAGTGGAGCACAAGACTCTTGACCTCAGGGTCATGAGTTTGAGCCCCTCTTTGAATATAGAGTTTACTTTTAAAAATGAATAAAATCTTGGGGCGCCTGGGTGGCTCGGTCGGTTGAGCGTCCGACTTCGGCTCAGGTCACGATCTCACGGTCAGTGAGTTCGAGCGCCGCGTCGGGCTCTGGGCTGACAGCTCAGAGCCTGGAGCCTGTTTCAGATTCTGTGTCTCCCTCTCTCTGACCCTCCCCTGTTCATGCTCTGTCTCTCTCTGTCTCAAAAATAAATAAACGTTCAAAAAAAAAATTTAAAAAAAAATAAAATCTTTAAATAAAAACAATTACTCCAGAGACAGGACACCCACAAGAACGAAACCTATGAAAATGTACCATGCATAGATCTCGATGGGTATATTTCAGAAAACAGAAACACTATCCCAAGAGGCAGATCAGCAGATGAAATGATACATACCTGGGTGAAAAATTTTAAATGCCTAATTTGATATTTAAAGAGAGTGAGGGGCGCCTGGGTGGCTCAGTCGGTTGAGCGACCTACTTCGGCTCAGGTCACGATCTCACGGTTTGTGAGTTCGGGCCCCGCGTCAGGCTCTGTGCTGACAGCTCGGAGCCTGGAGCCTGCTTCCCAGTCTGTGTCTCCTTTGCTCTCTGCCCCTCCCCCACTCATGCTGTGTCTCTGTCTCAGAAATAAATAAACGTAAAAAAAAAAAAAAAAAATTTTTTTTAAAAAGTGAGACCTGATGTAGTAAATATCAAAATGGGGTTGGGGCCTTTGCACTTGGCAGGAGGGTGGGGTTTACCATTAGCAGATAGTAAATACTTCTGTTAATGCTATTGGGGCATAGAGGGCAGCCCGGAAAAAAAAAAAACAAAACAGGTACAACAAAATAAATGCAAAAAAGAAGGTTAGTGAAAGCAGGATAAGTAATGCAAAAGAAGAGGGTAGAATCCCAAATATCACGCATCCAAATACGCATACGCATGAAATAATCATAATGGTTGCAAGACTTTTTTTTTTCTTTCAATATCCACCTCTCTACTGGTTAAAAGACTTCAAGTCCAGAGTACGTGAAAGTTGCGAGTAAAAGGATGGGACAGGAAATTCAGGTGGCATTCTTGATCTGGAACGTTCCACAGTGTACAACCCAGAATCTCCACTTGAGGGGACTGAGGGAAGTGGTCTGGGCTCACAAGCCGCCCAGAAGCTGGGTGAACAGATGTCCTTTTGAAGCACAGGGCATTTCTCACAACTGACCAAACCCAGCCCCCGGGGGAAATCTCAAGCACTCAGAACCAGGATCGTGCAGGCTGCACGGACAAAAATGCAGTGAGGTTTGAGAACAGCAAGGAATGACGACGGGGACCACTTTTAATTCGGGAGCTGCAAAAACAAAACGTGCCAGCGAGGTAGCACCACCCCCGTCCTCACTGTGCTCGGCCTCATTCTCTCTCTCTTCTCACCCCTTCCCCCTCCCAGAGCCCCTGGTCATCTGGCGGGGACTTACACAGCTCAAGTGCCCCTCACCCAGCCCCTCAGTCTGAAGCCCCCGTCATCGCCTCAGGCTCTGCCCGGATCACCAGCCATGGGGGGGGGGGGGGCCCTCCTCACCCCACACTCGCTCTGCTGACCTGCCCCACGGTACCCACCACCATTTCCTTGCTGGCCTTCCCCCCTCCCAGGCCCCTTTCATTTCATTCACCCCAACTTCCAGGTTTCTCTCCCAGCTCACGGTGCTCCTCTGTGCACCAATCTCCGTCTCCAGGTCTGCTTGACATCCCTAGCATCTTTGAAAACATCCGGAACCGGCCCCCATTCCCACCCCAAACATCCTCTCCGGAATAGTTTTTCCATTGCGGTTGAAGGAAACTCAGGGTGAAGACCTGGCCAAGCCCTAGGGAGTTCCCTCACTCCCTCTCTTCCTTACCTCTGAGGAAACATCCAGAATCCACCCGAGACGCTGCCTGCCCTCATTCATCACCCTCCAGCTTCCGCCCTTGTTCTGATTCTTTTTTTTCCCCATAGTGGTGCAATGAACCTGAAAAGCATAAATCTGACATCATAGAGAAGCCACACATCCCCCCAAAATACTGACCCTAGTTTTGAGGGGGAGGGGTGCTTGGAAGCTTGTACAGAAAAATAGACCAGCATCATTGGGAAAGTTCTGATAAAAAGGCACATGTGAGGGTACCCATCCTTGAAGGTATTAAACATAATATATAGAAACCGAAACAGAGCTGAGTCCATAAATAGAATAGACTCTAGTCCTAAAGATCACTGGGAGGCAGGAGCTGTCAGAATACTTGGTAACCATCTGGAGAAGAGCAAACCTTCGTGGGATCTCGAATCAGCCCGAGGGCAAACTCCCCACGGATCAGATATCGCGGCCAAGCAGAGGCTGTGAAATGAAACCAGAGCCCGAAAGGGAGATTGTGTCATCTAGCAGTTGAACTACGAGAACAGTCCAGAAGCTGGGAACCCCACCTCTGCTCTGCTCTGCTCTGCTCAGGGAGCCAGCAGGCAAAGCCAGAAGAGCAAGGGCAGATGGGAGGCCCACATAGGGCTCATCTATAAACTCACAGATCAAGGGCCCCTGCCCGTGGCAGAGAGAGAAAGAGAGAGAGCCAACCACGGGAAGGCACACTGCGAGTTTTCTATTCTTTCTGATGTCTGGATCGTGAGAATATATTACCAGCTCAAGAAACTTGATACATTTGTATGTAAACGAGAAGGTGGAATCCACTTCTGCGCGGAGACAGACCATGTGCAAAGACAGGAAGGGCTCGCCTAAGTGGGAAAAGGAATAGGCAATACCATGACCATTAAGCCACAGTAAGATGCGGTTTCCGCACCAGCAGGCACTGGCAAAGGCACCAAGGAGCAGGGGCAGAAACCCTTGTTGAATCTGGTAAGATGGTCGTGGGCAGACCCCCAGTGCCCAGGTCCCCTCCCAGTCGGAACCCCAGAGACCTGCCACTGATACAGGCAGGGGAAATGGAATTTACAGAGAGCAGTGGGGCACACGGGAGCGATTTCGGCGTTGCGTTTTTGGAAAATTAAGGTGCAGAAGACGGAAGTCAGGCGGAGGGCTTTTACTTTCCAGCGGCCGGGCTGTGGATGACTCAGGAGGGAGGAGAGAGGAGGGTTTACGCCATGCCCAGTGGGCGGAAGGCAAGGTCTTCTGGCCCTGTGGGAAGGGAAGAAGGACCCAGGTGAGCCCCCGCCGGGTAGGAAAAAGAGAAGTGGAGGGCAAGGCAGTCGGGACAGGGCAGTATGTGGGGCATGGGGCCCGGGGCTAACCGCGGCCCGGTTCTGGCCTCTAGGAAGCCGCTGAGGAATGGCCTGGTGAGAGACAAGCGCTTCTGAACTCCTCGACCGCCTTCGCATCCCCTAGGACCCAGCCCCGCCCGACCACGCGCCCCCCTCCAGGGACCGACCACGCCTCTCCCTCGGGACTCTGGCTCCGTCCAGCTCCGCCCCACCTGGGCCCTGGCCACTGCCCGTCACCTCCCCCTGGACCCCTGCCCGGCACCCCCGAGACCCCGCCCCCGGGGGTCTACCTTCGTCGGGCTTCAGAACCGCGGCCACGTCCCCCGGGACCCTGACCCCGCCCAGCCCCAGACCTCTGTCCTGGCCCCTCCCGGGGCCTCGGCCCCGCCCCCCAGCCTGCAGGTCGGGGGAGTCCGGAGGCCCCTGAGCACTCGTCCGGCCGCCGCCAGCGAGGAAGATGCCATCGCCGTGCCGCCGTCCTGGCCGCCGCGTCCTTTTCCTCCTCCTGGCCCTGCTGCTGCCCTCGCCGCCCCCAGCCCGCGCCCCAGCGCCGCCGGGCCCCGCCGCCACCCTGCTCCAGGCTCTCGGGCTGCCTGACGCGCACCGGGGCGCACCCACGCCCCGGCCCGTACCCCCCGTCATGTGGCGCCTCTTCCGCCACCGGGACCCCCAGGAGGCCAGGGTGGGCCCGCGGCGGACGCCCCAGGGAACCACCCTGAGACCGTGCCACATGGAGGAACTGGGGGTCGCCGGAAACATCGTGCGCCACATCTCGGACCGCGGTAAGTGGGGCCTGCGTTGGGGGCGTGTGTCCGGGAGGCCGAGACTCCTCTGTGCGCCCTGCCACGAGCCTCCAGCGCCGCGTGGGGGAGGCCAGAGCACCTCCGAGTGTCCCCACTCGTCCCGTCCAGCCCACGAGCAATCTGGGCCTCCTCACTCCATCTGCTCTTCCCCCGTGGACACCTGCGGGCACCGGTTGGAGTTGTCCCAAGGCAGGCGCCCTTGCACCCGGCAAGGCCCCCAGCTTGCAGCCGAAGCCCTGCCCCCACCTCCCCCACCCCAGCCCCCACCCCCGCTGCTTCACACCATTTGATGCCTTTCCCGGAGATACCACCTCTCCAGCATCGCTTCCCCACGAGCCCCCAGGCATCCGTTCGTCTCTTCCCCTGCCTGGGGTTGGCGGGCAGGCTGCCCTGCGCTGGGCAGGACTTCTTCCTTGCAAACGATGCCCTGCCCCCACTCTATCGCCCCCCCCCCCCCACCCCACCCCGCGCCACTTCACACCATTTGACGCCTTTAGAAGGCAGTTTGGCGCCCCTCTTCCCCAGGCGCTCACCTTTCCCCCACCCGCAGAGACACCGCCCCCCCCCCCACCCCCAGACCCCCTAAAGGGCAGGCCGGGCAGGGCGCTGGGGTGCAGCGCGAGCCGAGCTCTCTCCCTGCCATCCCAGGTGCGCCCACCCGGCCCCCGGAGCCCGCCTGGGCTTCGGGGCAGTGCCCTGAGTGGACCGTCGTCTTCGATTTGTCAGCCGTGGAACCTGCCGAGCGCCCGAGCAGGGCCCGCCTGGAGATGCGCTTTGCGGCGGCGGCCGCGGAGGAGCCGGCCGGCTGGGAGCTGAGCGTGACTCAGGCGGCCGAAGGCGCGGTCGCTGGGCCCGTGCTGCTCCGCCAGGTGGTGCCCACCCTGACGGTCCCGGTGCGCGCCGAGCTGCTGGGCGCCGCCTGGGCCCACAATGCCTCGGCGCCTCGCAGCCTCCGCCTGGCGCTGGCGCTGCGCCCCCGGGCCCCCGCCGCCTGCGCGCACCTGGCCGAGGCCTCGCTGCTGCTGGTGACGCTTGACCCGCGCCTGTGCCACCCACTGGCCCGGCCGCGGCGCGAAGCCGAGCCCTCAGTGGGCGGCAGCCCTGGAGGCGCGTGTCGCACGAGGCGGCTCTACGTGAGCTTCCGCGAGGTGGGCTGGCACCGATGGGTCATTGCGCCGCGCGGCTTCCTGGCCAACTACTGCCAGGGCCAGTGCTCGCTGCCCGCAGCGCTGTCCGGACCCGGGGGGACGCCCCCGCTCAACCACGCCGTGCTGCGCGCGCTCATGCACGCGGCCGCCCCCGGTGCCGCCGGTCTGCCCTGCTGCGTGCCTGCGCGTCTGTCGCCCATCTCTGTGCTCTTCTTTGACAACAGCGACAATGTGGTACTGCGGCACTACGAGGACATGGTGGTGGATGAGTGTGGCTGTCGCTGACGGAGCCAGGCAGGGGCCCAACAATAAACACTGCGTGGTCCGCTTCCCTGTCTCCGGTCTGGTCACCTGAGGGCGGGAAAGGAAGCAGCCACATCCATCACCACCCACTGCCAGGGCTTGGGAGTGTCCCACAGTGATGCCACCTGCCCAGCCCTCCTAGAGCTGGGTTCCCAGAACCTCATCTCTAGGCGGCCTGACATCTAACGTGCCTAAGAGCCTGGGAACTGCCCACTGCACCGAGGTCACCCCCTAGTCCCTGCTGTGCACATCGGGCCATTCTCAGCTTTGCCATCCAGGTGACCCCAAGGCTCCCAACCAGCCAGGTCCCCAGACCAAGTGCTCTGCCGTCTCCCTGCAGTTGATCTGTCCCGGTGTGAACACAAGAGCTGTTAATTAAGATTTTATTGGTGACAATAGAGCTTAAAACAAATTGACCAGAAATCAAAAGTTACATTGCCTTGGTACATATGCTCCTTGATTTGGAAAACTCAGAATTAACTGCTGCTATGAAGGTGAAGAACAAAGCAAACAGCACAAAGCAGAGGCAAGGCATTCCAAGGGACAGAACAGGGCAGGTGGGTGGGTGGGTGGGTGGGTGGGTGAGTGCAGGTGTTGCCCACGGGGTGTGTCGCACAAGGGGTCATAGCGGAAACCTATCCAAACTCTATGCCTCTATGTGGCCTATCAAAAGAAGGGGGAAACCGAAAGCCCTACAGCAATGGTAATAAATAAGAGGCCTTGCCAGAAGGAAGGTGGCCTGTGTGTCCCCGTCTCCCACGTACGAGCTGGAATCTGGAGGCTTTGAGATCAGGGCCAGTGTTCGCCTCACAGGGACGGGGAAGCTGGGGGGGGGGGGGGGGGGAGCGGGGCAGGGTCACCAGGGCCTGGATAGGCAGGGAATGGTCCCCAAATAGGTGGTTGCCAGGGAGACAGTACTACCCCACCGTGGTGCGCAAGGAGCTGGGGGTGGCTCTCCCAGCTACAGTAACTTCCTGTGTTGTGGCCCAAGCCCCCTCGGCACAGAACCAACCTATTTCTGAAACATGCTCCTTCCCCCCCGCCCCCCAAAAGCAGAAATCACTCCACCCTATCACACCTGTGCCCACAGGTAGAGGGGCTCCCAACTTGGAGGGTGGGGTGGAGAACAAGGTGAGTGGGGCACTCAGCGTGTCTAACCAGCCACGGGGACCGTGGGTGCCTCCCTGGGGATGGGTCCTCTTGGCTGCTGCTGTCTTCCATCAAATCCTCAGGAAGGACCCTAGGGAAGAAGCCACTGGCCAGAGAATAGCCACCTCCTCACCCTCTGGCCTCACAGCCAGTCCTGCCCAAGGCCCCTCCCAGGGTGGGGCGCGAGTCCACCGCGTGTAGGAAGCACTTTGCTTCTCAGAGTCCAGCGGAGACTGGGGCTGCCTGGCCCGGGACGAGACGGTGCTCTCTCACCGCCCTGACGTGCAGGGAGAAGCCGCTGGAAGCTAAAACTGAAAACAAAAATCCTCCTCGCGATCCCGTCACAGGTGTTGATCCTAATCTTGAGATGTGTTGGCTTGTTTAAACTCCGTTCCTGGAAGCTTCTCACATCTTCCAGGTCCACCACTAAGATTTGAGACACAAACTCAGGAAAGTATGTTTTTCAGTACTCCTTTGAAAGAATCTTTAAAAAACAAACAGAAAAACCCAAAACACCGTGTTTTCTTTAAATGAAACCCTCTTAGAACACAGGCAGCGTGACCAGGGCAGTTTCAGAGCTGGTGTGGACAGAACCCACACCTCCTCGGGGCTCTCCCGACATGGCCGCCCCGGCAAGGAGCCTGCTCGGCACAGAAATGCGAAGTTTTTCCTGCTAAAACGTAGTCCCCTTTCAATAAAAGAGAAACAGAAAGAAAAGAACAGAGGAAAGGGCTACTCTGAGATGAGGGTCTTCCTCCCTCCGCCCTGGTCGCAGACCCAGGTGTGGACGCGGCGAGCGCTGGGCCTCCTTGGCGAGCGGGGCTGGCAGGGCTCGCTGGCGGGCGGTCCTCCGTGGCCGCCCGCCTCCCGCTCTCCCTTCTCCTTCTCCTCGCCGCCGCGGGCCAGCAGTGGGCGCTCGCTCTGTCTCGGGCTCCTCTCTCCCTCGGGTGCTCCTCTCCCTCTCCTGTTGCTCACAGTGGTGCTTCAGTTTTAGCAGTGGAAAACAGGTATCCATTTATTTTTATTTTTTATTACCCAGAATAAGATGCTGATGGACTAAGCCACATAGCTTAGCTCTTCCGCCGCCACCTGTGGGGAGGGAGGGAGGGAGGCAAGGGGCCGTCAGAGAAGGCAGAGCCCCACGCAGCTGGGCAGCTAGAAGGTGCGGGGCTCTTCCCCCCACTTCCCTTTGCACCCGTGAAACGGAACCTCAGAAGCTGGGTGCCCAGACTAGTGACTCCCCACCCAGAGAGAAGGAAGCCGGGAGTTTAAGGGGCCTCCTGTGTCAGCGGCACCAGCACCCCACCTCCCCAGCACACGCACGGATAGGGGACCAGGCCCACGCTCGCCCGGCTCTGGTCACGCCACAGTCAGGGGAACCATATGCCAGGGCTTCAAGGAACCTGGAAGGCCCTCCCGCAGAGGTGCCCCTCCGCCGGGACTCCCACATCCAGCCCTTCCTCGCTGAGTTCTAGGACTCTCTCAGGAGGGACTATGAGGCAGAGACGTGTGTATGAAGCTCCCATCCTCCCACTGCCATGAGCGGATGCACAGGGAGAGAAAATGACAGTTCAAAGGACAAGCTGGCCTCTGGGGGTCTTGAGAGCCCTCCCACGCATTTCCCAAATCTCCCATCAAATCCAGTTACTGGTGACGACCTCCTGCAGGGATCAGCTTGCCTTCTAGTACTGGGACAGCCCTGTCACTCCGCCGTGCTGGTACGCCCGCTCCCCTTGGTACGTGGAGTCTTGCGACAGCGCCACATCAATCTGTGACTTAAACTCATCGCCAAGGTAACTGTCCTGAAAAACAAAGTTGGGGAAATAAGCACCCGAGCAGAGGATGTGCTAAAATCCTTGCAGCCGCAAGAACCTGCTCCACGTCTAGCCCCTCACCAGCCCCAGAGAAGGATCTGGGCAACTCGCTTCTGAAGCCTAAAGCGGCACAGGACCCACACTGGTTACCTTTTCACAGAACACAGGTAACCCAAACCACCGCTAAGACAAGATCGGAGAGGTAATGTTCCAGACCCCACAGTACCCCCTGCCAAGGGTAGGATACGTAGGAGGCCATCCTTCTGAGAGGCGTGCTCAGGCCGCTAGAGGGGAGCGTGTGAGGTCTGCATATGGGGAGGGCTCCTTCCGACTGTCCTGACTTCTCTGCTGCTGGCTCACCTGGGACAGCTCGGGCTGGGAGAGGCCGGGCTGGCTCATCTGGGAGGGCTGGCTCATGGAGATGTAGCCCTGTGTCAGGGCGCCCTGGGAGAAGGGCTGTGATGCCACATCCTGGCTGGCCTGGCTGTTGGGGAGATTCGTCTGGCTGGGTCCAGGGAGCCCAAAGCGGTTCTTCTGGCGCCCCCCACGACCAGTCTTGCCTTTTGGGGTACCCCGGCCTGAAAGACAGCAGTCCAAGGTTCCTTGAAGGAGGTCTGCACCTGACAGACCGGCCCAACTGCTCAAAGCCCAGATGTGAACAAACTCCGACACCAATGCGCTTTGTCCTCGGTGCTGCTGCCTGGCGCTCTCACCTGCGGCTGGCCCGTTGGCTTGTCCAAAATACCCTGGTGGTGGCATGGGTGGCATGACCAGGTTGAAAGGGATGGGAATGTTCATGGCAGCCACGTGGCTGGGTCCCGCACTGATCATGCCGATCTGGTCGTGGGTCTGGAAGTACATGTTTGAGGGCCGGCCTGCAAGACACAAGGTAGACAGCAGGTGTCACTGGCCATATCCAAACGAGCCTATTGCCTGGCCCCCAAATGGCAGTCGGAATGGTCGGAATGTCCATCTTGTCCTGTCACTGCTCTGACTGCCACAGCGTTTCTTCGTGAGGTCCTGTAACGAGGCCACCTGATACAGAATCTCACAACTCAACCCCCATTCTCGATAGCCTCCCTGGGGCTGGCTCCTGGGAACAAGCTTTTCTCTCACGGGATTTGGGGAATCAATGGCCTACAAGCATCCAAACTACACTTCATTTCCAACTGGGGGGAAAAAAGAAAGAGTCCTTTGTAGGGCAAATTTTTTATTCGTATTACACGCACCCCCGTCTCCACCACTCCACGGAAAACCCCTGAGCTGACAGACTAGTGGATCCTACGAAGGCAAAGGCCCCCCGGTACCCCCAAGGCTAGGGATGTCCCAATCTGCACAGAGCTGCCCTAGGGGCTGGGGAGCCAAAGTGAGCTGCTGAGGCACGAGAGTGTGACCTTCTGGTCTGCCCCCAAGGGTCGAGAGCCTCAGCTGGGCCCACAGTGCGCTCAAGGACGAAGGATGGGCCCAGAGTACCCTCAACTACACGACAACTCACTGGATGTGCCAATGAGATTTGTCACCTGAACCCAGCAATCGGAGTTAACAGGCAAGCAAGGAAAGGGGGTTCGCCCACTTCACACAAGACCAGCTGCTAGGGCATACCTGGCCCCAGGATAGCCAGTGAGTACATGAGGGGACAAGGCTCAATGTAAAATGCGGGCATGTGGCCCCAAGCACCTGGGCGAGGCTGTCACCTTCTGTAGAGACTGGTGCAGGGAAGCGTCCCAGGAAGCAGGGACCCGGGGAATGAATGGGAACGATCTAGACACTGGCTCCAGCAAGAGGAGGTACTCCATGCAGCAGCCTTAGGACACAGAGACCCCACACAAGAGAGCAGTCTGAGAAAACAAGCAGAAACTTGGGGAAGGCAGTGAAACCAGAACCAAGACCGTGGGGGGCCTGGAGGTGCTGCAGGAGTGCCCCTCCCGCTGAGAAGGTGAGCAAACGGCAGGGTGGGTGGGGAGCGCTGCGGCCTGCGGCACGGGAGCAAACGGGCAGCGCTACAGTATTTGCCTGGAGACCTCTACAAGGCAGAGCCATGGTATTTAAAAAACATTTTGTATTTAGAAACGGACAAAGACCAATTCTTTGATTTCAGGCAAGGGAAAGCAAGAAGGAACTCTCTTCATCAGGCAGGTTTCTGTGGACTGAGGTTTGGGAGATCACCCCAGGAGTGACCGAGCCAAAAGGTGCAGGCGTGGGAATGATCAACATCCACAGGGCAGTGTGGTCCCCCCCACAGAGCAGACTCACCCTGGCTGCTCCGATCATAGACTGATCCTGGGATAATGGCCTCCCGAGCATCATACATGGCTGTTGTCATGAAGCGGGCTCCCTGCAAAGGGTTTAGATAGGTGAGGAATTTATCACCTTGACACAAGGAAGAACTTTCTGAAGATGTGATGGCTTGGCCACCTTCCAGGCCATGACTAGGCCAACGCTGAGGCTTGCTGGGCCTTGCCCACCCCTCCTCCACAGATCTGGCCTTTGGTGCTGAATGTTTGTCTCCAGGCTTCACATCAAGCAGCATCACCGCTTCTAAGTCCCCCAGAGCACCCCGGCTTCACGAGGTTTCCTAACTGCCTGTGTTCAACTCCTAGGCGCCACCCATGACTTTGCATCCCTAAAGGCTATGTCCAAACAGGCCTAAGAATGCTTGTGAGACCCGGGCCGGGAGAGCTCTGGGGCAAAGGCCAGCGTGATCACTCCAGTACACACACACGTGAGTTCACCCTCGGCTCACACCTACTACAGGTCATACCTGCCATTGCCCATTACCATGTGCCAGGACGCCGGCCTGGGGAGAAGGGGGTTCTTGGCACAGTCTTCCTCCACCCCTTTCTGGCCACCCGCAGCCAGTGCTCACCGGGTTGATGGTGTTGACCAGCTTCCTGGGCTTGCTGAACTGCATGAGGCTCTCCCGAAGGTTGTTCAGGGGCCCCTCCACCAGCACCTTCTGCTCCTTGTAGTAGTTCAGCAGGTGGTTCCAGAGCGGCTGCTTGGACAAGGCCTTTGGGTTGCCCACGATAATGACCCCATACCTGCAAGGTGTGGGCCCAAGAACGCGGTGTTCAGGGTTCTGCACGGTGAGCAGAACACCACGAAGAACAGTGAGGAGAGACTGAACAAACTCAAAATCCACATCCAAGGTGAGAGGAGCCAAGCCCAGGCCGCTCTCCTCTCATCCCACCGACTAAATCCCTCCCCAGACGCCTGGCCTGCCTGTGACAGTGCCCAACGTGAGGCCTGGGGATGGACAGGTAGGTTGCTGGTCATGGTGACCTGGCAATGGAGCCCACCCTGCAAGCTGCCAACAGTGCACTGGATAGATCTGCAGGCAGTTTCTAAGGAATCCAGATGTCAAAACACAACAATGAGCAGATGAGCTCACAGACGAGTCTCTCCGCAGCCATAAGTCGGCCTCCTGGGAAGTTATCGGCAGTCCCAGCAGACTCTGTGGCCTCAGGAACCCTGACAAGCTGGGGCATGGAACTCAACACCCAAGCCAGGGCCTGGCTTCTGGCAGATGCTCACCCTCACCTAGCCGTGGCAAGACCCCCAAGTTGAACTTGGACCCCCACTGTTGGCCACCAAACGAGAGCACCTTAGAAGGGGGGAGGGGGGTGACAGACAAAAACCAAGATACCCCGCCTGACAGGGGAAGGAACCAACGTATGAGGGCAGCTGTGGTCTGGTTTTACTCAAGGGTGACACAGGAGGCCACCTAATTCTCTGGGTGCCCTCTGCTATCATCACTGTTTCAAAAAAGGTTACACTCCAGGACCAAAAGATTAGATTTCATGGATTAAAAGTCTCTACAGGGACACAACCCATGCTACTGCGTTTTGATCTTAGGTCAAAAGGGCCGAGATGACACGTCCCACAAAACTGAGGCCACAGAAACCCAACAGGACAATAAACGAAAGTGTCTTGCAGGGAGGCATTCTTTCTAGATGGCTGCTTGTGAGTGCTCTGACCTCAGGCTGCTGAAGCCCCACCCCGCCCTGTAAGGGTGTGATGTGAGGACTAGTCACAGGAAGAGGACGACCAGGCAAGGATCAGCTCTCGGGTGGACCCTCCCAGCTCCAGATTCCAAGGGAAAAGTCCATCTGAAGAACTCCCATGGCAGGAACGAGGCACCCGACCACTGGCAAGGGGTCCAAGGGGACTTAGTCCTCCATACCTTGCTCTGGTCAGAGCCACATTAAGCCGCCTGGGGTCGTTTAAAAACCCAATGCCTTGGTGCTCGTTGGCTCGCACACAGGAAAGGATGATGAAGTCCTTCTCTCGTCCCTGGAACGCGTCCACACTGGCAATCTCCACCTCCTACAAGGGACACATGGTCATAGTCAGTTGGCTGCCTTCAAGGACCCTCAGACTGTGTGAACTGTGTTGAGACGCACCGTCCCATCCCACCAGTAAGCCTGGGACCCAAAGCCTGCAGAGCCCCCTGCTCAGTGCACCTCTGGGGAGCGAGGAGGGGGCCCCTTTGGCTAGGCCTGCTCCCACTGGGCCTTCCCAGTCCCCAGCCCCACTCTCCTAGCCTTCCTGTGCTTTGGTTGTCTTTTTAACCTTGGCAATTTGTTTCCCAATAATGAAAGCATACACGCCTATCACAAAAAACGTTAGACTGTACCCAAGTTAACAGAAGAGAGACCGCTTGTCTTACTTTGCATTTTAGTTCACTTCCACACAGAGAAATAATTATCTTGTCCTGTATTCTGGAGGCTTTATCCAGGAGCTGACACAACAGTGAACAGCGTTTTCACGACTACGGAATATCCACTGTAAGGCTAATGCTAACAACTACGCTACAGTGTTCAACCTGGGATTATTTGAAGTTTTGCTCTGAAAACTATCCTGAGAATAACCTGAGGGAACCTGGCGCCTTCACAAAACTATGCCAGTTCAGACGCCCGGGCCGGGAGATCAGGTCAAGGTCAGCTCCTACGTGGGGGCCCAACAGACCCGATCGGGTGTGCACCTGGTAGAGCTTGGTGTGCAAGGAGCCGCTGAACTGCATGTACTGCACCAGGTAGGAGCGCTGGCCCTCATAGGGTGTGATGATGCCGATCTGGTCAGGCTTGGCACCCGCCTTTAGCAGCTTCGTGGTGATCTTCTCCACATTTGCGGCTTCCGTCCTACGAAAATTAGCCTTTCAGTTCCTGGGCTGTACCGGTGGGCTCCTGAGGCTGTGGGAGGTATGGGGACAAGTCCCACCTCCAGGGTGGCCCCGTGAAGGCCCTGTCCGGCGCACATCATTTACCAAGGGAGTCACAAGGGGAGAGAAAAGGCTCACACGTGGGCTTAGAAATACTGGCTCAACAGGGGTGGCTGGGTGGCTCGGTCAAGCACCCGACTCTTAATTTCCGCCCAGGTCACGGTCTCAGTTTGTGGGATCGAGCCCCTTGTAGGGCTCTGCGTGAAAAGTGCAGATTCTTTCTCTCCTCTCTCTCTGCCCCTCCCCTGTTTGTGCACACTCTCTTTCAAAATAAACAGATGTTAAAAAATGAAATTACGCTCGATCTTAGCCAAAAGGCCGAGAGGTGATAAAAAATAAAATTATACAATTCTTTAAAAGAAAGAAAGGAAGATCTGCTCAATAGAAAAAATACATACTGGAAGTGCAAGATGGAAATAAGATGTTGGTGTAGGTGTCCAAACAGAATGAGGACAAGGAAGGCAAGGGCAAGTTTTGGCACTGGGTTAAGAAATGAACACGTTAGCAAGTGGTGAGTGGCCACGTGCCAAGCTACCAACGAAGCTTGTAAACGCCACAGTTGAGTCTGCTTACCTGTTAAGGTAGGAGGTGCCTGAGCTGGCGATCTCCTCTTGGCCCTGGGTCACGTAGAAGAACATTGGCTTATCAGGTTGGGGCCACTGGAAGTCAAACCCCTTCTTCACTCGATCCGCTGTCATCAGGGAGGGAAGAGGCAACACTTCACGTTAGAGAAAAAAGCCACAGCCAATCTGGACTGAGCACAAATGGAGCAACGCAGAGACCGTGACAGCACAGTCAGAGGTACATGATGGAGCAGGAAGCAGCAGCCCCGGGCAGGAGCTCCTGGTCCGTGGGACCCTGGGGAGGCCATCAGAGTGGGTCGGGTCCACTGCCCCCAAACACCCAGGATGCAGTGAAGCCGTGCATACCAACACCCAGCTGCCTGATGCACAAAGCCAGCTTACCCACTGAACAGATCTCACTGGTTGGTGCTTTCTGTGGCCTGTTTAAGAAACCTCTGCCTACTTCAGGGCCACAAAAATATTATTTTCATCTGGAAGCTTCACTGCAGTGCCTTAAAGGATTCATAAGCCCCTACAACAATGGGCCTCTGTGGATGACACGGTGGAGTCCACCTCGTCCCGTCCCAGATCAAGGTCTATGATGGGTGAGTCTGCCCCCAGACTCTGTCTTGGGCACTATGTCCACAGTATCCTGGCAACTGCAGTTCTGCAGTAACTTGTGACATCTGATAGTGTTAAGCCAGCGCCTTCACTGTGGTCTTCACGTTCACCTTGGCCATTCTGGGTCCTAAACATTTCCTTTTAATCTTAAAAACTGGCTTGTCCGTTCATATACCCCACCCATCCCTTTGGGAACTTTGGAGCTGCATCTAATCAACAGATCAGCATGAGAAAAATGTTACTTTTGCATCCAAACAGCCTAAGATCAATGACCCCCTTTGTGTCAAGCTGAGAAAGAGATCACATCCAGGAGCCAATTGGCTAGCTTGGTGGCTCATTAGCCCAGGGGCTGCTGGCAAGCATTTAACCACCGAGGGTGGTGGGGGCAGGGGCCGCTCTATAGCGCCTGCCAGTCTTAGTGCAAATGCTCCTGCCACAGCTGATGTCAGGCCACTCCAAGAACGGGTCTGGGCTGGTGCCAGCACTGCCCTGGACAGGGATCACCTCAGGGCCCAACGGGGCTCCTGGAAGATGGTCAGGTTGTGTTTTGGGTTCAGAAGCTAATCATACAAGAGTGTTCACTCAGGGGAAACTCGCTAAGCTAGGCACTTAGGATTTGGGCACTTCTTTACACTTCAATGAAGTTAAAAACATGAGCTTTACTGGGTGCTGACTACGTGCTGGGCACAGAGGACACAGCAGGGAACCACCACTCCTACTCCCTCTACCCCACAAAGCCAATGCCACGGAAGGAGGCAGAGCAGGGCCGGCAAGGGCCTGAATGAGAGCTAAGTGATGGCTCTCCCAGCTACTGTCAAATTGCAAACAAGCTCCATTTGGCCTGGCCTTTCCTAGCCCCACCACCCAATGGACCAGTGATGTTCTAAGTCTCACGGTGACGGTAGTAATAACAGCACCATCAACTCCCAGGGCTGTACTGTGCAGTGGCTGCACGGCCCTGGTCAGGCGTGCGCTTTCAGCCTCCACCTCACCCACATAGCAGGCCAGACAAGGCCGACACGGCAGGCTGCAGCATTAACCAGACATTAAGAACGCCAGTCTCAGGGCCCGTTTACATTCTGAAAAGGTGAGGAATGCAAACAGCTCCCAATTCCATGGGTTGTATCTACTGACATTTACTGTATTTTGAAACCTAGAAATATAAAATACAAATTCCTTTAAACACATTAGCAAAAATATTTTTAACGAAAAGTAGTATGTCAAAAAACAAAAAAAAAAAAAAAAGAAAAGTAGTATGTCCTGCTAATATTATCTCTGAGGTTTTGCTACTCAGTTCACAATTCAGCGGACTCTGCTTCCGTACTCAGTCTCCCGTGAGCCCTTGCAGTAGGGCGATCAGGCCTCACAGATGCATGCAGCTGGGAAAGGGAAGAGTGTCTCAGAACTTTCTCCACAACTGTGGAGTTCTGCAAGATTCCACACCAAAGCTGGACAGGAGGTTAACCCTGCAGAATGGTGACAAGAGAGCCTTTCTCCTCCGCCGTGCCCTCAGGATGGCCTTTGACTTTGTAACACCCCTGCTGGCTGTCAAATGGGAAGTACTTGCTCACCAAGTCAAGCAGAGCTCCTAAAGATTTACAGTCTTCACAGACATTTGTCACCACCACAGATCTCATCAGAAAAGCTTCTCAGCATTGAGAAGACTTGGTCAGCTCAGGACAAGGACAGGAGATTTCCAAAACTCTGATTTTCATTTGAACCCTCAGGTTTTATCACTGGTGGTAAATACTGTCAACTGTTTTCCTTGAAGCCACAGGCTGGCTGGCAGCACTGTCCCCACTCAGGCTGAGGCACCGGCCAGCCCTCCAGGGTTGCTCCTGCACCCTCGGCACCAGTGTCAGCGCGGTAAAAGGGCACGTGACGCCTCGGTGTTACTATGAGAGTAGTTCGGACTTCAGTGCCGTGAGCTCCTGGGGCCTGGGCTTTGAGAAGCTCAACAGGGCAAGGAGTTAGAGGGGCCGTCGGCTCTGCCATCTCCTCTTCTGCCTGCTGTGTGATAAGCCCCCGGGTGTGAACTCTCAGACAGTGACTGCATTCTGCAAGGACATGAGCTCCCCCCGCCCACACCCCAAGGACATCCCATACTCCAGAGTGGACGACATCCTGTCCCTCTGACCACTGTGCCTCTCTGAGGTGCCCCCTACACACAAGCGATCAGCACATAAGGCCGGGCAGGCAGTGACAACAGGTCTCGTCACCCCAGACCCCACTGTGGGCCGAGCACTACCTGCGGTGACGCCGTTCTGAAGAGAGCCCTCGTAGAAGATGTTGGACGGGAAGGCACTGAGCGCTGGGTGCATCCGATACTGGACCTGGAGGCGGATGGGACGGATGCCCAGCACTACCAGGCGCTCGAAGAGCGACTGGGACAGTCCAGCCTTGGCGGCCTTCTTGCACATCACCACAGGGCCCAGCTGGCAGTGGTCGCCCACGAGGATGAGCTGTGGCGAGAAGCCCACACAGGTGAGGAGCTCAAGTACGAAACCGCCTAGACACCCACTCACGGGGTACTAAGGGGCCCTGAGGGGCCCTGAGACACAACCACCCAGCCGCGCGAATTCAAGCAGTACCATCGGGCCAGGCGCCAGAAAACCTGCCGCCACATACGGGTATCCAGGCTTTCCCAAAAAGGTTCGTGTTATGCCACCTCTCTTTCACAAAAGACCACGTTAGTATGGTAATGGCTTTTTCCGTAAAAGCACAAATCCTCTGCCAATTTATTTTGGTTGTCAAAAACAGGAACTAACACAGGCCTTTTGTAAAAGCAGAATGGTGTAATGCGAATTTTTGGAAAGCGGGCATGTTCTTCACTCTATCCCATTTTGGCTTATGAGAGGCTTCAAGGGAATTCTTTACTCTTGGACGGTGGGGGAGACCTGTATATGAGACACACAGACATGCACTTGGACCCAAAGAGCTCTCTGTGTCACCCATCTTTCCAAGAACCCCTCAGCGGACCCTCCATGCATCCCTCTGCTCTGCCAGGACATCATATGGCATTACAGAGCATTACCAAAAATAAACCTCCAGCACTGAAATCTACATGAAACCGAACAAGAGAATACCCACTGGTTTTCAAACAGGACTACAGCCAACGTGACATGGCCCACCTGCTTGGCGCCAAGAACCACAGGGACCATGCACTCTGGTTCGGTGGCCTGGGTGCTCTCGTCAATTAAGATGGAGCGGAACTGCATCTTGGCGAGCCTCGGGTCCCCTGCACCCACACACGTGCAGCAGATGACATCTGCATTCTGGAAACGAGAGCAGGCGAGGCCTCAGGGCATGGTAAATGTTGCCAGGCCCCAAAGGGCAGAAGGGACAGGACACGGACCACCCCCCAACCCTGACACCTATGGCCACAGGCTGTCCCACCCAAACAATCTCTAGGTCTAGGATGCAGGGACACTAACTTTTGAGATCCTAAGTTGGTGAACTTCATCAGAATAACCCCTCAGCACAGAAATGGTTCTGTGCCTCAAGACAGCCTCTGAGAGGCAATGCAGAGCCAGGGAAACCTTAGTTTGTTAAAAAACAGCAGGAGAATGTTGCAGACCCACCTCCCGGCCAAGGTGCACAACCACAGTGAAGGTAAATACGGGAGGTATGGAAGTTCTCTCTCAAAAGCAAAAAAAAAAAAAAAAAAAACAACCCACAAACAACTTGACCTAGAGATGCCATCCTACGCTTGGCAAACTCAAACAGTTCCCACAGCCAAACCGAACGCGACACCACCCCATAGGTAAGAGCTCACCATGAGCAGCTCCCGCTCGGCGGTGCGCTTCAGGGCCCGGTACCGCTTCTCGTCGGCAGAGGACAGCTCCCCAGTCTCGTCCTTCAGCTGCTGCAGCTTCTGTAGCTCCGGCATGCTGGAGGCACAGCAACCCGTGAGCGGGCACAGGAGGCAGGCGCTGCCAGGGCCCGCCCGCGGCAGAAGCACCGCGCTCGAGGCAGGCGGCTCAACACCCACCTATCCATGTTCCTGATCTGGTTGTGCAGGGCCAGGAATGACACCGGGGAATCAATGGCCTCACGGCTCTTCGCGCAGAGCCGCACGACTTTCAGCCCAGTCTGGTGGATCTTCTCAGTCAGCTGATCCACAGCTATGTTACTCGGAGCACAGACGAGCACAGGCCTTCAACACAACGTGAACAGACGTCTCAGGACTCGCCCAGGGGAAATTCAGGCAACGCCAACTGCCAGCACTGGCCTTCTGAATCACAGGTAGTGGAACCCGCTCGCAATCTAAGACTAACGCCAGGAGTGAACAAAGCTGAAGGAGCTATAAAACCCGACCAGTCTGTGGAGCGTCCTGTACCCACCTGGTTTCTACACTTCTCTCGCGCAGCAGTGCTACTGGGTCCCGCATCCTCACCCTCCCGTCTGCACCGTAAAGACTTTCAAAGCCCCTCGAAGCACACGGGCACAAAACTCAGGGTACGTCAACCCATCCACCGCCTTTACCAGAGCAGCAGGCTTTCTTGTTAAAAGCAACCATAAAGGCCAGACCTCAAACAAATAATACAAAAAATAGCCCCCGGGCAGCCTAGCAGACAGGCCTCCCTCTTTCCACCTCGGGCCGTGCTGAGCCCTACCCGTTGCCCTGCCGAGCCAGGTGGTAGACGATGGTGGCAGAGGTCACGGTCTTCCCCGTGCCCGGTGGCCCCTGAATCAGGCTCAGTGGTCTCTGCAGCACAGTCTTCACAGCGTAAACCTTCAGACACAAGCAGTTTTTGGGCTGCAGCCGCCCCCGCCGAGTGGAGGGCCACCCACCCGGCAGGCTCTGCCGGCCAGGCCAGGCCCCTTCCACCCCCCTGAAAAAGTGAGAACCTGAGAGTGGTTGAGGTCTGGGAGCCCCTGTGCCGTGAAGCGTTTCGGCAGCTGGCACTTGATGATCACATCCTCCACCTCGTGGCCGAGCAGTTTGTGGTAGATGTAGCCTGACACGGAGGTCTCATCCACAGCAAACGTTTTCAAAGCACTCTGCATCCTGGAAGGAAAGCTCAGGGTCAGCAACACGCACGACCCAGACGGGTGAAGTCTTGCCCTCTGGGATGCAGAGGATCATCCAGGTGCTGAAGGCAGTGCCTGCGCCAACAACAAGTGACTGACTGCACAGCAGGTGGCAGGTGCGCCCGCAGGGGGCAAGGTGGACATACCTATCAAATGAGGTTGACTTCCACACGAAATCCACCTGGAAGTTGTGAGTCACCTCCACAGGGGCGCCCACACTGCTCCGCAGCTCAATGGCGATCTCATCGCCATAATCTGGGCCACTGAGTTAAGTTTCATCTTTGTCAAAAGCCGGGTTTACCTTTCTGAGGAGACTTTTCATTAGGCTACTGAGGAGAGAGCCCCCTCCTCTGCGCCAAACAGAGAAGGCCAGCCTGCCCCAGGCGCTCAGGGACAGACGGCGCTGTGTGTGGCTCACTACAGCCAGCTCCCGCACCCTCCCTGGGCGCACTGGGGCAGTGCAGGCACGGAGCGGCCCCACCCCGGCCCCACCCCTGCCGGGCTTCTGAAGGAACTTCCACAGAGCCCCGGGGTGCAGAGCTGGGAGCACCCTGGCCTCAGGCAAAGCCGCTCTTTGACCGGTCTGAAACAGACCGCACGCCCTCAGCACAACTGAAGAAAGGGCTCAGCGGCAAACTCCCCTCAAAGGGGCACCTCCAGCCATGGCCGCCCAAGACGCCTCTTCTTCCATCTGCGGCGCTCAGGACAAGCTCGCCTTTCTCTACTCGAAGGATACTATCAGGGACCTTGATGACGTGGCCGATCCCTTTCCACAGGGGTGCCAGATCCCCTTTGTATCTCAGGCATATCTCATCTCCCTGCATGAGCCGCATGTCTTCCAGAAAAAAGACAACAAGAAAGTTAGCGTTTTCAACATGTGCCGAGGCTGCCACCATGAAGAGTTTAAACAAATTAAGGGACACTTTACAAGGGAGAAACTAGGAATTTTATGCTACTTATGGTCACAAATATTTTAAAACTTAAAATCACCTCTTAACCAAATTATGACTAAATCCTCATTACCAGAGTCAGTCTTGGGCAAAGTGAAGTAGGCGATTCTCTTCTTGTTAAGGCCCAGGTCCCACCTGACCGTGATGTTATCTTGAGTCTGAGCACATGAAAGATAAGACCCCTGTTAGCCTGAGACACAGACACAGGCCTGGACTCCTCGTGTCTGGGTTTCCACAGGTGTGTGCCCTATGGCAACCTTACGAGCCATGACGTCGGGGTACAGTGAGCAGCACCCAACAGCCTGAAACACCGACAAGGGCATATCCAGAAGAGAAGCCATTAGGACCCCCAGAACCCACTCAAGTTGACCAGGAGACCCCCACACGATGTCTGCTCTTGGAGGCGGCTTCTCTGTGAACTGCAGAGGGAGGAGGAGGCTGACAGCTGATCCTCGGAGCTCCCACTTCCTATGTGTTCTTCGTGGAACTGGTATGAGGAGCGCCCTCAGCGTGCCATGGCTCCTCGGGTCCAACTCTTGTAGCTGTGGGCAAAGGCTGCAAACCCAACTGTGAGGGATTTTTGTTGGATTTTAAATCAGAAAACACTCAGGCCGGTGTTTAGCTCAGAGTGACCGGGCGTCAGCCCGAGGGTCACGCCCTCGCCTGCCCTCAATCCACCGTTCTGTCTCTCAGGGCACTGTGCCTCAGCCCGCGTCAGCGTCCGCAGTTTGCAGAGGAAACTGCCCTCCCCAGACCTTAGGAGAGACGCTGTGTTAAAACGACCGAAACCCTCCTGCACACACATCACCTGGGACTCTTTCAGTTTCTTATCGTAGTCGGCCTCCAGCTTGACCAGAGGACCGAATATGTTCTGGTACTGGTAGGCGTCCTCATACCGCAAGAGGACGTGCTGCGGCTCCTCATCCACACCGGGCTTCTCCAGATCCTCCAAGGTGGCAGAAGGATTTTCCTACAACACAAGCGCCACACCATGTTCTTGCCCATTTTCACCGACATACGACAGGAACTACACACGAGCTCACTAGTCACCGGAAGAACAGAGCATATCCATCACCTCTCAGAATGAGTCGACGTTGGCCTGACACAGAGAAGGGCACCAGTAGTCAGTGGTGTCCACCCCACAAGGAGAGCCCTCGTATGAGGAAGTGTATGTGGCACAGGGAGGCAGACGCTGGCCCGGGTCTTTGCTCAAACTTCAGCCATTGCTCCTAACCCTCCTCTGCCCAGGGCTACACCAGCAGGGCGAATATTGGCAATGACACCCCAAGTACACAGCCTGACGCACCTATACCATCAAATGGCCGCATCCTCCAACCAATGCCTAGCCCCTGAACTAGGAGAGAAAATACTTCTTTTGGGGTACAAGAAAGACCACTAGTTCCCTGGGTGTGTAAACAAAAGTGGAGCACCCCCCCCCCATTCTTTCTGACCCTGTGCTGCACCGACAGGGGTGACACACTCTTCCCTGGCCGGGACAGAACAGTATCTGGGCTGTGGGGATATAAACAGGAAACGTTTATAAATCTGGCAATCTGAAAATCGAAGCAGAAAGGTACCCTACTAGATGACACTGCACAAATATTCTGACTTGCACTCAAAAATAAATTCACATTTAAGATTTCGGATTAGGGGCACCTGGGCGGCTCAGTCAGTTAAGTGTTCGACTTCAGCTCATGTCATGATCTCATGGTTCATGAGTTTGAGCCCCGCATCGGGCTCTGTGCTGTCAGTGCAGAGCCTGCTTCGGACCATCTGTCTCCCCCTCTCTCTGCCCCTCCCTCCCCTCATAAAAACAAATAAAAAAACATTGAAAAAAGAAAAAGATTTTGGATTATATATGGGCTCCTGGGTGGCTCAGTCAGTGGAGTGTCCGACTTCGCCTCAGGTCATGATCTTCCAGTTTGTGAGTTCGAGCCCCACATCGGGCTCTGTGCTGGCAGCTCAGAGCCTGGAGCCTGCTTCAGATTCTGTGTCTCCCTTTCTCTCTGCCCCTCTGCCACTCACGCTCTCTCTTTCTCTCTCAAAACTAAATAAACATTAAAAAAAATTTTCAGATTATACAGGTACCTAATTAAAATTTCTAGCCCAGTTACTGAAATTTTATCATAAAAGCTGCCAGAAGCAGAGAAGGGCTTCCCTTGGGAAGGAGATCTGTTGGGCGGGGCAGGCACCCCACCAGGCAGTATGGAAGCCCCTCCCCTTCACTCCACCAGCTGCCATAGGCCCTGCCTCTCTGACCTGTGTGACCTGGACTTTCCCCCTGAACATTCACCCCTGGCCTGGTGTCACCCTGGCTGACACATCACAGGCCCCACGGGGTTGTACAGCATCCTCACAGTCCTGTTTCCCCAGGCCCAGGGTCCTCCCAGCAGGTCCATCCACAGACAGTTCTGGTCCTCCTCCCTCCCACTACCCACCCTCACCCTCTCCCACCCTCTTTCCCTCTGCAACAAGAGAGAAATTCCAACAACCGGAGCTGTCCTTCCCCACAGGCCTGGCAGGAGGTGGCCATGGGCTTCTACCAAGGGGCCACTCAAGTACACAGGGCAGTCTCTCCTGAGCTCCTTCCAGAATCTCCTGTTTTGAACACACTCCCAGCAGCTCCCCCTGGACCAGAAATGTGCTGAGGCAGATTTGCATTCTCAGCAGGCCCTTACCTTCCAGAGCTCCTCCAGCTTGTTGATCTGCTGAGCAGTGATCTGCCGGGCCCGCAGCTGCTCCTGCTCAGAAGGGATCTTGACCAGCCAAGAGAGGAAGCAGCGGTCCTGGATCAGGGGCTGCCACTGGGAGCTGTCCCAGTTGATGTCCTTGAGGCTGCTCTGACTGGCGCAGGGCTGCCTACAGAAACACCGTGGGCAGGGAGAGCCCAGGTGAGGATGACCTCTGCCCCCAAGGCTTACTTTTCACCCCAAAATGATGTTCCCTACGTTTTATTATGTGATCACATTACCTTTAAATTGTTAATAATACATTGCCTCTCCCCATGCACTTGAGCTCTGAACTCTTAGAACACCGCTTTTACACAAGTGTTTTCATGACTTAACCAGAACCCGCCCCAGAAGAGTTCCTCAACATACTCAGTTCTGACTAGCCCCTCCCCCGCAAATGTGCTCACACCTCTCCCTTGGGCAGAATAGGGCCGGCTGGCGCCGAATGCCCCGCCCCCTCCAAATCAGGGCCCCGCCCTCACCTGCACAGGAGCACCACTACGGAGTCCGCTTTGGCAGGGATGAAGCCGAGGAGGAAGACATTGCGGCAGCCACAGTTGTAACACTCCAGAACTGTCTCCCCCAGGGGCCCATCCTTGTGCAGAGTCACCTCTTTGCATTTTGCCCTCACGAGGTGATTTACAATGTGGCTGAAACCAGGAAATGATAAATAGTTAACACCCAAAGTTTGGCTTTTCACCACTTCCAATTTTCAAGCCCCCCGTTAAAAGTTCCGGTACCGTTCACAGTCCATTAGCAGGGGCGGTCACACCTCATCCATCTGGCATCCCAGGGGACCAGCCCGCCCTTGAACTGGCTCCCCACTGAGCGTAAAAATCAATCCGACTTGAACAGCCTTTAAGGAAAACTTTCCTAACACGTTTCACATAGTTCCTGCTTCTTTTTTTTAGTTTCTGCTTGAAATCCTACGTATGGGGCCTGACTGAACATATCACTGAGGCCAAGACTGCTGTCCCGGAGAAGCAGGAGGTTTTGCCCCTTCCACCGCTCCTCTCTGTTTGGAGAGGCTTCTTTCTCGGTGTAGCCTCTTCTGGCCACTGTGCCTGCTTCCAGGAGCAACAGCCCCTCCTAATTTGCTGCAGGCCGGGAAACTCGATAACCAAACATATTAGAAACCTGAGGACAGTAAAAAACATGGAGCAGCAGGGCCCAGGGCTACTCTCAGGAAGCACAGGGCCGTCTCTGAACTCTGAACTATCTGAAACCGGCTTGTCTCGCTCTTTCCTTACTGCCGCGTGGCCTTCCCATTTCCGGGACAGAGCTCGCTTACACCCAGGGCTTGCAAACTCCACCCTAAGACAAGTCAGCCTTGCTTGGGGTCCAACAAGTGGTGCTTGGCTCTGCCTTGGGCTCTCCCAGCTACCTGAACGCCTGTCAGACACTGAGCACTGAGCACGCCTGCTGGGCTTCCAGCCTGCCTTGCTGCTGCCGCCCTCCCTTCACCTCCGGGGAAACCCCTTCTGTTGCAAGCTTCAGCTGACATCCTAACCCTCTCTGGACCCATGAAGCTAGTCAGATTATCCAACCAACCGTCACCGCTCTCAGCATCCACTTTTCTGAAGCTGTCACACACAACTGGGCATTTTACCAGACTCTGATTTCCTCTGTCTTTTCTGCACCCACCTCACCCCACCTACACTGGAAGCTCCCTGAAGGCAGTGGCTGCCCCATTATCTTTATAATCTGGCCTCATGCAAACATGCAGTGCTGGCTGACAGAGTCTGTTTTCTCTTAGAGGCCTTTCACTCACTTCCCTGATCTTGGCTCTGCTGACCGGAAGCTGGGGTTGCCAGCTAAGTTTTATTTAATTGCTTTTCCTGCAGGAGAGGAACTAATGCAATCACAGTAATGCTGAAATTACCCAGAACATTCTGAAAATGGGACATGATACTGGTTACCCTGAAGATGCTTTTCCTTTCAAACCTTTAAAATTAAATACCATGAGACGCCTGGGGGGCTCAGGTGCTTAAGCATCTGATTCTTGATTCAGCTCAGGTTATGATCTCACGGTTTGTGATATGGAGCCCTGAGTAAGGGCTCTGTGTTGACAGCATGGAGCCTGCTTGATATTCATATTCTCTCTCTCTCTCTCTCTCTCTCTCTCTCTCTCTCTCTCACTCTCTCTCCCTCCCTCCCTCCCTCCCTCCCCCCCCCCTTGTGCTCACTCTCTCAAAATAAATGGAACATTTTTTAAAAAATTAAGCATCAGCCCCCTTTCTTGCCTCACTCAGAAGCTCACAGTTCGCACTGCTCACTCTAAGATGACACGAGATCTGTCCACTGTCCTCAGGCAGTACGAGATGGTGAGGCCTGGCCTACAGCTGCTGAAGACACAGGAAGAGTGGGGGCTCTGCGCAAATAAACTTTCCTATGGGGTTTCGCCACTTTATGTCTCTAAAACACGAACCCCAGAAAATGCTGCTTTCTTGCCGAAGACCAGGCGCCATTTCCCACAAGACTCTGCTCTGCTTCTCTACGACAGAGGAGTGAGCTATCACACATGATGGCAGCCTCTGGAGAAGCCACTAGGACTGGACCCTCACTGGTGGTAGGGACCAAGGAGTCCCATCACTAGAACTAGACAAACAGACTGGACTCTCCCTGGAATCCAAGCACCAGCACAAAACTGGTCTCACCCCAAATACAAGAGACCCAGTCACAGCTGCTGCTGATCAACAGCAGGAAGGGAAGCCCAGAGACGACGGTCAAGTGAACTTAATTTAATCCGATGATTCAGGATCTGGCCCGTATTAGCCTCAGGACTGCTCCGATGAGCTAAGGCCAGAGGGAGCCTTCTCAGGAAGCGGCTCCCATGGATGCCCATTACTGTCTTGGGAACATCCTCCCCAGGCACCCAGTAATGAAGACAAACGGGCGTGCCAGGAGCTCATCTTGCAGAAAAATATAAATAAAAACTGGGAACGAGAATTAAGCCAACCCTACTTGCATAATAAAAAGAACCACAGAGAATAAATCAAGGGTAAATACATTAAGGCATTCACACACCACCATCTGTTTCAAGTTAAACCAGTCACAGAGGAGGGAAAAAACCAGGTTTGTTAGCGTGATTTTATATTGTGCTTTTGCTTCAACATTTCCATAATTTACACACAAATCTGAGCACAGCACTGATTAAAGACACATGCGCGGTTTGATTATCTACCTGCCAGAAGTATTTCCACGTCCATTACAGAACCACTTCTTGCTGGTATTACAGTAAACCACGCAAGCAGGATCGTGTATTCCGCAGTAACTAAAAAAGGCAAAACATCAACAGTTAAAGCTGGAAGGTCTTTCTCTGGTTTTAATTTGGCAGGATGTAAAATTCTTTCCTCTTACAACATTTTTAAATTTTTCATTAAACACATACTCAAACCCAACGATCCCACTAGCAAAATCCAATCAGTTAACTGCAGAGGCTTCTTGACCCTGCAAATGCAGGGAAAGGGTTCAGGGTGCTGGGGAGCTTCCTCAGAGAGGCCCTAGACAACAGCAAAGCCCCTTCCAGGTGAGGGGTGAGAACTGTGGAAAGTGCCAGGTGAGCCCAACAATGGAGGTCTGACACCCCAAAGCAACCCCCTGTCACTCCCTTTGGCCTGAAGTTTCCAGAACTGTGACTTAAAAGAACGGAAGTCAGCATCCCTGGCTCTGGGCACACAGAAGAGTAAGCTGTAACCACACCACGTTCACAAGGCACTCCACATCCCAGCAGAGGGCGCCATGCTCCTGGGAACGCTCAGCTCAGCCCCAGCAGCAGAGAGTCTCAGGGCGCAGACTGAGCTCAAGCTTGCAAGGAGCACCTCAGGAGAGCCCCCAGCCTCATTCTTCTGAAAATCAACACATCAAAAACAAAAACTGGCTCACCACAGAGTCCTCTGTGTGTATGAAGCCAAGACTCAGTCTCAAACTGAATGTGGGTCAGCCAAGAACCTTCCCTGCAACACCCCACACCTTGGGGACAGCTGGGAAGGTGAGGGGGTGTGCAAACTTTAACCACCTGCAGCTTTACCGGAACCACTTCACTGCCAAATGTGTAGGCAACAGGAACACTGACACATCACTAAGACGTACATAAAAACATTTGTAAACAAGAGTGGAAACAAGAGCCAAAATAAAGTTAAAAACAAAAAGCCAAAATAGTTATAAAAAAAAAAAAAAAAAGTCTGTCCACAGAGCAGGGAAAAGAGCAGCACTATCCTGTGGTGGGCACAGACTCTGGGGGGGCAATGTGCCCGAGAGGTGGGCAAGACTGAGCCGTGGCCCAGGTCTACAGTGGCCCTGACTGGCCGGGTGCCCTGAGCAAGATCATTTCACCTCTTTTGGTCTCAATTTTCTTGCGTATGTGTAACAAAGCAAGAGTAAGTCCAAGCTTAAGGGTCAAAATGTAACAGATGGATCCTGCTCTAGATGAGAATTCCAAATTTGGTCAACAAACAGGTCTACCCACTGATTATTCAACTCCAATTTTGGGGGAATTTTGAACACATCAGAGAGGCAGATATTTTAAAGTATCCTACAATCAATCATCTCTTCGTAAGAGAAATTTTAGCTGCTGTTTGTTTACCCTCTAAACCTAAATCCTCACCAAATGTGAGGAATTCTTTTGAATGAGTGAGCGGAACAGGTACCAGGAACCAACCACCTCAAGGCCTGAGAAGGAGAGTCTTTCCCCTACCCTCTAGGTGAATTAGGGGTGTCAGAGTGTGCTGACCCCACCCTCCCGCTCCTGACTATGTGTACACAAATCTGAAGAATCTCCTTATTTCGTAATACCAAATGTCACAGTTCAGTGGCTTAGATGGGCTTCTAAAGCCAGCAAACCCACTCAGAATGAAAAAGCTCTGCGGGATGAGTCTGAGACTCTGCCGTCGGCACTCACCTGCAGGCATGTACAGGGAGATCCTTCGTGTAATAGGTATCTTCTTCATCTTCTTCAAAGTTCAACTCGGCCAACAGCTGGCTGGTCTTGGCCACATTGTCATCCACAGCCCCGTTCTGCAGAATGCCCTCTGGTCCACCGACCTACAGCAGAACAGTACCAACACCACGCAAGGCTGCAGCTTCCAGGCCTTAGCCCAGGCACGTGACCTGTCCTCAAACGAGCAGCCGTGGTGACCTTCCCACAAGTGCCGGCCTGCTCTCCACCTAAGACAGTTCAGCTTCTTCTGACTGGACTTTTTACACTCTCCCTATTAAACCCATCTGGACAAAAACAGGGTGTTGGTGACCTAGGTCATCCACCCTGCCTCCTGCATATCCAGGTCCAATCCCATCTGGTCACGGAGCCATGAGCAAACTGGATGCTGAGGAAAACGCTTCGTTCCCATGACTGAGGGTCACAAGGAGCAGGATGACTTTTTACAAAGTTGTGGCAATCCCCTCTGGGGACAGTTGCACAGTGTCAGGACAGAGGGCCTGGAATGCCAGCAGAGTGATGGGTCCCACCAAAGCCTAAGCACCAGACGTAAAGGCTGTGTCCACTGGAGATGAGGGAGAGCAGTTTTCTCACTAGTCAACATACTTCCTCCACTGCCAGTTTCCCTCTCCAGAGGGCAGCCCTTCTTCCTTATGAATTAGTAGTTCAATGTTAGGATGACCTTCCAAACTCAGGCTATAATCTTACTACTTATATTACCTTTTATAAGTTACAACTGCAAAAACACACCAAAAGGCAATTTTTAACAATAACCCATGAATTTCACAGGCACTTCTACTGAGCTCACATTTCCATTCAGAGGCACATGGATTCAACTCGCCAGAGATTAACGGGCATTCCTAAAGCCACCGCCAGGAACCTCAGACAGCAGTCAATAGTCCTTGTCATCTCCCCATCCTCCCAACAGGAGGAGATGACACATCTCCCACATGAGGTTGGGTCAGGCAGCAGGAGTGTCGGAACAGTGATGAGGACGGGGAGGAATGAATGACAGAAGCCCCAGGGCAGGCACCAGATTTCTCTGAGCAGTGAGACAGGATCAGACACTGGCCCCCCCTCCCTCAAAAAGCCCTTGCCACTTAGAGCCACACCATGTGGGGTCAGCTCAGGCCAGTGAGCTCAAGCCAGCAGTGCCCCCGGGGCCTTTTCCTGTCCACTGCTCCAGCCAAGTTACCTGTAAGATTCTAAAGACAGCAGATCTCTTGGGGATGTGGAGCTGGGGGTGGGGGTGGGTGGGGGGAGAGGGCAGCACACACCCAGTTACACGGGGGAATCAGGAAGTGCATTGCCCCCTAGGGGGCATTCTGGAAACTGCAGTGGCGCATTTGGGTTGTGAGTAGGGGGGTATCTACAGCTGTGTCTATAATGGTCTCAGCCCACATTAGAACCCCATTTCACAGCTTCTGCCACTACTTTAATGCACTTTTTTCAGGCAGGCAACAACCAAGTTAAATGAAAGAAAACTATGCTTTGTTTGAAAAAAAAATTTTTTTTTTCAAAGAAAAAAATCAAAATCAACATTTGGATTTTAATGCAAAGACAGTACTGTAACAATCACAAGCACTTCTTTGTGAACCCCTGATCTCTCTTTTTTTTTTATTGTAGTAAAATACACATAATATAAAATGTACTACTGTAGCCATTTTAAAAATATTTATTTTTGAGCAAGAGAAGGAGGGGGAGGGGGAGGAGGAGGGAAAGAGAGCAAGCACGAGCAAGCAAGGGGCAGAGAGACTCCACACTGCCCAGGGCTCCACACTGTCAGCGAAGAGCCCGCCGCGGGGCTTGAACTCATGAACTGTGAGATCATGACCTGAGCCGAAATCAAGAACTGGATTGCTTAACCAACTGAGCCACCCAGACACCCCCCTCCCCCTTGTAACCATTTTTAAGTGTACAGCTCAGTGGCATTAAATACATTCCTATTATTCTACAATCATCACCAACACCCATCTCTACAACTTTTTCATCTGAAACTGAAACTCTGTATCCATTACCAACCCTCCATTCCCCCCCTGAGCCCCTGGCACCCACGTTTCTACTTTCTCTGAAAACTTGACTACCCTAGAGATCTCATATAAATGGTCTCATAGTGTTTGTCTTTTTGTGACTGGCTTATTTCACATAGCATACTGTCCTCAAGATTTATCCATGTTATAGCATGTGTCAGAATTTCCCTTCTTAAGGCTGAATAACATTCCACTGTATGGACAGACGTTTTGTTTACCCGTTTACTCTTCAGTGGGCACTTGGGTTTTTTCCACCTTTTGGCTGCCATGAACATGGTATACAGCGATCTCATCAAGTTCCGGCTTTCAATTCTTTTGGGGATATACCCCAAAAGAAGCAGACTTGCTGGATCTTATGGTAATTCTATATCTAACTTTTCTGAGGAACTGCATAGTATTTTCCACAGAGACTATGCCATTTTACATTCCCACCAACAGTGCACAAGGGTTCCAATTTCTCCATAGCCTCGATGATACTCATTATCATTCTTCTGGGTTTTTTTTTTAAATAACCAACTTAATGAATATGAGGTAGTTATCTCATTGTGGCTTTGATTTGCATTTCTATGCTAGCTAATGAAACTGAGGATCTCTTCTTGTGCTTGTTGGTCATTTATACATCTTCTTTGGAGAAATGTCTACTGAAGTCCTTTGCCCATTTTTAATTAGATTGTTACATTCTTTGTTGAGGTGCTTTGAAGTTCTGATCGTTGGCTATCACTTCAAAAAGTCACCTGTTTGGCAATGTTTCTCTTGACACATGCAGTGGCAATGCTACTGTGAGGCTGCCACCCAGGGCCAGCACTGCTGGCTCGCAATGTCTCCTGGTATGACTGTGTTAGGCACGCACGTGTTGGTTTTCTTTTTAAGAGATTTTTTTTTTTTTTTAACATTTATTTATTTTTGAGACAGAGAGAGAGAGGGAGGGAGCATGAACGGGGGAGGGTCAGAGAGAGGGGGACACAGAATCTGAAACAGGCTCCAGGCTCTGAGCGTTAGCACATAGCCCGACGCAGGGCTCGAACTCACGGACCGCGAGATCATGACCTGAGCCGAAGTCGGGACGCTTAACCTACTGAGCCACCCAGGCGCCCCAACACATGTTGGTTTTCTGAAAGTGTGTGGCCAGGTCACAGCACCAGGATTTCATCTTATGGCAGAGAAGGAGGTATGCATCTCATGCTGCAGAAGGCAGCAATTAGAAATTGACATCTGCAGGGGTGTCTGGGTGGCTCAACTGATAAAGCAGTTCAGGTTATGATCCCAAGGTTCCTGAGTTTGAGCCCCCACATCGGACTCTCTGTTGTAAGCATGGAGCCCTCTGCAGATCTTCTGTCCCCCTCTCTGTGCACCTCCCCTGCTCATGTTCTCTCAAAAATTAAAAAAGAAAAGAAAAGAAAAGAAAAGAAAAGAAAAGAAAAGAAAAGAAAAGAAAAGAAAAGAAAAGAAAAGAAAAGAAAGAAATTGACATCTGTGATCCCATTTAAACTCTTAAAGTCAGTAAACAGGTTCCTCAAGTATTTAAGGTAACAAGGTTTCTGAGAATATTATGGAAGGCAAACTTTTTACTTGATCTAAAACTATTCTTTCCAGGGATGCCTGGGTGGCTTAGTCAGTAAGGCGTCCAACTCTTGATTTCGGCTCAGGTCATGATCCCACAGTTCATGGGTTCAAGTCCTGTATCAGGCTCTGTGCTGACGAATGCTGGGCCTGCTTGGAATTCTCTCTCCCTCTCTCTCTGCCCCTCCCCTGCTCATGCTCTCCCTCTCAAAATAAATGAACTTTAAAAAACAAACAATTCTTTCCATAGATCTGGTATCCTGAGCTTAAATGCATATTGACACCTTTTATGACTTCACTCTGATCAGCTTTCATCTTTCCAAAGAGAAATGTGCTATCTTTCCAATCCAATCTCAGCAGAAAAACACCTTAAAACCCAGAATTAGGGAGCTTAGGTGGCTCAGTTGGTTAAGCATCTAACTCTTGATTTCAGCTCAGGTCATGATCTCATGGTTTCATGGGTTTGAGCCCCGGGTCGGGTTCTGCACACTGACCACATGGAGCCTGCTTGGGATTCTCCCTTTCTTTGCCCCTCCCCTGCTCATGCTCTGCCTCTCTCAAAATAAACTTAAAAACAAACAAACAAACAAACAAACAAACAAACAAACAAACCACCACCACCCAGGATCATCAGAAGGCTAAGAAGGTGGTCCAGGAAGGAATCAGCATGCAGCTCCCCCTCTCAAGCTCAGAATAGCATTTACATTTTTTTTTTTTTTTTTTTTTATATGACCCTGGGACAATGACCTGAGTCGAAATCAAGAGTTGGATACTCAACTGACTGAGCCACCTAGGCACCCTGGTACTCATATTTAAAAAAAAAAAAAAAAAAAAATTAATGTTTATTTTTTGAAAAAGAGAGACAGAGACCAAGTGTGAGTGGGGCAGAGAGACACAGGGAGACACAGAATCTGAAGTAGGCTCCAGGCTCTTAGCTGTCAGCACAGAGCCCGAAGCAGGGCTTGAACTCACGAACCATGAGATCTTGACCCAAGTTGAAGTCAGATGCTTAACCAACTGAGCCATCCAGGCGCTCCCCAGTATTTATAAACAGCTGGATTAAATACCTAATAATATCCTCAATTTTACTTCTTATCCCACAATGTTTAGGACATTTACTATCTAACCTTTTAAGAAAATGTTTACAGATTCCTTATCTAGAAGAACTCCTAAAATATCTTATTAGATTGCATAAGCTTTTACGTGTAAAGAAATGCCCTTGGTGATATCTGAAGCTTTACTGTCCTGAAACATCAAAATTGGTCCACAGAGTAATACAGAAAAGTGCATACCACCTGGGTGCCATCTTCCTACCCATTCCTGCCTCATCTGGGCCTCAGATCCCACAGTTCACCTCCCCTCACCAGGGGAAGGCCTGAACCAGCAGAGGACACCTCCTGACCAGCCACATGGGGACCCACCCTGCACACTTACCCCTTCAGGTTAATAATGGGGAAAGAAATGTAGGTCTACTCTCAGAACTCTTGGGAGACAATATGATACAGATACAAGGTCAGGTAGACTCTCCACACCTCCACTAGAGCTGGAGGCCCAGAGAAGACAGTCCAGATTCTCCAAGGCCCAGTAGCCCTCCAGCCTCCTGGTTAGGGAACGTATAATGTATACGTGGCCCACACACACACACGCACACACTCCCAGCTCTCACTCAGCCCCACTCCTGCCCAGCTATGATCTGGCCACAACACAAACTGACTTCTATAGTGGGGTTGTTAGTTTTCCCTCTACTCTCTGGAAAGTTTTAAGATAAACATTAAGTTCAAAAATACATCTGACCTTAGAAACTATAATTAAATTAGTTAAAACAAAGCTCTAACTAGAGAGTGCCCAGCACAGAGAAGGTCCACAACCCATGCCAGGTGACAAGACGGGAGGAGTGAAGGGTCCTTGGCCAGAACAGGACTGAGGTCCTCCGAGATTATCAACCCCTCACTTCCAGTCAGGACCCCTGCAGCCTGCAAGGCTCAGAGAGGCAGCACCCCCCCCGCACCCACAGGAACCCTGAGCCCACTCCCAGGCATCACATCACTGGAGAAACAGTTCCCTCTTCGCCTCTGCTCTGGGTAGAGGTCTGCAGATGTTTTCTGCCCAGGGACAGTTTCATACAAGCAACTACAGAATTCACTGTGTACATCAGAGTAGCAGGAAGAAAAGTTGCTTCAGTCCCACAGAGGAAAAGCATGTAAATTCAAAAATCACTCCCAAATGTGCTGGTAAGAACTTTTAGACCACAGATTTTTACTCCAAACCTCATAAGCATTGTACCACGCAGCATGAAATGGACCTTTCAGTCCCTCAGTCTCTGAGTCTGCCAGTGCTCCGGGGCCTTTGCACTCACTGTCCCTTGGTTTCTGCACAGCTGGCTCTTGGTCCTTTGGGTCTCAGTCCACAGGGCGCCTCCCAGGGAGGCCTCCCCCATTCCATCTGTGGAGCCCCAAAGCAGGGGTCCCTACTATGACCCCAGGACCTAGAAATGAGCCACACCCCAGGAAGCCCTCATAGTGTAGGCTAAATGAATACATCTTCACACTAAAAGCATAAACACTGAAATGTAAAATAATTCATCTCATCAATAAAAGTATTTTTTTATCCTGAGGTTTAAATAAAAAGAGAGTGGGCAATCACCTTTCCCTCAGGGTAAGGAGAGGCTGAGCCTCACCTCTGGAAAAAGCTAACAGAAGTTCTGGCCTCCCCCCAGCTTTTGAGAAAGTTTCAAAACTACAGGGAATAAACAACTCACATAACCATCACCTGGATCCACCAGCCACTCACACTTTACCACACTTGCTCTGTCCCTCTGCACACACACACTTTTACTTTCCTGACCCATTTCAGAGTCGCAAGCCCCAGGACAAGCATCTTCTCCATGTAATCACTATACAAGCCTCACGCTTGGGAATTATGCTGATAAAACTGATATAATACTGCTATCTAATAAGCACAAGCACAATTCCCCAACATCCTAACGTCCTTTCTAGTTTTCTACATTCAAGACCTAGTTAACACTCGTTACTTATGCTGTCTCTTTAGCCTTCTTTAATCCATTAGTTTTAACCACATGTAACTGCTGACATTCAACCATTTCTGACCTACGAAAATGCCTTCACATGGTCCCACTCAAGAGAGTGGTCCCCAGATTCTGGATAAAAAGGATCCTCACCGGCCTCCCTCTTTACAGAGAACCCTTGTTCTGGTCAGCATGCTGAGTCCAGGCCTATGGTTCATTTCAATGCTCAGAGTGTCCTTGATGTGTCCGAGGCATCCCCACCTCAACCTGAGCTGCCTCTGCATGTCCAGCCCTGGGATCATTACTCTCAAAGGAGCCCACTCCACGCCTGCAGGGAGAAGCCAGGGTGTGATGATGGGTTCAGTCCAGAAGCCAGGACACCTCACAGGACAATGACACAGACTGGACCCCAGCTCAGTGGCATGAAAAGAAGAGGGAGAGGCTGCCCTGGAGAGCAAGCCAAGATTCATAACCATCACATAAATGGTGGACCTCACTGGGGGCCAGACCAAGTCAAGACATCTTCTCATGAGTGAAGAATCTGTGGAGAAAGGGGAGCCCTGTGGATTAGATGATCCCAAAAAACGACTGTCAGTGCTATTCATCTGACAACAGCAGTATTGCCTATGACGGAAAGATGCTTTTTTGTTTCTAGAAACGCATAGTAAATATAGGTCAAAATGATTGTGTATTGCTAACTCATATGGCTCAACCTCAGAAGGAAGGATGAAATAACATGTTGGATTTCTTTTAAAGCTCTTCTGCGATGAGAATAAAGGGCCAGAGGACAAAACTGCTGAACTGAGGAGATGGATATGCCGGGTTTGTTTTCTTTACTTGCAGAGAATCCATAACCAACGTTTTTACACAATATAGATGGACGTGGTGGCCTCCATGGAGTCCGAGGAGCCATGCACTCAAAAAGAGTGACGGAAGGCAAGCACAGTTCTGACCAAATGCCTTCTACTCCAAGATGAGGAGAGCCACCTCCCCCAAGTCACTGGCATCCCTGGCAGCTGAGCTCTGCAAGGAGCAAAGCAGACACGAAAGTGCCATCCTCAGTCGTGACAAAGGGCTACCCGCAGAGCTCAGCAAGCAGCCTAGGTCTAGAAGCCATCCAGGCAACAGTCTGCACGGATCCAAAGAAGCCCGGCTTGGCTCAGTAATCCAGCTCACAAGCTGCAACCAGACTAACACATACAAACAGGCACAACGATCCTTTCCCAGCCATGGGATCCCAGGACCCAGCATCCCCATGTTTACTAGAGGAAGCAGGATGCTGCTCTCAAGGAAAGCTCCTCTGCCAAGAAGAGTTCAAAGACCCCCTGAAAGCAGGGCCCCGAGACCTGGAAAATGAAGCCCTGAAGACTCAGCCAGACTCGCCACCCTTCCACACCTTCCAGGCCACACTCTGTTCCGGGTCCCACCAAGCAGAACTGGGAGTCATGACCCTTCTCTGCGGGCAGGACTATCCCGGCAACACTGCAAGACCACCCTGCCAGGGCAACAACCACAAATGCCCCTCAGTTGAGAGCCACTGCCCAGAATCTGCTCCCTCCAGCCTCCGTGCATGCTGCTCTGGTGGGGTCTCTCCCTTTCTGCAGAGCCTCTTACCCTCTCTCTCAGGGCAGTGTCTCCAAAGGGTCTGCTGACCAGCACCAACTCCACCCATACCTCCCATCAGAGAGGAGCCCTGCCTCAGCCTTGGGGGATCACGGGCCCTGACAAAAACCACAGACAGAACTTGTGTCTGCTCTAGCCATAATTCCTTATGAGGACTCAGGGGCAACAGGGTATCCAGTGCAGTCAACATGTCCCAGCAGGAGTGGCCACTCTGGCTGCCTGGTACTGTAGTAGTTCACACACTCACATTTATACACATGCGCCGGCATGCACAGGCACATATCTGACCACAAGGCACTCTGCCGGAGCTCCCCTTCTGGCTTTGTCCACACTCTGCCAGGTCTACCTGCCATCTAAGGGCCCTTCCTCTCAAGCGAGGTCACAATATCCCCTCAGCAGCTCCATGAGGCTCTAGGATCCAGCCCGAGCCCCTGGCATGGCGTATCAACCCTTGCCCGCACCCACTCTCCTCCACACCAAGCCAAGTGTAGCGCTCCATGCCCACCTCTCTGCCCAGCAGCATGCCTTCCTGAACTCAAGGAACACTGCTCACAAAAGCTTTCCCTCTGCAGGGCAGACCACTCCCTCTTCTGGGCCCTCATGATCCCAAAGGTCAACCGCAGTCTGAGCAGCACCTGTCATTTCTAACACAACAGCTACAGATGGCAAAGGATTCACTTTGACCCCCAATCCTCAGAGAGCACAGCAAGGCAAGAAGCAGGACTACAGAGAGGGGCAGGAGACAAGGACCAGGCTGAAGAGACTGGCCTGACAGCATGTACAGTGGGGTCAAAAGTAAACATGAACAGATATATGAGGGCTCCCAGGCTCACCCTGAAAGCAGCGTGGCCAGGCCTCCGTTCCTGACTCTGCACCCACGTGGAGGGCCCAGCATACAGGGTGGTGAATCTCCCCCAACAGGTGACTGGGAGTGGCTGAGCACGGGGTCACTCCATTTCCCTACATTAGAGATGCTGATGAGAAACTACAAAGATTAACAGGAGCAAAAAGGGGAGGGGCAGGAAGGAGAAGGAGCAGGAAGGGGAACAAAAAGAGGCATGAAGAAGAATCAAAGACCATGAATTGTGTGATGGTCGAACAACTCTGCAAATTTACTAGAACAACACTGAATTGCACATTTACATACAAGACTCTATGGTATGTGATCATACCTTAATAAAGCTATTAGAAAAACGTCTCCTTTTTTTGGTTCTGGGAGCAGGATTGAGAAAGAACTTTGTTTTTCAGTTAACACTGGTATTGTTCAAGTGTTAACTTTGCCCCCAATCGTATTCAATCTGGGTTAAGAAATTAGGGTGAACAGAGTAAGAAGTCATTTTGCTTATTCACCAATGACACGTAAGCCCTTCCTCTCCCCTAATCGCCCATGGAGTCCTAACCATCTAGAAACAAACTTGGGAAATCCAATAAGGGGAAAGTGCTGAACGAACACTTGCCAGAGCTCCTGCAAGGTTACCAGTGTCTTATCTCCAATTTTCTCAAGGTGTGCTTATATCACCGCTGAACTGAGTGTTCACAAAACCAGATGGAAAAAGTCCCACTCAAATTTTAAACTCACCACTTTTGGGAACCCCTAGACTGTACTGAATTCATTCCTCCTCTTCATAAACTACAGGCCAATAAGCAGAAGATGATCTGTTTACCTGGATGGTCAAGAATATGTAAGGACAGCTTTCCATGATCAATTCTGAAGACTAGGTAGCAACTCTTTACTCAAGTATCTACCACTTGAAGAGGAAAAGAAGCTCAAGTGTATGTACTCAAGACTACAACTAATGAAGAGCCTTTGTTTACCCATTTACCTGTTGATGGTCACTGGAGTTTTTTCCAGTCTGGGGCTCTCAAGAACGAATCAGCTATAAATGCTCAGAGCAGCCCCACGTGTGGACAACCACCTTTGCTTCTCTGCTGGACCACAGAGAAATGGGTGAACCATCCCATCAGCAAGGTATGAAAGTTACAAGTGGCTTTCCAGCCTTTTAAAAAATTTGAGCCACTCTTATGAGCAGGTAGTGGTATCTCCCTGTGGCCTTTTCAGTTTCATTGAGGTGTAACTGACATACAATCAACAGTGCATGCTTAAAGTGTATAGTTTTATAAGTTGTCATACATCAGTGTATGTAAACACCCAATCAAGATAACCAACACATCCATCACCAAGTCTCCTTATGCCCTTTGTCACCCTCTCTCTTTTCCTTCCTCCTTCTCCCAACCACTAATCTGTTTTCTACTACTACTAGCACTTTCTAGGGCTTCATACAAACAGAATCACAGGGTATATATTCTTTTTTTTTTTTTTTTTTTTTTGGTCAGAGTGCTTCTTTTACCCAGAATTATTCTGAGATGCATCCATATCATTGTGTGTATCAATTCCTTTTTCTGCCTGGGTAGTGTTCCCAACTCTTACATCTTTACCATAATTCCCATATTTGGAGAAAACATGACAGTAGCAACCATCAAAAGGATATATTCCAGGGGCGCCTGGGTGGCTCAGTCGGTTGAGCGCCGACTTCGGCTCAGGTCACGATCTCGCGGTCCGTGAGTTCGAGCCCCGCATCGGGCCCCTGTGCTGACAGCTCAGAGCCCGGAGCCTGTTTCGGATTCTGTGTCTCCCTCTCTCTGACCCTCCCCCATTCATGCTCTGTCTCTCTCTGTCTCAAAAATAAATAAACGTTAAAAAAAAAAAATTAAAAAAAAAAAAAAAAAAAAGGATATATTCCAACTAGACAGGGCAGAAGGTTTATAACACCAACTATTATGCAAAGCACTTCTGAAATTACCTTTCCCTGCCCTTTGATGGGCGGGGGAAGGGCCCACGAAGAGTCAGATAGGCAAAAGAAAATGGTCCCTTGTATCTTAAGGACACTTGGCAGGATTATGTCAGCACTTTTCATTCCATGATCTGGAAGGCTTTGATAAATATCAGTTACATTTCATAAGCAAAACAAATGTTATTTGAACCAACTTGTAGCTCAGCAGGAGTCACCCCTGTGCCATTCTCCTACCCTGGCAGGGACACACATTCTGCCTTTAAGCAAACTTTCAGGTAGGGGCGCCTGGGTGGCTCAGTCGGTTAAGCGTCCGACTTCGGCTCAGGTCAGGATCTCGCGGTTTGTGAGTTGGAGCCCCGTGTCGGGCTCTGTGCTGACAGCTCAGAGCCTGGAGCCTGCTTCAGATTCTGTGTCTCTCCATCTCTCGGTCCCACCCCTGCTCATGCTCTGTGTCTCTCTGTCTCTCAATAATAAACGTTAAAAAAAAATTTTTAAACAAACTTTCAGGTAAAACCAACTAAGCAAAACTGGTATCAAAAGTGGCTGCACGCTGGGAAGGAGCCTGGCAGCTCCTGCAAAGGTTATGCACAGAGTTACCACACAACCCAGCAATTTCACCTACAGCCACACAGAAACCTGCACATGAATGTTCACAGCAGCATTATTTATAATAGCTACAAGGATAAACAACCCAAATGTCCACCAACAGATGAGTGGATAAACAAAATGTGGTCTGTCTGTACTGTGGAATACTGTTCAGTCAAAAAAGAAATGGTAGTAGATACATGTTACAGCATGGATGAACCTTGAAAACATACTTGGTGAAAGAAACGAGACACAAAAGACCACATATTGTCATTTATATCAAATGTCCACAGTAGGTAAACCTGAGACAGAAAGATCAGTGGCTGCCTGGGGTTGGAGAAAGGAGGATTGACAAGCTAAGAGGTATGGGGTTTCTTTTTAGGGTGATGAAAATATGCCAAAATTGACGATGGTGAGGGCTGCACAACTCTGAACGTACTAAAAGCTACTGAACTGTACACTTTAAATGGGCAAACTGTATGCTACATGGATTCTATCTCAAGAAAGCTGTGAAACAGAAGTAGCTGCACAGCACTTGATAAGTTACAGCTACTCATTCAATAAGATAAAATCAAAAGGCATTCAGAATGGGTTTGAGTCTTTCTGGAAGCCCCACTGTACAGTTAGTTACCCAGCCAACTCTTGAGGACAAATAAGGAAAATTCCAAATGTTGTAGGCAGCCAATGCCACCAACTGGCATAGAGAAGAATCAACTTTTTTTCCACTTTTCAATTCTATTCAGACTTTTCCTGCCCCCAAATTCAGAGCCTTCTCTTACGACACAAAGGATGTAACTCCCATTCCCCAAACACAAACTTGGGCTACACGTGAGTGGGTCATCTGAGTTAATTAAAAGTAAAGAAGGATAAACCCTTTTGATGTCATCAGAACTCAGGTGAGCTCAACTGCAACATTTACCTCTGGTGGAGAGTTTTAAAGCTCCTATTTTATACAACTCAGTGCTCAGGTGCAGAAAAATAGATTATTTCAACTGAAAGAGAAGGGCATGCCCTGTAACTCACTGATCACAAACAGAATACAAGAACAAAACTAGAACTCAGAGCTGTTTTACACTGGCCAGAAAAACACTGGCCAATATAAAGAATATGCAATAAAAGTCTTAAAAAGAATTTGCAATAAAACGATTACCTTTACCAACCCTGAGCTGCCACTAACCATGGCACATCGCTCAACTGAGTGATCTTTATCCTCAGCCTCTGGACGCACTGGACACAAGTTACAAACAGCGTTATCTGGTCCATCCAAACTTGAGTCCAGATTTCATGTATGTTTCCGGTCCATCCAAACATAAGTGCAGATTTCAGGTATGTTGAAAAGTGTAACAAAAATAAAACTCCTATACCCCCATTTCACAGCTGTGAAAACAGAGGGGTCTACAGGTGTCATCATGAGTGTCCAACGGCTCATTCGTTTCTCCAGGCAAACTCTCTCCTATCTTCCTCCACCATATGTAAACCAAGCTGAAAAAATACATACTTGCACACCTGTTCTCCCTGATGCTCCACCCATCAGGCATCTATTTTTAAGGAAATCTAGGGTTAGAATGAGTCAAATGTTTTCTGCTTCTATTAGGGGCTAAAAGAAAATCCAAGTGGGTGGTCTACCCACGAGAGTGACTCAATCAACTAGAATGCTAGCCCTCCTCCCCCAAGGACAGAGTCTGAGCTCACTCTGGCTGAGGATGGGGTGGCTCCCCCAGCCCTGACAGTGGATCCTCATGCCAAGGAACACCTGTGACAAGGGATCCCACCCCAAAACCCCAGCCAGTCCCCTCTGCCACTCCAGGGCTGGGACCTAGGTTCAGGAAGTGCGTCCCTAATACTTCTCATAACCCAAACCCAAACTTAAAATACCTAAGTAGCTTTCCCTAAACATTCACATCATTAAAAACAACATTTTCCAACGTGGCAGTACCACTTATGTAAAACCCACTATCACTGCCCCCATTGGAGGAACAAACTCAAACCTAACTTTTCCAAGACAGAGCTGGGGAGTTACATAACAAGTCGGTTTCAGCAACAGGCAATGCAAGAAGGAAAAACAAAACGCAACCTGTCTCTTGAATAATCTTCATAACCAGCGAGTGTGGGGTTCTCAACTGGAGGCTAAAATTCCGTTTCTACTCCGGGAGCTTCGACCCTGCCCTCTCCAGCGTCCCTGGGCCCGGGGAAATTTGAACCCGCGGTTTAGTGGGCATGACCGGGGGCGGGCGAGGGGGAATGCCCAGACGGCTGGGACCACAGGTGGGGGGTGGGGCAGGGAGGACGGATCACCACGGAGCTGGCTTGAACAGGGCACGGACTCAGCTGGAGGAAAACTTGGGGACAGGTCACCCCCGACGGCAGGTCACCTCGGACACGCCCAGAAGGCGACTGCGGGCAGGTGACCTAAGACGCGGCCTGAAGTAGATCCTGACCAGATCACCCGGACCCCACCGGAGCGGGACTCGAAACAGGTCTGCCCCGGCCCCGCTAGAGACCGGGAGCCGAGGCAGGTTACTCCGGACCCGGCCGGATCGGGGAACCCGGGGAAGGTCAGCCTGGGCCGGGCCTGAGTGAGGGACCTGGAACAGGTTACTTCGGACGCCGCCGGAGTGCGGGACTCGGGGCAGGTTCCCGGGCGCCGAGGCCCGGCCCGGGCTTCCGGCGCCGCCATGTGCCGCTCACCTGCGCGTCCAGCTGTCCGGCCGCAGCGCCCGCGCCAGCGCCGACCGGGCCTCCCGCACCACCTCCTCCGGGGCCGCCGGGGCCACCTGGGGGCGTCTGCGTCTGGCTGGGGAGGGTGAAGTCGGTGAACTCGAACTCCGAGCCCTGCGTGTCGGCGCCAAGCAGCTCGGCTTCCTCAGTGTCCAGGAAGGTGAGCGTCTGCGAACTGGGCCCGTACGCCTCCACACTCATGGTGCCGCCGAGTAGGGCCCTCAGGCCGGCCCCGCGCCGCACTCGAGCCCGCCGCCGCACTGAGGCCTAGGCCGCAGGCCTCGGGCCGCCGCCGCCGCCGCGCCCACGCCCCTGAACCGGACTGAAACGCCCGCCGCTGCGCGAGCCGGGCCAAGAGCCACGCGTGCCGAGCCGCCGCCACTGCCGCCGAGCCCCTCAGCGACGCTGCTCCCCTCCGAGCCGCCCGCCACTCGCAGCCCCCGGCAGGAACCGCCGTCGCCGCCGCCGTCGTGCGCGTGCGCGAGCCCGACGCCGGCGCAGGTGCGCGTGCGCGAGCCCGACGCTGGCGCAAGCGCGCGCGCTCCTCGGGGACGCCTCCAACCGCGCCCGGACACCCGCAGCTGAGCGGGCCGGCGGAACAAGCAGGGCGCACGCGCGGGGGGCAGGGCTTCTAACCGCCGTCGCGGCGGCCTCACGAGGACGTGGTCCCGCCCCAACCGCTCTTCAGTAGCGCTGGGCGGTGGGCGGTGTGACCGCGGTGGTTCCGTCTGTAGGGGCGGCGAGACTGCCTCGGGTTAATTGAGCACTATCCGGTTGCTTTCCAAAGGTGGTCTCGGAACACCCAGTTGCGGTATACCTCAAACTCTGGGAGAAGCTTCCTGGGCCTCAGTTTCCCCATCTGTGAAATGGGGGGGGGGGGGAGTACCTGGCACAAAACAGGTGGTCAGCATTCATTGGTTGAATAAAAGAATAGGGACAGCCCTTATCATGGAGGCTGGCCCAGGGCAAAGGTGGTTGCTGCTGCTTTTTAGGACAGTAATCATCATAACAATAATGTTAATATATTAGCTATACTAACGTTATAATGCTATATTGCAATTATTAATTACATTAGTTATAATTACATAATTGTAATCGCTATTCAGAGGTAGTATATGGCAAAGTTGATCGGGAGCACTTGCTCTGGGGTGAAATCCAGACCGAGACACCTTCTGGCTGTGTGACTTTGTACAAGTGACTTCAACTCTCTGAGCCTAGAGTTTCCTCCCTGGGGAGAGGTTAAATACTATCCATTATGATAGGATGAAGAGGAGCCCCGGGCTGGCTCAGTCGGTGGAGCCTCGGAATCTTGATCTCTGGGTTGTAAGTTTAAGTCCCACGTTGGATGTAGAGATTGCTTAAAAATCGAAACGTTAAAACATATAATAAAGCAGATGGGATGAAAACTACATTAAGGAAAATTCCACATGGACAGGGATTGGCTTTGTTCACATCACACAGTCTTCCCCAAGGGGATAATAATAACCCACACATGGGTGCTAAGTAAAAGTTTGTCCCAGGCTCAGCTACTGGTTTATGAACTTAACTCCAAGCTTCAGCTTCCTTTTCTATATAGTATCTCAGAGAACCTCCCCACCTCCAATTCCCTATTTGTCCCGAGATTCTGGGGCTCTCTAAATGCTTGAAGTCAGTTCATAGGGCTCCTGGTTTGCACAGCTACACTAAAAGTTCCTGATCCTGAATGGTTCTTCATTTTCCAATACTCCTGTCACTACATGATAAGAGGTTCCTTTTTCTTTCTTTACATCTTTTCTGGCCTCCTACCATGCACTAAAATGTGGGAATACAGAAATTGAATAATTAGGTCCCCTCTCCAGGAAGACACAGTTGAAGAGGAAATCCCAACAAGCCAATGGATGGTTTCAATAAAACATAAAGCCCTCTTTGGAAAATATCCAATTGAATTGGTAGAAGCATTTAAGACCAATCTGGTAACACCCATCAGAGTTTTAAACACATCCCCTCCCCCTCGTCCTTTGACCTAGCAATTCCACTTCTAAGGATTTCCTCTTATTTTCTACATACAGTCACATCTGCAAAATGGCATTTGGATGGTACACTAAAACATTAACAAAAGAAGTTGGTAATGGAGGAATTGGTGGAGGGAGAGACACAGACACATAAAGAGCCAATAGCCACATGGCAGAAATAAGTACTTATCGGTAATTATTTAAATGTAAATGGATTAAACTTTTCACTAAAAGGGCAGAGATTATCAGATGGATTTTTTAAAAATGATCCAGGGGTGCCTAGGTGACTCAATTGGTTAAGCGTCTGACTTTGGCTCAGGTCATGATCTTGCAGTTCGTGAGTTCGAGCCCCACATCAGGTTCTCTGCTGTTGGCACAGGGCCTGCTTCAGATTCTCTGTCTCCATTTCTCTCTATCCCTCACTGTGCATGCAAGCTTGTGCGCACGCGCTCTCTCCCTCTCTCTCAAAAATAAACATTAAAAAAACACATTAAAAAAAATGATCCAACTATATGCTGTCTACAAGAGACTCACTTTAGGGGTACCTGGGTGGTTCAGTCGGTTAAGCCTCTGACATCGGCTCAGGTCATGATCTCACGGTTCATGAGTTCGAGCCCAGTGTTGGGCTCTGTGCTGACAGCTGTCAGCCCTGGAGCCTGGAGCCTGCTTCGAATTCTGTGTCTCTCTCTCTCTCTCTCTCTCTCTCTCTCTGCCCCTTCCCCGCTCACGCTCTCTCTTTCTCTCAAAAATAAACATTAAAAGAAATGTTTAAAAAAAGAGAAACTCAATTTAGATTCAAAGACACAAATAGGTTGAAAGTAGAGGGATGGAGAAAGACAGTCCACGCAAACAACAACCAAAATCGAGCTGGATTGGCTATACTAATATCAGATAAAATAAATGTTAAGATTAAAATTGTTACTCAAGACAAAGAGCACCATATAATGATAAAAGTTTCCATCTATTAGGAAGATATAATAACTATAAACATACATGGACCTAACAACAAAGTCCCAAAACGCATAAGCAAAATGTGATAAAGTTGAAAGGAGAAATAAACAATTTAACAGTCTCTGTGGCTTACTTTAGAGAAAAGAAGCCAAAGGCTTACCAGAGGTTAGAATGTTAGAGTGGATTGCAATTTAAGACAATCCTCAGAGGGTCCAGAGGACACACCTTCTGCTGGGACTTTGAGAAGGGAATTTGCAGGGAGGTGGGGGAGGGGCCCAGCATCCTCGAACTCTCTGATCACTCATTTCTGCAGACCAGAACTTACAGTGGTGACTGCTGCCACTGAATTGAGAAACCTAAATGAAATGAGAGTAACCGGACTCTAGTGGTAGGGGCCAAGTGGTGGCACTCAACCACCAAAGGCAAGGCAGGTGTGGTTACCATAATGGATAGCAGAGTCGAAGCAGCCATGAGAAAAGTCTGACCCACAGACTATTCTGTGGCTTTAGCTAGCTGATCATTCTACTCCCAGAAGTGAAATAAACGTGAAGCTTACTAAGTCCTTATTTGCTCTGCACAAGCAGAAGAGTCCTAGATCAAGTGAACAAAAGTCCATCTTGAATCATAAAAAACAGAGTCGGGGCGCCTGGGTGGCTCAGTCGGTTAAGCGTCCGACTTCGGCTCAGGTCATGATCTCACGGTCCGTGAGTTCGAGCCCTGCGTCGGGCTCTGGGCTGATGGCTCAGAGCCTGGAGCCTGCTTCCGATTCTGTGTCTCCCTTTCTCTCTGCCCCTCCCCTGTTCATGCTCTGTCTCTCTCTGTCTCAAAAATAAATAAACGTTAAAAAAAAAAAAAAAAAAAAAAAAACCAGAATCGCAGCCCCTCAATCAACTTCCAGACTTGAGCCAGTTCACAAACCCAAGTCCTTTGAATGAAGGGGAGGCTGGGTCACCTTGAGGAAGGACTCCAGCACACTAGTGAAAATTTATACTGTTCATCTTTCTCTCAGCCTTCCACCACAGGACCTCTGGCCCTTACCAGGGTGACTGTGCATTGGGGAAAAGGCAATAATCAGACCTTTCAGGGATTACTGGACGTTGGCTCTGAACTGACATTAGTTCCAGGAGACCCGAAATGTCACTGTTGTCCACCAGTCACAGTGGCCCTCCATAGGCCCTTATGGAGGTGAGATATGGGTTCAGTGGTCCCCAAAACCATCCTGTGGCTCTTCACCCGGTTCTGGAATGCACAACTGGAATGCACACTTAGCAGCTGGCGGAATCTTCATATCCGTTCCCTGATCTGTGGAGTAAGGGCTCCTATGGGGGGAATAGCAGAGAGAAAGCCGCTGGAACTGCTTCTACCTAAGAAAATGGTAAACCAAAGCAATACTGCATTCTTGCAATTCCGGAGATTAGTGCTGCCACCAAGGACTTGAAAGAGGCAGGGGTGGTGATTCTCACTACATTCCCGTTCCACTCTCCTCCATGGCTTGTGCAGACGACAGATGGAGCTTGGAGAATGACCGTAGATTATTGCAAGCTTAACCAGGTGGTCACTGTAATTGTAGCTGTTCTACCAAAGTGGTTTCATCGCTTAAGCAAATGAACACCCTCCCCTGGTACCTGGTATGCAGCTATTGGGCTGGTAAATGCCTTTTTCTCCAGCCCTGTCCATAGGGCCCCCCAGAAGTAGTTTGCTTTCAGCTGGCAAAGCCAGCCATACACCTTCACTTTCCTATCTCAGGGGCGTAGCAACTCTCCAGCCTTATGTCATAAGTTAGGTATCAGGAATCTCGATCGTCTTTCCCTTCCACGAGATACCACACCAGGCCATTACACTGATAGCGGTATGTAGATTGAGCCTTGTGAGTAAGAAGGAGAAAACGCTCTACACTTATTGGTAAGACAGTTGCATGTCAGAAGATGGGAAATAAATCTGACAAAATTTCAGGGACCCTCTATCTCTGTAAAACTTCTAGGGGTGCAGCGGTGGGGGGAACGTCGAGACTCCCCCTTCTAAGGTGAATGATGAGGTGTTGCATCTGGCCCCTACCACAAGCCAAAAAGAAGCACCATGTCTGGTGGGCCTCCGTGATTTTGGAGGCAACAGATGCCTCCTTTGGGTGGCCCACTCCGGCCTGGGTGACTCAAAAAACTGAGTTTTAAGTGAGGCCCAGAACAAGAGAGAAACCGAAATGACGGCCCCAAAAGTTGCCCTGCCACTTGGGCCATGAGATCCAGCCATCTCAATCATGCTGGAAGAGGCAGTGGCCGATAGAATTTGCTGTAAACAAATCGCAGTGCAGGCCCTTAGGATTTGGGGGAGAGGCCTGCCGTCCTCTGCAGGCCTCTGTAGGCCTGCTACCGGGCCTTAGTAGAGACTGAATGCTTCACCATGGAGCCACCAAGGTACCATGTGACCTGAGCAGCCCAGCATGAACTATATATTGTCTGACACATCCACCTGTAAAGGTGGATGTACACGACAGCCCTCCACCATCATATGGGAGTGGTATATACACGATCTGGCCCAAGCCGACCCCAAAAGCACAAGTAAACGCCACAAAGAAGCAGCCGGTTGGGGCACCTGGGTGGCTCAGTCAGTTAAGCACCCGACTCTTGGTTTCAGCTCAGGTCATGATCTCACGGTTCATGGGTTTGAGCCCCGCGTTGGGATCTGCACTGACAGCACGGAGACTGCTTGGGTATCTCTCTCTCCCTCTCCCTCTGTCCCTTCCCCACTCACTCTAAATAAATAAATAAATAATAGGGGTGCCTGGGTGGCTCAGTTGGTTAAGCGTCCAACTTCAGCTCAGGTCACGATCTCACACTCCGTGAGTTCGAGCCCCGGGTCGGGCTCTGTGCTGACAGCTCGGAGCCTGGAGCCTGCTTCGGATTCTGTGTCTCCCCTCTCTCTGACCCTCCCATGCTCGTGCTCTGTCTCTGTCTCAAAAATAAATAAAAACATTAAAAAAAAAAGTTTTTTAATAAATAAATAAGTAAACAAACTTAAAAAAAAAAAAAGTGGCCCAAATGCCCATGGTCCCCACCTCTGCTGTGTGGTCTCCTCTCGCCTGTAGCTGTATCTACGGCCTCATATGAAGTTTATTATGATCAGCTGGCAGAGCACGTGATCTCGGGTCTGGATTATACGATATACAGGCACCACCTAAAGGGGACAGCTGCAACACTACCGTCCCTCTGGGACATCCCTTAAGGACAATGGTGAAGGGCAGTCTGCCCAGTGGCAAAACTTCAAGCCGTGCACTTAGTTGCTCATTTTGCTTGGAAGGAGAAAAGGCCAAACATGCAATTTTATGCTGATTTATGGGCTGTGCGAACGGTTTGTTTGGATGGTCAGAGAATTGGAAGGAAGACAATTGGAAAATTGGTGACAAAGAAATCTGGGAAGGAGGTATGTTAATAGGCCTCTTTGAACAGGGGACATGTGAAGATATTTATGTCCCATGTGAATGTTTACCAAAGGGTGACCTCAGCAGAGGAGGCTTTTATTTTGTTTTAAATGTTTATTTATCTATTTTTGAGAGAAAGAGAGAGAGAGAGAGAGAGAGAGAGAGAGAGAGGGAGAGTGAGCAGGGGAGGGGCAGAAAGAGAGACAGGGAAAGAGATTCCTAAGCAGGTTCCACAATGTCAGCCCAGAGACTGACGCAGGGCTCGATCTCATGAACCGTGAGATGGCGACCCGAGCGGAAATCAAGAGTCAGATGCTTAACTGACTGAGTCACCCAGGAGCCCCAGCAGAGGAGGATTTTAATAATGAAGTGGATAGGATAACCTGTTCTGTGGATACCAGGCAGCCTCCTTCCCCAGCCACCCCTGCCCATTATCCAGTGGGCTCATGAACCTTTTGGCCATGTGGCAGGAATGGAGGTTATATATGGGCTCAACATGAACTTCCACTCACCGAGGCCAGTCTGGCTTTCGCCACCGCTGAGTGTCCCATCTGCCAGTAGCAGAGACCAACGCTGAGCCCCCGATATGGCACCATTCCCCGAGGTCATCAGCCAGCTACCTCGTGGTAGGTTGATTACAATGGTTCCATTATGGCAAAAGGAGCATTTTGTCCTTACTGGAATGATACTTACTCTGGATACGGAATTGCTTTCCCTGCATGCAACGCTTCTGCCAAAACTACCATCTGTGGACTTAACATGCCTTATCCGCCATCATCGTGTCCCACACAGCACTGCTTCTGACCAAGGAACTCACTTGCCAGCATATAAAGTGCAGCGATGGACCCATGTGTATGAAATTCGTTGTTCTTTCCCATGCTCCCCACCACCGTGGAACAGCTGGTTTGGCAGACCAGTAGTGGAACAGCCATTTGAAGACTTGGGGGGGGGGGGGGCGGTGCCAGCAAGGTAGCAATACATTTCCGGGCTGGGGCACGGTTCTCCAGGAGGCTGCATGTGCTCTGAATCATCACCCTATATGCGGTGCTGCTTTTCCCACAGGCAGGATTCACGGATCTGGGAATCAAGGGGCGGAGATGGGAGTGCCACCACACATTTTCACCCCCAGTGTCACCCTCGCAAAGTTTTTGCTTCCTGTCCCCATGACCTTCCGCTCTCCTGGCCTAGAGGTCTTCATTTCTCTTTTTTCTTTTAATGTTTATTTATTTATTTTGAGAGAGAGAGTAAGGGAGGGACAGACAGAGAGAGACAGAGAATCCCAAGCAGGCTCCGTGCTGTCAGTCCAGAGCCTGACGCGGGGCTTGAACTCAGGAACTGCGAGTTCATGACCTTGAGCCGAAGTCGCAAGCTCAACTGACTGAGCCACCCAGGTGCCCCTAGAGGTCTTCATTTCAAAGGGAGGAATGCTTAGACCAGGAGAAACAACAATGATTCCACTGAACTTGAAGTTAAGATGACCACCCAGCCAACTTGGGGTTCCCCGTGCCTTGGAGTTAATAGGTGAAGAAGGGAGTTACTCTCCTGGCTGGGTTATTGATCCTGACCACCAAGGGGAAACTGGCCAGCTACCTCACAATGCAGGTAAGGAAGAGTGTATATGGCATGTAGGAGATCGCTGAAGTTTTCTCTAAGTATGACCATGCCCTTAGGATCACCATTAAGGTCAATGGAAAATTACAACGCAATTCAGCCAAGACTACTAATGGCCCAGACCTTTGAGGAATGAAGATTTGGCTCATCCCATGAAATAAAGAACCATGCCCACTCAGGTGCTTGCTGAGAACAAAGGGAATATGGGATGGGTGGTGGAAGAAGGTAGTATATACCAGCTATGGCCACATGACCAGTTATGGAGATGAGGACTGTCACTGTCATGAGTATTTCTAACTTCTTTTGTTCCGCATGTGTGTGTATAATGTATACAGCAAATATCTTTGTTTTCTTCCTTATCTCCTCATCATGTGATATGATGTATTGACTTTATATCATAGTATGTAAGTATGGTTAGCTTCGCATCATAGTAATCAACTTACAAGATATCGAGGTCAAGAATAAACATCCCCCAGAGACTTTGCATTCTTTCTGGAGAAAGGATTAGTTCATTCTCATTTGTACTCAGGAGAATTGTATCATGTTTTGTGGTAACAGCCCAAGCAGACGAAGATAGCACCCTTCTTGAAAATCAACTGATCACGAACTTCAGGCTTTATTTCTGGATTCCCCATCCTGTTGCATTAATATATTTGTTTGTCCTCATGCCAGTACCCCTCCATCCTGATTACCGTGGTTTTTTAGTAATTTCCAAAATCAGGAAGTGTGAGTCCTCCACTTGTTTTTAAGGTTGTTTCCTGGAGGAGAAATGTCTATTCAAGTCCTTCGTCTCTTTTAAATGATTTATATTTTTATCAGCATTGTAAGAGTTCTTTCTGTATTCTGGATACAAGTCCCTTGTCAGACGTGTGCTTTGCAAATGCTTTCTCCCAGTCTGTGGCTTGTCTTTTTCACTCTCCTGACAGTATTTGTCATAGCAGAAATGTTTTAAATTTTGGTAAAGTCTACCCTACCTGTTTTCTGTTTTGTTGACTGTGCTTTTTATAACCAACTAAGGGACTATTGCCTCATCCAAGGTCACAGATATCCAAGGTCTATATGGTAGGGGTCCAACCTCATTCTTTTGCATGTGGACATCCAGATGTTCCAGCACCATTTGTTGAAGAGATTGTTCTTTCCCCACTGAATTGTCTTGGCACCCTTGTCAATGTTTTTTTAGTGTAAGTATGTGCCATGCAATATTTGGAATACGCTTAGGCTAAAAAATTATTATACGTTCATCGGAAATTCAGATTTGCCCTGGGCATCCTGTATTTGTATTTGCTGAATCTGACAACTCTATACTGGCATCTAGTGGGTAGAGACCAGGGATGCTGCTAAGTGTCCTACAACCCACAGGTCAGTCCCCTCAACCTCAACATGAAATCTGGCCCCAAATGTGAAAAGTACTATTCTCCTGCTGTGAAACAAACATGGGGAGAGCATCACCTGACGACCAGCGAATTAGTGGCACTGGCCCGTTTTTCCGGGAGTAGAAACCGAGGCTCAGAGCAGTGAAACACACTGCTTTTGAAATCCAACGCTAGGGGAGTTGGGGGTGGGATTTGCCTGGATAGTCTTAAAAATGGTCCAGGAGAAATTGTCCCAGAAGGGAACCATGAGGCGTTTCAAAGGGGCTGGGTATCCCCCTTGGTGCAGGCATTTCAGATTTGAAGGACTCAATCTCCAAGGAGCCCATCCCACCCCCACACCAGGCACTCAGATTGAGAAGGTTCTGGATGATCCCAGATACCTGCATTGTTAACACTGACCCCTCCGCGCCTCCCCCCCCCCACCCCCCGCCCCGCCGAGGGCTTTTTTTTTTTTAGGATGTCACATGGAAAGGATGAGAAAAAATAATGCTTGGTTTGACCATATTCTCATCACTGGGAGTTCTGCGACCACTTTTGTTGACTTGGTTACTAGTTGTTTTTAAAAATCTAACAGGCAAAGGATGCTTGGGTGGCTCATTCGGGTCCAACTTCGGCTCAGGGCATGATCTTGCAGTTCATGAGTTTGAGCCCCGCATCGGGCACCACACTGACAGTGCAGAACCCGCTTGGGATTCTCTCTCTCTCTGCCCCTGCCCCGCTTGTGTGCACATTCTCTCTCTCTCTCTCTCTCTCTCTCTCTCTCTCTCTCAATAATAAATAAATAAACTTTTTAAAAAAACCTCTAACAAGCAAAAATTAACATTTACTTCCTATAATAGGTTGAATGGTGTTCCCCCAAAAGATATGGCCAAGTCCTGCCCCCCACCCCAGGACCTATGGATGTGACCTTATTGGGACAAAGGGCCCTTGCAGATCTACTTAAGTGAAGGACCTCTAGAGGAGATCGTCCTGGATTTAGGGTAGGTCCTGACTCCAATGACAAGTGTCCATACGAGAGACAGAAGAAGAGACACACATAGCGAGAAGGTCATGTGGACACAGAGGCGGAGTTTGGAATGATGGGACCACAAGCCGGAGAACACCTGGAGCCCCCACAGGCTGGAAGAGACCAGGAAGCATCCTCTGGCTTTGGCAGGAGCACGGCCCTGCTGACACCATGAGAGGATAAATTCATGGCCTAAAAGCCACCCGGTCTGGCGTGACTTGTTACAGCAGCCCCAGAAAACTAATACCCCCACCAGGTACCCTTCATCTAGAACCCTCCATTCAACTTACGCTCTATTTGGGGGGGGGGGGTGGTGGGTAACTCTATGTGTTACTACAAATGCATGTCCATTTTTAGCTGGATTGTGTTTAACTTTATAAAGGTCATCATGCTATCTGTGATCTTAGGGACACTTACTCTTTCTTACGTGGTTATTCTATTTCTGAGCTGTGGCCATGTTGGTGCCCATCTCTCAAGGCTTCTGATGGCTTTCTGGTCTCCTCTAATCAGCATTGAGCCATGTTTGCCCAGCTGTGGACACCTCCAACATATCCAGCAACTTCTCTCGGCCAAATTACAGGGCATGTGAATATTCCACTGGAAGAGGGGGAACCGGCTCCTGGTTCAGCACGGCCACCGTAACACCAACAACCCCTTCCGGCCCCATCTGTGAGGTTCCCCAGGACCCCCATTCTCACCACGCTGGGTATCATCTCACTTGGTCATTTTTTCCAAACAGCTGGATGCGAAGTGGTGTCTCACTGAGATAGTCAGGTTATTCTGACGCAACTTTTTAAAAGATTGAATTGAAAAAATTCACATAACATAAACTGTACCGCCTTAGCAATTCTCAAGTGGACAATTCAGTGGCATTTAGTGCATCCATGACGTTGTGCAACCATCGGCTCTATCCAGTTCCAGAACATTTTTGTCACTTTAAAAGGAAACCCTGGGCCTTTCATGCAACTTTCAAGTAAAACTAAGCAGCTGTTCAATTGGCATTCAATCTTTGTTTGTTTTTCCTATTTGGGAGAAAACCAGGTTTGTGTGTATGAGACAGAGGGTCCCTGACTGTAAAAGTAGCATATTCTTTTTTTAATTTTAATTTTAATAGTTTAAAATTTGTTTATTTTGAGAGACAGAAAGCGAGCGGACATGTGAGCAGGGGAGGGGCAGAGAGAGAGAGAGGAAGAGAGAGAATCCCAAGCAGGCTCCACGCTGTCAGCACACAGCCCAATTCAGGGCTCGATCACACAAACTTTGAGATCATGACCTGAGCTGAAATCAAGAGTCGGACACTCAGCCGACAGCCACCCAGACGCCCCTAAAAGTCATTCTCAGTATATTCTTTTTTTTTTTAATTTTCAAAAAATGATTCTTTACTGTTGAGAGAGAGAAAGAGCACGAGCAGGGGAGGGGCAGAGAGAGAGGGAGACACAGAATCTGAAACAGGCTCCAGGCTCCGAGCTGTCAGCATAGAGCCCGATGTGGGGCTCGAACTCACGGACCACGAGATCATGACCTGAGCTGAAGTTGGATGCTTAACCTTCGACTAAACCACCCGGGTGCCTCCATTCTCAGCATATTCTTGATGCTGAGAAAGAAAGAAAAAAATCAGACAAAACAGAAGAGGGGAATATAAAACCACCTGGAGGGGCACCTGGGTGGCTCAGTCGGTTGAGCGTCCGACTTCGGCTCAGGTCACGATCTCACGGTCCGTGAGTTCGAGCCCCGCGTCGGGCTCTGGGCTGACGGCTCGGAGCCTGGAGCCTGCTTCCGATTCTGTGTCTCCCTCTCCCTCTGCCCCTCCCCCGTTCATGCTCTGTCTCTCTCTGTCTCAAAAATAAATAAATGTTTAAAAAAAATAAATAAAAAAAAATAAAACCACCTGGAGCCTCACAACCCAGGACACGAGGTCGACCCTGATCTCCTGCCCGGACGGTAACATGAAAAAAGCTGACACGAGGAAGTGATGGCAAGGATGAGGAGAAACCAGAACTCTCTGGCACGCGGGCTGCCAGAAACGCAAAACGGCCCAGTGGCTTGAAAAGGCGGGTTGGCAATTTCTGCAAAAGGTAGTGGCGGACCCACCACGGGGCTCGACTCTTCCCTCCTTGGTGTCTCCCTGACAGAAACGAAAGCGGGTGCCCATCAGAGATCTGGGACATGAATGCTCACAGCATCGTCCCCTATGGGAACAAGCCCAATGTCCATCATCCGGGCAATGGATGAACCACAATGAACCAGGGACGCTCACCACAGCACAGATGTGCCTTCAGGGCATTACGCAGAATGAAAGAAGCCAGACCCAAAAGGTTACGTACTGCAAGGTTCCGTTTATTTGCCATTATAGAAAGTGCAACGTGATGTCAACTGCCAGGAAACAGATCAGAGGTTGCCCGAGGAGAGGCGAGAGAGAGGCACGACAAAGGGCAGGAGGGAACGTTTGGGAGTGACGGCTGGGTTCACTGTCTTCGCCACGGGGGACAGCTACGGCAAATGCATCAGATCGTTCACTCTGGCCACGGAGGGCAGCCCATCGGTGAGCTAACTAGAGCAGGCCCGGATTCACATCCCTGCCCTGCCACTGGCTTGCTGTGTGTGTGACCTCTCTCCCATGTCTCCGCCTCCCGATGCCTCACCTGTGAAATGGGATTCTAGTGGCCCCAACACCCCGCGGAGTATAACTTAGGGCAGCACCTAGCCCGCAGCCATCAAGCACTGGCTCGTGGCGAATGCTCAGCTCTGCTTTGCTTTGTCCACATTTTAACAACTCATCATTGAAATTAAAAAAAAAAAAAAAAAGTCATTTCAGACCATGCCAAAGTCCCATCGGGTTTCCACCACGGGTGCGTATGGTGTCTCTCTCTCTCTCGACCCCTGGCTGGGTCCCCCCCGTAGGTCTTGGCCAATCCGGGCCCATCCCACTTGGTGACTTAAGCCAGCGTGGGCTGCACTCCTGAATCCACCCGCCAGTCCCGAATTCAGAGCTCTGCCCCACATCCTGGTCCAGCCCCTCCTCGAGTTCCCTGCCAGCCTGAGAGTCCAGGAAACTGGAATTCTTCTCTCGCACCAAGAGAGGTCCCTCAAGGGTAAGCAGCGGCCGTGGCCACAGGGAAGTTCCACAACTCCGGAGGAAGGCTACTTGGGATTACAGCCGCTTCTCCCAGCCCAGCCGCCAGCCTTTTTTGCAACCCCCTCTCGTCGGGGTCCTGGCTTCCGCAGATGTGGCCCTCACCCTGCCCTTGCTGAGATGGGGCCAGCTCCGGCAAACCTGGACCCCAATGAGGGCCCCCCCAAGAACAGTGGGCTCTTGTGGGTTTCTGTGGGCGCCCCTCTGGGGCCCCATTCTTGCTTCAAAGGAGTTCTTTGTGAAACATGGATGTGTGGCCAAGGCCCCAGCGATGCTGGTGGGGAAAAGAAAAATAGGCATGTGTGTGTATTTTATAGCTCTTCTCTGCTCCCTGAACGGCCTCTTTGAAGGTGACGATGGGTCACAGCAGGCCTCGGGTGGGAGGACAGCTGGCGGCCACCTTGATTCTAATTTGACCATACGTTGCTTTTTTAGGGGATGTGCTGGGGCATCTGGAGAAGTGGGTTTTGGCTTGGCCTCGAAGCTCGGTTCCCACAGAGGCTCAAGGCTCCGATTGTGGGTGGCAAGGCTCCGAGGAGGAAAGGCAGTCCCTGGGGACCCCCTTCGAGCCTCGCACGAGGCTGCAGGCTGGGAAATGTCTGGGCTGGGATTCCGCTGTGGCCATTTTAGAAGGTGTTGGGGTGGGAAATTAGGCCCTCCTCGTGGGCCCCGACGGCATGTCACTGCCACCGGTCCCCAGATAGCTGTGTGGCCTCTTCCAGCAGAGAGATGGATAAGCAGAGTCCTCAGAAGCCAGGAGCTGGTGTATTGTGTTTGAGGGTAACAAACGAATCAAAAGGAAAACGGACCACATCACACCCACTAGGACGATCATCATCTAAAGCGGAAAAGACCCAGCGTTGCCTCCCGGAAGTTTGTTTGTTGGTTGGTTGGTTTTAACATTTATTTATTTTTCAGAGACAGAGAGAGCCAGAGCACGAGTGGAGGAGGGGCAGGGAGAGAGGGAGACACAGAATCGGAAGCAGGCTCCGGGCTCTGCGCCGTCAGCACAGAGGCCGACGAGGGGCTCGAAGTCACGAACGGTTAGATGGTAACCTGAGCCGAACTCGGACGCTCAACCGGCTGAGCCACCCAGGCGCCCCTGAATCTTCTGCTTTAAAATGGTGAATTCTGGGGCGCCTGGGTGGCTCAGTCGGTTGAGCGTCCGACTTTGGCTCAGGTCACGATCTCACAGTTCGTGGGTTCGAGCTCCGCATCGGGCTCTGGGCCGACAGCTCAGAGCCCGGAGCCTGCTTCGGATTCTGTGTCTCCCTCTCTCTCTGCCCCTCCCGCACTCACGCTTTGTCTCACTCTGTTTCTCAAAACTAAATAAATGTAAAATTAAAAAAAAATTTTTTAATGGTGAATGGGATGTTATGTAAATATCATCTCAACAAAAAGAGGACAGAGAGTGCTCGGAGAATCGATAAGGTGTTACCTGCAGGATATGTTGTAAGTGACACGGCACATGCCGGAATAGAGGAAGTGACCCTCCGCGAACCCCATGAGCGCAGGCAGAGGTGTGAGAGGTGGACACGGGTCATTCCGAGAATGGAGGATGTCTGTGGAAGGACCTTATATCCAGATGCACCTAGAAGGGAGTAGATGTGTGAAAGGTTTGTGGGAGCTGATGGAGGCTGGCAGGGCCATCAGACCACTCAGCTGCCACCCCGAGAAGGAGGGGAGGAAGGGGGGTGGGGAGAAGCTTGGGGTGGGAGCCATGAGAAGGTTCAGGCCAGGTTGAAGGAGTGCTCCTATTCCGGCCCTGCTCTCTGTCGCTGATAAGCGGGACTATTCCAGAAGCAGTGGTAGCCAGATCATCATTGTAAGCGGGAGTGCCGGCTGCTGACCTATGCGTCGCCCTTTTCTGCCCCATGACCCCTCCGTTCATGAGCCTCTCACGTGACAAGTGATAAAGGCAGCCAACATCACCTGGCTGAGTCATGTGGTCTGTGTGGTTGCTCCGAGCCCCTTCCTGGTGGATGCTTTCCGGAAGGTGTTGATGCTGATACGAAAATCCTCACGCCTGGTCCAGTCCCGTTCGCCCGTGGATGCCTCTACCCCTGACTTCCTTGTCTCTGTCCTTTTCCTTATGGCCCCGGCCCAGGAATCCATGTAAGCTCTCATCCTAGGTCACCTCCCCCTCCCACAAAGTGGGGGGCTCAGGGGCTCCCTCACAGATCTGCTTATGAGGAAGGGTGCCTTTCCACTGCCCTTCAGACCCCCCTGCACGAGGCTGGACAGCAGCCACTGGCTTGTGCCTATGTGCTCAGAGCAGGCTCCAGGCTCTGAACTGTCAGCACAGGGCCCGACGTGGGGCTTGAACCCACAAACCGCGAGATCATGACCTGAGCCAAAGGCAGACGCTTAACCGACTGAGCCACCCAGATGCCCCTCAATTTTTAAATTTTTATTTATTCATTTTTTAATGTTTATTTATTTTTGACACAGAGAGAGACCGAGTATGAGTGGGGGAGGAGCAGAGAGAGAGGAAGACACAGAATCTGAAGCAGGCTCCAGGCTCCGAGCTGTCAGCACAGAGCACAATGCGGGGCTCGAACTCACAGACTGCGAGATCATGACCTGAGCCGAAGTCGGACGCTCAACCGACTGACCCACCCAGGCGCCCCTCAATTTTTTAATTTTAAAGGCTGCTCAAGGAACCAGCCCTTTGTTCCAGCAATACCCGAAGGCAAGCCCCGTCTCCCAGCCTCTGGGGGGTGTAGGAGCGAAACTTCAAGAAGCATCCCTTAGCAAACCCAGATGGGTTTCACAAGGACCAAGCCCTCCCTCCTGCCAGCTTTTTGCTCATTTCTCTGTCTATGAAGCCCACTTCCCTGTTCCCCCATTCTCCCCGTGAAAGCCAAATTGATGTTAAGTTCATGCCACACTGGGCCCTTTTCTTATTGCAAGAGTATGTCCTGACTTTAGCTAGGGTCTGGCTTCATCTTGGACAAGCTGGAACTTGTTCCTCCGGAGGGAAACTTCAGTTTTGCCCTTGAGACCGTTCAGCTTACTGGATGAGGCCCACCCCAATTCCTTAGGGCCAACTGGTGTGGATGTTAATCACATCTACCAAAATGTCTCCACGGCGACACCCAGGCCGGTGTTGACGACTTAACAGCTTAGCCACGTTGAGATGTAACAATGTCCATTGCACTGTCTTGGGATCATCAAGGGCTCTGGCAGGATGAGTCCCTTCTTCTTCTTCTTCTTTTTTTTTTTAAGTTTATTTTATTTATTTTGAGAAAGAGAGAGTGAGAGAGAGAGAGAGAGAGAGAGGGAGAGCACAAGTGAGGAAGGGAAAGAGAAAGGGGGGAGAGAGAATCCCAAGCAGGCTCCGCACTGTCAGCGCTGAGACCTATGTGCGGCTCAAACTCCTGAACCATGAGATCATGACCTTAGCTGAGATCAAGAGTCAGATGATTAAGAGCCACCCAGGAGTCCCAGGACGGGTCCCTCTTGTTCCCACTGTGTCCCCAGCACCTGACAGGGACCGGTGCACAGCAGGAGAATAGCAGGTGTTTGTTGAGTGAATACACAATAGAAAATATAGCAGCTCCCGGCTTTAGCCCAAGCCTCTAGGGAATTGTTCCCCAGTCTGGGGGACAGGACAGGGGTGAGGGGGGTTTGCTTAGCTGGAGAATCTGCAGAACCTGGGCCTCCGAGGAGGGCAAAGGAGGGCGGGTGGGGGTCTGAGCCACTCTGCAGAAGGAACAGTGGGGTGACAAGGCCTTTCCACTCTGCGGTCAGACTCCTGGCCTCGAGAGCCATAAAACAGCCCTGCTTGGGCTGGAAACATTTTCCTTTAATATGTTCCTGGAGGCGTTGGCAGGGCCTGTAAGGAAAATTCCAGGGGAATAAGGAGAGAGGTCTTCAGCATCCACTGAGGGCTGAGAGGTGGTGGCTAGACCCGGGGCTTTGGGGGGACCCAACTGGCCTGAGGGGAGTCCAAGGGACCCCGGGCAGAGCCAGGCAGCTGTCAGTGCGTTATCTGGGTTCTGGGAGGATCCCTCGGACTGACGGACCTCCCTGAGCCTTGTGGTGGCGGCGACGGCGGGTGGCCTCACCGGTCGGTCGGTCGGTCGGAGACAGCTTTCCGCAGGAATTTGCATAAGGCTGTTTGGAGATGTTCTCAGCAAGCATGAGCATGTTGAACCCACAGGGTGCTGAGGTCTGGGAAGGGAGCCTCCCAGGACCTGGCACAGGGCCACGGGGGTACGGGTCTTATGTGCCTTCTGCTCATTCACCTCCTATGGCTCCCCACTGCCCTGGGATGGAATCCAGACATTCCACGTCATTCCATGTGCTGCCAGACCATCCAGCTCCACCACCCCAGGTGAGCTGGGCCCCACCAGATCCAAGAACGCCTCCTTGTTCTCTGTCACCTCCAGGCCTCTGCTCACACTGACGCCTACCACCCCAAGCACCCTCTGTGGCCTCTGACCTGGCTTACCCTTACCCTTCCTTCAACTGGAGCTTACAGGTGCCTCTTCCTGGCCCCCCACGGCTACCTGTGTATTCCCCATCACAGCTGCACCCACCCTGGCAAGTAGTGAGAGCAGTTCTTGGTTATAAGTCCTGGGGTGTTGCTGCGGGGAGTGAGGGGACCTCGGAGGGGTAGATGTCTCTCCAACTTTGTCATTGGGACCAGTATGTCCCTTTGTGCCCAGAAAGACACAACCCCACCTACTATGTGCCAGGCACAACGGGATCCACTTGGGCGGGGGCGGGGGCGGGGGGTGGGGGGACAGTAAAACACAGTGTGTGTTGGCATGAACATACAAAGATGATAATTTCAAAGACTGGAGAGTATTTGGAAGAAAGTTGGGTGGTGGTATTTATGCTCAGGGGTTGGGGGAGACCTCCTGAGGTGGTAACATTTAAGCTAAGATTTGAAAGATGATAGGAAAGTATCTTGTAAATATAGAGGATGAGCATTCCAGATAGAAAGGATGACTGGCTCGTGGGGCCCCGGGGCAGGAAAGGGCTCGGGAGCTGGAGGAACAGGGAGGGGGCTGGTATGGCTGGAGCAGAGTGAGTGAAGGAGGAGGAGACAGGCCAGAGGGATGGGCTGAGGCCACGTCACGTGGGGCCTTGCAGGCCACAGAGAGAAGGTGGGTTTTATTCTGAGAGAAATGGGGAACCATGAAGGGTGTGTGAGCGGGAGGGAAACACGATCCGATTTATGATTTTGAGACATTCCCTGTGGCTGCTTTGGGGAGGAGGCTGGGGCAGCGTCCAGGCAGGAGTCAGGAGGGCAGACACCGGGGCCGGACGGCAGAGGAGGAGAAGTGGTTGGATTTGTGTATTTTGGAAGCCGAGGGGACGAGAGCTATTAGAGTACTGGACAGAGGGGGCCAGGGAGGAGTCTCAGACGCCACCCAGGTCTCAGGCCCAGCACTGAGTGAATGGTGGGGTCGCTGTCTGAGACAGGAAGACTTGGAGAGGTGACGTCAGGGACCAACAGCCCCACCTTGGCCGTGAGCTTGTGGTGTCTGGTTGGACCCATGTGCCTGGGCTGGCTGGCCAGACTCCAGATGGAACCGTGGGCTTTGGAGGCAAAGAATGGCCTTTGATGTCTGGGCCTGGATGGCGTCCACCGGGGAGAAGCAGGCAGGGGGCACGGGCCAAGCCCTTTACGCCCAACTTTTGTGCAAGCAGGCAGGGCCCGCCCCGGGCCCTTTTATTCCAGCTGGAAACCGGGACCAAATTGAAAAGTCCAGATGTGGAGTTGGACACAGTCCCGTGACCGTGCGGTCTGGGGAGGCCCAGCGGCCAGGCGTCCAGTGGGTCATGCCTCCGTGTGGCCTCGCTGGCCACCGCCTGGCCGGGTGTGGGGGGCAGGATGGCTTCGCCTTGAGTCTCTGGCTGCAACAAAGGTTAAAAAAATAATCACCAGGCCCGAGACCTCGCCCCTCCCGTCATCAACCCCAGCGCCGGATGGAAAACCGGGCCCCGGGACCCCCGCCAGCCCACAAGGCTTGAGACTTGCCCAGGGGCCTGTTCAGGGGCAGGGGCAGGGGTCAAGAGGGCAGAAAGCTGGATCCCAATCTTTCTGTACCCATGAGAGGTGATTCAGTTTTCCATCTGGAAAATGGGGCATTGTTCTAGAACCACATCATCCTCAAGTTCTGAAACACCTACTGTGCACTAAGCCCGGGGCCAAGTGCTGGGGACTTGAATGTTGGACAAGCCAAGGCCAGTTCTGCCCTCACAGCTTCCTAGGTGGGCTGTGGAGGATTCGTTGGGGCACCTGGGGGGCTGTCGGTTGAGCATCCGACTTGGGCTCAGGTCACGATCTCAGGATTCGTGGGTTCGGGCCCCATGTTGGGCTCTGTGCTGACAGCTCAGAGCCTGGAGCCTGCTTTGGAATCTATGTCCCCCCCCACCCCCACCCCCGACCCCTCTCTGCCCCTCCCCCACCTCTCAAAAATAAATAAACATTTAAAAAAAATTTTTTTAAGATGAAGGATTTGCTGGACAAGGGCTGTCACACCCTTGGGACTTGGTTGTTCCATCTCTATGATAGGGATAAGTAAGAATAGCCGTCACCTCTGAGAGCCACCATTATTCCTGGGACAGCTTCTTCTTGCTGGACTGTGTATGACCCAGCTTGGAGCACCACGGTCAAGACCCCCATGGTCCCGAATGTTCCAGGCCAAGGGGGCAAGTTGACTGTCGAAAATCAGGTCTTCTGCAGTGCCCGGCTGGCTCAGTCAGCGAGCATGTGACTCCTGATCTCGGGGTTGTGAGTTCGAGTCCCATGTTAGTTGTAGCGATTACTTAAATTTTTTTTTTTTAATTTTTAATGCTTATTTACTTTGAGAGGGACACAGACAGAGCGTGAGCGGGCAAGGAGCAGAGAGAGAGGGAGACACAGAATCCGAAGCAGGCTCCAGGCTCCGAGCTGTCAGTACAGAGCCCGACGCGGGGCTCGAACTCACGGACCGTGAGACCATGACCTGAGCCGAAGTCAGACGCTTAACCGACTGAGCCACCCAGGCGCCCCAAAGCTAATTTTTTTTTTAAAGGGCGGGGTGGGGTGGGGGTGGAAGGTAGAGATTGGAATCAGATTCGCCTCGTGTTGACTGTGTGGTCCTGGGCAAGTGTCTTACCCTCTCTGGGCTCCCTGCCTCCCTCCCTCCCAGCTCTGGATCATGGTCACCAACCTGATCTTAATGATTCCCTTCAATTGTACATTTTCCCATTTCAGCCCTTTGGGGCTTGAGGCAGGGCTGGGAGCAAGGGAGCCAAACATCATTTGAGCTGCCTTGGAACTGGTGATGGTGTGAGAAGGCCCCTCCTGTGGGCTCCTCCACTATTCGCCAGCCATTGGGAAATAACAGGCTGGCGGTGCAGCCGTTCTGGGCGAAGCCCGTTTCCGGTGATGTTCAAGGTTGCCTGGTACCCGGGAGAGGTCAAGAGGCCACCAAAGCAGGGAAGGGTCTTGACGGGGCCTGGAGCCGCCCTCAGCGGCACCCTTCCGGCACCCTTCCTGGGTCAGATCTGGGACTGTCCCCCTTCCCAAGGGCAGAGGACAGCAAGAAGGGCCTCTGACAGCGATTGGAGATGGAGGTGGAGGACGAGGACTTGGCACACCGCCAGGGTCGTCCCCATTAAAGCAGGTCAAGCCTAACAGCCTGGGATCCAGAAAGCCCACGGAGGCAAGAGTGAGGGGTGGGGGATCCAGTCTCTACCGTTTGCTTACTGAGAGTGGCGTCCAGGAGGGGCTCACCGCCACCCCTAGGAACACACTCTCACACCTAGAGAGGCCGGCTCAGCCCAGACCACAGTGATTGGCTCGGGGAGGGGCATGGGACGCGAGCTGGGCCAATGAGAGTCAGCCCTGAGACCCGCTGGGCCTATCAGAGGAAAGATGCTCTGTTTCCTCTAGACCTTGGCAAATGTAAGCCTGGCCCTGGCCCACCTTGCTGCCCCAAGGGGCCTGAAGAGCACCGACCAGGGAGGTGCAAATCAGAGCTTCGAGGAGATACCACCTCACACCCGCTAGGATGGCCATAATCACAAGCCTGAAAGCGAGTGTTGGCAAGGAAGTGGATAAACTGGAACCCTCGCGAATGGCGGGCGGGGCTCGTCAAGTGGCGCGGCCACTGTGGAAAATAGTGTGGCAGCTCCTCAGAAAATTAAGCATCGCGTTGTAGAACCCAGGAAATCTCACGCTCAGGCATGAGACTCAAGAGAACTGAAAACAGGTATCCAAACAAAACTTTGCACAGACACGTTCCGGGCATTTGTTATTCGCAATTGCAAAAAAAAAAAAAAAAAAAAAAAAAAATCCAACAAACCCAGACGTCCGTCAGCTGGAGAATGGATAAACAAAACGCGGTCTATGCGGACGATCAAATGCTATTTAGGCATAAAAAGGAATGAGGCTCTGATACGTGCGGCAACACGGATGAACCTTGAGGACGCGCCCAGTGAGAGAAGCCAGACACAAAAGGACACATGTTGTATGATTCTGTTTATAGGAAATGTCTAGAACAGGCAAATCCATAGGGACAGAAAACAGATTAGCGGTTGCCAGGGCCTGGGAGAGGGGTATGGGGGGAGGGGTGCCTGCTAATGGGTACCAGGTTTCCTTTTGGGAGGAAATGAAAATGTTCTGAAATAGATAGAAGGGATTATCGCATGGCATCGTAGAAGTACTAAAACCCAATAATTGTACACTTTAGAATGTCGAAATGATACATTTTACGTCATGTGTATTTTACCACAATTCTTTTTTTTTTTTTTTTTTTTTTTTAAGGAAGAAGGCAGCTGACCGAGAGATCCTGGAGGCTTCATTTGGGGCTCTAGATCCAGCCATGCCTGAAGGCAGCCGTGCCGTTGAGGTAAGGCAGCAAGAAATGGGCTGTCTCTCTGCCTAAAACTTGGCGTTTCAGAAAGTCGGCTGTGTTTGTTCTTGCCCATGTCCCCATCATGAGGAGAAGAGCCTCACCGAAGGTGCTGGGGGCCTCAGGAAGGGCCAAACCCCACTCCCTGGCCCTCTGCTGTCCCATCTATAAGAGGAGAGGGGGCAAGGTCCCGCCATGCCAGCAACAACAGGTCCCAGTATGGACTCACTATGGTGATGTTTCGTTGCCCATCACAGGCCTGTGAGCAAGATGTTGTGAGCTCAGCGAAGGGAAGAAATGGAGGAGGCCCACGTTCCTGCCTTCCATGCGGTGCCACTTTTGGAAGCAGACTGCTGGGGCCTCAGGAGGAGGGTGGCTGGGGCCCCAAGAGGCAGCCCAGCTGGGTGCTGATGAGCTCGCACCTAGCATCTGATAGCTGTGGGTTCAAGTCTTGGCTCCGGCCCTCTGTGATCCTGGTCCTGCGGTTTCTCTTCTGGGCCTCAGTTTCCCCTCTCCAAAACAGACTGGCTGTTCTGGGTATCAGGTGCAGCATCTGCTGGGTGCATAGCTGCTGTCTCAGGGGATCTCATTAATACATGGATGTGCCTGGTGGAATCCGAGCTGGGCTAGGACTGCTGGCATGGGCAGAGGCGGGTGCTGGGTGGGGGAGGGAGGGGGGACAGCTTGCCAGTTTACTGCCACCCGGAGGGGGATGCAGCCAGGGTACAGGGTACAGCCTCCCCTCCACGCCGTGTTGCTGTTGGCTTCCAAAAGGATATGGATGTAGAAGTCACTCCTTGACTCTTTTTCCACTTGTTGCCCAGCACTCAGCGTTCCGGCGCGCCTGGCCGGAGGCTGGCACTGTTTCTGGGCACCTGGACAGCCTCACTTGGCCCTGAGACAAGCGCTCACTGAGTGGCGGCTGGCGGGCTCCAGGCGTCGGCAGTGGCGTGGCCCTTCTCTCCTGTGGCTGCTCCAGAGCTGGGGAAGAAAGGGCCCCGGAGCTCCCATGGCCTCCCGGGGCATCCTTGGACAGCCGACAGGTGAGGGTATGGCCAAGAGGGAGGTTCTGTTAGGGTCAACTCGGAGACTCCATCCTGTGGCACCTCAGATGTGGGATGCCCCAGTGCCATGTCTCAGCCTCCCTGGGGTCCTGTGGCTTCCTACGGCTCTGTGTTTTCATTGAATGGTAGCCACATCACCCTAGGTCTGTGGCTCCGCACCATCATAGCCCCGTGGCTCGAGGGTCCCCACGATCCTACGGCTTTAGCAGACTGTGGTCCCACGGCCCCATCAACCCATGCTGTTATGACTTTGTCCCTCCTTAGTTCTGTGTTTCCTTGTTCTGTGGTCTCATGACTCTTGGATTATTTGCAACTTCATGGCTCTGGGAAAAGGTGAGTTATTCAACCCAGTGGGAAATAGACTCAGGAAGCCTCAAGGGGTGGGTGTTCCAGTGACCCCCCCCCCCCACTTAGCACCATGTGGACCAACAGCAACACTGACATCACCCCTTTTCCAGAGGGCTCCATGTGCTTGTCACCGTTCTACAACTCCCGCTCAGAGTATGCTGACGGTTGCTATGGTCTGGCCGTTCCTGGAGGGTTTTTATTAAACCTCAGTCTCCCTCTGTGGCGCAGGAATATGGACACACAGAGAGCCTGGTCTGGCCTAAAGGAGTGACCTTTAAGTCAGGGTAAGTAGGGGTCAGCCAGGTAAAGAGCCAGGTAAAGGAAGAGTGCTCCAGGCAGAAGGCACAGCCTATGCAAAGGTCCTGAGGTGGGGAAAAGCCTAAAAGTAAGAGGCACAGAGAGGCAGCCAGTGAGGCTGGGCTGAAGGCTAACTGTTCACCTCCCCTTTGTCTCATGTAAGGCAAAGGGGGCAGAGAATGGACAAAAAGCTCCTACTGTGTGCTTCAATTTCATTCTCTCATTGACTCATAGTGATCTCTGAATGGGGTGGCCACATAGCCAGAGAGGTTCCCAGGGGTCCAGCCCGCCAGCCACCCACCGACCCATCCAACTATTCACCCACCCACCCACCTATCCACTCACTCCTCCATGCATCTGCCCACCCATCTGTCTGGCAATCCATCCATCCACCCAGTCATTCCATCCATCCACCCATCCATCCATCTATCCATCCTTCATTCATCCACCTATTCACCCATGGACTGCAAACATGGCTCATGGCTCTGTCCCTGCGCAGGGACACCACACCCCTTCCTGTGCTCCAGCCCTCCTCCCCCTCCACTGCTCCCTCACCCCTCTGTTCCAGCCACACCTGCCTCCTCCGTGAACCTCCAGTGCATCAGGCTCGTCCCACCTCTGGGCTTTTGCCTCTGCTGTGCCCTCTGCTGGGTGCTCCTCATCAGCCGGAACCCATTCATCTGCCCCGGCCTTGGCACCAACATCCCCCCACGGTGGCTTCCCTGACCCCTAGGCTCCGTTTCCTCTGGCCCGGCCGGCTCCTACTTCTGTGTGGCAAGCGCTCCGGGCCACTGTATGCACTTGTCCACCCTCAAGGCTGCCCACCTCGGGGCTGAGAATCGGAGAGCACCTCCTCCCTGTTGGCTACGAGGCAAAGGGTCTGTATGGTGGATGAAATTATTTGCTTTCACCCCACTGATCGATAATCATTTATTTGGCCCCCATTGTGTGCCAGTCTTCCCACACTGGGGCTGGGGCTCCTCCCCTCCCAGTAGCCTCCCTCCCCCACTGGCCCATGCCCTGGTCTGGGCCTCTGCCTGCCAGGCAGCCGGTGAGTAAACACACCCCGCCCTCGGCCTCCTGCCCCATCCATCACTGACCCGAACAAGGGCCTCCTGTTAATGAGCTGGGGTGGGGGCCAGAGAGGGGCAGGAGGACGGAGAATGAAGAATCGGGATCAGGCCTCTGGTTCCTGTGCTCCCTGCTGCCCACCCACCCATTGTCCCCAGACAGCTGCAGAAACCTGGGTGGGGGACCCTCTCCCTACAGCCTCCACGGGGAGGGGAGCGTGTGACTTCCTTCTCTGAGCATCCAGTGCCCAAATCGAGGCGACAGGACAAACCTGCCTCTCTGAGCCTCCATTTGCCCATCTGTAGAGGGGGGGCATTAATGACTGCCACCGTGGAAAAGTCTTCACTTTTTATGGAGTAACTTACTCACTTCTGGTGATGACCCTAAGATGTGGGGGGCTCTTGTCCCCCCCATCTCATCTGGGTTTTTACTGCTCCTGTTAAGGTGTAAAACTTTAGGTATTTAGGTATTTAGGTATCCTGTTAAGGTGCAAAACTTTAGGTATTTCCATTCTCCACTTCATTAAACAGAGAGAGAGAGAGAAAGAACAAAACTTGCGTAGCCACACAGGCTGTCTCTCTCCCCGTAACACAGACACAGGTTTGTTTTACTATTACCTACAAAACTCTCATTAAATGTCAGAGGAAAGGAGAGAAGGGCGGGGTGGTCATTTGCCCCTTCCACAGCGATCTCTGGAAACTTATGAAAATAATGCCTGTATAATTTCATTCTCTAAAATCAATACCCATTGAATGCCGCCATTGGTAAATTCCAGCAGGTTCTTAGTAACGCTCTTTCTCCCTTGTAGCAACTCTTCAGTACGCTGGCTGACCTTGACACTTAAAAATTTACATTATAATAAGCGTTTGAACATGGCTCTTCTCCCTCTCCGCCCCCCCCCGCCGCCTCCCCCCAAAAAAAGAAAAGGAAAAAGAAGAAACTGAGGCACAGGCAAGTTAAGCAACCTGCCTCAGGCCTCACAGCAGAGCTGGGGTATGAAACTCATGGTCCCCACGCCAGAGAACAGGACCTTCATCACTGTGCCCTGCTGCCCCCTATGGTGATGAGTTCCTGCCTCCCGGGGCTGGGAAAGGGGGAGCAGAAAGGGGAACCCCACAAAAGTGGTATGGCCAGGTTTTTGAACGTTTGGCACCTGCTCAATAAAATTGTAGCCACTATATTTATTGTTTATCTCCTTTCTCTATCGTCACCTTCCTGGGAACCTGGGATGGTATGGGGACAGGGTTGGGGCAGATGGAAAGTGGGAGTGTAGGCAGGGCTTCTTGAAGTTCACAGTGTAAGTCACGGTGGGTGTGCCCGAATCCAGTGCCTGGATGTCCCCCTGGCGCCCATTCCCGCGCCCCCAACTCCTTGGTCCTTCTGGAGAGATGGGTCCAGTGGGGCCGTCCGAGGCAGGCTGGGTCAGGCTCCTCAGTTATGGATGTAGCAGTGGCCAAATGGCTTCCCTCACTGCCCTGATGAATTCCCCAGACCCTGAGCCTGTGGCCGGGCCCGCCCAGGGCAGGGCAGCTGCCTTCCCGACATACTTTCCCTCTGGATTCACGAGGAGAGGCGGCTGGGTGAGCTGGGGGCGCCCGCATGTCTCCTGGCCCGGCAAACCCCTGCCAGGAAGGGCCCCGGGGCCCCATCACACAGGCACCAGCCCCTCTACCCCAGCCTGGCCAGGCTCCCGGAACCACTGGGTCTGGTGTGATGGGAAGGGGAGCTGGCTGGGGCGCCAGCCAAAGAAAGGCTCGGGCCAGGAGGTCCTGGGCAGCAGAATCTTCACAGCTAATGAGGGGCCTGGGCCAGCATTTCTCGTCTGGATTCTGTGGCCAAGGGCAATGAGGGGGGTGTGAAGGCCTTAGGGGTCCCGCCTTCCCCAGTTCTAATTCCTGCTGTGTGACCTCGAGCTGTCTCGTCTCTTTTCTACGGAAAATGTGAATAAGGACAATTTGAGGTATAAGTGACAGTGTATAAGTTCCACATTGTATAGCTAATACCACAGCCAGACGTCAGGCACACGGTAGCTCATTCAATTCTCTCAACAACGACCGCTCCCGTTTTATAAGCGAGGCACAGAGGGATCACACAACTTGCCCGAAGTCACACAGCAAGGCTGTGCCCAGCCGACGTTTGAACCTAGACCATGTGTCCCCCAAGTCTGTCCTAAAGTACAGTGGTGGCAGTTATAACTATTATTAATAGTAACGATGTTCCACTAATGATAAGGAATAAGAACATGATATGCTAATCCTAGTAGGTAACTTCACAGCTCGCCAGCCCCTTCTCTCTCTGAACCGGGAGATCCCCAGGCTGTGAGAAACAGAACAAAACACAGACAATCCCGGGGCGCCCGGGTGGCTCAGTCGGTTACGCGTCCAACTTCGGCTCAGGTCATGATCTCACGGTTCGTGAGTTCGAGCCCCACATCGGGCTCTGTGCTGACAGCTCGGAGCCTGGAGCCTGTTTCAGATTCTGTGTCTCCCTCTCACTCTGCTCCTCCCCAGCTTGGACTCTCTCTCTCTCTCTAAAAAATAAACACTGAACACACACACACACACACACACACACAATCCCAGTTCCCAGAGTCAGGGCATCCCAACCTTCTCTGCCAAGAATAATCTGCCAGGGGTCCCAGATGGCTGTCATACAGACAGCCGCCAGCCCCTGAGCCCTGCCCAGGAAGAGCAGGGAGGGCTTCACGGAAGAGGGGGCATCAGAGCCCAGACTTGAAGGATGGAAGAAGGAGCCCAAGTGTCTTTTTTTTTTTTTAATGTTTATTTATTTCTTTTTGAGAGTGAGAGAGACAGAGAGAGACCGAGCATGAGTGGGTGAGGGGCAGAGAGAGGAGACACAGAATCCAAAGCAGGCTCCGGGCTCCGAGCTGTCAGCCCAGTGTCAGGTTCAAACCCGTGAACTGTGACAGCATGACCTGAGCCGAAAGTCTGCCGCTCAACCGACTGAGCCGCCCAGGCGCCCCCGAAGGATGGAAGAAGGTATTTGGGGTCAGGGGGAGCAGTAGGTGCAAAGACTGGGAAGGACACGTAGAGAAAGTTATTCTGTAATGTGAGGCCGTGTGTGGTGTGCATGAGAGAAGGAGCCACTGCCGGACGGGGGATCTCAGGGTTGGTGAGATCCAGGAGGTAGAAGCACGAACCCAGACTGCTCGTCCCTGGGCCCCTGTTGTTTGATCTGCAGGCTGGGACATCCTCAGGACCTCTGCCTGTGTAGTTCCCCCTGCCCGGAATGCCCTTCCCCGCATTTCCCCGTGGCCTGGCCATGAACAAGGCCACGTGTGTCCAAGTCTCAGCCCCGTGCCCAGCCTGTGGCTTCCATGTGCTCTTGTCTCAGCTGCATGAGGCGCACGCAAGCCCACAGGCCCCGCCGGAGTTTGTGGTTTTCCCAAGAATTCCAGTGCCGGCCGGGAGCGGCCCCCAGGTGTGCTGGACGCCAAGGAAAACAGGAGGTGAGCTCATGGCCCGGCCGCAGGCAGCAGGCAAGGTGGGCACTGTCAGGGCACAGGCTTCACTAGAAATGCCCAGGTTGGGGCTGACTGTTCCCACCCAGCCTCCCCACCAGGCCCGCTCCTCCTCCCTCACCCTCTGTGGCTCCCTATTGCCCTTGAAGACAGCCTGAGCTCCACACCACTGGCACTGCATCCTCCTGAGCCCCCACATCTCTCCACCCTGAGATCATTCCTTGTAACAGACCAGACTCCTCTCTGTCTCGGAATCTCCACATATTCTGTTCTACCTGGAATGCCTACCACCATTTTTTTTTTTTTTTTTTTTTTTTTTTTTTTTTTTTTTTTTTTGCCTGGCCATGTTCTCCTCACCTTCCTGGTCCCAGTTTAGCATTCCCTCCTCCTCGGAGAAGCCTACCCAGATTCCCCCCACACCGGGCTGGGTCCAGCACCTTGTTGGGGCTCCCACTGCTCTCTGTGTATCCCCATCACAGCTCTGGCCCCTTTGGGTGATTATGCAAGCGGCCTCCCCACCAACCTGGGCTCCCCTAGGGGAAGGGGCCCCCTCTGGCTTGTTCGTCCTGTGTCAAGAGTCCAGCGCAGGACGTGACACACGGTAGGTGTTCAGTGTGTGTTTGTGGCGTAAACAGATGTGTCTGAAACTCCCCCCTCCCCAAGCCACACGTGCTTCACTATGTCAGAACTGTCTTCACTTCGCTCTGCTGATCCGAGTCCTTCTTTTCCTTTAGGTTTCCCTTCCACCTCCTCCGGGAAGCCCTTGGTGACTTCTCTGGAACCTCCCAGGAGAACAGACCGGGCTATGACCCTGCTCTGATTTGACCCTTGCCCCTTGCGGTGGCCTTGGGCTAGCCACTTCCCCTCTCTGGGCCTCAGTGTTCTGATCCATACGACCGAGGCTTTGAGCACTTGGAAAGCGGGTGGAGAGGGTTAACTCCAGAAAGTCGAAGTGTTTTGTAGCTCAGGAGCGAGGCTGAGCTGGGAGGGACGATTTTCCTGATTAGAAGTAATTTTTATTTTTATTACAGGCTGTTCCCACAGTAGCTGGAGCGGAGCTCGGAAGGTATGGCGAAGTCTCCGCAAACAGAAGTCCTGGCCACCCCCCTCAGACCTCCTCCAGCTGGAGCCCTTTAATTTGCGCACTCCTCTGCTGGGGATGGAAACAGGCACAGAGAGATGTCATTTGCCTCATTTTGAAGCAAGTGAAGAGGGAGTGGAGGGCCAGTCGGCCTGACTGAAAGCAGAGTCGGGGGTGGGGGTCCTAACTTTTAGCGTCTCTTGACCGGTTCCCCAGGTGTGAGCTGAGGGGAGCCGCCCTGCGGATTGCTTCGTACTCAGTTAGGTCCCAATCTTGGCATACAGCAGGCACTCAATAGAGAAGTGAGAGAGAGGGCTGGAGGGTGGTCCCACTTGACTCCCTGCCCTATCGACCCCTACCCCGGGGCTCCCCGTGACTCAGTTTCCCCGCCGTGTCCGGGTTCAGCAACACCGGGCGGGGCCTCGAACGCAGAGGCCAGCGCCATCTGTTTACCTTGCGGCTGGACGCTGGGCAGGGCCGCGGGTGGGCCGTCCCCGGAGCCGGCTGAGCCGCCGGGATAAATACGCCCCGCGGGCCTCGTGGGCAGCAGAGAGCGAGCTGCAGTCCAGCTCCCCGCCGCCGCCATGGTTCCTGCCGCCGCCTGCGTTCTCCTGCTCACCCTGGCAGCCCTCCGTGCGTCGGGCCAGGGCCAGATACAGATAGGTAAGCCGCCCCGTCCCCCACGCGTGGCCTCGACCCCCAACCGTACCGGAGGACCCGTGAGGCCTGGGGCCGCGGCTTCTTGGGGGCTCAGGGACTGCTCATCGGGGCATGCAGGTCGGAGAAACCAGGCAGCAGGGCGGACGCTCAAGAAATGAGGGAGTCCAGGGCCCTGCCGCGGTAAGGACTGGTGTGGCGGGGGTCCCCAAACCCCGACGCCCCACCAGCGCCCCCTGTCGGCGCAGGTGCAGATCTGGGCCCGCAGATGCTTCGCGAACTTCAGGAAACCAACGCGGCTCTGCAGGATGTGCGGGAGCTGTTGCGGCAGCAGGTGCGGACCGGGGTGGGGTGGGGGGACGGGGAGTGCGGAGGAGGGGAGTGAGGCCTGGAAGAGGAGGAGAGGCAGGGGGATGGGAGAAGGAGGTGCCGGTGGAGACGGAGAGGATCGTGGGTACCAAGATCCAGGGAGGAAGTTGTAGAAAAGAGGGAGAAGGGAGTCCCAGGGGTAGAAGGTTCCGCGGGAGATGACAGGGGTCTGTGGAGGGGGGGAGTCCCAAGGAAGGAAGAGAGGTGCTGGGAGGATAGGGAGTCCGAGGGGGTGGAGGGAGGGTCCGAGGGGAGTGGGTGGGTCTGTGGGAAGGGAGTCTGGGGGAGGGGAGAGGAGACTCAAGGGAGGAAAAGAGGGATGGGGCCTCGCTGACTACACCCCGTCTCCCCCTGCACCGCAGGTCAAGGAGATCACGTTTCTGAAAAACACAGTGATGGAGTGTGACGCGTGCGGTGAGCACAGCTGGGGCGGCAGAGGCGCGGCAGGCGGGGAGATCGAGAAGAGTTGGGGAGACAAAGACGGAGACAGCGAAGGAAAGACCGGGAGGAAAAGGGACAGGAAGAGACGGAGGCTGCCAGATGGAGAGACTGGATGAGGGATGGAGAGAGACGAACAAGGAGGGGGAGACAGAGACTATGGGAAGGGAGAGGGGGACACACGAAAAGAAGCAGAGGCCGTGCGAGAGATGGAGGGAGATGCAGAGACGCTCTGGGAGAAGCAGAAAACTGACGCGCGCGGAGATGCAGAGACTGGAAAAGCCTAGCGGGCCTGGAGCGGGGTCCGGGGCGGGGTCGCAGAAAGCCCGGGATCTCGCCACGCCCCCAGGGGCGGCCCTCCAGAAGGGGCGTGCTCCTGATAGACTCCGCCCCCGGGGCTGGGCCCTGACCAGCCCCACTTCACCACCCGCAGGGATGCAGCCAGCGCGCACCCCAGGTCTGAGCGTGCGGCCCCTCTCCCAGTGCGCGCCCGGCTTCTGCTACCCAGGCGTGGTTTGCACTCAGACGGCAAGCGGCGCGCGCTGTGGACCTTGCCCCGCGGGCTTCACTGGCAATGGCTCGCACTGTGTCGACGTCAACGAGGTGCGCCCGTCCCCCACCCCACCGACGACCCCCCTATAACACCGGTCCCTACAACTACCGACCTCCCCAACGATTTCTTCTTCGGCTGAAAGTGTTCACCCGGAGGCCCTCTTCACCTCCGGGGGCGCCCGTGCGGACGACCCCCTTGACGCCGGGGGGGGGGGGCACTCATCCAGACCACTTCCCTTACCACCAGTGACGCCGGTCCCGCCAACCCCCTCCGTAGCCAGTGACGGCCGCCCCGACCACTCTCCTACAGCCGAGAGTGGTCCGCCCCAAAGGCCCCCCTCACCTTCGGGGCTCAGAAGCCCCAACGACCCTCCCACCACCGCGAGGAGCCCGCTCGGACGACCCTCCTACGGCCGGGCACGCACGCCTCGACGGCCACTTCCCCCCTCTGCTGGGGACTCCCGCCCTCACAATTCCTTCCCCCGCCCTTGAGCACCCAGCCCATAGGCTCCCAGGAACAGCCCCTCTCTCCGCCAGGTCGCTCCCCTGCCCCCATCAAGGCGAAGTCGCGTCTGACCCCTGGAATAATGGCCTTTGCCCCACAAGCCCCCTCCCCCCTCCAAGTGCTGGCTAATGGCCCTTGAATTTCCTAAGTTCAACCCCCCAAAATCTTGAGGCGCCGCTCTCGACGGGGCTCTCCTCCTGCGTCCTCTGACCCTCCGTGGCCTTTCCTCCCCCAGTGCAACGCGCATCCCTGCTTCCCGCGCGTCCGCTGCGTCAACACTAGCCCCGGCTTCCGCTGCGAGGCTTGCCCGCCCGGGTTCAGCGGCCCCGCCCACGAGGGCGTGGGGCTGGCCTTCGCCAAAGCCAACAAGCAGGTGAGGGCCGTGGAGGGGTGGGCTTCATCAGGGAAATGGTCCGCTAGCCTTGCGGCTATTTTCCTGCCCGGCTTCAGTGGGAAGGGGTGGAGCCCGGGGCCCGGGGGCCCGGGGGATGGATGGAGGAAGGGTCCTCATCAAGATGGTGGAGGTTGGGGGAGAAATGTAGGTAGGGGAGAGGTAGGATGCAGAGGAGACGTGAACCGGGTGGGAGGTATGAGGGGTTTCTGCGCGGGGGCGGTGACCTCTGCGCTCCCTGCCATCCAGGTTTGCACGGACATTAACGAGTGTGAGACCGGACAGCATAACTGCGTCCCCAACTCCGTGTGCGTCAATACCCGGGTAAGGCACGGTAGGAGCGGGGAAGGATCGAGACACTGGGGGAGGGTGAGAAGTGGCAGGCAGCCCGAGCTCACTGCCCGCGCGGCCCGGGCCCAGGGCTCCTTCCAGTGCGGCCCTTGCCAGCCCGGCTTCGTGGGCGACCAGGCATCTGGCTGCCATCGGCGCTCACAGCGCTTCTGCCCCGACGGCACGCCCAGCCCGTGCCACGAGAAGGCCGACTGCATCCTGGAACGCGATGGCTCGAGGTCGTGCGTGGTGAGTGCGGGCGAGCAGAAACGACCTTGGCATGGGGTACGAGGGGGTGGGGTGGGTGGCGAACACGCTGGGGCACCTACTCACCACCCCACCCGCAGTGCGCCGTTGGCTGGGCCGGCAACGGCCTCGTCTGCGGCCGAGACACGGATTTGGACGGCTTCCCCGACGAGAAGCTGCGCTGCCCGGAACGCCAGTGCCGCAAGGTGGGCGGGGTCTGAAGGGCCAGAACAGCGCGGTGGTGGGCGGGGCTCCCTAGCCACGCTCCTCACGCCGGCTGTGCCCTCCTCCCAGGACAACTGCGTGACGGTGCCCAACTCAGGGCAAGAGGACGTGGATCGCGACGGCATCGGAGACGCCTGCGACCCGGATGCCGACGGGGACGGGGTCCTCAACGAGCAGGTGGGGCCAAACGTCGGGGCCTAGGTTAGGCAAGGTGGGGCTGTGGCTTGGGTGAGGGAAGTGGCCTCAGAGGATGTGGACTGGGGGGGGGGGGCGGGGGGCGGGGTCCAGGAAGGATGACCGCTGCTCTGCGGAGGAGGCGGGGCCTCGGGGCTGGTCTGGTCTGGGCAGTGACATTTGCCCCTCCAGGCCTGACCGGCCCCCCCTCCCCCCGGTAATTGGCCCTGTCCCCCAGGACAACTGTAAACTGGTGCGGAACCCAGACCAGCGCAATGCGGACGGCGATAAGTGGGGTGATGCGTGCGACAACTGCCGGTCCCAGAAGAACGATGACCAAAAGGACACAGATCAGGACGGCAAAGGCGACGCCTGCGACGACGACATCGACGGCGACCGTGAGAGCAGCAGAAGGGAGGGGGGGAGGGAAGGGCAAGCACCGAGGGGCGCGGCTTGCCTGAGGGCGGAGCTCGGCTAGTTTTTGAAGCTGCTGCGGGTGAGCTCGGTCCAGGGCTTCAGGGACCACGGACTGTGCTCCTGCGGGCAGAAAAATAAGGCTGGGACACGACGCGAAGGGGAAGCGGCAGGAACATTTGGAGGAGGGGAGGGCGGCCCTGTGTCAGATGCTGCAAGGAGTTAAGTAGTTGAACAGAGACGTGAGCCTGCAGTTTAGGGCCAGGGAGGTGCCAGTTTTATACCTGGGGCAGACACTCAGCATGGTGCATTCCCAGTGCCAGCGGAGGGTCCAGCTGAGCTTCCTCTGTGAGTGAGAGCCAGTCCCTTCGCCCGCCGTCCATCAAGTCTCTGAGGCTTGGGACAATGCCCTACTTGATTTAACTTTGTAGCTCTGGGAGCCCCGAGAGGCGCACGACTGTGTCCCAGGCTAGCCCCAGGTTTGCTGCTGCCTTGCGGAAGTTAGCCTGGTCCCGCTCCCAACCTGGGATCCTGTGCTGTCCCCCTGCTTCTCGCAGGGATCCGAAATACGGTGGACAACTGCCCAAGGGTGCCGAACTCAGACCAGAAGGACAGCGATGGTGATGGTGTAGGGGATGCCTGTGACAACTGCCCCCAGAAGAGCAACGCAGACCAGGTGAGCGCCGGAGGCACCCCAGCTGGGTCAGATCCCTGAGGTGAGCTCCAGACTAGTTAAGGAGACTGAAGCGCCGTCTAAGCATGGTTCCTTGGGGTCAGGAGGACCTTGGTTCTGGAACTCGGGGTCGGTGGGAGGCTTCTGAATTCCTCTGCCTTGATTTCGGACTCCTGCATCCACCTTCCCTAGAGTGATGTGGACCACGACTTTGTGGGAGACGCTTGCGACAGCGACCAAGACCAGTAAGGAGGCCATCTGGGGTGGGGGTGGGGACTGAGGGTGGGCGACCCCGACGCAGCCCTCTGGGAAATCTCACTGTCTCTCTGTCCCACCCACCAATTCTAGGGATGGGGATGGGCACCAGGACTCACGGGACAACTGCCCTACAGTACCAAATAGTGCCCAGCAGGATTCAGATCACGATGGCCAGGGTGACGCCTGCGATGAGGATGATGACAACGACGGGGTTCCTGACAGTCGGGACAACTGCCGCCTGGTGCCCAACCCAAATCAGGAAGATGTAGACCGTAAGGGCAGGGGGCAGGGCCTGTGGTGGGTTAGAGGCTGTTGTGGAGACCTTGGCACGTATGGGAGGGGCTGGGACGTGGTATGGGCGGGACCTATAGCAGATGTGGGCGTGACTAGGGCCTGGGCGGGGCTGGCGCTGACTCCACCACGGGGGTCTCTCAGGGGACGGAGTGGGCGACGTGTGCCAGGGCGACTTCGATGCGGACAAAGTGGTGGACAAGATCGATGTGTGTCCGGAGAACGCCGAGGTCACTCTCACTGACTTCCGGGCCTTCCAGACGGTCGTGCTGGACCCCGAAGGCGACGCTCAGATAGATCCTAACTGGGTGGTGCTCAACCAGGTGGGGACAGGGCCCCGTGGAAGGTGGTGGGATTGGGTCCTAAGCTGGGCGCGGGGGAACCGAGGACCCATGCGGCCGACCTGAGGCCCTTCTTCCTTTGACCCCATCAGGGTATGGAGATCGTGCAGACGATGAACAGCGACCCTGGTCTGGCTGTGGGTGAGACACGGAGAGGGGTCCAGGCCGTACAGCTAGCCGAATAGGGGGCGGGGCCAGGGGCGGGTCTGAAGTTAGGAAAGGCGGAGCCAGGTTGAGTCTGGGCTCTGGGGTCCAACAGTTCTGGACTCTGAAGGAGCGTGACCCAAGGCATGTCACAGGCCCAGGGATGTGGTCATGGCTGGACTCGGCCGGTAGGGATGGGGCGGGTATATGGGTGGGGATCTGGGCCTAGGGGCAAGTTGGACTCCAGAGGGGCGGGGGCGGGGGGAGGCAGGGCCCCAATGGGGAGAGCCCCACTGCTCCCTTCTCTTCCCCAGGTTACACGGCCTTCAATGGCGTGGACTTTGAAGGCACGTTCCACGTGAACACGGTCACGGATGACGACTACGCAGGCTTCATCTTTGGCTACCAGGACAGCTCCAGCTTTTATGTGGTTATGTGGAAGCAGATGGAACAGACATACTGGCAGGCGAATCCTTTCCGTGCAGTGGCTGAACCCGGCATTCAGCTCAAGGTGTCCGCGGCCCTGCCTGACCTCCCTCAGTCCCTGAGCTCTCTAGGAGGCCCCAAATCCTCCCAAGGTCTCCCAAAGCCTTTACAGCCCCCTAGCATCATCCTGTGGACCTTAGAGTCCTTTCAGCACCCCCCTGGATTCCTACAGGCCCTCAAACACTCCCCTAGGGCCCCCAAACTTCCTTTGGGCCCCGAAACCTCTCGGAGCCCTAAACTTCCCCTCAGGGTCCAAATCCTCCTGCAGAACCCCTAGACCCCAGTAAGTCACTGAAACCCTCCAGCAAATTCCCCAAATCCTGTAGAGCCCAGTTTATCCCATGGACACCCAAAACTTTCTATGGGTCACTAAGTCATCTCGCAGACCCCTCCAAATCCTGTCAGACTCCAAACCTGTCCACGGACTCCCAAATCCTCACGTGAGCTCCCAGACCATCCCTGCCCCCCCCCCAATACCCAACCTGCAAATCTCCACGTGGCCCCCAAGAAGGCTTCCTTGCAGGTATCCCATCCAGGCACCCGAGAGCCTCCCACCACTGCCAAAACCCGTCCCACCAGGCAGGGTTCTGCAGGGCTCCGATAGGCTGTGCAGTCTCTGACTCTGTTCCCCTGTCCCTGGGCATGGCAGGCTGTGAAGTCCTCCACAGGCCCCGGGGAGCAGCTGCGGAATGCACTCTGGCACACGGGGGACACAGCGTCGCAGGTGCGGCTGCTGTGGAAGGACCCCCGCAACGTGGGTTGGAAGGACAAGACGTCCTACCGCTGGTTCCTGCAGCACCGGCCTCAAGTGGGCTACATCAGGTGGGGACCTCGCCCCTTGCCAGTGGACCAGAAGTCCCTTGCTCTGTCCTGGCTCCTGGAGGTTCAGGGGACCTCGGTACCCTTACCTGTAAAATGGGAATGATACGGGCAGGTAGAATTAACTGTGTTTGGCTCTGGGACATGACACTTCTCCTAGGATGCAGGACACAGCAGGTCCTCAGACGGTGGGGTCCTACTGTGTTTCTCAGTCCCCACTGCACTGCCAGGAAGTCCATCCTGTCACGCAGGGAAGCTGAGGCTCAGGTCAGAAGCCCCACCTGCCCTGAGAGTGGCCCAGGCAGGGGGGGGACACACGGCCTCCACTCCCAGAGAGGAGGGGACTCGTCTTCCAGGGCAGATGCCAAGGCCTCAGAGGGGAGGGCCTAGCCCAGGGCCCCACCTCGCTGTCCCATCCTCCCCCCAGAGTGCGGTTCTACGAGGGCCCTGAGCTGGTGGCTGACAGCAACGTGGTCCTGGACACGACCATGAGGGGTGGCCGCCTGGGGGTCTTTTGCTTCTCCCAAGAGAACATCATCTGGGCCAATCTGCGTTACCGCTGCAATGGTGAGGGGAGAGCCCTGCTTGGGGGGCGGGGATGGGAGTCCATCCTGCCCAACCTCACCCCCTCTCACTCACTGGCCCTTTCTCCACAGACACCATCCCTGAGGACTACGAGACTCAGAGGCTGCTGCAGGCCTAGGGACGGGCGTGGGGACCCACTGCTGGAGGAAGGTCACCCCCAGGGCTGCCCTCAGCACGCCAAGCAGGGAGCTCAGTGCCCGGCTCCGAGGGGTGGCTGGACTGGGGGAGGGAAGGCTGAGGGGCTCAGAGAGGACGAAATAAAGTGTGTGTGGTGGAGTGGCTGGCTGTGGTCTCTGCTTCAGGGAGATCGTGGGGTGGGGCCAGGAAAGGCTGGGCCAGAGACCCCAGACCTGCTAATGACTACCCGTCCCCTTGCCCCGAGTGGCTGGGGACCAGCGGCCTGACTCGGAGTGTCCAACACTGACTGGGGAGGCCCCGGGCCTGCCACTGCATCCTACCCACTTGAGGTCACAGGGCTGGATCCCCACCACCGAGTGCCTGCCCCCAGGATCCTGGGGTCCTTCCCCTTCCAGGCAATAGGCCCAACTAGCTGGCTAGGGGTGGGGGTGAGGGGCTCACACCTGGGTGTCCACGTTCATGTGTGTGTGTGTGTGGCGGGGGGCCTGTGTGTGGCTCCCACTTGATATACCTACTGGCCCACGTTCCATCCCCAGTGTAGGGGAAGGGGCAGGAAAAAAGGAGAGGAGGCAGGGACGAAAACATTGGATTTTTATTATGTTTCATTACAAAGGATGCAAAGGTACAAAGACAAAAGCGTCCACGCCAGAGAGGATGGGCAGGGGCCGGCCGAGTGCGCCCTGAGCCGCCCGCCCCCACCCACCGTGGGCACCCAACCCACGGCCCACGGACATCCACAGCAGAGTGTACATGCTGGGGGCAGGGGCAGAGCCAGCCTGGGGACAGAGGGAAACAGGTGGAGCAGGGCTTGGACCAGCAGGTTTGCATATATCAGTGGTGCCGCCCAGCCCCTTGGGGGGCAGTTTCCTATGGGGGGGGGCACAGCGGGGCCAGTGGACCTTGGCTGCCAAAGCCCTCCCTCTCAGGGACTGGTGGCAAAGGCCACAGCTGTGTCCACTTGTCCCGAGTGGACAAGAGGTCGGAAGTGATGGGCTAGGATGGGCTGGGCATTGATTGGCCCCAGAGTCCAGAGCCCTGCGAGATGGGGGCAACACCATGCCCTGCATGTGCCACATGTCCCTGGCATCTTGGGACGGGGTGTTGAGGGCTGGCCAAGAGGGCGGGTGGAAAGAACTATTTGGAGCCAGCATCACTCTCATGTCCAGACCTTAGCCCCCACCCTGTCGGGGAGGACCCTGAGGCCCGAGACCCATGGGTCTGGGTCAGTGACAAGAGGGAAACTGAGGCCCAGGTCACAAGGGTCTTTTTCTCACCGCCGCCCCACCCCCACCCCCACCCCCCGCCAATGCCTTTGAAGAGTATCCCAGCGCCCAGGCCTGGGGATACAGGTTACCCCATCTCCCTCTCCTGGGAGTGGCCACTTCGGAGAGAATGTGTCTGTGGCCAGTTGCCTGTGGCTAAGGGTTATGAAAGGGCCCTGAGCCCCACCCAACCAGGAACCTTGGAGGCCAAAGGCCAAGAGAAACCAAGGAGAGTCAGCTCAGGCTGAGATGACAGGGCAGGGCCTGACGGAGGAGTGTTCCAGGAACCCCTAGTCACACACTGTGAGACCCCCAGAAGGTGGAGGCACAGGTTCCAAGGAGAACGGGAGCAGAAACAGACCTAGCTGCCCACTCACCCCGGGCAGGCCTCCAGCAGTGGGGGGAGGCGCACAGTCCTCCCCACAGTTCTGCAAGCCAAGTGGGAAGGGCTCAGGGGGCCACAGCTCCCTCTCCTGGAGCATCACCTGCAGGGGTGATGGGTCAAGACCAGGGGCACCGGATACCCTTGACCTTGTGGCCCCCCCTACCCTACCCCCACAATGAGAGCCTCCGTGGCCTCTACCTACAGGTCCATCAGAACCCAGTGAGGGTGGTGGGTGCAGGTGCTGCTCTGTCAGGACTGGGGGTGGGGAGTGGAGGGCTCCCCAATAACCGCCAGGCCTTACCACACCCAGACTGTACCTAGGAGTGGGGATGCTTTCTTTGGAAATGCAGAAAACCCAGAATCCAGATGGGGCTGGGAGTTTGGAAGGATGCTTGGTTATGAACCAGCTCAGGGTCGGCTGAGATGTGGAGGTCTGGGGAGGGGGCACGTTCCCATGTGTCCTCGGCTGCCCTGGGGGCCCCTCTAAGGATAGTCCCTCATGGGGGCTCATTGGGCCCAGGATGCTGGACGGTGGGGAAGGCAGTCTCTACTGCTCGAGCCCCACTCAGCCCCCCAGAGACCCGACGCCTGCTCCCATCCTGACCGGGCCACAGCTAGCACCTGGCATACAGCTCAAAAACTGGACACCCACCGCTGGACATACGGATGGACACAGAGCCTCTCACCCTCCACGTGGGGGTCTCAGAGTGTTCGACGTCCATTCTCATCTGCCCCACTATGACACACGGGCCTCACAACAGGGCCCACTTGGCTAGGCATCCTCCGGGGAGCTCAGCCACCCAAAGAAATCATGCCAAACACACAGACATCAGAACCCTCCTTTCCCAGCCTCCCAAAACCCACAAGTAGACAAGAGCAGAAAGAGGCTGCAAAGGCCAGCCTGAGTGTCTCAGGACCCCTGCGCTCAGTGCACACCCTTGGGGCAGGCAGGTGGCTCAGAAGCCAGCAGGGAGGTCTGGGTGGAGGTGCTGCTGGGGAAAGGCCCCAAACACACACGGCTGCCCTCCCCTTAGGCCTTGCTAGTCCCAGGGAGTCCTATGGACAGCAATGGCAGGGGGGACTGGACCCACCACAATTAGGGCTCCTTCTCTGGCTTATCCCCCACAGGACAGTGTAGACAGTTTTTGGATACTGTCAGCTGTGGCCCCTAAATTTTGCTAAAGGGTCAACTTGCCCCCTGAGCTTTCCACTGAGGGTCTCAGGGCCTCTTGCCCCAAGGGGCCGCCCCACCCCACCCCCACCGCTTCCTGCCCAGAAGTATGTCAGAAGGAAGCAGGGCATGTGAGGAGAATGGCGGGGGTGGGGGGAATGCGGGATGCCCCGAAGAGTGCTGCCTGTTTTCTCCCTGGTAAGGACATAGTGGGGAAGGAGGTTGGCATGGGTACCTGTGACAGGGAACACGATCCCGACAAGACCCCTTCTCCTCCCCCACATCAGCCCTGGACACTGTGTGTGGGGGGTGACTTTGATGGGTGGTGGCATAAACCCTCTTCTCTGAAGGACACAGAGAGGGGCTGACCCCGGGCTCTACTTTGGCCCACAAGCCTCTGTGGGGGTAATAAACTCATTGCCCTGGGGGCTTGGAGGACAGGGGGTAAACTGAGGCAGATGGGAACACACTGTTCGGTTTGTGTTCCTGGGGCAGAAATTCGCACAGCTGTAGGGGACTGAAATCAGGAGCACTCAGGGGGCAGCAGTGGGGGGACAGACAGGCCTAGCCTCTGACTTCATGTGGGCTGAGCATCCAGGCCTGTCCAGAACGAGCGAGCGAGGACACAGGCGGCGGGGTCTATATACAATATTCAGGGGCCCCGGCCCACCCCTCACGGCGCAGCTCGCCTGAAATCACAGTATTTTCACATCACAAGTTAAAGGGCTGGTTCCCTTAGGCTGTCCTGTTTCAGGAAGTCTTGGCAATTCAAGAATATTTAGTAGAGAAGCAATATTTAAGAAATAAACAAAATCCCCTATTGCAGACCTCAGGAGGCCTGCCCAGGCCCAGGCAGGGGTATGAACCCTTTGAGGACACAGGGATGCCTGGCCACTGGCTCCTGCCTGGGACCCCCTCCCTGGGAAAACTGCACCTATGCCCCTCATGAGCCGAAGTGGCCATGTAAATACAATGTCGCCTGTGCCCCTGGCCAAGAGGATGCTGGAAACAGGCTGCAGGGGTGGACACCCTCCCTCTCCTGCCCATCTGCACTGAGAACTGGGTGCCGGGCAGACAGGAAATACGGGCTGACGAGGCTCCCACATGGGGTCCACGATGCCTTGTTTGAAAATTGCATCCAGGAAGGTTTATAATTTTATTAAGGCCATTTTTTTAAAAAGTTCTACATACAAGTCTAATGGTAATCAAACTCTTCTATGTACATGTAGTTTTCTTAAAAAAAAAAAAAAAAAAAAAAAGTCTCACTCTTTGCTCCCAGCCCCTACCTCAGTAAGAGGCTGGGCCCTTGACCTGGACGGACTAACCCCAGACTAACCCCGTGTCCCTTAGCCCAGACGAGGGTATCAGGGGCCAAATGACTGAGGAGGGGGCCTTCTTACACCTGTGGCAGCCCAGTCACTTGGCCACGTGCTAACAGCCCGGCCCAGGAACAAGAGAGATGGATGTCATTAGATCAAATCTGGCTCCCACAGACAGAGGCGAGGGCTCTTGAGACCCAGAGGCAGTGGCTGCGACGCCACAGAGAAGAATCACACCGAGCAGAAGGTGTGGGCCCGGCCTGCAGGCCAAGCAGCCAGCAAGAGCTCAGGATGCGGCTTTGGAGGGACTGCAACAGAAGTTCCTATTTCAGAGCAGCTGACGGAAAACAAAGACAGCCCCGTCACCCCTTCCGGGGCCTGGAGGGTACAGGGACAGCCCCCGGCACGGTGGCCGAGCCCTGATGGTCATCACGGCCTCCGGAGGCACTTCAAGAGGCACCTGGAAACCTCCCGCTACGACAACACTGCTCTCTGCCCCCCCAATCCAGCCCTGCCGGGAGGAACCATGAAAGGGGTAGCTGAAGGGGACGGATGTCAGCTGGCTCTCGGGGTGGGGGGCAAGAGGACAGCCTCATCTTGGGGACGTCAGGACAGAGGGGCTGCAGTTGCCACCAGTCTCGGGGTCTGGGACTAGTCTTCCCTGAAGACCAGCGGGCACCTTGAGGATGGCCAAGCAGAGCTGGGTCTCGGAGGGACCCTTCATAAAAGCCGTGGCTCCCTCCTGGAATTCTGCCTCCCACGTGGCTGGAGCGGAGGCACCTCTAGCCACCTCAAGCTTCTGCCAGAGAGCCTACCAGGCCCAATCCGCCCTCACTCAGCCCTTCCGTTTTGAGATAATGTGGGCCTTAGCTAAAACGGCCAGAGACACAGCTCAGATCCGGGCAGGCAGCAGACTGCTTCCAGTTAGCTTAAAAAATATATAACATGGGGTTTCTGGAATAAAAACATGCTCTCAGGCAAGTATTGGATCAAAAGAGTCAGCTACTTGTCTACAACCAAAGTGGAAATACAAACCAAAAGAAACAAACAAACAGTAACACAACAAAAATGCCCTGGCCGCCCCCTCCCCACCCCATTCTTTAAATAACAGTGACAGTGACCAAGGTACAGAGAAGAAAAGATGAAAACAGGTTGAGAGATGAAAACAACCCCCAGAAACAACCCCTGCCTGCACATGCATCCCCCCTGGAAGGCCCTTTCGTCCTGGCCGGGGGCTTCACTTTCAGGGCAAAGGCGGCCACAGAGGGACCTGGCTGGGGGTGGGCAAAGCGGGAGCAAGGGCCCCAGGAAGATTTAGCTGCTTTGCATGCTCTGTTCACACCTTTTATGTTCTACCTCCATGGGATGGATTCTAGCATTCTCTGAATGTGCTCAGAAATATAAAAGACAGCAGTCAAAATAGTGTTTATTTCGCTTTGTGTCTGCCCCTCTCTCTGGTGCCTTCTCCCCTTGGCAGGGTGGGGCTGGCTCTCTACCTAACCTCGGGCTGGGGGTGGCGGGCAGGTCGGGGGACCAGGAACGAAGGAAGGCAGTGAGAGCTGGACAACAGTCGGAAAATGCACCTCAGCCCACCGCCGCCGTGGACCACAGCGCCCCCTCCAGGCCGGCGGCCCTCCCCAACACGCTTTCCGCATTTTACAGGGGGACGGCTCATGGCCCAGGGTGGGGGGCGAGAGAGCACGCGCAGGGAGGCTCCGCGGGGGTGACACGCGGCCTCCCAAGGGAGGTGGACAGCTGGGGGGGCGGGCGGGTGGGCAGGGGGCGCTTGGCGGCATTGCAAGCTCAGAATCACAAGCTCGGCCGTTTGCGAAGGACGGAGCGCGGCCGTCCCTGGGCTCAGGGAGACGCCGTCGGGACCACTGACCGGCGGGGTGATGGAGCCGGGGGCTGGGCGGCGGTGTGCCGGGTGTGCAGCTCACAGACGGTCCATCCGGAAGGTGTCCTCGGTGGCCGGGTCGGCCAGGACCATGTCGGGGTCGTTGAGCATGTGCAGTCCATCCAGGGTCAGGGGGTCAATCTTGAGTTCGTCCAGGGGGAACTGGTTGTCCGAGTCGAAGCTGACATCACCGACCCCGGCCAGTGTGCTGGTCAGTTCTTTAGAGAGGCTGGGAGGGGACTCTCCCGTCACTGGAGCCGGGGGTAGGGGGGGGAACACAGGACAAACAAGCCTCAGCGTGGCCCTGGCTCTCTGACCCCACGCCCTGTGCCTCCGCGGCCCCTGTCAATGCTCAGGGAAGAGGGGCTTGGGCCACACCAGGGGTGCTTACGTGGGGGGTTGCCCTCTAGGGGACACTGGCAATGTCTAGGGACATTTTTACTTGTCATGACTAGAGAAGAGGGAATGCTACTGGCATCAGGTGGGTGGAGACCAGGGATGCTGCTCAGCACAGGATGGTCCCACCACCCCAGAGAAAGATCTAGCCCCTCGTTATCAGCAGTGCCAAGGCTGGGAAGCCCTGAACTAGGAGCCAGGTCAAATGTTTAGTGTGACCTGGCAGGAGCAGGGGCCTCTCCTGCTCTGCCAGGAGGTCTCCTCCTTGTACGCCACTGAGAAGCAAACCGGGGTGTGTGTGCACGTGTGCATCAGGGACCCTCCCTGTGGGTTGGGGGGATGTCTGAGTTCTCCCCAGAGAGACCCGGATTCAAACCTAGGCTCTCTCCTCTACTTGCAATGAGACCTTAGGCCTTAGTTTCCCAGTCTGAGACAGGGGTATAAAAGTCTTTCTGGGCTGTTGTGGCAATCACAGGAGCCTGATCCTTCTTTCAAGTCTGAAGCTTCCACCCCCAGAGCATCTCCTGCAGACCACTGCTCACACCCCTGGGGTAGGGAGGAAGCACTAGGCCTCTAGGGGTCCTGGCCACGGACTTCTCCGTCCTGGAGAGGTCAGTGGGACCACCAGGGGGTGTCACCCTCAATCCTGAGACAGTCCTGGCTTATAAGGAAACTGCTTCTTTCTTCAATAAAACCCACAATCTACAGGGTGGAGCAGAGGCAGCAAAGGGTCTGGGTTCTATGCCACGTGGAGCAGGGACTTACTCACGTGTGCTATTCATGTCCCTAGGAGCCTGGGCGCTGTGCTCGTTGGGATGCTCATTGCTGTGTGGCCTGCCGCATGTATGTTGGCTGCATGTGACAAGCCCTGCCATGCAGGGCCCACCCCCTAGTCACCTGCAATCCCACTATTCTCAGCTAATGGGGTTCAGGGACCTGGGGAGCAGATGCGGGGCCGGGTGAGTGACTGGCTCTGTCCTGTTCTTGCTCTGAGCATGGGACACTGGAAGCCTGGTTCAGGGTCTGGCGTGTGTCCCCCTGGCCTGTCCCACAACCCGGCAACGAGTCAAAGTTGGTGGGGTCTGGCCTCCTTTGGCCCAGTCCTGTCACGACTCATCGTGCAGGGCGGGGGCGCCGTCTCTCCGGGGGATGAGGCCTCTCGCAGCTGCCGGGCCCCCCACTCTGCCCGAGACCCCCGCCCAGGATGCCACACACGTGGCCTCACCTGTGAGGATGATGTTGGGGATGCTGCTATGGCTGGGGTAGCCAAGCTGCTGTGTGTCTGGCAGGCTCCCGTGGCTGCCCGTGAGGCCCATCATGGCCGCCTGCGAGTAGTTGAGCGTCGAGCCCGGGCTGTACAGGCTGCTGGAGCTGATGGCGTTCTCCATCATGTTGAACTGCTCCAGCTGCCAGGGGAAGCACACAGGCGTGAGGCCGGCCCTGCTGAGCCCCTGGCTATTGCCGGCTGGCCTGCCCTGTGGCAGCCGGGACCACCTCCTCTGCAAGACGCCCAGCACTCACGCTCAGACACTCGGGGCTGCTGAGCGTGAGATTCTATGCCCAGGGTCTCCCGCTCCGCCCTCTCTGAACCTGCCCAGGCCTGCCTGCACACGGCCCCCTCAGGGCTCACTGGATGGATGGATGGATGGATGGAAGGAGGGACGGGTGCGTGACCTGCTCCAGGAAGCGGCCAACCCTTCTCATGCCCACACGCCCCGGACCCTGGCCTCCACGCGGAGCCAGCTCTACCTCCCGGCAAACCCACATGCACGGCCCACGCTGAGGCACCGATGCTACAGCCACTGCCTGTCCCTGCCAGTGTTCACCGCCCACCCTTCCTCCCCCTCTGCTGTTGGCCTCATTCTGTGGGCCAGGCACAGATGCCTGGGGAGGCAAAGCCAAGCCACCCCTTCCAAGGCCTGGAGACAGGAGGGAGCCTTAAGAGCGAAGCTCACGCCCGAGGGGCGGGCGGGGTCCGGGTAAGCGTCCGGGTAAGCTGTGGGCGCTGTGACCCGGGCACCCGCTCACCTGGTGGGACAGAGCATTGGCCTGCCTGGCCGCCATCTGCTGCTCATAGTACGAGTCCCCAAACACGCTGCCCAAGGTGGAGGAGTGCTGCAGACAGAAGAGAGGCCTGCTGTCATCACGGTCCCCCGGACCAGGTCGGGGGCTTGCTGGGGCTCAGGCTGGTTGTGCCCACAGGGAGGCCCCTGGAACTTCCTGGAGGATGCTCAGGATAAAGGAGGCTGAGCATCTACCTCAGGCCTCTTGGGAAAGCCCACAACTTCCAGGATGGAAGGGTGCCTGGCTCACTCTGAGCAGGGTGCTCCCCAATCTCAGGATGTTTCTTTCTGCCACCTGCTCCTGGGGGGCCTCAGTACCCCAATAGCCCCCAAAGAGCCATCCCCCATCTCCTCTACTTGAACCCAGGAATGGGTGACCTGGTTTCCATCAGATGGAAGACAGGGGGGCCACAGGGATTGGGAACCCCGCCTGAAGGGTTCCAGAGTAAAATATGTGACCGGGGCCAAGGCAGTAGGTGCTCTGAATTTCAGGATGAGAAGCGTACTTGGCGAACCTTGTCAGGCCCCCAGGGAGACATGGGACATGGTAGCAGGCCATACATGTGGACAGGACAGGCGCACACAGATGCTGGCCAAGCGAACATAAGACAGGCACACAGAAAGCCCCGTCTACCTATCTGTCCATGGCTGCCTGCCTGGGGGACCCGAGGACCCATGGGTGGGCAGGCAGCCCAACTCCCATTCTTCCACGGCTAGCCGGGAGACAGGTCTGCTCCCAGCAGAAAAGCAAGGGACTGGGGACCCTCATAGGCAAAAGAGACACCAGAAACAAGGGCTTGGAGCCCCTGCTTATTCCTATGACGCCAGAGAGAGAGAGCAGGATGGAGCCCGGTGGGACAAGGACGGGAGGAGGGACAGCCAGTGCATCGTGGCCAGACCTCACATGAGGCACCAGGCCGCAGGAAACAGATCCCCAGCCTGGACACCAAGTCTGTTTCCTCCTTGGTCAGTGGGCTGAGAGCAGAAAGAAAAACGGCCAATGTGGCAAAAATGCCACCTTTGCCCTAAATATAGCCAGCTTCAGGTTTGGAAAAGGGGGCTGCAAGGTTGTGGATGGGTTTCCCCATAGAAGAAGCAGCAGGTCTGTTCTGGGGTACCTGTTTCCATCCCCGTGGCTTTGGACTCAAAGAGGCCCAATACAAGCAGGGGACCCAGGCTAAGGTTTCGTTTGTGAGGCTGCCATCAGAGTTTGCCAGAAAGGTCTGCTCAGGGTGGAAGGGAGGAGCACAGCACACAGTACCAAAGGCCAGCTGCCTAAGGCCCGAGGTGCAGCCAGACAGACACATGTCCACTCGAGGCCGGGGAGGTGAGGGGAGGCCCCGGCCCACGGGGCCACTGAGTGCAACCTAGGGATCCAGGTGCAGCATGAAGCCAGGCCTGGCGCCGCCCACCCAGCATGGTCTGCCCCCTAGTGGGCCTCTTGGCCATGTCAGGCCCGTGTCTGGCTCGGTCCAGGTAACGTGACAGCCCTGACCTCACAGCCACTTGAGCGGCCCACCTCCCTTGCCAGCACCCAGCGGATGGATGGACAGACCAACACACAGACACGGGCTTCACAAGACGGCAACACGCTTTCTGCCGAGGATGGACCAACCCGCCTTGGTCTAGGCAAATCTCTACTGAGAAATCTGCTCCACCCCCGAATTCCTCTCCTGCCTCCTGTACAAAAAGAGACATTATTCAAGGACCAGCTTCAGGAATAGGCCCCACTCGCCATTTCCCCTGCCTGGACCAGCTTCTTCCCTCCCTCGGCATCCCATGACACCACGTGACCAGACTAGACACTTCTCGGGAGCCACCAGGGCTCAGAACCGGTGTCGATGTATCCAGAGCCCACAGATACCAAACTGACCTCTGGCCTGCCCTGAGCTCACTGATGCCCTCCCCACCTGCCTATGGAGCAGGAAGCTGCACACAGATGGTCCCAGCAGGACCCCAGGCCACTGTTGGGTGGTGGAGGAAGGATCCTAGGAGAGCTCCTCCTACAGCAGATGGAACCATGAGAACAGCCTTTCCTGAACAGGACACCTGCCATCTCAACACACAGGGCCCCATGTGGGCGTACTTCTGAGAGCTGGGGAAATGGGGACAGCGGGCCACACGTCCCCTGGACCAGGGAACTCAACACTGTTCTTGCACGGTCCTGCCTGGTGAGACAGCTCTTCTCCTTCTTTAGGAGGGGAGGAAAATCCTTTCTCTTTTGTGCCCTGGACCAAAAATGAGGCTTCAGGGCCTCGGGCACTGCTAAGAGGCTCCTAGGAGCTTCTCAGCGTGGTGACATTTTGGGGACGGCATGGCGGGGTCCTGAGGAGGCTCTATAGCCTGGAAATTTTGGGCCCTGATGTCAGCTCTGTGGGCACCTCCTCTCTGGTGGAATGTTGCAGACAGAATTTGGTTATAAGCTGAGAGTTGTGCTAAGGGGACTCCTGAGGAACCCAGATGGGGGGTATGTTGCATGTATGTGTGTCACAGGTTGGGGTCCAACCGCGTTGGGGAAAAAACCCAAATCTGATGGATGTGGTCGAGCCCCGCCTGTTGCCTGGGGCAAGCCGCAGTCTCCTCGTCTGTGAGATGGGGACATGGACCCCACTCAGAGAAGCTTCCTGTGAGGACACACCCTTCTGTGAGGCAGAGGGAGAAGAGTCTGAGGAGTCAGAGCCCCAGTCACAGGCCGGCCACCGCCTCAGCTATGCCCCAGAGCAGGTGGAGCCCTCCTCCACTCTGGGGAGCCTCGGGCGGGCAGGCCCGTGTGGGGATGTGTGCACAGGCTGTGGGACCCCGGGGTGACCCTGGCAAGAAGCCTGGGGGTGTGGCCAACACCGAGGTCACGAAGGCAGGTGAAGAGCCCACCGCCTCCAGCTCGGGCTCCGCACCGGCCACAAAGACACGGCGGGAACGTGGCAGCTCCTGAGCTGGGCCTGGTGGGGCGGCGCCTTCTCCTCCCCGCCCCAGCGGAGTGGACGAGATGGGATGGAGCGAGGCACAGATGGTGGGGGACGCGGGGGGGGGGGGGGGGGGGGCGCGAAGCAACGCTGGGGCGCGGGGTGCCGGGAGGGGGGAGGCGGTGTCCCTTACTTGCGGGGAGCTCCCGGGGGAGAAGCCTTGATTGGAGACAGGTGAGGTGGGAGACTGGTTAGCCGGGGAGCCGGCACTAGTGCGGTACTGCTGCAGAGCCGGCGCCTGCGACGACAGACAGGTCAGGACGCGCGAGGGGCCCCGGGCCTGGCTTCCTGGGACTGGCCGTTCCCCGCCGAGCATCCCCCCGAAGACCCCCCGCCCAGCGGGTGAGCACGGTACCAGGAGCACCTGCAAGTGGTGCGGGTCCCTGCGCCCTGTCGGAGCCCGGGGCCTTCCGGGCACATGTCTCCAAACCCAGCTCCCGGAGGCTGGGGGGGGGGGGGGGGGGGGGGGGCGTGGTCAGAGAACCCAGCCTCACGGAATCGCGCCGGAGGACCGTGGCGGGGGGGGGGGGGGGGGGGGGCGGAGCGGAGGGGTCCACCTTAGCTTGGCAGGCTTCAGAGCACCCACACGAACACACACCCGCACCCACATACACACGTGTGCACACAGCCATACCTGTGTACACACAGACACACCCACACGCACGTGGGCAACACAAGGCCCAGGGCCAGGCAGGCAGCCGCCGCCTTCTGCTGCCGACTCTGGGCAACAGCACAGCCTGCCCACCTCGAGGGGTGGTGGGACCGACAAACAAGGCCATGCGGGGCACACCGCAAGACGTCCGGTACCCGGCAGTCACTACACCGGCACCGCTTGGGACGAGCCTGATGCATTTGCTGTCCAGAGACCTCCCAGGGGCGGCCACCTCCTCACCTGAAGGACAGAGGGTCTTAGCTTCTCACCAGGGGCAGGACGGGCTGGGGCAGGACGGACTGGGGCAGAACCTGGATTTAGCCCCTGCTCTGGTCCCAGTCCACCCAGGACCTGCTGTGTGCCTCTGGGCAAGCTCCCTGACTTCTCTGTGCATGTTGTTCACTGAGGCCCAGCTGACCAGCCCAGGGCCCCATAAATGCTCGGTCTCCTCCATTTCCTCAGTGGCCTGTTCTGAGTAGTCTGGAATAGGGGTTGAGCCTGGGAGGGGCACGGGGGCACAACTGGCAAGGTATCAGTGTGGGAGGCGCCAGCACGGTCACTTGGCAATGACCGGTTCGGGCCTTCTCAGAGTTGGAAAGAGGAAACTGTCCAGAGGGATGTTCTCCTTGCTCATTGGAGGCTGCACGAACTCAAGAAAGAGGCAACCAGAGCCCTTGCCACCAAGGGGCACAAGGCAACAGAGAGCCCCGGGGGTGGAGGGGTAACATCCGTGCACCTGGCCCAGACATCCCTGCCTCCATTGTCTGCCCAGCTCAAAAGTGAGGCATCACCGCTGGAGGGCGTCAGGGAATGAGGTACTCCAAGCAGGCTCCGCCATCAGAGCTGCCCCCACACCAGCCATGTTTCTGACAAAGAAAAGGCTTGTGCACATTCTTGTCCGGGGGACCCCTGGGGTTTGCCCTCTGAGGGGTCAGAGCAGCTTGGAAACAGGTCTCTCTTCACCTACCCCACCCAGCTCAGGGGGCCTAGTCTCTGCAGAGCACATCATGTTTTGATGACATTTATCTTGGGGTTGGCAGCCAAGGGCTGAGTGGAGAGGGCTTGCTGTACCCTAAACGTAGTCCCTATTGCTCTAAATATAGTCAAAGATAGCCGAGACCACTCCCTTCCCACCAGGGCAACCAAGGTGAAAGTCTGAACACTTGAGAAGGTTTGGGGGTGCAGAGGTCAAAATCAAGCACCCATTACCCTGAGCCCAGGTCCAGGCAAAGGGTCCCATGGTCTGAGCTGTAGGACCCCAGGCCCCAAGTAGGGAGTCTCATGGTCTAAATTGCACATCTCTGGCCCAGGGCACTGTGCTGCATGAACCGCAGGGCTGGATTCATCCCTTCTCCTCCAAGTTCAACTCTGTCCTTCTAAGTCCCAGCAGTCTGTTCCCTAGGCCCTGAGAGTTCTGTGTCCTCCCTGCCCCCAAGGGAGCCATTTTTGGATGGGAAGGGTTGAAGTACTGGGCATCAAAGGGCATGGGAGAGGCTTTGCAGTCAGACACAGTATAGTCCATCTTGGGTGAAGTTTGGGACAAATGATCCCTGCTTGTGTCTCAGCTTCCCCATCGGTACAAGGCATGACAACCTTGGCCCGGCAGTGCTTGCTTCAGCCCTGACCCCTGGCCAAGCTGGTCTTGAAGGGGAGCCTTGAGGAGGCTTCAGCCTCCTCACCTGAGTCTTTGGGCCTTGGGAGCCCAATGAGGGTCTCCCACAGCCCCTGGGATCCATGAGCCACACCCCCCCCCCCAAGCCAGGCCCCACACGACCCCATCTTAGGCTTACCGAGGTGATGTCGATCCCCATTGGCGGCTGGCCCGGGTTCTCTGGGGGGGACTGGGGGAGAGAGGACGGTACCGTGACCGCGAGCGGGGGCAGCTGGGGCCCCCGCGTCAGGCTGGCGCTTGGCATCAGGGGGCCGCCTGGGGGGAGGCCGACGGGCACCTGTGGGGGTGGCGGGGGCGGCTGCTGCTGGGACGCAGGTGGTGGTGGTGGAGGGGGCTGTGGCTGTGGCGGCGGTGGCTGCTGGGAGCCCGCCTGGGTGAAGAAGGCGTAGGGCAGCTGCTGCTCCAGAGACAGGGCATCCATGGCCACAGCCTGGGGGAAGAGGAGGGCGTCACGTGGGAGGCCACTGGGCAGAAGAGGCCAGACTATGAGTACCTGGTCCCCAGGGGGGCCCCATGGCCTGGCATGCTCAGCAAAGATGTTATGGATAAACAAAGAGACATCCAGACCTTGGACCCCCTAGAGAGGATAGGCCTTTCCCAGGGCCACAGAGGGTTAGGCTGCACCTGGACAGGACCTGGGCTTCTAATCCAGCTGTTTGTGCCCTGCGCCCAACGAGCCTTTCCTTTGCCACACACCGAGAGGCGGGCACTACCTTGCATACCCGCTCAGGCTCAGGGCTCCACACTCCGGCAACCCAGCAGGCAGCCTGTGCCTAGACCACTCTGGGTGATGGAGATGGTGCTGTGGCCACTCAGGAATTATCAGCTCAGGCCTTCTTGGGGTTGGAAAGAGAAATTTTTCCTGGTTAGAGGGAAGTTTTCAACATTTGTGAGTCTATATGGACAGTTCCTGGGGCAGGCTGGGGCTCCTGCCCTCTGAGGGAGGTTGGATGTGACCAGGAGCTACAGGATATAACACAGAACAGAAGGCCCAGCCTCTAATAAGTGGCGGTTACATGAACAAAAAACAGTTTCCAGAAAAGGCAGGCAGGTCTAAGGGAGAAGGCACAGGGGTCACAGATCGAGAGACTGAAGACACATTGCCAGAAGCTACCCACGGCTCTGTCTGGATCCTGATCTGAACAAGCAGGCGGGAGACACAGAGGGGAATGGGCTAAGGCCAGGCAGTGGAAGGTATGCCTATCGGTTGTGTTATAGGTAGATAGTGCCATTGAGGTTATGTTAAAAAACAGACAACAAAAATATTACCTATTAGGGATTTTTAAAAAAACAGGCAAAACGGACAAATTCCTAGAAACACACAAACTACCAAAACTGATCCAAGAAGAAATAGAAAATCTGAATAGACCTATACAGCAAGAAAGGAGATTAAATCAGTCATCAAAAACCTCCCAATGGAAAATATTTGGAAATCACATACCCAATAAAGGGTTAGTATCCAGAATATATAAAGAACTTACAAAATTCAACACCCCAAAACCAAATAATCCAATTAAAAAATGGGCAGAAGACATGCATAGACAGTTTTCCAAAGACATACAGATGGACAAAAGACACATGAAAAGATGCCCAACATCACTCATCATCAGGGAAATGCAAATCTATCACCTCACACCTGTCAGAATGGCTAAAATTAACCACACAAGAAACAAGTGTTGGCAAGGATGTAGACAAAGGGGAATCCTCCTGCACTGATGACAGAAATGAAAACTGGTGCAGCCACTCTAGAGAGCAATACAGAGTTTCCTCAAAAAGTTAAAAATAGAACTAACTACCCTACAATCCAGCAATCCCACTACTAGGTATTTAGCCAAAGGATACAAAAATACGAATTCAAAGGGATACATGCACCCCAGTGTTTACAGCAGCATTATTTACAATAGCCAAATTATGGAAGTGGCCCAAGTATCCACTGATTGATAAATGGATAAAGAAGATGTGGGGGCTCCTCGGTGTCTCAGTGGGTTAAGCATCTGACTCCTGATTTTGGCTCAGGTCATGATCTCACAGTTCGTGGGCTTATGCCCCAAGTCAAGCTCCAGGCTGACAGTGTGGAGCCTGCTTGGGATTCTCTCTGTCTCTCTCTCTCAAAATAAATTTAAAAACTTAAAAAAAAAAAAAAAAAAAGGAATACTATTCAGTCATAAAAAAGAATGAAATCTTGGGGCACCTGGGTGGCTCAGCTGGTTGAGTGGCCAACTCTTAATTTCGACTCAGGTCATGATCCCAGGGTCACAGGATTGAGCCCTGTGATGCTTAGCATGGAGCCTGCTTGGGATTCTCTCCCCCACCCCCAACCCCCGCTCAAGCAATCTCTCTCTCTCTCAAAAAATGAAATATAAATAAATAAGTAAAACTAAATTTAAAGAAAGAATGAGATCTTGCCATCTGCAATGACACGGATGGAACTAGAGAGTATCACGCTAAGTGAAATAAGTCAGAGAAAGACAAATACCATATGATTTCACTCATATGTGGGATTTAAGAAACAAAACAAACGAGCAAAGGAAAAAAAGAAGAGAGAGAGAAACCAAGAAACCAACTGTTAGCCACAGAGAAGAACACACTGATGGTTGCCAGAGGGAAGGCAGATCGGGGGACGGGGGAAATAGGTGATGGGGATGAAGACGTGCACTTGTGATGAGCAGCGGGTGATGTACGGAATGCTGGATCACTATATCATACACCTGAAACTAATATTACACTGTACGTTACCTACCTGGAATTTAAGTTAAAACTTAAAAAAAAACCCTCAAATTTCCCAACAAGGATAGGCTAAGACCCAGGGGCTTTGCTGGTGAATTCCACCAAATATTTAAAGAATCCACACCAGCGTTTCTCAAATGCTTCCAAAGAAACAAAAGAGGAGGGAATGCTTCCTAACTTAGGGCCATAAAGGCCCTAAATTGACTAAGTAAAAAAGAGAAGAATCAAATTACTGAAACCAGAAACAAAAGTGGGAACATTACTACCCACTTCAAAGAACAGAATTAGGAGTGCTCTGAATGATCATATGACAGCACACTGTACAATCTAGATGAAAGAGACCAATTCCTAGACACATACGAGCTACCAAAAAAAGCAGAGGAAACAAAATTATGGTAAACTGAGAAAACAAAAAACCTCTCTGAACATCTCATTTTGGAGAAATTCAACCAGATCCTCAAGAAGGGGAAGTGACATAAAGAAGGACACCCAGTCACACAAATCTGCCCATGACAGCTACAAGAGACTCCAGGCCAGTACTTAATACATTTTCACGCGCTTGAAATTTTGACAAATAGCCAGAAATGTTGGGAACATTTGTCTTCAAGGTTCTATAGGCCCCTGGAAGGAGAGGGAGGCCTCCCTGAGGGGCAGAGCAGGCCACGCCTCCCCGCCCCACCCCACCACGCCCTCACACCTGAGTGATGGGTGACAGCTGGGAGAGGGTGGGCGACACCTGCTGGGCCTGCTGTCTCCTTGCCTCTGTGTTCAGGGACAACGGGCTGACGCCAGCTGGACGGTGCTGTGGTGAGGAGCCTGGCGTGCTCATTCCTGAAAGGGAGAACAGGAGAGAAGGGTGGGCATGACTCCGGCCTCCAGAGGGCTGCTCACACACCTTGGTCACTGCTGGGAGCAGCCCAATCACTCAGACAGAATCCATTGTGTCCTAATCACCAAACCCAGGGTGCCCCCCTCCAAGGCCCCAATACCTGTGTAGACTCTGTTCTCTTTCCTGCTCCATCCCCATGCTGGCTAGCACTATCCCACTGATCCTGCCATCCCTCCCAGGGACGTGTCCCACAGGCCCTGCCAATCAGCACTTCCCTGCCTCTGCACCACCACATGATTGGCCCCCAGATGGACATGTGACCAGACTGGCCCAATGAGAGCCTGCCCTGGGACTTCTGATGGAACTCCAAGAAGGGAGGTCTGGAGCTGTGTGAGGAGAGCACCATATGGCCGCAAAGGGAAGAGCCAGCTGGAGAATCAGGGGCTGAGGAGAGGCAGCACCTGAGCTCTAGATCCAGCCACAGTGGTGCTTCCTGGTTTTGGGAGATAATCGGTGCCCCTTTTTTGCCTGAACTGGCTTGGGTTTTGGTTAGCTTCAAGCAAGCTGGTCCTGCCCAGAGGCTGCAGTTTCCTCTACAGCCTCATGCTCTCAAAATTGTACCACCCTGTAACGAACTATTCCTTCAGCCAGATCTCCTTTCAGCCCCAGACCCGTGTATCTGGCAGCCCCTCCCCCATCTCATGTCCACAACCTTCTCCTCTCACCTCATGTGCTCTCCATGCTGGACCATCAGCCCTGCTGGGCTGCCCAACCTAGAAACTCAGTTACTCTCTCTCCACTTCCAACACCCTTGTTCCCGATCGAGCTCCTGTCAGGAGGGCTCCGTGTTGCCCCTTCCGTCACCCTGGCCCCCTCCCCCCGGAATCCCATCCCTGGATGTGTCTGTTGTGAAGGAGCTGAGTGAGGTCAAGTTCAGTATGGAAGCAGTTGGGGCCTGCTGGGTTATCCTGGGGCACGGTGCCAGGGAGAGACCTCCTGATGCTTGCAGGAACCCTGGGGGATTGGCCTGATCTCCCAGTCGGTCTCCTTGTCCTTGCGATGGAAACGATAACAGCCACCCTCAAGAGTTCACTGTGAGGCCCTAATGAGGTTGGGAGCAGGCTCTCAAGGCAGTCTGGCCTGTAGTCAAGGCCGGTGGTGTAGAAGCCTGACTCACCTGGGGTAGCTGGCCCCATTCTGCCGAGGGCCGTCAGATTAACCTCGGTCCAGCAGGTGAGATGGCAGGTTCACAGGCCAGTGGGAATGTGCCCAGCACACACTGAGGGGAGATGACAGGCGGCCTTCTCTCCGCCCAGGGCAGCTGCTCACTGGCTGTGTCATCTGTGCGAGGCAAGCCCGGTCACGCCTGCACTTCCCCTCAGTCACCCTGGCAGCTCCACTTAGCCGTGCACTGCAGGAGGGCCTGGCAGAGCGCTCCCAAGGCAGAATCCCGGGTTCCAAGTTATACACAGAACTCGGGCCCCAGAATCAAGCTGCTGCAAACACAGCAGCATCAAGGGGGGCGCGGACAAGAAGCCTGAGCAGGAAGAGTCCGGGAGATGCCTAGTCAGGGAACACAGAGTCGGGACCACAGGCTGCTCCCTCCTCTTCTCTGAGCATCCACTGCCTCTGCACCCAGGGAGCAGACGTCAGGGCTCAGTGAGCAGCAGAGGCAAATACCGAGAGAGGGTCAGTGGGGCAACAGGGGCAGGAGGGGCCTGTGGCATACGAACTCGACCCACCACTGCTGGGCCTTCTGATTCTTCAAGAGAAGCCAGAAGTCTAGAGTTTTACACACACTCTCCTGATTTTCAGATGTTGATTCAAAGCATCACGCATGCAATCACGGGCCAGACAAAACACACCGGTAGGCTGGATTTGGTGCTTAGGTTGCCAGCCTCTGTCTATCTTGAGCACAAGGGAGTTTTTAATCCTCCGCTGGGCTGCAGAGTGAGCTCCTGGTCTCACACTGGGCGGCCACCACCCCAGGAGAGGCCAGTTGGGCTGGGAGGGCAGACGGACGCCTTGCTGTTGAATTCCTTTTGGCAACCTGGATCACCTTTGGGAAAAGGAGTGAGGCCAGCTGGAAGGGAAGTCTGGGGCGGGCAGGGAAAGCGGCCATGGGAGGGCAGGCCAGGTGGCAGGGGCCCAGCCAGAGGCACGCAAGCCTCGTATGCGGGGCTGGCAGGCCTTGGAGCTATGCCAGGAAGGAGGACCTGGGCCTGCCCTCCTCCAGGTTCTGGCCAACGACCAGGAAAGCGACCTCAGCAAATGTTTAAGAGAACGAGAGGGGCCGCTGTCTCCTTGGAGGCAGAAGCCTCCCATTCTTCCTCGAGGGGCTCACGTTCCAACTGGCGGGTGGGCTGGGGGGGCCATCTCCACGTGTGCCAGGGGCCAGCGGCTCGGCTTGATTTAAAACGAGCCCAGAAAGCGGAGCCCCTGCCAGGCGAGCAGCTAGAGCGGCAGGTTCGCAAACAACCGAACACATGTCAGACATTACTGGGCTGACGCTCCCAGCCAGGCGGGCCAGGGTCTGGGCCCCACGCTCGGGGTCTGCGCTTGTTCCCGCGTCTATGGCTTTCACATGTGTTGTGTTTTCCTGTGCTTGTTTAGACTCGGCATGGGCTGGAGGTGCACAGCTCCTGGGCGGGTGCTGGGGGGCTGCCAAGGACCCTTTGGAGGAGGGGGTGGTGCTCTGGAGGCCACAGCAAGACGTGAGGAGAAAAGGGGGGACCAGGAAACAGTGGTGCCTACAAAAGGGGGCCCCTCCAGTGTCCCCAGAGCCAACCTGCTGATTTCTTGCTTTGCATAGGCCTGTGTGGACCCTCCCTGCCCACCCACCTCTCAGGGGGCCATGGGTCTCAGGCTCCCCTGAATCTGCTTTGTCCCGGGGGTGGGGGGGGGGGACAGTGGAAGCTGACGCCCTCTGCCTAGCGGCTGAGCCTCGGTGGGCACGGGGCCAGGTATGTACACGCAAGAACAGAGCCTCAATGCTCTTAGGCCAGGGTCCTGCCCCGCTTTTCACTGTTCTGGCCTCTATTTCCTAGTCTGGAAACCTAGGAACACTTGCACTGTCCGTAACACCCCTCACCTGCCTCTGGTCCTGTCAGCACCAAAGGCCGGAACAACTCCGGCTCAGGTGCCTCTGTTCCCCGTAACGTGGGCCAGACAACTTCACCTGGAAGTCTCTCTACAGTGTTCAGTGGGGCCCTGCCCTGCCACTGGCACCCCTCCTGATAGCCCATTCTCCCTGGGTGGTTAGAAGGGATGTGGCAAATGTGAATTAGAGCGTGTGATTCTCTCTCAGAAAACCCTGCATGGTGCTGCCCACCACGCTTGGGACAGAGGTAAGACAGGCAGATGGACTGGGCGAGCATCGGCTCCTGGGCAGGATGCAGGGCAGCAAGGTAGCACTCTCACCGGTCACCAAGTCCTGACATGTGTGGACTCACAGAGGGGTCCACATTCTGCCCATCCCACCATGAGGCTGCTGGGGCTGCCTTGTGTCCTCCCTGGATGCAAACCCACACATCCCACAGTCAACATGGGTGCAAGAATCACACTGGGGACATGCGGGTCATAGTGGGGACGTGGGAGAGCCAGGCCTGGCCCAGGGAACAGATGAGAGCAAAGTAGTGACTCAACAGCAGCAGGGTAAATGAAGAAAAGCAAGAGTGAGAGGCTGGAGGTGAGAGTGTGGGCAGGGGGCCACGATGGCTCGTTGAGAAGAGGTGTGAGCAGGGATGGGGTGGGCGAGGGGTCCTGCAGCCACCTGGAGGAAGAGGACTGTGGAAGAGAGGTGGCACATGCCAAGGCCCTGAGGTGAGCTCGCTGGCCAGAGAGGAGATGGTGGGGGGGGGGGGGGCGGCGGGAGACAAAGTCGGAGGGTGAACTGTAGTTGATCTCCCGGGCCCCAGGGGTCTCAGGTTTTCACTGGGAGGGAACCGAGGACCCGTGCAAGATCCTGAGCAGACGAGAGCCATGAGGTGATGGCCATCCTGGCTGAGAAGAGGCTGAGAGCTGGTGGGGGAGGTGTGCAGGCAGGTGGAGGCCATGTAAGGTAGAGAAGGTCCAGGTTGGCCCGGGTCCCAATGGTGGGGCTGACGGGATGCATCAACAGGTCAGGGCAGGCAAGAGAACAGAAGAGGCAAGCCACTGGGAAACCGTGCTGCTCGTCCCCAGGGAAGCAGGGTTGGGCAGCACTGGGAGCTATTAGGAAGGTGAGGGGCCCATGGGATGTCTCCATGAATGTGGCCTGGACTGGAGTGTCCCAAGCAGGTGGAGTGTGGGGGGAGCAGGTCAGGACTGGTCCTGGCCCTCCATGAAGAGCTGAGGACAAGGAGAGGTGGGGGGAAAGCCCGGCACACCCCGGCCGGGTCAAACTCTTGGGGGCTCCCCTCCTAGAATGTTCTGGACTCACCCAGACTCTCTGAAGCCCCCAGTACACCCTCAGAACCACTGTCTGATCCCTGGGGACACCGCTGAGTTTTCCCACCTCCAGGCCTTCACCAAAGCCGTGCCCTCTGCCTGGGATGCCTTTCCTGGGCAATACTGGGAAAGCCCAGCCCCTGTGGTAGGTTCTGCCTCCCACTCCATGCCCAGCATTTTGGATGTCACCCTGCTAAATCTTTATCCAAACCCGTGTGTTGTCTTCACTAGGTGTTCTGCTCTGCCAGGGAAGGAAGTTCTCCCGCCTTCTGGCCTGGCCTTACCCTGGTTGGCGCCACCGATGCCCAGATGAGTCAGGTTGGCCGCGAGGTTGCCGGTGCTGCTGGAGCTGCTGAGCGCGGGGAAGGTGGGCTCCTCAGGGTCCAGTGGGGTCGGGAGGGGGGAGGGGAAGTGTATGTTGGTCAGGTCAGGCAGGGAGCCCCCTGTGTTGTGGGTGGCGGGGATCAGGGCTGTAGTGTTTTCCTGGTCAGCGGATGGAAAGATGCTGGGGGGAAGGCCAGACAGAGGGGGGAGGTGAGCTCTCGCTGGCCCATTCTTCCCCAGAAGCTGTGGCGGGGGAGCGAGGTGTCGGGGGAGACCGGTGCAAAAAGATCAGGTGCTGTCATGCTCAGAAAATGACTGTCAGCCTACACCTCCAACGGGACCTTAGGAAGCAGCCTACCTATCTACGCAGGATAGGAGGCTGGGATGAGGGTCCTCCTGCAGCTCAGGGACAGGGGGTGTCTGAGGAGCGGGCAAGCTGGAGCTGAGCAGGGGTGGTGGGGGCGGGGCTCGGCCACCTCAGGCAGGGAAGGGGAGCAGGGCCCCATGTCCCCCCCGCCCCCTGTGAGGCTTGTTGACTGGCGGCCAGTGGCGGGGCGCCCCTCTTGTCAGGACTTGCAGCCTGTGAGCTAGCGGACGGGAAGCTCTGGGGTCATCTGAGCGGCCCTGACAGCCCTGGGCATGCAGGGTGGGCCCTGCTGAGACTTACTTGATCCCGGGGACCTCGCAGGACTTGGGCCTGGACCCCGTCTGAAAGAGAAGACAGCGGACACTGAGCGGGCCTCCTGGCGTGCTGTGGCTCCTCGGGGCATGGCTGACCATGCCACAAGGGCCGGAGACGCTCAGCAAGAAGGGAGTTTATCAGGTCCTGGAACGTCTCACAAACCAGAACCAGGCAACCTCAAAGGCAGAGGGGCCTGTCCCAGACATGCCCAGGGGCAAAACCAAGAGTTATGTGCAGAGGGGTCTCTACAGCCCCCACCTCCAGCCCCTGCCCTTGGTGGCAAGCAGGCACATGCAAGCCTAGCTGTCTGCCCATAAGGTGGGCACAGCAGAGGAGTGACATGGTCCCTTGTCAGCAGGCATTTGGGGAAGACGGTGGTTTGTCCGGTCTACACACCTGAAAACCCCAGGCACCACCTCAGCAGTGGAGCCACTGGAAACGTGGGCACCCCAAACCAATCCCCCCATTCCATTCCTGGATCAGAGTGGGAGGGGATCCCGGGGCAGGGGCCACCTCTGCTCAGCATCCACTTGTCTACGGCAGGAAAGTACATCATGTGGGGCAGCATGAAGAGGCTCAGATCGGGCACCATGAACACACAGAGGGCGCTCCCCATGCCCCTAGCTGACCCACCTTCCCGTGGTCCCTCAGCTATGGCTCCCACAGGGACCGTGGTGCTGTGCGTGCTCCCGCGCACCCACCACCTGAGGATGAAGACTTTGCCTGCCCTGTGGGGCTGGGAAGGGGGTCCCAGGGAAACCCTGTTGGCAGCAGGACCCTGGCTGGTTTCCTCCTCTTCGAGCTGGGGCCACTATGCCAGCCGAGAACTGTAGGCTCTAGGCAGAGCCCCTAGACTCTCATTCAAGGACAAAGGAGGAAACCCGCCGGATGGCGGCAGACATGACCGGACAGAGCCCGCGTGCTGACGGAGAGCTCTGGCTGTGTCACCTTCCCTCATTCTCCATCCACCTCACAGGCCCTCAGGCTGATGTGTTCTTTAGGGATTATCAGATAAGAAGGTGGATGCACTGGCGGAGAGCTGTAGACTCCATGTGCACACCCAGTGTGTGTGGGGGGGGGAGGGGCTGGGGGGGGCCCCACAGTGACTGGGGACCCTGAGGGGTGGTGTGCGACCAGCAGCATTAAGCCTCTGCAGAAAATGCCAGAGGGACAGGTTTGTACTTGGCCACTGGCTCCTTAATTCTGTGAGTAAACACTTGCTTCATTACCGGATTTTTTCAAAGCGTGATGACAATGACTTTCTAAAGAACCTTTCAAAAGCATTCCACGAACATTATGGAGATAACAGTGGATTTCTAAACAGTATTAAAAATTCACCCATCATTGCCCCCCCCCCCCCGCCCACCCCACTCCCCACAAATCCAGTGGAATTCCTTTACTGACATCCTTGCAGCCACATCATTTTGCGTGCTAGTTAAAAGTTTAGCCATGATGCTGGGCTCTGCCGCCCTCTTTTCTCACTCCCAGGACGTCGAGTGTGTTTGCACCAACCCCCACCATCTTCCCTGTCTTCATGGTTCAGCAGCACATTCGGCTGCTTGTAACCCTGATGTCTTTCTTTACCCACTCACCTCTCTGCGACTAGGTGTTTCAGTGGGTTCCCGATTTTGTTCGGGTTGTTAGAATTCTTTTTGAATTATTTTTTTCCCCCTGAATATGAAAATCCTATGCCTTCTTTGTGCAAAACTGGAACATGCAGATATGGATAAAGGGCTGACAATGGCGCCCGCACCTGACACTCGAGGGGACACGCCCCGTTTGCACGTCTCCCCTGGGACTGGTCTTATCACACCCAGGCATCTGTGTGTACACCCTGGCATACCTTGGAGATACTGCAGCTTCAGTTCCAGAACACCCCAATAAAGCAAATATCACAGTAAAGCAAGTCAAATGAATTTTTTGGTTTCCCAGTGCACAAAGAAGTTATGTTTACACTATCCTGCAGTGTAAGTATGCAATGACAGTGTTTTAAAAAAACAAGTTATGTGTCTTTAATTAAAATACTTTACTGCTGGGGCGTCTGGGTGGCTCAGCTGATTAAGTAACGGACTCTTGATTTTGGCTCAGGTCATGATCTCATGGTTTGTGAGATCGAGCCCCACATAGGCCTGACAGCACAGAGCCTGCTTGGGATTCTCTTTCCTTTCTCTCTGCCCTTCCCCCACTCATGTTCTCTCTCTCTCTCTCTCTCTCTCTCTCTCTCTCTCTCTCTCTCTCTCCCTCCCTCCCTCCCTCCCTCCTTCCCTCCCTCTTTCTCTCAAAATAAATAAATAAACTTAAAAAATACTTCATTGGAGTGCCTGGGTGGCTCAGTCAGTTAAGCATCCAACTCTGGGTTTCAGCTCGGGTCGTGATCTCACAGTTTATGAGTTTGAGCCCTGCATCAGGCTCTGTGCTGAGACTGGAGTGCCTGCTTGGGATTCTCTCTCTCCCTCTCTCTGAGACTGGAGTGCCTGCTGGGGATTCTCTCTCTCCCTCTCTCTGAGACTGGAGTGCCTGCTGGGGATTCTCTCTCTCCCTCTCTCTGAGACTGGAGTGCCTGCTGGGGATTCTCTCTCTCCCTCTCTCTGAGACTGGAGTGCCTGCTGGGGATTCTCTCTCTCCCTCTCTCTGAGACTGGAGTGCCTGCTGGGGATTCTCTCTCTCCCTCTCTCTGAGACTGGAGTGCCTGCTGGGGATTCTCTCTCTCCCTCTCTCTGCCTCTCCCCTGCTCATGTTCTCTCTCAAAGTGAATAAATTAAAAACAAAACAAAACAAAACAGTTGGGTGCCTGAGTAGCTCAGTTGTTAAGCATCTGACTTTGGCTCAGGTCATGATCTTACAGTTCATGAGTTGGAGCCCCGGGTGAGCCCCACTTCTCTCTCTCTGCCCCTTGTTCACTTGCACCCTCTCTCTCTCTCTCTCAAAAAAAAAAAAAAAAAAAAAAAAAGAGTTAAAAAAATTATTTCTAAAAATGCTAATCATCTGAACTTTGAGTGGTGATCATTAATCAAACGTCACATAACAAATAATGAAAAAATATGAACAATTGCAAGAATTACCCGAATGTGACACAGAGACACAAAGTGAGCAAATGCTGTTGGGACAATGGTACTGATATTCTTGCTCAACACGGGGTTGCCACAAACCTTCAATTTGTAAAAAAAAACGCAGCACAATAAAGCAAAGCGCAATAGAATGAGGTGTGCCTGTCTATCTCGAAATGTTTTATGCTTTATCCTGTTCTTTCCACAGAACAGTACCATCATGAGTGTCACTCATGCCTTTAAAATTCCTTCAAAAATCCCAACTCACCATGTGCGGAACTTTCCGCACGGGGGACTGAGGATGCTTTCCTTATAAAACCCCCTTACTGTCGAACATTCAAGTTGTTTCCAGTTGATTTCGAAAGTTCTGAACATCTGCCTTTGAGGAACACATCGCTGTTTGTTCATTTGTCACCTCCCTACGATTTCCTGGGGGGGATGAGCAATGTATGTTGCTGCCCCTTTCACCACATCCTGACCAGCAATGGGTTTTAGTTTTTTGTTGTTTGTTTTTTTTTTAATATTCAAAATAGATTTGGTGTTAAGTGTATTTTGTTCTATTCAAATTCTTTGAAATTTGTACTCATGGCACAAATTCTATCTTACCACTAGACATTTTATAGGTTGTTGGGAAATTTGTTTCTGGACCTGGAGGTAATACAGAGATTTCAACTCAACTGGAAATTCCAAGTAGACTTAATGGAAGTTTAAGGATGACTGTAACCATGTATAAACAATGACAATTACCCAATACTGCGGGTTAGCAGAAAGATCACAGGCTAAGAATTAGGAGGTATAGGTTCTAAACCGTGAGTATCTTCACAGACTTGGACAAATAGGTTCACTATTTGTATGTACTGTGAAATGATCACCACAGTAAGTCTAGTTCACAGCCAACGCCATACATAAAAATACGGCGCACTTCATGAATCTGCGTGTCATTCTTGTGCAGAGGCCATGCTAAGCTCTCTATGGTTCCAATTTTAGTATATGTGCTGCCACAGTGAACATGGGTTTTAATTCTTCATGGCTTCTGACCAGTATAGCAGGTCTATTTAACACTAATGGCAGGCCTGGTCAAATCTGAGTGAGGTTCACACTTCAGGGAAGGTGTGCTATTTCTCTACCTTTGGCTAGGCTATTAAAAAAAAGATCAAGAAGGAAAACCGTTTTTGAAAGCCCTTAGACTCTTACCTTCTTGGTATCCCATGCTTGCTTGGGAAGATTCTTATCTGTCTCCGATGTGGTTTCCTCCATTCCTGGGACTGTTAATAGTAAGACTGGGGTGGGGTGGGAAGAGAAAGAAAATCAGAACCTTTTCACTTTGAAGCTATGTGGCACCAAAGTGGGGAGCTTCCCTGACACACACAGGGTCATAACCATGACACAAGTGTAACTGCCCCAACAGTAACTTCTGGGGACTGCACTAGAGTACAAAAAAGGGTTTCGTTCAAAACAAAACAAAAAAACACTTAAAAAACAAAAAACAAGCCAGAGACCCTGTGATTCAAAAAGAAATGAAAACGGGAGCTCTGGAGCTGAGGACATGTATCGATTCTGCCTCCCATGGCAGGTCCTGGAGGCCTCAGGTTGCAGAGAACAGCAGAGAATTTCTCCCGGCCTCCTCACCCTACCTGCCTCTTTGTGGTCACCTGCATCCTAAGCCATGCTGCTCAATATGAGCCGGGGCTGGCTGGTCTACTCATGGTAGCTGTGGCCTCATGAATTAGTTGCAATGCCAGCCAGCCCCAGAGGAGGAGAGGAGGGCAGGGAAGTTCTGGAGGACTGGATGGGCATCATTTAAGGCCCTGGAACCAGCTGTGCCTGAAGGCCCCTTTCTTAGGACCTTTTGGTTAAGGTGAGATTAAACACTTTCTTTATGAGACCCAGTTTCTTTACACCTATTGGAAGTTCAGTCTTTCACTTTCAATAGAGCCATACTGAACACAGCCAGATGGGTCAACTCCTCCTTCTTAAAAACCAGAGAGACTGAACTGTGGGGGGGTGGGAGGGAAGCCAGGCTAACCACCTCCCTCCCCCCTGCCCCCATCACTTCTTGGGCCCCTCGTGGAGAAAGAGGGGCAGGTAACATGTCTCCCCTCTCCCCAGGCCAAGGACAACTGGACTCTGAGCTGCCAAGGGCCTCCTGGGTTGCAGCTCCTTTCCATGGTCACAGAGTCCCAAGAGATGACACTTGCCCTGGAGAGCCTACCCTGAAAGTCCCATTTTCCTGGGGAACCCACCAAGGAGACAGCCCCTTCAAGAACAGCTTCCAACATTGGGAACAGGAGTGAAACACCAGATGCCCTGTTCTCTTCACCCCCGGACATTTGGAATCCTCACTTTTATTATAGAGACAGTTCCTTCTGCAATCTCACCTTTGCTGTCTGATGAACAGGGATCCCAGGAAGATGGCATGCGGAGAACCCGCCCCCCCCCCAAGGGGCGAAATTCTGGTTGATAATCCTTACTCTATAGCAGAAGCTCCCTGGTATGTTTACACGTTCACACAGTCAATGCTACTCCAAAATGGGTGTTTGGACCTTAACTGTACGTGATCAATTCTCTGGTTTCAGTGCCTCTGGGCAGATCAAGCCTGCTGGGGTTTCCTGAGGCTGGCCACACAGCACTGTCCTTCTCTTTAGGTGATGGTGCCCCAGTTTTTCAGATGGCATGCACCGTCCTAGAAGGTCCTGGGGACACTGCCCCAGTGCCCAGCTCTCCCTGAGGAGAGACCACGGGCCTAGGCACCGATCTGCCCCAGGGGTGTATGCATGGCTCGGTCAGAGAGGAGCCTGGGGAAGAGGTGGGAAAGCAGCAGCCCCTTTCCCACCCACAGTAGGCAGAATGGGCACATTCTGGGTGAATCAAGAGGGTTCTGAGCAGCAAAGCCAGGAAGTGTGAAGCCCTGGATAGAGCTGCACCTAAAGCCGAACCTCTCTAGCTCCGGACTGCTTGGTCATGAGCTGATAAATGCCTCCTTCTGCTTGGCTTGCTGCCCACTACAACTGACAGAACGTGTAAGGCCCCCATCTGTGGGGCTATGGCCTGAATCCATGAGTGTTTGCAGAGGCTGTTTTCTCTGCCTAGAAAACTCCTGGGTACTCTTGAAAACCCAAATCAAGCAGCACCACCTCTACAAGTTTCCACACCCCTCCCCTTGTCCCATAGCACCCACTGACTCTTCCTTTGCAGGTCTCTCCATCTTTGAGCTTGTGACCTCTGGGAGCATAGGGGCCACCCACTGGACTCGCCTGACCCAAGGAACGATGCCCGTCAATACCTCTTTTCTGGTGTGCATCCTGGGACCCGCCCGTAAAGGGCTCTGGTTGGGTGGGTGTCATTGTGCTCTGGTGCAGGGCAGAGTCAGAATTGGTCCTGAGGAGAGGAGAGAGACAGTGAGCCTTGGCCCCAAAGCGGACGATGGGACAGTCCTGGCTCCACTCTATCCAGGACATGATCAACGGGACAGGGTGGGAATAGTGGGTCATTTTTGTGAGCTGTTGCACCTGCATAAAACCCTCAGGACATTGTTCTCAAAAGAACCACAGGAGTGACCGTTACTTTGATCTGCAAAGCCTGTTGGAAGACAAAAGCTGCAGCAGAGACGTCCCTCCGTTCCTAACCAGCTCCTCCCTACCCCCATCCCCTCCGTAGGCTTCTCAGCTTTAGGGAAAGGATAGCGCCTTCCTGCTGATACTCTCTGGAGAGGGGGCCCAACGGTCCCACAGTGGCCCAGCCTTGGGGGTACAAGTCCCCAGGCCATCACTGGGTCTCCTTCTGGTGACAAAGACCAACGGGCAACCCTGCCCCCGAGGATAATCAGTTACAAACCAGGGGCAATAGGCAGGAAGGGGAGGCAGTGATACGAGGCTCAGAGAACGACCCAGAAAGAATGCAGCCTCTGGGGAGGGGAGGTGGCATGAGGCAATATTTGGGGGGCAACCAGCCCAAAGGCTGCCGGGAGCCCTGCCTTCTGCACTGGGGACAGAGTAACTCAATGTACTGCCAGCTGCAGGTGCCTGGAGAGGAAGTCCCCAGAAGACCCCCTCAGGCACCCAGGAAAATGTGGGCACCCACGGGGAGCTGAGCAGATGAGCAAAGGCGGATCCAGCCACATGGCTGGCACTCTGGGGATGAAAGCAAGAGCGGCATGAATCCAAAAGGGACATGCCAGCCGCTAAGAGAGACGTGGAGGAAACGATTCAAGGAGAAGAGCAGGCTACAAAGGACTAGGCTGGCTGAGTCTCTGACCCTGGGGCCAGCCCAACAGTGAGAGGCTGGTCCAGATCCTGGCTCCCCTACCAGCTGTGTGTCCCTGAGCAAGTATTCTGACCTCTCTGTGCTCAGTTTCTTTATACTGAAAATGCAGAGAATAAAAGCTCACCTACTCCACAGAGCTCTGTGTGTTTTATGTTATTTAATGAATATGACGGTTGAAATATGGCCCGATATATAATACATGCTTGGTAGGAATTTAATTACGTTATTGAATTACCCATTACATTATATATCGTATTTCATACTTTTTTTTTTTTTTTTAACAGTTTGCTTACTTTGGTCTTTGTTTAATGAAATCATTCATATATATATATAGATAGATAGATCACAAAATCTACCATTTTAACCATTTTTAAGTATACACTTCTCTGGTATAATTGTATTCAGACTGGTGTGCACCTATCACCCATTATTTATTATAGGTATTAACTATGGTATTATTATTCTAGACCTCTGCAGATGAGGACATTTTTTTTCCTCTTTCAGGTACCATTTATGTGTATTCCTAATCTTCTGGTAATAAATATAGAATACTTTTATAATCACATTTTCAGTGACTGTTTAGCAATGTGGGAAACCACTCAATATAGTATTAAATGGAAAAAGGCAAGTTACAACACTGAATATCTAATGTAATCTCAACTCTGTCTATGAAAGAAAAAAAAAAAGTCATGGAAGGAGGAAAAAAAATTCCTGGAAGACTCTGAAGCTATGACCTTGGTGTTACAGGGATAGAGCTAATTTCTAGAAACTTCTGGATACTTCTTAGTTTTGTCATCTTAAAGTGACTGCATATTGGTTTTCCAAGCACAAGCATGATGTAAGTTTGTTTTTGTTTCCAACAAGAGGGCTGAGGGCCGGCTCTGGGTCACTGACCTTCTCCAGCTGGTGTCCGCGGGCGGCGAGAGGTACACGGTGCCGTATGGGCAGCTGTCCGCTTGAGTGTGAGTTAAGGGGACAGCGCTGTTGGCTCAGGCCCCACCCCGAGCCCCAGGAACCTCGTGGCCAGGCTGCTGGGAGCCTGTGAACAGCTGGGGCCGCAGGGCGGGGGCCTTTCCTGCCTGGCTGCGAGCAGCCCCCGGGGTTCAGCCCTATCCACCTAGCACTCAGCACTCACCCCCTGCAAGCACACGTGCAGGCTGCACCCTTTCCAAGAGGGGCCTCGGCTGTGAAACTGGGGCCCATGGGGGGCAGTGGGGAGTCTGGTTCAGTTGACCTGGGTCTTGACTCTTAATTCTAGGCTGACAGGGCGGCTCCCGGGGCCCGAGGGCTCTGTCTGAGGCCCAGCTGGTCAGGCTGCCCCAGCCACGGAAATGAGAACCGGGAAAGAACAGGCTTCTCTGTTCTAGAATGCTGGGGGTCCCGAGAGCAGCCACTCAGACTCCAGTGATGGTCGGGGGCGGGGGGCCTGGCTGGCCAAGCACCAAGGGGCGGCCAAGTCTTAGGGGGTGGGGGAGAAACTCCTGACGATCTCTGCTTGGCCAAGGTGCAGAGGCAAATTCTCTGTCTTCAGATGGAGCCTCCCTTGGATGGGTCTGGGTCTGGCTCAGACCCCCCTCAGCCCCACTGCCTGGGCTGGGCTGCCTTCCACATGGCCCCAACATGTGGACACCCTGCTCACAGCCTTTCTGGGTTCCACTGCCCAGACAGACGTCCAACATAGAGTGGTCTGACCTCACGTTACCCAATCCTCACCTCACGCTGCGTGCTCCAGCAGCCTGTGTCCCCCCCAGCCCCCAGCCACAGGCTCTTCAGCCAGCCACACTGCCTGCCTCCTCCAGGGTGGCCCTGCAACTGCACCCTCCTCTGGTGCTGCCTGGGAGGGCTGGGACAGCCCTTACTCCATCTCCAGAGCTGGCAGCTCAGTCAGCTAGACTCAGGGTCCCGCAGTCATCCCCCACTCCCGTCCTCTGGGTAAAAGATATCTGCCGTCCATGTTTGTCCACTGACAAGGGCCGGCGATGTGGGGAGCCGAGCCGGCCACGCTCTCGGTATACTCTGTCCACCAGCCCATGGTGCCGGGTGGTTCGGCTGGTGTCCAGGCCCGAGGACTGGAAGGGTGTCTGGGCGAGGGGAGGGGTAGGGGAGAAGGAGACCAGAAAAGAGAGAGAAACCCAAACAGTTATCAGCTGTGGCCTAAGATCCAACCCAGCTCTGCCCCCAGGATCTGACCTCAGGGCCCCCCCGCTCCTGAGACACCCTTTGTCACCACTCTGCAGCCCAGACGGGCTTCCTCCTGCAGCCAGGGCCCCCAGCCTTTAGCACTGCCAGGGTAGGGGCGAGCTGGGGATCCTGGGTGCCGGGTGGCAGGCGTGCAGTGCGGCCGGCATGCACGGGCCAGGCAGAGCAGCACAAGCTCGGGGCCCGGTGCCGGCTGGGGTGCCAGGGGTGCAGACGGCCCAAGCGCCCCCCAGCCTCGCCAGGTGCAGACAGGCCTCCGCCTTCTCTCTCTGGGCCCGGCTGGCCTCCTCTCCCCACCTACGTCATCCCCGGAGGGGCCTGCCAAGAGAGAGCCCCCAGGGCTTCCAGCCGAGGACGTCAAGGGGCCCACCTGGCCAAGTGCTGGCTCCCCAGAGGCTCCTTATTGAGCCCTGGCCGGTTCTGATTGAGATAAGCCCCCACTCGCCCTCCCCCAGCACCTCATCCCTTTACCACTGGAGCCAAGTGCAAGCACTTTCTGGAGCCCTGGCCCACGGCTTGGTGGAAGGGGCTTCCTTCCAGCACCTGGGGCTGGCACGAGGCCCCCGGCCAGACCCTGCTCTCTCTCCCAGCTCCATGCCCCTGGGGCCCCTGGGAGCCTGCTCCCTGCCTTCCCTGGTGCCATGGGGCTCCTCACCACCTGACTGGGGCGAGACTGGCAATCTTAGCCAGCTCTGGAGGCAGCCGGTCCCCCCACCCGGCCATCTGGCCCTTGAGTCCTTCTGTCTTCTCTGGGCAGCCAGGCAAAAGCAATTTCCTTCCGGAAGACTGCCACTGGCTGGAATCACTGCTCTTCCCTACCCGTCCAAATGCCTGAGCCAGTGTTCAGGGCTGACTGCTCTCCCTGGAGTCTGGGGCCCCCTGTCTCTCTCTGACCCAGAAAGGACCCTGCCAGCTTGGGTCTTTTTACACTTTTTGCCGCCAAAGGGCCTTGGGCCTGAGAGACTTCAGTGGCCGAAGGAAGGTGGGAACCTTGCCATCCAGGCATAAACAACAGAGGGCAGGGGCTGTTCATCTCCTCCCAGAGACGCCTAGAAGGCCAGAGGGGAAACCAAGACAGCTGAAGCAGAGCCAGAGGCAGAGAGAAGCTCGGGCCCGGCCACAGCCCAGCTCACCAGGCTGCACCTAGGATCCACACACACGTAAGTGTGCATGTGTCACAGGAACGAACCATGCAGCATTGATGCCCATGCTCGGAACCCCCAGGCGGGGGTCTCTCGACACAACCACACGCACTTCCCCATACGGGGCAGGGGGAGGTGCAGAGTGGATCCACTTCTGTTTGGCGGACAGGACACATCCCGCCAGGCCACTGGGGGACCACGCAGTGATACCCAGCACCCGCGCACGTGCCAGGGACGCCGAGGCCTCAGCCCAGGGGCTCATTTACCAGAGAGACAGGAGCCGCTGCCAGGGCCTCCCCCAGATATCCGCTGGGCTGAAAATGCAAAGAACCGAGACTTTGAGACACTCCTGCCTCATCCGGCCCCCCAGTGGGATGCCCGCCAGGCCCCAGTATACCCTTGGCCCGAGGGGGCTCTATGCCAGCCCTAGGCAGGGCCGTACTGGGGGGCTGCCCAGAGAGATGCTCTCCTTGAGGGAGAAGGGGATGGGGGAAACAGAGGAAGAGGAGAGGCGGGAAGAGGGGAGAAAACTCGAACTAGGAAGGGCCTTGACAAAGAGGTCAGGCTCCTGGAGCACGTTCAGGATCAGTGCAACGGCTCCACGTGTCTGCTCCAGCGAGGAGGCCATCTGAGGAGGGTCATGCTCCGAGGTGCCCAGGGGAGGCAGAGCTGAGCCAGGTGGACACAACCTGAGTCCAGGTGCCCTGCTGCACTCCAGCAGCGTTGTGGGAGGAGTAGGAGCTGGGGAGTGACTCGGGTGGGTGGGGGACTGAGCTCCATGAGGGACGAGTCTGGCTACACCTGGCCTGTCAACACATGGACAGACGTGGCTGTTTCTGAGGCCCTGTCCCAGCAAAGGGGCGGGTGTGTGGCCGTCTGATGGACCTGTCCCTACAGAGCCCAGACAAGCTGGGGATGGCCCCGGCTCTTGGCCCTGCTCCCAGGCCCACCCTGCCCTTGCTTCCACCTGCAGACCAGGGTCAGGGCAGAGCTTGGGGTAAGAAGCCAGCCCTGAGCCCAGGCAATGGGCCTTATCTCTCATTATTTATGATAAGGACGTGCACAGCGGCTGTGTGGCCTCCGGGAGCCGCGTTGTGTGCGCCTCTGCCAAGAAACGTTCGCAGACAAGTGGGGTCAGGCCACAGGGCCTCCTTCTGAGAATTGCTGGGCTTGCGGATTAGTGAGGCAGGATGGAGCCAAGCCCCAGAGGCCCCGAGCGGTTCCCGATGCCGCACAGCCGGCCAACAGGTGTAGCGGCTGCCGAAACACTCTCGGCCAGACCACAGCCTTGCTGGGGGCTCTGTTGACAGGGGACAGGCAAGGGCCAGGCCATCTCAGGGACAGGAAAAGAGTAGGTGGGGGCAGGGTGAGGCGGGCTGCGGCAATTATTTGGTGACCCCAGCTATCCACTGCGGCCGACACACATGCTTTCTTGCTCTGTGACCAGGGTGGGGCCCAGATGTGACACGTACCAGGTGGGAGGCTGTGTGGGGGCGTGGGGGCTCACCTGGAAGGGCAGATCCACGGTGCCACTCCCGATCTGGTTCACGTTAGGCAGGGACCCACCGTAGTACTGGCCACGGCTTGGGCCCAGCTGCAGGTACTGAGACTTCTGGAGCTGGAGCTGCAAAAGAAGGCTGCGGCTACAGTGGGGGCTGGAAGCCCACCCGTGCAAATGGTGAGGAGCGCCACCCCAGGGGCCCAGAAAGGAACCAAGCGGTGGGCCAACGGCATCAGTCACGGAGGGTGCGGGACCCTCTGACTCTGATACTCAAAGGAGCCAGGTGTCTCTCCACCCAAAATGGCAGAATCAGCAACCCAGGATGCCCCAGGCAGCTCTCCCTAGGTAGGGCAGTGTGCCCTGTGGGCGGGGGGCTGCCTCCATGAACTTGGGGAACCTTGCTGGTTCACTCGCACGATTTGTGAATGAGCAAGAGAGCATCGGGCAGATCTGGAGCCTACAGCCTGTGGAGGAGGCCCCTCACCCACCCAGGGGAGCCATTTCTCATCACAGCCAAAGGCCGCATTCCCGGGGCGCGGGCCAGAGGCTGCGAATTGACACCCGGACACAGGAGAAACTGTCTTTCCAATGGCCTGAATCAGAGGGGCCGTCTCAGAAGCACAGCCCTGGCTTTCAAAGCGCAGGATGTGTGATCCCTCCGGCAGCACACACAGGGCAAGCAGGTCTGCCAGACCCCGCCCGACTTCTAAGGGGTCCTGCCCAAGCCCCCAGGCTCCATCTGCCTGTCTCGCGGGCCTCGCCGGAGCTGGGGCCGGTGGAGGGCCTTCATCTGGGATGGCCGAATGCCTGCACGGGCCTCTACCCGTCACTCACGTGGGGATCTGTCCCACTGGGCCACACCTCAGAACCAGCGGCCCAGCCCCCTGGCAGGCAGTGGCTGCCTCGGAGTGAGGCTGGGACCTGGCCTCGTCTCCCTTGAACAGCCGATTCCACTTTCCTGGGAATAACAGCAGATGCCCCTGACATGGTCAGTGCCACTCACGGCCCCCAGGACTGAAGGCTGAAGGTCCACGACGCCTGTCACGCCGGCTCTGGGAGACAGACGTCATGTCCGAGGGTTGGTGGCTGGGCATGCGGGGAGGGTGGGCGTCTGCTCCGGCCCCGGCTGGGGCGGTTGCTAGGGTCGACACTGTGTACACAACAAGGCCGGCTCACGTTCCTTCACAAACAGCTCCTGGCAGCGCTCCGTGAGCTGGCTGCCCGCGCCGCCCCGCTCTCCCACGCCGGCCCCTGCTTCCTGGGGGGCCTGGGATACTGGAGAGGGAAGCGAGGCTCAGGAACTGGCCGCCCGCCCAGCAGAGCACCTCACCCAGGTAAACAGCTGTTTCCTGCAAGCTGTGGTGGGGTCAGAAGGGAGAATGACCTTGTTCCATCCTTCGCGGGTGGTTCTTGGGGTCTGCGGGGCCCAGCCCAGGGTCTGTCTCCAAAGGCTGGAGACGCTCACCGTGAATACCCCACTGTGTCCCTCTCACCCCACAGTCATGCAAGATGAAACAGGCCAGCCCCCAGCCAGGGGGAGAGGGAGACTAAATACAGGGGGTCCCCACTCCCGCCTAGGCACAAGTCATCTCAGACCCAAGACACTCCACATGCTTCCTTGTGTCTGAGCCTTATGGCAGAAGCCTGCATTGCACCCACCTCTCAAGAACCATGTGGCCCCCTTCTTGGCCTTGGTTTCCCCCTCCCTAGTTGTCCAAGAGTGTGTAGGAATGCATGGCATGTGACACAGAAGTGCTTACACTACATGCATTTTTGTCACAGGCTGAGCTGCCAGCTCTGGGACCCTAGCATCCTGTCCAAGCACTCCACAAAGCTGCCATGTTCCAGGCCTCTAGAGAGCCTGGCGTTGGGGATGATCTACAGGACTGGGAACTGACAGGATGCTCTTGACTCACATGCTGCTGCAACACCAGCCCTTCCAGGCCCCACCTCTATCTGAGTCTTTTTTTCCAGCACTGGCCTCCCCACCCAACTCCCCTTTGCTATAGGACTGTCAGGCTTTGGAGTACAGCCTCTGGGTTTGGAGTAGAAGCTGTGTGGGGCCCTGCTCTTCCTTTGGGGGACCTTGTGCCTGTCCTTGGTTGCATATTGGCTATGTAGAAAAGGCCTAGAGAAGTCTGACCTTTGTCCCCAGCTCCTGGGAGGTGGAAGCCCTCTGAACATCCTGCCTGGCAGGACTATCTTTGTTTGCCTGGGCTCTTGGGCCACACCGAGTGGTCTATGCCAACAGTGTGATGTAGGATCTTGCGCCATGTGGAACCAGCTCGCCCTCTGCGAGGACTAGACGTGGAGGTCACCCATGTGGCAGTCAGCCAGGTCCCTGTGAGTCCAGTAAAAACCGTGGACACCGAGGCTCAGGGGAGCACCCGTGGCTGGCAGTACACCATGCGTGTTGTTCACACTTTGGTGCTGGGAAAAGTACAAGCTGTCCACACGACCCCACAGAGAGGGGACGACTGGAAGTTCCATGCATGGAACGCTCCTGGATACCACCCCAGACACCCCTTCCCTCTGCTGACTGTAATCTGTCCTTTCACTCTTAATAAACCGTCACTGTGAGTGTAACAGCTTCCGGTGAATCCTGAGTCCATCCTCCCAGTTGACCTGAGTGTGGTCTTGAGGACCCCTTCACTTTGCAAGAGCTGCCTGCCCTCCTGTGCCTGGCCAGGAACTCCAAGGAGCAGAGTACTGAGGTGAGAAGATGCCAGCCTAGGGCTCTGCCCCAAGGACCTGCTGCCTCAGAGGGTGCAAAGGAAGGAAAAACAGCAGAGTGAAACCATCAGGCAGGACCTGATGTACTGCTGAATGTTAAAGCTCATGCCTCTTCCTGTTGCCAAGCCAGTCTCTCATGCATCCTTCCACACAGCAGCCCTCACTCCGTGTCCCCACAACGGCACTTGCCCCTGACCTCGCCAAAAGAGCTCTATAAACCCAGCATCCAAGCCAGGGCCTGTCGCTCAGCAGCACATGCTCATGGAACAAACAATGTATGAACACGTTAGTGAATCAATGAATACCACTGTTCCTGCTCCCAGGGGCTGCCTTTCACAAGCCAGGGGACAGCCCATCTGGAGGCACATAGGGCTTTTCAGAAGGCCAACACAACTCCCCAAACTATTAGAGGCTCAAGGTCAAAATAGGGCTTGGATGCCTTCTTCTCCCCCTACCTCATCCTCATGGCTGTTGGAAAAGGGCAGTGCAGACAGCAAACTGAGGCCCAGACAAGGCTGTCATATGCTGGAGGCCACCTGCTACAACAGGAGACCTGCATCTCCCAGGGTTCCTCCCTGCTTATGGCCTGTGGGTCAGATAGCCCAGGGTCTGAGTCCAGGCTCCCCGATTATGAGTGGACCCCATTCCAGATATAGAGAGCCTAGGCTGAGGGTGTGTGGGTACCCCATTACCCATGCTTTTGCCATAACCCGACCTCTGCTCTCCCCACTCCTTGGTCCCAAAGCACCCTGAGTTTGTACACCCCCAGGGCCTTGGCCTGTGATGGCCCCCCTTCCATGCCCATCCCACAGGGCCTCCCTGACACCCCACTCAAGGAGCAGTCCCCCCACCCCCCACCCCAGTCACTATCACATCAGCCTCTGGTTTTTTAAGTTTATTTTGAGAGAGACAGAGTGCAAGTGAGGGTATGTGGGGAGGGAGGGGGGAGAGAGACAGAGAGAGACAGAGAGACAGAGAATCACAAGCAGGCTCCATGCTGCCAGCACAGAGCCCAACATGGAGCTTGAACCCACGGAACCATGAGATCATGATGTAAGCCGAAATCGAGAATCGGACACTTAATTGAGCCACCCAGGTGCCGCTGTTTTTGTTGTTTTTAATAAAGTTTTCATTGTAGAAGTTTTAGATTTACAGAAAACCTGCAAAGGTGGTACACAGTTCCCCAACATCCCTCACCCAGCTTTCCCTAAAAGCCATCCTCCTGCCTTACTGGGGCAAAATTAAGAAAGTGACAGTGGGGCAGCACCCCTGGATGACCCAGACCCTACTCATGTAAAGCCTCCCAATTCGTCTAATAGTGTTTGCTGTATTGGAAATGCCCTTGACCCTGTCCACCACTCCCTCTGGTCTCCACCAGACACCAGGTACCCAAGACTCATGGTCTGCTGGTCACACTGTGTCCAGTGCCAGGCCTCTGTATAGTCATGCTGGACCTCCAGTAAGTACTGCCACATGTCTGCCTCACCTCCCACCATCACTGGTCCTTCCAGAACAATATTCCAAGACCAGGCCTCTCAAACCCTCTTGCTCTCAGGTTTGAACCAACTGACCAAGCAGCATCAGGCCCTGGGGTCAGAGGTATCTCAGGGCTGAGGCCAGCAGGGCCACGATGGATGGCCAGGAAGCACAGTGCAGACCTCGGCTACCTTGCGCTCAGCATCTTCCCACTCCAAGCATTTCCGATGGCACCCCAGGGGTCCCTGAGCCCTCCTCATGGGCACAGAGCCCTTCCCAAGTCTCAGCACACTTGCTATCACATGAGTCCTACCTTCCGTGTCCCGGGGCTACCATAACAACTGACCACAAACAAGGTGGCTTGAAACAGGGTAGCTTAAAACAATAGGAATTTACCCTCTCACAGTTTAGGGGGTAGAAGTGCAAAGTCAAGGGGTGGGCAGGGTTGGTTTCTTCTTGAGGCTCTAAGGGAGTCTGTCCCAGGCCCTGGTGGCTCTGTTGTTCCTGTGCTTGTGGCCACACATTCCTTCGGTCTCTGCCTTTGTCCCCATGTGGCCTCCCCCTGTGTCTGCCTCAAATCTCCCTCTCCTTTCTCTAACATCTGTCACCAGATTCAGGCCCCACCCTAATCAAGAATGATCTCGGGGTGCCGGGGTGACTCATTCGGTTAAGCGTTGGACTCTTGACTTTGGCTCAGGTCATGATCTCATGGTCGTGGGATCAAGCCCCACATCTGGCTCTGCCCTGACAGCGTAGAGCCTGCTTGGGATTCTCTCTCTCCCTCTCTGCCCCTCCCCTGCTTGCTTGCATGCCCCCCCCAAATAAATAAATAAACATTAAAAAAAATGATTTCATTTTGAGCCCCTAAATTGCATCTGCAAAGACCCTCCTACCAATAAGGTCACATTCCCAGGTTCTGGGATAAACACACAGACACACCTTTTGGGGGGACGCAATTCAGCCCTAAGACAAGTCCTCCGAGGGGAGAACCAGCACACTCCACTTTCCGGATGTGAAAAGTGAGGCTTGGCAGGCAACGGGACTGTCCGAGGTCACCCAGCTTGGAGGCGACTGAGGAGGGCACAGACTCTACTCCTGGAACTTAACCCCTGCATGACCCTGGAGACCAGCAGATGGCTGGCACCACGGAGTGTCAGAGGCCACGTGGCATCGGGGATGAGAGCACACCAGCTCCTCGAAGCTTCCAGTCAGAGCATGAATCGCAAGTCCACACACTGACTCCGTCAAGGTGGGATCCAGCGCAAACTTCTCTATAAAAAGCCCCTTTGGGTCCTGCCTCAGCCCAGGGCCCCTCGTTTCCAGGCAGGGCACCCCCACCTCCTGATACAGCCTGGGCCTGGGACACCTCACTCCACTAGCCCACACAAAGTCCTCTCCCCTCTCTCCCACATTGACACCCATTCCCTGTGCAGAGCCCTATGTAAATGGTGGCTTCTCCAGCCTCTCCCAGCCCCATCTTGCTGATCCTCGGGCACCGCGCACATCCCCCACCTCTGTCCATGCCCACACCCCTGCTGGACGCCTCCCCTCAACCCTGGCAGAGTGGAAGCCACAAAGCTGGGGAACGGGGGCGGCCAGGAGCCCTGGGAAGGTGTGCCATGACAAACACAGACACTTCTCCAGGGCAGCCCCCAGGCCTCCAGGGCCCTGCAGATGATGCAGATGCACCCCCACCTGCCAGCCCCTCCCGTCCTGTCTCTCGAGATGAAGCTGGCCTTGGCTCCCCCCACCCACCACCCCTCCCAGCAATTGCCATGGCAACAGGCTGGCCTTCTAATGAGATTAAGGGGAGCGGGCATGCTGAAGGCTGAGCTCTGTCCTCCTGCAAAGCCAAGCAGGCTTGGGGGCCATACTGCCGAGGGCCAGGGAGGAGCTGTGTGCTCTGAGCAGACCTTAGTTTCCCCCTCTCACCAAAAAAAGGCCCTGCACAGTCTGGCCCTCTGCTCGCCACCAGCCAAGGAGGACGATGCCTCAGGCTGTTTGCAGTGGCACTTCCTCCTCCACTGGGCCAGCCCAACACTACGCACCTCAGCTCCACCTCCACGGGGATCACCTCCTCCACAGTTCACTGTCCAAAACCTCCTGATCGAGCACTGCCTGTCTCCGCTCGTCAGACCGTCAACCCCAAAGGACCCTGGCACAATGGAGGAGCTTGGTATCCACACGAGGAACCTGCTGTCTGGATGAACATGTGAGTATAGAAACAGTTGGTGGATGCACTCAGAGTCCCAGGCAGGGATGATTTTTCTCCTGCATCCACACGGGGAGTACCTGCCCCCTCTCAGGGAAACTGAGGCCCAAGGGAGAAGGGCCAGCTGCCCAAGTGCGCAGGCAAGGAACCACCCACGCGAGGAAGGCAGCGAGTGAACGCCTTCTCGAGTGCAAGACACTTCAGGGACCAGAGCACAGAGCAAGACCCCAGGAGGTACACGCACCTGGCCCAAGGTCCTGCACCTCAATCCTCCCCTGGTGGAGCCTTCAGAAGGCTGCCAACGGCAGAAAGGCCCCTGAATGGGCCACCTGTAGGGGATGCTCCCAGGTTCTCCCAGCGGCCACGGTGGCACGTGGACGGAGCCCCCGAGAACCCCTGAAAGGATGTGATTCTGAGTCACGTGGAGCTGCCAGTGGGTTTTCTGGGGTCACGGCTCCCTGACACGTGTGCATACCCCAGTCTGTGTGGCTACGTCCCTCCAGGTTCCTTCCAAGGCCTGACCCCAAGAGGGTCCCCAGTCTCAGCTCAGGCACGAGGCAGTGAATTTGGGGAGGGCAGACAGCCCCTCCCGGGCTCCACTCATCAACCTGGGCCCCGACACTGCACAGATGATTTCAAGTGACGTGTGCCGTGGACACCTCATTGAGGCCACAGAGGATGGACTCCAAACACCCCAGGCAGAGTCACCCCGGGGAAAGAAGAACCAAGGGCCGCTCGCTCCAACCAAGGACTCTCAGCCCCTGCCCTGTGGCCACTGAGAGACCAGCAGTGTGACCACTCATGTCACATGTCCATGGGACACACCATCTCTCCCATGGCTCCCCATGCCTCCCCAGCCCTCTCTGGAAAGGACCGGAAACCTGGGGTTCTGAGGGAGACAGCTGTGCACGCACAGGTGCCAAACCAAGAAGGCCCACGACTGCTTTTTCTGTCTTCCTGAACTTTTTTATCGAAGTAAAATTAAGATAACGTAAAATAAACCATTTTAACATGTACGATTCAGTGGCACACAGTTATATGTTATACATGAGGTCATACGCAACCATCACCTCCATCTAGGTCCAGAACACTTCCATCAACCCGAAAGGAGGCTCCATCCCGTTACCTGTCATTCCCTCTCCTCCTCTCCCTCCCCCACCCCGTGGCAACCACCAACCTGCCTTCAGTCTCTCTGGATTTGCCTGTTCCGGACGTTTCACATAAGTGGAATCACATAACGTGGCTTTTTGTGACTGGCTTCTTTCACTTAACACAACTTTTTTTTTGTTTTTGTTTTTGTTTTGTTTTTTAAAAAATAATGTCATACCCAACATGGGGCTCAAACTCATAACCCTAAGATCAAGAGTCACTCACTCCGCTGGCTGAGCCAGCCAGACGCCCTCACTCAGCCCAGTGTTTCTAAGGTTTATCCATGTTGTAGCATGTGTCAGTGCTCCGTTCATTTTTGTGGCCGAGTTACAGTCCATGATACAGATGGACCCCATTCCGTCCACCAGTTCAGCTGTTGAAGGACATTTGGGTCATTTCTGCCCTTTGGTGATAGTTGACCGGTGCTGCTGCGAATTGAACAGGCGAGTACAAGTGTCTATTTGAGTCCCTGTATTCAAGTCTCCAGGTATACAGCTAGGAGTGGAGTGCCCGGGTCACATGGTAGTTTTGTATCTATCTCGTTCAGGAACTGCCAGACTTGTCCACTGCACCATTTGACATTCCCATCAGTAGTGGTCAAGACTTCCATTTCTCCACATCCTTACCAACACTTGGTTTCTGCCACCTGATGAGTGTGAGGTGGTCTCTTGTAGTGGTTTTGAGTTGCATTTCCCCGATGACTAATGGTGTGGAACTTTGCATGCACTTACTGGCCATCTGCGTATCACCTTTGCAGAAACGTCTATTTGAGTCTTTCGCCCATTTTAAAACCGGGCTGTTGGGGTGCCTGGGTGGCTCAGTCAGTTAAGCATCCGACTCTTGATCTTGGCTCAGGTCATGATCTCAAGACTCATGGGTTCGAGCCCAGTGCCAGGCTCTGCGCTGACAGTGTGGAGCCTGCTTGGGATTCATTCTCTCTCTCTCTCTCTCTCTCTCTCTCTCTTCCTCTCCCTCTCTCTCCCTCTCTCTCTCTGCCCCTCCCTCGCTCATGTTCTATCTCTCTCAAAGTAAATAAATAAGCATTAAACAAAACAAAACAAAACAAAACAAAACAAAACAAAACAAAACTAGGCTGTCTTTTTCTTGTTGAGTTCCAAGAGTTCTTTATATATCCTGGATATTAATCTCTCATTGGCTACGTGGTTTGCAAATATTTCCTCCCATTCTGTGGGTTGTCTTGTTACTTTCCTCGTGGTCTTCTGACACACAAACATTTTTAATGTTGACAGAATCCAATTGGTCTATTTTTCTTTTGTGCCTTATACTTTCAGTGTCCTGTCTAAAAACCCATCACTTTATCCAGGTCCGGGACTATTTACACCTATGCTCCCTTCTAGGAGTTTTAGAGATTCAGTTCTTACGTTTAGGCCTTTGGTACGCTGAGAGTTAATTCCCGTGTTAAGTCTGCTGCTGCCCCACTCTCACCCACTGCCGGCCGAGAGGGCTCTGCAGCAGCGAGGAGCGCCAGGCTGGCCCCGCGGAAGCGTGCTGGTACGCTGGAGTTGCTCATCAAACGTCTGCTGGGCGCGGGAGGGAATGCTGAATGAATGAGGGAATGAATGAAAGCGTCACAGGCGTGTGGCCGAGCGTGGATTCCAGGCTGAGTCACCCCTGCCCCCGGCCCCCTGGCCGACTGAGACACTCCCCAGCTGCCTCCTCACTCGTTCCCAAAGTGTAAATACAGACCCAGATACACAAACACCGAGTGCGCCTCGGAATGCCTTTAATCAGGCTCTGTTGCCGCTGCCAAATTCCCAACCCTGGCTGAATCAGAGGGTCCTCTGTGAGCACGTCTTGTTTCCCTTGTTGGTGGCGGTTGTTGAGCACAGACGTTCCGGCTGGGATGTGTGAAGGGTCTCTCGGGGCCTGCGCGCAGCACAGCTGGCTCACGGGGGCCTCTTTCCCTGTGAAGGAGACCCCGGCCCTGCCAGCCGGCCGCGAGCCAGACCTGGGTGGGGACTTGCAACCGCTCTGAGACGGGGAGACACGGCTTCACCTCCATTTTGCAAGTGGGGGAACTGAAACACCGAAGGAAGCACAACGGGCCTGTCCCGAGGTCACTCAGCGAGAGGAAGGGGCCTCAGTTACAAGCCAGGGTCTTTCTCCCGCAAATCTCAACCTCCCACGGGCGGCCCGCAAGGCCCTCCCCTGCTTTCTGCCCCCGGACCCTTGCACCCAATTCATTCTTTTCTGGAACCTTCCATGGAGCTCCTTCTCATCATTTAGGTTTCAGCTCAAATATCACTTCCCCCAAGAAGCTCTCCTTGACCCCCTACTTCTAAAATAACCCTCTGTGTTAACTCTGACCACCATAACTAAATACCACAGACTGGGCAGCTTAAACAACAGACACTTATTTCTCCCAGTTCTGGAGGCCAGGAGTCCGAGATCAGGGTGCCGTCTCTGTGAGAGCCCTCTTGCTGGCTTGCAGAAGGCCCCCTTCTCCCCTTCTCCCTGTGTCCTCACGCGGCCTTTCCCTGTGGCGCGTGTGGGTGGAGAGAACTCTCTCTTCCGCTTCTCATAAGGACGCCTGTCCTATTAGATCAGGACCCCACACTTATGACCCCAGTTCACCTTAGTCACTTCCTCCTTGCAGACCCCATCTCCACACACACTCACACTGGAGATGAGGGCTTCTAATAAATGTGATTTAGGGGACACCATTCAGTCCACAGCACCCTCTCACGGATACGTTGCCTGCCTGTGTCTGTCCGGCGGGCCGGCTTGCCCAGACAGCTGGGGTCCTGCTTGTCAGGTCTCTGTGGGCACCTCAGGGATGAGTGCCTACCTCCAGGAAGTGACCGGGGAGAGCTATTATCTGGAACTGGAAAACTCAGCCTGAGTCCTCTGGGAACACCACCCACAGCCAGTCAGTCCCAGGCAAAGCCCAGGGGCCCCAGGAATGACCCAGCAGGAGCCCCAAGGGTCCCGGGTGGGGGGGGCCTGTGGGGAGAAACCTTCTCGGGGCCTGGCCTTGGAGAGCCCAAGAGTCAGTGAGATGAGGGTGACAAGCAGTGCGTGCTCCTCCAGGGCTACAGGGCTACCAAGACACGGTGGGTGGAAAGTCGGGGCACCATTTCCAGAATCAGTTGCCCAAATACAAAATAATGCACCTGCTCACCAGGGTCGCGGGCTGGCAGATGGACGACAGTGCTGGACAGCATCTCGGGCGGCTGCAAGGGAATGTGACAAAGCAGGAATAGCCCAAGGTAAATCAGCTCAGCCCCTGTACTGGGCTGACCGGTGGCCCCCAAAATTCACACCCACCCGGAACCTCAGAGTGTGATCTTGTTTGGAAATAGTTTTTGCAAATGTAATCAGGTAAGACTCTTGAGATAAGGACACCCCGGATTTAAGGAGGTCCTTAAATCATACTACCAGAGGGGCACCTGGCTGGCTCAGTCGGTAGAGCGTGCGACTCTTGATCTTGGGGTGGTGAGTTCAAGCCCCACATTGTGTGTGCAGATTAGTTTTTCAAAAAGTCTTGAAAAAAGAAGAGGACACAGAAACAGGGAAAAGGCCACATGAGGATGGAGGCGGAGAGTGGGGTGACACAGCCACAGGCCAAGGAGCCCCAAGGACTGCTGCAGCCACCAGAAGCTGGAGAGAGGCCTGGGACAGACTCCCCTCCGGGGTCCCCAGGAGGATCCAACCCTGCCCACGCCTTGATCTTGACTTCTAGACTCCAGAACCGTGAGAGAATAAACTTCTGTCGTTTGAAACTTCCCAGTTTGTGGTTCTTTGCTATGGCAGCCCCAGAAAACTAACCCACTGGGGCTCCGGGGGAGGCAGGGCCAATCAGAGCCAAGCCCAGGGCAGGCGAGGACCCTAAAATTAAACAGCTGGGGAGGGCCGACCATGGGGACCCTCAAAGAACAAGCTAGTAAGGGTCCGGGTAGAGGGAACAGCAGGGGCAGAAGTGGAGGCCCAGGGAGACAGGGACAAAAGACAAGGCCAGGTCAGCTCTGGGAGGAAGTCACTGCGGAAGGGCAGGGAGGGCGACACTGGAGCCCAGACCAGGACAGCACAGGGGATGGTGAATGCCCGGCTGGCAGCTCGGGGGCTGATGATACCACAGTGGGCTCACCAGGCAGGGGTGGCTCACCACAGTGGCAGCTGCAGAAGGGCCCACCCCCAAGACACAGCTCCCTGTCGGCTCGTGGGAGCACTCGTCGTGACCTCACACCAACCCCACCCCCCCGAGACCCTAGGGGTCGCACCACGTGGAGCAACTGACCAATACCAGAGCTCAGCCCTGGCTACACATGCCTCCCTCTGGCCTGTGTCTGGGCACCACGTCCTACGGGGCCGGGGTGGGATCCAGCGAGCAGGGCCCGGGCAGCACGACTTGCCCCCCGCCGCAGCCCCTCACCCACATACCGACTGCAGGGCTGCGGCACATCAGTGTCGGACCCACAGGGGGCAAGGCACAGCGGGCCAGGAGGCTCCAGTGCCACTCACCCACCTCTGCCTTGTACGAGGCCAGGCAGGCCCAGGGGAGGCGTGAGGGCCCCAAGTGGGAGACGGGGTGGTACTTTGCGGGGTCCACACACGGCCCAAAAGCAAAGCCCGGTGCGGCCAGCAGAGCCAACTGCACATGCAGGCTGCCTGCTGCCGTCATCTGGTGGAGGCCATGGATGACCCTGGACTGCTGAGGTGCCTTTTTTTTTTTTTTTAATTTTTTTTTTCAACTTTTTTTTTTATTTATTTATTTTTGGGACAGAGAGACAGAGCATGAACGGGGGAGGGGCAGAGAGAGAGAGAGACACAGAATCGGAAACAGGCTCCAGGCTCCGAGCCATCAGCCCAGAGCCTGACGCGGGGCTCGAACTCACGGACCGCGAGATCGTGACCTGGCTGAAGTCGAACGCTTAACCGACTGCGCCACCCAGGCGCCCCGTGAGGTGGCTTTTTACATTTCAGATTATCTGTTCCCCCTGGTTTCACGTCATGGTGTCCACGGGAGAGGAGGCCGACTGCCCCACAGGGGACAGGATGACCAGCACATGAGAGCCACCCCACACCCCATCTGTCCGAGCGCCAGGTTCCCACAGCACAACAGCGCATGCTCATTGTTGGCCAGCATCTCCGGAGACAGGCGGCCGACCCTGGCACACATCAAGGCCCCGTCCAAAGGGCCAACAGCAGCTGGCTTCACCTGTGACTTCTGGAAGCTCTCCCGGCCTCCCAGGGCCTGCCCGGCCCTGGCCCAGTAAGAGGCTCCGGGGAGGTCACAGGGCTAGGGGGCTCATGGCCAGAGGGGCTTCGAGAATGAGGCAAACACGGTCAAGTCAACTTCTAAAGAAGATCAGGCTTACATAAGTTACTTGGAGCTGCCAGTTATGACTACGTTCTACTGTTACTTGCTTTCTGGTGCTGATAAGATCTAGATCTCTGATATTTTTAAGTCCAAACCGCTTGGACACTGCAGCTCTTTCCGGGTTTTGCTTACCCACAATTCATTCTGTACAGCTAATTAAGCTGAAGAAGCCTGGGAATAAAGTTTCGAACAAGGTTAATAAAGTTCCTTGCCTAATAACAGAGGGGCGGGGGGGAGAGAGAGGGGTGTCAGGACAATGTGGGTGGCAGGGCACCAGGGGAGGGGGTGCTTCTCCAAGAGCAGAAACCCTGACCCCAGAGGCTCTCTCCATCCACCCCGACTCTTGGACACTGTACAAGTTTTCTGGGGCTGCCATAATAAATGACCACAAACCAAAGAGCTTAAAACAACAGGAATTTATTCCCGCACCAGTCCAGAGGCCAGATGACTGAAATCAAGGTGTGGGAAGGATTGGATCCTTCTGGAGGCTCTGACGGAGAATCTGCCCCAGGCCTCTTTCATCTGGCTGCTGGTGGCTGCCGGCAGCCCACGGTGTTCCTGGGCTTATAGACACGCCAGTCCAATCCTGACCTCTATCTTCACATGGCCTTCTGCCTGTGTGTCCCTGTTTTGTCTTCTTGTAAGGACACCAGTCTCTGGATTTAGGGCCCATCCTACTCCAGGAGGACCTCATGCTGACTTGATGACATCTGAAAGATCCTATCTCCATAAAGGTCTCATTCACAGGTTCCGGCTGGACATAAATCGGGGGGGGGGGGGGGGGGGGGGACCTACAGAGGTCCCATGCTAAGAGCCTCCCACAATGGCCACACCTTAAAGCTCAAGCCCCAGTCTTTCTCCCATAGCCCTTGGGCCCCCAGGTGGCACTCTCCCCTCCTGAGTCTCCGTTTCTCCCACTGTCACCTGAGAGCTGAGGGGTGAAGCCAGGTGGCACATGGATCCACCCAGCACACATCAGCCACAGCAGAGACAACTGGGATCTTGACAGGCAGGTGGTCAGCAGCATCTGCGGAGTCATTTGGCAGGGTCCGTATGGAGCCTGAACAACATTGCTGCCCTCTGACCCAGTAATCCCACTTCTGGGAAGCTCTCCTGAGGGAGATCGTCCAAATAACAGATTTATGCGCAAAGATGTTCCTGCATCATCAGTCGTCAGAGCAAGGAGCTAAACTGTGCTGCAGGATCAGGCCAAGCCAGGGCGTAGCCTCTACTCTGGAGAAGTGCAGAGGACATGCCCCCCCCCCCCCCCCCCCCGAGCTGGAGATGGATGGTAGGGAAAGCGCCCTCTGCTGAGATCAGTCCACGTGGGCACAGGCAAACCGAGGATAAGGCTGGGCCGCCCCCATCCCAGGACATCCCCTAGTGGGGCCGGACACTGAAGTACAGGGGGCCAGGCGGGAGAGCAGGGTAGCCAGCAGCCCCATAAATGCCCCCTGTAACAGGAAAGGAATTCTCCAGAACAAAAGAAGGGCTGTGGAGAACCATGTAACAGGGGTGACAGAGGCCACTTGAGTTCAAAGTGGGGCCCAACACTCCATGTTATCCCCCCAGGACAGAGACTGACACAAACCCAAAAATAAGCCATTGCAATGATCTGGACAGTGAGGGGTCCTGTGAGAATGGAGAAGGCTCCCTAGAGACCATGGGGAGGGACACGCCAGTTGGATGGAGCTGGGAAGGCGGTACTTGGGGTGCAGAGGCCCCACAGAGTTTAGAGAGGAAGTTCTCCCTACTCAGGCTGAGGGGCCTAGGGAGTGGTGGGTGATCTCACACATGGACAATTGCTCACAGACATCTGCCTGGTGCAGTCAGGACAGAGGGGCACCCCACGCTCTGGGTAGCCCTCTCCCCAAAAAGGGCACTAGGATGGGAGGGACAGGTAACTATAAGGCAATGTGAGTTGGGGGGTGGGTAGGCAACAGGGTTGGAGGCCCCCAACAGTCAGGAACACAGTAAGAGCAAGATCCAGCCAATGCCTCCCCCTGCTTCATGTGGGTGTCATCTAAGCACTCGATGTGGGTCAACTCAGGTACATGCAGTGGGTTCACTTGTATCCTTGAAAGCTTCTGTCCACATCCCCACCCCTGGAACTTGGGACTTTGACTTTATTCACAAAAACAATCTTTACAGATATAAATTAAGGTAAGTATCATGGGATGAAGAAATCTTCCTGTGTTGTGTGGATGGGCACTCAACCAATGACAAGTGTCCTTATACGAGACACACAGGGAAGAGGCCATGTGGAGATGGAAGTAGAGACTGGGGTCACATGTCACAAGCCAAGGAACATCAGAGCCCCCAGGAGCTGGAGAGGCCAGGAAGGATCCTCCCCTAGAGCCTTCAGAGACAGCAGGGCCCTGCTGACACCCTGACTTCAGGTTTCTGGCCTCCAGAACGGTGGAAGAATAAACTCCTGCTGTTTTAAGCCCCAACGTCCCCACCCCTCCCCCCCCCCCCCCCCCCCCCCCGCACCCACTCCGGTCTCTGGTCCTTGTCACAGCAAGCCCAGGACGTGCAAACCACGGCTCCCCTGAGCCGGGAGAGATGCCCACCATCTCCCCTTCCCAGGGGAAGCTGAGGCCAAGTGAGCGGTCTCTGAACCCCAACCTCATACCAGGAAACCCACTCTCCCCACTCTCCCCGCCCCAAGCACAGAGAGCACCTCATTACCTCTTTCGTTTCATGTGAAAATGAAATTGAATTCCAGCAAGCACAAAAAACAACATACCTCCACCCCAGCCCAAGACCTAACAGCTGTCACTACCTCGTCATCTCAGACGCTCCTCCTGCAAAGTGGTGGACGAGGGGGCCCTGAGAATGCCGCCAGAGGCCTGTCTGTGCTTCCCTCCAGGTGATGCTGGATGTCATTACTGTTGATGCACTGACTCACGTCCTGCCTTCCAGGGGTTCTGAGGGGATGGCGGCCAGGTGGCAACCCTCTCACTCCATCTGGGCCCCGCATCCTTCCTCCTCAGGAGCCCCTCTGACCATCCAGAGCTCACAGCTCTTTTAGGCATCCCCAACTCCAAAGGGCCCTAAGGCAGGAAACACCAAACAGATAAGCACATGCCCCAGGGTTCCCCACAAGGTCCTCTGTGCAGCCGGCACCAAGCCTATTGCTGGGAACGCTGCCCCACACCTGCCACATCACAAACATCGGACACTTTAAACTGCAGTGTGGTGGCGCTACACGTCCCCAGGGGCCAGACAGCCCCACAGCTGGGTAGAGCTCTACACTTGCTGGCCTTGGTAGGATGGACGCCTGCCCTTCCCAGGGCCTCTCGCATCCATTCCTGGCTCACAGGGGCTCCTGGGGCAGGAGGACTGGGGCAGACGGGGATAGATGTGGGGAGACTGAACGTCAGAACGAAACCAATGTATAAACTGTAGAACCATTCGTAACTGCCCAAAGGCAGAAGCAACCCAATAACGAAGGGGTAAATAAAACACGGTCCGTCCATACAGTGGAGTATCACTCGGCCATAAAAAGGAAGGAAGCACTGACTCACGTTACAACACGGGTAAGCCTCAAAAACATCGTGCTGAGTGAAAGAAGCCAGACACAAAAGGCCACGCGGTGTATGATTCATTTATATGAAATGTCCAGAACAGGCAAATCCGTAGGGACAGAAAGTAGATTAGTGGGTGCCAGGGGCTAAGAGCGAAGAGGTAGGGGGAGCGGGGAGTGACTACTAACAGTGACGGGAACTAGCCAGACATGGCTACAACACCACCGTGAATATACTAAATGCCACTGAACTGTTCACTTCAAAATGGTGCATTTTATCTCGGTTTAAACATTGGTGGCTCTTGGCCATCCTTGGTGTTTCTTGGCTTGTGGCTGCATCACTGTAATCTCTGCCTCTGTCCTCATGTGGCCTTCTTAGAAGGACACAAGTCACTGGATTCAGGGCCCGCCCTACTCCAGATGATCTCATCTCCAGATATTCAACTTAGTCACATCCTCAAAGACCTTTTTTCCATCACATATTCTAGGGGTTAGAACCTGGACATAGATGTTTGGGGGACACCATGCAACGTCCTCCACCGGGGTTGCTGTAAGGCTGCTGGGGAAGGGGGTCCCGAGCGGACACATGGCCCGTGTCTGTGGAGCACAGCCCAGTTCGTAATCACTTGGCCTCAGTTTCCCCAGCTGCAACATGGGGCCGGGAGTGCCTCCCTGGCAAGATGGTGGGGCGGTCAGTAGGATTCTCACACAAGAAGTGTCACACGGTGCCTGGGACACGGAAAGCCTATGCACAGACACCAGGGGCCCGCCGTGCACGTCCACAAAACCCACAGCTCTGCGCCCAAACGCTAGAGACCCCCACCCACCTTCAGCTGAGCCCCTGGCCTCACCGTGACCCAGGTACACTCGTGTGCTTGAATGTAAGGTGGGGTACGTCACTGCACCTCTAGGGGAGCTGGAGCCTCGCTGATGGCCAAGGGACCTGCCTGGCAGAGGGTCTGCAGTGGGCTGAATGGTGTCATCCCAAAATATGCATCCACCTCCTAACCCCTGTACACATGGGAATGTGACCTTATTTGGAGATGTCTTTGAAGAGGGCGTTAAGACCAGATCACGTAGGAGTCGAGTGGGCCCTAATCCTATGACTGACTGGTGTCCGTAGAAGAGGAGGAGAGGCTGACACAGACACACGGACACACAAGGAGAAGACCATTTGGAGGCGGAGGCAGAGGCAGAGATTGCGGTGGAGCAGCCACAAGCCGAGGAACGCCACAGCTCCCGGAAGCTGCAAGAGGCAAGGAAGGGTCTTCCCCGAGGGAACCTTCAGAGGGAGTGCGGCCCTGCCAACACCTTGATTTGGGACCTCTGGCCTCCAGAACTGTGAGAGAATACGCTTGTGTGGTTTAAGCCCCCCGCTTGGTGGTTATTTGTTACGGCGGCCCCAGGACACTAAGATGGGCACAAGACCCTACCCATGCACGTGTAGAGAAAACTCTGAAACGTGTCATTTCTCCGCCCTGACTCTGAACACGCCCCTCGGTGAACGCAGCCCCTGCAGCGGGCGAGCACACGTCTCTACCTGTAGCCGAGGGAACAGACCCCTTGCAGCCTGAGGCTGAATCTCGCCACCCACTGGGTAACACAAATCACCAGCCGGAACGCACGAGAAGCAAGCGGCCCCTCAGCCCAGGCAGGGAGCCAGACAGGGACACCTGCCTCCGTAACAGGTCCTGCGTCCCACCTTGAAAACCTCAGGCTGAGTTTCTGACAGGGGCCCGACGTGCCTCGGGGGAGTGGGGTCCCAGACTCGGCAAGGAAGTCAGCATTTCTCTTGCCAGGGGGTCAGAGCCCGCGGGCCTCCGGTATCACAGGTGCCACAGGGCGGTCTGCCAGCAGCTGCCTTGGGCTGATGGCAAACAAATGCCTTTCGAAAATGGCATCCACATGCTGACACACGGCCTTGCTCAGGTTCTGGGTTGAAACCACCTCTTGCGAGCAGCTCCTTCAATGCTGCCTCCCCCCAGGATGGCTGGCAGGGGCCCCGGGAAGATAAGACAAAAGCGAGATGCCCTCATTACCATGGGCCCAAAATAGCTTTATGCTCCATTTTTTAGACATAGCACAACTATGGAGTTACATAATAACAATGAGAGCCATTTTGCGGTCCAGACCCACTCTGTGCCCCTTGGGTGCCTGCCCTGAGCCCCCCAAGCCCCCACATATCCTGGGCAGCAACTGCTCCAGGCATGGGGACAGGGCAGGGTTGGCCCCTTCACTGCCTCACCGCCCTCAGACCACATGCTCGGCTTGGTGACATGGGCCCTGCACAGAAGTGTGTGTGTGGTCCAGTGGACACTTCCCACAGTAGGCCTCACCATGGAGTAACTGTGACCTGTCCAAGGCCATGCCCCCCAGGAAAGAGAAAGCAACGACAAGGATTCAGAAAGGTGAACACCATGGTCTTACGGGAAAGAGACCACTGGTGGCTCCGGTGGCTGGACAGGTGACATGGCAGAGAGACTGTGAAGAGGTCAGGCCACAGGGATAGCCAGGACAGTCTGGAGCAAGGCCTGAGTGCTGGACTGGGGAGCTGAGGCCCTGGCAGGGGGACACTGCAGAGTCTCCTCAGACCCCCCTCTCCCTCTTGTCACTTCTGTGAGAAAATCCCAGCAGCTCAACCTCCAGGGCCATGTGTGACCCTCTCCCTGGTCCCAGTCCGTGTCATGTCACACCAGGACACCCACACAGCCTCCTCCCCAGTTCTCCTGCCCGAAAGCCTTTCTGCACACGGCTGCCAGGAGCCCTTCCTTTCCTTTTCTCGATTAATTACGTTCAAGTCACCTCACCCTCCTGTTTTAAACACACCAGTAGGTTGCCATCCTATTTAAAATAAAACCCAACCCCAGTTTGGAGGTTCTGGAACAAGTTAAACTGAGTTACCACAGGACACGGCAATTCCACTCCTCGGTATACATCACAACAAAATAAAGACTAATGTCTACATCCACACTTCCGCACACGTGTTCACAGCAGCCAAAAGATGGAAACACCCCAGGGGTCCATCGATGGAAAAACAGATAAACAAAACACAGTCCATCCGTACAACGGGACGTATTTATTCAGCCATGAAAAGGAATGAAGCTCTGAGACACACTACAATGTGGATGAACCTCGAAAACATCGTGCGGAGTGAAAGAAGCCAGTCATAAAAGACCACGTGCTTCATGATCCCATTTATACGAAACATCCAGAACAGGTAAGTTCATAGAGACAGAAAGCGGATTTGTGGCTGCCAGGGGCTGGGGGTGGGGGGTAAGGAGTGACTGCTCAAGGGGACAGGGTATCCTCTGGGGGTCACAGAAATATTTCAGGATGAGATAGTGGTGACAGTTGCACAACACTGTGAATGTACTGTCATTCAGTTGCTCACTTTAAATGGCTACTTTTATGTTACCTGAAACTCACCTCCATGATAAATAGATCATCGATGAAAATCAAACCTGACGCCACCGCCAGGCTGGCTGGGCCATGCCATCCTTCCCCTTCCCCCCTGCCCCACCTCCTGGGTCGTCGTCTTGCTCCCGGAGATGGCCAAGTCCCTCTCCCCTCAGGGCCTCTGTCTGTGCCAGCCCCTCCTCCTGCCTGAGCTCCCCCCAGCTCTGGGGATGGCCACACCCCACCCTGGGGTGGCATGCCGAGCCCCCTCCTCCAAGAGGCCTTGCCTCACCCCAAGGCCGCATCTGCTCCCTACCCAGTGCGCGGCCCTGACCCGTCCCTTGGGCCCAGGAGGACCGGAGCAGTGTCCACAGCTACCTGGGGTCTAATGGGGGATGCCACCGAAAAGAGGAACACGATGTGTTCAGACACACCCAGGTGCCCAATGCAAACACGCACACACTCTCGTGTGCACAGCTGTTCACAAATACGTGTGCTCACTCACTCGTGAACATGGACAGGCGTGCATTCACGTCCTCCCCCAGGACTGCGTCTCTCACTGTCGCGCCCCCGACTGGCTCCCACATCTGCTCTAGCACCAGGCCCAGCTGTCACCCTCTCCCACGTCGATCCACCTGGTCCAAGCCCCACCATCTCTGGCCCCACAAATGTATAAGCCTCCTGCCTGCGTGCCCAAATCAATTCTGCAGCCTCCAGTCCTCTCTGCAGCTGGCAACCAGAGTCACGCCAAACCGCCAACCTGAGTAGGTAGGTCCTACAGCGCCTCTCCTCACTGGACCTTCTGGTCCTCACTTCCCCAGCAGCCTCTACCAACACACAGGCCCTGCTCCCCACCACGCACCCCTGCCCTAGGCTCCAGAGGAGCTGCATCCCAGCACCACCTCCAACAATGATCCTCAGACCAACGATCTGCGGGACCCACGAGGGTGGACCACGGCTCACCATGGAATGAATAATCCTCAGAGCCCCCAAGGCTTCTCCCTGCCTGCAGCCCGACATGGGACCTGGCCCTCAGCATCATTCCCCCTCGGTGACCACCCCCCCCCATCACACAGCTGCACACGTGCCCGGGGTTATGATTGCAAGAATTCAGGTGGCAGTTCCAAAGAGCAGCAAAGCGGAAGCTACAGTAGGAAGGAGTATCAACCATGGCAAACCCGACTAAGGAACGCGATACGGCGCTGAGCAATGCTGGCTTACTCACTCCTCTACTGAGACAAACGTCAAAACCCAGTCCAACTCAGAGAGACGCCAGCCCTGAGGGTCCATGTGAACACAGGCAAACAGCACTCTAGTCTGGGATACAAAAATACCATGACAAGAGCAAAGGTGCACGGGTATCCTGGAGGGTGTCAGGTGATCGAGGGGGAAGCGGTATCCCCCGTGCTGGGATCAGAGCTTTCACTGAGGTGTTGCCTCATGCACGTATCTTTCTGTTGTGAGTTGAATTATGTACCCCCAAAACGAGATGTCCAAGTCCTAACCACTGTACCTGGAATGTAACTTCGAAAACGGGGTTATTTGCAGATGTGATCAAGTTATGACAAAGCCATGATGGAGTGGGGTGAGCACTAACCCAATGATGGGGGTCCTTATAAGACAGGACAGACATGGGGCGCCTGGGTGGCTCAGTCAGTTAAGACTCCAACTCTCGACTTCGACTCAGGTCATGATCTCACGGTTCATGAGATTGAGCCCCGCGGCGGGCTCTGTGCTGATGGCATGGAGCCTGCTTGAGTTCCCTCTCCCTCTCTCTATGCCCCTGCCTTGCTCATGCTCTCTCTCTCTCTCTCTCTCAAGATTAAACAAGTAAACTTAAAAACAAAACAAAACAAAAAACCAAAAAGGATGATAGGACAAAAAGGAAGGCGGAAACTGGAGAGATGTGGCTACAAGCTGAGGACACCCAGAGCCACACCAGAAGCTGGAAGACACAAGAAGGCTCCCACCTGGAGTTCCCAAAATGAACCGACTGGCCCTGGCGACACCTTACTTTCAGACTACTGGCCTCCAGAATATGAGACAATAAATTCCTGTTTTTGTTTTTTTTTTTTTTTTTAATTTTTTTTTTCAACGTTTTAAATTTATTTTTGGGGCAGAGAGAAACAGAGCATGAACGGGGGAGGGGCAGAGAGAGAGGGAGACACAGAATCGGAAACAGGCTCCAGGCTCCGAGCCATCAGCCCGGAGCCTGACGCGGGGCTCGAACTCACGGACCGCGAGATCGTGACCTGGCTGAAGTCGGACGCTTAACCGACTGCGCCACCCAGGCGCCCCAATAAATTCCTGTTTTAAATCACCGGGTTTGTGGTCATTTGCTGCGGCGGCCCCAGGAAACTAATAAACACAGTGCCTGAACTGTCCCTGAACACTCCCAGGGGACCCTCCGCAAGACTGCCCTCAGCCTGTGTGCCCCAGAGCACAGTGGGAGCAGGAGGGGCCCTGCCCTCAAAAGGCACTGAAGGAGGGTAAGGAAGGTGCAGGCAGCAGGCAGCAAGATGTGGCCAGGGGGATGGAGACTTCTGAGGTCATCACCACCTCTCAGAGTTGGGAACGATGCCCCAATCGTGCCATCCTGAAAAGCTGAAAACTCTGCAGAAACCCTTCTGATGAGCGTGGTACAAGCCCACCAGCAGTGACATCTGATCTGTGGATGGAAGGCTGCCTCTGTCTGTTCTCAGAGCATCAGTTTTGCTGCAAACAAATTACCAGGTCCATACCATGAGGCTGCCCAAACTCTACTGAGGGTGCTCCCTAATGTCTGCATGTACACTATGCCATCGTCCTAGAGATGGAACCAGTATGATTTCTGGAGCACCCGTGACCCCTTGCTTCAGGAGGTCTGCCTGCGTGAATGGCTTGCTTAGCATCGTGGCCCAGGCTGGAAGCCACTGGGGAGTCGTGTGGGCCCTGGCGAGCACTTCCACTCCGAGGCCTCTGGGTGGACCCCAGTGCAAGCAGAGGAAGCCAGCACAGGCTGCCCACAGGAGGCACATGGCTGCTATTTTCAGGGTGGGTTTCCACACTCACAGGCCCTCCCTCTAGGACAAAGAATGGACTGTGTGGGTATGGGGCACAGCTAAGCTGGGGACTCACGGGCAGCCATGGCACAGGCATCCAGGAGCAACCCCTGGGTACACAAAGGGGTTCCCCACTCTGGTCCATGCCCTGGGGCTCTGCCCTGGGCGTACTCTGCAATATCCCTGGGCCTTCGCTTCTTAGCACACGAATGGAATATTCCAGATGCACCAGGGCAGAAATCCCAGCCTTCATCGATTCCTTGGACACTGAACTAAGACTAACCAGCAGCGAGCTTTACAGTTACAGGGCCATGAGCAAATGCCACAAACCTCGACGACGTAAAGTAGTAACACGGCCAATAGAATCAGGAGTGAGTGGGGAGTGGAGGGGAGACCCGTAAGTGGGCACAGAACCCCAGCTCCCAAGGAGGGATGCAACCAAGAACACGGAAGAAGTGGTTTACAAAACCAGTCTGCTCTTGGAAGACCCTCAAAAAGTGAAAACACAGAATTACCACATGACCCAGCATTTCCACTCCTAGATATAGACCCAAAAGAACTCAGGCGTCCAAACAAAAACTTACACACACATGTTCACAGTAGCACTCGTCACCAATTGTCAAAGAGTGGAAACAACCCAAGTGTCCATCCATGGATCAGTGGACAAACAAAACGTAGTTTGGCCATGCAATGGAATATTACTCAGTCATAAAAAAGAATAATGAAGCCCTGACACAGGCTACAATGTGGACAAACCTCAAAAATATCACACTGAAAGAAGCCAGACACAAAAGGCTGTATGTTGTACAATCCCATTTATGCGAAATATCCAGAACATACAAATCCATACAGGCAGCAAGAGGTTTCCAGGGGCTAGGGAAGGGAGGAGGGATGTGACTGCTAACAGGGACCAGGCTCCTTCTGGGGTGATGGAACTGTTCTAGAACCACAGTGAGGTGGTGGTTGTACAACGCTGTGAATGTACTTAATGCCACTAAACTGGGTCACTAAAAAATGGTGAATTTTATGTTACGTGAATTTTACCACAATAAAAAAATACAAACAAGAAATGAAAAGCATTCTCAACGTCCTGGCTCAGGACAAAGCACACATCAGCGTGAAGGTGAGCAGCAGGCAAGGCCCAGAGTGTCTCATCTCAAGTCTGTGCCTTTGGGACAACAGCATAGGTAGGGAACTGTCACCGAGCACAGTGTCCCTGCCCTCAGAGCAGTATCATCAAACTGGGAAGCCACTATGGCCCTATGTGTGTACCCAGAAGAAGAGCATGGCCTGTCAGAGACCCTCAGCCACGTGGCTTCTTGGCCACTGCACATCCCCTCTGCAGGCAGCCCAGGAATGGGCGGATCCACACGGCACCCATGCCAGGGGTGGCGCGGCCGCCTGTCCACTGCAGCCCAGACAGCCTCGGGGTCCACTGGCCCACATCAGAGCCTGCAACCTGGCAGGCAGGAGCACGGTGGCCGCAGCTGCGGCCTTCCTGAGGTCTGAGAAGCATTTTAAAGAATGTGAACTGGTGGCCAACTTTTAAATTTTTTTTTGAAATTAACTTAAACATCAGAACTGCTGGCTTCTCCTGAAACACCAGAAGTGCCAACAACTCAGGGCCTGGATTCCTGGCTGGTGAATTTTTATCAGACAGAGCAGGGCCAGGCATAAAGGCACCATGGGTCCCCTCACACCCCACACCCAACCCCAGGCCTCCAAGAGGGTCGGCACAGCCTGAGGTCACCCAGCTGGCCGCAGACCCAGGGCCTCCAAGCCTAGCTCATCCCTGCTGCCCTCAATCCAGCTGCGTGGCCTGACCCAAGGCCTGGAGGGAGGAAGCCCCCACCCCACCCTAAGAAGCAGGCCAACTGGGACGGGAAGGTGTGGAGCTAGGATGCTGCATGTGGGCCAAGCAAGGCCCGGAATGCAGGTCTCACCCTGAGCCAAAACCCCAAAGAAATCCACTGTTGCCTGTTCAGCATTTAACCATTAGCAGCCCAGCCCTGAGTGGATGCCAAGAGGCCTGCAAAGCCCTAAGGAGGGGACAGCAATGAAGGCAGAGGGGTCAGCAGCCAGGCCTAGGCATAGGCTTGCTCAAGAGCCAGAGGTTCCTCAAGGGCAGCCCACACTACACCCACACCAAAGCACCCACCTGTCAATAGCTCAACACAGCCCAGGAGCCCAGGCTGCTCACATCGGCTCCTGTCTTTGCCCTCCAGCAGTCCCTGAAAATCCTGCATGTCTGGCCCAGCCATCAGGGCCAGTCCCCTCCAAGGAGGGTCTACAGGGCATTGCCTGGGGCCAGCATGATGGGAGACCTGGGCGGGCAGCTGGAGACAGAGGGAGCCCATCACCCAAGGGTGCTAGAAAGGAGGCTGGCAGGGGAAGCCAGCAGGCCCATGCTGGCTGGGGATAAGCTCTGCAGGCTCATGAGCTTGCCCCAAGCATAAAGCACAAACAGGTCCTGGTGTGCTCCAGGCAGAGAGACCAGTGGAAAAGAAAGAAGGCTGAGGATTTCCGAGTGAGAAGGCCTGTGCTGAAAACAAGCAGGAAATGGGGGGGGGGGGGGGGGGGGGGCGTGGGGGGAGCAGGCAGGTGGCCAAGGAGGGGACACTGGAGCTGGGAAGAGGACTCCAGGCAGGAGGCCCAGCGAGTGCAAAGGCCCTGGGGTCAGAATGAGCACGATGGGGGGAGGACCAACATGGAGGGGACAAGGGGGCCAGACCGCCCACCAGTAAGCAAGGAGGTGGGGGGAGGAGGGCTCAGAGCCTTGTGGGACCTCACTGAGTATGATGAGAAGCCATTGCAAAGATTTAAGCCAAAGTGACCTGAACCACCTTCCCCTGCATAGAGTCCTCTGTGCTGGGAGGAGCTGGATTGAGGGGCCAAGTGGGGTAGGCAACATGGGAGTGGGTGGTCCATCCTTGGCCGATGGGGCACAGACCAGATGGGGATGGGACCCCTGACCCCACTGCCTCCCAGGATGGGGCCCAATGAGACATCTGGACAGGTAGTTACTGTCTAGGTACAAGGAAGACTGCCTAGGCAGATAGAACCTGGGAACACTGGTCCCAGAGACTGAGTACTCCCAGGTCGCACCCCTGGATGTACTTATAGCTTCCCAAAGGGTCCGAGGACGGTGTCCACAGCCTCTCTGAACACAGCCCCTGCCTAGGACACTCTGTCCCTCTCTCATCCCCCATGCCGGTGCTAGACATCCTTCCTCCTGATGTCTCCCTCCTTCATATCCAGCCCCAACTCAGACCATGTGGCTAGTAGAAAATTATGAAAAGTGCTGCAGCTCTTCTCAGTTCCTGTCACTCTATCTGTCCCCTCAACCAGAGGCTGTGCCCACTGCTGGAGGCTTCCCACTGCCACACTCGGATGAAGTCCATCATGCCTGCAGGAACATGAGGCCAAGCCAGGGGCACTCCCAGCATCCTGTCCCCTTGGGCTCTACCTTCTCACGCCCACGCACCCCACGACAAGCCTCTGCAGCTGCCGTGCCCCCTACCAGGTGCACCTTCTCCTACTCCCCGGGCAAACCTCACTCAGGGTACCACTGTGCTCAATATGGCTGCCCCAGGCCCCATCCGGCACCTACTGCTCCAGAAGTGGCTGCCACACCTGAACCTCCAAGCACCCAGCAGGCTCGGAGCAGGTACCGGTCAGACGTTTGTTGACCGGAGGAGCCTCTCCAGCCTGGCACCCGTGGCTGCCCTCATAAGGGACGCCCTCCCTCATCCTGCTGCTCCTCCTCCAGCCTCTGCCTTGTGATCCCCTCCTAGCTCTTTCGAACATGATTCTGCGTGGATTCAGGCCTCTGCGCCCCTCATGTGTCACCCCATCTGGGGAGGCCCTGAATGCCAAAGCAGCCAGCAGCTCACGAGCGCCACCTGCCCCTGCCCTCAGAATGCTGTCCAATGCTGAGGAACCTCCTCTATCCCAGCAGTCCCCACCAATCCTCCCCTCCACACTCCTGCTCCTCCTGGCCCGGGCCAATGGCACCATGGTCTTCTTGTGTCGCAGCCTGTGCCTCCCTCAGGTTTCCCGCACTCACTGGCCTGGCAGGCACCTCTCAGCTCCTGAGTCCCCCAGGACCCTATGCCTTCCAAAGCCGGTCTCTTGCTCCCCCTGACCAATCTTTTCTCAAGCTCTGCCTAAGACTCAAAGCTAATCTTGGGTCTGCCCCTCCCCTACCCCATCAGCTAGTTTCTGGATCATGTCCAAGCTCCCCAGCTTGGCTCTTGCGGCCCTTCCAGATCTGACTCCCACCCCTCTCTCTCTTCTCTCGCCACTCACCCCCTACCCAGATTCACCTTACAGAACAGTCATGCCCCTGACAATCCCCCTCCAAGCTTCTGTGCCTCCATACATGTCATTCCTCCTCTTCCCAAAGACCCTTCCCCTCTCTACCTCCCTCCTGTCCCACCACAGAGCTCTCCTCTTCCAGGCAGCCCTCCCAGCTTGGCCCCACCCTCCTGTAGCCTCTTCTCTCCTCTAAGTCGGTAGCCTCTGCAGGGCAGTCAGCAGACACAACTTTCTACATAGAGCACCAACTGCGCACAGGTATAGTCCTAAGGGCTATCCATGCACTGACACAGATGACCCCCTCCACGAGTGCACCTGAGGAGTCACGATGGGGAATCTGACAGGACCCGGGTATATGCTTGCCCAGGGTCACACAGCTGGGAGGAGGACAGCAGGACTTCATGTTGTTAAGAGGCAATACTGCCCAAAGTAATCTAGAGTCAATGCAACCCCTATCAAAATCCCAACAACGATTTTTGCAGAAAGAGAAAAATCTACCATAAAATTCATATGGATCTCAAAGGACCCTGAATAGCCAAGACAACCTTTAAAAAAAAAAAAGAAAGTTGGCCGACTTAACTTCCTGACTTCTAAACTTACTACAAAGCTACAGTGATAAAGACAGTGTGGTACTGGCATAAAGACAGACATAGAAACCAACGGCATAGAAAGCCCTGAAATAAACTCTCACATACATGGTCAAATGATTTTTGACAAGGGAGCCAAGACCATTCAAAAGAGAAAGGACAGTCTTTTCAACAAGCGGTGCTGGGAAAACTGGATCTCCATAGGCGATGAACGGAGTTGGACCGACACCTTATTCCATATACGAAAATCGACACGGATCAAAGGCTGAAAGCTAAAACTATAAAACTCAGAAAAAAAAAAAAAAACAGAGGAAAGACTTAATAACATTAGATTTGGCAATGACTTCTTGGCTATAACACCAAAAGCATACTCCACAAAAGGAAAAATACATAAATTGGACTTTATCAAAATTAAAAACACTTGTGTAACAAAGGACACAATCGACACAGCGAAAAGGCCCCGTTCTCATGGAACGCGAGAAAACATTTGCAAATCATAAATCGGATAAGGGATTAATATCCAGAACGTCTACAGAACTCCTAAAACTCAACAACAAAAAGCAAATCAAAAACGGGCAAAAGACTTGAATAGACATTTCTCCAGAGAAGATCTACAAATGGCCACAGGCACATAACAAGCCGCTCAATGTCACTAGTCATTAGGGAAATGCATATCAAACCACAATGAGATACCACCTGACACCCATAACGATATAATAAAAAACACTGTAAGACAACAAGTGGTGAGGATGTGGAGAAACTGGAACCCTTGTACCCTGCTGGTGAAAATATAAAATAGTGCAACTGCTGTGGAAAACGGGGCAGTTCCTCAAAAAAAATTAAACAGAGAACTGCCATATGATCCAGCAATCCCACTTCCGGCTATATATACCCTGGAAGCAGGGATTGGTTCACCCGTGTTCACAGCAGCCGAAAGGTGGAAGAGACCCAAGTGCCGACCGAAAGATAAGTGAATAAACAAAATGTGACACATACATACAACGAAATATTATTCAGACTAAAAAAGAAAGGAAATTCTGACACACTACAACACCGATGCGTCCTATAACACTGAGGACAGCATGCTCAGTGAATTAAGCCCGTCACAAAAAGACAAATACTCTGGGGCGCCTGGGTGGCTCAGTCGGTTAAGCGTCCGACTTCAGCTCAGGTCACGATCTCACGGTCCGTGAGTTCGAGCCCCGCGTCGGGCTTGGGGCCGATGGCTCAGAGGCTGGAGCCTGCTTCCAATTCCGTGTCTCCCTCTCTCTCTGCCCCTCCCCCGTTCATGCTCTGTCTCTCTCTGTCCCAAAAATAAATTAAAAACGTTGAAAAAAAAAAAAAGACAAATACTCCGAGTCCACTTATATGAGTGGTCCGATACGCAGAGACAGGAAAGTAGAAAAGGAGGAGCCAGGGGCAGGGGGAGAGAGGACGAGGAATTCGTGTTTAATGGGGACAGAGTTTCAGTTTTGCAAGATGAAAAAAGTTCCGGAGATGGGGATGGGAGCACCACAATGTGAACGTGTTTTATGCCCCTGAACCACACATTTAAGAATAATTAAGATCAGTAGGACCCTGGGTGGCTCAGCCGGTTAAGCGTCCAACTACTGATTTTGGCTCAGGTCATGATCTCACAGTTCTTGAGTTCAAGCCCCGCACCAGGCTCTGCACTGACAGTGTGGAGCCTGCTTGGGATTTTCTGTCTCAAAATAAATAAATTGACTTAAAAAATTAAAATAAGGGGCCCCTGGGTGGCTCAGTCAATTAAACATCCGACCTCAGCTCAGATCATGATCTCACTGCTCATGAGTTTGAGACTCCGCTGACAGTTCACAGCTTGGAGCCCGGAGCCTGCCTCAGATTCTGTCTCTTCTCTTTGCCCCTCCCCCGCGCGTGCTCTGTCTGTCCCCCTCTCTAATATAAATAAACATTAATTTTTTTAATTAAAATAAAATAACAATTTTTAAGATAATAAATTTTATGTATGTTTTACCACAAAAAAAAGAAAACTATAAAAAGACAATTGGCACTATGGGATTCCTGCCCCAAACCCACCACCTCAGCTCAACTGCAAGAAAATACCAGAAAACCACCCTGAGCAACAAAAAGATAGAGCAGTTCTCATCAAGGGGTTGAAGGTCACAGATGACACAGAAACCCTAAGCAGTGGCCCTGGATCAGAGACCAAGGACACACGACGACCAAATGCGACATGGGAGCCTGGACGGGATCCTGGGCCAGAAAAAGGTCACGCTGGTGGACATCTGGGGAAATCCAAAGGCAGTCCAGAGTCTAGTTAATAGAACCGTGCTGACACCCACACTGACACGTGACATGTTCAAGGTGGTGAGGAGGTAATGAAATGGTCTGTGCTTCTCGCTGAATCCAAAACTATCTCAAAAGAAAAAGTGAAGAGAAAGGAATAAGCCCACTGCCCCCCCCCCAAACAAATCTGAACAGCCATGTGGTGGCATCTGTCACATGCCAAACCATGGCCCATGGGTGCAAAGGGTGAGACCCTGCCCTCACAGCTGTCCCACGGGGCACCCTGATGCCAGTCAGGCACAGAGCTATGTCCTAATCCGTACAACTCTACAGATGCGAAACTGAGACACCGAGAAGTGGAGTCATTTGAGGGAAGCCAGCAGAGGCAGGGCTTGAGCCAGAGAGAGCCACTTGGCTAGTCGCTGGGGTGATGGGGGGGGGGGACACAAGTGGCCTCCAGCAGGGCCCTGTTATGGACCCTCAGGGCTCCTCCCTCTGCAAGTGCTGAGCCAGCGGTGAGGGAATTAGCATCTCCTTGCCACCTGCAGGCAAAGACTGAGGCTGCCGGGCCTACAAATCACTCCCGGGGCTGTGCATTGATTCCGTGATGATTTAATGAGCCGCTCCCGTCCTAATTACAGCTATCAAACCCCGCCTGCCTGGGAGGACAGAAGGAATGGAGAAAGCACGATGCTCACAGGTGCAAAAGGACCCATAGAAGAGGGCAGCAGGAGCTGGTCTCTTCAGTTACTTGAGAAACACTGAACTTACTGAGAAAAGCTTTTTAGCCAGGCTGGGTGTGGACACAGTGACCCCTTTGCGAGACATGCTCTGCCACCCCACGTCCCCAGCCCTCGGGTCCGAGGACTGGCTGGCCCTGCAGAGCTAGCCCCAGGCACTCTGCCTGGCTGGGCCGACACTTCCTCCCAGAGATTTCCAGGCAAATGACCAGCTGGCAGTCACCCCCCCGCCCCCCACCCCCCCTGCGCCCAGGTGAGCTGTGTCAGATGCACGGAAGAAACAGGAAGTGCTTTAGGTTTTCTGTTTTCAATTTTCATCAGTTTTGAAACATAAATGATTTTTTTTTTTTTTAAGGGAAAAAAAGGTGTGGCGGAGAGCTTCCCTGCAAGCCCAGCAGCAGGGAAGGCAGGCTGCAAAAGTTCTCAAGGGACTCCACCCCTGGACAGGGAGCCCTAGGCAATGAGGGAGAGACCATGGAGCATTTAGGCTGTATCTGGGAATGAATGCTGGTCCACTAGCTGACTCAGGAGGTCTGTCCTTCCAGGCAGAGACTCACCTCTCTGGACAGAATGCCACACCCCAGCTTTGGGTTGAAGCCCCCATGACCAGTGGGGTGTCAAGCTGGGACCACAGAGAGAGGAATTTACGTATGAAATTAGGACTCCGGGTCTCTTGCAAAAATGCCTTTCCTCAGTAGAGGGGCCACCAGAGCACAAAGTCAAGGCTATTTAATATACCGCGCCCCCCCCCCCCAACCTCATCATCTGCCTGGGGAATCAGATTCCTGATTCTTAGATGAAAGAACATCTGCCAAGTCAGCAAGTCCTGGTTTGTAATGAATCTAGCACCCATGACCTCTGGGGGGCGGGGGGTGTGGAGGGAGGAGACTCCTGCCCCAGTCTCCTCTCATGTCCCTGCAACCCCTCATATGGCAGTCAGAGGAATCTTTGCTAAACCTACATCTCACATCACAGCCCTGCTTAAAACCTTCCTAGAGCACCCCACTACCAGACCCTGACCAGGGCCCACAAGGTAGCATTCCCTGAGTTCGATCAGGTCAGGATTCCCCTCTATGACAAGCTTCAGGGTCTCCATTCCCATGGCTGGTCCTCATCCCCCGGACTCAGTTCAAACATCGCCTCCCCCAAAGGGTGCCCATCCCATTTCACTCTCTTAGAGCCATGACCTCAGGGCTGGGGACCAGCTGGCCACTGTTTCCTGTGACTTGTTCAGCAAGGCATCCCCACAACACAACACCAGGTAGGTGCTCAATACACACTGACTGGAGCAATGGACCTTCCAGTCCAAACTGTGGCCACTGCAGGGAGACCTCACTGGGCAACCTTGACACTTCTTAATGCTGTTTCCCAGGGTATCATGCTGCCCCAGGCCTACTGGCCCCAAGCCCACATGCGTCTGCAGTCCATCCCATAATACACCACACATGGTCAATACTCAAACCTTCTCCCTGAAGTTGTTCAGGCAGACTGAAGCTCCAGAAAGACCACCATGTTCCCCCCACCTTGGTCCTTGACCCCTCAGCACCATGTTATGTGTTCCAGATTGATAACAGGAATACACAACACATTCTTGGCATTTAAGGGGGGTAAGCCTGACTGTGTGGTGGGAAGTTGGCCCTTTTAAAGGATGCTTGCACCTAGGCAATTCCAGAATGAACTGGAGACAGGCCTGCCCTCAAGGAAGTCACAGTCCAGTGTCTGCTTAGCACCTGCTGAATGCCTACTACGTGCCTGCTGAGTATCTGCTGAACATATCCTGTGTGCCTGCTGAATTCCTGCTGAATGCTTGCTGAACACATACTGTGTGCCTGCTGAATGCTTGCTTAAGTACTTATCGTGTGCATGCTAAATGCCTGCTGAGTGTCTGTGGTGTGCCCACCAAGAGTCCACTATGTGCCTGCTGCCAGGTACCTGCTGAGCACCTGCTAAGTACACACAGTGTGCCTGCTGAACACCTGCCGCCTGAAAAGTGCCCACTGAGCGCCGCCATGCGTTCACTGTGCACACACCTCCAGGAGCTCAGCAGCAGTGAACACGCAGTGAGCATCTATGTACTGGCCCGATTCTGGATGCCTTACGTGCATTAACCTAAATCTGACCACAGAGCGACCAGAGACCCCCGTGACCTCTGCTTCACAGACAGGAAGTAGAGCACAGAGGAAACTCACCCAGATCTAAGCTCACCCAGAAGGAAGCAAGGAGAAGCCAAGCCCTGGGCTTGGCACCAGGTGCTACAGAATCCCCCCACATTTTCTGTACTTTGTTTCCATTTGGCAAATAATAAATATTGACTCTCTCTATGTCCTTGGCCCGTGAGGCAGGCAGTGGCTTCCTTGTTTGTGCACCTGGACCCCCATCCGACCGGCAGCACCATGGCTACACCCAGCCGGGGCTGGGCACCCACCTCTGGCATTGGGCTGGATGTGGTAGCAGGAGGAAGGAGAGGGGGTGAGAGACACCCCAGCCAGAAACAGGGGGCCATTCCATCCCATGAGCTCCAAAGCAAAATAGGACTCTCCCACCCCCACCCCTGGTTCTCTCTGGTTCCCCCATCACAGTGAGCCCCACCTTGCCCTCCTTCCTCTGACCTCCTGATTAACTCTGTCACTATTACCCCCTACATGTCCCAAATCAGCCCTCCCTTTGTCCTCACCATGGCCCACCCTAAGCTGCTGCATACCCCCTCCCTGTTATGGAGCACAAGGACACACAGGTAAGGACACACAGGTGAGGCCACACCCGGTGCGTGCATGCACGGGGACAAATGCAATGAATGTCTGGTTTGCAAAAACCCAGGGACAACCTTCATGATCCTCAACAGATGGATATGAACTAAAGTCCAGCATACAAAAGGGTCCCTCTATGCCTACGTTAAGAAAAACATGAGCCCCAGAATCAGGCATGGGTTCAAACCTGGCCCCTCCACACACAGTGAGCCATATCGCCTCTCCCACCAGTTTCTCATATCTGCAACAGGAAAAGCAGCAGCTCTTTCTCGTGGGTTACTGCAACAACCCACTGGCCATACACACGTGGGCTCTAGCAAGTCTGGCTCCTGCCACTCCCTGCATCTTCCTGTCACTTATGTTGTCATCCTGCTGGAACCTTCCATGGCTCCCCATGGCCCACATGCAGGGTCTGGCCCAGGGCTCTCCACCACCTGCCCCACCTCCCTCGCCGCTGCTCTGCCCATGAAAGTCTATGCTCCTAGAGCACAGGGTTCTAGGAGCCCGGAAGGCTCTGCTCCACCCTGACCGGCTGGCAAACTCCCAGAGCAGCGTGAAAAGAAAGAAAACATACAGGACACTGGGTTAGTCCAACTGGGATCAAACCCCAACTCCCCTGTTTCTAATGCTCTGTGACATTCTCCAAGCCTCAGTCTCCCCCTCTAGAAACTGGGGAGGATACCATCGCTGCCCGGGGGTGTTGTTACCTGTTGCCAGGCTTGACGCTCGCATCTCACGGAACCGGGGCTCCACCCAGCCCTTCTGCGCCCGCACAACCCCAGCATATCGAGGGCTGCAATAGCAGGGTTGCTCAGCCTTAGCACCGCAGACACCTGGAGCCAGATTATCCTCTGGGAAGGGGCTGTCGGGGTTGGGGGGGCACCACAGGTGGGGTGGGGCTGTCAGGGCACTGCAGGGTGTTGAGCAGCATCCCCACTCCACCCACCAGACACCAATAGCATAGCATCCTCCGGCTCTAAGTCCTGACAACCAAAAACATCCCCAGATGCTGCCAAATGCCCCTGGAGGCAGAAATGGATGGGGTGAGCACCCGGTAGGTACCACGCATCTTTGATGTTTCCAGGCCACATCCCACCCCTGACATCACCACGGCATTTTCCAGAGGGTCCCATTTGAAAAAACTCCCTAGCACCAAGTACTCTGAATCCTGACCCCTGAGCCTGCAGAAACAGAAAGCCCCCAGCACCAGAAACCAGAAAGCCCCCAACACAGAAAGCAGCAGAAAAGGGCTGACACTTAGCCTCCCACAATACCTGCAATGGCCCAGCTCTGACCCAGAGAAATCTAATTAATTCCAACCAGGACCAGAAGGCCCACTGCAAGGACAGGAGTCACTTTGCACTGTACCCCTGGCCAGCTTTAGGAACAGTGACAGTGGAACACCTTCCTTGGCTCTATGCACCAACAGATACCACCGTGCCACCAACCTACCGCCAGACAGCTGGTTCACACCCCTAACCAAGGCTGGCCCTCTCCCTCTGCTTGGCACAGCCCTGGTGACCACAGTGCACAGGCCTCTTGGAAAGGCCTGCACGACAAGGTCTTCAGGTCCCCACTCAGAATTCAGGCTCCCACAGTGGATCTTCAGAAGCAGAATCTGGGAGGAGTCCAGGAGTTTGCATCCTTCATCTCCAAGGTGGTTCAGGGGCCCCGGAAAGTGAGAGAACAACCGCCCACCATCTTCCCAACCTTCCCTGTTGCTCTAAGTCAGCAGGTCTCAAACTGCAGGACAAACCCATTGTCCTGGGGCCCGCAAACTCCTTCTACAAAGCGCCAGACGGTACATATTGTCGCCTCTGCAGGCCGGGTGGTCTCCGTCAAAATGACTCAACTCTGCCACAGATGAGACATAAACGAATGGGCGTGGTCGCGTTCTAATAAAACTTTATTTACAAAAACAAGCGCAGCTTACTGATCCCTGGGTTGGCAGGTTAAAAAATCAATTCAGCGGGTCCCCACTAGCATTCTACGTTAAATAGAAGAAAACTGATTATATCTACTTTCCCCAGGTGTTGACAGGGTCAACAAAGGGAGGGCTGGAGTCCTTGGAGAAAGTTGTTTTGATTTTATGTTTGCTGCTGGGTGCTGGGAAGCCACAAAACACAGATTTCTAACCATGAGTCAGTCAAGGAAGTGAGCAGGTATCTTCGGGACTAAGCCCTCAGCTCTCCTCCTGTCCCTCAGCCGGTCACACGCTCCTCTTGCCCAGCAGGTGTTTGCTTGAGCCCATTTTCACTGTGCGGGCACATGCTCAGGAGCGGAACTGCCATGTGCATTGATTCAGCAGGTGGTGGCAGGTGGTGACAGGGTGCTGTGGCAGGGTCCACCTGTTCTGGGGAATCCAGGAGGACTTTCTGGACCTGTAGTGTGCATGGAACCAGAGGTGTCTGGGACCAGGCACGAGCTCTGGGAAGGGTTTTCTGCCCAGGACCTCAGGCTAGTGGGGGACACTCAACAGTCACCTGTGGGAAGCACGCATGGAAAGGCTGGAAACAAGGCTGGGGCTCCCTCCTTTCAAATGACAACTTAAAAGCTGGTCTCTTGCAGGCTGTGGAGACTGCAGCTCCCAGCCTGATCTAGGAAATGACTTTCATAGGGAGAAGAGCCACCGGTCACACACAAAGGGGCATGTGATGCACCCCAGAGCCACCACTTCTGTAACAACAATAATTAATGACAGAAAACATGTATTCCCGGGTCTAAGCCGCCAGAAGAACGTGGGTTTAGCTGCAGAAACAATCACATCTCAGAGAAGCCAAGACCCAAGTGGGACCAAGCATGCTCTGGCAAGCGATAGAAGGTTCTAGTTTATGGTTTTAATTCCTTGTTTTGGACACGTTCTGTGTGATTGTCTCAGGGCTGAGCAGCAACTCTACTTCCCAGCTAGGACACCACTCTGGGCCTCAGTTTCCCCATCTGCACAATGGGGAAGACGACACCTCCTCTCTGAGGGGGGCTGAGCATCAAGGATCAGGGAGTGAGTAAAGGCCACATGGTGCCAGGCAGGGATCAGGAACCAAGGGTGCAGAGGGCAAACTCTACCCACTGCCTTAGGATACAACCCAAATACCCATCTCGCCCCCGGGCCTTGCTCCTGGTGTTATCCCTCTGGTTCAGTCACCACTGGCCTGGGGGCCAGCAACGGACTGTGGGTCTCCAGTTCCTGATGACAGACGAATGAAGGGTGCACTCTAGGCCACACGGCCTGTGCCAGTGGGCCAGAGAAGGACAGATGTGTGCATCTGCAGACAGCCCCCAGGCCCACTGTCCCAAGGTGGTTTCAGCAAGGCACCCAGACTCTGCCTTAGCCAGGGGAGAGAGTGACCTGGGGCCGCCGTCACAAACGACCACAAACTGAGAAGTGTAAAACAACAGGACTTTATTCCCTCACAGTTCTGGAGACCACACGTCTGAAATCTAAGTGTCAGCAGGGTCGCATTCCTTCCAGAGGCTCTAGGGGAGGATCTTCCTTGGTCTCTTCCAGCTCCTGGGGGCTCCAGGCATCCTCGGCTCACGGGTGCAGCACTCCCGGCTCTGCCTCCGTCATCACATGGCCTTCTCTCGTATGCGCCTGTGTGTTCTCCTCTTATGAAAACACCAGTCACTAGATTTAGGACCACCCTAAATCCAGTATGATCTCATCTCGAGTTCCTTACCCTGATTTCATCTACGTCTTTTCCAAATAAGGCCACAGCCACAGGTTCTGGGGGGCAGGACGTGGGCAAATCGTTTTAGAGGCCCCTATCCTGTTCAACTCAGTGTGCAGCTCACAACCTGGAGAGCAGGAGACTGCTGGGGCTTTCTGGGGGCGGGAGATGGCTCACTCCATCCTCTCAAACAGAGCAGCTCGGGGAGTCCTGCGTGCGTGTGTGTTGAGGCCGCAGATGGCACCAGACACTTGAAGCAGCCGGCACAGAGGCAAACAGTGCCAAAGCCAGGACTGGGGCCAGGACCGGGGGCGGCCTTCACGCTCAGCTAACCCGAGCCACCGCTGCGCTATGCCTGCCGCCCAGGGACCCGTTTTCCTCCAGCCTGTGCAGAGCCACCCCCATAACAGGGTAGGGCCAGGAGAACACCCTCCTTCGGTGCAGCCATAACCGGCAGCCCTGGCTGGGCCGCCACGGACTGCTTGGCGCGTGGGCTTTCTCCGGCCCAGGTGCTGCTCCCTGGGATGCTCAGTGATCAGTCACACGCAGAGCCTGCTGTGTCCTGAGTCCCGGGCGGGCAGGTGACACACCCTGTTCCTTCCCCTCGCCCCCGCCACGAGATCTACCCGCACATTCAGACGGCTCTGTTGCCGAACTATCACCAAAAGCCACCGATCCTGGTCACTGCCACAGACACCTCCTTGCCCAAGTCACCTCTCCCCAGTCCCCGACGTAGGTGCTTAAGCAGCCTCGCACCAGCTGCCTGCTTCCCGTCTCACGGCCCTTGCCCGTTCAGCTCACAGCCATGTTTGTGAGACACGAAGAGTCCTCGAACGGTGAAGCGGGGAGTTACTCTCCGGCCAAGCACCTCCGTTCCTTGGTACACACTCAAGGGAGAAGACCCGCAGCCACACAAGCTCCTGGGCGCGTATGTCCGCGACAGCGATACCCACAATGGCCAAAAGGCGGAAACAAGCCAAACGTCCCTTGATGGATGAATGGATATATGGAAAGGAGCGGAGCCACAAAATGGAGTATTATTCAGCCTTAAAAAGGAAACGACGCACAGGCCCAACATGGTGGATGTACTTAACGCCGCTGAGCTGTAGGCACAAAAAGGGTGAAGGTGGTAAATTTTATGGCCTGTGTATTTTACCACAATTTTTATAAAAGGAATGAAGCACTGACACACACGACAATGTGAATGAACCTTGAAAACATCGTGCAGAGTCAAAGAAGCCAGACACAAAAGGCCACACCTTGTGTGATTCCATTTACATAAAAAGTCCAGAACACACAAATCCATAGAGACAGAAAGCAGATTAGTGGTTGCCAGGGGCTGGGGGAGGGGGCATGGGGTTTCCTGCCGGAGTGATGGAAATGTTCCCAAGTTGACTGGCGACGGCTGCACAACTCTGTGAACATACCCAAGACCCCTGAATAGTACGCTTTAAGGGAGTAAACCGAACGCACCGGGAATTGCACCTCAATAAGCAAAGGCTCGCCATTCACCATCACAAACCCTCCCAGGGCCCCTCCCTTGGTGAAATCCAGGGCTCGACAAGCCACTCCGACCTCACCTCGACTCTTGTTCTCTCTACATGCCAGCCTCACAGTCTTCTCACGTGTTCTCTCAACCTCACCAAGCCCTTCCCACTTCAGGGCCTCTGCACCTGCCTGTCCCCCACCTGGGGAACTCCTCCCCAGTGTGAGGGGCTCCATCTCACCACCAGGATGTCAGCCCCCCACCCTCGCCAGAACTAGCACATCACTCTGTTGCCTCTCTCCAAGAACATATGTTTTGTTCATTTGCAGGGATTCTCCTATCCCCCCTAAAACCACACTCGCTCCCCCAAGAGCATGGCCCTCACATGCCTCGTATGCTGCCGGCTCCCCAGCACCCGAGATGGTCCCTGAACAGTCCCTGAAATGTGCCGCTGCAACTTTACAGGTCAGGATTCTGAGGCCCAGAGAGGTTAAGAGACCTGCCCAAAGTCACACAGCAGAGCACCACCGCCCTCCCTGCACCTCGGGCTGCCCCAAGTCTGAGGACAAGAATGGAATACTCATGCACCCACCCCCCTCTACCCTGCGATTTCAAAGTGGTCTCCCTGACATCACACCCCATCCCAATACCAAATCTGGTCCTCGGGGTCCCTGTCCCCGGGTGAGGTGACAGCATGGATTTATACAAAAAGGCTGCATGCCTGCTTTCACACGACACTGACATGCCTACCACCACCAAGGACTGTAGGCTGACACATGGGAACTTAAGTAGCCCTGCTCGTTCCAAGAGTGGACATGCTGTCAAAGAATTCACGGGAAGGAGCAGGTACCAAACCGGCCATGTGCCACCTGTTCACATGTAGAGGTGAAACTTCAGCATCTATCACAGGGGAAGGCGATGTGGAAGGCTGCAGCCACGGCCGGGCAGAGGGGGTGCCTGAATCAGGCGTGTTCACTTCACCTGCACCAGGCACCACAGATACGCCACTCATCACATGCAATGGCCAAACGGGGTTGGAAAGACTTTGCTCATCCTGGCCCCAGGTGTGGGAAAAGCCATCAGCCTGTCCAAAATGGCACAGCCATACAGGTGGGTAGAGAGCTTTGAACTCTATCTGCCCAGGTGCAAAGGTTGCACCCCTGCTCATTCAACCTTTCCTCCAAACTGAAGGATTTTTAGCCTAAGCACTGCTGACATTCGGGGCTGGATCACTCTCTGTGGTGGGGGACATCCATGAATTTTGAGGTGCGGAACGGCATCCCTTCTTTACCTACTAGATGCCAGTAGCACCTCCTCCCCCAGACGACACGACCCAAATGTCTCCAGACATTGCCCAATGTCCCTGAGGGACAGAATTGCCCCCAGTACAGAACATTGCTCTGTCTCACAAAATCCAGTGTGAGCTCACCTCCACCCAGGGCTCATACCCAACTCCCAATGTAAAAGAAGACAACAGAGAGGGAGGCGGGAGACAGAAATGGTTCCCAGGACCGAGAGAACTCCTATCCACGTATCTTAAAAATCTCTTCTAAATCCATCAATAGATGACAGAAAAATAAACGTGGCCCTCCTAGTCAATGGAGTATTACTCAGCCAATAAAAGCAATGAAGTTTTTTTGATAATATGCTACGATGTGCATGACCCTTGAAATTATCGTGCTGAGTGAAAAAAGCCAGACACAAAAGGCCACATGTCGTATGATCCCATGTATATGAAATGTCCAGAACAGGCAGATTCATAGAGACAGAAAGCAGACTGGTGGTTGCCAGGGGCTGGGGGAGAGAAAAACGGGGGGCTGGGGGAGAGAGGAATGGGGAGTGACTGCTGGTGGGGATGGGAATTCTTTTGAGGGTGATGAAAATGTTCTGGAATTCGCCACTGGTGATGGTTGCACAACTCTGTAAATACACTAAAACACACTGATTTTTACGCTTCCAACAAGTGCATTATATAGTACACGAATCAATAAAGCTGTTATTTTAAAGAAACCTTTGTAACAACAATAATACATTTCCAACCCCGACACAGAACCCAGACCTCCAATCATGAAGACAGACATCAGCCTTGTGTGACCCCCTTCTTCTTCCTGCCACACTACATACAGCTGAATGCTAACACATGCTACATGCTGGAGACACGACAAAGTAGACACTCCTGCCCTCAGAAGCCCTGATTTATGGGGACACTCGAGGCGCAAGCTTGCTTGCTTGCTTGCTCGACTTCATTCATTCATTCATTCATTCACCAATTATCTCTTCTTCGACATCCTAAGCAAAAGCACAAGTGGCTGGAGCAGGAACAGGCAGGACCCGGTCAATGGTGGGCACCCCATCAATAGGTGCCAAACAAATACAACGAAATAGAGATTCGCATTCCAGCCCACACAGTCACGACCTCACAGAGAGACAAGCAAGTAACTAGTAAATAACGTGACCCGAAAGTTGCACCTGAAGAATCAGAGACTGAGGCTCATGTCACAGAGGTATGTCTGCCTGGGACGGTCAGATCGGAGGCCAAATCCGGACACCGGCTATATAGGGGTCTGCAGCTCCCACCCACACCCTCCCCAAGGCCCCAGGGTGCAGGACAGGGGGAGGGTCCCACCACTCTGCAGGAAGCAGCAGAGACTTACTGTCACCTGTGCGAAGCGCGCTCTCCTCCTTGAACCAGAAGGAAGGACTTGCTAGGCACCCTTGACAAAAGAGGATACTGAGGCCCGAGGAGACTGGCACCTCAGTGCAGTCATTGGGCCGGAGAAACGGGCCCAGGAGAAAAGACAGACCTCCAGCTCCAACCCTGCTCAGGGCCCGCAGTGGCTTCCCAGGTGAGGTTAGTAACCTGGTCTGCCCCTGCGTGCCACACACACCCATCAACCTGAGGAAGAACTGTCCCTCCACCCTGGTCCTGACAGGCCAGGAGCCATCCACGGCCAGCTGTCTCTTGTCTCAGTGGGAGGAACACAACCTGGTCCCCACCATATGGGCTACATGGGGAAGGGGTAGCTGTCTCCACTCCAAGCTCTAGAATGGAGCACAATCTGCCTTCCTGACCACCCTCAGGTCCCCACAGGAGAGGATGCCAACAAAACTTTCCCTCGGGTAACCCAAAAGAGAGAGGTACCGATCCCACCTCCAGTCTGCAAATGGGGATATACCTGTCCTTCCTCCAACACCCAGGGAGTGAAGGCACAGGTGACAAAGATGCAGAGACACCTGTCCCTTCAGATAGCAATGATGTCGGGGCAGCTGTTCCCCTCAGGCGGCAATGATGTGGGGGCACTGGTCCCACACCAGGTACCGAGGATGTGGGAGCACGTATCCCCCTCCCCAGGTAACAATGATGCGTGCAAGCAGCGCCCAGTTCACACACCTCAGCGTCCTCCTGCCTCCCCTAGGTAGCAGTGATGTGGAGGCACCTGTCCCCCTCAGGTAGCAAGGATGTAGGGACACCTGTCCCTCCTCAGGTACCGATGATGTGGTGGCACCTATTCCCTCCAGGTAGTAATGATGTGGAGGCCCCTGTCCCCTCCAGATAATAATGATGTAGTGACACCTAGCCCAACCTCCAGGTAGCATAGATGTGGGGGCACCTGCACCCTTTCAGGTATCGGTGATGTGGGGGCACCTGTCCCGCCCACGATGCCCGGGGCGTAGGGACACCTGTACCCTCCGGCTGTGCCAAGCCCCGCCCCACGGCGCGCGCCCCGCCCCCGCGGCGCGCGCCCCCCGCCCCGTGCACACGCCGGACACGCGCCCCCTCCCTCCCTTCCCGGCCCCGAAGGGTCGACGCGGGCAGCCCCCTTACCCGCGCGGCCCGCGTCAGGCTCAGGTCCTTCATGACCTCCTCGAAGGCCGCCGTCTCCTCTGCCTGCTTCTGGTTGTGCAGCGCGATCTTCTCGCTGAATTTCCGCGGATTGTTCGAAGTCGCCATCTTCTCGCCGCCACCTCCTCCTCCTCCTCCTCCTCCACCTCCTCACCCCCCCCCCAACACTCGCCAGTGGCACCGCGCAAGCGCCGGCTGGGCCCGCGGGCGGCGGGCAGTGCGCAGGCGCCTTGGCGGTCGTGAGTGCGGCGCAGGCGCATGGAAGTAGCGCGCGGCGCGGGGGCGAGAGCGCATGCGCACGCCCCTCCGGCGCGTTCGTGTCCAACAGAGGAGGCGGGGCGGGGGGGGCGGTGCGGAAAGAGTAGGATTTGAGCACATGCGTAGTGTGCAGACTCCTGGCCCGCTGGACAGCGGCCGCCTGGCTGTCGGACGTGCATGGTTCGGGGACGGGTCCAGGCGCTGGAGCCCCCAAGAAGGAGACCGCCGAACCCAAACCCTCAGTTTACAAGGATGGGGCCAGCAACCCATAAGGACAGATAGCACCCCGAGGCTTGCCGGGGCTCGAACTAGTTCAGCTTTGAGACCAGTTGAAGGAGTTGCTCATTCATGCATTCATTCATTCTACGAATATTTATTGAGAGTCTGTATGTGCCAGGCACACTGGGGAAAAGGCGGGAGCAAGCAGACGTGGTCCCTGACCTGATGGGGTGTGCAGTTGGGAGGAGGGGGGGGGCGGGGACCGACATAGCCAATAAATGACCCAAGAACATTTCTGATGGAGATAATTGTGATGTGGAAAATAAAACTAGCGATGGACTGGCAGGATATTGATGTTAGGGAAGGAGACTCCTACCGCCACCACTGTCAGGGAAGTAGGGGGGCGTCTGAACTGAGCCCTAAACCTTGAGCTCAGCCCCCAGCCCAAAATCCCAGGCATCGTCTTTAACACGTTGCTTTCCCTATCACCTTACATTTGACCAGTTTCTACTCTCTGTATCCTTAAGCCCAAAGAACCAGAACTACAGGGCTTCAGCCTCTCTCTGCAAATTCCTCCAGTCTAGTCTTACTAAAGGAATGCAGCTTTGCCATGGAGTGCTAAAGGAAAGGTCCAGAAATCCCACCCAGACCAGACCCAGCAGTGAAAAGGGTAACAGGATCTTCCTAGTTGGCAGAAGAGTGACCCAGGGAAATGAGAGGTTCTGACGTCTAACTGTCCCTTCCCAAGCAGAGGGACGACAAACACCAATATCAAAAGGTTTATATTCGGGAGGCTCCAGGAGTTTCCCATCATGGACAGGGCGGGAGCCAAGAGGGGCAGCTGGAGGAAAGTGGGACAGCTCTCATTGCACAAAAGTACTTTTTACTAGGGCAAGGGATGGCTGGAGGGGATGCTGGTGGTGATCACAGAGGGACATGAGTACTTTCTGAACACGCATTTATTTACACATTACAACAGTTTAGTGAACTGTCCGTATTAAATATATATAAAACAGGATTTTTTTTTAAGTTTATTTATTTTGAGAGAAAGAGAGATAGAGAGTGAGCAGGGGAGGGGCAGAGAGGGGGAGAGAGAATCCCAAGCAGGCTCTACACTGTCAGCACAGAGCCTAATTGGGGGCTTGAACCCACGAACCATGAGATCATGACCTGAGCCAAAACCAAGAATCAGACACTTAACCAACTAAGCCACCCAGGCTCCCCTCTATATAGGTTTTAATTTTGAGTCTCCTGGGCACTGCCACTACTTTATTTTATCCTTTTTGTTCATATGGTTTTGAGCACTTTCGTGGACTTCTAACCTTTTCCCCTAACAAGCATCTGCCATCCCCTTTTGGGTGCCAACAACCAACTGCCCTTCATGGAACACTCTGTAATTTTCAGTCCATGATGTGGGGATGAACTCACATCATTCAGTCCATGTGTGGGCTTCACTACCCCCTCTCCCCACAAATACCCCATCCCAATTTGGAAGTCTGCCAATCAGCAGAGCACATTGCTTTGCTCTCACGATTGGTTCAGGGCAGGCATGTGATCCTGTTTATCCAACGAGATCCAGTTCTGGAATTTTTGCTTGAGCCACGAGAAAGAAAAGCATCCTTTTTGCTTGGATGGCTGGTTTGAAAGAAGACACGAATTTGCCATTCCCGAGGTCACCTGAAGAGAGATGGCCCAAGAGAGTGACCCCACACAGAGCAAAAAGAGCCAAAGGTAGAGAGACACTGAGGTCCTGGATCCGGCCATGCCTGAAGCCAAACACTCTGGCGTTACCATTTATATGAGCCAATAATTTATTCTCCTTTTTGCTGAAGTCGATTTGAGGTCCATTTTCTGGTCTCTGGCACTGACTGAGACTACAGCTTCTGTGAATCAGGTGCAGAGCTGGGCGTTCTACAGATATGGTTTCCAGTTCCAGCCACCATCCTGTAAGATTGGAGAGGAAATAGAGACAGAGCAAGATGGCAGCTGTCTGTAGCAAGTTGAGTGCCAGAGCCAAGCCTCAACCCCAGGGGTTTGTAAGGTTTAAATGATGTTAATGCATGTCAGGTGCCTGGCTTATAATAAGTGGTCGAAATTGCTGGTTACTCTGATCACTGACATACATGCCTGCACCAAGCCAGTTTCCGGGCAGAGAAAATTAAAAAATCAAAAAGATTTGGGAGGTAGCAGGGGTTATCAGGTCACCGAACCGGGCCATGCCCACAGAACAGAGGTGAAGAGCCAGTGCTCATCCTACTCACCCCCATTCACCCCACACCCAGGCAGTAACTCAATCCGTCCTAAACCCTGGTGATGAGTCAGAGGAAGCTGTGAGCCTGCTTATTGCGCAATGGCCGGACAGTGACCCAAGCCCTCCTCCGGCTCCATTGACCCCCAGCCCTGAGGAAGGCGAGGCTGAGGCGTCTGGTGACCAGGGTAGAACCCAGCCCTGCCGTTTTTGCTTTCCTCCCTCATCAAAAAAAAAAAAAAAAAAAAAAAAAGCTGCTAACACTAGTGTGGTCTGGATGGGCTTCTCAGAGCAGCCCAGGGTCTCTGTAAATCAGGGTGGATCTCATGCTCCCCATCACACTCACGAAAAAAAAAATCCACCCTCCTCCTGGTGGCTCAGGAGGCCCCCGTGCCCCTTTCCCCCTCCCTGGCTTCTCACTGCAGCCACTCTCTAGCCTCCTTGCTGCACCACCTCCGGATCTTGACGTGTGCTGTTGTCTCCGCTGGCTGCTTTTTCATTGTTGTGGCACCATCACAGTTGGAGCCTTCTCATCTTTCAGGGCTCTCCTCTGAGAGACCCTCCCTGAGGGTCCATCTGAAATATGCCCCTGTGTGCGTCCCATGACCCAGGAACATCCCACTCTCTGAAGGCAGCTGTTTCTAGGGTCCTATCTGCTCCCTGCTAGACCGACTGAGATCAAAAGCTGAAAGTATGTTCACCCTACCCGAACATTCCTGGGCTCAGGTTCCCTGTGTGATGCACAAAGGACACAGACACACCAATTCCTTACTCGTAAGGCTTATTCTCTATCCCTTGAAGGTCCTGAGCACTTCAAGCCTCATTTTATTTTTTTTTTTAAGTTTATTTATTTATTTTGAGAGAGAGTGTGTGCGGGAGGGGCCGAGAGAGAGAAAGAGAGAGAGAGAGAGAGAGAGAGAGTCCCAAGCAGGCTTTGCACCATCAGCATGGAGCCTGATGAGGGGCTCGAACTCACAAACTGTGATATCATGACCTGAGCCAAAATCAAGAGTCAGACGCTTAACTGACTGAGCCATCCAGGAGCCCTAAGCCTCATTTTATACTTGCCTGTTGATTCTGTTTTCCTGGGTCCCCAGAGCTAACATAAAACTAAGCACAGAGGGCGGATTAGGAAGTGTTTGTTAAATGAATCATTTTCTGCCTGGGAAACTCCTATTCATCCCTCAAAACCCACCTCAAATGCCTCCCCCCCACCCCCCGAAAGCCCATCCTCACCCCAAAGGAGAGCTGTATTCCTTGCTCTAGGATCACCCAGCCCTGGGTCCTTCTCCAGCCAGTCCTGACCTAAAGGGGCTGGGAGTGTCCAATTGTCGGATAGTTTCACTTTATTTACAGAGCACATCCAAGTGTGAGCTAAGAAGTGAGTCCTTTTAAGCCACTGCCTGCTGGCTGCAGGATATAGTTTTCTCTCTCGGCTTCATAGCTCTGTCTAGCTCTCTTTGTTCCCAGTCGGCTTCTCCAACGTCCTCTCCCACTCTTCCCTTTCTCAGGTCCGCTGCTCCAGCCTTGCTGCATTCTGCCTCAGGGCTTTGCTAAGGCTGCCTCCCTGCCTAGAATGCCCTTCCTCTGCATCCAGACCATAGCACCCCTCAACATAAAGCTTCTAAATACAAGCTAAATTAAAATCTAAACTCTAGGGGCACCTGGCTGGCTCATTTGGAGGACCACAGGACCTTTGGTCTCAGGGTTGCGAGCCCCACGTTGGGTGTGGAGATTACTTAAATGAATAAAACTTAAAAAAAAAAAACAACAAAAACCCAAGGGGTGCCTGGGTGGTTCAGTTGGTTAAGTGTCCGACTATTGGTTTCGGCTCAGGGCACGATCTCACGGTTCATGAGTTCGGGCCCCACGTAGGGCTCAGTACTGACAACGTGGAGCCTGCCTGGGATTCTTTCTCTCTCCCTCTCTATGCCTCTCCCCCTCTTGGCACTCTCTCTCGCTCTCGCTCTCGCTCTCAAAATAAGTAAATAAACTTAAAAAAAAAAAAAAAAACAACTAAACTCCTGAACGTTCCCGTGTGGTCCAACCCTTAGGAATTCTCCAGCTCTGTGAAAAGAGGAAGGTAACTTCACGTCTCTGAGCCAGGCTGTCCTGTGTTAAATGTGGATGGTGGTACTCTTTCCCGCAGGCTCTTGGGAAGATTAAATAGATAAATGCGTGTAAAGCACTTAGCTCAGCGCCCGCTTCCTCGCAAGCATTCAATAACTGTTAGGAAAGAAAACCCTACCTCGAGATGTTAGTTTTCATGCCTTGCTTTTCTGCACTGCCTTATATGGAATCTTAGTCAATCCGGGGTACCCACATCGGGTAGAGGTGAATTCGGGCCATCGGGGCGGGAAGGCAAAGAGAAAAACCATCCAGGGCCCGTCTTTGACTTCCAGACCAGGCCCCCATCAAAGTTTTGAGAGGCAAAGCAAGAGCCAGGTTTGATTATAAAGCAAGAGGGGAGAACCCGAAGGCAGCCAGAAATGCCCTTTACCGGGAACTCACCCTTTACCCTTGAATAGGAAGAGGTTAGATGAAGAACCAGACCCCTTATCCCCCCATCCCGGGCTGAGTTAGGTGAAAGGGGGGGGGACAAGGTGGGGTTGCCAAAGACCGAAGGAAGAAGCTGGAGCTGAGGGGCAAGAACTCCAGTCCCTCCCTGGTAACCACCCATGCTGAGGGGATGCCTGGTGTAGGCCTTCCAGTGACACCTTAGTGCCCTGCGACTTGGACAAGCGCCCACCGAACTCCCACACAGACCCCCTCGTTGCAGTCCAAAAGAACAGAACACTTACAGCCCCAACCTACCTGACAAAAAAGGAGGGCTGGCCACGAGGGGGTGGATTGGCTGCAGGAGTCGTAGAGCAGGCTTTTCTTTTTGGTGGCCCAGCATCTGAGTCCCCATCCAAGTCTGGGGAGTCCCCATATGCCAAGGTAGACCCTCCCCCACCGACACCAGAAGCCTCCGAGCCAACAGTATGACTGATCAAACTACGGGCCTCAGTTCCCCCTTGGTCTCTGTGTCCTGCCCTTTGCAACACTATTTCATAGGTCGTCCTTCTTAAGCCGGAGGCTGTTTCCCCAGTGCTGATTTTGGACTTGGCCATGTCAGTTGCTTTGGCCAGACAACGATTTCCAAATCTGGACCTTAGAAGGCTCCCACGGTTCCACTTGTCCTCTGGTACCATTGGAGAACACATGTTGGCTAGCTGCTGGTCCGGGGATGTGAGACAGGGGGATCTGTGCCTCCTGGATATTCCACAGCCTCGTACCCAGAAGCAGAGCATGCCCAGCCAGCGGCAGCCTAGAACAAGCGCCCTTCAGCCGAGTCATAGACAACACGAAAAATAAACATTCATTTCTGCATGCCGTTGAGGCTCGGGGTTGTTTGTTACCCAGCAGTAGCAGCTAATACGCCGATGTATTCTTTTCCCAGGCAGCTAGGGCATCTGGATTCTGTGCCGAAGGCAGAAGTGTCCTCACCAGCCAGTTCCCTGGCATGATTTCAGGTGATCACTCTGACTGCCACCCCCCTTGATCTCTACATTCTCTAAGCCTGGTTTTGCAGCCCTCCTGCCACTTCCGTGAACAACTGAATGGTCTTCCAATACACGCTTTTGCTATTTAAATTAGCCAGAGGCAGTTTCTGTTGCTGGCAAATAGAAACCCTGACTTACATAAGATGGGGAACTCCCAGCATGTTACATTTATAATATAATTTTGAAACTGTTTGGGTTACAAGTATCAGAATTACCTGAGCACTAGTATCTTAAGCGACACAAACATCGTGATTTCTCACAAAAAGGAGTCCGGAGGTCAGAAGTTCCAGGGTGGGACAGGTGGCCCTGCGATTTCAGGGCTTTGGGAGGTGGCATCTCTGCACCTCGCTTAACGTGCTCCTCGTGGCCACAAGATGGCTGCAGAAGCTCCTGGCATCATGTCCTCACAGGAAGCAGTAAGGGAGGAAAGGGAGCAATAAGGCCTCTCCCTTGTCCAGAAACCCCCACCCCGACCTCCCCTGAAAGCCGGCTGGCCAGATCTGGGAAGTGTGCCCAGATCAAAAACAACCCCGGCAAAAGGCATTGCCAAGAGTGGCTCAGCCAAATCCTAAATTAACCCCCGAGGCTGGGCACGCTGTTGCTGGCACCAAATCAGGGCTCTGTTGGTGAGGCGGGAGAAATCGCTGCCGGAATGGCAATAAGCAGGGTCAGCGACAAGACATAAGCTGGGGCCTTGTAGGCAGGAGCACGGCTTCATGGCCCTCTTGCCCTCGGGACCCGCAGGCAGCTGGTGCCCGTGGACACTGGAGTGGATGAGGCTCTGCTCCCACCTCCCCATCCCAGGACCTCTCATTTGTGCAGTGAACATTCGGGCTACGCTTCCAAGGCCAGGTGCCCCTAATAAAACCCGTGCACTGAGGCTCCACCATGAGAAGCAAACTCTCCGGGGCCTGTGAGAACACAGGAGATGGAGCTACGTTCTCGGAGACAAAGCCAGGGGCGGGTTTCCAAGCTGGCCAGGTCCGGGGCAGATTCCCACCTCACAGAGCTCCCTGGAGGCCCCCTTGGCCTCGCTTGCTGCGAGGCCCCAGAAGTCACACTTGGCCTGCCTCTAGCGGGCCTGAATCCCACCATCCCGGGAGACAGCGTTTTCCCACAGCCCGAGCCCAGGTGTGGAGGGAGGCTCCTGCCGGCCGCATCCAGGGCCTTGGTGGGGAAATGGGACATCTGGAAGCAGACGGGCTTTCCCCAGGCTCCGTCCCTACGTGCAGTGGCTGGCCATTCATGGCCCAAGCCATCCTGGATGAAAGGTGAAGGGAGGAGATGAGCTGACAGGACCCAGAACCCTTTAGGATACCATGCAGAGAGGCCCGGGCAGGTCCAAGGACGAGTGTGAGTGTATTTGTGTGAGCAAGTGCGTGTGCATGTCACTCAGCATACGAGCAAGGCTACGTGTGAATACCAGTGTGACCATGTCAACGTGCATGTCACAGTGCACGAGTGCAGGTGTGCATGTGAGCTTATATGCATGTGCGTGCATTTGTGCAAGCATGTGTGTGCAAATGCATGTTCCGCCTTTCTCTGAAGGACACAAACGTTCACCAAGTGAAGATTCAAGCCAGTTTCTGCTAAATTAAAAACAGCTTTTTCGTGTTTAAAGTTTACAATACGAAAAATAATTTTCCTTTCTTCCGGGGGGGGGGGAGGTGGTGAAGAGGGAGGGGCAGGGGGCCCCTGAGAACATTCCATGAACCAGCCCAGACGGTTATGCACAATCGACCCAGTTAGATACGGCGTGCCCCCCCCCCCCCCGCCTCCCAACCCCACCCCCTGCGCCGGCACCCCTGCCAGCTCATTGGGGACAAGATGTTCTGAGGTGTGAGCTGATCTGGGGGGACTTGGAGCTGGCAAAAGATTCTCACTGCCCCCCTGAAGGGGCCATGCCTCTAGCAGGGAAGGGTTCTCTTTGGGGGAGCTCAGGTTGGGGAGGGGGGTGAAAAGGGACTGGAATGTTCTGGTAAGTCCCCAAGGGCTGCCGCTTTTATTTCAATGCCCCTGGCAGCATGGTCTCCTTCCTGGTTCCCAACCAAGATTTTATTTCAACACTGCCCCCCACCCACACATCCGGCTTCGCTCTGGGGCCCCGAAGGCTGCTGCACAGGAGCACCAGGCCTGTGGGTGCATTTTGAGGGTGATCCTGGAAGCCTCCCATCTCAGAAAGCTGTCCGTGGACAGCAGGCATTCTCCGCCAACATACAGCCTGGTCCGTGGCGAGGCCAGGCATGAGAGCCGGGGTTGGGGGCAATTCACGGGGCTCTCAGGCCCATATGGAATGGTGATGATTTCATGCTTCCTTTAGGACTGCCCTGCGTCTCCCCCATCATGGCCTCCAGGGAGAGGGGCTCCCTGGCTCCCCAATCTCACACCCCAGGACCGAGCAGATGGAGACAACCTGCCAGGAGCTGGGGGCTGTCTGGTGGCCGGGGACGAAGCCAGCAGGCACATGGAACAACCTGGAGAGAGTCTCACCGAAGGCCACCCAGCCCAGGGCGGATCTGTCTTCTCCTCCAGTCCCTAGGTGGAAGTTCTGGCCACACTTCCCACTGCCCCACGCCCCTGAGCCAAAGGCCAGCCTCTCTTCCAGCCCCTCTGCAATGCTGGAAAAGGGTGAGGAGGGGAGAGGAGCCCCTAACCACACAGAGGACGTGAGGAATCTGTGACCCATCAGGCCCCACAAGCTCAGCGCTGGGCCCTCTCCATCTCTTCACCATAACATTTTTATTAAATGAAGGAAAATATTAGGAGACGACATCTGCTAAGATATGAGGTTAATTCTTTACACGGTGAGTGGGTCACAGAGACACAACATCAATCGTCCGTTAGCAGCAGAAGAGACACTTTAAGTTGCCCCGAGGGTACACATCCCATTTATAAGATAGCAATGCCGGTGTCTTAAAAGAAGCAAAACAGAACCAAAGGAGGAAAAAAAAAACAAAACAAAACACTAAAACAGCAAAACCAAACCAAACCAGCTTTAGAGGCTTGACACCAAATCAAATGTGGCCAGAGATGCCGCAAAGCCCTTGAAGGGAAGAGCCTGCACCACCCGCCTGATCTCTCTTGCTGAGGGCACGGGCCCTGTGGCCTGACAACCGGAACATGGGATGGGTGGGGTGGGGGTGGGGGGCTGGAAAAAGGGAAATAAAAATCATCAGACTTGTGGAATGCAGACACACTGAGAGATTCTAAAGGTGTCCCCCTGGCGTGTCGGCCCACTCCTCACTGAGGACCCCTGAGACGCCCAGCACCAAATAGAAGGCTGGGAAACCATAAGGACCCTCCCTGAGAGCCGGCTGTGTTTTCTCCTTCTGAAAGTGGACGACAGAACACGTTGAGGGAGTTGGGACAGGAATGAAGATAAGTGCGAGACCCTCGTCCAAGGCCATCCTCCCCACCCCGGCGGCTCAGGCTTATTGGGGGCAGGAACATGCCCACCCTTGAAGTCAACCCTGAGCAGGGCGCACCCCTGCCACCTTACCAGCTCCTGGAGGTCTGTGTGTTACAGAGTTTGGGGTGTGTTTATTTTTTAAAAACGCACAGTGCAAGAAACTTGGGAGGGGGCAGGGTGCAAACCATGGGTTTGGGGCTCGACGCTAATGAGCTTGCATCTGAGCGTCTGAGACTGCCGAGCTGGGGGAGGAGAGAGAAGTGGGACGTGAGCCACACAACAACACCCCAAAGGAGACCCCGATTCCCTCCATGAGCGAGGATGTGGGGCGGGTGAGGAAACCCCCGCTGCCGTGACATGCCGGCCTCAGGGCCGGCAGGCTCCCTCGGTGGGCACGAAGCCAGGATCTGCTTCGGGAAGGAAGGAGGGACCCCAGGGAGGGGCCTTACCGACGCAGCAGGCCCCAAGATGTCAGGCCACGGGCCGGGGGGGGGGGGGGGGGTGGTTCTGCGGTCCTCAGCCCCGGTGTGCGCTCACCAAAACCCCTGGCAGAGACAGCATGAGGCTGGGCCGGGTCCCACGGGTCCCGGGAGCTACCTCCTGGTCCCGGACCGGGGCAGCAGGACGGGGGCACAGGCGATGCCCGCGAACGACTCTGGGAAGTGCAGGTCGCGTTCCCACTCGTCCGTCTCTGTGTTGTACACCTGCACGATGCCCGTCACGTTGTTGAGACGCCAGTTATAGCCCCCCACAATGTAGATCTTCCTGTCCAGCAGGCAGCAGCCGGCCTCTGACTGGCCAGCCCGCATGGGGCTCACGCTGGTCCACTGGTCTGTCTCAGGCACGTAGTACTCCACAGCCAGCACGTCAAAGCAGCGGTCCACGTGGTCCATGCGGCCCCCGAGGGCGTAGATGCGGCCGCCGGCACCCACCATGGCGTGAAGCACGCGGGGCTCGCTCATGGGCGCCTTGAACTCCCACTGGTCAGCGGCGGGGTCGTAGCAGTGCAGCGCCTTCTTGTCCTCCACAGAGATGCCGTAGCCCCCCGAAATGTAGAGGCGGCCCCCCGCCGAGGCGCCGGCGTGGCCCCAGGTGCGGCGCTTCAGAGAGCAGGCGTAGCCCCACTCGTTGCGCCGCGGGCAGTACCTCTCGACGGAGGCCAGGCTGCCGGCCCGGTTGCGGCCACCCGTGGCATACACCATGCCGCACAGCACGTTCAGCTGGAACTGGATGCGGCTCTCCTGCATGGCCTGCAGCCGCAGCCAGCGGTTCAGGTGGGGGTCGTAGCGGTAGCAGGCGTCCACCGCGCCCTCGCCGCTGCGGTACTGCAGGTGCTGGCCGCCCGCCACGTACACGAAGTTGTCCAGCACGGCCACGCACGTGTGGCTGCAGCCCACCTCCATCTCCGTGAGCTCACGGAAGTGGCGGGCACTGGGCTCGGGCAGCTGGTACACCTTGCTGCTGACGGAGCGGTCACTGTCCGTGTAGGGCGTGCCGCCGAAGGCGACCAGGGAGGGCACATCCGAGCGCACGGCCGTGCGCGGGGACTGCATCTCGTGCTGCCGGAAGGGGAGCACCTGGTAGTTGAAGGCCTCCAGCAGGTACTGCCGGCACAGCACATCCTCCACCATGATGTCCAGCGGCTGCACGCTGTCCACCAGGTCCGACGACCGCATGAGCGGGAAGCGGATGTGGCAGAGCACGTGGCTGGCGCGCGGCCGCCGGGCCGGGTCGTGCTGCAGCCAGCGAACCGCGGCGCGGAACAGGTCAATCTCGGCACAGCTCTGCAGCCGATTGCTCTGCAGGAAGAAGACGAGGCGCTCCAGCGGCAGGTGCAGGAAGTCCTCCTCCTCAGCAATCTGCAGGAAGTGCTGGAAGGTGAAGGCATCCACCGACTCCTTGAGCGAGGCCAGGCTGAAGGTGGTGGCCATGTGGCCGATGTTCAGGCAGGTCTCCACGCTCATGGCGGCCTTGAGGAACTCCTCGCACAGCTCCACCACGGGAAGCATCTGCAGGAACACGGCCGCACCCAGCACGTCCTGCACGCAGTCCAGGTCTAGCGTCACCTCGGCGCTATAGGCAAAGTCGATGATGTGCCGCAGGCCGCGGGCCGACACGCCTTTCAGCTCGATGACATCCTGGCTCGCCTCCCTCATGCCACCCGTGAACATGGCCCTGAAGTTCGGAAACACAGCATGCAGGCTCGGGGCTGCCAAGGGGCATCGTGGCCACCCAGGAACAGCCTGGCCCCTGGACACCATGCGCAGGGCACGGCCGGCCAGGGGAAAGAGGCCAGATGCTCGTTAAAGACACGCAAAAAAAAAAGAAAAGAAAGATTTTTAACCCACCCGAGCCACATGTCTTCCCACAAACAGCAACTCCCCACTCTGCCCCTCTATTTTGGGGCCGGGCTCAGCCCACCCAGGGGTGTGGAGTGCTGGGGCCCGCTCATGGCGGGGCAGGTACGGGTGGGCAAAAGAAGGCAAAACCTTGGTTTTGACGCCGGAGACAGGTGCAGCCCTACCTTGGCACCCGGCCCTGGAAGACCACACACACAGCAGGCTCAGGAGACAAGGTGGGGACCCCAAGAACACCGTGCACCATGGTTCTCAGAGCCCAGCCCCTCACCAGCAGGCACATGTGGGCCCGTGGCCCCACCTTCCCCAGCCTGAATCTCAGCCCTGTCACACAGGGATGGGGAGAGGGTTAGGGTTCCCCGGTCAGAGTACCCGCTAGGAGGCCCCACCCAAGGTCACTGCCATTTCCAGAGAGACGCCAGACAGTCAGGAAAGCCCCCCTCCGAGGATGACCCACAGGAGCCCTAGCCCACCGTGAGACTCCCAGTGACACCAGCTGTCAGCCTTTCTGCCTGCTCTGGAAAGCAGTGCTAGTGTGAGCACCAGTGAGAGAAACAGGACCTGGGTCAGAGCACCCCGTGGCTTTTGGGGTCCCCCATCAGGAGGAGGGGAAAGAACCCCAGCACCTGCTGGGAGTTCATCGGAGGTTCCTCTCACGGGGCAGATGTGCACTGTGACGGCTGACCAAGGAGAAGGAACTCCCCTCATCCATTCACCCAACGGATACCTGTCCTGAAGTCACACAACCAGCGTGGTCTGGGGTCAGGTCCCAGAGTAAAGACAGTTGAGCCACCAGCTAACAACTGCCCGCCCCTGTGAGCAGCAGCGCCATGGAGCCTTCTAGGAGCAGAGCTCGGGCAGCCCCCCGGACCCTGCCTCTTCTTGTCCCCATGAGTCCCATCAGCCCATTGAAGACAGAGGCAGCCACGGCGACGGGAGGGAGCTTTGCCTTTTAAGGCCTTGCCGGCTGCAGTGCCAGCGCAGAGGAGCCTTTAAAGGGCATTTCTGGCTGGGCCGGCCCACCCGTCCCCAAATCCAGAATAAAAATAGAAACGGCGCCCCAGATGGCTTGGCTGCTCCGTCTCCCCAGAATGGCCTTGTTGGGCCTGGGGGGGGGGGGGCGGGCAGCTGGGGGGCGCACCGGGCAAGCCATCCCAGCCTCGCCACCCTGGCCTCGAGGACCGTACAGGCCTCGGAACACGCCGAGGCTGGAGCTCCGAGAGACAGTCTGCAGAGGCACTTCAGCCACCACTGGCAAAGTGGGGCCAGAGAACCACCCCAGGACAGCGCCCCAGCTCTCTCTGGCAGGGTCACAGCCTGGCAGGAGGAACCGGCCAGCTGGTCACTGAGGAAATGAGGAGACTGTCCTCGGCCCGTGACAGCCCCCAGCTGGTGAGAATGGCCCTCGCCCTCCTCCAAGGGGCCCTCACCCCCCTGCCCAGCCCAGCGTAGGGAAGGAGACTTTAGGAGAAGACCCTCGCAGCAGACTGACCAGTACACCCAGCAAGGCCTCACCCGGCATGAGGGGACTGCAACACAGTCACAGGTACAGGTGGGGACCCCCATCTAGGCATCCCTCCTATCCCTCAGCCTGAGTAGAGGAACCACGAGGACAGAGACTTATGTCTGTCTTATCCCTGCTGGAACGCCAAGGGCAAGCATAGTGCCTGGGACACGCCAGTGTCAAACACAGACAGAGTGAAAACTTGGCCAAGCCCTGCCGCTCCCCCAGGGCAGAAACGGTTAATCCAGTGCCCACGGGCCACCTCCATCCCCCACACCTGTTCTGCTTGCCTGCACCGTGGCCCCCAAAAGTTTGAGAAAGTTACAAACCCAAACAAAGCTACAGGTTTACCGAAGGTGTGGCCAACGCCGGCCATTTTCCCTCAGCGACGTGCTGGCTGGCTGGCACTGAGATCACACTCCCTCTCAGTAGGGTGGGCGCTCTCCAGCCTGTCCCCCGAGACCTGGGCTCACCTGAAGTAGTCGCTGCAGGCGGCCAGGACCACCTTGTGCGCATGGAAGGTCTCTCTGTTGATGGTGAGCACGACGTCCAGGAGCTGGCCCTGGGCACGGAGGGCAGCGAGGCCCTGCAGCAGGCTGGTGCTATGACCGGGCGCTGAGAAGGTGCACTTGAGAGCTCCATTTTTGTCAGCCATGCTGCAGGAGAGCAGAGGTGGGGGCTCAGCTCAGCGGCCACAGGTCTGTCTGATCTCTTCCCCGGGGACACTGGGCTGGCTCGCCTGGGCTCTAAAGATGCCTGAGGCGCCAGCTCGCCAGGACCAGCCCTGGAGAGGCAGAAACAAAACCTGGGTCCCGGCCGCATCTGCCACCTGGCCACCAACTGGCCTTGGCAAAGGACACCGCTTCTCCAGCCTCCGTTTGCCACCTGTGAAAGGGGCAGGGTTTCTGCTCGAACTGAGGAGGCTCCAATGTCCCTTTTGTTTTTTCATTGAGATAAGATTCACATAGCATAAAATGCACCATTTCAAAGTGAACAATTCACTGACATTTCCTACCGTCACCGAACATTTTCATCCCCCGAAATGAGACCCCGTCCCCATCAGCAGTCACTCCCCTTCCCCCTCCCCCAGCCCCTGGCAACGGCCAATCTGCTTTCTGCCTCTGGATGTGGCCCCGCTGGACACTTCATGTAAATGGAATCATATACCGTGTGCTCTTTTGTGTCTGGCTTCCTTCACTCAGCATGTTTTCGAGGGTCATCCACGTCGTAGCGTGAATCGATGCTTTGCTCCTTTTCATGGCTGAGTAATATTCCATCGTGTGGCCAGACCGCAATTTCTTGATCCCTTCACCCATCTGTGGACATCTGAGTTCCTTCCACCCCTCCTCTTAAACTTTATTTCATTATTTTTCATTCTCAATGTGTCTCCTGAGTGCGTGTTCTGCAGTGCAGGACTCTTCATGTCACAGCACTGTCCCCCATACCCTAGCAAGCTGCCCTCCCCCCCACCGAGGGCAAACCTCTCTTCTCTCCCCTGCAGGGGCTGGGGGTGGGATTAAGGTGCCGGCACAGGGCCCCAGCACAGGCATGGAGGAGGAGCTCTATGACTGACAGCTTCCAGGGCAGCTCCGGTCCCCAGGGTTGGGGTGTCGCAGGCCAGGAAAGGCCAACCTTCTTGGAGGCCCAGCTACTCTGACACCTGCCCAGTGAGCTCCTTGTGCCCAGCACCCCAGGGGAGGGCAACCACATGACCACAAAGTCATTTTCTGAAGAATTTGCTTCTAGGGTATGGTGACTGCCCAGTCTAGGCGAAAGGCCCGTTGGTCCTACTTTCCAGGGACAGGGACACAATGAGTGGCTTGTCCATAGTCCCAGAGCTGTAAGACAACACAGCAAGATTTGAGCCCAGGCCCAGGACATGACAGAGTAGGTGGGATCTCCCTGTCTGTCAGGGTCAATGGAGCAGGGGAGGTGGAGGGGCATAGCAAATTGTGGGTAAGTCACAAAACCAAGAATATCTGCCCTACAAGCATGGGTTTACCTGTGGGGGCGGTTCGATGGGGGGATGGGGACAAGTGAAACAGAGGTTCCTGCACCTCAAAATAAGGACTCAGGAGGCAAAGGTCATCTTAGAACAAACAATAAAGCTTTAAAAAAGAAAGAGGTGGAAACAACCCAAAGGTCCACCAAAGGGCAAATGGAGAAACAAAATGTGGCCATCCACACAATGGAATATTACTCAGTCACAAAAAGGAATGAAGCTGAATCACGCTACAACGTGGACGAACCTCAAAAACAGGACACTGAGTGAAAGAAACCAGTCACACAAAGTCATAAATTGTATGGTTCCTTTTGTATAAAAAGTCCAGAACAAGCAAATCCATAGACACAGAAAGCAGATTAGTTGTTGCCAGGGGCTGGGCGTCAGGCGTATGGGGGATGACTGCTGATAGGCACAGGTCTCATTTTGAGGTGATGGAATTGTTCTGGAACAAGTTAGAGGTGATGTTTGCACAACACTGTGAATGCACTAAATGCCACTGAATTGTGCATTTTAAAATGGTGGATTTGGGGGGCGCCTGGGTGGTCAGTTGGTTGGTCTGACTGGGTCACTTGGTTGGTCCGACTGGGTGGTCCGACTTCGGCTCAGGTCATGATCTCGCAGTTTGTGGGTTCGAGTCCCATGTCAGGCTCTGTACTGACAGCTCGGAGCCTGGAGCCTGCTTCGGATTCTGTGTCTCCTTCTCTCTCTGCCCCTCCCCTGCTTGTGCTCTTTCTCTGTCTCTCTCTCTCTCTCTCTCTCAAAAATAAATAAACGGTTAAAAAAATTTTTTTAATAAATAAATAAAATAAAATGGTGGATTTGGGGCACCTGGGTGGCTCAGTCTGTCAAGCATCCGACACTTGGTTTCGGCTTGGGTCATGATCTCATGGTTCATGGGTTCAAGCCCTGCACTGGGCTCTGCACTGACATTGTAGAGACTGCTCGGGATTCTCTGTCTCCCTCTCTCTCTGCCTCTCCCTCCCCCTCCCTGCCCCCAAGATAATTAAAAAAAAAAAAAATTAAAATGGCAGATTTTAGGTTATGTGAATTTCTCATAAAATTTAAATAAATAAAAATAAACAAAAGGACATGCGGGCCTTCTCAGGTCCTGCATAAACCCTGCCGTAACCACCAGCACCCCCACCGTATACGAGGATCATTGCTTCATTCACCCCCACATCCCCTCCCTTCCAGCATCACCGTCCCCTCTGCCGTCTCATCTTAGAAAACTTGTTGACTGCCTTAAAGAATGAATGGTTTAGGCGGCCCTACTACATCATTTCACCTCCCAAACGTTAACAGGAGGGAATAATGCCATCACCTCTAGGGTCAGGCCCCTGTAGGGTCAAGAACCCCCACCAGGACTCTCCCAACCCATGCTTCACCCCACCCACCCCAAGGCAAGGCCAAGTATTCTGCTCTCTCCCCAAGGCCCCCAGCTCTCCGGAACTTGCTTTCCCATTCCTGGGACTAACGCCTGCCCACAAATGAGGGCCAGGAATGTGGGCACTGGTCTTTCCAAGAAAGCAGGAGAAAGAAGGCTCCTCAGCCCCCACTGTCCAGCAGCTCCCCAAACAATACCATGGATAAAAGAGCAGATGCCCAGCACGGGGCATACCGTCAGCACTCAATCAATGCAACTGCTGCCAGCTGGAGGCCTCTGCCCTGGCACAGGCTACCAGCCTCAGTGGCCCTTCCAAGAGAGCCTCAGGAAAGGGAGGCAAACCAACCAAGGGGCAGAGGGGCTGCAGGACCCTGGGGTGCTGGCAATAGGCCTGCAAGGTCCCACACCTTTGGGACCCGGTGTGTGGGAGAAAGGGACATAAGACACAGCATAGGGGACATGGGACACGGCAGGGAGGACATGGGGAAGTGGAGGGGGATACAGGACATGTCTGGGGGACATGGTCTGCACTTGGCAGAAGGCTTTCCCATCCCGGGAGGAGGGAACGCATGTTTCAGAACCCAGCACCATGGTCACCTGGGCCGGTAATGCTGGGATGCCAGTGGTGCCCGTGGCCAGACCCTGGGTTTGCCTGTGAGGTTTGACACGCAGCCCCGCTGAAGGCCACAGAGGGAGGGAAGGAAAGGGGCCCAGAAAGACCCCAAGTCTCTAGCTTGGTCTGGCCACCTCTCTCTGCCAGGTAGAAGGGATGCCCGTGTCACATGCCCTGTGCCCCTCCCACATTGCTACATCTAGCCCGTCGTGCCTGACCAGGCCGCCGCTGGGACTTCAAGTCTCTGTTCTTCCAGTTTCCCGAGACCCCACAGTGGCCCCAAGTTCTGAGGATCACAAAGAGAATGTCACTGGCTCACAGATCCACCGGCTTCAAAGCGTGGCCATCCTCTGGCCAGGGCTGCCCGATGGGGTCTCACTGTGCCTTCTCACTGACATCCTCCAAGGCCACATGCCGCATGAGCCTCTAAGGACCCTTGAGGTGCTCAGATCTGTGCACCCTTCCCCTGACCCTCCTCTCACCTCACTGGCCTGTCAGCCCCTTGTCCCTTTCTGGTGGCAGGGACCATACAGAATGAACAAGATGGAGAGGGCTTGCCCTCACTGGGTGCACAGTCTGGGGAATGGAGACCCAAAGTGGTCGAACCGTCCAGAATCAGCTTCGCACTGCAGCTCTGAGTACCTCACAGCTGGGGAGGGGACAGGAGCCCGCAGCAGAGATGTGCAGAGGATAGGGTGCCCCTAGCCCCACCACACCCACAGTTAAGACAGTGACACCCAGCCTCTCCCTTGGAGCAGAGGGCTTGGCCGCATCCTGGGGATTGGCCCCAAAGTCCCAGCTTCCACAAAAGGCCTGTCCTGAGAAGCCAACCCTCTCCCTGGGGCCCCTGGGGCCCCTGGGGCCCAGACAGCACAGGGAACCGCCTTTCCCCACACCACAGGGCCCTCTGGCCTGGGGCCAAGCACTCTACCTCTCTGTGGAGCAGAGTGGCCCAGGGGTCAGGAATAGCTGGTGTGACCCCTCAGAGCCTCCCTCCCAGGGCCAGGGAGTGGAGAAGAGGCGCGTCTCCAACCCCACCACGCGTGTGAACAGGGACTATGTCAAGACACAGACTCACACTCAGCAGCTAGGGGCAGCCCCGGGGATGGCAGTGCCACTCTGTGGACACCTTGCCTCACAGACTTTGTACATGTGTGCCCCTACCCCAGCCTTTGCCGTTACGCTTCATTTTTTTTCTTAGAAGTTGCTGGGAGATTGTGCGGTAGAGCAAAAGGACTTTGTGTGCTTCCTCTACGCCCTAAGAACTGTCGTGCCAATGCATGCTTCCAGCAGAAGAAAGATCTCACACCAGGGGCAACTTCATCCTGGAACTGGTCGGTTCCTGGCCATACATATCTACCATGGTTCTTCATATAAAAAGAGCACCAAAAAATCAATACAAAGTCAGTAACCTCACAGAAAGGTGCACAAAGGATGGTTCATAGGAAAGGAAGCACAGCTGGCTGGAGAGACCTAAGAGTCAGAAGGGCTCACGATAAAATACATGCACACAGCAAGGGACCGGCTTCACCCTTCATGTGAGCAGAAGCATTGTGGCTGGTAGCCAAGACTCACATCAGTTCCCAGTGGGAATGTGAAGTGAAACAACACCCAGGAAGGCAGTTCAACAGACCTAGCAAAATTCTAAAGGCTCACGTCCTTGGCCCAGCAACTCTACTTCTGGGATTTATCTGAGATATACTTACGTGTGCAAGATGAGGGACGCAGGAGGATATTCACCAAATACCGTCTCTGGGGGCCAAAGATGAGAAACCAGCTAAACCCCTTCCAAAGGGGTATGAAGAATTATTGGACCTTCTGACCAAGGGCTGCCCTCAGCTGAGCACAGGGTCCGCGTGCACCTCAAGCATTAAAATGCTCCTACACAGGAGTTAGCCCAGAGCCCCCGACCAAGCCCACCGCACAGCTGCTGACAGGGTATGAGACCTGAGCTGTGCTGAATGGGGGGGAAACGGCCCCTTTCTGCACACACCTCGTCCTCCTCCAGGCCCTTCTCCTCATGCCCCTGGCAAGGCTCACTGTACCCTCCAAGGCTGTTTTCCCCCTCTCATCTCATAGATGGCACAGCTGTCCCTGAAGCCCCCATCAGCACCCACCACACACACCTCACAGCCTCTGGGGAGTTCGGGGAAGGAGGGAGAAAGCCAGCTGGAGTCCCCAGGACAGACAGGCTCGGCTGGGCGGAGGTGGGCAGGAGGAGGAGGGAGGGCTGAGGCCTGGGACCGATGACTAAGGGTAGGACCCATTACTCAGGCCAGCCCAGACAGGGGGCGGCCGGCGCGGCGGGGCCACGGGCCCCCAGGAAGGCGGCGGCGGCGGCCCTGAGCCTGTCCGAGTCTCCAGACGGCCACCCGAGCCACGGTCACCCGCACTGAGTCATCGGAGCCAATGCGTCAGCAGCCGGGTCAGGATGTCTCTGGAGGCCGCTTACTGCCGCCCCAGCTGCACCCTTGGCCTGGATCTGGCCTCTGAGGGGCTACACATGCCCCCCTCAGGCCTGGCCTGAGCTCAGGGCTGTCCTGACCCCATACTCCCACACTGCATCCCCCAGCACTGTCATTGGGCACCTCTGGCCAGGCCTAGGCCTCTACCGGACATGGGGACACAGCCACTGCCTCCCTTGGAGTCTCCCCTACACCAGGGCTAATGTAAAGTGGGACCGGGCAGGGTGAAGACCCCAGGGGGACTATCTGTGGCAAGATCTCCACAATCCCCTGGGGGTCCACGGCCAGCCAAGCCCTTTGCCCACCTCGTCTCCAGCTCCTTGCTGACACACCCCCGTGTGGTCTCCTTCCCCACACAGAGCAGTCCTTCGTGGGGTCACCCCCAGAATACACCATGGGCTGGAATCCTTGTTTGAGAGTCTGTTTTAGGGGGACCCAACCCAAGACAAGATGGCCAAGTGGGGAAGGCCACAAGAAGTGCAGGACCACACCAACTGCCGTCCCCACGCCCCACTGACAGGGCCCCACAGTGGACGCGGGGGCTGCCCTGGAAGTGACACCTGGTGGGGTGGGTGCTCCCCAACTCCTGCCCTCATCTGGCTGCTGGCCCTGATCCCCATAGTTGGTTTCCCGACCCTACAGGAGAGATCTGAAGCCCCGGAACAGTTCTTTTCATTGGAATGTCAAAAAAAAAAAAAAAAAAAAAAAGGAAAGGAAAGGCAAGAACAAGAAAGAATTTCATGGAAACATTTCTTTGGGGTTTTGTAAAATCCTTTCCCACCCCCACATGGAGCCCGAAGCTCGGGCCAGAACAGAGTCTGACGGTATTGCCCCTTTAACATACTGTTCTGACATGCAAATTCCCTCACTTCCCCTCAAAACGGAGAGCACTTCCACTTTCAAAGCCAATTTCGGTTTTATTGTCCATGTGGCTCGATAGAGCGCAGCAGCACAGCACAGCTGGTTGGCTCACACCCCGGCCGACGACGTACCAGGGAGCTGCAGGCCACTCCGCCCGAGGGTCCCGGGTGCGTCAGCAGGGAAGATGCTGCATTTCACAGGAGAGAGGGGAACAGAGACTCAGAGAGGGGGACAGAGACCCAGAATGAAGGGGAGAAGGAGACTTGTGGGGGGTGGGGTGGAAGAGAGACCCAGAGAGGGAGACAGAACCCAGGGCGGGGCGGGGGGGGGGGGTAGTGTTGGAGAAGCTCTGGCGGCCAGCTGGTCCACCTCTCTGCCCTATTTCACACAACACCCTCCCCTACCCCCTGTCCTCCAGCCATACCGGAAACTTCTCTGCCTTCTCTCTCCCGTCCACCTCTGACTCTTTACAAGGCAGGCCCACTGACTGAGCACATGCCGGGCCGGGTTCTTCACGTGCAACCTCATGAATCTCCCTTCAAGACAGGGAAACTGAGGCCCAGCGCAGCCCTGTGCGCAAATGTAGTCGCAGGCGACTCCAGCTTCTTGCTATACCGCAGCCTGCTGACTGCCAAGGCCACAGCACTGGCTCCTGGACATGCAGCTCCGTGGGTAAAAAGTGCATCTAAGCCAGAGTCCCACATGCCCCACAAAGGCAGACGCCCCCAGCTACTGTTGCCATGGTTCCCACAATATTTCACAGCTCCGGGTACTGTGCTCCCAGCCCAAAGGATAGAGTCACCATGTTTTGGCACCTTGCACGGGCCCTCAAATGCTGAGGCTGGCCAGCAGCCTCCATGCTCACGTCAGTGAGCTTTCTCCTGGGACTGCTCGCCAGAGGCCAGCCCGCCCTCCTCACCCCTCAGGCGGCAACAGGCCCATTCCTGGGGCTACCCTTCCTGATAAGCTCCAAAGGAGCTGCCTGCAATTGTCTCATGAGGCTTGACCCCTGGGCTCCCAGGGGCGCAGACAAAAGACCAGAGCTTCTGGGTGGACAAGCGTGGAGCCCAGGGGTAGATGCAGGTCCTTCGCTGCAGCGTCCCAGCAGGCCCGGTCACCAAACCACTAACAGAGACCCAGAAGGGACAAAGACTCAGAGGGAGAGGGAACAGAGACCCAGACAGAGGAGGACAGCCAGCCAGGGAAGGAGACAGAGACCTAGAGAGGCAGAGAAGAAATACAGCCAGGGCCCCCGGGCCCCACGTTCCCCCACCAAGCCTGGGCCCTCTCCATGCTACCAATGGTTGTTTATTTCTCACTCCTAGTCATCATGCTGGTTGTTCTCCCATGTCTGCTTCAATTATTTAAAACACGATGCCCAGAGCCAAGGCCTACTATCTGTGCACCCTGTGAGTAAATCTGTGTATCCCGGGAGGGCAGGTGCACCAGGCCAATGGGGTCTCACCCAACTGCCCCCTACCCAACCTGCCTCCAAGAACCAGAGGCGTGGGCATGACGAAGGCCCACTGTGAGCCCATCCTGGAAGCATGTTGCCTGTAGAGATGCCCTCCCTGAGCCCTGCAGAGGAGCCCCAGGCCACGCCAGCCTACTTCACCTTCTTCATGGCATCACCATCACAGCCATCTCCCTATGTGTATATCCTTACCTCCCGTCCGTCGGGGTTCGTCAGGCAGTAACAGGGTGACAGAACAGAGGGGCTGTCAGGGAGCTCCCAGCAGGAAGTGACCATGCAGCCTGCAGGCCCCTGGGGCTGGCAACTCCTGAGAGCCCCCACGTGACAGCCAGGGAGGCTGAGGTGGGGAGGAGGTCATCAAGGCAAGCGGGCAGAGGTTCCCACATCCACCTTGAAAGAACCATCCTGAACCTCCCAAGGGCCCGGCATGGGGAGAGAAGTAAACTCCTCAGGACTTGGCGTAGAGGCTAGGTTCTGCCCCCACACAGCACAAGCCTGCCAATCAGAGCCCAGCAAGCCCACATGGAAGCCCCCCGCAATTCCAAGTGCACAGAGCCTGGCATGGGGTGGCCACGCTCAAGTGTCGGTTCTACTCAAGGCGGGCCCTGACAGCTTGGCCATCCTGCCCTTCTACGACAGGGACAAACCACATGAACCCCTGCCTCCCCAAATATTTACTGGGTCCTTGATGAGAACTCTGCAGACACTGCCCACCCTCCCACCGGGGTAAGGCAACAACATCAAACCCCATCTTTCTCCTGCCTAAGCCCCCCATGGCCCTCCACAGCCTCATTCTTCATGGGCCGCTGTCAGCCCAGTGCCCCTCAAGCTGGGCTGTGACCTCCTGCCTGGACCCTGGGCCATATCCCGATCTCTGAGTGAGCCCAGAACACATGGGGACCTGGCCACTGCTGATCGGCCAGAGGACCCTGTGGGCAGCACCCCTTTGATCCCATACCTGCCCAATTCTGGCCCTTCTCAAGCCTGGAACAAAGAAAAGGGGACACCCAGACCCTACTTCCCTCACCAGCAGCAAGCTCTCTGCCTTCACAGTACCTCCGCCCCTCCCTGTCCTGGTGAGTGAGCACCCACTCCATACTGGGCTGGAGTAGGTGCAAACCTGGCTCCCAGCTCACCTCTCGGTAGGCAGTTTGGAAAGGAGGATACCACTATTATCTTACAGATGGGGACACCGAAGCACAGAGAGGTTCAGGCACCCGACCGAGGCCACAGAGCACACAAGAGGCGTGGTGTCAGCCGCTCCATAGCCCCAGGTGGGTAGCCCCATATCAGCTCCATGATGCAGATGGGGAGACCAAGGCTGGGAGAGCTGAAACCACTCCCTAAGGACACTGAACCATGAGTGAACACAGAGCTGGATAGCGGGAAGATCCAGATGTGGCTCCTCAGTGTTGGCCAGGGCCAGGGTGGAGACTATCCCACTAATCCTCCAGCCACTACAAGGGATGTAATCCCATCCTGTCAGGTCACTGGGAGAGTGGGAGAGCCCCATCCAGGCCCCGAGGCTTCTCTGACCCCCAACCCAGCTCTATTTGCCCCCCGACTATTGCTCCATCGGGCACACCACCAATCTGTTCCCAGCCTACCTCCCTGAGGCCGAAACAGGAACCTCACCAGGGCAGGGCAGGATGGGTTCTGTCTCCTGCTGTGTTCCAGTACCTGGCACCGTGCCCAGCACGTGCTCAGAGCTCAGTCATGCTCATTGGTTAGATGGCTGGATGGCTGAGTGGGTGGATGAGTGGATGGATGGATGGACGGACGGACGGACGGACGGACGGATAAGTGGGTGGACAGGTAGGTCGATGAATTGGTGAGGTGGCAGGTGGATGGCTACCAGGTGGCAGCATTGGCTGGAGCCCGACTCATATCTTTGCTTGCTGCTGATAGCTACCGCATATGTCTGCCCTCTTTGTCCCATTCATTCAACCTCCTGCTCCTAGTTCTGGGACTGAGTATGTTATCCTTTGATTGGGCTCAATCAGGAAGCCCTCAACAGGATGTTTTCTGGAACGTCTGGCCTCCACACTTCGCTCATGCTGTTCACCATGTTGAAGGGCTGACTCCTCCTGCCTCCCCCGCAACCCTCCTCCTTATGCCACACTTCCAAGTCCACCAACTCTTCCATGCACTCTGGCACATTACCCTCCCACCTTCTGAAAGTAGAAGGGTCTCCCCATGGCCATGTTTGCCCTCGCGCCCCAGCCAGGGTTCTCCACAGCCTCCCTTTCGCCTCAAAGCCCAGCCAGGGCCTCCAGGTGAGGGGCAGCAGGGGCAGACTCGTGGACAAGTCTCAGGTTGAGGCTATGCCTATTTCGTTCCCACCCACTGACACAAGGCTGATCCCAGTCGGAGCCCATCGCCCCGCATATTACCCCCACCACACTGGGCTTGACGATGGAACCACTTAAATAAGCAAAACCTCTGCAGGTCAGGCAAGTAGGCCCATGGCTACATGGCCCCAAAGCACCACTCAAAAGCCCAGTGAGATTCTAGCACTGCCAAACTCCAGCATCTCGGCGCCAGCCCGGCCACCTCCCCTGGCAGGGCAGGTGTTAAGGCCCTAAAAGGGACAGTTCTGCCAAATGGCACATGCTCATGACCAGTGGTGCTAGGCCAGACACAGGCAGATGCAGACATGGAGATGGCTCAGCCCAGTCCTTCCAACAGCAGCACAAATCCAGGCATCAGAAGGAGCCTGTCATGAATACCTCCATTTTAGGGGGTGCCAACATCCCTCCCCTCTTCAGATAAGGGTTTCCTGTTTTCCTCAGGGAGCCTCCTATGCCCCCGTGGTAGGAATCAGGAGACCCTATCCCTGGGCTGAAAAGGGAGACTGGTGACCAATTAGAGCCTCCCAGATCCCTGCCTACACTGATTGGTCCCAGGATGGGGGTGTGACCCATGTGATCCAATCAGAATCCTCCCTGGGACTTTTGCTGGAGCTACCAAAGTGGAGATTTGCCTTTCCCCTGTGATTGCTAGGATGACGGGGAGCAAGAGGGCTGAGAGAAAGGAGTCACAGATTCCAAGGGAATCCTCTGAGCCCTGAATCTCAGTGTACCTAAAACTAGAACTCTCCCTGAATGGTTTTTTTATGTGAACAATGAACCTTTTTTTTTTTAATGGAACACTTTATTATCTATTTAATTTTTTTTTTTCTTTTAGAGAAAGAGAGAGAGCACATGCAAGCAGGGGAGAGGGGCAGAGGGGAAGAGAGGAGAGAGAGAAACAGAGAGAGACAGAGAATCCTAAGCAGGCCCCATGCTCAGCACGGAGCCCGATGCAGCACACGCTCCCACAACCCCAGGATCATGACCTGAGACTAAATCAAGGGTTAGACGCTCAACTGGCTGAGCCACCCAGGCGCCCCTGAACTTTCATTTTCTAATTGAAGGCAGAGAGTTGAGTTTCTAGACTTCATAACCAAAGGGGGCTTTCGACGTCAGAAATCTCTGATCCAGGGCTCCTGTCCACCACACTGCAGATGAGCCTCTAAGAAAACCACCATGGAATGAACACTTCTCCAGCTGCTGCCTCTCCCTACCCTGCATTTAATCTTCCCACCCCGGGGGGGGGGGGGCGGGGGGGAATGGGAGGAGCCGGGGGGCGTTGAGGAAGTCCAACCTGGGCAATTGGCAGCAAGTGGGTAGTGGCCATACTCAGCCTGAGTCCTGTCTGCCTGTGACAAGACAGCTGGCTCCCCATGAAAGGTCAGCAAGCCACCCGTGGCCCCCACTGCGAAAGTTCAGCAACTCTAAATGCTAAAATGCTGGCGGCAAGCCTAAGGCTGGAGCTGCAGGCTGCTGCAAGTGACTCACGTGGAGCATAAACATTTGTGTGCTCCCAACTGCCCTGCCTTACCCCCTTGCAGGCCAGAGAAGGGGAGAAAAGAGAGCGGGAGATGCCCTCCAGGGACCCCCCAGACTTCACCAAGGCAAGCACGTGGTTACCACTTTTAAACACAGTCCTGTGAGTTGTCCATGTGGAGGCTGCCTCGGGGATCCTCAGTGGGGCTCCCGTACCTGCCACCCCCTAAACCCCGCCTTGGGAGAGTGCCCTACTCTGGGCTCCGGTCTCGGAAGATTCTGGTGATCACGTCTCTCTGCTCTGCTTCCTTCGGCAGGCTGCTTCAAATTCTAACATCCCGTTGAGAGGAGAGCTCTCCGGATATGCAGCCCAGCCCAGCCCGCTCCCGCTCCCGGCCGATCCGTCTTTGACCCCTGTGGAATTCTGCAGTTGTGGCGTTAGAAAACATCTTCGGCCTCAACTCGGGTGACCCCCCTCGAGGCCTTTAAAAGCCCAAAGGTCCACCCCTCAAGATTTCCTCCAGGCTGAGCTGTTCAATTCCGGAAGCTGCTTCCCTCACAGGAAAGGTCTGCGATTCCCCAAAGGTGCCGGTTACTTCCTCCCGAATCACAATATTTTCAGTGTGCGGTGAGGCGGTGTGCGCGAAGCAATCGGCCCCTCGGCTGCTCGGGGTCTGAAACCACGCTGGCTGTGCCCCAAAACCCGCTCCGCCGAGGAGGAATGCTAGGGAAGCGCTCTCGTAGCCGTGGGGGATGAGTTCTGTGAATCCTGCGCGGTCCTCTCTGGAGAGAAATGGGAAAGGGGCGGGGGGGGGGGGGGGCGGAGGAAGAGACTGGAGACTCGGGGTTAACAAGTGTTAAGAGCTCGTCTGCACAGCTGCGGAGCGGCTACCACAGGAGGAGGGCGGGGCCGCCGGCAGTGGGGACCCTGCGGCCCGGGCCCCCACTTCCCACTGCAGGCAGCTGGACAGGGAGAGCGGCCGGCCGTTTCCCGTCCTCCGCACACAGCGCTGAGATCCTGTTCGTTAACTAAGTGAAGCACCCGCAGAAGGGGACCGCTCACTGGCTTCTCTCTAACGGGCTGGTTCACTGACCAACATGCCCGCTCCTGGTTCCCTACCCAGACCGTGCCGTTAAATAAAGCGAGGGAACGGAGGATCCTCACCCAGCGGAGTGCGGAAGGCTGTTCCAGAAGCCTCTAGGTCAGGCCAGGTCCCCTCGAAAACCTATCCCAGGCTATGTGTGGGGTATTTGCTGGAGCAAATCGGAGCCACCACAGGGAGGCTCTGCCCTTAGGAAGCATACATTCTAGGGGACACGGGTCTTTAAGCACACAGAATGTACTGTGATCACAGGGCGGAGGATGCAGAAAGGCAAGTGGACAGAGCCACCAGGCCCCAAGAAGGCCACCCGGGGGCTGTGCAAAGCACAGGGACGGGACACTCCAGCCAAGAAGAGCCAGGTGGAAGGCCCAGGAGGGGTGGCAGCAGAGTGCTGTTGGAAACCAGCAGGGCTGCAGAAGCACAAGGACACAGCGGGTGGGCAGGGCCTCACTGTAGGGTGGGGGTGGGGGTGGGGGTGGGGGTCCCATGGAGAAGTAAAGTTTGTTCTGAAAGTGAGGAAGCCCTCAGGCAGGAGGCAGGCAGAGCCACGTGGTCTGATGCCTGTCTTGGGAAGGACCCCCTGGAGGGCAGGGCAGCAGCCGCTGGGAGGGCAAGAGCCAACGATGGCGGCTCAGAGCAGGGATGAGGAAGAGATGGAAGAAGGGGCCAGACAGGGATGTGGCTCAAAGGTGGAACCAACATGGGGGGCCAAGAGATGAGGGGAGGAGACAGCAAATAAACGTGTGTGTGGTGAGTGCTCTCAAAGCGAAGCTTCCAGCAGGGGTGCGGAACCCAAACAGGAGAGACCTCCCTGGGTGGCTAAGACTAGGCCAAAGCCTCCTCTCAGGAGAAGGGACATTCCTGGGACCAGCAACTGCTCGCTGGAAGACCTGGGGCCCTTGAGCAAGGAGAGGCACAAGGGCACAAGGGCTTTCCAGAACAGAGACAAGCCCTCAAGCCCTCCGGGCTGCTGTCCACCTCTGCCCCCCATCTCCACTGGATGCTCACAGGCAGCACATCCTCAGGCAAGTGGGGCCTCATCCTATCTCCTGCCAGCTCACCTGCCCACCTGTCGATAACCAGTACTCACTCCCCGGTCTCTGGAGGGAACCTGAGAGCCAGTGACTCCGTGCCTGGCCTCCACTGTCCATCAGCACATGGCACAAGTTCAATCTCGAATCTTCCCCAAACTCATGCCCACCTCACCATCTCTACGGCTCCTAACTAGGTCCAGGCCCCCTCGTCTCTCGAAAGAGGGGTCCTTCTGAAACATAAATCTGACCCAGGCTCCCCTGACTCAACTTTTGCACCCCCTGAGTCTCCTGGCCTCCTCCTTCCCACCCTCTCCAGCTCCTCTCTGCCCTCATGACTCCTGAAAAGCCAGGCTGCTCCTCCTTCAGAACCTTCACATGCCACTTGCCCATACCCAGAAAATAGTCTACCTCCCACGACCCCCTTCCTCTGAGCTGATGACACTAACCGTCAGACTCAGCTCAGCCACATCCATGAGGCTCTCAGAACCTTCCAGAAAAGGCAGCAACGTCCAACTTGGCCTCAGGATCATTTATGGCAAGTGTAAAGAAATGACTACACAACTGTCCTGCTAACCCCGCTGGCATGTCCCACGCGGGTAAAGCCTGTCTGTCCTGGGGGCCCAGGGCTAGCGTCAGGCACAGCAGCAGGCACACAGGAACCATAGGGCAATCACCAGAGGAAGAGAAAGGCGTCACACGAGTCCCGTCCGCAAGAGAAAGGAGCCAGAGCCAGGGATGCCAGAAGCCGCCTATGTGGAGGAATTGTTTCTATCTGGGCCTTCCTCCCCTCCCCTTCTCCAGGGCCTTCAACCCCAAGTCTGTAACACGCCCTAAGACCAAAGGGTAGCAATGCAGAGAAAGCCCCGCTGTTAAAGTGTCTGGGGTGGGCGATACGCGCGCAAACCTCCGACCTGGTCTCGCTAAGCTCTCCCGTGTGGATCGGCAATAAAAAAGAATCGGCCTTGAGAAAAGTGGGATGACACACCGCATGGGCTCCCTGGAGATGGCACTATGATAGCAGAGGCTAATAAAACCTTTCTACCCCTATGGCCGACGACAAGAAGGCCGTCCCCCAGGGGGGTCGCAGCTACCAGGTGGAAGCCGTCCAGCTGTGAGACAAATGCTCCACAATTCGGGGTGAAGTGAGTGGTTTTCAGAGCAATTTCACATCGTGAGCTTGCAGGACCCTGCTGGCGAGGCGGTGAGGAAGGGGGGCGGTGAGGAAGGGGGCACCTCACTGCCTGAGGAGGAGCTGAGCTTCTCGGGCCCGGGCCCTCTAGCACCTCCGGCCCAGCGCTCCCTCCAGCCTGCCTCAGACTCCACTGCCCCCACCCCAATACTCTGTAGCGACCCACAGAGCTGTGCTCTGCCCTCTGTTGCCGGGTGCGAGGCTCGCCTGGAAGCGCCTGCCCTCTCCATGTTGCAGAAGCAGCTTGGACTTGATGTGTTCCATTCTCCTACTGCCCCTGCCACTGACCCTCTCACGGCCACCAAGTAAGAGTGCCACCATCCTCCCCACTGCTCAGGACAACTGCATGTTTGTGTCCCCCTAAAGTGCACACGTTAGTGTCTAACCCGTGATGTGATGGTATTCAGATGGCCGCGGGGGGTGCTTTGGGAGGTGATTGGGTCATGAGGGTGGGGCCACGAATGGGATCAGTGCCCTTATAAAAGGGAACCCAAGGGTGCCTGGATGGCTCCGACTCTTGATCTCGGGGTTGTAAGTTCGAGCCCCACGTCGGGTGTAGAGATTACTTAAAAATAATAAAAATCTTAAGAAAAAGAAAAAGGGGTCCCAAAGAGCCCCCTTGCTTCTTCCATCACGAGAGGACACAGGAAGAAAACAGCCATCTGTGAGCCAGGAAGTGGTTTCAGCAGACACCAAACCTGCTGGTGCCTTGATCGAGGAATTCCTAGCCTCCAGAACTTTCAGAAATGTGTGCATTATTTGTAAGCCACCCAGTCTATGACATTCAGCAACCAGAATGGACTAACACACCAGCTTTCTCTTTCCCCCCCTGCCACACTGACTCGTAGGCAAGACTTGCCCAAACCCCACAATCCCCTCGTGCCCCCTGCGGCTGCAGCGGCCAGAATGTTGGCGGCATCAGGACTGCAGGGTGACGTCGCCATCTCGACATTAACATTTCGACGCACACGCCACATCCAGGTGCACCCTCACATAGGTCACTTCGTCCCAGATACCCTTCCCAGTCGGCCTTCCCGGATGAGCAATTTAAGGCACGAAGGGTTGCAGACATGCCCGACGTGTACGGTGAGTACCTGGGGCCGCCCTGCTTGCCAGAAGGAGGGACCACAGACACAGGGGGCTCTGATGAGGCCCCCGATACCACCAGATCTCCCAGAATTCTCAAGGGGAGGAGCTGAGGCCCCATCTCTGAAGAGTCAACACTCCCTCTCTCCCTCCTGGCTGAAAAGAGGAGAAAGCCAAAGGAACAAGAACCTTCTCAAAAGGCCAAAAGGTCCCCCAGTCTTTCACACAACGGTTGGGGGGCTGGACTCTTCTAGGGCCTCGGGGCTGAGTGGTGACAATCTAGGGCACAGGCAGAGAGGGCTTGTTAAGAAAGTTTAAACAAGCAAAGGTCACCAAGCCAGAAGCAGATGCCTCGCTGAACTGCCAAACCCGCTCACGCTGTGTCTGGGCCATAACTTCCCATGAAAACACCTGCGGCCGGCACGTCCCTTACCGGATACCCTCGACTCAGCCCCCGGGAGCAGCGTGAGTCAGCGAGACGGGGCCCCATCCAGACGCTGTTAGGGAAGATGGGCCGAGGACTGAGGATGCCAATGACCCAACATCTGAAGAGCCTCCGTAGCAAGAAGGTCCCTCCAGAAGTCAACCGGCCCGGTACCTCACAGTCATGGAATTTTAGCCGGGGAAGTGCAGCTCCCAGGAGAATTCCTCCACCCCCTCACAACACCCCGAGTGGCCACAAACCTCCTCTCCCTCCCGAAACCCAGACCTTCGTGGAAGGCCTGAGGTGGAGCTGGGAGGGGGCCCACTAGAGAACAAGTGTCTTTTGTGCGAGTGAGTCTGCAGCTAGGACCCCACCTCCCGTCTGCAAGCCCTCGGCTGAGACAGCCACGCTCCATCCATCCCGGAGGTTCAGCTTGGTTATTAACGACCATCTCTACTAGGCAACGAGTTTTTTGTTGATCCCTCGAGATGGGAAGGAAGGAGAATAAGCTTTTCTCTTTCTTTTTTTCCCCCTTGGTTGCAGAAAAGTGAAGTTGGAACAAACAAGTTATATAATGCTGGGGGCGGTGGGGGGTGGGGGAGCTTAGTCCCTCCTGAGGACAGTTTCTTGAGTTGTGGGACCGTTGGAAAGGCCAAGGGGAAGACAGGAACCACCCCCACCCCTGGCCAAATGACAAAACCCTTCATGGGACAAAAAGGCAGATGCAGGCGCCTCCTGGCAGACTGGAAAACCACCTCACAGACAAGGCCAGCCTCCCCCAGCCTCAGCAACCCCACGAGTCTCCCTGAAAAGGCGAAGGACTGACCCAATCCCGCAGAGGGGACTTCCTTCCCGCCAGACTGCAAGCTCTAGAGAGCTTTGCCACACCCCTTTCAAATCCATCCCTTCCTCTCTCCCTCCCCGCTCCCGGCCATATTTCTCGAACACTTACTTCCTCTGTTGCAGCCTTGCTCCAGGCATACAAGACAGCATAAGGCAGACATGTTCTCCAGCCTCAAGGCGTGCCCACTAACAAACATACCAAGTAGCGGCAGGTGGTGACAGCGTGATCGAGGACACACCACAGCCATGAGACCCAGCGACTTCACTCCTGGTATATGCCCCAAAGAACTGAACACAAGTGTTCCGACCAAAACTTGAACGTGCACGTCCACAGCGGCAGTATCCAAAGTAGCCAAAAGGTGGAACCAACCTAGATGTCTATCCATTGGTGAATGGATAAACAAAATGTGCTATTTCCACATGGTGAAAATAAAAAGTCATAAAAAGGAATGGAATACTCATACACACTCCAATGTAGATGAGCCTGGAAAACGTGCAAAGTGAAAGAAGCTAGACACAAAGGTCACATGTTGTAGGACTCCGTTTACAAAACAGGGAAATTGTGCTCGCTTCGGCAGCACATATACAAAACAGGGAAATTTATAGAGACAGAAATTGGATGCATAGTTGTGGGGGGCTGGGGTGGGGGAAACGGGGGGTGACTGTCAATAGGTACAGAATTTTCTTTTGAAGTGATGGAAATGTTCTGGAACTAGGCGGATGTGATAGTTCCTCAACATCGCGAAGGTACTAAGTGCCATTGAATTGTTCGCTTTAAGGGAGTGAGCTTTATGCTATTTAAACTTTACCACGTAATACAAAGTGGCCAGAAAAAGTGTTCTTGGGGCTAACTGAGCTCAGGTGGTCAGGCAGATGGCCCTGAGAGGCCATGACCTTGGAGTGTGGAAGTATGGAGGAGATGAGGCATGGGCATGTCATACACTGGTCCTCACCGGCCCATTTGGAATAAATGAAGGAATGAATAAATGAACAATGCTACAAAGGCCTCTAACCTCAAGGGAGCCTTGGCAAAACACTGTGTGCCACAATCTCCCTCAAAACCTGATCCTCTTTCTATACGTTCCATCTCACCATATTAGGGATTCTGGCCCCTTCTCCCCATACCAGCACCACAGGGATAAGTGCACCTTCCCTATCAGTTACTCTAGACAACGGTAATTTTTCACCGGGATGGATGGAAGGGAGCAAATGGGCATCTCAGAGGTGGGGGGGATGTCTTTTTAAAAAGTGCCTCCATTTAGAAAAGATTTCTTAGGGGTGCCTGTGTGGTTCAGTAGGTTAAGCGTTCGACTTGGGCTCAGGTCATGATCTCACCATTTGTGGGTTTCAGCCCCACATCAGGTTCTGCACTGACAGTGCAAAGTCTGTTTGGGATTCTCTCTGTCTCTCTCTCTCTCTCTGCCCCTCCCCTGCTTGCTCTCTCTCCCTCTCTCTCTCTCTCAAAATAAATAAATAAACTTAAAAAAAAAGATTTCTGGGGCGCCTGGGTGGCTCAGTCGGTTGAGCGTCCGACTTCGGCTCAGATCATGATCTCGTGATTCGTGGGTTCGAGCCCCGCGTCAGGCTCTGTGCTGACGGCTCAGAGCCTGGAGCCTGCTTCAGATTCTGTGTCTCCCTCTCTCTCTGCCCCTTCCCCACTCATGCTCTGTCTCTGTCTCTCAAAAATGAATAAACGTTAAAAAAATTTAAAAAAAGATTTCTTAGATATAACACTAAAAGTGTGATCTATAAGAGAAGAAAACTGATAAACCAGACTTCATCAAAATGGCAAAATTTCCAGGGTGCTTGCGTGGCTCAGTCGGTTAAGCATCCAACTCTTGACTTCAGCTCAGGTCATGATTTCACAGTTCGTGAGACAGAGCCTGTTTGGGATTCTCTGTCTCCCTCTCTCTCTGCCCCTCCCATGCTCACACGGGCATGCGCACATACACACTCTCTCTCTCTCTCAAAAAATAAATGTTTTCTTTAAATGACAAAATTTTGCCCCGTGAAAGATATCATTAAGAAAAAGAAAGAAAGCGGGGCTCCTGGGTGGCTCAGTCAGCTAAGTGTCCAACTCTTGGTTTCAGCTCAGGTCATGATCTCACAGTTCATGGGATCGAGCCCCAAATTGGGCCCTGCACTGACAGCATGGAGCCTGCTTGGGATCCTCTCTCATTCTCTCTGCCCTTCCCCTACTTGTGCATGCGTACACGTTCTCTCTCTCAAAATCAATAGATAAAAACTTTAAAAAAGAGAGGAAGGAAAGGAAAGGAAAGGAAAGGAAAGGAAAGGAAAGGAAAGGAAAGGAAAGGAAAGGAAAGGAAAGGAAAGGAAAGGAAAGGAAAGGATAGGATAGGATGAATCACAGAGAGGGAGAAAATGTTTGCAAATCATATATCTAATAAAGGACTCGTATCCAGAATACATAAAGAATTCTTTTTTTTTTTTTTTAATTTTTTTTTCAACGTTTTTAATTTATTTTTGGGACAGAGAGAGACAGAGCATGAACGGGGGAGGGGCAGAGAGAGAGGGAGACACAGAATCGGAAACACGCTCCAGGCTCCGAGCCATCAGCCCAGAGCCTGACGCGGGGCTCGAACTCACGGACCGCGAGATCGTGACCTGGCTGAAGTCGGACGCTTAACCGACTGCGCCACCCAGGCGCCCCATGAATACATAAAGAATTCTTAAAAATCAACAATAAGAAGACAACCCAAATAGAAAACGGGCAAAAAATCTGAAAAGACACCTTACCAAAGATATGAATAGCCAATGATACCATGAAAAAGTGTCCAACATGATTATTTATTAGGGAGATGTAAATTAAAACCAAAATCAGGGGGTGCCTGGGTGGCTCAGTTGGCTAAGCATCTGACTTCGGCTCAGGTCATGATCCCACAGTGTGTGAGTCGGAGCCCCACATCAGGCTCTCCGCTGTCAGCACAGAGCCTGCTTGGGATTCTGTCTCCCTCTGTCTCTGCCCCTCCCCCGCTCACGAGCATGCACACTCTCTTAAAAATACATCCATATAATGGAATACTCTGCAGCAATGAAAAAGAACAACCTGCTGATACCTGTGACAACACAGATGAACTTCCAAAAACATTCAGTTAAGGAGAAGAAGCCAGACGTAAGAAGCCACATATTGTAGAATTCCATTCATAGAAAATTTCTAAAAAGGCAAAACTAGAGAGCAAAGGCAAATCAGGGTGTGTTTGGGGCAGGGGGTTGGCAGTTTGGTTGACCGCAACAAGCTTGAGGGAATTCTTGGGGGTGATGGAGGCCTTCTAAAAACCGGATTGTATTAAAGCATGCACAACTCTGTGAACTTATTAAAACTCAATCAACTGCTCAGCTAAAAGGAGTGAATTATGTGGTATGCAATTAGTTATATGTTGCTCTTGCCCCCAGGTTATCCCCTCCCTGGGCCCAAGGCAGGGGCCCAGAATTAGCTGCCCCTTTTTATGTGTTTCTTACATGTCGCCTCATGCCTGGTCAACAAGCCCTGCCAACTCTACCCCCTGAGTGTCTTACAAATCTTCTGAGCTCTCCTCGCTCCCCACTGCAGGCCTCTAAAGCCCAATTCATGTGCCGACCCATCAAGTCTTTCAGGTTAGCACCAGCCCAAGTCTCCCCAATGAGGATGGCTTCCACAGCTCACAAGTAGTGAACAACTTCAGCACTTATCACACTGAAATTATTCGCTTCCATAAGCTCACCATCAAGAAGAGCCCAGATTTCCTCCTCGGCCAGCCAAGGCTGGTAGGGTTTCCTAGGGGGCCAGGATGGGAGGATCCGGGCCACACTGGCCTTGTGCAATGGGAAGAGGGAGGTTGTGTTACTTAAAGCACGTGTTTTCCCCCTCTGAGAATCCAAAACAATGCATACAAACACCTTCCATTTTTACACCAGTTCTGGGATTCAAGCAACCAGTCTCAGGACTTGGCCAAAGGAAAGGGGAGGCCTCCCTCTGACCAAAGAGGGTGAATTCTGCCCCCTTGGTCTGTGGGGAAGACCTTGCTTCAAGTCCTTTCGCCTGCGGGAGGATTTGAACCCCACAGGGATGGGAGGAACGAGCACCCAAGATGGATGCTCCTTGTGTTTTCTTTAGACCAAAAGCTCCCCAAGACGCACCCCAGGCCCTTAGGACCCCGGGGAACTCCAGACCCCTCCTTGCCCATCAGAACTCACTGAGACCTGGGGAGGCAACCTCAGCCTCCCCTCTCAGGTTCCAAGCCCTTTAGGCCTCTTTCAGGCCCTCGGGTTCATTTGAGCCACCACCTCCAGCCTTCCACAGTCCTCATCCCTGCCAGGACCCCACAGTATGCCCCCAGGACCACATTTAGACACCTCAGGGTCCTACAACACCCTCCAGTAAGCCTTGGACCTCAGTCCCTCAAGCTCCCCTCAGTCCACTGCTTAGGGTCCCCAAGACTGCCTCAACAAGCTCAAGACTGCCCATGGTCCTCTGCTGAGGCCCTCTCTGCCTGCCAGAGCCCTTGGCATGCCCAGTTCCCCCATGACCCCATCACAGCCTGGAGTCCATGAATTTTCCTTCAGACTCCCATGCCCCTCAATGCCCCCGGAGATCCCTAGGGCCACATGCAGATGCATCGAGGTCCTGCGGCCCCCAGCCTGCCCTCACCTGCCCCTCAGCAGCCCTCGGTCCCTCTCAGTACTCCATGACCCCCTGAAGCCCGTAGTCCCCCGCAAAGACCCTCGAACCAGCCCAGGAGGCTCCTCAGCCCCTCAGGATCCCCCGGGCTCCCCACACGTTACCCTGGCCCCGGGGCAGGTACCGGCCCACCTTGCGGGCGGGTCTCACCTGCTGGGGCGCTCGGGGCCCGGGCCCGCTCCGAAGCCGCCGCCACCAGCGCCACCACCGCCACCGGACTCCGCCATCTTCCCGCCGCCGCCGCCGCGCGTTCAAGTGACGGGAGCCGCGCGCGCCGGCCCGGGAGACAGAAACGCGGGGGTGGGGGGACGGGGGCGGGCGGCACCGGGCCTGCTCTGCAAGGAGCGCGGCCCTGGGCGAGGGGTGGGGCCCAGTCTAATGAGGGGGTGGGTCTTGGGCGGAGAGAGGTGGGGTCTGCGGAAGGGCCGGGGCGGTGAAGGCATAGGCCAATTCAACACAGGGTAGAGGGGCGGGGCCTGGGTGGGGGCGGAGTCTGTGAGAAGGGGTGGGGCGTGGTCTAGGTGGCGGGGCCTAGGCTGGGAAGGGGCAGGACAAAGGCGAAGAGTGAGGGGTGGGTGGGACCCGGGAGGGGGCTCGGAGAGTAGATGTTGGCCCGAAGGTGAAGTTCGGCTGGCCTGGGGCGGGGTCTGTTCCAAAAAGGGGGAGGAGCGGGGCCGAGATGGGGAGGAGCATGGGGAAACTGGTCCAAGAGCTCTGAGAACTTCCCCTCCCTTTCCAGGGTCACTCACTCCCCAAGACCTCCCTCAAACGTGGGAATTCATCCCCTGCCCCGGCCTGAGACTGCCAACCAGGCTTTGGGTCCTAACTCTCCTCTGACCCTCCCAGAGCCTCCACCCTCAAACCCAAGAACATCCACCTTCAGACTCTAGTCACCGGCCCTCATATCCCCAAACCTGCCTCACCCACATTTCTGGTTTTGACATCCCCAAACCCCTGTCCTCTACTCCAATCCTAACTCCCACTCCCCCAAATCCTTGCCCACAGACCCTTCAAAAGCACACTTATACCCCCAAAGTCCATTCCACCAGACCCAATGTCCTTGGACCCCAAAATTCCAACCCCCCCACAAATACCTAATCTTCAGCCAAGGCTTAAAGCTGTGCATCTGTGTCCCTCCTTTTTCTCTTTGTTCTCCTTCCTTCCTTTCCTCCCCTCCCTTCTTCCATCAACCCCCACTGTAGACTCCATGGAGCCCAGGGCCAGCAAAGCCTTTGTAAAGCTTCCAGAGCCTTCAAGGACAGCCCCCAAAGTGTAGCCTAGAAAGCCTAGAATCTCCACCCCTCCAACCCTCCCTTGTGCAGCCCCCAGCAGGGTCCAGGGGTCCAAATGAAGTTCAGAGCTTTCCCTGCAATCAGCGTGAGGAGAAGGGGGTACACATGCAAACGGCAAGGAGGAAGCAAGGGGCCTGCTTGAGCAGGCTCCTGCAGATAGAACCAGACCTGGTTGGGGCGCCTGGGTGGCGCAGTCGGTTAAGCGTCCGACTTCAGCCAGGTCACGATCTCGCGGTCCGTGAGTTCGAGCCCCGCGTCGGGCTCTGGGCTGATGGCTCGGAGCCTGGAGCCTGTTTCCGATTCTGTGTCTCCCTCTCTCTCTGCCCCTCCCCCGTTCATGCTCTGTCTCTCTCTGTCCCAAAAATAAATAAAAAACGTTGAAAAAAAATTAAAAAAAAAAAAAAAAAAGAACCAGACCTGGATCCACCTGCAGCAGAGGATCGGGTGGGTACACAGTAGATACTCAGTCATTTGTGTTAAATGCTCAGGAGTTGACATTGTGCAAGTTGACAGATATCAGGTGCTGAGAGGTCCCGCTGACTTCTCTAGCACACAATAAGCGCTCAGTAAATGTTAAATATGTGCACGCATGACCAGCTCAAGTTCTGGCAAGCTCTGCACATGACCAGCTCAAGTTCTGGCAAGCTCTGCACACGCACACACCCTTGCCCGCCCGAGGTCGGCCCGCCACTTGAGCCTTTGTTCCAGATGAACCACATGCAGGCATCAAACCCTGCTCGGCAGAGACCTACAGCTCGCACGCCCGCCACACATACGGCTGCAGTCAATGGCATCCATATGCACTCACACTTCATAAACACCAAGATCCGCCCCACATGTCAGACATACAGACATACAGCTGAAGATAAGCGAGAAGAGGTTCACTGGGCCCCTGGCACACTACAGATGCATGGTACGATGGACATACCAGGCATTCCAAGATCGTGTGGCACCGGACAGCCAGTGCAACAGCCCCGAGGCAGGATCATGCTTGGAGTGTTTTCTGGCAAGGGAAAATTGAAGGAGACGGAGAGGGGAGGAGAAGGCGGGGTGGGAAGCAATGAGTGGTGCTTTAGGTCACAGAGAACCTTGTGGACCATATCTTGAATTAGGGACATTATTTAGGAGGCAAGTATTTAGTCCAAGTGGTGGGACTCATCCCAGGGAGAGGTGGGAAATGGTCCTAGCTGGGATGTACTTTGCAGGTGGAGCCAACAGAGAATACAGCAGATAGAATGTGAGAGTGAGGCAGAGCGAGGCCAGGGACCTCCCCCAGGGTTCTTGACCTGAGTCTGATTGGCTGCTGTACGGGGGATGGGACACAGGCAGGTGGAAAACCTGGCAGGTGGGGGAACTGGAGGGCCCACGAAGGTTACCGCACACCCTCATCCAATAATGCTGACCTGTGGTCTGACAGAGCTTGGAGGCAGGACACGGCAGACAGCGTCCACAGGTCTGGCCGCCATCTGGCCCACAGCTGGCATTGCTCTCCCAGAGGCGGGGGGCCTCACCACCTGCTCCCCTGCTCCGGACCAGCTGTGGGACTCACGGCCCCAGGTCAGAGCTCTGAGGCCTCCTTGTAACCCCCAGGTGTTGCAGAGGAGGAACAGGAAGCCTGGAAGCCAGCCTCGTTTTCTTACAGCCTCGGGCTGGGGCCAGCGTCCACCCTGTCTGCCCTTCACCGCTGAGTGGTCTCAGAAACAAGCTGCTGGTGCTCCCAATGCCTCCTTTTGCTTCTCTGTAAACTAGACAGTCAACATCGAATAAATGTCACTAACCTTTGTTGTTACCCTTAGTTCTGCACCTACTTCTTATAAGCCTCAAGGCCTTGGGCGGGACGCTCCAGCACTTTATCCCTCAGTTCTCCCGAGTTTAAAGTGTCCCTGTGGGACAGAGCAAGGCCAGGATGAAATAAACAGCACACAGCACTCAGGGCAGCTCAGGTAGTAGGCTTCAAGCCCAAGGCAGCTCCCAGCATTTTTCCTCCCCTACTCTGGGTCCCCAAGCCCTGCTTGATTTTTTTCCCCTATTTAACAAACTCTGTATGGTATTTCAGTTTTCCCCTGTTTAAAATTGAGACAAAGGGGCATCTGGGTGGCTCACTCTTGTGTCTGACTCTTGAGTTCAGCTCAGGTCATGATCTCATTCACAGTTCATGAGTTCGAGCCCTGTGTCGGGCTCTGCGCTGATAGTGTGGAACCTGCTTGGGATTCTCTCTCTGTCTTTCTCTCTCTGCCCCTCCCTTGCTCATTCTCTCTCTCTCTCAAACTAAATAAATAAACTCTTTTTAATTTTTCTTAATGTTCATTTATTTTTGAGAGAGAGACAGAGTGTGAGTGGGGGAGGGGGAGGGGCAGAGAGAGAGGGAGACACAGAATCCGAAGCAGGGTCCAGGCTCTGGGCTGTCAGCACAGAGCCCGACGCGGGGCTCGAACTCACAAGCTGTGAGATCATGACCTGAGCCGAAGTCGGACGCTAACCGACTGGGCCATCCAGACGCCCCTAAATAAATAAACTTTCAAAAAATATATTAAGAAAATAAAATTGAGATGTATTTCCCATACCATAAAGTTCACCATTTTATAGTGTGCAACTCAATGGCATTTAGTGCATTCACAATGTCATACAACCATGACCTTTGCCTAGTTCCAAAACATTTCCATTGTCCCGAAAAGGAAACCCCATCCCCATGAGCGGTCATTCCCCATCCCCTTCTCCCAGCCCCTGGCAACCACCCACCTTCTTTCTGTCTCTACGAATTTGCCTGTTTGGGACGTTTCATATAAATGGATCATACAATATGTGTCCTTCTAGGTCAGGCTTATTTTACTTAGTATAATGCTTTCAAAGTTCCCCCACTTTGTAGCGCATATCAGTGCTTCATTCCTTTGAATCCGTAGTACGGATGGATTACATTGCATTTATTCATTCATCCGTTGATGGACATTTGGGGTGTTCCCTTTTTGTGACTGTGACTAGCGCTACTGTGAACATGTGTATACAGCTATCCTGTTTTCACTTCTCTTGGGCACGTCTCTAGGCGTGGAATTGCTGGGCCAGAGGGTAGCTCTATGAGGAACTTTCTGGGGAATTGTCATCTATTTCTTTTTTATTTTATTTTATTTATTTTTTTTTAATGTTTTTTATTTATTTTTGGGACAGACAGAGACAGAGCATGAACGGGGGAGGGGCAGAGAGAGAGGGAGACACAGAATCGGAAACACGCTCCAGGCTCCGAGCCATCAGCCCAGAGCCTGACGCAGGGCTCGAACTCACGGACCGCGAGATCGTGACCTAAGCTGAAGTCGGACGCTTAACCGACTGCGCCACCCAGGCGCCCCAAGGAATTGTCATCTATTTCCATCCTCCCCCTAGAATGCCGACTCCCCAAGGGGCGAAGACTCTCTTCTCTTCCTAGCTATGGTAGTTGCATAACATTGTGAATGCCACTGAATTGTCCACTTTATCTTTTTATGTTTATTTATTTTTGAGAAAGAGAGAGAGAGAGAGAGAGACAGCAGGCAAGGGAGGGGCAGAGAGGGAGTGGGGGGCACAGAGGATCCGAAGCAGGCTCTGCGCTGACAGCAGCAAGCCCGAGGCGGGGCTCAAACTCACAAACCGTAAGCTCACGACCTGATCTGAAGTCGGATGCTCAACCGACTGAGCCACCCAGGTGCCCCTGAATTGTTCGCTTTAAAATGGTGGGTTTTACATCACCTTTTACCCTTGGTCTCGTGATGACCTTGCAAAACAGGGAAGGTGGGGCCCAGACAGTGGAAGCAGCCTGCCAAGGCTCAGGATCAGGAAATGGGAACCCCGCTCTCCAATCTGAGTCTCAAGCCCTTTCCAGAGCCCCATGCTGACTCCCTGTCTCCTTTCTTTTATTCAGGCATTCAGCGAGTACCTATTGACGGTCTGCTGTGCACCAAAGGCCATGGTGGGCATGGGACACACGCGCCAGACAAAACTAAGAGAGCCCTGGCCCTGGGTGAACAGTCTTGCTGAAAAGGCATTGAACAAACTCTCAGTACACTGGTTGAATGGTGTCCTCCCCAAAAGACATACCTAACCTGGAGCCTCAAAATGACCTTCCTTTGGAATAAGAGTCTTGGCAGAAACAATTAAAGTGAGGATCTCACGCTGAGATCATCCTGGAGCAGGGTGGGCCCGAAATTCACTAACTGGTGTCCTCATAAAGAGAGGAAAACTCTTGGGGCGCCTGGGTGGCTCAGTCGGTTAAGCGTCCAACTCTCGATCTTGGCTCAGGGCATGATCTCGCGTTCTGTGAGTTCGAGCCCCGCGTCGGGCTCTGTGCTGGCAGTTCCGAGCCTGGAGCCTGTTTCGGATTCTGTGTCTCCCTCTCTCTGACCCTCCCCCGTTCATGCTCTGTCTCTCTCTGTCTCAAAAAGAAATAAACTTTTTTAAAAAATTTAAAAAAATAAGTAAACATTAAATAAATAAACAAACTCAGTCCCTTTGTCAAAAAATAAATAAATAAACTAAAAAAAAAAGGGAGGGGAATCAGGGGTGCCTGGCTGGCTCAGTTGGTGGAGTGTACAACCCTTGATCTCAGAGTTGTAAGTTCAAGCCCCACGTTGGGTATAAAGGTTACTTAAAAATAAAATATTTAAAAAAAAAAAAGAAAAGGGAGATTCAAACAGAGAGAAGCCCATGTGAAGACAGAGACAGAAATTGAGGTGAGGCTGTCACAAGCCAAGGAACACCTGCGGCGACCAGAGCTGGAAAGAGGCAAAGAAGCATTCTCCCCTAGAGCTTTCAGAGGTAGCCTGCCTGCCAACACTTTGATTTCAGACTTCCGGCCTCCAGGACGGTGAGGGAATAAATTTCTATCGCTTTAAGCCACTGGTCTGTGGTCGTCTGTTATGGCAGCCACAAGAAACTGTGCACTCAGGCATGACAGAGGGGAAGGTCAGAGGGGTCTCTGCACATCCTTCCACATTTTTCACGTCCGCTGCAGGTCTCCTCCTCCAGGGAGCCTTCCTGGCCGCCCAGCACTTAGGGTGATGGGTTGTTCTGCTATCTTGGTGATGGAAAAACAGAGAGGTTTACGTTTGTCAAAACTCATTGAACTGGGTATTTAAGAATGGTTGTGTTATTGGATGGCGATTATGCCTCATTAAAGCTGACTTACTAAAAAACAAACAAAACAGGAAACTGGTCAGATGGAGCCTAGGTGGTAGAGGTCAAACCTATGGCTACCTCTAGGGGGTAACCAACTAGAAGGGGGCATGAGGGGGTCCCCCTGGAGCTGGGGGTGTTCTGTATTTCCATCACAGGAGAGTGTAAACGTTCATGGAGCTGTACAGTGAAAATGGGCTCACCTTGCCGTTTGTAAACTACACCTCAATTAGAAAGGAAGAGGGGCCCCTGGGTGGCTCAGTCATTTGAGTGTCCAATGCTTGATTCAGGCTCAGGTCATGACCCCAGGGTCATGAGATCGAGCCCCACATCGGGCCCCACGCTCAACATGGAGCCTGCTTAGGATTCTCTCTTTCCCTCTGCCCTACTCTCTCTCTCTCTCTTTCAAATTAAAAAATAAATAAATGGAAGAAAGACCCTGTGGCTCACGGAGATAAGTAACTCTCCCAAGGTCCCAGCAGGACGGTGTCAGAGCTGTCCTACTTTGGAGCTCAGCACCAACCCCTGGTCTCATCCCTGACCCCCTCCATTCAATCAGCACACACTTATAATGCACCTCCTGTGTGCCAGGTACTGGGAATTTAACTGTATGCATACCAGACAAGATCCCTGCCCTCATGCTCCAGGATACTCTGCAATAACATATTCTTTTTTTTTTAATGTTTATTTATTTTTGAGAGAGACAGAGATCGAGTGTGAGTGGAGGAGGGGCAGAGAGAGACAGAGACACAGAATCCGAGGTAGGCTCCAGGCTCTGAGCTGTCAGCACAGAGCCGGGTGCAGGGCTTGAACTCATGAACTACATGATCATGACCTGAGCTGAAGTCGGACCTTCAACTGACTGAGCCACCCAGGTGCCCCTATAAATGCATAAGACACACCTGAGACACATGAAAGGATCAATGACCAAGGCCTTTCCAGATGATGGTAACTGTCATAAAGGCAATGGGCTGAGGGTGACCAGGTGAGGTAGACTGCTTTAGCCAGAAGGTTAGGGAGAGCCTCTTGGAGAAGGTGATGTGCCAGCTTTAATAAAAGCCAGGGACAAAATGTTCTAAGATGTTCTGGGACATTCCAGAACATTGTAGAAGGGCCCAGGATGTTTCAGAACATTCCAGGTGGAAGTGATGTGTAGGGCCCAAGCCTGGTGCCAGAAAGAGCCTGAGGGACAAAGATGAGACCACATTGTCTGGGGTGATGTGGGCAAGGCTTGGAGTGAGAGGGAGAGTGTCGACAATGATGTATTGAGAGCAGCCTCCTTGGTGTGTGGGACACAGCTGTGACTGAGGCTGCTAGCGCGTCGCATCTGGCAGGGGGAACATTTATTAAACCAATCATCACACAAGCAAAGAAGCAATAACTTAATTGTCAACATGATAGAGGCTTGATTTGGGGCGTAGTGACTTAGAGGGACCAGGCTGAGCCAGGAGGTCAGAGACAATACTCAGGCTGAAGAGTTGGCCAGGAGGAGAGCAGAAACTTTTAGGCAGAGGGAACAACGGATGTGGGGACCCTGAGGAGGGAGAGTGCCGCGAGCTGCACGGAGCCTGGCAGGACCAGGTGTGAAGGGATAGTGGGCAGTGTTACGTGACATAGGACTCCTCGAGGCCCCTCGGCTTCCCCAATGGGCTGGCGCTTGGCTCTGGGAAGGAACTTGGGCAGCCCCTAACTGGGGCCTGCCCTGAACTCGCACCACTACCCCTACCCCAAAGGGAAAGACACGAGTCCCCATTCTTTCCTCCAAGTGTTTATAAATGTTGCCAGGGACACCTCCCTCCCTTCCTCCCTTCCTCTGCAGATTACCACTTCTGGGCCCAGAACTCAGGCCGTCACCAGGGAAGCAGGACCACCAGTTGCCATGGCAACACTGCACTCCCCAGACACATGGGTGCTCCTGCCTTTTGCCATGATGCCAGCCAGCCACCCACCCTCCATCAGGTCTGTATCAGTGAGGGAGGAAGGCAGAGGAAGGGGCAGGGGGGCAACTTCCTAGATGACTCACAGACGTGGGGGGGGTGGGGACAGACAAGGGAACTGAGGCTTAGAGAGCTATAGAGAGTCAGAGCTCTTCCACGAGGTCACTTCTGCAGGCCTGTACTCCTTGGATGAGCCCCGGACAGAGGCAAAGGGCCCTCTCACTCCTGAGACTCCGAGAAGGGGACAGGGGTGACTTGGAAGAGGGGCCCAAAGGCGTTTGTCCGGCAGTTGGCATGTCTCCCCCAGTGATTCCAGGTGGCCCTGCTGGGGCATTCCTCAAGTCAGCTAGTAGGGATGCTGGGGCCACAGCAGACCCAATCATGCGTCTGAACAGAGCCTGGACTGTCGCAGCATGTCCAGTTTGGGGTGGGGGAGGAGACAGATCATGAAGCCGTAAGCAAGTCAAGGAAGGAGAAAGACTCAGCAGGTGATGAGCTGAATAGGAGGTCTCAGGGCGGAAGTAATATCAGATTTAAAAAAAAATGAATCCAGGGATAGGGCCAGATAATCTAGGGAAGAAGAATTCTAGATAGAGGGCACACCAGTGCAAAGGCCCTGAGGTGCATGTTGTAGCAAGGAGAGAGGAAAGTAGAGGGAGAAGCAGGGAGGAGATGGCAGGGGCCAGGCCATGCAGGCCTTGTGGGTGGTGGATGAAGCCCTCCAAAGGGTAGGTGTACATAAGTGAACATCGCTTTTCTCTGCACGTGCACACACTCACACACCTCCCATATACACGCGCACGCCCCTGGGACACCTCTCACACACCCACATATCCAGGACACCCTCCCTTCTCAGATTCCACCCATCCCTCAAAGCCCAAGTCAGCTGCCACCTCTTCTGGGCAACCACCGCTCGCCACATATTTGGAAGGGACTTCTCTCCCCACACCACACAGCACAGAACTCATAGTTTCTACCCACACCACCTGGCATTATTCATCCCACATCTCTGAGGCACCCACTCTGGGCCCAGCCCTAGGCTGGTCACCAGAGCTTCGAGAATTGACACACTAGACACATGGCATCGAAACATACCAAGAACCTCGAGCCCTCGGGGCTCAGACTTGAGAGGGGGGAGGGAGGGCAAAGAGACTGGGACCAGTCACAACTTTGCAGTTCCAACGCAAACCAGCTTAAGGCAAACACGAAGGGACAGAGTGGACTTCAGGCACATTTGATCCAGGACTTCCCGCGTTGGCTTGTGAAGACACAGTCTCTCTCCGTCCCTCTGGGCGGCTCTGTTGCTGTGGTAACAAATGGCCCTCGGCAGCTCCAGACTCACATCCTCCTCCCTGCTCAACAACCCCAGCTACAGCGTGTGTGTGTGTGTGTGTGTGTGTGTGTGTGTGTGTGTGTGTGTATCTCCCAGTAAACCCCACCCGCGCCTGGGAAGGCTTGGGTCATGCTGCTCAGCTTGCCCGAAGCCACATAATCTTGATCAAACCAAGCCGGCACTCTGTTCAGAAGCAAGAAGGGGGCGACGTAGGGTGCCAGGTAGATTCCTACTAAATCCACAAAGGTGTTCCGAGCAGAAGGAGCAGCTCTAGCAAAGGCCCGGAGGTTAGACCGTTGACTGATGTTACTGCAGGGAACCGTGAGGGTAGGACCCATTTTGTCTTCAGACCCAAAGGTAGGAAATGGTAGCTGCCAGGCTGGCGAATATTGGAAGCCTTTGAAAGGTTAAGCAGGGGTAAGGGCGCCTGGCTGGCTCAGTCGGTGGAGCATGTGACTCTTAATCTCAGCGTTGCGAGTTCGAGCCCCGCGATGGGTGTAGAGATTACTTAAAAACAAAAATCTCAAAAAGAAGCAGATAAGGGCGCCCGGGTGGCTCAGTCGGTTGAGTGTCCAACTCTTGATTTCAGCTCAGGTCATGAGCCCAGGGTTGAGGGATCGAGCCCTGTGTCGGGCTCCATGCTGAGCACAGAGCCTGCTTGAGATTCTCTCTCTTCCTCTGCCCCTCTGCCCTACCCCTCTCTAAAATTAAAATAAATAAATAAATAAATAAATAAATAAATAAATAAATGATAAACAGAGGAAATCTGGTGATGTCCGAGGGAAATAACGACTCATGATGAGGGGGTGGTGATCAGCAGGGGAGGGAAAAGGTCTAACCCCATGTATGGAAGGGACTTGACCAGATGAGGCTGCTTCTAGGGTCTGAGAAATAGGGAGACATTCCAACAAAAACAATTAATACCTACTCCATGATGCCAGGTCACACATGAGCCCCTCAGGAGCTGCCTTCATTGAGTTTATGAAATTATGTTGAAGAAGGCCAACATTGAAATAAGTGATCATTCATCAACTATAAATGTGGTGAGCGCAGGTGCAGGAACTGAACACAGGCGTAACAGGGGCTTCTGGAGGAGGAGTCTGAGGAGGCCAGGATGTCTTTTGCGGAGGAGGAGCCCTTTTAGATGAGGACTTGGGCAGAGCAGGGCCATGAGGGAGTTCCTGGCATAGGCACATGCAAATGCAAAGGCCCTGGGGCGGGAAGGAACAAGGTAGGCTCCAGGGATCCAGAGAGAAGCAGTGTGACTGGAGCATAGTGAGCGATGGGGAGAGCCTCCATGGAAGTGATTGGAGACGTGATTGGGGCCAGATGGTGGGTTGCCTCAATGGTACATGTGGCTGTTTGGACTCCTCGTGGCAGCAGTAAACCCCAGAAGCGGGTGATAGCTGGGATCAGATCGCTTTATCCTGGCAGCTCCAAGCTGCTGCATGGAGCTGGAGGGGGGCTGGAGGGGAAGCGGGGAGCCCCAAGGGGAAGCAGGTGCAGTGGTTGGTTGAGAAGTGGTAGCAGCTTAGACCTTGCTGGTTGCCATGGAGATAAAGAAAAGCATGTGGGTTGGAGGGGTGGGGGAGATAGGCTCAGCCGATGGGATAAGGTGGAGGGAGGACAGGGAAGACTCAAGATGCCACCCAGGTGTTTGGAGTCAATGAGACGGGAGGCTGTGGGCAAGGCGGAAAGGACCACTAGGGTCCCCTTTGTACTGGACTGAGCAGTTACGGTAGCCTTTTTTTTTTTTTTAAGTTTATTTACTTATTTTGAGAGAGAAAGTGCAAGCAGGGGAAGGGCTGAGAGAGAGAGAGAGAGAGAGAGAGAGAGAGAGAGAGAGAATCTTAAGCAGGATCCGCATTGTCAGCCCAGAACCTGATTGATACAGGGTTTGAACTCATAAAGCTGTGAGATCATGACCTGAGCTGAAATCAAGAGTCAGAAGCTGAACCGACTGAGTCCCCCAGGCGCCCCTACAGTAGCCACTTAAATAGTGGTGATGGTCACACGACATTGTCGATGAACCTAATGCCACAGAATTGTACACTTAAAAACAGATTAAAGTATGTGATATATATAGTTTACCACCACACAAAAATAGGGGGAAAGCCTTAAATGTACACAAACTCTAACTAAATGAAAAATGAAGTCTTCAGTCTCACTGGCCACATCGCAAGGGACCCATAATGTTATGTGGGTGGGGATGTTGCAGACAGAATGTTTCCATCATTGCAGAAAGCTCTACTCGGCAGCACGGGCCTGCTGTTGCTTCTTACCTCTGCCCAGGTGTCATTTCTTGGCAACGTTCCAAGGGGCTGCCTTGAAACCCCACCGGGACCCAGAACAATCCCTTGGGGGCTAAATTGTCTATATGTTGAGTCCTGATGTTCATGGTATTAGGGAGGAAGGTGCAGGCAGGAGCCGCTCAGAATGGATGCTTCAGGAGTTGTATAAAGGGGCTATCTGCAGAGGTGTGGGCAGGGTTGGGTAACCGACAGGAGGTGGCGCAGCAGCCTGGGAGAGCAACAGCGAGGAGCTGTGACGACGCACAGGCTGGAGGTTGGGGGATACGGGGACACCAGAAGAGAAACACTCTGACTTCTCGCTCTTCCCTCCTCCCACCTCCCACCTGTGGTGACTCTAGCAAAAGGCAGAGAGCCCAAGTGGATCGCCACCTCCTGGGACACAAGGTAAGGTGAAGCATGGATGGGCTGATAATCAGCCCCACACCTTGTTCCCTCTAAACCCCCTCCCCCAGCCCACTTGTCACCCATAGATGTCCATCAGCCCTGGGAAACCGCCACCCCATTGACCACCACCACACCCCTCGTCCCAAACTCTCCCCAGCAATCTCTGGTTGCCGGCAATAGAAACGACTCCAGTTGGCTGAAGCCAGAAGAGGATTTATTGGAAGAATCTCAGGGAGTCAGCAGAATGGACAGGAAGGATGGAGAGCCATGGCTGTGGCCTCGTGGGGGGAGGCTGCTCTTGTCCTGCAAGCCTCCCGAAATGCAAAGTACGGGGTGAGCGTGCCAAGTACGGGGGCGCCTGGGTGGCTCAGTTAAGGGTCCAACTTCAGCTCAGGTCATGATCTCATGGTTCGTGAGTTTGAGCCTGGTGTCGGGCTCTGTGCTGACAGCTCGGAGCCTGGAGCCCGCTTTGGATTCTGTGTCTCCCTCTCGTTCTGTCACTCTGCCCCTCCCCAGCTCGTGCTCTCTCTCTCTCTCTCTCTCTCTCTCTCTCTCTCAGAAATAAATAACATTAAACAAATTTTTTCATGCCAAGTATGGATCTCTTGGATAGGGAAGGGGATAAGACCCAAGGTCAGTGCCCTGAAGCTGCTCCCAGTGGAGCAGAACTCCGTCCCCAAAAGAAAGGGCAATGGAAACCTGATGGCCACAACATTAACAAACATCCCCCCTCAAGACTCTACCTGTGCATCTCACAGAAGGGACCCTAAAAGGGAGGCAAGAAAGGGTACTGACCCATCCAGGCCAAGCAGGTAGCAAAGGCCACTTTTCTCGGGACATCCCTAGTCAGAAGTGTGATGTGGGCTGGGCAGCAGAGGGGCTTGTCCTTCCTTAAGCCACGGGGAGTTGCCAGGGCTGTCCCCATCTCCAAGTGGACCGGGGTCCTGGCCATGCCCAGGCTATTCTCCCAAGGACAGATGGAAAGACAGACAGAAGCAGGCTCAGTCCAAAATATCTTTTATATACATGGTTTATTCCTCCCGACCCCCATGCTGCAACCCCAGTCTCAGCCGCCCTCCCAGCATGGAGCTGCCCACCACCTCCTCTCTCAGGGGCCTCCTCTCTTGGGACTGGATCTCCGGAGGTGAGGTGGGTAAAAGGAGGGGGCCCTGGCACAAGGTGGCTCCCCTGTGCCTTCAGCCCCCACCCTCCAAAAGGAGAGGAAAGAGGAAAGAGGAAGGCAGCACAGAACTGGGGCTCAAATACTCAAGAAGCTACAAGATAGAAGACAAAGTAGCACACTCTGGGGAAGGGGGGGGCAGGGAGGAACCAAGGCCAGAGCCCACCCCCCCTATTGGGGGCGTGGCAATCCCAGGGCCCGGAGGGGCAAGGAGTGGGACTGGGGAAAGAAGAAGCATCGGGGGTAGAGGAGCCCAAGGATGGTCCCACCCTGGCCTGGACTCCTGGGCACAGGGCAAGCGAGGCTCGCGGAGCCCCCGCACTTGGCAATGCATGGGTGGATGGACACCTACAGCTTGGTCAGGTCCAGCTTCAGCTTGTAGGGTGGGGGGCTGTCCCCAAAAGCATGCGACGGGGGAGGGTACAGGGGCCAGTCTGGCTCTACCATGAAGCCCTTGTGCTGCTCCAGGGTCAGGGGCTGCAGGGGGAGGAAGAGGGATGGAGGGAGGGCTAATGAGCTCCCACCCTGCCAAGGCTCCTTCCCACCCCTGATCTCAGGTCACGTCAACTATGGGTTGGCATCGTTCCCCCCATCTCATGAGGAAGTGAAGAAACTTGCCCAGTGTCACACAGCAAGTCAGGAGACCCTGCCTCTAGGGGAGAGTGGGTGGCCCAATTCAGGACCAGGCAGCAGTCCTTCTCCCACCCCTCCACTGGGCCCCGCCCACCTGAAACTTGAGGTGTTGGCCAGGTGCGGTCACCAGGGTGGAGCAGCTCAGCCACAGCATCACCAGCACAGAAAGGAAGAGGCAGCAGGCCAGGATCCAGCGAGGGAGCCCTGAGCGCCTGACCCACCCAGAAGGCACGCTCAGCGGTCCTAGTGGGGGTTTGGGAGACCCTCCCTTCCAGCTCCACTCCCATCCCACCCCCGGGGTCCTGTCACCCACCGGGACATGCAACTGAGGAAGTCGTTGTCCTGCAGCTCATCGGACTCCACCTTGGCCTTACTGCTGGTCTTGACTCGGATCTTGGCCTTCCTCACTTTGTCCAAGGGGCCTACAGGGTCTGAGACAGGTCTGCTCTTAGCAATTCCCAGACCTCCCCCAAGAGATCAAAGCAGCCATGGAGAGGAGAAAGGAAGCCAGGACCTCGGGCAATGGGACATACAGTCCTGGAATAGATCAGAACCCGGGAAAATGGACCATGGAACTCTAGGAGATGGATCATGGAATCCTGGGAAACAGACTACAGAACCCTAAGAGACGGACCAAGCAATTCTAAGAGTTGAGAGACAGAAATCCCATTCCTAGAGGTTCATTTTCCAGGAGGATGCCTTATGGCAGTGGAGCTGCCTGTGGAAGGAGCATGGGTCTAGCCTCAGAACTTACCCACGTGTACCTCCAAGGCCTCAGGGTGGGATCCCCGCCAGGTCACCTCTACTCGCTGCAGACGGGCCCCTTCATGCCCCAGGTTCTCTACCACAGGCTGGGTCTGGGTCAAGAACAAGACAGCACAGAAGAGCCACTTAGAAAGTCACCACGTTAGCCCTGGGAAGCACATCTCTGGCCCATGAAGGCTACGTTGTCCCATGCCCAACTGGCACATCGTTCCACTGGGTGCAGACAGGACACCCTTCTGTGGGGCTCTGGGCTGTGACATCAGGGATGTGGTTCCCTGCTATTGTGGGCATCTCAATTCATCTTGACCCCATCCTTTTTAGCTCCTGACCAAGCCAATAGAATCACAGGGATTGGCCGAGAGATGGTCACATGACCCAGCCAGGGCCAATCAAAGTAAGTCCCAATTTAGTTAAAACTTCAGAGAGGTTATAATCTAGAGCCTTGGGCATCTACCCAGCTATCAGGAGGGAAGAGCTTGCCTGGAAATGAAGCCACCACAGAAAAAAGCAGAGTCAAGGAGGGGAGTGAGACAGTGAACCCCTGAATCTAGCTGTGTCTGAACCTTGGCCACCTGAGGACTTTGCATCCCATGAGCCAAGAACCAACGCATCCCACCTTCTTACCCTGATCACCCACCCACCACGCTGGTGTGGCCCCTGCCAGACCCCTCACCTGGAACACCACCACCTTCCCATTGTCAGTCTGCAGGTAGTATGTCCAGGTGGAGGAGACGAAGCCCTGGGCCGAGTTGACAAGGTCATTGCAGAGGGTGGAAAACAAGTCCAGGAGCGAAAGGGCCCCACTTGGAGCTTCCAGGACCTTTCTCTGCCAAGGGAAGGCCCAAGGCACAGAAATGTCACCAAGGTAGGGCGTTCACCAACGGGAGGGGAGCTGGGAGCATTCACTATGATTGGAATTTGCTAAGTGGTTTGGGGCAACAGGGCTTCGTACAACGAACACAGGCCTTAGGAGCTGCATTTGGCTTCCTGTTGCCCTTGGAGAAGTGGATTGCCCTCTCTGAACCTTCAAATGGGGATGATTCTCTTCCCTCGTGGGGGTGTTATGAGAGTTCAACTAGACAACGGTACAGCACAAGCACCTAATGTGTAGTAGATGCTATTATTAAATTTGTCACCACCATCCTTCTTATTTTGACAGCATCAGCAGAGAATTCAGAATAGGAAGGAATGATAGTTCAGTGTGCTTTTATGAACAGTGAAGGCCTGGAGGGGGTGGAGGAAAATGGGTGAAGGGAGAAGAGCTTTCTGGGGAATCTCGGTCCATGGGTCTCTGGCTGTGATGAATGATGTCCTGTGCCTTAGTTTCCCCAGATATAGGGTTTCCTAGACTCACTTATGGACATGACAGGTGAGCAATTATTATTTCTCCCTGCAGTGGGGGTGGGGGGGTCGCCCCTCCCTGAAACTCAGTTCTGAGCCCCCGCCCCCATGACAGTGGCCACCTGTTCATCACAAGGAAGGTGCTCAGACCAGCACCTGGCATGTAGTAAGTGCTCAATAAAGTCAGCTCTAATAGCACAGAAGACGAGTGAGGGGAGAGGTGTTCATAAGCCTTAGTGGCGCTGGCTTTAAATCCCATCTCGTACAGCCCTAAATGTAAGAACTTGGGTAGTTGCTTCGAAGGCACGAAATGGGAGTGGCGCTGTCCCAGGTGCCTCTAGGTAGCCTGAGGAATTTGGGACAGGCTATGGCTGAGCCTGGACCAGGACAAATGACTGACAAACCGTGGCTGTTTTCTTACTCCTCGTAAGGTGGTGGGAGGAGAGAGTACTTCCCATATCACAGAGGTGATAGTTGAGGCTTGAGACCAGACTTGACTCCATCGCGGGCACCCGGTAAGCCCAGAATGGACTGCAGAGCCTGGGAGACTCTGGATACGAGTGCAGATTTGCAGGGAGGGGGTAGAGAAGAGTGGTGACAATCCCAGGGCCACAGGTGGGAGGGTGCCCACCTTCTGCTCTGGCTCAGGCTCGGGTTCAGGTTCCGGCTCCGGGTTCTGGCTCCAGCAACCCTCGCTGCAGGCCTGCTGCTCCGTCTCCTTCACATAGGCCTCCACACAGGCTGGGGGATGGGTTGGAGTGGGGAGGGGGCAGGAGGGGTGACTAAAGGCTGACCCTTCCCCCGCCACCCCTCCCCACCCTGGCCACCCAGCCAGCCCTCACCTGCTTCACACTCAGTCTGGGTGGCATTGGGCTTGGAGCTCCTGGCCACGAATCGGCAGATGGAGAAGAGGCGGCAGCCACGCTCACAAGCACTGATCAGGACAGCCCTGTCATATTCATATGGGGACTCCGTGGGGTCCTCCTCCTCAAGCTCTGCCTGGGAGAGGGGACACTGGGCTCAGGCCAGGGGGAGGGGCAGGAGGAGGTCTGCACTGGAAGCACACGCTCAGAGCAGGAGATAGAAGATTTGTGGTCCTCTCCCTCCTCCTCCCCCCCCCCCAAATCCAGAGAGATTGAGGTGGGGAGAGGAAGGCTAAGAATATTAGTGGGGGTTCTTAGCTCTGAGGAAGAGAGAAGGGGAGGGAGCTTGAGAAGGGGGATGGACCGTGGAGGACACTGGGTTTGGGCGATGGTTGTAAAATGCATAAGAGGGAGAGAAATGCCTTCCCCCCACCAAGGCTCCAGGGAGGAGGGCAGAGATTGAGGGGGATTCTCAGGCCTCAGGAAGGAGGGAGGAGGCTAAGAGGAGGAGGTTTTGTCGTATTTTCTGGCCTGGGAAAATGGAGATCCAGCTGGGGGGGGGGGGGCTGAGGATGTGAATGAGGGCTGGTAGCTCCTGTGGGGGGGAGGGGAGGGAGGAGGATGTGGAAGTCGCTTAGGTGGTGGAGGAGGAGGAGGAGGAGGAGAAGAGGACCGTCAGGCCTGAGGGAGGTGGGGGATGGGCGCCCCGAGGGTCTTTGCGCAGCGGACTAAGACACCTCAGTCCCCCTCCCAGCCCCTCCTTTGGAGGGACCCCCCCCAGCTCCGCATTCATCAGAGGGACTTGCATCTCCAAACCCTCCCTCATCAGAGGGACCCCCCCCCCCAGCCCTTCCTCCGCGGGAGGAGCAACTCCCAAGCCCCATCGGAGGGACACCCGACCCCTGCGCTCGCCTCAACAGAAGAGACTCCAGCCCTTCCCTCACCAGAGGGACCCATCCCCATTGTGGAAGCCCCATTTCCGACTCCTTCCCCCTCCGAAGAACCCCCGTCTCGCGTTCCCGACGGTGGGAACCGCATCCCCAACCCCTCCCCCACCAAGGAGGTCTCGGGTCCTCCGGCTGGCGCCGCATGCGTTTCACCTGCGAGAGCTGCGGACCGGGATAGCGGTCGCGGCACCGCAGCTGGCAGCTCTGCGTGTCCCCGAGTTGCGGGGCGAAGGGGTCGCGGGCGGAAGGCGCGGGGGTGGCAGGTGGAGGCAACAACAGCAGCAGCAGCAGGAGCGGCATCAGCGCCACCGAAGCCATGGCCGTGCCGGGCGCGAGGGGCTCGGGGGACGCCGGCTCCTGGCAGGCACCGAGGATGCGGCGGCGGCGGCGGCGGCGGAGGGGACCGGGTCGCTGACGTCACCCGAGCGAGGCAGCCTGGGAAGGGGGGGCGGGGGATGCGGAGAACGGGCGGGGGAGCTGCGCTGCGGCACCGTCGGGGAGCGGGTGGGGTGGGGCAGGTGGACCCTCTGTCCCATCTCGGGGGTGCCACGACACCTCCCTCGTATGCAGGCTAGAGAATCTCAGCCAGCGCTTTGGGGCCAAAAGGAAACAAACTGGGTGATGGGCTGGGGCGTCTCTGTTCGCCAGGGGATTCAGCGAGGGCCTCCCCAAGGAGGCAAAGTTTGAGCTGACCAAGCGGGGAGGGCAATCCAGGCAAAAGTAACTGAGAACCCTGAGGCGGGTAGGAGGGTGGTGGTGCCGAAGCCAGAAAGTGGAGGTGGAGGGACGTGAGGATCACAAGACTGGGTCAGTGAAGGCCTCCGGAAGGTCTGTGGCATCCAGTCCTTTGCCATCCAAGTGAGAGGGGTGGTAACTTTGTTAACTGGTTTGCCTCCTGTAGGAAGCCTTTCCGGGCCCTTCAGGGTTCCCCCAGCCTCGCCCCCTCCTGGCCCAGCCCTGATCCACAGGCTTGGGGGATCTAGCACTCTCTCCCCCAGACTGGGAGCCTCTCCGCCCGGCGCTGAGTGAGAGGGGGCACAGAGGCGCGTGTAGGTGCGGGGTGTGGGTGCTGCGAAAATTCCTAATTCTTGTGGGAAAACTTGGGGCAAACAGGGACACTGCTGCCTTCCATAACTGCCACGCTCCAAAGTGACAGATTGAAACCCCCTGTATCTCGGTTTAAGAGGTCTCCCTAGCTCCCTCTCAGTCAGGCAGGGTAGTGTGGGCGCCCCTCTACGCTTAGGTCCCCTGCAAAGATGACCCCTCCATCCCTCGCTAGCATGCCCGGGGCAGGTGCCTGCGGAGGTCGCGCAGCCGTCCACTTGGCTTCCATCGACGCTCCGCCCCCACAGACGGGGCGGCAGCCACGCGGGGTCGGTGGGTCAAAGGGCGCCGCAGGTTCCGGCCGAGGAGGAAGGGACCCGGGGGGGGGGGCCTGGCGCCCCCCCTCCCCCGGCCGGCCGCGGCGCTTTCATCTCCGCGGCCTCGGCCGGCCCCCACGTGGCTTAATCAGGCGCGGCTGTGCCTGGCGGACCCTGAACATCTGGATCCCGGCGCGGCCCCTCCCCCGCCCCGCCCCTCCTGGGCTACGCCGCGGCGACCCTGCGGCAAGGGCCTCCAGCCCGCGGTTTCCGCGAAAGCGAGGGAACCCCCGGGCTAAACCCCCGCGCGTTGGGCCCTGTGCCTTGGGAAACAGCCATTGGCTAAGACTGATACTGTCCCCCACCTCGCAGGTGGGAAACTTAGGCCCCAGGACCCCTCGGCAGAGCTAGGATTCAAGCCCACACATGTCAATTCCAGAGCCCCGCGCGCTGAAACCTTCCACAGTTACTGTACTTCCATTCATTGCAAACAAAGCCCCTCCCAGGTATGTTCTTGCAACAACCCTATAAGGAAGTGCCGGTAGCGTTGTCTAATTTACAGATGAGGAAACTGAGGCTCAGGGTGGGAAAAGGAGTGGGCCCAGATACAAGCGAGAGGAGCAAAGAGACGCGGGCCGAGGGTGGGGCATCAGGCAGAAGAGGCGTCACTTAAAGAGCAGCAGGAAAGAAGGACTCCTGCATCCTTTTGGGGAAGGGGAAACTGAGGCTGGCGTGGTTGGGAAGGCTGGCGTCGGTTGCCGGAGAAGAGCGAGAGGGCTTGGTTGCTGCCCACCCACCCCCCTTTCCGCTCCACGAGGCCGCTGGGGGCGGGAGCGGAAGGAGGACTTGACCCTGGCCCCCCAGGTGAGCCCCCGCGCCCCTCCTGCCATTCCCGGGGGAGCAGGTCCAGGTGAGGGGCGGGAGGGCCGGCGGGCGGCCGGGGTCGGGTTTCAGGAAATCCGCCGACATTCCTTCGGGGCTTAAGAGGGAAAGTTGACTCGGCGCCGCCCCTCGCCCCCCCCCCCCACTTCCTACCCCCCGGGGCGGCCCGGCCGGGGGCGGCAGGCGCGGGGCGCTGCGGCGGGCCTGGGCGTGAATCAGCGGCGGGCCGGGCGTCCGGGAAGCGGCGGCCGAGGTCAGGGCGGGCATCGGACAAGCGCCCTTTGTCCCTTGCCGCCCTCACCACGACCCCGCTGACCCCCACCCCCAAGCTGGGTACAGGCTGAGGAGGAGGCACGGCACCGTGGCGCCGGCGCTTGCTGACAGTGGGGGGAGGAGGAGAAAGGGACCCAGCTGTCCGTCCCCCCGCCCCACCCCCACACACACACCGCAACTTTCTCCTCTTGGAACCCAGACATCCGAGGTTCTCCAGGGTGTCCAGGGGCCCTGACCTGGACCCCGGCAGCACTCCTGAGGCCCCACCTCCAATGCCTATGGGGTCTGAATTTTTAAAGTTCGGCGCACAAAGCTTTGAACCTAGGCATCCCAGCTACCCAGGCGCAAGCTCCAGGGTAGCAATGATAAAAGCCCCACGTTCTACCGTCCCAACCTCATATGTCCAGGTCCGGACCCTCACTGCCCCTGCCTCCTGGGAACACAGGCTAATCCCATACTGAGGGCCCCTGAGCACTGGGGTCTCAGCGTGGGAGAAGCATCTCTGCTCTGCTCGCTCCCACTGGCTCTGGGTTCCTCCGGGCCAGTGCTGTTACTGCTGCTTCCTCCCCAGTGTCCCCTCAATGCTCTTCAATTACATGGGGGGCTGGGGCTGGAGGGTCTTCCCCGACCTAATCCTTAGGTACAGAGTATGCAGACTAAGGAGGAGTCCTCCCCCAGCCCACGTGGGGCCCTCTCTCCATCTGCCCCCTCAGTACATTCCCAGACACCTTCAAGGACTTGGGTCAATATTTGCTGGAAGTGCCGTCAATGCTGGTTCCTCTTCCTTCGCAAAAGGCAGTGGATTGGGAAGGAAGGGGTTAAACCTCTGGGAGTGCCAGGGCTGGGGAGTGTGCACCCAGGGGTCAAGTCTCTTTCCTTAAAGTCAAAGGTAATGAAGTAAAAGTTACCCAGAGGGTAGAGGGCATGCTCCAGGGCAGGACTGGGCAAATGATCCCTACCCTTCTATTGGTAAGGACCAGAGAGGGATGGTACCAGTTTGGGTCACACAGCAAGTCAGGGTCCCAGCGTGGGACTCACTGAGACCCCAGGCATCATGATTCACTGGGACTGCGTCTTCCAGCTACTTGGAAGGACTGAAACTTCTCCATCCTTTCATTTTGCAAATATTCATTGAGCTCTTCTCCTGTGGCCCTCACTGGGCCCAGCATGAGGTCCTAATGGCTCTCAGGGCGTTCACAGTCTAAAGAAAATACGTCTCAAGAGAAAGACAATGTTCAAAGAGTTGTGTTACAAAGACAACTTGAAAAGGTGAAGGGGTAGAAGGGTGCCTTGTAAGGGGGGGGGGATGCCCTCTGAGGTGACACTTGACCTGTGACCTGATGGAAGATAAGGTGCTAAGTGTATGTGTGTGTGTGGGGGGGAACTTTGGGAGGAATCGCATCCCTGTAGATGGGAGAGCAAATCTGTAAAGACCTGTGATAGCAACAAGCCTGATGTGTTTGGGGAAACAGGGCTGCAGTGGCTGGAGCGAAGTGAGGGAGAGGAAGGGGAAAAAGAGAGTGGAGGAGAGGAAGGGAGAGGAGGGGGGATAGGGTGGCTGGGCAGAGAAGACCTGCTTTCCTTCTTTTAGAAGCTCCTGCCTGCCATGCAGACCAGGGCAGGAGGGTCACCAGGGAAGCCCAGGAGGAGGCCGAGCAGTATCCCAGAGGGGGATGGTGGGGCCTGGACCGGGATGGGGTGGGGAGAAGGGGTCAGAATCTCAGAATGGGGATGTGTTTTGGAATCAGAGCCAACAGGATTTGCTGATGGATTGGACGTGGGGGATGAGCGAAGGAGAGAGTTGTCACGCACGCCTCCAGGTCTCTGGCCTGAGCACCTGGGTGGATGGGGGAGCCTTTTCCCAAAACCCAGGAATGACTGGGGGAGGAGCAGAGATAGGGGGAGGGGATATCAAGATCTCACTCCAGAAGTCTTAAGTCCTCCTGGAGGGAGTCAAACTTTGCAGGGCAAAGATTGTGGGGGAGGGGTCGCGCATATCCTGAAAACAATTCCAGTGACAACTGCCAATGCCTCTTAACCATCTGGACCACCTGGCAGGTGGAACTCTGGCCCCCTTTTTCAGAGGTGACAAACTGAGGCCTGGGGACCATCTTTGCTACAAAAGAACATACCTCCGGTGCCAATGGCCGTGCCAAGGGCTTAGATTGTGGCACCTTCTGTAGCAATGCATTTTCTCACAGAAGACCTTAGGCTGTCTGAGAGCTACCCATTGTACAGAGGATAAAACTGAGGCCTGATTGCATCAGTGAACGGCAGTGTACTACTCCAGGGCTTTACTCTCTCATCAACCCACCCAGAATCCAGAATGTGCGTGTGCAGAGCCCCCAGGATCCTGTCCTCCAATCCTCTTTTCTGACAGTCTGGGGTCTGAGTTGGGGACCCAAGCAACAAGAGTGGAGGGTAGCTTTTGAGCAAACAAGGTGAGGACTCCTGAGCCACGCTCAGAAGCTTTTACCCCTCTGGATGGTTAGGGACATGGAGAGAGAGGGTTCAGGCCTCTAAGGGAACCCCTCTGTAAGGGAAGTTAGAGCCCTTTCTCTCTCTGGGCACACCGCTGGGGGCAGGGCTGAGACTCAAACCTCCGGGCTGGAGGTGTCCCTGGAACTCTCATCTCAAGCACCCCCTAAACCTCCGGAGAGGCCAGGAGCCCTTCTATCTTGGGCACTGCATCGGGTGCTGACCGACAGGAGGGGAGTGAGGTGCCCGGGCCAGGAGGGGTCCCGAAACCCAAGCAGTGGCCAAAAATAATAACACGGAGAAGGCGCAGAAAAAAAGGAAGACAAACTATGCGTCGCTCCGGGCAGCCGGCGTTACCTGGAGTCGGCGGGCGGCGGCCGCCGGAGCTATTACTCACTGCGTGGCGCACCCCACCCGCGGGCCGCTGAACGGATTTTTCCGTGGGGAGGGGTGTCAGTGAGTCGGAGTGGGCCTCCTTACCACTCTCCTCGTGGGTACCCTTCCCGTCCCGCTTGCGGGATCGGGCCAAATCCCCGTCCCCGCTCCCACCAGGTCCCATTTCTCCCCGTCTGTCCGCGCCGGAGCTCCCTCCTAAGGCCCCTAGAGCCCCCTGAGGAACCTCAGCCCTGTCCTGCGTGAAGGGGACAGCTGAGCCAGGGCAGGGCCGGGGACTCCGTTGGCTTCCAGCTTTTTCTCAGTCTTCCCTCCAGCAAAGCCTGGGACCGAGGCTGCGCGCGGAGGACCGAGGAGAGGCGGGATGAAGTGGGAGGCGGGGGGCACTGGGCCGAGAGCGGTGGGATCCGCGCGCCCAGGGCGTGGGGCTGGGGGGTACGACTCTTAGGCCCCTGGGGAAGAAGGAGGGGTGGAAATGGGAGCAGGCGGGGCTCAGGGACCACTCAGTTGGGGGGGCGGGGCTAAAAACCGGGGTGGGGGCCGAGGCAGGATGGGGGGGAGGAGCGGGCCAGGGCTGGGGGCCGCAGGGGACGCTTAAGGGGCAAAGGGCTGAGAGCAGGGTGCAGGGAAGTGGGCAGAGGCATGAAAACGGGGTTGGGGGCGCCAGGTCCCAGATTGGGGGTGGGGAGCCTGGAGCTGGCGGGGTTGGAAAGAGTTCTCAGGCTGGTAGGGGCTGAGCGGGGGCTTCCGGGCCGCGGGACAGGGCGCGCGCGGTGTGCGGCGGGGCGGAGGCCGGACGGGTGGGGCGCGCGGTGCCCGCGGGCGGGCGGGCGGCGGGGAGGCCGGTGCGGGGCCCGCCGCCCCCCCGGGGCCGGGCCGGGCCGGGGGCGGGGCCGGGCGGGGCCAGCGGCGCATTAGCGCCTTGTCAATTCGGCTGCTCAGACTTGCTCCGGCCTCCGCGCCCGCGCCCAGCGACGTGCGGGCTGCTTGGCCCGCGCCCTCCCGCGCCGGCCTCGAGCCCCGCGCCCGGCGCCCCGCGCCGCCGCAGCCGCCGCCCGCCGCCTCCTGCCGCGCGCCCCCGGCAGCGCCGGCCCCATGCCCGCCGGCCGCCCGGGCCCCGCCGCCCAATCCGCGCGGCGGCCGCCGCCGCTGCTGCCCCTACTGCTACTCTGCGTCCTCGGGGCGCCGAGAGCCGGATCAGGAGCCCGTGAGTACCCGGCGTCCTGTTCCCTTCTTCCCGCCTGGGCCGAGAGCGTGCGCCCCGGGGGCAGCTGCGGGGGGAGGGGGGCGCGGGCGCCACCTGGACGGCCCGGGAACAAAGGAAGGCGCCCCCGGCGCGGCCCTCGGGGCGCCCTCACCTGCGGGGCGCACGGCGCCGCAGTCTCCCGGCCAGAGGGTCTGGCTTCCACGCCCTAGGCCTTCTTACCTGGGCCGCCCGGCCGGGGACACCCGGCTCTGCCCTGGGGGTCGGGGGTGCCGCGGCCTGGGACTCGCTGAACTCCAGGACGCGGCGGGTGCACGCAACAGCGCCCGTGGACTCGGAGCCGTGGAGACCAAGGGGCACCGCTCCCAGTCAGGGGCGCACGCGGTAGGCGCGTTGGGTGCTGGCTCCGGGCGCCCCCCCCTCCCCGAGTGGAGGGATGAGCCCCGCGAGGAAGGCGGGGCGGCGGGAGGGGGGCCGCTCTGGCCGCCTGGCGCGCGGCCCGGGGTCCCCGGGGACGCGCCTCTCCGCGGGCCGGCGCCGCCGCCGCCGCCCTCCCCTAGCGGGACCCCGCGCTCGGGGGTCCGCGGAGTCCCAGCCACCGGCGGGCTCGGAACCATTCCTGGCCAGGCTGCGCGGGGCTGAGAGTCTCCACCGAGAGAAATCTTTGTGAGCGAGTGGGTGAGAGTGAGAGGGAGCAGGAGCCAGAGAGTCGGGGCACCAGTGGCCCAGCCTTGGTGGTGGTGGTGGTGGTGGGGGGCAACAGGGAACCCACGGCCCGCAGCCCAAGACCCCCGCCTTGTCAGGAGCTCCTGGCCCCCGGCACTCTCTGTCCCCCCCATCAGAAGCACACCCCCTCCAGGACACCGTCTCTACATCCAGACCCTCTCTGGGACACACCCAGAGACACACAAAGACACACTGGCTTGTGGCCCGTCACCCTCGCCCTCAGATGAGCGCACACTGCAGCCCAGATGCACATTCGCACACCATCGGGGCGCGCACACACACATTCCATCCCTGACACACACACATTCGTGGTCACACACATTCCTCCGGGGGAGGCAACACAGGGGTATACACACAGGCACAGCCTGCCCTAGACGTTCCCAGTCATTCCATGCGCCCCATCCAGGCGCGCGGGTCGCTGGGGGCCCCCCCTCCCCCCCCCCCCCCCCCCCCCCCGCACACACTGCTCCCCAGGCCATCCCACGCTACACAGAGCCATTTGCAAGCTTCCTGTGGTGCTCTTCCAGAAAAGGACGGGGGTCTGGGCACCCCCTGGGGACACTTGCTGAAAGCCCTGCATGCCCGAGGTGCCTGGGCAGGTGAGGGGCTGACCCAGGCCCTCCGGGGTTCCCTGGCAACCCTGCTCTAGGCCGCTTTGTTTCCCAGTCCGCAGAGCAGCAGGCAAAGGTGGTGGTTGGGGGGATTGTTGTGCGTGTGTTTTTTCCTTTAAGAGGGAAGAAATTAAATAAAAGATTCTCACACCTCAGCAATATGTTTCTACTTACGGTGTGTCTTAGCACCTGAGCAGCAGGCGGGTGGGTCGTAAAGTGTCTGCAGGTACCAGCGGGACAGGAGATGGGGACCCCTGTCGGGACCCCGGGATGGAGGCCACCCTCCTGCCTTGCTTGCAGAGAATCTCACACTTTTCCCTTTTAAAACACATGGTGTTCCTTTTTAATAACGGCAGTGGCTCCAGATTGGGAAGGGAGAAGGAAAAAAACTTTTAAAGGCCCCAGCTCTGTGTGAAAGGCAGGGAGGCAGGGAGCAAGGGGAGGGGGGTGGTTGTCCAAAAGCTTAGCTCAGGGATATGCTTTGGGGAGCCTTCTAGGAGGCCCCCCAAACCAGGCAAGGGCCCCTACGACCTTCGTGGGCTGTTCCCAGCTGCTTTGCCTGGCCTGAAATGTGTGCGTCCAGGTCCCAAGCACCTTGGCCCATTGTTTGGGGAGACCTGAAGGGACCTGGGAGCCAGCTGGGACCTCAGAACTGGGACGGGCTGTAATCCCCATAGTTCCTGGGTGCTGCAGTGTGCTGGGCCCTCTGGACATCATGATCTCATCTCATTAATCTCCCCAACAGGTAGAACGTATTTTCCTCCCATTTTATGGAGGAGGAAACTGAGAACAGGAGAGGGGAAGCCAATTGCTCAGGTGCTCCAGCTGGGATTGGCACCGACGTCCCAGGAGAAGTCCTCATTCTGACCTTTTCTGGTGGAACTTGGTGGGGGGGGGGGGGGAGGGAACTGGCCTGTCCAGGCCCGCCTGGCCTTGCCCTCTCGCCCTGTCCCCCGCCCAGCCCCAGGAGGGCAGCTGCAGCTGCTGGCAGGCAGGCCACGCCAGCCCAGGCCAGGCGGGTGTGGCAGAGGGGCAGTGCCCCCCAGCCAAGACCCCCCAGAGAGCCCCTTCCTGGCTAAGACGATGCTGGTGGGTGGGGGGCAGGAGGGGCGTGACCTACCCCCAAACGGTTGAGAGTGGGCCTGGGGTCCAGGCAGGCCTGGCCGTGCCTCCCACCCTGGTGGGGGGGCCCAGGCAGGAAGCGGTGGGTGGGCCGGGGCAGAGACGCTGGCACGCCCGAGTTCATGCCGAAGGAATTCCGAATTAGCGGGCGGCTGGCTGCCTGGGACCTCCGGGGCGGCCCCCTGGCCCCCGCCCCCGGCCGCCCCCGCCTCCTCGGCTCTGGCCCGCTCAGCCGGCTTCTTCGCACGGACGCTGAGACCTCCGGCGAGCCCTGGGCCAAGCCCCAAACGCAACTGTGATCCCAGGATCCAGCAAGAAATGGCCCTCAAGCCAAGTTTGCCCCGGAAAACCGTCAGGGCCAGCGGGGAAAACCACGTCCACCCCACCTCGCCCATCTGAGGCAGTGAGGGCCAGCAAAGGGCAGCCGCTGGCATTCAGGGTGCCTCCCAAGGGGCCAGGATCACCCTGTCCTTGGCTGCCATCTTAGGGAAGCTGGGCTACCCCCACCCCGCTGCCCCCCTGCAATCCTTTTAAAATGTAAATCTTCCCTTGTTAGGAACCCTGGAATAACCCCTCCCTGCAGGTCTGGCACTGCTGACCTCCCAGACCTCATTCCCCACCACTCCTGCCCCAGGACCTTTGCACTTGCTGCTCCCACTGCCTGGACACTCTCTCCCAGATGTTTTCTTGGTTACTTCAACTTTATTCAGGTCTCAGCTCAAATGCCTCATCAGATAGGTCTCCTGGGGGTGTGCTTCACTTTCTCCCGTATTTATTCTTAGATATTTATTTGTTCTTTTCCCTGTTGCTCCCTTGGATTCAAGGCCCACAAGGGCAGGAATATTGAGTATCTTGGTCACCATTGTGCCCTCAGCTCCTGGCAAACTGTAGATGTTCCATGTATGCATGCATGCATGAATGAACAAATGAGTGAATGAGTCCTCACAACTGCTCTTGGTGGAGGGGGAGGCCCCTTCCCAGAGGCTCAAAGAAATAAAGTGAATGGGCCAAGCTTCCATAGTCAGCTGGGGGCATTTGAACCCAGGTCAGCCTGGCTTAAACATCCCACAGGGTTGTCCTTAAGACAGTATCTTCACTCCTCTCAAACATGTGGTTTATACCACGATGCCCATTTTCCAGATGGGGAGACTGAGTCTCAGAGAGGGGTATCAGGGTCTTGGACTGCACAGCCTCTCACCCTTATCTGGACCTTGGCTTCTCCTTGGATAAAAACAGACTCGTCTTAGGTTCTAACCCCAGCAGTAGACAGGAGGGAGGACATCAACCATGGTATCCCCGAGACCCTTGTGCCCAGCACCCAGTTCCACACAGTCCTGTTTAGGAAGTCACTTTCCATCTGATCTTCACAATGGCCCTAGGGATCATGAGCTTTCTTGCTCCCGTCTTGCAGATTAGGAAAAATGAGTTGAAGGAAAGAACAATGAGAGCCAGTCCCTTTGGATGGGGGTTGGGGGCCTAGAGTTTGCCCCGGCCTCCTTCAGTTTCAGCAGCACAGGGCAACAAATCTGGGTTTCGGTAGCGTGCCCTTCTCTCATTCAATGACTTTGGGCAAGAGATGATGACTCAGAGCCTCAGTTTTTTCACCTGTAAGATTACCGGGATTCTAGTAGGAGTCAGTACACTTTTTTAGAAGTGTCTCCCTCCCCCCAACCCCCAAAGACATACCTACTATGTGTGTGCCTGTAGGGATATCAATCTTTTATTTCTAATTGCCAAAAATGAAATGAAGAAAAGAAAAGAAGTAAAGAAAAGGCAAGAAAAAGAATGTAATAGTTGTCAGAACTATTTGCGAAGCCAGATTTACTTGAGTCTGAATGGGCGTTTATGCCTGAGTTTTGTGACCGCTCCCAGAGCCTTGGGCACGTCTGTGAAGACGCGGCTTGGAAGGACCTGAGTTGTGGAATCACAACAGTCCTGAGGCTAAATCTTGATTTGCCGCCAACCTTGGGCTGGTCACTTGGCCTAATTGAGCCTCAGTTTCCTTATCTGTGAAATGGGAGACAAAAATAAACAGCTCGTTTGTAGGATTGCCATGAGTCCAGAAGTCCTAGCATGGTGGGGGGCTCAGGGCAACTCCATCTCACGCCTGACGGGCACTCCTCTCTGACCCCAGACACGGCTGTCATCAGCCCCCAGGACCCCACGCTCCTCATCGGCTCCTCCCTGCAGGCCACATGCTCAGTGCACGGGGACCCGTCAGGCGCCACAGCCGAGGGCCTCTACTGGACCCTCAACGGACGCCGCCTAGCCCCCGAGCTCTCCCGTGTGCTCAACGCCTCCACCCTGGCCCTCGCCCTGGCCAACCTCAACGGATCCAGGCAGCAGTCAGGCGACAACCTCGTGTGCCACGCTCGTGACGGCAGCATCCTGGCTGGCTCCTGTCTCTATGTTGGCTGTAAGCGGGCCCCCAGGATATCCACGGGCAACTCCTGGGAGAGGGGCATGCATCACGGGCCCTCTGGCCCAGGACGGAACAGTGGGCATGCTGGTTGAGAGGCAGGGACTTCTGGGCGTGGGCATGAGAGCCTGGAACCCCCGAACCTGTCCCCAGGAGGTTCCAGGCAGACAGCCTTGCCAACAGCCACTCTGGTCACCCTCCTTCTACTCCAGGATGGGGGCCCAGTTGGTGGCTAGGAACCTCACCTATCCAGGGCTGGTCCAGACCCTCAGTCCCCTGCACCCCCTTCCCCAGTGCCCCCAGAGAAACCCTTCAACATCAGCTGCTGGTCCAAGAACATGAAGGACCTGACATGCCGCTGGACGCCGGGAGCCCAAGGGGAAACCTTCCTCCACACCAACTACTCTCTCAAGTACAAGCTGAGGTTGGTGGTGGTGGTGGTGGCCCTTGGGTGATGTGTGTTCCAGCCTGGCTGTGAGGTCTTGGCAAAGCCCACTCTCTCCAAGCCGGGTGTCCCTTCTGCCCTCTGGGGCTGCCATGGGGAGGTCTGGGGGTCTGAAGAGACTCTCCTGTGTCCTCACACTCCCTCCTGCCCTGCAGGTGGTACGGGCAGGACAACACGTGTGAGGAGTACCACACGGTAGGGCCTCATTCCTGCCACATCCCCAAGGACCTGGCTCTCTTTACGCCCTATGAGATCTGGGTAGAGGCCACCAACCGGCTGGGCTCGGCCCGCTCCGATGTGCTCACCCTGGACATCCTGGATGTAGGTGAGCCCCCCCACCCCAGCTCCTAGGCCCACGAGGGAGCCTGCACCTCCTCTCTCGGCTCAGCTCATGGCTGAGGCTCCAGCTCCGACCCTGGCTGGGGCCGGGAGGAACTAGGCATCCACCCATCGGTCCCCAGTCCCCTAAAGCAGCCAGGATACCCCCACTCTGTGGAGAACACCTGGCCTGGCTGCCTCCCCCTCGGCAGCCCAGGTGTGCAGGAGGGGGCCCCGGGGGAGCTGGGAGGGGGCGCCCAGGTCGGGAGGCGCCCCAGGAAGCCTCAGCCTGGAGCTGGGGGGGGGGTGCGCAGGCGGGAGGCAGGAAACGGATGATCTGCGAGCAGAATTGGGCCTAATCTAATTAGGGTGTTTCTCAGCCCCTAGCAGGCCTGTGCCTTAACCCTTTCAGACCCTCACTAAGGCCTCAGGGGGAGAGGCCAGACCTCTCTGCTGCCCACAGGGCTCCCAGAAGGATCCCCAGAAAGCTAGTAGCCATCCCCCACCCCAGTCGGCTTCCTGCCTTGCTTCCTCAAGTCCTGAAGGTGCAGTGGGCAGGTTCTGAGCCTCAGTCTTCCCTCTGCACCAGGAAGGCTGTCATTTGAAAACTTTTGTAAAGAAAGAAGGTCCAGAGGTGCAGGTGGGCAGTGGAGGGGGGGTGGGGTGAGGTCAGGAGGAGCTTCCCAGGGGTCTGGCAGCCTCACGGCCCCCTGGCCTCCTGGGCATAATAATAACAATAGCATCAGCCAGGCAGCGTCCGCTTTTACATAGTTCCCTGAAGATAGGATTATGTTTCTCCTGTCACAGATAATAAGGGTGATAACAGCTAACATTAATTGAGTGCTTCTAGGTGCTGAGTGTTTCCCAAATATTATCTAATGTAATCCACCCGTCCTGAAAGGGTGGGGCGGGGGGAGAGGGCAGAACCCAGGCAGGTGCCGCCAAAGCCCTGTGCGCTGAGATTCGAGCCCACACGGGGGCCAGCCCGGTTCTAGGACAGCTGAGTGATGAAGCCCCGCCCGCCCCACAGTGACCACCGACCCCCCACCCGATGTGCACGTGAGCCGAGTTGGGGGCCTGGAGGACCAGCTGAGCGTACGCTGGGTTTCCCCGCCGGCCCTCAAGGACTTCCTCTTCCAAGCCAAGTACCAAATCCGCTACCGAGTGGAGGACAGCGTGGATTGGAAGGTGCCTGACACCCGCCCCCCCCCGACCCCTTGCGCCTCCCCCGCCCCCGGCCTCTGACCCTGCCACTGCCGCCAGGTGGTGGACGATGTGAGCAACCAGACCTCCTGCCGCCTGGCCGGCCTGAAGCCGGGCACTGTCTACTTCGTGCAAGTGCGCTGCAATCCCTTTGGCATCTACGGCTCCAAGAAGGCAGGGATCTGGAGCGAGTGGAGCCACCCCACGGCCGCCTCCACCCCTCGCAGTGGTGAGCACCCTAGCAGGGCTGGGCGGTCAGGAGACTCCTCCGAAAGCAGCGAGAGCCTCTGTTTCTTTGTTTCCTCCGAGAGAGCAGAGGTCTCAAGTTGGTGGCTCCTGGGGCCAAATGTGGCCCTTGGATCCATTTTCTTCGACCTGTCATTTGGGGGCCGGGGGGGGGGGGGGGAGGGGGGGAGTTCGACCTACTTGCAGACATTTAAAGACAGGAAGTTTTAACACCAGTATCTCAGGTTTCCTGGAAAAATTAATTGTCTAGAAAATGTTGGGGTGCCTGGCTGGCTCAGCTGGAAGAGCACGAGACTCTTGATCTCAGGGTTGTGAGTTCAAGCCCCACGTTGGGTTTAGAGAGTACTTAAAGATAAAATCTTGAAAAAAGAAAATGTAACAGGACACAGCCAGAGTTGCCCCACAGCCCCCATCAGCAGAGGTGGCCCCTTCTTCACTCAGGGCCCTCACTCTCTAGTGGCCCCATCCCCACCAGGCCCATTTTGCCCATCTGTACCCCCTCCCTAATCCCTAAAGGCAAGTGAGTTTGAAACCTCTGCTTCTGAGGCTGATCAGCTACCAACTCTCCCTCTAATGGGCCTTGGTTTCCCCTTCTGATCAAGGTAGGGGAATGGGGACCATCAGGGGCCCGAGTCTGACTTCCCTTGCCATCTGGGGCTTCTCTAAGCCCATGAGCCTCCATTCTCTTTGCGAAATGGTACGGAATATGTTACATGAAATGTCTGCCCTCAGCTTTCCATCTGGAAAGTGGGGACAATAATCATACCCACCTCAGGCTATTGTTAGGGTTAGATGAGGTAATCCAAGAAAGTGCACTCGCGTGGTGGGCGCCATCTAAGTGTTTGCAAGTGGTACTTACTATGGTTCCCATCTCCTGCGCCCCCATAGTTTCACCCCAAGGGAGCCTCCTCTTCTTAGCTGAGGACACAGAGGCCCTAGGAGGTTCAGCCAGCCCCCAAGGTCACACAGGGATCTGAATTCGGTTTCCTTGAAGTCCAGGTCCATCCTCGTGGGATGATGGGAAAACTGAGGCCCAGAGGGTGTTTCAAAGCGGGGGGCGGGGGATTGTGGGGGGCAGAGCCAGGCTTCAGCCAGTTCCCCAGCCCCCATCCTGGGCCCCTCCAGGTTCTGGGGGTGGGCGGGAGTGAACACGGCCGGGAGGGGCCTGCGCCTTGGCCCCTGCTCGTGCCCAGCACCTGCGATTCTTGCACGGGAGCCAGCAGGCGGCTGCGTCCGCTGGAGAGGCTAGGGAGGCCGGGGGAGGCCAGCAGGGGCGGTGGGGGCCGTGGCCGTGCCAGGGCCTGTCAGCGGGTTCCCGGCGTTATTTATGACGTGAGGCCGATGTCCTTATCTGCCGGCCTGCTAGGGGCTGGCTGCGGCCGGCAGCTGGACAGACAGGCCGGCCTCCCACCTGGCCCTCCCAGCCCACTCCCCATCCCACTGGTTCCTTCTCTCAGGCCTGTCCTGGGGACCGTCCCTCCCCCTGGCCCCCTTGGGGTCTCGTCTCACTGTCTCCCTCCATCTCTCTGTCACTCTCTTCCCCTGTATCTCTCTGCATTTCTGCCTTTTCTGGTTTCTGTATCCCTACATCCCCACATCACTGTCTCTGCCCACTCCAGTCCTCTCTTGACCTTGCCCTTTTCTGTCCCTCTGCATTTGCTGTCCCCTGTTGCTTTGGCCCTCCCGACATCTCCCTGTCTCTCCTTGTCTCCATCTTTCCATCTCTGCCTCTCTTTCTCCAGCTGTCTCTCTCTCTCTCTCTCTCTTTCTCTGTCCCCTGCTCGGTGTCTGAGTCTCATCTCATCTGGCCCTGGCTTCGCTCCTTCTCCCCCTCCCTTCCACTCACACCTGGCTCAGGCCACGGGAATCAGTTTCCTGGAGGAGACATGAAGGAAGACCTTCTCCTTCCCCTGCCTCCTACCTCCTCGGGGGCTCAGCTGGGCTGCTGTGCTGGGTGGTAGACAGGACCCAGGCCCGGAGAAACCGGGAGGGAGGCGCCCAAGGGCAACACGGTCCCACCAAGGCGCGGAACCTCCCTCTGCTGCCCTCGCGCGCCCTCTGGCGGGCGCGTCATGACGCTGCGGCTCCTCCCCCCCACATCAGAGCGCCCGGGCCCGGGCGGCGGGGCGTGCGAGCCGCGGGGCGGCGAGCCGAGCTCGGGGCCGGTGCGGCGCGAGCTCAAGCAGTTCCTGGGCTGGCTCAAGAAGCACGCGTACTGCTCGAACCTGAGCTTCCGCCTCTACGACCAGTGGCGAGCCTGGATGCAGAAGTCACACAAGACCCGCAACCAGGTAGGAAGGAGGGACCCGCGGGCGAGGGATGGAGTGGTGGGGGCTGGGAGGGAATCGGGCTGGGGAGGTAGGTCCGCAGCCCCCAGACACTGCCTCCTTCCTTCCAAGCACAGGACGAGGGGATCCTGCCCTCGGGCAGACGGGGCACGACGAGAGGTAAGGGGGGCCCACCCCAGCTGCCTGGGTGGGTGGGCGGGCGGGCAAGGGAGGGAGACAAGGGCCCCTCCTGCTGGCCACAGGCCCGTGGGCCCCCCACCCTCAGCCTTAGAGTTGCTGAGATGGAATCCCTTCCTCCATGTCTTATTCATCAGCATTTACCTAACACCTAGTGATTACCTAGTCCTGTGGCCTTTAGCCTAGTAAAAGCATCTGACCCCGGAAAACGTCCAAAGTCGAATGTCATCTTCAAGAATGAACATACTCACCCCAGTTAGCATATATGAGCACCTACTGCATGCTCGCCCTGTGCCAAGTGCTTTACCCACAGGACACCCTTTGGGACGAACAGATAGTCTTACTTCTCAAATGGGGAAACCAAGGCCCTGAAAGGGGCAGTACCCTACTCAAGGTCACCAAGCTGAAAGTGGCAGGGCCCCGACCTGAACTGGGGCCTCCTCAACTGCTCTGTAATTGGCAGAGTACCCTTGGAGGGTACTGGCCCCTCCCAGGCTCCCTGCTTAGCTTGGCTTCCCCTCTGCCTGCAGGTCCTGCCAGATAAGCTCTAGGGACTGGGGCCACCCTCCCTGCTGCGTGGAGACCTGGGGGCTGCACCCAGACTGGGGGCTAACTCTGTACCCTCACCTCAGGGCACCGAGCACCCTCAGCAGGAGCTGGGGTGGGTGTTCTGAGGGTCACAACATCCTTGACCTCCATGTGAGGCCACTCTTGGGTGCAACTCCAGTGGGGGTGTGTGTGAGGATTGGCTAAGCTGCCCAGAACCCCTGCCAGGGCTGGGGGTGAAGAGGGGCCATTATTCCCCCGCCCCCACCTCATCCAGGACCCCTGCAAAGAATCTTTTTAAATAAACAAGCTATTTAGGTGCCCTGATTGTGAAGATGTTTGGGGCTCGATTGGCCCAGGGGCTGTGGGGTTTAGGGGAAGCACGAGGAATCCTAATGACCCACCCTATGGGCTTGGAATCTTTGCCTCCCAGAATTTCAGACTCTGTCTCCAGGATGTGAAATATCTGGTTTTAAACTCACTGGAGGGTGTGATCCAAAACACCAGCCCTACTGTCCAGGAGCAGGGGGGAGTCATAGCTGCCATCCCTGGCCTTGTGGGGCCTCCTCCCCAGGGACACCCACTCCAGCACCCCAGGACACAGAGACAGTGGAGCAGCTACAGACGAAGGGTTCTTTATTGTGGGAGGTGCAGCAAACTCAAGGGCAGTCGGCGACCTGGTGGAGCGTGACCCCAGCCAGCTGACAGTCAAGGGGTAGGCTTGGGGACATTTCCCATATCCCTTGGTGTGTCACTGGGGAGCCACCATCACTCGGCAGATTCTGCATCAAACCTAAGGTCCTGAAGAACCTCGCTGATCGCTTCCATGGTTTTAATTACCCTACAAGAGTGGATGGGAACTATAAATAAAACCCAGATGGGGCGAATTAGCTGCCACTGCGAAGCTCCTAGGGGGCCGTGGCAAGCCCCGGGCCCTCCTGCCCGCCGCCAGAGTTCCAGGCAGAACCAGTGGCCGAGAGAACCATTTGGGTGCCTGGGAGAAGGGGTGGTCCTGTGGGTGAGAGTGGGCAGAGAGAAAAAGCCATCTTGAGCAGGTGACATCAGAAGGTTGTGCTATGTCACATAGCAGATATTGAGTGGGTGTGCACTCGTGGGTGCTTGCGGGGCCTGGAGGTAGGAATGTGCAGGCCCATGTCTGGTGGGCAACCGTGTCCAAGCTCTTAAGTCCAGCCATGTGAGCAAGATGGGCATGTATGAGGTGCCCAACTGTGTCCCAGAAATGTGCGAGTCTGGTGTGAAATTGTAGGGCGTGTGCACCGGGACAATGTGTGCTGTATGTCTGGGAACCACCAGGTAAGGACTCCAGTGTGCACACCCTAAGGGTTGTGTGCAGGTCCAAAGGGTCAGCCCAGTATGACTGTGCCAGCCTTGGGGCACACCTGGCTGAGAGTGGGTGCCTGAAGGTGCACGTGCAAATCTAACACCTCCAGCCCACTGGGAGTAAGCGCTCACTTCATCTTCAGCTGGTGCGTCTCCAGGGTGTCTTCCTGCCCAGTCAGCTCTGGCGTCCCCATCAGCTGCAGCAGGGCCACCTGAGGTGGGCAACCGGAAGGATGTCACAGCTGGCAGGACCCCCCCCCCCCCCCCCGCCCTCCCACACAGATCAGGCAGGGAGACACTGAAGCACTCAGAAAGGCAGCACAGGATGGGGGCATGGCAGGATTTCGCAACGGGTGGTGCTTCGCACGCACGGAGTCTGCGAGTCAGTTTCAAGGGCCCCCCCCCCCCCCCGCCCCGAAGGATCGAGTGGGCAGGCCCTAGATTAGTGGGTGGCGCAATGTGGGTGTGGTCGCGTGAAGGCGTGGCATGGGCATAGCGGCACAGGCTCAGCCAGGAATTGGTGACAGGGGTGGAGTAGGTAGGACCTCATAGTCCCAAGGACGCGTGTGGAAGTGGGCCAAACACCTAGACTGGGATTGGGGTCTCCTAAAGCAGCGTGGCCTGGGAATCCCACTTTAGAGAGCGACGTGGGCGTGGCCTCACGTGGGCTCGGCCTGGGAAGTGCGTCTCGGTCGGGATTGGCTGTAGGGGTAGAGTAGGCGGGGTCTTGGAACCCAGGGGAGGAGTAGGGCCAGAACCTAGACGGGGATATATATAGCGTTACCCAACAGGGTGTCTGCTGTGGAAATTCACGCTCCCCAATATGCACCGGGTTGAGGACCAGACCTGAGGCTATGGGAATAGCCAAAGGGATAGGAGCGTAGTGGGGGCGGGCACTGGGGCTCCGGGGAAGTGGGCGTGTCCTGGGACTACGAGGGGCCAGGGCGGGAGAATCCCAAGTGAAACCTTAGTGGAGGATTGAGGTGGGGCAGGGAGAAGTGGGGTCAGGGGCGCCGGGGCTGGGGTTTGGGTGGCCGGATTCTGGCTGTCGCCTATGAGGTGCGCGGCGAAGGGGACAGGGGTCGAGGATGGGGCCTCACCGTTGCCAGGCGCGTCTGCTCCAGCTGTTGCAGGCTTCGCACGTGGCTCGCGAGCAGCGGCTGCCCTCTGGGCCCAGACAGCTCGGCCTCCACCGCCAGCACCTCCCGCGAGGCGGCGGCGAAGGCCTGGGTCACCTCGTGCACCGTGCTCCGGTAGCGGGGAAAGTCGTAGGGCGGGCCGCTTCGCAGGTACTGGAGGTGGCCTCTGCGGCAGGTGGGGGTCCTGAGGCTACGCCCCCAGGCTCTCAGGCCCTGCACCCGCACTGACCACCTGAAAGTCCCCCAGGAAGGGTCCTTGGCCCCCAGAGTGTGGAGGACACTCTCTGACTCCCGCAGGGTAAACGGAGATGGGCGCACTCCTGCGCTTGGGGAAGGGAGAGACGCCACGCGGAGTGGCCCATCGGGCAGTGGGGACGCGCCCTGGGTCCCAGCGGGGGAAAGCAAAGATCTGGTCCCCCAGCGAACCCCTCCCCACCTCTGACAACACAGCCGCTCAGGGACCCAGCTCCGCCCCCAGGCACGCCCATCCCCGGAGCTGGCTTGGGGCTGAACTCTGCGACCCCTGCCCACCCCTGCGCCCGCACTTACTCCTCCAGCCGGCGGAAGGCCTGCGCGCGCTCAGCCTGCAACTGGTGGATGCGCTGCACCAGCGCCCGGATCGGGGCATCTTTCTACGGGGCGGGGGGCATGGCTGGGGCATGAGGCCGGCGCCCCCAAGCCTGCACCGCCCACCCCGCGCCTGCTCCTGCTCAGGCCCGGGCTCACCCAGGGCCACTCTGGCTCCTCGCGCTCCGGGACACCGGTGGCCACCGCAGTACCATGCACCGAGGGGACGGCGGAGTCCGCCGAGGCCTTGGCAGTGATCATGACTGCGCAGCCCCGGCCCTGCCTAAGATTAGGGCGCTCCGCTGCACCAGGCGCCCCCTGCAGGCCCGGAGGTCTCCGCACCCCAACCTGTGGCCGCCAAACCGGAAACTTGGAGATCCAGAGGAAGAAGGGAGGCAAGACCAGAGTCTTAGGCCCTGTACCCCCCATCCACCTCGTTTGTCTCCGTCGAGCTCCTGCTTCTTATCGTGTTTGTCCTAGAATGTACAGCTCTGTAAACAAGGCCATCCCTCGGTTTGTTCGTACACATTTATCTCAACGTCTTTCACACTCCCATCCCATTTCCCACTCAAATAAAAAGAGCCCAAGAGGTGATCTTTTGCTATGATTGCTGTGACATGAGGATTTGATCAGAGGTTCCAATACTGGAGAGTCCAAAAGGCTGGAATGCAGCTTTTTAAAAAAAATGCTTGAGGGGCGCCTGGGTGGCTCGGTCAGTTAATCACCCGACTTCGGCTCAGGTCAGGATCTCACGGTCCGTGAGTTCGAGCCCCGTGTCGGGCTCTGTGCTGACCGCTCAGAGCCTGGAGCCTGTTTCAGATTCTGTGTCTCCCTCTCTCTCTCTCTCTCTCTCTGCGCCTCCCCTGTTCATGCTCTGTCTCTCTCTGTCTCAAAAATAAATAAACGTTAAAATTAAAAAAAAAAAAAAAAGCATATTAAAAAATGCTTGAGAGGGAGAGAATCCCAAGTAGGCTCTGCTCTGTCAGCACAGAGCCCCATGTGGGGCTTCATCTCACCCATGAGATCTTGACTTGAGCAGAAACCAAGTCGGATGCTTAACCAACGGACTCACCCAGGAGCCCCCAGCTGTTTAACAAATCTGCGAAACTGGCAGGTACTGGGTGCACTCCTCAGAAAGGAGCTAGCTGAAGGGAGTCTGTGCAAAGGCCCAGAGTCTGGGGTAGGGGTTAGGCCAGCAGGGCTTCGTTTTAAGTGCACGGGAGGCATTGGAGCTTTCTGCTGGGGATACACTACCTTGTTTGAGCTTTGGGAAGCTTCTTTCTCCAGGGATAAGTAGATGTTGGTAGCCTAGCCTAGGAAGCAGGGGCCAGCAGTTAACAGGGTTGAAACCCATGAAACAACAGAGACATTAGCCTTTAGCTGGTACTCCAGATCTGAGTCACTGTCCAGGCCTGGGTTGTCACCTGACACAAAGCCCCAGTCATCTCAAGACAAATAAAAGCATGGCCTTACCGAGGCCAGTAGGGCACTCTGAAGCTCACCTGATTCTCAGGAGCATCAGCACAAGGTTTATCAACACCAAGGCCTGCCCCTCCAAGACTGAGGTTAGAGGGCTTAGGTGGGCCCAGGTGCTCCTCATATTCAGCCAACGGAGAACACATTTTACACTAGGTGCAGTTTTTGTCTACCCACCCATACCTGGACACCTCCAGGGCACAGGCATGAAGTCATCCGAGTGTCTGAGTAGGGCCCAGGCAGTGACATGGCTGACCTGCAGTCTGGCAAGAGCCTGGGCTTGGGGGGGTTGGGGGAGTCTTCATTAAGGATGACAAAATGCAGACAGGCAGGTTCATGAGGGTATGCGGCAGAGGGCCGAGACTGAAACCCGTGTGCACTGTGGCTGTGAAAAACCCAGTTAGATGTGAAGGGCAGGGACCACAGCACATTTTATAGCTGAGACGATCAAAACCCAAAGGACACGGGACTCTCGAGGGCTGTGCAGAATCAAGTGATGGAGTCCCTCCGGGAGATGCCCACAACTCAGCCAGCTCCTCCTTGGACACACCAGCCATGCAGACACCAGTTACTGCTCCAGTCAATGAAAGGGAAACTTTATTGAGGCCCCAGGGCCTTGGGGCTCGGGCAGGAGGCCGTCCTGCAGGCAAAGGAAGAGCCGGTGGAGGGGCCTTATTTGACCTTCTTCTTGGGGCGCAGGTTGTTGGTGTGGCCGCACTTCTTCTTGCGGCAGTTGACTGCACGGGGGTGCAGGCGAGCATAACACCTGCAGAAGGATGAGGGAGACTGGTGAGGACACACCCCAACCCAAGCCCTCCCCACCGGGGCCAGCCACCCCCTGCCACCACCTGCGAGTACTCACTTGCGGCAGATCATCTTGTCGCAGTTGTATTTCTGGGCCAGCTGGCGGAGGGAAGGCTCAATGATGCCACCCCGCAGGCGAAGCACCAAGTGCAGGGTGGACTCTAGGAGGGGAAGGTCAGAGAGAGACAGTGACCAAGCCTGGCCCCAGCACCTCAGGCGCAGGGTAGGGCCCTCCAGAACTTCCTCAAATGAGAATCCCTTGGGTACTCTATACGTAGATGGACATACTGGCCCAGACCACCCCACACAACCTCCATCTCACTTCCCACCAGCCCAGGCTTTGGGCAGTCTGAGACTAATATATGCTAACCATGACGTGCATTGGGGTTCTCAACAGACAAGGTAATTTCTGAGGGATGTAAAGATGATCTCTCATTTTGCTGAGAAATTAAATCTAGTTGCTACAGAAAGTGACAAGGATTCCTTTACGATAGTGACAAAATTTCTCTTATCACATTTTTATACGTGTGTTTAAAGATTTTATTTTTGGGGGGGCGCCTGGGTGGCTCAGTCGGTTAAGCGTCCAACTTTGGCCCAGGTCATGATCTCACGGTTCGTGGGTTCAAGCCCCGCAACGGTCTCTGTGCTGACAGCTCGGAGCCTGAAGCCTGCTTCTGATTCTGTGTCTCCCTCTCTCTCTGCCCCTCCCCTGCTCACGCTCTGTCTCTCAAAAATAAAAAAATAAGAAATAAAAAAAAAGATTTTGTTCTTGGGGTGCCTGGATGGCTCAGTTAAGCAACTGACTTTGACTCAGGTCATGATCTCACAGTTCATGAGTTCAAACCCCATGTTGCGTTCTGTGTGGACAGCTCAGAGCCTGGAACCTGCTTCAGATTCTAGGTCTCCCTCTCTGCCCTTTGCCTGCTCACACGGTCTCTCTCCCCAATATAAACGTTAAAAAAAAAAAAAAAAATGTTATCTTTAAGTAATCTCAACACCCAATGTGGGGTTTGAACTCACAACCCAAAGATCAAGAGTCGCGTGCTCTACTGAGCCAGACTGGTGTCCCTCTTAGCACATTTTTAAACAAAACAGTCTTTTAAAGAAAAAAAGGTGAGCATGATCAAGAGAAACCACTGCCACACCTGGAAACCTAAGTGGCGACCAGGAGATGCTTCCCCCAGTGAAAACATTATTTTATAAAAGACTCCTCTAGCCCCATCTGATCACCTCCCCCCACCCTCCCCAATGCTGCCAATGAGATCATCAAAGCCTCATCCTTGCAAAGCCTCTTCCTTGGTTCTAGGCCTCGCGGGCCTCTGTCAAGCCACTCAACTCCCAGTACCTTTCTGGATATTGTAGTCTGACAGAGTGCGGCCGTCTTCCAGCTGTTTGCCCGCGAAAATCAGACGCTGCTGGTCAGGAGGGATGCCTGGGAAGAGGAAAGCTCAGACTAAGACTCTGGCAAGCACATTGCTGGCAGCTTCCCTTCTCCCCGCAGGCGTGTTCTGGCATAGCCTCCAACCTATCAAAGGGGAAACTGAGGTGGAGAGAACAAGCTGTCCTCTTAAGATCACACAAGGGAAGCACTGGCCAAGGCTGAGGTCTATACAAGCCCAGCACGCATCCTGCACATGACGGTGTCTCCTCTGGGCCGAGAGGGATTGCTGCTGAACAGAACCTCTGGACTCCGCTCAACTCACCCTCCTTGTCTTGGATTTTGGCTTTGACATTCTCAATGGTGTCACTGGGCTCAACCTCGAGAGTGATGGTCTTGCCCGTTAGGGTCTTCACAAAGATCTGCATCTCTGCGACTGCTGGAGGGTGGGGAGGAATAGGATGAACAGGTTAAGAACTGCAGGTCTGAGCAGCTTGAGCTCAGGGGCTGGCCAGCCCCGTGCCAGTATCAACCACAAGTCCTGGCCCATCCCAGCGCCTGTTTTCTTCCACCTCTCTGAGGCTACAGCCCAAATATCCTATAATCAAGGACTGTGCTTTCCTCACCTTACCCCTGGACCCCTGTGGCAAAGTGTGCTTCATGGGAGCAAAGATAGTGGTTATCCTCCTTGGGCCCAGCAAATGAAATTCTGGCAACTTTGAAGATGGAATGAGAAGTACGTCGCCGGGGCACCATTTGGTCAGGCACGTTTTCTTCCAGGGTGGCCGGGAGGTCCCATCCTCCCTCCCTTCCCTACCCCTCTGTAAGCCCCATTTGCTCCACAAGCAGCCCTTCCTGCAACCTGAATGGGAATCCCCTTTTGGCAGCCGCTCCTCCCACACATTTTCCTCGGTGGCAGTTCTCTCCAACTCCAAGCTCAGACATCCGACACCCTGGCTTCCCTCGAAGTTATACCCAAACTCGCCCACACTTCTTGCCTTTGCTCCAACCCATAAACAGTGCCTGCCAAGCACGTGTCAGGTACTTGTTTACACATATTTCATCCCCCCCCCAAAAAAAAACCTTATAAGGAGGATGCTACTACCCTCTCCTTACAGATATATGAGAGAAGGCAAGTAGTGAATCACCCTGTGGGAGGGGAAAAGGACTTAATATTTTCAAAAGGTTTGGCGCATTGTGGGACACCAAAAAAACAACAACAACAACAACAACAAAACTTGCGCTTAGTACCCCCTCCCCCTTGCCCAGAAAGTTCATCCGCGCCCCCAGGCCTCCTGGGATAGCTTGGGCCGGAGGGGCGCATAGGCTCCTCTCCCAAAGACCCGTTCGCCACCCGGGGCCCAGTCCCGGCTGGGAACCTCGGCTCCACGCGCCCAACTTAGCCGACCCGGCCGCCCTGCCGAACCTGGCCCGCGTGGACGGGTTCCGGGCTGTCCCTTCCGCCACCGGGACGCCCGCGGCCTCCCACAGCCTCCCGCCCGACCCCGGTCTGGAGCGAACCCGCAACGCCGCTGCCACCAAACCGCTCGGGAACCTCGTTGAAGAGAAAGAGGGCGACGGACCGGAAACCGCCGATTTGCCGCCGAGAGCGCCTGCGCACTGAGCACGCTGCGCGCTTGCGTCACAATTCGCGCCGCGCATCGTACCCCACCCCCGGCCCCGCCCCGCCGCCGTATTGGGTGCTGGCTAACGAAGCCGCAGCCCCCGTGGGCGACTGTCACCCACCCGCTCCCGGGTGCATTCCCCTGTCCTCCGGGGCACGTGAGGGGACGGCCTCACCTTTCCAGGTTGTCTCTCAGTTGGCTGAAAACTGCACGTAACGGTCACTCGGGGAATGCTTGTTGACAAGAGTAGGGGAGACAATTTGTGCTAAAGCGAAGGAATTAGGCAGAGGGTCAACGGGTCCGGGACGCAGGGCTCAGGACGGGAAGGTGGTAGGCGGCACAGGGGTGGGACTTGCCCGAACCCTCGGGAGCCACCTATCACCAAGGAGTTAGATATTTGAAAACTTTCTAGCCGCTGTGCCTGGAGGAATTTCAAGGCGGCGCCTATCAGAGCAGTGAGGGAAGGTGAAGCTGATGCCCTCACTCAAAATGGGGTGCGACCCAGGGTCAGTTTGGGGCCAAAGAGGACTTCTGATAGGACCAAGGAGTCGTGGATGGCTAAACAGTGCCATGAACGGGAAGGGTGAGGGCTGAGAAGTTACGTGTAGGTTTGGCAGGGTTCCTCTTTATTTCCTTGAACACTTACCAGCGCCCCCTATTAACAGGCAAAAGCACACACTCTTGGATCTAGGAAGATGTCTTTAATAACGTAATTTTTAAGTGCTTAAAAGAACTCTACAGGGAACTCTACACAGTGTCTAATGGGGAAAGGGACCCGGCCTGCCTCCCTGAGGAGTCCATCCTGAGACCGATCTGGAGAAGTTACTCAGAGATAAGGGAACCGGTACGTGTGAGTACATAGGTGGTGATAGGAACTTGGGTTATTACGGTTGCTACCACTGGAGACGGCCACCAAGAGCAGCCACGTCTCTACCTCAGTGGTGCCTGGCTGTCCATATACCCCTCCTGTCTCACGTCCTGCACTTATCCCCCTTATGGCATCCTGGGCCCAAGGATGGAAGGAAGCCACCGCTAAGTACACCCTTCCCTTTTTAGTAACAGAGTCTTTTTATTGATAACTTCCCAACAGCATCTGTAAACATCGGGTACAAAAATATTCCGTTTAACTCTGTTTTCCAAGGTGGCTCAGCTTGCTCCATGGAGGTCCTGGGAGAAGCCTGCTGGGCCCTGAGGGTTCACACCTCTGGCCAGAGAAACACAGACCTCATCAGGCTTGCAGCTGAATGGCCCGCCTCCATCTTGAGCCTTCTACAACTGTCTCAGAAGCCTCCTTGACATACCAACTGGAGACAGCATTCAATACTTTTGTTGGAGGAAAGGGCAGGGAGACCAGAATTAGTAGGTACAGGAATGGGTTGGGGTGAACTCAGACATGACAGTGCCGATCCACTTTGAGGTGGTCTTGACCAGGGCATCGGGGCAGGGGCCTTCTGGCTCTGGTCTCTGGGAGCCTTTAAATGTTTAGAGCAGACCTCAAGCCTGGCTCTGGAAAAGCTCCCTTATGCCCAGCCCATAACTCCAGCTGAGCTGGTCATCCCCTGGCCTGGCAGAGGGGTCTGCAGAAGACAGATGTTCTCAGTGAGGAGGAATTGGGAATGATAGACCCCCCCAGGAACTCCACACCCCTGGAGGGAGTCTTGTCCCCCAGGAGCCCTGGGGGACAGAACAGGGTGGCAAAGCTGTTGATCTCCAGGCAGGGTTACCTACTGCCACCTCAGACACCTGGGGAGAGCTGCCACTTCCCTGAGACCCCTCGGGGCGCCAGGGAGTAGGGTTACTCCCCCGGTGTCTCCTCATCGTCCGTCTGGCTGCGGCCATTGATGGCAGGAGAGCTGGACCGGACATGGGAAAGGTCCTCGAAGCCAGGACTGAGGGAGGGTGAGACAGTGTCAGGGCTGGTGTCACATGAGCCCGTGCTCTGTTCTGAGGTGGCAATGGTGGTCGTGGTGCTGGGTGGTATGGGATCTTCATCCTCGTCCTCCAGGAGGGATGCTTCTGGGATGTCTGGGGGAAGGAGGCCAGGAGTTGGCTTAGTCACTGTGGCGGGCACCGTGATGAGGGATTCACTGGGCCTATGACCCCTAAGAGCTCCCCTGCCACCCCGTGGGGCCTAACTTGGCCCATTTTACAGAGGAGGAAACTGAGGCCCAGGCAGAGGAGAGGTTTCCCTTCAGGGTATAAGGACCCAGGTTCTTGGGAGTCAGGCCAACACAGGCCTGAGCCTAGCTCTGCCCTCTTGACTGTGTTGCCAGGGCCAAGCCTCTCACTACCCTTGCCTCAGCATTCTGCTCTATAAACAAAGCAGGCCTGATGATAGCATTGCCTTGTTTGGGTTTTGTTGTTTTTGAAGTAAGCACTACATTCAACAGGGGGCTTGAATTCAAACCCCAAGATCGAGAGCCGCATGCTCTACTGACAGGCAATCAGGTACCCGACAGCACTGCCTTTGTGCCTATGGTTGTTAGCAGCCCTGAGGTAGGGAGATGTTGGCCCGTTTGGCAGAGGGGGTAAACTGAGAGTCAGCATAGGGGGTGCTGCACTTCCTCTGAGAAGTCACTGCTCCTTAGGGCTACAGTTTCCCCCTGTATGAAATGGGATACTCACAGCCCCACTCTCATGGGTGGTTGCAGGTAAGAGCCTAGCTCATAGAGCTACACTACATCCACTTGGGCAAGGACTGTCATTGTTCTTACCCACATTCCCCTGCGTAACCTCCCCCAGGGAGGGGATCCTAGTCCCAGCACCTGCTCTACAGATTGCCAAGACCAGCCAAGCACCCATGCCCCTGCCCCCTGCTCCAAGTCTCTCTAGATCTACAGCCCACCAGGACCTGGGCTCAGTGTCAGCCCCTGAGGTGACCTTCCAGAAGCCAGACCCGGGGTGAGGGTGCTGGCATCCGTGGGTGCAGAGGCCAGACGTGGGGCACAGGAGCCCTGGGTGACACTTACGGCTGAAGGCCTCCGGGTGCTGCCTGGCCAGCTTCCCTTTCAGCGTCCTGCAGGGGAAGGGAAGGCATACAGGGGCTGAACCTGCCAAGCGGACAGGCTGGGCCTGGTGCACGCCAGGAACCCTTGCTGCAGTTCCAGGTGGGTGGGGGATGGGAACTCCCCCCAACCCTTTCCTGCTTGTCACTCTGCTCCTGGGCTGGAAGGAGGGCCATGTGCTCAGCCCTGCGGACCTCCCAGCCCTAGGATAGATGGCAGCTGCTCAGCTGTCAAGAGCTTGTGCGTGTCCTCCGTGCTGGGTCTGGCTAGGCCCTCTATCTGCAATGCCTTTCTTAGGTCTAATCCTTCCCTGCCCAGATAACCCTCCAGGAGGCTTCCTCACCCCTTCCTCAGCTGTCGCTCCTCTGGGTGACTTGTCCCATCCTGTCCCCCACCACTAGGATGACAGTGTCTGTGTGGGGGCCAGGAGTGATTATGCGCACCCCAGACACTGAGTACTTGCAGACATTGAACTGACGTTCACAGAGAAACGCCTCCTTCATTTTTAATCAGCTGTTTTGCCTTTCTTCCTACAGTAATGAAGTCACCGGGGCGCCTGGGTGGCTCAGTCGGTTGAGAGCCCAGCTTCGGCTCAGGTCATGATCTCACGGTTCGTGGGTTCGAGCCCCGCACGGGGCTCTGTGCTGACAGCTCAGAGCCTGGAGCCTGCTTCGGATTCTGTGCCTCCCTCTCTCTCTCTGCCCCTCCCCCGCTCATGCTCTGTCTGTCAAAAATAAATAAGCATTAAAAAAAAAAAAAGTTGGGGCGCCTGGGTGGCGCAGTCGGTTAAGCGTCCGACTTCAGCCAGGTCACGATCTCGCAGTCCGTGAGTTCGAGCCCCGCGTCAGGCTCTGGGCTGATGGCTCGGAGCCTGGAGCCTGTTTCCGATTCTGTGTCTCCCTCTCTCTCTGCCCCTCCCCCGTTCATGCTCTGTCTCTCTCTGTCCCAAAAATAAATAAAAAACGTTGAAAAAAAAAATTTAAAAAAAAAAAAAATTAAAAAAAAAAAAAAAAAAAAAGTAATGAAGTCACCTTTACAAAGAGTAACAAAGGGGTCTTCGGGGGGGGTAGAGTCTTATCCTTGACTGTGGCGACCCAGTCCCCACCAGAAGCACCACCGTTGCTGGGTTCCCACCCACGAGGCAACTGGGCAGACACAACTATCCCCTTCCTGGGTGATACAGATATGCACAAAAGAGGCCAACACTTGGGGTTCCTGCTCACCCCCAAAACCACGCCTGGGCAACCAGCCTGATGAGACACCTCAGAAAATATGTGTTTTTATACGGGATTTAATTGGCCTGTCTCATGATCTTCTGTTCCTGAGTCTGCCAGTGGGTGGGGCTGCCCCCAGGACAGAGTAAGTGGTGCTGTCAGCTGGAAATACAGCTGCAGCTCTGGCTAGTTCCAGGCCCAGGCATGTGGCCACAGTGATGCAGGCTCCGGGTGCTGCACTGAGCATTCTACGTGCTTAGGGACCTGAACGTCATTCTTCTCTGTCCTCACAGAAAACAGCTCAGAAAAGACCCACCAAAACTGGCAACGTCAGATGCCTTTCGAGAGAAGACCTGGGCCGGGGGCTGGAGGACCAGAGACTTGCCTTTCACTGTCTGCACTTGCCTGCCTTTTGCATCCTGCATCTGGTACTACGTTGCAGTTATTGACATAAAAATAAAATCTAAATCCAGAAACTTCAAGATTTTTTATCCCAAACTTCAGATCTTCTCAGACGCTAAGTGAGCGATGAAGCCTCAGAGAACAAATTAGCAGAATCTCTGTTTTGCAGAGTGGATGATCCTCATTGAAGAGGGGAGAAACCTGAGGGGGAGGCAGAAGCTGGAGAGGCTGGGGACCCACCTGATCCTGCGGAAGATGCTGTCCAGGTCCCGCTTCATCTCCACCAGGGTCCTTGTGTGGTGCAGGAAGCGCTCGCTCATTTGCTGCAGGCGGGCGCTTGACAGGTTGTTGAAATTCAACAGCATCTCATTGGTCTTCTCAAAGCGGTCCAGCCTGGCAGCAAAGAGAAGGCACCAGCCCTGCAAACCATGCCCTACAAACTGATCGTGCTAGGCCCTTTCCTGCTTCATGACCTCTGCATGTGTTGTTTCCTTGCCATGTAGAACTCTACCTGCTGTTTGAGCCATCTAGCGAACTCCTACTCAACCTTCAAAACCCTACCCAAGTACATCCTTCTCATGTATAAACCCTCCCTCAAGCAGACTCTGACTCCCCTGAGTCCCTAGACCCAGGTTATTCCTCTGGCCCAGTCCTGACACCATGGGGCCATGGTGTGTGTCTGGTTTTGTCTCCCTTCATTCTGGGAGTTCACCAGGCCTGGCCTAAATCTGACCCAGACAAACCCAGTACCCCTGTCACAGGTGGAGAGAAATGGAAGGGTATCAGGTCGCTGCTGTGTCATAAATGGAAGGAAGAGCCTTTGGCTTAAATACACAAAAATAAAGCCACAGGAGGCTGTGCTTCCATCCCAAGATTGTGTAAGCCTCTCTTCCCCACAGAGCAGGCTGGAATCGGTCACAGTGGTCACAGTGCCAAGCCCTTAAGGAGGGCAAAGGTGTTGACAGCCCCTCCGAAAGACCACAGGTCCTCTGCAGAGACAGCCTGGGTTGTGAGAGACTAGATTCCCAACAGGAGATTAGCTCACTGGCTTCCTTAAATCCCCTCCCGCAGCCCCTTCCTATTCCCCCAACAGCCCACCCCGGGCCTTGGGATAGGAGCTGCTACAGCCCCTGCCAAGCCATCCACAGCTGCGAAACCATCCCAAAGCCTTGCTTCCTGTGCCAAGGCCTCGCCTCCAGGCCAGGAAGGAATTTACTTTGGAGCCAGCCGGCAGATTTGCTCCTTTCCTTCATTTTATCACCAGTGTGGGCCCAGGGTAAGGGCAGACAGGGCAAGAATGCTGGCCAGCGAGTGGATTCCTTCCCACGCCTGGGGCCCACAGCCCTTGGCTACCACTCACATGTTCTTCTGAGCCAGGATGATAGCATTGACGTCGTCTGTGTTCACCATGCTTAGGATGCGGCTGCAGAAGACCCTCGAGGCCGAGTCCGGGGGGTCCATCTCTTCCTCCTCCTCCGCTGCCTAAAACAGGCAAGGCGAAAGAGTCTTCAGTCTGCACTAGGCCGTGGGGTTGCTGGGACAGAAAGGAGGGGCTGGGAACGCGGGCCACGAGTTGGTCATGCCACCTGAGCCTCAGCTTTGTCATCCCGAGAATCCAGGGGTGTTGGGAGGACATATTTGTAAATTGCACCCAAGCACATCAGAATCCCATCACCCACCGACCTCTGTGGCCCCCACTCTCCATGTGCCCAAGGCCACGGCCACCTTCCGCCTGCATAGATTTGCCAGCCTCTTCCTACATCCCCCCAACTTTGCTCATCCCACCATAGGGCTTTTGCACTTGCCGTCCTCACATACATGACTGCCCCCTCAAATCATCGCCACCTCCAGTATCTTTTCTCCCGTGATGACTGCCCCTCCTCTCGACTCTGATCGCTTTTATAAGCACTTTGCCTTATTTTATTCGTCGACTCATCTCCTCCTGAAATGATCTTAGTAATCATTTGACTTTTTTGTCCGTCGCTACCAAAGCAATGTCAGCTTCAAGAGAGCAAAGGCCTCCAGAGCCCAGCCCAGAACTTACCTTGGTGGGTCTTAAGGGGTCACCAGAACTTAGCTTGGTGGAGGCAACCAGAGGCTTTCAAACTCCGCTCTGACTCTAGGGTTTTATTAGCAAATTCAAGCCAAGAATTTCAGCCAGGCTACGGGCCCCAGCAACCCAGATGGCTGTGTGGCTAGGTAGATGACCATCATGGCAGGTGGGGGGCCTCCTGGACCCTGCCAGGGCAGGAAGGGCCACAGGTTCGGCACTCACCCTCAGGGGCGAGGGTGTCAGGTAAAACCCAGAATCTTGACATAGCTTGGCTCTGGGGTCCACGTATTTAACTGCTGACAGAAAGGCCCATTTGCAATTGGTTGAGATTCACATGCAGAATCACAAAGGGCTTTCAGAGCCCTTAATCCACTCTCCTCTTTATTGAGCACTTACTGTATGCTAACCAATGCACTAATTTTATACACCGGGAACTGTTACCCTTACTTACATATTAGGAAAACGGAGACTCAGAAACTGAGAAACTGGACCATTGTCACATACTCAGTAAACCCGAGTCACAATTCAGATGCCCAGTCTGCAGGACCCACGAGTGTGAATCTGAACGGATGTTCAGTATCCACCTCTGCCAAGACAGCGGCTTCTTACAGTAACTGACTACTACCAGACTTCTGAATTTTTCCAGGAAAAAAAAAAAAAAAAACTCAGAAATGTGTATAATGAGGACACTTGGGCCCAAAGGGCAGAGTCGTGTGGCAGGAAGCCCACAGCTAGTGCTTGGCAGGGCACAAGATTTGGACCTGTGTAAAATGGTTCTGCTTCAAGGGGCTCTTTCCAGTCTCTGGCTCCCAGACGTGAGGGCTGATTCAAGGCACGCTCCCCTGCCTCAGGAAAACTTCCCTAACAGCTAGTCTGGCCCACAAACAGAGTAGAAATGACCTAGCACGGGCTCTGGTCTCTGCTCCAAATATTACTTATGAGGGAAATACGCAGAAAAGGAGGCTGTGTGACCTTGGGAGGGTCACCGCACCTCCCTGAGTTTTCTCATCCAGACAATGGGAGTGATAAAGAATCAGGCTCTCACAGCGCTGTCTGTGATAATGATAACAAGCTGGGTTCGGAGCAGGCTGCTTCTCCATGGGGAGTATGAAGTCCTAGGGCAGGGCCAGGGAATCAGCATTGTAGTAAGGGGCTCCCTGGTCCTTCCAAGAACAGGAGCCAACACTTGTACAGCACTTCATTTTATCCCCAATCATCCCTACGAAGCAAACACTATCATCTCCAAGGGCAACTAAGGCTCACAGGGGTTGGCTCAGTTACCCAAGGTCACACGGCAAGGCGGAAGAGCCACGAATTCCACCCAGTATTTAACAGAATTTAATTTGGCGGCCCAAGCTTAGCAAAACCCGCGAGAGAGGCGGGACTCGCCTATCCCCTCACGCCCCGCCCCTGCAAAGCGGGGAAACTGAGGCCCAAAGACTGCAACGCCCGGTTCCGGGTGACACTGCAGGCTGAACACAAGCAGCCCCGGCTCCGGCGCCCTGGCTCCGGAATCGGCCCGTGGCGCCGCCGGCGCACACATTGCGCGGACGGGGAAACTGAGGCCTGTAGGCAGGGGGAGTGCCCAGATGTGGCCAGCGGCGCGCCCCACCCCGCAACAGCCCGGGGGCCGCGCCCGACCCGGCCCGGCTCCCCAGCGGCCCCGGCATTCCCAGCCCCACCCCGAACTCGGCCCCGGCGTCGGTGGCAGCAGCACCTGCACATCTGGCGGCCTTGCTCGCGCTTCCGGGATGGCGCCCGTGCCGCCACGACGTCACCACGCAACACGCGTGCAACCGCGCGTATAGGCGACGTGCCCAGAGCCGATATGCGTGCTAGGAGTCGCGGCAGGAAGGGGTGGGGCTTAGGCGCTGCTACAGTTAGCAAGTGCGTCACAACGAATAGCCAATCAAGCCGTCCCTCTGACGCCTGCGTAGTTTCCAAGGCCCGAGATGCCCAGCAGCCGGAAGGGGTTGGGGGTGTCTAAAAGGCGTCCTACTTTGTAGATGTTGAGACTGAAGTTGAGCGGCAGGGACTCCCTCAAAGCCATGCGATGCTCAAGTGGCCTGTAGTTGACCCAGACCCAGGCATCCTGCTTCCTAGGTGGGAAATCAGATTCATCCAGTTCAAAAATCCCTGCTCTGCTTTTGGTGATCTTTTTCTGGTCCAGGATCCCGCATTATGTTTAAGTGTATCTCCTTAGTCTCCACTCTGGGACAGTTCCTCAGTCTTTCCTAATCATTTATGACCTTAGTATTTTTGAAGAGTGCTGGTTTTCTAGACTACTCATCAATATGGGTTTGTCCAGTATTTCCTCATAATTAGACTGAAGTTTCTCACTTTGGGCAGGATTCCCGCAGAAGCGATGTTATAAACGTCTCGATGCGTCATGTCTGGCGTCACAGGATATTGATGTGTCTCACTACTGGTGATGTTGACTTTGCTTACTTAAGCAATGTCTGTCAGTTTCTCAACTGTTAAGTTACCATTTTTCTCTTTGCAATAAGTATCTTACGGGGAGATACATAGCGCAAAAACCCTAGCGCTTTTTTTTTTTTTTTTAATATATTTTCACTCACTAGTTTTTGTACCCATCCATGGCTCTTGCCAGCAACAATTACTATTTCTACTTATTTTCTACTTACTAGTTTAATTATTATTTGGAATTCTATTGTAAACAAGAGCTGCCCATTCTTCACTAGTGATGCACTTATTCAAGTATTTATATATTTATTATTTGGGGGGGGGCGGCGCCTGGGTGGCTCAGTTGGTTAGGCATCTGACTCTTGACTTCAGCTCGGGTCATGATCTTGCAGTTGGTGAATTCAATCCCCGCATAGGGCTCTGCCCTGACAGTGCACAGCCTGCTTGGGATTCTCTCTCTCCTCTCTCTGCCTCTCTTTCTCTTTCAAGGAAAATAACTAAACTTAAAAAAAAAAAAAAAAAAAGATTTTAGGGGCGCCTGGGTTGCTCACTAGGTTGTGTCGGACTTCAGCTCAGGTTATGATCTCAGGGCTCATGAGTTCGAGCCTAGCATCAGGCTATGTGCTGACAGCTCAGAGCCTGGAGCCTGCTTCAAATTCTGTGTCTTCCTCTCTCTCTGCCCCTCCCCCTGCTCAGGCTCTCTCTAAAATGAATAAATGTTTAAAAAAAATTTTTTTTAAGATTTTATTTTTAAGTAATCTCCACACCCAACACAGGGCTTGAACTTACAACCCCGAGCTCAAGAGTCACATGCTCCACCAACTGAGCCAGCCAGGCACCCCCATTTATTCATGTATTTATATTACCATGAACTCATGACTATTTATTCTATTCTGTGGGTTACAATTAATTTCTTTTTTCTTTCTTTTTTTGTTTTTTTTAAGTAGGCACACACCCAATGTGGGACTTGAACTCATGACGCTGAGATCAAGAGTCACATGCTCTACTGACTGAGCCAGCCAGGTGCCCCTATAATTAATTTCTACTATTTACTTTGCTGCTCCTTCGTAACTTCTATGTCCTTTTAACGTCTCCATCTTTCTAAAGCTGAGCACTTCCTTACTTTAGTACTACAAAATGTTCCATGCCATTTCTCTAGGGATCCTGGTTCCTTTTCTTGAAGAATGGTATTGAGAAACCAAGATCTGGGTGCTAGGTGTGTGCTCACTGCTATTGGAGTATCATTGCTCAAAGACCCCCTCAGCAATAAGAGTTAGGAGATATATATGCTAACCAATGCATACACATTTATATTTCCTTCTGTATCTGTCTCCTTTTTAATATACTGAAAACCATGAATCGCTAATTACTGAAGCCTTATGTGTATTGTTACACATTATAGATCTAATTTTTCTTTTTTTTTTATTATTTTTAAATTTTTTTTTCAACGTTTTTTATTTATTTTTGGGACAGAGAGAGACAGAGCATGAACGGGGGAGGAGCAGAGAGAGAGGGAGACACAGAATCGGAAACAGGCTTCAGGCTCCAAGCCATCAGCCCAGAGCCTGACGCGGGGCTCGAACTCACGGACCGCGAGATCGTGACCTGGCTGAAGTCGGACGCTTAACCGACTGCGCCACCCAGGCGCCCCTAGATCTAATTTTTCTAGGTCTCAGTTTGTTAACTGTGAATGATCATAGCATCTGCCTCTTAAGGTTGTTGAAACCTTGGAAGATACATACATGCCTTTGGGTATATAAAAGACTCTTTTAGAGCCCTGAATTTGGACATATCTGAGTTCTAATTCCAGTCTGTCACATCCTAGCTGAGTGGACTTGGGCAAATGGCTTAACCTTGTAAAATCATACAGATTACTTCCTTACAATAAGGCTGGGCCCACTATAAGCCCTCAGTAAACTGACGGCAAACGTTTTACTCCCACATTCTGCTGCCTTCATTCACTGAAAAGTTAATGAGGATCAGGATTCTTATATATTTAGTTCAGCAGTTTTAAAAATTGTTCAGTAAACCCTCTAGGCACTTCCTCTGGGTGTGGCCCATATTCTGGAGATCCAGAGAGTATTCAATCCCTGCCTAGCCCTGGAGGATGAAAGGAGACAGTATCTGACACAGACATTGCCAATACCAAGGAGAATAATGCAGGACTATAGAGAGGAGAGACTTAAACTTGGAGGAACCTGAAGAGTGCGGTATGAGGACTCATTCGGGGGCAAGGAAGCAGGTACATCTGGATGGGGTTCTGAGATAAGATTAGGAGTTTTCTAGGTGTTGACAATCGTTCAGGGCTGAGAGGATCACAGAGTGTAGATTTGATTTCTGTAAGAACTGTGGAGTTCTGTGAGCCAGGCAGCAACCAGTACTGAGAGAAAAGCCTGGGTTGGGGATGCTGAGAACCATGGCCCTGTCTGCAGGCTGCAGCAGAAAAGGCCCAGGCTGGAGAAACCAACCTTTTTAATGGGTACCTTGGGCTCTGTTGGAAGCCAGGAAACCTTTATGAGGGTACTGGAAGGGGTAGAAGCTACAAGTCAAGGCTAAAAGGGACTTGGTTGGCCCCACATGTTTGGTGCACAGTGGATCAGAGACAAGAAAATATTTAACCCCTGTGTGTGTTCAAGGGAGAGGGTGAAGAGTGATGAGAAAAGTCATCCAGTGATGGGGACATTGTTGAGGGGACGCCACAGTCTAGGGACTGGAAGCGTCTCTCTGCCACTTTTTTAGTTTTATTTTCTACTTAGTGCTTATCACAGCTGCAATTAGATACTTACTTGCATCATTGTGCAATATCCAGCTCCGGAGGTGGAATAGAAACTCAACAGGGGAAGAGACCTGGCCTCTATTGTTTTTCATCCCTGTGACCTTGAACAAGGTAATTACTGTCTCTGTGCCTCAGTTTCCCCATCTGTAAGATGAAGATAGTCTTACCAAAAAACATGCATCCAATCCTAAGAAAGGCCATAAAGGAAAGAGAAAAGGAGCACAGAGCAGGTGGGTCAGAGAAAAAACACACAGGAAGTCAAATTTAAGTCCAAAAAGGTCTATAATGACATTGAATGTAAACAGGCCAAATGCCCCAGTTACAAGACAAAGACAGGCAGACTAGATCAAAAAGCAAAACCCAATTCTGTGCTGCTTATAAGAGACACATGTACAACATAAGGATACAGAAAGGTGAAAGGTAAAGGTTGCAAAAGGATGGAGCATTTAAAAAATGAGCCAATGGAGTGCCTGGGTGGCTCAGTTGGTTAAGTGTCTGACTTCAGGCTCAGGTCATGATCTCAGGGTTCGTGGGTTCGAGCCCTGCATTGGGCTCTGTGTCTCCCTCTCTCTCTCTGCCCCTCCCCTGCTTGTGCTCTGTCTCTCTCTCAAAAATAAATAAACATTAAAAAAAAAAATTTTAATGAGCCAATAAAAAAAAAAAAAAAAGAGGGTCTCTGGGTGGCTCAATCAGTTAAGCATCTGACTCTTGATCTCTGCTCAGGTCACAATCTCACAGTTCTTGAGATCAAGCCCTGCATTGGTCTCTGTGCTGACAGCATGGAGACTGTTTGGGTTTCTCTCTCTCTCTCTCTCTCTCTCTCTCTCTCCTCTCTCTCTGTCCCTACCCTCCCACTTCTCTCTCTCTCAAAATAAATAAATAACCTTAAAAAAAAAAAAAGAGCTGGAGGCACCCAGGTGCCTTAGTCAGTTAAGAGTCCGACTACTGATGTCAGCCTAGGTCTTGATCTCAGGGTCATGAGTTCAAGCCTCGCTTTGAGCTCCACGCTGGGCGTGAAGCCTACTTTAAACAAACAAACAAAAATGAAAAGTGAACCAAAAGAGAACAAGCATGCCATCTTAATATCAGACAAAGCCCACTCTAAGGCAAGAAGCGTTGAGATAAAGAGGGGCACATCATAACAATAAAAAGTCCAGTTCACCAGGAAACTGACATTGCAACATGATGCAGTACCTGACACGGCCTCCCAATATCAGGGTATGTATTTGTCTCATAAGGCTGATGTGAAGATTAAATACATGTAAAGTGTTTGCCTTCGCCTGTGCTGTCAGCCATTATTATTGTTATTGTATCAGTTGTTGTTCTCGGTTTATATTTAACTTAGCTGTTTATTCATTAGTCTCATTGTGTTTTTTTGTTTTTTTTTTTATAACGTTTATTTATTTTTGAGACAGGGAGAGACAGAGCATGAACGGGGGAGGGTCAGAAAGAGAGGGAGACAGAGAATCCGAAACAGGCTCCAGACTCTGAGCTGTCAGCACAGAGCCCAACGCGGAGCTCAAACTCATGGACCGCGAGATCATGACCTGAGCTGGAGTCGGATGCCTAACCGACTGAGCTACCCAGGCGCTCCTGTGTTTTTTAAAATTTGAGACAGAGTGTGTGCTCACAGGAGAGGGGCAGAGAAAGGGAGAGAGAGAATCCCTAGCAGGCTCCACACTGTTAGCACAGAGCCTGATGTGGGGCTCGATGTCATGAACCGTGAGATTATGACCTGAGTGGAAATCAAGGCTTCTGTATGCAAAAGGTTGGTTGATTAACTCACTGAGCCAACCAGGCACCCCTTGTTGTTTATTTATTTATTTATTAAAAAAAAAATTTTTTTTTAATGTTTATTTTTAAGAGAGAAACAGAAACAGAGTGTGAGCGGGGGAGGGGCAGAGAGGGAGACACAGAATCCAAAGCAGGCTCCAGGCTCTGAGCCGTCAACACAGAGCCGGAGGCAGGGCTCGAACTTGTGAAATGCAAGAGATCATGACCTGAGCTAAAGTCAGACGCTCAACAGATTGAACCACCCAGGTGCCCCACCCCTCATTGTTTATTACAGTTCTTCCAGCCTTTAAAACAGAGGTGAAGCTGGATGGGTAAGAGACTCCATTGGGCAGATGAAAACACTGAGGTTCAAAACCACCACTGGCCCAGAGTTTATTTGATGTTCTTTCCTAGGAAATTTCTTACATATCCTCACTAGCCTAGCACCTCTGAGGCTGGCTAGCCTGCCTTCCTTCCAACCACAATGATTTTCCTGAATTCCCCTCACCCCCTCTCCTTTTGTGCCAGTCACTGTGTAGGCCCCAGCGCTAAAACAATGGCAAACAGTAGACAATAACAAGGCTTTGAGAGTTTTCTAATATAGTGGGCAAGGCAGAGGTAAGTCAAATAATGGCACAGACATAAAATCAGGAGGCAGAGGTTCATCATGCTAAGAGGACAGCCAACCAGGCCTTGCCTTGGGGAGGTCAGGGAAAGCTTCCTGTAGGAGGTGACCTCGCAAGGAGCTACAATCTGACCTTAGTTACCTCCAAAAGTCAGTTACCTCCTCCAGTGTTAGCTACCTCCAATAGCCAGTGATTCATTCATTCATTCATTCATTCATTCAATTATTCATTCATCAATTGAACTCCCATAGGTGCTAGGTATTCATGGATGCGGTGGGGACAAAACAGGCAAAATTCTTTCCAGAATGGAGCAAAGCAGGATAAGAGGAGGGAAGCAAAAGATGTAAGATCGTTCTGTAAATGAGTAAACCCCGGGAAGGAAATAAAATAGAGTGAAGGAAGAGTAAGCGCCCCCCCCCCCAAAAAAAAACAAGATCCATCAAAATCCATCTAATCGACACTGCCACCTTCTCCCAAAGCCATGGGTACCTTATCACCCTCTAGCAGAGGGTGCAGGGAGGAGAAACTCCTTCCAGCGGACCTGGTTGCTCAGTCGCTCACCTAGCCACTAATTGAATTCCTTCTGTATGCAAAAGGCAACCTTCAGGGGATTACACAGACCACGCGAGGGTGGGGCGGGGATTCTGTGTGCTCTTGGGTGATTGCTCCCCTTCAGGACCTTGGGACCACGTCCGTAACCAGGGCTACAGCGTGGGTTATCCAGCAGTCCCAGAGCTGCCCTGATGGTCAAGACTGAGCTTTTTAAGGCAATACCTTTTAAGGCTGTCCTCCCCAAATCCCCCAAGGTGAGAGTGCGCGGATGGGGGTGTTTATCCCCATTTTGCAGATGAGCAAGATGAAGCTCAGACGGGAGCAGATTCCCGCTAGGCAGCCCGGCGCGTATTGGGGAAAAGACTTGGGTCTGTAGACCCTCCGCCTGCTACCCCCGCCCCTGCCCCCGCCCCGGTCCTCTTCCCAGTCCTGGTTCTCGCCCCCGCCCCCGCCCCCGTCCGGGGTGGCGCGGCAGTCTCTGCCCCTTTAAGAACGCCCCGCGGAAACAAGCAGGAAGAGGGTGGTGCTTGCTCCCAAGACGGATGTGCGCTGGAGCCAATGGGTGCTGCAGTCGAAGCAGCGGCGGCCAATGGGCGTGGTGGGGGCGGGGCCGGGCGCCCGAGCCTGGTTCCCGAGGCGCGGCAGCCGCGGCTGGGGGCGGGGAGGGGGGCGCAGGACCCCAGGCGGGGGTCCCGGAGCCGGAGGCACGTGTCCCGGGGCGCCGGCAGGGTTGCCCCGGCTGGGGGCGCTACCCAGGCCTGGGCTGGTCTGGGTGCTGGGGCGGCGGGGGCTGGGGCCGATGGGCGGGGCCAAAGGCCGCTGGGGGAGGCGAACCGGTTGCGGGGGGAGCGGAGGGTCGGAGTGCTAGAGGGGGCGCGGCCGAGCGGGGGCAACCGGGGGTGGGGACCGAATGGGGCTGAAGGGAGTGGGTGGGGGCGCTGCTGCCAGAGAAGTGCAGGGCCTGGGCCGCCGAGGGGTGCGAGGGGTCGGGGGCCCCAGACTGGTGGCGTCAAAGAGGCATGAAGCGTTGGGGCCCTGGGTGGGAGGTTGACGAAGAACCAGGCCTGGGCCGGGGGCGTCTAGAGGGCGTAGAGTGTTATGCGATCCGGAGAGGGGCGTCTGGGGACATCAGGGTGTTTACGGGTCGACTGAGTGGCTGTGGGGGTAGCTGGCCCGGGCTGGGGGCGGTGGTTGGGGGAGGGCGGAGGGCGAGTTATGCGGGCGCAGGGGATTGTGGGGGTAGGGGCTGGGAGGGTCTCAGAATATGGGGCCAAAGACCGGAAGGAGCAGGCAGGTGAGGGTTAGGGAGAGGATGCTGTGGGTTAGAATGATGGCTAGGCTCTACCAGCCCCGAGCTTGGGGCCTGGGGGAAGGGGACAGTTGATGGCCCAAGGAAGAGGCTGTAGAATGCCACGGGGGTCTTGATCACTCTTGTAAAGGAGGCTACTTTGAGAATGGTCTGGAGGCTTGAGAAGAGGAGAAAGGGCTCCCAGGGAAGAGTTTGGGCCAGGGTCTTTGGTGTTGGGGGAGTGGTATTAGGTTCAGGTTATGGAAAGAGAAGGCTTGGGATTTCTAGGTGGCTCCCTATAGGAGAAGGGGCAGCTGAAGGTAGGGAGCCCTGGTGAAGACTCAATTCCCTTTGGGCTCTAAAAATAGACTTCCTGAGACTTCAGTCGCCCTAAAAAAATTCCAGCACCCCCTTTGGGCATTTAATCAGATAAGCCCCAGGTTCAAATTCTGCCCCTGCAGTTGCCTTGCTCTGTGACCTTGGGTAAAATGACTTTGCCCCTCTGGGCCTCAATTTCCTTTTCTGCAAAATATGGGGGAGGGGAATGTTTCCTACTTCTCTGGGTATTTATAAAGACTAAAAGATAATTAGCTGTAATAATAGCTAACATTGTTTGGGACTGATTGATGTCCACGGCTTGGTGGTTCTTTCCCCACTAGTATAGATGAGGAAATTGAGGCCTGGAGCCCCTGAGTCACACAGCAAGTGTTGGGCAGCGTGGCGAATGGATGCAGAGGAGAATTTGAGGGGCTGGGTGGTGGGATTCTTACCCCATCCATTCCCCCCACCAGGGCCAATTCCCGTCCCCCCAGCAGCATGGCATCCTGTGCTGAGCCCTCTGCCGCGGGCCCTGAGCCCGCTGCCCCACCGCCTGCTGGGGTCCCACCACTTGAGGACTTCGAGGTGCTGGATGGGGTGGAAGACGCAGAGGGCGAGGAGGAGGAGGAGGAGGAGGAGGAGGAGGAGGAAGATCTGAGTGAGCTGCCACCACTTGAAGACGTGGGGCAGCCTCCACTGGAGGAGGCTGAGCAGCCTGGGGCCCTGGCCCGAGAATTCCTGGCCGCCATGGAGCCTGAGCCCGAGCCCGCCCCAGCCCCTGATGAGTGGCTGGACATCCTGGGTAAGGAGCAGGGGTGGCTTGGGTTGACCCACAGGGCTTGGACAGCTCAGGTTCAGAAGTGACCTTGGCCTAGGCCCTCTTCTCCCCTGAGCCTCATTTTTCCTTCTCTGCTATGAAGTAGGTTTGAAATAAAACACGTAACCACGGTGATTGCCAGCCACAGGCAACTGGTTGAGATACTTCATGTTTAAGAATCCCTTTCATTGTCACATGCACACACGCACACGCACCTGGTGTTATGTCCCTGTTTCCCAGAGCTGCTAACAGAGGCTCAGAGGGGCTGAGTCACCTGCCCGGAGCCACACAGCCAGCACACCAGGCGCTGGCAGCTCCCAGCCCCCACTGCTGCTTTTTTTGGCATTTGTCTGGCAAGTGCCTGTCTCCTGAAAATGTGTCCATGGGTCAGATGGATCTGCAGAACGTCCCATTTTGTTCATGCTTCTGTCTGGCTCATAGCAGGCATGAGCATTGTAGCTGCTCAGAGAAGTCCTGCAAGAAAGAAATTAGGGGAACCCACCCATATGCCCCACCTCATGATAACAACTCTGGAAACTAGAAAACCTTTTGCTACTGGGACTGATATCTAGCGTATTCGATAATGTCGGTGTCCGCTAATAAATATGTTAGTAAAATATCATTTTTACACTGTTGACACTAATGTTAAAATAAGAGTGTTAACACGGATACCGATAATACAGAATTGTCACTGATATTATCTTTATTGCCGATAAAAGCATTGTTACTTCTAAAAATAACACCAGGTAATATTTACTGAGCACTGGTTCTGTGCCAGGCCTATTTTATCATATTTTATCCTCACGACAACCCTGTGATGTAATTCCTACCATATCCCCATTCTGCAAATGAGGAAACCGAGGCTCAGAGAAGTGGCGGTGCCTGCCCAAGGTCACACAGCCCCCCCGGCTATATTAGAATTTGGGAAGCTCTTTACTGATATTAAGAGCTGCCCTGCTGTCCTTCTGCACGCAAACCTGATTTTGTCCTTTTATATTTGAGCCAGCCACTTTCTGAGGTCAGTATTTGGGCTTCTGTACGAGGAAACTGAGACCTTCAGAGGGTACTTGATTTCCCCAGGGTCTACCCCGGTGAGAGGCAGTGCCTGGTTGTAACCCTTCCAGGACACCCACCATTAGTGCCCAGAAACTTCTAGACACAGGGATCCCTAGGGATCCCCTAGGTCATTGGTTCTGAGACTGGATGTAGGGCATGTACAAGTCAAGGAGCAGCACAGAAATTTGGAACATTCTAGAATATTGCAGAATATCAATCGATACTTTCTTGCCCTTAACTTTTAGTCTAAGGTACATTTCGAGTTATGGTATATTCCAGACTGGTGGAATATTATGGAACGCAGATAAATGTCAGAATATGGGTGACTGTAGGTAGTATCAGTATGACAAGGCCCCACAGGTGTAAGCCCTCGATTGCCTGTGGTTGTCTTGGGATGTCAGTGGGTGTCTTTATTGTGGTTTGTAAGGGTGCTCCGCCTCATGCCTGCTTAGTAGCTGTTGGCTGTGACCATTTGGCCATTCCTGTGATTGCTTGGGGCATGGAGAAAAACATGAGCTCTGGGGCCATCACAGGCACTTTTGCATATAGGCCTTCTGGCTCTGTTTAACTTTTAAATTTAGCGATGTGGTGCTTTGGTAGGAACACACGCCTGGCGTCACAGGCACTCTGCTAACCAAGCATACTGCTCACTGGGTGTCTCCAGGGGTCCCCCTGACTACCTCATTTCATGGTGAGGTAAATTGAGGCCCAAATGTCAAGGGCTGGATTGGAACCAGGGGAGGAAGATGGGGGTGGCTCCAGAGTCTCTTTACTGGATATCCCTGCCAGCCTGACAATGCTGGGCAGGACAACTTTTCTCAGCCCTTTGCCCTGGACGAGTCTTAATTTTCTTAAGATGATGGTCAGACAGGCCATTATCATCACCCCTCAAGTTAATCCTTTAATGCCCAGTGTCCAGCCAGGGACAGTTCCAGAGGCATGGAATCACCTGCCCAGTAAGTGGCAGAGCAGCTGTTTGAGGCTCAGCTGAGTGCTGGGGGAGGGGTACTCAGGGAGCAGGCACCCATCTAAGCCGCCTAACGACAGGTTGCTTGTCCCTCGTCCCCGGCAGGCAATGGGCTGTTAAGGAAGAAGACGCTGGTCCCAGGCCCACCCGGCTCAAGTCGCCCAGCTAAAGGCCAGGTAGTCACTGTGCAGCTGCAGACTTCGCTGGAGAATGGCACTCGGGTGCAGGAAGAGCCAGAGCTGGTGTTCACGCTGGGCGACTGCGATGTCATCCAGGTGGGAAGGGGCGAGGGGACTGGCAGCTGCCCTGGGGTTGAGCGGAGGAGGCCAGGCGGGATGGAGGGGAGGTGGTGGTGGCTGGCAGGGGCTGGGCTTGGGGGCCGGGAGATGGGGGGGCCAGAGCAAACGTGGCATTGCTACTCTGCACCTGAGCCTGCCTGACCCCTTGCCCTTACACACCCAGGCCCTGGATCTCAGCGTTCCGCTCATGGATGTGGGGGAGACAGCTATGGTCACTGCTGATTCCAAGTACTGCTATGGCCCCCAGGGCAGGTGAGAACCTGTCACCAGCAGGGTCCCGATGGGGGACCCCTTTGCCTGCCAATTTTATATAAAAGAAACAGACTTAGGGAAGGGAAGTTACTCTCCAAGTCAGGTAGCTCATGGGTGGTGTACTGAGGAGGGGGGTGACAGTGGGGCCAGCTCCAAGACTTGAACCCTTTCCCCCCTGCTCCCTAGCTAAACCAGCATGTCTGAGGTTCATTCATAGTGGCCGCTGGGTCTGAGTGCTGCTCTTGCCCCATCCCCCAGCAGGAGCCCATACATCCCCCCCCACGCGGCCCTGTGCCTGGAAGTGACCCTGAAGACTGCCGTGGATGGACCCGACCTGGAAATGCTCACGGGGCAGGAGCGTGTGGCTCTGGCCAACCGGAAGCGGGAGTGTGGCAATGCCCACTACCAGCGGGCCGACTTCGTGTTGGCTGCCAATTCCTACGACCTCGCCATCAAGGCCATCACCTCTAGCGCCAAAGGTGACTGCCAGGTCAAATCTTGCCCTTCCCCTGCAGAGGCATCCACTAGTGTGCCAGAAACTTCCCTCTGCCACAGAGGGCCTCAGACTCCGAATGTTCTAGAATATTCCAGAGTATGGATAGATGTTCAGCTATTCCTAATCTTTAGGTTAGGGTCCACTCCGGAGTTGCAGCGTATCCCTGATCAGTGGAATGTTACAGACGCAGGTGTATGTAGGAATGTGGGTGGCTGTAGACCATGTCAATCCATGTGCCCTGTGTTAGGCCTTTGCGTTGCTTAGCCTCCATCTTACGGACTCCTTGATAGCGCCCTAAGGTTGGTGCTGGTCCTGGTGTATGTTAGAAATAGGGAAACTGAGACCAGAGGACTCATGGAACAGATGGCAGGGGCTGGGCTTGGGGGATCAGATGATGGAGGCCCCGCCACCGGGAACTCAGAGCCCCCTTTCCCAGTCTCCTGTGACGGGGATACTCCGAGGCCCTCCCCACCCAGGCTCCTCTGCCATGAGGTACAGAAGGAGTGGGCCTTGGCCTGAGTCACACAGCATACGGGGCGCATTTCCCCGAAGTGGAAGGCGGCCGTCGCTCCGCAGATGGGCAGTGGTGGGGGCCTGGCAGTGTGGTAACCACTGCCGTGTTTGAACACCATCCTCCCACAGTGGACATGACATTCGAGGAGGAGGAGCAGCTCCTGCAGCTGAAGGTGAAATGTCTGAACAACCTGGCAGCCTCCCAGCTGAAGCTGGACCACTATCGTGCAGCGCTGCGCTCCTGCAGCCTCGTGCTTGAGCACCAGCCCGACAACATCAAGGCGCTCTTCCGCAAGGGCAAGGTGAGCTGTGGGCTGCAGATGGATGGACCGCCAGCCACGGGCAGATGGGCATAGGCCGCAGGTGGGCAGGCTAGTTCCCCCGCCCAGAACAGTGGGGCTGGTTCCAGACTCTGGATTTGAGACGGGCATAAGCATCAGCCAGCCAAGCTCTCTGGGGTACAAGTGGGGAACCTGAGTCCTAGACAGGTGCTTTGGTATGGCCTGAATCCCAGTAATTCGTTGACTGAGGCCAGACTTGAATCCTAGGTCCTATTATCCCTGACACCGCGGGGTAGCCTATTGGTGACTGCTCCTTGCATGTAATCCTCCATGGTTCCCATCTTTGTCGGAATAAAAGCCAAGTCCTCATTGCAGCCCTTGGGGCTCTGAGTCACCTGGTCCCCTGCCATCACCTTCTGCCTCTCCTCTTCATCCTGCTCAGCTTCCTCGCTGTTCCTGCCCAGGCCGGGTCTACTCCCACCCTAGTGACTTTGCACAGCCTATGCCCTCTGCCTGAGACATGCATACCCCAGATCCTCCCCTGCCCCCCCATGGGCCCCTCTCTGATCCCTTCAGGTCTTTGCTCTGATGTCATCTCCTCAGGAAGCTCTCCCGGCCACACACCCCTGCCCCCCTGCCCTGTCTTCATGTTTTCCATGTTGTCGTCAGCATTGACAGGTGTCATCATGGCTGTTACCTCCCTTGTGAGAAGCTGGAGGTTTTGTCTGGCTCACTTGGTGTGAAATCTCTAGCCCTGCAAACAGGGCCAGGTACACAGGGGGTACCCAGTAAGTGCTGTGGAATGTAGGGATGAATTTGGCCTGTGAAGATTTGACCGTAATTGCTTTCGCCCCCATTTTTGTTGATCCTTGCCCTTGTGTATATGTGTGTGTGTGTGTGTGTGTGTGTGTGTGTGTGTGTGTGTCTGTGTGTATGTGTGTGTTGACAGGGAGTTCAGCACCTTTTATCAGTGAATGGAGGAAATTGAGATACAAGCAAATGGTGGATCACCCAGCCTGTTGATGAGAGGCATGAACAGGGCCTTTCTCCACCCAGCATTTTTAAAGCACTTGTGTGTGAAGTTCTGTGTAGAAACTTGGGAAGAAAATGCTGCCCCTATTTTTCAAAGGTTTATAATCCTCTTGGGGGCAGTGGGATTGTCTGCTAATGTGGTCTCATGCATGTTTGTATCTGCTGGTTGTAGTGACAGAAACGTTCTCAAACTGATTCAAGCAAGAGGAGGAATTAATAGCTTGTGGAACTGCCAGGGTGTTTGGCTTCAGGCATGGCTGGATCCAGGCATTAGCAATGTTGTGAGGATGCTGTGCCTGTCTGCTATGGGTTTCCCTCTCAACGTGACCAAGATGCTGCTTCTTACCCCCTCAAAAGACCAAGGCTTCCATCCTCCCCACTTAGCATCTGGTCTCTGAGTGACACCAGCATTGTTCAGGCTGGATCTCATTGGCTGGCTCTGAATCATCCACTGTAGCCAAAGCTTTGGAAACATTCACCTGGCTTCTTGAACCAGCCAGGGTGGCGAGGGAGGAGGTGAGGCCACACCCAGGTCTCCTGAAGAGGCTGAGACTGACATGTAGGGGTGGGAGCAGATTGGGATGACACCGCCTAGTGGGGCGCTCATGTAGTCGGAGGGCTCGGGAGTGAAGGTGGCTGGAACCCTGGGGTGGTTGTTGGTGATAGATTTGGGATTAGTCAGGGTGGCCAGGAGCCTGGCAGGGCTGGGTCTTTTGAAGAAGACCACGGTCCGTTGTGGTTCTGGAGTGATGCCATCCATTTCCTCCCACAGGTGCTGGCCCAGCAAGGGGAGTACAGTGAGGCCATCCCCATTCTGAGGGCAGCCCTGAAGCTGGAACCTTCCAACAAGGTGAGCAGACAGGAGATGCCCTTGGGATTTGTCCTGCCAGCCTATCTGGGAAGTCATCCTGGAGTCTTGTTGTTCTTGCTGTGGTTTTCCCTATGGTGTTCCAGCCTGGGGAGTGACAGGGGATCGGTGGCTGAAGAGCCACAGCCAGCTGGCTGAGACCGTCACGACTCCTGCATAGGTGGTCTGGGCTCAGCCCTCCCGCATGGGGATCCCAGAGGCCAAGGGTGCCACTAACCGGGGCCGTGTCAATGTCTTCAGCTTTTCTCCTGGAATCTTCCTCTCTCCTGGCCACCTTGTGCTCTGCCTCCTCCACTGGTTACCTAGGGGGATAGAGATGGGGCCCCTACTTTGCTGATGCCCAGAGAGGGGCAGGTGGGACTTCCATGTCCCAGTGGACCCAGTCCAAAGTGACCAGGGGCCACAGAAAGGCAGAGCATCAGAGATGATGGTCCAGTTAGATGGTCAGGTTGCATGTTCTTAGCCCAATTGACACCCACCTCTTGCAGACGATCCACGCAGAGCTCTCGAAACTGGTGAAGAAGCACGCAGCCCAGCGGAGCACAGAGACCGCCCTGTACCGGAAAATGCTGGGCAACCCCAGCCGGCTGCCTGCCAAGTGTCCTGGCAAGGGTGCCTGGGTGAGCTGGGGCTGGCAGGCACAGGGATGCTCCCAGAGGAGGGGTAGGGGCTAAGGGTGGGGCACACCACGCAGAAGGAGTTTCTTCATTTTGCAAGGATTGATGTCCTTGTCAACCGGGCTGGACCATGCTGGAGACACAGAGAAGCCCCAGCCCTGTGTGGCCAGGGCTGGAGCAGGAGATGGAACACAATTTCGAGGGCTCAGGGCAGGGAATGATAGCTCTTCCAGAGGGGAAGGGGAAGTGTTCCAGAACAGGGGAGTTTCGATGCTCGAGTAGGAGTTTGCCAGAAGGCAGGAAAGGCATTGTCCAGCAATGGTTTGCTGGGAGGCCTCTTTCGGCCGTGTTGGTAGGTGAAGACCAGGGTATCTGTCTTGACCACCCTCCGGCCTTCTCTTCCCTCCCCTTTATCCACAGTCCATCCCATGGAAGTGGCTGTTTGGGGCGACTGCTGTTGCCCTGGGGGGCGTGGCTCTCTCTGTGGTCATCGCTGCCAGGAACTGACCACCCAGGTGGCCACCACCCCTTCGCACACCGTGGACCCCACCCCGCGCTCCCTGACTTCCCCAGGCTCCCTGTCAACTGCCCTGTCTGATCTAGCCCCCTCCTCTGGGGCGGGAGCAGTGAGGTTTGGGGGCCACGTGGCCCTAGTGAGCCAGGAGGGACTATGGCCCTATAGGAGGAAATTGAGGCAGGGCCCGGGCTCCATATCCAGCCCGGGGGGAGGGGGCCCTCATTCCTCCAGACCCAATTTCCACTCCCACCCCCACCCCCTTGGGTTTGGTCTCAGCAGAGGCCGGCTTCAGTTTCTCCTTCCCAACAGGCCTGGGGGCAGCCCTTTCCTGACCCAGTCCCTCTCCAAGCACCACCACCCACCCACCCCGCCTGCTGCCCTCTGTCCAGGTTCTCCCTCCTACCCATTCTGTGAAATAAAGCCTCCTACCCCGCACTCTGCTGGCTCCAGTACCTTCTTCTGCTGTCACTTGGGGCGGGGCCAGAGACAGCCTGTGTCACATCCAGGGTCGTGCAGGACTAGAGTGGGGGGTGTCTCCTCTCAGACCACAGCAGACCTGCTTTACACAGGGGGAAATGGAGGCCTGGAGAAGTGGGGCAATGTGTTCAGGGTACCCAGCTGGACTCTGCAGGAGTTCACACCCAGCTGTGCCGGTTACCCCACTGCTGTCCTCTCTATTGCCCCATCTGAAGATGGGGATCCTGGCAGGATCTAACTGGGTGCTGTGCTGAGACTTCAGTGGCCACAGGGGTCTGGCTGTGCTGCACGCTGACAGCCCCGTGTCTGGGTAGCAGCGCGGCCAGTGCAGAGGCCCTGGAGCAGGGGTGAGCCTGATGTGTTCAGGGTTGAGCAGAGTGTGTGGTCAGCAGAACTGGACCCTGCAGGGCCTCAGGGACTATGGAGAGGGGTTGGGGTTGATTCCAGGAGCTCCTCTTGATTTTGTTTAGTTTTTCTCCCAATCTGAGGCTGTAGGATCATCTCCTTTAAATGCTGTGTACCATCACAGCCAGAACAGGTAGAGCCAGTGTTCAGGCCTCTGTCAATGCAGCACCTGAGACCCTTCTCAAGGCTTCATTCTGCCTCCAGGAAAGGAGATCTCTGGGAATAGATCACCGTTAAGGATCTGTCCTGCACCTGTCCCCTTACAGCCCAGGAGGGAAAGCCATTGGCCACAGCCACTCAGCAGAAGGTAGCAATCAGGCCTTGACCTTGCCTGCACCAGGCCCTTGCTCTATAAGCCTGTGGACACAGATCTGTGGACACCGATCTGTTGGTGGCTTGAACCCTCCTTTCTGCCATTCAGCCCCCTTAGGCTTCTACTTTGTACTCAGACAGGAGGGGGGCTCTGTGAGTGGTGCTGGGGTAAGGGCTGTGGGTTGGCCAGGCTCGGGGGACTGGAGTCCCAGGTAGGACACCCCCCCCCCTTTCCTCAGACTTGCTGACCTCAGGCTGGGAAGCTGGCCTGAGGGGTGGCCAGTGGGATGGTGGGCTGGCTAGGGTGACTTCCTGGCCGAGGTTGTGAGAGTAACCACTGCCATCATTCCCAAGTGGCGATCACGTCTGTCATGGCACTCGTCCACCGGGTACCCACGGCGGCCTCATGCTGTGTCCATTTTTCGCACATTCTGGAGGCAAGTTCTTTGTCAGGTAGTATATTGTGAATATTTTCCCCACTCTGTGGCTCACTTTTCATTTTCTTAGAGCAGATATTTTTAATGAAGTCCAATTTATCAGCTTTTTCTACCTTTCTGTGTGCTTTTTGTCAATATTTGCTAAATCTAGTTTGTAGGGATTTTTTTAGGCTTTTTTTTTTTTTTCCTGTTTAACGTCTATTTATTTATTTTGAGAGAGAGAGAGAATCCCAAGTAGGCTCTGTCCTGTCAGCACAGAGCCCAACGTGGGGCTTGATCCCACAAACTGTGAGATCATGACCTAAGCTGAAATTAAGAGTTGGATGTTTAACCGACTGAGCCACTCAGATGCTCCTAGGCTTTCTTTTAAATGGTTTATGGCTTCAACTTTTCTATGGAGACTACAGTTCACTTTCAGCGAACATTTGTATATAGTGTAAGGTTGGAGTTAAGGTTCATTTTTTCCCCTATAGCTATCCAGTTGTTCCAGAAACATCTGTGGGGAAGACCTTCTCTTCCCTAGTGAGTTACTGTGGCAGCTTTGTAAAAAAATCAGTTGACCACACACGTGAGTCTTCTGGCCCCTACTCCATGCTGAGGGTCTCTGTGTCCTCTTTGTGGGTCCCACACTGGGTCCCATGCTGTCTTGAAGACTAGTTTTTTAGTAACAGTGGAGTTCGGCTGAGTGTGTCTTCTCCCTTTGCACCAAGGATTTTTTGGTTGTGCCCATTATTAGCTGAGCAGATCGAGGCTCAGAAAAGAGTCAGCTCCTGTCCAGGGTCCCATCACCCAAGAAACAATAGGCGGGATTAGGCCCAGGTCAGCCTGCCTCCAGAGCCCATGCTCTGACCCCCAGCCAATTCTACACCTCTCTGCAAGTTATAGCCAGAAATGAGAGAGGCTTTGAATGCCATCGCCAGAAGTGTGAAGTTTAGAACGTTCATTCCTTTGGTCATTTTAGCCTCAATTGTGTGAATGGGGTGGGTGGGGTAGGGTGTCCAGGATGAGGGGCATTGAAGTGTCCCTGAAGACGCAGGAGTCCTTTAGCAGGCATAAAGAGTGCTCCCAGGACTGGCATGGCATGTCAAAGGTGTGCCGGCTGGGCAGTACATGATACTTTCAGAGGACAGCTAGGATGGATATTCTTTCATATGAAAACAGGTATCAGTGCCTCCTGTGTACTTGGTCCTAGGCAATGACTCAGCCTTGCCTTGCCCTTGAAGGGTACAGCTCACAGTGGGCTGTGAATTGGAAGTGAGCATGATAGAGTGAGCTGTGTGTGTGTGTGTGTGTGTGTGTATGGGGGGCGGGGGGAGAGGGAGGCACTCACATCTCCTGAGCACTTTGATGAAGCATCCTTTGCATGCCTCCATCTCATGTCATCCCTAAAGGACGAGCTCCTGGGGCGTGGGTGAGGGCTGGCTGGAGTCACCCAGGGTGGTACCATTAGGTCCCTGAATGCCTGTCCTCTGTTTTTCCTCCTGGTGGAACTCACCTCCACTCCTTTCCATGCAGATAGGGCTGGCTCCCCACCAGCCTTCAGGGTTGGATCTGCAACCCAGGCCTGACCAATCAGAGCGTTCTAGCACCCTGGCCACAGTGATTGGCTCCACACTGTGACCCACAACGAGCCAATCAAAGCCTTCCCTGAAACTTCTGGACCCAGAGGAAGTAGATACTCTTCTACTCTAGAGGATGCTGAGTTGGGGCTGATGGCCTGGTTCTGCTGTGGTTATCTTTGTCTCTATGAAGAGGGTCCTGAGAGTGAAGGCCATCCAGAGAGCAGAGCTGAGAGAGAGACTGAGTCACGGTGATCCTATTCAGCTCCTGGAGCTAGCTGTGCCCCGCCCCAGGTCTATCATTTCTTCACTCTTTTGAGCCAATAATTGTTTTTGCCTGAGTCAGCCTGGATTTTCTGTTGAATGTGGGCATTTAGAGGAGGGAAGTCTTCTGGGCTGCATCAGTTTTGTTCTATGGCCTGGTGTGGCCTCCTCAGGGAGCCTCCCTGACTGGGCAGAGGACAGAAAGGAGTAATCATAAATGCTTGTGGACAGATGGATGGGTGAAAGGAAGAAAATTACCATGGAGGGGATCGGCTGTGGAGCCGTCAGAGTCCCCTAAGCATGAAAGTGTTTTAACTGACTTTGAACATTTTCCAGAAGGTATAGCCAGCACACAGGCCACCTTTGAGGAAGAGTCTGCATGGTCATCACTATAAACTCTTTCCAGGTAATGCTAGGCCATACCTTCTTCATTGCTCATGGTGAGGATAATACAGCTGATCCATGAAGCAAAATGGTGGTTTGGGGACACTTGGAGCCCCACCTGATACAGATCAGTAAAGAAGTAACTCAGCAGACCGAGGCTGTCCAAGCCCTGCACGTTCCCAAGAAAGGACTGGCCCTCGGTCTGCTCCTGGCAGGTCACATCTACGTCTAAGTTCTTGGGATGTCCTGACCGATAAAAGTGTCTGTTTATTCAACATTTTTTATTTATTTTTGGGACAGAGAGAGACAGAGCATGAACGGGGGAGGGGCAGAGAGAGAGGGAGACACAGAATCAGAAACAGGCTCCAGGCTCCGAGCCATCAGCCCAGAGCCTGACGCGGGGCTCGAACTCACGGACCGCGAGATCGTGACCTGGCTGAAGTCGGACGCCTAACCGACTGCGCCACCCAGGCGCCCCAAAAGTGTCTGTTTATTTAAGACCTTGGGCCACACCAGAGAGTCTATGCTAATAATATACTTTAGGGTGGGGCTTTTAGCCAAATGGTATCAACTTGACCTATGGAGGGGCTGGAGACTGAGGTCAAGCACATGGGTGGTCAGCCTTCCTCCCCAGTAGAAACTCTGGATAATGAGGCTCGGGTGAGCTTCCCTGGTTGGCAGTACTGTGTGTGTGTGTTGTCGCAAAGGTTGTGACAGGTCTGCACCTGGACGCTTGTGGCTGGTTTCTCCAGGGCTCTGCCTCACGCATTCTTCTCCTTTGAGGACTTTAGACTGTCCTTTCACTGTGATCAACCATAGCCATGAACAGAACAGCTTTTCTGAGTTCTGTGGATCCTTCTAGTCAATCATCAAACCTGAGCGTAGTCTTGGGGATCCCCAACAACAGATGTCTTTACTCCCTGTCCCAAGAAGGACTGTTAGCCTCCCTGATGCACAGATGAGGCCTGAGGGCCTACAAGCTAGACTTGCTGGCTCTGAGATGCCCAGCTGAGGGGGCAGTGAAGCAGGCATTGGACCCTGAGGCTGCATGCTGGCTGCCCCACCACGTAGAGGGGCTCTCTCCAAAGTGAGTGCCCTAATGAGTCCTTGCATTATGTCTGCTGCAAAGTAGTATGTTTCAGAATCCCTGAGGCTCATTTGCTGACTGAACAACTGAGTTTGTAGGAGGCTGTGGGACAGGTGTGCAGAGATGTGGCTCCTAGGGCTATGGGCTGCGGAAATTTTAAGGTGTTCCCGAGATTTCTTATTCTATATCATCCCAGGACTAGAAGTGGGACAGATCTCATTCCTGTGATTATGTCATTGGGCCAACTGACTTTAAGACATGGGGATAATTTGAGTGGGCCTGACTCACTGGTTGCAGACGAGGAAATCAGAGGGATTTGAACCATGAGAGGGGTTCAGCATTTAACACTCAGAATTCTCCGTCTCAATAGAGGGAGGCTTTCTCTTACTGAGATGGAGGAGGCCATGTGGCTAGCACCTGAGAGTGGCCCCCAGCTGACAGAAAGGAAATGGGGACTATAGTCCTACAACCACCAGGAAATGAGTTCTGCCAACAGGCTCAAGAAGCTTGGATATGGATCCTTCTCCAGTTGAGCCTCGGGATGAGGATATAGTCCAGCCAACACCTCCATTGCAGCTTCGTGAGACCTTGAGCAGAGGACCAGTTAAAACATATCACTCCCAGGCACTGTGAGATAATTTCTGACTCCCAGGCACTGTGAGATAATACATGTTTATTGTTTTAAGCCACTAAGTTTGAAGTATTTTGTTATATAGCAGTATATAACTAATACATATATTAGTAATAGCTATTAGCAATAGCTGACTAATGGTGTTCATCCCAGTGTGGTTTAAATTTTTTTTTTTTAACGTTTATTTTATTTTTGAGACAGAGGGAGACAGAGCATGAATGGGGGAGGGTCAGAGAGAGAGGGAGACACAGAATCTAAAACAGGCTCCAGGCTCCGAGCGGTCAGCACAGAGCCCGACGCGGGGCTCGAACTCACGGACCGCGAGATCATGACCTGAGCCGAAGTTGGCCGCTTAACCGACTGAGCCACCCAGGCGCCCCCCAGTGTGGTTTAAAAACACATAAACTGCAAACAACATAAAGATGTGACAGAAAGGGATTATATATATAAACTGTTGTAAACTCATTAATAATGATTTCCAGGGGTGCCTGGGTGGCTCAGTCGGTTAAGCGTATGACTTTTGGCTCAGGCCTTAATCTCGCGGTTCATGAGTTCAAGACCCTGCATCGGGCTCTGGGCTGACAGCTCAGAGCCTGGAGCCTGCTTCAGGTTCTGTGTCTCCCTCTCTCTCTGCCCCCCCTCCCTTTTTCTCTCTCTCTCAAAACTAAACATTAAAAAAAATAATAATAATTACTTCCATGATGATATTTGCCATTGGTCCAGGGCCCAGCTTTTGTGTAAATGCCATTATTATCCCTGTTTTATGATGTGAGCACACTGAGAAGAGTAAGACATGTCCAAAGCCATACAGGGGATGAGGAGCAGACTAGAGTCACTGTTCCCATCATAGAGCTAGACCTTCTGCAATGAGCTGGCCAGGTGGAGTGCACACCCAGGGGCCATCCCATTGGACCAACCAGCTTCAAATTCCTTGGGTAAAGTAGTTTTGTTTTTTTTTTTTAATAAAAAATTTTTAATGTTTATTTATTTTTGAAAGAGAAAGATCGAGTATGAGTGAGGAAGGGGCAGAGAGAGAGGGAGACACGGAATCTGAAGCAGGCTCCAGGCTCTGAGCTGTCAGCACAGAGCCTGATGCTGGGCTCAAACTCATGAACTGTGAGATCATGACCTGAGCCAAAGTCAGACGCTTAACCAACTGAGCCTCCCAGGCACCCCTGGGTGACGTAGTTCTTAGAGACTTTGGAGGGCGTGCCAATGGCTGATGGTTCCTCCATTATCGTTCCTGGGGTTCCATTGGGAGCCACTGGAGCATTAAGGGTAAAGTGGAGAAATGCTTGGTACTAAGCAGCAGAGCCCATGGTTCTGTGTTCCTAATTCTCTTGACTTCTCCAAGTCTTGGTTTCCTCATCTGGCAGATGAGTCCAAACCACTGTGTTCACTCCCAAAGGCAGTCGTGGATGCCAAGCACAGAACCTGGTGTATTTTAAGCACTCAATATTCCTACTGTTGTCTATTTCTCAGATAAATCCACAGAGGCTCAGAAAGGGGTCATGCCTTTTCCACTGTCACACAGGGAGCTGGTCAGCCTTCAAAGCTGGCTCCTCCTGCGTTCTCCACTCAGCAGTCCACCTGTCTCTACCCTCCCTATCCTCTACTCTGACCAGCCACTCCTCACCTGCCTTATTCCTGCCCTTCCGTGATCCCTCTAGGCAGTGAGCCCTGCCTACTCCAATATTTACCTGGCCCAGCTCCTGGATAAACAGCTGGGCACAGACAGTGGGCAGAGGGGTCAGTGTGTGTGAGCAAGTGCTGGCATCTTCCCTGTAGGATGGACTGACCCCAGGTGAAGGGTAGAGGATTCCAGAGTTTTAACCCTTAAGCCTTAGGCAGGCTGCGGTTGGAATCTCTGTGGCAGCATGTGAAAACTTTCTGAGCCTTATTCTCATCTACAAAACTGGCTGGTAGTTGTGTTGTGAGAATTAAATGAGATCATTTATTCATTCAGCACTCATTTCCTGAGCAGCTACTCCATGCTAGGCCCTGGGCTGAGGGTGTTCAATGAAGAAATATAAAGAAAGGGACCCAGGTTTTAGAGGCAGGGTGAAGGGTAATCAAGAGGGCTCTGGGTCAGAAAGATCTTAAGTTCAAGTTCTAGCCAGCCCACTCATTGGCAGGGCCAATACCCTTGAGTGCTTGCCTCATGCCTCTGAGCCTTAGTTTCTCCATTTGTAAATGGAGATGTTAATGGCAGTTACTGGAAAAGGTTTCAAGGAGTCTAGCATGGCCTTGGGGTCAGCAGTTCATGGTCAGATGATAGTGCCAACTTGGCAGCGGTGGGCAGATCTAAGGAGATCACCTGAGTAGAGATAGACAGAAGGCCCCTGAACTTCACCTTCCTCTCTCACCTTAAAATCTTCATCCTATGACTACTGTCTGTAATTAGATTGAAGGGAAAAAGAAAACAAATCGAGAACTTTCCATAGGTTAGGATACCCAGGAGCCCAGGAGAAGCTTGCCTGGACAAGCCAGACCTGGTCTCCAGCCTCAGTTTCCCCACCTGTAAAATGAGAGATTGATAAAATTGCAGTTCCTGTGAAAAAACAGTCTGGCAGGTCCTTGAAAGGTTAAACAATTACCATAGAACCTAATAATTTCACTCTTAGGTATAGACTCAAGAGAGGGGAAAATATTTGCCCACACAAAAGCTTGTACATTGAGTGTTCACAGCAGCACTATTTATAATAGTCAAATGGTGGAAACAACCTAAATGTCCATCAGTGGATGAATGAGTAAACAAAATGTGGCCCATCCACACAATGGAATATTAGTCATAAAAGTGAATGAATTACTGATACATGCTACAACGGGACCAGCCTCATATATATTAACCTTGAAAACGAAACAGCCAGTTATTTTACCAATGAAATGGGCTTATTCAGGAATAGCAGAGGAATTGCAACTCAGGACATGCAAGCTAGGGTATCGGCAAAACCAAACAAAAGAGATGAAACATTACCTCCTAGAGAAAAGAGAGGAAGTTGGGAGGGGCTGCCTTGAATGAAAGTCCATTGGAGGAAAGTCAAGGTAGTGAGTTTCTCATTGGGTGAGTTGTGGCAGTGTCTTATTGGCTGGGCTATTGCTGGGTGAGGAGAAAATCATCCTTTGTCCTGCTGGGGTATAGTAAAGTAGACTTCTTCCTGTTGGGGTCTGCAATTAACAATGAGTCAGTAGGGCACAGAGCTCCTTCTTCTGACCTCCTGACTCTATTTTAAATGAGGTTGCCTTCATTCACTTTCACAAAAACATCATGCTGAGTCTTTCACTGAGTGCCAGTCACAGAAGGTCACATATGGTATGATTCCATTGATATGAAATGTTCAGAATAAGTAAAACCATAGACACAGAAAGTAGGTTACTGGTTGCAGGGGCTGGGAAGGGGGGATGGGGAGTGACTAGTGGGTAGGGGTTTCCTTTCTTTTTTTCTTTTATAAAGATTTTATTTTGGGGGGTACCTGGGTGGCTCAGTTGGTTAAGCATCTGACTCAATTCTGGCTCAGGTCATGATCTCATGGTTTGTGGGTTCCAGCCCTGTGTCCTGCTTCGCGCTGGATGTGGAACCTGCTTAGGATTCCCTCTCTCCCCCTCTTTCTGCGTCTCCTCCCCTCAAAAAATTAATTGAAATATTTTATTTATTTTTAATTTTTTTTTTTTTTTTTTTTTTTTTTTTTTTTTTTTTTTTTTTTTTTTTTTTGAGAGAGAGATCACGAGCGGGGAAGGTGCAGAGAGAGAGGGGAACAGAGGACCTGAAGCAGTTTCCGTGATGAGCCGCACACTTCACGGGCTGAGCCAGCCAGGTGCCTGGTGTACCGGTTTTCTTTAGAGATGATGAAAATTTCCCCAGATGAGATAATTGTGGCTGCACAGCATTGTGAATGTATTAAACGCCACTGAATAGCACACTTTAAATGGGTTAATCTTATGATATATAAAATGTTTTTTTATGTTAACTTTTTTTTTTTTAAACATTTATTCATTTTTGAGAGTGAGACAGACAGAGCATGAGTTGGGGAGGGGCAGAGAAAGAGGGAGACACAGCATCAGAAGCAGGCTCCAGGCTCCGAGCTGTTAGCCCAGGGCCCGACGCGGGGCTCGAACTCACGGACTGCGAGATCATGACCTGAGCTGAAGTTGGACGCTCAACCGACTGAGCCACCCAGGCGCCCCTATGTTAACCTTTTTTAATGTTTATTTTTGAGAGAGAGAGAGAGAGAGAGAGAGAGAGAGAGAGTGAGCAGGAGAGGGGCAGAGAGAGAAGCAGACTCCAGGCTCTGAGCTGTCAGCACAGAGACCGGTGCGGAGCTGGAACTTACGAACCTTGAGATCGTGACGTGAGCCAAAGTCCAAGGCTTAACCTACTGAGCCATCCAGGTGCCCCCATAAAGTGTTTTCTTAAAATGGGAAAGCTGCATAACCACCATATTTTAGGAACCTTGGGGATGTAGAATTTTATTCTAATAAAAGTCTACTCTTATCATGAGCAAAATTTCCTGCTTCCCCATCACCCACAATTCCCTAACAGCCCGGGCCAGGGAATCCCATCTACTTACCTTAAGGGAAGCCCCACTAGCCCAACCCAGCGTCCAACGCGGGCTCGGTTTGCATAGTCACGCCCATTCACCGGGCCAAAAGCCAGCCCCGCCCCCCACGTGTTTTGCACCGGCCCCGCCCCCTTCACGCACAGGCTACCGCTCTCAACAGAAACCAAAGGCGGTGGGTTTGGTGCGACTTCATAAATAATGCATCACGTCAGCGGCCAGTGAGGCGTGGCTTCGGCCAGCCTGGCTGAGTCAGGGTCATGAATAATGTATATTGAGGCGGGGCCTGGAGGGGTGCGCGTGTCGGGGCGGAGTCCGGGCACGGAAGTGACCCTCTCCGGGGCCTTGAGAGGTGGGGCCATCCACACTTCATGAATATACAGCACCTGGGGCGGTGACTGTGAGCTTCGCCAGGCCCACAGGGGGCGCGACCAGCTGCGTTCATGAATAATGCAGCAGTCGGCCGGCCGTGCAGAGGCTACTGTGGGCCTCGCTAGATCCAGAGGGGGTGTGGCCAGCCGCGTCTCATGAATAATGCAGCGCGTCAGCGGGCGGCGGGGCGGGGCGTGGCCGGCGCTCCGGCGCTGGAACCGGGAAGGGGGGGCGGGGGAGCGATGGTCGCAAGATGGCGGCGCTGAAGGAGGATCGGAGCTACGGGCTGTCCTGCGGGCGGGTGAGCGACGGCAGCAAGGTGTCTGTGTTCCACGTGAAGCTTACCGACAGTGCCCTGAGGGCCTTCGAGAGCTACCGCTCCAGCCAGGTGAGCGGCGTGGAGCCCGGCGCGGCCGTCGGAGAAGTCGAAGCGCAGGCCGGCCTCACGCGCCCCTCGCGGAGGCGTCCTGGCCTCGGGGCGCGGGGTCCGGCGTCCCGGGTGCTGTTCTTGGGTCCCTGGGCCGACAGGTCGCGGGGTGGGCACCTGTCCAGCTTGGAGCGCGGGGAACTGCGTTCCTTTACGGCGCTGGGAGGTGACACTGGCGGGCGGCCCGAGGCGGCCGAGGGACCCGGAGCTCGCGCGTCTGGTCCGGGGGTGGGGGTGGGCGACTAAGTCGGTACCCGGAGGCTCCAGAGCCTTTCCGGCTCACCCAGCACCTGGGCAGGAACTGAGCTGTTCACCTGGCCGGAGGACAGGGTGGAGGGGAAGCTTGGGGCTTCTCCGTCTGGGTGCCAGGCAGGGTGGATCAGTGGGGCACCGCTGTCGGGGCACCTGTGGAGATCCTGTTCCGTTTGTGTGGGGAAGCTGTGTTTTCATTGGGAGGGCCGGCTTTGACACCAATGGAGCCCTTGGAATTGGGCTCATTGTTGGTTCTTGGGAAGGGGCGTTTGGGCAGAAACTGACAGCTTGTTTCCAACTCCCCTACTCCTCGCAGGTGACCCTGCCTTACTGGCCATTTTTAGAGAGTGGGAATGTTTTGGGGGGAAGAAGGTGTGTATGTGGGGGGTCGCTGGCATGGTGCCTTTCCCAGGCTGGGAGCCCTTTGTGGGCACCTAGCTGCTGACTCTCAAACTTCTCAGGGACTGATTTGGGCCCATCTGGGGAAGTTAGAGGCGTTTCACTTCTGCCACCTGGCTCAGTGTGCGTGGGTTGGGGGGAGGCTGCAGTGCACCTTCTTTCAGGCCCGATTTGGGGGCACATCTGGGACCCTGATCAGAAACTTGCTTCTTCCCATTTCTGTTTGCGTCATGGCGCCCTCCGTCTGTGTTGGGACAGAAGTTGCAGGTGCCCGGAGTGGTCAGGACCTGAGGAGAAGAAGTGGCTTGGGAGCCCTTTTCCTTGTTGCCTGGAAAGTGGGGACTTTGCAGTCATAAAGTGGCTGGGGAGGGGTCTGGTGTCCGGCTCATGGAGGCCCTGCTCCATGTGTGCATGTGTGTGCGTGTGTGTTTGTGTATACTGGGAATGGGGGGGCCGAGGGCGGGTGAGGAGAGAGACTAACTAGGAAGGAATGTGGCTTTCTTCCTGCCCCAGACTTGTTCAGCACCATTAGCTAAGCCGGGAATTTCTTCCCCTGTTAACGTTCCCACCACTTTCCTGGTGCCCACCCTTCCCGTGCTTCTTCCCACTTTTTTTTTTTTTTTGGGGGGGGGGGCAGTTTCCTTCCTGTCCTGGTGTCACAGTTTCCCATTCACAGAAGAGGTCTCTTTTTTTTAGAAGAGTGAGTTCTCCCCTTGTCAAAAGGATTCCTCAAGATGAGGCTAAGGTGCCCTTGCAGGTGAGGAGGAGGTGGTGGGGACACTGTGTCCACCTTAAGTCTCCTTTCCTTGTGGCATTCCAGTCTGGAGTCTTTTCCCTAGGCAGTTCTGACTTGTCCCGCAGGAAGGCGGGCTTTCCTAGAAACAGCTGGGGGAGAGAGCTCATGAGTCATGTAAATAAGGTGAACTTGGTACCTGGTCACTTAAGAGCCCCGCCTTCCCTGCCATGCTGCCCTTGCTTGATCTAGTTGTCCGGAAGGTCTGCCTATGTGTCCACCTCATGCTGTCATACTGCTATTTTTAATTTAGGGTGTTGGTTACATCCCCTAACTAAGCTGGATCTTCCTCATGTGAGGGTGAAGGTAACTACAGACTCCAGCTTATCCCTCTCGAAGCACAGCTGTGTATGACAGTGTTGATCAGCCAGGAGGGGCTCCCTCAAAGAACTTCTCCAAGCCACTAGGGGCATCTAGGCCAGCTGGACTAAACTTTGAGGGTGACCCAAATTTGAGTTTTTCTCGGAAGCTGACTGATAATTTAAGTTACTTGGCAATTTCATATTTAATATTACTTGTTGGGCATTGTAGAGGATTGAGCTAAAATCAGGGCGGCTTGGGTGCTTTTGGGTGGTGGGCATGGGGACAGTGACTTGAAGAACTGGTCTGTGCGACCAGAGAAGTGTAGGGGTTACTAACAAAACCTCTTATGTGCAGTTGTCAATAGTGTCTGGAGTTTTCTATTCTGTAGCACTGTGGTTATTATATGGTTTGTCAATAGCAACTTGTGGAGAGGGTTTTTATTTTTACTTTTAATTGCAAAGAGACTTTTACAGACTCAGATGTGGCAGGGGACCGGAGAGGAAGTTACTGCGAAATTTTCTCTGTGGCCAAAGAGAGCCTGTAATCCTAGCTGTTGGAGGAGCCTGGGTAGAAGTCCCCCATGGTTTCTCTCTCCAGAGGGGTGTGGAGTGTGAGCTGCCTTTGTGTAGACCTAGTGGCCAGTCTGGAATGTAGCAGAAGGTAATATACACAGCTGCCACCGTCTAGACTTAGGCTTCGTGAAGCTTCTTCTTGAATATAAAAACTCGAGTGAGTCCCGAGGCAGCTACGCCTGTAGATATCCCATTTCACTGTGGGCTACTTCTGGGAGAGAAGAGGGCGGAGGTATAGATCCATCCTTGCAAGATAGCATCATGCACCTGCTTAGAGAAGTGTTCCCTGGCCACTCTGAGGAAGTGACCCTCCTTGGGGCACCTGCCTCAACCACCTGGGTATTTCTCTTGCTGGGTGACCTTCTCTCCTGGTTTATAAGCTCCTTGGTGGAGAGGAGCATATTGTCGTTAAGGAAAAATTGAGGACTCAGGGAGGGGCTCAAGATGCCTGAAGATTGTAGTCTGAGTTTGAATCTTGGTTCTACCTGCTTGAGGCCTTCGGCTAGTGAGTGACCCCTCCCAGTCAAGATTCCTCCCCTTTGGGGCTATGAGGATTCCAGTGCCTGATCCTCTCCCAGCTCTGGATCCTTCTTGTCCTCAGGACTGTGCATATTCCAGTATCTGACCCTTCCCAGCTCTGACTCTTTCTTCTTGCAGGGTTGCGAGGTCCTACTGCCCGACCCTTTTTTGAGCTCTGGATTCTTCTTCTCTTAGCTGGGAGTTTCTTAGTGTCTGGCCATGTCTGAGCTCTAGATCTTTCTCCTCAAGACTGTGAGGGTCCCAGTACCCAACCCCTCCCAGTTCCACATCCTTCTGTCAGGGCTGTGTGGGTCCCAGTGCCCTGCCCTCTCTCAGCTCTGGCTCCTTCTTCTCTTAAGGCTGTGAGGATTCTGTTGACATGTGTGTGGCCATCAGTGCAGCCCTAACACCCCCAACCTCCCTCCTCCCTGTTCTCAGCACTTGGCACTTGTACCCAGAGCTGGTTCCCACCTGGAGGTTTGAATAGACTTTGTGGGAGGCAGGGAGCCTGGGTTCCTGCATCCACCCAAATCTGATCGAGCATCTGGTTTGCACAGGGCTACTGCTCAGGTGCTGTATGTTCAGAAGTGACCGAGATGGGCCTCTAGTGTCATGAGCTGACATTCTGGAGGCAGGAGGCATATAATAGTGAACAAGACAGCACAGAAATGGGCACAAAGAACTTGACAGCTGCCAGCAGCAGGAAGGCAATAAAATGGGATGATGTGATGCTGTGGGGTGGTGTAAAAGGGTGCTGATTGAGAGAGGTGCTTCGAGGAGATGCCAGGGCTGAGGTCTCTGGGTGAGGGATCCTGTGTAGGGAGGGGTGGGGGTTCCAGGCATGCTGCCTTCAAGCCTTGAGACACAAGAGACTGGGGAGGATGTTGGGGCATGGAGGACAGCTGCCAAGGCTCTGTCCTGGGGAAGGGTGTGTGGGGAGAGGACATGCAGGAGGCCTGCCGCAAATACTCCATGACTGTTCTAGAGCTGTGCTGGGGGCTGCTTGCCTGCTGCTAAGGGGGCGGCTGTGTGGATGTCAGCTCGGGCACTGGTGGCAGGAGGAGCCTTAATTTAGCCTCTGTTCCCCTCCCACAGCGAGGCCCCAGGAAGTAAGCTTGTCTCCCCTTTCTGGGGGTGCCCACCGAGCCCTAAGCAGGACAGCTTCTTGCCAGCTCTGTCTGCTTTTCAGACCAGCCGTCTTCAGAAATAGCTGGTGCTGCCCCTCTTGGCTATGGGCCAGGCCCCTCTAAGTCCTTTGTCCAGGCTCTTGTCATCTTCTTGACAACCTTGGCTGGAAGGCTAGCTGATTGTTCCCACTATGCCTTTGAGGGCAGTTGGCACCCAGAGGGTCATCGGCCACCTGCCCAAGATCACTCGGATTGTCCTCTGGCCCAGGCTGCCTCTTGAGTTGGGAGGGAGTTTGAGCCACTGGGATGCAACTATGAAAGGGGATCCCACCACGGCCTCCAGTTCTAGTTAAATGCCAGCGCTCTGGACTCCTGCAAGCACGGGTGACATGAATGGCCATGCAAATTCCTGAGGCTGTCACTGTGACTGTACTGTGCCCCCTGCCCTGAGAAAGCCTAAAGATGGTGATAACCAACACCTGTGGCTCACCGGCCACACGCCAGCGCTGGCCCAAGCTGCACACGTTACTTTATCTCACCCCCATCTGTCAGGCCTGTGGCGGGGAGTGGTTCCCACTTGTCAGGTGAGGAAATGGGAAGAGACTCTGGGAGGTCAAGTCACCGGAAGGAATTTCCCAACTGGGATGGGGCTGAGAACCAGCTTGGGATGGCTCCAAGCTCTGCCCCCTCTGAAGGGAGGTGGCCTGGCAGGCCAGGCCAGGTGGATCGGGCCGGCCTGTTGGTGTCCAGAGCACCGCTTCCTGTCTCCTGCCCTCTGGCTGTAGGGGTTCAGTTTACTTGTGTATTTCAAAGTACGCTCTTGATAGCTGTGGGTGGGGTGAATCCTTCCTAGAAGGCTCTTGTCTCATAGGTGCTGTGACAGGATGTGTGGATGACCCAGGGTGTGGGGGCAAGGGAGAGAAGTTTCTGCGGGCGGCCGGTGAGATTGTGGGGAGGGGCCGGGCCCCGCCTCGGCCACTGTGACCCTTGACTAGGCTTCTGGCTTGCACGCTGTTCCTGCCACCACCACCACGGTGACTGTGGCGATTGTGTGTAAACAGCAGGCTGCTTGGCAGAAACCCACCCTCTGTTGACTCATCGCAAGGCCAGAGTTCATCACCCTTGAAGTAGTTTTGACATCATAGCCAGATTGTGACATCTCTGGAGTGTCTTTGACAATAACACTGCTTCCCCTGTTCCGAGTAACTGGTCTCATGTGGCAGCAGCCCTGCGTGATGCAGCCTGGCCAGGCCCAGGCTGCCAATCCATGCCCGTGGGGTTTGGCCTCCTTTGAGTCCTTCATTTTTAGGGCCTTGCTCCCCTGCCCCTGTCTTTATGAGTTTCTCTTGGGTCTGTGACGAGCACAACTTGGAGTTGTCTGAGATCTTACCTCCGGTGATATGTGGCCGCTCCACAGTCAACCAAGTGCCCAAAGGGATGCTTTTGAGAACAGTCCCCCCAAGTGACCTCTGACCTGTAGGTGCAGCGAGTGACAGACAACTATAGTACGTGGTTGTTTTGTCACTTTACTTTTTAACAAAAAAGCTGGTGTCCAAATTAACCATCCAGCGAGAGACCTCCTGTCCCCACACCAAGTGGCTGCATTGGAGTCTGATGCTAATTATATTCTCTGGTCTAGGTCCCTCCCTGGCCATTGTGATGCAGCTCTTTCTTGGCTGAGTCACCAGGTCAGGGCATGTTGGTGACTCCCTGCAGCCCTTCTGGAGGGGAGGGGGCCTCTCATGTTTGTCAAGTTCATGGGGTCATGGAACTCCTATTTAAAAGTAACACGTGCTGAGGGACGCCTGGATGGCTCAGTTGGTTGAGCGGCCGACTTCGACGCAGGTCATGATCTCGAGGTTTGTGAGTTCAAGCCCCATACTGAGCTCGCTGCTGTCAGTGCAGAGCCCGCTTTGGATCCTCTGACCCCTTCTCTCTCTCGGCCTCCCTTTCTCCCCTGCCCTCTCTTTGTCTCTCTTTCAAAAATAAATACAACATAAAAAAAAAAAAAAAAGTAACACAAGTTGAAAAGTTCACTATAAAAGGAGCATAGCTCAGCATAGAAAGCTTGCAAAATAGCTGAACGGAGCGACTTCCTGTTCCCATGGGCCAAGGCCATCTCTGTTGTTGACACCTTGGTGCCTTCCTCTGTCTTGCGTCTGGGCACCTCATCATCATAGTGATGTCCTCTTAAGATATTAGATCTTGTTTCTTCCCGACACTATATTAGCTGTGTTATTCAACGTGGCTGTAGGCTTTACTTTTTAATGACTGCGTCTCCCTTGCTGTGTGCCCCCTAACGGATCAGTATTCCTTGGGTACCGTGTTTGGGGCACCACACCGACCCTGGGGATTCCTGTGTGCTGGGAGCCCTGTCTGCTGTCCCCTGCTGAGGGCTGTGCAGAAGCGCTGAAGTGCAGTGAGGGGCACCCCCAGTGTGCCTGCACGGCAGAGTGGAGCCCGAGGCTGCGTGTGGCCGAGTGGTACAACTTCTGCATGTTGAAATCGAGGCTCGGGAGAGATGTGGTCTGGGCTGTGGGAGTGGATGGTCAGGGACGGCAGGGCTAGAGGCGAGAGGCTGGGGATGGAATGAAGGTTCTAAGGGCCTGAGCTGGGGTGGCACAGGGGAATGGGCAACAGGACAGATGTGGGAAGTATTTGGGCAGCCAGCCATGGCTAGCTGGGGAGGTGGACGTTTCTGACGTTTCCTGATTTCTGCCGTGTGGCAGAAACATCTTCATGCACTCAGCTTTATCGTCATGCCCTGCGCTGGGTTTGTGAGAGTCAGGTTATGTGTGGCTTGAAAAGATGTTGACAGGGGCGCCTGGGTGGCTCAGTCGGTTAAGCGTCCGACTTCGGCTCAGGTCACGATCTCGCGGTCCGCGAGTTCGAGCCCCGCGTCGGGCTTTGGGCTGATGGCTCGGAGCCTGGAGCCTGCTTCCGATTCTGTGTCTCCCTCTCTCTCTGCCCCTCCCCCGTTCATGCTCTGTCTCTCTCTGTCTCAAAAATAAATAAACGTTAAAAAAAAAAATTTTTTTTTTAATTAAAAAAAAAAAAAAAAAGGAAAAGATGTTGACAGTCGCCTCTGGAGTGATTCTGGGCCGGAGGAAGGATAAGGGTGGCTGATCCGAGGGCTGCTGCAGGTCTGTGGTGGGTGCATATCATTGTCATTAACGTCGAGGGCTGAGGTGGTAGATGTATATACGCTGCCCTGTTGGTGTTGGCTGCAGAGCCTACATCTTTCTGGGTTGCTTTTAAAGAGAGAACGAGGAGCTATTGTGCTTTGTTTTTTTAATGTTTATTTATTAGAGAGAGAGAGAGAGAGAGAGAGAGAATGAGCAGGGGAGGGTCAGAGAGAGAGGGAGACAGAGGATTCAAAGTGGAGTCTGCACTGACAGCAGAGAGCCCAATGCAGGGCTTGAACTCACCAACTGTGAGATTGTGACCTGAGCTGAAGTTGGATTGCTTAACCGATTGAGCCACGCAGGTGCCCCCGGGTTGCCGCTTTTGTACCCAGATGTGGATGTCACATGATTTTTTTAAAATGTCCTGAGTGTGATTGGAAGGTGTGGAAGGTGTTTTGAACTGATGTGGCAGCTCTGGAAGCCAGCGGCCTTTTTTTTTTAGTTTAGTTTTTTTTTTTTTTGGTCCCAGTTCTTGGATTATGTTCTTTGCTCAGGGGTAGCTGCATGCCAGGTTTCCCTTATTGTGCTGGTGTTGACCAGTTTCTGGAGAGTGGGTGCTCTGGATACTGGGGGAGCCAAGGCTGGTTGGAGGACAGGTGATGCTGTCTAAAGCATAGAGAAAGTTGGCTCAGGGGCCTTGTGCCCACTTATCACTTCCCAGCATTCTCAAATGTGCTGTGGAACAGGTAGCCTTGGATTACCCCGTCTTTGAGGAGTTAATGAACTGCCTCTGACTGGGGGCTGTGGTTAATCTACTGCGCCTTTGGGTTGTTTCGAGTGTTCTCACTGTTCCTCAGACGGGGAAAATGAGGCTCAACTCGAGGACACCTTCCTTGAATGTGTGCCCTTCCAGCTAACTCTGCTCCTACCTCGGGCTGTCAGTGGGTGTCAGCGCCTCACTGTTTGCCTTGCTGTCCCCGTGTCCATCTTAGACATGTAGGGAAGGTGTCTTAATAAGAAGGTGCCTCCCTCCAAGGATGCTGAGGAGTTGGAGTTGGGGTCAGGTGGACTGGCTCTAGCTAGCTCCTGTTAACAGCCTGGGAATCCAGGCTTCCTCTTGAGCCTCAGTTTCCCTGGGTTGAAGCGTCACCTGAGATAGTAGTGAGCAGCTGGGTCAGATGGTCCTGTCATTCCATTGTGTCCAGTCCATTCCGCCCCCCTGTGTATATGCATGTGTCAGTGTACCACAAATGACCTGAGAATGTGAGGCCTTTAAGAATTTAAAATATCCACTCGTTTGTCTCTATCGTTAAGGGTTTCTTTTTTAAATAAGGAAATGACTTTCCCCAGATTTTTTAGCAGTTTTCCTGCCACGGAGCCGACCCCACTGTGTTGAGGGAGCTGGGCCCCTCTGCGTGTCCCTCTTCTCCATCCCGCCTTGGGCAGCCTCAGCAGGTGGTGATGGCGGAGCGGGCAGTGGGCAGGGGCCGCACAGCAGAGGAGAGGCATGAGGTGCTGGCTGAGCTTCTGGGGAGACTTCCGACCAGGCCCAAGGGTGCCTGCTGAGCCCACCAGGCTGGCGGCCTCTGCCAACGGAGTATGAGGAGTCGGGCCCAGAGCTCTGGGTGCGGTGGCCCCATCTTTGCCTTCAGGTTGCATGCCGGCTCATGGCTGTTGGGGAGTGACATGAGGGCAGTCTCAAGGGGCCAAGCCCCCTCTCCCCAGGAGAATGCTGTTCCCCAGGGATGGGAGGTACGGGCCCTGTTTCCTCCATCATCCAGTCTGGGCAAGTGGAACCCCAGTGTGTAAAGGCCGAATAACAAGGGGCTTCCCCTTACTTTTCCCTGTGCCCCTTGACCTCTTTTCTTTTTCTTTTTTCTTTTTTTTTTTCCAACGTTTTTTTTTTAATTTATTTTTGGGACAGAGAGAGACAGAGCATGAACGGGGGAGGGGCAGAGAGAGAGGGAGACACAGAATCGGAAACAGGCTCCAGGCTCCGAGCCATCAGCCCAGAGCCTGACGCGGGGCTCGAACTCACGGACCGCGAGATCGTGACCTGGCTGAAGTCGGACGCTTAACCGACTGCGCCACCCAGGCGCCCCCCTTGACCTCTTTCTGATGGGGGGACCGGCCCACCACAACCCTCACTTGGACAGGTGCATGTGGCTTTGATGTTCTTTTTATCAGACTGACTTGGGATCTGCTGGTGGGCCGAGGCAGGCCAGGTGCCATTCTGGGCTCGGGGGCTTCGTGGTGGGCAGGCTAGCCAGGCATGCCCCAAGGCCCTCACATCTCTATGGGGGAGGCCCACTGAGAGCATGGTGGTGGTGCCCATGGGCGATGACTACTGGGAGGGAGAAACACAGCGGGCTGTGGGCAGGAGGTGCCGTGGGAAGTGGAGCAGTTGGAACCATACGGGAAGAGGCTGAGATTGCTGAAGTCTGCGTGAGATCCAAGAGGTTGGCCACAGGAGGGAGGCTGGGGTGACGGGGCAGCCGGAGGGTGTGGGGGTAAGGGATGCCCTGGCAGGAAGTTGGGGTTAATTTCATCATCTAGCCGACTAAGCAGTTGTGACTGCAGTGGCCTGTGTGGGTGTAGACGAGCTCCAGCCCCTGTCTAGGGTCAGTGTGGGGGGACTGACTCCACGCTGATTTCACGCCACTCCGTAGACACGCGTTTTCTCTGGGGGATTCCATCCTGTGACAGGCCATGGTCAAGGGAGGCCTTGGGAGTGCTCCAACCAATCAGCGAGAGTCTTTATCTGGGACCTCTTGGAGCCTTTTAAAAAGAAATTGTGGTGAGGGGTACCTGGGTGGTTCAGTCAGTTGAGCATCTGATCTTGGCTCAGGTCATCATCTCGTGATTCGTGAGTTCAAGCCCCACATCGGGCTCATTGCTGTCAGTGCAGAGCCAGCTTGGGATCTTCTGTCCCCTTCTCTCTGCCCCTCCCCTGCTTGTGCTCTCTCAAAAATAAGTAAACGTTTTTTAAAAGTTGTGGTGAGATCTCAGCACATAACATAAAATTACCATCTTAACCATTTTTTTCCCTTTTTAACCATTTTTTGAGTGTACAGATTAGTGATATCAAGTGTGTGTGCAGCCATCATCACCATCCAGCTCCAGAACTTTTCCATCTTCCCCAATTGAAACTCTGTCCCCATTAAAAACTAATTCCCCTCCCTTAGCCCCTGGCACCCACCATTCTAGTTTCTGTCTCTATGAATTTGATAACTTTTGTGATCTCATGTAAGTGAGATCATATGGCATTTGTCCTTTTAGATTTTTTTAAAGTTTGTTTGTTTATGTAAGTAAGTAATCTTTGCACCCAACATGGGGCTTGAACTCATGACCCCAAGATCAAGAGTTGCATGCTCTTGCAACTGAGCCACCTGGACGCCCTGGTATTTGTCCTTTTATGACTCATTTCTTTCATGGTGTTCAAGGTTCATTCATGTTGTAGCCTGTGCCAGTTTCCTTCCCTTTTAAGGCTGAATAATATTCCATCGTATGGATATACCACATTTTGTTTATCCAGTTGTCTGTTGATGGATACTGGGTTGTTTATACCTCTAGGCTGCTGTGAATAGTGCTGCTGTGAACATTGGTGTACAGACATCTGTTTGAGACTCTGCTTCCCCTAACCCCCTTTTTCCTCCCAGTTTTATTGAGATATAATTGACATCTGGCGCTGTATACGATTAAGGTGTACAGAATAGTAACGTGACTGACCCATATCGTGAGATGATGACCACAGCAAATTGAGTTCACATTTCTCATCTCATATGGATACAAAAAAAAAAAAAAAAGAGTTGTTTCTTATGATAAGAAATCTTAAGATCTACTCTCCTAGCAACTTCTCTGTATATCAAAACAGCACTGTTAGCTGTAGTCCCCATGTCATAGATTACATCTCTAGTGCTTATTTATTTTATAACTGGAACTTTGCACCTTTTGACACCCCCCCCCCTTCCTCCAGTTTTTCTCCCCCCACTCCCTGCCTCTGGTGACCCCAAGTCTGATCTCTTTTTGTGGGTTTCTTTTTTCTTTTCTTTTTTAGGATCCCACATATAAATGAGATCTTCCAGTATTTGTCTTTCTCTGATTTATTTCACTTGAGTTCCTGTTTTTAGTTCTTTTGAGTATATATCCAGAAGTTGAGTTGCTGGATCATATGGTAATTCTATGTTTAACTTTTTGAAAAACCGCCAAGCTGTTTTCCACAGCGACTGCACTATTTCACATCCCCGCTAGCAGTGTATAAGAGTTCCAATTTCTTCAGCCAACAATCCTCACCAACACTTGGTATTTTCTGGATTGTGTGTGTGTGTATGTGTTTGTTTGTTTTGATAGCAGCTATACTGATGGGTCTCCAACGAGAGTTTGGGTCTATGGGGCTTCTGACACCTGCCGGACCACTGATGGGCTCAGGAGTCCCCTTATCGCAGGTGACAGAGAACCTGACCCCAGGGAATTGGGTCATGTTGGCTCTCACACTTGAGGTGGGCTTGGGCTAGCTTCGGGTCCTGCCTGAGGATCTCGATCAGGGTCACCTGGGTATAGATGGCAACGAGGCCAAGGAAACTGTCACCACCTCCCAGCCCTCCCAGTGGCACGACTTCTGTGTTCGTGTCCCCAAACCAAACAGAGGCCCTGAGGGACATTGGCAAGGTTGGGCTCCACCCTGTGGCACCTGAGGCTGCTGGGCCCTTCCCTGGCCATGAGCTCAGATGGGGCAGAATCTCTCCTTTGGTGAATTTAGTTCTTTCAGTTCCACATTGAATCAAAAAGTGACTTGTGGAAAATGGGCTTTCTTCCAGGTAGGAAATGGCCTGGAGGCCCCTGGGGTTGGGTGTTCCCTGCCCTCTGGGGGGTGGTGGACAGGTAGGGGACTATGCTGCTGCCTTTGCTCCTGCCTTTGGCTTGGCCTCAGGGCTGGGGCCTGTGCCAGTAGTGCTTAAGGAGGAGCGCTGTTTTCTCTGACCCTGTGGGCAGATGCAGTCCACTTGCCTCAGGGCTTCCAACTGTGGAGGCGGGACTCCCTGCCCCTGTCCTGCTGGCACCTCCCCTTCTGCTTATGGGATGTGCACATGGGCCTAGGGCCCCACACTTGCTTTCAGGCCCCACAGTTAAGCATAGGCTGATCAGAGGTGGGGCGAGGGGCCGGGCTGAGACAGCCACCCTTCATGCTGCTCTTCCTTGTGGGGGGTGGTACTGCTGAGACCCAGAGAGCTTAGACTAGCCTCGCCTCCTGCCATTGGCCTGAGGATAAGTGGGTTGGAAGGTTCCTCCCCCCACTTTTTTTCCTGGACAGTGACTTTTTGGAGGAAAATCAGCTTCCTGATATGGACCTTGTGGTTCTCCCCGCATCTGGAGGGGATGATTTAAGGGACCTAGAGCAACACTTACAGCAAGGAGAATGCTCACTGAATGGTCAGGACAGCTCAGTGTGCAGTAGCTGGGGGGTGGGGCATTAGCTTAGCATGGCCTTCCCCTTGACAGTGGGCACCTCCTGCCTATAACCTCCCCGCTACATTGTTCTCCAGGTCCTGACAGGGATCGCATGTCTTGTCCCCATCCTGGCTGCTCTGTTTTCTGTACCATTAGTGGTAGAGCTTTCCCTATACCGTTAGTGACAGTGGGCCTCTTGTCCTCAAGGAAGCTGAGGTCTGCTGTGCCCAGTGTTGCTGTTGTAGCTGCTAGCTTCCAAAACCAAGGCCTCTGGCATATTTGCTGCCATATGAGGTGAACAGAATTGGATAAGGATGCCAACGAAGTAGACTGTTACGGCATTTTTTTAAAAAGTTTATTTGAGAGAGAGAAAGAGAGAGGGCACATGTGCGCAAGTGGGGAGGGGCAAAGAGAGAGGGACAGAGAGAGAATTCCAAGCAGGTGCCACGCTGTCAGCACAGAGCCCGACACAGGGCTCGCTCTCACCAACTGTGAGATCATGACTTGAGCCGCAATCAAGAGTTGGGCGCTTAACCAACTGAGCCTCCTAGGGGCCCCTATGGCATGTTCTTCTTTCAGTGCTATCCTTAGAGTCTGAAAGAAGTTAGTAAGCCATGACCCAAGGGGCAAATGCAACCTGCCAGCTGTGTTTCTAAAGTTTTTTTTGGAACAGAGCATCATTTAAGGCTGCTTTTGCCTATGATAGCAGTTGAGTCTTTGTGATGGAGATTGTCTAGTTCTCAAAACCTAAGAGATTGATTCTCTGGCCCTTTGCAGACAAAGCTTGAGAGCTGCTGGTCTGAAGTGTTGGCATGGGCGTGTGACATGAGGACTACGTGTGCTCGTAGAATGTGCTGACCGGGCTCACACCTTGGACCCCTGTGTTGTGGCATGCCGCCCCTGTGGGCTGTGGCTTCCTGTCACGTCTCAGGGCTGGACTGAGATCTTGGAGTGTCCTTTTGGTCTGGCCCCTTCATTTCACTGAAGAGACACCTGGACGATGGTGACTGACCTGAGGATACACGGTCAGCATAGATTAAATTGAACCTCAAACCTGAGGGTGTCTGCCCTAGGACTGTCTGCACCCTCCCTCCCACCCCAGTTTCATGCAGACTTGGAATGCTTCCCATTCCACGTGCAAATCCCTGGGTTGCCCAGGAGCTTTTCTCGGGCACAGCTCCAGACTGGCACAGCCTCTGGTGGGCCTGTCCTTTTTACTTGTGACCTGCTGGTGAACTCTGGAAACACAATTCATGCGCAGCCTGGGCAGGAAGGGCCAAGCACGGGTGTTCCTGGCAGAGGTGGGAGGGCGGGCATCTGCCTCCCTTTGGAGTCTGGCTGTGGCTGCAGCATCCCTCTCCCCTCCCTCTGTCTCCTCAGCCTTAGGTCCCTGGGGATACAGTGGGACTAGTGTCATCTTCCAGGGGAGGATTGTACTCAGGGGTTGGTTGTTCATTGGGGTGTCTTTCGAACGTGTGCTTCGTGGCATGAGGAACAACTAGATGACAGGAGACAGCAGCAGGCATGTCCTGTCCTCTAGGAGTGGGCTTTCCACAGGCGGGGGGGGGGGGGGGGTGCTCAGTGAATCTTCCAGAGCTTTCTCAGCTCAGAATGAGTATCATCTATAGATGGATTCTGAATTAGGTACCAACAGCCCTAACGACCTGGAGAAAGGGGGTGCCTGGGTGGCTCAGTCGGTTGAGCATCCGACTCCGGCTCAGGTCAGGATCTCATGGTTTGTGAGTTCGAGCCCCATGCCAGGCTCTGTGCTGACAGCTCAGAGTCTGGAGCCTGCTTCAGATTCTGTGTCTCCCTCTCTCTCTGCCCCTCCCCCACTCGTGCTCTGTCTCTCTCTCTCTCAAAAATAAACATTAAAAAAAAAAAAACGACTTGGAGAAGAGCAGTCAGGCCTCTCTGCCAAGGGCCTGAGGTATCTGGGTTCTTGGCTTCTGTCAGTAGAAATGGCATGATCTTGCTCTTATCTTTCAGTGTCGTCTCTCCTTTTTCAGAATCGGTGGGACTGTTGAACTGCTGCAGGGCTGGGGAGAGGTGCTGTGCGGTGGGGAGACCCGAGGGCAGGGTCGTGTGGGGAACATCCCAGTGTGGAGAGACTGCAGGGAGATATGTGAGGCAGAGGCAGGTCACAGCTAGAAGAGTGTGTTCCTTCCTCCCCTGGTCACACTATTTTTGGTGTTGGACGCTCACAGATGTCTGCTTGTTCCAGCGAGATGTGCTCAGCTCTCAGTGCATCTGGCAAGTGGGATGAGGACAGCCAGCACTGGTCGCCTGTGTTCAGCGTGTCTCCAGCTTGCTCTGGCGTCGGGACGAGGCCTGGCTGGCTCCCTTACCTGTGCACAGGGTCCTGCTGGTGGGGAGCCTTGTGCACAGAGCCACATGACCCAGTGATCTGTGCCAGTTCCTCCTGACAGGAAGTGGAGCTGTGTTAAGGATTCTTAGACGGGTTTTGGCCTAGAGTGTAGGATTGATGCTATGTGGCCCCCGGTCCTTCCTGCCTTTGGCTCTGCTGGCTAGTATCTCTGTGGGGAAGGTCCTGTCTCTGAGCAGATGAGGTTAATACCCTCCCCTTCCTCCCACCGCCCCCGCACCCCCACCACCATGAACCTGGGCTGTGAGAATGTGGCCAGTGAATGGGTTTCACTGGTGCCCAAGTATGCAGGGCAAGGCTCCCAGGCTGTCAGCAGAAGTTGGGCTGATGCTGGACCGCTTTCTCCTCAGGGATGGAGGGCAACTCACCAGGGTCTGTGCCCCACCCGGAACAGTGGCTCTAATCACGCTTTGTTCTGGGATCTTCACGTGGCTCCTGTGACCTGCCTCTCCTCTTTCTTGTCTTGGTCTCTTGTGTAAATTCATTGAGTCCAGATGCTTTCGGGTGACAGGAATTGATTGCCAAGTGTGGGATCTGCTAGGCACAGCTCAGCTTCGGTGAGTGGCTGGTCTGAATAGATGTGGTACCACCTCTGTGTTCTCTTCTTGGGGCTCTTGGTGCTATTCCTGGGGCTCAGCTATTTAAGAGCAAGCACACCACGTGTTGCAGGTGTGGGCGTCCCTCTGCTGTTGTGAAGCTCAGGGCGGACGAGCTTGGGGGTGTTGCAGGGAGGTCACTGGAGGATGCGGGATGCAAGGCCCAGGCCTGGAGCGGTGGAACAGGATACCTCATATTGGCCCAATTGGGGCTGAATCAGGCTGCAGACCCAGGATGTTGCCCCTGCCTGGCGTTCATGTGCGTGCCCCGTGGGCCTGGATACAGGTTCTGGCTATCTGAGCTGCTGTCCCTTGAACAGCCGATGGCCAGGGTGGGGGACAGCTTGTATTGCTTCCAAACCTTCACTGATATTGATATGGTTGGGTGGTTGCCAAGTTCAGAGCAGGACATGGGGCTGGGAGGAGCAGGGGAGAAGGGGCTGGCTGTCCATGCCATAGCCCCAGCCATCCAGGAGAATAATTAAGGCCTGAGGTGTCTTGGAAAGTCAGGAGTTTGCCACTCCATTGGAACTCTGGGTGGAGGGTCTCCTGGGTTACAGGCATCATAGACTCCTGACCAACCGACTCCTTGGCTGCTCAAGGCTACAGGGTCTGTGTGAGTCCCCAGGACCTATTGACAAGTTGGTGGCAGGACTCAGTGGTGACTGTGGAAGGCTTCCCACAGTGGATGGTTTCTGGAGTCAGTAGCGTTTCTCAGAAGAACCCCGCAGGGTGTGTTAGAGAGGGGAGTGGGGACACAGCTCACACGCACTCGAGGCTGGGCCTTAGCCAGGATGCAGCCTGGAAAGCTTTGTTTGTTTAAAGTTGGGGCTAGTGTTTCTCGTTACTTTTTAACCTATCGATTCACCCTGTGGGTGGTGCTGAGCTCACCTTAAGCTTGACAGGTGGCGTCAGGAGGCCCAGAATCCGAGCTCTGCAAGTTGGCCAGTTCTGGGGAGATGAGCATTGCTGTTCTGAAAGCCAGGTTCCAGGCTTGAGGGTTCTGGAGCCTCTAGCTGCTTCACCTTTCCCTGCCCCAGCCACAGATGAGCACAGCAGAAACCAGATGTGCATAGCAGTTTTACATCGGAGTCCAGGAGGAATCCTGAAGTCTATGGAAAATTTAGGGGAAATTTAGAAAAGTGAGCCTCATGTCATCATTTCCACTCAGGATGTATGCTGAGATTTTGGTAACCCAAAGAGTCAGAAGATTGTGTTTAAAAAAACAGAACACGAGTGGCAACAGTCAGCCCATACAGGCAGGTTGTTTAACAGAGCAGCCAGCCTCCTGTCCTGTGCCCACTTATGGGGCCAGCCTTCCTCAGCCCCTGTGCCAGCCTACCCTGTCTGCACAGCGGATGAGCACCCATCATGCAGGGCCTGAAATAAAGCAGTCTGTGCATACCTTCCACGAGCTGTGGCCACCTGGCAAGTCCTCCCCAGACTCTCCAGGCCAGGTGAAGCCTGGGCAGTGGGGAGTGAGTGAGTGGGATGTCTACATGTGGGGTCCCAGTCAGACCTAGGCATCTGATGGCCCAGAATGTGTGTCTTTAACTTTGGCCAGACTGCAGTCAGGTCCCAGGTATAACAGCAAAGTAAGCAAATAGTCCTCCAGTGCTTGACCCTGTGCTGGGCATTGATGGTTCCAAGTGAAGAGGGATAGTCCCATGGGCTTTAATCCTACCTATCAGCCAGGAGAGGTCCCTGGAGAAGGGATATTTGGCAGGACCTGAAGGAAAAGTGGCATTCCTGGGCCCCAGGCGGGTGGTGGGGAAGAGCCTATACCCTGGGGAGTCATGGGAGGATGTGCTGAGGGAGCGGCCTGGACCTCTTCCTTGAGCATCACGGTCAGGGTGACAGGTCAGAGAGGATGGGGAGGGTGGCCAGGGCATGCTGCACCACAGGGCACCACACACTTCTGGGCTTCAGGGCACAGTGCCCTGTGCCCACACCTGGAATGCTTTACCTCCATGTCTTCCCGACCCTACACCCTGCCCCTTCCTTTGTCATCTCGGGTCAGAGGGTCCCCGCTCCGTGTGCCCTCCAGCACTCAGCATGTCCCTAGAGGTCTGCCTGCTTCTGTCCCAGCCGTAGCTGGGCTGCTGTAGCACACAGGAGCATAGTGAACCGTTATCAGATGAACGTGTGGTGGGACCATGTCAAGAGGGACGCGGGTCCTGTGCGGTCTCCTGGTCTAACTCTAGCCTTGTGCGGTCTGCTCTGTTGCTCCAAGGGCGGGTGTCTTGCACCGGGTCTGGATACTGGCAGCTCGGCTCCCGTGGTAGATCCCTAGCCTGGTGGCTGTAACTCCTTGGGGGGGGGGGCTCTCCATGCTTATATATCTGATTTACTCGCTGTTCTCTGGCTCTGCGACTCCTTTTCCATAAAGAAAGCCCTTCCATGTCCTTCTCGCTTGCGTTGCCCTGGATCTTAGCCCAGGATGGTGGTGTTCCCTCACAGAGCGCACCATAAAGGCACATCTGAAGCTGCCTGGAGCATCAGCATGGGCCCACAGCTGGACAGTCTGGTTGGACACAGTCTGGAATGGCTGGCCATAGCACCTTCCCTGTGGTAGGCCTAGGCCTGTCGTGCTACCTTTTCCCTTTTTTATCAAATAAAACCAGGTATAAAGTGGCACTTTATTAAGTAGGTGATAGGAGTAGAGGCCAGGGAGTCCTACAGTGTGGCCTGACTCTGCCCAGGAGCTGGTGGCCAGTGGCAAGTTCTTGGCCTCGTGTGGTCACGGGGCAGTCAGTGCCTTCCCCTGCAGGGTGCTCCCCGCCCCTGCAGCCTGCTTGTGATGGGGGTGCCGTGGACAGCAGCATCAGGGCCATTTGCTTGGGGCCCTGGCCTATCTGTTACCAGTGACCAGACTCATGCCCGGGCATTGGCAAACCTTGCCAGGCTGCCGAGTGCTTTCCCCAGGCAGGGGCTTTTGGATTCTGCATTTGTGGGCCTAAAACTTCTTCCCTAAGTTGGTTCAGAAGCAGAAAGATGAAGGTCATCCGTTTTCCTCACAGAACACTGACCGTGCTGCATGCCCCATGTCCTGGCACTCTGATTTAACAAGTGGCAAATGTCATCACTAAGGTTTGTCTTCCTTCAAAGATGGGGTTTTTGGGAGCTCCTATGTTTAGGGTACTGGAAGGTCCTCGGTGGGGACAATTTAACCTTTCAACTCTAAACATTTGCTCCTAATTTGGCTGGTCACAGATTTTCTGTGGTGGCGGGGGTGGTGGTCCTTGCTTGCAGGATTGACTAAAGCCAGCTCAGTCTGGCTTCTGGCTGCCTGTCTATGGCACTGTCATTGCAGCACACCTCGAGGTGGGTGCCTGCTGTTTGCTGGTCATTCTGCCTGGGTCAAAGGCTGTAGTCAGAGCACCTCTCCCTCCTCAGGGGCCTGTGCCCCTCGCCCCACTCACCTGCGATCCCTCCATCTCCTCCTGGCTCACTCCTGTCATGCCCGTGGCCCATATAGAAAGTGCTCTGTCAGCATAGATAGCTCTGTGGTCATGGCTCCCGGAAGCCTCTCTCTACCCACAGCCATGGGGCCTGTGCTCTGTTCTTGTGGCCCGTCACCTCCGGGTGGCTGTGCCTGTTCCCAGGGTCCCCTGCTGTCCCAGAGCCCTCATTCAGCTCCGGCTGGACTGAGAGTATGTGCTCTTAGTGGAGAATATTGAGCCACAGTGATAGGGGCCACTCCTGGGGCCTTCTTATCCCACAGAGCTCTGGGACATTTGGTGACCTAACACAGGGCTCCTTCTGCCAGTTATGAACCCCTTGTCTCGGCCAGCTGGGCAGCAGTGCGACTCGGTGCCACTGGGGGATGCTTACAGTGGCAGTGAGTGATTGCTGATCATGTGTCTCCCATGCCCAAACCACCCACACAGGGCACCTGGAACTCTGTTGTCCAGACCCCGGTGTGCTCTCCTCCTTGACTGCCGAGGGCCTTTCTTTGGAAGTCTTCTCTCCAGTATCAGGGCCCTCACTGCCTCCCCACTCTCTTACCCATCGAGAGGTACATTCCCAGAGCCCAGGACTGTCCCCAGGACAGAGTGTGTGTGGGAGGGCCGCAGGCACCAGGCCTTTGCTGTGAGCCCGTGGATTCGATTGGACCTTCCTTTTCTGGATCAGTGGCTTCCGACTTTATTTTGCTTTTACATGCTGTGACCGCTCTTGGGCACCAGCCAGACCTGCAGGATTGTGCTCGTCATGCACATCCTGTTGAGGCTCGTGGGTCCCACCCCGTGACTCCTGTCCATCCTCGTCTGAACAAGTGGCCCCTGGCGTGAGCCACTGGCCCAGCCTGACCATACAAACCCAGGGGAGGGCCCAGCTCTGAGCTGCTGCCCCGCGGGTTGTGCTTCTTCCATCCCCCACCCCCGGCCCCACCATGCCTTTCCCACTTCCTCTTACACACCAGATTATCTGATTCTTCCTAATTTTGTGGTGGTGCTGGGCAAAAATGATTATCTCACTCTCATTTTTGTCTTCCTGACGGTGTCTCGTGTTTTAGCTACTTGCAACTATCTTTTCGGTCTATGCTGTGTTCATTGCCGTTTCCCATTGGCTGGTCTTTTAACTGGGATTTCTCCGGTGTGGCTTGATCCTGGTTTTCTCTGTGGGTGCCAGCTGAGTGCCGTCTGCCAGTCCAGAGGGTGGATGGCATCGTCACATGTTTGTTCCTTCTCCCAGGTGGGACCCACCGTGCTCCCCGTGGAACAAGATCATCTCTCCTGCTGTGACTTTTGGCCTCCGTTGGCGGCGGGAAGTTGTCCTGGCGGGTCCCCTTAAGTGATGCTTACTCCAAGGTTCTGCTCTGGTGAATTAAATGTGTGAAGTTGGCACCCAGCCAGCCATTTGTCATTTTCTTGAGCATGACCATGGACCCAGCTGGCTGGTGCCTTTGAAGCACTCAGACTGTGTTCTCAGGCTATCTTCCAGGGTCTTGTGTTTACTTCAGCTTGTCTCAGTGACACATTAGTGAAAAAGCTAAAGCAACATCTGTGAATTGGAAAATACTAACAAATTCTGGATGGCCCCGATGATTCCCAAAGTCCGTTCATACACATGTCACATTCAGACTCACAGCTGGTGACTCTTGGAAGCAGGGATAGCCAGTGAGGGCCACTGTGTGCAGGGCCACATGAAGTGCTTCCTGTCCCTGGGGCAGAGCAAAGGGCTCGTCAAGAGGTAAGGGCACCTGTGCCATGCTGACCTCTGCAGGGGCAAGGGTACACTGTCAGCACTGACACACAACTGCTTCCTTGAAGGAAGCCCATGGTTCTTCCTCTGTCCCTCTGTCCCTTCCTCCTGCAAGGGCACTTCCCATTTCTGCCTTTGTCAGGGGAGGTAGTCAAAGGAGGAAGGTACCAACAGGTCCTGCTTGGAGAACACCAGATTCGGTGTGCAGGATTTCAAAGTCATGACTGGAGGGTTGGTGGGGCAGCTGTTAAAGGAATACACGACAGACATCCACACGGTGAGTTCTCAGCATCATCTCAGGGGTTCACTCAAATGTTTAACATGCACCAGAGTCATTGTGGTATACCTACCACATACATGACAGATGTGGGAACGTGAGCATGGCCAGTAGTCCTGTTTTACTTAAATGACCACTTATTAATTGCTTGTTGTTACTTTGCTGAATATTGTTTGAAGTTGTTGATGCAGTTTTGGGAAAGGTTCTGTGTTTTTTTAAATTTGTTTTTATTTATTTATTTAAAAAAATTTTAATGTTTATTTTTGAGAGACAGGGGCAGAGCACGAGGTGGGGGACAGAGAGAGAGGGAGACACAGAATCTAAAGCAGGCTCCAGGCTCTGAGTTGTTAGTACAGAGCCCAATGTGGGGCTCAAACTCACCAACAGTGAGATCATGACCTGAGCCGAAGTTGGATGCTTAACCAACTGAGCCACCCAGGCGCCCCATGGTTTGTTTTATTTATTTATTTATCTATCTATCTATTTATTTATTTATTTAAAAGGGGGGTGGTTTTTTTTTTTGTTTTTTGTTTTTTTAATTTTTGGGACAGAGAGAGACAGAGCATGAACGGGGGAGGGGCAGAGAGAGAGGGAGACACAGAATCCGAAACAGGCTCCAGGCTCCGAGCCATCAGCCCAGAGCCTGACGCGGGGCTCGAACTCACGGACCGCGAGATCGTGACCTGGCTGAAGTCAGACGCTTAACCGACTGCGCCACCCAGGCGCCCAAAGGGGGGTGGTTTTTTAAAAAAATTTATTTATTTATTTTTTTAACGTTTATTTATTTTTGAGACAGAGAGAGACAGAGCATGAATGGGGGAGGATCAGAGAGAGGGAGACACAGAATCCGAAACAGGCTCCAGGCTCTGAGCAGTCAGCACAGAGCCCGACGCGGGGCTCGAACTCATGGACCGCGAGATCATGACCTGAGCCGAAGTCGGCCGCTTAACCGACTGAGCCACCCAGGTGCCCCTATTTATTTACTTTTAACGTTTATATTTTTGAGTCAGCAAGTGGAGACGGGGCAGAGAGGGAGACACAGAATCCGAAGCAGGCTCCAGGCTCTAAGCTGTCGGCACAGAACCCGACATGGGGCTCCAACCCACAAGCAGTGAGATCGTGACCTGAGCCAAAGTCAGACACTTAACCCACTGAGCCCCCAGGTGCCACTGTTTTTGTTTGTTTTTGTTTTTGTTTTCTTATTTTTGAGAGAGAGAGAGAGAGAGAGAGACAGAGCATGAGTGGAAGAGGAGCAGAGAGAGAGGAGACACAGAATCTGCAGCAGGCTCCAAGCTGTCAGCGTAGAGCCTGATGGTGGGACTTGAACCCACGAGACACAAGATCATGACCGGAGCTGCAGTCAGGTGCTCAACTGGCTGAGCCACCCAGACGCCCCGGGTTCTGTGGTTCTGATGGCTGTCTTTGTTTGGGGGGAAGGGGCCCTCCCTCTGTCAAGGTCGCTCCCATTGGCCGTCCGTGGTAGCGCCTCCTGGTGCACTCAGAGCATCTGGGTGTCCTTTTGCTCAGCCCTCGTCCCCTCTGACCTGGCAGGAGAACCGATGCAGTGAGGTCACATGGCCGTTGTTGTGTCTGCATTGCCTCTCAAGGCTGAGGGTGTAAACTTGCCAGGTTCTGACTGTAGCCCGTGAAAGTCAAGAATGGGGTCATTCTCATTTCACAGATGAGAAAACTGATTAGCGCAGGCATGATGTCCATCACCACCTGAGGTTACCTGGCCGGTGAAGGGTGGTCTCCCTGACCCTAGTGGCCTTGCCCCCTTACTTTTGTCAGGGTGGTTTTTTGTTTCTTGGCCTTTTTTTTTTTTTTTTTTCCCTTCCCCAAAGAATGTTGCAATGCTTTATTTTATAGCATTCAGAAACTTGGAAGTGGGAGCTGGAGGCCATGTGTGTGGCAGAGCTGGTTTGTGCTGTTTGATACCTTGTCTCAGCAGCCTCGTGAGTCAGATCACCAGCCCTGTGAGACCAAGCCAGAGAGGTTAAGTACCTTACTCAGGTCACACAGCTTTTAAATGGCAGATCCTGAAGCAGAAGTGAATCTTCTGATCTCAGTTTCTGGGCACTGAGACAGTTTCGCTTTCAATTCCCAGTAGCTGCCAGTGGCCTAGTGATCATTCCTGCTCATGAGCCCTTGGTTCCCTGTCCCTGCTAGGACTGGTTGATTGATGTGGACGCGGGGCAGGTGCGCTGCTCAGATCTAGATCTCCTGTAAGGAAAGGATATGACGCCTTCAGGCACTGCCTCAGCTTTCAAGGGAGGTCGGGCCCTCTCCCTCCAGCTCTGGGTTGGGTTTGAGCGGCCAGGGGTGGTGTGGAAGAGGGAGCTCAGGACCCGGGGGGGCGGGGGTGGTGGTGGCTAGTGCCCTTTACTTTGTCAGTTCCTGCCTCATCCGTGAGTTCCATCTTGAGTTCTTTGTCACCCAGGCCCCTGGCTGTGTGACATTTGCTCATCAGTACGGTGGGCAGCATGGTGCTGGCCTCAGGCCCTGAGGGGGCTGTTAAAGGGCCTCCGGAGTTAACCAGACCTCTTGTCCGGGTCAGTTGCGGGTCCCTAGCCTAGAAGTCCGGAAAGGGTTTGGGCCGCGCAGTCTCACCGCTGATACACGCATCTTGACCAGCAAGACGGTTCCGTTTCGGTGGCTCTGGAGTCCTGCCAGGTTCTGCTTTCGTGATGGCGCACATCATGAGCTGCTCCCAAAATTTAATTTCAGGCCTGAAATGAAACGACTACAGTGACCTTATTTTGACGAGTAGGAAGGCTTGATCTTTCCTTCTAGCTGTTTCTTGTCACGGATGTGACGTTTGCTCCCTCGGAACACTTGATATTACACCGCAGTGAGAGGCCACTCTGCTCCTCCAGCCACTGGGGCTTGCCTTGCTGTTCCTCCTACCCAAACTACCTTTCTAGTAAGTTGTTTCTTGCGTCTGACTTGCTCTTGTTTCTTTTTGAGTCCAGGAAATGCTCTGGCGTGGCTTGTAGCCAGGTCTGGGCTGGGCTGGCCTGACCCTGTGAACAACTGCGTGGTCACAGTGGCACTTTCCCGGGGCACCCCTTGGGGTGTGTGCTGCTGGTTCCTGAGCTCGGTGGTTGCTCAACCTCCGTTGTGCACGGAGATCGCAAAATGCTCTGGGAGGCTCCCGCCTCATTCAGCATTTTGGCCAGCATCGTCTCGGAGTCCACGCGTGAGCCCCTCCTGCAGGCTGAGAAGGTTTCTGGATAAGGCAGGGACCCACTGTGCCCCCAGGGGCTTACACGTAGCTCCCCTCGCCTCAGACACGCCACATGTCACACGCTCACGACGATGAGCTGTCTTGGCTCATTGATGTCACATGTTTGGCTTGGGTGGTACCTGTAAGTGTCTGCGTGGGAACCCGGTGGGTCTGAGTTGAGTCCCTCTTCCCTTGTTCTGGGGCACCTCTGTGGCTGTCCTGCCTGCCCTCCCCATCGGGTCACCCGGGTAGGTTAGAGATGGAAAAATAGAATAGCCACGTTGATGTCATTCCATCCTCCTGAGTGGGGCATCTTGCTCCCATTTAATGATCTCTGTTTTCCACCCAAGATGAAGGCCCCATGCTGTGTGTTTAGGGGTGCCCAGCCCTCTCTGGCCAGCAGTCTCTGTCTTGGGAGGGACAAAGTGTCATTATGCTGCCTGGAGCCCAGGGCAGGCTCTGTGGAGCCGTGGTACAGAGAGGGTCTTCTCTGGAAGGTGCATGGCAGAGCTTCCCAGCACGGCCTGGTAGGCAGCTCTGGTGACAGCGGCCCCTTCTGGTCATTCCGGTCTCTCAGCCACCTCTCCCTGTCTCCTGCCTTTTCCCTTTTTAATTTCTCGGAGAAATCCCTGGGTCTGTAGAAATGCTTTGCCTTGATTGGTGTAAGCCCTCACTTTCCTTCTCGGTTATCCTAGTGGTCTGGTCTTGATGCAGCATATGAAGGCAGCCGTGCTTGCCTCTGCTTGTCCCTGTTGGTGTTAGAAACCACACTGGATCAGGGGCAGCAGCGCGGTGAGGTCACCGCATGGCCCGGCCTGCTCTGGGAGGTGCTCAGAGCCACACTTTTCATTTTGGGGGCCAGAAGGGGGTCTTAGCAAGAGGAATCATGAGGTTGGGGGTGGGGCACATACTTGTCCCAGCCTTTCCTGGGGTCCTCTCAGCCTAGCCAGTTGGTCTTCACGGTCCTGTTTTCCAGAAGAGGAGACCAAGGCTCAAGGAAGCTTGCTCATTTGTCCAAGGCCACGAGGATAGGAGAGCAGGGGACTGGGTGTGTGGCCTGACCGCTCCACTCAGAGCCCTGCTCTCTGCTCCAAGCTGCCTTCCCCAGCTTCGGCTTCTGCCTGTTGTCACCTCCCTCCTTTGGTCATTGAAGGGTCTGGGGACACCTTGGGCAGAGAGGGCACGGAGGCACCTGTGTGCTTTAGGCCCAAATGGCCATGCAAAGTAGCACCTCATTTGGTCAAAATGCTCGGGGTTGGCAATCAGAAGCTGTCATGCTCCTTGCTGAATGATTGCTGAGTTTATAAGTAGGTCACTGAGTTTACAAGATACCTGGGCTCCCTCTGGTCAGGACTTGGTGGGACCCAGGGGTGAAGAGAATGATGTGCTTTCACACTGCAGAGTACCTGAGTTTGGGCAGGGCCTCTCACGGCCTGGTGTGCTAATGGAGGTTGAGCTGAGGGCAGTGCGTAGGTGCTCCCTGCCAGGGGCTGCAGGCAGGACAGGAGGGACAGCCACTCCAGGGAGCAGAGTTTGTGCCAAGCTAGAAACCTGTGGGAGGTGGCCACATGCTGGGGAAAGGTGCCAGGAGTAAGAAGGGGAGGTTCAAGAAAGGCCAGGTAGGGGGTAGGCAGGGGCTCCCAACAGGGCCTGGGGTTGGGGGGGAGGCATTCACGTCTAGGTGTCCTCTCACTCATGTGACGTCTTGTGCCCAGGTGCACCTGTGTTCATGATATAATTAATGGCATTTTTAGTAACTTGAACCAAATGCTCTTGAACTTGTCCATGTGTTCCCTGCTGCATGGAGCCCCCCAGCCCCCAGCCCTGTGGCACCAGGAAACACTGGGGGTGTCATTCCCCCATTAGCACTGGTGTAAAGGTTGGGGCACTGATGTTCCTTGCCTGAGCTGGCACTTTACATGGCTTATCTGGTGAGTGCTCACTGACTGACTTTCTGTGGCGAGGAGTATGGTTTAGAAACAGCAGATTAGTGAAGCTGATATATATATATATATATATATATGTGTGTGTGTGTGTGTATATACATACATATATATATATATATATATATATATATATATATATAAATTTTTTTTTTTCTAAACTCCAGTTGACTTCATAAGTACCTTCCCAGTGAAGCCATCCATGGCTGAACCTCAGTTGGGGCAGGTCCTGTTAAGTCAGCGAATCACGGACAGGGGCCTTAGTCTTTTCTGGACATGGATCCCTTTCAGACAACTAAAATACGTAGAATTATCAAGGCAGCGTTCTACGTGGAGAGTGAGTAAAGCGTTCAAAAGAAATGTGTGACCTAGTAACAAATTTATTGTTAACGTGTTAATGATGAGCTACAGCAGATTCGGTTGCTGTTACATATCTTGAATTTAGAAATCAGAGTTGATACTGTGCGTGTTGCTGCCCAGTTGACCCTTGACCAGTGTGGGGGTTGGGGCGCAGACACAGCTGGCAACCCGTGTATAACTTTTGACTCCCCCAAAACTTAAATAATGCTTTACCGATAACATAGTCAATTAACATATAGCTTGTATGCTGTACATATTATGGACTGTATTCTCACAATAAAGCAAGCTAGAGAGCTAGAGAAAAAAGTATTAGGAAGAAAATCATGAGGAGAAAATATATTTAAAGTACTGTATCAAAAAAACCTGTGTATAAGGGGACTCCTATAGTTTAAGTCAGTGTTGTTCAAGATCAGCTGCAGAGTTTGGTGCTTGTGTTTGTAACTGAAAGAAACGCCAAGGTCCAGGTGGTGGAAATAGATGTGTTTTTGTCTTCCCACTCAAATTCAAGAACACCCGTGTCCTGTCGACTTCCTCTGTTGCAGTGCTCTCTCTTACGAGCTCTCCCGGTGGGGGCCTCTGTATGAGGAAGCTTCCAGGTCTCAGTCTTGGAACCGGGGCTCCTCACAGAGATAGGTGATGCCTCTGCTGTGCCTGGAGCAAGCCAAGTGGACTCCGAGGAGGGCAGAGATGGGTCAGGAGCCAACACCAAGGGCTCCAGGGCCAGCCTGGGACAATCTGAGCGTCAAGATGATTAATGACTGCGGTGCGTTTGAGACCACTGCAGATGGCAGTCCGTGAATCTGTATTAGGGGAGAAACAGAATCACTAGAGAGTGAGACGGACAGAGACTTTTTTTTTTTTTTTTAACATTTATTTATTTTTGAGAGACAGAGACAGAGTGCGAGTGGGAAGGGGCAGAGAGAGATTGAGACACAGAATCTGAAGCAGGCTCCAGGCTCTGAGCTGTCAGCACGGAGCCCGACGTGGGGCTCCAACACATGGACCGCGAGATCATGACTTGAGCTGAAGTGGGATGCTTAACCGACTGAGCCACCCAGATGCCCCAAGAGAGACTTATTTTTAAGGAACCAGCTCACGAGATCATGGGGACTGGTAGGTCTAAAATTTGCAGGGCAGACCTGGGAGGCTGGAGACCCAGGGAAGCTAATGATGTATCTTGAGTCCAAAGGCAAAATTCCTTCTTTCTCTGAGGGGCCTCGGTTTTTTGGGCTCTTAAGGCCTTCAACTGATTAGATGAGGCCCACCCACACCATAGAGGGTAATTTATTCAAAGTCTACTGACTTAAATGTTTTTCTCATCTCAAAAAAGCCTTTGCTGCAATATCTAGACTGGTATTTGACCAAACAACTGGCCTTGTCAAGTTGACACATAAGTTTAACCATTACACTGCTGATGGTAAGCATGTAAATAAATGAATAAGGAGAAGAGAGGGCTCCTGCTTACCATGGGCTGCTGAGGCCAATGAGACAGGAACTTGGTTTTATGGCCACAACTGTGAAGCTGTATGTGGCAGGGTTGGACCTGGACTGTTTGTGGGGAGAAGGTGTCTGCTGTGAGCTGCACGGGGAGAAGGTAGACTGAGCAGGGCTGCCCTGCCTGGGTGATCAGTGTTCACAGCCATGAGGGCAGACAGACTTCATATGCTGAAGGTGGGGTGCCTTGGAGGGCCACTGTCACCTCGAGACCTGGGGATGGAGCACACAATGAGTTTTATTCTGGGTTGCATCAGGCAGACTTGAAGTGTGGCACACTCTAGTAAAGAAAAGGGGTGGTGTCCTGTATTACCCCAAAATGCCAGTGCCTAAACGTCAAAGAACTGCTGAGAAACTTCCAGATTAAAGCTGGCTTTCGAGGGGCGCCTGGGTGGCTCAGTCGGTTAAGCGTCTGACTCTTGGTTTCGGCTCAGGTCATGATCTCACAGTTCGTGGGTGTGAGCCCCCCATCGGGCTGTGTGCTGGCAGTGCAAAGCCTGCTTGGGATGCTCTCTCTCTCCCTCTCTCTCTGCCCCTCCCCCACTTGGCCGGTCTCTGTCACTCTCAAAATAAATAAATAAACTTAAAAAAATTAAAAAAAAAAAAAAAGCTGACTTTCGAGATGGGGTGGCTCAGCGTGGTATGCCAGTCTCCTTGCCAGAGGGAGAGTAAGTGAGGGCACCACTGAGCCAGGTGGCAATGCGGAAGGTGGACCGTGGTGGGAGATGTCCTGTTAATAACGAGCATGACGAGGCTGGCAGCTGCCATGTGGTTATGGAAGAGAATACCTCTACTTTTAAGAAGCGTGCCAAGTATTTAGGGGTGAAACGTGGTGATGTGTGAAGCTTGCTCTCAGGTGATTCAAGAAAGCCAGTGTGTGTACCTAAATTGGTATGTGATGGTGTGCCGGGCGGGGTGGGCAGGGAGAAAACCCACGTACTTGTGTGGGCAGGTTGGGAAGCAACAGCAGGTCAGTGCGGGGTTTAAATGTACTTGGGTGTTCTTTGCACTGTTGCAGCTTTTCTGTGAGTTTGGGATTATTTCCAGATCGTGTCTAGGAGAGAGAGCTGAGCGGTGGCGCTTATTCCCTGCTTTTGGAAGCGGCATGTCTCTCCTGCCCCGCAGCCTAGCTGGGGCTGCCCCGAGCCTCTGTCAGCCTGGTGCCAGGCTGTTGGCCCTGGAGATCAGCCATGATGGGACGTACTCTCCCCCTAGGACTCACCTTCTGGCTGGGAGAGACCACTCTAGCACGTTGGTCAGAGAGATGCCCTCAGCTGGTGGCAGGGGTCAGAGTGAGTGTGCCTGGCGGGAAGTCCAAGGAGCTCTCCATTGAGGAGTCAGTGGGGTGGATCCCAGGAGCAATGCCCTAGACAGTGGCATGGGGTTCACAGCATCATAAGTGCTGGGTTTGAGAACCATAAAGGGGGCAGTGTGGTCCTTTGGGGCTGCAGGGCCAGAATTGATGGATGCTTGTGTAAGATCGGAGGCCCCCTCCCGAGCTGGAGGAGCTGGCTGGGAAGGGGCACAAGGCCTGGGTGTCAGCAGGTGAGAAGGTCTACTTAGGAGGGAGCATGGCAGGGGTGAGCATTCATCGATGCAGCAGGGAGGTGGCCAGCCTGGAGTCCACCCGGGCTTGCCCTGCTCTCCCCAGACCTCGCCATGGCAGTGAGATTGTCTGATTTTACATACTTTAAGAAATACTCTTGGGGCACCTAAGTGGCTTAGTCGGTTAAGTGTCTGACTTCACCTCAGGTCATGATTTCATGGTTCATGGGTTTGAGCCCCGGATCGGGCTCTGTGCTGACAGCTCAGAGCCTGGAGCCTGCTTCAGATTCTGTGTCTCCCTCTTTCTCTCTGTCCCTCCCCTGCTCATGCTCTGTTTCTCTCTGTCTCTCAAAAATGAATAAACGTTAAAAAAAAATTTTTTTAATACTTTTGGGGTGCTTGGGGTGGCTCAGTCGGTTAAGCGTCCGACTTCGGCTTGGGTCATGATCTCACGGTCCGTGGGTTCGAGCCCCACGTTGGGCTCTGTGCTGACAGCTCAGAGCCTGGAGCCTGCTTTGGATTCTGTGTCTCCCTCTCTTTCTGCACCCCCCCCCCAAAAAAAACCCCAAATAAATATTTAAAAATGTTTTAAAAATGAGAGAGAACCAAGAAAGGTTCTTGTGAGTTTAAAAAAAATAAAAAAGGAAAGAAAGAACGAAAGAAAGAAAGAAAGAAGAAACGGAAAAGAAAGAAAAGCAAAACAAGCTTCAGCTTCTTCTAAGCTCCTAGGGTTGTGCTGCAGCTCCTGGAAGGGATTCCTCGCGCACACCTACACTGCTCTTACCTGGGTCTCTGCCTCCTGGTTTCTGGGACGCATCAGCTCTTGGCAAATACATGATGCTCATCTTGTCACTTTGAGCTGAGATCAGTCGCTTTTGTTTTTAGGCAGGTGACAAAACGTTCTGTAAAAAGGCCTATGACAGTTTCAGACTTTGGGCCGAACACGAATGTATTTTCAGAGCAAGACTCTTCCCCAGCAGGCGGGTTAAGGAAAGCAGACCTGCAGAAATGGGGAGCACTCCGCATAGCTCCAGCTGAGGATGCTGGTCAGCCGGTTTGGGAGGGAAGCAGGCACGTCCAGAGTAGCACGACCCTGCTGATGTGGAAGAAAGGCGACCAGGAGAAAAGACACATCCCACATAGTAGAGGGCCTGCTCCCTCCTTATTTGAGGGAGTCCTGGGTTCGAGTGCTGCGTGCTTTGCTGCTTACTGAGCAGGTGACCTCGAGCGAGTTGCTTGGCTTCCCTGAGCCTCAGTTTCCTCATCTGCCTGAAGTTGGCCCTGAAAAGGCGTGACCGTGTACACAGGAGGTCCCCGCGGTCAGGCTTCGGAGGGTAGGTGGGCACTAGACACCTGGCAGAGCACATGCTGCCCTCTGCCTTCACCACACGAGAGATGGACGGGCACCGCTGCCCCGTCTGCTTTGCAGGATGAGCCCGGTTTGGCACCATTTTTCACGGGCAGTGGGCTCTAAGGGATGGTCATCTCTCTAGGGAGTACTCAGTTGGTGGATCTTGGGGGATGCTTATGCATGACTTAACCCAGCAATAGGGCTGATCCTTTTGTGTCGTGGGAGCCAGGTGGCAGCTGACGTGCAGAGAGAAGCAGGGTGGGACAGACTTCACTCACTGCTCATCTGCCAGGTGCCCTCAGGTGGAGGGTAGCTGAGGATGCCTGCTCCTTCAGCCAGACTGTCAGTGCTTAGAGAGGGCCATACTTAGCATCAGGTGGGAGTAGCAGGCAGAGGGCCTTTCTTGGAATAGGTCTGAAGCCAGTGGCTGAGAGTATAGCCGGATGGGTAGATGGGCTCTGTCCCCCTGGGCTCCACAGCTCCTGGGCATCCAGAGTCTGAAAGTGCAGATTATTCCAGGAAGGTCCATTCTGTTTATCTAGGTGATAGAGGATCTTGTTGTCCCAAAGACTAACAATTGGGCCCGTTGGAAGCCAAGCCAGGATCTGAAGGGACTGATCTGTTCTTGGCTCTAATAGTGATGAAACCTGAGTGCCTGGCAACCACAGGGGACCTCATTGAGGAGACTTGGTGACGCTCTGTGGGTGCAGGACACAGGGTGTCGTTTGGTCCTGGAGCCTCCCTGTGGCACCTAGCCTAGCACGACCTTGGCCAGGTCAGATTCTGCTTCTCCAGAGTTAGAAATACATGGATTTCATGCAGCATGCTTTGCGTCAGACCTAGTGAGGGTGAGAGCTTTCCTGAGATGTGCAGCTAGTAACTAAGGGCCTGTATCTGAGCTAGTTGGCTGCTGTGAGCCTGACTCCGGAACCCCAAGCCTGGTTCCCTGCATTGGTGCCTGCACACTCCTCCAGAAGAAGGAAGACATGGGCTCAAGGCAGCCGGGTCGGCCTTCTGCAGCTTCACTGCCCAGTGTAACCACCTCACACGCGTTGATCACATCCACTCTGCTCTCCTCCTGTCTGCATCTTAGAGAGTAGCCCTGGCCGAGCCCTGGGCCCGGTGCCCTCCTTCTGATGTCAGCAAGAGCGTGTTACCAATGACTGAGGGACTCAGAACTGCCGTGTGGGTGGGCCCTGAGCCCCAGACAATTTTGACACCTCTTTGAGATGTTGGAATGTTCTGGCTCAAAATATTAGAGCTTCTAGAATGAGAGAGGGTGACTGAGCTCTCTGGAGAGGTTGGCTTGTCCACACGTTTCCCCTAAAGCCTTCAGGCTGTCTCTTGAGCTCTTGGAAGGGGTTTCCCAGGTGAACTTCTCCCTGTGGTCCCAGGTCAAGTGTCTGAACCAGCCTTATGGCAGAGGCAGCTTCCTTGGCCCAGTTGCATACAGGCTGGCTCTGCTCAGAGGCAGCCCCTGTTCCCAGCTCCCCAGGTGGCAGATGGCAAGGTCGGCCTTCTCTGTTCCTGAGCAGTTAGGATTTACTCTGGTATCCTGATAAAGGGGGCAGAGGGTGCTGAGCACGGCCTGGAGCTGACACTCAGGCTGGTTGGAGGCTGCGTCACCTGGAGGCTTACTGGGGATGGAGGGGGTGGAGGGGCTGTGGATTCAGAACGCGTGCCCAGGTGACGAGTCTGGATCCACACTGAGCGCTGAGGCTGGGTAAGGTCCCTGACCTGGTAGCTCCCAGCTGCAGGTCATGTGTGTTTGACAGGGATGTAGAAGAGTGATCTTTCAGTGGGCACTGGCCAGAGGCCGTGGGGTACCATTGCACCCCAAAGGGAAGAGAGGTCTGAGTTTGCAGCCAGGGCTTTAATCTGTCTGTGATTTGGGCCTGCGTCTCCAGAGGCAAGTTGGCGGCACTTCGCAGGGGGCAGTGATGAGACTGGAGACAAGCAAGCCGAGCCCATCGTGAGATGTGGAGCATTGGGCAGCCCGAATCCCAGGCTGTGCCCCAGAGGACCCCGTGACCTAGGTCAGGCCCTCAGCTTCCTCCACTGTCACTTGATCCTCTCTCAGCTGTGTGGGGAGTGGAGCTGTCATGCTCCCCACTCCTGCCCACCGGCTCTGGGCGGAGTGAAGTTCGACACGGAGTTCAGTGCCTGGTATGATGAGTGTTAGTAGAGTTAGAAAAACAGAAGAAGGGGCGCCTGGGTGGCGCAGTCGGTTAAGCGTCCGACTTCAGCCAGGTCACGATCTCGCGGTCTGTGAGTTCGAGCCCCGCGTCGGGCTCCGGGCTGATGGCTCGGAGCCTGGAGCCTGTTTCCGATTCTGTGTCTCCCTCTCTCTCTGCCCTTCCCCCGTTCATGCTCTGTCTCTCTCTGTCCCAAAAATAAATAAAAAATGTTATAAAAAAAAAAAAAAAGAAAAACAGAAGAAGCCCACTCGGCACTCAGGCTCCTCATGAGGCTGTGGCGGAAGAGCCTTGGTGCAAAGTGCTCTGTGTGCTTTCTTGCTCGTTTATCTGCGTTTCCTGTGTTCCTGGACTGAGGCGAGAGAGCGAGAGAGAGAGAGAGAGAGAGAAAGAGGCCAAGGACGTACCTCCCCGAGGTTGGCTCCTGCCCAGACAGAGGAGTCTCAGGTCCCAGGAGCGATGAGATTGGAGGTTCGCCCCTTGGCCACCGTGGGGACAGAGGGGTCAGGTCTGGTGTGTGGGCCTGGCCCCTGCACAGGCTGTGCTCAGCACTGTGGGCTGTGTGTCCTGGGGGCGTGCAGCAAGGATCGAGGCAGGGCGGCTTCTTACTTTTTCTCGTTGAGGAAAGGCAGACGGGAAAGATGAAATAATGAGACAGAGGTGTTGAAAAGAGGGCCAGGCCCAGGCGCGGGTTGCACAGCTCAGAGAACCCCAGCCCCACCTGTGACCTCCAGCAGCTGTGTCTTCTCTCTCTGCCTCATTTACCTCAGTTGTAACAGTGGGAACCTTGATGTCTGGATAGTTGAAGAAGGGGCTTCATGATGGCTGCCAGCCGAGATATCACAAGTTGTTGTGTTCGATTTGGCTGCAGTTTCTGTGCAGAGCCTGTGCCCAGCGAGCCCATGGTCGCTGAAACTTTCCACCGAGATTCCCATGTGCCCATCCATACTCCAACTCCCCACCATGCCCGGTCCCTGGCGATCGCCAATCTGTTTTCTCCTTTTCCAGGTTATGTATATGGAATCATGCTGTATGAGTTTCCTGTGATCACTATAACAAATCACCACAAACTTGGTGGCTGAAAATAAGAAAAATGTATTCCCTCTGTGTCCTGGAGCCCAGAAGTCTGAAATCAGTATTCCACAGGCTGAAATCCAGGGGTGTGCAGGGCCACACTCTGTCCTGAGGCTCTAGGCAGTGAGCCTTTCTCACTCTGGTCAGGGTTCCCCACTCTGGTCAGGGTTCAGATGCTGCCCACCCTCATCTGAGCGGAGCATGCGCCCGACCATGCCCCATGGGTCCTTCTGCACTTCCTGTGTCCTGATGTACCCTATGTGCTGATTCACTTAGTGTCCCGTCTGTAGGGCCACCGCTTCGGGCACCTAAGGGTGGTTGTGTTGGCCGATACACGAGGGGACACAGGGAACCCCGCGGGGGAATGATCTTGGTCCCGTGTGGCCCAGGCCCAACTTGGTTGTACCAGTATGGAGGCCTCGAAGTAGTGAGAGCTGTACTTCAGGGCAAAGGGCGGATGTGGTGGGAGGACGGTACCTGGCCCAACCCGCCAGGGTCATAAGGCCTAAACCAGATGGTGTCCAAGTGGTCAGCATCCAGGGAGCATCCAGGGTCGCGATCCAGGGAGTGTGCAGACACGAGCATCTGAGAGAAACACTTTAGCGGGGACTGAGCCGAGGGGGCTGGACCTGGCAGTTCCCTAGAGCTTCTTTTTTGGGAAAGGAAGGTTGGTAAGAATGGCGATTTAGATTTTCATAAAACAGGACTATTTCAGAAAAGCCAAGGGGTAGTTATAACCCCAAAGAACAAGTCCCATAAAAGAAAAAATTGGTAAGTGCCCCTTCATCAGAATTAAGAACTTCTCTTTGAAGGACACTGGTAAGAGAATAAAAAGGCCATGGACTGGGAGAGATTTTGCAAAACTCGCGTGATAAAACTCTTGTATCCAGACATATAAAGAGCTCTCAAAGTGCAATACTAAGAAAACGACCCAGTTTTTAAAAATGCATTGCAGCTTTGTACCGCTTCACCACGAAGATGAAAGAATGGCAAATTAGTCCATGAAACATGCTCCACGTCATTAGTCAATAAGGAAATGCGAACGGAAACCACGATGAGCTGCCACTTCCTAAAACAGCCGAGGATGCCAAATACTGGTGTGGGTAGGGAGCCCCTGGACTCCCCTCATTGCTGGTGGGAATGTGGCCACCCTGGGAGACAATTTGGCAATTTCTCATAAGGTTAAACAGACACTTGCCGTAGGACCCCCAGTTGTGCTCCTGGGTGAAACAAAAACTCATGTCTGTACAAAATCCCATATGTGAATGTTTATAGCAGCTTTATGCAGTAGTCCTTCAAATAGGAGATGAGCCTTGTGTCCTTCAGTCAGCAAATGGATGAACACACTGGCATAATACAGTAGGTTAACAACGGTAAAAAGGAATGGACTTTGGAGACAGCAGCATGGGTGAATCTCAGAGGCATTCTGCGAAGTGTGTGTGGTCAGCTGGATAAGGGTCTGATCAGCGTCCAAGACTCAACCTCTAGAGCTTGTGAATGTGATTTTAGATGGAAAAAAGGATTTTGCAGATGGGATTAAGGTAGGGATCTTTAGGTGGGGAGATCATCCTGAATCATCTGGGTGGGCTCTAAACGTAATCACGAGTAACCCTGTAAGCAAGAGGCAGAAAGAGATTTGACACAGAGGAAAAGGCAGTGTGACCACAGAGGCAGAGATTGGGGTGATGTGGCCACAAGCTGAGGAATGCCTAGAGACCCAAGAAGCTGGAAGAAGCGAGAAAGGCTCACTGCCTAGAGCCTCTGGACAGAGTGTGGCCCTGCACACCCCTGGATTTCAGCCTGTGGAATACTGATTTCAGACCTCTGGGCTCCAGGACACAGAGAGAATACATTTTTCTTGTTTTCAGCCACCAAGTTTGTGGTGATTTGTTATAGTGATCACAGGAAACTCATACAGCATGATTCCATATACATAACCTGGAAAAGGAGAAAACAGATTGGCGATCGCCAGGGACCGGGCATGGTGGGGAGTTGGAGTATGGATGGGCACATGGGAATCTCCGTGGAAAAAAGGTGGCCCTTCTGGTCTGCCTTTATTTGCTGACCCAAGAAGATCAAACAAAACACACGGGAGTGGGGGGGTGGGGGGGGATTGTCCAGGTCACAGTTTCAGGTGATTTGCATCTTTTTTTCTAATCCTCGAACCTTCTGTGCACGTCCATGAATTTAGGTAGAAATATTTGCTGTGCTGGCTACTGTGTGGGTCCTGATTTACACCTGGCTCTTGGCTGCTTGGAATCTCTTCTTGCTTTTACGTGTCCCTCCACGCAGTGATGAATGTGCCTCCATTCTCCCTGTTTGTACTTCATGGAAATGGCCCCTCATGGCCACAGACACTGTCTAAACTTTCCACAGCCTCGGCATCCTGCTCAGAATCTGCCGGGAAGTTGCAGGGAGGATTCCTTGAAAAGAGTTTCCCAATTGTTTGTGCTTTACTGGAAAGAGGCAGGGGAAGGGGGGGGGGCAGGTGGGAACGGTTGCCAGGAGGTCTGCAGCCAGGCCTTTTCTCAGCACTTAACTGCCCCCTTTCTTGGTCACATACTGCTCAGGAGAGGATTGATCACAGCCCCAAAGAAATGCTGGTGCACTTCACTTGTGTTTGCAGAGTCCTACAGACAGAGTCTTTAGGGAAGAACAGATGCCTTGTTTTTGGTCATTTTCCACAGGTGGCTCTGCGTTACGAGGGTCAGGCCGTGTAGATTACAGGGAGCGTGTTTCCCCAGGAAGAGTTGGCACTCCGGAACTGGGAGGGGCGGCGTTGGGTGCTGCTGCTTATGTAAGGCCAGTGGCAGACATCCTGGGGCTGTGTCCAGGTCAGACCAGTCCTCACTTGTCTTACCTCTGCTGGCCCTGCCCCCCTTCCCCAGATGACGTGCAGGCTCGGTGCTTGTCCGTTTTGCTGGCCTTGCCCCATGTCCGTTCTGTGTGGTTTGGGAGGGCTTGTACGTGTGCACTTTTTGTTTTAAATCTTTCACATGGGGGTGCCGGGTGGCTCAGTCAGATACGCGTCCAACTCTTGATTTCAGTTCAGGTCGTGATCTCACGGTTCGCGGTATCGAGACCCACGTGGGGCTCTGCGCTGACAGCCTGGAGCCTGCTTGGGATTCTCCCCCTCCCCTCTGCCCCTCTCCCACTTGCACTCCCTCTCTCTCTCGAAATAAATAAACTTAAAATTAAAAATAATAGACCTTTCACATGGGAATGTTAACGTGAAGAAATGACAGAGATGAGAACAACGATTGGCCCCATGCCATCTCCCAACCTTGCCCTCTGTGAGTGCCTGACCCTTCTCGTTTCAACTCTTCCCCAAGACACCCCTCCCCCACTTTGTTTAGTTTTGCTGGAGTTTTTGTAAAATAATCCCGGTCACATTTTCATCGCACCCTTGGCTTTTTCAGTGACTGAGTTGAATGTTTACAGAAAGGAACTGGTTTTTTCAGACAGTCTTCATGCAGCTCAGTGAGAGCACCTGAGGCGCAGCCCCAGGCACCCTTGCAGGCTGCCTTCACGTGGCTGGGTCCACGCAGACCCCCACGTGATGTGTGTGTCAAGTCTGGTAATTTATAGCACTCCATCCTTCTTCCTTTTGTGCCATCCATCTGTCGAAGAAACCAGGTCATTTGTCCCGTGGAATAGCCCACGTTATGGCCCACGTTCTGCTCTGGCAATTGCTTTCCCCTCTGCTTTCCTCATGACAGCAGTTAGCTCAGGGCTTGTCTGCCTCGGCACTGCTGACATCTGAGGCCAGATCACTCTGGAGTTAGCCTGTTGTGGGCCTTGTGGGGTGTTGAACGGCATCCCTGGCCTCCATGCTCCAGAGACCAGGAGGGCCCTCCTCCCCAGCCAAGTATGTCTCTGGACGTGGCCCGTGTCCCCCGGGGCAGAATCACTTGGTTAAGAACCCTGAATGTAACTCAGTGCCTACCTAGTGTGCTTCCTGGACCTGGAGGTGGATTTCGTAAACACTTCTGTTGCTTTACCCAAGAAGTGCTCTTCTCCATGGGGAGAAAAAGGGGGATTCTGGCCATGGTGAAGTTCTGACTCTCCCTGTCCCGGTCCTGGAGTAAAGGGGCCTGCCTTGGGCAGCATCCATGCCTCCTCCTGTGGGGCTGCCTGTTGCCCTGCCCTGCATCCTGCCTGCTTCTTCCTGCCTGCGATCATCTTTATTACACCTGCGGGAGCTGCCTGGGGCCAGAAGACTGCAGTGTGCTCTGTAGTGAGGCCTCCTCGCTGCCCACCCCTACCAGGCCTCCTGATTCACCCTGGGCTCTTGGCCGAAGCACAGCGACACTTGTCCCAACGAACTCCTGGTTTCAAACCCCGCACATGCCTAATAGGAGATGGTGTTCTGCTACGCTGGGTCCTGATAGGGCCACAGCTGGGGTGGGGCTCTCAAGGGCCCCAGACCCCCCTCCATGCCTGCTGCAGTCACTGGGCTGCTCAGCCTTGGGGAAGGGTATGACCTCTGAGCCTGTGGTCGGAATGACATGACCCCTCAGAGGGTCTGCAGAGACTGGAGGTGTTGTGTGTAGCATTGCTGGCCTGAAGTGCAGCCCATACACTTACTGAGCGCGATGCATGCAGACAGGTGTGTCCTAGAGACTGTCATAGGAATTCGTGTTACCTGATAACTTGCTAATCACAGTCTGGGGAATAACCCAAAAGCTGCCAAGGCAACAGGGAAATGGGCAGCACCCGGGCTAGTCTGTTGGACCTTCCCTGGCATGTCCGCCTTCTGTCCTGCTGAGTAGGTGAGGTAATAGGGTGACAGGGCTCCCCTCACAAATGGCGTGTCCCTGGCCCCATGTTGTCCCCTGCAGGGAGCAGCCAGCCAGAAGGCAGTGACGGGCCATGGTAGGTAGCATGGTGAGCCCATGCATTGCCAGGGTGTTCCAGCTGCTGGCGGCCGGGCCAGGTGGGTCCAGAGCGTGACCACTGGTCCTGCTGTGAAGGCATCTCTGACGGGGCTCTGGCCGCTTGCTCCGCACTGTCGGTGCCACACCTTGTCGGGGGTCCACAAGCCCAGGGGGAAGCCCTGTGCCCATCACACCGCCGCGGACTTCCCTTTGCGCCACGTCTTCTTACCCAGGGCCGCTCTTGTGCTGCTCAGCATCTCCGCGCCAGCCTCTGCCACCCTGGTTCAGGTCTGCCCTCTTGCCGTGTGCACCGGATCCCCTCACTGGATCCTTCTGTGTGTAATCATGGCCCCATGGTGGGTGGCCTGTGTCCAGTTGTCCTGCCCTGCATGCCATGCTCTGTGAGGCATGGCCTGGGACTCGAGGGACTCGGGAAATGCCCCTCGAGTGCATAAAGGGGTAAGCGGTCAGCCGGGCTGGAGGTGCACGGCCAGCGTGTCCAGCAGGCAAAGGTGCAGAGTCTGGCTACTCCATTCCCCCAAGGCCTGGGCTCAAGGGAGGTCAGGGTTAGCTTGGCACTGAGAGCGCAGCCCTCCAGTTGACCTTGTGCCTCAGGTTTGCTTCCGTCTTCCCCACCCCAGTCCTTGTGCCTCATGGCCACCTTTTTTTTTTTTTTTTTAATTTTTTTAATGTTTATGTAGTTGAGAGAGAGAGAGAGAGAGAGAGAGAGGGAATGCGCGCACAATCAGGGGAAGGGCAGAGAGGGAGGCACAGAATCCAAAGCAGGCTCCAGGCTCTGAGCTGTCAGCACAGAGCCCGATGCGGGGCTCGAACTCACAGACGACGAGATCATGACCTGAGCTGAAGTCAGAAGCTTAACCGACTGAGCCATCCAGGCGCCCCTCATTGCCACCCTTTTAAGGCTACACTTCCAAATTCTGTGCTTCATTATCATTATTTGTGCCTTGAGCCATCAATTGTCTTCTTTTTTGTTTAAGCCAGTTTTAAAAAAAATGTTTATTTTGAGAGAGAGAGCATGTGCGCACACATGCTCTCTCGCGTGGGGGGAGGGTCAGAGAGAGAGAGAGAGAGAGAGAGAGAGAGAGAGAGAGAGAATCCCAAGGAGGCTCTGCACTGAGAGTGCACGGCTCCATCTCACCAACCATGAGATCACGACCTGAGCTGAAACCAAGAGTCTGATGCTCAACTGACTGAGCCAGCCAGGTGCCCCACCCCCCCACCCCCCACCTTTGTCTTCTCTGGAAATATCACAATGAGAACAAGTCTTTCATGTTCATACACACATTCCCTGTAACCCGGTGCTTTTTACCCTCTGTGCAGAGCCACGGGCCCATCTGGTGTCATTCTCCTGCCTCCTGAAGGACTTTCAGAATCTTCCTTGCAGTGCAGATCTCCTGCAAAGATTCTCTCAGCCTTTGTCTGCACAAGTTTTCGTTTCCCCTTCTCTTTTCACTGGATAAGGAATTCTGGGTTGGCATTATTCTTCCTCAGTATTTTACAGATGTCCTTCCCCGGTCTCCAGGCTTGTTTTTTTTTGATACTGGGCCTTGTGAGTCTTATCTTTGCTTCTTGGTTCATAGCATGTCAATCAGCAGTCATGCTCATTTGCTTATGGTATGCTGTGACATGGTTCTTTGTTTTCTGTCTGGAGCTTCTTGGATCTATTGAATTATTGTGCTCCTCACATCTGGGCCATTATTTCTTCAGATACCATGCTCTTGGGACACCAGTTATGCATATGTTGGAACTCTTGGTACCATTGTCCCGAAGTTCACCAAGGCTGTATTCACTTTTCTATAGACTTTTTTTCCTGTGTGTGATTCATTTTGGATAGTGTTTGTTAGTTTGTCATCAGGTTCATAACTTTTTTCTTCCACATTGCCTAATAGTAATCCTTCCTAGTGAGTTTTTCTTTCCAGATATTGCATTTCTCAGCCCTAGAAGTTCCGTGTGGCTCTCTTCTTATGCCTCATATTTCTCTTCTCACCAGTTCAAGTTTAAGTCCTTAAACATTTTTTTAATTAAAAAATGTTTTTAATGTTTATTCATTTTTGAGAGACAGAGCGTGAGTGGTGGAGGGGCAGAGAGAGAGAGGGAGACACGAAATACGAAGCAGGCTCCAGGCTCTGAGCTGTCAGCACAGAGCCCCACGCAGGGCTCGAACCCACAAACTGTGAGATCACGGCCTGAGCCGAAGTCAGACGCTCAACCAACTGGGCCACCCAGGAACCCCAGCCCTTGAACATTTTTAATATATAATGGTTGCTCTAAAGTAAAGCCTTTATCAGTTCCATCGTCTCTGGCCTTTCTGGGTCTGTTCCCATTGGCTGGATTTTCTCCTGTGTTAGGGGGTCACATTCTCCTATAGCCTCAACATGTCTGGAGGCTTTGGTTTTGGATACTGAGTGTTGTGAATTCCATGGGGTTGTGTGCTGGGTTTCGTTGTCTTTCTTGAAGCGTGTTGGTTCTGCTGTGGCCTCTGACAGGCACTTTGGTTAGTGGTGGATCAGCTGATCCCACGGAAGCTTGTTTCTGAGATTTTTTTAGTAAGGGGAATTGAGAGAAGAGGATTAGTTGAGCTCCACTGCCTAGCGGGGTGCAGTGAGGACTCCCCTGGACTGGCCACATATGGCATGTCCCAGGCCACATCCTGGGGGCCCTGCCTTGGGAAGTGCCCCTGAGCCTTTGTGGGCAGCAGCTCAGGGCCCTGTGCAGGCTCCAGGAGAATCCTTCTGCGCTGCCCCCTCCTCCATGGGCCTCTGTCTACACATCCAGCCCCTTCAGCCTCCCCCGCCTGTGATCTGGAAAGTTTCTTGAGGCAGTGAGCTGGGCAGTCAGAGACTCCCTTAGCTGTTTCCCTTCTCTTGCACATCTCTGGCTAGTGCTGCCTGTGCCCCTATCCGAAAATTGTTGTTGGATGTTTTTTGTCCACCACCCTTGTTGTTGCCAGTAGGTGGCATGTCTGGACCCAGATAGTCTATCTGCCTCTTATGTAAGTGTCTGCTTGTGAAGGGCTGAGAGGGTTTGATGAGATTGCCGTCTGTTCATTTGCCCTTCTGTTCATCCAGCAAATGTTCCCTGGACTCGGGTGGCCGACCGTGGCCTCCCAAAGAGGAAAGGCCAACCTCCTGTCAGTGGAGTGGAGGGCATGAATCACTGGCCTGAACCCCAGAATCCCTAGACAGAAGGCCAGAGGTGACTGCAGCGGACGTGGCTGGGTCCTTTCGTGGTCAGCCTGCGTGCCCCTAAAGGGCTCGGAAAAAAGGAGATTGCAGCTGTGTATCACCCACCGCGGAGAATGTGGGCCTTAGTGGTGGCAGGCAGGGTTGAATCCTGCCCTTGTGGGTGCGGGCAAGTCATTTGACCCTCCCTGTGACTTGAGGTTTGTCGTGGAGTTTAGTGATGACAAGCCCAAAGTGCAGCTCGCTCTCTGCCTGTGACGTGTGGGACATGTTTTGGTGTGCGTGTGCCCTCGTCCCCTGCTGCTCCACCTCCGGATGGCACGGAGTTCTGTGCCTTCACCAGCCACGGAGGCTGCTAAGTGAGGGGAAGTGCAGGCATGCTGTTGTCAGGTGTTGGATCTTCGGCTTTGGGTGTGTGTTGTTGCCTGTAGGAATTTGGAAGTTGCTAGCCTAGGGCCTTGAGGCTGCCCGGCCCGTGTTTCCCTGGGAGCCCTTGGGAGCAGCCAGCTTCAGACCAGCAGTCCTTTCTGTTGCGCGCGGCATGGGGCACTGCTGGTGCGAACAAAGCTGTGGCTGCTTCTGCTACCACTGGCCGTTGGCCACCCACGGGGGTCAGGCGCAGCAGGCCTTTGCTGGGTCTTGTGTCCCCAGTGTACCCAGCAGACACCCAGTGACCTCCAAGTGGGGGTCCACGTTGGTGTCTCCTGCAGCTTGCTGGTTGGAGTGGGAAGAAGCCCAGATGGTTGCACCTCTTTGTTAGACGGCAGAGGGAGGAAGCTGGGGCGATGCCCCACATGCTGAAAGCCACTTCTGTCAATGTGACTTGACCCAGTGGTTGGGGTTTCCACAGGGGTGCACAGCATTTGGGGTTCCCCTCAGCCTACCTGCCCCACCCTGAACCTGACTCAGAGGGAGGGTTAAGAACTGCTGAATGATGCAGCCAGCTTCATTCTAGTAGGTTCTTGGAGGTGACAGGCTAGATGTGCTTTGAGTCATTCAAATTAAGTGTATTTGCTTTACAGTAAGTAGTCGAGAACTTCCTTTTAGAAGAATAAAACCCATACTTTGATCTAAAAACAGATTTCCATTGCAAGTGTCACCCCCCCCTCCCCGGGCAAAATAATGTGTGCCAAAGGCCACACTCGTGTGTGGAGTCACACACGAGGTTTCAGTACAGTTTAGAACCCTTTACAAAATTCCGTAAAATAAGGAGAGCCTGGGTGGCTCAGTCGGTTAGGCATCCGACTTCAGCTCAGGTCATGATCTCGCGGTTTGTGAGTTCGAGTCCAGCATTAGGCTCTGTGCGGACAGCTCGGAGCCTGGAGCCTGCTTTGGATTCTGTGTCCCCCTAGCTCTCTGCCCCTCCCCCACTCGCACTCTGTCTCTTTCATAAATAAATAAATACATAAAATTCTGTAAAATTACAACCTTCTTGCAACAATTTTCCTTTTGTTGTGCTTCATTAAAATGTTGCTGGGTCTCTGAGCTGGGAGTTTGTGGCAGGTGGGATGGTCACATGCCAGTATAGAGGACACTCTAAAACCGAATTCCTGCAGCCCGTGGAGAGGTGGCCCGGCTGGCACCTAGGTTTCTTCCTGGAAATCTTAAGGCGGAGGGGTGGGGTGCACAGTGGCCAGCAGGTGCCCCGTGTGGAAAGTCTGCCCAAAAGGTCAAGGTAGGAGCACCTGGGTGGCTCAGTCGGTTAAACGTCCAACTCTTGATTTCAGCTCCGGTCATGATCTCATGGTTCATGAGATCGAGCCCCACATCGGACTCTGCGCTGACAGCGTGGAGCCTGCTTGGGATTCTCTCTTTCCCTTTCTCTGTCCCTCCCCTGCATGCATGCGGGCTCTGTCCCCCTCTCAAAATAAATAAAAAACAAAACCAAAAACAGCCAAGGTAGTTTGCCCTGGGGTGGAGGAGCTGATGGGTAAGAGCCGCAGTGGCTCAGGGACCCTTATTAACCCAGATTACCAAGGGTGGGCCCTACCAGGCCCTAAGTGTGGCTGTGGCTGTGACTGGCTGTCCAGTGTTGGATGGCGTGGCCTGAGTGCCGTTAGAATACACTTTGTCATCTAGTGAATGTGAGGGCACTGAGGTGCTGCTTCTCCCTTTGTTCTAATGTCTTACCAGGTGGGGCCCCTTTCCCCTGCCTGCACGGGGCGGGCGGAGCTCTGATGGGTCTTGTCCCGGAGCCTCTTTTTGTTAGTGGCTCTAGACGGGGCCTGTGGGGAGTCACCCAAGTGTGTATGCGATAGCGTGAGTGCATTGCTCTGCTATTGACAAGAAGGGTCTGGTGCTCCTGCTGGAGGGAGGAGACACCATGAGAGCCCGGATAGCCAGGAGTCTGGTTCTGTGGTGACAGCCTTGTCGCATGGGGGCATGCACTTGGCATTGTCAAGAAAGCCTGGGTTTTTAGGCCTCTCTGCCAGCGTCTCCAATGGGTGAAGCCACTGCCCTTGGGAGATGAGTGACTGCAAGAAAGGAGTCTTCCAGATAACTTGCTTGACGGCAACCAAGCCGGTGAAATGCTTCAGTAAATGGCCCACGGGGAGCATGTGGTCCAGGGGGAGGGTCGCCCACCACACCAGCTGGCGTGGGTGCTGGTTGTCAGCCAGGAACTTCTGGGGCCGCCCTGGTGGAATTCTCTCCAGGGAGGCGCACTCTTTCTAGTTCCTCCCCACTGTTACTGTATATCCGGACTCCTAGCATCACCGTTGTCATGTCCCCTGTCCCCCAAGCCCCTGGAGGACACAGACCTTGCCCTGTGTTGATAACAGACACACACGGTACTAGAGTTAGTCCCTGGCTGACTCCTGTGTGGGGGTCTGGACTAACAGACCGGGGGGTGCACCGCGGCGTCCCACACCTCTGCTCTGGGCTTTGCATCTGCTGTTCCCTCTGCCAGGAACAGCCTGCTTTCCTGTCTTTGATGATCCGGTGATGGTGGTAGAGAGCTCTGTAGGACTGCTCGGTCTTAACATGGCCTTTGCTGTGGTGCTCTTGTGTTTTCTGCCGTTTACTTCCATCTCCTTTATATCACTCCTGCACTGCAAACGATTACCAGACCAGAGTATCTCCGCTGGGTGTTCAGGAATCTTCTGTGTTCGGGTGATGTTGCTCAAAGCCCAGGAGTCTTCCGAGAGAGACCCTCCGTGAGCCTGAGGACAGGTCACAGCTATCATGGAGGTGTGTCGACAGCACACAGAACGTACCCGTTTTAGGTGTGGAGTCCATGAGAGTGACTACACCACCTGAGAAGTGGCCTCCGACATCTGCAGCCACTGCCGCTCCCACCCCTAGCCCAGGCACTCACTGATCGACTCTCTGTCTCTTTAGTTTTGCCTTTTCTGGAAATTTATATGAGCAGATTCATACCTGCAGGATGTCATATGTTGAGGTACTCTCACTTAGCCAGTGGCGTTGGGGTTTGTCCCTGTTGTGTCCCTCGGGAATTTGTCCACCAGTTGATGGATGTTTGGATTGTTGCTGCCTTTTGGATATTAAGAGTAATTCTGTGCACATTTATAGATAAGATTTTGTGTAGATCTATGTTTTCATTTCTCTTGGGTCTGTGCCGTGGAGTGGAAATTCGGGGTCATGTGGTAACTGTGTTTAACCTTTTGAGAAACTACCAGGCCGTTTTCCACAGTGGCTGTGCTTTGTATGCTCCCACCAGCAAGAGATGAACGTCTGGGGTATCATCCTTTTTGTTTTAGCCTTTCTGATAGGTGCACGGTATCTCCCTACAAAGCCTGCGCCTCACTGATGAGTCTTAGCTTCTCACATGCTCATTGGCCGCCTGCAGGTTTTCTTTTTGGTCTCTTTCTTTAACCCAATTCCAAGCAAAGGCTGCTTAAGTGTCGTGTCTTCAAGAGCCCAGCCAGGCCGGGGACCCCACAGGGGCTGTGTTTCTCATTCTCTGAACGTCAGCCCAGGCGGGGGTCAGGTTGTGGTTTGTAGGATGGGGCACCTGGCCCTGAGCCTGCTTTGGGGGAAGCCTGGCTCCTTTCTCCAAAGCACAGTGGGCCTTGTGCCTGCAGGGGCTAGTTTCTAGTCCTGGAGCAGAACAAGGGGCTGGTGGACGTCCCATATCTGATGGCCTGGCAGTGAGAGGTGATGTGCTTTGGAAGTATAGGGTAGCTTCTAGGGTGTCCGATCCCATGGAGGTAGGTACTGGTGCTCGGTGTGATCTCTCAGGACGTTTGGAAATTCTGCTGCACCACACTCAGTGACAAATTGCTCCCGATGACAGGATCCTTGAGATTTTTGGGTAAAGAAGGGGTTCCTGGTAAACAAAAAGGACAGGGGTACATGCGTGGCTTGCATGGTCCATGCTGGCTGAGCCATGTCTGCGACACAACCGCAGCCCTCACCCCAGCGGCTAATGGGTCCATGGGCACCGAGAGGCCAGCATGCCCGTTGGTTGTTTTTTTTTTTTTTTTTTTTTAATTTTGTGTTATTAGTGGGGTTTTTTAAATGTTTATTTTTTGAGAGCGAGAGAGAAAGAGAGCGAGAGAGAGCGTAGACGGGGAGAAGTAAAGAGAGAAGGAGAGAATCCCAAGCAGGCTCCATGCTGTCAGTCCAGAGCCCAGTGTGGAGCTCAGTCTCAGGAACCATGATCATGACCTTGAGCCAAACTCAAGATTTGGACGCTTAACCTACTGAGCCACGTAGGTGCCCCGTTGGCTGGTTCTTTCCACAAATCTGGAGAGCTCCTTCACCCCAGGGCAGGTGGGGCTCGACTGGAGGTGGGAGAGCCCAGACCCTGCCTGCCGTCTGAAGAAGGCTGGGGAGGACAGTGGGCACAGAGGCCAGGTGGGTTTGGGGGCTGAGGGAGAGGGTTGTGGTGACAAACCAGGACCACGCGGTGGGGCGGTATCTGCTGTGCAGAAGGTGGGTGCTTGGGGCCCAAGATGGGTGAGAAAGAGAGGTGCGACCCTCCATCTGGACCCATGTTCTTTCTGAAATTCTGACAGAAGGCTGATCTCTGAATAGCTGAAGCTTCAAGTATTTTGAGTTTTTAAGTATATTTTTTCTTGTGACATTTGGAAATTCCGCCGTCCCAAGCTCGGTGACAAATTGTTCTGAAGCTGTGACGTTGGGAACTGAGCAGGCATTGGGCCCTGTCTTGGCAGGGTGTTTGGTAGTGGGGGGGGGTTGGGGGGGGGCGCGGGCATCACCTCATCAGCCTGCCTTCTGGGCAGTGGTGCTTGTCCATGGTGATTCCCTTCTGAGAGGGTGTCTCCGGGGCAGGACAGCCTGGGCTGACGTTGGTTTGGGGAGGACAGTGAGGGACTGCCCACTGCCTGTGTCTCCACTCTTACTTCTTATATACCTGGCCCCCACAGCATCCAAGAACTCCTGCCGGTCCTTTAAAATTCTGTTTCAGTGACCTTTCCTGGCATTTTCAGTGTGTATGTGTTTTCTCTTGCCTCTCCTGACAGCTCTGTCCTTACAGTACTCTTTCTACAACTGGGAAGTAAATCCCTGGATTTACAGATATCTTCATGACACTTTCCTGTTTTTCTTTTTTGCAGGATTCTGTTTCACTGAGACCGTCAATCCGATTTCAGGGAAGTCAAGGGGTGAGTCTTTTTTGTCTTAATCATATTTGGAATTGTGACCAGTGTGCTCTCTTGCCTGTCATGGCTTGCTGGGCACAGAGGCAGGCTGGGGGCAGCATTTTGGCCCCATCCAGCTCTGTGTCAGGCCAGGGCCTGTGCCAAGCTGAGGCCTGCCAGGTTGGTCTCACAGCCAGGGCCACACCAAGAGGCTGTCTGGGGCGAATGCAGCTTCTCTGTCCAGTGGCCCCTCAGAGTCTCCGCTTCCTTCCTGTAGCCAATGACTCCTGGACCTCCTGTACTGATCTGATCTCTGTGCTGATTCAAAACGGAGGTGTCCTAGGGGCGCCTGGGTGGCTCAGTCGGTTGGGCGTCCGACTTCAGCTCAGGTCACGATCTCACGGTTTGTGAGTTCAAGCCCCACGTCGGGCTCTTGTGCTGACACCTCGGAGCCTGGAGCCTGCTTTGGATTCTGTGTCTCATTCTCTCTCTGCCCCTCCCCCACTTGTGCTCTGTCTCTCAAAAATAAGTAAATGTAAAAAAAAATTTTAAAAAAACCCAAAAAACAAAAAAACTGAGGTGTCCCAGAGGCCAAGTGGGACTGGAGCTGTAGCCTCCCTGGAAGCTGGTCTCTGTTGTTGGACCTGGGACCATGGGTGTCTGATTTTGGTACTGGGCTGCTGGCCCAGGGGGTAGGTATAGAGACTCAGCACTCCCATTTTTTGTGAAATGTGTTTATTTCATTCTAAATGACCACCTTACAGAAAAAAATTGGAGAATAAAAGAAAGGATTAGTTGTCCACAATCCTTGCCTCCCAAGGCTTAGGACTTACCCCCGCCCCCCAAATCCCTCACCCACCAAACATACCTTGAAACACTGGTTTTTCTTGTGGTCTTTATTGCAAGTCTGTCTGTCTGTCTCTTTTTCTCTTTTTAATCTGAAGGGTTGCCACAAGTGTCTAAATCAGTTAGTTTCCACCTGACAGCTGGCCGGCTGCCTCCTTAAGAAGATCTGTGCACCTGCCAGGGTGCTCCAGAGAGAGAGCCTCTAGAACATCCACGTGTCTGTGTGTACAGATACAAAGATACAAGGAGATGTATTGCAAGGCATTGGCTCACATAGTTGTGGGGTTGGTGAGGCTGAAAGTCATCCATGGGGAAGGCAGGAATGGGCACTGTGGTCCATAGGCGACCTTCTTTCTCCTCAGGGAAACCTCAGTTTCCTCAAGGCCTTCAGCCGATTGGGTGAGGCCCACTCAGACCATTGAGGGTCACTTTCTTTTTTTTTTTTTTTTTTTTTTTTTTTTATTTTTATTATTTTTTTTTTTTTAATTTTTTTTTTTTTCAACGTTTTCTATTTATTTTTGGGACAGAGAGAGACAGAGCATGAACGGGGGAGGGGCAGAGAGAGAGGGAGACACAGAATCGGAAACAGGCTCCAGGCTCCGAGCCATCAGCCCAGAGCCTGACGCGGGGCTCGAACTCACGGACCGCGAGATCGTGACCTGGCTGATGTCGGACGCTTAACCGACTGCGCCACCCAGGCGCCCCGAGGGTCACTTTCTTAAAGTCAGGTGGTTGTGGATGCCACCACATCTACAGAATACCCCCATCCAGATTAGCATTCGTGATGTCCCCGGGGGCTGTGGCCTGGCCAGGTGCACACGTGAACTGAACTGAACTGAACTGACATTATTGCGAAGACCAGTTAAAGTCAGCAAGACCTCTTGAAAGGCCCCAGACTCCTCGCTCCCCCAGTTCCTCCTCTGGAACTTCTGCATCTCTCTTTGGTCCCATCAGTCCTGTGGCAGCCTTCCCTTTATTGTCCCTGGGACATTTCCCCAGGGGCAGAGGTCAGTGTTGGGGGGCAGGGCTCCCTCGGCTTGCTGCCAGACCGGCCCCATGGTGCCCTCTGGTGGCCAATAGTCATGCTGTACCCTCTGTAGTCGCGAAGATGAGGAAGCAGATGCATGGAAAGGGCCACTAAAAGCCATGGCTTATCCTGTGAGCAGCATTTTCTGGTCAGCAGGACACCACACGGCCGCTCACAGAAGCACCGTGAGGTTCTCCTGGGCCATGCTTTGTGTCACCCAAATTTCTGTGCAAAGCCTGAGAGCCACATCCATTCGAGTCAGGGGTCCTGCCACCTTAGAGTCGGAATCATGCTTTACCCACTTTCCTTCCTTCTGGATTTTCTCATGTGTAACAGAGTTTCTAGAAGGTTCTGAGGGTACAGAGGCCCTGTGCCGCAGCCTTGGGCCAGTCAGGCCACAGTTCTCCACTCTTCCCTTTGTGAGCCTGGGGAGGGCTGTGCCAGGTAGAGAGGAGGGGTGCTGTTCTTTCCCTGCTTGCTGTGAAGGGTCAGGCACTAGGTCTACCCTCCGTGTCTGGACGTCATCCTTCTCTTCCTGGGCAGTGATGGGATGCATCCCCTACTCCCTGCCAGGTGTGAGGGGCCTGGCCTGGTGCTGGACACACAGCAGACGCTTTCCTGGCCAGGCCACATCTGCATAGTCACCATGCTGCCAGAGGAGGCAGGGTGCCTGGGCTCTCCCCTCCCCCCTCTCCTGGTTGCTGAGCTGCTTGTGTATAGTTGAGGCTGGGGATGGGGCCAGTGAGGTAGGCTGGGTAGAGAGAGTAACGGGAGGCCAGAGGGGTGGGGCTGGGCAGGCCCATTCAGTGTTCATGGTCCACGGGCTGAGTCCACGTTCCAGGCTCTGCATAGCGTGACAAGGACCGTCTTTCCCAGAGGCCCATGAAGCTGACAGACTGAAGATCTGTAGGCCCGTGGCTCAGGGGCCTTTGCCAGTTCTTTTCACTGTCCCTCAGCCTCCTCGCCCAGGTGATGGGCTCTCTGCCTTGGGGGTTGTGTGTGTGTGTGGGGTAATAAGGACTTAAGAAAACCAGTGTCCTTGCAGCCCACAGCAAGCTCACTCCACAGCAAGCTCACTCGGCCCCTAGTGCATGTCCCCCATGAGCGCTGCCTGGGGGCGAGGTGGTGGGAGTCAGATCTGGCCTGGTCTCCTCCCTGCCTATGCTTGTAAGCACCATGGGAGCCAGGCCTGCCTGAGGAGGTTGTGGCCCTGGCGTTGGCTAGTTCCTTGGGGTGACTAATGGCATTTGCCAGGTCTCTCACTTGTAGCGTGTTGGCCTCTAGGGTGTCATGCGCCAGAGCAAAGTGTTCGTCTCTGTTTCATTGCCACGTCCATGTTTGTGTTTGCATTCCCTGCCCTCTCCCAGACACTGAGCTGGGTGACCTGGGCCCCTCTGCTTTCTGGGGCTCACTTTTTTTTTTTTCTTTTAAGTTTATTTTATTTATTTTGAGGGAGAGCGGGAGAGAGAGAGAATCCCAAGCAGGCTCCACCAGCACGGAGCCCGATGTAGGGCTTGAACTCACAAACTGTGAGATCATGACCTGAGCCAAAATCAGGAGTCGGACGCTTAACCGACTTAGCCCACCCGGGTGCCCCTGGGGTTCACTTCTGAGTTGTGAACGTCTGACAGCTGGTGAAAAGTCAGCCTCCAGAGGGGAAAAGAAACTTCCACCTGGCCAGCCCCACCCCAAAACTCTTCCGTTGATGAAAAAAGAGAAGTAGGGGTGGTATCCAGGGCAGTTTAGCGTTGCGGCATTTGCCTGTGCTGCAGCAGGAGCCTGAACTGCAGTTTCTAGAATGAAGTTTGGCAGGGCTGGTCGAAAGCCTTTGACCCATTTCTGTCTGTGTGTCCAGGAGCCAACTCTGAAGGAGCAGTCCGGGATGTGCACATGATTGAGGCACGAGGGTGCTTGTTGCCGTGTTGTCACAGGGACAATTTGAAAACAGTCTAAAAAATTTCTAAAATGGGGTGTTGCAGAGTCAGGAACCATCTGTGTGCCAAGGTTGAACAGAGGGCAGGGGCGTGCACTCCCTCTTCTGAGCATCCTCGGTGAGTGAGGGCATGAGAGCGGTTCTTGGAATGCAGGGAGGTGCTTAGAATGCACCCTGGTGTTGGGGTTGAGGGAGTGCCCCTGGGCTGAAGTGGCTGCTTTGCTCTTGGAAGTCAAGTTCAGCTGGACAACCGTAGTTCTCTTTACCCAGCACATGTTTTATTCTGAGGCTTCTTTAGGAAGCGAAAATAACTAAGAAAGCAAGTGTTGCCTGGAACCTCCTCTGGCCAGAGAGAACCTGGTCAGTTGGAGTTTGGGTTCCTGTGCGTACCTGTTTGTCTTGTTCTTACCGGAATGGAGTATCAAGCGCTTCCCCCGCCAGTTTTTGCCACCAGGACTTGATGTGCCTTTTCACAGCTCCCGCCTGCACCTGCAGATCGGGGGGGGGGGCAGGCCCCACTTAGGACGGATTTCAAAAGGAGGAGGAGGAGGTGAGGGGCACCTGAGTGGCTCAGTCAGTTAAGTGTCTGACTCTTGATTTCAGGTCAGGTCATGATCTCGCCGTTCGTGATATTGAGCCCTGCCTCGGGGTCCACACTGATGGTGTGGAGCCTGCTTGGGATTCTCTCCCTCTCTCTCTCCCCCTCCCCTGGTTACATGTGCACATTCTCAATCTCTCTCTCTCTCTCTCTCTCTCTCTCTCTCTCTCTCTCTCTCTCAAAATAAATAAAAAGGAGGAGGTGAAAGGGCTCTGGCAGGGACCTGTGCCCCTCACAGGTCTCAGAGGCACTCTGGGCCACCCAGGAAGGACAAGCCTGTTTGCTGCTCTGGGTCTGTGTACACAGACACTCGATTAGTTTAAAGTGACTCCCCCTGCCCCCATCACCTGGAGTCAGGGCTGACCTTAGAAGCACCCAGACCTGCATGCCCAGGCCAGCTGAGGGCCACATGGTGGCCCCCATGGGGCAGCCGAGACTCGGTCCAGGAGGCACATGCTGCAGCTGAGCAGGGCTGACTGTCGGGCCACATCCTGGTACATGTGCCAAGCTCTTCGCTGGCACAGAGAAAGCCATGCATTCCTGGTCTATTCATGCCCCGATGGGGGATTTCCTTGCTCGGTGCCCACCGACTGGTAACCGATAACCAGCATCACTGAGGAGCAGCAAAGCAGCCCGTTAACTAAAGGAGTCCTCAGGCCGTGGTAGTGCTGGGCGGGGATGGGGCCGAGAGTCCTGGCCACACCAGGCTCCCAGCAAACCTCCCCTCTGCCTTCCTCCTTCCCCCGCTCGGGTGTCCCCGCCTTTGTCCTGAAGGATACTGGAGACCTCTGTGTGTGTCTCCCCTGTCCCCAGCAGCATCACGTTCTCCCATGCATCAGTTTCAAGCCCCGGGTTTCCCACCATCCTGTGGCCCCAGTGGCTACACAAACCCACCTCCGGGCTCTGTGCTGGGACCCCCACGTCCAGGACGAATTTTGGAGGTGGGCACGCACACCTGTGTGGAAAAAGTTTAGATGGCATAAAACAGTCACGGCGAAGAGTCCCCACAGCTCCCACCCAGAGAGAAGCACAATCACTTTGGGACTGAGACCTGACCTCCTGCCCTCCTCTCAGGGGTGACAGCCCAGTGAGGACCATTCCCCTTGAGGCAGCCACTGTCCTCTGAGCAGACTGAGCTGGAAAGTGGCGCCTGGGGAGGCTATGTCTCCATCAGAGCCAGGATGAGATGAGGAGGAGGTTCAAGGATCAGGTGGAGGAAGTGCCACCCGATGGCAGGGGTGTCAGCTTCCACTGGAAGCTACTGTTGACTTGCTGACTTTGGGGTGCATGAGCTTCTGGCTGCATTCTGGGCAACGGCATCAGTGCGTATCTGGCTCTGGGTACGTCTCCTGCAGTGACCCTCAGCAGCCTGAGCCTCAACATCTGGGCGGCGTGTTCCGGCTGCTTCTGTGATGGAAAACAAACGTCACATCCAAGAAGGGATGGGCCGGCAGCACAAGATGGCCACAAGCGTGAGACAAGGAGATGTCGCGTACAGGCAGGACAGGGCTGAACTGCCTTATCTGGGAGCCAGTCTGTGCCACGTTGGCTCTCACTGTGCACGTCTGGGGCAGGGACTGACTGCAGGCTGGGCAGGTCACTCAGTATTTTGGGGCCAACTCTAGGCCAGGTGCACGTGCAGGTTCCCTTATGGGTCCACACACCACCCTGCGGAGCGGTGAAGCGGGGGAGGCCGTGAAGAGGGCAGCGGCCCTCCTTGTGACCTGAGCCACCGTGTCCTCAGTCTCAGGCTGAACTGCCCTTATTTACATATGACAGCTGGGCAAGGCTGGAATTCAGTCGGGGCCATGTTTGGTCCAGTGCTGATGAGGGAGGCATGGTGGTCTCACATCAGTGGAGAAGAAATAGGGCCTGGGCATACTGAGGTGGTTTAGCAGCCCAAGGATAAGGCCTGAATGGGGCCTTCTTCTGCACCCCCTTGTTTGTGTGCCTAGCTGTGTTGAGCTCCTGCACTCAAAACCCAGGGATTACTTTATGAGGAGTCCCCACTGGTAACAGAGGGTTCTGGAGGCCCATCTTGTGCCCCAAATATGGGCCAGCAACCGGAGCATGGATCTTCCCACCAGCTTCCTCCACAGCCCCCAGGACTTCAATCCAGTGAGGGTTGGCCTGGAATGCAGCCCCGGCCTGTGGGCGCAATGCTATCCCACCTGCACCGAGCCCTGCACCTTGGCCGGGACCTTTGCTGTCTGTCTATCTGCCGGTCAGGCTGTCCCACCCTTCTGCAGAGGCACTGTCCAAAGTCGGGGTTCTGTTAACCAAGACATTCATCCTTTGTCACACGTAACCGTGTCACGGTTTGTTGGGGGAGGGTGCGGCCGATCTGTGAGCCCCTCGGGGCCTGCACCCGCCTTGGTCTTGGCTGCAGGACAGTGAATGGACATCCAGGTGGAGTGTGTATCCCACAGGGGAGCAAGGGTTGGAGCATATCGGCTGCTCAGTGTGCACTGATAGCTACCGCTGCCCGTCTTGTCTCACGTCACCTTCACACATGTCCCAGGCCAGATCTGCCCCGTTTGCTGGGTGGGAAATTGGCTCATGGCCCAGATCAGGGTGGGCTCCCTGGCTCCGGGCGTGTGCTAAGTGCTCTGTGCTCCTCAGACCAACGTGCCATGCTTAGAAAGCACTGGCACTTCCTCCTTGTGTCAAGCTGTGGGGGACGGTCTGGGGTCCAATGGATGGCCCATCGCACGGTCCCCTCCGTGATATGGACCTCCCAGTGATGTTTCTCCCTCTCCATGCAGCACATCTCCATCCCCCAGCCTGACTGCCCCACGGAGGCGCGGACCTTCTCCTTCTACCTCTCCAACATTGGCCGTGACAGCCCCCAGGGCAGCTTTGACTGCATCCAGCAATATGTATCCAGGTAAGGCCTCATCTGGGCGCAGTGCCCCCTTCTTCTTCTTCTCTTTTTTTGAGGGGGGGGGGGTATTTATTTAAGTCGTCTCTATACCCAGTGTTGGACTTGAACTCACGACCTCAAGATCAAGACCCGCATGCTCTACCGACTGAGCCAGCCAGGCCATTCCAGACCCCCCTTCTCATACCCGAGCCTTGCTGCTGCATTCAGTGTGTCCAGGGCACAGGCGCAGGCCTGCTACCTCTGCCCAGGGGCCTGGGTTCCCTTGTTTTTTCCAGGTTAAGATACGCTGTGTGGAAACGATGCTGCTCAAGTTAGCGCTGGGCCCCTTTCCAGCTGGGGGGTAACGGGGGAGCACGGGCGCCCAGACCGTGTGTCCCTGTCATCCCAGGAGTTCACCTTAGCCTCTGGCCCCTTGTTCTGCAGCCACGGGGATGTTCACCTGGACTGCCTGGGCAGCATCCAGGACAAGATCACGGTGTGTGCCACCGATGACTCCTACCAGAAAGCACGACAGAGCATGGCACAAGCTGAGGAGGAGACACGGAGCCGTGGTGCCATCGTCATCAAGGCTGGAGGCCGCTACCTGGGTGAGGATGAGGCCTGCGACTCCGCCTGTTGGGGGGGCTCGTGCCTGCTGGGCAGCTGTGGTGGGGAGCGGGAGGGACTGAAGGCTTGTCCTGGCCGGGAGTGGGAACGATGGGTTGACAGAGGTGCAGCCCCAAGCAAGGGGAGCCATCTCTCATTGTCAGGCCAGAAAAGGTCCTGTTGTACTGGCCGAGTCTGTTGGGGGCTGTGGCACCTGCTGATTCCCCGGTTTGAATATGAGCCCCAAGAACTCCAGGAATTCCGAATCCACGAGCCCTTCTCTCAGGTTCTGACCTCGGGAATCCCTACCCATCAGGGAGATAGACACGCTCCTCGATGGCAGGGCTGGGGTCTGTCCTCCTTCAGCTGCCACCCCTGCCCTCACCCGCCTGGCTGGCTCTTCCCCAAGCCTGACACGGCCAGCGGCAAGGTGCCGATTGTGAGATGTGCGCTATGGCAAATGGTCTGCTGCTGGGTCGGGGCCAGCAAGGGCCTGTCAGGTCACAACTGGGAAGGAAATGTGTTGATTTCCTGCTGGACGAGAAGGCTCTGGCAGCTCATCATCTGCTTGGAAACGGTTTTGGTGAAGTTGAGACACCAGCAGCGTGAAAAGTGTTTACTTTTAGGAAGCTCCATTCTTGCTTTAGTCTTCCCAGCACCTAGACCCAGACAAGTTCAAGAGTCATCAGGATTCGAGGCCAAGAGGAAGGGCGTTAGGCCCGAGAAAGGCACAAAATGGCTTACAGCAAACAGGACCTTAATGGCTTTTGGGGTTTTTTGTTTTTTGAGAAAAGGTGGGAGGATTTCAAAGGCCCCCAAAGGAGTATGTGATTTCACTGGCGTGGCAGTGGAGTTGGCTCTGACCGAAACCCTAGGCAGGAGGAGTCCGCGCTACCAGTGAACGCTGAGCCCATGCCCTGGGCTGTGAGCTGCTGCTGGGGACAAAGCCGCCCGAGAGCAGCAGCCAGAATCCAGAAATACTTCCCCTGCCTGCTCTCGCCTCAGCGTGCAAATGTGGACATTCGTATACATCTTAGTAAGTTTCTGGGTCCTTCAGCCAAAAACGTCAAAAGCGTGGCTTGTTGTACCACTTTGGGGACGGCGAGAGTTCTTGGTTTCAGTTCTGGTGGCAGCACTTGTCTCCTGGCCTCTGAAAGCGTAGTCATATATGTCCCACTGCGTCAGGCCTCTCCTCTACCCTGCGTCAGCCCATCAGCTGGGTCCTCTGGGAACAAAGTCTGGCCCTAAGGATTTTGACGGCACTCCTTCCCGTATTAATTTGACAAATGAGATTTAAGGGATGAGAGCAAAACAAAAAGTTCTTGTGGAGAGCTTTCTGGCCCAGGGACGTGAGGCACGCGCTGACCTCACTTGGCCGTGCACGTTCCCTCAGTGGCCGTGCTGCCGTCCAGGGTGGAGTTAACAAATTCTGAGCAGAGGCCCCTCCCTCAAGAGCAGTGCTGGAGTCTGTTCGCACTAGGGGCGTGGGGGATCGGGCCGCTGCCCCCTCCCCCCGGGACTCTGGGTCTGTCCAAGAAGCACTTGACGGGGCTGCCGCCTGGGGAGCTGCTCTTACCCCGGGGTCTCCAGAGAAGCTGCCCAAGCGGCCCCATACCTTTATCCACTCCTCCTTTATCATAAAAGAGAATGGCGGGTCCTGTGGCTGGAGAGTGCTGTGATGTGCGGGCTCTGGGGGCGCCTGCCTCTGGCCGTTCAGGAACCCCCACCCTTTCCATCAGCCGCCCTCTCCGTATAGCAGTCGGGCTGCCCTTGATGAAATCCATTAAAGCTCTGAACATACCTCTGTTTCCTGCAGCTCCCGCTTCTGACACTTGGGGCCCTGCAAGGGCCTGGTAGCTGTGTGTGGTCAGTAGGTGGTGTACTCAGCTCTCCAGGTCCCCACGGAGCAGGCCAGGCTGGATGGGGCTGCAGCTGCCTTCCCCTTGGGCTGTCGGCCGTCAGCAGGCGTCCACGCACTCGCTCAGAGTTCGGCATCAGCCCCAGGCAGAGGGACATAGAGGCCGTACCCCCTCACCCCCTTAAATCCCTAATGCCTTGGCTCTCGTTGCAGGCAAGAAGGTTCAGTTTCGGAAACCAGCCCCGGGGGCCACGGACGCCGTGCCCTCCCGGAAGCGGGCGACGCCAATCAACCTGGCGAGCGCCATCAAGAAGAGCAGTGTCGGTGGCATTAGTGGGGGCAGTGGGGTGTCTCAGAGGCCCTTCCGTGACCGAGTGCTGCACCTCCTGGCGCTGAGGCCCTATCGGAAGGCCGAGCTGTTGCTACGGCTGCAGAAGGACGGCCTGGCCCAGGCGGACAAGGATGCGCTGGACGGCCTCCTCCAGCAGGTTCGTGCTTGCCCGGGGCCAGGTGGAGGGTTCAGTCAACCTTGAGTGGCCTCGGCAGAGGGTCTGGACACAGGGGTGCTGGGAAGAGCCCTTCCTGGGATCTCTTCCAAGATTCGCAGCCTGCCTCGGAGCCTCGGCCTCCCGGGTTAGGACCGGCTTGAGGGTGTCACGGACACGTTGCTGGCCATGGTGCTTCTTGTCCAGTGGCTCCGAGCTTGGCCCGGAGGGAGGTCAGCATGCTCCTCCTTCGCTGTCTGCTACCACACAGGCAGCGGGCACAGCACAGAGGATCCAACAAAGACTTCAGCCGCCTGAGGCTTTTAGAATTTAAAGAAGCCTGGGTGACCGCATCCACGGTCAGTGGGCGTCCCTACCACACACCAGCCGTGGCTCTGGGCAAGGGGCTTCACGTGGAGACCCTCAGGCTTCCGTGTGTGGCTGCAGCTTGCCCGCAGCGCCTCTTGAGGGGTTGAACGTGATGTCAGCAGGTGAAGCCTGCTATTAGGGCACGGCTCAGGCTTTGGAGCAGGAGGGGGCGGGGCCTGTCTCCCAAAGCCCCCGGAGGGAGTCTGAGGACCCCTGGGAAGGTGAACGGCTCGCTCTGGCTTCGCCACATCAGCCAGACCACGCAGATGCCTCCTTGCTGTGAAGTGGGGATGGGCCACCGTGGAGCCCTGCTGTGAGGTCCACGTGGCTGGCATGACAGTCGCATCCTGCGGAGGAGGCGTGGCCGAGCGTCCAGGGATTCTGTCCGCCAGCTCACCTGCATCCCACCTCAGACGCTCCTGGCAGCAGTGCGGAACTCACATGCTGTGACAGTTGGTAGCTGTGTCTGAGGATGAGCCATGGGGTTCGCGGCCCCTCACGTCACCGGGACCCTGGCCTCAGGGGCTCTACTTGGCAGGAAACCCTGTGTGGATGTGGCCTCTTGAGACACTGTCCCCCACTCAGAGGCTGTGCAGGCGAGGACCAAGCTTTAAGGTTTCTCCCTCTGAGCTCACGAGTTGGCTCCTGGCCTATTAGAAGGTAGATATGTAGCTTGATGGCTCAGAAGTTTTCTTTGGCAGAGGGGCTTGCCAAAGCATCCAGAAAGCTCCAGAACAGGAATGATGTTCTTAGGGGGCTTGTTTCCTTGGGAAGTCGCAGGTGTCAGCCTTATCCTTGGGAACTCAAGGGAAGCACAGTGGAGGCCCTTCCCCTGGGCTGGAGCTCAGAATGAGGCAGGGCTGGCAGATTGCCAGGTCTTCAGACGTGAGCCAGGACTGAAGACGCAGGTGGGACCTGTGCCCACCCTGGACATGCCTGTAGTCCACACCGCTGCCCAGTCAGGCCGCCATTGGCCCCTACTGTGGTGTTCTTGGGAACGCCCATGCTCCCATCTTCCTCTCTTGCCCTGTTTGTGCCCAGAGTAAAGAAGAAGCACTTGAACCCCTCAAACGTGAAACTTAACTGACCGTGCACACAGTTACATCTGAGATGTACCCTCTGAGCAGTCCTCCGATGCAGCAAGAATGCCAGCGGGCTCAGTTTTCCAAAGAGATGGGGATCTGTCGGTGCTGATGTCGTTGTGCCAGGGGTTCCTGCTGCTTTTCTAACCTCTGAGATGCTCTCATTGCTCCCAGGACCAGAGAGGTACCCTGCTGGGCTCTGGCTTCCTAGGTTGATTTGGAGTCAGCAGCCTCCCGTGGTGTCGGTGGCAGAGGGTGCTCCCGTGTCTACTGTGATTTCTTCTAAATGGCCCTATCTGCCTTGTGCTTCTGTATTGACTACCCAGCTTGTTCTCCCTGGTGGTCGTGGGCAGTATCAGGACCCCGTCAGCTTGAGGAAGGAGAAGGTCTCTGGGAACACTGTGGGCCGGGCCTTGCCCCGGCTGGTCATTTCCAGCCGCCCCCAAGTGATCAGGGATTCCGATGAGCAACACACACGAAAGCACACTCCTCAGAGGCACCTTCCCTCTTCCTTCTGTGAAAACATCCAAAGCAAAGATTTAAAGCATCTGTCTCCGGTGCTGGCGGGGCCTCAGAGAAACCCACAGGCTCGTCCTCCATGGGTGGGAGTGTTGACGGGTGGGTGGCTCTTCTGGAGAGCATTTTAGCAAAACGCATCAAGAGCCATAAAAATGTTCAGAGCCTTTGACCCATTAATCCCACTTCTGGGAAGCTGGCCGAAGGAAAACGTCGCCAGCATGGAAAAACCTGCACACAGCGGTGTCTGTTTATATGCTACAGAGAAACTGGGAATGGCGTCAGCATCCAACAAAGGAGAAACCTTTGAGTAAATCACAGTGCAGATGTTTGGTGGAATATTACTCAACCATTAAAAAATGTTCCCTGTGGAAACCGCTGTGACACAGAGTCCTCTCAGAAGCCCGTGAGAGTGAAAAACAGCCGCCGCGCCAGCTCCCTGCGGCCGTGCGCCAGAGGCCCGCGAGATAGTCCCGGAAGTACCTGCTTTGGGGTGGGGCCCGGACTTCTATAAGCATCCTCAGGGTCAACGTTTTGAGTCTGCCTTCACAGTCTTGGAGACCAGCTCAGCCTTTGGTACCCCGCCCGGGCAGGGCTGGCTGGTTGCGGGGAAGGTGGACTTAGCCTGGCCCCTGGAGGCCCCGGCTGCCCCAGCCTCCGCCACGTGTGTCCCGGGAGTGTGTATTCGAGAGCGGGCGTCGGTCTGTTCAGACTGCTGTTGAGAGAATAACATACACTGGTGGCGTATAAACAACAGACGTTTACTTCCCACAGTTCTGGAGGCTGGGAGGCCTAAGATCGAGGCGCCAGCAGATTAGGGGTTTGGTGGGGCCCCCTTCCCAGTTCACAGAGTGGGTCTTCTCCCTGTGTCATCACGTGGCAGGAGTGGCGAGGGCCCCCTGGAGTCTCTTATAGGGGTCACTGCTCCAAACCCTCATGACCTCATCACCTCCCAAAGGCCCCACCTAAGATGAAACGTTCAGTCGGGAGGCTGGTGATGGGGTCCTGTGAGTATAGATGGCAGCACCGCCCCTTTAGGAGCCAACCTGTCTTCCGGCAGCTGTAAGACACCTGTGTCAGGACCTGGTGTTCTGACCCCTTTGCATCCCAGGGCTTGCTGCCCCGGTAGGCAGGGGATTTGGCAGGGGTGGGGGGGTTGGGTTCTGTCCTCTTTCCCCTCCTGTGTGTCTGCCCCCCACCTTCCATCAAATGCTGTCAGTAGCTCCTGCTTCCCCTGGGCTTCCCGCAAGGTGATTCTGGTTCTTCTTACAGGTGGCCAACGTGAATGCCAAGGATGGCACATGCACGCTGAAGGACTGTGTGTATAAGGATGTGCAGAAGGACTGGCCCGGCTACTCGGAAGGGGACCAGCAGCTGCTGAAGCGGATGCTGGTCCGGTAATGCCGCCATCTCTGGGCCTGTCCCCACACCTTGGTTCTGGGGCAGATCTCGTCCTGAGGATGCTGGGGTGGCCTTGTGTGGTTCTGAAGGCCACAGGGCCCTTGAGCAGGATGGAAGGATCCATGGAGACACTCTGGCAGTCTTTCCCCGCTGCCTGGGATGCCACAGTGCCCGGGCAGCCCACCGTGGCCCCTTGTCGGGGGAAAGGCCAGCCCCTGCTGGGTGGAGTGGAGGGCACAAGTCACTGTCCCGAACACCAGAATGCCCAGACAGAAGGATTCAGTCCACCCAGCTTATCCCAGTGCCTCCTTTCCTTTCCCATCAGGCTCCCTTCCCAAACCTGCACACCCCCACAGGCTTCTGCTGTAGGCCACTTCCTTCTTAAGAAGAACCTCTCGAGATCTTGAAGCAGAGAGAAACAAAGCAAAACAAAACTCCCCACAGACATGATTAAGTAGCATTAATTAAACACATTCCCTCTCAGATTAATTGGGACCTGAGGTCAGGAGTGGCCTTGGTGGCCCAGGGGAGGAGTGGTTAAGTAGGCCCCTGCCTGGCTCAGGCAAGCAATTAATGATTTCCTTCTCAGTTGATGCCTGACTTGGGAGCCGGGCTGTGAAGCGGCGTTCAGAGCAGGCTGATACACTAATTAGTCCTTAAGTGATTTCTCAGGGACTTGGAGTTATTTATGAGGGGTGTGTGTGTGTGTGTGTGTGTGTGTGTGTGTGTGTGTTTTGAAGTTCAGTTGTTTAAAGCACTAATTGCGTGTAGAAAGCAGAGCCGATTTGGGGCCGCTCTAGGTGAACCCGGAGTTTCTCGTCAGCCCTGCAGGGCACTCCTCCCCAAGCCAGTACCTGTTTCTAGGCCCGCCGAGGGTCAGGGCTCCGGCTGTCCAGAGGTCTTGGGGAGACTGAGAGGAGAGGTTTTCAGCAGAAGACCCCCCCACCCCCGCCCCCATCCCCTCTCTGGGGTCTGCTGTTGCCCCAGCTAAATATGTCTTGAGTTGACCACTGTTGACATGGTCAAGTTTACCTACCCAAGTGCTTGGAGGTGGCAAGGGGCACACGAGGGACACTCACTGCAAGACTGTTCCTGTCCTCCCGTCCTTCAGAGCCTCTCACTAACTGGCTGCTGTTCTCAGACCCTAAGGGCATTGGCCACACTGAGCTCCCCAGAAGGGGAATGGCCAGGAGTGTGTGTGTGTGTGTGTCTGTGTGTCCTGTGTGTGCGTGTGTGCGTGCGTGCGTGTGTGTGCGTGTGTGTGTGTGTAGGTGGGGTCAGTAGGAATCTCAGCTCTGGAGCTTTGTGCAGTTCTGGGCTCGTATTCCTCCCTGCTCTGCTGAATGAGCTGCCAGGACTCCTGTAAACCCAAGGCACTTGGCTTTCGCCCGGGCCAGCATGGTGCTCTTCTCTCTGCATGGGCCAGCTTAGGGATCAGCCTCACCAGGAAACACTCGACTTACCAGCAGCACCTACCGTCCTTGGAAGCTTGAACTGGTTGGTGTGCAGAAGTCAGGGTCAGCATCTTCGATGCCCGTGACCACGCTGAAGGTGACCCCAGCCACCTGTCTGCTCAGTTCTTTTTTAGGTTGTTCACGCCCCAAAGAAAACCCCATGCATAGCAGTTCTTGAAGCCATGGCCCCATGGCAGGAAGGAAAACTGGGCCTTGGGGTATTTCTGCTGGTGGGGAGTAGGGACGAGTGTCACCCCAGAAGCTGGGCCATCTCCTTTTCCTACAGCTTGTTCAAAATCCATACCTGAGTTAAGCACGCTTCTGCTTGCAGAGTCTACCTGGGCCCCTGAGGCTTTGCTCTACACGGACACCACTTCCTGCATCCTTTCGATTCTTTCTCTGTGCTTCTATTCCCCATGTGTGTAGCTGCTGGGGCCTGTCCTGCCCCAGGTGTTCCCATTGCAGGATGAGACTTTGGCAACGTTGCCTGGCCTTACACTCACTCCCCTCAACCCTGCCACCACCTGCACTTGTCCTGGCCTCGCTTCCCCGAGGGCAGGCATCTGGACCACACGCCAAACCACAGTCACCATCCCATCACATACGCTCTTTGTGGACTTGGTAACCTGCTTGGCTGCCCTGTCACTTACTCTGCTCATTCGCATTGTCCTTCACAACCCAAGCTTCCCCTGGTTGTCCCATGGCCTTTTGTCACTTTCAGCGGATCAGAGGTCCTGCCGGTTCCCCCAGGAGACCGCTCCACTCCTGTTCCCCTCTCACTCTCCTCTCGCTCTCCTCACTCCTCTCCCTCTCCCTCTCCCTCTCCCTGTGCAAGCTCTCCCATTCCTGGGTCTGCGATTCTGCCCCGGTGCTGAAGGGATACAGCTCCTGAGGAAAGGGCTTTGATTGGCCCCTCTGCCATAGCTCAGTCAGATTGGATTGGCAGTTGCCCAAGTCTGGGCCTTCAGATCCCGAGGACTTTTGCCTCCATGTTGAAGGCCTGGCCCACAAGGGTTGGAGGTTCCCCACCCAGCCATTTACACGTCTGCGTGATCACGGCGTGGCCTGGCAAGTGCTCTGGGGCGAGTGTCTCTGCTCTCACAGCCTGAAAACTCCCTTCATCCTTCTTCCCACCCTGTGTGTGCTCCTGGAAAGGCTTCCTATGCTCCTCCGGCAACCTCCCTTTATGTGAGGCAGGGGGCAGAGAGGGGGAGGGGGTGGGGGTGTCAGAGGTACGGGGGGAGGGTTGTGCTCCAAACGATTTTGCCAATCGTTTCTAGTTCCCACTGGTCTTCGGTCTGGTTTTTTGTAGCATCACATTCTCATTCCGTGGGAGTGATGTTTTTATTTAAAAATTTTTCATTGTTGAAATATGGTTGACATACGGTGTTACATTAGATTGGAGTCTGCAGCATAATGATATGACAGTTCTGTACATTTTTCAGTGCTCACCAGTAAGTGCAGTGTGGTCACCGTCTGCAACCCTGTGAGACTGTTACAGTGTTACTGACTGTGTTCCCCATGCTATAATTTTTTGCCTGTTCCGGTGACTTAATTATTTTATAACTGGAAGTTTGTATCTCTTAATTCCCTTCACCTCTTTCTCCCCCCCTCCAAGCCCCTCCCCTCTGGCAGCCACCGGTTTGTTCTCTGCATTTATGAGTCTGTTTCTCTTTTTATTTGTGTGTTCATTTTATTTATTTATTTATTTATTTATTTATTTATTTATTTATTTCATCTTATGTTTTAGATTCCACATATAAGTGGAAATAATATGCTGTTTGTCTAACTTATTTCACTTAGCATAATACCTTCTCGGTCCATCCACATTGTTGCAGACAGTGAGGTCCCATCCTTTTTTATGGCTGAGTAACATTCCGTTGTTTTTATCTTCCACATCTTTTTTATCTGTTCATCTATTCGCGGCCACTTAGGTTGCTTTCATATCTTGGCTCTTGTAAATAATGCTTCGGTCAACTTAGGGGAGCTTGTGTATTTTTGATTCGTTTGTTTGTTTCCTTTGTATAAGTACCCAGTAGTGCTATTGCTAATTGCCTGGTAGTTTTATTTTTAAATTTGGGGGGGGGGGTGAACCTCCATACTGTTTTCCACGGTGGCTACACCAGTTGGCATTACTCCCAACAGTGCAGGAGGGTTCCCTTTTCTCCCCATCCTCACCAGCACTCGTTTCTTGTCTTTTTGATACTAGCCGTTCCGACAGGTGTGAAGTGATATCTCATGGTTTTGATTTGCATTTCCCCGATGACTAGTGATGTTGAATATCTTTTCCTGTAGCTGTTGGCCATCTGTAGGTCTGTGGGAAAATATCTGTTCAGATTTTCTGCCCTTTTTAAAGTCAGATTATTTGTGGGGTGGTTTTTTTTTTTTTTGGTGTTGAGTTGTGTGAGTTCTTCATATGTTTTGGGTATTAATCCCCTAGCAGATATATAATTTGCAAATATCTTTTCCTGTTCAGTAGGCCGTTTTGTTTTGTCGATGTTCCTTTGCCGTGCAAAAGCTTTTTATTTTGATGAAGTCCCAATTGTTTGTGCTTTTCTTCCCCCTGCCTGAGGAGATGCATCCAACAGATATGTTGCTAAACTCGGTGTACAAGAGATTACTGTCTGTGTTTTCTTTTTAGGAGTTTTATGGTTTCAGGTCTCACATTTAGGTCTTTAATCCATTTTGAGTTTATTTTTGTGTATGATGTAAGCAGGTGATCCGGTTTCATCCTTTGGCATATAGGTGTCCAGTTTTCCCAATAGCATTTATTGAAGAGGCTGTCTTTTCCCTGTTGGATATTCTTGCCTCCTTTGTCATGGATTAATTGACCATATAAGCGTGAGTTTACTTACGGGCTCTCTATTCTGTTCCATTGATCTATGTGTCAATTTTTTTTTGTGCTAGTATTTTGCTGTTTTGATTATTATAGCTTTATATTGTGTCTTTTTTAAAATTTTTTAAATGTTTATTTATTTTTGAGAGACATACAGGGTGTGAGTGGGGGAGAGGCAGAGAGAGAGACACAGAATCGGAAGCAGGCTCCAGGCTCTGAGCTGTCAGCACAGAGCCCGACACGGGGCTCAAACCCGCGAGCTGTGGGATCATGACCTGAGCCGAAGTCGGACGTTCAACCGACTGAGCCACCCAGGCGCCCCTATACTGTATCTTGAAACACGGGATTGATGCCCCCAGCTTTGTTCTTTCTCACAATTCAGTGGCATTTATTATATCCACAACATTGTACAGCTACTACCTCTAGCTGTTCCAGAACATGTCCCCAGAAATGGAACCCCGCAGTAGCAGATACTCCCATCGCCCTCCCCCAGCCCCTGGTAACCACTGATCTGCTTTCTGTGTCTTTGGATTTGCCTGTTCTGTCTGGACGTTTCATATAAACGGGATCACACACCACGTGGCCTTTTCTGACTGGCTGCTTTTACTCTGTAACGTTTTTTAAGGTTCCTGTAGATTGTAACACGTGGCAGAGCCTTGTTCCTTGTTGTGGCTCGTGTGTGGTTATACAGCACAGCTGTCTATTCATTCATCTGCTGCTGGACCCTCGGGTCATCTCTTTCTCTTGGTGATTGTGGGTAGCGCTCCTGTGAACATTTGTGTCAGAGGATGTGTATGGACGTAGAGTCTCAGTCCTCTCAGGTGAGGAAGGAGGAGTGGAGTTGAGGTTTTCGAAAAACTGCCAGACTTTTCTCCCCGACAGCCGCACCGTTTTACGTTCCCACCAACAATGCACAGAAAGCTTCCAGTTTCTTCACATCCTCACCAGTACTTGCTTTTTTCCCCCCATTTTCTGGGTTTTTGTTCTGTTTGGTTTTTTGTTTTTAATTCTAGCCCTCTTATGGATGTGAGGTAATATCTCCTTGTGGTTTCGATTTGCATTTTCGTGACGACTCGTGGTGTTGAGCACTTTTTCATGTGCTTCTTGGCCATTTGTGTGTCCTCTTTGGAGAAATGTCTATTCTCGTTTGGAGAATGACCAATGTCTATTCTCGTTTGGAGAACTGTCTATTTGGAGTCCTTTGTCTTTCTGAGGATACTAAGGCTGGTGTTTCTGTTGTGGATTTAAAATTTTCATCTGCTTATAGAGTCTCTCTTCCCTTTCAAATGCATTTTCTTGTCTCTCTCACATTTGTTACCTGGAGGCCCGGGTGCAGGCCTTCAAGACTTTCCTCTGAGTGGCTTCACCTCCTCAGGAGGGCTGCTGAGGTTTCTCTGAAGCCCCACGGGCCCCTCTCTTTCCTCCTCTCCCGAGGCCACACGTCTGTCCATCTTGTTGTCCAGGTGTGGCTTGAGCAGCCTCCTGGCCTCCCAGAGAAGGCCTGGGCTCCTTCACTCCTCAGCATACTGTGGGATCTTTCCCCGCAGTGGACCAGGATCCAGAGCAGAGAGCGCACAGCCCTGCAGGAGCCCCTTCTCTGCGGTCTCTGAGGCTCTGACCCCCAGGCCTGTGGGGTCCTGTGGTCTGGGACCCCGTTTTCTTGGCTCCTATAAGATAGTCACCACTTCTGCTTTCTGCGTTAGACCGTGCTGCTGTCTTTCCCCTCTTTCGTGCCTTTTTAACGGAGGCTGGAAAGAGTGCATGTGAATGCCTCCGGTTGCTTCCTTGTGGCCCGGACAGCAGACTGGCAGTACCCCTTGTGGCCACACGGACTGTTTTACCCTGGTGCGTGCTTGCGTGTTGCAGGCCCTTTTCCTGTGGCTCTCCTTGCATTTGGGGCCACCGTGGAGGGGGCAGCAGCAGTGGTCTGTAATGTGGCCATCGGTCAAGGAGTTGTGCTCTGCTTGTCAGTGCTCAAGAGCAGTGCAGACGACATGGTCCCCGTGGCAGACATTTGCAGGGCACTTGGAGGGCCCGCGGCACCACACATAGCACCGGGCTGGCGGCTGGGCTCCTGTGAGACTCGTAACCTCCGGGAATATGAGAGGTGGATTAGAGAGGGGCCTCAGGCCAGGGTCACTAGTAGGCCTTCTGTTTGCCCGTTGAGTGTCAGAGTTGTTTGGTCCCTGGCTGCACTGTTATGCTCAGGTACCCCTCCTGTGGATCTCTGGCTGCCCCTGTCGCCCTTGAGGAGGTATTGTAATGTGGCTCCCAGGAAAGTGAATCCAGGAGGACCTCCTGAATCCAGGAGGACTTCCTGTCATGCCAGGTCATCTCAGTCCCCTTCTGCATTTTCTAAAGTTTCTGCAGTAAGCAGCATTATTAGGACGAATGATTTTTTTTTTTTTTTAATGTTTTGAGAGAGAGACACACACACAGAATTTGAAGTAGGTTCCAGGCTCTGAGCTGTCAGCATAGAGCCCAACGCAGGGCTCGAACTCACAGACGGTGAGATCATGACCTGAGCCGAAGTCAGACGCTCAACTGACTGAGCCAGGCACCCTGAATGATTGTTTTTAAAAGGAGGGGGCCGGTGCTCCAGTTTACCCAGCTTCCACAGGGACGTGACACAGACCTTGAATATCCAGTCAATTTTACTTGGGTCCCTGGTCTCCACAGTAACGGGTGTCTAGATGAGGGGGTGTCCACTGACCCTTCTGGGCGCAGCAGGACACTGAGCGGGGTGGTCCTCTGGGCTATGGATGAACCCAGGTTGGACGTGCTCAGGCTGCTCTCTGCCTACCATGCCCTGATGTTCCCGGCGTACTCGACCCCGTTCTGGTTCGCCAGGGCATCTGGCCCCTCCCCAAATCCCTGGGTGAGGGTGGGACAGCATGGTGTCCGTGGAAAGGCAGGTGGGCCTGGGTGTGCATGGGGCCTTTCAACTACCCCACTTCTCCTTCATAGGAAGCTGTGCCAGCCACAGAGTGCAGGTGGCCTCCCCGGAGACCCTGCTGCCTCCAGTCCTCCCAGGGAACATGGAAGCTCGGCCTCGCCCCCTCAGGTAGGAGTGGCAGGCATGGGTGTGACCGCAGGTGGTGGTGGCAGTGGTGAGGGGGGAGGGCGGGGTAGGAGCCAGGGGGCCAGGCCGGACCTCAGTGTTCGGGTAGCCTGTTGGGCCCTTGGCTCAGGGCCGGGTGTGGAGTGAGCAGCTGCCTGGCTTCCCCCAGTCTGGGGACCCAGGCCCGGGCCCTTGGCGCAGTTCCCTCGAGTACTTGTGGGTGGATGGAGAGCAGGCCACCGCGTTGCCCTGAGCCGGCAGGCATGGCAGGTGCGCTTGCTTCTCAAGCTGTCGCGAAGATTCTGTAAAATGGAGTGTGCTGGCTGCGGGCACAGGGCCCTGTGAGTGGTGGCCGCTGCTGATTTAATCAGTAGTCAGCAAGGGCACTCACATGTCCCTACCTGCATGCTCTGGCCCGTGAGTCCCCTGTCCCAGGTCCCTTATTTATCTCCCTTCTCTCCTTTGCCTTGGAGGCTCCCAGCCCGTGTCCAAGGCTCTGAAGCCTGCTTGTGGCGAGGTCAGGTCTCTGCGTGCCCTGGCTTTGGGGCCAAAATAGAGGGCTGAGGGCCCCATTGCACTGCTTCCCCCTGATCGCGGGCCTGCTGTCCACCATCTTTCTGTCTAGCTGCTTCCCTGGGTCTGGGCTGTCTGTGGTCCGTCCCTGCCTCACGCGCCTCAGCCTTCTCACTTGTGAAATGGGGATGAGGCCTGCACACGTAACAGGGTTGCCATGGGGATCCAAGGAGTCCTGGGTCTAGGGGGGTGGATATCCCAGCCGGTGGGGCTGCCCTGTATCCTTCGGACTTGATTCTGTCACCATCCCCCTCATCTAGGGAAGATGCTGGAAGCAGGGACGTTTCAGACCAGTCCCTAGAGGTGGCCTTTTTGAGTGCTTCAGCTGGCCAGTTCTGCTGATGCTGCTTCTCTGCTCCTACTCAGGGTGGGCTGAGCCTGCCTCAGCAAGGGCCTGGCTGTTTCTGTGTGCCCCCTTGTGGCCAGAGTGGGCCTTGCAGGTGGGCACCGGGTTTCCTAGGGCCTCGCTGCTGAGCTCAGGGTCAGCCTGTTGCTCCCCAGCCACTTCTCAAGGGACACCAGTGGTTCCAGACACAGTCTCCCTTCTAAAATTGTTTCCCTTCCTTTGTAGAAACGACCACAGCCTCCTGATTTCATCGATCCCCTGGCCAACAAGAAACCCAGGATATCACATTTCACCCAGAGAGCTCAGCCTGCCATCAATGGGAAGCTGAGTGCACCCCATGGCCGCGAGGCCCTATTGCCTACCCCAGGCCCGCTGGCTGGCACGGATGCCCACCTGCCCCCGCGGTTGGAGCCCCCGAGGGCCCATGACCCCTTGGCTGACGTCAGCAATGACCTGGGCCACAGCGGCCGGGACTGTGATCACGGAGAAGTGGCCGCCCCGGCCCCGACTACGCGCCTCGGTTTGCCCCTGCTGACGGACTGTGCCCAGCCCAGCAGGCCCCATGGCGGCTCATCGCGCAGCAAATCCAAGAAGAAGTCCAAGAAGCACAAAGATAAGGAGAGGGCAGCTGAGGACAGGCACCAGGCCCGGTTGCCAGACCACATGCCCAGCCCCCTTGGAGCCCCACCAGATGCCCCGGGTAGGTACCAGGAGACAGGCCTGGTGGTGGGAGACTGCAGGAGGACGTTGCCAGGAGCCTGAGCTCCCCACACCCGCCGTTGCTCAGAGGGGGCTGTACCACCCCATGGACCCCCATATTGGCACACCCTGCACATTCAACCCCTTTGCACCCTGTGTTCTTGTACGAGGTCGTGAGTGCCCCAGTGGTCTTGGCCTCGGAGGCTTCTGCAGTCCCTGCTGTGTGCCAGGCTGGTGCTGGGTGCACAGAACCCGACCGAGCTGAGGCCCATGGAGGCAAACAACGCACCCGGAGAGGAGCTAGTTCCAGGCTACAGCTCTGGCTGCAGGGAGGTCCCAGACACTGAAAGGGGAGCAGGGTGGGGCTGGGGTTCAGGGAAGGCAGTGGGGCGGCACGTGGGCTGCCGCAGGCCTTGTGTAGCCTGCTGACTAGTGAATATTTCAGCCTGTGGAGACTGGGTTTGGGAAGCTGTCCATAGAACAGCAGGCAGTAGGAGTCAGAATGAGGTCATGTAGCAGGTGAGGAAGCCGAAGTCGAGAAAGCTGGGATCACAGCAGCAGGTGCAAGGCTGGCTGGAGAGAGAGCGGGAGAACCTTTGTGGGGCCCAGAGCTACTGGGAAGGTGTATGGACAGGCCAGGCTTGGGGTGGGAGTGGGGGTCTTCACCCCCAGAGCTTGGGTCACCTTGAGTTCATGGCCCTAGGCGCCCGAGCTGAGCACCCCACGTGGCTGTTAACAGAATCAGCATGATGTGGCCACAGAGACGCAGCTGCACCTGCCTCCTGCAGGCAGTCTCACGCTGTGTGACTTTCTGCCGCTCTCAGGTTAGGTGTCCAGAAAGGATCCGAGCAGGAGGCATTCCTGGGACAAGGGTGGAGCTGCATTCTCCTTATTTTTAATGAGTTGTTCAACTGCTCTCTAGAAAGGCCTTTGCCGGCCCCTCCCTTGAGGTGAGGCCTAGTTCCCTTGAGCCTGTCCTGCCTGGGGAGATAAACCCTGAGCAGGCCCCACCGGTCAGCACATCCTGTCCCAAACGGTGAGCGCAAGACCCCATGTGCCCCTGGAAGGGCCCTGGGAAGGAGGAATACCATGGGGTGGGCCCCACACGTGAGACTCAGGTGGCTTCAGGTCCTGCCCAGGACACAGTGGCCTAGGTAGCTTGTCCCCGGATTAAAGTGAGAAAGTGAGGTTTGGAACCGGGCAAACCAGGGAGTAAGATGGCCCGAGGGAAGGCGTAAGGACAGCTGAGGCACTGGGAGCTGTGCCTTAGGCTGGGTGACTGTCTTCATCTGTGTCTCGCAGGTGCCTCGAATGGTAACAAAACGGTTGGGCACAGAGGCCCCCCGTCCTGCTCCGAGGCTCCTTCTGGGATAGAGTATGTGCTCTGCCTGTGCAGGCAGCCGTACAAGCAGGAAACAGCCACCTTGGTTCTTTGTGTACCCTGCCTCTGCTTCAGACTCACTGGAGAAGGTTCCAGGTCAGCATGTGAGGGAGCTTTCTCGCTCTCGTGTTCCACACGGAGGCACAGGCATCGATTTAACCCACTCCTCTGTGCGGTACTGTCCCAGCCCTGCGCCACGATTGCCTCTGACCCCCACGCATCTGCCGGGCAGATGGCTCTTCTTAGCCACCCCTGTCCTGATGCCACCTTGGGCCCATAGCCCCAACTCGTGCCTGCGCTGCAGGTGCACTCCTGGGTCCTACGCCCATCCTTGTGTCTGCCCCCCACTCTTGCTCGGTCCCTGGACCCCTGCTGTTGCTTCAGGGTACCTTCCTGGGCAGGCTGGTGTACTGGGTGTGGGGGTTGGGCACAGCCAGGCCGAACTCAGGAGGCCCACTGACCTCTGAGGGGTCGGATGGGGAGTCCCTCTCACAGGGGGACCCAGGCATGGGGGAGGCATAGGAGAAGCTGGTAGAAGGGACAATGGGGGGGGGGGGCAGCTGTGGGGGGTTCCCTGTAGGCCCGGGGCACACGGTGGGAATCAGCTCGGCTAGTGAAGGGGGGTGGCTGAGTGAGGACGATGCACAGAGAGTGTTCCAGTAGGAGTAGGGCCTCTAAGTTTTGCTCAGGCCAGACCCCAGAGGTGTCTCAGGTGGTAGGTGAATCTGACCCTGAGCCTTGGTTTCTCCATTTGTTCTCTCACCTGAAGATCTCAGGAAGGCTAAATGAGGCAATGCTGACTGGGCCCACACATGGTAGAACACTCTGGAAGGCGTACCTTATGCAAAGCGTGGGTCGCGGAAGCACGGACTAAACTTACATGTGTGTTCATCGGGCCACGGCCCCGAGACGGGGGAGAGGTGTGCTCCATGGTGGGAATCATTCCCTGCAGCCCAGGGATTCCCAGGTGGGCTGCTTTCCAGTCAGAGGGACACACAGTGGGTACCGAGGATATACTGCATGGTGACAGATGTCTTCCGTGCTGAGAAAAAAGGCCGTCTGAAAGAAGCCCCCCCCCCCCCCGGGAAATCTGCTAGATGGTAGTTTTGGTCTACTCTGCCCCCAAGAGCCGCGGACAGTCCCGTGTCCTCCAGCTCCTCCTAGTGGACGGCCTGGGATGCGGGCAGGAACAAGGTGGCCATCATTCTTCGTCCTGCAGGGCCAGAGACCTTGGACAAGGGCGTTGCTTGTTTTCAGAGTAGCGGTCTTTTACATGCAGTCAGCAGAGGTAGCAAGGTCTCTGGATCGGTCAAGCTCTGAACAAGTGGCCCGTGTGTTGGCCCTGTCATTAACGCGTCCTTTCTGCTGCTTGCCGGAAACGTGCACGCGGCACGCCAGGGCTCCCTGCACTTTGCACGACTGTGGTCCAGGGACGCACACTTGGCTCGGCTGCGGCGCTTCTGGGTCCAGTGAGGCCCCCGAGGTGTCGCTTGCCCAGCCCTCACACTCCCTCTGCCCTTCCTGACCCCCCTTCTGCTATCCTTCCACGTCCTCCGGACAACAGAGCTTGGTGCGGGTCTCGGTGTGGACTCGGAAGGTACGCATTTGCTCTTCCTTCGTAGGTTTAAATGGGGCCTGCAACAGCTCGAGCGTTCCCACGTCAACCTCAGAGACCCCCGACTACTTGCTGTGAGTACTTCCCTGGTTGGCCCCCCCTCTCCCCGCCCCACGCTCTCCCCCGCACCGCAAGTTAGCGGAGGTAGGATCCGACTGCATGTTGCTGTGTGGGAGTTCTAGGACCAGGCTCCCGCTCAAGCCAGGAAATCACCCACGAGGTGGGGGCTCGTGGGGGGCGGGGCGCGGGCGACCACGGGCACCCCAGCCTCTCTCCACAGCAGCCCCCTGGGCCCTGCTGGCCCCTCTCTCCCTCTCCCCAGGAAATATGCCACCATTTCCTCCTCGGAGCAGCGCCAGAGCTACAAGAACGACTTTAACGCGGAGTACAGCGAGTACCGCGACCTGCACGCGCGCATTGAGCAGATCACACGGCGCTTCACGCAGCTGGACGCCCAGCTCCGGCAGTTGTCCCAGGGCTCCGAGGAATACGAGGTGGACACCCCCCTCCCCCGCCACCGTCCACCGCACTCACAGACATACTCTGGGCTGGGGGCCCGGCCCACCCCGGGCGCTGCACACTTGCCCCCCGTGCTCTGCACCCGACCTGGTGAGACGGGCCTGTTTCTCATGGGTGCAGCCACACCCGAGGCCTCCAGCCCTAGCCATGGCCCCCGAGCCTGGCCTCTACCCCTCCCAGGGGAGGAGGGCCGCCGCGTCTGCCGGTGTTTCTCCCTGTCACGCCTGGCAGTCAGCTGCCCCTTGCTGCTGTTGTGATTCAGGCCCATCCCCGGGGCTCGGCCATGGAAGTCCGCGGGCTGTCGGGCCAAGTTTGGCCTCCTCTGCAATGGGGACGGTGGAGGCTGATTCCGCAGGTGGGAGGTGACCTGTTAGGGCAGGGGTGGCATCTGGAGCAACTGAAACAGCCAAGCCTCGCACAGAGCGGTGGGTCGGATTACTGGGTCCTCTCTGCGGCTCACAGCCCATCCGTGCTCTCAGAGCCACAGGGGGAGGGGCTGGAGGGTTCCTGTGGCCCCCTGCCCGTTTTAGGACTCCCTCACCCTCTGATCAAAGGCATGCGGGCTCCCCGAGCTGACCGTGTTGGAGCTCACCGGTGGGGGGTCGGAGGGGGCTCTACCCTTGGTCAGCAGCCCTGGGACTCCAGCCTCCCCTCGTGACACCTTTCTGAGCTAGTTATCTGATTGATCGGGTGTTGAGGTCCGTCTCCCCTCGTGGGAGCCACCTTGGTTTCCAGACAAAACCAGCTCGTAATTGGAGGCACGATTGGGGTTCTGAGGGTCTGGGATACATGAGTCCCTGGGGTCTCTCTCTCTCTTCCCTCCTGCAGCCCCCACGTGGACATTCCCCCAGTAGCTCCCTGCACCCTCAGATGGTTGGCCTTGAACAGAGGACAGGCCAACTGGGTGTGAGGGAAGGAGGCCACCCAGCCTGCTCTTTGCCTCCTCCCTCCCACGGTTCTGACCGGCCCCTCCCGCTGTGCTGCCCATCATGCTGGTCCCTGAGGCTGGGCCCCTGCCTCTCTCTCCCCTGGCCCAACATCCTCCCCCCACCTCCTGCCTTGTTCATCTCCCCTCCCCACCCCTCGGCCTGCCTCTCTTTACTTTGGTCAGCTTCCCTCACGCCATGCTGAGGCTATTGTCTCAAGGCAGGTGGTGACTGTGCAGGTCACAGGTTATCAGGGAGAAGGGGTCACTCAGTTGGGGTTTCCTGCAGCCAGGGTCATTGTTCGCTTTCTTTTGTTTTCCAGACTACTCGCGGGCAGATTTTGCAGGAATATCGAAAAATCAAAAAGGTAAGTATCTACCCTTTGTGGGCTTGGGGAGGGGGTCAGACGAAGCTGGCTTAAGGTGAGCAGCACTAGAGTCCGGGAGAGGACGGAAAGGGGATGGGCCTTGGCTAGGCTGGAGTCTTGGGTCCTCAGGGCAGTCCCTGCCCCCATTGACAGCTAAGAAGCTCGGCCCGTCCCTCCCTGGGCACCCCAGCACCCTCCAGCTCTCCCACTGCTTCGTGGGTGCAGCCCCCAGGCTCTTTCCGGCTCCCTCCAAGGTCAAGGGAGGAGCCGAAGCTTCCCGCCCCCAGCTGCTAGTCTGGCAGGAATGCCTAGTCAGGGCTCTGTCAGTTCTTGCTCCTCAAGGCCACGAGCTGTGGCTTCACCACGTGTGTGCCCCCGTGTGCCAGGGTGTTTCTCTGCCAGCCAGGTCCCAGCCCAGGAAGGAGACTTTGTGACAGTCTTGCCTCTGACCCTCATCCTGGCAGTGACCGTGTTTCCCAGGATGGGGCTTGGGGGCGGGGGAGGGAGGGACACCAGCCCAGGGCTCTGGCCCAAGGTAGAGCAAGGGTCCCTGTCATTGCTTGGTGGGCACTGGCCTGCAAGTAGGGGGAGTGCGAGCCCGAGGCGACCAGCAGGCTGGCCTGCTTCACACAGGGCACGCTCTGGGGTGGCGGCTGCAGGATGTGGCTCAGCCCTGCCGCTGCTCTCTTGCAGACCAACACCAACTACAGCCAGGAGAAGCACCGCTGCGAGTACCTGCACAGCAAGCTGGCCCACATCAAGAGGCTCATCGCCGAGTACGACCAGCGACAGCTGCAGGCCTGGCCCTAGCCTGAGGCCACGGGGCTGGTGGTCCGGGCCGGCTCCCCATGCCGGGCCAACCCTCCTGGATGGTGGGGGAGCTGGGGGCGGGGGGGGGGGGGGGGGGGGCGGAGTTCCAGAGCGGAAAAAAAGAGATTTATTTAAACAAATAAACACGAGGAAGACACGTTCATCTGAGCCAGCAACGCCGGCTTTCGGGGGAGCCCCTGCAGACCTGGTGCCCACAGGTCACAGATCCAGGTGCGGGGGCCGGCGTCTCATCCCACTCCCCCGGCCCCCTCCCCCACCTCCTGAGGAGCCCCCACCTCTTCTCCGGCCCACAGCCCAAGGGGCTTGAGCTTCCCCCTCCCCGAAAGACTCCAAGGCCAGCCTGCCTGCCTTTTCTAGTTTTATACAAAGACAGCCACTTTTAGCTACTGCTTATGAGACTTCAGTCTATTTTTGTATGAGAGAGAAAGCATCTTTTCTAAACCTGTGCCTCCCCTCCTTGGACACCAGGGTCTAGATGCCGCCCTGTGTCCTTTCTGCAGTATTACAGATGCCATCTGAAAGTCGAGAGTTGCTCCTGAGGGCTGAGGAGAGAACCAAGGAGGGGGTGGTGGGCAGGGGCGGGGGTGCAGCTGATGCCCACGTTTGGCTGTGCTCCCGCCCCGGGCCCTCCCTACAGCCCCGGGCCTCTCCCGGCCCAGGCCCGGACGGGGTCTCTGCTCTAAGGGGGTAGAGGCCCGCCCAGGTCTATTTCGAGAACTCCAGCTGGCCCCAGAGCAGCTGCTGAGAGCCGGAGGGGCAGAGCGGCTCTCGGCCCACCAGGCCTGCCCTGCTATTTCAGGCCCTCAGCTGTAGGGGGTCACTGGGGGTTTTCTGTGCTACGAGCTCACACTGCAACAACAGTGTCGGATTTTCTTTTATTACGTTCTCGATTTCCCCCTTTGCTGCTGCTTTTCTTTTCGCGCTGAGACCGTGTGGTCTCCATGCTGTTGACCTCACTCCATCCCTCAGTCCACTTGTGGGTCTTGGGGTCATCTTAGCAGAGTCACCGCAGGGTTTATACTCAGGGAGGGGCTGGGGGGGGGGAGTTGATGGGGTCCGGGGACCCCCTGAAAGTGAGCTCAGAAAACGTGCCCTGTCCGCCCACTCTGGGCGGGGGGGCGTGGGATCCATGGACACCATCATTGCTGCTTAGTAGCTGTGCCTAGTCTAGTGTCCCCCAGTGTTGGGGGACCACATGTATGTGTGTGTACGTGTGTGTGAGGGCCCCGCCGGGGTGCAGTGGGGACGGAGGCGTGTGTTCACATTCAGGGCCGCATTCGGCGAAGCCACAACCAGGGAAGGCAGACGGAGAGGCTGCAACCTGGAGCCTGGGGTCATGCGCTGGGTGGGTGGGGGGTGCTGTCGCCAACAGTGGTGAGGCAGGGAGAGCAGAAATGCTCACACAGAAAAATGTCTATTTTTCCAAGCCACGGGGACGTCTCCTAACGGTTTCCCAAAGAGCAGGCGCCCTCACGGAGGCACCGGCAGCGTGCCTGCCCCACCCAAGGCTCCTTTCTTGGGACCCCTGGGACACCCCGAGCACCGAGGGAACTGACCCTTCATGTTTCAGTGGTTGTTTTGTTTTTTTTTCATTTGGGATGGAGTGGGATAAGGGTTGAGCAGGCTCCAGGGACCCCCCCCGAGTTCTGCAGACAGCCGCGTTGTACGCCTAGACTGTCCTCAGCCGGACGCGCAGACCCGGGTGAAAAGGGATTATTTAAGGAGCCTGCAGCCCGCGGGGCTGACCCGGCCCTCTGCCCTGGGAACCGGTTCAAGGGACTCTCAGTTGAATTTCCTTTTTGTTGTTGGCTTTTTGTTGTTTTTTGTTGTTGTTGTTGTTTTTCTCCTTTTAAGGAATTATGAAGCTAAGAAAAAGTTTTGTGCTTTGGGGGTTGATGGACAAAAGTTCTAGCTGATTAAATATGGTCTAACTTATTGATACTGTGTTTTGCACCCCCTTTTTAATATTGTACTGTGGAGAAAAACTATTTTGAGCCATGGAGTTGGTGTTTACAAGAACTTTTCACTTTTGCCAAAATGTTACGATTGAAAGGCATCCGCGTCTTCAGTTTCCTATTTTCTTAAAAGATCTAGTGTCCTTTTTGTACACTAAACAGGTGAATGCTGATTTTTTTTCAACCTACAATAAATTTCACTGAACCGAACCTAGCAGCCCGGAGTGCCTGGGTGCGTTTGTGTCTGTCACAGCCAGGGGCCTCCTGGGCCCCTGTGGGGGAGGGCTGGGGTCAGGACTAGACTTGGCCGGCCCCGGAGTAGCCATGGTGATGAGCACACGTGGGGGTGAGGCCGGCAGGTGGAGGCTGACCCAGCGAGGTGATGGGCCCTGCAGGTGCCAAGGCACGAGGCCAGACCACTTGGTCACAGGCAGGAGAGGAATGGACACTGGGGATGTGGGGGCAGCGGGGAGCCAGGGTGGGTGTATGAGCAGGGCCGTGTCCCCGGGTGTGGACAGGGTAGACCAGGCCCAGCAGAGGCCTCCCGAAGTGCCAGAGCCCCCAGGAGCAGGGATCGCGTGGGGCCAGGGGAGCACCCACGTTTGGGGAAATGATGAAAACGGCGGTGACGGCACTATTTTATTGTTTCTCCCAACTAGGCCGGCTCGCTGGGGCCGCCCCTGTGCCCATGATGGGGATGGGGACGCTGAGGCCCAGTGGAATCCCACAGGCCCGGGATGCCAGCAGGGATGGCTGTCCTTGTCCCATGTTCCAGGTGAGGAGCTGAAGGCAAGGCAGGGGTCAGGGTCCTGTTCTTGAAGGACGTGGTGCGGGTGGGTGTTTATCTTAGCAAGGAAAAATAGATAAAGAGTAAGACTGGGATTAAAGGGGTCCAGGGGTCAGGGGCTGTGGGCCTTAGCCTCTGGGACAGCCCTGCTGGCCAGCAGCCTTGGTCCGAGTTCTAAGGTGGCCTGGGAATCCAAGGGGCGCAGGAGACAAGGTCAAGCAGGCCCTGTGGGGCAGAGTGTACCCTGCTCCCCGGGCGGCCTGCCCGTACCGTTCTTCTCGGGGATAACATCTCTCTCCCCCACGGTCCAGAGTCCAGGGCCAGCGTCTGCCTCCTTCAACCCCGTCACGCCTCAGCTTCGCCTTGCCCACCCGACTCCCTAGGCCCTCCACCAGACTCCCCTGCAGCCCCCGTGCCTCCCAGGGTGGCCGTCACCCCCGGCACCTCAGCGGCAGGCAGTCCCGTGACCATCCTTCCCGAGCCAAGGACGTCACAAGTCCAGCCCCCCAGCCCCAGAAGGGTCTTCCCAAGCTCACAATCTGTACCGTGGCCGAGGGGCTAGGGGCCGCCCACCATTCCGGCCACTTGTTGGACGACATCCCCAGGTGTCATCTTGCCGGCACTCTGATCCCACAATCCCTCCTGTGCGCCGGGCTCCACCTGGGCACTGGCACTCGGTGGCTGAGACAGCCCTGCCCCTGCCCTCGAGAGCCCCACCGGGGTCCCCAGGTGGTCCCTGCGAGCACTGTACGGTGCCCATTTGTCTGCCAGGATTAGAAGCAGCCCGAGGCCACGTCCCTCCCAGCCCCCCACCCAGCCACCCCACTGCCCTTCCGGGGAGCCTGTCTGGGTCAGCTCTGCCCCCACCATCTCATCTTCCTGGCACCTCCCGCAGGCTGCCCAGTGAATGCTAGGGCTCCCCAGGCCTGGGGCTGGGGACCTCTCTGGTCTCCGCACACATTCCCAGGTCACTTGTCACTTGGAGGCACAAGCTCCCTCCAGTCCTCTGGCACCTACTGGATTTCAATTCTTGGAGCTGGCATCAGACCCCACAGGTTAAGGGCTCAGTCCCACGCAAGACCGCCCCGACCTCAGACACCTGCCACAAGTCTCGGGCCACCCAAACTTCTGACCCACTGGCTATACATCAGGGGTTCCCTCGGCTCCCCCCCTTGGTTTGCCAGAATGGCTCACAGTGCTCAGGAAAACACTCCCAACAGCCGGAGGAGGTAGATGGTGAAGGCAGGGAGCAAAGAATGGCACTGGGCTTCCATGCCTTCTCCAGATGTGCCACCGCCCATCATGTGGGCTTCCCGAGCCCTCCTTGTTGGGTTTTTGCACAGGCTCCGTTATGTACATATGATGAAATCACTGGCCGTTGGTGACTGAACTCAATCTCCAGCCAGGAACTGGGGACGAAACCCAAATATTATACAATACGCCCTCCCTCCGGCCTCGAGGGTCTGCCCTTGTCCCCAGACCGCTTCTCTTCCCTCCCACCCGGCCACCTTTCCATCTGCCCCCGAACCCACTCCCCCAGGTTTTTGCCTGGGCAGTCCTTCATATCTCCCCATGAGAGATGTCCTCTTGTCTCAAGAACCTTGCAGCAACCACCTCCTCCAGGCAGCCTGCCCTTGCCAGACCCTATCTGTGAGTTGCCTCTGGCTAGGTAGGGGTGCCCCACTGTACTTCCGACTCCCCTACACTGGAGCCCCTTGAGGGCAAAGCCTGGAGCCAGAGTCTTGGAGCCCACAACCCCCAAGGCCAGGCCCTGACCATGTTTCCTGCGAACGTTCCCAACTATCCACCTTTTGGGTCAGCTCCAGTGGTGGAAACTTTCCAGCCGGAGGAGGCCGCTTGTTTTGGAAAGTTCCTGGGGGAGCCGCCCCCGCCCGCCCGCCGGGTTCCCACGCTCCCTTATCACTGGGTGCTAGGGGGGCGCCGTGCTGTGCCTGCCTAGCTCCTCCCCAGCTGACCTCGTTGGTCCTGCCCACCCCCTCCCTTCCGCTGCCCTCTGACCAAACACCGGCCCCCTCCAGCCTGGCCCTGCCAAGCCCTCCTGCCACAGGTAGGGAAACCGAGGCCTCGCAGCGCCCCCTACACGCACCTTGTGAGCCCTGTCGGGAGTGTCTTCTGCTCAGGAAGGGGGAGGCCGAGGCGGCCTAGGCTGAAGCAGTGTTTGGCTCGGGAGTCAAGAGTTCTGGCCTTAGTTTCCACTGCAGTATCTCGGACCCAGGTGCCCAGCCCCCCCTGCCCTGCTCCAGCTCCACCTTTGCCTTGTGGCTGGGCCTGGCGCGCTCTCGCAACCATTATTGTCCTCTTTTGCAAAATGAGGCAAAGTGGCCGAGCGCCTTAAGCGACTGTGGTGCGAAGTGAATCCACGCGCTCCGTGCTCGGGCCGGGGTCTGTAGCCCACGTGGATGTCCTGCCGCGCCAGGCAGGGCGGGAATCCCAAGGGCGGTGATGGCTAAGGTCTCCCGGGGCCTTGAACCCGAATCTTAGGCAGACGCGCCCCTCCTCCCCGCGCGCCCCTCCTCCCTGGCGCGGGTGGGGTGAGGGGCGGGGCGTGGGCGGGGCCGCGGCTCTTTTCTCTGGAGTTCGCGCGCCCCGAGCCCTCGCCGTCCGCCACTGTCCGAGTTGACTCCGCGCCGGTGAGTGCGTCCCCGGGTTTGGTGCGGGCTCTCCGGGGACCGCAGTCGCCTCGGTCCGCCGGCTCCCGTGTCCCCGCTGACCTGCCCATCCTACGCCCCTAGCTCTCCGCGATGGAGGCCACAGCCGAGTTCGTGGTCGAAAGCCCCGACGTGGTCTACGGCCCTGACGCCATCGAGGCTCAGTACGAGTACCGGACAACGTGCGTCAGCCGCGAGGGCGGTGTCCTCAAGGTAGGCAGGGGACCAGGAGTTGTGGGGTGGGAGTGGGGGAACTAGGGAGCCAGGAGGGGACGGGAATGACCCAACGTCTGTGGGCCTGTCCCTGCAGTAAGAGGGGGGTGTGGCCCCAGACTCACTGCACCGCCCGTCCCCAGGTATACCCCACGTCCACGCGCTTCACCTTCCGGACCGTCCGGCAGGTGCCCCGGCTCGGGGTCATGCTCGTCGGCTGGGGTGGGAACAACGGCTCCACGCTCACCGCTGCCGTGCTGGCCAACCGGCTGCGCCTGTCCTGGCCCACGCGCACCGGCCGCAAGGTGGGGGGTCGGGTGGGGCTTGGCCTTGGCCGGAGTCGGTGCGGGAGGGAGAAGGGCCTCTAGGGGGCGGAGCTCTACGAAGGAGGGGGGGCCCTCAGGGGGAGGAGCCTAAGGTGCCGGCCGGCTCCCGTGGCGGGGGGAACCTCCTCCAAACGGGGAGCCGCTTCTGCGGCTGAGGCGTCCAAAAGTAAGGCGGAGCTTGAGGATGCCGGGCGGGGCCCTGGCCGGCCAGCGGCCCACGCCACGCCCCACCTCACTCCGCCCCGCCTGCCGCCCCCCAGGAGGCCAACTACTACGGCTCGCTGACGCAGGCCGGCACCGTTAGCCTGGGCTTGGACGCCGAGGGCCAGGAGGTGTTCGTGCCCTTCAGCGCACTGCTGCCCATGGTGGCACCCGACGACCTCGTGTTCGACGGTGGGCGGGGCCCTAGGCAGGGGCGGGTGGGAGGCGGGGCCTGGAGGGGCCTAGGTTCCGGGCTGGGCTGAGCTTGGGGGTGTTAGCCTCCCACCCCGCACACCCCGCCGCAGGCTGGGACATATCATCCGTGAACCTGGCTGAGGCCATGCGGCGCGCGCAAGTATTGGATTGGGGACTGCAGGAGCAACTGTGGCCACACATGGAGTCCCTCCGCCCCCGGCCCTCTGTCTACATCCCCGAGTTCATCGCCGCTAACCAGAGTGCGCGTGCGGACAACCTCATACTTGGCACTCGCGCCCAGCAGGTGCAGCCCCGCCCCAAGCCCTTTGTCCCTTGCCACTTGTTGCTCCCGCCGTTTGCCCCCACGTTCTCTATCCGTCTTTTGTCTTCACGCTCCCATCCTGAGGGTCCACACCTCACTCCGCACTTGGGCAACTGAGTCGCCCAGACCTCTCCAGATCGAGGGGGCCTGTACAACCTCCTTCCCTCCCCGCCCAGTTGGAGCAGATCCGCAGGGACATCCGTGACTTCCGGTCCAGCGCTGGGCTCGACAAAGTCATCGTCCTGTGGACAGCGAACACGGAGCGCTTCTGCGAAGTGGTCCCAGGCCTCAATGACACTGCTGAGAACTTGCTGCGTACCATCCAGGTGGGGGTGCACACGGGGTTGGAGAGGGGCCAGGGCCAGAGCCCCAAAGAACCCCTCCGTGCTGACTGCCCGCCTACGTCCGCAGCTGGGCCTGGAGGTGTCGCCCTCCACTCTCTTCGCTGTGGCCAGCATCTTGGAGGGCTGTGCCTTCCTCAACGGGTCCCCGCAGAACACGCTGGTACCCGGGGCCCTCGAGCTTGCACGTCAGCGACGCGTCTTCGTGGGTGGAGACGACTTCAAGTCAGGACAGACCAAGGTCAAGTCCGTACTGGTGGACTTCCTTATCGGCTCCGGCCTCAAGGTGCGTGGGCCCCGGGGGGTGCACGGCGCGGGAGGGGGTGCTTGGACCCTAGGCGCCGGGGTTGTGCGCTGCGGGGCCTGCAGCTGCCGCGGGGCCCCTTTTTCCCCGCAGACCATGTCCATCGTGAGCTACAACCACCTGGGCAACAACGACGGGCAGAACCTGTCGGCGCCGCCACAGTTCCGCTCCAAGGAGGTGTCCAAGAGCAGCGTGGTGGATGACATGGTGCAGAGCAACCCGGTGCTCTACGCACCCGGCGAGGAGCCCGACCACTGCGTGCGTGGGCCGTGGGCCGTGGGCCGCTATGGGGGTGGGGTGGGGTGGGGCTCCCGGCCGAGGAGGGCGGAGACCCCTGTGACCTCGTGCTGCCCTCCAGGTGGTCATCAAGTACGTGCCGTACGTGGGCGACAGCAAGCGTGCGTTGGATGAGTACACGTCGGAGCTGATGCTGGGCGGCACCAACACGCTGGTGCTGCACAACACGTGCGAGGTGCGGGGCCCGCCGGGCCGGGAAGGGGGCTGCCCACCGGCCCCCCCCCCCCACCTTCTGACCCCCCCCCCCCCCCCCCGGCCCCACAGGACTCGCTTCTGGCCGCGCCCATCATGCTAGACCTGGTGCTGCTGACCGAACTGTGCCAGCGAGTGAGCTTCTGCACCGACGCCGACCCCGAGCCGCAGAGCTTCCACTCGGTGCTGTCGCTGCTCAGCTTCCTCTTCAAGGCGCCGCTAGTGCCCCCGGGCAGCCCGGTGGTCAATGCGCTCTTCCGCCAGCGCAGCTGCATCGAGAATATCCTCAGGTGCGCCCTGGCCTTGGGGCTCCCCGTCCCAGGCCCAAGTGGCCACAGGGATTCTAGGGATCGGAGGCCGCGGGGTCCACCGGCTGCGGAGTCCGGTCCCCGCTAACCCCCGGCCTTTTCCCCAGGGCCTGTGTGGGGCTCCCGCCACAGAACCACATGCTTCTGGAGCACAAGATGGAACGCCCCGGCCTCACGCGAGGGGGGCCCGTGGTCGCTGCCTGCCCTGTGCCTTGCAAGAAGGGACCGGCGCCAACTGCCCCCAACGGCTGTACGGGTGATGCCAACGGGCACTCGCAGGTTGAGGCACCCCAGATGCCCACCACTTAAGGCCATGGTCCTTCTTCTGCCCCCAAACTCCGGCCTCCATTGCCCCTCAGGACCCAACCTTTCCAAGACCCCTAAAGACAATAAAGCCAGTGCCACTACGGCCACAGCATCACCTGTGGGTTCTTGGCGCCTGCGACCTAATCCTAATCACCCCCACCCCCCCCCCCTCTAGACCCCATTTCCCGTCCAACCTACCCTTCAAAAACTGATGTCCCAAATCTTGAGACTTCCAGAACCCTGAAGCCTTTGCCTAACCCCATGATGGAGGGTGTGGCTGCAGGCCAAAGTGAAGAAATCTCAGACCAGATACCAAAAACCAAAACCAAGTTACATTTATTGATGGGGCCCACCCCCTGCTGTCCAGGGGAAAAGAGGTCCCCAGGGAGCCCCCTTGGACAAAATAGAAATGGCAGGAAGGTCCTATACATGAAAGAACGTCTCTGAGGTCCTTGCGTTTTTTCTTTTTTGTTTTGTTTTGTTTTTTTTATAAAATGAGAGTCCTTCGTGCGGGGCCTCCCAGCTGTCCAATCCTTGAACTGGAGTACAGTCGCCCGAGGTGTGACCTCAGACCCTCACCCAGCAGACTGCCCGAGCCCCTGGACCTTGGTCCCAGGCAGGGGCACTGGGCAGAAGCCGAGGCCGGCAGTGGGCAAGGGGCTACTGCCCCATCACACGCTCATGGTCATCCCCGGCGAGTACTGCGGAGAGACGAGGGGGTGGCGCGCGGAGGCGGGCTCAGCTCCGGCCTAGGCTGGGACCCGCCCCCCCCGGGGAGAAGAGGGGACGGGGCGGGGCGGACGTGGGGGGGGGGGGGGAGACAGGTGGCGAAGTGTGGGGAAGCCGCCCTGGGGTGCGGGTCCCAGGGTGGGGTTGGGACGGGGGCGGGCCGGTGAGATAAGGGCGGGAGTGAGGGAAGGGGGGAGAGGGGAGGGGAAGGATGACGCGGCCGCCCCCCCACCTGGCCCGCCGCGGTCACGGTCTTGCTCTGGCCCCCCGGCCGCCCCGCCGGGGCCTGCCCGCCAGGCCCCTCCGGCCCGACGCCGCCGCGGGGGGGGAGTCGACGCAGTCGCTTACGCTTTCGCTCGGGAACGGGTGCAGGAAGGTCCCGGCGGCCGCCATCTCGCCGTCGTCCCGCGGGGTGCCCGGGGCGTTGCTCAGGCCGGCCACGGCGCCGGGGGAGCTCTGGGGGCGGCCGCGGTCAGCGCGGTACTCCCCGCCCCGCGGGCCAGGCCCTGCCCACCGCTCGTCCCGACCTGGACTAGGCCTCACCGCCCTGGTCAAGCCCGCATCCCCGCGCCCCGGGAGCCCCAGGCCCCACCCCACGCAGGAGCGCGGCCCCTCACCTTCGGCAACCCGTCCATATCGCCCGAGCCTGTGGACCGACAGACGGCGGACCGCGGCTCAGACGCGCCTGCGCCAGGCCCGACTCCCCCCCCCCCCCCCCCCCCCCCCCCCCCGGGAGCCCAGGGTCAATCGACCCCCTCCTCGAACTTCCCCCGCCCCCAGGCCCAGCCTGCTGGGGATCTCGGACGGAGGGCCCGGGCAGGGGTCAGTGATGGCACTCATGCTTTAGTTACAGGAATCCTCCCCCCAACGCAACCCCTGCCACTGGGCCGCCTGCGGAAGCTCGGGGCACAACTGGGTCGCCAGAGGAGAAACGGGGTTGGATGGGCGGGAGCATCCGCCAGGGGGCGCAAAAGGCTTGTGAAGCAGCCTGGTTGGGGAGTGGGGCGGGGGGCGGTCTCCGGACGCCCACTCACCCAGGGATCCGTTCACGTGATGAGGCTCCATCGCACTCATGGCCGCCATGGGACCCTCCGGACCAGGGCCAAGTGGGAACTGCGGGCAGCGGGGCAGCGTGGGATTAGGGCCACCAGACCCCCAGTGGGGCCACTACTTTCTGCAGCCCCCACCCCGGAGCCCCCTCCACTCACATTAGCCCTGCCGGCGCCCGGCCCAATGGGGTTCATGATAGTGTACATGTTCTCGCTGGAGTTGGTGGAGTCTGGGGGAGATATTGGTGCATGAGGGGAAGAAGCGTGACGACTTCTCCAGGAACACCCTCCCTGTACCCCACCCGGGCTGTACCACCTCCAGGGCTGGGCATGATGGGTGTTCCAGGGGGCCCGCCTCCTCCTGGGGGTCCCTGCGCAAGGAGGGAGACAGAGAAGGTGAGAAAGACCCCCCCACACACACACACACATCTGCCACCCACAACCCCTCCCCCCAGGCTTGAGCGGCACAGCCACGGCCCTGCTGGGCCCCACTCACCGTGTAGCTGCCGGGGGAGGAGGAGGAATAGGGGATCTGGGGAGAAGGGAAGCTATGAGCAGTCGGCCCGCTCTACCCCTCACAGACCGCTATCATCTTCCCCCGGCCCTCCGGGCCACCACTCACCGAGTTTCCGCTGGGGCTGGCCCATGGGCCTCGCACTCCAGGGCCCCTAGAAGAGACAGTGGGTGGACCCTGAGGCGAGGCCGGGTGGTACACGGCCCCCCACTACGCACTGTCGCCCCCCCACCCTGCTGCCCCGTGTGCCCCCAAACAGGCCCGCAGCGCAGCAGATGTTGGCCGGGTCAGCCTTCGTCCCTCACCGGCCTTTGGGCCTCAGTTTCCCCACCCGACAGCAGAGTAATCGATATCCAGAGCATTAACAATGGCCAGTGCAGATTGAGCCTGCCCCGGCCCACCCAGCCGGTGAAGGTGGGTGATGGCCCACGTGGGCACACGCCAGGGGTTCTCCCAGAGCCTTACATGTTCATGGTGGGCAGGCCCGGGCCAGCGAGAGAGTTGGGTGGGGGCCGCATGCCACCTCCATAGCTCTGGGAAAGCAAAAGGGCTGTGAGTGGCCAAGGTGTGGGGGGAAGGCCCCGAGGCGTACCCCCTCTCCCGGACCCTGCCCTCACCTGGGGTCCAACGCCGGCCATGCCCCGTGGAGGTGTCACCCTCTGCATCGGGCCCATGCTCGGATGCCCTGAGGTGGGGACAGAAGGAGGGGGGCTCAGGCCAGTAACACTCCCCGGGGTGGACCCGGGCCGGATGGGGGTCGTTCTGCACCGTGAGACAGCAGGGAGGAGGCATTCCGAGCCGGGGTCCCGATGAGTGGAGGGGGAGGCAGCAGCTGGAGCTTCCCTACTCACCCTGAGCACGCGGGGAGGGTTCCATGGCACCAGGGAGGAGGGGCTGGGAGCCGGGGAGGCCCACCGGAGGCTGCGGAGGGGGCGTGGCAGCAGTGAGCGAGGGCACCGCCACCCTGGCCCAACTCCTGGCCCCCCTCCCCTCATCCCTCTCTCACCTGACTCGGCATCCGCAGGGCGGGCCGGGGGCCCCCTGGGAACCGCGGTGACATGAAGGGCTGGAAGAGGTGGGCCGGGGATCAGCACCTCCCACCGCCCTGTTCGCCTCCCAAAGCTACCCCGTTCCTGCGGCGCCCCGGCCCCCAGCCCGGACAGCCCCCTCTTCCTGGACCAGTCAGCAGACGGCAGCCAGCCAGTGCGGTGGGGCCGGCGGCTCGAGTTGCTAGGACGTGCGTGTGGTGAAGGGGCGGGGCGTCACAGGTCCTTACCTGAACGTGAGGCCCCATCATGGGGGCGTTGGGGTTGTGGGGGGGCTGCTGGGAGTCGGGGGGGCCCTAGGAGGACAGAACCAGGTGGGTTGGGAAGAGCGAGGTCCACCGAAGCTTCACTGCTTTCAGTGGCCTTGCTGGGCGTGGCCAGGGAGGGGGGAGGGGATGCCATGGAGGCGGGAGGGTGGGCCAGTCCTGCACTCCCCCTAGGGCAAGACGGGGTTTGGGGTGAAGGGCTCTACGGAAACAGTCAGGGGCAAGACCCACGGCTCAGAGAGCCACGCTCTAAGGCTCTTAGCAACCTGGCACGCACAGACCAACTGCACAGAGACCCCGCCTTCTCCTGGCCTGGGACCCAGCTCAAGCGGCCCCTCCCCCGCTGGCTACACCAAAACCCAGATGCAAAAACCCACGCACTGACCACCCTCCCATTCCAGCCTGGGAGGGCCGGCAATTCCACCGGCAATTCCAGCCTGCCAGGGCCTCTCCCCACATGAGACCCCCAACCCCATCATTGCCCGCACCTGTCACCCTGACATAACCACTCAAGAGTTGCAGAACAGGGGGCACCAGCCCTGGCTGTACCTGGAAGAAGCCGGGTGCCATGGGGCCCGCTGCCATTGCGTCGTTGGGGGCCATGCTCCCCATCACTGGACTAGGGGCCGCTACAGAGCTCTGCAGGGGTGGGGAATACCATGAAAACCAGGTCAGGTCACTTCCTGCTTGAGTGTCCTCTCCTTTCCAAAAGCAGCCCACTCCACTGCACAAGGAACCTGGACCATCTGACCACCTACCCATGCAGGTGACGATGCCTGGAGGGTCCTCTAGGTGCAGCTGCCCCTGTCCCCACCCACGATTAGCAACCCTGACTTGGCCTCCTCCTCAGATGCGCTATGTGGCGTCAGGATGGGCTTTGCCTCTTTGCTGCACCCAAGACGCTGGAGGTGATCAGGGCCCTGCCAGGCTGAACCCACAGCCCAGGAAGGAGGCCAGGATTCCCAGTTCCTAAGGAGTCAGTCCCAAGCCCGAGGATCTGGGGGTCTGAAAATGCCAACAACCCAGGGCTCCAGTTTGTTCCTTCCGTCTGAATTTAACCTCAGACTAGTGGGGGCACAGTCCCTAACTCTAGGCCCATCCCGGTAGGCTGGTGAGGCAGATAAGCTAGACCCCCAGCTCTATCCAAGACACCTAAAAACCAACTGGCAGCTTCAAGATGAACCTCCCTTCCAGAAGGCTCCTCCTTGAAGCGGCTGCACACACCAATCCCCCTCCTCCTCCAATAGGGAGGGAAATGAAGAGGAGGACTACTGGGGTGGGGTCTTCAGGCTCCTGACTTCAGATGGAGGAGAGGAGATGACAGGGTGCCAGAGAGGGGAGTTCCCATGTCAGCCAAGGGCGGAGATGCTGGTGGCAGGCCAGAGCTGGCAGGGGGGCAGGCTGACAGGCCACTTCCTCTGGTCGGTTCCAAGTCCCAGGCCTGTCTGCCTTTGGGGCCCACAGAGCAGGGAGGAGAAGGGGAAATGGAGGCCTAGTTTACAGGGCAGAGGGGACACATCAAAGGACAGGGAAGGAGGAGGACTCTGCAGGGACTGAGTAGAAAAGAGAAGAGTAGTTCTCTGGGGGCCCCTTGACTCTGGTCTGTCTGGATCATCTGCCCCCACTCCAGGCCTGACAGGACCCAAGAGGAAGGGTCTGGTCTGTGCGGGTCATTGCCGTCCCTGGGGCTAGCACAAGCCATCACACAAGGGATGCTCAGGAATTTGAGGAACTGCAGCCACTTGGGTTCAGAGGAGTTAAGCATTTTGCCCACGGTCACACAGCATTTCCTGCCCTACAGAAGTGGGGAGAGGGCCCCTTGGCTGGGGCAGGGCAGGGCAGGGCCCCTGGAGACATACCCTTCCGCCTGGGGAATGCAAGCTGCCCCCCTTCCTGTCCCTTCTCAAAGGTCAGCCTCTGAAGGACTCCAGGCCCCAAACTGGGGAGGTATGGGTGGGAGTCTCCCCGGGCCTATGGTGACTGAAAGCACTCCCAGGGCCCATTGCAAACCTTTTGAAAGCCCAAGAGACCCTAGGAGTGAGGGGGGATAAAGCTTTCAGCCCCCCCTCCAAGCTGCCACCCCCCCCCCTTCCTCCACCTCATGCCCTCCCACAGATACAGCCTTACAGCCGAACAGCTATTCTCGCAGGCGCCTGCCTCAGTGGCTGAACAGGGGCACCTCTGAACCTTAGGTCTATCCACCCCCGCCCCCCACCCCCACCTACCCCACAGGGAGGGTGGGAGAGCAGTCCCCCTCCTTTTGAGCCACAACAGGCGCCAGAGCATTTCCTGGTCGGGAGGGCGGAGGTGGGGGCAGCTGCTTTCTGGGCTGCGGACCACGAGATGTGGGGGCAGGGAAAAGATGGGGCACCCCTCACCCCCTTGTAGCTTCCCAATTCTAGGCCCAGAAGGGTTAATATGGGGCGGTCCACTCTCCCTGGCGGGTGGCCCAGCTAGCCCGCCCCCCCCACGTCCATCATCCACCCGGAGACGCCCTGGCCCAACCTGCGTTGCTATGACGACGGGTTGGGCGCGCTAGCGTTTCCTGGAGATGCCGAGGTCGGCAGCAGAGCCGGGAGGGGCGAACTGAGTCCCCACTCGGAGGCCCCCCCACGCACACCGACCACGTAGAGGAGGCAAGCAGGGCGCTAGAGCAGCGGCCGGGCAGGATGTGCGCCCGCAGCCACAGAGAACCCGCCACCCCGGGGCCAGGTCGCTACCCACCGCGGGCGGGGCGGGGCGGGGGGGTCCCCACCCCCCCACCCACGTCCGCTGTGCCCGTGCCATCTCCCCCTACACCCCACGCCACGCGCGCTCCGCTGCCATGGTAACCGGCGCGCTCCCGGGAAGCGCGTTCCCCTCCGTGTGAAGAACCAAGCACTCCGCCCTCCTTGCCCTCCCTCGAGGCGCCCTGAGAGGCCGCTGGAGTCGCGGGCAGAGGCAAAGCCCGGGCGGAGAGGGAAGGGGAGCTGAGCAGACCGGGAGGGGCTAGGGCTCGACTGGGAAGGGGCGCCCTCACGGAGTCAGGCACGCACACAACTCCAGACACCCCTGGAGCCCCAGTTCTGGCAGGAGAGGGACAGGGGGGCAGCACACGAGCAGTGGGACCCAACAGGGACCAACAGTATGACCCCAGCTCCCAAGCACAGCGTAAGGCGCGTGAGGAGCGTCTTCAGGGACAAGAAGAAGCCTTACCCCTCTGGGGCCGCACTCCCGCCCTACGAAGGCCTGCACTGGGCAGGGGAGGGGATGCATTATGCGGGGAGGCGGTGCACAACCTTGACCAATTGCAGAGCGAGATGGGGACCGCCACGCCCTGGGAGGCCCGAGGGGGCACAGCGGGGAGGATTGCTCAGGACGCGAGGACGGCCGTCGGAGTGTGGGCGCACAACGGGGAGGGGGGTGGGAGGGGGGAACTCGCCTAGAGCTGCCCGCCCCTGGACGCCAGCTGAGCTGCCGCTTCCCCCTTGAGTGGGCCCGGAGCCCCCAAGCCTTTCCTGGCCAACCAGAGACCTCTCGGAGAAGCCGGGTGGCCAAGCCCCACACCCAAGGCCAAGAAGATAAAGGCAGGGGCTGCCATCTGCGCGTGACAAAATGCCACCAGCCCTTTCATGTCATGCCCTTTCCTCTTCAGACAGGCCTCTGACCCCCACTCAACCCAGAGGGAAACTGAGGCCAAAGAGGTAGAGTCAACAGCCTCAGCCACCAAGCAAAGTTAGGAGGTGTGCCCACTGCTGGGCCTCTACCGCTCAAGGGTGCACCTGCCAGTTAGCCAACCCCCACCCCCACTCCCGCCTGCACCCAGAAAGGCTGGGGCGGGAGGGGACATGCAGTAGTGGCCCCAACCCTGTCCCCCGCCACACATATAGACACACACACACAAACTACACATACACAGCTAGGCAGATGGGGAGGCAGGAGCTCCTGGCTCCACGGGGGATTCAGATGATGGAGAAGAGAGGCGGGACCGGCCTCAGGAAGGTATGGGGGGGGGCTGTGGGGGCCCTCAGGAGCTGAGCGCAGTGGAAGGACCTCCCCCATCTTGTGAGTATCCCTATACTGAGTAGAGGGAATACGGACTCCCCAGAAGTGGCCAGATCCCAGATCAATCCCCACAGCCAGACCCACTTGGCCACCCAAGCCAGCCTCAGGCCACACAGGACCCCAAGGCCACAGGCCCAGAAACCTGCCCATGCCCACGAGCCCTGGTCCCAGTCCCCGGGGCAGGGACTCACGTAGTCCTGGAAGGCCTTGGCCTCATTTGAGTGCTCACACGCCTCTCTGCGGTCAGGTGCTGCACAGTACAAGTCCCAGAACACGCTGTGGGCGGCAGGGGGGGGAGGGGGGGACGATGGTTTCCCCACACGTCCCCACCCAGCCCCCCTCCGTGGCCCACCCTGGCCAGCCTCACACGCACCACCACCAGGAATGCAGGAACCCTGGGGGCTCCCCCAGCGTAATGTTCTTCTCCCATCGGATCTGCAGGGGGAAGGCAAGACAGTGAGAGGGCCCTGCCTGACCCCTTCCAACCTGGGGCAGCCCTAGCCCAGCCTGGTGCCTGGGGAATGCTGGGGCAGGGGACCAGTAGCCCAGAGCAAGGGAGCTGGGAGGGGGCAACTATGTGAGGGGCAGGTAAGGGGGCACAGATCGTCAGATGGCCAGGCAGATGCCTGGACACCAGTCCACGGGCCCTGATCCACCCCAGCCCTCAGTTCCCAGGGCCAGCAGAGGGACACCCCAACCCATCTGGAAAGGAGATGGAGAGGACCCCAGGGTATGGGTGGTAAGGAAGGGCCCAGCTTAGGGGGGGATCTCTGCCTGGCCAGGCTGGCTTACCTCGGACAGAAAGGTCTGGGCTGACTTCTGGGCACCAACGTGCAACAGGTACTCGTATACATAGAGTGCCAACCTGCAGGCAGGCAGAGGGGAGGCTGGCTCAGGCCTGGGGCGAGCCCCACAGTCCCAAGGATCCCTGAGAGAGGCCCTCAGTGAGCCCCTCATGACGCCACTCCCGGCCTCACTCACTGCCCCCTGCTGGTTCCCCAATCACCCACATCTCCCCCACCCTGACAGGTGATGACCTCAGTTGCTCAGACCAGCCAACTCTACATATCCATCAATACCCAGCCTGCAGGCCCTTCTTCTAGGCAACGCTCTCAGCAGTCCATAACCCCCCACTTGCAAACCAAACTCTGCTCTGTTAAACACCAAGTCCTGGCCCCATCCCGCCAACGCTGAGACCCAGAACAGCCTTGGTCCCGGGGAGGTTTTCTGCCCAGGAGAAAGGGCTCCCGGATGTCGCTCCAGACTATGCCCTGGGTAGGGTCTCCCAGCCAGTACCCTAGACCATGTGGCCAGGGCCGGCACCTAATTCCCTCCCAGCCTTGCCTGCTAGGGGCCCTCTTCCAGGTGTCCCTGGACCCCCGTTCTCTTTCTCAGGATCAGCGCCCATCCACCAGTGGTGGCCATGACCCATCTATACCAGCCCTCCAGGGAGAGTCTGGAGAAGTGAGGGTAGCGAGGGGCAGTGGGGCCAGCAGTGCCACTTGGCTGCCACGGCACCTTGTCGAAACACAGTGCCGGGTAACCTTAGACACACCAACCTGGCCACGGCCCACCCCAAGAACAGGCCACCTTCCATCGGCAGTGTCCTCCACGGTCCACGTAGGAAGGCCGGCCCTTCCACGCCACCTTCCAAGCCTCTCCATCCTCAGCCTCCACGCCCCCTCATCAGTCCTCCACACCAGCAAGCAGAGAAACAACTTCCTGGCCCCTGGGGTCACCCATTTCCCAACCATCCACTCCACAGTTACTGGCCCCTCCCAGTGCTCCCAGGGACCTTACTGCCCGTCCAGGTCCCATGTGGGCTGGGGGGTATAGGGTCCAGATCCAAGACTGGGGACTCCTCAAGGGCTGGCCTGAGCTGGAAGGCCTTCTAGTACGCCTCCCCACTCGGCTGGCCGCCCTTCCCTGGCTGAGGGCCCCATCCTAAAATAACCCTCCTTTGTCTCATGTTCCTGCTCTCTCCCCACCTTCCCAGCCAGGCTTCTTGATCCTCACATACCCGCCCCCCATCAGATCACTCCCCCTTCCTCAGACCTCACAGAGGCAGTTCTGGCCATTCTGTCCTGGCCCCCAGTCCCTGCCCCACCCCATGGGTTCTGTCCTTGGCCTGGATCCTCTTCCTTCATCCAGCGCCTCCCTGTGCAATGAACGCAACAGACACCTGTACCTCTGCAAGCCACCTGCTGGTGGGCAGAGAGGGACACAACAATACATAGGAGAAGCTAAGTTATATGGTGGGCCGGAAGGTTGTGCGTGCTAGGGAAGGGCAAGAGGGGGACGTTAAGGGGTTGGGGTGGGCAGCTGTCCCAGGGTGAGGTGGGCCCCTGGCTCACACCACACCAAATGAGCTGCGACAGCCACCTACAGGGACAGGGCACAGAGGGGTAGAGTTCACGGTGCTCACGCAACTCCAAGTGTGGGTTTTCCTCAAGACTGGCTGCGGATTCCCCCACATCATCGCACCCCTCTCAGCCTTCCTGGCCCCATGGCCCCATGGCCAGGTTTACCTGTCCAATTCACTCCTGTGACTCTTCCTTTCTGGAGGCTTCCTGAGCCTTCAAGGGGCCTGCATCTGCCAGCCCTGTGTCCATTAGTGAAGGAACGAATGTGAAAAGCCAATGGCCTGAAGCAGAGCCAACCAGCCCAGGCCTACCAGCTACCCCACCTTCCAGGTAAGGAGAGGCTGAGAGAGGTCTGGTCAGTCCCTCACCCATTTCGGGGGTTGCTGCAAGGAGCAGGAAAGTCTGAGGTGAGACGTCCAGAGACAAGGAAGCAAAATGAGGTGGGGGAACCCAGGTAGATGGGGTAAGGGTAGGGGTAGTGGGGGGCTGCCGTCTTGCCCTGGGGGAATTCTAGCTCAGTAAGCCCCCTGAAGAAATACCCTTGGCTCCCACCACAACCACCAAGGGGTCTACACTGCCAGCCATTGGGTCCTCCTATACCTCCCTTTGCCCTTGACTGTTCAGCAGTGACATGTGACCCGGAATGCAGGTTCAGGAGCCCACCTCTGCCTGCCCCCCACGCCCCTGTGATCTGGCTTGGGTGGTCTGGCCTTGACTCACAAAGGTACAAGGGTGCACACACGTGCACAAATAATATCCACCCAACCATAGCCCTGAGATCACCGCACTTACTGAATTTAGGGGGAAAAGACTTAAGGAAAAAGCTCTTCTCTCCTGATTCGGAGCCTTCTTCCTGCCTCCTCTAGCACACGCTTGGCCCAGGCCACTAGCATCTCTTACCTGGATTTCGACAGCCCCCCCCCCCCCCGCCCCCTTCCAGGGGCTGCGCTCTCCCCAGCCCCTAGTGTCTACACACACACATCCCGGAACACTCCCCCTTCACTGCCCCAACACACATACACTGGCCATCCTCCACCTCAGGGCCTTTACCCAGGGTGTTCACCCACCTCCAACGCTTCCACCTAGAGACCGGTGTAGCTCAAATGTCACCCGTCAGTCTTTCCTATCACACCTAACACCACCTGCCCCATCCGCCACCGCCCCCCCCCCCATCACCTTATTTATCCCCTTCCGACACATAGGTCTCTGCTCTCTGCCTGCAGCTCCTTCTGGAATGTAGCTTCGGAGGGGGCCGGGGGTGGAGGCAGGGACTTGCTCTCTTTCACTCACTACTGAACTTAAAACAGAGCCCAGCGCATCTTGGGCCCCCAGCTACCCCAAAGGAATGAGCAAACCAACACCAGGACTCCCTCCTGTGACTTGGGGGGGGGGGGGGATTAACACAAGTAGTCTGGTAAGCACCCATACAAGTTGGCTGAGTATTTCGATGTTAAGGATTTGGGTGGGGTTTTATCCCCGAAGCAGAGAGACCAGGCAGAGTTTTCAGTTTTGCCGATTTCTCTTACATGTTGGTACTTTCATTTTTACTACGATGGAGTCTGAGGGAAGAATTGTGAGCTGTTTTGTTTTGGGTGAAAAGTGTTTTTGTTGTTGTTGCTTGTGTGTGCATCGTAAGTTTATTGCCGATACGGGAGGGAGATTCCTTCCATCCCCAAAATGAAACACATGGGTGCCCTGGAGAAATCTAGGAGATTCTTCCCACTCCACAGAAGGAGTGAGAAGGACGGATGCTGGGGACAAGGCAGGCTTTGCCGTCCCCCAGCCTACATATCCTCCCCTCAACAGAGGAGAGCTGCTCCCCACTATTATTTCCTCTCATCCACTCATCCCTGAAGTAATAATTAAAAAAAAAAAAAAAAAGACAAAAAACCCTCAAGTATGGGAGCCAGGGGTCCCGGCTGGGACTTGAGGTTAAAGGTCACCAGTAGAAGAGGGACAGGGAGGGGAGGAGGAACCACCACTGTTTCTGCTGCAGGGCCTCCTTCCTTGCTGCGTCCTGTAGCCGCTGCCGGCAACCGCACAGAGCGGACCACTGAGCCCCGGATGAAGCAGTCCTTCACTGATAACGTGTGAGGCTATTTCTCAGGGTCTGTGACACTGACGTCAGTTAGTTTGACGTTGAGATACCCATCCACACGCTGGAGGGTTCCACAGATGCTCAGGTCATTCTTGAGTTCCACGACCACATCCTTGCCCACAAGGGACTTGAAAAGGAGTGGAAGAGCAAGGTGGTCCAGCCACTGCCGGAGGGAAAGCGAGGGCCGGAACCGCCAGCTTGGGGCCTGACGGCACGCATGTTGGGGGCGGGGGGTGGGGGGCGTGAAAATTTTTGAAGCCTGGACATGGGCTATGTTGTTCAGGGCCCTTCAGAGACCCCAAGCAGGGCTTCTAGTTTGACGGTCACTGACCAAGCCCTGGGCTCGGTCATGGGGAAGGGCCTGGGCTCTGGATCCAAATCCTGGCATCCCCACCCCTAACCAGGTTGGCAAATGACCTGCAGAATGACTGCACTCACGGGGGCGCTTCTGCGGTAAGAGGGCAGGCGGATGGAAGGAGCGAGTGACCTAGAGGATCTGGCGTGCCCAGACCCCAAGTATTCATAGGAAGAAATGCACACGGTGACATAATAGGATGTTAGAGCCCCGCAGGCTACAATGCGGCACCACCACCGTAATCAAGAATTATGGTAGGTAAACGGATGCTCCCCGCATGGTGTCCTCCTCCCCCTTAAAGCCCCTGGACTTGCTGCTGGGGGCTGGGAGATGCCCTCTACCCAGGGGCTTGTATCACTCAACAAAGGGACTCTCCAAGCCACACACTTCCTCCCTCCCCACTGCTGCCTTCAAGGCCAGGCCTTCAGGCATCTCTTGCCAGGGTGGGGACCACCCTCCTCACCATCCGCCTGGCACAGCCTCCACACTTGCCCCCTCACAGCCCTTCTCCCACACGGTGGCCAGAGTGATGACCCCCACTCACAAATTCCACCTCTGTCTTCCTCCTCCTCCTCCTCCTCCTGTTCCCTCCCAGACACTACCTCTTCTCAAGTCCTTCCTTGGAGGCTCCCCTGTGTCCAGCGGCTCTGCCTAGCCTCCAAGACTCAGTTCAGGGGCTCCTTTCTTAAGAACCTCTTCCTCATCTGCTCTCCAAACAAGGATGCCCGCAGCCATACTTGGAAAGCCCAGCAAGAAACAGAGCAAACGCAAGGTGATTCCCGCACCTGCTGAGCTAAGGAACAAACTTCACCTGTGGTCACGTGCCCTGTCTCAAAACCCACCCCAGGAGAAAAAAAACACAAGGAACCCAGTGACACCAACCATGGTTGTCGTTTCTGGAATGATTTAAACCAACCTAGCAGCACTTCCCAACGGCAGAACCTCTGGAGCCATAGGAGGAGGGATACAAAGGGGACAAAGGGGCCTGCAGCTACCCCTGCTACCTTCGTACTCTTATTTAAAAAGCCCTAAATCCAATGACCAAATGCAAGTGCTAGTTCGTTCTGGGTGGTAGGTGCCCTCCAGGCTGCCCTGTAGGTTGGGAGTGTTTATTATTGGATCCACTATCCTGGCACCCAGCGGGTATTCAGTCCTTTCTGGGGCAGGCTGTCCCAGACCCAGTGTTGAGATGGGGAGCCAGAGGCGGGCGCAGGACAGGGACCTGAGAGGGAAGAAGGGCAGGAGGAGGCAGGAGGGTGAGCAGGGAGAAAAACATAGTGCCAGCAGGGGCTGAGGACCTGAGCAGTGTAACCCCCCCCACACACACACCCCATTTCACAGAGGAGGAAACCGAGGCCCAGACACAGGAAGTGGCTGGGCTGGTGGCTGCCTGCGTGGGGTTCCTTGTAGTCCTCGTGAGAATCCTACAAGGCCGGTCGTCCTTATTTCGGAAAGGAAGGCTCAGCAGCAACCAGCCGGCTTCCCGGGTGCGGTGTCGCCCTCCCCCCCTTCCGAGAGCTCTCGCTCTCGTGCCCCAGACGCTGAGACCTCAGCAGATCGCTTCCTCCCCAGGGCCCCCGCAGCCCTACGGATGAAAGAGGGGGTGCGACCATCTGGTGTTTTCCAAACTTTCTTTAGCAGCAGAACCCGATCTCCAAACCAACGCTTACATGGGAGCCCCTACAAGAAACGGACGAACGCAGGGCAGCTCTGGTCACCAAGGGGCCTGGAGAACAGGCACGATGGCACCTTTAGCCTCCGCATGAGGGGTTTTTGCAGATCCCAGTGTCCCCCTCCCCCCCCCCCCCCACTGGGAGCCGTGTGGCCTCCCCAGGGGATCCACCCAGCTGCCCACGCGGGGCTGGGGCCAGCACCCCTCAGGCCCTCTCCTCTCTCAAGCTCTTCCTGAGGTGCAGGGGTTCCCCCCTCCCCGACTGAGGTCAGTCTCGTCGGCCGCGGAAACTTCCCTGCAGAATGTGGGAGAGGGCTCGGCTCGCGACCTCGCGCGCACGCAGATCTCGACTGTTGGAGGTCTCGCGACCTTCGAGTCCGGCTCGGATCTGTCGCGCCCCTTCGAATCCTGCGCCCTCAAGTCTGGGGCCACGCCGCGACCCCTCGCGCCACTCGGGTCGCTCAAGCCCTCGGGTTTCACGCGCCCCCTCAAATGTCGCGAACCTCGGGTCTCCAGCACCCCTGCAGCCCTCCCGACCTCTGGGATCTCGCGCACCCCCTCCAGCCACACGACCCCTCGCGTCCCTTGCGCCGCCCGAGTCCCACGCGCCCGTCAAATCTCGCGAACCCTGCAGCTCCTCACGCCCCTCAGATCTAGCGCACTCCCACGAATCCCGCGGCCCCGCGCGCCCCTCGGGTCTCGCGCGCCCCCCTCAAATCTCGCGCCCCTCGGGTCTCGCGCGCCCCCGCAAATCTCGCGACCCCTTCGAGCCGCGCTGGGGCCCCGCACGCCCTGCCCCCGCGCCCACGTGCCCCGCGCGGTGCCCGCCGGCATTGGGGCCCACGGAAGCCTGCGCGGCGGCCGAGTCCCGCCCCCGGCGCCCACGGCCCCGGCCCACCGACTCACTTCTCGCGGGCCTGGCTGTCGGAGGGCACGGCCGAGCCCTTGCCCCCCTTGGCGTACATGCTGCTCCGAGCCGCCGCCGCCGCCGCCGCCTCCGGGGCCCACACCTGTCAGGCGGCACCGCGAGCCGCGCTAGCGGTCGCCATAGCTACCCCGCGCCCTGGGCCTCACAGCCCCGAGCCCCGCGCGGGCACCGCGGGCATCGTCCGCGCGGGGGAGCTCCAGACGGCCAAGGCGGCGGTGGCGGCGGCGGCGGCAGCTCCAGCTTCAGCTCCAGCCACGGGTTTTATTTTCTTCCTCTCTTCCCTCAGCGCGGGCTGTTCCGGGAAGCGCGCGCCCCCTCCTCCCGCCGCGCGCGCCCCCGCCCGCCGCCTCCCTGCCGCCCGCGGGCGCCGCTCTTAAAGGGGCGATGGCGGGCGCGCGGATGGGTCCCGGTGTGGGGACCGTGGGCCGGGCGCGCACGCGCAGTGCCCAACGCAGTGGGGTGGGGTGGGGGGGGAGCGCGGGGACACACACGCAGGCACGGGTGGGGGCGGCCACCTGGGGACACACAGCAGGATACAGTTGATCACGGCTCCACACACACGGTCTACCAATAGGACCAGCCACCCAAATTGTACACCCAGGAGCACAGCCACACACGGGACCCTACACACACAAATCCACAGAGCTACTGGAACGACGGGTGAGAGTTCCCTAAAGCGACAGGCCGTCACACTGGGTGTCCTCCCCACAGATATGTCCCCCCCCCCCCCACATCCTGAGAGGAACCCGCCACACGTACAGTTCACCCAGGGACACCCCGTCCCACACACGGTGGTATACACAGTGGCCACCAGGACAGCGCCACAGACGACAGCGTCACACGGTCCCGGGGCCTGTGGCCACTCACAGACACACGACGCAGACACAGGCAACCCGAAGACCACCACACAGCGCCGCCCCGTAGCCACACCCCGTGTCAACAGCAGTTGCTGGGTGATTGTCGCCTGGGTCCTTCCTGCGGCTGCTGCTCAGCCTGGGTATCGGCCAGCTGTAAACGGGGCGCATCCCACTTTTCATTGTCTCTGCAGGAGTCAGGACTGCAGGCGGAGGGTGGGGGGGGGGACCCCATTCCCCCTCCAGGGGCCCTTCTCCTCCCTCCAGAGGGTGTGAGAGGGGGGCAGACACCGCAGTAAGGACAAGGGTGCCTGCGAGGGGTGGAGGCCTGTGCGCGGGATCTGCTTGCGCCCGGTGGAGGGAGGCAGTGCGGTTGTGTCTCCAGGTCTGGATGTTGCTGTGAATGTCCTCCATAGGGGTCCCCCCCCCCCCCCCCATGCACGACTGCGAGCGTGTGTGTCTGTGTCTGGGTGTGAACCCGCAGTTCCTGTGTGAGTGCACATGTGCATCATGCCTGCCTGGAGTTTGGTAGGTATCCAGGGAAAGGCTGCTGTCTGGTCAACTGGCCCTGGCTGTGCAGCAGCGGTTGTGTGTCCTTGGCGGTTGTGCGAGGCCGAGGGACGCCCTTAGGCTGTGTGCACAAGTGTGTGTGTTTGCGTGCGCCTCCGCGCGGAGGTTGATTACTGGCTCCCCGGGACCTGTGTTGTGTGGTTGTGTGCTCAGGCTTCCTGCGTCGTGTGTGTGTGTGTGTGTGTGTGTGTGTGCGCGCGTCTTGATGGGAGCAACCGCCCCCGCCCCTGCCAGCTGACCCCCTGTTATACCTCCCTCTTAGAGGCCGCGCTCCCCAGTAGGGATCCCCACCCCTCAAGCCTGGCGGTCGGGAAGTCGGGAGCCGCTGGGGTTCCAGACAGGCGGAGAGGAAGGGAAGGGCCAGGCAGGCCCCAGCCCCGCCTCCATCCCGAGGGGCCCCGGCCGGGGTTGGAGGGGGACGCCAGCCCTTCCCACTTCCTGTCCAGCCGGTCGTCCCCTCCCCCAGCTTCCTCTCCCGCGGGGCCCCCGAGGCCCGGGCAGGCGTAGAGGAGGGGCCTGCGTTGCGAGCTAATGGGGGCGCGGCCGGCAAGCTTCTCTGGGGCCTCGAGCTGGCGGCTGCCCAGCGCCCCGGAGGCCACCGGCGGACGTGGGAGCCAAGGGCACCCTCGTCGTAATAGCCGCTCCCACCACCGGTCTCCGGCGCCTACTTCCAACGAGGCACAGAGAAAGTGGCTCCCCCACGTCGCACAGCGTATATGTGACAAATGTGACACTCCGGCCCTGAGGACGCTCCTCCTGCCATCCCAGGCACCCCCTATTTATCTCCCAGCGCTCGGTGGCTCCCCGGGATTCTGTGTGTCCTGCGCGGGTCCCTCGGCCTTTCTGAGCCACGGTTCCTTGAGTCGTGATCTCCAACCTCCCCACAAACATTTATTGAGCATCTGCTGTGCGCAGGGCTCTTGTGGGGGCTCTGGGGACCCAGCCAGCACGCTTCGCTACTGCTCGTGGAACTGAGATTTTGATGGGGAGGGCTGACCGTCAAACGCTGGCGATTTCAAGGAGTACCACATGCTGGGCAGAGGGAGGGGTTCCCAGTGGAGAGGATCCAGCGATGGCCAAAAGGGCCGGGCTCCCAGGCAGGGTGGAGGCGGGCGGGGGGGTGTGTGGGGGGGTGGTGGGAGGATGGAGAGAAGGAGGGAAACGCAGCGCGAGCTGCGAAGGGGGAGGTGCGGCGGGCTGAAGCGACAAGCGCGGTTCTCATGGCAACCGGGACGGATCTCCAAACACAGCCTCGGTGCCCGCGGAAAAGTCCGAGAAAAGGGAGATCGGCCCCACGCGGCATCAGGGAAGCGGAGCCGCGCGCACATCCAAGCAGGGCGCACTCCTTACAAGAGCAGAACCCACAGAAGGGCCTTACCCCCACCGCACCCAGAAGAGGGAGGGGCTTGGGGGGGGGAAGGAAAGTTTTTCGTGTTTTTTGTTTGTTTGTTTGTTGTTTTATTTTTTTTTTTTTAATTTTTTTTTCAACATTTTTTATTTATTTTTGGGACAGAGAGAGACAGAGCATGAACGGGGGAGGGGCAGAGAGAGAGGGAGACACAGAATCGGAAACAGGCTCCAGGCTCCGAGCCATCGGCCCAGAGCCTGACGCGGGGCTCGAACTCACGGACCGCGAGATCGTGACCTGGCTGAAGTCGGACGCTTAACCGACTGCGCCACCCAGGCGCCCCTGTTTGTTGTTTTATTAAGGGGAGGGGTGGATCTGAAAGATCTGAAAGCAAAATGTTCAGACCGCAGCACAGAAGTGCAAAGGCCCTTAGGTGGGTACACGGTTAAGGTGCTGGAGGCAGAACGAGGAGGGCAGTGTGGCTGGAACAGGAAGAGGAACCGGATCACTCCCGAGGGGACGGGTTGGGATTCGTTCTAAGCAATAAGGAGCCACGGGAAAGTGTGTAGCCTTGAACAGCAATCCGCAACAGGATTTTAAGAAGCTCCATGGGGCTGCTGGGTACATTGAGATAGCATGGAGGATGCAGAAGGTTGCCCGCGTAAGAAACCCAGGTACACAGGGGCCCTGGGCCAATGGCAGACCCGGGAATTGATTGGGGTCCCGGTGGGGACCCGAAGCAGAGAAGACTTTAATATTAAAGTCTGGTCGGAATCCTAGACCCGCCATTCCTTCATCGGCTCCCGACTGCCCCTGTGTGGCTGTGCGGGGACTGCAGCCTTGAGCCAGTTCTCTGCCTCGGGATCACCACCGGGTTGGAGGCGGTGCCTGGGCAAGCCTGTAGGGGACTGTGCTCGTAGGGCTGGGGCGGGGTGGTAGTGGGGGGTTGAATGGAGGAAAGTCTGTCCCAACCCCACTCCCTGCCAGCCCTTCCATTCTTCATACCCGCCCTTCACAGGCCCACCTCCCGGCCTTTGCACGGGCTGTTCCTGCTGCTGCCTGGAGGGCTCTTTGGCTCCTGGCCCTGCCTATTCTAGTTCCTTCTTCCCGCCACCCCCCTCGTCTCCTTCCTTCCCCTCTTTCTCCTCCCCTCCCTCTTCCTTGCCTTCCCTGGCCATCTCCCCCAGATTACTGGTTCAGCACTGGTCTTGGTTGGATTTGTCACTGTTACGATAAAATGATGCATCAAATAATCTGTTGACAGCCTCTGCCTCCCCCCGGATCTGTCCTCCCTGCGGACACAGCCCTGGCGGCCGGTGAATATGTTGCAGAAGCCGCTGGGAAGCCTGGTTTGGGTTTTCCTGATGATGGTTTTTCCTCTCCACTGTTGATGGAAGGAGCACCCCCCCCCCCCCACTTCTCATTAAAGTGGCAGGCCTTGGGAGGGGCCCGGATTCGGGATGGGGTCTCCTCCCCAGCCGTGCTTGCGTGGGAGGCGGGCCACAGCTGGGAGCAGGGTCTGGGCCCTGAGATGTTTCCTCTCAGAAGCTGTAATTATGGGTAATTTTCTAACTGCAACACAAAAATTAAAACCCAAACAACATCGGGAGGGGAGGAGCCACAGCAGCTGGCCCAGAGTGCTAGAGCAGGGGTGGGAGCTCTAGCCTAGACCTGGTGGGAGGAGCAAGGCCCCCAACCTGAGCGCTGGGCGGGGGGGGGGGGGGGGGGCCGGCAAAGGCTCCCGGAAAAGGCAGAAACCCCTTGGAGTCTCAGGTTTCCTGTACTCCAAGACTGATCACCTGGAGGTAGAAGTCCCCGGATGGATGGAGGTTGGGCCTGGGTTTGAATCCTGGCTGCGCAGGTCCCCTGAGAGTCTTGGAACCGGAGGCGACTGAACCCGCCCCCCCCCCCCCCCCCCCCCAGCTTGCAGAGCTGCTGCCGAACTCTAGGCAACCGAGGGGACCCGGGATGGCTAGGAGGAGGAGCCTCACGCAATTCTACAGCCCCACCCATCGGCACCATCCTCGACAAACCTCCAGTGCCTTCCGTGGGCTCCAGTGCCCATAAATTAAGTGCCTGTTCCTTCTCGTTGGATTTGAACTCCAGGGCCAAACCAATCGTAAGGAATTGGTGGGCTCAGCCCGGATCAGATCATCCCTGGAAGATTCGCCCAGCAGCCTCATTCCCATGTTATAGACTAGAATAGGGCTCTCTGAGCCCAGAGAGCTACTAAAAAAAGTCACACGGGTGACGCAGAGGCAGCACCTCACCCACTGGCGTGCCTGCCCTGTCTGGGTCTGGGATACTCACTCTGAGAAACTGGAGGCATTCTGTGGAAACTTCAGGCCTGGGGGGAGGAGCAGGGAAGAGAGGAATGAAGGAGGGAAGAGCCTGTAGCAGGTACAGAGAAAGTTCCACAGATAAAGTTGAGGCTCAGTACAGGGAACAACTTACCTGAAGACACACAGCAGAGAGTGGAGAACCAGGTATCTCTTTGGGCAGTAAAGCGGAGGGGTCTTCCCCCCCCCCCCCCCCCGATTTGGGAGTCCATCACTTAATAATAACACTGGGGAATGGATGCTTGCTAAGCACCAGAAGCTGGGTACTTTGTGTCCACGGTCCTGTTGCATGCATCCAGCTCATCCCCACCCCAGGGCCTTTGCATGGCAGTGCTCTCTGCCTGGGATGCCTTGCCCCCAGCCCTTCCCCATGGCCTGCTATTCTTCATCCTTAAGGCCTCAGCTCCCACATGTCTTCTCAGAGAGGCCCTCCAACCCGGGTCACATTGCCCGGTTGGGATTTTCCTGAAAACCTTGTTTTTGCACGTTGATTTCCCACATTTTCAGTAATCCATGAGTTCCACGAGGGCAGGGAGTTTGAATGTTTTGCTCAGTGCTTAGAACAAGTCTTGGCACACAGCAGGAGCTCAATAAATACCTGCTGCCACACACATGAATTAAAAATGATCATTGTCCCCTCTGCGCTGGGATCTGAGGCCTTCAGTGTCCTCAGTGGTCTTAGCCTGATTGTGACACAGACCATCATTACCATCCTCCCTGGCCAGGGTGGAGTCCAGGGTTCAAAAGGGCCAGGGACCAATTTTCTGCCTCTGCCCAGGCCACCGAGGACTTACAATCCCAAGTATGGCCACACGAGGGCAGCAGAGACTCGCAGCACCAGCTCCTAAGGGTCTTCCTCCCCCCCCCTCCCCACCCCTTCCCCCCCTCAAGCCTCACCTTGGTGCACCTTTGGAACAGCACTTGAGATCTCAAGCTTCAGGCTTGGAACGTAGTCAGCTTCTCTTGACCTTGCCCATGCCCCCAAGTCGGCTTCCAGATATATATTTATATATTTATGTGTTGAATTATTTCACAGCAAAAAAAAGAAGAAAAATACAGAAAAAAATCACCCGGTTCCTCCACCCCACCCCCCAAAACTTCCCATTTTGAACTCTGGCCTGCATATCTTTTTTTCCCCCTCACTTTATTTTCTCCAGAGGTCTTTCACCAACTTTTCCAAGCCATGAACCAAACCCCTCTACACTCTGTTTAACTTTTTCTCCACTGCACTCCTACTTCCTAATCATTGCACCTTCCCCACTGGAATATCAGCTCCTCGAGGAAGGGCAGGAGTTTTGCTGCATTCAGGAGGCACTCAGTAAATATTTGAGGGATGAATGTAATCTTCGCAAAAAATTAAACAATTAGGGGCGTCTGGCTGGTTCAGTCGGTACAGCATTCCACTCGTGATCTCAGAGTGTAGGTTCGAGCCTCACGTTGGGGGTAGCGGTTACTTAAAAATAAAATCTTTAAAAAGAAAAAGAAAACCTAACAAATAAAACGAAATACCCTCCTTAGCCCACAGCCCCAGGCAATCGCTATCATGAACTCAAGTTCAAATCCATGCATCCAGGAGTGACCTGGAGACCTGCAGACCCCGCCAGGTAGACGTACGCGAATGCATCTTGTGTTTGAGCACCGTGCAGCCTCATGGTCAACAACACGGATTCTTGGCTGACCCTCAGTTGCTCTTGAGCCTTGGGCAAGCTACTCAAACACACCATGCCTCAGTTTCCCTGTCTGTAAAATGGAGCAGGGGTCTTTTCAGTTCCTATGAAGCATAATGACAGTTCCTATCTCGAGGGGCTATCGTGAAGATTGCATCCTTTTTTTTTTTTTTTTATTTTAAGTAATCTCTACACCCAATGTGGGGCTTGAACTCATGACCCCAAGGTCAAGAGTCAACATGCTCTACTGAGTCAGCCAGGTGTCCCAATCACTCCACCTATCTTAATTTGGGGTCCCTAAGAAGCAGGTTCTAAGAACAGAATTCAAGAGCATGGACTGTTTAGGTGGTCATTCCGAGAAGCCCTGGTCGAGGAAGAGACAGAGGCCAAGGTGAGGAGAGAGAAGGAGCCCTTCAGGGGGTACCAACCAGGGGGTTCCCAGGGGCTGGTTTCCCAGGGGGCCCTCAGGGACACAGCCCAGAGCGTGCCTCAGAGATGTCCTAAGTGAGGTAGGAGGAATCTGAGGCATTTATAATCAACGCTCCTCCCTCTGTGGCGGAGGGCTATTCCCAGGGGAGCCCTGTGGCCCAGCAGCTTGGCCTCCCGCAGCCTCCCACAGCCAGACCAAACTTGGCTCTCGCAGGTGGAACGTGCTTGCTGACCACAGCTGCCTCAGCGATATATTTTTGTTTGCCCCCCACCACCCACCTCACCCCCCCCCTTACAACAGCATTCACTGACTTCTAAAATTTCACCGTAACCAACATGGCCACGTGACTTCAGACTCGGTCTTTCTACTCATTCAAAATCAAGCTATACCTTCTGATTCAATCTTTGTCCATTCGATGGACCATCATTGACATCCTCCCCCTCCCCCGTGGGACACTCAGCCAAGTGTCCCCGGTGCCGTAGGCATGCTCGTGTTCACACCTGCTTCTCAGCCCTTCACAGCCACCCTCTAGGGTGGTTTTCGCTGTCCTTGTTTTACCCGAGAGGAAGCCGAGGCATAGACAGATTAAGGTACTGGCCTTGGGTCACACAGCGGTGAAGTGGCCAAGGAGACCTCAGTCATCGCTTGCTGGATTAACGCCTGGTCCGCGGCCGCCCACATCTACCCACAGTCCGGGCTTGCCCCTAAGTCAGCTTTGCTGCCCCAGTGCAGCCTCTGCTTGTCACACCTGCCTCTCTGGTCCTGACCTGCTGGCTCCAGAGCCCCTCAGACACCTCAAGATCCAGGCCTCTAGATGGCCTCTGCTGCTGGGTTGGGCTGCCTGGCACCCTGCCCTCCACCCTCCCCCAGGTGAGACTGGATCTTCAGAGCAGCCAGACCCGGAGGGAATGGGGGGAAGTCTGGTGTTCAAAGGCTGCACTTTGAATACATGGAGATTGGAAATGGTAGGACAGGGGTTAGAGCAAGAGATCTGGGGGCCTGGACCCCAGGGGTGGAGAGAGGGGCAGATTCTGGATAAGTGTGAGAACCCAGGAGCAGGATGGGAGGTGGATAATGGGAGAGGGCAAACCCTTGATCCCACTTCAGCTCCCAGTCTCGGAAATATTGGGGGCAGGGCCCAGGCCGAGGCCTTACCCAGCATAGGTGGGTACATGGGGGTCAGAGGATGTCGGGCAAATATGGCTAAATTGTGGGGGCCACACATTGGTGGCCCTGGGTCTGGGTTTACCCCCAGGGAACTCTGTGTATCTATCTTTGTCTTTAGTGGAGGGTCCTTTGAATTTTTCTGACTATTGTTGGGGGTGTCTGAAGGTCTCTAAAGGTCTCTGGGCATCCCTGGGGTCTTGGGGATGTCTGAGTTTCTCTGGGTATCTCTGGAAGTTTCTGTGGGTCTCTAGGTGTCCTTGAGTGTCTCTGGAATCTCTCTGTCTTGGGCTGTCTGTGAGGGCCTATAGGTATTTCTGGGGTCTTGGGGATTCTGAGTTGTTTTAGGTATCTCTGGGGGTTTCTGAAGGTCTCTAGGTGTCTCTAAGGATCTCTGGAAGTCTCTGTGCTGAGAGACTGGCCCCGCGTGGGACTCAGACCTGTTTCAGACTCAATCTCGGGACATGTCAGCCTGGAAGAAGAGGGAGTGTGGAGATGTACCCTCTGGAAGCTTCTGGTCCCCCTCAGGCCGTGGAGCCAGAGCTGCCCTGCTCCCCATAGCCTGGCCATGACCTTCTGGGGCTGCAGCAAGCAGGTCCAGACCCCAAGTCCCCCAGGCCCCAGACCTGTCAGACCCCTGCCATGCTCCAGAACCCAGGACCTCCCCAAATGCCAGGAACCTCCAGACTCCTAAGCCCCAGGACCTAGGCCTCCCAAACTCCAGACCCCTCTAAATGTTCCAGACTCCAGGACCCCCAGGTCCCCCTGACCCACCTCCAGAACCCACTATCCCAGGCCCCATGCCTGATCCTCCCCCCCCCCCAACACCCCAGCCCTTGTGTCTGGCACTTCCTCATTTTCTCATTTCCTCCTATTCTAAGAGGACTTAGCCCTTAGGAGACATCCACCCCCACCCAGGCCCGAAGCTGGCTGGTGCCCCTCTGTCCCTCTTATCCCCAAAGCCAGCGTGTCTTACATGTGTTTGCTGGCTGATTTCTGTGTTTTGCATGAAAAACCTACGTGGTGAATTTCTCCCTCCCATCTGCCCGCTGCTTCGAGGTAACCATGGGTATTTGTTTTCCGTGTTTCATCCACGGTTTCTTTGGAAGAACGAAACGAAATCTAGAAGTTTACTTTTTTGGCTTTTTTCAGTTAGTGTTTTCTCTTGGAGACATCTGCTCTCACCTAGGTCTGCTCCCACCCCCTCCACCCCTCCCCAGACCTTTGCCACAGTCTGTTCCATCCCCTGGATGCCCTTCTCCCACCTCCTTACTCAATAAGTCCCCCTCATCCTTCTCCCTAAGGCCTCGGCACACAGTAAGAGCTTAATAAAGGTTCGTGGGAAAAATAAATGAGTCTTTGCTTCTCAGTTCATAGAGACCCGTCATTTTGTTTCTATGACTCTGTGGCACCCCCCCCCCCTCCAGGATGGATAAATCATTATTCATCTAACCAATCCCTCAGATTGCTTCCTTTTTTTCTCCCCCCCCCCCATATAAGAACATTGAGATGAATCATCCATAACCGTGTCATCTCTTGGCCCTCGCTCTTTTTTAAAATTGTTCAAAACACACTTAACATAAAATTGGCCATTTTCACCATCTTAGCGTGAACAATTGCGTGAGTTTTTTGTACATTGACAAAGTGTTTTGTGAGCACCACCTACCTCTAGCTCCAGAACATTTCCATTGCCCCAAATGGAAACCCCATCCCCCCCCCCCCCCCCCCACTTCGCCGCCCCACCCTCACCCCAGCCCCCTGGCGACCGCCAATCTGCTTTCTGTCCCTAGGGATTTGCCTGGTCCGGACGTCTGGTATCAATGGAGTCATAGGCTCTGTGGGCTTTTGTGACTGGCTTCTTTCACTCACCCTGATGTTTTCAAGGTTCATCCCTGACCAACGGAGCGTCAGCGCTTCACCGCTTTTTGGGGCTGAGTAACATTCCGCTGTCTGGAGGCACCACGTTTCTTTTATCCACTCATCAGTTAGTTCATGCCACTGCTGCCCTTGTCACTTTGTCAACATGAAATATTCAGGACAGTCCCAGCAGCGGATGCTGGGGCAGCAGGCACGAGTGTTTGGAACTCCCGTGGCCTCGGCTGGTCAGTGTGCCTTCCACTGGGACAGCACCACATGTGATCCTGAAGCGTGGCACGGGCTTCCCTGTTTTCCCATAGCCCGGCCAGCGCAGAACATCGGCACACTTCTGAATCTTTGCCAGTCTCATAGGGGAAAACAAACGACGCCTCAGAGTTGTGATGTGCAATTTTCCTGTTAGGAAAAAGTACCTTTGGGTGCGTTGGAACGACAATTTCCAGCTCTTTCTAAAAGTCTCGGTTCAAAACCTTTGGCCATCCCTCTGAGTCTGAAGAGGGGAAGGGGCAGAGTCTGAGGAGAGGGGGAAGCATGGGGGAGTGGGGTTCAGCTTCTCACCGTCAAGAAGGCTCTCAGAATTTATCCCATTTTACAGATGTGTAAACTGAGGCACAGGGGGGTTAAGATTGCACAGTGAGTCAGGGTCTGGACGGGAGTTGAACTGGGTCTGCCTGACGCTAGGACCCCAGGGAGGCGGAAACCCTCTCCTAGCCCACCCTCCTTCATCTACTCTTGTCACTACGCTTTGGGTCTGACTCAGGTACCCGTCTCCTTCTGGAACGCTGGTCTCCTGCCCAGGTTCCCCACCTCCAGACAGGGAAGGCTGTGAGCAGGCTCGCTCACTCTGGAGGAATCTTTGGACACAGCACTCCTCCACTGCTCACACATCTTCCTTGGCTCCCCACGGCCCTGGGAATAACGCCCCACTCCTCAGCCTGGCTTCTGAGGCCGGCACTGCCCACCGCCTGCCCACACCACCACTTCCTCCTCTTAGCCTGTCCATCTAGCCACTCCACTCCTAAATGCACAGTCCCAGCCCACCATGCTTTCTCAAGCTGCAGGGCCTCCACGCTGCATTCGTTTCTGCCAGCTACTGTGACTCACCCCCAAGTCCTGAAATCAACATCTCCTCTTCCAGGAAGCCCTCCTCACAGCCCCCTCCAGGGTGGAGGCATCACTGTACAGGAGCAGGAGCTCTGAGTCTGTCGGGGAGGCTAGCAGCTGGGAGAGTCAAAGGCAGGTTTTAGGAATTCTTGGCAAAACTCTACTCACATGTTGAAGCCCCAATTCTAATGCTCCCTCCTCTAGGACTCTGTCCCTCCCTCTGACCCTGACCCGACTCCACTGGACTGGGTGTGTCTGTGGCTAGCTCTGTTCTCTCCAAAGACTGGGTTGCTCCACCAGAACCTGGCCATAGCCGAGGCCTTTTGGAAGTCCAGCATGGGTGATTGTTGAATGAATATGTGAATGCGTGGCTTGGGCGGCAACCGAGTTGAGACCAGGAAGCGAGTTGATGAGATAGCAGTCATTCGGGGTGTTAATGGGGGACATGTAGTCACTGGGTTCCAGCAAGAGAGAAGCAGGTTGCCCCTCCCCCTCCCGTGAGAATCCTGGGCCTGAGGTCTTGCGGGGAGGGGGGGGGGGCGTGTCTCTGTGTCTTCATTCTTCCCCTCAGCCTTGCACCCGGACACCAGTTCCTCTTCCCCTGAGTCTCTGGGTGCGGATCCTGAGGAGCGCCCGGGACCAGAGCGAATCCGCAGAGGGTGCTGACCGCTTGGGCCCTCTCGTGCAGGTCAGCCACCACGCAGCCGTCCCGCGCCAGAGCCTTCCAGGACCGCCGAGGCAAAAGCGTGGCGGTGGGACCACAAAGGTAGGACGGAGGCGCTAGAACTGGGATCCGAGAAGGGGCCTCAAACCAAATTGTAGGGCGTTCCTTTCAGCAGCCCCACTCCAGATCTGCCCAAGACTCCCAACACTTCGCAGTTCCGGAAGAAACAATTAGTTGGGCCAGGGGCGGGCCGTTTCCGGGGCAACCGCTTATTTTGCATATGGTCCCGTCTTGGCCAATGAGGGCGCCCGAAATATTCGGGGTGGGGAGGGGAGGGGACGAGAAACTTAACCCGAAGGGGCTCCACGGGGAGAAGGGGAGGGGCTGATTGGGTCGGGTCTCCTCCTCGCCTTCCAAGACCTTTGGGCCCTGGAATTACGTACCCGTTTCCCAGAGGGGGCGACTGGGGCCAGACAGAGGCTAGAGCCTAGAGGCTGCGTGTAATCATTTCCGAAGGAGCCTGAGTCACTCTGAAATAAGAATAATATTAATATTAACATTGACATTAATATTAACATTGACATTAATATTAATACACAGGCAGTGAGGGTGAAGTGTCCACAGGCTAAGGTCGGGGCTTGGATTCTGGTGTCTCTGCCTAGGCTGCTTGGATGGGGGGCGCCCTGGTGTGGATGCTGTTGTTGCCGCTGCTGCTGCAGGATCCCGGCAGCCAAGGATTGTCATGCAACGTGTCCTCGTGGGACGTGGACTGGACCACAGAGTTCACAGCCACATGCCTGAATTTCAGCGGCCAAGGCCTGAGCCTGCCCCGGAACCAGTCTCTGCAGGCCAGGAACGTGGTCCTTCTTGACCTGTCTGGGAATGGTCTTCAAGAGCTACCACTGCCCTTCTTTGCCCTCCTGGGAAAGCTGGAGGTCCTAGATGTGACAAACAACCCACTGGACCGAGTGGACAGGGCACTGGCCATGCGCTGTAAACTTGACCTGAAGGCTGACTGCAGCTGTGTCCTAGAATCCTGGCACCAGGTCAGACGGGACAACTGCTCTGGCCAGCTGCCTCTGCTGTGCCTGGACACAGCTACTGGTGCCTGGCACAATATCTCTACCTTCCTGGAGGTTGGCTGCCCCCCTGGCCTGTCCTTGATGACCATCGGGGCACTGGTGGCTGGTTGTAGCCTGCTCCTTGGGCTCACCATTGCTGGCCTGGTGCTGGCCTGGAGACTTCGGGGACGCTGGATGGTCAGCAGCCACGACCTGGACAAAACATGGGCTGCTCAGGATGGTTCCAGGTCTGGCTTGGGCAAGCAGCCGAGGTACAGTAGCCGAGGCCTCAGCCCTAAGCCCCCAGAGGCTGTCCTGCCCAGACCCTCCACACCCGACTATGAGAATGTGTTCGTGGGCCAGCCAGCTACCAGGCACCAGTGGGCCGAACAGGGGTGAGTGACTCACATCTGCCTGCCACACTCTGGAGGCAGACGGCCGGGATTCAAATCCCCGCACTGCCTCTTGTAGGCTGTGTGATCTTGGGCAAGTAGTTTCACCTCAGGGCCTCAGTTTTCTCATCTGGAAAATGGGGATAATAACAGCCCCCACCTCATGGAGTTGGGACAAGAATTGAGTTCCTGTATCTGAGACACGTTTCCCCCTTCGTGACCTGCAAACCCAGTTTCTGGCTATCAAGGATGGGGAGAGAGGAAGCGCGTGCTGAGGCAGAGTAGGGGCTTTGCAGTAGCAGTCAGTGGCCTGGGCTCAGTTCCTGTGTGACCCAAGGGCTGTCTCTGAACCTCTGTTTCAGTCTCTGTAAAATGGGGACAGCTCCCCTTTCCCCATCTGCCTTTGGCACATGAGATGCTAAGAAAGCTGTGTCCCTCTCCCCCCCCCCCCCCCACAAAGCCCTGTCACCTTCAGATTTGGCTGGACTTAGATGGGTTCAACTTTTCCAGGTTGGCTGAGGGAATGAGGGAATTTCGGGCGGCAGCACCAGCAGGGGCAAAGACCTGGAGGTGGAAGAGAATAGAGAATCTTCCGTGAATCGGTTTTGCGAAAAGCAAGACATCAGAGCGGAGGCTGGAGGGGGCTGGGAGAACCCCAGCAGGAGTGGAACGGGATCATGGATGGGTTTGGGCAAGGGAATCCACAAAGTGGGGAGGCTGCTGGGAAGCTGCTGGTGAGAAATGAGAGAACATGCAAAGCAGATGCAAATTTGGCTCAAAAGCAGAAGTGGTCTGTGGTGGGGAGCTGAAAGGCACTGATGCTCGCCTCTGCCTCACTGTCAGCAAAATCTCAGGGCCAGTCTCCGCCAAAAACATTGTGATGCGATCCAAATGATATTGGATGTGTCATTCCCACCCTACGTTTTAGTTGTACAGGCGGAGGCTCTGGGACACAGGGGGATGACTTGCCCAAGGTCACACAGTGAGTCCAAAGCAGGGGCAGGAAACAAATCCTGGCTCCGAGTCCTGTCTATCCCACATAAGCATTTATGTAGAGGGATTCATTCTTTTTTTTTTTTTTTTTAAGCTTATTTATTTGTTTTGAGAGAGAGAGAGAGCAAGCAGGGTAGAGGCAGAGAGAGAGAGAATGCCAAGCAGGCTCAACCCTGACAGCCCAGAGTCCAATGCAGGGCTTGAACCCCCGAACCATGAGATCATGATCTGAGCCGAAACTGAGAGTTGGATGCTTAACTGACTGAGCCACCCCAGCGCCCCTGGAGTGATTCATTGTAAAGCATGAATGACTGACAGACACAACTTGCCCAAAATAGCCTTTGTTACAAGACGTAACAAGGAAGTATCCCCCAGGGGCATCTGGGTGGCTCAGTTGGTTGAGCTTCAGACTTCGCCTCAGGTCATCATCTCATGGTTTATGAGTTCCAGTCCCGCATGGAGCTCTGTGCTGACAGCTGGGAGCCTGGAGCCTGCTTCGGATTCTATGTCTCCCTCTCTCTCTCTGCCCCTCCCCCGCCTGTGTGCATGCACACACACTCTCTCTCCCTCTCTCAAAAATAAATAAACGTTAAAAAAAAAAGAGATGCCCCCCCCCAAACCTGGGGAAGGGTTCCAGAAGCATGTTCCAGAGGCAGGAAAGTTCTCTGCGGGTCTTGCCTACCATAGGTAGACATTGCCAAGAAACTGCCTCCTCCTCTATGGATCTGGGACTCCGAGATTTATTTCTGTACTGAGGCCACAAAGTCAGTTGCTTCAGGAAACCTAGTGAAAACATTTCCCATGTGGAGGGGCACTGGTTTGGCTTTAGCCACTTGTGTCCATGTGGCTGGTGCAGCTGGAACTTCTGACTTTTCAAGAGGAAACTGAAGTCTAGATATAATGTAAAAAATGAGCAATGATCTCAACTTTAAGGGGGAAGATGATTTGACCATGGGCTTGAGGTCCTTGTGCCACAGCATTACAATGCTAAATCCACGGAATCTTCCCTGAATCTCTGGCCCCCCCACCTTCTTTCCTCAGAGAAACTTGAGAGGCTGGGAGAACACTGCCCTGTGCCTCAGTTTCTTCACATGTAAATACTGGGCAGGGGGCGGGGGGGAACTCAGCTGCCCAGAACTTTCTTCGCCTCTCAAAGCTGACATGCCTACGCTCTGAGTCCTCCCTCCCCTCACATCTGTTTGTCTCCACAGGGCCCACCCATCAGAGGATAGCGACTTCTACATGAATTATGAGGGCCTCCACCGTGCCTCCCAGCCTGTCTACTGCAATCTGCGGTCGCTGGACCGAGCCCCACTGGACGAAGAGGAGTATGTGATCCCCGGGCACTGAGTCTTTGATGCCCTGAACTCACACCTGCTGCCTTCCAGCTGACTGGGAGCATTCTGGCTCTTCCCTGGCCTCCGTTTTCCCACCTGAGGAATGGGGACAGAGAAGGACCGTCCCTAAAGCCCCAGGGAGGCTCTGTAGCTCCCTCTCCAGCCCCCGCTCTGCTTCTCACCTCCCGCAGCTGCTGGAAGGGGAGGAGGAGAGGCCCTGGTATGGGGACAGGAGGGTCAATTTGTGAATGCCATTGTCACCCTCCTGGGAGAGTGCTAGACGTGCCCAATAAATACTGCAGGGCTGACAAGGCTGCTGGCTCAGGGCGAGTGGGTTCCTTGAGGTGGGGATTTCCTTAAGCTACCCAAACCAGATCTCTGAGACTCCTGAATTGTTCCCCACCCTTGGTCTCTCCCCTCTGTCCCTCTTAGGCTGCCTTCCCGGGTACCTGATACCCAGGCTTAGCCCCCAGGGCAGCCCATACCAGCCCCAGAGGGATCATTATAACTTACGAATGGTACTGTGTTCCTCCCCTGCTCACATACCCTCCATGGATTCCCCAGGGCCCCCAGGACCTCAGCCTGGGGGTTGAGGCCTGCGTGATCCTGCCCTGTCCAGCTCACTGTCCTCTCCCGTCCCTCTGTCCTTCTGGTATAGGCCTCCTCACCACCAACTCCACCTTGCTCCTGACGTTGTCATTTGCCCATGCCATTCCTTTCACCCAGGATGCCATCCCCTTTCACTTTGTCCCACTGTTAAATATCTCAGTACAGATGCAGAACTCTGGTCTCTGGGTGTCAGGGGGCACGGGTCCAAGTCCTGACTCTGCCATTAACAGGACCTCAGTTCCCCCATCTGTACAAGGCAATTGGAGTTAGTGTCTCTGCAGCTGTTTTAGCTTTAATATGCTGAGATATCTTAACTCACCCTTCAAGGTCAGGTTCAATGCCACTTCCTCTAAGAAGGCTTCCTTGGTTTCTTGTCAGGAACTGAGTCTCAGTGTCTTTTAAATTTTTTTTTTTTTAACGTTTATTTATTTTTGAGACAGAGAGAGACAGAGCATGAACGGGGGAGGGTCAGAGAGAGAGGGAGACACAGAATCTGAAACGGGCTCCAGGCTCTGAGCTGTCAGCACAGAGCCTGACGCGGGGCTCGAACTCACGGACAGTGAGATCATGACGCGAGCCGAAGTCGGCCGCTTAACCGACTGAGCCACCCAGGCGCCCCTCAGTGTCTTTTAAGAGTTTGTTCAAATTCTCATGCCTCAGCTGGGTGTCCTGTCAGCTGCTTCCAGCCTGGCTCCTGCCGACCCTCCAATTTAGGGGAGACAGCTGGACACAGGCACCCTCAGTCCTGAGAGGTCAAGCCTGGCCTGGAGAGAGGGATGGGGTCAAGGGCTCCAGAGGGAGATGAACGAAGGAGCTGAGAAAAGGCTGCATATAAGAAGGGAATCCGGAGTGGGTTTTGAAGAATGCGTTAAGTGTTTGAGAAGTGGAGAGGACACGCATACTGGGTAGGGGGACCAGCCTGACAAGCAGCAGCCTAGAGGGATAAAAAGGCCCATGGGCAACACAATGTTCAGCAAAGGCAACAGCTGTTATTTGGGGAGAGGCTCAATACGGCATCTGCTAGCTTTGGGTGACCTTGGTATTAATTTTGAGGCTCCCTTGGGTTCCCCAACACTTGGGAATGATCTGGGGCGGGAGAGGGAAACCAGGATGGTCTTAACTACCTTAATTCCCTGCATGCCCACCCTAGACACTGTTCAAGTGGCCACTCCTGTCCCCAGTCATCTTTCTTGCCTCTGGCATAAATCAGATCCCAGTCCTCCCCAGCTCCTATGTCTAATTCATGGCTCTTCAAATAGACCCACACCCTCACCATCACCCATGAGATTTGGTGGCTTCTGCCCCCGGCCCCAACCTCTCTGGCCCCATCTTCAACAGTTTTGCTGTTGAACACTGAGCTTGTTTCTACCCCAGAGCCTTTGCACCTGCTCTTATGCCACAAATGCTTATCCTCCAACTCTCCTGGGTCCTGTTCTTCCAGGTCTCAGTTCATACAACATTTCCTCAGGGAGGCCCCCCCTCCCCCGACCATCTAAATCACCTCTGACTCCATTCATTAATAGATGGCCTGGATTGACTTCTCAGCACAATTCTTACCACCGTCCACTACTTTGTCATTATTTTTCTTTGCACTCACCTATCTTCCTCACTCGACTGAGCTCAAATGGGATGCTTTTTTGCCTGTCTTGGTATTTCTGTGTCCTCAGTTCCCAATCAAGACCTGACACAAAGTGGGCATTCACTGAATACATTCAGGGGCACCTACAGTCACTCAGGTCTGCCTCTGGGTGGCAGCATTCACAGGGGACACACCTCACTCACTGCTGGAAGTAGGCACTCTCTACCCCAGCGCCCCTGTAACATTTCCTATCAGAGATTCTCAGCATGGACAGGAAGTTGGGTGTGGGAGGGGCCTGGATTTGGCACATCTTGGGGATTCCAAGATCCTAAGTAGGAAGACTCATAACATTGGAGATGCAGTGTGCATGAAAATGGTCCTCACAATGTATTTATTTCCCCATTTTTTGTTTTTAACTGGCTGCTCGGAGTAGATTTTCCACTTGGTGCAAGGCACACAATAACAGAGCGTCAGAAAGGCATGCCTGTGTCTTGGATAGTAAAGAGTGGGATTCTCTCAACTTCCTTTTTAGTGTTTTGCTGTTTTGATAGAAAAGAAACCAACTGGTCTGTTTGCTTCAGCCTGCCTAGTCTACGGGGAGGGGAGGGATGGGCTCTGATGAGCCTACCGCCTCCTGAAGGCTGGTGCCTGGTGGTGCCCACTCAGGACCGGGGCCAGGCGTTAGCCTTGTCAGGCTGGCCACCAAGCTGCTTCCTCATATAGCTTCCGGAGCCAAGTCATAGGTGATCCTGCCACTGGAGGCCTGGAGAGATTCTCAGGGTTCTGGGGACTCCAACACTGTGGCCGCGAATGGGAGAGTGGACTTCCCCAAAAAGCAGCTTGCCCATCAGTGACCCGGGTTAGTCTTGGGGAACTGGGGTGGAGAGGGATGGCTTCCCCAGGATACTCTGCCCTTCCGCAGGAGGTGTTACTGGAAGTGGAACCCAGGCGGTGCCAGTGATAGTCGAGGGTGGCCACGAGCAAGACGCTGCAGGGGATGGCTGCCATGCTGTTGCTTGTGGGCTGGTGGAAACCAAGTGCAGGCAGAGGCCTGGGACTCCCGGCCGCCTCTGCCATGCAGGGTGCGGTCCTCCCCCCCCCCCCCCATTTCCCCCCCCCCGCCCCCCCCCCGGCCCCCAGCCCAGCTCTTTTTATCTAAAAGAATAGAAGTACCGTTAACATAGAGTGATGTGCCACAAATCTTCGAGGTCAGGGGCGACATCACACACAATCTGCCTGATTGCAGACGGATGGCTGCCTGTGTTTGGAAAGGGGACTCCAATGCAAGGAGAGCCAGCAGGACAGTGATAGAGAGAGGACCGTATCACCACAGAATCAGGAATACTGGCAGATGAGATATGGAGGGAGAGGGACACCCAGAAGGGTCTCAGAAACAGAGGAACGAGAGACAGAGAAGCACAGAGACAGAGAGAAGGGTGTCTTTGAGGGGCACTGGCGTCATGAGCACCATCCAATTGCTTGGCATCCCAGAACGCCCCACCACCCGTTCCCTGAGCAGTTCCACTCACCCTAATACCAGGTCCCCTGTGAGAACTGAGCTCAGGGAGCGGAAGGTTCTTCCCAGGGTCACCAGCTCCATCCTGGACAACCATCGGGGCTCAGGTCAGACAACTTCGTTTTTATTACCACGGTTTTAAATAAATGCACACCGTCAGACCAGCCCCTCCAGTCCCCAGGCAGATCACCCCAATAAGTTAATAATAAATACAAACATAAATACAGCGGTCTCCGCCGGACGGGGTAGATAGCAGTGGTGGGAAATCGGGTATCTCAGGACCCACAAGCCCATTCGACAGGCAAGGACCTCTGAGGTCACTTCCACTGCGCACGAGCCGTAAGCGAAAGACTAGGACCGCTCATAGGCAGTGGCAGTCCTTGGCCACGAGGTCGTCGAAGGGCGTAAGCGACACCCGACCGTCGCTGTCTTGGTGCATGAGCACCACCGGCTCGTAGCGGGCGGGCACGCAGCACGGCGCCGGCGTCGCGTCGGGGTTCAGGCCGTGCAGGCGCGCCTGCATCTGCGCGTGCGTGTTGGCCGACCGGAACTGGCTTGGGCACGCGCCGATACACATGCGCACGTCCAGCTCGCGAGGCGCCACCACCCAGTTGGCCCATCCCAAGTCCTCGAGCGACGCGCGCAAGCTTTGCAGGCGGCAGCAGCGCCCCGCCCCCAGGGGGCAGGCGTCCTTGGAGCGCGCATGCGCGTTGCGGCGCCCTCTGGCCGCGCGTGGCCGCCAGTGCAGCTCAAGCCGGGGACGTGCAGAAGGCAACGGCGCCGGCAAGCGGTCCCTCTGAGGCAACAGTCGCAGGTGGAGGGTGGGCGCCCCGGAACCTCCAAGGCCGAGCTGACGCCGCAGCGGCCGCGTCACGTCCCACGAGCTCAGCTCCGTCGGGGACAGCCTGAGCAGCGCGCGATGCAGGCGGAAAGATGCGGGGAGCCCCTTCGTCAGGTCAGCCCGGGCGATGCGCAGGTGCAGGTGGCCGCCCAGCCCAAGTCGCACTGAGGGAGAGAAGAGAGCCAGTCAGTCAGTGACGGGCCTATGTGCACCAGGCGCAAGTGCCCATTTCCAACCCCCACACCAACCTGGATCCTACCTCAGGGCCTTTGCACTAGCTGCTTCCCCTTCCCGGCACACTAGTCCCCTGAATCTCAGCATGGCAGGCTACATGTTCCTGCAGCCTGCCTAACATAGGCACTGCCCTATTTTCTTTCATTGTGTATCATTTCATCTCCCCTACTAGAATCTTCGTAGGAGTTTCAGTCTCCCCGGTCACCACCATGCCTGGTACACAGTGGGTGCTTGGTAAGTACTGGCAGGAATTCATGTGTATCTGATTTTGAGAGGCACTAAGAGCCAAACAGTGGCTCTGCCTCCTCTGGAAGTCAAAAACATTTTATTGAAGGGCTACTAAGTGCCTGGGGCTGGGGCTACAACAGCCAGCTGCTGTGTTTTCAACTCTCTGGATCTTGGTTTCCATGTCTGAGAAATGAAGGGTGCCTGGCTCCCCAGGATCCTCAGGTCCCCAGGCTGGTACAGGTGTTGGGGATAGGGAGCAGACTAGGGTTTGAGGGCCCTGGACTCAAGTCACCAGGCTCAGAGAGAGCAAGAGGTGTACCTGGAGTTTCACAGCACACGTAGGGTTAGGGTGAGAAAATAGCGCTCCCTTCTGGTTTGACGCTCCTTCCCTAACCCCTCCCAGTTAGCGCAGCCCGGATCTCCTTCCGCCCTCTCTACCCCCTAGAGCCTCCGTGGAGGGGGAGAAAATACCCCCTCCCTCTCCAAGGCACCTGCTACGTGAGGTTTTAGCAGTGGCTTGTCAAGGGATTGCATCAGACTGGGAACCAGTATGGGCAGATTCGGCCTATCCCTGGGCTGCGCTCCTCTCGTCCCCGCCCCTGCATCCCTTCTCCTAGATTGCGTGCCCTCCCCCACCCCTAAACCCGAGGACAGGGACCCCACCCCCCAGCCCGCGCCCGATTTTGTTTCTGGAAATTCCAGGCTCCGTGAGTTTTCAAGAGACTCGCTGGGCCTCAGTTTCCCCATCTGCAATCTTTAACATCTCACTTTGGCCACACCCCGCCTAGTCTTGGCATAAACCCGGCCACCACCTCCCCCCCCCCCACCCCCCGAAGCCCCTAGGGGGGATGTTCTTGTCCGGTTCACAGGTAAGGAAACTGAGGCTCAGTGGCAGGTCTGGGTCCCTGTGTCTCAGAACCACTGGTTAGATGATGGTAGCTGCACAGGGGGCGCCGGTCTCCTAGATTTCACTCACGCTTTGGAGTGAGTATCCGGACTTGAGCTTCAGAGGTGACTCGGTCAGGGTTTGAATCTTCCCAGCTTTGGTTCAACCGCAACCTGGTCTGCAGGTGTGCGTAGAGTTTCCGAAACTCCTCGAATCTGGAGACATCCGTACCGGAGCGAGCTTTTGAGGGTCCCGGGAAGGCCGGGAGGTGCTCCTGGGCCAAAGACAGGGCACCTCCCGAAGGCAGCCAGCAGAACATCAACAGCAGCAGCAGCAGCATTGGTGGTGTGGGTCCAGGCCCAGGCATGCCTGTGCTAGCTGAGTTCTGAACGGAGACACCGGACGCGGCTGGACTGGCCTTTATAATCCCCGGACTTTGTCCGCCCCCGCCTGCCTGGTCCCTTCCGCTCTGGGTGCAGAGTAAACACTCCAGGGACCATACATGGCTGAGTCTTGGGCTGCTTTTAAGGGGGAGGCCCTTCTGGGGAGTTCTCCTGGGGAAGTGGGGGACGCCCTCCCCCCAGAAGCCTCTTTGAGCCTCAGTGTCCTCTATGAAATGGGGACTTCCTTCCAGCTTGGTGGACTGGTGAAAAGAATGCTTTTGTCAGAAAAAGACTTATTTCTATGTGCTCAATTCCATAGCGAGCGCTTAAGAGGAGGCCTTCTCCCTCATGGGATTTTCTCTCTCCCTTCCTGGTTAGGGTCAAAGGCTCCAGATGTTGAAAACCAAAGGAAGCAGAGGAGAAAGAGCCAGGAGGTACAACCTTAGGTAAGTCATTCCCCTTCATCCCACTTCTGTTTCTTCATCCGGAAAACAAGAACTGAGACTTTCACTGGAGAGAAGTTCAAATGGGGCACAAACGACAGGGCCAGACCCATAGGAGGTTGTGTGATTGACTGAGTGTTTTTGCGGTCCCTGATCCTTAGGGGGAACTCCTGCTCGTTCTTCAAAACCCTACCCAAAAAGCTCCTCCTCCAGGAAGCCTTGCCTACCATTACCTTTCCAGGCTCAGCCGCATGCTCCCAACCCCCATCCTTTCCTTCAGCGCAGACTTGACCTCACAGCACTGGGAGTATCTGTGCTTGGCTCTGTCTGCCCCAGACTGGAGGCCCTTTGAAGACTTAGACAGAGATGAAGCTACTCTGGGGCCCAGGCCCTTGGCTGGGCCCAGAGTGGAGGGGGCAGGGAATTGGAGGGCTGTTATCAGGCCCAGCCACCAGATGGTAGAAGGGCAAGGGGTGCCCTAGGAAGACCCAGGCCTTCCCCTCAGACCCTTCTCCTCTGGCCCCAGGCACTGGCCCCTGTGCCTGTTTCTTAGAAACAGGGAAGATGGGCAGCAGTTGAGGCAGATCGTGGGGATGTGTAAAGTGTGACAGCGTGTGCAGGCAAGAGGTGACAAGGACTTGCTGCGGGTCACACAGCAAATCCCCACACTGCAGGAACACGGCCGGGCCTCCCCGCCACCCCCAACATGCACCCACTGGCTGTGTGAGCCCAGCCAAGGCTCAGCCCCCCCCCCCCCCCCCCCCCCCCCCCCGCCAAGTCTCAGTCTCAGCCTCTCTGCAGTGGGATTACCGCCCAGCTATGGGTCTCAAGCATCCCTCTGTGATGCCCCGGGGCATTCAGGTGCTTAGTAAACAGACCGGCTCCTGCCACTGTCAGTACCATCTTGACAGGGGCTGTTGGGAAGATGGGCCTCTTGCCCCACCAGCTTGGCCCACACAGTAAGAGCTCAAAAAGGGTCCTGGACTGACTAGACAAGGAGCTGGGGCCACGGTGCGGCGGCACTGCTATGCCCTCCGCAGAGGCCAGGCGCCAAAGGTGAGCCAGAGTGCTGAGTAATCCTAACATGGTAGGGGCAGGTCAGCAAGGGTCACCAGTGCCTAGGCCTGACCTCACCTGGGGTGGGTGGGGCAGAGGGGGCGCTTTCCTAGTAGGCATCCCTGCAAGATCAATAATGGTGAGATGCCAACTTTCACCAGAGTTCACGCTGCAGGCACTGTTCATACACTTTTCTCTTAAGGGAACCAAACCAGGAGGGGCAAGTGAGATTGTAGGGGGCAACTCCACACTGGAGACCAGCCTTTGGTGACTGTTTTCCTGGCATTTCTAAGCCTGTGATAGGATTCTGAAGTTCCCTATGTCTAGGACTGTTCCTTCCTTCCTTCCTTCCTTCCTTCCTTCCTTCCTTCCTTTCTCTTCCCCACCCCCCCCCCCCCGCCCAAATTTAAAAGCCTCATAAAGAGTTTTTCCTGACCCAGGTCCCAACAGACTGGACATTTGTCAGCTCCAGAGAAGCTGGCCTGGGTTGACATTCTGGCCCACTTCTCCCCGGCCATGACATGTGGGACAAGGCATCAACTGGCAGGGCCTCGGTTTCCCCATCTGTAAAAAGTGGTAATGGCATTCTGAGTCAGGGCTGTGGGGAGAACACACAGGGAGTGGGAATTTTTGCACACGCTGTGAGTCAACACGATCGTGATTCAAATCCTAGTGCCACCCACTTTGCTGTATGACCATAGGCAAGTACTCAAACTCTCTGTGCATAGAACAAAAGCAGTGTGGGTCATGAGGAAGGAGAACATTAAGTACAGAAATCTTACCATTCTTAACTCAGCAAACTCATAAGAGCCAACGCAAACTGGGTACCAGGTTTGGTACTGGACAGAGGATCCTTGTGAATCAGGGCCCCCTCTGCCCACTGATGCCCCCAGGCAGAGGACAACCCTGGTGGAGGCTAACCTCTCACGAAGACGTGAGAAATCACCTATTTAAGCTGTTTTATTTGCCTTCTGGGGTGTCAAGTTTGGGCAAAGTCCAGCAGACCCTGGGTCCCAGGCACAGGGGCTTCAGACAAGGCATTCACAGGAACTCTGGGCGTCAGGGAGAAGACGGCCAGAGGATGTAGGGCCCAAACCCTCCTTTGGGGACAGAAGACACAGTCACTTTCAGCAGGAATGGTTTGTCCTAAAGAGAGATTTCGAGCGGGATAGAAACCTGAGATGTGAAGGGAGCCCCAGAAACATGCCAGGTACCCCCAAGGCAAGCAGAAAGCCAATTCTGCTCCCCCAAAGCCAGATGATGCCTCCTGTATTGTCCGGGGAAACTGCATGCCTTGGGAGCAGGGAGCCCAATTCCAAACTGACTTCCTCTGGGATTTCCTCAGGACAGGGTGTGTCGCCACAAAAGCCACTTGCCCCAGACCCCACCCCTTTTGAACCCTTGGATGACCCCAACCCAAGCAGTGGGGAGCCAGCCCCCTCTCCGAGCCTGGGGTTGCTTCCCTCTTTCTCATCGTGTCCCCTTTCTCTGTGCCCCATGTGTACTGGGGAGGCAGGCACTTCTGTGGGTCTCTGGGTAGCTGAAGGTAGGTTTGATGAGGAGAGGAAGGAAGAGAAATGAATTTTGGGGAAGGAAGAGCAGCTAAAGGCTGGACTGTTTTCCCTCATGATCTGTGAGTTCTCAACCCCCAGCTTGTGATAAATGAGCTTCAGTTTCCCTGTCTGTAAAAGGTGGTAATGGCACCCCCCATCATCCCTTCACAGGGATGTAAGGAGGACTCATAGGCAGGGAGGGAGTCAGGGGACAAGATCTGTTGGAATGTGCACTCAGGATCTGTCAGGAATTAAGTTTCAAGATGTGGACATTAGCTAGTGCCTGCCTCACCCTAAGTGCTGCCATTCTGACCTGTGGGCTTAGAGGCAAAGTGGCAGCATTGTGGTTAAGCTATGAGACATATCCCAAATGGTATATGTCCAGTCTTTTTGTGGATCTGGTGTTCCAGGGGCCTGGATGCTACCTCTGGGGTGACAAGGAGCTGACTCCCAGGCCCACGTGGTGCCTCGGGGACCATAAGACTCATAGTGGCCTTGGCAGTGGGAGCAGGATTTCTCATGGGCAGAAGAGATGCTAGGCTGGAGGTTTCCTGTGGAGAGAGAAAGAGAAACTGGTAACTCGTGGGACTCCTATGTGCTAGGCGCAGGGTGCCCATTTCTTCCCACACGCCAAGGCGGACCCCACCTCAGGGCCTTTGCACAAGCTGCTTCCTCTTCCTGGCACACTAGTCCCCTGAATCTCAGCATGGCAGGCTACATATCCCTCCAGCCTGCCTAATATAGGCACTGCCCCATTTTATTTCATTATGTATCATTTCATCTCCCCTACTAGAATCTTCGTAGGAGTTTCTGTCTGCCCAGTCACCACCATGTCTGGGACACAGTACGTGCTTAGTAAGTACTTGCAGGAATTCATGTATATCTGATATTTAGAGGGACTAAGAGCCAAACAGTGGTTCTGCCTCCTCTGGAAGTCAAAAACATTTTATTGAAGGCCTGCTAAGTCCCTGGGGCTATAACAACCAGCTACTGCGTTTTCAACTCTCTGGGTCTTGGTTTCCATGTCTGAGCAATGAAGGGTACCAGGCCACACAGGGTGCCTAATTTCCAGATTCCTTGGACCCTTAGGATCCTCAGACACACAGCCCCCCAAGCTGGTCCAGGTCTTGGGGACAACTGTGGAGTGGACCTGAGATTCTAGGGCCCTCAACCTAGGTTCAGAGAGGACCCAAGGTTCAGAGAGGACTCAGAGGTTCAGAGAGGACCCAAGTTTACTTGGAAGATATACAGCACAGGCAAGACCAGGGAGGGTTCAGAGCACTCTCCTGAGCCTGACACCTTCCCCCACCAAACTCCTTCCAGAGGATCATAGGTAGCCCAGTTCTTGAGGGCACCTTCTGCTGGCAACTTTAGCAGTGTTTGGCCCTCGATTGCCTCAAATCTGGAACCAACCTAAGCAGGTTCTGGCTACCTTCCCCTCACCCCTGCACATATCTCCCCCCTGGTCCCCACCAACGGTAAGAACGATGCCCTCCTGGCACCTGCCTCTGGGTTCTGCAGGCCCTGTGCACTCTCAGGAGAGTTGCTGACCCCTCTGGGCCTCAGTTTCTCCATCTGTGATCAGGGCGGGGTTATAATAATCCCATGCTGACCGAGCCCCGCCCTGTGTGGCTGTGCAGATGAGGCTGCTGACTCCTTCGGTCGTGAGGGGAGATGGGCTATTCCTGCCCAGTTCACAGATGGGGAGTAACTGAGGTTCAGCAGTGGGTCTCTAGGACACGGAACCACTGGTTAGATGTGGGGACTGCCCCAAAGGGTCTCTGAGATTTCACTCACACTTTAGGATCTGGTTGGCGTTTGAGTCTTTCAAGTTCTTGTTCAACGGCCGCACGGTCAGGGTGTCTTTGAGAGGTTTCTGCAACTTCTGGAGTCTGGGGACATCCAGACTGGATCGCATCTCAGAGGGCCCGGTCAAAGGCTCCAGATGTTGAAAACCAAAGGAAGCAGAGGAGAAAGGGCCAGAAGGAGCCAGAAGGTACAGCCTTAGGCAAGTCATTCCCCTTCATCCCACTTCTGTTTCTTCATCCGGAAAACAAGAACTGAGACTTTCACTGGAGAGAGGTTCACATGGGGCATAAACGACAGGGCCAGACCCATAGGAGGTTGTGTGATTGACTGAGTGTTTTTGCAGTCCCTGATCCTTAGGGGGAACTCCTGCTTGTTCTTCAAAACCCTACCCAAAAAGCTCCTCCTCCAGGAAGCCTTGCCTACCATTACCTTTCCAGGCTCAGCCGCATGCTCCCAACCCCCATCCTTTCCTTCAGCGCAGACTTGACCTCACAGCACTGGGAGTATCTGTGCTTGGCTCTGTCTGCCCCAGACTGGAGGCCCTTTGAAGACTTAGACAGAGATGAAGCTACTCTGGGGCCCAGGCCCTTGGCTGGGCCCAGAGTGGAGGGGGCAGGGAATTGGAGTGCTGGGGTTTAGGGCTGGTATCAGGTCCAGCCACCAGATGGCAGAGGGCAAGGGGTGACCCAGGAGGACCCAGGCCTTCCCCTCAGACCTTTCTCCACTGCTTAGGACCTCTGGCCCCAGGCACTGGCCCCTGTGCCTGTTCCTTGGCCACAGAGAAGATGGGCAGCTGTGTGAGGCCGACTGTGGGGATGTGTGAAGTGTGACAGTGTGTGCAGCAAAGGTACAAGGGCTTGCTGGGGATCATCTCCTTGCTGGAGGAGCAGGGCCAGGCTTCCCCCAACGCCCAGCATGCACCCACTGGGGAGACTGGGTTTCCCCTGAGTCTGTCTCAGCTTCTGTGCCTTGGGATTACTGCCCGGCTTTGGGAGGGTCCCAAAGTGTCCTGAGTGATGTCCCCAGCCAGCAGGAGGTGCTTAAACTTGCTCCTTCCACCGTCACTTCCAGCCTGATTGCAGCTGGGCAGGAGGTTGGACCCAGCCTCTTTCCATTCAGACCCATTTGCTTTCTAAGAATAAGGAAACCAGGGGGCGCCTGGGTGGCGCAGTCGGTTAAGCGTCCGACTTCAGCCAGGTCATGATCTCGCGGTCCGTGAGTTCGAGCCCCGCGTCAAGCTCTGGGTTGATGGCTCGGAGCCTGGAGCCTGTTTCCGATTCTGTGTCTCCCTCTCTCTCTGCCCCTCCCCTGTTCATGCTCTGTCTCTCTCTGTCCCAAAAATAAATAAAAAATGTTGAAAAAAAAAAAAAAAAGAATAAGGAAACCAGGGTTGGGGCGCCTGGGTGGCTCAGTTGGTTAAGTGTCTGACTCGTGATTTCAGCTCAGGTCATGATCTCGCAGTCTGTGAGTTCAAGCCCTGCGTCGGGCTCTGTGCTGACAGCTCAGAGCCTGGAGCCTGCTTCGGATTCTGTGTCTCCCTCTCTCTCTGCCCCTCCCCCGCTCATGCTCTGTCTCTCTCTCTCTCTCTCTGTCAAAAATAAATAAACATTAAAAAAAAAAAAAAAGAAAAGAAAAAGAAATCCAGGGCCCCGGGGGCAAGTAAGGTAGATAGAGTAATAGGGAGTCATCCTACCATGGGATTTTGCACATGTCCCCACCGGCCAGGTAAGACTTCCCTGTGTCTTATTAGAATGCCTGGGTCCCCAGGGGAACAGAGGTTGGAGGCCTGGGAAGATTTCTTTGAAGACATCTCCACTCACCACCTAGCTGTCCTGGGAGGCCGTAGGAGGTTCCACGGAAAATTAACAGCTCAACATTTCCAAGCGAACAATTGAATGACGTAGCATTTGTGCCACCATCACCTCGGTCGGTTCCAGAACATTTCCATCACCACAAAAAGAGACCTTGGCCCCACGAGCAGTCGGTCGCTCCCCATGCCCCTCCCCCAGCCCCTGGCAACCACCAATCAGCTTTCTGTCTCCATGGATCTGCCTGTTCTGGACGGTTCATATTATGTATATACTGGACCCAATGTCCAATGTGATGGGGCGGGGCGGGTAGGGTTCCACACGCGGACAATTCTCCAACGCAGGTGGATGTCCTACAAGTCAACTTAATTCTGACACTACCTACCTGTGGGAGATCCCACAGATTAAGGGCTCAGTCCTCCACTTCAGATGCCCCTAGCAAGGTTGTTAATGGTGGTCCTTCTAGACTGGCTATAAATCACAGGCTCCCAAGACCCCCTCCTTGGGTTCAGCTCCTTCGCTAGAGCAGCTCACAGAACTCCGGAAACCCATTTACTCACTAGATTACTGATTTACTATGGAGGATATAAAAGAATACGAATCAACAGCCAAATGGAGAGATGCATTAGGTGGGAAGGGGTGCCCTCTCCCTAAATCTCTATGTTGATCAACCCGGAAGCCCTCCAGGGAACCCTGCCCTTTGGGTTGTTATGGAGACTTCATGACATAGGCACGGTTGATCAAATCATCAGCAGTTGGGGGCTGCCTCAACAATTTCCAGCCCCTCTCCCCTCCCCTGAGGTCAGTGTGGATGGGACTGAAAGTTGAACTCTCTAATCACGCGGTCAGGTGCCTTCTAAAAGGCACGTGTATAGCTCTTGAGGCACCTGGCTGGCTCAGTCAGTAGAGCATGTGACTCTGAATCTCAGGGTCATGAGTTCAAGCCCTACATCGGGCATGGAGCGTTTAAAAAAAAAAAAAAAAGACACGTTTATAGCCCTCATCACAGGAATTCCAAGGGTCAAAGACCAAACACATATTTCTTATTATAAGTGACAATGTCACATATATAGGTGAAATCATACAACAGATGGTATTTGGTGTTTGGCTTCTTTCCTCAGCACGCTGTTTTCCAGGTTTCTCCACGGCGCAGTGTGTGTCCTTCACTCCCTCTTATAGCTGAGTGATATTCTATTGTATGGGTGGACCACGTTTTGTTCATCTACTCACCCATTCATGGTCATTGGGGTTGTTTTCACCTTTCGGCAGCTTTGAATAGGGCTGCTGTGAACAGCCCTACAAGGATATACAAGGATTCAAGGACCTGTTTTCTTTCTTTCTTTCTTTCTTTCTTTCTTTCTTTCTTTCTTTCTTTCTTTCTTTCTTTCTTTTCTTAAGTTTATTTATTTATTTTTGGAGAGAGCACACAAGCAGGGGAGGGGCGGAAAGAGGAGAGAGAGAGGATCCCAAACAGGTCCTCACTGACAGTGCAGAACCCAATGTGGGGCTCGAACCCACAAACCGTGAGATCATGACCTGAGCTGAAACCAAGAGTTGGATGCTTAACCGACTGAGCCACCCAGGCACCCACCTTGAGGACCTGTTTTCAGTTCTCGTGGGGCTATGCCCAGAAGTGGAACTGCTGGGCCACATCGTTATTCTGTGTGTTAACTTTTTGAGGAGTGCCCAGAATATTTTCCACAGCCTCGGCCGTTTTCTTTTTAAACTTTTATTGAGATACGACTAACATGAAGCAGAAAAGAAGTCATCTTAGTGTCCAGCTCAATGACACTTCCCATACAGTAGGCCTGCGGGGCCACTTCCCAGATGAGGTTCCAAAACATTCCCAGCCCCAGGAACACCCTGGATGACCGCGACGCCCACTTCTGTTACGATGGCTGAGTTGGCCTGTTTTCCAACCTGATATAACAGAACCAGCATTCTCTCTTCTGTCTGACATCTTTCACCCAACATCACTTGTTCTTCATCTGTCAGAGGATAAAGACTTGTTCTTTATCTGGTTCACCCCTTTTCCTGGCTGCTTAGTAGTCCACTCCAGAAGGGAGTGGAGCTGCTGGCTCGTGAGTGGGCATCTTATCACTTTACAAGCAGAACCACGAATTAATTTATTCCTGGAACTTCCCAAGGGGACACAGCACCACCGAGAGCCTGGGGGATGCCCAGGGGCAGCGAAGGGGAACATTAGCTCCATGGTGTTTCCAGTTCACCAAACTCTGGAATGAAGGCATCCAGGCCATTCTGGCTCCCCTTCAGAAAATCGTTAGCTGATGACCTCATGGCCAGCCCCGCGGCCAAGCTGGGAGGGGCGGTGGGGCGGGAGGTAGGCAGGCAGCCATCAATGAGCTCAGTGGGCCAGGGCCCTGCATTCCTCTCTGGCAGCTTCCATGGGTCCCCAGGGGCCAATCCAAGGTAGAAGTAAACAGCGTGAAGGCCAGGGGTCAGGCCGTTCCCGCCACCTGGCTTGGCCCCAAACCTCCCAGAATTTTCCCTCGCCACCACCTACTTTTGGCCATGGCCGCCCTCATCAAACACACGCAACACGCAAGAAAACACACACCCACTTTTATTATTTGTTTCTCATGACATGAAACAAACACAGTCACGGCAGGAGGTCCGGAAGAGGCCAAAAAAAAAAAAAAAAAGTTATTTTAAAATTTCCTATGAGTTTGCAGGACAAGGAGAATTGCTATCCTATTACGTGAGCTTCCTTCCAGGCCAGTGAGGCCAGTGGGTGCCTGTGTCATCTAGAGGGTCCTACAGCCAGCCTGGGTTTAAATGCTGGCTCAGCCCTTGAGATGCCCAGCAGATTCTGAAGCATTGCTAATCTCTTCCAAACACTGCTTTCTCAGCGCTACCCCCTTAAAGGGTAGCACTGAGTAGATGGGCCTTAATCTGAGCTATAATCCCAATGTTTTAGATTTAATGACCTCTGTTAGTAGAGGTGGTTGGGCAGCAATCTCTCCACTTCAGCCACGGTTGGGTTGAAATACGCCCGGGCAAGTTTGCTCGGAAACAGTGTCTCCTTCTGACAAACTCCTTTGTATCTGTTCAACCCCAGCTTTGATGTCCTGCCTCCCATTAAGCACTCCCTATTCTCTCCCCAGTTTCCCTGAGGCTGAGGGGCCTCCCTCTCAGGATGCCATCCTGCCCCCCGAAGACTAGGGTATCTGGTTCTGGCCCTGTGCCCCCCGCAGACCAGCACCTTTTCAAGGACCAGACCCCACTATTACTATGCTGGTTTCCTAGGCTGCTGTAATCAAGGGCCACAAACGGAGAGGCTTAAAACAACAGAAAATTATTCTCTCGCAGTTCTGCAGGCCAGAAGTTTGAAATCCTGGCCTCTCCCAGTGTTTGTGGCCCCAGATGTTCCTCATGGAGGGGCCAAGGGCAGGCAGCCCCAAGATGAGCCGCTTTAGCATGAACCCTATTGTGAGTTAAAAGCAATCAGAACCCAGGGGCGCCTGGGTGGCGCAGTCGGTTAAGCGTCCGACTTCAGCCAGGTCACGATCTCGCGGTCTGTGAGTTCGAGCCCCGCGTCAGGCTCTGGGCTGATGGCTCGGAGCCTGGAGCCTGTTTCCGATTCTGTGTCTCCCTCTCTCTCTGCCCCTCCCCCGTTCATGCTCTGTCTCTCTCTGTCCCAAAAATAAATTTAAAAAAATGTTGAAAAAAAAAAAAAAAAGCAATCAGAACCCAGCAGATTCGGTAAAAGCTCTGTACCTCCCACTCAGCTACCTGCTTGTGCTAGGAAGAGAGCTATTCCCCAAAATTCCTTTTTACCTAAGAAATGTATCTACATAACAGGGTGGTGTTTGTTTTATAAACACCTCCTCTTACCCTCCTGCTAACGGGTCTCTCTTCCCTTTTCTCCTCAGACCCCTCCCCCTCTCCTGAGCTCATGCAAGCATCACGTTGCCTCACTGTCTTTGGAATTCCCATATCTGTGTGGATTCCCCAGACATATGCATGCTATTACATTTCATTTTCTCCTGTTAATGTCTCATGTCAATTTGATTCTTAGTCCAGCTACGGGGACCTTGAAGGGCAGAGAGAATTCTTCCTCCCCAATACTTGGCCTGTGGCCGCATCGCTCCAATCTCTGCTTCTGTCTTTACATGGCCTTCTCTTCTCTCCTCCTCCCCGTCTAAGGACACCTGTAGAGTTAAGTCCCACTATAAATCCAGAATGGGCTCATTCCAGATCTTTAACTTAATCACATCTGCAAAGACCCTTTTTCCAAATCAAGGCACATTCACAGGGACTGAGGGATAGCTATCAGATCAGGCGTGGTCTGGGAAAGTCCCTGAGGGCCACCCACAGCAGTGAATGGGGGTGGCGAGGGGTTGGCATCTTCTGGCACCTTCAGATGGGAAAGATGCACACACATTCTGGGGGTATATAATGGGCTTGTGGTACTCGGGCCATTGTAGGACAAACCCATGCTCAGGGAAGGGAGACTCAAGTTCAAATCCAGATTTTGCCACTTCCTGGCTGTGTGGTCTTAGGCAGGTGTTTTGGCCTCTCTGTGCCAGGCTCGTCCTCTAATGTCCTGAGCCCTGGACAGGCCACAGCTATGAGGATCCATAGGTCTTTCTCCTTGCTTCTGATAAGGGTATTTTGCATACCTGGACCCACAAAATAGAAGCCACCCCAGTGTGGGCCCTGCCCACATCATAAATCTAAACCTAAATCACCTTGGGGCGTCTGGGGGGGCTCAGTCGGTTAAGCGTCCGACTCTTGATCTCGGCTCAGGTCATGATCTCACGGTTTGGTGAGTCCAAGCCCTACCTCGGGCTCTGTGCTGACAGCACGGAGCCTGCCTGGGATTCTCTCTCTCCTCTCTCTCTGCTCCTCCCCCACTCATGCTCGCTGTCTCGCGCTCTCTCAAAATAAATAAACATTAAAAAATAAATAAATAAACCTAAATCAGCCTGTCCTTATAGGAAACCTAACATACACCAATCACAATCTTCCCGTTCAGCATGCTAGCTAGCTTACCTTACCCTAGAAAATAAGACCTGCTAACCTTGTAAGGAAATCCCTGACCTCCTAGTCAGCCATGTCCTGCTTCTGAGTCACTTCTAAAGCTCTGTAAAATCCTACATTCCTCAGGGGATATGCTACTCTGCCCATGAGGCATGTAGTCTCCCATGGATTCGTGGATTGTTTTCCCTTGAAGAAGGGACATCAAACTCATTGCTAAATTGTATTGCTTTTGCCATTTGACAGTGCTCACATGAGAGGTGCTTTACTGTTTATTTATTTTTGAGAGACCGAGCATGATGGGGGAGGGGCAGAGAGAGAGGGAGACATAGAATCCAAAGCAGGTTCCAGGCTCCGAGCTGTCAGCACAGAGCTGGATGCAGGACTCGAACCCATGAACTGTGAGATTATGACCTGAGCCAAAGCCGGACGCTTAACCAACTGAGCCACCAGGCACCCCGAGAGGTGTTGTAAAGAAACCCATCTACTCATTCATTCGCTCATTCATCCCACAAATACTGCTTCAGCATCTGTCATGTGCCAGGGCCTCCTTTCAAGTGGAAAAAGAAGACTCTAGGTGTGATGGGAGTAGAGAAAAAAACCGCTAGCAGGGGACACAGCCTATTCAAAGGCCCTGAGGTTAGAGACTCTCACACAGACAACCTGGAGGTTACAGCCAGGCCCTGGAGGTTGTTCTCAGCGGATGAGCCTGTTTGAAATCCTGGTTTGGCTTCTCCTCATCTCTGTAACCTGGGCAAGTGAGCTCTTCACATCCTGGATTCTTTTTCTTTCTTGTCAAGGGCAGTTTTCCTCACCCGGAGAGGTTTATTTGCAGCTTTTCGGGATCAAGATCCAATTACAAATCTGTAAGCATGTAGATTCACCCCCAAAAAGTGCCCGATCGATGGCAAGGGCCATTTCTTGAGCAAAGTCAGTTTTATTATTAAAAAAAATTTTTTTTATTGTGTAAAAGACACATTACATAAACATAACCATTTAAAAATGTGCGATTCAGTGGGTTTCATTCATTCACAGTGTTGTGTAACCATCATCGCTATCTAGTTCCGGAACTTTTTCATCACCCCAAAAGGAAACCCCGTCCCCGTTAGCAGTCACTCCTCACCCCCCTTGCCCCTGCCCCCTGACAACCACCAATCTACCTTCTGTCCCTATAATTTTGCCTGTTCTGAACATTTCATATGAGTGGAATCATAATATTTATATTTTAGCAACTGTGAATAGTGCTGCTATAAACATGCCTGTACGCGTTTTGTTTGAACACCTGTTTCAGTTCCCTTGGGTCTATACCAAGGAGAGCAGTTGCTGGGTCATGTGGTAATTTTATGTTGAACTTGTTGAGAAACTGCCAAGCCTTCTCATCTTAGTTTTACTTTTTGTTACAAAATATTTCAGGTATACACACAAGTATCAATAATAAAGTAACAAACACCGACCTACCCACTACCCAGCTAAAGAAAGAAACATTCCCAAAAGAGTTGAACACCTTTTATAGCCCCCATTGTCCATCTATTATGCTGTCCTTTCCAATCCCAGGGAAGTCTCTATCTAAAACTGGGATTTGGTCATCCCAATGCCTATTATTATAATATTACATATATTTTGAAGGGATAGGCATATTTAAAACTTTTTCAGCATGGGGCACCTGTCTGGCTCAGTCAATGGAACGAGTGACTCTTGATCTTGAGGTTGTAGGTTCAAGCCCCACATTGGGTATAGAGATTACTTAAAAAAAAAAAAAAAATCCTGGGGCGCCTGGGTGGCGCAGTCGGTTAAGCGTCCGACTTCAGCCAGGTCACGATCTCGCGGTCCGTGAGTTCGAGCCCCGCGTCAGGCTCTGGGCCGATGGCTCGGAGCTTGGAGCCTGTTTCCGATTCTGTGTCTCCCTCTCTCTCTGCCCCTCCCCCGTTCATGCTCTGTCTCTCTCTGTCCCAAAATAAATAAAAAAAAAAAAAAAAAAAAACGTTGAAAAAAAAAAAAATCTTTAGGGGATGCCTGGGTGGCTCAGTCTGCTGAGGATCCAACTCTAGAATTTTGGCTCCAGTCATGACCTCACGGTTTGTGAGTTGGAGCCCCGCCATTGGGCTCCACATTGGTGGCTCAGAGCCTGTTTGGGATTCTCTGTCTCCCTCTCTCTGCCCCTCCCCCACTTGCTCTCTATCTCAAAAAAAAAAAAAAAACATTTAAAATAAACAAATAAATACATACACACATACATACAATCTTTAGGGGCACCTGGGTGGCTCAGTCAACTGAGTGTTGGGTTCTTGATTTTGACTCAGGTCATGATCCCTGGGTCATGGAATCAAGTCCCATGTCAGGCTCACACTGGACGTGGAGATTGCTTGGGATTCTCTCTCTCTCTCTCTCTCTCTCTGTCCCTTTCCCTCACTCATGCTCTCGCTCTCTCTCTAAAATAAAACAATAAATAAAATAAAATCTTTTTTCTTTTTTTTTAGTTTTTTTCTTTTTGAGAGACAGAGAGAGACAGGGCGTGAGCAGGGGAGGGACAGAGAGAGAGGGAGACACAGCAGGTTCCAGGCTCTGAGCTGTCAGCACAGAGCCTGATGCGGGGCTCAAACCCACGAACGTGAGATCATGACCTGAGGCCAAGTCCAACACTCAACTGACTGAGCCACCCAGGTGCCCCAATAAAATAAAATCTTAAAAAAAAAAAACTACCAGCAAAATGGTGGAATGGACAGCTCCAACCTCTCCCAACCCCACAAGAACATCAAACAAACAGAAACTATCAGAGTTGATTTTGTCGGAACTCTGGAAAACCATCAAAGGTTTGCAGCAACTAAGCAAATGTTGAAGAAAAGAATTAAAGGGCAATTCGAAAATGGTAGGAAAGCTTGATGGTATTTTTACTTGCCCTTGCCCCATCCCCTCCTCAGCTCAGCAGTGATGGTTTAACAGAGACAACCTGTGTTACCAGTGCTGGACCCTGGTCTCTAATTCTGGAGGAGGCAGAGCAGATCTCGTTCACAAATTACTTTGTAGGTCTGTTCTAACCTACTCAGGGCTTCTTGAAGGACTCGCACAAAGTGCTCATCTCTGAATTGCCTAACTCAGAGCTCAGGCCAGAAAAGTGGCAGGCATTGCTCAAAAACACTGCAAGATGAACTAACAAACTGCAAGCATCTAGGGTAAAAGACTGTGGTCAAAACGTATTTATCAATCATCTAAACCCCAGGAGGAAAAGTTGGGGGAGATTCTTTGGGGAATTAGGACATTCAGAGCCTCCTTTTATATGGAGGGAATTTGGAAAACTATGTGTATGGTCCAGGGCTAGTCTTATGCTCAGAAAAGACCTGAGGAGACCCTAAGCTTTCATCTCAGGCTGATCCCCAGACTCAGTACAAACCCAGCTTAATGTTGAAGCAATGCCCTAGCACAGAACCAATCTGAAAATACTAGGAGAGGTGGATTCTTTTGTTGTTTGGTTGGTTGTTTGGTTGGTTTTGGGTTTGTTTTTGTTGTTGTTGTTGTTGTTGTTGTTGTTTTTATCTCCTGGCATTAGAAGAAATCTCTGTCAAGATACTAACTGAGCCTTGGGAATGTAAGCTGGTGCAGCCACTCTGGAAAACAGTATGGAGGTTCCTCAAAAAACTAAAAACGGAACTACCCTACGACCCAGCAATTGCACTACCAGGCATTTATCCAAGGGACACGGGTGTGCTGTTTCAAAGGGACACATGCACCCCCATGTTTATAGCAGCACTAGCAACAATAGCCAAAGTATGGAAGGAACCCAACTGTCCATCGATGGATGAATGAATAAAGAAGGTGTGGTATATCTATACAATGGAGTATTACTCGGCAATCAAAAAGAATGAAATCTTGCCATTTGCAACTACGTGGATGGAACTGGAGTGTATTATGCTCAGTGAAATTAGTCAGAGAAAGACAAAAATCATCTGACTTCACTCATACGAGGACTTTAAGAGACAAAACAGATGCACATAAGGGAAGGGAAACAAAAATAATATAAAAACAGGGAGGGGGACAAAACAGAAGAGACTCATGAATATGGAGAACAAACTGAGGGTTACTGGAGGGGTTGTGGGAGGGGGGATGGGCTAAATGGGTAAGGGGCACTAAGGAATCTACTCCTGAAATCATTGTTGCACTATATGCTAACTAATTTGGATGTAAATTTAAAAAAATAAAAAATAAAACAAGTTAAAAGAAAAAGAAAAAAGATATTAACTGAGCTTGAGCTAAAAGAACAGAGAACTCAGGACTACACACAACAAAGAATACAGTCCTTGCTTAATATAGTTTGGAAAAGTGCCTAAACAAATGAAATAAGACAACCTTCAACAATTTAAAGACAAAAACAAAAACAGCAAGCCCTCAGGAAGAGGAGAATCTGGTTTCTACAGTTACCACATTATAATGTTCAAATGCCTAGTTTTCAACAAAAAGATCACAAGGCATAAAAGGAAACATAAAACTATGGCCTACTCAAAGGAGAAAAATAAATTAATTTTCAAAATTTTATCTTATTTCATGTTTAAAAATTTTTTAACATTTTATTTTATTTTTTGAGAGACAGAGAAAGAGACAGAGCATGAGCAGGGGAGGGGAAGAGAAAGACGGAGACACAGAAACCAAAGCAGGCTCCAGGCTCTGAGCTGTCAGCACAGAGTCCGACGCAGGACTCAAACCAAACTCACGAACCATGAGATCATGACTTGAGCCAAAACCAAGACTCAGACGCTTAAGCAATTGAGCTGCCCAGGTGCCCCTTTAAATTTTATTTTTAAGTAATCTCTACACCCACTGTGGGGATCGAACTCACAACCCCAAGGCCAAGAGTCACATGCTCCACTGTCTGAGCCAGCAAGATGGCCCTCAAAGGGACAGCATAAATTGACAGGAATGAAGTCACCTCTAAGGAAGCCCAGACATCTGACTTACTAGACAAAAACTATAAAACAACTATCTTAAACATGCTCAAAGACCTAAGGGAAACATGGAAAGAGAATTAAAGAAGTCAGGGAAATAGCATATGAACAAACTAAGATCATCAATAAAGAGATAGACATTATGAAAAGAAACCCAACAGAAGCTCTGAAAAGGACAATAACCGAAATGCAAAATTCACTAGAGGTCTTAACAGAAGATTTGAACAAGCAGAAGAAAGAATCAACAGACCTGAAGATAGGATAATTGAATTTATTATGTCTGCAGAGCAGAAAGAAAAGAGAACAAAGAGTGAACGGTTTAAAGGATCTGTGGGACACCATCAAGAGAATCAACATAAGCATTATAGGAGGCCCAGAAGGGGGAGAGTGTGTGTGTAGAGAGAGAGTAAAGGGCAGAAAGAATGCCTGAAGAAATGATGGCCAAAAACTTCCCAAATTTGATGGCAGATACAAATCTACACATCTAAGAAGCCCACATTGACACATTGTAATGAAACTGTTGCAAGCCAAAGAGAAAGAGCAAAATCTGAAAGAACCAAGAAAAAGCTACTCATCATGTACATGCTCAGTACATCCTCAGTAAGATTGACAGCCTGACCAAGAATTCTGTAGCCAACAGGGCACCTGGGTGATTAAGTATCTGTCTTCGGCTCAGGGTATGATCCTGTGGTTCGTGAGTTAGAGCCCTGCGTCGGGCTCTCTGCTGTCAGCACAGAGCCTGCTTCGGATCCTCTGTCACCCCCCTCTGCCCTGGCCCACTCGCACATGTGCACTCTCTCTCTGTCTCTCTCAAAAATAAACAAGCATTTTAAAAAATGCTAAAGTTGAAATAAAAGGACACTAGACGGTAATTCAAAGCCATATATAAACATATATACATCAAACAACAGAGCTCCAAATTATAAGAAGCAAACATCGACAGCATCCAAAGGAAAAACAAGTCGTTCTACAAAAGCGATGGGAGACTTCAAACTCCACTTTTAATAACATCTAGAACATCTAGACAGAAGATTAAGGACATAGAGGGTTAAACAACACTGTAAACCAGCTAGACTGAAGAGACATCCATAGAAAATTCCATGAAAGATCAGCAGAGTTACACATTCCTATCAAATGTACATGCAATATCTTCCCATTTAGGCCGGATGCTAGGGGGAAAAGTCTTAAAAGATTTTAAAAATTGAAGTCCTACAAAGTGTCTTCTCCAACTACAACGGAATGGAGCTAGAAATTAATAATTGGAGGAACACTGGAATGTTTGCAAATATATAGATATTAAACAACACAATTTTAAAGAAACTGTGGGTCAAAGAAGAAATCACAAAGGAAGTTGGAAAATATCTGGAAACAAATGAAAACAAAGCATACTAAAAGTCATGGGATGCAGCAAAGGCAGGGCACATGTGAAACTGACAGCTATAAATGCCTACATTGAAAAAGAAAAAAAAAAAAGATCTCAAACGAATAACCTAACTTTACACTTTGAGGCAGTAGAAAAAGAAGAGTAAATTTAAATCAAAGCTAGTGTGAGGAAGGAAGGAAGATTACAGCAAAGATAAAGAGTGAATAGAGAAAATAGCATCACTGGGAATCAATGAAACCGAAAGTTGCATCTTTGAAAATATCAACAAAATCAACACATTTTTTAGCTAGATTGACAAAGGAAAAAGAGAGAAGATGCAAATCGTTAAAATCAGAAATAAAAGTGGGGACATTACCACTGACTCATAGAAATAAAAAAGAGGGGCACCTGGGTGGCTCAGTTGGTTAAGTGTCAGACTTCGGCTCAGGTCATGATCTCGTGGTTCATGAGTTCAAGCCCTGCACCAGGCTCTGCACTGACAATGGGGAGCCTGCTTGGGATAGTCTCTCTCTCCCTCTCTCTGTGCCCCTCCCCTACTTGTACTCTCTCTGTCTCTCAAAATAAATAAGCTTTAAAAAAAAAAAAGAAATAAAAAAGATAAGAGAATGCTATAAAAAATATGCCAACAAATTAGATAACCTAGATGAAACAGACAAATTCCTCGAAACACACAAATTACCTAAACTGACTTAAGAAGAAATGGAAAATCTCAACAGACCTATAAATAAAGAGATAGAATCAGTAATCAAAAAATTTCCAACAAAGAAAGGTGCAGGACTAGAGGGCTTCCCTGGTGAATTCTACCAATCATTCATTAAATAGTTACCCTTGATCCACATGGGGGTTAGGGGCATTGACACCCCCCCCCCCATGGAGTCAAAATTCAGCATATAACTTGTTTTGAAATTTTTTTAATTTAAAAAATTCTTTTAAGTTTATTCATTTTGAGAAAGAGTGAGTTGGGGAGGGACAGAGAAAGGGAGAGAAAGAATCCCAAGCAGGCTCTGCACTGTCAGCACGGAGCCCGATGAGGGGCTGGAACTCCCAGAAGGCAAGATCAGGACCTGAGCCGAAACTAAGAGTCAGCCGTTTAACCGACTGAGCTACCCAGACGCCCCCAGGTATAACTTTTGAGTCCCCACAAATGCAACCACTAGTAGCCTACTGTGGCCCAGAAGCCTTACCTATAACATAAGCAGTCGACTAAAACTATTTTTTTCGTTATATGTATTATTTTATATTTTGTATATGTATTAAATACTGTATTCTTACAATTAAGTAAACTAGAGAAAAACGCATTAAGAAAATCATAAGGAGGAGAAAATACATTTACAGTCCCACACTGTATTTATAAAAAAAAAAATCCATGTATACACCTGTGCAGTTCAAATCCATGTTGTTCAAGGTTCAACCATAACACCAATTCTTATCTAACTCTTCCAAAAAATGGAAGAGGAAGCAACACTTACAATGAAACCAGCATTACCCTGATAATAAAGACTGATAAATACCTTATAAGAAAAAATTACAGACTGCGAGGGAATAGAAAAAATACGTATTGGTCTCTGCCCTGGTTCCTGGCATAGAGCCCCTGAAGCCTTTGTAATTTCCTAAGTGATAAAAACACTAGGAGCATCTTTTGTTATAATATTTGGTCTTTGACCCTAGTTCCTGGCACAGGGCTCCTAAAACCCTTGGAATTTCCTGAGCGATAGGAGCGTCTTTTGTTGTAATGAGGCAACTCTGGGTGGGCTCTTGGATGGGGACTGGTCACCAGAAAGGCCAAGCCATGATTAGAAGTTTGGAATTTTCAGCCACACCCCCTATTCTTCAGAAAGGGGAGAGGGGCTGTAAATGGAGTTAATGATTTATCATGCTTACGTGATGAAGCCTCCATAAAAATCCCAAAAGTACGGGGTTCAGAGAGCTTCCGGGTTGGTGAACATGTGGAAATGCTGGGAAAGTGGTGTACCCAGAGAAGGCATGGAAACTCCTTGCCTCTTCCCACATACTTACCCTACAGATCTCGTCCATCTGAATGTTCACCTGTATCCTTATCATATCCTTTTATAATAAACAGGTAAACAGTAAGTAAACTGTTGTCCTGAGTTGTGTGGGTCATGGGAACCTCTGATTTGTAGCCCGTCTATGAACTTGGACTTGCTATGGGCATCTGAAGTATTGGGCAGTCTTATAGGGCCAAACCCTTAACTGGAAGGATCTGACACTATCTGCAGGTAGATAGTGTCAGAACTGAGTTAAAATTGCTTATTGTGGCGTTGCAGAAATTGTGTGAGTATGGTGTTAGTTGTGTGAGAGTGAAAGAGAAACAAAGAAGGAGGACTGAAGTATTTCCTTAAGCACAGATCAATATCCCTTAAGAATATAGTTGTAAAATTCCTAAACCAAAAGCTGGCAAACTAAATCCAAAAGGATATTAAGCAATGCCTGGGTGGCTAAGTCGGTTAAGCATCTGCCTCTTGATTTCAGCTCTGGTCACGATCTCACGGTCATGAGATTGAGCCCTGCGTTGAGCTCCAGGCTGGGCACGGAGCCTCCTTGAGATTCTCTCCCTCTCCATCCGCTCTGCTCCTCCCCAACTTACATGTGGGTTCTCTCTCTCTCTTTCTCAAACAAACAAACAAACAAACAAACAAACAAGCATATTAAAAGGATTACACACCATAACCAAGTAGGATTGATCTCAAGAATGCAAGGATGGTTCAGCATAACAAAATCAATCAACATAACACATCATATTAATGGAACAACAGAAAAAATCACACAAACCTCTTTTTAAAAAATTTTTAGTGTTTATTTTTGCTTTTTTTAAAGCATAACTTATTGTCAAATTGGCTAACATACAGTGTGTACAATGTGCTCTTGGTTTTGGGGGTAGATCCGTGGTTCATCGCTTACATATAACACCCAGTGCTCATCCCAACAAGTGCCCTCCTCAATGCTCATCACTCGTTTTACCCTCCCCCCACACCGCCCCCCCATCTACCCTCAATTTGTTCTCTGTATTTAAGAGTCTCTTATGGTTTGCCTCCTTCCCTCTTTGTTTGTAACTATTTTTTCCCCATCCCCTTCCCCCATGGTCTTCTGTTAAGTTTCTCAAGTTCCACATATGAGTGAAAACATATGATCTCTGTCTTTCTCTGACTGACTTATTTCACTTAGCGTAATACCTTCCAGTTCCATCCATGTTGCTGCAAAAGGAAAGATTTTATTCTTTCTCATTGCCAAGTAGTATTCCATTGTATATATAAACCACATCTTCTTTATCCATTCATCAGTTGGTGGACATAATGTTTGTTTATTTTTGAAGGAGAGAGAGAGAGAGACAGAGATTGAGTGGCAGAGGGGCAGAGAGAGAGAGAGAGAGAGAGAGAGAGAGAGAGAGAGACACAGAATCTGAAGCAGGTTCCAGGCTCTGAGCTGTCAGCACAGAGCCTGATGCGGGGATCAGACTCACAAACTGAGATCATCATGTGAGCCAAAGTCACATGCTTAAACGACAAAGCCACCCAGGCGCCCCACACAATCATCTTAATTAATGCCAAAAGGCATTTGGAAAAATCTAGTACCTTTTTGTGATAAAAACTCTCAGAAAACTAGGGATAGAACTTCATGCACATCATAAAGGACATTTATGAAAAACCCATAGCTAACTTCCTTCTCAATGGTGAGAGGCAAAAACTTTCCCCCTAAGACAAGGAACAAGACAAGAAAGTCTTCCCTCACCATTGCTACTCAATGTCATGCCGAAAGTTCTAACCAGTGCAGTTAGACAAGAAAAATAAATAAAAGGCATCTAAATTTTAAAGGAAGAGATAAAACTACTTCTATTCACCAATGACGTGACCCTTATAAATAGAAAATCCCAAGGAATCCATGAGAGAGGTAGAAAATATTTGCAAATTATATCTCATGAGGGTTTAATATCCAAAATATACCAAGAACTCCTACAACTCACTAACAAAAAGACAATCTAATTTAAAAGTGGGCAAAGGACATGCATAGATATTCCTCCAAGAAAGATATACAAATGGACAATAAATGCCTAAAAAGATGCTCAACATCAACGGTCATGAGGAAAATGCAAATGAAAACTACAGTGAGATACAATTTCCCACTCAGGAGCGTGGCTAATATCAGAATAATGGGTGGGTGTGGAGAAATTGGAACCCTCTTGTGCCACTGGTGGGAATGCGAAATGATGCAACTTCTGGGGAAAACAATTTGGTGGTTCTTCAAAAAGCTAAACATAGGGGCACCTGGGTGGCTCCGTTGATCCAGTGTCTGACTCTTTTTTTTTTTAAATGTTATTTTCTTTTTTTGAGAGGTGGGGGCGGGGGGCAGAGGGAGATAGACAATTCAAAATGGATTCCTCAGACAGCAGCGAGCCTGATGCAGGGCTCAAACTCACAAACTGTGAGATCATGACCTGAGCCAAAGTTGGCTGATCAACTGACTGAACCACCCAGGTGCCCCCAAGTGTCTGACTCTTGATCTCAGCTCAGGTCTTGAACTCAGGGTTGTGAGTTGCCCTCCATCTTGGGCATGGAGACTACTTAAACAATAAATAAATAAAAGGCTAAACAGAGAATTACCATATGATCCAGCAATTCCACTTCTGGGTGTATATCCAAAAGAATTGAAAGCGGGGGGGGGAGGTGCACCTGGGTGGCTCAGTCCATTAAGCATCCAACTTTGGCTCAGGTCATAATCTCATGGTTCATGAGTTCGGGCCCCACACTGGGTGAGCTTGAGCCCTGCTCCGGGCTCTGCACTCTCCCTCTCTCTCCCTCTCTCTCTGCCCCTCGCTCACTCGTGCTCTCTCCGTCTCTCAAAAATGAATTAATTTTTTAAGATGAATTGAAAGCAGGGATTGGAGCCAATCACTATTCACAATAGCCAAAAGGCGGAAGCAACTCAGGTATCCTTCACTGGCTGAAAGGATCAATAAAATGTGGTATAGCTACACAATGGAATATTACTCAGCCATAAAAAAGAATGGAGTTCTGATCCATGATACAACTTGGATGAACTTTGAAAACATGCTGAGTGAAATAAGTTAGACAGAGACAGACAAGCATTATATGATTACACTCACATGCGATATCTGTAATATGTGCGTTCGTAGAGACCGAAAGTAGATTAGAGGTTATTACCAGGGGCTAAAGGAAGAGGGACGGGCATGAGGAATTATTGTTACAGAGTTTTTGTCTGGGGCTGATGGAAAAGTTTTGGAATTAAGTAGAGGTCGTGTGTTGTGTGTATGCAAACTTGTAAATGGACCACTGACCAGTATACTTAGAAATGGTTAAAATAGCACATTTTACGCTCTCTCTATATTTTTTTAAAATTTTTTTAACGTTTATTTATTTTTGAGACAGAGAGAGACAGAGCGTGAACAGGGGAGGGGCAGAGAGAGAGGGAGACAGAGAACCCGAAACAGGTTCCAGGCTCTGAGCTGTCAGCACAGAGCCCGACGCGGGGCTCGAACTCACAGACTGCGAGATCATGACCTGAGCCGAAGTCGGACACTTAACCGACCGAGCCACCCAGGCGCCCCTACGCTCTCTATATTTGACCACAATACAAAAATGCAAATAAAAAAAAAAACCCTTTATTAACATTGGTATCACACCGTTTATCCCCCTTTGCAACCTGCTCATTTTCACTCCATGTTCAGGACATTTGGAAGTCTGGCTCATCCTTTTTCGGTGCTTATAGTACTCCACGGTATTATGCCCCAGCGTTTTTCTGGGCTCCCCCTCCTCGTTATTATAAGCCAGGCTGCTGGGAAGACATGCGCTTCAGGTTTTTCTGGGATTCACACCAGCAGCAGAATGGCCACGTCGGAGGGTCCAGCCATCCCCTACTGCACTAGCCAAATTACTCTTTAACATGGCCAGACGGATTCCCACGCCCATCACCAGTGCACTCCCAGCGACCTCTGCCCATTGTCTCTAGAGCCTGCCTGCGAGTCTCCCTAGGGGTGAGGAGAGGTCTCCGAGTGATTTTTGCTCCCAACTAAGGTTGGGCTTCTATTTTGGGTTGTCCTGGTTCACCTTCCCTGAACTGCCTGTTCATGTCTGTACTTCATTGAGTATTGTGTCCCCAAATGCACATCCACCTGAACCTCAGATTGTGACTTGTAGGGTCTTTGCAGATGTAATTATTTACATTAAAATGAGGTCACGGTGGAGTAGGATGGTCCCTAAATCCAATGACTGATGGCCTTATAAGAAGACCATGTAAAGACAGAGGCAGAGATCCGAGTGATGTGGCCACCAGCCAACGGCCATCAGGGAGTGCTGGAAGCTGGCAGAAGCCAGAAGAGGGGGTCTGGGACCATTTCTCCCTCACGGCCTCCTGCTGACATTTTGAGTTGGGTCTTCTGGCCTCCAGACAATAAAAGAATAAATTTCTGCTGCTTTAAACCACCCAGTTTGTGGTAACTGTTATGGCCGCCCCATGAAACAATGAATGTCATCCGCCCATCTTAATATCTGGTGGTTTGGGGAGCACCTGGGTGGCTCAGTCGGTTAAGCATCTGACTCTTGGTTTTGGCTCGAGTCATGATCTCACAGTTTGTGAGTTCGAGCCCCATGTCAGGCTCTGTGCTGGAGCCTGCTTGGGATTCTCACTCCCTTTCTCTCTGCCCTTTCCCTGCTCGATCTCTCTCTCTCTCTCTCTCTCTCTTTCAAATTAAATAAACATTTAAAAAATATGTCTTTTTTTTTCCCTTCCATCAGCGTGTCTTTATATGTTCTGGAAGGTATTCTTGGCCAGTGAAATGCATCACAGATATCTTCTCTCAGTACCTGGCTTGTCTTTTCCATTTCTTTATGGATTTTTTTGATGTCCAAAAGCATGAAATTGTGATTGACTCTAATGTACCCAAAACCCTCCATTTATTCTTTTTTTTTTTTTTTTTTTTTTCCCTTATCAAGGTCAGGTTTTCATTTGTCAGGAAGTTGACTGGTGAATGATTCTCCTCTGTGATGCTTCCAGCCTGACCTCTCTTATTCTGGGTTTGGGCCTCTGCCAGCCCCTCCCCCTTGCCCCCCATTAACTCTCCCTCCGTGGGTTAGGAGTGGTGAGGACAGCTGAGTGTGAGTCAGCCCGGCCAAGCTGCCTGGGGCGGAAGTGGTTAGCTCAGCCCCCGGGACCGGCTGTGCGGGTTCCTGGCCGAGGGGGGGCTATGGACAGCCTGAGCTGGGCAGGAAGTGGGTCAGCTGAGGCAGCAGGCTTCGGGACCCCATGTGCTCACTGCCCGGAACGTTTGGCCTGGGGAACCCCGAGCCTGCCCTCCCTTCCCCGCGCTCCAGCGCCCAGGTTGGCACGTGCGCTGGCTCCTGTCATGGTTCTGGGAGCTACGATGGCCATTAATGGGGCACCCACTTGGTGCCAGCCCCTGGCTGAGCACAGACACACAGTCCTGCCACATGAAGGTGGGTGAATGTTAGCACGGGGGAAACCGAAGCCCAGAGCAGGGCACCCTGTGCCTGGCTGGGACACACAGCACCCAGCCAGGTCACCCAACATCTCAAATCCTTTTCCTTGGCTGGCTCGGGACCCCCTCTGACCCTTGAGTGTCCTCACAGGAGTTTGGAAGAGAAAATGTCTAGGGACTTCCCGTATTTTCTCTGCCTGTTTCTGAATCTCTCCGTTGCTCTCTCTGCATTTCTGCTTTTCAGTCTCTCAGAGTCTCTGTCTATCTTGGCCTCCCCACCTTCCCCATCAGGACCACAGTGTGTGGGGGTGGGGGTGGGGGTGGGGGTGGTTGTGGTGGGGCAGCCTGAGCCTGCCCCTCCCCCTTTCCAGGGACCTGGACATGTCAGGGCAGGTCTGAGACACTCCTTGTAGAAACTGCTGAATGCGTGATGGCAAGCTGCCAGTGCAGAAAGGAAGGGGTAGGAAAGTTAAAGAGGGTGTGGGGGAAGGACTTTGGGATATCCGGCTCAGCACTTCACCCTCCCCCCTTACCCCTACCCAGGACTTTCACATACAACGTGTCCCAAGATGACCTTGGGTTTTGAGGGATGCATAGGAGTTCTCCAGGTATAAATGGGGGCAGGAGGGCTTCCAGGCAGAGGGGATAGCTTGGGATTGGTAGTAACCAGAGAACAGAGGTTCAAAATGCCCAGCAGAGGAGTCAGGCTTTCTCCTGGAAGCACAAGAGAGCCATGGAGGGTATGAGAGATGGGGAGGGGCCCCCATCGGATCCCCAGAATCAGGTGGGCAAGAAGGATGAGACTGATGTCCAATGGTGAGGGAGCATAATCCAAGCCAAGGGCAAAGTACAGGCTAGCAACCCCCCTTGCTCTGGTGGGATATGTGTGACATTCCTTGGACACTCCCGGCTACCCAAGAACAAAGGAAAGGGGTTTATGTGCTTGCCGTGGTGATGTGGGAAACTAAGGCAAACTAAGGAAAAATGAAATTCCCTTACTGCCTACAGCCCATTGACGAGTCCTTGAAACAGGCAGAGCGACCTTCCTCTAGGAGCTCAGCTGCCCTGACGATGACACTTTGCTGGGGGCAAAAGACAATCTTGGCTTAACATTATCCTGACCCCCCCGGATCCTGTGAGTCTCCTTTAACATATAAAAATTCCTTTGGAAACTTCCTTTATCTCAACTCCCCCAAGATATATGCTGGCAATCATACTCCAAGCATACGGCCCTCTGATATACATCTGAAGGGTCTCATGACTGAGGTTTTACTAATCGGTAACAAATGACGTTTTCCAAACAACACCGAGGCCCTCCAGGCCCTGGAAACCTTGCTTCCAAAATACCTTAGAGATTTGCTCTATCCCTAACCCCCTCCCAACCCGAAGGTCTATAATGAGTTACCCATCCCAATCCCAGTACAGCTCTTTCTGCCCACGGGTCCTGTCCCCGTGCTTTAATAAAATCCCCTTTTTTGCACCAAAGATGTCTTCAAGAATTCTTTCTTGGCTGTCAGCTCCGAACTCCCCGTCACCCCCAAACCCCATCGTCCAAGCCCCTGATCTCCAAGTAAGACTGAGAATGTCCAGGCGAGAGCTGACGGAAACTATTGAATGGGGCCAACAGAGACTTCTCCAAGCCTTACCCTCTAATGAGCCTCCCCTCATATGCCTTGACCGTTCAGCTCCCTGTATGTCCCCCATCACTGCTGGATCCCCTGCACCGTACTCCCGGCCTGGAAACTGCTGGATCCCTGGTGTGTCCCCAGCCCAGGCACCAATGTACAGTAGGCACTTCATAAGTGACCGATGTAGCCACAGGGAGACAGGGCTCCAGCGGTAAGGAGCAGGTGGTGTGAGGGCCTGGGCTAGAGAAGGAAGCTGGCCTTCCGGGGCTTGTCTTCCGCTCCCTGGAGACTCCGGCGCCTCCTTGCGCCCCCTGCTGGCCTCGAGATAGAACACTGAGCATTCACCCCTTTCCCACCTCCCCCTGTAGTTTACTGCACACCTATGAAACGCCGGGAGCTGTGCTGGGTGCAGAGGACACTTCCTCTGAGGGTGCAAAGTCCCTGTGTCCTCAGGGACTTCAAGGAGGTGCCCCCTCCCCCGGGACCAACATCCCCCAAGACAAGTCCTTTTTGGTTTCAAAAATCTATTCTTTGGGGGAGCCTGGGTGGCTCAGTTGGTCGGTTAAGCATCCAACTTTGGCTCAGGTCATGATCTCACCATTTGTGAGTTCGAGCCCCGCGTGGGGCTCTGTGCTGACAGCTCAGAGCCTGGAGCCTGCCTCAGATTCTGTGTCTCCCTCGCTCTCTGCCCCTCCCCAGCCGGTGCTCTGTCTCTGTCTCTTAAAAATAAATAAAAAACACATTAGGAAAAAAATTTTTTTAAATCTATTCTTTGAAAGCCCCTGACCCTAGAGTGGCTTCATTCCTTCCGAGGACAGACATAGGGGAATGACCAAGCCCTGTCTCTGGTTCAAACTACTCAGTGCCAGAGAAGCTGGCCTGGGTTCACTTTCCTGCCTCTCCTCTCCCTGGCCATGACAAGAGGCTTCACCTGTCAGAGCCTCAGTTTCCCCATCTGTGAAAGGTCGTAATGGCACCCCCACCACAGAGTTGTGAGTGGGAATATTGCACACGCCGGGAGTCTAAACGATCATGACTCAAACCCCAGCACCACCACACCCCCTTGCTGTGGGACAGTAGGCAAGTTACTTGATCTCTCTGTGCATCAGAACAGAGGCATTGGGTTGTGAGGAGGGAGACCATTCTGTACAGAAACCCCCTCATCATTATCCATTCAGCACACTCACAACAGCCGCCACAAAGTGGGCACCAAGGACAGAAATCCCAGTGAGTCAGAGCCCCCTGTGCCCACTGATGCCCTCAGGCTGGGGATGACCCCGGTGGCTGCTAACCTCTCACAAAGACACACAAGAAATCACATATTTCAACTGTTTTATTTGCTTTCTGGGGTGTCAAGATTGGGGTGTCCCAGAGCCCAGCCCCCAGCAAAGTCCGACAGACCCTTCCCCAGCCAGGGGTCCCAGCCAGGAGGGTTTCGGACAAGGCACTCACAGGAACTCTGGGGGTCAGGGAGAAGCCACCCCGAGGGTGCAGGGGCCAGGCCCACCTTGGGGGACAGAAAATGCAGTTACCTTCAGTGGGAAAGGTTTTTCCTAAAGAGAGATACAGGATGAGATAGAAACCTGAGATGTTAACGGAGCCCCAGAAACATGCCAGGTACCCCTAGGGCAGGCAAAAGCCAATTCTGCTTCCCAAGATCCCGATGTAGCTTCCTTGGCATCTGGGGATGCCACACGCCTGGGAAGCACAGAGCCCAATTCCGAACTGGCTTTCTCTGTGATTTCCTGGAGACAAAGTGTGTCAGTCACAAAAGTCACTCGCTCCAGACCCCACCTCTGCAAATGGCTCCGGTGACCCTGGCCTGGGCCCTGGGGTCCAGAGCCTGGGGTTACTTCTCTCTTTCTCATCTCGTCCCCTTTCTCTGTGCCCTGTGTTTATTAGAGAGGCAGGCACTTCTGTGGGTCTCCAGGCAGCTGAAAGGAAGGCTTGGTGAGGAGAGAGAGGGGGAGAAATGGGTTTGGCAGGAGGAGCAGCTCAGGGCTGGAACAGGTCCCCCAGAGACCTGGGAGCCCGCGACACTCAGCTTGTGACAACTGCCCATGAACCGGAGGACAGAGTCTCTTAGCAGAAATGTTCAGCATCCACCCGAGATGTGGATGTCAGCAAATGGCCTCCCACCCCAAAGAGCCACGCTGCCATGGGTGTGAGGGGGTCCGTGGCCTTTAATGTGCTTCCTCACCACAAAAATAGAGATGTTCTCCCTCCCAGCCAGCAGGCCCAGGCCCTTTTGAGGCACTTGTGCCTGGAGAAGGGAAATGCAATCTGGGATATAAAAACCAAAGCCCTTTTCGGCTTCCCGGAGTCAATGTATACAGTGGGGGATTCGTGGCCACGAGGAGCCACCTGGCAACGCGGTGGCCTGCCTCCGCCTGTATGACCATCAACGTCCCCACACCGGCTGCAGGCTGACGCGTGCGCTTTCGAGGGTCTCGGGGTGGAGGCTGGGACCATGGAGAAGAATGGGGCTTTGTCCCACTCTCCCCAGAGGGGACTTTTGGGTTTAAACACTCCAAGGGGTGGAGAGGTCAAAGGTCAACAGTCTAGACAGTGGCAGCAGAAAAGAGGCTGGTGGGGTGGGCGGATTTCCAGGAGCAGCTCCCCTCCCTGGCCCAGTTGCCCTCGGGGGACACAGGCATGCGGGTGCACACACACACACACACGCACACGCACACGCACACCAGCGGGCCTGGCTTCCTGGCAGAAACTTCTAAGACAACAAAAAGGCATCCTGAATCTACTTTTCCAGCCATCCCCCTGAGCAGGCCCTTTCTGTTCCAGAAGTCACTGTGCCAGGAAAGAGCAAGGCAGCTGAAAACTCTTGGCCTTGCTGGAACTATTGCGATCTGACATTTCCCCCAAAGACCTGGCACCACCTGGGAAGCCATGACCTCCGTCCCCCCCACCTGGCCCTGACCTCTGTCCCCCACCTGGCCCTGCCTCTCCCAGTGGCCAAGGGACCTTTGGCTGTTCCTTGACCAGACCAGGCGGGCCAGGTGGTACAAGCCCAGGCCACCGACTCAAATTCCTGCTTCTTGCCACCTTTCCTTCTCTCTAACCACGCCTTCTTGTTTCTTTTTCAAGCTACACCCTCAAGTACATACCACTGGCCTTCTTTTTGGTGAGGGAGGGGGAGCCAAAGGGGCTGAGAGAAGAAGAAAGGTATGAGGTGCAGAGGCTCTGGCACCTTAAAGGACATGCCATCACCAGACACCCAGATGACCGTTGCTGTCCCCATCCCCCACCTCGGCACCCCGCCATGGGAGCCCAGAGGCGCCTCCCCACTCTCCTACAAGATTCCCCCAACAGCCTTCCCACCACATCTCTCTGCCCATCTTTCTACCATTAACACTTGCTGCACCCACCTCTCAGCATCTCCCCTCCACACGCGGCTAAGCCACTTCACAGAGCCATCCCCCTGCCCCGTTCTGGGTGCCCCCCTCCCCCTGAGCCTCCGCAAATGATGAGGGAGGAAGAACGGGGCTTGGTCCTCCCTTCTCACACAAGGACATTTTAGTCCAAGGCCCGATAAATGCGGACAGACACGCCCTGGAGGGAACAGGTGAGTCTGCCCCAAACTGGACGATCAAAGAGCTGGCAGGAAGTGGGTGAAACGTTCAATGGCTGTCTGATTAAATACGAATGAGCGAAATGCTCTGCATCGTGGACAAGGAGAGGATTCCAGCTGGACTGGATGAGAAAATCTAAAATCATTGCCGGAACACAAAAATGACATACGTACACTCAACAATGATCGGACAATAAGTTATACCTCTAACTTTCTGAATCACATGTTGCTTCACACAGAGAGGCAAAATGAAGACAAAAGAAGGATGGAAATGCGGAGTTTGGGGATGGTGCGTCTGGGTTCCAGTGGGTATCCAGCTAAGCACAGACGTGGCTCATCTCCAGGAACGCCCCACCCCTTCCCCCCCCATCTTGCCTGGATTCGTTTCCTCCTCCGACACCTGCAGATCGGACCTTTGGGGAACCGAACTAACCCATGAGCCTCGAGCTCCCCATATTCAGGAGAGCCTCAATTTCTGCTCACAGAATCCCACGCTGCAGATTTCTCGGGAGACTACAAACTCAGACTGGGGACGTGAAAGGGACATTTCTGGTAGAAGGCAGGCAGGCATGGAGAAAGAGTCCCAATCATTTCAACCTGCCAGCCATAGTCCACACCCATTGCCAAGTGCCGGCCCCAAGTCACCCCCTTCTCTCCACTCCCCCATCCAGAGGAAACCCAGGACTCCGAAAATGCGTTTAACTCGGAAACCCATCAACCCGGTTTCCCAGCGACACAGCAGCTCAGCAGAGGCAGGACCTCCCCTGGCCATCGGAACAAGAGGGGAAGAAGGTGAAGGTTGAAGAAAACAAAACAAAACAAAACAAAGCAAAACCCAGTCCCCCAAAGTAGTAGATCCCTTCCCGAATGGGTGTTTTCCTCAGTTGGCTTCCTGGTTGCTGTGGTCATTCTCTCCCTCTGACCGGTAATCAAGGTCCAGCTGGGTGGCGTTACTCTCATCCCCGGCTGGCAAGTTCAAAGCTGCCAGGGAGTGAGGTCAAAATTTACTCCTGAGTCCTGGGCGCGCCTCCAAAACCATCTACACAAAAGCCCCCTGGCTGCTTAGCCACCCTCGTGCTCAAACACGCCAGCACACATGGAGTTCGGCAAACTCCAGCCCCCAGGCCCCATTCTGCCCCCACCACCATGAGGAGAGCAATAAGCTGGTCCCCAGCACCAAGTCCGCAAAAATCCAGGCCAGATGTGGGGTGGGTTTGCAGCTGCTATAAATTTTTACACGTTAAAAAAAAAACAAAAAAAACAGTCATGTGCGTGTCAAAATGACAAGGTCTGCTTTCCACCAGCAGCCCCGCTCCAGAGTAAGAGAGACAGAGAGAGAGAGAGAGGAGAGAGAGAGGGGGAAAAAAAAAAACAACCCTGCCATATCCCAAGGCAGCCCTTTCCAGGGCTGTCCAGGCTGTTGGGACATGAATCAGGGCAAAGACATTTCAAGGAGTTTTTAAGTTTGGGAAAAACCAGTCATGGACGGGGCGGGAACACCGGAATCCCTTCAGCAGAGACTTAGACAGGCAGGTGAACAGGGGGCCCCAGCTGCGGGATCAAAGAGCAGAGATCCACTCGGCCAGGATTCCCCGTGGAGATGGGGACCCACGGGCTTCCCAGCCATTGTGGCAGTGTCCCCTAAAGCAAAGGGCAATAGAGGACAAATCTTCAGCCACCCCTTGGCAAATCGACCAGCCCTTTTGCAGAGAAAAAGGAAGAGGTGTGTAAGTCGGAAATATTGATCCAAATCAGATCCCCAGCTGTCAGGCGTATCCTCCTTGGCCGGGCCCCAGAAGGCAGATGTCCCTCCCAGGGTCCCTAGTGGGACGAGGTCTTGGGAGGCCTAAGAGGCTCTCAGTGTTTGTGGCGACAGTTGATTTTGCCTTCTGACTGCTCCAGGACGTCCAGCATCTCCTCGATGATGGCCCGCAGCGCCCTGCCCAGCTGGTCTGCGTTGTACGGCTTGCCCAGCGGGGGCACATGAACAAAGGCTGAGCGGCCATGACTCTGGTACAGAGAGGTGTAGTAGGTGAAATCGCAGAGGTACCTAAGTTGCAGGGCACGGCGGTGGGGGGTGGGGGGCAGAAGGGAGACCAAAACAGGGGCAGAGAGTCAGTACACAGACTAACAGGACAGCCTCCATCCAGATCTACCGTAAGACCCCCAACCTCGCCAGAAAGCCACAGGATGGAACACCGACTGCTTCACCCTCCCCAGGCTGGCAAAAACGAAAAAACCCGATAACCTCGTGTGCTGGTGTGTATGTGAGGAAGGAGGCAGTATGAGATGCTACCAGTGGCGATGCAAACTGCCCCAGGGGGAAAATTGGGCAGGCTAGTATATCACAAATGCCCAGACTTCGTGACATATTATTTCTGGTTTGGGGAATCTGTCTTCAGAAGCCATTGGCATGAGGCCACAAGAAAGACCAACAAGGCATTTGCTGCATTGTTAAGTAGAAAAGTAGAAAAATGGGAAGTAACCTGCCCCGGTCTGAATGTCCAGCCTCAAATTCACTGTTGAAGCCCCTAACTCCCGAGGTGATAGTCTTAAGAGGCGGGGCCTTTGGGACGTGAGAGCCTCCAGAGAGCTAGGTCCCTCCTCCTGCCGCAGCAAGAAGGGGGCTGCAGCCCAGAGGGAGGTCTTCATTAGAACAGGACCGGACCGGTGGTGCCTTGATCTTCAACTTCCAGCCTCCAAAAGCGTAAGCAATTACTTTCTGTTGTTTATAAGCCGCCCAGTATGTAGTATTTGGTTGTAGCAGCCCAAACAAGCCAGGGCGCAATCTAAACGTCCACTGACTGAAGAGTGGCTTAATAAATCGGCTCATCCACACAAGGGAATACTATGCAGCCACCTACAAGGCACATGGTGGACCGAGAGGGAAACGGAGAATCCACCAAGACCCGTGCCGCGTGCCCACGAGTGAAACCGACGAAGGGACGTCTCAAGAACATACACATCACATAACCCCAGCCACATAAAAGCAAAACAAAATAGGACAAAAGCCTAAACTGGAGCACCGAGCGTTCACGTCCCCTCGATCCCTGAACAACATGGCTTTGAACTGCAAGGGTCCCCTTACACAAGGGTTTTTTTTCCCAGTAAGTCCAGTGCTGTAAATGCATTTTCTTTTCCTTATGGTTTTCTTTTGTGGTTGTTGGTTGTTTTCATTTTCATTCCGGTTAGTTAACATACAGTGTGATACTAGTTTTAGGTGTACAATATAGTGATTCAACAGTTGCAGACAACCCCTGGTGCTCGTCATGATAAGTGCCCTCGCTGCTCCCCATCACTGACCTCACCCACCCCCACCCCTCCCCTCTGGGCACCACTGGTGTGTTCTCTGTAGTTAAGAGTCTGTTTCTCGGTTTGCCTCTCTCTCTCTCTCTGTTCTTTTCCCCTTTGCTCATTTGTTTCTTAAACTGCACATATGAGTGCAATCACATGGGATTTGTCTTTCTCTGACTGGTTTATCTTGCTGAGCATTATACTCTCTAGCTCCATCCGTGGAGTTGCAAAGGGCAAGATTTCATTCTTTTATGGCTGAATAATATCCCACTGTGTGTGTGTGTGTGTGTGTGTGTGTGTGTGTGTGTGTATCATATCTTCTTTCTCCACTCATCAATCAGTGGACACTTGGGCCAGCTCCCATTTCCTTATGATTTAAAAAAAAAAAATTTTAACATTTACTTATTTTTGAGAGACAGAAAGAGGCAGAGCACGACTGGGGGAGGGGGAGAGAGAGAGAGATACAGAATAGGAAGCAGGCTGCAGGCTCTGAGCTGTTTGTTAGCACAGAGCCCGACGCGGGGCTCGAACTCACGAACTGCAAGACCGTGACCTGAGTTGAAGTTGGATGCTCAACCGACTGAGCCACCCAGGCGCCCCTGATTTTTTTTTTTTAATGTAAGCTCAATACCCAACGTGGGGGCCTAATCCCACTACCCCGAGATCAAGAGTCACACAGTCTACTGACTGAGCCAGCCTGGAGCCCCTCCTTATGAATTTCTTAATAACATTTTCTTTTCTCTAACTTACTTTATTGTAAGAATACAGCACACACACACACACACACACACACATAACATACAAAATGTGTGTTAATCAACTGTTTATGTTATCAGTAAGGCTTCTGGTCAACAGTGATCTAACAGTAGTAAAGTTTGGCAGGGGTGAGGGGTGTCAAATGTTATCCAAATTTTGTATGCAGGGGGGTGATCAGCAGCCCTACCCCCATGTTGTTCAAGGGTTAACCGTCTACGGAAAGGTGTCGGTGCATAGGAAGTTTTACAATTTAAGTCTCAGCTTTAACAGAGGGATCGCTAGGGAGAAGGAGAGAGGGCAAGAGAATTTTTCCCAGTGGGAACACATGAGAATATAGTCTGGAATTATCTGTGCCTTTTGGAAGTAGTTTTAAAAACAGAAATGATGGGGGCGTCTGGGTGGCTCAGGCAGTTAAGCGTCTGACTCTTGGTTTTGGCTCGGATCATGATCTCAAGCAAGGTTCGTGAGTTCGAGCCCCACATCAGGCTCTGCGCTGACAGTGTGGAGCCTGCTCTGGATTCTCTGTGTCCCTCTCTTTCTGCCCCTCCCCCGCTCGCTCTCTATCTCTCTCTCAAAATAAATAAATCGATAAACACTAAAAAAAATAAAAACGCGAACGATGGTGAATTCGGTTACTCCATCCAGTCTACTGAATCTGCCACCTGCTGCCTTTGGGCTGGAGAAGTGTACAGTGTTGAGAAATGGAGACACCTGGTGCTGAGAGGGCATTGAACAGAGGGGGCCTAACTTGGTCCAGGAGATTGCAGAGGCCCCCCCTCCAAGGAGGCAACGTGCTAGAGCTAAAACCTGAAAGACACCTTATCAGAGGGAGGTGAGATCTGCACATGAGGACAGAGGCCATATCATGTGCAAAGGCCCTGAGGCTAGAGTGAGCGTGCTGTGTTTGAGGAACTGGAGGAGGCTGGCTTGTGTGGCTGGCATGCAGTGGGGGACAGAAGAACGAAGGCAGATGAGAGTGGAGAGGTGGGCAGGTGCCAGACCACACAGAACCTATGGACGGTGGTGGAGACAGCTCGGATTTTATTCTAGGTGCCGCGAGAGCTGCAGGAGGGATTAAGCAAGGAAGGGAACACCATCAGACTTAAATTTATCAAAGAGCTTGTAAGAGGCTGAAGAGTTTCTTCCCAGACTGTATGTTCACCCAGAACCTCATATGGATATAGGGGTTTTGCAGATATAATTAGCTAATATGAAATCATACTGGCCTCAGGTAGGTCCTATATCCCATGACTGATGTGCTCATGAAAAGGTCATGTAAATACACACCCAGGGAAGAAGGCCGTGTGGAGACGGAGGCAAAGATCGGGGTGATGTGGCCACAAGCCAAGGAACCCCAAGGGTTACCTGCAGACCAAAAACCGGGAGAGAGGCAGGGAACAGATTCCCCTTCAGGGCCTCCAGAAGGAGCAAACGTTGCCAACACCTTGATTTTGGACTTCTAGCCTCCAGAACTGGGAGACAATACATTTTTGTTGTCCTCAGCTACCAAGGTGATGGTTTTTGTTACAACAGCCACAGAAAACACAAACAGAAACCAACCGCTTGGAGGAAGAGGACCCTCAGGGCCGGGGCAGAGGTGGAGGGAGGGACACTAGGGAGGCGGCCGGGGCAGCAGCCTCCAGGCGGCAGATGCCAGCACCCAGAGCAGGGGAGAGGTGGGCAGGTCCACACATAATGAGTCCTAGAAGCAGAATCCGTGGCACCTGTTATGTGCACGTACTTAGCTCTGAGCCTCGTGAACGGTGAGTGCTCAGCCCACTGAGGCCAAACGCACTTGGCTTGTTCAACGCCAGCCTGGGCTGGTGGAGGAGGGAAACCACTGCTCGCAATCACCCCAAGGTGCCCTACCTGCCGGCATCTTGGGAGATGGTCACTGACACATCCAGGCCCAGCGTGGTGACCCTCTTACACACAGCATCCATGTCGATGATGGAGTCAATGCTTTCGGGCCCGTCCTCCACGCAGCACTGGGAGCCGGGGCAGAAGCGGCAGTTGTCCAGGCCTTTGTAGCCCTTGTTATGCCCGCACTTCTCCAGTGTGACCGCGGTCGCCATGCCCGACACCCCCACATGCACCACGAGCTGCAGACAGATGGGCAGGGCCATGAGACTGGGGGTCCCCCCACCCCAGGTGCAGGAGAGGACAGCATCCTCTCGGGGCTCTGCCTGGAGTTACGTTGTTTCTGGCCTCTTGCTGCTGGAATAGACCACACAGTCGGCCCCACACAAAGGTATAGGCCAAGCGAAACACGCAAGGCGGTAAAACGTGCAAGGGTGTTCATTGCAACTGTGTTAATACAATCAAATACCAGAAACAACCTCCTTAGCCGTTAGGAGGGGGTTGGCCGGATACGATACGGAGTTAACGTGCCAAGAGCAGTTCTATACAGAATGACCTTCAAGACATATTGCCAAATGCAAAAGACATGGTGTAACTTTCAGGAATCGAAGCTAAGGAGGTAATAACCTGTCAGTGATCACGTCAGTGTTTTGCATAAAAATGAGAAAAAAGTATGAAAGCACCAGAATAATAATAGGAGGGCAGTCATGTCAATTACTAAAATCTACCCAGCCGTTAACGTGATATAAGGGGGGATTTTTAATGACCTACATAATAAAATGCTCACAACAAAATATTTATAACAAGCAGGACACCAGATTAAGTACAGATGAATTTCAACTGTTACTTATTATTTGTGTATATGCTTACACCCAGGGAGGGCACTGTAAGAAAATATATAAACATTTCTTTTTTTTATTTTTTAAACTTTTAAAATGTTTATTCCTGAAAGAGAGAGAGAAAGGGCATGAGCAGGGGAGGGGCAGAGAGAGAGGGAGAGACATAGGATGTGAAGCAGGCTCCGGGCTCCGAGCTGTCAGCACAGAGCCCGACGCGGGGCTCGAACCCACGAACCGCGAGATCATGACCTGAGCCCACTTAAAATATGGGCTGATGATGGTGAGCTCGAGCCCTGCTTCAGGTAAAACAGAAGACTTGCTTCAGGTGAGTCTCACTTCTCGGTCTCTCTCCAACCCCCTCCCGTCTCCTTCTCTCTGCCCTCTCACTTGTGCCCCCCCTCAAAAAGTAAAATAATAGGGGCGCCTGGGTGGCGCAGTCGGTTAAGCGTCCGACTTCAGCCAGGTCACGATCTCACGGTCCGTGAGTTCGAGCCCCGCGTCAGGCTCTGGGCTGATGGTTCGGAGCCTGGAGCCTGTTTCCGATTCTGTGTCTCCCTCTCTCTCTGCCCCTCCCCCGTTCATGCTCTGTCTCTCTCTGTCCCAAAAATAAATAAAAAATGTTGAAAAAAAAAATTAAAAAAAAAAAAAAAGTAAAATAATAAAATAAAATAAAAATAAAATATAGGCTGATGCACAGCTGTCCCATACGGCAGCCAGGGGCCACACATGGCTAGTGAGCACAAAATGTGGCTCCTACAAATTTGAGATGTTTAATCGGTGCAGAACACACACCACATTTCGGAGACTGGGCACAAACAAGAATGTAGAATGCCTCATTAATAACTTTTAGTTGGGGCTCCTGGGTGGCTCAGTCCGTTAAGCGTCTGACTTCTGCACAGGTCATGATCTCACAGCTTGTGAGTTCGAGCCCCGCGTCGGGCTCTGTGCTGACTGCTGGGAGCCTAGAGCCCGCTTCGGATTCTGTGTCTCCCTCTCTCTCTCTGCCCCTCCCCCCCTCATGTTCTGTCTTTCAAAAATGAATAAATAAACAAAAAGTTTAATTAAAAAAATTATAACTTTCTAAAAGTTGATTACAGGTTGAGAGGATAATATTTTAGACACATGGGGTTACGTTGAAGAAATGATTAGAGTTAATTTCACCTATTTGTTTTTATATCTTGTTTTAAATTTTTTTTAATGTTTTTCTTTATTTTTGAGACACAGAGAGACAGAGCACGAGCAGGGGAGGGGCAGAGAGAGAGGGAGACACAGAATCCGAAGCAGGCTCCAGGCTCTGAGCCGTCAGCCCAGAGCCCGACGCGGGGCTCGAACTCACGGACCGCGAGATCGTGACCTGAGCCGAAGTCGGACGCTCAACTGACTGAGCCACCCAGGCGCCCCTGTTCTTATACCTTTTAAGTGTGGCTAGTAGAAGATGTAAAGTGTCCAGCAGAAGGGAGTGATGATGTCTAATGGGCCATAATGCTGGATAATCTAACTCTTTGGAGTCACAAGGTTAGTTGATTCATTACCGAACGCCCCACATCTGGCACTGTCCTATCTGGAGTTCCATAAATTGAATATTGGTGAATGTGAAAACAAAGCAGCAGCTGTTGTATAATGAGCTCCAAGGTGATACCCCCGCATGCAAAAAAAAAAAGAAAAAAAAAAAAAAGCCCTGTCCTAATTGCCTGGAAATCGCGACTGTGACCTCATTTGGAAAAAGGGTCTTTATCGATGCAAGTGAGTAAAGGATCTCTTGACGAGATCTTCCTGGATTATCTGGGCCGCAAATCCAATGACAAATGTCCGTAAAAGAGACACAGGAAGAAAAGCCAGAGACAGAGAGGAGGAGAAGCCCACGTGACCACAGAGGGAGAAGCTGGAAGAGACCCCAAATGACCCTCCCCCGAGAGAGAGTATAGCTGCTGAGGCCTTGACTTTGGATTTCTGTGCCTCCAGAAATGCGAGACTACATTTCTGTGGTTCGAAGTTTGCGGCCAATTCTTCAAGCGGCCGCGGGCACCCAATCCACGCAGGTTGTTGAAACACTAACATACATGCACACGCATGTGTGCAGATACGTGTGTGAGTGATAAAATGGCAAAAATGGCAATAATCATGGTGCCAGTTAACTAGGCAGGGGTGATTCTCTACGGTCGGAAAAGTTTTTCAAAACGTGTTCATGCTTTAGGGTATTTTTATTTGTTTAACTAGAAAAAGGCAGGACTGCACAGAAAAAGCAGAAGAGGGATGCCTGGGGGGCTCAGTCGGTGAAGCGTCCGACTTCGGCTCAGGTCACGATCTCGCGGTCCGCGAGTTCGAGCCCCGCGTCGGGCTCTGTGCTGACAGCTCGGAGCCTGGAGCCCGCTTCGGATACTGTGTCTCCCTCTCTGTCTGCCCCTTCCCCGCTCACGCTCTGTCTCTCTCTCTCTCTCAAAGATAAACATTTAAAAAAAATTTTTAAAGAAAAAGCAGAAGAAAATGTCCATCGACAGAACCTTTGGTCACGTCTCACTAAGCCTCCAGGTCCCCCTCTCACAAAGGACAAATTCCACTTGAGACTCGACAGGAGGGCTCATTAGGAAGGAAGTTTCCACTCGACGGCCCTGGAAAATCTGCAACTGGCAGGCTAGTGTGGGAAGCTGGGTGGGGCGCCCACAGGCGACCAGTTACCTCACTTATCAGAGACACCACCGAGGTAACTTCCCAGGCAACTTCCACTCCTGACCCCTTGGAGTCACATGTGTCTGTGGTGGGAGAGTGTGGCTCCTTCTTGTCTGGTCCCCATTACACCACATCACAGCTCCCTCCCATACTCATTGTCCCCTTGTGGAACCCCCTTTCAAGAGGTTCGGAGAGAGGTGAGACCACCCACTGGCCACCAGAGGAGGCATGTGACCAGGCTTCACGAATCAGAGCACTCCTCCCTCCAACCCCCAGCCATAGTGATTGGCTCAGGGACTGGCAGGGGACCCTGGTGGCCGGTGAGAATCAGCCATGGACTCTGGGCAATTATCAAAAGGAAAGATGTTTTCTTTCCGCTGAGGGGCTGAGTCGGTAGGGTGTCGGCCAGCAGCCACCTATCTTTGCCAAAGCAAAAGCGAGGCACAAAGCAAAGCTGAAGGGCCAAGAGGGATGGCTGATAACACTGGGCGAGTGCCTGGATCAAGCTATACCTGAAGCTTACAAGCGTTTGTGCTTAAGCTGAGTTAAGGTGTGCTTTGACCGTCACCTATAACTAAATGGGTCGTGAGTGACACAGAACTCCAGAGGGACGGAGCCAGGCTCTGTGGGGTCGCAGATGTTTGCACTCCTCCCTCGCATCCACGGGTAACCCGGGAAAGTGTGGCCCTTTGGGGGACAAGGCCATGGCATCGGCCATGTGATCGAAGCAGGAACAAAGCCACACAAATCATCCACGTGCGGGGTGCCCACCTGCAGGTCCTGATGAGGAAGCACCTGCCTTCGCCCCACTCACCTGTGGGCTGTGCTTCTCCCACAGGGCAGGGATGAGCCTCTGGACCGTCTTGTACTCGACTGGAATCTCATACACATGTAGGTCCACGCTGTCGCCAAGCCCTAGCTTCTCCAGCTCCTGGAAGGGAGACGAGAGGGAGTGTTGTGGCATTAGGTGAGGGCTGCAGGGTTAATGCGTTCCCAGGGGATAAACTGACCCGTCCTCAGAAAGCAGGTGGGGCTCCAGACTCAGTGTGCAGAGTGGAAGGAAAGGTGCGCGCGCTGGCCCAGCCCCAAAGCTCCTCCCTCGCTCCCCTCCCCGCTCCCTCTTCTCAAACTTTCTCTGCATCTCCATGGGCAGCAGCGTTAGGCTGCGGGGCTTTGAAGCTGGGCGCCCGGGTTTGAACCCTGTGTGATCTTGGGCAACTCTCTGAGCCTGTTTCCTCATCCATAAAATGGGGGTAAAAAAGTAGTTTTTTCACAAGGTAGCTGTAAGAATTAAACGAATGCATACACGTTAATAGTTCCCAGAAATGCTCGGCACATCGTATGTGCTCAGATAATGTCGGCTCCCATTACGACTATTGTGTTTGTTATTTGTTATTATACTTTCCCCTTCATTATACCTGATGAGAATTATTTATAGACTTGACGCATGCCACACATAGCAGGATCTCAGTTCACGTTCACAGGTGGACCCAACTCCTCAGGGACCCTCTAACAATCTTGAGCATGAGGTGGCTTAAAAACATCATGAGGGGCGCCTGGGGGGCCTAGTCGGTTAAAAGTCCAACTCTTGATTTCGACTCAGGTCACGATCTCACGTTCGTGGGTTCGAGCCGCGCATCGGGCTCTGGGCTGACAGCGCAGAGCCTGGAGCCTGCTTCCGATTCTGTCTCCCCCTCTCCGCCCCTCCGCTGCTCGTGCTCTCTTTCTCTCTCAAAGAACAAAGAAACATTAAAAAAAAAAAAATTTTTTTAACTGATACTCTGAACAATGAATAATGACCACTGCAGGATCGTTTCCTATCATTCTCAGATCGCGTGCAGTGGTTGGAAAACGCTGCCACTGGTGGATGTGGGGTCCCAGACAGACAAAGCCTTTTTTGCATGCACTTGGCTTCGCCGAATTAATTCATTGCGGGCGAGTTCTTGCATCCCCTGACGCGGCTTCAGGGCTACTTTATCTGGTTGCCTTGACCTTGCTATCCACGCCGTCCCAACTCCACGCTCATTTGACCGCAGTTGCTGGAGAAGGCAGGTCCCTTCTCACCGACAGAGAATTCCCAACTGCCCCCCCCCCCCAAGAGGGTGCGTCAAGGTCACCTGGAGACAACGGCACCAAGGGGGTGGGGGGCATGGTGTACGTGTATGGGAAATCTCATTTAAGTTTATTTTATTCATTTTGAGAGAGAGAGAGAGAGAGAGAGAGAGAGAGAGAGAGAGAATCCAAAGCAGGCTTTGGATAGGGTGGAGCAGGACATGGGGCTCAAACTCACAAACCGTGAGATCAGGACCTGAGCTGAAATCAAGAGTTGGACGCTTAACTGACTGAGCCACTTGGGTGCCCCAAATCATTGGGTCTTCTTTTTTTTATTTCTTCTTTTTTTTTTTTAATTTTGAGAGAGAGAGAGAGACAGCGCATGCGCGTGCGCAAGTGGGGGAGGGGCAGAGAGGATCCGGGCAGCTGATCACTCACTGCCCAACGCGGGACTCAAACTCCCAAATGGTGAGATCATGACCTGAACCAAAGTTGGACACTCAACTGACTGAGCCACCCAGGTGCCCCCCCATGTGGGGGGAGTCTTAAACTCCAGCACAGGGGACTGAGACCCCATCCCTGTCACCAAGCCCAGTGATCAGAAAGAACCTCCCCACCCCCACCCCCCGAAGAAGTCCCAGGGCCAGACAGAGGGCAGATCTGCTCGCTCAACACTGGTGCACAGGTGGAGCGCAGGCCGCTACTGGGGAAGGTGGTTGCGAGGTGGGGGGGTGACATTTTGGGTGAAATCCATTTCAAAACATTTCACATATCCTTAAGAGAAACTTGGCAGCATATTTCATTTCTCTTATTATAATTTTTTTCTCTCGGTCATTAGCATTTTTACTTTCACGTTCCCTTTTCATCTAAGCCTCAACTTCCCGGACTGTGAAATGGGATCAGGGAGACATTCTCTAAAGGGTGTGGGGATTTGGAGACGAAGCAGGCATGGAGCTCGCCAGCGAATTGTCACGCCGTCACAACCCCCCCCCCCCCCCCGCCCCCAGGAGGCTTTACGTCGTGAGCTCTGTTTCCATTCCCACAATTTCATAAACACTCACCCGCCTGCTACGTGCCACACACCCGGGGGGATTGTTTTGAATGGCCACACAAACACGGACAGACGATCCTTTGGCTTGAGCATTTTTCATAGTAAAATGAACGCTCCCAACGATCACTATCGGTAGGGCTCTCTCATATTATTCCCAGATCTCACTCGGGGGGTTGAAAAGGCTACCCCGGTGGATGTCAGAGAGTCCCATGGGTGGGATTTATGGGATCCGCCAGGTTTTGTTTGGCAGTTTGGAGACTCAAATCCCATGGTCTCCCACCCTACGTGGCCCCAACGGCTGGCCTCCCAAGGCGAAATCTGAAATCACATCACACCCTTCCCCTGCTCACTCTGCTGTGTTTCCTGCCACACCCAGAATAAAAATCCTAACTCCCGCCATCATCCATGAGGCCCGTAAGCCGGACGCTGCCAATTTCCTTGCCCTTCTCTCCCTTCTCCCTTCACCCCCAACCCTCCCCACCCCCATTTGGCTAACTTCACTCCAGCCATGTGGCCTGCCACATACCAGACTCACTCCTGCCTCAGGGCCTTTGCACTGGCTGTTCTCACTACATGGAGCATTCTTTCCCTTACTTTCCCGTCAGTCAACTCTCTCCGTAGCCTTCATGTCTCAGCCTCCTGACAAGCACTTGACAGTTTTACAAGCACCCCTTTACACACTCCCTCAGCCCCGCAGAATGGTGTCCTTTCTATAGCACAGGGCACGCACAAGCTAGGTGCTTGCGAATACTGGCTGAGCAACTGAGCAGCTCCAGCACAGACCGAAACAAATATAGACCTACGCGCCTCACTTTCCTCAACTACAAATAGAGGTTTGGACTAGCTGCTAGCTGGGACCCTCTCTTTTCTTTCCATCCTTTCCTACATTGAAAAGCAGCTCCTGGGGGGCGGGGGGGGTGGCGCCTGGGGGGCTCAGTTGGTTAAGCATCCAACCCTTGATTTCGGCTCAGGTCATGACCTCACAGTTCGTGGGATCAGGCCCCGCGTCGGGCTCTGCGTTGACCGTGCAGAGCCCGCTTGGGATTCTCTCTCGCGCTCTCTCTCTGCCCCTCCCCTGCTTGCGAGCTCTCTCTCTCAAAATAAATAAATACATACACTTAAAAAAAAAAAAAAAGTAGCTCCTGGGACACCTGACTGGCTCAGTTGCAAGAGCATGCAACCCTCGCTCTTGGGGTCATGAGTTCAAGTCCCATGTTGGGTGCAGAGATTACTTACATAAGTAAAACTTTGAAAATAAGTAACTGAAAGTACCTCCTCAAGAGCAGAGGTAGAGACGGCCTGAGCACCCATCAGTGGATAAAAGGATGAAGAAACAAAATGTGGTCTAGCCATACAGTGGAAGATTATTCAGCCACGAAAAGGAACAGAGCCCTGACCCACGCTTCAGTGTGGATGGCCATGAAAGCACATGAGGACTGAAAGAAGCCAGACACAAAAGATCACATGATATATGATTTCTGTCTATGAAATGTCCAGAAGAGCCAAATCCATAGGCACAGAAAGTAAATTAGTGGTAGTCAGGGGCTGGAGAAGGGCGGATGGGGAGTGGCTGCTGATGGGGACAGGATCGCCTTTAGGGGGATGGGAATGTTCTGGAACCAGAGACAGGTGGGGGGTGTACAACATTGTGAACATAGTAAACGCCACTGAACTGTTCATTTTAAAATGGTTAATTTTATGTTATGTAAGTTTCATCTACATAAACAAAGAGAGAAAAAAAGTGGCTCTTGAAGGCATGGATGGTGGAGGGTAGGAGTCAGGGGCACAGCCTCCAGAGCCGGAGGCTCTGGTCACGTTTGCTCCTTCTTCCTACCACTTACTGGCTGAGAGACCTTCGGTAAGTCATTCACCCTCTCTGTGCCTCAGTTTTCTCATCTGTAAATGGGATTAACAAGAGCACCCATGTCATAGGGAGGAAAAATACAACAACACACACATAAGGCAGAGTCTAAAAACTGCTCAAAAGATGTTAACTTAAATTGCATTAAAAAATTTTTTTTCAACGTTTTTAATTTATTTTTGGGACAGAGAGAGACAGAGCATGAACGGGGGAGGGGCAGAGAGAGAGGGAGACACAGAATCGGAAACAGGCTCCAGGCTCCGAGCCGTCAGCCCAGAGCCCGACGCGGGGCTCGAACTCACGGACCGCGAGATCGTGACCTGAGCCGAAGTCGGACGCTTAACCGACTGCGCCACCCAGGCGCCCCTTAAATTGCATTTTAAAACATGTACGTGCTTCCTTTAAAAAAAAAAAAAAAATCGCCATTTCTTCCTGGCTAAAACGGAGCCTCCAGAATCAGATTCCCCGCCGCTCCCCCCAATCTGGAACAACTGGAAACAAATAGACAAAATGTGTAAAATAACACTTTTCAGACATTGAGGCATCAAAGCTGGGGTTCTAGAAAAGGTAAGAAGGCTACAGTTTGCAGAGCAGAGTCCCAGAAAGAAGATAGCTGGGGGGGGGGGAGGGGAAGGGAGAGACTGATCAATGCAGACATCTTTTGAGAGTTTGAGAACTTAATGGGCATATAGGTGTGCCAAGACCAGGGACTGAGCCTCGAAAGGAGCAGAGGGTGTGAATCAGCCAGAGTGGAAAAACTTCATAAGGAAGTAGAGAAAAATTAGCCCCAGCATAAAGACTATTCTGGTCCTGCCTAAAAAAAAAACAAAAAAACTTAACAGCAAGGCTGGAAAGGATCAAACTGTTTCCAGCAACTTATAAATAAACGTTAAAAAATAAAAATAAAAAATAAGTTTATTTATTTTTCAGACAGAGACAGAGCATGAGCAGGGAAGGGGCAGAGAGAGAGGGAGACACAGAATCCGAAGCAGGCTCCAGGCTCCGAGCTGTCAGCACAGAGCCCGGCGTGGGGCTCGAACTCACGGACCTCGAGATCATGACCTGAGCCGAAGTCGGACGCTCAACCGGCTGAGCCACCCAGGCGCCCCAAAGAACAATTTTTTAAAAATCCATACAGATCAAGTTTGAGGACCGAAATCAAAACCTGCTTTTCTGATCTCTGACTCAGCACATCCTAGAGGCAGGGGAAAAATTTGAGAATTTATAAATGAATCTTCCCCTAGTCCCTACGAAGAGACCCACTGAGCTCTTTTTTTCCTCTGAAAAACAAATTCAACAACACCGAAATCACAGACAATAAAACAAAAACCGAGAAATTCGATTTGATAAAAATGGAAAACTTTTGTGCACCAAAGAACACAATCAACAGAGTGAAACGACAGCCCATGGAATGAGGGGAAACATTTGCAATCACGTATCTGACAAGGAATCAAAACCTTGAAGATATAAAGAATGCCTACAACTCAATAACAAGAAGAACAACAGAATTAACAACGCAGTTTTAAAATAGGCAAAGGCCGGGGGCACCTGCCTCAGTCGGTTGAGCATCCGACTCTTGATTTGGGCTCAGGTCATATGATCCCAGGGGCGTGGGCTCAAGCCCCATGTCGGGCTCTGTGCTGAGCGCGGAGACTGCTTAAGATTCTCTCTCTCCCTCTGCCCCTCTCCCCAGCTTGAGCACCCTCTCTAAATTTTTTTTTTTTTAATTTAAAATAGGCAAAGGATATGTATAGACATTTCTGCAAAGAAGCTATGCGAATTGCCAATGAGTACATGAAAAGATCAGTCGTCAGGGCAATGCAAATCAAAATCCCAACAAGGGATCCCCTCACACCTGTCAGAATGGCTAATATCAAAAAGACAAGAAATAACGTGGAGAAGTTGGAGCCCTTGTGCACTGCCGGTAAGAATGTAAAATGGTGCAGGGTTGCCTGGCTGGCTCAGTCAGTGGCGCACGTGACTCTTGACCTCGAGGTTGTGAGTTCAAGCCCCACCTTGAGTGGAGAGATTACTTAAAAATAAAGTCTTTGAAAAAACAAAAACAAAAACAAAAAAAACGAAAGTGAAATGGTGCAGCTGCTGTGGGAAACAGTTTGTGGTTCCTCAAAAAGTTAAACACAGGATTACCATACGATCCAGCAACTCCCCTTCTAGGTCTCTATACAAAATATTGAAAGCGGGGTCCTGAATGTACATTTATACACCTATGTTCATAACAGCATTATACACCATAGCCAAAGGCGGAAATAACCGATATGTCCATCAACTAATGAATGGATTAACAAAATTTGGGCTAGCCATACGATATAAAATAATATTCAGCCTTAAAAAGGAAGGAGGGGTGCCTGGGTGGCTCAGTCGGTTAAGCCTCTGCCTCTGTCTCAGGTCATGATCTCACAGTTCAGGAGTTTGTGCCCCGCATCGGGCTCTGTCTCTTCCTTTGATGTTCTCCCTTGATTTTCTCCTTGATTTCTTCCTTGATTTTCTCACCGTTTTAAAAGGACAAAGAAAAAGCAAGGCAGGAAGCCATGGTCTGTATTAACTGCCTTCCCTTTGGCTAGCTTCCCCCACCCCCCCCCCACCCCCCCACCCCCCGCCCCCAGGGTGCAGGCACTAAAGGCTTCTGCGATCAAGTCCACATCAGGCTGGGGGTGGGGGTGGGGGTGGCGCTGGTAACAGGAGGTAACATAGCTGCTCTTCCGCTCCTGTCCCTGAGTCAGGAATCTGAGCGCTCTGTTCCCCATGCCCCGGACTCTCCCCCTTGGAGATTCAGCCTTTGGCTCCTTGCCAACCGTACTTCTTCACTTGTTGAAAGCTGGGAGCTATCCCAATTCCAATTTAAAACCCTGCAGAACTTTCTGGAATTCCTCTCTCTGCCTTTTCTCCCCATCCCGATGGGGAATCTAAAATCTACGGGTGCCTGGGGCGCCCGGGTGGCTCAGTCGGTTGAGTGTCTGACTTCGGCTCAGGTCACGATCTCACAGCTCTGTGGGTTCGAGCCCCGCATCGGGCTCTGTGCTGATGGCTTGGAGCCTGCTTCGGATTCTGTGTCTCCCTCTCTCTCTGTCCCTAACCCACTTGCATTCTGTCTCTGTCTCTCTCAAAAATAAATAAACGTTAAAATTTTTTTTTTTTTTTAAATCTACACGTGCCTGGGTGACTCGGTCGGCTAAGTGTCTGACTTCAGCTCAGCTCATGATCTCACGGTCCGTGAGTTCGAGCCCTGCCTCAGGCTCTGTGCTGACAGCTCAGAGCCTGGAGCCCGCTTCGGATTCTGGGTCTCCTTCTCTCTCTGCCCTTCCGCCACCCATGCGTGCTCGCTCTCTTTCTCTCTCTTAAACATATATAAACATTCAAAAAAAATTTTAAATAAAAAGAAATGGGTGCACGTAACGGTGGGTGTGTGAGCCGATGCATCGTTGCTTCCACCCCTGCCCACTGACAGCTCACAAGTAACGACACCCCAGCAGTACTGAGCACACCCAGCCCCCAGCTCCTGGTTTTTAAATGTTATTATTGAGGACAGAAATGAAGGCTTTTTGTTGAAATTGCTGATTCCAAGGCCGGAGCAGGGAAAGTATATGGGCGAACCTGGAGTTCCCACATGACCCATCAGTCCCCCTCCCAGGTCTATGTATACCTAGGAGAAACGAAATTAACAAAATTAACAAATCAACAAAATTTGGGCTAGCCATACAATATAAAATAATATTCAGCCTTAAAAAGGAAGGAGGAGTGCCTGAGTGGCTCAGTCGGTTAAGCATCTGCCTCTGTCTCAGGTCATGATCTCACAGTTCGGGAGTTCGTGCCCCGCATCGGGCTCTGTCTCTTCCTTTGATTTTCTCCCTTGATTTTCTGAGCACTAGAAACGAAACAAAAACCTACGTCCTCACAAAAACTTGTATGTGAATGTCCATAGCAGCATGATTCACGACAACCAGAAGGTGGAAAAAACCCAAATAGCTATCAACTATTGAATGGCTAGTCAAACACAGTATGCCCACACAATGGAATATTATTCAGCCATAAAAAGGAATGAAGTGCGGACACACTACAATAGGGAAGGACTGTGAAGACGTGACACTGAGGGGCACCTGGGTGGCTCAGTCAGCTGGGCGTTTGGCTCTTGATTTCAGCTCAGGTCATGATCTCACGGTTTGTGGGTTCAATCCCCGTGTCAGGCTCCTTGCTGACAGTGTGGAGCCTGCTTGGGATTCTCTCTCTCTCCCTCTCTCTCTGCTCCTCCCCCACTCTCTCTCTTTCAAAATAAATAAATAAAAATTTTTAAAAATGCTTTAAAAAATACAAAATAAGTTAAACGGGATGGTGAGTGAAAGAAGCCAGACATAAAAGGCCACATGATGTATGACCCCACATAAAATGTCCAGAACAGATACATCCATAGAGACGGAGAGTAAATTAGTAGTTGTCAGGCACTAGGAAAAAGGAAGAATGGGAAAGTGACAGTTAATGGCATGGGGTTTCTTTCTGGGGTGATGAAAAAGTTCTGGAATTAGATAGTGGTGATGGTTGTACCAGGATGAACTTTAGGGCACGTAATTGTATTTCAGTAAGATTATATCTTGGTTTTTTTTTATTATTTTTATTATTTTTTAATTTTTTTTAAGTTTATTTATTTTTGACAGAGACAGAGTGTGAGCATGAGCTGGGGAGGTGCAGAGAGAGAGAGAGGGAGACACAGAATCTGAAGCAGGCTCCAAGCTGTCAGCACAGAGTCCGATGCGGGGCTCGAACTCACGAACCGTGAGATCATGACCTGGGCCGAAGTCAGATGCTTAACCGACTGAGCCACGCAGGCACCCAATCTTGAATTTTTTTAAAAAAAAGGACACGAAGCACTTGACATCCAACACTCAGGTAGAAATCAGAAAAGAAAATAGAAAGAGATGCCCGGTGAAATGCAATGAAGGATCCTGGATGGGATCCTGGTACAAAAAAAGGACATTAGTGGGAAAACTCATGAAACCGGAATAAAGTCCAGAGTTTACTAATAGTGGTGGACCAGGGTTGGTTTCTTCATTTCGAGAAATGTAGTAGTTATTTAAGATGTTCACACTAGGGGAAATCAAGCAAGGCATGTGCAGGAACCCTTTGTATTATCTGTGCAATCTTTCTGAATTCGTCAGTTAGGTTCTAAAATTATTCTGAAATAGCTCATTTGCAAAAATTGACTCTGGAACCAAAAAACCAACCAAACAAAAAACAACAAAAAGCGACGTGCTCAGAGAATGATGGGGACACACAAAAAGGACACAGGAGCCAGCCTGAAGGGAATGCCACGAGCCAAATCTGAGACAATCTGAACATCGACAATTTGAACATCAAAATAAAGACTGAGAGTGAGCCATGGTCATATCTTGAGGGCAGTAAGTCCACGTGGATACAAATAAACTCCTAAAAGCAGGAGGCCAAAAAAAAGTGTCAAAGGAGGGGCGCCTGGGTGGCTCAGTCGGCTAAGCGTCCGACTTCGGCTCAAGTCATGATCTCCCAGTTCGTGAGTTCGAGCCCCGCGTCCGGCTCTGGGCTGATGGCTCGGAGCCTGGAGCCTGCTTCAGATTCTATGTCTCCCTCTCTCTCTCTGCTCCTCCCCTGCTCACGCTCGGTCTCTCTCTCCTTCAAAAATAAATAAAAACATTAAAAAAAATAAAAATAAAAAAATAAAAACTGATTCAGGCAACGCTCACCAGGGGATGCTAAAAGGAAGTCTAAACAAGTATTTATACACTACAAAGTATCTCACGACAGGGTACTTTTTAATTACAAAGGGCAAGATCATAATATCATAGGAGAGAAGTCCACCAGATCTCATCTTTAGCAAACGATCAAGGTCAACAACACCAGTCACAAGACACTTCAAACTCTGGTGACTCCCAATACAATGCACCAAGAAGGACACAACATCGCTTCTGAGGACCTCCTGCCAAAACCTGCAGCCTCTGTGTGATCAAGAGGAAACGTCAAACAAACCCCACCGAAGGACGCTCTCCAAAGAACTGAGCGGTTCTCAGCAAGTGTCCTGACGTGAGACACACAAAGAAAGACCGAGGAACTTTCCAGATTACAGGGGATTAAAGAGGTAGAACAACTGAACGCAATGTATGATGGGGAATTTTCTTCTGCTGTGAAGGATATGAATGAGGAGGCTGGCAAACTCTGAATAAGGGCTGTAAGTTGTAGCATTGCATCTATGTTAAAGGAGTCTGACTTTAATCATTGTGCTGAGGTTGTGTTTTAGGAAATGCACGGTGAATTAGTTAGGGGTCAAGGGGGTGTCATGTCTGCAATTGACATCTAAATGACTCAGGGCAGGGGCACGCCTGGGTGGCTCAATCCATTAAGCGTCCAACTTCGGCTCAGGTCGTGATCTCATGGTTTCTGAGTTCGAGCCCCACGTCGGGCTCTGCGTTGACGGTGTGAGTCTGTCTGTGATCCCCTCTCCCTCTCTCTGCCCCTCCCCTACTTGTTCTCTCTCTCTCTCTCTCTCTCTCTGTCTGCCCGTCCTGGGATTCTCTCTCTGCCCTCGCTCACTTGTCCCCTCCCCCCAAAAAATCACCTTTACTTGTTTGGTTCCAGTTGGGGAGCTGTCCACAGGCCAGGCCACCCACAAGCCCAGACACGTGTACTTGGGGAAACCACCTCTGTGGGCGGGGGGGGGACAAAGGATGCTAACTCTATTGGTGACCAACCCGAGAAACCTTCTCTGGGGCACCATAACCCTCCTGGTGGCCACCATGACATGTGATGTGCCAAGGCTGGATGCCTGGCTCGGAACAGCAGGCCCTCCCTACGGATCCTCTCTGCCCGGCAGGACGGGTACTCTGTTCTGAGCAGTGTCACTTGCCTAGATCAACTCAAGGGCTGTCTCCACTGGGTGATGTTTCTTGAGCATTAGTGGGATGGCCACATGCCCACATCGGTTCTCGGTGGTGGGGAATGAGTTGGCCTCACCAAGGAGCCATGGAATGACTCACTGCCTTTTTTTTCAATTTTTGCTTTTTTAAGGAGGCTCCATGCCCCACGTGGGGCTCGAACTCACAACCCTGAGATCAAGAGTCACATGCCCCACTGACCAAGCCAGCCAGGTGCCCTGGGAGTAGCCTTCTTGTCCTGATCTTTGCTCCTCCTGTGCTCTGGGTCATCACCTAGCCCCCGCCCCCTCATCTGGGGGGCAAAAAAAATCTAAACTAAGAAAGCTGCCACCGAAAACATACCACCACCTCCACCTACCCTTCCACAGTGCCCCTGCCGTTTCATTCTTTGGGAGCAAACCCTGAAGCCCCTCAATGCCAAGGTCAGTGGGAGGAGGGGGTGAGTCGGGAGAAGAGCCGGTCGCCCTCCTGCCACCAACTCAGGCTAAGCAAAAGCAGCCGGCCCGCGGGGGACCCAGAGGCTGGGCCATCTTGTTCAGTCACAGTCTGAGGCTAGCCAAAAACTCATGCAAGGTGACTGAGGTCAGGACGGCAGCTGCCTCCGGGGGCAGGGCGGAGGGTGCTGGGGAAGCAATGCGGGGCAGGAGGGAACATTCCAGGTTGCTGGAAATGGGTCACTATGTTGACCGAAATATCCCTGACAAGGGTATAAATACTCTTCACTGAAGTGTTAGGGGCACTAAAGATCTGTAGTGTCGCTTTATGTAAGTTATTCCCCAATTTTAAACAAGGCAGTGGCGGGGGAAGGAGCGGCTATATAAGGCTCATCCGAAGTGATCAGAAGCGGGTGGCCTGTAATCTAGCTGAATTCTTTGCCTTGGGAGGCTTTCTGTCCCAGCAGGGCTGGACAGTCCTCCTGGGGGAGGAGGGGAGCGGCAAGCATACCCCAAGTCCCACGACACCGCGGTGAGCGTGGCTGCTGAGCACACACCCGTGAAACGAACAGGGCTCCCGCGCCCCAGACGGCGCATTGTCTAGACCCCAGTCCACCTGACAAGACCCCGCCGCGAGGCCGCATCTGACCGATTCCCTTGACCCCACGACAAAGACCCCCTTTGTTCCCTGGTTAATATCCTTAGCAGGTCTGTCTAGACTCACTGTGGCAGTAATTGTCCCGTGATGTTACCAGGACCTGTGACCCAGCTCCTCCTCGTGGCGCTTGGGCAGGGAACACTCCAGACGGCCCCAAGCCAAGGGGGTCCCGGCCCTTGACACCCACCTGAGCCTCCTAGGAAGAGAGATCTGCAGCCAGTGTCCCACACCCGTCACCCTAGACCCAGGGGGAGACAGGAGACTCCAAAGATCAAGCCCCTTCTGTGAGAGGTGCTGAGGGGCAGCGCCACCCTGGGGAAAGATGAAAAGGGGGTGCCCTCCGTCCCCAGCACTCCCACCTCCCCATTGTGGCTTGTGGGAAACAGTTCACTCTCCACTAGAGCACACGTTCACCCAAGGCATGAAGAAGGAAGGTCAGATGAGACAGACGGACAGAGGAGGTGGGGGGAACAGGGGCGAGAAGAGAGTGAAAGACAGAGACAGAGACAGATGTACAGAGAGAAAGATGGAGCCATAAGGGGAAAGAGGGAGAGACCAGAGGGAGTCTGAGAGACACAGAGACAGATAAAGAGAAGGTGAGAGAGACAGAGAGAGAGAGAGAGAGACAAGAGAAGTTAGCTGGTCCCTGGGAGAGGAGGGGTTCTTTCTACAGATGACAGCTTGGGCTTCTGAAAAGTCAGTAGGGACCGGAAGTTAACTGCTGCTCAGCCCGGGGAACAAAATTCCCATCTTCAGCTTGAGGGGACTGACTCAGAACTCAGGTCTGGATCACAGCAAGAACATGCCGAGGCACATTTTCTTGAGGGATGGATTCCACCCACCCAACGGGACACCCTTTGCACGGGCAAATCCGTGTTACCCAGGTCAACTAAAACACACCAAGGGGAGCTCCCAGCCACCCCACAGAAGGAACCCGCAGACACTGTGCTGTGCAGAAGGTACCAGACCCAAGTGCAACTGCATTGATGCCGAGTTCTAGAACAGGTGTCACCCACGGCGGCAGCGGGGGCGGGGGAGTTGGGGGGGGGGGGGAGTCAGCAGAGAGGTTTACGCCTGGGGGGAAATAGCTAGGAAGGGGCACCAAGGCTCTTCTGCGCAGAGAAGGGGGCTAGGAATGTTCTAGATCTTGATCCAGACGCGGGTGACGCGAAGGTGCACGTGCGGAAAATTTCGTGGAGCTACGCCGATGCGTTCACTCAAAGTATGTATGAGCAACTACAATTTCTTGTTTGTTTGGGTTTTGTTTTAAGGGAAACGCTCAGATCTGGGAAGGTTGGCATCTTTTTATCCAGGGAATGGTGGAGAAGCCTCTCTTCTTGTTTCCTAAGCTTGAGGGAGAAAACTCAAAGTCTTCCAGAGGCCAGGTCTGGCAAGTTGGGCAACCAAAATATCAGGGGGTATTTCCCCTCCGGCAGCGGGATGAAAAGCTGCCGTCCCCCACCATCCATATCCCAAAGCCCGGAGGGATTTCCAAAGATTGTTTAATTGATTTTTCTCCTATTTAGATGCAGATCATAGTGTCTGGGGCCCAGGAATTCAGACACACGGCTTTGTGTCCACTCAGCCCCGTGAAGGCTCCTGTCTGAAACTCGCACAAAGCCAGACACACAACGTCCTCAGAAACACGCTGTTTCCTTTTTGTCTGGGGCTCCAGGGAGCGGGTGCAGTGGACAGAGCCCCGGACACGCTTCCATCTGCGGTCCCGGGGACCCCGTCCCTCTGTCCCGCTCAGAAGGTGGGGTACACATTTTTTTTAAAAAGGAAAGTCGCCAAGATTTTGAGGTCTATATGAGGGGTGGCATCAGAGGTGGGGGCCCCCCCCACTGGGGGTTGATGCGTTGAGGTTTTAACTTGGATTTTTCTCCAAAGTCAGGGCTCTGGAGTGAAAAGCAGGGGATGCTTTAAATCAAGCAGCTAATGGGCTAGGATTAACATGAATTTGGCTCCGGTCTCTGCAGATCTGATTTATATAAGGAGAAAACGTTTCCCTCTTTCTCTCTCCCCATTGTTCCCGTCTGTCTCTCCAAATGCCCCATCTGACAAAGAAACTGGAAGGCTTTGCAGGCTAACAACCTGTTCAGGATAGTGGGAAAGGCACCCCCCCCCCCAATATGCAGCCTTCTCCTCCCCCAGCTGCTGGGAGGCAACAGTGAAGGTCATTATATCCTCTCAACAGGGTTAATACATCCCCCCAACATCCCTGCCCGGTCACCCCCAAACCTGGTTGGGGCATGGGGTACCTTTGAGGCAATTGCCATTCTAGTCTCCTCACCGTGTGACCTCAGATAACTCTCTCTGGGCCTCAGTTGCCTCATCAGTAAAGTGGGCACACGAATAAGTGCCCCCAGCCATGCAAGGGGTTGTGGGGGAAACTCAGAGTGCTCGGTGCAGAGCAAGCCGACAGGTGCAAGTGACAGTGGTTCCCATGTGGAAAGAAGAGTGTATCGGGCATAAACGTTTTGCAGGAAGCTTCAAGGGAGACGTTCTCTTCATAGATTCCTTCCCTTCTTTGGTGCCATATATTTCCAGGGGGACCCCAGCCCCAAGCCTGATTCCTACCCTCCGGATCTGAGTTACCTGCACTGCAATCCAGCTGGCATTCACAGTGTGTTCCCCAAAAGGGCCAAACCCTGCAAAAAAAAAAAACAAAACAAAAACCAAAACAGGGAAGTCAGCGTATCACCACCCAGTGATCTTCTCTAGCCTGTCCAAGGTCAGGCTGCTGCCCCGCGTGGGGGAACAGGGATCTTCGAGAGCACCTGCCACGTGGGACAATGTCAGGGGGCCTGGTCCTGTGTTCTTGGGTGCACCCAGGGGCCTTCGGAGCACCCCCTCCTTTCTCTGCTCTTAACCGCTTTTAACTGTCCTTTCTTGTCTTCACCGTCACCTGACTTTTGTGCCCAGCAAGGGGCCAGTGGCCTTTTGGCCCAGAAAGGGCTGGCCTGTTCCCCTCGTGACTTCCTCCACTATCCCCGACCCCCTTCTACAATTATTTTTCTCGCCGTCTTTGTGCAGAGCCTCTGGGCTCCGTGAACCACCACAAAGTAAGGAACAGCCCCCTTAAGGGATGCATGTGGGTGTCTCCCAGGACAGGCTGACGGGACACCACCCTGCCACCCTCCTGTCCGCTTGCTCAAACTCCAGCCCCACTTACAAACCAAGAGAGTCCACCTGAGGATGCTCTGCAGGCACTGTGGCACTCGGCCTCACCGCATCCCCCTTTCAGCCAAGGCTGCTTCCTGGGCCCCGTTTATAGGAGGGAGACTAAGGCACAGAGAGGTGAAAACAGCTGCCTAAGGTCACACAGCCAGAAGGCAGAAGAGCTGGGATTTTAAACCAGATTCATGAGAGTCCACAGCTCTTCTACTCTGATCACCCTGTCACCCTGCCTAAAAATGAACACCCCCAAGAAGACTGAGGGTCCCAGGTGGGGTCAAGGCCCCCCCCCCCAAGGGATGCTGTGTCCTGGAACAGCAGGCTTCCCCCCCCGCCCCCGCCCAGTGGGGGCAGCATTTCTCTACCCCCTCTCTCCTCCTTCATAGACTAAGTACGAGTCTCAGCTCAGCCACCTACAAACAGGGTGACCTCTGTGAGCCTGTTTCCCCTTTGCCAAATGGAGATGGTGAACCTATCGTGACCTCATGCAAGGAAAAAGTCCACTCCGGTGGCTCCCTGCATAGTGGACACGAGAGGAACAAATAACCAGATACAGGAGGGCTGCGCGGGTGGGGGGGGGAGGGGGGCAGTGACCCTCGCCCCAGTTACACACATCTGCTGAGTGAGTGCCTTCTTCTATCTTCCTGAGAATTCCAGGCCCAGCCTCACCCTCCCGGGTCCACAAACCACTTGCGTGAACCTTAGCGGGATCTCCTACTCTGACCCCTCCAGACAGAGGGTCAAAATGACCCCCCAACCAGAGGCCGGCGGAAGTTGACGCCCACGTGGCCCTGAGGCGGAGTCTCCTCGAGGAGGAACAAGTTAAGTTTCAGGGAGTTGGTGACAGCGGGGAAGGACTCACCCATAAACAGCCCGGGGCGAAAAGATATTTGACTCAGCCGGTCCTGGCGATAACAGGGACAGCGGCTACCCGCTCGAGGTCCCCCGACCGCCACCTGCTCTTGCCTCAGGAGAGCAGCCCCCTCTTAGCGCAGGGCTGGGGGAGCACTGGCTGCCAGGAGGTTCATTTGTCACTGGGGCACTTCCTGCCCGCAAATTGGCCTTTGTCCCCTGGGGCCGTGGGTGGGGACAGGCCCGACCTCGGGAGGGGCAGGGATAAGTCCAGTCCTGCCCACCAGCCAGGCAGACAGAAGACAGGTGCCCAGAGAGCCACTGTCCTCACCTGGGGAAGGAAGGACGTCCGAGGGGCCTGCTCCGCGCTGGGCACTTGACCGGACCCCCACGCCCTTGCCTGCCCCGACCCCTGACAGGGGGAACACAGGGGCGCTCCTTCTTCACTTTCTACGTGTTGCGCGGACTGAGCTGGGCGATGACATCTTCCAAACCTAAGACGACTCCTAGCACCTGCCCCGCCCGGCCACCGCGCCCCTCCCGACCCCGCCGGCTCTGGAGCCGCCCGCCCCGCCCCTGCCCGCGGCCGCTGTCACCGCGGCCGCCATCAGCGTACCCGTCACCACCACCGCCTTCCTGGGCTGCTCCATGACGGGCTCAGGCTGCGCCTCGGACCCGCTCCCGTCGGGACTGGCGAGTCCCGCAGCCGCCGCTGCCCCCGCGGCCCGGATCCCGCGCCGCCCCGCCCCCGGCCCCGCCCCCGGCCCCGGCCCCGCCCCCGGCCGGGCCGCTCGGCGTGCGCGCCCCCGGGTGCCAGACGCTGCGTGCGCGCCCAGAACCGAACACTCACCCCCGGAGAGAGCCCAACTCCCCGCCTTCCCCGGCCTCAGTGTCTCCACCTGAGTGATGGGGACAGTTCGTCCTGTGCGGCGTGGCCGCTTGAACTCACTGAGCGCCGCTGTCTGCTCACTGCTGTGAATTATCTGGGTCCCCTCCCCGCCACCTGCCGGTAAGGCTCCGTTAGTCGCTGCGTTTTACAGAGGAGGAAACTGAAGCATGGATCCTAAGGCCACTCGACTAGAGCCTCCTGGAGTCCCAGAAGCAGCCTGCGGGCCAGGAGGTTGAGAGGGGGGACGAAATAAAGCGAAAGCCCAGCACCACAGTGCGGCGGCGCCCAGAGGTCCTCTGCAGGCTCCTATGTTGCAAAGAAAGAAGGTGATGTGGCTCCGCAGACCTAGGCTTCCCCTCTCTCCGTCTCCCCAACACTTACCCCACTTCTAGCCCCAACAGCCCTCCAAGGGCCTAGCAGCGTCCCACCCCAGGGCCTTTGCACTTCCTGTTCCTGCTGCCTGGAACATGCCCTGCCGGTATCTGCGAACCTAGTTGCTTCTCTTCCTTCAGGAGTCAGCTGCACTTCACCTCTTCCTGGGTGTTCTCTTTGCCCTCCCCGGCTGAGAATCCCCTACCCGGCCCCTCACCCTCTGTGAGTAGGTCCATCTCCTTTCCTTGCTTGCCCTTCGTCCACAGTCCATGATAGACTCTACTTTTCTGATTTATTTCCCATTTCTTCTGACATAGGGATTAGAACTTCCAGGTCAGGAGCTTGCCTCCATTACAGCCATGTCCCTGCACCCATTATGTGCCTGGCATACTGTAGGTGGCCCACTAATGATCATCAGAGACCAGGATTTCTCCAAAAACTGCCAGAGAGAGAAAGCTGAGTTTCTGGCCCCATCATCAGAAAACAGGGCTAGACCTTGGACTCGGGTCGCTGACATCTCATTCCAAGCAGCCTTGGCACCGGATTAGCTTGGGTGCTGACTCAAAGGCCATCTGCCTCTGGCCCCAGCCTCAGAATACCCAGGGCAGAGCTCCTCGGACTGGCCTGGAGCCCTGATTTGCAAGCTCAGACCAGAGGTCACATACTCGGTGGCTATTTTGGTCTCTGGCAGCTTCAGGTAGAATTCAGAAAATCTGAGAGCCGGCTTGCACCAGCTGTGCGAACAAGAGCCAAGCCAAGTGGGAGAAGAGAACAGAACAAAAATCTCCCCACGATCACGTTTCATAACTCAAACATTGTCAGAAGTGTCTGCACATGTTGCTAGAAGCCAGGGTTGTGAAGGGAGGGAAGCCACATCACTTGCCCTCATCCCAATGTACAAAAGGAAGGAAACCTGTATAACATCCAGAGTCAGCGCTGATGGGGAGAAACTGAGTCACACAGTACTGCTGAGAGCGAGTGGAAGAAAGGCCCAGCAACACCAGGGGATAGATGAAGAGGCAGGGAGAAATGGAGGGCTCCTTAAAAAAAAAAAAAAAAAAAAAAAGCGGGGGGGGGGGGGGGGCAAGATAATTACATTGGAAAGCCAAGCCCTAAAGCGCTGCTGTGGAAAAGCTTGGCAGTTCCTCAAAAAGTTAAGCATAGTGATCATAGGACCAGCAATTCCACTCTTAGGTATAAACTCAAAATAATTGAAAATAGGTGTTCAAACAAATACTTGTGCGTGATTGTTCATGACAACGTTATTCAATTGCCCGAAGGTCTGTACAAACAAATGTTCATCAATTCATCAATGGCTGAACAGGGAAACAAAATTGGCCCATCCATGCAATGGAATATTACTCAGCCATAAAAAGGAATGAAGTTCTGATCCAGGCATGGATGACTCTTGAAAACATCGTGCCTGGTGAAGGAAGCCAGTTACAAAAGGCCATGGAGGGTATGATTCCACTTATAAGGAATACCCAGAACAGCTCTGTGCTGATGGTGTGGAGCCTGCTGTCAGAATTCTCTCTCTCCCTCTCTCTCTCTCTCTCTCTGTCCCTCCCCTGCTCATGCTCTCTTTGAAAATAAGTGAAAACTTTAAAAGTAAATGAATGAACGAATGTTCAAAAGTAAATGAACGAACGAACGAATGAATGAATGAATGAATAAGAAATGTCCAGAACGGGCAAGTCCATAGACAACAGAAAGCAAATGAATGGTTGCCAGGGGCTGGGGGAGGGGGGAGAGGGAGTGATTGGTAAGAGGGATGGTATTTCATTTTGGGGTGATGAAATGTTCTGGAAGTAGAGGTGTTGGTTGTACAACATGGTGAACGTATTTAGTGCCAATGAATTGTACACTTTAAAATGGTTTAAGGGGTTTTATGTTATGTGCATTTTATCACAAAGAGAAAGAAAAGAAAAAAAGAAAAGATCAGGGGCACCTGGCTGGCTCAGTCAGTAAAGCATGAAACTCTTGATCTCTGAGGGTAACTTTGAGCCCCAAGTCCAGTGTAGAGCCTACTTTAAAAATATACAGGGTCAGGGGCGCCTGGGTGGCGCAGTCGGTTAAGCGTCCGACTTCAGCCAGGTCACGATCTCGCGGTCCGTGAGTTCGAGCCCCGCGTCAGGCTCTGGGCCGATGGCTCGGAGCCTGGAGCCTGTTTCCGATTCTGTGTCTCCCTCTCTCTCTGCCCCTCCCCCGTTCATGCTCTGTCTCTGTCTGTCCCAAAAATAAATAAAAAACGTTGAAAAAAAAATTTTTTTTAAATATACAGGGTCAGCTGGGTGGCTCAGTCGGTTAGGCATCTGACTTTGGCTCAGGTCATGATCTCTCGGTTCGTGAGTTCAAGCTCCGCATGGGGCTCTGTGCTGACAGCTCAGAGCCTGGACCCTGCTTCGGACTCTGTGTGTCCCTCTCCCTCTGCCCCTCCCCTGCTCTCACTTTGTCTCCCTATCTCTCTCTCTCAAAAAAAAAAAAAAACAAAACAAAAAACAAAAACATAATAATAATAAGTAAACGTTAAAAATTTTTGAAATAAAAACAAACAATAAATAAAATATTTAAAAAGAAGAGGAAAGAAATCCAGCGTAGAAGAGTTTATGGAATAAAAAGCAAATGTTCAAGAAAGAAAGAGAAACACAAATGTGTTTGCAAATGCAGAAAATATCTCAGGAGGGAAAAACAAGAAATTGATGCTAGGGCCTCTTGGGGAGAGAACCGGGATGGGGGTGAAAGTGGGAGTAGAAAGTGGGAGTAGAGGGGGAACATCGCCAACAGCTTTTGCACCCCCAACACACATCACCTACAGGTTTCTGCTGTTATCTGAAAGTGGAGTGTTTCTGTGAAGCCTTTAGTAAGCAGAAATGGCAAAGAAGCATCTAAATTAATATGGAAAATTTTTTTAGCATTCCCAGACCCCCCAAAATAACCTCTTAGGCTTTTTTCTTTCTTAGGCTTTTCTGTCTTAGGACATATCTTGTTTGTGTGTTTGTTTTAACGTGTATTTAAATTTTCAGAGAGAGAAATAGAGATCCCGTGCACAAGGAGGGGAGGGACACCGGAGAGAGACTCCCAAGCAGGCTCCACACTGTCCGCACGGAGCCCAACACAGGGCTCGAACCCACAAACTGTGAGATCACGACCTGAGCCGAAGTCGGAGGCTTAACTGAGCCTCACAGGTGCCCCAGGACGCATCTCGTTAAGGGAATGAATGACTCAGTCGATCGGCCAACCAACCAATCAAAATAAGACACAGACGCTCACAGCCACAGGCGGGTGCTCTGGTGGCTTGACGTTGTGACGCTGAGTGTAGTTCTCGGAGAAGGAGCTTGGGGCTTCCATTCCTGCTGCCCCGGATGCTGCCTCTATAAGGACTCGCTGCAGAACAGTCGCTAAACCTTCCCATTTCTTTCGGTTACGGAAAATGGGTACTAAGGAGTAGGTACTTCATAAAAGCAAGTGGCATAACGTGAACTTTTGAAAAGTTGGGGATACCTGTAGTCCAAAATAAATCCAACACGGACGCTTTTCCTTTTGAAAAAAATGCCACTAGAGTTTTGGGGTTTGTGTGTGTGTGTGTGTGTGTGTGTGTGTGTGTGTGTGTGTGTGTGTGTTTTAATTACACCTAACATAAATTTTACCATTTAAAAAAATGTTTAACATTTATTCACTTTTTGAGAGGCAGAGCGTGAGCAGGGGAGGGACAGAGAGAGAGGGAGACACAGAATCCAAGGAAGGTTCCAGGCCCTGAGCTGTTAGCACAGAGCCCGATGTGGGGCTCGAGCTCACGAACCGTGAGATCACGACCTGAGTCGAAGTTGGACGCTTAACCGACTGAGCCACCCTGGCGCCCCTAAATTTTGCCATTTTTAAGCGTACAGTTCAGTAGTGTTAGAAGTACATTCAGGGGCGCCAGGGTGGCTCAGTCGGTTAAGCGTTTGACTCTTGAGTTCCGCTCAGGTCATGATCTCACTCGCAGTTTGTGGGTTCGAGACCCTCATTGGGCTCTGTGCTGACAGAGCAGAGCCTGCTTGGGATTCTCTCTCTCTCCCTCTTTCTCTGACTCTCCCCCTCCCCCCCAAAATAAATAATCATTAAAAAAAAATAAAAAATTAAAAAGTACATTCACACTTTCTTGCGAGTGGTCCTTAGAACACTTTTTATCTTGTAAAACTGAAATTCTGTCCCTATTAAACACTAACTCCCCATTCTCCTCCCCCAGCCCCTGGCGCTCACCATTCTACTTTCTGTCTCTATGACTATGACTGCTCTAGGGACCTCATATAAATACAATCATACAGCCTTTGTCTTTTTGTGACTGGCTTATTTCAGTTAGCACAGTGTCCTCAAAGTTCCTCCGTGACCGTGGCATGTGTCAGACTTCCTTCCTGTTTAAGGCTGATAATACCCCATTGTATGAATACGCCACATTTTTTCTCCATTCATCCCTTCGTGAACACTTGGGCTGCTCCCACCTTTTGGCCGTCACGAAGACAGCAGCTATGAACACGGGTATACAAGTATCTCTTCGACAGGCTGCTTTCCAGTCTTTTGGTCACTCAGCTTTTATAACTTCTCTTTTTGAAACAGCTGAAGACTAATATAAAGTTGCAAAAATAGCATTTCCATGGACCCTTCGCTCAGCTTGGCCCCGTAAAATGGTCCATCTTACTAAACTATTGCCAAACCAGAAATTGACATCGATACGATGTAATGGACTCAGTACCGCACCGAACTTCTCAGAGTTGTTGAAAAACCAAGTTTCATTTGTAAAGAATTGTTTCCATGCATTAGCGTGGATGACAATGTGGTCACACAGAATAAGGGGGAATCTTTTTTTTTTTTTTTCCTTAATAGAATGGGATATGTGTCTTTCCTTGTTGTTCATGACCTGAGCAGTCTTGAGGAAGACTGGCCCGTGTCCTGTGGGGTACCCTCCATCTGGGTCTGTTTGATGTTCTTGCTGTGATTAGAACGGGGCTGTGGGTATTTGGGGGAGACCGGAGAGGTGAGACGCCCCTTTCGTCTCATCGTAGCAGGGATCCCTAACATCCACACAATTTCTCATAGTGGTGTCATCTGGGTCTCCTGTGGCTGCCATAACAAATGACCACAAATTCGGTGGCTTAAAACAACGCAAATCTCTTCCCTCAAGGTTCAGGAGGCCAGAAGCACAAAACCAAGGTGTCCCTAGGGCCATCTTCCCTCTGGAGACTCTAAGGGAAGATCCTTCATTGGATCTTCCAGCTCCTGGGGATTCCTCGACTTATGGTTGCATCACCCCAAACTCTGCCTCTGTTCTCTCTGTGTCTCAAATCTCCCTCTGCCTTTCTCTTAGAAGGACATCAGTCACTGGGTTTGGGCTCCACCCTAAACCCCTGACAATCTCATCTCAATACCCTTAACTTGATTAAATGTGGGAAGCCTCTTTTTCCAAATAAGGTCACATTCCCAGGTTCCGGAGTCAGGACCTGGACGTGTCTTTCGGGGCCTGCCATTCACCCCACTGTGTGTGGCAACTGTTACATGTCTCCACCGTCAAGTCACTATTTTCCCCTTTCTCTGCTCTGTTCTTTGAAAGTGAGTCACGGAGCTCAGCCCACCCTTGGCGATGATGGCGAGGTTACATATAATTTTTAATGAATGGAAAATATTCCGTCTAGTGGGTGAACCGTAGTTTATGCAACCAGTCCACTGCTGTTAGACCTTGATGTTCTTTGTGTTATTTTACAATTGGCAACGTTGCTGCAAGGCCTTGGCATAGAGTGGTTCCCTTCCTTTGCAAGATCTCCTTGGTATAAAATTTCGGAAATGGCTTACTGAAGGACGTGACACGTCTGTGGATTTTGAGACCTAATTGGCCAACAATGCCAATGTTTTCCCCACTCGAAAGGAAATATATGTGTACCAGTTTTCACCACCACTTTGACAGCATGGGGTCTTACAATTCTTCAACCCCCCCCCCCCTTTTTTAGTGTAGGGTAGAGTGTTTTTGTTAATTTGACAGATACCTTGACCTTTACTCTTCAGGTTTCTGCTGTCAGAAACACAACTTATATTTATTTTATTTTTATTTGAGGGGTGGGGTGCAGAGAGAGAGAGAGAGAGAGAGAGACGATCCCAAGTAGGCTCCACACTCAGCACAGAGCCCAACTTGGGGCTAGATCCCCACCCTGGGATCATGACCTGAGCTGAAATCAAGAGTCCACCACTCAACAAAGACACCCAGGCGCCCCCCAGAAACACAATTTAAAGTAGACTGGAAAAAAAAAAATAGCATTATTGGTTCAAGGGATAAGGAAAGAGGAGGATTTATGAAGCATCAGGTACAGCTGGATCCAGGATTAAATACGGCCAAGATTCTGAAGTCGAGATGGGGAGGTCTGTACTTGACTCCCGCTCGGGTTCTGCCAGTTCAGAACCATCCCAGGGGAGCCTTCTGATTGGTTGAGCCTGGGTCACGTGTCCTTGATGAAAAGCAGGAACTTGGCTGACAGCGATAAACAGGGGCCTACACGTCAGAGTTGAGAAGGCTTAAGTGGGCAAGCAAGCAATGACAATGTGACACAGACCAGGTAGTGATTCAGTGCCAGCTACTGAAGTTCAAAGTGTAAGAGAAGGGGCGATTAGATTTGGGGGGCTATCACGGAAAGGTTCGCAGAGCACCTATACATTCGTGCACCTTATGCCAACTGCCGGGGACCGACCCCAAACTCCAAGAGAATTAAGCAATAAAGGACAACATTTTGGGCTAAGTGGAAAGTCACACTGCATGGCTTCAGGTACAGCTGGATCCAGGGGCTCACACCATGCCTCCTTACCCACACGGTAGCTCTTGTGGAGGTTGGATTCACCATGCAGAGAAAGCATCGTCCAGAAAACCAATCCTAGTCTTTCACTGTGTCACTTTTAACAACCTCCATGGAAAGCTCTCTTGGCCAGCCTCAGCATCCCTCCCAAGGGAGATCCTAATTAACCTTGGCTGGTCACATGCTCCTCTTTTAACCAATCATGATGGGCCGGGGGGATGGAGCCTTCTATTCTGCCTGGCCATCCCTATGTTAAAAGGGCCGACAACAACTGCAGTGACTGCAGTCTGCCACACGGGGTCACCCAAGCAGAGTTTTCAAGGATGAACAGGCGTTTGCCAGTTGGGCCAAAGAAGAAACTGTAAGCACAGAAGTCGAGGAAAATCAGAAAGGAGTGTACCAGCCTGTGATTTTCTTCCTATTTCCACCACCATGCTGATGCCAAGACAGTTCATGGTACCGCAGTTTCTGTTGTTTACCTTAATCAGCCTTTTTAACATTGGCAAACAAGGCTTGGCTTGTCATTCTAATCCCTCTAACCCAGTGGCATATCACTATTAGTCACCTACCAGTGTCCTGCACACAACCCAGACCCCACCAGCACCCAGGCCTAAGCCAATGCTAGAGAAAGCTTGAATATATACCCCAGCTGCCCTGACCCTAGGTGGAATCACTATTAAGACACCAGCTTTTCTGCTGTCTCCGTGAGGTCTCCAGCTGGACTCACCCCCAGTTGCTAGACTACTGCATTGACTACCCATTGGTGCCCCCTGCAAGGATCCTACCCTCCCTTTCTCAGTCTCCACCTCCAATAGGGGTTTCCTGGGGTCACCCTCTTGATAGGCTATGTGCCCTTGAGTCTTCAAAGTTGGTTCCCGGGGGGTGGAAGGACCCCAAGCTAAGGCTTGAAGGACAACTGTTGATTCAGCGCTCCCAGGTGCCTGGCACTTTATGTGGCTTCCATATTTTTTCAAGCCACACAGTAACCCTGGTTGGTAGAGATGATTATTTCAGTTTTTAAGGAGGAGGGAAAAGGGAATAACATGCCTGACTCAGCTCATTTATAGCAGCGCTGGGCACCCAGATCTCCCTCCCTCACCAGGTCCTAGAGGGGAGATTTTAGTGGGAGGTGGCTAGGCCTATGTGTTCCCATCTTTTTCTGCTCGGGTCTCTGAGGCCTGATGCAGGGGAATTTTTATTGAGAACGTGAGCGTCAAGGCCTCCCCAAGCAGGCTCCAGGAAATATAGGGCCTTCTTAGCTGGAAGAACTTGGCCCTGGTCTTGGTAAGAAAGGCTCTCGTGCCAATGCTGACACTCAGGACACCTGGAAAAGAGTAGTCACTGGAGGAAGGCACCTACTGCTCACTTACAAGCTTGAAGGTCAAAGCAGAGGAAGGAACCCTTGATGGCCACCCAACTGAGGCTCAGAGAGGCACAGTCGGGATTCCAACCTACCAAAAGACGTGCCTGGGGCGAGGCTCAACTAAAATAACTAAAATCAGAAGTGTAGGAGCCCTAAGGGAGGCATTAGACACAACCCAATAACCACGAAGCCTCAATTCCTTCCTTTGCAAATTGTGGCAATATCCGGCTTTGCCCACAGCGCGGAGCCCAGGAGAGCAACGAGAGTTTCACCTGCGCATGCGCCTTTACCCACAAGGCCACTGGCGCTGGCGCGCGTGGCTCCGCCCCTTTTTCAGCACTCACGTCGACACTTTACGGCCCTCTCTCGTATTCCTCCAGCGAGAACACAGCCAACCTTGTCCCTCTTGTCTAGCCGACCCCTCCCTACTCCACGTTGATTGGTTGCTCTTCCCTCGAGCCCCGCGCTGACTGGCTCGCGTCGCTGCCACTTCATTTCAGCTTAGTGGCGCGCGGCAGGGCGGCTACCGGCAGGAGCGTGAGCGGCGGCGGCGGAAGTGATCGGCTAGCCGGCTCCCCGCCGACACCATGGTGAGGGCTGCGCGGCTGCGAGGTCTCTCCGGGAGGCGGGGGACGCGGCCGCCGAGCGCCTTCGCGGCGGGCGCTGAGGCAGGGGCGACGCGGAGCTAGCGTGCAGCCAGGGCCTCGATTCTACCCCCCGGCCGCAGACGAGGGCAGGGAGGTCTCCCAGGGCACCCAGCACGTCGCTCTCAGGGAATTTAGGATTGGACGAACGTGTACTCATAATACGTCTGCCTAGCTGCAGTCTTCCCACCTTGCAGATGGGGAAACCGAGGCCTGAGAGAGGGGACCCGGCAAAGGGTCCGGTGAACGCCTTAGAATGAGTTCGGGCAGGGAGTGGCTCCAAATGCATCCGACCTAATCTAACTTCATATATTGGAAAGGTGGAGCGACAGAGGGCCGATCTGAGTTCTCAAGTTAAGCCAGTTCCGAGACTTTCAAGACCTGCAAGGTTCTTAGAATGTTAGCACAAGTCTTCTGTGCCACTCGTTTTCAGGCTGAAAAAAGCCGGCCCATAGAGGAGATTTGCCTTCTCCCTGGATCACACAGGGTGTCGTTTCTGGAGAAAGGGCGTTTTGAACCACGAGTGGAATCACTGCACCCTCCCAATTCACTGAAGGAGAAACTGAGGCCCTGACCGGAAACCTCTCCAGAACCATGCTGCTCTCGGGTCTGGAAGTTCTGGACTTAGGCCAGAGAGTTCCTGTGCCTTCAGTGTATAGACAGGGAGGTGCGCCTGGCTGGCTCCGTTGGTAGAGCATGCGACTCTTGATACTGGGGGTGTGAGTTCAGGCCCCGCGTTGGGCGTAGAGCTTACTTAAAAAAAAAAAAAAAAATGTGTAGGGGTACTTGAGTGGCTCAGTCTGTTGAACGTCCAACTTTTGATTTTGGCTCAGGTCATGACCCCAGGGTCATGGGATGGAGCCCCGTAGCTGAGGATGGAGCCTGCTTTGGATTCTCTCCCTCTGCCCCTCTTTTTGCGTGCTCTCTCTCTCCTCAAAAAAATAAAAAATTAAAATGTGTGGACAGGGAAGCAGGACCACACAGAAATTCAGAGCCAAGCCTCCTAAGGAGAGTGCCTAGCCCATCAGCACCAGTCACCCTGAGGGTTAGGGAAGGCTTGCACTAAATACTGCTGGCTGTTGCAGGAATTGAGAGAAGGGAGTGAGGGCAGAATTGACCTGAGGGCATGGGCGGAACCGGAAGTTTCCTTCCTCGTTAAGCTCCCTGGAGGCAGGATCTTTGACTTTTATCCCTGATAAGTTGTTGCCTGAGCCTAGAACCGTGCTTGTGGAAAGACTTATTTTTTCAGCCTGAAGAATGTTCACGAAGGGACAAGGCATGACACACTGCCAGTTCCCTGTGGTCATGGTGGGGCCGAAAGCAGGAGGTCTGGAGGGTGGATCCATGACAGCTTCCTGAACTGGGAGCCTCAGGAAGCTGTCAGGTCTAGCCTTAGATTGGTTTAGACCTGAGAACCAGACCCCAGACATTCTGAAAAAGCCTAGAGGAAGGGAGGCTCTTTTCTGAAGCTTTTGACTTTCCCAACTCCGGATGGCCTTGTCTCCCCCAATGGTGTCCTGCCCTGTGCCATCTCCCTGGTCACCTTCAAGAACTTCTTCCCCACCGAGTTTTTTAAGTTCTCAGGGATCTTCCCCTTCCTCTAGCCTCTGTCTCCGGCTCAGTTTAGGGATAAAGATCTGGAAGATGGCAAGATGTGGACACTGCTCCCGGCCATTGCAGCCTTGGGGGGACTGTTCCGATGCCACCCCTCCCCATCTGAGCCTCGCCTTTTCTTATCTGTGGGGTGGGGCAGTTATTCCACCCACACCGCTTGCCTCCCTGGATGATGTGTGCATTTTCTTGTGTATTTGTTCAGCAAATATTTACTGAGTCCCTCTCAAGTGCCTGGCTCCAAGCTCGGCACTGGACAAAGTCCACACCCTCTGAGTTTTCCAGTCTAGCCAGGGAGACATAATAAACAAGATAATTAGAGACTGGCTCTGTCCTATAATGGAAGCAGCAGTGGGTGGCCCAGGTGGAAATCTCAATCCCTAGACGAGGTTATTATGAGGGCTTGGCCAAGAGCCTTAGGAAGTGATATGGGAGCAGCTACCAGCCTGGGGAAGGACAGCTCAGGCAGAGGGAACTTGGGGAACAAAGGTCGTGCAGCACAAATGGGTGTGGCTTGTGAGAAACCGAATGGTCCAGTTTGGCTGGAGCTGGCTTGGCCTTGTGACCTGCCTGGGGACTGGATGTGCAGGGGAGTGTTGGGAGCAGGTTTTGGTGCCTTCTGTGTCTCAGACGCCTTCTCAGCTGCTTTGTGAATAGGGCACTGCCAGTGACAGCCGAGGAAGCCGTGGCTTCTCCAGGGCTGTGCTGCCAGTAGCCGGGACAAGGGAAAGGCCAGCGCCGGCATAGAAGCCTGTGCCTGGGTGGCTCAGTTAAGTGTCAGGCTCTTGATTTCGGCTCAGGTCCTGATCTCACAGTTCCGTGAGTTCGAGCTCTGTGCTGATTGGGATTCTCTCTCCTTTCTGTCTGCCCCTCCCCCGCTCACGCCCTCCCTCCCACTCCCTCTCTCTCAAAAATAAATAAATAAACTTAAAAAAAAAAAAAAAAAAAAAAAGCAGGGCACCTGGGTGGCTCAGTCAGTTGAGCTCAGCCTAGGTCAGGATCTCACAGTTCATGAGTTCCAGCCCCACATCTGGCTCGCTGCTGTCAGCCTGTCAGTGCAGAGGCTGCTTCGGATCCTCTGTCCCCCTCTCTCTGACCCTCCCTCGCTTGTGCTTTCCCAAAAATAAAACAAATTAAAAAGAAGGTGCGTATGCTGTAGGAGGACCCCTGTGGGTCCCCTGCTGACGGACATCAGCTTGCTTTCATGGGCTTTACCAGGATCTTGCTGTGTGTCCCTGGAAGGTCCCTCCTGCTCTGGCCGCTGTTCCCTCATCTAGAGGGGCCTTGGCTGCACTTCTCTCTGCCTCTCAGTGCTGAGTCCATCTTCCTTTTTGCCTTCCAGGGCCAGCCTGGCCCTGCCCCCTCAGGTAATCTGGGAGGAAGACCCGAGCGTGTCACCCTGGTCCACATTCCCATTTTGGACACAAGACAACAGGCTTGCCCAGGAAAGCCTGAGGCTTCTCCACTGTAAAAGGCGACCGAGGCTCGCGGCCCCACGTGGGAGTCGGAGCCTCCTGTTTTTCCATGGCTGTCTGCACCTGGGCACCATCGCACAAATGAGGGCACAGATGCTGCAGGTTGTCTCTTTGGGGCCCCAGCCTGCTTGCCCGCCCTCCTCTCAGCAGCCACCACTTCTCCACGTGGCCCCTTCTTCTCTTGCCCTTCCAGGAAGCCAATACAGGAAGTGGGCTTGGGCCTGGCTTCCTGCCGGCGCTGGACCTCCCCTGGGCAGCCCTTCATAGAGAAGGTCTATGGGATGTGGGAATCCCCGCTCAAGTCTTTCCACTGGGCCCCCCCTGTGGGGGTGGAGGGCCATTTCTGGCCTCCGGTTGCCACCACCTGGAGAAGCAGCTGCCCTGCGTTGGGAGGGTGAGGGCAGGGTACAGTGAAGCTCCTGTCCCCCCCGCTGAGGCAGTGTCTCCTCCGTGGGACCCTCGGTCCGGAACCTTCATCTGGCCTTGCCAGATGGCCTGTCATTGAATCCCGGACCCAAGCACTGCCACCCGAGGTCACCCTCCTGGAGACCGAGAGGCAGGCCCTTAGCATGTGGGTCGTGATTTGTGCACCCAAAATGAGAAGAGCAGGTTTTTTTTTTTTTTTTAATATCTTGAAAACTTTGGGTGATATTTCAGAGAGTGCATCTTTTATTTGCCGTCACTTGTAGTGATGACAGATTTTTTTTCTGGAATGTTTCTTCCTCCTACCTGATGGAGTGCTCCCTGAAAACCTAGCTCAGACATAGGCACCTTCGATCAAGGCTGACTCCCAGCTGCTTGGCTGCCCTTTGAGGCGTGGGCTCGGCATGAACTGCCTTCCAGCAGATGGGGTCAAGCCAGGCTCTATCTCTTACTAGCTCTATGGTGCCCAGCAAGGTCCTCAGTCTCTAAGCCTCAGTATCCCCATCTGGAGAGTGGGTGTGACAATAACCTCACTGAGGATGAAGTTGAAGGAGCTGCATGTATTCACATGGATGCATCTCAGAGACAGCAGTTGAGTGAAAAACGTGACCAGCAGTAGGACCTGTGTGCTGTGATGCTACGGATAAGCATGGAGGGCTAAGCCCTTTCCTGTCGAGGGTGTAAATGTATGCAACGTGAGTTATAAAGAAAGGCCCTTGGTCAGCCCCAAGACCAGGTGACTGCTGCCTCTGATCTTGGGCAGGAGGGAAGTGTTCGAGATTTTACCACACCGGGAGGCGGCTGTGTGTCCTGGGGTTGGGCAGCGTTGGGAGCACGTGTCTTCTATCGGGGGGGGGGGGGGGGGGTGAGGGATGCAGGCTCCCACACCCCCAGCGCTGTGATGAGCTGGCAGATTTGTGAGACTGGAGTCCCGGCCGTGCCCAGAGGCCAAGGCTCCTTGGTGCTGATCAGACAGACAAGTCACGTGCCTTTGTTTGCCTTACAGCTTCCCTTGTCGCTGCTGAAGACTGCTCAGAATCATCCCATGGTGAGTCCATGTGGGCCGGGGGCAATGAGTTTCAGTGGGGGCCAGCCTCAGAATGGGGGTGGGGATACTGGGCAAAGGGTGAGGCAGACCTGCCCTCCTAACCCTCTTCTGCCTGTGTCAGGACCTGGGTTAGTTCTGCTGCTTATAAAAGTAATACATGCTTCTTAAAATGTCGAACACTGGGCCACTTGTGTGGCTCAGGCAGTTCAGCATCCGACTGTTGATTTCGACTCAGGTCATGATCTCACAGTTCATGGGATCGAGCCCTGTGTCGGGCTCTGTGCTGACGATGCAGAGCCTGCTTGGGATTCTCTCTCTCTCTCGCTCTCAAAGATAAATAAATGTTTAAAAACTTAGGGGGAGAAACGGTCAAACGCCATGGGGCACCTGAGTGGTTCAGTGGGTTAAGTATCCGACTCTTGATTTCGGCTCAAGTGACGATCTCAAGTTTTGTGGAATCAGGCCCTAGGTCAGGTTCTGCGCTGAGTGCGGACCCTGCTTGGATTCTGTCCCTCTCTTTCTGCCCGTCTTCTGCTTACACTTACACACACACATGCTCTCTCTCTCTCTCTCTCTCTCAAAATAAATAAACTTTTTAAAAAAATGTCAAACACTAGAGATACATAGAAACTAGAAGCTCCAGGGGCACCTGGGTAACTCAATCAGTTAAGCATTCGGCTTCAGCTCAGTTCATGATCTCACGGCCCTTTAGTTCGAGCCCACGTTGGGCTCCATGCTGACAGCTCAGAGCCTGGAGCCTGCTTCAGATTCTTGTGTGTCTCTCTCTCTTTGCCCCTCCCCTGCTCATGCTCTGTCTCTCTCTCCTTCAAAAACAAGTGAACATTAAAAAAAAACCTAGAAGCGGGGGCGCCTGGGTGGCTCAGTCGGTTAAGCGTCCGACTTCGGCTCAGGTCACGATCTCATGGTCCCTGAGTTCGAGCCCCGCGTCGGGCTCTGGGCTGATGGCTCAGAGCCTGGAGCCTGTTTCTGATTCTGTGTCTCCCTGTCTCCCTGCCCTTCCCCATTCATGCTCTGTCTCTCTCTGTCTCAAAAATAAATAAAAACGTTAAAAAAAAAAAAAAAATTAAAAAAAAAAAACAAACCTAGAAGCTTCTCTTCATTAACCTTCCCAGCAAATTAACTATATCTTTGATATATGCACATCTACACTTTTTTTTTTTTTTTAAGTAGACTCCTGGCCCAACTGGGGCTCAAACTCACAAACCCAAGGTCAAGAGTCACATGCTACACCTACTGAGCCAGCCAGGTGCCCTGCACATCCAGACTTTTAACATACGTGTATAAACATGAATGTGCTTTTCAAAAATATACATGGGATCACATAACACGTGTTTTTTCCCTAAGTGACTTTTGCCCATAATCATACAGTGTGTGATATACGTCAATATATCCTGTTCTCTCTTTTTTACTGAAATATAATTCATAGTTCAATCTTTTTTTTTTTTTTTTTTTATGTTTATTTACTTTTGAGAGAGAGAGTGTGTGTGTGCATGCACAAGCAAGCAAGGGTCAGAGAGAGGGAGACAGAAGATCCAAAACAGATTCTGCGCTGACAGCAGAGAGCCTGATGTGAGGCTGGAACCCATGAACTGTGAGATCATGACTCGAGCCGAAACCGGCAGGTTAACTGACTGAGCCACCCAGGCGCCCCTGAACCTTTTTTTTTTTTTTTTTTTTTTTTTTGAAGTTTTTACTTAATTCATTTATTTATGCAGTCTCTACACCCAACAAGGGGCTCAAACTCACAACCCCGAGATTAAGAGTCACATGCTCTTCTGACTGAGCCAGCCCCGCGCCCCTACAATTCAGCCTTTTAACACATACAACTCAGGGGTATTTAGTACATTCACAGTGTTATAAACAACCACCTCTGTGTAGTTTCAGAACAATTTCATCACCCCGGAAGGAAACCCCATCCCTGTTAACAGTGACTCCCCTTCCCCCAGCCCCTGGCAACCACTAACCTGCCTTCTGTCTCTATGGATCTGCCTCTTCTGGACGTTTCCTAGAAATGGGATCATACACTGTGTGGCCTTTTGTGTTTGTCTTCTTTCACTCTGCATGATATTTTTCGAGGTTCGTCCACATTTTAACGTGTATCAGGGCTTCGTTCCTTATGGCCATGTGATACTCCTTTGTATGGACATACCACAGTTTGTTTATCCATTTGTCTGCTGCTGATGGACATGTGGGTGGTTTCTATTTTTTGTCTATTTGGGATTGTTTTGGCCGCAGTGACATTTGTACACTCGTTCTTGCGTGGATGTTTGTTTTTATTTCTCCTGGGCAGGTACCTGAGTTGATTCTTTTTTTTTTTTTTTTTCCCTGAGTTGATTCTTTTTTAAATGTCAGCATATTTTCAGAATGATGTGCTACTACTTGTGTTTTTCCAAAACACATTAAAATATACAAGTAAGGGGGCAACCGGGTGGCTCAGTCAGTTAAGCGTCCTACTTCAGCTCAGGTCGTGATCTCACGGTTCATGAGTTCGAGCCCTGCGTTGGGCCCTGTGCTGACAGCTCGGAGCCTGGAGCCTGCTTCGGATTCTGTGTCTTCCTCTCTCTCTCTCTGCCCCTCCCCTGTTCATGCTCAGTCTCTCTCTGTCTCTCAATAATAAATAAATGTTAAAAAATAAAAATAAAAAACACAAAATAAATAAAATTTTTAAAAAAGAAAGCTTTAAAAATAAATAAATAAAATAAAATAAAATAGACTAGTAAGTAAGCGTTGGATGGAAAAAGACTTTCCAGACCACCAAAGCTCACACATGTGCCATCAAAGAACACCTGCCCCTGGCACACCTGCCCGGACCAGCTGAGGTGTGCCTTCCCAGCTGTCATGAATCAATCAGTGGCCACTGTTACCCAAGTCTCGCTGGTTCCTTTAAAGAAAAATTTGTAAAGGATTTTTTGTGGGTTTGTTTGGTTTTTGTTTTCTGTTTTTCTGTTTGTTTGCTTTGCACAAAAAAATTGGTTTCGGGGCACCTGGGTGGCTCAGCCGGTTAAGCGTCCGACTTTGGCCCAGGTCATGATCTCATGGTTCGTGGGTTCGAGTCCCGCATCGGGCTCTGTGCTGATGGCTCGGAGCCTGGAGCCTGCTTCGGATTCTGTGTGTGTCTCTCTCTCTCTCTCTCTCTCTCTCTCTCTCTCTCTCTCTCTCTCTCTCTCTCTCTCTCCGCCTCCCCAGCTCATGCTTGCACTCTGTCTCTGTCAAAAATAAATAAACTTTAAAAAAAAAAAATTTGTTTTGGTTTCATCATAGAAGTCTATGATGCCCAGCAAAACATACAGAGGATGTAAAACATGTCGCCTGTAAGATGGGCCACTGAGGCCGGGGGTCAGGGGGTGGGGGGGTGGGTGTGTGGGTGTGTATGTGTGTGTGGACCATGTTAGGCACCATGTGCTGTGGCTACTGGGTCCCAAGAGGTGCTAGGTTGTGTCAGAATGAGGCCCGGGCCATAGTCCCGTAGCTCTTAGAAGTAGGGCTGTGCTTCCCTTGGGGCCCATGGCTGACTTGGGGCCGTTTCTTTCCAGCTGGTGGAACTCAAAAATGGAGAGACATACAATGGGCACCTGGTGAGCTGTGATAACTGGATGAACATTAACCTTCGAGAGGTGATCTGCACATCTAGGGTGAGTGCCCTCGTGCCCTGAGTCGGTGCCCACTGCCTGGGGGCCTTCTGGCACAGCTGGTCAGGCAGGGCCAGGCTGGTATAAGATCTGGGGCTTATAGAGCCTCAGCGCCTTCAGGGGAGTGAAGGCCCCTCCCTGCCCTTGTGGGATGACATCTGCCAGGTCATCCCGCCAGGGTAAGGCTATGGAAGAAGTCGGGACTTAGGAAGGGCGGGGCCCGAGTGACTGGTCCAGGTGTGGTGGGGGCAGATGTGTGGGCCTCCAACTCCACCTAGTGCCCCGGACTTTGCACCTATGGGGACGCTGCCCCATCCGCCCACCTCTGGTGCCCATCCTAAACAAGAAAGACTTAGGCCTAGGGGGCACTTCTGGCTACAGATCCCTAGTGTCCAGGTAGGGCGGTGGCCTCCAAGGCAAGCCTGACCTTCCTTGTCAGCCTCTGCTGCCTTTGGTCCTGGTTGTGTATATCTCTCACCCAGCAGGCCAGGGTGATGTGGCCATGGGATATCCAGGCCACCAGGGGGCGAGGGCAGCCCTGTGGCCCTGTGGACTAGGAAACTTGTTTACCTCCCAAGGCCTCAAACCAGGAAGTACAGGGCCAGGAGGACCCCTGGATGGGCCAGGACTGGGGGTCTAGGGTCCCAGGCCTCCCCAGCCCTCAGGATGACCCACAGAGCAATGAGAATGATGATAGTGGTGAAGGCAGGGCTCTCTACTGCTAACCTGTGTTGGGGTTTGCCAGGGCTTTCCTTCTGCCTTGATTCCAGTCTCCATCCCCCTTTTGGCAACAGCCCCCTATGTTACAGGGGAGGAAGGTGCAGGGGGACCATCCAGAATGGGGCTGTCTTGAGCCCGTGGGCAGGTGCCCTGAGGCTTGCCATCCCAGAGTACAGCAGAGCACTAGGCAGCCCGTCTTGCCCCTGGGCCGTCCTCCTGGATGGTTCACACCCCGGCAGGCAAACTGGTAAGTGTGACCGTCTCCCCTCACCTGTGTGGCTCTGTGCCCTGCTTCTTGTGATGGTACACTGTGGGAGGTGTTCCGCTAGAAACTTTCTCCGGGTTTTCATGCCGCTCTTCTGGCAGCAGGTGTCTGGGCAGTTCCAGTGTGGCTATAGCAGACACTGTCACAGTGCATAGCTGAGCGCGTGGCCAGTAGGTCTGCGTCCACTGCTGGGGCCTGGAAGCATCCACCAGTTCTCAGGGCAAGGTCAGCCTTGACCTCCACCGCCAGCAGAGATTGGACATGTGGGTCCTCCTGGGTCGTCCTCCCTTTGTATCTACTGGTTGGAAAGAGAGGCCGGTGTGAGGTTCAGTGTCACTTGGGCTCTCCGGCATCCTCGTCTGTAAACATGTGGTAGCAGCACCTCCCTTGGGCAGCAGGCAGCATGGGCAGGATACAGACACCCCAGGGGCCAAGAAAGCACTGGAAAGCTAAGGTTGGTTGGAGGGTGGTTTCAGCTCAGGCTGCTCAGCTCTTGCCAGGGAATGCAGAGTAAGCTCTGGTTCCTGCAGGGAGTGTGCTGGGCCCAGCCCGTCCTTGGCCAAGGGAAAGCTGAGCCCTGAGCAGCCAGTCCCAGCCCTGAGCTTCCATGGAATCATTCTGTTTCTGTCAGGCTGTACTTTGCATCCCTGCGGACTTGGCCCCTGGCCTACCTTTCCTGGGAGAGGAGTGCCCCGAGACCTCATGGGATTCCTGTGCGGGTTGGGGGCTTGTGCACACTCCTGGGAAGAGTTGGCCCCCAGACATTCCCTTTGGCCCTTAGTTTTCCATTTGTCATGTTGAGTACTTCCACTGGGCCAGACCGGCCTGACCCAGGCACTGCTGGGAAGTGTTATACATGAGGACTGGGGGTTTCAAGGAGGCTGGGAAGCAAGGCCTGTCGGGGGTCAGAGTTAGCCAGACATGGAAAAGTGGGAATAGCATATGCAAAGTGCTAGAGGCAAGAAGCCCACTGTGTGTTCCAGAAGTTTCCATCTGGAAGGCACGTCATCGAGAGCTGAGAGAGGGCAGCCAGGGTGGGGCTAGATCTCAGGCCCTTGGGAGCCACACTGAGGAGTTTGGACCTTGTCCTTGGGCCAAGGGGGCCCTGAATGGGTTCTGAGAAGGGAAGTGTCTTGGTCTGATTTCTAGGGATGTGCAGGGAGGAGAGGGCTGCCAAGACTTCTGGCTCAGGGTACCAGGGGTGGGGCTGGAGAACTAATCTGAAGGAAGAGGCCCTGGGCTCCTGCCCAAGGGCAACAGGAGGGGGTGTGGAGCAAGGCCTTGTGCTGGTCACAGGGTACGGGGCGGGGGGGTGGGGGAGGCAGTTGACATCCTAGGACCTGCAGCGTTGGCATTGCTCCGGAGTCTGTGACTTTGCAAGCCTCCTGATCTCTCCAGCCTTAATTAGCTCCTCTGAAAACTGGCATCATTGGTTGCCGCCTCTGGTCAGCCTTGCCACCCCCTCCCGCCCTCTTCACCGGTCACACAGAGTCTCTATCCCACTTACTTGTGTCCCACACCCAGCTCAGAGCCTGTCAGGAGACATGTGGATGAATGAGTGAGTCAGGGCAGGAGGAGAGGGTTCCAGAAGGTGGGTTCTAGAAGGCTGGGGGCAGGAGAGTGGAGGGGCTGGGCCACGGCCAGGCTGTGGCAGTGCCTGGTACGTAGGGCCACAGCCTTCTCTGGGCTGTGGGCCGCAGGTAACAAACCCTGTCCCACACAGGAGGACAGGTCGAGAATGAGGATGCTATCTCATGTGATCCCCTGACTCTTCCTGTATAAAGGGATACCAAGGGTCTGGAGAGATTCCACTGGAAGGCAGCTCCCCCACCCCCACGTCAAGTCCAGGACTGAGAACTACGCAGGGGTGATTGCAGGTGCAGGGAGGCTAGGACTGTGGCCCGGGTGGGAATGGGGACATGAGGGACAGATGTGCCCTGGCCATCTGCACCCCCTCTGCAGGGACACCCCCCCATGCTCCCCAGATCTGAGACTCCCCCTTGTCTCACACAGGATGGGGACAAGTTTTGGCGGATGCCCGAGTGCTACATCCGTGGCAGCACGATCAAGTACCTGCGCATACCTGATGAGATCATCGACATGGTCAAGGAGGAGGTGGTGGCCAAGGGCCGTGGCCGCGGTGGCCTGCAGCAGCAGAAGCAGCAGAAGGGTCGAGGCATGGGGGGTGCTGGGCGAGGTAGGCCTTTCTCTCCCCTCATTCCCCCCGACCCCTCCAGCTGGCTAGGCCACGGGGTCTGCCCGGGCCTTGCTGCTGAAGGGTGGCTGCAGCACGTGTCAGCCATCCCGTCCCAGTGTTGACATTCTTGGGTGGTGCCGTCACGGTGCCACAGGCCTGGCTCTGAGCCCCCTACGCAGAGCTGGGGGTCATGACTCACAGGGCTCTCCTGGTGCTGCTGTTTGCTGCCTGCCCCAGCCCCACAGGCCCAACCCAAGGAGCATCGTGTAGTCGTGGTGGGTGGTGCTGACCCCCCTCCTCCCCGACCTGGGCCCTTCTGCCCGGCAGCAGTCATCGGTGCTCCCTTAACTCTGGGTCCAGCCCAGCCGACTGATGCGGTGCCTGTGCGGACGTGGGACTTGACCCCTCGTCTGATGCCCACCTGTGGGTCCTGGCAGGTGCTCTGGGCATGGCGAGGCACCTCCCCGGCTTCAGTTTCCCCTCTGCAGAGAGTCTGGGGGCCCCTGCCTCACCAGGCTGCTGGTGAGAATCCCAGCTCAGGGCCTGGCGTGAGACCCTTCCCTGCTGTCTCTCCTTTACACAAGGAAGAGTTCATGCCTTTTTGATCGACTCCCCTCACCCTACCCCCAACCCCGGGATTATAAATCTGGCTTAAAATTCAATTTGTTGTGCAGTCAGCTGGGGCCTGAGCCCAGAGGCCATCTGCAGACCCCCCACTCCCTACTCACTCCTCTTGTTGGAGGGCCCTGGCTTTGTCTCTTCCATCTGTAGGGGCCTTCTGTGTGCCAGGCCTAGGTCCCGCCCCCCTCTCCCCCCCGGGGGGCTCATAGGCAGGGCCAGGACGGACAGAGTCAGCCCGGAGCCTCGAGGCTCCCGTGATCGTCAGGAGTGAGCCAGAGGGAGGAGGCGGAGAGGGCACTCCAGATGGAGGGTTACCAAGGCCTGGGGGTGAACTGGGCCTTTTCCATACCTGGGGGCTGGCTCTTCGTGCTGGGGGCCACCACTGTTGAGTGAGCTGCCCAGAGGAGCAGAGACTGAGGGAGGAGTAATTCCTTGGGCCACTCTGAAGAGAGAGGCCATGGGACCCTCAGCGGCAGCTGGAAATCTCACGGTGTGTGGGGTGTGTGGCAGAGCTGGTCTTGCCCGTGAGAGGTGAGGAGAGGCAGCTTCTGCGGGCATTGGCGTCAGTCCCTGTAGGGCCCGCTGTGGGTTTGTGGCGGAAGGGGGACTGGGGGCACCTTTCTGCGTCCCCATGCTGCCCTGGTCCTTCCGGGTCCTCCCTGGGTGGGGTTGTGTTCTATCCCTGACTACTCAGCCTCCTACACAGCTCCTACCTCGGGCTCCACATAAAATGTCTTAGAAACACAGCCCCGTCACTGGCCAGCGGGGGTTAGAGGGCAGAGAACTCCCTTATCCCCGCCCCCAGGCTGGACACACAGAATCTCCCAACGGTTTCTCTCCTGGGCAGAGAGGAACTCTGGTTTCTCTCTGGGTGTGGGCGGTGCCGGGAAAGAGAAGCCTGGGTCCTCAGAGCTGGGGGCCTGTGCCCCTCCCCCTGGGCTGAGTGCTGTCCCTGTTCGGGCTCTCGCTCCCCTCCTCCTGGAAGCCATCTGGCTCTGTCCTTTTGATGACTCCCCCCTACCTTGGCCCCAGGCCCTCTCCCGGGAAGCCCGCCCCAAGCCCCAGTGTGACTGGGAGCTGACCTCTGTCCTCCCTGCCATCCCTCGTACCCCTGGGGACCTGGTCTTGTCCCTTGTCAACACTGAGAACTTTCTGGAGCACCACCCCACATCTCAGCTGGACTTCCAGACCTGGCTCTGCTGCAGCCCCCTCCTCTGTCTTCACAGGTGTGTTTGGTGGCCGGGGCCGAGGTGGGATCCCAGGCACAGGCAGAGGTCAGCCGGAAAAGAAGCCGGGCAGACAGGCGGGCAAACAGTGAGCCGCCCCTCGTCCCCCCGAGACTGAGCTGCCCCTGAGCATCTGTTGCCGCTCCCTGACGCTGCGGTCTTGCTCTCCGATTCGGGAGTGTGTTCAGAGCAAAAAGAAGAGGCAGGTGTTGGGGAAGAGCCCCCGTCCCCCCCCACCGTCTGTCATTTTGTGATCCTTTTTACGTAAGCCCCCCCCCCCTTTATTTTTTAAAGCCAGCAGTTCTACAGTTGGATATGTTATTTGGTGTTTTTGGTTCTGTGATGCCGCAGCTGACTTGATTCCTGGAAGATTCTGTGTTTAGTATGTCTTTAAAGCCCTCGCTCTTGTTTTGAGGGCGGGCGCTTTCCAAACAGGCTTATTTTGCATTTTGAGTTGGATCCTCCTGTGGTGAACAGACCGGAGGTTTTTATTTTAAGCTGTTTGCACTGAGATTGACAGCCTTGGGAGTTTCCTGAAACACGGACCTCAGAACTGCCTTTTGAAAACAAATACGTAGGAACGTATGCCGCCACAGAAGCTGTTCCTGGGACGTTGCTGCGCCCTGCCCCTTTGCCTCCTCTCTCCCTGTTTGTGTTACAAAAATAAAAACAAATACAACTACCAACTGCAAATTCCTAATTCCTTTTGAGCCACTGGGCACATCTAGAGTGTGGTATCCTCAGGAAATCACAGCCCCATAAAAGAAGTTTCCTTTCGAAGGTTGCTGCCTGTCTCGCCAAGGGGAAGTATTTCAACAGGACACTGGTTCCGTGTCCCATGATGTCCTTTTAAGAAAGAGGTGGCTGTTGTCCGGGCAGTGGGAGTGGCCCTCCAGCACCAGGTCTGCCCGTCATCCCTGGGCCCCTTTGCAGAGAGAGGTGATGCGGGGAAGGGAAGGGAGGGAAGTCCCAGGGAGGAGCCAGCGTGATGCCCACGCAGCCCATCCTTTTGCCACCGGTGTCCTGCCCTCCGCCCCTGCTTTGTAAGCACCATTCACACCAGGTTCACTGAGAGAAGCTGTGACGAGCGGCTGCCTCCAGCAACGTGTGAGGAACCTTGTCATGAGGCTCTTCTCTCCTCTCCCCAGTTGGGGCACAGACGTGATCTGCCTGGGATGTTGAGCCAGCACTTTTGTAAAATGTTTCTGTGCCGTTGTCAGCGGACTGATTTTCCTTGTTGTTACAAGTGAGGGGAACCGCGGGACAGCCTGGTGCTGGGAGGCAAGACGGGGCACCAGCCGCTTCCCACCAGAGCGGGTTCTCATCGTCACCGTGTCGAGACCCGTTCTCAGGGGTGATCAGCATCCAAGGTGCTGCCTGAGACAACTCCACTTGTTGGAGCTGCCGAGGGCTAGCCAGGCAGTCTCGCAGGTAGCCACATCCGAGACCCCTCAGCCCCTCTCAAGATGTGCTCTTGCCCTGCCCCAGGCCACCACCATTGCTTTTCCCTCGGGCGCCCCTCGTGGGACCTGCTGCAGCCCGAATATGTGTCGAGTGTCAAAGCAGCACTCTGGCGCGGACGGGGGACAGGCCATGGAGGCAGAGTGGAACCCGGGGGCGCCTGGCAAAGCCCCAGGCCCAGAGAGATCACATCCCTCAGAGACGTGGGCTGCGGGCTGGGGGTGGGGGGTGGGGGCAGGAGCCAGAAGGACCGGTGGGAAGGGAGATGGCCGGGTTCTCAGCTCCCCTCCCCCATAGCCCCGGACTCACAGGCCCATAAAAGCCTGTGGGGCCCCCGTCTGGAGAGGCTTTGATGAAAGCTGGGGTCAGGTGTCCAGCAAGGCTGCGAATGGGAAGCCCTTTGGAGTCCCCGCCCCTTCCTGCTTCTGGCAGTTTGGTTTTTCCTCCCCTAACCTAGCCCTGCCCCGAGAACGCCTTTCACAGTTCAGGGTCTTGGGCCCAGGCTCTCCCTCCCCCCCACCCCCACCACGGTTCTGCACTGGGGCTCAGCGCCGGCACCAGAGCCAGCCTGCGTAATCGCGGCTTCCCGTGTGTGTCGCCAGACATGCCAGCCGGCCCTGACCTTTCCAGCCAGGCAGCCTGGGCTTGCAGCCCAGTCCCCTCCTCGCCCTCCCGTGACGTGAGCCGCCTCATCAGCCCAGTCCGCTTAGGTGCAGTGGGTTTCCGGAAGGTTCTGTCTTTTTGAGCTGGCTGTCGGGACGGCCCCGTTTTTCAAATCTTCCCGGTTGGTTTCGAGAAACCAGCCTCGGCCCCCTCAACAAGAAGAGAAACCAAAAGAGCCCGTCTAGATCCTAAGCAGCGGGCCTCGATTTTTCCACCCCCCTGGTGGTTGTCGGCTGGGACCTGAGCCCTCATCAGCTGACCGGTGCGTGACTCGGGGCAAGTAGGACGCCTTCAACGTAGGTTGTTCCCGGTTCCCAAGAACCAAGGACCTCCTACCTCTGGCGTTTGCTCCAGTTCCCATCTGAGCGGAGGTGTGACTCAGCCTGGAGCCCAAGCCCTGCGGGGCCAGCCTTGACGGCCCTGGCCCCTGCTTGCCTGACTTGGGGCCAAGAGTCCATCTGGGGGACACGGATGCGGCCAGCAACCCGAAGCATCCGTCCCACAAGGCGGCAGCGGGCGGGGGGAAGGGGGGGCATCTCTCTTGCTTCCTGCGCCACCCCTGTCTGCACACACCCCCCCCAACACCTTCTCGGTGGGGCCTCACCTGCTGCTTCAAGAGCAGCTCCGCGGGGAAGCCCTTCCCTGTGCCCGCTGCGTCCACGGGAGCATGATGACAAGTGTCCTCCCCACCCATCCATCTGGACCCTAGGGCCCCCAGCCTGTCCTGGTATCAGCAGTGTGTGTGTGTCTCCAGTGGCTCAGCGAGTGCCCTGGTGTCTTCCACTGTCCCTCTGAGGACACCCGGCCAGTAAGGGGTATAGGAGTGGGGCTGATGTCCGCTCACAGGACCTCTGGGAGAAGCTGCCCGCCTCGGTGGAGCAGGGGGCTGGCCTGGAGGCGGAGGAACTGGGGCCACCACCCCGTCCCGGTTGCTGGACACTCAGCATGAATGAGGCAAAGAGCCCTGGCCCGGTGGCCCTTACCTTCCACAGAGTGAGCAAGCAACAAGCCGAATGCATCAGCATGGAGAAAAAGAAAGCAAGAGTGGGAGAAAGGTGGTCAGGGCAGGCCAGAGGGTGACATTCAAGAAAAGGAGGAAGCCAAGGGAGCGAGCCATCGAGGGGAAGAGCATTTCAGACAAGGGGAAAGGCCTGTGCCAGTGCAAAGGCCCTGCACACAGTGGTGACAAGAACAAAGTGAGTGGGTAGGAAGTGGGGCAGGTGCAGGCCCTGAGCAAGATGGGAGGCACAGAGGGTTCTGGAACAGACCGAGACCAGAGCGGAAGCCAGGAGACCAGGAGGAGGTTGGTGCTGGGGGCTCAGCCCACAGTAGAGGTCGCAGAGGTGGTAAAAGAGGGGGCAGGGGTGCCATGAGGGCCCGGGCAGAAGGGTTCGTCTTTCCTTAGGAACGCCAGGATGCTGGGATTGAAGATTTCCAGAGTGGAAGGGGTGGCCTCACCGAGGGAGGCATGTTCAAATCCACTCCCGAAGGTCAAGAAGCCACTGTCCACGGGAAGAGAGGAGGGAACAGGTGGAGGGAACCGCAAGTGAAAAGCCCCCCAAGCTCATGTGGCTTGTCACGGCTGGGCAGAGAGGAGGTCAGGATTTATCAGACCCCGGGCGCCTGGGTGGCTCGGCTGGTTAAATGCCCAACTCTTGATTTCAGCTCAGGTCATGATCTCTCATGGTTTTTGAGTTCGAGCCCCTCGTCAGGCTCTGTGCTGACAGTGCAGAGCCTGCTTGGGATTCTCTGTCCCTCCCTACCCGCCCCCACCCCACCCCCCACCCCCAGCTCATGTGCTTATGTGTGTGCTCTCTCTCTCTCTCTCTCTAATAAATATTTTTTTTTTCTGAAAAAGTGTTAAAAAAAAAAAAAAAAAGGAGTCATCAGACCCAAGCTGTGATCCTAAAAACAATCCAGTGTGTGCCAGGTAGCTTCCACACTCAGGCACAGAGAGGGTGAGCCACCTGCCCCCAGGTCACACAGCTCCAGAGGCTCCTCCAAGCTCCTCCTTCTGTTGCCTCCTGGAACTTGGAGGATCCGTTTACCTTCTCCTAGTTTAGCTGTGTCAGGTATGGAATCAGGAGACGGGAGTCGTTTGGGGTGGGGGCAGGTGAGGTTGGCACCTGCTTTAAAACTTACTCCCCTGACTGTAGCCTCCACTGATGGACTGGGTTCGAGATACACCAAATGTTTGGCAAGGGTTACCCCACTGCGCCTCCACTTCCTTGCTGGTCACAGGGGATCACAGTGGCCTCTACCTCACAGGGGTTGTCGGGACGATTACAAGGGGAAGCAAGCGCTCCCTACAGACTTGCATGCGGCTCAGAGGGGAGCTTCACTCTTCACCGATCACCTGTAGAGTGTCGGAAACTCCTCCTGGGACCCTCTCCGTCTCTATAAGCCTTGGGCTCAGCCCAAGCAGCTCACTGGGGGACCCTGGTGATGGTGCCACATGCTTGGCTTGGCCAGGCCACCGTCCTCCTCGCCCCGGAGGCCAGCACTGATTGCCTGGCCCAGGCTGGTGAGTGGTCACCTGGAAGGCCCCCGGTCCTGCCCTAAGAGCCCCCTCCCAGTCTGGGTCCAGCCACCCAGCGGTGACTCACCCTTGTCCGTCCCGCCTCCACTGGAACCAGGCACCGAAATAGTCACCCTGCTCACCCTCGGGGAGTGGCCGTGGAAATATTTCAGGGCTGCATTCAGTGCCTAAAAATACTCAGTGCGTCCTCCTGCGTCTTCCCCTCCCTCATTCCCTTCTCTGTTCCTTTGAAAACCCTCCCTGTAGGCCCCCCCTCCAGGGCCTGTCCCTCCACACTGTGCCCCTCTGGCATGTTGAGTATCTCTGGCAAGCGGGCCTCGGGGCTGTCCCTAAATGCCCAAGTGCGTGTGGATGATGGTGAGGTGGCCTCCCTCCCTCCCTCCCACTCTCCCTGTCGCCATGGAGAGCCTCGACATGGTTTCCTCAGAAGCTTCTGGAAAGGCTGTCTTTTCCACAAACCCCAGAAGACTCAGTTCCTGGAGAGGGAGCCTGGGGGCACAGCAGTGCTGTCCAGGGAGATCTTCATTACTCAGCAACTTTCCTTAAAAATTCAAAAAATGGTTCTTGCTGTTTGTGTTCATGAGACAGCTGGAAACAGGAGAGGGCTCCCCAGCTGGATGGAATCCATTGCCTGTCCTGCCCACTTGCTGCGGGACCCCACTAGCTTGGAGGTCCTTCTCCCTACCCCCCCCACCCCCCCCTCCCCCGAGAGTGCAGACTGACCCTCCAAAGGCAGGGGAATGTCCTCAACATCATCCCTATCCACCAAGCACTCTGACCTTTCCAGTGATTGGAGGAGGGGGGGGGAGGGGGCAGAGGGACGGCAAATGGTTAGACTGCAGCTCAGACCCCAGAGTCCGATCCAGCTCCTAGGTTCCCCGGAGCCTCCAGCTAGATGGAACAGCAGGTGTGAGGGCTCAAGGGCAAGTACATGCTGGGCATCTTGAAGTTGCAGTAAGCTGATCATTATTAACTGAAGTACACACTTTATTCAGATTTCCTTAGTTATCACCCAATGTTCTTTTAAAAATTATTACTGATGTAAGATTCACTCACACAAAATTAACCATTTTATTTTATATTTAATGGTTATTTATTTTTGAGAGAGCGAGACAGAGACAGAGACAGAGACCAAGCAGGGGAGGGGCAAAGAGAGAGGGACATGGAATCCCAAGCAGGCTCCAGGCTGACAGCAATGAGCCTGATGTGGGGCTTGAACTCGCGAACCGCGAGATCATGACCTGAGCCCAAGTCGGATGCTCAACCGACGGAGCCACCCAGGCATCCTGAAATTAACCATCTTAAAGTGGACGATTCGGGGTGCCTGGCTGGCTCGGTTGGAGGAGCACGCGACTCATGATCTCGGGGTTGTAAGTTCATGGCCCGCACTGAGCATAAAAATCCCTTAAAAATAAAAGTAAGGAAAAATAAAAAATAAAATAAAATAAAATAAAGCGAACGATTCAGTGGCATTTAAAACGGTGTTGTGAAACCGTCACCTCTCTCTAGTTCCTGAACATTTTCATTACCCAAAAAAAGAAACCCTGTCCGGTTACCAGTCACCTCCCACTCCCTCTCCCCTAGACCCTGAACAACCATTAATCTGCTGTCTGGGTCTATGGATTTGCCTGCTCTGGACATTTCATATAAATGAAATCATACAACAGGTGGCCTTTGTGTCTGACTTCTTTCACTGAGCACGACGTTTTCAAAGTTCATCCACGATGTAACTGTGTCAGGGCTTCATTCCTTTTTATGGCTGAGTCGTATTCCATTGTACAGCCGGATCATATATTGTTTATCCTTCAGCAGCTCATGGACATTTGGACTATGTTTTAAAAATTTTTTAATGTTTATTTTTGAGATAGAGAGAGAGAGACAGAGCGTGAGTGGGGGAGGGGCAGACAGAGAGGGAGACACAGAATCCGAAACAGGCTCCAGGCTCTGAGCTGTCAGCACAGAGCCCGACGCAGGGCTCGAACTCACGGAGTGTGAGATCATGACCTGAGCTGAGGTAGGGAACTTAACCAACTGAGCCACCCAGGGTGCTGCCCCCCCCCCCCGGACTATTTTTTTTTTTTTAATTTTTTTTCAACGTTTTTTATTTATTTTTGGGACAGAGAGAGACAGAGCATGAACGGGGAAGAGGCAGAGAGAGAGGGAGACACACAGAATTGGAAACAGGCTCCAGGCTCCGAGCCATCAGCCCAGAGCCTGACGCGGGGCTCGAACTCACAGACCGCGAGATCGTGACCTGGCTGAAGTCGGACGCTTAACCGACTGCGCCACCCAGGCGCCCCTCCCCCCGGACTATTTTTAAGGAAATGTTAGTTGAGCACTTACTCTGTGCCAGGCACAGTTCTAAGGACTTAATTCCTACTCCCAACCCCCTCTATAAAGTCTTACTTGTGAACACCATTCCCATCTGTCCATTTCACAGCGGGCAAAATGAAGGCAGAGATAGGCAGACAGGACACCAAAGGAACCAGACTCTCTCTTAAGTCTTTATACTCTGGAGATGGGCGTAGAGACAGATAATAAGGAAGCCAAGAAATAAACAAGATAAATGCCAGGTAAAGACCTTAAGGGTTTTCCAGGCAGGGAGAAAAACATGTGCAAAGGCCCTGAGGTGGGAATAAGCTGGTGTGTTGGAGGAAAAACACAGAGGCTCATGTGGCTGGAGTGGATAAATGAGGGAAGAGAGGAAAGGGGATACATGGTCTGGGGGTGGGGGCCTGGAGGTGGGATTGGGGAAGGGTCTGGGCTGTACTCTGGGATGGGGAGATAGAGTCTGAAACAGTGGTAGAGGAGACAGACTGGGAGTAGGAGGGACAGAAGGGGCCTCAACTTCCCAAGGCCTTGGCCCAAGAAGCCACAGAGGCCTCATCATCGTCACCTGCATCGCCCCAGCCCAGATCCTTCTCTGATACCTTGAAGGCTGGAGCAGAGGATGACTGCCCTGTGCTGAGAACAATGTGGGCGCACAGCAGGGGCTCCATAAATATTGGGTGGATGGGTAAATAGAGGGATGGACAGATGAGTGGGTGGGTGGGTGGATGGATGGATAGATGGATGGATGGATAGATGGATGGATGGATGGATGGATGGACGGACATATAAACAGATGGATGGGGAGATGAGTGTCCCGAAGGAGGAAGATGTGGTACCCAGGTTAGTGTGATAAAATAGCGTCTCCTACCTTCTAGCAGGTGATTGGGTAGGGGTGAGTGGAGAACTTCATCCAGCCATGCTGGGGTCTCTACCCACCCTTCTTCAGCTTCAAAAGAGGTCCCCCAGAGTGGAGGCTGGAGGGTGGGGGTTGGGCAGGGTGCCATGAGCACAGGGGAGGGCTGGCGGGTACTAGATGCTGCTACCTGCCTCTGCCTCTGAGTCAGCGTCGCCATGGCAACGTGGGCCCTGCCGGATGCTCCTCCTGGCACATCCCCCATCACTGCAGCCACCGTCATGCCTCCTTGAAGGGGGCAGGCGCAGAGGGGGCAGCTATTTTTATGCAGGCTCAAGGACCACACTGTTCACCTTCCCCTGTTTCCCTTAACCCAGTCTCCTGAGCCTCCTCCTTTCTTGCAGGGCTTGTAGCCAAAGGGTGAGAGGGCTGAGTGCGGTTGGAGAGCCAGCCCCGGCCGAGGAAGGGTCTCTTTGCTCTGCCTGGGAGGGGGTCAGGGAATGTCTCCTGAGGCGGGTACTGCAGGTGAAGGAACATTATGGGCACGTGTTGGGAGGCTGGACCATAGGAGGGGCAGAGCTAGGTGGTAACAGGAAGACAAGCCAGAGCAGGGAGCCACAGAGGGTGAGAGGAGGCCAGGGTGGCACCTGCAGAGGACAGAAGACAGGTCCCTGTGGCTCTGGGCAGCGCCTATTCCCCCGAGACTCCTCTGCATCCTCTGAAACATGGGCACTGGTGGGGAGACTGAGGCAGGGAGGGTTGTCACAGGCTCCTCCTGGGCTGGCAAAAACTCCAATGACCCCCCCCCCCCAGCTGCTGGTGACCTGGGTGTCCCTGTGATCCCCCTACCCTGTCTTCCCTCTCCTCACCCTACTCTAGGCCTTCTAGACTCTCCTCCAGCACATCATGCATTCCTACCTCAGGACCTTTGCCTGTGCTATTCCAGGTTTCAGGAGTCCGGCCTTCCCCAGTCCCCCCCCTTCCCCTGTGCCCCTTTGGTCCACAGATGTCACTGATCCTCTGCACATCCCCCTGAGATCTCTTCATAGCTCCTGTCACTGCTTGACGTATTACCCATTTTTTCGGTTGCTCGCACCCCAAGAATGTTGGGCCCCTCTCAAATCTCTCGTTTACCCAACTCCACAGTGGCAGTAGTCAGCGTGCGGAGGGACAGGGGTCCCAGGCAGTGGAATGGCTGTGTCTGGGTCCTGTCTACCTGACCCAGAGCTCTAAGGACAGGGTGGGAACGTGAGGTGACCTACAGCTCCCTGGCCAGGGTTGACCCTCAGTTCAGGCAACAAGGCCCTGTCAGAGGTCAGCGAATAGTGGGCAAGCTAGCCCACAGCCAGGAGCCAGTGACGGGGGGCTTGGCCTGTGGGCCTCCAGCTCCTGAGGTGGCCTAGGAGTCCCCTATCACCACACATACTGATGGTTCTCAGGGCCACTGCGTTCCCCCTCCAGTCCCAACCGTGCCAGCCTGGGATAGTTACTTTGTTTTCCTTGTAGATATTTAGAGGGCCACCTTTCCTTCCTCACTAGTTAGTTCTAGTCCCCAGCCAAGGACGGAGAATCCCATAGAAAATACTTGAGTGTTTCTCTCTTCCTCTTCCTGCTGTCTCTAGCCTTCTCCAGCTGGTGTCTCTTCTTAACTCATTTGTCTCACTCTCTCTGGGTCTCTGGCTGTTTCTGTCTGGCTCCAACAGACTTTTCCTCCCTCCCTCCCGGCTCTCTCTCCTTCCATCCCCTTCTGCCTTTCTCCCCCATCTCCCTTTTCTCTCCGCTATTTCTAGGCCCTGGCCCTCCTATCTGGAGGCTCTGATTAATAATCGGCTCTTGCCTAGAGCTTCGGGGCTGGCCCCTTAGCCTCGATTTACCCGTCCGTCAAATGGGCTTGTCCTGGGGCCTTAAGCCAGGAGCGGAGGGGGGCTGAGCAGCGTTCCCGCTTCCCCTCCTCAGCCAAGGGAAGCCCTCCTGGGCCCGGCGGGAAGGGGTTAACAGCGAGCCGCCCCCTCCCCCCAGTTCTGCATTTAATTAGCGGCCCGGCGGGGCTCGGAGCAGAGCGGGGCCTGTGGGGGGAGGGGAGGGAGATGGGAGGAGAGGGGAGAGGGTTAGAAACCGAGGGAGTGGGACGAGAGTGGGCGGAGGTATAGAGGACAAAAGGGGGACCGGGAGCCAGCCGTGGATTCGAATTCGGTCTCGCCGGTGTCCCCCCACTTGTATCTCTCGCCTCTAGATTGTCTCCCCCGCCCTTCCCGAAGGCAGGAGCTGTGAGCCCGCGGTTAAATGTCAGCTTTCCTCCTTTGTCCGGTTGGGGAAACTGAGGCCCACGTATCTGCGGTGACGCTTAATTGGGCGGTTTCGTAGGGACCTGTCTACCTGCCGGAAAGCAAAAGAACACACAAAAGCCCAGTTCGTCGCGGCCGAGTGACCCTGGGGGCTGTCGCGGTGCGGGCCAGCGCGAGCGAACGGCTGGGAGAGGGTGACGGTGTGGGACACAGGAAGGGTTGGGGCTGAGAGACGGGGCCCTGGAGCCCTGGGGCCCAGCTTCAGTCTCAGCTGGGCCAGGCGCCTCGCCGGGCCTCAGTTTCCCCCTCCGGTCCCCAACGTCGGGACAGCTGGAAGGCGAACCCTGCCTACCACCACACCCACGACTTCCAGCTCTGCGTGGGGCGCGGGCGCCGGGCCCGAGTCTACGCGGCTCCGCCTCGCCTTGACGTCGGCGCTGACGCCACCCGCCCCCCTCGCCACTGGGTCCCGCCGCGGCGCGGGGTGAACTGTGCGGCGTCGGCTGGCCGCGCGGAGGCCCTCCAGATCCCTCCTCCACCCCCGCCAGAGGAGGGGCCGGGCTGGGGGGACCGACGAGGGGCAGGTCCTGGGCAGGCCCAGCCGCCCGGCGAGGCGGGAGGTCCCCACCAGCCTCCAGGCCTTTGCGCCCTTCCCTCCGCCTGGAATGCGCCTCCCGCCCGGGTCCAAGTCCGTGTTTACGGCGACATCTCTCCCTCCGGCCCGGCCCTGACCCCTCCGGGCCTGGGAGTGTCCTTGTCCGGCTCGGTCTCCCCGGGCCTGGGGCGGGGCCTCTCACCCAGCAATCCATTGTTCCAAGGTTGAGTTTCTTCCCCCCATTTTTCAGATGAGAACCGTTCAAATCCAGAGAGCTCAGGTCACCCAGCGAGGGGCCGCCCCGCGCTGGCCGAGCCCCAGCTCTTGCGGCTCCCCGCCCCCACCCCTGTGGGCACCCCCCCCCATCCATCCTCGCAGCGGGGGAGGGGACCCTGACCTGCAGTCCCCGCCCTGCCTCAGGGGAAGTGAGAATGGGGGGCCCTCCCCCGCACCCTCACCACTTCCTCCAGAGGAGAGGCGGTGGCGAAGGAAAGGGGGAGGCGGGCAGGCGAGGGAGTTTACGGTGGCGGTCTCAGGTCCCGATGGGGGGGGGGGTTGTGCCCCCACCCTCGGGAGACGCAGGGCTGGCGTTTGTGTGTCTCGCGTGTCGGGGCGCCCCCCAATCCTGCTCCTTCCTTGGGGCCCCTTCCTAAGCGACTGGGACTGCCTGCTCCTCCCCACTCCGGCGGCCCCGCCCCCACCACTTCCCCGCTCTCTCCCTTCGTCTCGCCTGGCCCCCATTCAATGTACTCCTCCGCTGGGGCCCCGCTCCTTTACTGGGCGAAGATCAGGTGCCGGCCCTCTAGGCCCCGCAGGCTTGAGGTCCAGTTCCAGCTTTCCTCTGCCCCAGACAGAGGAGCCCCCTGAGCTCCAGCCCCTCTGCCTGCAGCTCGCGGTGAACGAGGCCACCTGTATTCCAATCTGCCCTCCAACATGTGGAGCCATGGTTTGCTCCGAGCCTCAGTTTATCCATCTGAAAAATGTGGACAGGTGGCCCTCCTTGCAGTGCTGGTGGGAAGGTATCACGGAAAAACGTGGGGAGTGGGTATCCCATCTTGGCAGCATGGGTGCATCCGGTCATTCGTTAATTCATTCATCCATTCATTACTTCACCAAACCATCCGTTACATCATCCACTCACTCACTCATTTACTTATTCGCACTCATTCATTGATTCACACACTGCTTCCCTCCCCAGTCCCTGGGCAGCCTGGGAAGGGGCCCATAACTCAGCACAGAAGGACGTCAGGGGCCACAGGACTGTGGGTGGGGACAGCCCCAAAGTCTTTAGGCGGAAGCTTCCACTTAACTGAACCAACCTGAAGTCTCCCCAGAGAGGCCCCAGTGGGGTCCCACCCCCAAAGGGCTGCTACCTGCCATCACCTTCACTTGTACCTGGAAACGGGTCAGTAACTCGAAGGCACTGGAAGGCTGCTGGTGGATGCAGGCAACCCCCACACGTAGTAGGTGCTCACTGCCAAGGCTTAGCACATCACTGACCATCTACTGTGTGCTGGGCCGCTAGGGGACAAAACTACCCTTGTGGCCCCTCCTGTACTCTTCTTGGCTTGGCTTGGGGATTCTCTGCCTTTAGTGCTTTCTGGATATTTGGACATTCCCACTCTGGGCCTGGCCCAGAGTGTCCTTGAGGAGGGAATGCCTGGGTTTTGCTCTCATTTCATCGTTTTTCACTTTCCTTCTATTTATGGAAGAGAAACTGGTTTCCATTCTTGGTGGTGACATGAAGTTTCCCTTTTGAAATATATTTACCCAAGTAAAAACAGAAAAAGGGGTCGACCTGAAGGAGAAAGAGTGACATCAGCCTAAAGCATACTTCTTCATTATGGTGGTTCTGTCCTGTCTTCTATTCGAGGATCAGCTTAGGAGGTGATGAGGGATGATGGAAAACCCTCCCCCAGCACACAGAGCCCGGACACACAGTAGGTGCTCAAGAGTGGGTGGTGGAAGGGGTGATTGATGATGCTTGAGGCTGGCCAAAAGAAAACCAAATTCAAAACAAATCAGCTTCTGCTGTTGCTTTAGTGAAGTCGGACTCACCACCCTCTGACCCCCAAACCTTCTGGTTTCTTAAAGTCTGCCTGTGAAAGGGCCTAACCTGGGCCTGGGTATACAGCAGAGTTCCCTGGATGAGCGCACGAATCTGGTAGGGAAGGTGTTGTGAGGCGTGGTTTTCTCCTTGAGCCGGCGCCCTTCGGGGCTCACCCAGGACAATCAATGAACACTGGACTTAGACTGAGCCGCTCTTCCCGGCCTGCCTACGAGAGGCTGGGGACACTGCAGCCTCGGTGGAGTCAACTGGGCCACGGGTCGTAAAGCAGGCTCTATCAGTCTGGTTCCACCAGTGCTGAAAAGGCGCTGAGGACGCGTCGGTTTCCTCGTCTGTAAAATGGTCTTGTGAGACTGGAAAGCGCCAGTGCCGGCCCAGAGGACAGGGTGTGGATCCCCTCCCTGCGGCTGGCCAAGCACCTGCACAGGACGGGGGAGGTGACTGTGGTTCCTGCCCCTGGCGAGGGCGGAAGCCAGGCTGGAAGGGAGGGGAGGGGCCGCCGCCTTGGCCGGTAACCTGATCCTCAGGAATGCGCCGGGGCCGACGCGCCCCCGGCCCAAGGCCGGCGCCCCTCCCCCGGCCCCCTAGCGGGGTTCCGTCACCCGGGGACTGTGATCGCAAGCCCCGCCCTCACCAGCCGGTGGGGCCTAAGTGTCGGAGGACGTTCCCCACAAACTCTACCCAGCCCCGCGGTGTCCCGAGCGCCGCGGGACATTCCCCGCGTACCTCCCCATGGAGAGGTCCCCTCCGCCTCACCCCTTTCTGCTTCCTGATTAACTCCTTTCTCTTTCTTTGGGGCTTTCCGTTTCATCAAGTAGATTTTAGTTCTCTGGGTCTTCAAATAAAGCCTAAACATTAAACCGAGTTGCAGGTCGCTTTAAACAAGAAGGGTAAACTCTTCGCTCTCGAGAAAGAGGCGCCAGAGCGGCGGAGATTAGAGCCGTGGCTGGGAGAGGGGTGGGGGTTAGTTTCAGCTTCCGTTCCAAACGGGGATGGGTGGGTGGGGGTAGGGGTTGGGGATTCTTTCGACCGGGTGGGTCCCGCACCCTCCCTGGACGCTGATCTGGGAAGTGAGATAATGTCCTGAGACTCCTGGAGGGGCTGGGAGAGGAAGGGCGAAAATGCAGAGTCCAGGCTGAGCCCTGTTACCGACTTCTCCCTCAGTCCCATCTTCTACAGCCACTTCCACTACTCTTGGGCCAAATACCACCGGTTCTGTAGAAGTCCTGCACCCTTGCTTTCCTTCTCTCCCTCTGGCTTCCCCTGGCTCACCCAATCCAGCGCCACCTGCCTCTCTCCATCAATGTGGCCAGCTGGTTTCTGCCCTAGGGCGTTTGCTTTTGCTGTTCCCACAGTCTGGGATGTTGGGCCTTCAAATTAGCTCAAGATTTGCTCCAGCTTCTCCTTCGTTCACCGTCACCTCCCAGATCACCCAACTCTAAAACATACCCCCGTCCATGGAGGGGGCACCCTTCAGCCTCCTTGAAGCAGTGTTTGACAGGTTCCTCTTTCAGACCAGGTGCGGGGTGAGGGTGTTTGCGTCATTCGTGTGTGTCCCCATCGCTTGGCTCACAGTAGGTGCTCAGCCAGCATCTGTCGAATGAATGAGAGAATAGGAATTACCCCTAGTTCACTGCATATGGCTGGTTGATGGATTCAGGCCTCCTATTGAACTGCCTGATGAGTGGGGATAGGATTGGTCCCAATGGAAGAGCAGTATTAGGGTGTCCCAGAGGGCTTTCTGGCTAGGAGAAAGGAGAAGGTAGGAAAAGGTGTTGGGTCAGAGGGAACAGCAGGTGCACAGCAGAGGAGACTGAAGGAGCCAGTTTTTCAACTCCTTGAAAAGTGGGGCGGCAGAGTCTGCCCAGGGCAGCTCCCCATACTTAGAGGCCAAGACAGGTCCTGTCTGCCCAGCTTACAGGACTCTCCCCTGCCCCATCTGGGGCAGACGGAGCCCAATACAGATGGTGGACGGGCTCAGCCAGACGGTGGGGGGTGGGGGGTGGCTTAGGGGACTCCTTGAGGGTGTGGATAGGGAAGACTTCTTGGAGGAGGAGACAGTGGGTTTTGAAGCAAGAGTAGCAATTTGCCTGTTGGATAGAAGGGCACTTCTGGCTGAAGGAACTCCAGACCAAACAACCATACACAGTTAAGGCTAGCCTTATAATAATAACATAAAACAATTATAGAAAGCACTTATGAGCTCTATTCCTTTAAATCCAATAAAAACCACAATATTTTTTGAGGCACCTGGTTGGCTCAGTCAGTAGAGCATGTGGACTCTTGATCTCAGGGTCGTGAGTTCTAGCCCCATGATGGGGGTAGAGTTTACTGAATAATAAAAAAAAAAAAAGAAAGAAAAGAAAAGAAAAGAAAAAAGAAAAGAAACAAAAATCACAATACTCCACGAGGGAGGTGAGATTATTCACTCCATTTTCATGAGGAGGAAACTGAGACTCAGAGAGGTGAATTGCCTTGGGTTCCCTGTGCCTCCATTTCCCAAGGCCTGTTTGCTGGTCAGTTTTTCAGCCCCGGTAGGTTCTGCCCATATTTCGCCAGACCATTCACCCACTTATTAAGGTCAAGGCCCAAGGTCAGGGTGGAGGCTATCTAGGCCACCCACTCATGTCCTGCCTTGGAGAGAAGCATGGCCCCATCTCCTCCAATCTAGCCCCATTGCACAGGCCCAGAGCAGGGTCCCAGGGCAAGGCTAGCAACAGGCTGGGGACAGGATCCCCTCTCATCAGGGGTCCCTTTGCCCAGGCTGGGACCTGAGAGGACAGGTCTGGAGGGCACAGAGACCTACGTGCCTAGAAACACACAAATGGACACATACGTATACACAAGTATACATATATGTGTATACATACAGGCACACAGATCTATGTGCATGAACCCACACTGGCACACAGACACCTGCCCTTGTGTGTGAACACACCTGAGTACACTGACCCATACATGAACACAACACAGGCACAAACAGACATTTGTGTGGATATAGACACACTCACACCCCTGGGCCATTGCCCACCAGGGCAGGCCTCCTGCTCCTGGTGACAGTTTCCTTCATGGCCTTCTTGCTCCAGAGCCCAATCAGGGGCAGGGCCGGATGAGGTAGGGAGGTAGAAGACTAGGGTTGGGGACTGGGAATGTTCATGCCCACAGGTGAGTCAGACAAACTGAGGCCAGAGACTGCCACAGCAACTAGGCCAGGCAGCATTCTCCTTCAACACTGAGCCAGGTGCTGTATTGGATGTTGGTGACCAGCAGGTTCAGGATAGATAAAGGTCCTTGCCCTCCGGAAATTTATGGTCCATCCAGTCATTCTGAATGCTTCCAAGGATATAATGGAAATACAGTGAGTGGGAGTGGCCTCTCTGAGGACATTAGGATTTGCAGTGGGGAAGGGAGCATGGGGCAAAGGGCATAGTACATGCAAAGGCCCTGAGGCAGTGAAGAAGAGCTGAGAGGCCAAGGCTCAGAGAAGGTGAAAGTGAAAGGTCAGAGGGAGTCCGTGGAAGAAGGGTCCTTGGAACCTTCAGTCTACCTGAGGGGTTGTGTGCAGGAGCTGTCAGCCAGACCTAGATGTCCCAACAATCCCTAGGGAGTGTTGGAGAGGTTGCCCTCTCCCCACACCCTCATATCCCATCCCCAGCCAGTCTTTCAGGAGGCCCGTTGAGCACTGACAATAACAAAATAATAATAAGCAGGTAACAATGACCAGATGGGCTCCCTGCCTTAACATTCCGGAAGGGAGAGCCGCTGAGGAAACGGGGCGACGGGGGAGGGGCTATAGTCCATCACCCTCACCTCGGGACCCACAGCAGGCCCTGGCAGATGCAGGGTAAAATTGTAGGCGGCTGCCCAGGAGCAGGAGGCCCAGGAGGCCCGGGTTCTACCAGGTGAATAAGAGGTCAGGCCCGGTCACAATTTAGTAAGCCCCAGTTTCTCAGTCTGTAAAGTCAGGAAGTTGGACTCCGTACTTTTAGACTCCTCAGTGAAAAGTATCAGGATCAAAGCGCTTTCAGCAGCTTCCAGCAGTTCTCCTCTCCCTTCCCTCGTCTTTCTGGGGCAAACACATCACTGGAGATTTGGGGTGGGGGTGAAACTGGCAGATCTGGCCAACATGCCCAGGAAGCCACCGGGAACAGCTCCCTAAGGCCCTCTGCCCCCAGCCCGTACAGAGCCAGAATAGTGGAGCGGTAAGGAAGGCACTTGTAGGCGTAGTGGAGCGGAGGGCGCCAGGGAGTTATTTATCATCCGGGCCCCATCCCCCACCGGTCCCCGGAGGCCGGCACCGCCCCCGCTCCCGCCCCCTCCCCGCCGGGGCCCCACGCGCGGATGCGGGGCGGGGCCTTGGGGCGGGCAGGCGGCTGGTGGCCGGGCTCATCACGCCACCCGGGACGTGCCTTGGCGGGAGGCAGCGCTGGGGGCATTGGTTGTACACTGCGCTCCCGGGGCGGGAGCGGGGTAACCGGGTCCGGGCTCGGGGTCCGCCCCCATGACGTCAACCCACAAGGCAGCGCGCTGTTGTGCGGTTTACCGCGCGTCACCGGGGCAACGGCAGCTAGGGGGGCGTCAATGACTTGGCCCCACCCCACCATGCAAATGAGCGACGTCACCCACGCCCAATGGCGAGCGGGGGCAGTGAGCTCATCGCGCTGGGCCGAGGCTATAAGAGGGCGCGCGAAGTGCGCGGCGTAGGAGCCGCCGCCAGCGGAGGGCCGGGCGCAGCGGCCTCGGCCGGGGCGGGCGTAGGGCCGAGCGGACGGGGGGGCGCAGGCCCCCCGGGCGGCCGCGGCCACTCCCCCCCCCCCCCCGGGCCGGCGCGGCGGGGGAGGCGGAGGATGGAAACACCCTTCTACGGCGATGAGGCGCTGAGCGGCCTGGGCGGCGGCGTCAGTAGCAGTGGTGGCGGTGGTAGCTTCGCGTCCCCGGGTCGCCTGTTCCCCGGGGCGCCCCCGACGGCGGCGACTGGCAGCATGATGAAGAAAGACGCGCTGACGCTGAGCCTGAGCGAGCAGGTGGCGGCGGCGCTCAAGCCTGCCGCCGCGCCGCCCCCGGCCCCCCTGCGCACCGACGGCGCCCCAGGCGCGGCGCCCCCCGACGGCCTGCTTGCCTCGCCCGACCTGGGGCTGCTCAAGCTCGCCTCGCCGGAGCTCGAGCGCCTAATCATCCAGTCCAACGGGCTGGTCACCACCACACCGACGAGCACTCAGTTCCTCTACCCCAAGGTGGCGGCCAGCGAGGAGCAGGAGTTTGCTGAGGGCTTCGTCAAGGCCCTGGAGGACTTGCACAAGCAGAACCAGCTGGGCGCGGGCGCGGCCTCCGCTGCCGCGGCCGCGGGAGGACCCTCGGGCACGGCTGCGGGCGCCGCGCCTCCTGGCGAACTGGCCCCGGCGGCAGCCACGCCCGAGGCGCCCGTCTACGCGAACCTGAGCAGCTATGCGGGCGGCACCGGAGGTTCAGGGGGTGCTGCGACAGTCGCCTTCGCCGCCGAGCCTGTGCCCTTCCCTCCGCCGCCGCCCCCAGGCGCGCTGGGGCCGCCCCGCCTGACGGCGCTCAAGGATGAGCCGCAGACGGTGCCCGACGTGCCAAGCTTCGGCGAGAGCCCGCCGTTGTCGCCCATCGACATGGACACGCAGGAGCGCATTAAGGCGGAGCGCAAGCGGCTGCGCAACCGCATCGCTGCCTCTAAGTGCCGCAAGCGCAAGCTGGAGCGCATCTCGCGCCTCGAGGAGAAAGTCAAGACGCTCAAGAGCCAGAACACGGAGCTGGCGTCCACGGCGAGCCTGCTGCGCGAGCAGGTGGCGCAGCTCAAGCAGAAGGTCCTCAGCCACGTCAACAGCGGCTGCCAGCTGCTGCCCCAGCACCAGGTGTCCGCGTACTGAGCCCGCGCGCGGGGCGCATGCGCGGCCCCCCTCCCCGGGAGGCGGGCTTGCGTGGGGGGGGGGGGGGCGTGGGCGCCCCGGACTCGGAGAGGGCGCGGCCCCGGGGACACCCCCACACCCCGAGGGTGCCGGGATTCCGAGAGGGCGCGGTCCCTGAGGACCCCCCGAGGGTGCCCAGGACTCGGAGAGGGCGCCTCAGACTCGACAAGCTGGACCCCCTACTCCCGGGGGGCAAGCGCATGACCCCCCCCCCCGCCCTCGCGCTGCCTCTGTTCCCCGAGCGCGGCCACCCAGTGTTGCACAAACCCGCGCGCCCCGGCCGCCCCGTTGTACACACCGCTGCCGAAGGGGGCTCCGAGGGGGCGCAGCCTCAAGCCCTGCCTTTCCTTTTACTTTTTTTTTTTTTTTTTTTTTTTGCCTTTGGAAGAGAGAAGAACAGAGTGTTCGATTCTGCCCTATTTATGTTTCTACTCGGGAACAAACGTTGGTTGTGTGTGTGTGTTTTTTCTTGTGTTGGTTTTTTAAAGAAATGGGAAGAAGAAAAAAAAAAAACTCCCTTCCCTTTCCTCGCTCTTGCTCCCCCCCCCCCTTCCGTCTTTCCGACACCCCTCCTCCCGCCCTTTTTGTTCTGTTGTTTTGTTTTGCTACGAGTCCACATTCCGGTTTGTAATCCTTGGTTCGCCCGGTTTTCTGTTTTCAGTAAAGTCTCGTTACGCCAGCTCGGCTCTCTGCCTCCTTCTTCCCCCGCCGGGGCCTGTCGGGCTGGGCTGGGCCTGGCCCGCACGCTCCCCTTCCCCCTCCTTGCCTCCTTCCCCTCCTCCCTCCGCCCCTACTTCGGAGGAGAGCCGGCGTCCGGGAGGGGCCTTGCACATCTGGCGCGCAGCGAGCGCCATCTAGGCGCGCCTAGGCTCGGGGCCGACTCATGTCCTGGTTAGGTGGGGGACATTGGGACCTCCAACAAGCTTTTGGAACTAATGGGCCCACGGTTGTCTCCTTTGGGGAAGAGACACCAAGATGGAAAGAGGACGGCCCAGTACCGGCAGGCAGGAAAAGGCCGAAACTTGAACCTCTGGGCCTCTGTTAACTGTGTCTGTAAAATGGGCAGAACAGTTTTAACATTGTCCCACAAAGTTGGAGGATGTTCACAGAGTGGTGCTTGGCTACAGGTGGTGCTCAGTGTAACCTCTTATCGTTGTCCCGTGGATGGGGATGCTATCTCAGGACCAGAAGAAAAGTGGCCCAGGTGGGGTCTGACGGGCAGTCTGCCTCCAGGACTGGAGTTAGAGCTACATTCTGTGCCATCGTCCTTTAAGGGCATTGACTTGGAGTCAGGATTTTCCAAGTACTCCCTGAAGACCTCTCCCTTCTCAACATCCTACTCTCCCATTTTGAGGAAACTACTGTTAAGAGAGATTGAGTAACTTGAGGTCACACAGCCTGAAATTTTCGGGAGACTGCAAGGGACATGCGGACCTCACCTCCAGAGCCTCGACTGCCAGGCCGCCTTCTTCCCCTGCCTGCTCTGGCCCTTGCTGTTGTGTGGGCAAAAGACCCTGGGTTCGGGGCTTCTGCTTCACTTGGGGCCTGGAGGGACCTAGGCACAGGGCAAGTCAAGCTGGTGGTCATGTGTTGAGCGCCAGCTGTATACCCAGCCCTGCTAAGGAAGGCAAATGAATCGTCCCTGTTTTATAAATGGGGAAACAGGTGCAAAGAAGGAACGGCACATGCCCACAGTCCCTCTGCCATTGAAAGGGTGGGACTCTTCCTTCTGATCACCCTGGCCGCCCACTTTTCAAGGCTTCGGGAGCTGCTTTGGGGGTTGGTTTTTAACCATGTGACCTCCTCTTGAGCACCACCTACCTTCAGGCAGACGTTTCAGGAGGGGGCCCAGGAGCGAGAAAGAGGCTGAAGCTGAGCTGGGGGTGTCTTGATACAGAGGGGGCCAAGAGCCATGTTTTAGGGGCAGAGCTTCACTCTTCAGGAGACGGAGTCCTCACTTGCCAATTTGCCACTGCGTGACCTCAACCAAGTCCTCTCCCCTTCTCCCCCCTACCTTCTGTGCTGTGAAATGGGTACGTTCATGCCCAGGTAACATCTCCCATATCGCTTTGGGGGAAGAATAATAACGATACTCAAGTGTTCCCCGTGCAGCCCCCAATCTACAGAGAAGGGGAGGCCCAGGAGGTTGGGAGATGTGCCCGACACCCCCCCTGAACTGTTTTATTCCTAATCCTTCTGACGTCAAATGTGTTGGGGGGTTTTCCCCACACCAACCAATTCGGTTTTCTAGACACCAGGTGCCCTGCAATTCGGTTCTGACACTACCTGGAGTTAGCACAGACTCCACAGGTGAAGGTCCTAGTCCCACAAGACCATCCCCGTTTAAGATGCCAGTTACGGGGCACCTGGGTGGCTTAGTCGCTCCGGCTCGGGTCTGGATCTCACGGTTTGTGGGTTCAAGCCCCGCATCGGGCTCTGTGCTGACAGCTCAGAGCCTGGAGCCTGCTTCGGATCCTGTGTCTCCCTCCCTCCTCGCCCCTCCCCTGCTCATGCCCTGTCTCTCAAAAATGAATAACCATAAAAAAAAAAAAAAAAAAAAAAAAGATGCCAGGTGCAAGCCCCAAGTTGTCACCTGGGACATCTGAACAACCAGCTAGAAACCAAGTGTTTCCATGACCCCCACCCCAGTTTTTATAACTTGCCAGAACAGCTCAAAGAGCCTAGGAAAGTGCTTTATTTACTATTACTGGACTATTTTAAAGGATACAACTCGGGAAGAGCCAGGTGGAGATATACAGGGCAAGATACAAGGGGAAGGGGGGTGGAGTTTCCACGCACAAGGGGAAGGGGGGTGGAGTTTCCACGCCCTCTGTGTGTGCCGCCCTCCCGGTACCTCTGCGTGGTCACCAACTAAAAAGCTCTCTGAACCCCAGTGGTCTTTTTCCATAGGCATGATGGTTAGATCATTGACCTTTGGTGATTAGTTCAATCTCCAGCCCCTCCTCCCTCCCAGGAGGTCTGGCAGGTGGGGCTGAAAGTTCCAACCCTCTAATGCCTTGGTCTTTCTGGGGACCAGCCCCCATCCTGAAGCTGTTAGTCCCCAGCCATCACTCATCTTTTAGTTTACAAAAGACACTTATCACCCTCAGAGATTCCGAGAGTTTCAGGAGAAGAGTGCCAGGGACCAGGGACGAAGGCCAAGTATATCTTACTGTGTCCCGCCCCTGCTAGATGGCAGAGCAGGGGCTAGAACCCTAGACTCTTGCCTGGCTCCCAGGAGCCTTGGGTCTAAGTGGAGGCCCTATGTTTTCACCAGCATGTGACACGGGGGCTTTGTTGGAAACCACAGATCTGACCCCATACTTGAAACCTTTCTGGAAAAAAAAGTCCTTGAGTGCATCTGGCCCTGGAGAGGTCAGTGTCTCTCCAGGCACCCTCCCCACCCACCCAAACTACTTCTTTTCTGGCCTCAGGGCCTTTGCACAGCTAGGAGCCTGATAACACTTCTTCCCTCAGCTACCCAGCTGGCCTTGGAAGCTGTTCCCCAGCAACCCCCAGGGAAGCGAGGCAGAGGCTGCTGGGCCGGGCTGTGTGGCTTTGGCAGGACCCTGCTGAGCCGAGGCCAAGGTGTGTGTCAGCCCCAGCCCCGGCCAGCAGTGTGATTCACACCGGGCATCAGCCCAGCCCCAGGAGGTGAATGGGGACGGTGGCCTCACTTTCCCCTTCAGGACTGTGGCTCAGAGTCAATACCCAGTTTTGCCAGGCCCGTATGGGGACCCCAAGGGACCTTGGGCCTAGCTTCACTCTAAGGAGCCCCTATCCTCAGAGCCAGACACAGACAATCCCTGGCCTTTTACAACAGCAGTGTCTTCTTTGCTCTGGACCCCTCTTATGGCTCCCCAGAACCTTCTTGATAAAACCCAAACTCCGTACTCCTCTCTGACTCCTCCCTATTCAGTTGTCCTCCACCTCCGGCCCTCTTCTCCCTCGCCTCCAACCACATCAGCTGCCACGTTCCCTAACCATGCCTAACTTCTTCCGCCTCAGGGCCTTTGCCCAAGCTGTGTTCTCCACCTGGGATGCCCTTCCCCCAACTCTCCTGTGACTAACCCCTTCTCCTCTGGGACTCAGCCCATCCACCCCCTCTTTGGTTCCTTCCTAGCAGTTTCACACCCCCAAGTTATTTGAGTTGTTTGTGTCCCCAGACCCAGATGAGGTCCCACTACAAACTTAGGTGCTCAACAAATGCCCAAGGTATGTGAGACTGAGTCTGCCTTGAGACACGTGTAGGGGAAGAATTCGGGCCCCCCCTCTGTGCTCAGGGCCCTAATTTTCTGTTCAGGACAGGCAGGAAATATGTAGCAACCACCATAACCCTCAGCCCTGATCTAGGTACTGCCCCCACACTGGGTCTGCCTTCTAGAACCCCCTTTCCCCAGGAGTTGCTGGTGGGGATTGGCTGGAACTTGGCTGTGAGTCACAAAGCCATTGTGCCACCAGGGCCCCAAGGCTGGCCATTCGGGCCGGTCAGTTCAGCTTCAGGGGCAGGTGAGTGGGGCTGGTGGAGGGTTTGGGGGGCGGAGTACACGGAGACTGGGCTGTTCTCTCCTGGCCTCCAGCAACCTCAGAGTCCCCTTGGACTCTCCAGGCCACTCCAAGAAGTGGGTCAGCTTTTCAGTCCCTTAGACCAGGGGTGCTTGGCGCCCCCAAAAACCTGACGGTGGGTTTGTCTGCCTGGGGTCCCAGCCTGGAGAGCCTATCATGTTTCTTGGGAGGCCGGGAAAGTGGTCTTAGCTTGCATGACAGGGAAATTGAGGCTCAGAGGGGTTTACTCAAAATTTCCAAGCCAGCTCAGCTTACATGTCTGGGGGCCCCTTTCCTTTTTCCTGTCCCCTCTCACTCCGTTGTCTGTTCACTCATTTTGATTGAGCTCAGTGAAAGGGCTGAACCATGTGGCTGATGAAACCCCAGACTCTGGGATAGGCCGTTTCAGATCCTGAAGCTGCTCTCTCCAAGTTCTGAAGCTTGGGCTGCATCCATCTATCCATCCATCCATCCATCCATCCATCCATCCATCCATGCATCTATCCATAAACATCTATTGAGCACCTATTGTATGACTATTCTAGGCACTGGGGGTTCAACAGCAAACAAAAGAGGCAGACATCCCTACCCATGGGCAGCTCATAGTTAATTGGCGGGGAGGCAAATCAGAAATAACAAAGAAATAAGAAATATGGTATATTGGCTTCTCCGGGCCTCAGGTTTCTCCTCTGTGAAATGGGGACAATGACTGTGCCCACCTCCAGGAGAACCAGCCTCGGGCCCATTTGCCGTTATGATTCAGTTCACACTGATGCTTGTCCTGAATGGACCCAGCCTGTCCTGGGGCTGGGGTGAACACGGGGCTGGGGCAGGACATTCAAGCCATTACATAGGTGATGCTACAACATTCATTGTGAAAGGAGGCAGCGCGTGGGTCTTTGAAAACAAATCTATTTCGATCATCTCTGTCTTAAAGTGTTTGGTCTATTATATCAATTACTGATATGGTTGAATTTAAGTCTTCTGTTGATGGGCATTTGGACGGTTTCTGGTTTGGGGTGAGTGTAATGAACACGTGGACCTCTTGAGTGTAAATGTCAGGGTGGAATTGATGAATCGCCTTCAAGATACCGACAGTTTCCTCAAGTGGTCATGCTGTGTCCATCTTTTAAATTTGAGCCCTTTTTGTGGATCTGGACACCTTTCTGATGGCTGGATTGCATACCGCTGTATGAATGTTCTGAGTACATTAAAACAATTTTTTTTTAATGTTTATTTATTTTTGAGAGAAAGCGAGCGAGCAGGAGAGGGGCAGAGAGAGAGGGAGACACAGAATCCGAAGCGGGCTCCAGGCTCCGAGCTGTCAGCACAGACATGGGGCTCAAACTCACAAACTGCAAGATCATGACCTGAGCCGAAGTCAGATGCTTAATTACCTGAGCCACCCAGGCCCCCTTGTTCTGTGTAATTTAAGCCGCCTCCTGTTGATAAGCATTCGGGTGGTTTTCAGTTTTTACTCTTCTTCAACAATACAGTGATGAACATCCTTGAACATCCTTCTTTATGCACTTGTAACTGACCCCCTAGGAATCACCTTTTTGGCTATCTCTAGCTGTTTTGTTTATATGTACAAAATAACATTAGGGGCTCCTGGGTGGCTCAGTCAGTTAAGTGTCCAACTCTTGATTTCAGCTCAGGTCACGATCTCACAGTCATTAGATTGAGCCCTGCGTCACGCTCTGTGCTGATAGCATGGAGCCTGCTTGGGATTCTCTCTGTCCCCCTCTGCCCCTCCCCTGCTCGCACGCACTCTTTCTCTCTCTGTCTCTCACAATAAACAAACATTACAAAACCCTGAGTAACACTAGAATGAACTTCTCTTGTACATTCATCTTTGTGGAATTAAAAGTCTTTTGATTTTTGTTTTGAGATGCTAGGGTTTAGGGATTTTGTCTGTCTGCTTTTTAACATTTCTTCTTATGTTGGTCTTGAGGTCAGAGCCAGCCCAGGGCAGTGTTGCTGCACATTGCATGAGATGAAGGACTGAATGAAGGCTGCTTCCTCTTACAAGTTGGCTTCTGAGATTGCACCTTCTCCTCCTGCTCCTTCTCCAACTCTATGGCCCTTCAAGGTATGCAGATGGCTGGGAAAAGAAATCTGGCTGCTCCCACCAGATGGCAGGGATGGGGGGGGGGCTTCTGCCAGACAAGTGAATTACACTCCAGGTTACGCATCAGGGCTGCTTGGCAATATCCCACCTCCCTCTGAACCAAGGTACTTCTGGAAACCGCAGTCACCCGCTCGTCCTTCTACTCATCCTTCCATCTGTCGTTGATCTACACATCATCTACCAGTCATCCAGCATCTATTCTCTGATCCATCCAGCCATCAGTCTACCTCCTGTTCATTGATCTCTTCAATTCCTTCGGTTCTCTTCATTCATACACCCATTTATCTACTCAGGTTTCATCCATCCACTACTCATTCGTCTACCCATCTGTCCATTCCTCCCTCCTTCTCTCTCCCCATCCATCCATCCATCCATCCATCCATCCATCCATCTGTTTATCCATCCATCCATCCATCCATCCATCCATCCATCCATCCATCCATCTGTTTATCCATCCATCCATCCATCCATCCATCCATCCATCCATGTGTCCATTTCCTTATTTGTTGATCTGTTGATCAATTCATTCATCCATTTCATTTACCGATTTATTCTTCCACACAACCCTTTATCCATCTTTCCAACCCACTCACCATTCATTTATCCAGATTTATCCCTTCCATATCTAGTCATTCGTCCACCTATCTGCCCAACTTCCAATCCACTCAACCACTCATTTATTAATGTAGCCACCCACCCAACACTCACCTGCTCACAGCCTGAAACCAGGCCCTGTGACCGAGATGGGGACTCAGAAATGACTCAGACTTGGTTCTAGCCTTCTAGGAATTCATAGTAAATGGGGAGAGGCAAAAAATAACACACACACACACACACACACACACACCCCAGAAATTTTCCAAAATAGTGTGATCAGTGCTATATTCACACTATGTTCCAGATATAAAGGAAGTTCAAAAAGCAAGAAGGTGGTTGGACATTTAACTGAGCAGGTGCACTGTGCCAGCATTGAAGTGGCCACGGGATGATGAGGGAGACGTAGGTACCAAAGGCCACCGCGGTAGGTGGCCAGGAGAAAGAGGGCTTGCAAAGGAGAGGAGGAAGATTGTGAGGTGCCAAGAGCAGGAAGATGTAGGTCCTGGAGTGCTCGCTCCAGCAAGGAGACCTCTTGCCTGCATGACCCCACTCCCTGACCACCTACCTCCTTGCCACCCTTCACAGGCAGAGCTGACCTGCTCAAGAAGAAAGACAATGCAGCAAGCAACACAGCTCCAGTTATCACCCAATGGGCAGCGCTTGTACCAGCCCCAGTCCGACCCCAATCTCCAAGACCAAGCACGGACACTGCGTCCAAAACCTCAGCATGAGCCACTTGGTTCCAAGGAGAGCCTTCCGCAAGATCTGGACAAGGACAAGAAGGTGACTCGTCACATCCCACGCCTCCGGGCTGTGGTTGAGAGCCAGGCCTTCAAGAACATCCTGGTAGATGAGATGGACATGATGCTGTCCCGTGCAGCCACCCTCATCCAAGCCAACTGGAGAGGCCACCGGCTCCGGCAAAAGCTGACCTCCCAGATGATGGCAGCAAAGGCCATCCAGGAGGCCTGGCAACACTTCAACACCAAGCGTCTCCTCCGGTCTGGCAAGTCGGCGGAGAAAAAAGTGAGAGTGGAGGAGGGGGACATCCCTTACCACCCCCCCCAGCAGGTGCGGTTCCAGCATCCAGGAGAGAGCAAGTCCCCTCTGGCTCAGCCCATCATGGTGAGCAAAGAGACCCAGTTCCCTTCCTCCGACAGCCTGGCTGCCTGCACCCACCAGCTGGTCCTCCTGCAGACCCAGAGTTCTCCACAGCCTGGCGTACGGGTCCCTTGTACCATTGGAGGCCCCAGCGTCACCTTCCTACCACACCAGACCATTGCCATCAGGCTTCCATGCCCGGTGAGTCTAGATGCAAAGTGCCGCCCGCGCCTGCTGACAAGAACCGTCAGAAATTCCTGCCTTGTCCATGTAGAAGGGGACACAGTGAAGACCAAGCAAGTAACTGCCAGAGCCAACAAGCCAGGAGCCCCCGGGCCACCACCACCTGTCAGGTGTGCCCCGGCAGTTCACGGATCGCTCAAGACCCAGACCCAGGACCACATGGAAGCAGAGGTCTTCAGAGCCCCACCCCAGTCAGGCCCAGCCCCTGTGATAACCAAGACCCCACCCCAGCCGTGTGTAGTGCCCACGGGAACAGTAGCCAAGGCCCCACCCCAGATGTACCCAGCGGCCCGGATGACCAAGACCCCACTCCAGTCTTGCCTGGCAGCCATGATGAACACGACCCCACCCCAGCCACGCTCGACGCCCACGGCAACAGCAACCAAGACCCCACCCCAGATGTACCAGGTAGGCCCGGGGGCCAAGGCCTCACCCCAGACATGCCCGGTGGCTGCAGTGGCTAAGACTTCACCCCAGACATCCCAGCCAGCCGCAGCGACTAAGACCCCATTACAGTCATGCTTGGCAGCCATGGTGAACAAGACCCCACCCCAGCCATCCCCAGCAGCCCCCGTATCCAAGACCCCAGCCCAGATGCGAGCAACAGCCTCCATAACCAACCCTTCACCCCAGACACGACCGGCAGCCATGATGGCCAAGATCTCACCACAGATATGCCTGTTAGCCTCAATGATCAAGCCCCCAACCCAGACACGCCCTGTGGCCGCGATGACCAAGACTCCGCCCCAGACATGCCCAGTGCCGGCGATGGCCAAGACACCTCCCCAGGCCCGTCTGGCGGCCGTGGTCACCAAAACCCCAGCCCAATTCCGCTCGGTGGCTGCCATCATCAGGACCCTGTGCCTGCCACCTCCAACAGCTGGAAATCTGAAGTCTTCACCTCCAGCAGCAGCGGCAGCCGGAGTTCCCAACACCTCATCCCACACGTATCTGAACGGACCAAAGGCCAAGGCTGTGGTGGATGCAAAGCAGACAACAGGGATGGTCAAGATCTCATCCCGCTCCTCCTTGCCTGAGGGAAAGGTCAAATACTTTCCCCCGCCACATCTGGGGGCTGGGACCCCTAAGGCTCCAGCCAGGCCTCCTTTAGAAGCTGAAAAAATCAAGACCTTCTCCCAGAAACAGGTGAAAACGGAAACAGTATCCAACACCAGTTTGGCCGTTGAAACGCCCAGGGCTTCGCCATGGGCAAAAGTGACTGAGGACAGGAACAAGTCCTCATTACAGACACACCTGAGGACCGATGTCATGAAGGTTCAATCCCAAGTGTATGTGCCTGTAGAAACAGCTGTGGTCCTACCCCGGGGCGAGCCGGCCCCATGTCCGGCCAAGGCCGCGGGAACATGTCTGGCCAAAGCTCTGCCCCAGGAACGGCTGGCCACATGTTCAACCACAGCCTCGTCCCAGGGACAGCTGCTTGCTGAATTGACCGCGACTCTGCCCCAGGCACATCTGGGCACATGTCTGTCCAAGACCCTACCCCAGGTACATCCATCCTCCAAGCTGACCAAGGCCCTGTCCCAGGGACAGCCACCTGCTGAGCTGACCACAGCTGAGGCTCAGTCACATCTGGGCCCATGTCCGTCCAAGGCCCTGTCCCAGGCACGTCCATCTGCCAAGCTGACCAAGACGCCATCCTTTGCACATCTGGGCACATGTCTGACCAAAGCACAGTCCCAAGCACATCTGGCCACAGGAGCAGTAAAGGTCCAATCTCAAGCACATCTGCCTACCGGGCTGACCAAAGTGCACTCCCAGGCCCAGCTGGTCACAGAAGCAGCCAAGTGCCTCTATGCAACCCACCAACCTGCTGAGCTCAGCAGCAAGACCCAGTCGCAGCCGCTCTTGGCTGGGTTCAAGGCCTCCTCCCAGCCTTGTCATCACGTTGGTGCCCTTGGCACTCTGCCCCGAGCCAAGCCAGAGGACAGACTCACCCAGATGCAGCCCCACAGCCATGCACAGGGCAAAGCCACCCAGGGCCCATGCCAGGGGTCCTCTGAGACCCAGAGCATGCTGATGCCCCTGTCGGCATCTGCCAGACACCCCACGTGCAACATTGAATCCTGGGGTGACAGTGGAGCTACCCGGGCCCAGCCGTCGATGGCCGGCCCAGCCACACCCTGCCAGGAAGAGCTGGCAGCCTCCCAGCTCGCCTCCCTGTGTGCCGAGCTGGCCGCCGAGCTGGGCTCCCAGGAGGACCTCCGTGCCCTGCTGGCGAAAGCCCTCTCCCAGGGGCAAGTGAGGGCAGCCCTGAACCAGGCCCTGACAAAGAAAGTCCTGGGTGCCACGATGACCAAGGCCCTGCCCCAGGGCATGCTGGGCACAGCGCTGATGAAAGTGCTGTCCTGGGGTGAGCTGGGCATTGCCCTGTCCCGCACCCTGACCCCCACCGAGCTCCGGGCAAAACTCGCTAAGGCCAAGCAGGGCAAGCTGGCGGGCATGCTCAGCAAGGCGCTGACGGAGGAGGAGTGGGCAGCCCTGAGCCAGGCCCTGTGTCAGGGGGAGCTAGGCGCGGTCCTGAGCCAGTCTTTGTCTCAGGCAGCCCTGAGGACCGGAGTTGTCCTCCCCAAGGCCACCTCGCAAACAGCAGGAAGCAGGATGACTGTGATGCCGACCCCAGTGGAGGTGGGGAGCCCATCAGCTGCGTGGGGGCCCACCCTAGGCCCCGTGAGACCACAACCCAGCAAGGTCAGGGTTCCCCAGGATGGGGCCTGGGAGGGCTTCTTCACAGGCAGGACTGCCGGGTTCTTAGCAGAGATGGGGGATGGGGCCATGCTCGGGGGGTCACCCTGCTCGTCGGTGGTCTCCATGGGTGCCTCCCTAACTAGTAGAGTGCTCACCACTGTTCATCAGTACCCCCTAATTGCTGCCCTGGACCCCACTCCATCATGGGAGATGGGGCCCAGCAGGGACTCTTCCTCAAACCTGTATCTGACTCTTGAGGTCAGTGAGGAAAATGTGTGCCTCCCCCCAGCGGCCGGTGAATTGGAATCGGATCTCAACCCCGTGGAGAGTGACACGGGCCCCGATTTGCCCAGGCCACCCCTCCTGCAGCTGCCCCCCCAGTCTGTGGCAGCCGCTCATTGCCAACGGTGTGGGCCCAAGCACCAGCCAGCCGTCAGTGGCCGGTGGCACAGCCCAGAGCTCCCATAAGCCACATGTCAGCAGGGTGGCCCCACATCCGTGGGCCTCGTCGAGGGAGGGCAGGGTGGCCCGGGCTATGCCTCCCCGCACTGTGGGTGGCGGGAAGGCCTCCCACTCCCACTGGTGTGTCGCTGCCTATGGGGGATCCGTTTGTTGGTGTCGGCCCTCCGGGGTCAACAAGGTGCCCCCCGTCGTATACCGGTCATCGGCCACTAAAGTTCCACGACAGCCATCTGTGGTCCGTGAGGACGCCGTGCAGAAAACTCAGTCCTCAAATCACAAACGGGCCTCCCCGGACCCTAGGGAGAGAATCGGCAAGGCGACCTCAGGTCCACGGAGGGCTGCCGCTGTGAGCAAAGCAACCCTAGCCCAACCACAGACTCCCAAGGCCTGTGACATAAGCCTAGGTCTCTTGCCTGGCTCCGCAGCTCCCGGTCATCGCTGGGCACTCAAGACTCAGGTAGATCCCAGTGTGTTCCAAGCATCCCCAGGCAGTAGGTTGGCACACCCCCTGCCCGGTACAGCCATCCCTCGGCAGGAGAGGAAGCGGACCGAGGGTACCATTTCCAGTGGGCACTGCCCACGGGAGCAAGTGGCCGGCCGTATACTCAATGAACTGGTGGCCTGTTTGCCACAGGGTCTGGACAATGACCTGTCCGGAAGCCTGTCCCCAGACTCCACAGACTGTGGCCCGAATGTGAGTAATTCCCAGAGCTCATTGCCCAGCTGTAGTTCACTCAGCCTTTCCACCATGTCTGTGGCCAGTCTGACTGCTATCGACCTGGTGGAGGAGGAGTCCTTGGAGGCCAGCTTGGATAGGGACATCCGGGGAGATGCCCTCCTCTCTGGAGAGGCCGAGGGGGGGCCTCAGGGGCCTGGAGACAGGGAAGAAACTAGGGAGGTGAGCTGGCCACACACGACTCCAAACCTCCACCACCCTCCCTCTGCGAGTTCAGAGCCGATGCCCATTCTGTATCACAGCTCAGTGTCCGGTCATGTGACCTTGAGTGTCCACTGGGGCTCAGATGATCCGGATGAGAGGGATGTGTCTTCAGGCCAAAGCTCCATGGATCTGAAGAAGAGCTTGTCCCAGAAATCCTATAGAACAGGACTGACCAGAAGTGTGTCTTTGGGTGACGTGGCCCCTACCATGTATCAGCAGCCCTCTGTGGCCAGTAGATTAACCTCAAGCCTCTCCCTGCCATCAGTAGCAGATACCATGGCTCCAAACCCGCAACAGCCACTTATAGTCAGTAGGGTCACCCCCAGCCTATCTGAATCATCTATGACTACTAAGGTCACCCCCAGCCTAGCCCAGCCATCTGTGACAGGTGGGGTGGCCCCCAACATGGACCAGGCATCTGTGACCGGTAAGGTGGCCCCCAGCCTAGCCCAGCCATCTGGGACCAGTGGGGTGGCTCCCAATTTAGCCCAGGCGTCTGTGACCAGTAGCGTGGCCCCCAGCCTAGCTCAGCCGTCTGTGACCGGTGGAGTGGCCCCCAACTTAGCCCAGCCATCTATAACCGGTAGGGTGGCCCCCAGCCTAGCCCAGCCATCTATGACCAGTGGAGTGGCCCCCACCCTATCCGAGGCATCTGTGACTGGTGGGTCAGCTCCCAACTTAGCCCAGGCATCTGTGACCGGTACCATGGCCCCCAGCCTAGTCCAGCCATCTATTACTAGTGGGGTGGCCCTCAACCTAGCCCAACCATCTGTGACTGGTGCCATGGCCCCCAAACTAGCCCAGCCATCTATGACTGGTAGGGTGGCCCCCATACTAGCCCAGCTATCTGTGACTAGTGGGACAGCTCCCAACTTAGCCCAGGCATCAGTGATCAGTGTCGTGGCCCCCAGCCTGGCCCAGTCATCTGTGACTAGTGTGGTGGCCCCCAACCTAGCCTGGCCATCTTTGACTAGTGTGGTCGCCCCCAACCTAGCCCAGGCATCCATGACTGGTGTGGTGGCCCCCAGCCTAGCCCAGCCATCCGTGACTGGTGGGGTGGCCCTCAGCCTAGCCCAGCCACCTGTGACCAGTGGGGTGGCCCCCAACCTAGCCCGGCCATCTGTGACTGGTGTGGTGGCCCCCAGCCTAGCCCAGCCATCCGTGACTGGTGGGGTGGCCCTCAGCCTAGCCCAGCCACCTGTGACCAGTGTGGTGGCCCCCAACCTAGCCTGGCCATCTTTGACTAGTGTGGTCGCCCCCAACCTAGCCCAGGCATCCATGACCGGTGTGGTGGCCCCCAGCCTAGCCCAGCCACCTGTGACCGGTGGGGTGGCCCCCAACCTAGCCCGGCCATCTGTGACTGGTGTGGTGGCCCCCAGCCTAGCCCAGCCATCCGTGACTGGTGGGGTGGCCCTCAGCCTAGCCCAGCCACCTGTGACCAGTGGGGTGGCCCCCAACCTAGCCCGGCCATCTGTGACTGGTGTGGTGGCCCCCAGCCTAGCCCGGCCATCTGTGACTGGTGTGGTGGCCCCCAGCCTAGCCCAGCCATCCGTGACTGGTGGGGTGGCCCCCAACCTAGCCCGGCCATCTGTGACTGGTGTGGTGGCCCCCAGCATAGCCCAGCCATCTATGACTAGTGGGGTGGCTCCCAATCTAGCCCAACCATCTGTGACTGGTGCCATGGCCCCCAACCTAGCCTGGTCATCTGTGACTAGTATGGTGGCCCCCAACCTAGCCCAGGCATCTTTGACCAGTGGGGTGGCCCCCAGCCTAGCCCAGCCACCTGTGACCAGTGTGGTGACCTCCAGCCTAGCCCAGCCATCTATGACTAGTGTGATGGCCCCCAGCCTAGCCCAGCCATCTGTGACCAGTGGGATGGCCCCCAACCTAATGCAGGCATCTGTGACCAGTAGGGTGGTCCCCAGCCTAACACAGCTACCTGTGACTGGTGGGATGGCCCCCAGCCTAACCCAGCCACCTGTGACCAGTGGAGTGGCCCCCAACCTAGCCCAGCCACCTGTGACCAGTGTGGTGACCTCCAGCCTAGCCCAGCCATCTGTGACCAGTGGGATGGCCCCCAACCTAATGCAGGCATCTGTGACCAGTAGAGTGGTCCCCAGCCTAACACAGCTACCTGTGACTGGTGGGATGGCCCCCAGCCTAACCCAGCCATCTGTGACCAGTGGAGTGGCCCCCAGCCTAGCCCAGCCATCTGTGACCAGGGGGGTGGCCCCCCGCCTAGCCCAGGCACCTGTGGCCAGTAGGGAGCCCTTCAGCCTATTCCAACCATCTGTAATGAGTGGTACTAGCTGTGCAGTTGGTCAGTCAAGTCGGCCCCCTAAAGTGGGTTCAAATCTACCCTCATCAAGGGTGAATGCCGTGGCCCCGAGTCGGCGTCATCCATCGGTTGTGACCGAAGTCCCCCCGAGTGCATCATATCCATCTGGGACCAGCAGCACGGGTCAAGGTCTGAGCCAGCCATCTGTGACCCCTGGGGTGGACCCATGTCAAGATCCTGTAATGGTTAGTGGGGTGGCCTCACACCCCCAGGCCCCTGAGTTCAGTGAGGTGTCCCTTGAATTTCATCAGCCACTCAGTGTCAGGGGGAGGTGCCCAAGTAGGACTGCACATTCAGCTGTTGCTCTTTCAGCCCCAAACCTCTACCAGGTGCCCGTGGCTGGTGGAGAGGACCCTTGTCTAGACCAGGGAACTGGTATATCTCTCGGGGCTCTGTTCAGGGGCATGGCTACCAGCATGTCCCCAGGTGCCATGGCTGCTGGCATGTTCCCAAATATGTCTCGGGGGACCCTGGCTGCTGGTATGTTCCTAAGAGTGTCTCCGGGACCTGTGTGTCCAGGCACCGCAGGGAGCGTGTGCCAGAGAAGTGCGGTAACTGGTGTGGACCCAGACCAGTTTCAGGTGGCCAGTGGGACGACCCCCATGGCATCCCCGGGCTCTGTGGCAGGTGTCCCTTTGGTTCGTGAACAAGCCTCAGAGGCGGGTCCTGGTTTCTCCCAGGCTTCAGTGCCCAACAGTTGGGGTAGGAGTCCATTCAAGTTTTCCCAGGCCAGCGTGGCCCCCAATATGTCTCCGGTCAATGTCGATCTCCCAACACCTTTGAACCACCAGCATCCTTCTGTGTCCACAATTGTGGCACCAGGTTACCAGCAAGCAAATGCTGTCAGCCAGGAGCCTGTGATGGGCACAGACAGTGGCCTGGTGCCAGGTTCTGTAGCCAATACGATGGCCACAGCTATGGCCCCAGGTGCTGTGGCCAGTGGTGTGTCCCCCAGCTTTCCTCCTGGGTCTGTGATCAGAGGTGTGGGCCAAAGCCTGCCTCCGGGGCCCGTGGTCAGTGACGTGCCTCCCCACCTTCCACCAGGTTACGTGGTCAGTGGTGTAGCTCAAACCCTTCCCCCAGGGTGTGTGATCTATGGTATCAGCCATAGCCTTCCCCCAGGATCCGTGATCAGGGGCGTGGGCCAGGGTCTCCCTCCAGGTCCCATGGTCAGTGCTGTGGCCCAGAGCTTCCCTCTGGTTTCCGTGGCCAGTGGCATGACCAGGACCCTGTGTCCAGGTTCTGTGGCCCCCAGTCTGATTGCAGCGTCTGGGGCTGGTGGGATGAGGCAGAGCCTCCCTGTAAGATGCGCAGTTAGTTTCACTGCCCCGAGCCTTGTCCCAGGTTCAGTGGCGAGTGAGGTGGCCCCAAATGTCTCCCCTGAGTCTGTGGCCTCTATTGTGGTTCCAGCATCTATGGCTGGGGGACTGAATCGGGGCCTGGTTCTGGGGTCCAGGGCTAGCGCAGCTGGCCTGCCCCCCACAGTCGGAAATGTGGCCCAGAGCCTTCCCCAGGGGTCCATGCTGATCGGGATCACTCCCCGTCCTTACTACGGATCCCTGGCTGGGGAAGGGTCTATAGCCCCCTTCCAAGCATCCCGTGCCATTGGCCTGGCTCAACTTCATCCCCGGGCTGGGGAAGTTAGTGGCACAACCAGGAGGGTGCACCAAAGGCCCCCGGTTCTACAAAGAGCCTCACAGTTGAGCCACACTTTTGGGATGATGCCATTTGAGACCACAGATGACCAGGTCATGCTGAAGCCAGAGGACCCGGAGAAGCCTCTGTCCCAGGCGTCCGAATCCAGTGGGGAGTCCATAGTCCTCGAGGAAACCCCGTGGATGTCCCATAGCCTCCCGTCAACTGACATCAACCACAGCCTCCAGTTCCTTCCCAATGGTCAAAAGCCATTGTTGGAGGAGGTGGCTCCCAGTGAAACCAAGTCGCTGACCAGTGGCATGGCCCCTGTCCCTCCCCAGTCCCTGGGTATTGCCCAGCACTGGAGGGCAGGTGGCGTCACTGCAGCTCTGCAGCAGGGGTCAGCAACCACTTGGGGGGCCCCCAATTCCCACTTTGTGACAACTAGCAGGGTCCCCAGTGTGCACGTGGAGTCTGTCAGAGCTCCTTTGGCTCATCAACGGGCAACAGCGGCTCATGGGTCCCAGGGCCCCTCGGTGGCTCTCATTGTGCCTCAGAACCCCTTCGTGGATCACGTGCCCCAGAGCCACGCCCACGAGGCGGGGGCTTCTACCATAGTCGCAGGGTCACCCAAGCTGGCCCATGGCAGCATTATAACATCCAGTTTGCACCCAGGGTCGGTGGCTGGGATGGGGACCCCCAGGACTTCCCAGAGGTCGGTGGCCGCCAGGGTGGCCTCACATGTGCCGCTTTATCCGCCCAGGGTGAGTGGGGCAGCATCTGGTGGGTTCCAGACAGAAGCTGTCCCCAGACCACACGAGAAGCCAGCATCTGGGGATCCGGCTCAGACCAGCCACAAGTTTCTTGGCTCTAGAAAATCCTATAGGTCCATGCCTGGTAGTCTTGTGTCGGAAATGCTAGATGATAATGTAGCCAGGATCGTGCCCTCACGTGACGTGCGAGAGCAGGCCCACAGGTCCTCACGGCAAAGTCCCGAACACCTCCCGGCTACGCCAGCAGCCGTAACACCAGTCACGCGTACTGAGGCAACACACGACATGGGCATCCCTGGGCTGCACCCAGAGTTTCAGAGGGTGTCTCTGGGCTATGAGTTTTCACCTGGCGGTTCCCGGAGGCCCCTTTTAACCCAGGAGCCAACATGGGGGTCTCGGGACTTCCAGAGCGCTGTGGCTCCTACAGATAGTCCTAGGGCACTCCTGACTCCCGCTGTACTCCAGGGCCCCGCGGACGCCGTCAGAGCTGGTGGCCAAGCCCGGAACCCTGCCGTCCCCAGTGGAGCTGTCGGGCCCGTGGACCGCGCAGTGACCCCTGGTGGCCCGTGGGAGCTGCCCAGGGCTTCTGTGCCGGGGGACACTGTGGGCAGAGAGGCAGCGGTGAATCCCAGGCAGCCGGGGAAGCCGATGGCATCGATGCAGGCCATGGAGAAGATAATCATCCGCGCTCTGGTCGTTATCCAGGCGTGCACACGTGGCTACCTGGCACGCCGCGCCATCAAAGCGTGGCACCAGTGGGCTGTCGTCATCCAGGCCGCCTGGCGTGGCTACCGTGTGCGGCGGGACCTGGCCCGGCTCTCCAGAGCTGCCACCGTCATCCAAGCCGTATGGCGAGGCTTCTGTATCCGCCGGGGCCAAACCCCGCCAGCGTTGCTCCAGGGCGTGTGGGCCGAGATGGGCGGCAGGACCGGGTCGACCTCTGACCACCGCTGCTTCCAGTCCTGCCAGCCGCACGTCTGCCCCCTCTGCCAGTCCCTGAGTCCCAGGGCGGGGAGCCCGCCCAGTGTGGTGATGCTCGTGGGTTCCAGCCCCCGCACGTGCCACATGTGTGGCCACACCCTGCCTACTCGGGTGGTGCACGGCATGGGCCGGGGCGCCAGAGTCCAGGCAGGCGTCCCATGGGGCTCTGGCACCCAGACAACCCCCGGGAGCCCCCGGCAGTCCCGTCGCCAGAATAAGGCAGCCGCGACCATCCAGTCGGCGTGGAGGGGCTTCAGCGCACGCCGCCAGCTGGTGCAGCAGCAGGTGGCAGCCAAGACGCTTCAAGCCACCTGGCGCGGCCATCACACTCGGGCCACCCTCACCACGGATGCGCTCTTGGGACCAGCAGCATGGGACGATCCGCAGTATATGCAGTGGCCGGGTGTCTAGGACATTGGCTGACTGGTGGGGGGACACCAGGAGAGGGCCAATGTGGCTCTTTGGGTCTAGTGAATAAAGCCCTCCACAGCCTGAGTCTTGGTCCACCTGTGCTCCTGGGGGTGTCTTGGGTGTGGTTGGGGTGGGGGGTGGAATTGAGAGGCTCTGGAACATCTTGGATGGGAGGGGCCCCAAAGCTTCCAACCATGCAGTCGGCTCCTGGGTTCTGCAGCCGGGAGAGGGACCCTAAATCTTTTCCAGAGGTCAGGGCCGACAGGGTGGCCTCACATACGTCACCGTGTCTATCCGTGGCTAATGGAGTGGAGTCCAGTCAGTTCCAGATGGAAGCGGTCCCCAGCACATTCCAGAAGCCAGTGTCCGGGGACCTGGTCCAGGATGGCCACCATGAGTTCCCTGCCCCTAGAAAATCCTACGGGCGTATGCATGGGTGCCCCCTTCAGGAAATGCTAGGAGTTTCCAGCCATTTCCCGATTGGGGAAGTGTAGCCTGCCTTTCCCTCTCACCCCCAGTCTTGGTGAGAGAGCGAGCCAGACAGACCTACCCAGCCTGTTGGGGCAGGAACCGGGCAGAGAGAGAGAGTGAGGGGGCTGCCCCAGAGGGGGGCGGCCCAGACAGAGGAGGGGCGAGGCGGGGACAGCATGGTTTTAGGGCAGCTACGGAGGGGGCCACAGAGTTGAGGGCATAGGGAGAGTTGGACGGCTTCAGGGTCATGGTCCAGGTGGGGTTTGTAGGAGAGGCGGGGGGGGGGGGGGGGGTCCAGGTGGAGAGGGCGGCAGGAATGGCACCCCTGGGGGACAGTAGCGGGCCCCCAGAGGCCCTGTGTCCTGAGGCCCCACCTCTGCCCCACCTGTGCCCAGCCCCACGCGCCGCCGCAGGCAGGGGGCGCGTGCGCGTGCGCGTGCGCGTGCCACACACCTGTGCCGAGCCGCCTTTCGCCCTCCCTGCCCTGGAATGGCGGGTTCCCATCTGCCATCGCCACTTCTGCCGCTGTCTCTGGTGCTGCTGCTGGGGAATTCCTCCCTTGCCCCTGTCGCCTCTAGAGGTAAGAACAGGTGACAAGGAGGCCTGGCTTTCGGGAAGCTGGAGGGGGGCGTATGGCTCAGCAACACACTTGGCTTCTGAATCCCTCCTTCAGGCCACCCACCCCCACCCCCAGCCTTCCCCCAACACGTGAAGGGCCGCTCCTCTCAGAAGCAAAGCGGGGCGCTGCCACTCTGCTGCTGATCTGAACCAGCAAGAGGCTGGCGGGGGCCTCCATACCCAGGTTGAGGTTCTGTTTCAAACCTCAGTTTCTTGTAGCCCCCAAGGGGAGAGGAGTGAGGGCCCCAGGGCCATAGTGGGGGGCACGTAAGGGCTCACTTCCTGGTCACTAAGCATTGATGGCTCCCAGGAGAGGTTCTTGGCACCTGACTTGATTTCCTTCTGCCGCCCTGTAAGACGGTCCCCGGGCTGCAGAAGAGTTGAACCCGCACCTTTCCCCCCAGCCCTCCTTGTCCCACCGAGTCATTGCTCTCTCTGACCCATGCCCCAGCCTCAGCCCTGGAACGTCAAGAACGGAGGCCACCACGCCCGGGATTCCCACTGCGGGCAAGGGCTTCACTCAGAAGGCACCACATGTATCCCCCCTGCAGAGCTCAGGAAACTGAGGCTCAGGCGAGGCGAGTCTCCCAGCTGTGCCAGGCCCAGAGTAGAACCAGATGCCTTGGCTCTTGCCAGCCTCCTGGTCTAGGGCACTCCGGGCAAAGCAAACTCCCAGCACAGTGCCCGGATTCAGTTTCACTTCACCTTCTGGTCAGCTCTCCGGCAGCTCAGGAGCACCTGTCTACTCTGTCCCCGGCACTCAGCAGAGCTTGTGTCGTCCTCCACCTCCTCTTTCAAGCACTGGTTTTCCTTGGTTGACTTTAAAACGTTCAGCTCCCTTGGGGCACCTGGGTGGCTTAGTCAGTTAAGGGTCCGACTCTTGAAGGGTCATGAGTTCAAGCCCGTCTCTTCCCCCCGCGCCCCCACCCCTTGGGCTCTTTGCTGCATGTGAAGTCTACTTAAAAAAAAAAAAAAAAAAAGTTCAGCTCCCCAGAGTTCTGGCTTGGCTTGGGGTCCACTGTGGCCCCGAGTCATCTTCATTTCAGCAGAAATGCCTCAAAAATAATGATAGGAAGCAGTTTGGGGAGGCTGACCTCTTCATCCTTGACTCCTTGGTGGTCCTTAAGGGGCCCTCTTCCCACCTTCCCAGTCACCTTGGGCCAGGTTCCCAACCATTCTGAGCCTTAGTCCCCCATCTGTAAAATGGGAATGAAGTCAGGCCAGTGCACCATGCCTCTGCTAGACTTCTCTGGCATCCCACAGAGCCTGGGAGCCTGGACAGAGAATTAGGGGTCTGTGTGTAGACCCAGCCCCCTCCTGGCGCCTGAGGTTATTTCCGCATTTTTGCTGCGGAGGTGAGGTGAGGGAGGAAGCACAAAGATTCGCCCAGGGCAGAGTAGGTAGGGTGGGGCAAGGAGCCGTTGATGAACGAGCTCACAAGCAGCTAAGGTGCCTAGCAGCCTGGAACTAGGAAGTCCTTGTGGGACATGGCCTACAAAATATTCACCCACCCTCATTCTAGCTCCTGGGCTCAGTGCCTGGGATGGGGTAGGAGCCAGGGAGTGGCTGGAACAGAGCAGGGTAATTTCCAGAGCTCCAAACCACGGATTGTTCCCAGAGCCAGAGACCTCAGAACCAACCTCTCATTTAAGACTCTGAGTTTAGCCTTGGGGACCTTCCAGGTACTTGATGAAGAAGATTAGGGCTGATCCTCCCTGGGGGCTTGGAGGTGGATCTGTGCACCTGACCACCCACTATGTGCCAAACCTGTGTGAGCGCTCAGAGGCTCAACTTACACTTTACAGAGGAAGAAACTGAGTCCCAGAAGGTTTAGAAGGGTTCCCCAGGGTCGCCTGGCTGGCTCAGTTGGTGGAGCATGAGACTCCTGGTCTCAGGGTGGTGATTTCAAGCCCCACATTGAGGATAGACTTGAAAGAAAGAAAGAAAGAAAGAAAGAAAGAAAGAAAGAAAGAAAGAAAGAGGAAGAAAGAGAAAGAAATAAAAGGAAGAAAGAAAAGAAAGAGAAAAGAAAGGAAGGAAGAAAGAAAAGGAAGGAGAGAAGGAAAAAAGAAAGAAAGGAAAGAAGGAAGAAAGGAAAGAAGGAAAGAGAAAGAAAAGAAGAAAGAAAAGAAAGAAGGAAAAAGAAAGAAGGAAAGAGAAAGAAAAGAAGAAAGAAAAAGAAGGAAAAGGAAAGACGGAAAGAAAGGAAGAAAGAAAAGAAAGAGAAAGAAAAGGAAGGAAGGAAAGGAAGGAAGAAAAAGGAAGGAAGAAAGAAAGAAAGAAAGAAAAGGAAGGAGGGAAGGAAAAAAGAAAGAGAAGGGAGAAAGAAAAGAAAGAAGGAAAGAGAAAGAAAAGAAGAAAGAAAAAGAAGGAAAAGGAAAGACGGAAAGAAAGGAAGAAAGAAAAGAAAGAGAAAGAAAAGGAAGGAAGGAAAGGAAGGAAGAAAAAGGAAGGAAGAAAGAAAGAAAGAAAGAAAGAAAAGGAAGGAGGGAAGGAAAAAAGAAAGAGAAGGGAGAAAGAAAAGAAAGAAGGAAAGAGAAAGAAAAGAAGAAGAAAAGAAAGAAGGAAAAAGAAGGAAAGAGAAAGAAAAGAAGAAAGAAAAAGAAGGAAAAGGAAAGAAGGAAAGAAAGGAAGAAAGAAAAGAAAGGAAGAAAGGGAAAGAGGGAAGAAAGAAAGAAAGAAACAGAAAAGAAAGGAAGGAAGAAAGAAGAAAGGAAGGAAAGGAAGGAGGGAAAGAAAGAAGAGAAAAGAAAAGAAAAAAGAGAAAGAGTTCCCCAGCTGGCTGGGTTGCAGCCATTCCCTATATACCGAGGGCCTTTACAGCCCCGAAGCAAGAGTGGGGGCGGGGAGGGCCCCACCCGGGCTGTAACTTTGGCCGTAGAACTTCAGACCAGGGCGCCTCCCGCTTCCCACGGAGCACTCACGTGGTTCGCCAAGTCCTCCAGGTCTCCCGAGAGGCAGGTGTTTACCATCTGGGATAACGGGGAGACCTCCGGAGAGGGGCTGGGGCTGAGGCCACGCCCCCTTGTCCCTAACCATCCCCTCCCTGCCCCCTCAGTGAGTTTTCCCTCCAGTGTTATTTTTTTCCGTGCTCTTGGCGAGCAGGACGGAGAACCGAGCTTCCCAGCTACGGCTCCTCTAGCTCAGTGGAAACGACCGGCCGCTACCATCACCTCGAGTGTAGAAGGCAGACTTGTTAGAAGGCAAAATTCGGCAGCAATACATCCGAAGACCGAAACGGCTTTATTAACGATTCATGAATTGGGCAGCGTCCCATCTTAGCAGATAGAAAGGAGCTCCGAGGAGCTGTACAAAATGGAAGGCTTTTATAGGCAGAAGTGGGGGGAAGAGAAAGGCAGTTCCCAGCAAAGAGTGGATTGTTTCGGGCAAGTTTACCTTCCTTTGCAAGAAAGCAGAGGAGGGGCATCTAGGAGACAGATTATCTCACAAGTGCTGACCAGCTACTTCCAGATTGACGGGGTAAAGGTCCCACTCCTGGGCGGGGCGGAAACTGCGATTAGATTAGGTATTAAGTCTTGGTTTGTTGATATGGGGCTTAGCACAAGTGACTCCATTTTGGGCGTGTTTCTCTTTTTACAGACTCCAACGTCCAGGTCCGCATCCTTACTTCACAGCCCGCCTCCTCAAATTCAGGGGTAACCCCCACCAGCTCCACAAATGTAGGGTTGGAGGCCATCTCCTCCCCACAACCAGAAACGGCCACCCACCCCAGTTCTGGCTCCCCGGGTTCAGAGCTTACCCCTACCTCCCACTCGAGCCCCCCAAGCTCCCCCACCTTGACCTTGCATTGGAGCTCCACTTCTCCCAGCTCGAGACCAGAGCCCTCTTCCATGCCCTCAGCCAGCACTGACGGGACCTCTGTGTCCTCTGGCTCTGGTGAGTACTGGAGGTTTGGGGGTTGGGGAAATGGTTGGGGGTAGCAGGCTGCAGTTCTGGGATTAGCCACCAGGGAGAGACACAGACCTGAGAATGTGTGGAGGAGGGCTTCTCCCCTCTCTACCGGGTGTCACCCAAAGCCGCTCAGACCTTCTTTCTTCTATGCACATTTATTAAGCACCTAGTGTGTATCAGGTCCTGTGAGACGCAGCTTTGTTGGGAGACAGGTTATAAGTAAATTATTGATCTGTTTATAAAAGAACAAGATAAGCGCGATAAGGGGTCAGAATGTGAATACAAGTGTTTTGAAATTTGTTTTAAACTTTTAACTGTTAAGTAATCTCTACCCCCAGTGTGGGGCTCAAACTCACGACCCGGAGATCAAGAGTCCCGTACTAGGATTGACACTTTTAGTTTTTAAAAATGTATTTATTTTGGGGCGCCTGGGTGGCTCCGTCGGTTAAGCGGCCGACTTCGGCTCAGGTCATGATCTCACGGTCCGTGAGTTCGAGCCCCGCGTCGGGCTCGGGGCTGAGAGCTCAGAGCCTGGAGCCTGTTTCAGATTCTGTGTCTCCCCCTCTCTCTGACCCTCCCCTGCTCATGCTCTGTCTCTCTCTGTCTCAAAAATAAATAAACGTTAAAAAAAATTTTTTTTTAATGTATTTATTTTGAGAAAGAGAGGAGGAGCAGGGAGAGGGGCAGAGAGAGAGGGAGAGAGAGAGAATCCTAGCAGGCTCTGTGCTGTCAGCCCAGAGCCCGATGTGGGGCTTGAACTCACAAACCATGAGATCATGACCTGAGCCAAAATCAAGAGTCAGATGCTTAACCGACTGAGCCATCCAGGCACCCCTAGGATTGAATTTAAAAAAAAAAAATTTTTTTTTCTTTTTTAACATTTATTTCTTTTTGAGAGACAGAGTGTGAGGTGGAGGAGGGGCAGTGAGAAAGAGAGAGAGAGAGCGAGACACAGAATCCAAAGCAGGCTCCAGGCTCCGAGCCGTCAGCACAGAGCCCGACGCGGGGCTTGAACTCATGACCTGTGAGATTATCACCTGAGCGGAAGTCGGACGCTCAACCGACTGAGCCACCCAGGCGCCCCTAGGATTGAAATTTTTAAAGAACGGTTAGCAAATGTCTCAGTTTAAAGGAGGTGAAGGAGGCAGTCACACAGGTATCTAGCCGGAGAGCAGCCCGGGTAGCTGGCACAGCCCATGAAAAGGTCCTGAGGTAGGACTGTGCTTGGCGCATCTGAGGGCCAGTGACAGGGTTGGGACCCACCGAGTGAGTGGGGTGGATGAGTGGGGATACTGGTGGCAGCAGGGAGGGTAGGGTAGTTGCAGAGCATGGCCAGACAGGGCCCTGGGGGTTCAGTAGAAGCCAAGCATTTCTAGGGGGTCTAGAAAAAAAAACCCCGTCATTCAGAACAGTGTGTTGTCTCAAATGTCCAAAGAACAGCGTGACACAAAGTGTAATGACCTGCCTGAAGTCCTAGGATGGAAACCAGCCTCACAAAGGCTAAAATTTTGCAGGCATCCTCAGAACGTCGCTGCATTTGGGAACAGAATCCTAGATTTGCTTTTTCTCACTTGGCAAGAACTCCGAGAGTGCCCAGCGAGGGCAGCAAAAAACACAGAGCACTGAATGAGTTCCGTATAGACAAATGATTTTCAAAAGGGAAAGGAGAAAATCGTGCTTTAAAAAAAGTTACAGGGGCGCCTGGGTGGCTCAGTTGGTTGAGCGTCCAACTTCCGCTCAGGTCACGATCTCATGGTTTGGGAGTTCGAGCCCCGCGTCTGGCTCTGTGCTGACAGTTCAGAGCCCGCGGCCTGTTTCAGATTCTGTGTCTCCCTCTCTTTCTGCCCCTCCCCTGCTCACGCTCTCTCTCTCTTAAAAATAAATGAGCATTAAAAACATTTTTAAAAAACTCTATTTAAAAAAAAAAAAAGTTACAGCAGCAGGGCGCCTGGGTGGCTCAGTCCGTTGAGCGTCTGACTCTTGATTTGTGCTCCGGTCATGGGTCTCTCAGTTTGAGAGTTCAAGCCCCGAGTCGGGCTCTGCGCTGACAATGCAGAGCCTGCTTGGGGTTCTCTTTCTCTCTCTCTCTCTCTCTGCCCCTCCCACGCTCTCTCTCTCTCTCTCTCTCAAAACAAATAACTAAACTTAAAAGAAAGTCGCAGCAGCAACAGGAGAGGGAAGTGAGCACGGCTTCCTGGAAGGGATGTAGAAACACCCGGTGGGTGTTTCAGCCTTGGGGGGGGGGGGGGCGGTGTCCAGGGCTGACTCAGGCCTCTTCCCCTCAGCTCCGGGTGACACTGGGGCCCCCGAGTTGCACAGGAACCCAGGCGTGGTGGTGGCTGTGTGTCTGCTGGTGTCCGTCTTGCTCATCGGGTCTGTGCTAATGGCTGTGAGACGTGGCCACCGTGGTGTGTCTGAGTTCTAGAAGCTGGATGAGATGTCCACGGTGAGGTGGGGGCTGGGCTGGAGGGATTGCCCTCCCAAGTCCCTGCTGCAGACCCTGCTCATGCCTGAACGTTCTCTCGTGTGTGTTCCTCCCCCAGGAGACAGCGAGCCAAAGGTCCTCCTTTGCCCATCACCCACCAGAGTGATCTCCGTGGGGCCAAGGGAGAAGGGGGCTTGGACGGGGTAGAGCACCTGGGGAGGGGCTAGGCTTGCCAGAATAAAGCCCTTGTGTTCCTCTGTGGCCTCCCGAGTCATGGACTGCTGTGACAAACGCTTCTGAGTGTCTACTATGTGCTGGGGTCATAGTGGGGACCATTTCTCCACCCTCGTGGGGCCCACAGTCTCAAATATGGGGACAGACAATAGCCAGGGAATCAAATGACATCACTTCAGGTGGCGAAGAGGGTCATGGAGTCACAGACTGGGGTTGTGGCCGAATCACAAGGGGCCTTGTGTCCAGGTTTCCTGAGAGGGCGGTGAGGGGTGGTTGGAAGGAGCCACCCTGGAGAAAGCTGGGAGGGGATCCCAGGAAACAGGCACAGCAAATGCAAATGTCCTGCGGTAGGAAGAACTCGCGATGTTTGGGAAACAACACGGAAGTAAGTGAAGTCGGGGTAGGATAAGGGAGACATGAGTGGGGGGCCGCGCTGGCTGTGCGAAGGAGTGTGTGTCTTAGAATGGAAAGATTTGACCAGCTCAGACCAGCTTTACATCACGGGGGAGTTTCCAGCCAGGAAGTTCCAGAATCTAGTAGGTCCTCCTTCCAGTCTTGAGGCGGACAAAGCAGCAGGGGGAGAAGGCTCTCCAGGAGGCAGGCACGACCTGTGCAAAGGCTTGGGGGCAGGAAGGCACCAGAAGCACGCAGAGAACATGGAGTCACAATGGCTCCCCCACCTCGGCCCTGCTTCCTGAGCCTGGGCCCCACTCTCTCCTCCCATTGTGCAGGAGGGAAAACGGTCCAGGGAGCGGCAGGCCTGGGGCTGGGACCTTTGGTGGGTCAGTGGGTTCTTCCTGCTTCCACCGACCCCATCCCCAGGACCATCCGGGCTTCTCTAGCCAGAGTGGGATATGGAGGCTCCAGGCCATGCCTTGGCCAGGACTCCGGCCTGGAGCTGCCCCCTCAAGGCTGGGTTTACCCTTCTGTGAAATGGGTGGTGACAGAGGTGGGAGGTCAAGGTCACACAGCACAGCGGGGGTGAAGCCTGCCCCGGGGACAGGGTCATGCTCTAATGATTTTTGGGGGCAGAGGGACGGCAGGGCCTCCCCGGCAGGCGGCTGTTCTGGTGACACATTAACCTGCAGTAGCTCGAGAGGTGACGGCACCACACAAACCCCTTTCCTCTGGCCACAGCCCCTCCCACCCAACCCCAGGGTGGGGGGGGTGTGTGCTGGTTCCACTGAAGCTCCAGTCCCTGCTGTTTGTGAAGAGGGCATTGACCAGAGAGGGTCATCGATCTGCCTAGAGTGGCACAGTGTGATGACCAGCTTTCCTGGAGCCTCCAGGGACCCCCCAGAGGGCCACCCCCAAACTCCTGAGGCCACACCTCATGGGCTATGCTGTGAAGCATGTGTCCCAGACCCTGAGCGGGTAAAATCTTTCCATTCTTACTCAAATCTGCACCTCTCTCTGTCTCTCCTCTCTGTCTCTCCCTATCTGTCTCTTTTTGTCTCTGTGTGTCTCTCCCTTTCTTTCTCTCTTTCTCTTTCTTTGGCTCTTCATGTTTCCATCTCTCTGTCTCTCTTACAAACACAGGAACAATTAAACCTAACACCCCACCCTCCCTGAGCCTACCTCCCCCTTCACACACACATACACTTGGTCACACTCCATGTTGGGAACCCCCCCACACTCTCCCCCGTCACTCTGCCTGCCACCCCCTGGCTCTGTCCTCAGGGTGGTATATGGGTGTGTCCTGTCTGAGCCTGGCACTCAGACAGTTAAGGGGCTCCGCCGGGATGGGGGGGGGGACCCTGAGCCGCCCACTTGGGCAGGTCCAGTCCTCCCTTCCTCCGCTCCCAGGGAGGTCACGGGACTCAGGCAGGACTCAGCGGTGGCAGTGAGTGCCAGGCCTGCCCGGGGCCTAGCAGGGCCTTGTGTGAGTTTGGGGAGTTCTCAGCCAGTGGACTTGGGTCCCTGAATCCATCAGAGCTGGGCTGGGAGCTGAATGGATCCCCATGGGGCCCGGGGCCAGGGGACTTCTTCCCGAAGGTCCTTATGCTCCAAGGCTGCTGACCCTGGCACGGAGGGAGCAGGAGGCTTGGGGAGTGTGCGTAGGCATCGGGGCCTGCTGTCCTTGGATAGGGGCCCCCGCAGAGTTCTGGGGGGGGGGTGTCCCACACTGGCACCTGTGGTATGGCCCGGGCTACCTTGATTGAGTATCTGTGGGCTCTGAGAGAGGGTACAGGGTGTGGGATGAGCCCCCTGTCTGGGGGGAGTCTCACAGGGGTACGGCTGGGCTCTCGGGGCCTCAGGGATCTCACATCTGTCTCCCCGGGCTCAGAGATGCCTGCAGGATGAGGCGCAGCGGGACGGCACTGTCCTTCCTGCTCAGTGAGGTGAGTGGGGGCTGGGGGCTGGGGGGCGGGCTGTCCAGGCCGTCGGGGAGGGGGTCACAGTATGTCCCCTACTGGAAACACCCAGAGTTGCCTGGGGGCCTATTGACAGATAGGGAAACCGAGGCCCAGAGAGGTCACTAGGAGTCTGGGATGCAATCCAGGTGTCCAGCCCAGGGCCGCAGCCAGTGCCTTTAGGAGCAGGAGACCAGTAGAGGAGGAGGGAGCAGCAGGGAGCCTTGGGGTCTGGATGCGAGGTTTTGACTGCCCAAGGGAAGGAGGCCTGGGTGCCCTCAGTCCCGGGAGGATAGGAGGTCACACCTTAGGGACGGGGCCAACGACCTCATTCCGGGAAACTGAGGTAGTAAGCAGAGAACCCAGCACGGGCTGACTTTGAATCCCAGGCTGATCACCAAGGCCTGAGTGACTGATAAACTGGAACTCTGTTTGCTTATATTAAAAAAAAAGGGTGGGGGCTAAAATTGTGTGGTTTGAGAGAGGTCAGTATGAGCTGGTCCCCTGCAGCAGGCAAGGTCCCACATGCCTTAACTCATTTATCCACAGCCCAGCTGTCTATGCAAGGAGAATAAGGATGAGGGTAGTCCCAGTTTGCAGATGAGGAAACTGAGGCACAGAGAGGCTATCCCTCCCTCAAAGTGAGTGGCCAACTGAGATTTGAACCTGGGCCTTTGGGACCCTTGTCTGCACTCTGAACCCCACTGCCGAGCCCCCCAACGTTTCTACCACCCAAGATCCTCCTGTTCCTCCTTTTTTTTTTTTTTTAATGTTTTTATTTATTTTTGAGACAGAGAGAGACAGAGAATGAGCAGGGGAGGGGCAGAGAGAGAGGGAGACACAGAATCTGAAGCAGGCTCCAGGCTCTGAGCTGTCAGCGCAGGACTGTGAGATCATGACCTGAGCTGAAGTCGGACGCTTAACCGACTGAGCCACCCAGACACCCCCTCCCGTTCCTCCTTTTTAACGTGGTGTGTGGGAAGGCCCTGGTCAGGCCCCAGCGAGCCCTGGCAGCCAGCTCCTTCTCTGAGTCACACCTTCTTCCTCTGTGCAGAGGGGACCCCCCCCCACCATGTTCCCCCAAAGCACACAATTTCCCAGGAGGTGACATTTAAGTTGAATAAATGAAAACAAGCAGCCAGCCTTGAGGGAGAGCTGGGGGAAGGGCGTTCCCTGCAGAGGGCAGAGTGCATGTAAAGGTCCTGAGGCAGGTTTAGGTGGGGTTGGGGCCAGCTGAGCTACGGGGAGATGGAGGAAGGTGAGAGGCAGCTGTGGGTAGGGCCTGGGGCAGGTGGGGTCTCAGGGGCTTCTGAGAATTTGTTCTAGGGGTGCTGGGAACCACGGGACAGTAGGGAGCAGGCGAGAGACAGTTTAGGGTTTGTCTTAGAGGCTTGCAGCCAGGGCTGGCTCATATCGAGATCTTGGGCACAGGCAAGGAAGATAGCTTCTCGGCCTCCCTCCAAGCCCTTCCCCCTCCTCCCCCTGAGGCTTTCTGTCCCCTTGCCAGCCTCTCAAAGGGAAAGCAATTAGTCTGGAGTGGCAGTTTGATTCATGCTGCAGCTGAGAGGCCAGGAGGACCGTCCCCTCTCCAGCTTACAGCTCTGAGAGTGCCCCACTCTTGCCCCAGCCCTGGTCCAGACGGGGGAAGGTCAACCACTCCCCACAGGGCCTGTCTTTCCTGTTTTACCCTAAAACCAGCCTGGCCCCCCACAAGCCCAGACCCAAACATCCAGCCGCCTCCACTGGCTTCCCCTGGGAGGGTCACATGATATTTAAACCAAGCCCTAATTATCATACTCCCCCCCCCCCCCCCCCGCCGCCAATCTTCCCCATCCAGGTGGCCCCACCCACCCAGGTAACTATGTGGCTATTAGTTATCCGGTAAAGGACTGGTCACCCATCATAATCATGACGTACCCTTGAATCCCCTTGAACATCCATGGCCATGGCCCATCCCTCAGCCTCCAAAACATATCCCAAATCCACCCGTGGGCCCCACCGTGATCCTGACCTACCGAGATGCTGCCCCAGCCTTTACCCTGCCCCCGACCGTCCCTTTGCCCTGAGATCAACACAGGAGGCTTCTTAAAATGATAAAGCAATTCACATCCCTCAGAAGTTCTCAATCCACTCCCATAATCAACTCCCAACTCCTCATCCCACCCCCGAGCCTCTGTATCAACTCCCCACCCACTCATCTCCCGCACTCCACTCCAGCCCCTCTGGTGTTCCTCAAACCCGCCAGCTCAGTCATACCTCAGGGGCTTTGCACATGCTGTTCCCTGTGCCTGGTATGCTTTTGCTCTAGCTTTCTCCTGGATAGCTCCTTCTTTCAGATCTCAGTTCAAAGTTGCCTCTTCAGAGAGGCCCCTAACTACACCTGAGCAACATTATCTGTCCCCCTCACCCCATCACTCTCCAGGCTATGACACAGTTTCATTTTCTTTCTAGCACAATGGGAACTTTTTTTTTTTTTTTTTTTGGAATGAATAAATGAGTGAGTATGAATGTGGGCAGGTGGTTTCTCCATCTGGAACTGAGCTTCCCCAAGAAGAAAATGGGCAAGTGACATCCCAGTGGACTTCCTGTTCTGGGAGGGACCCAATGCATCCACACACCCCACCCTCTGCTTTCCCTGCACATCCTCCCAGCTACCACAAAACCTCCCAGGGGAGGCCCAGTGCTGAACACTTAGATTTCTACATTAGAATTCAGGTGCTCCTGGGAGAGGGTTATGCTCATATGGGGTTGGAAGTGAGGGGACCGGTTAAGTATCCTGGGTCCTAGAAGGATCAGATCTGTGCAAAGAGTTTAGTGGGGCTGGCGGGGCGGGGGAGCTGAGCAGTCCCTGGCTCTGTGACTCTCAGCCAGTCATTTCCTCTTCCTCCGTGAAGAAATAAATGCCCTGCAGAAACATGGCTTATAGAGGCGCAACTGATGTGTGTTCCTCGTACCTTCTTTCCTGCTTCCCCTTGCCCTAGCTCTGGCCCTGATGTGCCATATTGTCTTGGACCTCGGTTTTCCTATGTGAATGTCTGATTGTCGAGATAGACTAATTGGTGAGGCTTAGTGGCAGAGCAGGAGAAGGCTGGGCTGCCCCTCTGAGCTCCACCTCTCCCACATCCCATTTACTCCTTTGATCCCCCAGCGCGTGAGTGCATGTGCACACACACACACACACACACACACACCCAAGGCTGTGAATTCCAAGACCTGGAGTCAGCACCACTGACAGGTCTCAGACTGTGACTGGAACATGTGGGCCTGTCCTTTTATTATCAACACTGCCAAATGATTGGTATCACTTTCATCCCATTTCACAGATGGGAACACTGAGGCATGCTTTCCCCTACACCACGTGGCATGGGGTGAAGCCAGTTCTGTTGGGCTGGAAAGCTCACCCTTGCTGATTCATCAGTTCGTTCTGATTCTGTTTGATTTTCAAATGTCTCAAGTGTTTCCTCAGGACATGCTTGCCAACACCCTCTCATCTAATTTCTCCTGTTCAGTTCTTCCTTCAGGAAATGAGGCACCACAGCTCTGAATTCAGGATTTATTTGCCAACAGCAAACGTGGGCATTTTCTTCATCTCTGAGCCTCAGTTTCCTTGTTTGTAAAATGAGGACGATGGGGAGGGGGTGCCTGGCTGGCACATGCGATCAGCATGCGATCTCGATCTCGGGGTTGTGAATTTGGGTCTAGAGACACACATTGGGTCTAGAGATTATTTTAAAAAATAAAATCTCTAAAAAAATTTTTTCAAATAAAATGAGGATAATGGTCTATGTACTAGCCCTGTTGTGCCCTTGTGAACTAACCTGTGAGGGATCCTTAGAACAGCATCTACGCGCAGTGAGTGTGCAAGAAAGGTTAGCTATTGGCATTGTTGTTATTCACTTGTCCATGTGCGGCATGTTTTATTTTTATGTTTTAATAAAAAATATAATATGATAGAAAATCACTAGACTATTCTTATATTAAATAGCAGTGTATATTATAGAATGTTATCAATAATAAATATACTACGTACTAATTGATTAATAAATAAATATTGCTGCAATGCCCGCTGTGGGCCAGGACCACTCACATTCTGCGGGTCTGAGATCCACACGCCCATTTCATGGATGAGGAAACTGAGACTCAGAGATGTAAATTCACTCAGGGAGAAAGTAGGACCGAGATACGGCTCTCTGGTCTAGTCCAGGAATCTGGGTGAGGGCATCTCAGACTCTCCTCACGGTCCCCTGGGCCCCGGAGAGGCACCTTGCCTGGGAACTTGCTGACGTCTCACCACTGTCTCCCCAGCGGGTCCGAGAGTCGGTGGATTCTGGCTTGGCTCCCATAAGCCCGCTTGGCAGTGGTCTCGTCCGGAGAAGATTCTCAGGGACCCCATTGCTGCCGCCGCTGTCAAGCCGCCTTGGAACCCCTGGAGAGGGTGAGCCCAGTGCCCGTGTGGTGTTCACCATCGAGGCTCGAGGAACAGAGCAAAGCCACAGTCCAGGCCCAAGCAGGTGAGGAGGCAGATGGGGATGAAGGGGGCCAGTCTCAGGAGAGAGACAATGCCTCGTCTAGCTGAACCTTTCTCTAACCTGTTCAGAAAACATTTGTTAAGTACCTACTGTGTGTCAGGCCCTGTATCGGTAACACAGCCACGGGCAAACAGGGGCTCACAGGCTGCTGATGGAGAGAGACTCATACCAGTTGGAGAGATCAGAGCGCCATGGGAGTCCAGAGGAGGTTTCTGACCCTGCACTGGGGGGTACGGGGTGAGGAAAGGACCACTTGGAAGAAGTGGCATCTGAGTTTAGCATGAAGGATTCAGCGAAGTCAGCCACAGAAGGGCAGGGAAGCATACGCCAGTTAGAAGGAACAGAATGTGCAAAGCACATCTCAAGAAGACCCGGTGTGCGCAGAGCTGAACACAGATCAGTGTAATTGGAGGATGGTAGGGGAGCCTGCGGCTGTTGGCAGGGGCTGGACCACATAAGACCTCATGGTGTGCAACGGGGAGCCATGGGTGGGTTTTCAAGTGAGTGAGTTGGTCAGATTGGCACTTAAAAAATTCTCTGTGACTACTGAGTAGAATTGTCAAGGGCAGAGGCAGAAGCAGCAAGAGCCCAATGAAGAGGCCTGGGCAGTTCTGGGCAGGAGATGGTGGTACGTAGACCAAGGTGGAGCCATGGGCTGGAGAGAAGTAGGCAGATACAGAAGTTATTTACGAGGTAGACAAGCCAGGCATTGGTGGACACCAGCAGGAGTAAAAGACTAGGGGGATTGGTGTGGACAGCTCCTAGTCTTTGACCCTTCACAGGTGACATCCCTTTTCACCCTCCCAACAATGCCAGGATGTAGGACACGAACATTATCCCCACTTTCCAGAATAGAAAACAGGCTGGGGGGGGAGGGGGAGGGGTGGAGTGACAGCCAGCCAGTGGGAGAACCCATGTCCCCTGCCAATGGACCAAGTTATCTCCTACTGTCAGCTTTAGAGGGCAGGGGGCTGAGAGGAAGGGCAATGACTGAGCCATGAAAGTAAAGTACATAGAAGAGTTGTTTGTGCTGAACCCAGTCTGTTTGGCCAAACATTTCCCCTTTCTCCAACCTGGGGACACAACTAGGGTAGAGGGTGGTCTCCATGAGAAATATCCTTGAAATGGCCTTCTGAGATCATGGCTCTTCCTGCCCCCAAATCTACTGCACCAAGTGGCCCCAAATGCATCCCTGCCCCGGCCCAGAGACTGCACCTACCAACCCGGCCCTGCTCTTGTCCATGTCTGCTTCTGTTAACCATAATAGAAAATGTTCTCACCCTCCCTCTGCCACTTACCAGGAAATTACTCCTGGGATTAGGATGTCTGGTGGGTAGGGCCTTGAGTTTCTAGAACTGGGGAAGGGAGGGGCAGGCCTGGGATTTGAGGGCAGGAATCATGGCTGTGAGGTGGGGCCCAAGGCATAGTGGGACGAATGAGATCCCACCATTTCCGCCGAGGGTCTAGGCGTTGGTGTGGCTATGAAAGCGTGCCCCTCTCTACCCACCTCCGCTGTTGTCAGCCCCGACTAGACGCAGTTTCTGTGTGCCCACCCCAGGGATGGGAGGGCCCTGTTACAGCCCTCCCCATTTCTCTGCCCTTCCCGGATCCCTGCCCTGTGTGAGTAGGGGCTTCAGGGCTCCCAGGAGACCCCATCTGGGACTGAACTGCTAATCCTCCCTTCCTGAGCTTGACAGAGAAACACCATCTGTGCCTACTTCTGAAGACCAGAGCCCTTGACTCTGCTTCCAGACTGCTCCTTGCTACAGTCATTGGGGAGGGTTGAGGACCCGCCGCTGCTCAGCTTTCAGCACCTCCTGGGCGGACGACGCCCCGGTGTGGAGGTGTTCCTGAACCCCTGTCTCTGCGCTTTCCTGCAGCTAGCTCCTCGCATCTCATCCACCCGGAGTCCCTGAATCTACCTTCCCCTTCAGCACCAGGAGAAGGGACAGAGCCTTAGCGCTGGGGAATCTCCAGAGCCCCTGTCTCCCAGCTCTCCATTCGGCAGCAACAGGGAGGACAATCTCTGTCTTCACTCCAAGCTCATGTCTTGACCCTTTTTCACTCGGCACTAGAGGGGAGGACAGCAAACCATTTTCTGCTCTCGGGGTATCCCCAGCCCCTGTTTCCAACCCCCACCCCCAAGTTCTTCTTTCCGTGCTATCCTTCAGCACCATCTGGGCAAGGACAGCTCCTGGGTGTCAGCCCCACCTTGAGTCCCTGTTTCTACCTTCTCCCGCCTCAGCACCTCCGGCGCGGACAGCTGCTCGCTGTCGCCTCCACCCCCGGTCCTGGCCCGACCCGGGCGGGCGCAGATACTCCTCGTTCTCGGGGCTCCCGTGCCCTGCTCTCTCTGCTCCCTGCTCTCCCTGCCGCCTTCTTCTGGCGCATGGAGACCCCAGGGGTCCAAGAAGGGGAGGAGGCATCCAGCGAGCTGAGGCGCGTTCGCAGCCGCCAAGGCATAGCCAGACCCCCGAAGCACTTGTGGCGTCAGCCCCGGCGCCCCATCCGCATCCAGCAGCGCTTCTACTCGGACCCGGACAAGTCCGCGGGCCGCAGTGAGCGGGACCGGAGCCCGCGGCCCGGGCTCGAGAAGTCGCTGCGCTCCTGGCCCACCTCCTTCTACAGGCGGTAGGTGGGCGGGGGCAGGGCACTCCCAAGGCGTGGGGGAGGGGCGCGCGGGGCCTGGCGGGAGTGGGGGAGGGTCCTTGCTTCTCCAGGGGCGGGGGTCTCTGCTGCTTGGCTTGAGGCCGGTTCTTTGGAGGAAAAAGCTGCTCTTTATGTGGGTTGGAGCTGGAGGGTTTGCTTATGGGTTTGTGACTGGTTGTGTTAAGGTGCAGTTGCATCTGAGTGTGTGTCTGAGTCTGAGCAGTTGCACCCGTGTGTACTCCGACCTGTTGTGCGTGTCCAGAGCCAGCTGTGTCTGTGGCTGACCGGATGCGTTTGGGTGTGCGTACATCGCTGCGTACGTGCCTATGTGTTTCCCCTTGTGGTGCCCACGGGTGTGTGACTGACGGTGATCTCACTCTGACCCAGCTGGGTGTCCGAGGGTCCTCCAGATCTTGGAATGTCCTGGGACGTTTGTGGGGTTGGTGGTCACCGTGAGTATCTGAGGGCACCCTGGGGAGTGTGTGTGAGAGGACCAGGGCAGGCTATCCACAGCGCTGGGGGAAGGAGCTTCTCTATGGTCTGTCTGGCCACCCTTCTCCACCCTGCCCCCTGTGACCTGGGGAGGAGAAGAGAGCCTCTTGGGGAGACTGGACACAGCATGCTTTTTCCACATCAAAAGGGATGGGGTGGAGATGGGGGGGGTGGTAAAGAGGGAGGGCTGCTGCTCCTTTTTCATATAAACCAAGGGGGTGGCAGGCAGGGGAATAAGACAGACAGAAAACAAACACAGAGAGGTAAAGCGGGGGCCTTAGAGGGACCAGAGATGGGAGTCTCAGGGCTAGAAGTCTGAGGAGGTGGAGGGTTGAGAACCAGGATCTAGAAACCCCAGGCCTTCCTTGAATGGGAGGGGGAGCCACCTGACTCTAGGCCAGATCTAGAGTCCTGGGTTTGAGGCCAGGCAGGGTGACGTCAGACGAGTTGCTTTCCTCTCTGGATCTTGATTTTCATTTTTCCCACTTTGGCCCATGGACCTCCTGGGGCCACTAACTTCTTACTTGGCCGACAAGCCTGGACTAACACTCCCAGCCTGGTCCTCTAGCAGCTCTGGGAGACATCTGGGGCAGATGGGCCCCATGGCCCAGAGGATTTGGAGCTGTTCCCAGGTGACCCAGCAGGCCCCATGCCCCCACCAGCCCCCGCCCCCCATCCCTCAGCTCCTCCTGTCCCCACTCCCAGTGACTCATGATTTTCCATCTTCAAGAAAGAACAAACAGACGGGTTTGGGCCCATCTAGGGGGAGACTCCAAGTGGCTCCGGAAGGCAGGGGACTGTGTTCCTCTGAGTGTGTGTGCATGTGCATCATGTGCATATATATGCCGGTGTGTGGGGGAGGGTCTCAGCCCTCGGGGAAGCTGGGTTCAAGGCTAACCTGCTGTGTGGTCCTGAAAAAGTGGCAATGCTTCTTTGAACAACAGTGTTGACAGTGAGATGCAAACACGAATCTGTACTTTCTACGTTTTGTCTTGAACTTTCTGTGTGGGAGCCTCGTTCCCCAGCTCTGGCTGTCCTCCCTACTGCCCCAGGCAGATCATGTGGTCTGGGAGGATGCTAGCATCTGGCAGAATGAATAGAATGTGCCAAGCCTCAGAGTCAAAGAGGACCAGAACAGCTCTGTGAAGAGCTGAACACAGATCACTGTGGCCGGAGGGTGGGAGGGGAGCCTCTCTTATTCATTTACATACCGAGTGCCACACGCTGAGGGCACACTGTGAGCAAAGGCATGTCCTTCCTGCCTTTGAGGGTCTAGTGGGCGAGGCAGATCCAGATCAAATAATCATGGCAGGAAATGTGAAACTGTGCCTATGAGAGAAGGACGCTCAGAGGATATTTGCCCATCTAGTTAGGGAGGGCTTCCTGGAGGGGGTCGTGCTCCAGTTATGACCTGAAACACGAACAGTCAGCCGGAGAAAAGCATTTGGGCACAGGCATGGGGTGGGAATGAACCTGGCTGGTTCAAGGAAAAGTAAGGAGGGGGGAAGAGGCTGGAGCAGAGGGAGCCAAGAGGAAGGAGGGGGGTGAGGGAGGCTCAGACCTCAAAAGGTTCAGACCATACAAGGCATTCAGAGAGGTGGGGGTTGAGACAGAAGGGCAACAGGGAGCCATGGAGAGGGTCTGGAGCAGAGCAGGGTGAGATCTGCCCCATGTGAGCATATCTATAACTGGAACTCAGCCCCCACCCTCCTCCCTTTGTCTAGACTCTCCGTGGGGACTTCGGCAAGTCATGGCTCCTCTCCAGACCTCAGTTTACTTGTCTGTAAAATGGGCACCACAGCACCCATCTCACTGGGGCCACCTGGTGGCAGAGGAAAAAAGTGTCTGCCCAGGGAAGGAATGCTCAAAGGGGGGGTGGGGGGTGCGGGGGGCGGATTCCAGTGATATGTTAAGGGCCCTAGAGTGCTGGGCACTTCCTCAGGTCATGCAGCACACAGGGACAAAGTCAAGGTGGGAGTCCTCACGTCCACCTCTCCTTCAGCCTCAGCTCTTTACCCGGCTGGGTTCGGGGCCTCCCGCAGTCAAGCCGGCCAGGCTTCAGTTTCTCCATCCCAAAAGCTATTAATAGAGCATTACTGTTAAAACTGTTAATAAAATATTTAAAGTTGAATCTATTAATGTTTCAAACCATTAAACTGTTAAAACTTTTGATCAAACATGAATGTCAGAGTAGCCTCTGGGACTCCAGAGGGGCTGGAGCCAGTTAAGCATTAAGTGGGAGAGGGCACAAGCTAGGGAGCCCTCCTGCCTCGGCTTGAATGACCCTGGCCCCACCACTCCCCCAGACAAGTGAACACCGCCTCTCTGTGCCTCAATTTCCCCATCGGCAAAATGAGCACGATAGTCCCCACTTTGTAGAGCTTGCTCTGAAAATCAACTGACTTTTACATGCACAGCCCTTGGCTCAGCTCCAGGCTAGTAGGAAGCAGTTTGTGTCAATGCATTTCGTCTTAGCTCTCCATTTCGTATCTGTGACTTCTGGGGAGGGACTGAGTCTCTCCGTGCCTCAGTTTCTCCTTGGGGACACCAGGCAATTCCAAGCCCCTCCCACGGGGCCGAGGTGATATCAAGGCTCCCCTGACCCTGTCCCCAGTGCCTCCACCAGGCTGATCCTGGCGGCCTCTATCCCCTGGGGACCGGCTATAATTAGGTCCAGCCACAGCAACTACAGATGGTATTTTTGTCTTGGGACAGCAAGTCTGGTTCCCACCAGGTGTCCGGTTGCAGGGCCATGGGAGCAGGAGGGGGTTCCCAGCCAGGTCCTTGAGACTCTCTGCACTCCTGAGCCCCAGCGGAACCCTACTTCTCTGAGCCTCCGTTTTCTCACCTGTACGATGGGGCCAACGGGATGGTTGGGAGTCAGGAGAGAGTCAGAGTTCTCCTGCCTGTAGCACCTCAGGCGTCCCCGCTGAAGCTTTAACCACCGCCATTGTATCTCACATTCCCCTAGGAGTGCCAGAAAGGGGGGTGCCATTTGTCTAAGGACCCCAAAACTCATGAAGTGCCCTGGGGCAAAGCCCGGGCGGGGGAGGGGGTGTCATCCCACAGCAGGGACACAGATGCACTTAGAGCTGCCTCTGCCTAAAACATGGGCATTCGAGGTCCTGCCTCCGAGTGTGATACCCTGAGACTTGGTTTCCTTTCCTATGGAATGGGGCAGGGCCATCCCAGTGCCAGCATTCAGAGGATAGAACACCTGCTACAGACCCCTGGAAACCCCCAGACACACACCTCCCTTTCCAGGCCCCCTGGGGTCCCTCCTGGGGCAGAGGAAAGGCAGTTGATGCTTCACAGACGGAAGACCTGGCGAGAGTGGAGTGCGGATGTTTGTCTAGTAGGAACAGCAAAAGAGAGGAAAGGATCCAGAGACGGGGCCTGGGGAATGTCAGAGTGGGTGGGGGTCATGCGGGGCCTAGTGGAGGGGGACTCAGAGAGGGGGAGCTGGGTTTGAACCCCGCTGCCTGTTACTACCTCCCTCCAAGCCTCAGTTTCTCCACCTGGCAAAGGGTTAAGGGTCTGTAGTTTCTGGGCAGCGCCGAGGGGCTCCAGGCCTCATTGTCTCCACGCCTCATTGTCTCCACATGGGAAATGGGCAGAGGGGCGCTGGAAGCCCTGCGTGAGACGCGGGCAGCCCCTCGGTAAACTCCGTGCCTCTGTGACCCTCTCACAAAGGGGGACGCTTCCCTTACTGACTTCCGCATTTCACTCTTTTCAGCCAAGTTACCAACCCCAGAAGCTGCTCTAATTAGGGACATTTAGGCAGAGAGAAGTGGCGTAAGATCCGGGTTCTGGGACCCACGGGGCCACCCCCAAAGGGAGGGAGCAGAGAGTCGCGTCCAGCTCAGTGCCTCAGTTTCCCCCATTGGTCCCGGTGGGGGCATCAAGGAGAGGTCCCGCGGCGAGGCGGGGCCAGTGCGCCCTCTGCCCCCCCCCCCCCGCCGGGCCCCGCCCCCGCGGCTGTCCAGAAAAGGTCCCGCGCAGCCCGCGCTGGGTGCAGCCTCCATGCGGTCTTGGCGATGCAGGGACCCCCCGCGCCCGCCCCGGCCCCCGGGCCCGGCTCTCCCCGGGGCTCCCCTCGCGGCTCCCCCGGGCTCTTCCGGAAGCTCCTGGTGAACCAGAGTATCCGCCTGCAGCGGCGCTTCACTGTGGCCCATCCGCTGTGGTGAGGCGAGAAGGAGGGCCTGGCGGGGGTCGCCAGAATCGCCAGGCTGGAGGTGGGAAGGGCAGAGTCAGGGACAGCTGGAGCCGGGTGGGGAATCCGGGTAGGGATGCTCTGCCCCTCCCTCTCTTTCTCGGGATCTCTCTCCCTCTGCCCTCTCTCGGTCTCTCGTACTTGGAGACTCTTTCTCCATTTCTGTCTCCCTCCACCCGCTGCCTGTCCACATGCCCTGGGGACCAGCGTCTGTCCCTTTCCAGATGTGCAGCCCCGAGCCGGACGGGCTGAGGCTCACGTCTCCTCCTGACCCTCGTCGGCCGGGGCAGGCGGGCTGAACGCCCTGGCGGTGAGGGGAGGAGGAAATGACTCCTCCCCTTGGTCTCGCTCCCCAGTCGGGTCCCGGAGCCAGCGACTAGATGGCCCCCGGGGAGGAGGGGTGGGCTCACACTAAGCCTTCGGTGTCTACAGATGAAGACCTGATTTGACGGGGCCCTCGAAACAGGGCGTTCGCAGCGTAAGCGGGAGAGTTGTGTGTCCCCCGGTGAAAGCGGACCTGCCCTCGCGGAGCGCTGGCTCCGCGCAGCCCCACACGCGTCCTACAAAGACTCGACCCACTGTTCGGGTTCGAACCCCGACCCCTTCAGGAAGCTGTGACCTCGTGGGGCTCGGGGGCGAGGCTGGGGCGGGAGGTGGGGCTTGTGGGCGTGGACCGCGTTTGGCGCCTTGCGCTGGATTCGTGCCGCGTTACTACTCACTTGATAATTTGGCACCTGGCGGCTCAGGGACTGGAGGTCCCTTCACCAAGGTCACACGGCCAGCGACAGCTGGCAGGGTGGAGGGAGTCGTGACCGTGGTCCTTGATGGCTCCATTTCAGCCCCGGAGGGGTTGGAGGGGTGTCCCAGATCCCGGAGAGCGTCCCCAGAGCACCAGACGCCCGCGAAGAGGGGTCCCTGCGGAGGGAGAGAGGTCCTCTCCGGAGAGAGCTCAAAGGCGTTGAGGGAGAGCCACCAGTCCCAGAAGGTGAGACTAGAGGAGGGTGGGTTCCTCCGGGGCCCTCTTGCCTCAGTTTACCTAAGACGCGCGATTCTCATAGTCCAGGCGACCTCGCTCCGCGCCGCCCGCGTCATGGAATCACGGTCTGACCCCGCCGCTCCGGGCTAAGTTTAGAGCAGAAAGAAAAACAGCTTTTCTCGCGGCGCGAAAATCCCGGCCCAGCCCTTAACCCTCTGCACCTATTACTTGGATGCGAATCCAGCACCCTGTTGCCTCTCCTGGCCTGTTTCCCTCTTGATCCATAGATTTGCTCTTCCAGAACATTTGAGGAGAGGCAAGGAAGGGGTAGAGGTGCACCACCCCCAGGACTCCCCCCTCCGAGGGCAGGACTCCCCCCTCCGAGGGCCGCTAGCCCTCCAGGGTGTTTCGCTGCCCGCCACCAAGCCCCGGCCTGGGCAGGGTAGGGTTAAGAAGCCCCGCCCCTAAGGGTGACGTCACGAAGCGGGAGCTCGGAGGTCCCAGCAGCCTAGGGATTCTCAGGGAGGCGGCGAACTCGAAAAGGCCGAGAGCAGCCGACGTAGCCGAATATGCCCGAATTTACCCGAGTGAGGCCGGACGAAGCCGAATACGCCCGACTCGGGTCGAGGGCCCCCCGGACTTGCTCGGAAACCGAGCGCTGCCGGATTTAGGCGAACATGACCGAATGTAGCCGAACCTTCCTTCCCGAGCGCGGGCGGACGTATCCGAATCTTACCGAATTCACCCGACCGAACCTATCTGGACCAGGCCCAAACCTGTGTGATCAGACCAAACTCAGGTCAAACCCGGCTGTACTTGACCGACCCAGACCGAATCCGGCCGAACTGGACAGAATCCTGTCGAATCCCCCACCCCCACCACGGTCTGAGCCGAATCCCCTGCTCAGAATCTTCAGGCAGGCGCTGATCCTGGCCCGTGGTCTGGGATGGGGTCCCTTCGCAGGGGACGAAGCGGACACCGGCCCTTAGCCAGGAGCCCCATGTTTGGGGCGGTCTCCGGTGTCTTCCTGTCTTCGCTTCTCCTGCCTATCCGCTTCTCAAAAGCCCATGACCCACACACAGATGGCCCCTCCTCTCCCTGGTTGCTAACTGCTCACTGTCCTAACTCCTCTCCCACACTTCTATTTCCCCGGGCCCCTCCCACTTCTTCTCTGATCTCTAATCCCAAGGGGTAGGGGTGTAGATACCCATTACCCAGTCAGAGTGTGGCATGATGGAGACACAAGGGCTGACAGCTGGGAGGGGGTATTGGGGATTATCCGAAACAAGGGGCACCCGAGGGAGGGACGTTGGTGCTCCGGGCAGAGGGCACAGCCTGTGCAAAGGCCCGGAGGTGGAAAAGAACAGGCAGAGCGTTTGGACCTAAAACGAAGCAGACGAGTGGGGAAACTGAGGACAAGGCCAAGTGAGCTGGGGGCGTGGTCGTGGAGATTGGGGCCGGGCCATAAGGAATGGGCTGGGGCCTGGGAGCTGGGGGTGGGGGCAGGTGATGGGAGCATCTCCTAAGCCGGCTGGGGGAGCCTTGGGGCGTGTCAGATCCAGGCAGGACCCTGGTCTCCAGAAAGGAAACCCCAGGAAGTCATTTCCAGTCCCCGTGAACTTACCATGCGACCTCGACCTTCATTTACACAGTTGCCCCTCGTCAGGTCCTCTGTTGTAACTCCCTAAAAGCCTCCTCGGGGAAGGAGTATACCACGCCCACATTAGAGACCAAGTGGTTGATGTCCAGAGAAAGGCTGAAACCCACCCATGGTCACACAGTCCCTTGGGGACAGATCCGAAACTCATGTCCCAGAGTCCAGGTTGCTCCCAGTGGGAAAGGCTCCGGGGTACAGATGTGGAGACAGAGGAATGAGAGGCACGCGGTCCCTGAGTAGGCGTGTGCCTGTGGGGAGGTAGACGAGCCGGAGGCTGTTCTGCCCAACCCACCGAGGCCCCCGGGAGGATGTGACAGCGGGTGTGGGCCACGGCCAGGCCTCCACATGCCAGGACCCTCGGCACTGACCATGCCTAATCTGCCCTCAGCTTTGATCTGGAAAATGGACTGTCGTGCGGGAGAAGCACCCTGGACCCTCAGGCCGGGCCTGGCCTTGGCCGGGTCATCCAGGCCCCTGCTCAGCACGGCCAGAGGCGAGAGTCCTTCCTGTACCGTTCCGACAGCGACTACGACCTCTCACCCAAGGCCATGTCTCGGAACTCCTCTGTGGCTAGTGATCTGTGAGTCCAAGACTGATGGGATGACACCTCCTTGTTCGTCCCTCCTTCCTTAATGTCTCCATTCAGCAAACCTCCTTCAAGTGGTCACTTGAGCTGGGCTTTGCAGTTTAAGCAGGTGTTTTCCAGACAGCTCCCTTATTCAGTCGAGCATGCTGAGAATGATACCCAGTAAGTCTCTTTGCTTGACTTTAGCCTGGAGTTCGGTGGCGATCCGGAGATGTTAAGTTCAGTGACAGCAACCGAACAAACACCTTGATTTGAGCTTCGTGGTAGCCATACTGAAAAGAAAAACACGGTGTATGGAAACCAATTTGACAATAAATTTCATATATTGAAAAAAAAATAAAAAAAAAGAAAATTCAAAAAAGAAAAAAGAAAAACACGGTAATTTCCGCCTTGCCTCTCTTAAGAAAGACCTCTGCTGCCCATGGTTCACTATTTGTGAGATGGGGCTTGGTCAGAGGAGCTCTGGTGGCTTTCAGACTAGTCAGGTGAGGGGAGCATAGGGACCAAAGGTGGAGTCATGTGGGGAGGTCACACTCAGTAGAGGGCATAGTCTGGGTAAAAGCTGGAAGAAGGCGGTGGGTGTGGGGGGCCTGGGTGGCTCAGTCGGTTAAGCATCGGGACTTCAGCACAGGTCATGATTTCCCAGCGGTGAGCTCAGACCCCACATCAGGCTCGCTGTCAGCGCAGAGCCTGCTTTGGATCCTCTGTCTCCTCTCTCTCTCTACCCCTCCAATGTTCGCTCTCTCTCTCTCTCTCAAAAATAAATAAACATAAAAAAAAAATATATATATATATGTATAAAAAGCTGGAAGATGGGAACCAGCGTGAGGGCTTCTCTTGGCCGCCCTTCCTGATGTCCCGTCTCCCCCCCGCAGACACGGAGAAGACATGATTGTGACGCCTTTTGCCCAGGTGGGTGCCCACCATTTGCCCCTCCTCCGCTGGGCCAAGCGGGGAGAACCGACCCCTGCCTTCCAGCGCTGATCGCGCCCCTTCCGACAGGTCCTTGCAAGTCTGAGAACGGTTCGGAGCAACGTCGCAGCCCTAGCCCACCTGCAAGGCCGCGGGGCAGCCACGTACGCAGAAGGCGGGGCGGAGGCGGGGTCAAGCCGTGAAAGAGACGGGGCCAACTCGGGCAGGCATCGGGGCGGAGCCTGCGGGAGGGAAGGGCAGGAGGGGGCGGGACGAGGCCTAGAGGGGCGGGGCCTGAAGACAGGTGGGCAAAGCTGCGGTGGGGCCTGACCCGAAATCAGGTGGCCGGCGACCTGAGGGACGGGGCGAGGCGGGGCAAGGGGTGGGTAGGGGCGGGGCCTGGGGGACTTGGGGGCGGGGCCCACGAGTGAGGGAGGCCATCTGTACCGCAGGCAGGCGTCGGTCGAAAACCCCCTAATTGGCAGTCAGCCCCCTCCACTTACAGGTAATGTGCCTGCCCCTTCCCCTTCCTCCCACAGCTGGACGGCTGTGAACTTCCTCTCCATGGCGACCTACTCAGCCCATGAGTCCTTAGGGACTTGCTAATTGTAATCTCCAGAACACCTTTGGGGGTGGGATCTGCCATACCCATATTACAGATGGGGAGGCTGAGGCCCAGGGAGGGGCAGAGACCTGCCCATCCATGGTCACACAGCTACTTGGGGACATGTCTACCACTCAGATCCTGAGGTCCTGAGTGGCCTTATTGGGAAGGGCTCTGGGGTCCAGATGCAAGAGAAGGTGGCATGAGGGATGCGGGGTCCCCAAGGCGGGGAGGGGGGAGGGTGAGGCAGGCCTCCTGACCAGCTCGGCCCCCAGAGGACACTGGGCAGAAGCTGGCTCTGGAGACACTGGACGAGCTGGACTGGTGTCTGGATCAGCTGGAGACACTGCAGACGCGGCACTCAGTGGGGGAAATGGCCTCCAACAAGGTGAGGAGGGCCAGATAGCCCAGATCATTTGCCTCCGGCCACGGTGCCCCCATCATCACTGTCCTCACCTTCCCCTGCAGTTCAAGCGGATGCTGAACCGGGAATTAACTCACCTGTCTGAAACCAGCCGCTCTGGGAACCAGGTGTCCGAGTACATCTCCCGAACCTTCCTGGGTGAGCTGTGGTGGGTCACTGCTTGAGCAACACAATAGAGGTAGGAAGAATCAAGAAACAGAAAAGACTTCTCTTACAGGCCTCCTGGGGAGACAGAGCTGGACACGGACACTTCCAACCCCATGGGTCAGAGCTGTTCCAGAGAGAGGAACAGAAGGAACTGTTAGGTGGAGGGGCATATTCAAGCTAGGGTTTTGAAGTACGAGTAGAAGTTTTCCAAGGGAGATAGGGAGCGAACGAGACAGCTGGGTCTCCACCTTGGGAGATGGAAAGCACATTTGGCTTTTTGGGGGGAAATGCTGAGCCCTGGTTGCCGACGGGCAATATCAAACAGAAGAGGTCACTGAGGTCAGCCATGAACGGAGAAGGGTAGCTACGGGCCGGATAGGGACTTTACTCCAAGCTCACTTTGATCCACATGAGAAAGAAATAGGTAGGTCCGTGACCTGAGGCGAGGCAGGATGACCCCAGCAGGTGAATCAGTTTCCCTGAGCCCCGCCCTGCTCCATCTACAGACCAGCAGACTGAGATGGAGTTGCCCAGGGTGACCCCCACGGAGACCCCAAGGCCCATGTCCCAGATCAGCGGCCTGCGTGGGCTCCCCCACAGTGCCGGCCTCTCTGCAGCCACCGTCCCACGCTTTGGGGTCCAGACTGACCAGGAGGGGCAGCTGGCCAAGGTGGGTCCCCAACTGGAATACCGAGACTTGCCGTTGGGTCCTGGCTCTGTGTGGATGCCCTGCCTTGGGCCTCCGTTTGCCCACCTGTAGATTGGGCAGGTGGGGCTCAGCATAGGACCTGAGGCCCGGTGGGGGATGGGCTGGAGTTAAGCTTCAGTTCTTCGCATTTTAGGAACTGGAAGATACCAACAAGTGGGGGCTCGACGTGTTCAAGGTGGCAGAGCTAAGCGGGAACCGGCCCCTTACAACCATCATGTTCAACATCTTTCAGGTACCCTCCCCGCCCTTGGCTTCCGACGCTACTGGGCTTCTTTCCTTCACATCTTCCTACCCCAAGGCCTCGGGGGACACTCGTTCTTCAAGTCCTCCCTGATCCCCCCGAATGGCATAATGCGAGCTGCGTATTGAAGCACAAATAGGAGTTCACTAGGTGGAAAAATGCATTGGCGACAAGCCTCAGCCCGGAGCCTGGCCCTGAAGAGACTCAGGGTTGGAGGGAAGGACTGGGCGAAGAGAGCCCCGGGCTTGTGAGGTCAGGGATAGACCAGAGGGGCAGGACAGAGACCAAGGGAGTGCGGAGGGAGAGCAGGGAGGGCGTCCTGGAAGAGGGGGCATTTGAGGGACGGATAGGAGCTCAGAAGGAGAGAAGGCATAGGAACAGTCTATGGTGCTGCCCCAGAGGCCAAGGCCTTGACTGGAGGCCTGTGATGGACCAGGAACGAGACCTGCTCAAGACATTTCAGATCCCAGCAGACACACTCGTCACCTACCTTCTGACGTTGGAAAGTCACTACCATGCCGATGTGGCCTACCACAACAGCCTACACGCCGCCGACGTGGCTCAGTCCACGCACGTGCTGCTGGCCACACCTGCCCTTGAGGTACTACCCTAAGTCTAGAGGCAGCCAGGGTGGGTGCAGGGTGCAGGGAGCCCACCCCTTACTTCTCACGCCGCCTGCCTGCCCAGGCCGTTTTCACAGACCTGGAAGTCCTGGCTGCTATCTTCGCCAGCGCCATCCACGACGTGGACCATCCTGGGGTCTCCAACCAGTTCCTCGTTAACACCAGTGAGTCGGGGGTGGGGCCCCAGCTGTCAATCATCTGACCCCAGACCCACCCATTCCTGCTCTGAGCCTCATTTCCCCATTTGTGAAATGGCTGGGACAGTCCTTCCCTTTGGTGCTCAGAGCAGTTCCAGGTACACAGTAGGTGCTCAATACATGAGAAGATAACAAACGTGGCGGGGCTGATCTGGGGCCACAAAGGTTTTAAAGCTCAGGGTCCTTTCGGGGCGCCTCGGTGGCTCAGTCGGTTAAGCGTCCGGCTTCGGCTCAGGTCAGGGATCTCACGGTTGGTGAGTTCCTGCCCCGCATCGGGCTCTGTGCTGACAGCTCGGAGCCCGGAGCGTGCTTCGGATTCTGTGTCTCCCTCTCTCTCTGCCCCTCCCCTGCTCGTGCTCTGCCTCTCAAAGATAAATAAACGTTAAAAAAAATATTAAAGTTCAGGGTCCCTTCGAGATGTCGGAAAAACTCAAATAATTACTGGGTGCCTCTTGTATACATCCTTGGAGAGCCTGCGATGAGAGTGGAGCCTTCTTACTCAACCAGCCCAGAGTCCAGTAAGACGGTGACTCAGTTGTTCATTCAACTGGCACTCAGTGCGCACTGCCTCCTGCCACGCCGACGCCTCAAGGGGTCCCCGGTCTCGAGGAGGGAGATCTGAACACCAATGTCCCCAGACCTGCAGTCAGGGCAGGGCTAGGGGGAAAGACAGAATTCTAGAAGGCTTCGCGGAATAGAGGGCATTAGAGTTGGGGGCTTCGTGTGCGAGTAGGAGTTTGCCTACCAACTCCTTTGGGTGGAGGTGGTGGGTGGACAGGTCTTGAGGCTCTCTGCCCCCCCCCCCCCCACAGACTCAGAGCTTGCGCTCATGTACAACGATGCCTCCGTGCTGGAGAACCACCACCTGGCCGTGGGCTTCAAGCTGCTGCAGGCAGAGAACTGTGACATCTTCCAGAACCTCAGTGCCAAGCAGCGGCTGAGTCTGCGCAGGATGGTCATCGACATGGTGAGGACACGGCTATGAACGGGATGGGGGTGATCTTGGCCTGGCTGGGGGTTCGGTTGGACCTGGACATGTCTCCGCTCTGAACCTGAGCTTCCTCCTCTGTAAAATGGGGCAGTGACCATCCAAGCCCTGGGTGAGGGTCACCGGACCCTTGGCTGGGGGAATGAAATCCTGGCAGAGTTTCATAAACTGAGTTTCTGGGGTCCCAGGTGCAACTTTGTTCTGAGCCATAAGTCTGTCCATTTGGTATGTTTCAGATCAAAAGACAACAGTAGGCTTTGGGGTCTTGTGTCTCATTCGTTAATTATTTAACATTATTATTATTATTATTATTATTATTATTATTATTTTAATTAAGTAGGCTCCACGCCCAACGTGGGGTTTGAACTCACGATCCTGAGATCAAGAGGCGCATGCTCTGCAGACTAAACCAGCCAAGCGCCCCTCTTTCATTAATTTAACAAGCGTTTATTGGACACCTATTGTGTGCTTGCCCTGTGCCAATGACCAGTAGGAGACTCAATGGCCTGTGGAGGAGACTTTAGGAGACTCAATGGCCTGTGGAGGGGCGCCTGGGTGGCGCAGTCGGTTAAGCGTCCGACTTCAGCTCAGGTCACGATCTCGCGGTCTGTGAGTTCGAGCCCCGCGTCGGGCTCGGGGCTGATGGCTCAGAGCCTGGAGCCTGCTTCCGATTCTGTGTCTCCCTCTGTCTCTGCCCCTCCCCCGTTCATGCTCTGTCTCTCTCTGTCTCAAAAATAAATAAACTTAAAAAAATATTTTTAAAAAATGGCCTGTGGAGGAGACTTTAGGAGACTCAATGGCCTGTGAGAGAGAGGAACCCATAGGCAGAACCTAGAGATAGAGCCGTGATGGGGGGAGGCAGGGGAGTACTCAAGGTTGGGGAGGGCTTCCCCCGGAGGGAACACTGAAATTGGCAGGACTCGCAGGGTGTGGCGGCCATGAGGTAGGGAGGAGTGTCTCTAGCAGAGGGAACAGCATGTGGGGATAGCTCAGAGGAAACCAAGAATTAAAAGTTTGGTGAGGTGGTCTTGACTTGGGGCCTTGGGCAATAGGTACCCCCGGTAGGAACATCATTTCGGGCGGGTGGGAGGTTTGGGGAGAACTTTTGAGATTTTTCTTTGATTCTCAGAGGAGCCCACGCACTGCATGTGGATCACTCCTGGGCTGGCTGTGCTCGGGTCCAGTGAAACTGATTATTATTTTTTTTTTTCAGTTAAGTTGAAACGGCTGTGCTCAGAGCTGAACTTCCCTCCAAATGTCTGAAAACAGCCTTTCTGGCCGCACGGTGGCCACAGGGGGGTTGGGGAGCACCAAAGGCAGGTCCTTGCTGGTTTCAGATCCACCTGTGGCTCCCGTGGCCCTCTGAATAAATCCCCCACTCCTCCCTGAGACTCACTGCTCCCCTCAGCTGCCATCGCAACTGCCTCCTCTGTGTTCCTCAGCTCACCCGGCACCAGGGCCTTTGCACAGGCTATGCCCTCTGCTGGGCTTCACCACCGCCCTCGGGCACCCCAGCCCCCCGTTTAATTTCTCTCCCTGTGCCCTGTCCCATGTGTGGGATGTACCCTCACGAACCCAGCAACCTTGGAGAAAGGACCGTTGACTCAGCTCCTCTGGTGAACTGAGTTTACAGTGAATCTTGTGACACCCCCCCCCCCCCATTTCACAGATGAGGGTACTGAGGCTCAGAGGGCTAAGGAGCGGAGTGGGCGTGGGGTCTGGAAGGTGAGGCGGGCGCAGTTCTCATCCTCGTCATCTTGTCTGCTCCCAGGTGCTGGCCACGGACATGTCCAAACACATGAACCTCCTGGCCGACCTCAAGACCATGGTGGAGACCAAGAAGGTGACAAGCCTTGGAGTCCTGCTGTTGGACAACTATTCTGACCGCATCCAGGTGTGTGTCCAGATGGGCCCTGGAGCCTCGGTTTCCACGGCTCTCACCTAGCTTTGCTTACGAAGCACCGGCTGCGCAGCCAGCTTGAAGAAACGGAGGCACCCAGAGCCACACGCTGACGCCTTGGCCCTTCTTTCCCACCCGGGCCTCAGTTTCCCCACCCGTAAGATGGGGGTGTTCGTGGCGCCAGCCTCTCGCGGAGGCTACCAGGCCTGAGAGTGGCCCGGCCCGAGCCCTCCCGAGCCTTGGTCTCCCCAGGTCTTGCAGAACCTGGTACACTGTGCTGACCTCAGCAACCCCACCAAGCCGCTGGAGCTGTACCGCCGGTGGACCGACCGCATCATGGCCGAGTTCTTCCAGCAGGGCGACCGGGAGCGTGAATCAGGCCTGGATATCAGCCCCATGTGTGACAAGCACACCGCCTCGGTGGAGAAGTCCCAGGTGTGAGGGCCCCTGGGCTGAGCCACCAGCAGGCACCGGGGATAGGGGAGGGAAACGCTGGGTGAGCCGACCCCGGGAGTCCTGGCTTGACCACAGCTGGCCAGTGAGGGGAAGTGGCCTAAGGGTGAGGTCTGCCCTGGGCTGTGTGGAGTCAGTCCCGGGAGGCATTCCCTCTGGACTGCGGGGAGAGGGATCTGTTGCGGGGGCGGGGGGGGGGGGAGGGATCCGTACGGGAGGAGTTTGGAAATACCTGTTTGGGTGCCGTGGAGGCGGGGGGAACCTGGAGGGGCTCCCAGTCTGGGGGCCACATACATCCGGCCCTGAGGTGAGGTGACCGGGGTGAGGTAGGGAGAAAGACTTAGGGGTTGAGGGAGACCAGAAGGGGCAGGAGCGGTTTCCCAGAGGAGGGGCTGTTTGAAGAGGGTTCTGAAGGATGAGTAGGAGTTGGGAGCTGGCATTCCAGACAGAGGGAACAACCAGGGCAGAGGCCTGGAGGCCGGACCAGGTCTAGGTTCCACGGTGACTCACGCCACAGCTACCTTCCCCACCTCCCTGCCCTGTATCAACCCACAGGTGGGTTTCATTGATTACATTGCACACCCGCTGTGGGAGACGTGGGCTGATCTCGTGCACCCAGACGCACAGGACCTGCTGGATACATTGGAGGACAACCGTGAGTGGTACCAGAGCAAGATCCCCCGCAGTCCTGTGGATCTCACCCGCCCCGAGCAGGGTGGCCCCGACAGATTCCAGTTTGAGCTGACTCTGGAGGAGGCAGAAGAGGAGGAGGAGGAGGAGGAGGAGGGACCAACATTGGACACGGAGGTCCGGGAGTCACCCGACACTGAGCTGCTGGTCCCTGAGGCCAGCCCAGACCCTGGGGCCCTACCCCTGGACAACCAGAGGCCTGTGGGCAAGCCCTGCGTGGACCATGAGGCCAGTGTGATGGCTGAGCCCTTCGGGACCTAATGGCTCCTGATTGGGTGGGTGGGCCTTCCAGGAAGAGGTCCGAGGTGGCCCCTGCCTTGCCTCTGTCCCCCGTCCCCACCACCCCTACCACTGAGGGAGAAGACCAAGCTTTTAGTTCTAGGCAGGCCTCACGGTCAAAGCGAAGGCAGCTGGCCGGGGGCCAGTCTGAACCTGGATTTGCTGAGAGAGCTCTCCAAGGGGCTGGGCTGGAGGCAGCCTCTCCCAGCACCCTTGGGATCTCTCCCTCCTGGGCTTCCACCCCCGGTGTGGAAAGAGGGTGTCTTGCCAGGCCCCTCGTCCACCTTCTCCAGCGGCCACTCTTGAGGGACATCCATCACTTGGTTGGTTCACCCTTTATCACATGTTTATTGGGCACCTGCTGTGTGCCGGGCTGGGCCCGCTGCGTGTAGCCCTGCACGAGGGGGTGGGGAGGCAGCCCCCAGGCGATGCACCCCCACCTCAGGCGCCTCGCCTTCATCTGCCAGGCAGCTCCACGCAAGAGATTGGAAACTCGAACGGGAGAATTTTCAGCACCAAAGCTTTGTCCCAGACCCGATTCTGGCTCAGGAGCTCCGGTCGGGACCAATACGGAGCAGGAAAGAGGGCTCGGTGCCGGGAACTGTCTCTGAAGACTGACTTAGCTTACGACCGCCTGCGCACTCACTGGTTGTTGCTTTAAGTGGCTGTAGTTTCTGTCCTCGGGCCTGTGGGTTCTGTTCTCCCTAGCCCCAGGACCCCTGCCGCCCCCCTTTTCTCCCTCTTACAGAACAGCAACAAAGCACAGAATCCGCCCCCTCCCCCAACGGCAAATCTCTACACTTCCTGTTTCTGAGGCTCCCCCAGACTCCCTATAGGGGGAAGGGGGCCTCTGACGCTTTCTTTCCGGGCACAGCCCGTTCTGGGCCTCAGTTTCCCCTCCATGGCCTGATCCTAGTACTTGGGTAAACTTTGGCTGGAGGGTGGTGTCCGTGACCTCTCCGAAATATCTTAGAAACGTGGGGCACTGAACGTGTCTCTGGGGTTAAATAAACCTATCACCCAAAATTAATGCCGCGCCCATCTCAGGGATGGGGAGACGCGGTTGCAAAGAGGGCCGTTTTGCCTGCTGGGCCGCGCAGTTGGGAGCTGGACAGTAGCCAGCGGCGCCCCCTGGCGGACGGAGGCACGGAAGGGAGGCGGGGCGAATTCGGGGATTCTCCTCGCCTTACCCGCCGTTTCTCGGCTCCCCGCGACGTCGAGCTCATGCTGAAGGGGCCTGCTCTGTGCTCCAGGATCAGGTTCGATTCCCGCCTCCAGAAGCCTCAGTACCTCCCCGCCCCGCCCCTCGTCGCCTCCCTGAAGAATCATACATGACACAAGTCATCAAGCAGCCCCTGGCTTCAAGGACAGCTGGCTTCATTCCTAAATAATTCCCTTGATGATTCCATCCCACTGATAAGATTCATCCTCATCACAAGTAATGATCGAATTCCACAGAGGGAGAATTAAAATTCATCTGGGTCACGAACTTGGTGCGTTTCCTTCCAGACTTTTAAAAGGCAGAAATTTAGGGGCTCCTGGCTGGCTCAGTGGGTTAAGCGTCCAACTTCGGCTCAGGTCATGATCTCAAGGTTGGTGAGTTCGAGCCCCGCATCGGGCTCTGTGCTGACAGCTCGCAGCCTGGAGCCTGCTTCGGATTCTGTGTCTCCCTCCCTCTCTCTCTCTCTCTCTCTGCCCCTCTTCTGCTCGTTCTCCGTCTTTCAAAAATGAATACACATTAGAAAAAATTAAAAAAATAAATAAAAGGCAGAGATTTAGGGGATTTGTATTTATAATTATTTCTCCCTCCCCCCCCCTTTACTTACAAGTAATATGTGTTTACTGTAGAGAATTTGGAAATAATGGAAACATAAAAAAAAGAGAATAAAATTCTGCTATAACCTTCCTGTAGATCATCTGCCTTCAGCCTCTCACCTTATTTCCCCATGTTTATTTTGTTTTTGTTTTTTTTCTCTCCACCTACTTATAAGAACATATGTTCCCCTTCAATCTGGGTCACAGGCATCCCTCTCCCTCCTACTGACTGCACTCCACCCATGCTGGCTTTCCATACCCCAAGTTATGGCCCCACCTCAGGGCCTTTGCACACACATACTGTGCCAAACCACCTGGATTGCTTCACCCCCACCCTCATTCTCACTGGTTGGGTCTCAGCTCAGCGTCTCCTCCCCTGCACGGTCCTTCCTGACCCTCCATCCCCGGCTGGCACTCGTGGAAGTTCTCGAGGATTCTTGGATTCATGTCCACCATCGTCTCCACACCCTGATCCCCACAGGCCTGGGCCAGGCCCACCGCACCACCCTCAGTATCCCCTAGAGATGAATATTGACAACTTCGAGTCTCTTAACCTCTCTGAGCTTGAGAAGAGTGTGTCCTGAGCCACGCACCGAGCTACCTGCTTGAGGTGCACATTAACTCTGTCTCTTCCTTCTCCCATCTCTCAGGTGTAGAAACTGAGGCCTGCAGAGGGGGTGAGTGAAGTTGCTCGCATGTTCAAGGTCCCCCACTTTCTCCTGTTTAGGGTCCTTACCAAGGGACACAGTTTTTGCCTCTGTGGCCTACTCTGTACCTGAAGAGGAAGGTTGGAGAAGGGCTTCAGGGCTCCTTGGAACTTTCGGCCCTTGTGACCTCCTAGGGAGACTCTCAGGGCCTCAGTTTACCCTTTCTCTTAAGGAGACGTTGCCTGGGCCTCTCCTTGGAAAGGAGAGCTGGAAAGAGGCTGTCCCTTGAGCTTGTTTAGTGAACATTTGCTGTTCCCTCTTTCTGGAGGGAACAGCTCGTTCTTCAGGTTCCTGCTCAAATGGCACTTCTTCAGAGAGGTTCCCTAGCCTCCGTGGCCAAAGTCAGCCTCTCTCCAATCATTCATTCATACATGTCCTACCATCACAGGGCACTTACTGTGTCCACAGGTCTAGGTGCCGGGGACACCAATCCCTGTCTCTCAGAACTCTCAGATGGCTGATGGATAAACAAGTCAAATAATTATTTCTGATGGGGATGTGTCAGGAGAAGGAGAAATATGGCAACGTGATAGGAAGGTGACCCGAAACGGGAGGTGGGTGTCCATCTGAGATCTGAAGGGGGTGAGAGAGCCAGGCTTGGAAGGAGGTGGGGGAACTGTGCTCCAGGCAGCGGAAACAGCAGATGCAAAGGCCCTGAGGTAGGATTGCACCTGGAAAGAGAGGGAGTATCTGACTGGAGGAGAAAGATGAGACGGGAAGGTAGCTGGCGAGAGGCAGCTGGCTGGAGGGCCTGGGCTGTCCGGTGGAGTCTAGACTTTACTCTGAGTACGGTGGGACTTGGGAGGATTTAAGGCCTCTGTGTCACCAGCTCTGGTCTCCCTTGCTGTCCAGCATTTCCCCCATTCAACCATCCCTAATTCTGGAGTGGAATGCTCTTCCTCAACAATAAATGACTTGCATTATTTTTACTTTAAAATACAAATTCCCAGGGCGCCTGGGTGGCTCAGTCGGTTAAGCATCCGACTTCGGCTCACGTCAGGATTTGGTGGTTCATGGTTTCCAGCCCCACCTGCGGCTCTGCACCGACAGCTCAGAGCCTGCTTCGGATTCTGTGTCTCCCTCTCTCTGTCCCTCCCCTGCTCACGTTCTGTCCCTCCCTCTCTCAAAAATAAATAAACATGAAAAAATACAAATAAATACAAATAAAATAAAATAAAATAAAATAAAGTAAAACACAAATTCCTCTGTGCAGACGCTGGTACACAGTGTTGTGGGCTATTTCTGAGCGCCACCCACGTACAAGCCCAGAGCAAGCGTTTGGGAGGTCAGGGAGCCAAGAAGCCTCACACGTCCTTACCTCCACCGGGGGTGTGGGTGGGCCGGTTCCTGTCCCAGCGCGGTTGGGGCCCCACTGACTGCCGGTCTGGGGGTGGGGGAGATTGGGGGTAAATTTATTTTTGTTTATTTTTTTCTGCTTTTCTGAATTTCCCAACTCTCCGCAGTAGGTTCGTAATACTTTTATAGTGCGATTGGAGGAGAGGGACAAAAATGTTACCCTTAATAAAAATAAATACCAGCGGAACGCGAGGGACGCCCCGAACTTCCAGGGGGCGGGGGAGGGGGGGGCGGCTCCAGGCGCTAAGTTATTCTGGTCTTTAGGCGCCTCCGCAGCTGGCAAGCTTTTTATAAACAGGACGAAACCCACCCCCTGCCATCCCCTCCATCAGCTCCCGGGGAGGAATCAAAGAATCAGGATTCTCTTGGGGCCACGCTCCTCCTGCCGGGTCTGGGGACCGGAGCTGAGGGGCAGGGATCCAAAACGGGGGAAAGGGTCTTGTTCTCCTGCCCCCCCCCCCCATTCTGACATTTCCCCCTCAAGATTTGGGAGGATAAATGAGCAGCTCAGCCCCCAAAGTCTCCAATCTCTTGAGTCTTCTTTCCCCAGATGGAGGGAGTGGGTCCCCTGTCTAAGTCAGTGACCAGGCACGGGTAAAGCATCTTCCAGCCCCATCTTTATGGCTGGGTCTTTGAACCTCGCTCAGACCCTCCCTGTTTCCTGGTTTCTTTTTTTTTTTTTTTTTTTTTTTTTTTTTTTAAATGCAGGCTTTGGGCATTTAGGAGGTAGGCCGTTTCTCTGCCCCACTTCAGCACGGTCTTCGAATTTTTCTCCGGAAAGTGGGGCGCAGGGAGAGGAGGGGTTCCTGTAGTGTCAGCCCCTTCCTTCTTTTCTAGGAAGTGGTTCTCTTGATCCCTATTTCTTCTTTCTTCTTTTTCATCTCAGAAACGGGATCGGGCATCTACCAGCCCGGTCCTCTTTGGGGATCTTACACCTCGGAAATTGGTCTCTCTTGACCCCTATCTCCGCTTTTTCTTCATTTGTACTTATTTTGAACCCCATAAATAGGGGACATGGAGCATCCCTCGGATGTCTGCTCTTTTCTGAAATTGGGAACAGAGTGCTTTTAATAAGAGGTCGCCGTCCGCTGAAGTCTCAGGCCAAAGGCGGGCGGGGGCGGGGTCGGGGTCGGGGAACGGGAACGCCCCCTGAAGACCCAGGCTTAGCAAAGGAAGGCCTCGACCTCTCATCCCTGCAACCATATGGGAACCACTATTGGACAAGAGAAGAAAGGTGATTATCTCTGATCGGCTATTCAGTCCGTCGCTCCGGAGCTTGAGCCAGTGACAGGACGCCACTCGCCCCCGCCTCCATGACGCACAGGGGGCGGAGCAGGTAGGCACCGCCCCCGCGCACTACTGGCTGAGCACACTGGTTCCCGCCCCGTTCGTGGGTTAATCTGCGTGGGAGCCCCGCCCCCTGGCTCTGTGTGCGTCAGTGGGCTACTTCTCCAAGCGCGGCTCCGCCCCAGGATGGCGTCACGGCTACATCTGCATATGAGGCCCCGCCTCACTCTTTGCAGGACGTCACCGCGGACTGCAGGGGCCTGAGCCGCTGCTGCCGCCGCCGCTGCCCCTGTCGCGTAGCCCCATATCAACTCACGGGGGCCCTGTCACCACAGCTGCCGAAAAGTCGCCACCGCTAGGGTCACCACCGCATCGGTGCAGGGCAAGGTGAGTTCCCGGGCGGCCTGGTTCGCCGCCTCAGCGAACACCTACATAACCTTCATTTGACTGAGGGGCTTGCAGGGTAGGGGACGAGGTTGGCTAGGGTCAAATGGGAAGAAGGGTGCGGCGATCACAGCCCTTGTAAGGGTAGGGCCCTGGTTCCCCCAACCTGCCGGAATCTCACCCCCACCCCCCACCCTCGGCCTCTGCGGCGGAGGGGGAGGGGAGGTGAGTGCCTTGCGGGAAGCTTTGCGCGCGGGAGGTTCTGTGCGTGCGCGTGCGCGTGGTGTGAACACACGTGTGCGCGCCCGCCTGTGCCAGCGGGTTTGTGTGCATACCCTTTTGCTTATGTACCAGGGTATGCTCGTGTGACCCTGTGGGTGTCCCGACTCCCGTGAGTGCGTGCTGCACGCGTGTGGAAGGAGACGCATGGACTGTGATGTGCGTGCACGCCGTGTCCATACGTGCACTGGAATGCGTGCCCGCGTGGGTGACGTGTACACGCCCGCATGGGTGGAGGGCGTCCTGCGCACGGGTGGGCTTGTCACATTTGTATATGCGTGTTGGTGTGCAGACAAGTGTCTGCGTCTCTTTCCTGTGCATCGAGTGTATTCGACTCTCATGTGCACACGCGTGTACGGGTGTGTTCCCTGCTGCGTGCACGTGAACGTGTGCACGCCCCGTGCCTGTCACATGACCAGCTGCTTTAGCCCGATCTCTCCTATCTTGGGAGTCTAGGGGAAGGGGGTGCTGCGACTCGCATCCCCGCGGGATCGTACACGCGTGTGCACGTGCGCCCGAGCAGCTCCGTTCTGAGGAACATGAATGATTGATGGGGGGCGGGGCCGGCTGCAGTCACCCCTACCCACCTAGCCTTAGGGTTTAGGATTACAGTCGGACCTGGGACCTGGGCCGAGGGCGTGCTGGAGGGGCTTGCTGGGGTGTCCCTACCCCCACCTCTCTGAGCTCCTCCTCTGACACTTCCGGCCTTTCAAGGTCACCGCCGTCCTTTGCCACGGCCCCACCATTAGCACTGGGGCTTCTAATGAGATAAGGGTAATCTCAAAACACTAGTCCCCCTCAAGAGCTCTGGAGTTCTCTGCACCCTGTGCCTGGGGCTTAGGCAGTTGGTGGTGGAAGGGGACTCCTCAGCCTCACCTACACCCCACACACCCAGATGGCGTCCGCCACAGACTCACGCTATGGGCAGAAGGAGTCCTCGGACCAGAACTTCGACTACATGTTCAAGATCCTCATCATTGGCAACAGCAGCGTGGGCAAGACGTCTTTCCTATTCCGCTATGCAGACGATTCCTTCACGCCTGCTTTTGTCAGCACTGTGGGCATAGACTTCAAGGTCAAGACCATCTACCGCAACGACAAGAGGATCAAGCTGCAGATCTGGGTGGGTCCAGCTGGGGAGCTCCTGTCTCTCACTTGCCCTTCCCAGAAAAGCAGCCCCAGCTTTGTCTGTTCCCTGTCTGGATTCATTCATTCACACACTGGGCATTTATCAGGTGCCTCCTGTGTGTCCGGGGGCTAGAGGCCCAGAATAGAGTGCTGTTGTTCTCGCATGGGTGCCTAATCACTGCTCTCTGGGTGTGGGGAAGGAGCAAATGCTGGGTCCTTTCCTATGCCTTGCTATTGTCAAGAGCATCACTTGGCTTGGTGCCTCAGTTTCCCCATCTTTAAGCTCTTTCACACGAGTCTGTATTCGGTTTCAGCTGGATCTTGGCCCCCCAACCTCGTTCCCTGGGACAGGAGCCGGCACCTTCCCCAGGGTCTACTGGTCACCTCCCTTAACCCCATAGAGGCCTGAGGGAACCTGTTAAATCCCAAGTCAGAGCCTTCCCTTCTCTGTTTCTTGCTCTCCCATGGCCCCTACCTCACTCCGGGTAAAACCCATACCTGTCCCCTGGCTTAGGAGTACCCCCCTCTCCCCCGGTGTGGGAGCCCCTGCCTGGTCGGTCTCCTTCCACCTCCTTACCGTTCCTCAGATGTTCCAGGCACAGACCCACTTCAGGGCCGTTGCCTGGGCTGTGCCTTTTTTTTTTTTTTTTTTTTTTTCAACGTTTTTTATTTTATTTTTGGGACAGAGAGAGACAGAGCATGAACGGGGGAGGGGCAGAGAGAGAGGGAGACACAGAATTGGAAACAGGCTCCAGGTTCCGAGCCATCAGCCCAGAGCCCGACGCGGGGCTCGAACTCACGGACCGCGAGATCGTGACCTGGCTGAAGTCGGACACTTAACCGACTGCGCCACCCAGGCGCCCCTGGGCTGTGCCTTTTGCCTGGATTGTCTCTCCCTTAATCCCCACATGGGTCCCTCCTCCTTTCCTTCAGCTTTTAAAACCATACCCTCGCCTGCACTGCCTGTCCTTCCTTGTCCAACTTTATCTTTCTCCTCGGTCTTTATCACCCTCCAACATAGGATACGTTTTCTTCTTTTTTATGTGTTTATCGTCTGTTTCCTATCCCGGGTTGTCAGTTTCACAAGGCAGTGATTTTTGTCCATTTTGTTAACGGCTGTGCCCCCAGTGCCCCGCACAGGGTGTGGCACAGGTCACTGCCCAGGTATGTTGAAGGAGTGATGGAATGATTCTGTAGGTGCCTGCCTCTGGAGGATGATGGAGCACGATGTACGTGGCCAGTCTGCTTTCCCTGAGCCACCTCTGGTCCCCAGGGGGGCTGGGCTGGACAACCTCAGGGCTTATTTCCATTCTGAGGAGCTTATGTGTGGGTCCTCTCTGACCCCTGTCTTTTCTTCCCCAGGACACAGCAGGGCAAGAGCGATACCGGACCATCACCACGGCCTACTACCGGGGTGCCATGGGCTTTATCCTCATGTATGACATTACCAACGAGGAGTCCTTCAACGCCGTGCAGGACTGGTGAGCACACCCCATCCCCTCGCAGACTGTCTTCAGAACTGGGTTTGATGCGAAGCCCCAGCTGCCCTGGCAGAAATGTAAATACAATACTAGATTCTCAGACCTGCCGTCAGTCTGTAATCATTAAAGCTTGGTAGCATTGGCTCGAACTAAGGGGAAAAAAAAGGGTTTCATTTCAGATGGAAGAATGAAATATGAAATATGTAGAGAGAAAAAGTCAGGGCGGGGGCAGAGAATAGGACAGTTCTCATAGGCGAAAGGATATAAACGTTTACGTTCCTGCCCAAAGTAATGCTAAGTTTTAAGGAAATTTCTGAGTTTGCAGAGGAGGGAGAAATTCTCTCTGGGGGACAGGGATCTGGGAAGGAGGGCTGCTTGAAAGGGGTTTCGAAGGTCTGGGAGCCTCAGAAGCGTGTTCCTGGCAGGACACAGGCTGGAAGGAGGGACCAAGTCTGCCAAGTTCAAGGAATAATCAGGAGGTGGGGGACTAGAGTGGGGTGAGGGAGGGAGGAGACAAAAGGATCCTCCCAGCCCTGACCCCACCTGTCACCGCCTCCTCCAGGTCGACCCAGATCAAGACCTACTCATGGGACAATGCCCAGGTGCTGCTGGTGGGGAACAAGTGTGACATGGAAGATGAACGGGTGGTGTCGTCAGAACGTGGCCGGCAGTTGGCTGACCACCTTGGTGAGTGCCTCGTGGGGCCGCACATCTCCAGGCTAGGAAAGCGACAGCGAGGCCCTGAAAGGGAGGGGACGCGTCCAAGATCTCACGGCAGAGCCAGGACAGGGCCTGGATTTGAATGCAGACAATTCACACTTTCTGCAAATGGCCCTGATCCAGGAGCCGTGAGATGGATCTTGATGGATGCATAGGAGTTCACCAGGCAGGGAATTACTGATTCATTCGGATCCCCTCGCTGCCCGGCCTCCTGTCGGGTTGCTGGGCCTGAAGGACCTCATTTTACGGGGGGCTGGGCTGGGGGAGTGCCTGGGGAGGGGGGCAAGCTCTACCTGGAGTAGGGAAGACCTGGAGGAAGGCACTGGATCTGGTGCTTGAGCAAAGGGTGCTCTCTCGGGCAGAGGGAACAACTTAGGCAAAGGCCACAGGTGGGGGAGATCGTGGGTGTTTTGGCGAGTCATTTCACACGGCTGGGCCACGGGGGCCACTCGGGAGGAAACGTGGCCGATCGTGCAGGGTCCGAACCACACGGATCCTCCGGAGAGGCCGCAGGGAACCAGAGGGTACGTAAGCGGGGGAGGGCACGGGCGGATGGGAATGTCACATGCTGCCAGGGTCAGTGCACAGGCTGGGTCGGCCGGCGGGAGCAAGGAAGTAGGTCTTGCCAGGGGCCTGGAGACCAGAAGGGACCGTCTGAGGGTGCGGGAAGGAATACGAGCAACAGGGCCCACCCGGCCTAGTGTTGCTTCCCTAGAGGGCTTGTTGGTGCCTTTGACAGGTGGTCGGCACTGGGGATCTCCAGATGTTCCCTGCCCTCAGAGAAGGGGCTCTGGGAGGCAGAAGACCAGGGTCCTCACCCCTCCCTTCCCAAACCACAGGCTTTGAGTTCTTTGAGGCAAGCGCCAAGGACAACATTAATGTCAAGCAGACCTTTGAGCGCCTGGTGGACGTCATCTGTGAGAAGATGTCCGAGTCATTGGACACGGCCGACCCTGCAGTCACGGGTGCCAAGCAGGGCCCACAGCTCACGGACCAGCAGGCGCCTCCGCACCAGGACTGCGCCTGCTGAGAGCTGCCCTGCCCCCACCCCCGCCCTCCCCAACCCCCGGGCCTGATCCAGCCCCCACTGGCCGAGGGCACGAGACCTCTGCCCCCACTTGGCCCCTCACCCTTATTTATTATTGTAGTTATTTATTTATTTATTGGAGATGTCCCCCAGGGGCACGGGCTCCCTGCCCATCCCACGTCCCACCCTGTACATACAGCCCTGTCCCCACTCTGCCGTGGCGTGTCGTGGCCCTGTGAACTCACCGCTTCCCCTCCTCTCAAGACCCCACCTTTTTTAAAATTCACCCCCCATCGAGAGTTACTGGTTTTGAAGAGGGGGCCCGATGACACCCCAGGGCAGGCTCATTGGGTGACGGGAGGTAGTCTGGTTGGCCAGCCTCTTGGCTGTGACTCGCTGGGCCAAGGCCACTCTGGGGGGGGGGGGGGGTCTCAGCATGGACCATGGGGTGGATCAGAGCCAGGCAGTGACCCACCTGGCTCCTCACCCCCCAAAGTTTTACCCTTTTTTAGAGGTGAGGGCTGCTGTGGGTACTCGCCACCCTGGGACCCCCCCCCGAAACACCAGACCTGCTCGGACGTCATGAGTGTCAAACGTGCCCCTCGGATCCCCAGGAGATGTCATGACCACACTACACACACCCAATAAAGTGAATGGATGACGCCATGTCCCTATGAGTGCCGGCCTGCCAACGGTGGCCTTGGTCATCCACAGCAATTTCAATGACAAGATAATTTAATAGAATTTCCACAGCCCGTGACCCGAGCAGGATACTGGAAGCCACTCGGTCCCGCCTAAGCCCCCAGATTCTGGAGGTCAACTCCAGGCTCGGCCCTGCTCTAAGGGCATGGGCTGTGTCCCCACCTTGGGCCCAGGGTCCGTCCGTGCAAGAAGGTCTGGTCACACACCCCTCTGGACTCCTCGTCGCCAAGTGAGCCCTCATCCTCCAGTCTTGTGGCTGGGCTCAATCTTGCGGGAAAGACTCAGCAGGGACCTGGCCAAGGTCACATCAAACAGCAGAGAGGGGCTCGGTCTTTACCCTGCTGGTGATCAGCTCCCCACCCACCTACTGTGGTTTGTGGACTGTCACAGGCACAGGAGGACCTCACCGTGGAGTGCAGATGCATTGCCGTTGGGGGTTCACACATGTGGCCCCTGAGGAGTCCCCTGGGTGCCTGGTGCACCCACCGTGCTCACCCGGTACTTCAGGTAGGAGAGGTACGTGTCCCAGCCCAGCGTCAGGCCATTGATGTAGGTGACTCGGAACTGGCTGGGCACGAAGAGAAAGTTCACCAGCTGCGCGGCTGGCCAAACGCACCAGTCGGCCTGAGGGGAGGGGCGGAGTGTGGTCAGGGGCAGGGCCTTGAGGGCGTGGCCGCGAGGGAAGGGCGGGGCCCGAGGGGGTGGGCGTTGCCCACCTTGTAGAATTCCCAGAACTTGTCCCGCAGCTCCTGGCAGCTCTCATCCAGGGTTTGGCCCTCCAGGCAGCCAAGGCCTGGGAAGGAAACCAAAAAATGGGAGTGTCAGAGGCTGGGGAGTACCGGTGATAGAGTAGATGGGGCAGGAGCCCTGAAGGTCAGTGTCCCCGGCAGACAGACCATGTTTTAAAAGCCTTGTGGCGGGAAGGGCCACACACAGCAGAGTGGCTGGGGCGGAGAACAAGTCGGTTCCAGTGAGGGAGAGGTTATAAATAAACGCGCACCCCAAAGGATGAAAATGCACCCTTCCTGAGGCTGTTTTATTTCCTGCCTTCCACAGAGGAAACAGCCTGGGGGGAAGGGGTGGGGAGGATGGGGGAAACTCATCCTAGAGTCAAGGGCTGGATGACTGCACCCCATCAACATCAACCCCCCGCACCCCATCAACATCAACCCCAGCCCCAGCAACTCTTCCTTCAGCCCCAGGGCCTTTACACGGGCAGTTCTTCATGCCTGCTGGTTCCTTCAGGTCTCAGCTGAGTGTCCTCTCCTTTGGGCAGCCCTCCCAGCCATTGCCTTGGGCCCACCTGATCCTGTCCCCATCCCTCCAACACTAAGGATCATTGTCTGATTCTGCCGTTCATACCTGCCCCCGACGGGTCTGTCCTGTTACCACTGGGACACAGCACCCAGGCCCGAGCCACTCACAGAAGAGCACGTCAGAAAGCCACCTCAGCCTCCTTCTTAACACAAAGCTGGCTATGCCCCTCCTGACGTACGGAGGGGCAAAGCCCAAGCTCACAAGGCTCCTTACCTAAGAAGTACCAGACGCCTAGCATGGGAGAGGCCACCAGCTGGTCGATGAGGACCTTCCTGAGGACGTTTGGGAGGCCACGGAGGCCGGACGCTGGGAGCAGGTGGTCCAGCCAGAGGTACCAGTAGTGCAGGAAGGGGCCCATACTGCAGCCCACTGCAAACATGCTAGCTGAGAGCAGTCCAAGAGTCGGGGAGGGGCGGGGGGGGGGGGGCGGGCACGTCAGGCCAGCAAATCCCCCCATCCATTCCCTCCCTGGTTAACCTGAAGCTCTCCCTGAGCCCAGCCGGACGATCTTCCATGACAAGCCCCACTGCCAGGCACCGTCCCAGTGGCTCCTCTCCCGTTTTCTCTCATCCCCTTCACCACCCTCTGAGCAGGTTCTACCGCTGCCCTGCTCTCCGGACGAGGAAACAGGCACAGCGGGTTGGGAAGCGTGGGGCCAGGGCACAATCCCAGGCTGACTGGGTCCGGAGGCCGAGCTCTCGACTACCCTGGGTGCGGTTTGGTCTCTGTGCAGAAGGGAGGGAAGCTGACAAGGGGATGAGTGGGGACGAGGCCTGGCGGGTGGAAGTGGACAGAAACTGGATATGGAAGGAGGCAGGGACCAGGAAGTAGGGCGAGATGGGAGACCTGGAGTGGGGACGGGACAGAAACCCCGAGGTGGAGACCCGAGGATGGGTTTTGAGGGTCTCGGTGCACGCCAAGGTCAAGGGTCCTGCCGGGAATTAGGGCCACGGGTCAGGGATCTCCAAATCTGAGGTTGGGGCCAAAGATCCTCCGGGGCCAGGGGCCAGTATAGCGCCGGCCTCCTCACCTGAGCGCCGCGGGTCGAATTTCTGGCCAGGCCGGGCGCGGACCTCCCAGGATTGGCGCACGCCGTCCCCGGCCGCCATGAGAGCACCGCAGCCCAGCGTGTTGGTGACGAGCAGCGCACGACCTTGGAACAGGGGCTGCCCCACGGCCCACAGACCGCGCAGCCAGCGCTTGCCGCCGGAAGCCATAGCCCGCCGCTACTCTGGAACCCGCGCCGGGATCACCGCCCTCCCGGTGCTGGCCAATCGCACTCTGTCTTCGCTTTCTGCACGCCCGCCCCAGTCCTCGCCAATCACTGACCGCAGGTCGCTCAATTTTGCGGGCCTCGAGAGGTATTAGCCAATAAAAGACCGGCATCCCATCGCCGGGCCGGTCGCTGACTGAAGCCAGTCGTTGCCTTCCGCACCTTACGGACCAATCGCAAATAGGCGTCTCACTGCAACACGCATATCAAAGGCTGACTGTCCCTCGTTTCCCCGCCCCTTTCTGCGCCGACCAATGGACAGCCGTCGCCACACTCTTACCGACCAACCCACTACTGCACTGACCAATCACAGACAAGCGTTATGCCGGCGAATCACTGCCGGCTGTCCCGCCTCCTGTGTTGAGATGGTCAATTTTGTTCTCATTTTTAGTTGCCCTCCAGGTTCTCAGATAATCCCGGAATTCCTGAGAAGGAATGCGACCCGTGACCACGACCGCTCCCGCGGCAGAAATCTAATCCCGCAGAGACTCACGGAACTGGGGGAGAGATACAGTTCTGATACGCGCGCGGCCCAGTTAGAGGCTGATCCGGACATTGACCTTGGTCCTGACTTCAGCTGGGTATCTGACCTCAGTTCCAGAATAATAACAATTAAAACGTTAGGCACCGTTCTGGGCACATTACATGCATTAATTTATTTCCCAGCAGTTATACAAACAATTATATCCCTATTTTACCTCCCGTGTTCCTGTAGGGGAAAATAGGAGTTTCAGTGGAAAGCTGTGGCTTGGAAGGAGCCAGGGTGTCGCAAACTGTGGCCTGTGGGCCAAATCCTGTTGCTGTTTTTGTGAGGCTCACGAGCTAAAAATGTTTCTTACATTTTTTTAAGTGTGTGAAATAGTTGAAATAAAATTTCTGGACGCGAGAGAATCCGTTTTGAAGCTCCATTTTACTTTCCAACTAGTGAACTCTTGAGCTGGGCTGGACAGCAATCGTTTTACCAGCAGATGCTCATAAAATTTTTAAGAGTAATTGGCATTCGGATCATATGGAGAAAGTAAATTAATAAATACCAGGGACAGTTTCATTTGATCACACCAATAAAATAACAATAGTAATCAGAAGTGACTCAACTGGTCAGCACCAAATTAGCAGGGTTTTTTTTTCTCCTTTATCTAAATCATGTAATTACCGTTTTCTTCTTTCTCATAAAATCCGTTTGCTTCCCCACATGAGAGGGACACTTTTCTGGTTACTCAGGAATCTGTGCTTCCTGAAGTGTAATTCTGGGACCCCGGATTAAAGCCTTTGTTCCTTTTCAGTTTCACCTCCTTTTCTCAGTTTACAAATCGTTGGGGAAACAAATCAAAATAAGATTCCGTAACATGAAAATTACACGAAAATCAAATTTCTGGATCCGTAAATAAAATTCTATTGGAACGGAGACATGCTCATTCGTTTCTGTATTGTCTACCCTCACTACAATGAGTAGTCGCAACAAAGACTGTGGTCTGCAACAACTAAACTATTTTGCTATATGCCCCTATACAATAAAAAAATTATTGGGGCGCTGGCTGGCTCAGCTGGTGGAGCGTATGGCTCTCGAACTTCGGGTTGTGAGTTTGAGCCCCACTTTGTGGAGATTACTTAAAAATAAAATCTAAGTTTTAAAAAAATGTTTTTTAAACCCTTCAGGGGTTTCTGATTTTGATTTCTATGGAAGATTTTTTATAAACTCTGTAGTTACATGATTACAGGGAAAAATAATTTTTGCTTCGAGACATGCAAATTAATTCAGCCAGGTGGAGAGACACTTCCCCTAATCTTTGTTCCATTAATTTGCACATTTATTTTACTATTCCTAATTTGCTTCTTGTTTGGATCCCTTCTGAAAGGGTTTTAACATCTGACCGGTTCTCCTCATTAATAATGAGTTAACATGGGGCGCCTGGGTGGCTCAGTCGGTTGAGTGTCTGACTTCAGCTCAGGTCATGATCGCACGGTCCGTGAGTTCCCGCCCAGAGTCAGGCCCAAGTCAGGCTCTGTGCTGGCAGTTCAGCTCAGAGCCTGGAGCCCTGCTTCAGGTTCTGTGTCTTCCTCTCTCTCTCTCTCTGCCCCTTCCCCACTTGCACTCTGTCTCTCTCTCTCTCTCAAAAATAAAATAAAATAAAAACATTAAAAAATGTACAATTTCCCGTGCTTTAAAAAAATAATGAGTTAATAATTTTTAACATGTGCTCATTTTTTTTTATCTGTAGGAGGGTTGTGATTTTAGCTTTTTCTTTCTTTCTTTCTTTCTTTCTTTCTTTCTTTCTTTCTTTCTTTCTTTCTTTCTTTCTTTCTTTCTTTCTTTCTTTCTTTCTTTCTTTCTTTCTTTCTTTCTTTCTTTTTTTTTTTGGAAAATTGTCCTTTGGCACTCCCTATTGCTGTCAAGTGCCACAGCCCGGTATTCCAGGCAGTAGATTTTACTGCATCTTGGTGGCCCAAAATGGCCCAAAGGTGGGGAAAACATCACACTGTTCACAGGACAGAGTCAGGTAGGCTTTGTCAATAGACAAGTACATTTCATGGTGGCTAAAGTTGTGGTGACTCCCAAGGGGTAAGATAATTTCACTGTTTATTGTTCTCGCCTTTGTTCTCCTCTCTATAGATGTGTGCTTTGCTTTTGATGCCTTTATGATGGATATTGTCACCTGCATTGGGGGTGTGGGAGTCTGGGAATCTGGCTTTATGGTCTGACCATTTGATAATTTCTATCGGAAGATTCCTAGTTGCTGGCTGAGAGACAATGGGAGATCAATGAATAATTTCATAGAAAAGGGCGTCTGAGCGGCTCAGTTGGTTAAACATCCGACTCTTGGGGCGCCTGGGTGGCTCGGTCGGTTAAGCGTCCGACTTCGGCTCAGGTCATGATCTCGCGGTCCGTGAGTTCGAGCCCCGCGTCGGGCTCGGGGCTGACAGCTCAGAGCCTGGAGCCTGTTTCGGATTCTGTGTCTCCCTCTCCCTCTGCTCCTCCCCTGATTGCACTCTCTCTCTCTCCAAAATAATAATAATAGTAACTTCATAAAAAAAGAAATTAAGGACCCGTCAGGAAGAAGAGCTTTTGCTCTCTGGCCCTGTGATATAACCACACAAAAAATATGCCTTTCTGGCAGATCGATTCTTTTGCAAAACAGCAAGGTGCATAAAGGGTACTCTGAGCTCCCTTTTTCTTCCTGAAAACAGGAGATAACATTTCCAAGCGGAAGGTGGCCTCCCTGTACCAGGAGGAAGAAACACCCTTATCCCCAGAGAGGGGGAGTTGAGGCTGAGGGAACCTGTACAAACAAACCTTGTTAAAATAACTTCTCTCCTTGTAGTCTCCCTATATACTTTAGTTGCTTTTCCATCATTGCCTCCCTGTGTTCAACCTAGTAAAGAAGCACTTGGGCCTAATTATTTCTCGAGTCTTCCTTTTTCTCATAAGGGCTCCCACGTGTGTGTAAATAAAACCCACATGCTTTCAATCTGCCTGGTGTTAGTCTCAGCCGGAGGCTGTCCTGCTTAGTCACGAGGATGGTATAACGTTGGCTGGGACTCCGTTGGCTCTGGGGTCTGCAGTTGGGAGGTCCTGGGGCCTGATGAAGCCAGCAGTAGGTAGGATTTCTTACCTCGTTTGCCTTCTGGATCTCTGGCTCTAGTGCCTGGTGGGGAGAGGATGGTAAAAATTTCTCTTTGTTCCCTTCTGGGTTCCGATTGGCGAGAGGAAAGCATTCGGAAGGGCTAGTTCTTTGGATCCTGCGTGACTCTTGTAAATTTGGTTTTGAAGGGCGCCTGGCGGGGCCTCAGTCGGTTTGGTATCTCAAGTTTGGCTCTGGTCATGATCTCCCGGTTCAGGCCCCAAGTTCAGTTCAGCTCTGCTCTGATTGCCTGGAGCCCTCTTGCGATCCTCTGTCTCCCTCTCTCTGTCTCTCCTCCGCTTGCTCTCTGTCTGTCTGTTTCAAAAAAAATAAATAATAAGGGGCGCCTGGATGGCGCAGTCGGTTAAGCGTCCGACTTCAGCCAGGTCACGATCTCGCAGTCCGTGAGTTCGAGCCCCGCGTCAGGCTCTGGGCTGATGGCTCGGAGCCTGGAGCCTGTTTCCGATGCTGTGTCTCCCTCTCTCTCTGCCCCTCCCCCGTTCATGCTCTGTCTCTCTCTGTCCCAAAAATAAATAAAAAAAAAACGTTGAAAAAAAAAATTAAAAAAAAAAATAAATAAATAATAAAAATAAACTTCAAAAATGTTCTGGTTTTGGGTACCCGCTTGTTAATCCCTCCCTCCCAGCTGTTGTTTTCCTGTTTGTCCCCTTTTGTGAGCTGAAAGCTTGGCTTGATTCTCTGCCTGCCTGTTGTCAGGTCTGTGTGCTGCAGGGGACCAACCATCAGGTTAGGAGCCCTGAGAACATGTCAAGGGCCAGCCAGAAACGTGGGTCGCACCCCATTTGTGGTTAGGGTCGTTGCCAGCTCTCTGGAGAATGTCTGTCCTGTTGGCTGTCTTTGAGAGTGGCTCTGGATCTTGGGAAGAATGCACTTTTGTGCCCTCCTTGGGGACACCTCTTATGTCCCTGGTTAGGTCATAAAAGGCTTTGGTTTGGGTTTTTTTTTTTTTTTTTTACATTTATTCATTTTTTTTTTTAACGTTTATTTATTTATTTATTTATTTTTTTTTAATTTTTTTTTCAAAGTTTTTTATTTATTTTTGGGACAGAGAGAGACAGAGCATGAACGGGGGAGGGGCAGAGAGAGAGGGAGACACAGAATCGGAAACAGGCTCCAGGCTCCGAGCCATCAGCCCAGAGCCTGATGCGGGGCTCGAACTCACGGACCGCGAGATCGTGACCTGGCTGAAGTCGGACGCTTAACCGACTGCGCCACCCAGGCGCCCCTATTTATTTTTTGAGACAGAGAGAGACAGAGCATGAACGGGGAAGGGTCAGAGAGAGGGAGACACAGAATCTGAAACAGGCTCCAGGCTCTGAGCTGTCAGCACAGAGCCCGACGCGGGGCTTGAACTCACGGACCGCGAGATCATGACCTGAGCCGAAGTCGGCCGCTTAACCGACTGAGCCACCCAGGTGCCCCTACGTTTATTCATTTTTTGAGAGACAGCGAACGGAGGAGGGGCAGAGAGAGAGAGAGACATACACACACAGAATATGAGGCAGGCTCCAGGCTCTGAGCTGTCAGCACAGAGCCCGACACAGGGCTCGAACCCACGAGCTGAGAGATCATGATCTGAGCTGAAGTCGGACGCTTAACCGACTAAACCACCCAGGTGCCTCCGGGTTTGGGTTTTGAATCACTTGGAACAGGTATGCTTCTGTTTAAAAAAATAATAATGAGATTTCAATAGCGCCAGAAAAATTTACTGTTTGAGCTGAAGCCTGATAAGATATTTAAAAGGACTTTTTTTTTCATTCTTCTTCTTTTTTTTTTTTAATTTTTTTTAACGTTTATTTATTTTTGAGACAGAGAGAGACAGAGCATGAATGGGGGAGGGTCACAGAGAGAGGGAGGCACAGAATCTGAAACAGGCTCCAGGCTCTGAGCTGTCAGCACAGAGCCCGACGCGGGGCTTGAACTCACGGACCGCGAGATCATGACCTGAGCCGAAGTTGGCCGCTTAACCGACTGAGCCACCCAGGCGCCCCTATCTTATTTATTTTAGAGAGAGAACGTGAGTGAGTGAGGGGCAGAGAGAGAGAGGGAGAGTGAGTGAGGAGCCTGGAGCGGGTCTCGAACTCACGAACCGTGAAATCACGACCTGAGCAGAAGTCGGATGCTTCAGCAACTGAGCCACCCAGATGCCCTTTAACTGACCTTTTAAAAAAATGCTTACATAAGTTAAGATTAGTCAAACGAGGTCGTTATCTCTGCGTTTAAGATTATAAAATGATAAATTCAACCCTAAGAACAAAACATATGATAAAAGTGAATGGTTTGCTTATATCAAGCATGATACTAAATAAAAAAGGAAGAGAGTCAGATGTTTAACTTTGTAGGTTCTTTGAGTCTGTGATTTTTTTTTTTTTTTTTCAGAGAGTGCAAGTGGGGAGGGATGGGGACGGGGGAGAGAGAGAGAGGGAGAGGGAGAGAGAATTTTAAGCAGGCTCCATGCTCATAGTGGATCAGAGTTGCACGCTCCACGGACTGAGCTACCCAGGTGTCCTGTGTCTGTGATTAAAAAAAATTTTTTTTAACGTTTATTTATTTATTTATTTATTTTTTAATTTTTTTTTTCAACGTTTTTAATTTATTTTTGGGACAGAGAGAGACAGAGCATGAACAGGGGAGGGGCAGAGAGAGAGGGAGACACAGAATCGGAAACAGGCTCCAGGCTCCGAGCCATCAGCCCAGAGCCTGACGCGGGGCTCGAACTCACGGACCGCGAGATCGTGACCTGGCTGAAGTCGGACGCTTAACCGACTGCGCCACCCAGGCGCCCCACGTTTATTTATTTTTGAGAGAGAGAGACAGAGCATGAGCAGGGGAGGGGCAGAGAGATGGGGAGACACAGAATCTGAAACAGCTCCAGGCTCTGAGCTGTCAGCACAGAGCCCGACGTGGGGCTCGAACTCACGGACCGCGAGATCATGACCTGAGACGAAGTCGGTGGCTCAAGCGACCGAGCCACCCAGGCACCCCTGTGATTTTTGGTACTTTCCTGATTCATCAACAAGAAAGATAACTTAGGATGCGGCTAGATGTTTCATGACTCATATGTTCACAAGTGATCTAAGCATAATTTTTAAAAACGAGTAAGTTAAAAACATGTAAGTGGGATAAAAGTTTATGAGTGAGTGTTTTGGACCTAATTACGTCTTATGAAAAGTTTGCTCAAAAATAGTTTGCCAAATCTTTTGGGAAACTTGGAACCTTGAAGTTTTGCTAAGTTAGATGGTGGATGTTCGTGGAATATCTAGATCCTTTCCAGATAAGATAAAATACTGAAACGTTACTTACTAAACCTATTGAAGATAGTCCCCTTTGGCTCCTGAATTTTTACAGAGGGTCTAAAGATATTTGGGCCAGTTTGTGAACATGACCTTTGTCCCATTGAAATATTGTACTGTAAGAAAGCATACGCCTCTAGATATTATGAAATGGTGGATTTACAGATTTGCTGATCTAGGGCAGAATGTTGGCCTGTTCTCCGGTTTACAATTGCTGGCTTCCTGGTTTTCACTGGGAATTAGTGGTATATTATAATTGGTATAAGAAAACAAAACTATTATTAATCAGAGTATAGAAAAAAAAAACCCTATATAAAGAATGCAAGGAAAATAGGATGTGTTTTGGTAGGAAATGTACGAGGTGTGAAGGGTAAAGGAGAGTAATTTTGTCCTAGTTAAAGGTACTTAAAGATTGTTTCGGGGTGCCTGGGTGACTCAGTCGGTTAAGCCTCTGACTTTGGCTCAGGTCACGATCTCACAGTTCGTGGGTTCCAGCCCCACGTCGGGCTCTGGGCTGACAGCTCAGAGGCTGGATCCTGCTTCAGATTCTGTGTCTCCCTCTGTCTCTGTGCCATACCCCCCACCCCCATGGTCTCTCTCTCTCTGTCTCTCAAAAAATGAATAAATGTTAAAAAAAATTAAAAAAAATTTTTTTAAATAAGAGGGGGGCTCCTTGCTGGCTCAGTTGGTAGAACATGGGACTCTTGATCTCAGGGTTGTGAGTTCGAGCCCCACATTGGGTGTAGAGATTACTGAAAAATAAAATCTTTACAAAAAAAATACGAACGAGGAAAACAAAGAATGGAAACCTAAGTAGATATAGAAAGTTGGAGAGGGAGAAAGAGAGGGAGAGAATTTTATCTTGTGCAGTCAAGTTGTCAAAAATCAAATGGATTTATTAGAAGGGTTTTAACAATGAGCTTCAATATCAATAGTGTACCTATGCAAACTGGATTATTTTTTTGCTTTCTCTGTTAGTTTTTTTTTTTTTTTAATGTGTATTTATTTTTGAAGGAGAGAGAGACAGATCCCTGCTTGGGATTCTCTCTCTCCCCCTCTCTCTGTCCCTTCCCTACTCTCTCACACACTCTCTCTCTCAAAATACATAAAAACTGGGGTGGCTGGGTGACTCAGTTAAGTGGCCGACTTTGGCTCAGGTCACCATCTCACGGTTGGTGAATTCGAGCCCCTCATAGGGTTTGCTGCTGTCAGCACAGAGCCTGCTTCGGATCTTCTGTCCCCCTCTCTCTCTGCCCCTCCCCTGCTCATGCACCCCTCTCTAAAAACTAAATAAACATTTATTTTCATTTTTTATTTAAAAAATTAAAAAAAAAATTTTTTTAACGTTTATTTATTTTTGAGGCCGAGACAGAGTGTGAGCGAGGGAGGGGCAGAGAGAGAGGGAGACACAGAATCTGAAGCAGGCTCCAGGCTCTGAGCTGTCAGCACAGAGCCCCACGCGGGGCTCAAACCCACAAACCAGGAGATCGTGACCTGAGCGGAGGTCAGACGCTTAACCGAGCCACCCAGGCGCCCCACTAAATAAACATTTAAAAACAAAACAAAATAAATAAACTGAAACAAAAAAGGGACTTAGTATGAAAAAAAAAAGAACAAAGAAGGTCTCATTAAGATTGCTCATATCCCTTACACGTTGAAATGATAATGTATCAGATCCATATCAGGTTAAATAAAACCTCAGGTTAAATAAAATCTATTAAAAAAAAAAAAACAAAAACTTAAGTGATGAATTACTAGGTTTTACTCCTGAAACGAATACTACACTGTATGTTCATTAAATTGATTTTAAATAAATAATAAATAAAAGTAAAACAAAAAAAAACTGGGAGTAAAAAAAAACGTGTTACCCCCTCCCGCCACTTTGAGAAAGTGAAAGTCATTTTTACTTCCATTTGCACAATCATTTCAAGATTTCTCATTTATAAACCTCCCTGTTCTTTGAATGCTTCTTTGAACATCTAACCAGGTTTCTTCATTAACCATGAATGAAATAAAATTTTTAACATGTAATCATTTTGTATCAGTCTAAGAATCCTTTTTTTTTTTTTTTTTGAAAAGTATCTTGGGGCGCCTGGGTGGCTCAGTTGGTTAAGCGTCCGACTCTTGGTTTGGGCTCAGGTCATGATCTCACGGTTGTGAGATCGAGCCCTGCATCGGGCTCCACACTGAGTGGGGAGTCTGCTTAAGGTTCTCTCTCCCTCTTCTTCTGCTCCTCTCCACCCGGGTGTCTCTCTCTCTCTCTCTCTCTCTCTCTCTCTCTCTCTCTCTCTCAAAAACCAAAACCAAGACACTTTTAAGGTATCCTATAATATGTCCTGGTGTTCTCAGCCTGGCCTCAACTTGGCATTATAGTTCCAGATTTTTTTTTTCTTTTTTTGAGAGAGGGCGCAAGTGAGCAAGGGACAGAGAGGGGCAGAGAGAGAGGGAGACAGAGAGAAGTGGGACTCACCCGAAGTGGGGCTCAAGCTAACCTGATGCGGGACTCGAACTCACCAACCGTGAGATCATGACCTGAGCCAAAGTCAGATGCTTAACCGACTGAGCCACCCAGGCGCCCACAGCTCCAGATTTTGCTGCTGGCTTGGTCTTTGCACTCTGTTCCTCTTGCCTGGAATGCGGGGATCCACCCCCCTGCCACTAGTGAACGCATTCTTCGAAACTCCCTAGACAAGATCCCTGCTCCACCTTCTGGCTCAACTCCTATTAGTGCGGGGTCAGCAAAAGGGAACAGTTAGTGTTGTGGGTTGAATTAATGAATACCTCCTCTGCCCAATGAACTCCTACTCACCCTTCAGAACCCGAGCCCCAGTGCCCCTATTCCTACGCAGAGCCTTCACTCTCTCTCTGGGGTCCTCCTGCCCTGGTGCCTCCCTCTGGCCCATCTCTGCTCCCTGTGGGACCAGGAACGTCTGTCCGGCTCTGCATTCCCTAGAAAGGAGACTTCTCAGGGGTCTCGGCATGGTGTTGGCCGGAAGAGAGAGATCTGCGAACTTATCAAATGAATCACAACATCCAGAAGTGTTTATTAAACTAGTTTCAAGGTAGCACCGTCACCAGTGGGGCAAGGGTCTTGATGTTGGGGCAGGATTCTGAGTCTGGGCTTCGTGGAACGTGTAGAAATTATCCGGATGGTGAGTAGCAGCCGCTGCGAGTCAGGGATCGGAGAAAACGGGGGCAGTGCCCTGGCTCTTCCTCCATCAGCTCCCTTCGAGGGCACCAGCGGTCACTTGAAGCAGAGTTCCCTGTGGGAGCTGGCCACGGGTTGGCAGACATCTGGCTTCTCACCCTGGAGGGGACAGCCGTGAGCTGGCGGTCCTGGAACGAGTCCCTACCCGCCCCCAGCGGCCCCTCTGTTCCCCTTCCAGCTTACCTCGTACAAGTGGCAGACGAGGCTTAGGAGCTGACTCAGGTCTTTCAAGGGCTTCTGCACAAAACACGACAGGAAGTCGTACAGTCTCCCCGGCTCCACTTGGCCCAACTAACCTGAGTCTGGCCCGGAAGGGGCTGCAAATGGCTCCGAGTCTGGCCCCTGCCTCCCAGACCAGTGGGCACATCCATCATCCTGCTCCCTGCCCCGGGGCCACACGCAGGGTTCCGAGAGCTCTTACCCCATTGACGACGACCCAGGGCACATACTCGTGGCGCGGCTGCAGGGCATCTGTAAGCTGGGCGTTAATGTGCAGGAGTTGCATGCCGCGGTCCCCCATTGCACACTCCATGATGCTGTCCGGGGACACGTCCGGAGCATAGATCTGCAGGCACTGAGGGTGGAGAAGGGTTGCTGGTGAGCTGGAGCATTGCCTCAGCTTCCTCTGTGTTATCTCCCCAATGGTGCCTCCTCCAGTCCCCCCCCCCCCGCCCCGCCGAGCCAAGCTTCTGTTTCCTCACTGGCAACAGGAGACGTTTGGGTCCACAGCAATGCAGTAAGACCCATAAACAGCAGGTGCTTAATATGTGCCTGAGGGGGAGGCCCCCCAAGGCGGGAGTCCGACTGCTCTGCCTTTCATGAGACCAGACCTGCAGCCCCTAGACTGGCCCCTCTAGCGTCTCATTTTCCTCGGAGCTTTCCTATGTGCTGTTCCCTCCACCAGGAACACCCCTCCGCTTCCTTCTCCAGAATCTTGTGAGTGCTCCCTCCTCCTCACTCTTCTGGCCCCGCTATGACTCTGCAGGGCTGCGGGGCATCCCGGGGTGAGGCCTCTTAGGTGGTCCAGATGTTTGATGAGTGAATAAACGATTGGCATTCATGAGTTGCTCCATTGGGAGTTGTTTTTCGTAACCCTCCCGAGAAGTAGGCGTAGGCGGGCCTGTCCTGTCATCCTTATACCCCAGATGAGGATCATCATCCGTATGCCTGTACGTTTCTGTTCATCCAAGCCCAGTTCAGAGGCAGCTCCTCCAGGGAGCCCTCCTTGATCTACCCCTGCCTCCAAAAGATCTTTGTTCCCTTGATTCAGAGATGTGAGGCTTCCCGAGGGAAGGTCACTTTCCTGGGGCTACAGAGAGAGTAGTGGTCGGGCCAAGACTTGAGCCTGGGTCCGTCTGGGTACAGGGAAGCCCAGGGCCTCCCAACCCGGGCCAAGGGGAGGGGTGTGGCTCACCGGCTTCAGGTTTTTCTCCATGTCATCCATTTCCTCCAAGCAGACAATGGTCAGGAAGGCCATAGTCCTCTCTAGCTGGTCCCACAGGCAGGCCTGTGGGATAGGGAGCAGACAGGCAAGGGCATGCAGTGGGCCCAGGGCACCCCTACCTACACCACTCTGGGAGTAATCGCGGGTGTTCACTAATAAAGGGGTGAACGAGGATATGACTCAGTGGAGGCACGCAGGCAGAGGATGGGGCCGGTTCCAGTCCCTTCTGAGCCTTGCTTCGGCCTTCCCGACAACGGGCAACGTCCCCGGCCTCTTGCCCCCACCGCTCGGGAATTCTGGGAGCTGCTCACCTCCACCTTGTTAAGCTTGCATTCCTGCTCACCGTGCTGGCATGTGAACTCCCACCTGCCGCTGACATTTTGCTCCTGCAAGGCAGCTAGGTGAGTGCTGGCTGGCCCGCCGGCTGCCCCCTCCCCTGGCGCCTCCGTGTCCCCAGTGCCAACGTACCTGGGCATTTCCATAGGGCACCAGCGTGACGTTGAGGATCTCCAGGACCATCAGCCAGGTCGGGAAGAGTTCTCGGATCAGGAAGGCCCGACAGCCGGGGCACAGTGCCTCGTAGTAGAGGCTCACGTTGACAGGCGGGGATTGTGACTTCCCGAGGGGCCCCTGTGGGCACAGGTCCCCAGCCTGTGTGGGAGGAAGGGGTGTGAAGGGAGTACAGCCCCGCTTGGTTCTCTTGCAGAAAGGTAGCTGCAAACAGTAGGTGCTCCATTTTGCCCTCCTTTCGGACGTTGCCAGGTGGAATCCTGACCCTAAGGCTTTATTGCATCCCTAAGTCTTCCTAGTTTTTCTGCAAAACAAAGACTTGCAAACAGTAGGCACTTAATTTATGCACAGCTCTTGCTTTCCTTCAGTTGAGGTGAAACCCCTGGCCCAGGGGAACTGTATGCAGTAAGGACCCGAGGCATGCGCGTTTCTGGTCACTGCCCTCAATCCTGCCTTCTCAGAGGTGCATACCACGGGAGACTAATTCATGCTCATTTGTTGCCACCTCATCCCCCAGAGCCTTGGCCCCCGAGCTGAGCAGGGCCCTACCCTTGCGCTGACTCCTTATTTATTCTTCCTCTTAAGGGGCCCAGGTGAACCCCTCCCAAACCCCACTGCAGAGGCGGCGCCTAATATGTGCTGATTTCCGGTTTCGGCTGACGGATGGCAGCAGCCAGCGTCTGTGCAGCAGTGAGCAAGTCGCTCAGCCTCCGGGACAACTGCTTGCTCGGCCCCAGAAGCACGCGAGCTCTTTCTTCCCTGGCCGGAATGCACCCAGTAAGCAGCAACTGCAGGGTCGGTGCCGCGGGCAGACTTGTCTGGGCTTCCCCTGGCATACAGAAGGAGACTCCTTTCCCGCCCCAGACGTACACAGTAGGTGCTCAATGCACACCCGGGCTGGGCGGGCGGGGGTGGGTGGAGGACTGCCGGAGAGTCTCGGACGCGAGATGGGAAAGTGAAACGAATCCGAGCGCGGCCACGGTGCCCGCGGGTGGGGTTCGGTACCCGCCGGGACAGCGTCCCCGGGACCCTAGGCTTTCCCGGCAAAGTCCGGGGAGAGGGGAGGAGCCGCCTGTCCCGCGTCGCCCCCTGCCTGGGCGTCGGTCCCCGCCGGCCCACCCGCCGCGTCGCCATCCCTACCCGGCAGGCGGCCGCCCCCTCGGGGATTCTGTCCAGCGAGGACGCCCGCGCCACCGCGGGGACCCCCAGCAGCAACAGCAGCAGCAGCGGCGGCGGCGGCGGCGGCAGGAACGGCAGGGGTGGCGACGAGGCCATCACAGCCGGGCCAGCGTGCGGAGGCGGGAGCAGCGGCCCGGGGAGGGAGCAGCCTTTAACCCCGCGGTGGCCCAGCCCCCAGCCGGACCCGCCTCCCGATGCCCACGCCCCTGGGGGCTGGGGCTGGCGTCTCTAGGTACCTATTGACCTCTCTGGGTCCCTGTCCAGCCTGTCCCCCACCCTCACTCCCGCCAGGTGCTGGGCCCGCCATCCCGAGGCCGTGGGGCCGCCTTTCCATCTCTCTCGACCCCTCCCAGCCCCCAGGGTCGCCCAGTCACGTGAGGCTGGGGCAAGAACTCGGGGAGCAGAGATTAGGTGGAGGCTTCAGAGACAGACACAGAGAGAGGGAGAGAGAGAAAGAAGGGTCTCCATGGGCCCACAGACAGCTCTGGGGTTGGCCAGGGTGACCCAGGCCCCCGTTCCTAGCCTGGGAGCCCCGTCTCCCTACCCTGCTCTCTTATGGGGGAGCAGGGAGGGGCTGCACAGCCCGTCCCCGCACCCCAGCCTTGCGCGGGGAGCCCCTCACTCTCGACCATGGGACCTGCCCCTCGGCCCCCCCCCCCCCCCCTTAGGCTCCCCAGCCCTGACGCCTCAGTGCCATCAAGCGTGGTCCCGCGGGGCTGACTCAGGCTTGGCCACAGCTGGGCCAGAAAGCAGAAGCCAGTGGGGGGAAGGCCCCTCACTTCTCTGGGTCCTCCCAGCCCTGGCTGGGGTGGGGGTGGCGGGGCAAGAGGAAAGCTGGAGTTCCTTCTCTCCTCCATCCAAAGCTTGGGGGTGGGGGTGGGGGGGTGAGCATCCAGGCCCGCAGGGAGCTCCCATGGGAGGGAGGGGGGCTGACCGTGGGGGACCCAAACCGGGTTTGTCTCCAGACTCTACTGGACATCTCAAGCGATGGACCCTCAGCTTCCCCTTCTGGAACATGGGGAGAAGAGTGAAGTCTGGGGAAGAAAGCCACGTGGTGGGCTCAGAGGCAGAGGGAGGGTTGCCCCAGGCTAGGGGTGGGGTGGCCCAGCTGGAAAGGTGTTGACACAAGACCGAGGTGCAGGCAGAGACTAGCCTGAGGTGGAGGCTGGGGGTGATGAGGGAATAACCTAGACGTTCAGACCTTGCAGGGCCTCAAATACCAGGCATGACACAGGACCTGATCCCACGGGAGGAAATGCCCAAACCTGGCCCAGATCACACAGCCAAGTCCCCAGCTCCCCAGCTCTGCCTCCTTCTGGTCTGGGAGAAGCCCCAGCCTCCCAGCCTGGTGTCCATGGCAGCAGCTTTGGGCGGGGGCGAGGGGGTTCCCTAAAGTCCCCACGGCTGGATGGTCCTGCCAATTCTCTTTGAACCCTTTGCAAAACCCATTTCTGTGATGTCTCTGGAAGAGGAAGCCCTACAACTTTGTAGACTTTGTGTGCACTTCTCCATGCAGGGCAGGGTGGAAGAAATAATCCTAAATTGCTACAAGTTTTCCAGTGATTACTAGGCCCCAGCCCGATTGGATGAATTCCCAGAGGTAACCTCATTCCTTTGCTTATCCAAGCCTTAAGAGACTTGCTCTTGGGGGTGGGAGTAGCAACTATCGATCCTACTTGGTGAGAGGAATCTGAGGGTCAGATCCTCTGGGGAGAGGATCAGAAAGGGGGGGGGGGGGGGACTGTCCCAAGGAAACATAGCAGGTGGCTGAGTGCAGGCACCTGGCTGGAGGCCATGTGGGCTGTTATCTCTTGTCTCCAGGCTCAGCCTGCTGGTGTCATGGGACCTAGAAGGTGACCTTTATCCTGTGTTCCCCCACGCACTGGGTGAAGACCACAGGGGAGACAGCGTCTGGGCTGGAATCACTCACAGGGCACAGCAGGGGCAGTCCTGGGGAGAGCCCGGGCGCTCAGGCCAAGGGAGGCAGGTCCTGCCCCTGGGAGCCCAGTGAGAAACGGTTCAGAGGGCAGCTTTGTTCATTTATCCTGGGCTGCTGCAGGCATGCTGGGCCCTGACAGGTGCCGCGGCCCGGAGGGGAGAGGGCAGAAAGCTTACTCTCCGTAGGGGGAGGGGGGAGGAGAGGGGAGGGCTGAGAGACCGGGACCTTGGGGAGGGGAGGATGGCGACTGGTCAAGGTCAAAGACACCATGAGGCCCCAGGTCAATGTCCTCTGCGACCTGGAGGCCTGAAAGTCAGGGGTGGGTGTGGAGGGGGTCAGAGGAGAGTCAGCAGGGAGGGGCTGGCACTGAGGGCATTAAGGACATGGCGGGGGGGGGGGGGGGGGCTTCTGCGTGTGATGAGAGGGTTGTGCTATCGACCCCACCTGGCAATGACGAAGCTGCCCATCAGAGGGGAGGCGGCTTTCCTGAGAGCCTGGCTGGTGGCCGTGGGCTGGGACTCAAACCTGGGGGACAGCCTGGATGCTGGTGAGAAGCCGGGCTGGAGTCTGGGGTGCCTTGAGGAGGCTGTGGCGCAGGGCAGAGCTCAGGGTTTGAGCCTCTCTGCCCTGTGACCTTGGGCAGGTCTCTCAACTTCTCTGGTCACAAGCAGCTAAACCGGGTGGCGGGGAGGGAGGGAGGGAGGACTGTCAGCCTTCACTGGCTGCCGGGTCTGTGTGACCCTGTGAATGCCAGGGTCCCCAGCACACGGGAGTCATAGAGAAGTCCCGTCACCAACAACAGAAGCATCCACACGTTCGATGTTTTATATCCATATCAGTATCAACGTACTATACAAAACCTGCCTGACAGCCTAGCTGGGCAGGCAGGAGGTGGGGGGGGGGGTCCACGGGTAGTGTAGAAAACCAGGGCTCTCATCCCAAAAGAGGAGAGAAAAAAGGGGCTTTACAGTCAAGAGAAAATCAAATCAGAACCCAACATGATCGAGGAGAAGCCTTGAACCTACACTGAGTAGAGATGCCATGGGCAGTGATGCGTCTCAGCCGCCCAAGCGGTGCCGGGGGCCTCTATTTCTGGGAGGCCTGGTGCCGGGTGGGGCTGGCTTGTGAGTTTATTTTTAACTCTTTTCATTTTGGGGCGTTGCTTCTTGGCCGGTGGCCCCTGTGGGGGGGATAACCAAGTGGTGGTTTCACTTCAGGGTTTGGAGGGGAAGTTGGGTCTGGGGGCGGGTCCCGCCCGGCCCAGAATGTCCCAGCCGAAGTTCTTGGAAGTGGCCAAGTAAAGTTCCTTCCTGCCGTGACCCCAGGTCTATGGCTTAAAAATCGGGGCACCCAGGCTGGGGCCGCACAGCCCAGGGGCCTCTGTAAACATGGCAGGTGCAGCCAGGTGGGGCTTCGGGGACCCCGGGGGTGGGGGTGGGGGCTCTGGTGGGCAGGGCGCACAGGATTAGGGGTGGCCAGAGCCGTGGGGAGGGCAGTGCCCATGGAGGAGGCGGGTATGGGGTTGGGGAGGTAGGACCCCCAACCCGGAGACACAGAGGGACAGAGAGAAGGACCGACAGGTGGGGAGGGAAAGACACAGGGTGACAGGGAGAGACGGAGGGAGGCTCAGAAAGAGAGATGGAAAGAGAGACAGGAAGAGGCTCCTAACGGAGACAGACAGACAGAAAACCCGGAAGAAGGGACAGAGGCAGAAGGATGGGACTGCCCCCCCAGCCTCCGGGCCCCGGGGGTGACCGCTCCGGGCCGGTGCTCGGTGGTCAGCGGGTGGCCGGCGGGGGCCCAGGCCCGGGGGCCCGCACGGGGTGGGCGAGCGTGACGGTGAGCGCGTCGTTGTGCTGCACCAGCGAGGCGTGCTGGTAATGCAGCACCAGCTCCTTCAGCGACCCGTACAGGTTGTAGGGCTCCGCGAAGCCGAAGCCGGTGGCCGTGCGGTAGATGACACAGTGCTTGGTGTCGCCGTCCACCCTGCAGGCGCAGGCGAAGGGGGCGCTCAGGTGCGCTCCTCCCGGGCTCTCCCTGTTCCCGCTACTCCCACCAGGTGACCTTGGCGCTGGACGCGCATTTCCCCACGTCCTGGACCCCACCCACCCTGGTCTGGATGCCACCGCCTCCTGCCTTAGCTTCCTCCCTTGCCTGTGGCAGCCATTGTGGAAGGGGGGGGGGCGGGGAGCTTCTTCCTGGCCGTCTTCCCAAGGTCTAGCACCCAGTAGGTGCTCAGCGAGAGCTCTCAGGAGGAACGCGCACATCCCCCACCCCTGCGCTCACTCCCGGCTCCCCCCCGCCCCCCCCACCCCAGGCACTCACACCACAGAGCAGGCATAGCAGCCCCGCTGGCTGCTCTCGCGGACGAGGAAGGTGCCATCCCGCTTGCCACTCAGCATTTCCTCAGCCTGCGTGCGGTTGATCTTGCCCACGTACCACGTGCGTTCCTCGTGGTGGGGGAGGTCATCCTCGTCTTCCATCAGCGCATACTGGCTGCGGGGGGAAGCAGGGAGGGACCCTGGTCACTCACCCACAAGCCTCTGAGGCTCTCCTGCCGCCTGGACGACTCACCTGCCCTGGTGAACTCCTACTCGTCCTGCAAAACCCACCGAAATCGGCCCCCTCCTCCGGGAAGCCTTCCCGGGCCCCCATCGGGTGTCCACTTACTCCTCGGTCTCATTTTTGATCCCCAACCACTCGTTGATTTTCTTCTGCCGGGCACCTTTCTGGGTAAGCCACCTGGAGGAAGAGGAAAGGTAGGCTCATTCCACCCTGCCGGGAGGGGAACAGAGCAGCACAGGCAGGCTAGCCCACAGTGGGTCAGGGCAGCCCGGCCGGAGGCAAGGACCGGCCTACAGGAGTGCAGGTTCTGGGTGCAATACCGCCGGTTGCCACAAGGGGTCAGCCTTGGCTTGGTCAAGGACAGCTTGGCGCCGGGGACCTTCCAGGGAAGCCCCCCACTTACTATGTTTCCTTTAACACTTACCCGACTCCTAGAATGGGCCACCCCAGCAAGGTCTTATCGCTACCAGAAATTTCGGCCTGAGGGCTGCACGGCAGTGTGCCTTCACACGGGGGGTGGGGGGGCTCTGTTCCGTACCTCAGTTTCCCTCAGCTGTTAAGGGCCAACTTTACAAAGAACTTTGAGAGAACTGAATGAGCTAACGTGCACACGGTACTCAGCACAGTGCCTGGCACACGGCAGGTACACGTACGCATCTCAGGGGGAGGCGGGAGAGAGAAGCCCTTGAGGAAGCCCTCGGCGGCTCGGGGGGGGGGGGGGGCAGGGGCACGATTTCAGCTCGGGCTGGGGCTGCTGCGACCCTCCCGTGCGCTAGGCCGCGCGGTTAGCATCCACAGACTGGCTTCTGCTGGAGGTTCCCAGTGACCAAGCTCCGTGGGAACAGTGTTCCCATTTCACAGACCACTATGAGGCTGAGGCCGACCCGTACCTAGGTAGCCCTTCCCGGGGCAGGGGGGGGGGGGGCTAGGAGGGGTCTGATCGACAGGGCCGGGGGCGGGGGCTCGGGGACAGACGAGGGGTCTCAGGGGCAAGGCGGGGCCGCTTGGTGGAGGCAACGAGAGTGAGGCCCCGGCAGAGATCACCCCGCCAGATGTGCCTGAACTCACGAGGGACTCTGCAGCCGAGCACAGAGCCAGGCACTCACACGAGGTACTGGTCTCGGATCTTGCGGAGCTGCATGAGGTCTGGCTTGAGGCTGTTCATGCGCTTGTCGATTTCCCGGTTGTCGGAGGCCTGTGCCCGCAGCTCCTGCTCCAGCTTCGTGCGGCTCTCGTGGATCTCGGCGATGCGAGACTTGAGCCGCTCTGAGTTCAGCAGGATCCTGTGGGAGGGGCGGCTCTGAGGCCTCAGACGGCGCCCCAGCCTCTACGCCTTTGCACTGCTGCGTCCCTGATTTCTTTCCCGTGAACTCCTATTCATCCTTCAGAGCCCATTTCAAACGACCCTCCCTCCCCCTGGAACTCGGGGTGTCCCCTCTGTTTCCTTTCTTTCCCCAAGCGCCCTGTGCCAGGTCAGGGTAGGGTGGAGGTAGGGCAGAGCAGAGGAGCCGACTCACCTCTGCATCTCTTTCTCATTGCCCTCACGCCGGAAGCGCTCCAGATACTCCTTGCTACACTTCTCTTGTGTCTGGCCCTGCTCTTCAAAGATCTTGATGGTCTCGTTGAAGGCCTCGATTGCTGTGCGCTTCATCTGTAATTCCTGACATGGCGGGGGGGGGGGGGGGGGGAGAGGGGGGGGGACTCTTAGCACCTGCTGGGATTCCTTTCAAATCCCTCATGAGGGGTGAAGGCAGATCCCCACTCTGATATGGAGACTTTGCTCACGCTGTTCCCTCCATCAGGTGCGTCATTCCTCTAGCTCCTCCTGTACTGAACGGACTCCTATTCAGCCTTCAGAACCCCACTCCCCAAACCCACTCTCCCTTTAGATCCTCTCTTCTGGGTACCCTACAAACACCTGGATCTGTTAGCACTGCTGAGAATTAAAGACAAATCTAGGGGCACCTGGGTGGCTCAGTTGGTTAAGCGTCCAACTCTGGGTACTGGCTCGGGTCATGATCTCACGCCTAAGTTGCCGGAAGCTTAGGTCTGAGAGCTGCACGACAGTGTGCCTTCAGCGTGCCATGCTGACAGCACAGAGCCTGCTTGGGATTCTCTCTGTCCCTCCCCTGCTCACGTGCACTCTCTCTCTCTCAAAATAAATTTAAAAAATTAGAAAAAATGACAAATCTAGTTGCTACATACAGGGCATGGGGCTCCCTCTCAGGGTACATGTTACATGGAGTACTTTCAATATATCATCTTGTAGAACCTGCCAAGAGCTTCCTACAAAGCGAGAGCTATTAATGGGGAAACTGAGACTCAGGGGCCCTAAGTCACTCCCAGGATCACAATGTTCATCACCCATCAGGCAGGCGTCTTGTCTGCTCAGAGCTTCAGATGACCCATCAGTAAAAAGGGGACAAGAAAGAAATTCCTCGGGGATGGCAGGGGGAACCGAGATATTCTCTGCCTGAAATGGGATGTCCAGTCTGAATAAGCTGCGTCTCAACTTACAGAAGTAGATTATTAACAGTCTTTGAGTGATAAAACCTCCCTCCCCCTTCCCCGTTTAAAAAAAAAAAATTAATGTTTATTTTTGAGAGAGACACAGACAGAGCACGAGTGGGGGAGGAGCAGAGAGAGAGGGAGACACAGACTCCAAAGCAGGCTCCAGGCTCCGAGCTGTCGGCACAGGGCCCGACACGGGGCTCAAACTCACAGAAGATCCTGACCTGAGCCGCAGTCAGATGCTTAACCAACCGAGCCACCCAGGCGCCCCATCCCCCTTCCCTGTTTTAAAAGATGTTGCTCTTTCCCGTGATCGCCTGACCCTTTGTCTCCATCAACTCTTTGTCAGGTTATCATCACTCGGAATAACATCCAAGTTGAGGGGTTACGGAGAAATAAGGAAGACCCGCGGTTCCAGTCTGCGGTTCCAGATGGGGAAAGTGAGGCCCCGAGAAACGCAGAGGCTCCACCAAGGCATTTTCTAGGTCCTGACTCAGCTGCTCCCAGGAGGCTGGCTGGTGCCTTCCTTTTTTGAAAACACATGCATTGATTTCTGCCTTTAGGGCAGTTCCGGGTGCTGATGACTGCTCTGTGACCTGGAAGCAGACGGCTGTCCCTACGGCCTCACCGCCGCCCCCTCCACGCCTGGGTCTCCCCACGTGTGCAGGCCTGTGGTACCTGGGAGGTGCGTGTGTACTCCTCGTAGAGCTGGTCGTACTCGCGGCTCTTGTCCTGGTACTGCTGGTGATAGACTTTGAGCTGGGCGCCCACCGCCTCCACGCTGTCCTCCTTGACGATCTGGTCCTAGGGACACCCGGGGTGATCAGAGAAGTGGCCTGGGACACTTGTGCCGGAGGCTGGCACTGTCCTCCCACCCTGGCCGCAGACCTGCTGGTACTTGGACACCGGGTAGAGGAGCCGCGTGTCCAGTTTGGCATTGTACTGGGCCAGCGACTCGTGGCGGTAGTGGGTGATGAGGTCCACAACGGAGCAGAAGGTGAGCGGCTCTGAGAAGCCATAGTGCCCGTCACGATGGAAGACCTTTATCAGCTTGTTGTTCCCGCCTTTCCTAGGGGCGGGCGAGAGGGGTGTCAGCAGCCCGTGGGATCCCCAGCCGTCTGGACACCGCACGTGCCCCACTCTCCAGGCAACCCCTGTCCTTCTGCCCTGGGTGTCCTCCCTCCCACCTCTCACACCCAGTCACCCCTGAAGGGGCAGGCCCCCACCTGAGGGTCAGTGTGTATTCCCCCTGGATCTTGCTGGATGCATCTCGGACCAGAAAGGTGCCGTCGGGTGTGTCCCGGAGTTTCTCATTCACTTCCTCCCTGCGGGGACACCCAGGATTGGGGCGCCCACCGGGAGACCCTGCCCTTCGGGCTCTGCCCGCCACGTGGCCCCGTCCCACGGCCATACCTGGAGATGTCACCCCAGTACCACTCGGCATCCTGCAGGGAGGGCGGGCTCCCCCCATTGGCTAGGCCTGCGGGGGCTGGCTTGGCCTTGGGGGGTTTGGGCGGCAGCGCTGGGGGACAGGAAAAGAAATGTACACTGAGCACCAACCGTATACCGTGGCTGGCTCCTATTGCAACAGAGCTTGCTGATGCGGGCAGGACTCCAGGTCAGTATTCGTGATTCCCAACAGTAAGAGGGGAGAGTCACCTGGGGGTGCGACCTCCTGCTCTTCCAGATGTTCCTGAAGCAACTTCTCCACCAGCAACGCCGGGAAGTCAGGGCTGGGCTCAGTCCTAGGGGGAAGGGGAGCGCAGGGGGTAGGTAGGGTCTCAGTTCCACAGGGTCCCGCATCGTGCGGCAGACGTACGTGAAAGCACGTGTAGGGAAGAAGACGGGCAGGTGTGGGGGCCCCCCGCCTGTTTACGTGTATGCAGTTAGCACTCGATAAATGTTCACACACCAAACACACGGGAGTCTAACACGGGAGTCTAACACCTAGGGTGGGAGGGGGAGCGGAAGCGAAGGTGCACAGCTCCACCCACGAGCCTCGTCTGCGGTCTAGGCCCCATCGCTTCAAGTCTCAAGGCTGCTGGGGCCCTCCCGGAACCACAGATCCCACCCCGGTTATCCTAACTAGTCCCGGCATCACAACACCTCTGGCCTCTTAACCCCGGGGCCCCGTTCACACTCCTTTACCACGGCCTAGACCCCACCCTGGGCGGAGGCTCCCCGCCCCTCCTCCCTGAAAGCCCGCCCCTTTTAGCTCCGGCTCAGCTCCGCCCCCTCTGGCGCCTCACCCGTCGGGCGCGCCCCCTGGCGGCGGCGAGGGGGGCGGCGCGCGCAGCAGCAGCGGCCCGAAGGTGGCGCCCAGGGCTCGCACGGCGGGGCCCGGAGCCGGGGCACGTCGGGCCACCCGGCCCAGGTGCTGGAGCAGGAAGCGCAGCGTGAGCGCGCGGTGCAGTGGCAGCGTCGGGGGCTCCAGCGCCGGCCCCAGGGGCCCCGTGGCCTCTGCGGACACACGGCCGGGGCAGGGTGAGCCGGGGCCGGGACCGGCGCCGGTCCGCCCCGGCCCCCTTCCCACCGGGGCTTCCCGCCAGGCTCACCCCGCAGGGCCCGGCGGGCCTCGGCCGCAGCCTCGGGCGTCACGAGGGGGGCGGGCAGCGCCAGCAGGAAGCCCTTGACGCCATCTGCCAGGGCTGTGGCGTCCCACTGCTCCACGTCGCTCAGGGACCAGTCTGCGGGGGCAGGGGGGGGGGGCAGGGTTGGCCAAGGAGGCCCAGGGCCAGCTCTCCCCCAACCCCTGCCCATCCAAGCTTCCCCTCACCTGTGCGCGGGGCGGGCAGCTCAGGCCTGTAGAGGGATTCGCTGTCTAGCCCTGGAGGGGTAGGGTAAGGGGTGGGTCAGCTCCACCCCAGATGGCAAGACCAGCTCTCACATGCATCCCCGTACCCCTTGTGGGGCCTGGGATGGCTACTCAACCTCCCAGAGATGGGAAGAGCAGGGGGAGGGGAGACAGGTGGTGCCAGAGGGCACAGCACACGCAACGGACGGCAGGTCCGGTGACCACATTCCCATCCAACCCGGTAGGAGTCACTACTGCCCCACCTCCACGTGGAGGCCCAGAGCATCCAAGCTCAGCTTCTTTCCATGCAGAGTGGGTCTGGCGGCCCCGTGAGAGGATGAGTGGCCCATCACCAGAGATAAGCAAGCAGCATACATGGGTTGCAGCCGGGCGGAGGCTCACCTGTCCGCTCAATGGCCTCCACGAGCTTCACCAGGAGCGGGGGAGCCACATCAGGTGGGGAGAACTGCTCTGGCAGGTCAGGGAGCGTGAGGCCTGGCAGAAGGGGACAGCGTGTCGGTGGGGTCCCTGGAAGGACTCCAGGCCTTCTTTGCCTGAACCTCCGCTTGGGCGGCTCCCGGTAGGGTCGGGTCTAGGCAGGAGCCTGGCATCTGAACCGCCATCGTTTGGAAGCCAAAAGGCCGGGCTGAAGCGGCTGGGAGGGTTGAGTTGGTGGCAAACGATTTTCTGGGTTAAAGTACCGGTTTACACACTTTCAGAGACCAGGTAGAGCGGGCTGATTAGTGTCTCCCAAAATGAATGTCCGCATCTCAATCCTGACACCTGCACAACCTTAGTACGCGGATACAATTAAGGTAAGAATTTTGAGACGAGATGTTAGATTTGGGGCTCTCAATCCAATGACCGGTGTCTTTATAAGAGAAGGCCAGGTGAAGACAAAGGCAGAGATTGGGGTGATGCGCCCACAAGCCGAGGAACACCTGGAGGTGCTGGAGGCTGGAAAAAACAAAGAACCACCCGTTCCTAGACATTCCAGAGGGTGCACGGCCCTGCCGACACCTTGATTTTGGACTTGTGGCCTCCGGAACAGTGAGAAAATACACTGCTGCTTGAGGCCACAGAGTCCGTGGGAATTCACTACGGCGGTGCTGCCGTCGCTCACTGTGCGACCTTGGGTACAGAACCCGCCCTCTCTGAGCCTCAGTTCCCTCGAGTAAGAAACCGGCTCGTGGTGTCATTTCTCCCTGAGTGGGAACAACAAAGCGGTTGAAGACAATAAAAGGACAGTCTCCCCTGTCCGGGTCAGAACACCTCATTTCAAGGACCTTTCTCCATTCTCTAAGTCATCTTGCTTTAAAAAAAAAAAAAAAAAAGTATTTCTCCCGGTTTTAAAAATGCTGAACCCCTTCCCAGCGGGTGTCAGAGGCCTTCCTGGGCCCGCGTTTCTCGTTCCACCGGGCCCTTTGTGTTCAGACCGTGCTCTGCCTGCATGGCCACCATTTGATGCGGCTCCGGCCCTCGGCAGGGACGCCCTGGCATCCAGCAAGGGCGAGCCCAGGCCTGCGGGGACTCCCTGAGTGATGGGCCAGGTGGTGCCTCAAGCTGGAGAAAGGCCCAGCTACATCAAAAACACTGAAGAGGAAAAAAAGAGAGAGAACAAGGGGAGAGGAGGTGGGTGATGGTGGCAGGGTGGGGGCACAGGTTTGAAAGTTGCCTGTGGCTCCTCTGCGAAGCGGGGGAGGGAAGTCTCGTGAGAACAGGTGTCACCCCCATTTTACTGATGGGGGAACTGAGGCTGAGGGAGGGAGCAACCACCCTCTGGGGGCCCAGGTGCGACACTGACGTTGTGCACTAGCTCCCTGTGTGGGATGGAACGGAGGGGACACGGGCAGCCACAGCGCGTTGCTGGGTGGTCCTAGGGCCCTGGAGAGGCAGGGCCTGCACGTGCAAAGGACCAGTTCTTCCTGCTGCCAGATGAGGAAACTGAGGCCTGGAGAGGGCTGGCCCCAGCGCTGTCACCTAGTCCTGGAAGACTTGGAGGGCGGGGCTGGGCAGCCACTCGGAGTGGGCATGTGTGTGGTGGCTGGACCGAGGCCAGGCAGAGGAGGGAGGCGGCTGTTACCAGGGGGAGAGGCAGATTTTGGCTGGGAGCCCGGATGGGGCCGCCTCCTGCTCCTCCAGGCTGAGGCGGGACGTAGGCCCCGGCCCTGGAGGCGCCAGATGCTGCAAACCCCTAGCAGCACCACACCACAGCCTCTGTTTCCACCCCCCCCCCCCCCCCCACAACTCGGCCCCATGCTGTGGGGTTCTGCTGTGACCCTCTTGGGGCATCAATGTCCCTCTGGCACAAAACCGGGCAGGCCAAAGGTTGGGGCCATGGCGCCTCCCAGGGCCTTGGTCTTCCCTGGGGGATGTGCCCACAGTGAGTGGTTTGACTCCTTTGCACCTGGGTCTCCCCATCTGTAGGCGGGGCCTGCCTGGGTTGCTGTGGCGGGGGGTGGGGGAGCAGGCTACCAGGCACTCAGCACTTAACCAGCCTCCTCCCCACAACCTGAGCCTTGGTTTCCCTGGCCGGGACCCATGTGCCCTGCCCAGCAGACAGCAATTTCAGCCTACCCCCAGTGCCCTCAGAAGTGTAGACGGCCAAGGGTCTTTGGGGGAGGCATGTGGGGTCCTCATACCCCAGTGTGCTACATGGCCTGGAATGGTCATCCCATCCTCTTTATTTAGGCTCTGTGGCTCCCTCCATTTTGGAATCCAGGTAAACTTAGGGCAACAGAGAGGGGGTTTCTCAAGGGACCCTATCAGTAAACTGAGGGACGAGGCTAAAGTGAACCTCTGAATCCTGCCGAACGCTCCCCACTGTGCTCAGAATCAATCCCACAAAGTCCCTGAGGCACAGCCCCTGTTGCGTGGCCCTTCCCTTCCCACTCGGCTCCATGGGCTGTTCCCCGAACCCGCCCCTCCAGCCCTACCTCTCAGCCTCTGCCTTTGCTGTGCTTGCTGCCTGGAGCCCTTCACCCCCAGCTCTCCCCTTGTGAGGCTCCTTCCTCACAGCCCTTTTCGTTACCTAATCACTTCTCGTCACTTGTCACTTCTTGCACCAGGAGCCCCACAAGGGCAGGGCCGGGCCCGTGTCCACCGCTGTGTCCCCGGCGCCATGAACCGTGCCCAGCCCTCGACAGCAGTGCAGTCAACACTTGCTGACCAACCACATGTCCTTATTCCTCCTCCCCTGGAAGGGGTGCCATTGCTTCACTAGAAAGAAGAGGAAGCTGAGGGTCTGAGGGAACCCCCGCCCCTGCCGGGGCCCCTGCCTGCTGCTCACCTGGCTCAGGGGGCGCGTCCCGGGGCCTGGCGGGCAGTGGGCGGGGGCCACGCGGACGAGGGCCGGGCCGGGCCAGGGCTACAGGACCCAGGAACTCGACGTAGGTGCCGGGGAAGTCACCTCGCTGCCGCGTGCGCTCATTGAGGCCCGGCATCCAGCCCACGCTCTGTGGGCAGCGCTCGTTGCCCTCGGCCACGCCCAGCACCTGCAGGGCTGCTCGGCTCACCACCAGCACGTCGCCGGGCAGCAGCTCCAGGTCCTCCGGCCGCTCCCGGCGGAACGGGTACAGCGCGCGGTACTGGAAGCCCTCGGCGCCGGCCATGGCTGGGCAGGGTGGGGTCTGGGCGGTCAAGCTGCTGCTCGGGGCCCCGGTGGCCCCATCAGCTGGGGCGACGGCCGGGGAGGGTCCGCTGAGTCGGCCTGGGGCACCGAGACCACTATTTCTACCAAGAAGTTAGTTACAGGTGACCACGGGGGTCGCTCATGCCTTGCCTCCCACCATCATTCCACGACCCTGACATGGGTCGCTCATGGCTCGCTCCACCATCCGTCAACTGGTGGGAGGGGGTCGGCAGCGTGGTCTCAGGTCACTCGGCCGCTGCGTCCCCCCTCGATCCGTAGGGCAGGGCCAGGCTGCTCACTCCCTCACACGGGGGGCCATCGGCGCCCGAGGCTGGCGGCTCTTCCGGCTGCGCCAGACGAGGGGGCCGAGGGCACAGGCTGTCACCATGCTTGGCCAGGACGCCGACCTAGGGGGAGATGGGCAGGGCAGCGTCAGCCGGGTCGGGCTCCTGCCACCCCCACCCCCAGAGATGGGCCCAAATCTGAGGTTGGAATCCCCTCGCTGGGTAACCTTGGGCCAGTCCCAGCCCCTCTCTAGTCTTGTTTCCCCAGCTGTAAAATGGGCGTAACAGCAGCCCTTGGGGTTCTGGCGAGCTCTGCCCCAGGCATATCGCACGCTCTTCATCGCCCCTGTTAGAGAGGGAGAAACTGAGGCTCAGCGCAGGGAGGTCTTTGTCGGACCAGTGGGCCACGAAGCCAGTTAGACCCCCAGTGGGCAGAGCGTGATGGGGAATGCTCAGGGTAGTATGGGAGTCCCGAGGAGGGGCCGGGCCAGCTGAACACAGGAGGCAGCAAGGAAGCAAAGAGGTAGGAAAGCAGGTCCAGCTGGAGGCCCCAGCGCGGGCAAAGGACTAACGAGTGAGTCTAAGGTCTCTGCGGGGGGAGAAATGAAGGTGCGTGCGTGCCTGTTCCAGCTTGGCTCAATGAGGGGCCTAGAGTAGGATCTCAAAACGTGAGGGGGGGGGGTGATGGGAGGACAAGGGGACCTCCATGCAGCCAGGAGAGGGTTAATGGCAGGAGGGCATCACAGCTGCCAAGGGGGAAGCTGCTGGATGCATGGCGATCCGTGATCACGCCCCGGGAGCGCCCAGCCTCGGGGAAACAGCCCGCCACGGACAGCATTCCCAGTCTCAGCCCCACAGGTTCGGTCTTCCTGAGACTGGGGAGTGGGGGAGGGCGTGCTTTTCTAGAGGGCGGGTCTTCAGAAAGGATAGGAGAGAGTACTGGCTAGAGGGAATAGTACGTGCAAAGGCTTGACAGTGGGAAGTTGCTTGCCAAGAGTTCAGGGTGGCCCGATGAAAGCCACCCACCGTCGACCGCGCTGGTCCTCGAGTGCCAGACAGAGGGGTCGGGGCTTTGTCCCCCGACCACGAGAGCCCCAGAAGGGACTCTCTGCAGGGAGGAGAAGCTAGCTCCCCGTTCCGGGGTGCCCAAACGTACCCGCTTCCTGGACCCGGTACCACCATTCTACAGGTGGGGAAACTGAGGCCCAGCGAGGGGACGTCCAGGAAACCGCCTGGATCCGCTCGCCTGCCGGGCCCCCGCGCCCCAACGTGCACACGTTTGCACACGCCCCGGTGTGTGCGCCCGGGGAATCCAAGAGGCCGGGTGGAGGGGCCAGGCCTGGCCAGGGGCTCGGCGGCTGGACGCAGGGCCCGCGCGCTCACGCGTATTCAGAGGCGTGCCCGGGCCTGCGTGGACCCGGCAGCCCCCAGGGGAACGGAAGCGGAGACGACCCCCGACCCTCCTGCATCTCACTGTGTCCCACACAAAGCCTGGGTGCCCCTTATTACTGCTCGACGCCCTGCTCCAGGCAGGGCCTCCTTCCATCGGGGGCCGCAGTCCCGGCGCCTTATCTCTGCCTGGGGGCACCGCGTTCCTCTCCCCACCGTCCAGGGCAGGCTGCACCGCTGCCAGGTCGAACCCGAGGCCTCCTGCTCCCGGAGGCCCCCGGTTCCCGCGGGGCGCGATGCGGCTAGGCGCTCGCGTTCCGACTTCCACCTCGGCCCCGCGCTCTGCTTAGGCGCCCCGCATTGGCGCGCACGCCCAGCCTAGCCTGCCACGCCAGCCGGCCTGGACTTACCTGGTCGCGGCCGCCACCGCCGCCGCGGCCGCCGTCACACGGAGCGGAGCCCGACCCGTGGCTCCGCCGCGGCCGCCGTCGCCGCAGCCGCGGGATCCCCGCCTCCGCCACAGCCGCCGCGGTTCCGAACAGCCGGGCCCGCCCCCGGCGGAAATGGCCGAGCGCGTTCGGGCCAGGCGCGTGAAGCGAGGCGGGGGCGGAGCCTGGGGATGGCCGAGCATTTCCGGAAAGAGCCGAACATCCTCCCGCGGGACTGGCGGGCAGAGGGTGCCACGAGATAGCCGAGCATTTCCGGAAACAGCCGAGCGCAATCGCGTCAGCTAAGCGTTTCCCTAAGCTCGGCGGGGCCCGGCTGGGCTTCGAGATGACCTAGTGATTCCGGAAATCGCCGAGCGTGTCCCCCCGCGGGACTGGTGGAACCGAGCCTGAGCCCCGAGACTGCAGTTTCTGCAAAGAACCGAGCGTGCGCTCGGACCCAGAGGGAGGCCCTGTGAGTCGAGAGCCAGGGATGGACCACCAGTTTCCGGAACTGATGGATGGGTCCTAAGGGCGCGAGGCGGCCCCGAGCTCAGGGAGCAGGAGGCGGTGGGGTGGGAAGGGAGCTCGCCACAGGAATCTGAGCTTTTCAGGAAAGAGCCAAATAAGCTGGGATTGAAAGCGTTTCCATGGCAGCCCAGAGCGTCCGGAAACAGCTGAACTATTTGCAGCTCAGCGAGCGCGGGAACACGCCCAACGAGGACCCAGAGACGGACGATTGTTTCCGGAATAGCCGAAGACACTCGGAAGCGTGGCTCGGGGCTTCTGGTACTGCCCAGAAGTAACCCAAAAACACGGAGTTGGGGTGGGTTCGCGTGCGGCGTGGGGGACTGTGGGGGGACCGGGCACAGTTCAAGCGAAGACTTGTATAGAAAGGACACAAAGATGGTTTGTTTTATTAACACAGCTCGGGGCCCCAGATCGGTGTCCGGATGCAGCTTTTAAGAGCAGAGCCTATGATGGGTACTCGGGGAGAGGGCAGGAGGAGGCCAGGGACCCGAGAAGACATCAGGGAGAATCTCACTGGCGAACTCCTGTGCCACCTTCAAAACCCCTTCAAAGGAAGTCGGTTTTCACCCTGTCCCCGCCACACTCTCTCCCCTTACCCCTTTCTTTGCCCTTCACAAATCCAGACGTTGGGCCTCCTCTTTGTAAACGTGGGCTTTTATTCACGGTCAGCTCCAGGATGGAAGTGGGGGGCGGGGGGCGGGGGCACAAGTCATGCACAGCCTTGGTCTAGCTCCAGCACCAGCCAGTGCTGGGCGAGGGTCTCTGGGAGAGATGCAGAGTGGGCTACCGTGCCTGGAAAGTGCCCTCATCAGGTGGGGCGCAGGGATCTTGCCAGCCACCTCCACAGAGGAAGTGGCGGTTCTGAGACGCCCAGTGTGTGTCACACAGCGGCCTGGGGAAGAGAGCTGGGGGTGGATCTGCTGTATCCGACACCAGCCTCTCCGTTCAAGCTCCCTTGTCGACAGTGCCCACGACGGGGCCTGGCTGCATGATTTTTTTTACCAGGGGATCGCGCGACCCGTCTCCACCCCTCGCCAGGCCTCGGTTTCTTGTCCGTAAAATGGGGAGGACACCTCCACCTGCAGCCTTCTCAAGGCTGGCTGAGGGAGAAGCCACGAGTAAAAGCGTCTGGCACAGGGCGGATGCTTAATAAATAGTCATTGGGATTAGTTTTGTAAACACGAGGAAACTGAGGCACAGAGTGGGAAAGCCATTTTCCCAGAGCCACACGAGGAAGCCAAGGTTCAAACTTGGGCCCCATTGCCCCCCAGTTGGGTTTCTCACTCGAATTTCGTTCTAGGAAGGCTGCGATACGTTGCGGGAACCCCCCGTAGGGTGTTTCAGACACATCGTGGTCAAGGGCTCACCCTGGTGGGCACTGAGCACGTGAAATCTTGTCCAGGGTGGACGTTCTTCCCCTGCCCTGGCAGTAGTACCCTTCGAGGCCTGCGCCTCTCCGCCCCCCCCCCCCCCACCCAGGGCATCAGTGTCCCCCTGTGGAGTGGGTGACCTCTCTGCTCCTCCATCAAGGTCCCAGCTCCCACACCCCCTCCCCCAGGCTGAAGCCTTCAGGACTAGAAACAAACTCTAGCGAGACTGGCCTAGGGATAGAGGCTATGACAGTGAGACGTAGCTTTCAGCGTCCAGCCCGTCATCGGGATTGCTTTGTTTTGTGGTGGAGGGGAATCATGTACAGACTCTCCAAGTCCTATCCGCATTGGGCCCGGACAGGTAAGCTTGCCTGTATGCCCTCAGGTCAGTGGGTCCTGGGCCAGGATGGGATCAAGGAACACACACACAGAACTGAAACATACAGAAAACCTAGAAAACACAAACATACGTAACTTGTCCAAAGTGCTTCCTTCTCAGCCCAGGGGGCAGCGTCTGCAAATGGGGTCCCAGGTGCAAGGGGCAGGACCCGGGCAGCCACCTTCACAGTGGTGGCTCAGTCTACCTATCGCTTATAAAAAGTAATAAATTAGTCGCAGGGATTTGCCGCTATTTACAGTGCCACCCTTGTCCCCCATTCCTGCCCCTACGTACGGCCCCTGATCTGCACCGGAACATGAAGGAGGTGCTATCTCTACTTTCCGGTAAGGACTGAGATGGCTTCTCGCCTTCCGGGTGTCACAGTCTGGTGGCTCAGTCTCCATCCAAGAGTCGCTTTACGGAAAAAACATTGCACACAAAAAAAGCCCAGCTTCTAGGCCAGGGGGAGGCCAGGTGGGAGGGATCAGTCCTTCCCGGCAGGACCAAGGGCTCCCGGCACAGCCTCGGCGCCCTCCACGGCAATCTGCGGCACAGAGGTGAGCGGCCCGGCGGCCTCCTCGGGTGGCTCATCGAAGCTCACCTCCTGCACGGCCTCCTGCTTCTTGAAGGAGTCACGGCGCTCGGACAGGTGTAGCCGCCGCATGACCACCAGCTCCGAGTCTGGCCCGCGGCCGCGGCGCCCCAGCTCCCCATCCAGCCGTTCACCGGAACCCAGCTTATCAGCCGACTGGCCCCGGCGCAACCGTGGAGACCGGGCGGGTGCAGGTGGGTGCCCGGGGAGGGGCGAGGGTGAGCGGGGTGGGGGCACAGGCACCGGTGGGCAGGCCAGTGGGGAGGGCGGGATGCTGCTGATAGACTTGCGGCGGCCGGCCTTGGGGCGGGGTGGCCCGAGCTTGGCGGCCAGGCCATGCAGGGAGCTAGGGCGGGTGTGGCCAGCGGCGGCAGGAGAGGCAGGGCTGCTGGAGCTCGGGGATGCACTGGGAGGGGATGCGGTGTCTGTGGGTGATAGACGAGGGTCAGGGCCACCAGCCTGCATGTCCCCAGCCCTGTCGTGGGGCCCTGGGCCTGAGAGCGCCTGCCAAAGCCCACGTCTCTGCCTACGGCCACCCAGTATGCCTGCTTTCCTCGCCTCCTGTAATGTGTGCAAGGTGTTCCCTTGGCTTAGATCTGGTGAGCTCCTACTCATCCATCAAAGCCCTAGTTCCTATCCACCCACCTCTCATCTAATGACCTACCCCTCAATGGGCCAAAGATAACGCATCCATCATCTGCCCCGTGACCGCCCCTCCACCCCAAGCCTCAGCTGCAGAGAATACCTGGTCTGAGGAAAGGAAAGGTGGCACAGATACCCTCAGCCCCTCGAAGTCAGGGTAGAGAGGGGGTCGAGAGGGCTTCTTGGAGCAGGGGCCTCCTCCAGGAGGCCTTCCCTGCTTCCCCTCAGGGGTGCCCCAGCCTCGTCCTCCCATCACTGGATGCTGACCCAGTGAGCCTAGGGGTGTCTGCCCCTGGCTGTCTCTCACAGACATTGGGCCAAGTCCCCATCCTTTCCTGCCCCGGAATGATCTTTCTAAAATGCAGACCCTTCTAAAACATGCCCTCTCTAGCTCACACACCCTCCATAGCTCCCAGCTGCCCACCAATTTAAGCCCAGCTCCTTGGCCTGACCCATCTCCCAACTTCCTCCCTCCCAGCCTTCTCCCTGCTTTCACAACCCTGCAGCCTAGCCCCCTTGGTCCACGATGCTCCGTCTGCTGGGTACTCTCTTCTCTGCTCTCCCGCCTCTCTCCTACCACTTCCAGGCCTGCCTTTCAGACCCCAAACGACTGGAAAGGGCCTTCTGGTCCCCTCACTTCCTACATCATGTCATTCCCTCCTGTTAAACCCCACCGGCGGCGTTCTCACCGGGGTCAGGCCCCACAGACCCGAGCAGCCCCAGGGTGGCCTCGGGGCGGAGGGGGGGGGGGGGGAGGGCACACCTACCTGCAGGGGCGTCGGGAGCTGGGCTGCAGCAAGGCGTGGTGGGGCTGGGGGAGAGGCTGTGGGTGGGCGAACCCGGGAGGCTCTCGCTGGACGACAGGGAGTGGTGGAGGCCGGAGGAGAAGCTCCGGCTGGTGTGCAGCACAGAGGACTGTTTTGAGATCTTCTTGAAAAGCGACTTCCGCCTGAGGGGGAGAGACCCGATGCGTCAGGACCCCTGTCCCCAGCAGTCTAGGGAGCCTGCTCCCGGTCCTCGCTCACCGGTCCTGGGTCTCCCGCCGGCGGTTCCGCTTGCTCCTGCGAGCCATGCGGCCCTTGGCCACGTTCTTCCGGGCGGGGCCCACCTTGATGGAGGTGTTCTCCAGGGCTGTGGTCCGCAGGGCGATCTTGTTGCCGCTCTGCAGGAGGGATGGCGAGGGGGTCACCTGTGTGTCTCCCACCTAGCAAGCCCCCCACGCACTTCTTCATCCGTCAGAGCCCCAGATCCTATCTACCCACTTCTCGCCTACGGACCTGCCACTCACTGGGCCAAAGATACATGTCCGTCATCTGCCCGTCCATGCAGTGAGCTGCCCACCTGTCCACCCACCGGTCCTAGGAGCTCTCCAAACAAGGCCCTGCCTCCTGGCCTGGGCCCACCTCCCCACCCCCAGGCCTCAGCCCCCCCGAGGAGGATAAAGATAATACGGACACCCCCAGCCTCGTAAGGCCAGGGTGAGCCAGACGGAGGGCCAAACGTAGGGGCACCCAGGGGGCAAAGGAGGATGGACGTCCTGGGCAGAGGGGAGGGGACATGCAAGGCCTGGAGGTGGGACCGGGTGTGGAAAGGTGTGGTTCCAGAGGGGAGAACCTCAGGATCAAAAGCTGAGGGGTCACAGGAGCAAAGCAGTGGGGGCAGATCTGGGCCCCTGAGGATGGACGGGACGTGGGGATTCTGGGAGCCCCAAGGGTAGGCAGAGTGGGGTGGGGGTCTGGAAGTCCCAAGGGTGGGGAGATGGGGGGCTGAACCTTCAGCAGCAGCTCGACGACGTCCATGTGCACCAGACCCAGGACTGACTCCCCGTTGATGTGGGTGATGAGGTCCCCAGCTCGCAGGCCCGCCTCCTGGGCAGGGCTTCCTTCCTCCACGCTCTGGGGATGGATGGTAGGGTCAGGGGGCTTGGGACCCACAGCTGGAGACCCCAGCCCAGCTGGGTCAGCGGTGGGACCCCAGCAAGCTGCTGCCACTCATGTGGTTTCCTTGACCTTAACGGGCCCTGGGCTGGGGGGAGGCAGGACATCACACCCAGTGTGCATCTGCGGGCGTGGGGCGGGAGCTTCGTGCCCAACTGAGGTCTCTACCTCTCTGTCCATCCCTGTCCGTCTTGCCCAACCCCCTCCCCCTAAGTAAGAGCGGCTGCAAAGACCCAGGTGGCACCAGCTCCCCGCCCTGGGCTCCCAAACCTTTCAGCCAATGAGCTTGCTTTCCCAAGACTAGAAAATGCGGCTCCCAAAGTGAAGTGCCTTGCCAGGGTGAAGCTAGACTCAAACCAAGTCCCGCTGTTCCTGCCCACCCCGAGGCCAGCTCACCCAGACAACGTGGTGCACGGTATAGACATCGCTGTCGCCCATGTAGACGCGGATGGCCCGCAGGCTGAAGCCGTACTTCTTGCCTGAGCTGTGGATGACAATGGGGGGCCGCAGGCTGCCGCACACGGGGGACGGGTCTCGGCTTGGAGAGGAGTCTCTGGACGACGGGTTCGAGGACAGTGAGCGTGGGGACAGAGGGCTCATGAGGGGGCCGCCGCTGCCATCATCTGCAAGGACACGGGTTGGGGGGGGGGTCACTCCCTCGCAGGGACGAGGGTGGGGAGGGCACCTCCCCTTCCCAAGCTGACCATTCTGGCTGCTTTGCTGCTGCTCCAGTGTCCCAGGCACGGTCCCCCGATCAGCCCTTTGCACATGCAGTGCCCTCCGCCAGGAATGCCGGCCCCCCAGCTCTCCCCGTGTCTCGCTCCTTCCCCCTTCCTGTGGCACAGCCCGAGCCCCGCGGTTACAACAGACATGGACGGACAAAGCCAAGACGAGGCTGGGCCACGTGCGTTACCGGCCGTGATGATGAGCGACAGGGCGGACACGGAGGCTGACTTGGGCACACGGCCCCCGCTGGGGGAGGCCCGAGACTTCTCAGGAGCTGGGTCTCTTTGGCCCCCAAGGCGGCGGCCTCGGCCAGCATCCAAGGCCCGTGGTGTTGAGTGCCGTGTACCAATGCTGTTGCTTCGTAGGCGTGCGTGGCTGAGGGCGGCTGGGTCAGCTAGGGGTCAGCAGGGTTGGGGGTCAACCCGGCTGGTCTCACCACTCAGTCCTTCTGCCCTCGGCAGGCAGAGCCCCTTCCTCCCCGGTCAGCGTGGACCCTAGTTTGGCTACCTGGCCTTTCTTAAATTTTTTTTTTTTTTTCAACGTTTTTAATTTTATTTTTGGGACAGAGAGAGACAGAGCATGAACGGGGGAGGGGCAGAGAGAGAGGGAGACACAGAATCGGAAACAGGCTCCAGGCTCCGAGCCGTCAGCCCAGAGCCCGACGCGGGGCTCGAACTCCCGGACCGCGAGATCGTGACCTGGCTGAAGTCGGACGCTTAACCGACTGCGCCACCCAGGCGCCCCTACCTGGCCTTTCTTTAGAGGGTTCTCTCTTCCCATACTTCCTTCCTGCACTGCTCTCCCTGGAAAGCTCCACTCTGCAAGTCCCTTCCTCTAAGCAGCCTTCTCCCACCCGTCAGACCCCCCCGCACCCCTCAGAGCTCTGCGGTCTCACCCCCCTCTCCAGTCCCATCCTGACCCGGTGAAGCTGGGGGTATCACCCCTAGACTGGGAGACAAGCTGAGGCTCGAGGATTCTCTGGGAGCCCTGGCCTCTCCTATCTTAAGGCCTTTGTTAGACAGGCGAATGGTCTCTCTGGGGAGCTCCTACTTATCCTTCAAAACCCATCTCAAATAGTCCCTCTGGGAAGCTTTCTACAACACTATCCCGCCCACCCTGGACCTCACCTACCAGAAAGGCTTGAGGGCTTGGGCATCACTGGGGTGGCTGCTGGGGGTGGATCAGGCTCCCCCAGAATGAAGATGGGCCTCTTGGGGCCCGCAGAGGCTGGGCTGGCTCCCTTATCCTCTGACGAGAAGGCAAACTTGGGCATCGTGTCCAGGCTAATAGTACTCAAGAGAGACGGGCTGGGGCCCCGCTCGGGCTGGGAAGACGACGGACAGGAAGTACCAGAGGACGTCCAGGACCTCAGGCTGCTGCAGGGAAGGGCCAAAGTCACACTTGCCAGGCGCCGTCGCCCCGGGACACCCAGTTACCCCTGGCAGCCAGATTTGAACACTCAGCCCAGAACCAGAGGTAATTCGTAAATACAGGGTGAGTTCCCTCTGCTTGCCCCGTCCTCTGCCCAGAGAATTGGTGTGTTTTAAAACCCAGCTTCCGACACTCATCCTCTAGTAGACATTGATTATTTCTGTTGAGTCTGGTCTTTGAGGAACGGACAGGAGTTTGTTAGCGAAGGGTATGCTGGCAGAGGGAACAGGGCAAGCAGAAGCCTAGCAGTAGGACGGTGCACGGCTGCTTTATGCTTGCTGTGGTAAGGGACGCAAAGCCAGAGGCAGCAATGATAGGGGCCACGCTGGCAGGGGTCTGACAGGCTAGCCAGTGTGTCTGACCCTTTTCTCCTGGGCCACCGGGAAGCTCCTTGCAGTGTTAGATTTTGTGGTTCCACCTCCCAGCCGGCTCGGAAGCTGGATCTGCTCATACTCTCCAGCCCACCTACCGAATATCCATGCTCAGGCGGCGGCCATACTCGGCCTCGCCGCTGCGCTCCCACCCTTCCTCCCGGTCCTCGCTGAAGCTCCGTTCGGCGAAGGTTGGCGTGGGCTGGGCGGCCAGGAACTCGGAGCTGCTGTAGACCTGGAAGAAACAGAAAACATTAGTAACCGTGGGGGGGCCTGGGTGGCCCCGTCGGTTGAGTGTCCGACTCACGATCCCAGGGTTGTGGGATCGAGCCCGGCGTCGGGTTCCACGCTGGGTGTGGAGACTGCTTGGAATTCTCTCTCCCTCTGCCCCTCTCCCCCACTCACACACACACATGTGCTCGCTCTCTCTCTCTCTCTCTCTCAAAAAAAAAAAATAAAAAAGGAAAAAGAGTGAGCTTAGTTGAGTGCTTCCCTGGGAGTCACTTCCTTAAATCCAGACTCACCACATCCCTAAAAACAGCAGAGTAAAGACGCCCACTGTACAGACGGAGAAACTAAGGTTCGGAGGGGCCCGGCTACCAAGGGGGCCACAGCCAGGGTTTCTGCTGCTGATCAGGACGCTCTGCCTGGGGCCCAGGCCCACAAGCAGCAGGGAAGGTTTTCTTCATCAAATTAGAAACGAAGGAAGGAAACTTAAGCTTGTGAGGCTGTAAAACGTGGCACCCAGCACAGCAGCGCTGGTCACAGTCGCCCAAAAGTGGAAACGACCCAAGTGTCCACCAACCGATGGGTACACAAAACGTGGTCCGTCCACACAGCGGAACACTACTCAGCCACAAAAAGGAACGAAGCCCTGCACACACGATGCCGCGGGTGAACTCTGAAAACATCCAACTGAGTGAAAGACACCAGACACAGAAGGCAGACTGCAGGTGGCCCGGGGCCGGGGGAGAGGGGAAGGGGAGTGACTGCCCACGGGATCGGGGGTTTCCCTTTGGGATGATGGGAACGTTCTGGAACCAGAGGTGATGGGTGTCCCGACCTTATGAATGCGCGGAACGCCACTGAATTGTAGTTTAAAATGGCTACGATGGGGCGCCACCCCTCTGACCTCTGCCACTGCAGCTGCCCCTGCCGCCACCTCCCGGGAAGAGGGGGAGGCAGGAGAGGAGCCCACGCTTGTCCGGTGGCTGCTTTCTTGACTGTGTTCGCCATGAAACTGAAATCAGTGCTTGATGTGTTGGCATTCACGTTAATGATGGATGCAATTCTGCGTTATCTTACTGTGACTCCGAAAACCGTAGCGTTGGCGTCGCGGAAAGGTACGTCATTTCCAAGGTCATTTCGTTAAAGGTAAAAACTCTACCCCGCCCCCCCCCCCCATCGATCAATCAATCAATCAATCAAACGGCTCTGATGGTATATTTCATACGTATTTCAACCACCATGACGACAGAAAGCAGCAGAACCCCGCCCCCAACCTCGAACCAACGTTTTGCAACGTCCCCAGTGCCGTAGCTAGGTCCCCGGGCCCACCTTGCTGAACCGGTGGGAACATGACGAGAACTGGGGGATCTCCGTGGATGACTCCTCGTCGTTGGTCTCCTCGTCCTCGGAGCCCAGGTGGCGGTAGCGTTCCGAGCGCGCTGCAGGACGGAAAGGCACGTACAGCCCACCCGATGCCCCGAGGCGGCCGCGAGGGCTGTGGGGTGATCTGGGGAGGGCGTCCCGGGGTGGGGAGACACAGTCAGGGCAAAGGCACTGAGGTGGGGCTGTGTCTGGTGTATTTAGGGGCCACGGGAGGCTTGAGTTGGCAGAGTGAGGACCTGGCCGAAAATCTCCAGCTGGGTCCCTAAAAACCGTGGGACTGTGGGTGGGGATTCTTGCGTCTGACCCTCGGGAGCCTCGCCCTTGAGATGGGTCACCCAGAATTAGGTGATCGTGTGCATCTTAAACATAAAGGATGCTCCTCACTTTACAGAACAGGAAACAGCTGCTCAGAGAGGACCTCTGACACGCCCAAGATCACACAGCAAGTTCCAGAGGAGGTGCTGGAAACCTAGAGCATTTAACCTGTGTGGCTGGAGCCCCAAGTAGGCAGAGGAAGACTTGTCTGAGCCCACCCACAATGTCGGAGGGGCTCCCTCCACAAGGCAAAGCGAAGCGCCCCTCCCTCCCGTGTGACAGATGAGGCACCATCCTTGGTCAGGGCTGGACGCTCAGGAGGCTGAACCTGCTAGGGACGCCAGGCAAGGGTCTGCCACACTCAGTGCCTTGGTTTCCCCTCCCACAACCCTAGAGGATGCCGTGGCCTCCGGACCCTAGAGGCACAGGAAACCCCAGCCAGGGAGGGGGCAGCTGCTCGGATTACTCAGAAAGCTCAGGAAGTCAGAAGCTCCAGGCCCAGGGCGAGGTGCTTGGGTGGAGACCGTGGCAGACAGCCCCTCCCCGCCTCAGGGGCTTGTGGGATAGCAGAGCCCACCCCCTTGACCCCCCCCCCCCCCCCCCCGCCACTCACTGTCAAAGTAGCTGGTGTCATCCTCGGCTTCGAGCTGTGGCACGAACTCAGCTTTGTGTCGCAGAAGCCCTGCCCAGTCCAGTGTTCGGAAGAAGGGGTGCTGTTTTACCTCGTGGGTGCCACCTGCCAACACATGCCTGGCTCAGCCCTGCGTGTCCCTGTCCCCCACTGCCCCCTGGGCTAAATTTGAGCCCCAACTTGGCCAACACAGAGCCATAAAGATGGCGAGGGGAACAGCCGCTGTTTAAGAGCCTGAAGACCAGACAGAATTGGGGCTAGCCGCCAGGCCCTGCTCTTTCCTCTGCTGGATTCTGAGATCCCAAAGCCCTAGGAGGGCTTTCTTTCCAGCCTTTTCTATGCATTTCTACTCCACGGAGCAGAGAGCTGACTGCGTGAAGGGATCCTGTTCCCCAACCTCAGCTGGTCCTCTCCAGTGGCTAAGCTTCCTCATGGACATAACCTGTAGTGTCTGCGTGAGTCTCGAATAGTCCTTTAACCATTAATTAGGTGGCTGGGGAATCTGAACAGTGGGATCCGCTGGGCTGGGCCTTTGAGGACCTTAGGACATACCCCACGGTGACCTTGTAGGCTCTCACTCAGCCTCAGTGGCCCTTGTCTGCATCCGACCCAGATACCCGCTATTCCTTCAAGGTCTTCCGCTAGTTCCCGGTGAACTCCTATGCGTCCTTCAACACCCCAGCCCCAAGTCCCCCTTCTCTATGCAGCCTCTCCCCATCCCACGTCCACATACCAGTGCCCAGACGGTCCAGTGGGCTCTGTCGGAGCAGCCTGGTGATGAGGTCCTGGGCATCTGCTGGAAGGGCCTCATCCCCTTCGGGCCACATGATCTCATCTAAAATGAGGAGAGGGAAAAATAAATCAAGTCAAATTAAAAAAATAATAATAAACGTAAAATAAAATAAAAAAGAGAGAGTGAGAGGGTGAGGACAGCCCTTCATAGCACCTCCAACCACCTCCCCTCACTCACTTCCTGCTTCTTTTCCTGGGCACTTTTTTTTGTATCTGAGGTTCCCTAATTTGCGTATTTCTCTCCCTTGCTGTCTCGCCCTTGGCCATGTCCCCAGTGTCCAGCTGGGGCCAGGCACACCACACGTGCCCAATCCACACACACAGCCGCTCCCTTTGGTAGGGAAACTGCTGTCCAGAGCCCCAGGGCGGCCAAGACTCGAACCGGGGCCACGGTGGGGGAAACGCACCACTGACCACCTGGCCGAAGAGTTCCTCGGGGGTGTCTCCGAAGAAGGGCACACAGCCCACCAGGAATTCATAGAGGACGACACCCATGGCCCACCAGTCCACCGGCTTCCCGTAGCCCTGGCGGAAGATCACCTCGGGCGCGATGTACTCAGGGGTCCCACACACCTGGGTCAGGCAGAATGGGGAACAGGAGGATGGCCTCCAACTCCAGAGAGACCACGAGGGGGACGGAGAGGCCAAGGCCAGGCTGGGAACGGGGGGTGGAGAGAATTACGGGGCGGGGGGCGGGGGGGGGGGTGCGGTTTATTTTCTCCTTCGTGCTGCGAAGTCTCCCCGCGTCCTGAGGGTCAGGATCCAGATAGAGGGGGGCGGCCCCGCACCCAGGGCCACCTGCCCGCCTGCACACCTGCTTGTCCACGAACTCCCGGGTGTCCTTCTCGATGTGGCCCTCATAGAGGTTGGTGGCCATGCTCATGAGCCCAATCTTGGACAGGCCGAAGTCGGTCAGCTTGATGTGGCCAAGTGAGGTGATGAGCAGGCTGTGGGTGGGCGGGTGGTGCACTCAGGGCTGGGGGGCCCGAGGTGCCTGGCTTCTCATGCCACCCCGGAACCTGGTGCCACCCCAGGTGGGCTGAGGTCCAGCCAGGGCGGCTTAACTCCCCCGAGGGGGCCGGAAAGCACTTCCCGAGCGCGGGCACATCATCACGAGGACCGACAGGTCTTGGGCAATACTGCCAATCTGGCAAACGTCTCGGTGCACCCACCGGATGCATCTGGTGTCGTTACTGAGCACCTACTGTATACTCCGCTGTTGGAATTTACATCTCCCGAGAATCATGCCATCTCCCCGCTGTGCATGAAAACGCCTGAAACCCACAGTATATTTTTGCACACGTGGCCATTTTTTGTTTTCGCTAAATGCTTTCTTTGCAAGCCCTCGTTATTTACGTTTCCTGTCGAAAAACGAACATGCCTTGAGCAGCTGCTGTATACAGAAATATTTCTGTGCACCTCCTCAGGGCACCCGGTTTTAAAACCTTGTACACCTCCCATGCACCCTGCTGATCTAGTTTTCCCGTCGGCTCAAGGATATAAACGCCTTGCCAGATGACACGCACCACCGAAAGTCGCGGTTTCGCGCACCTCCTGGTACCTCGGCTGCTTAATTTCTGGAGAGCTGCGTACAGCCAAGTTGTTTGATAAACCGTTTACTTGGCACAGAACTGCATCCACGGACTCTCTAAAGGAACGATTCTGTGCACCCACTGTCTTTAAAAAGTTCTGGGGGTGCCGTGGTGGCTCCGTGGGTTAAGCGTCTGACTTGAGCTCAGGTCATGATCTCATGGTTTGTGGGTTCAAGCCCCACGTCAGGCTCTGTGCTGACGGCTTGGAGCCTGGAGCCTGCTTCGGATTCTGTGTTTCCTCTCTCTCTGCCCCTCCCCTGCTCGCGCACTCTCTCTCTCTCTCAAAAATAGGTAAATGTTAAAAAACAAAAACAAAAAAAAACCTTTCCTTCTTACAAATGAAATGATAATGAAATGATACGATGCCTGGGATATGCTTCAAATTGCCCGGCATGGGGGGTGGGGGGACCCAGGGATGGGGAGGAAGCAGGATTGGCCAAGCGTTGGAAGCTGTGGAAACGGGATGGATGTGGGGAGTGGACGGAGGGGAGGGGGGCACTGGACCCTTCCTTCTGTTCTGGTCTGAGTTATGTACCTCCAAAGTCACATGTTGACATCCGGACCTCTAGTGACTACGAACGTGACCTTATTTGGAGACGGGATCGTTGTGTGATTAGTTAAGAGGAGGACGTCCCTGAGTACAGTGACCCCTCATCCAGTATGACTGGTGTCCTTATAGGAACGGCATTTGGACCCAGACATGCAGAGGGAGGACGCCATGTGAAGAGCAGGGAAATGTCACCACAAGCCAAGAAATCACCACAAGCTGGGGGAGGGTCCTGGAAGAGATCCTTCCCTGGGGACTGCAGAGGGAGCCCTGCTGCTACCTCGATCTTGGACTTCTGGCCTCCAGGACTGTGAGAATAAACTTCTATTGTTTAAGCCGCCCAGTTCTGTGCTATTTTGCTCTGACAGCTCCAGTGAATGAATGCGCCTTCTCTTGACTTTGGGATGTATTTGGAATTTTCCAAAGTGAAAGGAAAAAATATTTCTCTCGCGTGTCTATCGTATACGCCTGTCTCCCTGAACCCTCTGGGGCTGGGCACCGGCCTGTGCCATTTTGCAGATGGGGGTCCCGAGCCTGGGAGGGGCAGGTGCTGCCTTGGGGTCACTCAGGAGACCCCACCCCACTCTAGGATGATCCACGGACCTGATGGCACAGAGCATATTGACAAGTGTTGCGCACAGAGGCCCAGGTACGTGGCAGGTGCCAAATGCACACTTTATTTTCTAAGCCGCTGGCAAACTACAAGACGCCTGAAAACGTGCAGACTCTTAATGCTGATGTTCACACCCCCGTGCAGCAAGAACCTAAGACACTCGAGCTCCTTGCCTGGTATCCAGAGGGCACTTGATATCAAGAGCAGCCCCTTGCTCTATAAACAGCAGGTGCTCAATTAATGCAGGGGAGAGTGCCTTGCAAATTATGTAGGGGTTACAAAGCATGATGGATTATTCACACACGCGTCTCACGGTCGCCCACGGAGGACCTGGCATGCAGTAGGTGCTTATTAGGTGCTAGAGCAAAATAAACTTCCCAAGGCTCTCAATGAACATCTCTTCCTGTCTTCCCTGCATAAACACACAACAGGTGCTCAAGACATGCACAGTCCCTTTCTTCACACAGAAGGTCTTGCCAAGGGCACGTCCCTGTTCCCTATATACAGCCGGTGCCTCCTAAATGCACGTTCTCTCCTCTTGTGCCGCGGTAACTCTGTGAGTGCACAGTCCCTTCCCCTGTGCGTTGTGTGCACCCTAAACCGCACGTTCTCTCTTTGCCTGACCGCATCTCCATAAACACAACTCTCCTCCCCTCGCATACAGCAGGTGCCTCTTAAGGACCTGTCCTCCTCTGTATACACCAGGTGCCCAAAGTTGCCACTGCTCCCTGTCTTCCTGCTGCCAGGGGCCCATGGGCCAGCAGGACCTGGAGAGGCGGGGAGCTCTGAGCAGCCCCAGACCCCAATCAGAGGCCCCGCTCCCAAAGCCCCAGGCTGCTCACTTGTCAGGCTTGAGGTCCCGGTGCACGATGCCGTAGTTGTGCAAATACTCCAGGGCCAGGACCGTCTCGGCGAAGTACATGCGGGCCATGTCCACGGGCAGTGGGCCCATGTTCTTCAGAAGTGTGGCACAGTCACCACCTGTTGGGGGACAGATGCACTCAGAGGCCCTGGGCTCTAGAGCCTTGCTCCAGGCTTACGAGACACCCCCCCCCCCCACCCTCCTGCAAAGCATCCCTGGTCTACACCAAACCAAGGTGGGGAACCAAGAAGGGCAGGAGGGAGGGCAGATCCAGATTCCTGATTCTCCCTTGGCAGGGCAGCAGCCCTGCGAGGACACGGTTCCTTACCCCGTACACAGCCGGTGCCTCCTAAGTGCTCGTTCCCCCTCCTTGCCTAGAAGGACCTTGAACAGTGCACACCCCTGCACCACCTGAAGGCCCTGCTCATTCTTTAACTGCAAACCTGATCCAACAACTCTTCTCCCTGGCCCCCAATCATCCTGGCCCTTCCGACCCACACCTCCCGCCCTCCCTCCCTCCTTGCTCTTACTTCTGGCCCTCAGGCCTCTGCTCACTGGTACCCCCCCCCCCCTAGGATGTCTGGGTCCCACCCTCACACACCTCTTTGGGCTCCCTCAGCCCCAACTGCCCAGGTTGGACCCCCCCCACCACAGACTGAGGAGCTCCCAAGGCAGGCTGGGACCCCAGGGAGGCCGGAGCACACCCTAGCTTGGTCAAAGGAGGGACTTTCTTCTGGGTAGGTGGTGAGCTCCCCGGCACTGGAGGCATGCAAGCCCTAGTGGACCGCACCTTCCACATACTCCATGACCATACACAAGTGGCGGCGGGTCTCGAAGGAGCAGAACATGCTGACCACAAATGGGTTCTCGGCAAAGGTGAGGATGTCACGCTCCACAAAGACCTGCTGGATCTGGTTCCGCAGAATCAGGTTCTGCTTGTTGATCTTCTTGATGGCAAAGCGCTGCCGTGTGTCTCGGTGCCGCACCAGGTAGACAGCCCTGGGGGAGCCGGGTTCGCTGAGGCTTGAGACCGAGGCCCCGGGCGGGCAACGGGACCCGACCTGGGCCCAGAACCCAACCTGCCAGGCCTCTGCCCGCGCCGCGCCCTACAGCCGGGACACCCTTTCTCCTTACCTGGCCCCTCTCCAAAAGCAGCCACCCTATGGGTTTAAGCTGCCTTTCTTGGTGTCACATCGATATGACAGAGATGGCCCTTGGCTTATTTCTTCACGGCGGACTGAGACCCCTGCAGTCAAAAGCCCCCTGGCACCAAACTCAAATTGCTTTAAATAGGGCCCAAAGGAGCAGATTTTTAACCGTCGAGAGCTTGCCAGCTTTGCATCCGTAGTGAAACGACACCAAATTTACTAGCCATCCGGAAGACGAACCCTGGGGCTAAAAAGACCCCAAGCCACTGCTCCCTCTTGGGAGCTCCCTGACCCAGACTCCTGGCAGTGCTGCTGAGCCAAATCACCCGGACGCACAAGCCCCTTCTGGATAGTCTTATCCTGTGAAGGACTCCCCCTCCCACCCCAGCCCCACGCGGACCTGTCAAAGTGGCACTAAAATGACGCTCACTGCTCACTACCGCCACCACGGGGCCATCTTTTTCCTTGTATACCTAGAACTCCCTACACCTGGGGCAGGTAAATGGCCTAGACCGTGGCGGAGCCTGTCTGAGACCCTGGCCTGGCTGTACTGTGTCTCTACTGCCCTCTTCAGGCCTCAGCTTCCCGGACTGCACATTCAGGGGCCGCTGGACCTCAGGCATCCCTGTGGGCGGCTGAGAAATCAGTCCATGGGGGACCCAAGGACTTACCCGTAGGCCCCGTTGCTAATGAGTTTGATGGTCTCGAAGTCATTCTCACACGGCTTCCTCCGTGATGGGCCGACCAGGGCACGGCTCTAGGGGGCAAAGAAGGGTCAGGGTCCTGCCCCACCTCAGAGCAGGCCGGGCTCTTCCTGCCTTCAAGTCCCAGCCACTGGTCCCGACATCTGATGCTACCTTCTCCTTCCAGACTTCTCAAACTCAGCTTCTGAGTTTCTGAGCTTTGGCTGGAGCCACGTCCTCCTTCCAGAAAACTCCTAGACATCTTCCAAAACGCCCCTTTCCAGTATCCCCTCCAGCCTTGCCCTGTCCAACCGCCAGGGCAGGGCACTCGCCTCTACCTTCTCCCTCAAGTCACAGGCATTTACTAAGCACCTACTACGTGCAACACATCAGCACACCCAGCCCCTCCCACGGCTGCCTGATCTACCTTGAAAAGAACCCGACAGGTGGGGGCGTCAAAGCTCTGTGACTTACCTCCGGGGACTCAGGTGCTGGGGGCTGTCCTCCCTCTTCAAGGTGACTCAGAGGCACCATTTCTGTGAGACAAGGGAGGAGCCTCAAATGATGCCTCCGTGCCTGTGCCTCGATCGCCCAGAGATTTCCCAAGGCCTCCAGGGCTCATCCGGGGGACGTAGTGCCTCCCTGACCGGCTCCCATGACACCATCATTGCATGCATCATCAAGCCCCTACTACATCCAGGTCTTGGCCAAACCCAGGCCAGAGTAAGCAACGACTGAGGAACTTTCCAGAAGGACCGGTGGGAAGCCCAGCCTCTGAATGGCACAGCCATCATCCTGGCTCCGAGCTTTGGGCCTGTTAACGCAGGCTGTGACATGGGCCCTCTGGGTCTGGGCTCCTAACATCCTCCTCAGCTGAGGGTGTGGCCCAGAGGGAGCCCCCCACCCACGCCGTTTTCTGGCCCTAGGGCTTTGGCAGAGGGGCGGCCCCGAGTGAGCGGCTGGTGCACATGAGCCGTGATGATGGCACTGAATCGTGACAGTGTCTCACGGTCACGGAGCAAGGCTGGGATGGGACAATGGGGTCTCACGGGTGAGGGAGGTCTGGGTTTGAATACAGCCTCTTTTACTCAGTAGGTTCCCCGCCGGGGACACTGGATAGATGACCTGCCCCACAGTCTCAGCTGCCAACTGCCCGGCCACTTTCTGCTTCCTCTGACCCCGGGGCCGCCCACGGCACCACCTGCCTTCATTGGACAGCCAGGCACAGCCGGGGCCACACAGCCAGTCGACAAGCGGTCTGGCCTGGGGCCCGCCGAGGTCTGAATCCCTGCTCGACCTCATCTGCCTGGAGCCTCAGCCTTAAACGGGGACATCGGCAGCCCAGTCCCAGGGATAACAGAGCAGTGATGCTGGGCAGACACCAGCCACTGTGGCAAAGCCCTGCTGACCCCACCACCTTCTCCCATATTTGCTTCTTCCTCAGCTCCAGTCGCTTCCCCCCTCGCTGTTCTTCCCGCTCACCTCAGGGCCTTTGCTTTCACCCTCCCCCGCCGCCTGGTCCACCCCCTCTCTTCCCCAGGTCTGTACCTGGTCACCTCTCCATCCGCCAGGACTCGCTTACACATCGACCTTTCCCCAGAGCCTCCCATGGCCGCACCTGGACCAGGTCAGGTCCAAGTTCGACGCTCCCCGGGTCCCACGTCTCAGTTCTCCTGACTCTGCTGTCTGGGGGGAGTTCTTGACGAGCTTGGTCAAGCCCACGGGTTGGTTGTCCTGTCCGACTCTAAGTCCGTCTCCTGGGCCACGGTCAGATGATGAAATCAGGAAAGTACTTTGGGGACTCGTGGGAGGAGTGGTGGCTCCTCTCGGAGCCACCCCTTGGCAGGTCAGAGGTCCCACTTACAGCTGGCTGACCCAGGAACCCCAGGCACTTTCCCACAGTGGGCCCCACAGGTGGCTGAGGGCAGAGCCACAGAGAGACGAAGGAACATCACGGCAGCTGTGGAGTCGACGGCTCCGGGTTTGAGTCACAGCTCTGCCCGGGCCTCTCCTGGGTTTTCTCTTTCCACCCTACTCCCGTCAGCTTACCCTCGAGGGGGTCCTTAGCCAGGCCCAGCTGCCCAATGATGTACTGAGGCAGGTCCGTCTTGATGCCCTGGCCCTCTCGGGCCTGGCCCTCGGCAGCCTCCAGCAGGTGATAAAACTCCTCAGGGTCAAACTCCTGGGGGTGGCAGAGGGGCTGGTAAGCCGGGGCTTGCGGCCACCTCCAGGCCTCGGCCCGTGCCGTCCCCTCCGTCTGAAGCAGCTTTAACTCTCCCCTCCAGATCTCAGCTCCTGGCACTTCCCCGGGGAAAAGAGCCCAGCCCAGCCGGGAGGCACCCCGTGCCCCTCTCCAAACTCCACCCGATGGGCCTGTCTCTTGTATCTCAGCAGGACGGTTCTAGCGGCCTAGTCTCAACCGCTGGGCCCCACACCTGGCTGGGTGCAGAGACTCACCAGGCACTCAAGGAGCCTCGCCGGCCTCGAGATGATGATGAGCAGCTTCCGGACAAGCTGGACAATGAAGCCGACCTCCTCACTGTCCGAGCGCTCGTGGGCCTAGGGAGAGGCGGGCGATGGCGTCGCCTGCAGGCCCCTGGCCCTGCCCTCCCCGGGGACCCCCACACCCCCCCCCCCCCAAAACACACATCTTGTAGCAGCCTCTCCAGCTTCTCCTGCATCTCCATGAAGTAGCGGGAGGTGACGAGGGCCTCTCCAGACTTGGCCAGGCAGTCGCGGGCCAGCTCAACGATCTGGTGGTGGATGAAGCCCAGGACGCCATCGGCCAGGGCCAGCCGGGCGCCGGGTGCAAAAGCAGCAAGGAATTCTTCCAGGCGGCCTTCCATCTGTGCCGTGGCCTGGGCAGGGCGGATGGGACAACCTGGTCACTGGACGGGGCTGGGGGGGGGGGGGGGCAATACACACAGGTGGGGGCAAGACAGGCAGTTGTGGGGGAGAATGTGATGATGGGGACGACGGGGCCAGAGAACTGGGGGGGGGAAGAAGCAATATGCCTGGGTTGGAGGGGGGCGCTTTGAGACAGAGAGATAGGGACAGACAGAAATGGAGAGATGCGGGGGGATACAGCCAAGAAGACAGGGTGCCAAGGAGGGACAACAACATGGAGGGGAGTTAGGGCCGGTGCAGCCACCGGGCGCTGCCCACCTTGGGGAACCTCTCCCGGTACACATGATTCATCATGACGATTTCATTGTCGAAGTTCCCTGTTGTGCGTCCCGGGCTGAAGGGGAAGGGGCAGGCGGGGGACAGTCAGCTTGTGACGTGGGACCAGAAATCCAGTCCAGGGGAGGGTCGAGGATCAGAGGCCAGGCTTGGACAGGGTCAGGGCCAGAGGTGGAGGAGGGGCCACAACGTGGGCCCCAAAGGCAGCCCGGGGAGGGGCTGAGGTTAGAGGTCAAGGCCCACCTGAGGCTGCGGGAACGGGGACGAAGGTGGGGTGAGCGGTGGCCGCCCTCCTCGTCAGCCACGCTCTCTGAGCTGCGGAAATGCTTGGACAGGAAGCATAGTTCATCCGGTGTCGGTTGGAAAGGAAGCTGGTGGAGACGCTCCCGGGAGGATGAGCTCGACTGGCAGGAGGGGGTATCAGGGCCACGAGTTCACAGTCAGCGCCAAAGCCAGAACCCCAGCATTACCCCTCAAGGCCTAGGCTGCCTGCTGGTCATTAGATGCTAACAGTCTCCTGCCTGACTTCTACGCATCCTTCAAAACCCCAGCTCTGATGCCCCCCTCCTCCAGCAAGCCTCGCCGCCTGCTCCCTAAGCAACCCTAAGACTCCCTCTGGCCAGGCCCTAACCCCACAGGATGGGGATGTCTGTGTCCTCCAGAACGGGGACTCCTTGGGACCGAGGCTGGGTCTTTTCAGGGACCCATACGTTGCCCGGAATGGGGCACAGAGGGGGCAGCCAGGATGTTTGCTGACTGGACAACTATCCGACACCTTGATAAAAACCAAAGACGTGTCCCGCCCCACCTCGCACCCGCCTGTCTGCTGGCCAAGGTGGGACTGTGGGTACCGAGACGGTGGAGCTGGGTGTGTTGGTTCCATAGCCAGAAGATGGGAGAGATGCAAGGGACCATCTTCTGCCGTCAGCCCTAGAGGGGAGAACCAGAAGAGTTGGAAAGAAGGCATGGCCCCCGTGGTTTGTGGGGACCAAGGACGGAGACCGTGGCTGGCAGGTGCTGGCCCTGTTGGAGGAAGGATCTTCCGAAAAGGCGGAGAACAGAGGTTCAAGGTGAACAAATCCACTGTGTGTTTTCTCCTTGTCCTTCCGACACCTCCTCCAGGAAGCCCTCCCTGACCCAGCTGCCAGTGCCTCCCACATCGAAGCTCTGACCTCTGTGAGTTGCAGTTGCTGGGATACATGCCAGTCACCCCCTTGAGACTGAGGACTCCCCAAGGGTCGAAGTCCAGCCTCCCCTTCCTCGGCCCCCGGCACGGGGTACGGCATGTAACGGGTGCTCGATAAATGTTAATGAGTGAACGAGTAACATTTAAATGCTTGGTCCAACGTCAACCCTGACTAAGTAAATTAATGATTTTTAGTGAATTAGTGATTTTAGCCTGGATGGTGTGCCCTCCTCCTCCCCAAGGGCTCCCTGAAATTACCTGTCCATGCGCGGGACGTGGCTGCAGAAGGCCGCGCGTTTGCCGGGGGCAGAAGCCAGGGGGAGAGACCGTCACAGGGCAGGGGACGGGGAGGGGAAAAGGCGAATGAAGAGGCAGGGCCAACCACCAAAAGCATGCCGCTGCCTGTCCCCTCACCAGTTGTGCTGAGGTCATCCCTCAAAGCCAGTGACCACTCACCTTCGGGCAAAGGGGAAGTTCACGGCCGACGCAGCGGAGAAGTTCCGAGGACTATCCAGGGGGCTGTTGCCTGCTGAGGAAGAAGCAGGCAGAGGAAACTGAGGCAGAGGGGGCAGAGACGGGACACCGCCCCTGCAGGCTTGCTCCCACACTCACCTGTTGGAACTGAGAGCGGAGACAGGGGCCGGGAGAGGGTTGGGGAGGGCGTTCCTACCACCAGGCTTTTGCGGTTCCCACTGCGGCAGCTGTCAGGGAGGTGGGGACAAGGTCAGGCGCCGGCCCAGGCCTCAGGGCTCAGAGGACCACGTGCCCAAGCCAGACCGCACATATGGCCAGCTCTGGGGCAGGACGGGAAGCTAGGTGTGACCACTGCCACTCTGCCCCCGGTTGGACTCCTGCATGGCCCTTAGCTCGGCCTTTGAGGTCTGGGGTAGTCATTTTTGACAAATGTTACCTACTCTTAAAACTCTTATTATTATCAGTGGTGGCATGAAACACTTCCAGACTCCTGGGGGACACTGCACATGGCCAGGAGCCCCCCGTGAGCCTTCTCACGCTTCTGTGTTCACCACCCCACCCCCACTCCTTCGCTGACGCCATGCCCCGGCCGGGAGCACTGGCAAATAAGGCAGAGAGTGCAGAGGACCTCGGAGCTCACTGGTGAACTGAGGCAGGTTCCCATTCCATTCCACGCACCCCTTCTCAGGCTCGCTGCCCCAATCTCTTGGCGATCTTCCTCCCCACGATCCCCCCAAAATGCCAGTCTGATCCTTATAAAACCCCGAAAATCAGCATCTCGCACATTAGGTCCTGTCCTCCCTGTCCTACCCAACTTTTGCCCGCACGTTTCCCTCCCTCCATCCCCGTTGTCTTCTGGCTTCCAGACCCCCTGGCCCAGGCCACTCCCACGCTTGCCCAGCCTCTCCCACGTGTGCCCCGGCCCCGGCCCCCGCCCTGGCAGAGGGAAATTGAGAGCGAACCGTCTCCCCACCTTCCCCGGTGCTTGCTCGACAAGTGCAGCAGCCCACATACTCTGAGCCGCCAACGCAGCTCAGTGGCGCAGGGAGGGAGAGAGAAACCTCAGGGCCTTACAGGGCCAGGAATGGTGTCCCAGGCAGAAGGCACAGAGCAGGCTAAGACATGGGAGAGCAGGGTCAGCCGCCGACCCAGGCAACAAGACAGGCAGGGAGGAGGGATCCAGCCCGTCGACGACATCATGTGCACCTGCCCTTCTGAGCTTCTTTCCCCATCTGTACACCCTGCAAGGTGCTGGGAAGACCTGATGAACTACGTCCACAGTGTTCAGCTCTGGGCCCAGCACTGGGTCGATGGCCGTGGGCACGTATATGGTCATCTTTCTCCCCACAACTCCTGCAGGGTCTAGTGCACGCAGTGGGAGGGCAGGCAATGCCTCCCCGGTGAATTGAGTCACCCTTTGCCAATCCCAACAAACCCGGAGGTGAGAGACACCAGTTGCACCCACTTCCCAGCCTAGGAAACTGAGGCCACGGATGTCAACAGCCGCAAGGAACTGTCCTGTAGTCTGATGTACAGAAGCAAAAGTGAAACCCACGGGTTCCTGCAAGACTTCCTGCCAACAACCCCCCCACACACACACACCCCCATACCCCCCCCCCCCGTCTCACATCCTCTCCCAGCCCTCATCTGGGTCCTCAGCTCCATGCTGCACCCCAATGCATCATTTATCACTAACAGCTGCCTTTGGGAAAAACACTTGGCCACCTCCCTCTCGCTCTCAGGCGGGGCCTTCTTGAAAAGAAAACACAGCCATATTTGAGGTCTCAAAGGGGAACCGGGCATCATTTGTGCACTTCCCGAGCAACTGTCTAGTGTCAACTATTTGCTCAGCCCTCTCTGGAGAAGACCCAGGACGCTGAGAAGCTCTGCCTAGCCATTCAATAAACACCCAAGTGGGACAACACAGAGTGAGAATACGACAGAAAACGCTGGCCTGAGGCCAGTTTCCTGTACCCGATCCCTAAGGTGCCCTTAAGCCCTCTGTAGCTCCACAGGATTTGGGAGAAGCGTCTAAGCCCTGAACCTAGCATTCCAGGTCCTTCAGCAGCTGGTCTCAGTGCCTAGCCCTCTAGGAACGCCCCAACCCAGCACCAGTGAAACATCTAAGAACAGAGAGGTTAAGGAACTGCCTAAGGTCACACAGCCAGGCAGTGGCTGGGCAGGAATTTGAACCCAAGTCCTGTAAAGTCCACAGCCCTTACCTGGCCTTTTCTTTTCAGAAGAGGAAACAGACTCCAAGAGAAGCCAGGCTTCGCTGGAGGCTAAACCCAGTATTTTACCCCCGTGACCCGGCTCCTGACACACCACCTGCATGCCAGCCTCGTGCGGTAAATATCTGCTTCTGAAACAATATTTCCGCTAACTGAGCCCCGGGGCCAGAGTAGCCTCAGTTTTTCCAAGAAGCTCCTCCCCAGGTCTCCCAGGCCTAGAGACCCGGGTTCGAATCCTGACTCGGTCCCAAGTCCCTTCTGCCTGTGTTACCACCTTAACTATGACCCCAGCGGGCAGACACCCCACTCCGGGGTAACGACGGGCGAAACGAGGGTATCTGGGGTCCTAGAGGATACCTCGATCCCAAAGCGTCCCCCCCTGCCCCCTACCGCCGCACACAGTGGCCCACGCCACGCCGCCGGGATATACTTCTGGCAACTCGTGTTTGCTTGGCCGGCCGCCGCGCCTTTGCCCGCACGGTGCCCCCTACCTCTTGGAGCGCTGCAGCAGCGCGCCCTTGGCAAGGCGGCTCCGGTGGCCTGGCGCAGCCACCGCCGTCCAGTAGCTGGGGTCGGACATGCTGCTTCTCTTTGTGCCGCCGCCGCCGCCCGAGACCCGGGAGGCGCGGGGGCGCAGCGGCGGCGGCGGCGGGGCACGAACCTCCGCGGCGGGATTGGCCCCAGGAGCCCCGCGGAGCGGGGTAGGGGGTGCGCGCCGCGGGGCTGGGGTTAGGGGGCGAGGAGGAAGCGCGCGCCCCGGAACGCGGCCGGGAACCCGCCCAGGCGAGCGCGGGGGCGGGGCCTCGCGGGGCGGAGCGAGCGACGCGGAAGCGAGGCTGGTGGACCCGCGTGCCGGCTTAGTGGGCTGGGCGTTGCCAGGGCCGCGGGCGGAGGGGCGGGACGTTGCCAGGGCTGCGGGCGGCGGGGGCGGGGCGTTGGCGCCTGTTAGGTGAGGCGGTGGAACGTAGCCCCCTTCCCTCAAAACGTCAATCTGTTCACGTCTCCTTTTCCCCCTCTCCCCGCCGCGCGAACCCCTTCTGAGCGTGGCACTTGAGACCTATCCGAGGGCCTGGCCTGGCTCATGCTACCGTGCCCACGGTGGCTCCACTTCTTGGAATGTCCTTCCTGCCTGGCAAAATCCAGCGTCCCCTCTTCCAGGAAACCTTTTCTCGTCTGTCTGGCTCTGTCTTCTCGGGCTTGGGCTCCCTGAGGCCCCGGCATCTCTCAGCACTGGACTGGCAGAAAGGACGTGTTTCGCAAACGGAAATCAGGGCATCTGACATGCTTTGCCTGTCTATGGTGACGGAAAGGCCATCAACTTGGCTACCCGACTCAGGGGATGCCTGATTTAACTTCTGAGGCCTGTCTTCTCAAGTGTAGAATGGGAGGGAAATTGGGCTGATAGGATGGTTACATGAGTTAGACGTAAGGTGGCACCCACAATAGTGCCCGATAAATGTGTGATAAATGTTATTAGCATCAGGCTAACTTCCGGGCCTCTGTTTCTCCCTCTACAGATGTCCCCTCAGGAAAATGGAATGGAATCGGAGGCACAGAAAGTTCTGGGAATGCAGTACCTGTTCACCATAGAAATAGGAACGTCTGACACAGGAGGTAGTGAATTAATGCTTCTTCCTCTCATGACCGTCCCAGAAGTCAGGGACAGTGTCACCCTGAGGGTGGCCTCTTCACAGATCACACGATGCTTTGGGAACCAACCCAGACGCTGAAGCCCAGACCCCATATCTGAGAAGTCATGGATAGGGGCCCCCGCCTGGTGTGTAACCCTAACTCCCCCCAACCTTCTTGCCACCAATTTTGCTTCTCAGGTTTCTCAAGAGACTCCCCATCCTGCCTTGGCCATGGCCACACACCCTCAGGTTGCTACTGGGTTTGTCCTCCTATGCTCTCCAGGTCCCCTGGGCCTGGGTCTCAAACACCCCTCGCTGGTCATTCACTCACACAACATTTACTGAGTAACTACTGTGTTCCTGACCCTGTGCTAAACCCTGAGTACCCTGCCCTCAGAGGCCCCAAGTCTGGTAGGGGAAGCAGACAGTAAAGAGCAAACGACTCAATGATCAAGATAATTTCAAACACCATAGTCAAGGAAGGAAAAGAACAGAGGTAACAAATGGCAAAGGGCGACTTTAGCCAGGAGACCTCTCTGAGGAGGTGACACATTGAGAAGGAAGAGGGGCCAGCCATGGGAAGTGTTCCCAACAGAGGGCACAACTTGTGCAAAAGCCCTGAGACCAGACTGAGGGGAAGAGGCCAGCAGGACTTAACATGTAAATGTTGCAGGAAGAGTGCAGTTGTAGCGGGAGAAGCAATGGGGAGCCATGGAGGATGTGTGAGCAGGGAAGGGGCATGGTCTGAATTGTTTGTCAATTCCGCCCCCCCCCCCCCCCCCCCCCGTCTTCCATGGGGAACAGGAGCTGTCAGGGGCAGAAATGCAGGTGGCAGAAGGTTAGTGAGAGGCTGTAACAGGGTCTGGGAGGACGACACTGAGGCCCGGGCCAGGGTGAGGCTGTGGGGAAAAGTGGGGAGATTCCAGACCTGGTTTGAGGCCAGTGCACGGGCCCTGCTGAGGGGCCAGATGTGGACGTAAAGAGGGAGGTGGTCGCTTATGACCCTGAGATATCCAGCGTGAGCCACAGGCCAGGGACAGAGCTTCCTGCGTGGGGGCATACAAGATCCCACAGGTCTGGGGACCCAAGTCACCATATGCTGACATACTGTGCCCACAAACCCTCCCCACCATGTGTGCTTCTGCACAGTTAGTAAAGGAATTACCCGTCAATCCCAGCTGTGGTGGCACCCTATAGTGCTTCCGTGCCCCCCATTACACCCACTGCGCTGGCATCCCCAGCAGCCACTTCTCCCACGCCCATCTGGCCTCAGTTTCCTCCTCTGCAGAACAATGCTGCAGCTGACAATCCAGAATGCCTGTGGCCGTGGCAAAGGCCTCCCGTGAAAGGCTGACTAAGCCCCCGATGTCTGGCGTCAGCCCCCTGCCCACCAGATCACGTCCCTCCCCAACTCACCCACCCTCCGTGCCTCCTCAGTGCTTTTACAGCAAAACCACACTTCTGGGTGAATCCCTCTCCTAGGTCTCAGAGCCTAACCCTGTCCGTAACTCGGGATCTGCCTCCCTCTGCTTGTGCTAAGTGACTATGTAAATGGCAAAGCCCCAGTGAGCGTACAGAACCCTACCCTCAACCCCTCCGTGGTCTGACCACCCCAGCCCTTCCCACCTGCCCATGCACTGTCCACACCCCTCCCAGCTCTATACGCTGTATGGTTCTTAGTTCCCTGGATAGAAAAATACAAATTCTTCCTGTCCCTGACATTCAAGGCCCCAGAGGGAACATTCTTCTGACGGTGCTTTTTATTGCCCCCTTGTCCATGAGGGCCGAATTCACGACCTTGAGTTCACGACCTTCTTCGATTACCTCCTGCTCACCACCACAGGCAGAGCCCTCCCACCTCCTTCCCATTTGTCCATGCCATAAGCATTAACTGAGCACCTGCTGTATACCAGGCCCCGCCCTAGAATAGAGAGGACAGATCCAGCTCTGGCCCTCAAGGGGCTCCCAAACCTCTGGGTGAGAAAAATAACCTAAGAATCACACAAGAAAACATGGAAATCACACCCATAATGCAGTCTCAGTGAGGGAAATGGACAGGCATAATGGATGTATCTGGGGCTTGGGAGGCCCTGAATGGGGGCTGTGTTCAGAAAAAGCTTCCTTTCTGAGGGCTTGATAGAGACGTGACAAACAAAGAAAGGAGGAAATGGAGCTCTGGGCAGAGGAGTAGCAAATGCAAAGGCCCTGAGGCTGGACCAGCTTATATTCTGGCAGCCCAGAAAGCCTCATGGCTAGAGTATAGTGAGCCAGGTGGGGAGATAGGTGACAGGGAGACAAGAGGTGGCAGGGGCCAGACTCATGGGGACTTGGAGGCTGAGAGAACAAACGTGGGCTTATTCCTAGGGTACTTGGAGCAGGGGAGGCAGGGACCCATTTCCTTGCCTGGCCCAAGGTGATGGGGCTCTGCTGCCCTCTGGTGGCGGGTGAGGAGGCTTTTCTGCTCAGAGCCCCAAACGCTCTGCCGCTGTTGTTCACTTGGTGGTTGAGGCCAAGCGGTCGGTGTCAGATTTGGCCTGACACTCTTTCCCAGGGTACCTCTGCACAACATACTCTGATGTCCTGGGTTTCCTCCTCCCCTAAATGGGGGGTACAGCAGTCCCCACTGGATACCCCGACCTGGTCTAGGCCCCACCATTTTCTACCCAGATGTTATCCTAGCCACCTCCCTTCCTATCACTTGTCCTCGGCAGACCTTTCTTCCCCCAAGGCAGCCACAGAAGCTTTTCAATTCTTGGTCCTGCCTCAGGACCTTGGCACGTACAGTTCCCATTGCCTGGTACCTCTCTTCCCCTAGCTCTGCCTAGACCTTGGCTAAAACACCACCTCCCCCAAGGGGTCACCGTCCGAATGGCTCTTGTTTGTCTCCTCACTTGTTCACTGCCCACCTCCAGAGATCTGACTGAGAGGCCCATGAGGGAAGGATTACGTTAATCTTGTTCACAGCTATGCCCTTAGCATCTGGCTCACAGTAGGTACCTACTTAATGAAGGGAACTGTCTGTTGCCCAGCACCCAGTGAGGGCTCCAAATTGTTCTCTCTTCTCCCCACGAAAGGTCTATGGAAAGAATCTAATCAGTTCGTTCATACTGAAGTATAAATGATTGATGGGCCATTGAATTCCAGACATGACTGACTCACACATCTGTCACCTCCCTGAACTTTTCCCAAGCCGTGCGAAGAGCCCACGACAACCCTGATCTTCCCTCCTATAGAGGGGGCAAGACCCTGAGACGCGCCAGTCACAGAGGCTGCCTCAAACCCTCAACAGACTCTGGTAGCCAAACTGGCCCTGATGCTTGGTCCTCAGACGTACTGAACCAGGAGAAGTGGCGTCTCCTCTCAGCCTCAGTTTCCTCAGCTGAGAAATGGGGTCAGGAAGGGCGCCTCCCTCTCGGCTTGTGCAGGAAACAGAAGGTATTTGGTACAGAGCTGGCACTCAGTCAAGCTGGTTCTTTCCTCCTGACGCCACTTTGCCTGGTACAGTGCGTGGGGCTCTAACGGTGAACTCTCAGCTTTGTGTGTGTGTGTGTGTGTGTGTGTGTGTGTGTGTGTGTCTACATTCAGAGGGAGGAGCTTTCTGGCCAGCTGAGCTGGGTGTGGGGAGGGTCCTGGAGGTCACAGGCTGGAAGGCAAGGCTGATTCAGCAGGGAGGGCCCAGAGCAGGCTGGGAACCCAGCATCTGCTAGCCTCACCTTGGCCACCTGTCGGATGGAGGACCTGTTGGCTATGGTTGAAAATGGAATTTCCCCCATCCAGGCCCTAATGTGGATAGTAGTTTCATTTTATGGAGGGGTAAACTGAGGCCCAGAGAGGTGATGTCACCAGCCCACAGTACCTTGGTGAGGAAGCTGGGTCTGGGTGGCTTCCAAGGTTCTGGGGTGCCAGGGCAATGTCCGAGCCCCGCCCCCCGAGTGCTGTCACTTACCTCCAGGGATGCAGGCCCAGTGAGGGGCTGCAAGGGCTGCAGGGGCTGCTGGGGCTCAGCAAAGATGGGCTCTGGCTGCTCGGAGACAGACTGTAAAGAAAGAGGCCGGGGACGGTGAACCTGGTGGTGGCCCCTGCGTGTGGCCGAATCCGAATTCGGACCAGGACTTAGGTTCCTTTAGGGAGAAGGAGCCCCCAAGGCCCGGGATTCTGGGTCTCGCCAAGGCCGCGGGGGTGGGGCCTGACCGATGACCCGGGAGGGCTCCCCGGAGGCGGCGGTCTGACTCTGGGCGACTTAAAAAGAGACGCGGGGGGAAGGGCGGTTGTCTGTCTGCCTCTCTTCCTCCCTCCCCATTTCCCCCCTTCTTCGCCAAGCACTCACTCGAGGGTCAGCGCCGGGATGTGAAGCTTGTCCCTGCGAGACTTCATGCTGAGGCCGGGGTTGCGTCTACGCGGCTGGGTGCCAAAGCCCTCTTTGTGGCCCCCCAACCCCTGATGGTGGCGCGATCGGACAGACCCACAGACGCGGACGTGGGGACAGCACGCCTGGCGGGCGCGACGGACGCGGCGGCGCGGAGGCCGGGCCGCCGGGGGCGCGGGGGGCGGGCTCTCTCCGCCTCGGGGCGGGGCTCGGGCCCCGCACCTGCGCGCAGGCCCAGCCCAGCAGGAAAAGTAAGTCGGGCTGCGGGAGGCTGGAGTGGCAGGTGTCACCCCCTCCCGGAGAGAGGGACGCCGAGGCTGCCGGGTCTCGAGCCCCAGGGCTGCGCGGCCGAAAAGGAAGGGCGGTCACTGCCTCCTCGATTGGCATTATTGCTCCATCGCCTGGCCCCACCCCTTCCCGGCCGGGTCTCTGCCCTCGCCCCACCCCTCCCCGGGAGGTGCGGGGGTGGGGGGGGGGTTGTCTCTGGGACCCCGGATCTGAGCGCGTCCTGCCCCTATTCCCCCACCGCCTGCCGTTCAGCACAGCCCCTCGCGGCGGGTCTCAGCATCCCCACGCACATCAGAGGCCGGTCCACGCCTCCAGGCCTTTGCTTCGCTGGGGTCCCTGTCTGGAGCGTCGTCCCCCTCACCCACATCCCAGTTCGGTCCCATGGGCCCCTCTTCGGCGGAGCCGTCCCTACACAAGAACCCATGGCGCCCCGAGTCCCACCCTCCCTTTTGCCCAGCCCAGTTCCCAAGACTCTGGGGTTGTGTCTGGCTATGGCCCCCCCTCGACACCCCACTTAGACCCGGTCAAGAACGCGGTAGGTAGCAGAAAGCAGACAGCTCTCAGGGAGTCTTTGTCCTCGTTCTGCCCCGTGGCCCAGGACTTTGTCCTCCGTGGTTCTGACTGATTCCGGTCCACCACCCCGCCGCGAGCCTGGGCAAAGGCCAGGGACAGTGCCCGCCTTCCGGTCAATGCCGGAGCCCCGCCCCTACGGGCCCCTCAGGCTCCTCCCCACCAGCTGCACATCCCCAGTCCATCAAGAACGTGTGGTCAGGGCTTGGGGGCCAGTCTGACCCCATCCCCACCATCAGATTTCAAACTCTCATCCAAACCCCAGGACCTCCCTCCTCTCTCCCTTCACCTCCCCTGTGCTCTCTTCACTCCAGCTACTGCCGTCTCCATGATGTTCTTTCAATGCCAAGCTGGTTTGCACCCCAGGACCTTTGCTCATGCTGTTCCCTCTAACTGGAATGCTCTTCCCCTCAGACTTTCCCTCTTGCCTCTTCTTCCTCTTCTAGATCTAGGCTCAAACGTTACCTTCTCCAACAGGGCTAAATCCCATCCCCCCTCCCCCGCAGCTCCTCTCTTTAATTTCTCCCCTGCAGTACATCTCTTCACCATAACTCTCCCCAAGAGAGTGTGAGCTCCATGGGCAGGGTCCAGCATCGATTTGTCTCTGTGTCCCCCCCCCCCCTGCCTGGAACAGGGCCTGATACACAGTAGGCACCCCAAAAAAGTTTGTTAAGTGGGTAATTTCACTGCCGGGCAAGAGAATTCCCATCCCTCAGGCAAACACCGCCCCCAAAGAGCGGGTGTCTACACTCACACACCTCCGGACCACTAGCACAAGGCAAAACCCTCCCTGTCCTGGGCTGTGCTTTCCCGTCTGTAAACCAGCAAAGACACCACACAAAACGGTCTGTGAGCTCTGGGATCCGAAAATGCCAGCCTACAGAAAAATGCTAATGTGACCCTGAAGGATACAATTTTCTACCTGTGTTCCCTGACAGTGAGCTCCCCGTCATGGGAGACATGCAAGCCGGCTCCAGGATACTTGGCTGGAATCCTCTGATTTGGACTCTAGATGCTAGACAAGGGTTCCTTTTCCAACCTGGATGCCCTTGTCCCAGCTGTGCAACCCTACAGCGCTTCAACCTCCACATTTGCAAACTGGTGTGGGCCCCCAGCTTGTGCGGGCCAAATGAAGCACTTCCAAAGCACTTTGCAAACACCAGGGGAAAGGATCAAGGTGAGCAGCTTTGTTGTAATTATCAAATAAATTCACAGTCTGGAGGCTGCCGCTGAAATCTCTGTGCCCAGGACCGTTGGGTCCAGCCCAGCCCACTGGCCTTAGGTGAACTCACCCACGTCCCCGGCGTGGCAGGCTCAGCTCCTTCTGAAATGAGAGGAAACAGGGGTCATTCCCAAGGAGACAGGCCCTTCACATCCCCGGCCCTCCACCCACCTCACCCCGAAGGTGGCCCCTCGCTCACCCAGCTCCAGCCAATGCCTCCTTTCTGCTGCCCCATATTCTGGGTTCTGCCCTGCCTCAGAGCCTTTGCACCAGCTGTGTCTTCTGCCAAGACTGCCTTCCCTCCCCTCTGGTGCTAGTCAATTGCACATCATCCCTCAGCTCAGGGACTGAAAGCCCTCCAGACTCCCAATCACCTCCCTGCCTAGCTCAAGCCCTCCTTGTACTAAAAATAACTTCATTATTTTATTTGATTTTAAAGTGTATTTATTTATTTTGAGAGAGAGAGGGAGCCAGAGTGGGGGAGGGGCAGAGAGACAGAGAGAGAGAGGAGACAGAGAGGAGAGAGAGAGAATCCCACGCAGGCTCAGCACTGTCAGCGCAGAACCCGATGCAGGGCTCGAACTCACAAGAACATCGAGATCATGACCTGAGCTGAAATCAAGAGTCGAACGCTTAACCGACTGAGCCACCCAGGCGCCCCATAACTTCATTATTTTAAATAACAAATTAGTTATATTTGTAAAGAAGTATGTCAATAGTGGCTAAATAGTAACAATTGTTCGAGGAAAGGGAGATTCTTGGCTCGTCCTCACTCTGCCCCCTCCCAGATCTGAAAGTCACTTCTGCAAAGCTTATGTGGATTTGTGTCTTGGGAACCGATGGGGGGTGGGGGCACTAATCAGTGACTCCCTTTTGAAGACCCTTTTAGAACTCAGCAAGCTGACTGCACCAACCCTGGGTGCCCTCGCCATATGCAGGGCAAAAAGCCGTGCACTTGGGGTTCATGGTGACTCCAGAGTCCATCCTCAAATGTAGCTCACCCGAGAAGGTTCCTAAATTCTCAAAAGGCCATGTCACGCAAGTTTAGAATCTAGGGATACTCAGACCTGGGTCCAGATCTATTTATTATCTGTTCTTGCCTGGCTGTGGGACCTTGAGCAAGTAACTTGCACAATTCGTGCTTTGATTTTCCCACCTATAAGGTGGAGGGTAACATCAGGAGGGTCCCAGGGTAGTGATGATCAGCCATTATTATCGTGGCTGTTGTGCGTTGTGTTATTGTTGAGCTCAGCAAGGGCCGAGGTGGACTATCGTAATACCCAATAAATTTTACTGAGCCACCTAATACATACAGACCAGGAGCAAGGGCCGTTTTTCAGGCTGGGAAACTGAGGCGCAGAGGGAAGCCAGCTGCCCATGTCTCTTGGCAAGGAGAAGGAAGGGAATCCAGGTCTCTGGACATCCCCCCCCCCCCCCGCTCCCCCCCCTCCCCCCAAACACACACGCCAGGGCGGTCCTGTGGAGGACAGACACATGACTATTTTTACCTAGGTGGGCTCTCCGGACTGCCCACATCCAGAGCGGGGCGTTCACCATGGCAACCACTGACGTCATCAGCCCCCACAGCCAATTCAAGGGGGCTGGAAGCTGCCCGGTGCAGGACGGGGCTGGGAGAGGTTGGCTGGGTCCCCCAGCAGGGGAAGAGGAGGGTCCAAGAGGAGGGGTGTCACCCCGAGGCCTGACCCCAGCTACCCTGAGCCCACAAAACCAGGCGGTTCAAGGCGGGAAGAGGCTGACCTGCCATCCCGTGGTGTTTCTGTCTGCCTGAATACCTCTGGGAATGGAGAGCTCACTATCGTTCAGGGCAATTGATCACAGTCATAGGAACCACCACCACCATTAAGGCCTCCTGCTGCCCCCTCCAATTGTTACGGGGTCTTATGCCAGCTTACCCCTCTCCTCTAACCCGTGAAACAGCGAGGAGCTGGCATCTGAACCCAGGACTTACTTGCTCCGGCACCCCCTCCTCCATCCCAACCATTTCCTTCCAAAGCCCTGGCCGTCCTGGGTTCCCAGTCTGACTCCCCATCATCTGAGCTGTGTGACCCCCGCCAAACAATTTCACATCAGTTTCTTCATTTGGAAAGCCTCCCGGTTCCATAGGGTCCTGGGAGGAATCAAGAAAAAAGCTAAGAGCCCGGCACTGGAGAGGCTTCGATAAATCAGTGCCAAGACAATGATTTTGTGAGGTTAATAATAACCACCAATTTAACCACAAATTTTAATTTGCTTCCAAAATACAAAAAGATGTAAAGTGGCAGAGAGAAGCGAGGGAAGGTCGGCAGCCCCCTGCAAAGGCTCTGTGGAAAGCTGGGACCACATGGAATTCTCCCGGCACCGCCCCCGGACCCTCTGCTCCCAGAGCCATCTGCTTCCGCCTTCAGCCCCCTCTTTGCCGGCTGTTCTCAAGGAGTGACTCCCGCATAGACCAGAGTAGGTGGGGGCCCGATCCCTTGGAACTGCCCTTTAAAGATAATATTTACGGCAACCTCTTCGGTTCTTGGCTGGGCTGGGCAATGCTGCCTCCCAGCCAGAAGCCTCAGCTCCATCCTGAGGAACCCCCCGGGGCATGGACACCCCCACAACTGGAGGCACTGGGGAGACCCAGGGGGAGAGAAGGGGCTGGAGGTGGGGGGAGCCAAGAGGCTTCCTGGGTGGGGGGTGGTCAGGCTGGTGGGAATCTGTGCGGTGGGGGTAGGACTCAGGCCGGCTGGCACCAAGCCCCACGGGAAGTTGGCAACTGCAGTGAAGGGAGAGAGAAGTCAGCAGGGACCACAGAGCACCAGCCTGAGGGCTTTTTGGAGAAGAGTAAGCTGAACTGGGCCACGAGGATGCAGGTTGGACCTTCCAGGGAATGCCTCCAGCAGCAGCAGAGACAAAGTTCAGATAGATACAAGTTCTGGCCACCTTCACTGCCCCTGGATTTGGAGATCTGGTGTTTTAAAAGTCTGTGGTTCATGGGGCGCCTGGGTGGTTCAGTCGGTTTAGCATCCGGCTCTCGATTTCAGCTCAGGTCATGATCTCACGGTTCATGAGTTCGAGCCCCGAGTCGGGCTCTGTTGCTGACAGTGTGGAACCTGCTTGGGATATTCTCTCTCTCTCTCTCTGTCTCTCTCTCTCTCTAAAGAAATAAATAAAAACTTAAAAATAAAAAAAAAAAAGAAGCATGGCTTGTGAAGCAAAGGCCCAAGTGGGAGATGATAAAAAAATAACGATAGAGGGGCGCCTGGGTGGCTCAGTCGGTTAAGCGGCCGACTTCGGCTCAGGTCATGATCTCGCGGTCCGTGCGTTCGAGCCCCGCGTCAGGCTCTGGGCTGATGGCTCAGAGCCTGGAGCCTGTTTCGGATTCTGTGTCTCCCTCTCTCTCTGACCCTCCCCCGTTCATGCTCTGTCTCTCTCTGTCTCCAAAATAAATAATGTAAAAAAAAATAACGATAGAATAATAAGAATAGTAGTCGTAGCAATAACAATGCGAGGAGTGGAGCTCACGTTAACCGGCACCCATAAATGCTGCACAGAAGACTGAGCTTAACCCAAAGCGGGAAGGCCCAGTTCCCAGCTCTTCCTCTGACCCAGCGCAAACTGGGGGTCCAAGGGCCAGACCAGTTCCTGCTTACCACCTCCCAGCACACTGCCCCAGTCAGATTAGCCAGCCTTCCCACGGATATGGTCTGTACTAGCCAGTCCGCAACTGACTTGAGTCCCCTCCACTTCCTCAAGCTTTCATGAATCGACTCTTTGACCTTTGGAAGGGTCAGCCTCCAGAGTATCTGATTGGCTCTGACCAGGAGGCTGCTACCTGCTTGGCTGGGGGTGCTCCTGGGCCCATTAACAAAGCTCCGAGTTAAGGTACCGGGTAGCTTATGCCCCAAACCCAGGCCCTCCACGTTTTTGCATCTTCAGAAGCCAGACTGGTTAGCATTCCAAATCTCTTAATTTCCCTCTCTGATCCTCAGTCTCCCTCTCCGAAAAAATGAGGCTAATAATAGCACTGACCTCTTGTGCTGTTAGGAGAATTAAATGCACACACGGTGCTTCGCATTTGTGGGTGCCCGTTACTGTGAGACATGATTTATATTTCTACTATTATTATTTTTTTTAAGTTTTTAAAAATGTTTATTTATTTATTTTCAGGGTGGGGGGAGAGGGGGAGACAGAGAGGGAGAGAGAGAATCCCAAGCAGGCTCCACACTCCGTGCTGAGCCCAACACTGGGCTCAACCTCATGATTGTGAGTGAGATCATGACCTGAGCCAAAATCGAGAGTCAGATGCTGAACTGACTGAGCCACCCGGGCAGCTCTATACTATAACTAATTTTTTATTATTTTCACGGCCTCCTATTTGGTTATTTACTCCAGGTACCTTCCTGGCCTCTGGCCCCCTCTGTGGCCCCCACCTGCTCCAGAGGAGTCTTTCAAAGCCTTCAGGTCTGATAGTGTTCCTCCCTTCCACCGGCACTTTTCATAGCTCCCAATCACCTTAGGGAGAAAATCTAACCTCTTCAAAATCGGCACTGGAACGCCCTGAAGCAGAGGGTCCTAGTTTCCCCACGCAACATATATACATGCTTCTGGGCCTTTGCATGTGCTGTGCCCTCCACCCAGAATTCCCTCACTCATCTGGGCAACCTCTACTTGTCCCTCTGCCCCCACAGAGCAAGAGGGCGAGCCAGACCTGCCTGGGTTCGAAGCCTGACTCTGTCACCTACGTGCTGTGACACCTGGGCAGGGGCTAGGCTTCTCTGAGCCTCAGTTTCCCCTTTTGTAGCATGGGACTCGTCATCAGGGAGCGGGTGCCTCTTCCCCATGAAACAGGCCCCCACTTCTTGACGTCAGCAGCGCCCCCATTCGCCTACCCGAAGGCAGTTTCTCTATTTTAAGAGGCCGCGGGCGGGGCTCGCGTCTAACTGGGGCTCGGGGCGGGGCCTGTCCCCCCACAACACCCCACCGCTCACCGCCCCCTCCCCTACGCCCAGGCCCCTCGCTGTTGCCTCTGGCCTCGGACTTTCCCCTTGCGGCCCCCGCCCCCGCCACGCCTGGGGGTGGGGGCGCTTCTGCCTTTCATCTCTGCCCCTGCCCTCCCGGACCCCACCCCCACCCCGTCCTTCCAAGGTTCTAGCTTCCCTCAGACTCTCTTATTTCCCCATGCACCCCCCCCCCGCCCCCCTGCCCCTGCCCTGCCACCCGCGCTGCTTCCTCTGTTCCAAGACCACCCAGCAACGCTTGGGTCAGGCGCCTTCTCCAAGAGTGCCTGAGCGTCCCACATTGCAGCTGACAACTCCCTGGGGTCACTGCTGCTCAGGCGTCCATACCCCCCAACAGGCTAGGAGACCCAGGAGAGCGGTTTCAGAGGGTGAACACCCCGCCGCCTCTCCAGCAGGCACTCAAGAAATGTTTGTTGGGTAAATGATGAATCCCAGGTTCCCGACAGGCAACCCGGTGGCTCCTTAAGGGTGTGGTCTACGCCTCGGCTAGATCATCTTAATTCCCTTTGCACAGAGATGGGGAAACTGAGGCCCAGAAAAGTCAAAGGAGTCGCCCATCGGGGTCCCGTGGCCCCTGCGTGGGTTCGAACTCTCACGCACAAACTCAGGGCCAGAGGTCAGAAAAGGAGGGCCCTTACAGCCAATGGGGAAACTGAGATCCGGATAAGCAAAAGTGTCTCCTGCCCTCGACACCCCTCCCCCCCCTCCCCCCTGCCCGCCCGGCCCCCCGCAAGCCAGTTTGCAGTGCTTTCCGCAACAGAGAGCCAGTTAAGGCTGCCGGATTGAACCTCTGTCGGGCGACCTCGAGTTTGTGACTTTTCCAGACCCGAGCCTCAGTTTCCCTGTCTGACAAATGGGCGCCCGGACAGCCCCAACCTCCTTGGCTCACCTTAGGGGTGAGCTGAGGCTGAGGCGCGGTGGCGCAGCGAAGGCACGAGGCAGGTAATGATCCACATTAATTAATAAGAATATGTCACTAGTAAAAAGATTAACACGACGAGGACCATATGGTGAGCGCTCAAAGGCTGCTGTTGCTCATATTATTAGAGCAGCTGGTGGGAAGGGGCCCAACCCTCAGCCCCCGTCTCCCACGCTAGCGCTTGGAGCCTCAGTTTCTCCATCTGTCAAACCAAACGGAGTATATATCCCCTTCCCATCAGGCGAAAAGCACTTTGAAAAGCGGGCAGAAGGAGCGATCGGAGCGCGCGCCCCGCTCTCCGCCTCAGTTTCCCTGGACGCCGAAACCTCGCCCCTGGCACCCAAGCCAGGTGCACTCGGCCGCGCCCTCCGCCCGCCCACGCAGGGGCCTCACCTGGAGCCCTCGGCGCCGCAGGAGGCTCGGCTCGTCCATGGCCCGCTAGTCCGCGCCGCCTGGCCCGCCCCCGGCCCCGCCCCAGCCTGCCAAGCCCCGCCACCCCGCGCCATTGGTCAAGCCGGTCAGCTGACGTGTCCTGGCCCCGCCCCTCCCTGGGAGCCCTCCTGGAAGGGCCCCGCCTCCATTGGATGGGCCAGACCCGCCCTTCCAGGCCCCACCCTTACCCCCCAGCCAAGGTGAAACCATTTTTCAATGAATCCTCCTGGGAATAAGGGACCGTTAGCGTCCCCATTTTGCAGAGAAGGAAACTGAGGCTCAGAGAAGTTAGTTGATGTGCCCAGGGCGCACAACAAGACCAGTTCTAGGGTGAGGTGAACGAGACCCTCAGTTCTGTTCAAAATTTGAAAAGGGCCACAAATATCAGTGATTAAGGTACACAAGATTCGAATACAATAGTGTAGAGAATCTAAACTAATGCAAAAAGCGCAGGATGAACTAAACACCAAAAATGCAGGCTCTGACTCTGCCTTTACATCACACTGCCTTACTGGTTTCACCTTAATTCTGGCCCTAGCCCCAATAAAACTTTATTTACAAGAACAGGCAGCCACTGTTGCCAGTTTCTGTTTTGAGGATGACTCCCTTTGCCAAGTCAGCTGGGCACCTGACTCAGCGCCGAATGAGGACCACCTTCCACAGGTATCTGGTGATAATTGACCAGCCCCCCTTTGCAGAAGGGAAACTGAGGCAGGGCAAAGCCCAAGTGCCAAGATGGGATCCATATTCTCTCTTCCACTGGGACTGCCACTGTCTCTGCACCTGCAGGTTCCCTTGGCTATCCGTTGGACTTAGACATTACAGTATCTTCTCAGGCTGGAGGAGAGACCCCAGGGAGGGCCCGATTGCCTTTGAGTCTGGATAGGCTCCTACCAAATTGCAGTGGCCAGATTGAGCACATAAAAATACAGGGCTTCCTGAAGTTTTGTTTTTGTCATACACACTTTAAAAGTGAAATATTGGGGTGCCTGGGTGGCTCAGTCGGCTGAGCGTCAAACTTCAGCTCAGATCACGATCTCACGGTTTTGGGAGTTTGAGCCCCGCGTTGGGCTAAGCTGCTGTGAGCCCAGAACCCACTTCTGATCCTCTGTCCCCCTCTCTCTCCACTCTTCACCTGCTGGTGCTCTCTTTCTCTCAAAAATAAAGAAACATTAAATAAAAAAAAAAAAAAAAAAGGAGGGGCGCCTGGGTGTCTCAGTTGGGTAAGCTCCGACTTCGGCTCAGGTCATGATCTCGCCGTTGGTGGGTTCGAGCCCCGCGTCAGGCTCTGTGCTGACAGCTCGGAGCCTGGAGCCTGCTTCGGATTCTGTGTCTCCCTCTCTCTCTGCCCCTCCCCTGCTCACGCTCTGTCTCTCTCTCTCTCAAAAATAAGTAAACATTAAAAAAATGGGTACTGGTACTCCCCTCACAAATTTATAAAAGATAAATAAAAATAAATAAATAAAATTGACATATAATCCACCCACCATAAAATATACCTTTTAATTTATTTTTATTTTTTAAGTTTGTTTATTTTGAGAGAGACAGAGAAAGCGCAAGGGGGGGGAGGGGCAGAGAGAGAGAGAGAGGAGAGGGAGAATCCCAGGCAGGCTCCACGCCGTCATCGCACAGAGCCCAACTCGGGGCTGAAACCCACAAAACCGTGAGATCATGACCTGAGCCGAAATCAAGAGTCCGACGCTTAACAGACCGAGCCACCCTGGAACCCCTAAAATAGATCTTTTTAAAGAGTACCATTCCGTGGTTCTTAGCATATTCTCGGAATTGTGTAATCGTCACCACTATCTAATCGCAGAACATTTTACCAACCCTGGAAGAAAACCTTTACCCATGAGCACTCACCATCCTCCCTCCGGCAGCCGCCAATCTGCTTTCTGTCTCCGTGGCTTCACCTGTTCTAGACATTTCACATAAATGGAATCCTACAACGTGTGGCCTTTTGTGTCCAGCTTCTGTCGCTCCACACGATATTTTCGAGTTGCACCCACGCTGTAGCTTGAATCGGGGCTTCCTTCCTTTTTATGGCTGAATAATATTCCATCGTGTGGATGGACCCCATTTTGTTTATCCGTTCATCTGTCGATGGACATTTGAGTTTTTCCACTTTTGGGCTCTTGTGAGTTGCGCTGCTGTGAACATTCATGCACAAGTTACTGTGTGGACATATGCTTTCAATTCTCTTGGGTCTACATCTAGGCGTGAAATTCCTGGGTCATATGGTAACTCTATATTTCTGCTGTTTCAAAAACTGCCAGACTGTTCTGTGCAGTCGAAAGCAGCCACTGCTGTAAGCTGAGTCATGTTCTTCCAAAATCCAGACGTTGAAATCCTCACCGTAGGTCCTTCAATGTGACTGTGTTCGGAGAGAGGGACTTTAAAGGGACAATTAAAGTAAAATGAGGTTACCTGGGTGGATCCTAATCCAATATGATTGCTGTCTTTATAAGAAGAGATTAGGGCACAGGCACGCACAGAAGGTAGGCCACGTGAACACGCAGGAAAACCCCATCTGCAAGCCGGGGAGAAAGACCCCAGAAGAAGCCAAACCTGCCAACATCTTGATCTTGGACTTGTAGCCTTCAGAACTGTAAGGAAAGAAATTCCTGTTTTTGAAGGCACTCCGTCTCTTTGATATGGCTGGTCTAGCAAACTAATTACAGCCACCCAGTTAAATGTAATTTCAGACAAACAATGAATAATGGTTCATAATGTTCCATGCGATCCTTGGTAAGTAGATATGCTAAAAACTTATGGGGCGTTTCACCTGAAATTCTCATTTAATAGGGCACGTTTTATCTGGCAATCTATGCTAAAAGGACCTCAGGCTATAACTTGTCTACCCCGGGTGATGGGGAGCTCGCACCTTACAGTGACCCACGACAGCCCTATCTCTGGTCTGTTCCGCCTACAAGTTCTCCTAGAGTCCAAGTGGGGGTGGACATGTGACCTAGAGACTTTTCATTCACTTCAGCCAGGGTGACAGGCTCACGGTGGACATGAAACTCAAGCTCAGCCAATCAGTCTTCCCTGGGACTTTGGCTGCAATCTTGGGGAAAGAGAGGTGCCCTGTATCAGAGGTGGTTGGACCAGGCCAATGGGGGAGCTGCTGGAGGGGGAGCCACCGGAGAGGTTTCAAAAGCCCTTGCTCCATCTGGAGAACTTCTACACAGAACTTCCAAAATTACACCTTCCGTGGGCGCTAGGGGACATTTATTGACTGACTCGCTGAATCAATCGAACAACGAGTGCAATTTTTCCCTGGTGAACGCCTATGCATCTTTCAAAACCCGCTTCAAATTTAAGAAGCATCAAAGAACATTTTTACCGAATGAATAAGTAATTTTCTTTGCTGCGAACTTCTATACATCCATCAAAACCCTTCTCAGGTATCTCTAAGGGGCATCAGGGAGTGTGATTGTTGAACGAATAAGGGATGCCTAGAAATGTGTTTGATTAAAAAAACTAACAGATTTTCTCCTTGCAAAATCCTATTCATCCTTCAACATTCTCAGATGCCCTCCAGGGACGTCAGGGTCTTGTGGCCACAAGAAGGGAAAAGCTCAACCCTCGGCTGACTGAAGGTCACTCTACCCAGGAAGGAGGCGGAAGCTGAGGGGGTGGGGAAATTCTGTGGTTCCTCCTGTCACGATTTCCATTTCCGGCGGCCCCTTTTAACCCAATCCTTCCTGCCTCCCCCTCCCAGCAGTTCGTGAGGCGGCTGAAAGTGGGGCAGCCCTAGGGGCATACCCCAGCTGTGTTTCTAGGGCAGCTGGGAGGGGCCACTAAGGGCACCCCAGGGCTTCCTGGAGTAGGGGCGGGCAGGCCAAGGGAGGTGGGTGTGCAGATCGGGCATGGGGGAAGGTGAAGTGCAGATCCTGACTTTGATAAGGATGGAAACACCACTTCACCTGTGACTGGCGTCCTGCACACACACCTGCTATGGCTCCCCAGTGCCCTTGGGAAAAAAGCCCAGCCCTTCAGCCTGACGCTCGAGGTCCCTGTCCGACTTACCACCTTCGTCTCTCCCATCTCGATGTTCCCCCAAAGCATGTCCCCTGAGCTTTGGTCTCTGCTGTGCCCCTCTGCGGGGAGTGCTGTTGCATTCTATACACCCAGTTCAAGATCCCCCTTCTCTGGGCATCCCTCCCTACTCTCCCTTGGAACACCCCCAGCCTCTGCCCCTCCCTGCACCCAGCCCTGACACCAAGGAGCTGGCGCAGCGGGGGGGGGGGGGGGGGGGGGGGGGCCTCTGTGTCCAGCTCTGACCCCTCCTCCACTCTTCTCTCCTTCGATGTTTTTCCAGTGGCTGCTCTGACTTTGGGGAGATGGGAAGGAGCTGTGACAAGAGCAGAGGCCACTGGAGGCCCCCCAAACAATGATTAATTACGCTGGCTGCCCGGTGGGCACAATCTCCCAGGAACCCAAATCCTCCTTTATCCCTCTACAGCCTATTTTGCAGATGGGGTAGCTGAGGCCTGGAAGGGCCGACCTGGGGCATGAGGCTCACTCCCCACTCACCGCTCAGCCCCACTGGGGGGTGGGGAGGGGAGGGGACTCTCTCTGAATCCATCTTTTCACAGGCAGCTGAGGCCTCTGGGCTCAGTGTCTCCATCTGTGAAATGGGGCCCACGGTGGTGTCTCCTCGGGTGGGGTCTCAGGCTCCTCGAGAGGAGGTCGTGACTTTGGCCCTATCTCTAACCGGTCTCTTCCCTCTTTCCTTATGTTTCTCGCAATCTGTCTCTGTCTCTCTCTGTCTCTGCCCCTCCCCCAGGCCTCACACATCAGTCCTGCAGCCCACTCCACCCCCTGGCCTGGCCTGGCCTGGCCCTACTGCCAGTGAAGGCTGCTCTGTGCGGGGTCACGGGGTCCCCGTCCCCACTGTGCCAGGCCTGGGACACTGTTTCTTTGTTCCCATGGCTCTGACCTCACGGCCTCCCGGGCGCCTGACCCTGACCGGCCCAGCTGCCCCCCACCCCCCACCCCGGGGACATGGCTTCTCCAAGAATGGGCCTCCTCCTGGCCCACCTCGGCCTCAGTTTCCCCAGAAGCTCTTCCAAGAGAGACCCTCACCGTATGCTCCTCAGTCTCCCACGGTTCCGTGAACATTTTTTTTTTTTTGGTAGGTGAAAAATCACATGACGTAAAAGTAACCAGTTTAAAATACACAGTTCAGTGGCATTTAGAGCATTCACTACGTTTTGCAACCCTCACCTCTGTCTAGTTCCAGAACGTTCTCCTCACCCCAAGGGGAAGCTCGTCCCCATTAGCAGTCGCTCCCCAGCCCCCACCTCCCAGCTGCTGGCAACCACTAATCTTTCTGTCTCTTCGAATTTGCCTGCTCTGGACATTTTATTTTTTATTTTTTATTTATTTATTTATTTATTTTTTTTGCTCTGGACATTTTATATACATGGAATCATACAACATGTGGGCTGTTGCGTCTGGCTGTTTTCGCTCAGCACGATGTGTTTGAGATTCATCCGCTTTGTAGCATGAATCAGTGCTTCTCCATGGACATCCTGGGCCTCTTTCGGCAGTGGGGAGAAAGACTCAGAAAATGAGACCCCCAGATGCCAAAGAAATAGACACGGAGAAGAGAAAACGCTTAGTCTGAAGGAAGCAAAGGGGCTCTTTAGGAGCCGGGACCCAGGGTGCCCTGAGACCAGAGTCTGGGAAACGAGGAGGTGGGCATTTGCTGTGGCGGGGGAGGGGGGGGGGTGCGGGGGGAGGGGTAAGGTACAGCAAACACTTCAGAATGACTTGTTGGGAGAGTGAACTCAGACATCCAAGAACCCTGGGCTCCCATTTGGCACCCGAGTCTCAGAAGCTGGCTAGAGAGGGCCAGAGACCAGGGCAAGGGCACAGAGCTGCCCCCTCATGAGGCTGGCACCCGGTGTCCTGCTTGGGTCTTTCTTGGGTCGGAAGAGACCCTGAGATCTAAGGCCCTGGGTCAGACTGGCCCCACGGGTGGCTTTGTGGCTGGGATGAGGCCACCATCACCGAGCTGACTTCCTGGGTTTCTCTTTCAGTTTGACTTGTGCCAGGAGGGGCCATGACACCTAACTTTTTTTTTTTTTTTATCTTTTTAGCATTCTTTCTTGCTCAGCTTCAATGTGTTCCAGGGCGAGGACGGGGTGGCCGGACCTCGCCAGCAACACAGAAGCTCATCTGGGGCTGCAGGCCTCTGCATGGACTTAATGGGGCAGTTGTTGACCAGGCTGGTCCCCCTCCTTCTGCTCCTGCTTCCAGGGCAGGGCGGTGAGTGCTTCACCCTGACAAGGTGGCCCTTTGCTGGGAGACGTGTGTGTGAAAGGCCGTGGATCTGGGTTTCTGGGGTGGGTTCTGTGTCTCTGGGCCTCAGTCTTTCCCTCTCTCAAATGGGAGATCGCTGATCATAGCTTCCGGGGTCCAACTTGGGCATCTTCCCTCCGGTCTTGATTTTGTCTTCCGTGGAATGGGCCGAACCCCTGAATCTTTCCCACTTCCCAGAGTTCTGTGAGAAATGCTAAGAAAAGGATGGGGCGCCTGGGTGGCTCAGTCGGTTAAGCGCCTGACTTTGGCTCATGTCATGTTCTCACGGTTCGTGGGTTCGAGCCCCGTGTGGGCGTCTCTGCTGTCATCCAGAGCCCGCTTCGGATCCTCTGTCCCCCTCTCTCTCTGCCCTCCCCCCGCTCATGCCTCTGTCTGTCTCAAAAATAAATAAAAACTTTTAAATAAGTAAACAAATAAATAAAAAGAAATGCTAAGAGAAGGGTAAAGAACAAATATGTATATAAGTGATATACAGGGTAACTGATTATGTTTGTAGTACATGGTATATTCCTACCTTATATATACTCATATACTCTCTCCGTCTTGTGGAATCAGATGGGAAGGAGCCCAGACCCCTGCAGATGGCTGGGTTTGAACTCTAATTCCGGTTCAGCTGTTGCTGCTGTGTGACCTCAGGCCACCCCTTTGCCTCTCTGTGCCTCAGTTTCCCTCTCTGGAAACAGCAGCGGCAGGGTTTCAGGGCCTTCAGGGGTCAGGCAGGGCTGGAGATCAGAGACGGGGAGGGGTCCCGGGGACCCTGGGAAGAGCAGCCTGAGAGGCTGACGCGTGGGTGAACGAGTGGGTGGATGGATGGGTAGAAGATTGGACGTGCGGAGGGACGGCAGGGCGGGTGGGTGGATCCGTTGATGGGAACGTGGAGAGGTGGGTGGATGGTGACTTGGCGAGCCCCCGGCCTGAGCCCCTCTCCCATGCAGTGGAACTCTGGGAATGTCATGATCTCTTTGTTGCCTTTGCAGCCGAAGCCTGCGGCACGAGCGGGTGCTGTTTTCAGGACCCACCATATCCGGATGCAGACTCAGGTCTGGAACAGTTCTGCGCTGTGGGGAGAGGGCATGCGGGGCTCTGACTGGCCCATCCCTGGGGGCCGGTCCCTCAGCTCTCTCCTGCCCAGCCAAAGTTTGAGGCCGGCCTGAGGTCTTGGGAGTGACCAGACGGCCTACTGTCCTATCCTCTCCAAGCTCGGGCGTCCTGGATCAGTCGCTTGCCTCTCTGAGCCTCGTCTCCTCCCTCGCAGGGTCGCAGACTTGGTGTCTGTGTCTGTTCAGCACGGGGGGGGGGGGGGGGCTAAGCAGCCGTGAGACATTCTGGGGCTCCCCGGAGGCAGGCATAGCTGGAACATGTGTGCTTGTGATGCACCCCAATAAGGGCCTGCCATTGAACAGGCTCTTCATCCGCTCTTTTGTGCAAGAAATAGTCACTGAGCACCCACTCTGTGCGGACAGAGTTCTAGGCATGAAAGAATCGGCCGTGACCCCAACTGCCAAACACGTACATGGACGGCATCCTAGGATGTGCTATGAGAAACCAGAGGAGGTGGGGGATGAAGGAAGGGGCTGTTTCAGGTTGCCTGGTGGTCAAGGAGGTGACCCCGAAGGAGAAACTGGAATGTCAAGATCTGGGGGGAAAGCATTCTAGGCGGCTGGCCCCGCATGTGCAAAGGCCCTGTGGTGGGAGTAAGCTTGGTGTGTTTGAGGACTGGTGAGGAGTCCACTGGTGTGGCTGGAGGGGGGGTGAGCACAGGAGACGGCAGGAGACAGGAGAAAAGGGCACAGGGAGGGGGCTGGGAGCGGGTTCCTTAAATGTCACAAAGATTTATCCTGAGGGTGCGTCAGCAAGGAGGGGCCCCTCCCGATTCTTGGTCCATTCCCAAACCTCTGGTATCTCCTCTAGGCTCGGCTTCAGGCCCCAAGGACCTGACCTGCTACCGAATATTCAGCGCCGGTTATGAATGCTCCTGGCGGTACGAGGGCCCCGCGGCTGGGGTCAGCCACTTCCTGAGGTGCTGGTGAGGACCCTGCCCCAGTTCCCAAACCCTCATTCATCATCCCACCCTGGCTCCCGCTCTCAGATGTGTGACCTTGTCAGGCTCCTTTCGGGAGGCTCAGTTTCTCATGTGAGAAGAGAGGGCTGGGACTCTATGTTGTGGGGGGGGGGGAGGGGTGTCAACGTGGGTGGGCGTCCCTCTAGCCCCTCGTCCCCACCCTCTCACTCACTCCCATCCATCCTCCCATCCATTCATTCCCATCTTCCTTCCTCCTGTGGCAGCCCATCTCGCGAGATTCCGGGGCCTTCCTTCTGTGGCAGCCCATTTCGCGAGATTCCGGGCCACACACACACACACACACACACACACACACACACCCCAACCCCTCCGGGACACACACACACACACACACACACACCCCAACCCCTCCGGGACACACACACACACACACACACACACCCCAACCCCTCCGGGACACACACACACACACACACACACACACACACACACCCCAACCCCTCGGTTCCAGGCTGATCCCCACGGAGTCCCCAGGCCGGGGAGGGGGAGCAAAGGGGGCAGAAGAAGATGCTGGGATGCAACTCACACCTTCTGCCGAGGCACCCTGGGGGTCCCGAGGACCCCCAGACTCAGCACCAGCACTCTCCCTCCCCAGCCTCAGGTCCGGGCGCTGTTGCTACTTTGCCGCGGGCTCGGCCACCAACGTGCAGTTCTCCGACCAGGACGGCATCTCTGTGCTGCAGGCCGTCACCCTCTGGGTCGAATCTCGAGCCGGGAACCGGACAGAGAAGTCACCCAAGGTCACCCTGATGCTTCATAGCTCAGGTCAGTACCCTGTTCTCCTCCTCCTCCTCCCCGCGGCCCCTTCCTCACCCAGAGAAGCCTCCGGTCCCTGAGCCTGGACCTGGGGGGGATTCCGGCAAGCGGCTCGATAACGCCAGCTATTTTCACATCACACGCTATCGTGAGACATGGCAGTTTTTTATGGTCCCCTCGCCAATCCCCAGCTGCCGGGCACTTAGGTGGCTTCTGGGTGAAAGCTGCTGGGACCCTGTTGGGTCCTCTATGTCTGTTTTCACAACTCAACCACATACACTGTGACATATCGTTGCTGAGTTCCCACCGTGTGCTACCGCTGAGTCACAGGGACACGAGCGAGGCCACCAAAGTCTGCAGCTCGGGGCTGGGACTAGGGTGAGGTGAGAAGGGAGCCCGCCTGGGGCACAACATTTCCAAGGGGTGCCCCAAACCTCGCTAGTCGATATAAACACTACGGTAATGCAATATTTTTAAAAATCAAAATTCATGGGGAAAAAAATCCACGGTGAACAAAATACCGCGTTTTAAAATATGGGGTCGGTTTTAAAATATCGCGTTTTAAAATATGCTCAGTCGGTTAAGCGTCCGACTCTTGATTTTGGCTCAGGTCATGATCTCACAGTCCTGAGATGGAGTCCTACGTCAGGCTCCGCGCTGGGCTGCCTAAGGTTCTCTCTGTCCCTCTCTCTGCCCCTCCCCTGCTCATACTCTCTCTCTCAAAAACAAACAAACAAACAAACAAACAAAACCCCTCTAAACTCATAAATTAATTAGTTAATTAAAGACAGGATCCGACCGTGTCTTTGTACACCCTTGCCTTTTTTGCTTCACCGTACTCGTGGCCCTGCCTCTCTCTGCCTTCGTGGAGCCCAGAATCAAGCGGGGGTGATGAACGAGGCATGATTATTACATATGAGGAGATACCGCCGGGAGGCCAAGGAGGCTTCCGGCTCAAGCTGAGCCCGGAAGGATTAAAAAAAAAAAGATCCAACAGGAATAAAGCGTAGAAAAGTGTGTTCCAGGTGGAGGACATCAGAGCGACGGCAAATGCAAAGGCCCCGCGGCAGAATCAGGCATGGTGTGACCAAGATGCAGAAAGAACGATAGACGTCTCTCTTTGGGTCAGGGTCTAAAAAATTAGTAAGATTTCCCTAATAGTCCCCTAGAAAAATAGATTGTCAATGACCCTCCCCGTCAGCAACTTACAAAAACGCCTGTCTCACTACAGCATTGCTCTAAGGGGTACTGATATTTCCCTCCCAGGCTTAGATGGAGCATGTAAGGGTTTCCCCGAGTCACATACTGGGGGCTTAGTCAGTTACCCTGGGCTGGGTGGGATGGATGTTCTGAAATTTTCAGGACCAGTAACTCACGCATATGCTGGCCCCCTCCCCAAACCCCATCTCTGCTTCCAGTTAAATACGACCCACCGCTGCTGGGAGACATCAAGGTGTCTGGCTCCGCGGGGCGGCTGCTCATGAAGTGGGAGACCCCAGCCCGCCAGGATGGCGCCGAGGTCCAGTTCCGGCACCGGACAGCCGGCAGCCTTTGGAAGCTGGTGAGTTTATTCCCCGGGCGGGGGGAGAACACAGGCCTCTCCCCGGGGCAGCTCCATCCCCCAAATCAGTTTCACCGTCTCTACACCCTTCACCCCTCCTACCTGGCCTCCACTCTTGCCTTGTTTCTAGCCTCTGGAGTCTCCTTGACACTCAGCTCTCGTCGTGACCTCCCTCGCTCACACACCTTCCATGGCTCCCTATTACCCTCAGGAGGGCATCCTTTCCTCGGCTGGCCCTAGGTACCCTCACCTGCCTCGTGCTTCCTCTGGTCCCCTCCTGAATGGCTGTTAGTCCCTGCTCATGCCCGGCATTTCCAGACTCTGCCTTTACCCATGCAGTCTTCTCCATCTGTATGCTTTCCTTTCTATCTGAGCACATGAGAATCCAGCTCACCTTCAGGGTCCAGCTCCAGGGCCGCCTCTCCAGGAAGCTGCCCTTCCACTTCTACTCCTTCCTTCCCTCCTCCTCCTCCTCCTCTTCCTCCTTTTCTTCTTCTTCTTTTTCTTCTTCAATATAATTGACATATAACATTATATTGGTTTCAGGTGTTCAACAGACTTATTTGATATTTATATACATATTGTGAGATGATCACACGAAGTTATAAACCTTTTTTCTCGTCCTAAGAACTTTTGAAGATCTACTCTCCCAGGAACTTTCAAATACACCACACAGTGTTATTATTGTTATTATTTTTTAAACGTTTATTTATTTTTGAGACAGAGACAGACAGAGAATGGACAGGGGAGGGGCAGAGAGAGAGGGAGCCACAGATGCCCAAGCAGACTCCAGGTTCTGAGCTGGCAGCCCAGAGCCCGACACGGGGCTCGAGCTCACGAACTCGGAGATCATGCCTTGAGCCGACTGAGCCACCCAGGCGCCCCCATCAGGCAGTATTATAAGCTACAGTCACCGAGCTGGACATGACATCCCCAGGACTGACTTCTTTTACAAATGAAGTTTGTCCCTTTTGACCACCTTCACCCATGTCACGCACCGCCCACCCCTGCCTCTGGCAACCACCGATCAGTTCTCTGTATCCACACGTTTCCGGGTGGTTTTGCTGTCGATTCCACGTGGGTGAGAGATCCTTTTACACTTAGCATAATACACTCCCCCGTTCATGGCGTCACAGACGGCAAGATTTCCTTCTTGTACAGCGGAGTGACAGTCCATTGTATATATATACCACCTGATTTTGGCTTTGGTTTTGTTTTTTTTTTTTTCATTCATCCATCGACGGACCCTTAGGTTGTTTCTCTGTATGACTTTTTTGGACCTTCATTCATTCTTTGGCTACCCTCTGCCGCCCCTGCTGTTTCCCCCCCGGGGCAGAGCCAGCTGGGCCTACCAGAGATCTCAGCCCTTGCTTAGCGCCCAGGAAGTCTCTAGTCTGGGGGGCACCTGGGTGGCTCCGTCGGTTAAGCGTCCCAACACTTTGATCTCAGCTCAGGTCACGATCTCACGGTTTGTGGGATCTCCGCTGACAGCATGGAGGCTGTTGGGGATTTTCTCTCTCCCTCTCTCTCTTTCTGTCCCTGCCCTGCTCGTGCTCTCTCCATCTCTCTCTCTCTTTCTCTCAAAATAAATAAACTTAAAAAAAAAAAAAAAAGCCCCCAGTTTGGGAGAGACAGAGACCTCCAGCCTCTGAATTATGGCGTCTCCTCCTCCCTCAGACTGGGAGCATCTTGAGGTCAGGGAGCCGCCTCAGCCTCAGCCCCGCCATCCCTCTCAATGTTGGGCCCCTCTGAGTCTCTGTTATGCCATCAGGTCAACGGAATCAGTCAGAGGCAGTGATATGGGGCCTCTGATGGCGAAAGGCGTCTCTCTCTGTTTTATTTCCAGCCCCCTGAGCACCTTAGCAGAGGAGGGAACTGAAGCTTGGGATGTTGGGGGACTCTCAGCATCACACCGGGAAGTGTGGGCCAGGCTGTGTCCTAAATCTGGCTTTCCTGACCCCCAACACCATAGACATACAGGTTTTGCCATCTAAAGTAATTTTTTTAAGATTTTTTTCTTTTTTCCTTTTCTTTCTTTCTGTCTTTTTTTTTTTTTTTTTTGAGACAGAGAGAGAGAGAGAGAGAGAGACAGACAGACAGAGCGCAAGCAGGGGAGGGGCAGAGAGAGAGCAAGACACAGAATCCGAAGGCAGGCTCTAGGCTCTGAGCTGTCAGCAGAGATCCCAATGCGGGGCTCGAACCCACGAACCGCGAGATCGTGAACTGAGCCGAAATTAAAAGAGTTGGACGCTTAACCAACTGAGCCACCCTGGCGCCCCTGCCTCCTGAAATCTCTTCAGTAAACTTTTAATTCTAGAAGAATCTTAGATTCTCCGTAAAGTTTCCAGGAAGCCGACAACTCCCACAGAAACTCCACCCAGCTTCCCCACATGTTAATATCTCACATTCTTGAGTGTGTTTGTTTGCAACTGAGATGGATGTTGGCATATTGCTATGAATTAAATTGCAGAGGTCACTCGTTTTTCTACGAATGTCCTCTTTTATTTCTGGTTATTTATTTATTTATTTATTTATTTTTACAAACATCTTTTTTCTGTTCCTGGCTCCAACCCAAGCTCCCACATTGCACGTAAAATCATTGTTCAATTAGAATTTTTTTTTAACGTTTATTTATTTTTGAGACCGAGAGAGAGCATGAACAGGGGAGGGTCAGAGAGAGAGGGAGACACAGAATAGGAAGCAGGTTCCAGGCTCTGAGCTGTCAGCACAGAGCCCAACGCGGGGCTCGAACTCACGGACCGTGAGATCGTGACCTGAGCCGAAGTCGGCCGCTTAACCGACTGAGCCACTCAGGTGCCCCTAAAATAATTGTTTACAATGAAGAGAGCTAATATTTCTCAACACCGAAATGGTCACAGGTTCATTCATATGTGTGTGTGTGTGTGTGTGTGTGTGTGTGTGTGTGTGTGTGTATATATGTGTATATATATGTATGTATATATATGATCTTGTCCTAGGGCCACTGTGGACGTCAGGATGATGCTGGCTTCGGTGAGAATAATATAACAACAGCTGCAGCAAGCTAGAGTTAATTGAGCACCCACTGGGTGCCAGGCCCAGTGCTAAATTCTCTGTGTGCTTCCTGGCCCACCCTGTAGTTCAGTATTGGATTATTCCCAGTTCACAGGTGAGGAAACAGCCTGGGGGGTGAGAAGCCATTGATCAGGGGCACATCCCAATGGGTGGCCTTGCCGGGACTCTGACCTAGGGCAGGGGCACAATGGGTGATCTTTTTTTTAAAATTTTTTATTTATTTTATTTTATTTTTTTTAACGTTTATTTATTTTTGAGACAGAGACAGAGCATGAACGGGGGAGGGTCAGAGAGAGGGAGACACAGAATCTGAAACAGGCTCCAGGCTCTGAGCTGTCAGCACAGAGCCCGACGCGGGGCTCGAACTCGCGGACCGCGAGATCGTGACCTGAGCCGAGGTCGGCCGCTTAACTGACTGAGCCACCCAGGCGCCCCAGAAGAATGGGTGATCTTGAAGCCCCAAGGGGACAGGCCCTGGCCTATTCCCGCAGTGTCCCTACGGCCCAGCACACAGCTGGCACTCAATAAGTGTGTGACGACTGGGGCACCCGGGTGGCTTAGTCGGTCAAGCATCTGACTCCAGCTCAGGTCATGATCTCGCGGTTCGTGGGTTCGAGCCCCGCGTCGGGCTCTGTGCTGACAGCTCAGAGCCTGGGGCCCGCTTTGGACTCTGTGTCTCCCTCTCTCTCTGCCCCTCCTCCCACACTTGTGCTCTGTCTCTCTGTCTTAAAAAACAAACGTTAAAAAATTAAAAAAAAAAAAAAGTGTATGACGGCTAAGTGCCAAGTGCCAAGCCCCGGGGCACCCCCAGGTGTGGGACAGCCCTTCAGCTTGATGTCTGACCTGTTTCTTGCCAGAGTCATGCCTCTGCCCCCTGCAGATGGACGCAGCCCAGGAATTCCAGCTGCGGAGGCGGCGGCTCAGGCCGGGAGCCCCAGGAGATCCCTGGAGCAGCTGGAGCAGCCCCGTGTGTGTCCCCCCTGGTGAGAGCACCTATCACAGGAACCAGGGGCGCCTGGGTGGCTCCGTCGGTTGAGCGTCCGGCTTCGGCTCAGGTCACGATCTCACGGCTCGTGAGTTCGAGCCCCGCGTCGGGCTCTGTGCTGATGCCTCAGAGCCTGGAGCCCGCTTCGGATTCTGTGTCTCCCTCTCTCTCTCTGCCCCTGCTCATGGTCTGTCTCTCTCGCTCCCAAAATAAATAAACATTAAACAAAAAAACAAAAAGAAGAAGAAGAATGCAGCAGTGGGCCTTGGAAATAAGGCGGCGGGTGTCAGTAAACAGGCGACGGGAGAAATCAGTGGAAATGAGTAAAAGGGGGCAGAACGGTGAGCGAGTTTCACATCGTCAAATGCGGGGAATCCATCATCTGAAAAGAAACATTTCTCAGTCGTTCTCTTCTTCCGAGGTGTTTCGTTGCTTTTGCTCTTTTCAAGCCACCCAGGGTGCTGACAGGGGAAAATGGCTGTGTCACAAAGACGTACTTTCCCAAATGACACAGGAAGCTGGAGTCTGGGCAGCTCTAGAGTGGCGACGGGGTCCAAGAGGGAGGGAAGAATGAGGCCACCGGCAACATTTGCTCCTGGCCTTGTGAGCTGGGGTCTCCTCCTGCCCAAGTGCATTATCTGCCGGAAAACAACTCCAAGAGTTATTTTCAGACTTTAAAAAAAAAAAAAAAATGTGTGGTAAAAAGCCCATCATATATAAAATGTACCATTTTAGCCGTTTCAAAGTGTAGTTTTCTAGCGTTAAGTATAGTCACGTTGTTGGAGACTAGATCTCCATGTTTTCAGATTTTGCAAACTAACATCCCATGGGAATCCTGTGTTTCAAGGCGGGGCGGGGGAGGGTCCCCATCGGGGGTCTGCGGGTGGCGGAGGGCAAGGGAACGCCCCCCGGCGTCACTGTCTTGCCCATCCCATTCATTGCAGAACGTCTCCCACAGCCCAGCTGGAGGTTCTCGGTGGGGGCACTCCGCCCAGACGGGAAGAGGCAGGTGACTCTGGATGGGCAGGTAATGGGCCGGCACGGGGCTGTAGGGTGGCCTGGGATGGGCAGAAGGAGACAAGAAAGAGGCTGGAGTCGGGGCACGGGTAGGACATGGGGAAGAGCCATGGAGGTGGCAAGGACCGTGGGTTTAACTCTGCAGGTAATTGGGAGCAATAGAGGGTATGTGAGCAGAGGAGGGATATGGCGGGGTTCAGGTGTTCGTAGACTTCCCCTGGCTGCCAGGTGGGGGCCAGATAGTGAGGGGCTAGGGTGCAAGCGGGCAGGCCAGGGGTCGGCCATGTCAGTCTAGATGGGAGATCATAAACAACCCGTTAAGAACAGTCTAATTAACCCCCATTTTACAGGGAAGGAAACTGAGGCACAGAGGGAAACTCTCCTGGCCAAGTCAGGGGCAAAACCACCAAATCTTGCGCCACCTGGCTTCACCATAATTAACGCGGCCAGCTCCCTAACGGGCCGTCGCAGTAAAGTCTGCAGTAAAGCTCTTTCACTTCCTGGCTTTCCTCTCATTCGAATTCCTCTTCTTAGGAAAAATTTCCAGGCTTGAGGTCACCGGGTCCAAAGATGGGAAAAAAAAAAAAAAAAAAATCACACCAAAAAACCCCCAAAAAACGAAAACATTTTTTTCCCCTGGCTCTCTGTGAGTTTCGCCAAATTATTTCCCCCTCAGACCAACATGCACCGGACATGCTTGTCTATTTTCCAGCCGCCCTGGCAGCACGGAGGGTTTCTCTTTGGGGGACAGGGGGCGGGGGCTGGTTGTGTTGTGTTGTTTTAATTTTTGGCACAGGCCCTGGCCCATGGATGAGTCTGCCCAGGGGCTGCACCCTGGGGATGATGGCCAGGGTCAGGCCTCCACAAGTCTCTCACACTCCCCACAGCTGCCCCAGCTTGAGCTTCCAGAAGGCTGCCTCAGGTCCAAGTCTGGCGGGGAGGTGACCTACCGTGTCCACCTGCACATGCTGTCCTGCCCGTGTAAGCCCAAGGCCACAAAGACCTTGCAGCTGAGAAGGTTCATCAATATCTCCGGTGCCGCCTATGACCTGGCTGTTGTCTCCCAGAATCGCTTCGGCCCCGGCCCCAACCAGACGTGGCACATTCCTGCCCATGCCCACACCCACCCAGGTGTCTCCTCTGGCCGGGGAGGGCTGCGGGAGGGCCTCTGGGATCTGAGAACCTACTCTGAGCCTCCGCCAGGCCGGGCAGGGGGGCCGGGGTGGGGGGGAGCGGGGAGGCAGGTGAGGCACAAAGTGAAGGGGTGTCGAATTTAGGAACGTGTCAAAATCACTCGTTAGGGCATGTCATGTTACAACGCAGTATTTAAAGCAAACGCGCAAACAACAAAACTCTAGCTGGCAAAGTACAGCCCGGACCAACCACCTGTTTTTGTAAATAAAGTTGTACGGGGACCAGGGTGAGATCAGGGTGTGGTGGGCGAGGCGGGCACAGGATTGATCCTATCTTCACTTAAAATCTTGATATCTGGGGCGCCTGGGTGGCTTAGTCATGAAGCATCTGACTTCGGCTCAGGTCGTGATCTCGCAGGTTCGTGAGTTCGAGTTCTGCAGCAGGGGAGCTCCAGCCCCGCTTCCGGGGAGCCCCGCTTCTCCCTCTGTCTTCCTGTCTCTCCCTCTCTCTCGCTTGCGCCCCCCACCCAGCATAAAATAAAAATCTTGATGTTTGTTCATTATGTATACATATACATAATTAAATATGTACATGTATTTATACGTATGATGAAAAAAAAAATCAAGATTTATATTTATGTATAGGGGCACGTATGCGCCCATACATATTTTATTGAGGTGAAATTCGCGTAGCAACACCAGCCACTTTAACAGGTGCGATTCAGTGGCACTTAGGACATTCACAGTGATGCGCAACCATCACCTCTGTCCGGTTCCAGAACATTTCTATCACCCTCAAAGGGAGACCCCGTGCCCATCAGCCGTCACTCCCCATCCCCCTTCTCCCCAGCCCTTGGCAACCACTGACCCGCTTTCTGTCTCTATAGATTTCACGGAAACGGGGTCACACACCACGTGGCCTCTTGTATCTGGCTTCTTTCACCAGCATACCGTTTTCCAAGTTCAGCCACGTTTCCTTTTTATGACCGAGGAATATTCTATCGCGTGGCCGGCACCACGGCGCATTGACCTGTTCCTCCGCGGAGGAACACTTGGGCTGTTTCCACCTTTTGGCGATTGTAAATTGTGCCCATCACATACTTTTCCGTTCATGTTTTGACTTTTTTAACTTTATTTATATTTTATTTTATTTTTAATGTTTTATTGACTTATTTTTAAGAGAGAGAAAGAGAGAGCACGAGTGGGGGAGGGGCAGAGAGAGAGGGAGACACAGAATCTGAAGCAGGTTCCAGGCTCTGAGCTGACAGCACAGAGCCCGATCCGGGGCTCGAACCCACGAACCGCGAGATCATGACCCCAGCCGGATGCTTAAACGACTGAGCCACCCAGGTGCCCCTTGATTTTTTTTTTTTTTTAATATCGCATTTAAAACAACATTTACCTTGACGACTGAGTTCTTCAGTGCCTCACATTTTGTGCCCGATCGTTGCCTCACTCACACCCTGGTCCCGGCCCCACCGAGCCACCCGGCAACCCTGGGAGCACAGGGCTGTTAACGATGATGCCCATTTCAGAGATGAGACGACTGAGGCTCAGATGGGTGAAGCCACTCGCACAGCAGCGAACCGGTCAGCTCCCGGCCTGGTTTGGGTCATGGCCCCGCTGTGTGACCTTGGGCCAGTGGCTCTCCCTCCCTGAGCCTCCGAGTCTGTGTTAGTGGGGTGATCACAGTCCCCGTTGGTAGCGAAGGGTATAGCAAAGCCCTCACACGGGCCCGGCGCATATAGTCGGCGCTCAATACGTGCTAGTTGCGGACCCCGGAGTTGGAAGTAGGGCCCACCTCCCCAAGGTTGTTGCAGACGCCCTTGCGGTCGGGAGTGGGAGAGACGAGCCGGGAGGTGAGTGCGTGTGTCCTTGTGCCCAGAGCAGGAGGCCCATCCGGCACCACACCCACCCGTCACAGGAGGTGGGTGGCCAGACATCTGCTGGAACAAGAGATGCTCCCCGGGCTGGTGGGGCGGGAAGGGGAGGGGCGCGCGCGTGTGTGTGTGTGTGTGTGTGTGTGTGTGTGCACGCGCGCGCGCGCGCGCGCGCGAAATCAGTACAGGCCTCGCGGACGGTGGGCGTCTTGGCAGGGAACTCATGGTCAGACCTGGAGACGACTGAACTTACTCAAACAGCCCCTGGGCCCGGCCCCCAGCCCGGTGGCCCCCAGTGTGAGGAGACAGAGCCAGACCCGAGGGGTTAGGGTTTGGCCACAGGATGGCACGGGGTTACGGGAGCCTTGGACTGGCGGGAGAAGGGGGCACCTGTTCTCACGTGGCTCTCTCCGCTCCTTCCAAAACCAGGGGTTCTGAATATCAGCGCCGGCGCCAACGGGACCATCATGCGTTGGCCAGCCTGGGCCCCGGACATGACCTACTGCATCGAGTGGCAGCCCCGGGGCCAGGACAGGAGCCTGACCACCTGCACCCTGACTCCACCCCAGGATCGGGACCCTACTGGAATGGGTACGGTAATGCCCCGCCTCTGCCTCTGCCTTAGAGCTCCTGGTCGGGTCAGACCTCTATGGGCCGTGCGTGCGTGTGCGGTGTGTGAGGCCCAGAGAGGCCTGGCTGCTTACCCGATGGCCCCCAGAGGTGGGAGCCAGGCTGAGACTTGGACCCTGCCCCCCCCCCCGCCCCCCCATGCAGGTCGGGAGCTCCCTGCCAGGATCCTGGGGCATCAGGGCTTACTTAGCCCTGGGCAGATCGCGCCCCAGTAGGTAATGAGTCTCACATCCCAGGGTGCCTGTTAAACATCCACCCGTGCCAGAAAAGGTGCAGCTAGCAAGATACTGGCGGCAAATTTAATGAGGCCTCCGGAGGAAAACGGGGAGGGCTCACGGCCCCGGCAACCTCGCGTCTTCCCTCCCGCTTCCTACCCTGGGCCTGGCCTCCGCCAGGAACCTCAGCCTCAGACTGGCCCGTGAGGAGTCCGCAGACTGGGGAGACAGAGCTGGGGACAGGCAGCACACCAGGCCCTGTAGAGGAAGGGCTGGGCTGGGGCGGGGGCGGGGACGGGCTGTGGGGGGATAAGGAAGGGATCCTGGAAGAGGGGACATTGGTCCGAGGGTTTTGAAGCATGAGCAGGAGCGCTCTCTGGGAGTTCCCGGCACGAGGCACAGCCAGCGCCAAGATGTGGAGGGAAATACAACCTGTTTACTGGCCTGGCCCGGGCCAATCCTTCCAGCAACCTACAGCTGGAGCAGGGCATCCGGGGCACTGGAGCAGAAAATGTGTTACCGCATCACGATCTTCGCGTCCGCACACCCACAGAAGCCCACCTCGTGGTCCACGGTCTTGTCCACCTACCACTTCGGGGGCCACGGTGAGTAGCCCAGACCTACGGGGTGGTCCCTCCGGAGGGCTTGGCAGCGCCCTTGGGCGTGAGGAGGAGGGAAAGAACATTCAGGGGCACTTACTCCGGGCCAGGCCTTGGCCAGAAGCCAGACACGCAGAAGGGGGTTCCTGTAGACGCCCTGAGCGGCCTCGCCCCATTTTATAGATTAAATAAAGTGAGGCGCAGAGAAGAGAAATGATGGCGCCTGGTCGGGGAGCCGGGACTCGAACCCAGGCCCGCCCGACTCTGCCGCCAAGGTCACCCGCGTGGGTCTCCGCGCGGGGCCAGGCTGGGCACGCGGGAAGGAAGGGTTCGGCCGGTACTCCTGGAACTGACCATGGCCGCGGTTGCAGCCCCGGGGGCCGGAAGCCCACAACACGTGCTGGTGAAAAGGCTCAGCCAGGACTCCGTGACTGTGGAGTGGGCACCCTCCGTGCTGAGCGCTTGCCCTGGCGTCCTGAAGGAGTACGTCGTGCTCTGCCAGGAGAAGGATGGCGGCCAGATGTCCAGTACGTGAGGCAGCGCGGGTCTGGCTGCGGGGAGAAGGGGTCTGGGATGGAGGTCTGCCTGGCTGCGGGACCCCGAGCACCTCGCTGCCCCTCTCTGGGCCTTGGTTTTGCCACCCATAACCCAGGAGATGGGCTCAGAGTCTCGACGGCCCTTTCCAGGCCCCCAGGGGGCAGCAGCCGTGTGCCCACAACATACCCCTTGTGTGTGAGTGGCAGCCCCTCCTGTGAATCAGCAGCTGTCCCCATTTCACAGATGGGAACACTGAGGCCTGGAGCGGGATTCCCGCCCAAGGGTTAAGGGAGCCTGGACTTGGGCTCAGTCAGGTGCCCCTTCTCGCCCCTTAGGAGGGGAAGAAGTGAGAACACGCCGGGCAAGTCTCACTAGGGCCGGAGGTTCCTATCGTTTCCACACCCTGGGGGCCCCCTCTTCCACGCGGGGAACACGGCCTTTCCGATACGGCCTCACACCCCCCACCTCCTGCAGCAACGGGCCGGGCCAGCGAGACCAGCCTCTTTGTGTCTTGCCTTCCCACCAAGCACCTAGCACTCACTGGTCAAGGCACAGATGCCCCGGGGGGCAGGGGGGACACCCAGGCATCAAAGACACCTGCCATCAGCCTGGCCACCCATTGCTTAGAGGGGGTAAATGAGGCCGAGTGGGGTTCGGTGGCTTATTCGGGGCGGCGTAGCTGGAAGCGGCCATCACCGAAAACCCATCTGCCAAAAGTCAGGTTGCTGAAGATTAGCGCACGAACCACCCGTTGGCCACATTTACCCGTTCCCGCCAAATTCCGTTTGAAGAATATTCTATCTTGAATATACACAAAGAATATCGACTGAGGCCTCTAGGAGTTTTTTTCTTCTTGATAACGGCCGACAGCGGTATTCTCATCGTGAGGATTTTTATGGAGGGCTTTATTTTATTTTTTTAAAGATTTTTTATTTATTTTGAGAGAGAGAGAGAGAGCACAAGCTGAGGAGGGGCAGGGAGAGAGAGACAGACAGACTGGGAAGCAGGCTCCAGGCTCTGAGCTGTCAGCACAGAGCCCGACGTGGGGCTCGGACTCACAGACCGCGAGATCGTGACCTGAGCCGAAGTCGGAGTCTCAACCGACTGAGCCCCCCGGGCGCCCCGAAAAAGTGTTTTTAAGGAGGAGAGGGAGGAAACCACGCAGATATCCGGGGAAAGGGTGAACAAAGTAGAGGAGGGGGGGACTGTCCGTGCAAAGGCCCTGAGGTGTAACAGAACCTGGCGTCTCTAAGGAGCTTGGAGGAAAAGGCAGGTGGGTCTGGGCAGGGGACGGAGCAAGGAGCCTGCAGAGGTCAGGATTTGAGAAAAATAGCACCATTTGCTAAATATTTTGGTGACGAAGATTCCTCCAAATAAGCCGAGGTGCGTGGGTGCATTAAGAGTTTGCAGCAAAACGCCTTGAGTCCCCATTGCCACTCCTAGGGTGTCGCTGCCCAGCCAGGCCCCGGGCATCCCATCGCCCGATGGGAGTAAAGGCAGTCTAGGAACCCGCGCCTGCCTCCCTCCCACAGAGCTGTCTGTGAAGCCCACGGAGACCGAGGTCACCCTTGGTGGCCTTCGGGCTGGCACAGCCTATACCGTGCAGGTTCGAGCAGACACAGTGACGCTGCAGGGCGCCTGGAGCCAACCCCAGCCATTCAGCTTTGGTGAGTAGGAGGGCAGGGCCTGGGTATTTACCCAGCATGCACTGCCCCGGCCCAAGCCTCCCCCAGCCGCCCCGCCCTGGCCCTGCCCCTGCCCCCAGTGCATCACCCTCAGGAGGAAGTCCCACCTCACTCTGTTCCCACCTCTTCTTGCGGTTTTTCCCTTCCGGAACCTTCTCTCACACTCCTGTTGCCTTGCCTGTGCAGGTGCCTCTGCCTGGAATGTCTGTGCTTCCCGCTAACTCCTTTCCATCCTCCAAAACTCAGCTCATAAGTTTCCTCCTCCAGGAAGCCTTCCATGCTTTCCTCTGGGTGCCCACCCCGCCCCCTGCCCCCCTAGCTGTTACTGCCCTTCCTTCCTGGCCTGACATCTTGGGAGTGGGTGAGGGAGGGTGTCTGTGTCCCAGGCTCTGTCCCACCACCCCCCTCCAGCCTGGGGGCTCCAGGGGAGGTAGAGGGGGCAGGGGGCTATTTATTGAGTGAGTGAATGTGAATGAATGAGTGTCTCTCTTATCACAAAGATAAGGAGGCGGGCTCCGTTGTCCTGGGTTGTGTGGCTGGAAGAGATTTGGAAATCAAATGACCCCTGTTCCTGCCATAGTCGCTGCCTGTTGTCCTTACGGTGGAATCTGGTCCCAAGAGAACCAGGCAGTCAATCCTCGCGTGGGGTGGCAGGTCTGGGTCCAGGGGAGCAACCACATGGGCTCAACCTGTGGGCACTTGGAGCTACGGTGTCCTGGGCGCGGCGGGCCAGGCCTTTGTCCCGCAGACACAGGGCAAGTGGGTTCCCCGGTCTCCGGCTTCACGTATGAGGAAACTGAGGCACAGAGGGACCCATGGCATGCCATGGTCAGCAGCGAGTTGATGGAGGGTCCAGCCCTCCCACCTCCCTTCCCAGTAAGAGGCAGGAGGTGTCCCTCCCCCAACCCAACCTCTCCCACTCCCAGAAGTCCAGGTTTCCCAGTTCGATTTGTCCGTACTCCTCGCGTCTCTGGGGAGCTTCCTGAGCATCCTTCTCCTGGGCGTCCTTGGGTACCTCGGCCTGAACAGGTAACTTACACCATCTCCCCCAAGATGGTCCATAATAGCAATAGTAGGTATTGGTGCCCAGTTTACAGATGAGGAAACTGAGGCTCAGAGAGTCAGGTCCAAAGTATCCAGCGGTAGGGGCTGAGCTGGGATTTGAAACAAGGTCTGTCAGACGCCCGCCAACATCCCCCCTCCCCCGCCCAATCCACATCAGTTCTCCCTTTATAACCTAGTGGAAATGAACAAAATAAGACAGAACAATGAAAAAGTAAGAACGGATAGAAACACTGCTCCTCCGACCAGCTCCCTTCCCTCCCCAGGGCTGCGCGGTATCTGTGCCCGCCTCTGCCCACACCCTGTGCCAGCACTGTGGTCGAGTTCCATAGCAGCCAGGGGAAGCAGGTAAGGGCACTCCTTTTCTAATTTAAGGTCTTATTTATTGGGTCTATACTCTGGGCCGGGGTTCTACAGAGTAATGGCCATGCCTTCACTCATTTTATTCTCCCCTTACCACTGACACAGGGTTTCCAAAACCCTGTCCTATTTCACACACTGACAAGCAGAGGCCCAGAGAGGAACCTCCTGTGGGTGGGTCCTTTCCTAGCAGCAGAAACAACAACAGAAGAACCCAGTGTGGGTGGGGCAGGGGGGAAGGGGGGGGGGATTCCCTGGATGGTGGCCTTCAGGCATGGCTAGATCTAGGAATCTCGACACTGAACATCCATTTGTCGGGGCTCGTGTTCTGCCTGCAGTCTTCCCTCCCAGCCAGGCGCAGTCTTTCCCCAGTGGAAGCAGGTGCCGTTTTCCCCCATTCACTTCAGCGAAAGTCTCAGGGCTATCAGTGATTGGCCCAGCTTGGGCCACATGCTCATGGAATCAGGGGCTAGAGTGCTCTGATTGGCTGGGCCAGGTCACATGTCCATCACTCAAATTGGGGTGGGGACACTGCCCTGCCTGCGCAATCACATCAGCAGTGAGAAGAGGAACAATTTCCCAAAGAGAAATGGGGGGCCGGGGAGGACTTCCCAAGGGGATGCCGAATGGGGGGGGGGGTCACTGATTTAGAGCTGATCCTCGAATTGGTCTCAGGATTTTAGAGAATTAAGCCAGCAGGAGCACGATCCACTCCCCGTGTGGATAGGAAATAGGGCGCTGCCCACAGCCTCGGGCCCACCCTTCCTATCTAGGCTTGGCAGTGGACAAGCCCGGCAGACTTCCCAGAGGAGGTGTACCGAAAAGAGGCCCTGGTGGTGAACGTGTCCTGGGAAAAAGGTGAGGGAACGGACCTGGACACGCCCGGGCATCTCAAGGAGAAGACACGGCTGCTTCAGGGCACTCCTGAGCTGGCCTTGGACGCGGAGCTGCCCTCGGAGGACAGGAGACAGGTGCGAGGACACCCTGAGTCTCAGACTCCGGAGCCGGGAAGGCAGGATGGTCTGGAGGGCAGCCCTGCCCAGGCGGCTGGACTCTCACTGCTCTTGGGAGACCTGATACAGACTCCCGTATTCAGTGGCCCTTCGCACACCGGCCTGGAGGCCTGAGGGACAGAGGGGAAAGTCGTCCTTCAGGCAGGAAGCCTGAAGACAGCCGGTTATTAAGCAAACGTTGCATACCCAGCTTATTCTGTCTAGACACTCCCGCGATGTCCTGAACCCCCACAACCACCTCGAGAGGTACATGGCTGTTCCATCTCACAGACACGGCCACTGAGGCTCAGAGAGGGCAAGCGGCTAGGCTGAAGCTACACAGCACTGGTGGGAGTCAAACCTGGGCCAGGTGACCCAGACCCCATTTCCACCCTCGAGGCTCTGATGCCACCGCCCTCCCCCCCCCTCCCCCCCCACTGACTCTGTCTAGCAAGTCTTGCAACATGTCCTCTGGTGGGAACTCTAGAAAGCGCCAGAAAATGGAAGCTGCTACCCCCCCCAAGACATCCATGGGGGAAGGGACAGAACTTTTCGGTGTTGAATAGGCTGGGGGGGGGGGGGGGGGCTCGTGCTGATCCTAGGACCGAGGCTGGACGTCTTGTCCCAGGAGCACTTGCTGGGGAGTCTGGGCACAGAGTTCCTGCGGCGCTGCAGGGTGTCCAGGCTCTGAGGATCTAGTGGTGGGGAAAACAAGAGGTGGGGGGAGGGGGGGCTCTAATCATTCTGAAGGAAGTGATGGCCCCTCCTCAGCCTCAGTCTCCTCCCCTGTAGAATGGGGGTGAGGATAATACTGAACTCACAGAGCTGTGGGGTGGGGGAGGGGGCTTATGGCTGAATACATGAGACTTCCGTTTTAATAAATGAGACAGAACTGGATGATCACCCCGAACTCTACCAGATCAGGACTGGGCAAGGGGAGGGACAGCCCGAGGGGGAGCGGGTCCCCTGAAATCAGGAGCCATGGTTCCTTCCCCCAGCTCCACCCCTCTTAGGGGTCGATTCGCCCTCCGCCCAGGGTCAGCGCTTGGGGTTCCTCCTTTCTCTTCGCCCTCAACACTCCGCAGCCGCCCCCCGCCACCGCCCCATCCGGACCCTGAATCTGCCCTCTTTCCGTCCCTCCCCACCCGAGCTCCTCCCGTCGGCTCGGATTCCCCCGTGGCCACCAGGTGGCAACACCAGCCCGTGTCTCTCGGCCCTCGCGGGCCTCCCCTGCCCCCTCCCCGCCCCCTCCCCCGCCACGGAGTTTGCAAAACACTTTAACGGTTTTAAGTGAGGGCGGGGAGGGGGAAGGGGAGGAGATTAGAACCCAGAACCCCTGGATTTTGTGGCAAAAGGACAGGAAGCTTCTGGGGCAGAAAGGTCTGGCTCCATAACGCCCCGGGGAAGGGAGAGGCTCAGGCCCCGCCCCCTGGGGGGCGCCCCAGTTTTCCATCTATGCATGTAGACGGGAGAACAGAAGCCTTGCCCCCCCGGCCCCCCCCCCCCCCCCGTGCTCCAGCTGCGAGAGAAGGTTCACCGTTGTGCGCATGCTCCCTCCCGTGGATGTGCCACCTCCCATCCAGGCATGCCTTCCCCTGCGAATCAGTGCTCCTCCTTCCTTGGTGGCAAGACCAAGTGGGCAGACAGCAAGGGATGCCGGGTCAGCGGCCTCATAAAAAAGACCAGAGGGACCTGGGCCGCAGCTCAAAGCTACCCTCTCAAGTCCAGAACCCGATACCCACCCCTACCCCTCACAGTGAAGCCTCCAGGTAACTAAACGCCCCCATAGGGGCTGCCCCAGTCCTGGACCCACCCTGTTTGGTGGCCCCAGGAGTTAACAAACCCATACCGAGGCACAGCCCCCCTGGGTCCAAGGAGTAGGAGTTGGACATTTATTGAGCACCATCTGGAATTTTCTTGTTGTAGAATGGGGAGAGTGGACACCCTGCTTCCACAGGAGGGGGGGCGATGGGGAAGGCTGAAACTGCCTTGGGAGAGAAGCTTTCAGGGAGGACAGCAGCCCAGTGAGATGACTCCCTTGTCTCTGGATCCAGCCATGCCTGAAACCCACCACCTTGGGATTTTTTTTTTTTTTTTTCTCCCTCCATCAGGTTCCCTTTTTGTTGACTTTGAGTTCCCTTTTTGTACTTTGAGTTGTTTCTGCTGCTAGGAAATGACCTATAGGAGGTGCCTCTCTGGGTTTCTGTTTGCCTGTGTGTATAATAGGAAAGGGTTCAGAGCACTGGCTTGGGGTCCCTACCTCACTGGGTTGGACCACCCTGCTTAGCAGAGCCCCAGCCCGGTGTTTATTGAGCGCCCAGTGTGTACTCGTTATTCTGGGGTCCTCCGAATGTCCAGCCCTCAGCTCCTCCCAGCAGCTCTAGCAGTCAGGACTGTAGCAGATGCCGTTTCACATCTGTATTCATCCGTTGATTTGCGAAGTCCGCGTTGAGCACCTACTGTGTGCCAAGCCCTATGCTGCGCAGGTCAGAACTGGTTCTGTCACGAGGGGCTTCTGGCGCGGTGGGGAAGGCAGATGGTCACGTAATCGTCACGCAGGGACTTATAATAAACCCGACACAGTGACGGCGACTAGTGAAAGTGGGAACAGTGGGTAAGGGAGGGCTTCCTGGAAGCAGTGATACCAGGGTCAAGTGGTGAAGAGAGGCCAGCACAACGGAGAGAGCAAAGGCCCTGAGGCAGGCGTGGTTGATGGGGGAGTGGGGGCGTGGGGGGGGGGTGGGGATAGAGGTTACTGCCTCCTGGGGCCTATGGGTTTTATTCTCAGGCTGGGGGTTGGTGTCCTGGAGCAGGATGGTTGATGCGTGAGTCCTGCTACTGTTCAGAGGAACAGACAACTCAGCCTTGCTGGCCTCAGCGTCCTGGTCTGGAAAATGGATAAGGTGGCCTCTCCGGAGCCCTTGGCCCCCTCTCGCTCCCTCTCCTCTGTCTCTGTCTCTCTTGATCTGACTCCCTTTCATCATGGCTTCCGCCTCGAGTCAGGAAGCATGTCTCCATCAGGGAGATAGGCTGCCTCAGTTTACCTCCCCAGATCCCTCCCTCCTCCGTTTCTCCAGGGGCCTCTGCGCTTGGTCAGGAAGAGATGTTGTCTCTCTGTCTCCTCCCTTGAGCCAGGATGGGGCTGAGGTTATCAGCGGCCCCCGAGGACCCTGGGCCGTAGGGATGATGCAGGACAGCCGTGGCCAGGCCTCTCGCGCTTAACCGCCCTCACCCTGCAGACGCCAGGCCCTTGGCCCTTCCCCCAGCTGTGTGCCTTTGTTCCTTCCTCCTTTTTTTGTTTGTCAGTGCTTTTTTTTTTTTTTTTTTTTAAGAGATGTCCACACACCATACAGATCACCCTTGTAAAACGAACAATTAATTCCGTGGCGCTTGGTGCCTTCGCAATACTGCGCGCTCGTCACCTTTGTCTAATTCCAGAACATTTCCATCACCTCCAAAGGAAACCTTGTGCCCGTGAGCGGTCACTCCCCCTCCCTCCCCCAGCCCCTGGCTCCCTGTCTTCCCGCCAATCTGCTCTCTGTCTCTCTATGGATCTGTCTCTTTGGACATTTCATATAAACGGGATCATACGACGCGTGGCCTCCCGTGTGTGTTCTTCAGCAAAACAAACTCAGCCTAAATGTCTCAGAGCTTCATCCGTGTTGTAGCGTGTGTCCGAACTCCATTCCTTTACGATGGCTGAGTAATATTCCATCGCATGGACGTTATCCCTGTGTATTTATTCACTCACCTTCCTTCCTTCCTTCCTTCCTTCCTTCCTTCCTTCCTTCCTTCCTTCCTTCCATTCCTCTCCCCTTCCTTCCTTCCTTCCTTCCTTTCTTCCTTCCTTCCTTTCATTCCTCTCCCCTTCCTTCCTTCCTTTCTTCCTTCCTTCCTCCCTTTCATTCCTCTCTCCCTCCCTCCTTTCTTTCATTTGTTCTTTCTTTCTTTCTGCTCCTTTTCATGCGCTTATTGACCATTTATAGACCTTCTTCGGAGAAACATCTATTTGAATGCTTTCCATATTTTTTTTCATAATTGAGTTTTCATTGGTTGTTCTGAGGGTCAGTACAGACAATTCAGTTTGTACACAATTCTTAGTATGTACTGAAAATCTAAAAAAATCACGTAGTTGTGATTCTCTTCGAAAAGTTGTTCCAGTGACCCCTCCAGCTTAAAATTCGGAGGCACGTTTTCCTTAACAGGATATCAAGTACCAATATCTTCAAATGTTGACAGGCTGTCACATTAAGTCCCTCCTTTCCTTATTTTTTAATCGGGCTATTTGTCTGTTTCCTTTTGAGTTGTAAGAGTGCTTCATATATTCCGGATATCGATCCCTTGTCAGATACAAGATTTGTAGATAATTTTCCTTCCATTCTGTGGGTTGCCTTTTCAACTTTGTTTTTAGAATTTTTTTTAATGTTTATTCAGTTTTGAAAGACAGAGAGAGAGACAGAGCACAAGCGGGGGGCGGGGCGGGGGGGACACAGAACCCGAAGCAAGCTCCAGGCTGTCAACACGGGGCTCGAACTCACAAACTGCAAGATCATGACCTGAGCCAAAGTCGGATGCTTAACCGACTGAGCCACCCAGGCGCCCCTGCCTTTTCAACTTTCTTAGGAATGACCTTGGTCAATTTTTGTTGTTGTTTTTTTAATTTGATGGAGACCGATTTACGTACTCCTTTGGTTGCTTGTGATTAGGTGTCATAGCTAAGAATTCTCCCGGTCTTCCAGGCACTTGTCCCATCCTCCTGCCCCCAGCCCCTCCCTCTGGTCCTGGCCGGAACACCCCCCACCCCACTGGGGTTGGGACATCTGCGCCCTGCCCTCGTTCCCCCAACTAGGAGGCCTCTTGGGCCGGCACCCTGCAGCCTCCATCAATGTTTAATAACGAACAGAGCGCACGGAACCTTGGCAAGGACGCGGGAAACCCCGCCCAGAGCCACCCGCCCGCATCCAGCGAGGGGGCCCCCGTGGCCACAGATGGGGGCCGCGACCACGCTGGGCCCCGCTGTCCAGGTGGAGCCAGCGGGACACGGGTTGGGGGGGGGCAGGGGGAGAGGGAAACCGAACTGGCTGACCCCCTTGGGGGGGCAAGGGCGGTGATCGCTCCCTGAGTCCTCCCCACCCTGGCCCTGGCGCTGCTCCTGGCTCCCCGCCAGCCCTGGGCTGACCCTGCCGGCGGGAACCGCCTGTTACGCGGCCGGGCCGCTCCGGGGCCCGAAACCAAAACACCCAGGAGGAGGGAAGAAAAACACTCCGGGAGGGCTGGTGGGGGAAGGGGGCGGTCGGCGGATGTGCCTTGGGGTTGGGGGCTGGGCGGGGGGTGGGGGTGAGGGTGGGGTCACCCAGGCAACCGACAAACGTCTCACGCACCCGCAACCGGGCTGTCCCGGCTCTGCTCCCAGCCTAGCTGTGCAGCCGAGGGGGGGGGGGGGGGTCCCTTCTCTGAGCCTCAGTTTCTCCATCGGTGAAATGGGGGTAGTTAGTCCTCCCTCGGGGTTGTGAGAGTGGAGAGCGAGCAGAGTGAAGCTGTCGCTAACATCATCCACAACGGTATGTTTTTTTAAAGTGTGTTTATTTGTTGAAGTTTGTTTGTTTATTTATTTACTTTGGGGGGGAGGGGCAGAGAGCGCGCAAATCTTTAAAACACATTTTTTTTTCAACGTTTTTTTTAATTTATTTTTGGGACAGAGAGAGACAGAGCATGAACGGGGGAGGGGCGGAGAGAGAGGGAGACACAGAATCGGAAACAGGCTCCAGGCTCCGAGCCATCAGCCCAGAGCCTGACGCGGGGCTCGAACTCCCGGACCGCGAGATCGTGACCTGGCTGAAGTCGGACGCTTAACCGACTGCGCCACCCAGGCGCCCCCACATTTTTTTTTTTTTAACGTTGCTTCATTTTTGAAAGACAGAGAGCACAAGCAGGGGTGGGGCAGAGAGGCGGGGGGGAGGGGGGGGGCACACAGAATCTGAAACAGGCTCCAGGCTCTGAGCCGTCAGCACAGGACCCGGAGCCGGGCTCGAACTCACGAAACCGCGATATCATGACCTGAGCCAAAATCAAGAGCTGGACGCTTAACCGACCGAGCCACCCAGGTGCCCCTCATCTACCATAATATTAAAGTCATGGTTTGCTCAACAGCACACAGAGATTAAGGAGGCAAACCATGAAAGACTCTTAAACACTGAGAATAAACTGAGGGTGGATGGGGGTGGGAGGGAGGGGAGGGTGGGTGAGGGGCACTGAGGAGGGCACCTGTCCGGAGGAGCGCTGGGTGTTGCATGGAAACCAATTTGACAATAAATTATATTTAATAATAATTTAAAAAAGCACACAGATTAATGCCCCACCCAGGGGCTCCTCTGGCCCAGTGGACAAGGGGGCTGGTCCCGAGCCTCCAGCTTCCCATGGATTTGTAGGGGGGGGAGGGTCTGTGCCTCCCTGAGCGTACCCCCCCCCCCCCCCCCCATCAATCTTTCCCATTTCTCTCCCTTTCATGTTTCATTTCCCTGTCTCACATTCTCTCGATCCGTTCCTGTCTCTCCCTGCTTCTGCCTCTCCCTCAAGCCTGCCTGGGGATCTCCCGCACTAACCCAGCGCCAGCCCTCAGTCCAAGAGGCTCTCCCGAGCCCAGATCCTAATCTCCCCCCCATCTGTCCTCACTGTGGCCTCGGAGCCCCCGCTCCAGGAAGCCTGGGGCTCTCTCTTGCTGCCCAGGAGACCCAAACCGCGTCAGAATCCCTCTCAAACCTAGGAAACCCAGCAGCCCAGCATCCACAGCCTTAAACACAGCCGCCACTCCCCTCCCCTGACTTTTTTAGATGGGGAAACTGAAGCCTGTATCATGAGGAGTCTCATCCAGGGCCTCCAACCCCCAGTGGCATGACTGGTCATTCTGGTCCAGCCACCAGGCTCTGTGGCTCTCAGGCTGTCCTCCAGCCTGCGGTCCCCTGGGCCTGCCCCATAAATAGTCGCTGTAAATGGTTCCCCCCCCCACCCCCCCCCCCCCCCGGGGCAGGCTGGACAGCGACACCCTCACCTCCCGCAGCTGGTTTCCCAGTGGCTGTGGCCTGGTGGGTGGCCCAAGTCATGTCGCGGTGGCACTGGAGGTGGCCTGGTGCCAGCCAGGAGCTGGGGGGGGGGGGGGGGGCGGCTAGAAGCAGGGTCTGAGGTGGAACCTCCGCCCAGGAAGTGCCCCCATTGGCCCCGAGCTCCCTGCCTTTCATCGTAATGGTGGGGGGGGGGGCTCAGGAAGGGAGTCTCAGGCTGAGGGTCCCTTCTTCAGGAAGCCCCCAGGCCCTTGGGGACCCCCAGCTCTGGGTAACTCCTCCCGGCCTAGACTCTATGGAACTAGGAGTATCTGTGTCGGGCCTAGACCTTCCCAAGCTGGGGCCTTGGACTTCACCTGCACAAGGCAGGAACCTGAAGGTGGCTAGGAATGAATGAACAATCCCACAACCACAAAAACCCCATCTGAAGCCGGGTACTAAATAACACGTTCCAGGGTGGGACATTGGATGACGCCGCCCCCTCCCCAGGCAGAGCGCCATCCCAACAACAGGGTCTGGAGCCTGACATCCTGGGTTCGAAACCCCTCCTCTGCCACTCATCCACCTGCGTGATGGGTTCATCTGTCTGCGCCTCTGTTTCCCCTTCTGTAAAAGATGGTACCCTGGTCTCAGAGCCGCTGAGGGGAGTAAATGAGCCTGTGGGAAGCTGGGTCGGGCCTATCGTCAACCGTAAGAGGTGAGCCTCTTCCCTCTGTCAAGATTGAAATTCTAGAGAAAATCAGAGATGGAAGCATGGTGTCTGTACCAGCCCTGGTGAGTCTGGGGAGGCCCCGAATCTCCGTCCCAGACCCTGGCCACCTCTTAACTTCCCTCTTTCCCTTTCAGCCTCTCCTTTACCTACATCCCTCTGCTCCCAGATCCCCAGTTTACCTCCCTGTGAGATGGGCTCAAACAGGCCCATTATTCTCTTCTCCATTCTCCCGCAAAACTGCTCCTAAGCCCGACGCTTTCTCCCCAGATTCTGGTCCAACCCCAGCAGAATCTGTCCCTATAACCAGCAAGGCACTGCCTCCCTGGTCTCCGTGCTTCTGCTCTCAGCCCCCATAGAACCTTCCCTCCATGTAGCCAGGGTCAGACTCGTCCTGCCTTTCTCCAGAACCCTCTATGGCTCCCACCTTCCATGGGGTAAGAGCCAAAGGCCTTCTCATAGCCCCAGGACCCTGCTGGCCTTGCGGTTCCCACTTCCTTCCAACTGTTGGCAGGGAGGCTGGGGAGAACCCCGGGTCCTGCGGCCTCCATCCAGCTGCACCCCGGGATGCTGCCAGAGGCTCTTGGTCTCCTTTGCGCGAAAGAATTCGAGGACAGACCAGGCATAACGGCTGAGTGGTTCAAGAAGGAACGTGTAATTCAAGCGAGAGTACACTCTTGAGAGGTGAGAGCAGGCAGGCTCAAGGAAGAGCTGCTAGGCCTGGGGTTTGGGCCTCTAGCCTTTATTGACAGTTGTTAACGAGGGGGTGGAATATTTATTTCTCGGGGAGGGGATTTTGGGGGGAGCAGGGCTTTGCACTTTTGTTGTTGTTGTTGTTGTCTTGGGCCTGTCTGGTTTGATCCGGCTTTTTGTGGCTTTGTTTTGGCGGGCTGCCAGGACAGACCTCTGACTTTCCCCATAACTGACCGTGACTCACACTTTGCTGGCCTTCAGACATCCTGTTAAAGCCTAACGAACTGCTTACTCTAACACAACTCTCACTCCACTCAGGCCACATGGGCCTCTGGGAAACTCCTCCACGGCAGGCACTCTCCTGCCCCAGGGCCTTTGCACAGGCCGTGCCTCTGCCCGCGACAGTCTCTCCCAAGACACCCATATGTCTCCGTCACCTCCTTCAGGTCTCAGCTCGGAGGTCCGCCCACATGCCATCAGGAGTCTGTGTTTTGTTCACAGCAATGTCAAGCCAATGTGCTTAATCACGTTCTTAATGAGAGCCATTTACCAGGCGCTTACTGTGTGCCAGGGCCTGGGCTAGGGGCTGGGGACAGGGCTGAGGATGATGGGGACATATCCCTTGGTGGGATTTATGGCCTGGGGGCAGGGAGGGAGATGGGTCGAATGAATGGAGTAGGACACTTGGCCAGATGTGGCAGAGTTTTTCAGATGAGCACCTCCTGGAAGGGGTGGCATGGAGACGGAAGCCCTGAGCTAGGAATGCATTTGTTTCTTTCTGAGGAGGTGGCGTGGGGAGGTCATGTGGGGAGAGCAGCGAGGTGGGACTCATGGGGCCTTTGGGGCCACAGGGAGGGGGTTGGTCGTCACCTTCAGAGCAGTGGGGCACCCTGGGAGATCTCAAGGCAGGTGATCGGATTTGAGTCATGTCTCCCAAAGGAAAGAGCAGCTGTGTGTGTCTCACCAGTTCACACATGGGGAAACTGAGGCTCAGAGGGGTGAAGTCACTTACCCAGCGTCCCCGACTCCCACGTCTCCAACCAGGAGCCCGCAGATCCCTCCCCTGCCCCCACCCAGTCGCAGATGGGTAAACCAAAGCAAAAAGGTGCCGTTACTTCCCAAGGTCCCCTGGGAACACAGTCAGCCCTCCTCCACTCCCCTTGCCCCTCCCCATGTCCCCTCACTGGGGGACTTTCTGACAGGGAGGAAACAGCAGCGGCTGGTTTCACAAGTGGGTGCCCAAAGCCTCAGTCCCGGTTTCGATTTGCTCGATTTGCAGATTTGCAAATAGCGTCTGGCTCCAACCGCCTGAGGCCTGGGGAGGTTTGCTGCCCCACCGACTGCTGGCTGCTCGGGGCTGATCAACCTGTCTGCTCAGGGGAGGCAGGGCAACCCTGGGCCGAGGGGAGGTCAGGGGTCTGGGGACCGTGTGGGCAGGGGAGCCAGGGGCGTGGGAGTGCACGGAGCCCTCATCCCCACCGAGCTTTGATCACTCATTCAATCAACAGTCAACAATGACTTCACGCTTTGCTGAATTAGCACATTTTACTCTCCTGCGGAGCATATATTAAGTGCTTGCTGTGTTCATCCCATCACCCCCTCAGACAATGCTATAAGGCAAAGTCTGAGCTTCCTGGGGCTGGAACAGATGACCGTGAACCTGCCACATTTCAAAAAACTTGTTCTCACACAGCCCAGGGGGCCGGAGGCCTGGAACCCAAGTGGTGGCGAAGTGGGTTCCTCCTGGGGGCTCAGAGGGAGTGCCCAACCCAGGTCTGTCTCCTGGCTTCCCGTGGGGTTCCTTGTCTGCCGATGTCTGCCTCTATGTCCACGTGCACGTGGCCTTTGTCTCTGTCTTCTTCTCTGTCCCTTAACCCGAGTCCCCGAAGCTCTTGTCTCCAGATCCAAAGCTCATTATGTTTCCAGTGACCCTTGTTAAAGAACAAAAATTGGACCGAGTAGAAGATCTAACTGCCTTTATCAAGCCAGACACAGGGCGCCTGGGTGGTTCAGTCGATTAAGCGTCCGACTTCGGCTCAGGTTACGATCTCATGGCTCATGGGTTCGAGCCCCGCAGCGGGCTCTGTGCTGACCGCTCAGAGCCTGGAGCCTGCTTCGGATTCTGTGTCTTTCTCTCTCTGCTCCTCCCCCGCTCACACTGTCCCTCTGTCTCTCAAAAAATAGATAAATGTTTAAAAAAAAATTTTTTTTTTAATCAGGCCGGGCACAAATGGGACAGCATCGCACCTAGTGGCTGGAGGGGAGCTCGGAGGAGTTGTCAAAAAATGGAAGGTTTTTACCAGAAGGAGGGTGGGGCTAGAAAGTTATTAGCAAAAGAAAAGAAAGGGTTATTCCAGGCCAAGTCACCTTAAGTGAGAAGGACCAAGGAGTCTTATTAGGTGGGTTCCCTCATCTTCCTTTGGGGGGCACGGACAGGGCCCACAACTGATCCCTCATTGGTGCAGATTGAAAATTCCTGGCTGGGGCGCCTGGGTGGCTCAGTAAGTTGGGCGTCCAACTTCGGCTCGGCTCATGATCTCACCTTTCATGGGTTTGCTCTGTGCTGACAGCTCAGAGCCTGGGGCCTGCTTCGGATTCTGGGTCTCCCTCTCTCTCTGACCCTCCCTCGCACGCGCTCTCTCTCCCAAAAATGAATAATTTTAAAAAATTAAAAAACAAGAAAGAAAGAAAATTCCTGGCTGACTGGTTAAGACTTACATTCTCAGGGAGGTTGAATTTGCAATTAGGTTAGGTATTAAGCCCCTTTTTGGCCTAAGGGACACTATCTTGGGCCTGTGGCTTTGCTTTCACACCCTTTAAGGTCACATTCTCAGGTTGTGGGTAGACATCTCTTTTTTGTGAGGGGGTGGGGCACAACCCAGCATTGTCCAAGAAGATCATTATCGGCTTTACTTTATGGGCAACTGAGGCACAGAGAGATCAGGTTGCTGCTCTGAGGGGCTAGGACTTCAACCCTGGCTGTCGTGAGCCTGAATCTATTCGCTTCACCGCTCTGGAATCCTCTCCAATCTGCTGTGGGCCAAGCCCTTGCCGGAAGCTGGGGACATCGAGGCGAGCAAGGATTGGAGGCAACAGGTACATGACCTTGTGGACCTCAGGCTAACGGATGTTCACTGTGTTCTGATATGAGCTTAAGACCAAGGGTCCCCCGAAGCGATCTGCCTGGTGTCCTCCAAAAGACGGGTCCACCTGGAATTTGTGAATGCGGCCTTATTTGGAATAGGGTCTCTGTCATTAAGGTAAAGATGTCATTAAGGTAAAGATCTTGAGATAGGATCTTTCTGGTTTAGGGTGGGCCCTAAATCCAATGCCAAGTGTCCTTGGAAGATAAGAGAAAGGAGGGGAAGAGCTGAGACAGAAGAGAAGGCCATGTGAGATGGAAACGGAGACTGGAGCCTGGAGCCGGAGACAGTTTTGTGTGTGATGTGACATAGGGACCCAACTGAATTGTTTGGGCTTTTTTTTTTTTTTTTTTTTTGGTACAGAAAAGTGGTTTTATTAGAGCACGGGGACAGGACCCGTGGGCAGACAGAACTACCTGAATTGTTTTCAACATAGACTCTCACTTTACAGATTCTTTTAGACAATAATCTCCCCTCCCCGCTGCTGAGATAGATCCTCTCTGTCTTGGAGCCAATTCCTGACCTCCATAGGGTGACCGTGGGCATTTAATTCCAATCCATTGGTCAACGTGTCCCTGCCTGTGCCAGTATCCCTCTGACTTAATTACAAGCTTTGTCATGGGTCCCCATAGCTGGTAGGACAGGTAACACCACCCTGTTCTTCTGTATAAGTATTCTGACTATTTGCAACCCTCTGCTCTTCCCGGTCAATTTTTGTGTCACCTTATCATGCTCCTGAGGGAAAGCCCGTGTTGTGACTTTGGATGGGGTTGTGTTAAAACTTCAGAAGGGGGGTGGGGAGACAAAACAGACCTTCAGATGGGGAGAATCTGCATCTTTTAAGCCTCAGCCTCCCTGTCCATGAATATGGTACACCCACCATCCCTGTTGCTTCTTTAGCATCTCTTAAGAGCCATTTCTGTTTCCCCGAAGGGTCGAGAGCCCCATTTATTTCATTTATTTCTCTTTCCAATGTAGGGAGGCCTCCACTTGATCTGTTTCACCAGATCATTCCTTCCTCTATTATATTCTCGATACCGCCGAGCTGTTTTGTTTCTTTGTTTGTTTGTTTTTGGATGGACCGATTTTCACATGGCCGGCATCTGCCCTCATGTGTTTTGGGGTGCACGACAAGTTCATTTTAAGCTATCTGTCCTCTGTTCCCACTCTTGGTGGAGGTCATGGTTCAGAGATTTTTCCTGGTGAAATGATGGGTTTCTCCAGATCTGGTCGTTTGGATTCCAGCCCACTTCCTCAGCGACATCAGTCATAAGGCCAGCCCCACTCCCCCAGTCTCAGGGAATGAGATGAAATCCCCAGGTCCCCTAAAACTCGGGCTGTCACCTCTCACTCCCCACCTCTCCCCTGTCCGGCCTTCCCCCCAGCGTCTCCCAGGAAGGCAGCCCATGGAAGGGCGGTCATTCCTTATATTGCAAGTGCCTCCCCAGGGATGAAGGAGTCACTGCTCTGGTCACTCCAGCCTCGGAGCTGGCAGGTGTAGGGGTGCACATCACATATTTCTGCAATGGCAGGGGGATGCCAGCAGCAGAATTCCCAGCCGCCTTCTTGAGGCGGCCTGGCGCCTCTGTCTCAGGCCTGGGGCATTCTCGGAGTTTTCTAGACATCCCCCACTCTGGCGCCACTGGGCTTTGCTCCAGGAAGAGCTGAGATTTCCCTCGATCCTGGACATCAGGCCTGGGATCAGACCCAGGAGCCCAGAGATCATGTTATGTATTTATTTATTTTTTCCAGAGATCATTTAAAAATGCCTTGTGTTATGGAAAATTTCAAACATGCCCTGAAGTCAAGAATGCACAGTGACCCATGGGCCCGTCCCCAGACGCACAGTGACCCAGGAGGCACTGACCTCAGTTCCATGACACTCCTTCCCCCTCGACCTTAGGAGGTTCCTGCTAATCCCAGGGTCATGCTTCTCATCCGAGACTTGAGATGGGTCTTACAGGATGAGCCCAGCTCCAAAATCAAAATCACCCTTGAGACCCTCTCTCCCCGTCTCTCCCCCATCTGTCTGTCTCTCTCACAGGTGGACTGGGTCCCCTGTCTCACCTCCCCCGTCTCCTGCATCTACCTCTGGGCCTCCAGTCTGAGTGGGATGAGCCACGCTGTCGAACCTCCAGGGAATGGTTGACGGGCTGGACTTTGAAAGGGGCCAAAGTTATACACGCTGAGCCCAACCTGGGCCTGGCTGCCTTGCCCCACCGGTTAACTCCCTCCCCTCATCCTGGGAGCCACATTGCTGGGTCCCCAAAGCCTCCCACCCCGCCCCAGGGCCATGAGCTCCTCCACTGGTCACCCTGAATCCAACCTCCTGGTGACCCCAGGGGCTCCGGGGTCTCAAGGCACCAGCCTGGGCTCCTCAGCACCCCCAAGATTGTTCTAGAAGAGAAGCAGGACCACGAGTGGACCTTGTCAAGGGGCGGCTGCGCACTGGGCATGGCTGAGGCGGTGCTGCTGAACGCCACCTCACTGGGTTGGCCCGCACCCTGCAAGGAAGCCTGCCGTGTAGACGAACAACTCAGGCACTTGGACAACGGTGGGAATCGCGGTCCACCCGTTGTGTTGATTTACGTCAGCATAAAGCAAACACGTACAGCAGACAGGGCAAAGGATACCAAATCCAATCTAGGATTTATTTTTATTTTATTTTATTTTTGTTTATCCTGAGAGAGAGATGGAGCGCGTGTGAGCGGGGGAGGGGCAGAGACAGCGAGAGGGAGAGAGAGAATCCCAAGGAGGTTATTACGCCATTGCACAGATGGGGAAACGGAGGCAGCGTCTGGGTGTGGGGCTTTGACAGCTGTGACATCTCCCAGCCTAGACTGACTGCTTTTATCTTCTTTTCGGTGTCTATGTAACAGTATGTTCGTGTGTATTTCACCAAGGCTTTGCAGATAGCACCTTAGGGTCGACATGATTTAAAATACAGATGCGTTTTATTCCGAAGGGAGGAAGGGAACATTACCAGGCACGTCTGGACAGCTAGAGTCTATAGCGAGATAGCATTTGACGTCCTTCCGTAGGTACAGCAAATAACTCAAGTTCCCCAAACAGAAGACTTTGTATAAAAGCATGTGAATTTTGTTATGATGTTGCCTTTCCGCAACTGGTCTTAAAATAAAATATCATATAGCTGTGTTAAAGGTCAGCTTTGTTAGGGCATAACTCCCATACAATAGAATTCAGTACGTGGCTCACGTACTGAGCCTGGGTGGCTCAGTTGGTGAAGCGTCCGACTCTTGATTTCAGCTCAGGTCATGATCTCGTGGTTCGTGGGATCGAGCCCAGAGTTGGGCTCTGTGCTGATGGCGAAGAGCCTGCTTGGGATTCTCTCTCCGTCTCTCTGCCCCTCCCCTTCCTGAGCGCTCTCTCTCTCTCTCTCTCTCGAAATAAATAAATAAACGTTAAAAAATAAAACCCAGGGGCGCCTGGGTGGCTCAGTCGGTCAAGCGGCCGACCTCGGCTCAGGTCACGATCTTGTGGTCCGCGAGTTCGAGCCCCGCGTCGGGCTCTGTGCTGACGGCTCAGAGCCTGGAGCCTGTTTCGGATTCTGTGTCTCCCTCTCTCTTCCCCTCCCCTGTTCATGCTCTGTCTCTCTCTGTCTCAAAAATAAATAAATGTTAAAAAAAAAATTAAAAAAAAAAAACCAAAACCCAGTAAAGTACAGTTGGATGTGTTTTGGCAAATGCATAAATCCTGAAACTGTCAATCTGGATATCATATTTCCATCACCCAGAAAGTTCCATCGGCCCCATGGCAGCCCATCCCCTCCCCCAGGTATACAGTAAGTAACAGATACTGCATGTACACATTTGCCTTTACCAACTGGACACGGCGAGTTACAGATTCAACCGGGAGATGGAAACATCTCCTGCCATAGTCCCCCTGGGCTGAGCCCAGAGTGGGCTCAGGAGCCCGGGGTCAAGGTCTTCCTATGGATATTGGCAATTGGCCAAAGTCCCATTTTATGGCCAGTACTAATGAGGCTAGAGACAAATGGCCCGGAGGGTCCAATGGGCCCTGATGTCAGCCCCTCAACAGCGAGGATAAAAAGGAAATGCGGGTGTTGCTATAGACTGAATGCTTGCGTCCCTTCCCAAGTTCATAAATTGAAACCCCGATCCCCAGTGTGATGGCGTTAGAAGCGGGGGGGGGGGGGGTGCCTTTCGGCGGCGATTAGGTCACGATAGTGGAGCCCCCACGATGGGATTAGTGCCCTTATGAGAAGGGACACAAGAGAGCTTGCTCCCTCTCCCTGCTTTCTGCCATGTGAGGACACAGACAGAAGGCAGGTGTCCACAAACCAAGACTCGTCCCTCACCAAACACCAGATCTGCCGGCATCCCGATCTTGGACTTCCCAGCCTCCGGACTTGTGAGAAGTACCTGTCTGCTGTTTAAGCCCCCATTCCGTGGTAGTTATTGTCGTAGGAGCCTGAATGAAGCTTTGCCACATCCCGGGGTCACCGGGAGCCCTCAACCAGTAGCTACATCCCTCTGAGTCTCAGTCTCTCTGTCTGTAAAACGGGGATACTTCCGGAACCAGCCTGCTGGGGCTCTTGTGGCTGTTAAATCTCCCTGCCAGGACTCAGCGGGGCACTTTTAGGCCTTAGCAGCTCTTATTATTGTGATTGCTACTGTTGCCATCCCGGCTCTGGTTCTCAGTCCTGAGAGTTCCCAGCTGGGCGTCCCAGAACTCTTCTCTCTGCCTCCTGACTCCACCCAGCAGTGGCTTGTGGCCTGGTCTCGATCCTGCTGCTCTGTGCCCTGGGAAGTGGCTATGGCAATGTGGGCGAGGAGGGTGGACTGGGCCGGCAAGTAGCTCAGGAAATTCCAGGGCAGAGGCGGTGCTGCTGGGCGCCGTTCACCTCACCTGCTCCTCCCCACCCCTCTGGCTGAGGATGTGCCCAGACTTTTGTCCTTCCCCCGCTGTGGGTGGTTGAGGGCATCACATCCTGCTCCACTCGCCGGGAGACCCCGACCATCTTAAACTTAGCCTTGACTATCTGTTGGAGCCTGCAAATTGTCAAAGGGAGCTGGGGGTGGCACGAAGCCAGCCCCCGAAATTACGTTCGCTCTCACCCCAGGACCTTTGCACAGGCTGTGCCCACTACCTAGGATTCTCTGTGCCATGTTTGGAATCTCTTCCTCCAGGTCCCCATAAAGTGTCACTCCCCCAGAAAGCCCCTCTGGGCCCTACTCAGGACCCTCTGGATCCTACTAGCACTGCATATCTCCCTTTGGCAGGTCTTGTCCAAGTTATAATTTTGCGTTTATGCTGGTGACTGTATTTTTTTTTAATTTTTTTAATGTTTATTTATTTTTGAGACAGAGAGAGACAGAGTGTGAGCATGGGAAGGGCAGAGAGAGAGGGAGACACAGAAACTGAAGCGGGCTCCAGGCTCCGAGCTGTCAGCACAGAGCCCGACGCGGGGCTCGAACCCGCGAACCACGAGATCATGACCTGAGCCGAAGTCGGAGGCTCAACCGACTGAGCCACCCAGGCACCCCTGATGACTGTATTAATACCCATCTCCCTTGCTGATGGGGAGCCCTGGGCACGCATGGGTTCGAGCGCCTGGCATACAGTAAGTACTCAATAAAGAATGATGGGATCAAACATGGAGTTCAACAATTATTTATTGAATGTCTTCTTGTTTTCACCCAACAACTCTGCTGAGCCCTTCAGAGCATCTAGGTGCTGGGACACGCTATGAATGAAGAAATCCTCTCCTTCCCGTGGTGCAGAGCCTCTTGCTGACATCCTAGTGAAACTCTTGAATAATGGCATCATTCTTGTCACCCAGGCCCTGCTCCCCAGAGGCACATGATGCATTTATGAGCTAATCAGCAGACCTCACTTGGGCTCATCCCTGTGAGCTCCTGGGGGAGGTAGGGACAGTGAACGTCAGTCCGATGATGCATCAGGCCCTTTCTCTGTGCCCGGCCTGTGATCCCCTCAAGACCTTCACAACCTCCTATCAGGGAGACTTCATCATAGGAGAGGCATATTTGATAAACACCTTGTTTTCTTGTTTGTTTTGTGTGTGGGTTTTTTTTTTTTTTTTTTTTTTTTTTAGCATAAGTATATTCCATGCAGCATTTGGGACATACTCCTACTAAAATGTATTGGCTGGTTGTCTGAAATTCTTTTTTTTTTTTTAATTTTTTTTTTTTTTTTAACATTTATTCATTATTGAGAGACAGAGAGAGACAGAGCACGAGCAGAGGAGGGGCCGAGAGATGGGGAGACACAGAATCCGAAGCAGGCTCCAGGCTCCGAGCTGTCAGCCCAGAGCCCGACGCGGGGCTTGAACTCACAAACCCTGAGATCATGACCTGAGCCGAAGTCGGCCGCTTGACCGACGGAGCCACCCGGGCGCCCCGGAAATTCCATATTAACTGGGTATCCTGTATTTTATTTGGCCACCTTGATCCATCGCCCTGCCCATTTTACAGATAGAGAAGTGAAGGCTCAGATAAGCGAAGCGATGTGCGCAAGGTGGCGCAGCGAGGAATGAGCAGAGAGAGAGTGGCGGCCAGACCGCGGAACCTGATGCCCCGCAAGGCTGAATTCCTGCCCCCAAAGAGCAGGGATGAGCATGGGTGTCCTCAGCGAGCAAAAGCCTCGCCTCGCCTCGCCTCGCCACGAGCTCTCTCCTCATCCCCACTCCTGCTGCTGGAGGCAGCCGCAGGACGGGGGGGGGGGGGGTCCCCAGGACCTGGGCCCTCTGCAAACACCTGCAGAGGAGCCCGTCCCACCGGCCATCTGGGCTCTGGCATCCGGAAGCAGGTCAGCTGGTCCCCTGTAAACAGCCAGTCTCATGTCACTGTAAACAGCTGGTGTCTGGAGACATCGTCACAGCGCCCAAGCCTCAGTGTGACTGCCCTGTGACTCGATACCCGGCCGCCAGCCCCTGTCACTTGATACTTGGTAAACAGTGTTCTGAGAATGGGCAGGCGGCGCCCCGTTTTGTCCGCATGGTGCTGGGGGGAGGGGGGGCTGGGTCCAACTTAAACTGGGTCCTGACACCCAGGGAGCCACCCTCACTTGCTCCGATCTAATGCTTCGTAAACATCAAGCGTGATACCTGTCGCCTGTCAGGGGTCAGACGCTGTTAAGCATCTACCCTGCTCTAAAATTTCGTCGCTGGCGACCTGCAATCCTTTAAGCAGAGCTCCAGTGTTTGTAAGACGACCACTCCCGATACTTTGTTGCCCACTGAAGGTCTCATCCAGGGGCTGGCAAACGATGTAGCTTTGGTCACACACACGCTAGACCTGCCTTTTGCACTTTTGCAATGATTACAAACGTGCCGAAGGAAGGTTTCCGGACACACAACAACTATATGAAATTCCAAACTATGTAAATAAAGTTTTATTGGGACACTGCCCACGCCCCCCTCATTTGTGTATTGTTTATGGCTGCTTTCAAGGGAACGGCTGGCCAGGCTCCGAGCTGTCAGCGCAGAGCCCGATGCGGGGCTCGAACTCACGAACCGTGAGATCGTGACCCGAGCCCAAGTCGGTCGCCCAACCGACAGAGCCACCCAGGCGCCCCTATGTTATTTTTTTAAAGTAGGTTTCAGGCCCAACATGGAGCCCAACGTGGGGCTTGAAGTCATGACCCTGAGGGGCGCCTGGGTGGCTCAGCGGGTTAAGCGGCGGACTCTTGATTTTGGCTTGGGCCACGGGCTCTCGGGGTTCATGAGGTCCGGCCCCGCGTCGGGCTCAGCGTGGAACAGGGAGCCTGCTGGGGATTCCCAATCTCTCTCCCCCTCTCTGCCCCTCCTCTGCTAATGCGAACGCCCTCTCTCAAAATAAACACACTTTAAAGACAAAGCAAAACAGGGGCGCCTGCGTGGCTCAGTCGGTTAAGCGTTCGACTTCAGCTCAGGTCACGATCTCGCAGTGAGTTCGAGCCCCGCATCGGGCTCTGGGCTGATGGCTCAGAGCCGGGAGCCTGCTTCCGATTCTGTGTCTCCCTCTCTCTCTGCCCCTCCCCCGTTCATGCTCTGTCTCTCTCTGTCTCAAAAATAAATAAATAAATGTTAAAAAAAAAAATTAAAAAAAAAAAAAAAGACAAAGCAAAACAAACTGACCCTGAGATCAAGACCTGAGCTGAGATCGAGAGTCGGACGCTCCAACGACTGAGCCACCCGGGTGCCCCATATTTTGTGACTTTTTATAGCAAAAGTTTGTCCACCCCTGATCTAAGCGCTTGGGCAGCCTCTGTTCTCTGCGCCGGCTGTCAGTAGCCAGCAAGCAACGGCGTTTACGTACTGTGCGGACTATGAGTTCATCGGTCCGCAATGTTCATATACCGTGCAAACGAGTCCCTTCCTTTGTACTCAGCCCGATGTGCTGACATGCTCAGTGCAGCAAATAGTTGGTCTCTGACAGCAGCTGAGAATTAAGGAAAGGAAGAGGAAGGGTTTTGCCATACGCGGGCTGGACCTTGAACTCCGAGCCTAAGAGCCGGATGTTCTCCCGCAGGTGAGGTGGAGCTCTGGCCACGTGGGGGGAGGAGTATGCTCTGCCTGGACACGGGGACGCCGCCTCTCCTTCCCTGGGATTTCCCATCTCTGCTGTTGGCTGATACAGCCGGAATGAGGAAACTTCTAGGCCCAGTCTGGAAGGAAAGGGTGAGACACGATGCTGGGAAACTCTCCCATTTGGGGGAGGGGTGTTATGCCCCGCCCCCTCCTTTTGGAGGTCCCATTACAGAGGAGAGGTGGAGGATGGCCATGAAGCCACCGATATGTCGTAATTATGAATTGCCAGAGGCGGAAGGGAGGGGTTGAGAGAACAGCAGCTTTGGTCAGGGAGGCTGAGGGGCCTTGAACTTAGATCAAGGAGGAGAAGGTAAGGAGTGAGGGAAGAGCTCTCTGAGCAGAAGGAACAGTGCAAAGGCCCTGAGGTAGGCCTAAATCTGTGGTGATAGAGGCTGCGGGGCGAGGCCACAGAGGGCCTGGTGGGCTTTGGGGGAGGGGGCGTGAGGGATGGGATCTGAGCCTTGTTTCAAAGCCCCCATGGCGGCCCTGGGGCTGGCACACTGAGACACCAGCGAGAAACCCCCATCACATGGCCTGGGCCTTGGAAAACCTCTGGTCCATCCTACAGACAGAGCAGACTGGCATTGAACTGCTGTGGGCCAAGGCCAGAAAGCCCACAGGCCTGGGGATCAGGTATGGCAAAGGAATCTGGGCCAACTCCAGAAAGTCAGCATGTGGGGAACATGGCCCTGTGTTCCTGGCAATGCCCCTCAGCATCCAGAGGGGATAGACATGGCCAGACACGAAATGCCCTCAGCCCATGGTATCAGGACTGGCTTAGAAAAAAGGGGTATTTGAGATGGGGTTTTCTTATTATAATTTTTTTAACGTTTATTTATTTTTGAGAGGAGGGGATGCAGAGAGAGAGAGAGGCAGACACAGAATCCAAAGCAGGCTCCGGGCTCCGAGCTGTCAGCGCAGAGCCCGACGCAGGGCTCGGACTCACGAACCGTGAGATCGTGACCTGAGCCGAAGTCGGATGCCCAACCCGCTGAGCCACCCAGGCGAGATGGGGTTTTGAAGGATGAGTAGAAGTTTGCCGGCAAGTGAAAAGCCTCTCAGGAACATGGCGTGAGGAGGCCCCAGTTTGGCCCCCTCTGGCCCCCATGGCTGACTCCAGACCGTCACTGACCCTTAGGTGTTTCCCCCACTGGCTAGCTCCCGCCAGCACTCCCCGGTCCCCACTGCGGATAGACACCGATGCCCGCCACCTAGACCCAGACTCACAAATGCACCCACCAGCCCGCGTTTGCTTCCCGTATTGGCCGACGTGTGCAAACCCACATTCAGGCACACGCACCATGGGCACGTGCTCCCGGGTAACTCCACGGACAAAGCTGACACGCAGACACGTGTGCACGCGTTGGTGGGCTTCACTCATCTCCAGGCCGCCTGCAAACACGCATGTGCGTGCACGGCCCCCCCCGCACCGCGCCCCCCCTCCCTCCCCCCCAGCACACGTCATGAGGAGGCTCAGGAAGCGCTGCTGGGGGGCTCCCTTGAGAGCCAGCTTCCTGTTTTCAAAGAGGCCAGGAACTGCTGAGGGAATGTGTTGGACGGCCCAGCCCCTCCTCCACTGGCTCAGCACACCCCATCCGGTCCCGCAGACCTGGTGTTGCTTCTGTGCCCGGTACTGACCCTGTCCTACCGCGAAGTCAGGTTCCAGATGACGAAACTGAGGCCCGGAGACGTGCCGTCACCATCCCAGGGTCGCACAGGAAGGCAGAGGCCCCCACCTGCCTCCCCTTGGAGGGCCATGCCCAGGACTGGGGGCTCACAGACGGGGAAACGGGAAGAGCCCCCTCCTGCCTGGGACCGCGGTGCTGTTCCCAGGCCCCCCGGGGCCACCCTGCCCCGGCCCTGGGCTCTCTGGCCCCCTGAATCCCATTCTCCCATTCACTGCCCACCCATCTCACTCATCTGCGTCCCCAGACAAGGGCCACCTACACCACAAACGTTAATGGAACGTCAGCTGCCAACAAGGCTGCCGGCAAAGAGGTGGTCTCACTCTTAGGGGGCTCGTGGGGGTGCCTAGGAGCAGATAAACACAGCCCAGCCGCGGCTGCCCTCTCTTGGAATGCCCTTCTCTACCTCCCTGGTGAACTCCTCTTCACCCATCAAAACCCCAACTCCAGTGGCCTCTCCTCCTGGGAGCCCTCCCGGGACCCTCCAGGGAAGGGGTGTCTGTGGATTCCACCACAATGGCCTTGGAACTCTCTGTTCTGCCCCTCTTTATTATCACCTCCAGGCCTATCAGCAACTCTGGGAACCCCCCCAAAGTCCCAGCACGATTGGCCCAGTCAGAGTCACATGCCTACTCCTGAACCAATCCCTGAGTCTGTGGTCACAAAAGGCTCCAATTGGCCGGACCTGGTCGTATGTCCACATCTGGAGCCATGAAGTGGAGGAGGCTCCTTTTGTCCTCCGAAAGGAGAGCAGGAAGAGGGGACGCCCCCCCCAAAACCTTTTACCAAGGACTTCGGGGTCCTCTGCCTGCCCCATCATGGCTGGAGGGGCTTGGGCAAGTCATTTGATCCCTGTGCCTCAGTTTCCCCACCTGGGAATCAGGCTCAGCAGAGTGGGGGTATTGGAGCCCCGGGAACCCATTGAGGCATGCCCCCTCCCCTCCCCCACCCCGCTCAGCAGGCCCCATTTGCCCCGTCCACCCCCCAATCCTTTATTGTTGTTTTCTGTAAGTCCCCCCCAACCCCCCGAAGGGGGTCCCTTTGGTCACTGATGGCTGCCAGCTGATTCACTGCTTCCTCCTGGGCCTCTCGCCCAGCCTGATGCTTTCTGGGGACTTTCCTGGCCTTCCTCGAACACCCGAAATAAGGTGGGGGAAGCGAGGGCAGAGGCATGTGTGTGGACAAGTCTGTGCACACCCTGGCGTGGGTTCAAATCCCATGTCTTGCACCCACCTGTGAGTCGGAGGACGCCCTACCCGCCTCCCTTGAGAACTGGGGGACTCTGTGCGGGAACAGCCTGCAAGCCCTCAACCAGAGCCGGGGGCGCCCGGCATGGTCAATACCGTTGGACCTTACGTGTGTGTGCACGCAGGCTCACGTGGGTCTGTGTCCGTGGAGGTCTAGGCTGCGTGTGCCCGAGTTCACTGGCCCATTTCTGGGTCCCTGTGTGTGTGTGTGTGTGTGTGTGTGTGCATGCGTCTCTGCGTGTGTGTGTGTGTGTGTGTGTGTGTGAGATAGCTGCCCCCGCATGGAGCCCAGTGGGTCTAAAAAACAGACAGACTCAGCCCCTCACTGGAAAAGGTGCATCTGGGGGAGGGAAGTCGCCAGGAGCAGCTGGGAGGGCAGAGATATTGCTGGTGTGCGGGGGGGGCGCAGGGGGCCCCAAGGTCAGGAGGAGGCAGGGTCTGGGGTAGGTCAGCCAGGTTGAAGGGACGGGAGCTGTGTGTGGGCGCCTGGGTGGCTAAGCTAGAGCTGAACTTTGGGATGAAATGGCAACAATTCCAAAGCATTCATTGAGCACCGAGTGTGTGCCCGGGAGGGCTCTGGGGTAACAGACACCACACCAACGAACGAGTAAATATATAACTTTGAGGAAGGGGGAAGATCAGGAAGCGAAAGGCATCAGGACAGGAGTCAGGGATTGAGGGGTGTTCTGACCCAGAGACAGGGAGGGCATCCTGAGGCAGTGACTTGTGATCTGAAGCCTGCTGGGGAGAAGGTCCTGGGCATATCCAGGGAGAGGGAACTCCAGGGGGAAGGCACAGCAGGTGCGAAGCCCCGGAGGTAGGGATGAGCTGGCAGAGGGGCCCCATTCATGAAGATCTAAGTCCCAAGCAAGGAGGGGAGGCCTCAGGGGGCAGCACTGGTGGGGAGCAAGGCCACCAGGACGGGCTGTCCTGTAACTGGAGCCCGACAGGAACCCTCCACCCCCACCCCACCCACCCCCAGTGCTCCCTGCTCGGGACAGAATGTGCTGGGAGGAGAGGCCAGAGGCGGCTGTGCCTGGTGGCTGCAGCTAGGCAGCTGGAGGGTTCCTGAACAGCGGCCCAGCTGGGCCCCCTGCCAGCGAGGGTGGAAAACAAGCAGAGGGCGCCCTGCCTGTCACCCCCAGGGCCCCGGGGGCCTGGCCAAGCCAGGAAAGGAGACAGAGATGGTGAAAGAATCAGAGACTGAGACAGAGAGATGGTAAACAAGAGAGACGGTGAGTGAAAGACAGAGACAAAGAGAGAGAGAGAGAGAGAGAGAGAGAGAGAGAGAGATGCAGAGATGGTGAGCCAGACAGGGGGAAACAGAGACAATGACAGACTGAAACAGAGAGACAGTGAGAGACTCAGAGACTGAGACAGAGAGATGGTGACCATAAGAGATGGCGAGCCAGGGACAAGAGACAGCAAGTGATAGGAGTGAGAGAAACAGAGATGCAGAGATGGTGAACCAGAGACAGAGAGGGGGTGGGGGTGGGGGTGGGGGACAAAGACAAGAGACTTACAGAAAGTGAGCAAAAGAGACAAGTGAAAAAACATGGGAGAGGCAGAGAGAGGCAGAGGCCCTCAAAGCTTCAAATAAATGAGTATCTAAATCAAAATTTCAGAGAGGGATGAGGGCTATGAAGGCAATAGGACAGGGAGATGGGACAGGGAGTAACAGGGAGTGTCACCTTTAACCAACAGGTTGGGGCGTTCTTGGAAAAATGAGGTTAGGAGGTGAAGAAGAGCCAGTCACAGAGAAGAAGAGCCTTTCAGCAGAGGGAACCACATGTGCAAAGGTCCTGAGGTGGAAACCAGCTTGGATTATGTGAATAGCAGTCAGGGATCCAGGGGGGGCTGGAAGGAGGGGTGGGTGGGAGGGGCCTAGGGAAGGGTGGGATTTTATCTCGGCCACCCTCCTCTATGCCTTATGGGCCTCACTCTGTGTTCAGGGGGTTCCCTGAATTCTGGACGACCCAAGCCAGCTCCATTCTGATTTTCATTTATCTGAACCGGATAATCCACCTCTTAAGGGTGGTTCCAGACAGTTGCAGATGCAGAAGTCCCGGGGACTTCTGCGCGATGGCTTGCCCTCCCCAGGCTGCCAGGGGAAACTTTTGTAAAACTGTACCAGTGTCTCCTATTGTAACAAACACCTTGCTCTTCTGTTTGGGGACAGAGTTCTGGAGACTGGGATCTTGTGTCTTGCACACCAGGGCGACAGGGGAGCTCACCCCCTCCCGAGGCTATTTTGGAGGTCTGGGTGACCTGGTCTGTGCTGTGGGTACATCTCCCCTCTGCTGGGCCCAAAGGAACCCCAAATGTGACGGGTTCAAAGCTGGATGCCAGGTCAGCTGCCGAGGGCAGACGCCGCTGGACAGGGAGGGCTGGGCAAAACCTGGGGCCGGAAGTCGGTGGGGATCAGGGCCCAAATTCACACCACGGGTGGGAGACAACTGAGGCTGTGGCAGGGAGGTGTCCCAAGAGTCTCGGGTGAGGAAACTGGCTCAGAGCCACGTGACTCGCCCTTGCCCGTAGGTCACTCGGAAAGCTAAGCCTGAACCCATACCTGCCAGGGTCCAGCCCCTGGGTGCCCTCGTCCTCCTCCCTGTTCCTCAGCCCTGCCAATGGTCACCCCAGAGTGCCAGTTAATTCTCACTGCCTGGGGCAAATGGGTGAACACAGCGGGGACTATTAAAACGGGGTTCTAATTGGGCCCAGCCCTGTGGGGGCGGGGCCTCGGGCCAGGGGCGGGGCCTGAGCGCCGGCTCGGCTGGGAGCCCCTCCAGGAGCCGACCTGTGAGCCTGGCGGTTCCGAGTGGGGACTCCGGACCCTGCACGAGTCACCTCACTCCGTTGGACTCCCTTTCCCTACCGGCAGCTCCAGAAGAATGACAACCTCCATGCCAACAAATCGTTGCACACGCACGCCCATAGCAGCCCTGTTCGCCGTTGCTAAAAGGTGGAAACGGGGGCGCCTGGGTGGCGCAGTCGGTTAAGCGTCCGACTTCAGCCAGGTCACGATCTCGCGGTCTGTGAGTTCGAGCCCCGCGTCAGGCTCTGGGCTGATGGCTCGGAGCCTGGAGCCTGTTTCCAATTCTGTGTGTCTCCCTCTCTCTCTGCCCCTTCCCCGTTCATGCTCTCTCTCTGTCCCAAAAATAAATAAAAAACGTTGAAAAAAAAAAAAACTTTTAAAAGGTGGAAACGGCCCAAATGTCTATCGAGGGGTGAAGGGAGAATCCAAATGTAGTCCATCCACGCTACAGAATATTATTTGGCCACAAAAAGTTACGAAACGTTGACGAAATGCTGCCACGTGGGTGAAAACGTGGACGTTTATGCTGAGTGCAAGCCAGGCCGGAGAGGCCACACGGAGCATGATCCCATCTACGTGAAATGCCCAGAACAGGAAAATCCACAGAGGCAGGAAGCAGATGAGTGGGTGCCAGGAGTGAGGGAGGGGGGTGGGTGGGGGTGACTGCTAACAGGGGCGGGGTCTCCTTTGGGGAGATGACGGGTGCACACCGCTCGTGTGAATGCACAAAACGCTACCAAACTGTATGCTTTAAAGGGGTTCATTTCATGGCATAGAAGTTTCATCTGAATAAAAACAAAAGCGGTTCAAACTCAGGCAAGATCCAACTGTCCCGGGGCGCCCCTGCCCGGCCAGCTTTTTTCCTCTCTGAGGCCTCTGTCTGCCTTCCCCCATTCAAGTTCCTAGCCTCTGTGACTGTGCTAGGGAAGGGGCATGGGGTCCAGCTCCAACCTGAGCTCAGCCTCCCTTTGTGTCCCTGGGCCTCAGTTTCTCCTTCTGGACAAGGGGCCCCTCCGCCCTCCTCGGCCTGGAATTCGACCCTTGAGATCCTGACGCAAGATGGAGGTCATGGCCACTTGGCAGCTGGGTGAAATAAACCAGTAAGCCCAGTCTCGTTCCCCACGCTTTTATTTAAAAAAAAAAAAAAAATCTGTAAAAAAGAGAACAATTTGAGGCTTATCAAAAATGATGAGTCCCAGGCGGGGGCCCCGCCCCCAGCTACGGCTGAGACTCTCCCAACTGGGGGCTTGTCCAGCTGCCCCCTCACACTTTGTCCCTCCAGGATACAGGAGGGCTCCAGAGGCTCGCTGGTCCTCCTGTGTTACCCCAGGCTGACCTCTGACCCCAAGGTCTGGCTTAATATTCTGAACCGGGTTTCCCTGGTCATACAATACCCAGGCAAGTCGCATGTCCTGGAGTACTTGGAGGAGCCCCCAGGCAGGCCCAGCCTAGGCCAGGAATCTCTCTCTGGCTTTCAAAGGCTGGAGGGGGGCCGGGGTGGCTCAGTCGGTTAAGCGTTCGTTCAGCCCTTGATCTCTGCTCAGGTCATGACCTCACGATCCGTGGGTTCAAGCCCCGAGCTGGGCTCTGCGCTGTCGACATGGAGCCCGCTAGGGATTCTCTCTCCTCTCCCTCTCTCTCTGCCCCTCCCCTGCTCGTGCGCTCTCTCAAAATAAATAAATACTTTTAAAAAACAAACAAAACAAAGGCTGGGGCAGTGGACTCCTGCCACCCATAAGCCCCACGGAGCTCCAATGACCCGCTTCCCTGAATGCCTCACTCCTGGGCCCTCTCGCCTGCCGGCCCTTGCCGTGTGGCCTCAACGGAGGCACTCGCTTTCTGAGCCCCAGTTCTGAGATGAAGGGGGTGATCTCCAAACATCGCTCAGCTCTGACCTTCTCCGACTTCTTCCTCCTCTTGCTTGTCTGCCTGCTGGGCCGCTATTCACACGCCACCGCCTCAGCCAGAACGCCCTCTGCTCCGGGAACCCCTCTCTGCTCCCGTCTGGACTCTCCCGGTCCTGGATCTCTTCCTCTGGTCCCACGGGACGGGAAGCGTTTACGTCTGGCGACATCTCTCCCAGACCAGAGGCTCCCAGGGAACCCGAGCCCTGTCCACAGGCCGGCGTGGACAAGACGGGACCCGACAAGCGGCATCTGATGCCTCGCGAGGGCCAGTCCACGTCAGTCAGGTTCCAGACTCTTCCCCCGTCCTGGGTTCTGTCGGAAAGCCCTGCCCTGTTCCGAGCCGCGGATTCCCCAACTTCAGCGCAGTCCGGTCGGGCCGCTCTCGATCCAGCCATTCCCCATGTCCACGGAGGCCGGAAGCCTGTGTGTACCCGCATCCCTCGAGGTATTCACTTGCCCCTCAGCAGGTCATGGAGCGTGGCCTCATGGCCTCTGAGGGTGGGTTTGGATCCTCCTGACAGAAAGAACCCGGTCAACTACCACGGCGGGGCTCCAGAGGCTCGGAAACCCCCCTCTCCCGCCCTGCTCGTCTCCGACTCCTGCATTCAGCCAGGAAGCGACACGCGGTGTGGGCTGGGGCGCAAGGGGGGCTCGGGCCCTGAACGAATGCATGCCATTCACATTTAAAACTCATCGGAGTCCCACCCCCACCCGGGCTCCCAGGGCCTGGAGAGGCTTCTCGGACGGACCCCCAAGCTCACCTCGGAGTACAGGGGTGGGGGGCGGTAGCGGAATTCCTGGATATAGGCGAAGAAGGGGCCTTCAAGGTTCACGTCAGCGTCCTGCAGCGGTGGAAAGGGACTCTGCCCCGCGGCCGCCACCTCCCCACCTGCCACCACCTCTGAGTACTCGGGAGGAGCTGCAAGTGAGAGACAGGGTGGGTGAGGCCGGTAGGAAAGGGGAGCCCCAGAATCGGGGACAACGGCCAGGAGCCGGCGTGCGCCAATTCTGGGGCTGCCGGGCGGTGTGCCCTCAGGATGAGATTCTGCGGGGGCATCTGGGGCCACCGACGCGATCGTTACTGTGTACTTTTACAGACGTGGCCACTGAGGCCGGGGGAGGCGGGGAGGGTCAGCCTGGCGCCCGCCTCTCCGCCCCCCTAGCCCCCGGACAGCGGGACGGGGAGCTCACCCTCAGGTCGCTCTGGCAGGGCCCCCAGCCCCCAGTCCAGCAGGAAGCTGGCACGGCTGCCCACGCTGGACGAGCGGCTGCCGAAAGGGTGCAGGGGGATGGTGCCGATGACCAGCGGCAGCTCCAGGAGCAACTTGGAGGTGCCAGGGATGTCCACACAGACCTGGAGGGACAGACCGTGAGGGAGGGCCCCCGGGCAGCCTCGGGGGAACCCCAGTCTGGAGAACAGAGCAGATATAGCCGCCTCTGCCTCCTAGGACCGACGGGACACTCTACCTTGAGGGAATAGTCCACGTGTAGCACCCGGCAGTGCAGGATGGAAGGACCCACGGGGGGGATCCGCAGCGCCCGGCCCTGCCACAGCGCCCGCCGCCCGGGGCCCACGGGCTCGCCCGAGAGACTGGCCACCACTGCTCGCTTCTGCTTGCGGGCACCTCGGGCCATGAAGGTCTGCGTCTGGACCACTGCTGCCCGAGGCAGCACTGGTCGCGTGGAGCCGTTGTCGATCTCGGCGAAGACGGGAATTACCTCACCTGCAGTGGGGAGCAGGGGAGGGGGGGTGGCCTCAGTCTCCCCGTCTGCAGCTCTGACGTCGGCCCTCTTCCCCAACCAGCTCCGCTCGCCTGGTACCTGGCGTATAGCCCTTTCGGTCAATCTTGGCCGAGAGGGAGACAAGGCCACGACTGCTGTACCACGATCGGGCGACTTTCTCCAGAGCTCCCGCCTGAGGGGCCTGGTGGGGCAGAGGAGAGGGACAGGAACAGGTCACTTTGTGCAAACCCCAGACCCCGCCCCAAGAGCTTCCCGACCACCCCCAGCAGAGGGGGGTTTTGGGGCAGCGTTCCTGGGTTCTTCATAACCACCTGTAACAGACAGCCGCAGATAAAACCCATCTCAGAAGGCTGAAGATGCGATGAACGAGCTAATCGCTTAGTATACAATCAGTGCTCAGAAAACCATGATCATCGCAAGTCCTGGCGGTCCCCTATTTCACAGCTGGAACCCTCTGAGGCTCAGAGAGGGTGAAATACTTGTCTAGAGCCACACAGATTATTGGTGCAGGGGGGATCTGCACCCAGCTCCACTGGACTCCAAAGGCATTCCCATGCCTGCCTCCCTTCCTGCCAGGGCCCAGCAGTGATTTCCCACTTTGTGAAGGAAGTGAAGGGGGTGAGGAGCCCGTCGGGGTCACCCAGCAGCCAGGCCCCCACCTGCAACGCTCCCATCCCACCTCCCCTGGAACAGCCGCTCACCAGCAGGGCAGGCGTGTTGATGTCCACGGGCTCTATGACAGTAAATACCTTCCTTGCCCGGCGGGCAGGGACCCAGGGCCGGTGCAGGGTGGCCTTGATGCAGTATCGGACACTGCCATGTTTACCCTCGAATGACGTCACCAGGGTCCTGGGGGAGGGGGGAGGTGGAGGGAAGGGACTTCAGGGGGCGAGATACAAGTCGGGGGTGGCCCCAGAGACTTAGGATGAGAGGCAGAGACGCGGAGGATCCTCCCCCAGGGGAGCAGTGCTGGGGTGCTGGGGTTTCGAGGGTCCCCAGATACAGAGCAATGGAGCCCTAAACCTGAAAGCAGCAGCAGGCTTAGGGATTCCCCTGCAATCCTGCGCCCCAGACACCGTAAGACTTACGGAGGCAGCTGGAAGCTGAACGGGAACTCGTGGCGCCCGGGAGGCAGCGTCGTGGTCTCTCCGGTGTCTGCAAACAGAAGCCAGAAGGGGAGGCTCAGCGGCCGCGCCAGGTTCCAGGAGCGCGCGGCACGTGCGCCGCGTTGGGGGTCGCCGGCCGGTACCTGGCGCGAGTAGCGTGGCACGGTGGCTCACGACCTCCACACGCTCGCTGTAGCTCTGCGTGTACGCGGTGCTCGAGCCGGCGCTGCGCGACTCGGTCCAGTGCACGTGGGCGCGGCCCCGCGCGCGCAGCTTCAGGGAGCCCACGCGCGCCGGGCCCGCCAGCTCCAGCAGCACTCGGCCGGCAACGGCCTGGCCGCCGCTGAACACCGGCTCGGCGCCCGCGCTCGCGCCATCCAGCTGCACCACGAACGCCTTCACCTTGTCGAACAGCATCGCGGCCGGGATGCGAACCCGCGACGCACACACCCTGGCCTCGAACCCGCGACGCGGCGGCACGGCGGCGCGAGGCGCCGAGGCTACAGCTTCAGAACACGAACCGGCCCAACGTGCGCAGGCGCACTTGCGGACCAGGCCAGAAATTCCTGTGCGCCCGGCGCCGGCGCTGCCTTTATACGGCGGGCGGGGCGGGGCGGGGCGAGACACAGGCCCCACCCCCACAAGGGACCACACCAATGGCGCGGCGAGGGGCGTGGCTCCTCCCAGGCGTGGAGCAAAACCTCAAACGCCCCAGCTGCCTGCCCTCTACCCTCGGTGAAACTGAAGCATGGGGGCCAGAGCCGGTCTCTCGAAGACCCCGGGGGTAAAGAGGGGAAACAGGGCCGGAAGCGGGTCCCGGGCTTGAAGTTACCCAACAAGAGCATTCTGGCACTAGGTTTAATCATCAACTGGCCACCACTTTCAGATATGACTCGAGACACGTCCAGCCCAGAGCTAGAGGGGTGTGGGATGGGCTGGACCCAATCGGGGCCTTGAGTGCCCAGGACTACCCTGGGCCTCAGTTTCCCCTCTAAGTGATGGCGGAAGGAGGAAGAAGCGCGTGGGGCCCTCCTCTGCTTGGGCGCCCGCCCCCCCTCTTCTGATTAGAATCCCGCTTAGCTGGGTGACCCCGGGCTAGTGACAATCTCTTAAAACCTAAGTTTCCATGTTTGTAGAGCTGGCAGAAAATCAGTCCTGACCTCAGAATGTCGGGCCTTGAATCACTGTGTAGCCCATGCTCGACCTCTCCCAGAGCCTTGCTCCCACGTCATCAACCCACTCCCCACAAGCCGCCACTCTATCGCACCTCGGCGCTTTTGCCCAGGCTGTTCCCAACTCTCGATGTTCCTGTCCCAATTTGCAGCCCCCAGCAAACTCCTACAAACCCCCTAGGCGTCCTTGTGCCCACACCTGGCAGCCCCCCCCCGCCCCTCACCCGGGCCCCAGTCCCCTCCCAGACAGCCGAGTGGAAGGACGTCCCAGGAACCCCTAGGGTCAGGGCTGCGGTGTGCCCTCGAGACGGTAGGACTCCTCTCTGGGCCTCAGTTTCCTCAGAGAAGAACCTCCAGGAGAGTTTCTAAGGCAGTTTCCTCTTGGCGGTCTGCAGGGCACCGGCGCCCTCTGCTGGCAGCGAGATGCGCAGCTGCTCGAACCTACCCACTACCCTGGAGGCCACCTTTTGAGGGGCCCTCAGACGACCCTGGGACCACCCCTGAGGCCTCGGAAGCCCCAGTGGGAGGAAATCATAACCGGACACGGTAACCTGCAGTCAGAGTGGCCACAGGGGCATTGGGGTCAGAACAGTACGTAAGGGAGGGGCAGAGGCCGTAGACGCAGTGATCAGCTTGGGGGTCTGCACGGAAGAGGGGACTCTGAGACCAAAATGAAGGGCTAGTACCTCCACCCCCCACCCCCCGCCCCACCAGGGCCAAGTGGAGCCCATTTCACAGATGGGTCCCCAGAGGCCCAGAGAAGGGCAGGGCCTCACCTGAGGCTACCCAGCAGTTCTGCAAGCTTCACCCCTGCAGTGTCTTAATGAAGCAGCTGGTGAGTGGAACCAGGGGTGAGACCAGCCCCAACTTCCCTTGAACCTCAGGGGAAGGGAAGTGCCTGGGGCGGGGGGGGGGGGGGGGGGGGGCTTGCTCTCCCGCCCTAGGGCCCTTGAGGTCTGGGTTTCCACAGCTAGTAAGGGGAGAGCCTGCATCTGGGGTGTTGAGACAAGACTGAAAGGCTGTGGGCAAAGCATCTGCTTGGAAAAAAGGGGGCCATGGGTGGGAAACCAGGTCTGAGCGGCCTCTTTCCTCTGCCCATTATACAGAAGAGTATAGTGAAGTCTGGCTTAGCCGAAGGGGTTTGGCGGACCCAGGAAGCCAACATCCTCCACAGCAAACATAGCTCACTGCTGAGGCTCGCCCCTGGCCTGCTCCTGACTCTCTGTGTTGGCCTAAATGTGGGGGGCTGAGGTTCAGAGCTGGAAGTCTTCCCAGCCCGATCTGTCCCCACCCCAGGTCTCCTCTCTCTTTGGGATGCAAACCTACCTGCAGCTATCACCAGAACTCCCAACCCAGGTTAGAACTGGTTCCCGCAAACACTGGGGGTAAACTGAGGGCGCGGGAGATGGGGGTCTTCTTTGGGAAATCAGGGACCCAAATCTGGAGTTAAAAGGAGATCCCGGGGTCCAGAGAGAAGGATGTCCCGACTCCACCCAGGGGTTCTCCAAACTGTGGATAGGGGCGGGGGGGGGGGGGGGGGGGTTGGGTCCCGACGCATAGCCTTTAGGTGGAGGGTTTTCCCAGCTCTGTCAAGGGGGGGTGCCCAGACACCCCTTGTAAAGGGGGGGTGTCTCTTTCCTGGGAAAGAGGATTTGGGAGGGGAGTAGGTGGGTAGGTGTCCTGTGGGAGGGTCAAGACCCCGGGGAGGAGGTCCCCACTACTTAAGAAAGGTCACTCGACCACACAGCCTCTAAACTGAAACTCTCCCCGCACTGGAGTAGAGCAGCCAGATCTGGGGCGAGGGTCCCAGGGGATCCCAGCTGGGAGTGGGGACGCGGGGGGGAGGGGTTGCTGAGAGGCTCACCTCGAAGCAGCAGCTGCCGCCGCCGCAGGTACGTCTCGGCAGCAGCGTAGTCGCTGGAAACCGCGTTGACACCCACGCTTCGGCCCTCGAGCCAGTGCGTCGCCGCCCCGCCGCGTGCCGCCACCTCCAGCGCTCTCACCCGCAGAGGCGCCGCCGCCTCCAGCAGCACCCGGCCGCACAGCCGCTCCCCGCCGCGGTACGCGCCGCCGGGGCCCCGGGCCAGCTCCAGCGCGAAGCTTCGCACGCCCCCAGGGCGCATGGCGCAGGCCCGGGCGCACGGCGGGGACGCGGCACCCCGCTGGGAGGACGGCCCCCGCGCCCAGCGACCGGGGTGCGCCCGAGGCCCTCCCGCGGCTCAGCGCCCTTCCTCGCGGCGCCGGTCGCCCCCGAGCTTCCTCCGGCTTCCGCGAACTCGTGCGGGCGCCCCGGGTCCCCCCACCCCCGGCGGGCGCGTCGGCCGCCGACTTCCTGGTCCTCCGCGGCCGCCCCCGTGACGCGCCCGGGGCCGCCGGGGACTTGCCGCCCGCGTGCCCGCGCTGTTGACTTTGCCACCCCCCGGCGCGGGGCGGGCCCTGTTTTTGCAGGGTCGGCGCCGTTGAGTCAGAGGCGGGCGGGGGCGGATGTGGCTGGCCCGGAGCGGAGGCAGCCACCGGGCTATCTTGTGGTTTCATCTGGCCCCTACCCGGCACCTTTGGCCCCGGGCACCGACCCAGCCTCCCACTCTGGTCTCCGTGCCACCTCCCGACTTTTCTCCAAACCCCCCGAGCTCAGGTCTTGCCTCTTGGCCTTTGCACTGACTAGTCCCCTACTAGGAACGCCCTTCCCCAGATCGGCTCTCCCAACTCCCCCCCCACCCCCCACCCCGCAACCTCCGCCCCGCCCATGCCCAAATGTCACTTCCTCAGAGTCCCCTAGTCATACTCTGCCTTGTTGATTTCTTTATGGCTCTGGTCTCTGTCTGAGTGCTGTTTACCGTGCCTCCTCCCTCCGACCAGGTGATCCCCAAAGCTGGGCACTGTGCCCTATTCTCCTCAGCCCATCTTACAGAGAGGGAAACTGAGGCCCCCACAGGGGGGCAGCCTCTGCCTGGTAGCACCCAGCCCTGGTAGTCAGGACTCCCACCTCTGGTCTGGAGCCCATGGGCACGTCCCCGCTCTTCTCGATCTTGCACCCACGTTATCTCCTGAGCCAGGTTGCTGAGCTCTTTATCAGAGGCTGCCAGGACCTGAGGCTCTCAGCCGGGCCAGGACTAGCCTCCCAGGGGCCAGGCCACCATCTCCCTGCTATACTCAGAGCCCAGCAGCTGCCAAGTGCCTGCCATCCCTGCCTCACCACAGCACACTGAGCCCAAGGCCTGGAGGGACCTTTCTGATTTTCCTTGTGCCCAGAACCGGGAAGGTTCTGGGGGGGAACTCCAGCCCGCCCCAAGCCCACCCCGGAGGCCACTCTAACCCGAGGATCATACCACACCCTCCCCCACTTGTACTCCCCGCCTCCAGCGCCCTCCACCGAGGTTTTTTCGCTTTGACCCATGGGCCCCCGAGTTTGAATCCCGACTCAGCCCTCCTCGTTCTGCAGCCCCAGGCAGGTGGCTTCACTTCTCTGACCCGCGGTTTCCCCACCCCACCCGGGCCGGGTTCTGGTGACGAAGTGTGGTGATTTACGTGATGGTCCCTGTCCACGGCAGGTCCAATGAACAGGGTGCTCTTACTCATGTCACCTTCCCCACCGGACCCTGGTCCACTGTGGGTGCTCCAGCAAAGTCGGCTGGTAGAATGGGAAGGGTGTCTCTCGATTATCTGCTGCCTCCTGCAGGCCGGGGCTGGGTCCAGGGGGGACTGCCGCTGCTGTCCTCAGGAGGTGTACCCAGCTGAGCTCCGGCTTGGAGGGCCACCAGGCTAGAACAGTCATGGCAGGGGCTCGCCTAGACCCCCACATCCGTTGTGGGACCTGGAGTCAGGTGGCCACCTCCCATGTCATGAGTGTCCCCCAGCCATGCACAACAGGCAGCAACTGGGTGGGTCCTGCTTTATTCGGAACTGGCAAGGACCCCTCTCCTGGTTGCTCCGTGCCCACCGGGGGCCTGGGGAAAGCCAGGGGGCCAGGGGACCAGAGGAAGCTCCTGGCTCCCCCCGGCTTTATTCAGGGAGGAAACGGGTGGTGGCCCACCCCTGCCCTCGCCTGCGGTCCGGCCCTGCCTTCTGCCCAGACGGTCTGGGTGGGGAGGGCCCTGGTCCACTCAGCCCAACTCAGCTTCGGCTCCTTGAACTCCAAGAGGCACCACTGTACAGGGCTTCCTGGATGGCGTGGACGTGGCGGCCACACGATGGCCAAGATTGAGGGGTCTGGTGGTGGGCAGGGTTGTCACCCGCAGTCTGAAGGGGCAATGGGTGGCCACCGGCACGGGGGGCTCCGGGCTGCCTGGTCCAGGGGTCCGGGGCCAGGCCGGGGAGGCAGGGGTGGGGGTGGCGGGCGTATGGCTTGGGCGATGAGGCCGGGCAGGACCTGCAGGGAGGCGCCCAGTGCATCCAGGCGGCTTTCGAGGGCAGCCAGGCGGGCCTCAAGCTCCTCGTGCTGGGCGTGCAGCTCGGACATGAGGTCGTACATGACATTCTGAGTCTGCCAGAGACAGAGCGGGAGAGAGAGGAGAGGCCAAGTGAGAGAGAGGGAGGGCCAGGCGCAGAGATGGTTGACCAGCCCCAGTTGGGGGGGGGGGGGCAGGAAGGCGGACCCAAGTGAGGGACAACTGTGAGGACATGGCAGGGCCACAGATCTCTTGCTGGGCCCCAGAACTAGTAGAAGGAGAGACAAGAGGAGAGACAGGTCTTGGATGCCAGGCCGGGGGCCAGCAGGCCAGGGGAAGGTGGAGGGAGGTCCCGGGGCACAAGTGGTCAGAGCTGCCCTGAGGGGCTTAACTGGCCACCTGGACAGGCAGCCAAAGTGGGGGTCTTGGGTGGTGCCTTCACCCAGGGGAACCACGGCCCAGAGGCCCGGAGGGGGTTTGGGGCTGACGCTGCTCCAGGCTGGGGCCATGGCTGAGAGGGAGGAGGTCAGTTGTGAACCGCCTCCCCGCGCCCCGCACTACACTGGGGAAGGGACCGCTCCAAGGATCCGACCCGGTCACAGACCAGGGAGTACAGCAGCCACAACAACTACTGTTACGGTAGGCCATGGGATGTCCCCGCCGACTCCACTGCTCCCCACAATCCAGCAAGCAGGAGGCGCGGTTCTGCGACTGTCCACGTGGGCCGTGGGAGGGGAGGCTGGCCACTCCACGTGGCGGGCCAATGCTGCCACCAGGTGGCGATAGAACATCGTTCCTCATCTCTAACCACAGCTAAGCGCTGGGCAACCCCCCCCCCCCCCCCCCCCCCGCAAGAGGGACAGCCACTCCCCAGCCACCGCCAGGGATGGGAGAATTGACGCCGAGGCGGGGAAAGAGCCCCCAACCCCCCCCCCCCCGCTCCATGGAAGGGGGACAGGATGAGGCATCTACCACGGCATTTTGCTGCGTTCCACCCCTAGCCTCTCCCTTCCAACCTCCATGCCTCAGAGGGCCGCGGTCCCCAGGGCCAGAGGATAACATCTGGAGGCATCCAGCCCTCGGGCGATTTTTTTTTTTTTCCTGGCCTCTGAGGTTTAAATTTTTTTTAAACTTGGAATACGCATGCGACTTTTATCAGAGATACACAAATTAAATCAGCAACCTTGGGCAGGAGCGCATTAAAGTTTAATACTGGAAAACATCTTAACCTTGTTAAATTAAAAAAAATCAGGAACCCATATGATCCAATCCAATTAAAGCCTTCCTTCAAAGAAGGCTTTGTTAAATGTACTCGGAGAGTATACTACCGTGATTGCAAGGTTTAAATAACTTTGAAAAATTCAAATTTCAGTCATCTGTACTAACAGAAGGAAGTGTGATAGAGATAATCCAAATTATAATATCTAGTGTCTCAAAGGCATTTCATATGTATTTATAGCCGTTATCTCACCCGACATCAAATTAGTTTGGCAAGGATTTTCCATATGCTTTTGGGACTATGTTCTCTCTACTACCAACGGAATGATTTCTTCAGGGTTCTAGAATATGTTTTTTCCTCCATAATGTTTCTTTCCAAATTAAATTTATGTAGGTTAACATTATATCGCATTCTCTTGACCATGATGAAGAGAATGAGTCCGAAACGCTCTGGGTTTATAAGAAGCAGAATGGGACTTATAAGCATCTTCTGAAGATAATATTAAATTAACCTCAGACTAATTAAACTGATTCGGGGAGGGAGCCAATGAGCAGAGTTCACACATGAACTATCGTGGAGGGCATGCCACTGCTCAGAAGGGGGTTCAGAGCAGTGTGCTGAATATTCAAAGAGCAGGACTTGCTAATAAGACCAACAAATAGATTGGTGTATGCCATAAACTGATCTTACAGAGCTCTTGCAACCAGCTTTAACTTCCTGAAAGATGTTTAATTGCCGTGCAAAGAAGCTCTCTGCTGCTGCTAGGATTTGAATTTCCATCCGTAGCAAAAGAATTTTGATTTTCTCTTGAATTTTGGAGCTTGGATGTCGATATGCCTAAAACACAAAGGACCACTTCACCAATGTGGCCCACTAATTAGATATTCTTTTTTTTTTTTTTTAATTTTTTTTTTTTAACGTTTATTTATTTTTGAGACAGAGAGAGACAGAGCATGAACAGGGGAGGGGCAGAGAGAGAGGGAGACACAGAATCTGAAACAGGTTCCAGGCTCTGAGCTGTCAGCACAGAGCCCGACGCGGGGCTCGAACTCACGGACCACGAGACCGTGACCTGAGCCGAAGTTGGCCGCTTAACCGACTGAGCCACCCAGGCGCCCCTAGATATTCTTATTAAAGGGGCGCCTGGGTGGCTCAGTTGGTGAAGCGTCCGACTTTGCCACAGGGCACGATCATGGTTCATGGGTTCGAGCCCCGCGTTGGGCTCTGTGCTGATGGCTCAGAGCCTGCAGCCTGCTTGGGATTCTGTGTTTTCCTCTCTCTCCGCCCCTCCCCTTCTCCTGCTCTGTCTCAGAACTAAATCACCATTAACATAAAAGATATCCCTTTAAAGCTATTTTACTAGATATGGTTTAAAAAAAAAAAAAAAGCTGCCAACGCTAAAAAAAGTAGTTTACTTACAGATGTGGATTCCTAGCTTCTCTCTGACAAGCGGACCCTGTGGAGCCTTGCAGACCCGGCCAGAGTCCCCCGTCTGTCCTACCGGTGCCCGCACTGTTCCTCCCCGGGCAGGAGGCGGGCTCTGTTCTTTACTGAATGTCTCCCATCCTCCTTCGGAGGGGCCTGACCACCCCCTGCTGGCCTGGGGAGCCACCCTGCCCAGCCCCGCCCGGCTCACCTTGGCCAGGTCGGCGAGAGTGTTGGTCTGGTCATTCAGCTTCCCCTGCTCAATCTTCACACTCCGGAGCCTGGGAGACAGACAGGGGGGTGGGTAGACAGGGTTGGTGGAGGCTGCAGGGGAGTGGGGCCCTTCATGCACCCACCCCACCCGGGGTCGCCTTGTGGGACATGCAGAAGGTGGGAGATGAGGGGGGAGGTAGGGTCGGGCCCCATGCTGCGCATTCCCTCCTAGCACACATGGGGTAGCAGGGCCTGGCGGGTGGCTAAGCCACCCCCGACGGCGTCCACCTTCTGGCCACGTCCACGCGGCCTGATTCAGGATGTCCCGGGAACTTGGACTCCCAGGCCTAGGTGAAGGCTGCACACGTTGGACACGTGCCCTGGCCACCTCCTGGGGCCAGCGGGCAGTGATCCGCCAGCGGCCCTGGGCGTGTCCCCTGCCCCGTGAGCACCATGCACCCCTCAGCCCCCGGGAGAGACTTACTTCTGAGCTCTGGCAGGCCCCGGCAGAGCAGAGAGAAATCACAAGGCAATTTTAATCTCCGTGCGGCCGGGTGCCGCGCGCCCAACCCTGCCCGCCTCCCACGTGCACGACTCCAAGACCAGACCGGGGGCCCTGGATGGCTATGGGGCTGTCGCCCTGACTCTGCGAAGAGGCCCAGCCTGAGCGGGCAGCGCCAGCCCCTGGGGGACGCATCCGTTGGCCCCCACTCCCTCCAGCCGCGCCCACCCAGCAAATGCAGCTGCCTGCAGCCTTGCGGTGCCACGGTATCCCAGTCTGTGCCAGGCACCTGGTCCCAGAGGTGGCATTCAGTCCAGGGAACTATGCCCATGCTGTTTCCCAAGAATAACGGGGCTCCGAGAGGCAAAGCCAGTGCCCACCGGCACTTCAGCAGGGATGGCCGTTTGAAGATGGAGGGCTGGGGAGATAGATCTAGAAGCCAAGGACCGCCCGAGGCTGCCAGAAGCTAAAAGCGGCCTGGAACAGATCTTCCCCTAGCACCTTCAGAGGGCAAACGGCCCTGCCAACTCTGATCTTGGACTTCCGGCCTCTGGAACAGTGAGATAATAAATTCTACTGTTTTAAACCACCCACTGGGTGGTACTCCGTTATCGCATTCCTAGCAAGTGCCCCCACGTCCCTCGATCTGTCCAGAGATCATGTCCGCCTTTTCACTGGCTGATCATACGGTGTTCCCGTCACGGAGACTCCCCAGCGCAAGACCCTGCCGAGGCTCCCTCATGCCCACATATCAGGCCTCCAGTCTCCCTGGCGCTACGCTCATTCCTACCTCCCCACCACTGCCCGGGCTGTGGACAATCCTTGCTATGCCCGCCCCCCTCCCTTTTGGCTTCCTAACCAAATCTCACCCACCCTTCAGGCCCTAGTTCCAACTTGTTCGGTTTTATCAGCTTTACGGGGCCATTTTTTTCCTTTTTCTTTTCCGATTGGGAAGGGAGTAGGTTTGGGGGACCCAAAGATTGAGTGAGGGGCGCCCGGCTGGCTTGGTCGGTGGAGTGGACGACTCTTGATCTCAGGGTTGTGAGTTCAAGCCCCATGTGGGTGATGGAGATTACTTAAAAATGAAATCGCTAAAAAAATTAAAAATGGGGGCACCCGGGTGGCTCAGGTGGCTTATTTATAAATCAACAAAGAAACAAACAAACAAATAAATAAAGAAGAAGGAGACAGTCCTGCCCCAGAACAAAGGGAAGCAGGTAACTCACAGAGCAAGCGCCTTCTCCTAAATTCCTACCCTCCTGCTTCCCTCCAACAACCTTCCGGAACCTCCCTTGGGGCAAAGTCCAGGACAGGGCCAATGTCTGTGCCCCCCATGCCTGGCACACCAGCTGGCATAGGAACTGCGTATACAGTAACCAAATGAACATATCGAGGGTGGTAATGACAACGTTGCTGGTTCTCCTGTTTAGAAAACACTGTACGGCAGGTAGGCGGAGGTGAATCCCCAGTTGTGTTCTATCCACACCTCATCCCTGGAGGAAAGGCACATTAACGACCATTGTCTCCACTTATAAAGATACAAAAACGAAGCTTGGAATAGCACAGTCGCTTGCCAAGGTTCCACAGTTAGGTGGCAGAAACCAGACTGGGACAACAGTAGTCAGTTACTAACTGCGGGAGGGCCAACGAGGAGGGGTCCCTGTCCTCAAGGGGCTTGGGGTCTTGTGAGATGGCACTGGACACAGTGAGGTTGAGTAAGTGTGGTACCAGCTCCTCTCCCTGCTTTTTAGATGATGGTGGAAGCAGAAGCAGAGGGCATCATGTGTTACCAGTATTTGTTCTGTGCCAAGGACCATGCCAGGCATTTCTGCATATCCTCCCATTTAGATCTCCCTGCAGTCTTGTGAAGTAGGGATTGTTATCAATTGAAACCCATCCAATTATAACAGTAAACACAATAAATGTAAATGTACTAAACTCTCTAGCTAAAAGACAAAGACGGTAAGGAGCCCGAAGAAACTCTGGGGGCAATGGATCTGTTTTTTTTTTTTTTTTTTTATCTTGACTGTGCTAATTGTTATGTGGATGTATACATACGGTAACACTGATTAAACTATGCAGTTTAAATAGGTGCAGTTGACTATAGTCAATTATAGCTTAATAAAGTTTTTTTTTTTAATTTTTTTTTTTTAACGTTTATTTATTTTTGAGACAGAGAGAGACAGAGCATGAATGGGGGAGGGTCAGAGAGAGAGGGAGACACAGAATCGGAAACAGGCTCCAGGCTCTGAGCCATCAGCCCAGAGCCCGACGCGGGGCTCGAACTCACGGACCGCGAGATCATGACTCGAGCCGAAGTCGGACGCCCAACCAACTGAGCCACCCAGGCGCCCCCCCCCTTTTTTTTTTTTTTAAAGAGGCAAAGATTATTAAACAGGATTAAAAAGTTGAAATCCAGCTGGCTGAGCTTCCTCTCCTATGGCCTGGTCTCCTCATGGCCACACTCGTTTACCTTCTGACATCCCAGAAGCTGGGCTGTTTCAGCCACACCATCAGCTCTGCTCCAACCCAACCTTCCTACTCTACCATTGACACCAGGGTTCTCCATGCTGCCTCTTGTCTCTTTTCTCCACAGCTGAATCAGCTGCCTTGCTGCTGTACTAGTCCAGCCTCTAACACTATTCACTTTACTTTGTGACTCATTGGCCCCTGAGTCTGGCCTAGGAGCTCCCGGGGCAGGGAGCCATCTGATTTTCTTAGGGGAACCCAATCGTGAATAGCTTTTCCCACAACACGAGAGATGGGAATCCATGGGCTCATTCTGAAAAGTGCCTAAATATGTTTTTACTATTTAAAAAAAATTTTTTTAACGTTTATTTATTTTTGAGACAGAGGGAGACAGAGTATGAACAGGGGAGGGTCAGAGAGAGGGAGACACAGAATCTGAAACAGACTCCAGGCTCTGAGCTGTCAGCACAGAGCCCGACGCGGGGCTCGAACTCATGGAGTGTGAGATCATGACCTGAGCTGAAGTCGGCCGCCCAACCGACTGAGCCACCCAGGCGCCCCTGTTTTTACTATTTTAAATCAGGTACCACAGGACTCAGTTGTAATTTATATTTGAGTGCCTCACTCCCAGGATTTGGAGCTGTTTAAAATTCTAGACTGGGTGCTGGTCTCATACACCCTCAATGTGGCTACCGAACATTTCAAAGGTGGATGGTCTGAATAAAAATGGACTGTAAATAAATGTAAAATACACAATAGAATTTGAAGATTTAGCACAAAAAAATTCTAAAATACCTGATTTTTTTTATACTAATCATGTTAAGATAATATTTTGCATCTATTGCATGAATATATTAAAATTTATTTCACTTGTTTTCATTACTATTTTAAAATTTTATTATTATTATTATCATCATCATTATTATTATTAAAGTAGGCTTCATACCCAGAATGGAGCCCAACACAGGGCCCAAACTCACAGCCCCAAGATCAAGACCTTGATCAAGAGTCAGACACTGACTGAGCCACTCAGGTCCCCCTTTTTTACTTTTTTTTAATGTAGCTACTAGGAAATTTAAAACTATATAGTGGTTTACGTGATATTTTTAGTGGACAGTGCTTGGCATATGATAGCCTGGCCCAGCCCAAATCTGGCCAGCTACCTGTTTTGGGAAAATAAGGTTTTATTAGAGGATAGCCCACCCACTCCTCTTCACTGCGTTCCTGCTACAGTGGCAGAGTAGAGTAGTTGTGACAGACCATCTGGTCCACAAAACCTGAAATATTTGCCCTCCGGCCCTTTATAGGAAAAGTTTGCCAACTCTGGCTACACACTGGACTCACCCGAGGAACTTACACTTAAGCTCACAGTGCATCCCAGACTCTGCTGTGTTGGGTGCAGCCTGTGGGCCTTTTAAAGCCCCGTGGGTGATTCCAGTGAGCAGCCAAGGTTGAGAACTACTTGACTAAATAATTCTCAGGACAAAGGGACAACAGAGGGAATCAAGGAATTTCTAGTTACCCCACATGATCACATGGATCAGGACACAAATTTAATTCGGAGCTTCCTGGCAGCCAAAGCAAAAAAGGGAAATTGCTTCATCTCTAAAAGGTAAAACAATTTTGGCTATTCTGGAGAATACAATATGCTCCTTGCCATTTTTTTGGGGTGGGTTGCATGACTTATCAACGGTGATCGCCCTGGACAAGTGCTGGGCCCATCACCTGCCTCCTTCTGACCATCCCACCCAGCACAGACACTGCAAGCCCCAACCAACTGACCACCCGGCATGGGAGGGGCCGTGATGAGGCCATGCTGAGCCGTCTGGCCTGGCCTGTAGCCTCCTCCCGAGGACCACAGTTGCCTCCGCACCAGGTGGACACAGAAACGTGAGCGGGAAAGGTGCTGGACTTACTGATGGATGGCTTGGAGGAACTTACGCTGGTGTTTCCGAACCCGGGCGTGGTCTGGCTTCTTCACCAGCCTAGTGTGTTTGTAGATGAGCCACGTCTCCCTGAGAACGTTAGCAGCGGCATTTTTTACCTGGGGCCAGAAAAAGAACAGTTCCTCAAGGCAGGCACGAAACTGTGGAAGACTCTGGAAACTTCCGGAAACCTCCAGAAACTTTTAGAAACTCCTGGAAATGCCCCTCTGGGATCCTGGGACCGTAAGGCAAGGACATGTTTACGTGGCCACACCTGCACTGTGTGGGTCTGTGTCTGTGTGTGTGTGTGTGTGTGTGTGCACTTCATTTGTATCATTCAGCATGGGTCAGACCCTTTCTATACACCTTGCAAATGTTGTATCAGTGAATCGACACACGCTGGCATCTCTCTCACTTTACACATGGGGAAACTGAGGCACAGGGCGGTCGACCTGCCAAGGTCAGACAGCTTTTAAGTTGTACCCGGCTGCCTGGCCCCCAAATGCCTGCCTCTTGCTGTGTGGCTCAGGGTGGGGCTATGACTAGGCACACAGGTGGGCACCTGGGGCCACTGCCACGTCTCTGTGCGTGGTTCATGCACATTCACATGGGCAGCAGAGCACAAGGCAGGGCAGTGACCGGTGGGCATGTGCACATGCCTGGCACGTACAGAAGTAAGGTGGGGAGGGTCTGCCCTTGATGACCGAGAAGAGGACGTGGCTGTGATGGAGGTCTTTACCCGCTTGGTGAGCTGAGTGTCCATCATGAAGTTGTGCACGTGTTTCTCTGCCTTGGTGAGCTCCAGTTTCCGGGCCACCACGGCCACCACAAGTGCTGTGCAGCCGGCCCCCTGCATGCGGAGGGTGGGGAACACATCAGTGTCCTGCCCCATGTAGGTCCCGGGTCACAGGCAGGACACCCTCCCTCCTCCAGGAAGCCTGCCCTGATTCCACCCTCACCTTTACCTTCTAAGCCCACAGTGTTGGCAGGTCCCACCTGCTGAGCTCACTGACTCCCAGTCCCACCTGCTTAATATCGGTTGAATGTCTGGGGACTGTGTCCCACTGATGAGCTCATCTGATCCCCAACAGCCCTGGGAGGTAGTACCACTCCTATCCCCACTAGACAGAGAGAGAAACTGAGGCTTGGAGATAAGAAAGGGAGAAGAAAAGGGCAGGATCTGCAGGTACGTTCAGAACATGGAGGAGGGAGGATTTGGAAAGCATTTCCCTCAAGGCGCTGGGGTCTGGGTGTTGAGGGCAGAGACCCAGACAACACGTCTTTCTACAGTCATGGCAGGGGTCAGTTGGCAGGGTGAGAAGGCAGCGTGAGTGAAGGGTCAGGCTGGCTGCCTGTGGTGGGGCATTTGTAGGTAGGAAGGAGCAGAGCGGAGGTCCCAGGAGGGGTGGGGAGTGGAGGGGAGAATGGTGGCCTCCCCGCCTGATGCAATCACACTCTCCAGGATGCCCTAAATGGCAGATCTCCTGGCTGGTGAAGGAGGTCAGAGAGGACTTGTATGTCTACTGGGAGCAGCCTAGGAGAGAGAGAAAGAGAGAGAAAAGAGCAGGAGCGAGAACCCAAGAGAGGAGAGGGCAGACAGGTGGAGGGGGGCAGCAAAAAGTGATGTGGGAGGGAGGGAGAGGGTCTGCCACCAGGGAGCAGGGGCCAGGGGCCAGCCTAGAACCCCCAGGAGCGTCATCAGCCCCAGAAGTGCCCGAGGCCGGTGACAGGAGCAGGTGAGGGCAGCCAGCAGGTGTTCAAGGCAGGTGGCGGGAGCAGGTGTGAAGGGGGAAGGCAGTTCCCCGCCTGCACTGAAGGCTGTTCCTGATGCTTTCCTGCAAGCTGCTTGCTCCTGAGGCCATGACCTCCAAGAAGGAAGAAGGGAGAGTTCGGCCTGGGACACTTGGCCAGGGATGCTCAGTTCTTCTTAGGGATGGAAGGAAACATCTATGGGGAAGGGTGGGCCAGGGCCACCATCGGACGGTCCTGGGCAGGCCTGGGTCCCCACATGCCCCGTCAGGGCGACATGGGCAGGTGACATGGACAAGGTCGCCTTCTGAGAAAACCCTGACATGGGTTCCTGGAGTCTGTTCTCAGAAGAAGCCCTGTCAACTGGGGCAAAGAAACATCCTGGGCGGGGGGGGGGGGGGGGGGGGCACAAAAAAACACACAAACAAACGAAACAAAACGAAACGAAACCCTCTGGATGGAATACTACGCAGAAAGGAAAAAAAAAGACATCTGGTGGCTCCGCAAAATATAGCATGGAAACCACGTCCAGCAAAAGACGCCAGGCTCAGAGGGGGCCACACTGGGATGCCCTGAAGTTCAAGAACAGACAAACGCATGGCTGGTGAGATCCTGCACAGGGCAGTGACCGGGAGCGGACAGGCTTGGGCAAGGACAGCAGAGAGAGCCAAGAGGAGAGCTAGAAACCAGCCCAAGCGTGACCACCCGTGTGTGTGCCAGCAGCGAGGGCGGAGACGTGGCCACACATGGAACTCATTTTCCAGAAGGAGCCATGTCCCAAAGAACGGGACTCGGCGTTTCCATTTTGTCTTGGGCTTTCCAGGTTTGAGCTCGCCTTACCTGAGTCCTTTTTTGGTTCTTTTGTAAAGTTCGTTTGCCTGTAGTGGGGGTTGGACTGTGGCCCACCTTTAGTTTTTCCCCTTCGCCTCTTGCAAAGTAACAGAAGCAAATAGGCGTGGTGCCATTTCACAAGAGGGGGGCCGCGTCAGCGCAGCCAGGAGAAGGGAGGCCCCGCGGTGGGGGCCCGAGGAGGACGTGGAGCCCCCAGCTTCTGCTCAAACAGCTTAGAGAGGGTGAGGAGAAATGGGGACAGAGCCGCAGGCCTCGGGACACAGTGACAACTGACCACGGTCTGCGAGCAGCGAAACAGGGTGGGCAGAGGCACCGTTAAGATGCTCCTTCCGTCTGCGGGAGAAAAGGAAACTCTTGTGGGGATCGTGCCCTATGTTTGCCAGAACGGAGGAGGAGTGGCCTGGCGTGGAACCTGGGGGTGGGATTAAGTCAGCTTCTTTGGTGCTACTTTGGTCCCACCGATGCTCACTGTTCTTCACAAATGAACAGGTTATTAACTGGGGCCTGGGGAGAGGAGTTCCCTATCACGCATCCGAAAATCTGCAACCCAAAACACGGAAGAGCATTTGTGAAGGAGGTGGAAGCTTGGAGAAAGAAGGTTCCAGAAGGAGGGGATGAGCAGCAAAACCGAAGATGGGACCAGGGAAAGAAGGTGCTGGGTGTCAAAGGCTGCCCACACCCACCGACAGACTTGAGAAGCCTTCGGGGGAGAAGGGGTGCTGTCAGGGCCCGACGAGTCACAGGGGACGAGCTTCACAGCATGGGGGCTCAGTGGGGTGCTCAGGATGTCCCAAGAATCAGGCAAGGCTGGGGAAGGGAGCCGTGACGGCACAACCCAGAGGGTGTTGACTGGGTGTCCACAGCATTCACCGTTCTAGACGTTTCACATAAAGGAACAGACTTGAGGGGCGCCTGGGCGGCTCAATCGGTTGAGTGTCTGACCACGGCTCAGGTCGTGATCTTGCGGTTTGTGAGTTCGAGCCCCACGTCGGGCTCTGTGCCGGCAGCTCCGAGCCCGGAGCCTGCTTGGATTCTGTGTCTCCCTCTCTCTCCTCCCCTCCCCTGCTCGTGCTCTGTCTCGGTCTCTCTCAAAAATAAAGAGAAACATTTAAAAAATTTCAAAAGACATAAATAAATAGAAAGGGACAGACTTGAGCTTCACGATGAACAGAGGAGATGGGCACCGGTTATAGCTGGGGAAACTGAGGCGTGGAAGCATCAAGTCCCTAGCCCTGGACCCCAGGGCTGTGAAGTAAGCAGGCTGAAGAGAATAAAGGGGCAGACAAACGCCGGGCTAACAGTGGACCACAGCATCCAGCCCTGCGGGGACCACAGGAGTCACATACCTAGGGCTGGAAGAAGCCAAGAAGACATGCCCCCCCAGGAAGCCCAAGGCTGCAGATTTCTGAGTCACGGCAGGGGTAAGGAGGAGGGGGGGGGGGGTGAAGGTGCAGGATGACACAAAGAGGAAGGGGCAGGCTGATGCATTACGGTTCACAATGGAGTGAGCTCCCCATCAGTAGGGGGTGTGCGAGGGCCCCCGCCCTTACCATGATGCCAGTGAGCAGGCACACGCCCTTCCCGCAGTAGGTGTGGGGCACCATGTCGCCATAGCCGATGGAGAGGAAGGTGATGGAGATGAGCCACATGGCCCCCAAAAAGTTGCTGGTCACTTCCTGCTTGTCATGGTACCTGAGGGGAGCCGGGGAAGGCCCAGTCAGTCCACACTGGTCTCTCTGCCTTCATCATACCCTCTGGTGCCCTGGGTCCACCCGGCTGGGTGGGGACCCTGACTACAAGCAGCGGACCACTTTGAGGGCTCGAAAAGGTACCGCTGCAGGGAGAGGGAATGGTCAGCATCCTCCCAAGGGTACCGTCGGGCAGAGGGCACCCGCACTCTCCTCCCAGGATCCCTTCCACCATTCTCCCTTCACCCCCACCCCAAGCTGCCGCCCAGGATGTGTGCCCTCCCTGGCCCTGGTCCGGGGGCAGAGGGGTCCGGGTGAGGGTACGTCCACTGTGTCCACGCGATCCCCCTCCCAAAGACAGACGCACAGACAGACGCAGACACAGGTGGCCACGGGTGCCAGAAGCGGCAGGGAGTGGAGGTGAGGATTCAGGTGAGACATCGGGAAGAACTTCCCCAGCCAGCAGGGCTCCGTGAGGTTGAGGGGGCAGGGGGAGAGGGCCCCTGGGGGACACGGGTGGTATTCCAGGACTTGGGAGCAAAAGGGAAGTCAGTATGTGTGGGGCAGCACCGATGGTCCCCAAATCCCAGGCTTAGGGTTTGTTTGGGAGTTGGGGAAGGAGGCGGCAGCTTGGCACTGGGGGGAGGCTGGCGGTTAACTTTTTGGTATGGGGGGTGGTGGGCCCCAAGGGACATGAATTCGTCCCTGGCCATGGCCGGCCCTGCGAAACCGGTCACGTGGGCTACAAACACGTCCTACCTACGGTCAGCCCAGGCTGGGGGTCAGAGGGGTTTAGCTCGAGGTTCCCCAGCCTGTGAAGCCCCTCCAGCTCAGGGAGCCCTTTCCTGATGACCCACTCTTTCCCAGGCCTCAGGTCCTGAGGGGGCTCAAGGTTAGAGGTCAACTGAGGTGGCACAGAGGAGGGGGGACGCTGGCAGGGGCAGGACAGGGGAAGCTGGGGGGAGGGCTGCTCCAGACAGACAGGGCTGGAGTCAGGGGCTCAAGAGGAGGCCATAGAAGCCCCCAAAGGAGGATGGGAAGGCTGGAGACCTTCTCGGCAGGTGTGGTGTTTGGGAGTCCCTGTCGGGATGCCATTCCAGGCCCCTCCTCCTGGGCTGCCAGTCTGCTTGCTGGGTGCGGGGAACCTGGGACCGAATCCCACCGAGGCATCTGAGCCCCAAGTTACCCTGGCTTCTGTCTCCCGGTAAACCAGCACCCCATACCAGCAAGTAAGATGAGAGGGAGGCCCTCCAGCCGCGGGTGGGGGAGCCCGGGGCCTGGCTGGAGCTGTGGTGGGTGCTGCAGGACCCCCCGGGACTACCTAGGACCAGAGAGTGGGGGACATGCGGGAGGCAGGGTGGGGTGGGACAGAGCCGCAGGGGTGGAGCGAGGCAGGCGAGGGGGCTTCAAGCAGCATCATAGGGCTCAGAATTTAGGATTGGCTGCCCCCCTGGTCCTGCCCCGTTCCCTGCCCCAACCTGGGGACCCCTGCGATGACCTAGACTGTACCTCAAGGATGCCCGAGGAGGGGAGCCCCTCTCTCACTCCCCAGACCACAATCCTGACCCCGCCGTGACAGGGTAGGGGATGGGCTGTGGGAACTGGCATAGGGATCCAAGCAGGGGTCCAAGGAGACCCCGTCTGGTCCCAAGACGGTAAGCCTCGAGGACGAGAAGGGCTGGGCCCTCGCCCCCATGAGCCCCACATCAGGCTGAGGCAGGCGCCATGGAGGAGATTAAGGGGTGAAGACGGGGGTCCTGGGGGGACAAGTCCAGCCCAGGGACCCCCAGGAAGCCCAGTCTCAGCCCCACCTGCCATGCACCCTTCCAGGGCCTTCCCCAGCAAAGCATGAGGTAGGAGAGGCTCTTTCCCAGCCAAGGCACCCCCACGTCCCGAGAGGCCCAGTGCAGACCCTCCCTTTCCCGAAGCACCCTGTGGGTCTCAGGGCCGACCAGGAATCAGGCCCTCAGGAATGTCCCTTTGCCCCAGAGCCTCCCTTTCCTCGTCTGTAAGTTGGGTGAATGGCCTGCACCTTCCAGGGCTGTTGAGAACAAACCCCGTGCAGAGAGAGGAACTAAAGGCTGGGCCAGTTTTTATTTACTCCAGACCCACCTAACTCTCCGGAGGGGCTGTCCAAGTCCCCCAGGGTCAGCTGTCCAGACAAAACCCTCCCCAACCTCGGAGACAAGGACCTCCAGGATGCCCAGTGGACACGGCCTGAGAGCAGTCCTGGGCCTGACTCCGAACTTGCCTGCCCCGGCCCCGCCTCACCTCCCTATGCACCAACGCACCCCCCCCCGCCCCACCCCACCTTGCGGCAGCTAATCTTAAATTCCTGGCGGACAGGACGGCAGCGGCTCTGTGCACACAGCTTGGTCAAGGGTAGGACTCACATGTTTTCCCTACAGTCCGGTGGGGCGGGCGGAGGGGAGAAGGAGAGCTGGTTAAATTGTGGGGGAAACAGGCAGATGGGGGGCGGGGGGCATCCTGTTCCTGCTGCCTCCACTGCCCTGGGCCAGAGGTCAGAGGTTAGCTGCTCGCAGCGGAAGAGCTGGGAGAAAGACGAGCATGAGACCTGCCCCCACCCCACCCTGGGGGAGAGGCCTGGGGTCCCAGGGGGGTGTCGTTTGGGGTAGGGGACAGGATACACAGGCTGGAGTCCCAGGGATGAGGGGGCCACGCTTGAAGGACGGTCACTGAGGCCAGGAACTGGGGGGGGGGGGGGGTATCATGTGGGTCAGGGGCTGTGATGGCCAGGGGAGCCCTGGGTCCCCGGAGCCGCGGGAGGGCACGGTGGGCCCCGGGGCCGGGGGCGTACCTCTCACAGACCCGCACCGTCCAGGCGGCGACGATCCAGGAGGAGATGCTGAAGACGAGCAGCACGGTGCCCGGGCAGATGGTCATGAGTGTCTTCATGACAAAGCGTGTGTTGAAGGTGACCTTGTTGAGGGCGCCGATGCTGCGGCTGGAGGCATCTGTGAATATCTTGCTGTGCAGCAGCATGACACGGCCCAACAGATAGAGGCGCAGGAACATGGGGACAGACAGCAGCACGTCCACGTCAGCCTCGGCTGCCGACGGCGCGTACGTGAAGGCCAGCCGCGCCGTCCACGTGAAGCGGTAGTGACCCGGCACCGGGTGGATGGCGCACACGGCCAGCTCCAGAGAGATGAGGAAGACGCGCTCGCATGTCATGGCGATGCGCCAGTCATCCGCCCCGTTGTCCACCATGAACAGCTGCGGGGGGCGGGGGGGGGGGGGGGGGACAGGCGGCGGTGGGTGTCAGACTCGCGCCCGTGCCCCCTCAGGGAGGACCCCCCCCTTCCCCCCCCCCCAGCCCTCGAACCCCTGGCTTGGCTTTTATGAGAAACACAGCCTCAGACGCGAAACTCCCTAGCTCTCGGGGTCAGCCACGATTCAAATTACATGTGGGACGGGTGTTTCCCAAAGAAGAAAACACGGGGTTACCAAGGGCCTAGCAATCTCGTCCCAGGGGACACAGGCAAGAGAAATGAAAACGAGCACTGGAAAAAAAAAAAAACAAAAAAACAAAAAAAAAAAAACATACAAAACAAAACAAAAGAAAAAACCAGCATTGGGACACATCCTTGCACGCAAACAATTAACCCAAAGCGGAAACCACCCAAGGGTCCTTCAGTGAATGAATGGGATCCTTCCAAACAATGGGGCATTATTCGGCCGTCAAGAGGAAGGGGCTCTGACACACGCTGCCATGTGGCAGAACCTCGAAAACATGCCGAGTCGAAGAACACAGGCACCAAAGGCCACCACCCAGAGCCGAGGGGACAACGGTGCCACCCCAGTGGGCTCGGAAACCGCGGCACTGAGCCCTCAGAACGCAGAGAATTTGCCTTGGGAGCTCTTTGACTTGCTCAGCATCTGCCAACTTTCCTTCTTTCAGACTTCCCTTCTGGAACAGGAAGGCCTATCCTACGCCTGTCCCACCCCTACATCTTGGGAGACAGTGATTTGTCCGGCTCTCGGCTGGAGAATGAGGGGCGCCTCAGTCTCACCCGTATCTGATACTTAAGTGATACATGGAACTTGGGAGTTGGTGCCGGAATGCCTTAAGACTTTGGGGCAGGTGGGAAGTTGTGAATGCATTTTCCATGGGAGGAGGACATGAATTTGGGGGATGGGCCCAAGGCTGAAATGTTCTGGACTGACTTATGTCCCCTCAAAACTCATAAATTGAAGCCTTAACTCCCATTGTGACTGTATTTGGAGAGAGACACCCCCCCCCGCCGCTTTTTTTTTTTTTTAAAGCAGGCTCCATGCCCAGTGTGGGGCTCGAACTCACGACCCTGAGATCGCGACCTGAGCTGAAATCAAGAGTCAGACATTGAACCAACTGAGCTACCCAGGTGTCCCTGGAGAGAGGGTCTTTAACGGAGTAATTAAGGTTAGGGGCGCCTGGGTGGCTCAGTCAGTTAAGCGTCCGACTCTCGATTTCAGCCCAGGTCACGATCTCACCGTTCGCGGGTTTGAGCCCCCATCAGGCTCTGCTCCGACAGCGTAGGGCCTGCTTGGGATTCTCTCTCTCCCTCTCTGCCCCTCTCTTGTTCACCCTCTCTCTCTCTCTCTCTCTCTCTCTCTCTCAAAATAAATAAATGAACATTAAAAAAATCAAGGAAGTAATTAAGGTTAAATGAGGTCATAAGGGTGGAACCCTGCTCCCACAGGACCCGTGTCCTCGTAAGAAGAGGCGACTCCAGGGACGCGCGCACACAGAGGAAGCCGAGAGGACACAGGGGGGAGAAGGCAGCCGTCTGCAAGTGGAGGAAAGGGGCCTCAGCAGAAACCGACCCTGCCAGCACCTGATCTTGGACCTCCAGCCCCAGCACCCTGAGAACACATTTCCTGCCGTCTCAGCCCCTCGGCTGTGGTGCTCTGTTAAAGCAGCCGGGAGCACCCTCACACAGTGCTTCGGTCTTTTAGTGGTTGAATCACATCCCACTGTGTGGGCACATGACATTTTGTTGGGCCATACACCGGGGATCTGGGTTGTTTCCACTTGGTGGTACCCGCGAATAGGGCTGCTAGGTGCATATGTATACGAGTTGCGTGTGGATGTAGGCGGTATAGGTTTTCATTTCTCTTGGATGCCCCTGGGGATCTCTGCAGGTGGATCAACCCAGGCAGGGATTTTCCTCCACCCACCTCCCGTCAGACCACAGCTCCTTCAGGCCAGGGGTCCGGGGCCAGAGTCGGGAGCCAGATCTGACACCCTCTGGCATCCCCAGGCCCCGGTGCCAACCCCAGGTGACATCTGCCTGCTGTGACAGGTTGTGACAGCACGCCCTGAGCTGGGCTCTCCGGGGTCCATCGAGGTTTCAGTGAACTCCCGAAACAGGAGAACAGCCTCCCTGGCATGTAACAAATCTTTCAAATGCAGGGTCTAACCGAATAGGAACAGAAGGCTGGGGTCACAAACACTGGCTTCCAAGGCTGCAAAACCTCGGAAGACCCCAGGGCTGCGAAGATGACTTATGTGTGCCAGACCCCAGCTCACCTCTGGCTCCCTCGTTGTCCTCTCCGCCCCCCCCCCCAATAACCAATGAAAAATAAAACATAGACAAGTATTCTAAAGAAATTTAGAGTGATCTAAAGGGCATGTCTTCAGGGGCGCCTGGGTGGCGCAGTCGGTTAAGCGTCCGACTTCAGCCAGGTCACGATCTCGCGGTCCGTGAGTTCGAGCCCCGCGTCAGGCTCTGGGCTGGTGGCTCGGAGCCTGGAGCCTGTTTCCGATTCTGTGTCTCCCTCTCTCTCTGCCCCTCCCCCGTTCATGCTCTGTCTCTCTCTGTCCCAAAAATAAATAAAAAACGTTGGAAAAAAAAAAAAATTTTAAAGGGCATGTCTTCAGAGAGGTCTTTTTTTTTTTTTTTTTTTTTTTTTTTTTCTATAAAGAGGCTACTGGTCCTTTCATGTTTTAGGGGGCTGGGGTCCCAGGTGGCTGGTACGGGGAGGGGTCTCTGGGGGCACGGAGAGGGGAACTGCCCTGGCCAGCCCGCCACTGACCTGGATCTCCCTGGCGTGGTAGAGGACCACCAGGCCCAGCAGGATGACCGTGGAGAGGCTGATGAGGCATTTCAGTGCAAACGAGTACAGGGACTCCTGGGCGGAGAGAGAGAGGGCAGGAGGACAAGGGCGCTGGGGGGTGGGTGGCCCTCCTGACCCCCCCCACCTGGGCTCCCCCCTCAGGAAGGAATGCTCCTGTCCCTTTCTCCTCAGGCCTGGGTCGATGGCAACGCTGGCCTATACTTCAGAGTTGATAAGGCCTGGCCTCCTAAAGGCCCAGCATGTCACAGCTGATAAGGCCTGGCCTCACGTAGGCACTTCACCGTTTAGAAGGCCTCGCCGCATCCCCCGGCGGCATTTCACAGTCTACCGGCGGACGTGCCCCGATCTCTCTCTCTCTGTCCTCACACACCCTTGGGTGGCACGAGGGGGCGTGCAGCCATAGCAGCAGCCCAGCCCGAGCACTCTCAGGAGGAGAAGCTCTTTCCGGGCTCTGAGGCCCAGGCCTTCGCTGGGGCTCTCCTGTCCTAGGCCTGGACTGGGGGGCAGCCGCCACCCCCCCCACCCCCGCCACCCTTAAGCCAGGGTGTGGCCTCTTGGTGCAGGGCAGAAGGAATGGGCTGGAGCCTAACTCCCCCACGTACAGCCCGCCTGCAACCCCCACAAGGTAGACACAGTGGGAGGCCCAGTACCCACCCCCTGCCCTGCCTCCGGGACCCCCGCCCCCCTACTTCTCCAGCATCTTCTACCTGCTCCTCCTGGGGCCAATACGGTCCCTGAGCCCACGCCCCAGGGGCAGCGAGGAGCCAAGTGGGCCCACAGGGCCCTCCCTGGGCCAAGGGGAAAGGCCACGCCTACCTTGGTGTAGACCCCCCAGGACAGCTCCGTCTCGGTCACCATGACGACAATGCCAAACATGGCGAAGATGAGGGCGTAGTCACTGAGGCGCTTCCGCTTCTCGAAGAGCGCCCGCCGGTGGCCCAGGCGGTGGCCCACGTTTGGGGTCTTCCCCAAGTCCCTCCTCCTGCCTGCCTCGTCCTCTTCATCGTCTTCCTCCTCTTCTTGGTCCTGGGGCTGCCCCCGGGGACTGCCGGGTGAGGGCCGGGCTGGCTCGCTCTTGGCCACCACCACCTGGAGGCCTGGGCCATGTGGGGGCTGGGGGGGGTGGCCGGCCTCGGGCTCCGAAGGGTCTCTGCCCAGGGCACCCAGCCCGCTGCCCAGCGGCCGCCCCCCACAGCCATTGTGGCTGTGGCTGTTCATGACTATGTGGGTGCCGGGGTTGGGCTCGCCGTAGGCCACCCGGGGCCCGGCATGGCTCGGTGACCGTGCTCCTGTGCCGACCTGAGGGGCACGAGGGACACAGTCAGGGAAGGGCCTTGCCAACCGACCAGAGGGCAGGGACCCCTGTCACCACCCCAAGACATTCTGAGGCTCAGGAAGCCCTGAACCCAGACACGTGACTGACACGTGGGTTGGCCATCCGAGAAACACCCAAGTCAGCCTATATTCCTCTCCTGCTCAAAACCCTCCCATGGCTCCCCAGTGCTGCTGCACAAAAACCAAAGACCTCACTGTGGCCAGGAGGCCCTCTGTGGTCTGGCTCCTACCCACCTCAACCCTCTCACTCCTCCAGAGTCATTCTCTTCCAGCCACATAAGCATCCCCATCACCAGATCCTGACAAGCCTGGTCCAGCCTGGGGCCTTTGCACCTGCTGGGCCCTCAGCCTGGAACACCCTCTTATTGAACCTTTGCCCACTGGTTTTCTGTCTCCAAGTACCTAAAACAATGCCGAGCACTCAGCTGACACTCAGCAAACACTTTGGAATGTCTGGAGACAGAATGTGCTGGCAGGTTTGCCTGGGTGGACCAGAGGCCGTGTGTGTGGTCAGGAGGTGGTTCCAACCTGGGCTCGTCTCCTTCTGACCTTCAGGTTCTCGGGCAAGTTAAGCTCACCCTACTGGGCCTCCAATTCCTCCCCTAGAGCTGTCCGAAGGCCTGAACACACGCAAGCATGGGGTATCAGTGTGGGGACACGAGGACCGTGGCTGTGGCTACAGAGACCCCCAGCCCCCTCCTGCCTGCGTGGAAGGAGGTTTGTGATCTCCAAAGAGACTCCGGGACCAACGTGGCAACCCAGTATTTACCTCTAAGATCCCAGAGTTGATTCTGTAGGGCCTTGTGAGATGTGCTCAGCCTGGCCCTGTGACCCCAGGTCAGCCTCAGCTTCCCCACCAGGCTACCAGAGAGCAGATTGTCTGACCGCCCCGACATCCTGGGATTCTGCCCTTGCATAGGGCAGTGTCCTCTGGCATCATGTTCGAGAGCAAAGACCCTGAGGACAGTGACCCATACAAGATGAGGCTGCCTGGAGTCTCACCTTCTGGGTCCCAACTTGCTAGACCCTCCCCTGTCCCACCCCAACCCACCATCTCGCCCTCCCTCCTGTGTGCCCCCCGTTGCCACCATGAGCTGATGTTTAGCGAACGTCTACAACACGCCAGGCTACGTCCTTCACGCGAATTTGCTCCTTGATCCTTGCCAATACCCCCAAGAAGGGGTGCTGCGGTTTGGCCAGTTTCACCGGTGGGGAAACTGAGGCGCTGTGCCGTGAAGGGGCCATGTCCTTCTAGGGGAGATTCTGGACCGGGCTGCTTTGTAAGATTCTCTCAGCAGGAATCAGTGGGGCAGCGACAGGCAGTGGCCAAGTGCTGACCCCCTTTGAAAAGGCCAGCCTGGCATGCACGGCGGGCCCCTGTGGACCAGGCCCGGGAGAGAGGGCTGTGCGCACAGACAGGGTGCCTCTGCGGCCCTGCAACCACACTCTGGTGGTGGAGGGGGGAGGGGGGGGTGACAGACACGGAAACTGTCACATAAAGACATGCCAAGATGACACCTTGTCGGGCACCCCCCAGACAATGTCTGTCCCACTCACCGCATGTCCCCAGATGCTGGTGCCCACGCACAGTAGGGGCACAAGAAACTTTCCTTTCGTGGCAGAGCTACCTCATGAGTATTAGAACATGTCCCTTCCCTCGCCCCTCCATCCATTACCTCAACCAGACCGGGGCCACCTGTGGCCTCTGACACGTTGGTTTATAAGTCCTGGCCTCACACGGGCTTAGCACTTCACGGTTTCTATGAGCTGGTCTCCTGCACGCCCCGTACTTCACGGTTTATAAGGCTGACCTTGGCCCCGGATCTCTCTCTCCACCTTCACGAACACTCAGGGGCCTTGCTACTCCCAGGCGAGGGCCCCTGCTCACCACCTGAAGGGCCATCAGCTGGCAGGTGGGGCCAGGAGCCTGTCACCAGGAGACACACAGCGATCGCAGACCCTGCTCTCTCCCAGGAGGTGAGGAAACCCCCAGGCATCGCTCCTACCATGCCTCCTGAAAGCGCAGGGGGTCCTCACCCAGGGCTCGGGGGCACAGGCAGGAGAGGCGAGTGGCCTGGCAGACGGAGCCTGGAGGGGGTGGGGGTGTTGCAAACGACCTTCCGAAACGCACTTACGAAGATACAATTTGGGGATGTGACTCAGCCACCCGACGCATAGGCCAAATTCAGCCGTGTGTCGGCCATGCTCCTCCTTGCCTGGCAGCCTCGTCCTAAGGTGCCCTGGGCAGGGAGGGGTTGGGGGGATGGGTACAGGTGGCTTCTGGGAGGGAGAGAGGTGGAGGGCCTTCCTGTGGCCCATCACCTTAACGTGCCCATAGCGCTTACTGTGGGCTTATTGGGCTCTTTATCAGAATTATCATGTTTAACCTCCGTTGCCACTAAGTGAGGCAGGCGGCATTCCCGTTCCCATTTTACAGATGGGAGACAAGGCTCAGAGAGGTTTAGCACCTTGCCCAAGGTCACAAAGTCAGGAAGGGAGCAGAGACGAAGTCAGTGCCATCTGGGGGGGCAGAGGGTGGTGGGATGTGCCAAGTTCCCTCTTGACGAGCCTTCTGGGAAGGGAGTCAGCCAAGCCCTGCCCTTGAGGGGCCACAGAGCTCAGGACACAGGCATGGTGGGTGTCTGACCCTTTCTGTGACCTCAGAAGAAACAGGACAGAGTGGCCTGCCTGAGATTCCATAGAAGGGGGCAGCTGGTTTCTGCTGTTTGGGTGGGACCGGGGGGGGGGGCCCTGGGAGACAAGAGACCCAACCCCTTCCCAGGTATACCTTCCCCTCCCCCACTGCAATTAGGATCAAAGCTGGGGTCTCTGGAACCCTCAGAGATTCCCAAAGAACCAGGAGCCTCTCTAAAACTCTGGCCAAGGGGCGCCTGGGTGGCGCAGTCGGTTAAGCGTCCGACTTCAGCCAGGTCACGATCTCGCGGTCCGTGAGTTCGAGCCCCGCGTCAGGCTCTGGGCTGATGGCTCGGAGCCTGGAGCCTGTTTCCGATTCTGTGTCTCCCTCTCTCTCTGCCCCTCCCCCGTTCATGCTCTGTCTCTCTCTGTCCCAAAAATAAATTTAAAAAAATGTTGAAAAAAAAAATTAAAAAAAAAAAAATAAAACTCTGGCCAAGGTTTGGTTGTCTGTGAAAGGGTGTATTTTTCTGGGTGAAGGCCCTGGGTTCGCCAGTGAGTTCTAAAAAGTTAGAAACACCTCGTGGGCTGCATCTGGTTCGGAAGGTCCCTAGAATTGCCAAAAGTACCTAATGTGTCTGGGGCATGAGCCCTCTGTTCACTGAAGGCTGGCATGGGAGGATGAGCCGAACCCCCCCCCCCCCTTTCACACCACCCCAAGAGACACTGTGTGAACCCGGCGGGCCACCCATGGCAGGGGGCGCCCAGGAGGACTCGAGGAGTGGGAGAACGCAGGCAGGTGGCAGGAAGCAGGGCGGCTGGCTTCTCCAAGCTTTTCTACTCAACAGAAAGACAAAGAAACTGGCCAGACCCCCCCCCCCCCAAGGTCCTCGAGTGAGCCCTTTTACAAATGACTAAGTTGGTGCAGTGGCTGCCTGGGAGGGACCCTTGGGTGTCCCAGCCAGGATGAAGTCACTGCCCCCTCCTCAGCTGCCTGCCTCTTCAGTGAAAGGATGTCTCGGTGCCCGCCCCCCGCCCACCCCCCCCCACCCCCCCAGCAGGTTGGTGGCCAAAATGGAAGTGAGATCTCACATGGAAAATGCTTAGCATGTGGCCGTGGGTACATCTGAGGAGGTGCTGCTGCCCATCCTTCGGAGCTGGACCAGAAGGGGCCTATCTCCAAAGCAGAGCCCCCCCTTGCGGTGAAATGCACATCCCACCGCTCCCAGGAACCGTGGCCAGGGCAGCACATGGCAGAACCTTCCAGGACGTGTGGGTGAGCTGTGTGGGGTGTGTGTCCCAGTGGAGGGTGCGTAAGGATCCTAAGACAACCCACCCACCAGCACTGTTTGCACCCTAGCTCTGCAGGGTGGATGGCATCCACTTGCCCTCCCACCCCTGGGCAGCCCAGGAGTGGATACAGTAAGGCAGGCGCTGACTGCCCAATTCCCTTGGGCGCGCCCCACCCCCACCCCCATCACCACCAGTCAGGAACCTGCCAGCGCTCAGCAGGGTGCAATTAGCCTGCTCTGCCCTCCTCGGGGCTGCCTCCACCAGCGCCCTCCACGCTGACCCCTCTCCATCAGCGTCTCCCGTTTGGCTCCCAGCCTCCAGCACTCACATCTGCAGCCTGCCCTCCAGGACAGCCAAGGCAGTGCCCTGTGTAGGGTACCCGAACCTCTGTCCGGGGACAGCTGAGAGACCTAGCTCCTTGGCCCCTGCATTAGGGCGACCCTAACGGCAGTATCTGGGAGCCGGTGGTGAGGGTCTCCTCCCTCCCGTTCCCAAGTAAGTCCCAGGTCACTGCCTTCACCCCAAGAGCTCCCCCCACCGTATCTCTGGAGTTTAGAGACTCACTGCTGTACCCCGGCCAAAGTGAACCCAGTACCTTCCCCCTCCGGGATTGGGGGTCCGCGAATCTCCACTCGCTCAGGCAGTGCACAGACACACATTCCCTTCCTCTCCGTGTCCCCTGGGTTCCGGATCCTTCGGAGACCCTCCGTCCTGGCCCCTGTCCCAAACCGCGTCCCCCCTCCAGGACGTGCCTCCCTCTTTGGGCGCTCCGGTCCGTCCCACCCGGTACCTGCAGGGCTCGGCTCCCGTGGGCAGAAGAAGCTGGAGGGGAGAGGGTCCCGCGCGGCCGCAGACCCTCGCGTGGGGGCCGGGGCCGGGGCCGCGGACGGGGCGGGCAGCAGCCGGCGGGCGTGGGGCCCGGAGGCGGCCGGGCCGGGGGCGGCGGCGGGTGCATCCCCCGCCGCCCTGTCCACGGGCCCGGCCGGGGGCGAGCGCCCGCCCGGGCCGGGAGAGGAGGGGGCGGTGCGACGCGGACGGCGCCGCCGATTGGTCGAGCCCGGGTTGGCACCGCCCCCGGCGACCCCGCAAGCTCCGCCTACATTTAAAGATCCCACATTCCCGGGAGCCCCCTTCGGCCCCCAGCGCTCAGCTGGTCCTCAAACTCGCTCTCTGGCTGGGCGCAATGGAGGGGACCTTACTTAGCGAAGCGACAACTCCGGTCGCCGACAGGTCTCGAGAACTCCTAGCCGCCCCCTTTCTAAAATCGGGTCTTCCAACTCCAACCCTCTCCTTCAACCCCTCAAATACACGCATTTGCTGAGGGGATAACTTTGCAAAGCGACTGGACACCTCCGTCCTGAAACTACCTCCTCAGATGTCCTGTTTGCAGGATGTTGCCACGTGGAGGGTGCCTAGGACCCCGACGTGGGGGCTTCCAGGAGCTGAGGGGGTGCCTGCTAGGGCCATAGGTTCAAGGCCACCATCTTCGGGACTGAGCCCCCACCCCCATTTCTAACCCTTATCACCAATGCCAGGAAGACAGGCCAGCAGAAGCCTGCTTTGGGGCTGTCCAAAATCAAGCTCCTTTCTGGCACAGAGGGCGTGCTTGGGCGACTCATTCATTCAGCCTTGGGGACAGGGAGGTGGGGAGCCCTTTCCTCCTCCTCCCCCAGGCCTCCTAACTACCTAGGCCTCACCCTGTCCCAGCCTGGCTGGGGGTGACTGAGTCCAGCTTTGACACACACACACACACACACACACACACACACACACACACACACACCATCTCTCTCCCAGTGTTTTCTTCCTAGCTCTGAGCTTGGGACAGGGTCAGGACATCTGATTGCTCGTCACTGCCTGCGGGCAGCTGATCTGTTTCCTCTGTGGTGTCCAGAAAATAGCTGGGCCGAATGAATGAATGAGTGGACGGCTGCCTGGGCAGGGGGTGGCCTCATGGGCCAGTGATGAGGCTGAGAAGAGCCAGGTGATGGCCTGGGGTCTGCAGACAGGACTTCGGTTTCTCATCCCAGCCTCTTGGGGACACCCTGGAGAAGGCCTGGCTGTGGTGGCAGAGGAGGCCTGGGGACCACTCATGCCCTCCCATGTCCACAGGGATGCCAGGAGAGGGGACCCTAAATGGATGCATTCTCAGCCATGCTCGAAGAGCAGCCATCCCCTCTCCATCCCCCCATCCACTCACCAGGCCCCCACTCCAGGCCTGCATGGCCTGCTGAGGGTTCTTTCTAAAGCACAGTCGTGATGGAGCCACCCACATCTCCCTCAGGACCGGGCACACATCCCTGTATGGCATTCAGTGCCCCAGCCCCTGACAACAGAGCCTGCCCCTGTGCGGGTCCCTGCCCCATAAGAAGCATTCACACTGTGCCCACCGGCTGACTCCAGCCTGTGCAGACTTCTGTGGAGTCCTTGCGGCATCTGATGCTTTTTGAATTCAAGTCCAATATGTCAACCTCCAGATACTCACAAAAGCACGAGCCACAGACCCTGGAGGCTCTGCCAGGCCTCCCACCCTGAACAGGCCCTGCAGGCTCTATACCCACCTTCTCTCTCTGGAAAGATCCCTCTTTCCCCTTTGGGCTCATCTGCCCTGAGGGGTCAGAGACCCCCTGGAAGGGGCTGAACTTAGAATGGGGGGGCCTGGTGAACGATCACCATCCACCCGTGTCTGCCTTGCTGCCTGCTTGAACCTCACCCCTCAGAGACAAGGCTGGCAGAGGTGGCTAGGGGTCAGGGGTGGATGGAGGTGGGGCTGTGGGTGGGCATCACCTGAGATTCCATTCCAGATGGAGCCTCTTATCAGCCCATGGCTGGCTGGAAGAGACCTGAGGAGCCTCCAAACGAACCTGTCAGTTGGGATGCCCCAGGACTCACACTCCCAGGAAATGGCCGATCAAACAGGCAGGGGTTGGGGTGGTGGCTGAACAGGAAGCCCCTCTTCCAGGAGCCTGAGGGCTGGGCCACAAGTCTAGGTCCGGATGCAAGAGACCTGGGAGAGGTCTCCCAGGGGCTGAGGGACCCACAGGCTGCCTGAGTAGGGAAGGACTCAAGCCCGCAGGTGTGCATCCACAAGAAATCTCAGACCCATCCTGGGTCTAACAGATAGCTGCCCAGAAGGAGGCTAGACCCTGAGTCCCCCATAAGTGTGGAGATGGCAAAGTGGGGAATGTATTCACTCATTCGCTCATTCATTCATTCACTCACATATTCATCCATTCATTCATTCGCTCATTCATTCATTCATTCATTCACTCATTCGCTCATTCATTCATTCACTCACTCACATATTCATCCATTCATTCATTCATTCACTCACATATTCATTCATTCATTCACTCACATATTCATCCATTCATTCATTCACTCATTCATTCATTCACTCACATATTCATCCATTCATTCATTCGCTCATTCATTCATTCACTCATTTGCTCATTCATTCATTCACTCACATATTCATCCATTCATTCATTCATTCACTCACATATTCATCCATCCATCCATTCATTCATTCACATATTCATCCATTCATTCATTCATTCACTCATTCATTCACTCACATATTCATCCACCCATCCATCCATTCATTCATTCATTCACTCATTCATTCATTCACTCATTCATTCATTCATTCACATAGCCACCAAGCCCCTTTTCTGAGTCTGTTGCTGGGAATGCAGAAGCAGAGATACAAACCTATCCTTCGTGGAGCTGCATTTCTAGAACTCTAGGCACAACCCTCTCCAAATAAAGGGACCAGTAAGAATTCTAGATACACAAAAGTATTAGGAAAAGATCCAATGAAGTTGAGAAAAATACGAATGGGGATGGGGAGACTTGGAGGTGGTCATGGGAGGCCTCCTGGAAGGGGGGACATTCAAAAGGGGTCAAGGGGCAGGCCCTCGAAGAGCTGGAAGGGTGCATCGGGTAGAGGACACTGCAGGGATCAAGACGTTGAGGTGGGCAATGTTTGAGGAAGGGAAGGGAGACCTGTGTGGCTGGAGGGAAGGGGCAAAGGGATGGGGCAAGCCAGAGGCTGGCAGGGGTTCCACCTGCAGGGTTGAGTGCGCGAGGCCTCAGCAGACTGGGAGTCATGGGGGGTTAAGCCCCTTAGGGTCCTGTGAATTGTAGGGGCAGGAAGGGGGACAGGAAGGCCCAAGGGAGCTGGAGTGTGTGTCTCGGAGGGCTTATTCCTGGGCTCTCTGGGATTCGGGGACTTAGAGAAGCTTCATTCATTCTATCAGTGTTTCTTGAGCGCCTCCCATATACAAGGCATGGACCCGAAGTGGAGATACCATGGCGAGGACACAAAAAAGTCCCCTGAACTCGTGTTTTCAGCAGGCAAGATCAGATCTTGAGACACTGAGTAAATACAATTGACCCTTGCAGATGGTGTCCGGGGGAAATGAGGCCAGGGAGGGGTACAGAGGAGCTAAGCCTGGCAGCCCCTGGTCCTCCCCATGGGCAGCCCGCCTAATCCTTGCTCTGGAGGAGGAGCTGGGAGTCTGGGGGTGACAGGCAGGCAGGGAACCAGCATTGTCGGAAGCACAGACTCCCCACAAAGCAGCCTCTGGCCTGGGAGCCCCTGTCACACCCACCAGGGGGTCCCCTCCCCCTCCCCCCACGCCCCCCCACCCCCGGGGCTGTCTCCTCCATTCAGCTGGCGGCAGCCTCCCTATTCCAGGCACCAGCGTCCCCTCCCTTCTCACACTCAGGCTGGAAGGCTCCAGCCTAACTCTTCCTTTCTGGCCACCCCCACATCTAATGGGACCCCAGGTCTGCCCATCCTTGTCCCTAAATTCACTCGGTCCCCATCCCTGCAGCCACTGCTTCACCAGAGGCCCTGGGGGCAAAGGCGTGACTGCAGTAGGGTATTCTGCTTGTGGCCATACTAGTTTGGAGAGTATTCCCCCCCAAATTCCAGTCCACCCAGGACCTCAGAATGTGACCTTATTTGGAAACAGGGTCTTTGCAGACACAGTGACATTAACGTGAGGTCATACGTGACGAGGGCGGGCCTTAACCCAATGATCAGCGTCCTTCTCCAACGGCCACGTGAAGACAGATACAGGGACTGGAGTGATGTGGCCATAAGCCAAGGGACACATGAAGCCCCCCCAGGAAGGGGAAGAGACATAAAGAAGGATGCTCCCCTAGACCCTCCAGAGGGAATGTGGCCCTGCCGATGCCTGGATCTCAGGCTCTGGCCTCCAGAACTGCGAGACGCGACATCTCTGTTGTTCTCAGGTCAAAGTCATACAGTGGTCACAGGCAAGGCACATCCCTCGTTGAGCCTCAGTTTCTTCAGCGGGGCAGTGGGGCCCTCCGAGGGCAGTGAGAGGGGCTGGGGATCCAATCCCCCTCAGATGTGCTAGGCACACAGCAAGCGCTCACTGGATGCTCCCGGTTGCTACTAGCCTGATCGGGATCTGAACCATTTCAAGTGCCTTCCTGACTTCTCTGGCTCCCGTCCAGTCTCTGCCAGGCGCCCCCGAGGGATATTTCCTTGCTAAAATCTCATTATGTTGCTTCTAATTCTGAATGCTCAGTGGCTCCCCATGGCCCTCGTGGCATCTGTACAATTTGACCCTCAGCACAACTCCAGTTGGGCACCAGCAAAGACCTACTTGCCCGACCAGACCCAGCTCAAAGAGCAAGAAGAACACCTCCTCCAGGATGCCTTCCCAGATTTCCCAGAGCACAACAAATCTCTCCCTCCTCCCTGTGGTTCCTCAGCATTGGGCAGAAAACTGGCCACACACAGTCCATCCTCCACGCCCAGCTTAGTCCCAGAATCTGCCCACTTCTCTTCGTCTCTGCCTCTATCCAGTCCTGGCTGAGCTCACTCTACCCAGTTGCCTCCTGGGCTCCCCTCCGGCCTTCTGCCACTTCCACTCTTGCCCCACCGGTCCCTGCTCTCCACAGTAGTCACAGAGGCTTTTGAAAATCACAAACCAGGGGCGCCTGGGTGGCGCAGTCGGTTAAGCGTCCGACTTCAGCCAGGTCACAATCTCGCGGTCCGTGAGTTCGAGCCCCGCGTCAGGCTCTGGGCTGATGGCTCGGAGCCTGGAGCCTGTTTCCGATTCTGTGTCTCCCTCTCTCTCTGCCCCTCCCCCGTTCATGCTCTGTCTCTCTCTGTCCCAAAAATAAATAAAAAAAAAAAAAAGAAAAAAGAAAATCACAAACCAGACCCTGTCCCTCTCTGCTCACACACCCTCCATGGTTCCCCACGGCTCTACAGTCTATTCCTTGACCTCAGCCCCTGCCTGCAGATCCCTCGGTCTTCCTCTTCCTCCTCTCTCCCCCTCGCTCATTCTGTTCCAGTCACAGCAGCCTCCTCACTGTTCCTCAAACGTGCCAACCTCATTTCTGCCTCAGGACCCTTGCACCTGCTGTCCCTGCTGCCAAGTATGCCGTTCTCCCAACTGCCACCTGGCTGGCTCCTCCTCCCGCCTTCTGTCCCCCCTCCAGGAGCCTCCCTCTCCCCGGGTCGTTCTCTCGTACATCATTGCGAGGGGCCCCTGGATGGCTCAGTCGGTTGAGCATCCAGCTCGATTTTGGCTCAGGCCGTGATTCCACACACAGTTCGTGAGATCAAGCCCCGCACTGGGCTCTGAGCTGACAGCAAGGAGCCTGCTTGAGATTCTCTCCCTCTCTCTCTGCCCTTCCCCCACTCATTCATTCTCTCTCTCTCTCTCTCTATCAAAATAAATGAATAAACTTAAAAAAAAAAAAAAAGAAAAAAGGATCACTGTGTTCTATTTCCCTCCCAGCATGTCTCAAGGGCTGATCTGGGCCTGCCTCAGCCCCTGCCGTGTCCCCAGCACCCAGCCCAGGGCACACAGTACCTGTTCGGTGTTTGCTGACTGATTAAACCGACCATACATATTTAGAACCGTTGCCTCCGTTGTCTCCATACCCCGCCCCCATTGGCAGCTCACTGCTCACCCTGAAATGTCAGCCAATGTTTGCAGGGGACAGAGGAGTAAAGGAGCTACTCCCTAAAAGCTGTCTCCGGGAGCGAGACCACAGAATCTGGGTGGCGGACCAGCGGTGGGGGACCTTCCAACCCGGCTCATCTCCTCCCTTCTGGCTGTGTGACACAGAGCGGGTTCCCCACCACCAGCGACGGGAGAAAATGGGCAGTGACTCTCTGGGGGCTCTAGAAAGCACAGCTGTTGTGGTGGTTATTGCAATGTTGGTCTGATGTCAGAGGTTGGAGCTTTTTTCTTATGTCGCCAGATTGTCCACGTAGCTCCCGGGCCACCCTTACTCCCAAATATGACCCAGACCTGGATTCACTCACCCTGGTGTGCAGGGGTCTCCCGGATGAGCCGCCACCAAAGGGCCTGTCCCCTTCAGTCCTGCTGGATTACCACCTGGCTGGCAGGGGGCTGAGCTGCCTTTCTTCTCCCCTTGACCTGTAAGGACCAGACACGGGTAAGGGGTAGAGGCAGGGCCCCAGGAGGGTGGCGTGTAGGTACCTCCCACACTGCAATGGTTTTTAGAGTAGACCTGTCTTCTAACTAGCCGAATTACCCTGTGAGCATGAAGGAAGTTTAAGATCAGTTTAAGATCAGTACCCCATACCAGGCCCTCTCCCTGGAAGCCCCGCTTCCATCCACTGGACACTGCACACTAAAGGCTCTACCTGCCTTTCCCCATGCTGTTCCCTGTCCTGCTCCTAGGTCCCCCCCAATTCCTTCACCACAGGGAGATCTAGGTGGATGAGGCTGGGACAGGCTGCTGTAAGGGTGAAGGAGGTAGGGATCCCTGACTCAGCCAGCTGTATTCTTGGCCACCCCCTGACCCTCACCCTGTCTGCAGCTGCCCTGGGGTAACTCCCTCAAGGAATTCACTCTGTACTGGGCTGTTGCGAAAGCCCCTTGGTACCCATGGAACCCAGGCCCCACTCCGGAGGAGGGGGCGAAAGGGGACACAGAGCAGCCCCATGGCGGAGAGGCGTGAGGGAGCACGAGCCCAGGATGGAACTGAAGGGGAAACACGGGCTGAGATGGACGTCCCAGCTGCCCTTCCTCTCGCTGGGGATCTGGAGTGGGGCCAGTGGCCACCTGGACGAGTCAGGGGCTGCCTGTTCTAGTCAGGGGGGGCTTTGGATCTGACTCTGGCTCTGGGAGAACAGGGAGATTGTCCAAGGTCACCCAGTGGGTCGGTGCGTCAGAGTGATCACTCTACCAGCTCTGGAAGGACCCCTTGCCCTCCCTCCCCTTCTCCCCTTCACCAGCCAGACTTCCTTTGAGGTCTAAGGCAGCTTGAGGAGGCTGGGGGAAGAAGGACTGGGAGGGACATGAGACCCGGGAACCCGGAGGAGGGAGCCAGTTAGGGGGCTCATCCACTCAGTCCTGTCTGGGCCTCCAGCAGTGTGGAGAGACTTGGAGAAGCGTGTGGTACTCCCCCTACCCAGTTCCAGACGGGGCCCTCAAGCCCCACCCTGACAGTTAAACGCAGGAAACAGAGGGGACCCCGGAGCCCACACCACCAGCTGAGTTCTGGGGTTCCTGAATCCGAGTCCGCCACAAACACAGCTCTGCCTCTGCCCAGCTGGGTGACCTTGGGTAAGTGCTAACCCTCTCTGGGCCTCGGCCCCTTTCCCAGTCAGTGGGGTGGGGGCGGGGGGAGGTGGAGCTTAGGGAAGAGAGCAGAGGAGGAGCTCCCACGCACAGTAGGCTGGCAGGTGGGGGGGGGGGTTCCCTTCCACTCTGCAGTGGGCCGGCCGGGGGAATCCCCACCACACTCCGTGAGAGGTGGAAGGACTGAGGGGGAAGGCAGGGGAAGGGAGCAATGGAGCCATCACCGCCCCCCCCCCACCCCGCCACTTCCCCCCCCCCCCCAACCCCCACCCCCAGCTAGCGCCCGAGGGTCCCCTGGTCTCCACCTTCTCCTCTGTGGGAGGACGTCTCCGCCTTCCAAATTCCGGGAGCGGAAGCCCCCCTCCTCCCAGGGGGATGCTGGGGCGGGGGGCGTCTGGAGTGACTCGAGGCTTGGAGTTGGGGCGAGGGGGGGGGGCGGAGATCCCCTCCCTCCCGCACCTCCCCCCTTTGAATTCCGGGAGTCGGGGCAAACCCTGACCGAAACGCCCACCAGGGAGAAGGGGAGCGCCGCTGGGCCCTCCGCCCTGTAAGCGCTCCCACCCTACTCACCGGCCAGAGACGGCCGCCGCCGCCGGAGCCCCAGCGCCTGGCCCGAGCGCGAAGACAAGTGCACGGCCGGGCAAGGGCGTGTGAGCCGGGAGGGTGTGCGCGCGCCGCCGCAGAGCTGACCCCCTCCCCGCCGACCTGGGCCCCGCCCCGCCTCCCCGGGAGGGGCGCCTACCCGGTGGAGCGAGAGAGGCAGACTGCGGCGGCCACCGTGCGACCCCCCCTCTCCCGCTCTGCTTTTCCAGAAAGGGTGGGGGGGGGGGAATCCCCCTCCCCGCAGGAGTGGAACAGCCAATCTCTAAGAACGCTCAAGGAGCTGGGAGGACCCTCCGCCGCCGCTGGCCCATCACGTTCATTTTACAGATGGGGAAACTGAGACCCAGAGCTGGGGCGCCCCTGGCCGGGGCCCAGCGCCCCAGCAGCATAGAAATGCGGCTGCCCGCCTGTCTCTGGGGGGTCGCTTCCTGGCGTCCGGGTTAGGAATGGAGCCGCGGAGAGAAAGGGAGGCAATTCAGCCCCCCACCTTGAGCGGGCTCTGGGGCCTGGGAGGTCCGGGGTGGGGGGGGACCCGGAGGCTTCAGGCAGCTGGTGACGTTGCTGGGGCTGGAAGGTCCCAGTGAGGGAGGGGTACCTCGGGTGGCCATGAAACAAACCACAGAAAACTTCTCTAATGTCATTGTTGGGCTGTGACGTCCCTCTTCTCACCGCACGATTCAGGGACCCCGCTGAACGTGAACAGCCGGGCCCTGGGCCGCGAGATTGTTTGTGAAGGTCACTCTGCCAAATTAGAAGAATGCGGCTCCCGGGGTTAGGGTCACTAGGGGATGGCAGGGGGGGCGCTGCGCAGGGCTCAGCCCCTCCTGTGACCTTGGCCCTGTTCAGGCCCCTCTCTGAGCCTATTTCTTTCTTGCGACTGGACAGCATTCACTTCTGGGGTCCCTCCAGCTCTCCGAGGTCTTTGGGGCTGCCGGCTGTATTTTGCTGTTATCCAATTCCGCCCCCCACCCCCCACCCCAGGAGGAGTGGTGCCCTCCCAGACCACCGTGTTCTCCCTCTCGGCCCCCTGCCCCCCGCAGCCCCACCCACCCAGTCTCCGAACCCCCACCCACCTTCCGCCGTGGCCTGGGATGAGGGGGGTTTCCTCTTGGGAGCCAGGAAGCTTCCATGAGCCTCCATCCTTTTTCTTTTTGGTTGTTTTTTTCCCCCCTCTTTTCTTCCATTCATTCTAAAAATAGCCCTCCCTCTCCAACTCTCCTCCCCCCCGCCCCCCCCACGCCGCCGGGCGCCTCCCTTGGAAAGGTAATGCACTCCCCGGGTGGGGTCCCGGAGGCCGGGATTCCGCGGCGCGGGCGGGGCCGCGGGGTGGGGGGGATGGAGTGGGGGGCGATTGGGAGCGCCCCCCCCCCCATTGTGTGTGAGATGCTCTCAGAAGGAGCCGCCAGCGTGACCGTGACCGTGTGTGGAGGGAAAGAGAACAAAGGGGCGGGGGACCTCTAGGGTATTCATTGTGGAGGCAGATTGAGGGAGGGCTGGGGGGAACCGCAGGGACTCCACCGATGAGGGGTCCCACCCAGTACCTCTGCGGGGATGACTCTCCACGGGCCGGGGGGGGGGGGGGGGAAGGCTGAGGTCCGCACCTTGGTCGGACACAGGGAGGGTCAAGAGTCATTAGTGACAGGGTGGCTTCACGGGGGGGGAGGGGGGAGTCCTCCACCCTTGAACCTGGACATCTGCCCTGCGGAGCCCCCAGAAGGCCCCTCCCACTGCTCCTTGCCTCGCACCCATGGCCTCCCTCCTCCCTTCTCCGTGATGCAACCACAGAATTCCATACTCAGCTATGTGACTGATCCTGTCCCTGTCCACAGAACTAGCACCTCCCTCCTTGAACTCTCCCCCTCTTCCAAGTCCTGAGAGCTCAGGCTCCCACTCCCTTTTGTCTCAACACTAGGGCTGTCTCCCTAGACCACCCACCACACTCTGGCCTGACTCAACCTCTGTGTTAATGTGTCCAGCCTCAGGGGCTTTGCATCCGCCCTTCTTTCTGCCAAGATCACCCTTCCCTCACGCCCTGTTGTCTTTCAGAGCCCGGTTCAAAGTCACCTCCTGCTCTGGGAACATCCCTCTAGTTTCAGGTCTTCAATTCCTGGTGTGCTGTGTTACTTGTTCACCTTCTGCCTCCCCCAGGGAATGGGGGGTTCTCGGCAACTTGGGCTTGGCTGATGACGGGTGGGCCAACTCTGACCCAGCACCTCCCCAGGAGCTACCCAGCTCCAAAGACAGAGATAGCACCACTGCCCCAGCTAGCCACTCTGGGAAGCACCCCTGGGACGTGGCACAAAAGATCCACCATCTGCTCCCGTAGGGGTGTCACCTTGCACAGGGACACTAAAAACCCCAGGCCCCCAAATGTTCCCCACCAGGGATGGCTTAGCCTGTTTCCAGAATAACATGATGGTTATGGTCCACAGGGACGGAGTTCCAGGCCTGTTGAGAAGCCAGCTCGGAGGCGTGTCTGCTCAGATGGCAAATAAGTATGAAGAGCAAAGCCTGAGGGGAGGAGGGGGCACTGGGAGCAGTGACCTTTCCGCAGCAGTGACCTCAGCAGTGACTGAGGGGAGGGGAGTGGCCTTTCCTTTGTTATTAGCTTTTCCATGTTTCATTAGCTTACACTTTTTGAAACCAAGGGGAGGATAAAGGGAAAATCTCTTTGTCGGAGGATATAAAAGCTCAGAGAGGGTATGTGCCCCCCATGGGACAGAAAACCGCAGCTGCCAGTGTTGAGAAATCAAACACCCCCCCCTCCCATACTTGCCTCCATAAATTTACCTTGAAAGCTTTCAGCAACTACTATCTATATATTTATATGCCCAGAGATTGAGGGTTGAATTCGGAGGGGTGGGGGGGATTCCTGGGGTCCCTGAGAATACAGAGCCTTGTGGGTTCTGGGAAAAGGTGATGGGCTGGGGATGAGCAGGGACATGTGGTGTCAGCAGGGCCAGGCCCACAGCCATGGACTTGGGGGGGGGGGGGGCTTGTGGGTGCTGAGGGAGAAAGCCTCGTGATGGGTGAGTGCCCTGTCTTTGCACGTTTCACTGCCCGGCCCAGACTACACCTCAGGCTGGTGTTCAAGGCCAGAAGGGTGGGAACTGGCATGGGAAGTGGGGGGGACCTGGCATGCAGGACCAGGGGAACCAGCGAGGCAAGAGACAAAGGCATCATCCGAGAGGTTTCAGAAAGTCTCAAAGGACAGGCCGGAATGTGGGGGAAGACAGTAAGGGGGGGTGCACGCACGATTAGGGCTGCCACATAAAATACAGGACACGGAATGGGACATACTTGTAAAAATAAAAAAGTATTCGTTGTTTATCTGCAAGTCAAGTTTTACTGGGCGACGTAGTTTTCTTTTTCTAAACCTGGAAACTCTAAGCCCAGATCTTCTGGCTAAGCAAACCTGGGAGGAGGAGGAGAAGGGGCCCTGGAAGTGTCCGTCCTCTCCCAGTCCATCACGCTGTCGCCGGCGCCGCACATGTTCCCTTCCTAGGCTTTTCTTTGTCCCCCACACGCTGTCCACGTCCCTTAACTGCTCCTCAAGTTTCCCCCTCCCCTCCTCTCTCTTCCTTTGTTGTCCCCCTCCTTCCACGCCCTCCCTCATTACCCCATCCTCCGACTCCTCCTACTCCTCTTGCACCCCTCTCCCCATCTTCCCCAGCCCTTCGCGTTTCCCCCACCTTCTCTGGCACCCACCCTTCCTCCTCGTCCCTCCACCATCCCCCCATTCCTCCTCCACGGCCCCTCTCTCCGCGCTAACCTCCTCCCCGGGCACCCACCCTCTCCTCTCTTCTGCGAACCCTCCCCCGTCAATCCCCGGGGCGCGCAAGGGGGAACCCCGGCCACCGGCGCCGCGCTCCACGCAGGCGCAGAGCCGCCCGGCTTCCCTGAGGCCGCCGCACCCCCTCCCTGCGGCCCGCGCGACCGGTTGCCAAGGCGACGGCGAGGGCCGGAGCGGGAACCTCGGGAAGACCCCACTCTCTCTCCCTCCCCCGCCACCTCCTCAGCAAACCCCACTCTGGTTTGAGCCGGTTTCCCCACCCCTCCCCCAGTGCGCACTGCGGCGTGTGAGGATTCCCTTGCCCACAGGGCGGGGGTCGGTCGGGCATCGACGCATGCGCGCAGGGCGAGGCTTTCCCTCCCAGACCAGCGCTCGACGGGAAAGCCCTAGCGCGTGAAGCGAGCACCCCCGCGCAGGCGCAGTGAGCGCCCGGCGTCCCCACAGCCCCGCCCGGTTGTCCCGGCAACGCGCGCGGGGAGGGCTGGGAGAGCACGGAACTCCCGTCTCACGCCCCCTCCCGCGCACTGCAGCCGAGTCGGGGATTCCCTGCTGCCCGCGCGCACGCGCGGGCCTGGGATTCCGCGGGGGCGGGGCCGGAGAAAGAAGGGGCTTTTCCGTGCTAGGGAACAAAGGCTATTACCATATTCCCTTTGTCAGAGGATCGAAGCGGTCCTCTCAGCTCCTGAGTGTTATTTCCTCTCTGGTCCACCGGCCATCCCTCTGCAGGTCCCCAGGAGAGCTTGCCACACGCAGCTCCGATACCTTTCCTACCTTGCTCACAGACCCGCCGTGGCTCCCTGCCTTCCTGCGGTGAAGCCCTCCCTATTCTTCAGCCCGGCGTCTGAGGCCCTGAACGCCCAGCTGGTATCTACCTTCTGGTTATTCACCATTGGTCGCTAACCACCACCGCCCCCCCCCCCCCCCCGCCCAATTCCAGACCACAAAGACCTCAGCGTGCCCACGCAGGAGGCTCCTTTGCCAAGCCTTTCTTCAGGATATGCCCTTCCCAGGCACCATCTCGTTGATTCTCGAGATAGCCTGGGGTTAGATACTGTTTTAGTCCCGTTTTATATAGGAGGAAATTGAAGCCTAGCCCCATTAAGGCCCTGGCCTAGGACCGCAGAGGTAAAAAGGCAGAACCCTCTATTTGTGAGGAGACATCTGGGCCCCTCCACCCATTATTTGGCCTTCAACCCTGATTCTGGACCCCACTGCTGTCCCTGCTGGCTCCCTCACAGCCCTGGGTGCCTTCTGGCTATGTGACAGGCAGGTGGCTTCGTTTTCCCATCTGTAAAGGGGATAAATATCTCATGGGGCTGTCCCCAGGCTTCGGTGACATATTACCATGTGCTAGGCCAGGGCCCAGCATCTAGGGGATGTTTCTCACAGCTGGTCTAGTGTGGTCGTGGCTTCCCCACCCTGCTTCCTGGTGCGATTTTCCTCCTTGTCATGGCAACCCCTGCAGGGCGCCTGCTTTCAGTCTCACTTCCCTAGAGCCCACGGGGTCTTCTGGGAATACTTCCTGGATTCCTCACATGTCTTCTAGTGGTGGTTTTAGAATTGGCTCCAGGATCCCCAAACTAAGCCATTGTTCAATATATGTTGGTTAGTTTTATGCCAACCAGCAATTGCTTCAGGAACCTTCCATTTTGCATTTTAGCTGTACCCAATTATTAATGGCACCCCTCCCTTGAACAGGAAAGTTGTGACCTCCAGGCCTTTGCACATGTGGTTCCTTCAGCCTTTTCTGTCTCTGTCTGTGCACAGAATTCCTATGCATCCTTCGAGGCCTTCCCTCCATGAAACCCTCATGGCCCCCTTCGGCCCAGCCCTGGATGCCACACAGTTGGGGGGTATGGAGACCAGAAGCCGCAAGGGCAGCCTTGTGGAGGCTGTCACGTGGGTGAGAGCCATAGCAGTGACCTGGTAAATGCTTGGACCCTACCCCTACCCATGGGGGCCCATCTGGCTGCTGCCCTCCCTTTCTGCCAACTTTCCAAGGCCGACTAAGCTCTAGGAAGCCAGAACCAGGAAAAGATCTCACCCAACCCTTCCCAGACATGCAGCCTCTGATGGGACACTTATTCCTACCCAGATCCACCTGCCCGTTCCAGCCTCCAGGCCCTCGCCTGCCTATGGCCCTGCCTATACAATGGGATCTGACTCATCTCCCGCTCAGGACCGCTCTGAAGAAATCCTCCACTGGGAAGCCTGCCCATGACTTGACCCAGATGCCTCCCCTGTTGGAGTAACACCAGAGCAGCCAGCATTTCCTGACCCCCCGAGCACAGTATGTGACCTGACTGCTGACTCTGAACCAGAACCTCAAGATGCTAGCACATAGCCTTCAGCTCGCCTCTGGTTCTGCCCCTGAAGTACTTTGTGACCTGGAGCCAGTGCCTCCACCTCTCTGAGCAGTCCCCTTGTAGCAGCCCAGCAAAGCTTCCAGGGGTGGAGGGGTGGTGGTCCAGGTCCCTTAATGGACAAGTGGCCAGCCAGGTGGGGAGGCCGTAAGAGCCAGGCACAGGTCTCAGCTTGCTGCGACAACACACAACACACAGTTGGGGGCCCTGATCTTCTCTGGCCGTGACCCCTGCATTCCAGCCCTCCTCTCCCCACCACCCACCCACCCGCCACCCACAGAGACGTCGAGTGCACGGTTTGCCTCACCGATTGCCTTTATTGGGCATCAGCCCCAGGGCTCCACGGGCGCAGGAAGGGGGTGGTGGGTGTCACTTGAAGCAGGGACCCTTCGGTGGGAGGCACGACCGATGATGCCACCTAGCCCCCAGGATGCTTGCCTCAGCCCCGGACCTCTCTGTAACCCACGCAGCTGACCCAGCGGACGGCGTGTGAGGTCATGACCCTGACCGCCTGTAGGGCGGCTCCCCCAGTTCTGGGCTCACTTGGGGGTATTGAAGGGCACGGCCCGCTGGTTCATGGGGTTGTCTGGCGACCGCAGCCACTCCTTCTTGAGCAGCTGTTTCAGCTGCGACAGCCGCATGTTGGGGTTTTCTTGCTTGAGCCGCGGCAGCTGCGCCTCCTCGAAGGCGGTGAAGGCCGCCCGCATGCGACGCTCTGGGTGCCGGTCTGCAGCCTCCTCCGTCACGCTAGGGGAGGACAGTGAGGAGGAGAGCGGAGTGAGGGGGGGGAGGGGTCTAGGGTGCGGCCCCGCCCGCGGGGAGGGCCGTGCTCCGCCCCCAGACACATAGCCCCACCCCCGGCACTCAAGCCCCACCCCATCACCTGAGCACCGCGATGGCATCCTCGACGGTGCGCGCCTCCACACTGCCCTCCTCCAGCACGCGGCGGTTCACATTCTCCTCCAGCGGCACCTCCAAGTGGCTCTTGGCTTTCTCGGCTGGGGGCGGAAGACAGCCAAGTGACAGGGACACACACAGGGACAGAGATAAGCTGGGATGCAGAGCTCCGGAGAGATGAGAGAGACGCAGTGGGGGAAGAGAGGAGAGAGAAGGAGGCAAGCAGGCAAAGAACGATGGGGGGCGCCCTCCTGTCCTCCCAGCGCCCAGGCCCCTGCCCAGGCCACGCTGCCATCCTGACTTCCCTGCAACTGAGCACACGGGAGGCACCCCCACTCCTGGCTGGTGTCTCCTTACCCTCCGGGCACCCCATTCAGTCCCCGGGGACCCCATGGACCACAAGCGGAGGTCAGATGCACAGCAAGTAAGTACACACGTGTTTGTGCCCATGCTCTCGGCGCTCAAAGCCAGGCCTGCCAGGACGCTGCCCACCCCTGCTTCACCACACAGCCCAGGCGGCTTCTCTGGGGGTGAGGAAGGGGCTCTAGATTCAGCCAGGGTTAGTCCTGCGGCCTGGCCTTTAGTGGGGAAAGAGGCAGCTCCAGAGCGAGCCAAAGCCCCACCTGGGTCTGGGGCTTCCTTGTGCTGGTGGTCTCGACGGAGCGCCTCCTCAATCTGGGCGCGGGTGACCTTGCTGGGCGCGGTGGCCCGGGGGGCCTTGCCACCCTTGAGCTTGGAGTCTTCCTCCTCCAGCAGGCGCTGCGTCTCCTTCTTGCGCTCTAGCTGCTCCAGGCGCCGCTTCTCCTTCTCCTCCTGGGGGGAGGGAGGCGATCAGGAGTGGGCCCCACCGCTGGCATGAGGTCTGGGTTTTTATCTATCTCACCCAAGGCAGACTGAGGCCCTGCTGTGTGCTAGACCCTGTGCTGGGCACAGCGGACACAGCTGGAGCACAACAGGCCTACCTGAGGGCTCCCGGAGCAAAGGGAACCTTGGCCAGGGCAGGTGGATGGTGGCTCTTGAAGGAAAAGCGACACCTGGGCTGGAGGAGGAGCCAGACAGGAAGAGAGACGGAGGACAGGAAAGTCCTTAGAGGTGGGAATGTAGGTGCAAAGGCCCTGAGGCAGGAACCTCCTAGCAGGACAGAGGAGAGACTCACAAAGGCTGGTGTGGCTGGAGCAGGGAGGGGAAGCTCGGCAGGAGAAGAGGTGGGGAGGACATAGGGCGGGACCCCAAGGGGCCTCAAGGGAGGGGTCTGTATTGGATTCCGAAGGTGACAGGACCCAGGGAAGGTCTGAGCCCATTTTCTGGCTGGGGCAGGGGTCTGCCCTTATGGGCACTGTCCCTAGCCAAGTGTCGCAGGGGCCGTGACCGGTCCCACCTTGCCCCCCAGGGAGGCCTTCATGCCATCTGACCTACAGGACTTGCCCTTGGCCGCTGCCCCTCACCGCCTCCACCAGGGGGCAGAGTCATGGCCTGGTTCATTCGTAGTGCAGGGCAACCACAGGCTTGGAATATGCGGCCACCTCCCACCTGCACCCCCACAGGGCCCTGCACCTCAGGCACCTCCACCTGCCTACCCTCTGCCTACAACTCTGCCATCTGACTTCCATGCCCTGGGGGCGATCCCCACTCCTTCAGTGCCCTCTGTGACACTCCTACAGTGGAACGAAGTGTCCCACTGGGCCTCTGAACTCTAACCTGCCTGCCCAGCAGGAAAGTGGAGGCGAGGTTAAAGGTTGAGGGCCCCCACATCTGTGTTCAGGCACCTCAGGCAGGGCCACTGTCCGAGCCTGGGTTTACCCGTCAATTAGAGGTAATGTCCTCCCGAGGCCCCCTAGTCCCTGCGCGGTACTCATACAGCCCGTGTTCGTTCTGTCCCCAACACGGCCCTGCCTCAGCCTTTGCACTGGCTGTCCTCTCCTCCTGGGGCGCCGAGGCCTCCTTCCCCGGCTAACTCTGGCTCCTCCCGAGCTCCTGGCTCCTTATCGGCCCCTCCGCCCCATGGCTCTTTCCCGTGTTCCGCAAATCCCTGCTTCTGGTCTTCTGACTATCTGGTGTGTCCTGGAGGCAGGAGGCAGGCCCTGGCCTGGGTTTTGAACAGCTGCCTGCTGGCCCCAGGCCCAGTAACACAGTAGGTGTTAGTAAAAGCATGCTGCATGGATGCATGAATTCCAAAAAGCTCCAATAACTCAGGAAAGACACTCGCTTGCGGCCGTTAGTCTCTAGTGACATGGGACTGAGGAGGAAGCATGAGCATTTATGCTTTGACATTCAGCAAAATTTTTTGACAAAGTCACTTGCAGTTTGTAAAAACAGAGCCATCAGCAATTGGCAGTATCTGGTGATGGGTGACGATAAGTCCACTCTGCAGAATATTCCTGAGCCATAAAAAGTGAGTCTCATAAATAATTGACATGGAACCCGGAGAGTCAGGTGCTCAGGCAGAGCTGCTTAATACCGAACAAGTGGAGATAAACTGCTGACTTCCGGGCGGTGGGGGAGGGGGCGGCGATGAATTACGGCCCCATCCGCGACCGCTGCCTGGTGGCCAGGAGAAATATGGCTGTGGGACCCTACTGAACTGAAGACACGGGCTTTAGGGTAGGACACTGGGTGAGAAAAGTCTGGTGTCACATGAGGGAGGACGTGGGTTTTTTAGTGTTTTGGAGTGAGCATGAATTTGCTTTTTTCTTCCTTTATTTTTTAATTTTTTTTTTTAACTTTTTTTTATTTATTTTTGAGACAGGGAGAGACAGAGCATGAACAGGGGAGGGTCAGAGAGAGGGAGACACAGAATCTGAAACAGGCTCCGGGCTCTGAGCTTGTCAGCACAGAGCCCGACGCGGGGCTCGAACTCACGGACCACGAGATCATGACCTAAGCCAAAGTCGGACGCTCAACGGACTGAGCCACCCAGGCGCCCCTCTTCCTTTCTTTTTAAAAAGATTTTAGGGGGCGCCTAGGTGGCTCAGGCAGTTGAATGTCCGACTTTGACTCAGGTCATGATCTCACGGTTCGTGGGTTCGAGCCCCGCCTTGGGCTCTGGGCTGACAGCTCAGAGCCTGGAGCCTGCTTCCGATTCTGTGTCTCCCTCTCTCTCTGCTCCTCCCCTGCTCACGCTCTGTCTCTCTCTCTCTCTCTCTCTCTCAAAAATAAACATTAAAAAAAAATCTTTTTAGGGGCGCCTGGGTGGCGCAGTCGGTTAAGCGTCCGACTTCAGCCAGGTCACGATCTTGCGGTCTGTGAGTTCGAGCCCCGCGTCGGGCTCTGGGCTGATGGCTTGGAGCCTGTTTCTGATTCTGTGTCTCCCTCTCTCTCTGACCCTCCCCCGCTCATGCTCTGTCTCTCTCTGTCCCAAAAATAAATAAAAAACGTTGAAAAAAAAAATTAAAAAAAAAAAAATCTTTTTAAATAAATAAAAATAAAAAGATTTTATTTTATTTTAAGTAATCTCTACACGCAACGTGGGGCTTAAACTTACAACCCTGAGATCAAGGGTCGCATGCTCCACCAATGGAGCCAGCCAGGCACCCAGATTTGCTTTTTTCATAGAAACGTTTTTTTTCATGTATATATGAAATCCTAAGCAGGCTCCGTGCTGTCAGCATAGAGCCCGATGCGGGACTCGAGCTCACGAACTGTGAGATCATGACCTGAGCCGAAACCAAGAGTGGGACGCTTAACCGACTGAGCCACCCAGGGGCCCCCACAGAAACAATGTTTTTAAAGCAGCTGTTGTATAGGGAAGAAAAGAAGGACTAGGTGAGTCACATAAACTGTGGGCACCACATGCCCATCAGCAGGAAGAGGGCTAGACAAACCGCAGAAAACCACCCAATGTTGGCAACTCCATGCAGAACAGTCAGGAGGGTGGACTGCCTGGGAAGGGCCTGGAGGCTGGGAATATTCCAGACGGCAGGGGTTGGCAAACTACAGTCCTCCACCTGTTTTGGTAAAGGTTTTAGTCCATTTGCATATGGTGGCTCTGTGCCAGAAGGACAGGGTCAAAAAGCCGTGAGAGCTCATCTGGCCCCTCCAGCCTATCCGACCTCTGCTCTGCATGTTCTTGTAGGCGCATGCTACACAGGCGGGCAGACAGACAGCTCCCTAAGCCACACACCCAGGACAGGGCCTGTCCTTTAAGTCAACCCTTGTAACAGACCAAAAGGTAGACCCATGGCCTCGGCTAGTCCCAGCCCTTCCCCACAGCCCTGCGACCTGGGCTTCCTGCCTTATCTGTGCCGCACTTTTCTCAACCAGGGACCCCAAAGCCCAAGACACTAGCCCAGGGAGGGCTCTTGGGGCCTGGGGCCTGGGCTGCTACCTCTGCTTCAGGTCTCTGTGGGGCACCTGGTTAGCTCAGGCAGTTAAACATTGACTCCTGAGCTCAGGTCAGGTCTTGATCTCAGGGTCGCGAGTTCAAGCCCCGTGCTGGGCATGGAGCCTACTTTAAAAAAAAAAAAGTCTCTGGCTTTTTCTGTCTGCGTAATGCATAAGGGCTCTTTGGCAGACGATGTTTTTTTTTCTTTTGGGTTTTCAACTATCCTATATTATCAAAATATTGACAGTCAAAAAGAAACTTGAAAGACCTCCACGGACCCAATGCAGCACAGGGTGTGGGGAGGGAACCAATGACATGCCATGTCCAACTAAAAATAAGGCAGGATCCAGTCCTGCACAGCAAGGTGATGGGAAAAACTCCCAAAAGCACCCAGGCATGCCCAGAACCGGGCAAGCAGGGAAGGTATGTCACCAGTGATATTTTCTGCAGTCTGGTCAGGAACCTCTGATCAGCCCCCGGGGTCGGGGGTGGGGGGGGGGCGGGCAAGCAGAGACAGCGACAGTGGGTCTCTGGCGCCACCTACTGGACAGAGCCAGTCAGCGTCACCCGTGATCCACTTCCCAGACACCAATTCAGTTACCCACTGGGTGCCTGACACTGGGACCCACTAGGGGACAGATGGCCATCCCTGCACTCTTCTGTGTTTTTGCACACACCTAGAAGAGGCTGCGAGCCCTGGGGTCAGCAGGGTGGATGCGGGGGACCTAGTACAGCAGCTCCCAGCCTTGTCGCTGCGGACGTCTGGGGCTGTCTCGTTCTTTTCAGGGCGGGACGGTCCCGGACCCTGAAGGGTGTTGAGCAGCGATCAACACCCTTCCCAGACATTACACGGAGGAGAGAGAGGAGCCCGCAGAGGGTGGTGGCTGCCTTGCCTAATGACCCCCCTCCCCCCCGGGCCTTTGCCTCCACCCCCCTCCTCTTCCTTGGTCTATGTCCAGGGCCTTCTCACTTTCTAGCCAAAGCCCCAGGGGCCTCCTGCCACCTTCTACCTCGTTTCCATGTTGACTGCGGGAGACTGGGAACCACCCACCTTGCGCTGTTCCTTCCTCATGACGTGTTTGTCCTCATCCTTCCAGTAGGCATCCTCCAGCTCCTTCTGCTTCCTGGCATCAGCTGCCGCCTTGGCCTCAGCCCTCCGCGCCCGGGCCGCTGCCGACTTGGTGTTCTCACCCTGGAACTTCTTGGGCATATCCCTCAGCAGGCTGCGGGAGGAGGGCAGGGACCAGTGAGCAGGGGACAGGCGGCCTTCGGCGCCCCCGCGCCCACACTTGCAGTCAAGAGCCCCTTGGAGCCTCAAGGGTCTTGTCTGTAAAATGAGGGCCTCAGACTTAGTGATCTCCCTTTAAAAAAAAAAAAAAATGGATTGAGGTGAAACTCACACAACAAAAAATGAACCATTTTCAAGTGCCCAATTTGGTGGCATTTAATACATTCGCAATGTTGTACAACCATCGCCTCTATAGTTCCGGAACATTCCCGGCACCCCAAAAGGAAACCCCGCACCCACTAACAAACAGTCACGCACCCTCCCCCCTCCCCCTAGCCCCTGACAACCACCTATCTGCCTTCTGTCTCTACGGATTTGCCTCTTCTGGACGTTTCATATAAACAGAACGGTGCATTCTGTGGCCTTTTGTGGCCTGGCTTCTTTCACTCGGTGTGATGTTTTCAAGGTTCCTCTATGCTTTTTAGCATGTCAGTGCTTCGTTCTTTTTATGGCCGAGTAATATTCCATTGTACAGACTGACCACGTTTTGTTTATCCGTTCACCACTGACGTTCACCCGGGTTGTTTCTGCTTTTTGGCTTTCATTTTTTTTTTCATCATTTTTTAAGTTTATTTATTTATTTATTTTGAGAGAAAACACTAGTGGGAGAGGGGCGGGGGGGGGGGAGAGAGAGAGACAGAGAGAGAGAGAGAGAGAGAGAGAGAGAGAGAGAGAGAGAGAGAGAGAGAGAGAGGAATCCCAAGCAGGCTCCACCCTGTCAGCGCGGAGCCCGACGTGAGGCTCGAACACACAAACTGTGAGATCACGACCTGAGCCTAAGTTGGATGTTTCACTGACTGGGCCACCCAGGCGCCCCTCCACATTTTGGCTTTTGGAGTCATGCTTCAGTGGACCCCTGTGGGCCAGTCTGTGTGTGGCCCCTCCTATTCTGCCACTCATGACACCTCAGTCCCCAGAACCCTGAGGCTGAATCCTCCTCGCTGGGTACTCGGCTGCCGTGAACTGCTCCCAGTGACCCAGCCCAGGCTTGCACAGCCAGGAGATGCAGAAGTGGAAAGCTGTTGTCCAGCAGGCACATGGTCGGTGCAAGTCCCACGCCGGGTGCTGGGGAAATGATATACACGAACAGCAGGCACCACCCTCCCTCCACTAACCCCTTCATATGGACCAACTCAACCGAATGCCTCCAAAGCGGGGTGCCTACGTGGCTCGGTCGGTAGAGCATGGGACTCTTGATCTCAGGGTCATGAGTTCAAGTCCCACAGCACAGAGCTTACTCAAAAAAAAAAAAAAAAAAAAAAATTTCATGAATGCCTCCAAAGCTTTAAATGTGGGCACTGCCCCTGTTACCAATTCTGAGATGGGGAAGTCAAGGTACCTGGCCAGGTCACATAGCTCTGAGCCCAGAGTCTCACCTCCAAAGCCTGCCTTCCAGGTGAGAAAGGGAAGGCTGTGCGGCCCAGGGCATGTGCCTTCAGTCCTCCGGGCCTCAGTTTTCGTCATCTGGGAAATGGGCTGATGTTCCTGACTCCCGGGTTGTTTGTCTCCCCTGAATACCTCCAGCTCAGTCCCCTTAGGGAAATAGGCCCAGCATCCACAGATGAAGGGGAGAGAACGTGGGGGCCACTTTGACCCAGGACCACCAGGCCACCCCATTCCAGCCTCCTAGCTGTGTGACTTGTGGGGCAAGGAGCTTCCACCTTGGAGCTCTCTGGAAACTCTAACATCAGCTCCCATCTGCAGCAGCTCCGTGCACTGGGCTTCGTGTTTTATACGCAGCGTCTGAGTGGATTCTCACAACCCTGGTATGTGACGGCAGAGCTGAGCCCCGCGGGACGGGTCAGAGGCAGTCCTGTGAGGGTGAAGGGGTGAGGCTTCTGGGCAGAGGGCACAGGATATGCAAAGACCCTGCGGCACTGATGAGGCCACCGAGCGCTGGGGAGGGGGAGGAAAAGAGGGTGGGAGGGCACGGGACTGTCAGAGTGGGGTATTATGGGCCAAGGAAGAGCAAGGATTTTATTCTCTGGGCACCAGGGAGCCGTTAAGCAGCCCGGAGCAGGGCACGGACACATTTTGATTCAGGCTGCTCCCAAGCCCACTGTGGCTGCTGCGCGGATAGGCCAGGGGATGACAATGATGCGATGGGCAGAACAGGAGGTGTGGGGTCAGATGGAGCCAGGCAGTAATAACGATGTCAACTCGGACCGATGCTCGGCACCAGGGACACGCTAAACCACTTCATCCCCCCAGCAGCAGCAGCAGAGGCTACTTTCAGCCCCAGTTTACAGATGAAGGCACCCAGACCCCCAATCCCAACTCTGTGCTCCTAACCGCTGGCCCACCCCGGGGTCCCGACAGACCCCACTGATGTTCCCCGCGGATCAGGATTCTGAGGCCACTGCCCCCACCCCCCCACACGTAACATCAAGGGGTGGCCTCCTGGCCAGGTGGTCCAGGCTGAGACTGAGGAGAGCGCCCCATGGGGCAGAGCAGGGCAAAGTAGGGGCGATCAGTGGACCCAGGAGACTCAGAGCTGCGATCACAGCGGAAGTGCTCCCCTTGAGCTGAGACACAGCATGGATCCCAGTCCCTCTCCCGACCCCCTGGATTTAAGAGCTGCCACAGGGGGATATGCTGGCCTGATCCCGCGGGCCTCCCAGCTGCTCCTTGACCACCTAAGTCAGCATTCATTACTGAGTGCCCACAATATACTCAATAGAACCACCCCCACCCTGGATTCTCCAGGGGAGTGCCAAGAATTGGGAGTCACTGTCCAAGTTACAGATTAGAAAACTCCCCACCCGGGGGTGCCCGGGGCGCTCGGTTGGGTCGAGCTTCTGATTCTGGGTTTTGGCCCAGGTCATGATCTCCTGGGTCGAGCCCCACGTGGGGATCCACACAGTGTGAAGCCTGCTTGGGATTCTCTCCCTCTCTCTGCCCCTCTCCCACTTGTGCGCGCGCTCTCTCTCTCTCTCTCTCTGAATAAACTTTAAAGAGAGAAAACCTGCCACCCTACTCTCCCTCCATCTTCCCCTCACTCACTGGTGGCAGCCATGCCAGCCTCCCTGCCATTTTCCAAACATACTGCAGGTTCCCACCTCAGGGCCTTTGCACTTGCTGCATCCTCCACGTGGCTGCTCTTCACGCCTCTTTTTACCCAACTGACTATTTATTTATTTTCATTTTTCTAATGTTTATTTATTTTTGAGAGAGAGAGAGAGAGAGAGAGAGAGAGAGAGGCAGAGAGAGAGAGAGGGAGACACACAATCCAAAGCAGGCTCCAGGTTCCGAGCTGTCAGCACAGGGCCGGCCGTGGGGCTTGAACTCAGGACCCGTGAGATCACGACCTGAGCCGAAGTCGGACGCTTCGCTGACCGAGCCACCCAGGCGCCCCGGTTAACTCCTATTTAAATTTCAGGGCCGGGGCGCCTGGGTGGCGCAGTCGGTTAAGCGTCCGACTTCAGCTCAGGTCACGATCTCACGGTCCGTGAGTTCGAGCCCCGCATCGGGCTCTGTGCTGATGTCTCAGAGCCTGGAGCCTGTTTCCGATTCTGTGTCTCCCTCTCTCTCTGCCCCTTCCCTGCTCATGCTCTGTCTCTCTCTGTCTCAAAAATAAATAAAAACATTAAAAAAAAAAAAAATTTCAGGGCCTACCTCAGGTATGTCTGTCTCCATGAAGGCTTCCCTGAGACACCCTCTCTCAGACCACAAGCTTCTCTTTGAGGCCCTCGTCCGGGTTGCTATTTTATGTTCATGTATATGATTATTTGACAAATGTCCATGTTTCCCACCAGCCTGGGAGTTCTGCGAAGGCAGGGACTGCCTTGGTCCCTACTGGGTCCCCACTGCCCGGTACAGTAGGGGCTCAACAAGCCCTAACCCTCAAGGCGACTGTCTTTGGAGACAGGGCCAGTGAGGGAGCCATAGCGATTAAGCGAAGTCATAAGGGTGGGGCCCTAATCTAATGGGGCTGGTGGCCCTATCATTGCAAAAGACACCAGGCCTTGCTCTCTGCACCACGTGAGGACTCGGTTGAGAAGGTGGCCATTTGCAAGTCAGGAAGGGTGCCTGCGTCAGGAACCAAACTGGGGGGCACTTGGATCTTGCATTTCCTCCCTTCCAGAACCGTGAGCACAGAAATTCCTGTTGCTTAGGCCGCCCAGTCTGTGGTATTTTTTAATGGCAGCCCGAGCTTTACACAGACAGCTTCTCTTCTGTTGTGGTAAACACTTACTCACGCTGTCACTCAGTAAACACGCACCGAGCACCTAGCACCCGTGGGACACTGGGTAGCGAAGCAGCACCCATCTGACCGCCAGGCTGGCTAGGGCTTAGACAGTAAGAGTGACAACTTGCCATAAGAACTGTGATGGGGACATGCAGGGCGCTGGGGAAGCCTCGAGGGGGGTTTCTGACCCAGGCTGGAGTTAAAGGGCTTCCTGAAGGAGACGTCTAAGAAAAGGCCTGAAGGAGTCAGGGGCTCCTGAACCCCCAGGAGGGTGGGGGAGGCAGGCTGCGAAGCGGGGATCTGTATTTCAGGGTGATGGAAACATGCGGAGGGTGTTAGAACCGGGAGGCGCTGATCTGTGGATAAGAGGCGAACTGTAGGGGTGCGATAAGCAAGGAACTCAGGCAGGGATCCGGGGAGTGGCTCCGGATGGACAAGGGGGTACGTTTAGGACGGAATCCGGACCCACGTGGTTGATTGGATGCAAAAGTAAAGAGAGAATAGAAGATAAAGCACAACACCGCCTCTTCCAAGAAGCCCTCCCGCTACCCCTTCCGGGCTCCCCCTTGCCCGTCGTGCCTCTCCCCAGTCCTGACCCCACTGCAAGACACCGGGGGGCGTCCGTACCCAGCTCTGTCACCCCCAAGCCTGGCAGGGCTGGAGCTGGCTGGCCTCGAAAAGGATGCAGTTCTCCCCGGGTCTCGGTCGCCCGCTCCGGGAAATGGGCACAGTCCCCGCGAGAGCCGTCTTGCCTGGACGCTGAAAGTGCCCGGGTCTCCGACCACCCCACCTCCAGCCCCCACAGGGAGACGGTCTCAGGCCTAGCCACCCCGCCGGGCCCACCCGCACCCCGCCCCCCGGCTCCGCCCGCGCCGCGGCCGCTCCTACCTCCTTCCCCCAGCGCCGGCCCGGTCGCGAATCCATGACGTCACCGCAGGGCTTGCGCGCCGAGCTCCCGGAGGCGCGGGCTGATGACGTGTCAGCGTTGTCGCCATCTTGGTAAGGGAAACGCTCCCTGGCCTCCCACCCGAGCCAAGGTTATCAGCCACTTCTTTTCCTCTCCGCGAAGAGGCTATTTTATGAGGCCCCCACCCCCTCCTCTCGCTTCAGATATTGGCAAACTAGGAGGGGCGGCTAAAACCGACAATCTAGAATGTCGCCTTTACCAAGATGGCCGTTGCCCGGATGAAATATGGCGGCCGCCACTTCACACGTGGTCCGACGGCGTCAGGCGGGAGTTGCCCTGCCACCAGGGGGCGCCAGAGCCTGCGGTCCAATCGCTGTCCGCAGCCGGCCAAGCCCAGAAGAATCCTCCCAAATTGAGCTGTCGCTTTGCGCTGGGAAGGCGCTCTTCTAATCCACACTCTGCGTCCCACCTGCGAAGCTGGGGAGAGGGGAGGCCGGAGAAAGTGGCAGAGAAACGAACACACCCCACCCCGTTCAGCTGGGGAAACCGAGGCTCAGAGACACCAGGAAGTGAATTTACTCAAAATGTAAGCCCCCCCCCCCCCCCCCAGCAGCTCAAATTCCTCGCCGGCCCCTCCTGAAATGCTCCACTCTCACCCACCCCCTGCACACGCACCTTGCTTTTTTATTTTATTCAGCAATTAGTTTGGGGGGTCAATTTGTCCCAGGCACCTACACTTGAGAGTTTCTGCATTTCCTGGGGCTCCGTGTCCTCATCTGTAAACATGGGGAGTACTAGGGGTCTGAGGGTGGTTACCCTGGACCTGGTTGTGGGGAAAGAGGCAGGGTTTGGATCTAGGGGACCGTCCGGGCAGGACGAGTGGACCAAAGAGTCCTTCTCTGAAAGGCAACCCCAGTCACACTGCCAGGACCTTGCTCTAGAGCCTGGTGGGTTCCCACTGCCTTTCAAGACTCCTTTATTTCGGTCAGAGAATCAGCTTGCGTTGTCCATGTGTTGACCTGTTTGTTTTCTGCTTCTCCCGTGGCTGTGACATGGGACGGAACCCATGCAGCTGGAGCAGCCTCAGCAGAAAACATGTACAACTGAGCCTTGAACCACATAGGATTTAGGGGCACCGACTCCCACGGGGTCGAAAGTCTGCGTATAGGGGCGCCTGGGTGGTTCAGTCGGTTGTGTCGGACTTCGGCTGAGGGCCTGATCTCGCGGTCCGTGAGTTCGAGCCCCGCGTCGGGCTCTGTGCTGACAGCTCAGAGCCTGGAGCCTGCTTCCGATTCTGTGTCTCCCTCTCTCTCTTCCCCTCCCCTGCTCGCGGTCTATCTCTCTCAACATTAAAAAATAATAATAATAAACCTTGCAAAAAAAAATCTGCCTATAACTTTTGACTCCCCAGAAACTTAATGACGAATGACCGGAAGCCTGACCAATAACAATCGGTTGCTTAACGCATATTTGGCATGTTATATAGATTATGTAATGCATTCTTACAAGAAAGTAAGCTAGAGAAAAAAATGTTACTAAGAAAAGCATCAGGGAGAGAAAATACATTGGTAGCCCTGTACCGCATTTATGGAGAAAACAAAACAAAACAAAACCCTTGGATAAGTGGACCCGTGCGGTTAAAACCCCTTGCAGTTTAAGGGTCAACTGTATTGTTCAGTATCAGGTACAGGATGTGTGGAGGCGGCAAAGCCAACACCTAGTCAACCTTCTGCTGGTAAAGAGCCAGGTTTAGAAAAAAAAAAAAATGCCAATAATAATTTTTTTTTTTTTAATTTTTTTTTCAACGTTTTTTTTTTTTTTTTATTTTTGGGACAGAGAGAGACAGAGCATGAATGGGGGAGGGGCAGAGAGAGAGGGAGACACAGAATCGGAAACAGGCTCCAGGCTCCGAGCCATCAGCCCAGAGCCTGACGCGGGGCTCGAACTCACAGACTGCGAGATCGTGACCTGGCTGAAGTCGGCCGCTTAACCAACTGCGCCACCCAGGCGCCCCAACCAATAATAATTTAAAAGAGAGATTGGCTCGTCACACCTTCCCGGGGGCAGGATGCCTCTTGCTTCATATTGACATAACCCAGAGGTGTAGGTCAAGTGAATCGTTCCAGAACAAGCAAAATCTTCTGCAAGATGACTTTTGCCACCGGCCAGACACTCTGCCTCACAGTGCTACTCCCCATCCTAAGGATTCTTAGCTTCTATCGTGGTGACCCTACAGCTCTTCGATGCCCTCATTCTCAAACAAGTGTTGAGTGCCTACTTCGAGCCTGTGCTGGAATACAGAGACAAGTTGGGGGCACCTGGGTGGCTCCGATGGTTAAGCGTCCGACTCTTGATCTCGGCTCGGTTCGCGATCGTTCGTGAGATCGAGTCCTATGTGGGGGTCTGCACTGACAGCATGGAGCCTGTTTGGGATATTCTCTCTCTCTCTCTCTCTCTCTCTCTCAAAATAAATAAGCATTTACAAAAAAATTAGACATGGTCCCTGGTCTTCTGGGGCTCACACAGTCAGGAAGTCACACACACAAAAATTATGATCCTTTATTTTTTAAATGTTTGTTTCCTTTTGAGACCGAGAGAGACAGAGCATGAACGGGGAAGGGGCAGAAAGAGAGGGAGACACAGGATCCGAAGCAGGCTCCAGGCTCTGAGCCATCAGCCCAGAGCCCGACGCGGGGCTCAAACTTACGGACTGCAAGATCGTGACCTGAGCTGAAGTTGGACGCTTAACCGACTGAGCCACCCAGGCGCCCCGCCCCAGTTTTATAATAAGCCCTTCCTAACCCCCTCTTTCTGGGATGCTACACAGAGCCCCCCTGCAATGAGCCATTACACCCAACTCGGTCTGACTACAGGTATGTCTGGTAGGGCATCAGTAGGGATGGGCATCCTGTCGAGACCCCACCAAGACCCTTGCTGCCCCCACCCAGGACCCTCCAAGGGCTCTTTGGGGGACATCCTTCTTTGCCTTTTCCAGCTTCCGGCAGCCCCAGGCATTCCTCAGCTCGGGGGCCACATCGCTCCAGTCTCTGCCTCCTTCTTCATGCGGCCTTCCCTTGTGTCTCTTCTAAAGACACATGTCATTGGGTTGAGGGTCCACTCTAAATCCAGGCTGACCTCATCTTGGCCTCCGATGGGTATCGACCAGCCTTTAGCAAAGTTCTGGAAAGCCGAGGTTGCACAGGGGCCCTCCCAACACTCGTTGCTGTTTTGTGGAGTTTTCTCCATCAAAATCTGCGCTTGGTCCGGGCCAAGCACCTGTGTCTTTCGTGTTTCCGTCACGTTAACTCGAACACGGCGCTCTCTGCTGGGACTGTCCCCATCGGGGACGAGTTGGAACAAAGTTTCGGATTGCAGTGGCCACTGTGGGGCCTTTCATTGGACAGGGATCTAGAAACAAGAAAGAAAAAGGCTGTCACAGGGAGATCATCCTGTCTAAACAGACCATTTGGCCAAACACCTCTTTGTTTGTTTTAGACTTTGGGGCGTCTGTAACAGGGCTGGGCTCCGCAATCCACGGTTTGATGAGATTATCAAGGACCCAGATGAATGTTTGAACTGGGTGTAATGACTCTGTTTGTGCTTGCGTGCCTGTGCCAATGGGTTTTCCTCCACTGAAACTTCTCGGTCCTTTGACTGAGTGGAAATGTCATATCTGAAAAGGACTCCCCTCATTTCTTTTTTCTGTCTTTCTCCCTTTCCTCCTCACTTGGGAAACTTTAAAGACGATTTAATGGAAATGGCACTGTCTTTCCGCGCATGTTTTCAGAGCATCTCCTCCGGCTAATGGGACAAAATTGTCGAAAAGATACAAAACCCTGGGGGCGCCCGGGTGGCTCAGTCGGTGAAGCGTCTGCCTTCGGCACAGGTCATGATCTCACAGTTCGTGGGTTCGGGCCCCATGTCAGGCTCTGCACGGACAGCGCGGAGCCTGCTTGGGATTCTCTCTCTCTCCCTCTCTCTGCCCCTTCGCTGCTCTCTCTCTCTCTCACTCTGTCTCAAAATAAATAAACTTAAAAAAAAAATGCCACTGAATTTCACGTTGACTTGGGATTGTGGGACCCCGAACCCAAAGCCTAGTTGAGCTCTGATGAACCTGGGCCTGGACCTACAGAAAATAATGAGATAAGAAATGAGTGTTGTAAAAAAAAAAAAAAAAGAAATGAGTGTTGTTTTCAGCTGCTAAGTGTGTGGTCATCTGATGCGGCAGCAATGGAAAAGGAATTTGGTTTCTAAGTAAGGAAGAGATACAAAACGCCGGTCATTACACGTAATTATAATCTGCCTTTATTTTTTGCCATGTTTCTACTTCACACAATATGCACGCATCATATATATATACATACACACACGTATAATGTACTTGTGTGTGTGTGTATAATTTTTTTTTTTTTTGCCACCATTTCCTGCTTTTGCAAATATACGCAAGTCACTTTTGGGGGTAGCCGGATGATCAGCAGAGGGAACCTCTCTGTACTATTTTTGCAACTCCTTGTGGGTCTATAATCATAATCAAAATTAAAAATGGAAAAAAAACAAAACAAAACAGAAAGACCCGTTCATAATCATGTCTGAGCACAGGCAAACACAAGAACACCTTGCAAATCACAAAAACGGCCAGAAGTCTCCCTTCCTGGCTACCAGGAGAAACTGTTGCTACTCACAGTTATAGCCACAGGCTCCCCCGATTCCTCCTGGCCCCTGGGTAAAAATCAAGATGCCAAAACAGAGTCATCCCCCTCTTCCTCTTTGTGGCCGATCCAGAGCACAACTCTCCTTCCTTGAACCCAATAAAAATAAGCCCCTCCTTGCGCTCTGGTCCCCATGGTGTCTGTCTCCCTTGCCAAAAACCAACATACCCAGCATGGGGCGTCTCAGTGGCTCAGGTGGTTAAGCGTCCGGCCCTTGGTTTCGGCTCAGGTCATGATCTCAGGGTTCACGGGTTCAAGCCCCTCGTCATGCTCTGTGCTGACAGCATGGAGCCTACTTGGGATTCTCTCTTTCTCCCTCTCTCTTTGCTCCTCTCCGACTCACACTATCTCTGTGTCTCTCAAAATAAACTTCAAAAAAGAAAAAACAGGAAAGGAAAGAAAAGAAAAGAGAAAAGGGGAGGGGAGGGGAGGGGAGGGGAGGGGAGGGGAGGGGAGGGAAGGGAAGGGAAGGGAAGGGAAGGGAAGGGAAGGGAAGGGAAGGGAAGGGAAGGGAAGGGAAGGGAAGAAAAGAAGCTGACATACCCAGCATGGTCCAACCAGAGCTTCCATGGCTTTCCTGGCCGGATCAGGCCAGGTCACTGAGGGAGGGTGCCATGGTCAAGGCTGCTGGCCTTCATCAGAGCCCAAAGTATTTTCAGAAGAACCCAATTTAAGGTTACTGTCCCTAAAATCCCCAAATTCTAGGAATCTGCCACTTAAAGACTCTAGATTCTTTTTTCTCTTAATTTGGAGTGAAATATACATCACATCCATTTTAACCATTTTTAAATGGTATTTAAAACCATTTTTAAATGGCCAGTGGTATTAAGTCCATTCACTGTGCTGTGAAACCATCACCTCCAGCCATCCATAGAACTTTTTCATTGTCGCAAACTGAGACTCTGTCCCCATTAAATACTAACTTCCCCTTTTCCTGGGTTGGTCAAGCTAAAGGTTTGTAAATTTTGTTTATCCTGTTGAGGAAACAGCATTAAATTTCATTGATCTTTCCTATCGTCTTTTTAGTCCCTGTTTCATCTATTTCCACTCTGATCTTTATGATTTCCTTCCTCCTGCTAATTTCAGGCTTTACCTGTTTTTCTAGTTCCTTTAGGTGTTAAGTTAGACTGATTACTTGTGATTTTTTTGGTTTGTTTTTTAAGGAGACCATGGACTGCTATGAATTTCCCTCTTAGAACCACTTTTGCTGCATCCCATAGATTTTGCTACAGTAAAACCTTGGACTGCAGGTAACTTGTTCTGCAAATGTTCTGTAAGACAAGCAAAAATTTCTAATAAATTTTAACTTGCTAAACGAGCGATATCTTGCCATACGAGTAGTACGTGATGCTGAAATGTCCCACGATTACAACTGAGTCAATGGTTCTTGAAATTCACTCTGCTATACAAGTGCTTTAGATTACAAGCATGTTTCAGGCTCACAAACCAAGGTGTTACTGTATGTTGTATTTCTATTTTCAATTGTCTCTACGTAATTTTTTATTTCTCCCTTGATTTCTTTGATGACCTATTTGTTGTTCAGCAGCATGCTGTTTAATCTCCACATTTTTTTAAGGTAGGCTTCATGCCCATTGCAGAATGCAATGCAGGGCTTGAGCTCACACCCCTGAGATCAAGAGTCGGATGCTTAACCGACTGAGCCACCCAGGCGCCCCAGTCTCCACATTTTTGTTTTCAGTTTTCTTCATATGACTGATTTCTAGTTTCATACCATTGTGGCAGGAAGAGATGCTTGATATGATTTCAGTCTTGAATTTATTGAGACTTGCTCTGTGGCCTAACATATGATCTGGAATGTTCCATAAATATAGCTTAAGTCCATCTGGTTTAATGTATCACTTAAGGTCATTGTTACTTCTGTGATATAGATATAGATATAGATATAGATATAGATATAGATATAGATATAGATAGATATATATATTGCATAATATTTATAAATATGTATCTTCTTGCTGAATTGGCCCTTTTATCATTATGTAATGCTCAAAACAATCTTGAGAAAGAAGAAAAACTCTATGCTCCTTGATTTCAAATTATACTACAAAACTGTAATAACCAAAACAGTATGGTGTTGGCATAAAAACAGACACACAGATCAATGGAACAGAATTGAGAGCCCAGAAATAAACCTACACATAGATGAACAGTTTGTTTATAAAAAGGAGTCGAGAGGGGCGCCCGGGTGGCTCAGTCGGTTGAGCGGCCGACTTCGGCTCAGGTCACGATCTCGTGGTCCGTGAGTTCGAGCCCCGCGTCGGGCTCTGTGCTGACAGCTCGGAGCCTGGAGCCTGTTTCAGATTCTGTGACTCCCTCTCTCTCTCTGCCCCTCCCCCGTTCATGCTCTGTCTCTCTCTGTCTCAAAAATAAATAAACTTAAAAAAAAAAATTTTTAGGGGCGCCTGGGTGGCGCAGTCAGTTAAGCGTCCGACTTCAGCCAGGTCACGATCTCGCAGTCTGTGAGTTCGAGCCCCGCGTCAGGCTCTGGGCTGATGGCTCGGAGCCTGGAGCCTGTTTCCGATTCTGTGTCTCCCTCTCTCTCTGCCCCTCCCCCATTCATGTTCTGTCTCTCTCTGTCCCAAAAATAAATAAAAAACGTTGAAAAAAAAATTTTTTTTAAAGGAGTCAAGAACATTTAATAGAGGAAGGACAGCCTCTTCAATCAACAGTGCTGGGGAAACTGGGCAGCCGCATGTAAAAGAATGAAACTAAACTGATATCTTACACTGTGCGCAAAAAGTAACTCCAGATGGATTAAAGATGTGAATGTAAGACCTGAAACCATAAAATTCCTAGAAGAAAACACAAGCGATAGGCTTTTCAGCAGCGGTCTTAGAGGTAGAGATGTGTCTGACTCCAAAGGCAAGAGAAACAAAAGCAAAACTAAACAAATGGGATGACATCGAACTGCACCGCGAAGGAAACCATCATCATAATGAAAAGGCGACCCACTGGACAGGAGAAGTTATTTGCAAATCATATGTCCAATAAATGGTTAATATCCAAAATATATAAAGAATTCATATAACTCAATAATTTTTTTTAATTTTTAATGTTTATTTATTTTTGAGAGAGAGAGAGGGAGAGAGCAGGGGAGGGGCAGAGAGAGAGAGGGAAACACAGAATACGAGGCAGTCTCCAGGCTCTGAGCTGTCAGCACAGAGCCTGATGTGGGGCTCAAACCCACGAACTGTGAGATCATGACCTGAGCCAAAGTCGGACGCTCAACCGACTGAGCCACCAAGGTGCCCCTCAACAATTTTTTTAAAAATGGGCTGAGGATGGGGCACCTGGGTGGCTCAGTCAGTTAAGCGTCTGACTCTTGATTTTGGCTCAGGTCATGATCTCACGGTTCGTGAGTTTGAGCCCCACGTCAGGCTCTACACCGTCAGTGCAGAGCCTGCTTGGGATCCTCTCTCTCCCTCTCTCTCTGCCCCTCCCCCACTCAGGCTTTCTCTCTCTGAAAATAAACTTAAAAAAAACAACAATACTAATTCCCCATTCCTTCCCTGCAACCCCCAGTCTACTTTCCCTCTCTACAAATATGACTACTCTAGGGGCCTGACATAAATGGAGATTTCACTCAGCATTATGTCCCTAAGGTTCATCCATGCTGTAGACTGCATCAGAATGTCCTTCCCTTTTTAAGACTGAATGATATTCCATGGGGCACCTGGGTGACTCAGTCGGTTAAGCGTCCGACTTCAGCTCAGGTCATGATCTCACGGTCCGTGAGTTCGAGCCCCGCGTCGGGCTCTGTGCTGACAGCTCAGAGCCTGGAGCCCGTTTCAGATTCTGTGTCTCCCTCTCTCTCTGCCCCTCCCCTGTTCATACTCTGTCTCTCTCTGTCTCAAAAATAAATAAACGTTAAAAAAATTTTTAAAAAAAGACTGAATGATATTCCAAGGTGTATATGTGTGTGTGTATATATATATATATATATATATATACACACTATATATATATATATATATATATATATATATATATATTTTTATATATGTGTATATATATATACACTATATATATATATATTTCTCCGTGCATCTGTCAGTAGACATCTGGGTCACTTCCACCTTTTGGCTATTCTGAATAATGTTGCTATGTGTGCAAGAATCTGTTCGATATTTGCTTTCAATTCTTTCGGGGGTCTATCCCGAAATGGATTGCTGGGTCATGTGGTAATTCTGCATCTGATTGTTTTAGGAACTCTCATATAGTTTTCCATAGTGGCTATGATTCTTTTTTTTTATTACAGTATTTTACTTATTTATGATTGTTTGTTGGGGTGAAATTCGTATGACATCCAATTAACCGATTAAAGTGTACAATTCAGTGACATTTAATACATTCATGGTGTTGTGCAACGATCTTGTCCATCTGGTTCCAGAACGCTCCCATCTCCCCAAAAGGAAACCTCATGCCCATTAACAGCCACTCCCCATCCCCCTTCTTCAGTCCCTACAAGTACTAATCTGCTGTCTGTCTCTATGGGTTTGCCATTCTGGACATTTCTTTTCTTTTCTTTTCTTTTCTTTTCTTTTCTTTTCTTTTCTTTTCTTTTCTTTTCTTTTCTTTTCTTTCTTTCTTTCTTTCTTTCTTTCTTTCTTTCTTTCTTTCTTTCTTTTTTTTTTTTGATGTTTATTCATTTATTTTTGAGGGAGAGACACAACACAACAACAAGCGGCAGAGAGAGAGGGAGACAGGATCCGAAGCAGGTTCCAGGCTCTGAGCTGTCAACGCAGAGTCCGACAAGGGGGCTCGAACCTACAAACCAACAGTTACCTGGCCTTTGCTTCCTGGCTTTCTTCACTTGGCGTGATGTTTTCAAGGTTTGTCCGTGTTGTGCCCTGTGTCGGTACTCCGTTCTTTCTTTATGATGAAGGCTGAAGATTCTGAGTCCGTGGCCCAAGCTCTGAGTGGGGCGTGTTCTCCCACCACGGGACTCCTGGCCCAGAATCTCCGGCCTGGAGAGAAGCCCCGGGTCCTGCTGTGTGCAGCCTCGGGGGGACACACGCCTCTCCTCCTCCTCCTCCACGCCAGCTGTGGGCTCTGTCCCTGCCTAAAGGGCATATGGGGCCTCTGCAGGCGTCTTGTCTTGAAAACAAATGTTTGAGCAAGGACTGCATTTAGCAAACACGCTGCACCTTTCTGTGGATGGTGGTGACCCCAGGTGGGCTGGGGTGGGGACCAGACTTCGATGGGTGACCAGGGCTATTGGGAACACAGAGCTGCTATTTGCTTTCTGGGGTTGACCCTTCTTCCCAATAAGAGTAATCTGTGGGTTCCCTGAAGCCCTTGCACACCTCGGGTGTGGGGAACAAAGGCAAAAGGAAATGTAGATAAAATTACATTTCCTTATAACCTATAGCCCATTGACAAAGACTTGAGGCAGACGGGGGTGGGGGGGTTGGGGGGGTATAACCCTCCTCCAAGACCTTCCAATCTTCGCGTTAATGCCTCACTAGAGATAAAAACAACCTAGCCTGACAGTAGCTAGGCCTGCAGGATCCCAGAAGTCTTTGACATTTGGAAATTCTTTTTTTTTTTTTTTTTTTTTTTAAATTTTTTTTCAATGTTTTTTATTTATTTTTGGGACAGAGAGAGACAGAGCATGAACGGGGGAGGGGCAGAGAGAGAGGGAGACACAGAATCGGAAACAGGCTCCAGGCTCCGAGCCATCGGCCCAGAGCCTGACGCGGGGCTCGAACTCACGGACCGCGAGATCGTGACCTGGCTGAAGTCGGACGCTTAACCGACTGCGCCACCCAGGCGCCCCTGACATTTGGAAATTCTTCTGGAGACTTCCACTCTCCCTCCCCCAACTCCAGAGTGTATCATCAGTGGCCCCTCCCCACCCCAGCGCGGTTCTTCCAGTTCTTTCTGCCCGAGGTCCTCTCCTCATGCTTTAGTACAAACACACTCAGTATTTTAATTAAAAAGTTCTAAATTTAAATGTAAAAAATTTTGATTTAAATTAACAAATTGTTAAATTTCATTTCAATTTCATTTCACAAATGTTAAATTTCATCTCACAAATGTTAAATTTCATTTCACAAACGTTAAATTTCATTTCAATTTCATTTCACAAACGTTAAATTTCATTTCACAAATGTTCAATTTCATTTCACAAATGTTCAATTTCATTTCACAAACGTTAATTTCATTTCAATTTCATTTCACAAATGTTAAATTTCATTTCACAAATGTTAAATTTCATTTCACAAATGTTAAATTTCATTTAAATTTCATTTCACAAATTTCAATTTAAATTTCATTTAAAAATTTTAAATTTAAATTTAAACATTAAAAAAAAAGCCCACCTTTTTGTACCAAAACATCTCAAGCGTTCTTTTCTTTTCTTTTCTTTTTTAATGTTTATTTGTTTATTTTGAGAGAGAGAGAGAGAGAGAGAGAGAGAGAGCGAGCATGAGCAGGGGAGAGGCAGAGAGAGGGAAGGAGAGAGAATCCTAAGCAGGCTCTGGGCTGCCAGCGCAGAGCCCCATGGGGTGGAGGGGGGGCTCGATCTCTCGTGAGATCATGACCTGAGCTGAAATCAAGAGACAGACGCTTACCAAACTGAGCCACCCAGGCACCCCTCAAGAACTCTTTCTTGACCGCTCGCTCCTGAACCTCACTTCAAATCACGTCATTCTCACCTCTTGCCCCGATAGTAGCCCAGTCTGGTGCCTCTTTCCCTACATCAAACATGGGCCTCCACCAGGAACCCCGGGTTGGCGCTCCTCAGAGCCTGTGGCCAGTCATCCCGGCAATGCCTTTGGTCAAGGGCAAGGGCAATGCCTTTATGGCCCCCAGATCGATCCACCTCCTTAGAACACACACCCATTGTTACGACCTGGAATGTGAATCTCCAAGAGACCGAGTCCAAGAGACCGAGAGCCCCCCCCCCCCCCCCGGCTGAGCCGGCAAACAGCAAAATCAGGATTTGAACTCTGCTCTGCCTGGCTCTAAGTCCAGAGCCCTCGATGTCTCACTGGGAGTGGGCGTGAGGAGGGGAAGGGGATTCCAGAGGCTTCATGCTACCAGATGGATTTTGTTCTGAGGGCAGTAGGGAGCTATGAAGGATGTGTGAGCTGGGGAGGGAGGCTGGGTGTCAGATCCCTCGGGAGTAGAGAAGCAGGGCAGAGGCCGGAATGCAGGGAGTGGAGACCAAGGGGCTGTTTCAGAATCTGGGGAAAGAGGATCTGGGATCCACAGGTGCTGAAGGTGGGCAAGAGGGAGGCTTGTCCACGTGTCTGGCTCCAGTCCAAACACCCTCATTCCCTAATACCCGTGAGTCCAGATCCCTCCAACACTGTTCATACTTCCCTCCCGATGGTGTTGCTGTTTTTCTTGATTTCATCAAACATGGGAGCCGTAGGGGGCTACAGAGTTTCATAATAAGCGTTCCAGAACAATCTGGCTCTCTAAACTTCATATTGTGTGATAAAAAGATAACAGGAAAATTCAAGTTTTTTAAGAAGTCAAGAGATGAATCAGATTTATAATTACTGCCCAGGAAACATTTCTGTGATTTACTCTTGAAAAGAAAACAGTAAATTTCAGAGCAATGTGAATATGACCCAGTAGGCATTTTAAAAAAAAACAAAGAAAGAAAGAAAAGAAAATCTTTCCCTCTCGTGATCTTTTTTTTTTTTTTCCATGATGTAGGAGCCCTGTGTTGCTGGGACAACAAAGAGGTTGACCTGCTTTTTGAGTGACCTGTTGCCAGGTCAGGATTTGGAGAAAGTGATGTGGATGACCCAGACAGGGGCAGCAACTGACAGCAGGTTGCACAGCTCTTTCGTTGAGAGTCTAGACTGTGGGTTGGGATGGTGTGAGGTCAGCTGCCTCCTCGGTCCTCAGGGGCTGCTGATTTAGGGGGAATCCCAGATTCCAGCCCCAGTCTGAGACCTGGCCCCAAGGAGGACAGGATAGAGGGGCTCGCGGGGGGGTCCTTTATCCTTGCCTTGCTCTGCCCCCAGGTGCGCCTGGAGCCAACTGAGCCTGAAGCTGACCCAAGTTGTCGCCCGGAGGAGGAGGCTGGTGGGGTTGTACCAGTGGAAACTTACCTGCCTCCCACCAGGTCCCGTCTTTTGCTCCGTCTGGCTTCTTGACAAGTCTCACAAGAATCTCAGCAAGAATCTGGGGCCTCTGTTGGCCTCAGCTGCGGATGCCAAGATCAGCGGGGCGGGGGAGACTGAGCCAAGCCGGAGGCCCTGGGGTGTCAGGGAGGTGGGGAGCTTTGTGGCTGGCCCCTCCCCCCCTCAGTAGACTCAGTCAACAGTACTAAGGGATGGGGTTAGAAGGTGAGCAGGGAGCAGAAGTCCAGGAGCTGGGTAACCTGGAGAAGGAGCAGCTCGGGGAAGGGGGCTGGGGAGGTGCTGAGTTGAAGTCACCTGGTTAAGCTGATGCAGATGTTCTGAGCAGACCCTCCCCCACACTCCGTAGGGATCAGCACAGCTGCAGGGTAAGCAGATGCCAGGAAGGGGTCAGGAGCCTGGCTGCTTGAAAAAATGCTAAATAAAATATCAGCAAATTGAGTGCAGCTGTACTCTAAAGGACACCATACCAGGGGGATGCAGATTTTTTTTTCCCCCCTAAAAAGGCAAGGAAAGTTCAGCCTCAGAAAGCCTCACTTACTCAATGGAGAGATGAAAGGAGAAAAATATCAAATGATCATCATCTCACTGGGCTGCAGAAACATTGGATAACATTCAGCAACCACCTCTGATTTTTTTTTTCCAAGTTCTTAGTTGATGGTGACTAGGAAAAAAATTAGTCTGATCAAAGATCATGATTGGAAAGCAATCATCTGCCTCGTGTCGGACGGTGAAACAGAAGAGGTAACCTAGCCCGGGACGAGGCTGGAACGCCCACAGTCATGGCTACTCTTAAATGCTGATGCAGAAGCACTGGCCAAAGTAATAACGTAAGAAAAACAATTGAAACCCGATGATACTATCATCCACAGAAAATCGGAAAAAAATCAACAAACAGAAGGGTTTTGTAGGACAGTAAAATTATTCTGTATGATACTGTAGTGGTGGAGACAGGACACTGTGCATTTGTCAAAACATATGGAATATACAACACAGAGTAAACTGTGGGCTTCAGTTAATAATAATGTACTAGTACTTGATGAGGGAAACAAAAGCAAGAAAAATGTAGTGTTTTTTTTTTAATATTTATTTTTGAGAAAGAGAGACAGAGCGTGAGTGGGGGAGAGGCAGAGAGAGAGGGAGACACAGAATCGGAAGCAGGCTCCAGGCTCCGAGCTGTCAGCACAGAGCCCGACGCGGGACTCAAATCCACAAACTGTGAGATTGTGACCTGAGCTGAAGTCGGACGCTTAACCAACTGAGCCACCCAGGTGCCCCTTAAAGTAATTTTTTTACATTCATTTACAGGGCACCTGGGTGGTTCAGCCGGTTAGGCATCTGACTTTGACTCAGGTCATGATCTCCTGGTTCATGAGTTTGAGCCCCGTGTCAATCTCTGTGTTGACAGTTCGGAGCCCGGAACCCGCTTCGGATTATGTGTCTCCCTCTCTCTCTGCCCCTTCCCTGCTCACACTCCGTCTCTATCTCAAAAAATAAATAAACATTAAAAATTCTTTAAAATAAGTAAATAAATAAAAGTGTTTTACTTACTTATTTTGAGAGAGAACACGAACACGAGTAGGGGAGGGACAGAGAGGGAGAGGGAGAGAGAGAGAATCCCAAGCAGGCTCCACGCTTGGTGCTGGGCCTGACATGGGGCTCAATTTCATGACTCCGGGATTATGATCCTAGCCCAAATCAAGAGTCAGATACTTCAGGTAAGCAACTGACTCTTGGTTTTGGCTCTGGCCATCATCTTGCAGTTTACGGGTTTGGGCCCTACTCAAACTTGGGGTTCTTTCTCCCTCTCTCTGCCCCTCCCTCATCTCTCTCTCTCTCTTAAAAAAAAAAAAAAGAGTGAGTCAGACGCTTAACCCACTGAGCCACCCAGGTGACCCATCACCAACACTCCTAACATGAGTAAACCACTTGGCACATAGTACATGCTCAGTAAATGTCAACCATTTCAACATAGCCTTTATTTTTTTTTTTTTTTTAGAGAGAGAGAGTGGGTGAGAGTGGAGGGAAAGGGGCAGAGAGAGAGGGAGAGAGAATCTCAAGTGGGCTCCACACTCAGCACAGCCAACACAGGCTTGATCTCATGAGCCCAGCATCACGACCTAAGCTAAAATCAAGAGTCAATCACTCCAATGACTGAACCACCCAGGTGCCCCTCAAAATATTCTTCTATTTTGATTATAAAAATGAATGACTTTAAAAATTAAAAATATGCTATGGAAAAGGACATCCTACGTATACCATCTTGACTTTTTTTTTTTTTTTAGAGATATTCTTTTTTGGTTTTGCTTTTTGTTTTTAGTTTATTTTGATAGAGAGAGTGGTGGGGAGGGGCAGAGAGAGAGGGCGAGAATCCCAAGCAGGCCCCTTTTTGTCAGCACAGAGCTGGGCACACGGCTCGATCCCACGAACCTTGAGATCATGTCCCAAACTGAAATCAAGAGTCAGATGCTCAACCAACCGACCCTCCCAGGCGCCCCCATCTTGACTCTTTTTGAACATAGAATAGTCGTGTTCTACTGGAAATAATTTTGCTCCCCTGGGGACACTGGCAATGTCTGAAGACATCTCTGGTTATCCCAGCTTAGGGGGAGGGACAGTGGGTGGAAGCCAGGAAATTCTTCTCAACACCCTACAACCCACAGGATGGCACCCACAATAGAGGACTATTCAGCATGAAACGTCAACAGTGCCATGGCTGAGAAATTCTGACAGTGACTTTTTTTTTTTAAATCTCAGTGACACTTGATTTTTTAATTTTTATTTTAGAGAGAAAGACCAGGGGAGAGGGGCAGAGGGAGAGAGAATCTCAAGCAGACTCTATGCTCAGCATGGAACCTGACACAGGGCTTGATCTCACGACGCTGGGATCATGCCCTGAGCCAAAGTCTAGAGTCAGATGTTTAACTGACTGAGCCACCCAGGGGCCCCAAATTCAGCTGCATTTTGATGTGCTAATAATGAACATTATTGAAAAAAAAATTGAGAAAGCAATTTCATTTACAATAACATTAAAAAGAAGAGGGGCGCCCAGGTGGCTCAGTAGGTTAAGCATTCAGCTCTTGATTTCGGCTTAGGTCATGATCTCTCGGTCATGAGATCGAGCCCCACCTTGGGTTCTGTGCTCGGCATGGAGCATGCTTGGGATTCTCTCGCTCCTTCTCCCTCTGCCCCTCCCCCACTTGCATGCACAAATGTGCACACGTTCTCTCTTTTCTCTCTCTCTTAAAAAAAAAAAAAAAAAAAAAGAATAAAATATTAGGAAAAACTTAGCCAAGGAAGTGAAAGACTTGTACACTAAAAACTACAAAATGTTCCTGAAAGAAATTTAAAAACATAAATAAATAGAAAGATGTCCCACGTTCATGCACTGGAAGACTTAAACTTGTTAAAATATCAATACTACCCAAAGTGATCTACAGAGCCAATGCAATCCCTATCAAGTTCCAGTAGTGTTTTTTTTTAAGAAGTAGAAAAATCTAAATTAAAAAAAAAAAACTATCATTAATTTCATATGGAATCTCAAGGGATCCCCAAACAATATAATAGACGTTGTGATATTGAGATTCATTATATATATATATATATACACACACACACACACATATACATATACATATATATGTGTGTGTGTGTGTGTATATATATATATATATATATATAGTCATTCAGATGACCAAAAAATATATATATATATATTTTTTTTTATATGATCATAGTTGATTTTTTTTTAATTTTTTTTTAACGTTTATTTATTTTTGAGACAGAGAGAGACAGAGCATGAATGGGAGAGGGTCAGAGAGAGGGAGACACAGAACCCGAAACAGGCTCCAGGCTCTGAGCCGTCAGCACAGAGCCCGATGCGGGGCTCGAACTCACGGACCGCGAGATCATGACCTGAGCCGAAGTCGGCCGCTTAACCGACTGAGCCACCCAGGTGCCCCTATATTTATTTTTTTAATGTTTATTTATTTTTGAGAGAGAGAGAGAGTGTGAGCAGGGGAGGGGCAGAGAGAGAGAGGGAGACACAGATTCCAAAGCAGGCTCCAGGTTCCGAGCTGTCAGCATGGAGCCTGGCCTGGGGCTTGAACTCACGAACCACGAGATCGTGACCTGAGTGAAAGTCAGGTGCTTAACTGACTGAGCCATCCAGGCATGCCTAAAAAATTTTTTTTTTGATGTTTCTTTATTTTCGAGAGAAAGAGAGTGTGAGCGGGGGAGGGGCGGAGAGAGAGGGAGACACAGAATTCGAAGCAGGCTCCGGGCTCTGAGCTGTCAGCAGAGCCCGACGGCGCAAGACTTGAACTCACGAACCGCGAGATTGTGAGCTGAGCCACAGTTGGACGCTTAACCTACTGAGCCACAGAGGCGTCCCTAAAACGTTAATTTTTTACGTTGTCTATATTTTACCACAAAAAAAAAGAAAGAAAGAAAGAAAAGAAAAGAGGGATGCCTGGGTGGCTCAGTCAGGTAAGCGTCCGACTTCAGCTCAGGTCATGATCTCACAGTCTGTGAGTTCAAGCCCCACGTCAGGCTCTGTGCTAACAGCTCAGAGCCTGGAGCCTGCTTGGGATCCTGTGTCTCCCTCTCTCTCTCTGCCCCTCCCCTGCTCGTATTCTGTTTCTCTCTCTCTCTTTCTCTCTCAAAAAAAAATTATAAGCATTAAAGGAATTTTTTTAATGTATAATTTTGATTGGGGTGCCTGGGTGGCTCAGTCGGTTGAGCGTCTGACTTTGGCTCGGGTCACATCTCGCGGTCCGTGAGTTCGAGCCCCACGCTGGGCTCTGTGCTGACAGCTCGGAGCCTGGAGCCTGCTTCCGATTCTGTGTCTCCCTCACTCCCCGCCCGTCCCCCACTCATGCTCTGTCTCTCTGTCAAAAATAAACGTTAAAAAAATGTTAATGTATAACTTTGATAAATCAAAACTACAAATTCTGCTCTGCCAAAGGTCATCTTTAGCGACTGAAGAGGCAAGACACAAGCTGGGAGAAAATGTTGGCAACCCACATGGCTAACAAAGGACTTGCATTCAAAACATAAAAGGAATCCTTACGATAATGAGAGAATAAACAACGCAGTTAAAAAATGGGCAAAAGGTTTGAATAGCCGCTTCGCCAAAAACACATGGATAAGCAACAAGCACATAAAAAGATGCCCAACAGAGGCGCCTGGGTGGCGCAGTCGGTTAAGTGTCCGACTTCAGCCAGGTCACGATCTCGCGGTCCGTGAGTTCGAGCCCCGCGTCAGGCTCTGGGCTGATGGCTCGGAGCCTGGAGCCTGTTTCCGATTCTGTGTCTCCCTCTCTCTCTGCTCCTCCCCGTTCATGCTCTGTCTCTCTCTGTCCCAAAAATAAATAAAAAACGTTGGAAAAAAAAAAAAAGATGCCCAACACCATTAGTCATTAGAGAAATCTAAATCAAGACCGTGGTTGTAGACCACCCGCGAGAATGACCAAAATTAGAAGGATGAACCATACTAAGTGCTGGTGAAGGCGTGGAACAATTGGAACTCTTTCCACGTTGCTGGCAGTTCGGCAGTTTCTTTCACACACGCTCACCGTAGACTCTGGCCATTTCACTCCCGGGTATTTAACCAAGAGCGATGAAAGCAGGGTCCACACGAAGGCATGTATGTGAATGTTCACAGCAACTTTATTTGTCACAGCCCCCAGATGGAAACAACCCAAGTGTTCCTTAACCGCATGTGAAACGGAAAGGGAAACTGCGTTTAAAACAGTTGGGAGGCCAGAAGAGGGCGCTCTGACGCCTTACCAACTCATTGTCAATGGCGGCCCTTCAAGGGGAAGAAGCCACCTTGCATTTTCCAGCAGGAAGGAGCTTACTCTACTACCCCTGCAGGAGGAACCGCCAGTGAGAAACAGACCATCACCACCCTGAACCCTCACTTTTCCCCAACCCCTCCCCACTTCTTTCTTTTTCTCTACAAAGTAATGTTCCGCTCCTTTGTCTTCTAGACTCGTCCACAGTCTTGCCACAGCTTGCGAGTCCCGAATTGCAATTCCTCTGCCGTTCCCAAATAAGCCCATTTTGCTGGTAAAATAACGGACTGCTTCGTTTTCAAGGCTGACACGGTGAATGGATGAACGAGCTGGGGCTTGAGCTTCAGCAAAATGAGAAGGAACGAACTCCTGATACATCCAGCCTGGCTGGATCTCGAAAACCTCAGACCAGCTTGTTCTGCCTTAGCCCCTCCTGCCTCTTTCACCCCCACGTTGGGCTGTGCTCTGAGCAAACACCCCCAACCGGTGGAAAGGCCGCTTCCCGTGCTGCTCAGTCATTGGTTTGAAATTGGTAATGGTCCCTTTTAAGTCCAAATCCAAAGGTCTCCGGAAAACAGCCTGTACAGAGGGCCAGGTCTCTGAGGGGTGGAGAGAGACCAGATCTGGAAGCATGTGTTAATTTCCTGTGGCTGTCATAGCTTAAAATAATAGACATTTATTCTCTCACGGTTCTGGGGGCCAGAAGTCCAAAATCAAGATGTTGGCAGCCTGTGCTCCTTCTGAAGACTCTAGGAGAGAATCCCTCTCTTACCTTTTCCCTGGCTTCCGGTGGTTCCAGCAATCCTTGGTGTCCCTTGCCTGGTAGATGTGTCCATTTCTGTGTCCATCTCTGCCTCGGTGTCCATGTGGCTTTCTCCCTATGTGCCTCTTCTCTTCTTATAAGGACGCAGACATTGGACTGAAGGCCCACCCTAATCCAGTACGACCTTATCTCAATCTAACTAGGTACACTTGCCAAGACTCTATTTTCAAATAAGCTCACGTTCTGAGGTTCTGGGTCTTCAATTTTGGGGACACCCTATGGAAATGAGCCAGGGATGCTCCCTTGGGGACCAAAGGAGCCGCAGCAGTTGTGTGGGCAGAGGTGAGTGCAGCCAGCTTTCAAGAGGCCACAGCAACCCCAAGGCGCAGGTGCAAGGACAGTGTGGAGACTGGCAGGGTCCAGGCACAAAGAGCGGTGAGGAAGGGGTGCTTTAAGAGCAAGTCAGAAGGGGAGAGAAGCTAGGGGTCAGGAAGGGCAGCACAACGCACCCCGATGTGGCAATTATTACCTTGCTCTGTTGCTTTAAATACTCGGGTTTATTCATTCACAGGCTTGGGTCAAGAGACCCTGAGACTCACACTCAGATCTGACGGAGGACAGCGGAGGCAACAGCCAGCATGATTTTTCAGAGAGCACAGAACATCAAGCGTCAAAGTCCGTTTATTTGATGTGCATGGAGTAAGTCTCTAACCAAAGTCAAGAGCATCCCCAGCACGTGGGTTTGCCCAACCTAAGTGACCCTGTTCACCGGTGACAAGTTGGCAATGGAGCGTCAGCTTCACGCAGCTCCCAGGCCTGTCCCTGCCCAGACCCAACTCGCTGTGTGACCTCAGGAAACCCCACTAAGCCTTAGTGTATTCCTCTGGGAAGGGGGCTCATGGTTCTTAGTAGATGCGATGGATAGTGTCCAAGCGCAAAGAAGAAGATTGAAAACGCTATTTCTCTTTTATCCTCACTTCTTGCTCCCAAGGTCAAGGGCCATATGATGTCTGACCCTTCAAAGGGAGGAAAACAGAGAGGTGAAGGAGGAAGAGCTGGTGCCCAACTCTCAATGAATCTCTAGTTTGCTCTGTGACCTTGGTCAAGTTGTCGTCCCTTTCCAGACCTCAGTTTCCCCATCTGTGAAATGGGGTGCAGGGGGTTGTGCCTGAGGACCTTCAAAATCCTTGCTAAGGTTCAGACATGTTCCAGAGGAGCCCCGGAGACTTTCTCAGACCCTCATCTTGGGCCTGGAGTTTTCCCATGTTGTCCAGAGGGGACTCCAACATCTTTCCATTGAACGTGGAGAAAAATCTGGCTTCGTTTTGGGGGAGCAGGCAAGGGTGCAGCACCTAAGACTAGGGACTGGCTGGAAGAAGGGGGCTGGATGAAATGACCTCCTAAAGGCAGGGCTTCACCTCTTTCCGTAGGGCGGGACATTCAGTCCCAAACTCATTTGCATAGGACACAGTCCAGCCAATCGGAGCCCGAGGCTATGCTCCTGTGGCCTGGGAGTGGCCCACCCTGAGGTTCCATCCCAGGAACCTGCGGGGTTCAGTGGTCAGTCGCCTGCTGGCTCAGAGGTGGGTCTCCCGAAGGTCCTGGCCATGGTCATGTCCACTGCTGGGGGTCTGGGAGCCGGCTCCCTCCACCTCCTTCTGCCCCAGGAAGAGCAGATGGTCCTCATCACTGGGCAAGAAGTCAGGAGGCCTCTTGGCTCCAGGGGGCAGCTCCTCAGCACCCTGGAGGGGAGAGAGAAGAAATCCCATTCAGAGACCCCATTCTGCTGGGTCAGCTCATCCCACAGATGGGATCACTGAGAGCCTAGAAGGAGACCTGGGGAGGGTCGCACAATTGTCCCCTTGGTCAGTGCATCAGCCAGTCCTGTCCCTTCTGCCTCCAAAGTCCCCATCCACTTCTCTCCCCCAATGCCCAGGCGACCTATAGTCCAGGCCGTTAAAGCTTGCATGGATCCATACCTCCCTCTCTCTCTGACTTTCTGCCTGCTCTCCTTTCAAGAAAATAAATATTTCCCTTCAGCAGCTGGAAGGAGCTTTCAAAACACTCCAGCCAAATCCCTTCCCTCTCCATACCTCCCCCTTTCAAGCTTCTGGCCTCAGCCTTTGCACCTGCTGTGCTCTCCATCAACAATGCCCTCCCCCCAGATCTTCTGCAGGCTGGCTCCTCCTCCCTGTGGGCTCTAGCTCTTACCTCTTCCAAGAAGCCACCCTCATCACAGGACCCTGTTTTATTGTCCTCGTGACCTGCTGAGATCCTACTCATTTCTCAGTTCAGCTTTCCCCTGCTCCTCCTAGACAGTGGACTCGAACCCCAGCCCAGAATAGGCCTGGGGACACAGCAAGTGTGTAAGAAATGAGAAAATGAAACAGGGATTCCAAAGCAGGGGCGGGTCTGGATCAGGGACAGCATGTTCCAAATTCAGGGCATTCACATAGTAACCACATGGCTTTGGCTGAAGTTGGTCTACTCCCTGTTGTGTTTCTTAGGTAAGATTTTCTCTAAGTTGACTCACTTCTGAATTAAGTAATTTTATTTACAGGAGGGACTTTGCATCAACACCCTAAAGGCAAACCAGTTTCACCTGCCATAGATTGAAACTAATTGTAAAAATGATACAAGGAAATGAACAGTATGAAATTCTGCTCAGTCTTTGCTAAGGGAATAATAAAAAGTGTTGAAGACACATCACCTCTCAGTGGAGGCTTTCCACTGGAGGTAACAAGAGGTTGAGAAAGATAGTGACTCACCATGTCCCTCCCCTGAATTATGGCCATGCCCAGAGCACCCGAAGTCATTTCACTGCCCTTCCCCCTGCTCTGGTAGCCAGCCCTGTGACTGACCTTCCCCAAGCTGTCATCCAAGGTAGCCGCTTCTTCCTTGGGGGCCACCGATGCTGTCTGTCGTGCAAGGTCCCACCACAGCAGCCCAGGACCCAAGGCACTGCGCTTGGTGGGGCCTGAGGGAAATGGGGGTATTTAGTGACAGGGAGGGGGAAGGGAGACACTGATGGGTCCCAATCTCGGGCTCAGTAATGACCCACTGGGTGCCCTGGCAAGCCTCTGCCCTTCTCTGGGCTTCAGTTTTCTCATCTGCACAGTGAGGGGATGTAATACATCAGTGGGTGGCTGGGCTATTTCCCCAGCATCTAGAGTGACGCCTGGCACAGAAAAGGGCTCAGTAAAGCCCAGATGAGTGTCACGTCTGAGACACAGGAAGCAAGAACAGGTACTGTGATCATATTGATTTCTCTGGATCTCTCTCCACTTCTCGGTGGCATTCAGAATTCCAGGAGGGACACGGAGTCGCCAAGGCCCTGACGAGAAGAGATTTCAGCACAATGGACAGCGTCTCAAGCTCCACCCCACGACCTCTAGCAAAGACTTCGTTTTGGAGGCAGAGGAGGGACTAGAGTCAGGCAGAAGGGGGGAGGGGGTGCCTCAGTTTCTGCCTTTGCAACATGGGACAAGCCCTGCGAAGTGCGGGGTTGTCCCGAAGACGACACAGCATAAAGGCTGCAGATGCATCCAGCACGCGGTGGCCATTTGGCTGACAGGAATGTCCTTCCTCTTCTCCCTGCCCGGTGGGTCCTGGAGGCAGACGGATGCGCAAGGTGATCTCGGAGAAGGGCATACACCTTGCTTACCTGTCAAGCAGCTGACGAGGGCTCCAAACAGCACAGTGCTCAGCGTTCCCAGGGCACCATAATAAAGATAGGAAATGGCGTAGAAGCTGTCAGCTAAGGCGGGTCGACCGGGGTCCATTTCAGGGCTGGGGGTGTGAGAGGCAGGCATGAGTCCAAATGCCACTCCCAATCTGTTCTAGCCCAGTCTTCCATTACTGCCCACTCAGATGTGTGCAGTGGTCACTTCTCTTTCCCTCCTGCTAACGCACTGCCTGCCACCCACAGGTGTTCTCTACACACAGCCAGAGGGAGCGTTACTAAAAGGTAACTCAGATCACCTCCCGCCACTGCTCCCCACCCTCTGTGGCTCCCTAGGACCCTCAGAATCTACCCAAATTAAACTCTTAGAAGAAAACATAGGTGTGTGCCTCTTTGTGACCCTGGATCAGGTCATCGTTTCTTAGCTCTGACACCCAAAGCACAAGCAACCCAGGAAAACGTAGATAAACGACTTCATCGAACCCCGAAACTTTTGTCCATCAAGAGGATGGAAAGACAGCCCACAGAGTGGAAGAAAATATTTGCAAATCATACATCTCATAAGGATCTAGTGTCCGGACTACGTACAGATTTAAAGAATATACAAATTACCACTCGACCATAAAAAAGAAATGACCCACTTAAAAAACAGGCAAAGGGTTTGAATAGGCATTTCTCAAAACAAGGTGTAAAAATGGCTAATAAGCGCATGAAAATATGGTCTATCATTAGTCATTAGGGAAATGCAAATCAAAATTACAATGATTAGGGGGTGGAGAGATGAGCGAAACAGGTGGAGGGGAGAGGGAGGTACAGGCTTCCAGTATATTAAAAACCACTGAGATGTACGCTTTTTGTTTTGTTTTGGTTTGGCTTTCGTTTTTGCTTTAGGAGGAGAGAGAGAGACAGAGAAAGCACATGAGTAGGGGAGAGGGGCACAGGGAGAAAGAGCAGAGAGAGAGAGAGAGAAAATCTCAAGCAGGCTCCACATCACGGGGTTCGATCCCATGACCCCGGGACCTGCAGCACCCAGGTGCCCCAAGTTGTACACTTTAAAAGGGTGAATTTTATGGCATTTGAATTATATGTCGATGTTTATACAACCCTATTTTAGTGAGTAATATTAGGAAAATAACTATTATGTTTTAGGTAAAAGAAAGTTTTGATTTATAATCTAAACTTCTATAGTTTATGTTTTTAATTTACTTTTTAGAGATTTTATTTTATTATTTAAAACAACGTTTTTAAAGCGTATTTATTTATTGTTTGAGAGAGAGAGAGAGAGAGAGAGAGAGAGAGAGAGAGAGAGAGACAGCACCAGGTGTGGAGGGGCAGAGAGAGAAGAGAGAAAATCCCAAGCAGGCTCTGTGCAGTCAGCACAGAGCCCAAAGTGGGGCTCAGTCTCATGAACCATGAGATCGTGACCTGAGCTGAGATCAAGAGTCGGACGCTTCGGGGCGCCTGGGTGGCTCGGTCGGTTAAGCGTCCGACTTCGGCTCAGGTCACGATCTCACGGTCTGGGAGTTCGAGCCCCGCGTCGGGCTCTGTGCTGACAGCTCAGAGGCTGGAGCCTGCTTCCGATTCTGTGTCTCCCTCTGACCCTCCCCCATTCATGCTCTGTCTCAAAAATAAATAAACGTTAAAAAAAAAAATTAAAAAAAAAAAAAAGAGTCGGACGCTTAACCAACTGAGCCACCCAGGCACCCCCAGATTTTATTTTTAAGTAATCTCTATGCCCAACATGGGGCTTGAACTCATGATCCCAAGGTCAAGAGTTGCTCACATCACCAATGTGGCGATGGGCGAGCCAGCCAGACACGCCCCTAAACTTCGGCAGTTTAAAAATATTCATTGGGGGGGTGCCTGGCTGGCTCAGCCAGTAAAACATGTGACTCTTGATCTCAAGGTTGTGAGTGCGAGCCCCATGTTGGGTGTAGAGATGACTTACAAATAAAATCTTAAAAAAAAAAAAACCTGTTAAAAAAATAAAAGTCGGGGCGCCTGGGTGGCGCAGTCGGTTAAGCGTCCGACTTCAGCCAGGTCACGATCTCGCGGTCCGTGAGTTCGAGCCCCGCGTCGGGCTCTGGGCTGATGGCTCGGAGCCTGGAGCCTGTTTCCGGTTCTGTGTCTCCCTCTCTCTCTGACCCTCCCCCATTCATGCTCTGTCTCTCTCTGTCCCAAAAAAATAAATTAAAAAAAAAAAATAAAATAAAAGTCATCGTTAAATGATACTGCATATCTGCTCTTCTCTGTTCTTTATGAAAGATGAAATAAAGGTTAAAAGACTGACCAAAAAAACCCTACAATGAGATGTCATTTCACACTCACCAGGATGGCTAGAATTTAATTAATTTATTATCTTTTATTTTATTTTATTCTATTTTTTATTTTAAAAAATTTTTTTAACGTTTTTATTTATTTTTGAAACAGAGAGAGATAGAGCATGAACGGGGGAGAGTCAGAGAGAGAGGGAGACACAGAATCTGAAACAGGCTCCAGGCTCTGAGCTGTCAGCACAGAGCCCGACGCGGGGCTCGAACCCACGAACTGCGAGATCGTGACCTGAGTTGAAGTCTGACGCTTAGCCGACTGAGCCACCCAGGCGCCCCTATTTATTATTTTTTTTTAATGTTTATTTATTTTTGAGTGAAAGAGAGCGTGAGTGGGGGAGGCACGGGGGCGGGGACAGAGGATCCGAGGCTGGCTCTACACTGACAGCGGAGAGCCCGATGCGGGGCTCGAACTCACCAACCGTGAGATCACGCCCCGAGCTGAAGGCGGGTGCCCAACTGACTGAGCCACCCAATCACCCCAGGATTTTAAAGAATGGAAAACAACACGTCTTCTCCAGGATGCAGAGGAATTGGAACCCTCATGCAGCCGCTGTGGGAAACAGTCTGGTGGTTCCTTGAAAAGTCAAACGTAGAATTACTATGTGGGGTTGGGTGAGGGCACCTGGCCGGCTCAGCCAGAAGAGCCTGCAACTCTTGATCTCAGGGTGGTGAGTTCGAGCCCCACCTTGGGCATAGAGATTACTTAAATAAACACTTAAAAAGTAAAACAAAAACAAAAACAAAAGAATTACTATATGATCCAGCAGTTTCACTACTAGGTATAAACCAAGAGAAATGAAAACACATGTCCACACCAAGACTTGCACACAAACGTTCACAGCAGCACTGTTCGCAGTAGCCAAAAAGTGTGAACAACCCAGATGTCCAAGGGATAGGTGGTTAAACAAAATGTGGTCCGTCCGTACAGGGAATATTATTCAGCCCTAAAAAGGAATCAAGCCCTGATATGTGCTACAATGTGGACAAACCTTGAAAACATAAAAACAAACAAAAACAAAAAAACAACACCTTGAAAACACCGTGCTGAGTCAAAGTAGCCGGACGAAACAGGCCCTATGTTGGATAATTCCATGTACGAGAAATATCCAAAAAAGGCAGGTCCGTAGCAAAAAGGAGCAGATTAGGGGTGGCCAGGGGCTGGAGGGAGGGAGAAATGGGGAGTGACTGCTAATGGGTACGGGGCTTCCGTTTGAGGTGATGAAGATGTTCTTGACTTAATAGTGACGGTCGTATAACCTTGTGAATATACTAAAAACCACTTTTAAGTGGTTGATTTTAATTACACCTCAATAATATTTATGATAATAAAGAATCAGACCAAATTCTTCTGGCTGGACCTCATCTCCTAACCTTTCTCCTCCCACTAAATACCCCCCAACCTCACCAAACCTCACCATAGTTGGAAGGCACTACACTGAGGTGGCCTCAGGGCCTTTGCACTTTCCCTCTCTCCACTGGGAATGTCCTTCCCTCACCTCTTCCCAAGAAGATTCCTTCTTTTTTTTTTTTTTTTTATGTTTATTTATTTTTGAGAGAGAGAGAGTGTGAACAGGGGAGGAGCAGAGAGATAGGGAGACACAGAATCCGAAAGCAGGCTCCAGGCTCTGAGCTGTCAGCACAGAGCCCGAAGAGGGGCTGGAACCCACCAACTGTGAGATCATCACCTGAGCCGGAGTCAGACGCTCAAACGCCCCGAGCCACCCAGGCGCCCCAACACATTCCTCCTTCTCATTCGGTAACTCATTAAGAGCCCCGCCCCCAGGCACACCCTCTCAGGCCACGCCCACCCTCCAGACCAACCCGCTCACCTGGGGCTCTTGCTGGAGGTGTTGGTGGCCCGGAGCAGGCCCTGGAGGCCGGAGGTGTTGGCTGAGGGCACCGCACAGCCGGCGGCCGATGACGGCAGGACTCCCAAGGACTGAGCGCCGGGCGGGTACAGAGTGGCGCCCACCGCCACCCACAGCGAGAGCGCCAAGCCGGCGGCCAGCCCGGAGAGGACACCCTTGGGGACAGAGCCTACGTCAGGGGAGAGAAGCCTCTCCCCCTCCCAACCCTGTGCCCCGCCCGCCCCCACTCACCGGAGTGTTGCAGGCAGGGAGAAACATTCCCAGGATGAAGGCTCCAAGGAGGGGGCCGCTGATGACTCCCATTACGGTGAAGGAGCCCTGGGACAGTGGGTGGGGGCGGGGGAGCTGAGGGCAGCGCCACCCCACCTCTCCTGGCGTCAGTCACCCCGCTGGGAAAGCCAGACCTGAGGAATCCCACTGCGGGGCCTCGGGAGACCCCTCCCGGCTTCAGTTTCCCCAAAGGGGAGGGGACTCCCCGTTCCTGCCTCTGTCCCCTGCGTGGGAGGCAAAGACGGCTGATTCTCTGTCCTGACAAATTCCGGTCCCGCCTCCAAGCCACCGGCCGCCCACCTCCCACCTCAAGGTGCCACCAGCCAGGTGGCTGGCGGCAGAATGCATCAGGCCGGTGGCATCAGACAGAACCCAGTTCCGCCACAAAAAAAAGCTAGGGCCCTCTGCGGACTTCAGTTCAATGCGGGTGATGCCCCCCTCCTTGTGGGGATGGGGCTGGGCCCGGGAGGGGGGGCTCACCTGGAGGACGCCTCCCCCCAGCAGTGAGGACAGAGCCGCCACGGTGAGACAGGCCGAGCCGTAGATGAGTGCTGTAGCAGATGGGGATGTCACCCTCAGCAGGGAGATGCCCCCCTGCCCCGCCCCTGAGTCTCCCCCCTGCACACCCCCCACCCCGGAACTCACAGAGCCCCTTGGAGATCATTACGAGTCTCCGGGTTGTGATGCTCGGCAGCCGAGGCTTGATGAGGTCCTCTACGGTGACTGCGGCCATGGCATTGATGCTGGTGGATGCGGTGCTGGGGGCGGGGAGGGTGGCCATCAGGTCCCATCGAGGGACTGGCCACACACCCCCTGGGGGAGGCCCCGGCTGCTCAGGCCATCTGACTTCCCAGGACCCCACCCAGCCCAAGGACAGAGGCCTGGGTGACAGAATACCCCAAGAGCGGGGGAGGTGTCTACGGCCCCACCATCCCTGCCCCCAGACCTGAGACACCCCCAAGGGCGCAAGGATACCCTTGACCAAAGACACGAAGGACACGAGTTATCGTTACAGAGCCATCAATATTGGGGCACAGAGAACGGGTGCGTGGAGCAGGGGTGTGACAGAAGTCATGCAATATTTGAAAACACCAGAGGGCAGGAGCAGGGGACCACTTGGTCACAGCCGTGCCCTGGGATTTAGAACAGCAGTAGCATCAACATGTGTTTGGGGGAAGAAGGAAGGAAAGAAGGAAGGGAGAGGGGAGTCAGGTGGGGCCCTGAGCTGCCCACTGGGGACCAAGCAGGAGCTGTAAATGAAGGACACGCCCAGAACATTCTATCCCACAGGGGCTCAAATGTGGCCGGGGTTGCTCAGGACTGCTCACCTGAGGGTACCACTGTAGGCACAGGCCAGGAAGAGCCCGGGGACTCCTGGCAGGTCCTTGAAGATGTCCAGCACCAGCAGGGGCATGTACTGGGGGGAGGCAGGGGTCGACCTCCAGGACAGCAGCCCCCCAAGGACAGGGGATTCTGTCTGTCTTCACACTGCATGTCCCCGGGGCCTAGTGCAGCCCAGGCTCACAGCGGGCACTTGGTGTGTGTTTGTTGATTGACTGCATACACCCGAGGATAGTCACTGAGCCCCACCGCGCACAGAGCCCTGGGATCCCAGTGAGGCAGAGTCCCGTGTCATCTCCATTTTATTGACAAGGACAGTAAAGCTGACAGGTGCAGTCCTTGCCTGCGGTTGCACAGTCAGGCACAGTCCAGGATCTGACCCCAGGGGAGGACAGCAGGTGGGCTAGCCTTCCACCTTCTGCTAATTCTGAACGGACTCTGAACCAGGCATGGGTCCTGGCCCTGGTGCTGCCCCTGACGTGCCTGTGGACCTCGGGCAGTTGCTGCCCGCCTACTCCAGCCTCAGTTTCCCCATCTATAAAGTGGGGGCCGTGACAGCCTTGGCCTCATCGCATGTTGAAGGATTTTATGGGAGACCAACTGCTTGTGAAGGGAACAGCATGAGGCACAGAGTAGGTGCTTGGGACACGAGAGCTGGCGATCATTATTAATCTCAACACCGTCATTTCGTGCTGGACCACGGTCCTATCCCCTTGACATCCCTCAGGGAGTCTGACTCTAAATCTGAATGTGCCCCTCCCCTACTCACACCCTCCCCCCCGCCCCCTCCCCCCCAAACGCCACACTGCCTCATCTTCCCCACTCCTTCCAGATCCTCTTTCCTGCCCCTGGGCTTCTGTGCAGCCTCTTCTCTCTTCTACCCTCACCCCCCAGAGTGTAGAAATTCAGAGTGGGGGTGGGGAGGGTAGGAGTGGCCTAGGAGCCCGGGCCCCGACTTACCTGGTCTGGGGCAGAGATCCGCCCTGCAAGGAGAGGGTCGCAGTCTATATAGATCGTGAACATGATCACGCCACAGCCAGCAGCACTGAACACGATCAGGATCAGGCCCAGCTGGTTGATGAGCAGGGCCCTGTGGGGAGGGGCAGCCTCAGGCAGAGGAGGTGGGCAGCACGGCGCTGACGCCCCCACTCGGCCCCTCCGAAACACTCACAGCTTGGCCTGCTTCTCTGTGCGACAGGCCACATAGCGCTGCACCTGTGCTTGGTTGACGCCATACATCGAGAGCCACACCAGTGTGCCACCCACCACAAAAGTCCAGAATGTGTAGCGGCTCCGTGGGTCCGGGTTAAAGCTGGAGAAGGGCGGGGCAGGACAGCCATAAGGGAATGCCGTACTGACTTCACCCTCTCAAGGGCCCCAGATCGACACTCCGGACCTTATGGGCCTTAAGGGGATTTGCGGGATGGGTTTTGAAGCGTGAGTAGGAGTTTGCCAGATTGAAAATGTATTCGTTGGTTTATTAAGTCGACCACGTACGCATTCAAAAACCATTCTTCCTGTGCCCAGCTGGGACCTCTGAGAGCCTTGAGTCTCCAGTCTGGGCTGGGGGACGTGGTGGGACAGATGGAGGGATGGGGGCTGGGGGAGTATAGAGAGGGGGAAACAAAGGTTTTGCCTGTGGGGAGTCTGGGGAGGGGAGCAGGAGGCATTGGTTGGCGTCCCCCAGGGCACAGGGACGTCACCTCCACTGCTGACGTTTTACTCACTCCATCAGGTTGATCCGGGAGTGGTTCTGGGCGATGTCAAGCACGTGCCTGGGCCCACCCACCAGCAAGGTGCCGCGGGCCAGGACAACCCAGAAGCCAGCGAGCATCACCACGACCTGAAACACATCGGTCCAGACCACAGCCTTCATGCCGCCCTGCAAGATGTGACCGAGAGGGAGACAGGGGGTCAGACAGGCATCTGCCTGAAGCCAAACCCAGTTTGGCCACCAGCAGGGGCTGGGACCGATGCCCCCTCTCTGCCTGTTTCCTCATCTGTTAAATGGTGGTGTTAGGAGGATTTAATTAGTTAACCTGAGGAAAATATTTGGAATAACACCTGGCGCACACAAGCGTTCCGTGCGTGAACGAGTGATGGCTGCCATTATTATTATGACAACTCCTAGCTGATGCGACCCCAAGAGATGGGAGAGGGACCCAGGGGATCCTGTTGTAGCCCCTGGATCCAGCCCGTCCCGAAGCTGGCCTATCCCTGAACTCTCCGCAATAAGCCTTTCAAATTACTTTTCACTATTAAGATGAGGAAACTGAGGCCCAGCTGGGATGCAGGCTTCCTTGGCAGGAAGGAAAAGGAGGGAGGGGACGATGGCCTCGGGGTGTCCCCCACCCAGCGGGCATGGAGCCCCTACGCGGGGTGGGGATGGCGGCGGGGAGGGGGGCACTCACCACAGTCGTGTAGAAGGTACAGATGGCTCCAGTGGACAGGAGCGATGCCCAGATGTCCAACCCAGTCACTGTGCAAGGAACGCCCCCCCCCCCACATTAGGCCTCCGGGCAGGGGGGCGGACTTGGCCCCAGGGCCTAGGCCCCTCCTCTCTCCAGGATTCTTTCCTTCCGAGTCTCTCCTGGGCTGCTCCTCCCCTCTCCTTTGGTCTAGTCTTGAAGCCCTTGCGCCCTCCCCGTCACCCTCCCCTAACCTCCGAGAATCAAACCTTGATTCAGGATGAGCGCGGGGGCGTAGATCACGATGCCAGTGTACATCATCTGCAAGTAGAGAGCGGGGCCGGGTGAGGCCGGCGGAGAGGAGGGGGAAGGAGCAGGAGAGGAGGAGAGCGGTGCTGGAACCGGCGGCGTCGGGACAGCAGGGGATCAGCAGGTGGGGAGGGGGAGGAGTGCGGGCGGGGGGGCGGGGCCGGGTGGGGGCGGGGCCGGGCGTGAAGGGGCGGGGCCCTTTGCGGGAGTTAGCGGCCGGGCCCGGGCGGGGCCTTCCAGGATCAGGGTGGGACCCGCGCGACCCGGTAGTGATGGATGGGGGGGTGGGGTGGGGGGTGGGGCGGGGGGGCGTGCTGTGGGCGGGGCCGACGAAGACCGGGACCCCCCAGCGGGACCTGAGCGGGACCCCGCGGGCGAGGGCAGGACCGAGGCCACTCACTGTGGCCACCAGGTACTGCAGGGTCCCGCAGAGCCGCACAGCGCGGCTGAAGCGCAGCTCCAGATACTGCAAGGAGGAGCCGAGGCTCGTGGTCACCTGGGCAGGTCCTACCCAGGAGATCGAGGCCTCCGGGGTGCTTCGCCCGCCCTCCCGGCTTCTGCCCTCCCTCCGGAGGCCTTTCTGCTCTCCGCTCGGGCCGCCGCCAAGCGCACACATTCCGACCGGCCTGCAGGCACCTGTGCGCAAGGCGTGTGCCCGGGAAGCCCGATCCGTCCTCAGTGCTCACGTCCCTCCGCCCCCCCACTGGCGGCTCACTGGCCCCCGGGGCGGCGCCGCTCTGAACAAACACGCGAACTGCACAGCGCCTGTGGCCACCTCCCGTCGGTCGCCCACTGTGGACCGGTCACGATGTTAATCCCTTTACCTGCTGCCCGGGAGGGAGGTCCCCTAGTCAGCCCAGTCTGACACTTGGGAAACCCGGGCCGAGGGAGGAGGCAAGTCGGGTTTCGAACCCTGGGCCCGCTGTCCGGCGACGGCTCGGGCGTGCGCACGCCCAGGCATGTGGGGGGCAGGTATGAGCCTTCCCACACTCCGTGCACATCTGGCTCCGCCTTTCGCGGGCTTCCACCGAGGAGAACCGGGACGGCGGCTCCTCTTCCTCCTTCCTGACCCTCCCCCCACTGCCTGGGGCGACTTCCCAGAACCCTCTCGTAGGGCTGCCTGCCCCCTTCCTCTCCCCATTAAAGCACCCGAGAGCCCGCCTGCGGCCCCCTGGGCAGCGCTTCAAAGTCCCAGGGCCTCCCCGCCGCATCCCTGCGTTCTCAGCCGGGCGGGTCCTGCCTCCGGGCCTCCGCCCGGTACCTGGTAGGTGCTGGTGAGGCCCAGGCGGTAGAAGACCGGCAGGAAGAGCACCGCGGTGAGCAGGGAGTTGAGCAACTGGCCCAGGCACATCCAGATGAACTTGAGGCCGTAGCGGTAGGCCTCGGCCGGCACGCCCAGCACCTGCACCGCCGACATGAAGCTGGCGGCCAGCGAGAGGCCGACGGGCAGGGCCGCCAGGCGCCGGCCGCCGGTGAAGAAGTCCTCGGCGCTGCGCTGCCCGCCCCGCGCCAGCCCGACCCACAGCCCGATGCCTGTGGACACTAGCAGCATGAGGGCGAAGACCCCGTAGTCCCAGGGTCCAAACGCGGCCCGCGCCTCGCCCTGGACGGCGGCCATGACGCGCAGGTGCGGGGGGCCAAGCGCGTCCTCGGCCCTTCTAGCCACCCCGCGTGCCCCGGGGAAGGGAAACCGGCAGCGGCCGAGGAGGCAGGGCCGCGTGGAGGCGGGATGATGCTCGGCCCCCGCAGCGAGGCCGCACGCCTGTCTCGGTCGCTCCCTGGAGGGAGGCAGCGACGGGGACTCGGGCAGGGGCTCCCTGGGCAAGGAATCTGTGGATCCTCGCGGCGGTCGCCTGCCTCCCCGTCCCTCCTCGGCGTCTACGCGTCTGCCGTCTGTCTGTCCGTCCACCTCGCCTCCCCCTCTCGGCCCGGGGCTGCCCAGTGCAGCGGCGTGTCCCCCGCCCGGCCGTCGGTCCCTCTCCCTGGGGGCTGGGCTCAGCGCTGACCACCGGTGGCCTCCGTGGGGCTTAAAGGGGCAGCTCGCGGCGACCGGCTGCGAATTTATTGGCCTCCCCGGGTGCGCGAAACTCCGCCCCTGGACTCGGGGGCGGGCAGGACCCGCACCCTTTCCGCGCAGGACTGGGTCAGACAGGCCCATGACCGGCCACGTGGGTGGCTGCTGGGGGAGGCTCCCAAACGCCCCTCTTACTTTGTGTGACGGTTTCCTCTCACCACGAGCTGTTAATGTCTCGCGTCGACAGGTGGAGAAACTGAGGCTCCGAGATGGCATATGTCACTCACCTGAGGCCGGCCACACAGCTGGGAGCAGTGGCCTCCGCATTCAGATCGATCGCCGCTGTGCTTTCTGTGCCTTAGGCTGAGGGGAGCTCACTCTCCCACGGGACAGGGGTTCACTTTCTGGGTTGTCCTGCCGCTTGAACCCCTCCCCCAACTGGCATCTGGACCCACTCCCTTTCTCCGGAGCCCAGTGGGAGGGCATCACCAAGCCTCAACCTCGGGCTAAGCTGAGTGGGAAACATTGGGGTTCAGGTCTTAAATGCACACGCTTGAGGGAATCTTTGTCATTGGGCCTCAGTTTCGCCATCTGTAAATGGGCATATAACAGCCCCTGCCTCGGAGAAACAAATTGAACTTGCATAATACAAGCCCGGCACAGAGTAAGCACCTCATTCACTCTTTATTCATTTGTTGTTTCCAGCACGGCACCGGCAAGGAGCGACGGTCCTGTGCCAGGCATTAAGTGTATGTAGAATGGAGGTCATGGGGGAGGGGCTGTCCGTGGCCATGAGCCAGAATAAATGGAGGGCCACGACTACTTGGGAGGTAGTATCTGACACGTCCCTGGGGCACAGATGAGCCGACCCAGTTTGGGGAGGCGAAGCCCGTGGCCTGGGGTCGTGCCATCAAAGAACGCAGACGCTGTCGTCTTGGGGCCCTTCGCTGGTGGACCAGAGGGACTTTGGCCACTGGAGGCTCGGACCTCTGTGCTTGAGTCCTGACTTGGTCTCCCCAAACTGGGTTCCCTCCTTGCAAAAGCGGGAGGGATCAAAACCGCGGGGTTGTAGGCGAGGGTACGGAGTCCTCCCCAAGCCTCTGCCGCCCCCTGGTGGTCTCCTCTGGTCGACACACGCCACTCTCGCTTGGTCCAGCATCTCCCCCCTTCATCCCTTCGCGTCCGGCGGCGGGGGGGGAGGGGGGGGGGAGCGGGGGCGGGGCTGCCTTCTCGCTCCCTCGGCGAGCGGTGCGGAGCGGGCCTGCACCCCACCCCACGGGACTCCCATTCTGCGGCTGCCACACGGGCATCTGTTGCCCGCTGTCCTGCACTCCTCAACGCGGGCCAGGAGGGTGGGGAGGACACCGAGTTCCTTTCCTTCCTCCGCGTTCATGTTTTCCAGGCCCGGCCTCGCTGCACCCTCCTGGAAAATCTGGTGGGAAAGAGGAAATCCGGGTGGGGATCCCCGTCCCCAAAAGCCGTGCAAACGGATGCAAATATATGCAAACCTTTGCAGAGCAGGCCAACTAGTCCTCATCGCCAGGGGGGTCCCGGGAGCGGTTACCGGCCCCTGCCGGCCTTTCTCTACTGTGAGGTGGGAGGCTGCAGACTGACGCTCAGGCTGAGGCGCATTCATTGAGGGGCAGAACCATGCCCCGGCTGCTGGGGGCGCAGCAGGATCCAGGCGGACCCCTACCGCTCACCGGCACAGGGCACTGACCCAGCCAGCAGACGACCGACCGCACACTTCAGAAGCTGACGGGTGACAAGAGTGAAGTCAAGTCGGAGACGGAGCTGGCCTGGGGGGCGACTTTATGTGGGGCTTCGGGGAGGGGAGCTCTCTGAGGAGGTGATTGCAGACCTGAAGGCGGGGAACGAGCCAAGCTTGGGGGCGGGGGGGGGGGGGGGGGAGGGCACTTGGAGCAGGGGGAACAGCCAGTGCGAAGGCCCTGAGGTGGAACAAGTGGAATGAGCAGAGTGAGGACAGGGAAAGCCACGAGGGACCTTGAGCCTTGGTGAAGCATGTGGAATTTACTCTGAGGGCGCTGGCGGGGAGGAGGGGAGGGACCATGGGCACTGGAGAGTTTGGAGCCAGAGGGACCTAATGAGATTTGTAGATTCTGAAAAGCCCACCGCCACGTCCAACCAAGGCAGCGGCTGTGTGGCAGGGAGAGATGGGTGGATGGGAACGTGTTCTGGGAACCCTGAGAGGTGTGTAGGACCATCTTCTCGGGGGTTGGGGGGGTACAGGGAGCAGGGTGGTGAGATTTACCTTCCCTGACTGCCCAGTTCCCATCACAAAACAGGGAGGGGGCAAGCAGGACGCAGCCCCGTGAAGGAGGAGGGGCAGGGAGACTCTGAAGGCTTGGCAGCTGCAGTCTGAGCGCACAAGGGGCTGTCGCACGGGTATCTGTTGTCCCCAACCCTGCCTGCTGCCCAGGCACCCCCAGTGCTCCCACAGCTCCCTAGTTATGAGCTACTGTGGCTCCAGCATGACCTTCTGGCTGGCTGTCTTTGAACTTCTACCTTGCGCTCAGTAAAAGCAAACTTTTTTACTAACGGTGAGGCGTGCTCTGTGAGATTCCACGATTCCTACATCCTGAGGACCCCAACTGGGTTCTAGGATTCCACAATTCTCAGTCTCTCTTGGTTTCAGGATCTGGGTCAGGTCTTCTGGGACCCCCACTTGTCCCACTTTTGCCTTGGTGCCCACCCTTGTCCCTGATGGCCCCCGACTCAGGAGTGAGGGGCAGCTCGTGAGGTCTCTCCCCCAGGGCTCCCAGCCCAGGAATGACACTTGGCACCTGGACAAACCCAGGGACAGGACCTGGAAGTCTCAGCACCGGAAGCAGGAGAGGCCCACCAGGGCCTTGCGGGTTCCACATTCTTGTCCACCTGAGTTGGCTGGGTGATCCCAAAAGAACCTTCCCCTCCCTGGACCCCAGCCAGCCAGAGGGTTAAAAGTCCAAGAGGCCAGCCCTATCTCATGGGCCTCACAATGAAGGGCCCATCGCCACCTACTCTGGGCTTTCGCTCTGCGTGGTTCCAGCACCTCACCTACCTCTGGAGACTGAGGGCCCAGTTCAGCGGTCTCCACCTCCTGCCAGCGTCCTGCCAGCTGCTCTGTGCAGGGTCTGTGGGGTGGGGACACAGTAGAGGAGTCTGCAGGCAAGAATGGGTAGATGGCCGGGGCAGGGGGTGGTGAACGAAGACATGGAAGCTAGGGAATTGGGGTGCACTCGTCATCTGTTCAAAGGTCCCTCAATAGTGGGACTGACCCCACCGTTTGGCTGGTTCGGGCAGAGCCCTCCCAGCCAGCCCCCAGGCTGTAACATGGATAGTTTGTCGAGGCCCTGGCCTTCCACTCTCCCAGTGATGCATCCAGTCTCTAGCTCACCTGAACTATCCCCACCCCCACTTCACACAGAACAAAAGCGGAGTGCGTAGTGACTAGCCCCAGGCACAACCATTAGGGCCACCTCAAGACCAAGTCAAGATTGACTCAAGGGCTCCAGATTCCAGTCCAAACAGGACTGGGGCTCCTTCTCCATGTTCTAATCTTGCAGACACAGGGTCAGGTGTCCAAGGCCCTTCCACTTTGTTGCTCAAGTGTGGCTTCTCGATGGCCAAAGAGGGCTGCTGGCGCCCCGGCCATCCTGCCTCTATTCCAGCCAGATGGGGACATCCCGGAAATGGCAGACATCACCACTGCTAGTAACACATGATTACTCCTAGATGAGAAGGCTGGGAAATGGATTTTTTTCTTTGTGGGGGGGCATCTAGATACAGAGATCCAAATACTGAGGAAGGAGGAGGGGTTTCTGCCCCAAGTCCCAAAAGATTAATGAAATCAACAAGGCAAAAAGTTCAAAAACTCTAGCCTGGCTCCCAAAACATACCCTAAGAAACATGAAGTGCCCTAGAAAAGTATTTGTACCATCTACGGGGAAAAACATGTATTTGTCACATCTTTCGCCTACATACATAAAGACCTTTACAAAACAGTAACTTAAAAAATGACCCGCAGCCCCGTAATGAGCCGAGACCACACAAGTATTTTTACTTAAAGAAAAGTGCCCACCTCCTCAGAAAAAAGCAAATTCAAATCCTAAGAAGTGATTTTTCTTTAGCCATCAAAGCGCAAAGGCCTGGAGATGGGAAAGAACCACTCGAGAACAGCAGGCAGGGCAGCCGCGAAGGTCTCGGAAGCCTGGCACCCCATCCTCAGGGGTCTTTCCTGTGACAATGGCTGGCTGTGCACAAACCCTGGCTTGGGTGCCGCTCCAAGCATAGGCGGAGTTTGAAATGACCTGCTTTTCCAGAAACCACTCAGACTGATCCTGCCAACTAGCCCCCTCCCCCCAAGTGGGAGAGGGGAGGCTGTACCCTTGCCTGGGACACCCCAGCGCAGACTGCTCCCCACACCCCACTCCACACGGACTTGCCCTGCCTTCTTCTCATTCCCAGGCTCCCCGCAATAGAAGGCGATCCTGACTGACCTTTGCCCCCAGTGCCCGTAGTTGCGACTTTCCCCAGTACTGTCAACCGAGTAAATTAAATCTGCTCCGTGCCCTCATCTTCTGAGAACATCGAGGCTCAAAGGGCCGGGGCTGCTCAAGGTTACACACCAAGGACAGATGCCTCCCAAGATCCTTGCTCCTTCCTAGCTGTGTTGGCCTCCTGACGGGCTCAGCCAGGGTGGGATTAGCCTCGTGCCTAGAATTCCCCAGGCTATAAGCGGTTGCCTGGAGACAGATACCCAGTGAGTCCTTTACCTCCTCGGGCAGGATTAGGGTCTCCTTTGAGGGGCCCCCAAGCCAGTGAAGGACAAACTACCACAGCTCACAGCCCTCTCAGGTGCCCCCTCACGTCTGCTCTGAGGATCCCGGAACCAGAGACTAGGGTTCTAAGCCTGGAAGGGAAAACTCGTGTAGGTGGAATGAACCAACCCTAACATCCCGATTCCTTCCAGGCATCGAAGTGCCACAGCTTACCACAGCCGTGGGGAGAGTTGAGGCCTGTGCCTCACAAGGCAGGTGGAACAGATTTAGGGGCCAAACCTTTTGGCCTGCAACACGCTACAAAGCTCGCAGCAGAGGGCCAGTCGATGGGGCTGAAAAATGGGCCCTCTGGCTCTAGGACCCGGCCCATGACAGCCCCTTGCTGGATGAAGCCCCAGGGGGTGTGGCCTTCTCATTTCTAGAGCTCCCCTTCTGGAGAAATCAAGTGTCTGGGTCCCATTTCAAGAGAGAAAGACCCCTCCCAGAGCAGAGAACTCACAGCTTGGCTGCGCCCTTTTGAGCTCTGCAGGGTGTACAAAGAATACAAGCGTGTCTGAGCACCCGGGTTTTCCCAAGGAGTTTATTTGGGCGGACCTGGGGCCAGGGAGGCTCTGCATCTAAAAGAAGGTGTTGGGCCTCTTGGTGGTGAAGCGTGGCTTGTGCTGGCGACGCAGGACCCGGTGGGGCAGCGGGAACTTGATCTTGGAGTCCTGTGGTAAGGAGAGATGGGTGAGGGGGACGAAGCCTCTTAACCTTTCTTCCAGGGGCCACTGAGGTGTGGCCACCCCCCACCGGGCTCCTGCGTCAAACCCGGTGCCTCCCTGCAGCTCCCAGGGCTGGGGGACAGGGGAGCAGCTAGGCCAGCTCCGTGTTCCAGGGGAGACCCCCCCCCCAGCCCAGCCCAGCCCACCCAGCAGGGCCCCCAGGGCACTCACGTGGAACTGCTTGACTGCCGGGCGGCGGCACTTGCTGGCTGCGATCTCCTCCACCTTCATGATCTGGATCGAGTGGGCCCGGGCACGGTGCCGGGCACCCATGTCTCGGTCTGCAGGAGGGTGAAGGTGAACGTGTGCCGGGGGTGCACGCACTCCTTAAACCCCCCCGTCAAGTACTGACCCGGAAGGACCCCAACAGGCGTGGGCTACCAGGGCTGTAGAACCTCTCAATTCACTTTGAGGAGCACGGCCACAGCCCCCCAAAGGCGACGAGATCAACTTGCTGTTAGCACCTCTGTTTAAACCGCTATTACGAGAAACAGCAGTTCTTGGGTTGAGGCGCTTCGGTTTTGGCCCCAGCAGGCAACCTGCCCTGGGAGCACTAGGGGCCACTGGCCCCACATCCCGACAGGGCCCCGGCTGGATTCTGGGTGGGAATTATCGCCACACGAGTGATCAACTCCAAAGGTCCCCCTGCTGCCAGGCTCCAGAAAAAGATGCACCCGGAACATCCTTTCCACTCCTGTCCCCTTAGCAAACACAAACACTGCCTCTGCATCCCAACCACCGTGCCTGGGACCACCCAGTCCCCGTCCTGCCTCAGTGTGAAGGAGTGGGCGGACACAGGCGGATGAGCTGCAGACGCCTGCGAGGTGAGTCTAAAGGAGAAACCGCGTTGTGGCCACCGGAAGCTTACAGCACTGGGTGACGGCGCCCGCGGTCGTCAGGTCCCGGTACTCCCGGTACATGTTGTGGGTGCCGCTGCGGGAGTCGTAGCGCAGCCAGATGCCGAAGTTCTTCACCCGCAAGGGGGATTTCTCGAACACCTGCCAAAGAAACCGGCTGAGGCAAGCGTAGTGAGCGGGCTCGAGCCTAACTTCTACCACCCTGGCTGATCATCTGCCCCTGCTGCTCCAAGGGCAGCCCAGCCCCAGGCCTCTCCTGCGCCTATTTCCCAGTCTTTGAATATTTAAGTACACGAGGAAAACCTGCTGTCCTAGGACAAATTCCCACCGTTTAACAGCCGGGGGTACACGGCAGTCCAGGCCTGGATGTTCCCCCCATGTGGACCACCAGCTCCAGGCTCCTCCCCAACGCCACTCACCCAGGTCTATCTAGACCAAAAACCAGCTGCCACCCTGTGCGGCCATATGACGCAGAGTCCAGTGCCCAACACAGCAAACGTGCCTAAGTGACGGCACCTTCGTAGATGAGGTCCAGCAAAGGTGCGGGCCTCAGCCAAGGTGTCCCGGCATGCCAGCCACACCCTTCTGGGCCTTGGGCTCTTTCGTTAGGAAAAGGGCACCGAGGGATCCGTCCCATCCTGACCTAGGGCCTAAACAGCACATACGAACAGCCCAGGGGTTATGAAGTCTGGGAACTCCGTGCAGTGAGCAAGGCCCCCACAGGAACGTGTAAACCCGCTCCAGACCTCACCCTGTCTCAGACGCCCCGTACCTGCCCACAGTAGACAATTTCCCCTGAAGATTTCTTCATCTTCTTCAGCTGAGACACAAAATACCAGAAGCGGGACTTGGCGACAACATGATTAGGTGCAAAGATTCGCATGCGATACAGCGGAGGAGTGCGGCACTTGGGGGTGGGCAGACAGCGCCCCACCACCTTGTACTCTCGCAGCTGAAAGAGAAACAGGGGCGAGATGACGCCTGACCCAGAGCTCTGAGGCAACCGTGAAGATTGACCCTGCTCCCTTTCCCAATATGGAGCAGGAGAGCGAGAAGACTGTCCCCTCCCAGGGCATCCGTGTGGAATCCTGATGAAGGAGCCACGCCACTGTCCCAGCCTTTCCACAACAGGGGTTGAGGGCAGGGAGGATTCACTAAGGTGCCTGCGTACCCTTTGCCTCGGCTCCAGAAAGCTGGGCAGGGCTATCAATCTCACTGCCCTTCCTCCTTCCGTTTACGTTCCTGGGAAAAGCTGAAGCCTAGGCCTGCAGCCTCCTAACTCCGTTGCATCTTTGCGGCTGACTACGTCTTCCCAAAGTTCTCTTCCACTCGGGGGCCCAAAGACAGTCACCAGCCTGGGATCCCACAGCACGCTCCAGGCAGAACCAGGAAAAGAAAAAAAAAAAATCCAGCGCCCTCCCCAGCCCTGGACTCTCAGCACTGCTGCCACGGGAGCTGCAGCTACCTCAGTTTTCCCAGCAGCAGTCCAAGGGGTTTGGACTTCCCAGTGGAAACTCCCTGTTTACACGGATGCACAGACAAGTATGTCGACCAAGGCCAAACTCTGCGATATAGTACAAAGGAACGTATCTCTAACGGACTTGCTGTTTTACTTATATGATAGCCCCAAGTATCGCCAACTCGGCTCATACTCCCACCTCTCAATCTGACTCATCAGCCCCGCGGACCACCCGTTCAGGAAGGGACCGATGCGGCCGGCCTGAGGCTGGAGAGGTGTACATGACCCCCTTGGTCCCGGGGACTTGCTCTTCCATCTCTGCGCCACAGCGCCCTCTGATTTCACCTAGCACTTGTCACAGATAAGGCTCGCACTCCCGGTGTCAGCTCGGGTTTATAGTTTTCTTCTACTTCTCACAGCCACGCCAAGAGGAGTAGTATTATTGCACCCTCCCACTGGGTCCTCTTCGCCAATGGGAAAACTGAGGCTCGGAGGCTCAACAAGGTCCCGTCGGTCGAGCGTCCAAGTCGCGCCACTTGTCCCTTCCCCCGGAAAGGAGGCCCGGCCTCTTCGGGCCCCGTGATTCCCAAGCGGGCCGGGAGCATGGCATTAGCCTCCCCACGCGGCGCCCGCGATGGCCGCCATGTTGGCTGCACCTGAAGGCAGTGGCGCGCGTGGCGAGGGACGAAGCCGGGCGCACGCTCCCTCTACCCGGCCCACGCCACCTGCCGGGGCCCCGGATTCGTTCCGCACCGCACTCCCCGGCCCCCTGCCCCACCGCGCTTGCCTTACCGTGCCCGAGGCCTTCATGGCGCACCCTCCGCTCTCGCCGCCACCCAAGAAAGGAAGTGGCCGCCCTCGCGCAGCCGCTCACCAGGACTTCGTTGACGGAAGTCCCGCCTCCCGCGAGCCGCACGCCCATTGGTTTGTCGGCCCGGCGCTCAACCAGATCTGCTTTTTCATTGCCTCCGGATCGACCAACCTCACACAGCCCCGCCTTCGTTTGCAGCTAGACTGCAACTCACAGGAGGTAGGTCTCGTAGCCCCTCCCCTTCCACCTTGACCAGTAAGGGAGCCTGGGAGCGCCAGGCACGCTGGGAGTTGTAGGCAGCCTAGGGGTGTCTGGGTGGCAGTCCGAGCGTTCCACTTACCGTGATGCTCTTGTGTGGAATGTGTTTGTTTGTTTGTTTGTTTGTTTGTTTGTTTGTTTGTTTGTTTGTTTGTTTGTTTGTTTGTTTGTTTGTTTGTTTGTTTGTTTCTTTCTTTCTTTCTTTCTTTCTTCGTTTGTTTTTAGAATTTATGTCTTTACTGCTTTATATTGCATGAAGTGACTTTTCTAGTGTAACATTTTAATTCTTTTAATTGTTTTTTTTACTATATAATATTTTTTATTATTTTTTAAGATTTTATTTTTTAAGTGATCTCTATACTCAAGGTGGGGCTCTAACTCGCAAGCAGGCACAGTGAACGTACTCTATATATTTTTGTTTTGTTTTTATTTTCCTTTTAACTTTTTTTTATTATTTTTTTAACGTTTTATTTATTTTTGAGACAGAGAGAGACAGAGCATGAACGGGGGAGGGGCAGAGAGAGAGGGAGACACAGAATCGGAAGCAGGCTCCAGGCTCTGAGCCATCAGCCCAGAGCCCGATGCGGGGCTCGAACTCACGGATGGCGAGATCGTGACCTGAGCTGAAGTCGGACGCCCAACCGACTGAGTCACCCAAGCGCCCCTAACTTTTTTTTTTTTTAAGTTTACGTGTTTATTTAGAGAGAGAGCACGAGCTAGCGGGGGTGGAGGGTGGGCAGAGAGAGAGAGGGAGAGAGAGAATCCCAAGCAGACTCCACACCAGCAGTGCAGAGTCTGAGGTGGGGCTCAAACTCACTAACCACGCATGACCTGAGCTGAAACCAGGAGTCAGACACTTAACCAACTGAGACACCCAGGCGCCCCAAGCCTACTGTATATGTGTGTGTGTGTGTATGTATATATGTGTATATATATTTATTTATATATTTATATAGATTTATTTTTGAGACAGAGAGAGCATGAGTAGGGGAGGGGGGCAGAGAAAGAGGGGGAAGCAGAATCCAAATCTGAAAGCAGGTTCCAAGCTCTGAGCTGTCAGCACAGAGCCCGACGCGGGGCTCAAACCCACAAACCGTGAGATCATGACCTGAGCCGAAGCTGGACGCTTAACGGACTGAGCTACCCAGGCACCCTCAAGCCTACTGTATTTTTTAAGTTATTTCCTTCGTGGATGCTCTAGGGCTTCACACATCCATCGTTGTTTTATGTGCTTGTTTTTTTTGTTTTTTAGTTGATTTATTTATTTTGAGTGAGAGTAGGGGAGGGGTGGAGAGAGAGGGAGAGAGCAAGAGAACCCCAAGCAGGCCCCACACTGTCAGCACAGAGCCTGACATGGGGCTCAGACTCATGAACCTCAAGATCTTGACCCGAATTGAAACCAAGAGTAGGATGCTTAACCAACTGAGCCACCCAGGCGCCCCTAACACATACATCTGAATTTACAATCTATTTACGATTTATGCTGCCTTCATTTTAATGAGATGCCATTACTCCTATAGTAGCTCCTATAGAACTCATTTCCTCTTCCCCCTTTTGTCCCAAATTATTGTTATTATTGTGCTATTACTGCTATACATATTACATCTCTTATGTGTTACAAACCTAACAACGCATGGCTATAATTGTTACTTACAATCGTATGTCTGTTAAAGAATCATGAGAAGTTAAAGGAGGACAAGTATGTATTTATAAAGTTTGTTATATTAATTTTCTCCATTTGCATTTCTGGTTCCCTCCACTTGTGTTTGTGGATTAGCATTACTACCTGGTGTCATTTCCTCATTCCTATACGACTTTACTCACCTCTGTTTGTATTATCGTCAAATATATTACATGTCTACATGCTATAGACCTAATGATGGAATTAATATAATTTTTATACAATTGCTTTTTTTTAAGTTTCACTTATGTATTTTGAGAGAGAATCTAAGTGGGAGAGGGGCGGAGAGAGAGAGAGGGAAAGAGAGAATCTGAAGCAGGCTCCATACTGCCGTGACGGAGCCCGATTCAGGGCACGAACTCCTCAACCGGGAGATCATGACTTAAGCCAAATTTGGTATTTTTTTTTTTTCAACATTTTTTATTTTTTTTTATTATTTTTGGGACAGAGAGAGACAGAGCATGAACGGGGGAGGGGCAGAGAGAGAGAGGGAGACACAGAATCGGAAACAGGCTCCAGGCTCCGAGCCACCAGCTCAGAGCCCGACGCGAGGCTCGAACTCACGGACCGCGAGATCGTGACCTGGCTGAAGTCGGACGCTTAACCGACTGCGCCACCCAGGCGCCCCTAAATTTGGTATTTTAACCGACTGAGCCACCCAGGCGCCCCTACAATTGCTTTCCAAATCAGTTAAGAGATCAAAAAAGTGCATTTGTGCTGTTTTTTATAATTACAGCATTGTCTTTGTGGTCTTTCATTTTTCACGTGTGTTAGAATTGACATCCAGGGTCTTTCTGCACTTAAAGAAGTCGTGAGCAGGAAATGGGTTAGGCAGTGCCTTTTTCATGGATCCGCAGGTGTTGAAAATTCGGAAAATTGGCGGGAAAGGAGCATGAAGGGTGGAGTGTGGTCAAGGGACCAGGCCTGCCTCCTCCTGGCTCTGGCCCTTTTCTCTGGAAGAGACGACCCCATCCAAACGGCACTGCCTAGACTGTCCACCAGGTGGCAGCAGACCTTTTGCTTTGTCTCCACCGGGCTGAGTCCAAGAGCCTGGACGTTGGTGTGGGTGGGGCAGGAACAGGTTCAAATCCCACTAATAGTTCCTTGGAACATCATCTCTCTGGGCCTCAGTTCCCCCATCCGTAAGATGAGGCTAATAATAGTCCCCGGCTCCTGGGGTTATGAGCTTTAAATGGCGTAGAATGTTTGGACTGGGGAGGCAGAAGCCCCAGCCCTGGAGCTGTGCGCCTTGGGCACGGGTGAACTCCGTGCGCTGGGCCTCAGTTTTCCCAGGCTGGGGGCAGGAAATGGGAAGGTAGAAAGGAGTCCTGGAAAATGAGTGCTGGGAGAGCAAGAGAGGGGCCAGAGGAGGGGGGAGCAGGGAGGACAGGTGAGAAGGGAGGGGGGAGTATGAATGGGAAGGAAAGGCCCCAGGCTCAGCAGAGCTTTGGAGCCAGGTAGGTCAGGGTGACCGCTTCAGCTGGAGCAGAAGGAGGAACGCGTTGGGCGGGGGAGGGGGGCGAGGGGGGGCAGGGGGTGTGTCCTAACGTTTGTTAAGCTTCCCTGCCCCCCTTTTGGCTCTATTGTGGAATGCTGCCCTGGCCCCTCCTCTGAGCCCCTGCTCCTCCCTCCTGCCCTTCCACCCCCCCTCCATCTTGTGGCTCCTGTTCCTGGCAGCCCCCGCCCAGGGAAGCCCAGCTGGGTCAACTGGTCCTGGCTAGGCATCCCTTCCTCTCTGTTACCACCATTCAATTAGGCCTGGCTGACTTCCTGGTTGGCAGGGCCACCCCTGGGCTGCCCCCTCCCTGACTGTCCTTCTTCCTCCTTGAGACCTTGAAGGCTTTAATCCTGGCTCCTGGGCCACACTCTGGCCACACCCCAGTTTGGATCATCACCCTTCCTCAGCTGTCCTGGCAGTCACCACCTCAGCTGCTCCCATCCAGTTCACCCCCTTCTCCATCTGGGCCACCAGCACCTCCATCTTTCCAGTGCTCCATGCAGTGGCCCAAGATTCTGCTCCTGTCACTTTATCCTGCAAATGACCCAAGCCACTCACTCCCATGGAACCCAGATGCCACAAGGTTCAGGCCCCGGCCTCCTGCGCCTTGTCTCCTGCCCCTCATTGTTCCTGCTCCCAACCCTCCTAAGGCTCTTTCTTCGAATTCATGAATGGATGGATGGATGGATGGATGAAGGAAGGAAGGAATGGATGAATGAATGAATGGATGAATGAAGGAAGGAAGGAATGGATGAATGGATGAATGAAGGAAGGAAGGAATGGATGGATGAATGAAGGAATGAATGGATGGATGAGGGAAGGAAGGAAGGAAGGAATGGATGGATGAATGAATGGATGAAGGAAGGAAGGAAGGAATGGATGAATGGGTGGATGAATGAAGGAATGAATGAATGGATGAGGGAAGGAAGGAAGGAAGGAATGGATGGATGAATGAAGGAATGAATGAATGGATGAGGGAAGGAAGGAATGGATGGATGAATGAATGGATGAAGGAAGGAAGGAAGGAATGGATGAATAGGTGGATGAATGAAGGAATGAATGAATGGATGAGGGAAGGAAGGAAGGAAGGAATGGATGGATGAATGAAGGAATGAATGAATGGATGAGGGAAGGAAGGAAGGAAGGAATGGATGGATGAATGAAGGAATGAATGAATGGATGAGGGAAGGAAGGAATGGATGGATGAATGGATGAGGGAAGGAAGGAAGGAATGGATGAATGGGTGGATGAATGAAGGAATGAATGAATGGATGAGGGAAGGAAGGAAGGAAGGAATGGATGGATGAGGGAAGGAAGGAAGGAAGGAATGGATGGATGAATGAAGGAATGAATGAATGGATGAGGGAAGGAAGGAATGGATGGATGAATGAATGGATGAGGGAAGGAAGGGAGGAATGGATGAATGAATGGATGGATGAATGAATTCCAGTACCTATTGTGGGCCAGGCACTGGGGACACAGCAGTGATCAAGACAACCAACTCCAGCCCTTTGAGAGCTGATATACCAATGGGAGAAATGGACAAGCACAAGATAAATAAGAAAAATAGGCACCACAACACAGTGCGATGTGTGCTGGGGAGAAAAATAAACAGGAAGGGGGTCTCTGTAGGCTCCGTGCAAGTATCGCCGCCCCCCCCCCATCCCCAGCCAGAGGCTAGATCCCATTTCTGTTTTCTCAGCCTCATTGGAGGATGATCCTAGGGTCTTGTGAGCGGGGGGGGGGGGGGGGGGGGGGGGGGGAGGTAAGCAAACAAAGCCAGATTGCACTGCTGAGCGCTGGATGTGTTTGCTCTTCTCATGATCAATATGATTGCGTTGGTTCACGGTCAACCTCTGAACAGCAGCTCTCGTTACTATTTCCTCTCCCATCCCAAGTGCTTAAATGTTTCCTTTCTTTTTTTTTAAGGATATGCATTTTTTTTAAACTTTATTTTTTATTGTTCAAAATTTACATCCAAATTAGTTAGCATCTAGTGCAACAATGATTTCAGCAGTAGATTCCTTAGTGCCCCTGACCCATTTAGCCCATCCCCCCTCCCACATCCCCTCCAGTAACCCTCAGTTTGTTCTCCATATTTATGAGTCTCGTCTGTTTTGTCTCCCTCCGTGTTTTTATATTCTTTTTGTTTCCCTTCCCTTATGTTCATCTGTTTTGTCTCTTAAAGTCCTCATATGAGTGAAGTCATAGGATTTTTGTCTTTCTCTGACTGGCTAATTTCACTCAGCATAATACCCTCCAGTTCCATCCACGTCATTGCAAATGGCAAGATTTCATTCTTCTTGATTGCCAAGTAATACTCCATTGTATATATATACCACATCTTCTTTATCCATTCATCCATTGATAGACATTTGGGTTCTTTCCATACTTTGGCTATTGTCGATAGTGCTGCTATAAACATGGGGGTGCATGTGCCCCTTTGAAACAGCACACCTGTATCCCTTGGATAAATGCCTAGTAGTGCAATTGCTGGGTCGTAGGGTAGTTCTATTTTTAGTTTTTTGAGGAACCTCCATACTGTTTTCCAGAGTGGCTGCACCAGCTTGCATTCCCACCAACAATGCAAAAGAGATCCTCTTTCTCCGCAAGGGATATGCATTTTTTTAATTAAAATTTTTTTTAATGTTTTTATTTTTGAGAGGGAGGGAGAGAGAGAGAGAGAGAGAGAGAGCAAGCAGGGGAGGGGCAGAGAGAGAGGGAGACACTGAATCCAAAGCAGGCTCCAGGCTCTGACCTGTCAGCACAGAGCCCGACACAGGATTCAAACTCACAAACTATGAGATCATGACCGGAGCTGAAGTGGACACTTAACCAACTGAGCCACCCAGGCACCCCTATACGTTTCCTTTTTTGATCAAACACTTACCTTTAAACACTATTAACAAATACAAAATTCAACAGGCATGGAAAGGTAAATGACAGAAACTCTCTCCCTCCTTTGTCTACCATGGCTCCCCAGTGGCCACCACAGGAACAAGTTATTTATTGTTTATGTTTCCCTGCAAAGGGTCTACCCATCCTCATCATCTCTCGTCTTTCTACACAAACCAAAGCTTCCTCCCCAGGCAGGTTTGCACCTTGCTCTTGCCTTTGCGAAATATCTCGGAGGTCTTCCCATATTGTCAGCATTGTGCTGCCTTGTCCTTGTGCGTTCTTTTGCACAGGTGTGTAATATTCATTGCTGAGGCCAGCCATAGTTTATACAGCAAATCCCCTGTGCCTGGGCATTTAGGTCGTTGCCAGCTCGTTCCTGTTACAAATTGTGCCATGATGAATCCTTAGCTCTGTATAGGTATCACTCATGGAAGGCCGATTTGCTAGAAGGATCCTTGCTGGGTTCTAGGGCATTTTCTTCAGCTTCTGCCTGATTCCCTCCACAGGGCTGGGCCATTTCCACTCGTGACGGCAACAATGAGAATTTGGGCAGATCCTTGAGCATACGCTGAAGTCTTATACTTTTCTTTCTTTCTTTTTTTAAATTTTATTTAAAAAAATTTTTAATGTTTATTTATTTTTGAGAGAGACACAGAGCATGAGTGGGGGAGGAGCAGAGAGAGAGGGAGACACAGAATCCGAAGCAGGCTCCAGGCTCCCAGCCGTCAGCACGGAGCCCAACATGGGGCTTGAACCCACAGACCGTGAGATCATGACCTGAGCCGAAGTCGGACGCTTCACCGACTGAGCCACCCAGGCGCCCCTTTAAATTTTATTTTAGAGAGAAAGTGAACAGGTGGAGTGGGGGGGGGGGGCGGAGAGAAAATTCCAAGCAGGCTCCACACTCAGTTCGGGGCCCATTGCAGGGCTGGATCCCATGACCCTGGCTGGGGATCATGACCTGAGCAGAAATCGGGAGTGGGACGGACACTCAACTGACTGAGCCACCCAGGCGCCCCTGAAGTCTTACACTTTTCATTTATGCCAGTCTAACAGGTGGAAAACAGCCCCTTGTTATGCCTTCGCCTCCCCCACAACTTTTCAACTTTATTAAGTGTTAATTGGAGTCCACTAAATTGCATATTTTAAATGCACACTTTGCACAGTTCTGACAAGTGTGTAAATCTATGAAACCGTGACTACAGTCAAGATGATGAACCTATTGGGGCGCCCGGTGGCTCAGTCGGCTGAGCGTCTGACTTCGGCTCAGGTCACGATCTCACGGTTTGCGGGTTCGAGCCCCACGTTGGGCTCGGTGCTGACAGCTCAGAGCCTGGATGGAGCCCGCTTCGGATTCTGTGTCTCCCTCTCTCTCCGCTCCTCCCCAGCTCACACTCTGTCTCCTCTCTCTCTCTTTTTTTTTTTTTTTTTTTTTCAACATTTTTTATTTATTTTTGGGACAGAGAGAGACAGAGCATGAATGGGGGAGGGGCAGAGAGAGAGGGAGACACAGAACTGGAAACAGGCTCCAGGCTCCGAGCCATCAGCCCAGAGCCTGACGCGGGGCTCGAACTCACGGACCGCGAGATCGTGACCTGGCTGAAGTCGGACGCTTAACCGACTACGCCACCCAGGCACCCCTCTCTTTTTTTTTTTTAACGTTTATTTATTTTTGAGACAGAGAGAGACAGAGCATGAATGGGGGAGGGTCAGAGAGAGAGGGAGACACAGAATCGGAAGCAGGCTCCAGGCTCTGAGCTGTGAGCACAGAGCCCGACGCGGGGCTTGAACTCACGGACCGCGAGATCATGACCTGAGCCGAAGTCGGACGCTTAACCGACTGAGCCACCCAGGCGTCCCTCCTTCCCTCTCTCAAAAATGAATGTTTAAAAATCACCCCCAGCGGGGTCCTGCACCCCTTCACGATGCCTTCCTCTCGGCGCCTTCATTGGCAGCAACCTGATCGGCTTTCTGCCGTTAAGAATAGTTTGCACGTTCCAGAATTTTGCGTGTAAGCCTTGTGCCTGGCTCCTTTCACTCCCTGATCATCACTGGTGATTCGGAGATTGTCCCATATTGTTGCGTCTTTCACTAGTTTATTACTTTATTTTCTTTTTTAACCAAGTTGTATTCGTCTGCATGGCTGGACCACTGGTTGTGTATCTATTCACGTGAGTGATCATCTGGGCTGTTTTCAATTTAGAACCATTACGGATGAAGCTGTCGAGCGCATGTGTTTATTTTTTTTTTTAATTTTTTTTTTTCCCAACGTTTTTTATTTATTTTTGGGACAGAGAGAGACAGAGCATGAACGGGGGAGGGGCAGAGAGAGAGGGAGACACAGAATCGGAAACAGGCTCCAGGCTCCGAGCCATCGGCCCAGAGCCCGACGCGGGGCTCGAACTCACGGACCGCGAGATCGTGACCTGGCTGAAGTCGGACGCTCAACCGACTGCGCCACCCAGGCGCCCCGAGCGCATGTGTTTATAAGCCCTTATATAGACTTATGCTCTCATTTCTCTCAACACGTAGGAGGAAAATGGCTGGCTCATATGGTTTCAGAAACCGCTAAGCCGTTCACCACAGGGTCTGCACCTTTTTTTTGCATTCCCCCCGCCAGTCCCTCATCGTCAACACTTGTTCTCGTCTGTCTTTCTAATTTTGCCCATCCTGCCGACTGTATGGTGCTATCTCACCTTGGTTTAGGTTTGCATTTACCTTATGGCTAATGATTTTGTGCATATTTTCATGTGCTTGTCGGCTTTGGTGAAACATCTATTCATATCTGTTGTCCATATTATTATTATTATTTTTTTTTTAATATTTATTTATTTTTGAGAGACAGGGAGAGACAACATGATCAGGGGAGGGGCAGAGAGAGAGGGAGACACAGAATCCGAAGCAGGCTCCAGGCTCCGAGCTGTCAGCACAGAGCCCGACGCGGGGCTCGAACCCACGAACCGTGAGATCGTGACCTGGGCCGAAGTCGGGCGCTTAACCGACTGAGCCACCCAGGCGCCCTCCATATTATTTTTTTAATTGATTAATTTATTTTGAGAGAGAGAGAGAGAGAGAACCAGCAGGGGAGGGGCAGAAGGGGGGGGGTATGGAGGATCTGAAGCGGGCTCTGCACTGATGGCAGAGAGCTCGATGCGGGGCTTGAACTGACAAACCATGAGAATGTGACCTGAGTTGAAATCAGATGTTTAACCGACTGAGCCACCCAGGGGCCCCAATTTTAATTTTTTTCTAATGTTTATTTCTGACAAAGAGAGAGAAAGACAGAGCATGAACGGGGGAGGGTCAGAGAGAGAGGGAGACACAGAATCTGAAACAGGCTCCAAGCTCTGAGCCGTCAGCACAGAGCCCGACGCGGGGCTCGAACTCACGGGCCGTGAGATCGTGACCTGAGCCGAAGTTGGACGCTTAACCGACTGAGCCACCCAGGGGCCCCAATTTTAATTTTTTTCTAATGTTTATTTCTGACAAAGAGAGAGAGAGACAGAGCATGAATGGGGAAGGGGCAAAGAGAGAGGGAGACACAGAATCGGAAGCAGGCTCTAGGCTCTGAGCCATCAGTCAGAGCCCGACGCAGGGCTCGAACTCACGGACCGTGAGATCATGACCTGAGCCGAAGTCGGCCACTCAACCGACTGAGCCACCCGGGTGCCCCATACATTGGAATTACGTTGACTCATGAATCAGTCTGGGGAGAACTGACATCTTAACAACACCGAGTCTGCCAATCTATGAACATGGTATATTTTTCCATTTCTTTAAGTCTTCATGAATTTTGCTCGGTAATACCTATAGTTTTTAGTGCTGAGGACTTAGACTTCCTTTGTTTGGTTTATCTCTAGATACTTAATTTTTTTTTTTTTGGTGCTGCTGCAAATGGGATTTTTTAAAAATTTCATTTTCCAATTGTGTGGTCTAAGAATACATGGTATATAAGAATTCGGTTGACTTTTGTACGTTACCTTTTTAACCCGTGAACTTGCTAATTCCAGTAGTTGTCAGAGATTCCCTTGGATTTTTTACATTGTAAATAACCATACCTTCTGCAAATAGGAAGAGTTTTACTTCCTCCTTTCCAATCTTTATGCCTTGTGTTTGTTTTTCTACCCTCATTGTAATGACTTTGACCTCCGGAGGAACATCAAATAGAAGTGATCAAAATGGAGTCCTTGTCTTTGTTCCAGTCTCAGGAGGAAACAATTCGGTCTTTCACGTTAAGTAAAATATTACCCATAGATTTTTTTTTGTAGACGTTCCTTATCAGGTGGAGGACATTCTCATCTACACCTACTTCGGTAGACGTTTTTATGAAGAGGTGTTGAGTGTTGGCCAATCTCTCCCGCATCCATTGAAATGATCATCTGGTTTCACTGTGCGTTAAACTTGCACGTCCTGGAGTCCTGGGTGGCTCTGTTGGTTAAGTGTCCGCCTTGGGCTCCGGTCGTGATCTCGCGGTTCATGAGTTTGAGCCCCGCGTCAGGCTCTGCACTGACAGCTCAGAGCCTGGAGCCCTGCTTTGGATTCTGTGTCCCCCTCTCTCTTCACCACACCCCTGTTTGCAGCCTATCTCTCTCCGTCTTTCAAAAATGAATAAACCTTAAAAAAATTTTTTAAATTTGCGCATTTCCTATTATGAGTGAAGCTGAGCATCTTTTCCCGGGTTTAAGAGCCATTTATAAAAAAAAAAAAAAAAAAAAGAGCCATTTGTGCCTCATTTTCTGTGACTTCTGGGTTCATATCCTGCTAAGCTTTGGTGTTTTCTTATTGTTTCGCAGGAAGTGCTTGTATAATGAAGAGATTTTATCCACAATATGAATTCACATTTGTTTCCAGTCTTATTTATTCTTTGACTGTATTTATGAGCTTTTTGGCAGCAGAAAAATTGAGATATTTGCCTCACTAAAGTTTCCAATTTATTCTTTTTTTTATTATTATTTTTAACGTTTATTTATTTTTGAGACAGAGAGAGACAGAGCATGAACGGGGGAGGGTCAGAGAGAAGGAGACACAGAATCCGAAACAGGCTCCAGGCTCCGAGCCATCAGCACAGAGCCCGACGCGGGGCTCGAACTCACGGACCGCGAGATCATGACCCGAGCCGAAGTCGGCCGGTTAACCGACTAAGCCACCCAGTCGCCCTCCAATTTATTCTTGAATAAGGTCTGGGCTCTGCCTCCTTGAAACTTCCTCCCCCTTCACACAGCCTTCTCTGGGGCTGAGGATGTCACCTTTGCCCCACCCCTGTTCCCTTCCTGCTCACTCTCAAAATACCACAGTGACCGTCACACTGAAGTTTTCAGGGCCCTGGAAACTCACTGTCCTTCCTGGAGGACTGGAGCCTCTGTCTCAGGGCCAGGGATGGGAGTATGCTTACATTCGTTTCTGCCAAAGCCACCCAGGAAGTAAATGAAAAATACCACAGCTAAGTCCCCCCACCCCCAGCAGCACTTCCTGCCACTAGCCTGCTGGGGCTCCTGCCACTGAGGCCACCCTCCTACCCCTCCCTCCACTCGCAAGGCCCCACTGATGCTTCCTAGCAAGTCTCAGAGCCCTCTGCCCTTGACATCCTGCTCTTCTCAGAAACGCTGTGACCCGGCCTCTGCCTGGGCTGTTCCCTCTGCAGGAACTCCCCACACTTCCAGATCACTCTTTGGCCAATCCCACTTGCCCTTGGATTTCAGTATCAAAGTCATTTCTTCCAGGAAGCCCTGCAGACTCAGGGTGTCTCCTACCAGCCCAGCCCCAAGGGCAACTGAAACAATTATTGTGTAACAGTTTAATATCATGTACCCCCCCCTCCCCACCCCGCCAATGGTCGCCTCCACCAGGCAGAGACTGGGTCCGTTCTGTCCCCCGATGTGTCCCCAGTGCCCTACACACAGGAGGCGCCTGGTAAGTGTCCGTGGGTGATTGAACTAAAGTCAACAAAATACATACATACCAAAGCCTTTTTTTGTGCCAGGATATGTGATGGAATTATAGAAAGAGTCCTCTAAAGTCTATCCCCAAAACTCTATTTTCTGGGGTCTCCCCAAGGATGCTGCCCTAGCCTCCTGCCTCCTCCACTCATGACAGCTTCCAGGGTGTTAAAAAAAAAAAAAAAAAAAAAAAAGATAAGTCAGATCTGACCCCTGGTCACCATTGTGCCTCCCCCTCCTTTCTTACCTCTTCCTGCCATTCCTGCCTCCTCCCTGGTCCTCGGACTGCTCACCTCATTCCACCTCAGGGCCTTTGTACCTACAGTGCCCCCACCAGGAGTGCCCTTTCTCTGTCCTGCTTCACATCACAGCTCAATTAATCGTGGCCTCTGCGCAAAAGGCACCTCCCTGCCCCCAGCTCCACCCTGTGCCTGTCTCATCACCCTGGTTTTCTTTTTTCTTTCTTTTATTCTTTTTTAAGTTTATTTATTTACTTTGAGAGAGAGAGAGACAGAGAGAGCAGAGCCAGGGAGGGGCAGAGAGAGAGGGAGAGAGAATTCTAAGCAGGCTTCACACGGTCAACACAGAGCCCAACATGGGGGCCTGAACTCACAAACCGAGAGTTCACGACTTGAGCTGAGACCTTGGTTTCCAACTGAGACCTTGGTTTCCAACGGAGGAACTTAGGAACTTAACCGGAACCACGGAGCCACTCAGGCGCCCCACCCTGGTTTTCTTTGTGATCTGTAATTAGTAATTGTCTTCTTGACCAGAGGGTGAGGTGAGCCTGAAGGCAGGCCTGGTCTGCCTGGTTAGAGCTGTTTCTAGGGTTGTGCACAGAGCAAACAACGTTGTGCAGAAAGTGTGGTGCACGGAAGGGGCCCATTATTCCTCCTAGGGTCTCATGGGGAAAGTACCCTGAAGAAGAACTTGACATTTATCTGGGGCAACTTCCCTGTTTCCTTCCTGGGTGCAGAATTAGTCCTGTTGCATACCCCACCCCGTTGTGCTACGGATGGGTAAACTGAGGCCCAAGGAGCTAGGGCATTTCCAGGGCCCCACGGTGAGTGAGTCCGGAGCCAGCTGAGAGCCTCTCTGTGACCGGGGCCCTTCTCTGTCCTGTCGCTCCTTCCTTTAGGTCTAGGGTCTCCAGCAGCCTGCCTGAGGAGGGCCACCGGGCTGTGGAGGCTTCTGGAACTGTCTGCCCCTCCCTGGCCAAGCCCTCTTGCCTCCCTGTCCCCATCCCCCACATGGTCATGACTTTCAGTAAGTGACAGCAGCTCAGGAAGCCGAGGGGCCCACACAGGAAGGAGCCCGGTGGGACTTTCCTCCTGCTGCCTCTCGGCTCTGCCCTCCGGTCCTTGGCCCAGGGTCCCCCCCGCTGCCAGGTAAGATGGCTCTGGGGTGGGGGCTGGGGGGAGTGTGTGAATGGCTGTGGCTGGGGACAAAGGAAAGGCCTCTGAGGAAAGCTGCCAGACAGACAGCTGGGAGGGCTGGCTCTGTGGCTTGTGACAAACGCTCTCCTCTCTGGGCCTCAGCTTTGTTCGGCATAACATGAGACCCCAAATTCCAAGCTCTCTGGACCTGAATGTATCACTGTGCCTTGAGCCTAGAGTGCATTGTCGCTGGAGGGACAGTTCCCAGCCTCCACCCTCCCAGGCCCCAGGCCAGAGCGTTGGGTAACCAACCCACTGTGGGGACTATGGGACTTTTGGAGTTAAAACAAGGGCATTTTTCCGGGTCTCAAGCACCCCCTCTGGCTTTTTCTTTTTTTACCTTCAATATTTAAAATGTGGCTGTATCTTTAAGATTTATTTTAAACAAAAGATACACTGCCTGATTCTGTTTACATGAAAGACCACGAAGACCACAATTAAGTCGCTTTTAGGAAGTGATCAAAAAAGAAAGGGGGTGGGGGCTGCCTGGGTGGCTCAGTCGGTTGAGCTTCCGACTTAGGCTCAGGTCATGATCTCACCGGTTCGTGGGTTCGGGTCCCGCCTCAGGAGCTGCGCTGACAGCTCAGGGCCTGAGGCCTGCTTCAGATTCTGTCTCCCTTGCTCTCTGCCCCTCCCCCACTCGCACCTTGTCTCGCTCAAATAAGTAAATAAATAAATAAACAAACGTTTCAAGGAAAAAAAAAAAGAAATAGGAAGTGATCCCCTCTGGGGAGAGTGACCGGGGCTCCAGGGCTCCAGGGCTCCTGGGCCTGGGAAAGTCCTGATTCCAGGTCTGGAAGCTAGTGACACTGGGGTGTCCCTACGGGAAAGATCTCTTTCCCCTCATGCCCTCCTTCCCCCACAGGAACCGCTAAACCGCCCTGCCACAGGACCTTCCTGTCTGGTTTAGCCGACTTTTGTTAACTGCTCCCTCGGCTTGTTGCCAAGGATTGTGCCAGTTAGTGAGAATCAAAAATGTTGATACTTTGGGGCTCAGCTCAGCACACCAAGGCAGGCGGGGAGTCAGCCCATTTTATAGCTAAGAAAGTAGAGTCCTAGCAATGGGAGCCCTGGCAGGGTCACAAAGCTTGGATATGGTGGGGGTGGGATTTGAACCCAGAGCTTAGGGTCTTCACCTATTCCAGATCTAGGCTTATATGCTGGGTGTGTTAAAAGCTCATTAATGCTGCCCCCTCCCCCCCACTATTATTCTGATACATAGTTTTGTGTTGTTGTTGTTTTTACCCAATATTCTCTTTGTGTCTCCTTTATTCGAGTCAATAATGTAAATGGATCTTGTCCATCTACTCCCCTTTTCTCGCAGGACCCAAAGCCCAGCCGTTCCCTCTGCCTAACCAGGGGTCCTGAGCTTTGGGAATAAGGGATGAGGGGCAGTTTCCTCCTGGGCCCATTCCGGGGAGGAATAGTGGGAGTGATAAAGGGGAGAGAGATGGGGGTGGGCAGACAAGACGGAGGTCCCTGTCGACTGAGTCAACATCAGTCTGGATCTGATGCATGCCATCAGGCATTGCATCATAGGCAAACACTTCCAGCCCCAGCCCCAGAAGTGCTTCAGTCTCCTAGATCCATAGGAAGTGATGGTCCATCACTGTCGCCTTAAATCCCCATAGACACAAGCCAGTATCCATCATCCCCGGTCAGCAAATCTGTGCATCTGTGATTGATTGCTCATGCCTGCCAGGGGCAGGGATTCTGCCCTAAGGTATATGTGGAGGGTATAGATTGATTGGAGATGTCTGCCCTGGCCACTGACAAGAATTCACACCGATTAAGTGTGTTAACTATACTAAAAAAAAAAAAAAAGAAGAAGAAAAAAGAAAAAAAAAAAAAAAGAATTCATAGAGTGTAGAGTATCTTCCAGCCCCCAGCATAGCCCTTGCCTGGGGATCTCTGACTCCTCACCTTCCTTGTACACTCAGCTCCCCACCTCTCTTTCTCCATCTCTGTCTTTCTCTTTCTGTCTCTCTGTTCCTCTCTCCCTCTTTCACCAGCTTCAACCCTACCTCACCCAGCAGCATCTCCGTCTCCCCCACACCCCAAGAAGCTTTGTAGTCTTTTTCCCTCTGGCCAGACCTGAGTGGCTGCCTCTCTCTGTGTCCAGACAGGCTACACCCATGGCGCCTCCAAGTGAGGAGACACCCCTGATCCCTCAGCGTTCCTGCAGCCTCTCATCTTCAGAGGCTGGTGCCCTGCACGTGCTGCTGCCCCCTCGGGGACCCGGACCCCCACAACGCCTGTCCTTCTCCTTTGGGGACCATTCAGCTGAAGAGCTATGTGTTTGGGCTGCTAAGGCCAGTGGTGAGTCGGTCCTTAGATGGCTGGGCCAAAGAGCAGGGTGGGGCTGTGTCGGGCCCAGACTGGAAGCTGGAATAGCTACCAAGTGGAGTCAGCATTGGAGCTGGGGCTTTGAGGGATGAGGAAGGGTCTGGAAATGGAAGAAGGTGCACAGGGAAAGGCTGTGCAAAGACCCAGAGGCACATGAGTGGAAACAGTTGGTCATCCCTTGAGGTAAAATGTACAGCGGGAGGAGGCTCTCTGGGGAGAGGGGCGGGCAGTAGGTTGTGTGTGGATTCTCTCCTAAGGGCGATAGGGAGCTCTGGAGTGTGTGTGGGCAGGGGTGGGACACAGTGTCAGAGCTGAAGGTGGGAAAGAGCCCTGTAGGGGTGCACGGGGTTAGGTAACCATGCCAGCCCTGCAGGGGATAGAGGGGGAAGCTTAGGAGGGTGCTGATGGGGGCATCCCCTCAGGCATCCTGCCTGTGTACCACTCCCTCTTTGCTCTGGCCACGGAGGACCTGTCCTACTGGTACCCCCCGAGCCACATCTTCTCCGTGGAGGATGCAAGCACCCAAGTCCTGCTCTACAGGCTCCGGTAGGAAACACATCACCCCGACCCCCGCAGGGGTGGGTTAAATTACCAGGAGGGGGTGACTTTGGTCGAGGGCACAGGGAGTTGCTTTTGTTTTTGTTTTCTTTTTTATGTTTATTTATTTATTTTGAGAGAGAGAGAGAGAGAGAGAATCAGCAGGGAAGGGGCCAAGAGAGAGGGAGAGAGAGAGAATCTCAAGCATGCTCTGTGCTGTCAGATCATGACCTGAGTCGAAATCAGAGCCACCCAGGTGCCCCAAGGGTATGAGGAGTTGAAAACAACAGTGATCAGAGGTACCTGGGTGGCTCAGTCTGTTAAGGGTCCGACTTCAGCTCAGGTCATGGTCTCATGACTCACGAGTTCCAGCCCCGCGTCGGGCTCTGTGCTAACAATTCAGAGCCTGGAACCCGCTTCGGATTCTGTGTCTCCTTCTTTCGCTGCCCCCTCCCCCGCTCATGCTCTGACTCTCTTTCAAAAATAAGTAAACGTGAAAGAACTTTCAAAACTCAAATCAAGCGACAGCGATCCTACAACCTTCTCATCTCCCTGCGCCGGGAGGGTGGGTGCCCCAGGGAGGATGTGATCACTGCTCATCTCGCAGATGAGGACATCAGGCCAGAGAGTGTAGGTTCCTCGTCCAAGGGCACGTAGCAAGTCAGTGGCACCACCTGGGCTCTGTGAGGTCTTGGCACCGTCCTCCAGCCCTCTATGCTCCTACTCCAGGCTTCTTCCCCTTCCCCAACAGCTTTTACTTCCCCAACTGGTTTGGGTTGGAGAAATGCCACCGCTTCGGGCTACGGAAGGACTTGGCCAGTGCCGTCCTTGACCTGCCAGTCCTGGAGCATCTCTTCGCCCAGGTAGGGGTCCGCATGGGGCTCAGCCCGGAGTAGGGGGGGGGGGTGGGGGGATCCACAGGACAACATCAAGGGTCCCGGTTGGGTGGCTTTGGCTGACCCTCTCTGAAGCAGCCCCGGGGTGGGAGTCGGCCCAAGGGTGGGGGTCTGTAGGGCAACATCAGGGCTCACAGTCGGGCTGTGACCGGCCCCCAGCACCGAAATGACCTGGTGAGCGGCCGCCTCGCCGTGGGCCTCAGTCTCAAGGAGCAGGGTGAATGTCTCAGCCTGGCAGTGCTGGACCTGGCTCGGATGGCCCGTGAGCAGGCTCGGCAGCCTGAGGAGCTGCTGAAGACCGTCAGGTGAGGGCTTCCAGGCTGTGATACCCAGCCTCTACCTGGGAGTCAGAAAACGTAGTTCCACCAGGGCATTGCCGGAGCCCGGGCTCCCGAGGCCTCCCGAGGCCTCCCGAGGCCTCCCACCTACAAGTCTGCAAGTGTGTTCATGTGACTCAGGACCCCACCAACCCAGCCCCAGCCCCAGCCTACAGCCCTCCCCACCCTGATGTCCTCCCCCCACCCCCACCCCCCCGTGTGTGCCTCGTGCCCTCCAACTGAGGCCACACGCCAGCCCCTCAACTAAAATTGGGTTTGTGCGTGTCCCTGTCCATACCTGTGGAGATCCCTCCCCCCAGTGACGACCTGCTACCCCCCACTCGTAGCTACAAGGCCTGCCTGCCCCCCGATCTGCGCGACCTGATCCAGGGCCTGAGCTTCGTGACGCGGAAGCGTATCCGGAGGACTGTGCGCCGGGCCCTGAGCCGCGTGACCGCCTGCCAGGCTGACAGGCACTCGCTCATGGCCAAGTACATCATGGACCTGGAGAGGCTGGACCCGGCCAGGGCCGCCGAGACCTTCCTCGTGAGCCTCCCCGGGGCTGCTGGTGGCCAGGATGCTCCGGGGCTGCTCCGAGTGGCTGGTGACAGCGGCATCCACTGGAGTCCGGGAGGACACGAGGTGTGGGAGGCCGCAGGGCGGCACCGACGGCAGGGGAGGAGCCTAGGAAGGAGGGGCGGGAGAGTGGGCGGGGTGAAGGCGTGGAAGGACTGGGAGCTCCGAGAGGGGCCCGTGGCGAGGGGTGGGGCTGAGTGAGTGGGCGGGAATAAAAAAAAACGGGCGGGGCTTAGAGGAAGGGGACTGGTTGGGTGGGCAGAGATAGGGGCGGGGCTAATTGGAGGGAGGGGGGAGGGGTCAGGACTGCGAGGGGGCGGGGCTCCCGGTGTTCCAAGAGAGACTGGGAGTTGGAGTGTGGAGCTGAGAGGGGGCGCGGCTCAGGGAGGGGACCCACCGACAGAGGGAGGTGAGGTTTAGCAGAGGTGGGGTGGGAGACTTTGGGGATGGGGGGGTTGAAAGGGGTGTGATTGATAAAAGGGGCCTGGGCTTGACAGGCGCCAGGTGGGAAGGGGCTGCGGCTGGGGGAGGCTGAGAGGGTCGGGGCTTATGGTGTGGGTTTGTGGGGTCCAGGCTTCCAAGAAGGATCGGGGGCTCCGAGGGGACAGGACCCCCAGCTTCAGCCCTCCCCCTCGTTCCCAGGCCCTCCAGCCCTTCTGCGACTTTCCAGAAATTGTGGACATCAGCATCAAGCAGGCGCCTCGTGTTGGCCCCGCCGGGGAGCACCGCCTGGTCACCGTCACCAGGACGGACAACCAGATCCTGGTGGGTGCTGGACCCTCTCCCCTCCCGCCTTACCCCGACCGCGGGGACGCGGGACCGTCGCGTCCGGGCCGCGGGGGGGCGCTGACGCGGATCCCCACAGGAGGCCGAGTTCCCGGGGCTGCCCGCGGCCCTGTCCTTCGTGGCGCTCGTGGACGGCTACTTCCGGCTGACTTCCGACTCCAGGCACTTCTTCTGCAAGGAGGTTGCGCCGCCGCGGCTGCTGGAGGAGGTGGCCGAGCAGTGCCACGGTCCCATCACGTAAGGGGCCGCCCCGCATGCCCGCCCTCCGCAGCTAGAACTCGGTTCGAGTCTCGGCCACTCCCCTTCTCGGTGCCTCGGTGCCCTTTCCTCCCGGGAGCGTTGGACAAGGCTGGAACAGCGCCCGGGGCATGGTTGGCGCTCAGGGAGGTTGGGGTCCCCCTTCTGCTGTCCGGGGCAGCGGCGTCCCTCTCTCTGATTCCTCAGGGCCCCAGCGCCCATTCCTGGGGATGCATGGCACCAGGCTCCACCTGCAGCCTCCCCTTTAATCCCCTAGTAGAAGCCCCAACTGTTGGCACATTTTATAAATAGGAAGGAGACAGGGGATGTTAGCTGGTGAGGGTCCCAGGGCTTCCGAGGGACCAGGGTTAGAACCGAAGTCCGGCTTTGGTTTCTTTGCCTCCATCTCTCTGTCTCCCGCCGTCTTTTCCTCCCACCTTTTCTCCACAGCCTGGATTTTGCCATCAACAAGCTCAAGACCGGGGGCTCCCTTCCCGGCTCCTATGTTCTCCGCCGCAGCCCCCAGGATTTCGACAGCTTCCTCCTCACTGTCTGCGTCCAGGTCGGTCCGCCACCGGGAGCCAGGTGGGCAGGGAGGGCTTCCTGAAGGAAACGACATTTAAGCTGAGACCCAAAAGTAGAGTCAGTATTTGCTCCTCGAAGAAGAGGGGGGAGGGGGTGGAGGCATTCCCAGAAGGGAACAGCATATGCAAAGGCTTGGGGATTGGAAATGAGCCTGTGGTGCTCAAGGGAGAGGGGGTGAGGGGGAGGAAGGTGCTGCCCGCTTCCACTGAGGGACCACTCCTCCTTGCAGACCCCCCTGGGTCCTGATTACAAGGGCTGCCTCATCCGGTGTGACCCCACGGGAACCTTCTCCCTGGCTGGCCTCGGCCGGCCCCACAGCAGTCTTCGAGAGCTCTTGGCAGCCTGCTGGGATGCTGGGCTGCACGTGGATGGGGTTGCGCTGAACCTCACCTCCTGCTGCGCCCCCAGACCCAAAGGTGAGCCCGCCCCCTCCCCTGGGCCGCGCAGTTGATCGGGGGGCCCTGCCTCGTGTGTGGCAAGCGGCAGAGATTGCCCGTCAACATGGGTTAGGGAAGAAAAGGTGACTTCTTGGCCTGTGGAATGGATGTTCCCTTCAGGCACCACTAGGTCCAGACGCGGCGGGATCTGAGAGATGTCACTGGAACGGAGTCTCTCTCCGTCCATCTCTTCCTCTTCCTCTGGGTGACTTTCACTCTCAGACAAACCCCTTGGCGGGGACAACTGGAGGTGTGGGTTCTTCGGAGTCTTCCAGAATCTCTAGCAGGACTGAGACTAGGTGGTTCACAGGGTCACCCCCGCCCCCCGTCCCCCCATTGGGGCTTCCTGGAGTCTCCTTTCATTTTTTTCTTAAAGGTTTTTAAAATTTATTTTTGAGAGAGAGAGAGAGAGAGTGGTGGGCAGAGGGGTGGAGGGGCAGAGGATCCAAAGCAGGCTCCATGCTGATAGCAGTGAGCCAGATGGGAGTCTCGAACTCACGAACCGAGTGAGATCGTGACCTGAGCTGAAGTCAGACACTTAACCAACCGAGCCACCCAGGTGGCCCCTGGAGCCTCCTTTCAAAGAAATCATGTACTCAAGTCCGGACCTCAGGGTTGGCTTCTGGGGGAGACCCCAGACTAAGACAGGGTGTGAACCAACCTTAGGGGGTCTTTCACCTCTGGCCTTTGGTTGTTCTCCCACTACCTCCGCCCCGTAGAAAAGTCCAACCTGATCGTGGTGCGGAGAGGTTGCAGCGCTCCCACATCATCCCTTGTTTGGCCCCAATCCCAGTGCCAGCTGAGTCAGATGACGTTTCACAAGATCCCTGCTGACAGCCTGGAGTGGGTAAGTGGCCCCCGGAAGCGGAGGGGGGGGAGCCTCATTTGGGGTCCACATCCCATCCCGTCTACACCCTCTGCTGTGTGGCCTCAAGCATGTGACATGACCTCCTTGTGCCTCTGTTTCATTATCTGTAAAATGAGGCCAGGGTCCCACCAGGAACCCCCCTTATTCTTCCAGCATGAGAACCTGGGTCATGGGTCCTTCACCAAGATTTACCGAGGTTGTCGCCATGAGGCTGTGGACGGGGAAGCCCGGGAGACAGAGGTGCTACTCAAAGTGATGGATGCCAAGCACAGAAACTGCATGGAGGTGAGGGTGATGGGGACCATGAGTGTGGGGTCAGGACTGGCTGGAGAGAGCGTTGTAGATGCAGAGAAATTTAAACACACACAGGTCTTTTTTTTTTTTTTTTAATTTTTTTTTCAACGTTTTTTATTTATTTTTGGGACAGAGAGAGACAGAGCATGAACGGGGGAGGGGCAGAGAGAGAGGGAGACGCAGAATCGGAAACAGGCTCCAGGCTCCGAGCCGTCAGCCCAGAGCCCGACGCGGGGCTCGAACTCACGGACCGCGAGATCGTGACCTGGCTGAAGTTGGACGCTTAACCGACTGCGCCACCCAGGCGCCCCGAAACACACACAGGTCTTAAAACGACAGAAATGTAGCCACGGCATCTCCAAACCATGAAATACAGAAGGGGTCAGGGGATTTAGACGCAAACAGAAAGAGTACACCAAACAGAAGAAACGGCCAGTGCAAAGGTCCTGAGGCAGGGTCGTGCCCGGCATGTTTAAGGAACAGTGAGGAGGGGGCACCTGGCTGGCTCAGTTGGAAGAACATGTGACTCTCGATCTTGGGGTCATGAGTTTGAGCCCCACGTGGGGTGTAGAGATGACTTCAATAAATACAACCGGGAAAAAAAAGAAAAAAAGGAACCGTGAAGAGGCCAGTGGATAGAGAAGAGGGGAGTGAGGTAGATGGAAAGTATCAGCAGGGACTGGGCCACCCAGGGAAGGCTTGAGCCTGCTTTGAACCCCAAATGTCCCACTTCCGCGTGAGAGACCCAATGCAGATTGCAGTAGGGACTTCCAGCCCCCCCCCCCCCCCCCGCAGAAAACCTTGATAGAGTGCTGTGTACCCCAGTGACAGACTCCAAGGTCAAAGGAGGCTTGGGACGAGGTCTCTTCCTGAGGCCGATTTGCGAGCAGCGAGCATGGGGTCCTCGGTGTGACCCTGGAGCGGGAGGAACCCATGGGCCTTCTCTCCCTTCTCCTCTCCCCAGTCCTTCCTGGAAGCAGCGAGCCTGATGAGCCAAGTGTCGTATCAGCACCTCGTGTTGCTCCACGGCGTGTGCATGGCTGGAGACAGTGAGACACCACCCTCGTCCCCACCCCTGCCCTCGGGGCGCATAGCGGGGAACATGACAGGGGGATACGGGATCATGTGTGTTGGGGGCGGCGCCCTGTGGGTAGTCAGAGGCCGCTAGCCCGCCTTGGAGGTTAGACGGTGATTCTGGGTAAGTTCGAAGCAGAGAAGGCAAGGGTAAGTAGGGACGAGGGGAGAGGAGGCAGGGGCATGTTCCCGGCGGAACGCGCAAAGGGCCGGAAGTGAGCTCTGGAGAGAGCTCACCGCCTTCCAGGCATTTCGGGCATAGTTCTCTCATGGGAAGTAAGGAGGAGGACAGGCGCGTAGAGTAAGGATGGAGGGAACAGTCCGAACTGAGAGCCCGCGGGACCCCTGATGCAGTCCCGCCTCCCAGCCCCGCCCCGCCCTGCTGCCACCAGGTGTCATGGTGCAGGAATTCGTGTGCCTGGGAGCCCTGGATACCTATCTGCGCAAGTCTGGCCCCCTGGTACCAGCCAGCTGGAAGCTGCAGGTGATCAAACAGCTGGCCTATGCCCTCAACTATCTGGTGAGTGTTCCTCTGCCCGCTCTACCCTCCATGCATGGGATGGAGGGGGAATTGAGCGCGGGCGCTGTGGTATGCATAGGAGTTTGGCAAGGAGGCCAAGAGGGGCAGTTGAGACCGCGGGAACAGCCTACGTACAGGCTCAGAGGTGTAACGGCAGGAGGAGGGAAGAGCAGCTGGTCATTGGTGGGTCTCCGGGGCGTAGGGAGCAATGGGCCTGGGCAGGAGGCCAGAAGAGGGCCGGAGCCGGGCTTTGAAGGTTGCACAGTAGCTTAAGGGGAGGAAAGAAGGAGGGCATGTCAGGCCAAGGACACAGCCTGGGCCAAGGTCTGCAGATTAGAAGGTGTAGTGCGTGTCCTGGTGTGAATCAGGCAGTTCAGCTGGCAGGAGACCAGGGTAGGGGTGTGGAAGAATCTCGTAGGGATAGTGAGCAAGCATCTCAAAGCTTGAAAGCTAGGCTGAGAACCTCTGACCTTACCCTGAAGGCAACGGGGAGCCACAGGGTGGGTTTGAGAAAGGGAGGACCTACCAGTAGTCCAGGGAGTGGTCTCAGCAGTAACAGGCGGGCTTTGAAGGATGCGTGGTGGTTCTCCAGCCAGACTATTCATCCATCAAACCCTCCCTGGCATTTCTCTGTGTCCGGCCCCCTTAGGAAGACAAAGGCCTCCCCCATGGCAATGTCTCAGCCCGGAAGGTGCTCTTGGCTCGGGAGGGGGCTGACGGGAACCTGCCCTTCATCAAGTTGAGTGACCCTGGTGTCAGCCCCACTGTGCTGAGCCTGGAGAGTAAGTGTGGAAGGGTGGAGGGAGGGGCCTCGTGGGGTCGGGGAGCAGATCCCTGACCCCAGCCCCGCTCCCCAGTGCTCACTGACAGGATCCCCTGGGTGGCCCCTGAGTGTCTCCAGGAGGCCCGGACCCTTGGCTTGGAAGCTGACAAGTGGGGTTTCGGTGCCACAGTCTGGGAAGTGTTCAGCGGGATCCCGATGCCCATCAGTACCCTGGATCCTGCCAAGGTCAGAGCACCAGTGGTGGCCTCCAAAGCCCCCGTTTGGCAGCTTGGGGAGGATGGGCTGGTCTGGAGGGGCCTCCTGAGGGTGCGCTGGCAGTGACCAGCCACTCTACCCACCCTCAGAAGCTCCAGTTTTACGAGGAACGGCAACACCTTCCTGCCCCCAAGTGGATGGAGCTGGCCACACTGATCCAACAGTGCATGGCCTATGAGCCAGGCCAGAGGCCCTCCTTCCGCGCCATCATCCGTGACCTGAACAGCCTCATCACTTCAGGTGCCCGCTGGGCCGGGCAGGGTGGGCGGGGCTGGCAGGTCATATCGCGCCCAGAGCAGGGAAGAAGGGAGATTTGCCCGCAGAGCCTGCCCTATGTGCTTGGCAAGGTTGGAGTGGTTGGTGACTGTATCAGTCAGCATGAGCCTCAACAGCTGCTGTAACAAACAGACCCCTCCCCGCCTCTGCTCTAGGTTGAATGTGATGGATATTTACTTTTCATTCAATGAGGGTGTCCGGGTCAGCAGGCACCTCTCCCTCTGTGCGGCTCCACGCATCCCGTGCCGGATCCTTTGCAGACAAGAGGGAGACTGTGGAGGGTCCCCATGTTGGGTTTCCATGGGCTGCGCCCCGGAGCTATGGGTAGTTGCACAGCTTGCGTGGCACCTAAGGGGGCTGCCTTTGCCCAGCGGGCATCTTTTTCCAGCCCCCACAAAGTACCCTTAGGCTTGCGGTGGCCCTGCCATAATGCACAGAGAGGGTAAGCAGGCGGATCGAAGTCCCACAGCAAGTCAGCTTAGGAGCGGGGCCCAGGACTCAATGTGCTGGTCACTTTACCTGTGCCCCGCAGATTATGAGCTCCTCTCAGACCCCACACCTGGTGCCTTGGCGCCCCGTGATGGGCTGTGGAATGGCGCCCAGCTCTACGCCTGCCAGGACCCTACCATTTTTGAGGAGAGGCATCTCAAGTACATCTCACAGCTGGGCAAGGTGAGGTGGGCTGGGCTGGGCTGGGCTGGGCTGGGCGGGGAAGCACCCCTGCACGTGGACACCAGCCCCGCTGTCCCCCAGGGCAACTTTGGCAGCGTGGAGCTGTGCCGCTATGACCCGCTGGGCGACAACACGGGCGCCCTAGTGGCTGTGAAGCAGCTTCAGCACAGCGGGCCAGACCAGCAGAGGGACTTCCAGCGGGAGATCCAGATCCTCAAAGCCCTCCACAGCGACTTCATTGTCAAGTACCGCGGTGTCAGCTATGGCCCGGGTGAGCCACTTCCCAAACGTGGAAGCTTCCATTTCCACACCCGGAAAATGGGTCATTATGAGGTTTAAGGGAATCAGTGTATACTGTAGAAAGTACTCAAGAGCCATTGGCCATGAAAGGCGTCATTGTTGGGGTTCCCATTGTATAGAAAGCAATCCCGAGGCTGGGAGGGGCCCCGGGTCATACTCTGACCGGGGAGGAAGAATGGAGGGGGGGGGGTGGACAGAGTTGGGCCCTGTGGTGACTCCCCCCAGCCTCTCCCCGCTTCACCCAGGCCGCCAGAGCCTGCGGCTGGTGATGGAGTACCTGCCCAGCGGCTGCCTGCGCGACTTCCTGCAGCGACACCGCGCGCGCCTCGACGCCAGCCGCCTGCTCCTCTACGCCTCGCAGATCTGCAAGGTGCGGGGCCGTGCCTGGGGGGGGCCTGGGGCCTGAGGTGGCTAGGCCCGGGTGGGGGTGTGCGTGGAGTCGCGGGGAAGGCTGCAGGTGGAAGATTGGAGCCCGGGTCCGGTCGGAGAAGCGGTTGAGTTAGGGCTAGGGTCAGCGCTGGAGCGCAGGATGGGTCCAGGGTAGGGTCAGGCTTGGGGTCTGCGGGATTGGATCCCAGGTCAGGCTTGGGGCCCCTGCGGCTTGTGCTGGGGTCCGCACCTCGTGGTCGCCCGCAGGGCATGGAGTACCTGGGCTCCCGCCGCTGCGTGCACCGCGACCTGGCGGCCCGTAACATCCTGGTGGAGAGCGAGACGCACGTCAAGATCGCCGACTTTGGCCTCGCCAAGCTGCTGCCGCTCGACAAAGACTACTACGTGGTCCGCGAGCCCGGCCAGAGCCCCATCTTCTGGTGGGGATCCCGCCCCGGCCTACCTCTCCTCCCCACTGCTCCGGCCCCCACCTCGCTCCCGCCTTCGGGGGCCGGCCGCGGCCCCGCCCTTGCCGCCGTCCTGGCCCCGCCTCCTAGCGCACCGGCCCGCCCCCTCGGCATCGGCCCCGCCCCCCCTGGAGCCTGGGCCCCGTCCTGACCCTGCCCAGGCCTCCCGCTTCTCCCTCTCCCCTGACCCCTCCGGGGCTTTCACAGTCCTGGCCTCGCCCCTCCCACCGTTTTGGCTCCTCCCCCCTCCCACCGTTTTGGCTCCTCCCCCCCCCAGACCACGGCCTTCCTATCAGCATACCCTCCCTTCCGCACAACCTGGTCCCACCCCGCTCCGCCCCTCTGTCCTGGCCCCTCTCCCTGGAGCCACGGCTCTCCGCCCTGAGCCCGCCCAGACCCCCCTTTGGGTTGCTGAGTGAATACCCCATCCCACAGGCGGGGAAGACTGACCCCGGAGCCGGGAATGACCTCCTACATTGCAGGGGTGGGGGGGGAATGACCCCACCTACAACTGACCAGCTCCCCTAGCCCAAGGCTGTCCCCTCTCCCGTCCTCTGCCTCACTCTCGCATCCCAAGACCTCCTTGCCGCCCCCCCCCCCCCTCCAGGTACGCCCCAGAGTCCCTCTCTGACAACATCTTCTCGCGCCAGTCGGACGTCTGGAGCTTCGGGGTCGTCCTGTACGAGCTTTTCACCTACGGCAGCAAGAATTGCAGCCCCTCAGCCGTGAGTCAGCGGCCCTGGATCCCCAGTAACCCTCCTCTCCCTCATCCCTTCCTGGCCCGTCCCTGCCCCGTTTGTGCCCTATTTGCTCAGTCGCTGGTCCCAGCGTTATATAGGCCGTCTATACTGGGGAGGACGTCTCCACTATGGCTGACCCCCACTACCACTGGCAGCCCCCTCTCCCTCCATCACAGATGACCCTTCCTTCTCCCTTACAGAGGCCCTCTCTCTCCACCGCGGGTGATTCTCTCCCTGCCTTCACTATGGCTGCCCCTTGGCCCCAGTCTCGGGCGGCTCCTTCCCCACCACGGGTGCTCCCTTTGGCCCTAGGAGTTCCTCCGGATGATGGGATGTGAGCGAGACGTCCCCGCCCTCTGCCGCCTCCTGGAGCTGCTGGCTGAGGGCCAGAGACTGCCCGCGCCTCCCGCCTGCCCCAGTGAGGTGAGCGCTGGAGGGCCTGCCTCAGTTTCCCACTCTAGATTTTCCCGCACCAGCCAGCTGGCCCCTTTGGACTTCCCCACCCATGGCTGCCTTTTGATTGAGAGCGTACCCTGGGGCGTGAAGCTGAAAGGGACTCTGGCTGTTCTGTGGCTGTATGCCAAGTCACAAATACTCTCAGATCCTCAGTTTACCTATCTCCAAAACGGGAGTAACAATGCCTTACGGGGTGGGGGAAGGTCAAGCAAGTCAACACCTCGCCAGTACTCAGTTTAGAGTCCATAAACGTTAATGACTCTTACAGTTGATCATCACAACTTTTGCGGAAGTGTATGACGTGAGGTTGGTCATCCGTAAATTGATCTGCCCAGGCCCCAAATGTTTACTGAGTGCTGACTGTGTGCTGGGCTTTGTGCTGGGGTGCTGGGGACCCAGCAGAGGACAGAACAGATACTACCCTGTCCTCTTGGTAACCAGCAGAGGCTAACAAGAACATTCTGGTGGTTATCAGTGTCCGGAAAGAGAGGAACAGGGGGACATGAGGGTGGGTGATAGGTCCGGGAGGGCCTCTTAGAGGGGGCGATCCTGAAAGAGGAGGAGGAGGAGCCCACCCCTGGGGAAAGCCGGGAGAGGGCATTCTCGGTGGAGGACACAGCAGGCACAAAGGCCCTGAGGTGGGAATGAGTTTGGTGCATTTAAATAACGAGAGGGGGGCAGATGCGGCTGCAGGAAACAAGAGACCAGGTGATGGAGGGAGACAGGGGAGGGGATGAGATTTTGTTCGAAGTTCTGTAGGGAGACATGGGAGGCTTTGGAGCAGAGGAGGGATGGAGGTGAATTTTAAAATGGTGAATAGGAGTTGCACGTATGATCCTGTTGTCTCCTCCCACCCCCTCAGGTTCATGAGCTCATGAAGCTGTGCTGGGCCCCGAGCCCGCAAGACCGGCCAACATTCAGTGCCCTGGGCCCCCAGCTGGATACACTGTGGAGTGGAAGCCGGGGGGTAGCATAGAGCGTGAGACTCACGCCTGCCCTGCTTGTCCGCAGGGAGAGCCCCACGCACTTCCTTTTTCTCTCTCCTGCACGCTGCACGCACACCTCTGGGTTCTGGTCTTTGTGGATTGGCCGTGTGACCTTCGGCAGGAAGTTGCCACTCTCTGGGCTTCCTGCTTCACAGAGATCCCCACGGGGCAATGACATTGCCTTTGGGAGGGGTACCCACCCCTGTAGGGGGGCAACAACCGCCTGGTGGCCTCAGCAACTTGAAAAGGTTCCAGATGAATCCCTCGGTTGGGGGCGTGGCCGGCTGTGCCTTGCGATGGGAATTGAGGAACCAGACTGAAGCCCCTCCCATCTTCCTACCCTCTTGGATTTGGTCCTGGGCTTCCTGGCGCAGCGAGGACGTGGCATAGCTTTAAATATATGATCCCAGGCTTCTGTCCCCCCTCCCTCTTGTGCTGGAGCGAGCCACAGACAAGAGCAGCTGCCCTGGTTGGAAGTTTGCTTTTGGGGGCCAGGAGAAGCTGGGATCATAGTCCACCCTAAATGTACCAGAGCGTGTCAGGTTTCATGTTGGCCCACTTGCACACCGGGGCCCTTTCTGTCCTGACCGGAGGGTCACACAGTTGATGACCCTGGAGACTTGCAGCAGCTAAGGGAAGGAAAGGTATTCTGGGCAGAGGGAACAACATGGTGAGAGTGAGGAGGCTCAGAGGACAGAGGTTAAGAGCCCACGGTTCTGCCACTCACTTGCTGTGTGATGGCAGGCAAGTTGCCTCCCCTTTCTGGGTCTCCTGTATAATGGGCAGATTAATGGTGCTGGCCTCCTGCTGTACAGTTTCCAGAGCCTTGTGAGAAAGCATCTTGGGCAGGCTAAGTAACCCCCGCCCCCACCCCCACTTCTCCCCTGCCTGCAGTCTTTTCTGCCACTTTTGCGCCCTGGAAAACGTATTTATCTCTCAAAACCCCAGCTGTCCCCTCCCTGCAGCCTTCCCTGGCATGCCCCCACCACTTCTCACCGGCCGATCACTCTCCCTCTGATCCTAGGGCTGGGGTGTCTGTCCAGATCTGGGTCCTCTCACCCAGAGGCTCCCTGGGGGCTGGGCTGTGGGGGGGGGGGGCACAAAGGGGATTCTGGGAATGTTTGTTGAATGAATAAAGCTCAGCGAGAAGAATGGTTTAGTTGCTGGACTTGGGGTGATGGGGCGTTATGGGAGGCTGTAAGCTGGGGAGGAATGTGGTTAGGGCTGGGGGATGGAAAGCTCCAGCTGCTGGCCTTGGCTCTGTCCCGGAGAAGCTGATTACGGCCTCCTGGTGGGTGGAGAGAACAGTTTGCTCTGGGTGGGGGGGGGTCAGAGGGCAAGGTTGGGCTGGGAGGGCTAGGCTAAGAGGAGGGGGTCTAACATCAGTGGGGGCCAAGCAAGTCTCCGTCGGGACTGCTGGGAGATGTGAAGAGGCACAGAGAGAAGTAGAGAGGGAGAGACAGACTCAGAAAGGGCAGGAGAGACACAGTGTCTCTCTTCTGGCTCTCTCTCTCTGTCTCACCTGCTGTCTTAGCCCCGGGAAAGCCATCTGCTTGGGTGCAAGGTGGAAGGGGGCTGCTTTGGGCTCAAGCAAGATACGGTTCTCAGCCCGGGCCCTCTTTTGTCTTTGCTTCTTTGCCTTCCTTGGTAAAACGAGGTCCTAAGTCCTCCTGGGCACCAGGCTGCCACCAGGCAGATGCCGAGCAAACACAGTCAGCTTCATTCTGGGCCCACCAGTCCCTGCCCAGCCCAAAGGGAGAGACAGAGCCGGCCAACAGCCCCAGCCCCAGGCCCAGCCTCCTGTGACCATGGGCGAGTGTGGCGGTCCCCTCTCTGAGCCTCGGTGTCCTTATTTATACAGTAATAAGGGGGCGCCTGGGTGGCTCAGCTAGTTAAGCGTCCGACTTTGGCTCAGGTCATGATCTCAAAGTTCATGCGTTCGAGCCCCGTGTTGGGCTCTGGGCTGACAGCTCGGAGCCTGGAGCCTGCTTCAGATTCTGTGTCTCCGTCTCTCTCTGCCCCTGCCCCACTCACGCTCTCTCTCTCTCAAAAATAAACATTAAAAAACATTTTTTTTTTTAAATAAATAAGGGGCGCCTGGGTGGCTCGGTCGGTTAAGCGTCCGACTTCGGCTCAGGTCATGATCTCACGGTCCGTGAGTTCGAGCCCCGCGTCGGGCTCTGTGCTGACAGCCTGGAGCCTGTTTCAGATTCTGTGTCTCCCTCTCTCTCTGGTCCTCCCCTGTTCATGCTCTGTCTCTCTCTGTCTCAAAAATAAATAAACGTTAAAAATAATTTTTTTTTAAATAAATAAAATGGTGGTGGTGATGGTCGTGTTTAAAAAGACTGCTCCCCCATTGCTCCTCCTGGGGGAGCTACGCCCACGGCCCTGGCCCAGGGGGAGGGCCCCTCACTGTCTCATGCAGATCTCAGCTGATCGGTAACCAGTGTGGAGGTTACAACCACTCTTGTGGTTCTTCCTACGATTGCGAGATGCCCTTCGACAACACCCATGGTACACGGCCTCAGGCCACACAGGGAGGTCACCTGTAGGAACAGAGTGCAAACTCAGGCTTGGGGCTCTGCTATCATTGGGGTCCAGGGTGGGGGCCTAGGGTTTCCCCGGCTCACTCTTTCTGGGTGGATTTAAGACAGAGAGCGGGAGTTTAATGTTCGGAGCACAGGGCTTGCCTCCCCCCACATGGTGGCCTGAGTCCCTGTGCGTGGCCGCGTAGGTGTCCTGGTACAGACTCCTTCCTCCGGCCGTCTCGGCCCCCAGCTTGGCGCGTCCAGGCTGCTGTGGCACGATACCAGGCGGCTTCCCCGACAGACGCTTCCTTCCCGCAGCTCCGGAGGCTGGACGGTGGAGACCAGGGTGCATCAGGGTGCCAGGGGTCTGCCGAGGGCGGGCCCTCCGGCTTCCAGATGGCTGCCTTCTGGCTGTGTCCCCGCGTGGACGGGGAGGGGGCGTGGGGGCACATCCTCTCACGGCCCCTCCTTCGGCAGCACCAACCCCGGGATGGGACCCCACCCCCCTGGCCTCCGCGACCTAATGCTCTCCCGAAGCGCCCCCCCCTCCAGACACCATCACGGAGGGGAGTGGGGCTCACGCATAGGAAATGAGGGGGTGTCTCGCAGTAGTTAGGGCTCAGCTGATCGATGACTAGTGTCGTGGTTGGACTGGCCTTTGTGGTTCTGCTTACAAGACGCCCTTCCGCCGGACACCCATCGGGAAACTGAAAAAAAATAAAGGTTTCTCCCTTACCAGACCTGGAGATCACCCAGCGCCCCCAGGGCCACAGAGTGAGAGGGGTGAGGGGGGGACTGAGACAGAGCTGCTTGTTCACTGGCCGGGCCTCTGCTCTTATTGGGTCCAGGATGGGACCCCAGGGTTTCCAGGGCTCATTGTTTCTTGGTAAACTTAAAACATAGGAGTAGTGGGGGGCGCGGGGGCGGGGGTGGGGTGGCGCCTGGGTGGGTCAGTCGGTTAACTCTTGATTTCGGCCCAGGTCGTGATCTTGCAGTCTGTGAGTTCGAGCCCCGCATCGGGCTCTGTGCTAACGGCTCAGAGCCCGGAGCCTGCTTCGGATTCTGTGTCTCCCTCTCTCTCTGCCCCTCCCTGGCTTGCGCTCTCTGTCTCTCAAAAATAAATAAACGTTTAAAAAAGAAATTAAAAAACAAAACAAAACACACGAGTGGGAATTTAAAGCCCCAGGAGGGGAAGAAACGGGGTGGGGGAAGGCAGCCTGGTTCTTTCTCTAGTCGTGTGGCTGGCAAATCGGTTTATTCCAGATAGCCATCATTTTTTTTTTTTAAGTTTATTTTTGAGAGAGAGAGGGAGAGAGTGAGCACGTGCACAAGCTGGGGAGGGGCAGAGAGAGAGAGGGAGACACAGAATCCAAAGCAGGCTCCAGGCTCTGAGCTGTCAGCACAGAGCCTCACGCAGGGCTCGAACCCACCAATAGTGAGATCATAACCTGAGCTGAAGTCACTTAACCGACTGAGCCACCCAGGCGGCCCCAGATAGCCACCTTTGAAGATGGGCCATCAAAAGTTTAAGTCAGGTACTATACCAAAGCCTGGCTCAGGCGGTGGAGCACGTGACTCTTGATCTCTGGGTCTTGAGTTGGAGCCCCACTTGGGGCATAGAGATTACTGGGGTGGGGGGGGGGAGTGGAGGAGGGACACAACTGCTGGGGCTTACACTACACTTGCACTCACCCCACCCTTGACCTTCTCCCTGAGCCATGCCGCGGAACGTTCTGTCCCCCAACCAAGGTCCCCCAGCTGGGGCTGGCTGGCCGCCTATAAGAAGGGATCCCCGCTGGGGCCGGACTCCCGCCGCCATGGACCCCCGCCGCCCACTCACCTGGGCACTGGTGCTGCTGGGCACCGGTCTGGCGCTCGCGCTGGGCCCCGCGCCGGCTCCGGAAGCCCCAGAAAAGCTGTGCGGCCACCACTTGGTGCGCGCGCTGGTGCGGGTGTGCGGGGGCCCGCGCTGGTCCTCCGAAGACGGGCGGCGAGTGGCTGGCGGAGACCGTGAGTGGAGCCGCGCGACGATTGCGCTCCGGGGTTTCTAGCTGGGGCAGGTGCACGCGGGCGCTGGCGTCGGGGCGGGGGCAGGCGGGTGGTTTGCAACGCGCGTCCCGGGGGTCCACTTGCCCACGGCGCCGGTGTGTGCAAATTCGCGAAGGATGCGTCCCCTGCCGGGCAGGAATCAGTGCGAGGCGAGCGAGGCGGAGTCTTACAAGCGCACGGTCAGAGCCTGCCTTATTTACAATCCCAGCGTTTTGATCTTCGCGATTTGGGGCGCATTAAAAGAGGATTAATCTTCATTGTTGAGCGTTTAGGCTCCCGCTTGAATTGCGCACTGAGGCCAGCGCTCGCCCGTCTCATCCTACTGCGGGCCCTGGTGCGGAGGGTGGAAAACAGATTTGTGTGCCCATGTGCGTCACACGTGTGTGTCCTGATGTGTGCGTGCGTATTTGCGACCCAGATGCAGGCGGGCACCCGTAGGGGGAGACTGGGGAGGGGTACGAGGGTGTGTGGCCGTGTGTGCGTGTGTCCATGTGAGCCTGCACACAGGTGCACACGTATATGTCACATGTCACCTCTGCTGTCTTCGGCTTTGTGAAGCGTCTGCGCGTCTGTGTGGTAGGTGGCTCGTGGAAACGTGCACAACGGGGGACCCGTGAGCGCGGCTCGAGAGTGCGCACACCTGGACGGGGGATTATGTCCGTGCTCGGTATACAGTAGGCACTTAACAGTCGCTCCCTATTTGTGCACATCCTGAGTGTCTGGTGGGTCACGGCACAAGGTGAGCGTGCAGGTCCTCTAGGGTCCCCTGTCCATGCTGAATTCTGCTCCGTCCCCAGGTGAGCTGCTGCAGTGGCTGGAAGGACGACATCTCCACGGGCTGGCGGCCGATGGGGACCCCACGCTGGTTCTCGTGCCACAGCCCCTGCCCCAGGCCTCTCGCCGTCACCGCCCCCGCCGGGCAGCCGCCGCCAACCCTGCACATTTCTGCTGCCTCAGTGGCTGCACCCGGCAGCACCTGTTGACCCTGTGTCCTCACTGAACCCGCCTGGGTGTGGCCTCAGAGGATCCAGAGACCCCCCCCCCCCCCCCCAGGGGCCAGGTCTGGCGGGCTCCTGGAGTACCATAAAGCCCCATCTGGGAGGACGGGGCGGATCACCTCCCAGCACTCACCGCCTCCCCTGGGCCACCTTCCTCTGTGGGGCCAACTGCAAAAAAAAAAAAAAAAAAAAAAAAAAAAAAAAAAAATCACACCTCAACCCTGGCCTGGAGGGTCCTTGGTTTCACGGGGATGCCAGACTCTGAGGGCCAAATGTTCTCACCTCTGAGGAGCCCCAGGCGCCGCCCGCCCCATATCCGTGACACCGACCCTCGTTGCTGTCTCCCTAATAGTAAATAAATGAAGTTCCTGCAGAATCCGAAGCAGCCTTTTGCATTTTTCTCAAGGAAAAAAGGGACAAGCCTGGGTCAGCCCTTGCGTGGATGGGTCCTACCCCGGCAGCCGGGGACCCACGGGGACATGCGATCCAGTTGTCGCATGTGTCTTACTTCCCTACATCTGCCATAACAAATTAGCAGAAACCGGGAGTCTTAAAATAGTAGAAATTTCTTCCTTCATAGTTCTAGGAGCCAGAGACAGAAGTCAAGGTGTGGCCGGGTGGTTTCTGTTCGAAAGGCTCTGAGGAAGAACCCGGTTCATGTCTCACTCCTGGTTTTTGGTGGCTACTGGCAATCCCTGACCTTCCTTGGCTTCTAGATGCATGACTCCAAGCTCTGTCTCTCTCTCTTTTTAATTTTTTAATGTTTATTTAGTTTTGAGAGAGAGGGAGAGAACGAGCGGAGGAGGGGCAGAGAGAGAAAAGGAGACACAGAATCCGAAGCAGGCTCCGGGCTCTGAGCCATCAGCACAGAGCCCAGTGCGAGGCTGGAACCCATGAACCTTGAGACCATGACCTGAGCTGAAGTGGGACACTTAATGGAGTCACCCAGGTGCCCCTGTCTTTTTAAAAAACGATGTTTATTTTTATTTGAGAGAGGGAGAGAGAGAGAGAAGGGGAGGGGCAGAGAGAAAGGGAGAGAGAATCCCAAGCAGGCTCTGCACTGCCAGCCCAGAGCCCGATGTGGGGCTTGAACTCATGAGATCACGACCTGAGCTGAGATCAAGAGTCGGACGGTTAACTGAGCCCCCTGGGAGCCCCTCTGTCTCTGTCTTCACGTGGCCTTCTTTTCCTTGTCTGTGTTCATTTCTCTTACAAAAACACCTTCATTGGATTTAAGACCCACCCCATTCCTAATCCAGGATCCTTACCTTAATTATATCTGCAAAGACCCTATTTCCAAAAAAGGCCATATTCTAAGGTTCCGGGGGGGCTGTATCCTGCTCAATCCGGGGCAGCAGGGGAGCAGGACTCTCTCCCGGAGGCAATGGGGAGCCACAGGTGTGTGAGCAGGGGCAGGATGAGGTCTGACTTACATGTTAGAAATCCCTGCAGCCCCTGTGTCATCCGGGCCTGCCTTCCCTTGCCTGGATGGTACCGTCACCCCCCTTCCCCCCAGTCCCTATGGCAGCCATAGGGCTTCTTAAAACTTAAAAAACAATCATGTCCTTTCATTGCTCAAAGGTACCATCACTCTCAAAACAACACCCTCTCCCCTCACCCCAGCCCACGAGTCCCCATGTGGCCAGCCCCTGTGACTTCACGTCCCTCCTTACTCCGTATCGTCCTTACTCACCTACCTCTAGCCACGGCCTTTTCGCTGCAACTTGAACATTTCCGGATTGTCCCACCGCAGGGCCTTTGCACATGCTGTGCCCTCTGCCTAGAACACCCTTCTCCCGGTTCCTCCCAGGGCCATGTCCTCCTTCCGCAGGTCCCAGCTCCAGTCTCCTGATCTCTCAGCTAATACTCTTTCCCATCCCTGTGTGTCCACCTGCTTGACTTCTCCAAGTTCCTACCACTTCCGGTAACTTCCTATTTGTACACAGGTTTGTTTTCTCACCACAGGGTGGGTATCTGCCAACACAGCACCAGCACCAGGAATATAAGGCAAGGTGTGCAGCATACAGGAGGCACACAAATCCTTAAAGAAGGGAGAGCAGGAAGTGGGACAGAGGACAGCGGAGCCACGATCCTAGTGGGAAGGGCGTCTGGGGAGAAGAGGGGCTGGGTGGTGTTTGGAAAGAGCCTTGCCAGAAGCAGGAGGCCCGCAGCCAGGAGCAGTCTCACCCCTGTGCCTCCCCCCCCCCCCCCCGAGCGTGCTGTCCAGCTGGCGGTGAGACCCAGTCTGGGTGGGGGCACATGAGCTGAGGGTGATAGGGAACCATCAAGGGTACGTGAGCAGGGGCAGGATGACATCAGACCTGTTGACAGGAGCTCCTGTTCATCCAAGTCATTTTTGCTGGTGTGTTTTCTACTGCAAACGTGACTTGTACAGATCGTAGACTGGTCTCAGTTAAAACTTGCAAACCGCTTTAGGGGCGCCTGGGTGGCGCAGTCAGTTAAGCCTCCGACTTCAGCCAGGTCACGATCTCGCGGTCCGTGAGTTCGAGCCCCGCGTCAGGCTCTGGGCTGATGGCTCGGAGCCTGGAGCCTGTTTCCGATTCTGTGTCTCCCTCTCTCTCTGCCCCTCCCCCGTTCATGCTCTGTCTCTCTCTGTCCCAAAAATAAATAAAAAACGTTGGAAAAAAAAAAATTAAAAAAAAAAAAAACTTGCAAACCGCTTTAAAAACAACAAAACCGGGGCGCCTGGGTGGCTCAGTCAGTTAAGTGTCTGTCTTCAGCTCAGGTCACGATCTCGCGGTCCGTGAGTTCGAGCCCCGCGTTAGGCTCTGGGCTGATGGCTCAGAGCCTGGAGCCTGCTTCGGATTCTGTGTCTCCCTCTCTCTCTGCCCCTCCCCCGTTCACACTCTGTCTCTCTCTGCCTTTAAAAAATGAATAAATGTTTTAAAAAATTGTAAAAATGTAAAAAATGTAAAAAAAAATGTAAAAAAACAAAACAAAACACTGACAGAATAATCTGGAGAAATTGAGGATTCCACCATCTCCAAGGGAGATTAACCCTTTAATGACTGACCAAAAGTTAGGAAGGAAGGAGATTTGAATTTATTGGGTAGAGTCAGGGAATAAATGTTCTTCAAAAAAGTCACTAAAACTGATCATATTCAAGGCCATGATGCAAGTCTTAACAAATTTTAAAGGATTTACTTCAGGTAGACCATCTTCCGTAAGCATACTGCAGTTAAGCTAGAAAAATTTTTTTAACAATTTAAAGTTCCACATTCAAGGGGCACCTCCTAGCTCAGTCCATGGAGCTTGCAACTCTTGAGTTCCAGGTTGTGAATTCGAGCCCCATGCTGGATGGAGAGATTACTGGAATTAGAGGTGATGGTTACACAACATGGTGAATGTACTAAGGGTCACTAACTGTCCGCTTTAAAAATGGTTTATTTCGGGGTGCCTGGGTGGCGCAGTCGGTTAAGCGTCCGACTTCAGCCAGGTCACGATCTCGCGGTCCGTGAGTTCGAGCCCCGCGTCAGGCTCTGGGCTGATGGCTCGGAGCCTGGAGCCTGTTTCCGATTCTGTGTCTCCCTCTCTCTCTGCCCCTCCCCTGTTCATGCTCTGTCTCTCTCTGTCCCAAAAATAAATAAAAAACGTTGAAAAAAATAAAAAATAAAAAAAAAAATAAAAAAAAAATGGTTTATTTCGGGGCGCCTGGGTGGCTCAGTCGGTTGGACGTCCGACTTCGGCTCAGGTCATGATCTCTTGGTCCATGAGTTCAAGCCCCACGTCGGGCTCTGGGCTGACAGCTCAGAGCCTGGAGCCTGGTTTAGACTCTGTGTCTCCCTCTCTCTCTGACCCTCCCCCCATTCATGCTCTGTCTCTGTCTCAAAAATAAATAAACATTAAAAAAAATCAAAATTAAAACAAAACAAAACAAAAAACAACACAACAAAACCCCCAAAACTCAGGTCCTCACAAAACATTTTATTCCCGGAGGGCCCACTCCCCAGTCCTCACTCTGCCGAGGTACCCCCTTCCTCCCTCCCAAGCACAGCTCCAAAGCCTACAAAGTCCAAGCCCCCCAACATCTGCCCAGAGCCAGCAGGGCTGGGGGGTATCCCTCTTCTGCTTGGATCTCCCCAATCCAACATACTGGGGTGGGGGCCGGTCTTGGGTCCCCAGAGCTCAGAGACATCCAAGGGCTTGAATCGCCCGTTCTCTGGGCACCGGGGTAAGTGCGTGTGTTGATCTCATTCCCGGAATTTGGGGGGAGCACAAATATGGGAGCTGGGCTCTCTCGGGGACTCCAGAAAGTCTGAGCTCTCATAGCCTGAGTCAGACAGCCGTCTGCCTCCTCAGCCCGACATTTCCACCATTAGAGCAGGGAGGGGGTGGTCCCACTCACGGGCTCTCCAGCCCCTTCTACCATCCGAGGTCAGAGGCGGGCAGAGACCCCAGGGCGGGGGGGAGGCAGAGGGAGGGAACAAAACCCCTTTCCCAGCCAGCCAAATACTTCTCACTTCAGCTGCATGTGGACCTAGGGTTCCCAACTGAACTTGAACCATGGCTGGAACTCCCCTACCATTAAACCACTGTGGCTTTACTACCAAGGAGGGCTTGGCCACCATTGAAGGTCCGTCCCATGATCAAGGTCGGAGCTGGGAAATGGGACCCTGACTCAGAAGTGCTCCTGCAGTTGGCCTGCCCTGGGAAGACATTGTCCCCCTTCAGCTGAGGGGCTAGGGAGGATGACGGAACATGGGTTCGAGGACCGGGTGGGTTTTGCAGGACGTCTAGGAGTTTGCCAGCTAGACTAGTCGCTCATCAAACCCGCCCGGCCCACTTGGGAGAACAGAGCTTCCTGCTTTCCGGGAGGAAGATGCAGCCCCTTCCAGTGGGGGGGGGGGGGGGGGGTGGAGACCAGAGCCTAGAGGCTGCGGGCCCTGATACGCCCTCAGTAGACCTGCATCTGCTGGCCACAGGTGAGGTTGGGTCGGCTCAGGGCGTCCCACATGAGTAGCATCTCGTATGGCAGGAAGCGATGGACCAGGAGCAGCTCCCGGTAGAAGCAGGGGTCAAAGGAGGATATGCGGGCCGAGGGAGCCCCAATGCCAGCTGTGCGGATACCGCCGTGTGAGGCGGGCTTCAGACCTTCCTGCTTCAGGCACATGCCCAGGAAGACATCATCGATAGGGAAGAGGTCCAGTGTGGAGGCGGCCCGGCGCAGGGCAGTGGCCGTGAAGCGGGACAGCAGGAAGCCACCCCCCCCACAGTAGGGAGGGTACCGCTCCTCCTGTGTCACCACTGTTGGCACATAGTACTTGCTCCAGGGAACCCGGATGGGGCCCACACCGTGGATCAGTTGCCCCACAAAGAGGTGGCGGTCGGGATTATGGTCCTGCAGGTAGGAGACCATGTTGTCTGTGTGTGCGAAGACGTCATCGTCCCCATTGAGCACGAAGCTGGCATTGGCGCACCGAGTCTCCTGCCACTGTAGGAAGAGCACCTGAAGGCGAGGCGGACAGGGCACACGAGCTTGAGAGCTGGGGCAATCAGCTGTGGGTCCCGGCCGGCCGCCCAGCCCAAGGAGCCCAGACGAGGCTGCGTCCCCGGGCATGGGTTTGAGGCCCCACCCTGAGCTTCAGTCTCCAACCTTCCGGACAGACCTCATCAGAGGACCTGTCTCCGGGAGCGTTGGGGACCTGTGGAGATGATGCTCGGTAAAGCGCCAACAAGTGCTGGAAAATTGTCACATTTACATTTATTGTAGCTCCTTCTGACTCTGCCTGGCCAAGCACTGCTGGTAAATAGTTACTCGTCTGTCTATTATTTAACATCTACCTTCCCCACCAGACTCTAGGCTTCCCCTGGGGTAGGGGTGGACTGTGTCTCTCCTGTGTTATCTCCCGAGCACCCAGTGTGGGGTCATCGCTTCGTAGGCACTGGATTCAGATTTGTCAAATTGACATTTTTACATGCTTTTGTGTTTTGAATGAAGAACGCGGCAGGTTGAGAGGCTCTGGCCCTCTAACCGCCTCAGCTTCAGTTTCCTCCGTAATAACTTTTGCTGCAACGCCAGGCACCGCCCTGCCTGGAGTCTCTCCTGTAAGCAGGGGTGATCTTCAACCCCATCTACAGATGAGGAAATAGAGGCTCTGCAGATAAAGTGACTTGGACAAGGTCACACAACAGATACGTAGCAACTTAAGGTCTTGAGCCCAGACCCGTCTGTGCCAACTGTAAGCAGGGACCTACACTGGGTCCCCTTCAACTCCTGGGTAGGTCCTCAGAGCCTCTAATTCTAATCTCGTTCTAATTCTAGTCTAGAGAATGTCGGTGGTGGTTTGTATCAGAATGCTAGAAGCTCGGAGCTTCCTAGTGGGGCAAGTGAAAAGGGAAGCAGGAAGCATCCTCATAGCTCTCAACTGATAAAGAGGGAACTCTTTGGGTTTCTGGGCCATTTCTGAGGCAGGGACGTGAGGAAGACCAGGTCAAAAGGGGGGAGGATTCTGGGCACACCGAGCCTGGGAGGCTCACCTAAGGCTATTCCTTATCTGGGTCAAGGCAGGGTTCTTTCTACTTCTTGTGGGTTCTGGTCCACCAAAAAGGTCTTTATTGAGCACCCGTGGCACAGACCTGGGCCTCACGGGGAGACAGAACAAGTCAACAAGATGTTCTGTCCGGCGCCCCGAACCCCCGCTTGTCATTTGAACATCTGGCACTGCTCTAGAAGCTTTGTAAATATCATCTCCTGTAATTCTCCTAACAGCCCTGGGAGGGAGGTGGGCAGATCCAAGCAATCCCATTTCCTTGATAACTATGAGGAAACGGAAGCCCCGAGAGGTAAATGATTATCGAATAAGCAGCAGAGCATGAATTCAAACCTAGGGCATCAGGCTCCGAGAGCCAGCCGGGCTTGTACATCGGGTCACCCTGCCCTTTCTCCCCGCCTCCTCCCTTAGCGACTCCGATAGCCGATCGCTGTGAGGGCAGCGAAGAAAGCAGGGGGAGGGGGGGGATGGATGGGGACTTCTGGGCCCCTCAGAGGAGGCGGTGGTGAGGGGGCGGGGAGGAGGGGGTGGCCCTCATCAGGTGACTCCCCGCGGGCTCACCTGTTTGAGCGTGAGGTTGAAGAAGGAGTCATGGAAGTCCCACTGCAGGATGTCGCCGTGCGCCTGTGCCTCCAGCGCCAGCAGCCGGTTGACCTTGCGAGCCTCCAGGGGGTTAGGGGCCGTCCCCACCAGGAAGAGGCGGCGCAGCTGGACGCCCCGCACCTGGCGCTCGCGGCCCCAAGTGCGCCGCACCAGCTCCCGCCGCTCGTAATTCCTGGGCGAGGATTTGATCACCAGCAGCAGGAAGATGGGCGGCGCGCACTTGCCCAGGGGCACGTCCTGCAGCAGCGGGAAGTCACGGCAGTGCCTGTACAGCAGGAAGTCACGCACCTGCTGTGGCTGCCCCTCGAAGTTGGGCAGGGTGGCCATGGAGGCGTTGGCCCTGCAGGGGGCGGGCGGGGGGCGCGGGGCGGGCCGAGAGGGTAGAGAGGGCCAGGTCAGGGCCACGGGGTTGTCCTGGGGCTCCTTCAGGCTCTGGAAGGCGGGCGATGACATGTACAGACTGAAGAAGAAGAGGGTGACGATGCTCAGAGCTACAGACAGGGCCACCTCTGTGCTGCGGGGCCGAGAACATCTCATCCTGGTCGGCCTGCGTGGTTCCTGGTAAGAGTAACAGGCACCGAAGATACCAGACGGGTCAAGCGCCTTCCCTGAGGTACCTGTGGACCCCAACACCTGGGTGCAGCCCCACAGTCGCTCCGGTCGGTACGATATCAAAACGCACCCTCTCCTATCCCCCCCACACCCCACACCTCCTCCCGCCCCTCAACCCACGTTGGCTCTGACAGGTGCCCAGGCCCTGCGGGGGATTAAATCCTTACAGGCAAAACCGAGGCCTGGAGATGCCAAGGTGAGCCTCCCAGGCTCGGTGTGCCCGGAATCCCCCCCCCCCCCCCCCGCTTTTGACCTGGTTTTCCTCACGTCCCTGCCTCAGAAATGGCCCAGAAACCCAAAGAATTCCCTCTTTATCAGTTGAGAGCTATGAGGATGCTTCCTGTTTCCCTTTTCACTTGCCCCACTAGGAAGCTCTGAGCTTCTAGCATTCTGATACACACCATCACCGACGTTCTCTAGACTATGTTTTTTTAATGTTTATTTATTTTATTCATTGGAATTTTTTTTAATGTTTATTTTTGAGACAGAGCATGGGGGGGGGGGCGGGGAAGGGCAGAGAGAGAGACACACACATAACACACAGAATCCAAAGCAGGCTCCGGACTCTGAGCTGTCAGCACAGAGCCTGACATGGGGCTTGAACTTGTCAACTGTGAGATCGTGACCTGAGCTGAAGTCGGACGCCTAACCGCTGAGCCACCCAGGCGCCCCTGGGAAGCCCTCTTTAACCCCTCGGGAACACTCCTGATTCTGTCTGGCACCTGTAGCTCTGTCTACCCCTCTCTGGTCCGGTCTTGATCCCACGGGGGTGTCTGTGTTTAGCTTTGTCTTTCTAAGACTGGTGACTTCCTGAGGGTCCCTGAATTGCCCAGCAGGGGGCAGACACATGGGGGAAGCAGGGAGTGTTTGAATGAATAAATTCATGAATAAAAGTAAATTCATGAAGGTTCTCTCGGGTAAACTCGGACTCATCCTTCGAAACCCCAGCTCTAATGTCGCCTCCTCCTAGAAGCCTTCCTTCCCCGTATCCAGGCAGAGCCCTCGGTCTCCCTTCCAGATCCCTTTCCCGGGCTTCCCTGGATTCCCTTAATGTCCTTTCGTCTGGAGAGGTAGTGTCTGTAGTGTTTCTCAGTCCTAAATGTGAAGGTTTTCCGGCGCAGCATGAACCTACTGGATGAGACCCAAGGCAGGACTCACCCATTCTCAGATGCGTGTCGTTTTGACTCACCCCAGAGGTACAGACTCCAGAGCCCCACTCCTGGGTTTCAATCCCGCTGCCATCACTCCCCGTGCGTCCTCTATACCCTGGGCCTCGGTTTCCTCAGTTATAAAAGGGGACATCTGAGCCACCTCCCAACTCACAGGACTGTGCAAGCATGAAGGGAGCTCCCAGCACCTGGCACCTAGTGGGCATTCAGCGAGTGTTTGTTGAATGAATACGTGGACCTCAGGACTTACCTCAGGCTGCCTGTGCTGTTCTGGGGTCTCTTTGTTCTGCCCACCGGCACCTGGAAAATGTGAGGCAGTCAGTGGATTCCGGAAGGCTCCCCCTGCCCCAAGCGACCCCACCCGGCTATGGCCTGGAAGCAAAAAAAGAGAGCGGCTTCCCATTTCCGTCTAGAGCCGGGAAGGGTGCCTTCCTCCTGGATCCACGAGGCCATTTCCCTAATGTGTCTGCACACTGCCCGGCCAAGCCTCTCCGGCCAGATGTCTCCCGGAAACAGGGCTCAGATCTTCCCCCACAGGCTCTGCTGTGTGACTTTGGAAAAGAAGCCTGCCCTCTCTGAGCCTCCATGTAAAACGGGAGAATTAACCCCACGTAAGAGTGTTTTTGTGGGGGTTTTAACCTCAAACACGCTGGGCCTGATCCTGCATCAGGATTTTTGCACAGATTATTCCCTCTGCCTGGAATACTCTTCCCCAGACGTGCACACGGTTCCCTCCCTCACACCTTTCTGGTCTTTGCTCCAACGTGCCCTCCTCAGGACACACTATCTCACTAGCAGCCCCGGTCCCCGACCCTGTTCTACTTTTTTTTTTTTCTTCCACGGCACTTTACATCTCCTAAAATATATGATGAAACTTGAAAAATGTGTTGTTTCCCAGGGCCCCCCCCGGGGGCTCGGTCCGTTCAGCGTCCGACTTCGGCTCAGGTCATGATCGTGATCTCGCGGTGCGTGGGTTCGAGCCCCGCCTCGGGCTCTGTGCCGACAGCTCGGAGTCCGGAGCCTGCTTCGGATTCTGTGTCTCCCTCCCTCTCGCTCTCTCTGCCCCTCCCCCACTCACGCTCTCTCTCAAAAATCAAGCCAAACATTAAAAAGTATATATATGGTTTCTCATCCATCTCCGCCCACCAGAACATGAGCTCCTGTCTCCGTCACCATCTTATTCCCAGCCCCCAGAACTGTGCTTGGTGTGCAGTAGGCGCTAAATGGGTGCTGAACGGACGAGGAACGAATGAACGCTGGATTTCCACAGGCACGGGGTACCTAACCGTCTCCACTATGGAACCCTCGCTCTTGAGGGCGAACAAACGCCAAATTAAAACCTCACTGAAATGACACGAGGTGACAAAAGGCACAGGAGGAAATGGGGCCTGGTGGCAGGTGTGGCTTCTGAGGTCTGGCGGGCATGCCAGCTGGATGCGAGTGGCACAGAAGAGCCAGGGTGGCTGAGGTCTGGGGGCAAGGTCCCAGGGGAGGGAAGGGCAGGTGCACGGAGCTGGCAGAGCCTCAGCAGCTTCAGGACCCTGTCCGGGGGTGGCATAGGGCCTGTCTTGTCGCTGCGACATTCCAGCTTGGCTGCCAGGCCTGGGGGGGGGGGGGGGGTGGTGGTGGTTAGGCTGCTGGAGGGCAGGTCTGGGAGATCCGAAAAGGCAAATAACCTTGGGATAAAACCATGCACCGATGGATGAGGTCCAAGAGTGAATGGAATCCCGGAAGGACATTTTCCCGAACTGAAGAGAGGCCTGAGTTTAGGATGGACGACGGGAAAGGTGTGGTTCCCAGGCAAATCCCCAGCTACAAGGATAGAAAACGGGCGCCTGGGTGGCTCAGTGGGTTGAGCCTCTGACTCTTGGTTTCTGCTCAGGTCACGATCTCGTGGCTCGTGAGTTCGAGCTCCGAGTCAGGCTCTGCACCGAGTGCGGACCTTGCTTGGGATGCTCTCTCTCCCTTTCTCTCTGTCCGTCCCCTGCTCATGCTCGCTCACTCTCTCTCTCTAAAATAAATAAATAGGGGCGCCTGGGTGGCACAGTCGGTTAAGCGTCCGACTTCGGCTCAGGTCACGATCTCGCGGTCTGTGAGTTCGAGCCCCGCGTCAGGCTCTGGGCTGATGGCTCGGAGCCTGGAGCCTGTTTCCGATTCTGTGTCTCCCTCTCTCTCTCTGCCCCTCCCCCGTTCATGCTCTGTCTCTCTCTGTCCCAAAAATAAATAAAAAACGTTGAAAAAAAAATCAAAATAAATAAATTTTAAACAGAAAAAGGATAGAAAAAAACAAGACAAAACCTCACGAGCTGTAATAGAAAGCCCATGTCATCAGAAAGGAAATCAGACTAGAAACGCCACAATGTCCTCCTGGGCCGCCCCTGCGGCGGGAGACCCCACAGATCCTGGAACACAACTGCACGCCTCAGAACCTATCTCCTGGGCAAGAGACACTCTCCTCAGGGACCCATAAAATCTTAGAAAGTGATTCACCCCTTTCCCCACCTGCAGTTTATTTTTACTTTATTTTTTTATTAAAAAAATTTTTTTTTAACATTTATTTATTTCCAAAAGACAGCGACAGAGTGCGAGTGGGGGAGGGGCAGAGAGAGCGAGGGAGACACAGAATCCAAAGCAGGCTCCAGGCTCTGAGCTGTCAGCGCAGAGCCCGACACGGGGCTCGAACCCACTAATGGGGAGATCATGACCTGAGCTGAAATCAGACACTTAACCGACTGAGCCACCCAGGTGCACCCCCCCCTCACCCCCCCCCCCAACCCCGCCAATCTGCAATTTAGAGCTGAAATCAGGGATTTTCAAACAGGTGGTTCTGTCCCCAGGATACACTTGGCAACATGTGGAGACATTCCTGGCCGTCACCATTTGCAAAGGGTGGAGGGTATGGCGCTGTTAATGGCATTAAGTGGGTGGAAGCCGGGACGCTGCTGCAATTAACATCCCGCAGGGCCTCAGGATAATCCAGCCGCAAGTATGTTAACATTGTCAAGGCTGAGATATCCTGGTCTAAACCGAGAGAAACCCAGAATAGAGAACGCACAACGAGGGAAGATTGGAAGTGGAGAATCAGGGTGGAACACAGAACCTTGCGCTGGGTTTTTATACAAATTCATCATACGGAGGAGTTTTGCGCTCTACTGTTATTTTTTCTAAGTTTGTTTATTTTTGAGACAGACTGAGCACAAGCAGGGGAGGTACAGAGGTAGAGAGAGAGGGAGACGGAGAGAATCCCAAGCAGGGCTCAAACTCATCATCGGTGAGATCGTGACCTGAGCCGAAACCGAGAGTCGGACACTTAACCGACAGCCACCCGCATTCCCCATTTTTTCTCCCCAGGTCTAAGGTTTCTCTCAACGGAGGGATTCTGGGGCGCCTGGGTGGCTCAGTCAGTTAAGCGTCCGACTTCAGCTCAGGTCATGATTCAAGGCTTGTGAGTTTGAGCCCTGCATCTAGCTCTGTGCCGACAGCTCAGAGCCTGGAGCCTGCTTAGGATTCTGTGTCTCCCTCTTTCTCTGCCCCTCCCCCACGCATACTCAGTCTCTCTCTCTCTCTCTCTCTCTCTCAAAAATAAACACTAAAAAAAAAAAATAATAAACGGAAGGATTCTGCTACTTTACCCTACCAGCCCAGCCCCCATGAGGTTCCTGATTAGGGTCTGAGAGCTCAAGTTCAAGGCAGAGGAAGGAGACCCACTTCCCCTCCTCCCTATAATAGACCTCCATTAATGCATCCAAGACCCCCTTCCTTTTACCATCCACCAAGGCAGAGGAAAGAACTTCTGGGCCTCCCTGTCAGCAAGGCTGAGAGCGCAGAAGATTTACTGGTCTAGTAAACCTTGCTGGGTGCCGCTGTGGGTGGTGCCCCAGGTAGTCAGGGATCCGTCCTTGTGGGTTTGGTTATTACTTCCTCCAAGCTACTGAGTGGCAGCCTGTTGCTGGGTGGGCCAGGTAGCTGGTGAGAAAGAAACTCCTTGCAGGCCTGGGTCCAATTCCCTGACCCCTATCCAAGACCCTGCTGTCCACCCCCTCCAGTCCTCATTGTACAGAATGACTGGATTTACAGAAGTCCAAACAGCTGCTAACTCAGTGAAGTCCATGGGCTTTGAATAACCCTCGGGAAATCACTACCCCTGTTTCATAGATGGGGAGGCGGAGCTCACAGTTATCCCAGGGTGGCCCAGTGGGTACCTCATGTCACCACAGAAACAACCTGCTTTGTCTCCAGGTCCTTCAGTCCTGAGAAGGGTCTCAGCAGCTCTTATCCCCAAAAAACCGATAATATGAAAACCGTTCATTCATTCACGCATTCTTTCATTCATTCAACAAATAGGTCTGGGGAACCTGAGAAGCCTCAACCCAGGGCCCGCCCCCCCCCCCCCCCCCCAGAAGCTCCCAATCTGGGAGAGACAAATCCAGGTACCTGTGGGATCAGGCCTGGGGCCAGAAGAAGGGACCAGGATATTGAAGCTAAGGCTTTGAAGGATGCATAGGAGCTCACCGAGGGGAATTCAGGTAGAGGAAAGAGCAAACGGAAAGGCATGGAAGGGAAAGAAAACAGGCCTATTCAAGGTATCATCTGTGGTTTATTTTGCTGAAAAGCAAAATTTGGAGAGGGGGTGATTTCCGAGGCTAGGGAGTGGGGCCAGACCCCGTAAAGACCTTGAATGCCAGATTGAGAAGTGGGCTATCTCCTGGAGGTCGGGGGAAGCCACAGAGGGTATGCGAACAAGGAGTGGGAAAGCCCGATTCGTTGCTGAACCTCAGCCCCGAATTGACCTTGGCCAGCCACGTCCCTTTGGACGAGGCAGTGCTGAGCCCCCCCGACACCCACCCGCAATGAGGTCACTTGGAATTGTGTGTTAAAGGGCTTGGCTTTGGGGCGCCTGGGTGGCTCAGTCGGTTGGGTGTCCGACTTCGGCTCAGGTCACGATCTCGCGGTCCGTGAGTTCGAGCCCCGCGTCGGGCTCTGAGCTGACATCTCAGAGCCTGGAGCCTGTTTCAGATTCTGTGTCTCCCTCTCTCTGTGACCCTCCCCTGTTCACGCTCTGTCTCTCTCTGTCTCAAAAATAAATAAACGTTAAAAAAAATTAAAAAAAAAAAAAAAAAGGGCTTGGCTTTAACCACACTGGCTGTGTGGTAACCACTCAGTGACCTTGTCACTGTACTGGCTCCTTAGGTGCCCCTAAAGTCCCTGCTTGCAGATGGGGACACTGAGACTCAGCGTAGGAGCCCAGGACTCTGACGGGTGGAGTCCGTCTATCCTATTCTTCCCGAGATGTAGAATTCCTGGGAGATTCCCCACCCGGACCTCAGAGCCTTCCAGAATCTGTCAAAGGAATCACGCACTTAAACATCTGACAAAGGACAGACAACCGGAGCCCAGGTCAGCCAACACTCCGCTGCTGGGCCACCCTGGGTGCAGACAGGCGAGTGAAACCTATGAACAGGTATAACTAAACCAGCCCCTTTTTTCCGACGTTAACACCGGAAGGAGGTAATTCGTTTAGCAGCATCCTGATTAACACTGTGGAAGAAGGGCAGGCCCATGGGTGGGGCACCTGATCAGCCTGGGAACTCCTGAAGGATAATAAAGATAATAAGGAAAGATAAAAAGGTCAAAGTCTTGGGGGAAGGGCATCTTGGGCTGAGGGCTTAGCAAGGGCAAAGGGTCAGACCCCAAACGTAAGGTGCCGAAGGCAGAGAGAGGGAGGCCCTGTGGCTGGAACAGGGCGACAGGAGGGAGATGATGGTGGGTTGTCAGACCATGCCAGGGGGAGGGTGGGGGGAAATGGGGCAGGCCACGAAGAACCTCTTACGTTGGCACATGTCAGGGGCAATGGGAGCCACGGAGGGGGTGTTGAGCAGGAGAGGGAAAAGATCGATTTATGCTTTTAAGAAGCCCCCTGTGGCTTCGGAGGGGATAAGGACAGTCAGGCAGGAGTAGAGGCCAGGCAGCAACCAGGCAGAAGAATCTGGGGGCCTGGACAGGGGCTGGTCAGCGAGGTGCAGGGAGGGGAGTGGATTCAGGAAAGACGATGAAGGGAGTCATCGATGGGTAAGGCCCATGGGAGACGGAGAAGGAAGGATCGGGAGGAACAGACTGTACAAAGCCTGGGAGCCTTGCCCATGGGATGTTCTGGGGCAGGGGCTGACTTCGGTGTGGTGTCCAGCCAAGAGCTGTGGGGACACGATGGCAAGTAAACCAGGAAGGCCCAGCAGGTATTTGATGGATGAGCACATCTTTCCACTGCTTGCCCACGGCAAGGCCTCCTTCATGCTTCTTCCCTGCAGATCAGACATAGCGGCTGTGGACAGAGTCACAGCAGTGACGTCTGGGCTGACTCTCAGGGAGCCTCACTGCCAGACCAGCTGATCCTGCTCCTGGCTGTTTGCCTTCCAGACACTGGTGCGATTTCGCCATCACCCAGAGCCTGCGTCTTCTAGTGTACTCGGAAAAGCCACTTGTTTCAACGTTTTCAAGATCCAAGAGCCTCCCTCTGGGGTGTGGCTGCCAGGTATGGGACCTCTCAGCTCCTGTTCCCCCGCCCCTAATGACCATTGCCTCCTGTTCTGCTCCAGCCGCACCAGCCTTGTCAGCTTCTTTCAGCCCTGCCACAGGGCCTTTGCACCTGTTGGACTTCTGCTCTTTCCCCATTGATCTTTAGGCTCAGCCCAATGCTGCCTTCTAATTTTTTTTTAATGTTTATCTTTGAGAGAGAGAGAGAGAGAGAGAGAGAGAGAGCGAGCATGCGTGCGAGTACAGAGAGAGACAGGGAAACAGAGGATCCAAGGCAGGTTCCTCGCTGTCACTGCAAAGCCCGATACGGAACTTGAACTCACAAAACGCGCGATCATGACCTGAGCCGAAGTGGGACGCTTAACCAACTGAGCCACCCAGGTGCCCTCAATGTTGCCTTTTCAGAAGGGCCTCAACCTCCCAGCTAAAACACCCTGCCCCCGGCTCTGATTCTCTGCCGCTCTCACCACCACTGCACGTGGGAAATCTACTCACTTCTCTCCCGTTTATCTCCCCAACCGGCCTGGAGCCCCAGAGGTGGGGCCAGGTGTCTCGCCCCCGACAGCTGTGTCCCCATGTGACGCTCACTGGCTGTTTGTTGAACGGGGGAAAAAGACAACGGCCCACATAGCAACAATTTCCTCATGCCTCATTTCAGCCCAAAGCCCGCTGCACGTGACAGGTGCCACGGCCCCGTCTGCCCTACAGGCCTTGGGGGACGACGGCGATTCAGTCACGGTGAGTTAGCAAGGGCCTGTAGAGCAGAGACAGGACCAAGAGGTACGAATGCACTAAAGAGCCAAATCTCCGCAGCGCTGAAATATTCATGATACGTTTAATGAGCATGAACCCCGACGTTCGTAACCGTTAATGACCGGCTAAATACGCGGGAAGCACCCAGGAGTTCTAATATACGACAGAACACGTTCGCATTCGTGATGCATGAGTGAACATGAACACAAATGACAATGAACATGAACAAGCCACTGAAGGGTCCGGAGACTAAAATATACAGTCGCTGGGTGGCCACGATTCATCGCAAATGCGCAGCACTAAATACTAAGGATTCACTGAATATTGATGAGACACTAAGTACAGAAGGGGCTGACCACTCAGCAGAATTCATTCATTCATTCATTCGTTCGTTCGTTCGTTCAGGACGCCTGCTCCTGTGAGACCATGGCGGGCCCGCCTGACACGGGCTTGGAGGGTCCCATCAAATCAAGGGGATTCCCCGCGTGATGCTCCCACTTTCCCGATGACGAAACTGAGGCCCGGAGAGGGTGAGTCCTGGACCGCTCTCTGGGCCCGTCAGACACAGATCCACTCCCTGCCCCAGTCGCTGGGTCTCAGTTTCTGAATCAGAGAAGTGAGGGCTAAAACCCTCACCCGGCAGCCGGGAAGACCGACAGCCCCCGAAGTCGGCTGTGGCGGCCCCGTCAGTGGACCCGGGGCTGGTAGCGGGTCCCTTCTGGGCCTCATCTGCAAAGCCGGATGCTGTCAGCTGCTAACCCATGGCTCACTTCCCGCAGGCGAATGAATACCGGCCTCACTGGGGTCTTCCTCATGCTGTACTTAACTTGACAAGGCTCAGCTGGGATTCTGAAAAGGGCATGGAACGTTCTGGGACTTCCAGAAGGCAAGGGGAGGGGCAGGGGGGGTGGTGGTGACAGGAGAACCCCAGTTGTGCACATGGCGACCGGGGTCCTGAGACAGGCTGTAAGCCAAACCACACATTTAGGAAGCGCCAACAAGGACCAGTTAACATCAGCGTCGGTGACCGTTGTCATGTACACGCTGTGACTGCTGAGCCAGCGCCGAGCACCTAGTGTGTGCCATGCCCTTGGTATACGTTTCTGGGCACGCGGCCAAGAAGACTGCAAGAAACGCCCGTGCTCACGGAGCTGATGTGTGAATCAGGGGCAGAAAGGCAGTGAATGCGACAGCTTTCTAGAGAAGTTCCTGGAAGAGACTCAAGGGTGGGACTCAGGGTATTTGCAGGAGAGGGCGTGAGGCCCCGGCCTGGGCGTGATCCCTGTGACTGTCCTTGTGAAGCCCGTGAACTACCTTCCAGGCAGACCAAATCTCCAGTTCCCAGGTGGCTGAGCTGGGCCCAGAAAGGGAGCCCTCACCCCCCGCCCCCCACCAGAGGTCACACGGCCAACCAAGGCCAAGAGTGGTTGCTAGGATTTGAACCCTGATCCGCTGGACCCTGATCACTGATTTCATACCAGCTAGGCCTCCCAGTAATGATGGACCGGTCCATTTTTGCAAGAAGTAGAAGTTATTTTTGTAAGCAGAAGGCGGGGGGGCGGGGGGGGGCAGGAAAAAAGGGCTCGTCGAGGATGGCTCCGTGGAGGAGGTGACCTGGGAGAGCCCACCTCAGAAACTGCTCAGAGTATGTGGGATGGGCCAGGTGGGGACCTGGGGCCTCGAACTAAATGCCGGTCCTGCCCCAGCCGAGCCTCAAAGGACATCCTTGGGCTTGTTTCCTAGATGGAGGAATCGAGGTCTCATGGGACCTTCCTCTGGGGGCCTCCCGAAAGCCCCCCACACCTTCATGCCCTCCTTCGGTCAGGATTAGAGTTAACACCTGTTAACACTTCTTAAGCCCTGTGTGTGGTCCCATTGGGACCACCTGCTCTCCACCCACCACACCTGCGACTGGCAGGGAGGGCTTTGTTGGCCTGGTTTTTTATGGATAGGGAAACTGAGGCACAGAGCCTTCATCCAAGGAAGGTCACGTGGGACCTCAATCCCTGCCTGATGAGGCTTCCTTTAGTTTGCTGTGCTGGTAGTGAGCTCCCCGTGACGGGGATCAAGCTGAGCCACACTCCCATCAGGGGGCCGGATCACAGTGGGTAGCCATCTTGATTCATGGGGGGGGGTGGGGGGACAAGTCACTGTCCCACTCTGGGCCTCAGAGGCAGTGGCAGGAAGAGAAGGCGTCCAGTAACACCTTCCCTCCTCCTCCAAGGCTCACCTAGCCCAGCCCTGGGGTTCCTGGGCCAAGGAAGCCTGTCTGAATCCCTCAAGCTCTGGCCTGGAGAAGGGACGTTTCGAGGCCCCTCCTTGGTTCCCCCACACCCAGGGCACCTGGAAGGAATTGCCACACCCGACGGGTGAGGGAGAAAGGGAAAGGAATCCTCTCACTTGGGTTGAGTGGGGCCCCCGCTGCCCGACGCAGGGTCCACACCTCTTTCTCTAGACTCCTCAGCCCTTGCCTGGCCGGGTGGCCGCCTTAGGAACCCGCAGGGCTAGCCCCAAAGCTGGACTACAGGAGGCTCTGGGGGGGGGGGGGGGGTGGGAAAGTGGGAGAGCTCAGTTTCCCCATCTGAAAAATGGCCATAAAAAAAACTCGCACCCCCGGGGAACCTGGAAGGGTGGCTAATGATACAGTAATATTTAATATAGTGACAGCTGGCTTCCCCTGGACGTCCACTCACTCCACGGCGGCAGTGCGAGCCCACGTACTTGACCCTCCCCACAGTCCCTTCCAACCCGCCCCACCTTGACACATAGGGGAACGGAAACTCAGAGACCCAAAGTCACCAGGGGTCAGGGGGCCCCCCGTCATAAAAACTGCCGCTGGCCGGACATCTCGGGCAACCAAATGGAAGCTGAGTCATTGTCCTAGTCAGTCAGGGAGGTGACACTGAGGTGCGTTCAAAAACCAGGGCACCCTGCCCAGGCCACCGAGCGAGGCATTGGCCGAACAGGGAGGGATGGGAACCCCAGAGGGAGCCGTGAGCTGAGGTCCCCAGCGCCTGGGAAGGCTGGCGGTCAGCGGTGGTTCCCTCGGGAAACAATAAAAACCCCAGCCTGGGCACCAGGGTGCTGTTCCTGCCAGACCCTATCAGTGCGCCAACAATCTCGACACAAACGACGACAGTTAAGAGTAACAGCCGGAGCCTGAAGAGCGCCCTCCACTTCTCCATTCCGATTCAGCCCTTTCCTGGGAAGTGGGCGCTGGGGAGTGGGGACAGGGGTCCAGGGACGCCTCCCTATGTCCAGAGCTGCGACGGGACAGTGCCAGGAGAGGCTTCCTTGCCCGCCAGGCTCGAGCGGGTCTTGGAGATGCCGGCGACGACGATCACCGATGGGTGAGGGCCGCGGAGTCATTGAGACCTGGGGCTCCGGGATCTCCCGGCATCTTGAGGGTAAGCGCGGTGGAGACCCGACCCCAGGGTCCTGCCTGGGCTTCCCTAGAGCCCCGACTTCTCCTCTCCCCACCCCGGAGGTCCGCCAGGTCTTCAGGGGCCCCCAACACTCACCCCGGACCACGGTCCAGCCTCTGACCTCTTGGCTCCTCTGCGCTGCGAGCAGGAGGGAGAGCTTCACCTGCGCGCGAGCCTCCGCCTACCTTCCTCCGTCCGCCCCCCCCAGGTTTAATTCCTTCCTGCCTCCTCCCAGCCTCACCTCCCTCCAGGCTCCCCTCTCCGCGCCTGGCCGAGCTGCTTAATAGCCCAGTAGAAATTCACCCCGCCGGCCCCTCCCTTCTTCCCCTCCCGACCCCGCCCCTTCACCTCTGCCTGCCGGCTCCCACCGCAACCTTCCTCTACCACCTCCTCCGCGCCCCCTCGGGGCTCTCAACCCCAATTGGGTCCCGCCCTCCCCCCACCGCCCCCGTCAGCCAGAGAGTGAGCTCCCCGCGGCCCGGAGGTGAGCAAGCAGCGCCTTCCCAGCCCCTGGCACGGGGCCCCGTGCAGGGTTGATCCACCCTGTGTTCGATGAAGAGATGATTGAAAGGGCGACAGCAAAGCAGGTTGAGCCCAGGGGCTCCTCGGCTCTCTGCAAGGGGTTTGAAGACTCCGCAACCCGAAAGCCTGTCCTGAACCCACAGCCCTCGGGATGGGAGAGGTTCTGGAAGTTGGAAGTCGGATTTGAAGGTTCTTGCGGTTGGGGTTGGTAAAGATCCGAATCCTGCCTCACGCCGCGTCTGAAATTTCTAGTCTTGACACGTTGGGGTCAGGAGCTCTGGTTTGGGGGAGAACCAGTTCCGTAGGTGTGAACCAGGTGATGGTTCGAGTCACCCCCTGCCTCCCCGCCCCAAGGAGGAAAGGGGGGCGCGTCCTGGGTGGGTGTGCCTCAGTTTCCTGCCGTGGAAAATGGAGGAACTAAGCCCTGGCTCCTTTAGTTGGGAGAGGTCTGGGGAGCAGGGTCAACACAGAGCACGTGCGTCACCTCCATACACTGCGGGTATGAAGGGCCATTGCATCAAATGTCACTGCACCAAACGTGGGCTTTTCATGCTGCACTGGGTGCCCACCCACACTTTCTTGCTAGGAAAAATGCTGTAACTTTGGAGCCTTTTGAGGTCAATTCTCCCCGCCCCCCCCCCCAGGGGGGGGGGGTGGGGAGCGTCAGCTCAGGTTTCAGTTTAGGTTCCTTGCTTTTACCTTATGGGGTCCCTTGGGTTTTCTGAATTCATGGGCCGCACAAGGAGCTGGCATCAGGTGCCTGTTCTGGAGGGAGCAGCCCCTCCCATCCCCTCTGCAACAGACACTTCCTGCATCCCTTGCCCTGGAAACTTACTTAGGTGTAATCTTGGGTTCAGAGTCACGGTGGAGGAAGTCAGCTGAGGCACACCCAGCCCCAATGGCTGCAGGAAACTGAGGCCTGCCAGGTCTGAAGGGAGAAGCCTGGAGACAGCAGGAGTGACTCCATAATCTTCCCGGGGGCCTGGGTTCACGTTGCACCCAGAAGGAAGTATCTCATCACCTAAGCAGTTCTCCTGGTAGGTAGCTACCCAAGAGAACTGCAAACCGGTGTTCAAGCAAATCCTCGTACATGTATGTCCCTAGCAGGACTATTCACGGTAGCCAAGAGGTGGAAACAACTCCAGAGTCCATCAACAGACCAGTGGATGGACACAGTGTCTATTCTGTGAAAGTTAATAAAGGGAAACCTTGCTCAAGTCGACTTGGGAAGGGGGAGCCATACCACTCAACTGTCAATTGCAGGAAGAATTGTCAATTACAGATCCAACAGAAGAGCCATCAAGAGGGAAGAATGATCAATGGCAGGCCCTAAAGGGGAAAAGGTAGACTTTTGCATTTCCCCGTAAGAGATCAATTACCTCTGGCCCTTGGCCAGTAAACGTGTCAAACTCAGCTAGTAAATGCCGTCAATCACCCTGAACTTCTGCTTTTCTCCAATGGGCTTTAGTTCAAAACAACCCCTCCCAACTAACTTCTCCATAAAACAACTGTTCCTCCTCTCCTTTGTTTTTTGACATGCCCATAGTTATGTCTGAGCTTGCTTGTCCCAAGTTGTGGTTTCTCTGCTGTTCTCGAATAAACCCATTTTGCTGGTAAACTAACCAGCTGTTTAATTTTTATTTTATTTTTAAAAATTATTATTTTTAAGAGAGAGAGAGAGAGAGAGAGAGCGGGGCAGAGGGAGACAGGGAGAGAGAGAAAGAGAGAGACTTCCAAGCAGTTTCCATGCTCAGCACAGAGACCAACACGGGGCTTGCTCCCAGGACCCTGCGGTCATGAAGTGAGCTGAGATCCAGAGGCCGATGTTCAGCGACCTGAATCACCCAGGCGCCCCTATTTTTAAGATTAACATTATTTGGTGATCACAAGTGGGATCCAGAGAAGAACCCCACCCCCACCCCAACAATCCTGAGGCTGGTTAGCAAAGAGGTGCCAGAACCCACAGAGCCAACGGAGCCCTTGTAAGGGTTAAATTGTAGTGTAGGGCTAATGCTTAGCTTGAAAAATAACAGCTTTGTGTTGACACTGAAGGTTAAGAGATAACAGCCTTGCTTTGCTCTGGTAAACTAGGCCTCATACCCTTGTAAATTAGGCTTCACCAATTAAGGAAACAAAAGTTCAAAGAAAAGAGCATCAGAGGCAGGGTCCAGGAGAGCCACTGGTTGCAACTTAGAGGCAGAAAGTCTAAAGTAAACACCTCATTAGGCAACTGTTTCTAACTCATCTGGAACCTGTTTCTTTGTTCTGTTCCCAGGTGATGATAAAACGATGTGATCGGTTATAAAAACTCTGTCCCCCGGCTGTTTGGGGCGCACTCTTATCAAGAGTGTTGGTCCCGATCGGTCGGCCTTGCCTCTCATTGTAATAAACTTTGTTGTGACTGTCACTGGTGCCCGTAGCGTTCTGTTTCAGGAGTCGTGTGGATGTAACACCCTAATACTTTCTTCCCAACCGTGGAGGGTAAGTCTCTCCTGGATTTTAAGCCCTGCCATCTGTGTGTTTTGAGCTCTCCCGGTTTTCATTCAGGATCTGTTTTAAGGCTTTGTCTTTTCTGAGAGGACTCATTTGGCCTTTGGTCTGTATCCTTTCGGGCACCAGATTGTTCCTATTGGAACTGACGCCTCTGGGCTCCCACCTTTTCGGAACTGAGCTGCTCTGATTGGAACTGTACTGGCCTTTGTTCCGATTCCTTCTGGAACTGGGCTATTCCTGTTGAAACTGGGCTGTTGAGTTTTTCTTCTTGCTCTAGAGGAAACTTCTAAGAAATGGGATCTTAGTCATCAAAATGCTGTGAGCTCCCCTTACTGGGACCCCGGCCGGTTTTAAGTTTAGAAAGTGCAGTCCCGGGGGCGCCTGGGTGGCTGAGTCGGTTAAGCATCCGGCTTCACTTCAGCTCCGGTCTGATCTCCTGGATCGTGAGTTCGAGCCTCGTGTTGGGCGAACTCAAGCCCTGCATCAGGCTCCGCGCTAACAGTGTGGAGCCTGCGTGGGATTCTCTTTCTCCCTCTCTCTCCGCCTGTTGCTTGCTTTCTCTCTCTCTCTCTCTCTCTCAAAAATAAATAAACTTTAAAATAAAATAGGGGCGCCTGGGTGGTGGCTGAGTGGGTTAAGCGTCCAGCTTCGTCTCAGGCCATGATCTGACAGATCGTGAGTTCGAACCCCGTGTTGGGCTCTGTGCTGGCAACTCTGAGCCTGGAGCCTGCTTCCGATTCTGTCTTCCTCTCTCTCTCTGCCCCTCCCTGCTCAGTCTCTCTCTCTCTCGAAAGTAAATAAAACGTTAAAAATAATAATGAAAGTAAGTACTTGAGGAACCAAAGAAACCCCAAATTTCTTACAGTTCTCTGGATTAAGTATGAATTATGAGCAAGAGTTCCCCCCCATTTTTTTTTTTTTTTTTTTGAGAGAAAGAGAGAGCAAGTGAGCAGGGAAGGGTCAGAAAAAGGGAGATTCTCCAGCAGGCACTGTCTGCTGTGAGAGCTCAAACCCCTAAATGGTGAGATCACAACCTGAGCCAAAATCAAGAGTCAGGTACTTCCTTAACCGACTGAGCCACCCAGGCGCCCCCAGGGTCAGGGTTTCCCAAGGTGACCGAGGAACCCCATAGGTTTGCTGAGGAATTTAGCCTCGTTATTCAAAACTTACCAAGCTGGTTTCTGAGATTTTTACCAATTAATCCACATGCTCGGTGGTGAGGGCCAGGCCAAACACTGGATGACACACACTAGCCTGGTGAGAACATCCTGAAAGGGATTTGGAGAAACAGACCCCTAACTTCTGGCAAGATGCTAGAATTCTCGCTGGAAATCTCCACTGAGCAATTATAGTAGCTTTTGGAACAAAATTCAGGCTTGTACGTAAAAGCCTGGTGAACCTGTTCAGGGCCATTTAATCAATGTCAAATTGATTTTTTTTTAATTATTTAATTACTTCCATTTTTTTTTTTTGAGAGCTAGAAAGAGAGGGGCGGAGAGAGTGGGGGACAGAGGATCTGAAGTGGGCTCTGCCCTGATAGCGGAGAGCCCGACGTGGGGCTTGAACCCACGACCGTGAAATCATGACTTGAGCTGAAGGTAGACACTTCACGACCGAGCCACCCGGGCGCCACTTAAATTGTCCTGAAAGAAAATTCTGGTCTTCCTTTAGATGTTGGATCCACCCGGGTAGCATTTAACCCTTTGTTTTTTTGTTTAAAAAAAATTTTTTTAATGTTTTTATTTATTTTTGAGACAGAGAGAGAGAGACAGAGCACGAGCAGGGGAGGGGCAGAGAGAGAGGGAGACACAGAATCTGAAACAGGCTCCAGGCTGTCAGCACAGAGCCTGATGCGGGGCTCGAACTCATGAATCGCGAGATCATGACCTGAGCCAAAGTCAGACGCTTAACCGACTGGGCCACCCAGGCGCCCCAACCCTTTGTTTTATTAATGGGCTGAACCAGTTCAAAGGACCAGGATGGAAGGAGAAATCTGTCTCCGCTCCAGATTTAGTTAATTTGGCAAACCACCTCTCTGGCATCCTACATGAGTCAGCCAGAGGAAAGCCTGCTAATTCTCAATTTTCAGCTCCAGCAAATGAAGGCCCCCAACCCACACCAACCTCCCCCGCCACCCCGCCCGGCCATTTTCTGCTGTTATTGCCAAGGGCTAGAACATTGGGAGAAAAGATTGTTACCAATTTAAGTGCCCCAGGCGCCTTCAGCCCCCAGCCAGCCTTTCCAACGCCCTTCTAATCCTCAGGGACCGGGGTTCTTCCCAGTCCTCCCTCTTAACTGGCTCAGAGAAACCTGTCTCCAGTTGGGGAATGAATCTCTCTGTGTCCTTATGGACACCAGAGCCACCCTCAGAGCTCAACCCCGCTGCTCTCCAGCAGCCCCTGCCTGGGAGGACTAGAGAGCAGTTCACGTAGTCCGGGGCTCTGATAGCCTTCAACATGTTCCTGTCTCTGAACTTATCCCCTTTGCGCCCTTTGAGAGACGCACACCCTTTTCTCCTTAGCTCCTCTGCTCCCATCCATGTGTTGGGCCGAGATTTCTCAGAAAAGTACCACGCTGGGATTTCTTCCGTCCAACAGGGGGATATAACTCTCGCATTTGACAGTGTAATCAAAGTCACCCAGCAGGTGGACAGAGGACCCTTCGACATCTTTGATTTGCTCCGTGTCTGACAGCACGACCCGTGGAGTCTGCGGGCACTGAGCACTTGTCCCTTTGGGTACAGCTTGCGTCGTCTTGCCCGGGCCAGATCTTCAACTGATGGCCGCCGAACTCACAGCACCTCGCGGCGAGATTCAAATAGCTCCCTTAAAAGTTCTCCCTGGAATTAATGAGTAGCCTATAAATAATGATATATAATGATAATAAGCCTATTATCGGGCCCACGATAGACGACTACAAGGCTCATGGCCTCATTATCCGCTGCACGCGTCCTGTAACACCCCCATCTTACCTGGGAGAAAACCCAACAGGCCAAGAGTGGAGGTTTGTCCGGGACCTCCGAGCAGTAAATAGCATTGTCACCCCTCAGCACCCTGTGGCTCCCGTTCTCTGACACCCATTCCCACTGAAAGCCAATGTTTTCCTCTGTAATTGATTTATTCAGTGAGTTTTCGAATTTTTTTAATGTTTTATTATTTATTTATTTATTATTATTATTTTTTAACATTTTTTAAATTTATTTTTGAGACAGAGAGAGACAGAGCATGAACGGGGGAGGGGCAGAGAGAGAGGGAGACACAGAATCGGAAGCAGGCTCCAGGCTCTGAGCCGTCAGCCCAGAGCCCGATGCGGGGCTCGAACTCACGGACTGTGAGATCGTGAGCTGAAGTCGGACACTTAACCGACCAAGCCACCCAGGCGCCCCTATTTATTATTTTTTTAATATGACATTTATTGTCAAATTGGTTTCCATACAACACCCAGGACTCATCCCGACAGGTGCCCTCAATGCCCATCACCCACTCTCCCCTCCCTCCCACCCACCCATCAACCCTCAGTTTATTCTCAGTGTTTTTTTTTAAATTTTTTTTTAACGTTTATTTATTTTTGGGACAGAGAGAGACAGAGCATGAACGGGGGAGGGGCAGAGAGAGAGGGAGACACAGAATCCGAAGCAGGCTCCGGGCTCTGAGCTGTCAGCACAGAGCCCCAACGCGGGGCTCGAACTCATGAACCATGAGACCATGCCCTGAGCTGAAGTCAGATGCTTGACCCACTGAGCCACCCGGGCATCCCTCAGTGAGTTTTTTGAGTATTGCAATTGATGAGGAAAGCCAATATTTTTTTGCTTTCACTTGGGAAGGATGGAAATATACCTGGGCAGGAACGCCTACGGCTTCACAGAGGGTCCTTCTTACTTTTCACAAATCTTCGCAGCTGATTTGGATGACCATAACCTTTCCTGAAGGTTCTGCTTTGTTACCATATGCCCAGGAGTTGCCTCTCTGCTCCCCTTCTGAAACCTCTTCACAGAAAGACAGCATCCACCTGTTAACATCTGTGACCTTAAAGGGCCATAAAGCCTCCAAAGAAAAATTGCTATTTGCTCACTTGATCTCAGAACAAGTTTGGATCCAGGCAGCCTTCAAGGCATCCTGAATTTCCCCAAATCTGAAAATAAGTGCCCATTACGAGGCTTTCTTGGACTGGAGAGGACTACTGGCAGAACTGGGTGCCAGACTTCTCTCTACAAGCTCAATCGCCATATGGCTTACTAAAAACAACAGGCCTGGGGCACCCGGGTGGCTCCGTCGGTTGAGCGTCCGACTTCGGCTCAGATCGTGATCTCGTGGTTCGTGAGTTCGAGCCCCGCGTCGGGCTCTGTGCTGACAGCTCAGAGCCTGGGGCCTGCTTCGGATTCTGTGTCTCCCTCTCTCCCTGCCTCTCCCCTGCTCGCACTCTGCTCTCTCTCTCAAAAATAAATAAACATTTTTAAAAATTTAATTTAAAAAAAAATGGCTCCTGTGTCCAAAAATTATTAGCTGCCATACATGTGCTGGTCTCTCAGGCTATTATTAAGATGGCCAGGCATTCCAGACTCAAATCCCTGGAGGACAAAATAAACCACCTCGCTGACGTTTCTGCCCCAAATGCCGCTCTCCAGAAAGCCAATAGCTAAACCTCTGTCATGGTCCAAAGGGACATTCTCCCACACGATAATTTGGAAACGACTGACCAGAGACATCCAATAATTGGCTCCAGAAAAGGAAAAAACAATATTGGGAATCTAATAATTGTTGGTTTGATAAAAAGAGAGAACTCTGGTTTGGACCAAGGAATTCGGCCCTAGCAGAAATCCTGAAATTCCCACGAGTTACCACTGTATAGGCATTAAGCCATCGGTCTCTTGACAAAATGAGAGCATCCATGAACCAGTGCTGGTGAGGAATGGCAATAAAACCACCAAAAGTGCCTATCTCGCTTGTCTCACCTGTTCAAAATACAATCCTGGGAAACCTGTTTGCACAATGGATTTCATACAGCTTCCAATGCTCGTGGGTTCAAGCCCTGCATCCGGCTCTGCGTTGACAGTGTAGAGCCTGCTTCAGATCCCCTGTCTCCCTCTCTCTCTGCCCCTCTCCAGTGCCTGCTCTCTCTCAAAAATAAGCAAACATTTAAAAAATTAATAAAAAGGGGGTGCCTGGGTGGCTCAATCGGTGAAGCGTCTGACTTCGGCTCGGGTCACGATCTCACGGTTCGTGGGTTCGAGCCCCGCATCGGGCTCTGTGCGGACAGCTCGGGGCCCAGGGCCCGCCTCGGATTCTGTGTCTCCCGCTGTCTCTGCCTCTCTCCTGCTTGAGCTCTGTCTCTCTGTCTCTGTCTCTCCCTCTCCCTCTCAAAAATAATTGACATTAAAAAAAACTTTAAAAAGTTAATTAAAAAAAAAAAGAGAGAAAAGATTCTCTCCACCTGGGGACTCCTCTCGAACTTCATAGCAATCGGGGAACCCATTTTACCAGTCAGGTGCCTCAACAACCAGTCCGCTGTTTGGCTGGTTTAACTTTGACGGTGCATAGCATCCTCAAGCCTCAGGGTCAGTGGAAAACACTAACAGCATCATTAAGACTCGATTTAAGGGGCACCCGGCTGGCTCCAGCCGGTAGGTAGAGCATGCGACTCTTGATCTCCGCGTCATGAGTTCAAGGCCGACGTTGGCCATAGAAATTACTTAAAAAAAAGAAAAAAAAAAAGACTCAATTTAAGACACAAAATTTGTACAGACTCTCCAAATGCACCGAGAACATTGCCGTTGGTCTTTGAAATCTCAAGTGCACCCCGTCTGGAACTCCTAGATGGTCACCCTTTGAGATAGTCACAGGATGTCCAGTGCACTTGACCGCTGTCTTTTTGGCCCTACAGTTGATAAAACTGTAGGGGCGCCTGGGTGGCTCAGTCGGTTAAGCGGCCGACCTCGGCGCAGGTCATGATCTCACGGTCCGTGAGTTCGAGCCCCGCGTCGGGCTCTGTGCTGACAGCCTGGAGCCTGTTTCGGATTCTGTGTCTCCCTCTCTCTGACCCTCCCCCGTTCATGCTCTGTCTCTCTCTGTCTCAAAAATAAATAAACGTTAAAAAAAACAAAACAAAACTGTAAAACCCTAATAGCTTCTAGAAGAAACTAACCCTGCTGTGGTAGAAAGATCTTTTCACAGCCCGCTCCCCGGGGGCCGACGACCTTAAGCATCACCCCTTGCCAACCTGGTGATTTCACCTCTTGGAAGAGACACCTCCGGGGAGGTGGTCTTCAGCCTTGCTGGGAAGGCCCTTCTCAGGTACCGCTAACCACCCTTGTGCCACCAGACGCCACAGAGAACAGACTTGGGTTCACGTGACTTGTCTAACCCTGGCTGGGCCTGCGTACCATCTGGTGACTCGTAAGTAAAGACTTCCCAGGGGCGCCTGGGTGGCGCAGTCGGTTAAGCGTCCGACTTCAGCCAGGTCCGTGAGTTCGAGCCCCGCGTCGGGCTCTGGGCTGATGGCTCGGAGCCTGGAGCCTGTTTCCGATTCTGTGTCTCCCTCTCTCTCTGCCCCTCCCCCGTTCATGCTATGTCTCTCTCTGTCCCAAAAATAAATAAAAAACGTTGAAAAAAAATTAAAAAAAAAAAAAAAGACTTCCCAGAACCCAAGCCGGTGACATCTGATGTGATGGCTTCCCCACGATGTCCGCGGAGCCGGCCTGCACACCTTTTCTTAGAAGTTGTGCTGTTTTGCAAAAAGTTCACTAGCTGTCGCCTGCCCCGTATCTTCCCAAATGCATCTGGTAAATTCCTTCAGCGTACTCCTGCCATAGTCACTCTTCTGTTTTCATGCCCGCTTTAAGCAGGGACTTCCAGGAGGCACACACGACTCTGGGTTTGCCTCCATAGAGAGAACTTTTCTCCCCTGTTGGAATAAGTGCCGGTACATTAATTTTTACACTTGATCTTAGCCAAAAGGCCGAGAAGCGATGATACATTAATTTTTAAAATTATTTGTATTAAAAAATATTTTTTAGGGGCGCCTGGGTGGCTCAGTCGGTTAAGCGTCCGACTTCGGCTCAGGTCACGATCTCGCGGTATGTGAGTTCGGGCCCCGCGTCGGGCTCTGGGCTGATGGCTCAGAGCCTGGAGCCCGTTTCAGATTCTGTGTCTCCCTCTCTCTCTGACCCTCCCCCCGTTCATGCTCTGTCTCTCTCTGTCTCAAAAATAAATAAATGTTAAAAAAATTAAAAAAATATATTTTTTAAGTTTATTTATTCTGAGAGAGAGAGAGCTCGAGTGCGTGCTAGCAGGAGAGGGGCATAGAGAGAGGGAGAGAGAGAGAGAATCCCAAGCAGGCTCCACACTGTCAGCACAGAGCCCAACTTGGAACTTGAACCCATGAACCGTGAGATCATGACCTGGGCAGAAACCAAGAGTCGGACGTTTAAATGACTGAGCCACCCAGGCGCCAACCCCCCCCCCCCCCCCCCCCCCGCCACCCCGCGATAAAATTTTTTTAACGATTTTATTTTTTAGAAATTCTTTTGTCTCTAATGTTTATTTAAATTTGAAAGAGAAAGATAGAGAGTGAGCAGGGGAGGGGCCGAGGGAGGGAGACAGAATCCCAAGCAGGCTCCGCAATGTCAGCACAGAGCCCCGACGTGGGGCTCGAACACACGAACCACGAGATCATGACCTCAGCTGAAACCAAGAGTCAGACGCTTAACCAACTGAGCCACCCAGGTGCCCTAAAGATTTTATTTTTCAGTAATCTCCGCACCCACTATGGGGCCCCAACTCACAACCCCGAGATCAAAAGTCTCACGCTCCACCGACTGAGCCAGCCACGAGCCCCGGTGCCAATAAATATTTTTAGTTGGCTACTCTCAGATCTGGGCAAATTTACACCATATGGTAATTAACTCGAATTTAAAGGAAACCTTGAAACAAAAGCAAAACGAAACAACCCAAAACAGACACAAAAAGTGGCGCCAGGAGAGGGAGCCCTACCCCTCAACGTCAGTGACGGGAAGGACGGTCAATTACAGACTCGGACAGAAGAATCCTCGAGGGGAAAGAATCATCAACTAGCGCCCCCAACAGGAAAGGAGGGGCATTGCACCTCCTACAAGAAATTGTCCCAACTCCCACTTCTCTCCAATGGACTTTAGTCCAAAACAACCCCATCCCGGCTTCCTCCTCCTCTGTGAAACAACGTACCTCTCCTTTGTTTCTTGGACATGCCTAGGTTTTGCCGTAGCTTTCGTGCCCCAAGTTGCAGTTCCTCTGTTGAGCTCGAATAAACCAATTTTGCTGGTAAAATATTTGCTGTCTTATTTTTAAGGTTAGCAACCCCTGCAATGGACTATTACTCAGCCATAACAAGGAATAAAGCGCTGACACGCTACGACATGGCTGAACCTCAAAAACACGGTGCGTGAAAGAAGCCAGACACAAAAGGCCGCACATAGTGCGCGACTCGATTCATAGGAAATGTACAGAACAGGTAGGTCTACAGAGGCGGCAAGCAGGTTGGTGGTTGCCAGGGGCTGGGGGAGGGGGAGGGGAAGTGACAGCTGATGGGGACGGGGTCTCCTTTTGGGGGGTGATGGAAATGTTCTGGAACTAGATAGAGGTGACGGTTGTACAACATTGTGACTGTGCCATGTCGCTGAATCGTTCACTTAAGAAAAGTTTATGTATCTTTGAGAGAGAGAGAACAAGCAGGGGAGGGGCAGAGAGAGAGGGAGACACAGAATCCGAAAGAGGCTCCGGGCTCCTAGCTGTCGGCACAGAGCCCGACGCGGGGCTCGAACCCACGAACCCTGAGATCGTGACCTGCGCCGAGGTCGGACGCTTCACCCCAGGCGCCCCAGTTGGCCCTGAAGTCTCAGCGCCGTACCTGTTTAAGGCGACAAAGTGAGCACAGTGGAGCCTGGAGCCGTCGCCGCCTGGAACGCCCCCGTTTGTTACAGCGACTCCTGTAACTGCCGTCCATGCAGGCACCCACGATGATGCACTGGGTGGTTGATGCTCCCCAGACGTCTCCCAGCTAGAGGATTCTCCCCCCCCTCCGTTTTGCAGATGAGGAAACTGAGGCACACCCAGACACCCCCCACCCCCCCCCGCCCACACACGGTCGGTGCCTTGTGTCTTGGGAGGACCAAGTGGGAGGACCATCTGGCCCCGGCTTGGTCCTCGGGATCTGTGTGGGCTCAGGATCCTCACGTGTCCACCCGGACTGACCCGGGCCCCACTCAGGCCACACCCCTTGCCCATGTGCGCCGCCGCCCTCCGCCCTGGCTCCCAACAGCTGCCAGCCCAGCCCTGCGGGGGAGCTCATTCCGTGTCAGGTGGTCTTCAAACTGTGCAACCTCCCTTACAGCCTCCGACTGAGGTGGGTTACGGGGGAGGACACTCGAGGCCAGGGAGGTTAAGTCACTCGCACAAAGTCACACGGCCACCGGTGGCCAAGCAGGCTCTAAACCCAGACCTTTTGGCTTCAGAGCCTCATAGCTTCCAAGAGCGCTGTCCTGCTCACAGCCACGTCCCATACAGCCTGGCATACAGTAGGTAGTCAATTAATGTTTGTGGATTGACTAATTGATTTCTCTCAGGACTCACAAGTCCCCATTCTTTTGCCTGGGATGCCCATCCCCATCTTGCAAACTCTTATTCGTACGTCACAGCCCCATTTATAATGCCCTCTCCTTAGGAAGAATCTGACATCCCCCTCTGGGTTCCTCTAGTCCCTTCTGCTAGCTCAGATGTCCATGGAGCCTGGGGCGCCTGTGTCTGGCTTTTTCTCCCCCTGGTGCCGCCTTGCATAGCGTGGGGGGGGGGGGGCGTGGTGATGAGGGAACATTAGGGCTATTATATCTTCCCCACCCATCCAGCCATCTTCCCTTCCTCTCCTCTCCGGCGACGTGAAGGAAATTTCCTGGAGCAGGAAAAGGCTTATTTATTTTATTAGAAAATAAAGTGTTTATTCAAAGAACATTAAAAGTCCGAGGACCCGCGTGAGAATTGGCTGGAGCAGGAGTGACCCTCAGGCTCAGCCAGGCTGGGTGTGGGTCTCCTCTCCGCGGAGTCGGGAGGCGGGGGGGGGGCGCGCCCAGGGTCCGGCAGGAAGGCGGGGATCAGTCAGCGAGCACCAGGACAGTGCAGAGCTGGGGCCAGCGGTGCCGGTCGGCCTCTGCGGGCTCAGCAGCTCACCAGGTACATCCCTGTGCGGGTGGCACCGTGAGCAGGGAGGAAGAGGGGGGGTCCCTTGCCCCTACCCTGGGACCTCCCAATCTTCCTCAAAGCACCCCTGTAATTCACTCTTCCGGGTGCCCCGTGGGCCCCAGCAGCCCCTGTGGCAGCAGGAGAATGGGCTGGGAGCCGCGTGGCAGTGGGGCTTCTGGCCTCCTGCCTTGGGTCCTGGCGAGGACACCCTACGGGGGCCCTTCCTGACCCCTCCCCACTTGTGCCCACCAACCTGGGCCTCCAGGGCCCAACGCCCACCGACCTTCCCAAACGCCCCAACTCCTCCCCCTCCCCCCGTACCCTGGCAGAAGCAGGGGGCCCGGCCCCAGGGATGCGCAGCAGCCGGATGGGGGGTGGGGGGCGGCATACCTGTGGCAAACCTCCTCTTTACAAGCGACATGCGGTAGCCGCTGCCCACCAACTCCAGGTCCACGCCAGACAGAGTGGCCCCCTCGCTGGTGAACTGGGCGGCCACAGGGCTGGGCGTGCTGGGCCCCGAGCAGGGCTCCCAGCTGGCGGATAGGTGGCCAGAGCCTGGGGAGGCCTGAGGTCAGCCGTGCCCCAGCCTCAGCCCGAGTCGAGTCCTGCTGTGACCTGGGCTCTTCCCGGGCCTTTTGATCTGTGGCCGCCGTCTGCCCCCTTCTGACCTCCTCTTGCGCCCCGGTACCCTCCTCCTTTGGCCCCGTGGGGCTATGTGTAATTTGCAAAGGAGTTCTGCCTCAGGGCCTTTGTACCTGCTATGCCTGCCTCCCGCCATGTCCTCCCTCACAGCTTTGTCACAGCCCTTTCAAGCTTTCCCTCGTGCCCACGCTCCTCCACCCCGAGCACATCCCCAATTCTCCCCCATTTTCAATAAGCCCCTCCCACCTGAAACCCCCGCGATCTCCTGCACAGCCATAACTCACCCCCTGCTTCAGACACATCTGGAAGCTTCCAAAGGAGCCGCTTCTCCTCCAGATTCCTGGCGTCAAGAAAAAGCTTGGTCAGCTCTCTCCCCGAGAGGACACGGGGAGCCCAGGGTCCCAGCTCGGCCACCTCTCAAGCTACACGACCCCGGCAAGCCAGGTCCCCTCTCCCCCCACCTCAGTTTCCCCATCTGTAAAATGGGTGTGGGGTACGGAGCAGCTGGTCCCCGGGGACCCCAGAGCCTCGCAGCATCTTTAGATCATACACTCAAGTCCTTTAAGCCTGGCTTCTTTGCGCCAGGTTCTAGCTTTGGCACGAAACAAAGGCGACGCTGCGTGGCGACTAAGAGACCAGGGCAGGGGCGCCAGGGCGGTTCAGTCGGTCAAGCGGCAGACTCTGGCTTTCGGCTCAGGTCGTGGTCTCACGGTTCGTTGAGGTTCAGCCCCAGGTCAGGCTCTGTGCTGATAGCGTGCAGCCTGCTTGGGATTCTCTCTCTCCCTCTCTCTCTGCTCCTCCCCCGCTCGCGCACACGCACCTGTGCGCTCTCTCCCTCAAAAGAAATAAACTTCCAAAAAAATAGCCCAGGGCAGAGAGGGGCTGTCTGGGTTCAAATCCTGGTACGGCCTCAGATAAGCGACTCGGCCCCTCTGTGCCTCGGTTCTGCCTCCGTAAGTGGGAATGACGGCAGTCCGCACCTCGAGGGGTTGCTAGAAGCCCTGAGCTGGTCAGCGTGTATGGAGCCCGTGGAACACGCCCGACACACAGGAAGCCCTTGGTGTCCAATGTTATTATGGTTCAGTGTGTCGTCCTGAGCTCTAAGCAAGGCGAGTGCACACGGAACGGCTGGACCCACGGGGGACCCTTTAGCTGCTGCATCGAGGGGAGGCCCGGGAGGGTCCTGGGCCAGTGCCGAGCCTCCTCCGGCCTCCCTCCCGCACACCCTCACCAGGTGGCGGCTGGCTGTAGGCGGATGTTGGTCACGGGCTCCCCCACGGGCAGCAGGATCTGGACGTTGGTGAGGGGCGTGGGCACGGCCGTGGCGCCGGGCCGGTAGCTGTACTCCACCGACACCTGAGTGAGGGTCCCCCCGCACTGCCAGTGGGCGCTCAGCTGCAGAGGCACAGACTGGGGACCCGGGCGGGAAAACTAGGAGGGGCGAGAACAGGAGACAGCACACAGCTGAGGCCCTCTGGTCCTGCCCCAGCATGTGCTGTTCCACGAGGACCTAACTCAGACCCAGCTCAGCGTCACCGCTGCATAGACCACTGGGTGGGGCCTAGTCCTTCTCCCTCAGAGACACCGCAGATCGGGGTCCGCGTGACGCCATGTTTCCAGCAGAGGGCGAGAGGGCGCCCGGTTTCGACAGAGCAGTGGGCAGGTGCTGGTGCAGGGTCCTTGGGACAGGCCCTCTTCTAATTTCCATAATGGTGCCGTCTGCACCGCGGCAAACGCCCACCCAGCCCCCATTCATTGGCTCCCTCCCTGACTACCTCCCCTGCTCCCTCTACCCCCCCCCCACCCCCATTGCCACTGCTTGCCCACCCTGCCCAGCTTCTCGCCCCTCCCTGCTCCCTCCGTCAGGGGCCCATCCACACGGCCCACCTGGTATCTTAGCAACACCACATTGTAGTAGGAGGCAGCTGGATTCTGCTCTGCCTGGTGCTGCAGGGCCTCAGTCAGAGCCGCCATGTTGAGCCAGAAGTCTTTGGTCTCAGGGTCGCTCTGGGAGGGGTCACTACGGAGACCAGGAATAATCACCCCAACCCTTGGGAGGCCCCTTCCCAAGGCCCTTGGCATCTGACCTACCCCAAGGGCTTCCTAAAGATGCAGATTCCTTGGCTCACCTTGGGGCCAGTAGAGCATGACCCCCCCCCCCCACCCCCTGGGGGGAGGGTGGGGGGGGATGGGAAGCAAAGGAGAAAAGAAAAATGGGGTTCAGAAGGGACAGTGATTTGCCCCGGGCCACACAGCAATTCCCAGGAGGCAGAGCAGGAATTCACCGCCGGGGAGCTCCCGGGCCCCCCTGCCTCTGACCCCCTCACTCCCCCTATAGTACCTAAAGAGCAGGTCAGCATTGGGCTGGAAGTGCTCAATGGCGGACGTGTGCACGAGGCGGAAGCTGAGGACAGGTGGGGGTGGGGTCCCGCTGAACACACGCACGATGCCAGCAGGGAAGGTCATGGTCAGTTCCCCAGTTACTCGAGCCAGGCAGCTGAGGTGGGGGGGGGGGGGGAGGTGAGGAGACTGCGTGTTGGCTCAGGGCTCTGCCTGGTACCTCGTCCTCCCCTCTCTCCTGGCTCTGCTGCAGCTTGTGGGCCCCCCAGGCTCCCCAGAAGAAGCAAGGCCCTGACCGTGCCCGGCATCCTCACTCCCAGCCTCCCCTCCTCGTGTCCTTGCCTGGACAGCCATCCAGGCACCGGGAAGAAACCACACTGGGCTGAAGAAGGCAGAAACATCCCCTTTCCCTAGTTCTCTTTTCCTCTAGGCCGCCAGGAAGCTCAAAGCAAAACAGTTATAATACGGTCCTCAGCTTGGGTTTCAGGCCTAATACTCTCTCCTATGTGTGGTCTGATCTTTCCTGCTGAGCACTGCTCCCAGATTATTCCTGGCCCCTCAACTCACCCTTAACCCACCCCGCCAAGGGCCTTGCTCCCTTCAGTGTGATGCCCACAGCAGCCTTAGGGGACTTGCTCTCAACTGTGGTTACAGCAAGGCCTGGCCCCTGCTCAAACACCCTCTGTGGTTCCCACTGCCCTCGGGACAGGGGCCTGGTTGCTTGGCTCAGAGTTCAAGGCCCTTCCGTGGTAAAGCAGGTCAGGAAACACACCGGAAGGCTGTTTCTCCTGGACCCTAGACACATAGGCCCCAGAGAGTCCTGTTTGTCCCTGTCACTGTCTGTACTCTCCCCGACCACTGCGTACCTGGGGCTATGGCCTCGAAAGTAGGCGTGGACGTATTCGGTGAAGGCTGTAGCCACAGGCAGGGCATCCTGGGAGCCCAAGACCACAGGGCTGGGTCCCCGGGAGACTCCTGGTGGTGGAGGGGAGGGGACAGGGACAGACAGAGTGGGCACGGGTCCCAGGCTCCAGAACCCACCCTCTGCCCTCCGGGCCTCCAACGCATCACTTAGTGATGCCCAAGAAGGGCCCAGGGCCGCCCCCCATACCGTGTCCTGCCTGCGACGAGAAGCTAGGCCGCTCTGAGATGGTGCTGGCGGACGAGGAGCCCAGCGGGGAGGGGCTCAGAGACCGGGACTGGGGAAGGAGACAGGCCGGGCTGCGATCACCCAGGAGCAGTGCCCTGGGGCTGCCCGTGCCCCCACCAGAGGCGCCCCCAGCCCCACTCCTGCCGCGCGCCCCCTCACCCTACCAGGTCCCCGTTGCTGCGCGTGAGGGGGCAGGACACCTTCCTGGTGCGGGGTCTCCGGGGTGGGGCTGCCAGACCGTCTCTGGCTGTAAGGTCAGCAGGGGCAGGCATCAGGTCTGGGGAGCGAGCGTTAGACAGACAGAGCTCAGATGCTGCCGTGGGCCTCTCGGGCCGCCCCAGAGAAGGGACTTGGCCCCAGACCGGGAGCCGGGCTTATTCTGGGGACACCCCTTGGGTCTGAGGTCTCGGGGCCGCGGAGAGAACTGCCGGACAGGACTGCAGAGGCCATCCACAACCCCCAGCCTCCCAGACACCAGCCCGATGGGAGGTTACTGGGAGTGCGCAAGCAAGGGCTGGATGCTCAGGAGGCAGGCACAGTCCGGGGGGGGGGGGGGGGGGGGAGACGCGGCAGGCATTTTCATCCAACATCAGCAGTTCCGTGACCTTCATCCTCTCTGTGAGGATGAGGTAGCCTCCCACCCTGGCCTCTGTCCGAGTCTCACCCGTTAAGATTAACTAGTGACTGCATAAAACTCAGCTTTCTCTCATTTCCCTGCTTCCTCGGTGTCCCCTGCCACCCACCCCCGAGACGTGCTCCTCTCTTCCCCAGGGCTGCTCAGCCGCTCTGCTGACGCCTGGGGCTGGAGCATTCTCCGGGCGGGGGGGGCGGGGGGGGGCGGGGACCGTCCTGGGCACCGTGGGGCGCTGACCAGCCTCCCTGGCCTCCACCCACCGCAGATGTCCCTAGTACCCACCCCCCCTAGTGGTGACAGTCTAATATCACGGGTGACACTGCCAAGTGTCCCCCAGGGGGCAGAACAGGCTTGGTTGAGAGGCCTAATTCCATAGTGCCGCTCAGACAACTCAACTGGACTAATCTACACCGTGGTCTACACTCACTCTCCTGGACCCTTCCTTGACCCAGCTCCGAACCGGCTCTTTCGCTATTCAAGGATGGTGCCAAGCACCCCTGTCACCACTTCTGGGGACCTCATGGGGTCGAAGCCCACAGCCCTTGGACTCAGGCCCCCAGGAGAGCCCATCCCCCACCCCCTTCACTTGTCTCTTCTTAGGACCTGTAGCACTAGGCCCTGCCCTCTCCCGGGTGGCCTCCCCTCCCGCTTCACACAGCTGTGCCTGGGGTGCCCCAAGCTGGACTCCCCCGAACTCAGGGCCCACTGTCCGCCTGACATCTAAAGGCCCAGTCCCAACACGCCCCTGGCTTCTTCCGCCCCACATTCCCTGCCCCTCCTGTCCCTTCCTGGAAGAACAGCCAGCTGCCCGCAAGCCCTCCTCCCCGACCCTGCTGCCGTCTCAGCCCTGTGCCCTCGCGCCCGCGTCTCCCCACCTCCCTGGACTCCCGTCCCTGGTCTCCAGCTCCCACCCTCGCCCCCCAGGTGGACAGAGGGAGCCTGCTGAGTCAGGTGCCGCTACTCCTCCGCTCACAGCCCCTCTGTGGCCCAGACCTTGCTAGGAGTAAAGCTCACATCACTCCCATCAGGTCCCAGACCCTGCTTGGGCCCGTCTCCCTGCTGACATCGCTCCCTCCTCTCCCTCCGCTTCCGGGTCATCACTCTGTTCTGGCCTCACGGCCCACCCCCCAGCCCCCAAGCTGTTCCTCAGAGGGCCTAGGCAGCTACCCACCACAAGGCCTTTGTACAGGATGCGCCCTCTGCTGGGAAGCACCCCCCCCAACCCCCCACCACATCCCAATGGCTCCTTCCTCACTTCCAACAAATCTCAGCTCAAATGTCACCTCCTCAGGGAGGTTCCAACCTTCTGAGCCCTCACCAGGCACCTGCCACCTCCACTTTGTTAAATGTCCATCTCATTATTGTCCCTGCCAGGGTGAAGGTTCTGGGCTGTGTCCCCAGCCGCCCATTCAGGCCCTGGCCACAGCAGGCGCTCAGTCTTCCCCACCCAGGGCTCTGATGACTCTCAGACTCCTGGACTCACCTCCTCCGGCCACAGCCTCCAGCCCCCAGGGACCCGGGGATGGGGCGAGGGGCTGCGGCGAGTCCGATGCTGGCAGGGGCCGTGTCCCCCTCGACTCGGAGGCCGGTGCCCTATAGCTAGGTGGGCTCTGCGGGGTGCCGGGGCGGGGGACCCAGGAATCCGGGGAGGGGCCAGGCGCCACGTGGGATGGCGAGTCCAGGCCGGAGTCCTCCACATTCTCGGGCGACGAGGAGGAGAAAGGTGAGGGGCTGGAGGTGAAGCCGAGGCTGCTGGAGCCTAGAGGGGGGGGGGGGGTTGGGGGGGGTGGGGGCGCCAGCTCCAGACCCCGCCCACACGGAGGCCCTTTCCTTCCTCCTGCAGGCCACGCCCACGCCGAGGAGGGGCCCACCCCCCTCAGGCCAGGCCCTCTGGTCAGTTCCATCTCCACGATGCTCCGCCCATCTGCCCATTGTCACCTACACTCCCCGCCTTCTCGTCGGCCCCGCCCACCATCTCACTGCCAAGTCTATCTTCTCGGTTGCCTAACCAGGACCCCCAAGTGCTCCCTCCAGCCTGTCCCCCGCCAAACCTGCCCTGGCAACGGACCCACCCATCTCGCTAGCCAAGCCTGTGGCCCCGAAGTCCCCACCCCCATCACCTGTAAAGTCTTCGTGGTCAAAGGCCGACTCTAGGGGCGGCCCAAAGAGGTTCTTGGAAAACTGCTCATCTGACTGCAGCTTCTCCGCACAGCTGTGGACCAAGCGGAACACAGGGATGGTTTCTATCCTTTCCACGTCTCCTCCCCTCCTCAGGGCCCGTGCACAGACCGTTCCTGGTCCCGAGCTCCGTGCCCCCAGCCCTCCCTGAGGCCACATCCTGCCGTCTTCAAGGCTGGGCTCAAAACCTCCCACCCCCATCCCAGAGCAGCCTCCCGGGCCTCAACTAAAGCTGCCCGCTGGTATCTCCCACCACACTGCCTGCTTCAGTTTCTTCACAGCATCTGGAAGTATCCAACATGCTCTAACTTGTTTGCTGTTCTTCAAACCCGAGCCACGATGGGGCGCCTGGGTGGCTCAGTGGGTTAAGCGACTGACTTGGGCTCGGGTCATGATCTCACGGTTCGTGAGTTCCAGCCCCGCGTCGGGCCCTGCGCTGACAGCTCGGAGCCCGGAGCCTGCTTCGGATTCTGCATCTCCCCCTCTCTCTGCCCCTCCCCTGCTCATGCTCTGTGTCTCCCTGTCGCTCAATAATAAATAAACGCTTAAAAACAAAAACAAAAACAAAAAAATCCCGGGCCACGACAATGTGAATCTGAGAAGGAAGAGCTATCTTGGGCATATGTCTCTGAACCCAGAATAGCAGGAGTACACAGTGAGTGCTCAATAAATGCTCGTCAAATGAACGACTAAGTGGTTCCTCAGATACAGCATACCCTCAACTCCCTGCCAGGGTGAGAGGAGGGGAGGCAGAGACACAGGGAGGCAGCAGGGGAAGAGGGGAGAGGAGTCAGGGACAGCCCCCATCTGCTCATTCATGTGGGCCCAGTGTGTCCCCATCAACCCCCCCCCCCCCCCCCCCCCCGCTATAGGACCCACCTGCTGGCTCTTGGGGCAGATCGAGGCCTCTGTGGTTTTCCAGCAGCGTCCCCTATGAGAGATATACCACCTTGAGCCTTCCTGTCACCCTGCCTCCAGTGCCCCCTCTGTCACAGACCAAGAGACTAAGGCTTGGGCCTGTCCAGCCAGCTGTCCAAGGTGATCAGCAAGTCGGGCAGAGAGGGCTTTGCGCCCGAGCCAACCTGTCTCAGCTCTCATTTAACTGTCGCAATGACCCCATTTCATAGAAGAAGAGACGGAGGGTCACAAGGGGTAAGCAGCCTGCTTGCACGGCAGGGCTGGGATTCAAAGCCACACTCATACTCCAGGCCCAGCCTCCCCTCTTCGTGCTCCTCCCCACACCCGAGACCCCTTCGGAGGCTGCTCACGTGAAGCGTGGCGTTTCATGGTGCCCTGTGGACAAAGTGGGTGGCGTCAGGTCGGGTGCAGCCAGCCAGCCCCACCGGCCCCACCCGCGCACACCCCTCCTACGCCTCACCCCTGGGCCGGGAGGAAGGATGAGGCTGCCGGCCGTGGCCCTGAGTTGCGCCGCAGCTGCCTCGGGGCTGCAGGCCGGGGCGCGGGCAGGGGCGGGCTTGATGTGCACGTAGAACTTGCGGGGTTCCTCGTCATCGAAGTCGGAGTCGCTGGAGGAAAAGCGGGAGGGCTCCGCCGGGCGTGCACCGCGGTCAAGGGGCCAAGCGGATCCCGACACGGGGGTCACCCACCCCTTCAAGGCCCTGCGCAATCCGGTCTATCACCACTTGCCACCCCGGCCTCCTCGACACCACGGTTTTGCCCCCAGGTCTTTGCACAAGCACGCCCGGCCCTAACTAGCAAACTCTTGGTCAGATGCTAAACCCCAACACCGGTGCCCTCTCCTCCAGGAAGCCCCCTTGGCTCTCGCCCTGCCTCTCTTCCTCAGCCCTGAGGATTCTTCGTTTCAATCTGCTTTGTCTACCCTGGAGGGCCCCCCCCCCCCTCCCCCCGCAGGATGTACGCAGAGAGGGTCGCTATTCGCGGAGGGATCACGGCCGCACAGCGCTTTGTCCTTGCTGTGCCCACAGTTGCCGCCAGGGGGCACCAGGAGGATATTGTTCTGGGTCACATCAGGCCGGACAGTGAAACCTTCTTCATCCACCTCTGGACACGTCTGCGGGGACAGGCAGGGAGTCAGGCTCCCCGCTACCGAACCTCCCTCCCGTCTCTCCCTGCCACGGCCCCTCCCACCTCTGGGCCCGGACTCAGACCTAAAAACAGCCCCAGTGGCAATAACAGTCTTCCCTGGTGCAAGCAGGGGCTTGAGGGAACAGAGTACGCTATGGCGGTAAGACTGAGGGGCACCTTGAAGCTAAGTGGGGACATCAGTCCCTCCCACATGGCTCCACACGCAGCCGGGATGAGATTTAGCCCCCTGAGCTCCAGGCTTGGGGCCCAAGGTGGGATTGAACCCCTCGCACTCGCAGCCCCGTACTCACCCCTGAATCGGGTTCCAGGGAATCTCTGGGGATGGAGAAAGAGATACCGATGTCAGCTCTCCCACCTCACCTGCATGCTCCCGACCCCCCCCCCCCCGACCCCCCAACACTAGACATGGCGCCTGGGAGTGGCCCCTGGGCCACGATGTCCTGAGCTGGTCCTCCCGGTGATAGGACCCAGGGGTTTGCCTGGGGCTGGGGGCGGTGAGTCTGGAGTTGGCTGAGCACAAGGTCTCCGCAAACAGCTTGGCAGGGGAGGAACCTGGAGCTACTCTGAGGGGTTGGCTCGAGGAGGTCGGGAATGGAAGGGCTAGCCTCGGCAGGGAACCACCAGGACTGACCTTGACAAGAGGAAGGGTTTGGGATTAGGTTGGGGAGTGGCAAACTGAGCTAGCTGGGAGACAGAGGTTTCGGGATAGCCTGGGACAGGAATTCTCCCGGGGCTACCCTCAGCAGGGGACTTCTGGGATAGCCTGGGAAGGGGGAAGGGATCCCGGGCTAGCCTGGGCCAGGGCTGGGCAGGGGTGCTTCCTCACACAGCTGCAGGGGGCTCCCGCTCCCGCCGGCTCAGTCCTGGGAGGCGAAAGGCCTTGGCTCCCCGCAAACGTTTCATTGCTGAGAACAGAGGAGGGGGTGCAGCTGAGCCCTGGGGGTGCCCCCTTCCCATTCAGATCTGCCTCCCGCACCCCCAGCGTCTGTCCAGCCTGGGCATCCAGGCCCAGACGTACTTGCCTTCCTGCAGGGCAGCTGCACTGTATGCCTCAAAATCCAAAGGCCCTGGGATGGAAGAGACGGAGAAACTCAGCCTGGCTGGGAGACCCCGCCCGGGGAAGGGCAGCGAAGCACCCGCGGGCTCACAATGGCACCTGCATCGGAGCTCGAGGCCAGCGGGCATCCAGTGCGCAAGCCAAGGGGCTGAGCCAGCCCCAGAGATGGTCATGAGTGGGATGGGCCAGGGGTTCAGGTCCCCCTTGGGGATGCACCGGACGGAGCGATGCCCGAGTTACTTTTTCTACTTCCGGCATTGTTCACGGGCACTTGAGTGGGTCAGGGGATGGACCGTGAGTCTGTACAGGGGACTGAGGCTCAGAGAAGTCAAGACAGTCACCCAAGGTCACATAGCAACTAGTGAGGAACAGACACAAACCCAGATCTGACCCCAACACTTTTGCTCTTCAACTCCTCCCTGACCTCTCATTTGGACATTGGTTTTTCAAATTGGTCCTTTGCTCAACAGTCCTCAAGGGCTCCCTTGGGCCCTCAGGGTAAAGAATGAAAGGCTGGGCCTGGCCTTCAAGGTCCCTCTGGTATCTGGTTGTAAGAGATTTACACATAAGATGGGCCACGAAGGGGCGCCTGGGTGGCTCAGTCAATTAAGCATCTGACTTCAGCTCAGGTCATGATCTCACGGTTCGTGAGTTCAAGCCCCATACCCAACGCTCAACTGACTGAGCCACCCAGGCACCCCTGGGTGTAGATTACTTAAATAAATAAATAATAATAATAAGATGGGGCATCAAATACTGTTCCTATGTGGGCTGTGGAGTTAGATTTGTCATCGGCCCGTTTTTCTGATGAGGAAACCGAGGTGCAGGGAGGTTCAGTCTCCTGCCTCTTGAGTCCTGTTCCTTCCCTGTAGTTGTGGCCCCAGAGCCCAACCCCCACGATGTCCCAACTCACCAGGCTTCTCCCGGCCTGTGCCCTTGCTCTCTGCAAACTTCTTCAGCAGCATCTCCACGCTGACGTTCTCGATGTTCTGCTTAAACTCCTCGTGCACCTGGGCCAGGCGGATGAAGCGTGTAACCAGGCGCGGCCGGGGCCCTCCTGCCCGGCGCCCTTTGCCTCGCTTCCCACCCCTGGGGCGCCTCACCTGCCCGATCTGCACATGGGTGTCCTCCACGGAGTGGGCGTAGGAGCCTAGCAGTGCCTTCATGTGACGCAGGTGGGTCTCCTCCATGGCTTGGAAACGCTGAGCCGGGAGGGGAGGGGCAAACAGGAAGGTGGAGGCCACGAGGAGTGGCCAGGTGACCCAGCCTGACCAATCAGAACGTTCCAACCCCCCTGGCCTCAGTGACTGGGCGGGGAAGAGCCAATGAGAGTCTTCCCTGGGACTTTGGCTAAAACTACGGGAAAAGAGACACTTTCGTACCCTGAGTCAATGAGATGGTGGGATCCATGTGGAGGCTGCAGGTGGCCACTTTGCTGCGAGCGTGTGCCACCGCCCCCCACCCCCGCAACAAACACACACACCCACGCACACCCAGGAGGGGCATCTCGGCTTGGGTGTGAAGTCCCCAGGGAGAAAAACAGACTCAAAGAGCAGAGAGGCACAACTTCCCGCCAACACCAGTTGAGTACCTGGATCTAGCCATGCCTGAAGCTCTCCCTTCAAACTTTTCAGTCCCCTGAGCCTTTAGTCTTCCTTGTCAGTTTGAATGAAGGTTTCTATCATTTGCAACTTTCTATCACTTGCAGATAGAAAGTCAGAAAAAAAAAAAAATCCGATTCCTAATCCTGACATTCCAATCTGCTTTTCACACATTTGAGTAGTTCCAGAGAGGTGTAACGTCTTATAAAAAGGTTACACAGCTGGTGAAGAATGGAGACTGGGGCGGGACCCAGGTCTTTCAGCCACCATGAACCATCAGTAGGCTCTTGGCTTCTAAACCCTGCCCTGCCCTGTTCACAAACCTCATCCGTAACGATAGAAACTGTAATCCCTTCTAGAGAGGTGTCCATGCACCCAGTACTTACTAGTCTGCAAACATCACATAGACCGGTTCATTTAATCTTCACAAAAACTCTGCGAGGCAGGTACTCTTACTGTTCCCATTTTACAGATGGGGAAGCCGAGGCACAAAAAGGATTTGGCCTTTGAAATACTAATGCCAACCACCACCACCACAGCCAACAGTCTCTAGGATTCTATGCCTTTAAACCTGCGGTTCTAAGGCTGCCGGGAGGCGAGGCTTTCAGAGGTTCTGGACTTCCGGCGCCCATGGATCCTGGGCCAAGGGATGTGTGGGTCTCCAAGGTGCCGATGCCTGCTTCTTACCACAGCCGAATCCAGCATCTTCTGTTCAAAGTCTGCGCGGGCTGAGTTGTATTTTTCCACCGAGCGCCTCAGGCTCTCTGCCGCCTTCTTCGTCTTGGTCTCCGCCTAGGAGGCACAGGGAGGGGATGAGGTCGGGAGGGGACAAGCGTCCCCTGGGTCTGCAGAGGGCCGACGGCAGCCGGGGACCCGCAGCCCAAGGCCCACCTTGTCCATCTCCTTCTGGCTGGTGCTCTCCCTCCGCAGCCGCTCCTGGTCCATGCAACGGTTCAGGTAGTTCTCGCGGGACTTGGGCAGGAGCTGGCTGACACCTGCCAGGACCTGCACGGCGTCCAGGGTGCCCACTGCTTCCTCTTTGCACTGCAGGGGGCGGGGGCAGGGGGAGCATGGGTAGGCCCTGAAGCCCCCAGCAGGTGTCCACTGGGAAACTCCCGGCTCTGAAACCCAGGTTCCACAGATTACTTTTTTCTGAGTATTCTATTGCTTTCAAAAGTTTTAACTTTTTAGGGGCGCCTGGGTGGCTCAGTCGGTTGAGCGCCGACTTCGGCTCAGGTCACGATCTCGCGGTCCGTGAGTTCGAGCCCCGCGTCGGGCCCCTGTGCTGACAGCTCAGAGCCCGGAGCCTGTTTCGATTCTGTGCCTCCCTCTCTCTCTGACCCTCCCCCATTCATGCTCTGTCTCTCTCTGTCTCAAAAACAAATAAACGTTAAAAAAAAAAGTCTTAACTTTTTAAAATAGGTGATAGTTACACACAGTTCTTATTTCAGAAAGTTTTACGGGGTGAGCTCAGGGAAAAACCTACCCCTCCCTGATCCCCAGCCTCCCAAGCCTCTGCCTAGGAATAGATCTGTCTCCAGAAATAATCAGCACATAGACAAGCAGATGTGTTTGTTCTAGGCCATTTTTTAATGACAAGTAGGGGCAACCTCTGTGTAAGTCACAGCTTTTTCAGCTTCATAATCTATTCCCAAGGTTATTCTGTATTAGCCCGCAGAAAACTTCCTTGTCCCCCAGTTCCAAAACAAGAAAGAAAGAAAGAAAGAAAGAAAGAAAGAAAGAAAGAAAGAAAGAAAGAAAGATTCTTTTGGGGGGGGGGCGGGTATTTATTTCTTTCTTTTGAGAGAGAGAGAGCAGGGGAGGAGCAAAGAGAGAGGGAGAGAGAGAGAATCTCAAGCAGGCTCCACATTGTCAACACAGAGCCTGATGTGGGGCTCAAACCCATGGACCACGAGAGCATGATTTGGGCTGAAGTCAGACGCTTAACTGACTGAGCCACCCAGGCAGCCCCCCAACTCCCTTTTTGGACAGGAATAGATGCGGCTCTAGGCCAATAAAGCTTGATTCACTGGCACTGAAATCTAAGGGTTATAGAGTTTTCACCTATTATGAAATATTCTTCTTTTAACGCCCCCCCCCCCCGCCCTCACCATTTAAGAATGTAAAAACCAGGGGCGCCTGGGGGGCTTAGTCGGTTGGGCATCTGACTTCAGCTCAGGTCACAGTCTCGCGGTTCACGAGTTCGAGCCCCGCGACGGGCTCTGCGCTGACAGCTCGGAGCCTGGAGCCTGCTTCGGATTCTATGCCTCCCTCTCTCTCTGCCCCTCCCCCACTCACTCCCTGTCTCTTTTTCTCTCTCTCAAAAATAAATCAGAGCTAAACAAACAAACAGATAAAATTAAAAATTTAAAAAAAAAAAAAAAAAGCACGCAAAATCCATTCTTAGCTCTCAGGCTGTACAAAAACAGGCTGGATCTGGTCGGTGTCCCATAGCGTGCAGACCCCTGGTCTAGAATTTTGAGTCTGAAATTTGACCGGGGTCAGGTCTGTGGGACCCTGGGTTTGACGTGGTGGAATCGACTGAATTCGCGGAGGAACACACGCCAGGAGCTGGAGGTTCAAAAGCCCCGTACGTTCTGGGGTCCTTCCTGCCACTGTCACCACCCGCCCCGCGGCGACACACACACCTTTTTGTGTATCTTGAGCTGCTCCTCGCCGTAGCGGAGCACGTCCTTGATGAGGTCCTGTAGTTTCCGTGTCAGCTCTAGGTGACAGAGCGCCAGCTTGTCTGAGGAGACGCGGAAGACCTCCCACAGTGGGGCGAAGGTCCTGGAAACAGGTCACACCCAGGGTTCGGCGGGGCCCACCCCCCCGGGGGCTCCCCACAAACAGCACGCCAGCACCCACCGCGCGCCCCAGGCCCTGCTGAGGCAGCTGCACCACAACTAGGAGGCAGGTCTGTGACAGATGGGGAAACTGAGGCATAGGAGGCTCCACAATTCACCCAAGGCTCCTTAGGAAATTGAAACCCAGGCTCTGAGGCCCCCAGCATCCTCACTCTGGACTCCAGGCCCCAGCTGATACTCAAGGGCAGCGAAGGCTCAACTTGCCCAAATCAAGTTCACAGGGCTTTCCTACATCCGCAGAAGACCTCTTTGGCCTCCCCCCCTCCCCCCCAGAACCTTTGCCCCAGAGCAGCCCCAGGAAATCCTGCAGATGCCAATGGGACCACGTCACCTGTGAATCGGGCGTGCACCGCTCCCCCCCTTGTCCAACCTCCCGTCTCATCTGTCCCTCACCCAGACCCTGCAGCCAGCCTCTTTGCTCTTCCTTGAACATGCAAAACCCATGGTTGCCTCAGGACCTTTGCACTGCCCGGGTCTCTGACCCAGACACCCCTGTAGCTGGCTCCACGCCGCTATCAAGGTCTCAGCTCACGGAACCAAGCCCACCCCAGAGGAAGCACCTGACCTCTCACGCTCCCATTTCATCCCCTTCCTAGAGCTGTTCACCCCAGGAAGGGACTTTTGTTCATGTTTGTAGTTAACATCTATCTTGCCGCACGCCCTACGTGAACGTGGCATGCAGGTGACTGGGGTTTTATCTGTCTTGATCGCTCCTGGGCCCCCAGTACCTAGAATGGTGCCTGGCACACAACAGATAAGTATGTGTTGAATGAATGAATGAGGAGGAAGCGAATGAATGATTTATATCCTCCTGTCCAATTAGCCCCTTGCGTGGGGGAGGGTTGACTCCCTATTCTACATATCACTTGTGTGAAGAGATGTCCACCCAAGAGTAGGCCCCCGATACCCCAGGACCCTGCATCCTTGGCGACCCCTGCCTCAGCCAAGGCCCACTCACCCCACGGGGGTCCCGTTACTGGCCAGCTTGGAAAGTTTTGCCATCGCCTTTGAGTAGGTCTCCTCGATGGTGGCCCTGAATAGAATGGAGAAAAGATGCAGAAGGTTCTGGGCGCCCTTGGGAGACGCTCCATCCCCTTGGGCCTCAGTTTCCTCATTCAGACATCTGAGCAGTAGCTCTCAAGGAGGATAGTATAGTCCCCTGCTGGGAGGAGGCATTTTGGAAAGTCACGGGCGAGGTTAAGTAATATGCTTTACTAACGACAGCAGGAGGAACAGCAGTAACAGCATCAGATAAAAAAGTTTTTGAGCACATACTACAAATGCTTTATATGCTTCGTCTTGTTTAACTGCGGGAGACGAACTTCTATTACCTTTTTCCCTCTGGACAGACACCGCTAATGCCTACCTAATCTCCACTCACATTTTCGTCCAGGTTAACAGAACCTCGATTTTCTTTGGGGCCACAATATGCCCCCGTGAAAACCAACTACCCATGGGCTCATTTTTTGATAGAGGCACCCAGAGGGTACCACGGGCAATCGTGGATGGGTCCGGGAGGGCTCTCTAAATAAAGAGTGGCCCCTGTCCTAGACAGCGCAGACAGGTCTCGCCAGACAGCCACAAAGAGAAAAACCTGGTTATAATCTTTTGAACTCTGCCCGGATTCAACGCGCATTCAGCTAGCGAGTGGCGGGGGGGGGCAGAAGGCTGCCTTGCAATTTCAATGTATTATGTTTTCTGGGATATAGATGTCGGAGCATGAGCATTTCCATGCCGAAATGTCGATTATTTCCTCATACGTGTGTTTTATCATATTCAGGGCATGAGACTGAGTTTTCAGAATTCCCCTTGTAAGTAGGTCATATCACCGTCTCTTCAGGAGGAGGCGTCAGAAACCTGGGAATTGTTGACAAGCGGGCACAGGGCTGACAGTGTTGAGAACCGCTGGTTTCCAGGGCGTTCGAGCAGGTTGGGCAGGGTGTGGAGTGGAGGCGGTGGGACGGGCCGGGGAGAGGTGGGGCGGAGCCAGGGCGGGGCCACGAGGCAGGCGGGGCTGACTGGGCTGCGGGGCGTGGCCAGGTGCGGACCGAGCCTAGGGATCCTCACCTCTCCCGGATGAAGTCGGCCAGCTCCTTGGTGGAGATGGGCCCCTGCTTCACGCTGTGGTACAGGACCTCAAAGCCATGGTTCTTTTCACCCTGCAGGGGATGGACGTGGAGACTGAGAAAAGGGGTGGAGGAGGCATCAAAGGTTGCCTAGCAACGGGGGCGTGGCCGGAGGAGCCAACCAGCGGAAGCCCAACCCCTTGGCGGCGGGGGTTGCTTCAGGCCTGAGCCAATCAGCCTGCTGTCTATCCCCTTGGGGGGCTTGAGAGAAAGAGAGAGGGAGAGAAAGCGAGAGAACGAACAAGTAGAGGAGGGGCAGAGAGAGAGAGAGAGAGAGAGAGAGAGAGAGAGAGAGAGGGAGACAGAGGATCAGGATCCGAAGCGGGTTCTGTACTGACAGCAGAGGGCCCAGTGTGGGGCTCGAACTCACGAACCACGAGATCATGACCTGAGCTGAAGTCAGAAGCCTAACCGGCTGAGCCACCCAGGTGCCCCTCATTTTTTAAAGTTTATTTATTTATTTTGAGAGAGAGGGGCGGGGGCAGAGAGAGAGAGGGAGAGTAAGAGAATCCCAAGCAGGCTCCACACTGTCAGCACGAAGCCCAACGCGGGACTGGAGCCCGTGAACGGTGAGATCATGACCTGAGCTGAAACCAAGAGTTGGACGCTTGACCGACTGAGCCACTCAGGCGCCCCTCAAAATTGGCTTTCCAATCTCATCCCCCAGCTTCTTCCTCTTGGCCTCGCCAGAAAAATGGCAAACAGTGCAAAGACATACCGTGCCTTCCTACCACTGTCCCTTAGCCTGGGCTGTTCCAGCCCACCAGGGTGCCTCTCTTCCCATCCATCCAAATCCTTCCGCCTGTCAAGGATCAGTTCCAGGCCCGCCCTCTTCGGAGGCTCACTTCCCTGAATGTTCAGTGGTGCCCCCTCCTGCTTCCCAGGGATGTGTCTCAGAGCCTCCTTTTGTGCCCTGGGTCGCTCTGAGCTAGTAACTTCACCTCTCTGGGCCTCCGTTTCCTCATCTGACAAATGGGGACAAGGTCAGCACCCACCTCCCACAGGTCTCGGTGGGATGAGGCTCGCAGTGTGCTGAACACAGGGCTTCCTGCACAGTGGGGAGGGCTCAGCAAACAGGCCCAGCAGCCCCCCCACCCCCGCCTGCCCCACCCAGGGGATCCTCGAGTAAGGCTGCACCAGGCATCGCTGCCCAGGCCAGCATCTGGGGCTGACTTGCAGCCAACCACTGGCCCGTTTCCCAGACCTGGCAAGGCCCCCAGTGGTATCTGCCTCTCTCAGGCTGTGCTGGCAGCGAGGGTCCTAGGAGGGGGTGTCTTGGGCCTGTGTCTCTTATCAGAACCTCTCTGGACTCCAGTCTTGCCCCCAGGCCAACCCCAGAGGGATCTTTCTAACACCGCTTGATGATGTCCCTCTCCTGCTCACACTTCCCTCATGGCTCCCCAGTGCCCTCTATGCCTCCAGCCCTGCCTTGGCCCAGTGGGACCAGGGCTTCCCTCTCTGGCTTGATCTCCCCCGACTGGAGGAGCCTCCTTCAGGCCAGCGACACCCAGCAAAGAGCCACCAATACAGACAATTGATTAAAAGAAACCTTGCCAGTGAAAGACATCCCAGGGTACTCCCTGAGTCCTCTTGGGAGGCAGGAATTATATCCCCTTTCCCAGATGGGAAAGCTGAAGGCTGGAGAGACAAAGTCACTTGCCCAAGGGCTCCCAGCAGAGCCCAGATCAAATCCTGAACTCAAAGCCCTTATCCACTCTGCACCAGGCTATCTTTGGGTGGGGAGTGCATCGGGGGTGGCTTCTATTTTCTCTCTGCTGATCTGGATTTTCTGCAGCAAGCTTGCATGCCTCATGCAATTAAAAAGAATTTAAAATAAATGTAGGTGCTGCTGTCAGGGTTCCAAAACGTGGGCAACAACTGATCAGCAAACAGTCAACCTCCTTACATAGAGGCACCAACAGGGGCTCAGAGAGGAGCGGGGGCCCCTTGCTGGGGTCACATAGCTATTCAGAGACAAATCCCGGGAATCTGACCCTTGGGGAGCCGGTGGAGGTCAGGCCCCCTCCCCCCACTCCCTCCCAGCAGGTGGCAAGGGGGTGAGGCCCCTTTAAGAAAGCAAGTGGCAGTAAGAGGAGCCCCAGCTGGGGAGGGGAAAGGGAGGGAGAAGGCCTGTTGCCAGGGGCAACCAGTTACCTAGCAACAAGCTTCCTCTGGCAAGCTCAGGGCGTGCAACTGGGGAAGGGGCTTTCTGCCCTGGTCCTTCCTAGATTCTTCTGTTCATACATTCCCTGTGGCTTCCCAGTAGCCCGGCCCTGGAAGAGGAGTCCTTGTGCCCTCAACTAGTCAACCTTGTCACGCTTCTGGGCTTTTGCTCAGGCTGTTCCCCCTGCCTGGAATGCCTTTCTTACATTCTGGAAAATCTCAGCCCTCCAAGCCCATGGGAAACATGGCTCTCAGCCCTCCTCTGGTTGCCCCCAAGTCGGGGGGCCCAGCCGTGACCCTGCAGGGCTGCGAATCTCTGGCTGGCTCTATGATTCCCAGATTGGGGGCTTCTTGGGGTCAGAGCCAGGATGAAGCCTCTTGGGGGCCTCCTCAGGTTCCACAGTAGGTTGGGTGTGGAGTAATGGTGGAAGGGAGGGAGGGAGCAAATGAATGAATAAAAACAACTTTGTCTCACTGGCCCCCTTGGGTCACAGTATGTGGTCCCCAGCCCGGAAGGCACAGGGCTGAGGAGGGCCACTAGGGGCCAAGTCAAGAAACCCCCCAACTCTCCAGGGTGGGAAAGACGTGGAAATTCCCTGGCTGCAATGACCCTGGATCCTGGAAGTTCAGTCCGGCGCTGGGTTTGAGCCCCGACTCTGCACTTTCTCACTAGGCAACTTTAGGAAAGAGAATCCTACTCTGGGCCTTAGTCTCCCTGTTGAAGCCGGGACTTGTCCAAGGTCACAAGGTCCATGAGGTCTGAGGGTATAGATTCATATCCAGCCTGACTCCTCCCACATTAACTTCGACACCTTGCAGACCCTCCACCTGTCCAAGGCTCTGCCCATAGGCCGCCACATACCCCCAGCTCTATAAAAGTCCCCACAGCCCTTCCAGGAGCCCCCATCAAAATAAAAGTGCATCTTACTTACCCAAAAGTGCTCCCCAAAATACGACATCCTGATGGCCTCTGTGGAGCCCCCGGCAGGTTCCTGTTTAGTGTCTGTCCAAAAAGAGGCAAATTTGAGCTACAAAGCCATGGCCAGCTTGGGCCTAAGAGGGGAAATTCCAACTATCCTCCCTGTGGAAGAGGAAGAGAAAGGATGAAGGAGGAACCAAAAGCCCCAAGGCTGGCATGCCAGGGCCCCTGAGACGATTCATCCCCAGGCCTGGCCCCCAAGTAGCCCCCATTCTAGCGGGGACAGATCAGGATATAGATGTCCCAAGTCCTGTGCAGTCAGAGCTGGACTAGATAGAAGGATAGGGGCTGGGGAGCTTGGTCTAGAGGAAAAGGCACAAGAGTCGGGGTTTTTAAGCACAAATAGGAGTTCACTGGGGGCTGGAATACTGGATGAGCCCCTCAGCCTGAGCAGAAAACCTCAGGGCCATTTCACAGATGGAAAAACTGAGCCCCCCACCCCCACCCCCTGCAGAGGGAAGCCACTTGCCAAGGTCACACAGCCAGGAAATGACAGTAGATTTTCACCCTGGGCCAGCTGAATCGAGACCTGAGCACTCAGCTCCACGCTGGGCAGCTCCTGTTGGAAAGGGTCTGCTGAGAAATGGACACTGGGACTGTGATCAGCCACATGGGGGCTGGGGTCCCTGAAGTGTCCCCAAGGACCCCTGGGGGTCTCCCAAATCCCTCTACGTGAGTCCGCATCTCATGCACGCTCTGGAATGGAGAGCTCACCCCTCACCATGATGACCCAGCTGGCAGTGGGGCCCCCATGAGTCCCAAGCCCGACTCCCAGAAGCCACTGTTCACCTGGTGTCTGAGTCACTATCCAGCTCTGTGCCTCAGTTTCCCCATCTGCAAAACAAGAGGGAATGCCTAGAAGGGGTCTTGTTGGGGGAACCCAGGCCTCCCCGCAGAGGGGGGCTGGGCCAAGCTGCCTGGCAAAGGAGGGACACTTGGTGTCCTTGGCACGTTCTCGACGCTGGGCTTGTCACAGGAACCCGCAGGCCTCATCCATAATTCATGACCCCTCGGGCAGCTCAGCAGCAGCTGGGAGCCTAGGAGGCACAGTGGCAGCAGGGACAGGGCTGGTGACCGCAAAAGGGAAAGCTCCTTGGGCCTCACTGGGAAAGGACCAAGCAAGGACCTTGGACAAGGCTGCCTTCATCGAGCCTCAGTTTAGCTAACCTTAAAAGTGAGTTTAATTTGAACCATTGTCGTCTAGCCCCAGGTCCTTTGACTTCTCTAAGTCACCCAGCACATGTACCCATGTGGCCAGGGCAATGCAAGGGTTCACGAGAGGGACCCGAGGTCTGGGTCCTGGGTCTGGTCACTGAGGAGCCTGAGGAGCCCCCAGCCTAGGGGTGTACAGCCAGACGCAGACACACCAGTCCTGCAGGATCAGGGCTGGGCCAAATGTTAGAAGGGACTGTGGGAGCCTGGACTGAAGGAGGGGGGCATGGGAGGTGGGAGGTTAAAGCATGGATAGGAGTTCACCAGGCAAAAAATTATTCCATTCAGCAAATATTCCCGGGGCGCCTGGGTGGCTCAGTTGGTTAAGCGTTGGACTCTTGGTTTTGGCTTAGGTCACGATCTTCGCGGCTTGGTGGGTTCAAGCCCCCTGTTGGGCTCTGTGCTGGTAGCACGGAGCCTGCTTGGGATTCTCTCTCTCTCTCTCTCTCTCTCTCTCTCTCTCTCTCTCTCTCTCTGTTTCTCTCTGCCCCTCCCCCACTCATGCTGTCTCTGTCTCTCTCAAAATAAATAAGTCAACTTAAAAATACGTGTATTAAGGGGCGCCTGGATGGCGCAGTCAGTTAAGCGTCCGACTTCAGCCAGGTCACGATCTCGCGGTCCGTGAGTTCGAGCCCCGCGTCAGGCTCTGGGCTGATGGCTCAGAGCCTGGAGCCTGTTTCCGATTCTGTGTCTCCCTCTCTCTCTGCCCCTCCCCCGTTCATGCTCTGTCTCTCTCTGTCCCAAAAATTAAAAAAAATAAAAAATAAAAATAAAAAAAAAGTTGAAAAAAAAAATACGTGTATTAAAAAAATATTTACTTCCAATAACCACCCTGTGCCGGGTGATGCTGGGGACCTTGAGAAACCCTAGTCACTGTGCCCTCCCAGAGGAAACCCAGTCTGGTCCGGAGCTAGGCTGACCTCCCAAGGGGGAAAAGCCCTAAATTCCCATCTCATTTCTTCATTCCTGACCACGATTTGGACCCGGAGTATCTCCAGATCCCTTAGGGCTGAGCTGAGTGATATGGGAACCACTAACCTCATGTGGCAACTGAATTTTAAACGAAGTGCAATGAAATACAATGAACGCCCCCTCCTGTCCCCCCCCAATCCCAGCTCCTTGGAGCCAACCTTGCTTCCAGGGCTGGTGGCCACCATATCGGACAGCACAGAGAAAGTTCTGCTAGAAGATGCTGCTTAGAGGATCCTAGGAGCCCCCGGGCCCAAGTTCCTCAGAAACCTAGAATCTCAACTGTTTTCACAGCTCCGATTAGATTGCCCCTCCCCCCACAACGCGCCGAGAGCCAGTATGTTTGTGGGTCAGTACCCAGCTCCCCCCCCGCCAGAGGTACCCGTTCATTCAGCCTTCACAGCCACACCATGGGGCTCAACCCCAGCTTTACAGATGAGGAAACTGAGCCACAGAGAAAGAACTCACTGTCCCAAGGTCCCTGTGATTTTGTCCCTGGCCTGCCTGCCAAAGAACTCTGGTTTGGAACCACCGCATGCGGCTCTGGGGGTCCGTGTCCCCCCCTACTGCCCCACAGCCAGGCCCACCACTCCGAACCGTAATGGGGGGCAGAGGGGCAGAGCGAAAGGTAGCCGCCACGCAAGCTCCTGCCCGGCCCAGGAAGTGACACCTGCTGCTTCTCCAGAAACCCCAGGCCAGGCAGAGGCCCCCCCCCCCAACTTCTGTTCCTGAGGGGGGCAATGGGGACCTCCTGGCAGGGCTCGAACTCACCAGACAGGGCAGCGAGCGGGGCTGGGGGACCCCCGACAGACAGGGTGGGCACCAGGAGATAGCCACGCGGGCCCCTGTCACTTCCGTCAGTCAGCACCAAGCCCCAAGGAGGCCTGTGTGCCTGGGGGACAGGAAGCTTACCCTGCCCCGCCTACCTCCCAACCGCCACCTCACCTCCCCCACCAGACCAGCACCCCTGGGACCTCCCTGGAACTGGGCCGGCCGAGGACGGGTAAACTGAGGTACCTGAACCTGGGGCCCCAAGGCTGGGGCTGTTATTACCCAACAAATAACAATCATGACAACAATTGTGAAATAACAGCATGCCCTAAATTGCATCTGTCCTGGGCTAAGCTTTCCACATCTCCCCATCCTGAGGTGGGCTAATGATGCCTGCTTTGCAGAGGGGAAACCAAGGCTCAGAGAGGTGGGGAGACCACATGCTCGTGTTTGTACAGCCGAGGCTCAAATGCAGGGCTGCGTGAAAACTTTCACGGGCCCCTTCCTCTAGCAAAAAAAAAAAAAAAAAAAAGAATTTAAACTACATGTTACGATTGCAGTGGCACAGAAATGCATATATTAATATCACATGTTAAAATGTCTTTTTTGACCCCAAAGCTCATCTTCTTCCCTTCTGATTTTGAAAGAGGTTAAGACACTTCCACGGACCTCTCAAAGTATCGTGTCTGAGACACGGTGGCCTCTGTATCTGATGGAGAAAAGAGGTCCATAGCACCAGGGCAAAGCCCAAAGATGGACAGGGACTTGCCCAAGGTCACACAGCAGGCTGTCAGTCGACCGGGATGCCCCCATCCTCTGGCTGCCTGGAGGAGAGAACAGAGCCTCTCTGACACCTGCCCCAGGAGCTGCCAGCACCAATTCCCCCCAAAACCTGGGGCTCTGCACTGGGTTGAGCATGTGAGCACACCCAGGAACAGAGAAAACAAGACAGGAATGGAGTCAGCAAAGAAGGCAGGGCTCACTAACTCTAAGCCACCTGTCCAAAGCCCCTGACCTCCTGCTGTGACCTTGGGCCTACCCTGACCTCTGGGCCTCCAGGTTCCTGTGGAAGAGGCTCTGACATTTTGCTCCCCGCAGACTCCAGTTCTGTACCCAGGAGGGCCAGTTTGGGGTTTTTCTCTTCCTTTCCTGTGACTGGCCTCTTGGCCCTGCTGTTTCAATGACCATCTTCTGTCATGAACTTCCTCCCTTCCAGGCCCAGCCGCCAGTGACCTTTGCACAATCCGGGTTGATTCTCACTTCAAGGCAGTGTCTCAGCTTGGCCATTACCCCGCTGGGGAAACTGAGGCACACGCCCCATGTCATACGGCGCCCAAACTGTCAGGCTTAGGAAGTTTTCAGTCCTCCCCACTAGTCTCTTCCCTCTTTGTCATCTATTTGGCAAACACCTATTGAGCACCAACTGTGTACCGGGCTCTAGAGACACAGCAGGCAACACCCTTGAAGACTCTCCTCTCTCCTCCCTGCTCCCAGGCAGCTGTGACCCCATTTATGATCACTAATTTTGTAATAGTATTATAATGACCATGTCTGTATTTACAGTGCTCCCATCTTCCCACGTCTCTTATGATCTTCCAAGGGGGATTCAGCCCATTTCACAGAAGAACACGCCAAGTTCCGGGGGTGGGGGGGGGGAGAATTGAATTTAAACCTGGGGGTGTTGGACTCCCAGGCCCACACTCACCCCTGTGTCCACTGCAGAGACGAGAGATGGGCTGGCCTGGTGCCTCCCACCTCCTCCTACCCAGGACCCCACCCAGGAACTGGCTTACCCCTGGCGTGGGTGACAATATGTGGGTCAGGGTGTGCCCCAGGCCTCTGTTCCAATGATCGCAGCTTCGTAATATATTTTACCGTCCGGCAGAATAGCCCTTCCAGCAATGCCAGAGTGACCACGAATCCATTTTGCGGTGCAGTAAACTGAGGCTCGGAGGACGGCAAGGCATGTCAGGGGGTCTCCCAACCCACTGCCCTCTCACCCCCAAACCACTGACATCTTAAGCAAAAGGGGAAGTTCTAGTTTGGCTAATGATGGAGTGTGTGGGTTTCAGAATCCGTGGGATACAGCCTCTGAAGCCCTCAGCCCCATTTTCAAAGGAGAAAACCAAGGCTCAGGGAGGTGCTGTCACCTGCCCAAGGTCACCAGTGAGGCAGGTCCATCAAAGCTGCCTCCTGGTCCCCACTGCGGCTGGGGCAGGCAACTCCCAGATTTGAGGCAGATGGAGGGGCCGCCCACCCCACAACCCTCCTCCGCACCCCACTCGCAGTCAGCCTCCGGCAAGATCCTAATTTACCTCGATTTATTTTAATCTCCAGAACAGATGCTGGCTGCCCACCCCCCACTGAGACAGGGACCACCCCCAAGTCCGTGCTCCAGGCCCTTCCAGGCCTTGCCTGGCCAGTCCCCATGTTGACCCCTCCCCAGAATTCCAACTTTGGGGGGTCCCTGCAGAGGATGCCCGTGAAACGCCCCCCACCTCATCCTTGCGGCAGGGGGCTGGGATAGAACAGTCCAGGGGAGGGGCCCGGGGACCACCGCCCCCCCCCCCCCCCAGCTCCTCCTCCAGGCGGATCAGGGTTCCCAGTGGAGAAAAAAGGGAAGGGGGTTCTTCATCTCTGTCCTCAGGGGTCTGCAGACCAGAGCTGGGAAGAGGGAAATTGAGAGTGGTCTCCACTTCGGCTGTCCTGGGTCCCAGGCTGGAGGGAGAGCGACGCCCCCATCTTTGCAGCCCTGGAACCTGCACCCAAATGCAGGCTTAGAATAAAGAGATTTGGGGAGGGGTCTCACGTGATAGCCGCCCTCCTGCACGCTCCGATTCTAGGCCAGGAGACGGGGGAATTGGAGAAGGGTCCCTATCTCCCTCCAAAGACCCCCGATTATGGCCGCTGGGAGGCCGGGCGCCCACCGCGCAGCCCCCAACCCCCAATTTCGCCATCCCTCATGCCCTGCCGCGCCTTTGCCCCCAGTGGCTTCCTGGGCTACTGGGCGCGGTACGCATGAGGGAGTGCGCGGGCCAGGGGATTCGAGGGGTCCCGAGGACTGCACTCACCTCCCGAGCTCTGGCCGAGCCCCGCGCCCGCCGCCACCTGCGGCTCGGTCTCTGACACCCGAGCCCGCCCCGCCCCTACCTCCGCGGTTGCGGCGCGGCAGCCGCCTGGCTCCGCCCCCGGGGCGTGGCGTAGAGAGTCCCCACCCACCCGACGGCGCCCGGGGGCAGGGGCGGGCTTGGAGTCCGCGCGGTCCGCCATTGGGCCATTCAGGCGGCTGGCTCCGTCGGTCCGGCGAGCTGATTGGCTGATCCAGAGGAGCGGCGCCTTTTTTTCATCACCCCCCTCCTTTCCACCACCCGCAGTTTATTTGCATAAGTTAAAGCAACAGGCGCCTCTCCCGCCACCTGAGACCCAGGGGGAGAGGGACGGGGTGACCACAGTTTATTGAGGGCCCACTGTGTGCCAGGTACTGAACAGAGCTATTTGATGTCCCCCACCGACAAGCTTGTGGGCGGAACCTTATCGGACCTTATTGATTCTCAGTTTATAGATGGAGAAAATGAGACTCAGAAGGGAAGAACTCGCTCGGAGGCCACACAGCAAGTCCGCATCCTTGGCCCCAGGACTGGGAAGAACTATCCACAAGAATGCTGTCATGTCACAAATCAGAAAGGCTTCCGCCCCCCTCACCTGGGCCCTCATAAAGTGAGATTTATACAATGCACCTGTCATTCAGCCCTCCATTGGAACACTAGGATGATCTCCCGGCCCCAGGCCTGCTCCCCTAGCTCAGTAAGGGTAGCCCAAGAGCATGCGCCCCGAGTCCCATAGTCTTTTCTTCCTGTCATCCACGTTGGTCCTGCTGGCCCTGTGTTTCTGAAACACCCCAATTTGTCCATTTTCCTGTAACTCCTCACCCCGTGGCCCAAGGTCAGGCCGAGTCATCTCCAGCCTGGATGCTGCCTTGGCTTCCTACTCGGGCCTCTGGTTGCCTCCACTCCTGCCCAGAACAGTCCCTGTTCCCATGGGAACTATAGGGTTTTTGTTTTGTTCTGTTTTTTCTTTTATACCCGATTTATTTTAGGGGCGCCTGAGTGGCTTAGTTGGTAGAGTTCCTGACTCTTTTTCCCCCCATTTATTTATTTTTTTAAATTAATTAATTATTTTTAATTATTTTTTATTTTTTAAATTTATGTCCAAATGAGTTAGCATATCGTGCAACAATGATTTCAGGAGTAGATTCCCTAATGCCCCTTACCCATTTAGCCCATCCCCCCTCCCACAACCCCTCCAGTAACCCTGTGTTTGTTCTCCACATTGAAGGGTCTCTTCTGTTTTGCCCCCCTCCCTGTTTTTATATTATTTTTGCATCCCTTCCCTTATGTTCATCTGTTCTGTGTCTTAAAGTCTTCATATGAGTGAAGTCATATATTTGTCTTTCTCTGACTAATTTCACTTAACATAATACCCTCCAGTTCCATCCACATAGTTGCAAATGGCAAGAGTTCTTTTTTTTTTTAATTTATTTTTTTTAACATTTATTTATTTTTGAGAGACAGAGAGAGGCAGAGTATGAGCAAGGGAGGGGCAGAGAGAGAGGGAGACACAGAATCCGAAGCAGGCTGCAGGCTCTGAGCCGTCGGCACAGAGCCCGATGAGGGGCCGAAACTCACAAACTGCGAGATCATGACCTGAGCCGAAGTCGGATGCTCCACCGACTGAGCCATCCAGGCACCCCAAGAGTTCATTCTTTTTATTGCCGAGTAATACTCCCTCGGCCACATCTTCTTTATCCATTCACCCATCAACGGACATTTGGGCTCTTTCCATACTTTGGCTATGGTTGCTAGTGCTGCTATAAACATGGGGTGCATGTGTCCCTTCGAAACAGCCTGACTCTTGATGTTGGCTCAGGTCATGATCCCAGGGTGGTGAGCATGGAGCCTGCCTAAGATTACCTCTCTCTCTCTCCCCCTCTGCTCCCCACCACTCACACTCTCTCTAAAATAAAATAAAATAAAATAAAATAAAATAAAATAAAATAAAATAAAATATACACAGTTTATTTTAGTTTATGATTTCCAGAATTACGGTGAAGATAGTACAGAGTTCCTGTATACCCCATGCCCAATTTCCCCGATTATTAACACCTTACATTAATCCGGTATATTTGTCACAATTGTGAACTGAATACCAAGACATTGCTAATAACTAAAGTCTATATATTATTCAGATTTTCTCCACTTTCCCTAATATCCTTTCTCTGTCCCAGGACTCCATGTTTTACTTCGTCTTCAGGTCTCCTTAGGCTCAGACAGTTTCTTGGACTTCCCTGTAGTTGTTTAATGTTTATTATTTATTTTGGAGAGAGAGAGAACGTGCAGGGAAGGGGCAGAGAGAGAGGGGGACAGAGGATCCGAAGCGGGCTCTGAGCTGGCCGCAGGGAGCTCGATGGGGGTCTCGAACTCACGAACTAGGAGATCATGACCTGAGCTGAAGTCGGAGGTTTAACTGACTGAGTCACCCAGGAGCCCCTTGGGCTTTCTGGTTTTTGATGTCTTTGCCAGTTTGGGTCAAGTGTATTGTGGGAAATCCCTGAGCTGTGATTTGTCTGGTGTTTTTTCATGGTTGGCCTGGGGGGGAGGGGGAAGGTGGTGACAGCTCTGGGGAAGACCACAGAGGTGAAGTGCCCTTCTTGTCACACCAAGTCCACAGAACATGCCACGAGCGTGACTCTTGACTGTGACGTTGACCTTGCTCACCTGCCGGAAGTGGCATCTCTCAAGTGTCTCCACTGTGAAGTTACTCTCTTCCCTCTTTTGGCGCTGTGCCCCGTGGAAGGAAGTCGGGGTGTGCAGCCCACGCCTAAGGGGTGGGGAGTCAAGTTTCCCCCTGCACAAATTATTTTGAGTTCCTCTCTTCTCCCTGTTTATTTATTTCTTCAATCATTCACATCGGTATGGACTCATGGATATTTACTTCCTACTTTGGGTTAAAACCCAATACTACTTTATTGATTTTCTTGCTCAAATTTGTGTCAGCTTTGGCCATCGGAAGCTCATTCAGTTGGCTCCCAGGGCTCTTTGACATGCCCCCATGACACCCATGCTTTCCCCCTCTTAGTACCTCCTTACTTTGTCCCTACGAAATACTTTATGCTCCTCTTGTATATTTCCTGCCCCCCTCTGACCGTCGGCCTTTTCTCCAAGGAGCAGCCCTGGTGCCTTTTGCTGGAGGGTACAAATAGTCTCCCCTTTTGCACAGTGTCAGTGGTTTGTGATCAACCGCAGTCCAGAAGCAGATGGTCAGAAGGTCAACGGTAGCCCGGTGCTACATCACAACGCCTGCGTCATTCGATTCACTTCATCTCCTCACATAGGCATTTTATCGTCTCACATCACCACGAGAAGAGCGAAAAGAGCGAGTACAGTACAAGATGCTAATCTGAGAGACAGACCGCAGTAAATTGTTATCATGTGCCTAATTTAGAAATTAAACTCTATCATAGGTATGGATGGAGAGGAGAAAACATAGGATAGATATACAGTTCATGACTATCTGTGGCTTCAGGCATCCACCGGGGATCTTGGAATGTATTCCCCACAGATAAAGGGCGCGGTGCTGTATTAATATAAACCAAGATCTGGGCAGGTGTGTGTGTGGCCTGCCACCGGGGTGTCATTGCTTCTAGGCCCTCAGAGCTGACGGAGCAAGGATCCAAAATGTGTCTATTAACTATGTACATACACAGATCTGTAAATACCTCCATATGTAACTATGTCTATATTAAGTTACACATGAATTCATGCAGATGTCTCCACGCCTAATCCATTAGCAGACGGATCTTTCTAGTCTCCTCCCCTTGCCTGTCTATAACATGCCTCGCCGACAGTGAGAAACCTGGCCCCCACCCTCTGCTTAAGTGCCCCATTCCAGTGTGTGCACGGTGGCTTCAGGATGTTTACATGTGCCCCTGGGTCTGGGCGGGAGTTTCCAGACAGAGACGGATCACCTTCCTTTCCAGCTCCAAGCCCTCTCCTGAGGGGTCAGCACCCTTAGTAAAGACCCCCACACCCTCCCCACAACCTTCCAGGCCTATGCAGGAGGGCCCTGTGCACCTCCTTGTCCTCATTTCTCCCTGCCTGTTCACTGCTGCCCTAACAAAACCAGTCTCACCTCAGGGCCTTTGCCCCTGCTCTTCCCTCGCCTGCAGTGCTCTCCTCCCAGCTCTACATCTGACCTGGTGACTTAGCTCTTAGTTCCTACACAGAAGCCCTGGCCCAGGCTTCTTTCCGACCCAATGCTGAACACCCCGCCCCCCGGACCAGGGGAAAGGAGGTGGTGATTCTTATGTTACAGGACTGAGGCTCTGAGGCTCCGGGACAAGAAGCTACTCTTTGAAGTCCCACTCCGAAGACAGGTCAGAGGCAAGACTTGGCTCGGGTGCACTGGTACCAAAGCTCTCACCGGCCCTGACCTTGGATCCTAAAAACCGATGCTATGGGGATGGGAAGGACAGGATGCAGAACTGTCTGTTGGGGAAGGAAGCCCTGGGGGTGGGGGTGGGGGGAGGCCTCAGGCCCTGAGGCCACCTTGAAATTCAGGCCAATTTTCTTCCTTCTAAGATAGGGAGAGGTGGGGGCAGGGGCCCACAGGGAGGTTAAGGAACGTCCCCAAGGTCACCAGCAGTGCAATCAACATTTCCTGAGCACCTACTATGTGCCATGCAGGGTAAAGGCACATATCGTGTGTAGATGGGTGCCCACCTTGTCCCGTCCTGGCTGCAACCCAGACTACAGATGAGAAGGAAACAGAGGAGGGTGACTTCCGGTGGCAGCCTGGCATTTAAAGGGAGTGGGTCGGGAAGAGCCAGAGGAGGGCCTGGAGTGGGGTAGGACAGAACCAGAGGGAGCACAGGGAGGGCTTCCTGGAGGAGAGGTCCTAGCAGGTGGGGCTTGGAAGACGAGAGCTTATTGCACTGCTGTTCCCGGGAGAGGCAGCCATCCCCTCCTTCATAACCACCTCCTAAAAGCCCACTTCTTCCCAGAAAAATGCCCCAGATTCCCAGCCCCATCCTGCTCCCCCCAGTCCCTTGAAGCAGAAGCCCCAAGTGTTGGCGGGGGGGGGGGGGGGGGGGGGGGGGGGGGGTTGTCCGGGCAGCTGTAGGGCCCGCCCTGACCTGCAGCAGCCTCCCCCTGGGGAGCTTCAACACTACCAGTTCCCCCCCCCCCCCCCCCCCCCCACCGATTCCTTTAAGAGACCCAGCCTGGGCCTCTGTGGTCCCTCCGCCAGGTGCGCTCTTCCTCTTCCCCTAAAGTGGTTTAATTCTCCGCTTCCTCCCGAGGGTTTCTCTCATCCCCAAGGGGCACGTGGGTCCTCCTCTGGCCCCACCCCCCACCCCCCCCACCCCCCCGCCCCTGACACCGTGGGTGCTTGTATCGCCCTACGTGTCTGACTCTCCCACTGGACGCTGTTCCCCGTGAGGATCCAGTATGTTGACTGACGAATGGCTGGATGGTGGCCTCCCAGAGAGGACAGCATGGGTGCAGAGGCCTGGAGGTCTGACCTGGATGCTGAAGGAACATGGAGAAATCAGGGGGCAGTTGTGGCCCAGGCTCAGGGAAGCAGGGAGGGGCTGCCCGCGAGCAGGCTGTGCTGAGAGTGCCCGGGCCAAGGTCGCACATCCGGCTCCTGGCGCATGCTCCAGGGCCCCCAGGTGCTTTGGCTGCTGCCGGGGGATATTTTTAGTGCGCACTCTCGCAGAGGCTGGGCCAGACAGCTGTCAGGACGGCTTGTGGGGAGAGGGAGGAAGAAGATAGACACAGAGAAAAGAGAGAGAGGGGAGAAAGAGGGAAATGGAGGGGTGAGACCCCAGGCCCCAAAGAGTCAGGTGCCCCAGACCAGGAGCTGGCAAGCCACAGCCCAGAGTCCAACTCCAGTCCACAGCCTCTTTGTGCAGTTTTTTAAAATTTATTTTTATTATTAATTTATTGAGAGAGAGCAGGGGAGGGGCACAGGGAGAGGGGGACAAAGGATCTAAAGCGGGGTCTGGCTGACCGCAGAGAGCCTGATGTAGGGCTCAAACACACCAATCATGAGATCATGACCCGAGTTGAAGTCAGACGCTTAACCGATTGAGCCACCCAGGCGCCCCGTCCCCTCTTTGTGAAGTTTCATTGGAGTTTTTAATGCAGTCATTTCCATCTGTTCAGCTACAGCAGAGACCGTATGGCCTGAAACACTGAAAAAATTTACTAACTGGTTCTACGGAAAAAGTTTGCCAGCCCCTGGCCAAGACAAAACTCTGTCTTTGCAAGAGGGACCGGTCAGTAATCAGTTGATTTTCACCACTGTTTCTGATTCTCCTCCATCCAGGGAGGAGTGTTCCCCTCAGCCCCAGAATCAGGCAGAGTCATGTGACCCACTTCCATCAACGAAATGACAAGTGGGATTGTCACTTTCTGGTAGGAAGCCCTGACTCACCGTGTTCCTTTCCCGCCTTGCCACCTGATATTCTAGGCAGTAAGAGTCCTGTAATGCTGGGCTCAGTGAGGGTGATGAGCCAACATCAGAAATCCAAAGGGTAGGGAAAGATCCACCAAGGACTGAGGGCAAAAGCCCAGATCCCGCCCCTGGCCCCGCCCCCTTCCCAGTTTATTAAAATAAAAACACAAAGTGGAGTTATTCCTAGGAATGTGAGGATAGATCAGTGTTAGAAAACCCACTAACAGGGTAAAAAGAAAAAAAAGGTGAACTTATGATCCCCTCCAGGGGTTCTTTAGTTTGAGGCTCCCTTGTTAGGTGCATAAAAGTTCAGAATGGTGACATCTTCCTGGTGAATTAAAAGTTCTGATACAATATTCCTTATTTCTAAAAATACACAAAAATATAACTTTACTAATGTATGTGAGCTTTCTTTCTTTAGTATTTGCCAGGTTTATTTTTTTCCCTACCTTTAAAATTTTCAGCATCTAAGCATAAATGTTTAGGTATTTCTTATGGATGGCTTAAAAACTTGAATTCAAAAAAAGATAACAGTCTGGGGCACCTGGGTGCCTCAGTCAGTTAAGCATCTGACTCTTGATTTTGGCTCAGGTCATGGTCTCACAGTGCGTGAGTTCAAGCCCTGGGTCCGGCTCTGTGCTGACAGCGCAGTGCCTGCTGGGGATTCTCTCTCCCTCTGTCTCTTTCAAAATAAATGAATACACTTGAAGAAAAAAGAAGTTAACGGTCTGACCATCTTTTGTCTTTTAACTTGACCATTTACATTTATTGTAATCACTAGTAAATTTTATGCACTTCCATTATTTTATTTTGGGCTATCTGTCCCTCCTTCCCTATGGAAGGATTATTTTGGATTATTTCCTTTTCATTCTAATTTTTGCTCCTTCCTAGTTTGGAAGTTATAGACTAGTTCTAGTCTTTTATTATTTACCACAACCATTAATGTTCCTACTCCACTCAACCGGGTAATATGTCACACTCTCCTCAAACAATACAGGCATACCTCAGAGATATTGTGGGTTGCGTTCTAGACCATGACCACAATAAAGCAAATATTCCAATAAAGCCAATCGAATTTTGTGGTTTCCTAGTGCATATAAAAGTTATAGTTACGCTGTACTGTAGTCTATTCAGCGTGCAATAGCATTATGTCTAAGAAAATGCACGTACCTTAATTAAATCATCACTGATCACAGGTCACCATAACAAATACAAGAGTTTGAAATACTACCAAGCGTTACCAAAATGTGACAAAGTGGAAGATGCTGTTGGAAAAACGGCACCGACAGACTTGCTCAACACAGGGCTGCTACAAGCCTTCAGCTCGGAAAAATTGCTAGATACAAAGATTTTAAAGCCTGACTCCAATCGGCTAGGTTTTGCCGTTGTTGTCTAATTTAGACTTTAATCGTACACATTGGACATTTTAATTCTTGCTAATGAAGGTGATGTTTCTTCGCCTCAGCTCAGGCATTTCCCACCTTTTCTGCTGTCTCCTCCTGCGTGTCAGCCCTTCCACCTGGCTCATTTTCTTTCTGCCTGAAACAGTTCCCTCAGAATTTGTTCCAGCGGGGATCTTCACTTCTCTACCATTTCTGTCGGGTGAGCATTTCTGGGCTGCTGCTTTCTCTCAGAGCCTTGCATGTGGTGCCCCTCTGGGTCCTGAGTTCCAGGCTCTGGGTCTGAGAAGCTGGCTTTCCATCCTCAGGCTCGCTTTTCTTGCTGACTTGGATTTTCTGCGCTGAATCGGCCGTGTCTCTTTATACACCCTGCTTGGGACGCAGTTGGCTTTCTGAATACTGGTGAATTGACGTCTCGCATTCGTTCTGGAAAATTCTCTGCCTTCATCCTCTTCAGAGTTTGCCTCTGCTCTTTCTCTCTTACCCTCCCGTTTCTTCCCATATTTGGGAAACGCACTCTGCTCCATCTTCTAACTCATCAGTTTTCTCTTCGGACAGCTCAAATCCATGGTTAGCCGCATTCAGTGTTTGAGACCTCCATTATTTGCTGATTTCTTAGTTATTTTTGGCTCTTCTCCATATGTCTTGCCCTCTGTTCCACACTTCAGGATTAAACACACTAATTCTGGGTCTAACGATGCTGAGCTGCAAGTCTCTGCTGCCTTCAGGACCGCTGGCTCCCCCGCCATGTGGACAGGTTGAGTTTCGATACCAGTTCATACGCAGTTCCTGGGACGTGACTAGGGGAGTTCTTTGGATGTTTGTTTACTTTTGACAGAGACAGAGAGAGACGGAGACAGAGCACAAGTGGGAGAGGGGCAGAGAGAGAGGGAGACACAGACTCTGAAGCAGGCTCCAGGCTCTGAGCTGCCACCGCAGAGCAAACACGGGGCTCGAACTCACGGACCACGAGATCACGACCTGAGCCGAAGTCAGAAGCTTAACCGACTGAGCCACCCAGGTGCCCCGTGACTGGAGGAGTTCTCGAAGGCTGGGGTTGGAGGCTCAAACAGCAAACCTTCAGGGTCACCACCACCCTGGATGACTTTAAACTGCTTTGTCTACTGGAGGCCTCTGGACACCCAGATACTGCTGGAGCTGCAAACTCAAGCGAGGTCACCCATCATTGGACTAGATTCTACCCCCCTCTTCCTCCCAACAGACAGGCTGGAGATAACCGAGTTTCCTTTCCATTCCTGGGAAGATCTTATTTTGATTGTGACTTCACCCTGTGAGGTCTTGACTTAACAGACCCACCATCTTGAAGGTCCGTGAAAACGAAAGACCAAACCCAGCCTAACGCAGAAGCTGCCTCCCGCCTCTGTGGACATTCTGGCCTCTGACTGCTCCTTCGCCTCTGTTTGCCCACGGACGCGTTAATCAAGATTTAACTCTTTTTACTCGGCAGTTTTCACTGTTTTTCTTGGAAGATCGGCTTGAGAATCTAGTCTACGACGTGGTCAAAAGCAGAAGTTTATAACATTTCTTTCTTTTCTTTCTTTTTTTTTCTCTTTTCTTTTCTTTTCTTTTCTTTCATCCCTTTCTTCTTTCTTTTTAAAAGATTTTTATTTTTTAAGTCATCTCAGCACCCAGCGTGGGGCTAGAACTCACAACCCCAAGATCAAAAGTCACATTCTTTATTTACCAAAGGAGCCAGCCAGGCGCCCCTGTGACATTTCTCATACATGTGTTTGGGCCCCCTCTGTGCAGATTCTAGAACTCCCAAGAGGAAGGAGCATGTGAAAACAGCTGGGAATTTAAGAAGGGGAAAAATAAAATTAAGGAGAAACTATATACCAGTGAAAATAGCGGGGAGAGGGCCAGAAAAGCTGGTGATGGGTTAGAGCAGATGTAGAAACAGACGCAAACCCACGGGGTCTTATTCAGGGAGGAGGGAGCGTTTCAAATCTGCGCAGGCCTGGGACAATCAGCTGGCCCTCGGGGCTGGGGCAACCCCTCCATCTCTCTTCATCCCCAAATAAGTCCTAGGTGGATCAAAATAAAAGTTAACATGAGAAACACAGAGAAAACACCATGGGAGAACTTGTGCCAGCCGCGAGGAAGGCCTCTCAGAGCACAAAAGAAAGACCTTTAAAGATTGTGGTTTGAAAACCATGAAAACAAAATGCTTACAGAAAAACTGTTCATAAAGTGGGAAGATGTGGGGGGGGGGGGGGGGGAACAAACTCACCGCACAAGAGCTTAATGGTTAAGAGGGTAAATCTTATATGTTTTTTAGCACAATTAAAAACCTTTTCACGTTTCTTGAAAAAGTAGAGTTGTGACGTATCAGTGAGAAGAAACACCTATAATAAAACAGTGGAAGCAGCTAATTAAACAATTAATACCAACGCGAAACCCTCCGAAACCCTCCCTGGTGATAGACGAAATGGAGAATGGGAGGCAGCACCTGCCACAGGGCAGTCTGGCCAAAATGACACCTGGGGCAGTGTTATAAACAGCGGCCCGCCCCCAGGCCCTGAGCGAAGAAGCCCACCCTTACCCGCAACAGGAAAAGGCAAGACAAAGGGCCGTAACCCTCACCCGCATGCGCACGTGCGGCTTTGCGAAGGACACGCCTGGCGGGGGGCGCTCGGATCCCAGCACTTCCGCTTTCCTGGTAAACGGACGGAGGGCACAGGGTCACAGACCCAGGTCCCAGGCGCTGGGGAGCTCCCCAGGTGGCTGCCGCACCTGTCCCCGGCCGGGTGTGCATTGACCTTGGTCGCGGCCTCACCCACGGTGCCCTTGTGGGTCCTGTCCCTGTGGGCGCCCACGCAGGTTCCCCTGGCGTCCACCTGCCCTTCCCGATGCCCGGCCTTGTCAAGTCCCAACATCCCACAGGAAGACCACCAGACGCCGGTTCGGTGGCTCCCACACGAAGCAGTCAGGTCCCACAAACCAACCCTTGGTAGGCAAGACGTGTCCCTGCCTGCTGTGGCCCTGCCAGCTCCAGACGGAATTGTGTGCCCCCTGTGGGGTAAGGCCAGTTTGTTTCCTTCTTGTGATGCGAGTGCAGGACTTACGCTTTGATTGCCCAGGCATCCTCTTCAAAGATGGTAGCTGGAATGAACCTACTCGCCAGCCACGCCTCTAGAGAAAGAGGCCGCCTGCCCGGACTGTGGCTCCTTGTTTTAGAGGTCTTGGTTGATTTTGGTAACTGGCCTTTCGGGCCACTCGTTTTGTTTTGTTTTTGCTCCCTCCCATCGCTTTAAATTCCCACTGGGAGGTTTTAAGTTTACCAAGAAACAATGGGCCCTGGAAACCCTGGGCTCCCATCCTGGACCCAATAAGAGCAGAGGCCCGGCCAGTGAACAAGCAGCTCTGTCTCAGTCCCCCCCTCGCCCCTCTCACTATGTGACCCTGGGGGCGCTGGGTGATCTCCAGGTCTGGTAAGTGAGAAACCTTTATTTTTTTTCAGTTTCCCGATGGGTGTCCGGCGGAAGGGCGTCTTGTAAGCAGAACCACAAAGGCCAGTCCAACCACGACACTAGTCATCGATCAGCTGAGCCCTAACTACTGCGAGACACCCCCTCATTTCCTATGCGTGAGCCCCACTCCCCTCCGTGATGGTGTCTGGAGGTGGGGGGTGCTTCGGGAGAGCGTTAGGTCGCGGAGGCCAGGGGGGTGGGGTCCCATCCCGGGGTTGGTGCTGCCGAAGGAGGGGCCGTGAGAGGATGTGTCCCCACGCCCCCTCCCCGTCCACGCGGGGACACAGCCAGAAGGCAGCCATCTGGAAGCCGGAGGGCCTGCCCTCGGCAGACCCCTGGCACCCTGATGCACCCTGGTCTCCACCGTCCAGCCTCCGGAGCTGCGGGAAGGAAGCGTCTGTCGGGGAAGCCGCCTGGTATCGTGCCACAGCAGCCTGGACGCGCCGAGCTGGGGGCCGAGACGGCCGGAGGAAGGAGTCTGTACCAGGACACCTACGCGGCCACACACAGGGACTCAGGCCGCCGTGTCCGGGGAAGCGAGCCATGTGCCGACCGGCTCAGAACATCTCCCGGGACCGTCACAAGGTCCCACACACAACAGTTCATTCTTGCAGTTCTGGAGGCCCAGCTCTGAAATCAAGGTGTACACAGGGTCGGTTCCTTCAGAAAGTTCTAGGGGACAATCACTCCTCACCAGCTTCTGGGGCTGCAGCATTCCTCGGCTGTGGCCCCATCACCCCAGTCTCTGGCTCCATGTCCGCGTGGTCTTCCCCTCTGTGTCACCTCCTCTGTCTCTTATAAGGACACGCGTCATTGGATTTAGGGCCCATCCAGAGAATCTCAAGAGCCTTCACTTAACTGCATCTGAAAATCCCTTTCTCCAGACACAGTCACACTCACAGATATCAGGTGTCAGGGCTCAGACGTACGCTTTTCGGGTCGCCGTTCAACCCAGGACGCAGGGCACCTCGTCTAACGTTCTAGCTAGGTTGTCTCCACGCGTGCAGAGAGCAGGCAAGGGGTTCTTCGGGAATGGATGTTTTGTAATCTCTGGGTTTCAGGTTCTCCTCTAAGACCTCCCTGTGGCATGTGACTCTCCTGCCACGAGCATGAGGTATCTCTAGGAACGGAGAGTGACCTGTTCTATCGCTTTGGAGCACAGAGCCTGGGGTTCCAGTCTCACCCTGTCCCTGGCCGGTTTGTGTGGCAGAGTGGAGTCCGGCTGCCCTCAGGGGTTCCAGCTTCCCCGCCAGTAAAAATCGGCCTCTCACGCTTGCCGGGTCCGGCCGGAGGGCCGCAGTCAGCGGCGGGCACCGGCTGTCGGCGGTCACTACCGGAAAGGCACACCCCCTCCCCGGGCCTGGGTTTTCCGGCCTGCGACACGGAGGCCGGAGCACGCCTGACCTGGGGGCCAACACGGCGGCGATGACCGTCCCGGAGGCTGCCAAGTCTCCCGCCAGCGGAAGGAACTGAGGCCACAGCCGGGTGGAGTACCTGGTTTATTTGTGACGCAGGTGAATCTCAGGGTCGGGGCGGATGCCGGGCCGCGGGGGCGGGTGTCAGGCGCCGAGCTAGAACTCGACCTTGCAGGCGGGGAAGGCCTCGTCCTGCATGGATACGGTGCTGTTGCTGCCCAGCACGGTGATGCCCAGCGCCTGGTGCCGGGCATGCGTCTCCTCGTACCACTCGTGCATGGCCGCGGAATCGAAGGTGGGGATCAGGGTCACCTGTGGGTGGGACAGACGGGCTGACGGTGAGGGGGAGCACCTGTGACCTCTGGGCCCAGACCCTGCTCCACCCCCGGCATCTGAGACCCTTCTTCTCTGACCACAGTTGCTCTCACCTGGATGTCTGCACCCGCCCATCCCTGAGGTCCTTTCCTGTCCCCACGGCACCCAAAGGACCCGGGCCCCTCTCCGGCTCCTCCCTTGGACACACCCAGTTTGCCCTACCTCTGCCCGGTGCCCGGAACCCTCCGTCCTGGCTCCCGACAAGCTGTGGGGTGGGAGGGGACACGGGGGGGGGTGGGGTGGGGACAGGGGCTGCACATGCTCCCTGAGGCTGGGCGTCGGCACCTCACACGCCGAATGGGTAGCCAGGCACCTTCAAGCCAGACTTGCGTCACCCTTCAAGGATGTGCTTCAAGGCTTCCTTGGGGGACAGCCCCAGCCCACAGGATCAATTCTCAACTTTCGCAGCTACGTGGACACCTCGCCTACTCCTCCTGGCCAATTCTCGTGACTGGGATGGTTAAGAGCCCAGGAGTCAGGGAAGCGGATCAAACCGGGCCCGTCCTGCACCCTCATCCAGGCTGCTCCAGACAGACGGAGGGGACAACGGGAACAGAGTCCTGAGAGCTGGTGGGACCCGTGAACCTGCCTTCATTTCCGTGGCCTTGGGGACACAGCTCGGGCTCTCTCAGCCCCACTCCCTCTTCTGTGGGCGGGTGAAGGTCACACAGACCTCCCAGGACTAAGTTCAACAGGAACACGCCAGGAGGTATGCGGCCCGACCTCGTGCCAAGACTGTCTGGGGCCCCGGGGTGGTCACGCACCTGGAGGTCACGGTCCCATTGCTGCTTGCCGGCCAGCAGTGCGTCCAGGACAGCCCTCATGCCCTCTTCCTTGCGCTGGTCCTGGCCGCTGATGACGTAACAGAGCGCACGCACTCTTCGGAAGAATTCCTCGTCCACCAGCCGGGCGCTGCTCCCGCTGGGCAGGTAGGCCAGGTCGAGGTAGACGGGGGAGCCGGGAGGGGCTGCTGACCCACCTGGTCGGCTGCCAGCTGACCCTGCGGGCAAGAAGGATGGGGTCAGACCTGAGCTCCTGGGACCCAGGGCCTGGGAAGGGGCTCCCACCTCTGTCTACATCTCTCTGAGTGGCTCCCTCCTCAAGGAGGAGGCCTGATGTATCTTAAAGCTCTCCTTGGCATGGGAAGTTACTCAACGAACTCTGCAAAGACCCCTGGCCATATCCTCAGTGCTTGGACCCTCCCTGGCTGGTCCCCGGACACAGACATACCCAGGGCCAGAGGTAAGGAGGGTAGGAGGAGGCAGTCAGGGAGGGCTTCCAGAAAGACGGGGTTTTAGAGCTTCAGCTCCCAAGGCAGCCAGTATCTAGAACAATCTGCTGCTTCTGCAGCATCCATCTGCTCAATTACTCAAAGGGCATTTATCAAGTCCTCCCGGGCATTAGGCACTGGGGACGTGCCAGTGACCCAGACAGACAAAAATCCCTGCCCCCAAGGGCAATGGGGAGACAGAGTGGGAGTGGGAAGGACAGAATTGCAAGAGGGAGACTGGACGTGGCATTGCTTTCAGAGCCTCATCCGTGGCCCTGAACCTAGAGCTTATGCAAAGGGGAATGAGGCCACCGGTCCCAGGCGAGTGTCTCATAATCATAATCAATTGAGGACAAATCGGGATCTGAGGCACAGGAAACTGGCCAGATGCTTGACATCTTTGGACCGTAAACACTGCCTGGCTCAGGGCGTGGGCCCAGAGGGCTGCCGCGGCATTTGCGGGGTGAGTGAATCCCCTAGCTTTGGGCAGGCGGCATCCCTCGCTCATAGCTGGGAACAGTGGCGGTGAGGATCTTAAGTCTCAAGAAGAGAAAGCCGCCATGGCCGTGATGAGCCCAAGGGAGACAGGAGCAGCAGAGGCGGAACAGCCAGACAAGGGGAACATGGGCAGAGGCCGCAGGACAGGAGGACGGGGTAGGGCAGGGACCGGCCAACTACAGCAGCGCCTGCTTTTGTAAACACAGTTTTACCGGAACGCCCTTTGGGTTCCATATGAAGCTGCTGTTCTGCCGCGGCACGGAGTCGAGTTGTTGGGACAGAGACCACCTGGCCTGCGAAGCTGGCAACGTTTACCCTCTGGCCCTTTTAAGACACAGTCTGCTGACACTAGCAGAGGGTCAGTCTGTCCGAGGCAGTGGGAGAAGGAGCCCAGGCACACACGGGCTCGGATGACTCCCAGCCTCCAGGTGCCAGCCTCGGCCACAGGCCTGGGTAGCCACTCTGGGCTGGGGACCCCTGAGCTGCTAAAGCTCACAGGGGCCCAGCAGGTGTCTCTCCCGGCAAGTGCCCAACGAGGATAAGAGGGGGCAGCTCCGGGGGGCACCGAGGCTGGGAACTAATGACAAGCCACGGGGCGAGAGAAGCCTGGGACATCGGTCAGCTTCCGGAGGGCAGGGCCACCAAGGCACCTGCAACCGGTGAGCAAGCACTCGGGGACACCAGCTCAAGTCATCACCGCTGCTTTCCCACCACCCCCGGTACTTCCAGGCCCGCAGTGCCCTCCGCCGTGGTCACCGAGCACTGGAACGTGGCAGGGACGAGCTGACACGAGCTGGGGTTCGGTGCAAAGCACACACCAGGCACCCAAGACTCAGCGTGGCCACGAGAAGGGGAATTAGCTAGTCATCTTTCATACCGACGGCATGTTGGAATATTCTGCGATCATAGCACGCGTACAGAGTATGAACTCGGCAGGAGGACCCGGGGGATGACGGTGCAGCTGGGAAGCACCGGGAATCCGTCTCCCCTTCCAGACAAGAGTCGTGCTGGCAGCCTCTCCCTGACTTCCAGGAGATGGAGAGAACGGGAACATTTTTTTCTCCTTTTCTCCCATCTACCCCTCCCCACTTCATTTTTCACTTTTTCCCCTTTTAAGGAGCCAGACACGTAAGGACTAAGCTGTTCAAAAGCCAACGCATGGAATCGTTCGTTATCCTCTACACCTGAAACTCACATAGCTGTTAACTATACTGGAATTAAAATGAAAAACTTAATAATAATAAAAAAAAAAAAGCCACTGTATATATGGGAGATTTGGGAAAATCACTACACACACCCAGAAAGGTGCAGGCTCATGAAAACAGAAACAGCACATGATAATTAAACAAAGAAAGGGCGCCTGGGTGGCTCAGTCGGTTAAGCGTCTGACTTCGGCCCAGGTCATGATCTCGCGGCTTGTGGGTTCGAGCCCCGCGTCGGGCTCTGGGCTGACAGCTCGGAGCCTGGAACCTGCTTCAGATTCGGTGTCTTCCTCTCACTCTCTGCCCCTCCCCCGTTCACACTCTGTCTCTCTCAAAAATAAACAAACATAAAAAAAAAAATTAAACAAAGAAGCCACACAAACCTTCCCCCTGGGGAAGGGGGAGATTTGGATCTCTGGAGTTAACACATTATTAAACTCAAATGTCCAGTTTTCAACAACAGCAAAAATCACAAGGCAAACAAAGAAACAGGAAAAGTATAGCCCAAGGTAAAAAAAAAAAAAAAAAAGAAAAAGAAAAAAAAATCAACAGAAACCACTCCTGAGAAAGGCCAGATGGTGGGCTTACTGAACAAAGACTTTAAACCAACTTAAAAATGCTCACAGAAAGGAAGACATGCAAGAAAACGTTGTGTGAATAAAAACAGAAACATCACTAAGGGCAGAGAAAATTTAACAATAAACCAAAAGAAGATCCTGCAGCTAAAAAGTACAATAACCGAAATGAAAAATTCACCAGAGGAATTCAATTCATGATGTGAACAGTGATTTCTGATAGGACAATAGCAATTATCAAGTTCGAGGAACAGGGAGAAATAAGGACCGAAGAAAGTGAACGGCAGCGTGAGGGATTTGTGAGACACCATCGAGAGGGCCGACATACACATGTGGAGTCCCAGGAGGAAAGGGGCAGAATGATTATTTGAAGAAATGATGGCCCCACACTTCCCATGTTTGATGAATGGCGTTAGTAAACGTCCAAGAAGCTCAACAAATTCCAAGTAGGATGACACACATTGAGACACATGAATAGTCCAACTGCTGAAAGAGAATCTCTTTGAGAGAGAGCAGAGATAAAAGGCAAGTTTCTATGTATAAATGTTTATATTAAAAAAGAAGATCTCCATGCAACAACCTAACTATTAACCTAAGGAACCAGAAAACAACAAAAGTAAATCTGAAGCTAACAGAGGAGAGGAAATGATAAAGATTAGAGCAGAGATTTTAAAAATTGAGAATAGAGGGGTGCCTGGGTGGCTCAGTCAGTTGAGCGTCCGACTTTGGCTTAGGTCATGATCTCGTAGTTCTTGAGTTCGAACCCCGCATCGGGCTCTGTGCTGACAGCTCAGAGCCTGGAGTCTGCTTTGGATTCTGTGTCTCCCTCACCCTCTGTCCCTTCCCTGCTCATGCTCTGTCTCTGTCTCTCAAAAATGAATAAACGTTAAAAAAAATTTTTTTTTTAATTGAGAATGAAAAACACAAAAGATAACCAACAAAACCACGAGTTGGTCCTTCAAAGAGATTAACAAAACCGGGGGCGCCTAGGTGGCTCAGTCGGTTGAGCGTCTGACTTCAGCTCAGGTCACGATCTTGCAGTCGGTGAGTTCGAGCTCTGCATCGGGCTCTGTGCTGACAGACAGCTCAGAGCCTGGAGCCTGTTTTGGATTCTGTGTGTGTCTCTCTCTCTGACCCTCTCCCATTCATGTTCTGTCTCTCTCTGTCTCAAAAATAAATAAACGTTAAAAAAAATTAAAAAAAAAAAAAGATTAACAAAACTGACAGGCTTTTAGCTAGACTAAGAAAAAAGCGAGAAGACTCAAATTGATAAGCTCAGAAATAAGAGGGGGACACTACTACCTACTTTACAGACATAAAAAGCATGATGAGAGTACTCTGAACAGCTGTACAACCAAGAAACTGCATAACCAAGAAGAAACATACAAATGCCCAGAAACACAAAACCTACCAAAGACTGAATCACAAAGAAACAGAAAAGCTAAACAGATCTATCATTAGTAAGGAGATTGAATCAGTAATCAAAATCCTCTTGAGCCTAAGTTTCTACCAAACATTTAAAGAAGAACTAACATCGATCCCTCTCTGACTTTTCCAAAAATACTGAAGAGCAGGGAACACATCCTAACTCATTCTAGGAGGCCAGTGTTGCCCTGATACCAAGGTCAGACAAAGACACTACGAAGAAAACTACAGACCAATATCCCTTATGAACCTTGATGCAAAAATCTTCAACAAATATTAGCGAGCCAAATTCAGCAGCATATTAAAAGGATCAGACACTGTGGTCAAGTGGGAATCCCTGGGGTGCAGGGATGGCTCCACATATGAAAAATCAATATAGCCACATGTTTGGTATAGAGATTACTTAAAAATGAAATTAAAAACCATGTTTTTAGGGGCGCCTGGGTGGCGTAGTCGGTTAGGCGTCCGACTTCAGCCAGGTCACGATCTCGCGGTCCGTGAGTTCGAGCCCCGCGTCAGGCTCTGGGCTGATGGCTCGGAGCCTGGAGCCTGTTTCCAGTTCTGTGTCTCCCTCTCTCTCTGCCCCTCCCCCGTTCATGCTCTGTCTCTCTCTGTCCCAAAAATAAATAAAAAACGTTGAAAAAAAAAATTAAAAACAAAACAAAACAAAACACACCATTTTTTTAATGTTTATTTATTTTCGAGAGACAGAGACAGAGTGCAAGCAGGGGAGGGGGAGAAAGAGAGAGGGAGACACAGAATCTGAAACAGGCTCCAGGCTCCCAGCTGTCACATAGAGCCTGGTGCGGGGCTTGAATTCCCGGACCGTGAGATCATGACCTCATGGGCGGACACCTAACCGACTGAGCCACCCAGACACTCCAAAAAATGAAATCTTAAAAAAAAAAAAAAAAAAAAAAAAGTATGTATGTATGTGTACACACACACACACACACACACACACACACACACACACACACGTATGGACCGCCTAGCTGGCTTGGTAGGTAGAGCATGTGACTCTTGAGCTCAGGGTTGTGAGTTTGAGCCCCACGTTGGGTGTACAGATTATTTAAAAATAAAGTCTTAGGGGCGCCTGGGTGGCTTGGTCAGTTAAGCATCTGACTTCAGCTCAGGTCATGATCTCACGGTCTGTGAGTTCGAGCCCCGTGTCGGGCTCTGTGCTGACAGCTCAGAGCCTGGAGCCTGTTTCAGATTCTGTGTCTCCCTCTCTCTCTGCTCCTCCCCTGTTCATGCTCTGTCTCTCTCAGTCTCAAAAATAAATAAACCTTAAAAAAATTAAAAAAAAAAAAAGTCTTAAAAGGAAAAGAAAAATCAATATAATAGACCACATTAACAGAATGAATAAAACAACGCAATCATTTCAACTGTTGCAGAAAGGCATTTGACAAAATTCAACACTCTTTCGTGATAAAAACCCTCAACAAACTATGAATAGCATGAAACTGCCTCAACATAACACGAGCCATGTATGAAAAACTCACAGCTCACATCATACCCAATGGAGAAAGACTATCAGCTTTTTTTCTAAGAGCAGGAACAAGGCAAGAATGTTGGCTTTTGCCACTTAGAGTCAACACAGTACTAGAAGTGCTAGCCAGAGCAATCAGGCAAGAAAAAGAAAAGATATCTACGTTAGAAAAGAAAAAATTAAAGTTATCTCTGATCACAGATGACACGCTCTTACGTGCAGAAAACTCTAAGATGATGCGCACGCGCGCACACACACACACACACACACACACACACACAATCTGTTGGGATAGATGTATTCGGCAAAGTAGCGGGACACAAAACCAACACACACAAACCAATTATGCTTCTATATGCTAATGGTGAACGATTTGAAAAGGAAACTAAGAAAACAACTGTCTTTACAATAGTATTAACATAGAATAAAATACTTAGGGATTAATTCAGCCAAGAAAACAAAATATACGAAAACTAAAAAACACCGCTGAAAGAAATGAAAACGTAGAAACTCACGGAAAGGACATCCCATATTTGTGGATTAGGAGACTTAATATCCGCCGAGCCGTTGACACTACCTGAGGCAAACTACAGATTCGGTGCTGTCACGATCAAAGTGCCAGCGATGGCTTTTTGCAGAAATAGAAAAACCATCCTAAAATTCATATGGAATCTCAAGGGATTCCAGGAGGCAAGACAATGTTGAAGATCAAAGTTGGAGGACTCACACTTCCTGATCTGTAAACTTATGGTAAAGGGACAGTAATCAAGACAGTGTGGTGTTGACATAAAGACGGACACATGATAGGCCAACGGAACAGAAAGCCCGGAAATAAACCCTCACCTATGTGATGAGATGATTTCTGACAACGATGCCGAGACCATCAGAGGAGAAAGGACCGTCTTTTCAACCAATGGTGCTGGGAAAATCGGAGGTCTACATACAAAACAATGAAACTGAACCCTTATTCAGCACCACGGACAAAAATTAACTCAATTTATCCTGGGAACAAAATGTGAGCGCTAAAACCATAAAACTCTTAGAACAAAGCAAAATCTTCACCCGACTGGATTTAGCAATGATTTTTTGGATGTGACAACAAAAGCACAGGCAGAAAAAAAAAGCCGAACTGGATTTTATGACGATTACAAACTTTTGGGCGAAGAACACGATCAACAGAATAAAAAGGCAACCCCACAGAATGGGAAAAAAATATTTGCAGATCATATACCTGACAAAGGGTTAATATCCACAATATATACAGAACTCTCATAACCCAACAGCAAAAAGACTACCCGATTCAAAAAGGGGCAAAAGACCTGAACAGACATTTCTCCAAAAAAGGTATATAAATGGCCGACAGCACACGAAAAGATGCTCAACATCATTAATTCGGGAAATGTAAATCGAAACCACCACGAGGTATCACCTCACACTCATCAGGTGGCTACTCTAAAAATAATAAACAAGCTGGCGAGGATGTGGAAAAACTGGAACCTTCTTTGCACGGCTGGTGGCATTAATGTAAAACGGTGCGGCCATTGTCGAAAACAGCATAGTGGTTCCTTAAAAACTCAAAAATGGAATTACCGTGTGATCCAGCAATCCCACTTCTGCGAATATACCCCAAAGAGTTGAAAGTAAGTTCTCCACGAGATATCAGTCCAGTCACGTTCACACCAGCATCATTCGACAGTAGCCAAAAGGCAGAAGTAACCCAAGAGTCCATCCGTGGGTGAACGGATAAACAAAATTTGGTCCATCCGTGCAACACGGTATTATTCAGCCTTAAAAAGGAAGGAAATTCTTAAAAACGAAAATAAGGGGAAGAGAATTATGACACAGGCTACAACGTGAATGGACCACGGAGACATGATACTAAGTGAAATAAACCAGTCACAAAAGATAAATATGGTATGATTTCACTTGCAGGAGGTCCCTAGAGGAGTCAGATTCATAGAAACAGAAAGCAGAACCAGAGGGTGCCAGGGATTGGGAGAGGAGGAATGGGAATTCGTTTTTTAATGGGGACAGAGTTTCAGTTTTGCAAGAGAAAAAGGAGCCCTGGAGACCAATTGGTGGGGCTGGTTGCACAGCAATGCGAACGTACTTAACGCTACGGAATTGTGCACTTAGCAACGGCTAAGGTGGTAAATGTCCTGTTAAGAGATCTCATCACAACTAAGGAAGACCGGGAAGAAAAGTTACCGCAGCGTACCTAAAACTGCTATCCTTAGATAGGTCTGCTTACGGGGTGGCCCCGGCTGGAGTCTGGGGAGCCTGGATTTCAGAAAGGTGCCCACCCCTAAGTGACAAGAGTGGCTCACCGCGCCTGTTTGCTCCGCAGCAGCGTGGCTCAGGCTGAACGCCTGCTTCACCCTTGCTGAGGAGTCTGGGATGTTGGCACACGTCAGGCAGAGGGTGCCAACGCGACGAGCAACACCCTGAGCGCTCAGTCTCTAACGAGCATCCCTGGTGGACACCACCTCGTATGGGTCACCAGGGCACGCTGCTCGGGCATTAAGCACACGGTGGGACCACACTGGGAGACGACTCTACAAGCCTGTGCCTGCCCCCCCCCCCCCAAGAGCCCCCCTCCCCGTGCCCCTTCTCTTTGCCGATTCCCTTCTGTATCCTTTTGCTCCAACACAGCTGAGCCAGGAGTAGGACTGCATCCCGAGTCCCGACTGCAACACTGAGCCTGGTGGTGGGGGGCTTGGGAATCTCTACGCAAACAGGTTATACTATTAAAAGTAATTTCACCTGTTTCTACTCGCTGTGGCACTAGCGACCTCACGATGACAGATGTGCTCACGTTATGCTTCCGTGGGTGGCACTGCTTGAATGTCTCGGAATTACAAGCGAGCCAGAGCTTCCATTTTGTAGGAGAAACTGACGCCCAGAGAGGGTGGCAGGCGTGGCTGAGGCCACACAGCAAACAGGGAACAAAGACTTGGGCCGGTCACCCTGCTGTAGGCCTCCAGCCCCTGGGCACTTACCAGATGGGCCCCGAGTGGTCGTCTTGGGGACCGAGGACTTTCTGGACAGGGGTGCCCGACCTCCCTTGTCACTGGGCTCGCTCCGGGTGCCGAGGGGCCGACCGGCCCGGTCTCCACCGGCCAGTCCCTTGGTTTTGGCAGTGGTCGCGGGAGTGGCTTTGGAGGCGGGAGTGGCTTTGGAGGCGGCAGTGCTGGGGTGAGGGCGAACCCCGGACTTCCGGGTGCGGCCGTGGCCCTCCGTCAGCCGGGCCTGCTCAGGGGGCAGCACCTCGGGGTCCACCATGCAGATGCCGGGAGGGGTGGGCAGCGGCGGGGGGAACTTGAGGGGCTCGGGCAGCGGGTCACGGCGAGGGACCCCTGCGCCCTCCATGTCTTCATCCGAGTCCGCGATGCCGGGGGCGGCAGGCAGGGGGTCCGAGTCAGACAGGGTGGGCAGGGACTCGCTGACGGAGGTGGGTGGGGTCTCCTCAGCTCCCGGGGCTCCCGCCCGCTCCTGGGACCGGGCGCTGCTATCAGAGCTGCCTGGGGACGCGGGCGCGGGTGCCACGGGCACAGCCTTCCGGTGCTCAAACTCACAGGGTGACACCAGGCACAGGTCCACGTCGTGCGGGGAGGCCGATCGCCGTACCCGGGGGCCGCGGAGGGGGAGGCTCAGCCCAGCGTCGCCCGCGGCGGCAGGCGGCGGCGGCAGCACCTGCTCGAAGGAGACGGACAGGGACTCGTCCACCTCCGTGGAGTGCGGGGATCCCACCTCGGCAGGCAGTGACGGTGTGGTCACCGTGGGCGAGGCATCCGGCCCAGCCTCCCCGCCCCGCAGCGGGCTCAGCGACAGCCGCCCGCTGCCCTCCGCCGGGCCCTGGTGGGCTCCAGTAGGCGAGGGTGTGCGCGGCCGGGGGGTGCTGGCACCCAAAAGCAGCTCCAGCGTCTTCTCCTCCAAGGTGCCGCCGTCCTCCCCGGGCGGGCTCAGCCCCAGCTCCAGGCTGCTCTCCTGGCTGGGGGTGGCCACCAGCTGGGGGGCGGGGGAGCCGCAGGCCTCTGGCGGCGGCGGGCTGGCCTCTCCACAGCGGAAGCTGGGGGGGCTGTGGGGCCCGTTCTCCGCCGGCGGGACGCCCGGGCGGGGGACATTGGGTGCCCTGCGGGGCCTGGGGGCGGCCTGGGCACCCGCCTTCTTCACGCTGACCGAAGCGGAGGCTGCCCGGCGCACCTCCTGGGGCTGGGTCCGAGGGACGCTTGGCTTGGGGTCCTTCTTCACCTCCCGGGGGAGCCTGGCTTCTTTCTCAGCCCTGCGGGGGGCCTCGACTCGAGGCGGGTCCTTCCGGGCCCCCACAGGGCGCTCCGGGGCAGGCCTGGCCGGTGCCATCGTCCGGCCTTCTCTTCTTAAGCTGTCCCGGGAGCCCACGCTTTCCTTGCTCTCCGCTCGCCGAGGCCCCACTAGGTCCTGGGGGGTCACCACAGGCTCTCGCAAGAACCCCAGGTGCTGCAGGCGGACCAGGCCATCCAGGAGGCGGGCGGGAGGTGTGCAGCCAGGGAACAGCACGCGCACCACCTTCTCGGTGGGGCCCGCGGGGTGCCACACTAGCAGGGCGCACACGGAGGCCGACGAGCGGTCAGCACCAGCCGCGGGCGGGTGCAGCACATACATGTCCAGCCGGCCCACGCCCATCTTCTGAAAGAGCACGGTGGGCTCGGCCGGGAGCGGCCCGCGGTTCAGAGTCAGGGGCGCGATGCCCAGCCGGGCCAAGAGGCTCAGGGCCAGCTCCGCCTCGTCCTCGCCGCTCACCAGACGCGAGATGGCCACGCGGGCGTTGAGGAACACGACCCCCAGGTTGGGGGAGATGAGCCTGCGGAGCCTGTCGTCCCCGGAGCCCCCGCCGGCCGCCGCCTCGTCTCGCTCGGCCAGCTTGCGCCGCAGAAGACTGTTGAGGCCCGGGAGGCTGTCGGCGCCGGCGTGGGTCACCAGCACGGCGTCCACCCGGTCCAGGTGCCGCACCAGCTTCCAAAAGCTCGACTTGGGGTTGGAGCCACCGTTGACCAGCACGGTGAAGCCATTGACGGCGAAGAAGGCGGCGTCGCCGAGGCCGCCGGGGAAGATGTAGCAGCAAGGCCGGGCGAGCCTGAGGAAGCCCACGGACGCTGGCGGCTCGAGCAGCTCAAAGGGAGACGGGGCCTCCAGCGACTCAGCCACGTACTCCAGGAACTGGCGCAGGCCCTCGGAAGCCGGCAGCTGCACGGGTGGGTTCCACTGCACCCGGAGCGCGCCCTGGAGGCCCAGCACCTCAGGTGCCAGCTGGGCCCAGTCACCGAAGGTTGGGCAGGTGATGGTGAGCTTCGGCAGGTCTGCAGGTGGGGGTGTGGACGCCAGAAGATCCCGGATCTACAGAGGGGCGGGGGTGACGGTTAAGAAGCCCCCTGGAGCCGGGCAACACCCAGCGCCTCGGGAAAAGTGGGCAAGGGCCCCTCCATCTTGATTCCTGGGGCTGGGAGAGTCCTTTGGCCGACCCTCGTCACCATTACGACAAATCGCAGACAAATCCCAGCCATCCCCACGGTCCGCAGAGACACATGCTCCTGACTCACCACCTGCTTCCCTCCCCTCCCCTCCCCTCTCACTCTCCCTGCCCCAAGGCCTTTGCACTTGCTGTTCTCTACAGCACAGCTCCCTCCAGGGACACCTTCCATGCTCCCCACCTCTGCTTTTTAGCTCACCGTCGTCACCTCACTCTCTACAACGGAAAAAGGTAAGGTTTATCGGCTGGCTTTGTTCATTTGCCACACCCGGACGAAGGACTTTAGAAAGGACCCTACCCAGCTGGGACCTGGAAGCTGGGGTGCCACTTGAGGTCTCTGGGATGTCTGCTGATCTACAGGCCTAGCCTCAAACCACACACCGTCGTGGGTGAGGGAACTGGGGCCCGACAATGGGAGGGACATGTGTCAGTGCTGCTGCTCCACAGAGGAAGGGATGGGGTGCAGAGAGGGACAGGTCACTAGGGCCACACAGCCCGAACTCAGAGCCAGGGGAAGCAAGACGAGGAGGAGGTGGCTTACCTCTTTGTCCCCTAGGACCTGGAGGAAGTGGCGGGGCGAGAAGCCCCCCGTCTGGAGCAGCAGCTCCCCTGTCCCTTCCAGGCAGGGCCCAGCCAATACCAGCAGCTTATGAGGGGCAGGGTCCAGCAGAAGGTTCCGGAGCTGAGGAAGGGGGAGACTGTTAAAGGCCCCACTCTGTGCCGTGACAAGGCCTACACCCTGCTTTGAGATGGCTCCCAGCCCCAAATCTCCATACAACCACCCGAATCCCTGTCCCCACCCCAGTACTCAACTAGAAGCTGGAAGGGTACCCTCCGGGCCTCCTGCTGAGCCCAACACCCTTCCCCCAACAAATTCCTGCTGCTCTTCCTACAAAGCCAGGCTCCGGGGCCTCCTCTTCCTAGAAGCCCACCATACCCTTTCTGGATTCCCTGGAGCCCACTCTCTCTCTGGCCCAGCCTCAAGGCCATGGAGAAGAGTGTATCTGTGTCTGGCTCTATCTCCTTCAGAGCTCCTTGAGGGAACAAAATGGAGCATTTTTGATCAGAGGAATCCACCTATACCGGGGTCTCTAGAGGGGCGTCCTGGGCTTCATCTTGTTCATTTTTCCTATGGGTAACTAGGAGAAGGGTATAAGATGTCCATAAATTAGAAGGATTAGGAAGTCAATTCGGGGCTCCAGGGTGGCTCAGTCTGTTAAGCGTCCGACTCTTTGTTTTAGCTGACGGCACAGAGCCTGCTTGGGATTCTCTCTCTCCCCCTCTCTGCCCCTTCTGTGCTCTCACACACTTTCTCTCTCTAAATAAATAAATAAACTAAAAAACAAAACAAAAAAACAAACAAACAAAAAAAAAGTCAATTCAGACAACTCCTGGGGGGCCCAGCTAGCGAGGGAGGCACAAGATGCAAACGTCAGCTGAGTCCTGCCTTCCTGCCTCCAGACCTTCCTCGCAAACTCCAGTCTTTCCTGACTTCACCTGTTCCTCCCACCGTCACCTCCGAGGGGGTGACAAGCTGAAGCTGAGGCCATCCAGGGAGACTTCCTGAAGGAGGGGGTGAGGCTGCTGAGTGTCAAGAGAATTTCAAACGGGGGCGCCTGGGTGGCGCAGTCGGTTAAGCGTCCGACTTCAGCCAGGTCACGATCTCGCGGCCTGTGAGTTCGAGCCCCGCGTCAGGCCCTGGGCTGATGGCTCGGAGCCTGGAGCCTGTTTCCGATTCTGTGTCTCCCTCTCTCTCTGCCCCTCCCCCGTTCATGCTGTCTCTCTCTGTCCCAAAAAATAAATAAAAAGCGTTGAAAAAAAAAAAAATTAAAAAAAAAAAAAAAGAGAATTTCAAACGGCACAAAGTCAGGGACGCAGGAAGTCAGGACTTGGGATGGTGCCGGTCCCGACAGCCTGCCCCCTGCGGATGACTGTTCCCTACCTCGTCACACAGGGACTTGTCTGATGGATTCAGGAGGACCAGTGTCTCCAGGGTGTCTCCGCGGTGGTGCAGGCTCCGCTGGCCTGTGGGGGTATTGGGCTCTGTGAGTTTGGGGCTGGGCCTTGTGCACAGGGTCAGGCGGTCCCGGTGTCGAGCCCTGCCTCCCTGTGTGACCCCAGGCAGCCACAAGCCCCTCCAGGACTCTGCTTCCAGGAAACCCCAGCCAGGGGGTCATCTGAGAATCAACAGGCGCATAGTAGAGCTGCGGGTCAGGATGAGTCCAGAACAGGAAACCAGCATTGGCAGGCCTCACATTGGAAACAGTGACAACAAGGCCATCCCTGCTTACAGGCTCCAATTCACAGCAGTCAGCCCTATGGGGGACGTCACTGTCACCCCATATAGGTAAGGAGCCAGAGCCCAGGGCCAACAAGGTACACCAGGAGGAGGGCAAAACAGGGGCAAGGGCTCTGAGGCAGGACTGGGCTCCAAGTGAGGATCAGGAAGTGGCGGGTGAGGCTAGAGCGAGGGGAGCACGGGGGAGCATGGGGCCAGGGAGGCCTCATGGGCCGGGAAGAGGGGAGTGGGGATGATTCCGGGATCTGAACCCTCGTCTGTCCCTCAGAGCCCAGAGGTTTCGGAAATGGGAGCACCAGGCCTAAGGCTAGAGAGGCAAGGACCTTTCGGCACCGGTCAACCTTTATCAGTTTATCACACGCTTATCATCATGTACGGATATTGCCCCATTCCGGTGGGGAAACCAAGGCACAGAGAGAGGAAATGGCCGCCAAGGACACACAGAACCGACGGGATTTCCAGCCCCTTCCCACCCCCAAATCCTGCGAGGGGTCAGGAAGCCACCAGGAACCACTGGGACAATGAGGCGAAGGACACTTCCTTCCCCTCCTGCAGCGGCCTAGAGGTGACTCAACGGGCTGGCTGAGGCAAGAGGGGCTGCTGGTGATACCCGGAACCCGCCCAGTAGCTGCTCTGTTCTGTGGGTCATCCTGGGCCGTGTGGGGCTGGCCCAGGCGTCCCAACCCCTCCCTCAATCTTGCTCCTCTCCCAGCTCCCCATCCACTGAGCACCTACTGTACAGGGGTCACAGCCACAAACCATACACAGTCCCTGCCACGCGGGGCCCACACTCTACCCTCCAGGCCCACTCAGCAGCCCCTCACTTTCCAAATATCTTCTCACCTTGCCTGGGCCCTTCCCTCCACTTGACACATCAGCCCCCAGATGCCTCTCATCCACAAAGCCCACTTCCTGGAGGTCTCCCTGTCCCCCACCCCTCAGCTGCCTCATCTGCAAAATGGGGACAAAAATACGAGTTCCTGCCACGTGTAGACCAAGGGAGTTAGCAGCGCTGGTCGGGGCCCAGCCCTGCTCCAACTTGACAGATCTCGGCTGTATTGTTACTGTGGTTGTTCACAGCCATACCCGAACCCTCCCCCATGCCTGGCACACAGCTGGCACTCAGAGAACACTTGCCCAATGAAGGGGAGCGGCTGGGACATGGGGGGGCTCTCCAGTCTCACCTTTCACGATGCTGGAGAAGGTGGCAGAGTGCCGGGACACGAAAATCTTGAGCTGCTCATCAAGGCTGCAAATGCCAGGGTCAATGTCCCAGGACCGGATGCCTGTCGGGGGCAAGGGGGGTGGTGGCCGGAGAAGTGAGGCAGGAAGTCAACTAGGCTCCCCAGCTCCCACAATATTTCAGTTAACTAGCATCTGGCAGGTGGGAGCCGTCCCAGCCCCTTCCCCTCAACCCGCCCCTGTACGCAACAGCCTGGAGACTCAGAACCACCTAAGGGGCCTCTGGCGTTGTCTCTGCATCCGCACCAAGGGACCCAAAGCGTTAATTTGGCATTTCACAGAGAAGATTCACAACATCAACAAAAGAGCCCCCACCTCCCGAACAGTCATCTGGTCCCCTCCATCATCTCCCCACCCCCACCACTGTCACACAGCCCCTTCTGCCCTGCCAGGAATGTTCCCACCTCCTGGCCTTTGCACCAGCTCTTCCCAGTCTCAGGAGGTCCTTCCCTCTGTCTCCCGACCCACCCTTCAGGCCCTCAGCGCTCTGCATCCTTCTGAGCACTCCTGACAGTCTGGGAGCTTAAAACTTGTCCTCACCCATTTTGGATCCTGCACCCTATCAGACTATTAGCACCGTGAGGGCAGAGCTGAACCTGTGGTTTCCACACTATCCCTGCGCACGGGGCGGGGTGGAGGTGGGGGAAGACTTGGGCACAGACGACGACATTCCCAAGGACGCAGAGATGTGCGCTGCCTTTCCATTTTGCAGGCGCCAGACCGAAGGCCCTGCCCATCTGAATGGGGGGGGGGGGATGAATGCCCTCCAAACACGGTGTGGGGTGCACGACGCCTGTGCCAAGTGGCTGCAGGTGAACCTCGCAGGTGCACCTACATGATTCATCTCCCCAGATGCCAAATCCCTTGGGCAGGCTGCGCCCGCCCACACCCCAATTAGCAACGGAAAGTGGGCCCCGGGGCTCCAGGCCCAGTCTCCCCATCCCAGCTCCTCCCTCCGGGACATCCAAGCTGCTATGACCCGGGGCTTCGAGGCGACCCCACCCTCCCCTCGGCGGGCCCACTGGGCGGGAAGCGGAGCCGTCTCCCGTGTTGCCCAATCGCGCGGGTCCCAAAGCCCGGGCCCCCGTCCCGTCCCCGGGCTACACCCGAGGCGGGGCGGGGCGAGGCAGCCCAATCCAGGCCCGGGTACCGCTTCCTCCGTGCGCGCCCAAGGCTTCTGCCCGCGCCGTAAGCCTAACCGTGAGGAAGACCGAGCCTCTGGACCCCCAGGATCCCGCCGCCGCCCATCGCCTCCCCGCCCCCAGCCCGGCCGCCGCCCCCCCTCCCCACCCCCTCGGGCCGAGACGCGCGGCAGCGCCCGCCTCTCGCACCCCGTGGCCCCAGGCCAACCCGACCTCGTTCGAGCTCCTCCAGCACATAAGCAAGCAGCCCCGAGCACCCGCACTCGCCGCCCACCACGAGCAGCAGCGAGCTCGGTGCCTGGGTCGCCCCGGGGCCCGCCGCCGCCGCCGCCGCCGCCGCCGCCGCCGCCATCTTCGCGCCGCACTGACGCTCCGAGCGCCCACCCTACTGGCCCCGCCCCTTAAAGGGGCCGTACCGGAAGACCCGAAGACCCCGCCCGGAAGCCCCCTCGCCCCTCGTGTGCCACGGCTGGCCCCTTTAGGTCTTGGGAGCTGGGGACGTGGGCACGGAAGTGGCTGGCAGGCTCTTGGGCCTCCACTTTGGCCACCCTTCCCAAATGATCATTCATTCATTCATCCATCCATCCATTCGTTCACTCAAGAAGCTTTGACTGCATGCCTACCACGTGTTCTCAGGGAACTCATCACGTAAGAGTGGGCCCAGTTGGAACCAGCCCCACATGCCCCTAGGTCCCTGGGTCAGGGCTTGCACAGAGAAAAGAGAGGTATCTTACAGCTAGGGCTTTAAGGAATGTGTAGGAGTTTGCTAGGTATGAGTGGTGGGGCAAGAGCATTTGAGGCAAGTTAGAGCATGTGCAAAGCTTTAGAGGTAGGAAAGTACATTTGTGGTTGGGACACATTCCAGAGCACTCTGGGCCCTGGCGCAGGGTAACACGCTTGCACCTATATGTCAGGCATTTTACTCCATTAGCTCGGTGAATAAACCTATGAGGTAGGTGATGTGATCATGGTCGTTTCAGAGAAGAAGCAGGCTTGCAGAGATGAAGTCATGAGCCTCTTAAGTAGAGAGCTGAATCCAGGGGAGTCTGATTTTAAATCCAGTCTGCAGCAGGTGCCGACTGCCTGCCTCACGTCGGTAGTAACCCTTCCTCCCCAAACAATCGCACACAGCCCTTTTAACTATGGTGGTCACTGCTTTAAAAAAAATCATGTTGAGGGGCGCCTGGGTGGCTCAGTCGGTCAAGCGGCCGACTTCAGCTCAGGTCACGATCTCGCGGTCCGTGAGTTCGAGCCCCGCGTCGGGCTCTGGGCCGACGGCTCGGAGCCTGGAGCCTGCTTCCGATTCTGTGTCTCCCTCTCTCTCTCTGCCCCTCCCCCGTTCATGCTCTGTCTCTCTCTGTCTCAAAAATAAATAAAACGTTAAAAAAAATTAAAAAAAAAAATCATGTTGCACCAAACCTTCTGACAGTTGCCTGTGCCCAGGGAGGGCTGGGCCGTCTCTCTTGGCACTGAGGCCTCCATCTCTGGAGGTATACAAAACAAATCAAGACAGAAGTGAAAAGGCCTGGGAGGCAGGATTGGCCTTCTGCTGCCCTTCATTATCTGGGGTCGTTCAGCCCAACTTCCTCCCTGGTCAGTGTGTAACAGTCACTGGCCACGTGCTGTCTACTTCCTCTCTCTACCCTAGTCCCTCCTTCTTAGCTGCCTCCCCTGTGTCCTGGCTGCCTGTGATTTCTTGTATTGTTGCTTTGAGCAGTAATAGGAATGGGAGTGGCTCTGTCAGGCTCCGTCTCCCCTACTAGGCTGGGAGCTCGTTGGAGGCCAGGCCAGGCAGAGGCCTCTCTGGACCCCCAGCCTTTTGTAGGACAAGGCTGAACATCCTGGAAATGCATAATAAAGCCTTGTGGAATGGGGATGAAAAGCTCCTCTCTCCACCATTCGTTTATTCCTTCACGTGCATTGATTAAGTTAGGACTTGAACCCAGGACCTTCTGACTGAAGTCTATGCTCTTCCTTCTGCCCAAGGCTGTGAGTTATGGTTGTTGCTAATTAATTCTAGTTTGTCTTAAAGGGCCCTGAAGTGTGAGAATGTGTCTTCACCAGGGTGTCTGATTTGGGAGGAAAGGTCCTCTCCAAGGACTCTGGGGGCTGGTGTTCTGAGTGTTCTGGAGTCCTGAGGATTTCCTGTCTCATGATGATGTCATCCAGACTGGGGACCCTCGTATGGGGAATGTGGGAAGCAACTCCCCAGAGATGAAGCATCTGGGGATCATTTCTGAAATCCCAGGCACAAGACTAAGGTCACTGCCCTCCTGCCTTTGTCCCCACCCAGCTCCAGGACTGTTTCTAGGTCATCAGTAATAGCATTTGTGGGGAAAATGGAACCCTTAGCCCTCAGGACTGATGGACATCCTTGTCTTCTCACCCTGGCAATTCTTTTCTCTTTTTAACATTTTTTTTCTTGAGGCTTAACATACACATGGTCAAGTTCACAAATGTTAAACGTGGAGGTTGACAAGGGCAATGACACTCCAGTCAGGATCTAGGACATTCCCAGCTCCTGGCAGTTCTTGGTGCTCTCCAGCTGATTCTCCCCTCCCCTGCCCTGACCTCTGTCATGATAGGTGAGTTTTACCTGGTTTCGAACTTCACATTAAATGGGATCACAGAGGGTATCTGTTCTTGGATCTGGCTTCCCTTGTTCCGCACGTTACGGCAAGAAGCTGGCGTTGCTCCTTTTCATGGCTCTGTAGTATTCTTGGGTACCATTTTTTAACGTTGTGGCAAAACACAAAAAACATATAACCTATCATTTTAAGGATTTTATTTTATTTTTTATTTTTTTTATTTTTTTTCAACGTTTTTTATTTATTTTGGGGACAGAGAGAGACAGAGCATGAACGGGGGAGGGGCAGAGAGAGAGAGGGAGACACAGAATCGGAAACAGGCTCCAGGCTCCGAGCCATCAGCCCAGAGCCCGACGCGGGGCTCGAACTCACGGACCGCGAGATCGTGACCTGGCTGAAGTCGGACGCTCAACCGACTGCGCCACCCAGGCGCCCCCATTTTAAGGATTTTAAAGTCTGTCATTCAATGACAGTACATTTAGTTCACAGTGTTGTATAACCTTCACTTAATATGAGCTCCATAAAACTTTCATTGCCTCACTAATTGTTCATTTCACCTGTTGGTGGACATTTGGGTTGTTTCCAGTTTGGGGCTATCACGGATAAACCTGTGTTGAGCCTTTTTTGTACCTGTCTTATGGTGACTATACCTCATTCTCTCCTAGTAAATGCCTAGGGGAAGGATGGCTTGGAGATGGGGTAAGAGACGGACAGACTGCTTGCCCAAGTGGTCCGTGAGGGAGGCCAGGCCACTTCCATCGTCACCAACCCTTAGGTTTCAGGCATTTTCTTGAGAGAAGGAGAGAGAGATCGAGGGCGCAGGGGCAGAGGGAAAAGGAGAGAGAGAATCTTAAGCAGGCCCCATGCCTAGCACAGAGCCTGATGCGGGGCCCAATCTCACAATCATGAGATTATGACCTGAGCTGAAATCAAGAGTCAGACGCTTAACCGACTGAGCCACCCAGGCGCTCCAGGTTTCAGCCTTTGTAATATTTGCCTTTCTTCCCTCCTTCCTCTACCCCTCTCACCAACCCTGTACTTCAGCATCCATTAAGTGTACCTCTCAAGGACATTAGTTCTGGGCGCTGGGGAGGGGGACAAAACTGCTGGTCCTGGGTGCACAGGGCTGGGACTGGAGGAAGCCTAAGGTCCCCGAGGCTGTATGCTTTATGTATTGTTAATTTCATCCTTGCAGCAACGTGGGGCAAAGTCTCTGAGTAAACACATTAAAAAAATTTTTTTTTGACGTTTATTTGTTTTTGAGACAGAGCATGAATGGGGGAGGGTCAGAGAGAGGTAGACACAGAATCTGAAGGAGGGTCCAGGCTCCGAGCCGTCAGCACAGAGCCCGACACAGGGCTCAAACTCAAGGACCGTGAGATCATGACCTGAGCCGAAGTCAGATGCTTAACCGACTGAGCCACCCAGGCGCCCCTCTGAGTAAACACATTTAATAAATGGGGAAGTGAGATTCAGAGGGGTCAAGGGACAGATTCAGTGTTCAGCACCCTGGCCAGCATGCGAACCCAGGACAACTGACTCCAAGCCCTGAAACAGTTATTCATTCATTCACTCATTCATGTGTTCATTGATCTGCTGAGTAAATACTTCCTGACAACTTTCCCGTGCCCCTAAGAGGTCTCAGTCCTGGTCCCCAAGGAGACCTCAGTTTGCAGGAGGAAGAGCGGTCCACAGATGTCCCCTAGCCCTGTGGAGTCAGCGTTGGGCTGGAGGGTGGGGCCGGGAGCTGGAAGAATTGGGAGTAGGGGGAGTGAGGGCTTTGTCTAGGGAGACAGGGAAGGTGTCCTCAAAAAAGGGACATTGGAACTAGGCTTTTGAAGAGTGCATAGGAGTTCACCGGGCAGAAGGTGTAGTCGTTAATTCAGCAAACGTCTCCAGCCAAAACCTCTGTGCCAATCTCACCCCAGCCTGGTCCCAAGGAGTCCCCGGGCTGGGGGAGTCAGAACCAGACACAGACTCCCTAAAGGTCATGGATGAGCTGCAAGGAGAACACGGGTATTCTTCAGGGGCCCAACAGGGGTCTCCTAGGAGGAGGGTGTGGCTCCAATTTGCTTCTCCAGAGCAGAAGCAGCAGGTGCTGAATGTTTTTGCCTTGGAATGTATTGCTTGGGTTAAATGAGGCCAAGATGACATGGTTCTGCCTCAAAGAGATGCTTGGACCTCCTCCAAGCCACCTCCCACCAGTGGAGCTTATGTCTCTCTAGGGGAGATATATGGGAGGAAAAACATATAACCCTTCCCTATGGGCCTGGTGGTGTGATGGTGATGGAGGAGGACTTGTTGATGGAGGTCTATGCATTTGAGACATTTGAGACCTGTGACCGGGACAGGGAGGTCCTTACCTGATCTGAAGAGATCTAGGAGGACTTCCTGGGGGAAGCAGCACTTGAGTCAGGACCTGAGGGAGGAGGAGGAGTTGAGCACACGTGCGGGACAGCACAAGGAGCACCTGGAGGAGGAAGAGCACTTCCTGTGGGGGAGAACAGCATGTGCAACGGCCCTGTGGCCAGAAGAGACTGGGCATGTGGGAGGACTCCGAGACCACAGAGAGGCTGTATGGTGTGACAGGGAGATTCAGGAAGGTGTGGCCAGGGAGGCTGGTGGGGATTGGGCCACACAGGGCCCCCTGGTCACAGGAAGGTGTGTGGATTTTACTCTGAGGGCCATAGGAGCCAAGGAGAGTGTGGGAGAAGAAGGGACATGGAACGTGAACTGTAAAAACAACTGCGAGCTGGTTCCAAGCATTTTATGGTTCCAAGCATTTTACAGATTAACACATGTCACTACCCATCCCACTGTACAGATGAGGAAACTGAGGACTAGACAGAGTAAGTGACATGCCCAATATCACACAGACAGCATGTGACAGACCCAGGATTTGAATCCAGATGCCCTCCCTTTTGGGAGCTGGGCTCTTAAACACTTAGCTGGGAGTAGGCTGGTGGAGGCGGGGGCCCACTTGCCATCAGTTCATTCCGCAAAGTCGCCAGGATGCCGCGCGGGAAGGAAGGGGGTTGGGCGTGGAGGGGGCTGCATTTTGTTTGTTTATAATCCGGTCCTCTGCGAGGACTCTCAGCCCTTCCCGCTCCCTCCCCAATTAACTCAAAGACGCCGCCAGAAATGGCGATTTCCTGGGGCACCTGGGTGGCTCAGTTGGTTGAGCATCTGGCTCAGGGCATGATCTCGCTGTTCGTGAGTTCGAGCCCCGGATCGGGCTCTGTGCTGACAGCTCGAGCCTGGAGCCTGCTTTGGATTCTGTGTCTCCCTGTCTCTCTGCCCCTGCCCCGCTTGTGCTCTGTCTCTGTCTCTCAAAAATAAATAAACGTTAAAAACACACACACACACACACACACACACATTTAAAAAGAAATGGCGATTTCCTTCCCTCTCTTCCCACCTGCCCTGGACCTGTCCAAACTCCACCCCCAAGGCGGATTGGACGAGACAGCGCCATGGCCACCCAATGATGGCTTAGGACACAAGTTCCCGCCCCTTCCTCTCCCTCAGGCCACGCCCAACCCCGCCTGAGGGCCGGCCCTAGATTGAGAGCGAGTAGGAGGGAGGTGACTGGTTGGACCTGTTTAGGTCCCTGGGGGTTGCAGAGGACCAAGAAATGATGCTACGAGCCAGTACTGAGCACGCGTCATCTCCAGAAATGACGTACGTCCCTTCCCTCCTCCCACACACAAGTGTTGAGTGCACATGGTGTGCCAGACTGTCCCGGGCCAGCAGCGGTCCTGCCCTCAGGAGCGCCTAGCTCAGTGTTCTCAGAAGGGCCAAGGGCTCCCTAATTTTGAATACCAGATTAATTCAGTTATTATTACGCTTGACATATGTTTCTTGAGCACCTCGGCACCTACCAGGCACTGGGGAGACGACGTTTTCCGAGATCCCATCCTGGCTTTTTAAGGAGCTTGCTGACCCGATTGGGAGAGAGACAAGGAAACTGGTGTGAGGAGAACACAGGGACTTCTCCAACCAGTCTTGGGGGTCAGGGAAGATTTTCAGGATGAGGAGGCTTTTCAACTGAGAGCAGAAAAGAAAGCAGTTTACCCAGGAGAAGAGAGGGGAAGGGGGGTTCGTGGCGGTGAAACAGCGCTTGCAAAAGCCAGCAGGCGAGGTGTGTCAGAGGAATTAAAGACACCCAGGGAGGCCAAGTCTGGAGGACGGTGTAAGAGATGGGGAGGCCAAGGCGGAGGCTGGGGGCGGGAGGGGGCGGAATCACTGAAGCTAGAAGAGCCTTGTGGGCGGAGCTTGCGGGCGGAGCTTGCGGGCGGAGCTTGTGGGCGGAGCGAGCTTTCTCCCTGGTGGTCACTGTTCTACGAAGAGCTGCTTTAGCAATTACCCCAGGCTTGGTCCAATCGGCGCGGTCACAGGGGTTGTAGTTAGAGGTGGAGCTGCTCAGATCCAGAACAGGAGGTGACCTGCCTGGGTGGCTTGCAGTCTCGGAAGCTGGTTAGAGGGGACAGAGATGGGTCCCCACCTGGCTTCCCACCCCGTCTCATCTGGCCCACCAGGCAGCGCCAGCCATGTCCTTACATCCAGACCCGAACCAAGTAAAAAAAAAAAAAGTCACAGTTGTACCCGCATCTCCCATCCCGCTAATGACCGAATGAGAAACATAAGGTTGAGGACGGCACGAGGGTCACGGTGCATATCCCAAGCCTGGTGGGGTTCAAATTCCAACTATGTCCCTCTCCAGCTGTGTGACTGTCCCGTGCCTCAGTTTCCCCATTCCTTGAAACCGTATCATAACAACTTCCGCCCAGTAGGGTCTCCGTGGAGATTAAATGATTTACAACATGGAGCAGGATCCAGTCCTGCACGTTCGAAGCTCTCACTTGGTTAGCTATTCGTGCAATTTATCATTTTGCTTCGGAAATCGACCGGCCACGGGTAGCTGCCTACTCAAGAGAGGCAGTGACCCAGCTGGGGTCTTCCCAGGGAGACCATATCCAACCCCAGACCTGTTTTCTGATGCATCGACCTTAACCTCAGTGAAGCTGACATCCTGTTCCTGAACGTAATTAAACATCGATTTGTTTGGACCTGGCAGTTTTTTGCATTCTGAACCAGTGTGTGGGTAGCTGAATCTCACCATTTTCACAGGACGCTGGAATACTGGGGAGCTCCAGAAGCGACGGGTGGACAGGGCCCTGCCTGACAGTACCTTGATGGCAGTTCTAGAAGCATGAGAGCTTGCAGCTCTGGGTTCAAGTCCAGCTGTGCCTCCACCTGCCTGCACAGCTTGGGCAAATACCTTGGCGTCTCCGATCTGCGCTTTTCCCACTTGGTGAAAGTGACAATCACCAAGGCCCCTTGTCGAATGTTCCTAGGCACCCGTCTCCCCCTCCCCAAGTCTGGGTGCAAGGGCACCGATCTCCAGCCAATCTGTAGTGAGGAAGCGAGATTTGAAGGGGTGGCATGAATGAGGGTGCAGCCCTGGGCTGGGGCACAGCGAGGGACTTGGTTGGGGACAGTGGCAGCAGCAGCGGGCTGGAGGCTGCAGAGGGCAGAGGCTTTAGGTTCCTACTAATCCCTCCCCTGAGCTGGACCCAGGGCCACCAGTGGACGAGCCTCACGTCCTCTTGGGGTTCTCACGTTAGACACAGAACCCGCTTGGTGCCCCGAGCCCCTCCTCGGTGCTTTCAGACGAGGAAAACCTCATCTGCAAAATGGAAATGAGTGTACCCATCTGGGGGATGGCATGTAAGGTACACAGGAAGAGCTCAGTAATTGTTGAGAGGGAATCTTTGTTGTTGTTTTAACTATCATTTTAGGCGATTTGGGAGTCTAGGGGTTAAGGGCCCCAAGGGGCTGCCTGGATTTGAATCCCGACTCTGCCACTCCCCGGCTGTGGGACCTTGGGCACGTGACTTGCATTTTCGTTCTGCTTCCCGGTCGGTAAACTCGGTTGAGGGGATTAAACGAGTGGACAGTGTCTGGCTCTCCTGGACAGGGTTCCTGCCTGCGACGGGGCCGGGCCTTGGGATCGTTCTTTGGCCCAGTACTGCCACTTGCTGGTCACTCGGGAGACTTCAGGCTGAGCCCCGCCTCTGAGCCCGGAGCCACACCCCCACTCCCCCTGGACCTATCGCCTCTCTTCGCACTTTTTGCCACCTCATCCTCTTGACCAATCCAATCGTCCTCTTTTTATTGTCCGCCCTCCGCCAGCCAACCCGGTGCTTCGCTTCCTTGAGTTAGTCCCTTGTCAGAGCCGTGCAGGTCGCGGCTGGGAACTCGCAAAGGGCCGCGCTGCCCTCTTCTCATTAGTTCTTTAGGTCACAGTTACCTTTTCAATCCCCGTTTTATACGTGATAAACCAAGACTGCCCGCATCGGTTTCTCTTTGTGACCCCCGGCCTGAAGGCCCAGAGTAGGTCCAGCAAGTGGCACAGCCTCCGAACATTTGACTCACCACGCCCTCTGCCAGGAACGCTCGTCCTCTAATTCTCAGTCCTTTGTGAGATGTCCTCACTCTCCAGTTTCTGCTCTTCCAGGAAGCTGTTGGCAGCATCCCAAGAATCCCTTCTCCCTTCCTTTGTCCCTCCTCTGACCTTGGAGATTGGGTCCTGTTGCCCCGCACCCCCTCGCAGTCACCATATAGGACTCCGGATTGGGCACTATGCGTGCGTGGATGCCGTGTTCATTGACTGAATGATTACATGAGCATCTGTGTTAGGGAAATGACTATTTTGACAGTTGGTGCAGCTTCAACTCCCATCCCTCCAACCTCTCAGGAACTCGATCTTCCTGTCTATAAAATGAGCATATTATTGCTCCCACGTTAGGCTGCAAAGGATTAAGGGAAATAGCATCTGTCAGGCCTTTCGGGACATTGCCAAGCACGCAGTAGGCTTTCTGGAACCGCCTGAATACTCTTTCCTTCTCCACTCAGGAGAACCTTGAATGGACGATCACCTACTTGTATCCACTTGATCTCCTTCAGTACTCCTCCACTCCCACCCCACCCCAGTACCCAAGGCCGTTGACAATAGAAATGTTGGGGGGAGATGAGACTGTATGGCAGTCCCAGGGGCTCTGAGTTCCATGTTCCCTGCACTTATCAGTGCTTGCCGCCCTGGTCACAGGGACTACAGCTGGGGATGGGCAAACATATGGAAGGTGGACCCTGGCTTTGAAGTCTTAGTTCTGGTCCTGGGAGCCAGGGGGCCCTTTACCCTCTCTCTACCCTCTGGGCCCAAATGGCCACACCCCATCTCATGTCGATGTCTATCCCATTTGTATCGCCAGCCCCGAGTTTCAGACTCAAATAGTCACCTGCACTGAGTATTCCCATTGGGTGCCTTGCAGGCATTGCCAACTCAGCAAGCCCAACACATAAGGTCTCAGTTTCTGACCCCGAAGTTTCTTCCACTTCTTCACCATCTCCCAGTCTCCCAGACCCCAAATCTGGACCCATTCTTGTCACTTCTCTTCCCTTACCTCCACATGTCCGGTTCATTGGCTGGTACTTTAGACTGAGACTCCAGAATGAACCTGAACCATCCCTTCATTCCCATAGGCCCTGTCACCTGCCACCTGGGTGCTGCTCTGGCCTCCTGTCACCTACACTCTTGCCACGACCATCCCTGCTCCCCTGGTAGTCTCAGAGGGATTCTTTTTTTTTTTTTTTAAGTTTTTATTTATTTATCTTGAGAAAGAGCGCAAGAGAGGGAGGGAGAGAGAGAATCCCAAGCAGGCTCCGCACTGTCACCACAGAGCCTGACGTGGGGCTTGATCCCATGAAATGTGAGATCATGACCTGAGCTGAAATCAAGAGTCAGATGCTCAACTGACTCAGCCACCCAGGTGCCTCAGGGATTCTTAAATCATAAATCAGATCATGTCCTTTCTCTGCTCAAAGCCATCTCATGGCTCTCATTACCCTTCAAGTAAAACTCACACTCCTCCCCGTAGCCAGGAAACTCCACGTGGTCTTTACCCCTGCCCATCTCCCTTCTCTCTCACTCTGTTCCAGCCACACCAGCTTCCTTGATATTCCTACAATGTACCAGACATGGCCCTACCTCAGGGCCTTTGCACCTGCTCTGCTGTCTTGAATGTCCCTTCCCCATCTCTTCCCATGCCTGGGTCCTTCTCTTCCTTTGGGTCTCAGCTCATGTGTTACTCCTCCAGACGGCACTTTTCCCATCCTGCACCATTCCTGTCTATCATGGGACCTTCCCTGTTTTCCTCATAATTTTCCTTGATGCCTGCTGTGAAGGCTTATTTGTTGCCAACTTTCATGCTAGGAACCATGTCACTCGGTGGAACCTGATGACAAGAGTAGTCCCCAGCATCCAGGAGGTGCCAACAAACACTTGCTTCACAAATTGATTGACATCCCATTCATATCTTTCCCCTCTGTGGAGCTTTGTACAGTACGAGAGACATCAGATATACCCAGTAAAGACTGGGAATTTATTTGAAGACCAAGCATGGTTGCCCCTGGATTGGGGCTACAGGAGAAGCTCTTGGCGTAGGGTGTGAGCAAGTTTGGGCCCCTGGGGATTGCCAGGAGCTCGTTGCCTGGGAGGTGTGTGTATGTGTGTGTGTGCGTGTGTGTGTGCATGTTTGGTGTTTGGGTGATAGGTGTTTGGTGATAGGTGGGTCTTTTCCTGTGTGTGTGCATGAGGGGGAGGAGTTGTACTTCTCACCAGTCTGTGTACTATCTCCCATTATTTGTCTTTGAATCACTTTTCTCTGTGGACTTCATAGCATGGTAAAGAGAGTTAAACACCAGAAGCCAAGAGAAGAGGGATAGAAGGACAGAGAGTGAGTACGAGTTTGCCAAAGACTTGAATGCAGATGGCTAGTAAGAGGAGCCAGGGAAAGAGGGAGCTGCAGAGAAGAGAGAGCAAGAGAAACATGGAGGCAACATGGCATAATTTTTTTTTTCTTTTAAGAGAGAGAACACGAGCTGGGAAGAGGGGCAGAAGGAGAGAGAGAGAATCTCAAACAGGCTCCATGCTCAGTGTGGAGTCCGATGCGGGGCTTGATCCCATGACCCTGGGCTCATGACCCGAACTGAAATCAAGAGTCGGACGCTCAACGGACCGAGCTACCCAGGTGCCCCAGCATGGTATGATTAAATGGAGGGACGAGATAGCTCAAATAGCTTTGGACTTAGCAGAGCTGTTGGCAGCAGCAAAACGGAACGGTGGGGCTTAAAATTAATTGGATCTGAATGATGAGTTTATCAGAGGCTTTGGCAGATAGAAGGAAGTGATGTGTGGATAAAAGAGACAGACAACAGGAGAGACCAATGCATATCAACCATATAGAGAGAAAGGTACTGCACATGAACGGATTAAAGGCAAAAAGTTAAGATACACCCAGTAAAGATTGGGAAATCTAATTGCTAAAATTCACCACCTGTGTGTGGTAAAAGAAAAAAAAAAAGTCAGCACACTGGAAATAGAAGTCGACCTCTTTAACTTGATTTTCTATTAAAAACTTCCAGCAGATATCATATTTGGTGGTGAACATGGAAATGTTCTCTTTAAGATGGGCAGACAAGGCAAGGATGTCAGTTACCATGGTGTCTTGAGATTGCACCGGTCTGCACCATAAGGCAGGAAAAATAAATGAGAGATAAAGAACTGGTAAGGAGGAAATAACAGTGTCTTGCATTTTCTTTACTGCAAAGAAAAAGGCTAAGGCTGAAGAATCTTAAATTAAACCCATAGACACAGAAAGCAGATTGGTGGTTTCAAGGGGCTGGGAGAGGGGGGTGAGGAGTGACTGCCAACGGGGATGGGGTTTCTTTTTAGGGTAACAGAAATACGTTATTACTAGATAGAGGTGGTGGTTGCACAACCTTGTGAATGTAAAAAAAGGCCCCTGAATTGTACACTTTAAAATGGTTAAAATGGTACATTTTGTTATGTGTATTTTACAGCAGTAAAAAAGGAATTTAAAATTAAGATCTCCCTAGATACTCCTGCTCCAGAAGGTGGAGTATAATTCCCTCCCCTTCAGGGTGGGCTGAGCTTAGTGATTTGCTTACAAAGAACAGAACAGGGAAGGAGAAAAATTGTAAGTTGACAGTGGATGAGCGTAGCAGACAGCATCGAACCCTGATGGTCATAGTTAACCGTCCCTGTGATGTCATGTGGGCATCAGGGACCCCTGGTGACAACGAAGGACCCCCGTCTCTGTGATCTTCCCCTCAAGCCCATAACCCCAGTCTCATAATGAGAAAGCATCAGAAAAACACAAATCAAGTGACTTTCTGCAAAATGCCTGACAAGTACTCTTTAAATGTGTCGAGGTCATGACTAATAAGAAAGACTAAGAAATCACACCTAGGTGGAGACCAAGATCATTACATGCGGTGTAGGATCCTGGATTGGATCATTGCCTAGGAAGAGAACATTAGTTGGAAAAACTGGGGAAATATAAAGTTTGCGATTTAGCTAATAATAAGCACCAATGTAAATGTTTTACTTTTGACACGTATAACCCTGTAACCACATGTTAGACGTTAACATTAGGACAAACTAGGTAAAGAGTATATACAAACAGTCCGTATCTCTTTACAGCCCAGTGCCTCTGTAACTTTTCTGTATGTCTAAAATTTTTCCAAAATGAAAAGTTTATTTAAAACATTAAGAGCCTCTGTTCAGAAAATGATACCATAAATAGAACGGCAACCAGCCACAAAACTGGAGATCTTTAAAAAAGTTTTACAACACGCATTAAACCAACAAAGGGGTTGTGTCTAATATGGATAAAGAACTACACGAGTAGGAAATGACAGTCACGTTTTAAAAAACGGATGAAAGACTTGAGCAAGAATTTCACCCTAAGAAGAAACCAATACTCACAGGAAAAGGTCCCCCTCATGAGCAATCAGAAAGCAAATCAAAACCAAAATGAGGCACCGCTTCTCCCCCTTCATTTTGGCATGATCCAAAAACTGAGAGTATTCCAAGTGTTGACAAGGGTGTGGGGCAACTGAATGCTTATATGGTGCTGGTGTGATAGAAATAGTTGGAGCTACGTCAGAAAACACAAGTTGATGTTATCTCGTGAAGCAGAGCATGTGGGTGTCCTATGATCCAGCAGTCTTACTCATGCACCAGCCTACATTTCTGAGAATGATTATAAAAGTTTTTTTAAAAAAATAAACTCAAAGTGGGGACAATCTTAAGACCTATCAGATGGAAAATAGATAACCAGAGGTATAGTAAATCAAGAGAATACTGTAGAATAGTGAAAGCTGCACGTATTACAGTCGCACTTGCAGAAACGTGGATGGAAACCAGCAGCATTGTGTTGAACCCATATGGAACTGCCCAGCTAGATAAGTGGGGAGGGCGGGGAGCAGAGATGTGTTGGGGTCAGGGCTGAGCCAGGGGAAGAGTTGGGAGCTGGGGGAGTCCAGAAGGTAAGTAAAGGGCCAGTGTGGCGGAGTCAGTGAAGGCTTCCTGGAAGAGGGGATGTTCAATCTGGGCGTTGATCGATGAATAGGAGTTTGCCAGTTACACGAGGGAGTGAAGGACAGGATCCAGTCTGAGTGTATGGAAAGATCCACAGCCTGAATGACTTAAATAGTGAAACAGAGACTCAGAGGGAGATCTAGACAGGGAGAGGCAGAGAGACTGAACAGAAAAAAATGCTCAGAGGGAGACACATGACCGAGAGATGGGGAGACAAAAAGAGGAACAGAGAGACACAGGCAGAGAAAGAAATAGAGAAGCCGGCAATGAGACAGACGTAGACAGAGACAGAGGAACAGAGATACTCAGGGAAAGCAGAGACAGCAAAGGACTCAAGAGACAGAGAGCCCACAAAGCGACTCCAGCAGAGACGAAAACACGCAGAACCTGTAGGGAACCTGAATGGGGCTGCCCTGTGTCCCTCTGGTCTGGAAGCCCTGGGGACGGGGAGCCCCCACCCGGCTCCGGCCCTTTAAAGCTCCCCCAAGCCTGCAGCGCCCCCGCCCCATCAGGCGTCCCTGGGCTCCGCCCGCCAGCTCCACATCAGCACCACGTCAGGAGCTGTCCGCACCCCCGGTGCTGAACCAAGATGGCCGGCGGCGGAGGCCGGGCCCCGGCGTGAGCTGAGCGCGGGCTGCAGCCCCAGCCATGCCCCAGCCCAGTGGCCGCTAAGCTCTACCTGACGGAGCCGGCCCGCCGGCGACCCCGGAGACATGTCTCTACTTTGCGTTGGAGGTAGGAGGCGAGGCTGCGAGGCTGGGGACCGGTGTGGACCCGGACCGGGCTCGGGGTCCGTGTGGATGCGGCTGGACTCCTGAAGGGGTGACCCGAGTACACGAGACTGGACTTTTGAGAGGGTGGCCCTTGTAGACGCGTCAGGGAGCCGAAGAGGGTGATCCAGGTAGAGGTAGCTGGGTTCTCAGAGGGTCCTAGTGGCCGCTGCTGGGGGTCGTACGGACCTGGCTGAATGCGGAGGCCCGCGTGGACGCCAGCCGGGATCCGGGGCTCTATCTGGAGACAGTCTAGATGGGGAGTCTATGTAGACCAGGTTACTAAGCGTGGAAGGGGCTGGGCTGGGTAGTTCGAATGAATCCTGTAGGGTACTTGGAGGGAGTCTTGCGCCGGTGGGCTGGGCTGTGGGTTCTCAGGGACGTGGGCTGGGCTCGGAATTCGAAAAGGAGTGCAGAGAGGAGGGGTCTCCAAGCCCTGAGCATGTAAGATTCGGGTAAGGGGGCTTGCCCGGGCGACCTCTAGGAATCCCTCAGCTTTGGGTGTGAAGAGGCCGGGGTCGGGGCTAGGGAGACCCTTCCGTAGGTCCTGAGAGGCTTGTGACTGGTGTCTGGGGACACATTTCCCCGCTAACTCTTTGGACTCTCCAGTGGGGGCTGGGGGAATCGCCTGAGGGTCTCCTCACTCCCTGCCCCCTCCAGCACTCCAGAACGCCTAACCGGCTTCCCCCGTTGGAAGCTGACCCCTTGAGGGTGCAGTGCCGGCCTGCACCCCTCCCGACATCCTCACCTCACCCACTTTGCGCCGAATGGAGGGAGGGAGAAGTGGGGTGGAGCTATTTTGGGGCTCGAACGCCATCTGCACGGAGGCCCACGCCCAGGCCCACGCTCTGCGTTGGGGTGGGGAGGGAAGGAAAGAGACACAGGAGGGGCATGATCGCTGTCCCCCACTTCTGAGGTTGGGGTAGGGGTGAAGAGAGCCCACCAGGACTCAGGCATCCCGGGCATTCCTGCTGAGAACTCAAGCTCTGGGAGACCTTGGATGGTGGGGTTGGTGGTGAACAGGGGCTCAAAGCTTATAGAGGTCTCAACCTTGGGTTTCAAGGACTGGGGTCCATCTCCCTCACTCACACCTACTCCCTCCAAGAAGGCTGAGGTCTCGGAAGGAGTGTGTTGGTGAGGCCTGAGATGTTACGCTTTGGGAGATCTTAGACAGCGGGGAGTGTGTGGGGTGTGTGTGTGCGTGTGTGTGTGTGTGTGAGAGAGAGAGAGAGAGAGAGAGAGAGAGAGCGAAAGAGAGAGCGCGAGCACTGAACCCCGGTCTCCACCTGGACCCCAGTGAACAGGCCCAGAGCCGGGAACCGCCCCCGTCGCCCCTCCCCCTTCTTCCCCTCCCCCTCCGTCGCTCCATTCACAAACCCTGCCCCGCCCGCCCGCTCCCTGCCGCGGCGGCTTCCAGAGTGCTGTCGCGCGGGGCTGGGCAGGCGTGGACGCGGGTGTTCTTAAAGGGACAAGGACCTCCTTTCCCAGGTCGTTCCCTACCGTGGCTGATGTTCCCTACCATAAGATTGAAAGCCAACTACGCCCTGGCCTATGGAGTTAGGGGAGTGGGGAAGTGGAGGAGACCCCCTGACTCTGACTAAAGGAAAGGCGGAGGTGAACGTCCAAACCCCTATTGGCCTCTCCCCTCCTCTAAGTTGCCCAGCAGTGGGGCCAGGGGGGGCTGGCACTGGAGGAGGGGGCCAATTGGTGTGTTATTCCTGCTCCCTGCCTCACATCCTCCAAGTTGGGTTCCTCTGGAAGGTTTGCCTAGTTGTGTGTGTGTGTGTGGGGGAATCTCACCCTTGACTCTGACGCAAACTGGAGGCTGGGCTGTGGGGGTGGTGTGAAGAGGGGTGAGGCTTCCAGAAACGGAGGCCTGGGGGAAGAGTTGTGTTGGATGATTCTGTGGAACTTACAGGAAGGGAATCACCAGTAGAGTGGAGGGGTGTTGCTGGGAGGGGCAAGGCTCAGGGTGGGGTGGGGAGTAAAACCCTGAGATGTACGGGGAATGGAATAACGCAGAGGGGGAGACCAAGAGAAGTGGAGAGGGGTGAAATGCTGGGAGGGGTGGGAGTGATGCCCGCTGGGGCTGAGGGGGTCAATGAAAAGGGAGAAGGGGCAAGGCAGCAGTGGAGCTGGGCTGGGAGGGTTTTCCATGGGTTTGAACTCATCCTTGGAGTTGAGGAAATAGCTGTACCCCCAACCGGGAGCCCACTCATGTTTGCCCATATCTATACACACACGCACTGGAACGTTCATACACAGACTCACCCTGTGTGGACAGAAATGCCCAGGACCCACCAAGATTGCACGAAGACCACCTATGAATGCACACTCACTTGTGGACACGTGTGCACATTCATGTGTGTGTGTGTGAACACACATATGTATATGGGACACAGCCACTCTGCCACGTACACATGGTCCCCAAAATATAGGCATGTGTGTCCACGTGCATGTATGCACACACGGATGTATCCAAACATGTGTGATGCGGGTTCACAATATCCATGTCACATAGAGGTCAACCCATGCCCTGACACACAGGCCTGTACCTACGTATACCTGTTAGGGCTCCAATCCCAAGAAACACACACATGTACACATGCCAAAGCCACATGCATGATGACGCTTGTCTGGACATTCAAAGCAGCCCCTTTGAACAGACGAATGATGATTCACAAAATACACACTTATATGTGGACACACAAGTAAGCAAATGCACGTTCCATATAACAGTGTAACACACACACACACACACACACCACAACATAGGTTTCTAATTAACACATCACCTGCAAGCCCGCAGATACCTAAACTCACACATACCGGCATTTCGCCCATACAGTCACACTGCACTTCCTGACACATATGTGCACATCATCACCTGCGTTCAGGTGGTACACATAAGCATGTGTCCCTCCACGCATACACGTACACCCATGTACGTACGCCTGCCTTCCCTGGTAACGTGAGCAAATGCACATGCAAACACACACAAATGTAAACTCTTGCATACTTATCTGACACCAACATACAGGAGACCATCTTGTTCAAGTCTTGCCTTTGGCCCCCCCTCATTTCTTTATCTATCTATATGGAGTCCCACTGCCGCCCCAACCCCATCCACTTGGTAGGGCTTGGCAGAGTCCTGAGTCTGCAAAGGAACCTTGCTCCTTCACGAATTCATTCATATATTTATTCAGCAAGCATTTGTTGAACACCTACTATATGGTAGGCACCGTTCCTGGAGACCCAGCACTATTCCTGGCCTCAGGCTGGTGCGGTCAGAGTGGGAGGGAAAGGGAAGGGCTGAGGGAGGCAGGGAAGGTAGGATCCAGAGCTCTCTCCCTTTAGGAAGCATGCTTTTACCCCCCCCCCCGACCCTCAACATTCGCCTGGGTCTCAGAAGATGAGGGGGAGCTAAGCAGAAGGGACATGGTGCTCTAGGTGGAAGGAATAGCACGTGCAAAATCATGGTGGTGGGGATTCAGTTCTAGACCTTCTTATGTGCCTTACAGCATTTGGCCAGGCCACTCAGTGGTTTTAAAGTCTCCAGAAATAGTTGGTGAATGAATATTGCATACAATTAGCAAATGCGTACATGAGTGAGTTTGCCTCAAAACTAATAATATCAACAATAAGCCCCGTTTATCCGGCATTCTGTAAGTACGGTGCTGAGGACTTTTATGCCCATTGCCCTCTTTAATCCTTACAGACATCCATTTTACAGATAAGGAAAACTGAGGCTCAGGGAGGTTCGACAACTTGCTTAGTGCCACAGAGTTAGAGATGTAGCTGTCTGACTCCACAGCCTACTGGGAATTCAGGGTGAAGGTTGAACCTCTTCTTGGAAGAAGACTAACCCTCCCTTTCATGGGGTGAGAGTCTGTGCTGGGAACACCGTCTTCCTTCACTCACTCAATAAAGAGACATGTCATTATCTCCCCCATTTATTGTGGCCTCTCCCCCTGCTTCTCTCCCAGGAAGCCCTCACAAACCCCTCTTCCCCTGGCTGGCCTATTTCTGATGACCACCTAGCCAGGGGAGGTTGTCTCTGGGTCTTTGCTCTCACTATAATCATAGGATGCCCTCCAGGGTTGGCTCTGATTCACCTTCAGGGCTGCAGTCTTAGCCCCTCTCCTAACCCGTGCCTCACTTTCCTCCCACATACAATGGGCTTACTCTGTGAGTGCCAACTGGGACATCCCTAGTCCAACAGGCCTTGGTTTGAACCCTTAAATCCACCGCTTCCTGGCAAGTCCTGTATCCTCTTCATTCCTCAGCGTGCCCATCTGTAGAATGGGCACACTAATCGCACCCACTGCCTAGGTTTGCTAGAACTCTCCAGTGAGATGAGGCACACAGAGACCTTGGCATGCTGCCTGGCCTGTGGAAAAGTTCCGTAAGTGTGAGCCAATGACAGGAAAAATCAATGATGGTGTTTTTATTAATGGGGACTAAAAGCCTTCGGGAAGGAGGTCCGTGGGTGTAGGACGTTTCCTGAGAGCTCACTGCGTTCTCAGGCCTGAGGAGGGCTCAGTAGTACACAGGAGGTAAAAAGGCGTGCCAAGTTCACTGGAGGTAAAACCAGGGAAAGGGGTTCAGCACCCTGGACAGAGCAGGGACGGAGCGTGCCACACCGCAGACGGCGCCCGCCTGCGCCCAGGGGGCAGATCTCACCACAGGGCTGCTGGAGGAGGAAATTATGTCATTATTTCATTGAATACTATTTAATGAGCACCTACTATATGTCAGGCCTAGTTCTAAGTGGCAGTGGGTAAAAAACACAGAAATCTCTGTCAAGGTTCTTGGTGTGTTTGTTTTTTTTACACTGAAATCTCCACTTGGGCTCTGGCTTATTTCCGTTAATGGAAGGTAGGAGTCCTCTCTCCCGGATGAAAGCCAGTGAGGCCAGTGTCCTTATCACAAAACTCATATAGGCCGTTGGCATCACGTATAAAACCGCCAAATATCTCAAGATCAATTTCTGAATTCTTTATGCTTCCCTTCCCTCCTATTCCATCTTGTAGTGTTTGCCAACACCCAGTGAGCATGTTCTGAAGGGAGCTTCCTGATGCTTCCCTTGATGGTTGGGGTCCAACGCTTCCCCCGCCCCCACCCCAGGCCTGGCAAGTCAAGGAGGAGGTGCCCCTCAATTCCCGGGTTGTCCAGACCAGGGGCACACTTAGAATCCAACCAAATAATACAAATAGTAATGATGCTGGTGAGAGGAATAATAAAAACAGTAGCAATGGCAGTATAATAATGCCGATTCTAATAATGACTAAAAAGAAAGGGGAGCAGGAGGAGGAGGGAGAAAGAGGGGAGGAGGAAGGGGAGAAGGCCCTACTTCGCTCCATTTCCTAGATGAAGCCTGAGCCCCTGTGCCTACCTTCCCGGGTTCTGCCCTGGCCAGCATCTGCCTGTGTAACCACATTAATCAGTCAGGGCTGATGGGGTCCCCAAGGGCCGCGCAGGCTGCTGACCGTGGTGACACGGTGTCTCCCCAGCCTCCTGTCAGAGGGGCCCGCAGTGTGCACCTCCCCCAGCCGTCACTCCCAGCTGTCGCGTCGCCCACGCCCTCTGTGCTCACTTTATAAATAGCCTTGTGCGTGTGACCAGGAGCTCGCGGGGAGGGGTGGCGCTTCCGCCCCGCTGACCCCGATACTGCAGCGAGGGGGGTTGGGAGGGAGTGGCCGGGCAGAGACGTGATGACTACGGTGGTGAAGGCGACAGTGACTGGGACCGTTTACTGAGGGGGAAAGACAGAAGGCCCTAGACTTGGTTCCTGCCCTGAGACCCCTCCCTCCCTTTGAGGCCTCTCCTCCTCTGAGCCCCTCCCCTGATGACATCGCTTCTCTGCCTTCCTGAGTCCCCCTTCCCCACCAAGACCTTCCTCCAGCTCTCGAGCTTCCTTTCCTAGTCCTCTCCCCTGCACCCCTTACCCTATACCCCATGCCCCCCTGAGTCCTTCTCCCCACTCTGAGCCCCTTCCTTGATTCCTCCCCCCACCATGTTTCTTTCTGAGCCCCGCCCCCGAATCTCCCCCTCCTGCCTCTGAGTTCTCAGTAAGGAATATACAGTGATGTCCTCATCCTGGACTCACTCAAGGGTCCTGGAGGCCAGAGCCTGGCCACAGCTTTCGGGGCTAGAGCCTTCTAGCAATCTGTCCACTGCTGGTGGGCCCCAACTGAGCTCATCACCCTCCGGCCCACTGAGGCTTAAGGGGGAAGAATGTGGGTAGTCTGAGGGAGAGGGGACAAGAGAGACAGAGACAGTCAGATGGGGGAGAAGGGGAGGAAGAGAAACAGAACCAGGAGAATGGAGACAGGGAGAGTCACCCCATCCCCGCCCAGGAAGAGAGGATGAAGGACAAACTTTGGATGACTGGCCTCCTCTCTGAGCTCTATCCCCGGTGAGGGGACCCAGAGCGGGATCTGCGGGCCAGGCCAGGCTAGACACCAATCAGCCCCTCAGATCCCCCTCCAACCCATCTCTCCCCACTCTGCCTCTCCTTTTCGCTGGCCCTCCCTAGTGGACATTTGTGTGTCTCCCTCTTTCTGCGTCTCTGTCTCTGACTCTCATGACTTGTTATCTACCCCCCTTCCTCCTCTCTCCTTTTCTTCCTTCCGCCAGGCTGATCCCTCCGTGCGTGCCCCTTCCTCAGCCTCGGTCTGTGTCCCTCTCCGTCCTTCCTCCCTGCCTGGCCCCTGCCTCTGCACCATCACTGCTCCGCCCTTCCCAATCAACAGGAGTGCAAGCAGGGGGTCCCCTAGGAAGGACACCTGCGGCTCCTGCTCTGGGTCCCTTTTTACAGACCAGGGGCAGAGCTCAGAGAGCTCAGAGAGGGCACCCTCCTAAGGGTCCCTGAGCTTCACTCAGCCCCAGGGGTGAGGAGCTGGGTGATTGAGCTCCCTGTGGGCTGAGTGGGGCTGAGGGTACAAGAAGGGGGCAGTGGGACAGGGGCTGAGCATGTACTCAAGAGAGGGGCCTTTGCCCATGCCGTTACGTGTCTTGAATGGGAAGGTGAGGAAGGCAGGACACGGTGACTGATTTGGGGTGTGGGACAAAGAGAGACAGAGACGCAGAGATAAAATACAGCAGGAGACAGAGAGACAGAGAGAAAGCCAGATCTAGAAAACCAGAAAGAGAGAGATGGAGTAAGCCCAGAGAAGGGGGTTCACCTGCCCGGGTTCACACAGCACCATAGGCTGAACCTGACTCCACCTGACTCCGTGCTGAACCAGTGCTCGCCTCTCCCAAGGTCCAGCCGAGGGCTCCTTCCGCACTTCAACCTGCCAAACCCAAACCCAGGGGTGTTGAGTACGAGGCACAGCCCATCTGCATTTGAAGTTTGGTGGGGGGTGGGCAGTAGTATAGGAAGGTGATCATTCTCCCTCCTGCTCTGCGACTCTGGGGGGTTCGCTGTGCTTCTGGACGTCAATCCCCCGCCCCCGCAGCCCCCACCCCTCCACCCGCCTGCCCCGTCTGTCTGTGACAGGAACAAACAGTATTTACTGACAAGTGTTTAAAACCACTCCACACCTCCCCCCCACCCCCACCCTTGATGGGAATTCTCCCTTCATTGGTATCTTTTGGACGCTTTTGCAAGACAGAAATTCAAGCGATGTGGACAGAGATACGACCCCAAGATGGGAGGCCATGGCATTTGCCCACAAAAGGGCTGAACTTGGCTCTCAGAATAAAAGAAAGAATAGCAAGCCGCGCAACTTTGTTTCTAGGAATTTATCCTCCGACTCGCTTGCACACACTCTTCAGTCCGTCCTGAGAGACAGCAAATTTCTACAGAGGGTGTCGAATGCTGTCATTGGCGTAGGAAGTAAAATAACGCACACGTGGACACGGCTGCTGGATCACAGACTGTGTGCCTGTAGCCCTGGAAGGAGCCGGTAGTGTGGACTGCACAAGGCGGGGACTGTGGGGCCTGGGGTGGGAAGAGCCTTGTTCTCGTCGCGTACCAATCTCTGGGGCGCCTTGGATTTTGCAAAATGTGCGTGTATTGCCCGTGGGAACCACAACGTACATCGAAAAGCAACAAGGGAAAAGGATGGGGGAAAACAGGAGGAAGGGCTCAGTGGGGAAGCAGGGTTTGGGTGGAGATACAGAGTGGGTGGCGGGGAAGGATGTCGGGGGCAGCTGCAGGGTGTGAGAGATGTTGAATGTAAGTTCCGTATCCCACGAGAAGAGCCAGGGAAGAGTGGAACTGCTTTGACTCCCTTGGGACTGTGGGGTTACGTGAAACACGGAGAGACTGGACCACCTGGGACCCGACACATATTTGGGTTTCACGTTTCGTCGGCGGGTTGGGCTGGACAAGCCGCAACAACCTCCCGGCGGGGGTTCGGATGTCTCTCTGTGCACTAAGGAGCCAGGTCTCTGGGCGGTTCTGTGCGACATCGCCCAGTCCCGTTTGAACATGAGACCTCAACCTCGGGGTGGGGGGGCATTTGGTAGGACAGACTCAGCTGGATAATTGGGGGAGAAGCTTCACTGGCCTGACAGGGGGATGGGGGGTCACTGGAGATCGCCTTTCTCCTCTCTCCCCACCTCTCTTCCTCCCTAACTGGTCTCTCACTGCTGCAATCCTGGAGGGCTTCCTGTGGGAGGCCTCTCCTGTGCCCTGCCCAGCTCCTTCTTTTGAATCCTGTTCAATTGTGGGGAAAGGCACAGCCAGAGGTGGGGGAGCTCTGGGGGGCAGTTTGATGGGGAGGGAAAGGGGGCAGAAACTGCTCCCAGGGTCCAAATTTCCTTCAACCCTGAGGTCTGCCTGTGCTCATCTGTCTGATGGCTTCTCTCTCTCCCTCTCATCCCTGCCTCCCTCCTCTCCTTCCTGTTTTGCCTCTCCTTGTCTCTGTCTCTGATTTCATCTCTCTCTCTCTCTCTCTCTCTCTCTCTCTCTCTCTCTTGTTTTTGTTTTCTGTTTGATATCTCCATCGGTCCCTTTTGCTCTCTGTCTCTGCCTTTCTTTGTCTCTGTTTCTGCATCCCTGTCCTCTCTGCCTGTCTTGTTCTATTTCCATCTCGGTGTCTTTGTCTCTCTCTTCTCCCCACCTCTCTCCGCATCTCCTTTCCCTATCTCTGTCTCTCTCCACAGTCAAAAAAGCCAAGTTTGATGGTGCCCAAGGTAAGTGGCCTCTATTCCTGCCCTGTCCTGTGTCGTCTGTCTGTCTGTGTCTTGGAGACATAGGGGAGGGCGGCGGAGCCAGCGACAGGGGACTTGGGCTGCCTGTCTGCTGAGCATCACAGAGTCTCAGACCTGGCTTGTGATCCCAGAGTCTCCCCAGCCATCCCCTGGAGAATCCAGTGGAGGAGGGGCTCACCCTGAGCCAACAGCCCTTCCCAGGATCCTAAGAGACAGGCTGGGACTCCTAGAGCAGGCTACAGGTGGGAAAAGTGAGGCTCGGAGAGGCGAAGGGAATTTCTTATTGTCATTTAAACAAAATATTTTTTAATGTTTACTTATTTCTGAGACCGAGAGACACAGAGCATGAGTGGGGGAGGGGCAGAGAGAGAGGGAGACACAGAATCCGAAGCAGGTTCCGGGCTCTGAGCCGTCAGCACAGAGCCCGACGTGGGGCTCGAACCCACAAATTGTGAGATCATGACCTGAGCCGAAGTCGGTCGCTCAACTGACTGAGCCACCCAGGCGCCCCTTACTGTCATTTTTGTTCCCCTCTCCAGGGCCTCAGTCCTCCCATCTGAAAAACCAAAGCTATTGAACGTAGTCATTTCTAAGCAGCTAGATTAGGCACCCCCAAATCCCACAAGGCCCTTCCCTTATGCTCTGAGGGACTGGGGCGGGGGAGGGGCTCTGGGGGTCAGCCTGGGCTGTAGGCACAGAAACAGCTCCGTCTATTGGACCTGGTGATTGGACCGTGGCCCCAAGCACACGGAGACCCCGGGGGATTATAAGAGGGTCGTCTAGAGCTTGGGTAGGGGCATGGGGACTCCCTGGGCCCCTGTGCTGACCCCTGCTCTCACCACTGCAGAGAAATTCAACACGTATGTGACCCTGAAGGTGCAAAATGTCAAGAGCACGACCATCGCGGTGCGGGGCAGCCAGCCCAGCTGGGAACAGGATTTCATGTTGTGAGTCTGCAGTGACTGAGGTAGCAGGGCCTGTCGCCTCGCTTGCTGGTCCCACAGAGCGAGCCGGACACCTGGGTGTTGTCTGGGACTCCGCTCCCTCCTCCCGAGGCCCCGCGCCCAGCCATCGGCTTAGCCTCTTGATCTCCGAGGCCACCAGCCAAGTCCCCGCCGCCCGCCAGCCTCCGCCCCTGGCCTCCTGCTGCTGCCCGCCTCCTGCCTCCCGGCAATCTGTTCTCCTCCAGGCAGCCAGGGGGATATTTTTAAAACTGCAAATCACATCCTGTCACTCTCTGAACTTGCCCATGGCTCATGGTTTGTGAACCTCAGAACAAAACCCACACTCTTCTCCCTAGCACCCCCTTTCCCGGCCCGGCCCCTGTGATCTCCTGCCACTATCTGTCTCCATCTCTTCTGGCTCAGCTTGTTCCTGCCCCAGGGCCTTTGCACTTGCTCTTCTCTCCTCTCCTCCACCGCTCCCACTGGACCTGGCAGGCTCCATCTTGTCCTTTGGGTCCCACCGGTGTCACCTCCTCAGGGAAGCCCTCCCTGACCACAGCCCCAAGCTTCAGTTGGAGGGCAGTTTCAGGTCTAGCCACCAAGTGTTATTTTAGTCATTTGTGTCATTTCTTTTCCTTTTTTTTTTTACATTTTTTTAATGTTTATTTATTCTTGAGCGAGAGACAGAGACAGAGACAGAGCCTGAGTGGGGGAGGGGCAGAGAGAGAGGAAGACACTGAATCCGAAACAGACTCCAGGCTCTGAGCTGTCAGCACAGAATGCGACACGGGGCTCGAACCCACAAACCGTGAGATCATGGCCTGAGCCAAAGTCAGACGCTCAACCGACTGAGCCACCCAGGAGCCCCGTATGACACTCCATCTTCTCTGACGATGACCAACAAAGTACCAGGCCCCCTTCTAAGGCTTTGATGAAATCAAACCTCCCCCCCCCCACCACACACACACACACACACACACACACACACAAGCCTGGGAGGGAGGGCGCTATTTCAATCCTCATTTTACAGATGAGGCAGAGGCTGGAGAGGCAAAGCGACCTGTTCAGTGTCACACAGCTCATACCTTGCAGAGCTGGGATTTGGACCCAGGCAGCCCTCAACCCCCCGAGCAGAGCCTGACTGGGGATGAGCAGTGGTGGAGGCCATGAGAGAACCCAGAATTGGGACCCTGGAGCAGAGGAATTTGAGGAAAGAATGAGAGTTGCAGGTTCCAGGGAAGATGTGGAAGAGGAGAGACAGTGTGGTCCCCAACCCCCTGGAAACCAGTCACTGAACGGCCAGGTCACAGATACACTCAAGGAGAACAGTCCTCGAGACAAATCTCTGGTAGATTGGTAAATTCAGTGAAGGGGGACATTCCCCAAGGTTTTCCTCCCAATCTGCTATTTCCAGGGTGGGTCCTGCGAGAAAAGTGCTTAGAGGGGGTATCATTCATATTCTCAGGGTTGTCCCCATATGATTGGATGGAGGTGACATTGGGAAGGAGAGAGGCATCCTGAATGCCCTTATCCTGGGGTAATAGGGAGCCACAGAGAGTGTTTGAGCCTCTTCCTCCCTTAGCCAGTACTCTCTGGGCCTGAGGGCTCCAGGAAGGGCCAAGGGAGTTGGGGGTTCAGGAGAGGTGATACCTTCCCGGGTTAAAATTCTGGTTCTGCTGTGATACCCTGAGCATGTAACTTAACCCCTTGGCCTCAGTTTCCCCTCTGTAAAACAAGGATTACTGTGTTACCTTCCTGGTAGGCCTCATCCAGGCCTGGGGTTGAATTCCAGTTGGCTGTGTGTCCTAAGATAAGGCAGGTGAACGGACTTTTCCGAGACTTCACCCCTCACTCCTACCCCTTCATGCCCCTCCCCTCTCTCCACAGTGAGATCAACCGCCTGGATTTGGGGTTGACGGTAGAGGTGTGGAACAAGGGTCTCATCTGGGACACAATGGTGGGCACCGTGTGGATTCCCCTGCGGACCATCCGCCAGTCCAACGAAGTGAGTGGTGGGTCAAGGGTTGGGGAAGAGCGCCTTGGAGGGGCCCAGAGGCCCGTGGCCTGAACACGACGGACGCGTATCTCCATCCGCCAACAACGTTTGTGATGGTGACTCCAAAGTCACTAGGGTCTAAACTTCCATCTTGTTGCTCTGTCTTTCTCCCTGTGCAGCCAGGGACGGCTGCTGGAGGATCTCCGTTACGTCTGCTTTGCTATCAAGGGAAGAAAAGGTGGCCAGGGAGGGGGCTCACCCTCTCGGTTAAGGGCCTCATCTGGAAGAGGCTCACCGCACTTCGCTCATAGCCTATTGGCTAGAACTTAGTCGAGCGGACCCTTAGCTGCAAGGGAGTCTGGGAAATGTAGTCCTAAGCTACATGGGCCGTGGCCTTGCTGAAGATGTATTCCGATGGAAGAGAGAGAAGGGACACATTGTGGGTAATGAGCACTTTGTGCGGGGCGAAGGCTGCACCAGCCCCGGAGGCGGTAGACCGTAAGCTTGGCCTCCTCCCTGGCCTCCTGGCCTTAAGCCTCACCCCTTCCCCTCCGCCCCTTCATGCTGAACCCAGGGGGATCTTACCACCCCGGGACCTTTTCTTGCTATCTCTGCCCATCTCCTTTGGGAGGCCTTTTTTTTTTTTTTTTCTTTTTAACCCTTATTCATTTTTAAAAGACAGCGCACGAGCAGGGGAGGGGCAGAGAGAGAGGGAGACACAGAATCCGAAGCAGGTCCCGGGCTCTGAGCTGTCAGCACAGAGCCCGACACAGGGCTTGAACCTACAAACCGTGAGACCATGACCGGAGCTGAAGTCGGACGCTTAACCGACTGAGCCACCCAGGCGCCCCAGGCACTGGGAGGCCTTCTTGATGGCACTTGCCTACATTGCCAGCCTCAGCTCCCCCCACACCCCAACCTCCACCCTTTATGGGCCCCAAAGACGGCCTCTGAACCTTTGCACATGCTGTTCCCTGGGCTTCATCTATCCTCTCCATCACCCTCTAAGCCCAGCTCCGATGTCCTCTCCTCCAGGAAGTCTTCCCTAACTTCCCTCGGGATGCCCCTGCCCCCTTCCCTTCCTCTGGCTTTGCCCTTGACTCTCTGGGCTGGAGGTGCCTGTGTCTGGCTCTGTCTCCTGTGACGGCGGGTCTGGTTTGTTCGCTTGGGGTGGGGGTCCTCCCCTGGCTGGGCTTCAGGGCTTTTATTCGAGGCAGGGGCCACATACGCCTCATCAGAGATGAGGAATAGCGACGCGAGCTTCAGACCCCCGCTACCTGGCCCCACAGGGCCTTCTCTCTGCGTCCTTGACCTACCGCGTGGCCCTGGACTGGGACCTTCTCTCTGAGTCTCAGTTGCCTCATCTGTAAAGTGGGGCACGACCCTTGCTCTCGGGGTAAGAGTGAGGTGAGGCGAAGGGGATCTTCTGTGAGAGTAGGGGGCCCACTGGCCGGCGTGCGGCGGATCCCTGCTCCACCCTGTGTCACTTTGGGCCCTGTCACCCCATCCCAACCCCCAGGAGGGCCCTGGAGAGTGGCTAACACTGGACTCTCAGGTCATCATGGCGGACAGCGAGATCTGCGGCACCAAGGACCCCACCTTCCACCGCATCCTCCTTGACACCCGCTTCGAGCTGCCTTTAGGTGAGTGTGGGGGGCACAGGGCCCTCCTCAGGCCCAGGAGAACGGCCAGGCCTGGGTGGCTTCAGGCCGCCCTTCGTTCTGAAGATGAAGTTTCCTCTCTCCAGAAGAGAGAGTTTTGCAGGTGCAGCGAGGCAGCGGGCCATGTGTCTGCCGTGCGCAGAGCACGTCCCAGGCCCTCTAGGTCACCAGCAGGCAGCCAGTTGCTTCTTGACCCATGGGGCTTGGGTCTGAGCTGTGCTGGGCTGGTCCTTGGTCAGCTGGGGATACGAGGAGAGACAGAGTCAGAGAGACGTGTGGAGATAAACAGAGACAGAGACACAGAGAAGCCCCTCTTTCCGAGGACCCGTGGCTCCCCGACCCTTGTGACGCCACGAGCTTCTCCTCGGCCACCCACCGTTCATTCCCAAGGCTGCCTGGGGGGGGGGGGCGGGGGAGGGATGGGAGCTCGCCCTGTTCTCCCTTCCTCTTCCTCCACCCCCTTGAGACCAGCCCCTGGGCCTGCAGGGTGCACTGGGTGAAGGCTGAGGGGCAGGGCGGGCTTCCAGACTCACAGCCGGGGCTCCGCTTCCAGACATCCCTGAGGAGGAAGCGCGCTACTGGGCCAAGAAGCTGGAGCAGCTGAACGCCATGCGGGACCAGGATGAGGTGAGCGTTGGAGGGGGCGGGGGGGGGGGGGACGACGACTCTGTTCTTCTTGCGTCTGTCTCTCTGTCTCCCCACGTGCTCTTCTCTCTCCACTGGTCTCCCCATGTCTGCGTCCCTAACTGGACTAAATCGGCGACTCATTTGGTCCCGTCTCAAAGCAGGGATGGCATTGAGGGGCATACGGTCCCCCAACGACCAACTGATTTCAATCGGCTCAAGTCCTGCCCTTGCCAGACGCCCTCGAGGAGACACGGGGGCCCTGCGGCAGTTCGTACCTCCGCTTTCCGCCCCACACCCCTCAACTCCTTGGGTCACCCGTTCGGACTTTCTTCAAAGTCCTCCTTCCCCCACTAGCTCTGGCCTCTGTACCCCTGTTGTTTCTTTAATTTTTAATTAAAAAGATTTTTTTTTGAAAGTTTATGTATTTTGAGAGAGAGAGAGAGTAGGGGAGGGGCAGAGAGACAGAGAGTAGGGGAGGGGCAGAGACAGAGAGTAGGGGAGGGGCAGAGAGAGAGAATAGGGGAGGGGCAGAGAGAGAGTAGGGGAGGGGCAGAGAGAGAGAGTAGGAAAGGGGCAGAGAGAGAGAGTAGGGAAGGGGCAGAGAGAGAGGGAGAGAGTAGGGGAGGGGCAGAGAGAGAGGGAGAGAGTAGGGAAGGGGCAGAGAGAGAGAGTAGGGAAGGGGCAGAGAGACAGAGCATAGGGGAGGGCAGAGAGAGAGAGAGAGAGTAGGGGAGGGGCAGAGAGAGAGAGGGAGAGAGAGTAGGGGAGGGGCAGAGAGAGAGAGGGAGAGAGATGGAGACTCCCAAGCAGGTTCTGCACTGTCAGCGCAGAGCCCGACGCGGGGCTCGATCTCACAAACCGCGAGATCGTGACCTGAGCCGAAGCCGGACGTGTGTCCGTCAGAGCCACCCAGGCGCCCCTGCCCCCCTGTTCTTCCGTGACATTCCCCGTCTTCTTCGTGGCTCTGCGTCATCACCGCGCAAAGAGCCACTGAGGTCCAGAAGAACAGCCTTCCGAAGGCGAAGGCAAGGAAGAAACCGCGCGCAAGACCAGAGCTCTGTCCCGCGGGAGGTGGAGCCCAAAACGGGCGACACTCACAAGTTAACCGTATTTGTCCAGCCTCATGTCTCGTCTTCTTTATTCCGCTCCCTGCCTCGGTTGCCCCCACGTCTATTTGTTCCTTTCTCTCATCCGTGTTTCTTTTTGCTGTCGCGTCTCTGTTTCTCACTCTGTGTGTGTGTGTGTGTGTGTGTGTGTGTGTGTGTGTCTTTCTCTGTGGACATCTGCATCCTCCTCCTGCAGATGGAGGGGATTTGGGAAGCCGCGGGCGGGGGTCAGAATGGAACAGAGCAGAGGGCCATCTTGGTCCCCTGGCTTCTGTCCCTTCCTGAGAGGCACCCTCTCTCCTTCCCTCCCTCTCAGTATTCGTTCCAAGATGAACAAGACAAGCCTCTCCCCGTCCCCAGCAACCAGTGTTGTAAGTATCTCTCGAGTCCTCCCTGGGCATCAGCTGAACCCTCGTCCCTCCCCCACCCGGGGCTGTCCTGTGTCACGGGCCACTCCCCTCCAGAGGACAGGTCCTAAGAACGTACGATGCCTGCTCACGGTGCAGTGGAAAGAAAAGACCTGGGACCTGAATGCGAGTCCTGCCTTGCTGTGTGGTCGCAGGCCTGCCGGTGTCCCCCTCGGATCCACAGAGCCCCTCTCTGTGAAAGAGGGCATCTGACAGTGCCTTCAACCCTGAGGCCTATTGGAAGGACGCAGAGGAGTCCTTCTAGAGACTTGAAAAACCCTTGGCAGACCCTTTCGTGTCACTCGCCGGTCCACTGCACCGCATCTGTTGATGGCAATGACAGTCCCGTGCCTCTGACCGCTGCCCCTCCGTCGAGGCTGAAGTCTGCAGGGGGGTTTATCCTCCTTGGCCTTACGGAGACTCAGATGCACCCAGGCCAGTCGCGCCTGGGCCAAGGAGATGTCTCTCTCCTAAAAGTGCCCTCCGAGTCCTCTGGAGTGGGGAGAAAGGGACAAATCATACAGTCTCAGGGCAGAACCCCACCCGTGGGACTTTGCCCCCCCCCACACCTTTCAACCTCTTTCTCCTTCTCAATCCTGCTCCCCCTTCCCTCTTTCGCCCCCCCCCCCAGTCTCCCCTGGATGCGTTGTCGACCCCCCATATGCCCAGGATGGTAACCACGAAGTGGAGGGGCTGGGGGGGCCTGCACTTGGGGGACCTCATTTCTTGGGGCTGCTATCGAGAAACCCTTTGACTTCCCTACCTGGGGAGGGGTCATCACCGCCCTGAGGAAATTACAACCCCCCCTCCCTGGTGGCGACCGGGGTCACTGAAGGGTTGGGGTGGGGACAGCATCAGGCAGGAGCAGATAGGTGACTCCTGGACAGGTGGACTGAAGCAAGGGGTGGGTTCAGTTTGGGAATGGAGACTTACCTTACCCCTCAGCCTCTACCTCCAAGTTCTTTTGGGAACAGTTTGTCGCCTCCGTTTCATGGAGGAGGCAGCCCGGTGTCAGGATTCTGGCCCGAAGCATTTTTCCCAAGATGCTGGGGGACGCTGGGGTTGAGGGGATGGGGGGAAATGTGATTCTCTCCCCGGTCCTGATGCTCAGAAGCTGTGTGACTTTAGGCTGCTCACTCTACCTCTCTGAGCCCTATGCCTTCACCTGTCAAACGAACAGAATTATTAAACCCCACCCAATGGCGGGGCGGGGGGGGGGGGTTGGTGGTGGTATTTCGGAGTGTAGGATTTCCAGTCCAGGGTTTCTTTCCTTGTTTGCCGGAAGGGGGAGGGCAGGAGTGGGAGTGCTGACTCCAGCGCTCAGGGTGGTAAAACCCTGGGCCCGAATGTCCCCTTTATCACTTCCTGGCTGAGCCTGTGGCCTCTTTGAGGGATGCGGTTACCCCACCTCGATGACCGAAGGCAGCACAAATGTCAGGGGGGTTAGAGCGATATTCTGAGGAGACGCTCGGGGCAGGAGGGGATCGAAGTCCTGGGGTGGGAGGAGGAGAAGGGGAAAATGAGGAGGATGGGGAAGTCCCCCTCCCCGTGCCCCCCCTCTGCCTGCTCCTTTTTATTATCTCTGCCCCTTCTCTTTGTAGGCAACTGGAATTATTTTGGCTGGGGTGAACAGCACAGTAAGTACTCAGCTTGATGTTCTGCGAGGCCACGGGGAGGTGGGGGCCTTGGCAACCCTGAGGCCCCCCTGCGCGACCGCCAGGGCATCAGGGAGCCGGTGGCTGGGGGGCCTGAGGACTGATAAGACCCCGCCTGTGCCCTCCTGTCCCTGACCATTAACGTCTGTCTCGAGGGTCCTGCTCTGCTCGCTCGGGAGCGGGCACCATTACCCGGGTGGAGGGATTCAGCCGGGAGGAGTGGGCATTTCGACCAGAGACCTGTCTGTCTCCAGCTGGGCACTGTGACCCCTTCCCCCCTGTTCCCCGTGTATAACGTCATCTCCTCTCCTGTGACTCCTTCCTCTCTTTTGTCTCCCCACCTTCCTCCCCCGCCCCAGTGTCACTCAGAGGGGGGGTAGGTATGGGGGGAGAGGGTCTTTGAAAGAGCAGCTGGGCAGGGAACCCCGGGCACGGATCACTCCAGAGACCTCAGCCCCCAAAGGCCCTTGCCATCTTCCTCCAATTTAACCCCGGGGGAAGGAGACCAGCCTTCCCCTCCCCCAACAACTGGGTGCCCATTTACCTCCCCAAGGAATAGCTCCCTTTCCTCCATGTCTTGCCCCTTCCAGAAAAATCCAGGCTTATAGCCTGAACGTGAATCTCCCTCCTTCCCTTTACCCCACCAACTAGGAACGCCTCCACCAGTGCCCATAACCTGACGGCCAGACCCCGCTCCCCCCTTCCCTCCGGGACCAGGGGAAATGTTTACCGCTACTTTGATCCGGAACAATTTGTCAAAAACCCATTTAGCCAGAAAAGCCATTCGGCAAGCAAGAGGGCCCGGCACCAACCAGTTTGCCACAGACAAACGGCACGGTCGACAAACAGAGATATTTTTGGTTAAAACCAACGTGGCAAAAGCTGATCGCTGGGTCAAGAGGCGCAAAGACGGGGCGCCTGGGTGGCGCAGTCGGTTAAGCGTCCGACTTCAGCCAGGTCACGATCTCGCGGTCTGTGAGTTCAAGCCCCGCGTCAGGCTCTGGGCTGATGGCTCGGAGCCTGGAGCCTGTTTCCGATTCTGTGTCTCCCTCTCTCTCTGCCCCTCCCCCGTTCATGCTCTGTCTCTCTCTGTCCCAAAAATAAATAAAAAATGTTGAAAAAAAAATTTAAAAAAAAAAAAAAAAAAAAAAAAGAGGCGCAAAGACAATCGGGCCAGTTGGTCGAAACACAAGTGGCTGAAAATGCCTCTCTGGGCAAGCAGGCAATTCGGTCAAAAACCATGTGGGAGGAAGCGAAGTCAGGGTGGTAGCAAAACAAAACAAAACAAAACCAAAAAACCCAAACCAACAGAAAGCAATTTGCCCCCCAAAACTGGACCATGTGTCTGGAAAAACAAACAAACAAACAAACAAACAAACAAACAAACACCATTTGCCGACTACACCCGCAGCGTCAGGCAGTTTGGCCGGAAGCGTCTTGGCCTGGTCCGGGACAGTTGGGCAGAAGGGATGCCGGTTTGGTTAGAGGCTCTACACCCAGAAAACTGGGTAGCGAACAAACTGGTCAAAGGAACAATTCGGTAACGTTGGCAACTCGTCCAGAATTCCACGGGGACACTCTGTCCGGATTTCAGATCCCCGGCTTCAGGCCTCCGTGGCCTCACAGTTATACCCTGATGCGTGTAGACCTGAGCCGTGGAAATTCACATCTGCCTCTGCCTAAAATGCGAGCACTGATGGCACCCAGCACATCAGATGGTGGCCGCTTACGACAGGGACAGGATAAAAAGCTTGTAGGTCACAGTGGCCCGAGTCAGATGAGAAACCAGGAGGCCAGAGTGACCTTGATGAGGCTGGCTTTGCTCGCGGAGAATGAATTCAAGGTTTCTCAGAAGGCAAATTAACTTAGGGAATGAATCCAAATAGGTTTTTACATGAAGGATGAACTTGATTTTTTTTTAACGTTTGTTTATTATTGAGAGACAGAGAGAGACAGAGCACGAGCGGAGGAGGGGCCGAGAGATGGGGAGACACAGAATCCCAAGCAGCTCCAGGCTCCGAGCTGTCAGCACAGAGCCGGAGGCGGGGCTCGAACCCACGCACCTTGAGATCACGACCTGAGCCACCCAGGCGCCCCCCTCCCCACCGTTCACCCCATTTTATAAAAAAATGGACCTATTTGTCAAATACATAGAAACAGACACGATTAGCTGGGGGGAAAATTAGGAGATTAAAATAATAAGGCGAGAAAAATATACAAACATCCGGAACACGAGCAAAGAAACCTAAAGGCATTAAAAAGGGGCAAATCACCCCTCTTGGCATTTAATACCACCGGTCAATTCATGCCCTGGGCCACCTAATCTGGGCTTTCATTTCTTTTCTTTTGCAGCCCATTTGTTTTCAAGGGTTGCCTTTTAAATAAATTGAGTCTCTACTGTCCTAACCACAATCTCGCATCCTTCGACGCTGTTTTTTTTTTTTTTTTATCAAGGGAAACAAACCAAACTAAAATGCCCTTTAATGCTTATAAAACACTTGAAGTTCAGCACTCTGCCCTGTTCCATTCAGCCGTAGATTCTGGGTGCGCGATGGTCTTGCCTAAGAATCGAAGAATCTGACCTAAGAATGTAATCCTTTTCGAGGGCTATAGTATCGTCAGCCCCCATGTTTGTTCCCACACGTGTGAGCTCAGATCTAGGAACCCCATCCTCGGACATCGAGAAATCTCTGAGGGTTAAAGGAAATTGATACTCCAACCTTGTCCCCCTGATCTCCCTCTGAACGTCCCCCTGAGTATTTGTGTGACTTCTCTTATGGGAAGGGAAGCTCACTGCCTGATGGAAAAACTCATTGTGCTTTCAGAAAGCCTGCTCTTTAGCCAAGTCCGTGCTCACGTTTGAGCCGAAGGACACCCTCCAATTTGCCCCTGTCCCCCTCACATTATAGGACCTACGTTGGACCCCAGACTAGGAGTCCAGTCTGGCTGGCAAAGCAGGGTTTTCACCTCCCTTATCCTGCAGCCTCTACTTCTGTTAACGTGACCCGAGATCCTGCATTCATTCTGGCAATGATCCCTCTTCTTGGGTTAGCAGACAGCGAAGACTCCCTAAGTCTGAGAGACTGTGTTGGCCTCCATTGGACGCCCTCTCTCTCCCTCCCCTCCTCACCCTCTCCCCTCCCCTCCTCTCTCTTCCAGATGATGACCCTGACAGCGCGGTGGACGATCGCGACAGCGACTATCGCAGCGAGACAAGCAACAGCATCCCGCCACCCTATTACACCACATCCCAGCCCAATGCCTCAGTCCACCAGTATTCTGTCCGTCCACCACCCCTGGGCTCCCGGGAATCTTACAGTGACTCGATGCACAGTTATGAGGAGTTCTCCGAGCCGCGGGCCCTCAGGTAGCCACGGTGCTCGAGAAGGGGATCCGTGTGTGTGCCTGTGCGTGTATCTGGCTCTGGGTCCCAGAGTGGGGACAGGAGTAGAGGACCCGGGGGAGCTGGGGGTGGAGGTCAGCGGGTCCAGGAAAGCAGCATTCTTGTAGGGTAGTAGAGCCCTTTCTTTACGCTAAACCTTGTAAGAAGATCTCACGAGCTTGGTCAAAGGGGGTGTGCTTTGGCTGACGAAGGGGAGCTGAGTCAGGAGGCCCCCCCCGAGCGGTGCCCCTGAGATGTGGGGGTGCCTGGGCGCTCCCTTTAAGGGCGCTGCTGATTTTGGAAAGAGTCTCCCAGCAAGCAGCCGGCTGGTGGTCCTGGCGTGGTCCTGCCCTGACGGCCCGTCCCTCGGGAGCTGCCCCTGCGCGCTCCGGCCTCTACCGCTACCCCCTCGAAAGTCGGCTGGCCCTAGACCTGTCCGACAGGCGGGCCACGCCACTGCCCGGTGCGGGGCGCTGGTCTCCAAGCCTGTGAGGCTGAGAGTCGTGCCTGCCGTGCCTGCCGTCCTTCCGCGCCGACCCGATCACCCAGCCCTGGTTGCCGAACAAAACTGTGATGCATGGGATATTAAACGGATCGCACGTTTGTAAAGCGCCTAGAGGGGCGTCTGAACGTGCCACGTAGTGACTGTTGTGTCGACAGCACAAACAATACCGTTTGGAGCTAACTGGGTGCCCCGTGGGTGCCCCGTGATTTTTGGCTGTGGGTCTTTTTCCGAACTACCTGCTCTCCCCAGAATACGGTTCCCCCTTTCAAGCCTCACTCCCATTCATTTGCATACCCAAGCTGGCTCAGGCTGACGCGATTGCGGGAACAAAGTTTCAACGGGGTCGGAAACAGCCGAGAGGAGAGTCAGAGACCAAATGTTAGTGAAAAGGAAAGGTCTGCCCTTGGAGAAAGAGAGCGGGGCAGTGGCCATAGCATCCTACCCAGAGAAAATGCCAGAAAGGGTTGGCTGGGAGAAGTCTGCCTACCGTGAGCATTCCTGGGACAGGATGGAGGGGGGAGGAGTCGGGGTAAGAGGAACCCTCTCCTCTTGTGCTTTGGTCAGGCCACACAGGAGTGAGGGGAGACCCTCCAGAAGCAGGGGGGAGGGGAGGATGTAGAGGTAGAAACAGCTTGCATTCCCCTGAGAGTGACTCAAGCCACGCTCCCTGGCCATCCTGGCCGTGCTGCCTGGTGCTGGATGATCCGAGAGGCTGGGGACACCGAGCCGGACCCAGACATTCCATCCCACAAGCCAGGGCTTGGCTGGAAGGAGGGGCAGGGCGGGACACTCTAGCAGTGGGGAAGGGTAGGGAGGACTTCCCGGAGGAAGGTGCCTGCCAGATAGCCCCAGAAAGGATAAATGAGAAGTCCGAGGAAGAGAATTTCAGGCAGAGGAAACAGCTCAGCCACAGGCTGGGGATCAGGTCCCAGATCATGATCAGGAAGGCCCTTGGGTGGCCAACTCAGGGGCATGGGAGCCAGGGGAGTCATCTGAGGGGGGTGAGAGCCGTGTTACGACTCAGTACTTCAGAGCCAGGATGGGAGGATGGCCCCAAAGACGAGCCTGGGGCAACTTAGGCGGCGCCTGAGGTCGTAGGTGGACGCATCCAGGCCTATGCTGGGATTCCAGTCCTGGGCTGCCCCCCTCCCCAGGGACCCTAGAATGTGCCGGGATGGACTTCAGGGTTATTCATCAGCAGAGGGAGCTTGAAGTCCTTTTCAGCCAAGTAATACTTGATCCCTCACCTGTCCCCTGCCATCTACAAGGTGGGCCACTAGAAAGCAATCACCTAAATGCATAAACTAGCAACCAATGGCGAGAGGGAGAGACTCCCATTTTGGTCCCTACAGCATCCCTGGAGCTGGCTGGGGAGAGGGGTCCCGGTCCTTGAGAGCAGAGGAAGTATTTAAGACAAGGAATGATGTTTGTTGAGTGACTGAGTGAATGATTAGAAGGGGGACGAGTGGTGGCCCATGCGTCATGCTGCCTGCCCTCAAGCAGGGCTAGGTGTTCCTTCCTAGTCATGTCCAGCATGACCCGGGGCGCACCTAAGGACCCGACTTGGCGGGAGGGTGGGGAAACTCACTCAAAGACAACATTTCAATGGGCACCAAAAGAGACTCTGGAAGGGTGTTCCTGGAAGAGGGCACAGCAAGGGCAATGGCTCAGAGGTGGGCACTGATGCAGGGGCTCTGGAGGAACAGTGAGAAAGCCAGTGTGGCCGGAGCAGGGGGGAGAGAGATGGGAGCACGGAGGGAGATGAGGTAGGGAGGCTGGAGGGTTTGGGCCACCCTGGGGTGTAGGGCAGGGCCCAGATTTTATACCAAGGGCTCTAAGGAGCTACGGCAGGTTTTAGAACAGGGACGTAAGTGCCTGCATCTATGATTTGAAAAAGCCCCTCTGTGGTTTCCATGGGAGGCGAGTGCTGTCGGGGACAGGAGGGGACGTTGGGGCAGCATCTAGATTCGGGGACATCAGGAGCCATGGCCAGGTTCGAGCTGCAGAAGCACTAAATCTCCCAAGACTGGAGGTGAGGCACTGATTGGGGTCCCCAGCACATCGGAGGGGCGCAAGGACAGGAGCGGCGCCCTGCGGGTTCTCCAGGCTGGGGTTTCCCAGGTACCCGGGGCAAGGCCAGGTGCCCCGTAGGCGCTCCTCCGCCAGTGCTGAGTGAATGACCCGGTGGTGGCGCCTGCGTGACGGGCGCGGGGGGGTGGGGGGGGCGCGGGCGGTGGCTCGGGGGTGCCTCCCCGGCTGAGCCCTGGCTGGTCCCCACAGCCCCACCGGCAGCAGTCGCTACGCCTCCTCGGGGGAACTGAGCCAGGGCAGCTCACAGCTGAGTGAGGACTTCGACCCGGACGAGCAGAGCCTGCAGGGCTCCGAGATAGAGGACGAGCGGGACCGGGACTCCTACCACTCGTGCCACAGCTCGGTCAGCTACCACAAGGACTCGCCGCGCTGGGACCAGGATGAGGAGGAGCTGGACGAGGAGCTGGACGAGGAGCTGGAGGACTTCCTGGAGGAGGAGGACGAGGAGGACGAGGAGCTGGAGGAGGAGGAGGAGCTGCCTGACGAGGAGGAGGAGGAGCTGGAGGAGGAGGAGGAGGTGCCGGATGACATCCGGAGCTACGCCCAGCGGGAGGAGGTGGCCGTGGCTGAGCCCAAAGACTTCAAGCGTGTCAGCCTCCCACCGGCCGCAGCTGAGAAGGAGGATAGGCCTCCGGCCGGGCCTGCTGAGGCCCCCGACGTGGCCAAGGCGGCCCCTGGGCCAGCCGCACTGGAGGAGGTGCCCACAGCGGAGCGGGCCCCTGAGCCGGAGCCCCCCAAGTCTGAGGAGAGGTAATGGGAGGGGGCCAAGGGGCTGTCGCGGGGGCCAAGTGGCGCTGTGATGGGGTCAGCATGGACCCGGGGAATGCAGGGGAGGGTGTCGCAGGGTCACGGCCGGGAAAGCGGAGGGGGCACTGAGGCCTGTCAGAAGGGCTACAGGTGGACCACTGTGTCTCTGCAGGGCCAGAGAGGCCACGCAGGGCTTGACATCGCTCGGAGGGCGGAGGGTGAAGGGAGGGCCGGTCCTGGAGCCTCACGATGCCCCTTGCCTCAGTTTCAGGCGACGAGAGGATGAGGAAGGCCAGGAGGGTCAGGGCTCCGTGTCCAGGGCCAAGGCCAACTGGCTTCGAGCCTTCAACAAAGTGCGGTTGCAGCTGCAGGAGGTGAGTGACAGCTGCAGCCCAATGCCCAGACCTGCTGGCCCGCTTCCCCACCGCTCCCATACCCCATCCACCTGCGTCCCTTTCCAGGCCCTGCCCACACCTGCCGTGGCCCGCCCGCGGACAGCGTGGCCACGCCCACTGCCCCCGGACACACCCCCCGTCCCCCACGGCTTCGCTTCGCCTTCTTACATCCTGGTCTTTCTATGGCTCCGCCCACCCCAACCTGGCCCCACCCACACCTGCCCGCCTCCCGGCCTCACCGTCCCGGCCCAGCCCCTGTCCAACCTGACCCCTCTCTGGCCCTGTTTGCACCTTGACTTCATCTGTCTCCAGAAGGGCCCTTCCCTGGTCTCCCATGACTGCCTGCCCTCCCCCCCCCAACCAGCTGGCCCCACCAAGGCCCGGCCCAGCCTCCCTCGTGCCCACCTGGGATTTCTGAGGAGGGAGGAAGGAGAGGTGAGCTGGAACCTGGAGCCAGGTCACGGTTACAGCCATGTCAGAGTCAAGCTCATGGATAGGGATAGAGGTGAGGGAGAGGGAGAGAGGTCAGAGCGAGGGCAGCAGTCAGAGATCAGAGGTCTGGGTTAACACTGGGGTTAGGGAAAGGAATCAGTGCCTGGGATCACACTGGGTACCAGAGTCAGGGTTGGGGAAAGGTCTAAGGTCTGGTCAGTATCAGAGAAGGAATTAGGCGAAGGCATTAGCGTTAGGGTCAGGCAGCAGGATTGAGGCCCCTCATTTCTCTCTTCAATTGTTCAAGCCACCCTAGGCTGGGGACAGAGCAGTGTCATTATCCAGGGGGACCATTATCCAGGGGGTGAGGCTGTCAGTAGGATATCCTAAACAGACTCTCAAGGTCTTAGACCGTCAAATGTCAGAGCCACAGAAGTTTCCAATCGAATGTCTTATGTTTTAAAATTGAAATTTTTTGGGGCGCCTGGGTGGCGCAGTCGGTTAATCGTCCGACTTCAGCCAGGTCACGATCTCACGGCCTGTGAGTTCGAGCCCCGCGTCAGGCCCTGGGCTGATGGCTCGGAGCCTGGAGCCTGTTTCCGATTCTGTGTCTCCCTCTCTCTCTGCCCCTCCCCCGTTCATGCTCTGTCTCTCTCTGTCCCAAAAAAAAATAAATAAAAAAAGCGTTGAAAAAAAAAAAAATTGAAATTTTTTTTTTTTTACTAAGTTCTAAAAGCAAAGGGTAGAAAAGAATATGCAGTGTAAGGTCTATTGAATAACTTTCACTACGTCAGCAATTTGAATGAAAAATAAAAAACAGCAGCGACTCTTTGGTGGAACTCGTAATATGGCAAAAACCAAATAAACGTGGGCAGGCTCTGTGGGTCTCGTAGAAGGGGCGTAAAATGAATCCGAAGTAATCAGGAAAACTCCCTGGAGGAGGTGACACTTAAGGAGAAGTGATATCCAAAATGCTTCAACGATATTTCAGAAGAGTGCTGGACCCTCCCCACCCTTCTCCCACCATGCCACCCTTTAGTTGCATAGGAGGTAAGGGTGTCGGCTCTGGGTCTACCATGAGATCTGAAGGATCAATGGAGACAATAAATTTCATGTATTAAAAAAAAAAAAGGATCAATGGAGGCTGATCGGGTGCAGTAGGTGGGAGGGCGTATGAGCAAGTGACGCAGCTCAAGCAAAGGCCCTGGGGCACAAGACCAGATGAGCAGGTGAGGCCGGGAGAAGTTTAGAGAATGACAGAATCTTAACGAGTGTTTAAACCAACCCCCGAGAAGCCCAGGACTGTAGTGCACGGGCTCTTGTTGGAGATGATGCTAACACGTCCCCACGTTTGACGGACAAGGAGACCGAGTCCTACTGACGTGGGTGGTAGAGAGGAGCTCTTCTCTCCCCATTTTACAGATTGGGCAAACTGAGGCCCAGAGAGAGCTTAAGGACACACAGTGAGGACTAGGACCCGGGCCTCCTGACTCCCGGCCCAAAGAGGAGACAAAAGAGGGTGTGGAACCTACCTTGCTCTGGGGAGAGGCTGCCACACTGACCGTGTCTGTCTGTCTGTCTGTCACGCAGGCCCGAGGAGAAGGAGAGATGTCCAAATCCCTATGGTTCAAAGGCGGGTGAGTAACGGAGTCATGGGAGAAGGAGGAAGGAGGAAACTTTGAATCCAGAGCTCGAGACTGCTTTACATTGTAGCGTCAGCCCAGGGAGGATAGCCAGCGGTTCCGTGGAGACAGGGGACAGCTTGAGTGACAGATCGGGTGTAGCCCGACAGATGTAGCCACTAGCATAAGCATTCACCCCGGACAGAAGCCAAAGAGAGTCGCACATTGAATCCCCACAACACACCCATGGGAGGACCGCTACCCCTATTTTCCAGGTGGGGAAACTGAGTCCAGAGAGGTACGTGCCTTGCCCCAGACACTCGCGTTACCCAAGATCACTTCCTCCTAGAGAAATAAATGTAAGAGAGAGGAGAAGCCTGTGTCCTGCAGCGTCCCTCTGCAATCCCGGGGTGAAGTTGTTGATCTGATTCCGTTTTTAGACATCCCAGATTATGGCTACGGTTGCTGGCTCTTTCTTTAATGGTGACCGTTTCTTTAATGACAGTTATTTGGGCGTCCGTGGAGCCTTTTGTCCTATCTTTTTTTTTTTTTTCAACGTTTTTAATTTATTTTTGGGACAGAGAGAGACAGAGCATGAACGGGGGAGGGGCAGAGAGAGAGGGAGACACAGAATCGGAAACAGGCTCCAGGCTCCGAGCCATCGGCCAAGAGCCTGACGCGGGGCTCGAACTCACGGACCGTGAGATCGTGACCTGGCTGAAGTCGGACGCTTAACCGACTGCGCCACCCAGGCGCCCCAGCCTTTTGTCCTATCTAAGCGCTTACGCGGGCTTTTCTTCCTTCAGCGCCTGAGTGGAGAGGTTAGAAGATGTAAAAGATATTCTTAAACACTTATTTTTTATCTATGTTTGTATTTATTTTGAGAGCGAGAGAGCGCGCAAGCGGGGAGGGGCGGAGAGAGAGGGGAGAGAGAATCCCAAGCAGGCTCCATGCTGTCAGCGCAGAGCCCAACGCGGGGCTTGAGCTCCGGAAGCCGTGAGATCATGACCTGAGCTGAAATCAAGAGTCTGGTGCTTAACCAACCGAGCCACTCAGGTGCCCCTAAAAGATACTTTTTTTGCGTTTATCTATTTTTGATAGAGAGAGACAGAGCACAAGTGGGGGAGGGGCAGAGAGAGAAGGAGACACAAACTCCGAAGCAGGCTCCAGGCTCTGAGCTGTGGGCACAGAGCCCCTCGGGGCTCGAACCCACGCACCGCGAGATCATGACCTGAGCCGAAGTCGTACGCTTAACCGACGGAGCCACCCGGGCGCCCCTAAAAGATACTTTTAAAGTACACTAATGTTTTCAAGTAGCAGCAGGAAGGGTGACTGCCTTCCCTTGTGCGTCCTTTGCAAACAGAGGCGCGGAGACAGACGCTGTGACTCCCAGATGAGCCGGTGTCCTTGGGGGGAGCCCCGGAAGCTGGGACTGACATGGGGATGAACACGTGATCTATGGAGGAAATGCCCTCTAGAGCCGCGGGCGGGGTCAGGCTGGGGAGCCAAGCCCAGGTGTATTTTGGGAGTCACCAGGCCTCTGCCTGATCTTCCAGGCAGCACTGGAACATGGATGGCACCCCGGGGCTTGTCCAGAGTCACTGGCTGCCAGGCATCTCTCTCCCTGGCCAGTGGGAACCTTCTGGAGAAGAGCCACGCCTGAACCCTCTTAGGGATGTGGGCCCCTCCCAGTAAGGTGAATCCGTAAAGGCCACGGTAGCATCTCCCACAAAGTAGCTCATTCTGACCCACCAGCTACACCAAAGCTGTGTAGCCATCAGCTTCGAAATCACTCCTTCCAGGATCGACTTCAAGTATACATAGGTATTTTCTATTTTGAAATACCTATTTCAATCAGGTAGTGTCTTGTGAATATCTTAGTTTATTCAAACTTCCATTCAAACTTCCATTCAAATTGGGCAACAGCATCATCTCCCCATTTCCCAGGTGAGGAAGTTGAGGCCCGGAGTCGTCTTCATTTTCTGGGGCTGCCGTAACACACTACCGAATGGGCAGCTTAAACCAACAGGAGGATATTCTTTTTACAGTTCTGGAGGCCAGGATTCCAAAGTCAAGTTGTTGGCTGAGCCACGCTCCCTCTGTCACTGTCACCTGTAGGGGAGACTCCTTCCCTGCCTTGCCAGCTGCTGGTAGTTGCTGGCAATCCTCAGTATTCCTTGGCTTGTAAATGTGTCGCTCTGATCTCTGTTGTCACACTGCTGTCTCTCTTTCTATAAAGACACTCGTTACATTGGATTAGGGGCCCACCCAGTCTAGCGTGAGCTCATCTTAACTAACTATATCTGCAATGACCCAGATATTCCAAATAAGGCCACGTTCTGAGGTACTAGGGGCTAGGATTTAAATGTATCTTTTTGGGAGACACCATTCAACCTTTAATAGCCCGGGGAGATCAAATGTCCTGCCCAGGCCTCCAGTGATGTCTGTTGGAGACAGCGAGACGCCTGGGCCCTTGACATCCCCGTGTGTGTCTTACAGCCCTGGCGGTGGCCTCATCATCATTGACAGCATGCCGGACATCCGCAAGAGGAAGCCCATTCCACTCGTGAGCGACCTGGTGAGCGCCTGTGCCCTCTCCTCCCCCAGCAGAGCAGGCCTGCCATAAGCAGTGCTCAACCTGTACAACTGCCCATAGCAGACCTGGGGCTGGGGGCTGGCAAGGTGTTTCCTGGGACTAATGTAATCTGATTTCTACCCTGCCTGCTGCACGGACACTTCAGGCCATGGTGAGTGGTAGTGACCTGGGCCCCCATCTCTTCCTCAGACCCCCTCCCCCCCATTAGGATCTTCCAACTGGCCCCCAATGCAGGTTCCGGGGTGAGGGGACCCTGCCCTGTCCTACAGTTTCTGGGTGGGGAAGAGAGCAGGTGACTCCCGATCTTGGTTCCTGGAGTGGCTGGTAGTTTTGCTCTGTGGCTGCTGATCGTGGCCAAATGCAGCTCCTGAGTCTGGTTCCTGGGGGGGGGGGGGGGGGGGGGATGGGTGAGTCAGGGGTGTGAGGCTGCTCACCTTCCAGGGTCCCTTCTAACCCAGAGCCTCTGTCACTTTCCAATTCTTCACTGGCCCTCCTCCTGCTGCTATTTGTGGCCGTGGCTGCAATCCGTCGCTGGCGGCCCCAAACCATGGCTGTGGATTCTGCTCGTGGTGACAACCCTATGGGTGTGAATCGACCCCGGTGACTCCCTTGGTGATTTCCCTGCCCCAGTCCCTGGTCCAGTCCAGAAAAGCGGGCATCACCTCCGCCTTGGCCTCCAGCACTTTGAACAACGAGGAGCTGGTGCGTGGGGCGCCTCCCCTTCCACGGGGTTGAGCGGGGGGGTGGGCTGGGGGCTCCGGGGAGGAAGAGGAGGAGAGCGTGGCAGGGACGGGCACTCCTCCCTCCCCACGATCTGGTTGCGCTGCGTCCGGCCGTCATGATCTGTGCACCGGAACCGTGGATTCCGACGGTGTGGGGGCAGGGGGAGGGACGGGGACTTTACTACACTCAGCGAGGGGGTGAGGGTGGCGCCGGACAGCGCCCCATGCCGCCCCTCTCTCTCCGCTCAGAAAAACCACGTTTACAAGAAGACCCTGCAAGCCTTAATCTACCCCATCTCCTGCACGACGCCGCACAACTTCGAGGTGTGGACGGCCACCACGCCCACCTACTGCTACGAGTGCGAGGGGCTGCTGTGGGGCATCGCGCGGCAGGGCATGCGCTGCACGGAGTGCGGCGTCAAGTGCCACGAGAAGTGCCAGGACCTGCTCAACGCAGATTGCCTGCAGCGTGAGCGCGGGGCCCGAGGGGCGGGGCTCCGGGGAGGGGCGGGGCTCCGGGGGGGCGGGGCTCCGCGGAGGGACGGGGCTCCGCGGGGGCGGGGCTCCTCGGGGGCGGGGCTCCGCGGGGGCGGGGCAAGAACAGGGGAGGGACTCGTTGGCCGCAGGAGTGGGGCGAGAGGAGGGGAAAGGGAGCGTGAGGGGGTCAGAGAGGGGTGGGGAGAGACTCAGGGACTAACTAAACTGTCCGAGGGTGGGCTTACTGACAGTCAGCGGTTCCCCTGGAGAAAAATGGGTTAGAGAGGGGGCTCAGAGAGGGAGGGGGCTCTGAGTGGGGGGGAGGAGCCAGAGAAGGGGCGGGGTCTTGGTGGAGCGCGAGGGTTCAGCGCGGCCCCCTCGCGCAGCAAGGTGGGTACTACGCGGAGAAGGGGTAGGAGGGTTCAGAGAGCATGTCGAAATCTCTAGCAGCTCTAGCTTTGGGGCGCGAGTCACCTGAACCCCCACGGCTCTAAGTGCTCTTGGCCGCAGCCCAGGAAGCTGGGGAGTGGGAGGTGGGGTTCTCGCTCCGGTGAGGGGGCGCGCTCTGGACGGTGACTGCTCTCTGCGTCCACAGGGGCTGCAGAGAAGAGCTCCAAGCACGGGGCGGAGGACCGGACGCAGAACATCATCATGGTGCTCAAGGACCGCATGAAGATCCGGGAGCGGAACAAACCTGAGATCTTCGAGCTCATCCAGGAGATCTTCGCCGTGACCAAGACCGCGCATACACAGCAGATGAAGGCGGTCAAGCAGAGCGTGCTGGACGGCACGTCCAAGTGGTCGGCCAAGATCAGCATCACTGGTGAGGCCGCGGGGTGGGGGTGGCCACAGGGTCCCTTCTTCTCAGCCCCCTGTGCTCCCTCCTGTGGCTCTTCCTTTGGCTGTGTGTAGTGTGTCCATATCTGTCCCGTGTCCCTAGGTGTGTTTGTGCTCCCGCGGTGGGCATGTGTGCCTCCAAATGGGAATGCATGACGCTGTCTGCATGAGTCTTGGTTTGTGCCCCACCCCACCCCCAGAATCAGACCCCAAGAAGAAGAGTTGAGGGCACGTTTTTTATCTAGGGGGTGATGCCGTGGGAGTTGAGAAGTGAGCCTGGGACGGAAGGAGCCCTACACAGGGTGTCAACAATCAGGACCACTGGGGGACAGTGCTGACCACTGGGGGCAGAAGGGTCCTGCCCGGGTGGAGGCCTTTGGGTGTTCGTCCATGCCCAACCTCATTCGAATTTCCCTGAAAGCAGACCCCAAGATGAGGATTTCAGGGCAGATGGGTATCCAGAAGGTGGCCCCAGGAAGCCCCAGTGTGGGTGGAGACATGAGTCTGGGAGCAGGAAGAGAAGGAGCCCTGCAGGGGACCCCAATAAACAGGCGGCTCTGAGAGCAACTGTAGGCTCAATCCTGCTGGAAATTTCAGGAGGACAATGTACAGAATGTCCTACCCAGGGGTGACCCAGGGCACCCTTCCCATCCAGCATCAGCCGAGGACTCCGGGGGTGTTAACTCTTCAGGAAGCCCTTCCTGTCTTGTGGGTGTCCCCATGGGCTTCCATGGTCAGAACAAAGCCCTCAGGCCATGTCACAGGTGTCCCCAATAAGCAACAGGGAACCTGTGTTAGTGACTATTCTCCGTACGCCTCACTCCTTGAGCCCGTATTTGTATTTGTCCTGTGTGTCTTCCAGTGGTCTGTGCCCAGGGCTTGCAGGCAAAGGACAAGACGGGATCCAGTGACCCCTATGTCACTGTCCAGGTTGGGAAGACCAAGAAACGGACGAAAACCATCTATGGGAACCTGAACCCTGTGTGGGAGGAGAACTTCCACTTGTAAGTGCCTGGCTGAACCCCTGGCCGCCCAGGTGGACTCCCTGCCGGAGCAGCCGAAGGGGGCTCCAAGACCAGCCACCTGACCCCCGCCTCTGCCTCCCCCTCCCCCCCCCCGCAGTGAATGTCACAACTCCTCAGACCGAATCAAGGTGCGTGTCTGGGACGAGGATGATGACATCAAATCCCGTGTGAAGCAGCGGTTTAAGAGGGAATCCGATGACTTCCTGGGACAGACGATCATCGAGGTGCGGACACTCAGCGGCGAGATGGACGTGTGGTACAACCTGGGTGAGCATGGGTGGTGTCCTGCAAGGGGACAGGGAGGGTGCCCCAGGGGGCCCAAGTGGGGAACCAGTGTCAGGAGGAGGTAGTCTAGGAGCCCAGTCTGATGGAGAAGGTAGGGTCTGTGTGTCCCATCTGGTGGGGGAATCAGGATCTGTGAGGCCCGGTCCGATGGGGGAGGAAGGGTCTTCTGTGAGGTCCGGTCCGATGGGGGAGGAAGGGTCTTCTGTGAGGCCCGGTCCGATGGGGGAGGAAGGGTCTTCTGTGAGGCCCGGTCCGATGGGGGCAGGAAGGGTCTTCTGTGAGGCCCGGTCTGATGGGGGAGGAAGGGTCTTCTGTGAGGCCCGGTCGGATGGGGGAGGAAGGGTCTTCTGTGAGGCCCGGTCCGATGGGGGCAGGAAGGGTCTTCTGTGAGGCCCGGTCCGATGGGGGAGGAAGGGTCTTCTGTGAGGCCCAGTCTGATGGGGGCAGGAAGCAAAACCTGAGGATCCTAGTCTGAGGAGAGAGACGCAGACCCAGGAATCCTATCTAAGATGAGTGGACGCTGGGGATCTTGATCTGATAGGGGAGGCAGGGCTGGGAACCCAGTCTGGGAGAGAAGGAGGGCCTAGGGCTCCTGGTTAAAGAGAAGATGCAGACTCGGGAATTTAATCTGCGCAAGGAAGCAGGGTGTGGAATCCTAGTTTGAAGGAAGAGACGGGGCCTAGGGAGTTCTAGGCTACTGGGAGAGGCACAAGCCCAGAGAGAGCCGATCTGAGAAGAGATACCTGGGTCTTAACTTCAGGGTCATGACTCCTGGCCTACCGTCACGCACACATTAGAATATCCCAGGCCTACACTAGGAAGGTCTGATGCAGAGGTCCCCTTCTGTTCTGCAGACAAGCGGACTGACAAATCCGCCGTATCAGGTGCCATCCGGCTACACATCAGCGTGGAGATCAAAGGCGAAGAAAAGGTGGCCCCCTACCATGTCCAGTACACTTGTCTACACGAGGTGAGGCCCAACGCCCCTCCCTGCCTTCACAGCTCACTGTGATCTCCTCCCATCCCTGACCACCCCAGCTCCACCTTCCTGTTTCCAGCCACACCATTCATACTCTCTGGGCCTCAAAGACTATCCCCCATGCCATTCCTACTGCCTGGAAAACTCCTCCCTATCCATCCAACTTCAGGGCCCCCTCCTTTGGGAAGCCCTCCTTGGCCTCCAGGCAGACTCTCGCTACCCAGCTCCAGGTGTTTCGCCCGTCCCAGACCTGAACAGGGGGCTCCTGGAGATGACTCAGTTTTTGAGTGAATAAATGATTGGTTGAATGGACACATACATAATGGGTGGATAAAAGGATGGGCGGATGGACAGATGTGTGGTCGAACTATCGAAAGTATAGATGAGTGGATCTGGGGCGGTTGCATAGGCGGCTTGGTGGAAAGATGGATGGTGGGTGAATGGATGGGTAGATAAATAGATGATGGATGGTTGAAGGGGTGGATGGATGCATTGCTGGATAGACAGACTAAGTTGTGGGTAGATGTATGGGATGGACGGATGCGTGGTCGAATTATTAAAAGGGAGGATTCGCACATGGGGGAAGTTTTGGGTAGTTGAATGGGTTGGGTGGGTGGATGAGTGTATGAATGGTCAGGCAGACAGATGTTTAGATAGATGCTTGGACGGAAGGACAAACGGATAAATGTATGAAAGGATAGAGGAGTGCATAGGTAGATTTTGGAGTATTTGGATTGATGGATGAGTGAGTAGACAAGTGGATGGATGGGTAGATGAGTGGATGGACAGACAGACGGATGGTTGTGTGGTTGAATTGTCACAAGGACAGATGAGTGGATTGGTGAAATTTTTTGGTAATTGCAAGAGTTGATGGGTGATGGGTGGATGACGGCGTAGATGAATAAATCAGTGAATAAACAAACGGATGGATGATGTAAGCTGCCTCCAGCCTGGGGCCTCCGACCCCTTGTGCCTCATTGCACTCTTCACGATGCCTTCTCCCTCTCGGTGGCAGAACCTGTTCCACTTCGTGACAGACGTGCAGAACAATGGAGTTGTGAAGATCCCAGATGCCAAGGGTGATGACGCCTGGAAGGTTTACTATGATGAGACAGCCCAGGAGATTGTGGATGAATTTGCCATGCGCTACGGCGTTGAGTCCATCTACCAAGCCATGACGTGAGGCTGCAGGCTGGGGCGGACTTGAGGGCAAGGTGCAGGAAACCGGGGTGAGGGGGTTCCCTAGCAGACACTGGCAGATCTGGGGTGGAAGGGTTTTTGAGAGAAGGAGCCAGAGAGGACGTGGGTGTGGTGGGCATCCTGTAATCCCTTGGAGGTTAGGAAAGTGCAGTTTCTGGCAGCTAAAGTGACAGGGTGAAGGTCAGAGTTAGAGGCACAGAGGTAGGGCAACCCAGAGAGGAGACCGAGAGAAACTTGGGAGACACAATCAGGCAGAGGGAATGGTTTGAGGGGTCAGAGGGAGTCCCTCACAGATGCTGTCTTGGAGGCATTCTGGGGGGAACACTGCCTGTCCTGGCTGGATGCCAAGCCCAATTCCTCCCACTCCCTCCCACCAGCCACTTTGCCTGCCTCTCCTCCAAGTACATGTGTCCCGGGGTGCCCGCCGTCATGAGCACCCTTCTCGCCAACATCAATGCCTACTACGCGCACACCACCGCCTCCACCAACGTGTCCGCCTCTGACCGCTTCGCTGCCTCCAACTTTGGGGTCAGTCCCGGGGACCGGGGCTGGGGGATGAGGGCGAGCCCAACCCTGTGCGGGTCGGACCCTGTGTGACTCCGTGGTCTCCAATCTGGACCTGACTTGCTCTGTGATTTTGCACCAGTCACTTGTCCTCTCTGAGCCTCAGTTTACCTCTCGTAGAATGGAAATGGATATTGTGAAGGCCCATTTCAATGATGGATGGGGTGCACTTAGTGTATAGTAAGCACTCACCCTATATGGCAGCCACCTCAACCCCCATGGCCCTGCTTCGACCCCCCATGTCCCTGCTTCTGTCCACCCTCCTCCTCTACCTCCTCAGAAAGAGCGCTTTGTCAAGCTTCTGGACCAGCTGCACAACTCCCTTCGGATCGACCTCTCCATGTATCGGGTGAGAAGTGCACCCATAATGACTTGCTTGCTCCTACACGTGTGTGCCTGGAAGGGAGAGCTCCCGGCAGGTGTGCACATGGGAGGACCCATCTTAACACATGGAATGTGTTCCTTTGACATGTGTACACATAGATGGGCAGCACCTGCCCAACGTGCTTGGTGCATCCAACCAGCTGCCACCCTAGTTGCTTCAAGGTGTTCTCATGGACCCCTCACCCACTTCCTGGAACTTGGGAGCTCTTGTATTTCCCCTAAAACACTCTACCCCGACCCAGCCTTCTTCATAATCCAACCTCCCTTCTCCCTCCCAACAGAATAACTTCCCAGCCAGCAGCCCAGAGAGACTCCAGGACCTCAAATCCACTGTGGACCTTCTCACCAGCATCACCTTCTTTCGGATGAAGGTAAGAAGGGGATCCGGTGCCATTAGCTTTCCAAGGGGCATTCTCCAGGACTCTTAGCTCCTAACCGAGTAACATTTCTCTTGGAGAAGCGTGCCCTTTCTCAGTGACCCTCTGCTTTCATCCTGCTACATTTCCTTAAGCTCATAACTACTTGTAGCCACTTCCTGCATACCTCCTGTCCCAGCTATGCCCACTCGTGCCCGTCTCCCTCCCTCTAGGTGCAAGAACTCCAGAGCCCACCCCGAGCCAGCCAAGTGGTGAAAGATTGCGTGAAAGCCTGCCTCAACTCTACTTATGAGTACATCTTCAACAACTGTCATGAACTCTACAGCCGGGAATACCAGACAGATCCGGTGAGGACCCCAGATAAAGCAGAAAGGAATAGGGGATACCAACCAGGCCCTGACCAAGTTCCAGATCTTCCCCTTCTCAAGCGGTTTAACTGAGCCTCAGTATCTCCCTCTGTAAAATGAGGTCATAAACCCATATCTCAGGATTGAAGAGAAGATTTAATGAACTGCAACCTTTAGATAAAGTGTAGGTAAGTGCTTGGCACCTGATACACAATCGATGCTCAATAAATTCAGTTTTAGCTAAATTTAGTTGAGTTAGGCGTACAGTGTGCCTAGGATAGAATCACTGTTCTAAATGTTGAGTTGAATTGAATTTTTTGAGTAAAATTCAGTTTGGGCCGTTTCAAGTCAGTTTATTTGAGATCTTTTAATATGTGTTTATCTACACATGTAATGTCCCAGGATTGTCAATAAGGTTTCAAGGAGCTCATGGCTTATTAGAAGGGAAAGGTGTATACATCGGAAATTCACAACCTAGGATGATTAGCCCTGGGGTGGAAGAATTGCAAGAGTCTGTGGGAGCTAAGGTGACCCCTACCTCACCTTGGGCTTCTGATGGGAGATAAGATAAGCTGAATTTAGCCAGATTTTATTTCATTCCATTCATTTACATTCCCTTGAGTTGAAATCAAGTCACTTTGGATTGAATTGGGTTGAGGTGCAGTGGATTAAATTGGGTTGAGTTTGGTTTAACTGTAAACTGTTCAGCTTCATTTATTTCTTTTCAGGTGACTTAAAATTGCTCTTGGCTAATTAGTGAGCAGAACTGAGTGGGATTAAGCTGAGTTTCCTTGAGCAAAAATTCATTTTTTTCCTATTCAGTTGAACTGAAGTTATTCTCGACTGGGTTGAGTTGACTTGAGTTAGGATACGCTGGATTGTTGCCTTGGGTATAGTTGAGTTCAAATGAGTTGGGTTGAGTTGGGTTTGTTTCAGTTGAATTTAGCTGCATCCATTTTCATTGACTGACTACAGTTGGATTGAGCTGGCCTGAGGATATTAGGTTGAGTTGAGTAGGTAGAGTTGGATTGGGATGACTTGGTTGAGTTGAATTAGATTAATTTAGGTTGGGTTGAGTTCAAGTCTATTTATTTCCATTATTTTGACTTAGGATGATGTTGCTCTTGGATGAGTTGATTAGGTTCAATCCAATTGAATTCATTTGAGTTTAATTCAATCCAGTTAAGTTTAATTCCACTCCACTCAGTGTAATTGGCCCAAGTTCAGTTTCACTGAATTAACTCTGAGAACCTCCATCTGTTAAGCTAAGTGGGCCTGATTGGCATTCATTTCAGTTCCATTTGGTTTCATGGGCTTCAGGTTTTTTCAACTAAATTCAGTTCTATTCAATTTTATGAGTTGAGTCTAATTGAGCTTGGTTGAGCTGCAGGGACATGAGCTCTGTTTAGACCAGTTTACAAGAGTTCAGTTCCTTTTCATGCAGTTTTCCCACTTGAATCACACACTATTAACAGGGCCCCTTCCTCACTAACCTCCTACCCCTCAATAATGAACTAACTGAGGCACCCACCCCCTGGGCCCCTCTGGCCAATCTCTCCATTGCCCCTTCCAGGCTAAGAAAGGAGAAGTTCCCCCAGAGGAACAGGGACCCAGCATCAAGAACCTTGACTTCTGGTCCAAGCTGATCACTCTCATAGTGTCCATCATTGAGGAAGACAAGAATTCGTACACTCCCTGCCTCAACCAGTGAGTTGTGCGTCCGTGCAGTTAATTATCTGCAGGTGTATGGTTATAGTGTGTGTGTGTGTGTACACAACTTTGTGTCTTATGTGTAAAGGTGATCATGTCTAATTACACATAAAATGATGTGTATGTGGAGGCAACTGTAGGTGTGGTTGTGCCTGAATGAAATATGGCATAATTTATAAACAGAAACATAAAACTGTGTGTTTGTACACAATCACTGGTATAATCGGATATGTATTTTATACATGTTGATTTGTGTGAATAAAAATGTGTACATATGTGTATGATAGTGTAGGCTCGTAAATAACAATAAGCAGTGTTGTTCAAGTATTTAATGTGTGTTAAATACTCTACCAAATGTTTAACATTTAAATTGCATTATATCTTGTGTGTGGATGTAATTCTGTGTATAGTTGTGGCCTATGGGTTTAAATGTGTATTGTATATATGCATACAATTGTGGAATGCACTTCAATATACAATATTGTATATTGTGTAATTGTGTGTGAATATGTACACAGTTTTATATGGATTTATGTATCTGTAGAGTTTTCATCTATGTTAGCTGAATGAACTGTTGTGTCTTATTTATCCCTGAGTGCTAGAGGGGCTCTTAACTCTGGTGTGCCAGTATCTCTTGGTTAGTTAGATATTCAGTTAAGATCAGGGATTTGGGATTGATGGACTGAAAGGTGGATGGATGTATGGGAAGATGGATGGAGATATGTATGACTGAATGGATGGATAGCTGATTGGATGGAGAGATGGATGGCTGTATGGAGAGATGGATAGGTGGATGGATGGATGGATGGAGGGAGGGAGGGAGGGAGGGAGGGATGGGAATATACTGAATGGATGAACAGGTTGATGAATGGATAGATTGGTGGAAGGATAAATGGGTAGATAAAGGAACGGATGGATAGCTGGTTGGATGGAGAGATGGATGGCTGTATGGAGAGATGGATGGATGGATGGATGGATGGAGGGATGGGGATATACTGAATGGATGAATAGGTTGATGAATGGATAGATTGGTGGAAGGATGAATGGGTAGATAAAGGAATGGATGGATAGCTGATTGGATGGAGAGATGGATGGATGGATGGATGGATGGATGGATGGATGGATGGATGCATAGAGAAATGGGTGAGTGGATAGACAGATGGGTGAGTGAATGGATGGGTAGAAAGATGGATGACTGGGTGAATGAGTAGATGGAGGGATGGAGAGATAGATGGATGGAGACTCAGGGAGAAGCAGGGCTTCAGTGCAGCGTCACTCAGCAAGTCAGTGGCTTTGAGGGGGCTTGAATCCAGATCCCTCTGCCTGTCCTGCCCTACCCTCTGGGTAGAAGGCCAAAGCAGCCTGTGCCATCTTGCTTCCATCTGCCAAGGTTTCATACTTCCATGACCTTCACCAGGTTTCCCCAGGAGCTGAACGTGGGTAAAATCAGTGCTGAAGTGATGTGGAACCTGTTTGCCCAGGACATGAAGTATGCCATGGAGGGTAAGTACCCCCCCCCCCCGCCCCAATTCCCATGTCTGCCAGCCTGGCTACAGTAGGTAGCTGTGCCTCAGTATCCCCTCCAAGGCTGTGAGTGTCCTGGACCCTCAAGCTTGAGGTTGGACACCTGTGATGGCCAGAGCAGGTGCTGCCAAGATAGAAGGTGGAGACTTTCCTGACCGAGCCACGTCCGTTCTCCCCCTACCAGAGCATGACAAGCATCGCCTGTGTAAGAGTGCTGACTACATGAACCTACACTTCAAGGTCAAGTGGCTATATAACGAGTATGTGGCAGAGCTTCCTGCCTTCAAGGAGCGCGTGCCTGAGTACCCTGCGTAAGTCCCTTGCCCCAGGCCAGAACCATAGTGCTGACAGCTAGACGGAGGCCCAGAGATGAGGGCTGACCTACTCAGGGTTCCCTAGGCATCAGGGTCACAGTGGGGTGCAAACCTAGTATTCTCTATTTTCAGCCATTAGACTATGGACTCCTATAGCCCAATTAATATTCATAAGTATCAGGAACTGCACTGAGCAGTCCTATGTGCCTTTTCTCATTTAATCCTTTTGACGATTCTATAAGATGGGAGCGTTATAATTCCCATTTTGTGGATGAGGAAATGGAGAGTTAAATGCCGAAGGACTTGCCCAAGGTGACATCCAATAAGTGACGGAGCCAGGATTTGAACTCTGGATGTCTGACTCACGGGCTGTGTTGGAGAGCAGGATGGTGGTCACCACTTACCGAGGACCTACTATACGTTGTGTCATTCACGCTCACAGCAGCACTGTGGGATAGATACTCCTCTGTTGTACAGGTAATGGGATCCCAGAGAGTAAATGCCCTTACCCATGGGTCGTTTATCTGAACCATGGTTCCTGCAAGTATGGGCCTTTCTCTGACAGTGGTCATGAGGTCCATTTCATGGCTGAAGTAACCGAGGCCTGGTGGGGTAGGGAAGCAGGGAGTAGCCCCCCACCGGAGGCCACAGGGTGAGTTCAAGGGAGAGGAGGACCTGCCCAAGTACCATCCAGAACCAGGTAAAGCAGAGGGCCAGGGGACAAGAGGTGGCAAGACCTCACTCCTGCTCTCTGTTCCAGGTGGTTTGAGCCCTTTGTCATCCAGTGGCTGGATGAGAATGAGGAGGTGTCCCGGGATTTCCTGCATGGGGCCCTGGAGCGAGACAAGAAGGATGGGGTGAGGAGACTGACCCATGACCAAGCCCCTAGTCTGCCCACAGTGGTCTTGCTCCCTCTGGGGTCCATTGGGATCCAATATGGAGGCAAAACTTGCCCTTGAGATGAAGCCAGTCTCTGAAAGGTGACTACTGTCTTCATCTTGTTCATGATTTTGAAAGTTTTTTGCTCACTCAACAAATGAAAGAGTTCGTGCAGCTGGAAGCCCCACTCTCTCTATCCATAGTCTCTGTGTCCGCCTCTGAGTCACCCTTCCACAGTGTCCATCTCAGCCCAGGGCAGTTGGTCTCTGGCTTTCCCCATGAAGAGTGGGAGGGTTGGACTCTAGGGACTGTCTGGCTTTGACCCCTCTCTTCCCTCATGGCCTCCCCACCCCTGCAGTTCCAGCAGACCTCAGAGCACGCTCTGTTCTCCTGCTCCGTGGTGGACGTCTTCTCCCAGCTCAACCAGAGCTTTGAGATCATCAAGAAACTCGAGTGCCCTGACCCCCAGATCGTGGGGCACTATATGAGGCGCTTTGCCAAGGTGCGGGAGTGTGGGTGGGGTTGGGAATGGAGTCCAGGGGAGGGATGGGATTGGGATAGGGTCAAGGTTGGTGTTGCACTTGAGGTTGGGATTGCGGTCCAGGTCAGGGGCAGGGTTAAGATTAGGACTGAGGTCAAAGTTGGGGTTGGTGATATCAGTGGGATTGAAGTTGGGGTTGACATCAGTGTTGGAGTTGTGGTTGAGGACAGTGTTGAGGTTGAGGTTGAGGTCAGGGTTGTGGTTACAGTTGGAGTTGAATTTGGAGCTGGGGTCAGGGTTGAAGATGGGGTTGAAGTTGGGGTTGGGTTTAGGGTTACTATTGGGATTGAGATTCCATTTGGCATTGAGGTTGGAGTGAGTGTTGGGATTTATGTAGAATTTGGGTGGGTCTTGGGGTGAGTTTGGAAGTCAACACCATCCAACTGGGTTTGAGGGTTCCAGCTAATTGGCTTTAGGCTGGGTTGAAGTTGAGGACTGCAAGTAAGAATTGGGATTCCATTTGGGGTTGAGTCGCGTTCATGCTTGGAGCTGGGTTAGTATGATGGTTGGTTGCTCTGTGAAAAAGCTGGCTCTACATAAAATAACCATCTTTACCTGGTGGTGTCTCCTCTTGGTTGTGATGGTCATCCTGGGTGGAGAATTCGCCCATCAAATGGGTCCATCTTGAGTGCTCATAGGGGTTTGGGTTCATCCCTGATCTCACTAGTGGCTCTTGATGGGCCTGCCTAACTCAAGCTCCTGTTCTTCCCCCACATCTGTATCCTCCCCAGACCATCAGTAATGTGCTCCTCCAGTATGCAGACATCATCTCCAAGGACTTCGCCTCTTACTGCTCCAAGGAGAAGGAGAAAGTGGTGACCTTTGGGGGTCCCTGTCCTGTCCCCTCCCATCCCCATTCTGTACCCCCAAGGGCTCATCCTTCCCTGGGCTCTGATACTTCTGTCTGTGTGTGTCCAACTGTGTGTGTCCGTGTACCTGGCTGTGTGTGTCTGAGGGGATCTGGAGGTGAGGTCACGTGCCTTCAGTGTGTCAGTCTGGTTGTTGTGAATGAAGCCTTCAGGGTGTATGGATGTGAGCTTGCAAAGCTTTGAGACCACGTAGGAGAATATAGGTGTGTGACAAGAACTCTCCCCTTGCTGCTACTCCCAGAAGCCAGCCCTGCCCCAGGGGAGAAGCTCTTTGAGCCCTGATTCCCCCTCCCAATCCCCAGAGACCGTCCTCCCCAACTGATCTGATCCCAAGGCTGTCTTCCATTCTCAGATGACCCTATGGGACCCCAGCTTTCTCTGGACCCAGACCCTGAAACCATCCCGGGGTCCCCGGCAGTGGATGGGGGAGGCTCTGGGGAGGGATCCTGAGTCCTGAATCTCTGCTCTGTTTGCACCGCCAGCCCTGCATCCTCATGAACAACACTCAGCAGCTCCGAGTGCAGCTGGAGAAGATGTTCGAAGCCATGGGAGGAAAAGAGGTAAGGCGAGGCCTGGGCAGGGTCACCATCTCCCCTGTGTCCCTGCAGGCTGTTGATGAATTCCAGCTCAACCACTCCCTCAAACCCAAGCAAGAAGCTTCACTATCTGTGCCCGTTTCCTCCCCAGCCCTTTGGGATCTCTTTCCCCGGGTTGGATGGGCAAATGCCCCGCTTAGGTGGATGCTCTGTAAACCTGATCTAATGTCCCTTCTCCCTCCTCAGCTGGATGCTGAGGCCAGTGACATCTTGAAGGAGCTCCAGGTGAAACTCAACAATGTCTTGGACGAGCTCAGCCGGGTGTTTGCTACCAGGTGGGGGCACCTCTAGGGCTGGGAGCAGACAAGAGGGGGGCAGCCCCCAGACCTCTGAGCCTGGGGCCTCCAGAGACTCAGCAGATGTAGTTAGTGGTGAAGACTTCAGGCTTGGAGTTAGACCTGAGTTCGATTCTGGCTTCCCACTTACTAGCTATATAGCCTTGGGTGAGTCATTCAACCTCTCTGAGCCTTACTTTACTTATCTATAAAGTGGGGATGATAATATAAACAACACAAGTAAATGTCTCAGCACAGTGCCCAATTCTGCTATTCCACACCATCCCCTCCCCTGCTCAGTGATATCCCATGCCTCCGTGATGCTTGGGATAAAACATCAAGGTCCACGGGTCAGCTTTTGAGGCCTCATCTGACCCTTTCTCTGGGAGGCCTGGAGAGCCTGGCCTGAGCTCCACCCCCTGTGCCCCCAGCTTCCAGCCACACATCGAGGAGTGTGTCAAGCAGATGGGTGACATCCTCAGCCAGGTGAAGGGCACGGGCAACGTGCCAGCCAGTGCCTGTAGCAGCGTGGCCCAGGATGCTGACAATGTGCTGCAACCCATCATGGACCTGCTGGACAGCAAGTGAGTCAGGCTGGGTGGACTGAGACGGCCAGGGGGTGGTCAGGGATGGGACCTCAGAAACCCAGGGCTGACCCGGAGGGGACACTAGGGGCATGTTTGCTGGGTGGTGGTTGGATGGTTTGGATGGGTGGGTGGAGGTATGAAGGATGGGAAGACGGGTGGGTAAATGATCGGAAGGACTGGTGAGTAAATATTTGTAAGGGTGAGTGGATGGTGGTTGGATGGGTGGATGGATGGATGGATGGGTGGACGAATGGATCAATCGATTGAAATAAGGATAAGTGGATGGAAGTGTAGATGAGAGGGTAGAAAGAAGGAAGGAAAGGGGATAGGAAGATGGATGGATGAATGGACGAATGGATCAATCGATTGAAATAAGTGGATAGAAGTGTAGATGAGAGGATGGAAAGAAGGAAGGAAAGGAGATAGGAAGATGGATGGATGGATGGACGAATGGCTCAATCGATTGAAATAAGGATAAGTGGATGGAAGTGTAGATGAGAGGGTGGAAAGAAGGAAGGAAAGGAGATGGGAAGGTGGATGGATGGATGGACGAATGGATCAATCGATTGAAATAAGTGGATGGAAGTGTAGATGAGAGAATGGAAAGAAGGAAAGGAGGTAGGAAGATGGATGGATGGATGGATGGATGGGTGGAAGGATGGTTGGGAGGGAAGGAGCCAGGGAGGAAGGGGGAAGGAAAAATATGGAAGGGTCATTAAAGGAAGTTGGGGGAGGGATAGTTTGGATGGGTGGGTCAGTTGCTGGGTGGATCATGGTGGATTACCCTGTCTCCTTCAATCCCCATACATCCAATCACGGATTCTTTGTTGTTTTCCTTCCTTTTTTTTTTTTTTTTTTTTTTTTTTTTTTTTTTTTTTGCCAAAAACCTTTTAACTTTTACTTATTTATTTTGAGAGAGACAGGGACAGTGTGAGCAGGGGAGGGGTAGAGAGACAAGGAGAGAGAGAATTCCAAGCGGGCTCCACGCTGTCGGCACAGTGCCCGATGTGGAGCTCGAACTCACAAAACCATGAGATCGTGACCTGAGCCGAAACGGAGAGTCGGACGCTTAACTGACTGAGCTACCGAGGCGCCCCTGTTGTTTTGCCTCTTCCCATCGTTCCCCTTCCCTCTCTCCTGAGCATGGCCCCAGCCCCCTCACAGTCCCTAGTCTCCAGCCTTCCTATTAGTTGGCCCCCCACTCTGTTCTTTCCAACAGGAAAGTCTGGCTGTGTCTCTCTTGAACACTCCATGGCTCCCCACTGCCCTCATCCGAAGGCCCAGGCCTTCCTCCCAGGTGTTGAGTCCCCTTCCAGTCTGGCCCCTGCTGGCCTGTCCACCTGCCGTTCACTCTTCACATGTATCATACACCATAGTTCCATCAGGCTGACCGTCCAGGGGTCCCTGTAGAGGCTCTGTGCCCTCTGGTGGGTCCATGGAGTCCTTTCCCACATTTGTTGAGGGAAAGGGGCTCTGTGGGTTAAGGGCCAGCTGGGCTGTCTCTCAGATCTGCCCCTCACTTCCAGCCTGACTCTCTTTGCCAAAATCTGCGAGAAGACGGTGCTGAAGCGGGTGCTGAAGGAGTTATGGAAGCTGGTCATGAACACCATGGAGAAGACCATCGTCTTGCCACCCCTCACCGACCAGACGGTGAGGCCCACAGGGGATCCCTGGGCCACCTCCCCTGTGGGAGCCCAGAGAACTTGATGCCAAAGGCATTGGGGCTCAGAGGTCAGTGGGGCCATTCAAAGATCAGAGAGGTCATACACGGGTCAAAAGTCATCAAAGAGTCAAAGAGGTCATTCCTGGGTCAGATATATAAAAAGAGGTCAAGTAGAGTTAAGAGATGTCGAAGGGGACATAGAAGCCGCCCATGGGTCAGGAGGGCTTACGAAGGTCAGAGGTCAGCCAGAAAATAAAGAGGTCAGTTTGGGGCTCATGGCCATCCATGGATCACACAGGGCATATGGGTCAGTGTGTTCATCGGAGGGCTCTTTGGGGGGTCAATCAAGAGACAAGGAGGGGAGACACCATGGACTTCAAAGATCAGAGACAGAGGGCTCCCAGAGGTCAATCAGAGGTCACAGAGAGCATCCAAGGTCAGAGAAGTCAAGCAGAGGTCAGCATTCATCCAGAGACCAGGGCCATGCCTCTGGAACCCTTCTGGGAACAGCCCAGAGATCGTGATCCCCAGGGATCAGGCTTCCAGGAGGGAGTGGGGGACCCGAGACCTCTGCAGTGGGGCGTGGTTGGGAGTGGGCTCCTCCCGGGAGGTGTGGGGGCCTGAGGACGGCAATGGCACACGGGTTCATGGCACAGCACAGAGTGAGAGGGCATTCCTGGGTGGACAGGAGGGGGGCTTGGGGAGGATGGGCAGGGCCACCAGGAGGCAACCCTGGTGGGGGAGGCTTCGGACCTCCGACCACCTGCCTGCCTCCTCTGGGCTGGGCAGGGGCACGGGGTCCGCCCCTCGGTGCCGTCTCCGCCCCCTCCCTGACCTTCCTGGGAGACTCATGGTGACTTATTCCCCCCTCCCCCACCGCCCCGCCCCCATCGCGGCTGACAGATGATCGTAAGTAGAGGCCCTTCTGTCCGTCTGTCTGTCCGTCCGCTCTGTGTCTGGACTCGGCCCACCGCGTGGCTGCACCCACCCCACCCAGCGCCCCCTCCTCACCCACCGGCCCCCCCACCCACTGTCCCGCCTCCCGCCTAGATGTGCCTGTGTCTGTCTGGGGCGGGGCATGGGGAGGGGGCGGGGCCTGGAGGGAGGGAGGCCACGCCCGCCCACCCCGCCCCGTTGTAAGCAGAGAGGTCCTACCTTCCGCCTCCCAAACCCCAACCCCCGAGCCCAGGACCTTCCCATCTGACCTCGTCCTTTAGTTGGAAACCACCCTTCCTCCCATATTCTCAGACTCCAGCAGGGTATCAGTCTCTCCCCGAAGCTAGAAGGAGGTTAAAAGTCGACGGACTTTTGGGCTCCCCTTTGGGCTCTGAACTGCTAGCAGCCTCCCAAAATACAGGCCCTCGCCATCTGGGTCCCCACTCGGCTGTTCAGTGCAGACCCTCCTGCCACCTCTGCCTTCCCAGTCCCACCCCACGACCACATGAATCCCGGGCACACGCCCAGGCACCCAGGTGGGAGGTAGCATCCGTGACTTTGTGTCAGGCCGTCTTGGCGTCAAATCCCAGCCCAGCCACTCTCTCTGTGACCTTGGGAAGTCACTTCACCTCTCAACCGCCACTTCCTTGTCTGGAAAAAGGGGTTAACTGTAGTAACTCTGTTGAGGGTTGTGATGAGAACCAAATGGGATGATGCATTAAAGTGCTCATCTCCGTGACTAGCTTAGGCTGTGTGGTCACTAAAATTAGAGCTAATATTATTGTTGGCGGAGGCAATATGTAGACACACAGGAGGGCAGAGATCTCCCTTTGGGGGCAAGACAGGTCGTCGTAAGATGTCACCTGTCCAAAGTTCGCACATACTCGTACTCGTCTCACTTCTTGGTGGCTGCAGTCTGGATCTTTGGCTGTAACCACTTGGTGGCAGCAAGGAGCTAAGGGGAGTCACTCCGTCCGTCCCAGCTAAAGAGAGGGGTGGGGGGCATGAACAGGGGAGAGGGGCAGAGGGAGAGAGAGAGACAGAATCCCACGCAGGCTCCACACTCAGCACAGAGCCCGGTGTGGGGCTTGATCCTATGACCCCGGGATCATGACCTGAGCCGAAACCAAGAGTCAGACACTCAATCGACTAAGCCACCCAGGGGGTCAGGGATTCACATTTATTGATGATTCCTTGTATGCCAGACCTCATAGCTGATGTTACAGGCCACCTTCGTGACAACCCTTTGAGTGAGGTGGATATTATTGTTCCTATTTTGCAGATGAGGGAAGCTGAGGCTCAGAGAGGAGAAGTCACTTGCTCAAGGCCACGTAGTAAACGTAGGCCAGAGTCAGGTTTCAAATTCAGGTCTGTCTGAATTTGGAGCCCATTTGTTCTCCTGTTGACCCAAGAAACAAGATCCTCATATATACAGTAAACGTAAATGGGTTATATTTTGGCAGTGACTTCTTTCTCTCTGGCTCTGTATCTCTGTTTTTCCTTTCTCTTCCCTGTCTCTCTGACTCTCTTACAGCCTTTAAGAGTTGATCATTGAGGCACACACACATGCAACCCAGCCATCAGCCCCCTGTGCGGTATTAGATGCCCCTTACCTCCTGTCCCCATGAGTACGTATGTGATCACCCTGGGTTCCCATCCCACATGGCTTGCCAGGTTGATCACCCTGTGACATTGTCTCTGCAGGGCACCCTCTTGAGAAAACATGGCAAGGGATTAGAAAAGGTAATGAGGGCCTCATCTGTGCTGAGGTCCTGAGCTCTGGGGTCCGAGTGTGTGTGTGTGCGTGTGTGTGTTCATTGGCATGGGCAGGAAGGTCAGCTGGGGATCACAGGTAAAAGGCAGGTGTCTTAACCAACTCCCACAAAACCAGAAGTCAGAGACGAGTTGATTCTTCAGGGACATGGCTTGGAGTCTGGGTGCACGTGTGGGCAAATGTGTACACAAACGTATGCAAACAGCTCCCTCCCTCTCATAACAAGACCCAGAGAGCTTATCTCAGCGCTGGGTTCCGCTGAAATTCTGTGGCTTCAAGAAGGGCCCCAGACGCTGGACCGCGGCCCTCGACTGAGACATGCCTTGTTGTTCATGTAGATTTTGTTGTTGTTCTAACGGGTGTTTGCTGTAAGGAGACGGGAGCTGTGGCAGCACACGAACAGTTGCCCTTGCTGTGCAATTCACGCAGGAACTGTCATCCCTGTGAGCGCACACGAGGGGTCTCTACTACATGAACATGGGTTGTAGGGCTTCCCTACTCACTCATGTAGCCCTTTTGGGGGGCACCATTTACATGCAAGTGCATCCGTGTGGGGGTGAGAGTGTGTGAGTTGATGTGTGTGACTGTGCACACGTGTGCAAGCGTTTGGGAGTGCACGTGTGTAATTTAGTGTGTGAGCTCTGTGTGTGTGTGTGTGTGTGTGTGTGTGTTGTATGCTGATCCAGGTGTGTGTGTATGAGGGGGCATAAACTCTCTGCACCTGCGTGGATGTGCTTGGGTGCGTTTCTCTACACTGAGGGAACTTGTGGTACCTAGAAGTACGTTTCTTTGAGAGCCAGGGTTCCCAGGGAAGAGTCCTGGGAGTTGGGGGAGGAGAGAAACCCAAGCCCTTTCTCTTCTCTCCCCCTCCCCAAGGCGCCTCATCCCTGGGCAGGCTGTCCCCAGGTGACGGGCTGGTTCTAGCCTCCTGGCTAGTCCGGGCGTCTAGCCCCCCAGCTCCCAGTGGGAGACGAGGGAAGGTGCCTAGCTGAGGAGGGGGCCCAGCGTTAGACCCAGGAGCTGGGGTGGGGGGGGGGAGGGCAGCTTGTGGGCCGGGGAGTGGAAACTGTGCTTTCAGGGGGCAGGGAAACCCCAGTGAGCACCCTCCCATCAGCCGCCCAAACTCTGACCTCCGCCTGATTCTCTCCACAGGGCAGGGTGAAATTGCCAAGCCACTCAGATGTAAGACCAGCCCGTCACTGTCTGTCTGGCTCCCACCCCCTCACCCCCTCCCCACCCCGTGCCTCCTTCCACCTCTGTGGTCTGTGCCGTCTCGGGGGGCGCACTGTGAACCCATCCGTGGTCTCTTCTTCCTTTGTCTGTCTGGTTTGCTCGCGAGGGGCAGCGGGTGGGGGGGAGGCAGGAGGGGAGGAGAGGGTGGCAGGGGGAACCAAGGACCAGACGGCTGGGTTCCTGAGTCACTGTACCTCATGACAGCCTCCGGTCATCACAGACAAGGAATGAAAACAGCTCCCATCGGCCAGCTGGTCGACCCTCCACACGATTCCAAAGATCCCAGCTATGAATGGCCCTCCTCCCTGCCTCGCCCTGCTCAGGACCCCGGACCATCCCAGGGCCCAGTAAACGCAGGACTCATTACCTCATTGACACTTCGGCCTCCCCCATCCCCCAAGCTAGCGTAGGTGCCCCTGTTAACCAGGGAAGGAAACTGAGGCCCAGAAAGGGCCGGGGACATGCCGCAGGTCACCCAGCACAGCGATCGGAGGTGGCAGGACCATTGCCCCCAGCACTGCTCATGACCTTGAGACCAAATGATAATAACAGCGAACACCGAACAAAGACAGATTGAGCCCCAGCTAAGCCGTGAAGTGGATACTATGTCCCCCAACTAGATGGGAAGGCTCAGAGAGGTTAAGTGACTTGCCCAGGACCACACAGCAGAGCTGGGATTTGAACCCAGGCCCACCCGGCTCATCGGGGCCATAACCAGGATGCCATCTTGCTGGCGTCTGTTTTGGGTGGGGTGGGGGATGGGTACCGAGGTGTGTGTGGGTGGGGAGGACTCTTCCCTTTACAAGGTCAGACTAACAGCCACCCAGATCATTGGGGAAATTCGCCCACACAGGGAATGGGCCCAGGGAGGGGGCGGGGAAGGCTGGGGGCGGGGGTCACTAGAGCCCATCCCCTAGTTTTCTCAAAACCCTCTGACTTCGGGCTGGCAAGCCCATCCCATACCGACAAACACCATCTACGGCTCCCTACACCCACGGCCCCTCGCTGCCCATTCTGTCGTCTCTGTCCCACAAACCTGGGGTCCTGAGGGAGGCGAGAGGGTGGGTAGTGCGCCCACACTGGGATTTGCAAGGACAAAGTCACCACCTCCTCCTCAGCGCTTTCTGAGGGGGAAGCTCCAGGCCTCTGTCCCTGGGACACAACCATTGCCCTGCCCAGAGCCTCTGGACAAAAACTAAGATCGTGTCCCGGGCTGGGGTGTCAGTAAGGCTGTGGGGATTGGTCTGGAGGACCCCCACGCTCACCTTGGCTGTGACTGTTGTTACCTGCAGGGAACCCAGATGATCTTCAATGCAGCCAAAGAACTGGGTCAGCTGTCTAAACTCAAGGTGAGGCCAGGAGTGGGGGCAGGAGATTGAGGTGGGGAAGCTTCCTGGGGGGAGAGGTCCCAGAATGGTGACATGCTCAAGGGACAGAAACCCTGCTCAGACTGACGGAAGCATAATTGATTTGCTCCACTGTGTTGCAAAGATGTGCAAAGTTCGGCTTCAGATACAGCTTGATCAAGGGTACACGTCGTTTATTCAACAAATATTGAGCCCCTGTTGTGTGCCACTCACATGCTAGGCACCAGGGACATCGTGACGAAAAGACAGACCCACTCTCCAACTCCTCAGAGTTTTACAGGGATGAGGCCCATAGACAGGCAGATCCCTAAGGTGGGTCTGCCCACCCGGGCCCTCTCTCCATCCATCCAGGACCACATGGTACGAGAAGAAGCCAAGAGCTTGACCCCGAAGCAGTGTGCAGTAGTTGAGCTGGCCCTGGACACCATCAAGGTGAGAGTTCCCACCCCTGTGTCATCCCAGGGGGAGCAGGCAGAGCGTGTGACTTAGGCTTGAACCCACCTCAATGTATCCAATTTACAAACACCCCCTGATGACTCTTCTGTCAGCTCCAGGCTGGCTGATGGCGGGGCCCCGAGGAGCCCTAGGTTCAGGGGGGACAGCCCCAGCTCTGTGGGGTCAGGGCCGGGTAGAAGGGAGGATGGGAATTGAGGGAGCCCAGGAACGGAGAAGCGAGGGCTTTCTGAAAGAAGGCATGTGGGAGGTGGGTCTTGAGGAATGCGTAGGAGTTCACAAGGCAAAGCAAACAAAGCATTCCAGGCAGAGGACCAGCCCGTGCAAGAACGCTGTGGTCTCCATGACACAAAAAGCATGAAAATTACTCTAGAAGACATTTTTTGCTGCAACAGAGAATTATAGTGAAACAGGGTTCGCAACACAGTAAGGAGGGTGGTCAGGGAAAGCTCCTCGAGACCTTACCCAGAGGAAGACCACCATGGCAAAATGGGGGTGTTTGAAGTGGAGGGGGGACTCCCCATCAATGAGCACAGTAAATGCAAAGACCCCGAGGCAGGTACGTTCTAGGGAAGACATTTGGAGAGAAGCCTGGGAGGTTGCAGGGTTGGGGCCACAGAGGCTTGGGGAGAGGCGGGAGGCATGGGTATTAACTTTGAGAGTGCTGGAAGCCCACCCGTGGATTTGGGACAGGGTTGGAGGTCGGGGAGTGGAGAGCACGACTTGGGTGTTTTGAGGGCCCCCAGGCCATCCGGGGCGCGTCACCACCGGAGGGCAGCGGAGTTGGGGAGGGCGGATTGGGGCTGCCCAACTGGTCTCACCTCTCCCCACCCCGTCCTCCACAGCAATACTTCCACGCAGGTGGCGTGGGCCTCAAGAAGACCTTCCTGGAGAAGAGCCCAGACCTGCAGTCCCTGCGCTACGCCCTGTCCCTCTACACGCAGGCCACCGACCTGCTCATCAAGACCTTCGTGCAGACGCAATCGGCCCAGGGTAAGCGGCGGCCTAGCGCGCGGCGACCCAGCCCCTACCCAGCGAGGCTGCCACTGACTCGCCTCTGTGACGTCACGGCCCGGGGCAACTGACCAGCTCCCGGCGCTCGCGAGCTCCGTGAGGTCACCGGGCCAGGGAGGGATCAACAACTCGTGGGGGCGGGACTTCTGACGTCACTGGGCCAGGAGGTGATTGGCATTTCCTGGGGGAAAATCTATGACCTCACGGGGCCAGGAGGGGATTGAAAGCTGTGGGGCGGGACCTCTTTGAAAGGCCAGGACCAGGGAGCGACTGAAAGCACCAAGGGACGCGGCTTTGAAGGGCAGGGTCCAGGGGGTGGTTGACATTTAGGGGCGGGGGGAGGCGGGGCAGATGACGTCACGCGGCAAAGGAATGATTGGCTGTCCCGGGGATGGGCGGGGCCCCGACCTGGAGGAGTGGACGGAGAGGGGGTTTCCATTTCTCAAATTCTCGCTTTGTCTCTCTCTCTCTCTCTCTCTCTCTCTCTCTCTCTCTCTCTCTCTCTCTCTCCTCTTGTCTCTGTCTCCTGTCCCTCTCTGAGTTCCCACACAGCAGCTGGGGCTGAGGGGAGCAGGACTCCAGGGTCCTAGTTCCCCTCCCTGAGGACCCGCCCTTTTCAAAACCGGCCCTAAGACCGGGGAGAGATGTTTGGCCGCTGACCCAGGCTTAGCTCCGGCAGGGGGGTAGGAGGGAGAGTTGCCCGCAAGCCGGAAGCTGGGGTGAGGGGAGCGGCCCCCTTCCCCTCCAGCCCAGGGCCCGGGGCGCTCCCTGGGCGTCAGGCCTCTGTGCTCAGCTTCGTGCCCAGTCCAAGCTGCTGCTTTTAGTGTCCCTGGTGTACCCCCCCCACCCCACCCCACCCCCCGGAGCGGGAGGCTGTCTGTCCGTCCGTCTGCAGCTGACGTTTCTCTCTCTCTTGTTTCTCCTCCCTCTCACTCGCCGCCCCCTCTCCGCGCCTCCCCTGCTCCCCGCCACGTACACTCTCGCCCTCCATCCTCGCCTCTCGCTCGCTCGTCTCTCCCCCCACCCCTCCCTTCCCTCCTTTCTCCACCTTCCCCCGTGATTAGTCCATGGTGGAAAAGGGACTAGGTTTACCCTTAGTGAAGACATTTATCCTGAGAAGGGTACGTGCCTCCGCCACCCGCCGCCCGCCCGGTGCCCGGTGCCTGCGCCCCTCCCGGCCCCGGCTAGTAAAAGGCCCGTCCTTCCGCCTCCCCGGCCCGCCGGGCCCCGTCCAGGCCGGACCGGCTGTGGGGGCCTAGGTGGATGAGGGGGAAGGACGGCTTGCTGGTTCCACGTGGGGAAGGAGAAGCGATTCGAGTCGGAATCCGCTTCTTCCTAGGTGCATCTCTTAAGCCAGATCCCGGTCCCCCGGACAGCGCCTGCACGGTTAAGAGTGGGCTCAGATCCCAGTGAGCTATGATCCCAGCTCCGCCATTTGGGCGGGCCGGACGCCTGCAGGGAGCATGTCGCCTCCCTGAGCCTCAGCTTTCTCATCTGTGAAATGGGAACCGTCAGGGGCCCTAATTCATAAGATTGTTTTTAGGATTAGATGAATTAAATGTAGAGAAGTTCCTGACCTGTCATACATGCAGTAGCTCCCAGCGAGTGTATCGTTGTTACTTTTATTATTTATTAATTAATTAATTAATTAATATTATTACTGATGTCATTCTTCCAAGCATAGCAAACTAACAGTTTTCAGGCTCTGACTCTGGCCCAGCGCTTGTGCCAATAAGCATTTCTCAGGGATTTTTGAAAAGATTTCTCCCAATTGCCCCCCAGGATGGTCCATCATTCCACAGATGAGGAAGCTGAGTCTCAAAGGAGATTAAGCCACTTGCCCAAGGAACCTTCCCCTACGGGAAGATACTCGGGGAGGGATGGGATTGGGGTACGCACAGGGAAGCCCCAGAAAGACCCTTCCCCTTGGAGCCAGCAAACTACGGGATGGGGGCGCCCAGCACTGCCCTCCTCCCCCTTCTTACTAGCTTTGGCCATGGTCTGACCCCTCACCCCACCCACCATTGCCCAAATACCCCCCCTGGCACCCTCAGTCTGGCCCGGATTGAGCTTGCTGTGAAGCATCAGCCTTGGGGGGTGGGGGAGGTGAGGCTGAGCATGTGACTGGTGGGGGGAGGGGGGACCGAAGCCTGAAATGACAAGGAAGGTGGCCTGGGGTGGGCAGCAAAGATGGGGGGGTGCACGCCCCAGCAGTGGGGTGATGGGGGTCTCCAGGCCTCTCTGCCCCCTGAGCCTCAGTCACTTCCTACCCAATGCCAGGTAACCCGGATTAACCTTGGGCACCCACCCCTGACTCTCCCTTTCCTCCCCCATGCATGGGGCGCTCAAGGTGTGGGGAGCTTCCTGAGGGGCAGGGGAGGGGCCTGGTGGGGGTGCTGGCGGTCACAGGTTTCAGGCCCCACAGGATGCCCTTTCCAGAGCCACAGAGAGAGGGACGGGACAGAGAGTGTTAAGCTGCTCCTTCAATGACCCCCATCGGAACCAATCAGTCAGGGCATTCCTGGTAGCTAGAAATAGAGGCAGACTAGGGAATTTGTGGGCCTGGAACCGAAAGATTAAGGGTTACGCTGACCCCAATAATAGCTGAATCCAGAGCCTCTAACAATGTCTTTGGTCACTGGTCTCTGTTGAGACATCTGTGAGGTAGGCCTTCCCCCCATTGGGCAGAGCCAGCCTTGCTAGCTTAGCACCGAAGAATCTTTCCTCAGAGTTGCAGCCAAAGTCCCAGAGCTAACTCTGATTGGCCCAGCGTGGGTCACATGACCATTCCGGAGCCAATCACTGCAACTGTGGGCAGGGAATGCTCTGGGCAGCCATGGTTCATTTAGCCATACCAAGATCTGAGGTGGGTGTGGGGGTATTTCTCAATGGAAACTTGAGATTCTCTATTGAAAAGAGGAATGGCATTGAGGGAGGGAGAGAAAAGATAGCCTGCAAGCTGTCGCCTCAGAAGAAGTGAGGACTCTGGGTCAGGTCAGGTTATCGCAGTGTTTTGGAGAAGCAGCGAGGGAGCCCACGTGGCTGGAGCAGAGTTAGCGAGGGTGAGAGTGGAGAGAAACGAGGCAGGCCAGGGAATAGCGAGGACACGTTGGGAGCGACCTCGCAGATCACAAAAAGGACTTTGATCATTTCAGAGTGAGATGGAAGGCCATGGAAAGCTTTTGAGCAGAGGAGGGAAGTGACCTAACTTAATAGGATTTCTCTGGCCGGTGTACTGAGAAAAGAGGATTCAGAAGGGGGCTGCAATAGTCCAGGCATGTGATGGTGGGGGATGGGACCGGATGGAGGCTAAGGAGGTGGGACAGAGTCTCTGGTGTATTCAGCTAGTGTATAGGATGGGAACCCAAAGAGTCTGGCACTGTGACAACCCAAAGGAGAAAATGAAACCCAGGCAGCTAGGGGGTCAGGTGTTGCCAGGATGAGTTTCGACCAGGCGGCAATCACTGGCCTGAGAAAAATGGGGGGCAGGTGCGTTAAACTCAGAGAAGTTAAGAGATCCGCCTGAGACCCTACAGCAAGGCAGTGAAGGGGCAGAACCCAGCGTTCTTCGCCTCCTAAGACCACGTGCCATCCCAGCCCCACCCTCAGTGCCAACCCTGTCAGGGCTGATGGCCCAGTGCCGCCAGCACATGGTGGGTGGGAGGTGGTCCAGGTCCCTTAAGTGGGTGGGAGGAATGGAGCTCACGCCAAGCATCCTCCCCTACCCCGCCCAGGCTCGGGTGTGGAAGACCCTGTGGGTGAAGTTTCAGTCCACGTCGAGCTCTTCACTCATCCGGGAACCGGGGAGCACAAGGTCACTGTGAAAGGTGAGTAGTCTGAGTTGGGAGGGAGAGTGCCCTCTCCAGGATTCGCTAGTCCTATGACAGAAACCACCCTCAGACGAGCTTAATCAAGAAAAATAGTGGTTATTAAAAAAAAAAAAAAAAGATTTCATAAAACTAAACAATTCCAGAAATAAAGCTCTTTCAGGCATGGCTGGATCCAGGGGTACAAACAGTGTGATGGGACTGAATTCCACTTTTTCCATCCCTCTTCCGCTCAGCCTTCTTTTTGTTGGCTTTTATTTATTTATTTATTTATTTATTTATTTTTAGATTAAAACAGACTCGGTTGTTTTAACCAAGGCCTAAAATACCACTGGTTTAAACAAGATAGAACGAGGGGCGCCTGGGTGGCTCAGTCCGTTAAGCGTCTGACTTGGGCTCAGGTCATGATCTCACGGTCGGTGAGTTCGAGCCCCGCGTCGGGCTCTGCGCTGACGGCTCGGAGCCTGGAGCCTGCTTCGGATTCTGTGCCTCTCTCTCCCTCTCTCTCTCTGCCTCTCCCCTGCTTACACACACACACACACTCTCTCTCTCTCTCTCTCTCTCTCTCTCTCTCAAAAATCAATAAACATTACAAACAATTTTAAACAAAACAGAATGCGATTTTCTCTAACTCCGAGGACAGTCAGCCCGGAGCTGATGTGGAGGGTTTCCAGTGTTGGGGATCCCTACCTTCTCTTATTCCACTTATTCTAATGTTTTCCTCCTCCATAAGGTACCAAAGGACTCAGTACCCACCAGCATCCCAGCCTGCAGCTAGGAGAAGGAGAACGTGTAGCGCATTCTCCCGGCCCTTTAAGCCCCAACCTGAAAGTTGTACACATCACTTCCTCTCCCATTTCGCCGGCTGGAACTTCGTCACATGGCCGCACTTAGCTGTAGGAATATTGCGGGGACTGGGGCTTTTCAGACGGGCGTTGAAAACCACAGCTGCGTAGAGAGGACCCTGACAGTCTTACCCTCTACTTCCCCCCGACAGTGGTGGCGGCCAATGACCTCAAGTGGCAGACTTCTGGCATTTTCCGGCCATTCATCGAGGTCAACATCATCGGGCCCCAGCTCAGCGACAAGAAACGCAAGTTTGCAACCAAATCCAAGAACAACAGCTGGGCCCCCAAGTACAACGAGAGCTTCCAGTTGTGAGTCTAAGGCTGGTTGGGGGATCACGGGGAGGGGCCATCTGCTGCGTGAATTTCAGGGCCCTCTAGGCCAGAGGGAAGTCTGGTGGGCCAGTGGTATCTGGGTGCAGGAATGAGAGGGGTCGTATCCTAGGTGAGGGCCCGGGGAAGCAAGGCGCCTTGGTGCAGGAGTGACGTTGGCGAGGGGATGGGGGTAACCACTTTGGGAGACAGGCAGTTCCCAGGGGAGGCAGTGAATGTGATATAACATGTTGATGAAGGCTTGTGAAGAGGAAGGGAAGTTTGAGCAGAGGGGGGGGCATGTTGGGCAGGGTCATTTCTGGGGTTGGAGACTCAGGTCTGGTTAAGGGCCATGAGCGATCATGATGAGGCAAGGAACGTGTGGGTGAGGGTCTCAGGGCCATGGGGGCAGGTGTCCTGGAGTCAGCAGTGAGCCTTGTCAGGGCTGCTGGGGCAGGTCAGGAGGAGTCTGCATTGGGGGACAGGAGTGGACCGTGGTCCAGGGCATGGGGATGCCCGTCAAGTGGGTGGGGGTGGGGTCGCATCCAGAAGGGGCTTCCTGGTGAGCAAGAGTGAGCTTAGTCAGAAGCATCCAGGGTCCAGAGGGGCAGATGACCTGGGGAGCATAAATATGTCTGATCAGGGTATTACTTGGGATGGGCAGACATTTAGATCAGGTGTAAACCTCGCTGGGGCAGGATAGTAGGGGCAGGGGGCTGTTCCTGGGGGACAGAAATGCAGAGGGGTAAGGGAGCATCAGAGCAGGGGAGAGGTGGGGACCCCTGAAGGACAAGAAGAGGGCTCTTGGTCAGAGGATTTTGGAGTGGTAGGTCACCTGATGCAATGCTTGGGAGCAGGCCCATGATCTAGTTGGGGGACAAGTGTCTCCTGGGGTGGCTGGTAGTCCTTGAGGGCCAGGAATGCAGCCAGGGAGGGTGTTTCTAGGGAGCGGTGTGGGCATAGCCCATTAGGGCAGGTCCCCTGGGGGCAGAAGCCCAGCATCACTGGGGACACAGCCTGCTGGTAGGGGGAGACGTGCTGGAGTGTGGGGCGGGTCACTCACGGTGACGCTTGAGAGCAGTTCGCGGCGGACAGATCTCCTTAGAGGTAAGAGGGGTGGGCTAGGAAGTATGGGGGTGGGGCACGCCAAGGAGATAACCGGAGTTCAGGTGGCAGCTTGGTAAAGGGGCTTCCGGGCTTGGCGTCTGGGGCAGGGTGGCGAGCAGCAGCTCAGCGGGCCAAAGGTGTGGGCGCTTTGGACGGGGTGGAAGCATGGCCTCGCCAGGGTGTCTTGGGAAAAGTGTCACCTGGGGTGGGGACGGGGTTTGGCCCTCGGCTGAAAGTAGGATGGTGGCGGTATTGTGGGTTGGAGGTGGGGTGGGGGTTAGAAGGGAGGAAGGAGCGACGGGGCAGGGACACTACTTGGGGGCGGGGCGGGGCGGGGCCCAGCCCTCGGGGGCGGGGTCAGCAGGAGGGGGGGTGGCCCGGCGGGCGGGGCTGTCCTCACGCCCCGCCCCCTCGCAGCACGCTGAGCGCGGACGCGGGCCCGGAGTGCTACGAGCTGCAGGTGTGCGTCAAGGACTACTGCTTCGCGCGCGAGGACCGCACGGTGGGGCTGGCCGTGCTGCAGCTGCGGGAGCTGGCCCAGCGCGGGAGCGCCGCCTGCTGGCTGCCACTGGGTCGCCGCATCCACATGGACGACACGGGCCTCACAGTGCTGCGCATCCTGTCACAGCGCAGCAACGACGAGGTGGCCAAGGAGTTCGTCAAGCTCAAGTCGGACACGCGCTCCGCCGAGGAGGGCGGCGCGGCGCCTGCGCCCTAGCGCGGGGCACGCGGGCGGGCAGCACTGCGCCTGCGCGCGGGGCGGGGCGACGTCTGTGCGCTGGGACCTCCCAGAGGCCGAGTCTCCGGGCTCTGGTGCGGAGGGCTGAGTGCGCCTGCGCCCTTGACTTAGCTCCCACCTCTAGGGACTGGTGAACGGACGACGCCCCGCCCCCTCGAGCAGCCACGCCCTAGGGCGCGATGAAGGAAGAAGCCACATCCCCTACCAGAAGCCAAGTCCCCAGCGCCTAGGGGACCTTTCGAGCTGGGATGGGAGGGAGTCCTGCCCCCCTGTGGAGGAGGCCAGGTCCTGGGGCTCTGGTACGGGGAGACCCTGCCTCCTGTCCCCTGGAAAAGCCATAAGATGGGTCCCCAAATCCTGGGGCCCGAGACCAATTGCCAAGTATGAAACTCTCAGCTCCCTGGAGGGGCGGGCCCTGGGCAAGGGGCAGGGCTTCCTAGAGCGCCCCCTGGGGTGGTCTAGGGGTTGGAGGCACTAGAAAGCTGGTCGGAGGGCCCAGGTTGGACCAGAGTGTCTTTTCATGTTTGTGCAAAAAATAAACAGGGAGGGAGGGGAGGATGGGATTTCAAAAGCACATGCGCCCTCGGGCGCCCAAACCCTGGGGGCCAAGCGGACGGCTCTGAAGCACCCGCACTGCCCCCACTTCCCCATGGGGGTTTGCCTCTCCTTTTCCCCCAACGTACCCATCCTCATAGCATAGAGTTGAACCCACCCGTTTAACAGATGGCAGAACTGCGGCCCAGAGAGCCGCTCGAGACTTTGCTGAAGGCCCCAGTGCCACACCTTCTCCCCACTCCCTTTGGCCTGTGTGCCCCATCTAAGGGTGGGCTGAAATCGGATGACCCGACACAGCTCCCCATTGCTGCTAACCCCTCCTCAGGGGACCTCCCCCATTCCTCACAAGGGATGGGGGTTCTGGGCCAAGGCCCCCACTGCCCCCTCCCACGGCTGGCTGCCAAGCAAAACCCCAGCCCTCAGCCCTTCCCCTGGGACCCGATGGGAAGATTCCCTGAGAACTCTTGACCTCCCACCAAGAAAGAGTGAGGGTTTGGGACTCCCTGGACCCAGGCACCGCCCCCCCCCCCAACCCCTTCTTCCTCTCCCAGAATTCTCCAGGCAGGCGAGAAAGAGACCAGAAACTCTAGGTGTGTGTATATATGTGTGTGTGTGTAAATATACCAACATGCTCGGAGCTTAGTCTCCAAAATCTCATTCATTCATTCAGGCACCGTGCCACAGGATACCCCCAGGTGGGGCCTCCACCTGCCTGAAGCTCTTCCTCCAGCAGGCGTTGGTGGGGCAATCTGGCCAGAGTCAAGTTTCCCCATTTTAGCTCACGGAGACAGAATCTTTTGGTAAAGTTTGTCACGGCTTGTCTTTGCCCAGAATCTGCTTTTCCATGTTGGACGGGTGCTTATGGGCCGTTTGCTTTTCCTGCCAGATTGACCAAGCACCAGAGGGAACCGTAGGTGCGGAGGCTGAGGTGGGCAGGTTTGAAGCGCAGCGAGGTCACTGTGGCTGGCGAGGGGGACCACAGGGAGAAGGTGTTGATGTCGGGGAGACGTGCAGAGATATCAGACCGGGCAGGGCCTTGTATGCTGCTCTGGGGAGTTCTGATATTACCCGAAGGGATTTGGGGAGCCCCAGGAGATCTTAAAGCTGAGAACAGTCTGGATTTCAGGCGTCAGAAGCTCCCTCTGGCTACCTCATGGAGAATGGACCAATGCAGTTTGGGGGAGAGACAGAGTGCTTTCGGGATATTGAAATTAATTCCTGGAAAGATTTTGGGAGATAGAGTAAGGAAAAAACAAAAACCCACCCCTTAGACGAGCCCAGGGCTGATGGGTACAGTTGTTCCTGCTGTGCACTGGCCAAGGGTCTGGCATTTCTAAGGAGGCCATGTGCAAATCCTAGGTGCTGGGAGTTGTGTGTTTATACTGATGGTTTCCCGGCACGTGGACAAGTCTGGGAGAAGTGGCACCATTTCCTGCGTTACCTGGAGGTGCTGCATATGTCCCCTGAGTTTCGGCAGCTGTGGGTGACTGAAGGTTCTGAACCAGAGGTTGAGCTGCAAGTTCTCATACAGGACAGCGGGGGAGGGGCAGGGGCCAGGGGCAGGCTGGGAGGTGGCAAGGGGGGAGCTGAGAATCTCTGTCACATGGACTGAGGGGCAGATTTTAAATTTTGGCCACGGGGGTAGGGGGGTGGGAGTGAGGTGGACTGAGAACACCAGCCAACAGCCAAAGGGGAGGTAACGTGTCTTGGGGTGAGCCCTGCGGGATCTATGGGTGACCAGCAAGAAAAGGGGGAGCTGAGCTTCTGCCTGAGCGAGCCAACTTATTTCCCAAAAGATCCTTGGGAGTCTCTGGTCAAGGCCTGCGTGTGTGTGCGTGTATGTATGAGCACGCGCGCGTGTGCGCGCACCTGCTTGTGTGTGTGTGTGTGTCCAGTTCCCCAGCACCAGCCCAGGCACATGGAGGGAGCTTCAGGGAGTATTTGTTGAATGGTTTTTTTTTTTCCCCTGACTCCCAGGCTAGAGCTGTTTTAGAAATTTCCTCCCTCTTCTTTCCCCCAGGGGACTCCTATTTATCCCTCAAGACTCATCCCCAATATCCTGTCCTGTAGAAAACCCTCCCTGCTCCTCCTCAGGACTTCCCCAGCCCCCGTCCCCACCCCTCTGTCCCTGATGTCATGGGACAGGCCCTGTTCCCCCCCCCGGACTGGGGTCTGAGGCCTCTTGACAGCCCCAAGTTCACCCAGCACAGACCGGGCACAGGGGGGTGACGGAAGGGTATGCCTAGTTGAACGGTCTTGGGGTGGAGGGTCCACCTGCGTGTCTATCCATGTCTGGCCATACCAACCTTCCCCTCCCACATAGACCTGGGCACACAGAAGGCGTTCCAGCCAGCCTGTGACTGGGTCGCAGGACACACGGGGGAGAGAGGACGAGAGCAGACGAGGAGGAGAGAGGAAAGGAAAGGAGTCTAGGAGGCCCGAAGCCTCTGGAACAAGGAAGTTCCTGTATTGGAACAAGGCTCAGAGAGGAGCAGGGTTTTCCCCAAGGCCACTCACCACCTCACCTGGGGTGGCCCGAAGTTCTGAGCCCTGGTGGGGTCTAGGGGTTGCGTTCGGACCCATTTCATGCCACGATCTGGCCCTAGATTTCCAGGGGTCAGGGAAAGGGTGGAGTAGGGCTGGCCCCTAGTCGGGTAGGGGGAGTGCGACATTGTGTCTTGGACAGAGCCGATCCCCTCTCCTCCTCCACCCCTCCCCCACAAGAGGGACAGTGTCCCAGAGTAAGGACACAGAGAAGAGGAGGGAAGGAGAGAGAGAAGGTAAGAGGACACAGAGAGACCTTGAGATGGAGAGAGAGACTCGGAGATGGGGAGAAAGGGAAATCAGGGATCTAGAAGGAAGAGGAACCCACTGGTCTCTCTGGCTCTCCCCGGTCCAGCCTGGAAGGATTTATGTTACACAAGCAGGTGCCTGGCCTTGACCCGCAATCCCTCTCAGGCTCCAGAGCCTGACACCTCACCGTGACCCCATCAGAGATGCAAAAAACTTAACACCCAACTAGAAATCTTTGGGACCTCAGAGACCTTTCTGTCCCCCACACCCTGTGCTGTTCGTTTTGCAGATGGGGACACTGAGGGGCGGGGCAGAGCAGGGACAGCCCAGAGTCGCCCCACACTCTGCTGCCCCAGTGGAGAGGGAGGGGAGCTCGCTGGGGGTTCGGGTTCGTATCACGACACCGCCTGCCCCCTGAACATCCTTTCCTAAGAATTGTCAAGGACCAAAGTCGTCTTCGCTGACACGTGTTGCTTTTCTCTTTGCCTTTTATTTTTTTAAAGAGAGAAATCAAGTTGACGGTGTCGAGTAAGACCTCCCCCTTCCCCAACCCCTGCCTAACCGCGGTGGCTCTCTCGAGACCCAGGTCACAGGCGGAGGGTCCCCTGCGCATCCCAGGCCACACGGCCAGGGGGACTCACGCTTCACCCCTGACCCCGGCACCCTGAGACCGCCCCCCCCCCGGACCCGGCCACGCAGTCCAGGGGGGTTCATTCCTCCACACACCTTCTCTTAGCATGTGATTGCAAATGTGAAATCAAAATGCTGTTTGGTCGTTCGTTTGTTTTAATTCCATCCCGTTGGTCTGGCGTCGGCACAGATGCCCCCATCTCTCTGTAAATACGTGACTTGGAACAAACGTTTAAAACCAACGAGAAGCGGTCATGAATGCATGGTGTTGAGATGTTTTGCACTATTCTGACTTTTTGGTCTCTGTAAAAATATTTTATTCACAGCAGACATTAAAAAAAATAGAAAAAAAACGAAAAGCCTCAGACGTGTGGTGGCTTCCTTTCACTCCCGAATCAGCAAAAACAAGAACAAAAACAGCCTAGCACTTAACACACACACACACACACACGCTGTTGAACACACTTCCCACCCACGAACGCGACTCAAGATATTGCAGAGAAAAGGGGGCGCCTGGGGGGCTCAGTGAGTTAAGCGTCCGACTTCGGCTCAGGTCACGAGCTCGCGGTTCGTGGGTTCGAGCCCCGCATCGGGCTCTGTGCCCGACAGCTCAGAGCCTGGAGCCTGCTTCGGATTCTGGGTCTCCCTCTCTCTCTGCCCCTCCCCTGTTCGCGCTCTGTCTCTGTCTCTCTCTCAAAAATGAATACGCATTAAAAAAAAAAGGGGGGGGGGCTAACTTAAAAAAAAAAAAAGATACTGCAGAGAAGAGGCGGGATCTGAGCCGAGGACATTCATGCGGTAGCTGTCGCTCTTAGCTCAAGCAAGTTGGGACATATCATCTTCAACCTACAGCCCCGTCTGTTGTCCCTTGTTATTTTTTCGAACGTAGCAGGTAAGAATCTCATTTCATAAGCTCGCATATGCAGAGAACAAACCCTCCTTTTTCTACAGCTCCTTTTAATTTCTGTTTTGAGCCCCCATCCCACCAGGGGGCAGAAACGGAACCTCACCCAGCTCAGGGTTTCCTGGGTGAATTTGAGGATCCCGCTCTTAAGATCTGGGGTGGCTTCCGCATTTGAGTGGCCAGGGCAGGGGCCCTGAGCTCGGCCGCCGGGAGCGGGTTTCCCTGAGTGCTCTGAGCTACCAGGGACAGAAAAAAAGAGCTAAAATCAGGACCTGCAGCGGCGTTACCTAGGCCTGAAGCTCTCCTCCGAGTGCGCCCTCAGGGAGCCTTGCACTTGGGCCGGAAGGCCGGAAGCAGCCTTGGAGGGGGGGGGGGGGGGGGGTTCACACGGGGGAGTATTAGACAGCAGTGAAAATGGCCAAGCCGGAACCGTCTGCGTCGTGTCAGAAGACGCAGGCCACCGGGGCCCCTGCAGGTCTTTGCTGACTGCGCCGGGCTGCAAAGCTTCTCTCCTCTCCCCTGACGCCCGGCAGTTTCCGTAGCTGGGCACACGGTCTACACAGCGTGTCTTCTGCGTAACTGCTCGCTCTCTCGCTCGCTCGCTCCCTGACAGAGGGGGCTGGCTTGCTGGCTGCTCGCTACAAAAGGTGCTCAGCCCTCGGCCCCGTGTCCCTCAGCACGTGGGGTCCATCGTGTCACCCTCGAGGCTTGGGAGCGGGGGCGGGGCGGCGGGGAGGGGCTCACGTTGCTGCTTGTGCTGTGGGAACCGAACGGGCTGGCTCTGGATCGACCGAGTCTTGTAGCCAAGGCCATACCTGTGGGCGAGGGGCCGGCTCACTCCTGCCCTTCTCTCTGCAGGAGGCTTTTCTCCGACCAAGGACGGGAATAAGTGTTAGCGTGATGTTGACCGAGAAAAACCAAGTCTTGGGGCGCCGGGGTGGCTCAGTCTGTTAAGCCTCCGACTTCAGCTGAGGTCGGGATCTCGCAGTTTGTGGGTTCGAGCCCCGCGTCGGGCTCTGTGCTGACAGCTCGGGGCCTGGAGCCTGCTTCGGATTCTGCGGATTCTGCGTCTCCTTCTCTCTCTGCCCCTCCCCTGCTCGCGCTCTGTCTCTCAAAAAAAAATGAATAAAACGTTAAAAAAAAACCCACACACATTAAAAAAAAAAAAGAAAAGAAAAGAAAACAGCAGGTGTTGATGAGGGTGTGGGGAAGTTGGCACCCGGGTGCCCTGCTGGTGAGAATGGAAGACGATGCAAGTCGCTGTGCGAGACGATCGGGAGGGCCCTAAAAAGCTGAAAAATACAATTCCCGGGTGAGCCAGGAATTCCGCTTCTGGGAACATTCCCCGAAGAACTGAAAGCAGGGTCTTGAAGAGATATTTGTACCCCCGTGTTCACAGCAGTATGGGTGACAATAGCTAAAACGTGGAAGCAACCCAGCATGTCCATCAAGAGATGAATGGATGAGCAAACCGCGGTCTATCCACATTCTGGAATATTCTTCAGCCTTAAGAAGGAAGGAAGGCCTGACCCAGGCTACGACATGGATGAGCCTTGAGGACACTATGCTAGGTGAAAGAAGCCAGTCACAAAAGGACATATAAATGTGATCCCACTTATAGAAGGTCCCTTGAGTAGCCGAATCTGTAGAGACAGAAAGTAGAATGGGGGGGCGCCAGGGGCTGGGGGAGGGAGATGGGGGGGTTCATCTTTAACGGGGACAGAGTTCCAGTTTGGGAAGATAGAGAAGTTCTGGAGGCAGATGATGGTGACGGCTGCACGACATTGGGAACGTACTAAATGCCACGGGGTTGTAAGCTTTCGCCTGGCTAAGTTTATGCTATCTGAGTTTCATCTCAATTTTTATTATTTTTACTTTTTTGATGTTTATTTATTTTTGAGAGAGGGAGAGAGACAGAGTGTGAGCAGGGGAGGGGCAGAGACAGAGAATCCGAAGCAGGCTCCGGGCTCTGAGCCATCAGCACAGAGCCCAACGCGGGGCTCGGACTCACGAACCGTGAGATCATGACCTGAGCCCAAGTGAGCCGCTCAACGGACTGAGCCACCCCGGCTTCCCTCAATTTTTAACACTAAGAAGAAAAACAGGCAGCTGGGCAGATTGGGACTCCTGGGCCATGGTTTGCCAACCTCTGACCTAATTAATCCATTATTCGACTTCCCCTCCTGCTTCTCCTCACCTCTCCTAGCCTTGGGCTAAACTTCAGCAACCATCCCCGTGTTCAGCCCACCCGCCCCTGTCACCTGAAGCCCCAGCCCCAACCTCACCCTGTCCTCCTGCTCTCCCCCCAACCCCCCTTAATCTACCCTAATCCCACCCCATTTACCCACACCCTCTCATCACTCCACCTGCCAACCTGCCGGGACCATCCAGGGAACGTAAGTAAGATAACCAGGTTCCTGGAGGGTGTAATCCAATTATGTGATTCATGATCCATGTACGATTCCATTTCATTACATAATTTATTACACTGCGTGATAATTACTCTGTTCCTAATCCTGCAATTACATATAATAGGCTCCATGATTATGCATCCTACAATTACCCAATCATTCTTACCATCGCCATAACGTACAGCGGTAAACGAGGAGGACGTGGTGGGTTGACATCAGAACCCGCCCCGATCCAGCCCCTTTCCAGGCGGAGGCTGCCGAGCTGTCGCCGCGCTCACGGACTTTCCCCGCAGCTGGGCGCGTGCTCAGGTCCACCGACGCAGATGCCTGGGGGAGTCTGGAAGGCCAGAAGAGACCCAGAGCTGTCTTGCTTTTTGCTTCCCCTTCGCTCTGCCAGCTGCCAGGCATGAAAACAACTGCTGTTCTGGAAGGTGCATCCCCTTGTCCGGTGTCAGGCTTGGAGGGCGTCGGAAAGCAGTTGTGGCCGAGGCAAAGGCGGCATTCTATTTCTGGATCACAGATACAGGGTGTGTGCCCAGCATGGGAGGTTTCAAGGCCCACCTGACTCTCTGCCTTGATTTCGAGGAGCAGCTTCGGTTCCCCTGGTGACCAAGTTCTGCAGGATCATTCCTGTAGGCCCAGTCCTGGTCCCGCTCCTTGGCACCAAGAGTTGGCAAACTATCCCCACCCCCCACCCCCACCCCACCCCCCGCTGCCACCAAATCCAGCCCACTGCCTGTTTTTTGTTTTTTTAAAAAAAATTTTTTTTTCAACGTTTTTTATTTATTTTCAGGACAGAGAGAGACAGAGCATGAACGGGGAGGGGCAGAGAGAGAGGGAGACACAGAATCGGAAACAGGCTCCAGGCTCCGAGCCATCAGCCCAGAGCCTGACGCGGGGCTCGAACTCACAGACCGCGAGATCGTGACCTGGCTGAAGTCGGACGCTTAACCGACTGCGCCACCCAGGCGCCCCCCACTGCCTGTTTTTGTAAATAAAGTTTTATTAGCACATGGCCACACTCATCCATTTATTCATTCGGCGCAGTCTGCGGCTGCTTTCAAGCTACAGCAGCAGAGTTTCCTGTGTTAAACCCTTTCTGTTAAAAGACTGGGTGGCTCAGTCGGTTAAGCGCCCGACTTCAGCTCAGGTCATGATCTCGTGGTTCGTGAGTTTGAGCCCCGCGTCGGGCTCTGTGCCGGCAGCTCGGAGCCTGGAGCCTGCTTCGGATTCTGTGTCTCCCTCTCTGTTCCCGCCACCCGCCTCCCTCGCTCTGTCTCTCTCTCAAAAATAAATAAACATTAAAAAAAAAGTTTTTAAGACTTCAACTGGTTTTTCAGGGTGCCTGGCTGGCTCGGTCAGTAGAGCATGGGACTCTTGATCTTGGGGCCATGAGTTCAAGCCCCACACTGAGCATATAATTGACTTAAAAAAAAAAAATACCTCTTCATTTGTTTCCCACCCTTAATCCTGACTGATATGCTACATTTTTGATACATAATAAGTGATGATACATCCCCAGACCCAGCCGCAATTACAGCATGTTACAGGGGAATGTGGAGGACTGAATAGTGTCCTGTACCAAAGATACCCACGTCCTACTGCCCCGAAAGTGTGAATGGTATTTCAAATGGTAAAAGGAGCGTTCTCTGTGGCAGCCCGTATCCTAAAATTGGGATGATACAGAGAAGATTAGCACGGCCCCTGCACAAGGATGCACGTAGATGGCAAAAGGAACGTTGCAGACGTAATTAAGGATCTTGAGACGGTGGGAGAGTCTCCTGGATTATCTAAGTGGGCCCTAAAGGCAATCACAAGGCTCCCTGTAAGAGGGATGGAAGAAGGTCAGAGGAAGGAGTAGGAGATGTGATTCAGGAAGTGGCTATGAGCCAAGGAACGCCCGCGATCTCCAGAAGCTGGAAAAAACAAGGACTTGGATTCTCCCCTAAATCCTCCAGAAGGAACTGAGCCTTCTGACATCTTGACTGTCCTCAAGTGAAACGGATTCCAGACCTCTGAATATAACTTCTTTTAGAAATTTTTTTCTTAATGTTTATTCATTTCTGAGACAGAGACAGAGCCTGAGTGGGGGAGGGGCAGAGAGAGGGAGACACAGACTCCGAAGCGGGCTCCAGGCTCTGAGCTGTCAGCACAGAACGCGACACGGGGCTCGAACTCGCAAACCGTGAGATCACGGCCTGAGCTGAAGTCGGTCGCTCAATCGACTGAGCCACCCAGGCGCCCCTCACTTCTTTTTTTTTAAATTTCTATTCATTTTTGAGAGAGAGAGAGCAGGGAGCGGGCAGAGAGGGGGGTGGGACAGAGGATCCAAAGCGGGCTCCACTGCTGAGAGCAGAGAGCCCAATGCAGGGCTCGAACCCTTAAGATCAGGACCTGAGCCGAAGTCAGAACCTTAACCGACTGAGCCACCCGGGCGCCCCTGAATGTACCTTCTGATATATACGCGTTATCTGTGGGAACATGGAAATATACATATTTCGGAAGGAAGGATAGGATTCTCCTGGAGATTTTATTCAAGATAAAACTGGGATCCCCAGGTGCCACCTCTAAGCTTCTAACCCTTTCAATCCGGCGGCAGAGCCTGAGAATCTATGTTTTAACCAGAGAAATTTCAAAGCAAGGGAAACTTCCCTTCATGCTACACACACACACACACACACACACACAAAAAGACCCTTCTAGAGATTCCTGTCCCCAAGACGCTGAATGGAATGGTGCAGGATTCTCAACCACAGCACTGTGGACTTTTGGGGCCAAAGCAGTCTTTCTCGTGGGGCCGCCCTGTGCATTGTAGGACATTCGGCGGCTTCCCTGGTTTCTACCCACCAGATGCCAGTAACAGCCTCCACCCCCCGTCGTAACCACCAGAGACGTCGTCCCCAGACGTCACCAAATGTCCCCGAGGAACAAAAACACCCAGTTGAGATCCGCTGGGTGGATCTGAAAGTAAGATTTAGAAACACCCCGAGTAACCGGAACACCGGAGAAGTGACTCCGAGGTTCCACGAGAGGGGATTGGTTAATACGCTCGCATCACCCGCCTCCGAAAAAACACACGGGGGACGGTCAGGACTTAACGAGAAGAGTGAATATATGGCAGCCGCACGAGGAAACACACACACACCCGTTCTTCCAGCATTTTCACCTGTATCGACTCACCCAACTCAAGTACGAGCTCCAGCAGGAAGATGTGTCCTATAACACCGCTCTCCGTGGGGCCGGGACGCTCTTGGGCTGGACCGGCCGAGTGCACGGTCCGTCACCATCGCGGAACTTTGTACGTGACGACCCAGAAGAGAACTGGTAGGCGTCTGCACTGATCAGAGTGTCCTCGGTATGTTGTGACATTTCAAAAGGAAATTGCCGAGGGGCACCTGGGTGGCCCAGTCGGTTGGGCCTCCAGCTCTCGACTTTGGTTCCGGTCGTGATCTTACAGTGCGTGAGATCGAGCCCTTCATCGGGCTCCGCTGCGGACAGTGCGGGGGGCCTGTTTGGGATTCTCTCTCTCCCTCTCTCAGCCCCTCCCCTGCTCGCCCGCGTTCTCTCTCTCTCTCTCTCTCTCCCAAAATAATAAACTTAAAAAAAAAAAAAAAAGACAATTGCTGAAAAACTGGGTGCAATCTTATCTCATGTTTACGTTCTACTTCTTCTGCGAGGATCACACACTATCTGTTATTTTGTAAAAGGCCTGGGCAGGTGCCCACGCGCTCCAAGGGCTTGAGAATCTTGAGAACCTTTAAGTATTGGACAAAGGAGATCGAAAGGCGGTTGGGTGTGGATAAACGCCCCACCTCCGTCGCCCCTGGGGTGGGACCGCTCTGATGCGGTCTCCTGAGGTCCCCAGTTGCCCAGAGTCAAGTGCTCACTGGCATCCTAATCTCCCGTCCCCGCCCCTCCTCGGGGCTTCCTGGAGTCACCTCTCTGACAACTCAAATCCTCATCTTAGGAGTTTCCCGGAGACCCCAAAACACGGCAGCCTGTCTCCTCAATCTGTCGGCGGCGGCAACCCCGCGGTCGACCCCACAGGACACAGGGCACTTGGCCAGCTGTCCCCGGGCTATTCCAGGGAAGTTTTATGGGGCTCTCACTACACCCTCACCCGCATTCACTCCACCAGTGGCTTTCTCTCCGGCACCTGGTTTCCTCCCACACCAGCCGGCAGCGGGGCCGGGGAGCGTGATTGTGCACTGGTGGTCAGCGGAGCAGCGGACCAAGAAAAGAACACAGATTTATGTGAAAACCAACCAGGAACATTTAATAAAAAAATAAGCAAGTTATCCAGGACCTGACCCAGTGAGCAGTCGTCCCTCCGAGAGCAAAGTCCTGGCTCTGACATTCATTCCAGACCAAAGACACAGCAAGCCCTCCGGCCCCCGCTGGGAGACATCCTGCCCAGGCCTCGGGCAGGACCCCCAGGGCGGGGGGCAGCTGAGCCCACGCAAGGCCCCAAACACACAAACAACCCCACCTAAGGCTTGAACACAGGAACCCCACTGCGCAGGCAGGACCCACACGTGGGATGCAGGCCGGGGAGGTCGAGCCAACAGGGGGACGGGTCCAAACAGGAGCAGGGGTGAGCACAGGAGACCCAGCCCCCGTATTCATCCCTTGCCCCCTCCAGGGGGGCTGGGTCTAGGGGAGCTTGCGTGTGGCCCTGTGGTCACTGGGACCCGCAGCTGCCCCCGGTGAGGGAAGAGCCACCCTCCCTCCTGGGTGGTGGGGGGGGGATTTTGTCTGCACGAGCTTGGGTGACCGGGGTGGGGAGGGGTGGGCAGGGGTCAAACTCAGCCAATCATTCCCCAGTCCCACTGGGAGTCCATGAGGTCTGGTCCACAGCAGGCGTTCAATAAATGCCCGCTGCACAAAGAGACAAAAGACTCGTCTCGTGCATCTCGGTGGCCCGGCACTTAGCACGTGGCCCGGCACACACGTAGGTGACCCAGTGCCGACCCGGCGAGTGTTACACTGTATGGCTAATGCCTGTAGGTGCTCTTTAGATGGGGTGGGGGGGGGGGGAGGAAACCGATCGAAGCATGAAAAGCACCTTGTTTCTCTTCATCCCCAGCACACAGCAGGCGCTCGATAAAGGCTCTGAGTCAGTGAGAACTTGTCTTTGTGTCACGAGTACCAGGCAGGCACAGAGCGGGTGCTCGGATGTGTTGTTGGAAGAAATGAACGAAAGGGGCCGGTCAATCTCAATATTCCCAGAGCCTAGGATGGTTGGCGCCCAGCCTACAGTAGGCGTTCAATAAATACTTAAATGAATCAAAACAATGCCTGTGAGTCACTAGTGCTGATTCTTGGGGCGGTGGGGGGAGGGGCGGTCGGTAAAACCTTGACGCCTGAATCCATCACTGGCCTACGGAATAACTGCGCCTCGCTCACTGCCGCTAACCCAGAAGCCTGGGACACAGCGGGGACTTCAGGTGTTCGGCCCCTGAAGATAGGAACGTGTCTCGTTCCCATCTGATCCCCCCGGTTCCGGGCCCCGTTCCCGGGCATACAGTAGGCACTCCGTTAAAGCTGCCTGCGTGCACGTGATTGCTGAACAAGAGCTGGCTGGATACCGCCTTGCGTGGAGGGCCCTCTGCGGCCGGCCAGGGGTCCGCAGGGGGCTGGGGGGGGGGGGGGGGTGGCGGCCCTTCTGTCCCCGGCGAGCACAAGGAGGCTGGGCCGGCGATGCCTGCTTTGGTGTTTCGGCCGCAGCCCCTCAGAGCTCGTCTCGGGCGGCGCTGTCCAGCGGGGACTGCAGCACGTCTGAGTTCTTGGCCTCGCGACTCAGTGCCTGCTGCTCGCGCATCTTCTGGGATTTGGCACGGTCCCAGTCGGTCTTGACGTGTTCGTTGTTCCACACGACCGAGGTCTCCGTGTCACTCACGTAGCCATCGTCCCCTGTGTAGTGCGTGGGGTAGATGAGCAGGGGCTCCACCGAGAAGGCGCGGAGGTTGCGGGGCGAGAAGTGGGCCTTGTACTCAGACCTGGGGGAGGGCGGCGAGAGGAGAGGCAGCAGTGGGTTGGGAGTAAGGGACAGACTGAGACGGAAGTGGGCGGGGCAGTGGCGGGGGGGGGGGGGGCTGGGGGGGATCACGTGGAGCCGGAGGGTGGGGGTAGGAAGCAGGCAGAGGAAAAGACACACCCTCGGGACAGGCGCGCGCGCGGCAAGAGCCCGACCCGCGTGCCCGCCGCAACCCCCTCTCACACTGGGTGCTTGTCAAACATGACGGGCAGGAACTCATCGACAGGCAGCATCTTGGGGAGCGGCCGGGCTGCCAGCAGCTTGCGGGCGCCTTGCAGGGAGATCACGTAGGCCAGCGTCCAGTAGGAGTAATCGGCCTCCACCAGGTTCCTCACGCGAGGCACGGCCTTCTCCGGCCGCTCCACCTGCATCCTCTTCCGGCCCACGTAGCTGGGGTGCAGAGTTAGGGCCCCGTCACCCACCTCCCTCCCGCCCGCCCGCCGGGGACGCCCAGCGAGCCTCCGTCAGGCGCCGGGGTGGCGGCAGGCGTGGCGTGTTTGGGGAGCAATGGGGAGGCCGCAGCGGCTGGGCCAGGGAGGACCGCAGGGGCCGAGGTATGCGGGGAGGAGACTGGGTTTTTCCAAGGGCACTGGGGAGCCACGGGAGGATCTGGAGCTGGGAAGGGAAGGATGTCCTGGACCCTCGCTGAGGCTGAACCACGGGAAGGAGTGGGGCCGGGAGGGAGGCGGCTCTGACTTCACAAGGCTGTGGGGCAGCTGGGCAAGGCGCGGGAATGTGGTGAGGGGTCAGGGACGAAGGGGTACGGCTGCTGCTCCTGTTACAAACATGGTCCACAGTCTGGGGCCTAGAGCCTGCATCAGGGCCCTGCGTCCAGCAGGACAGCGAGAGAGGGAGGGAAGAAAGGACAGAGGCAGGGAGGGGATCCAACTGACCTAGAGGAGATTCCAAAGGACTGTTCCAGAAATACGCTGGCCACACCCCCACCTCGAGCTGGTCCAAGACCCGGGCTCCCCGGCTTTGCGCCCACAGTCCGCCAGGCCCCCAGCTTCTGGGAACACGCCCAAGCCCTGACCACACCCACCCCAGGCCACGCCCCAAGCCCCGGCTGCTCTCAGATCCAGGGGAGGGCGGGGCCTCTTCTGCCATACCCCCAAGAGTTGGCTCAGCCTGTTAACTTGCAAAGGCCATCAGACCTATGGGCTCTAGGCCACCCTTCTGAGCTCCAGGCTCCAGCTCCACTCCACCCCACCCCAAACTGGGCCCCGGACCACGCCACCAGCCCTGCCCCCACCCCCCGACTCACATGAGGTCCCAGTCCAGACCCTCCCGTTCCACGTCCCGCATGAGGTTCAGCAGGCGCCTCTTGAAGAAGATCTCAAAGCGCAGGTCGTCCTCGAACACAAGCGACTTCCGCAGCCCGCGGTCCACCACCTGAGGGAGGACGCCCTGCCCACGTCACACAAAGACCAAGGCCAGACCCGACCCTGAAGTCAGCTCTGCTTAAAGGCCCTGGGGCAGCCGGAGAGAAGCAAACAGGCACCTTCCTCACCGTCTTTTGGGTTGACCTCCCTCCCTTGGAGGGTGGCTGCCGAGCCCCTGGCACGGGGCTGGCGTTGGTTAATGTCCCTGTGGCCGTCGTTTCTAACTGTAAATGTTGAGCACAGAGACCAGGCTCCGGAGACATTTGACAGCAGCTGGGTGGGAAGAGGCCTCAACCGGGGGCCCTGGGTCTCAGACCCCACCTTCTGTGGGAGCCCAGCTCACCCCTCCCTCCCTAGTCTGTTTTCCCGTCTGCACAAAGGAGGGACAACAGCTGCCCCACCCAGGGTTCAGGGGACTTCTGGTGAAGTGGTCACCGGAGAGAGGCCCTGTGTCCCGCTGAAGTTCCGGAAGCCTGCAGGGGGCGCCAGCGATCCCCTCCCGGAGGGGCCAGAAGCCTGAGGACCCGAGGACAGCCCACCCTCCCCTGCGAGGCCTACCTCCTTCCAGATGTTATAGTGGCTGAGGAAGCAGCCCAGCTCGCCCTTGGTGAGGGGCCGCCCGTGGTAGGGGTCCCGGTAGCCGGGCAGCATCTGGATGCCCAGCGCCTCCACCTGGCTGGTGTTCATGGCTCTGGAGGCAGGGAGCAGGGGTCAGAGGAAGCCCCGCTCGGCCTGCCATCCCGCTGTCAGCCCGCCCCCTCCCACCGTCCGCACCCGCCAGGGAGCGGTCTACACCCGTGTGTGTGGACCCCCCCCCCCCCCCGGGGTGGGACTCACTTGCCGTCCACTGCCTCCACCAGCCGGCACTCGATCTCCTGCGCCCGCAGCGCCCGCAGCATGCGGTCCCGCCGGTCCTGCCGTCGCTTCAGGTTGATCATGAAGACCTGCGGGCCCGGAGCTTCAGTGGGAGACTCCAGGCCGGGCCCCTGCCCCCACCCCCGCCCCCGGGGAAGGAAGGCCTGGCTCACCTCGTCAAAGCCCATCTTGTCAGGCGTCCTGGTGGGCACGGAGATGAACCTGGAGGGCTCGGCCGGTGGGTGCTTCACTGTGGGGCGGAGAGAGGCCACGGGGTCGGTGGGGTCCCTTGGGGAGGGGCCATGGCCTCCTAACAACCTCCCTATCCCAGCCCCTGTGTGACACCCCCCCCCCCCCCCCCCCCCGTCACCCCAAACTCCTTAGCCTGGCACTGGAGGCTGTGCCTGAGCCAGCTCCACTCACAACTCTGGTGCTAGTCTCTTTCCCCACCCCTACTCACTCCGGCTGTCGGCACTGCCCCAAACGCACCCCCTTCCTACCTCAGGACCTTTGCACATGCTGGGCTTCTGCCTGAAACCCCTTTCCTTCCCCCCCTCCATCCCCTGAGTTCTAAGACGGCCTCTTGAGTTGGAGCGGGGCACCTCCTCCTGGCTCCCACAACACCTGGGCTTCTGCCATCGAACCCCAATCCTGCAGTCCTACCTCTCTGGTTTCCTGTCTCCCGTGTGCCCCACAGAACAGACACCAGGTCTGTCCACTCACGCTGAGTCCCCAGTGCCCAACGCTTGGTACGCAGCAGGCACTCAATAATTACTCGTAGAACGAGCACAGGAATGATGGCAAGCCGTGTGACGTTGACCTGCCTGGGCCTTGGCTTTCCTCATCTATAAAATGGGACTCTAATAAATAAAAACCACGAACAAAAAATTCTTTAAAATGGGACCCGATTTTAAAAACCTCCTCCTCCCAGAGGTTTCAGGGAAAGATGCCATGAAACGACACATATTATGGGTTGAACTGTGTCCTCCCCAGTATGTTGGGATCTTTACCCCCCCCGTACCTCGGAATGTGACCTTATTTGGAGGTAAGGTTTTAAAGACATAGTCAAGTTAAAATAGTGACTGGGATCCTTAGAAACATGGGAACTTTGGTTACAGACGCACGCGCAGAGGACCACAGGAAACGTGCAGGGGGATGGTGACCACGTGACTGGAGCGCCTACAAGCCAAGCTATGCCAAGAACTTCAGAGTGGCCATGACCACTCCCCTGTCAGCTGCAGTGAACGATGCTCAGACCACGTCCCTGGGGCCCTGTCTTGGCACACCCCTGGTGGTTTCCCTCAGAAGGATCAGATCCGCGGGTGGACGGGGGGTTGGGGAGGCTCCTGCACGCCCACTGGGCTGGCCCAGAGGAGCCCAGCCTCACGGGCAGTGCGGCATCTACCGCCGTCAAGAATACAGGCCCTATATGAGCCTGAGGGACAGACACAGGCCCCTCTGTCTGGGACAGACCTGGGCGAGGCCCAAAGCCAACCTGGGCCCCCCAGGGACACCACATCCTGGGTTTTGTTGTTTTTTTTTTTCTGCCTGCTGGGGGCCCTACACAGCTCTGACCACCCCCTGCCCTCTTTGGGGCAGCCAGAGACCAAGGGCAAGATGTTGGGGTCTGAGCATCCGGGTGCAAACTCCAGGTGCCTTTCCCTTCTCTTTCTGAGCCTCTGCCCCTCCCCCGGGGCCCAGGCTCCCCTGGCCTGCCTGTGGGGAGTGAGGATCTCCTCTTTATTGCCCGTTCTGGGAAAATGGAGCACAGCGGGCATCCAGAAGGAGCAAAGCCATGCAGCCTTTCCAGAAAGTCACATCACAGTGGTTATAAAAACCTAACACCTTCAGACCCATCATGGGGTGAATAATCGAACTTGCCCAAAGAGAAGTCTGACCTTTGTCCCCAGCTCCTGGGAGGTGGAAGCCCTCTGAACATCCTGCCTAGCAGGACTATCTTTGTTTGCCTGGGCTCTTGGGCCACACCGAGTGGTCTATGCCAACAGTGTGATGTAGGATCTTGCGCCATGTGGAACCAGCTCGCCCTCTGCGAGGACTAGACGTGGAGGTCACCCATGTGGCAGTCAGCCAGGTCCCTGTGAGTCCAGTAAAAACCCTGGACACCGAGGCTCAGGGGAGCACCCGTGGCTGGCAGTACACCGTGCGTGTTGTTCACACTTTGGTGCTGGGAAAAGTACAAGCTGTCCACACGACCCCACAGAGAGGGGACTGAAAGTTCCATGCATGGAACGCTCCTGGATACCACCCCAGACACCCCTTCCCTCTGCTGACTGTAATCTGTCCTTTCAACTCTTAATAAACCGTCACTGTGAGTGTAACAGCTTCCGGTGAGCCCTGAGTCCTTCTAGCGAATTCTCAGACCCGAGTGTGGTCTCAGGGACCCACGGACTCTGCAACTGGTCTGAGAAGTAAGAGAACTAGTAACACTAGGCAGCAAGGCAGGGGACGAGCCTCCGCTGCATCCAGCAGCCATGGCAGCACCGGCGGGACGCTGGGCGGACGACCCGGTACTTGAGAGAGGCACGCGGGGCGATTCCACTTCCAGAAGCACCAGGCAGCCCAAACCCATCCGCTGAGGAAATAGGGGCGGTGGGAGGGCCAGGGGAAGGCCAGGGCCCGGGCTGTGGCTGGTGACAGGATACAAAAGCGATCATCGCCCGCACACACACAACTCCCATCGCCCCCGTCTTGTTAAAGCTCAACGGACAGGACTTATATGGAGCAAGGTTTACGGGGCCGACAGGGAGAGATGCCGCGTAGTCCGGGGGCGGGGGCAGGGGCGGGGCGGCGGGGAAAGGAAGCAAGTCTCCGGGTTCCCCATTCTCAGGGGCCTCGCGGAGATTTTCTGCAAGTCTGAAGCTTCGCCGTGAGACAGACCTGAATGCGTGGGGAAAAAATCACACGCACAGCCTGGGTCCAAGCGCCCACGCGTGGACACGTGGTTTTCACTCAGACCAGAAGGAAGGATTTGCACCAACACCTGAAACCTCCAGCCCCTCCTGCCTTTCGTTCCATATGCTTTGCTCTGGCCCCTGAGAAACGGGGAAACATTCGCCCCTCTGTCATTTTCGGTTTCTAACAGCAGTGCGAATGGTTTCCTGACCAGAGAGAACACTGGAAATATTTGTGAAACTTTAAACTAGGAAAACTACGGAAGCCTCGGAGATATTTCTCAGGGTCTAGTCGCCAGTGGGAGTTGGTGACAAGCAGAGATGTACCTCCTGTGACTGCAGTCTGGTGGGGTTTGCTGGGCCGGGTGTGGGCATCCGTCCCAGACGCTCAGATTTTATGCGGGGGGGGGGGGGGGGGGGGGTCTTCAGCCTGGTCACCTTGCAGCCTCCAGATGTCACCTCCAAATACCCAGAAGTTGCCCCAGAAGGCAGGGTGCCATTCCACCTTCAGCCACCAGGGGGTGCCACAGACAGAACTTTCTAGAGCGTGGGCACAGTGGGAAAGCAGCCCCAGAGCTGGGCTCCTCCCTGTCTGTGCGGTGGGAGGAGTGGCCATGCCGCCTCAGAGGCTGTCTTGGGGGAGTGTGTGGCCAGCACAGGGCGAGGCCCCCGTGGAGGTGGACGGTGTCTCACTGCTGGCTGCTCCGGAGATCCCCCAGCTGCTCAGACCACCACGAGGGCAGCTCAGCCCTGCGTGCCTGTCCCACCTCAGGGGCCCACCGGAGGGACGGCCGGCATAACAGTTTATGGACTGATGTGTATATGTACATACATATTAGAAAGACGTGAGCTTGCAACTATGATACAAATACCTTTTTAAAATAAGTCTATTCAAGTGGGGGAAATAAAAGCATTCATGTAAGAGAAATACGAGACAAAGAATGGTGGGCCTGGGGGCTGGCAGGGGTACGGATGAGGAAACGGCTCAAGATGACTCACAGTGTCCCAGACGCTACCATGCACATGAAGGTCTATCAGTGAAAACCTGCTGCCCCTGGGCTCCCACACCCTCCATGGCTCCCGCCTGCCACCGGGGGAAAAAGGCCTGTTCCTCAGCTTGGTGTCTGAGGCCACTGCCCCGGCCCCGCCTGCCAGCTCTGCCCAGCTCACCACCTCGATTTCTGCCCCGTCAACCTTGGCTGTTCGCTGGGCTCACGTCCCCTCCAGCCTCCCGGCCTTTGCGAGGGCTGATCCTCCGGCTGCAATCTTCTTCCTGGCTAACTCCCGTCCACCCTGCATCTCCATGCCACCTCTTCCCGGAAGCCCACCCCGACGGCTCTCGGGAGGCTGCGCAGAGCTACCTGCAAAGCTGTTCGTGCCGGGCACCCCCTGCCCCCAGCCAAGGGACTGGCGTGCGGCAGACGCTCGCGTCGGGGGATGGGTGCGAGGTGGCGGAGAAAGGGAGGTGACTTGGGTGCGGGTGGACTCACCCATGACCTCCAGCTGCACGTGCATGAAGCTCTCGGCCTCATCCTGGAGGCTGCTGTGCGCCCGCAGCGGCACTGGCAGGAAGCCATATACCTCCTTGTTGCAGACGTACATCTGGACCTCTGGGGTTGAGGAAACAACAATCAGAAATGCAAACGGCGGGGCTCCGGGGTGGCTCAGCCGGTTGGGCGTCCGACTTCGGCTCGGGTCGTGATCTCGCGGTCCGTGGGTTCGAGTCCCGCGTCAGGCTCTGTGCTGAGGAGCTCAGAGCTTGAAGCCTGCTTCGGATGCTGTGCCTCCCTCCGTCTTTCTCTGCCCCTCCCCTGCTCGCGCTCTGTCTCTCTCTCTCTCTCAAAAATAAATAAACGTTAAAACGAATTATTAAAAAAAAAAAAAAAAGCAAGTGGAAATGGTGTGAAGCTGCAGGGCCCCGGGCGGGGCTGGATCCGAGACAGGTCCCGCCGCTCCTGGCAACCAGCAGAGGCTCCTGAGTTCCCCATCTGGGGCCAGGAGCCAGAGGAGGGGCTCACGCTGCCGGGCAAGCCCATGACAAACTCCAGAGCTGTCAACAGGCGCCTTGCGCGGCCACGGACTCAGTCCCCGCAGGATTCCGTGACAAACCAAACCGCAAAACAGCGGGTGGACCCCACCAGATGCACCCTTATGCCCAGAAAGGGGCTGCGGCTGAACAAAACATTAGTTCCATCAGAGCCGCCTGCATTCGCCCTTTTCTGAGTGGTTTACATCTTTGTATCTTGTGTAACCTTTTTTTTTTTCCCCTTAAGTAAACAAAAAAAAAAAAAGCCGGTGAAAATGATTTTTCGTTTTAACTGGTTAAACTTTTTCTGTGAAGGGCCAGATGGTCAATATTTACGCTTGGGGGCCAGACAGTTCTGTCCGAATGACTCAGTTGCCGTTGGAACGCGAAAGCGGCCATAAATGATGCTTAAATGGATGGGCGTGGCTGCGTGCCGCTGGAACTTTATTTATAGGCCCTGAAATATGAATTTTATATGATTTTCAGATGTCACAGAATATTCTTGTTCTTTTCATTTTTTCCAATTCAGATGACCAACTATATACTTCTTATATATATTTGGTCTTTGTTCACAGTTTCTGGCTCACGGTTCCCCAAACCCATGGAATTTCCTAAATGTTGAGAGCTTAAAAGTGTCTTTTATGTTAAGAAGTGCCTTTTGAGAAGCATTTAAAGAGGACCCCCCGAACACACACACACACACACACACACACACACACACGCACGCGCGTGCGCACACACACACACACACACACACTGATTGCCAGGGGAATCAACCATGAATAGAATGTTGGATTCTTCAGTCCCACCCCTCCGACCTCTGGGGAGAGGAGAGAGGTAGAGGCTGAATCACCAAGAGCCAACGATTCAATCAACTGCGTCTATGTCACGGAAGCCTCCATAGAAACCCGACAGGATGGGGTTCAGAGAGCTTCCGGGGTGGTAAACACGTGGAGATGTGGGGAGAGCAGTGCACGTGGAGAGGACGAGGAAGCTCGGCGCCCCTTCCCACGTACCTGGCCCTGGGCGTCTCCTCTACATGGCCGCTCCCGGGTTCTATCCTTTTATAATAAATCAGTAATCTAGTGAGTCGATGGGTTTCCTGAATTCTGTGAGCCGCTCTAGCAAATTAACGGTGAGACCGTGGGTTGGTGGCTGCCATGTGAAGTCGGGGGCCGGGGGGGGAGGGGGCAGTCCTGTAGGACCGAGCGCTCAACCTGTGGAATCTGACGCTATCTCTGGGTAGACGGTGTCAGAACGGAGTTGAATTATAGGACACACTGCTGGTGTCCGAGAATTGCTTGTTGGACAACACGCCCCGCCACCCCCGCCCCGCACACATACATGATGCAGTTGGGTCCAGGAACCAAAGGCATTCTTAGCTCGTGGCTATAGGAAAACAGATGGTGAGCCGGCTTTGGCCCATGGGCCATAGTTGGCCGCACGGTGGTTTTAAAAATACGACAGGTCAGCTACGGTTGGCTGTGTTCTCTCTCTCTTTAAAATGTTTTTTGGTGGGGGGGGCGTCTGGGTGGCTCAGTCAGTTATGTGTCCGACTTCAGCTCAGGTCATGATCTCCCCGTTTGTGGGTTCAAGCCCCACGTCGGGCTCTGTGCTGACAGCTCGGAGCCTGGAGACTGCTTTGGATTCTGCGTCTCCCTCTCTCTGCCCCTTTCCCGCTTCCTCTCTGTCCCTCAAAAAATAAATACTAAAAAAAATTTTTTTTTAATTTTTTCCCCCTAATTGTACAGTTAGGGAACAATTATGCTCAGCTACAGAAAACTGGGAGAACACAGGAGAATATCAAGATGGGAATGACCCTCAATAAATAGGTCTTAAACACCTGGGGAGTGAAGCGCCCCCAGCAAAGCTGGGGCTGGAAAATAAGTAGGTCCTGAGGCTATCGCCTGACACCTGGCTACAGCCACACCCGAAGCCATCCCTGCATCCTGCAGCTCTGATTCTGTGAACCTTCTGTGGGCTCGGCACCGTCCCAATGAACCGGACGCCCCAGTGACGGCCCACTCCCTGCGGGCTCACCTGCTTGCTTGCAGGAGAAGGCAAAGACGATGATGTCGTCAAAGGACCAGGTGTAGTCGGGGTGAGGAGGGTAGAATGCCAAGTTCCTGGATGCCGCCTTCCGCAGGTCGATCAGGAAGGTCGAGTGCACCATGGGAACCGCAAAGCAGCCTTGACGGTCCCGCTTGCGGATGGGGATGTAGGCAGGGGTGCGTTTGTAGTAGCCCTGCAGGGAGAGGGGCAGGGGTGCGGGGGGTCCCTAAAGGTGAGGCGGGGGGGCCTGGGACAACGGGAGGCATGGAAACAACTCAGAGAGCAAGACCCAGATGCCAGCCTCTGGCCGCAGTGGGTATTCGCTGAGTGCAGAGCTCTGGGTGCGGTCAGGCCTCGCCTGCACCCCACCCCCCACCAGAACCTCGGCCACCCAGGGGTGGGGGTGGCAGATAAGGGAAGGGAAGCGGCTGTCCACCTCCACACTTCAGATCAGGAGGGAGCCACTGGGGGGGCTCAGTCGCTTGGGCGTCCAACCTGGACTCTTGACTTCGGCTCAGGTCATGATCTCACGGTTCGTGAGTTTGAACCCCAGGTGGGGCTTTGCATGGATAGCGCAGAGCCTGCGCTGGATTCTCTGTTTTCCTCTCTCTCTGCCCCTCCCCTGCTAGCACTCTCCCTCTCAAAAATAAAGAAAGATTAAAAAATTAGAAAAAAAAAAAAGAAGAAGAAGAAAGACAGGAGACATTAGGGAAGGAGGAAATCAGAAAGTCAAGAAAGGGCTGGATCTTTGTGATCCTTTGATTTACGCTGGACAACTTCAAGGAAGTTGGGGGGGAATCTTCTAGAAAAGATGACTTAACAGTCGGAGGTTGGTCTCTCTCTTCATCATACCTTTACAAACTAATTCTTAGAGTGTAACATTTAGGTTTCTACGACATATTTTTAACAAATAGAAACCATGAAATTGTTCACTTTAAAATGGTGAGTTTGGGGCGCCTGGGTAGCTGTTGGTTAAGCGTCTGACTCTTGATTTCAGCTCAGGTCATGATCTCACAGTTTGTGGGTTCGAGCCCCACGTCAGGCTCCATGCTGGCAGTGCAGAGCCTGCTTGGGATACTCCCTCTCTCTGCCTCCCCTGTTTGCTCTCTCTCTCAAAATAAATAAAAATAAACAAACAAAGCTGAGTTTTATGTTATGTGAATCACCCAACAATTAAAAAGACAGGCAGAGTCAAGAGGGGTCCCGGCTCCAGCCACCAAACCCCATTCCGCTGGCATGGTCCCCACTCCAGCACCTACCCTTTCACTCCCCCTGGAGTTGCCTGCAACCCCAGCCTCAACCCTGGGGTGGGACTTGTGGCCCAGGCTTGGTCAATCCGAACCTGGCATTTTCCTGGCTTCAGTAACTGGCTCAGGTGTAGGAGGAGACTAGACAGGGACCAAAGTGGACTTTGGCCAGATGGTGCTGGGATCATGCCTCAAGAGTCTGAAAATGAAGCCACCCAAAGGATGGAGGAAGACAGGAATGCTGTTTGAATACCTAGATCAAGCGGTGCCTGAAGTCCTATCCTGGCACCGCCCCTTCCTAGCTGTGTGAGCTTAGGCAAGTCAACTCCTCTCTGTGTTTCTATTTCTGCTCCAGTAACTGGGAAGAGGGTGAGGAGGAGAGGGCACAATCACAGCCCCTCCCCAGAGGGGCTACTTAAGGATTATCACAATGATGTTGTGAGATGCTCACATGAGGTGGTATGATAAGTTAGACTCTAGCCACAGCCCCCAGTTGCTCACCCCTCCCACCCCCGGCCCACACCCTACCCCAGAAGCCCCCTGACCTGGGAAGTCATCCCACACCAGAAGTTGGAGTACGCAGCCCGCGAATCCAGCATCGGGGCCACCACGGTCTTATTCTCGGCGATGAGGAGGCTCAGTGTGTCAGGGTTGAGGATCAGGTTGTCTGCATCCACAAACTGCAAAACACCCAATACAGCATCAGCATGGGTCATGGGACCGACCTGGGCTGGGCCACGGCTCTGAACAGCCAGAGCCCTACAGGGGAGGGGCGTCTGGGGATCCCGGAGCAGCAGATGGGGCCCTGGAAGCCACCTGGTTCCTCAAGCGACAAGCCAAGTCATGCTCATACAATACACTACGCGGCAAGAGAAGGGACAGACCACACAGCACAAAACAACATAAATGGGTCCCAGATGTAGCACTGGCAACTTTCAAAACGGGCAGCGCTGGAGGACGAGGACAGTCGGAGCAGAGACCACCTCTGTGCGGAGTGGCTGGGAAGGAACACACGCTTTTCCTAACGTCAATTAGATGCTGATAAAAAGTGTATAAAAATCAGACCTTCACATAAGCCTTTTTTTTTTTTTTCCCTTTAATGCCTCGAATGTTGGGATAAAAACGATGGTAACTTCCTTGTTGTGGCACCAGATGAAATCTACCAGTCTGGGAACAGCGTCACCATGGGGGGGGGAGGGGTGCCTGCTGGTCCCCTCCACCCCAAACCATGCGTCACCAACACTCTCCAGCAAGGCCACACCAGGATGCTCACCACAGTGTTATTTATCACACAACCCGGGGACGACCCAAGAGTCTGGTGGTGGCGAACCAGCCAGGGGGGTTCGGGCTGCGTCCCACCGCGGAGTGAGCCAAGACAGCTGGGAATCGCGCCGCAGAAAACGATCGGGTAAGGGTGGTCCTGTCCACTGGGGATACGCAGGTCACGATGCGATTCCACACTCCGAGGCGTGCTCCAGGACAACGGGGAACAGGGATGAGACATTTGCACACCCAGGTTCCCCGTGGCATTAGCCACAGCAGCCAAACGGCGGAAATGACCCAAGTGTCCGTCGATGGCAGAAGGGATGAACAAAACATGGTCCATCCGTTCAAGGAACATGACTCAGCCACAAAAAGGACTACAGTTCTGGCACACGCTACCACATGGATGGGCCTTGAGAACATGGTGCACGGTGAAGGACACCAGACACAAAGGCCACCTGGTGTTATGATTCATTTACATGAAATGTCCACAACGGGCACATCTATAGACACAGAAAGCAGACTGGTGGGTGCCAGGGGCTGGGGGACGAGGAGTGGGGAGTGATTGCTCATGGGGACAGGGTCTCCTTCTGGGGTGCTGGGGATGTTCTGGAACTGGACAGAGGTTGTGGTTGCACAACATAATGAATGTACTAAATGCCGCTGAGTTGTCCGCTTTAAAACAGTTAATTTTATGTTATGTAAATTGCACCTCAATTAGAAAACACAGAAAAGCAGCCAGAAAGTGAGTCTCCCTGGGAGGTAAGATTATAAGGTTTGCTTGGTTTTTTTCTTTCCTAAGTTTCTTATTTTTTTCTTGTGTATTTTCACACCAGTAACACCTACATCGCTTGCAAAAGGAGGAAAAAAGAGGGTCCTTTTCTTCCCCTTTTTCTTTCCTTTCCTTCCTTCCTTCCTTCCTTCCTTCCTTCCTTCCTTCCTTCCTTCCTTCCTTCCTTCCTTCCCTTCCTTCCCTCCTTCCTCCTTCCTTCCTTCCTTCCTTTCTTTCGAGAGATCCTTTTCGTAACAATTTTAAAACACCAGACAAAGGGATCCACATCCCAGTATGGATTTCCAAAGGCCCCAGTCACAGAAAGACACTGGTATGCTGAAAGCTGCTTTGAGTTTTTGTTTTTGTTTTTGTTTTTGTTTTTTTAGTTTTTTTTTTTTTTTTTAAATTTTTTTTTTTATTTTTGGGACAGAGAGAGACAGAGCATGAACGGGGGAGGGGCAGAGAGAGAGAGGGAGACACAGAATCGGAAACAGGCTCCAGGCTCCGAGCCATCAGCCCAGAGCCTGACGCGGGGCTCGAACTCACGGACCGCGAGATCGTGACCTGGCTGAAGTCGGACGCTTAACCGACTGCGCCACCCAGGCGCCCCTGTTTTTTTAGTTTTAAACTAACACACTGAGTTCCGCCCCAAGTTTGCTGAGGGAGAGAAGTGCAAGCCAGCCAGCCTCGAACCTGGGGAAGCAGACAAGGGTGGGCTCTGTGCTAGATGGTTCCAGGAGGGGCCAGTCTCCTCTCTTCACCTCACTGGTTCCGAGACTCCACCCAGCACGTTGTCACCTACCTCTCTAAGCCTCCACCTTCCGTCTGTAAATGGGCTGATAAGACATCAACCTACAGGGCTCCCAGGAGGAGTCTGTTCCTTTCCCCCCCCCCCCGCCCCCCCCCCCCCCCCACCCCCCCCGTTTAAGAAAAGAAAAAAGTTAATTTATAAAGGGTGTTCCATTCTTTCTCCTCCACCCTCTCTGCAGAGCTCAGGTCAGGGACATGGGGTCCTCCTGGCACCCTCACATCTAGTCCCCGAACAGAGGCCTGTCCCCTCAGCCTGAAAAGCATCCCCAATCCATTTGCAGTCACTCCCCCACTCCTCCTGCTCCATATTGGCCTCTACCCTGGCCTCCTGCTAACCCCATTCCTGGTCCCAACAGACCCTGCTTCCCCCATGGGGGGAAGCCACGGGGCTTCTGAAAATCATAAATCAGAACACAGTTCTCCTGTGCTCACATACCTCCATGGCTCCCCATTACCCCTCAAAGTAAAAATGAAATCTCTCCCTTGGTCTGCGTAGTCTGGCCCCCACCCACCACCTCCAGGACCGCCTCCATCACCCCTCCAGCCACACCGGCCTCCTTGCCAGTCCCTGTATGCCCCACGCTTGTGCCCTACTCTGTTCCCTCTGCCTCAGACACTCCCTCAGTATCCCCCCCAGAGGCTGGCTTCCGTCTTCCTTCGGATCCACTGCCAGGGTCCCCTCCTAAGGGAGGCCCCCAACCCTGCTCACTCATCAACAACACCCTGATTATGCCATCTGTTGTGGACTGAACGGGGGCCCCCAGAAAACGATATGTTGAAATTCTGACCCCTGGTAACCTGTGACTGTGATCTTAATAGGGTCCTTGCACATGTAGGTAAGATGTAGGTTAAGATGGGGTCAGACTGGAGTAGGGTGGGCTCTAAATTCAATGACTAACGGCTCCCGATAAGAAGAGACAGAGAGAGGAGTCCGTGTGACCCCCAGAGGCAGACAACAGAGCGAAGTGGCCACAAGCCAAGGAACATGCGGAGCCCCCAGAAGCTGGAAGAAGTGAGGAAGGACCCCTCCCCTAGAGCCTTCAGAGCGGGGGAGCAGAGCCCCGCGGACACCTTGACTTCAGACTTCTGGTCTCCAGAACCGCGTGACAATAAACTTCCGTCATTTTAAAGACCCCCCCTCCCCCGCCCCCCCCCCCCCCCCAGTGCGGGCTACTTTGTCACCGTAGCCCCAGGACACTGATCCGCCACCAGCTGCCTTTGTACGATCGCAGCACTGGCTGCCTTTCGGTATGTCCTCACTCAGTTTCATTTTCTGGTCACGTCCGCCTTTCCGGGGGACGCTAGGAACGGCAGGGTGCAGCCCGTGCTGACCCTCACCGTGTCCTCGGGGTCCGGCCCGCGGACGGAAGGCAGGGGACAGGCTCACAGACGTCTGCCCACTAAGTAAATAAGGAAGGTGCAGACCGCAGCTCAGGGCCCGGCGTGTAGATGGAGACCAAACACAGGTACGTCAGGCTGGCACGAGTGCACTCAGCCTCCACGGGGGAGCCAGGCCCAGCCTTCAGTGCCGTCCACCCCCCACCCGCACCAGGGGGGAGATCACGTCCAGATCAAGGGGATGGGCCCGACGGGGCTCGCAGGCCTGTGGGGAGATACCTTAACATCACTGCACTTGCGCCTGAACTGTCCCTCCCTCCAGAGGCAATGGCCGGCCAGAAGGAAGTGAAAGTCAGAGGCCCCATCGCCAGTGCCCCCCAGGCCCCCACCGCATCCTCTAGCTTCTCGGAATTCGCCCAGAGGATGTTATCCTCGGGTGTGCAGGAGGGGCAATAAAAAGGAGACGGCCCAAGGGTCCCACCACAGGGGACGGTTAGGAACACAACCTGATGACTAAGAGCCCAGGGGGGCCCTGCACTGAATCCCAGCAACTCTGCCACCCAGCTGTGTCACCTCTGACAACTCACTCCCCCTCTCAGAGCCTGTTTCCCTCCGTAAACGGGGGGGGGGGGGGGGGGGGGGGGGGGGGGGGGGGGGTGTTAAAGTTGGTCTCTACAGCCCACTGCTCCGGCCTCCCTCGGCCACCCAGACCTCCCCCCGCCATCTGGGGGCAGCTATCTGGGGGCAGCTGGCCGAGAAACTCACCAGGATGTAATCGGCCCACATGTCCCGGGCAGATTTCAGGGCCGCCTGGCGCAACTTCATAACGTGCTCGTAGCGCGAGTCGGACCAGTGTTTGGGGCCCTCCTCGTCCGGGTAGGACCTGCAGAGAGGCAGCTGTGCTGTGGGAAGCGTGGGGCACCATCGCAACCCAGGGGGCAGTGGTCAGAGAGGGCTTCCTGGAGGAGGGGCTGTGTGGGCTGGATCTGAAGGCTGCGAGGAAGCAAGAGGAGAAAACTGGGGGAGGGAGCCCAGGGCCAGCTGCAGAGGAGGAAGAAAGCCCTGGAGATGGGGGTCGGGGGGCCTCTATGCCTTGCAGGGTCATTCCTGAGGGTAAGAGGAGCCGCAGAAGTAAACTTGCAGCCTGTCCTCCCAGACTCGGAATCTGGTCTGGGCAGCAGACGGGTTAAGAAAAAAAACCTGAAAGGATTAAGAAACCAGGGGTCAGCACTGCCCAGGGATCATGGGGAAGCTAAGCAGTAGAGCTGGTGCCAGGGCACAGAGGGACACTGGGGACAAAGCAGTAGGTGTCCCCACCACCAGGAGGACAAGGGCCCAAGGGAACTGCGGGGAAGAGAATTTCTGGGGCAAAGGTCCAGCTGGAGGATTACGGCCCATTGAAGCTGAAGGCGGATCAGAGCAGCCAAGGCCAGCCCTTAAGGCTGCAGAGCTGGGACAACGGGGAATCAGGAAAGGTGTGTGAATAAGGGCGCAGCCCAGTCCGGCTGTTGGGGCGTCGGGGGGGGGTGGGGGGCATCCGGGCAGAAGCCGAAGCTCACCTGGGCTCCTCCGCCGGCCGCCACTCCACAGAGTGGTACCAACTCTTTACAGCCACCAGCCATTCCCGCAGCACAGCCGACGTATTATCTGAGTTGTGGTCCGTGGCCACCCTGCGGGCAGAGCAGGACAGGCAGTGTGAGGCCGGGGACAGTGAGGCAGGGCAGACCACGGGGGCAGCAGGGCAACAACAGACTCCAGACCCCAAGCCAGCCTCCCACTAGCTTATAGCCCCAGGCAAGATGCTCCCCTCTCGCTGCCTGTTTCCTCATCTGAAATACAGGTGAGGGAGGACTGGACCCACTTCCCTGGGCTGCAGAGGGGATCAAACGAGCTCATTCTGGAAAAACACATCAGACGTCATTAGTTCCATTGAGCATCTAGGATCTTATAACCACCCCAAGTACTAAATAGGTACAATTTACTTTTACCATGTTTTCAAAGTTTATTCATTTATTTTGTGTGCGAGAGAGAGAGAGAGAGAGAGAGAGGGAAAGAGAGAGCCCCAAGCAGGCTCCACTGTCAGCACAGAGCCAGAGGGGGGACTCGAACCCACGAACCCATGGGAACCCATGAGATCATGACTGGAGCCAAAATCAAGAGCCGGAGACTTAACTGACTGAGCCACCCAGGCGCGCCCCTGTGCAGTTTAATTTTAAAATGTATCCAGTATATCACATACGCTCACCGCCCCTTCCTCAATTGTCTCTTATGAGCAACACCACCTTATAGTGGGCTGTGGTTAGTTATTAATTCAACAAACATTTCTTGGATTATCCAGGCTACGCGATCTGGGATGGAGGAGTGAGAGCCATTTAAGAGTTCAGGTTAACCATAAAGATGAGAGCTATCCCCCCACCAAAAAAAAAAAATTGTTATGAAGTCGCCAACAACAGCAGCGATGATTAGTAATGCCAACATAAGGATAAGAGTAATAGTCACAGCTCTGGCCCATCGGGCACCAATCAGAGATGCAGGCACAAGGGCTTCACGGGCACCAATCAGAGATGCCAGGCGCAAGGGCTTCACAGGCATTAACTGGTTAATTTTCTGAGATGGACCCAACCGCAGTGACATTAATGCCCCCCATTAACTGAGGCAGCAGGCGGGAAGTCACCAGCCAGGCAGAACTCGGCCCCATTCCCCTGCCACGAAAGAGCCACTTCCCCCTTTGGCCACTAGGGTCCGGTAACCCACCCACCCACGCTGGTTAGAGGGCAGGGAATCTGACTCCGGCTGGGTTCGGGATCCAAGGCAGCAGGAGCCGTGAGGTCTTTCTGTTAGCGGAAGTGCCGTGTGGGCCGCGGGGACCCCGGGTTCCCCTTCTTTGGGGCTGTGGGTGCTCCGAAGCGGGTTTGAGGGTTAGTCCCAGGCAGAGCGGCCCAGCCCCGGGCTGGGCGCGAGGGGTCCCGGATCTGCAGAGCGCGGTCGGTCAGTCCTAATGCGGCGGGGAAGAGACAGGGGGAGGGGCGGGACGGCAAAAGCAAAGGGCCCGCGCGCCCGGCCCGCCCCGAAGAGGGAAGCCAGCGGGGGCCACGCGTGGGTCCGGTCCGGCCCGCCCCGCCCGGTGCCGGGGGCAGCAGGCAGCGCGTGGCGTGGAGCCGCCCGAATGGGGGCAAGCAGGCCGGGCGGGGGCCGAGCTCACCACAGCGCCGTGCGCTCCCGCGGGTGCCGCAGCCGCTCGAGCGCGCCCAGCGTGGCGGGCAGCGCGTGGGCCGCGTTGCGCGCCAGCAGCGCGATGAGGACTCGCGGCGCCTGCAGCGGCGACTCCGGGCTCCAGCGCTCCTCGGGGAAGTAGGCGGCGGCGCCCGGCGGGCCCCCCGGGGGCGGCAGCGCCAGCAGCAGCAGCAGCAGCAGCACCGGGCGCGGCCGCCAGCCCCGCCTGCACGCGCGTGGGGCCTTCGCCATCGCGCCACGCGTCGCCTTTAAGCCGTTTTTTCTGCCGGCGGACGCCGACCGCGCCTTGAAGAGGCCAGTGGGGGGGCCCCGCCCTGCCGCGCGCCTTAAAGGGGAGGAGCGCCTGGAGTGAATCAGCCGTCTGGGCCCGTTTCCCAGGCCCCGCCCTGAGGACGGCCTTAAAGGCACAGAGAGCCCGGAGCCTTCCAATCTGACGTGACTCTCGTGCCTTCAAGGTGCCGGAGCTCAGAACAAGCCCTGCCTCCCGACACCGGCCCCCGCCTGATGTGCCTCCAGGCGGAACTGGCTAGTTAGGACCAGGTTTCACGGGGACGTCGTCTAGGGCTGTTGGGTATGAAGCGCGCGTGGCCCCTGGCGTCCTGCAGACCTGGCGTCAAATTCAGCCCCCACCGTGGGCTCCCAGTGTGAGCCTCAGTTTGTCCATCTGTGCTATAGGGTCTTCCCGACGCCTCAAGGCTGGCGGCTGCTGGAGCCAGATACTTGAAAATGCTGAGCACGCGATCTGGGGGCAGGGTGGGAGTTTCCAGAGAAATGCTATCAGGGAATTGTTTCCCAGGACTCTTATTAATGTACTTTACGATTGCTTGTTTCTGGGCCATTCTTAAAAACTAAGTTTTAAGAAGGATGCTGAGGTGTACATTTATTAGTATGGTGGTCGGAAGGAGGAGATTCAATATTGTTAAGTGAAATTCAGGGCACTGTAGTGTGTCCTTGTGCTCAGGGGACAGTAGGGCTTGAATTTAAGTAAGACGGAGCGGTGGGCTTGACCCAAAAAGCCTCACGTCTCCCGAGTCACGTGATATTTGCCCTTCCTCCTCCCGATACCCTTCTCCTTCTTCCAAATTCATTTCTCTCCTTTCTTCTGTTCTCCAGTTTTTTCTACAATAATCATTTGTGCAAGTTCAGTTTTTAGCTGAATGTTTTGGAAGTGCAACCTAAAATTTACTGGTTACATGACTGACTAAGGGAGTGGAGGAAGGGGGTCTGGCCACACTGGTCACTGCTGAATCCGAGTAGGGGCACACTTGGGTCTCTGCTTTAGGGGTATGTTAGCGACTTTCTGTAATAAAATGGCAAAAACAAGTCTGCACTCTATGAACCTGGCCAGAGCATTCATATTAAGTTAGAAAAACAGAGTGACAAGATGTATCCCATACCCTGCTAAACTGAGAAAAGACTAGAAGGTTTTCGGACCAAAGACAAATAGCGATTTTCTCCAGGAGGACTGGATGGCACATTCTTGTTTCTCCAGTTTTGCAGGATTAACATCACATCCTGGGTTCAAAAACTACAACAACAGCTGTACAAGGCTGCGAAGCACAAATGTTATCTCAGAAGTTGGAGCTGGAGGGTAAAGTCAGGAAAAGTGAAGAAGCTCTCTTTGGGGAGGCTGAAAACGCCAGGGCGGAAAGAGGCGGAACCATCTCCACGGGGAGTCTGCATCTCCCCCTCTGAAAGCTGAACCCAGAAGGACCCTGGGGAAATCCCTCCGGAACCTGCTCCGGAAGCAGCTGTAAGGCTTGTGATACAATGAAGCTGTCAACTGCCAGGACACAGATGGCTTCTCTGGCAGGCAGAGGGAAGTCAATCACTGCTTCACTCTCAGCTGAGAAACTAGATACCAAGTTAAGATTCGGAGCAAATAAATCCGAAAGGTCTACACCATGCTGCGAATTAAATAGATAGATAGATACATAAATAATAACCTGTACCGTATAGCAAAGCATTAATATCTTCAATATACAAAGAGTTTCTAGGGATCAATAAGAAAAAGAGAAAATCTACTGAAGAGGAAAGTAGGCAAAGCCATGAACTGGCAATACACTTTTAAAAAAAAAAGCACAGGGGCGCCTGGGTGGCGCCGTCGGTTAAGCGTCCGACTTCAGCCAGGTCACGATCTCGCGGTCCGTGAGTTCGAGCCCCGCGTCGGGCTCTGGGCTGATGGCTCGGAGCCTGGAGCCTGTTTCCGATTCTGTGTCTCCCTCTCTCTCTGCCCCTCCCCCGTTCATGCTCTGTCTCTCTCTGTCCCAAAAAATAAATAAAAAACATTAAAAAAAAATTTAAAAAAAAAAAAAGCACAAACAGAAAAATGGCAATAAGCCTATTTTTAGGTTCAATTCAATCATTAAAGAAATTCAAAATGATGGGGCGCCTGGGTGGCGCAGTCGATTAAGCGTCCGACTTCAGCCAGGTCACGATCTCGCGGTCCGTGAGTTCGAGCCCCGCGTCAGGCTCTGGGCTGATGGCTCGGAGCCTGGAGCCTGTTTCCGATTCTGTGTCTCCCTCTCTCTGCCCCTCCCCCGTTCATGCTCTGTCTCTCTCTGTCCCAAAAATAAATAAAAAATGTTGAAAAAAAAAAAAATTCAAAATGAAACAATGAAATGTGTGCGTCCCTCCAACTGACTTTTTTTTCTCTTATGGACATTCCTAGTGTTTGGAAAGGATACAGAGAACGTGCACAAATGCTGTTGGTGGGAGGGTAAAGAAACCCAGCGTTTCTGGAGAGGAATGAGGTAGAGATATGAGGGTTATAAAAGCCTCAGAGGGGCGCCTGGGTGGCTCAGTCGGTTAAGCGTCAGACTTCTGCTCAGGTCGTGATCTCACAGTTCATGAGTTCGAGCCCCGTGTTGCGCTCTGGGCTGACAGCTCAGAGCCTGGAACCTGCCTCAGATTCTATGTCTTCCTCTCTCTCTGCCCCTCCCCTGCTCACACTCTGTCTCTGTCTCTCTCTCAAAAATGAATAAACATTAAAAAAAAATTTTAATAATAAAAGAAAAATAAAAGCCTTGAAATGGTATGGATGCTTTGACTTATTTGTCTGATGGGAACGAAGAGAGATGCGGTCGAGACGCAGCTGTGGATGTTCCTGGAGGAGGCCGTGAGCAGAGCGGCTGGACCTCGGCACCAGAGCCCGGTTGCCTGGGACAAGTCCCTCTCTGAGCCTCAGTTTCCTCGTCTGTAAAATAGAAAGCGTCATAAGGAAGACAAAATACATCAAATGCCTGACACGTAATAAATGCTCAGTACATGTAAGCCTAGCAAAAGAAACTGAGCGGAAATTTTAAGCACCCAGAAGATAAATGGGCCAAGGAGAGGAGCAAAGTTTCACCAAAAAGAAGCTAAAAACAGCTCCTAAACACATGAAAAGATGCTCAATCTCCTCTCCAATTAGACATGCTCATTAAGATGACGACCAGACACCATTATTCGCTCAGAAGATCTGAGAAACCCCGAGTCAGCGGATAGCCTGTGCAGCCGATGGGGAAATGGGCCACCTGCATACAGGTGAGGGGCACCAGGTGGGACCACCTTGGTGGAGAATGCTCTGGACACTGCTGTTGAAGTAACAAACACAAATGCTCTAAACCCTGAGATTTCGTATTGGGGGATTTACCCTGCACTTGCTTGGAAAGTCTGTTCAAGGTCATTTCCTGAAGCAATAACAGCTCAAAAGACTAGAAGCAAAATAACCATCACTGGTTAGAAACATTAAGGGGCCCGTTCAACAAGACCTCATCCTCAATTGCACATCCCCAAATATTTTGACACCCAGGAGTCTAAGACTGTTGAATCTCCATTTACGCCAGCAAGTGTGAATATTCTTCAGTTTATCTGCGCTGACCAACTATGGGATGCTAGCCCAGATCATTGGTGTATCCGTTAGCTGCTGCTGTGTAACAAATGACCCCCCCCCAAAAGTGAGCAGCCAAAAACAACACACATGATCTCAGAGTTTCTGTGGATGAAAAATGTGGGAACTGCTTAGTTGGGTGGGCTCATAAGGCTCTCGTAACAGTCATACTCAAGGGGGTTGAGCTGTTAGCTCTTCCAGAATCCGTGCCCCTACCCCGGGTGCTGAACATCCAGATTATAGCCGTCCTGCCTCCTGGCCTGCTTCTGGTTGGATCGGTTGTTTTCTGCCCCATTTCAGGGAAGTCCCCATGACACATTTCCATCTCACAGCTGGAGCTGAGGACCCCGGCACCTCCCAGCAGTGTCAGCCTCAGTCCTACACGCATTTACTGCTCCAACAAAGCGCTCGCTGTAGGATCCTGCAGTAGGAGGTCAGGCTCCCCCGGTGCTGAGCATGGCTCCCTGTACCCCTCTCCCAGAGCAGCCCTGGCTTGTGGTGAGCCCAAGGCTCCCATCGCCATGAGCTCCCCTTGCAGTGTTGGGAACCGGTAGCTACTGGGAGAGGCTCCACAGAGGCCTGGCAATATGCGATAGGACACAAATTCATGTGCATGTCAGGGGGTACCTCTGGCTCAGACAAACACTGTGGCTCCCCGCTGCCCTTGTTTACCGTGAGCTCGGCCAACCTGGCTGGGTCAGGAGATAAGGTATACGCCGTTCCATCCAAGAATCCACACTTAAGAACCATCCCCCCAACAATTCACTGGATGGCCCAAGAGCTTGTGAGATCCTCACCTGCTCCTGTCGGGTCCCACGGGGCCTCCGAGCAGCCATCCAGAGTGCAGGACATGTCACCGACACCAAGGGCCTTTTTCAGTTCTAAAGCAAGAGATAAGCCTTTGGACCCATCTGGGGATTCCATGCGTTCTCTCAGAGAGGCCACAAGAGGGCAAAGGATGGCAGGAAATGTCTCAACCAGGAACCCAAAACAAGTGGCTCAAATAACCCTCTCTCCATACCTGTGGCCATGGAAGACATTGCTAGTCGATCGCCACATCTTCACTCAGCCCCCTACCAACCCTACCTGCCAACACCACACTCCAAGCAGACATTACAAGTCAATTAAGGATGAAACACCACCAAGGACCCCTCTAGGAATAGAGACTCTCTGAGGTTACCTGTTTCTGGATTTTTTTTTTCCCCCAATTAGAGAATAGCCTTCTTCCCTTTATTTATTTTTTTTTAATTTATTTATTTATTTTTGGGACAGAGAGAGACAGAGCATGAACAGGGGAGGGGCAGAGAGAGAGGGAGACACAGACTCGGAAACAGGCTCCAGGCTCCGAGCCGTCAGCCCAGAGCCTGACGCGGGGCTCGAACTCACGGACCGCGAGATCGTGACCTGGCTGAAGTCGGACGCTTAACCGACTGCGCCACCCAGGCGCCCCCCTTCTTCCCTTTAAAATGCCCCTTTTCTAAGGGAACTTAGTTCTTTTTGTCACCCTTACTTCCTGGCTCCTAGAACCCTACTGTCTTCGGGTCCCCCCCCACCTCTCCAACTGCTCCTTCTGTGTCCCTACTTTCTGTTTGCTCCTTCAGATACAGGCGCTCCAGGACTCCACTCTTCCCTGTAAACACCATTCCCAGTGTCGTGGCCCCTCTTGTGCCCTCAGTGACGCCCAACAACCTCAGGCTCCCACCTCAGCTTCACGCCTGGGCTCTATCCCCTTGTTTGCTGCACCTTCAGTCCATCCTTTGCCTCTAGGACTGTGCCCTCAACCTCCTCCCCTGGCTTCCGGTGTGGCCGGTGTTGCCCTCTGCTCACACACCCTCCATGGCTCCCCATTGCCTGCCCAATAAAGCCTAACCTCCTCTGCCTGTTATTCAAGGCCCTGCACACCTGCCCCAGCAGCCTCCTGCCTCCTCTCCTTCCATTCCCCTTCATATCCTCTGTATCAGCCACGCGGATGCCATGACATTCCCTGAAAGTCACATGGCTCATCCGAGCACACATCTCTTCAGCCACAGGCAGTGGGTCACGAGCAAACTGAAGAAGCAAGAAGGAGAAGAGATGGTTCTGGAACCACTTCCCAGCCCAGAAGATTCAAGGACACTCGGGGCTTCAATGCCAGCCCAGAAAAAAAACAAAAAACAAAAAACAAACAAAAAAAAGAAAACAGGGAGTGGTTGCTGAATGAATAAAGGTCAATGTGTCTTCTATCCCCAGTTTCTGAATTTTGCCTCCTTCCCTTCAGCCTGAGAACTCCTACACGCCCCTTACAGCCTTGCCCCAATGCCCCCTCCTTTAGGGAACCTCCATCGCTGCCCTAGTCCCCATCTCGCTCACCCTGTCCCCGTCTGTCCCAGTCCTAACATTCAGTCAAAGGCTAGTGTTCACAGGAAGTAAGAGGTGATGGGGAACCCGGTGGAGCTTGGTATATACAGCCAGGGGGCACCAGGCTTCCTTGAGCCATAGAGGAATGGGGCTCACCTCCATCAATCCTCTGCAGCAGGACCCCCCGGACAATGTCTTCATAGATACCCTCGATGGTCAGGGCCGGGCTACCCACGGCGAGGACCTCCCCTTCGAACTCAGGCAGCTCCTAGAACAGAGGTGGGTGAGGGGTTGGGCTGGAGGAGAGGGCTGCGGTCTTGACCCTGATCAGCTGGGGGACCTTGGGACTAAGTTTCCTCATCTTTAAAATGAACTCCTGGATCCATATGCCCTCAGGTTGTTGCGGGCATTGATGAACCACAGCACGGCACATCTCAATGGGAATTGTGCGGGGATCTCTGTTGGCCAACCCCCCTCCCCAGCTTCTTCTTCTAGAGGATCGTGTGAGCGCCTGAAGCAGACCCCTGCCTGGTGTCCCCGTGTGACCGGGCCCCTGTGACCTTCTCTCTCATTGCCTTCCAACCCCCTCACTCACTGAGCACCAGCCACGCTTGCCTCCAACGCACGAGGCATAGTCCTACCTCAGGGTCTTTGCACATGCTGTGTCTTCCCCAGGCCATGGCTCATGCCATCAGTTCACTGCTTCTCAGGTGTCATTTTCCGGAAGAGCCACCCTGGCCACCTGGCAACCCCTCCCCCCCCACACACACACACATTCCCTCTCTGCCTCCTCCCTTCTCTGAGATACAATGCATGGGCCCCCCATGCAACCCAACCACAGGGCTCAGGGAACAATAGTCTCTGAGAGAGAGAGCATTCTGCCCACTTTTATAGAAAGACACAGGCACATGGCTGTCCTCTGGGCCCTGCGTGTATGTGCCCCATTTCTCACCGCTTTGCAGCTACTCTTCAGCTGGCTCAACACAAAGGGCGAGAAGATACAGAGCAACCATCCACGGATGAACCTCCTCCGCGCTGAGCTGCTGTCCGACTGGAACTTCTGCGGGGGGGGGGGGTGGACAAGCAGCAGCGGCCAGTCCAGTGGCCCTCTGAGCGCCCGGGGCCCACTGCCATCTGCCATCTGCCATGCCCTCCCGGTGGACCTCTCACCTTCAGCACACGCCCCCTGACTTTCTCCAACTGCTGGGCAGCCTGGGTGCAGTCCAGGGCTGCGGTCAGACACTGGTCCGCCAGCTGTAGGAAGGTGGCCACGGCGTCAGCCATAAGCTGCGGGAAGAGTAACCTGCTAGAGCCCCGAGAATCACACTCCGGCCGACGGAGCCCTGTGCCTGCCTGGCTGACCCTTCTCAGCACGCAGACTGACCCGACCAGTCACTTTTCCCCAGCCTCCTTCTTGTTTCAGGAAACAGCTCGGGACTGGGGCATCATCCAATCAGTGGGGATCTGTGTGTAATCTAGCAGAAAGTGCCCTCCGCTCTGGAGGATGGTGCCTGGGTGCTCGGCCTGGGGAGCGGAGAGCCGGTCAGAGTTCAGCCTCGTTGGCTGAGCGCTCTTGTGCAGCGTACAACTTGAACAACTGTACCAGGCAGCACTCGGTCTCCTCCATCCCCGTCTCCTTCACCCACCATGTCAATTAGCAGGTCCCATTCCCTTGGCCTTCAAACACACGCCACTTCTCTCCACCAACAGTGCCCATTCTGCTTCAGGCCTCCTTCCCGCCTCCTCTATTCCTGCCCCCAACAGCCTCTCTTCCCCACAGCAGGTAGGGCTTCCTAAATTTGGAATCTGGTCACGCCCCTCCCCTGCTCACACACCTGCTGTGGCTCCCCATGGCCCTCAGGACAGAGCCTGGCCCCTTCACCCCATACTCAAGTCCCTGACCCACCGGCCCCTCCACCTTGCTGGCAAATCTCCCGCCTTGCTGCTCTCACTTGGAGCCTACAGCCCAGTGTCTCTAAATGGCTTCCAAATGCAGACGAACTCCCTCACCTCCCAGTGCTGTTCCCTCTACCCAGGCCGTATTCCACCCCCCATTCCTCCCACCGCTGCTTCAGTTTGAAAGTCCTCTCCTCCTGGGGGGTCCTCCTAACCCTGGAGATGAATCAAGCATCTCTTCAGAGCTCCCAAAGCACAACGGCCCTGTCTACCACGTGTGGTCACAGCCTGCTTATGGGCTGATGTCCGCAGGATACCCCCCACTCGCCCTCACCTGCTGTGCGAGATCCTGGGCCCCAAATACCAGGCTTCGTGTGCCAAAGAAGCCAAATGGCGCCACCAGCTGCCCCAGGCGCTTCTGGCTTCGCTCAGCCTCACGGTAGCAGGCGTGCATCAGCTCTGAGTCCCATGGCATCTCCCCAAATGAGTAAACCTGTGCCCCGATGGCAGTCAGGTGAGAAAAACACCATCAGTCGATGGAAAAGCCGGGCCAAGGACCTCACAGCCAATTCGTAGCAAGAGAAATGCAAACGGAAACACATCCCACCTCAGCCATTACCCCCAAAATGCATAATAAACACAACAGGTATGGTGTAGGACATAAAATGGTAAAACCTGAAAGAAATGGATAACACGCCGTGCTGGCACGACTGAGGGGCAACAGCCACACCAGCCCTTGTCACACCCGCACCCATCACCTGATCCCCTCTCTGTCCTTGGCTCTGGGGCCACAGAAATGGAGTAACCCGATATGGTCTCTGCCCTCAAGGAGCCCACAGAAAAGCTGGGGAAGATAAACTATCGACAATCAACTACAGGGGTGTATAAATGTGTCTGTGAGGAAGGAAGCACAGGTGGCTGTGGATGCAGAGAGGGAGCAGGGAAAGTTCCTAGAGGAAGTGATTATGAAACGGAGGCTTAATGAGTTGAAGTTCTCCTGGCACTTAGTAGGTGTTCATTTAATATCAGAAGAACAGTGGCCACCTGCATGGAGCAGAAGTCACTGGCTTAGGGGATGGGGGATGGGCTCTGGCAAACAGAGGAACGGGAAGAGGAGGTATTTGAGGGTAGGTGATTCCAGACCCATGTTGCTAAAATGCTTCTCTTCTCATTTTGCTCCTCCCCCGACCGTGTTTTATTTTTTTTTAACGTTTTTTTTTTTAAATTTATTTTTGGGACAGAGAGAGACAGAGCATGAACGGGGGAGGGGCAGAGAGAGAGGGAGACACAGAATCGGAAACAGGCTCCAGGCTCCGAGCCATCAGCCCAGAGCCTGACGCGGGGCTCGAACTCACGGACCGCGAGATCGTGACCTGGCTGAAGTCGGACGCTTAACCGACTGCGCCACCCAGGCGCCCCCCCGACCGTGTTTTAAACTGTACCCCTCAACGACCGGAGCATGGTGGTCTACAATAAGAAAAAAGCACCCTAGGGCAGAGTTCGGAAACGGTTTTCAAAGGAGGCTTTCAAACAGAAAGTGAGAGGGTTCACGCAACTCTTCTGTGAGGTTAACACGCCGCACGTCCGTCGAATGAACCCCACCCCGGGAGCTCACCTCCTTGCGCAAGCGGGTGCTAGAGGGGCTCCCACGCAGGTGGCGAGACAGGCGGTCCGTGCCCTGGGCTAGGAGGGTCTGCACTGTTGAGAGCACGGCTTCCACGGTGCTCAGCAGCTTTTGCGTGACCCGGGACAGCTGTGTGTCCACCCTCCCGCGCAGGCAGGTCTCCAGGGGGCCCTCGACCTCCCCTGGAATGGGAAGACACTAGCCCGGGTCTCCTCCGCAAGGTGATTCCGCAAAGGGGGCGCAGGCGGCCCGGGGCTCAGCACGAGGAGGACAGGAGCTCAGACTCTGAGCACCCTGTTCGACCATTTTACAGGTGAGAAAACTGAGGCTTTGCGTGCGGCAGCAATGAGCTCAAAGCCGTACGCCAGAGAGGCCAGAGTCTGGATTCCAACCCGGTTGTCTTTGTCACTGAGCAGAGCGGGAGCCTCCGCCGTCCGACCGGGACAACCCGGGTCAGGTCTGCCACTACCTGTGCCTCCACCCCTCTCCCGACTGGATGTCATTAGCCCCATCCCTAGCCCGCCGCCTTTCCACGGCCGCGACCTCGCTCTTGACCCCGCCCTTGTCTGGCATCCTCCAGCCTTGGCCCAAGGCCACGCCCATACTCCAACTTATACCCCGCCCCTCATGCCCCGCCCTTTCTTTGTCCGGCCCTGTCCCGCAGGGTCTTCGGTCCGGATTCTCGGCCCCACCCCTTACGCCCACCCAGTTCCCCGCCTACCAGTCAGGCCCCTGGCCCCGCCCCTCCCGGCCCAGGCCCCGCCCCCAGGTCTCACCCCGCAGCCTCCGCGCCACGCGCGCCCGCAGCTGCAGGATCTGGTCCACGTCCGGGCGGATGGTCTTCTCCAGGGCCGCCAGCAGTTCGTCCTTTTCCGGCTGGAAGGCGCGGAGCCCGGCGGAGGCCCCGGCCAGGACGGCAGCGTGGACTGCGTCTAGGAGCTGCCCGGACCGGCCAAGGGGACCCCACCCGGGCCAGAGGCGCGACAGCGAGCCGAGATGGGGCGGGATGGGGGAAGAGAGAGACAGAGACGGAGAGCCAGAGAGACGCGCAGAGAGTTTAGGGGACAGTCGCGGGGAGGGGGAAGACGGGCCCCAGGGTCCGGCCCCTATCCCCCTGTGCGGCCACCCGCGTGTACCTCGGTCCAGGCCCAGGCACGGTTGCGGCTGGCCCCCCGCAGGCCGGGCAGGGTCTGGGCTCGCAGCGCCGGCAGCAGCTCCCGCAGCAGCACCCCGGTCAGCACCTGCGGGAGAGGGGGCCGTAGGCGCCCGCGGCGGACCTAGAGGGGTCCCAGGGGTGGCCTTGCACCCCACTGACCTCGGCATCCGAGCCCAGGGTCACGTCGTCCTCGCCAAAGTGGCCTCGGCGCTGCCGATAGAGTCTTAAGGCGTCCAGGAAGGCACGGGCTGCGGGGGCCTGACTGCGCTGCAAGACTGAGGGGGCAGTTCCTGAGTGCCAGCCCACTTCTCCCCTGCTCTCACCTCTGCCTGGCTCCCTCTCACCCGGGCAGGAAGCCCTCCACCTCCTCACCAGGTCCCCAGACACCTAAACCTCACCCATCTCCAGACGCTTGCACAAGCAGGGCCCTCTGCAGGGAACATGGTGCCCCAGGACCATCACCGGCCCATAAGGCACCTTGATACTCGGATTTAGGAAAAAGCATCCCCTGTGGGCAGTCACAGGCCAGGCTGCACGGCCCCTCCTGATAGGCACATCTGGGCGCTCAACAGCCTGCTCAACATGCATGTTGGTCCTGTTCCCCTTCTTCCCCTGGCTGGCCCCAGCTTCGACACACCCTCCTCTGAGCAGCCCTCCCTGATCTCCCAGGCTAAGCTCCCACAGGGCCCTGTCCCCATCACAGCCTGTTGTCACGTCTGTCTCCCCCCACAAGCCATTTCGCAAACAAACTGGAAACTTGGGAGAGGACCCCACAGCCAGCAGGGGCAGAGCTATCTCGCCTCGGACCCCAGGACACGCAGCTGCCTGACCTTTCCCGGGACCCACCTGTCCCACGGAGCCGGATGCCACCCTGGAGGGCCAGCCTCCAAGCCCGCTGCGCTTCCCCCGTGGCCGCGGAGAAACAGAGGTGCCGGCGGAAGGGGTGCTGCAGGAACAGGGGGAAGTTCACGGGCATTTCCAGGAGGGGTTCGGGCTCTTTCTGGGTATACTCTCCTGGAAGCAGACGGAGGAGCCTGTGTCATACTTCACTCACTCACTCTACAATCAATCGTTCACTCGCTGGAAGAAAACACCCATGAAAGCGTCCCCCCACCCCCCACCCCCGCCGCCCGCTCGGGCAGTTGCCAACACTATCCTTATTCTGGCTCGGTCCCAGGGGGAGGTGCGCCCAGGGGAGACATCAGCGAGCCATCCCAGCGTTGTTTCTGAGCCTCAGCATCCTCCTCAACACGGAGGCCTGGACAGCCACCACCAGTCTGTCTGAGTTGGCACGTCGTCATCTGAGCCCTGCATGCCCTGGGAGTCAGCCAGGGCCAGATTCAAACCCGGCCAAGTCACTTGCTAGCTCTGTGTGTAGGGCACGCTTTTCCTACCTGGACCTCGGTTTCCCTGCCTATAAAGTGGGCCTAAAAGTGATATCGATGACCCGTTGGGAGAACTGTGGGGGAGCCAGGGTGAGTGAATTTGGGGGGAGGGGGTTAATTTATTGCAGGGGGAGGGCCCTAAATCCTCACTTTTTTCTTCTGATTTCCAGAACCGCAGCAAGATGCGGTAATCCAGAAGGTGGAAATCCCTGGGCATCCCGGCCCTTCAACGGCAGCCTCCGGAGGCAATAACAGCCTTTAACGCTTTGTTGGGGGGCATTACCCCAGATTTTAAAATCCGCACAAAGCGCATGATATGCATCTGAGTGAGGAGATGGACTTTTCCGGTCTATAACTGGCCTTTTTGTTCCTGCATACGTCTGGGGCACCTTCAGCGGCTACCCAGCTTTCCTTTCTCAGGGCTGGGCCATAATTGATTTCATCAACCCCTGAGGGCCGGGTATTCGGATGGATTTTCTTCTTTCCGCTAGCACCAACATTTCTGCAAACTGTCCTTATTGCTACCTCCTTGCATCGTTTGGTGGCAGGATAGCGCCACAGGGAAGCAGAAATGCGATTCTGGCTCTGTCCCTTACTGTGTGACAGTCCTCCGCCTCAGTGGCCTCATCTGTGCAATGGGGTAGTTAGCGATGGGGCCGGCTTCTGGGCAGGCTCAGTGAGATCACACGAGCCCCGCGCTGAGCACTCGTCATACATATGCCAGTCCGATAATGCGGTTCCTTTCCCTATTCCTGCACGGTATTGTGGTCATGAAAGAGAGAGGGGGGTAGAGAGAGGAAGTAGAAGGAGGAGGGAAGGGAGGGAGGGTGGGAAACCCTCCTGGGAATGCTAGGCTGAACAGTACCCCCTGCAGCAAATCTGTGTGATAGCCCCACCCACCCGTGACTATCTCCCCACATGCTTGCTAACATCGGGTTTTATTGTTGTTACCCTCGCTACTTTGATTCCGGTCCAGTGTCCCAACTCTCCTTCTCACTCTAGTAAGAGTGGATATTTCTCTTGCTAGAGCTGGGGTACTCACCCAAAGGGCAATGCTGCCCCCGGGGGACACTTGATAGTGTCTGGAGATATTTTTGATGGTCACACCTCGCGGGGGGTGGGGGATGTCCTACGGGCATCGAGTGGGTGGAGGCCACGGATGCTGTTTAACATCCCGCAATGTATGGGGTGCCCCGCCCCTTGCAAAGAATGATTTGGCCCCAACTGTCAACAGTTCTGACGTTAAGAAACGTGCTCTTGAGATCTCGGGAACCTTACCTGAGGGGACTGGGCAGAGAGCATCCAACAGGCAGAGATATTCACGCTGGGAAGTCAGGACAGTATACCCTGTCAAGGCCACGGAGCTGAGGGGATGGCCCCCATTCTCATATTCCTATGAAAGGCATCCAGAGAACCAACTTGGGACAGGTCTAAACCACGGCTTCCGTGTCCCAACTGTGGGATCAGGGGAAGGCTTGGGGTTAGCTAGGGAAGTCCCCCACCCCTCCTCCCTCCCTCCCTCCCCTGTAGTCGAGCACCCAGTACCCACTGGGTGCTAGGCCAGTCCTAAATGTTATACGAAGGTTATCTCCTTGAATCCTCACGGCCCCATATGACGTGGACCAGCACCAACCCATTTCACAGAGGTGGAAACTGAGTCCCAGGAGCACAAATGACCTGCCCGAGCTCCCCAGCCAGGCGTGATGTGCGAAGGCCTCTCGGTTTCAACCTCAGCTCTGCTGATGACCGTGAGGAAGTCGCGACTCCTGGCCTGGACCTCGGTTTTCCTACCCAGCCCAGCGGGGGGTGGTTGCCCACCCCAGGCCCATCTCATAGGGGCCCTCAATTCATACTAGGTGACTGAAGACAGGAGAGAGGACCATGTTGGGAGCTGGACCCCAAAACCCATGCCGAGGAACGTGGCCTGGCGAGGCCAGGAGGGAAGGGAGGAGAGCCGCTTCCTTACCTCCCTATGGCTGAACCACTCCAGGCAGCCATCCCCCCGCAGGACACAGAAGATCGGCTGCCACCGAGGCGGGTGGCCCCACAGCTGGGTCAGAGGCCCTTGGTGCTCACGGACTCGGGGAAGCTTCTGCGGGAAGAGGGACCAGTGGGTGTCAGGGGCACAGACCGGTGTCCCCACGTCCAGACCGCCTGGAGAGCACCCCACTCCACACCCCCCATCCCAGGCTCTACCAAGTCCAGGGTGCCCGGGTGCTGCTGAGGTAGCCCTGTAACCTTTCTAAGCCTGCCCACAGCATGCACTTGTTTGGGACAGCTCCAAATACACGCGGATTCAGTCCTCCCCACAGTCCTTGGGGCAGACACCTTGTCCCCACTTCCCCCTGAGCCTCAGATGACACCCCAGCCCTGGCCAACGTTTTGTTGTGTTTTTTTTTTTTAATTTTTTTAAAGGTTTATTCATTTTTGAGAGAAACAGAGTGCAAGTCTGGGAGGGGCAGAGAGAGACGGAGACACAGAATCTGAAGCAGGCTCCACGCCCCGAGCTGTCGGCACAGAGCCCGCTGTGGGGCTCGAACTCACGGACCGCGGGATCATGATCTGAGCCGAAGTCGGCCACTTAACCGACTGAGCCACCCAGGCGCCCCAGCCCTGGCCGACATCTTGATTGCAGCCTGTGAGAGACCCTGAAAGAAGGAAACTCAGGAGGCTGTGTCTGGATTCCTGACCCACAGCAACTGTAATACGTGTGTGTTGTTTCCAGCCACTGGTTGTGGGATGTTTTGTTATGCAGCATTAGCTAACTGATACAAGTGGGATTGCTGGGTCGTGGAGCTGGTGGAGTTTACCTTCATGGGAGAAACAGCCAGTCCTCTGCCCACAGACCCCTCCCTTGGGCAGGATGGGGCATCACTTTGTTTTATTACCTTTGTTACTCTTCTCACTACCTGGCCACCTGAACTGTGTGCCTTTTATTTCATCACCAGGTCCCAGAGCAAGTCCCGGTAACCCAGACGGTGCTCGATAAATATCCTGTGAATACGCTACCTGCATTTGTGATGTTTTCATTCTTTGACAGAAAGTCACGTGTTGGCTAAATGATTCTCCAAACCTTTTCTGAGGTCTGAGATTTTTCCTAGTGATATTGTTAAAACATGATTATAGAAATGATATATGATAAGTGTTTTATAAGATGTTCAAACTGAAGCCAGGGGAAAGCCCCCACACTGTCGAACCCCAACGTCAACTGTGCCCTGGCCCCTGTGGCCGGAACCTACAGGCGGTAAAGGGGCAGGTGGGGACCACACCTGCGGTCCCATGATGCCTTAGGCAGGACAAGGAGAGTCCCGGGGTGAGAGAGGGCTCTGTGTCCACAGTGTCGGGGAGCCTCCACCCCAGGGCAGGCAGAGCTGAAAAAGGAGTCATCTGAGAGAGGTAGGAACAACTCAGAGCCCTGATCGGGGAAGTGTCAATAACCAGCATGGGCTCCAGGTTCAAATCCTGCCTTGCCTCTTGTTTTGTTTTGTTTTTTTTTAATGTTTATTTTTTGAGAGACAGAGCATGAGCATGAGCAGGGGAGGGGCAGAGAGAGAGGGAGACACAGAATCGGAAGCAGGCTCCAGACTCTGAGCCGTCGGCACAGAGCCCGACGCGGGGCTCGAACTCACAGACCGTGAGATCATGACCTGAGCTGAAGTCAGATGTTTAACCGACTGAGCCACCCAGGCGCCCCTCAAATCCTGCCTTGCCCCTCGCTGGCAGGGCGACCTCGGGTGCTTCAGTTTCCTCACTAGTCAGAGACTCATTTCCCAGGCTGGTGAGGACAGGTGGGTGGTACAGGGCATGGCAACATCGGGAGCTGGGGCCAGGCAGCTCTAGGCTCTTACGTCCTATCAAGAAACGTCCTGAGCTCCTACTGTGTGCGGGCACCACATGGACGCAAGGGATTTGGGGTGGGGGGTGGGGACAAAGCCTGGCCCCTGCCCTCCCAGGGCAGACAGACGGGGGAGGCAGACGTGTGACCCAAGGCTTCCCTGGATAAACAGCGGGACGGGGATCCCAGAGGAGGCACCCAGCCCAGGGAGGGGCTGTGCTGATCAAGGAAGGCTTCTTGGAAGAAGCGGTGGCCGAAGCATGAGGAGGAACAGGGAGGGTGCACCAGGCAGAGGGTGCCGCACGTGCAAAGGCTTGAGGGTCCAAGGGGCATGTTTCGTGCCCAGTAGACAAGACGAGCCTTTCCCAACTTCAGAATTTGGCTGTGCCCTCCCCCTAGAATCCCCTTCTCATCCCGGGCTCTGCGTCCAGCAATTTCTCGTCCTGTACATCTCCGTTCAGAGGGGGCCTCCCCGCCCCCCGACTCCCCGCCCCCGCCCCCAACACTGCCTCTCATCTTGTCTTCATGGCACCTAGCGGCAATGATGCTGCAACACGACACAGTAGTCTGTCATTCCTCTCCCCGTCACGCTGTGAGCCGGGGTGGGGGCGGGGAGGGGTGGCGCATGGCAGGACCCACCCCCACCGCCACTGTGTCCCCAGCGTCCGGCCTAGGACGTGGCATGCAGTAGGGGCCCAGCGCACGTTTGTTCAAAGGATGCATTTTAACAGTCTTCCCGGGTCTCGGCGCCAGCAGGGGCGAAGGCGTCAGGAGGGCCCCCAACCGAACCGGCGCCCCCTCCCTTTGTGGCACCCACTTTACTGCGCATCAGCTGGCATCCGGCGGGCTCCTGGGGCCCCAGCTCACGGGAGATCTGTCGCAGGACAGAGGCCGCCAGCTGCTCGCGGTAGCAGGGCAGGAAGTCCCTCAGCATGGTGTCCACCTGGCCTGCAGGGACAAGGGGACACTCAGGCGGTTGAATCAGACCCGCCTGGGGCCGGCCGAACAGGCGGGGAAGCCGCTTGTGAGCTCCTACCCTTGCCCCAAAGCTGCCCAACAAGAGGTGCTCCAAATTCCATTCACCCTTAACCCTCAACAGACTGTTTCCATCCACGTGGGAACAGGGGGTGGGGGAGTTGGGTGACCCGGGCTTAATTTATAACAGACGTACAATAAATTTCAATCGTATAGAGCATCCGATCTGATGAGCTTTGACACCTTTCCAGCCCAAGAAACCATCACCACAATCGAGGTGGTGAACGGAGCCATCCCACCCGAGTTCCCTCTTGCCCCTTCCATGGGGAGGTTTTCAAAATCTTTTAAGAGCCTCACCCTAGCCCCAGGGAATTTTCTGGGGTGACCCGATCTAGGAAGCGACCACACAAGTGTTAAAGTCCGTCAAGCGGTTCCCCTAAGATGTGTGCACTTGGCTGTATGTAAAACATGAATCCATCCTGCTGCCTGGAATGTGGACCCAAAGGCCGGAGCATCAGCAGGCATTATGCACCATGAGGTGGCCTGAGGCACAAAAGCCATGCATGGGAGAATGATGAAGCGAAGGAGTTCAGGTGTCTAACTTGTATCAGCCTGCCTGCCACTGTACCTCCCTATAGGAGAAAGAAATGAATCTTTATCTTGTTTAAGCCCCTACAGGAAAAGAAAAAGAAAAACACGGCATAGAGTAACTTACTGAATCCTTACAATGGTTCCATGAGATAGGGATTGTTGTTATCCCTGTTTTGCAGATAAGAGAATGAGACCTAGGAGATGAAGTCATTCACCCAAGGTCACACAGTAAGTGGCCGTGGTGTGAACTTGGATGGTCTGGGTGTTGGTAAGACTTGCCACATGCCGGTGCACATGCTGTTCCCCCTATCTGGGATGCTCTTCCCACATCTGCCCACCAACTCCGTCACATCCCTCCAGCCCCGGCTTGGCCCTCATCTCAGTGGGCAGTTGCCCACCCCTCCTTCTTCCCCTGATGTGGGGAGCGTGGGGGTTCTCCACCGTGCTCATCAATCAACTGCCATTCTTGCAATGATAACTTGGCTTTCCTTCCTGGTCTAGATCACGAGTCCAGGAGGGCGGAAGGATTCTCGACCCCACCGTGTCCCCCGCAGAAAACTCGTCCCAGGAGGTCTGGCTGGGCTTGGGACACCTCCCACCTGGCCCCCCGCCCTCACCCCGAACCCACGCCCTGAATAGGGCTATCAGATTTACCGAGTAAAACTATAGGACGCCAATGAAATTTGAATTTCAGAGAAATGAGGAGTCATTTTTTCGCATAAGTATGTACCCCAGGCAAAATGTGGGACATACTCATACAAAACAAGAATATTCGTTGCTTATCTGGAACGTAGGGCATCCTGCTACGGTCAGCCACCGTGTCGGGCAAACTTGGGGGCCCTGAACCCCACCTGCCCCCCGACCCACCTCACCCCGTGCCGGCTCACCTCTCAGGTGCTGTTGCTGCCGCTTGTCCAGGGGGCTCGAGGGCCGCCCACCCATCCTGCTGCAGTCACTGGGGGCTCCCTCGAGAGCCAAGCAGACACTCCCTTCCCTCCCACCACCCCCAGGTTTCTGGGTTCAGGGGCACCCCGGGAGCAGGGCAGCCCGTAAGAGGCCTGGATGCCGCTGAGACCAGCCGCCTGGGCTCAGAAGCCAGAACATAGCCCCTGCGTGAGTGTGTGCGTTTGTTGGGCTCAGTGGGGAATGCCCACCCCTGCCCTGCCCCACCCTGCACCTGCGTCCTCCTGGGACCAAGGCCTCCAGAGCTGCTGGTTTCTACAGGGGCTGCTGGGGCAGCCCCGGGGGTGCTTTGGGGGTATGGAAGACAAGAGTCCCAGCTGGCTTTGGAGGAGGGACGCAGGGCAGACACCCGGTGGGACCAGTAGCTGTTGTTGGGGTGTGGGGCAGGGACGGGTGATGGCCAGGGACGGGGTGTCTAAATCCTGGTGCCCGCTCCCACTCTGCCAACCCCTTGCTGGGTGGTGCTGGGTTCTGAGAGGACCCGGCCCTGGCCCAGCCCCCAGCAGCCCCCAGCCTGACAGCCTCAGTTCCTGGGGTCAGTGCTGGCACAGGGGGAGAGGGTGGGGAGCTGTTGGTATGCCATGGACTGATGGGATATGTCCCTTGTGTTCCTGTCTTGTCAGCCTGTCCTCCATCAGCGCACATAGCACTGGACTGGGTTGGGTTAGTTGGGTCTCCCTACCCCTTAACCTGTCTCTCCAGTGCCTAGCAGACAGCAGCCCTCAGTTTAGTGAAGGGAGGGAGGGAGGGAAGGAAGAAGCAGAGTCGGCACTCCAGGCTGAAATATGATCAAATGGGAGTTTTGCAGGCTTTCAGATGAGGAGAGTGTTGAGTGCACGTGGCCAGAATGTGGATGTGATGGCTGGAGCAGGTGCAGTCCACCCTGGGCCATGAGGTGAAACCCACATACGGACAATGGCACAACTATGATGTAGGAACCGGGGATCCCCCCCCAAGAGTTCGTGACATTGCTCCACTGGCCCTGGGTGGCCTCCCTCCAGAAAAAGAGCTAACCCTCCATTTGTTTAAGCCACCAGGGACATCTGATTGTAACCCTCACCAATGCCCCCGGATCCGGATTCGTTTCTTCTGTCAACGAACATCACTCCTTGCCAGCCTGAGTGTCACCCTTGAACTATGTGCCAGGGATGCAGAAGTGGGTAAAGCAGACCGTGGTCCAGCCCCCACGGACCATCCGTTGGCACACCAACAAAACTGTCAGGTAATGAGAAGGGTGAGGAAGAAAACTGGAACAGGAAGAGGTAGAAAATACCAGGAGTGGAGAGGGATCGGGGACATGATTTGCGCCATGACCTAAAGCAAGTGACAGCCCGAGCCATGCAAAAAGCTGGAGGAAAAAGAATACTGAGGAGCAGGCACAGCACAAGCAAAGGCCCTGAGGTGGGAACGGGCTTGACAGGTTCCGATATAGCCCGAGGTGGGTGGGCTAGAGGAAGGCAAGTGAAGGGCAGACAAAACAGGTCTGGATCGCTGCGGCTACAGGGAGAGGAGCAGAGGGGAGAGGCCCCCCACATGGTGTCCCCATGCCCGTCTCATCACTTCCCTTTGCTTCTTGGCACCCCCATCCTGCCTTCCGCCTGCAGCACTGGGGTCACGGCCACCTGCTGTTGCCCGAGCCCACGGCTGGGTTGCTTTCGCTGCTTTTCTTCATGTTTCCGCTCTGGCCCTGGCGCACTTCCTCACTCTCACATCTGAGTGACTGACCCAGACAAGATGTTGGAGGAAAGTTCAGTTTCTGTGGTTTTGGCTTCGGGGTTTCAATCCCCATGGCCCCGATCAGGTGCCTCTGCGGGACGCTCCCAGCCCCCAAACGTGGCAAAGCTCAAACACGGCTGAGAGGCACCCGTGCACCCACCAGCCTCCCCCACTGCAGCCCCTAACGCCACAAAGCCGACAGGTGACCCACGCGGGGTCACGCTCTGGGAAAATGCTACGGCGCAGGCACATCACAGACTGGGGTGTCTTGGCACATTCAAGGCTCTGAGAAGGTCCGCAGCCCAGGGGGACACAGCGGCTGCTGCTGGCCCCACGTGGGCCGGGAGAGCCCGGTCAAGTGTACAATGGGCTGAACGCTGTGCTCCAAAAGGATATGTCCACAGGCTACTATCAAAAAGCCAACACAAGCGTTTGTGAGGATGCGAAGCAACTAGGACCCTTGCGCCCTGTTGGCAGGAATATAAAAGGGCACAGCCGCTACAGAAAACCCTACGGAGGCTCCTTGACATTCAAACACGGAATTACCATGTGAATCAATAAGTACACTTCTAGGAATATCCCCAAAGAACTGAAAGCAGGTTCTGGAGGAGGCGTTTGCACACCCACGTTCACAGCAGCCCCCAAACGCCTCTCGGCAGACGAACGGGGAAAAAAACGTGACGCGTGCACGCAGTGGGAGAGGACTGGGCCCTAAAAAGGAAGGCAATTCTGCCCCAGGCTGCAACACGGAGGGACCGCGAGGATGTTACGCTGAGTGAGATAAGCCAGCCGCAAAAGGACAAATCTGTAGGACTCCACTCACAGGAGGTACCCAGAGTAGTCGGAGTCATAGGGACAGAAAGGAGAAGCGCGGGTGCCAGGGCCTGAGAAAGGGGAGCGTGGGGAGCTGTCTAACAGGGGTAGAGTTTCCCGTCTACAAGTGTTCTGGGGACGGAGGGCGGGGACGGCTGCACAGCAGCGTGGACGGACTTAAGGCCACTGCACGCGACACTTAAAAACGGTTAGGGTGAGGGGCGCCTGGGTGGCTCCGTCAGTTAAGCGTCCGACCCTTGATTTGTGGCTCAGGTCATGATCTCACGATTGAGCCCCAAGTCGCGCCGTGTGTGTGTGTTGACAGCGAGGACCCTGCCTGGGGTTCTCTTCCTCTCCGCCCCTCCCTGGCTCATGTGTGAGTTCTCTCTCTCAAAATAAATAAATAAATAATAACTTTAAAAAATGGTTAAGATGGTAAATTTTGTTATGTGGTTTTATTTTTAAATGTTTTATTTATTTTTGAGAGAGAGAGAGAGAGAGAGAGAGAGAACAAGCAGGGGAGGGACAGAGAGAGGGAGACACAGAGGGGCACCTGGGTGGCTCAGTCGGTTAAGTGTCGACTTCAGCTCAGGTCAGGCTCTGGCAGTTTATGGGTTCGAGCCCTGCGTTGGGTTCTGTGCCGACAGCTCAGAGCCTGGAGCCTGCTTCGGATTCTGTGTCTCCCCCTCTCTCTGCCCCTTCCCTGCTCGTGCTCTGTCTCTCTCTCAAAAAAGGAAGGAAGGAAGGAAGGAAGGAAGGAAGGAAGGAAGGAAGGAAGGAAGGAAGGAAGGAAGGAAGGAAGGAAGGGAGACACCGTATCCGAAGCAGGCTCCAGGCTCTGAGCTGTCAGCACAAAGCCCAACATGGGGCTCAAACTCACAAACTGTGAAACCCTGACCTGAGCTGAAGTCAGATGCTTAACCCACTGAGCCACCCAGGAGCCCGTTACTTGGTTTTTAACACACACACACACACACACACACACACACACACACACACACACAGGGTATGTCCATCCCTTAACCCCTAGAACCTCAGAATGTGACCTTATTTGCAGGTGTAATTCCTAAGGATCTTGAGAATTCATCCTGGATTTAGGGTTGTCCTATAGCCAATGACCTGTGTCCCTACGAGAATAGGAGAGGACACAGACACACAGGGAGGACACATGACAACAGAGGCAGACATGGAGCGATGTGTCTAGAAGCCAAGGATGGCCAAGGAGTGCCAGCAGCCACCAAAACCCAGAAGAAAGGCATGGGACAGATTCTCCCTCAGAACCTCCAGAAGGATCCAACCCTACCGACACCCCGATTTCAGACTTCTGACCTCCTGCTCTGGGGGACCACACATTCTGTGGCACTTTGCTCCGGCAGCCCAGGGAGCCCATCCCTGCCCTCCACCCTCTGGGACGAGGGCTTTAGGTCACACGCACAGCCTGGGCATCCCTGATCCCGCTGCCCACCAAGGACCACGAGACAGTGCAGACTTCAAGCACACGTGCCCTTTAATATCTGGTCACCCAGAGCCACGGCCGGTGGGCTGAGGGCCCCCGGGCCGGGCCGGTGGCTGGACCCCGGGGGCTTCTGGCGGCACCACGCGGCTTTTCGAAAACGAAGCCTGGAGCGGCGGCGGGGGCAGCGGGGCCCAGCCCAGGAAGGTCCCGGCCCACGGGGGGCCGTCTGTGGTCCCAGCTGCGGTGTCCCTCGGGGCCAGCTACAAAGTGGAATGCTTCTCAAAGGGCACAGTCAGGAGTCGCGCCGCGGCCTCATCCAGGAACCAGCAAAGTTTCCCCGTGTGGGGCTGGACCAGGGCGGCGGGGAGGGGGTTCTCCTCCTTGGCCTCCAAAATGCGCTGCATAAAAAAGGCAGGATCGTGAGGCCCCCGACCCGTACCCCCAGTACCCCTCGGAGCTCCCAGGGCCCCCCACGGACAAGACTCTCCTACTCTCAGAATGTGATGTCACTCTTCCGGCTGTCCTGGCTTTAAACGATCAGCAGGGGACTGTGTAATCCTGGGGTCGGCACACCTTTCCGGCACAGATCAGAGTCACTCTTTCGGCTCTGCAGGTTGTACCCTGTCTCTGTCACAACTACTCAGCTCGGCTGTCACAAGCAGCAGGATGTGGTCCCGTGGGCTGTGGTGTGCTGATCCCCTGATGTGACCTCACGATCGGTGGGAATTATAAATACTGCTTTCTGATGGCCAGGCCTGCCCCCATGCCCTCTGTCATTTCCTCTGACCATCGCCCTGTGAGGTCGCCTCATTTTCCACCCCCATTTTATAGTCAGGGAAAGCCTGAAGCTTGGGCAGTCTTCCGTGAGCCTACTCTGAGCTAAAACCGCTGCACTGATCCTCAGGAGGACAACACGGAAGGGCCCTCCCCGACCCACCTTGCAGATGGGAAAGTTGAGGCCTGAGGGCTTAAGTGGCTGCCCAAGGCCATGCTGGACGTCACAGGCAGGGATGCTGGCCTGTTGGATTCTTTACAGTCTGAACCCTTAATCCCAACCCAAGCCACTCCTGTGAGGACATCTGGGCTTAACAGTTTGGGAGGAATAATTATTACTTATTAATTTAAAAAAATATATATTTCTGGGGTGCCTGGGTGGCTCAGTGGGTTGAGTGTCTGACTTCAGCTCAGGTCATGATCTCAGTTTACAAGTTCGAGCCCCAGATCAGGCTCTCTGCTGTCTGTGCAGAGCCCTCTTCAGATCCTGTCCCCTCTGTCTCTGCTCCTCCCCTGCGTGTGTGTGTGTGTGTGCGCACATTCTCTCTCGAAAATAAACATTTATTTAAAAAATTTTTTCAATGTTTTATTTATTTTTGAGAGAGAGAGAGAGAGAGAGAGAGAGAGAGAGAGAGAGAGGGAGGGAGGGAGGGAGGAGGGGCAGAGAGAGTGGGAAACATAGAATCTGAAGCAGGCTCCAGGCTTTGAGCTGTCAGCACAGAGCCCGACGCGGGGCTCAAATCCACGAACCGTGAGATCGTGACCTGAGCCGAAATCCATTGCTTGACCAGCTGAGCCACTCAGGCGCCCCTCAAAAGTAAATATTAAAAAAAAAAAAAAAGTAAAAGTAAAAAAATATTTCCTGTTTCTTCCATAATTGGACTTTTCCACTCATGGCAATTAAAATAGATTTTTTATTATTTAGTTTACTTCTTTTTTTTTATTAAAAAAATTTTTTTAACGCTTATTTATTATTGAGAGACAGAGAGACACAGAGCATGAGCAGGGGAGGGGCAGAGAGAGGGGGAGACACAGAATCGGAAGGAGGCTCCAGGCTCTGAGCTGTCGGCACAGAGCTCGACGCGGGGCTCGAACTCATGAACCGCGAGATCATGACCTGAGCGGAAGTCGGTCGCTTAACCGACTGAGCCACCCAGGTGCCCCTTTTTAGTTTACTTTTTTTAGTTTACTTCTAATATCTTATTTGTTTTATATTTTCCTAAAATATTAAGTAAACTTTTTTTTCTTATTCCTCCTTTTTTAGTTATTCCTCCTGCATAATTTCCCTCTAACTTTGGGATCTGTTACCATCAAGCTTTTAAGAATATTAACCAATCCAGGGGTGCCTGGATGGCTTAGTTGATTGAGTGTCCGCCTTCGACTCAGGTCATGATCTCATGGATCGTGAATCAACCCTCACATCAGGCTCACTGCTGTCAACACAGAGCCCACTTCAGATCCTCTGTCCTCCTCTCTCTGCCTCTCCCCTGCTTATGCTCTCTCAAAAATAAACATATAAAAAAAGAATATCAACCAACTCATTAATTTCTGACTTCAATGTCACTTATTCCTTCCACTGACTTTTCTTGGATTTTTGTTATTGTTCTTTTTCCTAAGTCTAGAGTAAAGCACTCAATTTGTTTAACTGGTTTTTTTATTTAATAATTTTTTTAAAAAATTATATTTTTAAGAAATCTCTACACCCAATATGGGGCTTGAACTTCCAACGCCAAGATCAAGAGTCGTCCCCTTATTTAATAATTTTTGAAAGTACACCTTAAAGCTACAAATTTACCTCTGAGTGCAGCTTTGGCCTCATCTCATCAATTTCACTTCATTTCATAATTATTTATTCCTAAGTAGCCTGTAATTATAGTGGCCATCTCCCCTTCAAACCAAGAATTACTCAAGTCCCTTGGGGCCTGGTGCTTCTAGCACAATAATGTCTGGGGCCATATTCCATCCCTGGGCCCACATGCCATGACCTTCCTGGGAATGGGGCCCTCAGCCATTACCTTCAGAACAGCTGCCTTGCCTTCTCCGGTTGCCACAAAAATGACAGTTCGGGCTGCATTTAGCACAGGAAGCGTGAGGGTCACACGCTCTGGTGGTGGCTTTGGGGAGTCGCTGATAGGGGCCACGATCTTCTCCCGCTCCTGGGGGAGGGAGGCCCCGGGGTGGAATGTCACTTCAATTTCTCGAGCACTCACATACACCAGGCATGATCTGTCCATCATTCCATCACCCCGCCCCCACCATTAATCTTGTGGTGCTTGATTTAAATCCCCATTTTAAGATGGGTAAACCAAGGCTCCAGAGTTGGCTAAGGCTTGCTAGTTGGCAGAGGCTGACTCAAACCCTGCTGTGGGCACCTCCCGGTCCCCCAAAAGTGGTCCTCCCTCCGGAAGTTCCAGTCGGCAGAGGCCCATGTGGCTGTGCTCACCTGCAGGAGGGGGTGGTCCGGGAAGAGTGAGCAGGTGTGGCCGTCAGGACCCACTCCGAGAATCAGCAGGTCAAAAACCGGAATGGCGTCCCCTTGGAAGGCCTGGGTGGGGAAAAGACAGTCCTGAGAGGTTGGGGGCGGGGTGGGGCTCAAAGGACACAAAGAGACAGTGGTTGTAACACAGGGAGCAACACGCAGCCTCACCTACATGAAAGGGCCTCTGTGAGGCTCCACATTTCACCCGTGTGACTGGCCAAAAGCCTGGGGACACAACTGTCCCAGACCTGCTCCCAGAGTGTCAGAGGCTGGGCTACCTTCAGGGACCCAACGGTGGGGCTGTGGACTCCCGGGAAGGGGGAGCGGGGGTGGTCCTGAAAGGCATCTGTCCAGGGTGGGGCCGTGTTTGCAACCACCCCCGGGGCGGGGGCGGGGGGTGCTAGTTTTTGCTGGTGATAATCATACAGTGCCACCCACAGGCCTGCTCCGTCACCACCGCATGGACCAGGCCTCCCTGGGGCCACACCGTGGGACTCACCTGTCTCAGCTTCTTGGCATAGTCCTCGGCCGCCTCCTCCACAGGAAGCTGGGGGTTAATGGTGATCACCTGGCTGTCGGGAATGGGCAGCCTGGAGAGCAAGTGGGTCTGCAGCAGAGGGAGGGACAAAGTCACCAACAGCCACACATGGTTCCCAGAGGCACAAGGTTTGCACGCGTGACCACCTGGATTCTCCAGGTGAAGATGCCTCCAGGACAGGACTGTCATACACCCACCTCCTGGGTAAGTCGGGATCCCGGGGGCGTTTCTGCCAGGAGTCTTTCAAGGCCAGCATGATTGGGGGCCTCCTGGCCCCAGCCTGCACCTGTGTGGCCACATCACAGCCCTGTTTCCAAGTCCCCAGGGTCCCTTGGACCTCAGGATAAAACCCAGCCCCTCTCTGCCCTCCATGATGCCCAGCTGACCTTGCCCCCCCCCCCCCCCCCCGTGATAGCACGCACCCTGGCCTCTGCAAGATGGGTTTAATTTCTGTGGAAGTGGCCGGAGTCGGGCCTCCTGCCAGGTGGAGGGCTCTGGCCCTTTCCCTCGTCTCCCCAGGTGAACCTCAGGGCCTTTGATCTGCTCTGGGATGGACCCTGGCGACCCCTGGCACCCTGGGTGGTGCCTCCCACCTTGGTGCCTCCCTTCACACAGGATCTAGCCCATGGACGCAGCGCCAAGCTGAGTCACAAAGGAAAAGCAGGAAGCAGCAAAAATATAGTATTAGAGGGGGAAAGTGACAGGGACATAGAGTAAACAGGCCAGGGGCGCCTGGGTGGCTCAGTCGGTTAAGCGTCCGACTTCGGCTCAGGTCATGATCTCACGGTTCGTGGGTTCGAGCCCTGCGCAGGGCCCTGTGCTGACAGCTTGGAGCCTGGAGCCTGTTTCGGATTCTGTGTCTCCCTCTCTCTGTCCCTCCTCCACTCGCACTTGTGTGTGTCTCTCTCTCAAAAATAAATAAACATTTAGAAAATTTAAAAAAAAATAATTTTAGAGAAAACAGGCCAGACACACAGTCCTGAAGAGTAAGAGCGATATACTGAGGGTAATGGGGAGCCAAGGAGGGTGTGTCAGCTAAGAAGGGACACGGTCAGATCTGTTCTCGGAAAGACCGCTCTGCTTTGTTTGTCCAAGGTGCCCATCTATACACACGCTCGGGGATTATACTAAGCAAGCCAGTGGGGAATATCAGGGCCCTATTTCTGTCCCATGATCGTCTCCTTAGCTGCCCTTCCCCTACGGGCTCACAGCCATTCCCTCCCCCTCCTGCTGGGCTCCTTCCAGGGAGCTCAGGGGTGGAGGGTCAGGCAGACAGGTTCCCGGAAGCAGAACTGCTGGTTGATCAGACTGTTTCTCTCTTGACATTCTGCAGGCACCGAGGCACCATTCCCCCCGAAGGCAGCGCCTGCAAATCCTTCCAGCGGAGACAAAGCCCTGGCCTCAGCAGCAGAAGACCCACGGAGCACGCAGGGTGCGCAGAACATTCACACCGACAGAGTCCCGGGGTACGCGAGATCCGTCCTTGAGGACAGAAGCACCTCTGCATCCCTATACTGGGTTAACCAGTGCCCCCCCCCCCACAAATTCATGCCCACCCAGAACCTCAGAATGTGACCTTATCTGGAAGCAGGTCTTTGCAGATGTGATTAGCTGACTTCATAGTAGATTGGTGTGGCCCCTACATCCAATGACTGGTGAGAGACTGGAGGCCAGGGAACACCCGGAGCCCCCAGAGGACGGAAGAAGCGAGGAAGGATCCTCCCCCTTGAGCGTCCGGAGGGAGCGTGGCCTCACCAACACCTGGATTTCAGGTTTCTCCGGGGCAGAGAAAATAAATCCTTGTTTTAAGCCACCCGATTTGTGGTCCTTTGTTAACAGCAGCCCCCAGGGAACTCACGTGACTCCCCCAGAAGGAGTAAATCCTGGCCCCACATTTGCTCCTGTGGCAAAGCGTAGGCCTTGGCCATAACCTCTGTCCCAGCTCTGCCCATGGCCAGGTCCTCATACCTCCAGGCCTCAGTTCAAACATCACCCCTCAAAGCTCCCCCAGCCCCCACCATCCTGGCTGAAAGGTCATCCCTGGGCTCTATCATCTCACACAATTATCTTTTGTCCACACTGCACTACGCGAATACTCTGCGGGGCTTCCCCTCATTTCCTGCCCTGTTAGTGCCCGATGCCCCACTAGGAGCCCCATGAGAGAATGGCCCAGCGTCCCATCGTGTCCCCAGCGTTGGATACAGAGACATACAAGGAACATCCCCGCAACACTTTTGTTTACCGTTTTGTTAGAATTTTGTTACTAGAGCAAGCACAGTTTTCCTAATTTAAAAAGAGTAAAAGTTCTGGGGCGCCTGGGTGGCTCAGTTGGTTGAGCGTCCTGCTCTTGGTTTCGGCTCAGGTCACGATCTCAAGGTTCGCGAGATCCAGCCCCGCTAGGGATTCTCCCTCTCCCCCTCTCTCTCTGCCCCTCCTCCCCCTTCTCAAACTAAATAAACACACTTAAAAAAACAAAAGTAAAGTTCTTCAAATGTATGCAAACTAAAATGAAGAAACATGAGCCCACTTTTTAATTAAACTCTTGAAAAAGACTCACAGGGAGGCCCCCCGCCCCTGAGACGTGTCCCAAGTGCTATCCGGGGCGTCCCTTCAAACTCTGGCTTCCCTACTAGTCTGGCACATAAGCTCTCCTCCTCTTCTCGTTCCGGTTTATCCACCTATGAAATGGAGGAACTAACAGCCCCCACCTCATACTGTGGCTAAAATGTTTGGTAATCAGTAAGCCTTCCTTCTTGTGACAAAACAACGACAACAGAAAATCATCAGCTCCAACTTCTACCTAAAGAGGGGGAAACACACCCAGGACCTGAGGGACCAGAAGCTTCTGGCCACGCCCGCCCCTTCCACACCTCCCTGGGCGCGTTTTCCACGTCTAGGGCAGGAGGAGAGAACTCGGATGCAGCTGGGGAACCCCAGGGCAGGCCACGACCCCCTCCAAGCCTCGGTTTCCCGGATTCTATAGGATCTGAGGCCACAAGCCAAGCAAAACCACCCCTGGAGGTGATCAGCACCGAAAGCTCGAGGTAGCTCGAGGTAGATCACGAACACGTCCAGACTGGAGATGAGAAAACCGAAGCCCAAGCTCCACACCAGATACCTCCTGCCTGGCCCTTCCCTTCCTCTGCCCTTGCAAGTTGCCAGGCTGTGGCGCCTGAATTTCTCTAGGTCCCTGGCATGGGCCACTCTGTTTCACCTCCACGCCTTTGCCGGGCCACAGGATAAAGCATTATAGGACCTCAAGGTCCCCACGGGCCCACTCGGGTGGCAGTGGAGGTGGGAGTTCAGGGCACGCAGCAGACCCCTCCCAGACAGTGGCAGAGGGGACAGTGTGACCCTCCGTGACCCCCACAGCTGGGTTCAGGAGGTGGGCGCGGCCTTCTTGAAATGACCCCCGGCGGCCCCCGTAGTCAGGTTCAGGCGGTGGGCGCGGCCCTCTCGGCGGCATGACCCCCGGCGGCCCCCGTAGTTCTCACCCGATAGAGACCGTACGTGCTCTCGGCGTGCTCGAAGGGCACGAGGCGCTCGTCGCAGAAGCCTACGGTCCAGCGCGCGAGGCTGGCGGGGCCGGCGGGGGCGGCGGCGGCGGGCAGCTCACGGGCCAGCATCGAGACGAGGCTGCCGCCCGACAGGCCGAGCGCGAAGCGGGCGCGGGCCCCCGCCAGGCAGCACGCCGCCCGCTGCGCCACCAGTTGCGCTAGCGACGCGCCCAGCTCCTGCGGACTCGAGAAGACCGAGATGAGGCCCGGGGCCGGCGCGGCCATGGCGACGGCGGCGGCGGGGAGGCGGAAGCGCCCCGGGCAGCCGCCAGCGCGCCTGCGCGAAGGCTGGCCCGGCCGCACCGCTGTCAGTACCTCCGGGCGGCCGCCTACGGCACATGCGCAGTCCCGCGAGTGAAGTCGCGGCTCGTCCCGGCGGTCGATCCGAAGGGGCTCGTTGATTCTTTGCACGCTGTGCCTGAGCTCTTTGCTGGGCCGGGGCAGGCGGAACCGGTGCGGTTGATCTCAGCCTCGCGGTGTCAGGGCGGGGTCGGAGAGAGGACCCCACATCTGGGGTCCCCAAGAGGGTGGCGTGGGGGTGGAATGGAAGGAGGAGATGGGAGATTTCCTGAAGGAGGGCGCGTTTTGGTGGACTTGGAAGTTCCTGAACCTTCTAACATACTGATCTCGTTGCTCGTTGTTGTCTTCCTCTTTCATTAAATTACAGACAACATGAGGTCAGGGTGCGTTTTATTCACTCGTGTCCCGAAAGCCCCCTGAACTATGCTTGTTGCAGAATTGGGGCTGGAAACATACTTGTTGAATTGCTTCTGAAAATGCTCCCTGGCGACTTGTGTGCCTGAGGACCCTGAGAGGCCTCTACCCTGGCTCTTGGCTGGAGGAGCTCCTAAAATGGAGCAAATGGGTCTTGGCTGATGAGAAAGGGTATTCCAGGGAATAGCATGGGCAGGGAAGCCTGGAAGCAGGAGACCTGGTGGGCCTGGCCAGCTGGGCCACTTATCGGGGTCAGAGAATTCAGGAGCCTGTGGTAAGTGCCATGAGACTTGCATGGGTAGTGCGTCTTTAAAATCAGTAACAAGTTAAGAAAACAGTCTATTTACAAAAGCACCAAAAAGAATAAGATACTTAGTAATGAACTTAATGAAAGAATCGCAAAACTTGTGCACTGAAAACTACAATACTTCACAAAAAAATGATTTAAAGATGATCTAAGTAAATGGGAAGACATCTTCTGTTCATGGACTGGAAGATTTAATAGCGTTACGATGTCAGTACTCCCCAAATTGGTCTACAGATTCAACGCAGTTGCTATCAAACTTCAGACTTCTTTTTTTGGGTAGAAATTGATAAGCTGATCCTAAAATGCGTATGGAATCGTAGGAGGCCCCAAGTAGCCACAATAATGTGGAAAGAAAAGCAAAGTTGGAGGACTCACATACCCTGATTCCAAACTTGCTTGCAGAGCTGCAGTGATCCAGACCTTGTGGTATTGGCATAAGGAGAGAGCTGTCAATGTATTAGAACCCGGCAATGTAGATATAAACCCATACATCCATGGTCAGTGGATCTTTACAAACAAGGGTGCCAGGGATCATTCAATGGGCAAAGAATGGTCTTTTCAACAAATGGCACAACGGGATAGTCACATGCAAAAGAATGAAGTTAGATCCTATAATGGCAGAACAGTAGGACACCCCCACCCCCACCCCACCGCTCCTGGCAAAGGTGTCTACACCATGATCCCCAGAACCTGGTGAATAACGTTAGGTTACTTGGCAAGGGGAAATAGTGGTTGCAGATGGAATTAAGTTGCAAATCAGCTGTCCTTAAAATAGACAGCCTGGATGGGCCCCATGTAATCACCAGGGTCCTTGTAAATGGAAGAAGGGAGCGGATGAGGGAGAACCAGAGGAATGACAGCATGAGAAAGACTCAACCCACTGTTGCTGGCTTAGAAGATGGAAGAAGGGGCAATGAACCAAGAAATGTGGGTGGCATCTAAAAGCTAGGAAAGGCACGCAAGTGGGTTCTTTCAACCGCTAGAGGAAAGGCAGCCACAGGCCAATGCCTTGATTTTAGTCAAGTGAGCTCCATTTCTGACTTCTGACCTTCAGAACTAGAAGATGATAAATTGGTGTTATCATTTTAAGCCAGTAAGTTTGTGGTAATTTGTTACATCTGCACTGGAAAACAAACACAGATCCCCCACCTCATACGATATACAAATTAAAATGGATTGGGGCGCTTGGCTGGCTCAGTCAATAGAGCATGCAACTCTTGATCTCGGGGTTGAAGGTTTGAGCCCCATGTTGGGTGCAGAGATCACTTTAAAAAAAATGGATCAGGGGGCGCCTGGGTGGCTCAGTCGGTTGAGCGTCTGACTTCGGCTCAGGTCATGATCTCGTGGTTTGTGAGTTCGAGCCCCGCATGAGGATCTGTGCTGACAGCTCAGAGCCTGGAGCCTACTTCGGATTCTCTGTCTCCTCCTTTCTCTGCCCCTCCCATGCTCATGCTCTATCTTTCTCTGTGTCTCTCAATAATAAATAAACGTTAAGAAAAAAAAAATTAAAAAAAAAAAAGGATCAAAGGCCTAAATGTTAAGGGCTGAAACGAAAAACCCTTAGAAGAAAACAAAGTCATAAATCTTTCTAAAAAGTGTATTTCTTTATTTTGAGAGAGCAGAAGGCAGGCATGTGTGACTGGAGACTGACCACCCAGGCCAGACTGGAGATGAGACCAGGAAGGGAAGGGCCACACCCCTTAGCAGATCCTCTGAAGGGCTTGAGTAGGGGAGAGGCCTGAGGTATGTTTTTAAAAGATCACTTTGGCTACCACATAAAGGGATTGTGGAGGGAAGGGGTGGGAGTAGGGAGGCCAGCCAGGAGCCACGTTTAGTGGGTTAGAGAAATCTAGTGCTGGCTGGGTTTGGTGGGTTTAGGGTCTGTCTTGGAGGCAAGGCTCTTGATCCATCCTTCCTTCCTTCCTTCCTTCCTTCCTTCCTTCCTTCCTTCCTTCCTTCCTTCCTTCCTTCCTTCCTTCTCTCATATCGCATTTTTTATTTTTTTAAAATGTTTATTTTTGAGACAGAGACAGAGCATCAACGGGGGAAGGTCAGAGAGAGAGGGAGACACAGAATCAGAAGCAGGCTCCAGGCTCTGAGCTGTCAGCACAGAGCCCGACACGGGGCTTGAACTCACAGACCGTGAGATCATGACCTGAGGTGAAGTCGGATGCTCAACCGACTGAGCCACCCAGGCGCCCCATTATATTGCTTTTTAAAAGATCTACTTAAAATTCAAGGAAGCAAATGGTTCTTTGGATAGGTTAGCCTCAAATAGCCCCACTGTTAAGTTTGCAATATAGATCTGACTTCAGGATGGATGTTTTTCAGCGTCGCTTCATCATGGTGTTCAGTATGAAAGCTTTCCAAGTGTGTCGTCTTCTTCTTCTTCTTTTTTTTTTTTTAATTTTTAACCTGATCCTTTCTAATGGATGGGCCAAGGAGTATGAGGAAAAAGAGGAATCAGGATTGAGTCCCGAGTTTCGAGCTTACTGAATTAGATGCCTGGTGGAGCTTAAGCTAACTGAGACACGGAAGCAGGTTGGAGAGAACACGCAGGTCCATTTGTTGCCCGTGTTTTGTCTGAAATAGACATATTTCCCAAAGAAAGTGCTGGCAAGGACATGGGAAATTGGAACTCTTACACACAGCTGTTGGCGGGACCATAAAATAGTGCAGTCACTTTGAAAAACAGTCTGGCAGTCCCTCAAAATATGAAACAGTTGCCATATGACCTAGTATTTCCACACTTTGGTTTATACCCCCACCCCAATTAAAAACATATGTTCACACAAAGACTTGTACACAAATGTTCACGGCAGCACTATCACAATAGCTAAACAGGGTAAATAACTCAATGTCCATCAACTGGTCGATGGTCAACATGTGGCCCATCCATACACCGAAATATTATTTGTCCATAAAAAGGAACGAACCTGGATGAATCTTAAAAACGTGACGCCAAGCGAAAGAAGCCAGACATCAAAGGCCACATGTTGTATGATTTCACTTACATGAAATGTCCAGAACAGACATCCATAGAGACAGAAAGCCAATTAGTGGCTGCCAGGGGCTGGGGAGAGAGATTTCTAATGGGTATGAAGTTTCCTTTTAGGGGAATCAAAGTGTTCTGGAACCAGAGAGAGGTGACGGCTGCACAACTTTGTAAACACTCAACACCACTAAATCGGGCAATTTAAAAAGATGGATTTTAAGGTATGTGAATGACACCTCAACTGAAAACAAGTCAGTAGGGGCGCCTGGGTGGCTGAGTGGGTTAAGGGTCCAAATCTTAATTGCGGCTCAGGTCGTCATCTCACAGTTCGTGGGACTGAGCCCTGCATTGGGCTCTGCCGTGACAACATGGAGCCCGCTTGGGATTCTCTCCCTCTGTCTCTGCCCCTCCCCTGCTCTCACACAAGCTCTCTCTCTCAAAATACACAAACATTTAAACAAAACAGTAGGAGTTGGCCAGGCATGCAGCGGACGAACAATGGTTCAGGCACAAGAGACAGCAGGTGCAAAGGCACCGAAGGGAGACGCAAGCTGGGAATGACCACTCGCGATGGAAAGAAAAGAGCCTATAGGATGGCAAGCTCCAGCCAGGGAGCCCGGACTCTTTCCCAAAGCGAGGGAGATGCTCGAAGGGTAGGAGGCAAGGTCCCAGCCCACAGCTACCTCCCCTTGGAAGGCTCTCGTGTCCTCAACTTCCCCTCCTTCACACGCCCTCTCTGGCACGGCTTCTCCCTCCTTGTCCCTCACACACCACTGCTCGACCCCACGTGCCGATGCCAGACCAGGACGAGTCTCTTCCCACGTCACAGGGACGGACATCCCCTCCGTACACATCCTGCCGGGGCCCCTCCATGAAGGAGAGGCTTGAGGCCACAGATCGCCTCCTGATCCCAGCTCTTCCTCCAGACTTAACCCCGGTTCCTGGGGCAGGGCGGGGGTGGGGAGAGGGCGTCCCAGACCGACTCGTCTCATCTGGCATGAACAATACAAAGCTCTCAAGCCATGAAACGTCGTGGAGGGCGCCTGAGCGGAGCTTCATCCGGCTAAGTGAAAGAAGCTGGTCTGGAAAGGCTATATACGTTGCGTGATTCCAAGCGCGTGGCCTGGAAAAAAGCAAAACTATGGAGACGGGGAAAAGATCGGCGGTTGCCAGGGGTTGGGATAGGAGGGGCGGAGGGACGGAGCACCGGGGACGTTTAGGGCAGAGAAACTAGGATACTATCACAACGGATGCACGCATTTACTGAAACCCACAGAATGCACAACACGGAGTGAACGCTAACATAAACCGTAGGCTTGAGATAAGAACGCACGGACACAAGGCCCATCAACCCTAATAAATGCAGGGCGGTGATGGTAAGAGAGACAGGGGGCGGGGTGACAAGAGTATATGGCAACTCTGTACTTTCCACTCTTTTTTTTTTTTTTTAATAAACCTGACATTGCCCCAATAAATAAAGTTTATTATTAATTAAAAAGACAGACACACAGACACAGACACAATAATTAATTATTATTAATTAAAAAGCCCCCCAGTGTTTGAGGGGCTGGATGCTACTGCAGAATTGGGGGGCGGGACGGACAGTCTGAGTGGCCAGGAGTCCGGGATGAGTCCGGGATGAGCCACCAATGAGGCCGACCACCAACACGAGGTCTGAACTGTCACCAACAATCCTGACGCAGGATTATTTTCTTGTCAGCTCGGAGCGTCTTACCCTTCTGGGACTCACAAGCTTTGGACCAAGAAAGGTCCTGCTGGCCCGCTTTCGCCCCGGGAGCTGCTGGCATTGACTCCATTCCCCTGCTTGTACCTCAGTTTCCTCAACTGTACAATGGGGACCACGGCGGTTGAGGTCTCGGGGCACGTTATACGGAATGCAGTTGTTTGGTCAGCACACCAGGGGCGCTGCACCCCCAGAGGCAGGATCCTTCCCCTGTCTTCTTCTCCTGGCCGGCTGTGGGCATCCAAGGACAGCCCCACCCATCGATGGTTCATCCATTCTTGAGCCAACCAGGGCCTGATCCATCCCCAGGGCCGCCGCTCAGTGCACCCACCCAGCAAATGCCCAGTCACCACAAACCTTTCCTCCTCTGTCCCCTGAAGCGGAGACGAGCTGAGGCAGATGTTATAATACTGGAGGAACAGCAGAAGTTGGGGCTAAGTGGATAGACCCTGGCGCTGGATGTCCTGGATTAGAACGCCAGCTCCAACAGCCACCTCTGCAGCTCTCACTCAGAGCTACGGCCACACTGGGCACCCGCCAGAACCTACAGGCACCTCCTCTGGGACCGGGGCCGGCGCAGGGCTTCGTGAGGCCCCAGAGGCTGCAGGGAGGCAGTGAGAACGCTAACCCGAGGCCCCAGAGGCTGTGCCGATGGGCTTACAGGCAACAGGGGACAGCAAGAAAAAGCCATGTGTCTGGCTCTTGCCTGGTGAACATGAGTTCCCCAGTGGAAGTCCTGCCTTGTGAAACTCAGAAAGCGTTCTGTGCCACATGGGGACAGACAGTAAATAACTGGGATTCAGGCACTGGACACTCTGCAGGTTTATTTCTTCAATTCAACTAGGAAACAAAACCTTGGTGCTTGGAAAGGCCCATGCGCAACAGCACTGGCCCCAGTGTTTGAGGGGCTGGATGCTACTGCAGAATTGGGGAGCGGGACGGACAGTCTGAGTGGCCAGGAGTCCGGGATGAGCCACCAATGAGGCCGACCACCAACACGAGGTCTGAACTGTCACCAACAAAGCCGGTGGGGATATTCAATGGGCTGGAACTTCCAAGGCCCCGAAGTCCATCTCAGACACCACCCCCAGGCGGGAGACCTCCCCCTGCACCACCGCTGCCACTCCTGTGGGTCCCACCAGCAGCGGCGTCAGATGGGGACCCCCTAGAGTCCTCTGCCAGGGTGAGTGTCTGGATGGTGAGCCGAACAGCCACCCAGCGCAGTCTTCAAGGCTCCTCTAGCAAGAGCTCGGTGGAGGCACCTAAAAGGAGACATCTGGGCAGGGACAATGTCTAAGGGGTCACAGTCAATTCTGGAAGCTTCCGGGCATCAGGAAGGGCAGACAGGGGACAGGAGGGAGGCCCACCAAAGATGGTTAAGTGCAAAAGGCAACTGGCCCAGCCTGGGAGAGATTTCTAGCTGGCCTGGAGGTCCCTTGACAATGACAGCCCCCCCCTCCCCCGGCACCCGGGTGGGCGGGGCAAACCACGTGGATCCTCTGCTCGGGAAGGGTCATAGAGGGTCTGTCTGGAGCTCAGACTGGCCTGTGACGCCCTGGGGCCCAGCAGCCTGGGGAGGCGCGGACTGTCGCTCCTTAAGGCACAGCTGAGACTCGGGAGGCTGAGAAGCTCCACTCTGGGTCCATGACCCAGCGGGGAGGACAGCTGCGCCCTGCATGCCCACAGATCTCAGGAGAGAGCAGGGGAAAAGAAAGAGGGAAGAGGTGTGGGCATACGGGACAGCGGGGAGGCTGAGAAGCAGGGAGGAGAGAGACGCACAGAGACACAGGCACGGGAACTCAGGCAGGAGACAGCCCCGAGGAGGAGAGAGGAGAGAGAGGGTAGCAGAGCCGTGGGCTCTTCCTGGGCTACTCTGGCTGCTGAACACCAGGGTGGCCCCACCTGGCATAGCTGGGCCAGCCCCCCAGCCTCACCGGCAGGGCCGGGCTGGGAGTCTCTAGTGGGCGGAGGAGGAGTGTCAGAGGGCAAAGGCACCCGAGCAGATGCGAGTGTAGACACTCTGGTCGAGGGGCAGGTAGTGGCCCTGCTTCAGGTCCAGGAAGAAGAGCCGGTCCGAGGTCTGGCGTGGGTCAAAGCCCTCATGCTGCAGCCGAGTCTTCTGGATCTTGAAGGTGCCTGTAGGGGTGAGGATGGGGATACTCAGCAAGGGGGTTCCAGGGACCCCCAACTCACCATCCTCTCCTACACCTCAAGGCTTCTGCATAGACCATCCCCTCGGCTGGAAACATTCTTCCTCATTTTGTCTGCCTGATTCTCCTTTGCCCTTCAGATCCTGACTTCATGCCCCCTCCTCCAGGGAGGCCTCCCTGACTACTCCCATCACAGCCGCATACTCTGTGTACTCCCTGCCTGGTCACATGTACAGCCCCGAGACCAAAGCAGGGCTGAGTCTGTCACACGGTAGGTCAGGGGGCAGCAGCCTGTAGCCGAGGGCCAAATTTGGCCCATCATCTGTTTTGTAAATAGTTTTATTGGCATGAAGCTATGCCTACCCATTTACACATTGTCTAGGACAGCTTTTATACCACAGAACCAGAGGTGTATGGGACAGAGACTGCATGGCCCCAAAACTGAAAATACTTACTATCTGGTCCTTTAAGAAAAAGTTTGCACTCCCTACAGTGAACAAGTAAAGGAAGGTTTCATGAAAGATAAGCCTAGGAGCACCTGGGTGGCTCAGTTGGTTAAGCATCTGACTTTGGCTCAGCTCATGCTCTTGAGGTTCATGGGTTCAAGCCCTATATCGGCCTCTCTACTGTCAGCACAGAGTGCTCTTTAGATCCTCTGTCCCCCTCTCCTTGTGCCCCTTCCTTGCTCTCTCTGTGTCTCTCTCTCTCTCTCAAAAGTAAATAAACATTGGGGCGCCTGGGTGGCTCAGTCAGTTGAGCATCTGACTTCAGCTCCAGTCATGATCTCACAGTTCGTGAGTTTGAGCCCCGCATCGGGCTCTGTGCTGATGGCTCGGAGCCTGGAGCCTGCTTCAGATTCTGTGTCTGTCTCCCCCTCTCTGCCCCTTCCCTGCTCATGCTCTGTCTCTGTCTCTGAAAAATGAACAAACGTTAAAAAAAATGTGTTGTTTTTTTTTTAAGTAAATAAACATTAAAAAAAAAAAAAGATAAAGCTAAGGGTTCAGGCTAGTAGGAAAAAATGGACGAGGGATACCTGTATGCTTTAGAGTTGAGAAGGTGTCTTGTTCTAAATAAAACTTCAAAAGCATAAACCATAACATTAAAAAAAGGGGGGGGGGGTAAGTTTGTATCAAAATTAAGGGCTTCTTTTCAACAAAAGCCCCATAAACAAGGTTAACGGTTCAACTCCCAAATAGAAGACTTCTGATGTCCGAAACTGCTACGGAATTAACATCTGGACTATTAGGAGAAACTCTCACAAATCGAAAAGAAAAAGACAGCAAAGCTATACAAAGATGGGCAAAAGATACAAACAGGCAATTTACAGAAGCAGGAAATCTAGATAACAAGATGATTTGCTCAAAGTTCCTAGTCACCAGAAAAAATGCAGGAAATGGAAGAAATGCCCCAAACACTGCAGAATGCCTAGTGGGGGTAGGATCGAGGAACGGAAATAAATAACGATGCTAATAACACAAGAGAAAGGCCCTGCATGAGCCCACCGTGCCTGCCGGCCACGAACCATCGTGTCAGACTTGACACAAGGATCTGAACCAGGACAAATAAGCAAATGGTCGTTGAACCAAAAGACAGATGGACGGACAGACGGAGAGGCGAGAGGCCGCACCTGTAGTGTCCACTTGGGGCAGGAGGCGTAGGAAGATGGGCCGGGCATAGGGTGCCAGCACCTTCTGCAGCTCTTGGTACAGCACATTGGGGCTCAGCTGGCCGTGGGGGTCCGCGATGGCCGCCATGCCTGCTTTGCCCTCTACTCCTGGAGATAGAGGTTTCACTGAGAACACCCCACCTTTTGTGCCGCCACAGGACTGAATACACCCTCAGACAGAGGCCCCTGGTCTCTGATCTCTAGTCCCTTCCGTCTGAGATAACACTTGCTGAAGCAGCAATCATTATTATTGTTGAGCTTTTGCTGTCGCTGCAACTCTGAGACAGTCACTTTCACGATCCCATGTACTGGATAAGGAAACCGAAGGGTTATCATCCAGGAGGGGTAACTCCAGCTCCAGTACCCCGACGCAGGTTGCTATGTGCAGTTATCCGAGCTGAGCACTGCCCAAGAGCACCTGTACCTCCAAGCTCATGCAGGTTGGGCGCCTCTGGGGCTGCCATACCCTAGGACCACCCCCGCAAACCCAGCTTGCCTGGCACAGCCACCCCGTACACAGCCACGTCTGTCTGGCCCAGCAGGCGGCTGAGCACGCCCTCCACCTCAGTAGTGGAGACATTCTCCCCACGCCAGCGGAAGGTGTCCCCGCCGCGGTCCCGGAAGTACATGTAGCCCAGCTCATCCATCACCAGCACATCACCTGGCAGAGGGGAGGAGGAGAGGTGAGATGGTGGCCCGCCGTCCCCACAGCCGGCCCCCAGGACCTTCGCACCTGAGAGGTAGGCGCTGTCGCCCTTGCGGAAGACACTGTGGGCGATCTTCTTGCTGGTGGCGCTCTCGCTGATGTAGCCATCGAAGCGACGCAGCGGGTCCTGCTGGTTGATCTGGCCCACGAGGAGGCCAGGCTCCCCTGGAGAGGAGGCCACCCTCAGGCTGCGATGGGTGGGCAGGGGGCGGGGGCCCCGGTTCCCCAGGGGACTGGGCAGGGCCTGGCTCACCGGCCTGACACGGGATGCAGAGGCCCTGGGCATCCCGCAGTAGCTCCATGGTGTCCTCGTTGACCTTCACCAGCCGGATGGGGTACACGTGGGGCAAGATACGGCTGTTAAAGCCACAGGAGCCGACCTGGGATGGGGCGAGCCACGTCGGTGAGGAGCCGCGTGGGGCACGGTGTCCTCCCCACTGACGTCTTGCCTCTCCTGCCCCAGGGCCTGGAATTAGCACGCCGCGTCCCTGAACTCTGTGGCCTTGGGCGATCCGAAAAAGGGGGTATTAAGGGCAGTGCCGCCTTCCCAGGACTCATGCCCCTCCTCCCATCTCCCCGGCCTCCTTTGACCATCATCTCGTGAGGAAACCTGCTGACTGGTCACCACTTCCTGGTCCCTAAAACCCTCTATGCTGGCAGGAAGTGAATGCCTGGGGTAACCCCGGAGCCACGTGGGGACACTGGCAGAGCTTCTGCCCGCTCCCCGCTGCATGCCACCTTGCCTGGCTCAGTCCAGTGAGCACAAATCCCTGTCTAATGGGTCTGTGCTGCTGTGTGCTGTTGGGTACGTCTGTTACGTACCCAACACAGCAACCTGTGTTAATGCAGCCAGAGTGTCTTCAACAGACATGCACGGTGCGGGCAGTGCCTTGTTCTCAGGTCCTGAGGACCCAAAACAGAGAGACAGACAGGAAACAAATCACTGCCCCTCCGGTGCTTGCTTTATTGTGGTGCTTGCTTTATTGTTATTCTCGTTAGCTGTGCCTGGCTTAGGACGGGAGGAGTTTGATAAGGCAGCAGGGTCCTGCTAAGGCAGGATGGAAACATTAATTGCGAATCATAAAAGCAATTGCAGAGAGCTTGCAACCTGGGGGTGCGGCGCTGAGCTCGTGATTACGTCGGGTGATTAGAACAGGCCCAATGGGCTGTCGTCCCCATGTACAGAGGAGGAAGCCAAGGCCCAAGGAGTCTGAGTGCCTTACCCAGTAGGAGGGGATGGGCACCCCAACCCTGGCCCCTGGATCCCCCAGAGTCCCACTCTCCCCCCCCACCCCCCACCCCCCACCTCCACAGGTGCAAACAGAAAAGGCTGAGCCCTTTGCCCAAGGTACACATGGCCTCACCGAGGACTTGAATTCAGGGGCACCGTCAAGCCACTAACTGTGCATGCCGGAAGAGGGACCCGCTGCGCGCCCTGGCAGTCCCAGGCGCCCCCCGCCCCCCTTCCCCTGCCCTGTGCCACCTGGCCGGGCCCTCCCAGCAGATCAGGCTGCTCTGGGAGAACGCGGGGCCGGGGAGGCAGAGGTAGCAGCGATCCCGGAAGGTCAGAGCCTGCCCCACGCCGCCCCACCGCCGCCCACCTTCCCGTCCACGTTGGCAATGCTGCAGTTACACTCGGTCGCTCCATAGAACTCGCCGATCTGGCGCACGCCGAAGCGCTCGGTGAACTCCTCCCAGATGGCGGGCCGCAGCCCGTTGCCCACGGCCAGGCGCACGCGGTGCCGCCCCTCGGCCTCGCGCACCGGCTGCTTCAGCAGGTAGCGGCAGATCTCCCCGATGTACTGGACCACCTGGGGGCGGGAGAGGGGGGGAAGCGAGGGTTGGGCGGCCACGCTGGGCCCCAGCCCCCGAGCCACCCCTCCAACCTGGGCGCTAGGGACAAAGCGCTCTTAAGGGCGATGGTAACAAAACAGCCCAGGCCGCGTACGCCTGCCCCTCGCCCGCATCCACGCCAGGGGCAGGGGCCGAGAGGATGCGGTCAGCGTCCCCCATGCCCCTCCGCGCTCCACCCATCCCCACGCTGTCTCTCTGACCCGAACCTCAGCCCCACCCCCCACCCCCACCCCCCGACCCCCGCAGGGCTCCTTCCCTCCCTGTCTCAAGGCTCCACCCCCGGGGGGGGGCGGGGGGAGGAGTCATCTCCCAGATACCCCAGGTGCCTTCAAGTCCTTATCTGAGGTTTGGCTTCCCAAGGATTACCCTCGATCACCACCACCACCACCAATTTTACTAGGGGTCACAGACAGTAAGGAACCGGACCAAAGCTGATAAGTGATAGTGCTTGATTTGAATCTGGGCATCGCGGCCGGAGTGTGAATGAAACAGTTACACGCTCAGGATGAAGCGCCAAGTTGATCATGACAGCTCCAAAGTGTTCACAGCGTCCCCTCACCAACAGGAGAAAGTCCAAATTTCTGCCAGTGGTCAATTCCCTTCGCCCTCCCCCCCCCCCCCCCGCCCTCACTGCCTGCCTCCCTCCTTCCCTTTTGCACCAACACCCTGTGCCACACAGGGCTCCTCAGGGCCTTTGCACATGCTATGCCCGCTGCCTGGAGCGAAAATCCTTCCCCAGGGATGCATCTGGGTCCCCAGGGTTTGGGCCAAATATCACTGCCGCGGAGAGGCATTCCCTGCACACTGCTTGTTGAATCCCTGATGAATAAACACATGTGCTGAGTATTCTACCGCCAAACACAGAGCTCATCCGTTTAATTCTCCCAACACTCCACGTGGGACAGGAAGGCATGAGATTCACAGAGGGAAAGAGCCTGTCCAAGATCATCAGCTGCTGGACACGAGGCAAGCCCAGGATGGGGCAAGGGCAGAGCCTGAAGGTGGGGAGTTCTCTCCCTCGGTCCCTAGGCTCAGGTCAGTGCTTTTGCGGGGGGCCCAGCCCACGCCAACCTAAGACACAGCGGGGCCAACCAGCCCAGTCCGTCCCCAGCTAGTAACTGGTTCAAGGGTGAGCACATGACCAGAATTAGGCCAATGAGAATCAACCCCAGACTGTCGCTACCTGAGCTGCTGAAAACCTGCCAGAAGAAACAGGGCTAAGAAGGAAGCTGCACACCTAGGAAGGAGAAAAACAAGAAATGGACAGAGACAGAGCACCTCCTGGATCAGGTCGTGCCTGAAGCTGTCCAGCTCTCAGCTGTCCTCTTCAGGCCAGGGGAGGGACAACCCAGCCACGATTTGAGGCAGCGGAGGGAGACAATGACACTGTCCCCCCCCCTCCCCACCAACCATGGCCCTGAGTCTGTGTCACGCTGAGAGCAAACAGCTGATCTTTACCTCTGCCTGGACCCCGGGACAGACCCAGGGCTGAAGGGAAGACAACTCAGGTCAGCTCAGAGAGGCAGACATCAGGTGGCCTATGCCAACACCTCCAGCCTGCACGGTGGCACCTAGATAGAGGCTGGGAGCAGATCATCGACCAGGGACCCTGCTACAATTCCCCCGCGTCAGGGTGACCTTGTACACTAGGTGCACTCACCCCAGTGGGCAGGGAGAGACACAGGCATCACACATTCAGCCCCCCCCCCCAGGGATGAGGAGGGGTGGAGTCACCTGTCCCCTGCCCGTCTGTTGCTACACAGGGAAGAAAGTGGGGTTCTAATGTTTATTTATTTATTTATTTTTTTTTTTTTTTAATTTTTTTTTTCAACGTTTTTTATTTATTTTTGGGACAGAGAGAGACAGAGCATGAACGGGGGAGGGGCAGAGAGAGAGGGAGACACAGAATCGGAAGCAGGCTCCAGGCTCCGAGCCATCAGCCCAGAGCCTGACGCGGGGCTCGAACTCACGGACCGTGAGATCGTGACCTGGCTGAAGTCGGACGCTTAACCGACTGCGCCACCCAGGCGCCCCTAATGTTTATTTATTTTTGAGAGAGAGAGACAGAGACAGAGCGTGAGCAGGGGAGGGGCAGAGACAGAGGGAGACACAGAATCCGAAGCGGGCTCCAGGCTCCGAGCTGTCAGTGCAGAGCCCGACGTGGGGCTCGAACCCACGAACAGGGAGATCATGACCCGAGCCAAAATCGAATGCTTAACCAACTGAGCCACCCAGGAGCCCCGAAAGTGGGGCTCTAAATGACAGCCCGCTGCCTCCCCTGAGGACGGATGGACTGTTGTTTGGGCCTGGGGCCACCGTTGCAAGTAAACAGCAGCCAAGCAGTTTCCCTGTCCAACAGCCAAGGGATGGGATTTCCGAACCCAAATGCATGCACTGGTTTTGTCAATGTCCTTGTTAAACTTGACCTTTGAGGATTCCGTCCTCTATTCCTTAAAGAGCCCCTCAGTGTTTAGCACGTACCTTCTTTTAGACACAGAAATTCCCCTTCTTAGAAACAGACTACCAAGGGTCCAGAGACGGTGAATGATGCCCGATGCAGCACAGCATGTCAAGGACAAAGAGGGGGACCACCAGATACCACGGGCCTCACAGTGGGAGGGCACAGCACCACCGACAAGGAATCCTTGCCAAAAAAGTTGAACTTGAAGCTGATCAAATATCTAGACCAGGGGTTCTCAACCACAGGCAATTCTGTCCCCCCAGAACACTTGGCAACATCTGGATGCATTTTGAACGGTCATGACTGGGGGGTGGGGGGTGCGTGGGATGCTCTTGGCCTCTAGTGATGTCAGGTCAGGAATACCTGTCAATATTCTGCAGTGCACAGGATGGCCCCCAGAGCAGAGACTGATCCAGCCCCAAATATCCCAAGCATCATGGTGGAGAAACACTGTGCTAGACCCAACAACTCCCAATGGACAGGAAATGCCAGGGACAGAGGAACACGTTATGAGACACTGTCTCCAGATCGGGAAAATACTACAGGACAAGCAACTTCCTTTCTTCAGTAAATACACACGAGATGGGGAAAAAAAGAGAAGCAAGAGGTTCCTACAGATGAAAGGATTCCCATGAGACACATCGACGGTCGAAATGTGTGGGTCTCCTCTAAAAACGGATTTTGTCCGAATTCTAGAAACAGGGGAAAGACCACCTTTTTGACAAGGCGAGTCCCTGGGGATTGAGCCTCTGCCCAGATTCCTGATGACACTGCGGGGGTCACTGTCACTTTTTGGCTGTGATGGCGGTGCTGAGCTTACAGGCTTTTTTTTCTTTTCTTATTGCATTCACGTATACCTAAAATTGACCATCTGAAGGACTTTTAAGTGCACAGCTCGGTAGTATTAAGTACATTCACACTGGGAGCCAGCCATCACCATCCACCGGAACTCCTTTCGTCTTGGAGAACCGAGACTCTGTAGACGCTGGGTCCCCACCCCCTCCGGCGGCCCCGTTTGCTTCCATGTTTCAGCCGTTGTAAATAGCGCTGCTGTGAACCTTTGTGTGCAAATATCTCTTCGAGACCCTGCTTTCACGCCTTTTGTCTTAGAAACAGCCCTCACCAGACACAAAAAGCCACACAGTATCTGATCCCATTTACAAGAAAGGTCCAGGACAGGCAAATCCATAAAGATAGAGAGCAAATTAGTGGCTACCCCAGGCACGGGGGTGGGGGAACAGGGCTGGGGAGTGACTGCTGATACCGGGTTTTCCTTCAGGCATGATGGAAATGTTCTGGAATTAGAGGTGATGGTTACACAACATGGTGAATGTACTAAGGGTCACTAACTGTCCGCTTTAAAAATGGTTTATTTCGGGGCGCCTGGGTGGCTCAGTCGGTTGGACGTCCGACTTCGGCTCAGGTCATGATCTCGCGGTCTGTGAGTTCGAGCCCCGCGTCGGGCTCTGTGCTGACAGCTCAGAGCCTGGAGCCTGTTTCCGATTCTGTGTCTCCCTCTCTCTCTGACCTTCCCCCGTTCATGCTCTGTCTGTCTCTGTCTCAAAAATGAATAAATGTTAAAAAAAATTTAAAAAAAAACAACGAATTTTGCCTCAAAAGCAAAACAGTCCTCATCTTTCAGAGGTTTTCCAGAAACATCTATGTAGGAAACACACTGCTCTCTGGGGGTTGTTTCACAATGATGCCGAAGGAGGGATGTGGGTGGGGCTAGAGGGGGCAGGATGGGGTGTTTGAAGGCCCCTGGGGCCAGTGACAGGTGCAAAAGAGAAAATCCTCCTCGGATTTCCTTTGGTTAGTGAAATCAGGTACTGATGTACGTCTTTCCCCAAAGCAAAGCACTGTCACTCGAACTTTCAGAAAGCGGTGGGGGGTGATCTGTATTCACAACTCTCAATAATCAAGTGGGTCAAACAGACCCGCTTGCACTTCAAGACTTGGTTTAACAACGTTCCTCAAGGGCCGCCCGCAAGGAAAAACGGAAAATCCTCAAAAGGAGAGCAAATCAGTCATTGCCCCCCCCCCCCAAAGACCCCCAAGATGCCAACCCAGAGCCCCCACCCTGCCTAGCTGTGTGACCTGGGCAGCTGGCCTAACCTCTCTGGGCCCCACCCATCCAAGGTGAGGTGGGCACCTGCCAACTTGCCAGTCCCTGGACACATCCCATTCTCTCTTCTCCTCACCCCTTCTTCCTGGAGGCAGGTGATAGCACCTGTATTTCTATCCTCATCAGGACACTGAAATCCGCAGCCTGGTTTCCTCTCACCATGGAGGGGAGAAGAGAGGAAGGACCAGGTCCTAGCGCCCCCCCCTCCTCATTTTCTACAGGACTGTGGATGTTCTCACCCCACCTGAGCCCCACACCTTGTGGCCTTAACCAGCGCAGGGCGGTGACTGCACCCACAGGCCTCATTTCCTGCAGCCACCAGCAGGGAAGGCTGCTGGGGCCCAGGGCGGCGCGTTAAACTCAGGCAGCCTGGCCCCAATTTCCAGATGCGTTACACGCCTCAATTTCCCCACCTGCAAAATGGCCTCTGCGATGCCTCTGCCCACTCTCAAGCAGTCCTAAGATTCCATGGCGTTTCCGTGTCGAAGTAAGGTTAGCCTGGGGCTGACACGGAGCACGTGCCCAAGAAGCACGTGCCACCTTCCTGTCCCCCTCCGGGGCCCTGGAGAACAGGGGGTCGGGGGAGTGGCTGCCCTACAGCGGAGGACCTGCGGGTGGAGGGCGGGGCAGCGCGCGGGAGGGGCGGGGCCTGACCGTGCAGTTGTACTTGACGCAGTCATCCCAGAAGCGGCTGGCTGAGAACTTCTTGCGGAGGACCACCGTTAGCCCGTAGAGGAGACACTGCCCCACGCCCATGATGTTGCCTGCAGAGGGCAGGCTCGGTGAGGGGTCCCCAGTCCCGGCCCCACCCCCGCCCGGCCTGCCCACAGTACCTGCCGTGTGGTACAGGGGCAGGCAGTCATAGAGCACGTCTGCCACCTGCATGCTGTAGGCGTAGTGGCCGAAGGCTGCGATGCGGTAGTACCTGCGGGGGGGTGGGGGCAGGGAGTGCAGGGGCTGGGGCTTATGTCCTCCAAGGTATAGGAGTGGGGGGAATCTGTGGCGGGGGAGGGGACACAGCAGGGACCCAGGCAGAGCCAGCCCAGCTCACAGCGGGGGGGGGGGGGGGGGGGGGTCTGGTTTAGGATTTGAGACCCCTCCCGCGGACGGAGCCGCAGTGTCCTGAGATGGGCCGTGCGTCTTCCCCGGGGGTGAAGACAGAAATGTCCCCAAGATCCCAACAAGAGCGGAGGGAAGGGGTCGGCCGTAGAGGCGACCGGGAGTCACTCTCCAAAGCTGGGGTGATGCCCCACGGGCCCCCCTCACCTGCTGTGCACTACAATGGCGGCCTTGGGCAGCCCCGTGGTCCCCGACGTGTAGATGTAGAAGAGTCTATCTGCAGGAGACGCATGTGTTGGGGTCCGAGGAGGAGGGGGTGGGGGGCGGGGGGCACTGGCAGCGGAAGGCGGGTGTCCCGTGCTAGCCTCACCATCCATTCCCTTGTCAGGGGGCTGTGCCAGGGGGGCGGTGGAGGCCTCCTTCAGCAACGGGTCCAGGAGTCGGGCGTCCGGCAGGATGCCCTCAGGCCCCAGTTCTCCAGAGCAGAACTTGAGCAGACTCTTCCCCAGCTGTCCACTCACCTCGGCCACCGCTGCAGCCCAGAACAGACGTCACGGTCAAGGGCGGCCTGGGATGTACACGCCATCTCGCCGCTCCCCGCCCCCCGGAAGGCCCCAGGCGCCCCCCCCCCCCCTCAGGATGCCAGCTGCGCCCGGCCTCACCTGCTGCCAGCTCCCCTCCGAAGATGAGGGCCTTGGCACCCGAGGTGCCCAGGCAGAAGGCCAGGGGCTCCCGCCGCAGGTTCACATTGAGCAGCGCGGCTTCCACGCCCGCCTTGGCCAGGCCCAGCCACAGCCCCACGAACTCGGGCCGGCCCTCCAGGAGGATGGCCACCACGTCACCTGGAGTGAAGCCGAGCCGGCAGAAGAGGTTGGCCACGGCATTGGAGTAGGCGTCCAGCTGCGCAAAGGTCCAGCACACGCCGCTGCCCGCGTCCACCAGCGCCAGGCGATCAGGCTGCCTCTGTGCCACCACCTGGAAGATCCGTGGGATGGTGTGGCGGGCACGCTGGTGCCGCCGCAGCTCCAGGCGCACGCGGATCAGCACAGAGAGGCCGCTGGGAGGGGGAAGGGAGGAGAGGCGTCACTGGGTGCCCCGCCCGGCCTCCAGGAGACCTCTCCAAGCCTCAGCATCTCCATCTGGAGAAAGCAGAGGGAAAGGTCCCTGCACCTCCGAGGACGGCGAGGCTTCGATAAGGACGCTTTGGTTGCTGGGTCTCTCGGGGGACAGAGAGCGTGAGAAGGGCTGTTGACCAAGTACCGCAGACCGTCCTTGTTTCTCTCTTCTGGGACGTCCGGAGCCTCCCGCAGTCCCCACGAGCACCTGCAGCCTGGACTCCTCATGCTCCACCCACCCGAGCCTGGGGTCCTCGTCATCTCCTCCAGGAAGCCTTCCGGGGCTCGGCCCCTGCACTGCGCCCACTGCTCCCCCATCAAAGCGTAGAGTCCCCCAAACGGGGCCAGGCTGGGGCAGACACCGGCTGGGCTCAGGGAATGCTCTCTTGTTCACCTTGGGAAACCTCCCCATCCTCTGTGCTCCCCCACCAAAGCCCCCGTGCGGAGCCACTCGGTCATGGGTCTGTTTCCCCCACCCCTGGGTCGTGAGCCCCCCGGGGAAGTCACATCTGCACTGGCCGCATGCCCGGTACGTACTAGGTCCATACACAGAGGCCGGACTGTGTTCGTGTCTCCCAACCTGGAACTCGAGGTAGCGGCCAACACAGAGGCAGATTCTTCCACTCACCTCCCAAATGATGAGCACCTATTGGGTGCCAGGTCCACGATGGGCGAGACAGACCCAGCGGTAACCCAGACCTAACCCTTCCCCCCCTCCATCTTTCTTCCGCTCCTTCTCCTTTTCCTACCCCTTGCTCACTCACTCCAGCCACAGGGCCCTTCTTGCTGTTTTCCTGAAGACACCACCTGGCATGCTCCCACCCCAGGGCCTTTGCATGGGCTATGCCCCCTGCCTGGACCAAGACAGATCAAGGCCCCACTCTCCTGGAGCGCAGTGAGCCTGCCACAAGCAATCCCACAGGACAGTCTTGGAGGGAGAGAGAGGCGTCTGGAGCTCCCGGGCCGGGCCTGAACCCCACCGCCCACGAGAGCAGCCAGCCTGAGCCTGGCAAGATCTTCGGTGAGAGGAGAGGCCACCACACGTGAGCACGGTCTCAGGGCAAGGCCGCACTGAGAAGAGGCGCAGGCATAGGGACAGCGGTGAGGAGGCTGCTCCCCAACCGGTTCCCTCTGGGTGCCCACCCTGTTACTCTCAGGGTGACGACGGCCTCCATGTAGATGAACACCCCTAATCGGAGAGCCCTGCTCATCGAAGCCCCTGTTCCCGCCGCAGGTTAACATCGAGCAGTGCGGCTTCCACGCCCGCCTTGGCCAGGCCCAGCCACAGCCCCGCGAACTCAGGCCGGCACTCCAGGAGGATGGCCACCACGTCACCAGGGGAGGTAACCAGGGGAAGCGACACCTGCATCTGATCAGGAGCCTGGCACATAGTAGGTGCTCCGTAAACAGAGGTTGAAGGACTGCTTTCAAGCCCCTGACCCTGGAGCCCAGCATCCCGCCCCTCCCTGGCGACCAGTGCAGAGGCCCAGATTTCTTCAGGGCCCCAGACCTGAGCACCTACTTTGCACAGGCGAAGCTGATCAGGATCAGGTATGAGAAGTCCGATCGGTGGAGGAAGGGGACGGGGGCTGGGGTGGCCAGGGATACTGATGGCAAAGGGGCAGGAGTCATCTTGTGGGAGATGGGAACGTTCTCCAGGACCTTTGCCCGTGCGGTTCCCATTGTTGAAACATTCTGCCCCAGAGCCCCCACCCCCACCCCCACCCCCACCCCCATCAGGGTTCCTACACATCCTTTACCTCTCAGCTCCAATGTCCCCCGCCTGGAGAGGTCTCCCAGCCCTGCCCAGCATGGATCACTATATAGCTGTTTGAAAACACGCTTGCAAATTCTTTGACAGTCGTCCCTTCAAAAGGCAGGTCAGGTCCTATTTTCCCCACCCCTCAGGAGTGGGCAGACTCAGGGACTCGCTTCTAATGAAGAGAATGGGGCAATAGTCATGCTGTGTGATTTCTGAGACTGGGGCTCAGAGACAGCACCTCTCCTCCAGGCACGCAGATGTTCTCACACTCTTTCTGGACGCTGGACCTCGGAACCCAGCGCTGAGTTGTAAGGAAAGGAAGCCAAGACCACATGGAGAGGCCACGTATAGGGGTTCTAACAACATGTCTGAGTGAACAGAGCTTTGGGTAATTCTGGCCCTGGATCCTGAATCTTCCACCTGAGGCTCCAGACACAGCAGAGCAGATAAGATGGTGACATCTTGGTGACATCTGAATTCCTGACCCACAGAAGTCACAGGAAAGGATACTGATCATTGTCTTAAGCCTCTAGGTTCTGGGGTAATTTGTTACACAGCCATGGAACTGACGGGTAACTGATACACTCCCAGGCCCTGTTTCACTCCTTCTGAGCGGTCATCACAATCTAAACCCGTCATCTTCCTTTACCGATTTCCTGAACTTTTTGTTAATTTCTACGAGAGCGAGCACCCAGTTTGTCTGTCTGTTGTGTCCAGGGTTACGGTTCGGGACGAAGCACAGGACCTGGAGCGTAAGGACGATGCTGATATATCCTGTGGGCGGACTCAAATGCAGCCCCGCCTCTTTTGCCTGCGCACAACTGTACTTGTTTGAAGAGCATCCCCCAAAATTCGTGTCCACCGGAAACCTCAGACCGTGACCTTCTTTGGAAGTAGGGTGTTTGCAGATGTAATTAAGGGAAGTATGAGATGAGGTCATCCTGGCTCCCCAGTGGGACCTAAATCCAATGACAGGTGTCTTTTTTTTTCAATGCCTAAAAACAATTTTTTTTAAATGTTTATTTACTTTTTGAGAGAGGCAGAGACAGAGCGTGAGTGGGGGAGGGGCAGAGAGAGAGGGAGAGGGAGAAACAGGATCCCACGCAGGCTCTAGGCTCTGAGCTATCAGCACAGAGCCCGAGATCGTGACCTGAGCTGAAGCCGGACCCTCAACCGACTGAGCCACCCAGGCACCCCTTGGTTCTTGCAGTTTGTGGGTTCAAGCCCCGTGGCTCCAGCTTCGAGCCTGGAGCCTGCTTCGGCTCCGGTGTCTTCCTCTCTCTCTGCCCCTCCCCTACTCACGCTCTCTCGCGCCCTCTCTCTCTCCCTCAAAAAGCAAATAGTTTTTTTTAATTTTAATAAATAAATAAATAATAAAGTTTATTTATTTTGAGAGAGACAGAGACAGCGCGAGCAGGGGAGGGACAGAGGGAGGGAGAATCCCAAGCAGGCTCCATACTGTCAGCACAGAGCCCGACGTGGGGCTCAAACCCACGAAACTGTGAGATCGGGACCTGAGCCGAAACCAAGAGTTGGATGCTCAACCAACTGAGCCACCCAGGCGCCCCCAGGTGTCTTTTTAAGAGAGAACACACAAACACAGGGGAGGAGACATGGGGAGACAGAGGCAGAGACTGGAGTGACCTGGTCACAAGGCGTGCGATACCTGGAGCCCTCAGAACCGCAGCCCAGAGGGAGGAAAAAGCGGCCTGGAGTTCATGGCCTTAGTTCAAATCCTGTTCCACCGCCTACCAGTGGGGCCTGGGCGGACGCTGCCCTCTCTGCAGGCCTCAGTTTCCTTACTTGGAATATCAGGAGACTGAATCCAACAACCTCCAAGGTGTTCTCCATCCGGCTCAACAAAGTGCCAGTCCTGCCACTGCCTTATTTACAAGCAGGAAATGGGGCCCAGAGCAGCAATTCTCAGCCTAGTGGGTGTGAAGTGTGTTAAGTGCCCAACCAAGAAGAAGGGCTGAACCGGAAGGGATCCATTGTTACTCTGCCCAGAGAGAGCCCGCCTCTGGGCTTTGTAAGTATTCTTCTACCTAAGTGCTCTTCCTTTCCCCAGGTCATGGCAAGACTGGCCCCTCTCATCTGCCCACTTGTGCGGGGTGCCCTAACCACCCTGGTTCAAGGAGTCCCTCGCTATCCCCGCCTCGCCCCTACATGTTCGATCCTTCTGGTCACTGTCTGATGTTTCATCATTTCCTTCTCGGTTATTCTTTTCCCTCACTAGGCTGTGGGCTCCAGAGGACGGGAGAAGTATCTGGCACGTTCACAGCAGGTCACAGTGAACATGGTGTCCCCTCAAGCCCAGATGGGGTATGGCTCCCAGGAGGTCCTTGGGGATGGATGGAACAAATGACAGTGGCCAGAATCTGACCATCTCACCAGCCCGGCCTGGCCCCCACCAGCACACAACGGGACCCGTGCCCTAATCAGCTCTTCGTGGTTTCCTGGGTCTGCTCTGGGCCAGGCCCCACTCCCTGCATAATGGGGTGAATGGTGGTCCTCAAAAGATAGACCCAATTCCTGGCCCCCAGAACATGTGGAAAAAGGGTCTTTGCAGGGTCTTTGCGCGGGATACTCCTCTGCTCAGTGTTCAAAGCCCTGGAAATCTGGCTCTGTCTGCTGACCCCCTTGGCTCCTTGAACTCCAACACTGCCCAGCCCATACACCTCCCTGCAACACATCAGCCCCTTTCCCACGATCCCTGCACCATGGGACATGGCAGTCCCATGTTCCCTTTCCTCTACCCAGAGAAGCTGTCACTGGCATGTGATGGCTGGAACCACAGCAGGCAGCATGAGAGTATGAGGGTACCCGGCTGGAGATGCCAAGCCTTTGCAGCAAGTATGGCAGAGCATAAAGACCGAAGGAACCTGGGTCAATGACAACATGCTGCACTGGGAACTGACCAACCTCAAGCCATCTCGTGTCAAAACTCCACGTTACATGTGGTTGTAACTGTTCTTTACTGCCAATGCCACTCCTAGTTGAGATTCGCGCTACTCGCAGCCAAAAACCTCCTTCGAGAGTTTAGCTCCCTGGAGGGGCTGATCCACTCGTGCACCATACCTCCACGGAGCACCACCGCGTGCTGGACATCACGACAGGGACAGGGACACCCAGGTGACTCAAGTAGGCGTGATCACTGTCCAAATGGGGTTTACAGTCTAAGGAGGGGAAGGGAACTAATAACCGAGGAAAAAGCGAAGAAAAGCGATGATAGTTTGTTTTTACTGTTTTGTTATTTGTTTTTGAGAGAGAGCAGGGGGGAGGGGCAGAGAGAGAGGATCCCAAGCGGACTTCGCGCTGTCAGCACAGAGCCCGACGCAGGGCTCAAACTCACGAACCGTGAGATTTTGACCGGAGCGGAAATCAAGAGTGGACACTCAACCAACTGAGCCTCCCAAGTGCCCCAATCCAATGATAGTTTTATGCTAAGTTTCCTAAAAAGGAAACAGGATGATGTGATCAAAAGCTTTATCCACAGGAAGGGTGGGGGTGGGGGGGGGGGACCACTTTGAGGAAGCGACATTTGTGCTACATTTTAAAGAATGGGAAGGAGGGGCGCCTGGATGACTCATTCAGTTGGGCCTCTTGGTTTTGGCTCAGGGCATGATCTCACGGTTCGTGGGTTCTAGCCCCGTGTCAGGCTCTGCGCTGACGTCGCGAAGATTGCTTGGGATTCTCTCTCTCTGCCCTTCCCCTGTGTGCTCTCTCTTTCAAAATAAATAAATAAACTTTAAACAATTAAAAAATGATAAAAATAAAGAACGGGAAGGAGCCAGCAGTGGGTAAAGCGCGGCCGGTAGGGGGAAAGCATTCCAGGTGGAGGGTACCGTGAGTGCAAAGGCCTGGAGGTGGGAAGGACAAGGCCAGCAGGCTAGAGAGGAGTGACCAAAGCAGAGAGTGGGAGGAGACTGCACGGCAACAGGACTTTCTCCATGGTTCTGGATCGTTCCACTAATTAGAAGATCGATCTTGGCAGGTTAAAGTCACCTCGGGGAAATGATACTGTTATTCATTTGTAGCTTCCAATGAGCAGAAGACGGAAAAGAGCCCAAACGATCTGTAGTCTAGGAGGGGTTCGATGCTCAACGGCCGATCCTTACAACGGGAGGCTGTGGGGCCCCGATGCAGGTGGATGAGGAAGGAGCCACAAGGTGAGAAAAGTCACGGGTGATTTCACGCAAAGGCAGCAGGCAGGTCAAACACCCAGACACTGACTGATCATTGAATTTCCCTGTTTCCCCCCAAAATAGCCAGTAAAGAGATTTTTTTTTCTTTTCATTAATTTTTTGAGAGAGAGAGAGGGCACAAGTGAGCGAGGGACAGACAGAGAGGGAGAGTCCCATGAGGGGTAGAGAGAGGGGGAGACAGGGGGAGAGAGAGGGAGAGAGAAGGGGGGCTCAAACTCAAACCGTGAGATCATGACCTGAGCCAAAGTCAGATGCCTAACCGACTGAGCCAACCGGGTGCCCCAGTCAAGGGATGTTTTAAAAGTGTGAACACAAAGACTAGGAAAATGGGAAAGGCAGGGGTCCTTGGAGGTGGGAGAAAGCCGAATCCTGGACTCCAGCGTGAAATGGGTAGAAATCTGTCTGGGAAGCAAGCCCCTACATAAAATCAGTCACAGGGATGTAACGTACAACAGGGGAACTGTAGTCAATAAGACAGATCTTCCTGGACTTACAGTGGGGTTACACCCCAAAAAACGCAACGTAAGTTGAAAATACCATAAGTCAAAAATGCATTTAATACATCTAACCCAATAAACATTATAGCTGAGCCTGGCCTACCTTAAACGTGCTCAAAACACTTACATTAGCTCACAGTTGGGCAAAATAATCGAACACAAAGCCTATTTTCTCAAAAAATATTTTTTCTGATGTTATTTATTTTTGAAGGAGAGAGACACACAGAGGGAGGGAGGGGCAGAGGGAGAGAGGGAGGCACAGAATCCGAAGCAGGCTCCAGGCTCCGAGCTGTCAGCACAGAGCCCGACGTGGGGCTCGAACTCTCGAACCGCGAGATCATGACCTGAGCCGAAGTCGGACGCTTACCCAACTGAGCCACCCAGGAGCCCCTACAAAGCTTATTTAATAAAGTGTTGAATATCTCACATAATTAACTGAATACCATACTGAAAGTGAAAAACAGAAGGGCTGAATGGGTACAGAATGCCTGTACGGGTCGTTTACCCTCGTGATCGTGCGGCTGACTGGGAGCGGCGGCTCACTGCTGGTGGCCAGGATCAGGACAGAGTCTCACACTGCCTGTCAGGAGTCTGGGAAAAAGATCCAAATTCCACATTCAACGTACAGCTTCTACCGAATGCACATCACGTTTGCATCATCGTTAAGTCAAAAAATTGTAAGTCAAACCACTGGAAGCCAGGGAGTGTCTGTACCGTAATCCATGATGAGCCCCCAACCTTCGTCTCCTCTGCATGGTTTCCCGCAAAGCACCCTTGGCCGGGTGACCCCATCATGAAGCTCGCAGTTGAAAGACACCCCCCCCCCCATATGCCCATGCCGAGAGCTTCTAACCAGATTTACAACTAAGGATTATCGGACCCCTGGGGATTTCCTCTACTAGGGATGACGGAAACTAAAGGAAACAAAGGGGCGCCTGAGTGGCTCAGTTGGTTGAGTGATTGATTTTGGCTCAGGCCATGATCCCGTGGTTCATGGGTTCGAGCCCCACGTCGGGCTCTGTGCTGACAGCTCAGAGCCTGGAGCCTGCTTCGGATTCTGTGTCTCCCTCCTCTCTCTGCCCCTCCCCTGCTTGTGCTCCGTCTCTCTCTCTCTCTCTCTCGAAAATAAATAAATAAATGTTAAAAAGATTTCAAAAAAATAAAATAAACAAAAAAGAAAATTTTTGAGGAAATAGAGATTGTGCAAAGAGAAAACAAAACTAATAAAGTCAATGAAACTAATAAAACTAATGAAAACTAATAAAGTCTTACATCTGGGAGATGTAAGAAAACATGCATGCATGAAACGAGAATGAGATGCTATTTAAAAAGCTTTCAGGGGCGCCTGGGTGGCTCAGTCAGTTAAGTGTCCGACTTCAGCTCAGGTCATGATCTCACGGTCCGGGAGTTCGAGCCCCGCATCGGGCTCTGTGATGACAGCTCAGAGCCTGGAGCCTATTACAGATTCTGTGTCTCCCCTCTCTCTACCCGCCCCCTGTTCACTCTCTGTGTCTCTCTGTCTCTCAATAAGAAATAAACATTAAAAAAAATTATTAAAAAAAAAAAAAGCTTTAGGGAATGAAAAAAAAATCCTGGAAAATTGCAATGTGAGGGCACCACAGAATGCACAGCACACAGAGTAAACCCTAAGGGAAAAAAAGAGCTTTAGTTAATAAAAACGTATCAAAAGGTTTCTATAGTTTTCAGGGTATACATTTTTCATCTCTTTGCTCAGGTTTATTCCTAGGTATTTTATGGGTTTTGGTGCAATTGTAAAGGGGATCAGTTCCTTGATTTCTCTTTCTGCTGCTTCCTTATTGGTGTCTAGAAATGCAACGGATTTCTGTGCACTGATTTATATCCTGTGACTTTGCAAATTCACGTGTCAGTTCTAGCAGTGTTTTGGTGGAGTCTTTGGGTTTTCCCCATAGAGTACTCCTTGCTGATTTGGATACATTTTATTTCTTTGTGTTGTCTGACTGCTGAAGCTAGGGCTTCCAACACTATGTTGAACAACACTGGGGAGAGTGGACCCCCTTGTCGTGTTCCTGACCTTAGGCGGAAAGCTCTCAGTTTTCTGCCATCGAGCATGACATTAGCTGTGAGTCTTTCATATATGGCCTTTAATAATCTTGAGGTATGATCCTTCTATCCCTACTTTCTTGAGGGTGTTTTATCAAGAAAGGATGCTGTATTTTGTCAAATGCTTTCTCTGCATCTATAGAGAGGATCATATGGTTCTTATCTTCTCTTTTACTAATGTGATGTATCATATTGATTGATTTGCAGATATTGAACCACCCTTGCAGCCCAGGAATAAATCCCACTTGATCATGGTGAATAATTCTTTCAATGTATTTTTGGATCCGGTTGGCTAGTATCTTGTTGAGAATACACTGAAAACTATAGAAAGCTTACAAAAGAAATTGAAGAATTCACGGAAAAACATTCCATGCTCGTGGATTGTAACAACAAATATTGTTAAAATGTCAATACAATCCAAAACATATGCAATGCAAACCCTATCACAATAACACCAACATTCTTCACAGAGCTAGAGTAAACAACCCTAAAATTTGTATGGAGCCAGAAAGACTCTGAATAGCCAAAACAATCCTGAAAAAGAAAATCAAGGCTGGAGGCATCACAATTCAGGACTTCAAGCTGTATTACAAAGCTGTAATCATCAAGACAGTATGGTCCTGGGACAAAAACAGACACCTAGATCAATGGAACAGAACAGAGAACCCAGAAATGGACCCACAAACGTATGGCCAACTAATCTTTGACGAAGCAGGACAGAATATCCAATGGAAAAAAGACAGTCTCTTCAGCAAATGGTGTTGGGGAAAAAGACAGCAACATGCAGAACAATGAACCTGGACCACTTTCTTACACCATAACACAAAAATAAACTCAAAATGGATGAAAGACTAAACATAAGATAGGAAACTATCAAAATCCTAGAGGCGAAAGCAGGCAAAGACCTCTTTGACCTCGGCCGCAGCAACTTCTTACTTGACATGTCTCCAGAGGCAAGGGAACCAAAAGCAAAAATGAGCTATTGGGCCCTCATTAAGATAAAAATCCTCTGCACAGCGAAGGAAACAATCAGCAAAACTAAAAGTCAACAGACGGAATGGGAGAAGATATTTGCAAAAGACATTATCAGATAAAGGGTTAGTGTCCAAAATCTACAAAGAATTTATCAAACTCAACACCCAAAAAACAAATAACCCAGTGAAGAAATGGGCAAAAAACATGAATAGACACTTTTCCAAAGAAGACACCAGATGGCTAACAGACGCATGAAAAAATGTTCAACATCACCCATCATCAGGGAAATACAAATCAAAACCACAATGAGATACCACCTCACACCTGTCAGAATGGCTCACATTAACAACTCAGGCAACAACAGGTGTTGGTGAGGCTGCAGAGAAAGAGGATCTCTTTTGCACTGTCGGTGGGAATGCAAGCTGGTACAGCCACTCTGGAAAACAGTATGGAGGTTCCTCAAAAAATTACAAATAGAACTATCCTATGACCCAGCAATTGCACTACTAGATATTTATCCAAAGGATACAGGAGTGCAGATTCAAAGGGGCACATGCACCCCAATGTTTATAGCAGCACTATTCACAATAGCCAAATCATGGAAAGAGCCCAAATGTCCATCAACTGATGAATAGATAAAGAAGATGTGGGGTGTGTGTGTGTGTGTGTGTATATATATATATATATATATATGTTTATATGTGTACGTATATATACGTACACATATAAACGTATATATATAAACATACGTAATATGTTTTTATATATATAAACATATACATATCTTTATATATGTAAATATATATAAATATATATGTATATATATATATATACATACACACACATGGAATATTACTTGGTGATCAAAAAGAATGAAATCTTGCCATTTGCAATAACGTGGATGGAACTAGAGGGTATTATGCTAAGCGAAATAAGTCAGCCAGAGAAAGACAAATATCATATGATTTCACTCATATGTGGAATTTAAGATACAAAACAGATGAACATCAGAAAATGGAAGCAAAAATAATACAAAAACAGAGAGGGAGACAAACAGTAAGAGAACAAACTGAGGGTTGTTGGTGGGGTGGTGGGTGAGGGGATTGGCTAAATGGACGAGGGGTGGGGCGCCTGCGTGGCGCAGTCGGTTAAGCGTCCGACTTCAGCCGGGTCACGATCTCGCGGTCCGTGAGTTCGAGCCCCGCGTCGGACTCTGGGCTGATGGCTCAGAGCCTGGAGCCTGCTTCCGATTCTGTGTCTTCCTCTCTCTCTGCCCCTCCCGCATGCATGCTCTGTCTCTCTCTGTCTCAAAAATAAATAAACGTTAAAAAAAAAATTAAAATAAATAAATAAATAAATGGACGAGGGGCATTAAGGAGGACACTTGATAAGATGTACACTGGGTGTTATATGTAAGTGATGAATCACTGAATTCTATTCCTGAAACCATTATTACACTGTATATTAACTACCTTGGATTTAAATTTTTAAAAATAAGTAAGTAAAAATAAAAATGTATCAATATTGGTTCATCAATTGTAACAGGTATACTACACTAACACGAGATCTTTTCTTTTTTCTTAACGTTTATTTATTTTTGAGACAGAGAGAGACAGAGCATGAATGGGGGAGGGTCAGAGAGAGGGAGACACAGAATCTGAAACAGGCTCCAGGCTCTGAGCTGTCAGCACAGAGCCAGACGCGGGGCTCGAACTCACAGACCTCGAGATCATGACCTGAGCCGAAGTCGGCCACTTAACCGACTGAGCCACCCAGGCGCCCCACACAAGATCTTAATAATAGGGAAACTGTGGGGAATGGGAAGGGGATATATGGGAACTCTACGTACTCTGTGATCAATTTTTCTGTAAACTTAAAACTGATAATAAAAAAATGAAGTCTATAAAAAATTAAAAATAAAGTCTATGAATTTAAACAAATAATGATCATAATAAAAAATTTTAAACTTGTAGGCATAAGTCAAATATTAACAGAAAGATTAGAAGGTGTATTTGAAGAACTATCATAGAAAGTAGGATAAAAAGATGGAGATGGAAAATTAAAAAAAAAAAAAAGAAAGAAAGAAAGAAAAGAAAATTAGAGAACCAACCCAGAATATCCAACATAATATTTATTCAACAAATAATTATCAAGCCAAATGCTGCTCCAGGTACTAAATAACAGGTGTTCCAAGAAGAACAAAAGAAATAAAGGTGAGTAAATTATCAGTACCATTTAAGAAAACTTCCTTGCCATGAAGCTAAACAACAGACCATACAATGGATGGAAATAGCTCACCATCTTGAAAAGATCCCACAAACTTCCAGAAAGAAAAACAGATCACTATAAAAGATCAGGAATTAGGAGAGTTTCAGACTTCTCAACAATAATTATGTGAGAAGAAATGCCTTCAATACTGAAGGAAAATTATTTCCAACCTAGAAGTTTAAACCGAGACCATCAATCAAGTGTGAGGGTGTTAATAAAAATGTTTTCATACATAAAGGGTCTCAAAAAATTACCTTCTCAACCACATGTCTCCCAAAGCTAATAAGAAGGTGCTCCAACAAATCAAAGGAGTAAACCAAAGAAGAAAACCACCAGGGACCCAGGAAACAGTGCATCTAACCCAAGACAGACGTAATGCCAATCCTTAGGAAAGTGGCTAGAATCAAGATTGGAATGACAGCTATTCACCAGGTGCAAAGAGTCAGTAGCCCAGCCTGGACAAATTGGAGGCTAGAAGAGAGACTTCTCCAAAAAAGGGGACACTGAAAGCCCATCTTACGCTATAAAAGTCATGAGAGAAGACAGGCACAACTGTCATTTGAAGTATAGATGAATGCAAAGAAAACTAACAAATACAAAGGCAAGTAATAACCCCCCCCAAAAAAACACATAAAGGTTGTTAAGAAATAAAAAATGATCATAGTATACTAGTGGCTCAACTAAGAACACTGTTACCATCAAAACAATGTAAATATTGATTACTTACCTGGCCAAATTATGAGTCAATCCTTGTTACTCACAGATTTCTTAACTGCAAATTTGCCTGCTCACTAAAATTTCTTTGTATCCCCAAAAATCAATATTCATATTTCTTTCACAACCATTTGAGGACACACACAGAGTGGCAAAAAAAACAAAAAAACAAAAAAACAACGTGCTGCCAGTGTGCACATTCCCAGGTTAGTTCAACAAGACAGCACTCTGCCTTTTTGTTTCAGCTCATATTGTAAATAAGCATCCTTTTGGAAGTCTATTCAGTGCCACATTTTTTTTTTTTTTTGCATTTTTGTCCTTTCTTTGGTGATTTTGAAGCTTAAAATGGCTCCCAGGAATAATGCTAAAGCGCTATCTAGTGTTCCTAAGTGCAAGAAGGCTGAGATGTGCCTTACTTAGATAAGTTTTGCTCAGGCATGAGTTATAATGCTGTTGGCCATCAGTTCACTGGTAATGAATCAGGAATATACATATATATACGTATATATATATACGTATATGTATACGTATACATATACATATATACATATATACATATATATATACGTATATGTATACGTATATATATACGTATATATCACGTATACGTGAATATACGTATATATATATACGTATATATATACGTGATATATATATATATATATATCACGTATATATATCTCTTTTTAATGTTTGTTTATTTTTGAGAGAGAGACAGAGTGCGAGTGGGGGAGGGGCAGAGAGAGAGGGAAACACAGAATCTGAAGCAGGCTGCAGACTCCGAGCTGTCAGCACAGAGCCCGATGTGGGGCTCAAACCTGTGAACCGCGAGATAGGGACCTGAGTCGAAGTCGGTCACTTAACCAACTGAGCCACCGAAGAGACCCAAGAATATATATATATATGTATTTTTTTAATGTTTTACTTATTTTTGAGAGAGAGATGTAGAGTGTGAGTGGGGGAGGGGCAGAAAGAGACAGACACACACAGAATCTGAAGCAGGTTCCAGGCTCTGAGCTGTCAGCACAGAGCCTGACGCGGGGCTCGAACCCACAAACTGTGAGATCATGACCTGAGCCGAAGTCGGCCGCTCAACCGACTGAGCCACCCCGGCGCCCCAAGAATATATATTTTTAAAAAAGGAATATAGGGGTGCCTGACTGGCTCAGTCAGTAGCACATGTGACTCTTGATCTCAGGATCATGAGTTCAAGCCCCATGTTGGGCCCAGAGCTTACTTCAAAGCAAACAAAAAGAGATGGGCATTGAGGAGAGCACTTACTGGGATCAGCACTAGGTGTTGTATGGAAGCCACTAAATTATATTAAAAAAATAAAAAATAAATAAATAAAAAGAACTTCTATAAAATGAGGTGTCTTTAAATAGAATAAACATAAAACAAGATCATGTATTGATTGGTTGATAAAAATGTCGTGACAGGAGGTTTGCAGAAACCTAACCCAGTATTTCCTCTGGGAATGACAGCTCAGTATTTGTTGATTCAATGTTTGCAGTGGCTTTATGAGGTAGAGGGCTGAGAATCTTTCATCTGGAAGCTTGCATGACTTTCATAAAAGTAAAAATTACAAGTAAAAATGGAAAGAAAGTGCCAGTTAAGAAATATGACAGAGAATGTGCGGCCACCTGTGGGCACGGACGGCAGGAAGGTCTGTGCAGATTCTGTAACTATATCTTGGGAAAGAGACAGAAGACGCCCTCCCTGGTCAGATCCTGATATCCCACCTGTTGGGTAATAAGTAGACTAGCTGAGGTGAGCAGCCTCGGCATTTATTGCGCACCTACTATGTGCCAGGCGCTGTGCGAACTTTATGGCCACCCTCTGAAGCTGTGTCCTAAAATTCCCATGTGACAGATGACGGGATGAGGCGGGTGCTCAGAGAGGTGCATTAACATGCCCGAGGCCACACAGCAAGTCAGGGCAGAAGCCCAGAACCAGGACCCCCACCAGGGTCCCTCTGCTCCTCCTGAGGCCTAACAAAGCATTAATAAAGCATTCACCACATATGCCCATGCTGCACACAAGAGGTGTTCGATTCATGCTTCTTGAGGGAGAGACATTACATAAGGACTGTTTTTACAGATAAAGGAACTGGGACTCAGAGGGCAACTTTCCATGGGCCAGCAAGGGGCAGAGCTGAGGTCCACCCTGGCTCTGGCCATCAAGCTCCCAACCATCCGCTTACACAGCCACCAAGCCCCCCCTCCCCCCACCAGCCGACAGCAACCAGCACCAACGCATCTGAGTACCGACCGGGTACCCAGCTCTCCTCTAAGAGCTTCCCGTGAGTGAACTTGACAGAGCACCCCAAGAACCCCAGAAGCTGGTATTATTTTTATAGCCATGGGGAAAGGACCTTCAGCAAGGCTGGGAACCACAGGAAGCAGCCCCTGCAAGGAGGGCCCCCCCCCCCACCCCGTCCACCGGTGATACTGCAAGAAACAGGAATTGAGGCTGTAGCCGGTCACGATCAGGTTACATGAGCATTCGGGACGGGCCCAGCTCTCACCGCCTGTCCCGTCCTGCCCTCGCCCCCATCCTTTCCGGAGTACACCCACGTGGGCAGACAGGAGACTCCAGTGCTCAGCTCCAGCCACATGCCTGGGCTGCCCCGGCCTGGCAGCAGCCCAAGCCACCCCCACCCTGGGGACAAAGAAGCCACTGTGCGCCTCTGGGCCCTTCCTGAATGAGACTTCTTCTCATCCTTCTGTTCCTTCTGCCCCCTCATGTTTTCACCCTGAGCTCCAGGACACCCGGGCAGAAAGAAACCAACAAGAATAAATGTGATCAGATTTCACGCCGCGAATACAGGATACAGAACGAGGTGGGAGAGCTGGAGTCGGGTGCTTACATGTTTTCTGAACCCGGGTCGAAAGGCAGCTCCCCCACCACAGCACAGGGGTTAAGAACATGAACTCCAGTGCCCTGCCCTCCTTGCCTGTGCATTCCCGGGTAAGGGACCTCGTCTCTCCGTGCCTGTAAATGGGGTTAGTAGGCATCTCTTTTTTTTTTTTTTTTTTTTAAGGTTGTATTTATTTATTTTGAGACAGTGAGAGAATGTGAGCAGGAGAGGGGCAGAGAGACAGAGACAGAGAATCCCCAGCAGGATCCGCACTGTCAGCACACAGCCCAGACACGGGGCTCAAACCCATGAACCATGAGATCACGACCTGAGCGGAGATCAAGAGTCGGACATTTAGGGGCACCTGGGTGGCTCAGTCAGTTGAACATCTGGCTCTTGGTTTGGGTTCAGGTCATGATCTCACCGTTTCGTGGGTTTGGGCACCACCCTGGGCTCCATGCTGACGGTGCGAAACCTGCTGGGGATTCTCTGTCTCTCGTCTCTCTCTCTCTGCCCCTCCCCGACTCATGCTATCTCTGTCCCTCTCAAAATCAATCAATAAATTTAAAAAAAAAAAAAAAAAAGAGTTGGACACTTAACCGACTGAGCCACCCAGGCGCCCCCTTTTTTAAGTTAATTATCTATTTTTGAGAGAGAGAGAAAGAAAGAGCGCAAAGGTGGGAGGGGCAGAGGGGGAGGTGGAGAGAGAGAATACCAAGCAGGCTCTAAGTTGTCAATACAGAGCCCGACGTGGGGCTCGATCCCACGAACTGCGAGATCATGACCTGAGCAGAAACCAAGAGTCGGAAACTCAACCTTCTGAGCCACCCAGGCGCCCTTCCTTCTTTATAGGACTGTGAGAACACAAGGCCTGGTCCACGGAAAGGGCCACACAAGCCGTGTTAGTTAGCTATTGCTGTGTGACAAATTGCCTCCAAAATTACCAGCTGGAAACATTTGTTATCACACATTTTCTGAAGGTCAGGAAGCCAGGAATAGCTTAGCTGTGTGGTTCGAGTGTCTTATGAGGCTGCAATCAAGGTATTGGCTGGCGCTGAGGTCATCTCAAGGTTTCACTGGGAGAGAGTCTACTTCCAAGTTCACTCACGTGGGCCTCTCCCCAGGACTGCCTTGCATAACAGCAGCCAGCTTTTTCCAGAGGGAATGATCTGAGAGAGCACCACAGTCATGCACATTATAAACCTCGGAGGTAACAGCCCATTTCTTTTGCTGTATTCTGTTCATTAGAAGCAAGTCTCTAGATCCAGCCCGCTCTCAAAGCAGGGGGGATCATCGGAGAATGTGAAGACCAGGAAGTTGGGCCATCTCGGAGGCTGCCTCCGAGTAGACCCAGCTCCTGCCCCATCCCCAGGGGGGACAGCCGGGCACAGACACTCTGGCTCAATGAGGCAGAGCTGGGGCCTGTGCGAGCCCAAGGGGGTAGGGAAAGGCGTGCCAGCCAGCAAACATATCTTGTGCTCCTGCGATGTGCCACCCCATGTGGAGGCCAGGGCCACAGTGACACTAAGACCAACACAGCCTCCATTGTGTCCCCACAGGGCCCGCCGTCTAGTGGGGGGAAAGAGACTCAAGAATGAAAAGGCAATAAACCAGACACACAAGATCATTACAAACGATGAATGTCGCTAGCGGTTACAAGTCAAGCTTTAGAGCCACACTGCCTGGGTTCAAATCCTGTCCCCACTACTCCCCCCGACCTGGGCGAGCGACCAAACCTTGCTGTGCCTCAGTTGGCTCGTCCGTGAGGTGGGGACAAGAGAGTACCCACACCATAGAGTTGTTGGGAGGGCTTCAAGAAGTCATGTTTAGCATGGTGCCTGGCATGGAGCGGGCACTCAGCAAACATTGGCCATCCTGCCAAGGAGCAACAAGATTGGAGAGTGTACAGAGACACAGGGTCAGGAGAGGGCTCTCTAAGATGACATTTAAGCCATGGCACGATGACAGTGAATAGCAAGGAAGAGTGATCCAGGCAGAGGGAGCAGCAAGTACAAAGGCCCTGGGGCCGAGCATGTTTAGGAACAGCAAGGCCAGTGTAGCTGGAAGAGTGACAAAGGAAAGGAGAAGACGTTGTGGACACAGTCAGGAACCTCAGGTGGTGTCGATTCTAAGGGCAACAAGGAACCGTGGGAAGGGGTTGAGTAGGAAAATTCTGCAAAGGGTCCCGAGGGAGGCAACATCATAAGGCATCACCAGGCAAGAGGCGGTCCAGCGTGTGCCAGGCAGAGGGAACATCCTGAGCCTGACAAGGCAAGTTGATATGAGGGCCAGATGACACGATAGAGGTGGGGAGTGGCGAGTGGGCAGATCCCAGGATAGGTCACAGTGTCCAGCTGGAGGTTGAGTCTTTTTCCTGCAGAGGATGGGGGTCGTGGAGGGTAGGCGAACAGAGTGCATGCTCAGATGTGCATGTCAGAAAGACCAAGGCAGAGGCAGGGACCAGCGCATGGAGAGGAAAGGACGGGTGCTGGAAGGTTCAGAACCAGTCAACTGGCAGGAACTTTCCCCAGCTGCACACCATCCCTGCTGCTCACAGAGCCTGTTTCTTCACCCTTAATGGGTCAGTCCCCCCACCTCCCTGAAAGGATCAGCCTCGCAGCCACAGCAGGTGCTCAGGTATTCCCATGTGGGGACTGTTACCAAGATTTGCTCGGATGGGAATCCCCCACGACACCTATTCCCCCCCACCCAGGAAGACCCCCCCCCCAACAGCTTCTTCAAGCAAGCCCCTCAGAGACACCCCAGAGACCTTCTTCCAGGGATACCTGTCTAGGACACCAAAATCCCCTCGGGTGAGATCACAGTCTCCAGAGATTCCCCAAACAAGTCTTGAAATACACAGCAACCTCTCCACAAACCCCGAACCCCCCAAATCCTGCACAGACTCCAAACTCTCAAAGAGCGCCCCTGCCACAGAGAAACCGGTAAATTGTCCTGTGGAGACACACAGCCTTCAGGAACCCTAAAAGTCCCTTACAGGTACCCCAAAAGGCCCCTTCATCCATCACACCCGAGAAAGCCCTAAGTAAACCCAAAGTGTCTTGGCAGCCCCCAGAGACCACTGGGTCACCACTGTGGGACCCTAGGGACCTACCAGAATCCCTGAAGAGCCCCAAGAGGCCTGTCACAGTCACCAAGTCTCCACAGAGACCCCCAAATACCCAGGGCCTCCCAATCAGCCTCAGCTCTCTGGAACCCCAACCAGCTTCCCCAAAGATCTCCAAGTTACCTTCCAGTCCCCTGAAGTCTCCAGAGCAGCCCCTAGAAGCCTGAAACCTACTCATCTCCCTCCAGAGACCCTCAAACTGTCCCCTGCAGCTCCCCTCAGTGACCCCCTACCCGGCACGCTTTCAGGTCCCGGCCCCGCCCCTAACCCCGCCCTCACCTAAGCCTCGCCCCCAGTATCCAAAACCCCTCTCCCCAAGCCCTTAGGACCCCCCCAACGCCGCCGCTGCAACCTCCACCTCTGACCACCCCCAGGACGCGCAGCCGGCGGGGGACCAGGCCCCGAATGCACTCACAAGAGGTCCCGCCTCGCGGTCTTGCAGACGATACGCAGGAAACGCCAGCCGCCGCCGCCCACGTACACGCCGAGCGCCGCCGCTGTGCTCCAGGTCCACGGAAGCCCCAGCAGCCACAGCAGCACCAGCGAGACCACGGAAGCCGAACCTGCACCCGGAGCCCGCATCCTGGGGAGGTGGAGAGCGCTGAGGCCGCGGGCCGCTGGGGCCCCGCCCCACAGCCAACCGGGCCCCGCCCCCCGGCCCCGGCTCCACCTCTTCGGGGAGCCCAGGCCACCGCCTTCGGGTTGGGCCCCGCCCTCCTGCCTAGAATTGGCCGAGTTCCGGACAGGCTCCGCCCCTGGGTCAGGGCCCCGCCCCCATCCCATGTTGGATACAGGCTTCCTGGTTCCTAACCCTCCTCAGGCTTCTTTGCCAATCATTATTACAGGCCACGCCCTCAGACGCAGCTCTTCCCCTCCGTCAGTCACTATCAAGCCCTGCCCCACTTCTTGACCTAGAGGCTGGACTCTGAACCCAAGCTCCACCCTCACGACCTGGCTCCAAGCAAGGGCTCCACCTCTTCCCTACCACGGACCCAGTCCCTTCCCCGTAACTTGACCAGCTCTTCCCCATGCCTTGACCTAGCCGTTGTCTTCAGTTACAGGATCTTCCCCGTTCCCAAGCCTGTCCAGCCAACAGGTCCTGAGCTTTCCCCCGAAGACCCGCTTCTACCCTTCCTCCGCCACCCATTGGCCCCGCCCCCAGTTAACGATCTGGTCCCGCCCACAAATGTATATCACGCCCATTCCACGCTAGGCCCCTCCCCTAGCCCCAGGCTTCGCCCGCCCCCTATCCCAGGCACAGGTTCCACCCCGGGCCACTGGCTCCTCCCTCGAGCTTTACCCCAATCGTCACCCTCCGGGCCCCACACTGGCCCACCTAGCGCCCTAGGCCCCTCCCCACCTGCCAGCCCAGGCCCGCCCCAAGGCCCTCTTCCGACTTGTCAAGCGCCGGAGCTCCTCAGCCCCTTAGCCAAGGCCCGCCTCTTTCCGGAGGCCACGACCATAGAGAGAGGCCCCGGGCCAGAGAGACGACGGCCAACGAGACCCCGGGGCTAGAACGGCCCAGAGACGGGCGCAGCTGTCTTCAAGACAACCAAACTGCCCTCCCTCCGCCCGCCCCCGCGCGGCGTTTAGAGAGCACGTGCTCCCACAGCCTAGGGGCGTGGCTTCGGGTTGAGCTTTAGATGGCACACGGATTCCTACCCCCGGGCACCAGAAAATCCCAGTTCACACTCAGGGCCTGTGTGTACTGGATTCTTGCCCCAGTTTGTCCTATATCCAAGTACCATAGCCTCTTGGGTCTTAAATACACATTCCGGGGACCCGAAGAGTCCTAAACTCACAACCTAGGACCCTCAGAAGGTTCTAAACCCCATCTGTCTTAATGATCCATTTCAAGGACCCAACTAATACCAAACCTATATCGCAAAATCTCGTCAGTTAAATCTCTTTAACACCCCAAGAGCCCAGGGAGGGCAAAATCCACACACCAGGGTCCCCACACCCTCCCGTACCCAAGGTCCTAAATGCCCACCCAGAGACCCAAAAGACCTCCTCCTGATCAGGCACAGGCTAGCGCCCGCCTGACTGCCCACCACCCTGGTACCTGGCTGACCTGGAGCGGCTCACAGACCCTCAGTCTTGGCCGGTTCCCCGTGGGTTCCCAGAAGCTCAGGCGGGGACGATGAGGCCAAGACAGAGAACTCCAAACCTAGCCCGAGAAGGTGGGTCCTCCAGACCCTCTGTTTCTGCAGACTCCTGGGCCCTGCTCTGCCTGCGCTATGCCCATGTAGGCCACTGCCTTGGATCCCTCCCTCCAAGCTCCCCCTCCTCTGCCCCCCTGCCCACCCCACCCCTGCTTGTTTTCTGCCTTGCTTTGGCCGACCTTCCCAGCGCTCTCCTTGGGAGGCGGCCAGGGCCGGCTTCCAGCGCCATTTGGAGGACAGGGCTGGGCAGGCTCCCACCCCTCCCACGTGCTACCACTGGTGCCTGCGGCTGCCCAGGGTGGGTGGAATGGGGGGCAAGGAGGCAGATCGGGAGGACAGGCCCAGAGCCAGCCACTGGTCTGCTACTTCCTTGGGCAGGGATCGGCAGTCAGCAGTGACCGGTAACTACAGCTGCACTCTTATCCTGCCAGGTAGCACTATTGTGATCACCCCATTTTACAGGCCAAGAAACTGAGGACTGGAGCTGTCACACTAGCTAGAGTTGGGAGTCATTCATTCATTCACAAACGTGGGCTGGAGGCTTGGGCTTCCTCCTCTCCCTCTTCCTCCCCTTTTCTCCTTCCTCAAATTTCTCCTCCCCCTCCTTCCTTCGACCCAGATTCCTTCATTATTCCCCACTTCCTCCCTCTCACCTCCTCTTCATCTCCCTCTTCAGGTTTCTTCCTCCCCTCCCCCTTTCCTCCACTTTCCCCCTTCTTTGCTCCTCCCCCGCCCCACTTCCTTCCCTTTCTCTTCTGTTCTATCCCTCTCCTCCCTGCCCCTCCTCTTACCTCCTCCCCTGCCCTCCCGGCTTCCCTCCTCCCCCCTCCTCTTCCTCTTTCTTCCTCTCCCTGTTCCTCCTCTTCTCCATCTTACGGAGTTTACTGAGACCTGACTAAATAGTGCCCCAGACAAGCAATCTCTCCCAAGTGTGCCCACAGCTCCTGGAGATACTCTTATGGGTCCTCAGGCTGAAATCCCCAAATCCAAAAGGCTCTGGAAACCCAACTTTTTTCTTCAGGCCAGAACTGCCAGAACTCCAGATGTAGGTGTAGGCAAATAGGGCGAGAGGTTCCCGAAAAAAGAAAGACAAGGCTTTGGGATGCCTGGGTGGTTCAGTCGGATGGGCGTCCGACTTTGGCTCAGGTCATGATCTCAGAGTCTGAGTTCAAGCCCCGCATCACGCTCTGTGCTGACAGCTCGGAGCCTGGAGCCTGTTTCGGATTCTGTGTCTCCCTCTCTCTCTGCCTCTCCCCTGCTCATGCTCTGTCTCTCTCTGTCTCAAAAATAAATAAAGATATTAAGAAAAAGAAAGACAAGCCGTAACTTTCTTAACATAAGAGAAGTCATTTTAGGTCCCCAGCCACTTTGACGTCCTGGGATCTGTTAAAATCACAAGACCTCCATAGTTAACGATTTTAAAGGAACAAAAGGAATTAAAAACAAACAGCCACTACCCGGCCAGGGGAGAACCTCACCACATCAGAGACAATACATTGGTGGTAAAAAAAACAAAACAAAAAAAAAAAAACCTCCCTCTGCTGTTTCAGAGGGAAAGATGGACCCACCACACTCTTGAATCTTTGCAGGGTTTAAACCCCTGGAACACTCAAACATTGATGACTTTTGCCCCACTTCTCTACAGCGCTCTCCTTTGCCAAGCCCCTTCATGAATATGCATGTACCCTTAGTTTCAAACTTCCCCAATTTTGTTGTCTGGGGGAGGGCGGGGACAGTGCTTTGGGAGAAGCACTCAGTGGTCTCCCTACTTGTTGCAAATAAAACCCTTCCTTTTCCCACTCTTGGCTTGGTTGTCTTTCAGCTGGACACCCACCAGGAGGAGAACCCAGTTTCCGGTTACAGAGGGACCACCTCCCCCTGTGCTGACCCAGTCTGCTGTCACTGCTTTCAGTGGTCAATTATTCCTTTGTATCCCTGTTTATCCCTTATGTATCCCTTTGCTTAAGGGCTGTCCCGAGAGCCCCAGGGGCATCACGTAACATACAGCAGCTTTCTCCCTCAATTATCTTCTTAAGCTACCAAAAACTCCCAGTTCTGAAATACAACTGTCGCCTGGTTTTCCAGATGAAGCCCTGTCTTACCTCCATTTCACAGAAATGGAAACTGAGGCCTGGAGACGGGGACAGACTCAGGTTCTACCCCTCTCCAGCTGGTGGCCTTGGACTGGTCACCTCTCCCCTCTGTACCTTGGTTGCCCTTGGGTGATAATGCCCACCTCCTGGAACGCCGTGCATCAAATATTTCTTGATCACCACTGCGCCACGGCTGACTAGGGGTTTCGCATCTGCGGAATGAATGGGCTAGGCACATGCTAAGTGTAGGGGCACAGCCAACCGTGCATCTCCCTCCCTGGGGTGCAGGCCACAGCGAAGGGAGTTCTTAGAACTTTCCAGAAGGAGAGAAATGAAGCATCCATTGAAAGTAAAATACTGAAAGATCATGGCTTGGGAGTTTCATTATAAACAGACCATGAGCACCGCGTGGGAGTGAACAATTTCTCTCCGCCAAATTCGTGTGCCCACCACAAGTAGGGTATTAGTTTCTTGCGGCTGCCATAACAAAGTATCACAAAGTGTTAAACCAGGTGGCTTAAAACAACAGAAATTTATTCTCTCACAGTTCTGGAGGCCAGAAGTCCGAAATCAAAATGTCAACAGCCACACTCCCTCTGGAAATTCTAGGGGAGGATCCACGCATTCCTCAGCTGTGGCCACGTCACTCTGCCTCTGTCTTCACATGGCCTTCTCCCCGTGTGTCTCCTCTTCTGTCTCTTACAAAGACACTTGCCATTGGATTTAAGACCTCCCTCCATAATCCAGGATGATCTCATCTTGAGATTCTTAATTACATCCGCGAAGACCCTTTCTCCAAATAAGGTCACGGTCACAGGTTCCGGGGTTAGGACTCAGACAGATCTCTCTGGGGGCCACCACTCAACCCACTACAACAGAATAAAGGGTTAGAGCAGTAGTTCTCGGGGCCCCTGGGTGGCTCGGTTGGTTAAGCGTCCGACTCCGGCTCAGGTCATGATTTCGCAGTTGGTGAGTTCGAGCCCCACATGGGGCTCTGTGCTGACATAGCTCGGAGCCTGGAGCTCGCTTCTGATTCTGTGTCTCCCTTTCTCTCTGCCCCTCCCCTGCTCATACTGTATCTCAATAAATAAATAAATAAATAAATAAATAAATAAATAAATATGCAGTAGTTCTCAACTGCCCCTGGAGACACCTGGCAATGCCTGGAGACATTTTTATTTATTTTTTTTAAATGTTTATTTCTTTTCTGTTCTGAGAACAGAAGCCTGGCACCTCACAAACATTATAGAAGAGTCCTCTGTCCTTGAGATCATTTTGCTCTTGGTTCATCTTTTGCACTCACGACACGACAGGACTTCCTGGGGTTTGGGGAGAGTGAGGAAAATCTGGGGAAACCATTTCTAAACAGAACGTAACAAGGACATATCGGGACTGAGGTCATTCACAAAACCTTGACGACATGAATTACGTCTTGGGAATGGAGATGTCGTGACTTCCTTTCTTATTGTTTAAAGCCAATCCCAAGTTTCTTTCAGAGTCTCTCATGTTTTTCTAAACCTGGAAAAATCTTCTAGACCTGGTGTCCCAGTTAGCTATTGCTGTGTAACAGATCACCCCGAACTGGAGTGGATTCATACAACAGGGATCAACTACATGTGTCTGCCTGGGCAGTCCCCCTGCTGGACTCAATCGCCTCAGCCAATGAGACACCATCATCACCCTGAACTCCAATGGACTTCCCTTCAAAACAACCCCTCCCAACTTCCTCTTTCTCCAAAAAATCGCAGTCCTCTCCTTTGCTGGACATGCCCGTGGTTTTTGCGTAGCTTGCTTGTCCCGAATTGCAATTCTCTGCTATTCCCGAACAAGCCCATTTTGTTGGTAAAATAATTGTTTTCATTTTAAGGTCAATACCGCCATGTGACCTCTTATCCAATAGGCTAGAACAGGGGTCTGCAAACCACAGCTCACAGACCAAATCTGGTTCACCAGAGGCTGAGAATGGTCTTTACACTTTGGAATGGTTGAAGAATATCAAAAGATTGATATTTCCTGACACGTGAAAATTCTACGAAATTCAAACTTCGGCTTCTGTAAGTAGAGTCCTATTGGAACTGTGGCCATGGCACACAAAGCCAAAAAACATTTACCACCTGGTCCTTTATAGAAAAGCTTTGTCAGCTCCTGGGCTAGATCAGCTTCCTTACATGGGGCATCAGGAGGCAGCATTCCAAGAGAATCAAAGTGGGAAGTAAGGATAAGACTTATCTTCCAAACTCACACCTTCTGCTGCATTCTGTTGGTCAAAGCAAGTCACGAAGCCAGTCCAGATTCCAGGAGAGGGGAACTAGTTTCCATCTCCTCCTAATGAGAAGGGGCTGCAAAATACTGTGGCCATGGTCTTCAACCTTACCAAGGGATCTTAAGGTGGGCTGTCCAGACTGAATTCGGGAAGGTGGAGAAAAAAAACCTAAACATGTTTATTTTCAGTACCTTCTATTAACTTTGAAGATACAGTTAGTGGGGTGCCTGCATGCTCACTCTGTTAAGCGTCCAACTTCGGCTCAGGGTAGAAGCTCATGGTCTGTGAGTTTGAGCCCTGCATCTCTCTCTGTGCTGACAGCTCAAAGCCTGGAGCCTGCTTCAGATTCTGTGTCTCCCTCTCTCTCTCTCAATCTCTCTCTCTGCCCCTCCCCCCACTCACACTCTTGTCTCCGTCTCTCTCAAAAATGAATAAACGTTAAAATAAATAAATAGGGGCACCTGAGTGGCTCAGTCGGTTAAGTGCCCAACTTCGGCTCAGGTCATGATCTCAGAGTTTGTGAGTTCGAGCCCCGCGTTGGGCTCTGTGCTGACAGCTCGGTGCCTGGAGCTGCTTCAGATTCTGTGTCTCCCTCGCTCTCTGCCCCTCCCCCACCCATGCTCTGTCTCTCTCCCTCTCTCTCTCCGTCAAAAATAAACATTAAAAAAAATTAAAAATAAATAAAGTCAGTTTACTAGCAAAAAAAAAAAAAAAGGGTTTATTTGCTATAGCAGAGAATTGTGATTCGGGAGAAGCAAACTATGGCAAAAACCGTAGGCTATTCCAACAAAGGAGATGAACATTATTTTATAGAGAAGGAGGAAGTTGGGAGGGGCTGTTTTGAAGGAAAGTCCATCAAAGAGAAGCAGGAGTTCAGGGTGATGATGGTTAATTGGCTGAGTTTCAGGGGTAGTTGACTTATTGCAGGAGAGGGAATGTCCCACTTTTCCTGTTGAGAACTGTAACTGATCATTCTTACCTGTGGATTCCCCTGTTGGAGGTTCTGAAATTGACACCGCTTCCTGTAATTGATATGGAGTGGTGGGGTGTGAGCTCCCCCTTCTGGCCTCACGCTTCCATTTTAGTGTGGTTTCCCATTATTAATTTTTACACTTAAAAAATATTTTATTTATTTATTTATTTTTAAGTTTATGTATTTTGAGAGAGAGAGAAAGCACGAGTGGGGGAGGCGAAGAGAGAGAGAGAGAGAGAGAGGGAGAAAATCCCAAGCTGACGCTGCACTGTCAGTGAAGAGCTCATCGTGAGGCTCTATCTCACGAACCGTGAGATCATGACCTGAGCCGAAATCAAGAGTCAGACGCTTAAGGGACTGAGCCACCCAGGCGTCCCCATGTTTACACTTCTAACTGGAATTTAGCCTGTGTTTTTTAATGTCCTGTCAAAGCAGGTATCAGCCAGCCCTGTGACTTTGTCTCCCGTGGAAATCAAAGGTAATTTCATATCACAGCCTGGCCGTTGCAGGCAGACACCTCAAAATATCACTAATGCTCATTTTGATGTAGAAATCACAAGGGGCGCCTGGGTGGCTCAGTCGGTTGAGCGTAAGACTTCAGCTCAGGTCATGATCTTGCAGCTCATGAGTTCGAGCCCCGCATCGGGTTCTGTGTTGACAGCTCAGAGCCTGGAGCCTGCTTCGGATTCTGTGTCTCCCTCTCTCTCTGCCCCTAACCCACTCGCATTCTGTCTCTGTCTCTCTCAAAAATAAACATTTAAAAAAATGAAAAAAAAGAAAGAAATCACAAAACTTGGGGGCACCTGGGTGGCTCTGTCGGTTGAGCATCCGACTTCAGCTCAGGTCATGATCTTGCAGTCTGTGAGTTTGTTCCCTCTCTCTCTGTCCCCCCCCCCCCACACACACACACACTCATGCTCTGTCTCTCTCTCTTTCTCTGTCAAAAATAAAAAATAAAACATTAACAAAAAAAAAAGAAATCACAATACTTTGTAGAGCCATCATGAATCAGGATTACTGAATGCATTCAGTTCACGAAGAAGCACATATATTTTTATGTCACAACGTAATAAAATATTTTCACACCCGTATGTCAGTATGACCGTTTTCCTTTGCAATCCTGTGCCTTAATGGATTGGGTTTCTAGCTGTCTCCAGAGAAGGAGCCCACAGGGGCCTGTCTCTGCCCTTGGAGGCAGCACAGAATCAGGTCACGGTGTAGGCAGATTAGTGAGGTCCTGAACTGGCCTCCTTAAAGATACCTAATCCTGGACCAGAAGCCAGCCAGCAGTCCCAGGGCCACACAGAGTCCCTCCACCCTGTCCCCAGCTCCCGGCCGGGGCTGCCATGGCCTCCCTGTTCTCTGGCCGCGTCCTGATTCGCAACAACAGCGACCAGGACGAGCTGGACACGGAGGCTGAGCTCAGCCGCAGGCTGGAGAACCGACTGGTGCTGCTGTTCTTTGGCGCTGGGTCATGCCCACAGTGCCAGGCCTTCGCACCCATCCTCAGGGACTTCTTCGTGCGGCTCACAGATGAGTTCTACGTGCTGCGGGCAGCCCAGCTGGCCCTGGTGTACGTGTCCCAGGACCCCACAGAGGAGGAGCAGGATCTGTTCCTCAGGGACATGCCAAAAAAGTGGCTCTTCCTGCCCTTCGAGGATGACCTGAGGAGGTGAGATGGGAGAAGAGGCCAGGGAGGGCTTCCTGGAGGAGGAGCCATTTCTGCTGAAAGTGAAGTATTCGTTCATTCTTGCCTCCCTTCCATCTGGAATTGATGAGCACGGCCTGTGTGGCACTCTGTACCCAGCCTGGGGGGTGCACAGGGGGGAGGGGTGCATATGCCCATTTCCATTTAGCTCCCAAGGAGCTTACAACCTGGGGAGACAGGCATGACACAAAGACTCAAACACATAATAACAAACTGCAGTTGTGTTCCCGAGGACGAAGGGAGGATACCACGTGGGAACATCACGGGCAGACCTTGCTGAGGTTTGGGGTCAGGGGATGTTTCCCTGAGGCAGTGCCTTTAGAGAGACCCCAAGGCCAAGGGAGGATAGGAGGGGAAAGAGTGGAGCGAGGGAAGGGCTTCCAGGCAGAGGGCACAGATAAAGGCTGGGAGGCCATCAGGCAAAGAACAGCCAAATCGGGGACCTGTAAGGAGTAACAGGCGTGAGAGGTCCGCAGGTCTCAGGTGGCGCCACAAACTGCATCTTTATAAGTATGAGTGTGGTCCTCAGAGTAGCTGGGAGCCAGGGAGGGCATCGGAGCTGAGAGAGAGGTGTGTGGATTCGAGCTTTGCACCGAGCTGCCCTATAAACCGTGTTGCAGTTTGCTCCTACTTTAGAACCTTCCCCCGGGATGCCTGGGTGGCTCAGTTGGTTCAATGTCCAACTTCGGCTCAGGTCACGTTCTCATGGTTCATGAGTTCGAGCCTCGCATCGAGGCTGAACTAAAAGCAAAGCCTGCTTCGGATTTTCTGTCTCCCTCTCTCTCTGCCCCTCCTGCACTCCCGCTCTCTCTCTCTCTCTCTCAAAAATAAATACACGTTAAAAAAAAAAAGAAGAATCTTCCCCTTTTCTGCGGTAAAACTTTCCTTCTTTTTGAGGTGCCTGTGTGGCACCTCAGTCGGCTGAGCGTCCGAGTTCAGCTCAGGTCATGATCTCACTGCTCGTGGGTTCGAGCCCCGCATCAGGTTCTGTGCTGACAGCTCAGAGCCTGGAGCCTGCTTCGGATTCTGTCTCCATCTCTCTGCTCATGCTCTGTCTCTCTCACTTTCTCTCTCTCAAATATAAAATAAAACATTAAAAACAATTTTTTTTAAGTTGGGAGAAGCATGCAATGAACAATTAACAATACAATTGTTAACATTTTGCCAGATTTTCTTTCTCTGCACACATGGGAGCGTGCACTGAACCATTTGAGCGGGCGTCTCAGACTTTGTGACACTTTACAGATTTCATTAATTTTGTTCCACAAGTTGGAAGTTTCCGGAGACCTTCGTTGTCCATCCAACATTATCAGATTTGGACACTTGCTCACTCCCCCTGGCCTCTCTGCAGCCGAGGGGGATCTTTCTGGCAAACTGGTAACATTTCCCTTCCCAGGGCAGAAATGTCAGCTGTGAGGGCATCATAGCCAAACACTGACCTGCTGACTTTGTTTGAGGCAGGGTCCTCTCAATCAAACCTTCACTGGGGCTAGATGTCTGGACAGAGGGTGAGCGAGTCCCCATCGCCCTACTCCTTACCCTACCCACATACGGGGTCCCCAGATAAAACACAGGATGCCCAATTAGAAACAAATTTCACAAAAACAATGAATATTTTTTTAATTTTATGTATTTATTTTGAGAGACAGCGAGCACGAGTGGGGGAGGGCAGAGAGAGTGGAGAGAGAGAAAATCCCAAGCAGGCTTCGCACGATCAGTGATGCGGGGCTCCAACTCACCAACTGTGAGATCATGACCTGAGCCGATCCAAGAGTCAGACTCTTAACCAGCTGAGCCACCCAGGTGCCCCAATGAATAATTTTTTAGTACGTGTTTTAGTATAAGTATGTCCCGCATATTGCATGTTGTTATATAATTCTTTATTTTATTTTATTTTATTTATTATATCAACTTTAACAGGTGTCCTGTATTTCTTTTTGCTAAGTCTGGCAACCTGTATTTCTTTTTGCTAAGTCTGTAAAGTCCTGTGAGACTTTACAAGTGCCATGCATTCTCTGTGCAGAGGCCCGGAAAAGGGCCACCCAAAAACCCAGTGGATGGAAATTAACAACTGTGGATGCTGGGCTCAGTCTGGTCTCCCCCTGTACTTCAGAATGTCTGTGCGTGATTCTGGTCCAGATGGGACGTTTGGTCTGGGGTCTCCTAGGATCGTGGATGGCTCCTCACTGGCTTCCCCTCATACTGGGGACAAAATGGAAACTCCTTACTATGAGCCTGCAGGGCCTCTGATCAAGGTTGCACTCTAATCTCCCTCTCGTCTCAGGGCCTTTGCACGGCTGTGTCCTCTGCCTGGGACCCTGGCCGCCCAGTGCCCTCCTCATCCTGCAGCTTTGAGCTCAAAGATCACCTCCTTGGAGAGGCCCTCTCTGACCACCAATCCCTTACCCAGCTTGGTATTTCTTTATGACATTTATCAGTATTGATTCATTCATTCATCCCACACAGTTTCTGAGCCTCAATTCTGTGCCCTATACTGTTTCAGGCACTGGGGACCCAGGTGAATGGCGACAGAAATCTGTGCCCTAGTGAAGCTACATTCTATGGTGGGCAAAAATGATAAAGGGGAAAAATAGGGGCGCCTGGGGGGCTCAGTCGGTTAAGCATCTGACTTCGGCTCAGGTCATGATCTTACAGTTCCTGAGTTCGAGCCCGCATCGGGCTCTGCACTGACACGTGTGGATCCTGCTTGAGATTTTTTATCTCACTCTGTCCCTATCCTGCTAGCACTCTCCTTCACACTCTCAAAATAAATAAATAAACTTAAAAAAAAAAAAAAAGGAGGAAAAACAAACAGTGCAGTGTGTTGGATGCTAAAAGGCACAGCGCAGCAGACAGGAGAGCGAGGCATTGAGATTTGAGGTTGGCTACCCAGCATACAGGGTCTTAACCCACAGAAGTCCGGGGAGAGTGCTCCAGGCAGAGGGCATGGCCAGTGCAAAGGCCCTGAGGCGGTAGCATGTCTGAGGTATTGGACACCCAGTGCAGAGGCCACTGAGGCCTGGCCTGGCCCGGTCTCTGGGCTCCCCCAGCGCCCGGCACGGGGTAGTGCACACAGCGGGTGCTCAGTAAGTACCCGGAGGAGGGCTGTGTGGCTCCCCAGCTCAGGGGCGGGTACGGGCTTCCAACCGGACTGACCCGCCCACCCCGCAGGGATCTCGGGCGCCAGTTCTCCGTGGAGCGCCTGCCGGCTGTTGTGGTGCTCAAGCCTGGAGGGGACGTGCTCACCCGCGACGCAACTGACGAGATCCGGCGCCTGGGACCCGCCTGCTTCGCCAACTGGCAGGAGGCGGCGGAGGTGCTGGACCGCAACTTCCTGCAGCCCGAGGACCTGGACGACCCCGCGCCCCGGAGCCTCACCGAGCCGCTGCGCCGCTGCAAGTACCGCGTGGACCCGGCGGCTCGGGGCAAACGCCGCCCCAGGAGAGGGAGCGACCCCGAGGGGGAGGGCGGAGCGGAGGGCGGGGACGGGGAGCTGTTCTGAGACCCCTGCGCAGAGCACACGCCTGAGCTTCCCAAAGAGTGCCCTCCCAGACCCTACAGGGACACAGCAGTGGACACTTGAGGCAGACATCCAGCTGTCCCCGAAACAGCGGACCCACCCCCAGCGCGGGGACGGGGCGGGGGGGGGGGGGGGGGCGGGGCGGTGGCGGGAGGGGGCGCTCAGACCTCCGGGAAACAGCAGGGCTTCAGAAGATTCAAAGTGCTGTCTGGGGGGAAGCAAGAAGACAGGCCACCCATTCAAAAATAAGCAAAGGGCATGAACAGGCAGTTTTTTCTCCAAAGAAGATACACAAATGACCAACAAGCGCATGAAAAGATGCTCCACGTCATTAGCCATTAGGGACACGCAAATCAAGAGCACCGTGAGATACCATCTCACACCCAGTGGGATGGCTGTAATCAAAAACCAGAAAATAGCCCGCGTTGGCAGGGAAATGAAGACATTGGAACCTGGCGCGCTGCTGGTGGGAAGGGAAAATGGTGCAGTCGCTGTGGAGAGCAGTCTGGGGATTCCTCCATAAGTTAACTATATAATGACCACACTTACCAGCAATTCCACTAGTAGGTATGCGCCCAAGAGAAATGAAAACAGACTCAGACAAATAGCTGAATGTGCATGTTCACAACGTAGAAATGAATAAACGAAATGTGGTCCGTCCACCCCGTGGAATGCTATTCAGCCATAATATGTGCTCTCAACATAGATGAACATCCAAAACATGCTCAGTGAAAGAAACTGGACACAAAAAAGTCACATACCGTCGGGCTCCATTTATAGAAAATGTCCAGAACAGGCAAACCCAGATACAGAAAGCAGATCAGGGCCAGGGGCTGGAGGAGGGGGGTGGGGAATGGGGGTCTCCCTTAGGGATGATGAAAATATTCCGGCACTAGACAGACATGATGGGTGCACAACATTGCGTATGTACTAAATGCCTCTGAATTGTTCGCTTCAGCATGGTTTATGTCATGTACACTTCACCTCAATTTCTTTTTTTTTTTAAATTTTTTTTTCCCAACGTTTTTTATTTATTTTTGGGACAGAGAGAGACAGAGCATGAACGGGGGAGGGGCAGAGAGAGAGGGAGACACAGAATCGGAAACAGGCTCCAGGCTCCGAGCCATCGGCCCAGAGCCTGATGCGGGGCTCGAACTCACGGACCGCGAGATCGTGACCTGGCTGAAGTCGGACGCTTAACCGACTGCGCCACCCAGGCGCCCCATACACTTCACCTCAATTTCTAAAACTGAAAAATAAATAATAACCAAAGACTTGTAGCAAGATATAGGGGTGCCCACTCAAGGGGGGTGCAGAAGGGCCTCACCCAGGAGGCAACATTTCTGCAAAGCCTTGAAAAAAGGTTGAACAGAGGGGAAATCACAGCCAACTGCAGGAAAGAGACCAAATATCAAGGTGAATTATTTAAGGGGCGCCTGGGTGGCTCAGGTCATGATCTCAGGGTTGGTGGGTTTGAGCCCCCCCACCCCCACCCCCGCGCCGGGCCCTGTGCTGACAGCTCAGAGCAGGGAGCCTGCTTCGGATCCTATGTCTCCCTCTCTCTCTGCCCCTCCTCCACTCACCCTCTGTCTCCCAAAAATGAATAAACGTTAAAAAAGAATTTTAAAAAGTGAACGATTTAAAAATTTGTTCAAGCTTCCTTTTTTTGTTTGTTTTGTTTTAAACAGTGAAACAGGTGCTTAGGACAGTGGGCGGAGTGGGGGGTCGCTTTAATGAATTTAAGGACTTGTGGGGCTCCCTGGATCCGGCCACCGAGCTTTTGCAGCTCTTGGGGCCACCTCGGTTTCTTCTTCGCCCCGCCCCGCGCCGGCCCCGCCCAGCCAGGACCTGGAGGCCGGGAGGGGGCGCCCGCAGGGTCCCCAGAGGGAGGAGAAAAGACTTTGTCCCAAGTTTTCGCGGAGCTTCCTCATCCCCGCTGCGATCGGCGTCCCAATCCCCCTACGGCCCCCCAATTTTTAGACACCCCTTGCGGTCCCGCCCCCTTTCGGAACTCCTGGGGGCCCCTGGACTCCCGCCCAACTTCTCTGCCGCTAAACATCTCTTTTATTCCTCGACCGCCCCCCACCCAGGCCCGCGGGACCCCTACCATGGCCCGGTCTTACGGGGGCCGGGTGCTGGCCGCGATGACCCTGCTGGGCATCCCGGCGGCGGTGCTGGCGGCTCTGGGAGCGCAGCTGCTGTTCCAGCTGCAGGCGGGCCGCGCGGAGCTGCGGGGAATGCGCGCCGAGGGGCTGGGCCCGGAGCTGGGCGCCGGCCCAGGGCTGCCCGAGGACGCGGCCGGGGCGCTGCTGCCTCTGGCCGCCGCGCTTGCTGCGCTCGCCCTGGTGTTGGGCCTCACCAGCCTTCTGCTCGCCGCGCTCTGCGGCCACCTGGGCGCCGAACTGGCGCGGGGGCCGGGTCCCGGCAGGTAGGACAAGCCCCTCCACCCCGACGCCCGGCTGGGGGCTGGGCGAGCCCGGCGAGCCGCCGCCCCTCTCTGGGCCTCAGGTTGCGCGGGGGGTTTGGCGGGGGGAGTGGATCTTCCCTTATCCCCTCTCCCCTTCTCCTTTCTTCCATCCCTCCCTGCCTTCCTCCCCTCTCTCTCCATCCCCAACTTCTATCACCTCTCCCTCCCTCCATCCTATAGTAGTTGAAAATTTACCGCAGGTGCGAATTTTACAGAGGTGGAAACTGAGGCTCCTAGAGGGCCCAGGGTCAGCTAGCTCCTGCGCTGATAGCGCGTGTCATTTAGGGAACCCCACACTCTTCGTGCTTCTTGCTTTCCAAGGATTAGCTCAGTGAAGTCCCCCCACCCCCTTCGCCCCGCGGCGGCTGAACGTTACTGCCTCCCTTTGTAACTGCGGCTCCGACAGGGGCCAGGGTCGGCTGATCTCTCTGGGCTGCCTGATTTGGAAGTGGGCGGACTGGATTTGAATTTGATTCTGATAGAGCCAGAGCCTGTGCCCTGGCTCGGGCATCTGAGCTCCGGCACATGAACCCTGGGGAGGTGGCGGGGGTGGGGCGGGGGGCGGGGGGCGGGCAGTGAATGTAGAGTGAGGGACCTTCCTTGAGTCAAGGACTCGGCTGCCCCACATCCAAGTGTTTCCCTCCAGGATGCCCGGGGAGGAGAGCCAGAATCATTGGTCCAGGATTCCATGGATTTGAGCAGATGGGAACGTCCACCATTTGGAGTAGATTCCACCTAAACTATTCATTCGATAGCTCAGGGAGTCAGTCGACAATGTATTGGGCACCTGCAGGGGGCTGACCCAGCACTGGAAATAGAGGACACAGCAGGAACCAGGTGGACCCAGACCGGCCCTGGTGGGGTAGACAATAGCGACAAGCCAGATCAGAAATATCAAGTGAGGCTGAATGCTGGGAAAGGAAGAAAATGGGGTGATGGGGTGGAAGCGGAAAGGGTAAGTGTGGTTGAGGCGGGACCATCCGGGGAAGCTTGCGCTGAGACTTGAAAGAGGAAAAGAGGCTGCGGATCTGGAGGCCTGTGATGGGGGGAGGGAGGGCAGCATGTGCAAAGGCCCTGGGGCAGGAATGAGCTTGGGGGATCTGGAGGACTGTGGTGGGGGGGAGGGAGGGCAGCATGTGCAAAGGCCCTGGGGCAGGAATGAGCTTGGGGTGTTAGAGGTCGAGGTGATTGGTGTGGCTGGAGGGAGAGATGAGGGAGATAAGGGTAAGGAAATCGGGGGAAATAGACCATCCTGGGCTTCTGTGCTGTGGTGCAGACTTTGGGGGTTTACTCTGCCTGAGAGAGTTGTGAGCAAGGAGGGGCATGTGACCTGACTTAGGTTTGCAATCACCCCCTCCAGCCACTGTGCAAAAAAGGTGAGAGCAGAGAGGAGGCCACTTCCACCGTGTCGGTGGGAGGTGAGTGGTAGCAGAGGCTTTCCTAAGCCTCGAGGAGTGCGAAGGAAGAACACACACGGCGAAGCACTCAGCCCAGTGCCAGGCTCAAAACTAAGTCCTCGGTCCGTCTCAGCCCTCTGGAATCCCTGTTTCTGTCACCTCTGATGGCGAGTTAAGCTCCGTCTCTTCGTGACCCAAATAAGTTTGTGGTCTGTAAAACAACGGAAGGCAGGTGTCTAACAAGTGTCCCCGCGTAATAGCTGCTTCATGAGTGCTGGATGTGTGAATGGACTGATGTGCGTGGGTGGGTCACGGGAGACGGGTGGTGGATGGGTGCGCGGTGAGCGAAGGATGAATGGCCAGGTGGAGAGTCGGTTGGATCGATTTGATGGTGAGCGGGAGGTGGGCGGGTGAAGGATGGGTGGACAGACGGGTGGGTAGATGGGTGGTGAATGGCAGACAGATGGATGGACGGACGGTGGCTGTTTAAATAAGTGGGTGGATGGATCAATAGGGCCTTGCTAAATGGCTGGCTGGCTGTGTGGTTGAACAGCCGATGGAAATTAGTAGATAGTAAAAGGTAGGAGATGGATGAGCGGGTAGATGGAAAGACCGATGGCTGGATAGATGGTCAGGTCCTCACACAGAACTCAGATCCCCCAAAGCTCCCCCTCCTTCTCCTCCCTGGCTTCCCCCCACCAGCCCCACCCCCTGAGCCCTTTTTCTTCCTGCCCCCCACCCTCCTAGGTCTGACTGGTTTCTCTATGACTGCCGCCTCCTCAGACACGTGGCCCTTGGCCTCTTCTGCTGCGGGGTCTCTGTCTACTTAGCAGGTGCGTGCCGGGGGAGGGGATGTGGGGGGGGGTGGGTAGAGCCCCGGGCTGGGGTGGCTTTGTCTGACACACTTTCTTGCTCTGGGACCTTCGGCAGACTCCCTTGCGCCCCAGTTTCCTCACCGGTGAAGTGGGGACGTGTACCGTCCCCGCCTTAGAGAATCGCTGAGGGCATTCAGGGTGAATCCCCGCAAAAGCCCATGAAAGCATCTGACTCCAGTGGGGGGGGGGGGGGGTCCACGAGCAGTAGTTACCTTCAGAACCCTTTTGGATTCATCAGCTTTTCTACGTCTGGTTTGAACAAAAGTGTCCATGTCCTTGGTGGTTTTCTAGAGATAGTGTTTTACAGGTTGGTCTTAGCAAAAACCATTTGCTTATAAATATCAGAACCTCCAGCTCAAGAATGCCTTAAGTTTAAAAAAAAAAAAAAAAAAAAAAAAAAAAAGCTTTATAAACCAGAAATGCAGTTGTAAATCCCAAAACAGAAAGCAGAGCAAAAAAAAAAGAACGTGCCACACTGGCTTTCCTTCCCTGACTTGTAATATAACTTTTCTTAGCTCAACAGTCTCTCACCCACGCTTGCTGGTAAAGGAATCAAGTCATCAAGTCTCTTTAAAGAGACTCCTGACATCTTCTGTTTTGTTCTAATCTTGGAAAATGTGTTGATGGGGCTGCAGGTTCGGTGCTGAATCACACATTAGATCACTAAGCAACCTGTTTTCCTGGAAGAAAATAATTTCCAGCTGAATGAAAACCAAGGGATTTGCTATGATTGCCTTACTCTTATTCCTGCGACAGAGAAACAGAAGTTGAGAAGATATATTTAAAATATTTCTTTGTGAGATGCGAGCCTAGGGTTCATTATGGGAATACAGGGGTACATACGCGTATATCACATGCAGGGAACTCTGCAGAACTTTTGTTGCTTGACTTAATAAAATGCTCCAGATGTGAGTTTTCTTTAAAAAAGGAGAGTGGAGGGGCGCCTGGGTGGCTCAGTCGGTTGAGCGTCCGACTTCAGCTTAGGTCACGATCTCACGGTGCGTGAGTTCGAGCCCCGCGTCGGGCTCTGGGCTGATGGCTTGGAGCCTGCTTCCGATTCTGTGTCTCCCTCTCTCTCTGCCCCTCCCCCGTTCATGCTCTGTCTCTCTCTGTCTCAAAAATAAATAAACGTTAAAAAAAAATTTTTTTTTTAAAAAGGAGAGAGGAGGGGTGACTCGAGCCTTTTCACAGGCTGGCAAAAAAAAAAAAAATGTTGGAGACTTGGAGAATAAGATATGCTCACTCTAATATACAAGAAAACTCACAAAGAGAGAAAAAAAAAAAAGGTAACCACGTCAGCCTCATTAAGTGTTAAATTAAGAATTGGTTCAGCTCCCATTTAGATTCTTTTTTGAGGTTAGGTGACCTCACTCAGCAAGAATTCCTGACCACGTCCAGCCAATCATCCAATTAGCCATCGTTGCTGACCAGAGCCAAAAGAATGATTAAAAAAACAAAACAGGGGCGCCTGGGTGGCGCAGTCGGTTAAGCGGCCGACTTCAGCCAGGTCACGATCTCGCGGTCTGTGGGTTCGAGCCCCGCGTCAGGCTCTGGGCTGATGGCTCGGAGCCTGGAGCCTGTTTCCGATTCTGTCTCCCTCTCTCTCTGCCCCTCCCCCGTTCATGCTCTGTCTCTGTCTGTCCCAAAAAAAAAAAAAAAATAAATAAAAAAAACATTAAAAAAAAAAAAAACAAAACAAAACACACACGCTTTAAAAAATGTTTAGAGCAAAAAGGGTCCTTGGCCTCATTTTAATATGTCAAACATGATGCAGTGTGGCATCTTAAAAGCCAAAGTGCAGGGGCGCCTGGGTGGCTCGGTCGGTTAAGCGGCCGACTGCAGCTCAGGTCATGATCTCACACTCCGTGAGTTCGAGCCCCGCATCGGGCTCTGTGCTGATAGCTCAGAGCCTGGAGCCTGCTTCAGATCTCCCTCTCTCTCTGCCCCTGCCCCCCCTGAAAAATGAAATAAAAACAAATTTTTTTTTTTAAAACAAAAGTACAGAGCTGAAGAAAGCATAAAAACAGCCCACAAAGTGTGAAGAAGTCTTCCATTCACTCTGGGCTTCTCCACTACCAAGGCCCCTGCTGCTGCTGCTGTAAGAAAACTCCTCCCTTGGGGCGCCTGGGTGGCGCAGTCGGTTAAGCGGCCGACTTCGGCTCAGGTCACGATCTCGCGGTCCGTGAGTTCGAGCCCCGCGTCAGGCTCTGGGCTGATGGCTCGGAGCCTGGAGCCTGTTTCCGATTCTGTGTCTCCCTCTCTCTCTGCCCCTCCCCCGTTCATGCTCTGTCTCTCTCTGTCCCAAAAATAAAAAAATAAAAAAATAAAAAAATAAAAAAATAAAAAAAAACGTTGAAAAAAAGAAAACTCCTCCCTACCCGTATCCCAGTCAGCGGTCCCAGGACAGGCTCTGATTGGCTGAGCTCGGATCATGTGCTAGCCCTGCACCAATCACTATAACCGGAGGAATCAATGCTCTGATTGGCCAAGCCTGGTACCATACACAACACTGATGCCAGAGAGGTGGGTCAGTGCTCCTACGTTAGCAATCAGGGTGAGGGTAAGGACTAGACCAGGGGTTCTCAATGGGAACTGATTCTGCTGACCCAGTGAACATTTGGCAATATCTGGAGACCTCTTTGGTTGTCATGACAGGGCAGGAGGGAACGCTATTGTGCCTCGTGGGTAGAAAGCTGCTCAGTGTCCTACAATGCACAGGACGGTCCTCATCAAAAAGAATGATGCCAACTGGGCGTTGGACAGGCCAACAGAAAACTAGTACAGGTCGGTCCTCAAGGTCAGGTCAGCAACAGTCTTGTTCAGACCGGCAACCTGAGGCCAGAGAGGGGCTGTGATCCACTGAAAGTTAATCACCAGGATTCAGAAAGCCTGAGATCTGGGTTGTTTCAGTTGTAGTCAAGTACACATGATAAGGCACGGAAGTTTACCATTTTATAGTAAAATGGATGTGACAACGATGTAACAACGATGTGAGAGGATTAGATGGGTGAAGCTGTGTGCCTAGCATGTTGTATGGGTGTCTGTGACTGCCCTCTTTTTGGGGAGCTCTCCCAGGGTTTGGGGAGCAAACGTTTGTGGACTAAGTGAATGAAAGCCGTTTGTTTTTCCAGCACTGTCCATCTACGCCCTGCTGCTCTTTGAGATCGAGACAGGTGCATCCGCTGCCTCCATCCTCGGAGTGGGTGCTCTGGTCCTGGTGGCAGCACTGACCCACACCCTGGTCCGAGCTGCCCGGGCCACCCGCCGTGGCCTCCACGAACTGTCCCCACCACACTTTGAAGATGATCCTGTCCGTCCTGCTGAAGTCTCCAAGGCCAGCCCCAGGGCTCAACCCCAGCAGGGTACCCACCACCGGACCCCCTACTCATCCTTCCCAGAACCTGGGGACCCCGTCAGACCCACGGGTGCTGCTACAGTGCCTACGGCCAAGGGAGGAGGCTGGGAGGGCAGCCTGCCTTTATCCCGCATGCACCGGACACTGTCAGCTGGCAGGGGGCACTGGGAAGGGATCACCCATGAGATGCGCAGCATGCTGGGCCACAGGCCAGGGGGCTCAGGGAAGGACTCCACCCTGGTGTGAACCCAGGGACCAGGGACAGAGACCTGGGATCAGGCAGCAGGAAGAGGATTCTGTAAAGATAAGTCTAGGCTCAGCCATAGTAGCAGTATGACTTGATTTCTCAGTTCACAGCATCCCTGGTTTTTGTCATGAAGGTTGCTTCATGGCACAAAATGGCTGCCAGGGCTCCAGCCTTCATCTCCTCTCAGAGGGAAAGGCAGAGGCCAGGGCAGGATCGGTATCTTCTGGAAATCTCCCCGGGAAGCCTGGGGTCCCTCCTGTTTATACCTCACTGGCGAGAACAGTCACGTGGCCACATCTCGCGGCAGGGGAGGCTGGGAAATGTAGCTATCCAGATGTTATAGGCAGGAGGGAGGGTTGGGCTTATGCCGTGGTTCTCTAAATGTCTCCATCCATTTTACAGATGAGGAAACCGAGGTCCACAGAGGGGCAGTGACTCACCAGGAGTCCCATGGCCAGTACTGAGCGTCAGAGGCAGGATTTGAACCTGGGTTCTGTAACCCCCATGCTGCTGACAGTGCAAGTCTCAGACTCTGCAACGTCTTCCGGGCTGTGAGCATTTGAAATCTGTGTGTGCTGAGCTCAGAGCAACCCAGGGCCACGGGTAAACCTGAGGGGCTGGACCCAGACTTCTGGCTGTGGCAGAGACTTCGCTGCTCTGTGTCTCACTTTCCTTGTCTATAAAATGGGGACAGAAGCAGCTTCTTCTCCTAGGGTTCCTGTGAGACTCGGTGTAAGCCATTCCAGGTGCCTGTGCACAGTAGGTCCTCCACGCATGTCAACCTGTGCCATTGTCAGTCGGGTGGGGTGCGTGGTGGCAGGAAAAGGCGGGGTCGATGACCACTTTCTGGGGCTCACGAAACTGACAAGGCTTGGAGTGGATAACTCAGAGCCCTCAGGGTCTCCAGAGGCCCTGGCCCTGCCCCCTCCCGTTCTGCACGACCCTCAAATAAACTCCAACCCTCACTATCTCCTTTGTCACTTGAGCCACATCCAAACATGCTGTGTGGCCAAGCCCAGGCCCAGGGTGATGGATGGAGTGAGAGGAGTGGGGGTGAGGAGGCAGAAGTGGGGAGCAAGGGTATGTTCCTTGTAGACCTCAGTCAGGGACCCAGGTCCCACAAATCCTCATGTATGTAAATTTCACCGGGGGTGGGGGGATGGATGCCTGGCCTTCATCCCGACCCCAAATGGACAGATATCCCCAGAATTCTCCCAGTATGTCCCTTCCTGGACCACAGAGGTACTCCAAGGCTCGCGGAGTAGAGGTGACTCAGCCACATAGTGGCTCAAAGCCCCCCTAGGACCCTTTCCAAAGGTCAGAGAGGTGACAGCACCCAGCAGTGGCGACGGGGGGTGGGGGGGTGGGGGGCGGTTAGTCTCCAAGCGTGACCCTGGCAGGGACCCTGCTGATCAGATATACCCAGACCCAGGTGGCCCACTGTCTCCGGCTGCCACCTCCCAGAGCCACCAGGAAGCTGCACAGAACACCTCCTTGCTGGGGGAGTGGAGAGAGAACACACACGAACATTCCACAGGGTGCCTGACATGTGGGGTAGCCAGTAACATAGGTTCTCGGGGAGCATGATAAATATCAGTGAAGATAAAACCAGAATAAATGTTGGGGCCCCTGACAGGCTGTCAGTAGAGCATGTGACTCTTGATCTTGGAGTCATGAGTTCAAGCCCCACGTTGGGCATAGAGCTTACTTTAAAAAACAAACAAACAAAAGAATAAGTGTCCCATCCTTCTCACAAGCCTGGTGCTGCGGGCACATGCCAGGCACTTTCCTGGCCTCGGTGAATCTTCAGGACAACCCCACTTACAGATGGGAAGACCGAGGCCCAGGCTGTGAGGCTACGTGGTGGCGATGGCTGGAAGTTCACAGTGGGCTCCAGGCCAGAGCAGGTGACCGAGAAACCCTGGAAACTGCGGTTTCGGAGAATCCCCTGGAATGGGGCAGGCCCCGAGGGCTCCGAGAGGGTGGGAGAGGAGCAGAGGAGGGAGGACCACAGCTGTCTGCCAGGGAGGAGTGCCTCATCTCCTGCAGCGGGCAGGGGAACCAGAAGCTGGACCCCCTCAGCCTTGTCCCCAGGGCAAGGACCGGGGTGTGGGTGCAAAATTGGAGGCCTAAAAGAATTGAAAACAGGGATTCCAACAAACTCTTTCGCAAACACGTTCACGGCAGCACTAGTCACAAAAGGTAGAAACAACCCAAATGTCCCTCAACAGGTAAGTGGGCAAAAAAATATGATCGATCCATACAATGGAATATTTACTCAGCCATAAAAAGGGACGAAGCATTGACACAGCACTGCAAGGTGGATGACCGTGAAAACATCACGCTGAGGGAAAGAAGTCAGACACAAAAGGCCACGCAGTGTGTGATTCCATGCATAGGAAACGTCCAGAGCAGACAGATCTGTAGAGACAGACGAGTGGTTGGAGGAAGAGAATGCTGCTAACTGCTCGTGAGGACAGGGTTTCCTTTCCGGGTGATAGAAATGTTCTGGAACTAGGAGCGCCTGGGTGGCTCAGTCGGTTAAGCGTCTGACTTTAGCTCAGGTCATGATCTCTCAGTTCATGAGTTCGAGCCCCGCCTCGGGCTCTGTGCTGACAGCTCGCAGCCTGGAGCCCGCTTCGGATTCTGTGTCTCCCACTATCTCTGCCCCTCCCCCGCTCACATTCTGTCTCTCTCTCTCAAAAAATAAATAAACATTAAAAAAGAAAAAAAAAAGAAATGTTCTAGAACTAGACAGTGGTGACGGCTGCATGATCTTGTCAGTGCACAAAATGCTACTGAATTGTCCGCTTTCAAATGGCGAGTTCTGTGTGATGTGAATTTCACCCCAATTAAAAAATAATTAAGGAGGCACTTGCTCTCAGGCCTCCTGCGGGAGCAGATGGGCCTCTGAACTAAAACGAGCTCCTTGAATGTTGCACCCCACGAGCTCGTGAGCCTCATCCCAGTCTGACCCCTGCTCATCCTCTTGGGAAGCTATGCAAGGTTCCGGCTCAGAAGGCCAGCTGGGAACAATGCCCATAGCCCGGCCGAAATGTGCCCCCCTTGCCAGTCGTGCCCTGGAAGGGGCGCCAAGCGTCCTCGTATCTCAGCCGGAATCAGGTTGTCCCGGGGCTGGAACCAGATGCTCAGGTTGCTCGGTGTCCTGGGTACCCGATAAGGGTTTGGTGCTCCAGGAACTGGGACAGATCTGGCCCAGCGAACAGTCATGCAGCCTGCAACCTCAGTTTCCTTCTTTATAAAATCAGGTAACCTTGGGGGCGCCTGAGTGGCTCAGTCAATTAAGCAGCCAACTTCGGCTTGGGTCATGATGTCGCGGTTCGTGGGTTCGAGCCCCGCGTCAGGCTCTGTGCTGATAGCTCGGAGCCTGGAGCCTGCTTCGGATTCTGCGTCTCCCTCTCTCTCTCTGCCCTTCCCCCGCTCGTGCTCTGTTTCTCTCTCTCTCTCTCAAAATCAAATAAGCATTAACACAATTTTTTTTTTTTAATAAAATCAGGTAACCTCCACTCCACCAAACAGCTGTGAGGACCAAATCAAAAAGGGTATCGATGTCTCTATTCATTTCACAGACCACGCAAACAAAAGCAGTGGTTGGCATCCCGGTGGGACTTGGCGTGTGGACAACGTCTCTCAAAGACGTAGCCTTGGATTGGGATCCTCAGAATCACACCTTGAGATGATTTGGGGGATGTGGTTTGCTTATGTGGGAGGTTACACCAGGAAGTCCCAGAGCCCGTCAAGGGCACCAATGAGGACACAGTGCCCAGGGTGGGGGGTGGGGGGGCAACCAGGGTTCCCTCCTGCTGGGGAACTCTGGCAGACAGCCTAGAGCACACCCAGCAGAGTGGTCCCAACACAAGGGATCAGGGCTGCGGTCCTTATCCTCTGACCACCATCAGGCATTGCTTAGAGAGAGATTAACCCCTCATACTTCTGGTCTTCCCTACGCACCAGCTGGACACCTGTGGCCACACAAACCCCAGGCAAGGTTGCGGATAATTGCTGCGAATGACATTCATCATGTGGAGAGGAACATGGATGGGATGGATGGGGGGGGGGGGGCACAGACAGCATCTGCTTGAGCTGTGTTGCATTTTTGCAACAGTAGGCATGAGTGGGGTGGGGGAGGGATACCGAAAGCACTTAACCACGCTATCTCTGGATGAGAAGAACTATTGATGTTTAGATGCCCACCATGTGCCAAACACCATGCCTGACTCACACAGGCATCACTGTTGTTGTCCCCTTGAGGCAGCAACCGGTCTCCCTCCTTCACTTCTGCACACGCAATCTACTAAAAGTGGCAGAGCGCAGCTGGCGTCCTCTGTGCTGGTGACATTTAGAATGGAAGGCCAGAGGCCACCTTGAAGGAAATGGCTCAGCACAACAAGGGGCGTATCCCCCCTCCCCCACACACACACAAAAAAACAATTTATGAGCATATTATTTTTTAATGTTTCTTTCTTTAGTTTTGAGAGAGAGTGAGTGCAAGTGGGGGAGGGGCAGGGAGAGAGGGAGACACAGAATCTGAAGTGGGCTCCGGGCTCCGAGCTGTCAGCACAGCCCGACGCGGGCCTCGAACCCACGCACCGTGAGATCATGACCTGAGCCGAAGTCGGACAGTGCCAAGTGTTGGTGAAGACACGGAGTCACTGGAACTCTCATTCCTTGTGAGTGAGGGGGTGCGTTGGTCCCAAGAGCCTCGGACATCTGCTTGGCTGTATCTGCTGAAGATGAACCCAGGCTTCGCCTACCACCCCCACAATCTCCACTCAGGGCATTTGCACAACGGGAATGAGTGTGTTCCTCAAGAGACGCGTACAACAGTGCTCGGAGCAGTTTTCCTCAGTGGCCACGAATGAGAGACAACCCACGTGCTCATCAACAGGTGACCAGACTGATACATCCATACCATGAACTCTAGCAATGAAATTTCAGCTCAGGTCATGATCTCCCGGTTCATGGGTTCGATCCCTGGGTCAGGTAAGGTTAAGGACCTTTGAGAGGTAAGGACCATTGAGATTCCCATTGGAAAGATGGAGAAACTGAGGTATAGAGAGGTTAAGCCACAGCTCAGGGTCACCAGCTAGTGAGCAGTGCAGCTGGGACCTCATCTTGCCCTGTGACGCCTCAGTCTCAGTGCCTGGGCAGGAAGGATAAAGCTTTGGCTCCCTTCTCTGTAGCCCACGATGTGAGCTCAGTCATAGCAGTCAGGATCGATGTGGCCCAAGTCAGGAGTGGGTGGGTGGGCTCCATGGCGATTCTCCTGGACCTTCCCCAGGCTGTCCTGAGGCCCTGTGGGGCCCAGAGGGTTGGGATTTTGCAGGGTCATTGGCCTAGCAATGACAGCAAGCCCAGTTGGATCCTAGACCAGGACGGCTCATCTGGGGGGCCCCTGGTCACCCGCAGATGCCCTGGAAAGTGATCTGAAGCTGGTTTCAGGGTGGCCAAGAAGGCGACCAGGGAGAACAAACAGCCTTTACTTCCCGGGCAGATCAGATTCCACGGCCGGCGCCACAGCAGCCTGGGCGGGACCTGGCAGGTGCTGTCTGTGCATAGAGAGGGGAGAGGTGGGGAGATGTCTTCGACCAAAGGCCTAGTTTTCCCAAGGCAGCTGAAGTGTATGGGGGAGGGGGCACATTTTACGGTTTCCCCTCGCCCACCTCTCCGGGACAGCTTGCTGTCTCTCCCCTCAGATCCCCAGGACAGGGGGTACAAGTGGGTGGTACAGGGGCGCCTGGGTGGCTCGTTCGGCTAAACCTCCGGCTTCAGCTCAGATCATGATCTCGCCGTTCGTGGGTTCAAACCCCGCGTCGGGCTCTGTGCTGACAGCTCAGAGCCTGGAGCCTGCTTCCGAATCTGTGTCTCCCTGTCTCTCTGCCCCTCCCGACTCGCACTCGGTTTCTCTCTCTGTCTCAAAAATAAACATTAAAAAAAAGTTATTTTAAAAAAAGTGGGTGGCACAACCCTTCTGGGGGCCCAGTGGGGCGCGTTCTGACCGATGACCCGTGAGCAGAACTTTGACAAAGGCACTTCCAGGCCCGGGCATTTAACTGATGGTGCAAGAGCTTTTGGAGTCCGTCCCCCACTGTCACCAGGGGATGGTGGCAGCCCCTTCAGGCGGATTTCAGGCACTGTGACCAGCCGAGTCTGGGGCTGCTCTGCCATGGGCCCGTGGGATGAATGAAAACTAAGCCTTGGCCTTTCGAAGCCACAGAGATCTGGGGATGTTCCTGACCGCAACAGGACCTGGGCCACCCGGAAGCTGTGGGGACCTAGGGAAGACAGAGCATTAAAGGAAGGAGCACGGATGTGGGAGAAAAATGGTGTTAGTCTGGGGCTATTCGTTTAACAAATGGGTCCAGCCTATTCTTCACGGATTCCGTATTTGTGAGTTCTACTGGCTGAAATTCACTTGTACCCCACCCCCCAGCCAATACTTGCGGCATTTTGCGGCCATTCAAGGACACGCACAGACCGGGGGGGGGGGGGAATCACTGGGGGACCCATTCCCAGCTGAGGCGGAACGTGGTGACACTCTGGCGTCTTGTTTCACCCCTCAGACCGTAAACAGGTGGCCTTTTTGTGGTCTACCAAGTGGCAGGTTTTTCACATCGTTGTGCTTTTTCATCGGCAACTTTGTTGTTTAAGAAAGCCCCCAAGGAGCCTGATCGGTGCCTCGGACTTGGCTCAGGTCACAACCTCATGGTTGGGGGGTTAAAGCCCTGCACTTGGCTCTGCGCTGTCAGGGCAGAGGCAGCTTGGGAATCTCTCTCCCCCTCTGTCTCTGCCTTTCCCCGCCCCCTCAAAATAAATAAAAATAAAAATAAAAATGTCCCCACGTGTAGTGCTTCGTGCTACCTAATGTCCCCACACGCAAGAAGGCAGGGATGTGCCTCCTGGAGAAAATGTGTGGGCTAGATGAACTTTGTTCAGGCGTAAGTTAACAGCGCTATCGGCCGGAAGTTCAACATTAACTAATCAGCGGTATGTATTAAACACGGGGTCTTGAAAGACACACAAAACAAGGCCCGGTACCGATTGCTTGACAAAAATGTGACCAAAGGCTGGTAGGAACCCCCCACGGAATCCGGTACTCCCTAACTCAGTTTTCGCTGTGACATTAAGGGACCTAACTACCGCCAATAATGAGAATGGACGGGGGGCGCCTGGGTGGCGCAGTCGGTTAAGCGTCCGACTTCAGCCAGGTCACGATCTCGCACTCCGTGAGTTCGAGCCCCGCGTCAGGCTCTGGGCTGATGGCTCGGAGCCTGGAGCCTGTTTCCGATTCTGTGTCTCCCTCTCTCTCTGCCCCTCCCCCGTTCATGCTCTGTCTCTCTCTGTCCCAAAAATAAATAAAAAACGTTGAAAAAAAAATTAAAAAAAAAAAAAAAAAAAAAAAGAATGGACGGAACGTACCCGTCACCCGGCAGAGGAAAAGAGACACGTAGAGCAGCTCGAAAGTTCAGACAGCAGGCCCTGGGTTCAGATCCCAGCTGTGACCTTAGCGGCCCCTGCCTCAGTTTCCCGCTCCGTAAAACGCGACAAAACCGGGGCTTCCCACCGGGGTGCGGGAAGACTGAAAGAGACGCTGCGCATCAGGTGTTGGGGCTGAGGTCCCCGCAATATAAACGTGACTGAAACGATTATTCGCGTTTTGCACAATGCTGGAGGGGCGGACCAGGTCTTCTCTGTGACCTATGTCCCTGGCTCAGGCACTCGCGGAGCCTGATTCCCCCTCTGTAGAAGGCGAGTGGTGGCAGCGCCGCCTTAGATGTCCTGCACTGGGGGCACCTCCGCCCCCTGGCTCGTGCCGCGCGTGCGTAGTGAACACCTTGAGCCACAGAGGACCGGCGGCCGGGATCAGGACTCCAGACGGCGAGCGCAGGGCGGTGTTTATTGCCAGGAGGACGCCCGCGTGGCCTCCAGGCACCAGAGTTTTGACACAAATGACTTGAAGGCACTGGTTTCCGTCCAGCCCCCACCCCTGCCCTGCAGGGCCCAGTGGCGATGGACCCCATCACCGAGAGGGCCGGTCCTGCTCCCTTCTCCAGGGCTGTCGCTCCGCTGCGTGGCTGAGGGTCTAAAATGCCCTGCGCCACTGAGATTCCCAAGATGCTGTGGGGCGGGGTGGCTGCCAGTCCCGGGTGTCCGGCAGGGGGGGCTCTTCCCTGGGGCTGACCAAGGGCTACGAGACGCTGGGGGGCAGGCGCGCAGCCGCAGTCTTCTCCACCACAAAGCCGTAGTTATACTGGGGAGGCGGAGCGAGGAGAGCACAGAGTGAGTGAGGGGGTGGAAACGACTAGGGACTCAGCGGCGATCTCCAGCCTTTGGGAGACAGGGTGTGGCTGGGGGAGCCTGGGGCGACGGGAAGGGAGGGGAGAACCCCCCACCCCCCACCCCAGCATGCCACCCTGGGCCCTGCACCCACCTCCTCCTCAATATCCGCCAGTGACTTGATGGTCAGATCGGCAAAGGCAGAGAAGGCCTGGCGGGCAGAGGCAGATCAGTCCCGGGCGGGGACCCTAACCTGGAACCCCCATTCCTTGAACCTCAAGGAGGGTCTCCCTCAGTATTGGCCTGAACATCCCCTCACCCTTCCTGCCACAGCCTGGGGCCACCAGTATCCAGTTGTCCCTCCTGATGCCCCATTCCGAGCCTGAGACCCTCCAGCTTCCTCCAACCCAGGAACATGGACCTCTGTGCTGGGGCACTGGAGGCACGGATGACCCTCCCTGCCACTGACAGGGGCAGACCCAGGTGCCCCCAGCGCCCAGCGTAGACTCACCAGGGGGCCACAGCTCTTGCCCTCAAATCGCGGGTGCAGTGTGAAGGGAACACCATCCATGGCTGAGGAGAGTGAGTGAGGACAGAGGCTGAGGCACAGGAGACTTGAGGCCTGCCTGCCGCCCACCCTAAGCAGAGAGGCTCACGCCATCCCCACCCCCCAATCTCTACAAAATGGGGGAGGCCCAGGCCTGGTTCCAACCCTGGTTCCACCCCTTCCTGGCTATTCAACCTTGGGTAAGTCTTGCCCTCACCCCCCCACCCCCAACTCCCGTGCCTCAGTTTTTTGCTCTGTGCTCACCTGAGATGCCATAGAGGTTGGAGGCCTCGTAGATGGAGTCGCTCCTCCGCAGAGTAGATGCCCGAGAGCCAACCCGGGACAGGGTCCGCTCTGGAAAGCCGCCCTTGCTGGTGGAGGCAGGACAGCACAGGTCAGGCCTAACTCCCCCCATGGCCGCCCCCTTCCCAAGCCTGAGGACTCACCTGGGCTGGGCAGGTGGGTCCAGGGAGAGGCCCCGCATGTCCCGGCTGAGAGCTCGGGGCTTGGGCACCGGCCTGGGGGCCTTGGCCTTCTTGCACCAAATGGCAAAGCCTCCCATGTCCCTAGAAGGAGAGAGAAGTAGGGAGGGGTCCTAGCCTGATGGGGTGACCCCAGCCCTCTGGGGGATTTTCCTTTCAGCATCGCAGCCCGCACCCTGAGCAACATCCTAGCTAATATTGCTGGGTCAGATCACCACAGTGTGCGTTTCAGACCCATCAACTCACTCTTCACAAGAACCCTACAAGATTGATACAATTACCCCTGTTTTAGCATGCGGAAATTGAGGGGGTGCCTGAGTGGCTCAGCCGGTTAAGCATCGGACTCTTGAGTTCAGCTCCGGTCCCGATCTCATGGTGCGTGAGATCGAGCCCCACGTGGGGCTTTGAGCCGACAGCACAGAGCCTGCTTGGGATTCTCCTTTCCCCTCTCTCTGCCCCTCCTCCCTCTCCAGATAACATAAATAAGTAAGGAGACTTTAACACGTGGAAATTGAGGCACAGGTAAGCAGTAGAAGGCACAGGAGAAGGCCTGGGTGGCTCAGTCGGTTAAGCATCCAGCTGCTGGTTTCAGCTCAGGTCATGATCTCAACAGTTCATGTGGGGTTGGAGCCCCAGGTCGGTTTGCGGGGACTGCTTGGGATTCTCTCCTTCGCTCTCTGCCCCTCCCTCTCCCCCTCATGCACTCTCTCTCTCTCTCTCTCGAAACAAACTTAAAAAAAAATTTTTTTTTTCAACATTTATTTATTTTTGGGACAGAGAGAGACAGAGCATGAACGGGGGAGGGGCAGACAGAGAGGGAGACACAGAACCGGAAGCAGGCTCCAGGCTCCGAGCCGTCAGCCCAGAGCCCGACGCGGGGCTCGAACTCACGGACCGCGAGATCGTGACCTGGCTGAAGTCGGACGCCCAACCGACTGCGCCACCCAGGCGCCCCCAAAATTTTTTTAAAAAGGCAGCACAGGAGGCCTCAGGAGACTCCCTGAGGGTCAGCAGGGCAGATATGGGACTTGGAGGGCAAGGGAGGAGGCCAGAGGTGGGGGGAGGGCAAGGGGGGGGCCCTACCCTACTCGCAGGTATCCAGGCACCGTCTTGGTCTTCCCACTCAGCCGGACATCAAACACAGCTGTGTCTGCAGCCCCCAGGGGCACCAGCTTCATACACATGCGTTTCTTCTTGGACACAGAGGCCTCTGGGAGTGGGGGGTGGGGGGCAAGGGAGCGAGAAGAGGGAAGCAGCAGAGAAGGGACCCAGAGATGGCTCCAGGACGACGCTTGCCAGGGTGCTATTTAAGGCAGCTACCTGGATAGCTTTAGGTCAGTGGTTGAGTCATGAATGGTACAGCCGTAGGAGGGGACTCCATGTAGCCTTTAGGAGCCATTGGGGCAGGCTTATCTTTGGTGACATGGAGCAGCATTCATGGGGTGACCGTGCACACCTATGGCAAGGGTGGGTAGCTGTGGACTCGGATGGAACTGAGTGCCCATCCTGGCCCGGCCAACCTCACTTTTCCTTAGTCCTCTAATCCAGGGGTCAGCAAACTCTGGCCCGTGAGCCAAAAGACGCCAAGATCTGCTTTTGCACAGCTAAGAATGTTTTTCACATTTTTAAAGGATTATGGAGGGAAAAGGCAACAGACACTATCTGGCCTGCAAAGCCTAAAATATTTACTATCTGGACCTGTACATAAAATGCTTGCCCCATGAGTTCGAGCCCCGCGTCAGGCTCTGGGCTGATGGCTCGGAGCCTGGAGCCTGCTTCCGATTCTGTGTCTCCCTCTCTCTCTGCCCCTCCCCCGTTCATGCTCTGTCTCTCTCTGTCTCAAAAATAAATAAATGTTAAAAATTAAAAATAAATAAATAAATAAATAAATAAATAAAATAAAATGCTTGCCGACTCTAATATCAATAGATATACCCTGAGAGTCAAATACACATGACAAGGGGTGCTTGGGTGGCTCAGTCGGTTAAGCGTCCGACTTCGGCTCAGGTCATGATCTCATGGTTTGTGAGTTCGAGCCCCGTGTGGGGCTCTGTGCTGACAGCTTGGAGCCTGGAGCCGGCTTCAGATTCTGTGTCTTCCTTTCTCTCTGCCCCTCCCCTGCTAGTTTCCTGTCTCTCTCTCTCAAAAATAAAAGATAAAAATAAAAAATAAAAAAACCAAATACACATGACAAGACACAGTGAGAGGCAGGGAGAGCCAGGTGGCTGGAAAGCAGGGTGGTCAGGGCTGGAAGGGCAGCACCAGGGCTATAGGAGTCAGAAGGGGCGGGGACTAAACAGAGACCTGAGGGAGAATCAAGCATTAACTAGCCCAAGAGTCGAAGACAGGTGCTCCAGGCAGAGGAAACTGTGTGCAAAAGCCTGGAAATGATGGGGCGCCTGGGTGGCTCAGTTGGTTAAGCGGCCGACTTCGGCTCAGGTCATGATCTTGCGGTCCGTGAGTTCAAGCCCCGCGTCGGGCTCTGTGCTGACAGCTCAGAGCCTGGAGCCTGTTTCAGATTCTGTGTCTCTCTCTCTCTCTGACCCTCCCCCGTTCATGCTTTGTCTCTCTCTGTCTCAAAAATAAATAAACGTTAAAAAAAAAAAATTAAAAAAAAAAAAAGCCTGGAAATGAAAAGGCGTGGAAATGGCGAGGGTTCTACTTGGCTACCAGTTAAGAAGATATAGCAGGAACAGTAATAAAACATGTCATGACTCTTACTCTGGGACAAAGGCTGTGCCAATGGCACATTTTTACGCAGGGCAGGGCATGTGGCCCCGCCCTGGAACAGAGCTCGACGCCTCAGCCGGCTCTGTCATTACCCAGTGCATCTAGTGGGCAGTCGAGGCTCGGAAAACAAGTGCCTGTCGTCCCTCCGCCCCTCCCTGGTCCTGCCCACAGGGACCCGAACGCGGCCCCCCACCCCGCCCCCAGTCTCGGACGCGGGCCTCACTGGAGTCCAGGGGGTCGCAGACCGGGGAAAAGCCCGGTGGGAGGGGGCTCTTGTCCACCAGGACCTGGATATCGGTCACCACATTTTCCTGCGGATTCTGAGGGAGGAAGGGGAGGACACAGCGACAGTCATGCTGCAGCAGGAACAGCGCCCCTGGCGGAGGGTCCCGCAAATGGATGGGGGAGTGGGCTGACCCCGGGGATTCCGAAGGTGGGCGCCCCTTACCTCTAGGCTGCCCAAAGAATTGAAGCACAGAAAGTAGCCAGACTTCTGCGCGAAGCTCTTGCCGAAGTTGGCGGGCGTCCCTTCCACGGTGCAGGAGATCTACGATGTGGACGGGAGTCAGCGCCAGGCTCCTACCCCGACGCGGCCGCCTGTGCCCCCACTTGATCCCGTGCCCCCACTTGATCCCCGGCCCCCGACGTCGCTCACCGCACTGAATCCCCGTGGCGGAGGCGCCGAAGCCGACGACCAGACCAGGCCAGCCAGCGGCGCCGTGTCGGTTCCGGGTCCTGGATCCATCCTCTGAGCCCAGAGCCGAAGGCCAGGACGGACTCAGATGTCCGAGCCGACGACCCGCGGCCGGGTTAGGGCAGGAGTCTGAACTACAACTCCCAGAAGACCGTGCGAAGGCGGGGCGGGGAAGGGGGCTGTCTGCGCGTGCCTGGAAGACGGCTAACCAATCGCGTGGGAACATGAAGCCACGCCCCCGTGCACCGCGCAGGCGCACATGAGCGACGTTTGCGGAAAATCGTCTCGTCTCCTTCTCACGCCCAGCGACTTCCTCCAGAAGTGTTTCTACTCAGCGCCGAGGTCTTGCCTGCCCCAAACCAGAACTACCCTCCCCAGAATTCCTTGCGGTATCGGCTTCTCCAGGGACACGTTTGGACATTTAGGGAAGAGATTTGAAAAACTGTAATTGTAGTTCTAGGAAGTCATCCCAAAGGAAACGTCCATGGGTTATGCAGCTATTAGTTTAAATAACAAAAAGTACGGACCACCGTGAACCATGAAATCGTGTGTAACTTGAGGAGTTGTTCATGTTACCGGTGGGAGATTCTGCACTGTGTGAATGGAGATCTCGGTTCTTGGATTCCCCACGAAAGAATAACCTGAGGATCCGCGCTTGAATAAGGACAGCTAGAAGGAAGGCAGCAAGCACAAAGAAGCTTTTTAAGAACCGTACACTTTCAAGGTAGGAGAGCGGGCAGGCCCAGAGATGGCAACTGCCAAGAGGCTAGGGGTGTCTTTTCTTTTTCTGTTTGTGGGTCCTAGCTAGGGTGGTTTCCAATCATCTAAGGGACTCCTCCTATTTATTGGGAGGGGAAGTTTGGGGCCCTACAAGTTTCTTGCCGGAAGTGTCATGGCCACCTTCCCCCCAGAAGGGTAGCGGGTGGGGGTCGAAACCGCAATGTAAATATATTAGAATGAACATAGGCAATCACCCTGCGGTAGAGGTTGGAGAGGAGACCGCAGGTTCTGCACCTGTGGTTCTTGGTTGGCTAACCTTGGTGGAAGCCACAAGGCCAAGATGTTGAAAGCCACAAAGTCAAAATGTTGTGCCCCCAGGCTTCTAATGTGTGACCAATGTTTCACAGCCCTTGCCCCCAGCTCAGGTCTAACTAACTGCCTATTCCATCATTCCCAGACACAATTAGGTTTTTTAAATGAGATATAAAGTATTTAATGCGGTAACATGCTTTTACACCCCTCTGGGGGGAAAATACGAAAAATTAGGGAACAAGGTATTATCTACTCTAACATATTTTTCAGTTTTCTGCAATATCACGGGTTGGCCCACTGTCTGGTTTTTGTATGCATAAATGATTGAAAGGAGGGAAAAAAAAAATAAAGAGTATTTAGTGACGTGTGAAAAGTATGCAACATTTGAATGTCGATGCCCATAAGAAACAAACATCTTGGAAAAGATGACCCAATAATGAGACACAGGAGTGAACTAACCATGGGCTCCCCTAGAAATACCCCATTTTCCTAGTACTTACGAGGAATGTGGGTTCAAAACCTGGAGAGTTCCCTGGGTGAAATTTGAAACTGGACCCCACACTCAGAGGGCAAGGAGAAAGAAGTCAACTACTCTAGATTGGTAGAGGGCAGGGTTTTTGTTGTTGTTGTTGTTTCGTTTTGTTTTAAGTTGTTTTTGTTTTTTGAGAGGCAGAGAGAGAGAATTCCTGCCCATGAACATGCAGAAGAGGGAGGGAGGGAGAGAGGGAGGGAGGGAGGGAGTGAGTCCCAAGCAGGCTCCACACTGTCAGCACAGAGCCTGGTGCGGGGCTCGAACCCATGAGGTGTGAGGTCATGACCCGAGACAAAGTCAGCCACAACTAACTGAGCCACCCAGGCGCCCCGGGAGGTGGTAGTCCCTTAATAAGGAGGGGATTTACACAGGAGGCTAGTCTTCAGTGGCTGCAAGACAAGTAGATCTCCTTACCGCCCCCCCCCCCCCCCGAATCTTAAAAGTTCATATAAAGGCCTTAACTGGGTTCAGTCACATACAGTGTCCGGAAAGGGTCAACAACACCTTACTCTCTCAAGGCAGATCCTTGAAAATAGCTCTCACTGTGGGAATGGTGAGCAGAACATACATTCCAAGGACAGGGGAGGGGGTTAGGAGCCTCGATTGCCTGGTTCCACCTCAAGGGTCAACTGGCAATCACATCCTCTTGGTGACCTCCTCTAACCCTCCACCCCTCATGACCAACTCTTACAGTCCTACACTTCCCCAAACCACAGATTTATTAAGTCCCTTAGGATAGGGGTGGGATCATTCAGGGCATTCACTTGTGTGTCTTCATCTGCTTTAACAAAGATGATACATTGATAGACTCATCAGATATGAACACACAACATTCTGCTCGGATAATGGCACAGGTGCCTCTTTGCAAGGCAGTCATACCCAAGGCCATTCTAATCTGGAGGACAGATTTTCTCATTAGAGACATTTCAGTGTTCAATAGGACAGGCTTTGTCGGGTAAATTTAGTAAGGGCTTCTATGCCTGCTAGAACTTCCTTCAGGCCAGTGGAGGGAACAAACATGGCAGCTGAGGGGTCATACCAGTGGAAAACAACGTGCCCTTCTGGCCTTACGGACAGAGAGGTTGATAACTTTGGTTACTGTGGGTCAGAGTTTGGGGAAAACCCAGGGGGTAGCGGCCCCACCACCCAGGAGGAAGCCGAGCCAAAGATCTGTGCCGCACACCCCCTGGGTCCCATCTGGAATTACCCGGTCGATACCTGGGTGGCATAACAGTGCCAAACCAGTCGGGATCCTTCAGAGTGACAGAATGACTCCATCCCAGGTCTCTGCTACACTTGGTTTGATTCTGTTCAGAGTGGTGTTTTTCTGTTCCCGAGCCCACGAGTGCTCCACTGTCTCTAACCCAGGGTAAGCCACATTGAAGCCACACGGGGCCATCCCACATCTGAGCGAAACCACCTAATGGCTCTGAGAGTGGTGTTTTGGGGACCCTTCCGGTCGGCGGTGTGATGGGCTGCCTGTCTGACTGACTTGACAGAAGAACGCCCGTGCCCGGTGTTATTGATAGTGTCAGTAACCAGTCGGGTTTCTGGATCAGTTCTGGTAAGATCCGCTGAATTATGAGCACCTGTCCTCGTTTGTGCTCCCTTAATGTACTGCTCTAATGCCTTCCAATCCCCTCCCTGGAGTAGTTGGGGGGGGGGGGGGAGGCACATCACGGGCTGGGTACACCACGACAATCCTGACAAGCTAAAGGGCAGCCGCCTGCATCCCCAACCGTTTGGACTGTATTCCTTTGCCAGGCACGCAAGTGGGCCCTCTGTAGAAAGGTATTTCCATCAGGTGCCTATCCCGTGAGCGGACACCACGGGAGCAGTAGAAGTCTAAGGTCAAAAAGACAGATACTTCGTAGAAACGTGTATGGGGAACCCTTCTCGTTAACGTGACTGCAGCTAGGGGGCGCCTGGGCGCCGTTAAGCGTCCCAACTCTTGATTTCGGCTGCGGTCCTGATCTCATGGGTTTGTGGAATGGAGCCCCTGCATCGGGCTGACAGTGCGGAGCCTGCTTGGGATTCTCTCTCTCTCTCTCTCTCTCTCTCTCTCTCTCTCTCTCTCTCTCTGCCCCTCCCCAGCTTGCTCTCGCTCCCTCTCTCTCAAAATAAAAAAAAAAAAATTTTTTTTTAAATATGTGACTGTGGCTTCAGGAAGTTGATCAGGTTGTGCACACCATGCAGGTTGGCCGGGGGAGGCAGCACTGTCAGGCGTGGGGAGATGGACGGGGGGCAGGATGTGCTAGACCAGGGTCCCCGTCTTCTCCCCTTTCCCAGTGGGGACTGGGCAGCTCCCCCCGACCCAGGGTGTGAAATAACTCTCCAACCCCGGCTGGATGTCCCATCACACATCTCGTAGATAAATGCCTCTCCCCGGGCGTGGTGGGACTCGGTGTCCTCCTCAGCCCAGCACGTTGATGTACAGGGAGAGTCAGGGCGATAGCTCTCCCCTGAGACTCCCACACCTTTACGATATTGGGTGCTCTGACAGGGGTCCCCAGTCTGGCATATGGGGCAATTGGTTGTTCATCCCAATCCATTAAGCCTGGGACGGTACTTTGGCCACCTGGCCAAGGTGGTTTGACCTGTTGATAATTCCATCTGCTGCTTTAATATTCCATTCTTCCTTTTACCAATCCTGCTGCTTGTGGGTTACACAGGAGGCGGAACCTCCATCCGCTGTAATGTTCTTTTGCTCAGTCTCACACATCATGACTCTTAAACTGCGACCCCAGCCACTTGTCTGTTTGGTGAGGGTATCCACACATCATACTCAGTGTTCTCTAATCCCCTAATGGTGGCAGCCTGGTTTGCGTGGTGACAAGGGAAAGCTTGGGTCAGAGCAGACACAATGACCACACCACCCAAGCCATAGTTAGAACCCTCCCTCAGAGGGAAAGGGCCAATGTAATCAACTTGCCTGTCCCTTACCGGTTGAGAACTCTGATGGATGGCCCCAGACTTTTTTGTCAGTTGCCTTGGGCATTGTTTAGAACACACAGGGCATGATATTACTGCATTAGAGGCGCCTGGGTGGCTCAGCGCCTCGGTGGGGTATTCGACTTCGGCTCAGGTCATGATCTCACAGCTCGTGAGTTCGAGCCCCGCGTCGGGCTCTGTGCTGACAGCTCAGAGCCTGGAGCCTGTCTCGGATTCTGTGTCTCCCTCTCTCTACCCCTCCTCCCTTCATGCTCTGTATCTCTCTGTCTCAAAAAAAACACTTAAAAAATTTTATGATATTACTGCATTAACCAAGTCACTGGTTCTCAGGAGCAATCTGGTATCCTTGGCAATACAGCATCCCACCCAAGTGCTGCTGTGGCCACTCTTCCCCTGCAGCCAATCTGCTTTATCTACCGAAGGGCCGGTTGCCAGGGCTCATACCTGGGCTAGGGCATCAGCTTCCTTGAATGCCAGGGGGGATTCAGCGCCTTACAAGCCCGGATGTGGGAGACAGTGAGGGTGCCTCAGGCTCCTGCAGGTGAACCCAAACGTCTTTCCACACACCCTGGCCCCGCAAAGGCTTACTCATGATCATCCACCTCTCAGCTTTCTGTTGTCCAGGGTTCATCCTTTTAAAACAGCCCCAACTATCGGGGTACCTGGGTGGCTCCGTCGGTTAAGATCCGACTCTTGATTTTGGCTCCGGTCATGATCTCACGGTTTGTGAGTTCGAGCCCCGCATCGCGCTTTGTGCTGACAGCGTGGAGCCTGCTTGGGATTCCCTCCCTCGTGCTCTCTCTCTCTCTCAAAATAAATAAATAAACGTTTAAAAAAATGAAAAATAAATAAAAGAGCCCAACTATCAGCACAGAAGGGTTAACGGCCTGGGCTCCTGTGTGATCACCAGCCAAACGGCTCCGAGGTCAGCCCACTGGCTGCTGTGGTTTGTTCCCGTTTCCACCCAGATGGTGGCAGTGTTGAGCTGAATAGTGGCTGCAGCTCCCGTGGGTAGCTTGCCCCGACTAGACTAGACCCATCTGTATACCAGGCATCAGCAGAAATGTGCCACTCTCCTTACGGGCCTTGGGGCCACCACGGGACCAGGGGTGGGGGCACTTGGAAGATCTAGGTCCTCTACAGGGCCTAGAGGCACCCTCTTTCTGGTGGGCTGGTAGATAGGGTGCTCCAGCACTGTCAGTCGGCTTCCCTTAGTCGAAGCGGGAGTTTGAGCCAGGACAGAGGTGAGTCCGTGGGCCCTATTCTCAACCTGCCCCTTGACAGGCAGGGAAGTTCCTCCCACGACACGCTGTCCCTTCGTGAGAGGTTCAGTGCGAAGGAGCACAGTGTATACACCTGGGAGCTGTTGCTCTTTGGGGCATATCGGATTTCTGCCCCTTCCACGGCCAAGACCAAAGTCCTAGGGCATTCTCTCCTTCTGTCATCTCTGGCACAGCACCCAACCCAGACTCTGTGGAGTCACAGGCACGTCTAACTCAGACAGTAGCCTTGCTTGGGAGCTGCCCAGAGCCTTTGTTGGCTTCATGAGTAGCTTTGCCTTCTCCAAGGCCACTTTTGCCCGGATCCCCAGTCCCACATGGGCCCTCTCTTTACCAGGTGGTATAAGGGACGGAGGAAAACGATGCCAGAGAGGGAATAAAGGTCCTCCTAACCCCTCCAAAGGCCTGCCCCTCTTCCACCTTAGGAGCTGGACCGGCTCGCAACATGTCAATAACAGCTTCTGGGACAATGTGCATCTTACCCAACCAAGTGACTCCCAAAAACTTGATGGCGGTGCCTGGGCCTCGAGTTTCCTGTAGGTTCACCACCCATCCTCCCACTCACGGATGGTTCCAGGAAAGTCTGTAAAGGGTTCTGCAGCAGAGGCAGGTCTTTACATGTCAACATCCTGTCATCAGTGTCACGGGCCCGTTTTCTGATGTGAGGAGAGAGATCGGGGACTGCCGATCTTGGGTTACCATCCTGTGACAGGTGGCGGGGCTGGCAGACAGCCCTGGGAAGCAGCTGCAAGGTCCGCTGTTGTCCCTCCCACGTGAAGGCAAATTGACTTCACGTCTAGTGGCCAGAGGTACACTGGGAAAGGCATTTGGTGAGTCTGGAGCGGCATGATACACAACCGGGACCACGGCCGAGCTGTCTAAGATGGTGGCAATGTCGGGGGACAACGCCTTGTTCAGTTCTCAGCCGTCTGCCATGGGCATCTGTTTTTTCTACCAGCCGTACTGGACCAGTAGGAATCGAAATAGAAGGCGCTGGGGGCAAGGGGCACCATACCAACTTGGTGAAGTTCTTGGACAGCCCCTCAGGCAACTGATCGTTTCACAGCATCACTCTTTCCTGGGGGTGGCTGGCTTACTGGTTCCCAGTTGGTAGTTCCCCTCGGCGCTGGTTTGGTAACTCTAACCCAGAGGCACACTTCACTGTTAGAGGTTCGCAGACTTTGACCTTGTAGGCTGTCCGTGCCCAGGATGTTCTCTGGTACTGGAGAAATAAAAACCTCGCATTCTCATGGGGGAGAACTCTCAATCTGCAGGGTCAAAGAGATCTTCCTGGCCGTAACTGTTTGCCCTCTGTAACCATCGATGGCACTGAAGGAGCTGGAAAACACCTGAGGGTCACCACGTGTTAGAGCACCTCCAGCTCCAGTACCCACCAGAGATGTCAACTTCTGTTTGTTTCTGGGCGACCAGTAAAGAATGAGCTCACTATGGGGCCTCCAAGTGCCCCCACAACCCTCACCTAGAGGTACTCTTGGCCTGCATCCTGTGGCCAGGCTGTGGGAGGCAACCCACCCTGACTAGGCCTGTATCCCCGAGGCCTCTGCTGGAGCAGCGAGGGGCATCAGGGATGGGAGGGTCAGGCTGGACAGATCCGAACCGTTGTTCAGGGTTGAAGGCTTTCCACAGGCCAGCCGGCACAGCACTGGATTGCCGACCGGTCTTTCCAGGTGGGGTCCTAACAGCAATTTGCTTCCAGGTTACCTTTATTGGACCCTCTACTATCAATTGGAATAGTCTTTTGGCTTCTTGGTCTCCCTCTCTGTCTTGGGTCTTTCCCACACCCTCTACCCATTCTCGGGATTTGTCAGTTTCCCCAGATCAGCAGTGGATTGGCCCAGTGTCATAAATGTCTTGTCCCACAGCGCGCCTGGGTGGCTCAGAGGGTTAAGCATACAACTCTTGAGCTCAGGTCGGGTCGTGATCTCACAGTTCATGAGATCGAGGTCCTGGGAGTCTCTCTCTCTCTCTGCCTCTCTCTCCCTCCCTCAAAATAAGTAAGTAAACTTAAAAACTTTATCTTGGCCTACAGCTAGGCTCAGCATGGGTATCACTGTCCCATGGTAGGTTCTGGAAGGGGACCGGAAAATTTTAGCTTTCATTCCTGCGGTGACTGACTGTGGCCCGATCAGGGCCTTCAGAGAGAGGGGTATAAATGTCCTGTCTCCTTCCCAACTCCCTAAGCATTTGCTGTACCTCTCCTACAGATTTCCAGGGCCCCGTGCCCAGGGAGGTCCCCCCCCTCATTTGGCCGAGCCTCCCTGCAGGCTAGAATAATCTAATCTAGAAGGGAGTGAGTACCTGAGTTCCCTGGGCATCACCCAAGTGCTGCCAGAGGGCAGGGAGTGTGCTGGCGGTGCTGCTCGTTTTCTCTGCGTCCTGCCCAGTAAGAGAAATGCCATCGCCCCCCGGATCTCATAGGGGCACCACCCATGCCTGGAGACTTTCCCTGGCCTTTTGCTGGAACTTGGCAGCTATACCTATAAACAGGCCCAGTGGGGGTATATTCGCTCCTTTTTTTTTTTTTTTTTTGTAATGTTTATTTATTTTTGAGAGTGAGAGAGCAGGGGAGGGGCAGAGAGAGGGTAAGAGAGAGAATCCCAAGCAGGTTCCGCACTGTCTGCGCAGAGCCCGGCGGGGGCCTCAAACTCAAACCGTGAGGCCGTGACCTGGGCCCCAAACCACGAGTCGGAAACTTAACAGACTGAGCCACCCAGGCGCCCCCGGAGTATATCCGCTTATCATGTACATTTCCGGAATTGGGGAGCTGCCCCACTGGCTGGGGCCCTCGTTGCTTTCCTTGGTGTTCAGGGTCCCCGACACGCTGCCTGCACCCTCCCAGCGACGCAAAACGGCGTGCTAAGGCTTCCAACTTAAGTATCCTGCCGTCCCACCCCGTCTGCCAGCCCCTAAGCCGGCAGTCGCTGCACATTCTTTTTTTTTTTTTTTCTTTTTTTTTCAACGTTTTTTTTTTATTTATTTTTGGGACAGAGAGAGACAGAGCATGAACGGGGGAGGGGCAGAGAGAGAGGGAGACACAGAATCGGAAACAGGCTCCAGGCTCCGAGCCATCAGCCCAGAGCCTGACGCGGGGCTCGAACTCACGGACCGCGAGATCGTGACCTGGCTGAAGTCGGACGCTTAACCGACTGTGCCACCCAGGCGCCCCCAAAAAAAAATTTTTAATAAGAAAAAGAAGTTTGTTTCTTCAGTGTCCCTACATTATCCTGTCAAGATTGAGCACAAAACGTGGCATCTGGGTGGCTCAGTCGGTTGAGGATCCAACTCTTTTTAAATGAAATGTTTTTATTTATTTATTTTGAGAGGGGGGGAGGGGCAGAGAGAGAAGGAGAGAGAATCCCAAGCAGGCCCTGTGCCATCAGCTCAGACGCAGGGCTTGATCCCAGGAAGCGCAAGATCATGACCTGAGCCACACTGAGAGTCAGATGCTCAAGCGACTGATCCACCCAGGTGCCCCTGAGCATCTGACTCGTGATCTCAGCTCAGGTCTTAATCTCAGGATCGTGAGTTTAAGCCCCATGTTGGGCTCCATGCTGGGTATAGAGGAAGGAAGGAAAGAAGGAAGGAGAGAGAGAGAGGAAGAAAGAAAGAAAGAAAGAAAGAAAGAAAGAAAGAAAGAAAGAAAGGGGGAGGGAGGAAGGAAGAGAGGAAGGAAGGAAGGGAAAGAGGGAGGGAGGAAGGAAGGAAAAGAGAGGAGAGAAGAGAAAAAAGAAAAAGAGGGAAGGAGGGAGGGAGGAAGGAAGGAAGGGGGAGGGAGGGAGGAAAAAGAAAGAAAGAAAAAGAAAAGAAAGGGAGGGAGGAAGGAAGGGAGAAAGAGGAAGGAAGGGAAAGAGGAGAGAAGAGAAAAAAGAGGGAAGGGGGAAGGAGGAAGGAAGGAAGAGGGGGAGGGAGGGAGGAAAAAGAAAAGAAAGGGAGGGAGGGAGGAAGAGAGAGGAAGGAAGGAAGGAAAAGAGAGGAGAGAAGAGAAAAAAGAAAAGAAAAAGAGGGAAGGGGGGAGGAGGGAGGGAGGGAGGGAGGGAGGAAGGAAGGAAGGAAGGAAGGAAGGAAGGAAGGAAGGAAGGAAGGAAAAGATTAACCACAAAAAGAAAAAGTCCTGTTTGTGCTTCTCCCTCCTGCCCAGGATGTGGGCTTAGGCATGGGCTGCACACCCTGACTTCGTTCCACAGGGCACCGCACCGAAAGGGGGCAGAGAGTAACTTCACAGTGGAGACACCTGACGGATGCCACCTCAGCCCGGTGGTCAAGGTCAACATCGTAGTGAAAAGTCACGCTGACGGCATGTGCCCTGGACACAGCGCGCCAAGAAGGACACCTCACCTCTGCGGTCCTCCCCCAAACTGTCACCCCTAGGCCAACCGTGGAAAAACACCAGACAAATCCCAACTGGGGAGCATCTTACAAAACACCTGACCAGTCCTCAAAACTGTCAAGGTCATCAAGAGCAAGAAAGCCCGCAACTGTTTTTCAGCCCAGAAGAGCCTAAGGAGGTGTGGCAACTAAACGTAACCTGGGGTCCGGGGTCCGAAAGAGGACATTAAGAAAAACTGAGGGAGGGGCGCCTGGGTGGCGCAGTCGGTTAAGCGTCCGACTTCAGCCAGGTCACGATCTCGCGGTCCGTGAGTTCGAGCCCCGCGTCGGGCTCTGGGCTGATGGCTCGGAGCCTGGGGCCTGTTTCCGATTCTGTGTCTCCCTCTCTCTCTGCCCCTCCCCCACTCGCACTCTGTCTCTTTCTCTCTCTAAGATAAATAAACATTAGGGGCGCCTGGGTGGCGCAGTCGGTTAAGCGTCCGACTTCAGCCAGGTCACGATCTCGCGGTCCGTGAGTTCGAGCCCCGCGTCAGGCTCTGGGCTGATGGCTCGGAGCCTGGAGCCTGTTTCCGATTCTGTGTCTCCCTCTCTCTCTGCCCCTCCCCCGTTCATGCTCTGTCTCTCTGTGTCCCAAAAATAAATTAAAAAAAAAAAAAAAAAAAAAAAAAAACGTTGAAAAAAAAAAAGAAAAACTGAGGGAATCTGAATACTGTATAGACTTTAGTTACTAATAATGTAAGACGTTAGTTACCAGTATTTGTTCATTCATTATAACAGAGGTGCCATAGACCTGGAAGATGTTAAAAGGAGGAGAAGCTGGTGTTGGAGCACACGGAACACTTTTGTACCGTCTTCACTATTTTCCCGCAAATCCAAAACTATCCTGAGATAAAATGATCCTTTAAAAAAAAAAAAAAAAAGTAACAAAGCTAAAATCAGAAAAATGGCAGCCCGTTTCCCCCGGAATTTTAGAGGGAAAAACTTACTGTTTGCCAGGGCCAGGGCCATAGCAACGGGAGTAAGGCACTCGCGTCAGCTGCAGAAATTAAGGGCGCACCAAAAGGTCCTATTATCAGTCACACCCATTTTATAGCTGCAGAAACCGAGGCTGAGAGGAAATCACTCGCCCAGGTCCTACAAGGGCTCTTCACCCACGTCCTCGGCCTCTGACCTGCAGTTGTGGTCCCGAGCCGACCCCAAAGGTTGAAGGCCAGCGCGGGGCAAAGTCAGCTTTGCCAAGGGTCACGTGTTTGCACTTAGGGGCCTGGCCAGGGTGGGAGACCCCTCCTCAAGGCGCTTCAGCAAGATCCCCCCCCTCCCCCCCATTCTTTGTTATTTGGCTGCTGAGTCCGGCCCCTTCTGAGGCCTCTCCCTGGACCCCCGACACTCCCCGGGCACTTCGGGTTCACCGTATCCCAAATGGACCAGGTTGTCTTTCCTCAGAATGGCCGCATTTCTGTGTTACGCACCTTTCTTCCTGCTCTGCATCCATTGAGCGCCTACTGGACACCAAAGCACTTTGCTAGAAACTCCTCACTGGCCCCTACTGACGAGGCCGCTCCTGTTATTGCCCCACTTTACAGATGACAAAATGGAGGTTCAGAGGGTTTACTTGGCGCCCTGGGATAGAGAGGCAGAATCTGGAAGTCGGAGCCTGTTTCCTGCTGGAGCCAGGACAGGGACCCGGGCGACTTTATTTGTTGGCCGTGGCGGCCCCTGGTGGCCAAGTTGAGAACTGCGGCCTGCGTGGAGGGCGGGGTCGGAGGGAGGGGGGCATCCAGAGCCTCTCTGGGCTTGGGCTTTCATTTTCCCAGCCTCCAGTCCCTCCTCAGACACCCTGCATGGTTTCCTATAGTCCCCTCGGTGGGCCCAGGGACGCTAAGTGAGCCCCGGCTGGGTCATCACGGAGACCCCTAAACACAATATCCAGCCTGTTGGGTCAGAGCCAGGCCCTGCCCCCAGTCTTCCACACACCTCTCAGCCTCAGTTTCTCCGGCTTGAGGCTGAATCAACGGCAGCTTCTGCCTCCTCAGGTCCTGGTACACGTGAACAGCAGGCTGGCATGCACCAGACGCCCCGTAACTGCTGCTGTCACCCTCAGTTACCTGCAGGGGAGGTGCAGGAACTTGAGATGGGGTGCCCCAGGCAGCCCTAGCTCTCCGCCCACAGGAACTCAGTCGCGGACACCAAGCCAGAAAAGCTCAAGATTTTAATTCAGCACAAATAACCCACCTCTTTTCCTGGGAAATAGAAACTGAAAGCCGAAACTTCTGCCTGCAAATACCCACTGGAGAGCCTCCAGGTCAAAGGATGCTCTCCAGCCTTTGTCATTGGCCAGGACGGCCGTCATGTTAATAAGGGGGCAGCCTCAGCCAATAGGACGTCCCAGCACCCCCCTAACTCCTGCCCAAACTCACTCATTCAGGGGCAGATCTAGAGGCACCTGCTTTTTACCACTATTGGCCTGTGCCCAGGACTGACTACTCAGAGTCAATGGTGCCATGTCGGAGTCTTGGGTGGCAGAGGTGGCTGGGGGGCTTCCTGATCCTGGCGGTGCTGGGTCTGTCCGTGGCCCTGATCATCTTTGCTGTCAAGGCCAACAGCAAAGCCTGCAAAGATGGCCTCCTAGCAGAGGAGGAGTGTCACGGTGTCACCCGCCTCCTGGAGGTCCAGCTGACCCAAGCCCGGGAAGGCTTACTGAGGACCGAGGTCCAGGCTGCCACCTGCAACGAGACTGTGGTAAGCTACTGCAGTTCCTGGAGAGGCCCCCGTGCTTGGGTGGTCCCCACCGGTCTAGATGGAGATAAAGACAGACCTTGAAACTGCCCCTGGACCCTCATATAGGGACCTGAGTCCCAATAACCCCTCATCAGGCTTTGGGGACCTCTGAATTCTCTCAGCAGTGCTGGTGTGGGGCAGGGCCTTAAAACTCCTTGGAGCATCCAAATCGGGTGTGTCAGTATCCCCGCTAGGATGTGCAAAAACCTCCAGCCTGCTGTGGGGGGGCTAGAAACTCCTCTTGGCACCAGTCCTGTATAGCAGAGATCCCATCTAGGGGTTGGGATGGGAAGGGGCTCTTTACACATCCACTGAATGAGAGAGAGACTTTGAAACTTTAATTTGGGTCCCTATATGGGGGACCTTGAAACTCCCGCTGACGTCTAACTTGGGCTCAGAAATCCCCCTGTGTTCTGGGCTAGAGGGGACCTCTAAATCTTGGGCAAAAAGAGGTCTAGGAGTTTCTCCTAGGGTTTGGGCATAGGGAGCCTCCAAATTCCCACGTTGGGGGCCTCAAACCCCCTATTTCGAGGATCACATCCTTAGCGGCCCTGGGAGGATGGGAGGTTGTGGCCATACTTGGAGGCGGGAGACTGGGGTGCAGGGAGGATCGGAGGTGAATCTGAAAGGGGTTTGGACCTGGACCCCTCTGAACCTAGGGCCTGGGGAGGGAGTCTGGGGCCCTGGTCAGCAGCCCCCCCTCTAGGCCAGAACCCCAGTCGCTAGCCCTCCCCTCTGTCCCAGGTAACCCTGTTGGCTTCCCTGGAGATGGAGAAGGCCCAGAGCCAGGAGTGGCTCGCGAAAAGGGAGGAGCTTCGGGGTGAGAAAGCACAAAGCTTTCCAAGGAGGCGGATTCGGAGGGATGGGTCAAGTATTGAAGAAGAGGGGAGAGGGAGGGCCCCAGGGTTGGGGTCGCTAGGGAGCTGCCAGAAAAACCCAGTGGAGGGTGTGAAAGGAGGACCCCAGGTTTCCAAGATGGGGTGGCATGGGGGCGGGGCGGAGGCGGTCTTAGGTCCCAGGATGGAGCCGGGTGAAGGACGGTGCCACTGTGCTGACAGGTTCCCCCCCGCCCCACCCCGCCGTTTCTCTCCCATCTTAGGAGAGATTGAGGAGTTGAAGCACAAGCTGCAGAACTCTTCGGCGGAGGTGGAAAGACTGAGGTTGGCGCCACGCCCCCCGACCACGCCCCTTCCACCCGCCCGTCCTACCCCCGTCCTACCCCGAGACCCCGGACCCCCTTTGCACGCAAAGTTTGAATCCCATCCTGTCCCTCTGGTCCTACAAGCCCACTCTCCTCCCCACTGACTTGGTGCGGGGGGAGAGGGGGGATTCTGAGGGGCGACGAGGCTAGAGCTGGTGGCAATCAGTCCCGGGCGGTTGCCTGAGTCGTGCCCACATCTTCCCCCAGAAAAGGGACTGAGACCTCGAGCAAGAAAAAGGAAATCGCGTCTGCCAGCTCCTCGGAAGCGCTCAGCCCCTTGGTGGTCTCTGTGCACCTGCTCCTGGCCTTCGTTGCTCTGCTGGCCTGAGGTCCCTGCGGGTAAGAAGGGGGCGGCCTGGGGTAGAAGAAAGCTGGGGACGGAAAGGAGGGAGTCCAGGATGAGCCAGGATTTGGGGAGGCGGCCTGCCTGCACAGAGAGGGGTTTGGGGGAGGGAGAGAGAGCTCACTGAGTGGGGAGGAGGCCTGGGGCCCGAGGTGAGGCTTAGGGAGGGGGCGGGGCGTCTTTTGTTCCCCTCAGTCCACCCTGAGTCCCTCTTCTGATGCCTCTTAGGCCACAGTCTGGAGTGGTCCGTTCCTGCTCTGCTTTTCCCTTGGAGGCTTGACCTGACCTGACCGGTTCTGAAGAGGCCACGCTGTGGCACAGTCAGGGGAAGGGGGCGCCAGGCAGCAGCTGGAGGTACACGGAGAAGCCTTGAGGTTGGACAAGCAGGGGAGCTGGCCCAGGGCTGCCTCCCCCTCGGGCCTCCCCGCCCCCTCCCCCTTGCAGCGCTGGGCAGGGCAAGGGATGGGGAGACCTGCTTCTTGCTGTCACGGTTTCTGGAAGCTCACTGTCCTCTGAGGTCTTTGACCTCCTTAAAAAGTAAACACCCCTTCCGGGGAGAAAGACATTGCTCTGAAGTTCTTGGAGTGCCATTGTGTCACCCCACTGCCACTGCGTCTGGGGCCTGTCCTGCAGGCAAATGTGGACACCCACAGACATCCACACCAAAGCTTCCCTGTTCCAGAATGTTCCCAGGAACCCCTTGGGTTTGGGCAGGCAGCATCCCACCGCCTCCCTGGCCCTCCCCAGTGGGACTGTCTTAAAGGACTGTACACCCTCACCAGCTGTGCGCGGGGCAATCTATTCTTGCTCTCCTATCTACTCTCACTTCCTCACTGGATCTTCCGAGGCGTGTCCCAGTAAGGAAACCAAGGCTGTGACAGGGGACATCCTTTTGTACTTTCCAATCCCATCCCGCAGAAAATTCGGGGCTGGTACTCAAACCTAGATCTGCAGACACACACATGCCAGGTCTTTGTCACAAGGCTCGCCCCCGCCCCAAACTCCTGTTCATCCTGCAGTACCCCACTCTGGGAACCCCTCCTACAGAGAGTCCCTCTGGTTCTTCAACATTGAGAGCTGTTGTCCCGATAGACTCTTCATCTGCTTTCTGGGATCCTCGCAGGCTCTACAAAGCCTTCCTCCTCTGTTACCTCCCTTTCTCCAAGTTCTGCTGGAATCCCAACCGCTGTCCAGGCAGCTTCCTGCCCTTGGCACAGGAGCCAGGACCTTTGTGTCTATCAGCACTGCTGACTTTTGAGCTGGATTGTTCTCTGTGGTGCTGGGGGATTTTGAACAACGCCCCTGGCCTCCACCCACCAGATGCCTGTGCCCCTACCCCCCCGGGCGGCGGCGGGCGGTGACGACACAGATTGCCTTCGGGCATTACCAAGTTCCCCGTGGGGGTGCAGACTCCCTTCCTGTGAGAACCTCTGCTCTAGAAGCGGAGATTCTGGTCTTCCTCATCTCTTGTGTCCCCAGCTCGCAGGAGGGCTCAGGAGGTTGCTTTATGATGACCAAGTCATTTCACCCGTGTGAAATGAGAAGTCCTTGGATTTGCTCGGGATTTCTCAGCTGCTCGAGCAATCGAAACTCCCGATGCCCAGAAGCAAACCCTTCTCGCGGGACCCGGGGCCTCCCCCCACCTGTTACCGCAGCCCATCGCCGGACGGGCTCACATTCAAGAGACTTTTTTTTTCAACGTGTTTTTTTTTTTTTTGTTAATTTTTATTTTTGGGACAGAGAGAGACAGAGCATGAACGGGGGAGGGGCAGAGAGAGAGGGAGACACAGAGTCGGCGGAAACAGGCTCCAGGCTCTGAGCCGTCAGCCCAGCGCCTGACGCGGGGCTCGAACTCACGGACTCACGGACCGCGAGATCGTGACCTGGCTGAAGTCGGACGCTTAACCGACTGCGCCACCCAGGCGCCCCTCAAGAGACAACTTTTGATTGGAAAGGAATATGAGTCTCATTCTGGAGGCCGGCCACCTGGGGAGAAGGCCGACTCTTGTCCAAAAGCCAACTCCGAGGTTTCTGCCCGGCCCAGAGATTTTTAAAGGGATTGAGGACACAGTTAATCAGCTAAGGGAGTGCAGGGGACTGTGACAATACTTAATTATGTGCCATCTCGATGGTGCCAGCTACAGACCTTGCTAGTGTGGTGCTCAGAGGTTGTGCAAGGGATCCTGGTTCCTTGGTGCCCCGTGGGGGGGCGGGGGGGAGGGGAGCAGGGGAGATGCTAGAGGGTTTGGGTCCTTGGTGCCCAGGGTGGTGCAGAAGCGCTCTGTTCTTTCTGGGAAAGAATGCATGATCTATAAATATACAAAGAAAGGCTTAGTTAATCATTCACATGGGCTCAGCATTCTCTTGCAAAAATTTAATGACTACTAGGGTGGCCTGCGGGCCCACCCACCTCTGTCCTCAACTCCCGCCCCCAGAGCTGCTTTTCCATGATAAAGGACAACATGATGCCCAACATGATGGACTCAACCTGTTCAGAACATTTCTCCTCCCAAGCCCCTATACGTGGCTGAGTATAAACTTCTCTCCCTCCTAAAGACGCCCCTGTCTGGGCCAAGATGGGCCACTTTGGCAGGAAGACTATTTTGAGTTAAAAAGCAATCAAGCAGCGCCTGGCTGGCTCCATCAGGAGAGCACGCGACTCTTGGCCGCGGGCTCGTGATTTCGAGGGTGATTTCGAGGCCCACGTCAGGCGTAGAGCCTACTTGAAAAAAGAAACTAAAATAAAAAACAAAAAGCAATCAGGGGCGCCCGGGGGGCTCAGTCGGTTAAGCGTCCAACTTCGACTCGGGCCATGATCTCACGGTTCGTGAGTCCGGGCCCCACGTTGGGCTCTGCGCTGACAGTGCGGGCACCTGCTTGGGATTCTCTCTCCCTCTCTCTCTCTCTCTCTTTCTGCCCCCCCCCCCCACTTGCGCTCTCGCTCTCAAAAGAAAGAGACTTTAAAAATAAATAAATAATGGGGCGCCTGGGTGGCGCAGTCGGTTAAGCGTCCGACTTCAGCCAGGTCACGATCTCGCGGTCTGCGAGTTCGAGCCCCGCGTCAGGCTCTGGGCTGATGGCTCGGAGCCTGGAGCCTGCTTCCGACTCTGTGTCTCCCTCTCTCTCTGCCCCTCCCCCGTTCATGCTATGTCTCTCTCTGTCCCAAAAATAAATAAAATAAATAAATAAACAAATAATAAAAAGCAATCAAAGCCCAGCAGATTCAGGAAAAGCTCTGTCCTCCCCACCCCCCCACCCCCGCAACTGCCTAAAAAGAATTTAAATAGAGGACCCGCTCCAGGAAGAGAGCTATCACCACAGATGAAAACATCATACTGTGAACTGGATGCTGTAGACAAGAACTGAGCAAGGCCTCTTTGACCCGAAATCCTCTGTGTCCCATTGTTTCTGAGTGGCCCAGTGCCGGAAGCCAAGCTATCCAACCAGCCTGATGGCAGGGCCCGGGCGGTGGACGGATCGGTGGACGGATCGGGACTGCACGGAGGCCCACAGACAGTGAAGCTTCTTGTACTCCCGCTTTTTATGTAATTTGGCCTTAGCGTTGGTCAGGGCAGCCCCCCCTACCAATGAAAGTACCTGGGGATTTGTCAGTTGGGGAATTGCCTACGACTCGCCTCCCCGCCCCCCCGCCCCCCCCCCCCGGGAAAAGAACCATTGGGGAAAGAAACAAGATTCCGCAGGGAAATTATGCCGCCCCACATCCAGCCCTTGCCACCCCCTATAAAGACTCCTCTGCCTGGGGCGCCTGGGTGGCTCAGTCGGTTGGGCGTCCGACTTCAGCTCGGGTCACGATCTCGCGGTCCGTGAGTCCGAGCCCCGCATCGGGCTCTGGGCTGATGGCCCGGAGCCTGGAGCCTGGTTTCGATTCTGTGTCTCCCTCTCTCTCTGCCCCTCCCCCGTTCATACTCTGTCTCTCTCTCTGTCTCAAAAATAAATAAACGTTAAAAAAAAAAATTAAAAAAAAAAATAAAGACTCCTCTGCCTAAAGGAAGGATAGCCTCCTACACTTCCCAGCCAAGGAGGAGGACAAATGGGTTCGAAATCCCCACTCCGGCGACAAAGGAATGTATCTGTGGATACAAGTTACTCCAACCCCTAGGCCCACTTGGCCCCCAGGAGGCATTCCAGGTGATAGAAGGACCTGGTGGGTTGAGGTACAGAATGGTTCATTAGTTCCTAGGTATACGTTGTCTCTCTGGGAGCGTATAAGGCGTGGGTTCCCGGGCCCACTTGGCTCCCTCCCGGCACCCCAGACCAAAGCCAATACTTCTGTTCCTCGTACCGCCATGGTTCAAAGGAACAATCAAGAAGTCATGTCCTTGTAAACGCTCCATTTGAGGAGCTAAATGACCTTTGAGTGTCGAGAGCTAGATGACCTTTCGTGAAAACGGCAAAGCAAATGCTTTAGAGACTGTAGATAAGCGTAGATACATAATGAAAGCAGTATGAAGAAATCAACCAGTAACCAAAGGGCAGGAGGGAACGTTACAAGAAAATAATCATGACGTTCCCTAACGGGTGATTGCACAAAGGGACGTTTCTAGAATTAGGTCACGCCGAGAAACAGAGAACGCGCGCGACACGGAAATCGCTAACAAACATAATGCCACGTTCGCCACAATAAAGCGGCCAGTCTAACACGCTGCTGTTGTCTGCATCCATTTGTTGTTTTCGCCGACGCCGTTCATCCTTCGGGAACCCTCGCACCTGCTGGGGCTGGACCCCGGCAGCCCAGCACGCATTTGTTTAGTAACCGTTCACTCTTTTTCATCTTCCTGTGACTTGTGTTCCTTCCCTTTGAAGTCCCAGACCCCTACCCTCCTCCTCTCTTCAGTTTAGAGTGACTTCTATACCCGGGGCACCAGGGTGGCTCAGTCACTTAAGAGTCCAACTCTTGGGGCGCCTGGGTGGCTCAGTCGGTTAAGCGTCCGACTTCAGCTCAGGTCACGATCTCGCGGTCTGCGAGTTCGAGCCCCGCGTCAGGCTCTGGGCTGATGGCTCAGAGCCTGGAGCCTGCTTCCGATTCTGTGTCTCCCTCTCTCTCTGCCCCTCCCCCGTTCATGCTGTGTCTCTCTCTGTCTCAAAAATAAAGTTAAAAAAATTTAAAAAAAAAGAGTCCAACTCTTGATTGGGTCTTAACTCAGTCAGTTAAGGGTCCAACCCAGCTCAGGTTGTAATCTCACGGGTTCGCGAGTTCGAGCCCAGAGTCAGGCTCCGTTCTGACAGCGCGGAGCCTGCTGGAAACTCTCTCTCTCTCTCTCTCTCTCTCTCTGTCCACCTCCCCGCTCTCCCTCTCTCTCTCAAATAAATAAACAAACTTAAAAAAAAAAAAAGGCATAGAATGACATAGATACCTGATTTTGCCTGGCTTTGGAATTTCCCTGTCTGTGTGGATTCCCCATATGTATGAAATTAAACTTTATGTTCTCTTGTTACTCTGTCTCGTGTCAGTTTGATTCTTAGTCTGGCTAGAAAGATGTAGAAGGGGACAGGAAATTCTTACTCCCTGATACCCCCCTTTTTTCCCTCACTGGCTGTGACTCAGTGGGGCCTTGGAAAGTCAGTCTTGCAAGTCTGTGGGGTTCTGGCTTCAGCAGGAATCTCCCAGTGGTCAGCGGCTGCTGTGTGACCCTGCCCTGCGACCGGGCCTCTCTGGGCTCTGGTTTCTTTCATGTGGAATGGGGGCAACGGGGAAGGGAGGACACTGGGCTTCTAGTTCACAGTCTCCACTCAGCTCACATTTCAGATTTACTGCATGACTACTGTGTGCCAGGCCCTCGCAGTGACAGTGATAAGGGCGCGCGTGGCCTTTGCTTTTAGGAGCTCACCCAGTCCGGTGGCGGAGGTGATGTGGTTTTTGGAGTGGTGAGCGTCCGGAGCTGAACGGCCAAGAAAGAACTCTTGAAGACGTCTTTGGTGCAAAAAGGGGATCTCATTAAAGCACAGGGACAGGACCCGCCGGCAGAAAGAGCCCGCACTGGGGTTGTAAGGAGTGACTGATTATATACTATGGAGTGGGGGGAGGTAAAGGCAAAAGAGAGTCCTTTAAAAGGACTTTCACAGGCTAACGAGGGCTTTTTTGTTTTTTAATTTGGAGAGAGAGACAGAAACCCAAGCAGGTTATTCTGAGCTGTCAGTGCAGAGCCCCATGTGGGGCTTGAACCCATGAGCTATGAGATCATGACCTGAGCTGAAACCAAGAGGTGACTGCCCAACCGACTGAGCTCCCCAGGGCCCCCCAAAGAGGACTCTTAAGATTCCAGAGGCCTTGCTATTGTCAGGCTGAGGTTGTTTTTCCTCTAGTAAGGCATTAACATTAAGACAGTAGGAAGTTCCTGGAGAAATGTTTCACTGTGAATTTGCCTCAAGTATTTGTCAATGGGCTGCAGGTTATAAGGAAACTGAATTTTATTTACCATTTCCTTCCTGCCTTTGTTCCCCACCTCGCTATGGAGGGGAGGGTGGTGTTGGGGCTCCAGGAAACAGAGTCTACAGTCTACGGGTTTCTGGAGATTAGGCTGTTGATAAGATTGCCTTTTTCTTGTAATTTACTAAGACATCTGTAAACCGATGGGGACTCCTGTCCTGCAGGACTGTGATCTCTAGCAGTTCACCATCAGGTTTTCCCATTCCTTTGTTCCTGGGCAACCGGGGGTGCCCGAGGAATGTCACCCGTGTCCCACCCTGGGTTGTGGGGGGGGGGGGGCGGTTTGCAGGGTGTCAGCGTGCCTTATGCTCCCTCATCAGCTGGGAATCGAACACCTAAAATGTAAACTTACAAGAAGAGCAGAGACAGTCGAAAGGGGCCTGAGTTAGTGATGAGGAGGAAGGATCAGGTACTCCTGGCTGCCTTAAAGCGAAGAGAAAGAGAAAGCCTGATGGTTAACTGCTAGAGATCTCAGTCCTGCAGGGCGGGAGTCCCCATCGGTTTACAGATGTCTTAGTGAATTACAAGAAACAGGCAATCTTATCAACAGCCTAATCTCCAGAAACCCGTAGACTGTAGACTCTGTTTCCTGGAGCCCCAACACCACCCTCCCCTCCAAAGTGAGGTGGGGAACAAAGGCAGGAAGGAAATGGTAAATAAAATTCAGTTTCCTTATAACCTGCAGCCCATTGACATACTAGAGGCAGGCAGAGTAAAACATTTCTACAGAACTCCCTACTGTCTTCATGTTAATGCCTTACTAGAGGAAAAAACAACCTCAGCTTGACAATAGCCAGGCCTGTGGTATCTTGGGAGCCCTCTTTAAGCACGTGGAAGTCATTCTAGGTGTTGTTAGGAAAACGCCATTTATTTACTGTTTAGTAAAACTTCAGTCGTGAGACCCTTCAGATGTATATCAGGGGCCATATGCTTGGAGTACGATTGCCAGCATAGACTTGGGGGCCAAGGATATAGGAGGTTTGCAAAGGAATGTTTATGTGTTTAAGGAGACTCACAGGATCCTGGGGGGTCAGGATAATGTTAAGTCAAGATTCTCTTTTGCCCCCAGCAAAGTGTCATCATCGAGGCAGCTGAGCTCCTAGAGGAAGGTCACTCTGCCTGTTTCAAGGACTCGCGACGGGCCGCAGGCAGTAAGGGAATTTAATTTTTCATTTGCCTTAGTTTCCCACATCACCGTGGCAAGCACTTAAACCCCCCCCCCCCCTTACATCTTGATGAGGGTGATTTTAGGGCTCCAGGAAATGGAGTCTATAGGCTTCTGGAGATTAGGCTGTGGATAAGACTGCCTTTTTCTTGCGGTTTATTAAGTTCCCCACAAACTGAAGGAGACACCTGTCCTGCATGGCTGTGATGTCTATAAATCAACCACTCGTTTTTCTTTCCTTTCCTTTGTTCTTGGGCTCGAGGTAAACGGGGTTGGAGCTGATTTACAGTGTCAGATCGCCCCCTGGCTGCCTAGTGGAGAAGGGGCTGGGAGTTGGGACCCATCCCCTCCAGTGTCTCACCCTCTCTGGCCCTCGCAGCCAGTCCCAGAAAGTGTGGCAGCTTGAGCCAGGCAGACCTCCGTCGGTCGTGTAGCCTCGCGTCTTTCAGCCTCAGTTTTTCCACGAAAAAACCCTTGCCGTGGGCCCCGCATGTAAATGGGCGCTTTGTGAGGATGGGCTCTCATGGTTTCCACTAAGCCCGATGGGGCAGGAGCCAGAGCACCCCCACTTCAGTGGGGGAGACTGAGGATGAGAGGACAGCACGTGCTGTGCTGGGCACATGCGATGCAGAGGCAGAACTGGTACCCAGGACCCCCAGTCCGGTCCTGGGCGCACGGGTAGCCTAGGCTGGCCCCTGGCAGGGGTCCAGCCCCTCCCAACGCACTCGGGAAGCCACGGCGGGGCAGGGCGGAGCCGTGGGTGTCCCTGGCGCCCCAAGGTGCCAATTAAATGCTCGTGGCTGTCTGGGGCCAGAGCTGTGGACGGAGGCATGGCCGAGCTGGGCCCAGAGCCGGGATGCGCCTGGCGGGTGCTAGCCCTGTGCGGGGCTGCGGTGTTCCTGGCGGCCGCGGCAGCCGGCGGGGCCCTGCTGGCCTGGAATCTGGCCTCCTCGGCCTCCCGGGGACCTCGCTGCCCGGAGGCAGGTGCCAATGCCACGGCGCCCCCCAGGGACCTGGCGCCAGAGGTCGAGGAGCTGCGGCGCCAGCTGGCAGAGGCTACCCAACGCCAGGAGGCCCTGGCCAGACAGCTGAACCAGGCCAACCGTGTCCGTCGGGAGCTGGAGGAGGCACTAAGGGCCTGTGAGGGCCGCCAGGTAGGCGGGCAGGGTGGGAGACTGGGGAATCCAGAATCGGGGGAGAGGGCCTGCACACACAACCCCAGGGTTGCCCCTCACCCCCACCCCATGCATTCGTCTCCCTAATTCTTCAACCGAGAGTGGCACCGTCACCCCTTCCAAATCCTACTGGTTCCCCCTTAAGTCTCCCTGCTGACCAAGGAGGCCCCATGATTCTCTGCCATTTGCCTAGTAAATGGTGGTGGCTAGAAGCCCCAGACCCCTGAGTCCACCTGGGGAGACCCTGTGCTAACCCTCCCCCTGGGTGCCCACTCAACCTCCCCCAGCCAGTGTCCAGCAGCCCTATTTCCAGAGAGGGACATTCATGTCACCTGTAATTAGGAGGCTAAAGTTGGCCTCTTGGGGGAGGTACTGGCCAGGTCCTCCCTTTTCCTCCAGCCACCCCTTCACAAACTCTTTCTTAACCCTTCCCAGCCCTGGGCCTTGCAAAAGAACCATTCTCAAAGTCCCAATCTTTCATTTGCTACTGTGGATCTCTGGGTACCAGGCCCAGCAGGGGCTGGGCAGTGTGAGTTTTAGAAATCAAAACAGACCTCCACCCTTTACCTGCCTGCCTGAGGGAAGGGCCCCAAGCCGCCGAGGTCAAGCGCAGCCTGCTCTCGGTTCAAATTCTGGCTCTGCCCCTCAGTGGAAGATGTTCTGAGGAGGCCAGGCCAGTTGTTTCGAAGAACGTCTCACAGAGGTGAGGAAGCATACTCCAGAAACCCAGTCATTGTCAACCACCGGATTGGCTTGTGTTGGTTTGAAACCGCAGGGAGCCTAGATGTAGCTGGGACTGGGACCGCGGAGCTAAACGGTTTCCACATTCGGTGGCTTCAGGTGGGGGGGGGGGGGGGAGCGGTGGGCCCCCGGGCAGAGCAGCAGTCACCACTCGGAACCCCAGGCCACTTCTGTTTTACAACCACAGGAGCCCCAAAGGGCATTGCAAGTAATGTCAGGGAACGGAGTCACCAGGGTCAGTTCAGTCCTCCCCAGAAAGAGGGGAGACTTCACTTCTCTCGTGGCACCCCGCCCCTCCTTACTTCCTCTCCACTCCCCAGAGCCGGCTTCAGACCCAACTGATGACCCTGAAGACTGAGATCGAGGAGGCGAAGGCACAGGGGACCCAGATGGGGGCTGAGAACGGGGCGCTCACAGGTGTGTTGGGGCGCAAGCGGTGGCCAGGGCTAAGGGGGGGAGGGGCCTAAAAGGTTCCTAGTTATGCAAATGACATGCACAAGTGCAAACGTAATGTAAACGACATGCAAATAAACGCGAAAACTTACGAGGGAAATGCACGTCACACTCACAAAGGCCACGCAAATGTCAGAAACACAACGCAAATGCAACCAAATACGCAAACGCCACTTACACGACTCCCAAAAGCAACACAAGCCTATGAAAAGCTCTGCAAATGACACGTAAAGGTCATGCAAGCAGCGCACACACTTAATTCAAATAAGGCAAAGCTGCAAATAGTATGCAGACTGTAAAAAACTCCCAACGCCGGCGTTAGGCGGGCGGGAGCGAGGTCTCGGACCTGACCCGGCTCCCCGGACCCGCAGAAGCGCTGGCGCGCTGGGAGGCGGCGGCCACGGAGTCTGCGCGGCGGCTGGACGAGGCACAGCAGCGCGCACGCGCGGCCGAGGCCGAGGGCGAAGCTTGCGCGGCCCGGGAGGCGGCGCTGCGCGAACGCGCGTGAGTGAAGGGCGGGGCCGGGGGCGGTGGACGGGCGCGGCGCGTGGCCAATGGCTGCGCAAGACTTCGTTCTTTCGGCCCAGCGTCGCCTGGTGGGGAAGAAGGGGAAGGGTCCCCGGGGATGGAGCAGCAGCCTGGCCGTGTGGGCGGGGCCTTGGGGTGTTGCGTGACAAGGTCAAAGACGGGATCCTGGAGTTGGAACCTAGGGGTGGTCAAGGATGTAGGCTGTCTGGGGGCTGGACTCCCCAGGCTGGGGCCGGCACTCCGGAGGCATGAGTCCCTGGGGTCGGGCGCGCATAGAGGAAGGGCGAGGAGCGGAAGAGAAGGACGCGGGTAAAAGGAAGTACCGAGGGAGAGGAGGGGGGTTCTGGAGGCTGAGCTCCTGGAAAAGGGGATGGGAGGCCCTGGGGAGGGGTCCCAGGAATGGCTGGGGTTGGAGGAAGGTTAGGAGAGCTGGGGATCTCTTGGGAGTGGGGTTCTCAGGAAAGATGGAAGAGTACTGGGGGGAGGGTCTCGGGGGCGGGGATCCAGGTGCTGATGGACCCTCCCCACTTCCTGTCAGTAAAGCCCTGGAAGCCGAGATGGGCCCCCAGCGCAGAGCGCCGCACCCCCGATCCCGCTCCGGGTCCCGACCGCGACCCAGCCCCCGCTCACGTTCTCGCCCAAGAACTTCGGGGGGCTGCCGGCGGCCGGCGCGGCGCGCTCGAGGGTGAGTCGGCCCCTAGCAGGATGAGGGCCCGAGGCCAGGAGGGCACACAATGTGGCGGCCCTGCTGGGACCCATATAGAGGTGTCCACGCTGGATGAGATGCCCAGTCGACAGCCATCAACGCTCAGCTTTGGACCCAGGAGCCACTTTGAACGGAATCTACAGAAAGGAGACTCGCCTCTCTCTCCCCAACCAACTAATGCTTTTTTTACAGATGGGGAAACTAAGGCCCATTCGATGACCCAATGAGATAGTGCTGATTTGGGACTTCAGTCCCTTCTGATGACAGTGTTGCTTCATCCCACAGGCATGAAGAGTTAGGGTCCAGCCCTGGCTCAGGAGTGACCTGGAAGGGTCACTTCTCCTCTCTGGGCCTCAGTTTACCTTGTCTGTGTATCGAGTGATTAGAATCATGTTTGGCGAGCCAGCCTATCCCTGACAACACAGACCGACCAAGATGGCACAGTGGGAAAACTACAGACCCCTCTAGCTATGAGGAGGGTACAGAAGTCCCAAATGGAATTTTAGCAAAAGAGAATTAAGTACCACATTTTTAAAATACATCAAAACGAAGGGGCCTTATACCTGAGACGCAGGGATGGCTCAATATTCAGAAGTCTGCTAATAAGATTTACCATGGTGATGGATCAAACGAGAAAAGTTCTGAAAAGGCCTCAAAATGAGGGCGAACGTGAGGATGACCACTGTGGAGTATTTAATATTGTTCTGGAGGTACTAGCCAACGCACTTAGAGAAGAAAAAGAAAGAAGAGGTATGGATAGAAGAGTGGTAGGGAAATTACAGTTTGGATCGTAGGTAAGCCCTGTTTACATAGGTCAAAAATAATAGAAATACCAACAATTCCATATGGCTCAATTTCACATTAATTTTGTCTTTTACCTTATATTCGACATACCTTTAGACTTACAGAAAAACTGGAGGATTAGTACAAAGAATTCCTGGATATTCTTTATCCAGATTCCACAAACATTAGTTGCCACCTTTGCTTTATTCTTCTTCCTCTCTCTGAACCTCTTCTGAAAAACACACAGAAATGATGTCTCATTACCCATAACAGTTGAGTATGCATTTCCTAAAAACAAGGACATTCTCCCACATAATCACAGTACAATGATGAACATCAGGAAGTGGACATTGATAAAACACTATTATCTAATCTACAGACTTTAATCAGACTTTGCCAACTGTTCTCATAATGTCCTTTGTAACAAAAGAATATCCTGGCTCACACATTGTATTTGTCAGGTCTTCTAGCTCTTTTAATCTGGAACATTTCTCAGTATGTCTTTGCCTTTTATGACGTCGGCGTTTTTTAAAGGCAGTTTAAATGACCAAGGCAGTCATTTTCTGGTGTCCTAATTTGGGTTTCTGTGACGTTTCTGTAAGATTAGTTTCAGGTTGGCATTTCGGGCAGGAAAGCCTTGGAAGCAATTTAACATAATTTTACCTGCTGGCAGTGTGGTTTTATATAGAGAAAACCCAAGAGAACTAACTGAAACTTTCTTAGATCTATTTCATATAGTTATTTATCTCCAGGAATAAACTAATTTCCTTCTTGTGTAAAGGGCTCTTATCAATTAATTTTTCAAAAAACAGCTCAGTAGAAAAATGGGCAAAGAATACAGACAGTCATTTCATATAAATATGCAAAAAAAAAAAAAAAAAAGCAACCAACCTCTTTCCTAGAAAAGAATTGCAAATTGAAATGACAAGGTGGTACCACTTTCTACCCATTAGTCTGGCAAAAATGAAAACGAGCAAATCGCAAAGTACCATGTGCTGGCACTGCTGTGGAGAAGCAAGTAATCCCACGTGGTGCTAGGGAGAGAGCCTGGTGGTACAACCACTTGGAAGGGCAATCTTCTAGAACCTCTCAAAAGTAAAAGTGTATGCATCCTTCGACCCATCAATTCCCCTTCTAGAAATTTTTCTACAACCCTATTTACATGGGTACAAAATTATGGACCAGGGGCACCTGGCTGGCTCGGTCTGTAGACCACACTCTTGATCTACAGGTCATGAGTTCAAGCCCCAGGTTGGGTGCAGAGCCTACTTATAAATAAATAAATAAATAAATAAATAAATAAATAAATAAATAAATAAATTAGATTGATGGACAAAATACAATGCAGAACCCTGGGTTGGATCCTGGCACAGAAAAACACTTAGTGAGAAGGTCAAATAAAGTCTTGAGTATAATCATTTTAATGCACTAGAGTTAATTTCTTAGTTTGGACAAATAAAATTTGGATGCCATGGTGTCAAAGAACTTGGCCATGGAAGAAGTTCAGTGACGGCTGTTCAGGGGCTCTGTACTATCTCTGCAACTGTTCTGTAAATCTAAAATTATTCCAAAAGAAAAGGTTTACTTTTTTTTTTTTTTTTAATTTTTTTTTCAACTTTTTTTATTTATTTTTGGGACAGAGAGAGACATAGCATGAACGGGGGAGGGGCAGAGAGAGAGGGAGACACAGAACCGGAAACAGGCTCCAGGCTCCGAGCCATCAGCCCAGAGCCTGACGCGGGGCTCGAACTCACGGACCGCGAGATCGTGACCTGGCTGAAGTCGGACGCTTAACCGACTGCGCCACCCAGGCGCCCCAAGGTTTACTTTTTAAAAAGAGACTAAAGGGGGGGGGGGGGGGAGGACGAGGACATTTGTTATCACATTCTTGGTCATTGTTAAAAATTGGAAACAACCTCAATGTCTTCCGGCTGGTGACTGTTATAAATGAGTGTCCATCCATCCATAGAGTGGGATACTATGCACTCTTTAAGGTGACAAAGCAAATCTCCTCCGAGATACATTAATGTAAAAAGCAGGAGAGTGATAATTGGTGTGCATTTTTCAAAATGCAGGGACGAAGAGAATTTTACCCAAATAACTCTGAAGGAAACACTGGTCACCGACTTTGGGGCAGGTAGTACCTGCTGAGAGTTATGAGCGAGGGGGCTAGGGGGCTGGGCTGGGGTGGAGGGCTGGGGGGGTGAGGGGGGGGACAGTCTCTTGTTTCTCTGTATGCCCTTTTGTAAAGTTTGCATTTAAAAAAGTTTTTTTAATGTTTATTTTTATTTTTGAGACAGAGGAAGATGGGGGGGGGGTGGGGGCAGAGAGAGAGGGAGACACAGAATCTGAAACAGGCTCCAGGCTCAGCACAGAGCCCGATGCGGGGCTCGAACCCACGAACCGTGAGATGATCATGACCTGAGCCGAAGTCGGACGCCTAACCGACTGAGCCACCCAGGCGCCCCCTGTAAAGTTTGCATTTTGAAAACCATGCACCTGTATGACATTTAAAATGATTAAAATTTGTTTTAAAAAATTCCTAAGAGGCTGGTAATTGAGGGCGGTAGAAGCCCTCGGAACTCTTTCCCCCACCTCATCCAGCCCTGCTCATTACCCCCACTACCACCCTGGGGTTTAGAGGTACCGGATCTGGGGCTTTACCTGGGAGGGGCCCACGTGGAGGGGGAATTGGAGGGTCAACTCCCAAGGAGGAAGTGCGGCTGAGGGGAGGAAGGTCTAATCGCTTAGTTCTGCTGACAGCCACCAGGGGTCGCCCCAACTTGCTCACCCGATTGCTGCCCTTGAAGGCTTCAGCTGGAGAGGTTAAGGGTGGTTCTGAAAGCTGCCCTCACCCCACCCCCAACTCTGGCGTCAATCCGGAAGTGTGCAGGAAGTGGCTTCTTCTGGAGTCAAGCAGAGCTGGAGACCAGGAGGCTGATCTTGCTTTGTCTGACTTAAGACCCCTTCACTGGGTCGCTGTGGGATCCAAGGGTAAAAGGGCTGGGCTCAGGGGTGTAAATGGGGCATAAAACATCATTATTACCAACTTACTCTGTGGTCTTCATCTTGGCCATACCACCAGACCCCTGAAAATCAGTTTCGGGGAGGGAGGGAAATAGGGAGCCAAGGCAGGTGTGTGAGCAGGAATGGCAGTTAGATCTGGTGTCAGAAAGAATTGGGAAGAAAGAGAGGACACAGACTGAGCGAGGGCTTTGAACCTCCAGGGTGTAGGTGAGGTTTGAGGGTGACCTGGGGAGAACAAGCCAGCCCCCCGCCCCTCCTTGCGCTGAGGATCCCTCAGCTGCCCAGGGAAGTAAATAGCGCTCCTTGGTGGGACCTGCCTCCTGGACCCCCATCTGTTCCCACCTCACAGGGCCAGTCTTTGACCTGCCTTTGCTCTGTTCTGCTTCCCACTCTCTAATTATCCCTCCAAGTCTCTGTCTCTCTGTCTCCAAGTCTCTCTCTCTCTCTCTCTCTCTCTGTCTCTTTCTCTCTCTTTTTTAAATGTTTATTTATTTTTGAGAGAGGGAGAGAGACAGCAGGGGAGAGGCAGAGGGGGACAGAGGATCCGAAGTGGGCTTTGCACTGACAGCAGAGAGCCCGATGTGGGGCTCGAACTCACAAACCTTGAGATCCTGACCTAAGCTGGAGTCGGACGTTTAACCGACTGAGCCACCCAGGCGCCCCTCTGAGTCTCTGTCTCTCTTTATCTGTCCCCGCCCCTATCACCATCACCCCCTCCTAGGTCCCTGCCCTGGCTTCCCATCCCTGGAGCCCCCCTCCTGTGGCTGCCGTGACAGTAGGAGGGGACAGAAATGGGAAACCTCGGAGCGGATGCAGGAGAAGCCGGCTGGGACAGCAACAGCCTGACTCGGTCAACCCCCCAGACCCAGGTAAGAAAGTGGGGTGCCTTTTATCAGCCAGTAACAGGGAGGCCCAGAGGGGACGGGGCTCCTCCTCGGTCACCTCCAAAAGCACAAAACTTAATTTTCATTTGAATTTAACCAAACACACCGATAGTAAAAGTGGAGGGTTTTTTGGATTTCACCAAAATCGTTCTTCACTAGAAATATTACTTTCTTTTTTTTTTAATGTTTATTTTTTAAAGGTTTTTTTGTTCTATTTTGTTTTAAGTTTTATTTTTTATTTTATTTTTTAAATATTTATTTATTTTTGAGAGAGAGAGAGAAAGAGAGCATGAGCAGGGGAGGAACAGACAGAGAGGGAGACAGAGAATCCGAAGCAGGCTCCGGGCTCTGAGCCGTCAGCACACAGCCTGATGTGGGACTTGAACTCACGAACCATGAGATCATGACCTGAGCTAAAGTCAGACGCTTAACTGACTGAGCCATCCAGGCGCCCCAGGTGTTTATTTATTTTTAAGAGAGAGAGAGAGCACGAGGGGGTGGGGGTGCAGAGAGAGAGGGAGACACAGAATCTGAAGCAGCTCCAGGCTCTGAGCTGTCAGCACAGAGCCCGACATGGGGCTCAAACTCACGGACCGCGAGATCGTGACCTGAGCCGAAGTCGGACGCTTAACTGACTGAGCCACCCCGGCACCCCAAGAAATATTACTTTCTTAAGGACCTTCCTGAAGTTCTGTGAGAGTTTTTAAAAATCTTACATCTTCTTGAGAACGTCAGTGTCAGTTTCACATAGTGACACAAAGTTGACTTCCTCATGACACTTCCCTTCTCTGCCCAAACCCACAAATAAAACCAAATGGATTGTTTTTAATTTAGACAACAACAACAACAACAACAACAACACATTGAAAATCAAAGCCTGATTTCGTGATGACCCTCCCAGGGGAATTCAGAAGGGTTCATGGGCAAAATTTCCTGTGAACATGACAAATTGTTTTCGGGAAAAAACCGAACGCTCACATCAGGACCGATGCATTTGACCTCTTGTGAATCGAAGGATCCGTCACTCGCTTCCTCCCTCTGGGATTTTCTGGCCAGGGACACGTGCAAAATGTGTCCAGAAAGACTGTTTTTGGAGATTTTAGCCACTGCTGGCAGACATGTCAATGGAAACAACCTTTGGAGGACAAACTGGTGACAAGCTGTCAAAATAGAAGATGTGACTGCTCTGGGTCCCAGCAGTTTCATTGGGGGGGGATCTGATATTAAATCTTACTTTGTTCACAGAAGCAAATAATTTAGAAACAGTCTAAATGCCCATTGATAATTACCGTGGTAACGTATGTGGTGAAAACCTAAGCATCAGGCAAAAGGAATCAACTAATCTGGAAGATATTATGTTGAGCAACAAGAGGAAGTTTCATCTGTACTTTCTCCATTAAAAAAAAAAAAATCTAGGTAATAGAACAAATTATTTGAAAAAGAAATATTGCAAAATCAAAGATGTGAGCTCAAATTACCAAAAAGAAACAGAACGTTGTTTTTGAGCTTGATACAAACGACGTTAGTATGTCTATTTAAAACTCTGTTCCAGGTCAGGGCACCTGGGTGGCTCAGTCGGTTAAGCGTCCAACTTCAGCTCAGGTTGTGATCTCGCGGTCTGTGAGTTCAGGCCCCGCGTTGGGCTCTGTGCGGACAGCTCGGAGCCTGGAGCCTGCTTCCGATTCTGTTTCTCCCTCTCTCTCTGCCCCTCCCCTGCTTGTGCTCTGTCTCTCTCTCAAATATAAATGAAACATTAAAAAAAGTTAAGCGTATGGGGCGCCTGGGTGGCTCAGTCGGTTAAGCGTCTGACTTCAGCTCAGGTCACGATCTCGCGGTCCGTGAATTCGAGCCCCGCGTCGGGCTCTGGGCTGACAGCTCAGAGCCTGGAGCCTGCTTCAGATTCTGTGTCTCCCTCTCTGACCCTCCCCCGTTCATGCCCTGTCTCTCTCTGTCTCAAAAATAAATAAAACGTTAAAAAAAATTTTTTTTTTTAATTAAAAAAAAAAAAAGTTAAGTGTCCAACTCTTGATTTGGGCCCAGGTCGTCATCTCACAGCTTGTGAGATCAAGCCCTGTGCCCAGCACTCTTGACATTCTCTCTCTCCTTCTCTCTCTGCCCCTCCTCCTCTGTTCTCTCTCTCTGTCTCTCTCACTCTCTCAAAATAAATGAATAAAACATTAAAAAAAAATAAAAATAAAACTCTGTTTCTTATACCGTGACACTCAAAACTGTACCACTGGGTCTAGGGTGGCTTTTTCTTAAAAATTGTTTTAATGTTTCTTTATGTATTTATTTTTGAGAAAGAGAGGGAGGGAGGGGCAGACACAGAGGGAGACAGAGAATCCCAAGCGGGCTCCTCATTGTCAGCGTGGAGCCCGATTTGGAGTCCGAACGCATGAACCGTGAGATCACGACCTGAGCCGAAATCAAGAGTCGGACGCTTAACCGACGGGGCCACCCAGGCGCCCCTCCACAGTGGCTTTTTAATTTTCTGGGAATTTATGGTTTGCCTTCTTTTTCCTTGACAATAGATGTCAGGCTCAATATATCATGAAGAGCAGCCAGGATCTCAAGTACCTACAGAGACTGTCACACCTGCTGATGTTGGCCCCGCCACGGCCCCCCCCCCCCCCGCCCGGTGTCTGAGCATCTCCCCCTGGACCCACATTCCCCGGGCCGGACCCCTGTCCTGCCCTTTGTCCCCCAGTGCTCTCACAGGTCCCGAGCACCTGTACTTGGAGGCAGCGCCCCTCCCCCGCATATCAGTTTCTCCGCCCGGCACCAGAGGTGACACAAGACCCAGCCTCTGTGGCCTTAAAAAAAAAAAGTACCACCACTTATTAAGGTTGAACGTGTGCCAGGCGCCGGGACAGGTGTTTCCACACCTGGCTGCGTCGCCTCCGCCTCAGAGGAAACTGAGACTGAAGGAAGGAAAGTCACTTGTCTGAGGTCACGCAGCAGTAGGGGGCACAGCCAGACCCGAACCCCAGAGCCCTAAATGGAAGCCGCGGGTCCACTCTGCCTACGCGGCCTCCCACCCTGTTCCAGGGGACTCGGGTGGGCCCGGCCAACCCAGAGAAATAGCTGGTTGGGCACCACTTGCAGCCCCCAACCCTCCTCCCCCCACTCGCCGCTGGGAAGGGTCCGGAATCAGGAATCACCGGGTAGCTGCAAAGGCCAAAGGTCAGACAGGGGTTTCCTGCCTCCCCCTGGGAACTTCCTCTGTCCCAACCCAACTTCTGCCTCTGTGACGAACACCACCCTGGAGGACCCCCTCCCCGCCGTCAACTACCCCCAACTCCGTTGCCCTGGCCGATGGGGGGATGGGGGGATGGGTCCTCCCCCCCCCCCCGCCGCCCTCCCCCCCCCCCCACGCCTCATGCACGCGGGCAGTATACAGCGATTGTGTTGTGGTCCAGCCTTCTTGCCACCTGCCGGCCCCTTGCCCGCCCCCCTCCATCCCTCCCTCCTACCAGCCTTGACCCCATGGAGCCAGGGGGCCGTGTCCCACACTGCCTCCCTAAGACTCAGGGTCCCTCAGGGCCAAGCCTGAGGCTAACGCCTCATCCAGCATGGAGCTAGCTCCTGGTTCTGGGGGAATGGACAGGAGGACGCACCCAGAATCCTTTGCTCTTGGTCCCCGAATTCCCTTGACGCCCAGCTGGAGATGACCCACAGTGAAGTTCAATGCTCACCTATCTGGCACTGCCCCTTCACCGTCTCCCAGAGCCCCGAAATAACGCTCCCAGCACGAAAGGATAGTAATAATAACAATGGCAAACCCTGTCTTACGGCCGCCCCCCCTCTCCGGCCCGGTGACCGGGGACGCCACCCATACCCCGTCTCACAGAGGCAGAGACTGAGAAGGGGCCGGAGAAGCCCCTCACTCGAGCTCGCTTGGGCCGAGCCTTCTCTCCCAGCTCCAAGTTCACTGCGGCTTATGCTGCTGCTCCCAGCGCTTATGAAGCACCTATGGGAGCCGGGGCGTCGGGTGGGCTGACAGCTTGGGGAGCCTGGGCCATTGCCATCCATGGGTCAGCCCCTCCCCGGCCCGGGGAAGCACTACTGTGACGAGTACCTACTGTGCGCCTGGCCCCGGGGGGGCCAAGCACCCCAGCCGACTCAGCTTCCGATTTAGACACACCTCTGCAGCCAGCCCACGGGGTGGGGGAGGTAAGTCCGACTCTGTGCACCAACGGCGTGAGACCCCCAGACGGTCCCTTCACCTCCCCGTGCCTCAGTTTCCTCCTCCGCACGAGACAGGGGCCACCACCTGAGATCCTGGGCGGCAAGCGCTGAGAACGGCGCTGGGCCCGGGGCAAGGGCAAGGTGGAGAGAGAGAGACCGAGGCTCGAGGCTCGGAGCGGCCGAGGAAGCCCCCCCCCCCCTCACCCGGCTGGCGCCCCCGCCCGGCGGGAGCGTCAGAAGTCCAGCGGGGGGGGGGGGGCGCGGCCCCTCCCTTCACAGCCAGGGTGGGAGTGTCGTGATAACCCGCAGCCCCCACTTCCTCCCGGCCAGGAAGGAGCCAGGCAGAGGAAGTATTAAGAGGAGTAATATAAACACTCCCGCCACCCCCCGTGGCAGGGTGCAGAGGGGGCAGCGGCCGCCACCCGGAGGGAGCAGGCCACGCCGGGCGGGCAGCGGGCGCTTGCACACCATGGGGCTGGCGGTGGAGCACGGCGCGTACTCCCGGGAGGGGGGCGGCCCGAGGGGCTGCTGGTACTACCTGCGCTACTTTTTCCTCTTCGTGTCGCTTATTCAGTTCCTCATCATCCTGGGCCTCGTCCTCTTCATGGTCTACGGCAACGTGCACGTGAGCACGGAATCCAACCTGCAGGCCACCGAGCGCCGGGCCGAGGGCCTGTACAGCCAGCTCGTGGGGCTCACGGCCTCCCAGGCCAACCTGTCCAAGGAGCTCAACCTCACCTCCCGCACCAAGGACACCGTCATGCAGCTGCTGGGGAGTGCCCGCCGCGATCTGGACCGGATCAACGCCAGCTTCCGCCAGTGCCAGGCTGACCGGGTAAGGCCACCCGCCGGGCCGGACACGCACCCCGGGGACCCTGGGCAGGGTCCCGGCCGCTCATCCGAGCTGCGGGGTCCTCACCCACGCGCCAGAGACCGTCACAGGCGCTGTATTGCACGTGAGGAGCCCGGGGGGCTTGTTAGTACGAGTATATCCCACACGAGGTTCGGGACACACTTATACTAAGACAATGGGCTCGCTCTCCCTCTGGAATTTAAGGTTAAATTTTTTTTTTTTAAGGTTTATTTATTTTTGAGAGACAGAGTGAGACGGAGCATGAGCGGGGGAGGGGCAGAGAGAGAGAGGGAGACACAGAATCGGAGGCAGGCTCCGGGCTCCGAGCTGTCGGCACAGAGCCCGACCCGGGGCTCGGACTCACGGACCGCGAGATCGTGACCTGAGCCGAAGTGGGACCCTTAACCGACTGAGCCGCCCAGGCGGCCCCTGGAATTTAAGTTTAACTGGGCATCCTCGCTGAATTGGCGGCAGCAACCCTGGGCCCATGACTTAATACGCACGAAGCGCTCGGAATGTTCCAGCACACACCAGCTACAAATAAGAACCAGTTAGATAAAAACTCAGAGCATTCGGTTCCTACTAAGAAGTACAAACAGCTCTGCCTTATGCCGGGAAATGTCCCCCGGGGGGCACGTGTGGGCGTCTAGTCAGGGAATTGGCCCACTCGTTTCATCCAAGACGCGCACCGCCATCTGGTCTGGGAGCCGTCGGGATCGTAAGGTTTTAGACACATGCATCCCGGAATCTGAACTCCCCCGTCATAGAAAATTAGAAGCCTAAGAATGTGGATCTTTACAACGATTAAATTTGAAAAACACAGTTGTTGTTTTTCTTTAATCCCCTTCGTGTTGACAAATGCCTCTGGACTGGAACAGTTTAGGGTTTTCTCCAAGGACCGTAGGGTTTCCCTAGTTTCAGGTCGCCTGCCCCGCCTTGATGCCGGGGAGTATCTCTGCCCCCACCCCCAACCGTGGCAGCCCCAGGTATGTGATGTTGGTGTTTCTGGGTCCTGGCCGTGCTGAGAAACAGGATTTTTCTTAAATTCTCTTCCAGTGCAACTGCATTTCTGGCCCCGAGATCCTGGAAGAGAAAAGAGAATTTAACTCACTGATATATTTTTAAAAAACGTGTTCATCTCCCCTCCTTCTTTCTTTTCTTTTTCTTTTTTCCTTTCTTTCTTTCTTTCTTTCTTTCTTTCTTTCTTTCTTTCTTTCTTTCTTTCTTTCTTTCTTTCTTTTCCCATCTTATGTTATCCCACCTCATCTTATCTTATCTAGAGAGAATGTGAGTAGGGGGAGAGGGAGAGAGAGAGACAATCTTAAGCAGGTCCCATATTCAGCCCACACAGGCTCGATCCCACAGCCTGAGCTTTCTGCCCCTCCCTGTCCTTGCTCCTTTGGAGGCTGGCCCTATGCTAATGGGATCGGGGTCAAGGCAGAAATCACTCTGGGACCTCCAGTGACTTCTGTTTTCAGAAATCTTAACTGCAAAAGAGGAAGATCTGTAGAAATCAAGAGTCAGACGCTAAACCAACTGGCCACCCAGGCACCCCTAACTCCATGATATTTGTAGGGTCTGCTCTGTCCTGTCCGTGTCAAGGCAATGGGACCCTCACCTGGCACATGGGGTCTGGAAGCAGCACCCCGGGACCCCCTTTTATCGCTTCCTCCAACTGGAGAAAAACCTCTTTCTCGTTTCGTGTTTGGATCCAACTCACTTTGCTGAAACGTGCAAATCTTCCTCTTCTGTGACTAAGGTTTCTGTTCTCTGATCCCCATTAGCATAGGGCCAGCTTCCAAAGGAATAGGACAAGAGGTGGCAGGAAGGTAAACTTCTTGCATTCTTTATATTTTTACCTGTTATATTTCTGCAGAGGATTCTGGTCCCAAGTTTGGAAAGCACACCTTGTTAAGTTGTAAAAACCTCCTTTAAAAACAGCTTTATCGAGATATAATTCCTATGCTCTACAAGTCGCACATTAAAAATGTACAGTTCGGGGGCGCCTGGGTGGCGCAGTCGGTTAAGCGTCCGACTTCAGCCAGGTCACGATCTCGCGGTCCGTGAGTTCGAGCCCCGCGTCAGGCTCTGGGCTGATGGCTCGGAGCCTGGAGCCTGTTTCCGATTCTGTGTCTCCCTCTCTCTCTGCCCCTCCCCCGTTCATGCTCTGTCTCTCTCTGTCCCAAAAATAAAAAAAAAAAAAAAAAAAAAAAAAAAAATGTACAGTTCGGGGGCATCTGGGTGGCTCAGTCGGTTAAGCACCCGACTTCAGCTCAGGTCATGATCTCAGGGTTTGCAAGTTCGAGCCCCGCGTCGGGCTCTGCACTGACAGCTCGGAGCCTGGAGCCTGCTTCGGAGTCTGTGTCTCCCTCCCTTTCTGCCCCTCCCCTGCTCTCGCTCTGTCTCTTTCTCTCTCTCTCAAAAATAACTAACCATTAAAAAGTCTTTTTAAAGTGTACAGTTCAATAATTCTTAGTACCTTCACAGAGCTGGGCGATCATCCCAACTGATTTTGGAACGTTTTCATCACCCCAAAAAGATACCCCATCCCCATAAGTCACTCCCCCACCCCTCCTCCCCCAGCCCCTGTTAACCACTCATCTGCTTTCTGTCTCTGTGAATTTGCTTGTTCTGGACATTTTGTATAAATGGGATCAGACAACTTGTGGCCTTTTGTGTCTGGCTCCTATCATCCGGCACGATGTTTTGAAGGTTCACCCGAGCGCGTGTCAGTGCCTCGTTCCTTTTTGTGGCTGAGTAACATTCCATTCTGTGGATGGACCACGTTTTGTTCATTCACCTGTTGATGGACACTTGGGTCGTTTCTGCCTTTTGGTGGTTGTGATAGGCGCTGCTGTGAACGTGCACGTGGAGGTTTTTGTGTGGATGTTTGCTTCAGTGTCTCTTGGGTTTACACCTAAGAGTGGAATTGCTGGGTCACGTGACAATTCCCTGCTTAACATTTTGAGGAACTGCCGGGCTGTTTTCCAAGGCCGCTGCCCCATTTTTTTACATATTCCAACCGGTACCGTCTGAGAATTCTCCTTTCTCCACACCCTCACCAACGCTTGTCACTGCCCGTTCTTGTTTCCCGTTTCATTTATAACCATCCTCATGGCTGTAAGGGGGTCTCTCATCGTGGTTTTCATTTGCCTTTCCCTGAGGAGTGATAATGGTGAATATATTTTCATGCGCTTGTCGACCACGTGTGTATCTTCTTTGGAGAAATGTTTCAGTTGCTTTGCCCATTTGTCAATTATCTTTTTATTACTGATCCACAAGAGTTTACTTTTATACATTCGGGATACCCGGTCCTCTCATCAGATACACGCTTTGCAAATATTTCCTCCCGTCGAAGGGTTGTTTTTTCCCTTTCTCTTTTTTAAATTGGAGCGTAATTGACATACAATGTCACGTCGGTCTCGGGTATACAACTTAGCGATGTGATGGTCTTTTCCTAAAAACAAAAGTTTTTCATTTTGATGAAGTTCTATTTACCTGTTTTCTCTTTGTTTGCGCTTTGGGTGTGCCACCTAAGAAACCATTGGCAAGTCCAAGGTCATGCGGAGTTAACACGTACATTTTCTTCTAAAGAGTTTTGTAGCTTTAGGTCTTATGTTTGGGTCATTGAGCCATTTTGAGTTAATTTTTGTATATGGTGTGAGGTAGGGGTCCAAATTCATTCCTTAACATGGGGAGATCTAGCTGTGCCGGCTCCATTTTTGAAAAGCCTCTTTTCTCCCCCATGAATGATTTTGACACCTGTATTTTCTTTTTTTGTTTTCTTTTTTCTATTATTTTTTAAAGTTTATTTGTTTATTCTGAGAGAGAGAGGAAGAGAAAGAGAAAGAAAGCGTGCAAGCGAGGGACGGGCAGAGAGAGAGGAAGAGGGAGAGAATCCCAGGCAGGCTCGCGTCATGATCTCACGGTTCATGAGTTCAAGTTCCACTTCGGGTGAACCCTGCTTCTCTCTCTCTCTCTCTCTCTCTCTCCCCGTCTCTGTCTTCTTCTCTTCCTCTCTCTCCCCCTCTCTCTCTGCCCCTCATGGGATTTTCTCTCTCTCCACCCCTCGCTCACCTGCGCCCTCTCCCCCTCAATAAAGTAAAATATAGGGGCGCCTGGGTGGCGCAGTCGGTTGGGCGTCCGACTTCAGCCAGGTCACGATCTCGCGGTCCGTGAGTTCGAGCCCCGCGTCAGGCTCTGGGCTGATGGCTCGGAGCCTGGAGCCTGTTTCCGATTCTGTGTCTCCCTCTCTCTCTGCCCCTCCCCCGTTCATGCTCTGTCTCTCTCTGTCCCAAAAATAAATAAAGGTTGAAAAAAAAATTAAAAAAAAAAAATAAAGTAAAATATAGAAAGATGAAACATAATTAGTTGGCCGTACACGCGAATTAATGTTTTCAAGGTTCATCCAAGTTGCAGCAGGTGTGAGTGCTTCATTCCTTTTTATGGCCCAATAGTATTAACCGTGACAACTTTTTTTTTTTAATTTAATTTTTGAGAGAGAGAAAGAGCAGGAGCAGGGGAGGGGCAAAGAGGGAAAATCCCAAACCCTCTCCACACTGTCAGCCTGGAGCCCCACACGAGGCTCGGACTCATGAACCGCGAGATCATGACCTGAGCTGAAACCAAGAGTCGGACACTCAACCGACTGAGCCCCCCAGGCCCCCCAGTTACCGACTTTGAAAGATGCGACCAGCATCCCCCATAAAGGAGTCACGCCCTTGTGAACTGGGTCAACCCAGGCCACCCGGGTGTGGGATCTGGGGCCCCAGCCCGGAGGGTCTGGGCAGCCCGGGAGCAGGGGGACCCGCGGGGGCCGGACCGTGAGCTCTGCCCCGTGTCGCGTCTGGTCAGGTGATCTCCATGAACAACGAGCGGTATATGGCAGCCATCATCCTGAGTGAGAAGGAATGTCAAGAACAGCTGAAGGAAGCTAACAAGAGCTCCGATGGTGAGTTGTCTGGGCGGCGGGGAGCCAGGGTGATAGACTCCTTGCCCGGCCTCTCGGACCCCCCCCCCCCCCGCCCCCTCCCCCGACCTTCCCGAGGTGTCTTCTCCTGCACCTGTAGCCTTGCTCCTAGCGCTGAACCAGAAGGCCAAGATGCTGGAGGTGGAACTGGCGAAGGAGAAGCAGGTGTGCGCCAAAGACAAGGAGGGCCTGGCGCTGAACAAGCGGCTGGTGGAGGACCAGCTGGCCGAGTGTGGCAAGGCCCGGGAGCAGCAGCGGCAGGAGCGACAGCTGGCCGAGGATCGCCTGCAGAAGGTGCAGACCCTCTGCCTCCCGCTGGACAAGGACAAGTTTGAGACGGAGCTGCGGAACCTCTGGCGGGACTCCATCATCCCGCGCACCCTGGACACCATGGGCTACAACCTGTACCACCCTCTCGGCTCCGAGCTGACCTCCATCCGGAGGACCTGCGACCACATGCCCGCCCTCATGAGCACCAAGGTGGACGAGCTGGCCCGGAGCCTGCGGGCCGGCATCGAGCGCGTGGCCCGCGAGAGCTCGGACGTCCAGCGCCAGAAGCTGGAGGTCGAGCGGAGCCTGCAGGCCACTCAGGCGGCCAAGGAGAAGGCGGAGAAGGAGGCCCAGGCCCGAGAGGCCAAGCTCCAGGCCGAATGCGCCCGGCAGACCCAGCTAGCCCTGGAGGAGAAGGCGGCTCTGCGGAAGGAGCGAGATAGCCTGGCAAAGGAGCTGGAGGGGAAGAAGCGGGAGGCAGAGCAGCTCCAGATGCAGCTGGCCGTCAGCCGCTCCACCTTGGACGCCTGCATCAAGGCCAAGGTGGGCTGGAGGGATTCAGGTTGTACTGGGGTCAGGCCTGCGGGCCCTGGTGGAGGCGATGTCGAACTTGGGCTCGAGGCGAGCCTCCCAGCCTGGGTCCGGTTAGTTAGGACTCACTTGAGAGATTCAATGACATAAGACCGGGGTGGAGTTTGGAGTCTGGAATGACCCTGAGAAAGGATTAAGGATCGGGGTTGAGTTTTGGAGGACGGGTGGACCTCGAAATGGGTGCGGGGGGAGAACTGGGAATCCACGGTGGGGGGGTCGGTGTCAAGGTCGGGAGGTGTCTGGGGTGAAGGTTGCGGGGGTGATGGCTTAGGTTGGGAGTTAGACTGAAGGTTAAGGCAGGTCTGGGGGAAGGCTCGCTGTGGAGACAGAGCTTGTGTTTGGGTCAAGATGAGTTCTTAGCGACCGCTGTGTTTAGAGTCGGTCTGGGTTAACGTTAGGGTTCCATCGAAGCCTTCGTTGGTCTTGGAATTGGTAGAATTGGGGTCGTGCCGGATGCGGATTGTGAAGAAAGGTTAAAAGTTAAGTCAGGGGTCGCATGCAGGGCGGCCGGTGGGTCTCACATTGGGTGAGGGGTGAATACAGGATGTCAGTGGGTGGCTGGTAGGGTTGCTTGGAGTTCCAGGGAGAGTCCGGGGTCTCAAGTTGAGTCGGGGTGCGTGGGGCATTGGGAAGCCATGGTGGAGCCCAGGGCTGGGCTGGGGCCATGGCTTAGGGGGCAGATTTTTCATAGCAACCAGGTCTAAGGGATGGGTTGGGGTCAGGGTTGGTTGTAAAGTTCCGGTTGGATCAAGTTTGTCATTAGGATTGGGTTTAGATGAGGCTTTGGGTCTAAGGAAGGTTCTGTTTTCATGTTGGGATTGGATTTTAGGTGATTGAGTTTAGAGCTGGCTTTGGATTTCGGGTTTGGGGGGATTGGCTCAGTTGGGGTCATGGATTGGGATCCATTGGGTTGGCGCTGAGGCAGTAATGGAGACTGAGGCAGGCCACAGTGGGGTCTCTGGGGGGCTTCTGAGGGAAGCCAGTCCCTGGAGTCCCCAGTCACTTGAGCACAGGTGGGTGCAGGTGATCGGACATCCATTGATGTGAGGGTATCTGGTATCGGTGTCCCTGCTCTGGAAGGAACTCAGCTCCAGGTACTACGGGGCATGAAGGAACAGGAGCCTCCCTGGCCCTGTGGTTCAGGGGGTCCCGGCTTCTGCCGACCTCCCTCTGTCTCTCTTCCCACAGTCGCAGCCGATACCTGGACCAAGACCTGTGGGCCTTGCCCCCAACCCCCAGCCCATCGGTAAGTGACAGAAGGCAGAGCCGGGAAGGGGTCGGGGGCGATCCTTTCCACTCTTTATCCCATCTCAGCCCTGCCGGCCCATCCTTAGCCCAGGGTTGGGCCAGTTGGGTGGACCTGACCCCTTCCTCTCACGGCAGACCCAGCTGGCCTCGAGGAATTCAAGAGAAGGATCCTGGAATCCCAGAGGCTTCCCGTAGGGGCTGCAGCCCCATCCAGGTGAGGCACTGGCAGACTGGGATGGTTCAGTCTCAGGGCTTCAGAGGAGGATGGGAACAGGACTAGGGGTGGAGGGAGGCTCATCTCACACTCACGCTTGCTGCTTCCTTAATTGAGCGCCTTCTGTCTACCAGGTAACACAGCCAGGGAGTGGCGGGCCTGGGACACGAACCCAGGCTGTTGGACTCCAGGCAGGCAAGGGAGGGCCTTTGAGCTGGGGGATGGGGGCGAGCTGGTTTGGGGACGGGCAGAAGCCACAGTGCTCCCGGTGACATCTTGAAGAGCCAAGGTCAAGGCTCAGAGGCCAGATGAGGGTGGGGAGGGAGGCTGGAGCCGAGGAAGGGAGGAAGGAGGAGAGCGAGGTCAGGAGAGAGACCCTGGGCCTCTCACCCCACCTCTCTGAGCCTCTCTCTCTCTACCTCTGCAAAAACGGAAGTCTCTGAAGTCAAGGGCGCGGGGCTCCGGGACACCCCTGGGCGTTCTAAGTCAGATCCCGCCGACCCCAAGCCTGCGTCAGGCCTTGGCGACGAGTAGACTTCCGGGTCTGTGGTCAAATCCCAGGGCTTCTCCGCATCCAGCTCCATCTCCACTGTGCCTTTTCTTACCTACCCCCTCCGACGGGGAGCTCATCTTCTCGCAGAACTTGTCCCTTTGCTCCAGATGGCTCTCTGCCTGGGAGGGATCCCTTAGCCTCAGGCAGCCTGCGGAGAGGAAAGCAAGAGCTGGAGGGAAGACCCTGTTCCAAGCAAACAGTTTTCCTCTCTCCATCTTGGCCTAAAGCCATCATGGCAAGGAAGGTGGTTCTATTATTATCCCCACTTCTCAGAGGAGGGAACTGAGGCCCCAGGGAAGTGACCAGCCCCGGGTTATGCGTCAGTGAGTCAGGGCCAGAGCCAGGCTCCGGGCCCAAGCCTGTCCTAACTGCAAAAGGGGAAGCTCTTGACACTGTTTACCCCAAAAGACATCCCCCTGCAGAGAAAACAATGAGTAGTTAAGCCAGGCCCCTCCTGTTTCTTTCTTTCCCCGGGCTCAGGAAGGGCCTCTTGTTCTGGGCTCCCGCCTTGATTTGCCTTCCCCTGAGAAAGAGGCCATCAGCTCTGGATTGGGAGTTTCAGTGAGGCCAGGCACATCTGAATTTCAATGTATATTTATTTTTGAGAAAGAGAGACAGAGTGTGAGCGGGGGAGGGGCAGAGAGAGAGGGAGACACAGAATCCGAAGCGGGATCCAGGCTCCGAGTTGTCAGCACAGAGCCCGACACGGGGCTCGAACTCACGGACCGTGAGATCATGACCTGAGCGGGTCGGACCCTTAACCAACCGAGCCACCCAGGCGGCCCCATCGTTAGACATTTTTAAGTCACATTCTCTTGATGGCAAGTGAACTAGTTTTCTTTTTACCTGAGACTGTGTCCTTTGGGTGTCAATTTATTCCCACGCGCGCACACACAGTGGATGTGAAAACAAGTAAATACTGGGGCAGGGGCTAAGGGGCTGGATAAAGCTAAAGCGGGAGGCTGAAGATGGGAGTCCAGCCCTGGCCCTGAGCCGGGCACGGGGCGAGTGTCACTCAAGTCCATTGCCATCACTGTTGTGATTTGTTTCATTTATTCAACCCGGATACCTTGAGCAGCGGCCGGGTGATGAGAACACAAGGAGGAATAAGGCATCGAAGCCCCCCCTCCCCTTGTGGGGCTCACAGTCTAGCGGGGGAGACAGATCGCAAACCTGATGCGTGAGATGTCGTTGTGGGGCCCCTTGGCCATGGGTGAGGCAGAAAAGGGATGAGATGGTGTGAGGAGGTGAGAATTTTCCACAGGAGGGGGCGCCTGGGTGGCTCAGTTAAGTATCTGACTCTTGATTTTGGCTCAGGTCACGATCTCACGGTTCGTGGGTTCGAGCCCTGCATCAGGCTCTGTGCTGACAGTGGGGAGCCTGCTTGGGATTCTCTGTCTCCCTCTCCCTCTCTGCCCCGCCCCTACTCGTGCTCTCTCCCTCTCTCTCTCTCAAAATAAATAAATAAACTTTAAAAAAAAAATTAAAGAATTTTCCAGAGGAGGCCAGGCAGGCTTCTCTGCCCCGCGTGAGGGTGACCTTTGGGCAAAAAACTAGAAAGGTGAGGGAGGAGCCATGGAGAGTAGGGCATCCCTGAAAGGGTGAACCAGGCAGAGAGCACAGCCTGTGCAAAGGCCCTGAGACAGGACTGACCGTGCGTGGTGAGGCTCGAGCACAGTGATCCAGGGGGTGAGTAGGAGGTGAGGAGGGGCGGGGCGCACAGTTCAGGCAGGGCCTTGTGGGTGCGGTGAGAACTTCGGGAGCCCTGGCACAGCAGCGAGAAGAGAAGGACATGACCGGACTCAGGTGTTCACAGGGACCCCCCCTGGTCACTGTTGAGAGGTGAAGGCAGCAGCCGAGGACCAGGGCAAAGGCATCCAGACAAGCGATGACGGGGGAGTGAGGAGCCTCAGTCTCTGACAGATGGCCAGGGACCACCCTCCCTTGCAGGCTGGTGGGCAGGGGCAGGTAAAGAAGGAATGTCAGGGCTGGTCGGGAGCCGGGCGCATCCTGGTCAAGCCGGAGCCGGGGACGGGGATCCAGCGCCAGCCAAGGAACGTGAGGCTGCTGGGGCCCCAGGGAAGAGCCAGGGAAGGAAGGGAGGGGGCCAGCGGAAGCAGGACTTGGCTGAGGCCCCCTCCTCCCCGACCAGGAAACAGCCTCCGAGCCAACCCCTGACCCCTCACGAGAGCCTCACTGAGGCCAAGGAGGGGAAGGGCATCCCAGACGGCAGGATGGCTCCTGCAGAGGCCGTTGGGGAGGGGTGCAGTGACAGCTCTTGAAGTTTCTGACGAGGGGGACTGCTGCGGGCAGAGTGGGTGGAGCCTGGAATGCCAGGTAGAAAGGATCTGGCTTTGTCGTCTTGAGGGCACTGGGGAGCCAGGGAGAGTGTGTGAGTCGGGGCAGGCTCGTTGGAGAAACCTTGGGCCACTTCAACGGAGACAAAGGAGGGAGATTGAGACCCTGTCTGAGGGGTGTGGGGTGTGGACAGGGGGATCCCCAGGGCCTTACGGAACAAAGGTGAAAGTCAGGCCGCAGCAGAGGCCGGGAGCCCAGAAGGTGGCTTCTCCCAGCACTGTCTCGGGAAGGCCGAACCCCAAAAGAGCTGAAGAATCCTTAGGAGCAAGAGCGGGCCTGGGGTGGGAGGAGGCCGGCCCAGGCGAGGTTTGTCCTTCCGGCTGTCTGACTATTGTATCACCCTCTCCTTCCTGCCTTAGTGGCTGAGGAGGCTCCAGGCCCTGAGGACCGAGGCGTGGCCCCGACTGGCCAGTCTGCGGACAAGACGCCGTGAGCCACCCCTGGCACAGGCCGGGAGCCCGGGCCGCACACAGACCAAAGTGGGCGCCCTTGGCCTGCACCCCGCGCTCGCCCTTCCCCACGCCCCACCACAGCCTCCGCTACTCCCTCACAGGCCCACACCCGCACCACGCGACCCCCCCCCCCCCCGCCTCGCCCCTGGATGCTGCAGGATGTCCCGGACCCACGGCACACAGATGTAACAGTGATGTCAGGAGCCGACGGTATCACGCAAAAGCACGGCACAGACACCGGGAGGACATCATACACACACACACACACACACACACACACACACAAATGCGCTCGCGTGCTTCCTGCCCCGCCCTCGCACAATGCCACACCCCTCCAACGCACACGGGCCGAGGCGCCCACAGCGTCCGGCTTGTCTGCATGTGCCTGTGTCCCCACCGCACCGCCGTCCCAATTTTCTTGTCTCCTGACTCCTCCTTACCCCCAGGGTGCCAGGCCTAGGGAAGTGAGAACAGGAAAACATGAGTCTCCACCCCCCCCCCCCCCCCAGAGTCCCCAGGCTCCCCTGCCAGGCAGCACCGGGTCCCAAGGCAGATGTCGCCCACTGGCCCCATCGTAGCCCATGGGGGCAGCTGTCCCTCCCTCGGTCCCTCTCTCCCCCGCCCTCCCCATACCCAGCCCTGCCTGTGGCCCATATAAATATGTTAGTGGCACGAAATAAATATTATTGAATCCTTTCAAAGACTCCAGAGTGGCAATTTCTGCTTGGCGACAAGGGAGGAAAGACTGAGAGCTGGAGAAACCCCTCCCCGCCGTCCCAAGGCCAGAAGAGCCCACAAACTAGAGCAAGCCTGGGGTGACACCAGATTCCCTCAAGGCATAGGCATCACCGTGCGTGAAGAGAAATGGCAAAAGTCATAGTCAATGAGGGTTTCCCGAAACGGCCACGCCGGCCCACACCGTGACAGCTTTGTGAGTTGTTTCTTTAAAATAGCAGACGTTTAAAAAGCAGTTCCTTAAAAACCAGATGACCCATCTGTAGCTTTCCTCTTCCTAAGATTTGCAAAGATGCCAATTTAGTCCGTGGGGGCAAGCAGGGAACAGTACGTTAGTGGAACACAGGGAAATCACGTTCCCAGGAGACTGGAGGGAAAAAAAGCTAAAAAGCCGTTATACAACCTGCTGGTGAAGATGTAGGGAAAGGGCATTTTCCTATGGGACTGGCAGAAAGGCAAATCTCACGGTGGCCCTTCTGGAAATTAGTTTGGTGACATTTAATAAAAGTAAAGGTGTGCAAACCCTTTGATTCGGCGGTCCCATTCCTGGGACTTTATCCCTGAGGAGAAAAACCTCCAGGAAACCAAGCAAATGGCCATCAGTAGAAAAATGGCCTAAAAGTTGTGGTCGAGAATCTCAACTTGTTGGCTCATCCCCCCCGCCCCCCAACCTTCCCCACTGCCTCAGCCTTGATTCCCTCTCAGCCCACCCCCTGGGACCCTACACAGGGAGGGGATGAGTCACAAGGAACCAGGGCTGGCGATGCAAAGCTTAAAGCAGGCTAGTCAGGAGGGACAAAGGAGCGACATTTCCTGGATACGGAAACTCGGGTGAGAGACGACCTACTGCAGGAAACACTCGGCTGGGGCCCCGCCAAGCCAGGGCAGGGGGGTCAGCCAGGCCAGGCCGCCCAGACGGGCCAGTCTGGAGGCCCCAAGGAAGCGAGGACGTCCCTGACCCTAAGCCTACTGCCTGGGTAGCTAGAGACCTGGAGAGGACGCTGACACCCGCCAGTCCCAGCAACCACAGGATGTCTGAGTTTGGGTTCCGGGGCCAGACATCCCTGGATTCAAATCTTGACTCTGTTGGTCTCAGCCTCCCTATTCTCATCTGAGAAATAATCATTCTAAACTTTCTGGACACGTGGGCACAGGTCTGACTTTTGGTTGGTCTCTCCCATCCGGAGCATCCCAGGATGTCATCCCTCCAGCTGGCCCCCACTCCCAGCCCTGCTGGTCCAGAGAAACCTTTCCATCATGGGATCTGACCATGTCCCTCTCTGGCTCACACACCCTCCATGGCTCCCCATTACCCTGGGAACAAAGTCCAGCTCCTCATCGGCTCTTATCTCCCTCCCCTCACCCTCACTCCCACCTCCAATGCGGCTCTTGCCTCCAGCTGCCCTGGACCTTTAATTCTCTGGCTAAAGAGTATCTCTTAGGGGCGCCTGGGTGGCGCAGTCGGTTAAGCGTCCGACTTCAGCCAGGTCACGATCTCGCGGTCCGTGAGTTCGAGCCCCGCGTCGGGCTCTGGGCCGATGGCTCGGAGCCCGGAGCCTGTTTCCGATTCTGTGTCTCCCTCTCTCTCTGCCCCTCCCCCGTTCATGCTCTGTCTCTCTCTGTCCCAAAAATAAATAAAAAACGTTGAAAAAAAAAAAAAGTATCTCTTAATTTGTGCTGTCAGATTACAATGCCTTTTTCTTGGCAAATTCTTCTTTCTCCAAGGCCCGCCCCCAGAGATCCCTCCTCCAGGCAGCCCTCCTGATTGCCCCAGATATAGCCCTTGCTCCCCCTGGGGGAATCCCCAGCTCCGTCCCTCCCTTTTTATAGACCCAGAACATGTAGCTCTGACTCCCCCGAGTTGGTGGCTCCCCCAGGGGCAGGACAGGGACTGAGTACCTATCAGGGAGCATTTGGCAGACGCCCTCCCTGACTCTGTGGCCCAGCCACCGGGAGAGGTTCTGACTCTTTAGGGATTTCCTGTGACCTCTATAAATAACCCCCATGGCTGCTTCCCACAAACCGCCTCACCCTTCTTGGAAAAAAAAGGACTGTAGCCAAGGACCTCAGTCCAGCTGTGTGCCAGGGCCCGGGGGAGGTGGGTGGGGCCCAGGCATCCTGCCCCAAGAGCGTCTCTCTCCCCACCCAGACCCCGCTCACGCCTCCTGGGAGCCCTCCAGCCCTCCCCATGTGGAGGACATCGGGACCCCCACCTCCACCAGACCTACGGTATTGCTTCTCGTCTCCGGGCATCAGTTCGTATTTCCGAAAAACAGGCATAATAGCGACATTCACGGACACCTAAACCTCACGGAGTGACCCTTTCCCTCCGGGAGCCTCCCACGCTGGGGCAGCCCCAGATGGCCAAACAAGCAAACAAATCAGTAGTGACATACTGCAGTGAAGTCCGTGAAGACACGGGGTCAGGGGGCCCCCGTCGGTTGGGTGGCGGGAGAATTCTCTTCATACCCTGTGTTGGCCCTGGATACCTCCCAGGCTCTGCTCACATGCCCCCTGAAACCTGAGAGCTTGTATCTTCAATCACTGGAGGCAGGACCCTTTCTCTGATTCTGGAAAAGATCCTGACCCTATTTAAGATTCAGTTTCTGCCAGTGGCAGGGGAAGTTAACCATTTACCTGCTGCCACAGGGGTGTGGAAGCCTGGATCCCAGAGTCCTTAGAGGGCAGGAGCTTTGATAGGAGTTGCCAGGACGGCCTTTTGTTGGAGCAAGGCGCCCCCTGCTGGTCCATCACCAACATATCAGGCCGCTGGGCATCTCCGAATCAAAGGCCTCAACGCCAATTCAAAGGGACACATGCGGGGCACCTGGGTGGCTAAGTCGGTTGAGCTTCCGACTTCCGCTCAGGTCAAGATCTCACGGTCTGTGAGTTCGAGCCCCGCGTCTGGCTCTGTGCTGACAGCCCAGAGCCTGGAGCCTGTGCAGATTCTGTGTCTCCCTCTCTCTCTGACCCTCCCCCACTCATGCTCTGTCTCTCTCTGTCTCAAAAATAAACAAACATTAAAAATAAATTAAAAACAACAACAACAACAACAAAGGGACACCTGCGCCCCTATGTTTATAGCAGCATTATCTACAGCAGCCAAATCATGGAAGCAGCCCAAGTGCCCATCCCACATCCCATCCGTAGATGAATGGATAAGGTATTTATACGTAGATGATGGAATATCATTCGGCCACAAAAAACATTTGTGACAACACGGGTGGAGTTAGAGATTACAATGCTAAGTGAAACAACTCAGCGGAAGACAAATACCACATGATCTCACTCGCGTGTGGAATCTAAGAAACAAAACAAACGAGCAGAGGAAAAACGAGAGACAGAGAGACAAAGTAAGAGACAGACTCTTAACTGGAGAGAACAAACTGATGGCTACCAGAGGGGAAGTGGGGGAGGGGAGGGGAGGGGAGGGGAGGGGAGGGGAGGGAAGGGGAGGGAAGGGGAGGGAAGGGGAGGGGTAAACGAGGGGATGAGGATTCAAGAGTACATTGACCATGGTGAGCACTGAGTGATGTATAGAATTGTCAGATCACTATGTTGCACACCTAATATATTATTATATATATAATATATATTATTATAACTAATATAATGCCGTGTGTTAACTGTACTGGAATTAAAATGAAAAAACTTGATTCAAGGGGCACGTGGGTGGCTCAGTTGGTTGAGCATCTGACTTCGGCTCAGGTCACGATCTCGTGGTTCGTGAGTTCGAGCCCCGCGTCAGGCTCGCTGCTGTCAGCCTGTCAGTGCAGAGTCTGCTTCGGATCCTCTGCTCCCCCCACCCCCCCACTTTCTGCCCCTCCTCTGCTTGCACTCTCCCAAAAATTAATAAATTAAAAAAAAAAAAAAAAAGACTCCAAGGCCTCATTATCAGTCAGATCCTCCCTCTCCTCCTCCGCCCATCTCCCTCCTCCTTCCCCTCACACACTGCTTCCGCCATACCGGCCACCTGACTGCGGCTTGAATGCACCATGGCGCTCCTACCTCAGGACCTTTGCACATGCTGTGCCCCCTTTCACCAATCTCCTCCATCTGGCTTCCGTCTCACCATTCAGCTGTCAGTACAAACGTCACCTCTGTACGGCGGCCTGCCTTCAAGTCCCTGACCTGGCAGGACTCGTGATCACAAGTTCACACAGCGGCCATCAGCCGTCACTGTTAAGGAACGATGGCTCTAACGAGGGCAGGGGCAACGCCTGCAACAATTGTTCCCCTCTGTGTTCCCAGCGTCCTGCACTCAGCCTGTTGCACAGAAGGCCCGCAGGGCACTCAGATCAGGAGTCCACCAGCTGGGTGCAAATCCCAAAGCTGGGGACCTCCAGCAACCAGCTAGTCTTCTCTGAGACTCAGTTTCCTCGTCCGTAAAACTATAACAAAACACTCATCGGCTTGTGCTGTTAGGAAAACCCAATGAAATGATGTGCACGATTCTAGCACATAGCAGGGGCTTCATAAGTCACTGAGGGAATGAAGCTTTTGGAAGGAACAGGGACCCGGGACCTTGCAAGTCTCTTAAAATGTAAGAGGCGGGGCACCCGGGTGGCTCAGTCTGTTAAGCATTGACTCTTGATTGTGGCTCAGCTCATGATCTCACGGTTGTGAGATTAAGCTCACATCAGGTTCTGCGCTGAGAGTGAAGCCTGCTTGGGATTCTTTTTCCCTCTCTCTCTGTGCCTCCTCCACTTGTACTCTCTCTCTCTCTCTAAACAAACAAAAATACATACATACATACATTTAAAACATAAGAGGCTAAGGGGCGCCTGGCTGGCTCGGTCGGTCGAGTGTCCGGCTCTTGGTTTTGGCTCAGGTCATGATCTCCTGGTTGGTTCCTAAGTTCAAGCCCTGTGTTGGGCTCTGCGCGGACAGTGTGGAGCCTGCTTGGGATTCTCTGTCTCCCTTTTTCTCTCTGCCCTTCCCCTGCTCATCCATGTGCACTCGCTCTCTCTCTCTCTCCAAAATATATATATTTTTTAAAGCGTCTTTTTTAATTATTTTTTTTTTTAACGTTTATTTATTTTTGAGACAGAGAGAGACAGAGCATGAACGGGGGAGGGTCAGAGAGAGAGGGAGACACAGAATCTGAAACAGGCTCCAGGCTCTGAGCAGTCAGCCCAGAGCCCGACACGGGGCTCGAACTCACGGACCGTGAGATCGTGACCTGAGCCGAAGTCGGACGCTTAACCGACTGAGCCACCCAGGCGCCCCTAAAGCGTCTTTAAAATATAAGAGTCTAAGCTTTAAGGTTAATACTAAATAAGGAAATGACAACTTCCAAAACAATAAACACATACTCTCTGTACAAAATACAAAACGTATATTTTATGGGTGTATCCACAAGTATGCAAAAGAGCAGAGAAATTTTGGGAGGACACAAGTTAAGCTGTGACCCCAAGGGATGTGGGAGGACGGAGTCTTCCGTGTTTAAGCATTTCTGGATCACCTGAATTTTTTATATTCCTTTGGTATTTGCAAAATAAATTAAAAACCACAAAGCAAAGAACTCTGAGGCCCTCCCACCTCCTTCCCAACCTTCCACCCCTGCTCCTCCAGCATCAGGCACCCAGAGCGGTTCCACTCCAGAGCGGCTTGAACCCCTGGCATGTCCCTGCAAGGGAATCTGGCTGGCCGTAGCTTGGTCACCGCCAGCCACAGCGAGCTCACCACCTCTGAAGGCAGCGGCTTTGCTTCATTGTTCTGGAGTCAGGTTCTTCCCCCAGGGATGGAGATTCTCACTTGGCCTAAGCTCTTCCCACATGCCTCAAGGCTTCTGGGCACCCACTCTGCCTGGCTGAGAGCTCCAGGGGTCCCCTCACTTGCCCACGCAGAAGTCCCGGAAGATGATATCCAGGATTTCCTCAGTGCCCCCTCCGCCGGTGATGCGGGCCAGGTGCCCCCGGGCGAGTCGCAGAGCCTCAGCAGCCAGGGCCAGGTCCTTAGTCTGCGTGTAGTGGCCAAGAGCGTCCAGGCAGCCCTGTAGGTGATGCTGGTGCCTTGCACGCGTCAGGAGCGGTGGGCCTGTGGACGGGTCCCCACACCTGGAGGGGACAAAGGATGTGATCTCTCAACTTTCACAACTACCATTGCCAGGGGGAGGATCGTTTGCATTTTGTAGATACAGAAAATGGGCCTGGGCGTGGCGGGGTGGGCGGGTACACACGTCCAAAGCCAGTGGCTCAGCCGCGACTTGAACTTGGGTTGAAGGAGGGTGTGGGAAAAGGGGAGGGCGTGGGCGCTCACACTTCGGCCAGCTCCTTCCTCAGCGCCTCCAGGAGGCCATCCAGCCCCTCTCCGGTCAAGCAGGACAGCAGCAGGTGCGGGCGCAGGTTGGGACTGGGGTCGGGGCCGCCTGGAGGCAGTAAGTCCGATTTGTTCAGCACCAGCAGGAGGCGCTGGCTGTTCCCATTGGGGCTCCCAGCTCCGGCGGGGGCGACAACGGTGTCCAGGAAGCTGCGGCTGGACGGAGAGGCCAGGTCAGAAGCATCCAGCACGGCCAGAATGAGGTCAGCCTGCTCAAGCCTGGGGGAACAGCGAGAACCAACTGAGCAGTGACCCCAGAGTTGAGTAATTAAGGGCACGGGGGGAGGGTGGGGCACGGGCAGAGGCTGAATTTAAATCGCTGTCCTCCCCACGTCGGAGTCCCCACTGAGCTGAGCAGCCTTTCCGGATTCGGGAGGGATATAAAATAAAGGCAGCCAGGAGAATCGGGAGTGCCTGCTTCCCCATCCCATCCCACCACCCTACCCGCCTACCTCTCCCGGGCGCGCCGCACGCCCTCCTGCTCCACGGGCCCAGCGCCCTCCCGCAACCCCGCCGTGTCGCTCAGCAGCGCCGGGAACCCGGCCAGGTCCACGGGGGTCTCCAGCACGTCGCGGGTGGTCCCCGGTTCCGGAGACACTATGGACACAGGCTTCCGGCCTGGGACGGCGTGGAGAGCAGGGGTAATCACCAAGGAGGCGGGACGGAGGCGATGGAGCCCCTCCCTCGGGCTCCACCTCCTGGCGAGGCGGACTTTTCCTCCTCCCGGCTCCTCCCCCAACACCTGAACAGCTCAGTTCCCCAGCTCCCGGCCCCGCCCCCAACACTAGGCCCCGCCCCCGCCCGCCACGCACTGAGTAGGTTCACCAGGCTGCTCTTGCCAGCGTTGGGGGGTCCTGCGACCACTACGTGCGCCCCTGAGCGAAGCCTCTGCCCGCGCCTGGCATCTCGAAGATGTGCGCCCAGTGCCAGCTGCAGCTCCCGCACTTCGCCGTTAGCTGTGGATGGAAGAGAGCAGAGGGGAGGGAGTGAGGGGGCCTCCGGGGGCTGAGATACCAGATGTCCCCATCCCTTGGAGGACCCACCTTGCTCCAGGACGCCCTCCTCCAGGTTGTCATCCTCACCAAAGTCGATATAGGCCTCCACATGAGCCAGAGCCTGGGGTGGGGGGAGAGGGGGCAGTGGTGTGGCCACCCAGGAACCCACCCTCCAGTGTGCCCAGGTCCAGCCTGACCTAAGGGACCGGATCGGAGACTCCTGCAAGGAGGAAGCTCTCACGCACAGGTTGGGCAGGTCGGGCCGGAAATGGACGAATAGGGGGCTTGCCTTAGTGAGGGTCCTGGCCCAGCCGTGGCAGAGGTGGCCCAGTTCTCCGTCCAGCTGTCTCAGCGCCTGCCGCCGCTGCGCCTCGGTTTCCGCATGAATTAGATCCGCCAGCCCCTCCACCTCGGTCAGGCTCAGCTTCCCGTGGGCGAATGCCCGTCTGGTGAACTCACCGGCCTCCGCTGGCCGCAGCCCTGGCACGCTACCTGCGGGAAGGTCCTGGGTCCTGAGCTTCCGGCCCCCACCCTGGGTCCTGAGCTTCGCTGGCAGAGCCGGACCTCGAACCCAAGGCTGCAAACTCACCCAGGGCCTGCAGGACGCCACTCACCACCGCCGGGCCTCCGTGCACGTGGAACTCGGCGCAGTCCTCACCCGTGAAACTTTGGGGACCTAGTGCGGCGAGATGGGAGTCGAGGAGAGTACGGCTAGGCAAACGCCTGGAGGGGGGAAACTGGGTCACGAGAGCTACAGCAGGTTCGGGATCTGGAGCCCCTCACCTGGGAACCAGAGCACCAGCGCGCGATCCAACGGCTCCCCGGAACGGGGGTGGCTGAGCAGGCGCAGGCAGGCGCTGCGAGCCGGGGGCAAGTCCCGGGGCGCCGTGAGGCTCCGGAGGGCGTGGCCGCTGGCGGGGCCGCTGGTTCGGATCACCGCGATGCCGCAGCGGCCGTGGCCGGAACTCAGCGCGAAGATAGTGGCCCCGGAACCGGGGACCGGGACGCCGCTGCCCTGGCGCGTGCACGGTCTGGGACTGGAGAGGAGGAGAATCAGTGCATCTGGGAGGCTCTTGTGGCAGACTGGCAGGTGGATAGAGGGCTCGACGGTCGGGAGATGCCCCAGGTGGAGGCTCTGCGGCTGGAGGATGGGCAGATTGGAGCGTCTGAGGCCAGACCCGATTGAGGTCTCTGAGAGCAATAATTGACTCAGATGTGGGCTCTGCGGCAGGGGGATGGATATATATTGTGAAGCTGAGGGGGCTGATATCAAAATGTGACTCTGAGGGCAATGCGCGACCCAGATGTGGGCTCTGCGGCAGGGGGACGAACGGATTGGAGCTTGGAAAAATGCGAAAGGTGGTTCGCCGCAGGGAACTGGGCCCTCAGATCCCAGGGAGAGGGTTTGAGCCCAAGCAGCACCCCACGCTGTCACACCCCTTTCCCTTATCGCCCCACCTGCGAGGCCCACGTGCGGCCCGGGCTACCAGGGTCCACAACCCCCGCCACATGGATTCACAACCGGCGATCCGCCTACCCTCTCAGCCTGGGTGACTTCTAGTCCTGACAGGAGGCCCCGCCTACTCCGCGGCGTGACTGGTAAAATGTTCAACGATTCCCGATCATCATTGGGCCCCTTAGAAGACGTACTGCCCACTCACTGAAAATCTTCGTTTCTATTGGCTGGTGACAGGGCAAGAGGCGGGGAGGGGCTGCACGCGGGGGTGCCGCGAAATGGCGTTCCCCCGGCAACCTCCGACCGAATTTTTAGGATCCTAGAACAGTGAGAATCCGAGACACCGGAAATGAAGGGTGGGAGGAAGAACCACGCATGGCCCAGGGCCGTGGGAATTACACCGAGACGAGGGTTCGAGTCCCGTATTTTCCATCGGGCCACTCCAAAACTTTAGGCGACGCAAGAGATCTCAGGGGCGCAGAGGGATGGGTTCCGGGGAACTCACGCCCTGGCCCTGGTAAAGTCTAGTCCAAATCTCTGGGAAGATTCCTACATGTGTTCTCAGAACTCTCCAAGTTTCTCGCCCCTCCCCCAGCTTTCGCTCCCGCCGTTCCCTCCTCCTCGGATACCCTTCTTCATTTGACAAACTCCTCCTCAGACCCTAGCTCCGAGGTCCCCTCCGACCGGACGCCTTTCTGGAATCCCCAGCACAGCTCCCTCTGCCCTCTGGGCTTTTCCGGCCCAGGCCTGCTCCAGCAGAGCTGAGAATCCGGTCTCCGGTGCGTCCCTGGCTCCCCGAAAGCCAGAAAGGGGAATCTCAGGGATTACTTTCAGGTTAACCCAGGACAGCGCAGGACCGCGGAATAAAGCGCTGATGGAGGAATTCCAGACACTGGCTGGGCGGGGTCTCCGCGGGCGCTTTCGCACGGTCAATTCTCTGGTTCTTGGACGGAGCGGGCGGGCGGCGCTCTCACAATTTTGGGAAGAAACTGTCGGACCGGCTAAACCCTGCCTCGACCCGCTCAACTTTTTCATTTGTAAAAGAGGCACGAATGCGGACACTCGCCGTCTCCGCGTTGTTCCATCTGTCACAAGTATACATCAAGCGCCACCTGTGCGCCAAGAACCAGAAAGAGTCCCTGCCCTCCCTGGGCTCTCCGTCTAACAGAAGAGGCTACACAGAATGGTCAGCGGTCCGGATGCCAGACAAAATACAGGACGCCCAGTTAAATGTAAATTTTAGATAAACAACCAATAAAATTTTGGGGTAACTATGGCCCATGTAATATTTGGGACATACTAAAAATGTATTTATTCGTTTGTCAGAAGTTCATTCACCTTTAACTGGAAAGACTGTACTTTTGTTTGCTAACCTTGGCAACCCTATCGGGTCCTCTCTGAGGAGGTGACGTCCTCGGGGGTCCAGGGGTTAACTGGACGGAGAGGGCGCGACGAGTGCCCCATGTAGGTGAACGGCTCAAGCTGAGACTCAGAGGCAGAACCTGCTGTAACTACGTACTCGTCTTCTGTGGCGAAGTTATTGCTACCTGGAATCTCCCCCGACCTGGCCCGCCCCCTCCCACGTCCAGCCGTAGTCAAATCACGCCCAACTCAGATTCCAAACCCCGCACTTGCAGATGGGGAAACTAAGGCTCGGAGGCGGAGAATCCAGGCCCGGGGCGGGCGGGGACGAGACCCAGAATATGACGCGGACAGGGACAAGGAAGAGAATGCACCTTTGGTGCGGGCGGAGACGAGCACCAGAGAGCGAAGTGGGCGGGCGAGAACAAAAAATCCAGAAAACAACACGGGCGGAGTCGAGAACCCAAGAGCGACGTGCGCGGGGACGAGAAGGAGAATCGAGGTTCCGCGCGGGCGGAGACGAGAAGCAGCGCTCGGGCACGCGGGGACGGCGGCCGGCGCGGGCGGGCGCGGCCTTTGTCTCCACCTCCAGCGCGCTCCGCGGCTGCACCGGCCCGATGAGCCCGCGGCCCCCCGGCGCTCGGGCCGCCCGCAGCCCCTGACCTGACCTGCCCTCGCCATGGCCGAAGCCACCTCCAACGCCGGGGGCACGTCCCTGGAGGGCGAGCGGGGCAAGAGGCCCCCGCCTGAGGGCGAGCCTGCAGCCCCGGCGTCCGGAGTTCTGGGTATGTGTGCGGCGGCTGGATCTGACAGGGTTGCAGGTGCCTGGGGTGCGCACGGCGGTTGGACCGGGAGGGGATTGGGGTCAGCTGTCCCAGGCCTGGAGTCCAGTCGAGGGGCCGGTTCTCCGGGCACTGCGGCTGCGGCGGGGCTAGAGCGGCTGGGAAGATGCAGGGGGCGGGGGTCCCAGAGCAGAGACGCGGACACACCCCTCTGAGAGCCCGGGCCTGGGGCCGAGCCCAGTCACCCCTTGAGCTACCGGATCGCAGCCCGGCAGGGGTGCGCTCGAAAGAGCCACTCCGCAGAGGATACAAAATCATACGGTCCTGGGTTCGAATCCCAGCTCGCCTTTGTGACCTTGGGTGCGTGACTTAAACGCCCCGGTCCTCAGTTTCCTCACCTGTGAAATGGGGATAAGAACCGCGCCCAGCTCTGAGGACGCGCTGACATGATGTGGTGTAGCGCTCAGGGCTGCTAGTGAGCGCCCTATCGATCGTGGTTTTGGAGGCGGAGCTGGGCCTCAAGAATGAGTAAGATTTGTAAGGGAGGACCTGGGGGAAGGGCATTTCTGGAGGAGGGCCTGGCTGGTGCCAGGACACGGAGGGAAGGAAATAAGCCGAGGCCAGAGCTTGCAGGCCACTGAATGCCAGGCTGAGTGCTGAGGAGCCCTGGAGAGTGTATGAGCAAGGGCCAGGGCTGGAGGGACTGAACCAGAGGCTGGGGTCCTGGTCTGGGAGTGGCCTGACCTGGGCCCTGCCCTACCTGCCCCCTAGACAAGCTTTTTGGGAAGCGGCTCCTGCAGGCTGGTCGCTACCTGGTGTCCCACAAGGCGTGGATGAAGACGGTGCCCACGGAGAACTGCGATGTGCTGATGACCTTTCCAGGTACTTGTGCCCACTGCCCTGGGCTCCCCTGAGCCGGGCCACCCTGAGTAGGAGTGTGTAAGAAGCCTCAGACCCCTTGTGACAAGAGCCATCAGTCCCTGTGCCCCTTGGCAGACACGACTGATGACCACACGCTGCTATGGCTGCTGAACCACATCCGCGTGGGCATCCCCGAGCTCATCGTACAAGTCCGCCACCACCGCCACACGCGTGCCTATGCCTTCTTCGTCACCGCCACGTATGAGAGGCGAGTCTCTGTCCCTAGCCTCTCGCTGACCCGGCTCCCCAGCTCCCCACCCTTCCAAGCGCTAACTGTGAGGTCTAGCGCCCTGCATTTGTCCCAGGTGGCTGCCAGGTATACCAACCCTAGCTCCGGGAAGGTGAGCCAGGGCCTCTCCATGATGCCACCTCCCTGTCTCCCTGGCAGCCTGCTTCGAGGAGCCGACGAGCTGGGTCTGCGCAAAGCAGTGAAGGCCGAGTTTGGCGGGGGCACCCGCGGCTTCTCCTGCGAGGAGGACTTCATCTACGAGAATGTGGAGAGTGAGCTGCGCTTCTTCACCTCCCAGGTGCGGCCAGCTCTGGCTCCCAGTGTGCACCCCTAGCCCTTGGGCTGCTGCTCCCTGTGCTCAAACCCTGTCCCCTGCAGGAACGCCAGAGCATCATCCGCTTCTGGCTGCAGAACCTGCGAGCCAAGCAGGGCGAGGCACTACACAACGTGCGCTTCCTGGAGGACCAGCCAATCAGTGAGTGGGCGGGACCAACCTCCAATCACACGTGGGGAGTTGGGTGGGGCTGTTAGAGGACAGCCTATCAACGTAAGAGGGCGGGGCCTAGAGCCAACTGATCAAAGGCTAGTGAAGAGTTGGGTGGGGCCTGGAGGCATCAATCAATGAGATGAAGGGGTGTGGCCTTAACTAAGAGGTGGGGCTTACTCCCTGGGAGGTTGATGCCTGAGAAACCTTTTTCTGGGTCTAGCATAAGGTAGGGGCAGGACCATGGACAGCACTCCATGCACTTGGGTGGTGCGGCCCTGGGCCTCGGTTTCCTCTCCAAGAGACCAGCTACCCCAAGTTCACCTCCTGACGCCAATTTTGCACCGATCCTCAGACGTTCGGAGCAGTGAGCTGAGGCCAAATGGCTTTATTTAAAAACAGGGTTCTACACTGGCCCCATCCTACCAGGTTTCCTGCATCCTCTCCTGCCTGCCTCTGCACCTCCAAATTCTGAAGGAGAACTAGATAATCTGTCTACTCAGGACTTCTCTCCTGGGAAGGGCCCCTGCAGATTTAAAAGCAGGGAAAAGCTGTAACATGGGTTTTGGCCAAGGGCGCTGGCCAGGTCAGGCAGAGGCAGAAGGGCGGGGCTCACGCATTCTTGTCCCCCAACAGTCCCTGAGCTGGCAGCCCGCGGGATCATCCAGCAGGTGTTCCCGGTCCATGAGCAGCGCATCCTGAACCGCCTCATGAAGTCGTGGGTGCAAGCTGTGTGTGAAAACCAGCCTCTAGGTGTGGCCCCAGGCTGGGGGGGTGTGTGTGTGCGGGAGTCTCCGGAGCAGGCAGGGCTGACCAGAACACCCCCCCACCCCACCCCCGCTGTGTGCCCCTGGCAGATGACATCTGTGACTACTTCGGAGTAAAGATTGCCATGTACTTTGCCTGGCTGGGTTTCTACACATCAGCGATGGTATACCCAGCCGTCTTTGGCTCTGTCCTGTACACTTTTACGGAGGCTGATCAGGTGCTGGGAGTGGGCTGGGCAGGGGCTGGGGTACCTGAGACACCCTCCTTCCTGGGCCAACCTGGCCAACAGCTCGGCCCTCCGCCATCCCCAGACAAGCCGGGATGTATCGTGTGTGGTTTTTGCCCTCTTCAACGTGGTCTGGTCAACGCTGTTCTTGGAGGAGTGGAAACGGAGGGGGGCGGAGCTGGCCTACAAATGGGGGACGCTGGACTCACCTGGGGAAGCAGTGGAGGAGCCACGGCCCCAGTTCAGGGTCAGTCGTGGGTGTCTGGGTCCAAGGACTCCCAAGAATGAGAGGTGGAGGTGGGGGGCCACTGCAGGGACAAAGACAAGATGTGAAATGGGGCTACGGCATCAGAAAGGGTGTGCCAAGTCGGGGGATCTGCATGCTCGGAAGGGGAGGGGTGGGAAAATGCATTTAAGGGCCTGGGAAAGGTGTTCTGGGTCTGGGAGCGGGGGCGGGGGGGGGAGCGTCACCACAGAGGTCAAGGCATGGTGGATGGAAATGGAGTTCAGAGCACTGGGAAGGGTGTGTGGGGCAGGGTGCACCTCTGGCCTCACGCTGAGCCCCACCCCCACCCTCTGCCAGGGTATCCGGCGCATCAGCCCTGTGACGCGGGCTGAGGAGTTCTACTACCCACCCTGGAAGCGGCTGCTTTTCCAGCTGCTCGTGAGTCTCCCCTTGTGCCTCACCTGCCTGGCCTGTGTGTTCCTGCTCATGCTCGGCTGCTTCCAGCTGCAGGTGACCTCTGGCCTCCCCCCCCCCCCCCCACCCACCCCAGCCCCGGCCTTGGCCCTGACCAGACAGCCACCTGCCCGGGTCCACCCCCCAAGCCGAGCCCAGACGCTGGGGTGACCTGTAAAACCTCCGCCCCTGCAGGAGCTGGTGCTGAGTGTGAAAGGGCTGCCTCGTCTTGCCCGCTTCCTGCCCAAGGTCGTGCTGGCCCTGCTGGTCAGCGTGAGCGCAGAGGGCTACAAGAAGCTCGCCATCTGGCTCAACGACATGGGTACGCCCTGCAAGGGGAGGTCCCGCTGCCCTGGGGAGGAAGGTCCTCACTGGCCTTCAGGCTCCCCGCTGCTCCCAGGGGGCCTGGGCCACCTCCTCACTCACCCCCTCGGCCCCCAGAGAATTACCGGCTGGAGAGCGCCTATGAGAAGCACCTCATCATCAAAGTCGTCCTGGTGAGTGGCGGCCAGCAGGCGGGCAGTGGGGGTGGCCTACATGGGGCACGGGGGGGGCTCCTGGGGTCAAATTTGCTTACCTGTCTGCTTCCCACAGTTCCAGTTTGTCAACTCATACCTGAGCCTCTTCTACATTGGCTTCTACCTCAAGGACATGGAGCGCTTGAAAGAGGTGAGACCCCAGCCCACGGCAGTGCCCCCCACAATGGCGGCCAGTGGGGGGCCGGACTTGGCCAAGGGGTCCACGGGCTTTCCAGCCCCTCCCCCCCCTCCTCCATCCTTCTCTCTCTGTCCGTCTGTCCGTCCGTCTGTGTGTCCTCTCTCTGCCTGTCACCCACCCCCCATCTGTCCGTCCACCTGTCCGTCGGTCCCTCCACAGCTCCTGCTCGTCCTGTCCCTGTCCCAGAGCCTCGAGCGGCAGCTTCGGGCGGTGCTGGTCCCGCTCGCGGCCCTGCGGTTCCGCCTGCTCCTCCTCTCCCTCCGGGGCCTCCTGCTCGTGGCCCGGGCCAAAGTATGGGCAGGTGGCGAGCCCACAGGGTCTCGCCGGGGTGGGCAGTGTGGCTATGCTTGGGGCCTCACGCTGAGCCAAGGGTGCATGTTCCAAGGGGCTGGGGCTCTGCTGATGGGGTACAGATGGCAGGGGCCTCTTGAGGCCCTGGGCACCAGCTGAGCTCCTGGGCAGTGCTGCAAGCAGGGGACCTTGAGCCACGGCAGGATGAGACATGCATTACAACCCCAGGAGGTTGGCTAGGAGCACTGGCCCGCCAGGCTATGGTCTGTGGCAGATGAGTGGTGGTAGAGGCTGAGTGCTGGGGTCTCCATGTCCCGGGACATCCAGAGGGGTGGCTTTAGCAACTGGGTTCAGGGCATGTGTCTGGAAGCTTGCTCCTAGAAGGCGGGTGCCCAGTCCCAGCAGCCTGTCCCGGTGCCCGGGGCCTCGCCCGCCCCCCACGTGGCCTCTCTCCACCCCCTTCCTGCCCCCAGATGCTGGCCACTCTGCTGATCACCCGCCAGTTCCTCCAGAACGTGCGTGAGGTCCTGCAGCCGCACCTGTACCGGCGGCTGGGCCGTGGCGAGCTTGGCCTGCAGGCTGCCTGGGAGCTGGCCCGTGCCCTGCTTGGCCTGCTGAGCCTCCAGCGCCCTGCACCCCGCCGCCTTGAACCCCAGGCCGAAGAGGGTGGCGGAGGCGGCAGCGGGGGCCGCAGGTGTCTCGGTGGGGGCTGTGGGGCACCTGAGGAGGAGGAGGAGGCTACCGTGGAGCGGCGGCCCGCAGGGGAAGGTGGGGAGATGGGGGATGGGCCCCGGGGAGGCAAGGAGGAAGAAGAGGAGGAGGAGGAGGAGGAGGAGGAGGAGGAGGAGGAGGAGGAAGATGAGGAGGAGGAGGGTGAGGAGAGCGGCCTCCTGGACTGTGGGCTCCGGCTGAAGAAGGTCAGCTTTGCTGAACGAGGGGCTGGGCGGCGGCGACCTGGCCCAGAGGCCCTCCTGGAGGAGGGGAGCCCCACTATGGTGGAGAAGGGGCTGGAGCCGGGAGTATTCACACTGGCTGAAGAATACGATGAGGCCGAAGGTGCTCCCGGCAGTCCCGAGCGGGAGCCTCCGGCCGTGCTGCTCCGCCGGGCTGGGGGCGAGGGCCGTGACCAGGGGCCAGACGGGGGCCCAGACCCGGAGCCAGGTTCGGGCGACTCAGCCCGGAGGCAGCGGCGACAGAATCGGTCATCCTGGATGGACCCACCCAAGGAGGAGCACTCACCCCAGCTTACCCAGGCCGAGCTTGAGAGCTGTATGAAGAAGTACGAGGTGAGGAGAGCGTCTGAGGGCCCAGGCGAGGCCCTCCGAGGGGCAGGGCCTGCGGTCTGAGGGGGGGAGGTGGGAGGGGTGCAATAAAATGGGGCCCTGGATGTGGTCAGGAACTTCCTGGAAGGGGAGCTCTGGGGCCATTCAGGATCATGGGAGGAAGGCAAGGCTTGAGAGAGAGGAAGGTAGTCTAAGGGAGGAGGCATTCTGGTCTGAGGGAGGGCGGAAGGCCACACCCAGGCACCGCCCCGCCCCCTGCAGGACACGTTCCAGGACTACCAGGAGATGTTCGTGCAGTTCGGCTATGTGGTACTCTTCTCGTCTGCCTTCCCCCTGGCCGCTCTGTGCGCCCTGGTCAACAACCTCATCGAGATCCGAAGCGACGCCCTCAAGCTGTGTACGGGGCTGCAGCGGCCCTTCGGGCAACGGGTTGAGAGCATCGGCCAGTGGCAGGTGTGGGGGCGGCCAAGGACTCGGAGCCGAGGCCCCGAGGGAGTCCGGGTGCGCTGGGGAGGGGCAGGAGGCCCCGGGAAAGGGCGGCTGGACCCCACCGGAGCCCCCCCACCCCCACCCCGCGTGTTCCCCTGCAGAAGGTGATGGAGGCCATGGGTGTCCTGGCGATCGTGGTCAACTGCTACCTGATCGGCCAGTGCGGGCAGCTGCAGCGCCTCTTCCCCTGGCTCAGCCCGGAAGCCGCCATCGTGTCTGTGGTGGTGCTCGAGGTGGGGCTGGTGGCCGGGGAGGGGGGCGGGGCGGGGGGGAGGAGCTGGGGGGGCCCGCAGGGCAGGGCGTCCGGAGCCTGCAGCCTCGTGCTCCTCTGTTGTCTCAGCACTTCGCTCTGCTCCTCAAGTACCTCATCCACGTGGCCATCCCCGACATCCCAGGCTGGGTGGCCGAGGAGATGGCCAAGCTTGAGTACCAGCGCCGGGAGGCCTTCAAGGTACACTTTGGGGGGGGGGGGGGGGGCGGGGAACGTTGGTGCGGCGCTGGGCTTGGTCTACTCCTTCACTCGGTGGGGCTTCTCCACGTCGGCCGGCTGGCTGGCGGCCGGGTTCTTAGCAGGAGGGAAGATGTGCGGAGCCCAGTGTAATAATTAGCGCTCCGCACCGGCCGGTCCCCTCCCGGAATCCCGGTGGCGTCCAGCACCAGGCTGGCACTTGTGAACATTTAGTCATCGGCCAGCTCACCGGCGGTGTCCCGTTTGGGGCCAGGGACACAGCTGATGCTTCCTAGAAGCCCGGCTTCTGCCACATTCCTCAGAAAGCTGCCGAGTGGGCCAAGGAGCTCAGCAGCGCCGGGCGGCGCTCTCCGCAATGACCGAGATGGCCTCTGTCTGCGCTGCCTGGGTGGCCCCTGGCTCCGGGCGGCTGACGAGTACTTGAAATGGGGCCGGTACAGCTGAGAGGCGGAATTCGCATCGCACCTTATTTTGTTTTGCCATTTTATTCGAATTATTGAAACCGACGTTGACAAAGACACGTGGGGCTACAGGCTCCTGGACTGGCCAGCGTGGAGTCTGGCCTGTGCCACTCATGGCTCTATCGCTGGTTCTCCAGAAGGCAGGGGACAGTCAAGAACCAATATGTGGTTACCCCCTTTCTCAATTCTTTTTTTTTTTTTTTTAATGTTTGTTTCTTTATTTCGAGACAGAGAGAGAGAGAAGAGGATAGAGAGCAAGTGGGGGAGGGGCAACGAGAGGGAGACAGGGAATCCCAAACAGGCTCCATGCTGTCAGTGCGCCCGATGCGGGGCTCAGACCCACGAACCGCGAGGTCATGACTGGAGCCGAAACCAAGAGTTGGATGCTTGACCGACTGAGCCCACCCCCCCCTAGTCAGTTCTCTTGTCGATTCTCAGAAATTCTCTTCTCGATTCTCAGAAAGCACTGGCATGAATCCGGGAATGCAGTTGGTGCCTAATAAGGGGTTAGATCTCTCCCTACTACCTCAGAGAGCCACTGGGTGGGCTCGGGGATGCAAATAGTACCCAAAAAGTGTTTAGATCTCTCCCCACTTCCACAGAAAGCCCCAGTGTGGGTCCAGGCAGGCAGCTGGTGCCCAGTAAGTGTTTGGATCTCTCTCCGCTTCTGCAGGGTGCACCAGCATGGGCCTGGGGGGGGGGGGGGGGGGCTCACACACCTTTTCTGCCCAGTCCCTTTAATGGCTCTGTTCTGCCCACAGAGACACGAACGCCAGGCCCAGCACCGCTATCAGCAGCAGCAGCGGCGGCGGCGGGAGGAGGAGGAGCGCCAGCGCCACGCGGAGCACCATGCCCGGCGAGAGCGCGACGCCAGCGGCCGGGAGGAGGCTCGGGCCGAAGGCTCAGGGCTGGACCCTGCTGCCCCTGAGAAGGCCTCTGCCAAGGCCAAGGGCAGTGGGGCAGGCGGCCACGGGCAAGAGCGGCCCAAGCGCCCGGGGTCCTTGCTGGCACCCAACAACGTCATGAAGCTGAAACAGATCATCCCGCTGCAGGGCAAGTTCCTGTCGTCTGGGGCCACATCCTCACTGGCCAGCGCGGGGGCTGGCCCTGCCGCCCGGCCACCCCCTGCCCAGTCACCCACGGGTAGCGACACCCGCCTGCCAGCCTTCCTCAGCTTCAAGTTCCTCAAGTCGCCTGAGACACGGCGGGACCCAGAGCGTAGCCACTCACCGCCCAAGGCCTTCCACGCTGGCAAGCTCTTTCCTTTCGGTGGGGCCCGGGCTGACGCCGGGTCCAACGGGGCAGGTGGGCAGGCCCGGCTGGATGGGACCCCCAGCGGCGGAGGAGGCCGAGCCCAGCGGAGTGGGCCAGTGGACGAGGCTGCGGCTGAGGAGCCGGACGCCCCCCGGCCTGAAGAGGAAGGCTCAGGTCACAAGCTTTAACTCGGGGGTGGGGACTCTGGGCTGGGCTTTGCGGGAAGGGGTGGGGTGGCCAGGCCTGGGGAGAGGGGCTGAAGGGGACAGAGGAGGCCCGGTCTCTGTACCGGTTGGGAACCTGGGTACGCGGTACGTGGAGCCTCTCAGTCAAAGCCTGCTCAGTATCTCCGGGACCCTTGACAGCCAAAGCCCCCTGTCCCGGCGGCCCTCCCAGGGCACCCTGCCCTCCATGCTCTGGTGCCAGGAGAGATGCAGGAGGCTTCTTCCCCACCTGGCCCAGCCTCTCCTGCCCCTATGAGACCCCACACCCAGCTCATCCTGGGGGGACTGGACCCCCCCCAGGCCTCTATGCAAGTCCCTAACCTGCAGCCCTGCTGTTCAGGGAGGCCTTCCTTGGAGGTGGGGGCCAGGGCTGCCTACCCAGGGAGCTCGGCGGGCTCAGCCACAGGCTGCACCCGGATTCGCGCTGAGCAGAGGTGCAAGCCTCGTGCCCACCCGCCCCGCCGCCCCCCCCACCGCCCACCTTGCTAGCCCCAACCCCAGCCCAACCCAGCTCCAGGCTCCAGCAGCTCATCCCCCAGGGAGCCCAAGAGGTGGCAGCTGCAACACCAGGGACGCAGGTCAGAAATCAGAGGGACTTCCTCAGACTGTCCCCTCCCCCCCGTGACGGGGAGGGGCCCAGTGCCCAGAGGCAGGGGGATGCACCGGAAGACGCCCACCCCTTGTCACTGATCAGAAGCAATAAGGCCCTCGAGGTGCCTGGAAGCCCGGGAGGGAGCGCGGGCAGGGTCCGAGCGGGGTCCGGCGGCGGGGGCGGCACCCCCCCGGAACGGCCCCTCTCGCCTCCGCAGGGACAGCGCTGGCCCCCGTGGGCGCCCCTGCCCTCCGCACCCGCCGCAGCCGGAGCCCCGCGCCGCCGCCGCCGCCGCCAACGCCGCTGCCCCGGCCCCCGACACCGCCCGCAGGCTGCTGGCAGTGGGACGGGCCGTGGGGCTGCGGGGGCGAGGGCGCCGCCCCCCGCCAGGCCCCCGCCCCCGCCGCCGCCGAGTGCCCGCCCTGCGCCCTCGCCGGGCCCCCGCCCGCCCCGCAGCCCCTGCCGGGGGACGCCAGCTTCTACAGCCTCCCGCCCCCGCCGCTGCCGCCCACCTCCGAGCCCCCGGAGCCCCCGGCGCCCTCGCCCAGCCCCAGCCCCAGCCCCAGCCCCCAGGCCGTGTGCTGGCCCAGCGGCTGGCATTAGCTCCGCCCGCCCTGCCTTCCTGTTCTCATATGCAATATCAGTCGTGGACCGGGGCGGCGGCCGCCACCCAGAAAACGCGCTTCGGCTCGACGGCCCCCAGTATTGGCTGCCCCATCCTGGGGCAGGGCCGGGGGCCGCCCCCCCCCCATCTGCCGTTTTCCTTTCGACCGGGATGGGGGAAAGGAAACCCCCCAAAACCAACAGAAAACACACAGAATAGGCGATTATTTATTTGTTTTTAATTTATTTTGTCATATTTTTGTAAAACGGCAGAAATGCAATAAAAAGTATATTTCAACAGTGCCCGAGGACAGAGCAGTGGAAGGGAGGGGGTCAGGGGGCCCAGTGACTTGTAGTTGGCGCCGGCTTTTTGGGGACCTAGCAGGCCTAGGGTGGGTGCCCCTCCCATCCTGTGACCCTTGGGGGCCTCCTCCTAAGAACTGGGTCTTGAGGCCACAGATGGAAAACTCCAGACTGCGCCAACTCTGAGACGGCCCAGATTTGGGGGCCGAGTCCAGGCCTGGGGCCCCTGGGAGGAGCTGCAAAGCCTGAGGCCCTGGCTTCAGCTTCCTAGACAAAGGAAGACATCTCGAAGTGTCGAAAGGACTCAGCAGTTTGGGTGCCAGGCCCAGGTCCTGAGTTGCCCTTGGCCCTGCAGGGTGAGAGGTGACACGGTCCTCTAGGCCGCACTTTCTGGGATAACTGCCTCCCAGGCTGCCATCTGAGGAGCCAGAGCAGTGAAAGGAACTTGGGGTATGAAAATCGGAAGGCACCCGGCACCCGAGTCTCGATGTTGAGGGGATGGCACTTTTGGGGATGCCATTGGGGGAGTGGCCAGGATGCCCCACTGTGGGATTGCTGTCAGACCCAAGCTGCTGGGACTCTTTGTTGCGTAGTCAGGGATGGGACGCGGCCCCTCCCCCTCAAGCATGTCCACATCCAAAGGCTCAGAGCTTGATGGGCCCTGCCCCGTGGCTGAAGGAGACCAGGGGGAGCCAGTGTGAGTCAGGGGCACTTTGGAGGGCTGTGAAAGAGAAACCGGGGTTCACTGGAGGCAGGAGAGCAGCCTGTGCAAAGGCACAGAGGTGAGGGAAGGCAGAGTTTGGTGTCTGAAGGAGCAGAGGAATAAGGGGCGGTCCCAGAGGCAGGAGAGCTGGGCAGAGGCTGGCTGAGGGAAACCTGCACCAGGGAGACCACAGGGAGGCCTAGGTGGGCCATGGCCACGGGACCCCTGCCCAAGCCGTGGCTGACACTGACAGGAGATTAACCCAGTCCCTCACAGGGGAACCGAGGCCACAGAGACGAGGGCAGGGGTGCCACCGGCTCTCACTATCCCATACACTTTGAAGCTGAAGTCTATTCACTAACCATCAGTGACACCAAGTGCCTGCCTAGGTCAGACCAACCCCTGAGACTGGGGATTCCAAGGAGTCTGAGAGCCTCTGGGGACTCAGTCCACCACAGCACCACCGAGAGCAAGCTTGCATCTTGTGAGCACCTGCCTTGTGACCACAGGGACTCAACACAGGCGTAAATGCCACCCAAAGCTGGGAGGAAAAGCCCCTTGGCCCCACAGGGCACAGCTCGGTGGTGACCCCCAGAACCTTCCACCGTGGGAGGTGCCGGGCAGCCCAGGCTGGAGCAGTCTGGCTCAGGCAGGGACCTCCACGGTGATAATCTGGTGGCACCCCATAAAGCCTGGCATTCCTTCCAGCTCCACAGCCCAACCCCTCACCGCCCTCAAGGCTGTAGCGCTCAGCTCCCAGGCCACGGCCCCCACTTGGGGCTGGTGGGTGGGGAGAAGCAGCGTTTCCCCTGGCCTCAGGCCCAGTGTTTGAGGCCTCAAACCTTCTGCCTGGAGCCTGAATGCCCTCTACGTCTCCAAGCTCGGGCCCAAACCCAGCCTGGCTGACAGCCCGCCAGTGGCTGTGTAACTTGCTGACCGACAGCTCCAGGGCTGGGCATTCCTCAGAGCTCCATGTGCCTCGTCTCTGAACCAGGGGCGCTCAAGGCCATGCCACCTGGGCGGTCTCCATAGTGGCCGGTGGGAACACCACCCTGACTCGAGGCATCCAGGGTGTGGGGCTGACCACAGTTATGTCCTTGGCAACACGGACCATCTCTCAGGGGTGTCCTGGTCCTCTGGGACACCTTGACAGGTGAGGCATGGGGGATGGGTCCAGGCAGGTCTTGGCTCTGAGCGAGGCGGCCACAGCAGGCCCGTGAGAGAATCCAGTGGCTCCCAGGGCCCCAGCATGTGGGGGGGCCCTCTTGGCTCCTCTTGGTGGTGATGAGACGACTCTCAGTGACTCCGTCCTCTGGGGCTGAGGCATACGGAGCCAAGACGCGAGGTCGAGTAGGAAAGATCCTTTTATTGGGGTGGACACGGAGCACGCACTAGTCCATGATAAAATGACTTAAGAGAAAGATCCGGAAATGTCGACTTCTCCCCCTGGCACACATTCAGAGCAAAGCCTGGGCACGACATAGGTCCAAGCCAAGTCTGTAAGGCCCGGACTGGAGAGCAGGAGCAGAGAGAAGGGCTCCCACGCATGCTGCCGGGCCACAGCAGGGCCCCGGCTCTAGGCCCTTGCAGACACGCTCTGGTTTTTCCGGAGAACTGGGGGCTTGTGGGGGCACAAAGGGGGTTCTGGGGGGGGAGGGGTTGTGAATAACAATGTTTTTTAAAAAGCATCTACCAACATCACACTACTGGGTCTGACGTCCCCTTTAACCATCGCTTGGTACATTTTACAGCATAAATAAAAACTCAAGGAAAATAAATACATCGGCTCCTATGAGGTTGGAAGTGGTATGGATTGTAGGGCGGGGGGCGGGCCGGTGGGGGGCAGGGTGGGGGGCGCTTACACAAGGCGGGCGGGCGAGGAGCAGACAAGACAGGAGGCGCCTGTGGGGAGCGAGAGTCTTAAGTGTCCTCGTGCATGTCCGGGCTGTCGGTCCGTGCGACCTTGCGGGGGGGCGCCGAGCTCTCACCCTCAAGGTCCACTTGCTCCTGGTCTCTCTTCTTGGCGGCATTCTGAGAGGCAGGGCAAAAGGGGGGGGCGCGTAAGTCTTCATCTGGGTGAGCCCCTGAAAACCTGCTGCCAGGCCTGGAGCTCGGCACCCAGCCCAGGGCCTCTCCTGCCTGCCGGACCGCCCCGGGCTAAGCCACAGTCTTCGGGACCGCCAGCCCCAGACTGCCAGGCATTTCCCGGGCCCTGTGAGGAGTCACCATGGCCGGCTCTGCACGGAACACACTGAGGAATAAGCCACCCAGCCAGAGGGCAAAGAGCACCCATGAGCCACCCAGGGAAGGCGTGCGTTGCCACAGAAGAGGAAAGCAGGCCTGTGTGAGAAAATCTCCTTTCCCCCACGGTGGGAACCCAGGTCTGCCGGGGCTGGGGAGGAGGACAGGGTGGGCCACGCAGCTGAGATTTTCAGAACAGTCACTTCATCATGGGGTCCTCCTCCAACCTCACCCACAGCAGGCCGCTGTCTGATGCTCAGTGTTAGGCAAAAACCCCAGACCGTGTTGCAGAACGCATGCGAGTTTTCATTAAAGGAAAAGAAAAAAATGTCCTGTGTAAAAAGGCAGCCTCGGGATGGGGGTGGCAAGACCTTTCATTACAACTACACCCTGTTGTATTGCCTGGAATTTTTTTTTTTTAATGTTTAGTTATTTTTGAGAGAGAAAGAGAGAGAGAGAGAGTGCGAGCAGGGAGGCAGAGAGAGGGAGACAGAGCATCCGAAGTGGGCTCTGCTGACAGCAGAGAGCCCAATGCGGGCTCGAACTCACAAACCACAAGATCATGACCCGAGCTAAAGTCAGACACTTAACCGCCCGAGCCGCCCAGGTGCCCCATATTGCCTGGAACTTTAATCATGTGACATTTCACCATTAAACAAAGATTTTCGGCAATAACACTGAAGTCTGTTTGCTGCCCGGGCCATGGTGGCAGGCTGTAGAGAGCCAGGCCTCAGCGGCAGTCAGGCCTCTGTACCTCCTGACAAGCTCCTACCCATCCCTGAACGCCAGAACCGTATGGCCTCGGCACGCCGTTCACTGCTCTGAAATGCTCTTCCCTCCCCTAGACTGCCTGGCAAACTGCTATTCAGCCACCAAACATCCCCCACTCAGAGCCCCTCTGCTGGCCATCACCGTTGCCATGAGTTCCGGCACCTGACCCCAGGCACCTTACCTTTTTGTCCCATTGCTGATGTAGGTAGCGCAAAAGGATGTTTGTCTTTTCTGTCACAATGACTGAGGAGAAAAGGTGGAGAAAGTTGCAGGAAGAGGCTGCAGGTGGCCCAGCCCCCACCCCGGCCTGCGCTGCCCCTCCCAGGACAGGCCCTCGCCCCTCCCTGGTCTCTAGCCTGGCTCTGCCTGGGTGACTGCGTGGGGACTCCGAGTCTGCACCCCCAGCACGGGAGAGCTCGGGAAGCCTGGTGTTTTTGCTCCAACACACAGCTACTACCGGGGGCCTGAGCCGGCTGCTCCAGCTGGGCCCCTGCTTCCTAGGGAGACCCAGGACCTCTGCCGCACTTGGGGCTCCACCCCCAGGTCGGGGAAGGAAACCCGGCACACGGGTCCAGGCAGACCAGGAACACAGACCTATACAGCTGTGCCCCGGTGAGCACAGAACTCACCCAGCAAGGTCCAGGTAGGTTCCTTTCACAATTAAAATAAAACACAACCACGATAACCTTCAGGTCGTCCTGCTCTGCGCGCTCTGTGCCTTTCTCTGCGGGCCCCTCCACCTGGCCGTCCCCCTCCCTGAGCTGCCCACCCCAGGCTGGGCGGGGACCCTTCCCCACAGTACGCGGCTCAGGGTCTGCGACGTGGTGCTGGCAGGGGACACCCAAACTCATGGGAGGTGAAGGGGAGGGGGCCGGCGAGCAGCAGATGAGAGCTAATGAGGGCCCCCTCGGGGCCGCATGAGGACGCCAGCATGTGGAGATCAGGAGGCTCCCGGAGAAAGCCAGGCTTCCAGCTGCTGACAGGCATCCCGGAGCTCACCACCCACACCGCCCTGGGGCCCTTCCCCTCGGCAGCCAGGCTGAGACAGGCTGACAGAGGCCACTTACTCTGTTCAGATGGGTACTCCCGCGTGGGCAGGTAGACTGAGGGACGACGGTTCTGCAGGAGAGCCGGGGAGGTGAGGAGAGCAGGCGGGCTGACTGGGGTCCCCCACCCCTCACCTGGGCACCCACCCTCCCACAAAGACAACGGTGTGCAAGGATGTGGGCGGGGCTGGGCTCGAAGACCAGCCTGCATTCCTGGCGGGACCTCGACAGTGTGTCCACGTCGTGCCCTACCCCCCCCCCTACCCCCCCCCACAGCAGCTCCAGAACCACTCCCAGCGCCCGGAACGCGTACTCACCGAAGCTTTGCACACAGAGTCAGCGTGAAATCGACTAAAATTGCTTTTGTTGTAGACAGGCAGGCCTTTCAAAAAATCTGCCTAGAAGACAGGGAAGATGGTAAGTGAGACAGGGCAGCAGGTCGGGCCATCCCTGGGGTGCCTGTGGGACTGGGCTTCCAGCTGACTTCCAGTTTCCTTCCTCAGGTCCTCCCGTGACGTTTTCCAGAATGCACCCTTAAGCTGGCTACCTGAGGTGCACACTGTTGGGACCAGAAAAAAGTAGCCCTGGGATAAGTGAGCGTTCTCTTCTGGGGTCCTCACAACAGCCCTGTAACCAGTTGAGAGCGGGGAGAATGGAGGCTGAGCAAGGAGCAGGGCAGGGAGTCGAACCCGGGCCCAGACCTTCCCTCTGTGCTTGCCGAATATTAAACACCTGGTCTCGTTTCCACATATCCACCTTGACAGAGACCTGGGATGGAAAAGGGCTCAGCTACCCTAAAAAACCCTGTAGGCCAGAGTGACCGTAAACAGGGGTGGGGGAGCAGGGCCCTGGGTGAAGGGGAGAGGGCAGCCGGGACACAGGCTGCTGCTGTACGGACACGGGAACCCAGGGTCAAATGAGCTCCCAAGTCCTAAGAAAACTCAGAAACCCAAGTCTTAGCACGCCGTCACCAGGTTGTTCAAGGTGGCTGGGCTTTTCAGAAAATGCTGTGTGGACCGAAGCAGACAGGTCTGTGAACAAGAGTCAGCTCAGGGGTTGCTCCTGGGGTCCACCGACCTGGAGGCTGCTCCGCGAAGGGAGAATGGCCCGTCCATGGCACGGAGCCAGCACCGGAATTCATTCGCAGCCCTGACCTATCGAAAGTCCTTTTTCTCTGACACTTTGGCATGAGCTGGGCAAGAAAGGGTGAGCTTTCTGGAGGGGAAAGGCCCTGATTCTGGGAAGGAAGTGACTCTCAGCCATAAGACGGGGGCGAGAAAGGCCAGTGAGAGCCAGGTCCACCTCAGGAAACTGAGGCACGAGAGCCTGAGGGATGCTTGGGGAAGGATGATGGCCAAGAGTTTGGGGTGACTTCTTAGCAGAACAGGAGGGCGGTGCTGTCATCAAGCCTGGAGTGGGGCAGGTGGGCAGGGGTTCCTCACATGGCCCGCCAGGGGCTGGAGTCACCCCATAATAAAGACGAGGAAATGGAGGCAGAAAGGTCACATGGTCCTCGTCTGTGTTCACCCAGCCCCACCAAGAAAATAAGAAACCAGATTTTACCCAGGTTCACCCAACCTCAGAGGCCAAGCTCCTTGTTTATACGACATGCCAGTGCCTCAGTTTCCCTTCCTGAAAACCAAGGCCTCAGAGGCCCTGCAGGTCACATTAACCCTCCCTTGGGAGATCCATCCGCATACCTGAGCCAGAGCTCAGCAACGTCAGGGAAGCAGCTGTCCAGGTGATGCCCCCCACCCTCTAGGGCAGGTGAGAGCAGGTGTTCCCACCTCTGTAGGGCCCAGCCCTCCCTCTCCTGGGCCCTAGCGAGACCTCGGCGGCACGGACCAGCTAGGGAAGCTGGAGTGTGGGTCAGCCTCCCCCACCCACTCAGGAGGCGTGACGTCTGGGTGACCCACTGCCCTGGAGCCAGCTCAAAGCCCCTCCAATTTGCCTCCTCCATCCCAGGACCCCTGCCCCAATTCCACCCCAGACGGCGGAGCCAAATTCACCCATCCAGCAAGGTTTTCCTCAGGCTCCTACTATGTGGCAGGCCCTGCACCAGGCAGCGGGGCCCTGGGGGGAAGGCACAACAGACCCGCTCTCGGCCCTGGGAAGCACGGAGTACACAGGGACACAGGTGAGACTCGAAGAGCTGGTGAGTGCTGAGTGGCCATGAGGACAGGGTGTCGGGAGGGGACTGTGAGATCCAGGACAGCACTGGGGAAAGCTGTGACTGATTTGGGGGCTCAGGAAGGGCTGCCCAGAGGCAATGATGCAGGCACTGAGACCTGAAGGGTGACGAGGGGCTCCTGTCCCTGCTCAAGCCCCTCCAAAGCCCTGGCTCGGCTTGGCCCATGCTGTCCTCCTGCCACAAAGCCCCTCCATCTGTGCTGGTCCTGGGCCACCCCCGCAGAGTGCCCCTCCCTTCTCCATGCTGGAAACACCCACCAACCTCTCTGCTGAGCTCCTAACCCCCTCGGCCCCTTCCCTCTCCCCACGCCTTGAGAACCTCTGCTAGAGCCAAAATCACACCCTGATGAGGTCACTCGTTTCTATGTCCATCTCCCTCGCTGGACTGGCTCCTCCCTGAGGGCAGAGGGCAGGGCAGGGCTGTCTCCATCCTGGACCCCTGGCAGGGCTCACATGGAGCCAGGTGGCAGAGTGGTGAGAGGTGCAGAAACCCCACAACCTGCACTCAATCCCGGTCGGGCCCCTCATTGGCTGGGTGACCTGGGGCAAGTGGCCCCCCAGCCCGGGAAAGAGTTTCTCACAGAGCTCCCTTGAAGGCCAGCTGTTAGCATCAGTGTGTCTGTGCTGAATAAATGAATGAAGATGGGATGACCGGTACTTCCTGCCAGCCAAGCAGGAAAACAAGGCCTCGGGCACAGGAGAGAAATCCTCACGCCAGCCGGCCAAATCCTAGCCAAAGCTGGGCCCAGAAGCCGTGCACCTGCCTCAGCAGACACTCACCGAACATGTGTGTGCCATCCCCAGGCAGGCAGTCCACCAGTGAACCCACCCAAAGAGAGAGGAAAAGAAATAATGTGCCAAGAGACGAGAGACAAGGGGCCTCCTGAAGTCAGGAAGGGCTCCTCTGAGGGGGTGATGTTCACAGGAGAAAGAACATTCCAGGCAGAAGGAGCAACAGATGCAAAGGCCCTGGGGTGGAAGGGACTCAAGAGTGTGGGGACATGAAAACAAGGATAGTGCGGCTGGAGCTGAGGGAAGAGATGAGAACAGGAGAGATGAGATCACAGAGGTAGACGGGGCCTTGGGGGCGAGGGGGCAGCTGGGGTCTCATCTGGGTTACAAGAAACCCCCAGAGTGGGGCACCTGGGTGGCTCAGTCGGTTAAACATCAGACTTCGGCTCAGGTCAAGATCTCACGGGTTCCTGAGTTGGAGCCCCACTTGGGGCTCTCTGCCTTCAGCGCCGAGCCTGCTTCAGATCCTCTGTTCCCACCCACGCCCGCCCCTCCCCTGCTCAGACTCCTGCACAAACTTTCCCTCTCTCTCTCAAAAGTAAATAAACATTAAAAAAGAAAGAAAAAAAGAAAGAAAGAAAGCAAGCAAGCAAGAAAGCAAGCAAGCCAGCCCTAGAGTATCTTATATGCTAGAAAGTGGTATAATGAGATTTACATTTTAAGTGACAAGCTCGCTCTGGTTCTGGGTGAATTACAGGCTGCCGGGGCGGGGGGGGGGGGGGGGCAGGATGGAGGTAAGGTTACCAGGGAAGAGGCTGGGGCGGGCGTCCAGACAAGTGGTGGCAGGGCCTAGACCAGGGTAGGGAACTGTGGACGAATTCACGATGCATCCTAGAGGCAAAGCCATCAGAACTTCTTATGGACTGGACGTGGGGGACGAGATTGCAGCAATGAATCAAGGGACAACACCCAGGCTTGGGGACCCGCATGCTAAGGACCCACTTTCCCCTCTCCTACTTCTGTTGCCTATCCCTCACCACATCCAGTGGGTTGTGGGCTCGGGCCCTGGGTCCAGGGACCACGGGGTTCTGACTTGCCCTACAAAAGCTTGCATCACCTCTGTCAGGGTGGGGGTGGGGCCTTCAGCACAACTCTGATGCCAAGTCACCATCCCACTCTGCAGGCTGGGGGACGGACCCCAAAGAACCACTATAACCAAATCCAGGATGAGCGCATGGCCCAACCAGCTGGCATTATTCCCACCTCAAGATGAGAAGCCAGCTGGGAGAAGATGTCACCAGCCCCAAGTCACCCAGCTCATCTGTTGAGCGTTCACTGTCCTAAGCCCTTCACGAAATCAGTTCTCTCAATTGTCACAACTCTATCAAGTCTGGACTATTGCTACCTCCATTTAACGCAGAAAGGCCTGGGATCGGAGAGATGAAGTTGCTCCCTCCTAGGGGCAGGTCCGGGCCCGGAATCCTGGGGGTGGGATCAGGGCTCTGGGGGACCTGGGCAGTCTGTGATGTCGCACTTCCTTTGGCTACAAAGCCCCACATGTCACGAAGTCAAGCCCCCTCCCCCGCCCCAACGCCCAGGCCAGCTTCCCAAATCCTCATGAACTGGAGACACCCAGGCCGGGGAAGCCGAGGACAAGGCCTGAAATGGGGGGTCTCGGGAGACCCCATCCCCACCCCCACCGATTTCCGGGGGAGCAGCGACCCGGAAATGAATGGGTTGTCAGGGCCTGGAAGCCTACATGGGGTCAGGGGTCGGAGAGAAGGAGCTGGGGTGGGGTCAGCAGGAAGCTCACAGCAGGGTCCCGAGGTTGAAGGTTATAGGGCAGAGAGAGAGGCGGGGCGGGGCCTGAGGGGGCCGGGCTGGGAGGTGAGGGGCTTCAGGGATTACTAAAGGTGGGTGGGCCCGCGGCGCCATTTTGTCGAACGGAGGGGGAGTACGGGCCCGGCAGCCTCTCTCACCATCTTCTGTTTCCTCCGTCGCTGCCTCAGCCACCGCCTCAGCCACCGCCGCCGCCACCACAGCCGCCTTCTTAGCCGCCGCCGCACAGTAACTTCCAGCCACGGCACAACCCACACTGATGGCGCCGCCGCCCCCCCTCATTGGCTTGCACTCTAGCCCCGCCCCAAGGATAGCGGCCTCTGCGCGCTTCCATTGGCCAGATCCCACTAAGTCACGCGTCCATTGGTCACCACACCTCCTCCTTTGGTGGTCAAGTTCGGTTGAGGAAGCAAAACCCCGCCCGGGAATTGGAGGCGAAGGCGCAAAATCCGGAAGTGGGCGGAGGCCGTGCCCCCGAAGTCTCTTGGGATTTGTAGTCCACAACTTCGGGAGGTTCCGCTAGTCTCTCGACTTTCTAGCGTTTACTTCACTTTTTCATGTGGTGGCTCATGGAGTTTCCACAGCAGCCCCGGAAGACAGGGACCCACCGTAACACTCCCAGCCTCCTCCCCAGGGTCCTAACCTGTTAACAGATCTAAACTGTTCTGCACTTGCTGCTTAATATCTTTCAACTGACAGCTCAGATTCTCTTGTCCAAATGCCCCCGTGGCTCCCCAGTCCCTCAGGGATGCAGTCCCATCTCCCTGGCCCCGAATTTTGGAACCCTCCGGCATCTCTCAGGCACCTTTTATCTTGACACCTGGGTCTAATCCCTTCTCCCCTTGGGCCCTCCCCGATCCTGGTACTTCTCCCAGGAAGCCTTCTCTGATTTCATTCTTCCCAAGTCTAAGCCAGGCACTTCCTCTAGAGTCCCACAGCCCTCGCAATCCTCCTCTCAGCCCCGACTCCGCTGTCTCCGAGCTGCCTGGGTACAAATCAAGTGCTCCTACCCTGCCCACCAGACTGATAGCCTGCCAAGGACAAGGACCCGACACCCAGTACATAGGAAATACTCGGTAGTATTAAGTGGAAACCATGAAGTATTATTATTCCAACAACACAGCAAAGGAGAAACAAGCACCTCAATTCATAGAAGCCAAATGAGCCTCAGAGGGTTAAGGCCCTTGCTCAAGGTCATACAACGCATCCCCAAGGAGCAAGTGAATTCCAACACCAACCCCCTCCCCACAAGACTCCCCAGACCTGTGGAAAATTATGACAGGTAGAAGACAAATGGAAATTCGGACATTTATTAGACACTTAATGATATTAAGGAACAACGTTAACCATTTTTTTAGGTGTGAAAAGTTGTTTTGGTTATGTTCTTAAAAGGCCTGTCACCAGGCCTGGAGTGTTTAAAAAGGCTTTTTCTAGAAGAGATGCATTCTGATATACTTACAGAAGAAATAACCCGATGCCTGAGATTTGCTCCAAAATAACACAGGAGGGGGCAGGTGGGTTGTGGGTGACTGGTGGTCAGAGCTGTGTACAGAGTACACGGGGCTCACTGTGCTACTCAGTGGGCTGTTGCCGTATGTTCAAAATTCTTCCTAATTCAAAAATCGTAGAAAGGGACTAGGTCTGACTTCCTACTCCCACTCTCAGTCCAGCCCCAGACTTCTCCCCCTGGGCCAACCCCACAATTTGAGGTGCACGCATGTGTGAGTCGTCCGGGCTCCCCACAAAAGCAACAGCAAGAGAGGTCCCAGGAGAGACAAAGGCTTTAATGGGGGTCCCGCGGTCGGCGTCGCAATCCTCAATGGCTCAGAGACTTCCGGCCTTTGTACATGCGGCGAAGGATGACCTGGACGCCGGCCGGCGTGCTCAGGCGCCGGATCCAGCCGTGTTTGTGCTTGCGTTTGATGTTGCTCGGCTGATACTCGTTCCCGCGCGCCTTTCCCCGGTTCTGCTGTGCGGCGAGGAGTCCCCAGGCGTCGGGGAGCCCCAGCCAGGCCCGGGGCTGGAGCCACCTGCGGGGGTAGAGAGACGGTGCGAAAGGTCAGAGGGGGAGCTCTGTGACTTCGGCGTGACGCTCAACCAGTCTGGAGCCTCGGCTTCCCTATCCGTGCCGGGACGGAGCCTGGCTGCAAGAGGCGCTCCATAAAGGCGCAAGGCGTTGGCAAGTCATGTTGTCCGTATACAGCTGGCACCAGCGCCGGACACCGCCGTTACTTCCAAATTTGGGGAAGGATCCCCGTAAGGACTCACCTCAGGCGGCCCGACTGGCGACCTAGGGATCCGACCAAGAAAGCCATGTCCAGCCGCCCGTCGCGCGGTCCCCACGCCGGCTATTCCAAAGCTTATAGGCTCTGCCGCTGCAGTGCGAAAACTTATGGGAAATGTAGTTTCTCCTACAGCGGAGCCCAATGGCCACCGGGTCCTCCTGGAGTTGCAGTTCTGCGCCTGCGTCCCATCTGTGTGCGCGTCCTTACAGGCAAGGGCGTGTACTTCTTCATGTCGACCAACAGGTGGCAGACGAACGGCACCTCTTCGGCATGCGCCTGCGTACAAGACGTTGCTGGGAGCCGTCGTTCCTTCTCCCGTCGACCAGCAGAGGGTGCCGGGAGGTGACCGTGGGCGCAGCTGGGGGCAGCCTCAGGAAACGGCTGGTTGATCCTCCTTCCCCAGCAGGAGGCAGGCAGATGGCACACAGCTGGCTGGCAGCATTTCTAAGGGCCCAGCCAAGTCTCTGCTCTTTGGCGGGGTGCCCAGGAGACCTGAATTGATGTTGGCCGGATGTCCTTGGGGTGGTCTCTGCTCGTCTCGGGGATTCAGTTTCTCAGTGTAAAACTCATGGGTTTCAAGCTTGCCCTTGGTGGTGGCTCCATTCAGGCCCTAGAAAATTTTTTTCTAATACTCATATCTGAGCCCTTTCCCTTCTCACACAACTTCTATGGCTCCCCATTGCCCCACGAAAAATACCCAGCTCCTCTGGCAAGCATATGAAGCCCTCCATACACACACACACACACACACACACACACACACACACACACACACACAATAAATTTCAGCGACACTTTCCAATGCCTGATGTTCCCCTATTCATCTCCCCCGTCCCCATTCATCTTTTAAAATCCTCGGATATTTTCCTCTTCCCCAACCCCCTCCCTCCCTTTGGCCCAACCGTGCCCCCGTATAGCTCTCCCCAGACTCTCCCAAAAGCCCAGGGACCCCTCAAGGGCCAGGCTTGGGGCTGAGTCGCTGCAGGCTCCCCAGAATCTCCCAACTTGGAGGGCCCAGAGAGGGGCGAAGGGGACTGTTTACTGCATGAATCAACTGTAGTCTCCCAGGACCACCCTGAGTGGGCAAGAGTGGGTGGTGGGACCTATTCCAGCTCTGGCAGCAAATTCCAGGAGCTGGGAGTGGGCAAGGAATGGTTAACCCCTTGTCCTCTGAAGTCCATCCTACCTGCACCATCACTTAGCAAACCACTACTAAGTGAGTAGTATTATACTACTAAACCAGTACAATAATAGTGTCAATAATGTATCAAGCACTTATCGTGCTGGGTGTTTTTAGCTGCATAGCAAACTCAGGGGATTAATTTCATAGAGAAATAAGGAGTCTCAGAAAAGTGGCTGGCCCAAGGTCACATATCAACAAAGGGCAGAGACTGAATTTGAACCTTGGGATCTCTGACTCCAGCTGGGACCACGGAGTCACCGGTTAAATTGACCAACGGTTAAACTGGCTAGTCTGTGAAATTCCAATTCATCTGTTTAAAGGTTTAACGAATAATAATTTCCGGGACTTGATATCACAAAGCCGTGGTTTTAAGTCCACTTCTGCCCTACAGTCCGACATCTTGCCTTGTGACTTTGTGCCCTTCGTGAGCCTCAGTTTCCCCACCTGAAATTGGAAGGATCTGGGAACCTCTAGAACAGAAAGGTCAGCACAGAGAGAGGACCATGGGGTCCCCTTTGGAGGGTACAGGGCAGTTTGGAGGCAGAGGCTAGCCGAGGGGATCCTCTTCGCAGTAAAAGGCTCCAGCTGCTACCTCCCGGGAGCTCAGCAGACCCCAGTTTGGGCCCCCTTCTCGGCCTTGGGGCCAGGCCCAATCCCTCCCTCCACCTTGTTAAGCCCCTAAAGGGGGCGGGGTCGTTACTTCATGAGCCCGCCTCCATCCCCGAGCTGCGGCCTATGATTGGCAGTCTAACTAGGCCAGGTCGGTTCATAGCTGTGATTGGCCGAGGTGCCTGACCGTCGGCATGCGGCCCTCCCCCCCCGGAGAGAGAATTAAAGGGCCGGCTCTCTGAGCGGCCGCGGGATGCCCCCGCGCTGACCGCCGTGGGCCCGAGGCTGCCCGCGTAGACGCGCCTGGGTCGACCCCGTGCCACCATGTAAAACGGCGCCGCAGGCGGACGCAGGATTCTCCGCCCGGGACTCCTCCGCCCTGCCCTGGGCTACGGGGCCCTCGATGAGGTGAGCGGGGAGTGGGCTCTGGGAGGGGGGACACGAGGTCCCCGGGGCTTCCACTTCGGAAGGGGGTGTGCACAAAGCCAGTGCTCGGGCTCTTAGGAACCCACGGAGCCCCAGTGGCCTCAACCCCGCCGCAGGGCTGACTAGCAACCGAGAGGCAGGGATCTGCCTCTGGGGAGGGGACCTGGCGTGGCGCATTTGCGTCCCCCTCCGCAATCCAGGGTTGGGATCTCAGTGGAGTGAGAGGCGAGACCTGCTCCCCCTCTATCATCAAGTCTGGGCCATCACAGGCCGTGCCTTTGGCGTGTCTTATCCCCAGGGCTCACAGGATGGGGACGGGGGCGGGGGAGGGGTTCGTCCCATCTCCAGGCCCTAGACAATGGGGGTGCGCTGCACGGGTATCCCCCTTGAGTTATGTAACAGCCTGTGGTTGCCATGGACACGGGGGGGGGGGTAGCCCAGGGAGCAGGATGGAGGCCTGGAGGCCCCCAGGGAGGGTTTTACCTTCTCCATCCTCATCACCTTTGGGAATTGGTGTCAGACCCCCCAGAAACCAGAGCACTGACTGGGGGTCGGGGGGGCGTACAGAGTGTCCGGGCTTCAGCTTGTCCCTCTGTGAAACAGACCCAGTCTGGGTCTCGGGGAGCTGGACAAGGCCTTTTGGAGCTCAGTCCCTAACTCCCTCCCTGAGGGCCTCACCTTTCAGGAGCCAGGTTCAGAGGCCTGGGATGGGGGCTCGCTGGAATCTGCACCTTTTTAGGTGCCTTCAGAAGTATAAAGTAAGTTAGTGAGAGTGTGTGCATGAATGGATGGATGGATGGATGAGTGAATGAGTGAATGAATGAATGAATGAATGGGCTTAGGAAGCCATAACTGCTATAATCCTCAGCTGGGGGGGGGGGGGGGTGGTGGTCCTCATTTGCTACAATGCCTCCTCCTCCAAGAAGCACCCCCTGACTATACCACCTTCCCTATGGACACCTCTTGGGGTCAGCCATAGCCAGGTCCTTCTTTCCAGGTTAGCCCAGGAGGGTGGCCAGCCACCATGCAGGCACTGACTAGACTAAACATCTTGGTGCTTGACTGGCTGTCGCCCTCCAAACACTGGGGGCCAGAAGGTACCTCCTAGCGCAGCTCACCTGCCCCAGGTGCAGGGATTGGGTGCTGTGGGGGTGGAGGGTTCCTCGTGTAGATGACCCCTGAGATGGATGTGGCCCCACTTCCAGGACACGCCATGCTGACCGGGGTGACCGACGGGATCTTCTGCTGCCTACTGGGCGCACCCCCCAACGCTGTGGGGCCGCTGGAGAGCGTCGAGTCCAGTGATGGCTACACCTTTGTGGAGGTCAAGCCTGGCCGTGTGCTGCGGGTGAAGCATGCCGGGCCTGCTCCAGCCCCCAACCCACCTCCACCACTGCCAGATGCTGCCCAGGGGGACCGGTCTGGCTTGGTCCGCTGCCAGCGCCGCATTACCGTGTACCGCAACGGGCGGTTGCTGGTGGAGAACCTGGGCCGGGCACCCCGTGCTGACCTCCTGCACGGGCAGAATGGCTCCGGGGAGCCGCCGGCCGCCCTAGAGGTGGAGCTGGCGGACCCGGCAGGCAGTGACGGCCGCTCGGGCTCGGGCAGCGCCGGAAGTGGCAGTGGTGGCCGCCGGCGGCGAACCCGGCGCCCCAAGCGCACCATCCACATTGACTGTGAGAAGCGCATCACAAGCTGCAAAGGTGCCCAGGCCGATGTGGTGCTCTTTTTCATCCACGGTGTGGGCGGCTCCCTGGCCATCTGGAAGGAGCAGCTGGACTTCTTTGTGCGCCTGGGCTACGAGGTGGTGGCACCCGATCTGGCCGGTCACGGGGCCAGCTCCGCGCCCCAGGTGGCCGCAGCCTACACCTTCTATGCGCTGGCAGAGGACATGCGCGCCATCTTTAAGCGTTACGCCAAGAAGCGCAACGTGCTCATTGGACATTCTTACGGGTGAGCCGACGCTGGGGCGGGGATGGGGGTGAGAGATGGGGGGGGGGGGGGGGGGGGCGGGGGCGGCCAGGACGGGACACCCCCTCGCCAAAACGCTGCTTCCTCTCCTTGAAAACATCTCGTTAACATCTGTAACAAGATAGGGATTCCCGCCACTGCTATCCTTTCATATAGTTTTAAAGCAGCGTTTCTCAGCCCCGGCACCGCTGGTATCTTGGGTTAGGTCTTTCTTCTCCGTGAGGGGCTTTCATGTGGCTGTTGGATGTGTGGCAACAGCATCCCTAGCCTCTACCCGCTGGTTGCCACTGGCGCAACGGCCTGGTGATGTTCATGACAATCTGAAGCGTCTTCAAATATTGCCCCGGGCCCCCTGGCCGGCAGAATCACCCCTGGCTGAGAACCACTGTCTTCAAGTTCAAAAAGCAGTTGCTCTGAAGACCCCAAGGCCTCCAAGGAAGGGCTAATTAGAATCCTGTAAAGTCTTTTTCCAAGGACGCAGGTTGCTGCAATTTTCACTCTCCCTTAAAGGGGTGATAGATAACACCATCTGGCACTTAGGTGAGTGCTCACTCCGTTGGAGACTGGACCTTGGTGCCTGATCACTGCCAAGGGGTACTATTCTCTCCTTTTTCTTTATTTCTTTTTTTTTTTTTAATAATTTTTGTGAACGTTTATTCATTTTTGAGAAAGAGAGAGAGCGTGAGCAGGGGAGGGGCAGAGAGAGAGAGGGAGACGCAGAATCTAAGCTGTCGGCACAGAGCCTGACGTGGGGCCCAAACCCACGAACCGTGAGATCATGACCTGAGCCGAAGTCGGACGCTTACTGGACTGAGCCACCCTGGCACGGTTAAGCCCACCTCACTCTTGATCGCATCCTGTCCCTCTTTACAGCAAGGGTTGGCAAATGTTTTCTCAATGGGCCAGAGAGTAAACATTTTAGGTTTGCAGGACGGATGGTCATCTCTGTTGGACTCCACTTTTTGTAAACCAGTGGGTGTGGCTGTGTTCCAGTAAAACTTTATTCGCTAAATAATTTACAAATGTACCCAATGGTGAACTTAGTTACTAGTTTACTAGTTTACAAAACAGAATGGCTATAGCCCACAGGAACTGGACCCCTGGGGGCTCTCTCTTCAGGCTGCACCTCTCCCCCTGCATAAGGCAGGCTGACGTGCCACGTTCAGAAGCTGGAGACAGACTATCCTTAAAGGGAAGGGATACACACGAAACAGGGACCTTCTCTGGGAAACCAAAGGATTTCATTGGATTGCTTCCTTGACACTTGACAATAAGTAACTCTTACCCCTTTGGGGGTCATGGTGGCTTTGAGGATCTGAGGAAAGTTCTGGATTTGGATCTTCTCTCCAAAAAAGAAGAAAAAAAAATTTACCCTCAACACATATATAGTCTTGCAATTTGGGGGCATTTCAAATGCTACACCCATCCCTCCCATCCAGTGCCCGTGGGGCCCCGGGGAGGAATGTTGGCCCTCGAGGACCTGCCTCTGAGTGAGGGAGGGCATTAACTCCCTCACTTACTGTATCCTGCTGACTCCCACCCTTCAACCCTCCCCACCACCCCCCTCCCCACCGACAGTGTCTCCTTCTGCACGTTCCTGGCACACGAGTACCCAGACCTGGTGCACAAGGTGATCATGATCAACGGCGGGGGCCCCACGGCATTGGAACCCAGCTTCTGTTCCATCTTCAACATGCCCACGTGCGTCCTGCACTGCCTGTCACCCTGCCTGGCTTGGAGCTTTCTCAAGTGAGTGACCCTGGCCCCGGCCGACCCTGGCATCTCCCTGAGTTGGGTGGGTGGGTGGGGGGCTGTACTGCTGGACTGGCATTGGGGGGCACCCCTGGTGGCCCAAGCTGGCATGAGGGCTCCAGGAACGCCTCCCCCCCACCAGGGCCGGCTTTGCCCGCCAAGGAGCCAAAGAGAAGCAGCTGCTAAAAGAGGGCAACGCGTTCAACGTGTCGTCCTTTGTTCTGCGAGCCATGATGAGCGGCCAGTACTGGCCCGAAGGTGATGAGGTCTACCATGCTGAGCTGACTGTGCCCGTCCTGCTCGTCCATGGCATGCACGACAAGTTTGTGCCGGTGGAGGAAGACCAGCGCATGGCTGAGGTAGGGCCTTGGCACCCTGGCCCCCACACCCCGCAGATCCCCCCTGTGTGTGCACCCCAGGTGGACTCTGCCTTGTGCTCCAGCCCCAGGAAACTGAGAGCTAAGATTAAGGCAGGAATCCAGAACGGGGGGCTGCCCTGGACAGGTATTAGGTTATGTGCTTTCCCCGTTGCACATCAAAGGTGCTCTCTACCGCTGGGGTTTGTGTAAGTGACCAGGGACGCAATGCAGAATTCTGGGAGAGGGTGGGCCGGAGGATCTTTAGGTCAGAGACTACCAGGAAAGTGTTGTGGGATCCCCAGCACTTGGAATAGCTCTGGACCAGCAGTTCTGAACCAGCAAGGATTCTGGCCCCCGGGGGACCTCAGAAATGTCTGCGGCCTTTTTTTTTTTTTTTAATGTTTATTTACTTTTGAGAGAGAGACAGAGCACAAGCCGGGGAGGGGCAGAGAGAGAGAGAGAGGGAGACACAGAATCCGAAGCAGGCTCCGGGCTCCCAGCCATCAGCACAGAGCCCGACACGGGGCTCGAACCCACCTGAGATCATGGCCTGAGCCAAAGTCGGACGCCCAACCGACTGAGCCACCCGGATGCCCCTGAAATGTCCGCAGACTTTTCTGGTTGCCATGAATGGGGAGGAGGGGCTTTTGCCACCCGGTGGGTGGGTGCCAGGGATGCTGCTCAACATCCTTTGATGAACAGAATGGCTTCACGGTAAAGAATGATCCCCTAACAAGTGTCAGGAATGCCAAGGTTAAGATTCCCGGCATGAGAGACCTTGCCTTTCTGTCTGTCTCAGGGATTATCACCCAGCAGTGAATTTGCTCCCTACGGACATGAGGCAGTGTCTGGAGGCTTTTTAAAGTTGTCACACTGTGGACTGAGGGGAGTGAGACACTGCTAACTGGCATCTAGTGGGTCAAGGCCAGGGACGATGCTCAACATCCCACAGGGCATGGGACACAGCCCCCACCACGGAGAATGATCTGGCCCTAAATGTCAGTAGTGCTGGGGTTGAGAAAGCCTGCTCTGGACGTATCGTAGGCACCTAATAAATGTTGAATGAATACTGAGTCGAGCTCCACTGGGGCGGCAGGCAATTCTCTGCGTCCAGCTTGGATGGAAGTATAGAGGGCTGAAGGGTAGAGCATAGGAGGGACTTCCTAACGCTGCAGGCGTGGCGTGGGGGTGGGCTTGGGTGCCCCACGAGGCACCATTCTACGTTGGCCACCCTGAGCCTGTGCCCCTCCCCGCAGATCCTGCTGCTGGCCTTCCTGAAGCTCATTGATGAAGGCAGCCACATGGTGATGCTGGAGTGTCCGGAGACGGTCAACACACTCCTCCATGAATTCCTGCTCTGGGAGCCCGAGCCCTCGCCCAAGGCCCTGCCCGAGCCCCTGCCCGCGCCCCCAGAAGAGAAGAAGTAGCCGCTGGGCCGGCCGGGCATCGGGCATCGCTTGGTAAGCCGCGGAGCAGCAGGAGGAAGCCAGGAGCAGCCCCACGTCCGCCGCGCGGACCACCTGGGCGGGCTGTTCGCTCCGGGGGGCGGAGTCAGGGCAGGGAGACGCCCCCAGGCCGGCTGGGTGGGGCACGGCATTCTCCGGAGCCAAGTGGATACACCGCTCTCCGCTTCCATCCTGCCGGACCCATCGGTGTTTGGGGCCGCAGCCAGAACCCCCGTGGAGGATGACCTTGTACAGAAGTCCCTGCCCCTCAACGCCACGGCCGAGGCAGGCCCCCCCACCCCCCTTCTGTCTTCCTTGTCAGCCGTGCTTGATCCTGGGACCCTCGGGGCCCCGCCTCATTGCCCGAGACCCCCCCCCCCCCCCCGTACCCCCCATTTCTTGGCGCTGGGAGCTGTTGTTGCCCAAGGGAGAGGGGAGGGATGGGGGGGCTGGCGCCACTGAACCTGCACATCTCAACTTGTAACTCAATAAAAAGAAGCGACAATCTGAGTGTCCGGACCTGTGCTGGGTGACCGCAGGGCAGGGTCGTCCTGAGCCTGAGTTTCCCCATTTTGCAGGCTGGGCTGATGAGGGTCCCACCCACTCAGAGCTGAACTGCAAAGAAGGAAGGGCGTTGGCTGTCCAGGCTTACTTCCCGAGTTCTCCCTCCCTCCTCAGAATGCAGGGGCTTCTTGGGCAGTATTCCCAGAGCAGAGACAGGCGGTGAGCTCCCCGTCCTTGGAAGGCAGGAGGCCGTCCAACTGAGGTTCATACAGCGGTTAAGGTGAGGATCAGTAGCTGTTGCGTGGGTTGCAGTAGCCATAATTGAGTGCCACCTGTATACAAAGCTCTGTGCCAAGTGCCTGACACCATGTTCGTTCAGTCCCTTTTATCCCACGCTACAGGGCAACTTGGTACCTTTTACTCTCCATCCACTTTATCTTCCAGCTTTGGTTTAAGGCCACTTTTGTCGTGAAGAATTTTTATGTTGGAGCCAATGAATCTGTCTTTTTTCATTTTGGGCAGAAGGATTTCTTCTATATTTTCTTACTTTTTTCTTTTTAGTTTATTTACTTATTTTGAGAGAGAGAGCAGGAGCGGTGGGGGGGGGGGGGGGGGGTGGCAGAGAAAGGAGAGAGCGAGAGAATCCCAAGCGGGCTCTGCGTGATCTGAGCTGAAATCCGGAGTCAGATGCTTAACTGAGCCATCCAAGCGCCCACTCCTCTATATTCTTCTTTTTTTTTTAATGTCTATTTTTAAGAAAGAGCCAAGGCACATCTGCGCACACTTGAAGGGGGGAGGAGCGGAGGGGGGGGGAGAGGGAGAGGGAGAGAGAGGATCCGAAGTGGGCTCTGTGCTGACAGCTGAGAGCCCCACGTGGGGCTCAAACCCACAAACCCTGAGATCATGACCTGAGCCAAAGTGATTGCTCAAGGGACTGAGCCACCCAGGTGCCCCTCCTCTGTATTTTCTAATGTGTCTCGAGGCTTGTGTGGACGGTGAGGGGAGAGCATTGTCCCTTTAGTTACTGCATCTTTGGTCCTTTCCCCACTGGTTTGTGAGCCCACCTTTAGTTTAGCGTGGGGTTCTGGTTGAGACAGTGTTCCCCCCTAGCAAATTCTGCAGACATGTTTTATTGCCACAACTGGGGATGGGAGGAAGTGGGTGGAGCCCAGGGATGCTGTCCTGACATCCTGCAATGCACAGGACGGCCCCTACTGCAAACCCTACTGCAAAGAATAATTTGGCCTCAGATGACACTAGGGTCCACCTTGGGAAACCCTGTTAGACAAAGCCCATCTCTTTGGGGTCTTTTTGGGGGGTGGGGGGTGGGGTCTCTGGATTCTTTCCCAGTGACTTCTTGGTGAATTCCTGGGCATATGGCACACTTTTCATTGCTATCACTTTACCAAGAGACTTGGGTCTGGGAGCCCTCCTGGTCTTACACGTGAGGAACGAGAAGCTTAGAGAAGTTTCTTTGGTTCGGTTAAAATGGTTGAGTCCCCCCACTCACACACACAAAATGGTAGAGCCCCACCCACTCCAGAGGCCTGGCCCCTAATTACCACACCAGCCACACCCCACGAGTAGCCAGAGGCTCAGCCCGCAGGAATCGAGGCGGGTGGGAACCTCAGCGCAGGTTACCTCCCGCCCCCTTCAGGACCTGGTTCGCCGAGCCACGATGATGGGCAGGGGAATCAACCCAATGAGACGGCGGATCCTCCCAAATCTAAATACACTGAAAGCTTGAAGAAGCTACTTCTGGAAACTAAAATGATCCCTCCACACCTCACCAGGATGACAGCTTGGCATTTACTAAAGCTCTAAGCATATGTGAAGTCTGATGTGGTATAGCATCGCCAGGAAGTGGCGGTTATTTATTCCATTTTATGGTGGAGGAAACAGTGGCAGAGAAACAATGTCCGGAGGCCCGAGTTGCACAGCTATCCTGGGGAGGGCTGGTCGCTCACCCACACCCTGTCGACCTCCCCAGCTCTGCCCACATATCACCACACACAGCCGGCCCCTGGAGAGCATCATGGCACCTCCCTTCCCCAAGAGATTTTCCACCAGGGCAGACGGGCTGCCTCTGGCTCAGTGCCGGGCTCTGAACCACACATCGCACTGCATGGCTTCGTTTACTCCCATCTCCACAATGACCCTCTGAGGTAGCACTCCTCACTGTCCCCACTGTACAAAGTAAGGAAACTGAGCCTCAGAGCGACAAATTCCTGACCTGGGGTCCCATAGCTGGGAAGCGGAGAAATCTGGCTCTTGACTTCGGCAGAGTCCCCCAGTCCATCCCACACGTGAGTCCCCTGCGTCTGGGAGATAAAAGCGGACTGTACAGACGGGACCAAACTGCCAAAGCGTTAGCATGTTCTGAAGCACTAGAACATTCCAAAGAACTTCTGCTTCCCTATTTGTCCTCCTCCCATGACAGGAAGCTCACTACCTCTCCAGCAGGTCCATCTGTAACAAAGTCCTCCCTCAGCTTGAGGGGGGGATATGCCATGCTGCCTGCCCCCACCCTCCGGGCTGCCTTCTGGAGATGGGGGGCTGATGTCAGCATGGGGCAGCTGAAACATTCAAACACCCCGATCTCTACCTAGGCCGGACGGTCAAGTCCCCAGTACTCCGCCGCGGGCCTGGATGTCCTGGGGCCGCAGCTCTCGCTCACCCTCGGCCAAGAAGACAAGGAGGGCGCGGTGCAGCAGATGCACCCCCAAGCGGCGTCGCCGGGTGGGTGGCCAGCTCGCCACCACTCCATAGCAGTGTCCTTGTCTCTGGTTGGTCAGTGTCTGGATGCCTGGAGAGATTAGGGGTGAGGTCACAGGGGCATCCTTGGAACCCCCTGGCAGAAGTGACGGTGAGCCCACTGCATATTACCCTTAAGCAGGGACAAACCAAAAGAGCAAAATATGTGCACATGAAGGTACACAGTTGGTGCTCAATAATTGCTCATTGGCTGAATGAATGAACAGCTCTGAGAGGAAAGGGGTGAGGGAATCAGTAGATCAAGTGCCCCTCATATGACTCCCCCCACCTCACAAGTCAGGCACCTACCTAGAGCATCCACAAGACACGCCTCTCGAGTGTAAGCCTCCACAGCAACCACATGTTGGAAGCAATGCAGGGAGACAACACCACGACCACTGGCCCAGATGTCCAAGATCTGGCGCACTTTGGGGCAGGCCTAGTGGGCCAGGGTGGGGTCAGGGACTGTCCTCCAATTCCCTCCTTCCTTAACCTCCCCAAGACCCAGCTGCCCCTGCCATGACCCTGATCTGTATCCTCACACCTGCTTTCCTGGCTGTCGACGGTGGCTGAGGGCCTCCCAGAGGTGGACATCTGGCCGGGCCCGTGTCCCTTTCCCCACATAGAAGATGGCATGGACAAAAGTCCGAAGGCGTTCAGCTGGGGTCAGTGAGAAGGCTCGGGCTGGCAGGTCCTGAGTCTCCCTGGATGAAAGGGGTCACTCAGAGAGGAAGAAGTGATGACAGTTGCCCCAGAAACAGTTTCTAAGTTCGCAAAGCAACTCGAATCCGAGTCCAGTGAGCCCGTTCCAGGGCAGAGAGCGGTGGATGCTCTCCGAGGACACTCAGCAGCTTGAACGGGGTCTAACCAACCTTTTATAGATAAAGGAGCTGATGACCAGACAGGGCTAGTGTCCCTTTTAAAGATACAAAGCAGGGGCGCCTGGGTGGCTCAGTGGGTGAAGCACCCAGCTCTTTGATTTCGGCTCAGGTCATGATCTCACGGTTTGTGAGATCGAGCCCTACATCGGACTCTGCGCTGACAGCGCAGAGCCAGTTTGGAATTTTCTCTCTCCCTCTCGCTCTGCCCCTCCCCCACTTGCACGTGCACATGTACTCTCTCTTTCTCTCTCTCTCAAAATAAACAAATAAATATTAAAGATACAAAGCAAAGGGGCGCCTGGGTGGCTCGGTTGGTTGAGCGTCTGGCTCTTGATTTTGGCTCAGGTCATGATCTCACGGTTCGTGGGTTCCAGTCCCACGTCAGACTCTGTGCTGACAGTGTGGAGCCTGCTTGGGATCCTCTCTCTCTCTCTCTCTCTCTCAGAATAAATACACTTAAAAAGAAAAGGATACAAAGCAGACCAACCCCAGAATTTTCTATCCCTGCCCCAAGTACCTGGGGTCCAGCAGTAGATACGTGAAGCTGGACTTCACGACCCCCTCCCTCCACCTTCTCTTGGGGTCCGGCCGCTCAAACTGCTGGGCAAGCACATCCTCATCTGCCTGGGCATCTGGGATACAGCCTGTCCGCAGGGCTTCGGCCAGCTCTGGGCTGTGCCCTGAAAAGTCTGAGCCTGGGGCGGGCAGGGTGTGTGTGTGTGGGAAACTGAGTCAAGGCAGACAAATGAAGGGGTTGTTCCCAGACATAAAGAATAAAGGAGGGAGGACCGAGAGCCAGGGGTCTCCAGGGATCCCTGGAAGTTCCTTGGACTCTGGATGCCCAGAACAGACTAACCAGGAGCAGCACGGGCTTCTTCCAGCTGTCGGAGGTGGTACGTCCGAGTGAAGGGTGTGATGGGGCCAGGGTTCTTGCCAAGTGCTCGGAGCCCTCGAAGTATCTCCAGGTCTGTCATGGCAGGGACTGGAGGGCACCAGCGAGAGGGGACAGGGTCCCTGCCACCTGTGGAGCTCGCCTCATCCTCTGTCAGCCAGAGGGCAGCCACATCACTGTCGAGGGACAACTCTTCGTCTTTTAGGAAGTGAACATGGGGAAGTCCAGGCAGTGGCTCCCGAGGGGGGCTCTGCGCAGGGCTCCCATCGGGGAGGGCTAGGGGGGAGGGGGAGGCATCTGGCGAAGTCAGAGTCAGGGCCTGCAGACAGGTATTTAGTTCTGCGTCCCTGTCTGCCGCAGCAGCTCGATGTACCAGCTGTGGGGTACCTGGGGACCTTGGCGTCCTCTGGGAAGGTCGAATAGTAGGCATGAGTCTCTGCTTGGTCTGGGGAGATGACCTAGCCCAGGAGGAGGTGTGCGGGGCTGGGTCTTCAGTTCCAGAAGCTTCAGTCGCAGTGACAAAGGAGGCATCTGAGCTGCAGTCCCACTGTCCTGGGGAGTACTCCAAGCTGCTATCCTTGTCAGCGATCTCAGGGCAGGCCAGGTGGCGGGGGAGTCTGGGGCCCGCTTCCAGGCCTATGTCCCTGCCATCACTCCTGCCCAGTGCTATGAAGCCCAGCGTCGCATTGGGAAGTCCAGAGGGGCTGGCGTCCAGCCCCTTTCTCCAGGGGTTTGGGCCTGAAGTAGGGGATGAGAGGGAGGGTCAGAGAGGAAGGGTGAAGAGAGCCAGAGCCAGAGATGGGGGTTGGATCAGACAGAAAGAGTCGCAGGGAGGAGGGAAAGAATCGGAGGCAGACAGTTTACCGGCCGCACCGCGTGTGAGACAGAACCAGAGAGCGGTCATCAGAGAGACACGCGAAACTAGATCAGAGAGTAAGCCCCGAGGACGCGCAGGCGCCACCCACCGCCAGGCTCGGGCTCAGGCTCAGGCTCCTGGCTCTCTGCCCGGGTCCGGGTCGATGTCTTCGTCCGAGTCTGGAGTTCCCGAAGGACGTGTGCGCAGTCCTGGTGCCCCTGCTGCTCCGCCAGGTCCAGCGGCCCGAGTCCGTCCTGCGGCGGCTTGGTCAGCAGGGGGCACCCGAGGCCCTTTTCCCTCCCTTCCTCGCTCCCTCCGGGTCCGCCCCGCCACTGTGGGCGCTGGGCTCCCACCTGGTCGCGCAGCGTCGGGTCCGCTCCATGGCCCAGCAGCAGCTCCAGGCCGCGGCGACAGCCCCAGGCGGCAGCCACGTGCAGCGGCGTGAGCGCCTCGACCGATCTGGGGCAGGAGCGGAGGAGAGGTCAGCGGAAGAGGGAATGAGAGCTCCGCCTCCGGATCCCGGAGACCGGGCTCTCGGCCCCCTATCTCCACCGCCCCCCACCCCACCCCCCAGCCTGAGACACCACTCTTGGATCCTAGACACTGCACCCTCCGCCAGACTCAAACCTCTGGTCTCTGATCCTAGAGCTCCTACCTCCAGATCCGAATCTTTGATCCCTACTTGGCCCGAGCGCAACCTCCCATCCCACCCTCAATCTGGCACCGTAGCCCCCGCCCTTGGATCTTTAGGAATCCGCCCCCAAGTCCCCAAGCCCCACCCTTGGGCCCCGAGTCTCCGCCCTCGGGCTGTGAGATGCCCTCTCCAGGACTCCCAGTTCTCGCCCTTGGATTCGGGAAATCCCTCCCCTGCGCGGATCACTCCGCCCCGGGTACGGGCCCCGCCTCACCGAGCGTTAGCATCCCCGCCCCGGTGCAGTAGGGCCTCCAGGCAGCGCAGACCGCGCGAGTGCCGGGCTCTGGCCGCCAGGTGCATGGCTGCCACGCCATCCGCGAGCACCAGGTTGGGGTCCGCGCCGCGGCGCAGCAGTTCTTCCACGGCCCTACGGACTGGGAGGTCAGAGTGGACCACGACCCTCGCCCCACCCCCCGGCCCGCCCAGCCCTCGCCCTCACCGCGGCTCCTCCTCCCGCAGCGCTGCCCGCAGCCGCCGCGCCAGGCCGGCCGCGGCGGCCATGCCCGGGATGCCCCCGGGCCCTGCCGCCCTGCCCGTCAATTTCGAACTTCCCGCGGCTCCCTTGTGCGCACGCGCCGCTCCACCCCTCGCCTCCGGTCTCCGGATGCCTCCGGAGCGTAGTGTCTCCAGCGGAGCGGAGCCTAGGCGCACCCGCGTCCACATCAGGGTTCGGGACTTCTAGTGCCTCCGGGGGCCCGCGACACCGAGTGGCGCTCAAGCAGGGTCTGGGGCCGCCGATAAGGACCCGGGCGGGTGGAGGCCACCGAGGGTGTCATTATCTCCTCTCAAAAGCGGGGAAATGCGAACGCACCCTGACGGAGGACGTGGAGCTGCGTCCCGGGCCCAGAGGTGCCCACATGCCACTATGTCTCCTGGAACGTTTTGCCCAGGCGGGCTCCACCGACGGACACGACCCAGATACCACGTAAGGTTTCAATTAACAGCTCCCACCTCCATCTCCGTGTCGCCCGTTTTCACTCCTGGGGAAACAGGACTCCGTTACTTTGGAGTGTCGGCCGCTGAGGGCCTTCATTTTCCCATCTGCAAAATGGGAGAATAATCCCTTCCAGGCTGGTGTGAAATTGAACGGGTTTCACCACAGGGATCTGGTACATAGGTGCCCAATAAATGCTCATACGGAAGAAAAGTTGGTTTTTTTTTTTTTTTTTTTTTTTTTTTTTTAATATAAGAATCTAGCTGCTAGGGGCACCTGGGTGGCTCACTCCGTTAATCGTGGGACTTCAGCTCCGGTCATGATCTCCTGGTCAATGAGTTTGAGCCCCTTGGGCTCTGCACTGACTGCTCAGAGCCTGGAGCCCTGCTTTGGGTTGTGTCTCCCTCTCTTTCTGCCCCTCCCCCACTCATGCTCCGACTCTCATTCACAGTCGCTCATTATCCAGGAAGATAATTGAATCGTAGACCTGTTGTGTGTCTCTGGTCTCCCTTTCTCTGGAAAAAACCCGTATTATTTCTTGAAAGAGCAGTAATCCCGTGGCAGAACAGAGGCATGGCCAACCGGAGCATCTCACAACTCTGGCCCACGACTGGCCCAACTGTAAGGTTACCTAACCCAGGCAAGACCAGTCACATGGAGGTATTGGGAGCCCTTGCTTCACCTGGGCTGTAGTTTGGGGAACAGTCACAGCCATGACATCCCTTTCCATGGTTCGGGAGAAGAGCAGGGCACACTGAACTCCAATCACGCAAGACAGTGGCATTATTGTCTCAACAACTGAATGCAGCCTGGCCTGAAGCTGCACTTCGCTTTTCGTCTACAAGAACCTGGCCACTCCCTTCTGTTCAGTGGGTAGGTTTTCTGTCACTTGCAACCAAAAAGACCCCAGAACACAAGGTAACTGTTGTGGAGCTGGGTTAGGGATTCTCAGATTTTTACTTTGATGATCAAAACACACAAAGAAGAACACAAATTACAGTTCACAAACTGGCGACAGGATGTGGGCTGGAAAACACCGGGAATGGGTGCCCAGGGTCCCTGGGATGCTTCCTGGAATCTTGAGTTTCCTGCCAGGGCCCCCAGGTGCCCCGGGAGCCTCCTGGAACCCTCCCCATCAGGGTGCCACGGAGCCTGGTTTGAGAACCATTCTCCAAGCCAAGGGTTTCGCTGCACAGGAAGGCTGAGAGGCACGGGGATGGTTCAGACAGTGGCTTCAACCTCAGTGGCTTCGTCGTCCTCCTCCAGCAGGCTGTAGGAGGCGTGACTCTGGCAGGGCCGCTGCAGTGGGTGAGCCAGCAGCTTAGCCATACAGTTGTGCAGCTCAAGGGCCGGCCCAGCCAGCGCCACCTCATACTTGTAGCTGGTCCCCTTGGTATCCAGGCTGCCCATGAAGGCGAACATGTCCTGTGGGGCCAGAGAGGGGCTGTTCACGCAGAGGTTCCCCTGACGGACCCTCTCTGCCCCTGGAGGGCTTCCCTGAGGAGGGGGCATCAAAGATAGGTTCTGAAGGATGAAGAGGAGTTTGCCAGAAAGAAAGCATTCCCGCAGTCAGCAAATGTTCCCTGCCACCCACCCAGTGTCAGGGACTCCGGGAGGTCTCAGGCCTGGAGCCCCTAGTCTGGAGAAGCACAGGTGGACGCAGACTACCGCCAGCCCCCACGCTAATCATCCCTGACGAACAGAGACTTTTGGTTTGGGTGCCGAGGCAGCAGTAGGAGCCAGTCTCAACTCCGCCTGTTCACAGTTGGGTAAACCGAGGCTCACAGGGAAATAGCCTATTCAAGGTCCTACAGCTAGGTCAGGGCTGGGATATAAAGGGCCAGCAGGGCCTGGGAAGGCAGGGAGGGAAGGGTGCTCCAAGCACAGGGCCCTGTGAGGGCAAAGGCAGAAAGAGAGGAGCAGGAGAAGCTAAGGATGAGGTGGGCAGGACCCTGCGTGCTCAAGGGGCCACCATCGCAATGGCCCACGCTAGCTCACGGCAGCCAGGCGGAAATGGTTGTGGGATGCCTAAATGACCACACCCGGCAGGGCCAGGGCTCCAGGGCTGCAAAAGGGACGTGGGATTCCCTAGGCCCCGGGCAGGTGGGGTCTGAGACACCCCATCTACACCCACCTGCCACCCACACGCACAACGGCCTCTCACCTTCCAGCTCATTTCCTCCTCTTTCTCGTCGGCGCCATTGTGGATGTAAACAACATCGAAGAAGAAATACGGGCACTGGAACATTTTCTGCAGCAGAACAGCAGCCTTCAGGGCTCGAGTCACCCCATGCCCCTATGACAGTTCCCCAGCTTCTGTCCTGGACTCTGGGAACCTGCCTAGAGGCACCCAGCTCTCGTGACCAGGAAGTCCCTCCTCAGGTCTAGCCACCACCCTGCTGGCTGCATATATCCCTCCCTCTCCCGGGCCTCACTCACCTTCATGGGCTCCGTCAGGGAGAACTGGGGCTGGCAGGGCGGACGGCTATAGACAAGAATGGTGCGGACCACGTACGGGGGCGGAATTGTCTGCACATTCTCCGTGACTGGCAGCTCAGTCTTCTGCTGGCTGCATAACGGAGGGTGGGGGACAGGTCAGAACACTGGGGATCCGCCCTTCTTGTCACCCTCAGAGAGCCCAGGCCTTCAATGGGCATGCAAAGCCCCACATGACCCTTCCCAAGTTCACTGCTGCCTCTGAGCCTTCCCACATGCTGTTCCTTCTGCCTCCCCAGCCTCACCCTTCTGCCTGACCTCTCCTGCTCTATCAGGGAGACTTCGCTGACCCCAAAGCTGGAGCCTGCTCTGACCACCCTCACGATCCTGAACATCCCCCCCGCATCGCTGACCTCAGGTGCACCTGTCCCACCAAGTCAGAAGACTCTAAGGCGGGGACCCAATCTTATCTGCTAAGTTAGCACCAAGGTCCCCCATCGGCCACAGCTGGATCTCACGTTAGGCGGAGGGCATTAGGCAGACAGAGGGCTGATGTCTTTAATATGTGAAAAGCAAATCTGATCATTAATAAGAAAAAAGCTGACACCTCCTTAGGAAGACAGGCAAAGGGGACCAATAGACAAATCACTGCAGGAACACTGACTGGCTTACAAATGAATGAAGAAAAAAAGGCTCAAAGAAAAGCACAGCGAAAGCAACAGGTGACCCCTTGCCACCATCAGACAGAACCTTCAGCAGCTCGAACAACCCCGGTGCCGGGGGAGGTACACAGGGCCGGTTTCCCAGGAAGGTTCTCTGGCAGAGCCTAGCAGGTTAAAAATACACACCCCTTTGATCCAGCATGACTTCCACTGAGTATTTACAGGACGGCTTCACTGGCAAAATTTGCTGAGACAGTTGTACCAGGTTAATCACGATGGAAGAGGCAAAACAAGGTCCATACCCATTTTAGGGGGCTGGGGAAAACAGGGGTTGGACTACTAGGGCCCATAAGCTAAACTTGGTTTTTATGTTTTTAAAGGGCTGGGGGGAAAATTCAAAAGTAGAACATTTTTGCGACACGTGGAAATGACATGAAATTCAAAGTCCAGTGTTCATCAGTAAAGTTTTTTTGGTACACAGCCACAGCTACTTGGGATAGGTATGGTTTGTGACCGGTCTCAGATTACTCCAGCAGAATCAAAGTCACTGTGACAGAGACCACATGGCCTGCAAAGCCGGAAATGTTTCCTGTCTGGCCCTTTACGGACACTTTGCTGCCCCCTGGATTAAAACAACGGTATGGGGGACCTCAGGGCCGTCGCAGACTAAAATGGAAGGCGAGATGAGGGGAAGGCAGTACTTACATGAGGCTGAAGAGACCTTCCAGATCTGGCAGGGATGCTAAGGAGAAGGCTGGTGGCAGAGCATGGGCAGAGCATCATCCTGGTGACAGGAGAGCCTAAGCACCTTCACACTTGCTGGGTACCACTGTGCAGGAGACATGCTGTGTGACCCTGGCCCAGTCACTTGCCCTGTCTGAGCCTGTTTTCCCTCAGCATAGATCACAAAACAGAAAGCCAGCACTGGATGCCCTGAAAACCCTGGGTGACTCAAAGTTCCTCTTTCCCTCCCAGCCAGGGCAGCTGTCCTCACAATGAGAGCCATGGGTGGGGTGTCCCCACTCCCTACCTCCTAACACTCAGCATTGTTTTTTTTGTTTTTTGTTTTTTTAACATTTATTTATTTATTATTGAAAGACAGAGAGACAGAGAGCGTGAGCAGGGGAAGGGCAGAGAGAGAGGAAGACACAGAATCCGAAGCAGGCTCCAGACTCTGAGCTGTCAGCACAGAGCCCGACGCGGGGCTCGAACTCACGAACCATGAGATCATGGCCTGAGCCGAAGTCGGACGCTTAACCGACTGAGCCACCCAGGCACCCCACAGCATTGTTTTCTAACTTATTTTCTATCTAAGTTTTGGGCTGCATGTGAGCCTTTTGTGTTCAAATTAACATAAAATGTGCCCAGGTTGGGGGAGTTATAACAGTGATTGTGACTTTTCAGTCATGTATTGCCATTTATTGAGCACCAACTGTATACTTGGTCCTGCACAGAATGCTCCACACCACGAGTGTGGTTTTGACATCTAGAGTCTAAATCAGCTTTTTTTTCCTTCTTCTTCTTTTCTGTATTATGACTTTAACAGCAGGGGAGCCTGGGTGGCTCCGTCGGTTGAGCGTCTGACTTCGGCTCAGATCTTGATTGCGCGGTTCATGAGTTCGAGCCCCGCGTTGGGCTCTGTGCTGACAGCTCAGAGCCTGGAGGCTGCTTCAGATCCTGGGTCTCCCTCTCTCCCTCTGCTAGTCCCCTGCTCGCGTGTGCTCTCTCTCTCAAAAATACACACACGTTACCTTAACGGCAACCCTAGGGGGAAGAAGGTTTTACAGAGGGATGAAAACACTGAGGTTCAAGGTTACTTGCCCAAGTTTGTAGTGACAGAACTGGGGTCTGGACCTGAGCCGGACTTCTGGGGGTTCCAAGACAACAGAACAGCCCAGCCCCCGCCACAGGGCACCCTGCCTGGAAGGATACCAAAGGTGGAGCAGGAAGCCGTCTCTAGGTCATAGAGGCAACTGCAGAGTTCGCGGGGATCAGAAGTCAGGCCGGACAGCTGCGGGGAAGCACAAGCCTCAGCGAGGTACTTCCCCACCCCCGGGGAGCCCCTAGGCGCCCCGATCCCTGCCCCAGCCTCACCCAGGCGATGTCATCATTCACCACCACCAGTGCGAATTCGTGACTCTTGTCGATCTTGTGTTTTGTCCGCACAAACATCTCAATCATCTTCTGGGAGACGTTGAGGGCGTTGGTTTTGGAGCTGGGGAGGCAGAGAGAGTTAAGGCAAGGCCTCCTGGCCTGGAGGGTGTATCCTCACCTGCCAATCCTAGGGAACCGTCTGCTAACTCCATGATTAAGCACTGGAGGCCCAGGTATTGCCGCGGGGAGGAGGCAGAGCCCAGGCACCCCTCTCCAGCTTCTGCCCTCTCCAAATGGCTTCCTCTGGCCAGCCTGGGTCTCGCAGTGGATCCGCATGAGGTCTCCCCCAGACTTTCACTCGGCCACAGATGTTTAGGGAGAGCAGTGAGGGGAAGGCAGGCTTGTCCTCAATATCCCCCAGGACTCCTTAGACCCCATCCAGGCCCTGCCACCTAGCCCCACAGAGACTCAGTTGCTCAAGCCACGGGCTTCGGGGTCAGCTAGGCCTGGGTCTGAATCCTGGCTCTGCCTTTTCGCTGTGAGGTCTTGAGCAAGTCACTTTACTTCTCAGAGTTTCTGAGTCATTGCTGTGATGTGGGAGGCACATGACAGCTCTCACATGCTTGAAACAGAGCCCTGACGGGCTGTGCTCTATTGTTATCAGGTGTCATTGCTACTCTGATGGCGCCGAGCCCCAAGCCAGGCCAAGCTGTGTGGGTCTCAGAGAGGAAGCCCTGAGTTTTCTGGGCTCAGCCCCAAGCCGCGGCTGCGTATTCAAGCCCCCAAATGCTCCTCTCACCCGTTGAAGGACTCCAGCTTTGACAGCGACATTTCTTCTGACAGGTCCAGGCAGATGATCTGCAAGAAGGTTGGAGGGAGGTGACGGCACTGTGCCTGGACATTAACCCCGGCCCCGCACGGCACGGGCCCTCTCTAAGCAGCTCTGTCTGAAAAGGCGGTATGATGGACCCGCCCCAGTTCTCAGCCAAGCAATCTACTTTGGAAGACAGCAGTTCGGGGGAAACTAGCCTAAGTCCGGGTTTACGAGGGCATCAATGAGCCAGCGAATGTCTCGTATAGCGGGTTGAATTGAGTCCCATCCCCCACAAAGACATGCCCTATAAGAATGTGACTTGTTTTGAAATTAGGGTATTTGCTGATGGAAAGAAAACAAAGGTCTTGAGATAAGATAAAGATCCTGATTCAATAAGTGTCCTTATAAGAGAAAGAAGACTCCAACACAGACAGGAAGGCTGTGTGAAAGACAGAGATTGGAGTGATGTGGCCACAAGCCAAGGAACGTGTGGAGCCCCCAAGGACCGGAAGAGGCAAAGAAGGATCTTTCCCTACAGCCTCCAGAGGGAGTATGGCCCTACCCATACCTTGATATCAGACTTCTGGCCTCCAGAATAGTGAGAGGATAGATTTCTGTTGTGCTAAGTCATCCAGCCTGTGGTAATTTGTTGTCGCAGCTCTAGAAAACGCCTACGGAGTGACTGTTTGCAGAGTGACTCCCGAAAGGCAAGAACGTTAAACCTACAGTTCCCTAACACCTCGTAGCCACAGGCCAAGCCCCACACTTACCACCTTCTCTGGACAGTTGACCCTTGGCGTCCGCACCTGGACTTCGGGGGCTGTCGGGGGCACCTGCCAGGGCTTGGGGCCGGCTCCGGGAGGATTGGGAGTCCCATCGTCAGCACTGGCCGCCTCACCCTCACCCTCGCTGCGGCTGCCCACGCTGGCCTGGGCCCCCAGTGCCCGGTCCTCAGCCCCCTCAGGATTGGAGCGTGTGCGGGGCCTGGGCTCGGCTGACTCTTCCTCTTCCTCTTCCTCCTCCTCTTCCTCCTCTTCCTCCGTGGGGCTGCTCGGCTCTGCCACCTCCATGGCCCCTGAGTGGCTGGATGGAGTAGGGTTGGGGGAAGCCAGGTTCCTCCCCTTAGGGGTTTTAAAAACATTTGGTTACTGGGCAGGACGCGGCACGAACTGCCTAATGACTGTAAAACTCACTCCTCTCTGGCCTCAGTTTCCTCATCTGTGGAATGGGTGCCGGACATCCACTCTGACTTCAGGTAACGATCTCCCATTTTTTCTGCAGAGATAACCCCGCCCCTCTCCTTGGCCAATGAACAACGCTGGCCACCACGAATGGCTCAGAGATGCGACATGACCCAACACAGGTCAGTGAGGGGCATCTCTGGGACTTCCAATAGTGCCATTAGGGAAGAGGGATTCGTTAGAGTTGCAGAGCTAGGAGGGTAGAAGTCAAGAGCTTCCAGGAGTCTCTTTTGCCTCCAAGCAGCCCTCCTGAAGTGCTGCTCACCCAGAGAATGGCAGCTGTATCTCTGCCCACCTGGGTCTAGCTAAGCCTGTGGGAAACTGAATACAGGAAACTTCATTTAAAATGGAGTGCAGAAGGGGCGCCTGGGTGGCGCAGTCGGTTAAGCGTCCGACTTCAGCCAGGTCACGATCTCGTGGTCCATGAGTTCGAGCCCCGCGTCAGGCTCTGGGCTGATGGCTCGGAGCCTGGAGCCTGTTTCCGATTCTGTGTCTCCCTCTCTCTCTGCCCCTCCCCCGTTCATGCTCTGTCTCTCTCTGTCCCAAAAATAAATAAAAAACGTTGAAAAAAAAAATAATAAATAAAATGGAGTGCAGAAGCCAAAAGGGGGCGCTCTCACGCACTACTACAAACGTAGACCCCAAACGCAAGAGAGAGACCTCGCATTCCCAACAGGAAGACTGTATTTTACTAATCCTGCAAGAAAATGAAAGATTTTCTCAGTGCCTGGCCAACAGCCCAGCCAATGACAGACTGTCATAACTTAGCCAGTGAAAAGCCACTAAACTGCAAATTCCCAGTGTACTCTAATGGATTTTGGGGTTTTAACAGCCCCCCAAATTCCCCTTTCCTCTATAAAAGAGCACTCCTCTCCTTTGTTCTGGGCTTGCCTAAGGTTTTGCTATAGCTCCTGTATTCTACATTGCAATCCTCTGCTACTCCCAAACCTCTTTTTGCTGGTAAAATAACTGACAGTTTTCATTTTAAGGTGAAGAGAATAATTAGCTGGGGTGGGCCTGGCTGGCTCAGTGGGTAGAGCGTGCACTCTTGATCTTGGGGTTGTGGGTTGGGGACCCACGCTGGGTGGAGCGATTACTTAAAACTAAAATCTTTAAAAAAAAAAAAGGTTTATTTATCTATTTTGAGAGAGAGAGGGAAAGAGACGGGGAGACAGAGAATCACAAGTGGACTCCACATTCAGCACGGAGCCGGTCGTAGGGCCTGATCTCATGAACCAAGAGATCATGACCTAAGCCGAAATCAAGAGTGGGAGGCTTAACCGACTGAGCCACCCAGGTGCCCCCTTAAAAAAAAAAAAAGATAAAGAAAAATAATTAAATAGTAATAATAATTACCTCTGGGTTCGTCTCCAGGGGACAGTGGGCTGTCTAGAGGGTGTCTGCACAAAGGAAGGGCAAGAATCTAGGTGTTAAAGGTCCCTGAGGATGGACACCAACAGTTTCCCTGTCTGGGCATGGGTGTGGGCTGATGTCCCCGTGGTCTCTGTGCGCCTTGCAACCCCCACAATCTCTAAGGAAAACAATGCTTTAGCTTCAGCAAGACAGACGGAGAAGAAACCAGAAAACTGCAGGAGAAACCAGAGCTGAAGAGGGAAGCTTCAGGAAAGGCTAGGGGCTGGACCTCTAGGGACTGGACCGCAAGCACCCAACCGCTTCTCACCGTAGCCGGAGCCTCCTTCCAACTCAGTCGAGCGCTGGCTAGGAAGCCGCCATCTTTCGCAGCCCGGAAGTAGTGCGGCGCGGGCGCGACGCCTCCTGGGAAATGTAGTCCAGCAAGCCGTCAGGCGAGCGGACGGCCGAACAGGGGAAGGCTGGTGAGCCTTGAAAGCTGATAGGCTGGGGCTGTGCTAGGGGGTGGGGTTTGGAATGTGATTGGTTAAAGGAAGAATAGCCAGAGCTTTTATGTTTCTGGCCGAATCAGGTACACTGGTCAGCGCTTCTACCCTGATAGGCTGGAACAAGGCCTAGTGAAGTGGGGCTTTCAATAGAGTCGGCTCACAGGGAGGGAGAAGGCCACTTGCAGTGTGATAAACTGAACACAGGTGACTTGGGCGGGATTTAGAAGACGAGGTGGGGCTGATTGGTGATTTGTGGAGCTGACCTAGCCCTCAATGAGGGGCGGGTTTTTGCGGACCGAGGTGGGCGTGGCCCAGGCGCCAGGCCCTTCCCAGTTACTTAATTCTGTTCCTTATTCTACAGACCTTTGAGCCCAAACTATTTCAAACCACCCTTTCTTCTTCATGCGCACTCCTCCTCTTACCCCCATAACCATTTTTTAAAAAAAGATTGTCATTTGCTTTTCTTTGTACTTTTTAAGATGTTTATTCATTTATTTTGAGAGAGAGAGAGAGAGAGAGAGAGAGAGAATCCCAAGGAGTCTCTGCAGTGTCAGAGCAGAGCTGAAAGTGGGGCTCCATCTCATGAACCGTAAGATCATGACCTGAACCGAAATCAAGTTGGATGCTTAACCAGCTGAGCCACCCAGGCACCCCACCCCCAAACAATTTAAAACCCACTTTGAAGGGGGGGTGCCTGGGTGGCTTAGTCCGTTAAGCGTCCAACTTCAGCTCAGGTCATATCTCAGTTTGTGGGTTCCAGCCCCGTGTTGGGCTCTGTGCTGACAGCTCAGAGCTTGGAGCCTGCTTCATATTCTGTCTGTCTGTCTCTCTCGGCCCCTCACCCACTTGTGCTCTTTCAAATGTGTTTCACTCTCTCTCTCAAAAATAAATAAAACATTAAAAAATTAAAAGGAAAAACACGCTTTGAGGAGCACCTGGGTGGGTCAGTTGGTTAGGGGTCAGACTTTTTTTTTTTTTCCTAAGCGTCAGACTCTTGATTTCAGCTCAGATCATGATCTCATGGTTTGTGAGTTCTTTGAGCCCGGCGTGGAACTCCTCACTGACAGTGCAGAGCCTGCTTGGGATTCTCTCTCTCTCTCCCTCTCTCTCTGCTCCTCCCCCGCTTGCACTCTCTTTCTGAAAATAAATAAACTTAAAAAAAAAAAAAAAAAAAAACCACGAGTATCAGTTTCTGTGTGTGTGTGTGTGTGTGTGTGTGTGTGTGTGTGTAAAAGGGTCAGTTAAACCTGCCCTCATAAGCCAGGCTCCAGGGATTGACATCCAGGAGGAACTATGTAAGCTGAGTCTTCAAGAATGGAGAACTTGCCAGAAAAACAAGAGAATGAAAGGCATTCCGGAAAGAAGGAAGCACCTTCGCAAAGATCTGGAGGCTTGCAAGAACTTTGGAGTGGCAGAGCCTTTAAACAGGTTAATATGGCTGGAGCAGAGGCTAAGAGCACAGATTTCAATGTGCCTGGGTGCCCCCAAGGAAGGGTGTTTCAGGCAGAGATTACAGCATAACCAAAGGTCCTGGGGTATAAGGATTGTGAACCTTCAACTGTTTACAGAGGAGAGGGGGGTCATCGTGGCTAAAGCATGGAGTATACAAGGGTGCAGGCAGCAGGCATAATTGTTAAGGGCCTCGAAAGCCAGGTAGAAGAGCTTGAAATATTTCCCAAGGGCAATGGGGAGTCATGGATGGTGTGTGAGCAGAGGAGGTGAACAATGAGGTCTCTGTCTCTGGGACCTGGGTAGGGAAGGGAGTGGAGGGGTGGCTGGAGAGTCCAGGGAGGGAGCTGGGCTGGCATCCAGGTAGGAGGGGAGAGGCTTGGGCTCTTATTATGGATGGAGATGAGGAGGGCCTTTAGAGACGGATGCAGGGAAAATGGGCAGGACGTAGGGACTATCTGGGCTCTGAGGAATCCAACATTTACACAGGAGAAACGGCAGCTGGCAGAGAAAGCAGAGATGGGAAGGCCAGGGAGGTAGGGAACAAGTGGAAATATTACAATTCAGTTCCTGGATGATGCTTGGCCATGTGCAAATTGCTTGTTAAAATTTCCACGGCATTGTAGAAAAATGCTATAATTACTGCCCCCCCCCACACACACACATTTTACAGATAAGAAAACTGAGGCTCAGAGGTGGAGGAGACTCGAGATCAGAGGCTGAGGTGAGGAGTAGCTGACACCTCAGGAGCCGGACACGTGTCCCCAGCTGATGGGACTGGAGGAAGCTGATGCCCTTGAGGAGGAAACAGCACAATAACAAGTCACATGACCAGGGGAGGGGGGCTTCCTGTTTCCTGGCCCCTCCCGAGCCAGCCTTGGCCAGCCCAGGTCTCAGCAGGCAGTGGTCAGAGCTACCCCAAGAATGTCCAGGGATTTGGCCTGCTGACCAAGGGGCTCCCAGAGGCACAGAGGACTAGAATTTGAGCAGGCTGAGGGGACCCAATCCCAAGATTGGGGCCTCTGGCTCAAAAGAGCCCTGGGGAGGAGAAGTGACTCTTGAAGTTGCTAAGCCAGGCCCAGACTGGGGAGCACAGAGGGAGTGAAAGATAAAGGAGGCAGAGGAGAAGAGGAGGTCAGAACAATTTTTTGAGATAGTGAGCTGCCTGTCAAGGGAGGCATTCAAATGCACCAAATCAACATTGATAACCCAAGATCCCTTCCAAAGGGAGGAAATCAATGCCCATTTCACAGAAGAAGAAATTAAGGCTACCCAGGACAGCCAGGACAAGAGCTGAGATCAGGCGGTGGTTTCAGGGGGAGAGGGAGAAGTTAGATCCAGAGGACTGACTTCTGGACAGCAATGAGTTCCCGGGCCGCACGACCCCGAAGCCGGCGAGGGAGGCACACTCCACCCGTAAGTGCTCCCCTCCCTGCCACACCCGGTTCTTTGGGGCCACTCATAGCCCTGCCTGGCTTCAGAGCTTGGTCCCGTGGGTCATTTTCAGGGGGAGCTGGATCCTGTGGCGGAGAGTTCAGAGGAGGCCGAGGCAGCCGGCGGGAGTTCTGAGCCGGGCCCTGTGCCATCTCAGGAGAGCTGCAAGCCAGAGCTGCTGGGGCCAGAGGCAGAAGCCAGGGGTCAGGGCTTGGGGGGCAGGTAAGGCCCACTTGGTCTGTGCTCCCCCCACTCTAGCTCTGGTACAATTTCCCTACCCCTAGGTCTGCCTGTGTTCCTCCCTTGCTCACACACATGCCATAGCTTCCCATTGTCCTCATCAGCCCAACTTGCGAGGACCTGGATAACACAGCCCCCGTGAGTTAGCCACCCCAGATGACCCCATTTCCAGAATCTTCCTTGTCTCACCTGACCGCAGGCCCGCCAAAGAGGCTGAAGAGAACTCTAACAGAGGACCGGCCCCACCTCTCAAGGGACCCCATGGGCCTGCAGAGGAAGGCCACCAGGCCACAGATGTAGCCCCACGGCCCGGGGAGCTGGTCCCCCCCAGGCCTGGAGCCTCTGATGTGTTTCAGATTCTCCAGCATGCCCTGAGCTCGCTGGAGGCTGCTGCTGCGGCCTGGCACCGCCGGCCCCCAAGCTGTCCTGGGCCTGTGGAGGCAGAGGACAGAAGTGAGGCAGGACCAAAGCCCTGCCTGGAGGAGGAGGGGGCAGGGGCTTGCCAGAGGGAGGCAGCTCGCCTGGCAGAGAGGAATGCCTGGCTGCGATTGGCCCTGGGCAGCCGAGAAGAGGAGCTGATTCGCGTGCAGGCCTCCGTGCAGGCCATCCAGGCTGAAAAGGAGACGTTGCAGAGGGAGGTGAGTGGGGGAGCTCTGCCTCCCAGAGCTCTCTAAGGGGTGTGGGGGGTGCGCCTGGCATAGGCAACGTTCAATCATTAGCTCCTTAGAAGAACTTTTATGGAGGGGCTTCTGGGTGGTTCAGTCGGTTAAGTGACCAACTTCAGCTCAGGTCATGATCTCACAGGTTCATGAGTTCGAGCCCCGCACCGGGTTCTCTGCTGTCTGCTGTCGGCACAGAGCCTGCTTCGGATCCTCTGTCTCTCTCTCTCTCTCTCTCTCTCTGCACCTCCCCCGCTCGTGCACACGCATGGTCCCTCTCAAAAATAAATACCCATTTAGGGGTGCCGGTGAGTTCGAGCCCCGCTTTTTTAAAATTAAGAATTAAAATAAAACGAAATAAACTTAAAAAAAGAAAAACTTTCGTAGAGCATTGACTGCTGGCCCTGAGTAAATAAAACTCCCTTGCCTTCTTAGTTCAGGTGGTCAGAGATACCCCCTGAGCAGGTGACACTTGAATGAGGAGGTAAGGGAGGAGCCATGCAAGGATCTGGGGAAAGAGCATGCCAGGCAGAGCAGGAAGCCCCTCCCTGGGGCAGGAGTGTGATTCAAGGAAATGTGAGGAGGGGCACCTGGGTGGCTCAGTGGGTTGGGCGTCCGACTTCAGCTCAGGTCATGATCTCACCATAGGTAGGTTTGAGCCCCGCGTGGGGCCCTTGTGCTGACAGCTCAGAGCCTGGAGCCTGCTTGGGATTCTGGGTCTCCCTCTCTCTCTGCCCCTCCTCCGCTCATGCTCTGTCTCTCTCGGTCTCAAAAATAAATAAAACATTAAAAAAATTAAAAAAAAAAAAAAGGAACTGTGAAGAGGCCAAGGGGAGGGCAGGCTGGTGATGGGGGCAGATTTACAGGGTCTTGGGGATGCTGGGAGTTGAGCTTTTGCTCTCTGAGCCCGAGGGGATCTTGGAGGATTTTTTTGAGCAAAAAGGGGCGGGACCTGATGGTGCGTTCACAGGCGCCCTCTGGCGGCCACGGGGGGAACAGCCTGTGGGAGGGGCGAGGGTGGACTCCTGGAGATCCAGGAGGCACTGGTCCAGACACCAGATGGTGGAAATTGTGGAGGCGGCCCGAAGTGGGCAGATACTGGGTGGTGTGGAAGGTGTTGCTGGCAGGTTTGGGTCTGAAAGCTAGAGAAGGGTTGAGGACAAGTCCTGGTTTGGGAGCCCGCGGGGCTGGAGAAATGGGGATGCTGCAGGAGGGGCAGGTGTGGTGGGAGGGGGACCAGAAGCTGTTTGGGTCCTAACCAGCACCAGGCACCCATGAGCCACCCATGTGGGGCCATCAAAGAGACAGTTCTGTGTCTGAGTCCGGGGCTCAGGGGAGATGTCAGGGTAGGAGAAACACATCTGGGCCTCTTTAGCATGTGGATGCAATCTAAAGCCATGTGGCTGAAAGAGATCGTGGGAAACAGGTCCTCAAGTCGGGCAGGACCCGGTGGCAAGATGTGGGACTGCCAGAGCCCAGCCTGAGGGGTGGGGCCCACTTCCAGGCTGGGAAAGAAAATCCCCCCTCCACATTCCTCTCCCCACCCCCACCACCTCTGGCAGCCACCCCTCTGATCTCTGGATCAGTGAGTTTGATGTTCCGTCTTCTTTTGTTTGCGATTTCACATAGAAGTGAGGTCATAAAGTATTTGCCTTTCTCTGTCTGACTTATTTCACTTAGCATAATGCCCTCAAGGTCCATCCATGTTGTTGCAAATAGCAAGATTTTCTTCTTCTTCTTCTTCTTCTTCTTCTTCTTCTTCTTCTTCTTCTTCTTCTTCTTCTTTTTAAGATTTTATTTTTAGGGCCACCTGGGTAGCTCAGTCAGTTGAGCGTCCCATTCTTGATTTCAGCTCAGGTCATGATCCTGGGGTCTTGGGATCATGCTCAGCATGGAGCCTGCTTAAGACTTTCTCTCTCCCTCCCTCTGCCCCTCTTCCCTGTTTGTTTGCTCTCTTAAAAAAAAAAAGGGGGGGGGATGGGGCGCCTGGGTGGTTCAGTCGGTTGGGCGGCCGACTTCGGCTCGGGTCATGATCTCGCGGTCCATGAGTTCGAGCCCCGCGTTGGGCTCTGTGCTGACAGCTCAGAGCCTGGAGCCTGTTTCGGATTCTGTGTCTCCCTCTCTCTCTGCCCCTCCCCTGTTCATGCTCTGTCTCTCTCTGTCTCAAAAATAAATAAACATTAAAAAAATTTTTTTTAAAAAGGAGGGGCACCTGGGTGGCTCAGTCAGTTAAGCATCCGACTTCGGCTCAGGTCATGGTCTCATAGTTCACGGGTTCGAGCCCTGCATCCGGCTCTGTGCTGACAGCTCAGAGCCTGGAGCCTGCTTCGGATTCTGTGTGTGTGTCTCTCTCTCTCCCTGCCCCTTCCCGACTCTCTCTCTCTCTCAAAAATCAACATTAAAAAATGTATATTTTTTTAAAAAAGCGTTTTATTTTTACATAATATCTTTACCCAATGTGGAGCTCAAACTCACCACCCTGAGACCAAGAGTCACAGGCTCCACCGACTGAGTCAGCCAGACACCCCTCCTTCTTTTTTAAGGCCAAATACTATTCCACTGTTTATACACCAGCTCTTTAGCCATTCATCTGCTAATGATCGCCTGGGCTGCAGTGAACATAGGGGCACAGATATCTTTTCCAGTTACTTTTTTCATTTTCTTCACACAAATACCCAGAAGTGGAATAGCTAATCGTGTGATAGTTCTATCCTTAATTCTTTTCTTTTCTTTTTTCTTCTTTTTTTTTTATGTTTATTTATTTTTGAAAGAGAGTGCACGCACGGGGACATGTGAGCGAAGGAGGGGCAGAGAGAGAAGGAAACACAGAATCTGAAGCAGGCTCCAGGCTCTGTGCTGATGGCTCAGAGCCCGACATGGGGGTTGAACTCACCAGCCGTGAGATCGTGACCTGAGCTGAGGTTGGATGGTTAACCGACTGAGCCACCCAGGCACCTGTCCCAGGAACACTTCTTAAGGAGGACTGGGCCACAGGGGGTCAGTCCGTTAAGCGCCCAACTCTTGACTTTGGCTCAGGTCATGACCTCGTGGTTGGTGAGATTGAACCCCACGTTGGGCTCTGTGTTGGCAGTGCAGTGCCTGCTTGGAATTCTCTGTCTCTCTTCCTCTCTTTCTGACTCTCCCATGCACGAATGTGCTCGCTCTCTCTCTCACAAAATAAATAAACTTTAAAAAAAAGGGGGGGGCTGCTGGGAGGTTGGAGTCTCCAGGCCTAACCTACTCCATCCTCCTTTCCCACCCACCCCCAGGTCCAGGAGCTCCAGGATTCCCTGATGAAGCTGGAGCCCTTTCCACTTCCCTCCCGTGGCCAAGCAGGTGGCTCGGGCAGTGGCTCCAGCAGTTCTGGGGTAGATGAAGAGCCCTGGGGGACTCAGGTGAGTGTGGGAAGCTTAAAACCACAATCTTGAGATCTGTGGGATTTGGAGCAGTGAGACTGAAATCCTGGTCATGCAATCCAGTAGCTTCTGGGCTTGCAAAAGGCCTAAATCCGTGATTCTGGGCTCTCAATGACAATCCGGGTGAATCAAGTAACCTCTTTCTGGCAGGACCCCTTCTCCCTGGCTCACCCCCTGCTCCGGCGCCTCCGGAGTGATTCCAGCACTCAGATGTTTGGGCCTCTCCGCACTCAACCCCTCGCCCCCGAGGTGCGCATCATGGAAAGCCAGACGGAACGGCTCCAGGGGTAAGGGCCACCCATGCTGAGCTCGTAAGGGCACCGCTTCCTTCCCAGCTGGCCTATAAGCCCCAGTCTGGAGCTGGAATGGAGTGGGGAGGAGGATGGCAGTCAGTTGGGTCCTGGCTGCCCTGCGGGGCCTCTCACGTCCCCCCTTCCCTAACTTCGGAGGCAGGAGCATCGAGAAGCTCAAGTGTTTCAACCATCTGCTGTCAGCCGTGCTGCAGGGGTACAAGGGCCGGTGTGAAGGCCTCAGCATGCAGCTGGGCCAGCGGGAGGCTGAAGCCACAGCACTGCGTCTGGCCTTGCAGTACAGGTCAGTGCATCCCACCCATGGTATCACTGGTGTGGAAGGGAATGGGTACGCTCAGGAGGAACCCCCATCCCAGAGAGAGTCAGGGCCCTTGCAGGAAAGCACTTTCCCACTTAGTCCTGGGGTGCTGAAGGAGTTTACATGCTCCCAGGGGCGGGGGCGGGGGGACGCAGTGAAGGATCCAGGAGCAAGTGGGGACGTCACCCACGCAAGATGGAGCCAGGTGTCCCAGAGCACTCAGAATCAGTGTGTCACAGTGAGCACTGTGAGGAGGCGTATGGAGTCCTGCTCACTCTCCGGGAGGCAGATTCGGGAGCAAGAGAGGAAGCCCCTATGAGGGACCTGGAGGTGGCTGAGAAGGAGGCTCAGAGGCTGCTGGCACACGAGGAGGCTGCCATGGATGGAGGGACACCACAGAATCCACAGCCAAGGTACCCCAGGGAACCCTGAGAACTGGGAGGGCCAGTGAGTGGGGTTCTTATTAGAGAATGGGCCTCCCACAGCTGGCTTCGTGTTGGGGTTTGGCCTGGCCGTGCCCAGCAAAGTTGGTGTAGGGGCTCTCTGTGGTTGGTTGGCCTGAAGCCCGGGTAGAGCTGGCTGGTGGCTACTCAAGAAAGTTGGCATGGGTGGTTGACAGCCGCTGGGATTGGTATGGGACCCACCAGGGATGGCTTGATGATGGATGACGGTGCCTACTGATTAGAACTGGCATGATGGTGTTTAATGGGGTTGGCTTGATGCTGGTACGCGTGGGGCTTGGCATGACGTTGCCAAATAGAGTCGGCCAGCTGAGCAATGGTACCCATTGTGTTGGCCTGATGGCATCCATCATGTTGGCATAAGTGATAGGGCCTCTTGAGTTGGTGTGGTGGCTTCCACTACGATGGCATGAGCAACAGTAATCATTGACACGATGGTGTTCACTACATTGTCTTGATGAATAATGGTGCCCATTGGGGTTTATATTATGGTGTCCGTCATGTTGGTATAACAGCACTCACCACAGACGGCATAGAACCCATCACGGTCCGTAAGACGGAAGAAGGCAAAGCCCACCAGGGTTGGCATGAAGTTAGCACAACTATGGCCACACGTGTTGACATTAGACCCCTCTTCGGTTTCCTGTAGCCCCGAGGGCAGCAGTGTGGATCGGCCCACACCACAGGAGCTGGCTACCCAGCTCTGGGGCTACGTCCAGCGTCTCCAGGAGCGCCGTGCTCTGGTGAAGATCCCCCCAGAGCCTGGCCCAACCTTGGCACCCATGCCCACTGTGCCCCATGCGGAGGCCATGGTGCAGGCCATTCTGGGGACCCAGCCTGGCCCAGTCCTACCCCGGTTGGAGAAGATGCAGATCCAGCGGGACCTGGCGGCCACACGGGTACACATGGGCAGCGGGCACCGTGTCGGTCTTTTCTGGTGGGACAAAGCCCTTTGCTGAGGCTTAGAGGGAGGATTGGGGGACCGAGTAGCAAAGGAGAGTTCTACCTGGCTGGGGGCAGACTTCCTGGAGGGAAGGGAATCGGAGCCTGGGATTTTGAGGGATGACTAGGACTTTGTCTTCTGGAATTCAGTTTCTCAGAAGATTCTGAATGTAGCTTTCCCAAATTTCCTTCCTATGGAAAGGAGATGGTGGCAGGGGGACATAGTCTGAGGTTTATACCCTGGCATGAAAGATCTGAGGTTCTAGAGTTGGAGAAACTCCAGACGCTTCCTGAGATGCCACTTGACCTCGTCTAAGATATTTGTGCTCTCTGAACGACGATTTCTATAGCTGTCGTTTTTAGGAGATGATAGTTCCCACCATACAAGATCATGGTGAGGGTTTGAGTTCTTGCCTGACCAGTCCTCACTGGGTGCCTCCTGGGCCTTCAGTTTCCCCAGATCCCAGAGGCCCAAATTCTCTGCCCACTTCTTGTTCTCTCAGGAGACTCTGGCAGAACTGATGCTGCGGCTACAGTTGATGAGGCGGGAGAAGCGGGGTCTGGAGCTGAAGGAGGCTGCCCTCCGGGCCCAGGGCCCAGCCCATGTGCTCCTGCTAGAGCAGCTGCGGTGGGAACAGGCACAGCTCCGGACCGGTGGGGCCAACAGTAGTGGTGGGGACAGCAGTGGAGGCGGGAGCAGTGGAGACGAAGAGGAGTCGTCTCAGGTGAGTGGCCCTTCCTGGACCTGGTGGGGATAGCCATATACTGCTGGCTATGTGGCCCTGGTCAATCCCAGACTCCTCTGAGCCTTGGCTTGCATTTCTGCACAAAGAAATGTGTTGAAAGGTTAGAGCGCATGTCAAAGTTTAGGGGAGCCTGGCTGGCTCAGTCGGTTAAGCGTCCAACTTCAGCTCAGGTCATGATCTCACGGTGCGTGGGTTCAAGCCCTACATCGGGCTCTGTGCTCACAGCTCAGGACCTGGAGCCCGCTTCCGATTCTGTGTCTCCCCCTCTCTCTGCTGCTTCCCTCTCTGCTCACGCTCCATCCCTCTCTTAAAAATAAATAAACATTAAAAAAAAATGCACGTCAAAGTTCATACCTGTACTTTGGGTTTTTGTTTTGTTTTCTCTGAAGGTCTGGAGCCCAATAAGCCCCAAGGCGTTTAGCGTCTTCCACTCAAACCTGTACCTCCTGCTTCCCACCCCCAGGGTTATTCATACTCTGGCGGCATCGCCCCTCCAACAGCCCCAGCCCGCGCTTCGCGTCTTCTTAAATTTTTGGCTCTAGCTTCCACCCTGAGGACTTCCCTTTTGCCCCTTCCTATCTAATCATGTCTGTCCTCTGCTTAAAGCCTTCAGCAGCTTATAGAACCCTCCTTTGGATCACCTCTGCTACCTCCAAGCCTTTGTAGGTGCTGTGCCCCCGCCAGGAACACTGGTCATCTCCCTCTTTGTCTAATTAAGCCCATGATCTCTTGCAGGTCTGTGCTCAGATATCACCTGCCTCCAGATGAGATTCCCCGTTAGGGAGTCATTTTGTCCTAATTAGGGTTTCTCATCAGACTGGGGGCTTCGTGAGGGCAGGGGCTGTGGCTGCCACAGCCTGGGTGACTTCAACGTCCGGCTTGGGCTGAACACACGCTCCACCTGAGCCAATGTCACTTTCCTCCCTTCTGCCTCCCACAGGGCCCTCCGGCTGTTCTTGGTGGCAGCAGGGGCATTGATGGAGGCCAGGTGGGCAAAGCGCAGGGCCCGGAGATTCTAGCCCAGGAACTAGCAGCGTCACTTCACCGGTGTGTGTCTCGGTCCCGGGCTGGGACGGATGGGTTGGGCGGGTCTATGTGAGAATCCCTGGGGGCACTGTGAGCCGCAGAGGGCCGGGCATCCATCTGCGTACAGGTGTGTTCACCTGGGAATACAGGTGGGTAGGTGGAGGGAAGGAAGACTGGATTGGCTGTGGCCATGAGCTCCTCTCTCCTCACCCCTGCACCAGGGCCCTGAGCCTGCGGGAGCAGCTGCAGTCTCTGCGAGAGGAACTGGAACAGGTGGCTCAGAAGGGGCGAGCCAGACGTGCTCAGAGTGCCGAGCTGAACAATGATTTATGCAAGGCTCACAGGTGGGTCTCCCTTCCCTGTACTCCCCCCCCACTCCCCGCCCCGTGACCTCAGAAGTGTCCCTGGCTCTCTCTGGCCTGCAGCCTTCCCCTGTAAGGTAGGTGGCAGGTCCAATCCATCCCGTGCCTCCCCTGACACCCAGTGTTTGCCGGCCCCTTTCTGAACGGGACCCCAGGAAAACTCAGGCTCGGAGAGCTCCCGTCTGGTGCTGGGAACACATAGCTCCTGATTTGGTGGGAGGGGGGGGCTGTTTCCTGGCTCAGCCTACTCATCCCCTCCAGTGCCCTGGTCCTGGCCTTCCGAGGTGCCCACCGGAAGCAGGAAGAGCAACGGAGGAAGCTGGAACAGCAGGTGGCACTAATGGAGGTTCGACAGGCAGAGGAACTGGAAATGCTAGAAGCCACCGTAAGGGCGCTGGGGAGGCCCAGACCGTCTCGTCCACCTCCCCGGCTGGGAGAGACCTTTCTGTAGGCCCCATTCTGGCTGTGTCTGGGTGTACCAGACAATTAGGGCAGGCCACATCATAAACTGTCCTGGAGTGATACCGTATCATGTGTGACCTTGAATGTCGGGACCTGTTGGGTGGGATGGGACACTTGGGCGTCTGGAACCTGATGGAGGGGTGGCTGGGCATTTGGGAAGGGCTCCAGGTCTTTGGCCTGGCACCCCGTGGCATGTGAATGTGATATGTCAGCGGGATCATGCCAGAGGTCATGACAAACCTAGGGCTGGCTCAAGGATTCAGGGGTCAGTGAGGCTGCATTGCCAGAACTGAAATGCCAACCCTCAGCTGCCTCCAGAAGCCCTGGGAGGGGTTCACGGGGAGATGCTGGGTTTGGCCTGGCAGATGCTCCCAAGAGGAAAATGCCCACATCTCTGAAGGAAGACTGAGGGCCTATCGGTTCAGGGTGTAGAAAATTTGCTGGAAGAGTAATCGCTCCCAAAGGTGGAGGAGGAATCAGAGGGCTTTGGAACTTGTATTCAAAGAATACGGAGCTCAGTAAGATAAAGGGCTTTGGGGTTGGGGGCACAGCAAAGGCAAAAAAACCTGTAAGTGGTCACTCAGGGACAAGGACTAACTAAGAGAGGGCACACAAGGGTGGGCAGGGAGGCACATCTCGCCCTTCAGGGACTAGAAGGCCCCTGGCCTGGCTAAATGCCAGCTTTCACCTGCCGGCGATGGGAGCTGTTAGTGTCAGGTTAATGGCAGGCAGCTAATTAGCATGTAGTTTGCATAGGCCACACCTCCTGGAGAGGGGGCTGAGGTGAGACCCGCCAGCCAGATTACTGGCCAGCGATTCCCCTCCTGGGTAAAGGCTGAAACCCAAGCCGCGGATTGGAAAGGTTTTCATCCCCAGCCTGGTGGTGGTGATTCCCAGCCCACACCTGTGCAGGTGTGTACGGTGACTGCCTTTCCCAAGGGAGGGCAAGGTGGGCCCGGGACCGACTTCAGGCCCGTCAGGGGCCTGGACTCAACCCGGACTTCCTGACGCACAACTCCTCAGGGATCACTGGGGCTGGTGACCTTCGGACCGTGCAGTCTCTCTGAAGGACACCCAGGTTTGAAGAAAGCAGGGAAACTGAGGGCAAGGTCCTGAGGAGGGTCAGAGGAGCCGACCTTCTCCCCTTTTGTCTGTGGCCAAGAATGCAAGAGTGACTTCAAGCCCCCCAGTCCCACCAGTTTGCCCGCGGTAGGGGGAGGGCGCAAAGGGAGGCAAGGTCACCTGTTGAAGGGTGGGGAATGAGTTCGCGCTGTTGGAGAGGTCTGGGGCTGGTTCTCAGGCCGCCGGGAGCCGGGTCTGGCCGTTCCCACGGGTGCCCCCTCGGCAGATGGGCCCTGGCCTCTTTGTCCGCGGTCCGCAGCCGCCGCAAGGTCAAATGTCACCGCGGGGCCGCGGGCAGGGGTCAAGGGGGCGGGGCCGGACTCGACCCACCCCCAGGAGGGCCCCAGGGGTTCAGGGGCCCTGGCGCTACTAGGGAGGGCCCAGGCGCCACCAAGGGGTTGGACCAACGGGAGGTTCTAGGATCTGCAGCGGATATTTCCCTAGTCTCCAAAACGGTCCCAGACAGCCACTTCTGAGCCTCACCTCCCCCAGACTCTTGTCCCTCAAACCCCAGGTCCCCCCCCCTGCCCTCTCCAGCCCCTCTTCTGAGTCCCTTCCCGGGACCTTCTCTCCCTTCCAAGACGTAACCCCTCCAACTAAGAATCCTGGAAAGCCCAGAGCAGGGACCTAGGACCCCTGCCCTCTCCCCAAAAAACCAGCCAGCATCTCCACATTCCCAGGCAGCCCAGAAACAAATGGTCCGCTCCAACCATCCAGACCCTCTCCTCCAGCAGGGGCTTACAAGGGCAGAGAATTCCACTCTAGTCGGTCCCACGGAAAGTCCTTGCTCATGTCTAACTCCAGTCCTTCTTGCTTCCTGTACTTGCTAAAACCTCCTCTAGCTTGCACCCAGCCAGATTCTCCCTGGGAGGTCCAGAGGCCCGGGGCTGGGTGTGTGGTGCCTGGCTTTTACAGAACCTTGGTATCCTCTTAAATGTTGCATGATGTCCAAGCTCTCCCCAACCCCCCACCCAAGGTATCCCCTCAGATGTAATCTGGAGAAGGGGATACCCTTTCCCATGGCCCTTTCCAGCGAGGGGAGGGGAGAGGGCAGAGGGCAGTTCTCCTGCCCCGCAGCCCTCAGAGGCCCAGCCACGTGCCCTGGTGTCTAGCTCTGGGCCCAGGGCAGGGCAGAAGATAAGGCCTACAACTGGACCTGCGGGACTCCAAGGTGAAAGGTCACCATAGGAAGGGCTTTTCCAGCTGGTTAAATGTTAACAGGCCCAGAGCTAGAGGCTCAGGCTTCCCCAGCCCAGGGCTGCCTGGGCAGGAGTTGGGGTGGGGGCACGACAAAGAAAGGGTGCTTAATAAATGTTGGTCGGCCCAACGGGTGGGGGTGGGGGGCGGTGGGGTGGGGAGAGGAAGCCAGGGATGGGTGGGGGGAGTCTGTAAGCCAGCCGCAACTGAGAGGCTCCAGGGAGCCTGGAAGAGACATCTGCAGTCCAGCCGGTGGCCTGGCCAAGCCCTTTATGTGAAGCACAGAAAAGGAAATTAAAGAGGAAAAGGGGCAGGCCGCAGTAGGGATGGTGGGCATTCCTGCTGCCTCCTGCCTCCCGCCTAGCTGGGCGGGTGGGTGCCCTGCCCCCAGAGGCCTAAAATTCTGGAGGGGGCCCCTGACCTCGCGTCCCCGCAGGCCGCAGACCACAACATCCCTTGGCCCTGGAGATTCCCAGCACCAGGTGTTAGCTCAAGCTGAGAAAGGGTGGGGTGGGGGTCGGACGCGGCGACTTTCTGGAAGAGGAAGCAAACACAATCCATCAAGCAACTGTGCAAAGAAATGCCCCAGGGTGTGTGTGTGTGTGTGTGTGTGTGTGTGCTGCGCAGGGGCGTGCCCCCCGGGTGCAATTGGCCCCCCATTATTGCTTCTGCGGGGAATGGAGGGGTAAGGTTCTGAGGGGCTCCTCGAGGGCGGTTGAGCGACGCATCGTCCAAGGCCGGAGGTGGAGGGGAGGGCTTTGGAGAGACATCTTGGCGAGGCTGCGGAAGGGCAGAGGGCAGCGGCGGCCCAGGCTCCTGCCGCGGCCCGGCAGGGGTTAAGGCTGGAGTCGGGCGAGGGCGGGGGTAGGGGGAGAAGGAGCGGGGGGGAGGGTCAGGCCGAGCGGCCCCGTGCTCCGCCCTCGCCCCTCCCGCCTGCCCGGGCGCCGGGCGCCGAGCGAGGCCACCCATGCCCTTATAAGGGTGGCCGTCGCCGGGGCAACGAGCGCCCGCCCCCAGCCCGCGGCGCGCGCCCCTGCCCCCGCCCCCGCCCCCCGCCCGCCCCGCGAATGGAACGTTGTGTGTCAAACCGGCCGCAGCGCGAGGCCGGCGCGCGGGGTCGGCGGCGGCGGCGAGAGCGAGGCTCGGGCCCAGGCGCAGGCCCAGGCCGGGCAGGCGCGGCCGCAGAGGGGGCGGCAGCTCGGGAAGCGCCGGACCGCAGCCTTGCAGGCCCCGAGCGGCCGCCTGGGGACCCGGGGAGGCCAGGGGGCGCGGCGACCGGCCCCGGCGCGCGCCTGCCGCCCCTCCCCCGCGCAGCGGGCGGCCGCGTAACTTGCGGCCAAACTTTCCCCCCGGCCTCCCGCGCTCAGATGGCGGGCCGCTAAGTTGGCCGCAGCCCCCAGCCAAGCGGCGGCCAGGCCAGAGGGCGCCCCCTGCGCAGCCTGGGCCGGGCCATGGCCCGCGCGCCCCCGCCGGGGCCCCAGGGCGGCGGGGCGCGAGTCCCCGGGGCCCCCGGCTCGCGCCTCTAGTGCGCCCCCCCTCGGCCCCAGGCCCGGCCCCGCGCACGCGTGGGAAAGTTGGCCTGGAACCGGCCCGACCAGTTCTGCCTGGGCGCGCGGACCGGCCGCAGGAAGTTGGTGCAAAACTTTTTTGGGGGGTGCAGCCGGTGCCCCCCGCGCGCCGGGCCCGGATGCGTGCCGGGTAGGGTCCCCCCGGGCCGAGAGGGGTGCCCGGAGGGAGGAGCACGGAGGGGGCGCCCCGGCCCCGCTGCCCTGGGGCTATGGCCATGGTGACCGGCGGCTGGGGCGGCCCCGGCAGCGGCGGCGGCGACACGAACGGCGTGGATAAGGCGGGCGGCTACCCGCGCGCGGCCGAGGAAGACTCGGCCTCACCTCCCGGCGCCGCCAGCGACGCTGAGCCGGGCGACGAAGAGCGGCCAGGGCTGCAGGTGGACTGCGTGGTGTGCGGGGACAAGTCGAGCGGCAAGCACTACGGCGTCTTCACCTGCGAGGGCTGCAAGAGCTTCTTCAAGCGGAGCATCCGCCGCAACCTCAGCTACACCTGCCGGTGAGCCCCCTATCAGCGCACCGCCGCTGTGCACCCGGCCCCGGCTTGAGCCGGGCCTCTGACCTGCTCGGTCACCTTGGGCCTGGCGCTGACCTTCCCTGGGCCTCCACTCCCCCTCTGAGATAGGGGCACAGCCCCCTCTCCCCACCTCCATTCCATTCCTGGGATTGTGTATACAGTCGGCGCTGTATCGATGCAGGTCCCCCCCGTCAGGTGGTCCCTTGCGGCTTCCGCCTCAGTTCATTGCTCCTTCTCCCTCCCTCCCTTTTCTCCGGAGAGGGGTGATCTCCGCGCGGGGAGGGGTTGGGGGTGCTGTCAGGGGTGGGGCCCTAACCCCAGGGCATCCCTTCTCTTGGGGATCTCGGTGCGCAGGGGACCCCTCGGGAATCGAACGTGGAACTTGGACTGTGGAGCTCGCAGCGTCCAGGGGCCATTGTCTGCGGCCGCGCGGATCGATACGGCGCGCCCTTGGGGTCAAATATCACTTCCAAAGTCGCCCTGGCCACCGAGGCGGCGGCGGCGGCGGGAGCGAGGCCGGGTGGCACAGGGCGGCCTCTTTCGCATGAGAAGCCCTGCTGTGGGGAGAGATGGGCTTGTCCATCCGGGGGGGACTCCCCCCACCCTGCGCTCACCCTGGGCCTTGGGTCACCGGAAACCGCCGCTGCAGGGCTGGGAGGGCGGCGGGATTTGACCACACCTCGGCTGCTCCAACCCTTCCCCCACCAGGAGTGGGTGCAGACCTGGGGCTGCTGGAAAATCCCTGAAACTTCAGTCGTCTCTGACAGGGTGGGGGTGAATGTTTCCAAGAAGGAGCCCTGGGCTGTCCTGGGTTGGAGTCCCCGCTGACAGGGTGTGGCCTTGCTAGTTTCTTTGGTTGGTGCTGAGGTTGGGTGTCTAGCCCAGGGCCCTCTTCCTATCGCTCTTCCATGAGTGCCTTTTTGCTCCATTGACAGGCTCCTACTCTGCTTCCCAGCATGAACATGCATAGGCTCTGCCGAGCCAGTATGGAGAGTCCCATTTTCCAGATGTGCAAAACTGAGGCCCACAGAGGTCCCGGCACTGCCCTGGCAGGGAAGTGCACTGGCAGGGGAGAGACCCTGCCCCATGTGGGGCTTAGCAAGGGGAACTGGGGTTGGGAAGAGGGTAGGAGCTGAGTCCTGGTCAGGGTGTCCCCGGGGAGAGGGCAGCCGATGGAGGGCTTGTTGGTGAGGCCAAAGGGCGGGGCCCCAGGTCCCAGAGGCTGGAGTTTGGCCCCAGGTCTGCGGTCAGGGCCTTGTCTGGGGTAGCTCTGTGTGTGTGTGTGTGTGTGTGTGTGTGTGTGTGTGAGAGAGAGAGAGAGAGAGAGAGAGAGCGAGCTGGCTTACTCCCTCCTCTAGTGCTAACTGGGCCACCAGACTTTGGCCTCATTCTTGTTGCTGGAATAACTGCCTGATCTCTGGCCAGGTCTTTGGGGAGGGCAAGGGAGGAGCTTAGGTGGTTTTAGGGTCCCAGGGGCTCTCTGAGGGTGGGAGCGGGGAGCACCAAGACAGGGGAGGGAGGAGTTGTTTGGGGCCGGGAGGTTCTTCAGAAGCTCTGCACTGCGTGGCCTGGTGAAGTCACTGCTCCTCTCTGAGCCTCAGATAGATTCAGCAAGGTTCCCTCAGGGCCTCGCCTGGGTGATTTGATGCCAGTCCCCCAAAGAGACCCCAGCTCCAATCCCAGCTCTCTTCCAGCCTGGAGGAGACACAGTGAGACACAGATGCTCTCTGCCTGTGGAGTCTGGGCTGGGCCAGAGGGAGGGGACGGGTCTGAAGTCCCAGGCCGGAGCGAGGGGCTCTGCCCGAGGTTCAGGGAGGGCTACCTGGAGGAGGCCCGTGGAAGGTGAACCTTGAAGCAGGAGGGGCTTGGCAGGTAGAGGAGGTGAAGGGCACTCCCACAGAGAGCATGGCCCAGACGCACACTCAGTGGCAGGTTAGGGGAGCAGCATTGTAGGTGGAAACCACCCAGGCATGGGAGAAGTTAGAGCTGTGTGGATCTGAAGTGCTGGGCTGAGGGTGACAGGGAACCAAGGAGGGTATGTGGGCAAGGGAGGGCAGTGATCAAATTGGACCAAAGGCCAGAAGCCCAGGGAGGAGGCTGAGCAGGGTCATGGGGTTGGGCAGAGCCTATGCTGTTTAGGGGGGATAACAGGTGGAACTTACCGTTGCCCCATCTGGAGGGGCAGGAGGTCTGTCCCAACCCCACAGCTGGGGAAGTTGAGGCCGAAGCTTCAGGACCTCCCCTGAGGTCAGGGGCCCTGGGCTGGGCCCCTGCCTGCCTGCCCTAGGCCTAGCTGTTTCCACCCGGCTGCCCAGGGCCCTCCCACTGCCTGCCTGCTGGGCTTTGTTCTGGTTCTGCCTGAGCTCCCTCCACCCTACCAGGGCCTCTTCCTGGGGGCTCAGGCCGGGCAGCGGACAGAGGCCCTGGCTTAGAAGCTGGTGCTTTGGGATCTGGGTCCTTGGAGACCCCCAGGGCCTCAGCTCTCCTGAGCCTGCCATTGAAGCACCCCAGCGTGAGCTTGGGTCCTGATGCCCTCCCCAAAGGCCCCCCAGATTCTCCCAGACACAGTGCATCCCACGTGGAGTGGGCATCGGGCCTCCCATTTCCAGATGAGGCAACTGAGGTTCGGCGAAGTTGCCGCCCCGTGGTTGGGGCTGCGTGTCTTTAGCTGAGATGTGTTTGCTTTTCAACTCGATTGAACGTTTGTTTCACTCTGTGACTGTCGCTGGGTATCCTCTTGGTGCCCAGATGGGACGCTAGGGGTGTCTGCCCCACGTCTGGGCCTTGGAGAGCCCTGAGTCCGGGATAGAGAGACACAGAAGGAGCGCAGGGGCTGGGGGCCAAGGGTTCGAGGAAGTGCTGGGGAAATTTGAAAGACAAGGGCCTGAATCTTCCTGCTTGGGACTGACCCTGGATGGGGAGCTCATGGTCTGGCAAGGCGGGGCCACCTTCCCCTCCCTGGAACCGGCAGTTATCCCTGAGGGCCACCCAGAAGAAGCTTCTCAGGCTCAGCTGGCAGTTGGAAGGTCTTCCCAGAGGAGGTGTGGGGTCTTCAAGGGAAGAGAGGAGTTCATTCGTTCGTTCGTTTGTTCACTCATTCATTTATTCATTGATGGTGGTCTTGTGCAGGGTGATAATACTGGGGCCCTACTGTGCCCATACCAGGATCGGCCCTGGCCTGGCCCCTAGTCTCTTAGTTAACTCACAAAGCCTGGCTCCCTGTCTGCGTACCTTTGCCGTTCTGACATTGCCTTTGGGACAAAGACCCCACCCCTTGGGCCAGCAATGAGCAGGTACTATGAAACTGGGCTTTGGTATTTTTACATTTCCAACCTTTTGCTCTTGGGCACTCTCTGCCTGGAGTCGCCTCTCCGTTCTGGGGAACTAACTTCTGGGCAGCCTTCACAACCCCGTGCCAACACACCCTCCCCAGTAGGCCATTCTCCTTTGCCACAGACTCCATTCGTCACCACCTGCTCCCAGCTGCCCTTCTCCCCTTTGCAGGCTTAGCCCCTGTGCCCCTTTGGGGATACCTGTGCAGCCTGGGGTAGGGGGGCACTGGTATTTCTGGGGCGTAGCCCTCAACGGTGGCTTACGGGGTGGCTCAGGGAGCAGGATGTGGGTGTCACGGCGACCCTCCCGCATGCCTGTAGGTCTAACCGTGACTGCCAGATTGACCAGCATCACCGGAACCAGTGCCAATACTGTCGCCTGAAGAAGTGCTTCCGGGTGGGCATGAGGAAGGAGGGTGAGTACCCGCTGGTGTGGGACAGGCAGAGGGTGAACCAGCAGCCCTCCCCTCTCTTCCCTCTCTCAGGGGCCTGGGAGCCATGGAGGGTGGGGTCTGGCGCCTGTTAACCTTGTTACCACCGATCCCAAGATCCCGTGGGCCTCAGTCTGGCCCCGGGGCTGGAGGAATCCGATTATCCGTGGTCACCTGGCGGCCGCGGCGGAACTGGGGACGCGAGGGACACCCTGATTCAGGCCCATGTTAGGACTGTTCTGCTCCCCAGCTCCTCTTCTCCAGGCCTCCTGGCCTGGGAGTCACATTCCTTGGTCCTGACACCTTGGTGGCTCCTTTGCCCCCTAGGTGGCCAACGCATTCTGAATAAGGATGTGTTGTTTGTTTTGTTTTGTTTTGATTGCTTTCCTCCATCCTCCACTCCTGGCTTTGTGTTTGCCCAAGGCAGGAACTCGCCCGATTAAGGCAAAGGGCAGCTTACCCTTCCGCCTGACCCCGGGCACTGGGAGCCAGAGGGAGGCTCAGCCCCTTGTTTCTGCCCTGGGGACTTGAGTGGACACGTGCCGGGCAGCTGGGTCCAGACCTGGACCAAGCACTCTTAGAATTCAGTTGGAATCCAGAGACTTCCACATGGAGCCTGGTGGGCTTGGGAGCTAAATCTGGCTCATTGGACCAGAATCCCATGCTGGGCTTCCTGTCTTGGCCCCGGACTCTCATGGGCCAGTTTGGCAGTTCTCTCCTGCATCTTGAATCTCTCCTGCTCTAAAGTTGGTTTCTTCTCTGCTGGCCTCTGTGCAAGAAGCTGGCAATGGCTGCTCAGTCTTTCCCTTAAAACTGATTACTCTCTTTGGTCCTGCTAAATTTGGAGACGGTTTGCACCACCCCCACAACCTGGATTTTGCCTCCACTTGTTCATTTGACCTAAACTGCTGATACACCTCAGATCTCCAAAGTCTCAGGAGTGGGAAGTAATCATAATCCCAGCTCATGCCCCAAGCACAGTCCTATCTCAGGGCCTTTGCACAGGCTGTGCCTTCTGCCTGGAGCACCCTAGATGCCTGCATGGCTTCCTTACTGCTTTTAAGATTTGCTTAAAGGACACCTCCTCAGAGAAGCCCTCCTGATTACTCTTCACCGGCCCCCTTTATTTTGCACCATCTGCCTTGCTCTGTAATTTATTTGCTGCTCTCCCACCAGAATACATATCTACTCTTTGAGGGCAGGGACTTCTGTCTGTCTTGTTTTCTGGCATATTCCCAGGGCCTAGAACACAGAGGGTACTTAATAAACGTTTTTTGGCTTGAATTACTACCCGTTTAGCCCTTACTATATGCCTAGTGCTGTTCTAAGCAAGTTAGGTAGATTCTCATTACTTTAGTGATTGGTGTCATCGCCGGTATTACCACCTGCATCGTACAGATGGGGAAACTGAGCACAGAGAGCAGAGAAGTGAGGCTGTTCGCTAGGGTCAGAGCAGTAGAGTTGGGTTGAGACTCGAACCCATGCAGTGTGGGCTGAATGAAGAGGAAGGGCTGGGGAAGGGGTTCTCAGGAAGTAGGAACAGTAAGTGCAAAGGCTCTGAGGTAGCAACAAGGCTGGGTGATGGATGAATGCCGGAGGTAGGGTTTAGAACTGAGCGAGCAAAGAGGGAAGGAACAGGTCACTCCCTGGGGGCCAGGATGTTGAGCTGGGATTCACTCTCTGGCCTTATCCAGCTACACCCTTATGATAGTGGAGCCTGAGACTTAGAAATCACGTGGAGCCTCCAGCCTAAGCCCTCACTTCCCAGCTCCGCTCTACTAGCCTCTGGCTCCCACCCACATTCTATTTCCCACTCATTCCATGGCTGGTTGACCAGGAGTTCATGGAGAGGAGACAGGGCATGCCAGCTCATTAAAAGATCATTACCTAGTTTCTGTCTGGCCCTCAGCTCAGTCTGCCCCTCCGTCCCACCCGTCCTGGCACAGGTCACGTGAGCATGCGGCCACCCTGCCTCCTCTTTGTGCCTCAGTTTCCTTCTTCCCATCTACCTGAATCTTGGGGACACTGACTGAAGCCAGCAGTGGATTCTCCCCTCTTAATGGGCAAGATAGTAATTTAATGTTTATTGAGCACCTACTGTGTAGGGTAGGACTCCACTCCTGGGGTCACTGCAGACCAAGGAGACCTGCCCTAGGGAGCTATGACCTGGGGGTGGGGGTGGGGTTGGGAGCTAGAGAAAAGATCCCGTCTCCATAGGAGAGATCACTTGCTTAAGGGTAGGCTGGCCAGGAGCCCTGAGTAGTGTGAAGGTGACCCCTCTCTGGCCCCATTATCAGTTCCAGACTCCCATGATTGACAGATGGGGACATGATGGATGGATCAAGCCTCCATGGCTGCTGAGTGGAGCTCACACCGTCCAGAGGGAGGGGGCCAGGCATGAATTAGTCTTTATCTAATGGTCCCATCCCAACCCCCGCCCCATGCTCCTCTGCAAGAAGTGGGGGTGGGAGCGGTGGCTGGACCGGGGCTTAGGCTGAGGGCACAGGGCAGAGCAGGGTGGGGCCTGCAGGACCCGGGACCGGGGGTCCCTGGTCTCCCAATAAACTGTGCACCCATGGGGTGGGGTTGGAGGTCCAGGGAGAGCCTGGGTGTGGGGAGCCTTTGAGGGGAGGGGTTGAGTGACCCTCTGATGACTTTATCTTTCCCCCTCTTTTCCTCCCCGCCTCCCCCCCCCCCCCTCCCATGACTCTGGATACCCACTTTCCCTCTTGTTCCTTCCCTCCCTCTCCTCCCTCTTCCTGCCACCTCCCTCTTCCCTCTCTGGCCTCTCAATGTCCCTCAATCCCTTTCCCGTACCCTTTGTCGCCATTCCACCTCCCGGATCCCCCTCCCCCCTCCCCTCCGGGTTCCCTGCGGCGGCGGTGGCGTGGGGGCACCTATCTCTCCTCCCTCTGCTCCTGCCCCCTTCCCTTCCCTCCTTCCCATCTGCATTCAATCCCCGCAGCCGTGCAGCGCGGCCGCATCCCGCACTCCCTGCCCGGCGCCGTGGCCGCCTCCTCCGGCAGCCCCCCGGGCTCGGCGCTGGCGGCGGCGGCGGGCGGAGACCTTTTCCCCGGACAGCCGGTGTCGGAGCTGATCGCGCAGCTGCTGCGCGCCGAGCCCTACCCCGCGGCGGCCGGGCGCTTCGGCGCGGGCGCGGCGGGCGCGTTCGGCGCCGGGGGCGGCGCGGCGGGCGCCGTGCTGGGCATCGACAACGTGTGCGAGCTGGCGGCGCGGCTGCTCTTCAGCACCGTGGAGTGGGCGCGCCACGCGCCCTTCTTCCCCGAGCTGCCCGTGGCCGACCAGGTGGCGCTGCTGCGCCTCAGCTGGAGCGAGCTCTTCGTGCTGAACGCGGCGCAGGCTGCGCTGCCCCTGCACACGGCGCCGCTGCTGGCCGCCGCCGGTCTGCACGCCGCGCCCATGGCCGCCGAGCGCGCCGTGGCCTTCATGGACCAGGTGCGCGCCTTCCAGGAGCAGGTGGACAAGCTGGGCCGCCTGCAGGTCGACTCGGCCGAGTACGGCTGCCTCAAGGCCATCGCGCTCTTCACGCCCGGTGAGACGCGCTCCGATGCGCTCCGGCTCGAGCAGGCGGTCTCCGAGGCCGCGGGAGGGTGGGGGGCGACCCGGCCCCTGACCCCGGCCCCCATAGCCCTCCACTCCCTGACCCTCGGGCTGCCGGACCTGGCGCCCTGCACATGCCCGAGCTTTGATGGGGGACAGTGGAGGAGGTGATTGATGCAGGCAGGGTGGCCCCCTGATGCCCCCACCTCCCTGATCCCAGGTCTCCCTAAGAACCCAGAGCTGGGCCTGGACCCGTGACTCAAGTCCCCACAGCCTCTCTCCCTGATTCCCAGGCTCCCTGAGACTCCCACCTTCCACCCCCTCATCAAGGTGCTTTTCGTGCTGAGGGCAGAATGAGAGGTGGGGGGGATGCGGGAGGCAGGTCCCCGACATCTGGTTCTGGCCCGAAGTCCCTGATCTTTGTCCTCCCCAACTCCTGACCGTCTTCTGCCCCAACTCCTGACCTTGTTCTTCCCTCTTACTGCGCAGCTGTGGAGGGCTGCCTGGCAGGGATACCCTGATAACTGGTTCTGGCCTCCCCTGAGCTTTCCACTCCTCGATTCCTGGGCCCCCAGACTTCCGACCCAGGGCTCCCAAACTGCCCCCGAGGCGGCCTCCTGGCAGCCCGGTCGTCTGGGATTGCTTTGGGATTAGGCAGGGGCTGGTTTTGGAGTCCCTCCCGCTGTGGGCGGGGCTAGGGCGGGGCTGTTCCAATACCTTCCCAGTCATTAGTTAACTGGCTTAGTAAAGTCCTACCTTAGTCCAAAGACTGGTGGCATAGCTGGCTCTGCTCTCTGGAAGGTTCCGGATCCCACTAGGTGTCTTCATGGGGTCAGGAATGCAAGAACCAGACCCAGACCATTCTGAGAGGTGGCTTTCATTTGATAAATATGGCTTTGCCCCTCTTTCCCCCAGAATATTCCTTTTCTGCCCCATCCTTCACAGGGCTCCAATTTAGATGCTGTCACATTCACTGACACCCCAGGCCCCCCTGTCCGAATATTCTCTCTGGGCTTTGCCTTCTTTCCCAACTCCCCTCCCCAGCTTCTCTTCCCCTTGAGCCCGATTAGAACTTGTCACCCTGCCAAAGGCCTGTCTGAGCTTCTCTATCCCTTCTTGACACATCACTGCCCACCCTCCTGTGTTATTGTCCCCAGTTGAGGCCACCTCAGTCTCTTGAGGACTGACACTGCCTGAGATATCCTATTTGTGCCTCAGGCCTCCGTTTCCCACCTCCTGGGTGCCCCCCTCCCTCCACACCCCGAGCCCTGAGTGGTACCCCCCAGTCACCCCCTGGAGCCTTGCGTTTTCCTGCCACTTCCCACCCAACTGACCTTGCCCATGTCTCCCCAGATGCCTGCGGCCTCTCGGACCCAGCACACGTGGAAAGCCTGCAGGAGAAGGCGCAGGTGGCCCTCACCGAGTACGTGCGGGCCCAGTACCCGTCCCAGCCGCAGCGTTTTGGGCGTCTGCTGCTGCGGCTCCCCGCCCTGCGTGCTGTCCCCGCCTCCCTCATCTCCCAGTTGTTTTTCATGCGCCTGGTGGGCAAGACGCCCATCGAGACGCTGATCCGAGACATGCTGCTGTCAGGAAGTACCTTCAACTGGCCTTATGGCTCAGGCCAGTGACTTCACGGGGCCCGGTGCGCTGTGGCTGGGTCTGCAGACCTCAAGGGATACGGATGCTTCGGCCTCGGGCGGGGCCCCCCAGCGGAGGACCCTGGCTTCTCTTCTCAGACTCCTATTTTTTAAAGACTGTGAAATGTTTGTCTTCTCTGTTTTTTAAATGATCATGAAACCAAAAAGAGAGTGCTTGTCCAGGCGCCAGCCCCGGCCTCCTCAGAACTCCTGGCCAAAATAAGAAGGGGAGGGACTGAGGGCTCCCCTCCTGGGACAGCCTGTAGCTCAGCGCCCCAAGCACGAACTTTTGGGACAGTGGGGGTTGGCTTCCCTGGTGTGATGGACAAAGGCCTGGTGGCCGGACTAGCTGGGCGGCCGCAGCCGGGCAGGGGTAGTATCTATCAGGCAGACCCTCTGGACACGTAATCCACGTTGGACACTACATGATGAATGAATCAAGGCCAATAATAAAGCTATTTCCTAACTGCACGGCCTCCATCATCTATCTTCCCGAGGGGAGGGGAGAATGGGGGGCGGCCTACCATGGCCACCTGCTCCCAGCCTCCTGGAACACCCACAGCCTAACGACAGTCCTACTTGCTGTTTGTTTGTTTGTTTGTACAGTTTTGTGGGAAACAAGCCGGGGGCGGGGAGGGGACCCCCGTGGTCAGCTAGTGAGTCTGTAGGAGCTGAGTACTAAATACTGCAGATGGCTCGGGTTCAGATTCAGGCCCTGGCCTATGAAGGTAAGCCTCATAGATTCACACATGCCCTGGACCAAACACCTTACTGTTAACCTTTGGTCAGCCTTTAATCATGGTGTCTGAGCCCTGGTGTCCTCTGGAGAAACATTCGGGGTGGTTCTGCCACCTGATCTCAGCCTAGACGGTGCCCTCCACCCCCCCCCCCACCCCCCCCCCCCCCAGCCACAGCAGTTGGTTCAGGGAGGGCACGGGGCCCAGAACCGGCCACTGAGACTTGATGGCGGGATTTGGAAGCTGTAACTGAAAGCAGAGCCAAAAGAGGAAGACCAACTTCCCAGGATGCCTTTGAAGCCCCCGGATCAAGCCATTCCTGAAAACTTTCGGCGCATCCGTTCCACGATCCGAGATTTACTCTTTGGGGCCTGAGTCAGTCTGAGTTTGGTTTCTTCTCACATGTAACTAAAAAACTTTCAGAGATTGGCATTTGGAAGGTGGGACGGCTAAGGACAAACTGAAACGTGGACTTAGGTCGATGTGGGGAGAGGCAAGGCACCATGGACCTTGCCGTCCTGGTCTCAGAAGTTTGTGGCCCGGCCCTGGTGGCAAAGGCGCCTGTGGGATTGACTGGCGGGACTGTGGCTCGAGGGGTGGGTAGTTAGGGCCTAGATGGCGGAGCAGGAGGGTGGCACTCTTGGCCCTGCTGAGGTCTTGTCGGGAAGACAAAGATGCCCCTGTGAAAACAGGGAAGAACTCTGGTCTTGCCCCACAGGCTGGGCCTGTGCTCAGCCCTTAAACCTCCTCCAAAATGCTCCCCATTAGCACCCAGTCTCCTTCACGTCCATATTGTTGGAGGCCTGGGAAGTTGAATCCGTCTCCTGTGGAATAAAGGAGGGTCTCGTGGGTATGCTCTGCCCTCCGATGGGACTAAAGTAGGTACGGGATGGAGAGGATACTGGGCTCCCATCAGAGGGTGGGCTGTTTCGGCCCCGAGTCAGCATCTCCCATGATGTCCTGCAGGTAAGCGAATGTCACTCCCGTTGGGCTGGACAGCGATGCTCTGTTAGATTCACAGGACATCTGAGAACTGAGCAGGACCATTCTGTCCGTCCTGCTCTCCAGTCCCTGGGCCAGAGACCTGGATGTCTGTCTTGGCCTGACTGCAGAACTCCTACGCCTCCTACAAAGCCCCACCCATATGGCCCTTGAAGACGACGTCTTGAGGCTCTGGTTAAGACTGTCAACCAGCCTTTTGTTATTCCTCTTACCACACTGGGCCCAGGCCCATGGTCCCTGAGCGTAGAGACCCCATGACTACTGGTTCTGGGACTGAAGACTCTGCGACTGAGTGGCTGACCCTGCCTTCCCTGCCTGTAGTATGCCTCCCTGATGGTCCCCATCCCCTTTGCTCCCCTGGCACCCCAGCCCCCACCCACCCTACTCAGGGCCCGGCATGGGGTGGGCACCCTGCAACTCTCTCCCAGAGCCAGGCACAAGAGCTGTACTCACACAGTGCCTGGCATCAGTCACTGCCCGGCCTACAGTGCCCCCGTAGAAGCGGAGATTTTTTAAGGGCTCATGTATCCGGGGTGTTCTTGGGGACTCCAGCAGGGCTCCTGGGCTGAGTCCGCCCCCTTCAGGAGGTCCCCAGTACTGCACCACATGAATTTTGTATCACGCCCACGGAGCAAGACTAGGGAAGGTCCTCTGCCAGTCCTGCCTCTGTTACTGGACCTGCCGAGACTTGTGGCTCCTGGGGCTCCCCTAGACCAGGCCTGGCTGAGCAGGTGATGCCGGATGTCAGCCCCTCAGCTTCCCACCAGAAGACCACATGTGGTTCTTGGAGGAGAGGGAGCTCTCCGGACAGACAAGGGTTCACAGCCTGCCTGGACAAGTCTCTTCCAGAACCTTGAGTTTTTAACTCTGGAAAATGGAGTAACGATTGTTTTGGTGACAACTGAGTGAAATCAGGAATGTTAAACGGCTGTACACAGTAGGCATTTAATAAATGTTTATTACACTGGGATGGAAACGAGGAAAGACCTGCTTCCAGGGGATGGGCTGAGATCTGGGCTCAGGGCCTGGGGTCCCAGAGGAGGTTCTGGGAAGGGTTCCTGGAAGAGGGGGCCATCAGAGCTAGGTCTCAAGGGCTGAGGCATTTGCAAAAGCTACCCCAGGAAGGGGTAGCAGCAGGAGCTAAGGCCAGGAGGTAGGAAGAGAGGCAAGGGCAGGGCGGGCCCCCCACCCCAATGTGTCCCTCTGCCTGTCTGCCGGGGCGCTCAGAAGTACACGGAACTCTTCTGGTCTCCTTGCTCATCAAATTTCTGGATCTGTATCTTGAGGTGCCTTAGTTTGCCCTTCAGGTAGTGGCAGCGAGCCTGCTTGTCCAGGAAGCTGGGGTCCTGGGCAGGGCAAGAGCCAGGAAAGTCCTTGTAGCAGTCTGGCTTACGGCCCTCAGCTGCTCAACCCTCTGCCTTTTCCTCTCTGAGCCTCAGTTTTCTTTCCTTGAAACTGGGCACACTGAGCCTCATGGGAACGTCATGGGTGCAAAGCCCAGGCTGTGGGATTCAGGAGGCATGACTCACCGTCTGTTTCTTCTTAAATTCCCTCCAGACTCGGGCGGCAAGTTGGGCCTCCTTCTGCAAGTGGAAAGGGGAGGGGTGGGGTGGGGTGGCTCACAGAATGCTGAACCCAAGGAGGGATGGGGAAACTGAGGCTCAGATGGACAAAGTGACCCGTCTAGTGAGGACTTCAAGGGCTGACTTTGGCCCCCGTGCTGTGGTGCCCACCCAGCCTAGAGGAGAAAGAGGCCCAGGGACCTGGACCCAGGGGGTGTCCCAGAGGCCAGGGTCCATCACCGGGAAGGGCTGTGGGACGGGGGTTTCTCCCGCCGCTGACCTGGCTTCGGGGCCTCGGCAGTGAGTTCAGCAAGGTCTCCAGCTGTTGGAGTTTTGCCCGGGCACAGCCCACCTCTTGCTGGAGCTCCAAGAACTCTGTGTACTGGTCCTGGAAGACTGCAACATAGCGGCTCCGTTCCCTCTCACTCCTCACGTGTGGGTACTTACTGCGGGGTTCAAGTGGGTCAGAGCATGAGTGTTGTGAAGAACCCGTCCCACTCCCCCAATCTGTTTAATTTTTCCTTTGCCCATGTTGGGCTCCCTGCCCCCCAACACCCCTTTTCTTTTCTCTTCTTACTATCTGGTAAACTTTTACCACTTGTCAAAGCCCCAGCCTCAGTGCACCTTCCCTGTTCCCAGGCATCAGGAACAACGTGGGGGACACTCACAGCTCATAGTCGGGCACTGGGTGGGGCCTTGGCCTACGCCCCCCAGGGATGGCTTCAATAGGCTTCTTGGTGCCCAAGAGGGCCCGGGAGGGCAGCTCATCCTCAAACACAATCTTCTTGGGTCTGGCCCTGTGGGCTCCTGGTTGAGGCGCGCACAGAGCGCGGGGAGGGCTGGTTTCCTGGACTGGAGGCACCAGTCGCTGCAGGTGCCGCAGGAATCATGGTTTGGAGTTAACCAGGGTATGGGGAAGCCGGAATCCCTCAAACGGCGGGGAAGGAATCTTTTGCCTAGGTTCGGCCTGGGAGCCCTCCTCCCGTCCAGACTCACCGGGGGCCCAGGGCCAGGCGGGCGGGTCTGCAGATCCCCCCGATAGCCGCGGGTCTTGGGGCTCTGCCGGGTAGGCATCCGCCTCGGGGAGGCGCCGCTCGGGCGTCCCTGGGGCGGCGGGCGGGTCTGGCGAGGGACGCCGCGGCCCGCGCGTGGCGGGGGTGGTCGGCGAGCTGCCTGTGGACGCGACAGAAGGACGCGCCTGGAGGCGGGCAAGGTCGGACGACGCACCGGCAGGTGGACCGGGAGCTGCCAACTCTCCGCGGACCCGCGAGCTCTCCGGCTCCGTTGCTATTTGCATAGATGCGCTCGATTGGCTCTCAGAGCAGCCCGCCCCTGGCTGCGTAACCCGGAAAAGCACTACGCCCGTGACGTCACCGCGTACCCTGAGCCGGCCAGGCTCCAGTTAACCCCCGAGAAGCCGCAGCCTCGCCCACTACGGCGCGTGAAGCCTTCGGACACCGCCCCCGAGAAGCGCCCCCCCCCCCCCCCCCGGGACCTCCGCCCCAGCGGCAGTCCGCAGGGACCGCTCCCGTCCGGGGTCACCTGTCCCAGCGTCCGGGTCTCCGAGCCTGGGTCCGCTCCCGGAGAGGCGCCTGAGTCCCGGTTGTGCATTAACTTCTAAGGCTGGACACAACCGGAGGGGTCGCTTCACAGGGCGGGGCGGGTCCTAGCGGGATTGGGCGGGGTTGGCGGGGTGGGGGCGGGGCCCGGCGATGAGGGAAGAGGATCCTCCTTTGAATCGCAGGTTCGAGTCCAACCGAGCCGGTGACTTACCTCCGACTCTCAGTTTTTTGGCCTGAAACACCGGTGGTTTTGGCAAACCTGTACTTATCTACTTACTCAGAAATTATATTTTAAAACTATTTCTCTAATCACTAGATTATTATTCTCTGACCCGCTGTGAAAGGAACACTGGTTTTCCTACAACTTTTGAAACTCCAGTGCCATTATGGTTTCCCACAAGTATGTTTTCAGAGTTTTAAATCTTGACTCATCTGGTGAGAGAAAAAGCCCAGAAACGATTTGTCTGTTTTCTTGCAAATTTGTTGTTGTTGATTTTTGGGAGCTCTTTGTTTAGAAAGGATGGTGCTCAACCAAATAGTGTGTCTTTTCCTTTTACTATTATAAACGAGGTCTTTCAATACGTTTACTTTTTTTTTTTTTTTCCATGAGGGAAACGAAGTATTCGTAAGTCCTTTTCTGTTTTAGTTAATTCACTTACTGAAGCAGCTTTTTTATTTGGGTTTTTCATGTAGACAGTCGTATCATCCACAAATAACTCTGCCTTTTTTTCTCATTTCTTCTTTCTTGTCTAGTTGTATTGACCAGCACTTCCAGACAAATCTCTGGGGGAGTTGGGTGAACTGTGGGCCTCCCCCCATCTCCCCCTTCCTCACTTTGATGGCAGAATTGCCTGTATTTATTCATTAAATTCAATGCTGTCTTTGGCTTGAGATTTTTCAGTTAAATGAGGGGAATATCTATCTTTGCCTAATGTTTATTGAGAGATGTTGAGTAATGGACACCATACGGTCCAAAGTGCCATTGATTCACCCCACGATTTTGTTTCCTGATGTGTTAATGTGGCTATGTTGACCCATCTCTGCAACTTAGGTGTGAGCCTTCTTAAGATCTGGTTTTTTCCCCCCAATTTTATTTTTAAGTAATCTCTATGCCCAGTGTGGGACTCGAACTCACAAACCTGAGATCAAGAGTTGCGTGCTCTGCTGAGCCAACCAGGTGCTCCTTAAGATCTATTTAAAAAAAATTTTTTTTTTTCCTAACGTTTATTTATTTTTGAGAAGAGAGAGACAGAGCATGAGCGGGGGAGGAGAGAGGAAGAGGGAGACACAGAATCCGAAGCAGGCTCCAGGCTCCGAGCTGTCAGCACAGAGCCCGATAACGGGGCTCGAACTCACGGACCGCGAGATCGTGACCCGAGCCGAAGTCGGACGCTCAACCGACTGAGCCACCCTGGCGCCCCAATCATCTTCAGTTTCAAGGAAAGCCCAGCACTGACACTCCCTCCTCCAGGCCGACCTCCAGGCATAGCCCCATTTCTCCCCCGCCCTCCCCTTGATCCCACAGGGCTGAAGGCACTGTTGGCCTTCGACTCCATCAGACCGGAGGCTCCTGGGGCTTCTTGGGACCTGGCCTGTTGCAGCGTGGGGTAGGTACCAGGGGGGAATCCGAGGGGGATGGTCCTCTGAGTCCCTTCCCACACTGACCTTTCCTCTCCGGCTCGTGCGTCCTCTGTGGCTCTCAGGAACCTGCAAAGACCCTCCCGTATTGTTGCCTAGCTCAAAGGGCAGCCCTGGACGCGGGTGGAGGGCAGACGGATGCGGGGGGCCAGCACAGGTCTTTATTTGAGTTTGGGCATGATGCGGATGAAGAGCACCATGCTGATGAAGACGAAGCAGACGATAACAAGCATGGCCCAGAGCAGCCAGTTGACCGACTTCTGCGTGTGTTGCTCCAGCCGCTCCGACTCCGTCTTCAGCTTCTCCAGGTTCTGGTCAGCCATCTTGAGTGAGTGCGACAGGGTCTGGGGGGCGGGTGGGGAGAGTGTCAGCGGGACTGCGGCCAAGGCCAAGCGTGGCCTCTCGCCACCACCCTGGGGCAAGTCCCCTCCTCTTGGCCCTGGCTGGCACTGCGCCCTCTGCTGGGAAGTCCACTTTTGCCTTCTGTCAGACTCCTTGATCCAGCAGAGCCCTGGCCCCCATGCCCCTCTGCTGGGAAGCCTTGTCTGGTGTCCCAGGGCAGAGGCTGAAAAGGCCCCACAGTCCTCACACCTGGTTGTCCTTCTTAATGACGCTCTGGGCGGCCAGTGTGTTGGTCTTGAGGCTCCGGGCCAGGCCTAGCATCTCCTCTGCCAGCTTCTCCTGGAGGCTCTGATGTCGCTGCAGGACGAGGTCTAGTTCGGCTGCCGACTGTTTCTCATCCCCTGGCCTGGGCCCTGCCACCCCACTGCCCTCACATGCGGGCGGACAGGCGGGCGTGGGATAGGAAGAGACCAACATGTTCCCAAGGAACCCAGAGGTTATGGCTCCGGCCATGGCCCTCCTTGGGCCTGTTTTCCCCTTCTTTACTTTGGCTTTTAGGAAGAACATCCCCACAAGTGGCTTCTGATCGATGGTTTAGATGCTTGTGGTGGCCCTCATGGTTTGGTGCCTCAGTGGCCCAAGGTTCATCCAGCCCCCCATACCGCCCCCCCCCACCCCCCCAGTGCTCCCCAAGGGCTGAAGACACTCACGTTCTCTTCCTCACATCCAGCTCGGGCTCTGTAAGTGAAAAAGGCCAAGCAGGAAGAAGGAGAGGATTGGTTTCCCGTTTTCCAACTTCCTGATCATCGCCTGTGCTGTGTCTGCTACTCATAATGTTGTTTCCTGTCTTGTCTGCTGCCCAGTGAGCTCCTGATCATGCTTCAAAGCTCTAGGTCAAATGCCCTCTCTTTTAAGAAGTTTTCCTCATCCTTATCTGGGCTCCCCCAGGCCCCAGGTCCCTCTGCTAGCCTAACCTGTGGGCTGGGTATATCCGGCTTTATTTCCTCTGGGGCCCACCTCCTCTGTCCTGGCACCCCCATCAGGCTTAACTAGGTGATGCCCCTGGGGATGTGCTCCCTGGGCTGTGAAGACCGTGGAGGAGGCAGGTGAAAGAGGCAGCACATGTCTTGTCCCAGACAGTTAAGCCTCAAGTCCTGTTTTATTCAGGTTGACTCACCTCCAGCAGAGTCCTATGGGAAAGAGAGAGAGGTATGAAGTCACCTACCTGGTAATGCCCCCAAACTGTCCTTTCTGCTTTCGGAAACTCCCCACTCTTAGTCAGGGCCCTGGGCAAGTCCCATGACCTCTGTGCCTCAGTTTCTTCATATTGAAGGGTTTACCTGACCCACGTAAAGTGTTCAAAAGGACACCTGTCATCCTCTTTTACAGGTGAAAAAACTCGTCCACTTGTGGCAAGATGAGATAAACTCAGTCTGTCTGTGGCAAACTTGTCTATCTGTTGCTCTGGGCCAACTCTGGGGCTTAACGAGATAGGTGCCATTTTCGCCTTGTACCAAACTCCTAGATATCTAGCAAAGTCCTGTCTAGGCCCTTCTGTTGGGAAGCCTACTGTGGGCCCAGGGTGCAGGCTGTTGGGCCCCTTAGGGTCCCTGCACCTGCCAGGGTGGGGTTGTTCTGGCTACGCACAGGCACTAATCTCCTGTCCCTGACCAAAGGGTTCCCAGGGATCAGGGAGAAAGCCCTACCGTGCCTAGCAGCTCACTCCGCATTTCGCTGGTGTACCGTGCCCGGGACTGCAGATGCACTGTCTTCGTGGCGGGTACCCGCTCCCTGGCTGTGGTTGGTACACGGCCAGGGGCCAGGAACTGGTTGGCTAGTGCTTTCTCTGAGGAGGAGGTCTGCAGGAGAGGGAAAAGGGGTCACCGGACGGGCAGGTCCTGGGCAGGTGAGCATGATGAGGGCCGAGGAAGCAGAGTACCCCTGCTCACCAGCTTCTCTGCCTGCAGCATCCCCTTCAGGAAATCGACCTTGCGGGAATATTCATTGATCACCTCGGAGGCCGGTTTGCTGGAAGGTGAGAAGAGGAAAAAGAAAACCTGCCCAGTGCCTCCAGTTCTGGGAAGGGTGTCAGCAGGGGCTGGAGCCCAGGGATTCCCCAACAGGGGCTGGCCTTCAGGCCTCGACTCCCATCCCTGATTTGAAGCCCCTGTAGCCGCCGGCACTCACCTTGCCTGGGTTTTCAGGGCCTGCAGCATGTCCTCGAGAGCTCCCACGTACTGGGGAGGGAGAGTGGGGTGTAAGCCTGGTTTCCGCCCCCCCCCCCCCCATCCTCTCACTAATAACGCTCAAAGGTGGGGTGGTCAGAGCCATCAAGGGGCGGGACCAGGACGGGGGCAGGACCGAAAAGGGAGGAGCCACGTCCTAGGGGGGCGGGGCCAGCTGAGCTTCAGGGAAGGGGGCGGGAGCTGCAGGTGGACGTGGCGGAGCCGACCGGAAGGGGCGTGGCCAGAGCGGCTGTTGGGACTGGGGAGTCGGGCCCGGTGGCCGTCAGCCCCGTAGGCCGCCTTCTGGAAGTCGAGTTGTACTCGGAAGTACAGGTTTCCCTCACCTTTTCCAGACGCCACTCGTCCGGGTCCCGCTTCTCCGCTGCCATCGTTTCGCAGCGGCAGAGTAGCCGCACCAGGTTCAGCTCCAGCCTCGACGCTGCCATCCCCTCTCGGCGGTACCCGGTCCCTTCCGCCGGCGCCATCTTGGAAAAGGTCGGAAGCGCCCTCGTTTTGACCTCTTCCGGTCGCGTCCGCCGCTCGCTCGCTGTTCCATCTTTGTTTGGGGCGGAAGTAACGTCTTATTTCAAGAAGGGGCGCTGTGCTGTCCATGTTTATTCAGGACTGAATCGCTTCCCCCCCCCCCCCCCCCCCGCAGGCGTCTTAGCTCTTCCGGAAGGGTTGAAAGGACCGGATCCTTTGAGGTCAGGTTCATATGCAATACGTCCTCTACTTATTCTTTTCTTTCTGATCGGAATTCCTTCCCCCACACCCACTCCTGTTTGGGTTCTTCTCATACTGAGCTCTTCCGTATCCAGGCAGCCTTCCCGGTTCTTCCTGGGGTACGGCCCTGGGACTAAGGAATCCGCAGCTTAGGGGCCCATCCAGTTTGTGATTATGTTCTTCCGGTTCTGACGCTGACTCCACCCCCCCCCCGCCCCCCGCCGTGGCCTTGAGCGAGGTTTCTTAATTTTTCTGGGCTCGGTTCCTCCTTTGGGTGGAACTTTGGGTGGTGTGACAAAGCCTGCCTCCAGGGGAACATTAGCTAGCCCTGGGGTGAGAGGTGGGGCGGGGTCGCCCCTAACCCACCAGGCCTCATGGAGAGAACCCCACCTGGGTCCCCAGCCCTCCAGCTGAGGCCCATTCTGTGAGCTCCTCCCACCCCAGGCTTGCAGACCGGGTGAGGAGGGGGGACTTTAGAGGGACTAGAGCCTGGCATGCAGCCCTCATCCATCTTCCCACTCCTCACGTCACTTGTCACCTGGTCACATCTGTGGGCCTGGTGTTCTCGAGAAATACTATGAAGGAGAGGAAACCCAGGGTAGATGAAGGAATCCAGGGGGCAGATGAGGCAGGTTCTGAATCCCAGCCCTGTCCCATCCCAAATACGTGGCCTTGGACAAGCCTCTCAACTTTCCGTCATGTGCAGTCTGGACTAGGGTTCTTCACTGTCCCCCACCCCACCCCCATGGGCCCCACCTGCCAGCAGATTCCCACAACTGCCCAGCTGATTTGCAGCCTGGGAGCTGGTCTGAGAGGGGATGGTGGGGGTGTGTGGTTTCTAGCTCTGTTGGGCTCACCAGGAACCGATCCCTTCATAGGGCAGATGGCCCCTACAGCTGACATTTAAGCCCTACCTGGGGAGAGGCTGGGTGCTGAAACAGGGCACCAGGAGGCAGCTCCCAGGACAACAGGCTCTGCCAGCCCCTCACCCCCGTTTCCAGATTAACCAGCCCTTCCAGCAAGCCCACCACTCTAGCGCCCGGAGTGCGTGTGAAATTCCAGCAGCAGCATTTGCGGGACAATCGAGGCAGGTCCTCCCAGGCCGGGGGGCACATCCCCCTGCCCTGCACCCCTTTTGGCTGAGGTCACAGGGTGGACCTCTCCCCCGCCCCACCTGTCAACCCCTGCTCTTCCAACTCTGAACCAGTCCGAGCAGGAATTACACGCAAACACTTTTCAGGCACTTTTTATTTCACACGGCTCGTGGGGCACCTGGGGCACCTCTCGTACCAGACCTGTGGCCGTGTGTCTGGGGAGCGACCCAGGCCTGAGAGAGAGGAAGCCCCACTCCGGAGATTCCCCAGACTGTCACTGTTGACCAGTAGGAATGTACAACCCCAGGCCTTGCCCTCCCTGCCGGTGAGTGGTCCTGAGTCGCGGCTCCTGTTCGCCACACGGAACGGGCGGCGTGCCAAGGATGGCCTCCTCCAGCCTCCTGAGTCCAGGGCGTGGTGGACAGAAGAGTGACGGCCACATTCAAGTCTCCCTGGGATGTGAGGTCTGTGGTGCTGCGGGCGGAGGCTGCCTACCACCCTGTGTCCTGACTCCAACCACCAGCCTTGATCCCCAGAGAGGCTCCAACGCTCCCTCAAGTGCATGCCAGCCAGGTGGCCGGTTGCCAGCTGGGCCAGAGGAGGAGTCTGAGACGGACTTGGGGCAGTCAGGTGCCCCAAGGGTCCAAAGCCCCTGCGCACGGTCCTGGCCTTCAGACCACGGGCCCCGAGCCGTCCTCAGTGCGAGTCTGGGCCTCCTCCGTGTGGCGGCTGTTGCGGGCTTTGCTCCAAAGACTCATGTCCAGGTTACAAGGGCGATGCAGGGCGTTAATATAAAAGTTTGTACATACACATATAAAAAACAATTTGGTCTCTTGTTAAGGCTGTTACAGTTTGAAGTTATGTAAACCACGCACGAAGAAACAGTTACCATAAAAACAAAAAGGGAGGTGGGAGATGCCAGGCTGCCCACCGTGATTTGGTGCTCTGGGTGGGCGTGTCTGTGTGATGTGGGGGCCCAGCAAGGGCGACCGGGCCTCGGCTGGCCTCTCCCCGCCTGGACTCTGCACTCGGAGCTGACGCCCACCTCACACTGCTTTCGGAGCTTTTCATTCGGAATCCTTCTCGGCCAAATGCTGGCTCTGCAGCTCCCGCCCAGCTCCGGCATTGGGTCGTCCTCAGACACGCGGCCTCTGGCACTGTGTGGGCCCTCAGCCGTTGGCCTGGCCCGGGGTGGGGGGCAGGCAGTAGGTCGGGGGGTCCGAGTACCTCCGCTTGGCCCCGGGAGGCTGGGCGTCCTCGTCCGGGGGCTCCCGAGTGCCCCGCGCGGGCAGGTGCGTGCCGGGTGTGATATACACAGAGTGCACCTGGTCCGGGCGGCGGGCGGGCGGCTCTCGGCGCCTCACTAGGGCAGCACCCTCCTGGGCACCCGGTGCCCGGCCAGGGAGGTGGGAGGGTAGGCCGGGTGGGAGCTTGATGTTGGCTGTGGGCATGATGGGGGTCCGCCGGGGGGTCTTCACTCTGACCGTCACGAAGGACGACGGCCTTCGTCGTGGAGGGGCGGCTGCCACGGGGAGGGGGCTCAGGGCGGGCGCGCCGGGGCTGGGGAGAGCAGGCGCGGGGGGCCCTTTTGAGAGACAGACGGCAGGGTTACTGCAGCTTCAGGGCCAGTAGATGGACCCTTGCCCCAGGGCCTGCCGGTGGTGGACACGGGAAGGAGAAAAGCAGACGCCGCCTTAATACTGACCTTCTGAGGCCCCCCGCCCGGCCCGCTCTTCCAACAGGCTCTCGGTGCTGGCCGACGTTTCCGAGTCCAGGTTTTCCTCGTCGGAGCCCCGAGGGTCCAGCTCCGGCAGCCGGTAGGTGATGTCCTCCCTGGGGATGAGGGGGTCACGGTGTCTAAGGCTGTTCCCAAGGTGAAAGACCACCCCTCCAGAGTGCCAGCCGCCGGGTAGGGGGCAGAACAGGCCTTCCTGGTCCTGGATGGGAGTCCCTGCTCCCAGCACCCCCAACACCCGTCCCCAAATCACACCTGGCCCGGAGAAACTCATGGGAGGGATGTGCCAGGCTGCTGAGGGAAGGCCCTGTACTGAGCTAGTGACCTGCTTCTGCCTCAGGGCCTTTGCAAGTGTTATTCCCTCTGCCTGGAGTGCCCTACCTTGTTCCTAAGACTAGGGTGGCCAGGTGGCCCGGGTCACACCTGTTCTCCTGGCATGTTAATGGTGCCCTATTCACACGTCTTGGCGGGACGACAGATTGGTTGGTCACTCCAGCTAAGACCAACTTCCAGGCAAAGTTTGGGCATTACCCCTCTGCTGCCCCTTCTTTCTTTATGGGCCACCACGGTTCCCGGTGGCCAAGTGTGGGGTTTAAACAGAGCCCTAGGCTGCGTGTTAGGACAGCAGCACCCACAAGGTGGGTACTGGATGGCGGGAATGAGCCTATCCCGTCAGCCTCCTAACAGCCAGGTCTGCTATGGCAGAGGGGCCTGGGGGTGGGGGCCGGACGGCAGAGCCGAGGGCAGGAAGGGGGCAGAGACACTTGCTTCTCCTCCTTGATGGACTGGATCCGCTCAATGAGGATCTCCTTCTCGCGGTCCTCGTCACCGCTGGGCACTTCCTCTTCTGGCAGCACCCCGAGATCCTCCAGGCCGCCCGCACTGCTTCCCCGGGTCTTGGGGCTCTTGTTCTGCAACAGACAAATGGCAGGTCTGGCTGGCCCCTCTGGACGGTGGGCTCAGTGCTCACGGGAGGGAGAGGGTGGTGTGAACGGCTCTGGGAGAGATTAGTTCTGATGTGGAAAGGTGGGCTTAGTGAGGCTGCTCCGGGGATCAGGTGGGGACCGAGTGGCCGGTGCTAGGCTGATTAGTCATCCTCAGCGCAGGTGGGCAGCAGGCGACGGGCCTCCCCCAGCATGCACTTCCAGAAGGTTAGGACACGCTCAGTCTATCCTAGGAGACCACGGGCACGAGGTGAACCCAGCATGCACCACACCCGGAGACATGCAGGGTGGGGCCGCGGAACATGTACATACCAGGACCCCCTCATAGGGAGACGAAAACCCCAGTTTGAGAGGCCATGGCTGGGAAAGAGATGAACAGAGGGTGACCACACAGGGCCACGATCACCACACAGGTGTAAGTCACGGGCACCAGAGCCACATCTGGCTGCGGGGACAAGGATGGGGTCCTCCCCCGGGAGCCCCAGACCTGCCTCCCCCTCAGCCCCCACCCCCACTGTAGGGCCACTTCTGCTGTGGGAAGTCTTCCCCATAGGTGGGGCTGGTGGATGACCTGAACCATCACCAAGCGGGTGCCAGGTCCCCTGCTGCCCTTCGAGGGGCACTCGGCATGAGGCTGGGGGAGGGAGGCGGTCGTTTAGCCGATGTGGGGGACCTGGCTCCCAACCTTGCTCCCATGAGGCCCCTGGCCAGGCAGCTTGTGGCCCAGGGTGGGCAGGGAGCGCCAGGAGTGATGGCGTGAGGCCCCGCCCCGCGCCCCGCCCACCGGCCCCGCCCACCCCTCCACTCACAGTGTTCTGTCGCAGGAGGGAGAGTCTGCGGAAGGCGATGCTCTCCGCGGCTTCCAGCTGGCTGATCTCCTCCATCTTCACCTTGTACTTCCTCATCTGTTCCTTGATCAGCATCTCCACGCACCTGCGGAGAAGGTGACTCAGTCACTGCCCCAGGACGGCCAGCGTCAGGGCCTGGCGTCTAGAGAGGCACTGGCCGGAGACTGGGGCGCGGCGGCCAGGCAGAGATCCAGAGACCAGGCAGGGCCACAGACACAGCCGTGGGCTGTGTCATCTCGGTGCCAGCTCACCGTGTGACCTCGTGCGGCTCACTCCACCTCTCTGAGCCTGAGCCTCGGACTCAACCAGCCTGGTTTGAAGGAGGAAGTACAGTACGCGGATCGGATCAGAGTGAACCGATCCCTCATAGTCACCCTGCAGGGTGGGGGTTCTCCCACCTCCCGTGGAAGCATGAGGAACGGGGAGGCTGAGCGATTTGTCACAGGGGCCGCGGGCAAGCAACCCCAAGGGCTCCAGAAGGTGCACTGTGAGTGGTTAAGTGTGTGGGGGGCTCAGCCTGCAGTGGTCGGTGGGGGGAGGGCGGGCAGCTCAGCCCGAAGAAAGAATCACAGCTCAGGTCTCCCGACATCTTGACCACATGAGGAAAAAAGGAGCAAAGAGTGTGGCGGAAGAGGCCGGAAGGAACTCTGTAAATACCACGCAGCTACTGGGGTAGCGTCAGGGCCACCCAAGAAACCGCCTAGGGTGACACGTTCTTATTTTTACAATTCGAAGCCTAAACAATGTCCTCTCGGTCGCTGATGTCTAACGACTTTCTTCGGAGTTCTTTTGAAGAACTTTGAAAACTTTTGAAGATTGTGCAGTGGGGAGAAGGGGAAGAACCCCCCAGGCCACTGCTGCTTTTCCTGACGGCTTTCGTTGCTAACCAGAGGCCGAGAACACGGGGCTTTGCCGTCTGCCCCTCGCCCTGCAACTGGAGATGAGGGCTTTCTCCTCCTTTTTGTGTTCTCCAGCCTCAAAAGCATTCGGAAGGGATGCCCTAGCTGCCGGAGGAGACGGCGCGGGGGCCCTGGCGCCTGGCACTCACGTGGTGACCTTGAGGACATCCTTCATGCTGGTCAGTGGGTCTGAGTTGTCAGGGCAGCGCAGGAGGCAGGGCGCGAAGATGATAGCGAGAGCACTGGGCGACATGCGGTTCACGTCCTCAAGCAGGGCCACCCTGCGTGGTGAGCGGCAGTTAGGGGTGGCCAGGGAGCCCCGAGACTGGAGGCCAGGACCCTGGGGCCGCTGCCAGGACAAGTGCCTCCAGACCCTGGAGGTGGAGGCTAGCACCTCGCTTCCATGGGGCAGAGAGCCACCACAGGGGAGCGTGGGGGGCCCCTCCCCGACCCCCGCCCCCAACCCGGGCCCGGGGCCTGGGGTGCAACCACCAGAGAACGCTGGCCCAGGGAACACTGTGGCGGGGCTCCTGACGGGGACCCCCACCCCACGAGAGCAGGTGGCAGGCACTTGCTTGACGAGGTGGAAGATAAGCCGCTCCAGTGAGTTGTGGTTGGCCTCAGGCAGGTGCTCCAGGACGGTGTAGATGGCGGCCAGCTGCTCCTGCTTTCCCGGCAGCTCTGGAAGGGCCCAGGGCGTCAGCTCCCCATGGTGCTGGCCCCCACACGTTCCCGGGGCTCAGGGGAGCCCCCCCCCCCCGCCACATGGGGCCAGATGCGGGGCCACAGAGGGGTCCTGGCCCTGTCCTAGGCTGGGGACCCGCACCGGGCCGGCTGCTTTGAGCCTTGGCTTCTCAGCTGTGCCTCCCCGATTAGCCGCAGTGAGCGCGCGTGGTTCCAACCCTGGCCGTGGCCACCTGCCCTGCCCTCGCTGCTGCCGTGGGACTCACCTACGGCTCGGAGGAAGTCGCCGTACTGGGCAAAAGTCATGAGGGGCTCAGGCAGCTCCCGAAGCCACTGCTTGAGCACGCCGGTGATGGCATGGATGGGGAAGTTCTCCAGCTTGACGGCCGCGGGGTCTGCGGGGAGGCGGGGGGCGGGGCTGGTGAGCGCAGGCAGGGGGGCTGTGCCCCAGCCCCCTCGTGCCCACTCCCCCCGGACACCCACCTGTCTGCAGTGCCTGTCGGAGCTCCCGCGTGCGGTTGGCAGCGCCCGACTTGCGGTAGAGGCCCTCGGTGTACAGGCCGTGCATCTCCACATGTTCCAGAAGCTTCTCCAGCACAACAGGCACTGAGGCCTTGTCACTGGTCAGGCTGTCCACGCACACGCCGAAGTGGCCCGGCTCGGCGCCTGGCTCGCTCTGCAGTACCAGAGGTGGGGGGTGGGGGGGTCAGGTCTCCTGTGTGGGCTCTACCCTCCCTGCCCCTCACGCCTCCCACAGGCTGCTGGGGGCGCCCGGCTGGGGAGGTGAGCTTGCTGGCCGCTGGGCAGGGACTCCCCCTGCGGAGCGGCCCCAGCTGCCTCAGGGTGGTTGGTCCTGCTTCCACTGCAGCTCCAATGCTTGGGACCCTGCCTCCCTCACGCAGAGTTGGGGATGCCCTCCTGGGTCTCGGGTGGGGCAGGGCTGGGGGTCTGAGACGCACGTATAAGCCCAGTCCTGTCTCGGGACCCCGAGGGGCTCTGACAGAACAGGGGCTGCAAACCAGCCCCTCGTCTGACACCCTACACTGGCCTGGAACCAAGCACACCCTCTCCTCCACATCGCTCGGGAGGGCCTCCCCTAGGTGTTCCGGAAAGTTCCCGGCCCGCTCACCTTTCTCCTGCATGCGTAGGCGCAGTAGGTCTGAATCTTGGGCACACATTTCTTGTGGCAGGTCATCTTACACACTAGGAGGTAAGGTGGGGGGGTGGTCACAGATGATGCATCGAGGACCCCGGTTTCCCGAGGCCGCCTGCCCTGTCGGCCAGGGACCCGCTGACCAGCTTCTAAATTGGAGTCCTACGAATCCCTGCCCTGATGCCCAGGCGAGGAAGCCACGTGGGCAGATGTTCACAGCTGGTGACTGTCTATGGCCTCAGAGTCTGGCTGGCGGGACAGGAGCAAGGTCTCGGGACGGGGGAGGTGGGGGGCAGGGGCATACTTGAGAGAGGAAATTGCCTGAGGCCAAAAAGGAGAGGGCAGCCAGTGTCCTTGTCTCAGGACGGTGACAACTGCCTGGGTATTTTTTTTTTTTTTTTTTTTTAACATTTTTATTTATTTTTGAGAGAGTGTGAGCGGGGGAGGGGCAGAGAGAAAGCGAGACACAGAATCGGAAGCACTGCCTGGGTATCTGTGATGGACATGAGGGGACAGATCGCTCTTTACACAGGGACTGAGGAGACAGGAGACCCCGGGCAGAAGAGAGAGAGGCCCAGGGAGAGAAGGCCGATCACTGCAGGAAAATATAACAGCCAAAGACCGACTGACCCGGCCCCGGCCTCCTGCCAGCTGGGTCATCCTGGGCTGTATGTTCCTCGGGGTTCCTGTGGGACTGACTGACCTCGCCTGGCACATGAGGGAGGGACTCGGGGGGTCGAGAGAGGCGCTGGAGTTCAGGCAGCAGGGGCAGTGTGTTGACAGGCTTGGAGGAAGGACGTGGGGTAACCTGCCGAGGTGGAGGGCAGGCTGCAGAGGTGGCTGGGGGCCTCAGGGCTGGCTGAGAATCGGGATCTGCCCCAGGGTGACAGCGGGAGGTCTGAGTGTGTGAGGTGTGGCGAGGGCAGTGTTCCAGAAAGATCCACCCTGTGGCTCGAGTGAAGGCCCTGGTGCACGGTGAGGGGTTGGGGACACGGTGGGGGATCAGGGGGCTTGGTAGGAGGGTCCCAGGGCAAGGTGAGGGTCAGGGGGTGCGGCAGGTGAGCCAAAGATGTTGTGGAGGGCTCTTGGGCATGGGGAAGGGTCAGGGGCTGCAGTGGGAGGGTCCGGAGGTGTGGTGGAGGGTCAGGGGGAGTGGTGACAGCGTTAGGGGATGCGGGGGGGTTGGGGCACTCACCGCTGCAGAGCAGGGCCTTGTCCATGAGCCAGATGTAGGAGAGACACTGCTCACACGACTGAGGGATGCTCACCTGGTAGCTGGCGAATACGTGCCCATTGTGTTGCTGGACCTGGGGGCGGTGGAGGAGGGCGCTGAGCGGCGAGGGCAGACCCTCCACGGTCTCACCACGGGGCCGCCCAGCGTGCACGCGGCCCGTGGCATATCGGGGCCGAGGTTCCCATTCACGGCCGGGTTCCCTAGGGCTGGGCGGGACAACGCGCTCACACGCACGCTCTCTCGCACGCGTGCAAATACTCACAGCGCGGTCCTGCTTCCGCTTCTTCTTCTGGGCTTTGCTCTGCTGTGAGGGGGCACAGAGGCGAAGTCTGTGTGGGCCCCCGGAGCGCCCCCGCCTGCCCCCGTCCCCGAAGCCGCGCCACCAACCTTGGGCGGCTCGAAGTCATTCTTGGTGTGTCCGCGGGTGAACTCGTCGAGCAGCGACTGGAAAAGGTTGAGGACCAAGTTGGTGTCCTTCTCCCCGCGCTCGGCCGCCAGGTTGTTCACGACAATCTGGTAGTTCTCCATCAGGTCCTTGTAGCCGACGTGGATCTTCCCATTCTGCAGGGATGCAGGCGTGACCCGGGAGGGAAAGACAGGAGGGGGAGGCGCCCGGGAGAGGCCATGGGGATCCCCACAGGGGCCCTCGCCAGGGCTGGGGGCTGCACGTACGGGGACAGAGTACATGGTTTTGAGGTTGCTCCTGAACTTCTCGGTGGCTTCGATGAATAAACTCTCAATGGGGGTCTTCTGGGAGCGCAGGTCGTTTATCTGCAGGAAGAAAGAGATGCGCTGACCCTGAGTGACCTCAGGTTTTGCAGCTGATTGGTGGCTGTTCCGCTCTGTCCCAAGTCCTTCCCTGGCTCCTCTGGGAAAAAAATCTAGGCCCTCTGGCTAATCCCGGTCTTTCCAGTCCCCTTAGGTCGGGTTTACACCACCCAACATTTGGGGCTGGATCACACTGGGGGCTGTTGACCAGCACCCCTGGCCCCCACGCCCCAGGTGCCAGTAGCACTCCCCAGTCAGGACAGTCAAAAATGTCTGCAGATGTCCCAGAGTGTCCCCTGGGGCAGGACCATCTCTGGTTGAAAACCACTGGTCTAGCTGGGGCCCTTCCTGCCAGCCCTCACAGGCGCTTAATACCGAGCCACGCCCCGGATCCATGCCGTGGTCACTAATTCAGCTCCACTGTATACACTAAGCACTCAATCAGCATCTGCCCTGAGACCCAGCGTGTTTCGTAAAAGTGTATTTTTTTTTTTCCTTTTAAATTTCTAACGTTTATTTTTGGGAGAGAGACAGGGCATAAGCGGGGGAGGGTTGGAGAGAGAGGGAGACACAGAATCCAAAGCGGGCTCCGGGCTCTGAGCGGTCAGCACAGAGCCTGATGCGGGGCTCGAACTTACAGACTGTGAGATCATGACCTGAGCTGAAGTTGGATGCCCAACCAACTGAGCCACCCAGGTGCCCCGGTTCTACATTTCCTGTGCAGTCCCTGTATTAAGACCCGCTGACCTTTTTTTTTTTTTTTTTTTTTTTAAAGTAAGCTCCATGCCCAACGTGGGGCTTGAACCCACGACCCTGAGATCAAGAGTCACATGCTCTACCGCCTGAGCCAGCACCTCAAGACCCACTGAGTTTTTACACGAGATGTAAACATCTATGGTGAGCAACAGGGACACCGGCTGCAGGTGTTCTCACGTGAGCCCAGGGAGGGGTTCTCATCTGGTTTCCGGAACTTTCTGTGCCGGAACTGTGCACCTGGATTTTCTGTTCCCGGCGCACGAAGGGCTGTGGTGTGGTGGCTCAGAAAACGGCCGGGTGGTGAAAACCCTTCTGGGGAGGCCCAGCTCTGACACTGTGTCCCCCCCCCCCCCCCCAAACCCTGTACGTGCCCCTGGGTGACCCACCTTGTTGAGCAGGAACTCATCCAGGTACTTGAGCTCGTTGGCGTTGGTGATCTGGCGGAACACCGACTCCCGCCACTTCTCTGACACCGTGATTCTGCCGATCTTGAGGTTTCGGTTCTTCTTCCCTTTGCCTCCTGGCTCCTTGGCGTGCTTCTCCCCGGCTGCGTGGCGGTGCTGGTGGCTGGAGGAGGCTGGAGGGAGAAGGAGCAGCTGGTGAGGTGGGTGCTGGGGGAGGCAGGGTCACACACACAGAGAACCAGGACCCTGCCCTGCCGCGAACCGGGGTTCAGAAAGTGCCCTGGTGGGGCTGGGACCAGCCCTCAAGCCCTGTGCCCAAGGCCCCACCTGGAGGCAGCACACGTCCCCAGGGACCCTGGCGGCTCCACCATCCATCCCTGAGGCTGCCGGCAACCAACCTTCTAGATTCTTCTTGGTGGCAGCAGCTTCCAGCACCGTGTGCCCTGGCACTGTGTTCTCAGTTTCCTCCACACCCTCCAGGCTGGCTTTTTTATCTTTGTTCTTGTGCAAGAAAAGTCTTTTAAAAGTGGATCTGTAGGGGAAAGTAAGGGGTTTCATTTAAGCCTCTGGAAATGACCACGGAAGCAAGGCTGAAGGAAAGGTCCTCTTACTTATAAAGAGACAAAATAACGCTTTTCTTGGTTGTCAACGCAATGAGATGCTACTAAAAATGAGATTCGTTTGTGTGAACTGACAAGGGTGGGGGGGTCAGGTGAAAAAGCAAGATGCAGGGAATCCACCACAGCATGACCCCATTCTCATTAAAAAAAAAAAAAAAAAAAAAAAAAAAAAAAAAAAAAATAGAACTTACCCTCTGCCCCCTTAATGTGTTTTTACGGGCCCAAGTTTCAGGGGGAAAAAAAATCAAATACATGCCAAATCATACACTGAATGGTGTGCCCCCCAAAAGATGTGTCCATGTGTTAAATAACGCTCAGGAGCTGGGCGTGTGACTTTATTTGGGAAAAGGGTCTTTGCAGGGGCGCTGGTGGCTCAGTCGGTTAAGTGTCTCACTCTTGGTTTTGGCTCAGGTCATGACCTCGTGGTTTCTTTCTTTCTTTTTTTTATTTTTATGTTTATTCATTTTTGAAGGACAGAGAGAGACAGAGCCCAAGCAGGGGAGGGGCAGAGAGAAGGGGAGACACAGAATCCGAAGCAGGATCCAGGCTCTGAACTGTCAGCCCACAGCCCGACGCGGGGCTCGAACTCACGAACCGTGAGACCGTGACCTGAGCCGGAGTCGGCTGCTCGACCTACTGAGCCACCCAGGCGCCCCAATGACCTTGTGGTTTCTTGAATGTGAGCCCCGCGTCAGGCTCCACGCTGGCAGCACGGGACCCGCTTGGGATTCTCTCCCCCCACCCCCCTACTTGTACTGTCTCTGTGGATCTCAAAAAAAAAAAAAAAAAAAGTCTCTGCAGATGTGACTAAGTTCTATGTGCCACGATCTGAATGTGTTTGTCGCCCCAAATTTGTATGCTGAAGTCTAATCCCCAGTGTGATGGTATTAGGGGGCTGATTAGATCACGGGGGTAGAGTCCCTATAAATGGGACTAATGCCCTTACAAAAAGGGCCCCAGGGAGTTCCCTTGCCCTTCCTGCCACATGAGGCCCCATGAGAAGATGCCATCTGTGAACCAGGAAGTGGCCCCCACCACATACTGCATCTCCTGGTACCTTGGTCTTGAACTCCTAGCCCCCAGAACCGTAAGAAACACATGTAGTTCAAGCCACTTAGTCTGTGGTAGTTTTGTTAGAGCAGACGCTAAATGAAGCACTTGGAGCTGAGACCATCCGGAATACCCAGTTGGGCCTTAAATCCAGTGACAAGTATCCTCATAAGAGACAGAGAAAGAGAAAACACAGAGGAGAGAAGAATGTCAGAGAGAGAAGACGGGGGCGGAGATGGGCTGATGCAGCCACAAGCCAAGGACACCCGGAGCCCCCAGGAACCAGAAGAGGCGAGGAAGGGCCCTTCCCCAGGGCCGTCCGAAGGAGCTGCCCTGCGGACACCCTGATCTCGGACTCGTGGCCGCCAGGACCGTGAGAAGTGAATTCCAGTTGTTGGAAGCCCCGCTGGTTTGTGGGGCTTCGTTCTGCCTGCCTCTCCAAGCCTGTGCTGGCCCTTCCTCCGCCTCCCGTCTCTGCGTTAGGATCAAAGCCCCGCCCGTCCCATGGCCCATCCTCTCTGCTCTGTGATGGAACCATCTGGAGTTCTGTGGAGCTTTCTGGGGACAGAGCCTTGGCTCAGTTTCTTCCATCCCAGGACCCAGGAGGGGTTTCTAAGGTAGAGGGGGCTGGATTTGGATACCATAACAAGTCAAAGGGAAACCGTCTCTCTGTGGACCCAGAGGAGGGGACCCAGACTGGCCCCAGACTTTAGTGGGAGTCATCAGGCTGGCGAGTGGCCACGCTGGCACATGAGGGGGGCGTGACCTGGGCTCTGTGAGGGATCTCTCATCCCAGGCTGAGCGAACACCTGCCCCACCGTGCATCCTAACTGCCGTCAGTTCAGGAGACCAGACTGCTCTGAGATGGGAGGCCGTGGCAGGGACCCTGGGCATCCCCTGGTGACTTGAGCCACCTCCAGACCTCACACTTACTTAGAGTCTGCCTGGGAGCCTGGGGACAGCCCGGAATCTGTGCCGGCAGAAGCGTCGCCCGACTTCTTCTTCTGGACGGCCAGCTTCTTGGTGCCGGCCTCCCCGTCCACCGTTTCTGTAGAAGGCTGCCAGAGAACAGGGCTGGGTGAGCAAAGGTAGGCAGGACCTGCTGGAGGGAAAGCGGGGGTGCTCCGCTCCCCGTGCACTCCATCCACCGACTTCCCTTCTCTTTTACGTTGCCCTTCGGGCAGAGCCAGGGTGCCCCGGGCAGAAGCGGGTTTGGCCCCTGAGAGGTGGCAGCCGCAGCCTGAAGCTTTACCTGAGTCTTGGTGTGGGACGGGGACAGGAGGAGCTTGGAGACGTCGCTCGTGGATAAGGAAATGCGCCTCTCCCTGTGAGATCACAGAAATGTGGCTTTTATTTACAAGAGCGAGTTGGACAGTTTTGGTGGTCCTGACTTGGGTGGGAGGGGACCAGGGATGCCGCTGGGTGCTCCCCAGTGTGCCGGACGGCCCAGCCCAGACAAGGAGCCCGACACAGGTGTCAGTGTGCGAGGCCCAGAAAGCCCGACCTAACAGCCCACATCCTCCTCCAGCCCTTTCGCCCTCTGGCCAAGCAGGTCTCTGGGAGGTCGGGCTGGCGACTCGGGAGTCATCTGTATGCAGCTAACTAAGGGTCAAGAGTTGGGCCCCTCTTCAATTCCTGGGTGAGTGCGATCACCCCTAATCTCTGCCGAGGAAACAGAAACCCAGGCAGGCCAGGGAGTGGGGTGTTGCCCCGAGACGCTGCTTCCCACGAAGCCAGGGGATTTCTGTATGAACACAGCTCGCTGTGGCGGGGGCCTCAGGGTCCCAGCTGGCCCCAGGCTCAGCGGCTCCTGCCAGATGCCTCCCCTCCACCTTCCTCTGCCCCTTCTCCCCTCCGTCCTCAGGGCTCCCACACTCAGAGCCACTCACATGTTTTTGGGACGTGCGGCACTGCCCTGGTCCTGCGGCCAGGAATCTGTGTGTCCCTCCACCCTGCCCGCCCAACCCAGCCTGGCACCCCGGGTGTTCAGACAAAGGAGGGCCCGGGGCTTACTCTGTGGGTGTGAGAGTGGCCTCCATAGCCCGGTACCGCTCGCTGAGGTCCAGGGACTGGCTCAGCATGGTGCTGGAACTGGCGGCCATCAGCTTCTTGCCCCGCCAGAGCTCCACGGCGCTGGCCAGCCGCTCAGAGTCTGGGTCCCGGTACCGCTGGATCTGGGTGGAGCCTCCGGGGCTCTCGGGCCTGTCCTGTGCCCTCAGGTCACCACCGAGCTTGCTCTTGTCCTTGGGAGTCTCAGGGGTGGTGCTGGGGGTGGGCTCGCTGACCCTACTGTCCAAGGCTAGGCTGGTTGGCCGTTCCACGTGGCCAGGCGTCGGGTCCCCACCCTGGGGCGCCTTCGGGGTTTCTCCGGGCAGCTGGCACGGTGGCTCCTCCGGCTGCTGCTTAAAAGCGTTCTCTGCCTCCGTCCCCAAGTCTGAAAGGGTTTCATCTTCTCTGCTCTCCTTTCTGTCTTCTGGGAGGCTCTCTTCTTGCTCGAGGATGGCCCTTCCAGAAGGCTCTCTGAGAGCAATCTCTTCCTTGCAGGACTGGATGTGTTTGTTCTGGAGCTTCACGTGCTCCAGCCCTCTCTGCCGCCGTGACTCGCGCTTCTCTCGGCTGCTGGGCACCTTCTCGTGACTTTCAGCCGTGTTCTTCTGGGGTGCGGGAGGTTTCTCCAGGCTGGGGACCTCCTCTGGTGGGGAGCTCTCTGCCAGGGGCTCATCGCTTGGCCACACCTCGGGCTCCACTGCCGAAGGCTCCCTGTCCTCCGATGGTTCTGGGCCCTGCCTGGGCACCTGCTCCTGCTCGGCCACCTGGCCTGGCCCTCCCTCTGCTGTTTCTTCCCTCAGGGCTTGCTGGGCCTCCCTCTCCTTCTCTTCAGCCTTCTGCTTCTCTGCGACCATCTGCCTGAAGCTGGTGTGAGGCGTTAAGGGGGAAATTTCAGGAACAAACATGCATGCCACCTCCAGAACCCACGCAGGGCATCAGGGGCCCCCGTGCCACCCGTGGGCTAGGGGCCAGGCTCTGCCTCTGTTAAATGGGGTAACCCTGGCCCTCGGAGAGGCTTCTGGAAATGTGGAAACTCCTCAGCTACAAAAGGGGGATACAGGAGGTGGCCCCTTATTGTCATGGCCACCTCTGCCCTGGGTCTCCCCACCGTGGGAAGGATCTGTTAAGAAATCCCTGAGTTCCTTTGGGGTCCCTGGCTGGGTGGACGCCTGAGATTCACGTATAAGAATGGGGCAAGGGGAACCGGCTATGGGCTGGTCCTAACAACCTGAACCCTCCACCTCTGCAGCCAAGTGTTTCATTAAGGGGCCCAGGGAGGGCAGGTGCAGCGAAGGGGGGGGGGGTGGTCTCCAGTGGAGAGCCAGCCTGGCCAACAGTGACCTCTGTCTTCATCTACAGGTGCTGCCCACCAGCCCTGGAGCATCTCTCTCTCTGGGGCCGCGCGTGCCCAGACGGCTAGACTCCTGCCAGCCCCTCCCGGCTTCCCTGCGCCTAGAATCACGTCCTGATGGCTCCGCTGGCCAGAAGCCATCTCAGGCAGCTCTCGGGCGGGTGGAACATTCAGGGCTGGGGGGAGCTAGGGGGCGAAGGGGGGCCTGGCTCTGCTCACCTCTTGCGCTGCAGGTGACCCCGGCAGAGGCTCTGCAGGCGGATGATGCTCTGTCTCTGGTGCCGGTAGGCCACCCGTTGCCAGTAGCCCCTCCACGCAGCCTGGAGGTACACAGCGGCCTGCGTCCTCTCCAGCGTCCGGCGGACACGGTAGGACCGCCAGCAGGCCTGGGGGTGGAGCGGGCATTCAGGGACCCGGCACGTGGGACCCCCGACTGCCCCCACCCCCAGCCCTGCAGGGGGCCGCCCGGTACCTGGATGGCGACGGCCGCCTGCCTCATCTGCAGGAAGTGGCGGCGTTCCAGCACCATCCGGAACCAGCTCTGGAGGAGCAGGATCTTCCGCACGACCTCCCGGTGCAGCGTCTCCTGCAGGGCTTGCCGCTCGGTCTCCTTCAGGAAAACCTGGCGGGCGGGGGCGGGGGTGGGTGGGCACAGGAGGGGTCAGCACAGCCCCCAGAATCCCCGTGCCCGGGAGGTCTCTGCACAGCCCACCCCGAAGGGCGTGAGACCAAGCTGGCGTGCTGACCGACCCGACCACGGGGAGCTTTTTAATACGGTGAGAGAATTCACGTAATGTGAAACTAACCATTTCAGCGCAGTTCAAAGGCATTTGGTACGTTCGTGACAATGGTGCAAACGTCGTTACTGTCTGGCTCCAGAACATTTCCACCCATTAGCGGTCATCCCCCTGGCCCTCTCCCCCCAGCCCCTGGCCACCACTAATCTGCTTTCTCTGGATTTGCCTGTTCTGGATGTTTCAAATACGTGGGATCACACACTACAGGCTTTTGTGTCTGGCTGCTTCTCTCGCTCACAATGCTGTCAAGGCTCATCCATATCATAACCTGGATCAGAGCCGTACCACATTGCATTGTATGGGTGGCCCGCGTGTTGTGAATCCGTTCATCAGCTGATGAACGGATGGCTTCTTTCTACCTTCTAGCTATTGTGACTCGTGCCCCTGTGAACACGCGTGTATGAGGATTTGTTGGGACGCTTTGTTTCCAGGTCTTTTAGGTCCATACGTGCGGACGGAATTGCTGGGTCATGTAGTAACTCTAGGATTGCCTTGCTGGGGAACTGTGCGGGGACTTTTCACATCAGATGAAGCCCTAACGGGAGCTGACCTTACCGCTGTTGGACGGGGACAGTGGCTGGTGCCACAACATTAAAAAGCCACCAGCATGTACCTAGAGGTGGGAGATGGCGTCTGGAAGGAGCACAAGGGAATGAGACCTTCTGCCAGACATTAAGAGGTAGCAACTGGCCCCTGAGTCCCCTGCAGTAACCCTAGGCTATGTGTGAGGAAGCAGAAAAACAGGAGTGATGCCTGGGCCCCGCCCCTTAGAGGCACCCTTTGCCTTCTGGGAAGAAACATGCACTGGTCCCCAAAAAAGACACTTCCGCAGCAGAGTCCCTTGTCTTTCAGGCCGTGGGAGGACCCTGTGGATGCTGGAAGCCCCCCGAGGGGCCGGAGTCCTGACCTTGGTCTTCCCGATCTGGTAGCTCCTCTTGTCTATGTCCATCTTTTCCAGCAGGGCAGAGATGACCTCCCTGCAGGGCTGGGCGTTCTTGGGCAGCAGCACCTGGAACTGCTCTGTGAAATCCTGAGGGATTGTGGCCAAGAAAAGAGAATCTCTGCTGAGTGCTCCCGCCACCAGCAAGGATATGATGCTCCAGCGACTCCCAAATTTCCGAAGCCGGGACCTGGTTTGACCTGAATGGCACTGACCAAGCTAAAATCTCGGACTCTCTGCAGCAGCCTAAAGCTTAGGAAAGACTGCCACACACACAGAACACCAGGGTCTTTCAGCCACTTCCTGAGTGAGCCACTCAGGATGAGAAAAAGGAGGCAGGCCATGATGGAGCCATGTCCCCGAGGCCATATGGGGACAGCTGGATTGGGGACCAGGTGCCACTGGCTTCAGGCCCGGGGCTCACGTCAGTGCTCATACAGGTGGTGCCAGTTCAGGGCATGAGCTAGGGGTTCTCAACCTAGGCCAGCTTATCACCGGGGACGTGTGGCGATGTCGGGAGACATCCAGGGTTCTCCCAACTTGGGAGTGGTGGGTGTTACTGACATCGAGTGGGTGGAGACCCAGGGACGCTGCTCAACATCCCATAATGCACAGGGCAGCCCCTGCAGCGAATGACCTGGTGGCCCTCAGTGTCAGTGGTACGGCAGATGAGAAACTGCTCTAGCAATTTGGTCTTTGCCAACTTGAGGTTACTAATGATCCTTTGTGGGTTTTTTTCCTTCTTGTTCTTTCTTCTTTACTTATCTTGAGAGAGAGAGAGAGACAGAGAGCGCGTGCACATGCATAAACGCACGTGGCAAAGTGGCAGAGAGGGAGAGAATCCCAAGCAGGCTCTGCACCATTAGCGTGGAGCCTGATGTGGGGCTCGAACTCAAACCATGAGATCGTGACCAGAGCTGAAGTTGGATGTCTAACCGACTGAGCCACCCAGGCACCACTGATCCTTTTGTGTTTCTTTTGTTTTGTTTTGTTTTTGAGAGAGAGCAGGGAAGGGGCAGAGAGAGAGGAGGAGAGAGAATCCCAAGCAGGCTCCATATTGTGAGCACATAGTCTGGTGTGGGGCTTGAACTCATGAACCATGAGATCATGACTAGAGCTGAAGTCGGACGTCTAACCGACTGAGCCACCCAGGCACCTCTGATCCTTTTGTGTTTTTCTTTTCTTTTCTGATCCTTTTGTGTTTTTCTTTTCTTTTCTTTTCTCTTCTCTTCTTTTGAGAGAGAGAGAGAGAGCGAGCGAGCAGACAAGGGGCAGAGAGAGAGGAGGAGAGAGAATCCCAAGCAGGCTCCATACTGTGAGCACACAACCTGATGGGGGGCTTGAACTCATGAACCATGAGATCATGAGCAGAGCTGAAGTTGATGTCTAACTGACTGAGCCACCCAGGCACCTCTGATCCTTTTGTGTTTCTTTTGTTTTGTTTTCTTTCTTTCTTTCTTTCTTTCTTTCTTTCTTTCTTTCTTTCTTTCTTTCTTTCTTTCTTTCTTTTTTTTTTTTTTGAGAGAGAGCAGGGAAGGGGCAGAGAGAGAGGAGGAGAGAGAATCCCAAGCAGGCTCCATATTGTGAGCACATAGCCTGATGTGGGGCTCGAACTCAAACCATGAGATCGTGACCAGAGCTGAAGTTGGATGTCTAACCGACTGAGCCACCCAGGCACCTCTGATCCTTTTGTGTTTCTAAAAAGCCCAGGGAGCCATCTATGAAGTCATCACCTCCCGGGGCTCAGTTTCCGCATTGGCAAAACAGAAGCCAGGACCGCCTGCTGTTGGTTTGGCAGAATAAAAGAGATGGGTATAAAAGCGTCTGTCGCCGAAGATGCTCAACAGAGGGCAGAACTGTGCAGGGATCTGCTCCTGTAATTCCCTCTTCCCGGCTTGGCTTTACAACTCTGTATCCTTCCAGGCTTGGCCTGGGCCCAGCCACCTCTTCCAAGAAAACTTGCTCCCTCTCCCCACCCCGACCTCTGAAATGACTGGTATAAATGCCAACAGGGCCGGAGCGGAGAAGCCCTGGCACAGAGTAACCCCCTGGGCTCGTGTTCCAGAGAAGCGCTCTCTCTCAAAGAGGGAGGTGGCCAGCCCTCTGCCCTGTCACGACGGCCACGAGTGTGTGGCTTACCTGGAACGTGTACTTGGCACTGTAGCCTGACCTCCGGATCCGCACTGTCTCCAGCATGCCCGTGTAGCGTAGCTGCTGTAGCACCAGCTCGTCGTCGAAACACAGCTCTTTCTGAAACGGGATATGAGCCATCAGGACAGGTGCCAGCTGCGGGACAATCAAGCGTCGGCAGCCGGGGATGGGGATCTGTAGGCACGAGATCCTCTAGGATTCTGGACATGAGCATGGTCCGGGAGCCCACACGGCCCCCCCCCCCCCCCCCCCCCCCCGGCTGGTCAGAATGTCCCCAGCACGGCAGCCGCGGGCACCTGGAGGACCCATCTTTCCTTGTTCCAGACATTCTTTTTGGAATAAAGAGCTGGGGCTGCTCAGCACTGGTGCTTAAGGTATTCATCTCTTCTGGAAAATCTGGCATCTGAGCTGCTCTATTCCCTGGTGTCTGGGAGACAGATGCCATTTCTCACTGCTCAATTTAGGATAATTTGCTGCGAAGAGTTATTTCTTAAGGACTCCAATCAAAACCTGTGTTGAGCTCGTACTCTGTGCCAGGCCCTGGGGTAAACACTAAGGATTTGGCCAAGAGGGGAATAAGGTCTGGAGGTGGGAGCCAGGCGCATATGTGAATGGGGCAGACACTGCCTGGGCCCCCCTGGGAAGTGTCCAACGGGAGAGGGGGCCCTGGGCCAGGTCCTGAGGAGGGAACAGGCAGGAGGAGGAGGGCGGGGAGCAGCCAGGTAAAGGCCCAGAAGAGGACGGTCCCAGGAGCAGGGGAGAGCCAGGGAAATGGGAAGAGTAGAGACAAAGGGGGTAGGTCCAGATCCTGAACAGCCCCCAGCCACGCTCCCAAGGGGGCAGAATGGCCAGCGGACCCCTGGGGCAAAGGAAGCCTGGCAGTGAGGGCTGAGCCCACTACTAGGGCCCCCAGTGGTGTTCCACTGAGTCTTTCCAGAAGCTTTCAGATCAAATGAACAGCAGCCTCTATGCTCCTGCCATGTGATCTCACCCTCTCCCTTCTGCTACATTTTCTGCACTGGCTGATCCGGGGATGTACTGACACGCTTGACCTGTCCCTTCTTGAGCAAACCTCTGGGGCCCCTCCATGTTCCAGACGATGTCGCTGCTGTTGGTTGGCCACCTGGCTGCCCTCGGCAGGCTATTTACCGTTCCTGGAACCTGGCTGAACACTTGGTTCCTTGAGGCTTTTCATGGCCCCCATGGCAACACAGGAATACCCCCCGCTGAGCCACCAGACCTTGGCCTTCACTTCCCCAAGACACTGGAGCTACTCACCTTCTCGGCATTAGAGCGGATGCAGCGGATAAAGAAGGGCTCCGCCTTCCCCAGTGTCTCCAGGAGCTTGTTAAGGGACGTCTGGGGAAAGAGGGAGAAGGTCTTGAGCTGGGACCCCCCACCCCCACCCCCAAGAGGCACGCTGCTCAGTGGGAGGGGACCCAGGTCACTTGCTGGCATCAGTAGTGATGCAGGACATGGGAGGTTGTAGATGGACATTCTCACTAGAGGCTGAGCTACCTCTGGGAGCCCCAAGAGAGCGGTAGGGTCCCCAGAGTTGACAGCTGTCATCTTCCCAGGGTCTCCTAGCTCTTTGTCTCAGCAGGAGTGTTAGGGGGAGTGGGACCAAACTTCTGGGTATTTAAAATGCTAGACAGCTTCAGAAAGAAACACAGATACAGTGACTTTGGTCTTTGGCCTGCTATTTACAAAAAGGATTTTCAGGAGCTTCCAGGTGAGGTAATTTGCCACAAAGGCCAAGGTGGGCACAAAAGACTCAGAATGAAAAAGAGGAAAGGGACAAAAAAGCTAATGGTGAGGGTTAGTGGCAGCCATTGAGCTCCCTTAAAAAAAAAAAAAATGCCTCTGAGCTTCCTGGCAGCCAAGGAGAAAAGGGAAACATGACATAACATCATAACACGTTAATCCGTTATTTTAACTCAGTGGTTCAAAACGGGTGATTCTGCCTCACCTCCAGAGCACATGGCCATGACTGGGAACATTTTTGGCTGCCACAACTGGAAGATGCTACTGTGCATCCCAGAATGCACAGGATGACCCCCACCGTGGAGAATGATGCAGCCCCAAATGTCAAACAATGCTGAGGCCAGGAAGCCCTAGGGTAATAATTTGTTGGGTCTGTCGTGGCCAAGTCACGGGCGCATCAGGTTGGGTCTAGCGTCACCTCTGGCCTCTCTAGGCTGCCCACCTGGAACTGGGCGCTGATGCTCGGCGGTTTCTTTTTCTTGTGTAGGTGCAGCAGGGACTTGGTGGTGCGATCGTGCAGCGTCATGCTGATGATGAGCTTCAGTGACTTGGAGTCCAGCAGGTTCTAGGACAGACACATGGGGGTCTGACCTGCCCTCCTGGGGTCCCAGTGGGCACTGGGAGGCATCGTAGATGCCCCAGAGCCAGGACTGTGTTCCGGGGGCGGGGGGCAGTTCTTGGGATCAGTCTCGGGACAGGGCTGCTGGAGGGTAGGGGATGGTGGGCCTGGCGGGAGGCGGGGACCGCCCTGGGGCCGAACCTGGGCTTTACCGGCTCTGGAAGGACTGATTACAGCCTCTTTGGCAGCCTGAGTGCCCAGAAGCCAAGGGCTCCAGCGTGCCACCTCCCTCCTGTCGAGCTCCAGGACCGCCAAGTCTCCTGCACTTCCGCAGGAGCTTATCCGGCTGGTCTGGTCCCCCCACCATGTATGCCAACACTTAGTAGCAGCTGACAAGAGGAATAGCACCGTCCCATCCGCTGGATGCACTGAGGGGTTTTTCTCACTTTTGCAGACTTCCTGATCCGTCCGCACACCGTGTGTGGAGACTAGGCAGAGGCTGGACGTACTCTGGCCAAGGCCGGCTACTGGGGTCTTGGCTGCTGGCAACGCACGGTTGCCCCCTTCCTGGTGGGGCTTCCCTGGCTGAAGGGCATCCTCTCCCAGACAGGCCAGGAAGGTGCTGCACCCTGTCCCGCCCTCCGGAGGTGGCTGGTAGCTGAAGACCCCCAAAGTGGGGGTAGGACAGAAGGGTCCCATTGCCTCTGGGCAGGAAAAGCTCTGTGGTGCTGTTCACGCCCCTAGGCTCCTGTGGGATGAGGCTGAGCCCACCTCCTCGCTCAGTTCCCCCGCCCCAGCCTGCTTCTCCCCTCCACACGCTTCTGCAAATAGCCTATCCCCATCACGCGCCCTGCTTCCGGGAAGCCCAAAGGCAGCTCCAAATCATTTCCACGCGAGCACTTATTTTTGGAGGGGAGCGGGGGGCAGGGGGTGATGGGGGGAAGAGGAAGGGACTACAGAGCTGGAGAAGTTAAAAGTGCCTCCTCCCCCTCTCCCCCTCCCATCTTCCTCCCATTTTCCGGAAGGCAAGTTGAGCCAGGCGCTCTCAAGACAGGCAAAAGCAAGGAGGTGGCCTCGGACGGTGTCGCGAACGTTTACCTTTGGAATGAGCTGCTTTTGTTTGATACCTTTACTTTTCCTGTCAAAATATTAAAAATGGTTTTGTGAACAGAGGGAACACGGTGTCCATAGGTTTGGGTTAGTTCAGCAAGCCACGCCTTGCGGGTTAGAGGGAGCGGAGTGAGAGCAGAGAAAGCACAGTCGGGAGGCACAAGTGCAACGAGGCGCCCCCTCCCCCCCCCCCCCCCCCCCACCGAAGCCCCGGCGGGCCCTCCCTGCGCACGTGTGGGGTGCTTCTGTAGCTGGACGTGAACTTTACCGGGCCAGCGGCGGCCCCCGAAGCGGCAGGGGCACCTAGCCTGGGTCCACTCAGATGTCCGGGGGGCAAGAGGGGCCGCTGGTGATCGGTAGGGCAGAACGTGCATCTGTGTACGGGGCCAGCTACAGATCTCAAACAATGCCCCAAACGGAGCTTTGAGGGACCCTGCGCGGTTCTGACGCCGGCCGGGCGTCCTGGCTTTATTCGCTACACGTTGGGAAATGCCAAGTAGGCCCACAGAGCCTCTTTGGGACCCCCTGGCAAGCGGAGCGGGGGGGGGGGGGGGGGGGGGGGGGAGGGGGTGTGTGTCTGCCCTGCAAAGAACTGCAGCGGGATTTGGGTAGGAGCGCTTTTCAGGCTCACAATGGTGGGAAGGAAAAAAACAAAAGCCAATCTTTGGGGGCAAGGGAAGGGGTACGGTAGGCCCCTCATTCTCAGACACTTTACGGAAACCTTGCAGGCGAAAGAAAAGTTTTTTATAACTTGCGGGGCGGCTAGCTTTGGAAAGCAGCCGAGGAGTGGGTGCCCCACAGATCAGCAAGACGCTTGGCTGTGAGCTTCGCTGTGCGTCAGGTGCGACCTCGATCCCCAGGAATGAAAACGAATTTGAAAACTGGTGCCCATGCGGGCACAAGCTCTGCTCTCCGCCGGCTCGGGCCCGGAGCGGCCACGGGCGTCCCACCAACCGAGGCGGCCGCCCGCCAGGTGCTCTGAGAGTCGTGACCCTTGCTTTGTACACAGAGGCCGAGAGCTCAGAGCACTCAGGCCACATGGCGGGTTAGCCAGAGCGAGACCGCGTCCAAACCTAGTTTGTGTGGCTTCTGGGCCCTTCCTACCACGTCGCACTGCTGTCCACACAGAGCAGGGCCACGGAGGCTCCGCTTTTGACAGCTTTTTTACAAGCGCACGGTGGCAAGAGGTGGGGAAAGACGAGGCCTGCTCTCTGCACGCCTGGGGGCAGAACAAGAGATGCTTTGTGGGAGGGGCGTTCCTGCAAGGCTGCGCCGGGAGCTGGCAAGGGCTAGGGGCACAGGCAGACGCTGGGGCAGGCGTGTTACGAGCGCCATTGAGCAAAGGCTGGTGTATGCACGGAGCCACGAGACGTCACATTGGCAGCGGCCGACTCAGCATTACGGGCAGCCCGCAGGCCGGGGGTCCTGGGAGCGAGGGGGGGTGGCCGTTGCACTTGTTGCGGGGTCAGGGGGACAGGGAGGGAGGCGCCGCAGCCTTGGGGGGGGGGGACTCACAGGATGAAGGTGCGGGGTTTCTGGAGCCGACTGAGGGACTGGAGAAGCCTACGGGGGTCCTCACCCTGCCAGGGCAATCCTTTGATGGTCTTGATGATTTGGTCATGCAAATCGCTGAGAGTGGGGAGGGGGAGGGGCGCAGTGACAGGGAGAAGACCAAGTTAGAGCAGCAGGCCCGCCACCTTGGGGTCCCCAGCACGGTCGGGACCCTCCCCAGGCCACTGGAGCCGAAACATGCAGCTGGCGAGCGTGTGCGCCACTGTCTCTCCATCCTGCACTGGGGAGGGGGGGCGGGGTTCGGCCAAGAGTGGCTCCCCCTTCTCTGGGAGGGCCAGGGTCGCTCCAGGCAGAATGGGTTTTGCAACCTGGCGGCTCAGACCACTGAAAAAGGCCTCACGTAGAACAGGCTTCTGGAATCTGTGACAAGGCATCAGGGGCTACTGAAAAGAAAGGACCAGAGGGTGCCAGTGGGAGGTAGCCCCTCGGATTTTCTTGATGATTCTGTGGCCACACGTCAACCTCCGTGTCGGCTGCAAGAAAAGCCTCAGGAGGAGCGGACCAGGATTCTCACGGTGGTTCTCCACCAGCGGCTTGAGATGCTACTCTCCGGGCAAGGCATTTATGTTTTGGAGACATAAATGGTTGACATTTATGGAGACATTTATGGTTGTCATGATTTGGGGCGGGGGGTGGGGGTGCCCCTGGCATCTGGCCAGGATGCTGCTCGACCCCCTCCAGTACAAGGGACGGTCCCACCACAGAGAGTGGCCCGGCCCAGTGGTGAGGGTGGGAAACCCTAGTTGAAGGAGATCTTTGCCCCAAAGAAGTCAATCTCATTCACTTCCTTTTGTTCAATTCCTGGGGGTTCAGGGCGGAGTGTATGTTCCGGGCCCACACTTCGGCACCAACGCGTGAGAACAAGAATGAATCAGAGATGAAAATCAGATGCTCTGAAAGTGAGGATTCATGAAGGATGTCTAGATGACAAACGTCCTCATGGGGTTTCTGGGAACGAGGTGCCGGTGACTGTGGGAGGAGTCGGGAGGTTCTGGTTTTGTTTTGTTTCTTTCTAAAAATTCCTCATTCCAGTTATTTCAAATACATGTTTAAGCTCTGGGCAGTTGGCCTGGAAAGACCCCGATCGGCAGTCCCGTCTGTGTTCCATGCACCATGCCTAGGGCCTGGACAGCCACACTTACCTCTGCTCCCTCGCCCTCCAGGGAGGCACAGAGCAAAGACAACAGAGGGGTCACATTTCACCTCCACCCCCTGAGCGGTCAGCGCAGCGCCCAGAGCTCTGGACAAGGCCTATGGCTTCAACCCACGCTCCCCTCCCTGCTTCCCGACCCCGCTAAATCTGGCTAGAGTGCCCCCAGCAGGCCCCGGCACCCCCTAGCCTGCGGATTCCCACTCCTGGCCCTGGACACCACGCTGTGAGCGCCTGGGGACGGCGGCTCCTCTGTGTGCCTTCCTGGTCTCGGGTTCGAAGGCCCTTGCTTCTCCTTACTTCTTGCTTTCATAGAAAGCAATGATGTGTCCTCAAAAGCGTTAATATCGAATCTGTGTAAACTAAACGCGTTCCTGGAGTGGGGACCCGCAGCCTAGGGGCCAGGCCCTGGGGAGACTGGCGTCACTTCAGCGGATGCGGGTCAGGGGCCACGTTCGGTCTTTGTGGTGGGGGGAAAACACACAAGCAAATAAAGAGAGGTGTTCGTTTTTCTCTTGCCCCCTTTTGGGTGAAAAAAGCGGATTTAAAAATGTACCTCGTAAAATCAGGAAAAGGACACGCTGTGCTTTCAGACAAATGACTTAGGGTCACTTGCCTCGGTAGCTAGTTCCACCTCCAACGCGTACGTTGTTATGAATCTCTTGAAGAGGTTTTTGTTGTGAAGGGCTCAAACATAAAATGATCTTTTCAAGTTTCAATATTTACTGGCCTGCTCCTTGGGTATTTGTGAGTGTTGAGAAAGAGGTTGGGAACTTGGCTGCCGCAGGGCCTTTGCATGTGCCGCCCGCACCTGCCAGCACACCCTGCCTGCCTCGTCTGGCTCAACTGGTCCCTTCTCAGTACAGCCTGCCTGGCTCTCTCAAGACACCAGAAGTGTCCCTCCCCTGGCTTTGTCATTGCCTTGGATGTCTGTCCAGTGTGGCCTATTTTTTTTTTTTAACCCCACCTTCCTGAGAGTACACGCTGCTCACTTCTACATTCAGTACAAACTGGGGTGTGTGGGAGGCCCGTGGCCACAAAATACCCTCATCGTCTTGCGTGCAATGACGCATACTGTGTTTCTGATGGCACATGAAGTAACTCAGCATATCTCTTTCAGGACACCCCGGCCAGCCTAGGGCAGGATGTGCTCTTCAATCAAGCCCGTTGCTCGGTGCAACCAGCAGCTTCTCGGCCCCACCCGCCAATGGCCATGACCGGCCGTGAAAAGAATCCTTTGTAAAGTGAGCCGCGCAACATCTCCCGAAAGCAGCTGATGCATGGAGGCCCGTCTTTCTGTGTGCAGAAAAGCGGCAACCAGATGCCATTTGTTTCTGGGTCCTTTTTGATTCACGTGGCTGTTGAGTTCCTTATCCAGGTCAACCCCAACCTGGGTTCAGGGTGTAGGGTTTCTGGCATTGTTTGAAACAATGACTGCCACCACATACTAGCTTCGGTTTGGACAAATCAAGGTCTCGCTCACCGGTACAGTTTTTCCGACGGGGTGCCGGGTCCTCTCTGCTGCTCTCCCAGGTGACTGTGGGTGCCCGGGCTGCCCAGACCTGCTGGGGACACAGAGCAGAGGGAGATGGAGGCGGGGGTTGCCTGGGGACTTGAAGGCCTTTGTCTTTTTCACAAAGGCTTTGATCCCGACTTAACTCATTAAAAAACAAACAAACAAACAAACAAACAAAAACCCCAAAACATGGGTGCCGGGCTGACTCAGTCAGTCGGGTGTGCAACTCTTGATCGTGGGGTTCTGAGTTTGAGCCCCACGCTGGGCGTAGTGATTACTTAAAAATAAAATCTTAAAAAAAAAAACCCAAAACAAAAGTAGTCCCTCAAATTTGGGCAGAGCAGGGAACTATGAAGTGTTTGATTTCCCCCAAACAGCACTATTTAGTCCCTTTCTAAAAAAAATATGTTTTACTTATTTTTGAGAGGGTGCAAGCCAGAGAGGGGAAGGGAGGGAGGGGAATAGACAGCAATGAGCCCGACGCGGGGCTCGAACTCATGGACCGCGAGATCGTGGCCTGAGCCGAAGTCGGACGCTCGACCCACTGAGCCACCCAGGGGCCCCTATTCCTACTTCTCATAAAGGCTCGATCTTCTCGATCCTCCTTCTAATCAAGGCCCTCTGTCAAATGGAACCCCGTGGCTGGGATCTGGGGCCGAGCTCCCTGGGGGGGCCACTCAGCTGTTCTGGGCCTTGGGTTGTCCCTACAGAAGGACAGGAACGTGACTTCCTGCCTTGAGAGGATGGTGGGAATGAACTACACACCCCGGTGCGGAATTTCTGTTTGGGACGATCAGAGCTCCGGAGCAACGCGGAGGTGGTGGTGGCCACACGACACGGTGAATGTGCCAAAAGACACACAACTGTACATGTTAAAATGGACTGAGGGTCCCCCTCTCGCCGGCGACACGTGGGCCCCTCCTACCTGCGGCCTTCTCCGCCCTCTCGGCCCGCAGGCGCCCGGCCTCCCGGAGCACGGCCATGGCCCGGATGGCGGCCCGGAGCACAGCCCAGCGGAACACGGCCACGGGGTCCATGCCGATGAGCTCCCGCACGTAGGAGCTGTCGCTGCCCCGCAGGAGGGCCACGATGTCCGGCCGCATGTAGTCCATGTTCTTTTCCCGGAAGTCCTGGTGGGGGAAGGAGGTGGGTGGTCACTCGCCTGTGACCACCAAGGTCCTGGGGGCCTGGTGGGGCGGGGCCCATCTCCACAACACACAGGCGGGTCCTGTCCCCAGGGCCTTTGATGGTAAGAGCCAGGGATTTGGGGCTGGGTCTGAGGGTCCTGGACCCTCGCTCCGCACAATCTGATCAAGGGGATGGACTGAGCAGACGCCAGGAGGTAAGGGGCCTCCAGGGCATCCCCCTGTCCCTGTCCCGCCTCCCCGGCAGAGAAGGACCGGAGTGGTCACGGCAACGGACAGACGCGTACCTTGATCTGGTATTTCACTTTCCCCGCAAAGTGCTGAATGATGAACGCCGGCTCCATGACGGGGGTGCCAAGGAAGTACCTGTTGTCTTCATGCTGCTGTTTGAACTTGGCCAGCAGCGTCTGGCTCGTGGCATGGGGAAAGCTGGGAGGAGGATTGGGAGCTTTTAGCTGCAGGAATAGCGGCGATCGCCGGCTCTGCATCTCTCATGGGCCCTCTGTGGGTGAGGCCAGGGCCCTGGTGGCCCACGGGAACATTCGGCGCAGGCAAGACTGGGACGCGGGCCTCACCGCGGGCGGCTCCCAGGCATAATCCCAGGATGGGACTTCTGGTCTCAGATCTGTCTGTACCTGGATGCTGTGTTGTGGAGGGGGTCTTGCCCGCGCTCCCCTGTCATAGGGAGGGGCTGGGAGATGAGGGTGCCACAGGGAGGGGGCAGGGAGGGCAGGATGAGGGACGTGTTGTAGCTGGCTATTTCTGCCCCCCAGGGAGGAAATGCTGCAGCTGGCTTTGGCCCACCCTGCCGCTGCCCAGCTGCATCGCAAACGCAGGCTGAACGTGCCTGACTCCCAATGCCGGACTCCATGACTTAATGGGGGCGGGGTGGTGGAGGGAGAGGGTCTACGGCTATGAAGCACACGGTTTCCAGGGCCGGTGAAAGGGTATGGAGTGAGGAACCTGCTCACCCAGGTGAAAAAACAAAAATACCAGTTTTGGGGCGCCTGGGTGGCTCAGTCGGCTAAGTGTCCGACTTCAGCTCAGGTCATGATCTCGTGGTCCGTGAGTTCGAGCCCCGCGTCGGGCTCTGCGCTGACGGCTGGGAGCCTGGGGCCTGCTTGGGATTCTGTGTCTCCCTCTCCCTCTCTCTCTGCCCCTCCCCTGCTCACACTCTGTCTCTCTCAGAAATAAACATTAAAAATTAAAAAAAAAAAAATACCGGTTTCCCGTGCTATTTTAGAAAATCCCAATCAATGCAAAAAAAAAAAAAAAAAATCCACGATGAACAAAAACAGCAAGATTTTAAACAAAGACAGATCGGACCCTGCTCAGCCCAGCCCTGCCTCACATCCAGATCCAGCTCTGGGTTTCCCGGGAGTGACGATTTAGCCCTTCCTAGCACCCTGCCTCTCCTTTCAGCTAAACATTCTCTCCCTGGACCCCAGTTGTGAATGGAGGTGTCTGTCCCCTGTCCCAGATGGGGACTTGGTCTGAGGCAGGAGGTGAGCCTGATTCAACCGAGCCCCGCAGGGGCTTCAGAAGCAGACAAGTGGTTGATAAGAAGTTGGTGACAGAAAGATGTGTCCGCATCCTGACCCTTGGAGCCTGGGAAAGTGACTTTATTCAGAAACAGGGTCTTTATGAATATAATTAGTAATTCAGATGAGGTCTTTAGGGTGGTGGATTGGAACATTTATTTATTTAAAAGTTTATTTATGGGGCATCTGGGTAGCTCAGTCGGTTAAGCCTCTGACTTGGGCTCAGGTCACGATCTCACGGTTCGTGAGTTCGAGCCCCGCGTCGGGCTCTGCGCTGACAGCTTGGAGCCTGGAGCCTGCTTCGGGTTCTGTGTCTCTGTCCCTCTCGCTCTCTGCCCCTCATCTGCTTACAATCTGTCTCTCTCTCTCAAAAATAAACATTAAAAAAATAGTTTATTTATTTATTTTGGGAGAGAAAGAGCAAAAGTGGGGGAGGAGCGAAAAGAGAGGGAGAGAGAATCCCAAGCCGGTCCTGCGCTGTCGAGTGCAGAGTAAGAGAGTCGGGGCTCAAACTCACAACCCAAAACCAAGAGTCAGATGCTCCACCGAGCCCCTGGAATCTTTCTAAGAAGAGGAGACGAGACAAAGACAGAAGAGAGGGTGCCGTGACCGCAGAGGCAGAGATCGGGGTGATGCGGCCGCGAGCCAAGGAATGCCTGGGGCCCCCGGAAGCTGGGAGAGGTGAGGAAGGATCCTCCCCTAGAAGGTCTGGAAGGAGCACAGCCCTGCCGCCACCTTGATTTCGGCCCACTGATGCTGATTTTGCACTTCTGGCCTCCGGGACTGGGAGAGAGTATGTTTCATTACAGGAGCTGCAGGAAGCGAATTCGGTGAGTGAATTTTGGGGACTCCAGCTAGGTGACCAAGCGGGAGGCACTTTACAAACAAAGTTTCCAGCATTCACTGTGTCCCATGGACGAGGGGGTGCCAGGCTTAGCGGTAAATCCAGCACCTGGGCCCTGGATTCCGTGCACTGCCGTTTGCGAGGATGCATCACCCTGGAGCCCAGTTTCTAGACTCGGGCCCCAGGTCCCTTTCTTTTTTTTTTTTTTTTAATTTTTTTTCAACGTTTTTTATTTATTTTTGGGACAGAGAGAGACAGAGCACGAACGGGGGAGGGGCAGAGAGAGAGGGAGACACAGAATCGGAAACAGGCTCCAGGCTCCGAGCCATCAGCCCAGGGCCCGACGCGGGGCTCGAACTCACAGACCGCGAGATCGTGACCCGGCTGAAGTCGGACGCTTAACCGACTGCGCCACCCAGGCGCCCCACCAGGTCCCTTTCTTAAGAACTCCCAGATGCGGGTGTGTTTCAGAGCTCAGCCACTGCACGTGTTAACATTTCTGTGATGATTGCTACGTGCATGGATAGGTCAGGATTTGTGGTTAAGTGAGTCGGACGAACTCAGAAGTTCTCGGGGACGGTGTGGATTCAGGGTGAGGCTCCAGGGGCTCGGGAACCAGCTCTGTGCGGGCACCGGGCCGTGGACACTTACTTGCTCTCTTCATCCAGCAGATAGAAGAGCCCGGTGGGTTTCTTGCTGATCAGATGGATGCAGCCGACGTTATCCGTATAGTCAATGTTGTGCCATGAGATCCCTTCGCTCTGGTATTCCTCCTGCGGGGTTCGGCGGTTAGCTGAGAATGTCACTATCTCATGGCTACGTGCGTGTTTACATAGTACACGTTGTATATACACATACTTACGTATGCGTGTACCTATTTACACATACACATGTAAATAACACAATACACGTTAAGACAGCAATGGAGATCTATTAGTTATTGCAAAAGCACTAGTAACAGGAAACAAGAATGCACGTGTTTAAACATTCATCACACAAGATGCTTAAGACTGCACTTAAAACGTCCCAGGGGGGTCAGTGAACTTTCTCTGTAAAGGGCCGTGGTAACGTGTTAAGCTTTATGAGCTAGACGGGGTCGGTCACGATTCTGCTGTTACAATGTCAAAGAGGCCCCAGGTGATACGTAGCCAAGTGGGTGTGGCCATGTGCCAATAAAGGTTTATTTACAACAACTGGCCGTGGGGCCGGATTCGACCTGTGAGTTACCATTTGCTGGCCTCTGCTGTGGAACTGCAATGTCCAATAATGCGAGTGACCTACGTTAACTTCAAATTTTCTTATAATCACAGTTAAAAACGTAAGGGGAGCCTGGGTGGCTCAGTCGGTTAAGTGTCCGACTTTAGCTCAGGTCATGATCTCACAGTTTGTGGGTTTGAGCCCCGCTTTGGGCTCTGGGCTGACAGCTCAGGGCCTGGAGGGCCTGCTTCGGATTCTGTGTCTCCCGCTCTCTGCCCCTTCCTTGCTCTCTGTCTCTCTCTCTCAAAAATAAATAAACATTAAAAAAAATAAAATAAAAAAAAATGTAAAAAGAAACTGGTGAAGTTAACTTTAAGAATACACTTCATTTAGGGGCGCCTGGGTGGCGCAGTCGGTTAAGCGTCCGACTTCAGCCAGGTCACGATCTCGCGGTCCGTGAGTTCGAGCCCCGCGTCAGGCTCTGGGCTGATGGCTCGGAGCCTGGAGCCTGCTTCCGATTCTGTGTCTCCCTCTCTCTCTGCCCCTCCCCCGGTCATGCTCTGTCTCTCTCTGTCCCAAAAATAAATAAAAAACGTTGAAAAAAACAATTAAAAAAAAAAAAAAGAATACACTTCATTTAGACCCAATATATCCAAACTACGATCCTGTCCACGTGTAAGCAATGTAAAAGATATTGATGAGGCGTTTTGTGTTGATAATCTTTTTCTTCCGCACTACGTGTGTGCAATTGGCAGTGTTTCACTCTTGCCACACGCCTCAATTTGGACCAGCCATATTTCGAGTGCTCAACAGCCAGAAAGAAAGTGTAACAGTAAAATCAGCTAGATATTTATGTAAACCCATCATTCCCACCCCCCCCAGCCCCCCGCCAGAATCATCTGTGTAAAGGATAAATACATGGGTAAAGACGGCTGAGTGTTTGGTAGGGAAGAGACAGGTAAGCCAGACTGACAATATTCTTGACCAAAGCAGATCCTTCCAGGGCCACTGCACTGCTCTCCCATTGAATGGATTTTCGCATCTGAGCCGAGGGATGGTGCAAAATTGCCCCATAGACAAAAATATCCCCAAGGTCTGCCTCATCCAAGGCTGGGCAGGATTTTCCCACACTTTCTCTTTTGCAGAGAAAAATCCCAGGGCTGGTTCCTCCACAAACTGGGCCCCGAGGGAGATCCCGGCTCTGGCTCCTTCTGTCCCCGCCTTGGGCTGCACAGGCAACAAGACGGCCTTTCCTTACCTGTTCCAGTTTGAAAATGTGCTGGTTGAAATAATACTGAAGCTGCTCGTTGGCATAGTTGATGCAGAACTGTTCAAAGCTGTTCCTCTCGAAGTCTTCAAATCCGAATATGTCGAGGACCCCGATGGACAAGCACTGGGAAGACAGAGAAAACGGTTATTACTGGTGCATCCTCCCGTGAAGCGCCCTGTTTGGCTGCGAGGGCTCTGTGCTCGGCCGGACGCTCTGCTGTCGCTGCCTTGGAATCCGTAACATGCGCACAAGGGGCCCCGTGTGTTCGTGGCGCACTGGGCCCTCTGGACTGCACCCCATCGGGTTCCTTGGGCCTGCCCCTCGGAGAAACCTGCCTCTCACCCGATACCACCCAGAGCCGCCTCGGTTCCCGACATCGCAGGCCATCTGCCGAGGCTGTGCGACACTGAGCACGCGGCCTTCCCCGGCCCTGCCTGGTGGAGCAGGCAGGGGTGGGGGCTCTCACCGAGACACATTCTTCCATGTCTTTCTTGTTGAGGAGGGCGTGGTTGATCCGCAGCACGATCCAGTCGAACAGGGCGCTGTACAGGGACTTGGCCATGGAGTCGCGGGCAGTGATGGCCTGTGGGCACGAAGTAGAGAGTGTCATACCTTGATGAGGTGGGCCCCGGGCCGCACCACGCGGAAGTCTGCACTCGCTGGAAAATCCAGGATGTGACAATAAACGCCCAACTCTTCAGACACGCCTCCTGTCACTTTACACACCTCAGTCAGCGTGGACTCCCCGAGGCGAGGCGTGAACTCCCCGAGGCGAGGCGTGAACTATGAAGCCGGCAGCCTAAGGTTTAGCAAAGGCTGTCTCTCCAGCAGCCTGGGGACTAAGGATGTAACAAAGGCTCAGGGAGGGCGCCCGGCCTGCCCGTGGGGACAACCAGCCAAGAGGCCAAACTGGGCTTAACTCCAGGTCCCCTGCGGTTCTGGGAGCATCATGGGGATGCCATCGTGTGCATAAAAGCAGTAATGCCTTTTAAATTAAAAAAAAAAAAAAAAGGGGCGCCCGGGTGGCTCCGTCGGTTGAGCGTCGGACTGCGGCTCAGGTCATGATCTCACAGTTTGTGAGTTCGAGCCCCGCGTCGGGCTCTGTGCTGACCGCTTGGAGCCTGGAGCCTGCTTCGGATTCTGTGTCTCCCTCTCTCTCTGCCCCATCCCCACTCATGCTCTGTCTCTCTCTGTCTTAAAAATAAGTAAAACATTAAAAAAAAAAAAAAGGTTTATTGAGGTCTAATTTGCATACGAGAAATAAGAAATTCCTTCTCTGTATGTACTCACATCTAAGTTGCGACAGATGTACCTGGCTGCAATCAAGATGTACAACACATGGCTTTCCTGGGTGGTTGTGGAAATGGGGCCACGAGGCCCACGCCTGGCACCTTGCCCTTGGCGTTGAGCCCCTAAGGGCTAGCGGCGCCGCTGGGGTCTCGGGTGTCCTGTAGCAACTTTCACATAACATCGCAGGGTACCTTTGCCCGTGGGGGCTCAGAATGTCCACGGTGCCTGTTTAAGATGCCCACGTGGCCTCCACCACCAACTAAAAATCCCCCCAGTGGCTAGGTACTTTCCTGCGGCCATCCAAGCGGCAGGTCCCATCGCTCTTGACATGTAAAAATGCAAGAAAAACACATTGCCGGGAAGATATCTTGGCTGGGGCAAAGGCCAGAGAGAGAGGTGCCTTATCAAGATTTAGGGACCCATGTAATGGTTGTAAAAGTCATGCTCTAGCCTGGGGGTGGGGGGGTCAACTATCTTAAATGCTGGCTAGAAGGTCAGCAGTTTCCGATAGGAGGGCCAGACGGTCTGTGTTGTGATGGCCCAGCGCGGCCCGTGCAGTAGGAAAGCAGCACCGAAACAAATGGGTGCGGCTGTGTGCCCCTGAAACTTTATTTACAAAAGCAGGCGGTGGGCTGGATTTGGCCTGCGGGCTGCAGGTGGCCGTCCTCTGCTAGTGAAAACCAGCATGGGAACACCAAGACAAACACGTGCTTCAGATCGTGTGTCTCCCTCTCTCTCTGCCCCTCCTGTGGTCATGCTCTCTCTCACTCTTTCAAAAATAAATAAAAACATTCAAAAAATTTTAGAGAGAGAGAAGGAGACCATGTGTGCAAGCAGGGGGGAGGGGCAGAGGGAGGGAGAGAGAGAGAGAGAGAGAGAGAGGGAATCTCAAGCAGGCTCCATCGTCAGCGCGAAGGCTGATGCGGGGCTCGATCCCAAGACCCCAGGACCGTAACTTGAGCTGAAGTCGAGAGGCAGATGCTCAACCAACGGAGCCACCTCCTCTGCCACTTTAAACATCGGAAAAAGACTATCCAGGCTGGCTGTTTCCAAAGCCCCCACCCTAAGTCATGGTTTGGGGCCTGGTGCCCCGTGAGAGCCCAGGGTGGCGCTCACCTCGCTGAGACTGTAGGGAAGGATGAGTTTGTCATTGGCCGTCACGGTTTTTCTTTTGGTCAGAACCTCCACCAGGATTTCTCGCTTCACCTGTTTCGAAGTCCAGGAGGGAGAGAAAGGGACGGGGGATAGAGGGCTTGTTGGGCAGGTCCTCCTGTCACCGAGGAAGGTGAGAGAAGGACCCCCAGCAGCTGTACCGAAAGCGTGCCTACGCCCACCCTGTGCTGTGTGCTATGCTCGCTGGGTTTCAGAACCGTTACACCCACAGGCTCGATGGCCCTGGGAGTATGGTCACACGGGCCCAGGTGTCACTGCGGGCCCGTGTGCAGCCTGCCAACCTGCATTTATAGATGTCGCTGGAAGGCGTGGGCTCCTGGTCTGTTCCCTCCAGAGGACAGCAGCCCCCTCCACAAGCTAGAGGCGGGGGGTTGAGTGCCGGTGGATAAGGGACCGGCAGGTCCAATGAGAAAACGACCTTGCTGATCAAAGTATGGCTTTAAAGGGCCTTTCACAAGGGGGGCTGAGGGGGGAGGCAGCCATGCCCAGGAGGCAGTCCTTTAAAAATAAAGAAGGGATGCCCTTGAGGGCATTACGCTGAGTGAAATAAATCACACAGAGCAAAATGAGTACCGTATGATCTCACTTGTATGTGGAATCTAAAAAAAAAAACAAAATCGGGCGCCTGGGTGGCGCAGTCGGTTGAGCGTCCGACTTCAGCCGGGTCACGATCTCGCGGTCCGTGACTTCGAGCCCCGCGTCGGGCTCTGGGCTGATGGCTCGGAGCCTGGAGCCTGTTTCCGATTCTGTGTCTCCCTCTCTCTCTGCCCCTCCCCCGTTCATGCTCTGTCTCTCTCTGTCCCAAAAATAAATAGAAAACGTTGAAAAAAAATTTAAAAAAAAAAAAAAAAAAAAAAAAAAAAGCAAAACACACACCAAAAAAACCCCCCAAACTGTAATGATGTGTGGTGACAGATGTTAACGAGACTTATTGTGGTAATCATTTTGCAATACATACAAATAGCGGATCATTATGTTGCAACCTGAAACTAACGTGATACTTCACTTAAAGAGAGAGAGAGAAAAACAGAAACGAGGAAGAGGCTTTGTACAGATGGCGGGGAGGAAGCAGGCGGACAAGCCCTGGCTCACAGAAGCGCAGCCACCACGGCCGAGCCCAGCAAGCAGTACCTTCAGGAGCTGTGACAGCGTGTCCAGCACCTCGGGGGGCCCGACCTCCAGACCTTCGTCTCGGCCCGTGGCTCTCTTCTTGTACGTGACATTGCCCAGGTACAGGATGGCAGAGAGGACGGAAAAAATCCTGGGGGAGCAAAGGAGCCTGGGTTGGGGACATCTCCAGAGTCGTAAGACGACAGAAGCTTCCAGCCAATTGGGCTGAATTCGTAAAACCAGCCAGGTCTGGTCAGAATATACGAAGTTTAAAAAAAAAACAAAACACGTCCAATCTCATGGTCAGGGACCCTTTGTGGAATGTACGTGACTTCGGAGGCAGATGGCACACCTCCCCCCCCCCCCCCCCGTGGGGGGGGGGGGTTGGTTACAAACTTTTTGTATGGAGGCCTAACATGCATGAAAAAAAAAAAAAAAACTCCAAAAACTACATCACCATGCATAAAGAACAGGCAAAGAAAGCAAACAACTCTCAAGCGCAGAGCTTGATGAACTGTCGCAAAATATACGCAGCCCTGTAACTAGCACTCAGAGCAAGAAACAGAATATTCCAGGCACTGGAACCCACCCCAGGCCCTGCAGAGGAACTGCTGTCCTCGTAGCGAACGCTGTCCGTGAACTGGATGTCACGGACATGACATGAACGGAACGGACGTTCCGTCCGTGAACGGATATGTACTTGTATCCGGCCTGTCACTGGAACACTGTGGTGGGGGGGGGGGAAGGGGGGGACAACGCATGTTACCGCGTATAGATCTGGCTTGTACATTCTTAGCATCTCAGCCTTGGCACTGCTGATGTGCGCGACCACATCATTCTTGGCTGCGGAGGGCTGTCCCCTGCACCGCGGGGTGCCTCCGCCTACAAGATGCTGGTACAGCATTGTCCCTCCTCCCCCACCCCTACACAGTGCAATAACCAAAAATGTCTCCAGATACGGCGCCCTGGGAGAAGACCACTGCTGTGTCTGGAGTCTGGAGGTCCGCAATCTACGGTCCGTTATCGTCCGGCCTCTGAGCTAAGAATGGTTAAGTTTTTAAGAGTATGGTTAAGAAGCTAAACACAACGCAGAGAAGAACGTGTAACAGGGACCGTCTGGCCCTCAAAATGGAAAATTTTACTATCTGACCCTTGACGGAAAGTTTGCCAACCCCTGCACCATATATAGCTGTTTATTTAATCTCCTGCTGGTGGGCATTTGTGTGTGTGTGTGTGTGTGTGTGTGTGTGTGTGTGGCGGGGGGGGGTTGGAATTCAATCTTTTCGGCTGTTAATAACGAGGCTGTCGTGTGCGTGTCTTTGAGCACACGTGCACATTTAGTTGTGCACACACAGCTCTGATAGGGCCTGCAAACCCTTTTCCAAAGTGGCTGGCCTGACGTGTGCCCTTCCAGAAGCGTGCAAGTGCTCCCGCTGGGTCTGGCCATCGGGCAGGTGTGGAGAAGGCCCCGTGTGGCTTCCAAAAACAATCAAAAAAAATTTTTAATTGTGGTAAAAATACACGGCAGGGAACATTCAGGACCTTAACCACGTTTAAGCGTTAAGCACATCTGCGTGGTCTTGTGTCTCCCAACGACTAATGATGAGCGAGCCCCTCTCCTCCTGTGCTCATCATCACCAGGCAGCCCTCCTTAGTGCCTTAGTTCCTGCTGGGCCATCAGTCAGCTCTCAGAAAGTGCCCGGTAAGGGGCGGGGGGGGGGGTGGGGGGGGTGGGGGGTGTCCGCCGGCCGGCCCGCCCACTTACTGCTTCTTGGTGGCAGGGAGGAAGCCCACCATCTCCATGGCCTGCTTGAGTCTTTCAAAGTCATGCTTCAGGTCTTCTCCATCTTCGATCTTCAAGTTATGCTGGAAAACAGTCAGTGGCACGCTGGGTATTTCTGGGCCGGTGAGGGTGGCGTGCAAGAAGGATTTTGGCTGGAACCGAGGGGGCAGGGCTCGGGACACGGGGGATGAATGGGCCCCTTTATGCCGCCTCCCTCTGGGCCGCCTCGGAGTCTGCTCGGAGGCCCAGCGAGGCCCAGGCAGACAGCCTCTGACCGCCCGGTGGCGCGTAAACAGCCCGTGGGGAACAGAGGCAGCGTTTGTGGCCGGGGCTCGGGGCTGTTTACCTGGTTGAGGTAGAAATAATCTTCAGGCTGCTTGAGCTGAAATTCTTGACGCTCTTCCTCGCTGACCCCAAGTAACAAGTAATAAAACACGTGGTAGTTCCTGTGGGTCCGAATGGGGAGGAAAAATGCGTTTTGGGGGGCCAAGCAGCAGTTACGCTTTAAGCCGCTACTAATACCGTTTATGGGGAGGAGGGCGCCTCGAATACGTACAAATTTGAGACAATACGTCGATTCCCGTTACGTCTTGAGAAGAAAATGAAGCTGTGAGCTTTGCCAGTGACTACGTTTCTGGGGCTGGGGGGCGGGGGCGTTACTCTGGGGAAAAGCCCGGAGAACGCACAAAAATAAGGGCAAAAGGTGGCTTTCAGGAGAAAGGAGTGCAAAGCTCGCGGCCACAGAGCAGCTCACTCCAGGGGGACGGGCCGCTGCCTCCCGTGGGGCCAAGCCACCTGCTTCTCTCCTTTGTGCGGGAAGAAGGCAGATACGGCGGGTCACTGAGAAAATTTCCTCTTACCTCTCGTCCTTCTCTTGAGAGACGAGGCGAGACTTTTCCAGCAGGTATTTTTCCACCACAGCCCTGTCGTTAAAAGGAAAAAAAAAAAAAAAAAAATGAAGGGAGAAAATGTTACCTTTTGATACGCTTTTCTGGAAGGAACGGGTGTCGTCTGTTACACCATCAGGATGCCAGCTGTGGACTAACTTCCTTTGACCCAAGGTAAACCATGGGCACCTAAATCACCTCTAGAAATACGATCAGCCTATGGGCGCCCGGATGGCTCAGGTGTCTGACTCTTGTCAGGTCGTGATCCCAGGGTTGTGGGGTGGAGCCCCTCATTGGGCTCTGCACTGAGCGTGGAGCCTGCTTGGGATTCTCTCTCTCTCCGCCCCTTTCTTCCTTGTGTGTGCACACATGCGTGTGCTCTCTCTTAAACATTAAAAAAAGAGAGATTCTCTCTCCGCCCCTCCCCTCCGAAAAAAAAAAAATCTAACCATAAGATGCTAACAGGTTCGTTTTCTACTTTTTCTACAGCTTTATTACCGATACAGACTGCGCGTGCTTCAACCGGGTGATTTTTGACTGGATCCTTCCATAATCTACACATTTTCTTTCGAGAGCTTTACCAGCGGTCCCTGATGTACGACAAGCTAAAAGCGTGTGAACTGGTGACTGGTGGTGACACCTGTGTGCCCGCCACCATGACCAAGCTTCCTGGGCCTTGGTCATCCCTCCCTGCCTCCCACCCCACCCCGAAACAGCCACCGATCGGCTCCGCTATAGATTAGTTTGCATTTTCTAGAATCTGAAAGAAATACGAGCACTTGGTATATGTACTGTGTCTGCCTTGTCACCTCGGCCCAACGATTCTAGGATTCAGCCACATGGGGGCATGTACCAGCACTCCATTCCTTCTTATGGCTGGACCCGCCACATTGCGTCGGCCTGTTCATCAGCCGAGGGACCTTTGAATGTTTGCTGTGTGGCCCTAGGGCAGGGGCCAGGGACCTCTGCTGCCATACTCTGAATGCTGACAGCAGTAATGGCGAATTTTCCTTCAGCATCTTTCTTTTCTGTTCATTTATTTACTTATTTCGAGGAGACAGAGAAAGTGCAGGCGCGAGTGGGGGGAGAGGCAGAGAGAGAGAGGAGAGAGAGAATTCCAAGCAGGCTCTGAGCTGTCAGCGAAAAGCCTGATGCGGGGCTCGAACTCATGAACCGTGAGATCGTGACCTGAGCCGAAGTCAGACGCTCAACTGACTGAGCCACCCACAAACCCCAGTGTCTACTACTTTCTAAGCACTGGTTTGCAAGGATTAGGTGCCCTGAATCCTTCCGCCCTGGGGGCGGGCACTGTGGCTTCCACTGATAGATGAGGTACTAAAAACTGAAGAGGCCACATGTTGCCTGGGACTCCACAGGAGGGAAGTGGCCTGGAGGGGACCCAAGCCTGCATTGGCCCTGCTCCCTGCACACTGTCTGGGGCCAGAGGGGCTGGTCTTTCACGGGTTCCACCATCACCACGGGTGGGAGCTGGAGGGCTATGCAGGCAACCCTTGTTTGAGCCTCTTGTGTTTTTAATTTTCTTTTTTTTTTTTTAATGTTTTATTTATTTATTTTTTTTTTTAAAGAGAAACAGAGATAGAGCATGAGCAGCGGAAGGGCGGAGAGAGAAGGAGACACAGAATCGGAAGCAGGCTCCAGGGTCCGAGCTGTCGGCACAGAGCCTGACGCGGGGCTCGAACTCACGAACTGTGAGATCATGACCGGAGCTGAAGTCCGATGCTCAACCGACTGAGACACCTAGGAGCCCCGGAGCCCACTGTGTTTTACAGGAGAGGCAGCTGGTGGCCGAGGGGTGGCAGGGTGGGGGGGGGGGGGCAGCACCGGGCCTCTGATCCAGGGCTTTCTGGAGGCCACCTGCCTCTCTCTTCAGGACAACAGTCTTCTGTCTGCAGCCTTGCCTGGGACACATGCACACAAAACATGCACGGGTGGGGTTCCACGGGCTCAGCCTGTGTCCTCTCTTCTTTCAAGCCCATGTTTTTTCTATTTCTTGCCCCAGCTAGTAACTATTTTAGTTATCGGCGGTTTGTTCTCCTGGGGAGGGAGGCTGCATCTGGTTCTAGAATCAGACTCCTGTTTGAATCTACCCCTGTGGCCAATTCCCTGTGCTGTGTCAGCGTAAGGAGAGGACAGTGACCCTTCACTGGCACTGAGTTGTCATTTGACGATGACAGCCCCTTCCCTTTCCTGATCATTTTTGAGGCCCCAGGCCCCTATGGCGGGTTTGTAGGGGGCCAGCGATCCCCCGACACGGAGCCACTGAACCCACAGGAAGAGGCCTTGCAGATTGGGGAACTGGAAGAAGCCTTGGACTGTCCCTGACCCTTAGCCTCCATAGGAAATGGCACTGAGAAGTGTCACCTCCCCAAAAGCAGAACCGGGTCTGGGCCTGCTCTTCTCCAGCTGGCCATGGCCACTCCCCGGACAGGAAGTGCACCTCCTCCTTGGAGCGTGGGCAGGCCATGGTCATGGGCCGAGGTGGGACTTCCTCTCCTGAATCTGAGGCCACACATATGACTTTCAGAAGTTGGTCTCTAAGATCCTGCCACCGAGGCCTCTGGCCCTGAGCTTGACGGGAGGCTGTGGCAGGAAGAGCAGGCTGTACCAGTTAGCGGAGGGCCAGCCCTTGCTGGCGTACTGGGTCGCGAACGGTGGCCCCCAGAAGCAATGTCCAAGTGGACATTGAATGTCCTGTGAATGTCACCTTATTTGGAAAAAGGGTCTTTGGAGATGCAATTAAGGGAAGGATCTGGAGATACGATCATCCTCCATGATCAGGGTGAACCCTGAATCCAAGGACAAATGTCCTGAAAGGTAGAAGAGAATCACCGAGAGACACAGAGGAGAAGGCCACGTGATGCCACGTGGAAGCAGAGATTGGGGTAATGTGGCCACAAGCCAAGGCAGGCCTGGGGTCACCAGAAGCTGCAAGAGGGGTATGAAGAACCCTCTCCCGTGGCCTCCGGAGGGAGCGCTGTCCTGCCTACGTCTTGATTTCTGTATCTTCAGGGCTAGGAGACAACAGACTCCTGTTTTTCTGAGCCCCCGGTTCGTGGCACTTTGTTAAGGCGGCCCCAGGACACCAAACACAGGCCACACAGAGGAGTGAGCTGGGAGCAAGGGCTCTAGTGTCTGGCCCACGGCTGCAGAGCCAGTCCGGGACCCAGGAAAACATGAGGCAGCCTTCTGGCGTCTCTGGTCCCCTGACGGAGCCCCCAGGACTGTAGACAAGGTATAATTCTGGGCATCTCTGGCTGGTCAGTTGCCCTGCAACGTGGGTGGGTGGCGGTGCCCGTGGAGGGGCCCAGCAGTGCTGGGCGGGGGGACCACTGGATGGTCTGTGGGGGGGGGGCTGAGGAGCCAGAAGAGAAGTGTCATTACTGGGGGGTCCCTCACCCATACCACCGCCCCCTGGAGCCAGTGGGAAAAAGGAAAGAAGCCAGAGGCTGAAGGACTCGGGAAAACAACATTCCTGCTTGTGTCTTGAAAACGAGCTGGCATTTGAAACGATCATCAGTCAGGTTAGAGGGACAGAAGAACCTATATAATTTGGACGCTATCCCCGGGCCCTGCCACTTGAGGACTTCTCCATTCCCGAAATGCCGGAGCCTTCTCTAGGCCTCTAGTCCTGCTGCTTAGCTCTCCCCACATCGAACATCTGGGGCTTCTCACCCCGCTGCTCAGAGCATCACCTGGAACGGGTGTAAATTTGCCGCCACTGTAGACCCTCACATCAGTATGTGGAAGCAGAGGGGCGCCTGGGGGGCTCAGTCGGTTGAGCATCCGACTTTGGCTCGGGGCACGATCTTGAGGTTGACGAGTTCGAGCCCCGCGTCAGGCTCCGTGCTGACGGCTCGGAGCCTGGAGCCTGCTTCGGATTCTGTGTCTCCCTCTCTCTCTGTCCCTCCCCCGCTCATGCTCTGTCTCTCTCTGTCTCAAAAATAAATAAACATTAAAAAAAAATTAAAAAAAAAAGAATGTGGAAGCAGGGAGGATCCCTTTGAATAACCTTGGATTGTGCCAAGATGCCTTTTTTTTTTTTTTTTTTTTTTTTTTTTTTTTTAACTTCGAGAGAGCTTTATTGGCAAGGGCGCCTGTGTGGCTCAGTCAGTGAAGCGTCCAACTTTGGCTCAGGTCATGATCTCACGGTTCGTGAGTTCAAGTCCCACATTGGGCTCTCTGTCAGTGCAGAGCTCACTTCGGATCCGCTGTCCGTCCCCCTCTCTCTGCCCTGCCCTTGCTTGCTCTCTCTCTCTCTCTCTCTCAAAAATAAAATTAAAAAAAAGAGTTTTATTGGCCCATAAGACCTTTGCATAGTAAAAAATACCCAAAACACTGTGTAGTATTCAATCACAATTACGTTTTAACCAACTGCAACTACCCAGAATGCTTTTTTTTTTTCAGAATATATACTTAAAAAAAAATTTTTTTTTTAACATTTATTCATTTTTGAGAGACACAGAGAAACAGAGTGTGAGCAGGGGTGGGGCAGAGAGAGAGAGGGGGACACAGAATCTGAAGCAGGCTCCAGGCTCCGAGCTATCAGCACAGAGCCGGACGCAGGGCGCAAACCCATGAACTCTGAGATCGTGACATGAGCCCCCCAGGCGCCCCCAGAATGTATACTTTTTAAACACGAAATCCTTCAGAATGGAATTCTTTTTTTTTTTTTTTTAAATTTTTTTTTTCAACTTTTTTTTTTAATTTTTTTTTTTTTTTTTTTTTTTTTGGGACAGAGAGAGACAGAGCATGAACGGGGGAGGGGCAGAGAGAGAGGGAGACACAGAATCGGAAACAGGCTCCAGGCTCCGAGCCATCGGCCCAGAGCCTGACGCGGGGCTCGAACTCACGGACCGCGAGATCGTGACCTGGCTGAAGTCGGACGCTTAACCGACTGCGCCACCCAGGCGCCCCCAGAATGGAATTCTTAAATGACATGGCTTAAGTACTATGACAAAACAGATAATTCCTTATCACGTTAATTCGCTGCACACAACTGCCAGATATTTTCATAAGCATAACTGCTACACAGAGTGTAAATGAGCACGATTTCAACGTTACACATATAGCTCAGGTAACCATGCCTCCAGAACTCACATTTTTGGCACAAAATGCTGGTCTGTTTTAACTTCCACCAGGCAATCAAGTTCACAGCCCAGTTACCACCTACCCACTCACCCATCTACCTGATCCATCCATCCATCCATGAATCCATCAACCTACGAACTCGGCCACCTATGAATTTATCCATCTAGCGATGAGCCTATCCACCTCTCCACCTCCCCAATCCATGAATCTATCCATCCAAGCATCCATCCATCCATCCATCCATCCATCCATCCATCCATCCATCGCCCATCCAATGAATCCATCCACCCACCCATGAATCTATGCATCTATCCATTCACCCACATACCCAAGAATCTATCCATCTATCCATCTACCCGCACACCCATGGATCAATCCATGAATCTATCTCCCCTTCCTCCCTCCCTCCCGTCTAGCCATCTACCCACCCTTGAGTACTTCCCTGGACAACCGCTTCAACTTGCTACCCAGCATTACGTCTTTTCCGTCTTCTCCTGGCTAAAGGGGCACACGTTTGGCAAACTCCGCGGTCCGCATCAGCTTTGCCTGTGGTTATCTCCAGAGCCACCAAATTCAAAACCTCATCGAGACCAAGACATAGCTTGGCGTGTCCTTGCCAGTTCTTGGCAGACTAGCACCTTCAGGTCATCGTACTTGCTTCTTGGGCACCGGGGCCCATGCTCCATGACTGGGGGACAGAGGTCCCGCCCCTCCTGCACCTACACTTCCCACCCTGACCCACAGTTCAGATCTTCACATCAATGACTTCAGAAAAAAAAAAAAAAAATCACATTTGCGTCTCCGTACGATCCACACCTGTCTGCACGGCCGTAGTGTCAACAGTGCGCTCCCAGGCTGGCTCTTCCTTACAGGGATGCCCCAGGACCCCAGACCAAGGCTGCTGGTACACAGCTAGATGCCTACCAACTCACCCTCTCACGATGCCACTCTCCAGGTAGTTGACTTGGATGAATTTCCCAAATCGACTGGAATTGTTGTTGTGGGCTGTTTTGGCATTCCCAAAAGCCTGTGAGGAAAACGGAAGCAGGTTTTCAGATCACGAGGAGGAAATGTCTACACGCGCCTCGGCCTGGAGCCTCGGAGGTCCCCCTGGGCGCCGTGGACGCTCATTTGGCTGAAGTCACCCGGCGGCCCGAGAACTGGAGAACCCGAAGGTGTGAGGCCCAGGTGGGCTCCACCATACTTAACGCTTTATCTCCGGGTTTGGGTTGGGTGAGGGGGGTGCAAGTGTTAAGTCTCGGACGTGAAAAAGGCCAATCAGCGGCATCCTTATATTGTTTTTATTTTTTTATTTTTTTTCTTTAAAAAATTTTTTTTTTCAACGTTTTTTATTTATTTTTGGGACAGAGAGAGACAGAGCATGAACGGGGGAGGGGCAGAGAGACAGAGGGAGACACAGAATCGGAAGCAGGCTCCAGGCTCCGAGCCGTCAGCCCAGAGCCCGACGCGGGGCTCGAACTCACGGACCGCGAGATAGTGACCTGAGCCGAAGTCGGATGCTTAACCGACCGCGCCACCCAGGCGCCCCAGCGGCATCCTTTTAAAGTTACAATTGTTCATACGGTGAACTCTGGCCCGTGGGCTAAATCCAGTCCGCTGCTTATTTTTGTACTGCCTGTGAGCCAAGAGTGGTTTTTACATTTGTAAGTCATTAAAAAAAAAAAAAAAAAAAAAACCCAAGAAGAATATTATTTCCTGACACATGAAAATTCTATTCACATTTTCGTGTCTGTAAATGAAGTTTCATTGGTGGATAGCCAGGTCCGCTCATTTATGGATCTTTCATGGCTGCTTCTATACCGTTAACAGCAGAGTAGCCGTGAGAGAGACCTGTGGGCCGGCAAAGCTGAAAATATTTACTATTTGGCCCTTTCTGAAAGGAGGTTGCTGGGCCCTGAGCTGAGATGGGCTCTGGGCTCCAGAAGAATATGAGGCTGGGTAGGAGGAAGCAGATGTGGAGACACGTCCCGTCCTGGAGGGGGTTCTGTAATTCTGTGGGATGGCAAGCCAGTTCACGGCAAATTTTTTCGAAGTTTATTTCTTTTGAGAGAGAGAGAGAGCAGGCAGACACAGTGGAGGGGGAAGGGGAGACAGACGCAACCCCGAGCAGGCTCCGCACTGTCAGCGCAGAGACCGACTTGGGGCTCGAACTCATGAACCGTCAGCCAAAATCGAGAGTCGGTCACTTAACCGACGGAGCCACCCACGCGCCCTGGCAAGCGTTTTGACTGGAGTAAACCTGGCATAACATAAACTTAACCGTTTTAAAATAAGCAATTCAGTGGCATTTAGTACGTTCCCCGTGTTGTGTAACTGTCACCTCTGTCTCATTCCAGAACATTTCCATCACCCCAAAAGGAGACCCCATCCCCATTAGAACTCACTTCCCACCCGCCCTCCTGCCTCCTCCAGCACCCAACAGCCATCAATCTGCTTTCTGCCTCTATGGAATTGCCTGTTCAGGACATTTCACCTAGGTGGGAGCATACATTATGTGGCTTTTTTGTCTGGTGTCCCTCACTCCGCATGATGCTTTTGGGGTTCATTCTCATTGTGGCACGAATCAGGGCTTTATTTCCAATACATAGAGGAAAGTATGAATAGTGCATGGAGTCTGTGACTCAGTGGGGTCCCCCTGGAGCCTCCTAAGGGTCCACCACCCAGATTAAGACAAAGCACACACCCTGCCCAGGTTTTTGGGGTGCCCCCCTTTCCATGAGGTATCCAACAGCCCCAAGGGGTGAACAGGCAGGGGGAACATATGATAAAACCTTGGGGGAACGCAGGGCAGGGAAGAAGAAGGTGCTGGGGGGGGGTGTTCCCTATTTTCAGGGAGAAAGACACTGGCAGAGGTGGGGGCCACGGGGCTGGGCAGATGAGGAGAGAAAGGCAGAACTGGTCATGGAGACTGGCGCTCAGCTGTCCAAGCCCTTGTGTCTCCAGGCGCCAAAGAAGGGGTGACATGGGGTGGGGTGATGCCCCACTCACACACAGAAAGGGAAGCCTGGTGGCCACAAGGAGGGTGTCAGGCCAACAATGTTCCAGTTCGAGAAGGCTGAGCTGTGTGGAAGGCTGGGAAGGTGGGAGGGCAGCGGGAAGGAAGTGGCAAGGCCACTGTCAAGGTCTGCAGGGGTTTGGGGGCTGAGTGTAGGTGTGTGAGGGTCCGGTGGGCCAGAGGGATGAGGGCAGGGCAGGGCAGGGAGAGGTGGAGAGGCTCGCAGGGGACTCAGGGACCGGGAGACGTGCCCACACAGAGAGCAAGCAGGATTTTCTTAAAGGCTTCATTCTGCAGAGAAATGGATGTAGCAGATCCCCAATCAGAGCTTCTGGTGTCGCGATGTGAAGGCCCCACGAAGAAGCGTCTGCCGGGACACTTCCTTTGAGAACGGCTCCAATCAGCAGAGCCCGGAACCAGGACAGCGGCACCGGGCTGTCAGGTGCCTGGCAGATGGGGATCACAGGACAAGCAACTTCCTGCCCCACTGCCCCAGGGGCTCCAGACCCCAAGAATGGGCCCTGCTGAAAGACCTGAGGCCAAGTCACCCAGCAGGAGAAGAACAATGAAGGAGGTGCCCCAGGGAGGCAACCTGGCCCAGTACTGGAAATGGGGGCTCTGCTCGGGGCAGGGGTGGCGGCTGGGCACTTTTGGGGTTGGGGGGCTCCCCACAGCCTCATGGAGGCAGAACCCAGTCTGAGGAGGCACTTTCCCAAGTCAGCGGCCACAGGGGCCCCTTCTTGTCTTCACAAATGCTTCCTTAGGACGTGTCCATTGGCTGGGTTTTGAAAGTCTTCGAAGAGCTGAGTTAAACACATGGGCTCTTCAGCCAGTGGGAATGACCAGGTCCTGACGTGTGACTGAACTACCAGCCCAGTGGCTGGGTGACAACAGCCTGGGACCAGGTCTGGGACTGCCTGCTCTCCCAAGTGTCTGTGGAACCCAGCGCAGGGTCCCCAGCCTCGGCACTGCTGATCCTCGGGGCTGGATCCTTCTCAGCGGTGGGACCGTCCGTGTGCTGTTGGGTCCTGAGCAGCGTCCTTGGCCTCCACCTGCCAGAGGCCAGCAGCATCGGCGACAACCAAAAATGTCCCCAGAGCTGGCTGAACTGTCGGGTAGCCCTGCTATATACAGAGGGAGGTATGACGGGTCTGCAAGGCTGGGTGGTCGAGGGCTCTGCGGGCCCTTCATCCCGTCCTGAGGGTCCCCACATGCACTGCAGGCCTGTGGAGTCCTGTGAGGAAGCAAACTGTCTTTCTAGGTTGAATCCCTCGCTCCCCCCAAGTTCGGCCTTGGAATCGTGTTTTGTTTGTTTGTTTGGAATAAAGCCTGTAGACTCCACAAGTTCTGCTCTGGAAATCAGCGGGCAGTGGGTCCGCTGCCTCCCTTCGTCCCTTACGAGACCCCGCGGGGTGGCATCGGAGCGGAGGACGGGCCAGGGCCCTCCCCCTGTGCCAAACGAAAATAAACTCGGTGAGCAAGCCCTCCTGCCTAACTACGAGCAGATGGGGAAGCGACGCCCGAGCCCGTGTGGGCTCCTTCCCCGGGGGACCAGGCCTCTTTCTGTGCTGCGGCCCCTGTAGTCGGGGCCCCGCTATAGAAGCTCACCAACAATGTGCACGCACAGCCCAAGAGCCTACAGCCGTCCCCCTTTTGAACTCGGGACAAGTCTCTGTGGGATTTCTAAGGAAACAGGGCTGGCGTCCTGGGGACCGCAAGAGGGAAAGTCTTCGGGATGTGAGGGCCCACCAGCCCCGTGCAGCCCAGGCTTTGGTGTGGGGGTGGGGGGGTGGGCAGTGACCTCATGTGTCTGGTATGCGGTCTCAGAACACTGCGACTTTTCAAAGCCAGTCTAAAAATATCCGGTTGCTGCTATTATACGTCCGAGGAGGAGGAAATGCCGGCCTGGCGCGCGCGGCCAGGGGAACTAACTATTATGTAGCTGCTCTGGGGGCTGGACCGGTGCAAGCACGGGCTCAGAGCGCAAGACGGCACAAGGGAGGACAGGTGTGCACGGTGGTCATGTGGGGCCTGGGCTGGATGGTGGGGGGGGGGGAGGAAGCTGGATCAGGGTGCCAGCAATGATGCGATGTGATCTGGCATGGGGGCTGCGGAGGCCACATGCTAATGCTGCCTTCCCACCAGGCCAGAAGACCCACAGCGCTGGCAAAATGCTATGGGAGAACAGGCCTGTCCTTTCCTGGACACATTTTCCACCCCCCTCCTTATATAACATAAAAGTACACATCTCTAATACAAGTTGCACACTTTGGGAAGAAAAAAAAAAAAATGGAAGGAATCCTGATAGAAGAAGAAACCCATTAAGAGATGACTCTGTAATTTAAAATTCTCCAGGCACGGTTTTTAGGTCACACTAACAAAGGAGCAGCACCCCCGCCTTCCTTCTGATGGGGCAGATGACACCTGTGCCTACGGGGGGGCACGGTGTGCCCACCAGGCGCCCCACCCCCACCCCCCACCCCGCCAAGGATGCCAAGAGCTGGAGGCCATCTGATTTTCTTCCAACTGTCCTGATCTTTGAGGTTCCTCTTTTGGGAAATTCAAAAAGGTTTCTTAATTTGGAGATATCGAGGCAGAGCCTCTCACTTAGGCAGAAATTTTAGAAGATACCTTTTCTATTGAAACAGGATGCCTCTGCTCCTGGCTGAGACGCGTGGTAAACATTTTAGGAAGGATGGTGATAGGATCACAGAACGACCCCGTGGGGAGTCCAGTCCCACGCCAGGCGCGATTGGAGCTTCTGGCTCTTTCTTCTGCTCTAAGAGACACCTGTGCCAACCCCCATTTCAGAAGAGGAAACCGAGGCACAGAGAGGCCTGCCGACCTCCCCGAAGTCTGAGAGCAGGCAGGAGGTGCACGTGACCCTGGGTTGGAACCCAGTGTCCTCGTTCCCAGGCCGTGCCCCATGCATTGGCCCCCTCAGTCCCCACAGCCTGGGCTCCTTCTTCAGACCTATTGTTGGTGCCTGCCTGTTCCAGCTGAGGCCGCTCCCCCTGGGCCTGGTGAGCAGGCAGGTGGATTCCCGAGCCCCTTCTGAGCTTACAACTCTGGTCTCTTGTGCATCCCGCACAAAAACCAAACAAGTCTCGATGGACCGTATCAGGAAAACACTGTTTTACTTTCAGATTTCAAAACCTAAAAGCCCCATGCGATGAGCTCATGAAGGCAAACGCACTTGCCTACCTCCCGTATTGACAGGTGAGCCCCAAGGAGGGATTTCCCCTGTTGAGAAGTCCCCCAGGATCCCTGCCTGGGGTGGCTGTCCCTCCAGCCAGGCTGAGGTGGCCCAACCCAAGATAACTCTGCTGCTCCCAGATTTACTTGTGGCCATTCTTTCTCAGCGGAAAGTTCTAGCTTACTCTAATGGCTTTGTCTTAGTTGCGGGGTTGGCCTTCTCTGTTCTCCTGATCTTCTAGCCACAGGGACCTCACTTCCCAAGTGTTTGTGAGGCTTTGCACATAAGCTCTCATTCACTCATTCGTTCACCCATCGATCCACTTGACAATTTGTTGACTGGCTGCTGTGTGCCTGGAACTGTTCTAGCTTCAGAGAGCACCCTCCGTGATGGGGGTCTCAAGGGGATGCCTGCACGTCCGTGGATCGGGTGTCACCATTTCTAGGAGCCCCCCGATCCGCCCAAGCAGGGTGGGCTGCCCACCGCCTTTTGTGGCCTTCCTGCTGCCCCTCCCTCTGCAATGCCACCTCTGGGTGAAGCCTCCGTCCCTGCCTCAGACCACGAGCCACACAGGGCTTCCGGATCTCTCGTGTCCAAGCCAAGACTGGGCGTGGGGACGGAGGAGTGGCTGGGGTTGCAGGCAGAGGCTGAAGTTGGTAAAAGAACATCAGCATATCTTAGCCAACAATGAAACCCAAAGATGGGGTCGAGAGAGACTGTCCCCCGCTTGCTGGCGCGCAGGAGCCGTCTTGATCGCGTCGTTGGTGGGGGCGGAGAACGCGACACCGAGATCAACTGGAAGCTGCTGCTGGTGGGACCAGACTTCTTTTGCTATATCTTTCAGGCATACTTTGCTACGTGAAACAGCAATTGGCCTGCACCCACTGACGGGTTGTGCCCGTCTGGGGACACAGACAACAGTCATACATGGCAAGAGGCACCCGGAGGTGTCCCGTGGGCTGGATGGAGCACAGAAGTGCCACAGGTAGTGTCTCTGCCCAGGTGGTCCATGGACGGAGGACCCTGGTGGGGGACTGCTCTGCCCGGTCTGCTGAGCAAACGGCCCGGTGGCATCCACTTGAACCTGGGGCTTTCCGATGCGGAAATGCTCCGAAAATAACCCTGCGTGGGGTGGAGGGCTATTGCTGGTAGAAAGCCCAGGAAAACAGCTCTGTCTGCAGGGGATTCCAGTGGGTCCTGGTGGCTCTGGGGGAGGGCTGCAGGCCCAAGGCTACCCTTAGCAGGTGCCAACCGGGGGGGAGGGGCAAATTAGTTCAAAGCTCTTGGGTTTCAGATTCCTCTCCAATAAAATGAGGGAGAGAACCTCTGACTTCCCAGGGTGTTTAAAGATGAAGTGAGACTGTGCGAACCACGGGCAGGCAAACTTGTTCTGTGAGGGGCCACGTACCAAAGATTGGGGCTTTGTCAAAGCGACTCAATTCTGCCACTGCAGGCCGAGGCAGTGACAGAGGCTCTGTACACGACTGGAACGTGGCTGTGCAGAGGACCCCCTCCTGATGCCCGGCAGGGTAGGGCGGCCGTGGGCACGGACCTCTCCTCAAGTTGGCAACTTATAGCCTGTTTCTGTACAGTTTGCGCGCTAAGAATGGTTTTCACGTTTTTAAACACTTGTTAAAAAGGGCGCCTGGGGGGCTCAGTCGGTTAAGCGTCCGACTTCGGCTCAGGTCACGATCTCGCGGTCCGGGAGTTCGAGCCCTGCGTCGGGCTCTGGGCTGACAGCTCAGAGCCTGGAGCCTGTTTCAGATTCTGTGTCTCCGTCTCTCTCTGACCCTCCCCCGTTCATGCTCTGTCTCTCTCTGTCTCAAAAATAAATAAACGTTAAAAAAAAAAAAATAAACACTTGTTAAAAAAAATAAAAAAGAACATTTAAGAACATGTGAAAACGATACGAAATTCACCTTCCGGTGTCCATGAATAAATTTCTGTCTAGTGCATAGCCATGTCCCGTGTCTGTTAACATACGGTCTGTGCCCGTTCTCGGACTACGGCGCCCGAGCTGAAAGTGACCCGGGGGTCCTTCACGAGACAAGCGTGCCGGCCACTGTTCTGGGGGCCCTCAGGTACATGGACGCTCAGACACATGGAGCATCGCCTGGGTGGACTGGTCTCCCCGGGCACAGCAAGGACACAGAGAAACAGGACCTTAAAGCACGGAGGGCCGGACAGGCCCGCAAGGTCCCAGGAAGTACAGAAGTAAGAAGTACAACGAAAGTGATTCCCACAGAACTGCCCTGTGGGGAGCAGTGGAGGGGGTGGCCAGTTCTCGGGAGAGAAGATGCCAGGGGAGGACAAGGATGATGATGAGGGGGAGGGTGGTAATGCTGGTGAGAGGAGGGGGCCGTGGGGTGGGAGACAGGAGCCTCCCCGTCACTGCCAGCCTGCCCAGGAGGCACAGCTGGCTCAGGGGCCCTGCAGGTATGGGGCAGAAAGTGGAGGCTTTCCAGGGCCCCTGCTGACACCCTGCCTCTGCCTGGATTCTGTTCCCTTCCTGTTGCCCATGGGTCTTGGGGGCAACCAGCAGCTCTCATCAACAGCCAGCTGCTGGATGGATGGACAAATGGACAGCAGGCATTTGCAGAGAGCCGAGGAATGATGGGATGTGACTCTTACCCTACTTCCGTGCCCCCAGTTTCTCACAGGCTCTGTCACTATTATCTGGACTGGCACCAACGATCAGCCACAGACCTGGACAGAAACACTGAAAACCAGCAAGGGCTCCTAGGGGGACCAAACCAAGGTCCTGGGGGACCGGAACAAGGAGGAGGAAGAACAGGATGAGGGGGAGGAGAAAACCAAGTATGAAACAAGTTATCGTATCTCATATTTCACTACATTTTTGTTTAGGTTATAATGAAACCACGTGCTAGATCACAGAAAGACTAAAGAACAGATCAAGCTTTGATAGGGTGAGGACTTGCTGGGTTCCTATTGCACCAAAAATATTTGAGGAATTCATCAATTTCCCCGCAGGCTCATCTTACCTGTTGTGACAGCCAAATCATTCTCTTGGGGGTTTACTTGGTCCTTTTTCTCAGGTTTTAGAGCTGGGAAATTAAGTCGCTTTCATTTGTTCATATTTATGAATGTAAAGTGCTTATGGCTATGAATTGTCCTCTTGGTACTGCTTTAAAGGGTCTTGTGGATTCTGATAATACATAGTTTTGGTCATTGATTTTTAGAAAATCTGTAATTTTGATTTATAGATCCCCCTTCATCCAGGAGTTAACAGAGACTTATGATTTATTTTTCAAAAAAATCTCCATGTGGAAGGGCCTTTAAAAAATTAATTTCTGGGGGTGCTTGTGTAGCTCAGTCGGTTAAGCGTCCAACTTGGGCTCAGGTCATGATCTCACAGTTCGTGGGTTTGAGCCTCACATTCAACTCTGTGCTGACAGCTCAGGGCCTGGAGCCTGCTGTGTCTCCCTCTCTCTCTGTCCCTGCCCCACTTGCACTCTGTTTCTCAAAAATAAACATTAAAAAAATTTTTTTAAATTAATTTCTAGTTTTCTTTTTTTTTTTTTTTTCAACGTTTTTTATTTATTTTTGGGACAGAGAGAGACAGAGCATGAACGGGGGAGGGGCAGAGAGAGAGAGGGAGACACAGAATCGGAAACAGGCTCCAGGCTCCGAGCCGTCAGCCCAGAGCCTGACGCGGGGCTCGAACTCACGGACCGCGAGATCGTGACCTGGCTGAAGTCGGACGCTTAACCGACTGCGCCACCCAGGCGCCCCTAATTTCTAGTTTTATTCCATTGTTAAAGGTACTGCTTGTAGTGTTCCTACTTTTGGAAGTTTTAGATGCTTTCTCCGTGGCCTGATATAGGAATGAGTTTTGTGAATGCTCCATAAGTACTTAAGATTTATTCTCATATCACAGTCAAGGATTTGTGATATGGCCACAGATCTGTCTCAATACATGGTTTGGGCATATTACATGCCTGTGATTTGCTGTCCACTCGACCAGCCTCTTGCTATGTGTTCATATCTGTTTCTCCTGGTATCTTCTATAATTTCCACTTTGTAGTGACAGCATCTGTATTGTCTGGTGCAGACATTGGCAACTATTATACCTTAAGTGTAAACTGAGGCTTTTGGCATTATGATGAATGTCGTCACATGTAACCTTCAGAGCCCCGAGCTCTGCCTTCGTGTCCATGGACCGCAGCTCTCTTCGCTCCTGTTTCTATCTGCCTGCTACATCTGGGCCTGTTTTTTTCATTCTTAGCACCCTGAACCACTTTGATTTAGGCGTGTCTTCTTCATAAACCACACAGTCGAACTCGGCTTGGTGAGCCAAGCTGAAAATCCTCTCCCTTTAGTAAGCAGATTGCACCCGGTCACATTTAACAGCCCGACAGACTCGTTTCCTCCTGAAGCTCAGACTGCCATCATTAGCTCCCTTCCCCACCTGCTGCTCATGGAGGTGACCGAAGTCACTCACGAGTGACTGAAGTCGGAGCAAAATCCGGGTCACGTGAGGACGTCCTGGAATCCTGAACCTTTTCAACCTCACTTTGCAACTGATTTGCATGGCGTTTGTGCAGCGGGACGTACCCAGGAGAGAGCACGCTGACAGGAGAGCGTGAGTAGAGGACTTGTTCTGTAAGTGGGCAGTTCATTATGGAAGGTTTCATCTTGGGAGGACAACGACTTCCCTACCCAGTTCCCAAACAGCATGCACTCGGGTGGCAATCGTGAGAACAGTGAGGGCTTTTGGTACTTTTTATGCAGCAAAACCAAGCATTTGCACGCGTGAGGGAAGGTGAGCTCCCACGGGTGGGCTGGGGGGTCTCCGGAGCATCCCTCCACCCTTGTGGAGGCACTACGGACTCTCTCCACATCCCTGGAGAAGGGGTTGCCTTTGATCCCATCCCCCATCCCTGGGGTGGGCGAACCTGTTATCTTGGGGCTCCCCTGCTTATAGGAGGGGGGAGTTAGTCAGAATTGCCAATGAGTCACCACTACTGTGCCACTCTGGTGGGTTGGGGAGACGGAAAGAAAAAGTTGAGACCCCAAGTATGAGCTGTGGGAGCTTGGTAGAGATAAGAGTCTTGGGCCCCATCCCAAACCTGCAGAATTTCTGGAAAGGCCAAGGAATCTAAATTCTTAAGCCAGAGCCTGAGAGGGTTCTTCTGATTCATGGTAGGATAAGAACTATGGCTTTAGGATTTATTATGAAAATGACGTATCTCGGGGGAGAAATAAAGCAAGAGAATGTCTACTTACACTCCCCTCTTTCCTGGATGTCTGGAGTAGAGGTCTCGAGAGTCAAGGGCAGAATGGAGCAAAATACTTGGGTGTTCAATACACTTGGTTTAATCAGACTGCTTTCCTGACGTTTAGCCCTGAGAGAAGGGCAGCTTTCATACTACAGGGCTTTGCCAGGATTGGCCACTCCCCACCTGCACCCCGACCCCAGGCAGGTCCAGCCCCTGTCCCACTCGACAACCTTGTTCTGCCAGGCACGGTAAGGTGGAGGGGTGAGGGACGCCCTTGTGATGATGCCTGAACAGGCACAGGAGGAGGAATCCTTGTTGAGAACTGCCTCCTGGCTTTGGACCCTCACAGCTCTGAGAAGCGAGGGCTCGTCTGGGAAACACCCCCGGCAGGGGGCTGTGCTATGTGCCCAGACAGGCCTGGACCAGAAGCCGCTGCTTGGGACGTTGCCCTGGTTGTGTGACACTGTCACCTGCACACAGCAGCGGGGCTACTGTGGCCAGGGTCCCGGCCGTAGCGGAAAATGTTTCAGAGGAAGAGACAAGGATATGGAGGCAGCGAGCATATGGGTGATGGAGGAAAGGACCCAAGAAGACCACTGGTGATGGCTCTGCCCGGCAGAAACGGGGAAGCGGGAGAGGGTGGAGGTGCGTGCGGTCCAAATTCACTGTGCCAGGATCTTACCTATCTGAGGTTTACTTTGAACATTTCATTGAGGTGGTGGGAACTTATCTAAGCCCAGGGTCTGCAAACTATGTCCCACAGGCCAAATCTGGCTGAATGAATTTTTTTTTTTTTTAAAGTTTCTTTATTTTGACAGAGACAGAGAGAGCATGCACAGGGTAGGGGTAGAGGGAGGGAGAGAGAGAGAGAATCCCAGGCAGGCACTGCACCATCAGCACAGAGCCCGGTGCGGGGCTCGAACTCATGAGACCACGAGATCATGACCTGAGCGGAAATCAAGAGTCAGATGCTTAACTGACTGAGCCACCCAGGCGCCCCTGGCTGAATGACTTCTTACCAAAAATATGAACTTTTAATTGTAGAATAGTTTTGGATTTATGAAAAGCAATATGTAAGAATATTCCAGCAAAATTCCCGAGTACCTCACAGCTTCCCTGTTAACCCTGCATTTGTCACAATTAACAAACCAATATTGATTAAGTTATTAGTAATTAAGTTCATGCTCTATTCAGATGTCCTCAGTTTTTCCCTAATGTCCCTTTTCTGTTCCAGGATCCCCTATCACATTCAGTCATCCTGTCTCTTTGATGTCTCCGTACAAAGTTTCTCAGACTTTCCTTGTTTTTGAGATCTGACCAGTTTCGAGGAGGATTGGCTGGGTATTTTGCAGGCGACCCCTCAGTGTGAGTCTTTTTATAAATGGTTCTATGGGCATGTGGCCCCACCCATTCATGCATGTATTATCTGTGTCTGCTTTTGCTCTTTGAGGGCAATGTTCCATAAGTGATAGAGACTGCATGGTCCTAAAATGTGGAAATGTTGACTATGGGGCCTTTGACGGAATCAGCTTGCAGAATTGTGGTCCGAGCCTCCCTACAAGGGCAGCGGCCTCATCCAGGATACGTACCCTGGAGTGACCACCGCCGACCCACTCTGGCCAATTTTACCATCACTAGGCCCCTGGAGTTTCAGCAATTGGCATAATGGGTGTTCAAAGTGGGCTTCCATGGATGGAAAAGTGGGCTGGACAACACATTTTTGAGACATTTGCCTCCCTTGAGAAATTCCTTCTAAGCGTCCTGTGGCCTCTTCTTGAGGGATGGGGCTCAGGGACATGGAGACACTCCAGTGTGCCCGAAGCCACCAAAGAGGTCAGAGCCAGTAGAACGATCTCTAGGATGTCTGGGCTCCTGTCTGCTAAGAAATGGTGTCTGTAAATTTCATCTGGGACTTGTACTCATTATCACCCTCCCTGGTCTGGCTACTGATGGCAACAAGGTGCAAGATCTATGGGAGGGAATCAGGGAGGGGACGTGGCAGGTCCCCATGGGGAGTTCCAGATGTGTAGAGCCCCACTCTGCATTTCTGTTTCAATTGTGAAGTCCCTATAACATGAAAGTCACCATTTTAACGATTTTTAATGTGTAATTCAGGGGCATGTGGTATGTTCACCATGTTGTGCAACTGTCACCTCTAGCTAGTTCCAGAACATTTCATCATCCCAAAAGAAGGACCCCCCACCCCCATGAGCAGTCACTCCCTGCCCCCTCCCCAGATTAGCCGATCACTACTTTCTGTCCCTATGGACTTGTCTGTTCTGGACATATATCGATGGGATCACAGAATATGTGGCCTTTTGTAACGTGGCTTCTTTCATTCACCTTTGCTGCTCTCGTGACCCTCTCCACGGAGTCTCCCCACAAGGCATCCTCCCCACCTTGGTGTTACGGTGACCTCATCTCAGCACACACTTAATCCCTGCTCTTTCAGAGCTGGGGCTATCAAACTGGACTAGCTTGCTGTTAGAAACAAACAGCCCTTGGGGCGCCTGGCTGGCTCAGTTGGTTCAGCGTCCGACTTCGGCTCAGGTCATGATTTCGCGGCCTGTGAGTTCGAGCCCCGCGTCGTGCTCTGCCCTGACAGCTCAGAGCCTGGAACCTGCTTCCGATTCTGTGTCTCCCTCTGTCTCTGCCCTTCCGCCGCTCATGCTCTGTCTCTCTCAAAAAGTAAATATTTAAAAAAATATGTTTTCTGAACAATAATAATAATAATAACTAAAAAAGAAACAAACAGCCCTGGAACACCAAATGGCCTCAGGATGTGGGGTGGCGGGAGCTCTGCTGGCATGACTCTGCTGATCATGTGACATTCTGGACCTCTGGCTTTCCCAGAAGGCCTTGGGGTGGGACTCAGCTAGATTACTGGGGGCAAGAGCCTTCTAGACTGAGGATGTAGTGCATGCAAAGGCCCTGGGGTCAGAGATCAGCAGGCAGAGCAGAGATGCACACTTGCCGCAGGTCACACAGCACGTGGCAGCTCCCGTCTTCCTGGCCTCCTGGCAGGGGCTGGCTCTGGGCCCTGAAGTCCTACGGGTGGTAAATTATGGTGGAACGGGGTGCGGTCACAGGCTGAAGGGCAGGAACTGGTCCGGGCACTTCGGTAGAACGAAAGGTGTTCCCTCAGGGGCCGCATGTCCTTGTCATCTTCTCTTTCTCACAATCTCCCCCACATTCATACCTCCAATGAGTACCTTTGTCCAGGTGGTAGCTCCAGAGCCCCAGGCTGGATTTTTAACTGCATATCCTAGAGTCCCCTCAACTACAGCAGATTCCTCGGCCTTGGCACGGCATTTGGGGCCAGATCATTTGTGTGTGTGTGTGTGTGTGTGTGTGTGTGTGTGTGTGTGTGTGTGGTGGGGGCTGTCCTGCACGCTGTAGGACCTTGAACAGCAGCATCCCTGGCTTCGACCCTCTAGATGCCGGTTTGCAGTGTTATCACACGCGCCCTCGGGGCAGGATCGTGCCAGCTGAGGACCAAGCCTTAAACTCCATTAAAAAATCAGCTACCCCGGGGATCCCTGGGTCCCAGAGATCCATTGAGCCAGGAAAGGCTACAGGCCTGTGTCTATTGCTGCCACGTGGTGTGCTATTCTCCCCTCCACCTAAAAGGAACTGGTCAGCAACCCCATGCTGGGGTCACAGGGCTGGTCAGTAGCTGGGCAGGTGACCGCGAGCCTCAGGCTCAAGGGGCCTCAGGTAACTGGAGCCTTGCAGGGCTTGGCCTTGGAAGTTGGCTGTGGCCAGCGGGTGGCTGACCGACACGGGGGGAATTTCAGAGGGCAGCTTCCCAGAGATGCTGGGGATGGGACACTGGAGTCCCTCCATCCTGGGTAATCGCTAGGAAACAAATTGGCTGCCAGGCCATGTGGCTGCACTGCCCAGCTGTGCTCCCGCCCCAGACAGCATGGCAGATGTAGCTGATAAATGGCCCGACACTCCCCCGCCCCGTCCAGTCCTGGTGCAGCCAAGTATTCAGAACCTTCCGAAAGGGCGGTGGCTGTGGCAGGGGTGTCCCGGGCCCCAGCTACGCTTTGCCTTTTAATCAACTTTTTCTGTAAATCCCAAAGAGGCCTTTCTGGGTGCTTAAAATACAACCCATAATTTTCACTTTTCTCTTAGATGCGGCGTTCCCAAAAATAAATAAGTTCCCCTTTTGTCTAAAATACCCTTAGATGGTTGCAAAGGGTCAGGGATCTGCACTTTTTCTATGCAGAGACCAGAAAGGCAGCCTCGCGGGTCTGCAGGGCCCAGGGAGGACAGAGAGCAACAGCGAGCCCCGGCATCTGGATGGCCACCCCTTCCGCAGTGTTTCCCTCCCCAAAACCCACTGCCATAGGACACCTGGTCCTCTGCTGACATCCTCTTATCACTCTGCAGCTGGGCTGAGTCCCACCTCTCCCCCGCTGGGCCACGAGAGTCTAGTCCTCATGCTCCTCTCTCTGGCTGAGTCACCCCCCCCCCCCCCCAACCCCGTTCCAGCTGTGAGCTCCAGTGCGTCTGTCTGGGCACACATCTGACATCTCGGATGCTAGCTTCCTCCAGGGATGCCTCAGCCCTGGGTACACACTTCCGACCTGGCCTTGTCAAGCTCTAGCACCTTCCCCGAAACCGGGGGATCCAGGGGTTATGGGGGAGGGTCCAGGTGACACTGGGGTCTCACTCAGCGTCCTCCTCCCACCATGACCCTGGCAGGTGGTGTGGCCTTGCAGGCAGGGCGCAGGAGGTCTCAGGGCCTGGGGTGTGGCTGGAGACCCTCCAAGGGCCCTCCGTGAGGGTACAAGGCTGGGAGGAGGACCCACACAGCCCCCGGCACCCTCAGCCAGAGCTCAGATGTGCTGGCTGTAAAAACACGCCCAGTGGCCCGTGGGACCCAGAGCGGGTGAGGAGGACAGCAAGAAGCCTGAGCAGAGTGCTAGGGTGGAGCCGGCCCTGCTGGACTTTACGGGACATCTGCAACCCAGCCTTCCTTTCCCGGCCCCCCCAAACCACTCTGAGACTCTACAGTTCTGCCTCCAACTCCGACGTGCGCATTTCCCCACCCCCACCCCCCACCCCCACCCCCCCAACGCCAACCTAGCTTCCAACACCCGCTGGGCCTCCTACAATTCAACTCAATTCTGATGCCGCTGACCCTGAGATAGCGTCACATCTCACGGGTTAAGGGCTCAGTCCCATAAAGGCTGCATCCTGCCCCCCTTCAGATGCCAACTGAAAGCCAGGTTGTTATCCACGCTTCTGACCAACTGGTTATCAGTCAGAAGTTCCTACAAATCCCTCTTTGGGTCTAATTAGTTTGCAAGAGTGATTCACGGAACTTGGGAAACCAGTTTACTCACTCCATTTCCAGTTTCTTGTAAAACGATGTAACTCAGGAATGGCCAGATGGAGGAGACGTACAGGGCAGGGTATGTGGGAAGGGGCGCAGAGCTCCCATGCCCTCTGGGTGTGCCACCCCCCAACCCCCAGCACATCCATGTGTTCACCAATCCAGAAGCTCTCTGAACTCCCTCCTTTTGGGTTTTTATGGGGGCTTCATAAAATACGTACGACTGATTAAATCACTGGCCACTGGTGACTGTTCTTTTTTTTTTAATGTTTATTTTGAGAGGGACAGCAAGAGAGTGTGTCTGCGCAGGAGGGGAAGGGGCAGAGAGGGAAAGAGAGAATCCCAAGCAGGCTCTGGTGCTGTCAGAGCAGAGCCCAACGTGGGGCTTGATCCCATGAACCACAAGATCATGACCCGAGCCCAAAATCAAGAGTTGGACACTTAACCAACTGAGTCACCCAAGCCGGTTTTGATTTCAACTTCCAGCTCCTCTCCCCTCCCCAAAGGCCAGGGGCACAGGGCTGAGGTTCCCACCCTTTAATCACAGGGCTGGCTCTCTTGGTAACCAGCCCCCATCCTTAGATGCCTTCCAAAAGCCACCTCGTTAACATAACACAACCGTATTATCCTTATCACTTAGGAAATTCTTAAGGTTTTAGCAGTTCTGTGCCAGGAACAGGAGGAAAACCAAATATATATTTCTTACTATAAATCATAACAATATCACAGACCACCCCCCACCCCCACCCCCACCCCCGCGGGTAGATGTTTATGAACACGTGCTTATACCTGGTGTGGATACAAATGCAGAAAAGATCTGAGCTGGTGATACCAGTTCACCAACGAGGGGAAGAATCTGGTTTCCTATATTTGGGTATGGGGAGCTGAGCAGAAGGTGAGAAGAGGGCATGAAGAAAGTTAACTGTGGAAAGTTCCGGAATGTTCCATGTGAACGTAGAGGTATGAGGGGTCAGCAAACCTCTCCTATAAAGGGCCAGGTGATAAACAGTTTTGGTTTTGTGGGCTATACTGTGTCTCTGTTGCAAAGGCTCTGCTCTGCCTTTGTGAAAGGCAGCGTGAAAGCTACCACAGACTTTAGGTAAATGAGGGAGCGTGGCTATGTGCCAATAAAACTTTATTTATAGAAACCGGCTCTGGCAGATTTAACTCGTGGGCTGGAGTTTGCCAATCCCTGGTATATACAAAAAGAAATTATACTTCAAATAAGGAAAATGATACTAATAACAAAAATGAAGCATTAGACGAAAAGAGCACAGACAAGCAAGCACCTGAACCAAAAGCAATCATAAAATGCGTCACAGTTTTGCCAAAACGGGGCAGATAACCACGCATGCTCCCCAGCAGCAAAAACCACCATGGTGGCCCTGGCTTGTTTCCTGTCGGGGAGACGCTTAAAAGAGACATAAGCCAAACCACAGCCAACACCTGCCATTATGTTCAGGAAGCCGCACCAGGAGGACAGGGGTGGAGGGGTGATAAAATTCCAGAGCTCTGGAAGCAGCACTAACCGCCTCGGGAAACTGCTCGTGTGCTTTCGTGAAGTTCCTCTGCAGGAACACATAGGGAGCGGGTGACTTCTCAGCTCTGGGGGGCCCCAGACTGGGCAGCTCCATTCTTCGGTATTGACAAGCAGCTCTTAAAATATCATTTTAAAATGTCACTCAGAGTCTGCCTGGAAGGCCAAACCCAAGTGCTTGAGCGGCGACAAAGCCACGAGATTTCTGGGCGTAGGGCAGGGGCGGGGGGGGGGGGGGCGGGTTGGGAGCAGTGACCCATTTGCTTGGCTCTGGCTGATCTCAGGGCAAGAAACAGCACCAGCCTCCGCTTTCCGGGAACGACCGAGAAAGCCAGCAGGAGATTGCTTCCCTGCCTGCCAGCCGCCCTCGGTGTTGGTGCTGAATATAGTTGGGTCGATGTGTAAGTACAACGACACAATGTTACCAAAATAACATCTGCAGCCATTTAGGCATGAAACGTCTGTGACACCGACAGTGCTCTTTGCACGCAATCAACCTAAAACTTATTCTCCACGGGGGCAATTCTGCCCTGCCAGGGGGACACTTCGTGAGGCCTGGACACATTTTGGGTTACCCTGACTGCCTTAGGGACTCCTACCAGCACGCGACGGCTGAGACCCGGGCCGCTGCTCGACATCCTGCAGTGCGTAGGATGGCCCTTCCAGCAGAGAGTGATCTGGCCCCAGGTCGGTGGCGTGCAGGCACAGTCTTTGTCGCTGCGTGTTTCTGTCTGCGAGGTCTGAAGCCGACCCCCCACGTGCCTTATTCATCCTCTTGTCCCCTGTGTGATCCGCCCTGCCTTGTCTCCCTCCTGCTCCGGGTTCTGGCTTCAGCTCCTACCTTACCTTCAGGCCACTCTACTGACCTGGCCCCCCCCACCCCAACTACTTCCCGAAACATCCTGAGGGAGGCCACACTGGGGACAGAAGCAGCCAGAGATTTGAGTCCTTGCTCTGTGGAGTTGCCCAGGGTGGGCCCACCTCCCTCACGGGCTCCCAGTACCTTGGCCTCCAGACCACACCGCACCTTCCCTCATTCTTGCACCACTGGATCTCCCTATGATGCCCATTTTCCCAAGATCCCACCCCTGGCTCTCCCTTTCTCTCCCCTGTTGATGGGTGACTCTGATGTTCGCATCTGTGACCTTCTAGCCACCCGGCCTTGAAGGTGGCTCAGGATAGCTCGAGCCTTGACTGCTGGCTGGGGTGTAGGGGATGACTTCTGGGAGATCTTAGTCTGCCCCCCTCCCCCCTGGCCAAGCTGCACGCCCATTCCAGCTCACCCCCAGCTCAGGAGTGTCTGGTGACTCCAGCCCAGGGCCCAAGGCGGCCTGTGTACCCAGACTTAGCCTGGACTTATCTGATCAGCATACTTCCTTCCAGAGTGTTCTATGCTGCTGCCCGAGACCCTCTCTCACCCAAGCCCCACCCCCTACCAGCTGCCAACCTTCCCCTCAACACACCAAAAGAACAAGCGGTCTTAGGACTGTCTGAAACACCTGCGTTCATGTAATGCAGACACAACCAGGCTTTTGGGCCCTGAGATCTGGGAACTGGATGGGCATCGGATAAAGACTCCCGGCCCAAACACTTCTCTTGCTGCAAATGCTCTGGCTCTCCTTTGTGGGTAGGCAACGCCAGCGACCTTCCTCCTTCCTCCCTATCCTGAGCCTCCTTCCTGCTGAGGCCCATGCCCTGAAGCGGGTCCCTGGAGGCCTGTCCTTGGCCACCCGCTCCTTTCTCAAACCCTCATTCCTCCTGGCAAGCCCAGCTCCCCCCGTGGCTAACACACAAAGGGTAGGGATGAGCGCCTGGCCAGGAGGCACCCCAGCTGGTCATCTGCTCTTGGCCTCTCTCCCTGTGCTGCGTGCTGGGTCATGCAACCGGACAAACCCGAAGGCCCAGCAAGCCCTGGGGTCAAGAGGTCTTTGTGCTGCTTGTGCTCAGGTCTGCCCTGGATGAAATACCCTGGATGGCAGTCCACACCAGCACCCAGCTCCAGGCAGCCCTGTGCGGCCGCTTCTGACCCCGTCCCATTCTGACACCTTGGCTCCGGGAGCCCAACAGCATGCATAAGTGCTCTCGTCTGCTTCCGGAGGCCTTGGGCAGCTTGCCCTATGTGTTCACTGCCCCTGTTCCTGAGCGCCAGCCTCTCTCTGACTGCCAGCCTCTTAGCAGGTGCAGCAGGCACACAGAGATGACAAACACAGACAGGCCGACCTAGGCGTGTCTACCTGTCCTACCCTGCCCTCCCAGGGGAGCCTGCACTTCCAGAGTAGGCTGCTGGCCAGGCTTTGCTTGCCTCCCGTCGGCATGGCTCCGTCAACCCTGAGAGTCTCCAGTGGGATCGCCTTCACGTGCGCCCCTCCCCTCTACCCTCCCGTCACTGATGGGGTAACGCTGGCCCGGCCGGGGAGGAAACCCAACTGCAGACTCAGCCGGTACAAAGGAACGGAGCCCCGAGGTAGCTGGTGAGGGAGAAACACAGTGCAGCCTCATCCGCAGGATGGAAGTGCTGCTCGGCCACAGAAAGGAACGAAGCACTGACTCACGCTACAAGGTGGGTGAACCTCGGAAACACCGTGCCGAGTGAAAGAAGCCAGACACAAAAGGCCACACGGTGTAGGATTCCATTTATAGGAAACGTCCAGAGCAGGCAGATCCATAGAGACGGAAAGCAGACTGGTGGTTGCCAGGGGCCGGGGCAGGGGATGGGGAATGGCTGCTCATGGTGTAACTTTTAGGGGGGATGGAAATGTTCTGGAACTAGATAGAGGTGGTGGCTGTTCAACACGGTGAATGTACTGAATAGTACCGAACTGTACACTTGAAACGGGTGAATTATGTCTCAATAAAGCGCTTAAATAGAAACCCTAACTGCAGGGGTGCCTGGGTGGCTCAGTCAGTTAAGCGTCTGACTCTTGATTTGGGCTCAGGTCACGATCTCACGGTTTGTGAGTTTGAGCCCCACATCCGGCTCTGCGCTGACAGAGGGGAGCCTGCTTGGGATTCTCTTGCTCTCTCTCTCTCAAAATAAATAAACTTAAAAAAAAAAAAAAAAAAAGAAACCCTAACTGCAGAGGCATACACCTGTTTCTGGAACCTTCTATCGGGGTCACCCTGGCTGAGTGGCTTCACCTGCCCTCACCACTGGGCTGGCCCATCCGTGCAATTGTGGGAATGAAGGATATAGTCTGGGCAGGTGTCCCTGAGAGCAAAGGGTAGGGAGGACGATGGCATGCAGTCCTGGGTGGACTGAACTGGTGCTAATGGATGGTAGAAGGAACAGACCCAGTAGTCCGGTGGGTGGAGGGGGGCTGGGAGCTGTCTGGAGTCACAGGAGACTGGGTTTGTGGGCCCCAAAGGGGGCTGGGGCTCAGGACCGAAGTGGGCATAGATGCCAGTCCCAGGACTGGCTCCTTCAGGGCCCCCGGAAGTGGGTGAGGGGCAGCAGTGAGCTCCAGGACCCCCTTGGTCCCACATCACGCTGAACCAGGTCACCGGCCTCCCATGGGTGTGCCAGATGGTTCAGGGTGTCACCATCTCTCAGCCAGGATCCTGTGTCTGCATGGGCCAGGCCGCGGTAGCCACATGAAGGTCCCGAACCCCAGCAAGCAGCGGCCTTTGGCTGCTTGGGAAAATGGCCTGGCCAGCAAGCATCCTTGTTTCATTTCTGCTTTCAAAATTAAAAGTCTGTGTGCATCAGCAAATGCTGGTGGCAACTGTCACAGTTCAGGAAAGATGAAGAGAGCCGCCTCAGCCCCTGATGCTGAGGTCTGTGGGCCCAGGGAGAGGAGCGTGCCTGGGCATGCTTCGTGGCCAGCTCAGTGGCCGACGCCTCAGTTGCCCGTGTCTAGAGTCGGCAGGTTCTCCGAGGGCACCCAGGGTGGGCAATGGACCCCAGCACACAGGAAGGAGGACCCCGGGCCACTCACTGCCCTAGTGAGCCTGCCTTCTGCACCTTCGGTGTTTCTTTCTTTTTTCCTACCTTCAGTACATCTGAGCCGAAACAACAGTCCTGCACAAATGTCACGCGTCTAGAGGCAGTTTGGGGGCCGGGCTGCAGGGGGGCAGAGCACGGCCGAGTGACATCGTGTGAAATGGTGACAATAAGTGACAGTAACAGTTAACTGCAGGGGCGGGCGGATCAGCTGATTGGAACCGGCTTTCCACAGTGCCCCCTTCCTGTTTTCTGGTCAGAGTTGCATAGCGAGGCTGCAACCCACAAGCGGGGGGAGCGGCCTGGCGACACCCAAACCTCAAAACAACTCAACTTCTCCCAAAGGCTACAGGACATGTCGATCTTTGGCCTTCTACAGCCCCTGGGGCTGAGGAAATCTCTCGTGAAGACAGAGACGTACCATGAACTCAGGCTCAGACTCAGGCCAGGTTCCAACCACGGTCCAGCCATGGCTGCCTGCGGTGTGGCCTGGGGAACCCAGACCGTAGCGGGTTGACTTGTGCCCCCTCAAAAGGCATGCCCGAGTCCTGATCCCTGGAGCCTGTGAAGGAGACCTTATTTGGAAATAGGGTTTCTGCAGATGTAATTAAAATAAGGATCTTGAGGTGAGATCATCCTGGGTTTGGGGTGGGTCCTAAATCCAGTGACAAGCATCCTTATACGAGGAAGTAAATTAGAGACACAGCGACACAGAGGGAAGAAGGCCATGTGAAGGCAGAGGCAGAGAACGGAGAGGTGCTACCACAAGCCAAGGAACACCAAAGGACTGTCGGTGGCCACCAGAGCCAGGAGAGGGCCAGGGACAGATTCTCCTTCAGAGCCTGCAGAAGGAACCCACCAAGCCCACAACCTGATGGTGGACTTCTGACCTCCGGGACTGTGACAGAATTAATTCCTGCTTGTTTTTTTTTTTTAATTTTTTTTTTTTCAACGTTTTTTATTTATTTTTGGGACAGAGAGAGACAGAGCATGAACGGGGGAGGGGCAGAGAGAGAGGGAGACACAGAATCGGAAACAGGCTCCAGGCTCCGAGCCATCGGCCCAGAGCCTGACGCGGGGCTCGAACTCACGGACCGCGAGATCGTGACCTGGCTGAAGTCGGACGCTTAACCGACTGCGCCACCCAGGCGCCCCAATTCCTGCTTGTTTTAAGCGCACCCCCCCCCCCCACCCCATCCCCACACCCCTGTTTGTGGCGCTTTGTGACGGCAGCCCCAGAACACTTGCACAGCAGCATGCCCCTCCGGGACCCTGTTTCCTCATCTTTAAAATGGGCAGAAGTGTTGTCAAGGACCCCAACGGATGGAAAGTGTACCCGAAGGCACAACAACAAATTATTCCTGTTATTAGAAAGTGACTCTTGGCGTTTTGCTCAGACTGGCTGGAACCTGTGAACAATTTCTCAACGGTCGGGGCTGGAAATAAACAGCTTGGTCTCATGGGATCCGGAGCTGTGACTCTGAGACAGTTGTTCTCATCTGGGGGATAATCTGCCCCCACGGGACACTTAGTAATGTCTGGGGACATTTTCGGTTGTCACATCTGGGGGGAGACGGTGCCAGTGGCATCTGGGGGGCAGAGGCCAGGAGCACCGCTCGACAGCCCGCAGCGCACAGGATGACCCCACCAGGCAATGACCTGGCCCCGGGCGCCGGTGGTGCTTTGGCCGAGAAAGCCCAGCTCTACACTACAACAATCTTGTCCCTTTCCAAACGGTCGCCCCAGGAAGCACGTTTATGGCCGTGACGTGGACTTGGCTCAAGCCTGTTTTGGAAGCCAGCGTGGGCACCGCCCTCCAGGAGCTCCTAACCGCTGGGGAAACTTGGCCTTGCTGGCTCACGCCGCCGAGGCTGGAGGGAGGCAGCAGGGCGGGGTCGGAGGCATCTGACTCATGAGGTGCAGACACCAGGCAAGGAGGGTGACTAACGGCCCTCGAAGAATGTGCCAGAATCCCTTGGGGCAACTGCAGGGGAAGAGCTCCCAGGACAACTGCTGCGCAAGGGCGGCCCTCAGAGAAGAAGGCACCGAGGCTGCCAGCTCTATGTCCAACAGGGGTTGCTGTGGGGGGGCCTGTCTCCTGACCCGTCCGTGTGCTGAGCCCCGTGGACGTAGCCTTCTTTGGAAACGGGGTCTTTGCTGACGTAATTAGTTAGGGTGAGGTCATCCTGGAGTCGGGTGGGCCCCAAATCCAACGACTGGTGTCTTTATCAGAAGGGACGGGCCATGTGACAACAGAGGCAGAGATTAGGGTGACGTGGCCACAAGCCAAGGAATGCTGGAGCCTCAGGCTCAGGAAGCTGGAAGAGGTGACAAAGGACCCTCTCCCAGAGCCTTAAACGGGGCCGGGCCCTGCGTGACGCCTTGCACTCAGACTTCCGTGAGAAATAGGCTTCCGTTGTTTTCAGCCACCCGGGTTTGCGGTAACTTGTTATGGCAGCCGCGGGACCTCACCCCGGTGCCGGGGATGGTCCTCAGTTAGAAAAGGAAATGGCACCGTGACGTCACTCCTGCCTCTTCACTGTGTTGCGTTGAGACCTCGGGGCTTGGCGTCCACACCGAGCACGGGCAGATCTACCTGCCTGCCCGGTTCAGTGAGGGGTAAATGCTGGATTTGGCCAATGCTGCGTCTGCCCTCTTGTTTACGTACTTAACTTCTAACATCGCCAGTGGCCTGCTCCATTCTACCTGGGACCGCAGAGCCAGGCACTGCTGCTTTGGCCTGGAGTGCCTGTCGTGGCCACGGACTATCGCCACGAGGCCACGGGATCACCGGGAGCTTCGCTGACGCTAAGTTCCGGAGCTGGGATGGAGCCAGACCGACCGATGGACGCCCTTCGTAGCTCCCCCGTCACACGATCCCTCCCTGCAGCACACAGGGTCCCAAACGATCTGCCCGTCACTCCCCTATCACCTCCCTGTCCTCACTGCCTCTTGCCCTGGCCCTTTCTTGTGCCCTCCAGGCCCCAACACGCCAGGCTCAGTCTAGCCTCCGAGGCTTTGTGCTGGCCGTGCCCTCCGTCTAGATGCCGTGTGGCTCACCTGACCTCCTTCTGGGCCCAGCTCAGCACCACCTCTCACCTCCTGTCCCCTTAACCCTTCTTCCTTGGGCATGCCTGCCGTCCTGGCTGGCACTCAGCTCACACACGAGGCCTGCTGTTTGTTTCGCTGCCTGCTGCCTCATTGCTGGGATGACCGCTCTGCGAGGGTAGGCTCTGTTGTCGATTTGGGCCACCACGCAGCCCAGTGCCTAGAACGGTGGCTGGCATGTGGCAGATGTGCGCGCAGAGTATTTGCAGAAGGAACAGATGATCCGAACAGAGGAGGCGACAACACGTGCAGGGTACACAGCTTTAAAAGGAAACACACGCGCTGTGGCTGATCCCTCAGTAGTTTTTAAAATGCCTGCATTGGGGCGCCTGGGTGGCGCAGTCGGTTAAGCGTCCGACTTCAGCCAGGTCACGATCTCGCGGTCCGTGAGTTCGAGCCCCGCGTCAGGCTCTGGGCTGATGGCTCGGAGCCTGGAGCCTGCTTCCGATTCTGTGTCTCCCTCTCTCTCTGCCCCTCCCCCGTTCATGCTCTGTCTCTCTCTGTCCAAAAATAAATAAAAAACGTTGAAAAAAAAAATAAATTAAAAAAAAAAAATAAATAAAACGCCTGCACAAAAAACGATGGCTGATCTCTATGTTACGTGTATAGGAGAAGAAACAGGCCGGCTATACGTGCTGGCACAGGGCCAGACTGTACAACCCCAAATAACTTCTTGCTGGTGATCTCGGACATCGTCAGGGAGGAAGAGGAACCGAAATGTGTTCGGCAGGCGTAGGCTAGATGCGCTGTCAGTGAATTTGCATGGCAGCAGAGTGGCTGTGTCAGGCCTTAGGCTTGGCGGGGAGGGAGGATCAACCAGAGGCTGGAGGTCAACACTTCAGGGTGGGTAGGCCCCCACCCCCCTACTCTGCGAAAGGAGGGTCTGGGGTCCTGTGGATGGACAGACTACAACACACCCAGATGGTGCGGTATCAGTCCGCAAGATGAAGAAACGAGCTCTTAAGCCACGAAGGAACCTCAAATGTGTGTTACTAAGTGAAAGAAGCTGGTCTGGAAAGGCTACGGCCAGTACGAATCCAACTCTATGGCATCCAGGAAAAGGCAAAGCTATGGAGCCAGGAAAGGGATCAGGGGCTGCCAGGGCTGGGGAGAGGGATGAGTAGGCCAGAGGACTTGAGGGCAGCGGAGTTACTCTGGATGACGGGGTACTGGCACATAGTTGGTGACGCTGTGCCTTTGTCCAAACCCACAGAATACGCAACACCAAGAGTGAACCCCAGTATAAATAATGGACTTGAGTTAATAATCGTATGTCAACACTGGCTCATCTACTACAACAAACGTAACATGCTAATGTAAGACTTTCATAACGGGGAAAGTGGGGCGCCTGGGTGGACGGTTAAGCGTCTGACTTCGGCTCAGGTCATGATCTCCCGGTTCAGGGGGTCGGGCCCCACGTCGGGCTCTGTGCCGACAGCTCAGGGCTCGGAGCCTGCTTCGGATTCTGTGTCTCCTTCCCTCTGCCCCTCCCCTGCTCATGCTCTGTTGCTCTCTGTCTCTCAAAATAAACTTAAAAAAAAATTTTTTTTTTTTTTTCCAATTACAAGAAAAAAATAACGGGGAAAGTGTGGAGAGTGAGGGGATAAGTGGGCATTCTCTGTACTGTCTGGCTCAGTATTTCTATAAACCCAAACGCTCTAAGAAATATAACTTACATCGTTATATTTAATGAAACTTAATTATTTAGAAACACTTAATCCTGACACAATCTACTTAGAGGAAAAAAGAGCAGAGCCCTGAACTCCAAACCCACAGGCACAGACCCCCGGGCCCATGTGTTGTCCCAGCCCTCACCGGGTGACAAAAGTTACACCGTGATCTGAGACACGGATGCATCGGGCACCAAAACCCCAAGAGTGACGGGTGCTGGGTGGTCCTTGCCACTGCCCCTGCATCCAGAGGGCTCAGTCACAATGATGCACCAACGGCTTCTGTGGGGTCTGGCCAATGGAGACATCGGATGGAGGGTGGAGGGGGCTTCCTCACCCACCGCCTTTATGGTGATGCCAGGAGGCCCCCTCTCTTGGCCTCACTGTCCCCTAGCCCCCCAGGCCCACACCCTGCCTTGCCGGTTTCCTTTTGAACACAGGCTCCATTGCCGAAAACACCCTGTCACGAACTGTTCAGTTTGGACACGCCGTCCTTTTCTTTCTGGAACTGGAGTATAGATCACGGCCCGCCCGGTAGAGATTAACAGTGTATTCATCAGGCCCTTTATTCCCTACAAGCTGATGCTTTGATATCAGGAGGCCTGGCCGGCCCTGAAGGCACTGCCCCTCCCCTAGGCTAGCTAATTCTTGAGAGCAAAGGACTCACCCGTGAGTGTGCCTCGCCTAGGCAAGCCAACCATGCCAGGGCCCATGCGGCCACCACTTCTGTTACCAGGGCCACCTTCCCCCGCCCTGATCACCCCGGGGGCCGAGTACCAGGCAAGCAGCGCAGCCCCTACCTCCCGGAGCCCCCCGAATTCTTCAGCCTGGCTAATTCTAAGCCTGCCCACCCTGGCTCCCCCGTTGCTTCCCGTGAAAACCACAACAGAGACCGTGCCCATGGTTTCCCCTCGCTCCAGCCCCGGTGCTTCCCGGCGTGGCCCCGCGTGGCCGGCCAACCCCCCCCCCCCCCCCGCCCCATTTCCAGGACACCCGGAGTATAAGAAACGGTCTTCTCCACGGCAGTGGTCCCAGCGCAGCTGGACGGGAGTAACACCCACGCGTTAGCAAGAGCGACACCTCACCTCCAGCACGGGGCCGGCGCCCAGGATGGTCCTCTCGACGCCGCTGGCGTAGCCCTTCTGGCTGAGCGCGGTGAGGCAGTGGATCAGGAAGTTGGTGCTCTGCGTCTTGCCCGAGCCGCTCTCGCCCGAGATCACGATGCACTGATTGACGTGCTTCCGGAGCATGGCGTAGTAGGCCACGTCGGCCAGCGCGAACACGTGCGGCTCCAGCTTGCCCAGCTGCTGGTTCTCGTACATCTTCACGTACTTGGGGTTGTAGATGGGGAGGAACTTGAAGGGATTGACGGCCACCAGGATGCTCCCCGCGTACGTGTAGATCTTCTGCTGTAGGAAGCGGTGCCTGAGGTTCTTCAGGAGGTTCTCCTCGGTCAGCTCGGGGAGGTTGCACAGGTCGTCAAAGTCCGCCTGCGGCCGGGGCAGGAGGCCGCGCTCCACGAGGCGCCGCGTGGCCGTGGCCTGGGACACCAGCTGCATGTGCACGTACTGGATGGTGCCGTCCGCGTTGCGCTCCTGCAGCAAGAAGTAGTAGCCGTCCTCCTGCGGGTGCTCGTCCTGGGCCCGCCGCGGCCACAGCAGCACGCGGTGCACGGGCGAGTCGTTGGCATCCAGCACCCACTCCTCCCCACCGGTCTCCTTCACCTCCACCAGCACGTAGCACTTGGTGCCATCCAGCTGGAGGCTGGCGATGGCATCCTGGATGACGTCGGACGTGGTGCTGTCCTTGGTGGCGGTCACGCGGCACGAGGCGTGGCTCTCGCTGGTGGCCAGCTGCGGGTAGATGTGCAGGTGGTAGGCCGCCTGCCCCCCGCGGCCGGAGCTGCCTGCCTCGTTCACACTCATCCTGCCGCTGGCCTGGCCTCAGCATGCCTCCCGGGCTCGGGGCGCGCGTCCTGGAGCTGGGAGGGAGAGGGTGGCACGGTCGTCAGAGCGGTTGTGGTGGTGGAGGGGGGGGGGGACACGCACACCCAACCCCCGGCCGACAGTCTCAGACCCGCGGCCGGGATGGACTTCCCTGCCCCTAACAGGGCTCTCTCGAAAAGCAAGAAGGGGGCGCCTGGGTGGGTCAGCCGGTTGGAACGTCCGTCCGACTCTGACTTGGGTCACGATCTCGTGGGTTCGTGAGTTCCGGCCCCGCATCCGGCTCGCTGAAGCTGTCAGCGCTGAGCCCGCTCTGGATCCTCTGTCCCCCTCTCTCTCTGCCCCTCCCTCCCCGGCTCGCAGTCTCTCCAAAAAAAAAAAAAAAAAAAAAAAAAAAAGGCAAGAAGGGTAGAAGAGCCTCTGTCTGTCCTTAACTGTGACCCCTGATCCAAGGTTTGTGACTCTTGCAGAGTGACATCACCAGATTCCCGCCCCCACCCCCCACCCCGTCCCCCAAGGTCAAACTCTTCCCCTGGAGTTTGCTTCATCCCGGCCCCTGTTCCTGCCCCCCACCCCGAGTCAGCATCTTAGACCCTCAAGTCCAATGGCCATAACTATCTCTCAGTTAAGCCCCTCTCGGCCCACATACTTCCTGGCCTCTCCCCTCTGATAGAACCTCCCCCAGAAGATCCCCAAGTTCCCCTGCGGGCCTTGGTTATGCCCCCAAAACACACGAGGGGCAGCAAGAGGCACGTTGGGTTGAGCAAGACTGAACCTGCCCCCAAACCTAGAGATTCCGAAACCCCACAGAGGAGGACTAAGGTGGGGAGAGCCCCCCAAAACTCATTTGAGAGAACTGCTCAGACTGCATTTGCTTCTAGAACCCACAACCTCACTCTAATCATGACAGTACCATCAGACACACCTAGGCAGATCAGGGGCATCCTACAAGCCACCTGGCCAGTCTTCCCCAAGACCGCCGAGGTCTTAAGCAACACAGAAAGACGGAGGAACCATCCAGACAGGAGGAGACTGGGGACATGTGGCAACCAGGTGCAGTGGGTTCCCTGGACGGGGTCCTCAACCAGAGAGAGGACATGAATGGAAGGACTGGTGACATCCACATAACATCAGGAGGTTGGTTAAAAGCTGTGTACCAACGTCCATTTCTTAGTGGTATAAACACGCCCCGATAATGTAAGATATTTACATTTGGGGAAGCTGGGGGAGGGGCATAGGGGGCTCTTGTACTGTCTCTGCAACTTTTCCGTAGATCTAAAATGACTCCAATAGAAAAAGTTTATTTAAAAAACAAAACGAAACCTCATTTGCTTCTTCGGACATCGCAGGAAAAAGAGACCATGCAGCCAACGCTGGCAACGGTTCACTTTGTGTCTTGGAGCGAGAGGCACGCACGCAGCATGGGTCACGGGTGGGCTCGGTGTGTGCCACGTGAGCGTAGCTGAGGATACAAAGATGAACCAGACCTTGGTTCAAAGCCCAGCGGGAGCAGCTGGTAGGCAAACAAATGTGAGTGCATCAGCCACGCCAGCGAGAAGGTACTATCCTCGAGAGCCAGAGAAGGCTTTAGCGGAGGGGCAACATCTAAGAGGGGTTCTGAAGGATGAAGAGGAGTTCGTTCGACAGGAAGGCAAAAAGAGGGAGAAGGGTATGGAAGGCCCGCCCCTTGGTTTTGGAAATAAAGTTTCATTGGAATGTAGTCCATTCGTTTACACATCATCTACGGTCGTTTTTGGTGTAACAATCAAACTGAATAGTTGTGAAAGCCTGTAACCTTGAGGCCCAGAAAGCCAAACATACTTATTTTCCAGTCCTTTACAGAAAAAGGTAACTGAAAACAACAACAACAACAACAACAAAAAAAAAAAAATAGAAAAGAAAAAGTTTGCTGACCTGTACCCTAGAAGGAAGCATGACTCAGTACCCTGAGCTTGAGGGCCCGCTGGAGGCTGAGATGATTCGGACTCTGGGAAACCAAGTCCTGCAGCATGTGGGCAGGGCAGGGGAAGGAGAGGCTAAACAAAACTATACATTACGAAGCTGTTACAATAGTTCACGTGGCCAGCTGTAGCTAGTGGCAACAGGTAGGAAGGTCTGGGGTGGGGGGAGGCGGGAATATTTATTTTTTTAAACTTTCTCCAAAATAAAGCAATTTTGGTGAAATTTTCTCCCAGTTTAACAAATGGCACGTGTACACTAACAAAACCTGGATTGTTCTTTTTTTTTTTTTTTAATTTTTTATTTTTGGGACAGAGAGAGACAGAGCATGAACGGGGGAGGGGCAGAGAGAGAGGGAGACACAGAATCGGAAACAGGCTCCAGGCTCCGAGCCATCAGGCCAGAGCCTGACGCGGGGCTCGAACTCACGGACCGCGAGATCGTGACCTGGCTGAAGTCGGACGCTTAACCGACTGCGCCACCCAGGCGCCCCAACCTGGATTGTTCTTTATGCGGTATGTAGATACCTGTGAACGTTTCTCCGTGTCATAAAATACACCTTGAAACTTTTTTTTTTTTTTTAAATTTGAGAGAGAGCGAGCGAGCAGGGGAAGGACAGAGGGAGAGAGAGAGAGAGAGAGAGAGAGAAAACACCTTAAGTAGGCCCTACGCTCACCGCAGAGCCTGCCACAGGGTTTGATCCCACAACCCTGGGAACCTCACCTGAGCCAAAATGAAGAGTCGGATGCTCAACCAACTGAGCCACCCAGGCGCCTGCAACATGATTTTTAATGATGTCGCTGTACATAGAGAAATTGTGAAGCATGTGATCCTTCTGTTACCAACGGGCAGCTGGTTTCTGATTTCCTGGACACACATCTTTATGCGTAACTCTGAGCATCTCCCTGGGATTGATGCATTTATGCAGGGTTAGCAGATAAATAGATACCAACATTGCTAAGGGTCTTCAAACAGCCACAGTATACTGCAGAGACTGTATTAGATTACGTGGCCCATCTAGTTTGGACCTCACGTGGCAATTTCTTTAGAAGTTAGTTATACAACTAGCATGTGACCCAGCAGTTCCCCTCCTAGCAGTCACTCAAGAGAAACGAAGCAGATTCCCCTAGAGGGACTGGACACGAATGTGCTTTGTGGCATCGTTTCTAAGAGCTCCAAACTGGAAACAACCCGAATGTTTATCGACCAGCGAATGGACGAACAAACCGGCCGCGCAACGAAACGCTACTCGGCCACGAGGCGGGACCAACCTCTAATCCTCGGAGCAGCATGGAACAACATGGAACAATCTCAGGATCTGTGTGCTGAGAGAAAGAAAGAAGACAACCAAAAAAAATACGCACAGACCCAACAGTTCCGCTCCTAGGTACAGACCTGGTGTTCAAAGAAACACTCGTACACGCACGTTCACGGCAGCACGATTCACAACAGCCGAAAGGTGGAAACGACCCAAGGGTCCAACAGCTGACGAGTGAACAGAATGTGGTCCATCCACACAGTGGAATACTACTCAGCCATAAAAAGGAACGAAGCCCTGATACATGCCACGATATGGATGAGCCTTGGAAACACTGTTGAAAGAAGCCAGACACGAAAGGCCGCACAGTGTATGATCCCATTTATTTTTATTTTATTTTTTTTGTGTGATCCCATTTAAATGAAACATCCAGAGCGGCAAATCCATCGAGGCAGGAAGCAGATCGGTGGTTGCCAGAGGCCGGAGGCAGACAGGTGGAGGGAAGAGGAAGTGACTGCTTAAAGGGGAGGGGGTTTCCTTTCAGGGAATGAAATTGTTCGGCAGCCAGAGAGAGGTGAAAGTTGCACAACACTGACGATATACTAACCACCGCTGAATTGTACACTTCAAAATGGTGAATTCTACGTTATGTGAATTTCACCTCTGTAAAGGTTTTTTTTTTTTTTTTTAAGGTTATTTATCTTTAATTTCTACAGCCAATGTGGGGCTCACACTCACAACCCCGAGATCAAGAGTCGTACGTTCTTCTGACTGAGCCAGTGAGGCGCCTGCAAATTCAATACAGTTGTAAAAAGAGTGTATACAGTATGATTCCACATATATATAATTCTAGAAAACGCAGACTATAGAGACAGAAAGTCGATCAGTGGCTGCTTGGGGGGGAGGGGGCAGGTTGGGACAACAAAGGAGCCCAGGGAGACTTTTGGGGTGATGAATGTGTTTACTATCTTGGTTGTGGTAGTGGGCTCATGAGTGTTTACATGTGCCACAACTCTCCAAATTGCATGCTTTAAAGAAGTATAGTTTACAGTATATCGGCTGCAGTTAATAAAGCTCTTTTTAAAATATATATATTGTTGCGGCCCCTGGCTGGCTCAGTCGGTTAGGTGTCCGACTTCGGCCCAGGTCATGATCTCACAGTTCGTGGGTTCGAGCCCCGTGTCGGGCTCTGTGCTGACAGCTCAGAGCCTGGAGCCTGCTTTGGATTTTGTGTCTCCCTCTCTCTGCCCCTCCCCTGCTCATACTCTGTCACTTTCTCTCCCAAAAATAAATAAAACATTAAAAAAATTAAAAAATAAAAAAAGGAAGGGCACCTTGGGTGGCTCAGTTGGTTAAGTGTCCAACTTCTGCTCAGGTCATGATCTCACAGTTTGTGGGTTCGAGCCCCGTGTCGGGCTCTGTGCTGACAGCTCAGAGCCTGCAGCCTGCTTCAGATTCTATCTCTCTCTTCCTCTCTGCCCCTCCCTAGCTCATGCTCTGTCTCTCTCTCTCAAAAACAAACATTAAAAAAAATTTTTTAAATATATATTATTATTTAAGTTTATTTATTTGGAGAGAGAGTGGGGGAGGGGCAGACGGAGAGAGAATCCCAAGCAGGCTCCACAGTGTCAGGTTGGAGCCCGACTCAGGGCTTGAACTCACAAACTGTGAGATCATGGCCTGAGCCAAGACTGAGTTGGGCGCTTAACCGAGAGCCACCCAGGGGCCCCAATAACGCTCTAAAAATTACGTGGATTACAAAGGAACCCAGTCCCCCAGGAAAGCATCTTTTCAAAACTTCTTGCTTTCTTTCCAAAACGTCCAACCCGTGAGCCCTGTCACGGAGTTCCTCGGATGCCACAGTGGACAAGGGGTAGGGAACCTGTGTCAGGTGTTCAGAGTGCCAGCTGCCCTCCTGGCTGTCCCCCGATTGCAGGACATTTACAGGCAGCACCGCGCCCGCTGCAGAAGGTGGAAAGTGTACGAGCTTCAGGTCGCGGGTGTGCACCTTAATCGCAGCCATGCGAACGCACACACGTGCTCATGAGCACACAACACGCACAGACACAGACACACATGAGCATGTACACTCTTCCATATGGACACACCCACACGCGTGCACACACACACCAAAGCACATGCACAAGCACGGACACACCCGCGTGCAGTTTCATACGAACACTCCTACACACACACACACACACACACACACACACACGCACAGAGCCAGGGCTTCAGGCACAGCTGGCCCCTTCTGGCACTTGTGCAGACACAGCTGATGTGTGCCACAACTTTGGGGGGGAGGTCCGGCTCACGGACTCGGGGCTCTGGACTGTCTCACGTCCAAGTGCAGGGATGTGGGTGGTGGAAAGGTCACACGGATGCACCTGCTTTCTCCTCCCAGCAGACACTGACCTAGGTGAGGAGGCATCAGAGCCCGCCGATGTCACCTCGCTCTTGCTCACGGGCCTCCCTGCCTTGCCCTGGAGAGGGTCTGGTCAAAGCCAGAATGGGCTAAGGGTCGCATGGCCGGCTGCCCTCAGTGCCACCCCTTGTCCTCCAGAGCCAGTCAATCACCAGGTGCCGTCAGAGCCCCACAGGGGATGTTTGTAGCCCTGGGCCCCTTGGTGTGGGGAGCAGAAGACAACCGCATGCTCAGAGACTGGGGGCCATGCGGGCAGTCACAGGACCAGCTGATGTGTGCTCCACCCCTCCAGGCCAGGAGGAAGGAGATAAGACTCGCTCAGGGTAGCTGCTGACCACCAGGGCTGCAAGGAGGGGAGGGGTAGACAATGAGTAGGGGAGCGCGGGACAGATAGCATCTGGGGCCCCTTGCAGGAGTCCCCACAGGGCCCACCTGCCCCACGCAGGCCCACCACATCCACGTCCTGGGAAACTCCTCTGCCTTGGACCTGTCTTGGGGCCCTCCCTGTCCAGCTTGGCCTCACCTGGCCCTTTTCCCCAAGGAGCCCGCACTCTCCTTCCCCCCCTGCCCCTTCCCCGGTCATCTGGGGCAGGACCCTCCCATTGAAATGGCTCATGTGCCTGAAAACCAAAGACACTAATAAACCCTTTTCCAGCTTAGGGAAAAGCCTGGTTGCCTCCTCACTTCCACGTGACTTGGAGCCAGCCCTTCCTACTCCCACCTGTCCCTCAAGCCACCATCCCCCCCATCCCCCCACTGTAAAAATCGCAGTGCCTCTCCCCAAAGATGCCACCGAGCTCCCACCAGTCACATCGGCTGGCCACTGACTTCTCCTGGTTCTGCTCGCTTGCTCTGCAGCCCCCGGGGATGGAGGCATCACCTGCACCTGCTCTTGTGCAGGGGACCCCCCGCCCAGGCTCTGCCCCCTGGGGCCCGTCCACTCTGCTGCATGCTCCTAGGGGCTACACTCCACCCCCAGCCCACCACAGCCACCTCTCCTGGGCCCCAAACAGCCAGAAGGCTTGTTCTCTACTCCCCCCCCACCCCCACCCCCACATCCTCCCTGACCACATCCTGACTGCTGTCACCATGTCCCCAGAACTGTCCTCTTCTCACCAGCCAATCAGGAGGAACCCCCTGGCAGCACTGGTCTAGGTGTGCGTGTCCCAGCACAGAGTCCCTCGAAGGCACCCCACGGCCAGCCCTCAGAGCCCCTGGTCATCGGGCCTGATTCAACATGGCCACCTGTTGGTTTCTGGAAACACTCCAGCCACTGCCCACCCAACCAGAACCTTGCAGGGCTTCTCCAGGCCAATCAGGGACACGCTGCCCGAAGCCCCTGACCCCCAGCAAAAAGCCTAGTTCTCCTGGCCTGGGCTGTTTTCCTGTGAGACACTAGCCCCGCCTTCACTGCAGGCCTGGAGGGCCAGCCACCCACCCGCTCCCAGGCACCTTGCCCCCTCTTTCCCTCATCTGTACCTCAGATGAGGGGCTCGCCCCACCCCGGGGGGCTGTCCTTGTCCCCTCAGGTCAGAAGGCTCCTTGAGCCCCTCCACCGGCTCTAGGATGGCTCTGCTCTCAGGGCAAAATCTCAGGGTGCACTGTGTCCCCAACAAAAGAAGCACAGACCCAGAGTTCCCTTGTTCCTCCACGTGCTGTATCATTTCCCCTACAACACCGCGCTGGTCGGATTCGCTCTGCGTTCTCGCTTCGACGACCCCCGATCCGATCCATTCTGCCCCAGCGACTTCCCGAGAGCCTCACCCAGGCGAGAGTACGGGTATGGGGTAATACGAGGGTGCTTGCCTCACAGCTTCCTCGCTGGCACCAAGTGTTAATATTTTTCTCAACCCACAGGCATCAGTGGGCACAAAAGAGCATCTTGTCATTGACATTCCTTCGGCTGTCAGGCGGGGCTTCAAAAAAAATTTTGTGTCGTGAGCAACTATTTTTCTGTTTCTGTTAAGTTGTTCACGTCCTTTGTCCATTTTGTTTGTTGTTGTTGTTGTTGTTGTTGTTGTTTTCCTCCTGCTCATTGCTTTGGAACAGCTCTTTGTATAGGAAGGGTATTGATGGTTTGTCAGGGTCAAGGGCACTTGGCTTCCACTTCCGGTGTTTTGGGGATACAAATGTTGTATTTTCCAGGCAGTGGATCTGTGGCTCATTTCTTTCATGTCTGTTGCCTCGTCCTCTCCCAGGTCTGATTAACATGGAATCGTACTTTTTGTCTGTACCCCTCTCCTTCCCTGGACTTATTCTTTACGTTGAAACTCTCATCCATCTGGAAATTATTTGGGTGGTGTGGGAGTTTTCCTACGGCCGCTGTGATAAAATACTACAGGCGAGATGGTTTAAAACAACAGAAATTCATTGTCTCACGTTTCTGGAGGAGTCCAAAATCAAGGTGTTGGCAGGCAGGGCTGGCTCCTTCTGGAAGCTCTGAGGGAGAATCCTTCCCATGCTTTCCCCCCAGCTTCTGGCAGCTTCTGCCAACTCTTAGCGTTCCTTGGCTTGTACGTGCGTCACTCTGATCTCCTCATCCATCATCACGTGGTCCTTTCCTGTCTCTGCGTCCTCTCCTCTTCTTCTAGAGATGCTGGTTACTGGATTCAAGATGAGTTCATCCTGAAACCTTTAACTTATTATATCTGCCAAGATCTTATTTCCCATCAAGGTCACGTTCTGAGAGGTCCCAGGTGGATATGAATTTGTGGGGGACACAAGTCAACCCAGAATAGTGTGGGAGGTGAAATGGGGATCCAGATGATCTCTTTCCTTAAAGAATCCTCTCCCTTGGCCAGGGAGTCTCTTTAGTTTGTTAAATACAGTATATGAATTGTTTGACATGCGTGGGTCTGCTTCCGGGCTGTCGATGCCTGTGAGGTGCCATGTTGTTTTGATGAACACAGCTCCAAGGGACATTCTTAAATGATGACATCTCTCTTGGAGGGGGTAGGCCATTTTCTCTGGCTTCTGATCGCACCTTCCTCATGGAGTCTTAATGGAGCCTGAGATCTGGAAGTTGGTCACACTGTGGCTTGAAGGTCCTGGTCGCAAGTGGATATGAAACCTGTGCCCCAAGAATCTCCAGCCTGTGCCCAGAACGAAAAGAAGTACGTCTGGGGCTGAGGGAGGGGGAACGGCTCAGCCAACCGGCGACCGCAGGCTGCAGCTACGCTGGGGGCAGCAGGTCCTGAAAACTCGCGTGTTCACCCTTACTCTGAACCGTAACGCCGTTCTACCCTCCAGGTGATGCTCACTGAAGCACTCGCAAGTGTGAGAAGGGGGAAGTGAGACCCATCTCTCCGCACTGATTCGATCTGTCTACCCGGGGCCTTCCCGGGAGAGATGTGCCCTCATCACCGGATGGAAATCGAGCTGCCAGGTGAGAAAACTGGCCCCTGGAAGAGCCAAATGGTGGAAGCAAAATGCCCGTCGAAGCATGAGTGGAGAAATAAAATGCGGTCTATTCACCCGGTGGAATATTACTCAGCCATAAACAGGAACAAGCATTGGCAGGCACTACAACGTGGGTGGGCCTTAAGAACGTCGCGCTCAGTGAAAGCAGCCAGACACAAAAGGCCACACGCTGTGAGATTCCGTCTACGTGAAATGTCCAGAACAGGCAAACCCACAGAGACAGCAGAAGGCAGAGCGGCAGTTGCCAGGGGCCAAGGGAGGGATGCTTCCTTCCGGGGGAGACGGAAATGGTCCACGACTAGACAGAGGTGGGGGTTGCACGACACGTCCACTCGACGTAGCTAACGCGAATCCTCATGTTACGTGCACTTTACCACAGTTAAGAGAGATTCCTGCTGAAAAACCCGAGCCGTGGAAAATTCAAGGGCTTTGCAAACACCACACGGGGTATACTTTCTGCACTGTGAAAAGACGTGGACCTCAATTCAGGGCCTTTCTCTTATGTTCTTGGAGGAAGGAGGTGCAGGCAAAGTGGTGGGGGGGGGGCACACAACCAAAACTCAGGCCCTGATTGGGGGCGGGGGGAGTGGGACAAATGTGAATGAGCTGCTCTCAAGGCCCGGCCAAGGCCCCGTGCTCAAAAATGCAAGGTTCTGCCTATCAGCTTGGCGAATAATTCGGAATTTGCTGGAAAATAAGGCGGACAGGGCCTCCAGAAAGTGTAGTGTAGCTGCTTCGTTTATATAAGGCCATAATTTGCAGCCACATGTTTATCAGATGAAATCACTCTCCAGCTAAAAGGAGAAGGCCAGCATTACAGCAGGATCATTTAGGAAACGCCACTTAACAACTCTGGGTGCCTCCATTTTCCAATGCTCGCTTCCTGGAGCCTGTGGAGGCTTTTTAAGAAGAGATGATCACGTGAAATTATCTTCAAGATGGACACGCTGAGAAACAGGCACAAACTGAGCATGTTTCTCAGGTGTGGCGGCTCGGAGCTGGAGGATGGCTTAAGGTTTACGTAGGGGTGATGCGGCCACAAGCCGAGGAACGCCAGGAAGCTTCCAGAGGCTGGAAGAGGCAGGGAAGGAAGGATCCCCCTGTCCCCCTGGCCTCTGGATCCTTTGGAGGAAGCAGGTCCCCACTGATGTCTGGATTCTGGACTTCTGGACTCCAGAACTTCAAGAGAATAAATTCCTTAATTTTTTTAAATGTTTATTTATTTTTGAGAGAGAGAGACAGAGACAGAGACTAAGCAGGGGAAGGATAGAGAGTGACTCAGAATCTGAAGCAGGCTGCAGGCTCTGAGCTGTCAGCACAGAGCCCAACGCGGGGCTCGAACCCATGAACGTGAGATCATGACCTGAGCCGAAGTAGGACGCTTAACTGACTGGGCCACCCACGCACCCCATTAATTTTTTTTTAATGTTTATTCATTTTTGAGAGACGGAGCATGAGTGGGGGAGAGGCAGAGAGAGTGACTCAGAATCTGAAGCAGGCTGCAAGCTCTGAGCTGTCAGCACAGAGCCCAACGCGGGGCTCGAACCCACAAACTGTGAGATCATGACCTGAGCCGAAGTCAGACGCTTAACTGACTGAGCCACCCAGGCAGCCCAAGAGAATACATTTCTATTCTTTAAGCCACTGGGTTTGTGGTACCTCAGTTTACGGCAGCCCCAGAACACGAATCCAGGTGCCCAGGGCAGAAGATACCAGATGCTCCGAGCAAGGCCCTGATCCAGAAGGACCACTGCCTTTCTTCCGTATGCTCTGAATACCCCCTCCCCGGCACCCCCCCAGAAACCCATCCCAAATGCTCTCTCACAACTGTCCCTTTCTTCCCTAAGTCCTGTGCTCCAACCTTCCAGTCTGGACCAACCGGTCTGAGCCCTGGAGAGAGCCCCTCCCTCAGGCATATGCTGGGCCAGCATGTTCTATTCTATTGGTTCAGCTGCCCTCGGGGCTGACACAGGCTGTTTGCTCTCCCTGGGGTCTGTGACTACCTCTCCCACCCCCTCTGAAAAAGAACAGGCTGTCTTTTTCCAATGTCCCGCTCGTCAACAAGTGTTTCTCCAGATGTGGATATGCAGAGGTGAAGGAGGCCAAAGGGATCTGGCCTTTAGGGAGGCTGATGACAAACCAACCTATGAGCAAAGAGGCATTTCCAACAGGGAGAGCTCTCGGGAAAGGAAAAATCCCGCGTGGTATTACACCGGTGGTTCTCACCCAAGGGCAATGCTGCACTGCCCCAGCGGACACGTGCGTCTCCGATTGGAGGCTGGAGACGTTTTGGTCGCCACCACTGGGGGAGGGGGGAGGTACCAGGGCATGTGGTGGATGGAGGCCAGGGATGCCGCTCAACATCCTACCGTGTACAGGATGGCCCCCACCGTGAAGAATGATCCGGCCCCCGGACATCAGCAGTGCGGCCACGGGGACAGAAACTGACCAGGACAGGGTAGTCATCCTGGATGAACCAGGAGGCAGAGAAGCACTCATCGGAGATGGTTGCTGATGCCTGTGCAGTGGGAGGGGGCACACGGACTGAGCTCCTGGGGAGGGCCGCCTAGGCGAGGGCGGTGAGCGCCAAGGGCAGGGGCAGCTGGGGCTGGTCTCAGAACAAGGAGACCAGTGTGGCCAGCAGGGCTGAGGCTGGAGGGGGAAGGGCTGAGGTCAGGAAGGTCAGATCCCGCAGGGCCTTGCGAACGTGGGACGGGACGGATGGAGTTTCAATTTTCATGCAAGTCTGATGGGGAGCCTGGCTGGTTGGAAGCAGTGAGAACCAGGACAAGAGTGACATCTGGAAGGGGTCAGCTAGGCTGTATGTGGCAGGTGGACTGTGGGATGGGGGCGGGGGGGGGGGGCGGAGTTGCTGGTCCACAGCTCCACCAGGTGTCTGGGGCTAGGAGGGAGGGGATTGCTGGTGGCTGTGGTCGGGCCATAGCCTGACACAGGACAGTTCCGGTTACAGGGGGAAGTAAGACAGGCTTTCAAGGTCCTGTGGGGACCCGCGCTTCAGATCCTTCCCTGCTGACCAGTGGGCTCCCTAAATGGAGACTCGGAAGGCTCCCAGGGAAGAAGGCTGAGATGGGCCGAAGAGACCCCTTTGGGGGACCCTCTCCAAAACACACAGTCCCCCTGCCGCCATGCCCAGGCAGAAACACACAAAAGCCCTGCTTGAGACCTTGGCTGAGAGGCTCCTGGAAAAGGAGGGGCCGCACCCTGCCCCACTCTGCTCTTAAAGGCAGTCTGGATCCTCACGGACCTCAGGCGGGGCTCGAGGGGCTTCTGTGCCAGCCCCTCAAAAGGGACAGAGTGGGCCCACTCCTCGGCCTAAGTGCCCCGTATGGGTCAGCCACTTGGGCCCGTGGGAATCCCCCGCCTCGGGGCCAAGTCCCTGTGGAGCCCCCTGTCGCAGTGGGGACACTTGGCCTGGGGAGCAAGTCCTGCCCCACTGGTGGCCCACAGAGCCATTAGCCTCCGGGAACCTGGAACAAAGCAGCTCCTCACTTAACCTCTCCAAAGACTCAGACGAGCTGTTGCTGTCCCCTCAAAATCCACATCGCCTGCCACCAGGAGCCCTGCTTGGGTCTGGTTTCTTCAACGACACACCCCCTTCGACTCGATCCTTCCGGCGGCCCACTGGTTTTCGCTTCAAAATGGCATTTTGTTCTGATAAAACTCTTCCTTTGAACACGACTTACTGGTGTAGAATCCACATATCACGCGGCTCACGCGTTGGGAGCGCCTGGGACAGCAGTCTGTACTATGGTCAGACGCCTGCCATCACCACCCCATCCGCTTCAGAACATTCCCACCCGAGAGAGAGACCACGGATCCTTTGTCCTGCCAACAAGACCCTCGAGCCCCATCCTTGTTTTCTGTTCCCCTGGAACTGGCTTCGTTACTGATCAGCAACCACACTGGCCCCTCCCTATGTGTGGCTGCAGGGCGGGCAGCCTCCAGAGTCGCCTCCTCTCCTCCACCTGTGACCCAGGGCCTCGTGGCCTTCATCTGGGCAAGGGCTCCTCCTGGTCACAAAGTCCATCCCCTGGCCCAGTTTCTGCCGTGATGATCCTGGTTACACTTCTGGACCCAGTGAGATGTCCCAGGCAGCCCACAGCCCAGGGTTTTGCCTTGTCAGCATCTTTGGTGACAGCCCCCAACTGGCTCCCCTCCCAGCCTATCTACGCATCACCACAGGGCAGGGGCAAAGGTGTCCCTGTGGGCCAGTCACAGGTTTGACACACAGTGTCTCAGCCACCTCTTCTTGTCCTGGAGCTCAGCATTCTTTCAGACCCTCCTCTCTCCCAGGCCAACTGTGGCCCCGGGGGACATCTGGCAATGACAGGAGACATACCTTTGTGATTGTTCCCACCCGGGGAAGGGGGAGCTACTGGCATCCAGGGGGGTAGAGACCAGGGATGCTGCCCGGTACCCTACAAGGCACAGAACAGTCCCCAGCACAGAGAATGACCCGGCCCTACATGTCAGCAGTGCTGAGGTCAAGAAACACTGTGTTCATCAGTTGGAAAAAAATATTGATTTAGGTCCCTAACTCATAGACACACCAGAATAAATTCCTGGGGACTTAGATGGTACAAGCCAGGGTGATCCCTCCTAAGGATCGCTTTTTGCTGAATGATTTTCAGATCTTCCAGAAACTTTTTTTGTCCAATTATCTATGGCAACGGACTGGTCCCAAAGTCATTTTGGTTCAGCAACAGAGTCGTTTTTAGATCCCCCTCCCGTGACCATGGCAACAACGGGGCCAGATTCCCTCCTGGCATCTGTGAGATACCTCCTCTCTCCCTCCCCACTTGGTGCATTTACATGAACGCAGCATCCTAGGACCTCTATTAATTAACTGAAATTAATTAATGTGTTAATTTTTTTTTTTTGAGAGAGAGAGATAGAGAGTGAGCCAGGGAGGGGCAGAGAGAGAGGGAGACAAATCCCAAGATGTGGGCCTCAAACTCGCGAACCGTGAGATCACGACCTGAGGCGAAATCAAGAGTAGATGCTTAACCGACTGAGCCACCCAGGCGCCCCTAGTAACATAATGACAGAACACGAAGTCTCCTAGACTCCACAGAACCCCTAAACCAATGGTTCTCATTCTGGGGTTGACTTTTCTCTGAGGGGACACCTGGCAATATGTGGAAACATTTTAGCTTATCACGACTCGGGGGGTGGGAGGGTTGCTACGCATCCAGTGGGTGGACAGACCAGGGATGCTGTTCAACACGCACGGGACAGTCCCCACCGCAGAGAAGGACCCAGCTCAGGTGTCCCCAATACCGAGGCTGAGAAACTGTGCTTTAAATAAGAGCAAAGTTCACACACTTTGGGGTGTCCCCAGGGCCTCCCAGGCACAGCAGACATCAGCAAGATTCCAAGCCCAAGGTCACCTACTGCACAATATTCAGAACGAGGGAGCGAGAGCGAGCCGGCCTTGTCGGGGGACCACATCAGCTGCGGGGGCCTACGGACACCTGCTCCAGCCAGTTCAGGCTCCTTTCTCTACCTGACACCCCATCCCTAAGCTTCCGTGCCTTCATCTTGGCTCCCTGCTAAGCCAGCAGGCAGACTCCTCGGGGACCACCTAGGGGAGACACGGGCTTCCAAAGGGCCTACGGGCTGGGCTCGCCTCTTTTGTGCCACCTGTTCTCCCACTAGCTCCTGATAAATAGCATCTCCACGTATAGGCGAGGATCCCAGGGATCTTCCCAAGCAGTGGCCTGAGACCCTGCTCACCAGGAAATGAAAGCCCCGGGTGCATCCCAGAAACCTGAGAAGTGACATCTCAAATGTCACCCCTCCACTCCCTCTGTTCCACCCATCCTAGGACGGGATGGAGATGCTCAGAGAGACGAGCAGGAGGACCGGGGCAAAGCCCCAGCGGGCCTGCCGCTGACGCACTGCTCTGACTACACTTGCAAGGATGCGGTGGCATCGGCCTCCGAGGGAGACGACCTTTGCCAGGGCTTGCTGGGGGAGCTCTCGTGTGTCCCTCTTCCTCCGCCAACAAGCCCTGACCGGGTCACAAGCTCGCCGGGTGCTGGGCGCCTCTCCGCGGGCATGACTCCTGACATCTGCACTCGGGGGAAAGAGGCGAGGGCCGTTCTGCTCTCACGGTAACCCTGAAAGCCAGCTCTGCACCTGCCTCGTTAACCCTTTTTGCTGAATGATTTTCAGATCTTCCGGAAACTTTTGTCAAATCAGCTATGGCAGCGGCTGGTCCCAAAGTCATTTTGGTTCATGAACAGAGTCGCTCTTAGATCCCCCTCCTGTGACCGTAGCAACGCTGAGGCCAGAGACCTCCGTACGCCCCCGATCACAAATCTTCGCCAGCCCCCAGGTGGGCACACACAGTCTCCCAGGCCTGGTTCTAAATACACCCTGGTAAAGTCCCACGAGATCCGCTCTTCCCAAGCTGGGTCCTTGTCTGTCTACTTACTGTCACCCCAAACGTTAAGGACGTGTGTGAGATCTGGAAGATTCCTAATGGGATGCTTCCAAACTTGATGTGGCCAACTTGGCCACCTCCCTTAAAATGTTTCTTTAAATGAGTGAGACTCAACAAGATGAACTCTATCAGTGTGACTGTTCGTCCAAAATTGCTTCACTAAATAAAGACGAAATTTGTCCCTTACCCAGTGTTATGGGCTGAAGTGGGTCCCACCCACCTCCGCACCCCAATTCCTTATGTTGAAGTCCTACTCCCCAGTGCTCCAGAATGCGACTGGATTCGGAGATAGAGTCTTTAAAGAGATGGTTAAGTTAAAATGAAGTTATTAGGGTGGGCCTGATCCAACAGGACTCCTGTCCTGACAAGAGGAGATTAGGACACAGACACAGAAGGAAGAAACCAACCGTGCCAACACCTTGATCTTCGGCTTCTGGCTTGCAGATCTGTGAGACAATGCATTTCTGTTGCTCAAGCAGCCTGGTCTGTGGTTCTTTGTCACAGTGGCCCTGGGAGATTCGTACACCCAGCAGAGACAGAAATGAAATGCCTGTAGCTGGGTCCCCTCTCGCACATGCAACCTTGCTGAAGCAGGGCAGAGCTAGAGTATAAACGAATGAGTCAGACCTGGACAGCTTATTCATTGCTCCGACTAACCCGCAGGCCGAACCCTTGAATCACTACTCTATTTATCATCAGCCACGGGCTCAGAAAGTCTCGACGAGGAAATGAGTAGAACCCAAACTCATCGGCTGTGTCTCTGAGACGTGCCTAATCGCCGAGGCCCCTTCTGGGCCACACTGAAAAGAGGTAGAGTGACAGGGCCCGTCGGGGACCCGGTGGTGCTCAGACAGAGCCCTTTGTTCTGCTGTGCTGTCCGTCCGGAGGAGGGCAGAGAGAAGGGCCTGTCTTGCTCTGCGGGGAGGCCGAGCAGGGGCTGCCTGGCACAGTTGGTCAGGGATGCTGGCCACACAAAGGGCTGGTGGATGGGGACTGGTGGGGGAGGGCAATGTTCAGAAGGGGTCGGGCGGCTCCAGAACGTGCTGTTTCCTCCCGTGGAGTTAAAGCAGCTATGGCATGGCTGGGGAACAAGCAGAGAAGGACGCACAAAGAGCAAAAGCTAGACAGTCTGTGCTTGAGGACGTTCCGGCGTCTGGGGCCAAGAGCCACGCTGATCTGGGGCCACCTCCAAAGTAGCTCTCGAGAAGAGAATCTAATACCTCTAATCTCGGAAGAAAACCAGTAGTTTGTTCTGAGATGAGGGACGGTTCCTGCAGAAATCCAGGTCAGTTGTAAGACAAAGAGAAAGACAACGGCATGTGCTGTCCCAGTGAGCGAAGATGGCCCTGGCTCACCTCTTGGTCCTCCTCTGCTGTCCATTCTTGGGGCACGCTGCCTAACTTCCCCTCAGTCCTTTCCCAACTGTGTCTCCTTTTTATCAGGACTCTAGATTAAGAACTGGCCAGATGGCAGAATTCAGTTGCTGGCCGTTCTACCCCACGCCTGCCCTTGGCTGCCGTTCCCTGGGAGCGGATCAAACACCAAAGAGTCACTGAGGCAAAGGTAGGCCTGGGGCAATAACCAGATTTCACCCCAGAGTGGTGGTTCTTGAGCCCCAAGAAACCCACAGCCACATCTGGTGGGCACAACTTGAGGGGTATTATTGACCTCTAGTGGGTGGAGACCAGGATGCTGCTTGCTATCCCTGTAATGCGTGGGGTGGCTTCCACAGCAAAAAATAACCCAGCCCCAAATGTCAATGGTGCTGCAGCTGAGAAACATGCTCTAGCCATTTGGTCTTTGCCAGTTGGAGGTTTCTAATGATCCTTCATGTTTCTGGAAAGCCCAGGGGACCATCTCTGAGGTCGCCACTATGGAAACTGAGCTTCAGTTTCCATACTGAGAAAAGAGGAACCCAGACCGCTTACGGCTGGTTGGCAGAATAAAAGAGATGGGTATAAAAGCTTCCGACACAGAAGATGCTCAATAAAGAGCAGAGCTGTGCAGGGATCTGCTCATGCAATTCCCTCTTCCTGGCTTGATTGAACACCTCCCTATCCTTCAAGGCCTGGCTTGGACCCTGCCACTTCTTCCAAGGAAACCTGCCAGAACTCCCCCAAGCCCCAAAGCTTGCACTGCTAATCCCTGATTCTGTCTTCACAACTTCCTGCGCCACCTCTGTTGCTGCACTGACCGCGCACTCTGAATTTCATCATTCCTCAGGGAGGGAGAACACTAGAATGTCCCTCCTCCAGGGCATGAGGGCTCATCTCTGTCCCTGGGGCCTAGCCCCCAGTGCTGGAAGGATCAGCCCTGGCTTAACTGAACTCTAAGCTCACCCAAGACACAACTTTGGGGGGGAGACAAGGAAAGGGAAGTGGCAAGTTAACAAGCCCCTGTTGGGGACAGAAAACAGACCACACAGCCAAACAGAAAGGGGACATTCCCAAGTCTCCACCCTCTTCTCCGAGCCAGAGGCCTGGAACTGAGAGAGAGTCTCAGGGACGACTTCCAACCAGAAAGATGTAGCTGAAGCTCGGGGAACAGGTGTAACGTGCAAAAGCAAAGGTGGAATTTGTGGAATTTTCCATGTGGAAGATAAAGGAGCAGTAAAAAGATCGTCTTTTGGATACAAACCATACAATGGAACGTTGAACAAAACTGGGATCACTGAAGTCAGGGGCTGCATAAAATACGAGGGGACTGTATGCCAGAGACACGAAGGTTATCGAAAAGGGCTTGGGTTTTAAGGTTGAGAAATGCTGATTGACGCCAATCCATTCATTTTGCAGGTGAAGACACAGACAAAGAGACTTGACCAAGGTCAGGACCCCAGACACAGGACCCTCCGTGAAAGCCTGCCTGGCTGCGCTCCAGGGAGACAACGACCAGGGCCATGCAACCAGAAGATTCCAGTCCTGTTCATTGGGGGGGGGGGGGGGGGGGGGGCATCCTGGCCAGGGCAAGCCCACACTGAATGTCTGTAGAAGGCATGACTTTGGGTTCTGACAATGTGTCCTGGGGCAAGCAAGGCCAAAAGCTACCTTCCATAAGGGCCAGAACATTCTGGAAGTAAAGGGAGCAGATAGCTCTCTGTGGCCCTCTTTACATTCCATCTATCCAGATTCATCTCCTGAATGAGCTATAAACCCAGGCTCCCCAGCCCTTCTGGCAGATCCCGGACAAGGATCCCCCACAGTTGGGAAAGAAGAGAAATTAATGCTGATTAAAACCGCCCAGTGCAAGGCCCTTGCCAGAGCCGGCCCATCGGACGATGAAACAACTTCCCAGCTCAGATGCCCAAGGGGCCCCCCCACTGCTCCTGGATGCCTTAAGAGACTGGAGCCTCCAAGGCCAGAATACACCTCAGAAAGGTAGGAGCTGGGACCCTCCACCTTCAAGACACAATGTCCCCACCAGCTCCCACCTCAGACAAAGAGGTGTGAGAGAGGCTTTCCCTTAAAGTCCCCTGGCCTACAGGGCGCCCGGGAGAGAAGGGAGAGGAGGGAGCGCATGTGGGCTGGCTGCTGCTGGCTGCCGCCGTGGCTGCCCTGCCTCTCCCCGGCTGTGAGCTGGGCTGTGAGCTCAGCCGCCGCCGGGGGACAGATTTCCTGTATGTCGTTTTACCCATTTAAGTCCAAGGATGCAACTCGGAGGAGGTGGTGACAGCTTAGCACACGCGGGTGTGTGCACACCCGTTCCCTCCCCCCTAAACCCAGTTCCGGGCCCCCAACGAGGTCCGGAGTCTCCTTCTTTGCTCCCTGGGACCCCAGGGCTCCAGCCAGCCCTGTCTTAGGAGAGTGGTGTGGTTTTCCAAATACCAGAACACCAGCCTAGAGGGCACTGGGACTCGCTCCAGTTACCCAGAGGTTGGGGATGAAGTCGGAAAATAGGAGAATCCAGAGAGAAAGGGGACCCCCCAAATGATATGGGCTGCACCCCAATGTCTGTACAGGGCCACTCTTGTCCTTTCCTCTCCTCTCTATCCCCCCCACCCCAACTGGCCCTCAGTTCTTGCCACAGTTTCTTCCCCCTCTCCCATCCCCCATTTCCCCCCTCCCCATTCCGCCGGCCTCCACACCAGGGAGTTCAGACCTCCAGGATTTGAGCACCCACTGAATCCCAGGCGCCTCCCTCCTCCAGGAACCATTCTCTACCCCGTCCACCGAAGGCAGACGGTCCCAGGCCGTCCTATACCGTTTCCCTCAATCGCATCTCAGCTGTCCCCCCACCGGCCTTGCCCCACGTCCCCAGCCTGGGCCTCTCAACCCCGCCTCCTTGCCTCCCCGCTCCTAGCCCCGTTTCCTGCGACCCCCCAACTACCACTAAAGCCACGTCCTCCAGAGAAGCTGCTCAAAGCCACAAGACCTGCTCCCTCCCCATCCGTAAACTCCCTCACCAGGCCCTTCCCATCAACTTTCTCCTCAACCATCCCGCTCCCACCCCATCGCCAGCAACCCCTTCACGACCCCCAAGCTCGTTCCCGCTCCCTCGACTCCTGCCTTCGCGCCTCCTCCCATTAATCCTCAGCTCCGTATCCTCCAAGGCAGCCCGCCAATGCGAGCCTGGAGATCAAGCCCCCAACCCGCGGCCGCCGCCACTCACCTTGGCCTCGGCCGCCGCGCGCCGCCGGTCCCGGGCCGGGTCCCCGCCCGGCCGCCCGCCCGACCGACCGCCCACCACTGGTCGGACCGCTCCGCCCCGCCGCGCCCGCCGCTCCCCCGCGCGCTCCCGCTTCCGGGTTTCGGAGGGGCGGGGCTGGGGCGTGACGCCAGAGCGCCGCAGGGCGGAGCGTCCCGAAGACCCGCCTCCTCCCTACGGGCTCCGGCCACCGCCTCCTGCCTCTGGTGGACGAAACCAAGTGTGAGGGGAACACAGCGAGGCGCGCGAGCCGGGTTCGCCCGCTCCACCCGCAGGCACGCTCCCCGAGGTCCGTGGCCGCCCCTCCTATGGCGCCGCAATATGGCCCGGTCCGGACCGAGGGGGCGGGCACACGGACTTGAAGAGCCGGCCTTTGAGTTAAAGGCGGGAAATGGCGGATTCGTCGGGGCGCAGTGCTGGGTGAGTTGAGGCGCCGCGGGCCTGGATTTTGTCGGTGCCGGCGAGAAGGCCATGGCCGGGAGCTGGTGGGGGAGGGCCAGCAGCGTTGGGGGTTGGGGATTTGATCCCTTCTGGACTCACCGCGGGTGCACAGGCTCGGGGAGGCGGGGTGCGGCCTCTGCGCATGCTCGGGAGCGTGGGCGCGGAACTAGACCTTGAGTCCCGAGTCAGTTATGTGGGTGCGGGGCGAGCCTTGGCTAGTGGCTTAACCTTTCTGTGCTTCCGCCTTCCACCCCTGCGAAATCGGCGGAATGACGCCGCCGCTCAATCTTGTAGGCCTTGTGTGAAACTGAAAAGCTCTTGCAACAGTGCTTGGCTCCTGAATGTGATCTGAGGTTATTACAGTTAACGTTTTGTAGTGGACAGTGCTGGGTCACTAAACTATCTCTTTTAATCTTTCCAGTCTCTTTTTTTCTACGCATCCCATTTACAGGTGACATAATAGAGGCTCAGGGAGGGAATGTCATTTGTCACAGCAGGAACAAGAGAGACAGACTTTGAACACTTGGCGGTGCCAGGTGTGATGCTTGGGCTGGGTTTGTTTGTGCTTTCGGCCCATGTTTATTGTTCCAGTGCAAATTGAAGTTAAATAGGCCGACTGAAATCGGTTGGGTTTTCTCCACCCTGCGTTATCCTGAGATTCCCATTAGTCTCTCCGACGTTTTGGGGGGGAGGTGGGTGGTACCAGAGGCTGGCACAGGTGCAATGAACTCCCCCCCACATTGTTTGACTCCAGAGCCCTAGCTCTGACCCCATAGGGAATCTTTGCTCTGTCCCTTGCCAGCTCTAAGACTTGTCAGGGGTGACCTGTTCAAATCCTCAGGTCCTCGTCTAGAAAACAAGGATAAAGCAGGCCAACGGTGAGGTAGTTGTAGGATTGGGAGGATTTTGCGAAGGAGCAGAGCTTCCGGCACCTAGTGAGCATTTGTGAGGTTGCCTTTCCCCACTGTGGCCCAGCACCGACTTGGGGTCCTCAGAACCTGCCACACAGGAGGTGGCTGCCGTGAGCTGAACAGGTCACTTTGTGACCAGTGGGGCTTGAGTCCTGATGTCAGCTGGGGTTACAGCACCAGGCCCCTGCCCTGCCCCACCCCTCAGTGTGCACCTTCCGAGTTGCTGGTCTCTGTTCGTGGTATTCCCCTTGCCCAGACTGGACACCTGGGAGGCATCGCTGACTCTCCTGATTCAAGGTTCCCTCTCCCCCATGACATCAGGCTTCATTCTTTCTTGCCTTAAATAGAGATGAAAGGCACATAACATCAAATTAACCATTTCAAAGCAAGCGATTTAATGGCCTGAAGACCTTCACAAGGTGCAGCCACCAACTCTGTCTAGTTCTAGAACATTTTCACCAGCCCAGAAGGAAACTTTGTATGTATTTGCAGTCACTCCCCGTTCTTCCTGCAGCCTGCTGCCCCTGACAACCACCAATCAGCTTTCTGTCTCACTCGCCTGTTCTGGACTTTTCAGATGGAATCATACAAAATGTTGCCTTATGTGACTGGCTTCTTTCACTTTTAAAAGGTTTGTTTATTTATTGAAGGAATCTCTACCCCCAGTGTGGGGCTCGAACTCAAGAGTCGCTTGCCCCATCAACTGAGCCCAGCCAGGTGCCCCCAGGATAATATTTTTGAGATTCATCCATTTTAGCATGTATCAGTATGCCTTTTTAGGGCTGAATAACATTCAGGGTTCGTTGTTTTCTAGCAGGAACCTATGGCCCACGAAGCAGAAGATATTTACTGTCTGGCCCTTTACAGAGAAAGGTTACCAGTAAGGAGGCTATAGAAATAGATCTGAGCCTTTAAGCTGGGAAGTCAGGACTCTGCCAGCCCAGCCCAGCCCAGCTTTCTCTCCTCCTGATCCTGTATCCCTGCCTGGGTTCCCTGCAAAGCCATAGGGCTGATCAGTTTCCATTTCGACATCATTCTTCTCTGCCCTGTGCCCTTGGCCTTGTTGATCCCTGTCTCTGGACGTCCTTCGCCATGAACCTGAGCAAACAGGGCTTTGTCTCTCGCCTACCCCCCACCTCTTTGCCTGTCCGGGGCACTCTTCACATTGCCTGACGGGAAAACGCTGTTTTTGCCTCTCAGGAAGGAGCTCCGTCTCCCTTTACCAGGTGGCATCAGGCGCATACAGTTGGCACTTAAACGCCTGATGAATTAATGAACCCCTGACCTAAGTTGAGATCTTTGAGGCTTGGCAAACATGCTCATTCTTCTCACTCTTACCCCTCTGGGCCCTCCTCAGCTTCGGCCGGGCAGGGGCTCTGTGTCTGTGTTCCAGTGAAGGCGGCCCGGACTCGCGGACATCAGGGTGCCGGGACTGGGTTGTCCTGAGGAAGCCCAGGCTCCTCGCTGCCTTCCCTGAGCCTAGCCAACTATGTTAACAAGACCCCCATCTTCCTCTTCTAGGAAGCCTTCCTCAGGGGGCCCCGGTACTCCTAGTGGCGCTAAGATGAAAGGAAGCAGAACACAAGGTGAGCAACATTGCAAGCTACCTCACGATCCAGTTTCAGAAAGTGCTTTTGGGGAAGAAAAGCCCGGGCCGGAGCAGGGAAGCTAGGACTTTATTTCACACACACCTTCGTGTGATGCTGAATCTGGTCACCCAGCCCTGCAGCCAGGGGTGCGGCAGGTCCCGGCGGACGTCATCCAGTGCAGCGGGCCCTTCCAGCCGTGGGGAGGGGCAGGGGGGCGTCACGGGCTGTGCGCAGGACCCGCCACTAGGAAGTGTGGGTGAGGAGAGCATGAGCCGAACTTGTTAATGAACCCTGGAGTCTCTGTTTCTTCTCTGTAAGCGCCTCGGGGGCGTGCCCACATCTGGGGTCCCCGTGTGGGTCTGCAGTCACTGCTCACAGCCTCCCTTGACTCTTGGCAGTCAGTGCCACTTGGGGCAGTAGACTGGAGGATCCCCCTCGTCGGAGCTCAAGCCCCTGATACAGTGAACGGTTTTCTTCCAAGTGTGCTGTGGGCCAGTGCAGAGTTAGAGCAGAATTCCAGTTCCAAGGGACTGGAGGTTCATACGCTACAGTGCTGCTCGATGATCTCGTCTCTAACGTTTATTATGTTTACACGTGGTCTGGTTCTTGAACGCAAATTATATCCTTCGTGACAATACTGCTTCTGTGGAGAATCCACCCCTGTTTAAAACAAACATGTACATTTTAGTTTCTGGAAACTTGAAACTGCTTGTCAGAGATGTTCAAGGAACCCCAGGCCTCTGATCCTTCCAGAGGAGCAAAACCCTTTGCTGATGGTGTTGGACTGAAAGCAGGATGGTTTCCTGTGCTTAGAAGGGGGTGGGGTGTTCTTTGCCCTGATCCTCACTTGACGTCCAGCGGCAGCCCTTGGTGTATCTTGATTTTCTCGCCTGGCCCCTGCCTGGTCTTGGCCTTGACCCTTAATGCCTCCTGCCCGATCGTCTGAGCCCGCTCACCCCGCAGGCGTGGCTCTTCCATATCCAGGGCTCACTCGGGGCAACCACTAGCTCCTCGTCCAGCTCCATGGTCCCCATGAACTCTAGATGTACCTCCTTTCCACTCAGGGTTGTGGCCGCATCTCCAGCCCCAGTGAAAGATGAAATCCTGGCATGAAGATCCGGTTGAGATCACCTTGTCACTTAACCAAGTTGTCAAACTGTGTGATGTTAATCGTGTCACTCTTTCTGGGTCTCTTCAGTAAAAAGGGGACATCTCTGAGCTCTGGGTGTACCTAGAAAAAGCGTAGAATCGTGCACTGGATGCCTGGCTGAGCACCTACTCCCTACTGGGCAGTGGCATTTAGCCTTGAGCAAAGCAGACTGGCCGCGCATCAGATGGAGAAGTAAGGAGACATGGGGTGTGTTGGACCTTGTGGATAGACCAGGATGTGGGTGGCTTCCTGGTCCAAGGGAGGTGCTGGGCTGAGCGGAGCTGGGAAGGAGGGCAGGTGCAGGCGCGTGCCTGCTGGTTGGAGGGACAGCAAAAGTGGTCACGGTGGCAGGAACAGGAGGGAGGGCGGCGAGGTGGGAATATGAGATGCGCGAGGTGCCTGGAGGCGCTCAGGCTTTACCAGCTAATGGATCTGCAAGGCAGCCCATTCTCAGCCACCAAGGGGGCAGCCGGCCAGGAGGACACGGGGTGTTTTAGGGAGGAGGGTGCCGGCAAGTGCTGTGCTCAGAGTGAGGACTAAGAATTGGTTGGTGGGCTTTGGGGCGGGGAGATCTCAGCGGTCTTGCCGAAAGGGGTTTCTTTGGTGCAGTGGTGATTGGGAAAGCCAGACTGGACTGGAGTGGGATTCAGGAGAGAGGAGAGGAAGAGGAGCTGTCATCGTAAAGGGGAGTGGAGAAGTGGGGGGAGAGGGTCTGGGTGGAGGGAGAAATAATGGCAGGAAGACCACTGGAGAGGGGAACTGGGGTTGGGGAGCGGGGGTGAGGGCCGGGCTCTGGCACCTAGAGTGGAGGGTTTGCTTTACCCCAAAGCACAGAGGTCCCTCCATGTGGTGGGGCCGGGATATGGCCCTGAACTTGGGAGGCTGCTGGATGCCGAGGTGGGAGGGTCTCCTGGGGCTGCTTCTGTCTTGCCAGCGAAGTGGAATCTGGTCCCTAGGTAACTGGAGGGATGGGCCCCCTGTGGGAAGTGGGAGGAGAAAGTGCAAGGGAGGGTCCAGGGGAAGGGGGGGGGGCGGGGAGACAGAGCAGAGGACTGTGCGTGGTCACTGGGGCTGTTGAGAGACACCCCCTTGCTGCCACAGAGCAGCAGGAAGGGTGCCTGGGGCTGCGCTGTCACCAAGATGTATGGCTTGGTGCTGAGCATGGCTCCCAAGCAGTCCTAAGCTAGGTAAGGGGGTAAAGCATGAAAGTCCTGTACCATGAGTGGGTCAGACACAGACCTGGGTGAAGGAAGGGGTGGTTGGGGTCTTGACCGCAGGGAGTGAGTTGGGAAAGACAGGAGGAGGCAAATATGTGCCTCTCTGTGGAAAGTCTTGCTTCCTGCCCCTGCCCTGCCCCTAAATGCGCTTTCTGCTTTGAGCTTATTCCCTCCTATTCCTCGATCATAGCTCCTGCAGCTCTCTCTCTGGGGCTCTGTCCCTAGCCCAGCGACTTGGATGCCGCAAGTATCCCATCCATGTTGTTGTATACGGTAGGTGTCCCATACATGCTCGAGGATGCCAAAGGACAGGATCTGAGAGGAGCAAGGAGGAACAGTTCTGCCGTCCCTGCTGTTGATGGGGGGGTCGGGGGTGGGCCGGTTCTCACACTCCACTGTTGTAGTTTTGTTATAAACCAACAGCGTGTTTCCCACAGGTGGAAGAGTGGTTGAGTCCCGATACCTGCAGTATGAGAAGAAAACCACCAAAAAGGTAACGACTGTTTTTTGAACGTTCTGAATAGAGTTCCATCGGAACTTGGAATTCTGACACAAGTCACATGAGCCAGGCACAGCATGGTCCCCGAACAAGCCTTTCGGGGATTTTACCCAGCAGCCTCTGTGATTGTCTCGTCCTTCGTTCCCAGTCTTGAGTCTCTTTTGTGAGCAGCGGTCTCTCTGAGGATCCCCTTTGCAAAGACATGACCTCGATTGAAACCTGAAATTGTTCCTGCCTTTCAACCTGATAATTCCTTTCTGGATTCTGTCCTGAAACAGTTCTGTCGGGTGCCCAGCACGCAGTCTTTGGCCTTGGCGGGTATTTATAGAATTTTAAGTTTATTTATTTTGAGAACTAAGGTGAGAGCAGGGGAGGGGCAGAGAGGGAGGGAGAGAGAGAAAATCCCAAGCAAGCTTCGCACTGTCAGTGCCTGACATCGCAGAGCCTGATGCAGGGCTCAAACTCACAAACTGCAAGATCATGACCTGAGCTAAAATCAAGAAGAGTCAGACGCTCAACCAACTGAGCCACCTAGGTGCCCCCTTGACTGGTGTTTGAAAAACACCTACCGGGTCTTCGAGAAGGACTGCATACATAAACAAACTTAAGTAATAGTGTGACTTAAGATCCAACTTGAGGAAAAAGGAAACCTTTTCACAAACTGATGTCACTCCTTGGGCGTGGTTTGTTGTTTTCAACAGACTTAGTTTTTTTTTTTTTTTTTTAAGAGGAGTTTTAGGTTCACAGCAAAATTGAGCAGAAATCCAGAGATTTCCCGTAGAATCCCTGCCCCACACCCTCACAGCCTCCCTGGTCAACACCCCCCCACCAGAGAGATGCACATTTGTAACTGATGAACCTACACGGACACGTCATCAGCCAGAGTGATTTTGTTGAAGTGATTTTCAACAAAAGATCACAGTCCGTGCCTCATAATTTTAATATTGCCTTGCAGACTTGTTTACAGCACCCTATGTGTCTCCATGCTGAGATAGTTTCCATCTCTAAGAGCTTGTCCATTTTCTTTCTTTCTTTTTTTTTTTTCCATCTCTTAACATACAGTTTACGTAGAGTAAGGCGTCACTCTCCAGCCTACAGTTCTGCGAGTTTGGGCAAAAACTCACCCAGTCACAGACACCACAGTCAAGATACCGAACAGTCTGTCACTCCCAAGATCCCTTGGTGCTCCAATGAAGCCAGCCCCACTGCATCCCAGGCGGTTACCTGTTTCTGTTTCTGTAGCCTTGCCTTTTCCGGAAGGTCATTTAAAAGGTGTCACACGGGATGCAGCCTCTTGCGTCTGGCCTCTTTCACATAAAGGAGAGGAGGTCTCTCCCTGTGGTTGCCTGTCACAGTGAGTGTTGGTTCCTTCTGATGGCTTAAGAATGTTCCATGCTGTGTTTAGCGTTTGCGAGGGAAGGACATTTGGTTTGATTCCCATTTTGAGCAATTGTGAACAAAGCCACCTCAAACATTCCTGTTGTGGGATTCCGTGTAGATGCGTTCTCGGGTCTCCCAGGAGAGGAATTGTAGGGTAGGTGTATTTGGCTTCGTAGGAAACTGCTCACCTGTTCCCCAGAGTGGCTCCAGGTCTTTATATGGCCATCAACCACAGCGGAGAGTTCCAGTCGGTACTTTGGAGATGGAAACCATTCTGGTGGGTGTGAAGTGGTATCTTGTGGTTTTAATTTACATTTTCCTTAACAACCGCTGATCTTGAGAATTTTTTTTTTTTTAATTTTTTTTTTTTAACGTTTATTTATTTTTGAGACAGAGACAGAGCATGAACGGGGGGAGGGTCAGAGAGAGGGAAACACAGAATCCGAAGCAGGCTCCAGGTTCTGAGCTGTCAGCACAGAGCCCGATGCGGGGCTCGAACTCACGGACCGCGAGATCACGACCTGAGCCGAAGTCAGACGCTTAACCGACTGAGCCACCCAGGCGCCCCTGATCTTGAGTATTTTTTCATGTGCTTACTGACCATTCCTGTATTTTTGTTGGTGTGTTCTTTCAGATCTTTTGCCCATTTTTAAATTGGGTTGTTTTCTCATTGTTGAGTTTGGAGAACTCTTTCTCTCCCCTGGGCCCCAACCCTTTATGGTAATTTTCAGATATTTTCTCCTAGTGTGTAGCTTGTCTTGTCCTTCTCTTTAGGGTCTTTTGAGGGGAATTGAATCCTCAATTTTGATGAAGTCCATCTTAATGGATTTCTGCTTTTATGGGCCATGCTGTTGGTATCTCACCTAAGAAATCTTCGCCTAACGCAAGATCACAAAGGTTTTCTCCCATGTTTTCTTCCATGACTTTTATAGTTTTAGATTTTACATTTGGGTCTGTGATCCAATTTGAATTAATTTTGGTATCTGGTGTGATCATGGAATTGACGTTCATTTTTTTTTTTTTTTTTTTTTTAATTTTTTTTTTTAATGTTTTTTATTTATTTTTGGGACAGACAGAGACAGAGCATGAACGGGGGAGGGGCAGAGAGAGAGGGAGACGCAGAATCGGAAACAGGCTCCAGGCTCCGAGCCATCAGCCCAGAGCCCGATGCGGGGCTCGAACTCACGGACCGCGAGATCGTGACCTGGCTGAAGTCGGACGCTTAACCGACTGCGCCACCCAGGCGCCCCTTGACGTTCATTTTTAAGTGTATGGATGTCCTCTTGTTCCAGCACCATTGGTTGAAAGGACCTTCCTTCTCCCATTGTCACCACCTCTGTTGACAAGCACTTGACCTTTTTTGTACGCATCACTTCCGGATTCCATTTTTTCCCATTGATCTACGTGTCTGTCCTTAAGCCAGTTCCAGATGCGAAGCTTCCTGTAGTTTTGTAGTCTCTAAATCAGTTAGTGTGAATTCTCCCACTCTATTCACCAAACACTGGCTCTCCTCGTCCCTTTGCTTTTCTATGTAAGTTTTAGACTTAGCTTGCCGTTTTCTACCAAAATTTCTGCTGGGATCTTGAATGTATTGAATCTGTGCATCAGTTTAGGGAGGATAGCATCCTAAAAACACCAAGCCTTTCAATGTATGGATGTGGTACACCTATCCTTTTATTTGGTCATGTTGGCCTTCCTTTCCTTATAGGCCTTCCCTATATTTTGTTAGGTTTATACCTAAGTATCTGGTGGTTTTTAGTGCTGCTATACGTAATACTGTGTTTTCTTTTTTCTTTTTTTTTTTTTTTTTTAATTTTTTTTTCAAAGTTTTTTATTTATTTTTGGGACAGAGAGAGACAGAGCATGAACGGGGGAGGGGCAGAGAGAGAGGGAGACACAGAATCGGAAACAGGCTCCAGGCTCCGAGCCATCAGCCCAGAGCCTGACGCGGGGATGGAACTCACCGACCGCGAGATCGTCACCTGGCTGAAGTCGGACGCTTAACCGACTGCGCCACCCAGGCGCCCCTCTTTTTTCTTTTTTAATTTTTATTTATTTTTTGAGAAAGAGACAAGGCAAGTGGGGGAGGGGCAGAGAGAGAGAGGGAGACACAGAATCTGAAGCAGGCTCCAGGCTCTGAGCTGTCAGCACAGAGCCCCATGTGGGGCTCGAACCCACAAACTGTGAGATCATGATGTGAGCTGAGGTCAGACCTTAACCAACTGAGCCACCCAGGCACCCCTTTGTTATTTTATAAATGAAGAAATTCGTTTTTAATTTGAGGTATGATTGACATAAGTTGTATTAGTTTCAGGTAGACAACATAATGATTCAGCATTTGTATATGTTGCAAAATGGTTGCCCCAGTAAATCTAGTCAATACCTATCACCATACATAGCTTTGTTTTTTCCTTACTGAGAACTTTTATATAGTACTGTCTTTGAATTTCACTTTCCAGATGTGTTCATTGCTAGAAATGAGCTTTTTTTTATGTTGACCCTGTATCCTGCAATCTTGCTAAATAAACTTTATTAGTTTGAGTAGCGTTTGGGATTTTCTTTGTAAATCATGTCATATCTGTAAGAAGAGAGTTTTACTTCTTGCTTTTTGATCTGTTCACCTTTTATTTTTTATTCTGAGACCTCCAGTAGGGGGTTGAATAGGAGTGGTGTCTACGCATTGAAATATTCTTGCTCTTTAGGAGATTTTCTTTTTGCTTGTATGTTATTGTAATGGTTTGCCAACTCTGCATGCCTTTTTTTTTAATGTTTTGAAGATTAATACCTGTACAAAACTTTTATTTTTCCTGATGACTAAAGTAATACGTTGTTTGTCTCAAACTGGCAAACGCAGGGCAGGGGGGAGGCATCTGGCTGGTTCAGTTGGTAGAGCACGTGTGACTCTGGATATCAGGGTCGTGAGTTCGATCCCCATGATGGGCACGGGGCCTACTTAAATAAAATAAAATAAAATAAAATAAAATAAAATAAAATAAAAATCTTGTAAATACTATAAAGCACGTAGAATATCAGTCAACTGGAACCTGCCATGCCAGAGATAATCCTTGGTACCCTTTTTGGTGTTTTCCTATATTCTGTGCACGTGAGGATATCCTTTTTGACAAAATTAGTTCATCCTGTGTATATGGTGATTACAGGTCAGAACTCTTTTTGTCTACGCCTTGCTTCCAAGTAATAGCAGGTGCAAATTGCACAGACCATGAAGGGGCCCCTTCTCGTGCAGGGGAGGTGTCTTTTGCCCTAAATGTCATGTGTTCCCCTAACAGGCTTCTGCAGCAGATGCATTAAAGACCAGTGGGAAGATGCCTGAAGGTGCAAGGAGAGTGCACCTGCTCCAGAAGAGCAAAGGTGTGTCAAGATGGAGGAGGGTGGGAGACAGCTCTGAAGTCCATTCAGTAAGGGATGAACACGATGGTGAATTTTGTTTTCAAGTACAAAGTCAAGCTCCCTCTTTCTGGGAAGTGTCAGAAGCAGCAGCTAGTTAAAGTGTTTCCATGTGAGGACAGATTTGCAGCGTGTGGGGAGCTGTAGGGAAATGGCAGGGGGAAAGGGGAGGTTACGAGCCACCTTTCCAACATGGTGCTTCCTTGGTCCCGTGACTAGTTCTTGGGTGGGACTTCCAGAAGCGAGACTCAGAAGGGGCGTGAGGCCTCATCTTCCTGTCTCTCACCACCTTGGGTTAGGTCTTCTTCGTGATGGTGTCCCCTGACCCGTTCCAGAAGCTGTCCCCAAAGTGATACGAAAACCTTGCAGTTTTCCTGATTGTAGACATAGGTGTTCCTTGTAAAAAAGAATGGAAAGTGGACAAGGAGGGTGGAAACTCCCTCATGATGCCCCACTCAGATCGTCACTGTGTATCAGGTGTTCCGTTGTAATCCGTGTGCCCATCCCGGACTCTGGGAAGGCCTCTCCCCAGGCGCTTCCTCCAGCTCCTCACGTGCCCACTTCTCCAGCGATCACCGGCAGCTCTTTGGCACGAAAGCAGTTCACAAAAAGCAAAACCGTTTCTTGGCCCATGCCTCCTTGTTCAAAACGGCAACAGCTTTGAGTCTCATCGTTAAAAATGAAGTACAGTTGACCTTTGAACAACACGAGTTTGAACCGCCTGGGTGTACTTATATGCGGGTTTGTCATAGTGCAGTGGTGTGAACGTATTTTATCTCGTGACTTCCTTAACGTTTCCTTTTCTCTAGCTTACTCTGTCGTAAGGGTGCGGTACGTATAAGAACGTACATAGAAGAGCGAGACAGCGTGTGTAAGGATGCCGTGTATAATACATACAACATAGAAAATACATGCTGATTGACTTTATTTTGTCAGTAGGGCCTCCGGTCAACAGCAGTAGTCACATTTTGGGGGCTTGAAAATTTGCTGGTCCTGGTCTAGACGTTTGTCAGCATTTGTGCTGTTCTTGACCCGGGGGCATGACTGAGAAACAGCACGTGAAACTGGGGCCGGCTCTCTGGTCTCTCCTCATGCAGTTGGGTTGAAGGCCGTGGGTCAAGCCGGGAAGGCTGGAGTACAACCCAGAGGGGTCAGAAATGGGGCCAGCCACATCCGGGGGCGCCTGGGGGGCTCAGTCCGTTGAGCGTCCAACTTCGGCTCAGGTCATGATCTCACGGTTTGTGAGTTCGAGCCCCGCGTCGGGCCGTCTACTGTCAGCACGGAGCCCCCTTTGGATCCTCTGTCTCCGTCCACCCCACCTCCCCCACCTCTGCCCTTCCCCCGTGCCCGCTGTCTCTCAAAAATAAATAAACGTTGCGCTCGCTTCGGCGGCACGTGTACTAAAAAATAAATACACATTAAGGAAAAAAAGCGTAACCATGATAATTAAGAGAGACTGCTTATTCGAGCTCCACCGTCTAGCTCCCTAGGAGATTACTTTTCTCAGTGGAAATGCTGTCTGTACACGTGGATGACAAAACCTATAACCAGTGCAAAAACAATAGCAATAAAGTCTCATCTCCCCCCTCACCCACGAGGTCGATCGATTTTTGTTTCTCTAGAACTTGTCAAAAATCCTAACAAAGGGCAGCATACCCCACAGATTGTCATTTCTCTCTGTTTATCTCCACATACTCATTTCCTCAACTTCACGGCTGCTCATTAAAAAATTTTTTTTTTAACATTTATTTATTTTTGAGAGAGAGAGAGAGGCAGACAGACAGACAGACAGAGCATGAGTAGGGGAGGGGCAGAGAGACAGGGAGACACAGAGTCCGAAGCAGGCTCCAGGCTCTGAGCTGTCAGCACAGAGCCCGACGCGGGGCTCGAACTCACGGACCGCGAGATCATGACCTGAGCCGAAGTCGGCTGCTTAACCGACTGAGCCACCCAGGCGTCCCTCACGGCTGCTCATTAAATCACTTTCTGTTTAGTTCCTAACACGACAGAGAATTCCACATACTGTCTGTTCGTTTTGCAGCCCGCTGGAGCCCTTGCCTAGTTGAAGCCCGCAGTACCCCAGGGCCCATTTTAGACGGTGTAAGGCATAATTTCCCAGTTTTAAATAGAGGTAAAGATGAAGGGAACTCCCAGGGAAGATGAACAGTCCAGAAGCCGCTGGAGAAAGAAGGGAAAAACACAGGGAAGGACAAATACATGGCGCGTACCAGACTTCCTACCCAGAACACAGCATTTTTTTTTTTTTTAACGTTTATTTATTTTTGAGACAGAGAGAGACAGAGCATGAACGGGGGAGGGTCAGAGAGAGGGAGACACAGAATCCGAAACAGGCTCCAGGCTGTCAGCACAGAGCCCGACGCGGGGCTCAAACTCACGGACCGCAAGATCATGACCTGAGCCAAAGTCGGCCGCTCAGCCGACTGAGCCACCCAGGCGCCCCCACGGCATTTTTTTATTAAGCAGAAAGGCTTATAAAGCCTGCGTCTCATTTCTAGTTCTACTTAGAAATCCATTCAACCCGCTGGCTGGGAAGTTGCAAAGCTTTCTCAGCCTTCGGTGCTGCTCACCTCCCAAGAAGCTGAGTTTCTGGAAGCAGGTGGTAGCATCCAGTGAGGTTGCCGGCTTCCCGGCGGACGCGTGTGCAGTACCTTGCAGACCGTGCTGACCTCTGGGGGTTCTCCCTGGGCCCACAGACAGCAGTGGCATTGGGAAAGGAGACCTGCAGTCCACGTTGCTGGAAGGGCACGGCACCGCCCCGCCTGACCTGGACCTCTCGGCCATCAACGGTAAGCCGTCCGCCCTGCCCCTGCTTTCCCTAGTGGGGGGTTGTCCCAGTCGGCTTCCGAAGGAAGCTCCTCTCACCTTCAAAATGCTCTCCTTGGCCTTAGACAAAAGCATGGTTAGAAAGACTCCGCAGTTAGAAAAAACGATGTCAAAGAGAACCGAGTCGACGTCCTTCTCGGCTTCACAGAAGAAGAGCCCAGTAAGTGTCCGAAATGAAAGGGAAGCTACTCAGTCAGAGAAAGCTGATACCAGCTCCTGCCCCATTCAGGTGCCACTCGAGGCCCTGAGGCTTTATGACTGAACAAGCCAGCCGTGCGTTTTAGGACAAACCGGAGACCACGCGTGTTCTCAGAATGTTCCTAGAGCTTACGTTTCCCCAAGTACACATACAGGAGTAGTTACGAATGCGAGATCACGTGAAAAATGAGATTTGGGGCCTTATTTGCCGATGCTGTGCTCGGGGAGGCCCGGGGCTGGGCCGTGTCCCCAGGGGAGGACAGCTGGGCTGCGGTCTCACGGGGGTGGGAGGCCCGAGACCTGGTTCCAGTGCGGCGGTGACCGGATGGGTGCCCCCTGGCTGGCCCTTCACCAGCCAGCCACGGGACGGGGCCAGACCTTCCTCTGCCTTCTCCCAGAGTGCCCAAAAAGACTAAACTAGAAAGTAGACACGGGTTGACCTACAGGAGAGAATCCTCAAACTCCTGAACTGAGTAAAGTTTGTAAAGGTTAGGTTTCTGCCCCTCTGGGGGAGAGAGCTAGATTTATACCAATTCGTCGGCAACCAAAAATGTCTTTTTCTCACCCTCGAGGGCCCGTCTGAGTCGATGGAAATGATGGAATCCCAAACGTTGCTCCTGACTCTACTGGCCGTAAAGGTGAGAACGGAGCCTCGTTCCCGCGTGATGTGGGTGGAAGGCGGCCTTTGTCAGCCACAGAGAGGAGTTTCCTCCGGCCTGAGCTCTTGTTGCACACTCAACAGATGGAGAACAACCTGGTTCCATTCGAAGAAAAGGCAGAAAGAAACTTACTACTAATGTGCAAAGAGAGGGAGAAGCTGCAGAAAAAGGCCCACGAGCTGAAGCGCAAACTTCTCCTCTGTCAGAGGAAGCGGGAGCTGGCAGACATCCTAGACGCTCAGGTCAGCGGTGACTGGTCTCCGAGCCACGTGTCCCGGAGGGGTGGTCCCGGCGGGGAAGTTGGAGGGACTGTTGACGGTACGTGTCACTGCCGCCGGGCTCTCACTCTGCGGCCAGCTTTTGACACCGCTGGGTGTCAGTCTGTGACAGCTTCTAAGAGGACGGGGCTGTGACGTCAAGTACCAACAAGCCACAGGGACCTGTCCCTTCATCACACACGTGCACGTATTCTTTAGGCACCTGTCGCTTGTGCTCAGTGACACGCAGATGCAGTCCAGGCCTCCCTGCAGGGCCAGGGTGCTGGTGGGAGACGAGGTCTTGGTGCCGTGTGGTCAGCACTGGGACAGAGCCCTGGGAATGAGAAAACTCGAGTGGCGGAGAGGCAGAGGGGGGCGGGGGGCGGGGGAGAGAGAGAGAGAGAGAGAGAGAGAGAGAGAGAGAGAGAGAGAGAGAGAGAGAATCCCAAGCAGGCTCTGCACCATCAACGCAGAGCCTGACGCATGTCTCGAACTCTGATCAGGGCCCACTTACCTTAACGACTTCATCTTAACTCCTGTTACTTCTGTGAAGACCCTGTCTCCAAATCAGGTCGTGTTCTGAGGTGCTGGGGGTTGGGACATCAACAGAGGAATTTGGGGGAACGCAATCAACCTATAATACCGTGTGTGTGTGTGTGTGTGTGTGTGAGAGAGAGAGAGAGAGAGAGAACACCCTGCGGCCAGGCCCTGAGCTAAGATCGAGGTCTCAGTTCTCATGGAACTCACAGTGTTAGGAAAAGGAAAGACAAGTAAGCAAATGTGTCCTTACAACCCCCCACGAGGACCCTGACAGCATGTATGAAGGAGAAGGGGGTTGCTGGGGTAGTCTTACAAGGGGGCAGACATTTCAGCTCAATTCTCTGAAGCAGGAGGGCCCAAGCTCCCTAGGGTGAGGGCCTGGTCCTGGAATGTTCTGGAAACCATGTTCATAGGCGGCCCGGGCCACTTTGCTGTCAGCTGAGCCTTTGGAGAGCCGCCACACCCACGTAAGCTTCCTGGAGGATTCCTTAGGAGATTCTGAAAGAACGGCGTGTCTTCACCTCACACGGACCGTTGGACTCCCCAGGTGCGCGACTGAGTCTTGTCTGACAAACCTCGTTCCCTCCTGCCTGCAGATTGAGATGCTCAGCCCCTATGAGGCTGTGGCCGAGCGCTTTAAGGAGCAGTACAAGACGTTCGCGACGGCCCTGGACACCACGAGGCATGAACTTCCGGTGAAATCAATCCACCTGGACGGGGACGGGCAGCAGTTCTTAGGTAGGAAACAGGGCGGCTCCTGGACAGGGAGCGGGTCCAGTGAGTGGCCCGTGTGTGTCGGCGCTCCTTGTGTGCCAGCCACTTTTATCCGCTTGTGTCGTGTCAGGCGGATGGCGCATCCCTCATCAGATGGCAGAAGACACGGGGGCCGGCAGAGCTGGGGTTTGTCGAGAGTTGTGCCCCAAGTAAGGACCGTGCTGGGATTTGAATCCGGGTCGGTGGAACAGGCCAGTAGTTCCCAGCCCTGCTGAAAGGCACTCCTGGGGAGCAGCTGTAATCCCCTGAGACTGGGGGCGGGTCTCTTCAGATCTGCTGATCCCCGGGCCCGTCCTGCCTTCTCAGCAGCTCCGTGGGATCCCTCACTTGCCTAGGCTTCCCGCCTAACCCTTTGAAGAAATCAGCAGGCGTGCAGAGTGCCGTGCTCGGTCTTAAAATTCTCTTTAGAGCAAGTATCCTCCCCAAACAAGTTTTCAGCCGTCCTGGAATCCGGTCATTTCCAGGCAGGGCCCTTGCCAGCCACCTAAGTATGTTTTGTCTGAGGCTGATGTACTAGGACATCTCCACCTAAAATCAGATGGACTTTCCTTCCAGAACTTTCCATAGACACAGTTCAAGGTCACAGGGGGTGTTGCTGAATTGGTAATCTCGGACAGAGATGGTTTTTAATCCAGCTTTTCCCAGTATGAAATAGGAAGCCAGTGGCGTGGAGTCTTAAGGAAGGAGCCTCGTGGAGTAGTTCTCTGTGTGCAGGCGTGCGGTTTTAGGATTACCGCAGTGGCCACGCACGCCTGTGGCTCCTGGACTCCGCCTCTCATAAGTGCCATGGATGGTTGCCAGGAGTTGGGGTCGGGGAGTGTACGAGTGTCATGTGGCTCCTGGAATCAGTGACAAACTAACTGGGTAGCTTAAAACAATAGAAACGTATTCCCATCAGTTCACGGTCCCAAAGTCTGAAATCAAGGCCTCAGCCGAGCTGAACCTTTCTAGAGGCTCTGAGGGAAGAGGCGTTCCATGCCTGTCTCCTGGCTTCTGGTGTTGCCCCCGGTTCTTGGCTTTCCTTGGCTGGTGACAGCTTCACTGCGGTCCACCTGTGTCTTCGTACAGCCTTGCCCTTGAGCATTCCACTTCTGAATTCCCCTCTTCTTAGAAGGATGCCAGGTACCAATCAGACCTTGCCCTGTGACCTCATTCTAACTCAGTTAATGTCTACCAAGACTCCATTTCCAGGGAGGTCACATTCACAGGCACTCGAGATTAGGTCCTGAACGTGTCTTTTGGGGAGGATGCGATTCAGACCCCCATTAGAAGTATTAAGAGGTCGGGTGTTTGGAAAAACCTTTCTCGAGGTCTCAAGCTGTTACTGTGTACAGTTGTGACGTGTGTACAGGTGTGTGTGCCAGAAGCGGACAGGTGCTGGTCTCCTTAGAGCAGGTGGGACACAGTGTGGATACAGGCTGCTGTCTCGGGGGTAGGGGCACAGAGATCCTGCGAACGGAGAGAGGGAACCACAGGCTTGGGTTTAAGTCGCTCGTAGCACAGACTTCCTTGGCCTTTTGCGTAGGTTTCTGTTGAGGACATCGAAGTGGCTTTCCAGGTCTGTTCCAGTGGCTGCCTGCATGGCGGACAAGCCTGACGCACGATCTCAGACCGCCGTGATCTCCGGCAAAGGGGCACAGAGGCGGTACCAGCACATGAATGTCGCCCTCCACCACCCGATCCTCTCTGCCTTTGAGCTTCACGATGCGATGCGAGAGAGCGTAGCCTAAGAGCATTCCAGTGAACGCGAAAAATCTAGTCAGCTGCCCATCCATTGCTTGGGGCGCCTTGAAACCCTTGGCTGACCCTCCCTTCTCCCCTCCAGACAGTTTGCAGCGTGAATTGACGACCACATGCCACCTGCTGGGAGAACTTGGGATCGGCAGTTTAGAAGAAAATTTGAAAGCTCTGAACCTGCTGAGCGAACTCAAGGAAATGGCCCAAAAGAAGGATCTAGAGCTCCGAAGGTATTTCAGAAAAGATTTTAAGTTGGGAGCAGCTTGCCACACTCAGGAGAGCAGGCAGCTGTGGTTTTGCAGAGGCCAAGGGTGCAAGGGTCCACTGAGGTGGGGGGGGAGGGGGGGTAAAGCACCTCCCAAGTCAGTGCAAACCCCTGTGTGCGTTCTCCAGCAGACATGGGAGAAAGGGGGCACTAACAGCCCCAGCCCTTTACTTCCTCAGAGTGACAGCACTCCAGGTGCCCTTGGATCGGCTGTTCACGCTTTAAGTGTCTCCTGGGGTGATCTTAGAACTTGTTACTGGAGTGTAAATGCATGTAGAACACGCACAGACCTTGACAGTATAGCCCGATGGGTTTCACATGCGTGTGCCCCGGGTCCCAGTGCTCCCCACAGCCAGCTCCCCCGCTGGCATCTTTCCCGCAGGGGATTTTCTTCACTCTGGGGCTTTCCTTCTCTTCTTCGGTATAAGAGTCTTGTGGTGTTCTCCTTTGTGATGTTCAGTTTACTCCCTGAAATGCCTAGAACACTGGAAAGGTACTCTTGAAGAACAGCCGGGTGCATACGGGGGCATTTGCTGCTCCTGTACGTGCCCTGGGATTGAAGGGGGACGCATCAGAGGGCTCCAGATTATAAGGGTCTCAGGTTCGGCTGGCCGGATACGCTCCTTTAGTGTGGATTTCCCCGCCATCGTGTATGCTGCGTGAGGACCACCCGGTTCGTTCATGGCGTGGTTCCTGACACGGCGTCAGTGTTCCCGAGATCATCTTTTATGGCTGCCCAGTCCTCTTCTTACAGGCGTCTCTGGGTTCTGTTCAGACGGAGCTTCCCGCGTTTTCCCACGAGCACACAGGAAGTAACCCCTTTCCCCACGCCGCAGCCGTAAAGGCCGAGGTGCCCCGGCTGTCTGGCTCTTGGGCACAGAGAGCGAAAAGGCCTCACCTGCCCTGTGGTTTCTGCAGGAGCTTTGCCCAGGTGCTGGAACTCTCTGCCGAGGCAAGTAAAGAGGCGGCCTTGATCAACCAGGAGGCCTGGGAAGAGACCCAGGGCCTCACGGCCTCCAGCCAGTGGTATTTCAATCAAGAAGGCGCCTGCGGGGAAACCCCGGGACACGTCAGGCCTCCGCTCTTGCTGGCCACTAGTGAGCCGCGCACGGTGTGAATCTGTGTGCCGGCCGTGTCCCCTGACACAGCTGGGGACCTCTGCAGACCGTCGGGAAGGAAGCCCGTCCCCTGCCACTGGCTCAGGGCACACGTGTGCTGTGGTGGCACATGTGTGATGCTCTGGGAGCTCAAGCACTTTAGACGCTAATTCGGCAGAGTAGCTGTTTTGTATGAGCATATCGCCTGATATTGAAAAAATAAAACTTTTGCAATCGCGCCTTAGTTTCTACTTAAGCGGCCAGTGGAAGGCACGCGGTGTCTTAAGTTCTAAATAGCTGGTTCTGAGCCTCGGGACGACGTCTGGGACGTTAGGACTGTTTCACTTGCAGGGTGATTTCACATCCTTCAGAGATTGGGCTGCTTCTGTCTACTGTCCGACGGCAAGTTGGAAGTTGGAAGTTCTCCACCCAGTCCAGAGTCCCGGCGCTGTTTGTTGCTGGACGCGCAGACGGGCTTTTGCCAGAAGCTGCGGTCCACACCCCACACCCAGGAAGGCGCAGAGACTCGGCCCGGCCAGCCCACCAGCCCCTGTCTACACTGCGTGGGCTCTGGCCGTCTTGGTGCTCCCCAGGTAGCGTGCCTCCACTGATGTTTGCTGGCTCCCGTTTACACGCCTGTGCCACCCTCTGGGTACCGGCACGTTCCCCAGAGAGACCCAGTATCCGTCCCCATCACGCGTTCGAGGAAGACACAGCCACTGTCCCTCACACCGTTCAAACGGGGCCGCTCTTGTGCGGCTCTCACCTTTGTCCCACCGACCCGAGCAGCCTTATCCGGGGCCTCCCCAGCAGGTTTGGATTTACAGCTGCGGGCAGACCTGGGGAGACGTCCTAGCCGTTCTGTCAAACAGCCGGTGACTGAGACCAGCTCTTCCCATCAAGCCTGTTGAAACGTTCCAGTTTCTGTCCACACGTCCCCCATCATTCTCAGCCTGCACATGCCCAGTCCCTGCGTCCATTCAAAGCCCCCTCTGGGGCTTCCCGTGGAGTTTCTGTATCAAGAGTTCCAGGAACTTCTCTCCCAGCCCCTGACCACTTCCCACCCCCCTCCCCCATTTGTGTGCAGAAAGTGTTGGGTCCATAGAAGGGGACACCCAGGAACCCGGGTACCTTTCTCCGTCGTTCCCTGCAGTTACCAACCCGCTTATTGCCCTGCAGGCCCTGTCTCCCCGGTTTTTAACAACCAGTGTTTCCAGTTTGCTATCAAACTGTTACTTTGCGGAGGACCTCTCTCTGCCTGTTGCTGGATATTATGGGATATAAGCGTGTTCCCAGTCTGATGGAATGTGACTCGGGTCCAACCTCACAAGTACCGTTCCGGTTCTGCTATAGCACTCTGGGCACCCACGTGTGCCACGGGGTAAGCAAAGCCCCTTCAGAATTGGTGTCTCTTCCCGTCAGGACCCTTTTTTTTTTTTTTTTTTTTTTTTTTAATGTTTATTTATTATTGAGAGAGGGAGACAGAGTATAAGTGGGGGGTGGGGCAGAGAGAGAGGGAGACACAGAATCCAAAGCAGGCTCTGGGCTCAGAGCTGTCAGCACAGAGCCCGACGCGGGCCTCAAACTCACGAGCCGCGAGATCATGACCTGAGCTGAAGCCGGCCGCTTAACCAACTGAGCCACCCAGGCGCCCCAGGTATGTCCTATTCTAATGCACCCCTTAGATTCCCATAGTGACTTCCACAGGGCTGCGTCCCACATGGGCATCCCTTCTGTAGGCCGGCTTTCCCTTGCCATTTGCCGGATTCTATGGCCACGACCCCCGAGTCTAAGACCCCAGAGAGAGGGACTCTTGGTACTGCTTAAGTCTTCCATGGCCGCTGAGAAAAGAGTGCGGTTCAGCCCCCACCGGACTGATTTGTACCTTCTTTGGTGAGAGTGCTGGCCTTCCAGACAGGCCAATAGCTTGGCCATTGTTTTCCATAAGCCGCGCAGCTCCTTGTCAGTTGAGAGCTGCTTATAGGGCACGCTTTTAGTGACAATAGAATCTGGCAGCTGTTCACATGGCTTCACAGCCCGTCCCAGGGGAAAAGAGGCTCCCTGCCCACTCATATCTCGGGTATCTACTCCTTTCATTTCCCCAGTAGCACGGTTGTGCATGGTATTAGTAAAGTGTGGGCATTGCTGTCACCAATAGAGTGTTTCTCCGACACCATCAAAAACACGATGGGAATGGCAGATTTCGAGAATATTTCATATCCTGGGCGCCTGGGTGGCTCAGTCGGCCTGGCTTCAGCTCAGGTCGTGATCTTAAGGTTCGTGAGTGCGAGCCCCGCATCGGGTTCTTTCCCGATCAGGATACCCGATTCGGATCCTGTGTCCGTGCCCCCCACCCCCCGCCCCCAGTGCCTCCCCCTTGCGTGCACATGCACTCTCTGTCAAAAATAAATAAACATTGGGGCGCCTGGGTGGCTCGGTCGGTTAAGCATCCGACTTCAGCTCAGGTCATGATCTCACGGTCTGTGAGTTCGAGCCCCGCGTCGGGCTCTGTGCTGACAGCTCAGAGCCTGGAGCCTGTTTCCGATTCTGTGTCTCCCTCTCTCTCTGCCCCTCCCCTGTTCATGCTCTGTCTCAAAAATAAATAAACGTTAAAAAAAATTTTTTAAATAAATTAATTAACAAACATTCAAAAAAAGAATATTTCATATCCTTTAGTTACAGAAGCAGGCTTCATTAACCAGAAGTCTGGGAAGAGAACAAGGAAGTCCATTAGTATCTCAAGGGAGAGAGCACCACTGGGAAATCTCGGGGAGAGCTCGAGAGCATGCTCCCCTCAGGTGACAACGTGCTTCTTGCCTCCTGAACCCACACCCAGGCCACGTTCACTAACCCGAGTGAAGACCTCCCTGCAAACAGCTGGGAAAAGCACATTCCTACGATGCTTGTTCAGAGAGGGCTTTTCAGTGATCGGTATGTGATACTCAGTGAACTTGACCACTTTATGCACTTGTTACGGCTATCTGTATGGTCACTGGGTTTTTTGATATTTTAAAAATGAACCCCTTTTGCTCTTCAAGTCTCTGTTTTCTGTGTATAGGGGACTGCTGAAAGTTAGGATACCGTTTTAAGTTTACTTACTTTGAGAGAGAGCAGGTGCATGTGAGTGCCTGAGCAGGGGAGGGGCAGAAAGAGAAGGAGCGAGAGGATCCCAAGCAGACTCTGTGCTGTCCGCACGGAGCCCAACTCGGGGCTGGATCCCATGAACCGTGAGATCGTGACCTGAGCCCAAATCGAGAGTTGGACACCTAACCGACTGAGCCACCTAGGTGCCCCACGATATTGTGACTGATAGTAAGAAATATATGTTTGGTCTTCACCTGGATTTTGGGCAGAGCTCCTACCACCCTTGCAAACCACTAAGTGATGAGAAGGATAAAGGTGTATTTTGCTGTTAACCAGGCGACTTTTGGAAAGCCCCTAGGTAACGTAAGGATGGGGAGAACCAACTGTGGTGGTTAGAGGGTTGGAACTTTGAGCCCCACCCGACCCCCAACATCCCCGTCTTCTGGGAGAGGTGAGGGGCTGGTGATTGAGTTCAGTTGCCAAGGGTCAGTGTTTGAATCAGCCATGCTTGTGGGATGAAGCCTCCATAAAACCCCAAAAGGATAGGATTCAGAGAATGTCTGGTCTGCTTGGTGAGCTTAAGGAGGTGCTGGGAGGGTGCACGTGCAGGGAGGCCATGGAAGCTACATGCCCTTTCCCCCCTACCTTGCCGGACGCATCTATTCTATCAGGCTGTCCCTGAGTCATATCTTTTTATAGTAAATTGGTGATATACTGAACGAGTAAGCAGTTTTTCTTAGTTCTGTGACTCACTCTAGCAAATTAATGGAACTCGAGGGAAGAGGTCATGGGAACCTCTGATTTTATAGCCCGTCAATCAGGAGCACGGAGAACAACCTGGACTGGTGATGGGCAGCTGAAGTGGAAGACAGCCTTTTAGGAGTGAACCCAGAGGCAGTGGGCCTGACACTGTCTCCGTGTAGGTCGTGCCCGAGTTGAGTTAAATTGTAGGACACTCAGCTGGGCGTCCTAGAATTGCTTGGTGTCGTGGAGGGAAAACTCACACATTGTAACTGGTATCAGAGTAAGACTTGTGTTGTCTGACACTCTTTGAACAGCCAGTCCTGAGCCTTGGGTATGGGGCTCACTGTGCAGCCTCTGTGTACGATGGGAAGGTTGTGCTCAGAAAATGTTTATATTGGGGGCGCCTGGGTGGCGCAGTCGGTTAAGCATCCGACTTCAGCCAGGTCACGATCTCGCGGTCCGTGAGTTCGAGCCCCGCGTCAGGCTCTGGGCTGATGGCTCGGAGCCCGGAGCCTGTTTCCGATTCTGTGTCTCCCTCTCTCTCTGCCCCTCCCCCGTTCATGCTCTGTCTCTCTCTGTCCCAAAAATAAATAAAAAACGTTGAAAAAAAAATTAAAAAAAAAAAGAAAATGTTTATATTGGAGGAGGCTTAATGGGTAGACAGTGTTTCGTGAATGCACCCATCTAACTCATCCTTTCTGCTTTCCCTCTTCAAACACTGTTAGGGCTGAGGATAAAGAAAAAAAGAGGTTTATTCAAACAAGATGGTGGAAAATAAAGCATGATTATATCGATTGATGCAGAAAAAACACCTTGCAAGATGCAACACCCTTTCATAATAAAAGCACTCAACAAACCGACTTAGGGAAGCTACCTTAACATAATAAAGGCCATATATGAAGAACCCACAGATCACATCACACGTCACACTCAACATACTCAGTAGTGAAAGACTGAAAGCTTTTCCTCTAAAATTAGAAGCAAGGATCTCCACTTCACCGCTTTTATTAAACATAGTACTATGGAAGTCTCAGCCAGGGCAATGAGGTCAGAAGAATAAAAGCCATCCCAGTAGGAATTGAGGAATTAAAATCGCATCTGTTTGCAAATGACATGATAGTATACGAAGAATCCTAAAATTCCACACACACACACACACATACACAACTGTGAGAACTAATAAATGAATTCAGCAAAGTTGCAGGATACAAAATCAACACTCAGAATTCAGTTGTGTTTCTATACACTAACAATGAACAATCCAAAAGGGAAATTAAGGAAATAATCCACTTGCAAGAGGACCACAAAGAATAAAACACTTAGGAATAAACTTAACCAAGAAAGCAAAAGACGTGTAAACTGAAAACTAGAAAACTTTAGTGAAAGAGAGAAGACACAAATAAATGGAAAGACATCCCATGTTCATAGACTGGAAGTCGTCATGTTGTTAAGATGTCACTATTACCCTAAGTGATCTATAGATGTAATGAATCCCTGTCAAAAGGCCAACAGCATTTTTTAAGAGAACGAATAAAATCCTTCCCAAAAATGCATATGGCACCTCAAGGGTAACAAAGTTGGGAGGTCTCAATTTGTGATTTCAAAACTTACTCCAAAGCTAAAATAATCAAAATAGCACGGTACTGGCATAAAGACAAACATGCAGAACAATGGAATAGAATAGAGGGCCCAGAAGTAAAACCTCACATATATAGTCAAATTATTTTCAACGAGGGTGCCAAGACCATTCAGTGAGGCAAGAGGAGTCTCTGCAACAAAGGGTGCTGGAAAAACTGGATATCCACATGCAAAAGAATGAAATTGAGGGGTGCCTGGGTGGCTCATTCGGTTGAGCGTCCAGCTTCAGCTCAGGTCATGATCTCATGGTTCTTGGGTTCGAGCCCCGCGTCAGGCTCTGTGCTGACAGCTCAGAGCCTGGAGCCTGCTTTGGATTCTGTGTCCCCCCTCTTTCTCTGCCCCTCCCCCACTCATGCTCTGTCTCTCCCTGTCTCAGAGATAAGCAAACATTAAAAAAATTAAAAAAGAGGGGCGCCTGGGTGGCTCAGTCAGTTAAGCGTCTGACTTCGGCTCAGGTCATGATCGCGCGGTCCGTGAGTTCGAGCCCCGCGTCGGGCTCTGTGCTGACGGCTCAGAGCCTGGAGCCTGTTTCGGATTCTGTGTCTCCCTCTCTCTGACCCTCCCCTGTTCATGCTCTGTCTCTCCCTGTCTCAAAAATAAAACGTTTAAAAAAAAATTGAAAAACAGTTTAAAAAAAAAATTAAAAAAGAATGAAGTTGACCCCTTACTTAGCACCATACACAAATGGTAACTTAAAATGATCAAAGACCTAAACATTAGACCTAAAATGATAAAATTTAGAAGAAAACAGAGGAGGGGGGGCACCTGGCTGGCTCAGTCAGTAGAATGTGCAACTCTTGATCTCGGGGTTGTGAGTTCAAGCCCCACGTTTGGTGTAGACATTACTTAAAAAAGAAAAAAAAAAAACTAAACAGGGAGAAGCTTCACGACATTGGATTTGGCAAGGATTTCCCGGCCGTGACACCAAAAGCACAGGAAACAAAAGTAAAAACAGACAAAGTGGGCTGCATCAAAATTTTTTTTTTTATAAATTTTTTTTCAACGTTTTTTATTTATTTTTGGGACAGAGAGAGACAGAGCATGAACGGGGGAGGGGCAGAGAGAGAGGGAGACACAGAATCGGAAACAGGCTCCAGGCTCCGAGCCATCAGCCCAGAGCCTGACGCGGGGCTCGAACTCACGGACCGCGAGATCGTGACCTGGCTGAAGTCGGACGCTTAACCGACTGCGCCACCCAGGTGCCCCTGCATCAAAATTTTAAAATTCTGTGCATCAAAGGACATGAACAGAGTGCAAAGGCAACCTATGAAATGGTAAACAATATTCACTGAACATATATATGGTAAGGGACTAATATCCAGAGTACATAAAGAACTCCTATAACTCAACAACAGCAACCAAAAAACCCCCAAATAATCGAAGGAAGAGACAAAGGACTCGAACCGACAATTCTCCTAATGTGGTACACAAATGGCCAACAAACCTATAAAGATGCTCAACGTCATAGTCATAAGGGGAAATGCAAATCAAAACCATAATGAGATACCACCTCACACCCATCCGATGGCTACTATCAAACTAACAAGTGTTGGCGAAGATGTGAGACGTTGGAACCCTTGCGCACGATGGGTGGGAATGTAAAAGTGATGCGGCCACTGTGGAAAGCAGTATGATGGTTCCTCAGAAAATTAAGAATATAACTGCCTTAGACTCAGCAATTCTACTTTTGGGTATATATCCAGAGGAAATGAAAGCAGGACCTTGAGGAGATTTTTGCACACCCGTGTTCACAGCAACACTCAGAATAGCCAAGGTGTGGAAGCAACCCATGTGTCCATAGGCAGACGGATGGATTAACAAAATGTGACCTACCTACACAGAGGAATATTATTCAACCTTAAAAGAGGAAGGAAATTCTGGCACATGCCACAGTGTGGATGGACCTTGAGGACATTATGCTAAGTGCGATGAACCAGCCACAAAAGGATAAATACTCTGTGATTCCACTTAATACGAGGCCCCTAGAGTAGTCACGTTCAAAGAGATTGAAGGTAGACTGGGGGGTGCCAGGGACGGGGGTGGGGGAGGGTTGGGGAGTCAGTGCTTCGTGGGGACACAGTTTCAGTTTTGCAAAATGACTGGTTGCATAACAACGTGAATATACTCAACACCACTGACCCGTCTGCTTAGAAGCGGTTAAGATCGTAAATTTCATGCATTTCTCACCACAATAAAAAAATGTAAACGATACGGGGAGGGTCATTCTTCACACTCCAGGAGGAAGGTAGAGAAAATAGCGGCAGAAGAAACTGCCAAGATGTGTGTGTGGTGAAGAATTAACCTGGCCTAAGAGAGGTCGGGCCTTTGCTCTTGGCTCTTGGGAGGTGACCTCCAGTCCTCTGGAATGTTCCGCCTGACAAGAATGTGTGTTTGTCTGCGGGTTATGGCCCACAGCATTTCAGTACTGCCTCTGGAGGAGATTGGAGACTGAATGTCAGCCATGTGGGCCGTAGATGACCAAGCCCCAACAAAACTGGGCACCGAGGCTCAGGCAAGATCCCTTGGTCGGCAAGATTGGTGTGCATTGTCGTGCAGTGTGGTCGGGGGGGAAGAACTGCCATCTGCGACACCCCGGGGAGAGGGTAACTGGGGGCCCCGCATTTGGACCCCCTCTGCGCCCTGCCCCGTGCATCTCTTTCCAGCTTCCAGTGAGTTCTGTGAGCCCCTCTGGTGAATGACCAAACCTGACAATGGTTTAGGTGTCAGATATGAGGACAGTGGTGCTGCCTCTGTGGAAGGCAGTATGGCGGCTCGTCAAAAACTTGGACGTAGAATTACCATGTGACTCACTCCTTCCACCCCTAGGTATGGACCTCAAAGAACCGAACACAGAGAACTCAGAGATCCTTGAGCACATCGTTCATAGCAGGACTATCCACCATAGCCAAAAGGTGGAAACAACCCAAATGCCCATCAGTGAGTGAGTGAATGACCAGAATGGGGTGTGTCCAAACAATGGAATATTGGTCCTAAAAAGGAATAAAGCAGGGATATACGCTGCTATGTGGATGAACCCGAAAGAAGCCAGACATAGAAGGTCACAGAGCATGTATCCATTTGAACATTTCTATGAAATGTCCGGAATAGGTAAATTCATGGAGACAGAAAAGCAGATTAGTGGTCAGGGGCTGGGGGAGGGGGGTGGGGAGGAGTGACTGCTCACGGGGATGGGATTTCCTTTGGGGTGATGAAAGATTCTGCGACTAGATAGAGGTGATGGTTGCACAAGTCTGTAAATATAGTAGAAACCATTGTGCCCCCCCTCCCGCCAAGATACATTCATCTGGACTCACACTGAGACCCTAATTTGGAAAGAAGACTCTTTGCAGATGTGATTCACATAAGGATCTCAAGGTGAGGAGATCATCTTGGATTGGCAGTGGGTCCTAAATCCAGTAACAGGTGACTGTATACGAAAAGCATAAGGGGAAACAGACACAAGGCACAGAAGAGAAGGCCGTGTGATGAACGAGGCAGAGACGGGAATAACGTAGCCAAGGTCTCACGGCAGCCGCCAGAAACCGGGAGCATGGGGCGGATTCTCCCTCGGAGCCTCCAGAAAGAATCAACCCCACCCTCACTCTGGTTTTAGTTTGTTTTTTTATTTGTTTGTTTGTTTGGTTGGTTCGTTTTTTGTTTTTGTTTTTTTTTTTTTTTTGGCCTCCAGAAGAGTAAATTTCAGTTGTTTTAAGTCTGTCGTTTGTGCGAATTTGTTACGACAGCCTTCGGAAACAATAACACCACCCAACGATACGATTCACAGTGGGCAGCACACACACATAAGCACACACGTGTGCTTGCACACACAGACACACACAAACACACACACACACACACACACACATAAACTCTGCTCCTCCTGCGGCCGTCCACACGGTCCAAACTCCTAGCCCTGAGGGCTGCTGCTGCTGCTCTGTCTGCAAATATGCACGTTCTTCCCTCTGCTCTTTTTCTTTTCTCTGGCAGGTTTTGGATTATTCATCTTCCCTGTACTTCCCTCCATCTTTTAGCCTCCACTTATAATTGTGAAATTGTGCCTCCCACCGTGTAAAATGGGGGCCGTGGTATATACTGCATGCTTCAGTCAAGCAAGGGCTCCAGAGCACTGCGAAAGCAACAGATGGTGCGTAAAATACCCTCTGTTGTGCCGGGAACTAAACTTAAAAGTATTTAAGGCACCACCTTGCATTGTGAACATGAATCACGTGGGAAGATCGCCATGATTTCTTACAGGAAAACAGAAGGGGTCAAAATAATGTGTAGGATAGGGAACAGTTTGTGTGGAGGCTTCTAAAAAAAATCTGGAAAGAGAAACAAAAATGTGTGGAGAGAAGCGGCCTCCAGGGTTGGGGGTTGGGGACTCTGGGGGAGGAGGGATGCCTGCTTGTTATCCTTTTTGTTGCCTTTTCCACTCCCTTCACATTTCCCTCAAACATTTTCCCATCCGCACGTATCACATTTCCACGAGAAATGCGCACATCGGAAGGAAAGCCAGCAGGCTTGTTAATTACCGCCGTTCTAGTGGGTGTCTGGTGGTATCCTTGTGGGTTTGATGTGCATTTCCTTAACGACTGGTGACTGTGGGGCATCTTTTCAAGTATGTGTCGATCACTTGTGTATCTTCTTTGGAGAACTGCTGTCTTAGTTTGGGTTGCTATAACAAATATGCCAGACACTGGGGGGCTTAAACCACAAACATTTATTTCTCAGGCTTCTGGAAAGCTGGGGAGTCTGAGATCGTGTTTGGATTCTTGCTGAGGGCCCTCTTCCTGATTTATAGAGAGTCATGTTCTGGGAGCCTGGCAGAAGAGGAGAGAGGTCGTCTCTCTACGTCTTTTCTTATAAAAAGGCACTAATCACACTCATGAGGCTCCACCCTCGTGACCCAATCACTTCCCAGAGGCCCTGCCTCTTAATACCATCACACGGGGCGATTTAAATTTCAACCCCTGAATTTTTTTTTTTTTGGGGGGGGACACAAATATGCACTCCATAGCAAATCTCTCTCTCTTTTTTAATGTGTATTTATTTTTGAGACACACACACACACACACACACACACACACACACACGGAGTGCAAGTGGGAGAGGGGCAGAGAGGAAGACACAGAATCTGAAACAGGCTCCGAGGTGTCTGACACGGGGCTCGAACTCACGAACCGTGAGATCATGTCCTGAGCCAAAGTTGGAAGCTTAACCCACTGAGCCACCCAGGCGCCCGAAACTATCTCCCCTTTTTTTTTTCTTTTAAGTTTATTTATTTATTTTGAGAGAGAGACACATATCTCTTCAGATCTTTTGTCCATATTTTTTGAAGATTCCATATATAAGTGAGATCATACAGTATTTGTCTTTCTCTGACCTATTTCACTTAGCAATAATGCCCTCAAGGTCCACCCATGTGGTCACAAATGGCAGGGCTTCCTTCTTTTTTTTATAGCTGAATAATATTCCAATATATATGCATTATATGTGTGTGTATATATGTCACAATCATATGTGTGTGTGTATACACTGCATTTTCTTTATCCATTCATCTATCAGTGAGCACTTAGGTTGTTTCCATGTCGTGGCTATTATAAATAATGCTGCAATGAACTTGAAGGTGCAGATGTCTTCCTGAGTCGGTGATTTTGTTTCCTTTGGATAAATACCGGAAGCGGGGTGGCTGGATCATATGGGTGTTCGATTTTGAATCTTGTGAGGAGCCTCCTTACTGTTTGCCACAGTGTGGCTGCCTCCGTTTACACTGTCTCTCTCAAAGGTTCAAAATAGCCAAAGTGAAAGCAGTGAATCACTCACGTAGTGTTTAGTAGAAATTGTACACACACCAAAAACATGGTTTGCAAGCCGGGAGCACTCAAACTAAAACACGGGATGAGGCTCAGGGGTACGTTGCTGTAAAGCAGCTTTTACAGGAAGAAATCAATGGCTGTTTATGCCTCAAGGTGATTGGTTACAATGTTACAATTTTCAGCGGGGGCTACAGTCATATCAACCTTGGGAAACAGTTCAAGTTTAACTTACCATTTCCAGAGGCACAAGCAAAGTGATCCAGGTCAAGTTAGCCTTGCAAACTAAGCTGAATTTTAAGCTTTGCCTGCAGGCCTCAACTGGTTCTGTCTCAGGGAACTTTCAAGGCCGGTCTCTGTCCTTGATTTTAACACTAGTGCGCAGAGGCTCCCTTTTCTCCGCACCCTCGCCAATACTTGTTATTTCTTATCTTTTCGATAATAGCCGTTCGGACGAGGCATGAGGTGGCATCTCGTGGTTTTGATTGGCATTTCCCTGGTGATGAGTGACATTGAGCATCTGCGTGGATCTCTGTCCACTTTTAAACTGTGGGGTTTTTTTATTGAGTTGTGAGGGTTCTTTATATATTCTAGATAGAAATCCTTTATCAGATATATGATTTGCAAATATTTTCTGCCTGTTGTGGGTTGTCTTTTGACCTTCTTGCTGGTGTCCTTTAGAAGCACAAAGTTTTGGGGGCGCCCGGGTGTCTCAGTTAAGCGTTAACTTAACACTCACTCGGTTAAGTGTCCGGCTCTTGGTTTTAGCTCAGGTCGTGATCTCGCGGTTCGTGAGTTCGAGCCCGGCGTCGGGCTCTGTGCTGACAGCTCGGAGCCTGGAGCTGCTTCGGATTCTGTGTCTCCCTCTCTTCTCTGCCCCTCCCCCGGCTTGCACTCTGTGTCTCTCTCAAAAATAAATACACATTAAAAAAAATAAAAAATAAATGAAGCACAAAGTTTTTAAATTTAAGGAAATCTTGTTTCCTATAACCTATGTGTCCCAAAGGCTGCCTCCCATGCAGGATGCTGGTGGTGTTTCTGGGGGACAGTGTGCCCCGCTTTGTACACAGCCCCTGTCCGTTTCAGGCTGTGGTTCTCACCTGGGACAGTTCTCCTCCCCGACCCCCAGGGGGCTTTGGGGGATGTGCGGGGATATTTTGGGCTGCCACAACTCTTGGGTGGGGGAGGCTACTGGCCCCTGGTGGGTCAGCCCAGGGATGCCGCCTAACATCCTACGATGCACAGGGCAGCCCCCGCCCCCCACCGGCAAAGAATGATCCCGGCCCAGATGTCCGTAGTACCCAGCTTGGGAACTGCCTGTTTAGGGTGATTTCACGAGTGAAGCCCAGTGATTGGTGAGTATCAGGCGGCAAGATGAAGGCTGTAATTGGGCCCCCTGGTCAGCAAGAGGGGGACTGAAGCAGGCGGAGGAGAGGAGACCCAAAGGAAGAAGTCACAGAGCGGCAGCCTTGAGGTCACTTGGGCCTCAAATTGTCCCGGGCGCCTGGGCTGGGAGGTGAGATAGAGCCTCGGTGCTCTGCAAAGTCCTTCTCAGCTGACAGGTGAACAGGGGTCCAGGGGGAGGGGAGCACGGCACCCTCCAGGGGCCACTGCCCGGCCGAGTGTTCACGGAGGAGATGAAATCAGGGCAGTGGACAGAGGGCTCTTCCAGCCTTGCCGTCTGGCTTCAAGGAACTTTGGCTTTCTGGTCCCGTCTTCTGCTGGAGACTCTCCTGGCGGACTCTAGGGGGCAGCAAGGCCCTGGCTCGCCGGTATCCGCGTTTATCAGCCCTCTGGCCGGTTCTGTCAATTCAGATGAAATTGCTTGTGTCTTTGCACGCTCTAAAAAAAAAAAAAAAAAAAAAATCAACGTTCACAGATGATACTCATATTTTACTGTTTCTTCTATCTTAGTGGACTTCTGCTGACAGGCTTGTTGTAGAAAATTGAGATAATCAAGGGGAGAGTTATCAACCATCCAGAGTTGTCAGCAGTAAGACCGGCACGATTCACATTTTGGAGCACAGAATTCCAATAGAATTTCAGACAATACAGCGTGGAAACGTACGTTCGTAACCTGCCTCTCTTTCGTCTGTAATATCATGGACATCTTTTTGCGTCAAGTACCCTTGAATGCCTTCACTCTTTTTTTTTTTTTTTTAATGTTTATTTTTGAAAGAGAGAGAGAGGGAGAGAGAGACACCGAGCGTGAGCGGGCGAGAGGGGAGAGAGAGAGACACACACACACACACAGAATCTGAAGCAGACTCCAGGCTTTGAGCTGTCAGCGCAGGGCCCGACGACCGTGGGGCTTGAACTCACTTGAACTCACAACCCGCAAGATAGGGACCTGCGGGGAAGTCTCCCCCTCTAATGCCATCACTCTTAAAGGCCTAGTGCACTTTGTTTCACGTTTCGGTGGTGCACCAGGGCATTGTGCCTCTCCTGGAACCCCTCAGCTGAGCACTCTGGATGGTCGCCTGTCCTTGTCCAGCCTGTCCAGCTCTGTAATGTGGAACATTCTAGCTACTGGTGGAGGTTTCAATGCTGGGGTTGTCGATCTTCATAGAGAACGCCACATCATGAGAAGATTAGGTCTGTTTGGAGCACTTCCAAGAAGAGAGATTTAAATTTTTTTTTTTTTTTTTTTTTTTTTTTGCCCAAGAACTTATAAGGCTCCGGCAGACACCTGGTCTTCAGGAAGGATGTGCTTGGGGACCCCAGTGGGGTGAATGGCAGCCCCCAGAAGTTACATCCAAACCCCGACACCCGGAACCTGGGACTGCCTCCTGGTTTGGAAAAGGGTCTTTGCGGATATAATTAGGTGAGTCTCTTGAGATGAGATCATCCTGGGTCATCCATATGGGCCCTAAATCTGATGCCGAGCGTCCTTAAAGGAGAGGCAGAGAGAGACTGAGACGGAGAGGAGGAGAAGGCCGCGTGGAGGCCGAGGCAGAGACTGGGGTGACACGGCCCCAAGCCAAGGACACAAGGAGCGCCCCCGAGCTGGAAGAGGCCAGGGAGAATCCTCCCTCCCCTAGAGCCTTCAGGGGGAGCATAGCCCTGATGGCACTTTGCTTTCAGACTTTTTGGCGTCCAGAACTGCGAGAAGGTAAATTTCTGTTGTTTTAAGGGGCCCATCCGTGGTTATTTGCTGCAACAGCCCCAGGAAGCTAATACAGGATCCAGTCAGAGAAACGAAGGGACTTCTGTGTGGAAAAGAGGGTGCCGTGACTTTGGCCATGCCGGTTGGTCAGCTCCTAGGGACTCTGCTGCCCCCTGGGCTGACCCCTTTACTGGGGGGATCCTCTGGCCTGACATTGTCTAGTGAGTTTGGACAGGAAGCAGTTTTCTTTCTTTCTTCTTAAAGACTTTATTTTATTTTTTTGGAGTTTATTTATTTATTTTGAGAGAGAGAGAGAGAGAGAGAGAGAGAGAGAGAGAATCCCAGGAAGGCTTCGCGCTGTCAGTACAGAGCTCGATGTGGGGCCTGATCTCATGAACCATGAGATCGTGACCTGTGCCGAAGTCGTCAGTCGGACTCAACCGACTGACCCACCCAGGCTCCCCCGGGAAGTGGTTTTTAGACTCCTCCCCAGGCTGCCTCGAATCTAGGACAAGAACTGTGGCCACCAGGCTCTGAGATGAACCGGGAGATGCAGGGAAGAAACAGCCTGAACCTTCGAGAATGCCCTGATGTGACCGGTTAGAGCTGGATGCAGGCCGTCACCTGAGCACTTGCCTTGGCCAGGGGCCTGGGACTATGCCCAGGGGGTCGTGGCCTGGGGAGTATGAGGCTGTGCTTGGATGCTTGCCCACCGTGCTTGGGTGACAGAGGGCTAAATGCCTCCATCCCCTTGGACCGCACACACATGTCCCCTACAAATGGGGACGGCGACAGCTACTTCCAAGGAAGCCAGCTTCAATACGCAGGCATCTGGCTGGATTTTTGTTTTATTTTCCTTCGATGAAGGCAGTGTGATAGACTCTCCACGTAGTATTTATCATTTCTAGGGTCTGAAAGTGTACAACTGGGTGGCCTCTGTACCCCCCAATTTTTCATCAACCCCCGCTCATCAAACCGTCACTCCCCATCAGCCCCTGCCCCCAGCCCCTGGTAGCCTCCGTCCTACTTTGGACTCTATGGATTTGCCTATTCTAGGGACGTTGCATAAGTGGAACCGTGCAGTATTTGTCCTTCTCTGGCTTACTGAACCATAGCTTTTGAACGAGCAAATTAACTATGAAGGGTGGTGTGGCTAAGTCACCTGGCAGGCCCCCACCGACCGCGGGCCCTGGGTTCCCTCCCTTCCTTCCTGTGCCTCATCTCCTGTGGAGAAGCCCTTCTACCCCCCCTGCTCTGTCTCCAGCCCACATTCCTGCCTTTTAGGCTAATTGGAACTGATTGGGTTCCAGAGAGTTCCGGAAGCCCCCCTCGGCGATCAGAGAGACCCCCGATGTCCCAAGGATTTGCTCAGTGAACTGCCAACCCTGAACAATTAAGAGCATTTGCTGGGATTGTGACCAGACGCTGTGGACCCAGAAGTCGGGCCAGGCGCCCTCTCTGCAGACCCAGATTGCATTTGGCTTGTGAACGAACCCAGCATCCAGCTGTCCCCCCACCCCCATAAGGGACCCAGGCCAATGTTCATCTTTTGTCTTTCTTTGTGTGTTTTTTCCTCCTCCCTGTGCTGAATCTCCGGGTTCTGGTTCACGGCTGTCTGAAAGATCCGCTTAATTTTCCTTCTGGGGCGCCTGGGTGGCTCAGTCGGTTAAGCAGCCAACTCTTGATTTCGGCTCAGGTCATGATCTCACGGTTTGTGAGTTCAAACCCCGTGTTGGGCTCTGCACTGATGGTGTGGAGCCTGCTTGGGAGTCTGTCTCTCCTCTCGGCCCCTCCCCTGCTTGTGCTCTCTCTCTCTCTCTCTCTCTCTCTCTCTCTCTCTCTCTCGGAATAAAAATAAATAAGCATTAATTTTCTTCTCACAATTGAACATTTTAGCAAAATCAGACTTTTGGGGAGTGCTGTGTTCTCCCACCCCGTGGGTGTCCCCATGGCCATGAGGTGTCCCCTGCTGATAAGCATGTGGCCGGCACAGTTCTCCCGGAAACACTTGGTTCACAACTGAAGCCTGTTCTCTCTCCTGAATCCAGCAAGGCAGCCGGGAGGTCCAGAAGGGGCATTGGCCGCTGCAGAACGAGTGGTGGCCTGGCACACGCCGTCCTCAGTCCCCAAACGCAGGCAGATGTGTTTCCTCTCTTGCTGCCCGTTGAGGAGGACACAGCCTCTGTCGTGGGCCGAATTGTGTCCCTCACCGATGCTACTACTGACCCCCGGAATTGCATGGCGTGACCTGATTTGGAAAGAGGGTCTTTTTGGATTTAACCAGGTTAAAATGAGGTCATTAGGCTGGGCCTTGATCCAGTGTGACTAGTGTCCTTAAAAAAAAAAAAAAAAAAGGTGAAATTTGGACACAGAGAGAAGAGACATGCACAGAAGGAAGACGGGGAGAAGAGGTGGAGGCAGGAGGAGGTAGAGGCAGAGATTGGGGTCACGCGGCACCAGCCAGGGAACGCCAGAGTCCCCAGGGGCCGCAAAAGGCCTGGAAGGATCTGCCCCTAGAGCCTTCAGAGGGAGCATGGCCTTGCTGATACCTTGATTCTGGACTTCTGGCCTCCAGAACTCTGGGGTAATAAATTCCTATTGTTTTTTGTTTTTAAAAAAATTTTTTTTAAACGTTTATTTATTATTGAGAGACAGAGCATGAGCAGGGGAGGGGCCGAGAGACAGGGAGACACAGAATCTGAAGCAGGCTCCGGGCTCCGAGCTGTCAGCCCGGAGCCCGACGCGGGGCTCGAACTCATGAGCCATGAGATCGTGACCTGAGCTGAAGTCGGACACTCAACCGACGGAGCCACCCAGGCGCCCCAAAATCCCTATTGTTTTATTCCCCCCAGTTTACGGTGCTTTATTCAGTAGCCCAGGACACTCACATCGCAGTAGAAGCCGAGGGCTCCTGAAGCGGCTGACCTTGCAGGTGCCGCTTCCCATCTGAGGTGCGACCCAGACCTCAGATGGCACCCTCCAGCCCAGGGCCTGCCCCAGACAAGGGGTCCCCACACACAGAAACACTCATTCCGACCCCCACCCCCGCCCCACTTCCCATGCTGAGGTTGGCCAGTTTGCTCAGTCAGGACATTTTTAAAAAATATATTTATTTATTTAAGTCATCTCTACACCCAACATGGGGCTTGAACTCACAACGCCGAGATCAAGAGCTGAGTGCTTTTCTGACTGAGCCAGTCAGGCGCCCCTTAGGGCATAAAACACATGGCTTCTTGGGGCGCCTGGGTGGCGCAGTCGGTTAAGCGTCCGACTTCAGCCAGGTCACGATCTCGCGGTCCGTGAGTTCAAGCCCCGCGTCAGGCTCTGGGCCGATGGCTCGGAGCCTGGAGCCTGTTTCCGATTCTGTGTCTCCCTCTCTCTCTGCCCCTCCCCCGTTCATGCTCTGTCTCTCTCTGTCCCAAAAATAAAATAAAAAACGTTGAAAAAACACATGGCTTCCTCATCACGTGACTTCCAACACCAAAAGCAGATTTCGAAGAGGTCCCAGCTATTTTGCCCATTTTTCACGTTCCCAGAAATCCTGTTCTTTGTTTTCTAACTGAAATGCACCTCCCAAACAAGTGTTTCTCCCCTATAAAGATTTTCTGTTGGTTCTGAGCCCTTATAAAATATTTTGTGCCTTTGGGAAACATCCCTGTGTTTTAATTTGTATTAGAACAGAGGATATGCTCGTTGCAAAAAGTACGTGAGATCAAGAGGGTCTCTCTAGGTTTCTCTGAGGGTTTGGTGTGGATCCTTTCCGACACGTGTATGTATCTGTTTTTATTTTTTTTAGAGAGGGGGAGAGTGTGTGCAGGGGAGAGTGACAGAGGGGGAGAGAGAGAGCGTGTGTTTTAAGTAGGCGGGCTCAATTCCACGACCCAGGGATCATGACACGAGCCAAAATCGAGGGTCAGACGCTCAACCGACTGAGCCACCCCGGAGCCCCATGCGTATGTATCTTTCCACAGGTGCACGCTTGTTATTCAACCGAAAGGTATTCATGTGCAAAGAAAGATCGCCCAAAGATCCCTGCCTCGTGGGGCTTACCCTGTAGTGAAGGGAGCTAGACAACACACGGTAAACACAGTAAATAAGTTATCTGGTACATCAGATGGTCGTTCTGTGAACAAGGAACAGAGCTGAGAAAGCTGTGAAGGTGAGGACATCGGGGTGTGAGAGCAGCAACCGTACGTCTTACCAAGAAGAGGGTGAGGAGGTTTGCCACAAAGGTATCCAGCTGACGTGTGTTCCAGGCGGCGAGAGCAGCCAGTGCAAAGGCCCTGAGGCAAGAGCGCCTGGGTGGGAGGAGGAGCCTTCGGGAGTTCTGGAGCAGAGGAGTGAGTATTCTGCCATCTGTTTGCCAGGACAGGGACTGGGAGACCTGTGGGGGCGGTGGCGTCTAGGCAGGTGATGATGGGGCTCACCCGGGGCAGGACAGCAGAGGTGAGGAGAAATGGTCACATTCTGGAAACTCTTTAAAGATAGAGGCAGCATGACTACCTCAGAGGCAGCAGGGAGCTGCTGCCCACAGTTTTTGTCCCGTTCTTCAGTTTCCGTACAAAAATGGAATTATTATCCTCAAATTGTGCGGGATGGCCAGGAATTGGCAAACTAGAGCCCCCAGGCCAAAGCGGACCTGCAGCCTGGTTTTGTAAATAAAGTTTCATTGGCACACAGCTACTCTCATTCATTTACATACGGCTTGCGGCCGCTTTCCTTCTCCAGTGGGGTTGAGCCGTGAACTGCCTGTACAGGCTATCCCTCACTTTATTGTGCCTCGCTTATGCCGCTGTGCAGATGACATGTTTTTCACAAACTCAAGGTTTGTGGCAACGGCAACCTTGCAGTAAGCAAGTCTATCAGCACCGTTTTTCTAACAGTGTTTGCTCGTTTTGTATCTGTCTGTCATATTTTGGTAGTTCTCGTGATATTTCAAACCTGTTCGTTATCGTTGTGTTTGTTACGGTGATCTGTGGTCAGTGATTACAACTCACTGAAAGCTTAGCACTTTTTAGCATTTATAAAGTATTTAAAAAAATTTTTTTTAATGTTTATTTACTTTTGAGAGAGAGAGAGAGACAGAGCGTGAGCAGGGGAGGGGCAGAGAGAGAGGGAGACATAGAATCCAAAGCAGGCTCCAGGCTCCGAGCTGTCAGCAACAGAGCCGGACATGGGGCTCAAACACCCAGACCGTGAGATCATGACCTGAGCCGAAGTCGGGCACTCGACCAACTGAGCCATCCAGGCGGCCCTGTATCTTTCTGTTTAAAGACCTCAAGTGGCTTCTGTTCTCCCACCCTGATCCCTGACTGATACACTATGTCATGATATGTAATACATTACGATACAGCCATAGAACTAGACACAAGTTCAGCCACCCTAAAAGGATGCACGTAGACATCCGTGTCCTAATCTTTGGAACCTGCAGATGTTATGTTTATGGCCAAAGGGACTCTGCAGATGTGATTACATTAAGGATCTTGAGAGGACAGTGAGATTGTCCTAGATTTGCAGGTGGGTCCTGAATATAACCCCAAGTGTTCATTTATTTTATTTTATTTTTTTAATTTTTAAATGTTCATTTATTTATTTTGAGAGAGAAAGAGAGAGAGAGAGAGAGAGAGAGAGAGAGAGAGAGAGAGAATCCCAAGCAGGCTCCGTGTTGTCAGCACAGAGCCCGACACGGGGCTCCGTCTCTCGAACCACGAGATCATGTCCTGGGCTGAAATCAAGAGTCGGACGCTTAACCGACTGAGCCACCCAGGCGCCCCCGCCCCCACGTGTCCTTATGAGAGGGAAGCAGAGGACAGTCTCACACGGCATAGGCGATGAGGCCACAGAAGCAAGAGGTTAGAGTAATGCAGGAAGGGGCCACGAGCCTGAAACTCAGGTCACACTGCTCCTATTTCCATCCAGATGCCAGGGAAGGCAAGGACACGAATTCTCCCCTGGAGGCCCCAGAAAGAGCCAGCCTTGTCGACACCTTGACCGTAGCCTGATGCCGCTGACTGCAGACTTCCGGCCTCCAGACCGTAAGGGGATACGTTCGTGTTGTTCCAGCTGCCAGGTTCACGGCAATTTGTTACAACAGCCATGGGAAGCAAATACAGTCGATCCTCGAACAACGAGGGGGGTAGGGCGGCTGACACTCACTCCCCGCACCATCCCCCTTAGCCCACGGTCAAAAATCTACAGATAACATCCGACTTCCCCAAGACTTAACTGCTAATACCCCACTGGTGACCAGAAGCCTTACCAATAGCACACATAGTCAATTAACCTACACCTCGTATGTCACATGTATTCTATTCTGTATTCTTATGATAGAGCAATCTAGAGAAAAGAAGATCTTAGTAAGAAAATCATAAAGACTGGGGCGCCTGGGTGGCGCAGTCGGTTAAGCGTCCGACTTCAACCAGGTCACGATCTCGCGGTCCGTGAGTTCGAGCCCCGCGTCAGGCTCTGGGTTGATGGCTCAGAGCCTGGAGCCTGTTTCCGATTCTGTGTCTCCCTCTCTCTCTGCCCCTTCCCCGTTCGTGCTCTGTCTCTCTCTGTCCCAAAAATAAATAAAAAACGTTGAAAAAAAAAATTTTTAAAAAGAAAATCATAAAGAGGATGGGGGCGCCTGGGTGGCTCAGTTGGTTGGGCATCCGACTTCAGCTCAGGTCACGATCTCACGGTCCGTGGGTTCGAGCCCCGCGTCGGGCTCTGCGCTGACAGCTCGGAGCCTGGAGCCTGTTTCTGAGTCTGTGTCTCCCTCTCTCTCTGCCCCTTCCCCGCTCATGCTCTGTCTCTCTCTCTCTCTCAAAAATAAATAAACATTAAAAAAAATGTTTTTAAATGGGGTGAACTGGGGGTGCCTGGGTGGCTTAGTCAGTTAAGTGTCCGACTTCAGCTCAGGTCAGGATATAATGGTTTGTGGGTTCGAGCCCCGCGTCGGGCTCTGTGCTGACAGCTCAGAGCCTGGAGCCTGCTTCGGATTCTGTGTCTCCCTCTCTCCCTGCCCCTTCCCCGCTCACCCTCTGTCTCTCTCTGTCTCTCAAAAATGAATAAACATTAAAAAAAATTAAGAAAAAAAAAAAAAGAACCGTGCATCTTAAGTGGACCTGCCCACGTGAAATGCGTATTGTTCAAGGTCAGCTGTACAGCAGGCACAGATTGTTCGGCAAGTTGTTCTTTCATTGAACAATCTGTCCTGTATCTTTCCGTGTCAGCATATCTGGCTCCTCTCTGCTCTTTATATCAACTACCTGCTATCTTGTCGGGTGGACGCGACCTTGTTTACTTAGTCCTTCTCCCCTCCTGATGGGCATTTAAGGTCCCTCCAAGGTTTCGCTGTTGCCCCGTCCGGTCACAGCTTGGTATGCGAGCGTTCATTAACTGCATTTGGTCTTTTCCCCCCTTTTTGACTGATGAAAAATGACTCATGTGTGTTCCTGATGAAAAGGGCCCTGGGGCTTATCCGCCTCCACCCCCGCCACCCCCCCTCTCCCCCCCGCCCTACCCCCGCCCCTGGCTCTGCTCCCTCCACAACTGGCCTGGGACCCGTTCCCAAACAGCTCACTCAGCAGATGTTTGATGATTTCAGAAAGCGAGAGGGTCGCGGGTCACGTCCATCACCTCTGTGCAGAGCCCCCTAGGACCGCGGCCCCCGTGCTGCCTGGCGAAGCCGAGTCGGGAGCCTCGCCAACATCGTGACCACACGGGCTTCCACCTTTCTTGTCTCCTCAGTCACTTCCGTAGAGGGCTAGCTCCGCTTACAAAGCAAACAAATATTTTCCTGTCGGCACCACACTTTTCCCCGGAGACCTAAAAGCTTCTGGGCTCCGGGTCCCGGGCTGCCCTGGCCACGGGCCAGCGATTCGCGCGCTCACACAGCAGCATCCCATCCGCCCCAGCCTCCCCGAGCGGCTGCGAGAGGCCCGGGGACACCAGGCCATTAGGATCCACATCCTAGTCTGTCCTGTCCTCGGATCTGGCATCAGGGATGAACAGGTGAAGGCAGATAAGTGGAGTTCCAAGGGGGACCTGACCAGTGGCCCAGCCAAAGCGCTTTGCAGTTACTCTGCGAACGAGACATGTTCTTATGGAGTTTTGGAGACACGTTAGGCAAAAAGACGTGTGAAACGACAGGTATCCCTCGCAGAGAGAGACAAGCCTTTATGCGCTTTCCTATTCCAACGCCTGTGTCCTGGTGGCTGGAGGGAGTTTGGGGTGCTGCCCGGCCTCGTTCTGAGCTGTTCCCCGTAGCTCATCTTCACCCCCTTGAATGTCTTGGCATCTCACGTCTCTTTGCGTCTCCTTTGATAACGAGGCATCCGGGTAAGATGTGAGCACTGGAGCCTGAAGACCCTAACTCCAATGGAGGCTGCATTCTCTGGTTCCAGAGTCGGGATTAGGACTCAGACATCATTTGGGGAGATTGTGGGGGGGAGGGGGGCAGGGGGATGGACTTCAGCTCACTACAGAGGCCAAGCTCAAGATTCCCCAATTCTGGGGCGTGTGGGTGACTCGGTTGAGCAACCGACTTAGGCTCAAGTCACGATCTCATGGTTTGTGAGTTTGAGCCCCGCGTCGGGCTCTGTGCTGGCAGCTCAGAGCCTGGAACCTGCTTCTGATTCTGTGTCTCCCTCTCTCTCTGCCCTTCCCCCGATCATGCTCTGTCTCTCTCTGTCTCAGAAATAAACATTAAAAAAAAAATTAAAAAGAAAAGATTCCCCAATTCTAACAGCACCCAACTTTTTACTGACCAAGCTTTCAAAATGGCAAATGAAATAATCGTGGCTATTAGAAAACAGATCATTTGCGGATTATTAATGGTAAATAAAGGATTTCTTTCTTAGTGGAAGTATTGTAGACTTAAATTGGGCTCAGTTATACGCTCCTAGTGTAGAAAACAATCAGGGGATGGCTTACTTTGTGTATGAGGTGCAAAATGTAGTCGGAGCACTAATACCAACAGAGGCTTTAACATTTCTTTGAGATCCTCACAGATTAGTGCATCAGACTGAAAAACAGCCCCTTGCTTTCTTTTGTGTTTTCCTTCCTTCCTTCCTTCCTTCCTTCCTTCCTTCCTTCCTTCCTTCCTTCTTCCTTTTTCTTTTTCTTTCTTTCTTTCTTTCTTTCTTTCTTTCTTTCTTTCTTTCTTTCTTTCTTTCTTTTTCTTTTTTTCTTCCTTCCTTCCTCCTTCCCTTTTCTTTCTTTCTTTCTTTCTTTCTTTCTTTCTTTCTTTCTTTCTTTCTTTCTTTCTTTCTCTTCCTTCTTTTCTTCCTTCCTTCCTCCTTCCCTTCTCTTTTCTTTTTTTCTTTCTTTCCTTCTTCCTCCTTCCCTTTCATTTCCTTTCTTTCTTTCTTTCTTTCTTTCTTTCTTTCTTTCTTTCTTTTTCTTTTTTTCTTCCTTCCTTCCTCCTTCCCTTTTCTTTCTTTCTTTCTTTCTTTCTTTCTTTCTTTCTCTTCCTTCTTTTCTTCCTTCCTTCCTTCCTCCTTCCCTTCTCTTTTCTTTTTTTCTTTCTTTCCTTCTTCCTCCTTCCCTTTCATTCCCTTCCTCTTTCTTTCTTTCTTTCTTTCTTTCTTTCTTTCTTTCTTTCTTTTCTTTCTTTCTCTTCTCTCTCCCTTTCCTTCTTTCTTTCTTTCTTTCTTTCTTTCTTTCTTTCTCTTTCTTCTCTCTCCCTTTCTTTCTCTTTCTTTTCTTTCTTTCTTTCTTTCTTTCTTTCTTTCTTTCTTTCTTTCCTTCTTTCTTCTTTCCTTCCTCCTTTTCTTTCTTTCTTTCTTTCTTTCTTTCTTTCTTTCTTTCTTTCCTTCTTTCTTTTCTTTCTTTTTTTCTTCCTTCCTTCCTCCTTCCCTCTTCTTTCTTTCTTTCTTTCTTTCTTTCTTTCTTTCTTTCTTTCTTTCTTTCTTTCTTTCTTTCTTTCTTTCTTTCCCTTCCTTCCTTCCTCTCTTTCTTTCTTTAGAACATTTAAGTTGGGGCCAAGTCCCAAGTCTGCCATTTTGAGGAACTCCCACAGGTACAGGGGAGCTGCCAGCCTCCCAACCCTCCACGAGGATAGAACCGACCATGCAGAGGCTGCTGGGAACAGTGTTCCAAGCAGAGAGGGCAAGGCCAGTGGCAGAAGGGCAGAGTGTGGCTGGAGGGTATGTGCGAGGGGGGCGGGGTGCTCTGAGATCTGGGCTCTAACTGGGCAGCCAGTGTTTCTGGAATGCAGCCCCCTTGTCTGAGGACTGGGGACAATAGTCATCCTTGCTGAAGGTGGTTATGAAAAAAAAAAATGACATGATTAATTCCTGCTACATGGTGCTCACTCCATAAAGGCCAACGGTTACTGTTATTGGTGGTTTCACTGTTGCTGCTGTCTTTGGGACTTTGGGGCCCTTTCTTATTCTCAGCAGAACCACTGTTGTCTCTCTCCACCGGTTTGATAAGCTGTGAAGAAGGCCTCAGGAATGAACCTTGAAACATCGTGCTGAGTGAGGGAGGCCAGTCCCAAAATCCCACATGATGTGTGATCCCATTGACATGAAACGTCCAGAAGACCCAAATCCATAGAGACAGAAGGCAGATTAGTGGTTGCCAGGGACTGGGGGTGGGGTGGGGGATGGATGGTGACTGCTCATGGGAACGAGCTCTCCTTTCGGAGTGATGAAAATATTCTAGAATTAGGTTATGGTGACAGCACAACTCTGTCAATATACTAAAAACTATTGAATTGTACATTTGAAATGGGTGAACTTTATGGGAAGTATATCTTTTTTTTTTAATGTTTATTTTTAAGAGAGGCAGAGCGTGAGCAGGGGAGGGGCATAGAGAGGGGGAGACACAGAACTCAAAGCAGGCTCCAGGCTCTGAGCTGTCAGCACGGAACCCGACACAGGGCTTGAACTCACAGATCATGAGATCATGACCTGAGCCAAAGGTGGAGGCTTAACTGACGAGCCACCCAGGCACCCCGGGAAGTATATCTTGATAAACTGTTAAAAAAAAAAAAAAAGGAAAGGAATGGAAAGAGTCCCATGGAAAAGGTAGAGGGTGGTGAGGCCTGGAGTCTGCCCCCTAGAGCTGAAGTCCATTGGAGACAAGGCAGGTGACTCTGGGGAGGTAGGAATGACACCCCCCAGCTCACAGGGCAGCAGGGGCTGAGGACCCAGGGTGGGGTGGGACATGCGCCTGGGGGGCCAGGACAGCAAAGCAGCCTTGGCAGCTTTGCATGGAAACATCTCCTCCTGCAAACCGGCCCCTGGGAGCTGCTTCCTTCCACTCCCAGGCCACCTGGTCCCTGTGTCACACCCAGGAGGCCCCCCCACCTGCACTATGGGAAACAGGTGCCCTTTATGGACCACTGAATACATCCTGGACATAGAGCTGGCCTTCCAACCTCAGTTCTGGTCCCCACTGGTGCCCTGTGAGGTGAGTTCTGCTGTCAGAGGTTCTGGAACTCGCCTGTTTAGAACTGATTTCCCTAAACGTTGTGGACCCTCAAGGGCTGGGCCAGTCTGGTTCCATCTTTAAATACCTGGTTCACTGGCCTAGTGGGTGGTGACCTTGGATGCTTGGTGAGAGAAGAAGGAGAAGACGCGCTCGCCTCACCCGAGGGCTGACTGCACCTGCCCACCTGACCCAGGGGGTCTTGTCCCTGCCTACCTCAACTGGCCCAGACATGCCATTGGCCCGGTGGCTGTCTTGGGCTCTGTCCCCTGCAGACCCAATGTCCTGCAGGGCTGGGTGAGTCCCCACAGGGAGCAGAGGATGCTTACAGCCAGTTGCCTCCTGGCCCAGGGTGTGTCCGGAACATTCCTGGCACCGAGCTGGCATCTTCCCCAGGACAGAAGTGGCCGGCGGAGCTGAGACGGGCCAGGGCGTTTACTGTGGTGCTTTTATTTCCAGCCTGTTTGCCCAGAAGGCAGAACCAGCCAGGGTGCCCATTTTGGGGGTGAATTGTCTGGCCGTCAGTCTTCTCACCCGCCAGGCCTCAGAGCTGGCCGGAGTACCGTCTGAGGCTGGTCCCTGCTCTCATCTCACTGGGGCCTCCAAGAATGAGTGGTTGGGCCATGGTGGCAGCCCAAGGGACAGATAAAAGCCTGGGGGTGTCTGACTCCCTGCCATGCCCAGGGCTCTGGCTGTGTAAGAAGGGCTGTAGGTGGTGCCTCTACCCTCCTCCCAGCACAGGCACACGCATCCCAGGATCACTCTTTCCATCGGTGCACGGGCCCCCGGGGAGGTGGGCCAGGCGCAGCACAGGTTATAGGGATTCATTTGGAGTCACAGCCACTCAGCTGAGGGACCCCCCCGGGCGGGGCTTCGCGATCTCGACGCACCTGGACAGGACCTATGAGACCAGAAAGAGCTGTGTGGAAAAAAAAAAAAACAAAAAAAACAAAAACGGGGCGCCTGGGTGGCTCAGTTGGCTAAGCATCTGACTTCAACTCAGGTCATGATCTCACGGTTCATGGGTTCGAGCCCCGCGTCGGGCTCTGTGCTGACAGCTTGGAGACTGGAGCCTGCTTCGGATTCTGGGTCTCCCTCTCTCTCTGTTCCTTCCCCACTTGCGCTCTCTCTCTCTCTCTCTCTCTCTCTCTCTCTCTATATATATATATATATATATATATCTCACAAAAATAAAGATTAAAAAAATTTTTAAAAAAAAGGAAGAAAGAGCTGTGTGGGTGCAGAGGCCACATCAGTGAGTGATCTCCTGAGGGTGGCCTGCGGGGGTTAGGGGGGGATGTCTGGGGTCTGTCCCAGGGACAACGGGACAGCTGAGCGGCAAGCTGGGGCCTGAAGATCATAGCTTTTGCCCTGAGGTGAAAACCTAGAAGTTGGGGTCTCAGGGAAGTGGTTCTGGGGACGTCCGACCGGAAGTTTCTGCTATCAAGTCTGGAGTAGTGAGGCTGGTGCGTGTTCCCAGAGTGTGGGCCGGGGTCAGCTGCAGGCCGCCAAGACCACCCTGACACTGCCCTGGGGGCCCACAGGTGACCTGAGAGCTGAAAGGTTGGCTATGCCTGACCCCGGGGATTGTCTGCCCATCGTTCCCTCGCCAGGGCCTGCAGCCCACAGGTGGGGACCCAGGGTGGCTTGAGATCTGGGTTCCTGCACCCCAAGAGGGCCCACTGCAGCTAGATTCACCCCTCCCTGGTTCCCCATGCTCCTTGCAGTGGGCACGAGCTCCTTCCTGTCGGCAGGATGCTCTGTGACATTGCTGTGGCCAGGGCAGCATCCGGGGACTGCTGGCTTCTCCCCAACCCAGAGCAGGCAGAGTCCAACAGCGCACTTCAGGCCCGTGATCCCACGCGGCAGGGTTCTGAGACGCCTCTCCCTCCTCCGAAAGTCCTCGCCCTGTGGCCCAATCTCGTGCCGTAGCTCTTGAATCCAGAAAAAAATGTATGTTTCTGTTTTTATAAACAGATTTATTGAGGCACAGCCAGCACACAATAAACTGCACACATCTGTGTAAAATATCGGACTGGCTAAGTTTTGACATATGTACTTGCCCGTGAAACCGTCACCGCGGTCGAGATCCTGAACACAACCAGTGCCTCCCCTCCTCCCCCCAAAGGTCCTTGGGACCTAAAAGCAAACTTCTGTTTCTTGTACTGTACTCACAGTACTTCTGACACCGAATGTGGGTTTTCCACACCGAGCAATTATTATAATTATTATTTTTTAAAGCAGACTTCATGCCCAGTGCGAGGCCCAACACAGGGCTTGAATTCGCAACCCTGAGATCGAGACCTGAGCTGACATCAAGAGTTGGGCGCTTACCGCACTGAACCACCCAGGCGCCCCCACCCTGGGCAATTCTGAAACCACCCAGAGATCGCACAGACCCCACAGGTGAGAGCCTTCCTTGGTCCCACAAGACGGCCCCCACTTCCGACCCCAGCTACAAATCCGGGTCTCCAGGACTTCTGACAGACTGGCTACAAATCAGGGGGTTCCAATGACCCCCTTTTGGGATTCCATAATCTGCTAGATCTGCTCATAGAACTCAGGAAAGTGCTTTACTTACTGTCACCAGTTTACTATAAAGGATGCCACTCGGGAACAGCCAGAGGAAGTGACGCGTAGGGCAGGGGATGTGGGAAGGGGTATGGGGTTTCCATGCCCTCCCTGGGTGCGCCCCCCACCAGCACCGCCACGTGTTCACCAAACCAGAAGCTCTTCGAGCCCCGTACTTTTGGGTTTTCACAGAGGCTTCAAGACATAGTCATGATTCACGCCATCATTGGCCATCGGTGATTATTTCCAGCCCCTCCTGCCTCTTTGGAATCTAATCACATAGTTGGTTCCCTGACAGCCAGCCCCCATCCTTAGCTGTGTTCCAAAAGTCATCCCGTTCACAGAAAGTTGGGGGTCGTTGAAAGGGTTTGTCATGAATAACAAAAGACCCTCCTACTTCAGAAACGGGGGACGGAAAGTAAATAGTACAAAAGATGCTTCTATCGCTCATCGCTTAGGACAAGGGTTTTAGGAGCTCTGTGCTGGGAACCAGAACAAAAACCAAATATGGTTTCTTGTTGCCTCATGATAACAAGAACAATAGTTCTAATCTGTCCTGCCTGCCCCTCCCTCTCTTTCTCAAGCAGCCACTGGTCAGCTTTGGGCCACTCTAGATTAGTGTGCATTTTCTAGAATTTTCTATAAGCAGAACTTATAGAAACTGCTCTTTTTTGTTTGTCTTCTTTCACTTAGCACCACATTATCGAGATCCATCAACGTTGTTGCCCCATCAGTATTTCTCCCTTTTTCAAATTGCTTCATGGTATTGTTCCATTGGATGAACGCGATTCCTTTCTATCAAGCGCTTTCTGTAGGTCAGGTACTGTCCCAGTGAGTCTAATCTCCAACTTCAGGTTTTGTTTTGTTTTTTTAATTTTTAATCTTTACTTATTTTTGAGAGAAAGAGAGAGTGAGACAGTGCAATCTTTATTTTTGAGAGAGAGAGAGAGTGAGAGCACAAGCAGGGGAGGGGCAAGAGAGAGAGGGAGACACAGAATCTGAAGGAGGCTCCAGACTCTAGAGCTGTCGGCACAGAGCCCGACGCGGGGCTTGAACTCACGAACTGTGAGATCATGATCTGAGCCGAAGTGGGACACTTAACTGACTGAGCCACCCAGGAACCCCTGAAATTAACCATTTTAAAGGGAACAATTCAGCACTTGGGTGGCTCAGTCAGTTGAGCCTCCAATTTTGGCTCAGGTCATGATCTCGTGGCTTGTGGGTTTGAGCCCTGTGTCGGGCTCTGTGCTGACAGCTCAGGGCCTGGAGCCTGCTTCAGATTCTGTGTCTCCCTCTCTCTCTGCTCCTCTCCTGCTCACATTCTCTCTCTCTCTCTCTCTCTCTCTCTCAAAAATAAATAAACATTAAAAAAATTCAAAGGGAACAATTCATTTGTATATTCAAGATGTTGGGCCACTATTACCTCTGTCTCGTTATATAGAACATTTTTATCACCCCTGAATGAAACCCGTACCCATTAGCAGTCACTCCTTATTCCTCCTTGAGTCCTGAAAGTAGCCAGCAATCAGATTTCCAGTGTGACCCCCCCCCCCCCAGATCTGTCCCTGTTGCAAAGGCCAAGGGGAAGGACATGCACCCGCCTGCCCCTCCCTGGCAGGGTACCCTGTGCAGAGGGTACCCTGTGCTGGGGGGCAGTGGAAGAATGTGCCCAGACTCTCTGTGTCCTGCCCTGAGATTTCCACTTCTGAGTGGTCCCCTGTATCTGCAGGGCCACCGTGGCCTGGAGCCAGCTCTGCTGCTCGGTACAGACCAGCACCGTCCCCCATGGCCTGTCCAGGTTCGAGCGACACCGAACATCTCAGCGTATTGCCCCAGCGAGCCAAGCAGGGCCTGTCACTCCTGGAACAACACCATGGAGAAAAGCTTTGGCCTTGTGGGGGCGGTAGGGGTGGGGTGAGGCGAGGCGCTGGGGGTGTGCAGGGTTGCTGCTCCAAGCCTAGGGATCTGGAGCAGGATGGACTTGCTGGATCCAAATTTCCAAAGCAAATTCAACAGGTTGAATGTCCAAGAGGCACATTGGGCCTGGGTGGGGCCACATTGGGCCCAACACTCCCTGCCAGCCACCGAAGAGCCAGGCTTCTGTTTCTTGAGCAACAGCTTTATTGAGATACGTCATACAATTCACCCTTCTATTTAATTTAATTTTTTTATTTTAGAGAGAGAGGGAGAGAGAGATCTCAAGCAGGCTCCACGCCCGGCAAGGAGCCCAACACGGGGCTCGATCCCACAGTCCTGGGATCCTGACCTGAGCCCGAATCAAGAGTCGGATGCTCCTCTGACTGAGCCCCCCAGGCGCCTTCTAATTCGCGCTTTTGAAGTGTTCAGTACGCTGGTTTGTAGTATGTTCACAGAGTCGTGCAACCGCTCCCGCTTTAGAACCTTTTAGAACATTTCCATCACCCCCAAAGGAGACCTCGTCCCCACCCCCCTGCCCCAGCCCCTGGCCACCGCTCATCTTTCTGTCGCTGTGGATTGGCCTGTCTTTGATAGTTCATATAAATGGAATCACACCCTATCTGTCTGTTTGTGCCTGGCTTCTTTCTCTCCGCGCGATGTTTTCGAGGTCCGTGCAACCTTGTAATGCGAGTCAGGGCTTCCCTCGGCTTATGGCTGAGTAATATTCCGTTGGTTGCGTGGTGGTCGGACCACATTGTATCCATTCACGTGTTGATGGACATTTCCGCTGCTTCTGCCTTTTGGCGATTGTGCCTAGTGCTGTTGTGAACACGTGTGTTCAATCTGTTTGAACACTTGCTTTCAAATCTTTGGGCACAAGCCTAGGGGTGGAGTTGCGGGGTCCTTTGCAAACTCTGCGTTTAACTTTTGAAAGAATCATTTCCTTCTTTGGTTGAGGTTATTAAAAAGATGATAATGAACACCTTACTCTCTGTCCCACCCCGTTAGAGTTGTCAAATAAAGCACAGGACAGACACCCTGTCAAATGTGAATCTTACAGGGGCGCCTGGATGGCTCAGTGGTTGAGCATCTGACCCTTGATTTTGACTCAGGTCATGATCCCAGGGTCTTGGGATCAAACCCCATGTCAGGCTCCATGCTGAGCGTAGAGCCTGCTTAAGATACTCTCTCTCTCTCTCTTCTCTCTGTCTCTCTCTCTCTCTCTCTCTCTTGGCGCCTGGGTGGCTCAGTTGATTGAGCATCTGGCTTTAGCTCAGGTCATGATCCTCACAGTTTGTGAGTTCGAGCCCTGCATCGGGCTCTGTGCTGACAGCTCAGAGCCTGGAGCCTGTTTCGGATTCTGTGTGTCTCTCTCTCTCTGCTCCTCCCCTGCTTGTGCGCTCTCTCTCTCTCTCTCTCTCTCTCTGTCAAAAATAAATAAACGTTAAAAAAAATAAAAAAAAAAAAAAAGATTTTTCTCTCTCTCCCTTTGCCCCTCTCCCCTACTCGTACTCGCTCTCTTCTCAAATAAAAAAATAAATTAAAAAAAATGTAAATCCTATTTAAGGGACAAATACATTTATTTTTAGTGTAAGTACATTCCAAATATTGCATTGGATATACTTATACACACATCCAATTTTTTTTTTTGGTCATTTATCTGAGATTCAAATTTAAATATATTTTTATTTGCTAACTCTGGCAACCCTGCACCTAATTCATGCCTTTTCTCTGCTGAAGACATTGTTATTTAGCCCCATGCTTACTTAAAATCTGTCTTTTGCGTATATACCCCAACACGGAGTTGCTGGGTCATATGGTAATTCTACGTTTAGCTTTCAAGGGACCACCAAACTGTTTTCCATCATGGCTGCACCATTTCACATTCCCACCAGCCCTGCACCAACTTTTCCACCTCCTCCCCAGAACTTGTTATGGTCTATTTAAAAAATTCGTTGGGGCGCCTGGGTGGCGCAGTCGGTTAAGCGTCCGACTTCAGCCAGGTCACGATCTCACGGTCCGTGAGTTCGAGCCCCGCGTCAGGCTCTGGGCTGATGGCTCGGAGCCTGGAGCCTGTTTCCGATTCTGTGTCTCCCTCTCTCTCTCTGCCCCTACCCCGTTCATGCTCTGTCTCTCTCTGTCCCAAAATAAATTAAAAATGTTGAAAAAAAAAATTTAAAAAAAAAAAAAAAAAAAAAAAAAGAAAAAAAAAAAATTCGCAACAACGTTGTAAGAGGTGTGAAATGGCATCTCATTGTGGTTTTAATCTGCAGTTCCCCTGACGCTTAGTGATGTTGAGCCTCTTCTCATGAGCCTGTCCGCCATCGGTACCGCCTTCTTCGGAGAAACATCTATTCAGATCCGTTGCTCATTTTTTGATTGGGTCGTTTGCCTTTTGTTGTCATTGAGCTGTTGGTGCTCTTTATATATCCTGGATGTGAATCCTTTGCCAGATATATGACTTGCAAATATTTTCTCCCATTCTGTGGGTTGTCTAAGATACTGTTATTTACATCACCCGTTTATGGTGATTTGTTACAGGAGCCACTCATGCAGAAACTCATACAGTGTTCTTCCTCCCATGCCCCTGCCTGGCCCGGGACGCACGTGTGATATGTGCATGTGCGCACACGCACCCCGCCCCCCCACCTCCCCCAGACATTTTGGTTGTTGCCGGGGCGGGTGAATGCTCACTTCTCTCCATGGGCAGCAGGGAGAGAACCGGGTAGATCTCAGCCTGGATGTTTCCCGATCTGTAAAAGTGCTGCTCCAAGGAGGGCCCCAGCAGCCTTTGCACCTTGCTTCCGAGCAGCGTCTCCCACGTGCTCTTCTTGGGCGTCTTTTCTAAACACCTGGGAGTTCTTGAGAAGATGCTGAGGTTGGGGCACACAGCAGGCGGTGAGGACGTGCACACCCTTGCTCCTCCTTGTTCTCTACTCCATCTTTGCGGTCGTGGCTGCGGTGGCCGTGGTTCAGTCGCTGACATGCAGGTTTTTGTCCGCATCCAGGAGCTACACACCCTCGAGGTGGCCATCCGGGAGCCGGTTGCCCACATCAAGGCTCACGGAGCCTCACTGGAGGGCATCGCCCCAGAAGATCAAGTCAGATTCCTGGCAGGTACGCCCCCTAGAGGATGAGGCCACCCGGGGTCAGTGTGGAGCCGGGGCTCTGACCCCTGGAAGGAGGTTGGGAAAGTCCGTGGTTCCTTGGTCTGTGCTGGGAAAGTAAGAGGGAGGACTCCCAAGGTGGCCAAACAGGAGAAAACAAAGACGGGCCGAGTCAAGCAGGGGACACAGTACAACCTGCATTTTTTCTATGTTGTGCCTACCTTTGGCAAGAAGAAGCCCCCCCCCCCCCCATGCCAACTCTTAAGTCCATTGTAATCTTGGCTTTCTGCAATAAAGCCACTTACCTAGTTCAGTCACACACACACACATACACGCACACACGCACACACACAAAGATATTGAGGTTGGCTCCCTGGACCCTCGGGGTTTGGGAAAAACCAAGAAGCCCTCCTGCCCATTTTCTTTGCTGAGATCAGGTGAGGCTGGCTGAGGCCTACTCTGGACCCCAGGCCCAGGCAGTGGGCTCACACTGGCGGTGGGGAGAGACCTCTGACCCCCTGTGGAGCCAGCACCCCTGTCCTCACATCTCTGGGACAGGAATCCCTTCCTCACCTAGCCTGCTTCTGTCTCTCAGGCGGCAGGAAGTGCAAGTGCTTGGGTCTTGTCCAAATTGCCTTCCTGCACCCTCTCCCTGGCTGCTGTTTTCCCCTGCGTCCTCCCTTCCCTGCTTTGGGGGGGATCGACTGCGGCACCTCCTTCCTCCATCAGGTTGTCCCTCTTCCTGTGGACGAGCATGAAGGCTGCTTCTGGTTATTCACTGCCCCCAACAAAGCTGCTGTGAAAGCTCCTGGCAGGATCACCTTGGCATCTGTCCAGCGGGGTCAGAGGTCACATGCAGTTTCAGCTTTTTTAGTATGGCCAGCGGTTCCCCAAGTGATGTCACTGCTGTGCCCCACAGCTGTTCCTGCACACAGGCATGCATGGCTCCCCGCTCTGGCTTTGGGGTCCTGGCCATGCTGTGCAGGAGCCCTATACCCTGAGGGGGATAAGTCTGCACGTCTGTCTTCCCATGCCAAGTTCAGACTGCTGACTGCTCGGAGGGTCTAGGAGCTGGCTGGCCCCATGGAAAGATAAAATGCTTCTCTCTCTCTCTCTCTTAATTAAAAAAAATTTTTTTAACATTTATTTATTTTTGAGACACAAAGCATGAGCAGGAGAGGGGCAGAGAGAGAGGGAGACACAGAATTCGAAGCAGGCTCCAGGCTCCGAGCTGTCAGCACAGAGCCCGACACGGGACTCGAACTCATGAACCATGAGATCGTGACCTAAGCTGAAGCTGGATGCTTAACTGACTGAGCTACCCAGGCACCACCCTCTCTCTTTTTTAAGTTTATTTATTTATTTGTTTATTTATTTACTTATTTATTTAGAGAGCAGAGGAAGGGCAGAGAGAGAAGGAGAGAGAGAATCCCAAGCAGGTGCCACATGGTCAGTGCAAAAACCGACGTGGGGCTCGGTCCCACGAACCGTGAGATTGTGACCTGAGCTGACACCAAGAGTTGGCCGCTTAACTGACTGGGCCACCCAGGTGCCCCCAAAATACTTCTCAACAAGAGGACCATCTACCTCGTCTGCCCAAACCCCGCCCACTATGCCTCTCATCACTGACATGCTAAGAGATGTTTAACAATCTCCAGGTAGGACAAACCTAGCCGGTTCCACCTTGACGTGACATTCCTAAAAATGACCACGCTCTGCAAATTTGCACCAACCACAGCGCTTATGGGGAAACGGGGACAGGTCACAGCTTTTCAACTTGTCAGTGACACATTAAAAAATAGATAGGTACCTACTAAAAACAGTAGGGCAATTGTACACAGGTCGAACGGCTTAGAATGATAGGAACGTTACAGCAAATACAGCAGTTGGTCTTTGGAAAGGACCTGAGGTTCACAGGTGGACATGGGTGTGGGAAGGTTGTAGCCAGCTTTCCAGATGGGGCGTGGCATGGTAGCTCCTAACAGCTGAGGGAGAGTGTAGATGTTGAGGGGTGTGTGTGGGGGGGGGGGGGTCTGTGTATTCCCATGCAACCTGGGTCAGCCGTTTTCTGCATTCATCCAGCGTTGCCCCCGGGACAAGATCCCGCATAAAGCATCACCACCTTGGATCACATCATGCTCAAGTCCACCCCTCACGTATTCACCACGTGGGAACAAATCCGTGTTTTCAAAGCAAGCTTCAGAGCGGAATTGACTGGACACCCCCCCCCCCCCGCCCACCCCCGCCAGTGGGTGGTCACTCAATGTGCTGTGTGGGACGAGATGTGTAGTTATTATAGAATCTTTTCACCTCGAGATACAAGAGCCAGAGATGTCCTCAAGAGCACAGAGCATAGGAAGATGCAGTGAAATGAAGACGTGAGAACTTTCGAGTACTTACCACTCTTAATTTTAATATCGTGAATTTAGTTGCAAGTCTGGACAACTGAATTTTTAGCAATGGCTCTGTGAAACAAGGGCTCACACCGTTTCCTGGAAATGTATCAGCTGGTTCTTCTCCAGCGTTCTACTGCAGCTCGGGGTGGGGGGGGGCGGGAGGGGGCAGTGAGGATGTCAGCACGTTTATACTGAGCGCCCACTTTGAGCCAAGGGCCAGGTGTCCAGCAGCAAAAGGGGCTTCTACTACCCCAGGGGACACAGACGGGAAGAAAATGCTCCTGGGATAATAAGATCACAGCCCCCCCGCCCCACCCCGTGTTGGGCCCCAGGGAGAGAGTTAAACTGGGTGATGAGGGGCATGGTGGTGTCTGTTCACCTCCTATTCACCCCATTAGTGAAAGAGGGATCCCCTGCACTGAACGCCTAACACCCAATGCCGATCAGGTGAGACAGACTGTAGTTTCTTAGTCACATCTACTCACAGCCCCGGGTTGCGGGTTGCGGGAGGACCCAGCTCACGGGAGACCACGTGGGAGGGTGCCCTTGGGAGGGGAGTGAACCGCCAGAAGATGTTAGAGGCAGACTTCGTAGTAACAGGAGGGTGGGGTGCCCCCGGTTCCCACGGGAGGATGTGCCTGGCTTGTTAGAAAGACAAGGAGATGAGATCCCTTAGGTTGGGGACTGGTGGGGTGTAACCGGTCTGGCTGACAGGGGAATAGGTGGGGAGCAGCCTCTTTTGTTGGGCGGGGGGCATATCTGGTGAGAGCAGGGAACTCACAGTTAGGCCCTTGGGGACCTGTAAGGGCAGCACGTCCAATCTGAGTCCTTACAACACAGAGAAGGGGGTGGACAGTAGACCCTGAAGGTGGAGGGGGGCCAGCCTGTGACTCCAGAAGACCGTCCCAGGCAGAGGGGACAGCAGGTTTCTCAGTCGCAGGTTGTGGTGGTGGGTGGTGGGTGGCCAGAGTCCAGTGGAGGAGGGAGCAAAGGGCTGGGCAGGAGGCTGGCTTCCTGACTGTAGAGGGGGGCCTGGTTTATGGCCCAGCAAGAGGAGGTGTGGCAGGCTGGGCAAGCTGGGCAGGACAGACGGTACATTAGGAGGGTTATACTAGAAGGCCCTGCCTGGTTCCCAGGGTGGACTGAGATCAGAGACCTGCACCTCTTCTTCCTGGTCTTGGCCCCCTCTGTGCCTGCTGATGTCCCCTTCCAGCCAGGCTCCTGCACGAACCCCCTCCAACGTCTGCTAATGCAAGCCCTGTCTGCCCTCGTGTCCCCACTGTCGGCCCAGGGCTTGGCCTAAAGCCAAGAGAGGACTGATGGGGAGGCCACCCTAGAGGGCCCACTGTGCCTGGGAGCAGGAGGGGTTCAAAGGAAGTTTCCAGAAGGAGCAGGAGCTGGGCAGCCAAAGGAAAAGGGCAGAAGAACAAGAGTTTGAGCACGTGGCACAAGGCATCTGAGGAACCAGGGTGAGGCTGAGCCATCAGGGCAGCCTGGAGTTTGGACTTGGTCTCAATGAACAGGGAGCCTCGAAGAGTTGGGGCAGGAGGGAACTGGGGTCAGCATTAGACTTTTAGAGGGCCCTGGGAGCTGGAGTAATCCTCCTAGAGGGGTCAGTGGTACTGGCTGAAGGTGCTGGAAGGAGGGAGCAGGACTTGGACACGACACAGAGAGGAGGTGCCCCCCCCCCAACCTATGACAATGAGGCCATTGCTCAGGTGGGGACACTCTGGGGGGCAGGACGGGCACCTTGCCCCCAGACAGTAAGGGGTGCCGGCCCAACTTCGCTGTAGGCCAGAGGGGAAAGGCAGGCCCAGAGAGGGAGGGCCTTGGCCACGGGGATTTGTGGAGAGCGGCAGGGGTGGGGAGAGGGTAAAAATGAGGACCGGCAGCCGGAGGCCCGGGGGGGTGTTGGGGGGGCCAGCTGCACATCTGGTAAGTTCGTCCTTTGCCAGCCTGTTTCCCCAAAGAGCTCCACTCCTGAGGCCGGGTGCACTGCACAAGGTCGCCGGCCCAGGCTCCGGTGGGCGCCCTGCGGGGCGGGGGAGTGAAGACGCCTCGGAGAAGCAGCCGCCCCGGGGGTGGCCGGGGCGGGGCGAGTCCGCGGTGGGGGCCGTGCGGGGGCGGCTGGGGATGAGGCCGAGGAGGCGGAGGAGGCCGGGTGGGGGGCAGTCCCGGGAGGAGGCGGGTTCCAGGAGGATAACGACCCGCGCAAAAGGAAGTTGGGGGCTAAGGACAGCTCGGGTCCGAGGAAGGGGGTGGGCTTGGGTTGGGCCTGGCCGGGGGTGAGTCCAGGGTGGGGTCAAGCCTGGGCAAGGGGCGGGGCGAGACCGGAGAGAGTCCTTGGAGAGGGTGAGTCCCCGGAAGGGAGCGGGGGCGGGTCAGGGTCCGGAAAGGGGGCGGGTCGGGAGGCCGGGCAGGGAGGGGGCGGGGTGTAGGGGGAATAGGGGGTCAGTCGGGTCCGAGGAGCGGGGAGGGCGTGGGCAGGGTATGGGGGGGATCCGCGCAGGGGTCCGGGCAGGGGGCGGGGCTGGTCCAGGAGTGGGTGGGGGCGAGTGGGTGGAGGGGCCGAGTCCGGGGAAAGGCGCGGGGCGGGGCCGGGAGGGGGCGCGAGGGGCGGGGCGGACCCTGGCGGGGGCGGGGCGGGCCCGTGGACGAGGCGGGTCCCGGGAGGGGGCTGGTCCGGGGCTGCCCCAGCTTGGCCCGGCGCGGAGCGGGGCGCATGGCGCCGTGCGCACGGCGCGGGGGCTGCGAACAAAGGGCCCCCGGCGGCGCAGGGGGCACCGCGGCGCTCGGACCCCGGCCCTGGCCCAGCCCCGGCCCGGCCCCCTCCCCGGGCGCGGCGCCCCCGCGGAGCCGAAAAATGTGGGGCGCCCTGCTCGGCCCGCTGCTGTGGCTCCGGCTTCTGCTGCTGTCGCCGCGGGACGGAGTGTGCGCCGCGCCCCAGGCCGCGTGAGTTGCCCCGCGCGGCTGAGGAGGCTGGCTGTCTTCTCGGGGAGGGGGTCCCGGGGACTGGCTCAGAGAGGTGCAGCGACCTGTCCAAGGCTACACAGCCTCCGCACTGGGCGGGACCTTGTCCCTTGACTTCCAGGGGTCGGGCTGGGAAGGGGTCCCCCTGAGCCTTCTTGAGGGGGCCACATCCAAGTACAGGGAGTCCCCAGAGCTGGGGCTGCGAGGCCAGCGCCTCCTCCCCAGCTCGCCCCCTTGGCGTGACGGGGGCTGTCGTCTTGGGTGGCGATTTCAAGTTGCCCGTGGCATGAAGGTAAGAGGTGCGTGTCTTGGCTGGGAAATAGGAGAGACCTACCGTTCCGTTTTCCTTGGGAGGGCGTGGTGGTGGGGAGGAAGTGTTTGTTTTGCTTCCACATTTTTCTTGAAGTTTGCCTACAGAGCTTCTGGTGAGTTGACACAGTGAGGAGGTGAATTAACTAGCTGCTAAGGAGAATCCCCCGTGAGCTGGCGTCCTCGGGAGTATTTCCAGACCTGCAAGGCGGTGGGTTCAGGGGGGCTGCCTGGAGCTGCCCAAGTTCAGCCGTTGAGGCGGGTCTTCATGAGGTGGCTTGTTCAAGCAGTGCTTGTTTAGTCCAGAAAATAGGCCAATAGTGGGGCTAGGGGGGGTGGTGTCACTTCCAGCCACAGCTCCTTTGGGACCACAGTTTGAGAAGTAAGACACCGTACTGTGCCGGTGCCCCTGGACCCTGTGAAATTGGAATCCAGCAAATTTTTGTCCTGATCTTTCAAAGCGGGCGTCCCTTAAACACAGAGGTTTTCAGCCGGGTTGGGTGGGGCGGGGGTGGGGGAGTGGGGAGGGGGTTGTTGCCCTGGTGGTCGTTTGGCAATCCCAGGGGCGTTTTTGCTTGGCGTCTAGGGGAGGCAATGCTTCTGGAATCTACTGAGTGGAGGCCAGGGATGCTGCTCAACATTTTGCCACACCCAGGTCCTCCGCCACCACAAAGCTTGACCTGGCCCGAAATTAGAGACCCTGCCTTCTAAGGGCCAAGTTCAGAGTCTCCGAGTTGCAGAGTTTCAAGCACTTCTCGGGAGTGTGGGCCTCTGACTAAAGTCATCCTGGGATATTACCTTCTGTCGAGGGAAATGTAGTCCCTGTGCTGGAGACACGGGCTAGGAAATGAACTTGCAGAATTACTGACCCGGGGTTCTAGATTCGTCGGCCTCTAGGCCAGAGCTGTGGGATCCTGTTTTGGGAACAGCCCTGGATACCCGCTTCTGAGATCCATGTGATTTTTGCATGAGGGATCCCTGACCCCAGAAAGCAGCGTGGGTTTGCACCCTGTAGTAAGACCAGTGCTGTCTGCTGTTTACCATACACTGCCTTTCCCAGGCTGGGACCTTCTGAGACCAAAGGATGAGAAGCCAGTTGTCGGTCCACATGCCCAGGGCATGCATCAGGTCAGCAGTGCTTGGGTAGCAAACATCCCAACAGCTGCAACTCCTGAACCTCAGGGAGAGTTCATGTGGTTTCTTCGGGCTCTCTGGGGTCTCCGGGTGAAAAATCTACCTCAGCTCTGGACAAAGGCTTTACGAGGTGACCAAGGAAAATGAACATGGGGGTTGTATATTCCCCAGATGCTCGTCCATACTCTGCATGGGCTATGTGGGAGGCCCTAGAGGTCAGCTGGGAGCTGGGAGATGGAAAGAGTATTCCTTTTATTTTTTTTTAAGTTTATTTATTTATTTTGAGAGAGAGAGAGAGAGAGGAAGTGGGGGGAGGACAGAGAGAGAAGGAGAGAGAGAGAATCCCAAGCAGGCTCCGCACTATCAGCCAGGAGCCCGACGCCGGGGGCTTGAACTCACGAACTGCCAGATCATGATCCGAGCCGAAGTCGGATGCTTGACCGGCTGAGCCACTCCAGGCGCCGCAAGAGTATTCCTAAAGGAGACGGGGTTCCCATGCTGCCGCACCACAGGACACACGGGAAGCCAGAGTCATTGCATGCCTGGGTCCGTGGTGGAATTAGATAATACACAGCACGTACCTAGTGTGACGATGCCCTCCAGGAAGCATAGTTATGTACCCAGGGTCACCGCCCACTATGTGAACTGCTGAGAGGAGACGCTGCACAGGGGAGCTCGGGGTCTTTACCGGTTCCAGTCATCGCTGGATCTGGGCTGTGTACCTACGAAACTGGGGTCTTTGCAGATTCCCATCAGTGCTGGAGTTACATGGTACGTGGTTTGTACATGGTATGTCCCGAGGTCCTTGTGGGCCCCGAACAGTCCTGAAGTAGGACAGTGCATGTAGGAACCCAGGATTCGTGAACTCTGGCCACTGTTCAAGCTGGACGGAGCGCGGTGGGCTCCCAGGGTCGGTGCTGTGGCCAGACGGTACTCAACAGGAACCCACCGCGCCTTTTGAAATGCTCGATTTGTCACGAAGTTTTAATGAAGTCCGCTTTGTCCACAATTTTTTCTACGGATTGAGCTTTTAGTGTCGTAGTCACAAAACGTCTGCCTAACCCGCGCGCACCAAAGCCTTTCTCCTATGTTTCCTTCTGGTGCTTTTAGAGTTTTACCTTTAGATCTCTGACCCGGTTTGAGTTCACCTGAGTGTATGATGTTCGGTAAGGGTCTAAATTCGTGTCTTTGTCGTGTGAACGTGGGGTTGTCCCAGAGAGGATCTTGAGAAACGAAAATCTCTCCTAATCTCATTGCCTGGCCTCGTGTTTTGCCTTTTGCCTGTTTCCTTCTGGTGCCTGTAGTTCTGCACCGTTGGGTTTCTGCCTTTGCTGTCTAGGCTCTTGGTGTTTACTGTTGCATCGTGAGCAGTTTTCGTGGTTACAGGTGAATAAGACTTCTTGATTATCCATGGAAGGTTCTAGAATAACAGAGGCAGGAACTCGGGTGAGGAGGACCTGTGCCTCAGGTCGGGTGCCCTAAGGGCGTCCCAAGGCTCTCCCCTGTCCGAATGCAATCTGCTGCCTGTTCCTTGGGCACATGACTTGGCTTTGTCCAGGGCTTAATTTCTGACTCTCTAAATGGGTGGTTTGAGCACATTTCCCAGGGCGGCTGTGAGGATGAAGTGGGGTCCTGTCAGTTCCTCGGGGGAGTATTTCGCCATGTTGGTGCGGCAGGAGCAAAGGTCCTGGGGCAGAATGAGCTGACTAAAAAGGCCCGAGGCCAGAATGCAGACACTGAAGGAGGGGCGCGGCGCTGGGTAGATACAGAGAGGCCAGATTCTTACCTAATCCGGGGACTTCAGAGATGAATAAGCCAGCCCCTGGTCTCCAGGAGCTCACAGGTTGGTGGGGGACACAGATAACATAAAATGACAGTGTCATCGTGGTGTGGGCAGGCATAGGTAGAAGACCACCCAGGGAGCACCCTGACGCAGCCAGAGTGGCAAGGAGGCCGGAAGTGGGTCAGTTTCACTCAGGTTCTCCTCTCCTACAGGGGCTATTTGATTGCTGCACCCTCTGTCTTCCGCTCGGGAGTGGAGGAAGTCATCAGTGTGACCATCTTTAACTCCCCAAGGGATGTCATGGTCCAGGCTCAGCTGGTGGCCCAGGGCGAGGCGGTGGCACGGAGCCAGGGAGCCATCCTGGGTAGGTCCCTGGGGTGCTTCCTTCGTCTCTCTTTGTAAAGTGGCCTTTACTGCCTGGTCAGGGCTCAGGCCGTGCGGGCACTGCTTTGCTTCTCTCCCACCCCACCTCCCAGCAGGAGAGGGAGAGCGGGTTGCCTTTTCCCGCTTTTCCAGATGGGAAGAGTAAGACCCGGGAGGGGCAGCCACCTGCCCTGTCTGGGAAATCAGAGTCCGTTGTTCCTCGGCAGCCCAGGTTCTGTGGGTGCCGATCCGGATGGAGTCGGGAACCCTTCTGTGTCAGCTTTGGCTAGAGGTGGGGCCTGGACCCAGAGGGAATCGCAGGACCATTTCAGACCTTTTGTTGAGCTTCTAGCACCCCTGTGGTGTTAGGCCCAGACCTGGGTTTACAGCCAGACTATCACTGAGTTGAGCTCAGGCCCCCAGCCAGCCTCTCCCCTGCCACCCTTGGTGAACCTCAGATAACAACAATGCTGGTCTCCTGGACAGAGCTGGTGAGAGCAGGGACCTGTCCAGCAGGACAGACAACTCGTTCTTCACGCAGAGTGTGATTTGGCCACAGGAGACACAGAGATGATGTCCGGGCTCTCAGGCCCGCAAGGCAGTACCTGTCCCCCAGGGAGACGAGGGAGAGGCTGACCTGCAGTGGAAACCGGGAGAGGGCTTGGGCAGGTGGGAGCACAGCAGTCCTGTTGGCCAGTCCCCAAACCCAGATCAGGTTGGCTTCAGCAACAGTGTTTATGGGCTGTCACAGCTAGAAAAGGCCAGTGGCATCACTGGCTGTCTCCCAGGCCCACTTCTGGATGGGCCTGTGTCTCCCCAAAGTTGAGAGAGTAAGCGGTTCTCAAGACCTCTGAGAAATGTCCCATCATTCCCTCTGATTGGCCTATCTTGGGTCATGTGCTCAATCCTGACCCAACCCCTCCGACTGGGGAAGCCAATGCTGATTGGCCCATTTTGGGTCATGTGTTCAACTCTGAACCAATCACTGTGGCTGAGGGAAGACCTATGTAGATTTGCACAGAGCCCCAAGAGAGATGGGCAGAGCCCCACCAAGCCTCATGAATTGGGAGCTGGGGAGGTGGCGCCCCCAAGGAAATCAGGGTTCTGCTAGTGGAAAATGGGGAATGAGTTTTGGGAGGCAAAAACAGTAGATGCTAAATCAAGTCTTAGAGGCTAGAAAGCCGAGAGAGTGTCAGAATGGTAAATGATTCTGTTTGGGTAAAGAGAGAGGTGATGGGAAAATAGATCTACTGGAGTGAGGTCCACTGGGGACCTCAGTCTCCTCTTCTTTCTCTCCACCCTTCTCCTTGTTCCACTCCCCTGGAGTTTTCCCTTTGCTCTCTTCAAGCTTACCTTGGGTAGGGGCCAAGGGTGAAATGAATTGAATACAGGCTGGCCAACTTTCCCCTGAATAACTCAGCCTTGTCCATCCCCTCTGGCCTTCAGCTTTCACCACCTAGGAGGAAACATCTCATTTTTCCCAATCCCAGCCCAGGCCAGACCAGCATGACCCAGTGTGTGTGTTTGTCTACAGAAAATCCCTCTGGGTGGAAAAGGCTCCTAGTTGTAAGGCTGCAGCTCAGGGAGGCAGGAAAACACAGCTCCCAATTTAACTGTTGTCATTTAATTTTTATTTTTGTAGATAAAGGAACAATCAAACTCAAGGTAAGCTATGAATTTTTAAAATCATAAATCCTACCTTGGAAATAATTGATTTGAAATGGAGCGAGAGAAGTTGCATGTGTGGTGAGAAAAATGAAGAAAAAATTGAGAAAAGGAGAAAGCTCACCTGTAATCCCATCCCCTATACTTTTCCCTTTTGTGTTTCCCATAAATCTTCATCCACATAAAGACATTTCTAGGGATGCCTGGGTGGCTCAGTTGGTTGAGTCTGACTCTTTTTTTTTTTTTTTTTTTAATGTTTATTCTTGAGAGAGAGAGTACACGTGAATGTGTGCATGCTAGGTGAGGAGGGGCAGAGAGAGGGGCACAGAGGATCTGAAGCGGGCTCTGCACTGACAGCAGCCAGCTCGATGTGGGGCTCAAACTCATGAACAGAGAGATCATGACCTGAGCTGAAGTCGGATGCTCAACCAACTGAGCCACCAGGCGCGCCAAGCGTCGGACTCTTCATTTTCTCTGTCTCCCTCTCTCTCTGCCCCTCCCCTGCTCACGCTCGCTCTCTTTCTCAAAGCAAATAAATAAACTTAAAACAAAAAGGTATTTCTTTCATCGTTGCAATTAAAGGGTAGACAGCCTGGCGTTTCCTGCTCTTTTCTCTTAACACACTGCATAAACATACGTCCGTGTGTTCAAGTCTCTATAATTGTAATTTGCCCTTTATTGTAAACAGCATCCTACTGGATCTTTTTTTATGTACTAATTTACTAACCCTCTCCACCTTGTACATGGTTAGATTTTTTTTAAAAGGTTGTTTTCAGGGTTTTGGTAATGTAATCTGAAAGTTGCGAGCGTCTTTGTGCACAAAGATCTATTAGCATTCTAATTTTTTTTTAATGTTGATTTATTTTTGAGAGACAGAGAGAGAGGGACAGAGCGCAAGCGGGTAGGGGCAGAGAGAGAGGGAGACACAGAATCCGAAGCAGGCTTCAGCTCCGAGCTGCCAGCACAGAGCCCGACGCGGGGCTCAAACCCACGAACCATGAGATCACGACCTGAGCCGAAGTCGGATGCTTAACCGACTGAGCCACCCAGGCGCCCCCCCCCCCTTTTTTTTAATTTTGTTTTTAATGTTTATTTATATTTGAGACAGAGAATGGAGACCTTTTTGCTTGTCACAATTGGGGAGGGCACCTAGTGGGAGCTCCGAACCCCCCAAGTGCCCAGGACCGCCTTCACGACCAAGAAAGAGTCAGCCCCAGATGTCGATAGTTGGGAAACCCTTGATAAGTCCTCTTGAACTACAGGTCGGCTTTCTTGTGAATCAGAAAGCAGGGCTGCCCTGGACAGGGGTTAAGATTACACACTGTCCCTGGCCACTGCATATCAGAAGGCACTCTTCACAGGATTGGTGCTGTGGATTTGTAGAAGAGACCACGAAGGGGTAGGACAGGGGACCAGGGGATCTGCAGACTAGAGACGCCCAAAAGAGGTCTTGGGCTCCTCAACTCTTAGACTGGCTCCTGCTGAGTGATTCTCAGCTTGTGTGGGGGGAGATTCTGGCTCCACTGGCAGTGGCCGGAGACATTTCTGGCTGTCCTGACTCGGGGGGTGAGAGGGTCCTGCTGGCATGCAGTGGGCGGAGGCCAGGGATGCTCCTCAACACCCTGCAGTGACAGGATGGCCCCCGCTGCAACGAATGATCCAGTCCTTCAGGGTCAGCAGCGCCGAGGTTGAGAAATGCCGTGTCGTTCGCCAAGTTCTGTGTTCTGCCTGCAGGTGCCCACGGGCCTCCAGGGCCAGGCCCTCCTGCAGGTGTGGGGCCGCGGCCGGCGGGCAGAGGAGGGCCCCCTCTTCCACAACCAGACCTCCGTGACTGTGGACGGCCGGGGCGTCTCCGTGTTCATCCAGACGGACAAGCCAGTGTACAAGCCCCAGCACCGAGGTGGGCGGCTCTTGCAGGCTTGGGGGGAGGGCCGGCCATGGCCTGAGCTGCCGCATGACTGTCTCCTTTTCTTCCAGTGCTTATAAGCATCTTCACTGTCACCCCAAACCTGAGGCCTGTCAGCAGGAAGGTGAGAGCAGCATCTAAAACCATGTGCCTGGATAAACTTAACAAAAAACCCCCCAAAACCAAAAAACACCAATAAAACCATGTGCCTGGAACACCCCCCCCTCCCCAACCGGGACCACCTGGCCAGGGGCACCACCAGCAACGGGTCTTTCTTCCCAATTCCTTCCGGTTTCTACCTCCCTTCTCGCTTTTCCCTGGGGCTCCGAGTCCCCTGGGGAGCCAGGGGGAGGTCCGTGGGACACAGGGAGGCCAGAGCACTGGTGGGCATGTGGCAGCGTGCTCAGAGGGCGGGGGCTTTATAGGGGGGTTTGCTCACTGCCTGCCTGTCTGTGTTGCAGCTGGAAGCCTACATTCTGGTGAGTGCAGCTCTGACTTGGGGCCGATTAACCTGCTCTCTGCAGACCTGGTCTGTCTTCCCCGACTGTCTGCTGTCGAGGTAGATCCTGCCTGTCCCAGCACCTCCCAAGCCGGGGGCCGGGTCCATCCCGGGCCCCGGATCTGCCCTAGGACAAGCCAAGTGTGTGTCTGTCTGTAGATTTGCACACAGCGATCTGGCCCCTTTGTCCCGTGTTCGCACACAAGTCCCTTCAGCGCCTTGAGGGTTCATTTGCTCCCGTGTAAATGGCTAATCTGGGGGCCTGTCCTCCGTGCTTGCCCCACCGGAGAGAGAGAGAGAGGGCTCGGGGGTGCTCACGTGCGTCGGACACAAGCCGGGCGCCCTGAGTTCACTATGCGCGCTTGTCCCCCGCAGGACCCCAGGGGCTCGAGGATGATGGAGTGGAGACACTTGGAGCCACTCTGCTGCGGTAAACCTCTTCCCGTCCCCTCCCCTTCTTCCTTCTGCGGCTTGGGGGCTGCACCTTTGGGCGGCAGGTGCAACAGATCTTCCAGGAAGATAGAATGTGCTCTGCCTGGGACCCCACCAGCCCTTCCCTGCAGCGTGGCACCCCCACCCATGCTTCTTTGGTCCCGGCATCCGGCTGGGGCTCCTGCACATAACTTGAGGCCTTTCGGGACTATCACGGTCTTGTTTGTGGGCGCCAACCCCCCCTCCACATCTTCCTCCCAGCGCAGGTGTTTCGTGTCATCATCCCCTCGGGGGCTCCTGGACCCCCGACTGCCTCTGCGAGTCGGATGTAAGAGTGCAGCGTCTCTAGAAGGCTTGGGGAGGGCTGACGAGCAGGGACAGGGCTTCCTTGAGTTTGGAGCCTGGGGCTGCACGGGCTGCGGCGGAGCCAAGGGCAGGACAACTCTCTCTCTTTTCCTGTCAGTGGGGCACTGACATTGCCGCTGACAAAGGGTGAACTTCCAGGCCAGCGGGGGAAGCAGACATCGACTAAGCGATAACAGGTGATGACATCCGCCATGATGAGTGCTAGGAAGGAGAAATACAAACCGAGAGAGAGCAGAATGGGGTTGTTGCCCAGCCTGGGGCAGCAGAGACAATCCTGGAAGGCTGCCGGGAGGAAGAGCCTTTCCAGCAACGAAGTGAAGAAGGAGCAGAAGTTAGCCAGGAAAAGTGGGGGGACAGGGAACGCATTCCAGACAGAGGCCAGTGGATGTCAGGGAGAGTGAGGGTGGGAACAGGAGGGGGGCCCCAGGAGTCAGGAGTGCTGACAGCAGAAGCAGCAGTGAGATCGGGGCGTCTTGGATTGAGGGGAGGTGTGTGGACTTGATCTGAAGAACACAGAGGAAGGGAACGGCTAGCCTCCCATTTAAAACACCCCTTGCAGGGCGCCTGGGTGGCTCAGTCAGATAAGCATCAGACTTCGGCTCAGGTCGTGATCTCACGGCTTGTGAGTTCAAGCCCTGTGTCGGGCTCTGTGCTGACGGCTCAGATCCTGGAGCCTGCTTCGGATTCTGTGTCTCCCTCTCTCTCTCTGTGTCCCTCCCCCACCTAGGCTCCCTGTCTCTCTCTCTCAAGAATAAATAAACATTAAAAAGAATTTTTTAACCCCCTTGTGATATATGTAGAACAGGGGTGCTCAACTGGTGTGATTTTGCTCCTGGCTGAGGCCCCATAGAAAAAATGCACGCTGGTGACATGTACCCTAAGTGTCCTCTGACCATCAAAGGCTCAGAATACGTGAGGAAAGGGACCTTTGGCTGTCGCGTTTTCCAATTCCAGAGTGGCGGAGAGAAGCAGAGGGTGCTGTTGGAATCTGGGTTTTCGCGGGAGTCCCAGTGAGAACTGCCGGCACGGTGTCCCTGTTGGGGACAGGCAGAGCGCGTCACACTCAGGAGGGAAAGATCCCCCAGCGGTTTGGAGTCTACGCACCCCTTCAGACTCCCCCGAAGCGGGGCGCGTGCAAAATGCCGCCCTGACTCTCCTCCCTGTATCCGCTCCAGCCGGGGTTCCAAGGAGCAGACCCAGGGCAAAAGCTGCCCCCTGTCCCGGAGGCCGCTGGCATTTCCGGCTGCCCATTTGCAGGGAAAGCAGTGCCCGGTCTTGAAGCCTGTTGAGAATCCGTGTTCAGTTTGGGTAGCAAACTGGTGGGCAGGGGGTGGGTTCTGCCCCCAGGGGACGTAGCATTCTGTGGGGGATACTTGGGGGTTGCCGTGACGTGGGGGGAGGAGCTACTGGCATCGCGTGGGTGGAGGCCAGAGATGCCACTCAGTGTCCTACGATGTCCCCAACCGTGGACTGCGACCCAGCCCCAAATGTCAGCAGTGCCGAGGCTGGGAATTGGCTCAGGCGGGAAGCAGAGTGGCTGAGCGTGGTGGCCTGTCTCCTTGGCCTGTCACCTCCCTGTCTGTGTGGCGTCTTGGCCACAGGGCTCCCCCAGGAAGCTGAAGGGTGTCCTCTCTCTGCATCTCTCACCTTTAACCTGCGGGGGAGCTTGTTGGGCACAGACCCCCGCCAGCCCGGGCCTTGGCCTTGTTTCTGGTTCCCCCGAGGTTTGGCTCTGGGCGGGGTGGGGGTGCAGGTCCCCGGGGTGCCTCTGTTCCGTCCTTGCTGCGCCCAGCTGGCACCCTGCACGTGCACTCGCCCCAGGATGACGGGTGGTCTCTCTTCACACAGGCATCGCCAATATGACCTTCCCCCTGTCCGACCAGCCGGTGCTGGGAGAATGGTTCATTTTTGTCGAAATGCAAGGCCACGTGTACAACAAGTCCTTCGAAGTTCAGAAGTATGGTAAGCCAGAGAATGTTGGGATCTTGGGATTTCACATCTGGGAGAAACCACAGACTCAGTGGTGACGTCGGTGATGGGGGTGAGTGGCAGGAGCCCCGTTCACTGGGGGATCAGTGCAGAGAGCTGGGCACTTTGTCATTTCCTTCTTTAAAGGATTGTCATGAACCATACGTGACAAAATTGGCCGTCTTAGCTACTCGTAAGTGTATACTTCTGTTGTGTTAAGGATATTCATGTTGTTGGACAGCCATCACCAGCATCCATTTCCAGATCTTTCTCATCCTTCAGTCTGAAACTTGGTCCCCATTAAACGCTGACCCCTTGTCCCCTCCTCCAGCCCTTGGCACCCTCCATCCTACTCATTGTTCCTCTGGGTCTGACTCGTCTAGGTGCTTCATGTGAGCGGGATCATACGGTATTATCCTTTTGTGTCTGGCTTATTTCACTCAGCATAATGGCCTCCAGATTCATCCATACTGTAGCAGAATTCCCTTCCTTTTTTTTTTTTTTTTTTAATTTTTTTTTTTAATGTTTTTTATTTTTATTTTTGAGACAGAGAGAGACAGAGCATGAACGGGGGAGGGGCAGAGAGAGAGGGAGACACAGAATCGGAAGCAGGCTCCAGGCTCTGAGCCATCAGCCCAGAGCCCGACGCGGGGCTCGAACTCGCGGACCGCGAGATCGTGACCTGAGCCGAAGTCGGACGCTCAACCGACTGAGCCACCCAGGCGCCCCTCCCTTCCTTTTTTTAAATTTAAATTTAAAATTTTCATTTTGAGAGAGAGAGAGAGAGAGAGAACATGTATGCAAGTGGGGGGGGAGAAGGGCAGAGGCAGAGAGAGAATGTTACGCAGGCTCCACCTCGGTGCAGCCCCTGACGCGAGACTCGATCTCACAACCCTGGGATCATGACCTGAGCCGAAATCAAGAGTCGGAGGGATGCTCAACCAACTGAACCACCCAGGCGCCCCAAATTTCCTTCCAAGTCCGCTTCTTTTGGTTCTTTCATTGTTTTCCCGAGGAAAGGCATTTCTCGCCTTGTGTAACAAGCTCGAAGGACCAGGGTCTTTACGTTTCCTCTGTGCTGCTCCCTTGCTCCCCAAGCTGCACAGGGTGACCAGATGGCTGGATGCTCCCAAGGCTGAGTCGTGAAGCAGAGAACCCCTCCAGCTGCAAGCACTCTCCAGCCACCCCTAGTTGGTCTAGGACCTGGCCGCTTGGGCGCTTCTGGGCTGGGCTGCATTCAGAGCATGTGGCCTAAAAGTGATGAGATGTGGACCTCCTGAGAAAAAAGGGGTGTGGGTCTCTCCGAAAATAGGAAATAGAGGTGGGTCAGCAAAATCCCCAGAATGCTGCCCTTATTCAGCGAAGGGTGGTGTGGATTTCTGTGGGGTTGGCTGCTCCGTGGCGGGGGCTGCGGCTTTGCTGTTAACGCCTCCAACACCTCCGGTACTTTCTGAGGCCACCCCAGCGGTGGAACCCACCCTTCCCTCTTCTCTGCTCTCTCCTTCCAGTGTTGCCAAAATTTGAGCTCCTTATTGACCCGCCCCGGTATATCCGGGACCTGGACACATGCGAGAAGGGCACCGTGAGGGCCAGGTGAGGAAGAGGTGGTCAGCATGGGTAAGCCCCTCCCCCTGGGGGCGGGGAAACACGCCCAGGACACGCCCCCACCGCAGGCCCCTCCCTGGGACACGCCCCCATGACATGCCCCTCCCCGGGACATCCCCTACAGGCATGCCCCTCCTCCCTCAGGTATCCTCCCCCTCCTCCTGGGGGGAGAACCCCAGGGACCCCTTCCGGGGACTCCCTCTTCCTTGCAGACAGCACCCACAGCGAGTGGGCTGACCCACAAGGGATTTCTTGAAGGGGTTGCCTGTCTAATGACCAGGTTGGTGACCAGGTCCAAAGTGGGCGTCAACCAGAGGGTGTCCAGAGACACTGTCCCTTTTGGGGGCTCTGAGGGAGAGCCCACCCGGCCTTGTGTTCCCGCTGAGCTCTGCCACCTGCCAGAGGTTGTGGCTGAGGCAGTTCTCCTGCCCTCCTCTCCTCCAGCTGTGTGTGTGTGTGTGTGTGTGTGTGTGTGAAGTAATCTCTACCCCAAACGTGGGGCTCGAACTCACCACCCTGAGATCAAGAGTCACACAGGTTCCCCAGCTGGGTGTGTTTAAAACCCAAGGATGTTGTCAACTCTCCTTAAATACAATTAAAAAAAAAATACAGTCCAAGGATGTGTGGGAGACACACACATTTTTTTAATAGTCTAGAAAATACTATCAAAGTGCCTGGCATTATTTTTGTTATTTGCTGTGATCGTCCCTCTTGCTCCTGTGCCCCTGTAAGCAGGTGTCCCCTCTGCATAGGGCATGACAAAGATATGTGTAAGTTTTACCAGCATCTCTGAGAGGATAGGTTTATTCCCGTTCTCTGGGTGAGGAAACCAAGACTCAGAGAAGTCAGAGCCTTGGTTCAGAACTGCACTCACCAGGGCTCTGAGACCCGGGCTTCCCTGGTGCCCACGGCTGTTTGCTCCCCTGTACTGTCCTGCCCCAACAAGTTGGCCAGGCCCTGTGGTCGTCTCACATACCCTCCTGCTCTTGGGTTCAGAGTTCCTCTCTGACCCTTGGTCTCTTTTTCTCTCAAACGTAAGTCTTGGGGCAGAGGACTGTAGGCCCCTGACATTATCTCTCCTGGCTCTGGGTTGTGGAAAGGGCTGTAAGCAGAGAATGTAGGAGGGCGAAGGAGCCCTGTATCAGCTGCCATACCAGTGGCCACGACACGGGGGGCTTGGTCTTCCTGAGACCGACCCTCTCCTGCTGCTCTGTGTGAAATTAACTCCCTTTATCCTTTTGTTCCAGGTATACCTTTGGGAAACCTGTCTCGGGGATCTTGACGATCAATATGACTGTAAATGGTGTGGGGTACTACAGCCAGGAGGTGGGGCGCCCCGTCCTCAGAACCACCAAGGTAAGGAGCAGGGGCCCCAGGGCCGCTTAGCCAATGGATCCCTTCCTGCAGGGAAGGCTTCAGCTCCGTGATCGTTCATTTTATTTTACTTTCTTTTTTTTTTTTTTAAGTTTATTTATTTATTGAGAGAGAGAGGGCACCAGTGGGGAAGAGGCAGAGAGAGAGAGAGGGCTAGAGAGTCCCAAGCAGGTCCTGCACCACCAGTACAGAGCCCGACGCGGGGCTCGAACCCACAAACTGAGATCATGACCTGAGCTGAAGTCGGACACTTAACCGACTGAGCCACCCAGGCGTCCCCCTTTTTTTTTTTTTTTAAGTTTACTTATTCATTTTTGAGAGAGAGAGAGAGAGAGTGAGCGGGAGGAGGGCAGAGAGAGAGAGGGAGAGAGAGAATCCCCGTGCTGTCAGCACGGAGCCTGATGTGGGGCTCGAGGCCACAAACCGTGAGATCATGACCTGAGCCGAAACCAAGAGTCAGACGTTTAACTGACTGAGCCACCCAGGCGCCCCTCCCCAAAATAGTTTCATTGAGATAACAATTCACATACCATACGATTCAAATGTTCTTGTAGGATTTGGGGGTCGGGGGCATATTCAGAGTTGCCACAGCCCAGTTTTAGGATAATCTCCACCATCCTCCCCAAGTCCCTCCTGCCCTTTTGTGGTTAATCTCTTTCCACCCCCAGCCCTGGGCAACCACAGATCTGCTGTCTGTCTCTATGGATTTTGGACGTTCATTTTGGACGTTCCGTACACGTGGAATCACACACTGTATGGTCTCGGCGTCTGGCTTCTTACCCCCCCCCGCACGATGTTTTCAAGGTGCACCTACAGTGTAGCGCATGTCAGGGCTTCATTCCTTTCTGTGGCCGAGTAATATTCCATCATGCAGAGGGACCACATTTTGTTTATCCGTCTGCCCGGCGATGGCCGTCTGAATTGTTTTCCACTTTTCGGCTATGACCGCTGCTGCTGCTCTGAACGCTCGCGTCCAGGTTTTTGTGGGGCTGGCCCGTGTTCATTTCTCTTGGATGTGGGCGTCCCTAGGTCGTGCGGTATGGAATTAAATAAAGAAGCCGCCTGAGTAAGAACGTGCAGAGGCCGTTGGTTCGGAGCTTGCTGTAGCAAGGGAGTCAGCCGCCATCACCTGCGTTTGGCAGACTTGAAGCTTGGTCGTGAGAAACAGGGAGGGTTTCGCGTGTGCCCCGGTTGGAGGCTGTGGGTGTTTGGGGGAAGCTGTCACCACCTGACTAGAACGGGAGCATCCGGTGAGATTGGTTAGGGGTGCATGTGTGGCTTTCTCAGTTCGTTCAAAGAAGTAGGGGCAGCCGGCTGGGTGGCTCAGCCGGTTAAGCGTCCCACTTTAGCTCAGGTCATGATTTCACGGTTCGTGGGTTCGAGTCCCGCGTCGGGCTCTGTGCTGACAGCTCAGAGCCTGGAGCCTGCTTCCGATTCTGTGTCTCCCTCTCTCTCTGCCTCTCCCCTACTCATGCTCTGTGTCTCTCAGAAAGAAATAAGCATTTTTTAAAAAATTAAAAAAAGACAAGAAGTAGGGGCAAAAAATCAGAGAAGCTGCCCGTGATTAATCAAGTCCTGGCCGTGTGGGGCTGGTTGTTATGGGGGTTTGGCTTCTTCCTTGGGGTCAGACTTGCTACAAGGCTGGTGTATAGGCAATGGGTTGGCCATTTTTCTATGTGGTCTGGCCAACCTGTCACCCATTTGTAGATTCAGTGGTAGCTATGTTTAGCCATTTGAAACTCCCAGACTGTTTTCCACGGCGGCTGCATGATTTCACACTCCCGTGCGTGTAAAGTTTTATAACCTGGCTCAGTTGTGAACGTGCCGCCCCGTACGTGCACACACATCCTGGGGATCCTCTGTCTCTGCAGGGGCCTCCGGCACTGAACCCTGTCCTCCCTGCAGGCTGTGGTGCCCTAGCCTTAATTGTCTGGTTTGCTGAGTAATGTACTCCAAAGCTGTTCCTGGATGGACTTACTCGCCCGGCTCCTGGCTGGGTCCTGGGGTAGGGGGTGAATGGGAGCGTTCTGTGCCCCAGGAGCGGGAGCGAGTGCTCCAGAGTGGGGGCGACTTGGTTCAAATCCCTGTCCTGCTGTCTTGTGGGAGGGTGAGCAACTTACTACAGAAGCCTTCACCTCTTCTGCCTGGTGGGACCGATGCCCCTCCTCCCTGGGTCATATTGCATGTCCAACAAGGGATCCAGTGACCCCCTGGCCCTCCAAGCGGCTGGAGAGTCCTGGACTTCACATGTGTTTTTGCAAGTCATTCACTGAAACCACTCTGACCCCAAGTGAGCACGTTCTGGGCGTTTCCTGCCTCCAGATCCACGGCTCCCAGGACTTCGACATCTGCGTGAAGGACATGATCCCAGCCGATGTCCCCGAGCACTTCCGGGGCACCGTCAGCATCTGGGCCACGGTGGTCAGTGTGGACGGGAGCCAGCAGGTGGCCTTTGATGATTCCACTCCTGTCCAGAGGCAGCTGGTGGATGTCCGCTACTCCAAGGACACCAGGAAGCAGTTCAAGCCTGGCCTGTCCTACGTGGGAAAGGTAAGCGCTGGGGATGGGGCCGTCGGAGGGCACAGGCTCCGCACCACCTCCCGCCCCAGCCCCCCCGCCCCCCGAGGACCACCGAGAATCCACGGCAGTGGGTCCCATCACGGTGACTCTGCGGAGGACGGTGTCCTTTAATTACATTGCATAACCTTTGCTGTCTGGGGACCAGGGCCTCCTCTGCTGACTGTGGCAAGAGCTGGTACTGGGCCCAGGGTGAGGGGACTGGGCATTTTGCTCCACCTAAAAGGATGGTCTGCTTTAGTTGACGTAGATAGACATTCATGTATCTACAGCGTTAAACCAAGGCGTTGTAAAGCCATTCATTCGGTTTCTCTCAGGCAATGCCTTTCCTATTTGGGTCGACTTATTTCTGGATGAACTAATATCCAAGGGAATGCCCCAAAAGGCAGATCTCCTGTCCCTGAGACAGACTGATTCGATCTCCTGGGGGAAAGTGGCGTTTTGTGTGTATGTGTGTGTTTTCTTTAATGTTTACTTATTTTTAAGGGGAGTGAGGGGCAGAGAGAGAGGCAGACATAGAATCCGAAGCGGGCTCCAGGCTCTGAGCTGTCAGCACAGAATCTGATGTGGGGCTCAAGCTCATGAACTACAAGATCATGACCTGAGCTGAAGTCGGATGCATAAGCAGCTGAGCCACCCAGGTGCCCCAAATGTGGCATTTTGAATAGGCCCCCACCTCCTGCCCACCCATCATGCCATTCTTATACACAGTCAAGTTTTAGGTGACCAGAAACCCGAGATCCTTATGCTAATTGCTGAACTGGGCATTTGTGTCCCAGGGGGCCAAGGCCAGTGGATCCCAGTGTCACCCCAGAGGAAGCTGGCTGCACCCCTGACCACAGCTCTGCCCACCGCTCACATCGCTGGCCCCTCTAACCTTCTGTGGGTCACTCACAGGATCTCAGTGTCCTCATGCTGTGGCCTGCTACTCCTGCTCTGCTCCGAGACCTCCCTTCTGTCTGTGCTGGATCCCAGCCCCTCAGGTGCAATCACAGAGACACGGCCTGGGCGCCCCTGGCTTTGAGGGTCCCAGCTTGAGGAGAAGCTAAAGCCCAAAGCCAGGGTCAGAATGGGCATGAAGAAGAGGCTCGGGCTGTCAGATCAATGAAAGGGAGCATTTCAGGGACCACTGAGAAATTATCCACCATCTGCATTAAAGAACAGAGCTGTAAATGGGGATCATGCCAGCCGAAGCCCCTGTCACTCTGTCACCAAATACTTGCACGGTCGAGGGGCTACTCTAGGGTCCTTCAGGGCCCACCGACCATATTTCTTTCACACCATCCCTGTCTTCTGAACCCCTCACTCTGACTGCCTCTACGTCTGAATGAGGTCTGAGCATCACACGGAACTGTTGATAGCATTACCCGTTCTGTTCCTTCCCCAGCGTGGCACCAGGCCAGTGGCCAGTGGCCAGCATGTGGTGATTCGTACACGGTAATTTGTACCTGGAGATCAATGGGATAGAATTGAGAGTGCCGGGGCACTTGGGTGGCTCAGTCGGCTAAGTGTCTGACTCTTGATTTCAGCTCAGGTCATGGTCCCAGGGTCGTGGGATCGAGCCCCTCTTTGGATTCCACGCTGAGCATGGAGATTGCTTAAGATCCTCTGTCTCTTTCCCTCTGTGCCTCTCCCCTACTTGTGCATCTGTGCACTGTCTGTCTCTAAAATGCAGTGGAATGGAGGGGCGCCTGGGTGGCGCAGTCGGTTAAGCGTCCGACTTCAGCCAGGTCACGATCTCGCGGTCTGTGAGTTCGAGCCCCGCGTCAGGCTCTGGGCTGATGGCTCGGAGCCTGGAACCTGTTTCCGATTCTGTGTCTCCCTCTCTCTCTGCCCCTCCCCCGTTCATGCTCTGTCTCTCTCTGTCCCAAAAATAAATAAAAAACTTTGAAAAAAAAATAAATAAATAAAATGCAGTGGAATGGAATAGAACAGAATAGAATAGAATAGAATAGAATAGAATAGAATAGAATAGAATAGATCAGATCCGCACATTGGAGAGATACTGAGTCCCTATATGCTCCCCTAATCGATTGTCTAGGATACCCCACTTCCAGTTAGCCCCCACAGCTTCCCCACAGCTATAGCCTCCAACAGAGGCACACCTGAAGCCCTCCCTGCTTCTCTACAAGGCTTTCCCGCTTCACCTGTGCCTGAGTCTCTGCCAAACACAAGTGATGGTGGCTTTGACTCCCTGGCTGCAGCAAGCTGTGAATAAATAGCCTTTGCTCGTTCTTTTTCCACACCATGTGGCACCAGGCTAACGGCCAGCCCGTGGTAACTTGTACCTTGTGACTTGGTCAAGTCCAAGGTCGTGAAGGTCCTCCTCTCCTGGCCTCCCCCGCCCAGCCCTCCATCTTCTAAGTGTTTCAGAGTTCCAGCTCTTAACTTCAGGTCTATGATCTTTTTTTTTTTTTTTTTTTTGTTTAAGTTTATTTATTTTGAGGGGGACATTTAGTGTGAGTGGGGGAGGGGCAGAGAGCAAGAGAGAGAGGGAGAGAGAGAATCCCCAAGCCAACTCCATGCTGTCAGCGCAGAGCCTGACTCGGGGCTCAAATCCACAAAACCTCAAAATCATGACCTGAGCTGAAACCAAGAGTCGGATGCTTAACCGACTGAACCACCCATGTGCCCCTATGATCCATTTTTAACTTTTACAGATGGTGTGAGGTAGGGGTTCGATTTCATTCTTTGGCATGTGGGCATCCAGGCTTCCCAGCACCGTTTGTTGAGGAAATTGTTCTCTTCCAATTGAATGGTCTTGGCACGCTTGTTGAAAACCAATTTGCCACGGATGTGTGGGTTTATTCCTGGACTCTCAATTCCGTACCATTGATCGCCATGTCTCTCCTAGGCCAGTCTTGATTACTGTAGCTTCACAGTTTTGAAACTAGGAGATATGAGTTCTTCTCGGTTCCTCTTTTTCCTGGTTGTCGATTTCTGCAAAGAAGTTGGCTGGGATTCTGGTGGGGGATTGGGTCGAGTCTGTAGATCCGTCTGGGGAGTGGTACTGCCTTGACTGTGTTGAATCTTTGGTGATTCCCTTCCAGGTGGAGCTGTCCTACCCAGACGGCAGCCCGGCCGAGGGGGTGACGGTCCAGATCAGGGCAGAGCTGACCTCAAAGGACAACATCTACACCACTGAATCTGTGTCCCGGGGAGGGCTGGTGGGGTTTGAAATCCCCTTCATCCCCATGTCGGCCCAACACGTGTGGCTGGAGGTGGGTGAGTTGCCTGGACCTTTGTCATTCAGCCACAAGGCACAGCCTTGGTGCCTTCCCTGATTTATGCTTGGGCACGAGCTCGGTGGAACTGTGGCCTGCTGCTTCCCTGAGGGAGTTTATGGTCTTTGACGGGGAGTTTGACCGGGGGAGAGCCCAAGACAAGACAGGAGGTCAAGGAGAGGCGAAGCTTCCTTGCTGTCATGTTGAAGGAGGCTTTCCCAAAGGGATCCCACCATGTGGACTCCTGACCTTGGGGAGGGTCATCCAGACTGCTTCTGGGAGGGTGGAACAGCATGTGCAGAGGCCCAGAGGCCCTCGATCATAGTGTAACTGGGTCCTGCAGGGCCCAGCCAGGCTGAGCCATTCAGGAAGATGTGGAGGAGGGAGCTGGTGGGGTGCCCCCCACCTCACAGGGGTGCTTGGGGTTTACCCAGAAGGCAGCATCAGGGGGACAGAGTGGCCTGATTTTTGAAACTCAACAGTTGTTCCAGTGACATTACAGGGTACCTGGTCGGGGGGTGGGGAGCGGGCACAGGTGGGCAGACAGAAGGTGATGACAGAGAGGCCACCAAGCCTGGAGCTATGAAGGTAGGACATGGGGTCCCATTGTCAGGGAAGAGAGGAGCAGGAGTGACAGAAGAGGGCGTCTGGCTCTGTGACAGCCCCACGGACGCTGGATGGCGGGGAAGGGGCGGGGGCAGCTTAGAGTAAATGTGTAGGTGGGAGCCGAGGACGCTTGTGGTGATTGTCCTCTGTGGGGCAACGTGTCCTTAAAGATTTTTAAGCATGGAAGTTGCAAGCTGGGGGCTCTCCGGGCCATCCAGCGGGCTGCAAATTCCTGGTTACAATGACAGCTTTTTCTTAATGATCGCAAGACATCCCTTTTATTTCCATTTAGTCATCTAGCAATTAAGTAGCAGCAAAGCCCTGAGATGACTACAAATACCAGAATTAGCTGAATAATTTTCTCTCTCATAGATACATGTCTAAAAATGAGCTTTTCCTGGGGCACCTGGGTGGCTCAGTTGGTTGAGCGCCTGACTTGAGCTCAGGTCTTGATCTCCTGGTTCAGGAGTTCAAGTGTGGAGCCTGCTTGGGCTTCTCTCTCTCTCTCTGCCCCTATCCTGCTTGCTTTCTCTGTCTGTCTGTCTCTCTCAAAATAAGTAAACTTAAAATTTTTTTTTTAAAAATTAGCTTTTCCCCAAAATGTCACTTTAATAGAAAGATATTTTATTTCTGTTACCAAATACTGTTTAGGAAAAGGTCTTTAATTATTCTTTTAAAAACAAAACTTGGGGCGCCTGGGTGGCTCAGTCAGTTAAGGGACTGACTTCAGCTCAGGTCATGATCTCTCAATGTGTGAGTTCGAGCCCCGTGTCAGGCTCTCTGCTGACAGCTCAGAGCCTGGAGCCTCCTTTGGATTCTGTGCCTCCCTCTCTCTCTGCCCTTTCCCTGCCTGTGTGTCCGTCTCTCTTTCTCAGAAATAAATAAACATTTAAAAAAATAATAAAAATTCAAAAAGGGAAGCTAATTGTAAGTATCAATTATTTTTAAAAAAATTTTTTTTTCAACTTTTTTTTATTTATTTTTTTTTGGGACAGAGAGACAGAGCATGAACGGGGGAGGGGCAGAGAGAGAGGGAGACACAGAATCGGAAACAGGCTCCAGGCTCCGAGCCATCAGCCCAGAGCCCGACGCGGGGCTCGAACTCACGGACCGCGAGATCGTGACCTGGCTGAAGTCGGACGATTAACCGACTGCGCCACCCAGGCGCCCCATTTTTAACTTTTAAAAATGTTTATTCATTTTTGAGAGAGTAGCTGTGTGCGTGCGAGTTGGGGAGGGGCAGAGAGAGAGAGGAGACAGAATCCCAAGCCCGATGCAGGGCTCGAACTCACGAACTATGAGATCGTGACCTGAGCCGAAACCAGAGTCAGGCACTTAACTAAGCCACCTAGGCGCCCCAAGTCAATTATTTTTTAAATGAGGGACAGTTGACTTGTAACTGTGTTAGTTTCAGGTGTATACCATAAGTCCATATTTGCACACGTGAAACAGACACCACCATACGTGTAATTCATAGCCAGCATCACACCTAGTTCTATGCTTTTTTTAATGACGAGAAATTTTGAGATCTACTCTTAGCAACTTTCAAGTATACACTGCGGTGTTGTTAACTACGGTCACGCCGCTGGGTATTCCATCCCCAGGACTTAGTTTATAACTGGAAGTGTGTGTCTCTTGCAATCACAGTTTTTTTTTTATAGCAGCGTGGCAAATCAGCACCAGCCAAAAAGAGAGAGGCGTGGGGCCAGAGCTGGGAGGGTCCCACATTTGAAGCTTCCTGAGCTGTCCGTCTGGGATTCCTGGGACACACTGTCCTCCCGGCTCATGATGTGTGACCGTGCCCCCAGAGAACGGCCGGCCGGGGGCGCTCTCTCAAGCTTCGGTGTCCACGGTGTCCATCGGGGTTCGTAAAGTAGCTGTGAGTCACGGGCCGGTTCCAGTCGCCTCCCTCCCTGGAGGTTAGGCTGGTATCACAGGTCTCAAAACCCCAACCCTTTGCCCCGTCCTGATTCGGCTCGGTGGCCTATACCCTCAGGATGCACTGTAAATAACAAAGACACTCTCATCACTTGGAAAATTCCAGGCTTTGGAGGCTACCTCCCAGAAACCGGGGACAAAAATGGGCTAACTTCTTTTTTTTTCTTTTTAACATTTACTCATTTTTGAGAGAGAGAGAGAGAGAGAGAGAGAGCTGGGGAGGAGCAGAAAAAGGGAGAGAGACACACACACACACAGAATCCGAAGCAGGCTCCGGGCTCTGAGCTGTCAGCCCAAAGCCTGATGTGCGGCTCAAACCCACAAACCATGAGATCATGACCTGAGCCGAAGTCGACGCTTAACGAGTTGAGCCACCCAGGCGCACCCCCTCCTTTTTTTTTAAAGTTTATTTCTTTTGAGAGAGACAGAGACAGTGCAAGTGGGGGAGGGACAGAGAGAGGGTGAGACAGAGAATCCCAAGCGCGCTCCACACGGTCAGCATGGAGCCCGACGCAGGGTTCAAACTCACCAAACTGCGATCGTGACCTGAGCCAAAACCAAGAGTCGGACGCTTAACTGACTGAGCCACCCAGGCGCCCCATGGCCAACTTCTTTATTCTTTTTTTTTTTTTTTAATTTTTTTTCAACGTTTTTTATTTATTTTTGGGACAGAGAGAGACAGAGCATGAACGGGGAAGGGGCAGAGAGAGAGGGAGACACAGAATCGGAAACAGGCTCCAGGCTCCGAGCCATCAGCCCAGAGCTTGACGCGGGGCTCGAACTCACGGACCGCGAGATCGTGACCTGGCTGAAGTCGGACGCTTAACCGACTGCGCCACCCAGGCGCCCCTAACTTCTTTATTCTTGATCTCACAGAGGTCTTAGACCTGCACCTCTGGCCTCTCCCTTGTGTTGGGGCAAGGGAAGGGAAAAAGCACAAAGCCCAAAGGAGCAAAGCCGTATAACCACCCAGGGCTTGGTGCACGCAGGGCGGCAGGGCTCGAGCTTGGGGAGGAGCAGGCTCCAGAGCCACGGGGGTGCTGTCCCACACAGCCTCTCCATCTCCTGACCGTCCTGTCAGGCCTGTGATCCCCTCCAAGAAGCCACCAGGGTCACTAGCAAGCCAGAGAAAGAGAGAGAGAGACAGAGACAAAGCCAGGGGCATGGGGAGGGTTTCCTAGTATGTCCATGATGGAGCTGTCTCTTGGCAGCCACATGAGTCACCTGCCTGTGTCTTGAGCCACCCCCTAACACCCTGTGACCAGCCTCGGACACTTGCTTCCTGGAGCTGAGGAACGGGGAGAGCGGGGCAAAAGCGCATTGGACCCCATTCTCTGAGAACCGGCAGGGAGGGTTCCCCAAAGGGGAATTGGGACGTGAGAGGGTCTTGCCGCAGGCCAGGGCAGGCAGAAGCATCGCCAAGGACCCCCTTCCTAGGCCAAGCACCCGGGCCTTGACCAGGTACCCTCTTTTCCTCAGACCAAGGTGACAGCACTCAATGGAAAGCCTGTGGGGGCCCAGTACCTGCCCAGCTACCTCTCTCTCAGCAGCTGGTACTCCCCCAGCCAGTGCCACCTGCAGCTACAGCCCCCCGCCCGCCCCCTGCAGGTAAGGTGCTCAGGCGTGCCCTCCACACACCTCCAGGGGATGTGTGCATGCCCCAGCAGGGCCGACACTGATGCCCCGGCCCCCGGCCCCCGGCCCTCCAGCAAGGCCGTATTCCTCGGAATGAATGCCCATGATTGAATTATGGTGAATATTTAGGCTGTGGCCCCGGGGTTTACCACGATAAACTTGGCCATCAGGGCTCCTGTCTGCGGGCTTGTACTTCTTGTGCACAGGCTCTGACGTTTCCCCACAGACCTAGAGCTGGGTCTCGTGTTCCTTCTTCCCTGTTATTCAGCAATCCCGATTAAGTAAGATTCGCGGAGATGTGTGTGGAGACACGGATCTGTAAAAATTGGGCAGAAGGAGGAGAGTTCCTCTGTGCCCCCTCACCCCTGCGGGCAGTGTCCCCAATTATTAGCAGCCTGCATTAAGGTAGCACATCTCGTACAGTTGATGAGCCAGGTTGGATGTGTTGTTATTAACTAAGGTCTGCAGTGTATGTTAGGTCCTCTCTTCGTGTTGCAGATTCTGTAGGTTTGGACAAATGTATGATGACGTGTGCCCAGGGTTGTAGTATCTTTTTTATTCTTATTGTATTTATTTTAATGTTTACTCGTTTTTGAGAGACAGTGAGGGACCGAGCGTGAGTGGGGGAGGGGCAGAAAGGGAGACACAGGATCTAAGGTAGGTTCCAGACTCTGAGCTGAATGCTCAGAACCTGATGCAGGGCTCGAACCCATGAGCTGCGAGATCATGACCTGAGCCAAAGTCGGACACTTAACCGACTGAGCCACCTGGGCACCTGAATTTTTTTAAGTGTATTTATCTTTGCGGGGGCAGGATCGGGGGAGAGACAGAGAGAGATGGGCAGAGGATCCCAAGCTGAGAGCAGAGAGCCCGATGCGGGGCTTGAACTTGAACCATGAGATCGTGGCCTGGGCCAAAGTCAGGTGCTTAACTGACTAAGCCACCCAGGCGTCTCTGGTGTTATAGTATCATACAGAATGGTTTCACTGCCCTAAAAATCCTCTGGGCTGCACCTACCTATTCGTTCATCCCTCCTTCCCTGCTCCCCCCCTGGCAACCACTGATCTTTTCACCGTCTTTGTACTTTTGTCTTTTCTAGAATGTCATGTTGTGTTGGGAGAAGTGAAAACCTCCTGGGTTGTTTTGATTGGAGGTACAGTTTCAACACACACACACACACACACACACACACACACACACACACACAAGAAGTCAAGCCATGAGATTTATTTACAGATCCCAGAGTGGGGTGCGCGGGTGCAAAGTGAAGGGTGGGGGGAAGGGCAGTCCTCCGTCCCAGGTCACAAGCGAGCAGGAGACAGGCAGCCGGGCAGCAAGCACCCTTTACTTGTAAGGTGGTTGGAGACGAGGTCATAGCTGTAGGGGGGGGTCAGTGCTATGTGGTTATTTCCAAAGGCCCCCTGGGGAAAAGTGAAGCAGAAACTTGCGGCCAGAATCCTAAGCTCGGGTCCTTATCTAAATGTCCAGACTCTGGGTGTGAGTGGCTTTGTCAGGCCGTCAGATGCCCCAGCAGCAGCTCAAAATAGCTGTTTTCCCATCACGTGTGTATGGTAGTCCCCCCTCCCTTATCCATGGGGATACATTCCTACATCCCCAGTGGACGTCTAACACTCCGGATAGTACCAGACCCTACATGTGTTGTTTTTTCCTATACTACATGCCTACGACAAAGATTGACTTATAAATTAGGCCTAGTGAAATTAACAACAATAATGATAAAATAGAACCACGGTAACAATATTCTGTAGTGAGAGTCACGGGGATGTGGTTCCTTCTCTCTCGAAATATACTGGACTGTACCCAGCCTGCTTTCTTGTGATCACGAGATAGTAAAGTGTCTACGTGAGGGGATGAAGTAAGGTTGATGTGGTTCGGAGTGTTGGGGATCGGAGCCGACGGCCAAGAAAGAATTCTTTGAGACGTCTTTGGTGCAAAAAGGTGGTTTTCCTAAAGCACGGGGACAGGACCCGTGGGCAGAAAGAGCTGTGAGGAGTGATTGATGGCGTAAGATTTTCTATCCTATTGGGGGAGGGGGGTAGGGTGGTGTCAGGGTCCCAGGAAATGGAATCTACAGGTTCCTGGAAGTTTGGCGATTGACAGAATTGCTTTTTCCCCTTGTAAATTATTAAGACAGTTGTAAACTGATGGAGACTCAGGGCCCACATGACTGTGATCTCTATCAGTTAACCATGGGTTTTTCCCTTTCCTTTGTTCTTGGGCGGCCAGGAGTGCCTGAGGAATGTCACCTATGTGTGTGTGGGGGGGGGGGGTAGGTTATTAATTTGTGACTTGCCCTCAGTCTGCCTTTGTTTCCCACATCAAGGCGAGTGATGCAGGCGTTGTGACAAAGCATTAGGCTGCACCTGACCTTCTGATGATACATCAGGAGGATCACCTGGGTCGCCTGGGTGGCTCAGTCGGTTAAGCATCTGACGTCGGCTCAGGTCATGACCTCACGTTTCGTGGGTTCGAGCCCCGCGTCGGGCTCTGTGCTGACAGCTCAGAGCCTGAAGCCTGCTTCGGATTCTGTGTCTCCCTTTCTCTCTGCCCCTCTCCTGCTTACACTCTGTCTCTCTCTATCTCAAAAATAAATAATAAACATTAAAAAAATAAAAAAGGAGGATCACCCTTTCCAGAAGGCTGTTGACAGTGGTAACTGCAGGGGAGACTGTGGTAGCTGGAATCATACAACGTGTGGCCTTCTTTTTTTAGTGTTTATTTCTGTTTGAAGGAGAGAGAGACAGAGTGTGAGCAGGGGTGGGGGGAGGGGGCAGAGAGAGAGAGAGGGAGACACAGCATCGGAAGCAGGCTCCAGGCTCTGAGCTGTCAGCACAGAGCCGGATGTAGGGCTCAAAGCCATGAGCCCGTGAAATCAGGACCTGAGCCAAAGTCGGGTGCCCCATCCACCGAGCCATCCAGGCACCCCATACAGCGTGTAGTCTTTTTACATCGGCTTCTTTCGCTTGACGGTGTCTTACACGGAATGGATGAACTGTAGTTTGCTTATCCCTCATCTATTAAATAAGATACACATTTGTGTACAGTGTAAAGCACCCTGTTAACTCCGTTAACCAAGAGGCCCCAGGCAGAGCCTGGCTGCTGCAGAGTGAGCTGCTGCCCGGCATTGCTCCCAGGCCTTACTGGCCCGTAAACCAGCCGCTGCTCAGGCCCAAGGCCACCAGGGGAGGGTGTGGGGGGGGGGGGTGCCTGGGATGCAGCTTAGAGGAATCCTGGTGCCGGAGCAGCCCATTTTGGGGGCTTCGTGGCCCACTGTGGGAGTTTTGAGAATAAGAGACTCAGATGAGATCGTCTGTTCCCATTAGGCAAGGACCTGGCTGAGCCACTCAGACTTTCCTCTTGGAGGGACATCTCCATCCTGCCAGAGTCGGGTCAGCTGGCTCCAGCCCCCCCCCCCCCCCCGCCCCCCGTGACTGTCATCGCCGGGGCCCTGGGCGCAACCTCAGGGCATTGAGGCAAGAGTGGCCGTGCTTGGTCCAGTCTAGGCTCTGTGTCAGGGCCCTTTCCCCTTCCTCCAGCTTGAAGGCCCAGGCAGGGCAGGGGAGGGGGGATTGCTGCTCTGTAAATGGGTTTGACACCCCTATCTTTTAGGGTTGCCGTGGGGTTAGTGCATGAGAAGAGGAAGGTTATGCGTTTTTCTGCCCCCTAACATCTGAAACAGAAGGGGACTTTTGTTTCAGTGCCTTTTTATAAGGTGACTATTTACAAACTTAGAAATCGTAAAAAAAAAGTATAATCCTATGCCTTTCACCTAGATTTATGAATTCACATTTTGCTTCTGTCCATCTGTCCTCCTACTTACCTGCCCCCTTGTCCACCTATGCAGCCCTCTGCCCATGCATCTACCCACTCACCCATCCACGCACCTGTCCAAGGCACCTGTCCACCCATCTATCCATCTATTTTTTTTAATTAAAACAATTTTTTTAATGTTTGTTTTTGAAAGAGAGAGAGAGAGAGACAGAGCACACAGGGGAGGGGCAGAGAGAAAGGGAGACACAGAATATGAAGTGGGCTCCAGGTTCTGAGCTGTCCACGCAGAGCCTGGCGTGGGGCTTGAACTCACAAACTGTGAGATCATGACCTGAGCTGAAGTCGGATGCTTAACTGACTGAGCCACCCAGGCACCCCATCAACTCATCTATTTCTTTAGCCCTTTTGTTTTGGCTACAGCATTTGAAAATGAGTTACAGACATCCTGATGCTTCACTCTTAAAATATTTGAGCATAATACGTCCTAAAAATCAGGACATTCTTCAACATGACCTCAAAGCTATTGTCACATCTAAGAAAATTACATTAACTCAACACGGGCAGTGTTCAGATTTTCAAAGATGTCCCCAGGATGTGACTTCTTCTATCTTGCGCGTGAACGCCCACAGTCTTGTGCACACGTGTGCAAGTAATGTGCGGCTATGTGCATGCACGTGTATATGTGAGCGCGTGTGCACGCGTGGGCATGTGCGCATTTCATTCGGGATCCGTGGCCACCCATGTTGCGTTTGGCTCTTCTGTGTCCATATGAGAGAGAGAGAGCGTGCAGGAGCGGGGGAAGGGCAGAGAGAGAGGGTGACACAGAATCCAGAGGAGGCCCCAGGCCCTGGGCTGTCAGTACAGAGCCTGGTGCGGGGTTCCAACTCACAAACTTCGAGATCATGACCTGAGCTAAAGTTGGACCATTAACCGACTGAGCCACCCAAGCGCCCCTCATACTTTTTATTTTATTTTATCTTATTTTATTTTATTTTATTTTATTTTATTTTATTTTATTTTAAAGTTTATTTATTTTGAGAGGGAGAGAGAGAGGGAGTGCAAGTGGGGAAGGGGCAGAGAGAGAGGGAGAGAGAGAGGATCCCAAGCAGGCTCCGTGCTGTCAGCGCAGGGCCCAACACAGGGCTTGAACGCACGAACCCTGAGATCATAACCCGCACTGCAGATGCGTCGAGCGCTTAACCGACTGAGCCACCCCGGTGCTCCTAATTTCAAATTTTGGAATAATTTTAGATTTACAGAAGCGTTGCTCAGACGGTGCAGAGAGATCCTGTATACCCTTCATCCGGCTTCCCCTGCTGTTTTTAAGTTTTAGAAAGTCGTCTGTACATTGCTGAGTTGTGAGAGTTCTTTATACGTTCCGGACACTAGACCCTTACCAGACGTATGACCAGGAATGCTGAGTGTCTGGGGTTTTTACTGGGGGTCAGTCACCCAGACCTGGCCGACCACCTGCATAGCTGACCTCAGTCCCAGCCCCTCCAGAGGTCAAAGTGACAGAGTGTGACCTGTACCCCTCCCCCGGCCCCCCATGAATCATCTTGTCAGTATCTGGTGTGGCCTGAGGCCTCAGGTAAACAGAGACAGGCAGGCAGGACAGTTCAAAGGCTTGGAGATGGCCTCTCAGGAGCTGGGGGGCAAAGGCCACACCCCTCATGGGCCATGTTCCTGCACCGTCAGCTCGTCGAGAGTCTCCACGCTGTTAGCACAGTTGCTCCGCCGCCCAGGGCACACGGCCGGCGCCAGGATGCCCGGCTCTCTGCCGGGAGGCCAGCACTCCTGCCGCAGCCATCCCAGCCTCCCTGTGGCCCCAGAGCGGCCATCTGCCTGGCGTGGGTGCCGGGCCGTGGGTGCCAGGCAGGGCCCCCCGTGCTGCGTGTCTCCCACAGGTCGGAGAGGAAGCGCTTTTCCCGGTGAAGTCCACGTGCCCTTGTAGCTTCACCCTGTACTACGAGGTGGCCGCGCGGGGCAACATCGTGCTCTCAGGCCGGCAGCCCGCCCACCTCACCCAGCGGAGAAGCCGGCGGGCGGCCCCGGAGAAACCGATTCGCTTAATGCACCTTCTTGAGACGGGTGAGCCAGGCCATGAGGCTGGGGTTCCCTGTTCCCACTGACACTGGGGTGGGACAGACAGGAAGGGGGAGCAGGACGCAGCCTGGAGAGGTGCCTGCTTCAGGGCGGAGGGTGTGTGTCCCAGGCGAGATGGGGCTCGGGCCAGGAGGATGGGCAGGGGTCAGCTGCAGGGGGGTGGAGACGTCCTCTCGAGGGTGTCCTCACCGCCTGTCTGCAGGGGACTGGGGGAGGCGAGCCACAGGCTAGACCCCTGCGCCGGCCCGCACTGGACTGTGTTGTCATCTGCCGGTGGCCGCTCCGACTCTGCCCAGGTCACCCCCCCCCCCCCGCCCCCTACCACACCTAGGAGCCCTCCTCCTCTCCTTGACTCTGTGTGCTCACTACAATATCCGTCACCTCCCCTGGGTCTTCCCCAGCCCCATCCCCTTCACAGCCCTTCTGCCTGAAGCAGGATCCCCAAACCGGGCCTTGGGGGCACTTGAAGACAGACGATTTGTGGTGGGGCCGTCCTGTGTGCAGTGGGGTATGGAGCTGTATCCCCGGCCTCCACCCATTCGGCGCCAGTAGCAACCTATCCACAGGCAGTACGATGACCTAAGAAGTCTCCAGACATTGGCAGTGTCCCTGAGGGGAAGTCATCTGTAGGTGAGAATCAGGTAGATAGATAGATAGATAGATAGATAGATAGATAGATAGATAGATAGGAAGATAGATAGATAGATATGATAGATTAGATAGGAAGATAGGTAGATGATAGAGATAGATGATAGATCAATAGATAGATAGATAGATAGATAGATAGATAGATAGATGGATTTATGGATAGATAGATCCACAGATAGATCCCTAAATACTTAGATTTACACTCAGATTCATAGATTAATTCATAGTTCATAGAGATATAGGTGCATAGATACATACACAGGAAGACAAGGTCTCTCTCATGAGAAGGCAGAGTTTCTCACCCTTGGCACTACTGATGTTTGGGGCCAGATCATTCTCCCATTGGTGGCGCTGTCCTGTGCACTGTAGGGGGCTGAGCAGCATCCCCGGCGCCCCACCCCGCTAAGGCCCCACCCCGCTAGATGCCCGTGGCACTCCCAAGTCGGGACAGCCAAAACTGCCCCCTGGGGGGCAGCACGGTCCTAGTTGAGAACTGCTGGCCTGAATGGTGCTCTGGGAATGACACACCCACATCCTTTTGGGCCTTCCCTTCCCTTCTAGGTGGTGCAGGTGTCCACGGAGCGCTTGCCCTGGGCCAGCACCTCCACGCTGCACCCCCAGGTCATCCCCAGGGCAACCTGGGGCATTGGTGGCCCCGTCGTGGGGTGCTGGGTCCTCACGCCTCTCCCCACCTTTGCCTTGTCTTAGAGCCCCCTCCAGCCCCAGCAGCTGAGGTCAACGTGTGTGTGACTTCTCTCCGGCTGGCCGTGACCCCCAGCATGGCCCCCCTTGGCCGCCTGCTGGTCTTCTACGTCCGGGAGAACGGAGAAGGCGTTGCCGACAGCCTCCAGTTTGCTGTGGAGAGCTTCTTTGAGAACCAGGTAGAACGTGGGGGGCCAATCAGGGGAGTGGGGACAGGCAAGCGTCACCGAGGGCTGGGGGCTCCAGGGTGTCCGTGCCGGGCCGTGCACAGCTGCCGCTCGGGCTCCCAAATGGTATCCCGGGCAGGATCCTTCAGGAATAATTGCAGCCAAGGTTGCATCTTTACTGGACCGCCTCCAGAAGTCACCACCGGTCGCACGCAGGGAAAGCAGTCAGCTGTCCCCACTGCGTTCCAGATCTAAGGGACACCACTCACGTCCCCGCAGTGGGCTCAGCCTTCTGCCCCCTCTCCCTGCATCCTTTGAAGCTGGCTGCCGCATGCCCTCGGCCCGTGCCTGTCTCCCCGTCTCTCCCCTCCCCTCCTCTGCGCAGAATGTTCCAGTTGTACCAGCCTTGTTCCTTTCATTCTGCCTCCCGCCCTTGTCCTCACCTGGGCAGCAAGGCCAGGGTCCCAAGTGAGCTGGCCAAGACCGGTTCTCCTTGGCAGGCGGAGAGGGTGGGTGGGTGAGTCAGGAGAGTCTGGCCGAGCTCCTGGTCTCTCTGCTGTGTTCGGATCCAGGTTTCAGTGACGTACTCAGCAAATGAGACCCAGCCTGGGGAGGTTGTTGACCTGCGGGTCAGGGCTGCAAGGGGCAGCTGTGTGTGTGTCACTGCGGTGGATAAGAGCGTCTACCTGCTCAGGTCTGGGTTTCAGCTGACTCCGGCCCAGGTGAGTGGGGCCCTCTGGTGCCAGGCTCCAGCACCCCCACGAGGGTCTCTCCCTTTCCAGTCAGTGAAGAGCCCCCATGTGAACCAGATTCTTTCTCTCACCATCGAACCCAATCTTTATTGCTGTAGTGAAAGATCGAAGAGTCGAATTCATCAGACTCTTGCAATAGAACGTTGTCCACAGGTCCTACCTTTCCAGCCCCAGTCTGCCCATCTTTAGAATGGGCTAATGCCACCAACGCCCATCTCCTGAGATTGTCTCGAAGTGATATTCACGGAAGGAGCAGCCAGACCCCCGAGAGCCAGTTTGGGTTGAAAGGAAACCTCCGGCTGACTGCTCTCTGTTCTCCTTTGCCTGTAGGTTTTCCGGGAATTGGAAGAGTATGATGTTTCTGATGCCTTCGGGGTGTCCCGGGAGGATGGGTCCTTCTGGTGGGCTGGACTGGCAGCCCGACGCAGGCGTTCGTCCATCTTCCCGTGGCCCTGGGGCATCACCAAGGACTCCGGGTCTGCCTTCGCCGTAAGCACAGATGGTCTTAGACCCACCGCCCCTTCCAGGCTCCTCTCGCTTTGAAACAAATGAACTCCGAGATACGGAGATGGTCAGGGTGGAGGTTTCCAAACTTTTATTGGGGCAGAACTAGTTTGATTCTCCCCAGTGGAAGCTCATAAGCGGATCCTCCTGATTTGCAAGGCCAACCAGAGCAGAATGCTATGGGTGTCAACCAATAACTGGGACTTGGTATGGAGCAGAGGTAGTAAGGGTGCTTTGCTGGGAGGAAAACCATCACGCTGGGAGCAGGCGGCCGTGCTCTCAAGGGGCTCACGTCGTCCCCCTCCTTCCGGGCTGCGGACGCCGGGGGCTACCGGGGGTGCAGGAGACACAAGCATCATTCTAGATCATACCGCCAGCCCCCATGAGCATGCTGGCGGTCTCCACTCGAATGCACGGCCCATCTGTGGCTGCTCTCCCCCCCCCATTATAAAAATCATTAAAAACGCATCCTTTTCCTCTTTTTTTTTTTTTTAATGGGAAATTTTCAGACCTACAGAGAAGTTGAACAAAGGAACAAATGCCTATTTACTCACCGCCTGTAGATCCCACAATTAACACGTTGCTCTATTAGCTAAAAAATAGTACACGCCTACATCTGTCTATATATTTGCACATCTATGTCTGTACTGGAACAAACGATGTTTCAATTACACATTTGTTGAACGCCTGGCAGTTTGAACTGCTGGGCCCTGGCCGCTCTTGGAATTAAGGGGCAGGGCGGGGGGTGCTTCTGAGTCTGAGTCACTGACTTTATACTCCTTATTCCCAAAGCAGAGCTGGTCAGTCTGGGGTGGGGCTTTCCTGCAGTCTAGTTGCCCCCTGTATTTAGCGCAGTGGTCGAGATCATAACAGTAACAATTGCAGATCTCCATCTGTCTCTGGTCTAGATCAGGCACGGTGCCAACTGATTTTTTTTTTTTTTTAACGTTTCTTATTTATTTATTTAAAAAAAATTTTTTTTTCAACGTTTTTTATTTATTTTTGGGACAGAGAGAGACAGAGCATGAACGGGGAGGGGCAGAGAGAGAGGGAGACATAGAATCGGAAACAGGCTCCAGGCTCCGAGCCATCAGCCCAGAGCCTGACGCGGGGCTCGAACTCACGGACCGCGAGATTGTGACCTGGCTGAAGTCGGACGCTTAACCGACTGCGCCAACCAGGCGCCCCTCTTATTTATTTTTGAGACAGAGAGAGACAGAGCATGAACGGGGGAGGGGCAGAGAGAGAGGGAGACACAGAATCGGAAGCAGGCTCCAGGCTCTGAGCCATCAGCCCAGAGCCCGACGCAGGGCTCGAACTCACGGACCGTGAGATCGTGACCTGAGCTGAAGTCGGCCGCTTAACCGACTGAGCCACCCAGGCGCCCCTGATTTTTTTTTTTTTAATTGTGAAATTCACAATGAACAGAACAAACAGAAAACGAACCATTCTAAAATGCACAATTCAGCGGCATTTAGGGCATTCACGGTGTTGTGCCACCGGCACCTGTGTCTTAATTCTAGAATGCTTTCATCCCTTCCAAAGGAAACCGCATCCCCATGAGTAGTGGCTCCCTGTGCCCCCTCCCCCAACCCCTGGCAACTGCTAATCTACTTTCTGTCCCTATGGATTTACCTGTTCCGGATGTTTCATATCCGTGGAGTCATACATGTGGCTTTTTGTGCCTGAGCCACAGATATGCTGGCCTCCTCTCTGCTCTATCTTACGTGGTCACTGGGCCCCATGATCTCCTCAGCCTGTGTCACCAAGCCCAGAGCACCCAAGCTCTGCACCCAAGCCCAGGGCAGAGGATGTTGGGCTGGTAACCCCACAGTGATGGAACTGCTGGGGCCATCCCATCCACGACACTGTTGCCTAGGAAACGGGACTGGTGGTGATGACCGACCTGGTGAGCCTGAACCACCGACAAGATGGCGGCCTATACACCGATGAGGCTGTCCCTGCCTTCCAGCCCCACACGGGGAGCCTGGCGGCAGCAGGGTCCTCCAGACAACCCCCCAGGTAATTGCCACGTCGAGTAGGGCTGTCTCGCCTCATACTGTGGTCTTTGGGGGCTGGATCATTCTCTGTGGTGGGGCTGTGCATGCACGGCTGGGTGTTGAGCAACATCTCTGGCCTCCACCCACCTGTTGCCAATAGCACCTCTTTCTCCCAGTTGTTACAACCAAAAATGTCCCAGTGTCCCCTGGTGGACAAAGTCACTACTGACTTAGTAGTGACCCTGGGAACCAAGCATGCCAGCCCGCCTCCCCAGTTCCTGACCACACCCGAGTGCACGGGATTGGGGGTGCAGAGAAAGGAAGGCACCTCAGGAGCAGAACTGCCTGGAACAGAAGGGTTGGGGTGGGGAGGGAAGCTGGGGCTTGGTCCTCCCTCTCCCAGGGACTTTGCTTAGAAACTTCCCTCTAGTATCTCTCTCTTCTTCGTTCTTTTCCTTTCTCCTCCCTTTTCACCTTCAATTCTCTGCCTTTTCAAGTTGGACACCAAGTAATACTTCTCAGTCTCTTATTTGAACTCTGCACATTTAAGCCTTTTGAAAGGCATGAATTTCCCTAAGAGTGCTGCTTTGGCAGCACCTGAGTTGTGTTGTGAAGTGTTTCCATTATTGCTTCTTTCCAAATAGGTTCTAACTTTTTGAGCTGTGACTTGTGCAGAAGTGGACACTTTTTAAAATTTCAACTGATATTTTTTAATTAATATTTTTTAATGTTTTTCATAAATTTGTAGCAAACATGCATTGTGGCCAGTGAACATGGTCTGCGTGTTATTTGTTGTCCTGTTCTTACTTTGAAGACTTTTTATGTGGCCAACTTTTGTAAATGTGCATGTCTTCTTGAAAAGAAGATCTAAGCCCCCATCAATTCTGTACAGGGCTCTCTATGGATACTTTAGGTCAAGCCTATCGATGGTGATGCCTACATTCTCCATACTCTTGCTCACTTCTTGTTTGTCTGTAACTTATCAATGACTAAGACAGAGAAGAGTTCCCATTTCTCCCCTGGATTTGTGGCTTTGTCCCTGGAGTCATGGAAACTTAGTTTCACAGGAGGTGTTGTTTTCTCCGAGTCTCTCCTATCCTTTCCTGTCTCCCCTCTCTTCTCTCCCAACCCCTTCGTCTGATGCCTCTCTTACTACCTCCTCAAGCCCAGGTCTCAACCAGCCAGCTGGGGAAGGGGAAGTGTTCTGGAGACCTTGACTCCCATTCTGTCTGGATTTAGGGGTTGGGACTAGGGAGGCAGGCCTTAGCTCTACTCTCTCCCACCCACTCCAAGAAGGGCACAGAACCAAAGGGCTGGGGCTGGCATCAGTGTGGTCGGTAGTGGCTCAGCATCTTGTCTCTCTGGAGACCCTGAGGGTGGGCCCCACACCCCTCAGCCCTTGTTCTAAGCCAGAAGTGGCCGAGAAGACCTCCAGCCCTGGCAAGCCTGTCCCCAAAAGCCCTCTCCATCTTTCACACATTCTCTACCTAGACTGAGGTCCTGGATACCTTGTTCTCCTGGGTTCTTTCTGCCTGGGCCGCACACTTAGCAGGAGTGTGGCAGGCCCAGGAGGGTCCTAGTTTCCAAACTCCAAATCACAGCATGGGCAAACCAGGCTCCCCATATGGTACATGGCAGTATTCTAGGATGTGGTTGGTGAGGGAGGTGTAACACTGGCCTCTGGGCCTCCACCCACCAGATAGTGCCTTGGGGGTCCTGACACTCTCGTGTAGCAGGACCCCCAAGAGCTTGGCCTGGAGTGGATATGAAAGTAATTTTCTGAAACCCCAAACCACAAAGGCAGTTGTAAATCCCGCTGCACAAAGGCATAACAAATGCCTTCAAAAGCAAGTGTTCATATCTTTTTGTAATTGGATAACCCATCTGTACATCTGTATTCTGAAGACAAGATATTTTTCTTAACCATATGCAGTGATTTAAATTTTTTTCAAGCAGTGTGAGAGTTTATATAATTTAATGTAAGTTTCTCTCCTACCTCTAGACCCTCCATTCCCCTTTTTGGCCAGTAATTTCTTAGAGATCCTTCTAGAAATTTTCCATGCATATACAAGGATTTTTTTTTTTAAACAATGAGTGAATACTATAGTACTGTGCTGTGCCTTCTTTTTTTTTTTTTTTAATGTTTATTTATTTTTGAGAGAGAAGGAGAGATAGAACGTGAGTGGGGAGGGGCAGAGAGAGGGGGAGACAGAATCCCAAGCAGGCTCCAGGCTCCGAGCCATCAGCACAGAGCCCGACGTGGGGTTCGAACCCACAAACCGTGAGATCATGACCTGAGCCGAAGTTGGGCACTTAAGCGACTGAGCCACCCAGGTGGCCCTGTGCCTTCTTTTTTGAAGTCAGCAATAAGCCTTAGAGACCAATCCGTATCGGTATATCTGCACTGACCTCACTCTTTTAGACTGACGTGTAACATCCCACTGCACGATTGTACTACCATTTGATTTAACCCAGTCACCTTCTTGATGGAGATTTTGGCTGTTTGCTCCGACAAACCAGTCCATCGTCTCCGTGGGTATTTCCCTGTGACGCATGGTCCCTGTGACCCTTCTTCCCTTCTAAACTCAGGATGTGAAGTGCCTGTTGATTTAAGGTGATTCTATCAAGCCTTTGATGCTTCACTCCTACTAGTCCTAATCGAGTAGAATGTTAACCCTGCCAGGTAAAAGAGTTAGCACGTTCCGTCCTAATCAAGTAGAATGTTAATGGACAGCCAAGAGAATTAACACACTGCACCCTAACTGGGTAGAAGGTTAACCTTTCCAGGTACGAAGGAACGTGTTAACGTTCTACTTGTGTAGATGTTAACCTGCCAGGTAGCAGAATTACATTACGCCCATGGAAACTTAATCATTTCTTTTTCGAATTTCATAGAGCAGAGAAGAGGAAAAGGACCTTCTTCCCCGAAACATGGATTTGGCATTGTCTCAACATCAGGTACAGTCAGATTCCTTTTCTTCGTTGTGTTTGCAGGCTGACTCAAGGGCACTCGTGCAAGTCCAGATTGCCCCCCCAGTAGGTTTGCTTTCAGATCTGACATCAACATCTGAGTGAGACTTTGGGCATCCTTTCCTAACACATAAAAACTCAAAGCCATGAAGTCAACCCCAAATCCCGCTGCAGCTTCGGACATCTGCTCAGGAAATATGAAATGCAGGGGCTTTGTGCCTCTCACAACTCCCACTTGGGGTAACTCTATCCGCTCTGTTTGCGTAACGAGCTCATTAAAACGATTACAGTTCCCTGGAACGTGAACTCCACCCCACCCCCCTCCATCCCCTCTTCACTCCTCAGGGGACTCAAGCTCCTGCCCACAAAACAGGCTGCTTTCCTCAGCACATTTCCTTTCCACATTTGTTCCCCCTTTTAGTTCTTTTTGAAGAAGCCCTGCTGTGCCAAATTCCTGCCAGATGCTATTGGCTGTTTTTTTTCTTTCAATGCTTGGGGTCAGAACACGAGTGGTACTAGTAGGAGGATGGGGGCCTGCCCCGGGAAACTAGTTAGGCATGAAGGGTCAGACGCCCCGGGCCATGGGTGGGCTTGCTGCTGAGCAGGTGGGGTGGGGGGAGCTTCTAGACACGAGATGCCATGGCACGTGGTCATCACAGAACCGAGCTCACAGCTGGGGGTTCCTCAGACTGCTTTCACAGATGCTTGTGTCCCCATTATGGAAAGACTTAACTCCTGGTCAGAACAGATCCAGATAATTGCGTCAAGTTCCAGGGGTCTAAATCTAAGATGAGCTGTCTGTCTGTAATCATTCACATGTGTCAAATGTATCTATTTTCTGGGTGCTGGATGTTTTGGGGGGCCAGGTAACATTGCTCTTGCTTCCACCTTTCGGCTGTTAGAAATAATCCTGCTATGAACACAGGTGTGCAAATAGCTCTTCCAGACCCTGCTTTCGGTTCTTTTGGGTGTATACCCAGAAATGGAATTGTTGGATCGTATGGTGATTCTGTGCTTAATCGGTTTTTGTTTCTTTGTTTGTTTGAGACAGAGACAGCGTGAACGGGGGAGGCATACAGAGAGAGGGAGAAAGAGAGAATCCCAAGCAGGCTCCACCCTGTCAGTGCAGAGCCCGATGCGGGTCTCGAGCTCATGAAACCGTGAGATCATGACCTGAGCTGAAACTGAGAATTGAGAGTCGGATGGTTAACTGACTGAGCCACGCAGGCGCCCCATATGTTTAATCGTTTTGAGGAACCTGTATAGTGTTTCCCACGGTAGCTGCACCATTTTACATTCCCACCAACAGTGCACAAGGGTTCTTCTCTAAGTGTTCAGTAGAATTCACCAGTGAAGCCATCAGGTCTGGGGCTTTTTCTTTGTAAAGAGATTTTGGGTTATTGATTCAATCTCTTTAGAGGTCTGTTCAGTTCTGGGTCTGTTCAGATTTTGTATTTCTTTGTAATTTAGTCTTGGTTGGTTTTGCATTTGTATAATTTGCCCATTTCGTCTGGATCATCCAAGTTCTTGGCATATAGGTGTTTATGTACTTTTTTATGTACTTTTTAAAAATAATCTTTTGATTTCTCAGAATGGGTAGTAATGTCCCCACTTCCATTTCGTATTTTAGTAACTTGAGTCTTCTTTCTTTCTTTCCCTTAGTCTGTCTAGTTAAAGGTCGGTCAGTCTCATTGATCTTTTCAAAGAATCAGCTTATGGTTTTGTTGATACTCTGTTATTTTTCTGTTCTCTATTTCCTTTATCTCTGCTCTAATTTTTATTATTTCCTTCCTTCTGTTAGCTTTGGGATTAGTTTGTTTTTCTTTTTCTGGTTCTTTAAGTTGTGAAATTAGGTTGTGTATTTGAGATCTTTCTTTTTATTATTATTTAAAGTTTATCTGTTTTGAGAGAGACTGTGCACATGCTTGTGCAAGTGGGGAGAGGCAGACAGAGAGGGAGGGAGAAAGAGAGAGAGAGAGAGAGAGAGAGAGAGAGAGAGAGAATGCCAAGCAGGCTCTGCACCATCAGCAACTCAGGGCTTGAACTCAGGAACCGTGAGATCATGACCTGAGCCAAAATCAAGAGTTGGACGCTTAACCAACTGAACTACCCAGGTGCCCCAAGATCTTTCTTCTTTTTTAATACATATATGGCTATAAATTTCCCTCTCAGCACTGCTTTTACTGCATCCCATAAGTTTTAGTGTGTTATGTCTTGTTTTCATTCATTTCTGAGTATTTTAACATTTCCTTTGTGATCTCTTCTTTGATCCATTGGTCAATTAAGAATGTGTTGATTACATCAGCTCAGGTCGTGATCTCACGGTTTGTGAGATAGAGCCCTGTGTCGGGTTGTGTGCTGACAGCACAGAGCCTGCTAGGGATTCTCTCTGCCCCTCCCCCACTTGCATGCATGCTCTCATGCTCTCTCTGTCTCTTGAAATAAATAAATAAACATCAAAAAATGTGTTCTTGAATTTCCACAGATTTGTAAATTTTCTGGTTTTCCTTTTGTTACTACTTTTGTTACTAATTTCTAATTTTGTCTCATTGTGGTCAGAGAAGATACTTTGTATAATATCTGCCTTTCAAAATCTACTGAGACTTCATTTGTGGCCTTACTCATGATCTTGCTTGAAGACTGTCGTGTGTGCATGCCTCTGGATCTAGTTGCTTTATTGTGTTAAGTCTTCTACTTGCTTACTCATCTTCTGTCTGGTTGTTCAGTCTGTTATTCAGAACAGGCTACTGAAGTCCCCAACTATTATTGTAAGCTTTTTATTTCTTGCTTCAGTTCTTTCCCTTTTTGTATGTTTCATATATGTCAGTGGTCTGTTATTAGATGTGTAGGTGTTCGTAATTGTTGTATCTTTTTGCTGTATGGAACCTTTTATTACTATCTAATGTCCTTCTTAGTCTCTTATGTACTCTTTTTTTACTTAGAGCCCATTTTGTCCCATATCAGGATAGCCACGGCTGCTTTCTCTTGGTTACAGTTGGCCTGGGATATCTTTTCCATTCTTTCATTTCCAACCTATTTTTTTGTCTTTGCAGCTAAAGTGAGTTTCTTGTAGACAGCAGAGTCAGGTCATGTTTTTTTTGTTTTTTTTGTTTTTTTTTTTAAATTTTTTTTTTCAACGTTTTTTATTTATTTTTGGGACAGAGAGAGACAGAGCATGAACGGGGGAGGGGCAGAGAGAGAGGGAGACACAGAATCGGAAACAGGCTCCAGGCTCCGAGCCATCAGCCCAGAGCCTGACGCGGGGCTCGAACTCACGGACCGGACCGCGAGATTGTGACCTGGCTGAAGTCGGACGCTTAACCGACTGCGCCACCCAGGCGCCCCAGGTCATGTTTTTTTTAATTCACTCTGTCGATCTCTGCTTTTTTTGACTTGCGGAGTTTAATCCATTTACATTTAATGTAATTGCTCATAAGGAGGGCCTTATTTCCATCACTGTGCTTTTTGTTTTCTGTGTGCCTTATAGCAGGCAGCACAAGGCAGGGACCTTGTCTGGGCACATGGTATGGATTGGGGACAGTATCCTGGTTCCAGTGCCCAGTATGTTCTGTCCTCGGCTGTAATGCCCACCTCCCCTCTGTGAGTTTTTTGGGGGTAGTCACAGTGCACCGTGCATCTCCAGGCCCCTCACAACAGCCCAGCCAGGCTGGTGGGCAGCTCCCATTCTTGTGGCTGTTTCATGGTTATTTCAGGCAGAGGGAGCGCCCCCAGGTCGGTGGGCAGAGCCAGGTGTGGTATGACTGTGAAAGCAGGTAACTCTGAGCAGTTTGACGAGGCTCAAGGGTCGAGATGCACAAAGGTGGGATGGGTGGGAGCTGTCAAGGCTGAGCTGGAGAGAGGGAGAACTGAGCTGTCAGGTGCTGGAGTGGCCAAGTCAACCAACGACGAGAAGCCATAGTGAAAGTAATGGTGAAGCCCTTTCATCGTTACTGTGGCAGTGTAGCCTGACGCCCCCTGTTCCGGTTTCCCCACAGAACGGAACACCTTGCTGGTGGAATAGCCATGGGGGTCGTCTCACTATGGAGAGAGCCCTGGACAAACGGCTCTGGCAGTTTTATGGGCCCTGACACCTACAGAATGGGGGGGAGGAGAGCTCAGAGTGGGAAAGTACTGGGTGCTGAGCCAAAGTGGGAGAAATGCCTTCAAGGTTTCCTCCCATGAGAAGGAGACCTTGGCAGAGGTCTTCAGATACCTAATGACCTTGGGGCCCAGGCAGATCCCTAAAAACACACAGAGCTACAAATGGAGGCACTGGGGCTGGGAAGGCAAATATGGGAGAAGCATGGCTGGCCAGGGGCCCAGAGTCCCTGACTGCAGTTCCCCTCAGAGATCACAGCACACTGGCTAGGCCACAAGCCTGGTGTGGGGAGGGCGGCTTTCCCCGAGGCCTGCGAGGGAAAACCTTTGTAACAGCCTGTAGTCAGGCCTAAAAAAAAAATCACACAAAGATTTATAATCGAGGGTCGGGCTCTGCAGGAGTCTGTGGGACAAGGATGCCAGGCCAGGAAGAGTAGATACCCCTGAAGGGCAGGCTGGTGGCACCCAGCGTCCACAGAAAAGTTGGCTGTGCCCATATGGAGCTGGTGAAAGTTCTGCCACTTTTAATGGGAAGAGGCTGACTTGAGTTGTTAAAAGGTGACAACGTGTGGCCCTCGTAGAAGTGAGGATAGGTGTCCTAGGTCCTGTGGGGCCTGATGGACAGCGGGGTCTCCATGTGCCGCAGCCTGGGGTCAGGCTCCCGGGAAGCAGACAGGGGTCAGGCAGGTGAGTAAGGAGCAGAGGATTCTTGCAGCGAATGTTTGCGATAAATCTGGAAAGGACATCCTGGATATGCAAAGTTGACCACAGAGGTTCCCTCCCGAGCCATCCTAACGTGATCAGTGGTGCCGTTGGTGGGGGTTGGGTGGGGGCGGGGTGAAGGCAGGGAGAATCGTGAGCAGCACTGTCTGCTCGAAATATAACATCTGCAATTCCCCACATACGTAACGTCAGATTTCCTAGTGCCGTGTTATAAAGGGCAAAAAGAAACAGGTGGCGTTCATTTGAATCTTATATTTTATTCAACCCGATACACATCCCCAAACATGGTTGTTTCAAAATGCGATCAATATAAAAAATGATCGATGATACGTTGTACTTTTTTTTTTTTTTTTGGTACTGTATGCGTTTCCTGTGGCTGCTGTCACGAAGAACCACAGACCGGATGGTTTAAAACAACAGAAATTTGTTGTCTCATAGTTCTGGAGGCCAGGCATCCGAGATCAAGGTGTGGGCAGGGCCACGCCGCCCCTGGGGGCTCTAGGGGAGGAGCCTTCTGGGCCTCCTCCAGCCCCTGGGGGCTCTGGTGCTCCTCACCTTTTAGCTGCATCCTTCCCGTCTGTTGCCTCTGTCTTCACATGGTCTCCTCCTCTGTGTCCAGATTTCCTTCTTATAAGGACCCCCATCCTTAGATTGGGGCCCACCTTCGTCCAGTATGAACTCATCTTGGCTAATTTCATCTGCAAACACCCTGTTTCCCCAAATAAGGTCACATTCACAGGTACAGGGGGTTAGGGCTTGGGTGTAACTTCTGGGAGACACAAGCCCCAAATGACTCGACCCCTCCATTCAGTGTCTTCCCCCCGCTACACTGGGCGGAGCATGCACTGTTGTGGGTCCACCGTTGTCCTGAGAGCCACTGGTGTGCCTCATTACCTGAGTTAGGGCCGAGGGGCGGCATTCTCCTGTCACACGCCGCGTTGTGCCTGCGTGCTTGTTGCCGAGCTGCAGGGGCGCCTGCCTGGGCCCCCAGGCCTTCCAGCTGCAGCCCTGCATTCCCACCTGGCTGCCTCAGCTCGGCCCTGGAAAAGGGTCCCATGGTTGTCCATCCTTCCGCAGCGACCCGTCCGGCGAGGAGATGCTCAGCGTGCGGGTCCCGGACTCCATCACCAGCTGGGTGGGTGAGGCCGTGGGTCTGTCCGAGGCCTGGGGCCTGGGTGTCGCCGTGCCTGCCCTGCTGAAGACCTTCAAGCCTTTCTTTGTGGACTTCACCCTGCCCGCCTACGTGGTCCGCGGGGAGCAAGCCAAGATCCCGCTCAGCGTCTACAACTACATGGGCACCTGTGCCGAGGTACTACGCCTGCCCCCGCACACAGCCTTCCCTGTGCCCGGGGTTGGGGGGATGGCACCCGTGATGTCAAGAGGCAGGGGTGAGGGGAGGGGGTCAGCCTGAGGGGCTTGGAAGGGGACAGAGCATCTTCATTATCAGGGAGGGAGTCACCGAAGGGGCGGTCCCTGTGTTGTTGGGGAGGCAGGGGCAGGAAGTCCTGAAGGTCAGCAAAGCAAGTGCTCAGTATCCCAGTTTGTTTATTTCTTTCTTTATTTTAAATGTTTATCTTTGAGAGAGAGACAGAAATGTGAGTGGGGGAGGGACAGACAGAGAGGGAGACACAGAATCCGAAGCAGGCTCCAGGCTCCGAGCGGTCAGCACAGAGACCTGTGCGGGTCTCGAACCCATGAACCTTGCGATCATGACCTGAGCCAATGTCAGACGCTCAACCGACTGAGGCGCCCCGGTCTCCCAGTTTATACTTGCACACCGGCCGGCCCTGGCCGCGTTGCTCTGCTTGTTGGTGTCTCAGGTTCCACAAATGTCAGGGAGATAGGAGTCACCGGTGGTTACACGCTAAATGGGTTCGCAGATGCTAAGAAGGGTGTCCGCAGAGGGACCCAGACTCTGGTCATGCTGTCGAGGCTCCAGCCCCTGCAGGGGCTGTGTGGTGGGTCTGGTGGAAAAGGCTACTCTACCCCTTTCTTGTAGCTGCTGTGACAAAGCAGTGGGAACCGGGTGGCTTGAGACAATAGAAATGTGTTGTCTCACAGTTCTGGAGGTCAGAGTCCAAGGTCAAGGTGCGGGCAGGGTGGGTTCCTCCTGGGGGAGGGTCCGTCTGGTGCCTCAGGCCTGGCTTTGGCGGCTGTGGGCAGCCCTTGACGGTCTTTGGCTTGTGGCTGCGTGGCTCCAGTCTGCAACCTGTCTTCACATGGCCTTCCTTCTTCCCTCGCTTTCCCTTCCCTCTGTGAATTTCTCTCTGTGTTTCCTCTTCTAAAGATCCCAATTCTGTTGGGGTAGGGCCTACCCTAATAACCTCATTGTAACTTAATGACCTCTGCACAGACCCTGTTTCCAAAGAAAATCACGTTGACAGGTACCAGAGGGTTTAGGACTTCAACGTAACTTTCCGGCGGCCACAGTCGGACCGTTACAGCTACCCCAAGCGGGGTGGGGGCTTGGGGCTGGGGAGGAAGGCCGGCCGGCGATGGGGGTGGCCTGTGAGATAAGGTGGGTGCATGGAGGGGAAGGGAGAGTTTCGGGGGGCAGGGGTCTGTGTATCTGTGCGGCTTGGGGAGGCCAGGAGCACTCACCCTCCACCACTTTGTAATCCTTGGGTGCTGGCTAGGCCTGGATGTCAGTGGTGGGTGGGAGGAAGGGAAGTGAGGAGGGCTCTCCGGGGTTAGGGGCAACCCTCAGGGGCTGGAAGCTGAGGCTGTGGGTAGAGGGGTGAGTGGGGCACAGGATCAGTGGTCCAGCTGGGAGCAGGCCTGCTCTGTGCAGGTCTCAGCCTCACCCTAACAAGCCACACGCTGGGGACGTGGCTGACCTCCCCCTGGCCCTGCCCAAGTGGGTGGGGACCCCGAGGGCCGCGGGCTCACGACACACTGAGGGCAGATGTGAGCTGCAGCCGCAAAGCAGGCACCATGGAAACCAAGAGACTTCACCCCAGATTTTTGGCTTTTCCTGAAACAATGAGGACACGTGGCTAGAGAGTGATTGGAATTTGCTACCAGTGGGGTACCCAAGGCTGCCTGGGTGGGAGGCACGGCCACTACCCCGCAGCTGTGGTCCCAACAAGTTCAGACCCCACTGCCCCCAGAAGACCAGGCTCTGGCTCAGCACTTCCACTTACAGCCCCACTTTGCCTCAGTTACCCCATCTGTAAACTGGGCAGGAGAGCTCACCCTGGCCCCATTCACCCTCACTGGCTTTCTCTGGAGCAGGAGGGAAAGAGCAGACACGAGGGTCCCTTGTGAGTCTCAAAGGGGATGGCTGTGGTCTCTGATCATTTCTGAGCCTGGCCCGGAAGCGACAGCGAGCACTGAGTCCCGGCTCAGAAGGTGACCTTGAGCTTGCACAAAATATTTTACTCCTTTTTTTTCTTTTGCAAGTTCTAAACGTCCACTGAATGATTATGTCTGCATCAGAACACGTGGCATGTGATGGCGAGTGACAGCCTGAAGGCCAGTAAAGGACTTTCGCACAGCCGTCTGGCTGGCACAGCACAAGTTCGATGCTGGTGTTTATATTTGACTTTCCCGCTGGTGTTTCTTTGATTCTACACAAGAGCCACACGTTAATGTGTTGTCACATAGGAGCTTCTTGTCCCTTGAAACTTTTTAATTAAAGGAAAATTTCAACTGGAGGGGGAAAAAAAAAAAAGAATAGTGACTGCAGGTTCTGAAATAGAAATGAAACATCCAGAGGCCACCAGAAAGGGGCCCCTGGGTGTAAAATGCCAGTGATTCGAATTCACTGTCACTCAGAACCAATTGTGCACGTGCTCTGTGTGTGCTGGGCCTTGTGCAGATGTCAGAGGACCCCAGGGCCCAGGACGTGGGGTCCATCTGTGCTCAACCTCGGAGCGCTGTTACCACTAACCTCTGTGCCCTGTGCTGGCCTCAGGATTTTGCCTACATCGATATCAAATGCCCACATGGGCCGGGGAAGAAGGGCCGTCGATGCAATTGTTCCCAGACAGGAAGCTCAGAGACTCATTGTTACATGCCCAAGCTCTCCCAGGGAGTTTGGGGCAGAGCTGTGTTAGAATTGAGTGTTTGCAGGGAGCCAGCGGAGCCCCGAGAAGAGGCAGGTCTCCTGAGCTCTGGAGTCGTCAGGCACTGTTTGAGCCAGGCACCAGGACCTGGAAGGGCATTCCTGGAAGAGGGAACAGCATACACATGCAACAGAGGCAGGAGGCGGCTTAGCCTGTCCCAGGAATTGCCCATGGCACAGTCTAGCTGGGCTTTAGGGTCTGGTGGGGAAAGCCGGAGTGGGGTAATCAGAACCCCGTGCATTTGGCTGGGTGGGAGCTGCTGTGTTGGAAAGCAAGGTGGCGGCCGGGGGGTGGCCTGAGGGGACTAAGGGGGACACGTGAAATAGGCTCAAAACAGGCAGCCAAGGAGCAGTGCCCCAAGCCCAGTGTCTGTATGGTCCATCCTCTGTCATTCTTTTTTTTTTAGTTGTATTTATTTATTTTGAGAGAGAGCAAGAGAGAGCAAAGCACGGAGGGGGGAGGGGCAGAGAAGGGGAGAGAGAATCTTAAGCAGGCTCCAAGCTGTCGCCGCAGAGCCCGACCCAGGGCTGGAACCCACAAACTGTGAGATCATGCCCTGAACTGAAACCAAAAGTCGGATGCTTACTCAACAGAGCCACCCAGGTGCCCCTGTCATTCTTTTTGCCAGGAGGAATAGGACCCCCATCTTAAAAAGCCGGAATAAGTGCAGACTGATCCCTGATCAACCAGGTGGCCCCTGCAAGGGAGGGTCCTCACCGAATGGGCAGGCGGGACCCTCAGGTGCCCCTTTCAGCTGCAAGAACACGCTGGAAGCTGGTTTGTTGCACATCCCCAAGGCACCAGGAAAACGGACCCATCCAGCTCCCTCAACACGGGCAGGCGGTCATTCCGCCCAGGCGCCGGAAAATACGGCCCACTGACACTTGGCTCTCAAGTTTCTTCTTTCCTCCCTGGAAGAATGTTCTGGAAGAACACTGAGTCAAGAGGGATGTGGGAGCTCCTGATGTAGCCTGCACCAGCTGCTCACACTCAGGTCCCGCCGGGCTTGTCCTCAGGCAGGATTCAGATGCTCTGTCACACTTGCCACTAGATTTTCCTCCGAACCTTCCCTCCACATCACACGTGCATGCGTGTGTGATGTAGGCGTGTTGACCCTCAGGCGCCCAGGGATCACTCGTGTCCTCTTTGGTACATTACTTTAGCTCCTAGTAGGGCCCCTGCACCCACTAGGTGCTTCACACATGCTCGTTGGACAAAAGGATGTGGACCAAGGAGCCTGGGACCAAGGCTCTGTGGACCAAGTTGCAGACTGGGAGGTCTAACCACACGTGCACATAGAGACACTCGTGTGCACACGCATGCACACATGCATTGTGCACGTGTGTATGCATAGACCACACCTACATGCACATAGGTGTGCACAGAGATACATGCCTGCATGCATGTGCACACACACACAGAACTCTTGTTATGACCCTGTGGACCTCAGAGCTTGGATGGAGGGTCAGGGGGAGTGCCTTGTGGGGCCTGCAGGGGGAGTGGTCCCTCCCATCTGGTACCCATCTGGTGCCCCCCATCAGCCTTGGCCCTAAGGGGAGGCTGACCCCGTGGGGTGTTGGGGGGGGGGCGAAGTAAAAAGATGGCTCCCAGCAAGACCATGGTGAGTAGTGGGGGGACCTTCCGAGAAGAGCGTGGCTTTTGGAGAGGGCTGACGCGGTGGGCGGTGGCCAGTGGGATGTGCCTGGAGGGCACACGCATCCCGGGAGCCTTGAGAGCGGCATACCTCCCTCCCCAGGTCTATGTGAAGATCTCAGTTCCCAAGGGCATCCGCTTTGTGGGGCATCCAGGCAGACGCCATCTGACCAAGAAGATGTGCGTGGCCTCTGGGGAGACGGAACCCACCTGGGTGGTTCTGTCCTTCGGTGACCTGGGACTCAGCAACGTCACAGGTGAGGCCCCATGCTGCTTCAGGCATCCACCGCCCCCCCCCCACCCCCCGTCTGGACCCCAGGCACAGGTGAGTGGCCGGTGGGGCAGTATGTGAGGTCAAGGCCACATTGAGAGACAGGACTGCGGCTGGGGAATGGTCAGGAGGTGGGGCGAGGCGGTCCACGAGGAGGTGTGGTGTGAGGCTTCCCCGGGAGGGCGGGCGTTCTGTTCGGACCACAAGCGCTGAGCACACAAATCCCCGCAGCCAAAGCCCTGGCTTACGGAGACACAAGCTGCTGCCGGGACGGGAAGTCCATCCGACACCTGGAGGACCACTTCGCTGACAGGAGGGGCCCCACTGGGAGGGATCACATCAGGCGCAGTGTCATGGTTGAGGTAAGCCCGTGTCCTCAGCCAGGGCACTCGGCCAGGGCCTGATTCCATCACTCAAGAGGCGGGGGCCTGGCTGGGGCGGGGGCAGCCCCCACGGGTCCTGCTCTGGGGCTCGGGGCAGGCGTGGGGTGTCTGCATTTCCTCGCTAGAGCCCCTCAGCTTCCAGCTCCTCCGCCGTGCACCGTGGACTTGGGGAAAGCGGTCTGGGACTCGCAGGGGCCGCAGGGAAGTGTCCTCTGATCCCCATGTTGACCGTGTTGGAGGGCGATGTGCCTCTGTCTCCGACTTCCTGTTTGTCATAGGCAGCCGTAGGGATTATGACCTGGCATTTGGAGGGCGGTCACTAGAATGCCTGGGGCAGAAAGGACGCAGAGCCTATGCAGCAGAGGGGCCCAGGTGTTGGGGTCTCATTGACGCCCCACCTCCCCTGCTGGCTGGGAATCTAGGATCTACCGCTCCGTGTGGGCTGGGCGTATGCCTTGCTAGTCCAATCCTGCTCCGTAAATCAGGGGCGTTCACGCTCACCCCACAATGTGGAGAGGGCACTTCGCAGTGCACATTGGGCATGTGGTAGCAGTGATGTCCCATCTTTTGGGGGCTGCTTGGACACATCAGAGCCCAGAACCCTGCCAAGACTCTTCATGCCACGTGGAGAGTGCACGACAGCCCCGAGGAAGCTCCTCACGGCGTCCCCAGTGTCTGCCCCTCCCCAGGGGCTCAGCTGCAAACAGCCGCCTTCCCTCCTGGCTGTGGTCCTGGCATCGTGGAGCACAAATGATTTCCATCAGCGTCTGGAGTCACACACACACGCTGGGCAGAACTCCCCGAGGTGGACGAGTCATTGGCCACAGCGTGCTTGACGTGACCTGATGGATTCCTCCGGGACAAGTGGGTCCTCTGATGAGGAATGCCATCTCTGTGAGCCAGTGGGGTGAGGGGATGGCCTCAATGGGAAACACAGAGACCCCTGGCAACCCTTTGCTCGGCCTGAACGTGCTCCCTGGCCCACAACCCGCCCTCCTGGGGCCAGAGGAGATGGCAGGCCATCCAGAGTTCTTGCCTCGTCCGTCTGCAGAAGGAATTTCTCAATGCACAGAGAGGGATTCTCAAGGGGCTCTGCCCCTGGGCCTTTCCTCCCACTCACACGGCTCAAGGGCTGCCTAATCTGCAGTATCGCTTTGTGCAGGTGGCCCTGGGGGCGGGAGGTGACAGGTGGCCATCAGAAGACCTGAGAGGTCGAAGCAGAAACACTGAAGCGTGGTGGATGAGGAAACCAGGTTTATGAAACAGGACGTGGCCGATGTGCGGCTTGATAAAGCAGCAAAGCCCTGCTGCCTCTCCACCCCGCTGGAGAGCTCCGGGTGCACGGTCTGTTTGCCGAATCGGATATTTGGTGGACCCTCACGCGACGCTGCGTGCCTTCTGCTGGGGACGAAACTGCGCGTGGCACCAGTAACTTCCCGCGAGGTGGGGAAGCAGGTGACGGTTGGGAACCACCGCGGGTGCTAAACTGGAGGGAGGAGGAGCTGGTGCCCTCCTGCCTGGCTCCCCGATTAGCCCAGGAGACCCCGAGGACAAGGTGGGAGTATGGGAAGCACGGCCAGTCTAGAAGCAGCTGGTGAGTGGGTTTGACCAGAGCCCGGAGAAGAGGAATGAGCCTCAGTTTCCCCACTCAGGCCTAGGAGGTAGGCAGCCTGGTCCTTCTCTGGGTACCCGTGACATTGGCACCACCCTGCAGGGTCCAGACTCAGAGCCGCTGCTGTGGGAGGGCGGCCGCTCCCCCCCACCCTTGCCGATTGCCCCTCCCCCGCTCAGTTCTCCCCATCTCTCTGTTTCAGCCGGAAGGAGCCCCCCGCAGCTACACCTACAGTGCTTTCTTCTGTCCCAACGGTGAGTCCCTGCACCCACCCCACTGAGGACTTTGGCCCTCCCCCCACCACACTGTTGCAGCACTCCTGCTGCTAAGTGGATGCCTGCACTTCCTGGGGCCAGAGGACACGGCAGGGGAGAACTGAGATGTCCTGGCTGGTGACAACCATAAGCCAGAGAGAGGACTGGGCATCTGCCACACAGGAAGGACGTGCACATGCATGTAGGCTGGAGGTGCCAATGGGAAAAGAGACCACAGGTGGGAACAGGGCTGTCCTCGGGGTCCTGGGGTGAGGAGCCTAGGATCCAGAGAAGGGAGGTCTTAGAGAGACGTCAGGGGAAAGCTGTGGGAAACGACCGACCCGGAACCCTGGGCCCAAAGAGAAAATAGGAAATTCAAGTGGGTTCCAGAAGGGGTGGGATTTGGGGTCTGCCTCGATCCCCTGAAATCGATATTAGGTTTGTACGTGATCCGTGAAAAGAAAGGGGTACGGAGTGTGCAGTGGACAGAATGGCCAGAGCAGGGCCCTTCCATGCCTCTGCCTCGGTGGGGTCAGGGAAATGCTAGGCAGGATGTGAGCCCGGCTGCCAGTGGGAGGGTCTGCCGACTCCCTGTCCGGCCCCTCCTAGAGGAGCTCAGGCCTGGCCTGGCACTGGGCAGCACCCTGCAGGCTTTGCCAGGTGGCCGAGCTGAGGATCTGAGCTGAGTCCCCGGGGATTGTCGGCTCCCCAGGTACAGCACCTCCCCGTTGCCAAGGCATCCAGCGTGACAGGCCCCACATGGACCACTCTAGACACAGGCTTCCTCTTGACATTCACCACCCCCCGGCCCCGCACTTTGTGTATTAAACAGCAATGCATCACTTACAAGCTGAAACAAATTTTGACAGAGGTGCAAAAGCAAGTCAATGAAGGAAGGAGAGCCTTTTCAACAAATAGTGATAGAGTAGTTGGACATGATTGGTAAAAGCATGAACTTTGACCTAAAGATCCCACTTTATATGAGAATTAACTCAAATGGATCATGGACTTACATGTAAAATGATAAAACTTTTGGGGCGCCTGGGTGGCGCAGTCGGTTAAGCGTCCGACTTCAGCCAGGTCACGATCTCGCGGTCTGTGAGTTCGAGCCCCGCGTCAGGCTCTGGGCTGATGGCTCGGAGCCTGGAGCCTATTTCCGATTCTGTGTCTCCCTCTCTCTCTGCCCCTCCCCCGTTCATGCTCTGTCTCTCTCTGTCCCAAAAATAAAAAAAAAAAAAAAAAAAAAAATTAAAAAAAAAAAAAATGATAAAACTTTTAGGAAAAATGTGTGAGAAAATTTCTGAGAAACCTTTGGGATCCAGGGCTGGGTAAAGAGTTTTTAGACATGATACCAAAAAGCATCACCCGTAAAAGGAAACTCATAAATGGACCTTATCAAAATGAAACACTGCTTTGCAAAAGATGCTATTAAGAGGAGGAAATATCAGTTACAGACTGGGAGAAAATACTTCCAGACACAGGTCTGACAAAAGACTAGTATCTAGAATATCAAACGATCCAATTAGAAAGGGGGAAAAAGGAACAAACAGTTCACCAAAGAAGGTATACAGGTGACAGATAGGCACAAGGACGTTCAACATCATTAACCATTAGCAAAATGCAAAATAAAGCACAGTAAGTTGTCAAGGCATGCTTATCAGAATGACTGAAGTTAAAAAAAAAAAAATAGTGACAGCAGTAAAAAATGGCGAGGATGGGGAGAAAGAGGATCATTCATATGTTGCTGGTGGGAATTGTAACATGGTGTGGCTGCTGCTGGGAGTTTCTTAAAAAGCTACACATGCTCCATGCGTACCACCCAGAAATTGCACTACGAGGCATTTTTCCCAGAGAAACAAGGATTTATGTTCACACAAAAACCCATACATAAATGTTCATATCAGCTTTATTTGTAATAGCCCCAAACTGGAAACAGCCTAGGTGTCCTTCAGTGGATGAGTGGATAAGTAAATCACGGTACATCCCTACCTTGGAATGCTATTTAGTGATAAAAAGGAATGAGCTATTGACATATGCAGCTATCTGGGTGAAGGGGATTGAGTGGGGAAAAAAAAAAAAACCCTCAATCCCAATAGGGTCCATAAATTATTCTGTTTGCAGTATTTTTTGAAATGACAAAATTTTAGAAAAGGAGGTTATATTAGCCATGGCTGGGATGGGGAGGAAGAGTGTGGGTATGGTGATAAAGGCCAATAGGAGGGATCTTGTACAAATAAAATTGGGGAAGTCTGAACAAGACTAATGGGTTGTATCGATGTCAAGATCCTGGTTGTGATATTGTACTAGAATGTTGCCAGATACCCCTGGGGAGAACTGGGTCCACAGGACACAGATCTCTCTGTGTTATTTCTTACAGTCATATGTGAATGTACAGTTATCTCAGCAAAAGTAAAATAAAAACATTTGTAAAAGTGACACATAGGTACAAATACCGTATGATTCCACTAATATGAGCTACTTAGAGAAGTCAAAATCATAGAGACAGAAAGTAGATGGTGGGAGCCAGGGGTTGCCGGGAGGGGAGGGCAGCCTAGTGTATAATGGGGACAGAGTTACAGTTTTGGAAGGAGAAACAGTGATGATGTTTGCACAGTAGGACTGTATTTGATACTCCTGAACTGGACACATAGAAATGATTAAGAGGACACACTTTACATTATTTGTATTTTACCACAATTTTAAAAATTGGGAAAAGCAGAAGCAATACTTGTGTATTACAGGAAACTTAGGAAGATAGAAAGAAGGAAAAATATCTCCTCTGCTTCTCACCCAGAGATGACCTTTTCTAACATTTTGTTATATTTGGTTGCATAGGGTTGATCATTGTTTGTTTTAACATAGTTGTGACTCGTGAGCTAAATAATTCTGTGGTCTGCATTGCTCATTTAACACATCTCGAGCACTTTTCTTTGTTATTGTAAAGACTTTATAAACAGCATTTCAAAACAGCTTCAGTATGTTCTATCAAATGACTGTTGCAGAATTTGACCACTATAGAATTTTCTTCTTATTTTTTACATGTTTATTTATTTTTGAGAGAGAAAGAGGGAGAGAGAGAAAGTGCTGGGGGAGGGGCAGAGAGAGAGAGGGAGACACAGAATCGGAAGCAGGCTCCAGGCTCCAGCTATCAGCACAGAGCCTGACACAGGGCTCGAGCCCACGAACTGTGAGATCATGACCTGAGCTAAAGTCGGATGCTTAACCGACTGAGCCACCCAGGTGCCCCTGTTTCTACTTTTTTAAAATCATAATTTACACTAGGCTGAATGTACATTTGTATTCAAAGTAAAGTCAGTAATATTTTTAACATGCTGATTGAGGTATAATTGACATACAATAAATCACACGTATTTTAAGCGTACAGTTTGGGAAGTGTTGACATCTGTGTACATGTGTGAAACTATCACATCTAAGATAATGAAGATTTCCATTAACCCCAAAAGTCATGCCCCCTTGTAATCACTCACCCTGTTTTTAGTCTTGTCACCAGGGAACTACTGACCTGTTTCCTGTCTCTGTAGATTACTTCGCACTTTCTAGACGTTTATATAAATGGAATCATATAAAAATGTACTCTTTTTCTCTGGTTTCTTTCACTCAGCATAAAAATGCTGAGATTCATTCACGTTGCGTGTATCACTAATTCAATCATTTTAAGGCCGAGTGGGCCTCCATTGAATAGATATGTTGCATTTTGTTCATTGACCTGCTGATGGATATTTGAGTTATTTCTAGTTTGGGGCTATTTCCAATAAAGCTTCTATGAATATTCATGTGCAAGTCTTTGTATGGATAATATATTTTCCTTTCTCTTGAGTCTGTACCTATGAGTGAAATAGCTAAATCATACAGGAGGTATGTGTTCAACCTTTTAAGAAATGATCACACTGTTTTCCAAAGTGGTAGTCCCATTTTGCATTCTCACCAGCAGGGGGCGAGAATCACTTCTTCCCTTTCCTCGCCCACACCTGGTGTTGTCCCTCTGATTACTTTTCGCCCTTCCGATAGGTGCCTGATGGTATCTTGTTGTGGTTTTGATATGCATTTCCCTCATTCAAGCATCTTTTCATGTGTCTGTTTACTATTAATGTATCTTGTCTGGTGAAGTGTCTGGTCAGATCTTTTAACGTTTATTTTACGTTGACTTTTGGAAGTTTTTATAAATTTATTCTTGTTACAAGTCATTTATCAGATGAATGCTTCGCAGAGACATTTCTCCCAATATGTGGCTTGTCTTTTCTCTTAATAGTGTGTTTATAAGACCAGAGGTTTTTCTTTTCTTTTTTTTTTTTTTTTTAGAAGTTTTTCATGTTGATGTGGCCCAGTTTACCAGATTTTCATTTTATGGATTATGCTTTTGCCGTATCTAAAAGAAATCTTTTCCAGGGGCATCTGGGTGGCTCAGTTGGTTGGGTGTCCAACTCTTGATTATGGCTCAGGTCATGATCTCGCAGTTAATGAGTTTGAGCCCTGCACCAGGCTCCACGCTTGGGATTCTCTCTTTCCCTCTTTGCCTTTCAACCACGTGTGTGCTCTCTCTGTCTTTCAAAATGAATAAACTTTAAAAAAAAGAAATCTTGGGGCGCCTGGGTGGCTCAGTTGGTTAAGCGTCTGACTTTGGTTCAGGTCATGATCTCATGGTTCGTGGGTTCGAGCCCCGTGTCAGGCTCTGGGCTGACAGCTCAGAGCCTGGAGCCTGCTTCCGATTCCGTGTCTCCCTCTCTCTCTGCCCCTCCCCCATTTGCAGTTTGTTCCTCTCTCATAAAATAAACTTAAAAAAGATTTTAAGGGGCGCCTGGGTGGCTCAGTCGGTTAAGCGTCCGACTTTGGCTCAGGTCATGATCTCGCGGTCCGTGAGTTCAAGCCCTGCATCGGGCTCTGTGCTGACAGCTCAGAGCCTGGAGCCTGTTTCAGATTCTGTGTCTCCCTCTCTCTCTGATCCTCCCCCGTTCATGCTCTGTCTCTCTCTGTCTCAAATATAAATAAACGTTAAAAAAAAAAAAGATTTTAAAAGAAAGAAATCTTTTCCAATTCCTACACGTTCTCCTCCACGTTTGTAAGCATTACGTTGTACGCTTACAAAATAGCTCTGATCCGTTTTGAGTTGGTCCTTGGAAAACCACGCGCGGTGTGGATCTGAGTTCCCTTTTCTGCTTCTGGGTAACTAGTGGTTCCGACAGCCTCTGTTGAAAGGATTTTCACTGTCGAATTGCCTTCTCACCTTTGTTGCAAATCAGTTGTTCGCACACGAGCGGGTCCGCGTCTGGACTCCCTAGGCTGTTCTGGTGAGCCTGGGTTGATGTCCGTACCACACTGTCGTGATTACTGCCGCTTCCGAGTGCGTCTCAATGTCACAGGTGTGAGTCCTTCACCCTGGTTCCGTTGCAAAGTTGTGTTGACCCTCTGGGTCCTTTACGTTTCTATATGAATTGTGGAATCGGCTTTGTCATTTCCGCAAAAGACCCTCCCGTGATTCTGACTGGGATTGCCGCGAATCCGTGTGTCAGTTTGGGAAATAATTACCGTATCTGCTGTGTTGTCCTCTGACCCACAAACGCGGTCTGGCTCTCCACTGATTGGGGTCTGAATTGGCTGCAACAGCATTTTGCAGTCTCTGGCTGTACAGGGCTTTTGTAGGTTCGTGTGCCCTCGGCAAAGCTGTGGGTAAGCCGTCTCCGTTCGCCGTTGCTCAGGAAGCTGCCTGCAGAGCCACAGTGAGACGGGCCCCCCAGGGGCCCTGATCCTCAGCTCTGGACACAGGCAGGGAGAGGCAGGATGCCTCCAGGTGCCCCCTCAACACGCTCTCTCCTTCCCTCTGTCCAGAGAGAGTCCACATCTCCACGCCCAACAAGTACGAGTTCCAGTACGTGCAGCGGCCGCTGTGGCTCACCCGTTTTGATGTGGCCGTGCGAGCCCACAATGATGCCCGCGTGGCCTTGTCCGCCGGACCCCAGGACACAGCGGGCATGATAGAGATTGTCCTGGGGGGGCACCAGAACACCAGGTCCTGGATCTCCACCAGCAAGATGGGCGACCCCGTGGCCAGCACGTACACGGCCAAGATCCTGTCCTGGGATGAATTCAGAACGTTCTGGATCAGCTGGCATGGCGGGTTCATCCAGGCACGGCTGGGCTGGCTGGGGTGGGCGTGGGAACCCCGGGGTTCCTTGGCATTTGCTGCTTCTTACTCTGTGTCCAGCTCTTAACAGGGGGCGAGGAGGAGGGGGGGATAAACACAGGGTGCAACCTCAGGTTTCTCACAGTCTGCCTAGAGTCACTTACAAAAAAAAAATAAAAATAAAAAGGTGAGAGCTGTGGTGGAGGAAGCACCCAGGGGAACTGGGAGCTGAAGTATAGTGGGTCGTCGTGGGGAAGGAAAGTGCATATAAGCAGGTGAAATCGAGGCTGGGGCATTTTATGGGCCAGGCAAAGAGGACATAGGAAAGGAGCAGCTAACAGCTTCTTAGAAGAGGGACATAGCCAAACTGGGTTTTGAAGCATGCATAGGAGTTCAGCAGGCAAACTAGGGAGTGGAGGATGTTCCAGGCAGAGGGCATAGCATGTGCAAAGGCCCAGGGGTTCCAGGGAACTGACGGCTTGGCAAACTACGTGCTACGCTTGTGTCTCTTGTTGGCCATTTAATGGATGAGGTGACCCTTGGTTTCTCTGTGGGCCCTGTAGCCAGTGTCACTGCTGCCTGAGCGCTTCCTTTCAGCATTCAGCAGCCAGCAGCCTTGGCCTCTTTTTCCAGGTTGGCCATGGCCCAGAGCCTTCCAATGAGTCTGTCATCATGGCCTGGACCCTCCCCAGGCCACCGGAGGTCCGATTCATCGGCTTCTCCACTGGCTGGGGCTCCATGGGTGAGTTCCGCATCTGGAAGAAGGTGGAGGTGGACGAGAGCTACAGTGAGGCCTTTACCCTGGGAGTCCCGCACAGCGCCATCCCTGGGTCAGAGCGGGCAGCAGCCTCTGTCATAGGTGCGTCTGCCCTGTTGCTGGCTTGGGGAGTATAGAGGCGAGAACTGAGGCCGAGGGGCAGGGTATCCGCCCCGGGCTTGGTCTCGCATCAGCCTGTGCTGGGAATCTGTGCCCCTGGGGCCTCACCTGACCAGCCACTTTGGTGCTTTCTCCATGCCGGGGCAGACCCTGAGATGACCCCAGCCCTGTCCTTGAGGAGTTCCCAGTCTGCCCACCCAAGCCCTGTGTGAAGCAACCCCAAGGGGCAGGTGGCAAATTCCATGAGGGCAGTGAGCATGGGGTGATGTGCAAGAGGACAGAAAGTGCGGGTGAAGTCAGCCGGGTGCAGGGCAGAAGGTGGGGGTCCTGGTGAGGGGGGCAAGTTTCCAGAACGTTTCCTGAGCAGGAGCGAGTGGCTGTGACGGGGGGTCTGGGGGGTGTGGGTGGTCTCCTGTAGCCCGGCTACAGGAGTGGAAAGTGGGGCCTCTGTGACGGATGTGGTGTTGGGTATTGGAAGGGTGGGAAGAGGGGAAGAGGCCAGGAAGGGCAGACAGTCCTCAATGCGGGGGTCTCAGGTCTCTCTCACACTGGAGAACAGAAGTCCTGGGGCCCAGAGAGGTTGGTGATTGTGGCCCAATCAGAAGAAGTGGGAGTTTATAATTTCTGAGTCAGGAGATGAAGTCAGAGATGGCCGTGGGGGTCAGTGGCCTGGGTAGGGGTGAAGGGAAGCCAGCAGATGGGCAGGGATGGAGAGGGGGTGAAGGCCAGGACCTGTGTGCCAGTGCCTTCAGCATAGTGGAATAGAAGGTGGAGAAGAAGCTGGAAAGCCCGGAGAAGGGTGATGAGAAAGTAGCCAGGCAGGCCCTGCCATGGATGGAGGCTGCAGGAGCAGTGGCAGCCTCAGTGGGGCAGGAGGAAAGGCCAAGGAAGGAAGGGAGGTGTGATCAGGAACAGCAGGAGTTCAGCCATGTGTGGTGCAGAGAGGCCAAGAAGAGGAAGACAGAGTGCTGAAGGGAGGAAAGCACAGGAGAAATCAAAAAGAAAAAAAAAAAAAACTTTAAAAGTATACCAACAATGTCATGTGTGTACAGAAACTTTTTTTAAAGATCTAAATACTTGTGGTTGAAGAGAAAATCACGTTTCCTATTGGAAGTTAGGAAAAAAATATTTAAAATGGAACCACAGTGACTGGATTGACCTGTCAACGTGTGGGATGCAACCAAAGTCGTACTTAGAGGAAAACGTATAGCTTTAAATGTACCCGTTTTAAAAGCCAAAAAGAAACGAGCAATCAGCATAATGAAAAGGTAGAGAGAGAGAACACCGAGTTGAGACTGAAGAGCAGAGAGGGAGGCGTGTGGGAGAGTTCCAGCAGGTGGTGGCCAAAGCCAGGGCACCCGGTGGGCCACGTGAGCACAGGGCATGGTCCAGTCCCAAAGGCAGCGCTGGCCGTCAGAGGGTGGGGAGCTGGTGTGAGGCCACAGGCCGCCCTGGGGAAAGCCGTCCTGAGTACAGCCAGGGCGCCAGTTGAGGCCAGCCTGCAGCCCAGCCCTGTTTTCCTTCCCACCAGGAGACGTCATGGGGCCGACCCTGAACCACCTCAGCAGCCTCCTGCGGCTGCCCTTCGGCTGTGGAGAGCAAAACATGATCCACTTTGCGCCCAACATCTTTGTCCTCAAGTATCTTCAGAAAACCCGGCAGCTCAGCCCGGAGGTGGAGCGGGAGACCACTGACTACCTGGTACAAGGTACTGGGGCCGGGTGACTGTGCGGAAGACACGGGGAGGGAGGCAGCCTATGTGCCCGGTGCAGCGGATGTGGAGGGACGGAAGGGAGTGGAAGAGGCCACTTCCAGGCCCCTGCCTGGTCACTGTCAGCAGGAGCCCCGTGTCTGCACCCATTAGGACAAGGCTCTGAATGCTGGGAATCAGCTATGGGGACAGGAGATGCACCTTTTAAAAAATGTAGATTTGGGGGGAGCGCCTGGGTGGCTGAGTCAGGTAAGCATCCTACTTTGGCTTAGGTCATGATCTCACAGTTTACAAGTTCAAGCCCCGCATCGGGCTCTGTGCTGACAGCTCAAAGCCTGGAGTCTGCTTTGGATTCTGTGTCTCCCTCTCTCTGCCCCTCCCCTGTTCACTCGCGCTCGCTTGCTCTCTCTCTCTCTCTCTCTCTCTCTCTCTCAAAAATAAGTAAACGTTAAAAAAAATTATAAAAATAGGGGCACTTGGGTGGCTCAGTTGGTTAAGCGTCCGACTTCGGCCCAGGTCACAATCTCAAGGTTCGTGGGTTCGGGTCCTGCGTCGGGCTCTGTGCTAACAGCTCAGAGCCTGGAGCCCACTTTGGATTCTGTGTCTCTGTCTCTCTCTGCCCCTCTCCCACTCATGCTTTGTCTCTCTCAATAATAAATAAACATTAAAAATAAAAAAAAAATAATAATATTAATAAAAATAAGAATGTTGGTTTTTTTTAACAGAGCAATATAATAGCAATATAACAAACATTAGAAAACAGATATAGGGGCGCCTGGGGGGGCTCAGTCGGTTGAGCGCCTGACTTCGGCTCAGGTCATGATCTCATGGTTCACGGGTTCAAGCTCCACGTTGGGCTCTGTGCTGACAGCTCAGAGCCTGGAGCCTGCTTATGATTCTGTGTTTCCCTCTCTCTCTGCTTCTCCCCTGCTCACATTCTGTCTGTCTCTCTTTCAAAACTAAATAAACTTAAATTTTTTTTTTTAATAAATAAGGTATAGTAAAAAATGAAAGGCACCTCGGTGGCTCAGTCGGTTAAGCCTCCGACTTCGGCTCAGGTCATGATCTTGCAGTTCGTAGGTTCGAGCCTGCATCGGCCTTTCTGCTGTCAGCGCGGAGCCTGCTTGGGATTCTCTGTCCCCCTCTGTCTCTGCCCTTCTCCTGCTCGCGCGCGCGCTCTCTCTCAAAAATAAGTAAACACTTAGAAGAAAAGAAACGAAACGTTCCCTGTAATCCCCATGTCAGTGTTGGCTCCGTATTTATGCTCCTGCCCTCCAGCAGCACAGGTTAGCGTCACCGCTCTTGGTGCCTTATAACGTGGCATCATACCGTGTACCCCAGCCACACGCTATGCGTGTGCAATTGGTCCACCGGGCTGTGCGGAGCCGTGGTCCATTCACCTGCATGGCTGCGTGGAGGGACCATGGGCGGTGTGTCTGATGACGGGCGCTAGAGAAATTCACATTCAGGGCTTTTACGGTCATGATGCCCCGAAGCATCCTGTCCGGGTGCTCGGTGAAAACATCTGAATATCTGTGGGGGCGGGAGGGGGGTGTCCAGAAGTAAAACTGCTGGGTCTCGGGACGTGTTCAGTTCATAATCATCTTCGAGGCTACGCCATTTGTCCATCATAATACATTTATGAACTACGACATGCTAAACTCCTCTCTTAGACACGTTGGGATTATTTCTCGAGTTTCCCCCCTAAACAATACAGCGTTGAATGTCTTCACAAAAAAACAACGCAGCACCGAATATCAGAAATGACATAGCGCTGAATGTCTTCTGTCGCCAGGAATCAGATCCTCAGAGTAGGGAACAGCCCTGTGTGTGGAGGGTAGGACCTCTGAGTGCCCTGACCTCAGCTTCCTCTTCACGTCTTGGCCCTGCAGGGAGGGGGACAAGGGAGACTGTAGCCTTGCCTCTGTCACGGGCACCTGCTGTGTGTTCTCAGGTAGGGCCTGTTCTCAGTGCCTTGGTTTCTTACCTATGTGTGTAGCAAGGGAGTTACGATCAGTTGATGCCAAGGTCCTGGGGCCTCCTGGGGTGTGCTTCTGGCCCTGGGCTGGAGGTGAAGGAGAGGAAGGAGAAGGTTTGACCCGTCTGTGAAGCTGGCATCCACAGCGGGCAGGTCCGTGCACTTCTATCCGTGCTGCCCCAAGTCACCTTCCCGGCCACCCCCAGACCAATGGTCCTCATTTCCCAGCTGAGCAAAGCGAGAGTCCTGGAAGCAGCCAGCCTGAGACCATTCAGGGGCGAGTGGTGGGGGCTTCTGAGATCCCAGGCTCTCCTGGATCAGCCAGCCAGGGCACTAGGTCCCTGCCAGGGTGAGATGGGAGCCCACGGCCACAACGTTGGAGGGTTCTGCTTTCAAGAAAGACTGGCATGTGCCCAGCCCAGATGATGCCAGGCCCCTCTCCGATGGGGAAACTGAGGCATGAGAGCGCCTTGATCCCTGAGGTGAGCCTGGGGTTCCTGCCTCCTGGCCTGTTAAGGTTCCCAGTGACTGTGCTTCTGGATGAGATCTCCAAAAGCAGTCCTGATGATCTAGAACCATCCGTCCTCAACGGGAAAAGGAAACAGCGAGATGTCATGATGAAAATGTACAACCCTTCGATGGAAAAATAAGGTGGGTTGCCATGGGCTGAAAATCTGGCCTGATAAGGGCTGACCAAAGACTGCTGGGAAGCCCAAGCCCGCTCAGTCTGTGGCTGGGGACACTCAGGTTGCTGAATCCATCCCGGCAAAGGGCCTTGAAGGCCACCCCTAGTCGTAACCAGCAGCGTGGACCTCTCTTGGACAGCCTGGCCCTGTGCCCTTCAGCCAGTTGGCATTTCAGACTCTACCGGTGTTCTGCACACTCGCTGGTGTTCGTTTCCTGGGCCCGCCTTCGCAAGTGCAGATGCTTCGCAGGCAGGGCGTTTTTTCCAAGTCGAAGGTTTCTGAGAGCCCTGCATCAAAGCAAGCCCACCAGCTCCGCTTTCCCGACAGCATTTGCCCACTCCGCGTCTCTGTGTCACATTTTGGTGATTCCTGCGATAACTTCGAACTTCCAGATTGTTGTTATATTGGCATTGCCGCGATCTTGTGCTAAAGCTTGAACGGAAGAGGAGTTGCTTCTAACGGATGAGGAAAGCAGGCTTCTTGAGCTGGAATCTGCTCCGGGTGAAGATGCCGTGAAGACTGTTGGAACGACGACACAGGGTTCAGAACGCCACAGGGGCAGAGTGGAGGGGGCGGCAGCAGCGGGATTTGAGGGGACGGACTCCGATTCCGAGAGAAGTCCCACCGTGGGTGAAATGCCACCAAAGAGCATCGCATGCTGCAGAGAAGTCGCTCGTGAAAGGAGGGCTCCTTCGATGCAGCAAACTTTACTACTGTCTTATTTAAGACATTGCCACAGCCACCCCAGCCGTGAGCGACCACCACCCCGATCAGTCAGCAGCCGTCACGTGGAGGCAGGACCCTCCACCAGCAAAAACATTTCAACTCGTGGAAGGCTCACATGACGGTTAGCATCTTTTTGGCCATGGTATTTTAAAGTTTTTCTTCTTTTTTAAATTTTTTAAAAATATATTTATTTTGAGAGAGAGCACACGCACACGTGCACAGCAGGGGAAGCGCAGAGGGGAGAGAGAATCCCAAGCAGGCCCCGCACGGTTGGCACGGAGGCCCATGTGGGGCCCGAACTCACGAACCGGGAGGTCAGGACCTGAGCCGAAACCAAGAGCTGGACGCTCAACTGACTCAGCCACCCAGGCGCCCCAGTATTTTTAAATTAAATAAACCAAGGCACGTACATTGTTATCTTAGACGTAATTCTGCCGCAGGCTTTGCGGACTATAGTGTAGCGTAACCATAACTCTAAACATAATGGAAAACCAAAAAAATTCATTTGACACGGTTTATTGCAAACGGGTCTGGAACCGAACCCGCAGTATTTCTGAGGGATGCCTGTACCACCCGCTGCGTGACTCAGAACAGGACTGGATTCACTCTCAGCTCCGGGGGCCAGAAGTCCAAAGTCAAGGCTCAACAGGGTTGGTTCTGTCTGGAGGCTCTGGGGGAGCCCGCCCTGTAGACACATCACCGTGCTCCCTGCTTCCGTCTTCACAGGACTTTTTCCTGCGTCTCTATTTCTGCCTCTCCTGTCTTCTAAGCACATCAGTCCCTGGATCTCGGTCCTCCCTTATTCCACGATGATCTCCTCTGGAGATCTTCCGCATAATTGAATCTGCAAAGACCCTTATTCCCCATAAGGTCCCATTTTGGTGTTCCAGGTGGCCATGAACTTGGGGGGGGGGGGTCACTGTCCATCCGGTATAGCGCTCCCTTCTGCTCTTTCCACCTCTGAGGGCGCAGCACCGTCCTTCCAGCGGGGAAGTTGCAAACCTTGCTGCTCTCCAGATCTTTCTTTCCTCCAGGACTCAGCGGCTCTGCCCACACTGTCTCCACCACCTGATCCGGGGCGGCCCATCGTCCTTGCCCGCCTGGACGGTGCCCACCTCCCGGTCTGCCTGCTTCCTCCCTGGACCCTACAGACCACCCACTGCCCATGTCCCCTTGCGTCCCAGCCCCGCTCACACCGCCCATGCTCCCCCCTGCTGCCCTGGCAGCAAGGCCAGACCCCCAGGGTGGCCCGAGTGGCCGCCTCCCCTCCCTCCCCTGCCCCCTTGCTCTTCTGTTCTCTGAGCACACCAAGCTCTTGTGGCATAGTGCCCACCCCCGGGGACAGAGGGTGCTGCCTCGAGATGGTGCACATCACCGACCACCCAGGCGTGATGGGTATGTGAACAGGGGTAACAAAGAGGTGATGTCAGGAAGCGAGAGGAATAGAGTGGAGGTTTCGGTCGCACCCGTGGAGTGGGGTTGTGCGTCTCCGGTTGTGGGTGGTGGGGCAGTTTCCAGGGCCTCGGCTGTGAGTGTGGGGCAGTTTTGGCCCCCCCGGATGGGAGTATTACATCATGTGGAGGTCCCACGGTAGGATGAGGCCCAGTCCCAGCGGCTCGCCAGGATGCCAACCCCTCCCTTTGCCCCGCAGGTTACCAGCGGCAGCTGACCTACAGGCACCGGGACGGCTCCTACAGCGCCTTCGGGGATCGGGACGCATCGGGGAGCATGTGGTGAGTCCCCACTCCGGAGGGTATGGCCGCGGGGTCTCTCCACCTCCCCCTCACCCCGGAACCACAGCCTCACGCGCAGCACAGCAGGGCCAGGACGCTCGGGGCCAGATCCCCGGGGTGGCCGGGGGGCCTGGCTGGGAATTGGAGACAGCCGTGGCCCCTGCTCCCCCAGGATTCAGAGGGCAGGATGTGGGCAGGTGTGCTGGGCCCCGGGTGCGGCGAGGGGGGCGCGGTTCTGCTGCTGTTGCCGCAGTGCCCCAGGCGGAGCCCCTGCCCTCCAGCCCTTTGGGAGCAGGTCCTGGGCGTTCTGGTCTCTTCAGAGCCCACTGGACCCAGAAATGGAGGTGACCCGGAGGAGGAAGGGGGTGGGCTGGGAGAGGCCATACCACCACCTGGAGGCTGAAGTCGGGGGAGTGTGTGACGATTCACGTCAACAGAGCCCGGAGCCACCACTTGAGTTTTTTTCTTTTTCTTTCCTTTTCCTTTTCCTTTTTTTTTTTTAGTTTTGGTAAAGTACACAAACAAAATTTATAATCTTCACCATCTTAAGCATCCAGTGCAGTGACATCGAGTACATTCACCCTCTCGTACAGTCGTTACTGTCCGTCTCCCCAGAACTCTTTTTGAAAAAACTTTTTTTTTTTTTTTTAATGTTTCTTTAATTTTGAGAGCGATAGAGAGACAGAGCACGAGCAGGGGAGGGGAAGAGAGACAGGGAGGCACAGAATCGGAAGCAGGCTCCAGGCTCCGAGCTGTCAGCACAGAGCCCGACGCGGGGCTCGAACCCACGAGCCGTGAGATCATGACCTGAGCCGAAGTCGGACGCTCAACCGACTGAGCCACCCAGACGCCCCTGAAAAAACTTTTTGTTAATGCTTATTTTTGAGAGAGAAAGAGTGTGAGTGGGGGAGGGGCAGAGAGAGAGAGAGAGAGAGAGACACAGAATCGGAAGAGGCTCCAGGCTCCGAGCTGTCAGCACAGAGCCCGACGCGGGGCTCAAACCCATGAACCATGAAATCATGACCTGAGCTGAAGTCAGATGCTTAACTGACTGAGCCCCCCAGGCACCCCGCGTTGTGCTTTTATGAGACTGCGAGTGTGTGCTCGAGATTCACGCGCGCTGAGCAGGTGTCAAAGTTTCTTTCCCTCTTAAGGCCGAGTAATAAATATCTGGCTGTGTGGATACGCCCGGTTTTGTTACTCTGTTCATCAGTCTGGACAGCTGGGGGGGGCTCCCATGGTGTCTAGGGCGACAGAGCTGCTGGGAACACGGGTGCACAAATAACCTCCTTGAGACCCCGCTTTCGTATTTGGGGATGTCCCCAGAAGTGGGACCGCCGGGTCGCATGGGAACACCACCTTCAGTCTGTCAGGGAACCACTGACCGTTTTCTTCTTCCTGTTTCTTTAGCAGCACACAGGGCTCCGGTCCCTCCACATTCTTGCCAACACTTGTTGGTTTGTGCCGTTTGGACGACAGCCCCCTGATGGGCGTGGCAGGGGGGAGCCGCTGGGTTTTGAGGAGCGGGGACTGCACCCCCGTCCTGAGTGGGGCGTTCTCCCGCCGACGGTTCTATCGCTCGTCCCTCTCGGCTCCTTGGTTTCCATCCAGTGTTTCTCCCGCGATTATTTTTCACCCCCTCATTCATCCCCCGGTCCCATCAACTAAGTCACTCGGGTGCACCGTGACAGAGCGGGGAGGGGTGTGGGGTGGGCAAGGCACAGGCCGCAAAGCCAGGGATGGGCAACTGTGACCCAGAGGTGGGCTGTGGGGAGGCCAGGCGGGGGTCTTGAGGGTCCCGAGAGCCCATCCCAGAGCGGGGGTGCCCAAGAGGCTTCCTCCGGGCAGAGGCACGTGGGCTGAGTATTGAGAGACAAGTGGGACCTCGTCCTGTGTAAACGGGAAGGGAAACGTGCCTGGACACGTAGCTGAGGCTAGTGGGTTGGCGGAACGTTACCAACTTCAAGCCACAGAAATCTGGCCGATAGGCAATTCTGAATGCCAGTTCATGCCACAGTGCTGGGGAGGCCACAGGGTTGGCCAGCCTGGCAGGCCCACAATGCATCGGGGCCCCGGGTCTTTCCTCGGGCCCCTGTGGGCTCTCTCAGCACAGTGGCTGCTCCCCTCATGGTGGCAAAATTGCAGCAGCTGCTCCCAGCATCACCGCATGTGCCCATTCTAAAGTCACTCTCAGGGCCAGGGACTGAAATGCCCCTAACTGTGGCTGGGTGGGGCCATAGGGGGTCTAAGCATCTAAGGCACCTGGCTGCAGGCTTCCAAGAAAGACTGGAGATCTCTCTGGAAGACTGGGGATCTCTCAGGGAGTGGCTGTGGAGGGGCAACAAGGAAGGTCTCCTGCATGTGGCAGGGGGAGGCAGGACTGGACCAGTTCCCGGGAAGGCCTTGAGTGCCAGACCCTGGTGCTGCAGGGAGGCGGGCCTCTGTCATTGGGCCCTGCTGGGTGCCCACACACTTCCCTGGAGTGCTCACAACAGCCCCCGAGAGGGCAAGCTGGACCCTCCTGTGTTATAGGGGAGGAAGCAGAGACTCGGGCAGTGCAGGGAGCATGCACGGTTCCTCGGGGTGCCCACGGGAGGTGACCTTTTCTGCACCACCGTCCCCGACCCATGGCCCTCCCAGCCCCTGCCTCATCCTGTTTTAGGCTCACGGCCTTTGTCCTGAAGTCCTTTGCCCAGGCACGAAGCTTCATCTTCATCGACCCGCAGGAGCTGGCGGCTGCCAAGGGCTGGATCATCCAGCAGCAGCGGGGGGATGGCTCCTTCCCGGCCGTGGGCAGGATCCTGAACAAGGACATCCAGGTGAGTGGCCTCTCCGCCTCCTTCTGGTGCCTTAGCCCTGCCCCCTCCCCCACTTCCCGGTGCTGTCTGTCTCGGGCCAGTAGGAGGTCAGGGGCTGTCCCCTCTGGCTCAGGGTGAGGCTCCAAAGTCCTCTTGCAGGGTGGGATCCACGGCACAGTCCCGTTGACGGCTTACGTGGTGGCTGCACTCCTGGAGACAGGCACTGCCTCGGAGGTGAGCACAGGGCGGCTGGGGGAGTGGGTGGGCAACGTCCCCCCCACAGGCCAGGCTGGCCGTCCTCTGGCAGGCTTTATTTCTTCCTTGATGCCCTCCTTCCACTCTTTTTTCATGCTTTCCTGTGGTCCCAGGATGCTCACCTTCTTGTAGCCCGGGCAGAGGATTGAGAGGGTCCTGTGACAGTCGTGGGGTGGGGGTGTGTGGAGGTGCTGTATCCTGAGTACGAGACGTCCCAGGACTATCTGACACCCCGGGACCCTGTTTGGGGCTACATCACATTCCTGGCTAGTGACCCATGGGCTCACTTCCGGGAGTCCTGTACAAAAATTTGTGAAATTTTTTGGGGGGAAGGGTCTAGAACCTCCATTTACAGTGGGTACTGGAGCCAGTCAAGGTTTAGTTGTCCCAAGGGACTGGAGGGCCATTGTTGCTTCTGTGAAGCGGGGTGCATATAACATGTTCCCTACGGTGAGGGCGTCTCTGGTGGACCCCAATCCTGGGAGTAGGGACCCCACCATTCCTAACATCTGTATAGGTTCTACATCCCCTGGTGACAAACTGCGAATTGTGGCTTTTCTCAGAATTCGTGGCCTCCCAATCCAGATTTAACCTCTGGGTCTAGGGTTTGCCGTGACCTAAGATCTTCTAGGTCCTGTGCACTTTGCCTGGAGGGCCCCTTGCCCCGTGTTAAAGGGCTGAATCGTGTCTCCCCGAAATGTATATCCTGAAATCCTAACCCCCTGTCTTAGCCAGCTCGGGCTACCGTAACAAAATACCACAGTCCAGGAGGCTTAAACCACAGACATTTACTTCTCATAGTTCTGGAAACTGGGAAACCCAAGTCAAGGTTCCGTTTGAGTCAGTTCTTGGTGAGGGCTCTCTTCCTGCCTGGTAGACAGCCACCTTCCTGCTGTGTCCACACATGGCCTTTCCTTGGTACGCACGTGTGGAGAGAGAGGGAGTTCTGGTGTCTCTTCCTTTTTGTGTAAGGACCCTAAGCCCATTGTGGGGGCTCCACCCTCAGAAGCTCAGCTAAACGTAATCACATCCCAAAGGCCCCGCCTCCTAACACCATCACATTGGGGTAGCGCTTCAACGTATTGTGGTGGGGGGCCCAGACAGCAACCCCATACCTCGGAATGTGATTAGGGCCTTTGAAGAGGTAAATCAAGTTAAAATGAGGCCGTCAGGATGGGTCCTAATCCAATATGACTGGCGTCCTCATACAAAGGGGGTTGGACACAGACACACACGCACAGGCAAGATGACGTGGAGACACAGGGAGAAGACAGCCGGCCGCAAGCCCAGGAGAGGCCTGGGACAGCCTCTTCCCTCAGTGGCCCACACCGTGACCTCAGACTTCCGGTCTCCAGATCTGTGACACCTTGTCTTTTTTTTTTACTGTTTAAGCCACCCACTTTGTGGCACTTTGTTACACAGCCATTGCAAACTCATACAGCCTGCCTCTAGGATGGCCAGCAGTCCTGAGGGAGTCCCAGGACCGGGGGCGGGGGCCGGTGAGTGCCTGCACCTCTGAGGCCGAGGGACCCCGGCCCCTCCGCATCCCCTGAGGCGGGCCCCTCCTGTCTTCTCTGGCTCTGCTCCTTCTTCCAGTTAAATGGACTTCCAGGTCATTCGGACCCTGTCACACGTTTAGAGCTGTGTCGCGTGTGTCTTCATTCACTCCGGACTCTGAAGGCCTCTGTGCCCTAGGCTGGATCGTGGCCCCTGGGTCGGGGTCCGGGCTCTGCTGTAGCAAGTACCACAAACTGGCTTCAGACAGCACGAGTTTATTCTCTCACAGTCCTGGAGGCCATACGTCTGAGGTCCAGGTATCAGCAAGGCTGTGCTCCTTCCGAAGGCTCTAAGGGAAGGTCCTTCTAGGCCTCTCCAGCTTCTGGAGGCCCCGGGCATTTCTAGTCTTGTGGCCGCGTCACTCCAGTGTCTGCCTCTGTCTCTGCCTGGCCCTGTGCCTGCGTCTCTGTGTCCTCCCCTATGGGGACATGGGTCCTAACTGCGGTGTGTCGAGGCCCCAGGAGGTACCTGGTATATCTCAACGCCCCGCATTAGGGGCGGTTTCCATACTTTGTCCTGATCGAAAGATGGAGAGCTTTGGGAGAGCATGCTTTCTGAGATCTTAACAATCTAAAGCAGAGATGTCTTTTTTTGAGAGAGAGAGAAAGCTGGAGTGGGAGAGGGGCAGAGACAGAGAATCCCAAGTGGGCCCCACACAGCACAGAGCCCAGTGCGGGGCTCGAACTCACAGAACCGGGAGATCGTGACCTGAGCCAAAATCAAGAGCCAGACGCTGAGCCAGCTGCACCAGCCAGGCGGCCTAAAAGCAGAGTTATCTTAACACCATGGCTCCATCGGTGCCCACGGGAACACCGTCGCTCATTTATTAAATTCACGAATGCTTCTAATCACTCATTTTTTCCATTTAACCAATATGCTTGGGCAGCTTCTCTGCATCAAGCGCCCGCTGGACAGCAGCCTCAGTTTCTGTCCTCCAGCGGCTCACATTAGGGCTGGGGGAGAAGCATGATCAGGGTTGGTGGGCTTCCTGGAGGAGGCAGCACTTGAAGTGAGGCCTGGAGGATGAAGTGGGCCTGGGCAGGGGTTCTTAAAAGCCAGCCTGGTGAAGGGGTGGGTGGGACAGGGTGGTCCGGGCTCTGCCTGATTCCCCCAGTACTTTTCTGGGTTGATACACTGTGCTCAGACCTCATTCGGAAGAAAGCTGGCACCAACAGAAAGGGATGGGGTTTTGAAAACCAGGTCCGCAGGCTGCGGGAGCCCTAGAAGGAGGCAGAATGAGAGTCTGGGAGCTCTCCCTAGGGGCGCCCTGGGAACCTGCGGGTGGGCAGGTGGGTGGGGGAACAGAGCAGCCTCGCAGGGCTCCACTCCCCACCCCATCCCGCAGGAGGAGAGGGGCGCCATTGCCAGAGCGAGGCACTTCCTGGAGTCCAGTGTGCCCTTGGCCGCCGACCCCTACAGCAGTGCCCTGACCACCTACGCGCTGACCCTGCTCCGCAGCCCAGCAGCCCCCGCAGCGCTGCGAAAACTCCGCAGCCTGGCCATCACGCAGAGTAGGTGGCTCCTGATCGCCACCCCAGAGGCCACCGTGGGGCCCGCCCACCGTGCATCTCCCTAAACGGTTCATGAACACACGCATGGAGCTAAGGAGGCACCCTTTGCTCAGTCCGTTTTGTTTGTTATTCGTTGTTGCATCTAGCGGCTCCATTTGATGAAGTGGCTTGAGCCCGTGTGTCATTTTTCTCCCTCGTGGAATAGGGGATAGCCCAGAGGGCAGTAGAGAACGCCCCAGGCTTCCTGGAGACCAACCCCCAGACAGGGTGCTGGGAGGCAGGGAGGGCCCCCCTGCCTTCCATCCCCGGGTGAACCTTGGGAAGGAAGCCGTTTCTGTCTGCAGGATGTTGGTCTCTCCACCCACAAAATGACTACTCACTGTGCTTGGGGAGCCCCAGTCGTGGAGACCTCTCAAACCAAGCCCCCTCCCGGCCCTCATCCCGCTACCCGCCCCCCACCTTCCCCAGCAGCTTTTCTGCCCATGATGTCACCTGAGAAATGCTTTCATTGCTAAGAAGAAAAACAAACAAACATTAAGCAGAATTCTGAAACTACCCGATTGGATGACAGTGTCTATTTAGGACTAACTGCTTGAGATCTGGGGCAGGGAGCACGGATTTCTCTGTGGTCCGAGGGCCTTTTACATCACACACGAACTCAGAATCCTTGGAGCCTTACCAGGTAGCAAGCGGCTTCCTCGGTCCCGAGTGGGGATGGCTGGAGCCGCATCAGGGACCCGTCAGGAGGGAGGCCACCGATGTCTTCCAGGGGTACAGGAGAGACTGGGTCCGTCATGTAGTTGCAGATCTGAGACAGCCCCAAGGCCCTTCCTGTCCCAGCCATCTGCCCCTGGCACCCTACTCCCCTGGGGTCCACCCCCCACCCCCGCCACGTCTCTCCTCGAGACCCATATGCACTGACACTCACTGCGGGATGCCAGGCTGAACACTTAATTGGGTTGTGGCCCCTGACCTGTCCTGGCCCTGCAGATGGGGTCACCCACTGGAGCCTGACGGGTTCCCGGGACGTGGACAAGGATGCATTCCTGAGCTTCAGCGATGGGGTCTCTCAGTCAGGTACTGGCCCCCTGCTTTGGGTGCTGGGTGCTGGGTCCCACCATTGGAAGGGCCCCAGCCAGCCTTGTCCATCGCAGTGGTCTCCGCTGAGGTGGAAATGACGGCCTATGCCCTGCTGACCTACACCCTCCTGGGTGACGTGGCCACGGCCCTGCCCGTGGTGAAGTGGCTGTCCCAGCAGCGGAACGCGCTCGGGGGCTTCTCCTCTACTCAGGTGAGTTGAGCAGGGCCAAGAGGAAGGGGCTCAGGTCCCGGCGGGGTCGCTGAGGCCCAGGCTCAGGGCTCACAGTTCGCCAGGAAGCCACTACGTGCTTCAAGTCCCAAGGCGGCTCCTGGAGATGAGGAGTCCAAGAGAAGGCAGGGGGTGGGGCCTGAGGGACAGATGCACCCGGCTTTGGGACAGGGACCCAGCCTCTGCTTCTGTGGGGATGCCCACCTGTTATCAGGGCCCCCAGGCCATGGGTGTCTGTCTGCAGCAGAATCATTCTCCATTCCACCCACGTGGGTCTCCGGCCTTCAGAGACGGTGCATGGTGCCCCCCCGTTTGGGCCAGACCTCTGGGGATGGGGGCGGGGAGCAGGGAGGGACACTGCTGGCTGACCCATTCCTGGGGCTGACAGCACCTCCTGCTGTGTCCCCAGGACACTTGTGTGGCTCTGCAGGCCTTGGCAGACTATGCCATCTTGTCATATGCCGGCAGCGTCAACCTCACCGTCTCCCTGGCTTCTACCAACCTGGACTACCAGGAAACTTTCGAACTGCACGGGGCCAACCAGAAGCTTCTGCAGACCGCGGCGGTGTGTATTCCTGGACCAGGGTTTGGGGGGCAGTGCTGGCGGCCCCTCCCCCCTGCCTGCCACACCCCCTTGTGTGTCTGCAGAGGGTGTCACGGCGTCTTCTCTCTTCAGATCCCCAGCCTCCCCACGGGGCTGTTCGTGAGCGCCAAGGGCGAAGGCTGCTGCCTGATGCAGGTGGGGCTTCAGGGAGGGAGATGGGGCACTCGCTGGGGCTTCTGGAACCTGGGGACGCCCCGAGGGGCAGGCTGGGAGCTCCACGCTCAGTGGTGGGCCAGGCTGAGTGGGATGGATGTGTGTGGCTGAGAGAGACCCCAGGACAGACTGTCTGACCCCTGTCATGCAGCCCAGCCTGACCAAGGCAGGTGGCCATGCATTCTCTCGAGTGTGGGTCCCCCCCCCCACAAGAAAATCCATTTGCTCCTCAATCCGGTGGTCTCTGACCATACGCAGATGCCCTCCCCCGCGCCCAGGGTTTGCCCAGTGCTTCAAATCTGTTCTCCCTGCTGCTGTCGGAACCAGGATGTGCCCCCCTCCCCCGGACCCAGCCTGCCCCCTCTACAGCCGCTTGGTCACCAGGCCCTGGAATTTAGCTGCACTCTGGGCTGGGTCAGCCCAGCCTGCGGGCTCCGGCTGGTGGTCAGAGGGCAAGTCTGCCTGGAGACCCTGAAAACCTCAGCTTCCCCATGTCTAAAATGGGAGCCCAGACGACACAGCGGAGAGGTGGGAGAGGCCTGGAGGCCGTTGGACCTGGGCTTGACATGTGTGAAAATGGGGTGACGGTCATATCTGCACCCCCTTGGGCACTTGCAGGGCTAAACGAAGTAACAGTTGTCCCCACATCTGCCATTCATGCCACTTTTGTCATCGTTCTGGCCATGGCCCTGCCTCTCCCCTCCCCCAACCCCAGGTTCCCTAAGCTTCGGTCCTCCCACACCGCCCCCCCCCCCCCAGATTGATGTCACCTACAATGTGCCAGACCCGGTGGCCAAACCAGCCTTCCAGCTGCTCGTGAGCCTCCGGGAGCCCGAGGCTGAGCAGCGGCGGACCCCCGCTCCCGCCTCCTCGGCCGATGATGACGACCCAGCAGCCGACCAGCATCACCAGGAGTATCAGGTGACCCTGGAGGTGTGCACCAGGTAAGGCCACCTCCCCGCGGCCAACACTCCTGCCTGGGCCTCAGAGGAGGGCCGTATCAGAGGAAGACAGCTCCTCCCGGGCCCAGGGTGCTGAGCAGGTGCTCAGGGTTGGTGTTTTGCGTCAGTCTGAGCCTGCGGATTGTGATGCTATCAGCTGGCATGCCTGGGGCACGCACCTGCTCCCTACTACATTTCCCACTGCTGTGGCCGGACCAGCCCTTGTGGCTTTTGTTACAGTTGCAAGATACCCTCAGCAACAACTCTCAGGGAACTTTGAGGGACAAGATTCATGACTTATTGGTCCTGGAAGTTACACAGCATTCCTGGGGCCAGACAGCAAGGTCACAGGTACAGAGAGAAAAAGTATGCACCTGGGGCTCTGCCTTGACTGGGGTAGAGGGAGGGGATCTAAGGTTTTGCCAGTCCATTCTCATATTTTTTTTTTTTTAATTTTTTTTTCAACGTTTTTTATTTATTTTTGGGACAGAGAGAGACAGAGCATGAACGGGGGAGGGGCAGAGAGAGAGGGAGACACAGAATCGGAAACAGGCTCCAGGCTCCGAGCCATCAGCCCAGAGCCTGACGCGGGGCTCGAACTCACGGACCGCGAGATCGTGACCTGGCTGAAGTCGGACGCTTAACCGACTGCGCCACCCAGGCGCCCCTCATTCTCATATTTTTAATGTCTGTTGATTTATTTTGAGAGAGCACGCATGTGAACAAGTAGGGAAAGGGCAGAGAGAAAGCGAGGGGCGGAGGGAGAGGGAGAGAGAGAATCCCAAGCTGGCTCCGTGCTGTCAGAGCAGAGCCCGACGCGGGGCTCGAACTCACAACCGTGAGATCGTCCTAACCCGAGCCGAAATCAAGAGTCGGACACTTCAGCCCCGTCAGTCCACTCTTCTTTTGGCGAATTTAAAATTAAGGGTGGGAGTCAGGGAGCAGGAAGGGAAAAGCAGGTTAGTTGCCTCGGCTGCCCAGGGTTTTCTAAAAGGGGAACTTCCTGTGCGTGGGGCGCCTGCCTCCTTGTCTAGCTCTTGAATCTAGTAGCTGTGTCAAACAGCTGGCGGTGCGTTTATCTGAGATGGATATCTCTGACGTGGATGCTTTTGCAAGCAAATGCTTAATGTCAGGCACGTAACACTGCAGATGGCTTTTGAATGAGAGAAGGAAACAGAAGCTTCCGAATGGATGCAGCAGACCCCAGTGACAGGTGAGGCAGGTGGCCCAGGTGGGGACAGCTGTTTGTGGCCCCTGCCCGACTCACCAGAGCCTCAGGCCTCTCAGTTTCCTGAGGGTGACCCCAGGACCAGGTCACAGGGGTCCTCAGCGGGGGCACGGGCAGCTGCCTGCAGAGGATGCTCGTTGCCATGGTGACAATATGGGAGCCCAAAGGTGGATGGTTGCCATGGCATCCAAAGCCCACTGGGGCTGCCAAGGCCACTCTCCCATGACCCTCAATCTGCCATCAGCTGGGGTAGGGGGAGCAGGAAGCAGGCAGACTGGCCCAACTCTGGCCCCATTAGGCCTGCTGGGGACATGCCTGGGCTCCCATGGCCCTATGTAGCTGGGGACATCTCTGTTCCTCTCTCGGATGTATGTGTGCCATCCAGATATGGGCTTACTCAGGCCTCACCCCAACAGGAAGCCTCCCCATCCTCCCCAGGGGCTGCGGCCACCATGGCCCCTTGGGCCCAGAGTCTACCGGTTCCCCTCTGAATATCAGTCACCTTCCTTGTCACCAGCACGTGGCACTGGGAGGGCCTGACACGTAGCAGGCCCCAGAGGTCAATTGGGCCTACCCCATGTCACAGAAGGGGAAACTGAGGACAAGCACTGGGGAGTGACTGGGTATCCCCAGTCACCTGGGCTCCCATGGCCCCACGGAAACTGCTTCCTGTGCTGGGGACACAGCACGGGGTTCGGGGCAAGCACAACCCAGAGTCAGTAGACCTGGGTCAGGCCCAGAACCCTCGGCAGGGCCCTCTCCTTATGATCTTAGGGTCTCGACTGTGAAACGGGCTGACCAGTGACCTGTGTTTGTACAAATGGGCCACCCAGCCAGGCCTGGGGCGGGTTCGCCCAGGACTTCAGGCGTGGGGATTGTGGCGGGGGGCACAGAGGGGGCCACGAATTCCACCGTGGGGCTTGAGCTCGAGGGCCTGCATCTCTCCTCTCGTTGGAAGGTGGCTGCATGCGGGGTCCTCCAATATGGCTGTCCTGGACGTGCCCTTGCTCTCAGGCTTCCGGGTGGACATAGAGAGCCTAGAGCAGGTGAGGTGGTGCTGGAAGGCGGAAGCCGGGCGGGGTCTCTAGCTGGCCACCCTGACCAGGTTGCAAATTCCCAGCTCTTTTTTTTTTTTTTGGCCTCTCCGGGCAAAGTTGGTGCTTTTGGGCTGGTCACCTGCTGAGGGGCAGGTGGGGAGGGGTGGGATCCAGGTGGTGGAGGAGGGATTCAGCAAATATGGGTGTGTTTTAGGGACAACATGGGGTGCCGTAGGATACCCTCCGCCCTCGTTCTCCGGAGACCTACCACTACCCTCAAACTCAAGAGAGACGAGCCCCATGCCCCCTTTTGTGCGAGGGAGGCACAAAAATGGGGGTGCTGTCTTGCCCGAGGCCGGAGGAGGCCTGCAGTGTAGGGAGGATGGAGAAGGAAAGGCAGGGGGTGGGGGCGATCAGGGAGGCTGGGAAGAGGCAGGGTAAGGAGAAGGACCAGCACAGAAGCCTTGGTTTTATGGATCAAACACGAATTCCCAGGCTGGAGGGTGTTACATGTTGTAGATGAGGTAAAAGCAGGTGGCAGGGCCCAGCTGGGCACCTCGGGTTGCCCTGGGCTGGGGCTGGATCAAGGGAGGCTGCAGGAAGGGGAGGGAAGGCGGGAGCTCGGAGTACCTTCTCCTGGGTTCACGGGTCACACTGACCTCCATCCCCTGGGCCCGGTCCGTGGCGACTTGCCGGACAACCATAGGCAAGCCCCCCAGCCTCTGGGGCCTCGGCTTCCTTCCGGAACTGGCCCACCTCCCACTGAGCAGCGGAGGCCCCACGGAGACCGGGGAGGAAGCAAGCACTGGGGACAGGGGCTGGGTGGACCCTGACCTCTGGCTTCCTCGCCAGCTGCTCTCTGACAAGCATTTCACGCTGAAGAGGTACGAGGTGGCTGGACGCAGAGTCCTCTTCTACTTTGATGAGGTACCGGCAGTGGGGTGGGGGCGGGGCAGGGGTGGAGGCTCCGACCGCACCCCAATTAGCGAGGGCAGAGCTGTCCTGGCCCAGTGTGGTTCCTGCAGCCATCTCCTACCATGAGAAAGAAACGAGGGCAATAATAAATCCAGGCAGAGCTGGCACAGCTGGTGGCCTTGTGCCCCAGCCAGCTCAGCTCACGTTGGTGGGAAAAGTTGGGAGGGATGTGGAACGGTATTCAGGCATAGAAAGGAACGGAGCACGGGTGCATGTGGATGAACCTGGAAAACATACTGGATGGAAGAAGCCAGACACGAAAAGGCTTCGTAGTGTATGATCTCATGCGCATGAAATGTCCAGAACAGGTGAATCCATAGAGACAAAAAGCGGGTTAGCGGATGCCAGGGGCTAGGGGAGGGGAGAGTGAAAGACCGGCAGAGATGTTTTTCCAGGTAGGATGGAAGGACCCAGAGAATTGAGTGGAATCAGGTTCCTGTGTTTCACACACACCCCTGGGTACCCCCCCGCCCCCCACAAATCGGCCAGTTCTGGGCGCATGCTTTGAGGCAGAGCGGAGCCTAGTGGCCCCAGCCAGGCCTGAGCCCGTCCGCTAACCCCGCAGATCCCCAGCCGGTGCCTGACCTGCGTGCGGTTCCGGGCGCTCCGTGAACATGTAGTGGGCAGGACGTCCGCGCTGCCTGTCTCTGTGTACGACTACTACGAGCCTGGTAGGCCCGCGCCCGCCCGCGCCCCCAGCTCAGTTCCTCGCCTTGTCACCCATCATTTCGTCACTCTTTGCCTCCCGCGTCCCGCAGCCTTTGAAGCCACGCGTTTCTACAATGTCAGCGCGCGCAGTCCACTTGCCCAGGAGCTGTGCGCGGGGCCCGCGTGCAACGAGGTGGAGCGCGCCCCGGCTCAGGGCCCCGGTGAGTGCGCGGGGCCACTGCCACCCCGACCGTCCTTTTGGAGCTCAGATCAGAGCGGGGAAGGGGGTCTCCAGGCAGAGGGGGACCGCTTGGTAAAGGCAGGAGAAGAGGGCAAGGTCAAGGGTGAACATTGTGGGGGCGGGGCCGAGCAGAAGGTCGGTGGGCAGCGAGGAGGGGCGGGGCCGAGCGGGGTGCAGGTGAAGGCGGGAAGGGGCGGGGCCCGAATGGGGTGTGGGCGGTCAGCGGAAAGGGGCGGGGCCGAGCGGGGTGCAGATGAAAGTGGGAAGGGGCGGGGCCGAACGGGGTGTGGGCGGGCAGCGGAAAGGGGCGGGGCCGAGCGGGGTGTGGATGAAAGTGGGAAGGGGCGGGGCCGAACGGGGTGTGGGCGGGCAGCGGAAAGGGGCGGGGCCGAGCGGGGTGCGGATGAAAGTGGGAGGGGGCGGGGCCGAGCGGGGTGTGGGCGGTCAGCGGAAAGGGGCGGGGCCGAGCGGGGATGGAGGGCGCCCAAAGCAGAACCCGTACCTCTCTTCCTCCACAAAATAAAGGCGTAGCGACTGCAGGGCCCGGGCCATGAACTCAGAGAGTGGCCGCAGCAAAGTGTTGGGCGGGGCTGGAAGGGGTCCTTCAGGGCCTTTTTCTTTATTTTTCAAACATCTTGAAATGGGTTTAGATTGCTTCCGTTGATAAAATTTTGTTTTCGTAAGTAGTAAGCAAACACTTGAATGAAATTCTACCAAGTCAGGGCTCAGGGACTCCTAGTAACTGTCGGGCCCCAGGCCCCACCCGGTGGAAGGTAGTCCCTGCCCCCGGGGACTTTTCCCTCACTCCAGGCCCGGTGGGAAGCGCAGACTAGGTGGGGATTGGGGTCCCCCAGTCCCTGCCGACTTCTCCTCGCCCCCAGGCTGGTCCCCAGGCGAGCCGGGTCCTGCGGCTGCCCCGGAGGAGGGGGCGAAGATTACGCGCTGTGGCTGTCCCCGCGACTGTACCGCCCGCGGGGACCCTGTCTGCGGCTCTGATGGCATCGTCTACACCAGCGCCTGCCACCTGCAGGAGGCCGCCTGCCTAGGCCGCGCGAGATTGGAGCCCGCGCCCCCTGGCCACTGTGTCCTCGGTGAGGACCCACTCTGGATCCAGCCTCTGGGACCCCACCTCTCCCTGCATATAAATAGTGCATCACCCTATCTTTTTCATTACCTCCTCCTCCTCTCCATCACCTCCTCCTCCCCATCTCCACCTCCCCACTCCCCCCACCCCCTTGTAGCATCACTCTCTCCTCTTCCTTCCTTTTTTCTTCCGTTTCTCCCACCACTCCTTCCTGAATCTCACAGTCCTGGATTCTCTGTCCCTGATCCCCACAGCTTTCCCCACAACGGTGGTCCCTGCATCTCTCCTCCAGTCTCTGTCTCTCTGTCTTTGGACTCGAGACCATCACCCTCTGTTCCTCAGGCGTTGTGTCCTCCCCGCCCCCCGCCTCTGGTTCCGTGTATCTGGGTTTCTGGGTCTCCTCAATCTTGCTGAGTCTCTCCTCACTCCCACCCGAAGCTTGCGCCTTTCTGCATCTACCCATCTGTGATCTCTGTGTCCTCTTCCCCCACCCTTGTGACCTCCCACCTCCTGGCCCATATCTCTCCTCTGCAAGGTCTCTCTGGGCTGTCATCCAAACCCCTCCCCCCCCCGCCTCCAGTGCCTTCCTACTGACTGAGTGCCCCTTCCTTTCAGAGCAGCTGACACCAGCCTCTGCGTCATACAGTTATGACTATGACCCAGCCCCCCTGGACGCTGGGCGTGTGGCAGCTGCTCATGGCCATGAAGTGATAGACTTGGAGGGGGAGGCGGAGGACAGGTGAGAGCTGGACCCCCCCAACTCCCTCCCCTCACTTGCCCTGGACCTAGCGGGAAGGAGAGTGACTCATCGAGGGGTCCGCCTGCAGGTTTCCAGGAACGAAATGGGGGATCCGTTCTCTCCTGACCCCTCTCCCCACAGTCTACCCAATACACATTAGGGAATAGCCTGTATGAGCCTGGTGAGGCTGAGTCCTCCCAAGGACTGGACCCCAGGACAGGCCTGTCCATGAGGCCCACTGGGACTCTCTGTTAAAGAAAGAAATTATTCACGATGCTTGTTAAAGATGGGAATGGGGGGCACCGGGGTGGCTCAGTCGGTTAAGTGTCCGACTTCGGCTCAGGTCATGATCTCACCGTCAGTGAGTTCGAGCCCCGCGTCAGGCTCTGTGCTGACAGCTCCGAGCCTGGGGCCTGTTTCAGATCCTGTGTCTCCCTCTCTCTCTGACCCTCCCCCATTCATGCTGTGTCTCTCTCTGTCTCAAAAATAAAAAAAAAACATTAAAAAAAAAAAAAAAAGATGGGAAGGAAGATTTTATTCAAGGGAGAGAACTTGAATGTGAGATAGGTAGCGGGACGATGCAGGGGGGTCTTGCAGTGGAGAGGAAGACCGGACCCAGCTCTACAAGAAAAAGGGGATTTGTAGCCAAGGACCAGGATGGGGGGCAGTGGACGGAGAATTACGAACAGGAAACATCGGGATGAAGGGGGGATTCTGGCGGGACCCACCTAACAGTATTTCCGCTAAAGGCAGGCCCGGGTATCAGACTGCGCCCCAGGGGTGATGGGGAGGAAGAGGCCCATTAGATATCGAGAGTGATCAGATATGGGGGGTGGGGGAGGATTCCAGCTTAAGCTAACGTAGCAGGGTTCTTGCCACAATTGGACAGTGCTGAGATGAACACAGAAGCCCAGAAGTTGAGGCCCAGCTGAAAAAGAGTTTGGTCAGAGAATCTTCATCACTCCAGGGAAGGGAGGAGGAAGTGGGTGAGGCTGGGAAGGGGCGCTGGGCAGACTTCCTGGAGGAGGCGAATCTTTTGGTTCTAAGTTAACAGCAGGCTCCAGAGGTGTAAGCCACAGGTCGATTTTATCGGCTCAGCTATGTGCCAGCTCCCAGGGGTTGCTGAGCACCGTCAGGCCTGAGGCTGTGTCTGCCTGAGCCCCGGGTCTCTCCACTATACATCAGTGGCACTGGCTGGTTTCCACTCCCACTCAGCAAACCCAGTGGGAATGCTTGTCCTTGGGCACCCACCAAAGTCTGGGAGGCTCGGGGTGGGGGTGGGGAGCGTCATCCCACACCAGGCCCTGGGGCTTAGTCCGAGTGCATTTAATACAATCGTTGATAGGTCTGCTGGGCTTTTATGGCTGCTGTTTCAATACGTGTTCTGTTTTGTTCTCCACGTGCCTCCCTTTGGGTTTACTGAATATTTTTGGAGGCTTCCATTTGGATTCCGCTCTTCCTATTTTAGCATTCTTTTTTTTTTTTTTTAAATCTTTTTTGTTTATTTTTGAGAGGGAGAGAGAGAGAGAACGTGGGGTAGGGGCAGAGAGAGGGGGAGAAAGGCTCCATGGTGACACAGTGCAGAGCCCGATGCAGAGCTCGAACTCACAATCGGTGAGATCATGACCTGAGCCGAAATCCAGGTTCAGACACTTAACCGACTGAGGTGCTTAACCAGGCACCCCAGCATCACTTTTTACTCGTAGCTTCGGGAATTATCATACATCCTTAAATTTGTTTTTTTAATGTTTATTTTTGAGAGACAGAGAGAGGACAGAGCCGTAAGGGGGGAGGGGCAGAGAGGGAGACACAGAATCCCAAGCAGGCTCCAGGCTGCGAGCCATCAGCACAGAGCCCGACGCGGGGCTCGAACTCACAAACCGCGAGATCGTGACCTGAGCCGAAGTCGGACGCTTAACCGATTGAGCCTCCCAGGCGCCCCTAGCATTACTTTTTACTCGTAGCTCCGGGGATTACAATATACGTCCTTAAACTTTTCGGTTTACTTGGTGAGAGTTCCGGACTGCTTCACCAAAAACATAGCAACTTTGAAGCCATTTCTGTCCATGTGTGATCCTCACCCGCCCCTCATGTTGTAGTTGTCCTGTGCCTGGCTTTAAACTCTCCCAAGCATTGCCCACCCTTCCCTCCTGTATCTGCTAGCTGTCTCCAGTGCCCGCCCAGAGGTTGGCTTTTGTTTTTCTTTGGTTCGGGTGGGGGTGGGGGGGTGGGGGAGAGAGGTAGTTATTAAACTTCTAAATTTGAGGTAATCCTAGTTTCCCATGCGGTTGTCAGAGATAACACAGAGACCTCTCAGGTGCCCTTCACCCAGTCCCGCCTGCGGTGACATCCGGCAGATGAGTCTGAAGACAGTGTCATACCAGGAGATTGACGTCCATACCTCCTGTGTTCATAAGTCACCACTTTGGCAATTGAGCCTGTGCTATTTCCCCGCACATAGGTTTGTGTCATCACCCCCATAGTCGATACAGAGCAGCTTCCCTTTCATAGTGACGCCCACCTGGCCCCTGTCTGTAGTCTGTCGCTTCGGGGATGCTGTGTAAATGGAATCCTGTTGAGGTTGGCTTTTCTCACTCAGCAGAGTTCCCTTGCCATCCGCCCACGTTGCTGCGTGTAGCGGGAGTGAACAACCTGTCCCATCACCGTGACCCGGTGGGGGTGGACAGGGTCCTGAGGGGCCGGGCCAGACCATGGGCCCCCCAACCCCTCTCTAGGGACGATGCACCTGCCCCAGTGGGCAGAAGCGGCCAGGCTGAGCCGTGACGTGGAGGCAGGTTCTGCCAAGGGGACCTGGCAGCCCACGGTGTCTTTCTCTTTTTCTCTCTTCAGTCAGAGTGGCTTCTCTTCCTGACGCTCTGAGCAGGAGGACTTGATCTGGCTGCGTGCTATCACTGCCCGGTCGCTGGAAGGGGGCCACTGATGGGAGAGCTCCCGTGACTCTCTGGTGGGCTGGCGGACCCCACCCCAGGTGACCCCAGCCTCCGAATGAACCTGATAAACAGAACACAGAGACCTGCCTCCATGGATGACGGGCCTCCCCCCAGCCCTCCCTCAATCGGAGGGTCGGCCTCTATCCCCCCACCTCCTCAGCTGCACCTGGGGCTGGGTACCCTCCCTCCTCAGGCCAGAGCAGCTCATGCTCCCCCAGAGGAGACGCTCCTCGGAAGGACCCGTGGCCAAAGGCCTGTGTCGGAGGGGACACGATGACATTTAGCCCAAATCAGGGACACAAAAAACACCCATCCCCTCATCACCAACTTCGAAGTGAAACAGCCCGCCTTTCTCCGAAATCGCAAAGCTGTGGCCCTCTTTGGGGCACCTGGGCCGCTGAGCCCCTGGACCTAGACCCCAAATGGTCCCATAACTGTTACAGTCCCCACACACACCCCCTGTCTCACCCCAGGGGTCCCTGAATGTTCCGTCTTGACGGCCTGCCAGCCCCTGAGGGCAAGCCAATGGCTCTGACCGAGGCACCTTCAGCTTCCTGCCTCCAGGGCTAGGTCGACTTCTCATCTCGGGGCCTCACCACCGCCTACTCCCCCCACCCCCGGACTCCTGATCGTGGGGACTGCCCTCTCCCAGCTGCACGACCAGACCTGCCTTCCCTGGGGGACCCTCCCAACTGTCATCAGATTCCTCTTTGTAACCCGCAGGGGATGCCTTGTCTCTGTTTCCTCCCGCGCACTGTCTCCCCACCCCCTTGCGGTGGTATTTATTTCAGCCCACGCTGCTCATCTCTGACCCCCACCAGGGACAGCACAGAGACCCTGAGGGTGCTGCCTGGCCAGTGGGTCCCCGTCTTGCAGCACCGGCCACTTCCCCTGCCCGTTCCTCCCACTCCCAGCCTACAAGGGACGGTTCCTGGGCCCTGGGCCCCTTTCCCGGTGGAGGCAGCTGGTGTAATAAAAGCTCATTTCCAGAGTCACGGGCTTTGGCCTCCGGGGGGCAGCACTGAGGACTGGAGCCCCAGATCCCTAGTTCCCTAGTCGACGGGCCCAGCCTTTCAGAGCAGGATGGGGGAGGAACGTTTCAGACTCCTGCCCCCCAACCTAATGGTAGATTCCTGTGCATTTCTAAGACATTCTACCAGTGCAGAGAGGTCCCAGGTACCCTTCCGCAGCGCAGCATATTGGAAAATTCCTACGTCATCAACCAGGCTATTGACGTGGATGTGCTTCACTAATCTTACGCTTCCCCGGGTTCCTGTGCACGTGAATGTGTCCTGGGGCTGCCTGCCCTCTGGCTCATTCTTCCCCAGACCAGAGACAATATGGGCCCCGGTGGGGAGCCCCGGTTTGGCCCCCACTTCCCTCTGCCTTGGGGAGCTTGCTTACCCCCAGACGCAGTGCCCCGTGCTGCTCTCTGGGAGGCAATGGCCGTCCTTCCCCATGTGGTGCCCTCCTCTAAGTCTGTTCAGAACGGCTCAGGCCCGGGGCCAACAGCTGGGAGTGGGGGGGGTCACAGGGCTACAGCCCTCACCCCCCAGGCCCACACTATCCACCTTCCAGTCACCTGCGCATCTGATCCTGGAGTCGTGGGGGACATTAGCATCAAGAAGGGGTACTTTGGGGTAAAGGGAAGGGGCGCCATCTGGCAGCGACAGTAGGAGACTTGAGTCCTGTGGATCCTGAGGAGTGGAATGGGGGCCTCCACGGTGATTATTCAGGAGACCCCACCCCCAAACCCTGGAGCCCATGCCAGAGCTCGACCGGGGGCTTTTAGGAAGGAGGATTGCCCACCAGCCTCCTGGCGGGGGGGGGGGGGGGGGTCCCACAGCAGGTGCAGGACAGCATTGGCCTTGCCTCCTCGGCCCCACCTTGGACAAGGTGGCGGGGGGGGGGGGGGCTGGCCGGGCCTGGGAATATTCATTAAACCCCTGTATTCGTTTCCTGGGGTTGCTGTAGCCAAATACCACAAAACAGGTGACTTAAAACGGTAGAACTTTATTCTCTGACGGTTCCGGAGGCCAGAAGTTTGAGACGCGGGCGTGGCCAGGGTTGGCTTCTTCTGGGTTCTTCTGGGGGCTCCACGGGAGAGTGACTCAGGCTGCTGTCCCGGCCTCTGTGGCCTCTGTCGGTCGTGGGGCTCCTTGGCTGTGGCTACGTCCCCCCAGTGTCTGTCCTCGTGGTTGTATGGCCTTCTTCCCTGTGTGTATCTTTGCCCTCTTCTATTTATTTTCATTTTTTATTTTGATTTATTTGAGAGAGAGCAAGTGCGAGTGGGGGAGAGGGGCAGAGGGAGAGAGAGAGAAAGAGAGAATCTTGAGCAGGCTGCACACTCAGTGTAGAGCCTGACGCAGGGCTCCATCCCGTGACCCGGGGATCACGACCTGAGCCAAAATCGAGTCGGCCGCTCAGCCGACCGAGCCACCCAGGCACCCCCCCCACCCCGTCCCCTTCTTGCAAGGACACCAGGCCCACCAGATGACTATTTCCAAACAAGCTCACCTTCAGAGGTTCCCAGTGCGTGTGAACCGGGAGGGGCCCCCGGTTCGACCCCGTGCGCCCCCCCCCCATCTGACCCACCTTCCAAGGGGCCATCACACGAGCGAGGTGGACCGGGTGCCGGTGCCCGGGGTGTCCCCCTCCCTGGAGGCAGTCGAGGCGCCTGGAGCCCAGCAGAGCAGCCCCTCCCGCACCTTGTCCCTGAACTCGGCAGACACGTAGTAGTAGACGAAGGGGTCCACGCAGCTGTTGAGGGTGCTGAGCGCCAGGCTGGGCACGTAGGCGGCATACAGGTTCCCCCAGGCGTCCGGGCCGGGGTCCGAGTAGTGCAACAGCAGCAGCGCGTTGCTGGGCACGAAGAAGGCCACGGCCGAGGCCAGCACCAGCGCCGTCAGCCTCCGCGCGGGCCTGTAGCGCCGGCCGCCGGCCGCCAGCGTGCACAGCGTGGCCCCGTAGCTCAGCAGCATGGCCAGCACGGGCAGGAAGCAGCCGAGCACGGCCAGGCAGATGAAGACGGGCCGCCAGTAGGAGGCCTGAGCGCCCACGGGCAGCACGTCGTGGCACAGCACGCGGTCCGAGTGCGGCAGGCGGAAGGTCTGCCGCTGCAGCGCCAGGGGCAGCGCCACGGCGAAGGCCACCAGCCAGGCCACGGCGCAGAGCCCGGTGGCCAGGCGCCAGCCCCGCAGGGTGAGGGCCCGGAGCGGGTGCACCACGCCGAGGTAGCGGTCCAGGCTGATGGCGGCCAGCAGGAGCACGGAGCCGTACATGTGGCCGTACAGCCCGGCCGTGCTCAGGCGGCAGGCGGCCTCGCCGAAGGGCCAGTGCTGGTCCCGCAGGTGGTAGGCGACGCGCAGGGGCAGCGTGAAGGCCAGCAGGAGGTCGGCGACCGCCAGGTTCATCAGCAGCACGGTGGAGGGCAGCCGCGGCACCCGTGTGGCCAGCACCCACAGCGCCAGGCCGTTGGCGGGGAGCCCGACCAGCAGAGTCAGCCCGTAGAGAGCGGGCACCAGCCTCGTGGGCACCCAGCCCAGCAGCAGCGCCCGAGAGCCGTCCGGGACCTCCACCTCGTCGCTGCTGTTGGCCCAGGGCCGGCCGGGGAAGCTGCGCAGTTTGGGCGGGAGAGGGGTCCCCTCCCGGGGCCCGGGCGGGGGCCCCGGTGTGTCGGCTGCGGGGGGGAAGGGGACGAGAGGCGTTGAGAGTCTAACCGCCACCCCCACTCCCCACCGCCCGGCCGGTGGTGCGGCTCCCGAGGGGGCCGGAGTCCAGGCCCCGGCTCTCAGGAGCCCCCAGCTCGGTGGGTCAGAGCCGGACACAGACGCCCCCGGCCCCGTGTGGGCCCAGGGCTGGGCTGGAGGCCCCTCTCCACCCCCACCCGCCACCTATTTCCCCCTCATCGACTCTAGGCCTGCCCCCGGTCCCAAGACGGGGCCCACGGTCGCTCACCATCACCTGCCCCCGTGCTCCCCAACTCGTCGTAAGTGAGGTGGGTCTGAGTGCCATCTTCCAGGCTGAACCCCAGCACCAGGGGCCACAGCAGCAGAAGTAGGCACATGCTCCGAGACGACACCGGCTGCTCTGGGCTGCGGCCGGCTGAGCTCGGGCTTCCTGCCCAGCTGGACCCCCCCCACCCCCAGCTTCCTGAGTGCCAGTGGAGGAGTGGACAGGGCCTGGTGAGATAAACCAGCCCCTGCCCCCACAAGCCCACGGCAGGCTCCCGGCGTGGCCCGAGGAGTCCCGGTGGCTGGGGTCACTCAGTGATGCACAGGTGCCTCATGGGGTCCAGGTGCTGGGCCGGCGGGACGGGGGGGAGGAGGCTCCAGGCTGCAGTCCCCGCCCCCTCAGCACCCGTTGGGCCCAGAAAGCCTCTGTGGGCCAAGTGGCCGCTTCCCGCCGTCTAGTCACATCTGCAGCCACCGTTCCCACGACGGCCCTCTGGGTCGCATCCCCAGTTGAGGGCTCTTGGCCCTTCCTGAAGCGCCCCCACCCCTCACCTCCTGTCTGTGGCTGGCTGGCCCAGAGCCCTGCCTCCCCAGGTCAGAGGTCGGAGCAGGTGAGTGATTCTCCTCTCCTCCAAGCACCCCAAGTCCTCGGTGGGGGCTGCCCTGCTTGTTGCTGCCTCACTCACACCCCTGCACTGTCCCCTGGGCGGGCGGGCACCAAGTGAGGTGCGGAGAGGGGAAGGCACTCTGTGAGTCTGGGGTCTGCTGAGGGTGTCTGAGGGGGTCTTGGTCCTCAGCCTGGACCCACGATGCTGACCACGTGCTACCCTGGGGTGCCTGCTTCTGGGAGGTGCCCATCCCTGGCTCTCGAAGCCCCTTCTGCTCCCGTCCTGGCTCCACCTTCAGCCCGGGGCCCCTGAGGATGGTCGTGGCCATATCTGAGCCTGAGAGTGGTGGCCGGGCCAGCCCAGGAGAGAGGGCCCCCCAACCACCCCCACCCCGCTCTGGCCCCTCCACGTCCCTGCACGGAGATGGGGGCCCACTGTGCAGATGAAGATACTCAGAGGGGCTCAGAGGGGAGGGTAGTCCTCTCTTCTACACACAACCCCCCCCGCCCCCAGATGTCCCTCTAGGGAGAGGCCTCGACCATCGTGCCCTGGGGAGCTCCGCACTGGGGGTTCTTGACCTGTGTGGTCAGGGTCGGGCCACAGTGGCGGCAGGGGGGTGTGGTCTGAGAGCAGGGGGACCCTGAGGGGCGGTGGGGGTCAAGGGAGACGAACTAGGAGTGGGAGAAGGAGTGCGATGTGGCCGTGTTCTGGTGTGGCGAGCCTTAATCTAGCCACACACTTGAGGTCTCAGGGACCAACCAGGAAGTGACTGAGCAGTCTTGGACAGAGTCAGTGCAGCTGAGGGTGAGATGCTGAGGTCCCTGCCCCCAGCCCGGGGAGGGTTGGGGGGACCGAGGCCTGGAGAGTTCCCCCTGGGACAGGGTCTCAGCCAGGAGTCTCTTCCATTTCCAAGCTTTTCCCACCGGTACCGGTGACAAATTCAGCCCCATGCCTACGTCTCTTGGCAACTCATGACCCGTGTCACTCTCAGGGCGCAGGGAAACCCGGATGAGGACCCCCAGTGGCCCTGCAGGAGCAGAGCAGCGAGCCCGTATGGGGGGAGGCTGGGGGCTGGCAGCTGGGCGACTCTGGGGCAGGGCCGAGCCCCCAAGGGGGGAGGTTTGTGTCTGGACATTGAAGGCAGGCACACATGTGCAGGAAGCGAGTGGCCCTACGGGGTGTTCCCAGCAGCACGGAGGCGGGGAGGCCCATCACGGGAAAAACCTGGTGCCAGCAGAAGGGGGCAGACCCCCCCCCCACCCCCCGACACAGAAGGTGCAGGACCACCTACCACGGCGAGGCACTTTCTGGGTGGGGTTGGGGGGCGGGGCTGGGGCAGCTGCCTTTGGGGAGAAGGATTTGGGTGCCGACTTTCCCCCTTGTGCTTTTTTGTACTGTTGGAATCTTCTCTATCCTCTGTCCCTTTCCATAAAAACATTTTTGAACAATGTTCATTTTTGAGAGTGTGCACGAGTGGGGGAGGGGCAGAGAAAGCGGGGGGACAGAGGATCTGAAGCGGGCTCAGCGCTGACAGCGGAAAAACATTTTTAAAAAGGCGGAACAGCAGCTTGAAAAAGGAAGGAAAATCTGACCCAAGCTACGCTACCATGGGGGTGGACCTCGAGGACACTGTCACTCATGCCGAGTGAGATAAGCCAGGCACGAAAGCATAAATACTGCGTGATCCCACTGATAGGAGGTCCCTCAAGTGGTCAGATTCATAAAGACAGGAAGTAGGAGCGTGAGTGCCAGGGGCTGGGGGAGGAGGACGGGGAGCCAGTGGTTAATGGGGACAGAGTTCCATTTTGGAAGACGAAGGGTCCTGGAGATGGGTGGTGGGGCTGGTGGCCCAAAGCCCCTCAGCTGGACACGTACCATGGCTAACTTTTGTGCGTATTTTAAATACAATGAAAAACTGATTTAAAATGGTGGGGGGGGGGGCGGGGGGAAAGCAGTCAGATCCGAGTCGGCAGCTGGTCCTGGATTTCTTCAGCCTCCAGCCCCGCCTGGACCCCCAGGAGCCCCCAGAGCCTGTCCTGGCCAGGCTCACGGTCTCTAGTGGAAGCTGGAGGTCAGTGCATCTCCTGACCAGTTAAGAGATGCCTCGGGTCGTCCCAATACGACGCTTCTCGGGTACCATCTTTGTGCAGATTGTGATTTCTTTACGTTGTGCTTTGGAGGCAGGTGGGCGCCCACCTGAAAAGCAGCTTGCTTTTCAGAACAATCGGCCTCCTTCTCGGCCAGGACGTCAGGGGTAAAGTGCTGCTTAGACCTTGCAAAATAGCCAGTGAGACAAACACCTCATTAATGACAGAATAAATAAGAGAAGAAATGTTCACGAGGCCCCATGGGACCCCCGCCCCCCACCTCCCTAAGCATCACACGCCTGCTCCCTCCACCACTGCTCCCTCCACGACGACGACGCTGGGGAAGGGAGGGCAGCCTACGAGCCACTCCCCAGACGTGAAGGATTTAGGGAGGGGGGTGCAGGGTGGTTAGGACGCAGGGCTGGCTGTTCCTTACTGTGGCATAACCAGCTGCTGCGGACACAGTGGCTTGGAATAACGGGTCCTTCCGTGGGTGAGGAGTCCGGGCACGGTGGGCTGGTTCCCTGCCCAGGGCCCCACCAGGCTGCAGGCTAGGTAGGTGTCCCCAGGGTCGGGTCCGTCCACATCAGTACGGGTCGTGCCCCCTTCCCAACGGGGCCAGCAGAAGACCCTCTCCGCTTTCTCCTTCGGGAGCCTGATCACAGCCAGAGGCCCCTCCCACTCCTGGGGCCGGGTGCCCGGCCCGGAAGATGCCACGGCTTGCACCCCAGGACCTGCCCCCCCCTCCCCCCGTCAGGACGCCCCTCCCAGAGCTTCTGACCGGATGGCCGGTCTATGGGCACAGAGGGCCCTGGATTCTGGGCTCGAGGCAGGAGGAATCTGGGACAGTAACAAGCCTCGCTCACCCAACTCCCCGGGAGCCCTGGCTCTCTGGAGGGGGAGTCGTGCAGCACCAGGGGCGTTGATGTGTGTGGGGGGTACCCATGGGCAGAGGGGGCCCCTGGAAGGTACCAACGGCCACTCGGGGAGGCTGGGGACACCACCTGGGAGAGGACTGGTCAGGTGGGCAGCGCGGACTTAGCTCGGAACTGAGAGGTGAGGCCTGGCAGTGGGCACTGAGGGGGAGGGGAGGGGAAACACCCCTCGCTGGCTCGCCCGGCGGGTGGAGGAAGCTCAGCGCGAACACCACTGTCTTTAAATTAGGTTTCCCCCGCACCACGCTGAAGGCAACACCTCTCCTTTCTACGGACTACGAAAACTGAGTTGGGAACGAACTCTGAGTTCCAGAAAACTCAGGGCGGGGAGACACCCACGGAGTGGGGGCGGGGCGCAGATCAGGACCTTCCTGCGGAGGCGGTGTCGGGGAGGGTTCCGCACTTGGTGTTTGGGAACCACTGGAGCACAGGTGCAGACGCCCCCTGTGGGTTCGCTGACAAGAAATGACTGAGGGCGTCTCACAGATTTAGGTCAATATTTAATATTTAACTTTAATGTGCAAATAAATAGAAAAGGAAAACTACATTCAAAACAGCTGCAAAGGAAGTACAAGCCCCAGAAGAGAAATTCTTCAAAAACAGAAGAGACGCTCCCTAGAAGCATGCAGGGTGGGGCTCGGTGGGGTCTGGCCCGCACCCCAGGCCCACGCAGAGGCACGGAAGGGGCCGCGGGCTCCCGGGGAGGATGGCTGCCGAGAGGGTCTGGTTCAGGAATTCCTAAAGTTCCCTTCTTACAAAAAACAAGGATGTGGACAAAGTGCCTGGCACGCTCGAGCAAACACGGGCTGGGAGACCCTGGGCAGACACACCGGCCTTGGACTCGCCCAGGCCCCGAGTCAGAGGCTTTGCAAACCTTGAGTTCCACAGGTAACTTCTAGAAACACATCTCCACTTCCCAGAACGGCGGATTTGGCACAGCGCAGGTTTAGGGGGTGAGGGCTGCCGCCGGGCAGAAACGAGGCCGCAAGGAGACGGTTCCGGGCCCCCGTTGGTTGATCCCACTCTGATGGTGCCGGGAGCCCGGCCAGGGCTCCTCACGGTGCAAGGATTTTAAAGAGCTGGTCCCCAGCCCGAACCGCTCAGCATTCGCGGCCCAGAAGGCCTTGGACGCCTCTGCAGGACGGCTGCCTCAGCCCCTCGCGCCCACACCCTCTCCCGGAGGTGGCCGCAGGTAGGGCGGCAGCGTTAAGGGCACAACTGCAGAATTCCACGAGGGCTCTACTGCCCAAGAAACGGTGGGACGCGGCTGACTGCATAAGTTACAACCACTAAGAGAGCTTATGAATAAATACGTGTGTGCATATATATATTTCTAGAAGGGCCATCCTAGGTACACGACCGCACCCCAGGTGTGGGGCCACGTGAGCCCGGCGGGAGTTGCAGGCTGAGCCCCTCCTCTCAAGAGCCCGCAGTGTGGCCACCAGGACAACACAGGGTCTGGAGTCTCATTTTTTCCAGACTGGGTTCTTCCAGACAGTTCTGGTGCCGCCTGCCCACTCCGCATCTTGATGTCAAAGCAGGATCTCAACGGTTTGGCTGAAAGGGCCCTTCCTGGTCTCAGAGTGACCAAGGACCCCAAGCCTCAGCCGGGCCGAGCCCGTGCCCAAACTATCAGATGCAGGCATGGCCCAGCTTAGGAAGTTTCCAGAAGTTCTCAGAACCACTCAGGAAGGACATGCTTTTCAAGCAGGTCCGCCCAGGCCCAACTCCTTCGATGCTGGGGTCTCCTGAACGCCGACTCCCTCCCCCCCCCAACACGCCCAGCACGGTTCATCGCTGACTCTCCCAGACGGCCGTAGGGACAAAGGACCGGAGGTGCCCCCCCGCCCGGGGATTTGGCACGTGTGATGGAAGGCGGTCCAGCAGGTGCATCAGCGCAATCACTTGCTCCCTGGCCGGCGTGTCGATCTTCCCCCTTCCAGCAGGGACTGAGCCCCCAGAGTTCGGGTGCAGGAAGGGTTCGGGTTTGGCACAGAACGGGCCCCAAGGAAGCAGGGGAGCCAGAGGGACGGCAGCTCGGGGCCACGAGCTAGCACAACCCCGCCCTTCTCCGGAGCTCGTGGCCTGTAGCAGCAAGGCTGAGGGACGCTCGGCCCCCTCAGGTCGTTGATCAGAGTGCCCCCGAGGGACACCCGGGCCGAGGGAGTGGCCGCGCCGAGCCGCGGGGTCACGGCGCCCACGCAGCGAGTCAGGGGGAGGCGGGGCGGCGGCTGTACTGCACTCGGTAGCGGGTCACGGGCAGGCCGTGCACGTGCGCCGTCTCACACAGCGTCTTGCAGGGGACCATGTCCTCGTCCTCCTCGCCCATCAGCCAGTCCTGCACCAGGCCGGCCGCCTCCACCGTCACGTTGTCCTCCAGCCAGCGGCCGTGCCACTCCTCGAAGTGCCGGTGGTGCCGCAGCAGAACCAGGGGCTGCACCTGCGCGAGGAGGCGGGGAGGGCGGTCAGCCGCGGGCCGGGTCTCGGGGGCCCCGGCACCCCCCGGACGGCCACGGGCCGCGCCCCAGGGTCCCCGGCTGTGGGCGGGGGCGGAGGGGGCACCTGCTTGGCCCGGCAGAGGGTCCCGCGGCGGTACATGTAGTCCTCGGAGTTGACGATGAACATCATCTTGTGGGTGCTGAGCTTGAAGCGGCAGTCCACGTTGCAGGCGCTCTCCACCCCAACCAGCCGCTTCCAGGAGGTCTTGGCCTCGCCGCGCAGGGCGCGCACCTGCTCACACTGCCACCTGCGGAACTTCTTGAGGTTCCTGGAGGCGAGAGGAGGACGCGCAGGCTGGGAGCCCCTCACGACCCGCAGGCATCGGGAGACGCCGACCTCCCAGGAGTCGGAGAGAGGCAAACTGAAGCTCCGAAAGACACCCCCCCGGGCCCCGCCCCCCCCCCCCCTCCCCGAACCCTTCCGTGCGGTGAAAAGTAAAAGCCGGTCGGGCCCTGGTGCTGATGGCGGCGGGAGGGGCTGCCCGGGGCCCGCGGGAGGGAACCGCGTCCCGAGGGCCTCTCACCTCTGCAGGAACACGGGCTTCAGGAGGAAGCCCTCGGTGGGCGAGCTGGACGCCCCCTCGGTCCCCACGTACTGCTCCACGTACCGAGCCAGGTGCTGCGGGGAGAGGGAGGCGGGCCCGTGTCACTGGAGGCACAGACCTCTGTCACCGGACACCCGGAGCTCAGGGGCGCTCAGGGACTTCGTTCCCGCCCCGCAAAGCTTTAGGAGGAAGGCAGCTCCCGGGGAGCCTGACGCGTGACGGAAAGCGCCAGACGGCAGCTGTGGATAAAGCACTCGTGTAGAGCCAGGAATTAGACGCTCGTGGCATCTCACGCTTACATGGGTAAATCCCTGCCGGGTAATATCCCCGCCGTATCCGTCATGTGGCAAGCTCGCATGGGTGACGGGGCCCTCACGCAGAGGACAGGGGGGTCTGGGGAGCAGGAACGACATCAAGACACGAGCAGCAGGGCAAGGGGATGAGCAGGGGCCACAGGTCGGGGGTGGGCACGGCCTGCAGTGTCCAAGTGACCCTTTATCTGCTCCCACCCTGTGAGAGCCAGAGGCTCCTCCGGACTCAGGCCTTCTGGAGGCAACTTCTGGAAGGGGCCGGGTGTGCAGTCCCCACCCTGCGGGGAGGCCTGAAGCGTGCAGGGCGGGGTGCTGTGAGGATGCTTCCCCGCCCCCCCCCCCCCCCCCCGCCGGCCGTGGTGCTGGTGAAGGAGGCACCGCGTGCAGCTCGGAGCGTGGGCCCGGGGATCCAGCTCTCCGGCCCTCGTGCTTGGGAATGAAGGGTCACACGCCACGGGGTCTGAGCGAGCATGTGGGCCGCGGGCCCGAGGGGGACCTGCCACGGTGTCTGCAGCAAGTGGAAGAGCCAGGAGCAGGGTTTCTGGGGAGGGCCGGCTCCCGACGGCACGTGTGCTGACCATCCCCTCCGAGGCTTCCAAGGACAGCGTTCAGGCCGCATGGTGGGGCTTCTCCGGGCGGGCCTTCCGCAGCCTGTGCTCGGCCAGCGTGTGCACAGGGCTCGCGGGGGGTGGAGGTGGGGCCGCGGCTCTTACCTGGACCTCCACGGGGTCCTCCGTCTGGGCCTCCTCGGTGTCCAGAAGCTCGATGGTCATGACCACCTGCCCTGTGCGCTGCAGGAACATGACCTGGGGAAGGAAGGAGGGTGAACAGCCCGACGCCACGGAAGAGCCCAGAACGAGGCCTGCGAGGTCATCGGTGATGGCCTTCCGCAGCCTCCAGGGGCCGAACGGCAGAAGCGTGTGGGATCAGGCAGGCGGGCGGCCGAGCGAGGGCCCGGGGCCCAGCCCGGCTCTCGGGCCGCAGCGATGCGGCCCGTCCCCCCCTCCACCCCCCCCCCCCCCCCCCCCGCTGCGGTTGCCCTCCTCGCGGCCCCAGCCTCGCGTGAGCCCCTCACCTTGAAGCAGTTCTCGTCAGCCATGCACCGTTCGGCCTTCCACTGGTAGCTGGTCTCCCTGGAGGCACGGACACAGCGGGAGGACAGGTTCCCCCCCGCGGCGCCCCGCTTCTTCTCGTTCAGGTAGAGCTCCACTACCTTCAGACAGACGTCGTCACTCACGAGGTGGTGCAGCTGGCAGGGGGGGAGAGCCAGTGGGTGCCCGGCGCGCGTGCCCCCAGGAGCGGGGAGGGGTGCGGCTGGAACCCCAGCCCCCGCCTCACCCGGAGAGGACGCCGGCAAAGCACACGAGGTTGCGCGTGAAGGCCAGGGGCAGCCCGGCCCAGACCCACGAGCCCTGCCGGGGCACGAGAAACACACAGGAAAAAAACACACAAGAAAAGGTGCCAGAGTGGGGACGGTAATTAAAGGTGCCACAGTGGCGAGTCACGTCTCCCCGAGCGTTCCGCTATAAACACAATTAGTTCTGTGAACCGCTATAAACACACTTGAAACCTTGAGGTTTAGGAGAAGGTGGGTAAGGGACGCGGCCGGGCGGCAGGTCGGACCGCGCAGGTGAGCCGGGGCCTCAGGGCACCAGCTGCGGTCCGGACAGGCTGCTACAGGCTCGGGGTTCGGGAGTCTTCCCCACACGCTGCTTTGTTGAATAAAGACACCGTATGGACGCACGGAAGTCTCACACGATGCCTGTCACGTGACAAGTTCCCAGTGAACGTTGGCTGCTGGTAACCAAAATGGAGAGGAGTTCCACAGGAGACGTTTGTGGAAAGGATAATTAAACAAACAAACATTAATCAGAGTATCTGGTTTGGCCCAACCTCTAGGTGCTAAAGTCAAGGCTACTGTCCCCAGAGCTGTGGCCTGCCGGGGGCAGGCGGGACGCTCAGCCTGGGGACGCGCACCCAGCCCTGTAACATCCCTGGCATCCCTGTCGCCCAGAGCTGTGCACAGGGCCCTGGGTGCTTGCTTCCTCTACACGCGTCTACAGAGGTCACGACCAGAGAGAGAGCCAGGAAAGGACAAAGACCCAGCCCGGCACACAGAGGGAAACGGGGAGGTGGCCAAAACCAAAAGGGTTAGTTAGGGTCTCAGAGCACGGGTGTCTGTGGTGATGCATCCCAGCAGCCACCTAGAAGACGCAAAGCCCCCCGCTCATCAGTGGGGGAAAAGGTGGGCTCCACGGGGAAGGGCCAAACGGCACAGACAGGGCCCTCAAGCCAGGACATCTGCACGGCCACAGAGGGACGCAAAGGCCCCACCCCACGAACCTTCAGGGAAATGCAACATAAGCGTCAACAGTCACCACCGTTTGGCCCGCCCCAGGAAGGACTCTGTGCACCCCGGGCAGCCTGCCTGCGCCCCACCCTGGGCCAGGGGGAGTGGTGGAAATGAACAGATGGCAACTTCGAGGGTCTAAACAGGGGCTCATTCCCATCGTCCTTCCCAGGCAGAGGCGGAAGGGAGCTCAGGCATCTCGGCCGAGGAATGTCACAGAATCACACTGGCGGGGTGTGGCCAGATGCACACAGACACAAAGCTCAAAACCAGGGGCGTGGGTGCCTGCAGGTGTGTGTGTGTGTGGGGGGGGGGGTCGCGCTGAAAGGAGGCAGCGCTGGGGCTGTTCGTGACCACCCACTGAGCCGCACGCGTGGGATCTGGGCACGCTTCTGTGCGTGTTCTACTTTGGCGGGAAAGGAAATGCCGTTTCTAGCAACTGTATCTGGGCAGGAGAGTTGGGACGCTACTTTCCTCGGCTTCTCTGCGGCTTTACAGCAAACAGCCTTACTCGATAAATAGGAAACAAAGTCAGGATGAACGACAACTGTTCTGGTGTTAACTGAGCAGGACTAGCGTCCCAAGACCACATCTGACTCATCTGGGGTATTGCTGTGCATATTATTAGCATGACTGTTCTCTCTTGGTGACACTCAGCTCTGGGTGACTTTTGCTCTTACAAGCGATGCTAATAAATGTCCCCGATATTCTCCCTCCAGAAGTGGGCTACAATTTTTTTTTTTTAATTAACTGATTTTTTTAGAGTTTATCTATTTTGAGAGAGAGAAAGAGTGAGCAGGAGAGGGGCAGAGAGAGGGAGAGAGACAGAATCCCAGGAAGGTTCAAACCCACAAACCGTGGGGCGCCTGGGTGGCGCAGTCGGTTAAGCGTCCGACTTCAGCCAGGTCACGATCTCGCGGTCCATGAGTTCGAGCCCCGCGTCAGGCTCTGGGCTGATGGCTCAGAGCCTGGAGCCTGTTTCCGATTCTGTGTCTCCCTCTCTCTCTGCCCCTCCCCCGTTCATGCTCTGTCTCTCTGTCCCAAAAATAAATAAAAAAACGTTGAAAAAAAAAAAATTAAAAAAAAAAAAAAAAAAAACCCACAAACCGTGAGATCATGACCTGAGCCGATACCAAGGGTGGGACACTTAACTGGCTGCCCCTGCCCCCGCCCCCGCCGGTGTCCCTGGGCTATGGTTCTTTACGTGTTGCCAAATTACCTTTAAGAAAGGTCTGTCGGGCACCCGGGGGGCTCAGTCGGTTGAGTGTCCAACTTCAGCTCAGGTCATGATCTCACGGTCCGTGAGTTTGAGCCCCATGTCGGGCTCTGTGCTGACAGCTCGGAGCCTGGAGCCTGTTTCGGATTCTGTGTCTCCCTCTCTCTCTGTCCCTCCCCCCTCACGCTCTGTCTCTCTCTCAGAAATAAACAAACAAACAAAAAAGATCTGTCACCGAGGAGTCAAACGAATCCTTGTACACCGTGTTCACGGCACTGTTCACAATCGCCAAAAGGTGGCAACGAGCAAAGTGGCCACCCCCAGATGCGTGGACGGACGAGTACGGTCCATCCACACGACGGGAGGCAGCCACACGAGGAAGCGAAGCAATGACACACATCACAACGTGGCTGAACCTGGAAAACACCATACGGAGTTTGAGAGAAGCCAGACACAAAAGGCCACGGCGTGGGATTCCATTTACACGAAACGCCCAGAGCAGGCAGATCCGCAGGGACAGAAGGCAGACTGGCGGTGGCCAGGGACCGGGGGAGGGGCACGCGGTGGCCGCGCGACACGGTGAGCGCACTGAACACCACTGAACCGCATTTTGTGTTCCGTGAATTCCGCTCCGCTGAAGCTACAAAGGAGAGGTGCTGCTGCCCTCGGGCCGACCGCGCAGACTCTCCAGGAGGGGCCGCACCGTCCCTGTCGCCGCCTGCCCGCACCCGCTCACCTGCCTGGCGATGCTCTGCACCAGCTTGTCCATGGTGAAGCCCACGTAGGCGTGGATGGTGAACATCTCGCGCAGGGTGTCCTCGTACTGCGTGGGGTCGATGCTGCCCTCCAGCAGGCTCCGCACCATGTCCAGGAAGGCGGGGTAGTACTCCTCCAGCTCCACCTCGCCTGGGGGGCGCGGGGGCCGTGGTCACCGGGGGCCAGACACGCGTGGGGCCCTCGCCTCCGGCCACCGGCTCCCTAGCACCGGCCCGAGGTGCCGGGACGCGTCCGCTTGGCCGCCTGGCGCCCCGCCCCCCCCCCCCCCCCCCCCCCGCCCGGTGGCCGCCAGCACCCGCGTGCCACCCCGGGGACCCCGGAGCTTACTTGGCTGCTTCAGCCGCAGCTCCATGGCGGGGTCGCTGCCCTTCTCCCGGCGGCCCTCACACAGCACCTTCTCCCTCTCCTTCTCCGTCCGATACTCCAGCAGCTGCTTCTGCGCCTGGCGGTAGATCTTGAGCAGCCGGGAGCACAGGGTCTGGTGCAGGCGCAGGAAGAAGTACCAGTTGTTGTTGGCGAAGAAGAGGCTGTACACGTCGTCCAGAGGCTTGTGCCGCTGTGGCGCCCGCTCGGTGGCGGGCGCCTCGCCCGCGGCCCCCTTCTCCTCCGGGGGACGGCTCTGTGGCCCGGGCGCCGGCTTCTTCCGGTCACCAGGCTCCGCGCCCTGCCCCTGGGGGCTGCCCCGGCCCTCGTCGGCGGAGTCCTCGGACGCCCCCAGGTCCAGCTGCTGGGAGAAGAAGAGGCTGGGCACGAACTGGTGCACCAGCTGGTGGATGGTGCCCTGGTCCTCCTTCTGGATGGCCGGCTGCCGCTTCACGTAGTAGCTGATGAGGGCGGCGGCGTCCTCGAGGATCTGCCTGTCCTCGTACACGAAGATGAGGTGCGGCTCGCTGGAGGGGGCGCTACGGCCCTCCGAGTGCTGCTCCTGGTGCTGGGGCACAAGGGGGCCGTCAGGCAGGAAGTGACCAGCTGGGGTGTCTGAGATGGGGCACCCGGGGCCACCGGGCTCTAACGGCATCAGGCTCTGGTCTGGGTGCAGCCCACACCTCCTGCCTGCCCCGTCCCATGCAGCAGCCCGCTCCAACCACTGTCCTCTCTGGGTCCAGAGTGACTTGACCTATAGGAGTGCGGTCAGTCCTATCCCATCACTCTGGGCCTTGCTGCGCTGCTCATGACAGGACCCCAATCCCTGGCACGTGGTCCTATGGCACCCGCCCCACCCAGCCTCTTGCGTTGCTCAGGGGTGCTGAGCTCCTGCTGTGCGCAGGACCTTTGAACGTGCCCCTCTGCTCTTTTGCCCTGGAAAACCAAAGCCCTGGGCTCACTCCTTCCCTCAGTCTTTATCCAGCTAACGACTTTTCTTCCTGCAAACCTGAAGACGGTCACACTTTGTCCAGACTGCCTCGAGCTGCCTGCTGATGTCAGCCCCCAACGACGCGCTCTCCTGGGCAGCACCCAGCCCCAGCCCCAAGGCTGATGAACCCAGGCTCTCAGAAAAAGGGAGCCTGGGGGTGGCTTGAGTGGCTCAGTCAGTTAGGCATCCGACTCCGGCTCAGGTCATGATCGCGTGATTCATGGGTTCGAGCCCCACACCGGGATCTGTGCTGACAGCCCAGAGCCTGGAGCCTGCTTCGGATTCCGGGTCTCCCTCTCTCTCTGCCCCTCCCCCACAGGCGCACACACCCACTCTCTCTCTTAAAAATAAATAAAGATGTTAAAAAATAAAAAAAATTTAAAAAAAGGAAAAAGTGAGCACGGGTCCTCACGTATGGGTGAGCAGTCCAGGGTGTAGCACTGAAGGGGCTCCCTGAACCACCACAGAGCAAATGACCAACAGAAAACGGGTAGGCCCAGCACCGTGGCTTTCTGGGGTGGGCGCCCCATGTGTCCACCAGAGGTCAGGCTCCTTTAGTGACACTGAACTGTGCAGCAGCCCGAGCTCTCCTTCCCTCCGTGCTGGCGGGAGTCCTGGGAGCTGGCACACGGGTGGTGCGGACACTCAGCCCGTCTCCCGGCTCTGATGTGACCTCCTTCCTCCTGCTGCTTTTGGAGTCCCTCTCGCATCTGTGCCCCAGATGCCCTGGAAAATCTTTTTAACTCCTTTTCTCCGCACAAGCTCCACGTGTGGAATACAGAACTGGTCTCTACTAAGCCACAATGCAGCGAGGGGCCGACCTCCCTACACACGAAGGGCCCGCACATGCGGAGCCTGCCAGGCTGGTGGGCCAACCTCGGGTCCCACACAGAGCGCTGGGCTCCTTTTCCCTCAGCCCCCAGGGAAAGAGCGAAGGAACTCTGTGGTGACTGAGGTTCGTCTCACGTGTCACCTCGTCAATTCTCATTCTGATGATGAACCGTGGGCCCTGCTGGGGCGGGGGGGTGGGGGGGGGTGGTGGTGTTCTCAGGCCTTAAGGACCCACTCAAGGATCAGAGCAAGGACACCAGATGACCTGCAGGTGGGCCCTACAGGGCCAAGGTGGCCCAGGGGAGGCAGGCAGGACAGAAGGGGCTTCGATCACAGGCTCTCGCCAAGTCACTCACTCCCTGCACGAGTTTTTTTGATGCCTAAATCCTCAAAGCCTAGAGCTCAGCCCTGCCTCAGTTCTGAGGTGCAGGCCCCATGAGCCTGAATGTACCAAAGCTGGCAAAAAGGCACAGGCCAGCGGCTAGAGGCGGAGCACTAGGGCCCGGACTCCTGTGGCTGGCTTTGGCAAGTGGCCACCTCTCGTGCCTCAGTTTCCTCACTGCTAAGACCAGGAAGATAATGGTAATGCATCATAAAGTCTGTACAAATTCTATGGAACGTTCCTTCTTAGGGTCTACCTGTGCCTGGCACACAGCTGGCAGCAGAGAAAGGAAAGCCGCTGTTACCATTTGCCTGAAGGAAGGTCGAGCAAGGCCCAGTGGGTAAGGAAGGAGGGAAGGGGAGGGAAGGAGGGAAGGGGAGGGAAGGGGAGGGAAGGAGGGGAGGGGAGGGAAGGGGAGGGAAGGAGGAGAGGGGAGGGAAGGAGGGGAGGGGAGAGCCCTTTGCCAGCAATGGCAGAACCGCTACAATCCAACCCCCGCCCCGGACTAGCTCTAGGCTGAGTGCCACAGAAGCATCCATTCCAGCCCTACAAAGCCAGGGTGACGCTGGGGAAACAGAGGCACCGAGACCCAGCCACCTGCCTGAGACCGGAAGGGCCGGGAGCGGAGGGCCAGGACCACTTGCTGGCTCAGACCTGGGCAGAGGGCCTCACCTCGTCGTAGACACTCTCGATCTCGTTGAGCAAGCTCTTGGAGCGGAGGGCCTTGGTGTCGTTCTGTTTGAAGTTCACGGCCTGATGGTCCAGGGACTTGAGATATGCCTTCTCGTACTGCTCCCGCCAGATCTTGTTGAAGCCCTGCTGGGCCTCCCGCCACTCCTCCTCCTTGGCCTTCAGCCTGTGGGGTCAGAGGGGCTCAGCATGGGGACAACCAGGGGCACCCACCCGTCACCCCTGCGCGGGCAGCCTGGCAGCCACCCACAGATCCAGCCGGGTGCGTTCCTAACTCGGGACAGTCAGCCCCTGGCCTGGGCAGTGGGTTCTGTGCTGAACAAAAGAGGAAGGTGGGGAGCATGGGCTCTGTAGAAGCAATGTGGCTGCTTTTATGGTTTTTCAAATATCGCTGCCCCAGCACCTCCTCCCTGTCCTGGCCCATGGCCCTGACCACACTCTGGGTAGTTGCTAGGTTAACTACTGGGCTCTCTTGCTTGACTGCAAGCCCCAAGAGAAGGGGCTCTGTCAGCCTCGCTCAGCTCTGCAACCCCAGGGCTGAGCACAGCATCTGGCCAAGGGCAGCCATTTAATTAATACCTGTTCACCAGGTCAGAAAGTTTTCCAAAACGTACTAGTATGTAAAAGGCAAGCCCTGCCATAGGACAATCCTATTTGTGCTTTAAAATAGCTCCTTTTCTCGTTTTGATGATTATGTGCATGGTGGAAAGTTCTAGAAGGACACAATTATTCCCAGTTGTGCTTTTCTCTCAAGAGTAGAACGGGGAAATGAAGAAAAGGCTGGAAACCACAGTAAGCCAGCCTGGAACCCCCCCCCCCCCCCATCACACCGGGGACAAAGAGCACTAATGGGCTCCAGGGAACCTGCTTGCAGCAGGCGGGACAGCCAGAATCGGGAGGGCACCTTTTCAGGACGACAGGGACAGCAGTGACAGGGTTCTTCTTGAGGCTCTCGATGATCTCTGGAGCCTTGTCCCCATAAATACGGTGGATGGCACGGCGCTGGATCACCTCCGACGTGCCCCCCAGACAGTCATCCAGCCGGAACTTCTCCTGGTCCTCAGGCGCCATCCGGGAAAGCTTCTTCTGCACACTTTCCAACACACGGATCGTGGCCAGGTTGGTCTCCAGGACGACATCTAACTATGGAAAGGAAGGCAGGGGTGGGCTGTCGAGGGTGCGGGGGGCAGCGCAGCAAGGCCCCAGGGACAGGCGTGGGTCAGCAGAAGCGATGCTTGGACAGAACTAATAAACCTCCACGTCTCTGAGGGAGGATGACGAAAACCAGGAAGCGGCAGCGCTGACGCGGCTCCAGGGGCGCGGAGCACGCACAGTGGGTCACGTGGCTGGGGCGCGACCCGGCAATGGTGAGAGCCAGGTGCTCACAGAACAGGACTCGTGGGCCTCTTACCACCGCGTGAACATCCCGCGGCTAGAACACGGGTGGACCCGTGAGAAGAGGGAAACAGTTCCCAGGCTGACCCACTTCGGGGGCATCACAGGCAATAAAAAGGAAGGACTCACTGCGTACGCAGCCCCCCCGCATGACTCTCCGGGGCACGTGCTGACGGGGAGCCAGTCCCCAAAGGTCACACCCTGGGTGATTCCCCTTAGGAAAAAGTGCCAGAGCTGGAAGCCAGGTCAGGGGTTGCCAGGGGTCAAGCACAGGGTGGGGGAAGGAGGCGGGTAGGGCCATAAAGAGCAGCGCGACAGATCGCGGCGGTGGGGGAGCAGCAGAGTACCTCAGCGGTGGCGGGGAATACGGGAACCTCCACGGGGGAGACCCCCACCCGGAGCTAAACACACGTGCCCACATACGCGTGTGCACACACACAAATACAAGTTCAACGGTGGGGATGGGAATGAGGCCTCTGGGTGTGCCAGTGTCAACCTCCTGGCTGTGACGCTGTGACAGAGATTTTACAAGCGGCGACCACTGGGAGGAGGGTACCCGGATCGCTTGCTGCACGTAAATACACAACGATCTCAACAAGCATTTCAATGAAAAAAATTAGAGTTAATTAATTAAATTCAAATACGCATATATTTAAAATGAAAAGGAACGGTACCATTTCCTAACCAGCGGGAAGGCCGACGGGGCAGAAAAAGGACACTTTCAGGTGCTGCCCCCTGCTGGAAAGCGCTGGAATCCCTGCTACTTGGAAGGAGGGTGGGGAGGATCACCAAGGACGCCTCCCAGGGTGGAGAGGGAGGAGGACAGACTAAAGCGCAGCTGGGGAGGAAGGCGCCACCCCGCGCCTCCCTGACCCCGGCCAGGACCCAAGGGTGCCAGCACACACACCTCGAAACGCTCGTCCTCACAGCGGTGCAGCTGCTCCTCGTAGGGGGTCTTCTTGGAACTGACGAAAGTGGAGTCCTCTGACCAGGAGGGGAAGGAGACCCAGGTGTCATTCAGCACCTGCACGGAGAGGAAACGCTGTGTGCCCAGTGCGGCAGGCCTCGGCGGCCAGGACGGTTTACTACGTCGTCCAGGGTAAAAGATAATGGAGACGAGAAATGGAATCCTAATTTCACAGGAAACCACTTTATCATACAAATGGCAACATTAATTTGAAAGTGATTTTAAGAGAAAACGTGACTTTGGTCAAGTAAACAAATCGTATTATTGCAGGGGTTGGCAAATGTTCTCTGTAACGGGCCAGATACTAAACGTTTTAGGTTTGGCAGGCCATCCCGCCTGTCAGGACCATTCAACTCTGCCTCTGTCCTGCTAATGGCAGTCACAGGCGCTATGTAAATGAACGGGCATGTCTGTGTGCCAACAAAACTATTTACAAACACCGGCATGGGCCGGATTTTAGTTTACTGACTCCTGGGCTACATATCCTGAAATCCAGCAAGCACTCTTGAATTATGGAAACAGAGGAACACTCTTGTCTACTAACCCTGAAAAAGTACTCAATGGTCAAGCTAAATGGAACATACCAAGCACAGCGAACCTGGGACAGAGCAGGCTGACGGCAGAAAGAAACGTTAAGTCTAAACGACAGAAGAACATGCCAAAGCCTATGCCAGCATCGTCTGTTCCACGGCGGCCAAAACTACCAGCAGAAGAAACCATCCTCTCAGTGCAGGCACTTTGGCCACACCCCGGCACCATCCATCATTCAGTATTTAGGGGGTCAACACTCAGTTCTTTTCTGTAAAGCATGGGGGTGATGGGTGTTACTGTGGCACTACCTCCTTGCAGATGGCCGTCCTCCCACTGCACTTGGGCTGCTGGTAGGTTTTGGGGAGCGCTCGGTAGCTGGATCCAATGCGTTTGCAAGACGCGTAGTCAATTTCCCGGCTGATTCCATCCCCGGATCTGTCGCTCATGGGCGGGGCGAATGACAGCTCCTTTACCCCCAGGAAGGACTTGAACTGTGCAAAGAGTTCTGGAAATTTCCTTCAGAAATAAAGACAAAGAGTAAGTTGGATTCCGGGGGGTGGGGGGGTGCGGGTGCTTTCTGAGAGGGACCTGGAGATTTCAGAATGGCTTCGTGTAGACTGCTGAAGGTGGTCAGAGAGGAGTGGCGAGAGGCGGAACCAAGCACCAGATGTGTGCAATGCCCTCAAATGGTGAGTAAATCTCCCTCCCACCCCTTTGTCATCAGCCAGGTCCCGCCACTAACAGGAGAGCCTTGAAACATGCTGGAATAGACAACTTAGACTGGCAGAAGCTGGGGTTAGTGATGTTCTTTAAATTGTATTTATTTGAAAGAGAGCGAGAGAGAGAGAGAGCACGCCCGCACGTGCACGGGGGAAGGGGCAGAGAGGGAGAGAATCTCCACACTGAGTGCGGAGCCCCACATGGGGCTCAATCTCACAAACCATGAGATCGTGACCTGAGCCAAAATCAAGAGTCGGATGCTTATCCCACTGAGCCACCCAGGCACCTCAGTGATGGTCTTTAACCGGAAGAGTTTGGGCATCAGGCCCGGGGTTGGTGAACTATTGGCAAGCTATCTGTGCCCGTCCTTGCAAATAAAGTTTTATTGGTACATCGTTGTGTCCATTGCTTAGTATGGTCTGTGGCTGCTTTTGCACAATGCCAGAGTTCCGTAGTGCCACCCTTGGCCCCAGACAGATAAAAGTCCGCCAACCCCTGCTCCAGAGCCTTCCTCCCTGAGGGAGAAGCCTCCCCTAGGGCAATCCCTCCCAGGAAAGGATCCCTCCGCAGACAAGTTCACGTGAGTCGTAACGTAATGGCTGTGCAATGGGAAGATCTGAACACAACTGGCCCCCAACGTCACCTGGATCTGTGATTAAATGAGTATGAAATCCTACCAAAAGGATAGTTACTTTGACAGGTGGCATGGTGACCTGCCTTCCGGCAGCTTCCTTCCTTCGTGACCCATGCCCTCCTCTCCTGAGACGGCCGTCCACTGTGCCCCAGCTGTAAGGACCCCATGCCAACTCAGCTCACAAAGAAAACACACAAGCGAATGGCAACACAGGGATGGAAAACATCCACAAAACCAGTGCAGAGGACAACGGAGGCTGCAGTCGGCATGAGCAGAAACTACGAATGCTCGGAAGGGGAAACGGTCACTCCGGCACACCCCACTCCGGCCCCGACTAAGGCTGTGCCATCACCAGGTGGCAGATCTCTGGGCCCCTGAGCATGGCTGCCTGTGGGTGTGCAAACCCACACCGAGGCTCACAACGCAAGACAGGCCTTTTCGAGGTGAATGCTCGCCCAGCTGGGCCTCACATCAAGGCGAGCAGTCAGAGAGGCCTGCTGCCCCCACACCGCTCTCGGGGAACAGCGGACCCCGACCCAACGCTGCCCACCGGCTCAGTACCTCAAATTTTGAGTTCCTTCATTCTTCTCCCTTAATCCCGCCGACAACTGCAGGAGGTAGGTTTGGCCATTTGGCGAACAAAGAAACTCTCACTCCGCTGGTAGGAAGCAGAGGCCCACTTCGGACTGCGGGCTGGTGACGTGCCCGGGTGGGCAGGCCAAGGCCACGTGCGGCATTCCCCGCCCCGCACAGGCCTCCACGGGCCCCTAGCTCATCACGGCACTTCATCTTTCCAACAACAGCGCCCACTTCCCGGCCAGGAACCAGGCTCAAAGCACTGGATTCTGAGCTCACAGACACGCTTCCGTGGGAGTGAGCAGGCAGTCCAAGTCCATATAAAAAGCCAGGCACGGTATGGCCGAAGTGGTGTATGTAACCACACCACCCTGCTCTGGGCCGTTTTTCAAAGTGTTACCACAGCTTTACCAGCCTGGGAAAGTTAACCCCAGCAAATGGGTCACCCTGACGTGGGTACCCTCTCTCAGAATCACCAAGGAAGCACCTCCTGACGACCCTAACTTGACCTTTGGGTATCCCAACCTACGGAGCCATGATCTCAGCACCGATTACAGAAAGAAACTGGAGACCAATGTCCGTTACAGACCCTGCTGAGAAAACCACAGTACATACAAATAAGGGAACATTATGCAGTCGCTAAAAATGATCATGTATGCTCACGTCTGACACTGACCGCTGACACTGGCCAAGAAATACTGAATTAAAAAAAAAAAAAGGGTGCTGTAGCCCAGCCTGACAGTATGATGCTACTTATGGGAAACAACGGCCACGCTCATAACCAGAGGGCAGAGCATGAATGAAGGGCCAGCTGCCGGGCTGGCCCACCCCAGACCCATCAGTCACCACGGCAAAGCTCTCTCTGAGGAGCTGGTCTCTGGGGAAAGTGAGAGGTATTCATTCTGGGCCTCAGCTTCTCCATCTTTAAAATATACAGAAACACATCTAACGTGTCAGTGAGTCCATTTGATGCTTAAAAAGAAAAAAAAGAATTGGTCCCTAACTGGTCCCGATGAGACAAGAATGTGACTCATCACCCAGACACCACAATAAAGGGAGAAATCAAGCATCTACCCTGGGTCGCCAAAAGGTGGGAAATACTGTCGAGATTTTCTCTCTTGCAACCCCCAGCGAACATATAAATAAATGAATGAACCATAAAAAGAACTCGGACACCACCGCCTCCGGACAGACAGAGGGACATGGGGGATGGGGCCGTGAAGTTGCAGGTGGCAAAACCCACCCAAGGGGTGGGGGCGCCAACACCGAAACAGTAAGGACAAAAGGGGGAGGGACTCGCAGGACGAATCAGGAGACCAAACCCAGACAAAGGGGCAAGACTGAGCCGTGTGCTTGGTGGTTCCCGTGCCATCCGTACCGTAGGGAGGTGCTCACTCCCCAGTGATGCTTTTGAAGGGGCAGAGAGCATGATGGGATGGCACATGGAGGGGCTCCTGGGGGCCGGCCCAGGCCCACTTGTATCCTGGGTGGTGGGCACAAGAGGCTTTGCCTAAAAATGATTCATGACTCATGGAGTCCTCCTTCACATGGTTTCCTGGATCTGTGCTTTAAGTTTATACACTTTTTTAAAAATTAAAAACATTTTTTCGGGGCACCTGGGTGGCTCAGTCGGTTGAGCGTCCGACTTCAGCTCAGGTCATGATCTCTTGGTCGTGAGTTCGAGCCCCACATTGGGCTCTGTGCTGACAGCTCAGAGCCTGGAGCCTGCTTGGGATCCTGTGTCTCCCTCTCTCTCTCTGCCCCTCCCTTGCTCATGCTCTGTCTCTGCCTCAATAAAAATTAAGAACATTTTTTAAATTCACAGTAAAGGGCTCAGGAGGCACCGGTCCCTGGGGACATCTTTAGCGCTAAGATACCGTGGGTCACGTATAACGTGCGCTCGCCATGCTCCAGACACGACTTCAAAGGTCTTACGTGTCCAGCCCACTTGGAGCGCTCCAAGACCATGCGGGACCTCTATAAATGGAGAACAGGCTCAGACTGGCTGGGACACTCGCCCGATGGGACAGAGCTGGTGAGGAGGCAAGAAAGCACACTGTGCACGAACGGGGCACATGCACTCACCTCCTAGAACATCTCTGCCCTCCAGCGGCTGCCCCCGCCCCAAGGGTCCGCCCACACCTGCAGCAGCGGGGGATGCTGGAAGCAGACCGCTGACCCGCTAACAGGGCTTCTCTCTGGACAGCCGGGAGGCTGGGTGGCCCTTTCATCCTTCTTCGAAATTTCTGATTGGTAGTTTTTAAAAGCACGTAGCAAGTGAATCTCTAGGGGATTTACGCTGGGCGATGAAAACCCAATCACCCGAAAGTTACCTACGGTATAATTCCATTTATACGCTTCTGTTGCGGAAGGTCTACAGGTGGAGCATAGGGTAGGGGTTGCCAGGGGGTTGGGGCCGAGACTGGGGTGGCGTGTAGGAGGGACACGGGTGAGGGTATCAGAGGTCAACACAAGCACCCCTGTGGGTCTGAAGCCACTCCGCATCTTGACCGCGGCGGACACACGAGGCTTCCCAGGTGACGGAGCTGTATCAACATGCACGCGCACATACACTAGAAACAGGAAACCCTGAAGAGATGGGTGGACTGGGCGAGAGTCAACATCCTGGTTGTCACGTGACCACAGATGCCGCCACGGGCGAACAGCGCCCAGGACCTGTGTTCTTTCCTCCGACTGCAGCTCCACCTACGACCTCTATGACCCTTGCGATTGAAAACCAAATTAAAAAAAGAAAAAAAGGCTTCACTCTTTCTCGAAAGCGATGACCAACGGCAGGGTGGACGGAGTTTCCAGAAACACACCCGCGTGGGAAGCCCCGGGAAGCGTCACTCACCCGAGAAACGGGCTGACGAGCTGGAGGAGCTCAGAGCCGGACACGAGCTCCTGGTTGAAGAGTGCGATGCAGCGAAGGAAGTTCTCGTAGACCTCCTGGCTCTTCAGCACCCTGCGAACCTGCGGGGAGAGGGGGTCAGGGGGCCCCGGAGGGCCAGGCCCCACCCTCACCCCTCCCCTCGCTCGGCTCAGACACCGCTCGGTGAGCGCAGAGTGACCAACACAGGCATGCTCTCGAGTGACGGCCGCGGGCCGCAGGGCAATGCTCTGTGTGCAACTGATAACGTGGCGTGGACAGTGCGTGCACGGGGCCATCTCGCTGGCTCCTGCCACCGACCCCGATGGGGGAACCACGGGACCATCCTTGCTTTAGGAAAGCCATACAGCTCAGGAGGGGCGGACGTGCGTCCTCAAGCCTGCTGGGGCTCCGAGCCCTGCTGCCTCCTGCCCGAACCCCCTCTGCTGTGGAAGCTGGGTGCCGGCCCCTTCTCCCAGGCCGGCCCCAGCAGCTCCCCACCCTCCCAGCTCCCTTCCCTGGGGCTCCCATCCTGCACGTCCGAGCTGGGGGAGGCCGGCCTCGACGGCTCACCTTGTCAAAGAAGGAGAACTCCTGCAGCGTGCCATACTTGCCCACGGCAGCGATGGACAGGTCTTTGGTACCTCGGAGTTTCATTTTCTTCTGTGGAGAGAAATCCCGTGCCGTGAAGGCTCCGTTCATCTTTGTCAGAGTTGCCACATCGGCAACATTGAGCTCTCCCGACAGCAACCGTCATGAGGTGCCGGGGGAGGTCTGCCCCGGACCCCTGTGGAGGAATTCTCAGGACCACCCACCTCAGCCTCTGTGGCCTGGCGAAGGGTGACGGTCACAACCGCCCTGCCCACAATCTGGGATCTAAATCTCGGCAGTTTAGGGCTTTCGACGAGAGGCGGGAGCATCACAAAACTGGAACGGCAAGGGAGACGTGCCCCTGGACACAGTATCAGAACCCTCTCCCCTGCCTGTTTTGTCCCGTGGGCTGTGATGGTGGGGGCAAGGGGACGGGAAGAGGACAGGATGATCCAATCTCTTGGATCAGCCCGGGGTTTAAAAAAAAAAAAAAAAAATTGTTTTTAATTTATTTTGAGAGAGAGCACGCATGTGGGGAAGGAACAGACAGAGAATCCCAAGCGGGCTCTGCGCAGTCAACGCGGAGCCCCACACGGGGCTCAAACCCACGAACCGTGAGATCCTGACCTGAGCCGAAATCAAGAGTTGGGCGCTTAACCGACTGAGCCACCCAGATGCCCCAAGAAGCTTGGGTTTTAAATCTCTGTGAAGACTTCTGTCTCTAAACTGGACTTAGACCAGAACTTAGCTGCACTCTTGAGGCGTTGCGGACCCTACAAAATCATCTCCCAATGCTGGGGATATGTCCAGAGGACACAGAAGCCAGCTTGAAGGGGCCCCACTGGCCATATCTGAGACAGTTTAGATGCCAAGATAAACAGTGAAAATCATGGGTTATAACTCAGGGTCCATGCTGGTATAGGTAACCTGATAAATGGGGATGAAGAAAAAGGCTCTTCCTTACAGTAGAAAGCCAACTAGTAAATGCACAAAATGTGACGGAATTAGAAAATCGCCATCACCGGTAATGAGTGCGACACGAGCTGGATCTCAGCCTCTCTCACCTCTCAGCGGGCTTCTTGTGCAGTGACCGACCTGCACAAGTGCACATGGTGGCCCTGCCTATGAAAGAGCCATTATGGCGAAAAGGAGCAGACTGAGCAGTACATCCTATTTCCACCGGAAAAGGTAACACTCCTCATACCAATCCTGTGAGCCAGGGGTAACAGGTAAACAGCCACCTTAGGAGTGAGCTGACATCCTAAGGTCCCACAGCTGATGAATTCCAGTCAGACCAGGGTCCATTCCCAGGGCCTGCTGCTCGGAGCCTCTGCATATTGCTCCCGAGGTCACCTATTCCCGAGGACCAGGCTGCCGGGTGCCCACATGTGTGGGTCACCTGTGTGCACAGCTGACGGTTACCTTGGCTGGTGCAGACACCGGACGGAGGAGCGAGGGCCGAGAGCGCTTTTTGCCGTGTTCCAGATTCTTCTCATGCTCACTCTTCTGGACGCTGTTCATTTCGCATGGTCCATTTCCTGTGAACTAAAAACACAAACACAGGAGGCGATTAGTGCTGGGCCCTTCGGGGCTGGCTCTTGGCGGGTCTGAATGCGTGGAACCACCTTTGGCTCGGCCCACGGCCCCAGTGAATGCCGCCTGCCACAGGCCAGGGGCCCCGTCTGCAGGCAAGACGACTCCAGCCTCGAGATGCTCACGTTTACTAGGGGAGAGACCGTGCACCCAAATCATCGTAATCTTAACATGGTGAAGGTGCAGGAAAGGCCAGGATGGATGAGGGTCCTGACAGGTGCAGGAGGGCACAGCAGGGAGACACCAGAGTTGGGCGCACCCAACAGACCACTGACAACGGGGATGTGACTGCATGTCTGAGTGCCCCATAGAAAGGAAGAGCATTTCAGGCGGGGACACTGGCACGCACCAGCCTCGGCAGTAAGAGGAAGCAGCTAGCGGCTACCAGGGCACCTTGGGGGGAGGGATGTGGGGGGCGGGGGCTTCCAGCCGAGTCTGTATTCTTCTCTACGAGTGAGAAAACACGTCTTGAGGAGAGTCAGCACGCAGCCAGGGGCTCGTCACCGGTCCTCCCAGGTCCTACGCTTCATAGACAGGGATGCTCCTCACAAGTGGGGTGTCTACAGGGTGTCAGCCATATTTACGAAAAATAGTTCCGGAAGAACGGTTCAGGATTTGCATCTATGTGCACGTGGCGGAGAGCGGAGCAGACGCTGGGGAGGCAGACAGGCCGCAAGGTTTTCTGCAAGATGCGTGCTGGGCCAGAGAGGCACCCCGCAGTCACCCCACTACGTCCCAGGTCCCGCCCCGCCACCGAACCTGGGACGTGGAGACACGACCTGAAGGGAGGAGTACTCTTGGCCCGAAGTGTGGGCTGGGTGAGCAAGGTGTGATGTAGCCAAACAAAATAGCCAGGAACTATCAGATACCAGTGAACTCTGTGTCCGTGTCCTCTATGTCCCTGCTGGGGACAGGTGTACCTGGTATATTCTTACATGAACAAGAAAAAAAAAAAATGTAGGGGCAGAATAAACAAGAGGATGTTTAGTTTTTATCGGCGAATAAACATTCGTTTGCACGTGTGTAGGAAACTTCTGGAAAGATAATGTAAGACATTTGCGAGTACGTACCTCTGAAGAGAATGACTTAGAAACTGAGACAGGGAAGGGGAAGTTCACTGATGTTCTAATTAATGCTTGGTTTTCTCACGAACACGTGTGATTTTTACCATAATAATTATACCGATCGTATTAAAGACCCATCATTTAATTATAGGCAAAACTTGGCCCTTAGGGGACTGATTACACTTCTCTGGAGAACAGTTTTCTAGAGATTCAAAGCTACTCGAAAGAACCATCTTCAACCGCTATTTCTTGTTGTAGATGCCTGAACAGGTGCAAGCACCGATTCCTAAAGGAGGCGGCCGGGTGACGCCGTGATGTGCCGAGCGGGACCAGGGGCCTGACAGGGAAACCCACCGTTCACCCAGCCAGGCTTCCCCAGCCAGAAGACAAGCTCAGTATTATCGAGTTTCTCTAATACTTCATTCAGACAGTTCTTACTTTTTAGTTATGTGTGCCCAACCACGAATGTGTGAGCCGGACGGACCCCCAAAGACACCTTGGCCAGGGGCTGACCTATTACCCATGCTGGGCCTGTTTTTGCAAACAAAGTTTTACTGGCACATAGCCACGCCCACTGGTTTACAGAGCATCCAAAGCTGCTTTCCAGCCATAATGACAGAGCCGAGTCTTTGCGACAGAGACCCACTGGCCTGCAAAGCCTAAGACACTTACTATCTGGCTCTTCATAAAACGTTTGTTGGGGCACCTGGGTGGCTCAGTGGGTTAAGCACCGGACTCTCAGGTCATGATCTCAGGGTCTGTGGGATCGAGCCCCACGTTGGGCTCTGTGCTGACAGCACGGAGCCTGCTTGGGAGTTTTTCTCTCCCCCCCCCCCCCCCCCCGCCCCTCCTCTGCTCCTGCTTTCTCTCTCTCAAAATAAACAAACATTAAAAAAAAAAAGTTTGTTGACCCCTCTTAAGCCAATTGGTCACATTTAATTAGCACAGTATCGAATTTCATCTTTGGTTTCTTTTTCCTGCAGTCTTAATGGAAATTTGGAAATTCAAAAACTAACATAAAGGATGGTGAATAAAAGATCAAATTATACAACAGATTGTATGTGGGTGCTTTTAATAGTTTAAAAAAAGTTCATTCAATCTGTTAAAATGTACAAGACGCTCTGATCAATAAACACAAAAAAACCCTCTGCTGAATTGATAACAGATGCTATTTAAAGAAACTGTGTGGGCAGGTGCTTTTGGGGAGGGAGACGCTGACTCTTCCAGGGCGGGCTTTGTCAGCGTCCAGCTTCACAAATGCTCAGCGGTGCCCAGCAGGGGGCGCGCGGCCATGGCAATCGGAGAACAAGGCTAGGCCGGCCCCACGCAGCACTGAGGACCCAGCACCAAGACGGAAACCTCAAGGGGAAAAGTAAGGCTGTGCCTGCTGCAGGCCTGCAGAGTTCGGACCGCCTGTTTGTGAGTCATCACGTGTCTGCTGTGCACCCCACCCCCACAACTCTAGCAGAGGGGGGCTCCGCGCCCGCTTTCCCAACTTCCTGCAGAGGCAGGGCTCGCAGCCCCAAGGACCTGCTAGGGTCCCTCCCCCAGTGCTGCACCTCCAGCTCCTGTCCAGGCAGGGCGCTCTTGAGAAAGGGGACGTCCCTGGCCCCCTGATCTCTGCCAGGACCGCGAAAGCGGGCCTGGGACTCGGCCAGGCGCCTCTGCCCCGAGGATGGGCTGCCCCTGTCCTCCGTGCTGCCCCCAGCGAGGGCAGGGCCCGGGGCGAGAGCTGCCACCACACAGGCCGGAGCCCAGGTGCGAGATCCCGATCCGAAAGCACGACAGTCCGACAGCCCACCGAGTGTGCCACAGGAGGGGGTGGGTCGGGGCCAGCCGGTGGGCGGCACCACTCAGCCCCAGCTACCGGGGCCCAAGTGCGCACAGCTGCACCCCAGGCGCACCAGCACAAGGGCGCGCGCAGCACCGCAGGGGGCCGTGTGTGGGAAAAGGGAGCCCGCCCGAGGAGGGCCGTGGGCTGTGGCGCTTCAGAGAGACATGCAGGGCCGAGAGCGCACACGAGGGTGGGGACGCGAGGAGGTGGGCTCAGCTGAGAGCCTCTGGGAGAAGGGAGCTCCCTGTCCCCAGGGGGCTCTGCTCAGCCCTCCCCAGGTACTCCCCAGGGGCCTCCCACAGGCCGGGTGGCAGGCCGGTCCTGGCGGGGCAGAGGGAGGCCCTGCGCCTGGGCGGACACTCTGGGGGGACGCTGGCGCTGGGAGAGGGTGGGGGTAATCCGTCTGGGTGCTACGCCCGCCTTCCCTAAACAACGAGAGCTGCTCTTTCTGGGGTACCGCGTGTGTCCCGGGCTGAGCGCAAAGCACTTGATAGCTTTCCAATCTGCATCTGAGCGGGAAGGCCATCATCCCCACGTGAGACACAAGGAAATGAGGCGCAGGAGGTGACGCGGCTGGCTCAAGCCCTCCTGAGTCCCTGTGGAGGCCGAGCCAGTGTCTCGGCCCAGACTGTGTGCTCCCAGGGCCCGACCCGGCCCTCCAGCCCCTGAGCACGCCCAAGGCTCCAGGAAGGTTGGAAGGACAGGCTACAGCTCCCGACTTGACAGGAGCAGAGCTTCTGGGACTTTGAGTCAGGAAGTGTTTCTGGGTGGTATCCCGACTTAGAGACAGCACTCATGGACACTGAGAGGCCATGCGATTCTACCTAGAATGTTGATGGCATCCAAACCCAGAGTCCTGTGCCCATCCCACCAAGCCCCCGACTCGAGACTGCTGCCCCCAGCCCTGCCCCACCCCCACCACATCTTCATTTAGAAGCGGGACCCTGGAGAGGTGGTGATGCCCTAAGGTGGGGCGGGGGGGGGGGGGGAAGAGGGGGAGCAGTGGGCACGCTTGTGTGCTCGCGCCCCAGCTCAACGTCCAAAGCAGGGAACAAAAAGAGGAAACGGAACAGTCAACAAACTAGGAATAGAAAAGCATTTCTTCAATCTGATAACAGGCATTTACGACAAGCCCAAAGCTCCCAGCACACTCCGTTGAAAGCCGGAAAGCCTTCCGTCTAAGGTCAGCACCAAGACAGGGATGCCTGCTCCCACCACTTCTATTCAACACAACAATTAGGCCAAGAAAAAGAAATAAAAGGCACCCAAATTGGAAAAGAAGGAAAACTGTATTAGCAGATGCCATAGTATCGTGTATATAAAAATTCCTAGTGAAGACACAAGACCATTAAAGCTAACAAACAGTGTGGCTCAGTCGGTTAAACATCCCACTCTTGATTTCACCTCAGGTTACGATCTCACGATTCACGGGTTCCAGCCCTGCGTCAAGCTCTGTGCTGACAGTGTGGAGCCTGCTGGGGATCCTCTCTCTCCCTCTCTCTCTCTGCCTCTCCCCCACCTGCATGTTCTCTCTCAAAAACTAAATCAGCTTTTAAAACTAAGTAAAAAATAAAGCTAATAAACAGATTCAGCCCTGCTGAATCGAGCTCTGCGTCGGGCTCTGGCCTGACATCCCAGAGCCTGGAGCCTGCTTTGGATTCTGTGTCTCCCTCTCTCTGCCCCTCCCCAGCCCGGGCTCTGTTTCGCTCTGTCTCTCAAAAATAAATAAATGTTAGAAAAAAAATTTTTAAACAAAACGAAACAAAAACCAAGTGCTGGGGACGAGGTGAAGTGCTCGGCCGGTGAGAATGTAAAACGGTGCAGCTGCTGTGGAACAGTCTGGCAGCTCCTTAAAAAGTTAAACATAGAGTCGCCGTATGACTCAGCAATTCCACTCCTTGGTATAGACCCCAAAGAACGGAAATCGGGGACTCAAATCAATCCCTGCACATGCCCGTTCACAGCAGCATCACTCACAATCCCCTAAAAGAAAACAACCCAGATGTCCACTGGCGGAGGAAGGGATAAACCAAATGCAGTCCGTCCACACAAAGGAGTATGACTCAGCCATAACGAGGAACGAGGGCTGGGCGCATGTCATGACGTGGATGAACCTCGGGGACATCACGCTGAGTGGAAGCCAGACACTAAAGACCACGTGACATGTGATCTCCTTTACCCGAAACGTCCAGAATAGGTCAATCTACAGGGACAGAAAGCAGCCTGGCGGGTGCCAGGGGCTGGGCGAGGAGGAGAGGGGAGTGCCTGTGCCCGGGGCCAGGGTCTCCTTCGGGGTGATGAAAATGCTCTGGAACTGGACAGAAGTGCTGGTTGAATAATACTGTGAACCAAATGCCACTGAACCAAATGCTTCAAAATGGTGTATTTTACGTTACGTGAATTTCACTTCAAGTTTTAAAAAGCCTTACGTTCACAGAAAATAAAATGAAAAGGATGTGGCAAGGGCAGCCCGGCGGGCCTCAGGCCACGGCAGGGGGGGAAAGGCCGAGGATGCGGTCTGCACGCCTGCCCTCCGCTCCCAAGCCCCTCGTCGCCCTCTGTGCCCCCCGTTCCCCACGCTGCCTTGGACCGCCCCCACCTGCACCTGCCCATAGGGCACCGGTTGCAGGCAGGTCTCCACAGCAGGACCTGCCCCAGCAGGATGTGGACGTGAGCCTGAACGGGGGGGCCCATGGGTGTCTGCACGCTGTGTGCCTTCTGGGGGAAGCCAGTGTGTCCTGGGCAGGGGTAAGGCTGGCCTGGTCTTCAGGGCTGCCCTGAGAAACAGGGCCCCGGCTGAGAAGAAGGTGGCCCTCGGGTCACAGTGGGCACTCTGTACTCACCAGGGAGCGCTTGGCTTCAGGCAGGAACTGTCCAAACTCGGACAGCAGGTCCTCCTGGCCCCGGAAGAGATTGGCCACCTCGGTGAACACCTCCTCCTCGGACATGCCTCGGAATGGCCGGCCCTTCGTGCTCAGCTGCTCCTTCTGCCGATTTTCGGGAAAGGGAAAATGAGTCGTTAGCCAAGGAACGAGGCACCCCAGGCTGTGACATTCAGGCATCCCGCTGTGGAGGAGACAGAGGGATGACTCACGAAACAGAGAACTAACCGGCCGACAGAGCCCGTGACCGCCACCACCAGGAGACAGGAGTGCAGCCTGCCACCCTGCTAACACCCCGGGGTGCCCCGCGCTGGGCCCCCTCGCTCTGGAGAATAGCTCTGTATGCTTTTGTCCTGGTCCCACCGCACGACACAGCCTGAGCCCTGGCCAGGGATGGGGCTTGTGTAGGAGTGTGGACAGAATGAGAGCGGGGCACAGTCGTGCCATCAACGATTTGGCCTCCACCCTTGCATGTCCTCAACCAGAGGCTGGGGAAGTACAAGGTGAGTGATGAGCCCACTCCCCTCCCAAGGGCGAAGGGGCGTGTTTTGCTGCGCAGGGGGGAGGGGAGCTAGGGCTGGACCTTGAAGGGAAGGGACTACCAGGATGAGGGGCCTGTCCACCCGGAGTCACAAAGACCCCAATGGTTGAAGGAAGACGGCCCGACCTGGAGCTTAAAGCGACAAGATGAAGACTGGAGGGGACCCGGGTCGGGAGGGGCGGAAACAGCAAGCAGAACTCAGGACAGCCATTAGAAATAAGTCCCTGTCAACTTTATCCCCAAGAATGTGACAGAGCAAAGGTGGCGGTGCTGGGGCTCTGCTCCGTGGCTCTAAGGGGAGTGAGCCCTCCCATCAAGTGGCCTTGACATTTCCCTCCCAGCGCTCAGGTCCCCTGAAGCCCTCTATCTGATCTGACCCCTGTGACTGCACTGCACAGACCTTCCTGGCTTCGAGACAGTCTACCCTTTGTCTACACTCAGCTGCCTGATGGTTCTGCCTGGTGTGTCAAATTCAACCTGAATCTCCCCCTCCTGACCCCTACTACCCCCCCACCCCCCGTCCAGGGTTGGCAACCATGAACCCCAGGCCTCCTCCCACACACTTTTTTTTCTCCACCCCGCAGAGCTCTAAGTTTCTCCTTCCAGACCGAACCAAGCAGCAACCACTTATGTCTGTCGCCCCAGGCCGTGCACAGAACTTGCTGGCAATTAGCATAAATAAAGGGTAGCTGTGTTGTCAAAACAATCGCGAAGCCTTCTTATAAAAAGAAGACCAGCTTCTTAGGTTCTTTTTAAATCCCTGTATTAGGTGCTTCCTAGTGCTTCTTGGATGCAGAGGTGCCTCAAAGAGCACATTAAAATCCTAACGAGGGGCGCCTGGCTGGCTCAGTCAGTAGAGCACATGACTCTTGACCTCGGGGTTCTGAATTCAAGTTCTACGTTGGGTGCAGAGATTACTTAACATCTTGAGAAAAATTAAAAATAAAATAAAATTGGGGCGCCTGGGTGGCTCAGTCGGTTAAGCGGCCGACTAAGGCTCAGGTCATGATCTCACAGTCCGTGAGTTCGAGCCCCGCGTCGGGCTCTGTGCTGACAGCTCAGAGCCTGGAGCCTGTTTCAGATTCTGTGTCTCCCTCTCTCTCTGCCCCTTCCCTGCTCATGTTCTGTCTCTCTCTGTCTCAAAAATAAATAAAAAATTAACAAATAATAATAATCAAATCAAATCAAATCGTAACTAAACAGGACTCCGACAGGTACTGGTATGCCCATGTTCACAGCAGTATTATATTCACAACAGCCAAAACACGGGAGCAGGCCAAGTGGCCATCAATGGACGGACGGATAAACACAACTGGGGTGTCAAGGCCACGGAATATACTTCGGCCTGAAAAAGGAAGGAGATTCTGACACAGGCTACAACGTGGACGGACCTTTAGGACATCATGGTGAATGAAAGAAGTTAGACACCAAAGGACAAAGACTGTTATGATCCCACTTATGACAGGAGGTCCCTGGAGTCGTCAAATTCAGAGGGACAGACAGCAGGATGGTGGGAGCCAGGGGCTGGGGGAGTTCATGTTTAATGGGGACAGAGTCTCAGTTTTGCAAGATGAAAAGGGTTCTGGAAATGGAGGGCGGTAATGGCTGCACAGTTAATGCCACGGAACTGGACACTTAGAAAAGATTAAAGTGGGGGGTTTTAGGTTACGTATACTGTATCGCAGTTAAAAAAAAAAAAAAAAAAAAAAAAAAAGCCGATCAGAATTTTACAGGGTTTGACGAATTCAGACCAGACAACGTGAACACCTCGGATGCGGCGCCATGAACGCTGGGGAGGTGTGTCTGGAGGCTGCTCACCTGGTAAGTGTGCAAGATCTCCAAGAACGATCTATAGATCTCCGGGTGGTCTAGAAAACGGGTCTTAATCTTGTTCACGTAGCTGATGGCGTTGTTGAACTCCACAGAATCTGACTCCAAGGGCACCTGGGCTTTGTCCTCCTTGTACAGCATCTGCTGCTTGAAGTTCTCCGTGCAGTCGCTGTGGTGTTGCGAATTCTCCTGCGAACAGCACGACCTGAGTTACCGGCGGTCCTGACGCCGGGAACAGGGGTGAGGAACGCCGGGCAGAGCCACTGCCTGCGCAAAGAGCAAGCACGAAACCCAGCGCGGAGCCAAGGTTTTTAACGAGATGCACGGAAACGTTCCTTTGGGGGGAGCGAAGGAGGGGGGGGGCCCGCGGCACGGAACGTGCAGGTAACTCCTCCCTCACCACTCTGTGCATCTGCCTGGTGCCCGGTGAGTCTCCTGAACTCGCCTCCGTCTCACCAAAGAACACAGAAGTTTGATGGACAACCGGACACCTTGAAAAGCGAGCATTCGGGAGAAAGGCACGAGAAGTGGACAGTGTAATCCCCTTCGGAGTGGAGTTTGGGGCTGTTTGTAGAATCTCCCCACGCTTTCAAGCCAGCCCACTGCAGCGAGACTGTCCTGAGGTGTGAAAGCACCTGCTGTCAGCGGTGCCGGCAAAGTTGGGGCCCCGCCGCCCACGCCATCCAGGACTGTGGGACTTCGGGTGCTAAGCCCGGGGCGCGTCACCCGGGAGAGGAGACGGGCCCCGGCCAGTCGTCATGCCTGCCCTCCGTCTGTGTGCTTTCCTGTCCGTACAAAGATGAAAAAGAAAACACACACACACCTCTCTCTCCAGGGCGCCCAGAATCCTAACCTGCGGCAGGGCAGGACCACCCCCATGAAGAAGGGGATGCTGAGGTTTCTAAACTGAAATTTTATGCGCGGTTCTGAAGACACCCCACAAACCCTGACTGGGCTTTCAGGGGCGACCCCCTGGCATCCTGCAGGTCCCCCGCGCACAGCTGGTTCTCCAGCAGGTCGGGATCCCTCCAGCTCCGCTTCAGGTATCTGTGAGGACACGTTCTCGGCGAGTCTTCCGGAATCGCCCCACGCCAAACTCGAATGGCCTTGTCTCCCAGCATTCCAAGCCCCTTTCTTGCTCGGTTTTTCTCCACAGCACGTGTCACCTTCCTACACATAACATATTGTACTCATTTCGTTGTCTGTTCACCCCCGACCAGACAGCAAACGCCCCGAGGGCAGAGATGCCACTTTGTTCGCTGCCGTATCCCAAGCGCCTGGAACGGTGCCTGGAACAGAGCCAGCCTTATCCACTGCTGGGAATCATCAGATGACCAGAAGGAGCAGACGGAGCCGGGTGTTCCCATCCCCCTCGGCGGGCGGTGATATCAGCACGTGGCACCAAGCACTGACCCGGAGACTCTGCAGGATGGGGAGTGCTGGGCACACAGCTGTCATCATGATGGGCACATCCGTCGGGCACACTCGCTGTCCTCTTGGACGGCTGTGCTACACCGCTCAGGCCGCCGTAACAAAACACCACAAGACTGGGCCGCTGACACAACAGAAATTTATTTCCTCACGGTTCTGGAGGCTGGAGCCCAAGATCAAGGTGTCGGCAGGGTTGGTATCTCTGGAGGCATCTTGGGCTTGCAGGCGGCCGTCTTCTCACTGTGTTCTCACATCACTGACCATCTCTGTGGGTCCCTCCGTGTGTCCAAATTTCCTTTTCTTATAAGGACACCCTAAGGGCCTCATTTTACCTTAATTACCTCTGTAAAGATCTCCAAGTACCGTCACATTCTGACATACTGAGGGTTAGGCCCTCAATGTATGAATTGTGGGGGGTGGGGGCGGGGTTGGGGAGAGGACACAACTCAGCCCAAAACATGGGTGCAGAAGCAACTCTAGAAAAGTCTGAGCCGAGACAAGCACACACGCCAAAGACCCGCAGCAGCCACAATTCTAAATACTGGCTCTCCCTAGCGGTGGGGACGCTCTTGCTGATTACTTCTACCGCCTTCCTTCCAGGTGTGCTGGCCTGGCAGCGGAAGGAGCCAGAAGGAGTCAGCAGGAGTCAGCAGGAGCCAGGGAGGGTTAGGGGGATGGAGCAGCCTTGGGGCAGAGGTTTGCTGCAAAGGTGGCCGTGCTCATCAGAGCTGCCCACCTAGGGGGCGTACCCCTTCTACAGTGGAGTGAGGCACTGTGTCAAGGTGAACTCTCCTCACGGCCACGGCTTGGCAAAGAGGGCCGGACAGTCCTGGTGCAGCTGCCGTGGCCAATGGTCTGGCGGTTCTTCGGGAAGTTAAACATAGTTACCACGTGACCCTGCAACCCCACTCCTAGGTATCTACCAAAGAGTCGAAAACAGGCGTGCAGACGGCCCGAGTGTCTATTAACGGAGGGATGGATAAACAATGTGGTGGGGCGCCTGGGTGGCGCAGTCGGTTAAGCGTCCGACTTCAGCCAGGTCACGATCTCGCGGTCCGTGAGTTCGAGCCCCGCGTCAGGCTCTGGGCTGATGGCTCGGAGCCTGGAGCCTGCTTCCGATTCTGTGTCTCCCTCTCTCTCTGCCCCTCCCCCGTTCATGCTCTGTCTCTCTCTGTCCCAAAAATAAATAAAAAACGTTGGAAAAAAAAATTAAAAAAAACAAAAAAAAAAAAACAAAAAAAAAAACAATGTGGTCCAACCATACGATGGAGTATTATTCAACTATAAAAAGGAAAGAAGAGGGGTGCCTGGGCGGCTCAGTCGGTTGAGCGTCCGACTCCTGGTTTCGGTTCAAATCATAATCCCAGGGGTCATGGGATCGAGCCCCATGTCGGGCTACACACTGAGCGTTGGAGCCTGCTTAAGAGTCTCTCTCTCTCTCTCTCTCTCTCTCTCTCTCTCTCTCTGCCCCTCTCCCTGCTCGTGTGCTCCAAAATAAAATTAAAAACAAAATATTAAGAAAAAAAAAACCAAAGGGAAGGAAGCTCTGACACATGCTACAAGGAGGATAAACCTCGAAACCATCATGCTACGTGAAGGAAGCCAGACACGAAAAGTTATACATGATTTCACTGAAATAAAATGTCCAGAACAAGCAAATCTACAGAGACAAAGTGGATTAGTGGTTGCCAGAAGCTGGTGGGAGAGGAGAATTGGGAGGTATGGTTTCTTTCTGGGGTGATAAAAATGTTCTGGAATTAGTGTCAGTGGCTGTGTCAACATATGCAAACCCACGGAGTTGTATACTTTACTTACAAAACGGGAATTCACATTATGTGAATATTATCACAATTTCAAAACTTTGGTGAGTTGGTTTTTTTTTTAATGTTTATTTGTTTTTCAGAGAGAGAGAGAGAGAGAGAGAGAGAGAGAGAGAGAGGGCACAAGTGGGGGAAGAGGTAGACAGAGGGAGTCACAAAATCTAAAGCAGGCTCCAGGCTCCAAGCTGTCAGCACGGAACCTGACATGGGGCTCAAAACCATGAACCATGAGATCACGACCTGAGCTGAAATCAAGCGTCAGACGCTTAACCAACTGAGCCATCCAGGGGCTCTTAAAATCTTTCTTTTTAAGTTTTATTTATTTATTTATTTATTTGAGAGAGAGAGAGAGTGAGCGAGCATGCAAGGGGAGGGCAGAGAGAGAGGGAGAATCTCAAGCAGGCTCAAAGCCCAGTGCAGAGCTCGATGTGGGGCTCAATCTCACTGTGAGATCATAACCTTAGCCAAAATTAAGAGCTGGATGCTTAACCGAGCCACCCAGGCACCTCTAAAAAAATTTTTTTAATGTTTATTTATTTATTTTTGAGAGAGAGAGAGAGAGAGAGAGAGAGAGAGCGAGAGCGCGCACAAGCAGGGGAGGGGCAGAGAGAGAGGGAGACACAGAATCTGAAGCAGACTCCAGGCTCTGAGCTGTCAGCACAGAGCCGGACACGGGGCTGGAACCCATGAACTGTGAGATCATGACCCGAGCCAAAGTTGGACGCTTAACTGACTGAGCCACCCAGGTGCCCCTGCTAAAACCTTTTTAATGTCATCTCTGAGAAATGTAAAAACCACTATCCATACAAATACAAGCTGGCTTTGGCCCACGGGCCAACCCCTGCTCTAAACCTTCCAGAACAATCCAAGTTTTTCTCTTGTCTGCTTACCCTGAGTGACCTAACAGGCACAGTTAGGTATACTCCTAGGCACAGATGGCCAGCCCCACATAGCCAGCCCTTGGAGTGGTGGCCGCACACAGCCCCACCCGGATAGGTAGGAGACAGCTCATCAGACAGCATACCGCAAACACAGGGCGGCACCCTGCCACCCAGACTGCTCCCAGGCTTTGCTCACCTCAGCAAGTGCCTGCCACCTTCACCCAGAGGCTGAGGCCGCCTGGAGCCTCCGTGGACTTCCCGCTTTCACAGACTCCCCACCCACTCTGTCTGGATCACACGGACCCCTCCATGGCCTCCCAGATCCTCTCTTGCCCCCTCAGTCCATTTCTGGCACCGCAGCCAGAGCGGCCTTTCTGGAACTCTCCACTGGCTCCCCATGCTCCTGGCTCTCTCCTCCACCTTCTCCCCTTTACTTCCCAACCCCACAGGCTCCCTGGCTGTTTCTCAAGCACGCCCACTCATTCCCACCCCAGGCTCTTAAACCCCACCCAGGACACCTCCACCCCAAGACACAGGCGGGGTTCTTGATCGCTCATGCAGCATCTGCCCATGGCTCCTCAAACCCTGCCCCTGCCTTCACACGCAGCCCTAAACCCCCTCGGGTATTAATCTGTCCACCCGTATCCTCTGAGTCCCCCACGTGGACCTGCAAAGTACCCCTGACAGCAGGGACTCTGAATAAACCCCAGCACCAGGCGCAGAGGAGGTGGTCTATACCTGCCCCCTGAGTGACTAAGACACCAATGTGAGAGGCAGAGGCGACCCGCCAGGAACTCACTGAACTTCCAAATGACCCTCCTCCAGGGAAAACGCGGCAGGCCTGCCTCTAAACGGAAAGGGACCACTTAGAGTACGAGCGACCCCTAAAGGTTCACTACCGTTAACCTGTGCTCCCGCTGACCATAAAAGGGCTGGTTCCCGGGAGGCGGGGTTGGTCTGAAGCGAACCTGGGAGCTGGGAGATTCATCACTTTCCCACCCACAGGCTGCGTCTTGCTCCTCCCACAGCGCCTGGCACCGTCCCGGAACAGGGGACATTGTTGTGAACCAGACAGACGAGGGGCCCATCTGACCTGTGCTCAGGTCTGCCGGGCCAGGCAAACCAAGGCACAGCGCATTTTTAACTTCACATCCTAGCGTTGCTATTTTAAAACACCCGAGATGGGGTGGGGTGATGTGAGGATGGGGGGGGGGGGGCAGTCGAGGGCTGAGGAGTGACGTTACAACGGAGGCCTGGATGACTGGCTCAGGGGGCGGCAGGCCCCCTGTGCTGCCCTGGCCCTCCTCTGGCCGCACCGCCCCCCCCCCCCCCCATCATGGCACGTGTCTGTTTGTCCTCCTCTCACACTAGTGTTCTCAAGGACGACGATTCTGTCCCACAGGGGCACGTAGCAACATGGGGAGACGCTTCTGGGTTGTCACACGGTGGGGGGTGGCGGCCGGGGACGCCGCTCAACACCCTACAGTGCCCGGGACAGCCTGTTCCAGAAAGAACGATCTGGTCCCAAGGGCAACAGGGCCAAGGCTGAGAAACCTGCACAAAGGGCAAAGGGCCCCCCCGCAGTGTGGGCCTCCCTTAATTCTCTTTGTCAGCATCTGAGAGCTACTCCTTCCTTGCCTGTAGTTGATGGGACTTGTAAGATGAAAAATGAAAAAAAAAAAAAAAAAAAAGCTGTACTTCAAAACGAGCTAGGAAAACCAACAAAAAAAATTTCTTGGGCTACTATGCCCTCTCAAAGGACTCCAGGAAGCCAAGAGGCCACCTCGTTTATGCCTGGCCCAAAGGAGCACCGGAAAGCAGGGCTGGAAAAACAGACAGGTCAATCAATGTGGACTGAAATGGCGTGGGCGGCCGTAGAAGGGGGCTCCAGACATGCTGGTTTCGGGGCTCTGGGCTTCAGCGAGATTATAAAGCCGGGTTAAGTAACTGTTAAGTCACAGGGAAGAAAGGGCTGGGCTGGCCTCGCTCTCTCCATAACAGCTCTCCATGGAGTGAGCACAACAGCAAGGGCCTTATGGCTGTTTTCCGGGAAGGACAGCCTCCAAATGTAACCACCGTGCAGGTTCACACGGAGATCCAGCCCCGCAAGCAGAGTTCCTCCAACGGTCGGGGATGGAGAGAGGCAATTTCCACACCTGGAGCGCAATTTAGGTCTTCGACCTCGGCTCTTTCTTCGTGAGTGATGGCAATGACACCCTGTGTTTATATGGCGCTTCGGACTCGTCAAAGTGCTCCCGTGCACACCGCTGCAGATGAGCTTGGTCTCCTCGCCAGCTGTGACAGTTCCGAAGATTAATCCCACTCAGGCTTGCGCTGTCTGAACCAACGAGCCTTACATCTGGATCGTGGGGCCCCACTCGTAAATGCGAAATGGAAGGGCTCTGGAGTTCAGCGGCCACACGCTCCCAAGTTCCTTTTTAAAACCTCGCTCTCAGAGAGGGCTGTCACTGTCACACTGCGTCTGGCTGTTCTCTTTCCAAATCTGATTCTTTCATCACAGGCGAAACCAAGAAACCAACCAAATGCTTCCTGCGGTCGATGCTTTACGCTCCCCGCTAAAAACCCAAACCCCTGGGGCAGAGCGAGAAGAGGCTGGAAGAGCGGGTTCACACACACCAGTGGTTCCTGATGGGGGCGATTTTGCTCCCAGGAGGCATCTGGCGACGTCTGGTGACACTTTTGGCTGTTGCCACTGGGTGAGGGCCTAGTGGGTGGAGTGCCGGGATGCTTCCAAACATCCCCAATGCACCAGGTGTCCCCCCCCCCCCCCACCAAGAGCACAGCATTATGGCAACAGGGCCAAGGTGGAGAAAAAGACAATGGTCACTTTATGAAAGTAAAGCTCACGTAGGCTTTCATTTTCTCAGGGGGTCTGGTGAGCTCAGGCAAGAACGGACTGCAGGGACAGAGGAGGAACAAAAGCCACAAGCCTTGTCTGAGCCAGCGGCCCTGTTGGTAATTAAATGCGGCACGGCGACACTGACATGGCTATTCACACCCGCATCGCAACTGCTTTATTTTGTGGGCGGCACCTAGGATGCCCAGAGACCACGTGCCTAAGTCCAAGTGTGACCTGCCTAGCCCGCTCACAGGGAAAGCCTCAGGACAAGAGCTTGGTGACTGTGGATGGTTATTCTGACAGGACATAAAACTGTTAAGAGAATGCGCTCCCCCCCCCCCCCACCTCCAACACAAACACATACATCCACTCTTGATTTAAATCCTCCAAATGGATCCATCGATTTGGGGGTAAAGAGGCAGGCAGTGGAGGTATTTTGATCTATTCTGCCCTGTGCTAGAAGCGAGCAGCAGTCTGGAAAAAGACCGGCTCTTCGCTGACTCTCCCACAACGTAAGACACAAGACGCACCACCGGGCCTGGGGACTGAGTACCAGAATGGGCCACGTTAAGGCCAGATCCCTCAAACGCCTGCAGTGGCATACCTGGCTCGACAGAGGCGACTGTATGTTTAACTTGCCATTCTTGGGAATGTCTATTCGGTACCCGAGGGGAAGGAAGGCGTTGAATCCAACAATGAGGTCAGGGTGTTCGTGGAATAGCTGCGACACGCGTCGGATGACTCCGGGAGTATCGATGCTGGAACAGAAAAGAATGAGAAGTGGGCACAAGTGTCTCGGGGAGCACGCCAAAAGCGAAATCTACTCCCAACTGCCTTCACGGCGCCACCTAACGAGCTTCTCGAAGGACAACAAGGCACCCTGCAGTGTGACCGGTTGTGATTCAGCCAACGTGTAACATGTAATCTGCTTCCACGGCAGCCAGGCTCTGGCTTGCTGTGCCCTCCTAGTGAGAACCACAGGGCATTTGCATGGCACGGCTCTCCAGAACACTCCAAGCACATGCATCCGGTTCTGAAGATGTCAGGGGAGCCGAGTGGAAGTCCGGGACTCCAGGAAGAGGGAGGAGGCCAAAGCCCTCTAAACAATCCGATAAACTATGACACCGGTGTTGATCCCAGCAAGTGATGGCAAGGCATAAATACCAAAGGCAATGCAAGTGTCAGTTGCACAACGATGCCAGGGGTCTCCGTCATGGCTGCACTGGGGCTTCCTCGAGACCCTTGCATGGCTCTCTTGGAAGGAAACCAGGCCAGCCCTATCACATTTCCTCAAGAGGGGGAAGCAGCATGGTGGGGATGTGACCAGCGGGGACGTAAGAGTCAGAGTGTGGAAAGTGTAGTCCTGACTACCCCTAAATTTAGTCTGGGCAAGCCCCTGGCCCCCTGTAAGTCCAAGTGAGCCCCCTGTCAAATGAGGGCGTGGTCTCGAGGTCCCCGATCTATCTTCAACTCCCCTGTGTGCCCACAAACTCAGTTAATGTGTTTTAAACCCTTTCTATGTGCCAGGCCCTTTACAAAGCATTTTTATGCACACTACTTTCCAACAGGCCAGGGACTAGGGTACCTTGATGACAAGATTTAATGGGAGGCGGGGAGAGGGCTCCAAAACACTCAATGATCAAGATAACAGCCTTTTAATGTAGTGCTTAAAAAAATTAAAATTAATTTTAAAAAATTCTTGACGAACAAAATTCACTGAAAAATCATTTTCAGTAAAAACAGGACCGCACTGTGCACTTGTGGACTTCTCTCCCGCTGTCTCCTAACCCCATCCCTGCTCTCCTTCCAGGAATCCCCATAACAGCTCCACAGGGGAGGTACTCTCCACTCCCGTTTTTGGTTTTTTTTTTTTTTTTTTTTTTTAAGAAAGAAGGAGGCTCTGAGAGGTTCCACGACCTGCGCAAGGTCACCCGACTGGGGCGGAGAGGCAAACCGGGATGGGGGTTCCCACCCTGCTCAGCCGGATCGCGGCCCAGGGCCGCCCCCCCTGGGGTGGGGAGGGGTCCCGCGGGTACCTCTGGCTTTTGAACTCCTTCATGATCTCCAGGAAGCCGTTGTAGGTTGCGGGGTCGCTGCCGAAGCGAATCTTCACCTGGTCCAGGTAGGTGAGGGCGTCCTCCACCTGCGAGGAGGGAGAGGGTCCCAGTGGGCGGGGGTCGGCGGAGGAGGGGACGGAGGACGAGGGTCTCTGGCGGGGAGGGGGGCGGGCCGAGCCTCAGAGCAGCCGAGGTAAGGGGTCAGGGGACTGGGGTCGGGGACTGTGCGGAGTGGAGGCCGAGGCGGGGCCGGGCGGGGCCCGGGCGAGGGGCATCGGCCCGCGGGGGCCGGACGACAGGGTTCGCGAGGGAAGGCCGGGACAGCACTCACGTGCACGGGCAGCTTCTCGTGGCCCGCGGAGCCCGAGCGACCCCAGCGGGCGCCGCTCAGTCCCCGGCCCGCGGGGCCGCCGCCGCCGCTGCCGCCGCCGCCAGCGTGCGCCATGTTGGAAGTCGGAGCCGCGGCCCGCCCCGCCCCCGCCCGAGGGCCGGCCGCGCATGCGCAGGCTCCTCCCGGAGGGGCGGGGCTTGATGAGGTCGCGAGGGGCGTAGCTCCTTGAGGGACTTGCTCCGGGATCTTGCTAAAATTGAAACGCTAACCAATTCCTTATATAGCAGGAGAGAGCAAACCGAGACGTGCCGCTTGTTTTTGTCCGGCTCCGCAAGCAAACCTCAGAATGGCTTTTACATTTTTTCAAGTTGGAAACATATCAAAAGAGAAGACTATTTCGTGACACGTGAAATTTCTTCAGTTCAAATTTCAGTGTTTGTAAATTAAAATTTTACTGGAACGCGAGCACACCCGCTCGTGTACCTATCGTCTGTGGCTACTTTTGCACTACGACAGCAGGGTGAGCAGCTGTGACAGATCCTAAGATGTGCAGGCCCTGATATATTTACTGAAAACTATTAGTGGACCCCTGCTTTATAGGGTTGATGCGACAATGGGGCATGGGCACACAGCACCACAGGGGGCCTTGGGAAGTGCATTTTTGCTAATTGGCTATTGATTTAGTTCCACTTCGCTCTTCACTTCTCTAGTCCTGATTCCATCATTTGCCCAGTGACCAGTTCAGGAGTCTCTTTTTTTTTTTTTTTTTAATGTTTATTTTTTAAGAGAGAGAGAGAGAGAGAGAGAGAGAGAGAGCAGGGGAAGGGTAGAGACAGGGAGAGACACAGAATCCAAAGCAGGCTGGAGGCTCTGAGCTGTCAGCACAGAGCCTGACTCAGGGCTAGAGCTCACGAACCCCGTGAGATCATGACCTGAGAGGAAGTCGGACGTTTGACAGACTGAGCCACCCAGGTGCCCCCAGTTCAGGAGCCTCTTAACCAGTTTTCCTAGCCCTGGTGCTCTCAGACCTGGTATCATTCCACAGCTGCTTTCAAACCTCCAAGTTCATCCTATTTCTTGTGAGATGGAATCTAAGCACCTATGTGCAGTATTGAAGGCCATAAGAACCTGGCCCTTACAAACCTTTTCTTGCAGAATTTTCTACTCACCCTCTCCGTGTGCAGAACCTCTTGTCAAGGTCAGCCCAACCTGGCTGCTTCCTGGCCCCATGCATCAGCACATGTCATTTCCCTGGTCGGAAGCCCAGTTCTGTCTCTTCAGAAAGCACCTATGCACCCTTCAAAACACGACCTGACCCCTCCTCTGTCTTCCCCCTGTCCCCTGTACATCACCTTTTTGTGCTTCACCTCTAACACAAATCCCTGACATGGAGCCGCATCTATGAACGTTTATCAAATGAATGAACATTCAATCAATGACCACATGGCATCTCTTTTTTTTTTTTTTTTTTTTAATTTTTTTTTCAACATTTTTTATTTATTTTTGGGACAGAGAGAGACAGAGCATGAACGGGGGAGGGGCAGAGAGAGAGGGAGACACAGAATCGGAAACAGGCTCCAGGCTCCGAGCCATCAGCCCAGAGCCTGACGCGGGGCTCGAACTCACAGACCGCGAGATCGTGACCTGGCTGAAGTCGGACGCTTAACCGACTGCGCCACCCAGGCGCCCAGCATGGCATCTCTTTTTTATGTGCGAGGAGGTGCAGGAAAGCCAAGAGTACCTTGGCAGTGAGCACATCATTTGCCAGGCTCCGTGTCAGGATTAGAATGGTGAACAAAACAGGCGAGGCTTTTGCCTTCACAGAAGGTTCCATCTTTCAGGAAAGATGGGAATCAAATAATCACACACACACACAAAAGTAGTTTGAACTGTCTCAGGTACTTCAAAAGAGAAGGTACAAGTGTAACAGTTACTATGTTCTAGTTACCGCGGCTGTGTAACAAACCACCCCAAGATTTAGAGGATTGAAATGACCACGTTTATTTGCTTTGCAACCTGCAATTCGGGCAGCTTGGCAGGGAAGGCTCTTCGCTGGCCCCTCCGTGTCAGCTGGGCAGTTGGAAAGCTGAGGCTGGAATCTCCGGAGGGTTTACTCACCCACATGTCTGTCAGTTGCCGCTGGCTGTAGGTGGAGACAGCTGTTGCCAGAAGCACCTACCTGCAGCCCCTACACACACCCTGAGCATCATGGCAGCTGGGTTCTGAGAACCCTTGTCCCAAGAGGAGCGAGCAAGCCGGGTGGAAGCCATATCACCTTTTCTGACCCGGCCTCAGAAGTCACACAGAATCACTTCCATTGTAGCCATTACAAAGTCCCTCCCAAATTCAAAAGGAAGGCAGACGGACTCCAGAACCTGGGCAGTGGACAGATTCTGGAATAGGATAGGGGACGGGAAATATTGCCGTGACCATTTTTGGAAAATACTACCTGCCACCCTGGGGGATTTAACCCAGTCTAGCCGGGGATGAGGAAGACTTCCCGGAGGAGGTGACACTCCAGCTGAGTGCTAACGGGTGTGTGGGCATTCACCATGAAAGTCAGAAGGAACAGCTGTGTAAGGGCCCCTCGATGGGAAGGAACGTGGTGCACTTGAACTTAGAGAGACAGAGACACCGGTGTTGTGGGAGTGCAGAGGAGTCAGGGGGTGGCAGTGGGGGCAGGGAGGGGCAGGATAAGCAGGGCAAGGCCAGCAGAGGCAGAGCACTCGTCCTCATGGGATGAGTTACAAATTTTGGTCTTGGCATCTAGCGCCGGTATAAATCGCGCACGGGTTTTATGCAAGCTGCTGCTTGAACAGCTTTGAATTTGGAAGCGAGTGCCCGGGGCCGCTCTGCAGGGAAGTGATGGGAGGGAAGCCAGGCAGGGTGCAGGGAGGCTGTTTCATCATTTAGGCAAAGGAGGTTGGTGGCTTAGACCAGGGAGGGGAGCTGTGGAGGTGGAGAGAGGGGGTGGAAGGAAGCAATATTCAGAAGGTGAGGCAGAGAGACTGTGTGTGGTGCCTGGTAGATGTGGGGGGGAGGGGAGGAGGAGGAAACAAGCCTCCAGGATTCGTGGCTCCCAGCCCAGAAAGGGAGTCAGCTCAGTTTCAGCGCATTCCTGCATGAACATCGGCTAAGAGGGCCTGAACCCTTTGAGGCCGCCAGATGTCTGGACAGTCATTTTCACATCAACGCCTCCTGGCAACCTATTAGTCACCGTCCTAGAGTACCAACTGCACGTGTGGGCTTTTGACACCCCACGGGGTCCTCACTCTATGCCTCCTCGCCTCCGAGGAGGGTGGGTCTGTTCACATTTCAAGGATCACTCTTAGTTTTCCATTCTTTTTACAGATCTCCCTGAGGAAGCCCTCACTCATTTGGAGAACAGGAGATGGCAAGCCAGTTTTCACCTCGGGTGTTTGTGCGGGCCTGCGCGTTTGTACGCATACAGTCAGCTGACGTCTTTCATCCACAGACATCTTTCATTCTTATTTTTATAAAGCGTAAAAAATGCTAAGTTCTGGGGTGCCTGAGTGGCAGTCTGTTAAGCCTCCAACTTCGGCTCAGGTCATGATCTCACAGTCCGTGGGTTCCAGCCCGGCATCGGGCTTTACGCTGACAGTTCAGACCCTGGAGCCTGCTTCCGATTCTGTGTCTCCCTCTCTCTCTGCTCCTCCCCCACTCTGTCTCTCTCTCTCTCAAAAGAAATAAACGTTAAAAAAAAAAAATGCTAACTTCTTTTCTTTGTTGTTCTCATCTGCACAGATTGAATGAAAGCTCTTAACGTTGACAATTGCACTAGACCAACACTAATTTCCTTACCATTTCACAAACTTAATAGCATTATGGTAAGATTCATAGGTAGGTCTTTCTTTGGACAGTCTTTTGACGAGGTTAAAAAGACATGATCAAAAGCTAACTATTTTGAACTAATCTAAGCCTTTCCAGATGGCAAACTTCACGACCAAAATCTCTAAAGTCCAGAATCACACGTTGTGGCAGAATTCTAGAACGGGCCTGGAGAGTCTCACCTCTGGTATGTGTACCCCCTCGAATCCCCCATCCTGGAGTGTGGGCAGGACCTGTGAGTATGACGGATGTCACTTCTGCAAGTAGGTCACGCCACATGGCAAAGGTGAAGGGATTTTGCAGGGGTGTTTAAGGTCCCCTTGAGTTGATTTTGAGTTCATCAGAAGGGAGAAGATTCTGGGTGGGCCTGCCCTAATCAGGGGCAACCTTTAAAGGACAATCTGGAGGTCAGCGCCTTGAGACAGTGGAAAGATGCTATCCTGCCAGCCTTGAAAGAGGAACCGGGTATGTCGTGAATGCCTATGGACAGAGGCAGCCTCTAGGAGCTGAGGTCCACAGTCCTACAGCGAGGAGCTTAATTCTGCCAACAACCTGAGAGCTGTGAGCCGCTCCATGAGATACCAGCCTGGCTAACACTCGTGAGTGAACAAAGAAAGAACCCAACCACAATGAGCCTGGCCTCATAACCCACAGAAACGATGAGGTCATACGTGGCTGTTATTCGCAGCTGCTGTTTGTGGTACTTGGTTAGGCAGCCACATATAACTTTTACAACGTGGTCTTGCCAAAAATGCTTACCTTGTGATTCCGATGTGTTACGAAAACAAAATTCAGCTGATTAAACTTAAAGATCAAATTGACTTTATTCAACAATTTAAGAATTGGGCGGTATCCTGTCTAGCAAATAGAAAGGAGCTCCAAGGAGCTGTAAACAAATGGAAGGATTTTATAGACAGAAGGGGGCAAAAACAACAACAACAACAACAACAACAACCAGATAATCTTATCTTTCTTTGGGGGATGGAGGGAGTCTATCAAGTGGATTACCTCACTAGTGCTGACCAGGAAATTCCAGACCTACTGGTTAAGATTACAGTCCTGGGAGGGGCTTACAGTGCTATTAAATTAGGTATTAAGTCTTGGTTTGCTGATGTGAGGTTTAGCACAAGTGACTCTATTATAGGTCTCTTGTTTCTTTTTTATTTTTTTAAGTTTATTTTTTAATTTATTTTTTATTTTTATTTTTTTACATTTATTTATTTTTGAGAGACAGAGAGAGAGAGAGAGAGAGAGACAGAGCACAGTGAGGGAGGGGCAGAGACAGAAGGAGACAGAGAATCCGAAGCAGGCTCCAGGCTCTGAGCTGTCGGCACAGAGCCCATGGTGGGGCTCGAATTCACAAACCTCGAGACCATGACCTGAGCCGAAGTCAGACGCTTAACTGACTGAGCCACCCAGGCGCCCAACTGTTTATTTATTTTGAGAGAGAGAGTGCAGGGGAGGGGCAGAGAGAGAATCCCAAGCAGGGTCTTCACTGTCAGCATGGAGCCCGATGTGGGGCTTGAACCCACGAACCATGAGATCATGACCTGAGCTGAAATCAAGAGTCAGATGATGGGGGCACCTGGACGGCTCAGTCCGCTAAGCACCTGACTCCAGCTCAGGTCACGATCTCGCATTCTGTGGGTTCGAGCCCCCCATCGGGCTCTGTGCTCACAGCTCAGAGTCTGGAGCCTGCTTCGGATTCTGTGTCTCCCTCTCTCTCTGCTCCTCTCCCACTCATGCTCTGTCTCTGTCTCTGTCTCTCTCAAAAATAAACAAACATTAAAAAAAAAAAAAGAGAGTCAGACACTTAATCAACTGAGCCACCCAGGCACCCTTGTTTCTTATTATCATGTATGTCAACGTAGGTTTATCAAGTGTAACTAAGTTACTTAATAGTAGGGGAGGCTGTGCACGTGTTGGGGCAGGGGGTTCATGGGAAATCTCTGTACCTTCCACTCAATTTTCCTGTGAACCTAAAACTGCTTTTTTTTTTTTTTTTTTAAACTTTTTAAAATTTAAGTAGGGGCGCGTAGGTGGTTCAGTCAGTTGAGTGTACGACCCTTGATTTCAGCTCAGGTCATGATCTCATAGTTCATAGGATCAAGCCCTGTGTTTGGCTCTGTGCTTACAGTGTGGAGCCTGCTTGGAATTCTCTCTCTCTCCCTGTCTCTCTGCTCCTCCCCTACTGGCATGCATATGCACACATGCTCTCTCTCAAAAATAAATAAAAATGAAAAAGAAGTAAAAAAAAATTATGTAATCTCTATACCTGACATGGGGCTTGAACTCACAACCCTGAGATCGAGAGTTGCTTCTTCTTCCGACTGAGCCAGCCAGGTGCCCCCTAAAACTGCTTTAAAAAGTCTGTTTTTTAAAAAAAAAAAAAAAGGTTACCCTGAATCGAATCAAGCCCTTAAGACCAGGATCAGCACACTTCTGCAAAGGGCCAGATGGCAAACATTTTTGGCTTTTGGAACCATACATTCTGCGTCACTAATGAAAGCTGCCGCTGGCGATATGTAAATGAACGGGTATGGCCATGTTCCAATAAAATTTTATTTACAAAAATACGTGGCAGGCCTGCAGGCTGATTTACTGACTCCTGCTCTAGAATGTAAGATATCGGAGAGACAAAGCAACCACATGTAACACGTGAACAAATCTTGATTGGGTCCTAGGTTGAAAGAAACTGCCATATAAGATGTTTTAAGGCTAATTAGGAAAATTAGGATGCCTACGGAAAGATATTTAAGTAACAATTTTTGGGGCACCTGGGTGGCTCATTGGGTTAAGCATCTGACTCTTGCTTTCGGCTCAGGTCATAATCTCACAGTTTTGTGAGTTTGAGCCCTGCATTGGGCTCTGCTTGGGATTCTCCCTCTCTCTCTCTCTCTGCCCCTGCCCCTAATCTGCTTGCGCTGTCTCTGTCTCTCTCAAAAAAAAAAAAAAAAAAAGCAAACAAAACACAATTGTCAGTTTTCATAAGTGTGTGGTTATGTACAGGAATGACTTTATTCCTGAAAGATGTCTCCTGATGTATTTAGGGGGTGAGGTATCTTGACATCACCAGAGCGGAAATGAGGGTGAGACAAGTTCACTCAAGTGCAGGGTCAGATCCCATCTTTTTTTTTTTTTTTTAAAGATTAAAAAAAAAAATTTTAAAGTAATCTCTACACCCAATGTGAGGCTCGAACTCACAACCCCAAGATCAAGAGTCCCAGGCTCCACCAACTGAGCCAGCCAGGTGCCCCAACCCCATTTTTAATTTAAAATGTTGATATTTTGTTCATCATGCATTTTTTATCCAAGGTGATTTTATAAATACAGTAATAAAATATTCTTCGATGGCTGAGTTTTTTGGTGTGCCCTGAAACCTTGTGCCTTACTGTCCTCACCCCATTCCTGGCCCTTGCTTTGAAGTGGTTTAGCAGAAGACTGACAGCGCTAGGAGAGTTGTTCAATCGTGATGGTGAACCAATGTGTGTTCATTGTCCTCGTATTACAACTTGGCTATAGGCTGGAACATTTTCACGCTAAGCGAATGAATAAAAAGTCCGTAGACTTTTAAAATAAAGTCAAAATTAAAAATGGGGGCGCCTGGGTGGCTCTGTTGGTTAAGCGGTTGGCTCTTGGTAGCCGCTCAGGTCACGTTCTTGTGGTTGTGAGATTGAGCCCTGGGTCAGGCTCCACATGTGGAGCCTGCTTGGGATTCTCTCTCCCCAACCCCCACTCTGTCCCTACCCAGCTCATGCTCTCTCTCTGTCTCAAAAATAAATTTTAAAAGACCATGAACGTATAGATACAGAAAACAGATTTGTGGTTACCAGAGGCAGGGGATAGGGATGGTGGGGAAAATGGGCAAAGGTGGTCAAAGCTTATAAACTTCCAGGTGTAAGATAAATAAGTTCTGGAGATGTAATGTCCAGTGTGGTGACTATAATTAATATTGTACGGTATGTTTGAAAGTTGCTAAGAGAATAGATCTCAAAAGTCCTCAGCACGTGGGGCACCTGGCTGGCTCAGTTGGTAGACATTGCGACTCTTGATATCAGGGTTGTGAGTTCGAGTCCCACGTTGGGTATAGAGAGAACTTAAATAAATACATCTTTAAAAATTTTTTTTAATGTTTATTTTTGAAAAAGAGAGACAGAACGTGAGTGGGGGAGGGGCAGAGAGCGAGGGAGACAGAATCTGAAGCAGGCACCAGGCTCTGAGCTGTCAGCACAGAGCTTGACATGGGGCTCAAACTCATGAACCATGAGATCCTGACCTGAGCCAAAGTCGGACGCTCAACCAACTGAGCCACCCAGGCACCCCTAAATCTTTTAAAAATAATAAAATCTTTTTAAAAAGGTTCTCATCACAAGAAAAAAAACGTGTCACTATGTGTAGGGCTGGATGTTAACTAAATTTATTTTGCAACACGCAAATATCGAATCATTATGTCATACACCGGAAACTGATAGAGCGTTATGTTAATTACATCTCAATTTTAAAAAGTCCTTGGAATTTAATATAAATTAATTCCTGCTGCTACTAGAGGGGCTATACATTCCAATCATCTTGGGACAGTCCAATTTTTTTTTTTTTCAACTGTCCGGGAGTAATTGTGTATTAAAAAAAATATTTTTACGTTTATTTATTTATTTTGAGAGAGAGAAAGGCAGGGAGGGGCAGAGAGACAGGGAGAGAGAGAGAGAGAGAGAGAGAGAGAATCCCAAGCAGTCTCCACACTGTCGGCACAGAGCCTGACTCGGGCTCGAATCCATGAGCCGTGAGATCATGACCTGAGCCGAAAGCAAGAGTCAGACGCTTAACCGACTGAGCCACCCAGGCACCTCAAGGGGTAATTGTTCAAGGCGCGACCCTTCTCTCTCAAAAGTATCCCAGTTTGATGCAATGTTACATGTTACTGCTTAGCGTAAGACAGCAAAGTGGGGCTTTCAACCTGGCTCCGCCCTGGCGGGGGCATCTCTCACAAATCACACCTCCTTAAAGCACAGGGCTTGCCAAACATTCATAGCAACCAGACCTTTTCAAATGAAAGTTCACTGCAAAAACTCCCAATAGTACCACAATTCAGAGTAGCATTTTATTGGTAAAATTTCTCTTCTATGTTCAAATTAGTATTTACGTAAAAACAACGGATTCTCACTGAGGCCGTCGAGATGGGCGCACGCATTTAAAACCGTACGTTGTAGCTGAAATCTTCACTCTGTCACGACGTCCACTTTATTTCTGAGTTGGGTAAAACCCCTGATCCACAGAGTAGTGGCAACGCGTCGCTGTCTTTTCTTTTTTTTTTTTTTTTTTTTTTTTTTTTTATTTATTTTGGGACAGAGAGAGACAGAGCATGAACGGGGGAGGGGCAGAGAGAGAGGGAGACACAGAATCGGAAACAGGCTCCAAGCTCCGAGCCATCAGCCCAGAGCCTGACGCGGGGCTCGAACTCACGGACCGCGAGATCGTGACCTGGCTGAAGTCGGACGCTTAACCGACTGCGCCACCCAGGCGCCCCTCGTCGCTGTCTTTTCAAGGCCTCCCCTCAAAATCTTAGTTAAAGGAAGACGGCAGGAGAATCCTAAGTTAGTTATCTCCGCTACCTTAAAAGCTGCTTCCTAACCCAGCTGAACAGGCATCTTTAAATTACGGTTTAAAATATGTTTTAAAAATGGGATTTGATACTCATATCTGCGCAAATGCCAAAGCCCTTTTGGGAACCCTAGTTTGGGAAACTACTGAATAAGACAGTCAGTAGGGTCACATCTAGCTTAAAAGCCTCTGTTTCTAAGGTTGCTTGTTCTGAAACTGTCTGGAATCCGACAGAGGGGAGAGGCTATGACAGGTTTGTTATTTTCATGCCGGCTTGACTCACGAAGCCAGCTCCTGAACTAGAGACACACGGGCTAAATGTGCCTGTAGCTGTAAATTTGAGCCAATCATTACCTTTTTTTTTTTTTTTTTTTTTTGTCTAATTTACATCCAAATTAGTTAGCGTTTGGTGCAACAATGATTTCAGGAGAACATTCCTTAGTGCCCCTTCCCCATTAGCCCATCCCCCCCCAACCCCTCCAGTAACCTTCAGTTTGTTCTCCATATTTACGAGTCTCTTATGCTTCGTCCCCCTCCCTGTTTTTATATATTTTTACTTCCCTAATGTTCATCTGTTTTATATCTTAAAGTCCTCATATGAGTGAAGTCATATGATTTTTTTCTCTGACTAATTTCACTCAGCATAATACCCTCCAGTTCCAACCACGTAGTTGCAAATGGCAAGATTTCATTCTTTTTGATTGCCGAGTAATACTCCATTGTATGTATATACCACATCTTCTTTTTCCATTCATCCATCGATGGACATGTGGGCTCTTTCCATACTTTGGCTATTGTCGATAGTGCTGCTATAAACATGGGGGTGCATGTGTCCCTTGAAGCAGCACACCTGCATCCCATGGATAAATGCCTAGTAGTGCAATTGCTGGGTCGTAGGGTAGTTCTATTTTTAGTTTTTTGAGGAACCTCCATACTGTTTTCCAGAGTGGCCGCACCAGCTTGCATTCCCATCAGTCGCTAACTTTTAAGAATGGGGAAAATGTGACATGAAAGTCTGGGTTTCTGACTTTGTTTACAACAACAGGAAGCTGGCACCAATGAGCAGCTTTCCCCACGGCCATTCTGGGGTAGAGTCAGGGTGCCCAAGCCCACCCCAGGCAGAGCACATGTCCTCCACACGTCCCCACGGTCTCCATCACTCTCTGCTGCTCACCCGGGTGCCTGGCCATCATCTAGATTATCCACTGGCCCCCGTGGGCATTTGAGTGTGTCCCCTGTGGTACAGATGGTCACGCTTCTGAGACTAAAATTGGAGCGAGGTGGCTCAACAGGGCTGGGACGGGAAAGCTCCTGGTTCTCTTCTCTCAGAGCCCCTACACCCCAGGCTTGAGAGTTTGAGCAAATCACAGCTACCTGCCAAGGCTCGGTTTCCTTGTCTGTGAAATGGATGCAGAAACTCCTACCCTCCCTGAAGTGTGGGCTGTGATAAGGATCAGACGATAGCACCCGATGCTTTATAAATTAACGATAAAGCTCTGTGGTCCACCTCTGTGGTTTGGTGAATCTTACATCCAGCCATCCTCCCTTTGCCCTGTACCACCCCCCAGTTTCCCTCCCGGGCACAGTCCCTCCCATTCTCAGGCAACATGCTTGGGCCGTATTGACTCCATCCCCAGCCCCGGTGGACACTGGGTCAGGCTGGCCAATCACAGCACTGCATTCACCCAGAGACAGGTGCATGAGCCCACTGGGGCCAATCGAATCGGGGCCAGCACTTCGGTTCAGACTGCTGGCAAAGGGAAAGTCTCTTTTCTACTGAACTTGGCCGTCATGTTGCTAACCTGGGGGTGGCGGGTTCCTGGGGGAACCCAGCCAACAAGCAGGAGAGCAGAGTGGAAAGATGGTGAGAAACAGGGTCTGAGTCATATAATCTGGGGCTTTGGGTCCGGATAGACATCAACACGTACATTCTCTTTGCTTCAACTGGACTGAAGGGGGGCTAAGTCACTGGCGTCTCATGCCCCCATGGGGGAGGGGGTTCTACACGAGCAGGCAGACTTGTGAGCGTTTGTTCAATTTGCATGCATTTCCCTGGGCACTTGCTGATCTCGAGTCCTGGGGGACTCCTGCGACAGCCGCCGCTTCGTCTCTCTGCCTGGATTTGACCTTCCACACTGCCTTCTTGAAGTTCTTGAGAGGGTCCTGCTGCGAGGCTCTTGACGAAGGGTCCTGGAAACGCTCCCGGATGAGATAGCCGTGTCTCGTGGGGGCGATGAAGCCATTGGAAGTTGGGATGATTCTGTTCACCACAGCGTGGACAAACTGGACAGCCAGCAGGGTGCCTTTTCGGGTGGGGGTGGGGGGGGACAGCAGGGCACACATGAGACCATGGGGGCCACAGAGATCCAATCTCACACATGTGAGAGTTGGCTGCGCGGGTCACATCCTTGCTATGCCTCTTACTAGCTTAGGCACGATGACGTCTAAACTCTCGGAGTCCCCCCTGCCTCATGGGCGATGTGGGAATGAGAGCCGAACCTGCCTGCTGAGGAGAATTCTAAGGTTCCAAGATGTTAAGTGTGTCAGGTGTATCGGTCTCAGCCCAGAGCGAGCTCGGTAAAGGTTATTATTGGAGGAGGAGGAGAAAGAGAGGTTGTGCACCTGCCCGGGCTGGGCTTTGAAGGCTGCAATCTGCAGACTGCAGCGCCGGAACCATCCGTAACTTTTTTAACCTGCAGATCTTTGCCACAAGCATTAAGCTACGCTACATCGGATTGCAGTGTATTTGGTTACAATGTATTCCAGTCGACCTGATATCCATTCACCCACCCATGCGCTTTGTGACCTTGGGCAAATCTCTTAACCCCCCTGAACTTCAGCTTCATCACTTGTTACGTGGGGGGGGGGGGGGGGGGTAGCTAACGGCACGGATGCCCTGCCCAGGGTCAGAAGGGTTCCTTTCTCTATAGGAGATCACGTAGGAGGGCGACAAAGGCAGACGAGCGTCACTGTGTGACCTTGGGCAGTCACCTCACCTCTCAGAGCCTCAATTTTTGCTCTGTAGGATGAGGTGGCTGCCAAGGGAATTCAATGGCCCGGGTACAGGACCCCGTACACAAGAAGCGTTAACTCTCATTAATATGCCTTTAGGGTAATACTGACCAGACCGAGAGCTGGGAGGTTTGCAAAGTGGCTGGTCTTAAGCAAGCTGGCCCCTATCGTTTAGGGGGCCTGGGGCAAGAGAATGAATCAGGGCCCACATCCTATAAGGTCCAATGCGTAAATGTTGGAAATCTAGACAATAAACTATTCAGTGAACTATGCTCTGTCCTCCTACATTGATGGACGTGTCTTCGGAACCACCTGGAAGGTCATGTTGTGTTGAGAATTCTCAGGGTCCTCAGTTCCATACTGGAAAGTCATGGTGTGCGAGAGTCCCCCGCTCTTCGTGGCTTGGCCCCTCCTCTTCCCTCACTAAGCTTTATCTTACAGTCCTCGGGGCCTCACACATATGCACGTGAACTGCCTACCCAGCTCATGCACCCAGACTCCAGGCTCATCACCCATGGCCGGCCCCCAAGTCCCGGGGTGCTCATACTAGGGGCACAGTCCACCCTCAGAAGGATGGACCCGGAGAAGAGGGCTGCCCAGGCCCTAAAGAGGGCACCTCCCAGGTGGGGAGAATGTTTCAGGTATCCAGAGCACGGGTCTAAAAAGAGGAGGTGTAGCTCTGGGGGGGGCCTGTCCCCGTGACCCACAGACACCTCTGTAAGCAGAGGGACCCAGCTAGGGGAGACCAGAGCAGAGCCCTGTAGTGTCCAGAGCCCAGAACAAGGCATTCCTTGCCAGATCTAAGCTCGGTCTTGCCCTCAAAGCAAAATGACTCACCATCCAGCACACTCCAGACGATTATGGAGCGATCCTTCAAGCCCGCATACACGTACTTGTCATCCTTGGAGAAGCAGACACACTGGACTCCTCTACAGTAAGAATTCTGTTGAAAAAGACAAGGTGATCTTGGAGCGCCTGGGTGGCTCAGTCAGTCAAGCATCTGACTTCAGCTCAGGTCACGATCACAGTTTGTGAGTTCAAGCCCCGCATTGGGCTCTATGCTGAGAGCCTAGACCTTGCCTCAGATTCTGTGTCTCCCTCTGTCTCTGTCCCTCCCCGGCTCATGCTCTGTCTCTGTCAAAAATAAAGCATTAAAAAAAAAAAAAAAAAAGACAAGGTGATCTGGATTCCAAACTGAGAGTCACCTAGGAGACCTACCCCAAGGCATCTGCGTAGGAAGCCAGGCTTGTAAGCCCCTCATGCGGGACGGATCCAATGAAATCCTGGGGAGATCGTAGGACCGATATTCCCAGGACCAAAACACATCTTCATAGGGACGGGATTGAGAGCTTTACAGGCATTTTGCATTGGAGAGCAGGAATTATCCGTTTTAATTTCTTTTTTTTTAAATGTTTTATTTATTTTTGAGACAGAGAGAGAGACAGACAGAATACGAGTGGGAAGGGGCAGAGAGAGGAGACGGAATCCATGAAGCAGGCTCCAGGCTCTGAGCTGCCAGCATAGAGCCCGGCATGGGGCTCGAACCTGTGAACCATGAGATCATGACCTGAGCCTAAGTCAGACACTTAACCGACTGAGCCACCCAGGCGTCCCTATCAGTTTTAACTTAAGTGACCCCGAGTATACAAACATTAACTATAGTGGTATTTTTTTATGTGTATTTATTTTTGAAAGACAGGGGCGCCTAGGTGGCACAGTCGGTTAAGCGTCTGACTTCAGCCAGGTCACAATCTCGCGGTCCGTGAGTTTGAGCCCCGCGTCGGGCTCTGGGCTGATGGCTCGGAGCCTGGAGCCTGTTTCCGATTCTGTGTCTCCCTCTCTCTCTCTGCCCCTCCCCCGTTCATGCTCTGTCTCTCTCTGTCCCAAAAATAAATAAAAAAAAAAAAAAAGAAAGACAGAGATAGAGAGAGAGCGCACGCAAGTGGGGGAGGGGCAGAGAGAGATGGGGACAGAGGATATGAAGCAGGCTCTGTGCTGATAGCAGAGAGACTGATGCGGGGCTTGAACCCATGAACCATGAGATCATGACCTGAGCTGGAGTTGGATGCTCAGCTGACTGAGCCACCCAGGCGCCCCAGCTACAATGGTCTTTAATTAAATGCTAGATGCTAAATGCAGCATGGCATCCTAGAGCCTAGAACGGAAAAGGGAAATCCGTTGAAAAATGTGTGATCCCAGTCAAGTTGGTAGCTTAGTTAACAGTACTGTCCCCATGGTAACTCATTCATTGTGACTAACGTACTCTAGTCACATTAGAGGTCGACATCGGGGAAGCCGGGTGAGGAGTGCGTACAGGAGGACCTGAAACCATTCCAAGATGAAGTTTATTTACAAACAAAAACAGGGAATAAGTGAATGAATGAATGAATGAATGAATGAATAAATAAATAAATACATGACAGGGTGCGTGGGTGGGCTCAGTCAGTTGAGTGTCTGACTCTTGATTTGGGCTCAGGTCACAATCCCAGGGTCGTGGGACCGAGCCCTGTGATGGCTCCACGTGGAGCCTGCTTAACAGTCTCTGTCTCTGCCTCTCTCTCTAAAATTAAAAAAAAAAAAAAAATTAGAAAAAGGAAAAAAGAAAGAGCTAGGTGTATTTAACTGCTGGGGTGATATTTTCCACTCAACAAGATGAAAGATTACTTACAGCCCAGTCTTATAGTGGCTTCCTAAAAATAAATGTCAGATGGGATGGGAGCTTTTTTTTTTTTTTTAATGTTTATTTATCTTTTTGAGAAAGAGACAAAGTGCGTGGAGGGGAGGGTCAGAGAGAGAGGGACAGAATCTGAAGCAGGCTGCAGGCTCTGAGCTATCAGCACAGAACCCAAAGCAGGGCTCAAACCCACGAGACATGACCTGAGTTTAACTAACTGAGCCAGGACAAAAGCCTTTTAAGATGAAACTGTACGTACTGTCTCTCTTAGTTACAAGATCATCTTCCTATGTTTATGAATAATTTTTATATCTTACAACCAAAGGTCTGGCCTTCATTCCCCATTTGAAAGGCTGGAATAGTAACACCAACCTTATGAGATCGTTGTAGGGATTACATTATAGAAGGATATTCTAATATGCATTTTCATATAGTATATAATATGAATATATGAATATATTTATTGCAGCTCTTAATTCTATTGATACAAAAAAACTAAAATAGCTCCTTACGAGGTGGGCAGTATGGACTCTAAGACACTTCATACGTTAGGGAGTCAGTTGCCAGTTTCCCTGCTTCAGACCTTCACAGCTGCTGTTCCTTCTGCCAAGAATGCTGTTCTGCCAGGCTCATTTGACTTTCTTAAATAGCAGCCTCTACCTCCTTTACCTTGTCCTATTTTTCCTCAAAGCTCTTCTTACACACCAGCCCTTTCCCACAAACATTTGTCGAGCCTTGAGGACATGTCAGGAGCTCTCCTAGGGATGGGGGCCACCTCCATAAGCAAAACACAAAAGCCCTCACCTCTGTGAGCCCTCACAGAACTCACACTGTCTCCCCTCTGAGAACGTGGCTCCGAGAGGCAGGACGGTGTGGCCTCTGGCCACACCTAGAAATCAAAACTCTTGGGCACAAGAATGGCTATCAGGATTAGGGTAAGAGGGTGAGGCCGGGGTGTGCCGTGCAGGATCTGATCTTTATTTAAAACGATATCTTGGGGCATCTGGGTGGCTCAGTCAGTTGAGCGTCCGACTTCGGCTCAGGTCATGATCTTGCAGTTTGCAAGTTCAAGCCCTGCATTGGGCTCTCTGCTGTCAGCGCAGAGCCCGCTTCGGATCCTCTGTCTACCTCTCTCTCTGCCCCTCCCCTATTCACCCTCTCTCTCTCTCTCTCCCTCGAAAATAAAAAAAAATGTTTTAAAAGATTTCGTTCTCTTGCTATCTTTTGCATTTGTCTCGATTTTTGTAAATACTGCCTTAAAATAGCGTCTCTCTTGATTGCCGAGTTTCAGGGCAGCCCCTTAAGCTCTGCTCCCGAGGTGAGTGTCCCTCATGGGCCCCACCCTGCTCCCGACCCTGGGTGATGGCACACGGTATGCACTTAACACAGGACACCTGTCATCAGCTTTCTAATGCCGGGACCTAGCCTGCACGCGGTGTGTGGGCCACGCACCGTGTAGCTCGTCTCGAATCTCCACTTGCAGGCCTGCAGGTCCCAGAGGCACAGCAGGGCTTCCTCGGATCCGCTGACCGCCAGCTGCTCCTTGTGGCTGACCTGCACACAGGTGACCCGGCTCCCGTGGGCCTCCAGAGGGAACACTTTGGAATTCGCACACTCGTAAAGGAAGAGGTCACCGTCGGTCATGCCGTACATCACACGGCAGTCAGCCAGGACGGCCACGCTGGAGATGGTCTCGGGCAGCTGGGTGTAGAAGGTGTATGTTGGCCCATCGACAACCGGACAGGGATCCCCGGGGCTGATGTCCAGCACCAGGATGATGCTGTCATAGGCGATGGCCAGGCGCTCCTCTCCTTGACTAAGGGCCATGCAGTTGATGGCTTTCCGGGCCTCAGGAGGGGGGATGCACATCACGTCCTGTCTGGAATTCAGGGGGAACACCAGGACGACCCCCGAAACGAGGCCAGTGAAAAGGAGATTGGCCCGCTGGGCCACCTCCAGACATCTGACCTCACTGGAGGCATCCAGGACGTCCTGCTCCTCACCTGCCACGGAGAGAAGGTCGCATCAGGAACAGCTAAGAGGAACGGGCTCACTCCGCAAATTGTTAAGGATTTTGATTTTTTTTTTTTCAACGTTTTTTATTTATTTTTGGGACAGAGAGAGACAGAGCATGAACAGGGGAGGGGCAGAGAGAGAGGGAGACACAGAATCGGAAACAGGCTCCAGGCTCCGAGCCATCAGCCCAGAGCCTGACGCGGGGCTCGAACTCACGGACCGCGAGATCGTGACCTGGCTGAAGTCGGACGCTTAACCGACTGCGCCACCCAGGCGCCCCAATTGTTAAGGATTTTGAAAACCGCTCTCATTATCCGTATTCCCCCCCACCCTGGTTAACACTTTCTGATGACTTCCTGCTCCCCATCGGGACAAACGGACACACCGACACGCATGAGCTCTCATCCCAGATGTTTCCTTTACAAACGTCTGTAAAGGGCTGGAGAGTGAATTTTTTTTTGCCTTGCAGGCTGTATGCTCTTAACCCTTAACCTCTTAACCCTGAAGTTGAAGCCCCCCAACATGCCGCACGCAGGCAGTGTGTGTCCGATCTGGCCCGCGGGCCCCAGTCATTTCCCACCGTGCCCCCAGCTTCGCGTCGGGCTCCGCCCCTCAACTAGTGAGCAAGGGCCTCAAGCACGGTCACCTCGTCTGTCCTGCTCATTGCCAACCGCAGAGCCCGGCCCTGTGGCCAGCACTAACCAAACATCTGCCAAATCCATGAATGCAGGAGACTGAGAGTGAATCTCTTTTCTCATATTATCGTTAAAGAGGGATTTCTGTACCTCCATCCGCCCCCATGGAGATCACAGCAGACACAGTTGGTGACGTGTCCAGACTCCCTTTACGGGCCAGGGCACCCAGACCCTAGGCTGCTCACTGCCCTCAGGTGAAGGGAGCCCCTCATCTCAAAATGCTTAGGGGGTTCCCCCACCACCCAGAACGGCCTGTAGCCAGTGACTGCCTGTTGTGGGGATATATAAGACTAGCCCTTGGGGCGCCTAGGTGGCTCAGTCGGTTAAGCTACCGACTTCGGCTCAGGTCACAATCTCGCGGTTCGTGGGTTCGAGCCCTGCATCGGGCTCTGTGCTGACAGCTTGGAGCCTGGAGCCTGCTTCGGATTCTGAGTCTCTCTCTCTGCCCCGCCCCCACTTGTGCTCTGTTTCTCAAAAATAAATAAACATTAAAAAAAAAAAAAAAAACACGACTAGGGGCGCCTGGGTGGCTCAGTCAGTTGAGCGGCTGACATCGGCTCAGGTCATGATCTCAAGGTTCGTGAGTTTGAGCCCCGCTTCGGGCTCTGTGCTGACAGCTCGGAGCCTGGAGCCTGCTTTGGATTCTGTGTCTCCCTCTCTCTGCCCCTCCCCCGCTCGTGCTCTGTCTCTCTATCAAAAATAAACAAACATTTAAAAAAATTAAAAGAAAAAAAGACGAGACCTCTTGCTTTAGGTCCTCCCCCACTTGCTCGTTCAGCCCTCCCCCTGCCCCTGCCTGCTCTGATCACCCCTGCTTAGGTTTCTCCCGGGAGCTCCCCTCAACATACCCCTTGTGCAAACTTCCCCATCACGTGCCCTGCTTCCAGGAAACCCAAACGAAATGAGGGATTGACAACCAGACGGTCAATTACCCACATGCTGGAAATTTATCACATCAAATCCTGATTTTTATTAGCCACTGTCAACCTGACTGCAGTTATGGGGGTGCTATGGACTGAATGTGTCCCTTCAAATTTGCATGTTGAAACCCCAGCCCATGATGTGATGGCATTGGCCAGGAGGCTTTGTGAGGTGATTTGGCCATGAGGGCGGAGCCCCCACGATGGGATAAGTGCCCTTATACAGGGGACAAGAGGGCTTGCACTCCTGTGAGGACCTAATGAGAACGTGGCCATCTGCAACCAGGAAGCCGGCTGTCACCAGACCCGGATCCGCCAGTGCCTTGGCCTTGGCCTTCCCAGCCTCCAGAACCGTGAGAAGTAAACGTCTGTCGTTTAAAACGCCCAGTCTCTGGTGTAAAGAACCCAAGCAGTCCCGGACAGGAGCTTTGGTTCTTACCCACACAAATGGCCGTGCTTATATCTTACAAACCTTCTGCTAAGTCCCAGATGGTGACTTTGCTCTTGTCCCCAATCTTGGGGAAGTAAACGTAGCTTCCATCGTGTGATACCGCAGTGAGGCCAGTGCGATCCAGAAACGGGGTAGAGGCCCTTGGCTGCCGCACAGACGTGAGATCCCAGACTCTGAAAGACGAGGACTGCTGGGAAGCAGATGCCACCAAGGCCCCACCCCAGACCAACAGGCTCACGGGGGCCCCGACGCCTTCCAGAACATCCAGCAGGGTCCCCTGCTCCGACAGACTCCACACCTGAGGATGGACAGCAGAGGGCCAAAGCTGACTTCTTCCTTACGCTGTCATAGCTAAGAAATATGCATGAACCCATTTGTCCACCTCTGGTGAATTCTCAGGCTGCAGTTCGAGGGCCTTCTCCACCCCCTCAAACCTCCCCACCCCTCACCGAGCCACTACCACAGCAGTTCTCAAAGTGTGGTCCAGGGAACCCCTGGAGGGTACCGCCAGGCATTTTCAGGAGGGCTTGCAAACACAAAACTGTTTTCATCATAATTCAAGATGCCATTTGCCTTTTCTACTCTCTTCCTCTCACAAAGGAGCGGGGGAGTTTTCCAGAAGCTATGGGACATGAGATGTCACACCAGATCAGAGAATGCAGAATCAAGTACGAGAAGCCAACGGTCTCCTATTGAGCCAGACACGAAAGAGATTCGTCAAAATGTGCAACCACGCCACTCTTCTCGTGAGTTTTGTCTGTTTGTTTCAGAAACTACAGGATTTTTGTAAAAGTGTGTTATTCCATTGACATGTAATGTTCGTGAATCAACAGAGAAGTATTTTTGGATGTCCTCGCTGCTAATTTTTAATATGGTAATTACCATCGGGGACCAAATGCAACACAGGATCCTAGACTGGATCCCAGAATAAAGAAAAAGAGGACATTTGTGGGAAAGCTGGTGAAACTACAGAAGAATTTGCAGATCGGTTAATAACAGTATTCTCCCAATATAAATGTTTCAGTTTTAATAAAGGGCCCGGGGGGACATGAGATGGTAACATCGAGGCAAGCAGGGTATAGACGAGATAAATATGTATATGTGGGGACTCCCTGTACTTCTTGGCAACTCTTCTGTACCTCCTAAAACTCTTCCCCAAATAAATCATTTGTTAAGAATATGTAAATCCAATATATAAATCTATAAATCAAACTGATATAACCCACTTATTGAGAATCTTTGGGATCCTTGATAACCTTTAGGAATGTAAGGAGGTCCTAAGGCCAGAACGTTGGAGAACTGCTACTTTAGTATGTGCTTTTCCCACCAGAGTGAGAACTTTGAGCTCGGTGGGAATTTTCTGCCATTTCCTCCCAACCCTTCTCCACTCTGAAGGCCAAAATCCTCCCCGTTTTTTCAGGTTCCGTGGGAATGCTATCCCCTTCCTGGGTCTCAGGGGATCCCTCCCCCACATCTTCCCAGTGACCTGCTCTGTTTCGCCTGCACTAGTTTACGTGAATCTCTGTATTTCGAAGCCAAAAGACCTCTCAAGAATTATACTTTTCTATTCCAGAGGCGGAGTGAGGATGACCTCTGACCTGAATGAGTGCGTCCCGGGACCCAGTGACAATCAGATTGTTCTCAGGACCAAAACTGGCTGTCTCCACGGTGTCCTCGTGTTCAAGGTCGGTGGCCATGAATCGATGAAACCCCTGTGAGTCTGCCAAGAATATCCGGACGGATCTTCCAAACCCTGAAAGGGCAGGGATGGGATTATCCCTTTCATTCCTGGAGGAGCTTGACAGGAGTTCAGTTTAGTCAACAAAGATTTTTTTTTTTTGAGCACCGACTACTTGGCTGTGGAAGCAACACGGTGGTGAACAAGAGAGACATGGCCCGTGCCATCACACAGCCTAGAGTTGTCAGGTGCAGGGGTGGGAGGCCGGGGGGGTGGGGGCGGCAGCTGAAAACAGTGATCAATAACCTTGCAGAAAACAGCAAAGTTATTTATTATCGCAAGACTGAGTTTCCAGAGGGCTGGGACCGCCTGTTGGGGCTGCTCCTGGTATCCCAGAACCCAGCACAAAGCTGGACATAAGGTAGATATGTTTTGAAGACAGAGGGAAGGCAGGGAGGGAGGAAGGGGGTAGGGAGGAGGATAGGAAGGACAGGAAAATAGTTGGAATCTGCGATAAGGGCAATAAAGTCAAGGGGACTGGCTGCCATGAGAAAAAAATGACACAGACACACGTGTGACAGACAAGGCATGAAGGGGGAGACCAGAGAAATGTGGCCACAAGTCAAAGAATCACAAGGCAGAAACTAGAAGGGGCAAAAAAGGATTCTTCTCTGGAGGCTTTGGAGGGACCATGACCCTGCCCACATTTTTTTTTTTTCGAGTAATTTTTTAAAGTTTATTTACTTATTTATTTAGAGAGAGAGGGGGAGAGAGACAGAGCATGAGCAGGGGAGGGGTAGAGACAGGGAGAGAGAGAGAATCCCAAGCAGGCTTCCCACTATCAGCACAGAGCCCAATGCGGGACTCGAACCCACGAACCGTGAGATCATGACCTGAGCCGAAACTAAGAGTCAGACGCTTAACCGACTGAGCCAGCCAAGCGCCCCTGGCCACATCTTGATTTTTGGACTTCTGGCCTCTAGAATTGTGAGGAAAGAGATTTCTTTTCTTTCTTTCTTTTTTTTTTTTTAATGTTTATTTATTTTTGAGACAGAGAGAGACACAGCATGAGCAGGGAAGGGGCAGAGAGAGAGGGAGACACAGAATGTGAAGCAGGCTCCAGGCTCTGAGCTGTCAGCACAGAGCCCGACGCAGGGCTCAAACTCACGAACTGTGAGATTGTGACCTGAGCCGAAGTCGGACGCTTAACCGACTGAGCCACTCAGGCGTCCCGATTTCTATTGTTTTGAGCCACCACATTTATGTGGTAGTTTGTTACAGCAACCCCAGGACCTTTGAGCGGACATCTGAGAAGGTGGCAGGCCCTGGAAGGGTGGGAACAGCCTGGGATGACCAGGAGGTAGGAAAGGCCTGCGTGTGTGTCTCAGGGGCAGCACAGAGGCCAGTGTGGGTGGAGCAGAGTGAAGGAGGGGGAGGGGAGGGAGGGAGAGCCTTGCTAGATTTAACATAAAACAAAACAAAACAAAACAAAACAAAACACCTAACAGGACAATGCCGTTGAATTAGAATTTCAGATAAACGGTGAAATTGCTATTATTAGCAGAAGTAGATCCCAAATATTACGTGGGGTATATTTATACTGAAAAGTTGATTTGTTGTTTATCTGAAGTTTCACTGGGCGTTCTATATTTTACCCGGCACCCCGCCCAAGGGGGATTGCTCACTGTGTTCCAAATATGGGCTGGGTGAAGTGTTTTGTTAAGAGGGCCCCTGGCAGTGCAGGAAAGAGGTCCCCAAGGCCAGATCATGCAGGCCGGGACGTGGTGGGGGCAGGGGGGATGGTGTGGGACTCTTGTGCTATGCACCTGGCCTGCACCAGCCCAGTTTAGACTCCTGGAAACCCCTGGGTCAAGTCAGCTGGGGGCTGGCCGTCCATCTGATTGCCTCTCCAGGCCCTCCATGCAATTGTTTTATTGAACTACACTTGAACCTGAGGCTCACACAGAAGGATGTTATGGGAAACGGATCGAGTGCATCAAGATATCTGCTGTCCAAGGATATTTGCATCCCATTCGTGGGCAGGAAAGGGTTAACTCAGCAGGCCTGGGGGTCCCTGTTCTGCACGTGAATGGTTTGACCCTTGCCAGTCTCCTGAGAGGTGCCCTCTAAGCCCTTAGAATGTCCTCCTTGGTAAAAGTGTCCTTGTGGGGCCCCGGGGTGGCTGAGTCAGTTAAGTGTCCAGTTTCGGCTCAGGTCATGATCTCACCGTTTGTGAGTTCGAGCCCCACATAAGGGCTCTCTGCTGTCAGCACGGAGCCCGCTTTGGATCTTCTGTCCCCCTCCGTCTGTGCCCTTCCCCCTCTCTCTCTGCCCTTCCCCTACTCGCACTCTCTCTCCCTATCTCTCAAAAATAAATAAGCATTAAAAAAAAGTATCCCGGTTTTACTTGAGGCCTTGGGCCACACGGGATGGCCAACGCTCACGCTTCAGTGGGAGCTTTGGGACACGCGGTATCAGCTTGACCTCGGTGGGGGGGGGGGGGTGTTGGGAGACTGAGGTCAGCCAGGCAGGTGATCAGCTGTGTCTCCATAATCAACCCCCGGTAAAAATCCTGGACACCAAGGCTGGTTGAGCTCCCCCGGTCGGTGCTGTTGTCACACACGGTCCCTGACAGAAGTAAGTGCTGTCCACGTGACTCCACGGGGCGGGGACACCTGGAAGCTTGGGCCTGGTGTCTTCTGAACTCAGCCCCACACACCTCTACCCTTTGCTGATCTTAATCCAAGGGACCCCCTGAACCACAATTCCATTTCTGACACTGGAAAGAAATCCGTGCCTGATCTCAGCTAAGTTGGGATTGGGCTACCTCTTCTAGAGCAACAGGTGGGTTCCCGAAACTGTGGATGGGGAAACTGCTCGGGCTTCTCCTCATTGGCCTCTGGAAAGAGCCACACGTGAAACCCACTGTAACAGGTTTCTAGGTCACTGGGGTCTTCAGTGACCTTGACCTCAGTCCTGATTCTAGTTTGTGCCTGTATCCTTTGTTCGTCTTTCTTCTCACGTGCCTGTTTCCCATGCTGCATTTCGCGCATACTTGTGCCACCTAAAATTCTTTTGGAAACTGGATGGTGGATGATGTGCAGGAGCCATCACCACGAGCCACATGTGGCTCTTCATGTGGCTGGTCCAAGTCGAGATGAGCTGTTGGTGTAGAACACGTGCCAGGTTTCATAACCTTCACGCGAAAATTTTGTTATTTATTTTTTTTAGTTTGGTTATTTTTGAGAGAGAGAGAGAGACAGAGCACGAGCGGGGGAGGGTCAGCCTGGAGATGGTGACCTGAGCCAAAGTTGGGCACTTAAACGACTGTGAAAAATACCGTTAAGAATTTTTATGTCAATTTCATGTTACATTTTTAGAATGTATTGGGTTAAATAAGATATATTATTCACATGAATGACACCTGTGTCTTTTTGCCTTTTTATTTTTATTTTTATTTATTTTTTTTTTTTTCAACGTTTTTAATTTATTTTTGGGACAGAGAGAGACAGAGCATGAACGGGGGAGGGGCAGAGAGAGAGGGAGACACAGAATCGGAAACAGGCTCCAGGCTCCGAGCCATCAGCCCAGAGCCTGACGCGGGGCTCGAACTCACGGACCGCGAGATCGTGACCTGGCTGAAGTCGGACGCTTAACCGACTGCGCCACCCAGGCGCCCCTCTTTTTGCCTTTTTAAATACGGTCATGCCAGGGCACCTGGGCGGCTCAGTGGGTTAAGCGTATGACTTCGGCTCAGGTCACGATCTCACGGTTTGTGAGTTCGAGCCCCGCATCGGGCTCTGTGCTGACGGCTCAGAGCCTGGAGCCGGCTTCGGATTCTGTGTCTCCCTCTCTCTCTGCCCCTCCCATGCTCATGCTCTGTCTCTCTCTGTCTCTCAATAATAAATAAACGTTCACAAAATTTAAATAGGGTCATGAGAACATTCAGTTATGAATGTGGCTCACATTTGTGGCTTGTGTTACTGGACAGCACTGGTCTACAGTTCCTCTGACCCCTTATAAAAATCAGGGCTGATTTTAGGGCAATGAAATTACCCTATCTGAGGTTCTAATGGTGGATATACGCCATTACACATTCATTCAAATCCATAGAAGGCACAACAGCCAGAATGACTGTAATGTAAACTACAGACTTTGGGTGATGATGATGTGTCAATGCAGGTTCATCGATTGTAGCAAATGCACCCCTCCAGTGGGGGGTGTTGATATTGGAGGAGGCTGCATGAGAATACGGAGTGGGGGGGATATAGGGGGTCTGTGGGAAATCTCTGTACTTTCTGCTCAACCTGGCTGTGAACCCAAATCCGATCTTTATTTTTTTTTAAGTTCATTTTTTTTTTTTATTTTGAGAAAGAGAAAGAGGGGCAGAGACAGAGAGAGAGAGGGAGAGAGAGAGGGAGAGAGAGAATCGTAAGCAGGCTCCGTGCTGTCAGTGCACAGCCCAATGTGGGGCTAGATCCCATGAACCATGAGATCAAGACCTGAGCCGAAATCAAGAGTTGGATGCTCAACTAACTGAGCTACCCCATGCACCCTATGATCTTTTTTTTTTTTAATATTTATTTATTTAAGCAATCTCTACATCCAACATGGGGTTTGAACTCACCACCGCTGAGATCAAGAGTCACACACTCCTCCGACTGGGCCAGCCAGGCATCCCCCAAACTGACCTTTAAACAAAATAGTCTTTTGGGGGGCACCTGGGAGGCTCAGTCAGTTGAGCGTATGACTTTGGCTCCGGTCATGATCTCGCAGTTTGTAAGTTTAAGCCCCACATCACCGCTTCAGATCCTCCATCCCCCCTCTCTCTATCCCTCCCCCACTTGAGCCCTCTCGAAAATAAATAACCGTTAAAAGAAAAAGAGAGAAAGAAAAAATAGTCTTTTTTTTTTTCTTTAATCGGGCTGCGGATTGTCTGTTGGTCACCTCCTAGGAAGCCTTCCCTGTTTCAGACAGAAGAAGAAAACTCTATCACCCACTCCCATGACCCCTGATTCTTGTCTGGTTATAGCACCAACCACACTTTTTTGTGGCTGCCTTATTGTAGGGGTTGCATTGCCTGGCTCCTCCCTGGGAGCACCCCATCCTCTCATGCAGCACTCCTTAATCCCTGTGACTGGCAGGGATAAGCACCCTCATCTCAAATGAACCAGAAGCACAGAAAGGTTAGGTTTACCCCGAACAGGGAAAGCTGCAGCCCGGCGGCCAAAACTGGCCTGGCATCTATTTCTGTGTGACCCGTGAGGTGAGGATAGTTTTTACGATTTTAAATCGTTGAAAAAATAAATAAATATAAGACTACTATTTTTGTGACACGTGAAAAGGATACAAAATCCAAATGTGGGCATCCATCAACAAAGTCTTAGTGGCACACAGCCAGCCCCACTTGAAATATCATCTGTGGAGGCTTTCACGTTACAGGTGCGACAGGGACCACGGGGTCTGCGGCCTTTCAGAAAAGGTTTTGCCAGCCACGGGTCTCGAATGGCCCCCCTCGCTCCAAACCCCTCTCCACTTCCAACCAAATCCAGAGTTGCCCGCCCCCCCCCCCCCCCCACCGCCACCATGGCTCCGAATAAGAGACACTACCTGCAGCGAGAAGGGACTCATCTTCAGAGACTACCAGGAACCTCACAGCTTCCGGAAGCTTCTCCAGCAGGCTGTCTCCTTCAGGGGAAATCTGTGCAAAGTCAAGGATGCCCATCAAGCATTTCCACAGGGTTAAGACTCCAGGGTCAAGAGTTTGAATGCAAGGCTCTGTCACTCACCAGCTTCCAAGAAAATTCCTTAGCCCTTGGGTACCTCAGTTTCCTCATCTATTAAATGCGCGATGATACAGGACGACCACGTAGGACCACCATGGGCCAAGAATCGTGCAGAATGGTTCCCCCCCCCACCTGCACATAGTCAGCCCTCCCAACGTGGGTAGCTCTTATTATTACCGTTGATACTGTTTTTGTAACTAGCTCAGGCACCCGGAGAACATTCTGGCACTTGTTTCCTGCCCCCAGAGGAGCTCTGGAGATCTCAAATAAGATGGAAACTCCCATTCCCGAGTTGCAGGACTGATCCTGTTCAGATCGAAGAGGATGGTTCTTTCCTCAATCCTGCCGCCCCAATTCAGCTACGGATTTTTTTTTTTTAATTTAAATTTTAGTTAGTTAATATACGGTGCAATATTGGCTTCTCAGCTACTGATTTCTGAGCATCTGACAGCCACCAGGCCGAGAGCCAAAAACTTTACATTCATTACCTCGGGGAGGGGCACAGACAGGACGCCTCGGGGGCCAAGAAAAGTGAGTTTTTGGCACTAATCCAAGCCAATGTTTAAAAAAAAAATATTTGTTCACCTTCATGTAGTGGGGGTGGGAGAAATGAATTTCCTCATGGCTCTCACTGTTGATTTTTTTAACTGCTGATTGAAAAAAAATGTTTCTTTTAAAACTTAGAGAGTTAAACAGTACTGTATAAGATGGGGGGAGAAAAAGAAGTATCCAGAGCACATCAGGAACACCTCTCCACCTTTCCTGCATTGTCCCTTCACCCCAGAAGGGGCTGTTGTCTACTTTGTAAGCACCTGCTTGCATAGATGAGCATTTACACGACCATCCTTTTTTGCACCATCCGTCATAGATACTGTTCTGCAAGTTTGCTTTTACTTAATGCGTCTGGGGCAGCGGTTCTCAAAGGGTGGGAGGGCGATTTTGTGCCACCCTCGCCGGCCAAGAGCTGGCAATGCCTCGAGACATTTTTGTCAGGACCGAGTGCCAACAATGACCCACATTGGCCGGCCCCCAGGAGACACCAAGAGAGGTTTCCTGAAACGCGCAGAGTTGCAAATCCCTGGAATTAAGAAGTCAAATGTCATTTATTAAAAGATCAAAGGTAGGGGCGCCTGGGTGGCTCAAGTCGGTGAAGAGTCTGACTTCGGCTCAGGTCACGATCTCGCGGTGCGTGGGTTCGAGCCCCGCGTCGGGCTCTGTGCTTGCAGCTCGGAGCCTGGAGCCTGCTTTGGATTCTGTGTCGCCCTCCTTCTCTGCCCCTCCCCTGCTCAGGCTCTGTCTCTCTCTCTCTCTCCCAAAATTAAAATAAACATAAATAAATAAAATAAAATAAATAAACAATAAAAAATGACCGAAGGTGAAGACATTGGGCACTTTGGGGCCAAGCAATGTGGGCGTCACACTCAGTAAAGCAGCTTACCAAGGAGACGGAGCCCTTGCTGAACCCGGTGACCATCTTCCCCTGCTTCTGGAGGGAGACCCCACAGGTAGGCGTTTCTTCCTTGATGCTGGATAAATGTTGCCTCCCCTGCGGCTTTCCTGTGGCGGAGCTCCACAGGCTGGCCACGCCACCCTGAGACACGGTCAGCAGCATGGCCCGGGAAGCCAGCACTGCTGCATACACCCAGCAGTCAGAGGGATCTCCCAGGATCTGGAAAACCAGTTCTGCCGTTTCTAGATGCCACGCACTGACCTAATGGAGTCGTGAAAAGGAAGAGAAATCTCAGTGAGAGACCCGGGTGGCGGGTTTTCCAGGGGCAAACGCAAAACCCGTGCTTTGTCGTAGCGCATGCATTTTCTTTTCAGCATTGGCAGTTCCAAACAAGGCAGGCGGGAGACACATCCTGGATTAGAGCCTAGAACAGCAAAAGGACATTGGTGGAAAACTTGATGCAATCCAAGTGAAGTCTGCGTTGGGCTGATAGAAATGACCAATATTAATGTCTTAGCTGTGGCAGATGTACCCTGGTTATGTAAGATGTTGACATTACAGGAGACTGAACAGAAGGGCATATGGGAACTCTTTCTAATAGCTCTATCACTTTTCCACGAACCTAAAATTTCTCCAAAGTGACAGTCTCAAGAATGAGAGCAAAGTTAGCCACGCCGTATACATTCACATATGTTCACCTCAAGTAATTACTGATCAGAGCAGATTTCATATTTAACCTCACCAGAAAAAGTACCTTTTTTAATTGACAGTAACCATTTAAATAGTAAACATCTGCCCATTAATTCTCCTTTTGGGGCTTACTCTAAAAAAAATTTTTTTAACGTTTATTTATTCTCGAGAGAGTGCGAGCAGGGGAGGGGCAGAGAGGGAGACACAAAATTGGAGACACAAAATTGGACAGCTCCAGGCTCTGAGCTGTCAGCACAGAGCCCAACTCGGGGCTGGAATTCACGAACCGTGACATCATGACCTGAGCCGAAGTCAGATGCTTAACTGACTGAGCCACCCAGGCGCCCCTGGGGTTTACTCTAAAGAAATATGGAGAGATACAAAGATCTATGTAGAAGGAAAGTTGCCTCAGTTATTTGAAGGTGCAAATAACTGGAAACAACTTATCTGTCCAGCAGTAAGGGATCACGTACATACCTACCATGGAGTCATGCAAGGCAATCTTAGGAAGTCACTAAGCATGCTGTTTTTGAAGAATGCTTAAGGTCATGGACAAATAAAATCGATTTCTAAAACTGCGTCTATAGCTTCATATATGTTTTTATCCCCATTTTGTGTTATACATACATGCACATGTGTGTGTGTATGAAACCCACATAAAATAAGACCCTGTAAAATGTTAACAGCATTTGTCTTAGGGATTGTTTATTATCATTTCTTATTTCTTTACTGTATTTTCCTGACTTCTGCTGATAACCAAATGATTTCTTTAATCAGTTTTGCAATCAATCAACACCTCTCTAATATTTAAGCCTGCACCGTCAGTAAAAATACAAGGCAAGCTGCATGTGACTTTAAATGTTTTATCAATCACTTTAGAAAAAGTAAGAAGAAGGGTGCCTGTGTGGCTCAGTCTCGGGTCATGATCTCACAGTTCGTGAGTTCGAGCCCCACATCCGGCTCTCTGCTGACAGCGGGGAGCCTGCTTCAGATCCTCTGTCTTCCTCTCTCTGTCCCTCCTCGACTTGTGCGCCCGGGCGACTGCTTGCTCTCTCTCTCTCTCTCTCTCTCTCTCAAAAATAAAATAAACATTAAAAAAAAAAGTAAGAAAGGGGCGCCTGGGTGGCTCAGTCGGTTAAGCGGCCGACTTTGGCTCAGGTCATGATTTCACGGTCCGTGAGTTCGAGCCCCGCGTCGGGCTCTGTGCTGACAGTTCAGAGCCTGGAGCCTGTTTCAGATTCTGTGTCTCCCTCTCTCTGACCCTCCCCCGTTCATGCTCTGTCTCTATCTGTCTCAAAAATAAATAAACGTTAAAAAAATTAAAAAAAAAAGTAAGAAAAACAAGGGAGAGCAATTTAAATAATACATTGTACTTAACCCATATGTCCAAATGTTATCATTTCAACATGTAATCAATATAAAATTATCATTGAAATATGTTACATCATTTTTATGATACTAGGGTCTTGAAATCCAGTGTGTTTTAAACTTAGGGCACATCTCAATCCAGAATAAGCACATTTCAAGCGTTCAGTAGCCACGTCTGGGTGGTGATGCCCCACACTGGACAGCGTAGTTTATAAGCTACCGATATTGCTTACATGAACAACTTCCATTTACTAATAAAATATAATAATTAACAGCTACTAATTATTTGGTGCTTACTATGTACCAAGCACTATGCCACATGTTTTAGTCATTATCTCATCTAGTAGATGAAGCAGAGCGGTAAGGTAATGTATCAAGATCACTCAGCTTGCAAAGAAGTCACCTGGGAATTAGCTAGAGATTTTTTATCCCAAGCCTTTAGTTGCTAAGCTTTCACTCACTATTCTTCTGTGTCTCTATTCATAAAACAATCAGATCATAGGGTTATAGGTGATATAAAAGAATAACACAGCAGAATACACATTGTTTTCAGTTGCAGGTGGGACATTTACCAGAAAAAGATCATAAAATGAATCTCAAATGAAAGGATTCATCATACAAATGAAATTAAATTAGGGAGAAAAAAAAGGTAAGCTATCTGGGAATCTTTCAAATATCTGGAAATGAATAGCATACTTCTTTTTTTTTTTTTTTAATAATTGTTTTAACATTGGGGTGCCTGGGTGGCTCAGTCAGTTGGGTGTTCGACTTTGGCTCAGGTCATGATCTCCTGATTCATGGGTTTGAGCCCCGCATCGGGCTCTGTGCTGACGGTCCAGAGTCTGGAGCCTGCTACGGATTCTGTGTCTCCCTCTCTGCCCTCCCTGATTGTGCTTTCTCTCTCTCTCTCTCTCTCGAAAATAATTAAACATTAAAAACAAATTTAAAAACAAATTTTTTTAACGTTTATTCATTCTTGAGAGATAGACAGCATGAGCTGGGGAGGAGCTGAGAGAGAGAGAGGGAGACACAGAATCCGAAGCAGGCTCCAGGTTCTGAACTGTCAGCATAGACCCTGATGCAGGGCTCAGACCCACAAACCGTGAGATCATGACTTGAGCCTAAGCCAGACACTTAACTGAATGAGCCACCCGGGGGCCCCAAATACCACACCTCTAAATAACCCATGGAATAAAGAACAAATCAAAAGGGAAATCCAAATGTATTTTAAACTGAATGCAAATGGTAATATGATGTATCAAGGTTTGTGGGATTCAAGTAAAGCTGTACTCAGAGGGAAATTCGTAGTACTAAAAATGACCAAGTTAAAAAAGATTAAAGGTCTCAATTCTTCAGGGTCAGATAGAACTATTGAAATCATCTAATCCAACTGAAGTTTGAAACCCCTGATAGCATCCTATCAAGTGGTTGTGTACCCCTGTTTACACCCACCCCCTATCAGGGAGCCCCTCCTTATAGAAACAGCATATACTGTCTTGGAAAGCTCTGGTCTCTTTCCTTTGCAAACAGGGGCAGGTGTTTGTTACCTTTGAGCCAGATGCCAAATACACAACCTTCTTCGTTTCATCCAAGTGAAGACTCCAGGTCTCAGGTTGCATGGGATCCTTTGAGCCTCCATCCCAAATGGTGAATTTCTCCTGGCCAGTCAGTAGATTCCACAAGCGCAGTGTATGGTCCTTTGAGGCAGAGAGGGCAAGTGTCCCTTTGGCAAACACCTTCACATACCTCACCTCTCCTGCAGTAGACCAGGGTCGGGGAGAATACATTAGCTGAAAACATTTTGACCTTCCAACTACCAAAATGCCCGTTGGTTTGGAAATTCCCTGGCTTACCAAAGAAAAGATGATGGCTTCAAACATAGCCAAATTACAAGTGACAGAATGTGGCAAAACCAAATTAAGAGTTGCAACAATTGATATTACAAGCAATCATACGCCAATAAAATGGGCAATCTGGGAGAAATGGACAAATTCCTAGAAACATATCAACTACTAAAACTGAAACAGGCAGAAATAGAAAATTTGAACAGACCCATAACCAGTAAAAAAATTGAATTAGTAATCAAAAATCTCCCAAAAACCAGAGTCCAGGGCCAGATGGCTTTCCAGGGGAATTCTACCAAACATTTAAAGAAGAGTTAACACCTAATCTTTTGAAGTTGTTCCAAAATATAGAAATGGAAGGAAAACGTCCAAACTCTATGAAGCCAGCGCTACCTTGATTCCAAAACCAGACAGAGACCCCACTAAAAAGGAAAACTATAGACCAATTTCCCTGATGAACATGGATGTAAAAATCCTCAACAAGATACTAGCCAACCGGATCCAACAATACATTAAAAGAATTATGCACCACGACCAAGTGGGATTTATACCTGGGATGCAAGGCTGGTTCAATATCCGCAAAACAATTAACGTGACTCATCACATCAATAAAAGAAAGGACAAGAACCATATGATCCTCTCAATAGATGCAGAGAAAGCATTTGACCAAATACAGCATTCTTTCTTGATAAAAACCCTCAAGAAAGTAGGAACAGAAGGATCATATCTCAAGATCATAAAAGCCGTATATGAAAGACCCAACACTAATATCATCCTAAATGGGGAAAAACTGAGAGCTTTCCCCCTAAGGTCAGGGACATGACGGGGATATCCACTCTCACCACTGCTATCCAACATAGTATTGGAAGTCTTAGCCTCAGCAATCAGACAACACAAAGAAATAAAAGGCATCCAGATCGGCCAGAAGGAGGTCAAACTTTCACTCTTCGCAGATGACATGCTACTCTATATGGAAAACCCAAAAGATTCCACCAAAAAACTACTAGAACTGATCCAGGAATACAGCAAAGTCTCTCATCAACCTTCTGTTGAATATTTCCAATGAGTAAGAGTCTTGAACTGGAGGATGTGAGCATTTCTATGGTGGATAAAGGGTATGTGGGACTTTTCTGCACTATTGTAGCAACTTCTTATGAGTCTAGAATTATTTCAAAATAAAATGCTCAGAAAAAAAGGGAAAAAGGAAAAATGTGCATACAATTTGACTCAGAAATCCCACTTTTAAGAATGTGTCTTACAGAGGGGCGCCTGGGTGGCTCAGTCGGTTGAGCATCTGATTTCGGCTCGGGTCATGATCTCTCGGCTCATGAGTTTGAGACCCCCGTTGGGTTCTGTGCTGACAGCTTGGAGACTGGAGCCTGCTTCAGATTCTGTGTCTCCCTCTCTCTCTGCCCCTCCCCTGCTCGTGCTCTGTCTCTCTCTCTCTCTCTCTCTCTCAAAAATAAATAAACATTAAAAAAATTTTAAAAAAAGAATGTGTCCGGGGCGCCTGGGTGGCGCAGTCGGTTAAGCGTCCGACTTCAGCCAGGTCACGATCTCACGGTCCGTGAGTTCGAGCCCCGCGTCAGGCTCTGGGCTGATGGCTCGGAGCCTGGAGCCTGTTTCCGATTCTGTGTCTCCCTCTCTCTCTGCCCCTCCCCCGTTCATGCTCTGTCTCTCTCTGTCCCAAAAATAAAAATAATAAAAAAATGTTGAAAAAAAAAATAAAAAAAGAATGTGTCCAATAGAAATAATAGCATAAGTGTGTGAAGATGTCAGACGTTAATTGCAGCATTGTCTTATAAAAAGAAAATCGCAAACAACCTGTTTATGAAAAGGGAGTTGTTAAAGAGTATGGTGTATCTTTATAAAGAATATTACAAAGCCATTAAAAATAATAAGATAGATGTATATATACACCTAACTATAATAAATTATTACAACAGCCAATACTTACTGAGGGCTTTCTATGTGCCAAGCATAGTGGTTAGTAGTTTCCATGCATTAAACTCCTTTAATCTCATAAAAATTGTGCGAGGTACTATTATTATCCCATTGCATAGATATGGAAACTGAGGCACAGCTGAGTATAGTAACTTATCCCAAACCACATGATTAATAAGTCGTGGAGCCAGGACTCCAGCCCAGAACTCAAGCTCTCAACCTCTACATGATATATTCTACAATATATTGTGACAAAAGCAAGTTACAGCCCAGTGTATAAAATAGTACCATCTGCTTTTGACAAAAACTCAAAGTACATGAACTTATACAGAGCTACATCTGCATAAGCCTAGAAAAAAATTAGTTCTGGCATTTAATAAACTCTGACTACCAATCAGTTCCATGGAGACTGAAGGGTGGGAGAGACTAAAGGGAGTTTTATCTCTTTATAATTCAAAGGACAGTAGGACAGTGGGTAATTTTGATTTGTTGTGGTTTGGGTATTTTTCAACCAAAAGTTTTATAAATAGTAACGTGTTGCAAAATATCTCCGTATGTGGAACACTATGTCACAGTAAAAGTGAATTAGAGACATACACACAATGTGGAAAGAGGCAAAATACGTGATGTTAACTGAAAAAACCAAAAGGTTATGCAAGCAAAGGCTTAGATGGCTATATATAAAACTGTATATATGTGTGTATTATCCGAACACCTGCTGGGGGAAGGGACTAGAACAACAATATGCTGATAAATGATGAACAACAGACTCTCCAGAGGGGTTGGGGGAAGCCCTGACTTGTGGCATTTTGTCAATTTCCTTGGTGTAACTATTTCCGCCCGTGGTTGATTTCAAGCCACTAACATGACTCCTCATTGAATATAAGGTTGTGAAGAGAGTTCAGTAGCAGCCCATTTCCACCTTGCGGGTATGGTAGTCAAGCACACGGGTAATAAAGTGCAGTATAATACTTTGAAAGTAGTAAGTTTTGGGGCGTCTGGGTGGCTCAGTCGGTTAAAGTTAAGCATCTGATTCATGATTTCCGCTCAGGTCATGATCTCGCCGCTCTTGAATTCAAGCCCCAGGTTGGGCTCTGCACTCTCAGCTCAGGATTCTCTCTTCTTGGGATTCTCTCTCTCCACCTCTCTCTCTGCCCCTCCCCTGCTGGAGCTTGTTCACGCTCGCTCTCTCTCTCTCAAAATAAATAAACACACAAAAAAGAAAGTGATGAGTTTTGGATATGTATTACCTTGTTTGAATGGAATTGACTTAACTGCAAGCTTCTAAAATTTCATATTTGATAATGCCTGTGATCACTGCCTCACCACATTCCTGAGAACTTCACAATCAGGTCTCTTGCAAACACCAGGGCAAACCACGTCCAGCTTGCTAGCATGTGATGGGAAATTTTCACTCTCCTTATTACATATGCCTGTAACGCTTTCCGTTTTGTTAGTAAACTGATTGCTGAGTTTTCCTAATTACAAATAATAAGACTTTGATGACTTAAAAAAATTTGTGTGTGTGTGTGTTTACTTATTTTGAGAGAGAAAGAGTATGAGTGGGGGAGGGGCAGAGAGAGAGGGAGACACAGAATCGGAAACAAGCTCCAGGCTCTGAACTGTTGGCACAGAGCCCGATGCGGGGCTTGAACTCACAAACTGTGAGATCATGACCTGAGCTGAAGTCGGACACTTAACCGACTGAGCTACCCAGGTGCCCCGTTGATGACTTTTTAAAAAATGAATCAAGGTCCATGGGTAAATGGGTTCAGGTCCTGGACAGGTGGCCCACGCACACAAAAATACAAATATCGGATAGACCTATGTGAAACTAGCCATCCTGATGATAATAAAATGAATGGAATCTGACAGATACTCTATCAGTACCCACGTCATTCCCAGCTCTTGGGAAAAAAGAAAAGAATATGTTGAGGACGTCTGATGCTGGCAGCTTTGGGGTCGGGGGAGGGGCAGTGTATTCTGCTACATACACACTTCTCAAAACCCATAGAAATGCTCACATCCTCCAGTTCAAGACTCCTACTCACTGGAAATATTCAACAGAAGGAAAAAAATGTTGATGAGAGTAAAAAGAGGTTCATCACAGTAGAATCCATAATAGCAGAACACTAGAAATAGCCTAAATAACAAAAACTTTAAAAAATGAATGAAATAAAAATAAACTTAAAAAACTTTTTAAGGTTTTAATTTTTATGTTGAGAGAGAAAGAGAGACAGTGAGCAGGGGAGGGGCAGAGAGAGAGAGAGAGAGAGAGAGACAGAATCCTCAGCAGGCTCCAGGCTGTGAGCTGTCAGCACAGAGCCTGACGCAGGGGTCTTGAACGTACAAGCTGTGAGATCATGACCTAAGCCAAAGTCGGACGCTTATCCGACTGAGCCACCCAGGCGCCCCGAAATAAAATAAATTTTAAAAAAATCATTTAATGGGAATGCAAGCTGGTGCAGCCACTCTGGAAAACAGTATGGAGGTTTCTCAAAAAATTAAAAATAGAACTACTCTACGACCCAGCAATTGTACCACTAGGCATTTATCCACGGGATGCAGGTGTGCTGTTTCAAGGGACACATGCACCCCCATGTTTATAGCAGCACTATTGACAATTGCCGAAGTATGGAAAGAGCCCAAATGTCCATCGATGGATGAACAGATAAAGAAGATGTGGTATACATATACAATGGAATATTACTCGACAAGGAAAAAGAATGAAATCTTGCCATTTGCAACTACATGGATGGAACTGGAGGGTATTATGCTGAGTGAAATTAGTCAGAGAAAGACAAAAATCATATGATTTCACTCATGTGAGGACTTTAAGAGACAAAACGGATGAACATAAGAGAAGGGAAACAAAAATAATATAAAAACAGGGAGGGGGACAAAACAGAAGAGACTCATAAATATGGAGAACAAACTGAGGGTTACAGGAGGGGTTGTGGGAGGGGGGATGGGCTAAATGGGTAAGGGGCACTAAGGAATCTACTCCTGAAATCATTGTTGCACTATATGCTAACTAATTTGGATGTCAATTTATAAAAATAAGGGGCGCTTGGGTGGCTCAGTCAGTTGAGCGTCCGACTTCGGCTCAGGTCATGATCTCGGGGTCCGTGAGTTCAAGCCCCGCATCAGGCTCTGTGCGGACAGCTCAGATCCTGGAGCCTGTTTCAGATTCTGTGTCTTCCTCTCTCTCTTCCCCTCCCCCGCTCATGCCCTGTCTCTCACTCTGTCAAAAATAAATGAACATTAGGGGCGCCTGGGTGGCGCAGTCGGTTAAGCGTCCGACTTCAGCCAGGTCACGATCTCGCGGTCCGTGAGTTCGAGCCCCGCGTCGGGCTCTGGGCTGATGGCCCAGAGCCTGGAGCCTGCTTCCAATTCTGTGTCTCCCTCTCTCTCTGCTCCTCCCCCGTTCATGCTCTGTCTCTCTCTCTCTGTCTCAAAAATAAATAAACGTTAAAAAAAAAAATAAAAAATAAATAAATAAATGAACATTAAAAAAATAATAAAATAATAATACAAAACAAGTTAAAATAAAAACATTTTAAAAAATCATTTAAGGGGCGCCTGGGTGGCGCAGTCGGTTAAGCGTCCGACTTCAGCCAGGTCACGATCTCGCGGTCCGTGAGTTCGAGCCTCGCGTCAGGCTCTGGGCTGATGGCTCGGAGCCTGGAGCCTGTTTCCGATTCTGTGTCTCCCTCTCTCTCTGCCCCTCCCCTGTTCATGCTCTGTCTCTCTCTGTCCCAAAAATAAATAAAAAATGTTGAAAAAAAAAATTAAAAAAAAAATCATTTAATACATTCTGGAACATGATCTGTTGAGAAGAATGAAATATTTTGCTGCATTTAAACATGATAAATGTGACACTGGATGGATCACAACAGCAAGATTCCTAACAGCCTCAAGTTGGAAACAATGTAAATGCCCTCCGACTGATACGGATACTGTTCCTTCCACATCGTACGTAATACGGATACTGTTCCTTCCACGATACTGTTCCTTCCACATCGAATGTCCCGCACCAGAAAGTTGATAGATCCAGGAAGCACATGGGTGGTTGCCATGGGGCTGGGCGTGAGAGTGGAGATGTACTCCACAGAGGGCGGGCCGCGCAGAGAGGACTCCTTGGGGTGATAGAAAGTTCTAGCATTAGGGTGATGGTTGTACAACTCAGTAAATCTAAAAATCATTGCATTACACTTAAAACAGGTGAAATGGTATGTCAATTACACCTCAATAAAGTTGTTTTTTAAAAAAAGATTCGATGGAAATAAAAGATTGGTTATGGCAAAATGTTGAGAAAAAATTATAAAACTGTACATACTTAAATTGCAGTGACATATATTTTTTATATGAGAGAGAGAGAGAGAGAGAGAGAGAGAGAGAGTGAGTGCAAGTGAAGGAGGGGCAGAGAGAGAAAGAGAATCTTAAGCAGGTTCCATGCTCAATGCAGAGCCTGACTCGGGGCTTGATCCCACGACCCTCGGATCATGACCTGAGTCCAAATCAAGAGTCGGTTGCTCAACAGACTGAGCCACCCAGAAGCTCCATAATGATAAAATAGTTTTTTAACATCTTTATTGAGATATAATTCATGGGCATGAAATTCCCCCACCCCATGTATGACGGTACAATTCGTTGGTCTTTGTGTGGTCACAGAGCTGTGACACCATCACCACAGTCTACAATAAGAGTGTTTTCAAAACCTCAAAAAGCTGGCATTCCCTCCCCCTTTCTCTCCTTGTCGTTTCAACCGTTTGGAGGTGTGTAATTCATTGGCATCTAACACATTCGCAATGCTGTGCAACCGTCACCCCTATCTGATTCCGGAACATTTCCATCACCCCCAAAAGGAACCCCTGTCCTCATGAGCAATCACTTCCCATTCCTCCCTCGCCAACCAGCAACAACTAATCTGTTTTGTGTCTCTCTAGATCTGCCTGTTCTGGACATTTTGTATAAACAAATCATACTGACTGTAGGCTTTTGTGACTGGCTTCTTTGATTTGCTATAATGTCTCAAGCTCCAGCCTCATGGCGACCTTGCTGTTCTATAAACACACCAGCCTCCCTCCCCTGTCCCTGCCCTTTGCACACTTCTTTCTTCACACCCTTTGTGTCTTGGCCGAAGCATCCCCAGCTGGGAGAAATGCTTTACCTAACTGTCCTAAGTCGGTCACTTGGACTGCTGCTCAGACATCTTGTTGCCCTGATTACCATGCATAACTACATTTCGCCTTCCCAAATGCCTGAGTCTGACTTGGGCCAGTGTTAAGGTAAGGTGAGCGAGGCACTCATCTTGGGTGCCAAATGTAAGGAGGTGCCAAATTACTGAGCTTCCGTTTTGTCCTTGGCTCCCATATGGCTTGGCACAGTGCTCTTGCCAATCCTGTCTTTAAGACAGCTTGATATTTATTCATGGTGGATTTTTTTTTTGCATTAATTTTTATTTTTAAAAATATTCCATTGAAATCTTATTTATCTTAAAAAAATTTTGTTTTATCCTTATTTATTTTTGAGAGAGAGAGAGAGAGACAGAGCGTGAGCAGGGGAGGGGCTGAGAGAGAGGGAGACACAGAATCTGAAGCAGGCTCCAGGCTCTGAGCCATCAGCACAGAGCCCAAGGCGGGGCTCGAACCCACGAACCGGGAGATCATGACCTGAGCCGAAGTTGGATGTTCAAACCAACTGAGCCACACAGGCGCCCCGAAACCTTATCTATCTTGATGACGAAGTTGACAAAGCCCACTTTCCAGGCCTCACCTGTGTGTCCCATGTGCATATGGATCACCTGATGTTCTTCCGTGTCCCACACAGCCACGGTGCCATCATGGGTGCCAACAACCAGCAGCCTCTCTTCCACGCTCCACGCCATGGCCGTGATGCCTGCAGCCACACAGAGACAACAGCGAGCGACCACGTCAGCTCCCGTGTCTGAGCGCTCAGCCATGGGGCCCTCTAATGGGCCCCCGCTTTACAGATAGGGAAACTGAGGCACAGATTCAGCCCCTTGTCCAGAGCCACACACCTAGAAAGTTCCAGCACTGTCAGACGCCAGATTCAGATCTCGATTGCAATGCTCATGTTGCTCTTAGGGACGACGCTAGGTTGTAAGTGTCTCCCAAGCTCAGCGGTTCTCACGCAGGGGCGATTCCTTTCCCGGCTCAGTGCCTCAGTTTCCCATATATAAAATAGGGGAAAGTTGAAATCAGAGCCAGTCCAAGTCTGAGAGGACTGGATTTTGTTCCCACCTCACTGGGACAGGGAGTACGGACATGGGATTTGTTTTCCTTTCCTTTTCTCTTTCCTTTCCTTTTCTTTCTTTCTCTGGTCATTCACTGTGTGACCCTGGAAATGTGAGCTCAAACTTCTCATTTAGCAAATGAAAAAACTGAAGCCCAGAGTGGGTAGAAACTTTCCGAGCTTTGACATAACTAGGGCTCCTACAGAGGCACAGTGGGTCTGGAACACAAAACGTCTCCCCACCCGGGGGGGTGGCAAAAACAAAAACTTCTCTGTGACTGCCACTTCCTAATCAGTCACTGCACTGTGATTTGTCCCCCATAGCCATCCGGTCAGACTTCTTTTTGTAACAAAGCCCACAGCCCACAGGTGTTAGCTGAGTGCGCATTCACCCGGACAAAGGCCATATTTCCCAAGCTCCCTTGCAGCAGAAGATGGCCAAGATCTTACCAAGGAGACACTTCTCACAGACGCGATAAATTCTGCTTCTAGACCACTCCCTCAAAGGGAAGGGGTCTGCCATCCACCTCCCCTTCCCACTTCCTACTGGCCGAAAGGCCATCCTATTGGTCGGGGCTGGAACGGCCACTGCTGAGCCGTCAAATGTTAGTTTCACATTGAAAATGGCAGAGCAACAAGACTGAGTCTAGGTCCCTGATGCGAGAAGAAAGGGAGATGATTCATTTTCAGAAATACCAAATAAAAGCTGTGCTGTCTAATTGACAGTAGTTTTACAACCTATTGGAAATGTGTCCGAACCCCCTCCCCCACAATGGAGTCCCAAACCCTTAGACACTTCACTTCCAGGTTCCTCCTCCCCTCTGAGTTTCGCGGGCTTATTTTTCGCGGGCTTTGCAATGAGCACGCGCCAAAGGACTGAAGTCTCTGTGTCACCTCGGGGAAGGTACATGCGTTCCAATCAGACTTTTGCCTTACATGGACATAGGCGACTACCAGTAAGGCTGCAACCTCTGCAGTACTCAGCCAATGAGGAACCAGGGGAGGGACTTGCCTCTGTAGTGCTCAGCCAGTGAGGAACCAGGGGAGGGACTTGCCTCTGTAGTGCTCAGCCAGTGAGGAACCAGGGGAGGGACTTGCCTCTGTTGTACTCAGCCAGTGAGGAACCCGGGGAGGGACTTGCCTCTGTAGTGCTCAGCCAGTGAGGAACCAGGGGAGGGACTTGCCTCTGTAGTGCTCAGCCAGTGAGGAACCAGGGGAGGGACTTGCCGCTGTAGTGCTCAGCCAGTGAGGAACCAGGGGAGGGACTTGCCGCTGTAGTGCTCAGCCAATGAGGAACCAGGGGAGGGACTTGCAGCTAGGAGATAAATTGCCTGCTGTAACTGCCCCAACTGTGCCTGTCCATCAGACACCTGCCCTTGGTTGCTTAAACCCTAGCTTCCCTGTGCTCTGAGTCCGTGTCCCTCCTTTGACTGGGGCAGTGGGCTTATTTCTAACACCTGACACCTTGGAGACACAGTGTTACCTCTACTTATGCCTGGACTGTTGTGTGGGAGTGGGAGGAAATGAACTGCTTTTTTATTTAAGCTACTGCTATTTTGTCCCTTGTTACAGCCATTTGAACTTGTAACCTAATAAAGATAGGCTTCTCCATTAAATCAGATTCCCTTCTGAACACAGCATTCTAGCAGCTGTCCCTAAATCAGTTCCTCCATGTATGGTACTTCGTCTCTTAGAACTTCTGTTTTGGAAGCACTATGCCTTGGGAGTGTAGCTCTCCCTACAGGGCCATGTGGCACAGAAATGGCCCGACTTGCAATAACTGACATTCGAGCCACAACTTAATTGTATTTGCTGGCCTTTCAATAATGCAAGAAGTTATGCGTGGGCAGATAAAGGGGTGGATGAATGGAGGTAGACTGGGGCATGAGTGGATAGCTAGATGGCTGGCTGGATAAGTGGGTGAGTGGATGGGTGGATGTTAGATGAGTAGATAGATGAATCAACTGATAGATGGGTGGGCGGGTTGATGAATGGCTGGGTGCACAGATGGGTGGTGGGGTGAGTGAGTGAGTGGAAGATGTTCAGAGGGAAATGGAAAGATGAGTGGTGTGGACAGAGGGCTGAAAGATAGCTAATGGATTGACAGGTGGAGGGAAGGAAGAAAGGAAGGAAGGAGGGGAAGGAAGGAAGGAAGGAAGGAAGGAAGGAAGGAAGGAAGGAAGGAAGGAGGGAAGGAAGTGTGGATGGATGGATGGATGGATGGACGGAAGGACAGACAGAAAGAAGGAGGGAAGCAAGGGATAACACATGAATAGAGAGAACTAAGTCCTCTAGTTTCTCTGGCATTTTGGTGTCCGAGGAGAATCCATGAGTTCCACCAGCCTCTCAGGGACCAGTTGGACACAATCCCTAGCTTTTGGACTTACCAGCACGAGCCAGTAAATCCCAGAAACTATCTGTAAGATGGAAACTATCTGTAAGATGGATTCTTAGAGGCAGCCAGCACCTCCTTGCTCTGGGCTCATTAGTGGTATTTACACTAGTAATCTACAGTCCCTGGGGGGCAGAGAGAGTGGAGTCAGCCTGAGACAGCAAAGGCTTGCCCTGATGGCACCCCGGGGGCCTCCCTATACTGACAGAGGAGAGCCCCAGAGAGCAGCCAGAAACACCTGCCGTCCGCTGCCCTCAGGCATGAGGGGGCCTGGCAGGATTTTTGCAGTCCCAGAGACTCACCCTTGTGACAGCCGGTGAGGGTTGCCCGGAGGGGTCCTCCCGGGGGCTGGAGGAATCCCGTGAGGGGTACCAGCACAGGATGTGGGCACATCCGGAACCAGTTCTGGGCCTGTTGGCACAGCTGTCCCACCAGCACCGGATGTGAGGTCATGAAGAAATGGAGTCTGGCCAGGAGTTCTGTATATAGGATGCTCCTCTCTGCAACAAAGGGGACTCACGTTAAGGGGAAGGGCCATCTTCTCCTGCCTCTGTCTCTCTCCCCAAACACTCACCCCTACTTCCAGGGCCCCGGGTGGTTCTTAGCCTGGGTGGGGGTGGGGGCCTTTGGCCTGGACTGGCCTTCCCCCTTTCTCATGCTAATCACCTCCTAATTTTAGCTAAAGGGCCACTTCTTTAAAAAGCCTTTTCCAGCCCAACCCACTAATCCACCTGCCCCACCCCCCAGCTCATCACAGCTACAATTAACCTTTCTTTATGGCCCCGCCTCTCCTCACTACCCTACACCTTGAGTTTCCCGAAACAGGAATGGGGTCTGTCTCGTTCATTGCTCTGTTCTTAGCACCTAGAACATCACAGACACCCAATAAGTTGTAGAGGCCGCTTTTAGGCAGCAAGCTTGAGCAGTGAAATGTAGAGCAAGGCTAAAGGGCCCACAGCCACCATGAAGCTGAATCCAGACAGGCCCATCCAGGCTGCTTCCGTGTGATAAGGACATTTGGGATTGCCTTTCGAGCCCATCTGGATAATCCAGGATAAACTCTCCATCTCAAATTCCTTAATTTAGTCACATCGTTTGCCGCATAAGACAAGAGTCACAGGTTCCAAGGATTAGGAAGCGAATATATCTGTGGAGAGGGCAGTGCTTTCTGCCTATCCCAACAGACATACCGTCATTATTATCCCAAGTTCATAAAGGGGGAAATTGAGGCTCAGAGAGGTTAAGCAACTTGTACAAGGTCACACAGCCAGTAGGAGGTGGGAATCTGACCCAAAAAGTTTTATTCCAACCTTGAGTGAAGACCAGGGACGCTGAAGGCAAGCAGTTCATTGTCTCTGCTGTCGGCTTGCCCAACTGTGGGGTTTGGGGCAATGGTGACAAAGCTTTGTGCCTTGGTTTGCTGGCAGGTGGAATGAGGCAAGGTCAGGACCAGGGTCAAGTGCCCCACTCACCATGGGTGCAAGATGTAAGGTGGCACCCACAAACACAACCATCAAGATAAATACTATTTCCATGCAATATTTTTAAAAAATCAAAATTAATGCCCCCCCAAGCCCATGATGAACAAAATGTCAGCTTTTAAAATAAAAACAGAGTCAGAAACGCCATCGCACCCAATCATCCTGGAGCCTAAGGCAATAGGAGAAATTGGGAATGCTGGCGGGCTTTGGAGGAGGCTCCAAGTCCTGGAATGTGCTGGAGCTCAAGGTTGGCCGGCTGCGCCCTCTGGTGGTGACATTCATTCCTACACCCGCTGGTGCCGGGCCGGCCACAGGTTGTTAATCAAGGATTCCTGCAAAGAACATGCTGTGATTTGGGCTTTTAAATCTTCCCTCAAACTGGGCAGTTGTTCCCAAGGCTGTTTTTCCTGGCAACTCACTCCCTGTGAGGTTTACAACTGGTGAGCAAAAATGCACAAGAAAGGCATAAGCTGATGGTGGGCACCGGCCTCTTCCACTTGGGTGGCATCTTAGACATGCTTTAGTCCAATCCCACATTTTGCAGGAAACTGAGGCTCTGTGCAGAAATGGCTCATCCAAGGCCATTCACATCAACATGGTTGGTGCTGTCATGACAGTAACGGGCCCCTTGGATGGCCCCATGGGGACAGCCGTAGGTAGGAGGGTCGACCAGCATCCCCATTTTGCAGATGGAAAGACTGAGGACAGCAAGGCGGGGTGGGGTGGGGAGCGTCAGGGACTTGCAAGGTCACACCACCAGTAAGTGGCAAGGCCCAGATTTGAATTAACACAGTGGGGCTCAAAATCCGTGTTCTTGGCCAGGACTGGTCTATGTGCTAGGGCTGGCAATTTGGCACACGGGTGATGCAAAAGAAAACCAACAGAAATAATAATTACGAGCCAAGGCAGGGGCGCCTGGGTGGCTCAGTGGGTTGAGCATACGGCTTGATTTCGGCTCAGATCATGACCCCAGAGTCATGTATCGAACCCCATGTCGGGCTCCGTGCTGGGCGTAGAGCCTGCTAGGGGTTCTCTCTCTCCTTCTGCCCCTCCCCACCTCGTGCATGCGTGTCTCTCTCTCTCTCTCCCTAATAAAAATTAAAAAAAACTAAAAAGTGCTGAGACAGATGGAAAAGGGGTGTAGTGGTGAAGAATGCAGGGGCTGGAGGGTGTCCAGGCTCAGTGGGGGCTGGACAGGCTTCTCCCAGGAGGGGCATTTGGTTAAGCTCCAAGGGAGCCACAGAAGGGATGTAGGGACTTAAGCACCTTCATAAAACTCCTTATAAAACCCTCAAATCAAAACCAGGTGGGGATTGTACGATAACAACCACCCAGGCCACCTCACGCTCATCAGGATGACTCTCAGTGTTTTAAAAACCAGAAAATGACGAGGGCTGGTGAGGACAGAAAGAAATCGGAGCCCCCGTGCGCTGCTTGCTGGCGGGAACGTAAAACGGTGCAGCTGCCGTATGGTGGTTTCTCGAAAAAATGAACATCGAATTACGATCTGATCCGACAATTGTACTTCTGGGTGTCTACTCCAGAGAGGTTTTTTAAGCAGGGTCTTGAAAAGATAGTTGTATACCTGTGTTCCCAGCAGCATTCGTCACAACGGGCAATACGTAGAAACGACCCAAGTGTCCATCAGTGGAGGGATGGAGAAACGAAATGAGGTCCATCGGCCCAACGCAATGCTTTCCTGCCTTTTAAAGATGGAGATTCTGACACCTGCTACAACATGGACGAACGCTGAGGAAATCACGCCAAGTGAAAGAAGCCAGACACGGGAGGGCCAAGACTGTCTGAGGCCACTTGGATGAGGTCCCTACGGTAGTCAGATTCACAGAGAGTAGATGATGGGTGCCCGGGGCTGGGGGAAGGGAATGAGGAGTTTGTGTTTGATGGGGACACAGGTTCAGTTTTGCAAGATGAACTGGTTCCGGAGGTGGATAGTGGTGGTGGCTGCCCACCTGTGGGAAAGTGCCTGATGTCACTGAGCCGTGTGCTGAAAACACCGACTTTGATCCCCGGTTAGGCAAAATGTCATCCCCTAGGACAAAAATTGCCCCCTTCTTTCTTTTTTTTTTTTTTTAATTTTTAATGTTTATTTATTTTTTGAGAGAGAGAGAGAGAGTGAGCAGGGGAGGGGCAGAGAGAGAGGGAGACACAGAATCCGAAGCAGGCTCCAGGCTCTGAGCCATCAGCCCAGAGCCCGATGCGGGGCTCAACCCCATGAGCTGTGAGATCATGACCTGAGCCGAAGTCGGACGCTTTACCTACCAAGCCACCCAGGCGCCCCACTCCTTCTTTCTCTTGAGTAGACTTGAGTTACAAAAAGTCATGTTCAACTACTATCACTCTGTTTCAAATGTTACCAATAAAAATTGGGGGAACGTGTTTTCTCTCTTATTATATTAATATTGACATAATTTCCTCGATTTTTGCCTGACATTTTTCCTATCTGGCCCTTTTTCTAGAAAACGCTTCACTCCAAAGCTCTTCCAGCTTCCATTCTAAATTCTAGAAACCCCACAGGTGTAGACAGGAAAAGTGTGCCGGCTAATGAAAATCCAGCTGGGGTCTTGGTGAAGAGAATGATTTTCTAGAACTCAGTGCAGAGTGAAGCCCCCCGCCAGGCCGACTCACCCATGCCTCGGAGCTCCAGGGCCGGGCGGCACAGCTGGAGGGCTTCCCGGACCAGGCCGACCTCCGGACAGTCCAGGTAAGGGGCATACAGGTCAAAGTCGTCCAACAGGCTCTCGATACCTCCAGAGAGGCCACGGCAGGAAATCCAGTTCATGCTGCCTGTGGGCAGGGAGAGGGGAGGGGGTATTGTAGGGGCACACGTTTCCTTCTCGTTCATACTTGGAGGCTGGTCTCACCTCTCCGTTTCTCTGGGGGTTCACGGCCTCGACACTGCTGAGGTTTGGGGCCGCGTCATTCTCTGCGGTGGGGCCGTGCACTGTGCGGGGCCGACCAGCACCCCTGGCCTCCACCCACTGGATGCCATAGCACCTCCCCGGGGGTGATCATCAAAAACACGAACGTTGCCAAAAGTCTCCTGGGTGCAGAATCACCCCCGGTTGAGACTCACGGGGATGAACAGAAGGATAGATAGAGAGACAAATAGGAAGGTGGGTGGGTAGAGGGGTGATAGGTGGCTAAATACAAAGATTATCATATTATATCTGTCATATGATATGATAGACAGACGGACAGACAGGGTCTCATTCTAAGACCACATTTCTCACGTCTGCCCTATCAGCTGGGACTAGATGCCAGTAGCACTCCCTTGCCTGAGCTGTGACAACCAAAACGTCCCCGGACATTGCCACGTGTCCCCTGCTGGTGGCGGGGGCACAGAATGACCCCTGGTGAGAACCACTGTCTTAAGCGGAGTCGAGGATTCTGACGTATGCGGGAGCACAGCGGAAGGTTGGGACCCACTGAGTCCCCTCCGAAACGGGTGCGACCCTCACCCAGAACTTCCTGCTTCAGCGTTTCAAGGCGACCTGAGTGGACCAGGTGATGAGGCATCTCCTTCAGCTTCCGCACATTTGCGACCGTGTCTGAGAACCACAGGGGCTGAGGGGCCACCTGCAGAGGAGGAGGGGGCCGACAACCAGGCCACTATGACCCAAGCTCATTCGTTCGCTCCACAAACATGGGCCAAGCCACGCACAGGTGACACTGGAGGGGACGGGGACACAATTTCAGACAGAGATGTCCCACACCCACCACAGGCAGGGCCAGGGCAGAGGGAGGAACTCGGGGCTCAGGGAATCCAAGGGGCATCGGAGCTGGGCCTCAGAGGTTAAGTAGGAGTCTGTGTGGTGAACCATATCAGAAAACGACGGTGTTCCAGGGCAAGGGGATGGCATGTGCAAAGGCCCAGAGGCGGGAGACGCCAGGAATTCAGGGCCTTTCTCATATGCTCCTGAATATTTTGATTCTTTTTCTCCCCTGCTCTGGAATGTTGGGGCATGGAATGGGGGACATATTCCTCATCTGCTGTTCCCCACCCACCCCCAGTCATGCTCAGAGGCTGAGGGGACATCCCGCCTTTTGTGGGGGAGGGAAAGGAAGAAGGTCAGGATGGTATTCTGGGTGGAAAAGAAGGAAGGAAGGAGCGGGCGGTCCTCGCCAGGCAGCCTTGACCTTGCCTGCACGGCAGGGCAGAGACTGCAGGTAGAGAGCAGGGACCCCAGGCAGACACCTCACCATGCGGTCCAGGTTCAGGGGCTTCCCCACGAGCGGCAGGGTGATGAGCTTCTTGGTGCCCTGGCTCCAGGCCCCTGAGAAGAAGTCAGCCAAGACCCCATGCCTCTTGGCTCTCTCGACCCCGGACAGGTAGCGCTCTTGGACCACCTCGGCCAGCTGCCTGCAGAGAGGGGACACGGGCTCTTGGGCCTGGGCGATTGGTGAGCTGAGAGGGGGGCCACCCGCCTTCCAGGAGGCTGTTCCCAATTGCGGGTCCCTCCTGAGCCCCTGCCGGATGCTCACTGCCTCCACTGACCACCCGTCCCATTGGTTACCTAACATCTATCTATAAATTGGCCCATCTTTCTTCTTTCCCCTGTATTTATTTTTTTTTTAACGTTTATTTATTTTTGGGACAGAGAGAGACAGAGCATGAACGGGGGAGGGGCAGAGAGAGAGGGAGACACAGAATCGGAAACAGGCTCCAGGCTCTGAGCCATCAGCCCAGAGCCCAACGCGGGGCTCAAACTCACGGACCGCGAGATCGTGACCTGAGCTGAAGTTGGACGCTTAACCGACTGAGCCACCCAGGCGCCCCTCTTCTTTCCCCTTTAATAAAGTTACTTGGAAAAGGAACATTTGGGTTTCTCAATAAGTTAAACATAAAACAAGGTACTGTCTGACCCAGCAACTCCACTCCCAGGTGTAGACCAAGAGAATTAAAAAATAGGTGTTCAGGGGCGCCCACGTGGCTCAGTCGGTTAGGTGTCGGGCTCTTGATCTCAGCTCAGGTCTTAATCTCAGGGTCACGAGTTCAAGCCCTGAGCTGGGCCCCACGCTTGGTGTGGAGCCTACTTAAGAACAAAACGAAGCAAAAGCAGGTATTCAAACAAACACCTGTGCACACATGTTCACGGCAGCACCGATCACGGTCCCAAGACGCACAGATAAACAAAATGTGGTCCATCCATGCAACAGGTTATTTTTCAGCCAAGGAATGAAGCCCCGATTCACACTACAACACGGATGAGCCTGCGAACCTTTATGCTGAGGAAAGAAGCCAGACACAAAAGGCTGGGCCTCAGAGGTTAAGTAGGAGTCTGTGTGGTGAACCGTATCAGAAAACGACGGTATTCCAGGGCAAGGGAATGGCATGTGCAAAGGCCCGGTGGGAGGGAGAGGCTAGGAGTTCAGGGCCGTTCTCATATGCTCCTGAATATTGTGTTCTTTTTTCCCCCCACTCTGGAATGTTGGGGGTGGGGGGGCATATTCCTCATCTGCTGTCCTCCCCCACCCCCAGTCATGCTCAGAGGCTGAGGGGACATCTTGCCTTCTGTATACATGTTGCCTGATCCCACGTATATGAAATGTCCAGATCAGGCAAATCCATGGAGACAGAAAGCAGATTAGCAGGTTCTAGGAGCTGGGGGAGTAGGGAGTGACTGCTGATGGGAACGAGGTGTCCTTTGGGGGGGCGGATAGAATTGTTCTGGAACTGTTTAGAGAGGCTGGTTACCCAACATTGTGGATGCACTAAATGTTACTGAATTTGTACCCTTGAAAATGGTGAATTTTGTGTTATGTGACCCGATCCTCAGTTTCAAAAACAACTTAGTTGTGTCCGAGTCGGTGATGTGGAAAGCCTTGGATGCTGCGCTGGTTCGCTGGGACCAGGGTTAGAAGAAGGATCTGGAACAAGGAGGAGCCCGAGGCGCGAGTCCTCGCTCTCGGGCACCCAGAGAGCACTACCGCCACGCTGGACCCACCTGTGGGCAATGGCCAGGAGCGTGAAGCCGTCCACGGGCCGCCGGGCCAAGCAGTGGTCCAGATCCCGGCGAAGCCTCACCCAGAGCAGCGGTGGAAAACGCAGCAGCTCCTTGCTGGGCGGGGTCCAGTCTCGGTAGACCACCTGCAGGGCCTCGTCATCCAAGGACAGGACGTCCTTCAGCTCTGCCTCTGAGAGCCCATGCCTGCGGGGAGGAGGGACGGGCACTGGATCACGCTGTCTCCTGCGGCTGGGGGACACAGCAGCCCAGAGCGGGAGAGAGACGTGGCCAGCTGTCTGCACAACATCCTGCCCGCCCCCAAAAGGTTCGCTCTGAGGGACAGCATTTGGACGATGCCTAACAGGTACCGGTGCCCGGGTACAGCCGTCCCCATCGCAGAAGACCTTCCTGACCTTTCCTTCTGCACACACACCTGACAGAGCCACGGACCAGGCTCTCCCCAGCCTCAGATGACAGTCAGGCAGCGAGACGGCAGGTGATTTAGAAAAGCAACGCAGGCACCACATGTGCCCACGCCAGCCCTGCCTGTGTTTCCTGGCCCGAGAAAGGACAGAGCGAGAGGAAGGAAGCGGCCCTAAAGGGGGTGGGTGATGAAGTTGTGGTGCTGGACCCGAAGGACTTCCCGACGCCTGAGAGCATCAGGCCGGAAGAGCTGGAGACTGGCCTGCACGCTTCTTCTGGGAGGGCAACAGGGTTCCCCTTAGAGCAAGAGAAAGAGGCAGGCTGGCTTCTGGGTGCACCTTGTGGGGTACACACACCTCGTGTGTGAGTGCGGGTTTAGTTCTCTGATGTGGATCAGAAATCTTCCTGGCTCTCTCTCTTTTTTTTTTTTTAATTTTTGTAATGTTTATTTTTATTTTTGAGAGAGAGAGACAGAGCACGAGTGGGGGAGGGACAGAGAGAGAGAGAGAGACAGACAGAGACAGAATCGGAAGCAGGCTCCAGGCTCTGAGCTGTCAGCACAGAGCCCGACGCGGGGCTCGAACTCACAGACCGCGAGATCATCACCTGAGCCGAAGTCGCATGCTCAACCGACTGAGCCACCCAGGCGCCCCAAAGCCTTCCTTTCGATCAGAACACCTGCCACATTCTTCATATGTATAGACACCTGCTCACGTAGCGTTCTCTAGTATACGACAAGGTGAGGCGTCCCCTGGGCTCTCTTCTGCGAGCACGATCATCTTTGACGATCACAGCTGTAATGTCCCTGGGGCTCGACTCCACACTCCCCCTGCAGGTGAAGCCATGCCACCCCCCCCCCCCCCCAACCTGCTTTCTTCCCTTGACAGTTTTCTCCAAACCAGAATTCCGGGGAACCACACCCGGGGTGGGGGGGGAGGGGCCGTCCGCTTGATAGCACCCCTCCCGTGGCTCCTCCTGAAAACCCCCTCCTTCAGGGTAGAAGCTTCTTTCCCATTCTTTGACACACCCTCAGTACAAATCAAGCTTGGGTCCCCACCTTTCAGGCTCGAGTTGGATGGCTCGTCTTCTCATTCCCAGAGCCAGGTGGGAAATAACAGGAAAAGAGCACAGAGAGGTTGGGTAACACCGATTGCCAGGAAGAGAATAGCCCAACCCATGTCACATGAAACAGAGCAGTAAGTGGGGTCTGGGAGCAGGCGGGTCCCTCTGAGAAGGTGCCATTGGAGCTGGGGTCGGGTGGCAGGGAAGGGGCCGGCGTGAGATCTGGGGCAGGGGTGGGTGGAAGGCAGCCAGATCCAGCAGGCCTTGGCAAGGAGTTTGGATACTTTCCTCAAAGCCAGGGGAAGTCCTTGGAAGAGTTAATCGGGGCAGAAACGGAATCAGATTTATGGTTTTCAAATCTCACTCCAGACAGGTGTTCAAACCACAACTTGCACACGCTTGTTCAGATCAGCCTGGTTCGCGACAGCCAGAAGGCGGAAACGGTCCAGATATCCTTGAACGGACGAGCGGATGAACAAGATGTGGTTGCTGTGGACGGGGGATGTGTCTCTAGGGCAAATCCATATGTTGAGGTCCTAATCCCCCAAGGCGATGGGATTAGGGAGCAGGGCATTTGGGAGGTGATTGGGTCATGAATGTGGAACCCCATGAACGGGGTTAATGCTCCCGAGAGCTCCCTTATCCCTTGCCATGTGAGGACACAGCCAGAAGATGAACCAGGGAGAGAGCTCTCAGCAGACACCGTACCTGCCAGCACCTTAACCTTGGACTCTCCAGCCTCCAGAACTGTGAGAAATAAATTTAGAAGCCCCCCCCCCAACTCTAGGGGTGCCTGGGTGGCTCAGTCAGTTGAGCGTTTGACCCTTGACTTCTTTGGTTTTTAGAGGATCTTGAGGTTTGTGGGCTCGAGCCCCGCATCGGGCTCTGTGCAGATAGCATGGAGCCTGCTTGGGATTCTCTCTCCTCCCCCTCCTCAAAAATAAATAAACATTAAAAAAGCAGCCTCCCAGGGGCGCCTGGGTGGCGCAGTCGGTCAAGCGTCCGACTTCAGCCAGGTCACGATCTCGCGGTCCGTGAGTTCGAGCCCCGCGTCAGGCTCTGGGCTGATGGCTCGGAGCCTGGAGCCTGTTTCCGATTCTGTGTCTCCCTCTCTCTCTGCCCCTCCCCCGTTCATGCTCTGTCTCTCTCTGTCCCAAAAATAAATAAAAACGTTGAAAAAAAAAAAAAAAAAAGCAGCCTCCCATTCTATGGTATTTTTTGTTACAGCAACCCTGAGACAGGGTTGTCTCCACGCAATAGAATATTCTTTGGCCACGTGAAGAAACAGAGCCCTGCACGTGCTACAGCACAGATGAACTTTGGAAACAGAACCCTAAGGGAAAGAAATCGGTCACAAAAAACCACCTATCTTATGATCGCGTCTCCTTGAAACGTCAGAGGAAGATGGGTAGATGGAGGAGATTTGTTTTTAAGTTTGTTTATTTTGAGAGAGAGAGAGAGAGAGAGAACAAGTGGGGGAGGGGCAGAGAGAGGGAGAGCGAGAATCCCAAGCAGGCTCCACAGAGCTTGACGAGGGGCTCCAACTCACAAACCTCGAGATCATGACCTGAGCCCAAACCAACGAAATCAAGAGTCGGATGCTTAGCTGACTGAGCCACTCAGGTGCTCTGAGAGGAGTTTATATATATGCACATACATATATATAGAAAAAGAGAATGAGAGATGATAGATAGATAGATAGATAGATAGATAGGAAGATAGATAGGTGGCTGGAGGGGAGCCTGGGTGGCTCAGTCGGTTGAGCATCTGACTATTGATTTCAGCTTAGGTCGTGATCTTATGGTTGTGGGATCGAGTCCCACATTGGGCTCTGGGTTGACAGCGTGGAGCCTGCATGGGATTCTCTCTCTCCCTCTCCCTCTCCCCCTCTCCTGCTCTCTCTCTCTCCCTCTCAAAAAAAAAAACATTAAAAACAAGAGAGACAGATGGAAACAGACAGCAGACAGGGTCTCTCTCATGCTAAGGCAGGGTTTCTTGCCCCATCACTGCCGACACCGGGGACTCCATCATCGTCTGCGGTGGGGACCGTCCTGTGCACTGCAGGGTGCTGAGTGGCATCCCTGGTCTCCACTCACTCGATGCCAGTAGCTCTCCCCGCCAAGTTATGACAACCAGAAATGTCCCTGCACATGGCCCAGTGTCCCCTGGGGGCAGAATCTCCCCAGAATCTCCACTGGTCTAGAAGGACTCAGCTCTGATCCAAGGGCCAGGCTCTCAACCATCACAGCACACTGGCCTGTTTTCATGCAGTGAGAGGTCCTAAAATCACAGCCCCGGCAGGCACCCTCCCTCCATAAACCTCCTGCCCCTGGGACGGCAGGTCCTACACCCCACAGGGCTTTGCTAATTAGGCCAGACGTGGGGCCAAGCAGGCCGATTATTTCTGTCTCCCCAGATTTTGGAATCAGGACTCCAGAAGGAGCCAGTATGATGCTGCCAGTTCTCTAAGATGGGAGCTAATGATGCCAATGGAAGCTTGAGGCAAGCGAAAGTTCTGGGGAGGGGGCGGGGTGGGGGGGAGAAGGACAAAGGAAGAGTCCAGAACAGAAGCCAATGGGCAGAGAAGACCCAGAGGTCCGTTCTGTCTCTCATGGCTTTCTGGTTCCCATGACAACCCACCTCCTCCGTGTAGACTGCTGTGTCAGGTTGGCCTGGTGGCCCACCACTTATTTCTGGAACATTCCCCAGTCTGTCTTTGTACTCTTTTTTTCAACTTTTTTTTTTTTTTTTTTTTTTGGGACAGAGAGAGACAGAGCATGAACGGGGGAGGGGCAGAGAGAGAGGGAGACACAGAATCGGAAACAGGCTCCAGGCTCCGAGCTGTCAGCCCAGCGCCTGACGCGGGGCTCAAACTCACGGACTGCGAGATCGTGACCTGGCTGAAGTCGGACGCTTAACCGACTGCGCCACCCAGGCGCCCCTGTCTTTGTACTCTTATAGAAGCAGGCCCAGCCTCCACTCTGCTGGGGCGGGGGGGTGGGGGGGAGGGTGGCAAGCACCCGTCACAAAATCTGGGGTGTGACATGAAAGCTGGGATTTGCCCCACTGGAGTTGGAAATTGGGTGGCCCTGGATTCCCTGAGCTCTTCCCGTGGCCTTATAAAGCCCTATTTCTTACACATTAGCAAGAGTGGGATTCTGTGCCTGGCAAAGAAACGAGCAGACCCTCACTGGTCTGATCACTGCCATCTTGACTGATTTGGGGCAAAGGGCAAACAAAGGTCTAGAAGAAAAAATTGCCCAGGAAACTGAAGAGGGGAGACCTCTCTGTCCGGCACTTCTGACGGTGGGCTTGAGTGTTTCCGACGGCCGTTTGCATCAAGGCAAAGCTTTCTGCTTGTGTGTCTGCCAGTTGGCCTCTGTTCTACTCTCCTGGGGGCTGGAGTCTGGCTGCTGGGTGCGTGTGACAGACATACTCCTCTGTCCTGCTCTTGACCATCATGACATCACAGTGTGCAGCCCTGAGACTTTCCGCCTTTAAGCATTCTGTCCTTCAAACTCCAGAAACACATTGAATTGGATTTTCCTATTTGCTTTCTTGTGGATTCCCATGCCACAAGCTTGGGATTAAGGGTAGATGCATGCTGGTAGTCAATCCCTCAGAGCATTTGGCTGTAAAAAGGTTTTTCTGAGATCTCCCCATGTATTGCTTATTAAATACAGAGAGGAGCTTGCAAATTTACAATGGGAAAGATAATCCGTGCCCAAGAAGGGCTGAGTATCTCTCAGGTTGAACCTGAATGTAATCACGAGGAAACATCAGACCAAGCCAGGTGGAGGAACACGCTACAAACTGCCCCAGCTCAGGTGTGGTCCCTGGACCAGCAGCTTCAGCGTCGCCAGGGAGAAACGCAGGATTCCAGGCCCAGGCCCCACCCCAGACCTGCTATATCAAATTCTTTCTGCGAAAACAAGGACCAAGATGCCTATCCCCCGTTGAGGGTGGAGGAGCGCTGATCTACAAAACAACTGACCTGGACTCTTCAAAAGGACAAAGACTGATGGTGGAATGTTCCAAATTAAAGGAGACCAAAGAATCTTGACGACTAAGTGCAACACAGGATCCTGGTTGGGATCCTGGATTGGGGACAAGGTGGGGGGGGGAGCTATAGAGGACATTTTTTAGACAGTTGGCAAATTTTCATTATAAACTGTGTATTAAATAATATAATTGCATCTATGATACACTTCCTGAATCTTGTAATTGTCCTGTGGTGACATGGGGTTCTGGCTGTCCTTGTTCTTAAGAAATACGTGAAATATTTAAGGGTAAAGGGATATTATGCCTGTAATGAATTCTCAAATGGCTCAGGGAAAAAACTCTGTGTGTGTGTGGGTGTATATGTGTGTAGATAGATAGATACAGAGATAGATAGATACGGAGATAGATACTGAGTTAGATACTGAGATAGATAGGTAGATATAATAGATAGATAGATAGATAGATAGATAGATAGATAGATAGATAGGGAGATAGACACATGGATAGATAGATAGATAGACACATGAGGGATGGATAGATAGATGCACGGAGGGATAGATAGATAGATAGATAGATAGATGATAGATAGACGTACAGATAGATAGATAGATAGATGCATAGATAGATAGATGCATGGATAGATAGATAGATAGATAGATAGATGCATTGCATGGATAGATAGATACATGGATGGATAGATAGATAGATAGACAGACACATGGATGGATAGATAGACACACGGACGGATGGATAGATAGATAGACGCATGGATAGATAGATAGATAGATAGATAGATAGATAGATGATAGACGCCTGGATGGATGGATAGATAGATAGACACACAGATGGATAGATAGATAGATAGATAGATGCATGGATAGATAGGTAGGTAGATAGATAGATAGATGACACATGGACGGATAGATAGATAGATAGATAGATAGACACATGGACAGATAGATAGACAGACACATGGACGGATAGATAGATGATAGATAGATAGATAGATAGATACATGGACGGATAGATAGATGCATGGACGGATAGATAGATGATAGATAGAGAGATAGATAGACACATGGACGGATAGATAGATGATAGATAGATGCATGGACGGATGGATGGATAGATAGATAGATAGATGCATTGCATGGATAGATAGATACATGGATGGATAGATAGACAAATGAACAGATAGATGATAGATAGATAGACAGATAGATAGATACATGGACGGATAGATAGACGCATGGACGGATAGATAGATGATAGATAGATAGATAGATAGATAGACACATGGACGGATAGATAGATGATAGATAGACGCATGGATGGATGGATGGATAGATAGATGCATTGCATGGATAGATACATGGATGGATAGATAGATAGATAGATAGATAGATAGATAGATAGATAGACAGACACATGGACGGATGGATAGACACATGGATGGATGGATAGATAGACACATGGATAGATAGATAGATAGATAGATAGATAGATAGATATGCATGGATAGATAGATAGATAGATAGATAGACACATGGACGGATAGATAGACACATGGACGGATAGATAGACACATGGACGGATAGATAGATGATAGATAGATAGATAGATAGATAGACAGACAAACACATGGACAGATAGATAGACACATGGACAGATAGATAGACACATGGACAGATAGATAGATAGATAGATAGATAGATAGATAGATAGATGATAGATAGATAGTAAGCTAGAGGAAGAGAGGAAGGGAGACAGGGAGAGAGAAAGTTGATGTGGCAAATCTGTGGTTCTGGGGGAAGGGCATACAGCAGTAGTTCTCAACTAGGGCCTATTCTGCCTGCAGGGGACTCTTGGCAATACTCTGAGACATTTTTGGTTGTCACAGCTGGGGGGCACTACTAGTATCCAAGGTCAAGGCCAGGAATGCTGCGCAGCTTCCTATGGTGTATAGGACGGCCCCCACATACCGATGATGCAGCCCCAAATATCAGCAGTGCCAAGACTGAGAAACCCTGATGTGTGGGCATTTTTTGCACTGTTTTGTACTACGGGAATTTCTCTACCAGTCTATAATTTCAACGTATTTCAAAGTAAAAACGTACGAAAGAAATACCATAGGCAGATCCATGGAGACAGGAAGCAGGTAGGTGGCTGCCAGGGGCTGGGGCTGGGGAGTGACTGCTAATGGGGGTGGGGTTTCCCTTTGAGGTGGTGGAAATGTTCTGGAGATGGATAGTGGTTGCACCACACTGTGAACGTCCTAAATGCCACTGAACTCTTGTACACGTTACAAGAGTGAACTTTAGGGGCCCCTCAGTGGCTCCATCGGTTGAGTGTCCAACTCTTGGTTTCGGCTCAAGTCATGATCTCACAGTTGGTGAGTTCGAGCCCCACATTGGGGTCTATGCTGGCAGCACAGAGCCTGCTTGGGATTCTCTCTTTCCCTCTTTCTCTCTGCCCCTCCCTCCCTCACTCGTGTGTATGCATATGCTCTCTCTCTCTCTCTCTCAAAATAAATAAACTAAAAAAACCCCAAAAACCTGTGAACATTTTAATACATGAATTGCGCTGGGTTGAAGAGTGTCCCCAAGTTCATGCCCACCTAGAGCCCGTGAACAGGACCTTATTTGAAAACAGTCTGTAGAGAAGGAATGAACATACAGTGCGGTCGTACGAGATCAGAGTGGGCCCTGAGCCCGTGAGTGGTGTCCTTACAGGAAGAGGAAAAGTCACACAGAAAGACACCCAGGGAGGAGGCCCCGAGAAGGCGGAGGCAGAGGTTGGCACGATGCGTCTACAGGCCACGGGTTGCTGGCAACACCAGGAACTAAGAGAAGAGCCCAGAACGGATTCTCCCCTGGCGCCCTCAGAGGGGGCGCGGCCCTGCTGACGCCTGGACTTCACACTCTGGCCTCCGGAACTGTGAGGGCGCAAATCCCTGCTCTAAGCCATCAGAAGCCATGCATTCTGTGTCAATAACTAAACAAAGGCGTAAACAACAGAGACTTACCGGGAAGACGCGATGTAGCCCAGCACGTGGGCCACCAGGACCTGCCCGTGTGTCTGCTCCAGGCGGGCACACAGTTGGTGCATGGCTTCCTTGGCAGTGGAGGCCAGGGGGGCAGGTATGGTGAAGGAGGCCCATTTCCGGGCCTCCTCGAAGGCCAGCCTCAGCCGCCCTGGGTGCCCGCACTCTGGGAGGCTGGCCCAGAGCAGTTCCCTCTGCCCTGGGCTCAGCGTCCTCCTCGAGGCGGCCAGCAGGAGCTGGATCATCTCTTGCCCTTGGTTTCCGGAGAGGGGTTTCACCTCCCAGTAGGCCTCCGGGTCCGTCAGCGTCTGTCGCACGGTGTCTAGAATCCCCTGCCGCCCTGAGCAGGCTGAGAGGATAAGGTGGATCCTCGGGGGGCATTTGGGAGGCAGCCAGGGGACCCTCCGGGCGCGGCAGATGGAATCCACATCGTCCATGGAATCCAACAGGATCACAAGGGACTCGAAGTTGCGGCAGGAGACGGTGTGGAGGAGGGTGTGGAAAAACTGGACCACCCTCGCGTGGGCCTCCAGGACCTGGGCAGGGGGCAGGGGCAACCCGTAGGCCAGGCACACCTGGGCGCAGATGCTCTGGAGCAGGCCTCGGGCGTCGGAGCTCATCTGTGACGCTCCCAGAAGCCGCAGGACAGTCACCGTCTTGCGGCCAAGCAGGCCTGGCATTTGTTCCGCCAGTTTGCACATCAGAGCTGTCTTTCCGATGCCTGGGGGTCCAAAGAGCACCAGGGGAGAGTGGGGGTGGCTGTCGCTCTGCTGGAGCCGCTGCCCCAGCTGGGCCAGGAGCTCCTGGCGCCCACAGAAAGTCCGATTGGCCTCGGCACTCAGCCCCAGGTGGTGGCGGATCTCCTGGTAGAGCCACGCCAACTCCTGCCTGCCCGCCTCCAGCTCCCGGAGGTGCTCCAGGACCTGGTGGCTAGCCCTGGCCGCAAACTGCTCCCCCAGCTCCCTCAGGTACCGAGCATGAGCCTTGTTTTTAGGGTTCACCAGGTCTCGGCTCCACGGCAGGTGGTGAGCCCTGAGAACTCCCGGTTGCACGTTGGCAATGCGTCCTTTGAGGCCACGGAGAAGGTTCTGGGCGTCTGTGTCCAGGCAGCCATCTGGGAGCCGGTCTACCATCTTGAGGGCGCAGTCTTCCAGGATGTGTTTGTTGAGGTCTTGGATCTCTCTCAAGAAGATGGTTGCCCCCCGGTCTCCATCCGTCAAGCTCAACAGGCCCCGGTCTATCTCCCACTCGATGACTGAAAAAGTGGGGGAGATGGGAAGAGAGCATGGTCATCATTGTGTGATCAGCTGGCCTGAGTGGAGACACTTGAGAGACATATTCAGGGGGTACGGATATTGATTCTCACACTTAACGTGTGCCGGAGTCACCTGGCGTAACCATAGATAATATGGTTACTAATGCCCTCAAATGTGTTCCAATAAAACTTTATTTACAAAAACAAGCAGTGGGCCAAATTTGGCCAGAGGACTATAGTTTGCCAAAGTTTCCCGGGGGCTCAAAAAACCCATACGGCTGGGGTCTGCCTCCAGAAGTTCTGATTCAGCAGGTTCAGGTGGGGCCCACGAGCTCACATTTCCAAAAAGCTCCCAGGTGATGCTAAGACTGCTGGTCCGGGGCTCGCACCAAGAATAGTGCTGATTTAGTCATTATTTTTGTTGTTGTTGTTTATTTATTTTTGAGAGAGAGAGAGGGCATGAGCAGGGGAGGGGCAGAGAGAGGGAGACACACAATCCGAAGCAGGCTCCAGGCTCCGAGCTGTCAGCACAGAGCCCGACGCGGGGCTCGAACCCACAAACCGTGAGATCGTGACCTGAGCTGAAGTCAGACACTTAACCGACTGAGCCACTCAGGTGTCCCTGATTTAGTCATTATTAATCAAAGAAAACCTTGGTGTAGGCAGCACAGAGATCGTATGTGACAAGTGGCCCGACTATAAAACAATACCATCACACTCACAAAGTTAAATATGGGGTTTCTGTAGGAATCCCACTCCTGTGTAGAGACCCAAAAGAGCTGAAAGCACAAACAGGCACATGTACACCCATGCTCACAGCAATATTATTCACATTTCGGGAGCTCCCACTTGTGTCAGCCTCTACTGTCCATGCCGGGGCGTCTCGCAGTGAGGAAAATGCATAAAGGTCTCCGTTGCCTTTGTGGAGTGGTATTCCAATCTTAGTGAAAAAATGGACACGTAACGGATAGACTGACAAATGAGAACATCTGTCTATCCTGGGCCGAGAGGGGCAGGCAGGGCATTCGAGGCTTCAGAAAGCTGCTGCAAAGCCACGGAGGCCAGGGAGAAAGTTTTTCATGAGCCGGGAGGCTGAGAGCAAACGTCAGCATGCTTTCCTGTAAAGGGTCAGAGAGTAAATATTTTAGGCTTCACAGGTCGGATGGCTTCTGCCGCGACGATTCCACTCTGCTGTTGTAATGTGAAAACAGCCACGACGACATGCAGAAACTAAGTTGAGTGTGTTCCAATAAAACTTTATTTACAAAAACAAGTGGGCGGGCCAAATTTTGCCTTTGGGCCATGGTTTGCCGACCCCGGTCCCAGAGCTTGCAGCAGCTGCCCCAGGACCCGTATTTTCCAGAGCCAAGAGCAGACACTGATTTCTCCTTGGAGGCCGTTGTTTTGAAACTGCACTCAGACCCGAGGAGTTATTTTTTAAGCCGCCTTGGGCTCAGCAGAGGCTCCCAGGTCTCTGCAGCTGAGTGAGTCAGGCCCTTGGAGACAGCACGCAGTCTCAGAGCCAGAGACAAGAGCCACTCAAAAGTCCTCCTTGGAGGGACACCACTCCCCTCTCCCCTCAGCCCTGTGAATGGAGGTCAGGGGCAAAGGCAACTACCAGTCCGGAAATGGGATCCTTCTGGGACACATTTCAGCAGCAGTCAATCCCAGACCGTCTGCTGTGCCACCTGTGGGCTGTGTGACCTTGGTCAACTCACGGCACCTCACCTGTAACGTGGATGCACTAGCTTACCCTTGATGAGGCTGTTGTCAGGAATTTCTCTGAAATAATTGGAAAGCTGAGCACCTTACGCTAAAGCAACAAAGCCAATCTCAACAGGCTGTGGGCTGTGTGATCCCATTCTCTAACACCGATGAAGTGACAAATTATAGAGACAGAAATGGATTAGCGGTTGCCAGGGGCTGGGGGTTGAGAGGAGGGGCGAGTGTGATTCTAGAAGGGGTAGTGGCGGAGACGGGGTGGCTCAGTCAGGTGAGAGTCCGACTCTTGATTTCGGCGTGGGTCACGATCTCACGGCTCATGAGTTCGAGCCCCGCGTCATCTCCGTGCCGACAGCTCAGAGCCTGGAGCCTGCTTTGGATTCTGTGTCTCCCTCTCTCTCTGTCCCTGTCTCTGTGTCTCTCAAAAATAAACACTTAGGGGCGCCTGGGTGGCACAGCCGGTTAAGCGTCCGACTTCAGCCAGGTCACGATCTCGCGGTCCGTGAGTTCGAGCCCCGCGTCGGGCTCTGGGCTGATGGCTCGGAGCCTGGAGCCTGTTTCCGCTTCTGTGTCTCCCTCTCTCTCTGCCCCTCCCCCGTTCATGCTCTGTCTCTCTCTGTCCCAAAAATAAAATAAAAAATAAAAATAAAAAAAAATAAAAAATAAAAATAAACACTTAAAAACTAATAAATAAATCAGCTTAAACAAGTAACAATAAACCAAAGGGTAGTGGGAGGGACCTTTGCAGTGAGGAAACAGTCCTGCGTATTGACTGGGGCAGGTACTCAAAGCTACACAGGTGATATAATTTCTTAAGACAAAAGACATGTGCACACGTGCACACGCATAAATGCACGTCTGTAAAAGTGATGCTTTTTCTGGTTGTCAAAATGTCCACTTCTTGGTCGTCATATTGTACCTTAGTTTTGCAAGGTGTTAACTTTGGGGGAAACTGGGTAAAGGATCCAGGGAGCTACTTCCTGCCTTTTTTTTTTTTTTTTTTTTTGCAACTTCCTGTGGCTCTCTACTTCAAAATAAAAAAGATGGAAAGAGGAAAGCTGCGCAAGGTGCCTGGAAATATGCTGGGAAGACGCTGGTGCGAACATGCATTTGTGCTTTCTGCTACTTTCAAGGAGTTTCTATTTATTCTTTCAAGCGGAGATTCCTTAAAAAATTTTTTTTTAATGTTTATTTATTTTGAAGGGAGGGAGAGCACAAGTGGGGGGAAAGGAAGAGAGAGAGGGAGAGAGAGAATCCCAAGCAGGCTCTGAGCTGTGAGCACAGAGCCAGATGCAGGGCTCCATCTCACGAGCTACGAGATCATGACCTGAGCTGAAAACTGAGAGTTGGACGCTTAACCGACTGAGCCGCCCAGGCACCCACCCCTCAAGTGGAAATTCTTAATGGGCTAGGTTTGACTGAATGAGATCATGGCTGGGGCGAGACCAGGGGACAAGATCCCCACCACAGCTCTGTAATGTACTACCTCTGACTAGTTCCATTTTACAGATGAGGAAACTGAGGCTGCGAACCTGCTAGAAGTCGATACAGCTGGGAAAGGACAAGGCTGAACTGCAAGTCCGGGCCCACCCCGAAGCAGAGACCCCAGACGCTGATTACAGTCCCAATGGTAGATATCTCTATGAAAGCAATTAGCGTATTTGTCTTCGAGTCATAGAGCAAGCGATAGCCACACAGTAAGTGCTCAATAAACAGTAGCCATTAACATTATTATTCACATAAATGGCGTATTCAAAATTGATACGTCATTGCTAGTCTTAACTAAAGTATCAGGTTAGCATCACCTGTGATGTCAGGTGGGCATCAGGTACCCCTGATACGATGGGATAGGGGGATAGGTTTCCTTCCAGAAACCGATAGCCCCCGTCTAACCACGAGAAAACACCAGACAAGCCCAGATTGAGGGGCATTCTGCAAAAGATGTGGCCAGCGCTCCTCACAATGGTCAAGGTCATCAAAAACAAGGAAAGGCTGAGAAACTGTCACAGTCCAGAGGAAACTGACATGTGACACGTGTCCCTGGATGGGATCCTGGGACAGAAAAACATTAATGGGAAAACTGAGGAAATCTACGTAGAGTCTGGAGACTAGCTAATCGTCATGTACCGATGTTAACTTCTTAGTTCCTGCAAATGTACTGTGGTCACATAAGATGTTAACTTATCTGTGTGAAGAACATGCAGAGACCCTGTACTATTTTTGTAGCTTCATAACACTGTAATTTTCCTGAAAATCTAAAATTACACCCATATTAAAAGTTTATTTTCAAGGGGCGCCTGCATGGCTCAGTTGGTTAAGTGTCCGACCCTTGATCTCAGCTCAGGTCACGATCTCGGCTCGTGGGTTTGAACCCTGCATGGGGGGCTCTGCACTGACAGCATGGAGGCTGCTTGGGGTTCTCTTTCCTCCTCTCTCCCTGCCCCTACCTGACTCTCTCTCTCTCTTTCGAAATAAATAAATAAACTTAAAAAAAAGTTTATTTTTAAAAATGGACATGTCATTACTAGAATTAATATAATATATTGTCATCAATAGAGTTTAGTAAAATTAAAATACTGTTAACATAAATTACTGTATTCAATATATGTAAACAAATCAATATATTTAATATGTTCATGATATAATTCCACATATTTAAATTTTTTTAATGTTTTATTTATTTTTGAGAGAGAGAGAGACAGAGCATGAGCAGAGGAGGGGCAGAGAGAGAGGGAGACACAGAATCCGAAGCAGGCTCCAGGCTCCGAGCCGTCAGCACAGAGCCCGACGTGGGGCTCGAACCCACGGACCGCGAGATCGTGACCTGAGCCGAAGTCAGACGCTTAACCGACTGAGCCACCCGGGCGCCCCTAAATCCATATATTTAATATGTGGATAAAATGAGTTCATGTTTTTAATATTTTTAGTACGAGAAATTGACATGCTTAATAGTCGTGGTGCTGTAAATGGACACATCTGACCCGTAATAAAACCTGTTTCTTGCTGACAGAAAACAGCGGGAAATGGCTTGTAAAAACGTTACATTTTTACAAAAACCTTCCTGGTAGCCAGTGCAGAGTATAGAAGAACCAGAGGGGGAGGCTAGAGGTGAGAAGTAAGGGGCCAACCGGGAGCGAAGTGATAGACTCTGGTCAAATCCCTATCCCCCACCTCAGGCAAAGGAGACCCCTTCCTGTGCCTCGGTTTCCAGCTCTGAGGCAGGTGTAGGGAGGCTGGAGGACCCAGTCTCCCCAGCAGGGGCTGGCTCTTGGGCTAAAATTAGGTGACCCACAGTTTCACATCTTCCAGGACTATCTGGGTTCAGCCCTGAAAGTCTCGGACAGACCAGGATAGCAAGTCATTTCAGAAGCCTTCCCCCAGGGCCAGGAGCCTCCCTGGGAGAAGGAGCTGGAGGAGGAGAGGAAAGGAGGGTCCTAAGAGGCAGAGAATTAACCAGAACATGGCTGCACTCTTGGATCAGTCAAATAACCCCTTCCAGAACCAGGGATCCAGGAGTTAGGCTGGTTTGACATTTACAGAGGTACGGGCTGTGGTGTTGGGACAGTATGCAATGAGCGAGTTTGAACATGGGGCATCTCCTGTGGACCCTGAGGGGGCGTCCCAGTGGCCTCACCTGACCAGCAATAGCGATGCCACTGCTCCTGGGTGATGAGGCCCAGCCTCCGGGCCTCCTGGGCTCCAGAGCGTAGCACTGAGGTCAGCGTGGCCTCTTCGGGCCCACAGGCCTCCGAGGTGCCCAGGGCCTGCAGCAGGTAGGCGGGGGGCACGGCGTTCTCGTCCCTCCGGAAGTGTTGAGCTACCAACTCCAGGTCGCGTGGCTTGGAGGTCAGCTGGGCCCTCAGAGCCTCCCACTCCTTCTCCTCGATCAGCGTGGGGACTGGACAGGGGCCGTACTGGTCACCGAGAAGGGCCTGGCAGAGAGAGGGGCACGCGTTCAACCCTCGGCATGGGCACTTAGCTCGGTGGCCCTGGGTGAGACACACTGAGCCCCCCAAGATGGGCCTGGCTGTGGTGCCACGGCGATAAGTCCAGTAAGAGGTGCAGGCAGAGCCTTAGAGCACCTGCATGTGAGGGTACCTGAGACGTGGGACATCCAGCAGGTAAATTTTGAATCTGATCCCGTGTCAGCCATCATGGAATCTTTTGCCTGGAAAAACCCTCTGTGGGGGGTGCCCGGGTGGCTCAGTCGGTTAAGCACCCAACTCTTGATTTCGGCTCAGGTCATGATCTCACGGTTTGTGGGACCGAGCCCCGTGTCAGGCTCTGCACTGACAGCATGGAGGCTGCTTGCGATTCTCTCTCTCGCTCCCTCTCTCTCTGCCTCTCTCCCGCTCACACACTCTTTCTCTCTCTCTCAAAATGAATGAATAAACATAAAAAAAGAAAGAAAACCCTCTGTGGGAGCTAAACAATGGCCCCCAAAGATATCCAACCCTAATCCCTGGACCCCGTGAATGCACCTTGTATGGAAAAGGGCTGTGATGGTTAATTTCAGGTGTCAGTTTGACTGGGCTAAGGGATACCCAGATAGCTGGTCAAATATGATTTCTGAGTGTGTCCGGGGTGGTGTCTCTGGAGGAGACTGAATTGGTGAAACGGGCGAAACAGATGGCCGTCCCCAACACCTCATCCCGTCCACCAAGGGCCCAAATATGACCAAAAAAAAAAAAAAAAAAAAAAAAAAGGGAGGAAAGGTTTCCCTCTCTCTGCCTGAGCTGAGACATCCTTCTTCCCCTGCCCGTAGATATTGGTTCTCATGCTTTTGGACTCAGATCAGGACTTGGAATCTTCAGCCCCCTGATTCTCAGGCCGCGGGCCGACAACTGAATTACGCCGCCTGCTTTTCTGGTTCGCCAGCTTGCAGATGGCAAATGGCGGGACTTCTTGGCCTCCATGACAGTGTGAGCCAGTTCTGATAAATCTCCTCTTATGTGTGTCTCTCTATATCCTATCGGTTCCATTTGTCTGGAGGATGATGGCGAACACAAAGGGCTTTGTAGATGTGAGTAAGTTGAGGATTTTGAGCTGGGGCGATTTTCCTGGGTTACCGGGGCCCCAAGTGCGATTCCAGGAGTCCTTATAAGAGACAGGCAGAGGGAGAGAAAACTACAGCTTCTTATAGGTTGGCCCTGGCTTGCCCCAGAAATAGAGCCGTGACAAAAGCTAAGATCTCCGTCGGCCCTGCCCAAAATCTCATGCTATGATGTGGTCCTGGGGGCAGATGGGTCTCAAGCGTGCAGGGTGGATCCTGTCTTTATTTAGAATTAAGGATTGAGTTGCAGAGCAAGACACAAGGAAGAGTGCGCTGGGCAGAGCACCTTGCAACCAGAGGGAACAGCATGTGCAAAGGCCCTGTGGCAGGAAGTGTGGTAAAGAGCCCAGAGAAGGAAAGCTGGGGTTGGGGAGGTACTTGAAATACCAACAAAGAGGGGCAGTGGTAAAACATAAGGCCATCCCCGTGGGCAAGATTGTGTGGGGAGTGATGTGGCCCTAAGACTTTGGTCCGAATGCTGAGAACCCCAAGAGCCCCTCTTTCTGCCCCAACAGAAGGTGCAAACTGGAATGCTAGAGAATTAGGCTAGAGGAGGCCTAGGACCTCGAGCCTCAAGTCTTGAGTTTCCTCATCATAAAATGGAAGCAATCACCCCTCCCCTCTTCACTGAGTTGTACCAGAATATTGCAGGCATGTGCACCCAGGAAACCTGGATAAATGGAGTCTGTGATGGAGGGAGGTTGAACAGGAGCCCACTCTCCAAGGGACTTTCCCGCAGTGCCAGCCTTGGAGCAGTGAGAGAAGTTGGAGAAGCCGGCCAGCCACAAGCCACTGATCCTAGGAAGGAGGCAGAGGGTGGAAAATTCTCCTGCCTGAGGGACCAGAGTCAGAACAGGAAGAGCTTGAAGGAAAAAGGCCAGGACCTACGCTGCTGGTGGCCCAGGAGAACTAAGCCTCTAAAGCAAGTACCACGGGGAGTTGACTTCTGCTATTCGTGCTGCCTAATGACTTATTTGCTAGAGAGACACCTCTCCAAGGGCCCCTGGTGCAGCCCTGATCTCCACGGGAAGACCCCCATGCGAAGCCACTGAAGGAGAATGATGCCGTGACCCTTAGGTGACAGAGGGGAGATGCTCGGTTTGGGAGGAAAGCCGGAAGTGGGTAGAGGTCACCCCGGCGGCCCAAGGATCCCTTCTGGAAGGACGAGCAAGGTCCCTAGGCCGGTTGGACCTGGGGAAAGCTCAGGGATCATCATCCCGTCCCCCATGCCACCTGGAAGCTGCGTTGTGCTTTTACTGCCTGCACCTGGGGTTGCAAAATCGAATTCCTCCTGGAGTTCTTTTTGCCCCCATCGCCCATTTCTCTTTAGGGAAAAAAAAAAAAGTTTTTCTTTTCTTTTTTTTTTTTTGAAATGCCACAAAATGATCAATCATCAGGCTCATTTGGAAAACGAAATTGGAAGATTGGTGGAGGGTGGGGAATGTATGAAGAGGGAAGGTAGACGCCTCCAAACACTAGGATGCATTTTAAGCAACGATAATTAAAGCATCGGGACTCGAAGGGCACAGACTTCCGGTTATAAGGTAAACAAGCAGCAGGGATGCAATGAATAGCCTGAGGACCATACTTAACACTGCGGCACGTGTGTTTGGAAATTGCTAAGAGGGGCGCCCGGGTGGCTCAGTCGGTTAAGCGTCCGACTTCGGCTCAGGTCATGATCTCACAGCTCGTGAGTTCAAGCCCTGCATCGGGCTCTGCTGACAGCTCAGAGCCTGGAGCCTGCTTCAGATTCTGTCTCCCTCTCTCTCTGCCCCTTCCCCACGCTCATTGTCTCTCTCTCTCAAAAATAAACATTAAAAAACTTTTTTTAATTTAAAAAATTGAAAAAAAAGAAAGTTGCTAAGAGAGTAGATCCTACAAGTTCTCATCACAAGGATAAATAAACCATTTTTCTCTTTTTCTTTTTTCGTATCTATATAAGATGATGGATATTAATTAAACTTATTATGGTCATCATTTTACAATTTGTGTAAGTCAAGTCATTAACGCTGTACGTCTGAAACTTACAATGCTGGATGGCAGAAAATATCTCAATAAAACAGGAGAAGAAAAAAAAAAGCAGAACCAACATACAAAGAAAGGTATAGAGCAAAAGATTGAAAATGCAAGCCGGACTGTCCACATGAAACTTAACACATAACAAAGAAAGCTTCTCATATGTGTCAGCCAGGTCTTACTTAGTTTCTTTTAGGGAGATCGAATCTCTAAGGCAACGCTAGAAACTCTGGCAATGTTGGAAGTATGCTCCTCTGTGTTGTCCAATATGGTGGCCAGCCACCACATGTGGCTACTAAGCCACTGCAACGTGGCCAGTGGGACTGAGGAACTGAAATTTTAATTCAACTCAATTTTAATTTCTTTTTTTTTTAATATTTATTTATTATTTAAAAAAAAAATTTTTTTTAACGTTTATTTATTTTTGAGACAGAGAGAGACCGAGCATGAATGGGGGAGGGTCAGAGAGAGGGAAACACAGAATCTGAAACAGGCTCCAGGCTCCGAGCCGTCAGCACAGAGCCCGACGCGGGGCTCGAACTCACCGACCGCGAGATCATGACCCGAGCCGAAGTCGGCCGCCCAACTGACTGAGCCACCCAGGCGCCCCTGAATATTTATTTTTGAGAGAGAGAGAGAGAGAGAGAGAGAGAGACAGACTGCGAGTGGGGGAGGGGCAGAGAGAGTAGGAGACACAGAATTGGAAGCAGGCTCCAGGCTCTGAGCTGTCAGCACAGAACCTGACGCGGGACTCGAACTCATGAACTGTGAGATCATGCTCGGGCCGAAGTCGGACGCCTAACCCACTGAGCCACCCAGGTGCCCCAATTTTAATTTCTTCACCTTAAAGTTTGCGGCAGATGGATCATGGTTATTGCCCTAGACAGTGCCCTTCTAAAGCCAAGCAGCTCTCATATATTTCTCTTTATTTCCCTAGAAAACAGTTTTTATTTCATTGTATTTAATTTTTTTTTTTTTTAAGTAGGCTCACATGGAGCCCAATGTAAGGTTTGAACTCACAACCCTGAGATCAAGACCTGAGCTGAGATCAAGAGTCAGCTGCTTAACTGACTGAGCCACCCAGGCGCCCCCAGAAAACAGCTTTAATAATGGGGACCACCCTCTCCTACATTCTACTTTATCTCCAGGAGAGGTTCCAGAGGATTTTTCTTTTTATTTGGAATAGTTCAAAGCTTGTTTGTGACTAAGATGTCTTGGGCAAGACTTTTTCCCTCTTTACCTTTTAGGACAGAGGTTAACAAACTTTTTCTGTAAAGGGTCAGATAGTCAATCTTTTCAGCTCTGCAGACCAGGTGGCCTCTGTCACAAGTATTCAGCTCTCTGTTCGTAGCTGGAAAACGGCCCTGGATGCTACACGCCAATAAAGTTTTATTTACAAAAGCAGGCAATGGGCCGGATTTGCCCCCTAGGCTATAGTTGGCTGACCCCTGCTCTAGGATTTGAGAGCTCAAATGTCATATTTAATGTATCTGGAACGTGCTGGTGTGATAAATCAGGACCGTGGAATAACATTTGCCGATTGTAGCCTAAACCACTAATCGTGAGCTGGGGTTTATTTCAGTGACAGAGAGGGTGCTGTTGGGATGGGTAGAGAGAAAATTCCCTGCAACATGGAAAAATTGGCCCCACCTAGCACAGGAAGAAGTTTTCCCAGAGGCAGGCTCTAGATGGCGCCCCAGAGGCCATTCCCAACACCATGAGGCACAGAGGAGAAAAAAATTCCCGACATCCTGTGGGTTTCCATCCTCTGTATGGTTTTCCAGGATCCCCAGGTTCCACACGCAAAAAGTGCATGAGTTGGGAAAGCTGGGGGGAAGGTCCAGAGCAAATCCCAAGGTTCTTTTGGGCTCCAACCCTCTGCTCTCCAACTCACCTGCTGCTTCCACTTGGCTGCTAATGTCTGCATCCCAGCTAGCTCTGTGGAAGATGAGTACTGGGATCGATTAGCAATGTCTGCCATGGGCAGGCTATGGAAATTGGGTACTAGAGCAGAAGTACCATCTCTCCTCCACGGATGGGTTTGGCTAGTGAGCAGGGGCCACATACTGCTGCTGGAATGAGAAGTAAGCACCAACCCATCCCTCCCAAGAGACTCACAACAAAAGCCGGCCCTGTGGATGTTTTCCGACACCGGTCGAGTTCCTCCAAGCAGAGTTCTGTGGTCATGTGCTCAGTGGCCTCAGTGTTCCGAATACCCCACCTGAGATCGACAACCTGGAGATCACAAGCGTGGGTTTGTCAGGGAGGTGGCAGAGTGGGTGAGTTTTGTTTTTCAATTCCCTTTGACAAAGGCATAAAGTTTCTTTCAATAATTTTTGACAGTCTCACCCCAAAGGGGGATGTACGAATTGAAAGAACCTGAATGAAGCCCGTAACCCCAGTGTAACCAGGAGAAAGACATCAGACAGACCCAGATGGGGGGCATCCGGCAGGATGGCCGGCCAGTCATGAGGACATGTCCACACTTGTTCTCAGAACTTTCTTTGCAATGAAGGGTATTTAGTTTGGCCGACATAGGACTTGGCAGGATCTCCCTAGCAACCGCACGCTTGCGGTCCACTTTTGCCTGCTTGCCTGAGGGGGGCCGGGGGGAATGGTTCAATTCGGGTAGCAAAGCTTAGCTGGCAGAAGGCTGGGATAGGGAGGCAGGGGGGCGGGGAATGGGACTCAGAATGTCCCTCCCTCCCTAACTTCTTTTGGCCAGAGGGAAAGACGCAGAAATTCCTAACGAACTGGAACACGAGGATAAAAGGACACTAGTATTGAATGTGGCTGAATGCAGAGGGGAAAAAGGGTCAGCCACCAGGCTTGGGCAAGAGCCTTCGGCGCTGCGGGCCGCTGCCTCCCACCCCGGCATCGACGCTGTTTACAGCGTTTGTCACATAGCACCTGCCTGGACATGAAAGGCCCTTCATCAGTTCTCAGCGTGTATGTTTTCCTTTTTAGAGCCTCTGCCATTGAGCTGTGTCTCATGATCCATGGCAGGCAGAGTCCCAGCACCGTTTCTTTCTTAGTGACATATAAACCATGGTGTGTTTATATATAATCGAGAGGGCCTTTGATGTGACGGATCGCTGTCACAAATGGCAAGGAGTCAGTGTCAACTCCAAAGACGCTCTGTTGGTAACACGTGAGTAGCAACGTTCCCACCCCCGGATTGGTGCTAAGAGTCATAGGGGACTCTGTTTGGGGTCTGCGGTGACCGTGCCTGGCAGGCACACCATTATTGCTTCCGAGAAAGGCCCAGCCCACTCCCGTGTGCCCCCCAAACACCCCACGGTCCTCTTAGACTCCCCCTGAAGCTGTCCCAGCGCAGGGAGGGCCAGGAGGGCAGGGCAGACCGACAACAAAAGGCAGTAAAGGGACATGCCCAGGGAGCAGGGTCCCAGGACACTGCCACACCCCCTGCTCTAACCACGGTGCCTGTGGCTACAATCCCTCCCCCTGCCCGTTTAGAGGACTTCCATTGCCACGGGGTGCATCACCAGCGTGGAGCTCCCTGGAGCAAAAGGTCCTATGTGGCAGCCTGGGTGGCACAGCTCTGTTCCCTAATTTCAGGGCAGGGGAAACTGAGGCAGGGAGGGGGCAATTACCTCGAACATCAGACCGTGCCTTTGGCAGAAGTTCTGCACTTTGGGGTAGGCGGTGCTCTGTAGAGCTTCTCTCTCGGCGTCCATATCTGCAAGGAAGAGCGCAGAAGACATCAGTGGGAGGAAACCAGGACGCTTTCTTGCCCCACGGCTGTGCTTTCAGCCTCGTTTGCCCCCACTAAGGCTGGGGCCCCACGGGGCAAATTAAAAGATACAAAAATGCACGAGGCAGGGGCGCCTGGGTGGCTCAGTCAGTTACGTGGCCGACTCTTGGTTCTGGCTCAGGTCATGATCTCGTAGTTCGTGAGTTCAAGCCCTGCGTTGGGCTCTGGGTGCTGACAGTGTGGAGCCTGTCTCCCTCTCTGGGAGGGATTCTCTGTCTCCCAATCTCTCTCTGCCCCTCCTCGGTTCACACTCTCTCTCCCTCTCTGTCTCTCTCTCTCTCTGAAAATAAATAAAGAAACATTAAAAAAAAAAAAAAAAAACAGACATGAGGCAAACCAAAGAGGGACTTTCCTGGTCTTAGTGTTAAAATCCCCACATCCCAGGAAACCCCTCCGTCTCCGCTAACCAGAATGATTTGTCCCCCTAGCCTGGGGTCGCCAGATAAAATACAGGATGCCCAGCTGAATTTGCACTTCAGTAAACCGTGAAAAACTTAATAGCTCAAGTATATCCTGTTCCTTGCACTGTTTGGGTACAGGTACACATGTGATAAACTCAGTCGAAGCTGCATTTCAGATACACAGCGAATAATCTGTTAGCCTAAGTCTGTCCCATGTCACGCACTATTTGGGAAATACCTACACTGGAGGATTATTCACGGTGTTATCTGAAATGCACATTTCACTGGTGTCCTGGTTTTTCGCTTTTGCTAGACTCCGGCAGCCCTACTGAGGGTAAAACCTGGACCCCGAGACCTTTCGGTGCCCCTGACTTCACTGTGCGGTCTGAAGCCAAGGGGTAGGTCATCCTCAGTTTCCCGCTCTGTAAAACAGGGGTGAAGCTTCTACCTTGCAAGGCTGCGAGCTGCCCAAAGTCAAGCGCCTCTGCTCATCTTGGTCATGGCTGGTTTCTTAGCACTCGACCCAAGTGCTTAGTAGGCGTTGGTCGAGCTATTGAATCTTACAACTAAAAGCACCTTGTGCGAGACAGATGTTGAAGAAACATTGGTCCTCTCCACCTGGTCAGGGGGAGGTCATTGGAGTGTTCAGGGAAGGGCTCCCAAAGCCACTGGCATGAAGAGGTTGCCCAATCCCTGGGTGCCAGCCTTGGATCTGCCTCCTACCCCATGCCCTTCCTGTGCCTGTCTAATCCTTTCCATGGGTCATTTACATCTGCCCACGGAGGATTTATTAGGAAGTTGCTTTCTGCTTAGAACCTTGCTAAGCATCCGGGGCACAGTGACAAGCAAGACGTACATGGATGATGCAGTCCTACTGGCTTGGGGGGTGCGGGGGGCGACTGCTAAAATCTCCAGGAATCTTTGTAAACCAGTCGTTAACGCAGCCATCATGAAAAATCCAATGATCTAAACTTATGATGGAAAGAGCAGAGATGGCAAATCCTCAAAACTCATCCCTTCCTAATTTTTAAGTTTATTTTTATTTATTTTGAGGGAGAAATAGAGAGCAAGCGGGGGAGGGGGCAGAGAGAGAGAGAGAATCCCAAGCAGGCTCTGCACCCGCTCAGCGCAGAGCCCGACACGGGGCTGGAACTCACCAGCCATGAGGTCATGACCTGAGCTGAAATCAGGGGTCAGGTGTTTAACGGACTTCCTAATTATTTTTTGGCATTTGCCTGTGAGGTCTGTTCTTGCATTTGGTCCTGGCTATTGATTTTGTATCGGGGAAATCTTAGAGAACGGCGGAAGACCGCCACATCTCTGCCTGACTCCGCGTTCAGAGAAGTCATGGCGGCAGCTGGAAATTGACCCTGGCGGGAGGAGTCACACAATGGAAACTGGCGGACAGCACAACTCGGTGGTGCTTTTCGTTTCGTGTCGTCTTGTTTAGATTTGGGGGGGGCACGGGCTATTAAATATTTGCCAACACACTACTTTACGTAGTCTTTGCCCCCACAGAGCTCGCGGCTCTGCTTAGAGAAGCCACCTGTTAAATAAGCACGGAAATGACTCCGGTTTATGGGGCCTGGGGCTTCAAGGGTTCCAAGACCCGTTGGAGCCCAGCGTGACTACAGCATGCGGGTGTGGGGAAGGGCCATATAAGATCAACACGGGAGGTGAGGAGAGTCGGGTCATGCAAGTCTTGGGGGCGGTGGCAAGGCTCTTACACTTTTAATTTTTTTTCTGATTTTTTTAATGCTTGTTTATTTTCGAGAGAGAGAGAGACACAGAGCGCACATGGGGGAGGGGCAGAGAGCGAGGGAGACCCAGAGTCCAAAGCAGGCTCCAGGCTCTGAGCTGTCCGCACAGAGCCCGACGCAGGGCTCGAACCCTCGAACCGCGAGATCGTGACCGGAGCCGAAGTCGGACGCTTAGCCGACTGAGCCACCCAGGCGCCCCTCTTACGCTTTTGAAGCCTGACGCGTCATACCTTCATCATAAATGTTAGTTGCAATAAGATTTGCCACTCGGAGCAAGCCTGTCAAGTCAGGGTCTCAGCCTGGATTATCGAGGAGGAAACAGAGGGTCTAGGAGGCTCCTTCTCATTGGTTCCCACGTGGGCCGCCGGCCAGGCTGCATTCTTATCCAGGTCTCCTAGAGGAGCCCTCGAGCCAGGCCCTGGCCACCTCGCCCCTCCCCAAGAGTACCTGCTTGCCTCTAGCCCCCCAGCCTTTCCCAGCCCCTTACCTGAGATCGCGGTGCTGATGAAGACGGCCACAGTGCTGGACCGAGGTGCCGGGAGGGGGCCTGCCAGACCCTGGAGAAGCCGCCGGCGGGTGCCCGGGCTGAGGGGACCCACGCTCATGCTGCCTGTCTGCCTGGATGACCCTTCCCCAGGGAAGGGCCTGGGATTCAGAGACCTCAAGCCGGAGGCCAGGTGGCCTTCTTGGGAGGACAGCCGGGCAGGGCCATCTGGAGTGGGGTATCGGTCTCACCCCCTCAGCGCCCCGCAGCCCCCCCCCCCCCCGTCCCCTCCGGCCCCCCTGGGGAGCTGAAGCCGCCTCTGCTCAGTCTGCGAGCACTAATGGGGAGACGCCGGCCCCTGGATGTGGTTGGCTGCTCCAGGCACTGGAATCTTTTGCCCCTCGACCAGCTGGTTCCTCACCCCAAGAGCTCAGCAGTCACCACAGCAACTATGGTTTCCTGGAGCCCAGCATGGGGACCTGGGGACCAGCCAGCCTCTGGAACACCTAGGTCCCCTGGGCCTCCGTGAAAGTTGAGCCTGGGCCCAGGCGTGCAGAGGGAAACTGTCAGGGGCTGGGAGCCCTGCCGGTCCTGGCTGGTCAGGCCAGAAGGTCACACACTGAGTGGAACCTCCACCTCATCCTGCGCTCACTGTCCCCTCCAAAGAGGTCCGGGCGCTGGGTGTACCGCTTAAACAAGCAGTTCTCAACTGGGGAATATTCTGCTTCTCAGGAGACACTTGCAATGCCTGGAGACATTTTGGTTGTCACGGCCGGGGGGAGGCGGGGGCTGCTGGTGCCCAGTGGGTAGAGATGAGGGACGTCGCTCAGCACCCTAGATAGAAGGCACACGACAGCCCCCGCCAGAGAAAAGGATCCGTTCCCCCAACGTCAGCAGGGCCGAGAACCTGAGAAATCAGCTTTAAATCCATTCTAGCCAGATCTCCTCGCCTGCGTGGAGGCGTGGAGACAGCTCTCGCAGATAAGAAGGGAGACTAGCACGTCTCCAGGGGTGGCTCAGGACCGGCCCATATCAAACTGAGATGTGCTCTTTGAAATAATAATAAAAAAAAAAACCCACCGCTTGTGACAACATGTGAATAGACCTTGAGGGCGTTGTGCTAAGTGAAATAAGCCAGACAGAGAAAGACAGGTGCCGTAAGATCTCACTTCTATGTGGAATCTAAAAAAAGCCAAACTCCCAGAAACAGAGAGACGGTTACGAGGGAAAGGGGGTGGGGGGAATGGGGTGCTGTCCGTCAAAAGATTACAAACTTCCAGTTAGAAGATGAAGAAGACCGACCTAGGGAATCTAATGCACAGCACGGTGATTACAGTTAATAACACTGTATTATATACTTGAAAGTTGCCAACAGCATGGGTCTTGAAGGCACTCACCACTAAAAAGAAACAGTAATTATGTGCATGCTGGAGGTGTTACCTAACGTTACTGCGGTAACCATCGTGCAAGATACAAGTGCATCAAAATCAACACGTCGGGCACCTTAAACTTACACGGTGTTATATACGCTGATTATCTGTCAATAAAGCTGGGGGGAAAGATTAACCAAAAACATGGCCTCTAGGACCAGGGAAAGACCTTCTCATTATTGAAAACGCCCTGGTGATCTGAGTCCTGCCCACCCACCTCTCGATATTAACAAACCACAGGCAGAAGGAACGTATACCTGGGAGTCCATGGGTCTGGTGGGAATGCTCGTCCGTCCATCGCTGTCCTGGAGAAGTTAAGCAAGTGGCCTCTTTCCTGGGACACTGGCCGCACCATCCGTGAAGTGGGAGTGACAGCTACTCGAAGGCGAGCTGGGGTGAGGAGAGAGAGGCAGTCCACTCGGGATAGCACACAAGGAAGCGTGATGTGCCTGAAAAGCAAAACGAATGCCCAACGTACCCGTGATGCACCCGACGCGAGCAAGGCATTTGGGTGCTTGAACGTCCAGTCCCCGCTCTACATACGGGCGTTTCAGAAATTCTGGTATCGGTTCAACCAAACAGCCAGAGCTTTTGCAGTATCTTTTCCTCTCTGCCTCAACTTCCCTTCTCTGCCTTGTCCACTTAGGAGAAGAGTCTGCCTTTCAGGGGTCCCCGAGACCACCCTCAGATGTGAGGGTTTGCTAGAAGCACTCACAGAATTCGGAAAAGCTGTTCTCATGGTTATGGGGCAGCACAATGAAAGGACACGGATCAAGGTCAGCCAAGGAAAGAGGCGTGCAGGGCAGCATCCAAGGGACACCAGGCTCGGGCCTCCAGTGTCCGCCCCCAGCAGGGCTGTGAGAGTGGCGCCTAACTCTCACGGCGACGACGTGTGACAGCAGGCTCGGAGGGTTGCCGGCCTGGGAAGTTCAGCTGAGCCTAGGTGCCCAGGTTTTTACTGGGCATTGGTCACACAGACATGGCTGACCTCCAGAGCCCCTCCAGAGCTGGCACCACGTGACCCAAGTCCCCCCACCAGAAATCGCATCATTAGCACAGACTCTCTGGTATATTCCAAGGCCCCCAGATGAACAAACACACCCCCATCAGGCAAGACATTCCAAGGGCCTAGAGGCCACTTCTTAGGAGCCGGTCAAGGGCCAAACCTTTCATGTCCAGAATGTGGACAACCCAGGCCTGTTGAATTAACTTTTCCTGCACAGACCTGAAAAATGTTATAACATAATTGACTGTCACCATTTCACAAATGAGGAAAACTGAGGAGCAGAGCAACAACTTTTTCACTAGCCTGGAAGGGTCCGGTCGGGGAGTGAGTGTTGGTCTGGTCCCTTCTCCTCCAGGGACCCTCAGACCCAGCCTGGCCATCCAGCCACCTTCCCATGACCCACCCAGGCCCTCTGATTTAGTTGCACTCTGCTGACCTCACCCAGGCCCCAGCTCTGGACCCCAGGGTCCATCTAGGTTTGTCCCTATCACCTCCTCACCAATCCCCTGACCTTGAATTTGCCTCCCCCAAATCTCTGTTCCTTCCTCCATTTATCTCGGTCTCCAATAGGCCCCTTGGACTCTACCCCACCCCAGCATATGGCCTTGTGCCCTTACTTACCACCTCCTCACATCTACAGGAGTATTGGAAGGTTTTGACCTTGACCCTCACACTAGGCTTTCTTTCTATTCCTGGAGCCCAGACTTTTGCAACGTCAGCCCTACTGGCATCTGGCGCCAGATCATTCTTTGCAGTGGGGGCCATCCTGTGCATTGTAGGATGTTGAGAACATCCTGGCCTCTACTCAGTGGGTACCAGCAGCAGCCCCCCTCCCCCCGCCAAAGCTGTCACAATCAAAAATATCTCCAGACATTGCCAATGTCTACTTGGGGGCAGAATCATGCTTAGTTGAGAACCCCTGGTCTAAGACAACCAGCTTTACTGCAGCCTCAGGGCCTTTGCACATGCTGCGCCTGAACTCCCCAATCTGAATCCTTTCTTGCCACCCACACCTCAGCTTACATGCCACATCCTAAGAGGCTCTCCCTGACCATCACATTGCTCAGTGACCTCCCTAAGTCACTCCCAATGCCAACACCCTATTTTTTAAAATGTTTATTTATTTATTTTGAGAGGGAGACAAAGAGAGAGCACATAAGCAGGGGAGAGGCAGAGAGAGAGGGAGTGAGAATCCCAAGCAGGCTCTGTGCTGACAGCGCAGAGCCCGATGTGGGGCTCGAACTCACCAACCGTTGAGTGAGCCACCGACTGAGCCACCCAGGCGCCCCTGCCACTGCCCTATTTTAATTCTCTGCATGGTACTCACCACCAGCTGATAGGTTTCTTCTTGCTTGTTTACTGCTTGTCTCTCCATAAGAACATGCGTTCCATTAGTGCAAAGACTTGTCTGCCAAGGTCAGAATGCTTGGCACACGGCAGGTGCTCACTAAATTAACTGTCACATCAACGGGCTCATCCACAACTGTCCATCTTCCTTGACTTCTATTAGTCACTGCAGGCAACTGAGCAAGCCTGGATTCCCCCAGGAGGGACACCTTGCGGTGCCTACCTTCTGGTTTTCCTCAGGAGCTCTGGCCTCCCTCTCACTCTTGCTGGTGGTGGCAGGGTCGATTTAAAATCCTCTGAGGAAGTAGGCTGGAGAAGAGAGTTTTCTGGGCACAGCACTGCCCGGAAGACAAGCCCCCGGCAATCCTAGTAACTTTTGTCTTAGGTACTTCCCAGGTCTCTCCCTGCCAATTCACCCAGCAACTGGGATAATGAAAGAAATTGTGTGGCTCTCGGGCCCTGGCTTAGCTAGGCACTCAGCCAGCCTTGATGGTTAACCGTTGTGTGCCGGGCTAATACACTCATCATAGCAGAGGCCATTTGTTAAGGGTCCATGAGGTGCCAGCTGGTTGGCATCTTGCGTGGGCAGTGTGCCCGAGAAGCAGATATTATCATCCTGTCCCACTGATGAAAAAAAAAAAAAAAAACGAGGCCCAGATAGGTGAAGCCCTGTGCATGGGCCGCTTGGCCTCTCTGGGCTTAAGTTTTCTTAACAATCTCCAGGGTTGGTAAAACAATGAAATTCGCTTACACAGTGAGCCTAGCACCATGCCTGGGGCGTGCACAGGGCCCATGAAATGTTAGCCGGGATTAATTACTATTATTTCCAGTCTCACCCAACAAGTGGTGGAGTCAGAAACCAAAGTGCCCAATGTCAATGTCCCAGCAAGTGTTCATGAAATCCAAGTCTCTGGAGCAGGGTTTCTCAATCTCAGCCCTGCTAATATTGGGGGCCAGAGCACCTGTTGTGGTGGGGGTGTGCATGTCGGAGGAGGCCATCAGGAACACGTGACTGCAGGTTTGACCCACCAGCTGGACCTGGGCAAGTGGAGGCTCCCCCTCCCCTGTCCTTGGAGCGTTCACTCCGCTGGCCTTCCCCACACGAGATGCTCCCCAAGGACACAGCCTTGAGATAGTGATGTGGTGTGAGGACCATCTGGACTGCGCACGAGACTGAACCCAGTTAAGGCCGCTCTATAAATGTTAAGATTCTGGCTGGCAGGTGTGACGATCAACTCATCTGTGGCCACTGAAGACAAGCCTTGCAGGCTCCCTTGCTTATCAAACCTGCCGCCCACCCATCAGAAGTGGCCGGCTTTTCTTTGGTCTCTCCCTGCCCTCCAAGTATCGGGGCTGTTTCGGATTTCACACGGGAAGCTCACAGGGGTGCTGAGCCGCATCCCTGGCCTCCACCAACTAGACGCAAATGGCACCAACCTCTCCCGATCATGACAACCGAAAATGTCTCCTGACATTGCCAAGTGTCCCCTGGGGACCAGAATCCCCGCCTCCACCTTCTGGTTGAGAACCACTGCTCTGTCATGTTACTATATTCATGGCACCATCATTGTGTTATTATACTTTGAGGACCTCTTAGCTTCAGGTGATAATATAACATACTGTCTCCAGTTCTCCCCAGGGAACCGGGAGCTTCATTTTGCTACCCTGGTTTACCAAGGATGAAAACAGGCTTCAGAGAAGCTCAACAATTTGCCCAAGGTCCCTTGGCAAGGGAGTGACAGGTCCGAGCCTCAAACCTCAACGTTTGTCAGCTACATTGGAATCTGTAGGTTTTAAAGAATTCTTGGTAACATTTTTTTTTTTACGTTATTTTTTAATGTGTATTTATTTTTGAGAGAGAGAAGAAGGGGAAGGGACAGAGAGAGAGGGAGTCACAGAATCCAAAGCAGGGTATCAGCACAGAGCCCAATGCGGGGCTCGAACTCACGATCCAGACCATGGGATCATGACCTGAGCCAAAGTCGGAAGCTTAACCGACTGAGCCACCCAGGTGCCCCAGTTTTTTTTTTTTTTCAATATTTATTTTTGACAGAGAGAGAGAGAGACAGACAGACAGACAGAGCACGAATGGGGGAGGAACAGAGAGAAAGGGGGACACAGAATCCAAAACAGGGTCCAGGCTCCGAGCTGTCGGCACAGAGCCCGACACGGAGCTTGAACTCATGAACTCGGAGATCATGACCTGAGCCGGAATCAAGAGTCAGCTGCTTAACCAACTGAGCCACGCAGACGCCCCTTGGCAACATTTTTAAAGTGAAGTAATGGTATCATGGTATAAGGTGTTTTTATAAAAAGAATGTCTTTATCTTTTAGAGATGCGCAATAAAATATTTTATAGAATAGTAAGATTTCTAGAATGACTGGGATTAACTTTGAAATAATAATCCCAGATGAAAAGGTGGATGGGGTAGGGTTGGCCAGGGGGTGATAGGAGTTGGATCTGGGGCTCTCGGTTCATGATACCATTCTGTCTAGTTTGGGGTTTGAAATTCTGTGCAGTAAAAGTGTAACATATCCTTCCATACCTGTTCTTAGGGAAAAGTTATAATTACCATTATGTGGGGTGCCTGTGTGGCTAAGTTGGTTGAGCAGCCGACTCTTGATTTCGGCTGGAGTGGGGGTCTCACAGTTGGTGAGTCCCAGCCCTGCAACGGGCTCTGCACTGAGTGCGGACGCTGCGTGGGATTCTTCTCTCCCTCTCTCTCTGCTCCTCCCCTGCTCACACTTAGTCTCTCTCAAAATAAATGAAAATAAACAAAAACAAAAATATGATTACAATTGTGTTGGATATTATGTGTTGGGTAGGGGCTGAGCCATAAGCGAGGGCATTTTCATACCTTCTTTGCCTAACGTTATCATTTCCACCTTAAGGAAGAGGTACCGAGCCAGGAGATGTTAATAAATCAGCTCAAGCTCTCGGCCTGGAAGGAGATGCCTTGGCTGAGGAAGCGCGGGGAAGCTGCGCCCCCTCGAGGTCAGCGCGGGAGTTGCCGCGTGACCGGGCAGAAGCCGCTGGAATGCAGGGCAGAACGGAGTGAGGAGGAAGCAGGAGACGTGTTGGCTGGTCTGGGGTGCAGCGTTTTGGGGGGAGGGCACACACAAAAAAAGCAATACAAATAAATAATATTTTGTCATTTTTTATGGTGACAAAAGTGTAAGTAAAATTTTAAAGCAATATTGAAAAAATAAAATCAAGGCAACAAAATCCACAATGAATGAAATCTCACAATTTTGTTTTACCTTTTTAGACAAATTTTTATTTGTTTTTGAGAGAGAGCAACAAAGAGAGGGGGTGGTGCAGAGAGAGAAGGAGACAGAAGGTGCAAAGCAGGCTGTGGACCGACAACAGAGAGCCGGATGTGGGGCTTGAACTCACCAACTGTGAGATCATGACCTGAGCTAAAAAGTCAGTTGCTTAACTGACTGAGCCACCCAGGCACCCTGAAATATCACAATTTAAAACAGAGTGAGGCAAGTGAGGTGAGTATGTAAATGCAGGGTTGGATCCTATTTTCATTAAGATTTTAATGATTTGTGGGACGCCTGGATGGCTCAGTCAGTTAAGCGTCAGACTCTTGATTTCGGCTCGGGTCACCATCTCACAGTTTCTGAGTTGGAGCCCCTCGTCAGGTTCTGCACAGGCAGCAAGGAGCCTGTGCTAAAATAAAAAATAAAAAATAAAATAAATAAAAATAAAAAATAAATAAAAAATAAAAAGATTTTGATGATTTGTTCAAGCACAGATCTTTTGCATGGATTTTGTTTTTATAAAATACTACTTGAAAATATTATGCATCTGTAAATCAAAACCACAGCAAGATACCACCTCGCACCAACTAGGCCATCGATAATCAAAAAAGAAAATAACAAGTATTGGCAAGGCTGCGGAAGAGTTGGAACCCTCATGCACTACTGGTGGGAATGTAAAATGATGCGGCAGCTGTGGGAAACAGCTTGGCATTTCCTTGGAAAGTTAAACGCGGAATGACCATGTGATCTGGCATTCCCATTCCTAGGTAGAGACCCAAGGGAAGTGAACGCAGGCGTTCAGACAAATCCTGCACAAGGAGGTTCAGAGCAGCACTAATCAAAATAGCCAAATATGGAGACACCCCAAATGTCCATCAAAAGGTAAACGGATAGACAAAATGTGATAAATCCACACAATGAAATGTTACCCTGCCGTAGAAAGGAAGGAAACACTGACACATGCTACCGCGTAGAAGAAGCTAGAAGACATTACACTGAGTGAAAGACGCCAGTGGCAAAGGGCCGCGTAGCGTTTGGGGTGATGGACACGTTCTGGAACTAGATAGAAATGATAGCTGCCCAACATGGGGGAACATATGAAATGCTGCCGAATCGTGCACTTTACAATTATTTATTTATTTTTAAGATTTTCTTTGTAAGCAATCTCCATACCCAACGTGGAGCTCGAACTCACAACCCAGAGATCAAGAATCGCACACTCAAAATTTAAAAAAAAAAAAAAAAAAAAAGAGGGGCACCTGGGTGGCTCAAGTCGGTTAAGCGTCCGACCTCAGCTCAGGTCACGATCAAGCCCCGCGTCGGGCTCTGTGCTGACAGCTCGGAGCCTGGAGGCTGCTTCGGATTCTGTGTCTCCTTCTCTCTCTGTCCCTCCCCCGCTTGTGATCTGTTTCTCCCTGTCTCTTAAAAATAAATAAACGTGGGGCGCCTGGGTGGCTCAGTCGGTTGAGCGTCCGACTTCGGCTCAGGTCACGATCTCGCGGTCCGTGGGTTCGAGCCCCGCATCGGGCTCTGTGCTGACAGCTCAGAGCCTGGAGCCTGCTTCGGATTCTGTGTCTCCCTCTCTCTCTGACCCTCCCCCATTCATGCTCTGTCTCTCTCTCTGTCTCAAAAATAAATAAACATTAATAAATAAATAAATAAATAAATAAACGTTAAAAAATTTGTTTAAAGAATCACACACTCCACCAACTGAGCCAGCCAGGTGCCCCTAAAGTTATTTCTTTTCTGTTATGTGAATTTTACCTCAATTTTAAAAAAATGGATTTAAATAGGAAAAAAAAATTATTACAGTGGAAGCTGAGGCCCCTGGTCACACAGCTAGTAACTGTGTGCAGTAACTGGGGGGTTGTTTAAACCCAGGTCCCCTTATCATCTGTATTTCGAATTACAGGAGGGTTCAGAATAACTGCCCAATGGAAATCGACAATTGGCCTCATTTTCGCCCACTGGTTCGGTAAGTTTCTCAAGGGTTGCAGACCACACTTTTAACATCCTTGATGACAGTTCTGGACCCCCTCCTAGAAAATGATGTGTACACATAATTTTGCCTGCAGTCCCAGGCAGTCTGTAGAACTCCTAATTCTTCCTACTCTCTATTGGAGCAGGGCCAGTGAGGTCCTGGCTAAGAAGCTCAAAGTCAAGGGGCACCTGGGTGGCTCAGTTGGTTGAGTTTCCAACTTTGGCTCAGGTCATGATCTCACAGTTTGTGAGTTCGAGCCCCACATGGAGCTTTGCACTGATGGTGTAGAACCTGCTTTGGATTCTCTGTCTCTCTTTCTCTCTCTGCCCTTCCCCCACTACCGTGCTCTCTGTCTCTCAAAAAAATAAATAAACATTAAAAAAATTTTTTAAAGCAGCTCAAAGTTAGACAATACTCTGAGATTCAACCATCTAAGGAAAAACCAAAGGTATAATTATGTTACTAAAGAGACACTCACCTGCATACAGAAGAGAATATGGCAAGCACACCTGTCACTTTCTGAGTGTTTACATGTACAGATTAAAAGGACTGTTCAGAGTGACTACCTTTGGGAGGTGGGTTGTAGGTGAGAAGAGTTAAGTCTCTTTTTCTCCCTCTCTTTTTTTTCTTTATGCACGTCTCTGTAGTTTCCATTTTTAACAACCAGACTGTATTATTTTTATAATTAAAAAAATCTGAAAGATGCACGAACAAAAGTCTTTGCCTTTAATTTTTTTTAATGTTTATTTCTGAGAGAGAGAGACAGAGTGTGAGCACGGGAGGGGCAGAGAGAGGGAGACACAGAATCGGAAGCAGGCTCCAGGCTCCGAGCTGTCAGCACCGAGCCCGATGCGGGGCTCGAACCCACAAACCGTGAGATCATGACCTGAGCCAAAGTCAGATGCTTCACCGACTGAGCCACCCAGGCACCCCTGAATTTGATCATCTCTTTAAAGGCTCTCTCTCCAAATAAGGGCACATTCTGCAGTACTGGGGTTAGGACTTCATCCTATGAACTTTGGGGAGATGTAATTCAAGCCACAACAGTAGGTTTTACTCACACCTGGTTGTTAAAGAATGAAGTTGGCCATATGGCTCCCTGTTGGGATTTTTTCATGGCCGCCATATCATTAAACAAAACCATGACAACTGCCCCCCACACCCCACCTGGATCTAGGATTCCCAGCAAAGGAGACCCACCATCTCCATGGAAACCTAGAGATCCTTCAACAGATCACCACTATGAACAGTCCTTTTATTATGCACACTTAAACAAATGTGGGGAAAACGTCTTTTTTCTGTTTTAACACTGTCTTTGGCTCCTTGCTTTTGTCACATAGTAATACAACACAGACACCTTTTCATGGCAGTCTCCTGGAAATCTAGTTCATTCATTTTAATGGCTACCTAGAATTCTACTGAGTGGATGGGCTGTAATTTATTTATCCGATCTCCTATTCCGTGTGAGTCCTGAGACCTGAGAATCAAGGGGCTGAAGGTGTAAGTTCCAATCTGAGTTCGGAAGCCCAAGGACCAGGAGCGCCAATGTCCAAGGGCAGAAGATGTATATATATCTTGACTCCAACAAAGAGAGGGGATTTGTCCTTCCTTTTGGTTCTATTAGGGCCCTTGACAGATTGGATGATGTCCGCCGACCCCTCCCCCACCGGGCACTGGGGAGGATCATCTGCCTGACTCAGTTCATCGACGCAAATGCAAATCTCTTCCAGAGATACCATCCCAGACACCCCCAGAAATCATATTTGACCAGCTATCTGGGAATCCCTTAGCCCAGTCAAGCTGATACCTAAAAGTAACCATCACGGTGACGATATTTGGAAATAGGGCCTTTGGGAGGTGATTTAGATTATTGGGTCAAGAGGGTGGGGCCATCTTCTTAAGATTAGAGTCCTTATAAGAAGAGGAAAACAGAGAGGAGAAGCCATGTGAGAAGGTGACTATAAGCAAGGAATTGAGCCTTGACAAGATCCCAAATCTACCGGCACCTTGACCTTGGACTTCCAGCCTCCACACTGTGAGAAATAAATGTCTTTTGTTTAAGCCGCCCAGCCTTTGGTATTTTGTTATAGCTTCCCAAGCAGACTGAGACACAGAGCTTCCTGAATACCAGGTCACATCATGGCTGGTGGATTGGCTTCCTGGGGCTGTCATAACAAAGTCCCATGAAAGAGTGGCTTAAATCAATCGAGATGGATTCTCTCACAGTTCTGGAGGCCAGAAATTGAAATGAAATTGCCAGCATGGCCACGCTCCCTCTGAAGGCTCTAGGCAAGGATCCCGGATATCAGTTATATTGGATTAGGGCGCAGCCTGGTGGCCTCATCCTAACTTGATGTCACGTGCCAACACCCAGTCTCTAAATAAAGTCACACTCCTAAGTACTGAAGATTGTTGGGACTTGAACATACCTTTTAGGGGGACACAATTTCTACCATAAGGGGCGAGTGTATATAAAGCCCTTCTGAGAGTTAAGTTCAATGGCCATCTCCAGGGAAGAGCAATTGAACGAATGAATGTTGGGGTCTTTTTTCAGGGAACATAGTTTTCATTTGAAATATCTGACCAACCATGATTCAGACTTGGCTGTTTGGCAGACATTTTCTTAAAAATGAACAAAATGAGGCTGTCACTCCAAGGAAAACAACTCAGTTCTGTTGCCAATGATAGAATTCAAGCTTTCCAAGGAAAATAAGAATTTTGGAAAACCTGCTTCTGTCACCGTGATCTTAACTGCTTTCTGACACTGAAAGGCTTTTCTGATAATATTGGCAGTGATATTAACAAATGGGACTTTCTGATATTGAAGAATGAAATCCGAAAGCCTCTTCATAACCAGTGAACTAATATTTTCCCGATGACCAATGCATGATGTTACAATCAATGTAGAAGGTCCACGCAGAGTGCCAGACAGACTGATAGCTATTAGGGTAGCCAACTGTTGGGGGCTGAATGGTGGCTGCCAAAAAGATATCGTCAGGTCCTAACCCCTAGAGACTGCTAGTGCGATCTTATTTGGAAAAGGGTCTTTGCAAGTGTGATTAAGTTAAGGGTCTCAAGAAGAGATCGTTTTGGATTACCTGGATGGGCTCTAAACCCAACGACAAGCATCCAGTATAAGAGGAGGCATGGACAGAGAGGAGGAAAAGGCTATGTGACAATGAAGGCAGAGATTGGAGTGATGGAGCCACCAGAAGCTGGAAGAAGGATCCTCCCTTGAAGATGAACACCCATGCAAATGCCCAGGGACGAGAGGACGTGCTGTATTCTAGGAATTGCAAATCATTCGATGAGGTTCAATATTACATATAACAAATTCAGATATAGACTATAGGAAATAACAAAATAGATACCCACGGACCCACCATCTAGCAAACTTTTTCTTTTAAACAAAAAAAAAATTTTTAACGTTTATTTATTTTTGAGAGACAGAGTACCAGCAGGGGAGGGGCAGAGAGAGAGGGAGACACAGAATCCGAAGCAGGCTCCAGGCTCTGAGCCAGCAGCACAGAGACGGATGTGGGGCTTGAACTCACGAACCAAGAGATCGTGACCCGAGCCAAAGTGGGACGCTCAACCAACTGAGCCACCTAGGTGCCCCACAGACTTTTTCTATAAAGGGCCAGATAGTAAATATCTTCAGCTTTGCAATTCAGATCGTCTCTGGCTCCACTATTCAGCTCTGTCACTGTAGCTCGAAAGCAGCCACAGACGATACCTAAACAAATGGGCACAAATGTGTGCCAGTAAGACTATTTCTGGACACTGAAATTTGAATTGCAAAGAATTTTCACATATCATGAAGCAGTCTTCCTCCCCCCCCCCAACTGTTTAAAAAAAATGTGAATCTATTCTTAGCTCGAGGGTCATACCAAAGCAGGTGACCTTGATCTAGCTTAAGAAATAGAATATTTCCAATATTTGAAAGTTCCCTGCACCCCTCCTGGCTATCTCTCTCCCTCTCCTGACAAAGGGCGGTCTTGATCTTGTATCTTGTGTTCACAATCTCTTAGTTTATGTGACGGTTTGACCACTTAATTAGGTACCCTGAACCAATACGTCCTTCGGTTTGTATATTTTTGGCTTTCAGATAAAGGGGAACAAGCTAAGAACACTGCAAGGAGGAATGCCTGTGTGGATCTTTTAAGCTTAGTGGCACACAAAGCCTTTTTCCACGGTGGGCAAGGGAAACTGAGGCTAAGGGTGGTTCGGGGATACCCAGAGCTACATAGTTTTCATGGGGCCTCTAAGATGGCCCCTGACGATCTCCACCTCCCTGAGGCACACTTTTATGTGAGCCTTCTCCCACACTGCCCCAAGGTTGGTCTGTGTGACCAGTAGAATAGGGCAGAAGTGGTAGGAGGTTATACGAGACTGTGGTTCCCACCTCGGGCACTCTCTCGACGACGGACGCCTGTATCCGTCAGCCAACGAAGAGCCTGGAAGAGGTACAGGAATGTTCTTGGAGGTCCGTTCTCCATCTGAAGTTAGGCTTTCCGGGGGCTGCTTCTCTGAGAGAGACTGAGCCTGAACCGCCCAGCGAAGCCACTCTGGGACTCCTGATGTTTGGAAACCATGTGAGATGGGAAGTATTTGCAGTTTTAAGCTGCTACAATTTGGGGTGCTGTATTTTGCAGCGACAGCTAACTGATTAATGGGGGCAGTGCCAGAACCTTTCAGCTCCTTGTCTAGGCCCTTATAGGATGCCCTGCTTCTCCCAGTCTGAGTCTGTCTGCCTTACTCCCACAAAGACTTTTTAGTAACCATTTCCTAACATTTTCGGCAGCAGAGGCACATCCTGGAGGGCTCTCGTGTAACCCACGGAAGGGATAATCACAGTGAGACGCTAGACCACACACACAATGGGGGATGGGTCAGCCAGGAGGGAATCTACAACACCTGGCGGGGCAGGGGAGCATGCGTATGTCTTCTCAACCAGTCCAGCCAGAGACTCCTGGGGTACGTGTTTTCCAAACGCTCCCACACCCCAGCCCACGTCTGTGCTGTGGTCTCCATCTGGAACACTTTTCCTGACATCTTTTAAGCCTCTCTGGGTATTTTAAGGCCCCAGACAAATCTCTCTCCTCCAGGAAGCCCTCCTTCACCCTCTGTGATCCCTCTGAATCCCCCCATGGCACTTCCTTCTGATTTATAGATTCAATATTTGTGTCCCCCCGCCCCACAAAAAATACATATGTTGACATCCTAATTCCCAATGTAATGGTATCTGGGACCAATGTAATGGTATCTTAGATTAGATCCTGAAAGTAAAGCCCTCATGATGAGATTAATGCCCTTAGACAAAGAGGAGAAGACACAGGATCTCTCTGCTCCCCACCGTGTGAGGATACAAGGAGAAAGTGGGTGTCCACAAACCAGGTAGAGAGCCCTCACCAGATGCCACGTCTGTCGGCACCTTGATCTTGAACTTCCCGGCCTCCAAAACTATGAGTGATGTCTGTTAAGACCCCTAGTCCGTGGTAATTTGTTATCGCAGCCTAACTTAAGACACCTGATTATGGTTTGCTCTTACTGAGAAAACGTGACCACAGGGGATGATGAGATGTTTATTTGTAGTGTGGTACAGAATTCGATACAGCTCTCTCGGCTCTACCTAATTATATTATTCATTCTTCTATGGATTGTCACATTTTTAGAGTTAGAAAGAGTATTAAAAATCATCCAGGGGGCGCCTGGGTGGCGCCGTCGGTTAAGCGTCCGACTTCAGCCAGGTCACGATCTCGCGGTCCGTGAGTTCGAGCCCCGCGTCAAACTCTGGGCTGATGGCTCGGAGCCTGGAGCCTGTTTCCGATTCTGTGTCTCCCTCTCTCTCTGCCCCTCCCCCGTTCATGCTCTGTCTCTCTCTGTCCCAAAAATAAATAAATAAATAAAAAACGTTGGAAAAAAAATAGAAAAAAAAAAATCATCCAGGGGCTGGGGCGCCTGGGTGGCTCAGTCGGTTAAGCTCCCGACTTCGGCTCAGGTCATGATCTCGCGGTCCGTGAGTTCGAGCCCTGCGTCGGGCTCTGTGCTGACAGCTCAGAGCCTGGAGCCTGCTTCCCAGTCTGTGTCTCCCTCGCTTTCTGCCCCTCCCCCGCTCATGCTCTGTCTCTCAAAAATTAAAGAAAAAAAAAATTATCCAGGGCACCTGGGTGGCTCAGTCAGTTGAGCATCTGACTGTTAATGTCAGTTCAGGTTCTTGATCTCGGGATCACGCGTTCAAGCCCCACACTGGGCTCCGTGCTGGACGTGGGGCTTACTTAAAAAAAAAAAAAAAAAAAATCATCCAGTCCAGGGGGGTTGGCCAACTTTTCCTGTGAAAAATCAGAGTCAATATTTTCAGCCGTGTGGGCCAGATGGTCTCTGTCGTAAGGACTCAATTCTGCTGTTGCAGCTGGAAAGGCCATAAAGTATATGTCAACAAAGGAGTATGGCCACATGCCAATAAAACTGTATTTACAAGCCCTAGCAGTGGGCCAGATTTGGCCCGGGGGCCACGGTTTACCTGCCTATATGACCTAGTCCCACGTTTTCATGTAACAAGGAGGGGGTTCACCGAGGGTCACGTGGGAAGTTAGGAACAAAACCCGAACTCACTCTCAGGCCTGCCAACATCCTATCTTTGTGCCTTCGCTTTGACCTCTTGGCTGGCTTCTGTGGGCCCAATTAAACCTTCTTTTCCTCCACTGATTGAGCTGGGACTTTTCTCAGATGCCTCTGGGCAGGTACCCACCAGAAAGTGCAAGGTACATGCACTCGTAACCGCCCGTGTCTCAGGTTAACTACCGGTAGTTTGCCCTTCCTTCTTAACATCAGAGACCTTGCTACATTCTTCCCATGCATACATCCTATGCTTCCCTAAACAGACTCAGAGACGTGAAGTGTCAAGAGAAAAAGCCGAGGGGTTGGAATGAGATAGACCCGGGTCCTGAGTCCGCCCCACCGGGAGCTCTGCGTGACCGCGGGCAAGTCACTTTGCCACCGAGCCCGAAAGTGTTCCTATAAAACGGGAGGAACAACCCACCTCAAAAACAAACCGCTTGTAAAATCCCTGCTTCGCATGTTGTGAGCGCTTCATAGAAATTCCCAGATGCGGTCTGGGCTTGGATTTGCTCATGACAGAGTGGGCGGTTCCTAGGGTGGTCCCCGGTATTTGCACTTTTGTATAACCCCTACCCTTGGGTGTAGAGGACTTGGGATTCGCTTTTCACAAACAGAATATGAGACAAAGGAAATGATAGAATGTGGTTCCTCAGACGATTACATCTATGATCACTGTATGATCCCGAAATTCTACTTCTCGATATTTATCTCAGTATATAGCTGAAAGAATACACAAGGAAACTTTTTAGATGATGGAAAAAATGTTCCCTATCTTGATTATGGGGGTGATCACGTGGGTGTATACATTTGTCAAAACTGGTTAAATGGGCCACTTAAAAGGGAGGGTGGGGTGATGGAATGTTCTTTCCAAGATTAGGTTGTAAAAATCTATGACCCAGAAATTCCACTCCCAGGTGTATGACCCAAAGAACGGAGAACAGGTGTTCAAACACATGTTTATAGCAGCACTATCTGCAAAGGCCAAAAAGCAGAAACAACCCGGGGGCACTTGGGGGGCGCTCATCGGTTAAGCGTCCGACTCTTGATCTCAGCTCAGGTCATCCGTGATCTCGCGGTTTGTGGGATCGAGCCCCGAGTCGGGCTCTGTGCTAACAGCGTGGAGTCTGCTTGGGATTCTCTCTCTCTCTCTCTCTCTCTTTCCCTCTCTCCCTCTCCCCCACTCGTGCTCTCTGTCTCAAAATAAATGAACTTAAGAAAAGGGGGGGGGTAGGAAATTCTGTCCCAGGCTACAACATGGATGGACCTTGAGGACATTAAGCCAGTCACAAGAGGACACATCCTATACTACTCCATGACCCCTATGGCGCCCACTTGTGTGAGGCAGCCAAAGAGTCAAATTCATAGAGACGGAAAGTAGAATGGGGCGGGGGGGGGGGGTGCCAAGGGCTGGGGGAGGGGGAAGGGGAGGGGGAGGTAGGGTTCAATGGGGACAGTTTCGGTTTGGGAAGATGAAAAGGTTCTGGGGACGGACGGCCGTGGTCGTACAGGACGGTCCAGCAACGCAACTGTATTTCATGCCACTGGACCATGCATTTAAAAATGGTTAAGATGGGGGCGCCTGGGTGGCTCAGTCGGTTAAGCCTCCGACTTCAGCTCAGGTCATGATCTCATGGTCCGTGGGTTCGAGCCCCGCATCAGGCTCTGGGCTGATGGCTCGGAGCCTGGAGCCTGCTTCCGATTCTGTGTCTCCCTCTCTCTCTGCCCCTCCCCCGTTCATGCTCTGTCTCTCTCTGTCTCAAAAATAAGTGAACGTTAAAAAAAAATTAAAAGAAAAATGGTTAAGATGGAGAACTTGATGTTGTGTATTGTACCATAGTGACAGTAATAATGATAATGATAATGATGATGGTGGTGATGGTGATGATAATCACAGGACATTTCTTTGAAGCCAAGACCCAGGAAGCCACAGAGCATGACTCCTGCAGCTAAAATTAGGCTGGGCTTGAGCGCCTGGGCTTGAGAGTTCTTACGCCTACAAGGGCGGCAGCCTTAGCCTCCCCCGCCAATCATCCCGCAGCCAGAGAGTGGCCTACCCACCCCCTTCCCAAAATAGGCTGGGAGGCTATTTTGGTACAATTTGTACTCTCATAAAATGAGATCCTAGCACATTGGTGCTCCCTGGCGGGCAGCCGGCTTATCACCAACACCCAGCAGGTGCTAGATGAGCCCAAGGAGAGGTGCTCTGGGGAATTGCAAAGCTGGCCTTGGGAATCCGGCTCCAGACCCTCCTGCTAGTCACCCTGAGACGAAACTGAGGCTCAGAGAAGGGGAGTTCCTCGCCCAAGGCCACAGGCCCCGCGGATGAAAAGCCAGGGTGTGGACGGGTCTGAGAAGCTACACGGCCGATTCCGTTTTTTCTTTCAGCTTTGGCAAAGACAGACGGTTGTGGATTCCCCACCACGGTCAAGATACGGAACCGTCCTATCCCCCCCGCCCCGTTCTCCTGGCCCCTTCGAAGACGGTCTCTTCTACGCCCCAGCCCTGGCACCCACTGATCTGTTTTCGGCCCCTATAAGTCCATTCTTCCTAACACATCCTGTAATGAGAGCACACAGGATGTAGTCCGAGGCTGACTGCATTCGCTCGCCAAATGCCTCTGAGACTCAGCCTCATCGCTGTGTGTATCAGCAGTCGGTTCCTTTTCATCGCTGAGTAGTATTCCATCGTGTGATGTTCACTCACTCGCCGGCTGCAGGACACGTGGGATGTTTCCGGTTTTTGAACACAACCACTTTAAACATTTCCTGGGTGAACACGAGTTTACGTTTCACTTGCGGCATTATATGGCGAACGGTGTTTCATTTCCCAAGAGACCACCCAGCTGTTTCTGGCCAGCACTTGGCTAGCGTTCCAGGTGCTCCAAATCCTTACCAGCACCTGGCATTGTTAGCTATTATCTTATCCATTCTAAGCCGTATCGGATTAACCTACTACGGCTGCCATAACGACAGAGTGGCTTAAATAAGAGAAATGCATTTTCTTACAGTTCTGACAGCTCCGGGTCCAAGACAAAGGCACGGGCAGCGACGTGTGTTTTCTTCTGAGGCCTCTTCATTGCTTGTAGATGGCCATCTTCTCCCTGGGCCCTCATATGGTCTTTTCTCTGCCCGTGTCTGTGTTCTAATCCCCTCTTCTTATAAGGACCCCAGTCGTATTGGAGTAGGGCCCACCCAAAGAGCTCATTTTCACTTAATCACCTCTTTAAAGACCTTATCTCCAAATACGGTTACGTTCTGAGGTATTGGGGATTGGGGCTTCAACCTATGAATTTTGGGGGGACACGATTCAGCCTCTAACAGATATGTAGCGGTATTTTGTTGTTTTAAGGTGTATTTCATGTGATTACTTGCCGTCCATATATTCTCTTTGGTGAACTGTCTGTTCAGATTTTTTGCCCAATTTTTTATGGAGTTTTTTCTTCCTTCCTTCCTTCCTTCCTTCCTTCCTTTTTTTTTTTTTTTTAAATAGAGAGAGAGGCGGGGAGGGACAGAGAGAGAGACAGAGACAGAGAATCCCGATGTGGGGCTCGATCCCACGACCCTGGGATCAAGACCTGAGCTGAAATCAAGAGTTGGACGCTCAACCGACTGCCCCACCAAGGCGCCCAGGAGTTTTTCCTTTTTTATTGGAAAAGTTTTTACACCTTTACTGAGATAGAATTGACATACAATAAACTGCGCATATTTAAAGCATAGAGTTTGATAAGTTGTAATACGCATATAGACCTGCGAAGCCATCACTACAGTCAGGATTTTTAAGATTCCCATCGCCTAGTTTCTGCCTGCTTCTTCCCCCTTTCTCCCACCTTCGCCTTCTAGTCCTCGTCTCCCCAAGCACCCATTGATCAGCCTGTTACTCTAAGTTAATTTGCCTTTTCTAAAATTTTATTTAAATGGACTCATAGAGTGTGTGTTCTTTTTTTTTTTTTTAAAAGTTTATTTATTTTGAGAGAGAAATAGAACTCAAGAGTGTGAACAGGGGAGGGGCAGAGAGAGAGAGAGAGAGAGGGAGAGAGAGAATCCCAAGCAGGCTCCGCTCCGCACTGTCAGCACAGAGCCTGATGTGGGGCTCGACCCCACAAACTGTGAGATTGTGACCTGAGCCAAAGTCAAGAGTTGGGTGCTTAACTGACTGAGCCACCCAGGCGCCCCTCGTCCACTCAGCTTTTGATGGACGTTTGTTTGTTGTTTCCAGTTTGGGGCTATTACAAAGCCGCTATGAATGTTGGTGTGCATGTCTTTGTAGGGACACGTACATATTTTCGTTGCTCCCGGGCAAGTACCTGAGTAGAACAGCTGGGTTATATGACAAGTGAACACACCATTTTTGAAGAAACTGCCACTGTCTTCCAAAGTGGCCACGCCATTTTACACTCCCGCCATTTTACACTCCCGCCATTTTACACTCCCGCCATTTTACACTCCCACCTGTGGAATATGAGCGTTCCTCTTGCTCCACACATCCTCGCCAGTACTTAGTATGGGCAGTCTTTTGTATATATATATATATATATAAATTTATTAAAAAAATTTTTTTTAATGTTTATTTATTTTTGAGACACAGAGAGACAGAGCATGAATGGGGGAGGGTCAGAGAGAAGGAGACACAGACTCTGAAGCAGGCTCCAGGCTCTGAGGTGTCAGCACAGAGCCCGACGCGGGGCTCGAACTCACGGACCGCGAGATCGTGACCTGAGCCGAAGTCGGCCGCTTAACCGACTGAGCCACCCAGGCACCCCTATATATATATATTTAAATGTTTATTTATATTTGATAGAAAGGGACAGTGTGCGAATTGGGGGGGGGGGTGGTGGGCAGAGAGACAGAGACAGAATCCGAAGCAGCCTCCAGGCTTCGAGCTGTCAGCACAGAGCCTGACGTAGGGCTCGAACTCACTGCCACGAGATCAAGACCTGAGCCGAAGTCGGACGCTTAACCAACTGAGCCACCCAGGTGCCCCGGGCAGTGTTTTTAATTTAACCATCTAGAGACTGCGAACTGGGTATCTTCCCACCCATTTCCTGGATGGCTAAGGATGTTGAGCATCTTTTCATGTGCTTTCTGTGTGTGTGTGTGTGTGTGTGTGTGTGTGTGTGTGTGTGTGTGCTATCTGTATATCCTCAACGTCAAAGTGTCCATTCAAATCCTTTGCTCATTTTTAATCAGGCTATTTATTGACTTTTGAGAATTCTTTATATATTCTGGATATAATCCCGTTATCAGATGTGTGATTCCCAAGTTGTGCTCTTAACAAGGTCCTGCACATGGGGTGCCTGGGTGGCTCAGTCGGTGAAGCACCCGACTTCGGCTCAGGTCATGATCTCGTGGTTTGTGAGTTCGAGCCCCGCATCGGGTTCTGTGCTGACAGCTCGGAGCCTGGAGCCTGCTTCAGATTCTGTGTCTCTCCATCTCTCAGCCCCTCCCCTGCTCATGCTCTGTGTCTCTCTGTCTCTCAATAATAAATAAACGTTAAAAAAAAATAAAACAAAAAAACAAGGTCCTGTACAGACTGAGCTGCAAACCCCAATCACCCAATAATCCTCCCATCTGCCTACAAAGGGCAGTGATAATCATCACCCTCTTTGCCCCCAAAAGGCAAACTGGCTTGGAGAGGGGGAGGCCCCGTGACCTATTGGTGACACAGTAAATATTTGAACTCCAAACCCCAGACTTCACCCACAGGCTCCATCCCGATTTGGGACTGCTGTGAGCCTCATCTTCTTGGAAACGCTGAATGTCTCTAAGGATACAGAACCCCCCTGTGTCCTGAGGCCTAAAGAGCAGGAATGAATCAGACAAGGCAAGAGACAAGGGTTCTTTCACAACCGATTTATTTGCTGAACCTTCATGCTGAGCCTTGACAAACATGCAAGAGGATGAATTCAGAGCTTCAGGACCCACCCAGCTCCCTCCCAGGTGTCACAGGATCAAGGCACTTTCCCAACAGCCGGGCAACATCCGGGGCCCTGCTGACCCCGCCCTGATCTTGACGCAGCTGTAGGCTGAGTACCCACGTGCAGAGGACAGCTCTAAGCGGACCCAGTCTGGGCCAAAACCCCACCTGAGACTGGCCACACCTCATCTACCCACCCCTGCTTGGATGTCCTGGTAACACAGGTTGAGATGAAGGAGGCCGGGGGCATGGGGTGGGGGCTCAGCTATCGTTCCCCTCACTCACCCTGAAGCATGTCCCGGGCCCGCCCAGCGGCAGCAAGATGCCCAGCACGGAGCAAGCCGACTCCTCTGATTGGCTGAATGAGCAGTGGAGGACGCAGGCATGAGGGAGGCCTGACGCTTCTAGGGCCCAACAGCAGGTGCTCTGAGCCCCTTCACAGAGCTGGATCTTGGGACCCCTGCCCGGCCAACTGCATTTCTTTGGTTTAGCACCAGCCTGAAGCCAAAGATCAGAACGAGCCTCCCCCACCCTCCAAGCTCTCCAGACTGGCCTAGGTGTGTCTACCGAAGGCCCCCTTTGTGCCAGGTAACTTGTGGGGTTCTCCGATCCACAAACACAAATCATCTAAAATGCAAAGCCGCTCTCAAGCATGGTGAACATCCGTCAAGGCCTCCCCTCCCGACTGCGTGGTGCTTAAGGGTTTATAAGGCTGGTTCACATCCAGGCGCACACCAGCACTTCCATAAGGAGGAGGGCTGGGGGTCCCCACCGTACGGGTGGGGAACGGAAGGCTTGGAGGAGGCCACTTGCCCGGTGCCTTCCAGGAGGGGTGGGCAAGAAGAGACGTGGAAGGTCATAGCAGCTGCCTCCCAGCAGGTACTTAGGAAATGGCCATCAAATTCGTGACTCTCACCCTGACCTGAAATTCTTTCGGAGTCAAGATGTAATTTTAGAGAGGAAATGATGGAGCAAGAATATGCTGCTAGAGTTTCTGGCTGGAGCCACTGCCAGGATTCTGTGGGCCTCCCCGCCGAATCAGGCTGGGTCGCTATGGTGGCCTGGCAGAAAGAGAGGGACCCCTCCATTCCCACAAATGCCCCTCAGCCCCATATCTCATTTAACGCCCCCCGCCCCCATCAGCCCTGGAGGGTGGGCTGATGGCCCCAGTTTGCCCGGAGAGGGGAAAGCTGAGCCCAGGAGGCGCCCACACCAACTCTGAGGGTCCTGGGTCTGGGTCTTCTCCCCGGCACCCCACACGGCCTCTGGGCCACCCACTAATCTGCCTTCTTGGTTTTCTTCTTCCTGGAGCCCTCACTCAGCTCCTCCTTGGACTTAGCAGGCAGGGCTGAGTGCGGGGAGCCGGGCCCGCCGCCGCCGTGGGACCCGCCGTGGGACGCACCATGGTTGTTGTGGTAATGGTCATCCCCCCAGGCAGCCCCAAACAGCACAGGGCAGATGTAACCCTCCAGAACATCAAAAGGGGAGCCATGAGAGTGAGTGGCCGTCAGGAACACCTGAGGTGGGATGGCAGAAGGGCAGGGAGACAGCGAGAGAGACAGAGGGAAACCGAGGCAGAAAGCAAAGTGGGGGGATGGGAGAGGGAAGAGGGGAGAGAAGGTCAGCCAGGTTAAGGTCAGAGGTAGCCCAGACCCCCCCCCCCCCCACTCTGGCTTTATGCACCCCCGGGAGGGTGACCAACTGTCCCAGGTTTCCCGGGATATGGAACTTCCGGTGTTGAAACCCAGATAGCATCGGGCACACGGAGACAGGTGATCTCCCCCCTTGCCTCCCACCTCGGCTCAGAGAGGAACAGTGCTTGGCCTGAGGTTGCTCACTGCCTTCCCCTTTTCAGTGGCCTATGGGTCCCCTCCCCGCCAGCCAGCCAGCAGCCACGCTCCCCAGACACATGGGGAAGGCAGTGTGGTCCCTGAAGACCCCCCCTGGGTGAGTCAACCCCAACTCAAGGCCTCAGGATCAGACCAGCACCATTCCTGGCCTAGCCTGGGCCCCCTGTATCCTGACTGTGCTTTCCCTGGGTCTCATCCGTCAGCTCTCCACTGCCAAGGCACAAGCTCCCCTCCCCTCACCCCCCGATTCTCCAAATGGACTTCGTACACTCCTGCCCCACTCTTAAGCTGGGCCCTCTGCCCAGAAGGCCTTAGTCTTCTCACCCAGTCCCCTACCTGCTGGACACTCTTCTTATCAGACCTTCTTCCCACGCACAGACCTCCTGGCACCCGCTTCCCCAGCCCCCTGCCTTAGGGCTGTCCTTTCTGGGACACAAGACTACAAGCCCGAGCTCCCAGCCTGGAAGGTGCGGGCTGGGGTGGCTCAGGGCAGCAAGACTTACCTTACAGGACACCATGAACACGGTGAAGATGAAGGTAAGGCTGGCTTTGGACACGGGGAGCCAGCGGGTCTGCTGCAGGGTGAAGAGTATGGCTCCATACAGGCTGGCCTTTGTGGGGCTGGAGGGGGCAGCCTCAGTTACCGCGAGGCGCCAGCCACGCAGCCCAGGCCTTTTTACCTCTGGCCCCGACCCCGCCTGCCCACTGCGGCCCCAGCTCACATCCCAGCTTCTCCTGAGCGTGAGGTGGGAAGGGGCCTGCGTGGCACGGATACGGTGGTGTCTCCCTGCACAGTAAAGGGTTAACAGGGCCCAGAGAGGTTCTTCTTTCTTAACTTCCTTACGGGATAGGTTTTTAATATTTTAACTTGTTGCAGAAGACAGACCCGTGACTTCCGTTCCTGATGTCTGTTGTGCACCGCCGTCCTTAATGATAATTCTGCCTGGTATTTCCAAAGCACTCGCCCGCCAGGGACCGGTGCTGCAGAATCTATCCGTGTGGCTCCTGGGGGCCCCTCACCCTCAGCTGATGAGGCGGAAAAGGAATCCAAGGGGGGAAACCACCTGCCCACTTGGTTGCAGACAACACAGCTAGCCGTCTGGGTCCCCATTTCCTTGTCGGTGGCCCGAGGGTGGGAATACACTTTTGTGTGTGTGTGTGGGGGGGGGGGGGCGGTGAAATGAGCGAATTCTCTCTTCCGAGGTGTGAAATGGGAAGTAATTGTCATGGGCGTATGGGCAAGCCTTTTAATTTTGTCATATTTAAATTTTTTTTAAATGTTTATTTATTTTTGAGAGAGAGAGAGACAGAATGCGAGTGGGTTAGGGGCAGAGAGAGGGGGAGACGCAGAATCCGAAGCAGGCTCCGGGCTCCGAGCTGTCAGCACAGAGCCCGACTCAAGGCTCGAACTCACGAGCTGTGAGATCATGACCTGAGCCGAAGTCAGACGTCAACCGACTGAGCCACCCAGGCGCCCCTCATTTTGTCATATTTTAAATGGCCATGGTTTTTATTTGTTGTCGATTGGGAGAGAAGTGAACTAGCCCAAACCAGTTAGGTCTTTTAAAAATGTATAGGTTACAGGGGCCCCTGGCTGGCTCAGTTGGTGGGATGTGTGACTCTTGATCTTGGGGTTGTGAGTTCGAGCTCTGCGTTGGGTGCAGAGATGCCTTAAAAACAAAATCTTAAAAAAAAAAAGCAATGTATGGGCTACATGCAGCATGAGGCCCTACGCAGAGTCCTGGATGCAGCTGAGTCTGCCCACCTCGTCCCGGCCACACTCCCCATCCACGCTCTGTGCCATACGCTCTCCACCAATGCTCTGTACTCCTCACTCCCCATCCATACTCTGTGCTCTGACCCCCCAGAGCTGGGCAGAATCATTTCTCTTTTCTCACTTGACAGGTGGCAGAGGTGCTGGCCTCTGTCCAGAGGTTCCTCCTTTGCCAGAAAACTGCTACTCACTCTTCACAACCCGAGTCAAGTATCTCATCTCCCTGCAGCTCTGCCTGCCCCTCCCCCCTGGGCAGAGCCCTGGTTCCCCGTTTCTGGGTCCCCCAGCCTTGACCTCTGGAAGCTTCTGGAAGACAGAATCGGTGGCTGAGGCTTCCAAGTCACCGGGAGTATCCAACCCAGGGTCAGGCCCAAGAGGCACCTGTACATACAGGAAGGATGAGGGGCGGAAATGGGATACTCACAAGGACATGTGCAGGATCTCATTGGTCTCCGGCTTCCAGACCCCTCGGAGCAGCTGCTCAAATTTGGACATGAGGGCGACACCAGAGCCTACGAAGACAGGGCGCCCCTGAATGAGCCTGCCACCTCCAGCTCCCCCATTCTTCTCAGCTGAATTCCCAAGGAAGCAGCTTCTCCAGAGGGACACTGAGCCTGGGGGGGTCTGTTCATCAGTTGCAGCAGGGAAACTGAGGCTCAGAGAGGGTCACATGGCATATTCGGAGCAAAACTAGCATGAAGGAATTGAGGTCATATCCCATCTGCAAGGTATGTCTCAGACAAACCTGGGTTGTCTGCCCTGATGCCCGTAGGGAGTCCTGGATCCTGAGCTGTGCATAAAGCTTCCAGAAGCCTCCCCATCCCAGTCTCTCTCCTCCTCAGGGCTCTGAACTCTCAATCTTTCTTAAGCCACTTGCCCTCCAGGAGGCATGCTGTAACTCTAGGGAATTTGTTCTGTAGTATAGGCTTCCTGGAGAGTAAATAAGGAGACCCATAGGCAGACATAAATGATTATCGTTCTAGAAGAATCTTTCCATTTACCCCAAATGTATTGGTTAAAGAGGTTGGACTCCTAGAACTACTCCAGGAGTCGCTATGCTAATTGAGGTGCCTAGTATGTACCACTGGACCAGGGGTTCATATGTGGAGTGATTTTGCCCCTAAGGAGGCATTTGGAAATGTCTGGAAACACTTTTGGTTGTTGCAACTGGGGAGGGGGCTGCTACTGGTTAGCAAAGGCCAGGAATGCTGCTCAACATCCTATAAAGCACAAGACAGCCTCCACCTCAGAGCATGATCCGGCCCCATGTGTCAATGGTGTGGAGTATGCTGGAGCTCAGTGGAGGGTGAGTCTAGGCCCCAATATTTTCACAGTACACACTTTGGTATTAGGGAGCAGGGACGAGGTGTCCAGTGGTGTTAGCACCTGCTTGAGCCTTCTTTCCTTGTCTTCCTTTTACCCCTTGGTCCACCTCTCCAACTATTATTGTCAAATTGTCTACTTCTCCTTTAACTTCTCTCAGTTCGTGCTTTATATATTTTGGTGTTTTTAGGTGCATACATGTTTGTAATTGTTACATCTTCCTCGTGGATTGACCCGTCATTATAAAGTACCCCTCTTTATTTTTAGTAGCATTTTTGTTTGTTTGTTTTAAAGTCTGTCTTGGTCTACCTCCTAGCATAGCTAGAGGAGAGGGGAAAGGAGGCCTTCAGAGTAGTTAAGAATGTGGACGGTGAATTCAGAGGACCTAGAGACAGACCTCGCGGTGCTCCCTTAGCTGTGTGACCGCGGGCAAGTGATTTCATTTCCTTCCTCAGTGAAAGGGGATGACATTAGACTTCTAAAGCAGGGTCTTAAGGATCAAATGGGGTAAGATGCACAAAGGGCTCAACTCAAACCTGTCCTGGGTCATAAAGTCTTCACTGGGCATCCATGAACACGGACAGGAAACCGAACTATATCTTTTTCATGCCCCTCACTGAAACACAACCTTTCCTTCCATCATGAAGGGAGGTAGTGAGCTGAGCAGGATTTGCAAGTCTGTGACTCCATCACCAACAGAATCCACAGATTTATTTCCTTTTCACGTTCCCGTGGTTGTAGATGGTTTCATAATATCATTTGTGCTGGACAGCACTTCAAAAGGTTAAGAATTCCCTATTTGCTAACGAATGGTCTGTAGTTGAGTGCCTCAGTAGAGATGTATAAAATGACTATGCCATACTAAAACTTTGTTTGATGCCTATTTTGAAATAACGGGCCTCTTTTATCATCATATATATTTCATTTTATGCACTTAAAAACATAAAAGGCTTTCCCGGACTCAAAAAGGGCCATGGTCCACAAAGGTTAAGAACCCCTATAGTTACAGGGGTGTGATTTCTTCTCCAGGAAGCATTTGGCAACATCTGGAGACACTTCTGGTTGTTACGCTGGCGGGTGCTACTGACTTCTGGTGGGGGGAGGCCAGGGATGCTGCTCTATATGTTACAACGCACGGGACAGCACCGCCCCCCCCCCCCCCCCAGAGGGTGATCTGGCACCAAATATCAGAAGTGTTGCAGCTGAGAAAACGTGCTTGAGAGACAGCCGCCACTGTCTCATTGTCCTGTTAATCTTTGACAGCTAAATTCTGGAAGAATTTTCCCATTTACTCTAAAGGTGTTGGCTAAAGACACTGGACTCCCGCAACAGTCCTGACACCCCTCGGCCTGGACCAATATCTATGCCGACCTGGGTGCCCGACATGTAGCACACTGAGCAGCGGTGATTTTTCCATTGTTATCATGGTCCTGTTTACCTTTGACCCAGCCGGTGGCAATCATGACAAACCACCCATGGTGGTAGTGGTGGTGGGCGTGATGGATGCCCACGGCGATCTTTCGGACTCTGACTACCTCCTTCATGGCCACAAATATAAGTTTCACAGGTAAGAAGCAGACACACTTGTAAAAGAGGTCCAGGGGGCAGAAGAAAATCAAGTACCTTTGGGGAGAGAATGAGGAGCATCAGGGGGAGACAGACTGTGGGGGGGTCCCTGGGAGGTTGGGTCCAGACCTCCCCTCCCCCCCAACTGGTTGGGCTCCGGACAGAGCTGGGCAGCGGAGAGCAGTGCGTTCAGGCCCACGGTGGAGATTGTGCTGATGGGTCCTATTTCCCCCAACCTCCCGCCTCCCACCTCCCAGGTGGCTGGGTCACCCCTGCCCCCGGCTCTGCTCTCCCACACCCCACCAGCTTGACAGTGCTTACCAGACGGCCGAGGCCAGCAGGACGCTGGAATTGTTGCTGAAGTAGTCGATCAGGGGCTCCCCGAGGAGCAGATCCGCCAAGATGTAACTCCCGAAGCAGTGCAGCATGGCGCACAGCCAGGACGCCAAGGGATGGCGCCGGGACAGCTCGACTGCTCCTGGGGGGGGGGGGGGGGGGGGGGAGGGGCCATCACTGGGGTGCCAAGAGCGTGCTTTGTCCCCATGCCCTCTGGTCAGCTTATGCTAATTCAGCTGCCTTTGCAGAGCGCCCGCCCAATGCCTTGCAGCTCGCCCATTTCAGAGGAAGAACCCAGGCTCAGGGAGGCGGGACACATGCCTGAGGTCACACAGAGGAAAGGCAGAGCTGGGTCGGGCCTCTCTCCTCTGTGCTCAGAGAGGTGGCAATGATTGGTAATGCCAGCTCCCAGTTAGCAGGCAGCTCCAGGTCGCAGACACCAGGTTCACATCTACGTGAAGGACTCCTTCAATCGTCGTTGATACCCACCGCCAAGTGATCACTCTCATTATCCCCACAAAGAGAGGGAGGCACGGCTGCTGCTGCCTCGGGCTGATGCCAAGATCCCTACAGGCTCACGCCCGGCCTCTCGGTCTCTCCCTCTTTTTAAATTTTTATTATTGCGGTAAAATATACACGAAATGTACCACTTTCACCATTTTTTAAGTGCACAGCTCAGGAGCATTAGGCACATTCCCACTGTTGGTGCAGCCATCATCACCATCCATCTCCAGGACTTTTTCATCGTCCCCAACTGAAACTCTGTCCCCCTTAAACACTTAACTCCCCGTTCTCTCCCTTCAGCCCCTGGCGTCCACCATTCTACTTTCGGTCTCTGTGAATTTGACCCCTCTAGGGACCCCATGTAGGTGGGATCACACAGTATCTGTCCTTTCTTTTTTTTTTTTTTTTTTTTAATTTTTTTTTTTTTTTTTAATTTTTATTTTTGGGACAGAGAGAGACAGAGCATGAACGGGGGAGGGGCAGAGAGAGAGGGAGACACAGAATCGGAAACAGGCTCCAGGCTCCGAGCCATCAGCCCAGAGCCTGACGCGGGGCTCGAACTCACGGACCGCGAGATCGTGACCTGGCTGAAGTCGGACGCTTAACCGACTGCGCCACCCAGGCGCCCCGTATCTGTCCTTTCTTAGTCTGGCTTATTTTCCTTAGCGTGATGTCCTCAAGGCACGCTCGTGTTGGAGCACTGCTAGTGTTAGAATTCCTTCTTTTTTAAGGTTGAAAAATATCCCATTGAATGGTTAGACCACATTTTGTTTCTTCAACTCATCCATCGATGGACGTCTGGCCGTTCCCACCTTTTGGCTATTGTGAATAATGCCGTGAAGAACACGGCATGTACAAATATCTGAGTTCCTTGTTTCAACTCTTGCGGTGACATATCCAGAAGTGGAATTGATGGGTCATATGGTAATTCAATATTAACATTTTTTTTTAAGTTTTAAATATTTACTTATTTATTTATTTTGAGAGAGAGAGAGTAGGGGAGGGCCAGAGAGAGAGAGGGAGAGAGAAAATCCCAGGCAGGCTCCGCACTGCCAGCACTGAGCCCAGCATGGGACTTGAACTTACGAACCACGAGTCCATGACCTGAGACAGAATCGAGAGTCAGACGCCCAACGGACTGAGCCACCCAGGCGCCCTATGCTTAATTTTTTGAGGAACTGCCATATTGTTTCCCACAACCGCTGCACGATTTCACATTCCCACCAACAGGGCATGAGGGTTCCACCTTCTCCACATCCTCGCCAACACTTGTTATTTTCCGTTATGAGCTAGTGGCCCGGAAGAAATAAAGACACACGAGCAGAAGGGGCCAAGCACAAATGCCACCTCCTCTAGGAAGGCTTCCTGGCTCTGCTGAGTCGGTCACTCCTGCCTCTGGGCTCCCACAACCCTGTGGACTTTATCCTACCATGGGTCTTGGTATTTTACTTTTTTTTTTTTTAATTTTTATTTTAATGTTTATTTATTTTTGAAGGAGAGAGAGACAGCATGTGAGCGGGGGAGGAGCAGAGAGAGAGAGAGAGAGAGAGAGAGAGAGAGAGAGACAGAATCGGATGCAGGCTCCGGGCTCTGAGCTGTCAGCACAGAGCCCGATGCGGGGCTCAAACTCACAGACCGCGATATCATGACCTGAGCCGAAGTCGGACGCTCAACCGACGGAGCCACCCAGGCGCCCCAACTTAATTGTGAACACCGACGGGAAGTAGATGAGAGGTTGCCTCGGGCTAGAGGGAATGGGGGAGAATGGAGAGTGACAGTTAAAGGATAGAGGTTTCTTTCAGAGGGGATGGTCGCACAATTCTGTGAATATACTAAAAAACAATGAACGGGATGCTTTAAATGGGTGAATTGGGTAGTATATGAATTAGAGCCCAATAAAGCTGTTATAAAATAAACAACAACGGAAAAAATGTAACTTATTTCGGTTTCTGTAACGGAGGATACACACTCATAAATGATACTAAATTGAGTCTTCCTATGAACCCAAGGCAACAACAACAACAACGAAGGATGGTTCTGCTTAGCGGAGAGGAACAGGAATCCTCTCCCTCAAGAAGATGGCTCAGTGCATCGGCCTGCAACTTTACAAATCAGACAGCAGCGCCCCACCCCAGAGCATCTCGGTTGGCCAGTCTGGGGTGTGGCTGGGCTTATGGATTTTTTGATGCTTCTGGGTGATTCTTATGGGCAGCAATGTTGAACATCACACGGCGACAGAGGAATGAGCTGGCTGATGTCCCGATGTCCTGCAGCCCTGATAAGCCAAGATCTTCTATGTGTGGCTAGGAGGATAGGCTCCCAAGAACAATGGTTTCCAAACTGTGTTCCTAGGAACCCTGAGGATTTGCAGGAGAGACCAAATGGGAACGTTCTGGGTCCTTCACCCCGTGTCCACCAGAGCATACCTGCATTTACTGCTTCATCTCAGTGTTCAAGACAAGCCTTTGTTTTGTTTGTTTCGTTTTGTTTTAAAGCTATCTCTGTGCTGGGGGCACCTGGCTGGCTCAGTTGGAAAAGCATGAGACTCTTGATCTCGGGGTTGTGAGTTAGAGCCCCACATCGGGTATAGAGATTGCGTAAAAATAAAACCTTTGGGGTGCCTGGGGGGCTCAGTTAAGTGTCCGACTCTTGATTTCAGCTCAGGACATGATTTCACAGTTCATCAGTTCCAGCCCTGCATATGGCTCTGTGCTGACAGCGTGGAACCTGTTTGGCATTCTCTCTGTCTCTCCCTCTCTACCCCTTCCCCATTTGCATGCTTTCTCTCTGTCTCAGAATAAATAATAAACTAAAAAAAAAAAAAAGGAACTTTAGAAAAAAAAGTGTATGTCAATATTGCCGAATAAAGTCAGTAGCTGGTGTTAATGGGATTGTACCAGTGTCAGTTTCCTGGTTGGAGTAATGAGCTACCAGTATGTAAGACGATCTCATTGGGGGAAGCTGGGGGAAGGGGACTTGGGAACTCTTCACACGACTTTTGCCACTTCTTACGAGTTTGTAACTTTTTAAAAAATGTGTTTAATTCCCACATTGAAATAGAGGGCAAAGGTCTAGTTCTTAAAAAGTAAGTTTATAAAAACTAGGGGAATAGGATTAATGCCTCTGAATCAAATCCTTACACTTTGTATTACGTAAAGTCTTTAGAATCTTTATAAACAGGTTCTATCATTATGTCAAATTATTTTGTTTGTTTTAAATAATCTCTATGCCCAATGTGGGGCTCGAACTCACAGCCCCGAGATCAAGAGTTGTATGCTCTACAGACTGAGCCAGCCAGGTGTCCCCTATCTTCATGTTAACATCGTCATAATCTTCTGTAGCCACACCCCAGAGTTGCAACCTGGTGTTTCCTGCTGTGACAACTATCGATTTCTTCCCTCCCCCACCAGTTTCATTTTCCAGAGAATGCTTTTAGGATTAAGCCGTAAGGCACAGACACTTAGCTCTCATGGCCAGAGCAGGTACCAAAGACTCCCCTTAAATGACTTACTTGAATCCAGTGACAACTCCACTCAATGTGGATGTGAAATGACAAGGTTACATGTGATCTGTTAATCAAAATAAATGATCCCAGGTTTGACTTGTTGTTGTTGTTTTTTTTTAAGGTTGCTTTGTTTCTAGAAATTGGATGCCTCTTGTCTCTAAGTTGTCAAATCTGGATGCGTGGCCTCTCCGTGACATGCACTACGTCTGAAGCTATTGACATCAATACCTATGCATACGGTCGATACACTCAAAACATTGATTTGGTCTTAGTGCTTCGTTGAATACGGGGACCTCATCAGTCTTACCTGCTGCTGCCCCCCGCCCCCGCCACCACCGTGCGTGGCACTGTGCCTGACACATAGTAGCTGCCCAATAAATAGTTGTGAGAGAATGAACTCCTGCCCTCACAGAGCTTACATTCTTACAAATGCGGGCAGAACAGCTCGTAGGCATTGAGGTTGGGTTTGCGCACTTTGGGATGGACCCTAAGAAAACCTCCCCTGCTCCATCTATTTGTGGAGTTACTATTTTGTCCCAGGCAACTGTAAGCCTTGACTCTATCCTGGAGAGCTTTTAATCACGCATAACAGAGGGATCAATATCCCCACTTGCAGCGAGTTATATGGGGGACCAGTGTCCCCCTGCCCACAATTCATGTCCGCCGGAACCTCAGAATGTGACCTTATTTGGAATAGGGTCAGTGTAGGGTTTTCATTCCAAGAAACATGAAGTCCAATCCCTTCTGTAGAAGGAGCTGCCTTCTTAGCTTGGCCAACTTTATAGAGAAGTGGGGGGGGGGGGTGGCTAGGAGTACATGCCCCTGCTCCAGAGGGAAAAAAAGCCCCAGTTTCCCTCCATACACACAGCTGGGAGAATCTATAGGCAACACCACCTTGGAGGCAGTTTGGCAACACTGAGGAAATCTGAGGCTGTGCGTTGCCCGTGTCTCAGCAATTCTGCTCCTCACGGCTGACTCAAAAGAAACTAGCAAAGGAGACCGGGGTGGGGGTCAGGGGGAGGATTTCACCGCCACACTGTTATAGGACAAAAGTACTTATCTCTTAGTGAGGGGTGGAAACTCACACAAAATGGGTTACCACAGAGCCGCTATTTAAAAGTGAACTAGATCGGGGCGCCTGGGGGGGCTCAGTCGGTCAAGCGTCTGACTTCGGCTCAGGTCACCATCTCAAGGGTCCCTGAGTTCAGGCCCCGCATCGGGCTCTGTGCTGACAGCTCAGAGCCCGGAGCCTGCTTCCGATTCTGTGTCTCCCTCTCTCTCTGCCTCTCCCCTGCTCGTGCTCAGTCTCTCTCTCAAAAATAAAGATTAAAAAAATTTTTTAGTAAAAAATAAATAGTAAAAGTGAATTAGATCTATAACCCTGGGAACAAAATCCCTTCTGGTTGAGAACCACCACTCTAGATAAATCCACGTGGATAAATCCTGTACGGTTATTACTGAGTAAAAACGTTAGGTTGCAAGAGGATACGTTTATGTATATGTTAAGTATATATTTGAAACAACATACTCCATGTAGTTTAGAGACACATACACGGCAGAGAAGGTGTAAATACAGGCGTGGGAACAATACGAGCCAATTTTAGGGTGGCGGTCACATCTAGAGAAGGAGGGACGGGGAAGGGACAGGGTTGGCTGGGTCTCTATTTATTTATTAAAAAAATCATCTGAGGGGCACCTGGGTGGCTCTTTCGGTGGAGCGTCCAACTTCTGCTCAGTCCATGATCTCATGATTCGTGGGTTCGAGCCCCGCATCGGGCTCACGGCTGTCAGCGTGGAGCCGGCTTCGGATACTCTGTCCCCCTAGCTCTCTGCCCCTCCCCCACAGTGCTCTCTATCTCAAAAATAAATGAGCATAGAAAAAAAAAGTATTTAAAAAATAATAATAAAAATAAAAAATATCTGAAGCAAATCTATGTTCACATCCGTTAAATCTGTGTAGAGGGAAGAGCAGTATCTATGATATTTATTCTATGCGTATGAAATATTTAATCACCAAAATGGGTGAAAACAAGAGTCTTCTGGAAAGCTGATAAGCAGGAGGGCTATGGGGTACTCATCTGCCTTATCACACTGGGGTCCACACTCTGTACTGAGCCCCCTCGCTACCTGTCCCCTCTCTGATGGCCATGACCAGAGGGCCAGGAACCAGGGAAGTCTTGGATGGGCAGGGGGATCCTGTTCCTCCAGGAACAGGAGGTCTTGGGTGGGCAGTGGGGCGCCAGGCTACATCCTATCTGCAAGAACCCAACAAAAATTTCCGGAAGGCTCTTAAAAAATCATGTTCACAGCAGCACTGTTCACAACTGCCAGAGGGTAGAAACGACCCAAGTGTCCACCAATAGATGAACGGATAAACAGAATGTGATCGAGCCACACAATGAAATATGATTCAGCCTTAAAGAGAAGTGAAGTCCTACAACATGAACAAATCTTGAAGACGTGCTAAGTGAGAGAAGCCGGACACAAAAGGTCACATGGTGTATGATGTCATCTATAGGAAATGTCCAGAAAAGACAAATCCATAGAAACAGACAGCAGGTTACTGGTTGCCAAGGGCTGGGGGTTGGGGGGTAGGGGGAAACGGGGAGTGACTCTCCATGGGTATGGGGCTTCCTTTTGGGGTGAGGAAAGTGTTCTGAACTTAAATATTCCATATAGGTGGAATCATATCACATAGCCCTTTACCTCTGGCTTTCAGTGAGTGCAATATTTTCAAGGGCTGCCTCCCACTAGCCTCCGCTTCCTCTGCTTTCATTCGTCTTTCTCTGCTGTGAGGCATTCCATGATAGGAACAGATCACAAGGTATTTATCCATTCTCTTTTTTTATTAAAAAATTGTTTTTTAATGTTTGTTTACTTATGAAAAAGAGAGAGAGCACAAGTGGGGGAGGGACAGAGAGAGAGGGAGACACAGAATCGGAAGCAGGCTCCAGGTTCTGAGCTGTCAGCACAGAGCCCGATGCGGGGCTCGAACCCACAAGCCATGTGATCATGACCTGAGCCGAAGTCAGATGCTTAACCGACTGAGCCACCCAGGCACCCCGTCTATTCTCTTGTACAAACTACATTTTATAATCAGGAAACCTGCCTGATAAAAGTTGTTTGAGAGGAAGTCCTAAACACACTCCCCTTTTTCTTTGCCCCCCCCCCCCCCAACTAACCAGGTGACCTTGGACAGACCATTTTTGCTCTGTGTCTGGCTCCTTCTATCAGGTGTGAACCCCAATCCCCTCTTTGCCCAGCTCCTAACAAGGGCTGGCATCGAATTTTCCCTCCTCACCCTGGGATTACAATTCCCCACCCTCAGGGTCGTCCTAAGTCTTAGCATTTACAAAGGTCCTACAGTATGAAGCAGAATGTTCTTTCCTCTTCTTTGGGGCGTCTATTTAAAATGTGGCCAGCTGAGAGTTAATCCTTCGGAGCAGCTGGTGGGTCCCGCAGGAGCCGGGTCAGGTGAGGCACCCATGTTTTGCAGAAATGGATACCTCTGCATCTAAAAATAACCCTGAGGGGTTGAATTCTTTCCAGGGTCATTCTTGTGCCCTCTGGGACCATCCCAGGGACTGAGGCCAGGGAGTGGGGGAAGGGGCTTTTGTGGGAGTAAAGCAGGCTCCCGTGGGTGACTCCTGGTAGAAAAGTCACAGGCCCACGTTGGCCTCGGGCAAATAACTGCCTCCCACTAGCCTCCGCTTCCTCTGCTTTCAAAAGAAGAGAGTGAGAGCACCCCCTCCTCAAGTTGTGATGATTCAATGCGATGTGCACGATTATCAACATGCTTCTCAGTGCTATCAACCTTAGTGATCTCAGGAGGAGTCTCCCCATTGCCACAGACGAGAAGACCGAGGCTGATGGGGGATGGGCCTGCCCTGAAGATCCACAGCAAGGTGGTGGCCGAGAACCTTCTCCCGGGGGCTCTTTCCCTTTGCCAGACTCCTTCCTGGCTTCTCTTGCTGGGTTTTGGGGCGGCATCAGGATCCAGGAGAATGTGGGTTGCAATCCCAGGTTTGCCACCAAAGCGTTCCCCTCTCGCTGGGTGAGCCCAGGCTAGTCACTCCTCTCCTCGGGCCTCAGCTGGTGTATTTGTGTATAACGGGTGGTGCTGGCTAGAGTGACCAACCACTCCGGGGTGGCCCGGGACCGAGGACCTCCTGGGACATGGGACTTCTGATGCTTGTCTTAATTGAACCTGGGCGAGGTGGTCACCCCAGTGCTCTTACTCATTTCAAAGGGCGCCAGTGAGGACAAAAAGAAATTATTGCTTAGTGCTTAGCAATTATGCAAGAGTTATTCCTGGAACTGGATCTGAAATGGAAAGTACCTGTGGGTGGAAATTTTAGCTGATGGATTTATAAAAATCGGCTCTGCCTGAGGAGGGAGGAGGAAGCTCTGGCCTGGGGTGGGCAGCACAACATTCCCTCTCTGGGGTCAGTGTCCCGTCTGTGGATGGCAGGGAAGCACTAGAAGGTTCCATGGGGTGCTCTCAGCTCTGCCGTGGCTCTGTGCTATTTAGTCTGAGGTCTAAACGTAAGAGATGTATTTACAGAGACTCTCAGTGACTTTAGGGCAAGTCTTCCCCTGAGCCTTCGAGTTCAGCCACCTGCCTTGGTTTCTTTCCCTGTGAGAGACAGTGGTCCTCTGCCCTGGAAAAACTTACAGTTTGTGCCAGAGGTCCCAAAACAGGGGTCGAGGAGCCGTCTCTTTAGCCCCACAGCATTTTAGAAAATGTTCAAACTGCAACAAAGACATCTTTCAGTAGGTGAATAATGACACTGCGGTGCACACACACCATGGGATCTTACTCGGCAATAAACAGGAATGAGCTCTCAAGCCACAAAAACACATGGAAGAGGCTTAAATGCATGTTGCTATAGGGGAAGGAAGCCAGTCTGAAATGGCTATACACTGCACGATCCGAATTCTATGACAGTCTGCAGAAGGCAAAACCATGGAGACAGTAAAAAGATCAGTGGTTGCCAGGGGCTTGGGGGAGGGGGCAGGATGATTACGTGGGGCTTGGCGGATTTTTAGGTTAGTGAAACTATCTCTATACTATAATGGTGGATATGCGTTAGGCATGTGTCAAAATCCACAACATGTACAACACAAAGTAACCCTAATGTAAACTATAGACCGTGGTTGATAAGATGTACAGTGATGATAATAACGATGTGGATAAATGAGGTTGGTTTGTTGATTGTAACAAATGTATCCCTCTGTGCAGAATGTTGTTGGTGGCAGAGGTCAGAGAGTAGATGGAAACTGTACTTTCAACTTCATTTTGCTGTGGATCTAAAACTGTTCTAGAGGGGCGCCTGGGTGGCTCAGTAGGTTAAGCGTCCGACTTCGGTTCAGGTCATGATCTCACGGTCTGTGAGTTCGAGCCCTGTGTCGGGCTCTGTGCTGACTGCTCAGAGCCTGGAGCCTGTTTCAGATTCTGTGTCTCCCTCTCTCTCTGACCCTCCCCCATTCATGCTCTGTCTCTCTCTGTCTCAAAAATAAATAAACGTTAAAAAATTTTTTTTTAAATAAAACTGTTCTAGAAAAAAGTCTATTGGTCTGGAAGGTTCTTTGGATAGGTCAAGGCTTAAAGTATCCAGGACTGTCATTCATTCATCATTCAATCGTTCGGTCATGCAGCCAACATCCACTGCTTCCTCTTCTCTTCCCGTAGAGAGCTGGGGGTCCTGGAGGTGAGAGACCTGGTCCCCCCTGCCCCTACTGAGAAGCTCCAGGTCTAATAAGGAGATCCTGCCTCTTTTAGCCCATCACTTTTTAAATATTATGTAGATTTTGATTCAGCAGGTCTGGGGTGAGGGGGAGTGGTGCCTGGCATTCTGCATTTCTTAACCAGCTCCCAGGGGACATAGATGCTGTTCACCTGAGGACCACACTCTGAGCTTTGTCCTCATTCAGGCTTCTCATGAAAGCCTGACCTGGAAAATGCCTGCATCCCAGGAAACACATCCTCCCACGGCCTTACAAATGATGGTAACTACCTCTCACAAGTGCCTTAGACCCTACTACTGACAAAGGTCTCAATAGATTTTCACAACAGCCAGGCAGAAGAGTCCAGGATTACGTTCCAATGAGCCTATTTCATAGATGAGTGAGCTGAAGAAGCTCTCGGAGGTGCAGTAACCAGCCCGGTGTTTCCTCAGTGGTAGAGGCAGAACTGACTCCTAATTCAGAGATTTTTTTTTTTTTTTCCTAAAAGCCAGCTTGGCTGTCGGCTTCACAGGTGTGCTACCTGTGCAACTGCCCAGGACCCTGTGCCCAGAGGGGCCTCCCATTCAGTTTAGTGTTCTGCTGTCACTGTCTTGAGATTCTTAAGTTCCAAATGAGGGGCCCCGACAATTCTACAGCTGGTTCTGCAATCAGCACACAGATACTGAGAAGAAAGCTTTATAGAGGCTCGGCAGGAACACCAAACCGAAGGGCTAACAGCTAAGTCCAAGTCCGACACCTCCCTTTTCTAAGGGGAAGCAATCGTAGTGATTTCCGGGGTCAGGCAGACCTGGGTTTGAATCCCAAGGTTGTCATCTACCAGCCCTGGGACCACAGGCTCATTGCATTATGTAAATTACCTTAGTCACTATTTCCTATTTCCCCAGTTACAAATGGGGATATTCTGATTCGGTTTATCTGGGGGTGGAGATGAGATGGGGCCTTAAGAGGCCCCAGGAGCCTCTGATAAGCGGCTAGGGTTCAGAACCACTGAACCTTCCCAACCTTCAGGAACCTTCAGGCTCCAGTGTCTCTAGTTCAGATGATTCACTGTGTGACTGGCAGAAACATCTCGACCCCTCTTGCAAGCTCCTGGCCAGCCTGAAGACCTCTTTCTTCCAGACGCTTGTGTCTTACGTTGCTAACGGGGTTCCTGCCCTCCACGGTTTTAGATAGCCCAAGGTGTGCTAGGTTCCATACTTGCCCAGGGGCCTGGCCTGAGCCACCAAAAATTCGTCCTGGACAGGAAATACAGCTCTGTGTTCACGCTAAGACAATACAAAGCTTATTTTGCTTTGCAAAGTAACTGGTCTCCAGAAAAGCTTTTAAAGAATAGGCTTTAGCTTGTGGGTGGACAAAAATAAAATGGAATAAAAACAGTTGGCAAGCAGACTATGATCCCATTTGCATAAAATCATGTTTCTACATCTCTACAGGGTTATAAATGCATAGAAGAGAGGTCTGGAAGGGTCGACAACACATTAACTGTAATTATCTCTTTCTCCTTTGCATTTCTCAGCTTGATTTTTGAATATACAGAAGCACCTATTTTTATCATCTGAAAAAAAAAAAAAAAAGCTATTTCTATTCTGCCAGAAAAATATAGGAGTGATTTCATCTAAGTGGGAGAAAGTTTCGGGATGATTGATTCCTTTTCTAAGGCTAAATTCTCAACTCCCTTTCCTTTGCTGGCGTGCTATAATAATTATAACACCGGGAGATGAACAAGAAACATTGGGTGAGCCTTGTATAAAAATAGAACACATTCTAAGGAGGCTATTTACCATCAGTTAACAAATGTTTTCAAAAGACCCAAGAAGCAGAGTCTTTCTTCTCTCCTGCGATTCTCCACGGGGGTCTGGAGCTGGCGGGGGTAGCTAACCCCGAATCACCCTGCCCTAGGGCCGGTTCTGCTCAGTCAGTGGAAGGATAGGAGCCAGGGCTGAAAGAATTCCTGCCGGGAGAGGAGACCCAGCTTCGCCCGGCCGGAGGAGGAGGGGAGATTGCCCGAGGGCCGCAGCGGAGAGGGGGCGCCGGTGTCACTTTCTCAGAACCGGATTACTGCCCCCAGCACGGCCGGCCCTTATATAGACACTCAGCAGCCGCTCGGGCTCCGCGCGCCAAGGGCAAGAGGGGAGGTCAAGGCTGCGGCCGGCCAGGACATCTGGACTGGCCCGCAGCGCCGATCCCCGCCTGCGCCCTCACCAAGACCTACGCCGCTTGCGCAAGTTCTTAGGACTATGCCAGGATCCCTGACCTGCTCTCCCAGCCCCCTCCCAAGCACCTGTTCCCCCTCCTCTGAACAATCACGTTCCTCTTCTGCCCTTCAGCCCGTATCTGCTTCCCCTCCCCCAGCCTCACAATCCCGGGGGCTTCTCTCCTTGCTCTCCCTCTTGTCTCCCACCCCCCCTTCCGCCCACCCCACGTGGAAGAACCGCATGATCCCGGCACCTGCTGCTCCCCGGAACCAGTCCTTCGGACTGTCCCCCCAGGATCTAGGGCATCCCCCGCCTCGGACCCGCAGGTTTACCCCCGCCCCCCGCCCCCTCCCCGCGATGCCAGCCCCCGCGGGCTCCTGGCCCTGGCTCACCTGGCTCATACTTGAGGTAGAGAATGGAGACGATGAAGTAGCTGAGGTCGAAGACCGGGAAGAGCGGCACCCGCGAGAAGCTGAGCGCCAGCTCGCCTAGGCTCAGCGCCGAGAGCAGCTCCATGGCGCCCGCCGGGTCCCACCCCAGCCCCCGGCCCAGTAAGTCCCGCAGCCCGCGGCCCGGCAACTGCGCCCCCGCCGCTGGACCCGCCCCCGCCCGCCAGGCGCCGCCCCCAACCCGGCCCCCGCGGGAGAGGAGGGACGGCCCCAGGCCCCGGGGCTGGTGGTGGGGCCGTTCTGTCCCTTGAAGCCTAGTCGGGTGTCCGCTACTCCGTCCCTCGGGCCATCGCGACCCCATTCAGCCCAGCGAGGCGGGGTGCAGGGGTCCCTGTGGTGTGCGTTGGACAGGGTAGCCGTCCCTGGCGGGGGGGGGGGGGGGTCCTTCCCGCGCGGAGCCCACCCAGGCGGGACGGATCAGTTAGGACCCTGTCCCGGTGGGACTCGATTAGGATCCATGTCCTCTTTGGAGCCTTTGGATCGGGACCAGCACCCTCTGTGGGGCCCGACCAGTTGTGAACCCCATCTTCCCGTATCCCAGAGGGTCAAGACCCCAATTGTCTGTGGAGCTGTCATGACCCTAATCCTCTATGGGGCTAAGTTACGATCTCCATTCCTCACGGGGATCCCTGTTCTCCGAAGGGACAGCTCTGTTGGGACCTCCTCCCTCCCCCCCACTCCCCCGTAGCGCCAACCTAGTGGGGATCCCCGCCTTCCACTGGGGCCCAGGAGGAAGCCCCCCCCCCCCCGCCCCGCCCCGCCCCGGGCATCGGTGCCTAGAGCCCACTGCATCAGGACCCATTCGCCTGTGCATCTCAGTGGTCAGAAGGCCCGGTTTCTCCAGAAGCCGCATCGGAGACCCCAGCCCAGAAAATAAAGCTACTGCACTAATTTTCCTGCGCGCTAGGGGCCTCACTCCAGCGCGGCACGCCTCCAGTGCGTAACCTAATACTGCCGCGGGTGACTCCGCCCCGGGTGACGTCACACCATCGCCCCGCCCTCTCCTCAATACCCTCCGGGCCTCCCAGAGAAAAGGGGCGCTTGTTCTTTCCTAAAGGGGCCTGGCCTTCAGTGGGCGGGACCCTGCATGTCTTGGCCTTCGATTGGGCCAGCCCTCGACAGCGTGGCCTCGAGATTGGTCGGTTTGTGCTCCTCTCCCCTCCCTCTTCGAGGCTTCCGCTTCCGGTTCTGACGGACGCCTCGGCCGTAACGATGATCGGGGACATCCTGCTGTTTGGGTAATTAGGGGGGCCAGAGGCTGGGGTAGGAAGGATAAGAGGGACAAGGGGAGGCCCAGGTAACCTCATTCTCCCTTCGCAGGACGCTGCTGATGAACGCCGGGGCGGTGCTCAACTTTAAGCTGTGAGTAGGCCGCTTTGGATCGCGGCTCCACCCAGGGGACCCGTAGACCCGCCCCCACGAGCGTGAGCCCGCCCCAAGTCGTAGGCCACGCCCCCAAGTCCCAGCCAGCCCTCTGGCCACGCCTCCTTCCTGGTCTGTCCTTCTGTGACCCTGCGCTCCATGGTGACTTGAAATCAAGACTTTTCGTTTCCGGCGATCTCCCTTCTTGCATCCCGGAGAGCCTCCGGCCCGTCCCCCCCGGAGTTCTTAGCCTTCCTTCGTACCCACAGACTAACCTCTCCACCTTGGTGGCTGCAGGCCTTGCTGTGATTGGCCGGTAGATGATGGTCCAAAGGGGCATTAAACCCCCCGAGGTCACCAAGTCCGCTGCAGGGCTAGAGCTGAAACGGTGTCCGAGGCCCCCTGAGCTGAGGGTCAGGGCCAGAGGACTGAGTGGTCTTTATGTCCCACCGAAAGTGGATACTGTCTGTTCCTCTTTGTAGGAAAAAGAAGGACACGCAGGGCTTTGGGGAGGAGTCGAGGGAGCCCAGCACAGGTAAGGCCTCCTTTCTGGACTCTGAAATTGGTCCATTCAGAGAGGACAATTTGTTCTTACCAAGCCCTAACTCAGTTTTCTTTTTAATAATCTGTGTGTGTGTGTGTGTGTGTGTGTGTGTGTGTGTGTATGTGTGTGCGTGTGTGATTGTGTGTGAGAGAGAGAGAGTTGGGCCTGAGGATGTGCTGTTCCTTTTGTTCACCTCTGTCGACCTTCTTTCTCCTGCTAACCCTCCCCGCATAAGTCAGAACTCATATAACTTCGTACAGTTAGAATTTTCCTTTATGTATGATACCATGTGGCTAATATTTGCCCCTCACACTTGTTCCAACTTGTTTTGGCCCATTTCTGTGCCCTTTTGGTGCCAGTCTTCCAGCATGAATGAATGAATGAATGAATGAACGAACGAACGAGCAGCTGAACAGCCTCACAAGTAGCTTTTGCTTTCAGAGTACTGCAGACCTGTTTTTTCTTTTTTAATTAGATGCCAACATTAGCTTTCAAATAAATCAGATGTCACGTAAAAATTCGGTTGTCTGAATTTTCAAGAAAATTTTTCAAGAAAAATCTGAACATCCTACAGCTCAGGGTTCAAGCAACCTCTTGGCACCTGTTGGGTGAAGTTGAGAAAAACAGGACCCCGTTGAGGCAGGGCCTGTGGCTTCTACTCGTCCCAGCCCCTCATCGTGATATCATTTCACCTGCCTGGCCTCTGGAGGCCCTAGGTTTGACACTTCTTGCTGAATTTATTCATGTGACTGTTTGAGACATGAGACGTGTACATGACTACTGTGTCCATACATTTATTCATTCACCAAGCATTACTGAGCACCTGTCACATGCCAGCCACTGTGCTGGATGCTGGGGACACAGCAGGGAGCAGACCAGGCGGTGGGTGCCATGATGGAGCATTGCGTAGGGACGATAGGAACCTACGCAATAGGTTCCATTGTGTAGGAGGGGGCAGTGAATTTGAGGACAGTCTGACAGCTCCCTTTTATTGGGGGCCTACCTGGTGGCGGCTGCCCCCTTAGGTGCTTCCTATGGGTATTTCCCCTCCGTCTCCACCCCTAAAAGGTAAAGGGAATCTTCCCATTTTATAGGTGTGGAAACTGAGGTTCAGGCTTGTGGCTTGACTTGCTTGTGGTCACATAGTAAACCAGTGACAGCCTCTTGATTGGAACCTGGCTTTTTCGGACCCCGCAGGTTGTACCCTCAGTCACTAGACCATCCATCCATTCATTCTTTCGTTCATACATCCATTCATTCAGCAGCTATATGTATATTGCTTACCCACTCTGTGGAAGGTACTAGACCAACTCCTGGGGCTGTGGTCTATAGATCTAAATCGGAGCTGGGGTGGGTAAGGATGTGGGAGGGCTTGGTGGTGGTGAGAGTGTCCACGATAAGGACAGTCATAACAGTGGCTTCCTTGTGATCAGGGGCTGTGTGCACGTCTCCTTCCAGCTAGTAATCTTGTGCTTGTTGCTGCTGCTGCAGACAATGCCCCTCTCCCTGTGCCTGGCTGACCCCCTGACACAGTAGTGGCTGCATTTGTTGAGAGCTGTCTCTGTGCCAGGCACTGTGCTGAGGTCTTCCTAGTTGCCCATCACCCCCATTTACACAGGAGGAAACTAGGGCATTTATAGGCCAGGGGCTGACCAAGGTCACCTGTGTGGAAGGGCAGTAAACTCCTGCCCAAGTTTAAGGTCGGAGCTTATACACTTCCTCGAAGCGCTTAACCCCCGCTCCCCAGCACGGGCTAGGTTGGATGCCCCCTTTGGATGCTCCCATGGCACTTGTCATGGTGAATAATCAGGTGTGTGATTACTTGTTTAGTATTTGTCCTCCGTGTGAGCTCCTTAGGGCAGGGATGCCTGTCTCGTTCCTCCTTGTATCCCCTGCACTTGGCTGCTGCCTGGAACAAGTGGCCTTTAGTTAGCACCCGTTGATGGCAGGAGAGCCTGTTTTTTTTTTTTTTTTTTTTTGATGCTGGGCTCAAGGAAGGGCCTTGCCGAGCAGTGCCTCTCAGACATGCTGGGGATGGACCCGCGTTTGACATCTGCAGTCTGGGCTGAGCTGCACGTGGCTGTCCCAGTGGGTTGAACAATACTGGACTCATCTAAGCTGCGTTCAGCAAGTCTGTGTGCTCATCTGGTGCTTGGATGATGCAGTGATGCCAGATGGCTGTCATATCGGGTGGCCGTGTAAATTTCTGAGCTCCTGCCTGGTATTTTCTGTACTTAATGGACAGCCGTGGTCTAGAGATGACATTTTGGGTAGCGTGCTTGTAGGTTACCCTATCTGGACCCGTTCATTTCATTCTGGAGGATTAGCGAGGGAGGACGATTGACTTAAAACCCTGAAGGAGGGTTCTGGAACCCACATCTCTGGAGTCTCATCGTACCAAGCTGTTTCCTCTCGAAATGGGTTCTGTTCTGTGGCATCGGGGAACTAGAGCGAATCATCATCAAAGCAGAGCTCCCCTTTTACTTGCCTGAATTAGTGTCCTTTTTCAGCTGCAAACACTGAAAACCCAGCCAAAGGGTAAGGCAACTTGAAACCTCCCAAGGGTAGGACTGTTCTCAGGCACACCTGGATTCGGGGCTCATACCAGCCGCCCTGCATGCAATCCTCTCCTTGTCCTTCTGGGTTGGTTTTACTCTCAGGCTGCTTGTTTTTACAAAGGTGACCCGAGAGCAGGGCTTGGCACATTTTTCTGTAAAGGGACAGATCATAAACATTTTAGGCTTTGTGGGTCATACCTTCTTTCTCTCTCTCTCTCTCTGTCTCTCTCTTTTTTTTTTTTTTTTAGTGCTTATTTACTTATTTTGAGAGGGAGAGAGACCACGTGTGCGCACGAGCTGGGGAGGGGCGGAGAGAGAGGGAGACAGAATCCCAAGCAGGCTCTGCATTGCCGTCAGCGCGAGCCTGACGCGGGGCTGGAACTCACAAACTGGGAGATCTTGACCTCAAGCCCAAATCAAGAGTCGGACGCCTAACTGACTGAGCCACCCAGGTGCCCTGTGGGTCGTACCTTCTCTGGTGCCGCATCTCAGCTCCGTTCCTTGAAAGCAGCCACGGCAAATCCAGGCATACCTTGTTTTATTGTGCTTTGCAGAGAATTTTGTTTTTTACAAACTGAAGGTGTGTGGCAACCCTGAGCGAGCAAGTCTGTTGGCACAATTTTCCCAACAGCATTTGCCCACTTTGTGTGTGTCGTATTTTGGTAATTCTAGCAGGTTTTCACATTTTTTCATTGTTCTATTTGTTTCGGTGATCAGTGATTATGACTTGCTGAGAGCTCAGATGATGGTTAGCATTTGTCAGCAGTATTTTTTTTTTTTTTTTTTTTTTGAGAGAGAGAGAGAGAGAGAGTGTGCATGCACTCGGGGAGAGGGAGAGAGAATTTTTAAAAATTTTTTAATGTGTTTATTTTTGAGGGAGAGGAGAGACGGAGTGCAAGTAGGAGAGGGGCAGAGAGAAGGGGAAACACAGAATCCCAAGCAGGCTCCAGACTGAGCTGTCAGCACAGAGCCCAATGCGGGGCTCAAACTCACAAACTATGAGATCATGACCTGAGCTGAAGTCGGCCACTTTACCGACTGAGCCACCCAGGTGCCCCGGGAGACAGAGAATCTTTAGCAGGTTCCATGCCCAACTTGGAACCTTATGGGGGGCTTGACTCTAGACCCTGAGATCATGACCTGAGCCAGAATGAAGAGTTGGATGCTTAAGTGATTGAACCACCCAGGCACCCCAGCAATATATATATATTTTTTAAGTTTATTTATTTTGAGAGAGAGAGAGAGAGAGAGAGAGCAAGTGAAGGGGAAGGGCAAAAAGAGAGGATCCCCAGCAGATGTGGGGCTCGAACTCCCGAACTGGGTGATCATGACAGAAGCCGAAACCAAGAGCCCGATGGACGTTCAACCGAGCATCAAGCCATCTATACACCCACCAATAATTTTTAAATTAATGTATTTACATTATTTTTTAGATGTAATGCTGCTGCATATTTAATAGACTATATAGTATAGTGTAAACGTAACTTTTATATGCACTGGGAAGGCAAAAAAATCATTTGACTTGCTTTATTGCAGTGGTCTGGAACCAGAACCAAATCCACAATAGCTCTGAGGTTTATCTCCTATATATAAATGAGGGGGCATGGGTGTATTTTGATAAAACTTATTTATAGACACTGAAATATGAATTTTATGTAATGTTTGTGTCTCACAAAATACTCCTTTGGTTTTTTTTAACCATTAAAAAGTATCAAAGATATTCTTAGTTAACAGGCCATACAGAAACAGGTGGGAGGGCTGGCTTTGGCCCATGGGCCACAGTTTGCCAATCTCTGACCCAAAGGACTGGGCTTACAATTTCGTAGCCCAGAAAGACGGACAGGAAGCAAATGCCTCCTTCCCAGTGGTTGAGACAAAAAATTCAGGACTGACTCTCATTGGGTAGACTTGGGTCACATGTTCCCTCCCTGAGCCAATCAGAGACTGGGGACTGGGTGCTCTCAGGGGTTGGTCAGTGGCAGCTACTGCCAGAATGCCAAGCATCAGGGAGCAGAGGCGACCCACAGGGAAAGCCATGCTGCCCCCGGAACGTGGGGTAGTGGGATGGGGGCGGGCGGAAACCGCAGAAGCACACTGCAGCCGTGACAGCAGACATGTGAGCTGTGCTTGTAAAAATGCTTTCTGCCTTTGCAGGTGACAACATCCGGGAGTTCCTACTGAGCCTCAGATACTTCCGCATCTTCATTGCGCTGTGGAATGTCTTCATGATGTTCTGCATGATCGTGTAAGTCCAGCCTGCCTGTCCCCTTCCGTGTCATCCTCAGTGTCGTTCTCCAGATCGACCCACCTGGTGGTCATTCCCTGTCTCCTCTGTCGGCACTTTTGTGTCACGCTTTCTGCTTTCAAAATAAGAAGTCTCCCCAGCTGGAGAGGAAACCAGGGTCTACACAGGTTAGACTGTGTCACTGTGGTCTAGGCCGGAGCTTTGACCGGAACACGGTGTTCTCCAAGTCCTGGCTGTTTCTGGTACCTCAGCAGAGGCTGCCAAGAGATACCTTCCCTCGAGCCTTGGCCCTGTTACCTCTTGCCAGCTCTGCTGTGTCTAGTGTATGCTCGGTGTCTGCCAGGGTGGAAAATGTGGCTTGAATGACCAGTGTGCTGCTGGGTCCCTGCTTCCTACCCTGCTGGAAGCCAGCAGAAGGGTTTCAGACTTTTTTCTGTTTTCGTGCCCATTTTTCATTTCCTCATTAGGCTTAACAAATCTAATTGGATTGGTTTTCCTCCCAGCAGCGGGGCCTTAATTTTGATTCTGCTATTAATGAATTGTGAGACTCCTAGTAAACAGACTTGGGAAAAACAGTAGGAGAATCTGGCATTTTGTCCGTGCTGGGCTGGTCCCTTGCTTCACCCTAAAGAGGGAGAGAAGGAAAATCGACTGTCCGGAATAATTGAGAGGTTGAATTTAGGGTTGCTGGGGGGACCTTGTGCCAGTCCAGTGGCTGTTAGGGATGGACTTAGGAGATGGGGGGGGAGTTCACTGTGCCACTGGAAAGTGTTTTAGAGCCCAGAATGAGGACCGCAGTGTATGCCCAGAGAGGCCCTCTTTGGGAGCTCGGTTGAGGCCTGTCCAGGTACAAAGAGGGCTCGTGAAGAGCGCAGGGGATTTGCAGAAGAGCATGGGAAGCATAACTACAGTTCACAGGAGGTAGAACAGTGTTGGGGGTGCTCCGCCAGCCTTGGTCTTTCCACGTTCCCACCTATTCATTCATTCATTCATTTCCTTCATTCATTCACAACTATCCAGCACGGGCTGTGCCTTGGGCTTATGGCTGAGACCAATACAGCTATAGTCCTTGCCATCAGTGAATGCACACAGTATAGCAGATGGGACAGGGACAGAAAACAAATAAATAGGAAAACCTCACTCGTGAGGCAAATGGGAGGCTCTCAGTTTGGGAAATGGTCGGGAAGAGCCTCTCTGAGAAGTGCTGTGTAAATCAAAACCTAAAGAACGAGAGGCAGCCTTGCCATCTGCAGAACCGAAGAGAAGCACAGTAGCACTGGATGTAGCACGCGCAAAGGGCCTGGGGCAGGGGCGAGCTCGGTGTGTTTTTATCATTTTGTTCTTTTCTGTCCAGCGGCTTCATCATCCTTCTCTCCTAGCTAGTTTCCTTTACTGCTCCTCTGCTGGCCGGTGACCAGGATGGTAGTAGCCTCAGGCTCTGTGACGTTCCAGCTTAGCCCAAGGCTGGCTTAGTCTGTAGCCTAGTATGCTGATTCTGCTTCCTGAGAGCAGAGCCTGATTGACCTAGCTTGGTGTCACCCAGGTCCTACTAGATTGGGGTTGTTCTGGTGCCAGCAGAATCACTTGGGTTGAGTCAGGGAACCACAGCCCTTGGGCCGGATCTATTTCCTGGTTTTCCTGATGTTTTATTGTCATGCGGCCACACCCATTTCTGTGACTGCTTTTGGTTACCGTGGAGTGCTTGAAACCTTGTGATGGAAACTGCCTGGCCTGCAAAGCCCAAACTACTTAGAGTGCCACTTGCTACACAGGGAGTGTGCCGACCCCTGACCTAGGCCAGCTCTTCCAGTAGGGTCCACAGGGAGGGAAGATCTTTTTCAGAAAGGGCTCTGTCAGGGAGGCAGGGACCAGCTTTCCCAGAATATTAAAAAACTGGAAATCACCTCAGCTCCGGTCGTCATCCTGGGGTCGTGGGTTCGAGCCCCGCATCAGGCTCTGTGCCGAGCCTGGAGCCTGCTTCAGATTCTCTCTCTCTCCCTCTGCCCCCCTCCCCCACTCATGTGCTTGCTCTGTCTCTCAAAAATAAATAAGGCGTTAGATGTGTTCAAAGTAACAAAGGCTTTTTAAATAATAAAAGCTGTTCTACTTTTGCTACAAAAAAAAGAAAACGGAACAAAACTGGAAATCCCCTAACTGTCCAAGAACAGGGGAATAGTCAGGTAATTCAAAGGACGCCCGTACGACCGTTAGGCTACCGTCACTGATGGTGTGCTAAAACTTCTGTCTACACAGGGGAGTGTTTTGAAAGTAAAGGCGGCTGGATGTCACTTAAATGCACACTCTGGCCTCAGTTGTGATAAACATTAAATAAATGCCTGAAGTGTGTGGGGAGACTTCCAGGCAGGGAGTTGGACGGATCTACTCCAGGCTGTCCGCAGACGTGACCATGCTCAGAGGTGACCATGCTGTGACCGCTGACAAGGTTAACAGGGCCTGAGGGGATAGTTCACAGTTCCCTGCACCCACTTCTGTATTGCTTGAGCTGAGCTACTTTGGAAATTTTAAAAAGGCACGAAAAACTTGAAATACAGGGAGAAACGTGCCTGAAGGTTTAGGGACCGAGAGTATTACCGTGTGCAAAGATAAGGGAGACAGATTGACAGGTGCCCTGTGCAACAGAGTGTTAATTGCAGAATGGAGGTGGTGTATATGTGGGTGTTCACTGAACCGTTCTGTTAAGTCTTCTCTACGTTGCCATCTTTGTACTGAAGTATTGGGGAGAGGAAGACCCCAATTCTCGAGGGAGAACAAGGATGAATAAGTACAAAAAAAGTGCAAGTTGGTGTTCACAACTCAGTGTTTTGTCGTATACTCACAGGGTTGTGAAACCACCACGGCCATCTAATTCTAGAACGTTTTCATCACCCCCGAAAGGGAAACCTCGGACCCATTCAGCAGTTCCTGCCTGTCCTCCCCTCCCTCCAGCTTTCTTTATGGATCTGCCTGTTCTGGGTGTTTCACATAAATGGAATCGTAACAGTGTGTGGCCCCTTCTGTGTCTGGCTTCTTTCGCTCAGCGTGATGTCTCGTAGGTTCCGACATGCCGTGGCATGTCAACACTGCGTTCCTTTCTGTGGCCAAAGAATAGTCCATTGTATGGCTGCGCCTCGGCTTGTTTTTGTATCCATCCGTTGATGGCTATCTGGGATGTTTCCATTTTTCGGCTGTCTCCAACATTGTTGATACAAACATTTGCGTCCACGTTTTCGAGGCTGTCTGGTAAATACCGAGGAGTGAGAGTGCTGGGTCTTAGGGTCACTCTATATTTATCCTTTTGAGCTTCCGCCAGACTATTTTTTAAAGTCGCTGCAGTAGTGTGCCTTCCCACCAGGAGCGTATGATGGTTCCAGTTTCCCCACACCCTTGCCAACGCTTGCGATTGTCGGTCTTTTTGATGAGAGCCTTGATGAGAGTCGAGCCCTCTTAGCGGATGTAAGGGTTGATTTGCATTTCCCTGGATGTAAGGGTTGATTTGCATTTCCCTGATGGTGAATGACGTCGAGCGTCTTGTCATGTGCCTATGGGTCATTTGTATATCTTCTTTGGAAAAATGTGTAGATCCTTTGTCCATTTCTTAGTTGAGTTGTAAGAGTTCTTTTTATAGTGTGGATCCCAGTCCCTTATCAGATATGTGATTTGCAAGTATTTTCTCCCATTCTGGGAGTTGTCTTTTCAGTTTCTCGATGGTGTCCTTTGAAGCACAAAAAAAAAAATCTTAGTTTTGGTAGACTCCAATCTATTTCTCCTTCTGTCACTTGTGCTTTTTGTGTAATAGCTAAGAAATTGTTGCCTAGCCCGAGGTCATGGAGATTTAAGCCTAAGTTTTCTTTTCTTTCTTTTTTTTTTTTTTTTTTTTTTAAGTGTATTTATTTATTTTGAGAGAGAGAACATGCAAGCAGGGGAGGGGTAGAGAGAGAGAGGGAGAGAGAGAACCTCAAGCAGGCTCCACGCTGTCAGCGCAAAGCCCGAAGCAGGGCTCAAACTCACAAACTGCAAGATCATGACCTGAGCCAAAATCAAGAGTCAGATGCTCAACCGACTGAGCCACCCAGGCACCTGTAGGCCTATGTTTTCTTTTAAGAGTTTTCTAATTTTAATTTTAATAGTTAGGTCTGTGATCCACTTTGAGTTAATTTTTGTAGATGGTGTGAGGTAGGGATCCAGCTTCATTCTTTTGCATATGTCGTAATCCAGTTGGTCCTGCACTTTCTGTTGTTCTTTTTTTCAAAAAGGCTTCTTATTTTGGAAAGAGTTTGGATTTATAGAAATGTCATAAAGGTAACAGAGTTCTGTGTGTGTGTATTTTAAGTTTATTTTCAGAGAGAGAGAGTGCATGCATGCACACACATGAGAGCAGGGAAGGGGCAGAGAGAGAGGGAGAGAGAATCCCAAGCACGCTCCGCACTATCAGCACAGAGCCCGATGCAGGGCTCGAACTCAGGAACCGTGAGGTCATGACCTGAGCCGAAATCAAAAGTCAGATGCTTAACCAACTGAGCCACCCAGGCAACCCCCCCACCATATATATCTTTTTAACAGCCCTGTGGTTTTCCCCAGTAAACCTCTATCATAACTTACATACCCATTCTCAACTTCATGGACATTTGTACAGTTTCCAAGCCTTCCGTATTCAGGATTTCCTTCACTGGAATAACGTTAATATCTTTTTTTTTTTTTTTTTTTAATTTATGAAAGTCATCACTGACTGGCAGTAATAGAGAATGGGCTAAAATGTTACAGATTCTGATGAAGTAGATACTTTGTTAAATAGCTTTCTTCTTTTTAAAATGTACTGTTTGGGGGTGCCTGGGTGGCTCAGGCGGGTAAGCTCCAACTTTGGCTCAGGTCATGATCTCACACTCCGTGAGTTCAAGCCCTGCGTCGGGCTCTGTGCTGACAGCTCAGAGCCTGGAGCCTGCTTCGGATTCTGTGTCTCCCCCTCTCTCTTCCCCTCCCCTGCTCATGCTCTGTCTCTGTCTCAAAAATAAATAAAAACATTAAAAAAAAATAAAATGTACTGTTTGGTAGTGTTAAGTATCTTCACGTTGCATAACCGAAAAATCACTTACAAAATTATAAAGGATACAAAATAATCTTTTTTTTTTTTTTTTCAACGTTTTTTATTTATTTTTGGGACAGAGAGAGACAGAGCATGAACGGGGGAGGGGCAGCGAGAGAGGGAGACACAGAATCGGAAACAGGCTCCAGGCTCCGAGCCATCAGCCCAGAGCCTGACGCGGGGCTCGAACTCACGGACCGCGAGATCGTGACCTGGCTGAAGTCGGACGCTTAACCGACTGTGCCACCCAGGCGCCCCAAAATAATCTTAATAGTAACATAAAAAATCTTCTGAAAGTGTTTTCAGAGCGATAGCTTTGCTTTGTTTGCATCTTCATGTACATTTCTGCCCTCCGTCTTTTCCAGGCTGTTTGGCTCCTGAGCCCCAGATATACGCCTTCCCGGGAACCAGGAACCAGGAACCACCTTCCCAGATGCCGGGTCTCCCTTCCTCCGTTCCTGATGACTTCAAGAATGGTTTTGACTGGAAAACCAGCGATCTTCCCAGAAAGCCCAAGTTCGTGGTGGGTGGAAAAAAATGTTCGCCAAGCTGCACACGGTTTCCCAGCCACGTCATTGTTTTCTTTTCAAAGATCTTTTCACTTTGGTCTCTCCTCTGAAATGCTGACTACTTAAGGAGTTTGAGGAGGGCTTATGGAAGGGGAATGTGATAACATTGCATTCCCTACGGATAAAAGAACATGTCTAGATTGTTTTTTTAGATTGGAATTCCTCTTCTTCCAAGCTTCCGCTAGAAACCCATTTCTGGATATTTCTCCGTTTATTTTTAACAACCATCCTTTTTGGTTCCAATTACCCAAGTTTTGAAAAAATCATTTTTATCCAGGGATCTGAAACAGAAAGGTTGGCTTTTGAGTTTGATGGAACCTCTTTACTGGACTGTATTTACGAATAACAAGCAAGTTCATTGTTGCTGGGCCTGTGTCCAAATTCCTTTCCTGTCTCGATGGGCTCTGCTTGGCCACTCGGTGCAGCTGAGGTCATCCCCAGGACTTTAAGGGTGAAGTATTACCGATTCCCATGGAAGAGAGGTACAGAGCAGGCAGATGTGGGTGTTAGGAGAAACTTCGCCTTGCCTTGAAGCCCTCTGTTAAAGTCACTTTTGGGGCCATTAATTGTATCATTTTCGGAACGAGGGTGCCGTCCATGGGGGGTATCAGGACCCAGTTCTCAAAGTTTGGAATTCCGGGTCTGATTTTCAAGTGAGTGATTTCAAGGTTGAAAAGCAAGGAGCCTCACTCGAGGAAATCTAGCATTTTGCACAGAATCTTCATTGAAAGGGAGGCCTTTTATTGCCAAGACGAAATGCCGGTGGTCAGCACCCAGATCCTGCCGGTGTTTGATTTGTTCGTTGTGGTTTTTGAAATCCTGATTTGTAGGTAAACCTGACGGGAGAAAGAAGTAACCAAGTAAACCTGTAGACCTGCAGAACTGAGTTGCATTGAAAATAAAGCTCATTTCTAAAAAGGATCTTTTGTTTACACATTTTTTAACCACGAAGTTAGTTGACTTCCAGCCCGAGTTGTTGTGAACTACACTGTGGGGAACACTGAGGATTCATTTCGGAGGCTGTCAAAAAGTCAGAAAAGAGGCAATATTTAGGTTTCCCTTTTGAGATTTTGCGTGAATAAATGTGCGGCTGGAATTGGGCCAATGTGATTTTTGACCCGGCCACTCTTGGCAGTATAGAAAGAGCTGGTGACAGCAGCGGGGTTTTGCTAGACTAGGGTCAAATCCGCTCTTACTGCTGCTTTGCCAACGTCATTCTCCTTCACTGCTTGTATAATTTATTCCCTTGTCACACCCGGGCGTGTGGTTTGTAAGTCGCCGGGGAACGTAGCGGCCAAATCGAGCTTCGCCCAGGCCTGTGTCCTTGTCAGCCAGAACAGATGTGCCGAGATCTTGCCTGGTCACTCATCAAGCCGTGTCAGTGGTGCGAGGAAACCTCGCCGCCTTATTCAGACTGGTGCTGAGGTTTCGGTGAGGAGAGGCATTCATATGTTATGGGGGTGAATTGCGCTCTGCGAAGAGAATGCTGTCATTGAGATTTTGTTTCAATAGTTGTATTTTTTTCCCCAGAGAACTGTTATCTCCTTGTTAAGCTCCCATCAGCATCGCTTCGGAGGCTCTGCTGTACCTTTTGAAAGTTGTGTCTCATGGATGTGTATCTTGAGGAAGCTTTTCAAGAACCCTCATTAACATCAAAGATTATTGACATTGGAGTTCTGGGTGCGTAGGGTTGCCCAGAATTTAAGCGCTCATGCTTCTGGGTCAGTTAGGTGCGGGTTCGAGTCCCATCTCTGCTCCTTGCTAGTGAGACCTTGGCTGCTTGCTTCCCCACTCCTTGCCTCAGTTTCCAGTCTCCAAAATGGGTCTGAGGGTCCCATCTGCCTGGGGCGATTGGAAAGTTCAGCAAGCTTAAATGTTCGGTGTGGGTGTCCTCACTGCCTGCATTTTCTCTCTCCTTGCCTACGTTTGTGCACACACACCTTTAAAGAGCAATTGTATTGGGTTTTTTTATTATTGTTTTTTTGTTTTTTTATGTTTATTTAGTTTTGAAAGAGGGAGCGCACAAGCAGGGAAAGGGCCGAGCGAGAAGGGGACAGAGGATCCCATGTGGGCTCCATGCTGACAGCAGAGAGCCTGATGCGGGGCCTGAACTCCCAGACCACAAGCTCATGACCTGAGCCGAAGTTGGACGCATGACTGATTGAGCCACCCAGGCGCCCCTCGATTGTATGGTTTAAAAAAATTAGAGGGGTGCCTGGGTGGCTCAGTCGGTTAAGTGTCTGACTTCGGCTCAGGTCATGATCTCGCGGTTCACGAGTTCAAGCTCCACATAGGGCTCTGTGCTGACAGCTCAGAGCCTGGAGCCTGCTTCCGATTCTGTGTCTCCCTCTCTCTCTGCCCCTCCCCCGCTAGTGCTCAGTCTCTCTCTCTCTCAAAAAATAAACATTAAAAAAAAGAATTAGAAACAGTTTTCCAGCATAGAAAACCTTTTCCTATCTTCCTATTGCCTTTCTAGCATTTTCCTTATATACAACGGTATACAGGCAAACCTTGGAGATATTGTGGGTTCAGTTCCAGACCACTACAGTAAAGCGAATATTGCAATAAAGCAAGTTAAGTCAAGTTTTTGGTTTCCCGATTCATATAACAGTTGTGTTTATAGACACTGTAGTCTAGTAACTGTACATTAAGCATCACATCAAAAAAAAAAAAAACCCCGTGCATTCGTAATTAAAAAACACTTGATGGCTAAAAAGCACTAACCGTCATCTAAGCTTTCAGTGAGCCATAATCTCTGATCACAGATCACCGAAACAAATCCAGTAATAATGAAAGGTTTGAAATATGGTGAGAATTAGCAAAATGTGACACAGAGACGTGAAGTGATTGGATGCTGTTGGGAAAATGGTGCCAAGAAGCTAGTTGCCACAAACCGTCAGTTTGTAGAAAACACGGTGTCAGTGAAGTGCAATGAAATGAGATACATGCCTGGATATGATGTTGTTTGATGGTGGAGAAGCCAGCTTGGGTTCTGGGTTGCCAGACAGGCTCCATGGTGCTCAGTTGTGTGTGTGTGTGTGTGTGTGTGTGTGTGTGTGTGTGTGTGTGTGTGTGTGTAAACTTTTTTAAAGTTTATTTATTTATTTTGAGAGAGAGAGAGAGAGTGAGTATGCACACGCTAACGGGAGAGGGGCAGAGAGAGAGAAAGGCAGGGAGAGAATCCCAAGCAGGCTCTGCATTGCCAGTGTGGAGCCCAACGCGGGGCTCGAACTCACAGACCGTGAGATCTTGACCTGAGCTGGAACGAAGAGTCACACGCTTAATCGACAGGCGCCCAGGAGCGCCTCCACGGTGCTCAGTTTTAATTACTGCCTGGTGTCAGTAAATCTCTCTTTGACCTTGGCCCTCTCGTACGTGCTTGGAACTTGTACTTTGTCCACTCTGACGAATGCCACTGCTATAACCGTTGTGACCTTCGCTGGCTCCCTTCACCAGTGACTCTGGAGTATCTAGGAAGGCTGCATCATCCGGTCCACTGTGGTAGCTGGAGTGGCTTTTGTTTGCTTTATTCTAAAGTTTCTTACTACCAATGCATGCTCATTGTAGATAAATTGTAATATACGGCTTTACTCGAAAGGATACAACTACCAATAATCACATTCCCGCAGAGGGCGTCACTCAAGGTACACGTCTTTCTGGCTCTTTCTCTGTGCATGCGCATTGGGTATGGGGCATCCATTTTCATGACATAAATTGTATCTTTGTGTGTTCTAGCCTGCTTTTCTCATCTGATGATACATTCCTGTATTTTTTCCTACAGTCACGGTTCTTTTATTTTTTTAATGTTTATTTTTGAGAGAGAGCGCGTGCACGTGTGCATGCACATGTGCACATGTGCGGGGGAGGGGCAGAGAGAGGGAGAGAGAGAGAGAGAGAGAATCTGAAGTGGAGTTTGTGCTGACAGCAGACAGCCCTCCTGAATCGGGCCTCGAACTCACGAACCATGAGTTCATGACCTGAGCTGAAGCCAAGACGCTTAACCGACTGAGCCACCCGGGTGCCCCTGTGTTTTTTTTCTTTTTTCAGTTACCATTCTTAATAACTGCAAAGAAGTTATTGTAATGATGTGTCGTGATTAATTTAATTCGTCCCCAGCTGATGGAAACTTGAGTTGTCTCCGGGTTTTGTCTTTCATAAATAATACTGTGATGAACAATTTGGTATATCATCCCTAATGAATTTCGGGGTCACTTTTAAATTTTTTTTTTTTTTTTTTAATTTTTTTTTCCAACGTTTTTTATTTATTTTTGGGACAGAGAGAGACAGAGCATAAACGGGGGAGGGGCAGAGAGAGAGGGAGACACAGAATCGGAAACAGGCTCCAGGCTCCGAGCCATCAGCCCAGAGCCTGACGCGGGGCTCGAACTCACGGACCGCGAGATCGTGACCTGGCTGAAGTCGGACGCTTAACCGGCTGTGCCACCCAGGCGCCCCTAAATTTTTTTTTTTTAAACGTTTTATTTATTTTTGAGACAGAGAGAGACAGAGCATGAATGGGGGAGGGGCAGAGAGAGAGGGAGACACAGAATCAGAAGCAGGCTCCAGGCTCTGAGCCATCAGCCCCGAGCCCGACGCGGGGCTCGAACTCACGGAGTGTGAGATCGTGACCTGAGCTGAAGTCGGACGCTTAACCGACTGAGCCACCCAGGCGCCCCTCGGGGTCACTTTTTAAAAGAGATCCACCTTGGGGCGCCTGGGTGGCTCAGTTGGTTAAGCATCTGATTCAGCTCAGGTTGTGACCTCACAGTTTGTGAGTTCGAGCCCCACATCGGACTCACTGCTGTCAGCACAGAGCCTGCTTTGGCTCCTCTGCTGACCTCTCTCTCTGCCCCTCCCCTGCCCACACACACACTCTCTCTCTCTCAGGAAAATAAATAAAACCTTTAAAAAAAGGTAAAAGAAAAAGAGATCATCTTGACAGCTTTGAGCTGAGAACTCCAAAGAAAAACGAATCTTGGATAATTTGTGTCTTTGTTTATTCATTTGTTCATACTGAGCATAGCGTCTGTTCCTATGTACAAGAACTGGGTTCTAGATCCCCATCAGCTTTGGCCGGGAGTGATCTCCAGCTACTTGTCTGTTTAACCTGTTAATAAGGACGAGGTTTTCAGGCACCACCCAGATAACTGTTTCTTTGTGAAAGCTACTGTGGTTGACATCACACCGGTTGGCTGTCTACCCTGATCCTGAGGGTTAAGGACCTTAACCACCATCTGAGTAATAAAGGCCCACTACTGCTTGCCCTGGAGCATGTTGCATGGAGTCACGGCCAAGGTGAGGAGCTGCACGTTGAGATTGAAAACAAGGCCACCATTTGCAGCCCCTGCCCTTTGAGGTGCATGGTGGAAACCCCCTTCTGCTCCTTGTTCCATCCCCTCCGTCTCGGAGAAGTGGAACGTGTCCCTCGTTTGGTGGGTTTCTCGTTGCACTTCAGGTCCCGCTGTTCTAGAGCAGAGGTCAGGAGCTATGGTTCCCAGGCAGAGCCTGGCTAGCCACCTGTTTTTTGTAAATAAAGTTTTATTTTCACCCAGCCACTGCCCTCCGAATAGGTATCGTCTAAGGCTGCTTTAGCTGCTCTCTTGCTACAATGGCAGAGATGTGACGGAGACCATCTGCCCCGCAGACCTGAAAATACTGTCTTTCTGGCCCACTCACGTGCCACATTTGCTGACCCTTGAGCTAGGGGATGATAGAGAATCTCAAGGTGCCCTTCCCCTTCCCCACCCCCGCCCCCACGGCCCTCGGGTGGAGTCATCTGCACACCTTGTGGTCTCGGTTTTCATAAACACATTTGCAAATATGTTTTTCGAATTTGCTGAAAATCAAGCCAGCCATTTTCAAGAGCTGTGCTTAATAGAGCAAAATGGAATGTTATTCCTCTTGATAGTTCGGGGAGAGATGGCTCCTGGGCTCCCTGTGAATTCTCCCGAGCCGGAGCTCTTTCCGTGCAGCCTTGCAACGTGATAATGAGATCGGCTCTCCTCTGAAGTGGTTAGATTTGAAAAGCCAGCGAGGCTGTCATTAGTGAGGCATTTTCGTTTCATTTCAACCATTTCATTATCTCCTTCTTAACCAAATTTGTGTTTATGAAATATTTGACAAACCTCCCGATGTTTTCCCGTGTTGATGAAAGACGTGTGCTGTTTGCGTATAGAGCAGAAGGCACGGTATTTAAAATTTTTTTTTAACGTTTGCTTACTTTTGGGACACAGAGCAGGAGAGAGTGCGCACGGGGGGAGGTGCAGAGAGAGAGAGAGAGAGACAGACTCTGAAGCAGGCTTCAGGCTCTGAGCTGTCAGCAGAGAGCCTGGCTCAGTGCCCGAACTCAGGAACCGAACTGTGACATCATGACCTGACCGAAGTCGGGCGCTTAACCGACTGGGTCACCTACACGCCCCAGCATGTTATTTTGTTAAAGAAAGATGTAAATTCTACTCAGGGGCTTGTTTTCATTATTCCCTTGATTTGCATTATTCCACAGAGAAAAGCACTTGACTCTCTTCGAGCCCCTCTCTAGTACTCGAGAGTTGCTAGAAATGAGAGTTTGGTAATAGTGAGCATTCCTCATGAGAAATTGGGCAAAAGGGGTCTAGAACTAGTGAGAAATTCAAAGTCCACATTTTTCATTTAGAAAATGGCAAGAACCACTTCAGTGTCTGTCTCTGTAGTTTTCTGTGTACCTGTGGGTTGTTTTGGATGAGACTGGGGGTCAACAGACTGCCGCCCACATCTGGTTCACCCCCTGACTGCATGGCCCGCCAGACGGAATGGTTTTTACATTTTTTAATGGTCAGTAAAGGATTGAGAAGAAAATGAAAGGAAATTGTGCGTTCTTTGTCCATAAATAAAGTTTTATCGGAACACTGCCACGCCCATTCATTTATGTATCATCAGTGGCTGCTTTTGGGACAATGAGTCCTTGCAACAGAGACCATCTGGCCTGTAAAACTGAATATATTTACTGTCTGACTCTATAGAAAGGTTTGCTGACTCCCTAGACTAGACAGTGTATGTATTTTTAACGTTTGTTTATTTGGTTTGTGAGAGAGAAAAGGAGGGACGGGCAGAGAGAGAGGGAGAGAGAGAATCTTAAGCAGGTTCCTCACTGTCAGCACAGAGACCAATAGGCTCGAACTCATGAACCGTGAGATCATGACCTGAGCCAAAATCAAGAGTCAGATGCTTAACTGACTGAACCACACATGTGCCCCTAGACAGTACTTTTTTTTTTTTTTTTTTTTTAAGACATCTTATGGGTGGTTCCTGTTGGCCTGTGTTTGGTTCACATTAATCGTTGTGGCCGTTCGTGGTAAATGTGGGCCACAGAGTGTGGAGTATGCTGGGGGAGTTGTAGAAGTTATTTTAAGGGGAATAAAGCTTTAGTGCATTTAATTAGAGTTTACTGTGAATCAGGGGATAAAGTGGAAAAGACAGTTACGTTAGAAAGCAAGATGGAGGTCTGGGCCAGACCCAGGCTCTGTCCCTTCCAGAGTGTGATGGGGGGCAGTGCATTGGCATCTTTGTACCCCCATGTCCTCATCTGTGATATGGGGACAGTGAGGGAGAGAGCTATGACACATACCTATAACGTGCCTCACGTGCAGCAGGCACTCAGTAAGCGGTGTTATTTTCGTTGCTGTCATTACTTTTTTTTAAACCTTTTTAAAATTTTTAATTTTAGAGATCAAGCATGAGCAGGTGAGAGGGGCGGGGGGGGGGGGTGGGGTGCGGGGAGAGAATCCCAAGCAGGCTCCACGCTTATCAGTGCAGAGCCCGACGTGGGGCTCGATCCCACGACCCTGGGATCGTGACCTGAGCCAAAATCGAGAGTTGGACACTCAACCAACTGAGCCACCCAGGCGCCCCTGTCATTAGTTCTATGAAAAGATCTCAGGCCACCTGGGTGGCTCAGTTGGTTGAGTGCCGGACTTCGGCTCAGGTCGTGATCTTGCGGTCGGTGGGTTCGAGCCTTGCGTTGAGCTTTGGGCTGACAGCTCAGGGGCTGGAGCCCTGCTTCGGATTCTGTGTCTCCCTCTGTCTCTGCCCCTCCCCCCGCCCTCCCACTCTGTCGCTCTCTGTCTCCCAAAATAAGAAATTTAAAAAACAAAATTTTTTAAAGACCTTGATGGGGTTTTGTGAAGCCTAAATGAGGTAGTACTGTAGTCACAGACTGGGCGGCTTAAACAACCGACGGTTCCGGGGGCTGGCAGTCCCAGGTCAGGGTGCCAGCATGGTTGGCTCCTGGTGAGATCTTTCTCCTTGGCTTGCAAATGGTGGCCTTCTTGTGGTGTGCTCACACGGCCTGTCTTCTGTGCACACGCGTGTGCATCTCTCTTCCGACACGGACACCAGCCGTACTGGATCAGGGGCCCACCCTTATGACCTCAGTTAACCTGAGTTACCCCTCTCAAGGCCTTATCCCCACAGGTAGGGTTAACCCTCACTTGGGGAGTTAAAGCTTTCACGTGAATTTTGAGAGGGTAGAGCTCAGTCCACAATAGATGGTCAAAGGTCTGCCCTGTAGTAGAGGTTCAGGAGCAGTTAAGTCCATGTGTTTGGCTAATAGTGTGCTTCGAGGCATTAAAAACTTCAGAGAACTCTCCGTGGTCCGGGAAAGCTGACCCTAACAACTGGTGCAGACGGACTTTGTTTCCTGATGTTCCGTAGTGAAGTATTTGCATGTGAGTGGGATGGTGGCTTTGACCTCAGCATCTCAGACTTTGATGTCCCATGAATCCCCTAGGGGTCTTGGCAAAGTGTGCATTTGGCATAGCAGACGGGGGTGGGAGGGGTGGGGGGGGGGTGCACGGGCCGAGGTTCCTCATTTCACCCAACTCCCAGGTGATGCCCGTACCGCTGGTCCCCGGACCACGCTTTGAGGCAATGATGCTGTGCGGTAGCCACTGGCCACACGTGGCTATTTCAGTGTCCATCTCAAATGAACTAAAATTAAAAACCCGACTGCTGAGTCAAATGAGTAGCTACGTTTCAAGTGTGTTTCGTTGCAGAAACCTCGAATGGGGCAGCCGCGTCTAAAAGAGAGAGTGGTAAGCTTTCTTCATCCGGGGCCTTGTAGGAGTTGCCCTCGTGGCAACTATAAGATGTGTGGTCTTCTAGCTCTGGAGGTCAGAAGCCCACAATGGGTCTCGCTGGGCCAGAATCAAGGTGTTGGCAGAGCTGGGTTCTTCTGGCAGCTCTCGAGGAGAATCTGTTTCCTTGCCTTGCCTGTAGCTTCTAGAAGTTGTCCACCTTCTTGGTCCGTGGCCCCGTCCTCCCTCCACCTTCCAAGCCAGCAGTGGCTGCTCTGGTCTTTGTCAAGATGCCATCTTTCTCTGATTCTGCTTTTTTCTTCCCCATTTAAGGACGCTTGTAATTACGTTGCCCCCCCCCCCCCGGGATTATCCAGAATAATCTCCTTAAGGTCAGCCAATTAGCACCCTTACTTCCATCTGCAACCTTAATTCTCTCTTACCATGTATCACAATTTGTTTACAGGTTCCAAGTACTGTATTACGGCCCGGATCTCGTTGGGGGTGGGGTGATGTTATCAGGCCTAACACTGGGCCAGACGGTAAATACTTCTGGCTTTGCAGGACCACACAGTCTCTTCCTCAACTGTGCAACCCAGCCTTTGCAGTGTGAAAACAGCCAGAGACAGCACACATACAAACAGGCCTGGCTGTGTGACTTCTTTTTTCGTCTTTAACTTTCTTCTGGAAAATTATAAACACACAAAAAGGGAGACTGGTGCTTGATTTCACATGTACCCATCAGGCAGTGGTTTTTATTTTATTTTTTTAACACTTTTTTTTAAGTTGACTTATTTGTTTTGAGAGAGAGAGAGAGAGAACACGAGTGGGGGAGGGGCTGAGAGAGGGAGACAGAGGATTGGAAGGGGGTTTTTGCTGACAGTAGATAGCCCAATGCAGGGCTCAAACCCATGCCGTGAGATCATGACCTGAGCTGAAGTCGGACGCTTAACCCACTGAGCCACCCAGGTGCCCCAGGCCGTGGTTTTTATTTATTTATTTTTTCTAATTTAGTTTTTTTAATGTTTATTTTTGAGAGAGAGAGAGAGAGAGAGAGAGAGAGAGAGAGAGAGGGAGAACGAGTGGGGAAGGGGCAGAGAGATAGGGAATCCAAAGCAGGCTCCAGTCTCCAAGCTGTTAGCACAGAGCCTGACATGGAGCTCGAACTCACGAACCATGAAATCATGACCTGAACCAAAGGTGGATGCTTAACCCACTGAGCCACCCAGGTGCCCCAGGCCGTGATTTTTAAATCTTATTTTATATTTTGCTGTACTTGACTGTCTGAACCAAAGATCTGTTACTCTTGTAATCAGGAAAGAAGAAAAAACTCACAAAGATGTAAACATCAGAGCATCTAGGAAGGGTGAGGAAAGCCACCACCACGTTTCGAGGTTAAAAAGGAAAGAGGCACAAATGGAGCTGATGGACCGAACTTTTGTCCTTTCCGTACTTCTCTTCCGTGAGCCTGAGAATTAGGCGAGCTTGGGGCGTTCTTAGGGTAAGAGGCAGGCCCAGTTACCTGGGCTGTTGGTCAGACCCTTTTCAAATAGGACATCTGCTTGCTCATGCCTCCAGAAGTCTCCTTGTGAAACTTAGTACTAAGTGAGGTAAGGGAATTGCATGCAAGCGGTTAGGTGCAATCATCCAGTTCTGAAAGATTCACTTTAAGACAAATGAACCATGTAGTTGCCAGAATGATGCAGGGAGGGAGCCCCGGCCATTGGGGAGGGGGGAGCGGCGCAGCTGGGGCACAGATGGTTCCCTGGCTTTGCCCCTTTGCGTCCAAATTTTCTGTGGTGTGAAGTTGTGTGAGATGTGCATGGAGCGGACCTGGCATGCGGTGTCCGTGGTGTGGTTCGTGTGTCAGAGGCGGGGGTGGGGTTCTTTCCTAAGCTGCACCGTATCTCTCACTGCATGAACAGAAGAAGTTCAGAGCCCTTCCGCCAGGCCTTCTTAGGCATCACCGCAATGCTTTGGCACAACGAGGGGTGTCCAAAGGATCGCCGTCATCCGTTTTTCCCGATGAGGAAATTGAAGGCCTATCCAGGGAAGTGACTTGCCCAAGGTCTCCCGGTGTCCTCGGCAGAGCTGACATGAAGCCTCATCCCCTGGCCCTTCTCCTGTGCTGCTGCACTGCTCCCCCCGCCCCCGGCCGCCCCCAAACACCTTTATTTGGGTTCATTCCACCTGCTCACTGACATGGATCTCAGGCCACCCTTATCCGTAAGACGTGTCCGGAGGCCCGGGGCACCCGAGCCAACCCCGGATTCGGAACTTGCACTTTCCAGCAGCGTGTCCTATACGTGACATGATACCCCGAGGTATCTGGGCTGGCAGTGCTCCCTCATCAAAAAGTAACACTTCTGTAGCCAGACTTCGTAACATTCACACAGAGCTGGACAGACAAAGGTGGAACGGCCTCAGACGGCCTTTGTCAACCACACGGGCCTGGCGCAAACTTAAAGAAATTCTTTGGGCTTTTCGAGCTATGGGGTTTGGGAACGGCAGGGAGGGGATCGTGGGCCTGCGCTCCGAGTCGTTCCCTTGTCCCTCACGTGCCAGTGATGTTGGGGAGAGGTCATTGTTCCTGTTTGTGCCTCAGTTTCTCCGTCTGTGACAGCGATGGCTCAGGACCCGGTCTCGTCAGGACTTGACACTCCTCTCTGTATGTATAGCCTGCAGTATTTGTAGGGCGTGTTTTCTAGAGCATCACATTGCTTTCTGGGTTGAGGCACAACACTGTGCCTTTGTTTCTGAGACATTCCATTGGCCGGTTTGGGCCTTTGACTGTGGCTCCTGTCTGCTCCTGGTTGCTTTCTGACATCAGTCCCTTGGCCCTTGTCTGCTCCTTGGGGAAGTGGCTTGCAGCTGATTTGGTTCATGCGTTTCTCTGCCAGTCTGGGACCCCTGAGCTTTAGGCTGCAGTCGTAATCCTGTCTAAAATCCAGTCATGTGACTTTAGCCAGGTCACTCCTCTGAGAAGCAAGGGCCAGGCCACCTGGTTGGATAGCTAGGTGACCAGTGTGCAGGAGTGGAGAAAACCCACTTAGGGACGGTGAGGAATAAGGCTGGTCGGGAAGATGGGCCGTTTATGTGTGCCACATTGTAGCATGTGATGTGTGTGCCGGTGAGGGGGCATGGCTCACAAGGCCAAGGGTTTACGTGAGCCAAGGTCCCTGAGTTTTTAGAGCAGGGGGCAAGAAGATCCAAACTGTCTGTCGGCAAGACCATCTGGAACAGAAAAAGCTACAATAAATTGACTTTATCCTGCAATTCCTTTACTGAGGTAGAAAGGGTGATCTGATCTTATTTCTGGAGATGCTTAAAGAAAATGTTTATCAAAATCATTCACTAGAGCATTAGAACAGTTACTGATCTTATTTCGTTGCCTCACCAGAGTAACTGAGAGAATATGAAACCATAATATATTCTCTATATTTTGCACGTATAATATTTACATATGTATGCGTATGTAATACATAAGAGCCTCTAATCTAACAAGTGATTTAGACCACCTGACCAAGCGAGGAGATTATTTGAACATTTCAGAAACACAATTTTGGCAAGTTTTTGGAGGTCTTTTTTTAAAAAAAGAAAAGGCAAGGGGTGCCTGGGTGGCTCAGGCAAGGGACGACTTCAGCTCAGGTCATGATCTCGTGGTTCGTGGGTTCGAGCCCCACGTCAGGCTCTGTGCTGACAGCTCAGAACCTGTAGCCTGCCTCAGATTCTGTCTCCGTCTCTCTCTGCCCTTCCCCTGCTCGCGCGTGCTCTCTCTTTCTCTCTCAAATATAAACATTAAATTTTTTTAATTAAAAAAAAAGGCGAGAATAATTTTATGACTGTAAGCCAAAAGCAGACAAAATCAGGTTTACAGTTTCACAAGCGTATTTACCTGGTCTGCCTTCCAAAGAATTAAAGGTGAATGAAAGGGATCCGTAGGAGTGTTCCCGCAGCTACTAGAAAAAAGCATGGGCAGTAGTGGAAAAGTGGAATCAAAAGAGAGGCAGATTGATCCTTTATTTTCTTCATGCCTAAGTGTATGTGTTAAGACTATGTGCTCTGTGTTGTTTTTATGTATGATTATTTGTTACCCTGTACTTAGCTGAAGGTCAGCGTAATAAAGAAGGTAATTAAAGCTTAAAAGAAAATAAGCTGCCTGGACGTGTGTGTGCAGCAGGTCAGAGGAGAGAACTGTCAGCAGGCAAGAAGAATGAGACAGGGCACGGGTTCAGGAGAGGACAGAAACACAGGAGACACACGGCCAAAGACCAACACCAGGCGGGAGGGGCCGAGGAGTTAAGTAGCAATGAGGGCCGGAGAGCATGCTTCCGCATCAGAAAGATTCCATCTGGAATCCCAGCTGCACTGTTGGTGACGTGGCTGTGTGTGAGTCTCCTCCCTATTTAATTTTTTTCCTAACGTTTATCTATTTTTGAGAAAGAGAGAGAGAGAGACACACACACAGAGCTCAAGTGGGGGAGGGGCAGAGAGGGCGACCCAGAATCCGAAACAGGCTCCAGGCTCTGACCTGCCAGCACAGAGCCCGATGAGGGGCTTGAACCCACGAACCGTGAGATCGTGACCTGAGCTGAAGCCGGACACTCAACCGACTGAGCCACCCAGGCACCCCTCTCCTCTCTGTTTAAGCTCAGGATCTTCCTCATGTGTCACTTGAGGGTTACATTAGCAACCCTGTCTCTCTTAGCTAGTGCTGAGTAACAAATGACCCCAGTACTAAGTGGCTTAAAAACCTCTACTATTAGGAGTCACAGTTCTTTGGGCAGGAAATTGGCTGGGGCGCAGTGGAGCCAGCTCTGAGCCCCAAGAGGTTCTCAGCTCACTTGCCTGGCACCTCACCTGAGTTGTCCCAGCCTGTTGGGGTTAGGCATATGGGGCTTGGTGTTCTCTGTCACCGGGAACCTTGTTCTCCTTCACAGAGGCCTTGGGTCACTAGCTCTTGCCAAAGTGCCTTTTAGCGCAGCCACTAGATTGTGACATGGCAGCTCTATGCCCCCAGGACTGCACAGGTGGATGCTGCCTCTCTCTTAGTTTCCTTTTCATGGCTGAATAATATTCCAGTGTGTGGATATACATCTCATTTATCTGTTCACCAGCTGGTGGACATTTGGTGTTTGTACCTTGTACCTGTTAATAGTCCTGCTGTGGACGTTTACCTGTATAAGTCTGAGTGTAGGTTTTCAGTGTTCTTGGGGAGATTGATAGGAGTGGATTTGCTGGGTTGGGTGGTAACTGCCAGGCCTTCTTAAAGCTTTAACCTACACCGGGCAGAGCATGGTTCCACTGCATTCTCTAGAGCGAATTGTAGCACCCCTCCCCCCACTGCCATCAAGCGTCAAGAGGGGGAACTGACACAGGGGCCTGACTGTCCGGAGGGGTTCATCTGGGTCCTCATGGAAAGCCCTCAGTGTGGAACCTGACATGTAGCAGGGACTCAACAAATGTCATTCTCTTTATTACTAAGAAGAATTCAAAACTGGGGCAGTGGGCAAAATGCACACTGTTAGGATTTAGATGGACATCCGTCAGGAGGCCTGATGGCAAATCCACGTTCAGGATTTTGGAGATTACGGGCACGCTTCTGATTAGCTGTGTCCGAGTCAGAAGATGATGGCTGGAGGCTACTAGAGGTCAGAATAACCCCAGCACTGGATGAGAGGACGAGGACACACCACATCTTCATTCTAGAAAATGGGGAACTTTGGGCACAAATGTCATAAGAAAAATCACCTGGCATTCTGCCTGTCAGAGATAACGGCTGTAAATATTTTGGCTTCTTTCGTTCCAGTATTTTTTCTGTGCATCATGTCCAAGAAGCATACATGTTTTTATAAAACCAAACTGATGATCGCAATATATATAGTTCATATATTGCATTTTAACATTTAATATGAAATCGGGAGCATCCCATGTTGTTCAGCACTGATTTCAGTGCCTAGATTATCTGTCATCGGTCTATATATCTTTTTATTTATTTTGAAAGTGTCACGTACAGCGTGGTGAATTTCTACACGTTGCGTATACCATAAAACAAGACCACTACCCAGGTGGAGTTAGAGGATCTGGTGGTCCCTTTCTGTCCGTAACCTTCCCAGTTGCACGAATCGACCCCTGATTTGTTTACATACTTTGCTTTTACTGAACACTGGGGTTGCTTCTAATTGTTTACCCGTACACATGATGCTGCCGTCTACTTCCCCATATGTACACGTTTGTCTACACCTGATTGCTTTCTTTGGATACATTTTGCAAGTTGTGAAATACTGGGTCAGAGGGTATGAACATTTGGAATTGCTGTCCAACATCTTTCGTAGTGTTCCTATCCGCAGTGGCTTTGCCCTCCCGGGTGCACCTGCTGCTCCGCTCAGACCATACAATTACGGTGTTGTATTACTGGGCCCCCAACCTGTTTCCTGCGCTTGGCTTCAAAACTAGATCCTCCAGAGCAGGCTCTGTGCCTGCATCCCCCTACTTGGACCCACGGTGAAATTATTTGTGTTCTCTTGTCTGTCTTTGAAGCCCTTGCTAAGAGCAGTGACCTTTCAGGGGACTATTCAAAACCAATTGAAATCGGTTTCACTTTTAGAATAAGCAGGACTTGCCGCAAAGCCAAGCAGAACTCTGAAGCCCATCTCCGAGATCACTGATAGGGTTGAAGGAGCTAATAGAGGACAGCGTTTTTTAAAAATTCCCGCCAGATGTTAAATTCAGAGCGAACAAAGGGGTCCGAGTAGGGTGGTGGTTTACTCACATTTTTCCTATTATTCATCGAAGGCCTCACATAACCTTATTGGGGTAAGTCCAAGAACTTTAAATTGTGCAGCTCCCAGGGGCGTAGGTGTCTAAAGGGGGTACAGCCTCCTTTCACTTCAGAAATGAGTCTGCTGGGCGAGCCCCTGCTGTCATTACTTGCCACCATGTGCTGTTGCTGTGGAAGATTGGTCCTAAGTAGTTGTGTGAACTGGCCTGCTCGCAGCTCCCTTCTGTGATGCCCTTGCTTATGCGGCTTGGGCCTACAGTGAAACGAGCCCACTCCCTTTACCTCCAAGCTTGGCTGAGGACGCTCTACGCTCAGGCTCCTAAAACTACCTTCCTGCCACTTCCCATGGCAAGGGCAAGTCATGGGCTCGGAGCCTCTTGCCCTTTGGGGAGCCACCTCACTAGGAGGTAAGGCAGCCTTTTCAGGGGCATTACAAGCACAAAATATCTTGTCTTCTCAGGACAGTGGGGTGGATGTCCTCTGAACCTAATTTAAAGGACACATTGCTGAAGAAGAACCACTACAGCAAGGGATTTACCCTGAGCCCTGCCTTTGTGTAACTGATAGGAGCCATTTCAAGTGTCTCTTCCTTGAAGCAGAAAGTCTTGCTAGGTGAACTGCAGTATCTATCTTGGACCTAAGGGAAGCTAACGTTTTCAAGACTACCATTGAGTGGTGATCTGATTTAATTTTACTACTACATATATGTTAAATGTGGAATAAAACTATATATATATATATAACTAAACTAAAACTATGCAGGTAACTATATACATATATATGTATATATATATACGTATATATATGTATATATATACGTATATATATATGTATATATATGTATATATATATGTATATATATACGTATATATATATGTATATATGTATATAGTTATCTGCATGAATAGGTGCATCCTAATGTGTATATAGTATTATACTTAATATTTCATTAAATATTTATGGAGCCCCACTGTGTCCCCCATCTATGGAACTGAACAGTTAATACCTCTGTCTGGGTGTGTGTATACGGCTGTCATGTATTGGTGACATGTTCATTCACTTATTTCAAAAATATGTAATAGGCATTGTTCTAATGGGGACACTGAGTGGAGTCAGTGCCCTTACAGAACTCAGTCATCTTAATGTTGCTTCTTAGTTTTAAAAAGGGCAGGTAAGTTGAGTGTTTTCCAAATTTTTTCTTAAATGACCTGGCCCACGCAAAACAAATTGCTTATGTCTATGTGATCCTTGATTAAAAAAATAAATAAGAGACTGTACATCTGAGTTAGAAATTAAAAGAAAGGCAGGACCAGAATATGCTTGGGGGAGAGCTTGTTTATTTTGCTTATCTGAAGTTGAGATAAAGAGTATCTCCAAATGGGCTGGTTTCCAACCTGGACCATGTACACAAAGCACCTCATTCTAGGAGGGAGAGTGAGTAAATTAAAAAGAAGTTTTTTGCCCATGTTTATTTTCTCCTGCAAGTGTGATGTAAAACTTCTCACATGTGCAGAAGGAAGCAGACACAACCACGTGCAGAAACAGCCGTTTTTGCAAAAACGCTTCCCAGAAGCATGACAAATGCAAGACTCACAGGTGTAGCACAGATCCAAGGCACGTGTGTGGTTCTCATCAGCTGCCTCGCTCCTGTTTTAAATCTAGGTCTTCCTGTAACAACAAAAAAATTTATTTCTCCTGAGGCTGCGGCTAATAATCCACTCAGCCTGCCTTTTCACCCCTTCTCATAACAGTATTTCTAACAGGGCTTCCAGAGAGCGAGCGAGCGCTGGAGCTAGCAGAGAGCAGTGAAGAAAAAAAAAAAAAAAAAAAAAAAAAAAAGGCAGTAAAGTGGAGATGGGAAAGAGACTCCCTAGACTTGACGTTTAATTCTGGGTTTGACCTGTAACTCTGGGTGACCTTGGGCCTCAATTTCTTCCTTTGTGAAATGTATTGTTCAGAGAATGAGGGTTTCATTTTTTCCAGCATCTCCACGCAAAGCAGGGTGGGTCTTTTAAACCAGTGGTTCTCAACAGGGGACGTTCTGCCCGCCAGGGGACCTCTGGCGATGACTGGACATTTTTGGTTGACCTGACTGGAGGAGAGAGTGCTCCTGGCGTTTAGTAGGTAGAAACCCAGGATGCTGAATATCTTAAAATGCACAGGACGGCCCCTACAACAGTGAGCCGGCCGCAAATGTCACTGGTGCCCAGGATGAGAAACCCTGGCGTTGACACACGTTTGCAACGTTGGGGGTCGGTGGGCTCAATGGGCTGGCTTTGGGGCTTTCTAGCTGGAGTGAGGGCTCTCCCGAGAGGCGCTTCGCTGTCTCATGTGTCGGTGATCCCAGCACGCGAAGCACTGCAGACCCCCGCCCTCTGGAGGGGTGGGGGCATCCCTCTGCTCCTCTAAAGATGACCCTTCCGCGCGCATTATCACAACGTGGACTTGGCTCCCTCGCCTCCAGGAACGGCGATCGAGGGACTGGGGACCCCAGGCTCGGAAAACTTGTCAACTTCTCCCGCCCGCGACTCCCGTCACCTCCTTCGGTACGGGGAAGGCTTTTCTCCCCAAGGAAGAGTCCTTCCGCCGCCAACCCTGAGGCGGCCGACCGGAGTGCCCAGGTTCAAGGACTCGGCGCGCACCGCCCGTTTCCGTCGGAAACCTCAGCTCCCCAGGGCCCAGCCGGGGGCGGGGCCTCCAAGCGGCGGCCGTTGCCCCGCCCAACCGCCTCCCAACGGCTACCTCCGGCGGGCGGTGGGCGGGGCGGGGCGGCGGACCAGTACGCCTGCGCGCGCATGCGTGGGGGTGCGGGGCGGGGCTCGCGCGCGGCCCCGCCCAGACCCGGCGTCTCTGCCCGCCCTATCTCCCAACCTCCTCAGCGTGGCGCCGACGCTGCGTGCGGCGCGGGTTACCCAGAGTGCTCCGCGCAGGGGCAGCTCACTGGAGTTTGGTTCTCGAGGCGGCGGCAGCAGCGGCGGCGGCTCCGGTGGCTCCTCCTCCTCCTCTGGTGGCGGTGGCGGTGGCGCCCCGGGCCCGAGCCCCGGCTCCCCTCTCCGCCACCCCGCGTGCCCCCTCCTTCCCCGGCACCGCGGGGAACATGAGGCTCCGCTCCCGGAGGCCGGCGAGTGAGTGACCCCCGTCCCCCGCCTCAGCCCGCCCGCCCGCTGGCCCGGCCGCTCCCCCCCGCCTCGCCCAGGCAATGACAGCGGCTCCGGCGTCTCCGCAGCAGATCAGGGACCGGCTGCTGCAGGCCATCGACCCCCAGAGCAACGTAAGAACCCGCTGCGCGGGCCGGGACGGAGGCCGCGTGGGCCCGGGACCCTCCCCCTCCCCAAAGCCCCTCGCCCGCCGGGCTCCGGGGAACCCGCCCGACGCCCACCTGCCCCCGAGGGCCGCTGCCATCCCGGTCTCTCGCCCCACGGGCCCGAGTCGGGGGCAGGTCAGGCAGTCTGGCGGCGCTGGGTACGTGAGGCCGAGGCTTCCGTGCGGCCTGGGCGGAGGGAGCAGAAGGGAACTGAGGCCAGAGCTTTGCCTTTTCTTCCGCTCCAGATGTATGACCCTTACTGCTCCTTACGAAGCTCACCCGCCTTGCCCTTCCCCGGGGACCCGCGACCCCCGGGAAGTCTTCCCGGCGGGGGGGAGGGGAGGGAGAAAGGCTGTGGAGCAACTGGTGTCCGGGGTATGACTCGGGCGCCTGTGCCGCCTGTGTCTCGGCCTTCTGGGTGATCAGGAAAGTCCTCCTTTCCTCTTCTCCCGGCTGGAAGCATCTTCCTGGCTTCAGAGGGACCCCCCCCTCCCCGCCCCCAGCCTACTTTGCCCTTAGCCGGGTGCCCAGGGCGCGTGGAGAGTCCCCCCTTGGTTCTGCGAGTGGACATGCCTTTGCCGAGTCCCTCCTGGGATCGCTGCCGACGGTAGATGATCGTGGGGAGGGTGGGATCCTTCCTGTTGCCTTTCTAGGCCTAAATGCCCATTGCGTCTTCTGACCAAGCCAGAGCCCCGCTTTTTGGTGTGAATTAGAGGTGGTGATTTTCTTTCCTGTTCTTCAAGAACGCTCCTTCGGCTATTACTTCCCCCCACCTGAGGGTTCCGGCTTGGTGGCTTGTCACTTAGAGGGTCAGGGTCAACCCCAGGGTGTTGCTTTCTTAGATGGTCCTCCACCGAGGCTACTGTTTGCAGAGGGATCTTCTCTGCCCCTCTTCGCGTGTGTAGGGGAAGACTCGTAGTGTCTCCCCTCATGTTTTCTCAAAGGGATTGTTGGCAGTAGGGGTCATTTTCTCCTGTGGCAGGAGCAGGTTGAGCAGTAGGAAGATGTTGTGGCAGGTATGAGATGAGCCCCTGCATTTGCTGGGAGACCAGGAAGTGGCCATTGAGATCACTTTTTAATATGCTGGAGATCCAAGGAAAAAATCTTTTTGTCTTGGGCCAGGTAACTCCGGTTTCTCTCACTGTAGGGTTTTTGTTTTTCCTTTACATTGGTTTGACTAATTACTCTTAGGACTGTGCTTTAGCCTGGTATTTTTGGAATAATTCACATTGGCTTGTATAATTTTGGTAGAAATTGAGGAGTTATGGTGTCTGTAAGTCTCTGGTTTTTGTATCATAAGTAATCCTCTTGTCCCTAGTCTTCAGGCCCCATTAAGATCGACTTGTGGTAATTGTCTTCAACAAATGTTGTATACATTTTTGTTATGACTTTGGGGGTGGAGTAGGCACAAGCTATATAAAACCTTCCAGAATATTTTGCAGTAACTGGAGCCGCTGCAGTTCCTAAGACTGAAATATTAGAGAATAAAACAAATGACATGAAAAATGAAAGCTTGGTGACTTTTGCATCTTTTGTCCAGAGTGTAATTTCTTGAATTCCACGTGCCTGTTTGCCTTCGGGGAATCTGAGAGGTTGCTGAGATATTAGCACTGATCCTTAATGCCACCTAGGAGAGCTTTGGGATCAGGAGGCGCTTTGACAGGCGGTCATGATATGTTGTAGATTAGGTAGGGCAGTGACCTCAGAGGTTCCAGTATTGTGTAAGGCTGTAATCTAAAGGGTTCTTAGGGGGAGAGGAGAGGAGGGCAACGAGGAAGGGGGGTTAGCCAGAAGCGGGAGAAGGAAACAAATCTCATTTTTGTTGTATTTTAGTGTGTACAGTGGTGTTCATTCATAGGAGCCCCTGGTTGCTGTAATGGCATGGGGTTCACATGTTATATGGCTTGTCGGGGGGGGGACTTTAGTGATGGGTGTGCATAGAGTCCTGCTAAATGTGAGCGTGGTGGATGGAATTGGGAAACTGTCTCTGGATACGAGTGATGAGGAAAGTGCCTCCTTTAAATGCTGCCATTGCCAGTGACCATCTGTGAGCATTGTTAGAACCTTTTGACAGGAGCGTGGCTTGAAGCAAACCCCATATAGAAACTGGAGCCGTGGCAGAATAGGTTGCCGACAGAGGTGGTGCGACCATAATTCTGCAGTTTCTCTGGATTGACCTGGGCTCAGGTGAGTGTGAGGTAGCTCCAAGAAGGCAGTGCCGGCACCCAGCAGCTTTTCTCTAACTTGACCAATTATGAACTCTACTTTGGGATAGTTAGTTGACACATATTTAAGATGCTCATGGAAAAAAAATGGGGACAGTGTTGAAGAGCCAACACTAAAATTAAACCTCTTCTGAGAGAAGCGACAGGGAATTGTGTCATGTAATGCTTACCTCTATGGACATGCAATTATGGTTAACAAACTTAGCTTTTGCTTGAAAAATCAATGTCAGGGCAGCTGACCTAATATCCACAAGTAGCTGAGAAGTTAGGGAAATAACAAAGTAACATTTACCGACCATCTCCTTGACAAAGGAGTTCTTAAGGGGAAAGTTGTCTGTATGTTTTCAGTTCCAGTCTCTGGAGTATTTGAATTTCTGCAACAGCAGACTCTGAGTTAATAATTTCTGCCAACTCAGTAATAAAGTAAATCCTCTACACTTCTTTTCAAAAAGCGACTAACAGTTTTTCGGAACGATCTAAGCCTTACTCTCCTTGTGGTGTATGTAGCCAGGGTGTTGAAAATCTCTGAAGCGCAGTGTGCGCGTTTCTTCCCGCTTAATCTTCGTGGGTACAGTCAAGGGCCACGCCTTCTTCCTCTGCCCAGAAATTGGGAGTCCATCCACCCAAGCACAGTCTTCTCAGCAGGTGATGAACTTCTCGCTTGTATTGGACACTCCTCGTTTCATGGAAGTTCAGGCTTTGCCTTCTTGACCAGAATGTAGGCTTTGTGAGCATGGTTTGTTTCTTGTCTTCTTTCTCCAGGGCTGAAGCATTAGGTGCTTTAGGGTGCTAAGTGCTGGTTAAACTGACTGAATCCTCGCATCCTTCTTGCTATATGTGCTGAAGTTTAGTCGTGTAATATTCTAATTCAGAACTCTCTAGAACCGTGAGGCACATGGACAGAATAGGTCTGAGACGGTGGAGTGGATACTGTATCCCCGTAACAAGTTGAATAATAGCACAAAGCAGGCCTTGCACAAAGCAGGTGAGCATCTCTGTAATCAGAACAGGGAGCGGCCAGAGAAGGCACTGCGGGAGAAGGGGACTTCAACTTGCCCAAGATGTCTGTGTAAAGGCCTCCTACTGATCAGGCTCTCTGGCAGGAAACTTCAGAAATGACTTTTCTTTCTTACAGTTACGCAGACGTCAGGTGCCAAGGAGAGGTGACCAAAGGGCCTCTGCAGAGAGAGACACACAAGAATGATAATTTCCCCCCTAGGAAATTAGAAGATTAAGACGCCACCTAGCTTCTCTGGGCTGCAGGGTCTTCATGTACAAAGTGGGACTGGGAACTGGTGTATGCACCCATAAGGCTCCTTCCGGATCCAGGGTTCAGATTCTGGAAGGGGTAGCAGAGGCTCACATGAGTTGTTCTAAAAGTTTTTTTCTTTTAATGTGAGGTGCATTATGTGAACTTTCTAAAATAACAAAATTCTCACAGATACCAGAACTCCACTCAGAGATATATGCTTTACCTGACTCTGCAGCATTTGAACAGGGTCTCCTGCTTCCCCACAACAGTTCTGTAAGGGAGGGATGGTGAGCAACTGATCTCCCTTTCCTGCAGGCATAGAAACCAACAGCATAAAGACAGTAGGTGCTGTTTAAGTGGGTGCTTCCCATGGTCAGGAGAGGACAAGACGCTTTTGTTTCTTACTGACTTAATTTGAGGTGACTGCCCTAAAGTTAGGGACTTACCTGAAGTTTAAGTGACAGTGCTTCTAACTCTAAATGCCACCACACTGCTCTCAAAGGTGGAGCGATGGCTTGAGAAGAGGCCCAAGAGGTCAGTGTTCTTGAGCTGGTAAGAAAAGATGCGGGAGCCTTTTCTGTCCTACATAAGTTTATATGAGATTACAAATCGGTTTAGGTTTACCTGTGAGAGATCTAACAAGGTGATGATGTTAGACAGCCTGTCCTGGAAACATCTTACGGTTTCTGTCAGGGACAGAATCCTGGGCCAGACCATATCGTGGTGTGGCAATTGCCAACTGATGTGGAACTTTTCATGAGTATTGTGTGCTGGCTTTGTTTTCTGCTTCAAGATTACAAGCACTCATGATGTTAACTTAAAACATCATTGATCCTGCTGAAAGGAGGACTGTTACACATTGTAAAGGGGAAGATTGTTGGTTCTGATTCTCTCCAACGTTAAAGGTTATAAAATCTCAACACGTGGACTCTCTGATCACTCTGGTTGCCCAAATGGCAGTGACATTCCTGTCTTTGTTCTTCATATGTGGCCATGATATGTGAAGAAGAGAGCAGTGTGGCATTTTATGACTTTGAGAAACAGGCAGGTAATAAGTGTCACTTGTGACGCAGGTGTAAGTCCTTGTTCTGACTCACTCTCTCCCTTAGAAGAAGGTGGATTTTACATTCTGTCTTCGCAGAGGTCTGGTGGTCATCAGAAGTGGCTTTACTTGTAATCATAGTATGTTGTCCTGCCTGGAAGTCACAGAGTCCTGGAGGATTGTCCAAGATCAGCTTGTGGGAAGGGGCCTTTGTCCTGATACAGTTGTAAGAAGACTCCATGGTCACCTGGGCTCAAGATGTAGCTGCGTGTGGCAGGACGTGCACTTGAGGTTGGGTGAAGGAGAGGAGCTGTTCACCTGTGCCTCAATTTTGGTGTCTCTGCAAGCCATCTTCTCAGACAGAGCTCCAGTTTAACTGGAACCAGGCCTCAGTCCAGTCCCTAGGTGACTGCAGTTCTGTGGGCATGTCTCCTGCCCAACCCCCACTGTAAATCGCCTTCTGGAAGCTGGGGGCTTTGTCTCCATCAGAAGTTGTGCCCCTTTCTTCTCCCTTATGGGAGGCTGTCCTGAGTCTGTCTGGTCCCTTTGGGACCCCTCAGTTGGTTGTTGGAGTGGGTGACTGAGTTTGTGGTTTGGTGAGTGACTGCATAGGCAGTGTGTTTTCAGCCTGGTCTTTCTAGTGCCCAGACTTGGAGCCCCCATCTGAAACTCCCCCTTTTTGCTCTCAGAGCACTGAGCTAGTATTGACATGGAGATTCCTTGATTCCTTGAACTGGGGAGTATTTCTTGCATAAGGAAGACATACCAATATTCTGCATGTGGTGTTTAAAAGTGCTCTCTGAATGAATTCCAGGTCTGAGGAGGCCATACACTTAACATCTCAATTGTCAACTGATATATACTGTTGATGGAGAAATGTGGTAAAGCTGAAAAAGGTGGCTCAGCAGTTGAATAAACATTTCTAGCCATTGCTTATGGTGTTGGGTGTGGAGGGTGCAGACCTGGAGATGCCCAGCCCCTACCCTTGAAGGACCTGGAACAGGAAGAGAATGTGCACGTGGGCAATCTGGGGTGGAGGGTGGGGATCAGCGTCAGGGGAGGCCTTACAGGGCTATAGCTCGTAGGTCCAAATGGAGGAGTTGTTCATGTTTCTTATTCAAAGGTAGTTCAGAATTCTTAAGAGCATGAAATGACTTCTAGAGCACTGTATAGTTTGTTTTCAGAGTGAAAAGTTTTACAGTCACATACAGAAAGCCAGCTCTTGCTTCATTTCTGATCTGAGGGAGACAGAATTTGACGAATAGCTGGCAAACCCTTGAACAATTTGCCCTCTCAGCAGTGGGAGGGGAGGGGGACAAGTGTCAGGCTCTGTGGAGGACCTGGGGTCTGCTTTCAAGTATTTGAAGAGCTGTTGTACCCCGGGTTAGGTTTGCTCTGTGTGGATTTTCGAGGCAAACCTAGTAGGGGAAGGCAGGAGTTCCTGGAGGGAGGCCGTGCTGCACTTGGGGAGCTCTTGATTATTGTCCGAGCTGGCTCACGACAGTCCAGAACCACTGTGCCAAGTGGGTGTGCACATGTATCTGGGCCCTCTGTCTGGACCCCCAGACGCCTGCCCAAAAACTCCTGGAGGTTCTGTGATGGCGTGAGGAGCCTGCTAAAAAGGAGAAAGGTTGTATCAGGTGACATGTCATTGCCAGGCAGGTGGGGTCGAGAGCCTTCGAATGCTCCTGGGACTGCAAGGAAGTTCCCTGGCTCCATCCATCCACTGGGGGCTGTAAAACGGACAGCCGCAGCCTACAGAACACCTAGTATGTGCTAGGTATGGTGTGGAGCGCTTGGCTTCCTGTTTGCTCTCTGAACTAGTCCTAGAGGTAGATGTTCCATCTTCCTTTCAGGAGAGAGCAGAGATTAATGATCTCCACTGTCGTGGAGGAGGCTATGGGCCTATACCCAGTGCTGGTAGGCTCAGAAGCAGTGGGCTTAACTCTGACAGTCTCTTGCCTCCTACATAAGCAGTGCCCAGGAGGGAATTTGGACTCCGCTGTGTCTTCTGTGGTTTTAACCTCATAAATACAAAGTGTTTTTATTTTTTTATTTTTTTATTTTTTATTTTTCAACGTTTTTCATTTATTTTTTGGGACAGAGAGAGACAGAGCATGAACGGGGGAGGGTCAGAGAGAGGGAGACACAGAATCGGAAACAGGCTCCAGGCTCCGAGCCTTCGGCCCAGAGCCCGACGCGGGGCTCGAACTCACGGACCGCGAGATCGTGACCTGGCTGAAGTCGGACGCTTAACCGACTGCGCCACCCAGGCGCCCCTACAAAGTGTTTTTAAATGTTGTTTTGTGTTTCCATTTCCATCCCAGTTCGGACAGTCTTTCCCTCTTTGAAATCTTCTAGCCTAATGGCTCCTAACCTTTTTGCCTGTCAGGATCCAGTTCTGTGATCAGAAATATTCAGGGGGCTCCTGGGTGGCTCAGCCGGTTAAGTGTCTGACTCTTGATTTCGGCTCAGGTCATGATCTCATGGTTCGTAAGGGCAAGCCCCATGTCCGGCTCTGTGCTCACAGAGCGGAGCCTGCTTGGGATTCTCTCTCTTTCCCTCTCTCTCTGCCCCTCCCCCAGTTGTGTGCTCACGCAAAAATAATAAATTTGTGCTCTCTCTCAAAAATAAATAAACTTAAAAAAAAAAAAAAGAAATATTCGGGAACTTGCATATATTGACAGGTGTACTTTGAGTAGCTGTTTTTTTGAGAATATTCAAGGAAAGAAGCTACTCTTAATCTAGTCATGCTTTGAAATGAAGTTGTATCTTATCAAAACGGCGTCTACTTAAATCTGTAAGCTAACCTTCTTTGTGTGTGACACCTAGGTTGGGACTCTCTGTACCTCACATTTGTGACCTTCTGTCATCGCTACTATTCTCCTCTCCCAGAAACCTTTCCTGCTTTAATCCAAGACCGTCTCCCTCAGGCACTGTACATAACTTAAAAACCCTACATTCCTGCTGATAACCGGTCTTGTTGATTGCATTTTCCTTGGGATCGCGAGCTCCTTGGTAGTGGAGCACGAGTTAATCCCCATGTTTCCAGGGCTTCCATAGCAAGCCTGTGCTCAGAAGCTTGTTGATCTTCCTGTGAAAAGGGCCAATGTCGGGAGTTAACTGTCAGCACTTACCCAGCAGACACACAGCTAGAAAGGATCACGCTGGGATCGGGAATCCTTCCCTCCTGCCCAGTCCTCACCCACCTGCCACCACCTCCCTGGTCACCTGAGAGAGCGCAGTAGTGGGTACAAGGTCAGCATTCTACTCTCCTGCCAGAGTCTGGGTCTTTATGCTGGGTTTGTCTATGGGATGTTTTTATGCCAGGCTGGGAGGGAAGTTGTACCTGAAATGCTTTGTGCTGTCTCTTGAACTGGCTGAGGAAAAGGCGTGAGGCATTTTTTTCCCTTCTGTTTCTTGGCTGTTATTTTTTACCCCTGTGACAGGGAAAAAAGATGACTCTTGATCTTAGATCCCTGTCTGTCTGTGGACCCTGGAGATACTGTTCAAATGCTGCCTAGGGGCCCTTTTGGTCACGTGACAAACAAGACTCTCTCTGGACGCTCCGCTTCCCTGGGTTTCATCAGGGCCAAAAAATGGGTGATGGTTCCTCCAGACCATACCCTGCAGTGAGTCAGCCTTGTGGCTGCTGTGGCGGTCCCGGTCACCCATCCACTGTGGGCGCAGAGTGATTTTGTAAGTGGTTGGCTGTGGCCAGCCTTGACTCCGTGGTGGGGGGTTCTGTGATCTTCTCATGGAAGACTTAGGTGTATGTGAGCCCAGCTCACAACAAGAGCCCGGTAGGTGGCCTGGCAGTCCTACTCCAGGCACCGGTAGCCCCCCCCCCTGCCCCGCCCGCACTTGTACCTTTGGCCCCATCCCCTACCCGCACCTCTGGTCACACACCTGGCTCTGGGTAACCACCTGATCTGCCAAGCTGGCCGCAGCTTTGCCTGCCCACAGGGGGTCTGGGTTCATTAGCTCTCTCGACCTCTCTTGCCATCAGGTCTCTGGTCTGGCTCAGGTTGGCATATGGGGTGGTGGCCACATCCTCTTTCCCCAGGTGATCCCCGAGGTAACTAACTGCCCTCTTCTTCTTAAGGCCAGCCCTTCTGGAAGCCACATCAGGTAGACCCTTCCCAACTGTATTTGCCCCATGCATCTTACAACTGTGCCAGGCAGGCCGTTGGCAAGCTGACTTTTTAGTGCTGTCTGTGGGGGTCAAGTGCCAGTGATGTGTGTAGGATATAAAATAGGAACGGTTTACCCTTTTTGCTGATGGTTTCACATTTGCTTCAAGTATTCTGTTGGCCAGCCTCCCCCAGAGGGAGCTCAAATGTGAAAGGGCTGATTGGCTTATGCCACTCAAAGGCTCAGAGGTGAGTCTGTTCTCAGGTGAGGCCCGGGTTTTGTTCCATCTCTTTTGTAGTGTTCCCTCTGCGCAGTGGGGTGTCCTCCTTGTCCTTCCAACCCCTGCAGCTTTGGGATTCACCCTCTTTGACCATCAGCCAGGGGAAGAAAGACGAGGTGATGCTCTCCCAGAAGTCCCAGCACACATTTTCTGGTGCCGTCTGTGGGCTTTGATGCAATTAGTAGGCTGTGTTGATTGGTTCACCCCTGGTGTTAGTTCCACCCAGACCAGCCCAGAATAGAGGGGATGCTCCCGGGAAACATCAGAGTCCTGTTTGTGGGAGGGGGTAGTGGTATGGAGAACAAGCTGACAATGTCCCCTGAGCGCATGTGGGTTTAATCACCACTCTGATGTGATCATACCATCAAATAGTTGGGCATGCTGGCCTGGGAGACTTGGGTCCAGAAACAAAATGGGTGTAACTGAAATGTAAGGCCTGGAGGAAGCAATGGAGTGGTTTGGATGATAGGAGGTCTCAGCATGGCGTTCTGAGTACCCACCCACAGATTCTGATTTCCCCGTAGTCACACTTGGGTACTTTGCTCTTACCTTGTGTTAAAGTGGGTGCCGGCTTGTAGCTTCTGCCCCATTCTGGGCAGAGGAGCACTTGGGGAATCTAAGAGAGCCTGCCACAGTGCTGCTCATTCTCCCAAGCCCATCATCTCTCCTGGTGCTGCACCTGGTGCAGGCAGGGGAAGTGGTGCAGTCCAGGAGGCCCCGGGCTCACACAGGCCTCCTGTGGTTGTGAGGCGGCACCCGGACCCAGGCAAGAGCCGAGTTCTCTGGACTTCTGTCCTCTTGGCTCAGAGGCATGGATGGACACTGGATGGTCTCTTCACATCTGATCGTTCTGCCCCTTTCCTCTTGCTTGTCCCCTCCCTTTGGTTAACCTGGGTAACCGGAAACTGGTACCTGCATTTCCGGGCCTGGCTTCTTCCCCTTAGGTTAACTGAGAAGGGTAGGGTCAGGTGATCTTTCACAGCCTTCTCCATTTTTCCCTCTGTTTGTTGGGGTGGGGGGGAGGGGTGGCTCTCAGCAAGCACCTGAAGTTGGTGATGTCTGCTCCCCCTTTGCTGGATGCTGGCAGCCTGGCAGTGACAGAAGTGGGCCACATGTTTTAGTTCAGGCATGATCATGGGGGGAAAGGTTTGTGAATGGTTATTTCACTTTCACTTCTATTTTAACTGAGCTTCTCAAGCATTTAAAATTCTCAGCTTGAAGATTGGTTGACAAGCCAGTGCTGGCACTGAATGCAGGAGCCTAACTTCTCACCAAAGGGCAAGAAACATCGCCCTCCCTAGTGTTATGTGAGCCTGCCCTGCTTTTGCTTGTAACTTCTCTCACCCCATCACTGAGCCAGAGTGCTGTTAGTGTGTGTGTGTGTCTCTCTTTCTGTCTGCCTTGTGGACAGATTTCTCCAATGTGGTGGGAAATGCAGCAGCCTCAGAGTTTGACTTTTTGAAGGCTAGGCCATTGAAGAAGGGATTCACACACTTACTTCCAGTGTGAAAACTCTTGGAGAATCAGCTCTGGCTTGCCTTGGGGGCGAGGGGACCTTGGAAGAAATGGACATGCCCACAGGAGGTCAAAGAGGAGCATGTAGAGACAGGGTCTGCAGTTCAGACAGAAACAGTAGGTGCCCCCAGACTGCTATAGTTATCCCAGGTGGCTGGTGGGAAATGGGTGGGGGCAGGGGCGGGGCCAGGGCTGTCTTAGGGTTTCTGTGATTCTGCTTGTCAGCTCCTCCTAGAGGAGACTGGGCACCTGCTTGTCGCCCTGAGGATGAAACTCCTGTGTTAGGATTACGGTGGACATGGTTTTCTATCGGAAGTGGCATCATCTGCTGGGCTTGTGTTTGTCACTCCAGACTGTCTTCCTGGGTCATTGTGCTGTCTTCAGTTCTCTGCTGTAGGGTTGGTGCTGAATGTACCTCTGCAGGAGTGAACGAGGCCTGAGGCCTAACACTGATCGGTGCCCGTCGTCCCCTGTCCCCCTTGCACCTTGCTGTGTTGGCCATTCCATTCTCTCCAAACCCTTGCCCATGGTGCCTCCTTACCCCCAAGTGTTTTGGCTTTGCCCTGCACTGCCCAAGACCCTGTCTGCCTTTAAGGCCTTCCCCAGGTGTTCTTAGAGCCATGGCTTCCAACAGCGCCTGAACTCTCTCCAGCAGACTGCTGTCCTGGATGTGCAGGAGGCCCATTCCAAAGTGGAGGCACCTTCTTTCCTCCTGCCTTTCTGTGCCACACTGTGGTGGTTGGTGGTGCCACCACTCCTTGGGCTACTTCAGAGTTGTCCTGGGGTCTGCCTCCTATGGCAGCCCCCTTCCTGAAAAATGGGATCTCCAGGGAGGTCTAGTGCAGCTGCTTAGCAGCTGGTCTGCCTCCTGCTCTCTCCTCCACACCAGCCAAAGAGTGAGTGTCCCCAAACACAGACGTTTCATCCTCTCTGTTGGGGCTTCGTGGCTGACTGGATATAAAGTCTGAGTCCTTTAGGTAGCATATAGTGGAGAAAACGGTCTTTGGGTAGAGAAACTTGGGTTTTGTCATTAGACTGAACTAACCTGGAATCTTGATTCTGCTGTTCACCTTGCAGCCTTGGATGAGGTCAGGTTTTCAGCCTGAGTTTTGTCAGGAGGATGTACACACGCTGCTTAGGAAGGCTGTTGAGAATGGGATGTGGCCCCAGTGCAGATGCGTCCCAGGTGCTGATATACAGGGTAGCTAACAGTTCACAGGCTTGGTAGTGGGCAGCCCATCCAGCTGCCAGTTCCTGTCCTTCCCCTCTGGTCCATGCCTATTGGATGATTAGTTACTGAGAACTAGCCAATCATGGGGCTGTGTCTTCCTGGCCAGTGACTGGTTTGAGAATGGGCCCATGACCCAATCAGATCCTATGAAAGTTTTAGCACTTTGCTGGGGTAGTTGGGGTAGACATGAATGGGGAAGATATGAGCTGGTTGTTGCTGTAATCTCCTGCTTGGGAACAGCCTGCCCAGGAGTGAGACCTGTCCAGAGAGTTGAAGGAAGATTAGGTCACCATGGCCCAGCTGGCCCAAGGCGAGTCCTGCCCTGAACTTTTCAGTTAAGTGAGCCACTGACTTCTTTTCTGGATGAGGCCCGTTTGAGCTGCCTTTTCTGTTACTTGCAGTCAAGAGAGTCTAGACGGAATCAGCCGAGAACGTTGTGCCCCAGTGTCTGGCTCAGGCGTTGTCTCTCCCCCACTGCTGCTCTAATGCTCAGCTGCTCATCAGTCAGCTCCTGACCTGCTTGTGTACCCACACCTGGATGTCCTGCCCTCTTTTTTCCCCTCCCTCCCTCTTTTCTTCCTCCTTTCCCCTTTTCTTCCTCCCTCCTTCCCTTCCTATCTGCCTCTCTGGGCTCTGGGCCCAGGGTGCCTCCCCCAGCAAGGCCAGGGCCAGATCTTCCAGGAGCACTGTCTTCTGGCTGTTCCTGGCGTCCTGGTCTGATCTTTCTCATAGCATCTTTAACGTATCTAGCATGCCTGTGTCGCATCCCCCCCTCCCCCCCTACCGCCTTGGTTGTTTTGCTGGTGCATAGTGAGCCTGTTCCTTCTGTTAGAGTCAGTGACCAGTTTATGAACCAATGTGGGTCCGTCTCTAATTTCAAGTGACAGATGAGCACAAGCAGTACCTAACTTGGGAGGATCTAGTTGGGTTTAGAGTAAGAGTTCAGGTTTGGTGGGGCCTGGGCAGGGCAGCGCGCAGCTCATGAGTATTGGGGTGGGGGTTGGGGTGGCTGGTTCCCTGGAGGAGTCTCCTCTTCCTGATAGGAGTACTTGGCCCTCTCCAGACCTCAGCCTTTCGGGGTCCTCCCGTGGTATGTTTGTTCTCTTGGAACTGTAGTGGCATAGTTAGCACTCTGGCACCAAGCCTGTCCCCTGTGTGTCCCGTAGTTCTAGGGAGTCTCGGGATTCTGTAAGTTGGTGACAGGACCCAGGGAAGGGGGAGGGTGTGCTTGGAGAGCATATACCTCCTCCCTCTCTTGGGCAAGGCCCAGGCCAAGATGACTCCCCCCAGCAGGGGGCTCTGAACCCTGAACACCAGCTGTGAGGGCTGCCACTTCAGCTCCTTCTGGCCTCTGCCTATGTGGCCTTGGGGCAAACCATTTAATGTTTCTGAGGCTCAGTTTCTTTATTTGTGGCTTGGGGCTATGGGAGCCATCACTTGGTGGTGTCCCGAGAGGCTCAGCACATCCCTGGCAGGGACAGTGCCCAGCTTCTGTGTAGTCACCTAGATGACCATGAAGGACTGGGTACTGTTTGTTATAGGTGAGCAAAAGTGGGAGGGAGGTTGTCCATGCTGGAGGCCCTGCAGAAAGGGGAGAATAATCCTATCAGTGATAATAGACCTGCCTGTGGAGTTCAGCCAGGGAGGGGCTGGATCCCATTCAATCTGGTGAGCAGCCTTGCTAAACACATCAGCTGCTCAAGGTCTTTTGGTGTAATCTTCGTAAAGGTTATTTCTTAATCTTTGGACCTTAATAGAAACTGGAGGACCAAAGCATCAGCTGTTAATGTGTCCTCGCTCTCTGCTAGGTATTATCCCATTTCATAGATGAGCAAGGTTAAATAGCTAGTCACCTGGTCACTGCATAGCTGACCTTAAGAGCATTTGTTTTCGTCATGAGACAATATGGCGGGTGCTGCAGAGAGGAGAGGAGAGGAGAGGAGAATCCCTGTGGAGGTCTTTGTTTCCTTCCAGAGCACTGTGTCCTGATGGAGATGGTCTCCGTCTGTGCTATCCAGTAAGGTAGCTGTGAGCCACATGGGGATCGTGAGTACCTAACATGTGGCTGGTAAGACCAAGGAACTGACTTTTAAATTTCTATTTAATTTTCATGCCCACCTGAGGACAGAGCACTTCTAGGGCCTCTCGGATTACTTGTGCTTTGGGTCAGGACTGGGGGCTGTTGTGGCCTTTTTCCACATGAGAGGTGGGGGAGGAGTTTGCACCTGAGCTGGCATAGGGGCGCAGAATGGGGCTCCTGTCCCTTCCTAGCCATCCTCTTCTCTCAACCCCCACCCAGGCACACAGCTTTGGTGTCTCTAATGTCTCTAGAGCCTCCGAGCTATATCTGCTCGCTCCATTCGTGAGGTCTCCTCTTAGGGAGAAGAAAGCCTTCTCATTTCTTAAGTCTGGGTTGATTAATGTTGTTAACAACTAAATAGATATCCTTGGAGCCTCCCTCCTAAGTAAAGAGAGATGGGCAGATGGACAGACGGAATGAAGAACAGAAAGAGAAGTATTTTAGGAGTGCCTGGGTGGCTCAGTCAGTTAAGCATCTGACTTGGGCTCAGGTCATGATCTCATGGTTCCTGAGTTTGAGCCCTGCATCGGGCTGTCTGCTGTCAGCACAAAGCCCGCTTTGGATCCACTGTAGCCCTCTCTCTCTGCCCCTCCTCTGCTCACATTCTCTCTCTCTCTTTCTCAAAAATAAATAAAACATTTTTTTAAAAAGTATTTAATATGCAAGGGTTTGAAGTTAGACCCTGTGAGAAATAAGCCCACTACCCCAATCAAAGGAGGGACACGGACTCAGAGCACAGGGAAGCTAGGGTTTAATCAACATTCTTGCAAGAACAGGTGTCTGATGGACAGGGGCACAGTTGGGGCAGTTGCAGCAGGCAATTTATCTCCTAGTGTGCAAGTCCCTCCCCTGGTTCCTCATTGGCTGAATACTACAGAGGTTACAGCCTTACAGGTAGTTGCCTGTGTCCATGTAAGGGAAAAAGTCTGATTGAACACATGTGTGTTCCTTGAGGTAACACAGAGACTTCAGTTCTTTGGTGCATGCTCATTGCAAAGTCCACAAAAAATAAGCCCACAAAATGGGGAGGGAAAGAAGAACCAGGAAGTGAAGTGTCTAAGGGTTTGGGACTCAGTTGTCAGGGGGGCGGGGGGAGGGGGTGCTTACATATTTCCGAAAGGTTGTAAACCTATTGTTAACAGCACAGCTTTTATTTGGTATTTCTGAAAATGAATCATCTCACTTCTCACAGATCCAGATTCAAATCTCTATGGCTCTCTCTGAGATGTTTTTCATTGGACAAGTCACATCAGATATTTGCTGTCAATCTCAAATTAGCTGTTGTCTAAAAAGTGAGAACAAGATAAGCCCTACCATACTGAAGAGTACATAGAAGGCACTGAACCTGTACGTATAAGCCCCTTCCCACTTTCCTGGGAGTAGGGGCAGTTATTCCCCTGGATGAGTTTGTAGATACTTAACTTTGGTTTTCACTGATGCTCTTCTTCCTCAGAGATAGTCTTCCCTTTAGTGTGAGCAGTTACCAGACAACCTTGCATAATTTTACACATTTCTAAAAGCTCCCTGCGGGTGGGAAAAAGGAAGAAATAGGTTGTAGAACAAAATCTCAGACTGGTAGAACGGAAGGCGCACTTCTTTGGAAGAGGTGCTTGGGTTGGAACTCCCAGTCAGGATTAAAATCTGTCTGAACGTTTCTGAATCCCTTTCTTTGTACGGCATTTGCAGCTGAGGGTGATCAAACTATGAGTTTGTGTGTGAAATCGCCTTTAGGAAGGAATGTCCTTTCTGTATGAAGATAGGGTATGCAGAATCAATAGTCCCAAGATCTTAGAGACATTAGCAGACAGAGATGTTGATGTGATTAATAATCAGAAATTATACCTGGTACTCAAATGTGTGGGAAGAATGGCGTTGTCAGGAAATCAAGGTTTAGCGTTAAAGCTACCCTGTTGCCATTTTGTATCTCCCAGTCTGTCTCCCACCCTACTCGCCTCATCCCACACCACCCTGCTGGCAGGATCCAGGAGCTACTTCATACTTCACCCTTTTGGGAAGTATTTACCTAGGGAGAGGCATAGCCACTGGTGTCCTTTGATCTAGTCGTTTTACTCTTAGGAACTTACTAACAGATAGATACACGATGAATTTTAATAATAACACTGTTAATAGATATATTCACATGATTGTGATTGTTGATGTCATTAATTAAACGGCATGGGAGAAGCTTAGGAAACACAGTACACTGCAGAGTCGAGTGGCATAGGGCTGTGAAGAAGAGTCCTGAAGCCTCTGTAGAAAAATGGACAAGTCTTGCTATGATGAAGAAAAGGAGCATTTTTGTTAGCCAAGCACAAGCAGAAAAGGCACAAAAACTAGAGCTTTGGATAAAATGAGAACCACTTGTGTTGAGGCAGTAGGAGTACTTTGTTTTTGTTTTTCCTATGCTCCATTGTCTTTATTTTTTTTCATGTTTATTTATTTTGAGAGAGAAAAAGAGCGAGCAGGGAGGGGGAGAGAGAGGCATAGAGAATCGCAACTCAAGGCTCTATCCCACAAACCTGAGATCGTGACGTGAGCCAAAGTCGGACGTGCTTAACCAACTGAGCCAGCGTTGTCTTTTTAATTAAGCAGTAAAAAAATGAAAATAAAAGTAGACTGCTTTAGCCTGAAGAGCACTCAAGAACCACTGAGAGCAGTCAGATGTGGAGTGGATGCGGGGCCTGTGTGTACTACAGCCAGTGGAGAGGAGGGACTTACTTCTCTTACATACCCAGGAGGTTCATAGCAGGGGCGTGCAATGCTTACTCTGGTCAGGGCCGCCAGTCCTGTTCTTGATGCTCTCGGAGGACTGGGGTCCAGCCCACCAGGACAAAGAGGACGTGCTTGGAGTCGTGGATTTTATTCATCGCAGTCAGTGGAGTCATGCCTGTGGCTCTGTTAAACTCCTGGTGTGATTGTGCTTCCTGCTTTTTGCCACCTTACTATGTCTGGTCCATCTGTAAGTCCTAGTGGTTCTGCAGCCAGAATGTCTATTCTCTGTCTTTGGCGTATGCTTGGCCATCTGCCTGTTGGGGAACTTCCTTCTTGCAGCTTCCAAACCAATATCAGATCACACTACTCTGCCAGTTAAGATCCTGTGTTCTTAGAGTAGACATCCCACTCCTTATTTTCATGATCTACAGATGCTCTGTGACTCAGACCCTTTTTTCCTCAATGTATACTTTCCTCTCCCTCATTCATGACTGCCGAGGTCCTCTCCCCAGATCTGTGACCATCAGATTCCTTCAGGCCTCTCCTGGCTGCTCATTGTGAGAGTCCCATCCCCTCCCCGCTGTGTCACACTGCCTCCAGATGCTTTCATGTAATGGCACACATAGGAGATGCTGGTGTCCAGACAGTGCCCTGGGGAACTGCAAGTGGGACTGAAGGAAAAAACATGAGCACGACATTTCTTCAGTGTAATGATAAGAAAAATGAAGTATAAAATAAAGCATTAGGGAATGTGTTAAATAATGAACTTGTATTGACTTTCTAAGTAGTAGTATTAATCTTTATGAAAGGGAGTGCCATGTCCATGAACCTCACTTTTATTAGGTTGGATTTTTTTGCTTGCCTTTGATAATCACTGTAGAGAAATTCTGTTTGCATGTGGAGGTGATGAAACTTACACTCATGTTTTAGTAAACATTTAGTAATTGACAAGAGCTGCTATATCTAATGAATCCAGGTTCTTCCCTCTTTTCCATTTGTAGTGTTGAAATACAGTAATTATGCAAATGGATTTTAGTTTCATTCAAACTTTATTTCAAGTTCTTTGAAGTAACATACTCTAATTTACTGTGTGGTGTGCCAGTAAATGTTTGGCAACAAGCTTTTCTGGGAAAAAAATGGCATATACATATACACGTAAGTTTATACATTTTACTGATAATACAGGACAGATAGCATATAGTCTACAAGTAATAAAATACACAGTCCTTTTTATTGTCAGTTCTGTGTACCAGTTGTTTCACAGATTGCTTTCCTTGATTTTTGCTGTACTTTTGTATCTGTAGTCAGCTTGTGAGTGTAGCTCTGACATGAATGTCGATTGATAATTTTGTTTATATTAATGCTGAATCAGATAATAGTTTTCAAATACTGGAAGGATATTTCCTCATTTATTTTGTGCTATTCCTAATGTAATGGCTACAGGTATGACAAACTTAAATTTAATCTGCATTATTAACATTTTCTCCATCACTTTCTTAAGTCTAAACCCCAGGTGTTGGCAAACTATTTCTGTGAAGGGCCAGATGGTAAATATTGTGAGCCATGTAGTCTATCACAACTCTGCCTTTATTTATAGCACAGACGCAGCCACAGACAATATGAAAATGAATGAGTATAACTGTGTTCTAATAAAACTTTATTTACATGGCTAATTTTGTTATCTGAATTTATAGGTGATATGGAAAAAAGTACCTTATTTACAAAAACAGGCATTGGACTGGATATGCAGTCTCATGGGAGTTATGAGTTTGTAGACTCCTGGTCTAGAGGCCACCAACATGACAGTTAAGCCCTGATTTGTAGTATTTGCCAATTTCCATGGTATAAATACTTCCACTGTGGGTTGATTTCAGGCCACTAGCATGATGTCACCAAACATGGAGCTGGGAAGAAATGCCTCAGTAGCACACCGTTTTCACCATGAAGATACAATAGTCATGAATAAACTCAAAAACTAAATAATAGTAATGTGGGAAAGTAAATGGGAAATGATGGGTTGTATTTCATCACCTCTGTTTTCTTTCTTTCTTTTTTTTTTTTTTAAAGAAATTTGATTTCCTTAAAAAAATTTTTAATGTTTATTTTTGAGAGAGAGACAGGGTGAGTGGTAAAGGGGCAGAGAGAGAGGGAGACACAGAATCCAAAGCAGGCTCCAGGCTCTGAGCTGTCAGCACAGAGCCTGACATGGGGCTTGAACCCACAGGCGGTGAGATCGTGACCTGAGCTGAAGTCGAACAGTCAACCGACTGAGCCACCCAGGTGCCCCTCGTCACCTCTGTTTTCAGTATAACTTGTGAGTCTCTATCATTGCATTTTTTAACAGTGGCTGTGTTTTAACATCTGGTTCCCAAGACTCCTGAAAGTTCGCCACGGGCTCTCATGGGTTGGTGTGAGCTGCCTCCGGCATAGTCCTGGGTAGAGTCCCTCCTGCTAGCCAGTTAGGACCCTGGCTGCAGGGCACAGCAGCCCAAGAAGAGCAGAAGTATTGGTATGTGTGCAAATGGAGATCTGGGCTGCAAGCCACAGGCTCTTTGTCCAAGGTGGCATCACGGCCTTTGTAGCTGGCCGCCTGGACGGTTCTCTCGGTTCAGAGGCTGTGCCCAGAGCCCCTCAGGGGCATGCAGTGAGCCAGCTGCAGTGAAGGTAGGGAAGGGCCAGAACTCTGCTCCAGATCCTTTGCTGTCCTGGTTCTCTGGGGCTGCGGTGCCCACCTACCTCTCCTGGCCCAGCAGTCAGAGGAAGCCTTCCTGTAACACGCTGCATGTTTGTTTTCTTCATAGCTTTCGGTACACTCACATTGTCGTGTTCGCCTGTCTATGGAAGCTCCACAGCTCTGTCCGCTCCCTGACTTCCTCCTCAGCACGTGCGAAATGCATTTTTATTTTCCCCGTAAATAGATAGCTGCTGAATGAGAGCTCGTGTCTGTTCTCTGCTGTCTGCAGCAGTTGGCAGTGTGCGGTCCAGATGGGTTTGGGCTCCCACGTCCAAGGTTTCCTGATGTTAGAGACACGCGTTCCTTTTCAGCGTGTGTGGGAAATGAGCAGCTCCATCTTCTGGCTTCTTCCTCCTCCCGGAGCAAGGTGAGGTGCTAACCTCACCCCTGGGCCATGAAAATTGCTCTGGGTTTCAGCATAGCTAATGCCATGTTTGTTTCCACTCCCTCAAAAAAAGGAAAGAATGAAACTCAGACCCATTGCAATTTGCGCCAATTGTGTGGGCCTTGTTTACAGGGCCAGACAGCTTCGGAGAGTCCAGAGGCTCAATAGCCTGTCCCCTCCTGGCCACAGGGCCCAGTATCCCTGCTTTATGGAGAGTCACACTGCCGGGTCAGTGAGATGGGACTGGCCCAGCGTGCAAACTAGTGTCATTCCTAATTAGATGAAGGTGTTTGTGCTTTTGGGGACCCAGCCCCAAAGCCATCACATCCCAGATCTTGTAGGGAGGAGGGAAATAGTATCCCCTGAGAAGCCAGTCCACTGCAGTCTCCAGACGTGCATGCGCCCAGGCCTGTAAAGGCTGGTGATCCGCTAAGGGTCAGGTGCTGCCACCGGTTCACTCTGTCAAGCTGCCTGGCAGACCAGTGATCTGATGCCCATCTCTTTGCGGGGAGGCAGAAGTGAAGAAGTATGTGTGTGAGTGAGGTGAGTGAGGAAGGAGGAGAGCTGGCCCCACTGAGTGACAGATTTGCTAAGAGTTGGAGGAGAAGACCAATGTGAAAAGGTGCTTTGTTACTAAGAGCTCCGTGAAGCCTTCCGCTGTTTCCTTCCTAGGGCCTTGCGTTTGCAGGATGAGCCCCTTAGCTCCTTCCCTCCCAGCGCTGCGGAATCTGGGCTGGTTCTCTTCTCCCTGGGAATATTCCACCTGACCCCTTCCCCTGTCATACCCGTGTCTCCCTGCCCACCGCTCTTCTGAGCCTCTCACTTTTCTGGTAGTGCCTACCGGCACCAGCACGGAGACCCCACTCCTGGAGTGCCTCGGCAGCTTGGAGGTGCCACCTCCTGGTCGGGGTGCCCTGTGCCAGTCCCTTCTGCTGCTGCTCTCACTGGACTGCACAGGGGCGCTGGCAGAGGCCAGTGGGGTTTCCCGTGCCGCCTCCTCTGGAGGTGTTCAGGAGGCCTGGCTGTGATTCCTTCCCTGTACCCATGGCCAAGGCGACTATACTTCTCAACCTCCAGACCAGGACACTTTGAGAGTGAACGAGGCACTATTAAAAGTTACACAAGACAACAGGTGTTAAATGTGCATTCTGGCAAACCAGGTCTCAGGTCACCTTCCACACCCCACTGTCTCTGTTTGAAAGCTGACGTCCCTGTTTGCAGTCCCTGTAGATCCAGAATGTCCCCTCTGCAGAATGGCCTCTGGCAACTTACGACCCCCCCCCCCCCCCCCCCGCCAAACCTTGGCGCCCTCTCCAGCCTGCACATCCAGGTGTGGCCTGCACTCCTGGGCCCTCTTTTGCCCTGTTGTCTCCCTCTCCTTTTCACTGATCTGTCCGTACGACAAACAATAAATACATTCTTCTTTTAAAATGTAAGTGAGCTACAGCGAAAGCCCCTTTGGCCTCTGTCACTGATGCAGTTTTCCTCTGTCACTCTGGAGGGAACCACTCTCGAGTCTGGAGTACATCTTCTTTGTGTGTAAAGACACATCCTAGAACACTGTGCATGACTTTTAAATAAATTCTGGCACACAAGTCTGTCATTTTGAAGCTACCTCATTTCCCTCAGCATGTCCTGGCTCTGTCTTTGTTACATATGAGTAGAATTTATTCCTTTAACTGCAGCATAATATTCTGTGATAGTATCTCTTTCATTGTCATGGAGCTGACTCCCAGAGTTTTTCTTAATAAAACAGTGCTTTTTGAATATTTGTGTGCATGTCTCCACTAGGTCTGTCAGCCAGTAAAAGTGTGGAGTGCTGGTTGGGGCACCTGGGTGGCTCAGTCCGTTAAGTGTCCACCTTTGGCTCAGGTCACGATCTCGTGGTCCGTGAGTTCGAGCCCCGCGTCGGGCTCTGTGCGGACAGCTCAGAGCCTGGAGCCTGCTTCGGATTCTGTGTCTCCCTTTCTCTCTGCCCCTCCCCACTCACGCTCTGTCTCTCTCAAAAATAAATAAACATTAAAAAAAAAAGTGTGGAGTGCTGGTTTTCACGGTGGCAGATATGGAGAAGCAACTTCTATGGGTACCCCCTATGGGCAGGGCAGGGCAGGGCAGGCAGCCTCCTGCATAGCCCTGCTCAGGTCTGTGCTGGAAGGATGGGGAACAGGGAGAGACAGCTTCCTGTGCAACCACAGGTCCCTGTGAGCACCGTTTGGAGCCTCACTGGGCCAGAGACCTTCCCATTCCTCCCCCCACTTCCTCTCAAGCGGAGGTTGGGCGTGAGAGGGCAAGTGCAGATGGAGCTGGCATTGGCTCCAGGAGGCCTGTGGGGCTGACACACAGAAGCAGCCAGTGTTAGAGTCCTGCTGTTTATCCACGGGAAGACCGCTGGGCTCCGTTACCTGGCTGTCTTGCGGCTCCCGTCCAGTGTCACTTTGGCGATCAGAAGAGCTCTTGAGCACTTGAGCACATCTGCTTTAGCGGTAGCCCGTGGAGGTGATGATTGCAGTGTTTCCCACCGCATAGATCGGGACCCCTGGCTGGCTAGCACTTGACCGTGTGCGGAGCAGATTCTCACCCGATCCTACAGGAGAGGCATTGCCATCCTTAGAGACACAGCAAGGATCCAGACAGGTGACTTGCTAATGACTTTAGAGTGGAAGGTTCTGGTTCCATGCCCCACCCTTTCACTCCTTTGGCTGCCCCATCCAATTGCATATGCAGTGCTTGTCAGCCACAGTGCTGTGTGAGCATCACCTGGGTGACAGGGTGCAGTGGCTCTGTGCAGAAGAGCAGAGGCATGCTGCTGGAGGGAAGTGCTGAGGCTTCTCCCACTGGGGTCCCAAGTGGTTTCTGAACGGAGTGTGGAAAGGTTGCCTGTGGAGCTGGGGGTGGCGGGGGGGAGCTAGAGCTGGGAGATGTGGCGTTCAGGTGTGCCAGCTCCTGCCACAGCCCTGGTGGGGGCAGGGAAGCTGGAGATGCCAGGCTTGGGATCTGTTCAGACATGCTTGAGGGGAGAGCACGGCTGGGGACAGCATCTGGTCCCCGATGGCGTGCTGGGTGTGAGGGAGACCGTGTGCTCCTGCCCGCCTCTGAACACTCAGGGTACGAGGACTGAGGAGTGAGGTGTCCCTGTCAGTCACATTTTAATGTCTCTGGGGCCAGGCCTCGTCTTCCATTTGGCACCATTTGTCTCTTAGTGGTTGGTGACACGGTGCATCTCAGGATGGGTGAATCATGGTGGTCCGTGGGAAGTTCACGCTCAGGACCTCGGGAAGCGAGCGAGCTAAGAGACACACGTGGTGGCTCCCTGGCATCCAGCTGCCCGCCATCCCCTCCTGCCCACGTCCCTCTCCTCAGCCAGGGCCTGAGCCCCTGGGTCCTCCCTGCCTCCGTGTCCCCCTTTGTCTCATATCCACGCCGTCCTGCTTGTCACCATCTCACTCTGTGGGGCTGGCCAGGCCCGCAGATTTTCTCTCTGCCTCAGCTGTGAGTTCTCCACCAGGCAGCTGTGTCCAAAAATCTGTAGTCTGATCTGAACATGTAACTCCTTGCTCTGAGCATGGCCTGGGGTCCACTGTGTGACCTGCCCATCCCCCGCCCCCCACCCAGTGTTCTCTGTACCTGTGCTCCTGTGTGCTGCTGACCCTTTGCTCTCAGCCTGCCGAGTTCTCACCTTTCTGGGCTGGTCTACGGACTCCTGTGTACCCTTAAGGTCTCCTCAGAAACACCCTCCATCCTGCTCCTTGAAGGCCTCAGAAGACCCTGCACGTCCCACAGCCCCGTCCGCCTGCCTGCCTGCCCAGCCACACCGGGAGCACCTTCAGGGCCACGGCTGTGCTTTATCTGTGTATTTCTGTGAAAGGCAGTGGAGCATGTGGTGAAGAGCCAGTTTTTGGTTGCCAGGCTGCCTGGGCCCCAAACCCAGCTGTGTGACCTCAGGCAGAGTAGGTGACCTCATTGTGCCTTAACTTCCTCCCTGTAAAAAAGGGCAGATAGAGGCTGACCCCCTTGGACTATAATTTATAGAGCTATGTGTAAGAATTTATTCTCTTTCTTTTTTCTGGTGTGTGTGTGTGTGTGTGTGTGTGTGTGTGTGTGTGTAGAAAGAAAGAATTTTTTAATAGAGTAGTGCCTAATTGGCCTTACTGAGGCTGTAAAGAACCCAGTTCTTCATAGTGCATCTTCCAGGGAAAGCTCCCACAACAAGCAGCGCCTGCAGGCTTATCACTGGGAGTGACAGACTGGGGGGGGGGGGGGGGGGCGGACCCAGAGACCTCCTCCTGCTTGGCGCGGGGGCAGTATCAGAGTTGCAGTGAGAAGACAGCCTTGGAAGAAAGGAGCCTGAGGTGCTGATCGGGGCTTAGAAAGCAGGGCTGCGACGTTATGACAGGGCCTCTGGGTCAGGGTGGGGGGAGGGAGGCGCATGTGTGGTTTTGTGTGTTTGTGTGTTTTAGAGTCTTGGTCAGACCGTCAGACACGGGCTCCCTTTGGGTGTTGTTGGCAGACATACAGTTAGAGGAACTCAGGTCAGGGGAGGGGGAGATTGCTGCGTATTACTGAAGAGGATGGGCTGGGCTCCCCCTGCACCCCAGTGCTCAGCGGTTTACCTACCCAGATTAAAAAAGATTCTGAGTCCAGATCCAACTTCAGGAGCAAAGGGCCTTGGTCGGTGATCAGTGAAGGGGAAGCGGGGTTTATCTCCTATTCTTTTACTCACCCTGGTGGGAACCCAGTGTTAGGCCAAGAGGGAGGCAGAGGCAGAGCCCGTGCCCCTGTGGCAAGTGGCGGTTAGTGCCTTTTGGTGGAAAGACTTCTGCGTGGGGTCCCAGGGCACAGACGAGACCCAGAGTGGCTGGCCCTGCCCCACAGCAGGGTGCTACAGCAGAACCCCAGTGCTAGCCCAAGGCTGGTGCGAGTGGGGGGGGGGCAGTACCAGCAGCATGTGGAGGGGCTTTGGGAACCCCAGCCCAGTCAGCCCCCTCCACCGCACATCCCCAGAGCACCCCAAATTCGATGAGACAGGCTGAGCTTGAGCTCCTCCCAAACCAATGTCTGGCACAGCAGGCCTCTGCCTGCCTCTTCCTTTTTGCCTCACAGTCCCCCTGTACCTCCCCCTTCCCTGTCTGTGCATGCCTATGGCTCTGTACCCCCATTCTCCCCTCCCTGCAGTGCCTTCACTGGAGCCCTGCTGGTACACTCGCCTGTCTCCATCACCAAGATGGGACTCTCAACGCGGGCTTGAGGACAGTCCCCACCCCACCCCCACACAGAATTTGGCATATAGCAGGCACTGAGCGGGGATCAGATGAGTGCCTGCCACCCCGAGAGGAGGCCCCAACCCAAGTCTTAGAGAAGCAGGGAGAAGTGAGAAGATCCCTTGGTCAGGAGTTTGTAGCAGTGTGTGAGTGGTTTTTTTCTGGCTCCTCTCACCTTACTGTGGGGTTCAGGGGCAGAAAAAGAAGTGTTTAGTACTTTAGTGTTTAGTTGAAACGTGGTCCTGCTCTCCCCTCCCGTCGCTGCTGCAGTCCCACTCTTCTGCTTCGGGCAGGGCCTGCACGCACTTTGCATCATATCTGTGGTCTTTTTGTGAGATGTGTGGCATCTGTTTTGGAGGGGCAGAGACTCCAGCCCGTCTGTGAGTTGAAGAGGCTGCCAGTAAATAAAGCAAAGGCTCTGGGCGGGGGGATCAGTGTTGCCCACCGTGGAAAAAGGCTTTGTGGGTTTGGAGGTGAACATGTTTTATTTTCACAGCTGTGCATCTATTGTAATGGCAGTAGAAAAAATACAACTCGTTGCCCAAAGGCCAGTTACTATTGCTTAGGACAGGAGTGAAGTGGGGACAATGTAAAGGACACGCCTTCAGGTGCCCTCGGAGCCCTGGCCTGACTAGCAGTCTCTCTATAAGGCTTCTTCCTGCTTCAGGGTCTAGGGGAGCGCCGACCCCCTCCAGGAGCTTTCTGGGGATGTGTGTGGGGCTCTGGAGGTTTGAGTGGGACCTGGGATTTGGTATCAGTTGTTTTCCCGGTCCGTGTACTATATTTTTTTATTACTTCTGTTTTGTTTATTGTAGTCATTACTTCTATTCATTAACAGTGTCTGAGTTTCCAGCTACTGCTGAACTTACTGTATCTAATATGTCTGTCATCTTAGCACATTTTCTCCCTTAGAGTTAGTCCTAATGCTTATTACAGATGATCAGCGTAGCGTGGCAGGCCTGATACGCTGGTGTCGGAAGTGAGGTTGTCTTCATCATTGGTGCTGCAGGTGACCTGGGAGCTGTGGACCGTGGGGTCACAGGGTAGCAGGGTGGCAAGGTAGGGGCCCAGGTCTGGAATATCCCAGGAGACTGGGACCGTTATCTAGTGCCATGCAGCTTGCACAGTTTAGCAGTCATCACAGGGTATGCAGAGGATGTTAATTGTTGATGTGACTTCTCAGTGGTAACAAGTTTTGTGACTTTTACTTGCTGTGTTGGGGGAGAGAAAAACAGGGTTATGGTGCAGGGTGTGCTGTCAGCAGGTGCTGCTGAGGTAATGAAGACTATGAGGCAGGCTGGGTCCCCTCACCTTTGTGTCCCCAGAACCCACATGGGACCTGGATCAAAGGGGTAGTTTGTGTTTGGACTGGCCTGGGGCTGGGACGGGCCTGGGCTCTGGGAGCCCCAAGGAGGCAGCTTAAAAAGAGCCTCAGAAAGTGGCCATGCAATGATGCTGCAAGACTATGGGACGGATAGTGGCTGCAAGGCACCGAGTCGCCCACATAGTTGGGTACTTCTGTGTGCAAGCGGGAGCTGGAGAGGACAGACTCGGGGAAGGCAGTTTCAGTGTCCTTTCTCCAGCGTTTGCCAGTGGCAGTTTTTGAAAATGAGCTTGTTCTAATGCTTGCCTATGTGTGCTTGTCCTAGCTGGTCGCTTCCAGTTTCTCATCATAAATGTATGGGCGTCAGCTTCCTGCTTGCAAAGAAATAGATTGCCACAGTGGACTTTTAAAAGTGGAAATGTTGGAGAATTTGTTACACCGGGATATAGTATATAGGGTAGCAGCACCAGAGCCCTTAGATTTGGAGTCGGACAGGTGTGGGTTCAGATCTTGCCTCACCTGGTCTGGCCTTGGGTGAGGGTCTCTGTCTCTTCATCTGTGAAAAGAGAATTAAACTTGCCTTTGAGGTTGCTTTGAATAGAGATTGTGTTTGTAAGCCAGTAGTGCTGGGCACAGAGTTGGGAACAGCGGCTGGGGTTGTCATCCCAGGCTGTGGCTCACCCACTGTACGTAGGTCCTAAAAATGCCCAGAGCTCCTGGAGAAAGAGCCAGACACTTCATTGTCCGGGCGATGCCTGATGGAGTGCTCAGGGGCTCGTGCTTGCCATCCTCATGGGCCCAGGGGTATTTGTTACCTCTGACGTCCCCATTACGTGAGCACGAACGGGCCATCCTCTTGTTGCGTGGTTTACAGGATGCAGACTGCGTGGTGGGGTTGCTGTCCTCTTGTGGAGTTTGAATCTGCATTGCCTTAGGTTGGCCCAGTTTATGGGTAGTTTTCAGGTTTGGGGTTGTAGTATGCTGTGCCACATAGCAGTCACCGGCCGAGAGGTGGGCAGACAGGAAGGGACAGCAAGCTGTCATCCCCCATTCAGGGCGTCACTTTACCCAAGACACCCAGATGAGTCTCTAGAGATCCCACCCCAGATCCTGCTACCCCCGTTCCTTTTTGGAGGGGTGCAAGAGAGTGATGGCAGGGGGCTAGATCTGCTCCAGTTACTTCCATTTCAAGCCTCCTGGCCAGCCCACATTCCAGGAATATCCCCAGCCCTTTGCCGTTGTGTCCATGCAGGTGTGTCATGGCCCCACTAGGTAGGGTGACAGTCTCACTGATATTGTGCCTGTCTCCCCAGCAGCCGAGCAGTGGGTGGGCGGAGCCCAGTTCTTCTCTCTGTATGTCTGTGCAAGGAGGTGGGTTCAGTGCCAAACCTGGAGGATTGTCTGTCCTGGGTCCCCTTTCCTTCCCCTGCTGGCACCCCTAGCTGGAGACACACTGCCATACTTGTGCAGAGTCGATGGATAGATGACAAGAGTAGGATAGCAGCCCTGACAACCTGTGTGCAGCTTTGCCTGGCCGGTGGGCCCACCTCTTTGGGACACTTTGCTTTGGGCCCACTTCTAGTGGGCCCCTAGCAAAGGGGTCACCGCATTGTGTAAGCCGAGAATCAAAAACAGTTGCGGCGGTACCCATTGCCATTAAAGTATTTGGACCCTTGGAGCAAATTTTAACACCTGGGGGTTTATTCCTAAGGAAAAAAAAATGAGAGAAGGAAGTTGTATGTTTGAAGATGTTCATTGCAACATTGGTTGCAATCAGAGAACCTGGAAGGAGATGGAATGTCCAGCAGTTGGGGAAGGTCAGGGAAATTATGATGCATTGATGAAATATTTAGCTGTTAAACATGATCATTATGAAGATTATGTAGCAATAAGAGGAAGTGAGAGTTAAATGAAAAGAGAAAATAGCATCTGTAATGCGATTTCAACTACGTAATTGTCACTGTTTCTGGACAAGTGCCAGAAAGTCGCCCACAGAAACGTTGCCATGGCTCAGGTCAGCGGGAATGCAAGGGGCTCAGGGGAGACAGTGCTGGCGAGTTTGGCCTTTGGGGTCAGACCTGAGCCATGATGTTGGTATCTATCTCTCGGGCTTTGGGGACTTCAAGAGGGCACACATGTGACAAAGATGGTGGCTCAGAAGATGCTCTCGGAGGAGAGGAAAACCAAAGGGACTGAGGAGACTCGGGGCATAAAAAGTTATGGAGCCGTGGGGCGCCTGGGTGGCTCGGTTGGTAAAGCGTCCAACTTCGGCTCAGGTCGTGATCTCACGGTTTGGGAGTTCAAGCCCCACGTCGGGCTCTGTGCTGACAGCTCAGAGCCTGGAACCTGCTTCAGATTCTGTATCTCACCCCCTCTCTCTGCCCCTCCCATGCTCGTGCTCTGTCTGTCCCTGTCTCTCAATAATAAATAAATGTTAAAAAAATTTTAAAAAGTTACGGAGCCATATGCAGGCACACTCAGACAAAGCACCTGACACAGTTGGCTAAAGAGGTGGGCTCAGGCTCACCATATCTGGGGGTTGAAATGAGAGTGTAAAGAACACACGCTTGAGGGGTTAGTGCGGGTGGGTTTATTTGGAGGCGCAGTGCCTGCCAGAGGGGAGGGTAAGGGGGGCTAGCGGGCGTTGGGCTTGCCTCTTTCCAGGGGTGCTCCCGCTCCCAGCACACAAGCCTTGCAGGAGCAGGGTCCAACGAGCGGGGGCGGGGGGGTGCCCAGTGGCCCGTGGATATCCCGAGTGCCTCTGAGATGCGGAAGAAGAGCCTCCAGGTGGGCGGTTGGAGTGTGGATGGAACACCGGGGCTTGCAATGCGGATATGAAGCACGTAAGGTGGGACCGTGCAGGAAGTCCAGGAAGCTCCAAGATGAGATGTGGAGACAGAAGGAAAGGATGTGGGGCTGGGGCTTGAGGAGCTCTGGGTGGAGGGAGATGAGGCCGCAGGGCGGGGGCCGGGACGAGCCGTGAAGAGAGAGCAGGGGAGGCAGAGCGGGCAGCCCCTCTTCAGCTCTGCTGACAGCTTGCCCAGGCAAAGCTGTTTGGGTGCTCGTTTGGGTGCTCGGTGTGGTGGCAGGTAAGCTCCTCTGTGGTGTTACCATAGGTTGCAGTCAGATCCCTCCTTCTCTCTCTTCCCCTAATTGCGCTCCTGCATTTTTTTTGCTGTGGCCGACGTGTTTGGTTACCCAACTGTGTGGTGAGGATGAAAAGGGGAAAAAACAGGCTCAAGAAAATACGTCAGAAAATAGGTTTAAAACATTGAGGAAGTGATGTTAGCAAATGATACGTTAAAGGAAATACGGTGCATCGTGAAATCCTCTTTGTTCCCAGTGCCCCTCAGTGTTCTTTGCCTGCGTGCACTTAAGACCAGGAAAAGCCGCTGCAGGGCTTGTCCCGGACTCCAGCCGGGACCCTGCTGTCCTTGGACCTTGGTAAAGGGGACCACGGGACTCGCTGCAGGCTCTGCCCTCCGCCGGTCAGCCATGGGGTGGGCTCCTGGCCTCAGGGTCAGCTTGGCTGCTGCTTCCCCTCCTGTGAGATGCAGGTAGTTTGGAGCAAGACGGGAAGTGCTGCGGGAGTCCGCGCTGGCCCAGTGAGGCCTCCAGCAGTGAAGGCTGGCAGGAAGCAGTTGATTCGGCTCTTGGTGGCATGTGGCCTCGGGAGCTGTCGTGACCCTCCACTGTGCCCTCATCCTTTACCAGCAACCTCCCACTCATCCGCCATGGCAAGCAGTGCCGCCACCCGGCAGATAATGCCGTCGCTGCTGTCACCAAGCCACCGTGGTGGATTGTGATGTTTGGTTTCTCTGTTCCTTTTATGTCTGGCTTTGCAGAAACCTCACACGGCTTCTTCTCCTTCCTTATGTAACCCTTTGGAATAATTCCAGGGTTGCCAAGAAGGTAAGTTGGAGAAAATATTTGTGGTTGTGGTAACTTCCAGGCCACTGTATTGAAAACGAAAGATTCTCCCCAAAGCCCTTGAGTCCTGCTGAGCAAATACGCTCGCCTGGAGGAGCAGCAAAGTCTGTGCCGCCACAGCCTCAGGGGACGGGGAATAGCCAGCCTCCTCCTGCTCTTGCCTTGGCTTTCCCTCTGCCTCCCCCCCGCCCCGGGCAGTGGTGCCTTTTGCCTTGTGGCAGGGGACTTGTGCTTTTCTCCTTGCGGGAGCCTGGCGGTAGGTGGAGTGTGGACGGGTGGGCATCTGTGGCAGAGGCAGCACCAGCTTGGTGCAGGCTGACCGGTCAAGTCCTGGGCGAGGTTCAGCTGAGTGTGAGGTGTGTGTTTTTATTTTAGTTGACTTAATGTTTTCAGAACTGAGGGTTTGGTGATGTTCTCACAGCTGCTACCTTTTGAACCAGGTATGTTCCTCCAAGGCAGTGGTATGTAAAGCAGTTGACTGGAACCTGGGAAGTATCCTCTCCCCTTGCGAAATGTCACTGGTGTTGTAATCGGACATTGGCCCAGCCCGCAGAAGCTACTTGGTCCTTGTTGGAGCTGAAGCAGAATTCTTTCAGAAACCCTGGGTGACGGTGCTTCCTACTGTTTGCCTGCTGCCCCTTCTTTTCACCCTTCTTGTTGCTGCTGAGCCCCAGGTCACACTTGACAGTGCTAACTAAGGGTCTAGCTCAGCTGTCTGGAGGGAGAGTCAGGATTCCAGACAGATTTGGTCACAGGAGCTTAGTTCCCATTGGAGAAAACCATGCAGAGGTGGGAGGGAAAAGAAACCTCAGACACATAGAGGCTATTTTCTTGTCAGGAGGATGGATACCAGTCGTTGCTCACGCCACTGTTTAGGGAAGAACAGACGGACTGTCGTTCGCCTAAGATTTTCTGTAGATGTTGGGGCGGCTGGGTGGCTCAGTCGGTTGAGCGTCCGACTTTGGCTCGGGTCATGATCTCACGGTCCGTGGGTTCGGGCCCCGCGTCGGGCTCTGTGCCTACAGCTCGGAGCCTGGAGCCTGCTTCTGAGTCTGTGTCTCCGTCTCTCTCTGCCCCGCCCCCACATGCACTCTGTCTCTCAAAAATAAAACTAATAAAAAAAAAAAAAAAAAGATTTTCTGTAGATGTTTGTGGCCATGGCCTTTCTTCCATGTGAGCATGGGAAGGCGGCCCCCTCCCTTGCGTCTCCGGTTGAAGAATGGCAAAGCCGTGAGGACAGGCTGAGGAGGGCACATGTCCTTAAGTTCAGCCTTTGGTGGCTGCTAAGCCTTTGATTTCACAACCTATGAGACACTGTCACCGAGCTTCAGCCATAGTGTGTCCCCCTGAGGGCTGGGGCCCTGTTCTAAGCCACAGATCACCTATTTTAAGCCACAGTTCAGATTCACAGTCTGTTGGATGCACAGGTGTTTGTAGGGGCATGTAGAATGTCCCAGAAAGAAAAGCTGATGTTTATTGGTGCCTCCTGGAGCCTTGTTACATGCAACATCGAATTTGTTGTCTTTATGATACCGGTGGGATGACCAGGCGTGAGCCTCTTCATTTTAGTGAGGGGAGAAGGAACTTCCAGCTCCACCTTCCACCCCCAGGGAGGTCTGGGGGGGCTGATGCCTCCCCTGCAACGAAAAAGTGTTCTTGCTCTTTGCCTACTGCCCCTTCTTTTCACCCATCTTGTTGCATGCATCATCTCCCTCCACAGTTAAGTTTTACAGCTTTATTGAAGTAGAATTGACCTATAGTAAACTGCACGTTGAAAGTGTGTAATTTGATATATTTTGACCTATATACCTCTGAGAAACTATCACCACAGTCAGGGTAATAAACATATCCATCATTTCCAGAAGTTTCTTTTTGCACCTTTGTAATCTTCCCTCTAGTCTGTCTCAGTCCCAGGCAACTGCTGATCTGCTTTCTGTCACTGTAGAATTTGCTTGCCTTTCCTAGAATTTTGTGAAATCATGCACTGTGTGCTGTTTTTTGTTTTATTTTGGTCTGGGTTCTTCTTTCATTCAGCATATTTTCAGATTCGTGCATCTGAAAACTATGTCAAGAGTTCATTCTTTTTTGTTGCTTTTTGAATGCTGAGCAAGATCCGTTACTTCATCCTATGGATATAGTACAGTTCACTTACCTACCCCCTGTGTTGATGGACTTCCGGGTTAAGAATCTGCCCACATGTCTTCTGAGGTGATTATACCACATGATAACTTCCAGCAGTGTATGAGAATTCCTGTCACTTCACATCTTGGCCAGCACTTGGTGTGGTCAGTCTTTTTCACGTTAGCTCTTCTAATAGTTTTGTAGTGATGGTTTTAAGCATTTTCCTAATGACTAATAATGCTGAGCATCTCTTCATGTGTTTATTTCCCATGCATGTCTTTTCTATGAAAGATTTGAATATTCAAACCACTTTTCCTTTTTTTTTTTTTTTTGGAATTGGGTTCTTTGCCTACTCATTGAGTTGAAAGAGGTTTTTTTAAATGTATTCTAGATGCAAGTCCATTCTTAGATATGTGATTCATATATATTTTCAACCTGTCTGTGGCTTGCCCCCCCCTTTTTTTCGTAATAGTGTCACGTTTTGAAGAGCAAAGATTTTCAGTTTTGATGAAATCCACTTTATGTTTTCTCTAAATTTTATGCTTTTTCTGTCATATTTTTAGTCCTTCCCAAGCCCAAGGTCACTAAGATTTTCTTCCCGTGTTTTCTTCTAGGTGTTCTATAGTTTTAACCCTTACATTTAGGTTTATGACCTATCTTGTGTTAATGTTTGTATATCTTGTGAGGTAGAGGTCACGGATTTTTTACTTGTTGTTTGCATATGGCTATCCAATTATTCTAACACTGTTAATTGAAAGATTATTCATTCCCCCATTGAATTGTCTTAATACCTTTGTTAAGAATCAGTTGACCATGAATGTGTGGGTCTGTTAATGGATTCTGTTCTGTTCCCATTGGTCTGTTTGTCTGTCTTTACTGTTAGTACCACATTGTCTTAATTATAATCTTCTGATTTTCTTTTTTTTCCAATTTCTTGGCTATTCTAGGACCTGTGTGATTCCATATACGTTTTAGAATCAACTTACCAGTTTCTCTAAAAGACCCTGCTGGAATTTGGTTGGGATTGCATTGACTGTGTAGATCAGTTTGGGGGAGAAATGGCATCTTGACACGATTGACTCTTCCAGTCCATTAACTGTGTGTATCTCTCCGATAATTGATGCTTCTTTTAATTTTTCTCAGCCATATTTTGCACTTTTCACTGTTGAAGGCTTTCATGTCTTTTGTCAGATGTATCCTTAGGTACTTTATATTTTTAATTGCTATTATAAATGGAATTGGGGTTTTTAATGTTTATTTATTTTGAGAGAGAGCACATATGCAGGTGCATGCACAGGGGAGGGGCAGAGGGAGGAGAGAGAGACTGCCAAGCAGGCTCGATGCTCAGCACGGAGCCTCATGCGGGGCTTGATCTCACAAATATGAGGTCAGGACATGAGCTGAAATCAAGGGTTGGGTGTTGAACCAACTGAGCCACCCAGGTACCCCTGGAATTGGTTTTTTAAAATTTCATTTTCTGAATGAAAATGCATATAGAAGTACAGTCGAATTTTATATTGAACTTGTATCCTGCAGCCTTGCTAAATTCACTTGTTCTGGTAACTTTTTTGGAGATGCTGTAAGATTTTCAATATAGACTTCTGTTATTTGTGAATAAAGACCATTTTACTTCCTTCTTTCCAATCTAGATGTCCTTTTTGTTGTTGTTGTTGTTGTTGTTGTTGTTGTTGTTTTCCCCTTTTTCTTGCCTTATTACATTGACTGGAACCTCCTGACAAGACTGAATAGAACATAACCTTGTCTTGTACCTGTTAGGGGGAAACATGGAGCCATTCACCATCAAATATGATGTTAGCCGTGGATATTGTCAAAACACTTTGTTAGACCAAGGAGGTTCTCTTCTGTTCCTAGTTTGCTCAAAGTTTTTATCAGGAAGAAATGCCTAATTTGGTCAAATATTTTTTCCATATCTTTTGGAACAATCACAAAGCTTTTTCATTTTTAGCCTCTTAATATGACAAGTTACTTTGATTTTAAAATGTTATCTGCCACCCCCCCCCCCCCCCCCCCCTTCTAATTTCTAGTTTTCTTTGGTATCTTCTTTCCTGGGTTAGGCATGAAGACTTTCCTTACCTTAATTGTTCCATTGCCCTCCTTCAAGCCGGCTGTCGTTTTCTGCCCAGGTCACCTGTATACTTGCTAATGGCCTGTTGCATGGAATCAGGCGTGGGCTGACTGCCCAGAATTAACAGCTTAGGTCAGAAATGAACCCGTGGCCAGGTGTTTAATGGGTGCCCTGGCTTCCATGCTGGGGAAACAGCATAATACCTACTTGGGGGTGTGTGGCCTCAAAAGAGGCCATGGTATATGGTAAGAGACATATGCCCAGCACAGTGCTGGCCAGCAGTGCCCAGGCAGTAGGTGCTGCCTGCCTGTCTCTCCAGTAACGTTCAAGCTTCCTTCTTCTTGGGGACACTGAGCTGCGGAGTTACTCCTTCCCTGGAAGCCGCAGAGCACACTTGTCCTCCCCAGACCTGCCCTCTGCCGGGGGCAGGAGTGTGTGGACACGTTTCTCTGTGAGCTTTGAAGCAGAGGTATGCTGTGTGTCCCAGGTAGCCGGGGCTTGTGCGGCAGTTCTCTGCGGGACCTCAGAGTGGTCTGTGCCACTGTGGGGGAGCCAGGGACTGACTCTGCAGTGCCTTCTCCTGCTCTTCAACCCCGCAGCTCTGGCATCAGTTTCTGGCACAGGATGGCCTTTAAGATCATCCAGAAGGGCGCCGGTTGTGAGCTTTACATTTTACGGACTGCATGTGCAGTGATTGCATCTTAGTTACCCCTCACCCAGGTCCAGGAATAGAGCATTTGCTTCCCCAGAAGCCGCCCTTGCTCCCTGTCTAAGCAGCTCCCCATCCCCAGCTCCCCTGACTTTGGTCACCACTGAGAAGTTTTGCCTGCTTGGGAGCTTTCAATCCAATGTAGAATGCATTCTTTTCTACCGGACTTTTTCACTGGACACTGTTTTGAGATTTATCTTTAATGTTGTGCGTAGCAGCAGTTTGTTCATTCCACACTAAATGGATAGACCGTGATTTGGGCATCCATGATGCTGTTGACGGCCATTCAGGTGGTTTTTAGTTGGGGCTGTTCTGAATACATTCTCCATGCGTGGGTGTTCACATTTCTGTTGGGATGTGCCTCAGAGTGGAATCGCTGGGTCATGGGCTATGCGTGTCCATCCTTATATGACATTTGACACAATGTACAGATTCACCTTTCTGTTCCATGGGTGACTGTGTCCTTGGTTCTCTCCACGGTGGCCCTGTTACAGGACTGCCTGCTGAGAAAGTCCCTGTGCCCGCTGTGGTTCCTCCAGCTCCACACAGATACACAGAGCCCTTGAGCTGTAGGGCAATAGGTGAGGGGTCTTGGGCCTGATCACCTCCCAAGTGTAGGAGGGGACTCCTTTCTGAGCGCTACTGTGTGCCAGGCAGCATCCGGGACGTCCGTGTGTGTCTCTTGTTCACCTTCTAGGAGCCTGTAGGAAGCCTCTGTCATTCTCCCACTTAGAGGCTAAGGAAACAGCTGAGTGGGCTGGGTGGGTGGGCAGGATCAGAGGCCATCCACTGACCTCCGATGTAGTCTTCCCTGGTGCTTTCTGCCCTGGAGCACTTGATATGGAGTTCATGGCCTAATGGGCTGAGGTGGTGTCCTGGCTGATGGCTACCATCCAGTTTAGGACAGGCACACCTTCATTAGTTACGTTTAAACCCCGGTGGGTTTGCTGATCTCAGATTCCTATTTAAAAGGAGACGAGGGGGCACCTGGTGGCTCATAGGGTGGAGTGTCTGACTTCGGCTCTGGTCATGATCTCATGGTTCGTGGGTTCCGGCCCCTCGTCGGGCTCTGCGCTGACAGCTGGGAGCCTTCTTGGGCTTCATTCTCTCTCCCTCTCCCTCCCCCACCCTCTCCCCCTCCCTCCTCTCTCCTCTCTCTGCCCCAACCCCACTTGCATTTTCTCTCTCTCTCTCTCTCTCTCTCTCTCTCTCTCTCAAGATAAATAAATAAGCTTTAAAAAAAAAAATAAGTAAAAGGAGACAAGAGCTCCTTGATACCTAACCTGGAGACTTGCCAAATGACTTAACCAGTGTGGCCCCCACTCAGGTTCTGGCAGTTCCTGTTGCTCTTTTCCTGTCCACCCAGCACAAGGAACGTGGTGACCTCGTGGGAGTGCTCAGGAAAGTGAGGGCCACCAGACCCTGAATGTTACGCACATGTTACACACTCTTACTGCTAACCAGGGGCATCTTGGACTTCCTGTGTGGCGTGGTCACTTTTGCCCCGCCTACTCCTCCTTTTTAAAAGCACTCTCTGGATGTAGCCGCAGTTCCGGTCCCCCTGCACCTGGGCTCCTGGCCGCTCAGGTGAGCCTTGGTTGTGGTGCTTCCCTCTTGCTTCTGTTGTTGCCTCTGGCCGTCTCCATCCACACCTCAGGCCTGGGCCACACTTGCCTTCCTGCATACTCCAGGCCTACCGTAGTTGCTTAGGAAGCAACTGCTGACTTGTTGGGGGAATTCTGGAGTATTCTTGGCTCCCAAGATCCTATAGCGGCCCAGGTTGGTAGACTGGTAGCCTGGCACCATGCTGGGCACTGCACTGCCTGAAGGGATCTTAGAGACCACAGAGCAGGCTGGTGGTGGGTAGGCAGGGTGCACCTGACCTGGCCCCCCGCCCCGTGGGCACAGTCTCTCAGGATGGTGGTCAGCACACCCGTTCTGGGTCTGCAGAGATGATCTGTGGTTTTCCCAGCATTTCCCTCGGGCTTCCCTGCTCATGGGGAGGAGCTGGGCTGACTGGTGGCTGCTCTTGCTTCAGTCCAAATTGGGCCAACAGTAGAGGCCAGGTGCAGCCCCGTGGCATCTTTGCACAGCTCCCCCGCCTGGCCCTTTCCCGCCCAGCCCCACCACCGGGTGTTTCACGTGGCAGTGCTGGAGTGCACTCCTGTCACCTCGATGGTTTGCTTAACGGTCTCTTGGAGGTTGGCCCCTATGAGTTCCTGTAAAGCTGGCTGGGTCTCGCTTTGGATTGTCTGTGTTCTCCATGCATGTGGGTCGAACGCTGTGGGTGCCCCTCCCGTGGGCATCGGGCCATTATGTCTGGCACAGCTGGTATTCTTCCTGGCTGTTCCTCTGGGAGTGCCAGGGTGGGAAGGAGAAACCCTGACCGGAGTGCTGTCTGTCGTCAGATGCTCTGCTACCTGGACCCCCCTGCAAACAAGTGCTCTGCTTGGCTTTCTGACTTTGCAGTTGTATCAGTGCAGGAACGAACCAGTTCACGGATGACACATTGAGAGCTCTTGTACTCTCAGAAGGGACCGGATCGTAATGAGAATTGTGTGTGTCCTGTTGACCTGATTCAGAGGTCAGGAAAGTTTAAGTACATAGTTTCGCTGGAGAGAGCTGCTGAAATAAAAAGTAGGAGGGAGAGAGGAACATTTTGGGGACTGCTGCTGCGGGGAGAGTGCTGCCTCTCCTGCCCTCCCCACCCCCTCACCTGCTTGCCTCTCCCTCAGTGATGGAGGATGGCAGCCGTTCATGCTGGCCGCTCCTGCTGACGGGGAGCTCCGGCCACTGCCCTGGGCTTCCTTTTCCTGTGCTGTGCTGCTCGTGGGATGCAGGCTGCTTGGCTCGCTCTCTGGGCCCAGGCTGGGGTTTCCATCCCCTCGGCTGAGTTGCAGCTGCAGTTACATGTTCTGGTCGTGGGTGCTCTGTGGGCTGTGGGTGTGACAATCAGGGCCATGCACGCAGTGGCCATGCTCCAGCTGTGGACGCTCCTGGGGAGCAGATGGGCCCCTCTGATGAGGAAGTGCTTTTGTGCTTTTGCAAGTGTTGAGCTTGGCTGCTGCAGCTGGGACACAGCCCCCGCCCCCCCTCCCCATGTCCCTCTTCCTATAAGAAGCCATGAATGAGAGAGATTTCACCCCTGTGGGTGCAAGGCTGCCACTGGGGGCCTGGCAGAAGAAGGCATCTTGGCCAGGCAGAGTGCAGATGACCTAAGGGAAGTTCCTCTTACTCCTGCTTGGCTGTGCAGGGCCAGGAGGATGCACCTTCCAGAGCCAAGAGGGAGGATCAAGCCACACTGACTTCTTTTCCTTCCTCAGGGAGACAGGGTGGGACATGGGCTGGGCTCAGCCAGGATCTTTGGGGGGGGTGCAGGTGCCACCATCTCTCGCACCAGCTCGCGGCAGAGGCAGTTTGAGTCACAGAAAGAATGACACCCACCTGGGAACATGGTGTGCAGTGCATCAGAAGCAGGAAGGCTTGTGTGCGCCATTGCTGGGGCCTAGCGGGAGGCAGGCTTGAGTGCTGTGGTCGTTTACCAAGTGGCCTGCTGCTTAGGGTGAACACTGGGGGTGAGCTGAAGCCCCTGTTTTGCTGGATAGGTGTGTGGGTCTCCCTGGCTCTAGGCTACCCTGGAGGGAAGGCAGAGGCAGCCCAGAGATGTGCTGGGCATGAGGGCACTGGCCCTGTGTGGCTCAAGAAACCATAACCTGTGCGTTTACTTGCTGGGGCAGGTTGGGGAGAGTATGTGGGCGGGATGCCAACGTCACCAGCCTGGTGGCATCTGGGTGCCCTCCCTCACCTCACCTAGTAAAGCACCTGTGTGTGATAGGCAGAGTCTATGCCAGGCTGGTATAAGACCACACTCCGCCACCTTCTAGCTGTGTGATGAACCTTGAATCTTTATTACCTTCTCAGACTCTCAGTTTCTTTATCTGTAAAGTGGGCTTTCAAGAATGAAAAGCTAGAGAGCTCAGCTTCCTGGGGGAACCCAACAGCCCGATGAGAATCTGGCTTGGGTGGGCCTGCCCTGGCTCATTTCCGTTGGGCCCCACCAGTGCTCAGAGCTCAAGGAGCACAGGGTTTCCCCTTTGCCACCGTGGCTGCACACATCCAGCTTAATTCCTGAGAGACTGGGGATTTGAGACAGAGTGGGAACCCTTGATGCGTGGAGAACAGAATGGTCAGCCATGGGCTCAGAGACTCTGAAGCTTAGTGTCTCAGTTCCTGTTTCACATGGGGTTGGAAATCCCCCACAGGGTGCTAATTAATTACTCAGGGCCTGGGGTTTACCTGCATATCCCCTGAAATAGGGGAGGAGAAGCTGGTCAGGGGTGGGTGTACCCCACTGCACTGGCCCCAGCTCTGCACACAGATCCAGGGTCAGACCAGTGATCCTATTCACAGAGCAACTTTCAGACATGTGATGAGGGCCAGTTAAAGTCTTTCCATTGGGTTTGGTTTTAAAGATGATTCCCTGTACCCTGCTGTCGGCAGGTTTTCTGAAGCCAGTTTGGTGTCCCGGACTCTGGAGAAGCCAGCGGCGTCCCCGGGTTTCAGAGGGCAGCCACAGGGCAGCGTGGGCCAGCTCTCCCTTCCCTGGGTTACTGTTGCCCTGGCCTGGCCCTGCTGTGAGGTGCTTCCTGACTCTGACCTCCCCTGGCTTCTGACCTCAGGCCTGTATGGACACGGACACTCTAGCATCCACGGATGGGCGAGGGCTTTGGCATGGCTCGGGGCTTGCCGTCACGTCAGAAGCCTAGGCCCCCTCTCGCTGACTTCTCCTTCCCTGGCCTCAGCACCCTGGGAACGCAACCACAGAACCTGCCCTTTCCGTGGGCACGGCAATCCCCGGCTCTCTGGAGAGCCCCCCAGGAAGCTGTTTGTCCCATGTCTGGGCGGGTGCTCTCCTGGACCCTGTGGCATCTTCCCTATCTGAGGGCAGAGAGCAGGTCTGGATGCAGGAGTTCTGGCTCTCTGGGCTCTTTGCAGGGAGGCATGGACCCACCTCGGGAGAGCAGACCCCAGACCCCTTTCCACTCTAGTAGGAGTGTTTACACCGAGTCCGTCGAGCAGCAGCTCAGCAGCCTGCGGGGGGCTTGGTGAGGAGCTCCAAAGATCGCACCAGGTAGAACATACCCAGTAGTTTGAAGAGCTTGAGGGGGCCAGAGACAGGCTCACTGTGGAGGGAGACAGCATCCCAGCAGCCCTCGGCCCCTCTGCCCATGCAGGTGCCGGGTGGTGCAGTGAGAAGCCACCGTGTGGAATTGAAAAACAAGTATTTGTTCACTTCATCTCCGCACCGCTGCCAACTGCCGTCTCATTCCAGACCCAGTGAAATCTTCCACGTGTTAGGAAATGGGTGTAGTTTGTAACCTTTTAGATTTGTGGCAGGTTTCAAACATAAAAGTAGAGAGAATAACGTAACCGTGCCCCTGCTCCAGCAGGTACCGATTTAGAGCCAATCCGCATTGCTTCATGTCGTCCCCTTCTGCGCCCCACATCCAGGGGGATTTTGTAGCAGATTCCAGGGTGCCTCGTTTCTTCACTAAATACTCTAAAACGTGTCATAAAAAGATGAGGATGAGCAGTGTGCCCAGTGTGCTGCGGAGTGTGGTGCACGTTCCTCGTTGCTCCCACTTGACCGTGGGTGTGGGAGGACGGGGGTGTCACCAGCCTCAGGCCTGAGCAGTATGGGAGCGTCCTGCGCTCCGTGGTCCAGACTCGCACCCAGGCCGCTGCTGCGGGGTGCCGTCCTCTCCTTTGGACTGTCGCCTGTGCGTGTCCAGACCCCCTTCTTCCTGTTCGCCGTGAGTCGAGCAGCTGATATTGCCGGTTAGCCTGGCTGCCGGTGACTTGGCGTGCCCTGAGGGCCCCCCCCCAGGAACCAAGGCCTTTCTGCTTCCTTTGTGCCTGTTCTTGGTTCTCATGCGGTGGGAAGTCCCCATAAGAGCCCTGGGAACTGGGTTGGTGCCGAGGAGCATGCGTCCCTGGGGTGGCCCGTAGGTGTGAGGGAGGATGTGTTTTCTTTCTCCCTGTGCCGGAGTTGGGAGGCGCCTTGTTTAGGGGGTGCCTGTGTATTTGATGCTGGAGACGCTGGCTGGCACAGCTGTCTGTGTGACGTTGACTTTCCTGTCTTATCGAGGATACCTGATTGTGCCCGTCAGCCTCCAGTCTAGGATCCGAAGGCACCCCGTGAGATACTTAAGGAGTCACTTCCACCAGTAATCACCTGCCGACTTCCTGCCCTGCCTTGGAACAGACCTCTGGGGTCCTCTCTGTGCCACCACTGCCCAGCCTTCCCAAGCTGCCCTGCCTGCTCCTTGCACTTCCAGAGTAGTCCTCCCCCAATTCTGACACCTTCCTTGCCCAACTGCCATGTACACAGGGTGGGGCAACCATCACCACCACCCTGTGGGCTCCTTGGCCGGGTGATTAATTGTTTCCAATAAAGAGGGTGGTCTTACAGAGAGTAAGTGGGCTTGGAATGGTGAGCAGCTCACATGGGCAGTCATCATCGGTAGAAAGGGGAGGTGACACTCGGCTTCATTAATTGTTGAGGAAATACAACTTAATCTGCATCTATTGAAGGAACCTTAATGAGAAAATGAGAGACTTGGGGCGCTCAGACATCCTTCATTTACGAATTCCGCCCCTTTTGGGAAAGCCCTTTGGCAGGTGGTTTTGAGAGGTGTTCTTGTTTTTGTTGAGAATGAATCCCAGGGGAGATAGGCAGAGCAGGAAAGGGCCACCGGTGCAGGTGCGCCAGGCTGTTCCTGACAGCAAGAGGTTTGCACGTGGCCCTGGGACGCTGGCCTGCACAGCTGCCCAAAGCCTGCCTTGAGGTTCAGGAGTGTATGGGACCCAGGGCTCTAAATATACCAGGGTGAAGTCACTGGGGTGGAGACAGGCCATGTGGCAAGCCCAGGACCCCATCAGGGCTGGAATCCCCGGGCTGGGGACAGGGAGAGGGCGGCCTCGCTGTCCCTGTGGTACCGGCCTCCTCACTGCCCCGTCTCCTCTTGCTCAGGGTCCCTGTCTGTGGTGCATCAAAGGCATGTAAGTGATGGAGTGTCTCCTCTCAGACCCCTTCCCTCAGTGCAGCTTGGAGTAGGTTTTGGGGGCCATCCAGATGTGTTCCCGGACACAGCCCTGAATGAAAACACTGCGAGGGGAGGCCTTTGTTGCCAGCGTGCAGATTGGACCCCGTGGCACAGGGGCAGCTTTGTGGGAGCTCCGACAGGCAGAGTGAGGGCCACTGTTGTTGCTGAAGAGACACCAGGAGGGGCACCTGAGTGGCTCAGTCGGTTGAGCATCCGACTTTGGCTCAGGTCATGATCTCACGGTTCGTGCATTTGAGCCCCACATCAGGCTCTGTGCTCACAGCTCAGAGCCTGGAGCCTTGTTCGGGTTCTCTCTGCCCCTCATTCTGTCTCTCTCAAAGGTAAATAAACATTAAAAAATTAAAAAAAAAAAAAAAAAAGACACCAAGAACTTGAGGTGGCAGGTGGAGGTGACAGCCGCCTTCAGCTGCGAAGAAGGCAGATCAGAAAAGCCGAGGAATGCATGTGGCCAGCAGAGTAAAAGCCCCAAAGGATGTCTACATCCTAGTCCCCAGAACCTGGGCACGTGGTACCTTGTGTGGCAGAAGGGACTATGTGGGTGTGAAGGGTACATACCTGGAGTATCGAGGTGGGCCCAGCCTAATCAGATCCTCAGAAGTAGAGACCCTTCCCTGGCCAGGTCAGAGAGGTGCAGTGTGAGGACGTGGTGCTGTTGCAGATGTAGGAAGTGAACTGAGATGCCATGAGCTGGGGAATGCAGTGCCTGCCCTCTAGAAGCTGAAATGGCCTTCAGTGCCAGCCAGCCAGCCAGCCAGCAGGAAAAGGGAGCCCTCAGTTCTACAGCAAGGAGGCGTAATTCTGTCAACACGGAAAGGAATAGGAAACGGCCTTGAGAACTTCCCTGAAAGGAGGGCGGCTTGCCTACCCTCCTGTGCTGGGTCTCAGCACAGGGCGACCTGAACCACATTACTGTCCGTCGCCCCCCCTCACCCCAAACTGACATGATATATATACGCATGTTGTTTAAGCCTCTCCTTCTGTGATCATGTGCATCATTTTGGCAACAACGGGAAACTGATACACCACAGTACTGGCAAGGACTGGGAAACAGGCTTTCCCGCCTTCCTCTCCTATAGTGGGCCTGGAATTGGAGCCGCCTTCCTGGGGGCTAATTACAATCCTTCCCGGTCCTTGTGCCAATAGCCCCTCTAGCAGTTTGTGTGTTAGCCCAGGATCTCCTCTAGTAAAGGTAGGGATTGCAACCTTGTTTGTAACAGTAAGTGGAAAAGGGGGGACACAGCTCTGCTCAAGTACCCCCCCCCCCCACTGGAAGCAAGAGGGAAGGGGGGATGTCTGCGATGCTGGTTGTTTCTGATGTTAGTGAGAAAAGCAAGGCATAGAATCATGTTTTGCTTTGTTGTTGTTGTTGTTTTTAATGCGCGGTAAGTGTATATACAATGCAAGGAATATTTTTGGAAACCTACAGGGAACCGTGGTGGTGGTGGCTGGGTGGGACATGTACCTTTCCTCGTGCCCTTCCCGTTCGCCTGCATGCTCCGTCCAGTGTGTGTGGGCATGTGATGGGCTCACTGTGTGATCTTGGAAGGGAGCGGGGGCTTCCTCCTGGCATATGGGCTCCGCCAGTCGGCCAGCCCACCAAAACCTGCAGCTGCTGGGGGTTGTTGAGCTGAGGGAGTTCTTCACCTCTTCCAGAGCTGCGTCCTTCACTGGGCACGCTTTGTCAGTGCTCCCGGGCTGTTTGCCTCTTGAGGTAAGTGGAAGTTCTCAATCTCGATGAAGCCCAGTTTGTCAGGCTTTTTTCTTGGGCAGTTACTGCTTTGGGGGGGTCTTAAGAAATCTTTGTCTACCCCAAGGTTGCAAAGATAGTCTCCTGTTTCTTCGAGAAGACTTAAGAGTTTTTGCTTGAGTGTGTGTGTGTGTGTGTGTGTGTGTGTGTGTGTGTGTGTATTTTTTAAGTAAGCTCTATGCACAACATAGGGCTCAGACTCGTGACCCCAAGACTAAAAGTCACGTGCTCTACCAACAGAGCCAGCCAGGGGCCAAGTCTGACAAATTTTAAATTTAATTTGTGACTTTGCTCTGATGTTTGGTGTAAATGGAATCATGCAGTCTGTATGTTCTGTGACTTCACTCCCCGTGGTCTGAGCTTTGTCTTGTCGATGCACTGAAACTACAGTTGATCATTTCTGTTGCTCTTGGAATTTTCATTCTGTTCTGTTGACTCTTGGAAGACATTGATGTCATAACGTTTGACCACCTGACCTGCACCTTTGTGTGCCTTCTCCTGTCTGTAAAATGTGGTGGTAATAGTACCTTCCCCACGGGGTGGTTACGTTACACAAAGCAGGGCTGTGTGAAAACACATCGTATGGGGGGGGCATGCAGTGGCTGGGTCAGATCTGCAAACAGGAGACCACCAGACAAAGCCCATCCCTCCCCGGGCTTGGCTGGGCCCCTGAACTACCTAGTACCATCAGATACCATTTCTGCCAGTTGGTGGGCACGTCTGCAGGGCAGCTGCTCGTGGCTTCTGGAGAGAGCTGGGCACAGGTGCTGCAGTTTCCCATTCCACCAGTGCCTGTTCATGTCTCCTGGGCCAGGTTCTCTCTGTGTTCCAGATACAGATCCTCACGGCACTGTGGCATCTGTCATCTCCCCACTTTGTGACTTTTTGGTGTCTCTGGATGAACTCTAAAGGTCTTGCTAATGTAACCAAACCGGTCGGATGATTGTGTGCAGGCACGCAGGGATACTGTGGGGTGGGTTCCAGACTGCCGAAATAAAGCAACTATCGCAGTAAAGGGAGGCCAATGAATGCTTTGGTTTCCTGGTGCATTTATAGTAAAACCTTGGATTGCAAGTAACTTATTCTGTGAGTGTTCTGCAAGACGAGCAAACATTTCTAATAAATTGTAACTTGATACATGATGTCTTGCAATACAAGTAGTATATGACGCTGGATGTCACATGAGCACAACTGAACCAATGGTTCTTGAAATTCACTTGGATATATGAGTGTTTTGGATTACAGGCATGTTACTGGAATGGAATTATGCTTGCAGATCAAGGTTTTACTGTAGATGTTAGATTCACACTGTACCGTAGTCTGTTAAATGTTCAGTAGTATTACGTCTAAAAAAAAAAAAAACAAAAAAAACCAAAAAACAAAAAACAATGTACATACCTTAATTAAAAATACTTTATTGCTGAGCCACCTGGGTGGCTCAGTCAGTTGAGTGTTCAACTGTTTTTGTTTTTTTTTTAACGTTTATTTATTTTTGAGAAGAAAGAGACAGAGCATGAGAAGGGGAGGAGAGAGAAAGAGGGAGACACAGAATCTGAAACAGGCTTCAGGCTCTGAGCTATCAGCACAGAGCCTGATGTGGGGCTCGAACTCCCAGACCGCAAGATCATGACCTGAGCGCCCATGTGTCCAACTCTTGATTTCGGCTCAGGTCATGCTCTCATGGTTCATGGGATCTCAAGGTCCATGGGTTCATGGAGCCTTGGGATTCTCTCTCTCTCTCTCTCTCTCTCTCTCTCTCTCTCTCTGCCCCTCCCCCGCTTGTGCACCTGTGAGTGCATGCGCCCACTGTCCCTCAAATAAAATTTGGGGGGCACCTGGGTGGCTCAGTCGGTTAAGCGTCCGACTTCAGGTCATGATCTCGTGGTTTGTGAGTTCAAGCCCTACATCAGGCTCTCTGCTGTCATTGCAGATCCTCTGTCCCCCTCTCTATCTGCCCCTCCCCCCGCTCACACTCTCAAAAATAAACATTTTTTAAAAATAAAATTAAATAAAAATTTTAAAAACTTAAAAAATACTTTATTGCTAAAAAGAATGCTAATCATCATCTGAGCCTTCTGCGAGTCGTAATCTTTTTGCTGGTGGAGGGTCCTGCCTCCACGTGACGGCTGCTGACTGATCGGGGTGGTGGTCGCTCACGGCTGGGGTGGCTGTGGCAATGTCTTAAATAAGACAGTAGTAAAGTTTGCTGCATCGAAGGAGCCCTCCTTTCACGAGCGACTTCTCTGCAGCATGCGATGCTGTTTGGTGGCATTTCACCCACGGTGGGACTTCTCTCGGAATCGGGGTCCGACCCCTCAAATCCCGCTGCTGCCGCCCCCTCCACTCTGCCCCTGTGGCGTTCTGAACCCTGTGTCGTCGTTCCAACAGTCTTCACGGCACCTTCACCCGGAGCAGATTCCAGCTCAGGAAGCCTGCTTTCCTCATCCGTTAGAAGCAACTCCTCTTCCGTTCAAGTTTTGTCACGAGATCGGAGCACTGCAGGCCTATTGTCTTCAGGCTCCACTTCGGATTCTAGTTCTCTTGCTGTTCCCACCACACCTGCGGTTACTGCCTCCACTGAAGTCTTGAGCCCTCAAAGTCATCCGTGAGGGCTGGGATCCACTTCTTCCGAACTCCTGGTCACGTTGATATTTTGACCTCTTTCCGTGAATCACAGATATCCTTAATGGCAATGTAGAATGGTAAACCCTTTTGGAAGGCTTTCAGTTTACTTTGCCCAGATCCAGCAGCCTTACAAAATGTATTTCTTAATAAGACTTGAAAGTTGAAATTACTCCTTAATCCATGGGCCACAGAATGAACGTTACGTCAGCAGGCATGGAAACCACGTGAATCTCTTGCACATCCCTGTCAGAGCTTGTGTGTGACTGGGTGTGTTGTCAGTGAGCAGTCATATTTATTTTTATTTTTTTAAAATTTTTTGGATCATATTTTTAAAGGAATCCTTTTTTTTGGGCAGTAAGCGTCAACAGTGGGCTTAAAAGAGTCTGTAAACCATGTTGTAAACAGATGTGCTGTCCTCCGGGCTTTGTTGTTCCATTTCTAGAGCACAGGCAGCGCCGATCACTCTGAAGGGCCCCAAGATTTTCCAAATGGTAAATCGGCCCAGGCTTCAGCTTAGTCACCAGCTGAATTAGCCCCCAGTAGGAGTCAGCCTGTCCTTTGAAGGTAGGCATTGACTTCTCGTCTCTAGCTCTGAAAGTCCTGGATGGCATCCTCTTCCAATAGAAGGCCGTTTGGCCTCCGCTGAAAATCTGTTGCTTGGGGCGCCTACATGGGTTATTTAGCTCAGTTAGTTATGGTGGACTCTTGATTTCGGCTCAGGTCGTGAGCTTGCGGTTCATGAGACTGAGCCCACAACAGGCTCCATGCTGACCGTGCGCGGAGCCTGCTTCTGATTCTCTCTCTCCCTGACCCTCCCCCACTCGTGCTCAAAATAAATACACTTCCAAAAATTTTTAGAGAAAACAAAGTCTTGTTTAGACTGCGACCACCTTCGTGAATGATCTCGGCTCGATCTTCTGGATCACTTGCTGCGGCTCCTGCGTCTACACCTGCTGCTTCGCCTTGCGCTGCCGCGTCAGGGGCGGTGGCGCCTTTCCTGGAACCTCGTGACCCGACGTGTGTCTGCTAGCCTCCAACGTGAGAGCTTCCTCACCTCTCTCGGCCTTTGTAGAATTACAGGGTGAGGGCCTTGCTCCGGACGAGGCTTCGGCTTAAGGGAACGTCGTGGTGGTTTGACCTTCTGTCCAGACCTCAAACTTCCTCCACATCAGCAGTAACACAGTTTTGCTTTCTTATCACTCGTGTTTGTTCACTGAAGGAGCACCTTAATTTCCTTCAAGAACTTTTCTTTGCCTTCACAACCAGGCTAACTGACGCAAGAGGCCTACCGGCTTCCAGCCTGCCTCAGTTTCCGGCACGCCTTCCCCTCTAGAGTAATCCTTTCTAGCCTTTGATTTCAAGTGAGAGACATGCTACTCTTTATCTCACTTGAACACTTAGAGGCCAGTGTAGGATTGCCAGTTGGCTTAATTTCAACACTGTTGTGTCTCGGGAAACAGGGAGGCCCAAGGAGAGGAGAGAGATGGGGAAGGGCTGGGCAGCGGGGCAGGCGGAACACACACAGTATCACGGAGTTCGCCCTCTTGTGTGGTGTGGTTTGTGGCACCCCAAAACAACTACAGCAGTAACATCAAGAATTGCTAACCACAGGGGCGCCTGAGGGGCTCAGTCGGTTAAGTGTCTGCCTCTTGGTTTCACCTCAGGTCATGATCTCTCATGGTCTCGTGAGTTCAAGCCCCACGTCGGGCTCTACTCTGGCAGCCTGGAGCCTGCTTGAGATTCTGTCTCTCCCTCTCTCTCTGCCCTTCCCCCACTCACACTGTCTCTGTCTCTCTCAAAATAAATAAATACTAAAAATCACTGGCCACAGATCACCATAACAAATAATAATAATAATGAAAAAGTCTGAAATGTGAGAATTACCAAAATGTGACACAGAGACACGAAGTGAGCAGATACTTTTGAGAAAATGGCCCCAATAGACTTGCTCGATGCAAGGTTGCCGCACACCTTCAGTTTGTGAAAGACACGGTATCTGTGAAGTGCACTAAAGCTAAGAACACTGCAAGGAGGAATGCCTGAATGGATCTTTTAAGCTTAGTGTTTTATTTGCTAAATCCTTCAGCATCCTGGCCCCCCCCCCCCACCCCCCATGAGGTGGCAGGGTTGAGCACATCTCCCATAGCAAGAGCAGATCCTAGCTCATACATGTCACAAGTCTCAGCTCTGTGACAAGCACCTGGGCAGGTGGGCATGACCATGGATGGGCTTCTGGTAAACTGTACCCCATGCACTAGAGGAGGTGGATGGGGGTGACCACTGGGCGCCTTGTTGGCCTTAGGAGCAGGTAGGAGGCTGCATGGGGCGAGGGCTCTGGTGTTACTGACTCCACTGGCTCTTGGGGACGCAGAGGCCAGAGTGGGCTAGGACAGAGAGAAGGGCAGAGGTCTGACGAGTGGCTCTTGTTTTGTAGATCCGGAACATGGTGGCGGTGCTGGAAGTCATCTCCAGCCTGGAGAAATACCCCATTACCAAAGAGGCGCTGGAGGTGAGTGTCCCCGGCATCCAACGCTGGGAGGAGCCGGGTGGGCCGGGCCCAGGCTCCCCCAACCTGAGGACTTGCGAGTGCCGTGTGGCGGGGGTGCTGCACCCCTGCCCCCCAACCTGTGCTGTGCCAAAAGCCACGTCTTCCTCTGGGTAGCGTGGGAATTGGGTAGCCTTAGTTCCCTGGCTGGGGCCCGTTCCTGCACAGGGTGTCTGTCACGCTGCGGGGCCGGCTGGGAGGCACGCCTGGGGGTGTCTCCGGTGAGCCAGGCTGGCTCCATCCCTCCTTTCACTGTTGCCCTGGCCATAGAGCGCTCTCACCCAGAGAGCTTCCCTGGCAAAGTGCTCTTGCACTGGCCTTGACGGTCCCCAGTCTCCAGGTGCCGGGAGCCTGTGGGATGGTGCTTCTGAGATGCCACCTGGGGCCCTAAGGCTTGAGGACTAAATTTGAGAAGGTAGATGTCACAGAGGACCCCCAAATCCCTATGGGTTTTGTATCCAGGAATTCTGTGATGGAAGGGTCAGTGGGGTTAGTCCAAAGACCGGGGGGGCCCTTTCCACGGCTTCCGGCTCTGCTCCCTTTTCACGGGGACTTCCCGTCCCAGAAGCGTGTCATCGTCCCTCTCTGGTTGCAGGAAACTCGACTTGGGAAGCTCATCAACGACGTCCGCAAGAAGACGAAGAACGAGGAGCTCGCCAAGCGGGCCAAGAAGCTGCTGCGGAGCTGGCAGAAGCTCATCGAGCCCGTGCACCAGAATGAGGCGGCGCTGCGGGGACTGGCGGGGGGCCCCGGCTCCGCCAACGGGGGTGCTCACAACTGCCGGCCGGAGGCGGGGGCGGCCGGCACGCCCAAGAGCATCCACGACCTGAAGAACCGCATTGACCTCCAGAGGCTGCGGGGGCATCGGCTGGACAGGCTGGGCAGCCGCAAGCGCCGGGGAGACCAGCGTGACCTCGGCCACCCCGGGCCGCCTCCCAAGGTCTCCAAGGCGAGCCACGACTCCCTGGTACCCAACTCCTCCCCCCTCCCCACCAACGGGATCGGCGGGAGCCCCGAGAGCTTCCCCGGCCCCCTGGACGGCAGCGGGCACCCGGGCCCCGAGGGTGGCCGCCTGGAGCACGGCGAGAACGACAGGCACGGCGGCAAGATTCCCGTCAACGCGGTGCGGCCGCACACCAGCTCCCCGGGCCTCGGCAAGCCCCCCGGGCCCTGCTTGCAGACCAAGGTTGCGGTGCTGCAGCAGCTGGACCGGGTGGACGAGACTCCGGGCCCCCCCCACCCCAAGGGGCCGCCTCGCTGCTCTTTCAGTCCCCGGAACTCACGGCACGAGGGCTCCTTTGCCCGGCAGCGGAGCCCGTACGCGCCCAAGGGCTCCACGCCCAGCCCCTCTCCGCGGCCCCAGCCGCTCGACGCCACGCAGGTGCCGTCGCCGCTTCCGCTGGCCCGGCCGTCCACGCCCCCCGTGAGGCGGCTCGAGCTGCTGCCCAGTGCGGAGAGCCCGGTGCGCTGGCTGGAGCAGCCCGAGGGCCACCAGCGGCCGGCAGGGCAGGGCTGCAAAGTGGGGCTGGCGCCGGCCGAGCCCCTGCTGCCCCGGGCCGGCTTCTCCCCAGACTCCTCCAAGGCGGACAGCGACGCTGCCTCCTCTGGCGGCTCGGACAGCAAAAAGAAGAAGAGGTACCGGCCTCGTGACTACACGGTGAACTTGGACGGGCAGGTGGCCGAGGCGGGCGTCAAGCCCGTCCGGTTAAAAGAGCGGAAGCTCACCTTTGACCCCATGACCAGACAGATCAAACCTCTGACCCAGAAAGAGCCAGTGCGGGCTGACAGCCCCGTGCACACAGAGCAGCCCAGGACAGAGCTGGACAAGCCCGAGGCCAAGGCCAGCCTCCAGAGCCCTTTCGAACAGACGAACTGGAAGGAGCTGTCGCGCAACGAGATCATCCAGTCCTACCTGAGCCGGCAGAGCAGCCTGCTCTCCTCGTCGGGCGCGCAGACCCCGGGCGCCCACCACTTCATGTCCGAGTACCTGAGGCAGGAGGAGAGCACCCGGCGCGGGGCCAGGCAGCCGCACGTGCTGGTGCCTCACAGCGCGCCCACGGACCGCCCGGGGCTGAGCCGCGAGGTCACACAGGACGATCTGGACAGAATCCAGGGCCACCGGTGGCCTGGGGTGAACGGGTGTCAGGACACACAGGGTAACTGGTATGACTGGACGCAGTGCATATCGCTCGACCCGCACGGCGACGACGGGCGGTTGAACATTCTGCCTTATGTCTGCTTGGACTGAGCGGCCCGGCGGCCTCTCGGTGCGTTCCCACCTTGCAGTCAGCACGGCGGGCGGGCTGCCCCCAGTGCTTGGGAAGCCGGGGAGCCCGGCCCGGGGCAGAGGGAGGGGGCGGGAGTTTCGAGGCCTCTCCGAGCCCTTCCCTCAAAATTCTCCTTCTTTTGTGAAATGCTGCTACCAGTTTACTAACAAAATTGCAAAGGAAGGACCGTGTGGAAGGAAGGCCGGCAAAGTGAGTTCAGAACTCTATAGCGAACCAGCTATAAAAAGCGTCAGTTCCCCACCCCGGAAGCGGTGTGGACACTTCCCAGCACCTGTAAGCTGGGACCTCAGTTGCAGGCAGGCACAGAAAACCTGTGGGAGAGGTTACCTTTAAACACAGCAACAGAAGCACGCATCGCATCCATTTGCGTTTTCTTTTTCCAAATTTGGCCCTGAGTGTGTGAGGCAGTGGGTGTACGTGCACCGTGGCCTCTGTTTGCACCCCCACCGGCCAGTGCTTCAGTTACGGTGCCAGAAGCTCGGCAGCTGCAGCGGGCCAGCTGGCCGGCTGCTGTGACCTGCGCTCCGTGGGCATCCACACATTTTTATCTGGTTTCGGTTAAGACCCGGTTTTGAAAAAAATGCTGCAAAAATTTAAGTGTTCTAGGAGTTTATTTTATCCGCCTTTTCCATCTGACCATCAGCCAAATAAGTTTCCTTTCTTTCTCCCTTTTCGTTTTCCCCTTCCTGCACATATCTTGAAAAGTTCACCTTTCCAGATTCCCCCCCTCCCCACCCCCACCCCAAAGACAAAAGTAATCGCGGGTGCTACTGGTGTGTAAGCTGTACTGTTGGGCAAGAGGAGACCTGTCTGTGCGCTGGAAACACTCATAACCATTCCTTTAGATTCGTTTGCCTTATGGTTATTTGTCATAAACGCGATTTGCAAAAACAAGGAGCCTTAGTGAATGTACAGTACCTAGACTTCTGTGTTCTCAGGACACAGAAGGGAGCAACTTTGCTATTTGGTCCAGTAAGTGGACAACTTGTGATATAAATGTGGAAATAAAAAAAAAAAAAAAACCATTTGCACAAACCAGTCTCAGAATCGTTATTAATTTGGTCCCTTATAGGCAAATCAGCCTTTCTGGATTTGCGAAGATGTGGACCCCGTGTCCAAGGTTTGGGCTGCACGGCCAGACTGCAGGGAGGCCGGCAGGGCCGAGTGGCGAAGTCAGCCTATTAACCTTCTGCATGAAGACTGACCTCCACCCGCCTTTCACTCATTCGGGCCCTTTTGTTGCCTGTCCCGCCTCCGGGGTCACCTACTAGCATTGGGTGACAGATGCTGGTCACTGTCCACATGCAGGAATGTTACCCCGTCTCTGTCCGGTCCTTTCCTGCCCCAGGGAAGCCCTCCACAGAGGTTCCATGTCCCAGGTCTCCGTAACCTCGTTTTACCCCACAAAAAGCTGTAGTTCTTACAGGGCATGGCCCAGAGCCACGTCTGGCAAAGCCACCCTTGGCTCTTGTCCCAGGCTTCTAGCTCCCCACGAAGACCTGGGGCTGTCTTAGTGTGTGGCTGGTGCTATTTTTAAAAGTAACTTTTCTGCCTTGACTACAAAGTGATAATATTTCCTTCTTCTCCCTCATCCCTGAAGCCATAAGCTAAGATTTTGGTTTTCAGGTCTTTTTTTTACCCCAGAACAGGTCATGTTGGACGTACCTACTTCCTTTCACAGATGAGGGAGCTGCCTCCCCTGAAGGGGAACAGTCCCACGGGGCAAAACAAGGGGTCCGGGAGCATTGGAGTCAACCCAGAACCACAATTTCAGAACCAGCAGGGATCTATGACATGGCCTTGGTGCGGGGCACACCCACCCTAAGATAAGGCGAAGTGGATGGGCACCCAGTGGATGGGCGAAGTGGCTTTGAGGACAGTCAGGTTGAATTCTGGACCTGCAGCCTATCAGCGGCGTGGCTCTATGCTAATCACTTTTTTTTTTTATTTTTTTTTTTAATGTCTGTTTATTTTTGAGACAGAGAGCGTGAGCAGGGGAGAGGCAGAGAGAGAGGGAGACACGGAATCCGAAACAGGCTCCACGCTCTGAGCTGTCGGCACAGAGCCAGACGCGGGACTCGAACTCACGAGTCGCGAGATCGTGACCTGAGCTGAAGTCGGACGCTTAACCGACTGAGCCACCCAGGCGCCCCTGATCACTTCTCTGCATGTGTCCGCATGTGGGAGATGAAAGTGCTTACCCCAGAGCTGTGAGGACTAAGTTAAATGATCAGAGTTTAAGCAACAAAACAAAACAAAAAAAAAAAAGAAAGGAAAGAAAAAAAAAGGCCATGTCAGAGAACTGTTTGCTATGGAGAAACTAGTTCCTTTCTAAGTCCACTGTGGCCTGTAATGTGGGCCAGCCTTGCTGCTGTGTGGACTTCTCCAGGAAGTGATTTGCTCTGTGACAAAGGGTCACAGCTGTGTAGGCACAGCTGTAAGATACTAGGGTACAGGTTGGCATCTTATGAGCATCTCCCTTTCTCAGACCTGGGCGTTAGGATGGGTCCCTGCTCCCTGCCCCCACCTGCAGGGACCACTTCCGAGTGTCCAGTAAGCCCAGGACAAACATAGTGCCTGCTTTGGGGAACACGGTTAAGCTGAGATTTCCCTCTCGCATATTGGAAATCATTGGGTTGCCACTTTATAATTTGCCAAGTAAGGACGTTGTAAAAGGGCAGCTTAACCCCCCATTTCCCGCCCCCACCCTCCCCGGAAAGTTCGTCAGTACGTGATGTTTGGAACACAAATCAGTCTTTCAGTATAGGAACATCTTGCTGAAAACACCATCCTGTTTCCTCTGCTAGGGTCTGGGGCTGCCCTAGCCTGGCCTTGGGCATCAGCGCTCAGGGCCTCGCACCTCTCCCTCCGGCAAGAGCTCTGGAGACAGGTGCCCAAGTAGACTACCACGGCCACAGCTCCCGAATGGGCCAGGGGACCTGAGCCAAGTCGCCTCCCCTCTCTGGGCTTCGGTCTGTCCGTCTGTGAAATGGGGATGGGGTAATTAATACCTACCGCGCAGCGCACGTCGCGGTGATTCTCAGAACGAGCTCCCAGAGACCGGGCTTGCCCCTCTATCGGAGTCCGGCCACGGGAGTCCGTTCCCGTGTTTTTGCAGAAAAAGGATGTAGCTTATGGAAAGCTTTCACAATTTGGTTTCTTTTCAGTAAAGACCTGCTCTTTTACCCTTGCTGTCCGCCGCCACTGCCTCCCGCCCATGAGGAATCTGGCCGAGGGGAGCCGATGTAGCGTGGACATCGAGGTTTGACCCCCGGCTGGATGGCCCGATCACAGACGCTGACGCGACAGGGTCTTTGCGCTCCTGCCCGTTCACTTCGAGACCTGGCTCCGGGTCCCCTAGGCCAACCCACCGGCGGGGAAACCCGGCAGCGGCCGGGCCAGGGTCCGCGTCCCCTCCTTCCGCTTCCGGGATAGGCCTGGCCCCGCCGGAAGCCCACCCGAGGGGCGGGGCCTGCGCCCGCTACGTGATGGCGGGCGCGTCGGCCGGCGCGAGGCGGTGACGCAAGGCAGCGGCGACCAGTGGAGAGCGGCGTTGGCCGGCGCGCCCGCCTCCACCCGGCCCCGCCCCCGCCCGGCGTCGGGCCGTCGGACGGGCGGGAAGAGGTGGCCGCTCGGGCAGGATGGCGGCGGCGGCGGCGGTGGGCGCGGGCGCGGGGGGCCCGGGAGCGGCGGGCGGCGGCGGCGGCGGGGCGCGCGAGGGCGCGCGGGTGGCGGCGCTGTGCCTCCTGTGGTACGCGCTGAGCGCGGGCGGTAACGTGGTCAACAAGGTGATCCTGAGCGCCTTCCCGTTCCCTGTGACCGTGTCGCTGTGCCACATCCTGGCGCTGTGCGCGGGGCTCCCGCCGCTGCTGCGCGCCTGGCGCGTGCCCCCCGCGCCGCCCGTCTCGGGCCCCGGGCCCGGCCCACATCCGTCTCCCGGCCCGCTGCTGCCGCCGCGCTTCTACCCGCGCTACGTGCTGCCACTCGCCTTCGGCAAGTACTTCGCGTCCGTGTCAGCGCACGTCAGCATCTGGAAGGTGCCGGTGTCCTACGCGCACACTGGTGGGTGCAGCGGCCGGCCTGGGGGGCGGCGGCCGGGACGCGCCGCCCGGGGTTTCGGCGCGTGGGTAGGAGTGCGCTGGCGGGGCTGCGCCCCGACGGCCTGGAATACCAGACCGAGAAGTCAACTTCTGTTGGCGAGGGGCTGGGGTCCAACGAGACTTTTAGCAGGGGAGCGACTCGCACAGGGGTCTAGGGGAGAGAAGTGGCTGGGAAGAGAGCTGGGAGCTGAGCAGGGCGGGTCGCAGCTATTGGGCTGCGGGGAAGCTCCCCGGAAAGAGAAGGGCCGAGGAGGCTTGAAGGGCTGCCAGGTGCTCCCATCGCACTAGTGGAGTTGGGACAGGGTCCCAGGGTGGGTTCTGGGACGGAGACGGCTCCCTGAGAGCCCCCTCGCCTCTCTTTGCAGTCAAGGCTACCATGCCCATCTGGGTGGTTCTCCTGTCCCGGATCATCATGAAGGAGAAGCAAAGCACCAAGGTAACCTGGGAGGGTTCTGGGCCGGTGGGGGCCCCAAGGTCTTCCTGGCTGGTGCCCAGCTGGTGACGTGGTCGCGGCTCCTGGCTTCCTGTCAAATCAGGAAGTCTGCTTAGAGGCTTCTGGTGGCCCTTTCACTAATGTTCTGTAATCACTTTGGAGGCAGTGGTGTGCAGTGTGTGTGCCCCCGAGTTGTCTCTGCCGTGTGGTCTTGGGGACACTCCTGTCCCTCTCAGGTCCAGCTTCCCTTCGTGTTTTGGTTCCCTCCCTGTGTGGTTGCTAGTGGGCGGTGACTCGGTCCCATCTCGGCCAGGCCCCACGTGCCCCTCCAGGGGGACCCGGAATGGAACATCTGACGTCTTGCTGGAACTCTCACAAAGTTTCACTTCTTCGCGAGTGACCGCAGCCAGGTTGGGGACTTCTGGGGTCCGAAGTGAGGTGCTAGTCAAAAGAGTGATTTTGGCAAAATCCAACAAAGTCTTCGAAATGAAAACAACCAGGAACTGTGAGTGTCTGGGACTGGAAACGAAAGCAACACGCAGAGCCTAGGACCGCATAAGGAAGATGCTTTGGGCACAATCCAGTGTCTGTTCAAGATGCCAAGCCTGGGTATTTCCTGGCTTGGGGCGAGAGGAGCTGTGGCTTCAGCCAGAGACGGCCTTGCTCCTTGTCCTTAAGTGGAAGTGCAACTCCTGTCGTCCCAGCTGGAATCCATTTCGTGCTGGACAGAGCGCCTCTTCTCTAGGTGGCTGGTTTCTGGCATCCTGTATTTTATGTAACTCGGAGTGGCGGTGCCCTGGATCGGCTTATAGAAATTGGGCCACTTCTGGCTGATTTTTTTGTTTCAGCCTCTTTTTTGTCTGTAAGACCTGGGTGTGCTCTGGAACCCGCCCCCAGGGTGATGTCAGGTGTGACTTGTCTCCCTGGGTCCAAGTTGCCTGGGAGGTGTGTAGCTTCATCACTCGATATCACGTCATGTTTATCAGGTTTCCCTGTCGTTCGGGACATTGTACCCAGCTTGGGCAAGGAGCCGGCACCTTCCACTGTGGGGAAGGACTGAGGAATGGCCTAGGCATGTAGGGACCCACCCTATGAGACAGATAAGGCAGGTGATTGTCATTCTTGATCGCAGGGGAAGAAGTGGGACTTAAAGGGAAAGGGGAGAGTCAAATAGCCTAATAGCCTGAGGCCCACAGCCAGCAGGGGGGCGGGGGGGGGGCTGGAATTCAGGTCCCCCAGTCCGGAACCCTTGTTCTGACCCTCTGGGGCGTTTGAGAGGGCCTTACACCACCTCCTAAAATTCCTGCAGTGCTTTTAAAGTGTCCTTTGTAGGAAAAGGGTGAGCTAGAGGTCCAAAATGGATCCCATTTCTCCAGAAGTTTGGAGCCATTTAGCCACCAGATCTCAGGAACCATCGCATACGCTCTGGGCCTTGTAAAGTTGGACCTTCCCTTTGGTGAGGGATGGGAGACCGAGGCTCTCCTCCAGGCCCAGGGGCGTGTGGGGGGCAGCCTGGCTCAGCCTCGGCCATCCGCCCCTCCTGCCCCCCTTCCCGCAGGTGTACTTGTCGCTCATCCCCATCATCAGCGGCGTCCTGCTGGCCACTGTCACCGAGTTGTCATTCGACATGTGGGGGCTCATCAGCGCCCTTGCTGCCACACTGTGCTTCTCGCTTCAGAATATTTTCTCCAAAAAGGTATTTGGGTACCGTCTGGGACATGCCTGGTGGTTTGCGGGTGCACAGGTGGGCGGCCTGTGAAAATGCGGTCAAGGAGGGATTCCCTTGGTGTTGAAACAAACAAAAATCCTGTGGCCCTTCTGCTGGTTTTGTATTTGTTTCGTTTTCTTAAGTAATTTGTTTCCTTTTATAAAATTAGCATATATTCAATGTGGAAAACTAGAGAAAAGCCTCCCCACCCCCCAAAAATCAGAAAACTTGTGTCAGGTACCATAGTGGGTGCTGGAGATGACTAATCAATAGAGACCTGCCCTGCGGCCAGGGATTTCCACGCTATTGAGCAAAATCACAGTACTTTCCCCTAAAGAACTACTGGGTTTTTTTTTTCTTTTAATGTTTATTATTTTTGAGAGAGAGAGAGTGCAAGCGGGAGAAGAGGAGAGAGAGAGAGAGAGAGAGAGAGAGAGAGAGAGAGAGAAGACACAGAATCCAAAGCAGGCTCCAGGCTCTGAGATGTCAGCACAGAACCTGACGTGGGGCTCAAACTCACCAACTGTGAGATCTTGACTGGAGCCGAAGACCAACACTTAACCCACCGAGCCACCCAGGTGCCCCAAAGAGAACTACTGTTAATGCTAGTAGGGGTCTTTTTCTGTACAGTTTTTAGAGTTGTGATATTATAGGTACGTTTCAGAATTGTGCTTTTGAAAAGTAAAATCAGTACATTTTCATTTACGATTACAACATTCTCCCATTTCATTAAAAATTACTGCTCTAGGGACACCTGGGTGGCTCAGTCAGTTGAGCATCTGACTTTGGCTCAGGTCATGATCTCACGGTTCGTGAGTTCCAGCCCCACATCAGGCTCGCTGCTGTCAACCTAGTAGTGCAGAGCCAGCTTCTGATCCTCTGTCCCCTGCTCTCTGCCCCTCCCCCACTCACGCTCTCTCAAAAATAAGTATTTAAGAAAAAAACTATCTTTGTCCAACCATTCATTATAAGGAACGCAGCAACAGACATCTTTGTGTGTGCAGGTTTTCTGTCTCGAGTTATTTCCGTACGTTGTTGGGTCGGAGCATATGAGATATTTATGGCTGCTGATAGACCTTGCCTGGTTGCATTCTGGAATGCGCATGAGCGATTTAGACATAAACCAGTAGAATTTCAGAGTGCCTGTTTCACTACAGCTTTACCAGTTTTGAGTGTTGGTGTTTTTCACTCTCAGTCCCTCATATTTGTCTTGGGCACGGGCTGTGTGTCTCATCATAGGGCACTGGTAGGTTCGGTGGTCAAGGTCAGACGTCAGGGCTTATGTATAGTCACTGTGTTTGGGGCCTGGGTAACTGGAGCCCTTCTTGCCATGTTAAGAGGTTTTCTCTTTTCAGGTGTTAAGAGATTCACGGATCCACCATCTCCGGCTGCTGAACATCTTGGGCTGCCACGCTGTCTTCTTTATGATCCCCACGTGGGTCCTGGTGGACCTTTCAGCTTTCCTGGTCAGCAGCGACCTGGTGAGTTGGCCGGTGCCACGGACACACCCTTTTCTTAACGAGTTCCAAACCAGTTGCTTTGCCGGGCAGTTACACCTGTGTTGACTTTGGGACATTCGGGGCCCCTGGCAGCCAGCCAGCCCTCTTAAGGCTCAGCTTTGTCATGATGCAGTTTTCGTGCAGTCGAGGAAGTCGTCTTCCTTTGCACTTCCTCCTCCAGCGCGCTGGATCTCAGGTGTTGATGGCTGCTTCATTTGTGCCAATGGCATCAGGAAGGAAAATGCCAGCACGGGCGACTTTCCTGTCCTGACAGTCTGGCTCAGATCTCACTTTGACTTGTCAAAACTGTGTTTGCATAGCTTGATTCCTCTCTTGTTGTCATCTCCGTCCGTACTTCCTTTACTCTGGGTGTGTGCGGAGCTCTCTGAGCACCAGCGTGAAGCTTCCCACCACGTGCAGGGCCAGCCTCCAGACGGTTCACTGGAAGCTAAGCAAGTGAAAAAATAAATAAAAAAGAAACTAAGCAGATGACAGTGATAAGGAGGAGGTAGGCGTGGTTTCTTCAAAGCCGGAGTTCCAGAGAGGGTAAGAGAGGGTAGTAAATTTTATTAGGGCTTAATGAGGCCCGATAGAGTTCTTGGCATTGGTCTTCAACCCTCAGCACTGCCTGGAGACATAGTGCACGTTATTTCCATTTTCCAGATGAGGAAAGTGGCTCTGTTCTCACTTCCTTTCCATATTGATTAGCTGTAATTTTTCTGTAAAGAGCTTTCCATCATCACTCAGGACTAGTGTGTTACTTTCAACTACACGAAAAGCAGTTCAGTGCTTTTCTTTCATTTTTTTCTTAATTACCAATTTTTAGAGAACACTTCTTAGCTTACTGTAAATGTTAACCAGTGAATGGGGGGGGGTGTTTTTTGTGGGAGGGGTAAAGGAAGGTCCTTTTATATATTCTTTTTTTTTTTTCAACATCTTTGTGGACGCCTGTGTCAGTTGCACATCTTAACACTTTTTCTATTCGGATTATCCTGTCTCGGCCAACGGAGTCCTTCCCACTGGCTCCCTGTCCTTCTGACAGCACAGGTCAGCCTTTGGTAGCTTTTGGTCCAGCAGGATGTTGTTTCCCATATCGTGCCTCTCCTGTTCCAGACTTGCAGTCAGCCGCTCCTTCGAGAGTCCGGGTTGCTTGTGGTAGAGAGCGCTGCTGAGAGAGACAGGCCGTGGTGCTCACCGCTGTTCGGTTGTCATTGCTTTTAAGTCTTTGTGGTAAAAAACTAGGAAAGCCCTGTTGGGGCAGAGGGGAGAGTTCATTCCAGTTCATCGCAATGTAACATGACAGGATTCGTCACGGCTGTGATTTTTAAGTGTACATCTTTTCGGGTACGCTTGATTCCTTCCCGTAATTACTCACGTACAAGATTCCACTGTATGCACACATAATCGCTTCAGAGTGAAAATGCCCACGGGCCAGCTGCGGACAGGATTCTGAGTTTAAGGTTTCTTTGCCGGTCTTCTTTGTCCTTAGGACATGTCCCGTTAAAGATGCACAGTTGGAATGCTGTGTTCTAAGGGCACTGGAAATAATTGTTTTCACAATGTGCCTGTGTCACCAGCTCGTCCGGTTGGGTTCTTTTACTTCCATCTGTTTTCCATTTGTGGCATTGCTTTCCTCCCCCCGCCCCCCAACACTGAATTTGTCAGATACCTTTATATTTCCAAAGCCAAATGAGATGAGGAGGTTTTTTCAAAGAAGTCTGGCTTCAGGGGCGCCTGGGTGGCTCTGTGGGTTATACGTCCAGTCTTGATTTCAGCTCACGTCATGATCTCAGGGCGTGGAGCTCTGTGCCGGGTGTGGAGCCTCCTTAAGATTCTCTCCATCTCCCTCTCGCCTTCCCCTCCTCACAAGCACGCACTCCCCACCCCCGCCAAAATAAATAAATAAAATAAAAACAAAAAATAAAAATATTAAGAAACAAAAAACCCCAAGAAGTCTGGCTTCAGTCCCTATCACCTCCTGCTTTCTTGTCCCTCCCCTGGAGTTCTTCATCGCTATGCTCTTGGTTTATTCTTTCAGGGTTTCTTTTTGCAGGTATAAACACATCTGTATATATTCCTTTCTCCTCCTTACACAGAAAGTGACTTTTTAGGTAGAAAGGAGCACTTTGCTATTTTCCCTCAGTGATATTTCCTGGGGATCGATTATTCCCTATTGACATATTTAGGTCTTTCTCATTCTTTTTATTGGCTGCAGATACTGCTGGTGGGTTTCGTGTCAGTTCTCTTACTACGTCCTGTGACAACTCCTTAGTGTCTCTGTATACATGCACACAAACACGTGCTTCCAGGCTCGGCTCTAGTAACTTTGCTTGTATTTGCATTCAGGACACGTTTTAGTTTTATTCCAGTGATTACCTTGTTTGTAATACCTTTAGTGACCTGTTCTCTTTGTCGAGCCCATACATATTTTTTACCTTGATGGGGTCCTCGTACACTCCAACAGTTTTCCGGGGAGCACTCTGTATTTGACAGTGCTGGGGTGTGAAGGCAGGGCCCCTACCTATCTGGGCTCCCCCTCCCTGCCCTGTGTCTCTGGCACGGACGCCGGGTGACGTGGCCCCATCCCAGTGCTGTGCTTCGTGGCGGTACAGGGAGAAGGATCAGGTAGGAGAGCATCACCTGGAGTCTGCCGCTCGCCGTGTCACCAGGATTCAAAGGCTGTGTGTGGTGGGTAATTCTGCACACGGGCAGCCCCACTGCTGACAGCTTGACCGAAGCCAGGCAGGGATCACCAGACTCCGAAGCAGGCGGCCTGGTTTTAAAGCTTTTATAAGATGAGTGAAGCAGCTATTTGAGAACAGAAAAGTAAATGGCAGTGGACAGGCTGGGGTTGAAGACCAGATTTCAAATTACCACTGAGTCAGCAGTTTGCTTTTCTTTTCTTCCTTTTTTTTTTTTTTTATTTTTATTTTTTAAATGTTTTTATTTTTGAGACAGAGAGAGACAGACTATGAGCATGGGAGGGGCAGAGAGAGAGGGAGACACAGAATCCAAAGCAGGCTCCAGGCTCTGAGCCGTCAGCACAGAGCCCAATGCGGGGCTTGAACCCACGGACTGTGAGATCATGAGCTGAGCCGAAGTTGGACACTTAACCGACTGAGCCACCCAGGCACCCCTCTTTTCTTTTTTTTAAGTTTATTTATTTTGAGAGAGAGAGAGCGAGAGTGAGTAGGGCAGGAGCAGAGAGAGGGAGAGACAGAATCCCAAGTAGACTCCCTGCCGTCAGTGAAGAGCCTGACATGGGGCTCGAACTCATGAACCGTGAGATCATGTCCCAAGCCGAGATCAAGAGTCAGATGCTTAACTGACTGAGCCACCCAGGTGCCCCTCAGTTTGTCTTTCTTTTGCCTCCTGTACCTTCAGCCTTAACTCGCAGCCCCGGGTGCTGCACATGGTGAGAACAGAGCGAGACACCCTCTACTTCTGGATCAGGGAATAGGAAAGGGGGTTCCTGATGCTCAGGGTAGGGGAAATGCCCTTCTGGCTTTTTCTGTTATTTTTGTTTCTTTGTTCTCCTGTGTCCCGGGCCCCTGGCAATCCTGTGGCAATGGTAGCAGCAGGGTCCCACAGCACCTGAGATGCTGAGTGAGGGCAGCCTCCCTCTGCGGTCAGAGTGGGATTAGCCCCCACTGTGTATTTTTCTCTTTTAATCAGCCCACTGCTTGGTCCCAAGTAGAGGTACAGTTGTGGGAAGGCCATAGTGTAGAGCGGGATAACTGTGCCCCAGCCCTTTGACTAGAGGACTGGTTCCTAGGGGAACCCTAGGCCACGGTCAGTACCAGGGAGATCGTGGAGGAGGAGGAACTTGGGAAAGTGACCTCAGAAACACCATGAAATCCTAGGCTCACCCCCGAGCTGTACATGTGAGGATCTGGCCCTAATAGCACACCAAAGACTGACACTGAATTATGAGGTAGACTGCTGCCCACATCCCAGACTGATTGCTGGGTAGCGCACACTCAGGATGGAGCCGCGTACTGCTGGAGAGGCTTTGGAAACACAACTGACATTGGAACCAACACCCCCAGAAGGCTTGTCAAGCTTGTAGCCTGAACCCAACTGAGTCTGCTAAAACAAAATTCTGTATCAACGTTCTGTAGAGGATTTAAGTAAGACCTACAGTCTTACAATATCCTAAACGTCGAGAATATAATCCAAAATTACTAGGCATATGAGGAACCAGGGAAATTTCAAGTCCCTTCTCATAGAAGACAATTAACAGATGCCAACACTGAGATGACACAGATCTTGGAATTATTGAACAGCGACTATTTTTTTTTAAGTTTATTTATTTTGAGAGAGAGCACGAGCGGGCAAGTGGGGGAGGGACAGAGAGAGGGAGAGAGAGAATCTCAGGCAGGCTCTGCACTATCATTGTAAAGCCCGATGCAGGTCTCAAACCCACAAACCCACAAACCCACAAACCTCAGATCATGACCTGAGCCAAAGTCAGATGCTTAACCAACTGAACCACCTAGGCGCCCCTGAAAAATGTCTTAAAAAAAAAAAAGTATTTACTTTTGAGATAGAGAAAGCGCCAGCTGGGAAGGGGCAGAGAGACAGGGAGACAGGAACTGAAGTGGGCTGCACACTGACAACAGAAAGCCCGATGCAGAGCTCAAATTCATGAGGTGTGAGATCATGACCTCAGCCGAAGTCAGACACTTAGCCAACAGAGTCACCCAGGCACCCCCTGAACAATGACTTTAAAGCAGTGATTATAATCATGCCCCAAAAGGTAACGTGAATTCTCTGGAGACAAATGTAAAGAATGAAAGGCAGAAGAACCAAATGGAAATTTTGGAAATTCAGAAAGAGTAGCTTAAAAACTCAGTGGATGTGTTCAGTAGTAGAATGGAAATGACAAAGGAAAGGGTCAGTAACTCAAAGATAGATCAATAGAAATTATCCAGCTTGACCCACAGAGAGAAAAAAAAGATTAAAATACAAACAAGCAAAAAATCTGGAAGCAGCCAGAGAAAAATGATGCATTACTTACAGAACAGTGGTTTGAATGACTGTGGATTTCTCATTAGAAACCATGAACACCAGAAAGAGGTGAAATAACATTTTTAAAGTACTGAAACTAAGAACTAGCAACACATAGTTTTATATCCAGTGAATACAGAACCTCCAGAACCAATAGAACTATAAAAAAAAAAAAACCCACCAAGCAAAAAGATAATATCAGCAACCAACTGGGTATCTCACTGACATTTGTAGAACATTTTACCCAACAACAGTGTAATAGACATTCTTTCCAGGTATTCATGGAACATTCACCAAGAGAAACCATATTCTGTGTCATAAAACAAACTTTAACAAAAAATCTGAAAACATATAGGGGTGCCTGGGTGGCTCAGTTGGTTAAGTGTTGACTTTTGATCTCGGCTCAGGTCACAATCTCATGATTTGTGGGTTTAAGCCCCGTATCGGGCTTTGTGCTGACAGCACGGAGCCTGCTTGGGATTCTCTGTCTCCCTCTCTCTCTTTCTGCCCCTACCCCACCTGTTCTCTCTCTCTCTTCTCTCTCTCTCTATAAATAAATTAAAAAAAAAAAAGATACAAAAACATACAAAGTATCTTCTTTGACAGCAGTAACAGGAAAATCTCCACAAACATTTAGAAATTAAGTAACACGTTTCTAAATGATGCAGGGCCCAAGAGGAAGCCTCAAGGGAAATAAAAAATATTTTCAACTGAAGCAAAACAGAAAAGAAGACATTACAAACACCAAGAGTGAAAGAGGGAATATCACTATAGACCTCACAGACATTAAAATGATAGAGATATTACTGACTATTCTATATACAGCATAGATGAAATAGACCAATTCTTCATAAACCACAAACTATCAAAACTCACCTACCCAAGATGAACTAGATAACCTAAATAGTCCTATAGCTTTTTTTTTTTTTTTTAATTTTTTGATGTTTTATTTTTATTTTTGAGAGAGAGAGGGAGACACAGAATCCAAGGCAGGCTCCAGGCTCTGAGCTGTCAGCACAGAGCCCTATGTGGGGCTCAAACTCACGAACCGTGAGATCATGACCTGAGCCAAAGTCAGACACTTAACCAACTGAGCCACCCAGGCACCCCAGTACTCCTATAGCTTTTAAGGAAATTGAATTCATAGGTTCAAACTTTCTAAAAAGAAATCATCAGGCCCAGCTGGTTTCACTGGCAAATTCTACCAGACATTTAAGAAAAAATAAATATCGATTCTACACAGTCTCCTCCAGAAAACAGAAGACAGGGGAATGCTTTGGGCCATATAACAAAACCAGTATTTCTCATGGACGTTGGGGCAAAAGTTAACAGAATATTAGTAGGGGCACCTGGGTGCCTCAGTTGGCTGAACATCCAACTCTTGATTTCAGCTCAGATCGTGATTCCAGGGACATGGGATCAAGCCCCACATCGGGCTCTGTGCCAAGCATGGAGCCTACTTAAGATTCATTCTCTCTGTCTCTCTCGCTCGCTTGCTCTCCCCATTCCCCCCACTCACATTCTCTGTCTGTCTAAAAATTAAAAAAAATAAAAAAATATTTTTAAAAGCCCCAAATACTAGTAAATCGAATGTAGCAATGTATAAAAAGCATAATACACTATGACAAAATGGGATTTAAATCAAGAATGCAAGGCTAATTCAATATTTGAAAATCAGTGTAATCTCTAACAGTTTAACAAAGAAAATCACTTATTCATTTCAACTGATACAGAAAAGGCATCTGACAAAACCCAACATCATTCATGAAGATAAACACAACTAGGGGCGCCTGGATGGCTCAGTTGGTTGAGCATCCGACTCTTGGTTTTAGCATCCGACTCTTGATCTATGTAAGATCAAGCCCGGAGTCGCAGATCCCACTTAAGATTTTCTTCCTCCTCCTCTGCCCCTCCCCGACTCATGCATGCACATGCATGCTCTCTCTCAAAATAAAATAAATAAAATACAAAGTCAACAAACTAGAAATAGAAGGAAACTTCCTCAACCTGATTTTTTTTTACATGAAAGCTGATTCTTACGTCAACAGCCATTCTTTAAACATGAACATGCATATAGAATATTCTGCACACACATCACAGTTTTTAACATTAACGGTTAAACACACAACCTACATCCTTATGAAAATAGTCAAAATGCAAACATAAAACAAAAGTCTTACTAATTTTTAAAAAGTTTGTGTTGGGTCCCATTTGTACAACATAATTAATTTAGACGTTTTCATTTTGGCTGTACATGAAAAAAGCAGCCAGTTGAAAATAAAGTCATTGAGGGTTTTTAAATAGCAGAATAGGCAGTTTTGCCATGCAGGAGAAACAATGTTAAATATTAGTTTTCCCAAAAAATCCACATTTAAAAATATTTAGTTCAAGTCACAGAATTTTTCTCAGTAGAGACCTCAATGTGATGCATAATTAGCTGCCTTAGATGGCCCATTTGAAAGGACGGTGTCCCTTCCCCAGTATAACGTTACTGATTTTGGCACAGAAAAGAAGTCTTAAGTATGAGAACATGATAAAAAAAAGATGGAAGAGAACAGAGGAAAGAAAGAAACAGCAAGAAAGAGTACATGAGCTAGTAGTCGCAATCACTGAAAACTGCATTCTCAGCCACTGCAGAATACTAACACCATGATGAAAGATTGGAGGTTTTTCCTGCTAAATTCAAGAATAATTTCAGGATGTTCATGCTCAACATGTTTATTCCACATCATACTTGACATCCTGGCCAGTGCAATAAGACAAGAAAAAGAAATAAATAGATTTGAAAGGAAGAAATAAAATTCTAACCAGTAAAACCTTGTTCTTTAGTATTAATTATAAATAATTGCTTGAATTTTAACTTCAGTTTTTCTCCTTGGAAAAGCTGGTAATGAAGAAAAGTTGAGATCCATTAATCTACACAGGCATACCTTGTTTTATCGCACTTAGCTTTATCACACTTCGCAGATACTCCATTTTTTACAAATTGAAGGTTTGTGGCAACCTCACATCAAGGAAATCTGTTGGTGCCGTTTTCCCAACAGCATTTGCTCACTGTGTCTTTGTGTCATGTTTTAGTAATCTTTGCAATCTTAAAAACTTCTTAATTGTTACTGCATTTGTTATGGTGATCTATGATGAGTGATTATGACTGACTGAAAGCTCAGGTGATGGTTGGCATTTGGGAGTAATAAAGTTCTGTACATTTAATTAAGGCGTACCCCTTTTTTAAGACATAATGCTATTGCACATTTAATAGTCTACAGTATAAATATAACTCCTATACGCACTGAGAAACAAAAAAAATTCACTTGACTTGCTTTATCGCAATATTTCCTTTATTGCAGTGGTCTGTAAGTGAACCTGCAATATTGCGAAGATATATGCCTGTATATCTGTGTGTGTGTGTGTGAGAGTGTGCGCGCGCGTGTGGATAGATAGGTATTCAGTTTTTTTAACCTTAAAGCTGATTGGAATATTTACGTAGATAGGCAGACAAACTGGAATAGTCAAAATAAGTCTAAGAAAGAATAAACTTGGAGGAATCACGTTATTTAAAGACTTAGTATTAAGGTACAGGTACTGGTTAAGGGGGAGACACATAAATCAGTGGAGCAGAATCGTGTGCAACTAAATGCACACAAATTTGGGTAATTGATTTTTGACAAAGATTCAAAAGCAATCACAGGGCAAAGGGTAGTTTAACAAACGGTGTTGGAACAACTGGACATCGATAAGGAAAAATCTGAGCCTTGACTTAGACCTCACACATTACAGAAAACTTAACTCATAATGTATTCTAGACTTAAATGTAATGATAACCTTTAGGGGAAAAGAAACACACATACAGGAGAAAAATCTTCATCATGACTTGGGATTAGTTCTTAAGACATTCCACCAAAAGCAAAGTCCATAAAGAAAAAATTGGTAAATGGAGTCTCATTAAAATTTAAAACTTTTGCTCTGTGAAGACACTACTAAGTGAAAGAAAAGATAGACTCCCAACTGGGAGAAAATATTTGCAAATGACGTACTAACAGAGAACTTGTGTTTTGAATATATAAAGAACTCTCAAAACTCAATAGCAAGATCACAACTTGCTTAAAAATGGGCAAAGGACTTGAACAGACTTTTTCCCATTGGGACTGTCTAGATGGCATGTAAATAGGCAAGTAAAAATATGCTCAACATCATTAGGCACTAGAGAGAAACAGAACCATAATAAGATCCACCTCATACCTATTAGAATGGCTGTAATAATTAAAAAAATACAATGCCATGTTTGTCAAGGATAAGGCACAGCTAGAATTCTTATATGTTGTTGGAGTAAATACAGAGTGGTACAACCATTCTAGAAAACATTTGGGAGTTTCTTCTGAAGTTAAACATACGCTAATCGTATGACCCAGCAATCTCACATGTGGGTGTTAACTTTAGAGAAATGAAACTCAAGTTCACACAAATGTTTATAGCAACTCCACTCATGACCTCATGACCACCAAAAACTGGACACAACCCAGATGTCCTTCAACAAGCGAGTGAATAAAAAATGAAACAAGCCCACTTTGGCACTTCCATACAACGGAGAGTTGCTTGGCAATGAAAAAGGTCATCAGCTGTTGTTCCTTATGACAGCTTGGGTGGATGTCACAGGCATTATTGCTGAGTGAAAGCAGCCTGTCTGAGAAAGTTCCATCCTGTATCATTCCAGTTCTAGGATCGTCTCTAAAAGGACAAACCTAGAGGGAAGGAGAACACACCGTTAGTTTACCTGGATTGGGGAAGGGGATTCATACCAAGAGGCCTGGGAGGGTGTTTCGGGGTGAGGGAGTGGTTCTGAATCCTGATTGTGTGGGGAAGAAACACTTGACTGGTATCAGTTTTTTTTAAAAGCTGGATTGACTGGGTTCCTTTTCTGAGAAATAGGGATCTAGGCAAGCTGGCTGGCTCATAAAAACAGCTTATAAGACCATGTCGGTCATCTCAGGAAAGGACTCGGGAGTGAACAGGTCAGCTTGCCACAGAAGCATGCTGGTGGGCTCACGTGCCTTACAGGGGCTGTTCCAACGAGGGGCAAAAGTCAGAGTGACCGTGAGGTCACCTAAGTGTATCTTGCTGCCCTTTGAGAGGACCTTGTGATCCCTCTCTCTCTCTGAGGGTGGTGGAGATGGAATCAGGTGGCCATTCTAAGACCGTTCCAGCTCCCATGCTGGCAGGCCACTAAATGCCACCTTCCTGGAGGGACCCAGCTGTGTCCAGTACCAATGTGGCTTGAGGACTGGGATGCAGAGAGGAGGTGCCACCGCGCAGCTTTGCTGGCTTTGCTACCTTCACTGAGCCACACTAGGTCTTGAGGGTGCTCTGCCCTTGGAGCACGGGGACGTGGGGATTGTCCCAGCACTCCAGACGAGGTCAGACACTGCAGAGGTGGACAGCCTGGAGCTGTGCGTGGCTGGTGTACTGTCTCCTGGGGCCCTTCCCCTGGCCGCCCTGCCCTGTAGCAGCCTCTTGGTGCCCCTTGGTTCCTCAGGACTGGTACCGAGGTAGGACTGTGGGAGGTGGGGAGGCATAGGAGTGGTGCCACATGCCTTCCGGTATCCAGCTCTGAATAGATGTCCGTAAATGTTCAGCACTGGGCATTCCCAGCCGCCTGGCGGGGGCAGCCCCCCACCTAATTCTCAGCTGCTGCCTGTTCTGGGATCAACCCAGTCTCAGGGGGATGGGTGGGGGAAGGGGGTTCTGTGGTCCAGATGTCTGTTAGTTGTGAGTTCTTAACTTCTGGGCCCCCTTGATCAGAGTGCCTCATTCCAGAGAGGGTCAGATGATAACTAAAGTTTTTGAGAACATCTCGTGTTTGGCTTGGGACTGTTTTAAAGCACTTTCACGGCCATGAACCCTTTTGATTGTCCCCCCAGCAGCACTGTGTGGGCTCAGCAGGGTCAGTGTCTTCTGTCGCACAGAGGAAGAAAGTGTGACTTGAAAGGTCAGGTGGCTGGAGGTGAAGGGCGGGGAGGAGGGGGGGTGGTTCTCAGTAACAGGGCAGACCCAGGGCTTCTTGCTTCTAGCCTGGGACTCTTGTATTACTAGGTTCTGTGCATACTCAGGGGCTGCCTTCCCAGGGCCTCCCTGTCCTACAGAACGTGTCATGTCTGCCACAGTCTGAATGTGTTCCCCCCACTCAAATTTCTATGTTGAAACCCAGCCCCTCAAATGATGGTATGAGGAGGTGAGGCCCTCGTCAGACAGGGTCGGTTGGCCTTATAAAATGAGACCCAGTGAGTTCTCGCCCCTTCCACCACATGAGGGCACCGTGAGAAGACCCCACCTATGAACTGGGAAGCTCACACAAGACACTGAGTCTCTTTGATCTTGAACTTCCTGGCTTCCCGAACGGTGAGAAATAAATGTCTATTGTTTATACCCCCCACCCGCCCATGGCATTTTGTTATAGCAGCTCAGTTGGACTGAGACAGTGTCCAGTAAGCAGACCTTGCTCTGCTAACCCCACAGCTCCCAGTCCTCACTGTCTGGGACAAGGGAAGCTCCAGTTCACCTCGTGCTCTCCACCCTTGGGGCTCTTGGAGCCTCCCTGTCCTCAGCAGCAACGGAGTGGATTATTGCTGTGCCTGCATGCAGTGTCGTGAGGGTCAGAGGTTGCGCAGATCAGGCACCTGTTATTACACGGCAACACACAGCTGGAACTGCTCCCCGCCTAGACGCTGACCCCAGTAAGCCACTTTGTGCCTCTCCCCCACTTCTGCCAGGGCCAGCATGTGACCCCAGTGCTGTTCTTGTTTTCTCGTCTCTGTAGACCTATGTGTCCCAGTGGCCCTGGACGCTCCTGCTCCTGGCTGTCAGCGGCTTCTGTAACTTTGCCCAGAATGTCATTGCCTTCAGCATCCTCAACCTCATCAGCCCTCTGAGCTACTCCGTTGCCAATGCCACCAAGAGAATCATGGTCATCACGGTGTCCTTGATCATGCTGCAAAACCCAGTCACCAGCACCAACGTCCTAGGCATGATGACAGCCATCCTGGGGGTCTTTCTGTATAACAAAGTGAGTCTGAGGTGGGGTGGGGTGTCCCCTCGATACCCAAGGAGGCACCAAGAGTCAGTGGAGGGGAGGGGCGCCTGGGTGGCGCAGTCGGTTAAGCGTCCCACTTCAGCCAGGTCACGATCTCGCGGTCCGTGAGTTCGAGCCCCGCGTCAGGCTCTGGGCTGATGGCTCGGAGCCTGGAGCCTGTTTCCGATTCTGTGTCTCCTTCTCTCTCTGCCCCTCCCCCGTTCATGCTCTGTCTCTCTCTGTCCCAAAAAAAAAAAAAAAAAAAAAAAAGAGTCAGTGGAGGGGAGAAGAAAGGGCCTCACCCTGAGCCAAGAGGCTGGGGTTCCAGCTCCCAGCTTTGTGGCTGACTGGTTTATGGTGTTGGTGTGGCCCTTCCTAGCCCGGCTTTCCTTTTCCTGTGTAGATTATTCTGGGTCCGTGCCATACTCCAGCTGTGGCTTTTGGGTCTGTGGAGACTCTGTCAGGGATCTCACGGTCTCCTCAAGAAGACCGTGTTCAGTCCAGTGTAAAGACACAGATGGCTCACAGGGAGGGCTGGCCATGCCTGAGCCCTGCTAGGGCCAGTGCTTCGGTGGCGCCTTGAAGGGCTGCTCGGATGCCCGTTGCTCCTCTGTCCTGTGCACATGTCCTGGGGAAGGAGCCAGTTGTCTCACTGACTCTCTTGATCTTGCAGACCAAGTACGATGCCAATCAGCAAGCCCGGAAGCACCTCCTCCCTGTCACAACGGGGGACCTGAGCAGTAAGGAACATCACCGGAGCCCCCTGGAAAAACCCCACAATGGCATCCTCTTCCCCCAGCACGGGGACTATCAGTATGGCCGCAACAACATCTTAACAGATCACTTCCAGTACAGTCGGCAGAGCTACCCAAACTCATACAGTTTGAACCGTTATGACGTGTAGAGTGTAGAGGGCAGGGTGGTACCTGTGTGACTCCTTCCCCCACTCCCTAGCAGTACCAGAAACTTCTGACAACCAGTGAATGTACAACCCAGCCGAGGGGACGGTGCACAACCATCAGAAGACCCTGGGCTTCCCAGCCCCTTGGGGGCAGCAGGACGCTGCCCTGCAGTAAGGGCCACCGCCCTCAAGCTCCCGTGTTCCAGGCCCTTTCTTCCTGGAGTCTGTCATCCGAGGGCTGTGTTGCTGTGGAGATCTTGGCCAGGTTTTTACCTTTCTGTGTGGACTTCTTCCCCAAGTCATGTATTTGAGAGTTCTCATTCTGCTTTCCAGATAGTATTTCCAGGTAACTCTCCGGAGAGGCGGGATCACTGTGGATGCAGACCTCCCCGAGCAGGCAAGAGGGGGTTCCCGGGGGCCAAGGAAAGGACAGTAGGATGGTGCTGGAGAATGACAAACTAGCTGCTTCAATTCCGCTGCTCAGATAGGCCAAGGGCCGAGGCAGGCATGGAGCAGAGGGGTACTAATTAAAAGCATCTCCAGCAACATAGATGGACCCAGTTTCCGACCAACCCCTTGGCCGTTTGCAGTTACTGGCAGATCTTCCAAAGAGAAAAGCTACTGCAATTAGCCTTGAATTCTTGGAGCCTAATTCTTTGACCTGCAAGTCAGAGTCAGTCTATGTCCAGATCCAGAGGGAAGGGCAGCTGCTGTCTCCTGTGCCCTCTCTTTCCTAGCCAGAGCAGGGCATCTCTCCTTGCTGGGGACAGCAAAGGGGGAGTGGCTGAGGGGCTGTCAGAGCATTAGGAAATCACGTTCAGTGTTTCAAGCTTTGTTTTTGTAATATTCGTTTTGTCTTTTCTGATGAGTCTTCGCTTCTGTGACGACTTAGTAGGATGTTTGGTGGGGAGATGTTAACTTGATGAGGATCTTGCATTTTTCTAGGGAATATTTTGCAGTTGTGTGTGTTTACGCCATTGTCTCCTATGGGGGGTGGGGCGCATGAGGACTGGCTTATAGATTGAAAACGCTTTTGTTCTTAAATGTTTAAAAACAAGAAAAACTCCTTCTGGTGATGCGTGTCTTGATACATTTCAGCATTAGTAGGAAGCGCTGAAGTTTCTGAAGCTCCTAATGGCCCCAGCCGCCGAAAGCAGAATGAATCAAGAATGTCATCTCAACAGTTTGTGTAATAGATGAGACCACAGCACTTTGATTCCATGACCTGATCTGGTGGGGTGTCTGCGTTAGGATCGGAACCATGTCCTGGTGAAGGGGAGAAGCGGTGAGCACCAAGCTAGGATTTGGGTTTGGATAAATCACGTATCAGGAAAATGATGTGGCCCCAGCAGATAGCCCATGTGCCGAGGTTCAGGTCAGGGTCTCCATCTTTCCTAGCGTCACAAGAGGATGCTGTCCTCGCAGAGGGGACCGCTGGCTCAGCTGCTGGGGTCCCTGGTGATGTCTGCCTTCCTTCGGGGCTGTGCCCAACCTCTTGAACAGGCACTCGGAGGAGGGCGCAGGTGGGACAGTGGGTCACCCTTTATGTCTTGGTGAGACATTTCCCCGTCTGAGGGAGTACCATAGCTTATGATGGACTCCTGGTTTGGTTATTTTTGTCAGCTTATGAGTGGGCTGTTCCTGGAGGTCACCCGGTCCCCTTGTGGCTGGAGTTTAGGCACCACCAGCCTCAGGTCCCTGTGTGTTCACGTGTCGTTCACTTTCTTTGTAGTTATTTTGGTTGGCCCCAAGTTTTGAGACGGTTGCTGTGTAAAACGGGAAGGGGAAATCTGAAGGGCATTTGTGAAAAGAGTTTGCTAAGTGTCTTCACAGAGGCATTACAGTCTGTAGCTGAACTTTTCTCACTGGTGACTAGCAACAAATGGGGGTAATTCTGCACCACAAAGATACTGTGGTAGTTGTTTTTATGATTATAGTGACTGAGTCCTTGAACAGATAATTGAACTCCAAAATGAACTGTGTGTCTTTTCAGGTTTAATGAAATTTATGATGTTGCTAAAATTTGTATATTGTCTCCCTTTTCCAATGCAAGATCTGCTGGCGAGGGGAACGGACTGGTTTTATTACGGTTTATAAATTAATAAATGGGGTATTTAATTCTGTACATAAATCTGCAGCAAGTACATACACTGGAATGAATGAGACAATCATATTAGACCAAATCATCCGATCAAAAGACAAAGACATACTTTTGAGACTTGAAGGTTCAGAGCTGACACTGACCTCCTGAAGGCCAGTTTTCCAGCCACTTTGGCCCTGGCCTACCACCCCCGCCCACTCCCACATTCCCATTTGCAGCTCTGTTCCCCTCTCCCTCTCCCTTGCTGGGGTTTGTGGCAGGAAATTAATCTACCCATCCATTGTGTGGTCTTGCCTAGGACACTAACTCGAACCCAACTCCTTCATCTTACAGAAGGGGAAACTGAGGCTCAGAGGGCATTTTCGAATAGTGTTTGTTCACTATTTTGAGACTTGGTGTGGACTTTTTAAGCACCTTATTTTAAGTCATTCGTTATAGGGAAAATCAAACCCCTATTACAAAGGAGAGAAACCAAACATGTTGAAGTGAAGAAGCACTTGGGATTTCTCAATTTTGCTGTGTATTTGGTATACATCATGCAACAGGCCCTTTATTGTTGCTGGGATACAACCAGACCCGGGTAACTTAAGGTATAACAGCCTTAAGGGGATAGAACATTAAATTATTAAAGGAACTGAAAATTGTGAATTCTTTTTTTTCAGTGGTCACCTGTTTTCAAGAATTAAATGCTATAGACTTCTGTGGGATTGATACTGTGTGTATATTCATTGATGGCATTTACCAAAAATAAACGATGGTCTCCAGGGAATCATGACTGGTCCTAATTTGTCAGTGAGGGTCTGAGTGACCCTGTCTTCAGTGTGCCCGGCAACAAAACTTGTAAGAGATAGAACGAACCAACTTGATTCTCACATCTGAGTAAACTGCAACTTTTTTCCCTGAGCCAAAGATGAGGACATGTGATGTGTGAATTTATGACATGGGAGAATAAAACCAGAGACACAGCTCAGCAGTTAATGACATGCCTTTATTGAACAAAATAACACGGAAAACCCAAGAACGTGTAGCAGCTGTGCTCATGGAGCGTATTTTTGAGGAATAATGGCTAATAGTGAGACCTGCTCCACGCCTAACAGTGGTGGATTTTCCCCACACAATCCTTACAAGGTTTATTAACCTTATTTTACAGATGAAAATGAGGCTTGAGGGGGTTATCACACAGGAAGTCTGCCTCCAAAGCCCATCCCCCCCCCCATATTAACTCAGAAACCCATTAGCTACAGAATTTCCTTCAGCCACAGTTGAAGAGTAGGAGTTTCTGCTACAACTGCCCACATCCTTTTAATTCATAATCCTTTTGTTCACTGATTTACTGAACACTTCATTTGAGTCAAGTACAGGAAACAGATGCCTAGGCCTCAGAGCACGCTTGGCTTAATTTGTAGATGTGTAACTAAGTTAAGTAGCATATAGAGGCTATACTGGAGATACGGAAAACGGTAAGGAAAGTACAGGATAATTATTTGAGGGGAATGGAATGGAAATGTTTGCCTCATTACACTTACAATCCTCAGGTTATTTTACTTGCATGTTTTATATTATACACATCTCATTTAACCATCAGAACCCAAGAGGGAGATACTGGCACCATTTTCCAGGGAAGTGGAAACAAAGCCCATGGACCAAGCCGGGAATCCAGGAGTGTCTGACTCCAAGCCAGGGCCCTTTGCCCGGCAGAGCGGCCGAGATAAAGTGAGCGGTTTTGTTTTTCCTCACCTTTGTCACGTATTCGCCATGAGAGGAGGTGATGTCCTCAGGGGTGTGTCCTCTCGTTCCAGTTGTGTGGGCCATGCTGCCACCGTAAGACCTTGACGGAGCCCTCCTGTCTGGGCGACCTGGTGGCTTGGCAGTCCACCACTGCAGCTGCAACGGGGCCTCCAGAGGCTCTGCCCCAGGATGGAGTTGCTGCCTCACAACTCAAGACCTGGTCCTACGGAGAATAACAGCTCATGCTGCATGCGGCCCTGTTGTTCAGACGCTAGTCTCAACTCCTACCTGGGACTGAACACTCCAGGGACTGGAATACTCCCATTTATCTATCTCCCCAGGGCAACTCCTTTGTGACCAGAGGCTGGCTCGGTGACAAGATCAGGCCCTGAGGAGTGCTGCTCCCTCAAAGACTGGATAGGACCTTCTCTGTTCCCACATCATTCCTCCTGCTGTGGCTTCAGCTAGTTGACCACACGGGGTTCAGTTACTGTAGGAAACGAGATTGACAGTAACACCAAGCTTTGGCTTTATTGAGACTACACGTCTGGATGGGCATTAGACTTCCTTAGTCACCCGCCACTTTTTTAATAACAATTTTTATTGTCTATGTATTTTTCAGCTTGAAAAAAATTGTTAAAGCTAAAAAATATCTATACTATACAGACATCAAAAAGAATGAGTTAAGGGTGTCTGGGTGGCTCAGTCAGTTAAGCGTCCAATTCTTGGTTTTGGCTCCAGTCACGATCTTAAGGTTGTGAGATAGAGCACCGAGTTGCTCATGCTCTGTCTCTCTCTGTCCCAAAAATAAATAAAAAACGTTGGAGCACCGAGTTGGGCTCTGCCCTGCCCCCACTTGTGTTCTCACTCTCAAAATAAATAAACTTAAAAAAAAAAAAAAAAAAGAGAATGAGCTAGATCTGTGTGTGAAGGAAACAATTTCCAAGATATATGGATATATAAATGTGCTTGTGAATACACAGTATGGTTCTGGAAAGACACACAAAAGACAACACAGCAGTTGCCTGTGGGAAGGGTATATATGCGTCTTTTTTTTTTTTTTTAATGTTTGTTTATTTTTGAGAGAGAGCAAACAGGGGAGGGGCAGAGAGAGAGGGAGACACAGAATCAGAGGCAGGCTCCAGGCTCTGAGCTGTCAGAGCGCGACACAGGGCTCGAACCCACAGACCACGAGATCATGACCTGAGCCAAAGGCGGATGCTTAACCGACTGTGCCACTCAGGCGCCCTGTTATATACATGTTTCTTTCAAAACATGCCATATGCATATTATTTTATAACCCGCTTTTAAAAAATATGCCATGGGTGCCTGGGTGCCTCAGTCAGTTGAGCATCCAACTTCAGCTCAGCTCATGATCTCACAGTTTGTGAGTTCAAGCCCCGCACTGGGCGCTCTGCACTTGGTGCAAGAACCTGCTTTGGATCTTCTGTCTCCCTCTCTCTGCCTCTCCCCTGCTCACGCACTCTCTCAAAATAAATAAACATTTAAAAAAAAAAAAAAAAGTATGCCAGAAACATTTCCTCATGTTATTAAATATCCTCTTGATTTCGTGCGTCTGTGTACACACATTCTATTGAGGGAATGTGCTGTAATTAACCGATCCCTACTGCTGCACATTTAAACACCATTTTATGGGATAACTTTGCAGTGCACAGCATAGCACATACTTCTGATTTGGGATAAATCCTTCACAGTGTGTTTGCAGATCAAAGCAGGTATGCATATGGCTTTAGACATTTTTCCATTCTGCTTCTTGGGGTGGGCGGGAGGGGTCTGTTCAAGTTCATCTCGCCCAGGAGTATGCATTTTACTGGTTTCCTTAAGAGTTGTTTCTAGGTTCTTGAGACCATCGGTGCAGCAGCCTCTGCTTTTGGCAACTCGACTGCTTTCTTTTGACCAGTGGATTCTCATTTGGCCCACTGAAAGGAGTCTGCGTGAGGCCGCCTGATGCTTAAGTGTTCAGTTTCAGATAAATGGCATTTTAAACACTAAGAAATTAATGTAGTGGGGCGCTTGGGTGGCTCAGCCAGTTGAGCATCTGACTTTGGCTCAGGTCATGATCTCATGGTTCGTGAGTTTGTGAGTTCGAGCCCCACATCGGGCTTGCTGCTGTCAGCCTGTCAGCACCACAAGTGTCAGAGCCACTTCAGATCCTCTGTCCTCCCCCCCGCCCCTCCCCCGAAAAAACAAAATATTAAAACTAAAAAAAATAAATGTAGGGACGCCTGGGTGCTCAGTTGGTTAAGCATCTGACTTGATTTCAGCTCAGGTCATGATCTCACGGTTTATGGGTTTGAGTACCACTGACAGTGTGGAGCCTATTTGGGATTCTCTCTTTCCCTCTCTCTCTGTCCCTCCCCTCCTCCCTCTCTGTCTCTCTCTCAAAATAAATAAACTTAAAAAAAATGACTGTATAAAAGTGGTCACAGGTTTACATAATCATTTGAGGGGACAGTTGAGCATTATCAGTATTAAATGTGCACATCCTACACTAAATCATTTTAACAGTGGCCTAAAAGTGGAATCAATCAAAGAGGCTCCATAGAGTCTGGCTTGAATAAATTATTGTACACCCACATCACACTGTCCTGAGCAGTCACGAGAAATGACCATACAGATTCGTTAACCTGTCTTGGCTCACAGATCCTGTTAAGACTCTAAAAGAACACTGTGTATCTTTAACTCACGAAAACACATATAGGTACAACAGCGTGCTATCTCTGAATTCCACCCGTGGCGGATCACAAATTAAAACCCTGATGGAGATCTTTACTGGCACCTGCAGCCCCCGGATTACTGGGCTTTATACTGAACAGACCAACATCCGTGCTCCCTTTGCCTGGTGTGGTCACACAGCTTGCTGCAGAGTAGGATCTCAGTGCAAACCTCACTTCCCAGGGGCAGGCCATACCCCCCTCCCTCATCAAGGTCTCGGTACCCAGCTGTTTTCCTTAATAACACTGTTGGAATGACGTATTTGTCTACTGATTTATAGGTCTCTGCCCCTCCTCGGCTGCCTGCTCAGGAGAGCAGAGTTCAGGCATCACTGGGACATCACAAGCCACGTTCAGCCTGCTTTTCCGTGAACCAAGAATAGTCTCTACTAGGGAACATCTGCAATCAACTCATGCCAGGGAAGACCAACTTAGAACCGCCAAAAAAAGCATTCTATTTTTCTCAGCAGACCTGTATTTTAAAAACTGCTTAATCATTACATTCTGAATACCACCAATAAAAAAATGTTAGGGACGTCTTCTCTTTGATTACGCAAGTACCTACATAATATGCTCCGTTTTGCCTCTTGGCCCACAGAGCCTAAAATATTTGCTATCTGGCCCTTTATAGAGAAAGTTTGCCAATTCCTGGCCTAGAGCAGTATCTGACATACAGGAGATAATCCATGAGCGTCAGATGGCGAAATTTGTAACCGAAAAGTATCTAAAATATATGGACGCTTATTTGCACAGAAAAAATAGGGACGTAGAGCCAACCAAGCGTTAATGGCAAATCTCAAGAAGGTCGGATGGCCGGGACGTCCAGTCTACGTTCGCTAACGTTTACGGCTGCTGCTTTTATCTTTCCCCACCATCAGCACGCGTTCGCTTCCTCATCATCTGAGAAGGAATGTGCATCTTTCAGGAAGGCGCCGAGCCCACTGGGCGCGCAGTCTAGAAGGCCGGGCACCCGCAGGTCGTGGGCGCTCGTTCCACGCCGCTTGAATGACTGCACGGAAACCACGCGAGCCCCAAGGGGACGCAGTCTGAGGCCGGCGAGGGTGGCGTAGGTCCCCCGCCCCAAAGTCTTCCTTACCAAACCGTTGGGTCGAGCGAAAGAAACTGAGCGGAAGAATCTTGTGAAGTTCAACAAGCCCAGTTCCATCCCCGCCAAGCCCGTCGCCTCCCGGTTCTAACGCCCGGGAAGATGTGACCGGCGTCACGGTCCGGGAGCCTCCCGGACGCACCTCACCTCGTAGTCTTCTCACCGCAGCCTCGCGAGAAGGAAACACAGGCTTTGACCGGCGCAGGGACTCCCCAGGCAGCTGTCCAGCGGAGCACGCAACCTGCCAGGCCCTCCAGCTGCGACGCCGGCTCGGGAGAACGCCGCGGCGGCGGGTAACGGTAGTCCGCGCCTTTCCCCACGTTCCGGGGCGGAGCGCGACAGCGGCCCACTCCGCGCAAGCGCGGGAAGGCCCCTGCGCGTGCGCATCACTAGCGACCAGTATCGCGCGGCTTCTTCCCGCCCGCCTTCTGCCCTCCCTTCCGCGGTTTCCCGGCGACGGCCGTAAGTGGAGGGCGGAAGCCGCCCGCGAGACCAGCCGTAAACGGCTCCCTCGCGCCACTTCCGGCCGGCTTCCGCAGACGGGGCTGGTGGGCGATCGTGAGGCGCCGGAGGACGTTCCTTGCGGCCGGAGCCATGGAGATGCCCCTGCCGCCCGACGGTGAGGCCCAGCCTCGGCTCGGGGACCGTTTCTCTCTCCCCGGAATCCCTTCTTGGCCCGCCCCGCCTTCCGGGGTTTCCGGGCCTAGGAGGGGGCGGGGCTCGGCCGCCCGGGTTCGCCTGCGGCCTCTCCCGCGGGTCCCCGCATCCCCGGCGCGCGTGTGGCCTCTATCGGGACCCGTACAAGGGCGGCCTCTCCGGGGCCCAGCCCCAGGGACCCCGGCCCGGCGGACGGGGGCTGGGACGCCAGGGCTCCCGGATTTGGGCGGTCCTCCCTGACGCCCCGCGTGGCCTTTTCTCCGTCCTCCAGACCAGGAGCTTCGAAATGTCATCGACAAGCTGGCCCAGTTCGTGGCTCGCAACGGGCCCGAGTTTGAGAAGATGACGATGGAAAAGCAGAAGGACAACCCGAAATTCTCGTTTCTGTTCGGAGGCGAGTTCTACAGTTACTACAAGTGCAAGTTGGCGCTGGAGCAGCAGCAGCGTGAGTTCTCTCCAGCTCTCAGGCCGCCCCTTCCAAGCGATTCCTTTCTCCGACTCCAGTTCGTGCTCTGCCACAAACCGCCTTCTTTCGGCCGCATGCTCAGTCTCTGAAAACGGGACAGCTCGGCCTTCACAGTCCCAGGGCCCTGCCCCGAGCGGCTGCTGGGTCCGAGTGTGATAGAGAACGAGGTTATTGATCCTCTTCCTGGGCTCCGGATAAAGGATTTCTGTATTGTTTTGCAGATGTGATGACTTCGGTCAGCAGAAGTAGAGTGGCTGCTTCAGTGTTTTCCAGAGCGGAAGTGATAGAGGCTGGACTGGGACCCTAGCGGCAGGTGTCCAGAACCCTTTGCGGGACTCTCGGGTCTAGCAAGATTTTTGTGCATTTCAGGTGTTTGCAGTCCAGATCTAAAAGACTTGTTCTTTGGGTTTTAGTTCTTAGCGGATATTTGCCATTTATTTATGTTCACTGAGTTGTTTATCAGGCTTCCAGCTCTGCTCTGAAAGAGTTTAAGATGGGTTTAGAATGGCCTTTGAATAATAGTCACCACGTGGTAAGAGCCCACATCTGTCTTGTTTAGTATCACATTTCATGCTTGTAGATGACATTAAATGAATAAGTAGGGGGTTGCCAAGTGGTAGGCGTCGAAAGGTGTATATTTCCTAAGACTATAGGTTTCCTGAAGCCAACCGGACCTTGTTTGGGTCGTTGTGTTATATAATACGTGGTAGGTAGTAGGTGTTCAATAAAAAGTTGGTAAGAAACAGCAAATGTGCGTTGGCTTGAATAAACACGGTGTGTTTAGAGAGCCATAAGAGTACTGTGAGAAGCCCACCATGGCTAGAGCCTAGAACGTGTGTAGAGGAGGGAAGGGTTTGAGCTGGAGTGATAAATACCAGGGGAAAGTTTGGATTTTCTCCCTCATTCCAGTAGTTCATTTGGTGCCAGTTAGGAGTTAGGTTTGAGGTGTAGGTGGGGGGTTGCCTGCAATTGTAGGCAAATTGTTGTATGCACTTAAGTGTTTTGGAGCAACCATTCATCAGCCCCAGCACATCACCTTGAAAACAGCTGCTACAGGCAGTGGAAAGCCACGAGAGTGTTTGAAAGAAGGGAGAGGTGGGTCAGGTTTGTGGGGCCAGTGTGGAAGACAGGGTGGAGGGAGCATGAATGGAGGCTGGGACCAGTGAGGTCTGCACGTGATGGAACAGGGCATTTGATGGTAAGGTCTGAATTAGGTCAGCAGGTTGGGTCAGAGAGAGTGGGCATGGGGGCAAGTAGGGTTAAGGGGTAAATCCATGAACTAGGGCCCCAGTTGGATATTTATGAGGGTGTCATAACCAGGCAGAGGAGGACAGTGCTTTGGCCCAAGTGACCATGAGGTGAGGTGCTGTTTTCCCTGCAAGGGAGCCCACTCCCTCCCTGGACTGTCAGAAATTGGGGGCTGCTTGGGACTTGGCATTATAACGGGGGGGGGGGGGGAAGGATGGGGTGCTTCTAACAGGGGAAGTTGGCTCAGGAAATGCCTTCTGCTGGTAACGACATCTCTGTTGAGATTAAAGAGGATGTCAGAGTTAGTCAGATGGAAACAGAGGAGAGCAGTGTTTAGGCAAAGGAAAGAGCCTTAGGAAGGGTTGGGAGTGGAGGGAGCAACAGCTCAGGGTGGCTAAAACCCAGAGAAGGAAGGATTGTTGGAGTGGACAGAGGCCAGGGTACAGACGACGGAGGGCTGGCTTGCCAGGGACTTAGGAATTCTGGAAGCTTTTGGAGAGATCTTGGAGGATTTCAGTACTGTGTTCTGGAGCAGGCTTAGCCACTGTGTAGCTGGCCCTTCACCCTGGTAGTTTGAGAAGAGTGAGCCCAAGACTGTTCTAGAATGGCGCTTCACAAACTCTGGTGAAGAATTAGATTTTATTTTTCATTTTTTAAAAACCCAACCTGTTGTGGAAAGTGTACTATTGCAAAATACAATAAAGTGAACTGCGAACCATCAAGCCGCTATGAAGATGCCAGAATGATCGTTGGCCATTTGTATATTCGGTCCGGGTTTCGCCAAGGGCTGACCCTCGGACCACACTTTCACCAGCAGCACTCTGGCTGTGGTATTGTGAAGAGGTGTAGAGGGCAGGACTGGACTCGGGAGACCAGTTCCAAGGGTGATGCAGGTGACAGCAGAGTCACAGCAGTGACGGCAGGGACACAGATCGGAGTGTGATGTAGGAGGTTCCGACTTGACTACCGGGGTGACCTGTCAGTGTAGGGTGCAAGGGAGTGGGGAGTGCCCAGACCTCCTGGGCTTCGGGCGTGGGCCTAACTGTGCCAGCCACGGAGCCTGGGAAGGGCCCTGGAGAGGTGGAGCACGTGGCGAGAGGACACGTGTGCCTGTTTGAGGTGCCTGTGGAAAGCCCGTGGGCTGTTGGGTCTGTAATCGGATCCACAGCGCAAGGAATACAGGATGGTGACAACAGAGGTAGGAGCCGTGGCTTGCAAACGTAACTGCAGCCTCAAGTTACCATGTCACGCTCCCCTGTGGGCTCGCGCAGAGAAGAGGGTGGAACTAGGCATCCCAGCATCCCAGGGTCGGGCAGGGAAAGACGACGGGGCCTGGGGGCAGCCACACAGGCCAAGTGAGACTGGGACCTGAGACCGGGCCGCCGGCCTGAAGAAGGATGTCCACAGGGGTTGGCGGGAGGGGGGTGCAGAGCCAGACCGCCACGGAACGAGATAAACGGGAGGCGCAGAATTAAAGATGAGCCTCAGCTGTAAAGTTGTTGAGAGGAGGCGTGAGACAAAGTTTTTACAGACAGAAACTGCTGAGGAGGCTGGGGAACGAGAGACCCCCTTGGGGTGGGGCTGTTTATGATCTGGGTTCAACTTGGGCTGGGGCCTGGGTGAGGGGTGGAGAGGGTGGGGGGTGATGGGCTCAGTCTCAGCTGGAAGGCCATTGGCAAGGCCAGATGGCAGGCTAGGGAAGGGCAAGGTGACGTCACACAGAAGAGGGCCCTTAGGGTCGAGGGCAGGACTAGGGCCCTTCAAGTTGAGGGCAGAGCGGGAGGAGCTGGGCTCAGAGTGAGGGGCTGCCGTGCAGCATGGGGGTCCTCTTGTGGACGGCTCAAATAGGGAGGGGAAGTCTCTGCGCCTTGCAGCTGCCCAACGGGCAGCCAAGGGGACGCTTGGGCCCTGGCCACCTCCTCATGGGGGCCACCTTTCCTCCTCTGTCACCAGTCATCTGCAAGCAGCAGGCCCCAGAGCTGGAGCCGGCCGCGGCCCTGCCGCCCCTGCCGCAGCCCCCGCTGGCCCCGGCTGCGCCCATCCCGCCGGCCCAGGGAGCCCCCTCCATGGACGAGCTCATCCAGCAGAGCCAGTGGAACCTGCAGCAGCAGGAGCAGCACCTGTTAGCTCTCAGACAGGTACGGGGCCTGCTCCTCCTCTGCCCTCTCCCTCCCTCCCCTGCTGGCCCTGGGAGGAGGGGGGGGTCCCGAGGAGGCCTGGGGCCCTCCCTGCTTCCCCTCTCGGTCCTGAGGCGGGTAGCCGGAGCTCAGCCTGGGCCTCAGCGTTTGCATCTGTGTGTTGGGACTGAGAATGGTTATCAGAAGAATCCGCCACCATGTGCCAGCCCTGAAGGCAGGGCTGCCACCCCTTGGCATGTGTTTAGCGGGGCCCCTGATGCGGGACACATTCCACAAGCTCTTTGACACGCGGACACCCTTCGTGATGGGGTGGACGTCCACAGGTGGGGCCACGTGCTCGAAGGCCGGGTGGCCTCTGGTGCCATTGGCCCCAGCTCCCGCTAGCTAGGCCACCCCAGGCTGGCACGGGGAAGGACCCTGTGGTCCTGATTTGTCACGGTTTGAGTTTTTGGCAAAGTACAGCAGGACGAGTTGCCAGAAAAACAGGATGAATAAAAAATAAAACACCTGAAACGCCAGCTCCGTTTCTGCTACTAGATTCAAGATGTAAAACTACTGTCATTTTGCCGAAAACAAAACCTTCCAGAACGCTCCCCCTCGGTTCCCATGCAGAGCTCGTCCGGGACCGGGTGGCCCGGCTCGGCCAGCCCTGAGCTGACTGCCCAGCCCACAGCAGCACTGGGCCCCAGCCGCTTCGCGGTCCGCGAATCTAGTGTGCGAGACCCCGCGCCACATTTTAACTCCCGTTTCCCCGACTGCTAGTGTGGTTGCTCTCTTTTCCCTTGACCGGTGACTGTATGTTGTCTTTGGACTGTTTGTCCACACTGGTCGCTCAGTTCTCATTCTGTTTTTGTTGAATTGATTGGCTGCCCCTCTGGGTGTCCGTTTTTCCATCCATCGCCTCGGGGGCAGATACCATCTCTTGCTACGTTTTGTCTCGTTCTATCTTCTCCCTGCCTGCCCTGGTCACGCCTGTGACCACGACTGTCCCCGATGCGTGTCTCGGGCTTCAGGTGTGAGGGACAGGACCTCCTGATGCCGGGGGCAGGGCGTGGATGGGCCCGGCTCAGCCTGGGCCGAGGCCCCTCCTCACTCAGCCTCCCTCCTGCTTGGCCTCCCAGGAGCAGGTGACAGCGGCCGTGGCCCACGCGGTGGAGCAGCAGATGCAGAAGCTCCTGGAGGAGACCCAGCTGGACATGAATGAGTTTGACAACCTGCTTCAACCCATCATCGACACGTGCACCAAAGATGCCATCTCGGTGAGTGCGGGAGGGGGGGTTGGGCGGGCGCTCCCAGAATCTGGCGCTCCCGATGAGGTGGGAGCCTCCTGCGGCCTGCGTCGGGTGGCAGTGCTCCGGGGGGGAACCCCATCTGCCCCTTGTCTCCGCTCTCGAGCACTGCGGGCAGGTGTGCTGCTTCTGGGGAGAGGGAGCCACGAGGCAGGCAGAGGCCTGGGTGTGCAGCGGAGCGCTTGGACGCCACGCCCTCAGGGCCCGCCCTCGGCCTCCTGGGCGCCTGCCCGCGTGGTGGCCCGGCCGCGAGCTCATCCCTGCTCACCATCGGCCTGGCTGTTGCAGGCCGGGAAGAACTGGATGTTTAGCAACGCCAAGTCCCCTCCTCACTGCGAGCTGATGGCGGGCCACCTCCGGAACCGCATCACAGCCGACGGGGCACACTTCGAGTTGCGGCTGCACCTCATCTACCTGATCAACGACGTGCTGCACCACTGGTGAGGGCCCCGCCAGGCTCCGCCTTGCCTGTCCCCGCTCTTCTGGCCCTCTACTGGGCTGCTGTTCTGCACTCAGTAGCTTGGCCTGGCCCGGGACCGTGGGCGTCGCGTGTCCAAAGACCCCAGAGGAGGATTGGTCTGAGCCATGAGCCCTCCGTCGGGAGGACACCCCACCATCCCCGACATCTTGGCCCCTTCCCTAGACCCTTCATGTCACCCGGGCCGCTGTCCCCTGACTCCTTACTTTCCTCGGGCAGCTTCTGGGTGTCTTTAGGCATCTGTGTCAGCTGCCCGCTTCTCTTCGTTGACACACACACACACACACACACACACACACACTCGCTCACTCAGTCACCCTGCTGCCCGACTCTGCTTTGCTTCAGGTCCCTCCCATGGGGTCCTCTTTGCTACCCTCTGTCCCACCGCCCTGAAACCCGCCCCCACCACACACACAGCCCTCCCGAGGCCAGGCCAGCGTTTAGTTCTACACAGCCTCTTTGGCACCGTACGACAAAGGTTAACTTAAAAAAAATCAGACACCTGAGCCAAAGCAGGCCTGGAGAGGAAACCCGCAGAAGCACAGGTTACTGGTGAGGCTAGCGCTTAGCCGTCAAGGCTGGCTGCCAAGTTTGGCTTTGAGCTTGGCCTGGCCGAAGGGGACGGCTCCCGCGAGAGCAGCAGAAGCTGCCCGCCTCCCTCCCGACCCTCACCCCATCTCGTCCCATCTCCTGCCGCAAGTGTGTGGTCTGGGTCCCCGCCCCTCCGCTCCCTGTTTCCTGTGCCAGGCAGATGGCTCTGCTACCACCTGGCCACTCCCTGCTTTGTCCCTCCATTATTCTTCTGCTGTGGGGAAATAGGCAGCCGCTCAGAACCTTCTCTGCTCTCCTGCTTTCACCAGCCACTGTGTTGACCAGGGCAGCTCTGCAGAGACGGCCCTGTTTCTGGTAGCTGTCCAGCCATGCTCCTCCTGAGCTCTGCTCTGTCCAGAAGCCTAGTGCTGCACCCTGTCCTCCTCCTAGGACTGCCCTCCCCTTCTCCCCTCCCCTGTCCCTCTTCCCAGGGCTGCACTCCCTGCTCTCTTGGAGCACTCTCTGGTGAGCTAGGTGCTGGGAGGGCCTCGGGCTGCTCGTCTTCTGCCCTGCATCCTCCTCCAGGAGGCAACGTGTACCACCGGGTTCTGCCACCTAACTGCACGGCCACAGGGGCCTCCACACCCATGTACACAGAGTGCCCCCCAGGAAGTTGTGAGGACGGGCAGGCTGGCATGGCCAGCACGCTCCCTCTGCCTCCTGAGATGCGGAGCTCGAGCCAAGGTCTCCTTGTGCATAGGGGGGGACAGGGCTGAGTGAGGCCACACGGACAGCTGGGGTTCCTACAGGCCTTGTGTCCATCACCGGGGGGAAAGGGTTGTCTTACTGATCAGGAGACCAGGGTGACAGGCCTCGCCCTGAAGGTCCCCAGGCTGTTCTTTCCCTCCTCCCATTGCTGTCCGTCTGTCACTTGGGCCCAGATGCCAGCATAGGTCTTGTGGGGAGCCCAGCCCTCGTCCCGGCCGGGTTGGGGGCCCGTGTCCCGAGAAGGCAGAGGGTGCTGTGGCTGGAGCCGCAATGGTAACGGGCGCGTGGCCGGGTCCCGCCCCAGGGCCCTGACGCGCGGAAGGTCTCTCCCTCACAGCCAGCGCAAGCAGGCCAGGGAGCTGCTGGCCGCCCTGCAGAAAGTCGTGGTGCCCATCTACTGCACCAGCTTCTTGGCCGTGGAGGAGGACAAGCAGCAGAAGATCGCCCGGGTACGTGGGGCAGCCGGGAGAGGCAGGGGGAGAGGGCCGGGGGGTGGGGGGAGAGGGGGTGGTGGTGCTGAATTTTCTTCTGACACGGCCTCTCCCTCCTCCCCCCACGTCCAGCTCCTGCAGCTCTGGGAGAAGAACGGCTACTTTGACGACTCCATCATCCAGCAGCTACAGAGCCCAGCCCTGGGGCTCGGCCAGTACCAGGTGGGTGCCACCTCCACCCGCGCCGCTCCCCGGGACCGGTGCAGATCCCCCCCAGGGCCCGGAGGGTGGGGCGTCTGCGACCCCAGCACGTTGCCACAAGTCGAGGGGACCGCAGCCCCCGCCTGGGCCAGGAACGGCTGGTGGGGTGGGGTGGGGTGGGGATTTCAGAGGCTGGGTGGCGTCTTCCAAACTGGGCTCCTGCACGTGTCTCCGGGGCGGTGGTGAGCAGTGGGAGGCCGGGCTCCGAACAGCAGCCTGTGGGGGCTCCCGCCCTGTCCACAGTAGCCAGGGAGCCCCTGCCTGCTGAGCCCGCCTGCCTTTTCCCTGGTGCTCTGGCGACCGGGCTGCCCCGTTCAGGCCCTGCTGTTGGCAGTCTCTGGCCTGTTGGCGCCGGTCCTCCGGGCTGACTTCTGCACAACGGAAGCGTCAAAAAGCCTCAAGGCAGTCTTAGCCGTCGTGGTCGTGCCCCGTACGTGCATGTCTGCCTCCTCTCTGAGGACAGGGGTGCGGGGCCGGGAGGGGAGGACCAGCCGGGTGTCCTTGGTCACCTCTACTGTGGCACCGGCATCGCTGCCCCATCCACAGCTGCTAGAAGAAAAAGCAGAGCTCCTACCCCTTTCCTTGGGCTGAAAGGTAGCGTTTTTCTGCAGAGATCTGGTGGGAGTGTCAGAAGCTGTGTTGGCTGTGTCCTCTTGATGGTCTTGAATGCCACCTCCCCGCAGGGGAGAAGCTTTCATGCTCAGAGAGGCAGGAGGAGCAAGTGCGTGGTGTACTTTTAAAAAAACACTTCCCCGTTTTTTGTTGTCGTGAAATAAAACACCCGGTCGGTGACGTTAACTGCCTTTTTCCTGCTGAGTTGGTGACAACAGCTCATGTTCATGGTGCTGCCCTAGTCTCTTTGCGTATGTTATTTCACTGAGTTCTCCCTCAAATCCTTGGAGGTAGGTCCCATTACCGTTACATTTTACAGATGAGGAAATTGAGGTTCAGGGAGGTTGTGACTTGCTCAGAGCTGTGTAGCGAGTGAGGACCGTAACCTAGAATTTTGTCAGTGTTTGTGGGTTTTTTGTTGTTGTTTGTTTGTTTTTTGGTTTTTTGTTTTGTTTTGTTTTGAGTTTATTTTGAGAGAGACAGAGTGCGAGCTGGAGAGGGGCTGAGAGAGGGAGAGCAGGAATCACAGGCTCGTAGTGCAGAGCCCGACACAGGGCTCAAACCCACAGAACTGGAAGACCATGACCTAAGCTGAAATCAAGAGTTGGCTCCTTAACTGGCTGAGCCACCCAGGGGCCCCTCAGCGTTGAGTTTTTAACAGTCGTGTGACAGTCAAGGACATGGCTGTCGAGGCTTGTTCCCTTTACTAGGGATTTACTTAACTGCAACGAACATTCTCGTCACCGGTTTTTGGCTAGATTCGAAGGCTCTGTGCTTGTCGAGACTATTACGTGACAGTCACCTGCCTGCCTGCTCCGGGCTCCTGGGCCTCACTGCCCAAGGCACTGTCCCAGATTCCAGGGGCTTTCCGGGGTTTGCTCCAGAAGGTCTGGGCCGAGGCAGCGAGCCCTGAGGCTGCCGTCCTGAGCGCCGGCTGCTCTCCTCTCTCTCTGCCAGGCGACACTCATCAACGAGTACTCCTCGGTGGTCCAGCCGGTGCAGCTAGCTTTCCAGCAGCAGATCCAGACCCTCAAGACGCAGCACGAGGAGTTTGTGAATAGCCTGGCCCAGCAACAGCAGCAACAACAGCAGCAGCAGCCGCAGCCGCAGATCCAAATGCCACAGATGGAAGCTGAAGTCAAGGCCACCCCGCCGCCGCCTGCCCCGCCTCCGGCCCCCACACCCACCCCTGCCATCCCGCCAACCACCCAGCCTGGTACGGGGCTCCCTCAGCACCCACCCTGGGAGGCAGCTTCAGGAAGGCAGCCTTCTCCCGCAGAGAGGGACTCCGGTTCCGTGGGCCCCAAACCGGGCCCAGTCCCAGGGCCAGATTCTAACCTGTTTCCAAACACTAGGCCCGGAGATTTCACAGGTGAATATGACCAAACCCTTACAAGTCAGAGGATTCCTTTCCTGTACGAACTACCCCAGAGAACGCAGACAGAGGAAAGCTGCCCAGATCATTTTTTGAAACCAGAATAACTTTTACATCAGATGGACAAAGAGAGCGATAAAGGTCCTGCAACGTCACTTCTGAATACAAATGCACAACTACTTACCACCTGAAATCCAGCAAAGTATTTAAAGGCACATCACGGTCAAATAGGGTTTGCCCCAGGAATGCGGAAGGATGGTTCGACATGTGAAGAGTGTCATGAGATAACAGATGAGCTGGGGAAGAACGATCTTTCAACAAGATGTAGAAAGGGCATTTAATAAAAATCAGTAGTGGGAATTTTTGAGCAAACGAGAGATGGGGCAGAAGTTAAGGTGTTGGGAGGCTTTCAGAGGAGGGGGTATGTCGTGTGTGAGGTCAGTCCCCCCGCTTCTCGCTGCCGTCCTGTAGGCGATCGCTTTCCAGTGGGGTCACACAGCAGGGGTTTACTGAGAGGTAAAGGCCCCGCCTGGGTTGGTCCCGCAGTGGTCGCTGAACATCTTTTCGGGCGGCGCCTCCTGCTGACTGTTGTCCTTGCTAACCACCTTCCTGCCTGGCTCTAGATGACAGCAAGCCTCCCATCCAGATGCCTGGCTCCTCTGAGTACGACGCCTCCGGGGGAGTCCAGGATCCTGCCGCTGCCGGCCCCCGGGGCCCTGGACCCCACGATCAGATCCCACCTAACAAGCCCCCGTGGTTTGACCAGCCTCATCCCGTGGCTCCTTGGGGCCAGCAGCAGGTATTTTCCCAGACTTGTGGTGGGGGGGGGGGGGGGGGGTGGGCGCTGTCCTGTGTGGGTCGATGGGCTTTTCCTGGCTTGCTGGGGAAACCTGAGATTCTGCAGCACGGCCCTGGGGCTGAGCGGGTAGGGGAGAGAGACCAGCCCCACGTTCCTGAGGGGCAGGGGCAGAACAAGGCAAGTCAGCTCTTCACACCCATCCCTGCTACTACCTTCCGGCCTTAGGAGCACAGGACCCCGTGTTCTGTGAGGGCTGGGAAGCTTCATAGGGTTTGAGTACAGCCAGGTGAACGGTTTCTGCCCCTTTAACTGGTTCAGCTAGCACAGTGCCAACGTTTTGTCACCCTGCAAAGAACATGGTGCTTGCATAGAAAAGGAAGGTCAGAAACGGAAGGCTGGCAGTGCTTTCTGGGGCAGAGATGCTGCCCATTGCCTCTGGTTCCTTGGGGTCAGAATTTCTAGGCTGGGGTCATCTCATCCAGCTTCGCATGACTGGGAAATACTGGAAAGATCCGCCTGCTCTCTGGTCACTGGATCTGATTAGACAGAGCTTCTGGCACGTCCCGCGGCCCCCGATGGATGCAGCCCTGCCAGGGGACTCTGTGGAGGGGGTGGGAGGGAGTCAGCTTGGGACTGACGGGCGGGGTCTGTGGCTTTGCGTCCCCATCCCCCACCCCAGCTTTAGGACAAGAGATTTAATTTCACCAAAGATTGGGCATCTCCGTAAAGACGGCTCGCGCCTCTGGGTGCCAGCTGTGAGCCGTGTGCCATTGGGCGTTTTGTGGGTGCCCTCTACTGAGGGAACAGTTCTCGTCCCCATTCTGTAGGTGTGGAAAACAGAAGCCCTCAGTGTCTCCAGGCTCCACCTTCTCTCTGGGGACTGGCGGATGGGCTCGTGACGAGGGCCACCTCCCTGAGGGTCTGCCCAGAGGCAGAGGCACGCTTGGCCTGGCCTGCCCACGTGGTATCTTACACATTCTGAAGTAACTCCCACGTTTAAAGTCTGGCTTTCTGACTTCTTGAAGGACCTGAGCGTGTGGTGCAGCCTCGGCCCGCTCTGTGGTGGCGGTCAGCGGAGCTTCCCAGCTGTGACCCTAGAGATGGGCCCTCTGGTCGTCCTCCCGGGCACATCCCCCCCCCCCCCCCCCGGCCCTGTTTGGGGTCAGAATCCCCGTTTTCAGCCTCACAGCAGCAGTTGGGTGAGATCCAGAGCTCATGTTCTCTTCCCCCTGCAGGAAGACACTTCCTGGAACGGGCCCTCGGGAGCAGACCCTGAGACAGGATTTGAGTTCGTACGGGAGGGGGCCCAGAGGACCGTGCAGGGCAGAGGGGAAGTGACAGGGAAGGGAGTGTCGTCAGAGCAGCATCCGCCGCCACGCGTCCCCGGGCCCAGCTGCTCTGCAAGCACCCGGGGGCGGGGGAACAAGAGGGCATCCGCCGGCTTCTGTGTCTGGTGGTCGTGCGGCCCCGGGGCCTGCCTGGCCCGGATGCGGGCACAGGGAGCCCCCTCTGCTGAGACGCGGGGGCAGCATTGGGAGTGTGAGCCCGGGGTGCGCCCAGGCAGCACGGCGTCCACCACGCGGCAGAGGGAAGGAGGTGGCACCAGGTCGGGGCCGGGCCGCCTCCACGGGCGGAGGCCAGTGCCGCAGAGCGGTTGGCCGGTGCCGGCCCAGCCTCGTGGGGGGCTCACGTCCGCCCTTTGCCTTGCAGCCTCCCGAGCAGCCCCCCTACCCGCACCACCAGGGCGGGCCGCCCCACTGCCCACCCTGGAACAACAGCCATGAGGGCATGTGGGGCGAGCAGCGTGGGGACCCCGGCTGGAACGGCCAGCGGGACGCGCCCTGGAACAGCCAGCCCGACCCCAACTGGAACAGCCAGTTCGAGGGCCCCTGGAACAGCCAGCACGAGCAGCCTCCATGGGGCGGAGGCCAGCGCGAGCCGCCCTTCCGCATGCAGCGGCCGCCCCACTTCCGGGGACCCTTCCCGCCCCACCAGCAGCACCCACAGTTCAACCAGCCGCCGCACCCCCACAACTTCAACCGCTTCCCACCTCGCTTCATGCAGGACGACTTTCCCCCGCGGCACCCCTTCGAGCGGCCGCCCTACCCCCACCGCTTCGACTACCCCCAGGGGGACTTCCCCGCCGGTGAGTGCGAAGGCACCCTCCGTGGGGACTGTCCTCGGCCCCGTACACGCCCTCCCTGTCCTGCCCCTCGTTCCCGTCCTCTGCTCAGAGGAGGCGCCTCACGGATCGCCCTCCTGCGCGGGCTCATGGCACAGCTCGGGGTCATTGCCGCGGGACCTGGCACGTCCCCTGAGTCAAGGTGACAAGCAGAGGGTCACGGGATGTTGTGGAAGCCCAGGCCGGGCCCTTGGGAAGGCGGGGAGACGCAGAGGCTGGCGGCCCCGGCGGAGGCATGTGGCACACAGCCGGCTGGCTGGCAGGGTAGGAAGTCCTGCTCCCGTTTCCCACAGAGCCTGGGAAGAGGGCGCTGCGTCTGTCCGTCCTGCACATGAGGAAGGATGTGGGGGTTTGTGGAAGGAAAGTAGCTCCCAAGCCCCACAGTGGGCACGTGGTGCCCCTTCCCGGTCCCTTGTCTGGCTGTTTTCACCATCTTTTCTAGTTCGTTGCCAATTTTTTTTTTCTTTTGGAAAGAATGTCTAGTTTAGTTAAATTTCTCTTTTTAAAAAATGATTTCTACTCTGTCACTGCTGCTATGTTTGTTTTAAAATTCGTTCTTGACCCTAAACTCAGTTGGGACCACTGAGCACATTGATGGCCAGTACAGGTTTCCCCAGGGCTGCACCAAAGCACAGGGCGTCTTGCCCCAACCCCGCTCTGGGGGCTGTGAGAGTAGGGGGTCTTCTCCCCGTCTTCACATCGGCCTCCCTCTGTGTGTACCTGTGTCCCACTCGCCTCACCAGGACGGTCGTGTTGGCCTGCCTGTGGGACCTCACTGAAAGTTACCTTTTTAAATACCCTGTCTCCAAATAACAGTCATATCCTGGGGTACTGGGGCGGGGAGGCACAATTCACCCACAATGTTGGTACAATGTTGTGATTTCCCTTATGGTTCCCTGTTTTTGCCTTGAGCCCACGGGTGTTGGTGTGGGTGCAGGACTGGTCCCCCCCCGAACCCAGATCCTCCCCACCTGGCGGCAACACCCCAGATAGCGAGAAGCAGCTGGAGAGAAGGTGCCGGGCAGGGCTGCCCACGAGCAGGTGTTGGCATCTTTGCCTCTCACTGGACCCCCTTCCGCGGGCGCTTGTCACCTTGGAGATCTCAGTTGTGCTGTCAGCGCCACCCAGATCACGACCCGCCACGGGCCTGAGAGGAGTTTCTGTTTTGCAGAGATGGGACCCCCTCACCACCACCCTGGCCACCGCATGCCGCATCCTGGGATCAACGAGCACCCACCCTGGGGTGGGCCCCAGCACCCCGACTTCGGCCCTCCTCCCCACGGCTTCAATGGGCAGCCCCCCCACATGCGGCGACAGGGCCCTCCCCACATCAACCATGATGACCCTAGCCTGGTCCCCAACGTGCCCTACTTCGATCTGCCTGCCGGGCTGATGGCGCCCCTCGTGAAGGTAAGGTCACCATGGCAAGCACCTGCTCGCGCATGTGAGGAGTAGTGGGAGCCACTTCCCCGCAGGCTGCAAATGCTGCCGCCCGGGGCCCCTTCCCTCTGGTTCCCTACGCCCGGCCAGCCTGAGTGGTCAGTGGGAATGCGTCCAAGCCAACGCCTCTACCTGGACTTGAATCCCTGGGGCAAGAATGAGCAAGGCCCGTGTCTCCTCTGCCCCCTCCACGTTTCCCTCCCGGTGCCCCAAGTTCTGTGGCCATGAGCAGCGGGCCAGGCTGGGTGTGAGGTGCAGCCCTCTTGACCCTGGCCCTGGGAAGCCACTTTGTCCAGTGGCTGACGGCAGAGGGATTTCTCAGAGAAGGTGTGGCCTCTGAACTGGGCCTGCAGGAAACCCAGGGAGGGGCAGCGCTGGGGGTGGGGGGCAAGGGGACCAAGGTCGGGCTGCGAACCGCTCAAGAGATGCGCTGAGAGAGGAGCCACTTCTCGTCTACTCTGAGGCCCCGTCAGACTGGCAGTCGAGAAGGGCTGCGCCGGGGCGGCAAACTGACCTGGTTTCTGGCGAGGGGGTCCCCTGGCTCGGGCTGATGCTGCTCTGACCCGGGAGGGGGCCCTGGGGTAGGAGCTGGGGGCACAGGGCAGAAGTCTGGCCGTATCTGCGATCTGCATCATGTCTGTGAGTGAACCGAGGGGCCTTTCCATCATCTCACCTTGGAGATTGCGTCTCACGTGTTTTCTGGAGGGAGAACTCTGGCCTTTATTGGTCTCCAAAAAGTCCTCATCCGCCTCATTGAGGGATCAGATGACTGGTGTGGCCGCAGCCCTAGTGGGATTTCTCAAGGAGGACAGGATGAGGAACACTCGTGCCCGGGGTAACCCTCATCAGACCAGGCCCTTGTGTCCCCCACCCCACTCCCCGGTGCCCACAGCACCCTGGGTGGGCCTGATGGGGATTCCGGCTGGCGTGCGTGACACCTGTGTTCTTCACTGCAGCTGGAAGACCATGAGTACAAGCCTTTGGACCCAAAAGACATCCGCCTCCCACCCCCCATGCCGCCCAGCGAGAGGCTGCTGGCGGCTGTGGAGGCCTTTTACAGCCCTCCGTCCCACGACAGGCCCAGGAACAGGTACGGGGCTCGGGGAGACTGGGGATGCAGCTGGTGATGGGAGGGTGGCCCCTGTCCCCTCTCCTGGCCTGACTCTCCCGAGTTTAGTTTATGGGAAAGACTCCACGCCTTCTGCCCAGGGTAGTGTGAGGTCCAGGTGAGGAAAAGTGGTGGCCTATAGAACGCTAGGCGTAGGGGCGCCTGGGTGGCTCGGTCGTTTGGGTGTCCGACTCTTGATTTCGGGTCAGTTCATGATCTCACAGTTCGTGGCCTGCCCTTTGCAGGGCCACAGGCCTGTCATCTGGGAGTCAGAGCTCCAGGTTCCCTGTTAGGAACATCGTAGGCCCTAACAGCCGTTTGAGCTGTTTGGGGAAACGCTGATGTGGAAAAGGCACGGGAGCCGGGCGTGCAGCCCAGCCTGACTGCTTCCCAGTGGGAGGCCCAGCCTCTCGGCCCGCTTCTCCGTGCGAAGAAGGGCGGCCTCTGCTCACCCGGGTGAGGGACCCTGCTCAGTGTCCGAATGAACGAGGGAAGGGAGGGCCGTACACCCGGACGTGAACTTTCCCCAGTTGGGTGCGGGAGGGAGGCGCACGGAGTCACACGGGAAGGCCTGTGTCTTACAGCGAAGGCTGGGAGCAGAACGGCCTCTATGAGTTCTTCCGAGCAAAGATGCGGGCGCGGCGGAGGAAGGGCCAGGAAAAGCGGAATAGGTGAGCGCACGGGGGCCCGCTCACGGTCCACCCGCCTCCCCAAACTACAGCGGGGCCCTGCCTGTGCCGGGCAGACGCGCTGTCACGTCCTGCCCCAGGCTGGCCCGTCTCCCCCTGGCAGGGGGCAGGGGGCAGAGGGAGGTCAGTCCGGCCCCTGCCCGGGCCTGGGGGTTTTTTCACGCGAGGCCCAAGTTAAACCCGAGACGCCAGCACCAGAGGTTTGCCCGGGGTCTTCCCGAAAGCCGGGGGCGCCGCTCACCAGCTCTCTCCCTGCAGCGGACCCTCACGGTCTCGGAGCAGATCCAAGAGCCGAGGGCGCTCTTCCTCCCGCTCCAACTCAAGGTCATCCAAGTCCTCCGGCTCGTACTCCAGGTCCAGATCTCGCTCCTGCTCCCGCTCGTATTCCCGCTCCCGCTCCAGGTAGGCAGGGTGCCGCCCGCGGACCGAGGCCCCTCCGTGGCGGCCATGGCCCGTGGCTGCCGCCGACCGCCCGCCCTGTCCTCCCTGCAGGAGCCGCAGCCGGTCTCGCTCCTCCCGGAGCCGCTCCCGCTCACGGTCCCGCTCCCGCTCCAAGTCCTACTCCCCGGGACGGAGACGCCGGTCGCGGTCCAGGAGCCCCACCCCGCCGTAAGATTTCTGTCTTAACTGTCCAGTGGCCGCTGGTAGCACTGGAACCCTCTGATGCTTTGCTGTGAATGTTGAAACCTGTCGCTAGAAGACGTGCTCCCGGTGGCCCGTGCCGAGGTGGCACCTCGGGGACCCCGAGTTCTAGCGCGGTGACAGTGGCACCGCCTCGCCCCACACCACGCTCTTGCCTTTTTTGTGGTAACGCTGTAAAGCCTGAGGCGGCGCCTGGGCTGCGTCTGACCCTTCTGGGGGTTCCGTGTGACCTGCCCTCACCGCTCGCCGTGGGGCAGGGGCCATCTTAGGGAGCTCCCCTACCTGGCTGGCGAAGATGACGAAGAAGAATGATAGAGACCCAGGATGTGTGTGTGTGTCCTCCTAACTGGTGAACCTCCACGTACGCCACACGCTGTAATGTTCTAAGAGTTTTCATTCCAATAAATGTATCCGCTCGTTTTTAAAAAACGTAACCTGTCTTAATTTTAGTTCCTCGGCTGGTCTTGGTTCTAATTCAGCACCTCCTATTCCTGATTCAAGGCTCGGGGAAGAAAACAAAGGACATCAGATGCTGGTGAAAATGGGTAAGGTTCCTGGGAAGAACCACCACCCGCTCTGGGCCTTTGGGGCTGGGGAGCCAGAGAAGGTTCCGGCTCTCTGCCAGAACTTCTACAGAGGGCGAGCCTGCGGTTTTTGCTGGCCATTCTTTCTTACCTCATCAGTTACACGCTTGCCGACCACACACGTGCACATCATTCAGCTCTGCACACGGAGTCCTGTTTCACTTCACACATAAATGTGCCAAATGTCGGCTTTCGTGGGTTATAACCGCCCTCCCCCCTTTCTTCTTAAGGCTGGAGTGGATCTGGTGGCCTCGGCGTGAAAGAGCAAGGGATCCAGGACCCCATCAAGGGGGGGGACGTCCGGGACAAGTGGGACCAGTACAAGGGTGTGGGCGTGGCCCTGGACGACCCCTACGAGAACTACCGCAGGAACAAGAGCTACTCCTTCATCGCCCGCATGAAGGCCAGGGACGAGTGCAAGTAGGCGCTCTGCGGGCGGGAGCCACGCCTCGGCCACCGCGTTGGCCACCGGGACCTTCCTGGCTTACTGGCAGTGACAGATGGTAGGGACAGCTCAGTTCTCACACAGCCTCCATCTCTGGGGAGCGGCAGAAGAGAAGGAAGGCCACAGCCTGCCTAGTGACGAGCGCCATGCTCGATAGCTTGGAAGGCCCCGGGCCCCGCCTGCAAACCGCTCTAACGTAGAAGCACGACCCCGCCAGGAGATGCCCGGGCCCGCGCGGCCAGAGCCTGCTTCCCTTGACGGCGAAGTGAGAAACACGAGACCCTCCACCCCTGGATGAGAATCCCTGACATCTTAAGGCACGGCTGTTTCGCACCTCTCCCCTCGGGCAGATCTGAGCTTCTGCTTAAACCAGTAGGAGCGTGTGGAGGAGAGGCCCTGGGCGAGTGGCCCGGCAGCCTGGGAGCCGGTGTGGGGCCAGCCGGCCCTGCCCGCCTGTGCCCCGCCGACGTGCGGTGGATGGGGAAGCTCAGGCCAGGCACTGGTTCCAAACAGAAAAACAGACCCTTTTTGATTTGCAAAGTTACACAGGGTTCTTCTCGTTTTTACTCCAGGTCTTTAGTTTTGGAGAAGGGAATGTTGCTCTGAGAGGATCCCAGTGAGAATTTGAAACCCGATTCCTCTGAGACATGCTGGCCCTTAGTTCATTTATTTTAGCTGTTTGTGTTGAAATTTTTTCCCCCAAACGTCAGCCGTTTGCTGTACCTGCAGAAACGGAGGTTCTGAGGACACGGACCTGAGGCACCTTCAGGTCCCAGAATGACACCCTCGGAGAGTCTGTACCCTTAGCGTCTCGGCCTGTGTTTCCCACTTAGAGGAACCCAACACCAGCGCTTGCTTGGACCTTTCGTTCCAGGGTGTGGAGAGAGACCCCTGGCTGTGCCTCCTGCTCCTCATTTCCCCTTGCTGCCCCCCCACAGCCACCACCATCGAGGGAGGTGAGGCCAGGAGGGAGTGGGGTCTGCTGGGTGACGCTGGGGACGGCGTGGGACAGGCCACGCTTGGCGTCTGTGGGCAGCTCGTGCGGTGCCGTTTATTTGTACAGAAACATTTTTGAAAAATTCTTTTCAATAAAATGCAAAGTCCTCTCCAACTTTTCAACCTGATGTGATAAAATATTTGATTTTGTTCTAGGTTTCCTGTAGCTGTGAATTGTTCAAACGTGTCTGATTCAGGATAAAACGTAAACACGTGCTGTTAACAATTTCTTGTGGATTTTACTGTTTTGCCTTCAAATAAAAACTTTTTTTAAAGACCTTTTTCTCTGCGTGTTCAAGTTAGAAGTGTGCTCCAGCCGAGTCGGGAGCAGGCGTGCCTGGAACGCAGAGACTGCGTCCGAGTCGTGCGGTCTGGTCAGGAGCTGCCCTGGCGCCTCATGTGGGTGTGCCCGGCGTGGACACCTGGCCTGGGCTCCTGCTTAGCAGACGGGGCTGCGGCCCCTCCCGTCTATGTCCGCTCACTGGGCGGCCAGCACCCGGCCGGCACAGCCGCTCCGCGGGGCTCCCGACAGGCTGGCATCCTCCGTCCGGCCGTGAGTGGTGACCGCTCCACCCGTGGGGCCACTGCCACCGGCCCGCGCGTCCCCTCGGGGGCCGGGCGAGTTCCACTACTCTGCTAAAGAAGGCTGGAGCTGGGATTCCACTCCTCGGCACCGCCTGCCCCCCGCCACTGTCCCCTGGAAACCAACGTGTGTCGCAGCCTCGCAGCCGGTGTTCTGGACCCGCTTGTCCGTTCAAACCCACGAATCCCGCCTCACCTCCGGTCCCCAGAGCTCCTCCTCCACCTCCTCCAGGGCATCCTCCATGGACAGCGGGGCAGGCCTGTGGTGCCTGATGTACTGTGGGGCAGAGGACAGGGGGCCGTCACCACCGCCACCTCAGTCCACTGAGGCTTTGGGTGCTGGAGGCAGCGCCTGTCCCCAGTGGCTTCCGGGCAGGTGGGCAGAGAAAGACCATGACGCAAAGCCACGTGACAGTGCTGTGGAAAGAAGAGGAGAGACAAACCCAGACAGGCTCTGGCCAAGGCACCTGCGAGGGATGCGCCCTGACTGGGTCTGAGAGGGAAGCATGACCACGGCTGGGGGTGGGGGGAGCTGGCGAGTGAGGCTACTGGGGGCGCCCTCAGGGTACACGGGGCGGGCAGAAGGGCCCAGAGCAGGCCGTGAGGAGCCACGGGGGGCTATAGACAGGTGACATGATCAGATCACTTCAGCTGTATCCCACCAATCGATGTGTATGACCAACTGAAGTCAAAGAACCCCGCAGGGGTGTGATCATCAGAGTCCAGGATGCGGGAAACCGTCAAAGAAACAACCTGTTTACTTGAACAAATGAACTGCAAGGAAACATCAAAGAGATGGGGCAGGGGAAACCGGTAAGCAGGGGTTCTCAAAGTGGGTCCCCTGTGGGCACAAGGGGGAACACCCGCTCCCGGGCCCACCTCTGCTGCCAGCGGAACCCTGGTGGCCCTCGGGGCCCGATGCCGCTCCGAGCCAAGAACCATCGCCCCTAGGCCCTAATCGGGAGGCTAAAAAGACCCCAAACATTGACGTACAGGCTTTGGATTCTGAAGAAACAAATAGCAACAAAGTGTTCGACTTGCATGAGCCAAGTGGGAATCTACCCCTGGATATCCACCAATACTAAGAAAATAAGAAAAGTCCATTTGGTTTGGATGTTACAATGATACTGTGACCATCTTGTTCAAAGTCCTTAGTTTTAAGAACTACAAAGCAAGATATTTGTGGATAAAAGGATAGAAATGACCGTGCAGAAGTTCATGTGGTGTGATGACATCTCTATAAACATTATCATATCTAATACCTAGTATGCTATATATCTTATAACATATAGTATGAAACATACATAATATTGTGTATTTCATACATAATGTTCCTATTTTACACAGGGAAAATCTAAAGAATATCGAATTCTCTCTGAAATTATGGAGGGCTTTATAAATTACCTACCTCTGTAACAAAATTTTTACAAAATGAGAAGAAAATTTTTACAATCGAACAAAACTTAAATTCAGGGGGGAGCGAGAGGTGAGTGTGACAGTCTTCGCACTTCAGCCCACAGGACTGGGCAGAGCTTGGGGACGGGTCTGCAGAGGGACAGGAGCCCCCACCGAGGAGGTCCCCTTTGCTCCAAGGTCACACACAGCCTAGCCAGCCGCAGCCCGCGCCAGGCTGCCTCTCGCTGCCCCCGTCCCATACTGCTCTCGCCAAGGACGAGGACAGCTCCTTTCCCTAGGACTGTAGGTGACTGGGCCCACGGTGTCCCTGCTGCCCAGGCTGAGCCCCGTGCCCCTTCGCGTGCAAAGGCCCCTGCCCTCTCTCCCAGGAAGGGGGTGTGTGCTGCGGTCACCTGTTTGGTTTCCTCCAGGGTGTGGTAGTGGAAGGACTCTCGGTCCAGGGACTGCAGGAGGGACATGTGCAGGTGCCGGCTGGCCTCCACGAACTGCTGCGTCAGGCTCAGCTGCTGCTTCAGCATGTCGTTGAGCGCCAACGCGGCCGGGCTGTAAGCTGTCAGGGCTGTACCAGCTCCGTGTCACTCCGCCCACCTGCCCCGCCTGTCTCCCCAAGGGTGAGGCTCTCGGCCACCCCCACCCCCCCCTGCCCTCACCCCGCCCTCAGCAGCGTCCCCGCAGGGCCAAGGGGGGCTGCCTTCTGGAAGTGCTGCCACCAGAAATACTGCTGTCTGCGGGCTTGTGTGGGACCCTCAGGAGCTGCACGTGGGATGCTCGGCTCCCAGGCAGAAACGGAAGCCTCAACTAAACGTCCCACCCGCGGGGAGAAGTCTAGGAAACCCCAAGTTCTGCAACCGCACGATGTGAATCCTGATCGCACCACTGAGCTGGACACTGAAAAACGGGTAAGAGGAGGGGCGCCTGGGGGGCTCAGTCGGCTAAGCGTCCTGGCCCTTGGTTTCGGCTCAGGTCATGATCTTGCGGTTCGTGAATTCCAGCCCCACGTCGGGCTCCGTACTGACAGTGCGGAGCCTGCGTGGGATTCTCTCTCTCCCTCTGCCTCCCCCAACTTGTGCCGTCTCTGTCTCGAATAAACTCTTAAAGAAATGGGTAAGAGGGTAAATCCTGTTATGTATCTTTAAACATAAAACTAAAATACTTAAAATTAAAAATACAATTAAAGGGGCTCCTGGGTGGCTCAGTCGATTAAGCGTCTGACTCTTGGTCTCAGCTCAGGTCGCGATCTCATGGTGTGTAGGATTGAGCTGACAGCACAGAGCCTGCTTGGGATTCTCTCCCTGCCCCTTCCCTGCGTGCGCTGTCTCTCTCTCTCTCTCTCTCTCTCTCTCTCAAGAATAAGTAAACTTTGAAAAGTACAATTAAAAATGAAAATAAAAGTTTTAATTAAATTCAAAACATGTTGAAAAATGGAAGCTGTGTAACTGTTAGAAATTATCATTGTCAGACTACAAGAGAACAGAAAAATCTCTGAGGTAATAGCAAGCTAAATGGAAGAGTTTTTTGAAAGGATACAAACATTTCAATTGTTACAACCTGTGCATTTTAATGTCTTCGTCTTAAAAAAAATTGAAAATGGCAGGGGCGCCTAGGCTCAAGTCGGCTAAGCAGTCGACTTCGGCTCAGGTCATAATCTCACGGTCCGTGAGTTCGAGCCCCGCGTCGGGCTCTGTGCTGACGGCTTGGAGCCTGGAGCCTGTTTCAGCTTCTGTGTCTCCCTCTCTCTCTGCCCCTCCCCACTCATACTCTGTCTCTCTCAAAACCAAATAAACGTTAAAAAAATTGTTTTGTTTTTAATTGAAAAGGGAAAAAAACCCCCAAAAACCCAAGTCCTAGATGGACCTTTGTTTGTGCCCCGTGAGCCACCAGTGGCCCCGTGGGGACCTGACGCGGCCTGGGCTCCCTCGGCAGCTGCTGGGAGGGCCTTCTCCCTGCCCCAGGCTGGACCGGGCCTCCCTAGGACCCCACAACTCCCCCAGACTCTGAAAGGAGTCCAGGCCTGTGGCCGCCACGCTGGCTCACACTCAGGACCTGCCGAGCGTCTTCAGGGGAAAAAGCACCATGTATTCTGGACGCGAAGGCTCAGAAGGGAGTGCGCAAAATAAAAGCAGTGCGGCGGGGGTGGGGGGCCTAGAGGTGTGTTACTCCCAACATTCCTGTCTTATCCGACACGGGTGTCCTTTGGCAACACGGACCAAAGGTTCTCAGACACCCAGGGGTGTCCCAGGGGTCCCAGGAATCGGGGCAGTTGCCTGTGACCATGTCGCCAACAGACTCCCCAAACCCAGCACTGAAGCGGGGCAGCAGCCCTCCCGGCGAGGGCAGCCCTGCAGCTAAGATGCGTCCGCTTCACCGCAAGGACCCGCTGAGCGGTACTGTTACCTTCTATGGAGTCCGCGCTGACGACGTGGCTGGCAATGGGCACGGGGTCCACGTAGGCACCTCCCAGAGCCGGTCCGACGGCCGCCACACCGGGCCCTGTCCCAGAGACAGAGGGGGAGGGGCCGGTGGGCAGGATTCAGAGCGACTTTCATCAACGGATGAAATAAGCTACACGAGTCTGTGCTTTCCTCTCCCGAACAGGACAGCCACCTTCTTGCTTTGTTAACCTCCTTTACGATTTCCCCGAACCTGCCTCCGTCTTCCTGGAGGCGTCTTCTGGTACAAGTCTGCTGAGCGGGCTCAAGCCATCACCGCAGTCCGTGACATCATGCCCTCCCCTCCTTCTCCCCTCCATCCTTGGGGCCACACGAAGGCTTCGGAATGTTCCCGGGACTCTGATAAGCTGGTTGATTTAGACTGCTGTTTTCCTCTTTCGATATCAGGCCTAGTCGAGGAAAACGGCACCAGCTGGGTTTTACCAAAGGGCTCTTTAAGTCGCAAAATAATAGAGACAGAAACGTGCACATTTGTCAACAACAGGCTACGTTGTCAGGCAGCGGGAGGACGTGGAGAGGAGCACAGAGGCTTCTACGTCAGAACTGGGCCTCCACTACCCTCGAAGGCCTTCTAGTGATCTGACTTGGCACGTCTGACTGGCTTTCCTCCCCGAGAAATGAGAAAATGGTCATGACCTACCCCAGCGTGCAGCCCAGGCTGAGACACGGCTAAGCCCCCCTGAATCAAAATGAATACAGCAGGTGAGAGTGTTACGCCCTCGTGCAGTCCAGGAATAACCCTGGCTACGCTGTGGGCAGCCACCTAGGCAAGAAAAGAGAGCGGGGGGACGTTTAAAAGCAAGGGACCTTTCCACCCAGAAGGGCCAAGACTGAAACTGGAGACAAGACAGACGCCTGGAAACTCACACCGGCCATGAAGAGCAATGTCCCCTGCACCACAGAAGAGAATCCACCACAACACACCGCACCGGGACCCCCAAGCCACCTGAGGACTCGCCGTCCCAGGTAGTGGTCTCACGTTCAGTGCCGTCCCCAGGCTCGCCCTGGGCACCGCCAACATTTGGGGCTGGGTCATCTCCTGGCAGGGCCAGCCTGGGCACTGCAGGACGTTGGGCAGCATCCCTGGCCTCCACCCAGTCATGACAGCCCGAACTGGCTCCAACCTCACTGAGGTCCCCCGGGGGCAGGCTCACCACAGCTGAGAACCACCGCCTTAGTCCCTGATTCTGAAACCTTTCCGGAGGTTTTAGAGCTCGGGAGGCAGTGGGAGACACCCAGGGCGGCTGCCCCTCATCGTTGCAAGAGGGAACGGGGCACCGAGGCCCCCCAGCTGGTTAATAATGACAGACCCTGAAGCCTTCGTCATGCTTCCAAGGATGCCCGCGGCACGCACCCTGGGAGCCGGCGCCTCCCCCCGGGGCCCACACACTTACCCTCCACCCACTGGTAGGTGAAGGCAGGCTCGAGGGTCTGTACAGCCGTCTCCTTCATGATGACTCTTGTAACGTCCCCGACTTGGTTTTTCCAAGGCTTGAGCGTTGGCAGGGGAAGGTCTGTCTTCAGGCTTGCAGAGAATTCTGACAGAGTGTCCAGCGTCCTTTCAGGAGACTCGGAACGGGCCCTTGACTCGGATGCTGTCGAATTTGGGGATTTTTCAAAATCTTCTGAGTAAGCCGAGCTCACTGTGCTGGCCGTGGGCTCCTGAGACGTTGGCCTCGGGCTGGAAGCATCCTCAGGCCCGGCAGAGGAAGCCGATGGCTCGCTCAGGCACTCTGAGACCTCGCTTCCAGTGGGAGGGCCCCCTGCCTGGGGACTTTGGCTGGATGCCTTTTCCCGCTGGCCTTCTTTCTAAAGGGAGGGTGACAGAGGTCACGGGAAAGTGGTTTCAAACCATCAACACACTCAGAGTACCACCGCATTAGAATGGAGTGCAGGGTACCCAGGGGGCCCAGCAGGGAAGGGTCCACGCTGGTCCTTCAGGGGTTTTGAGCAGGCCCAGTACCATAAGCAATATTCTTGAGATGCTTTGGGGCTGCTGTATTTTAACACTGATGGTGTGAGCATGTGTAGGGGGCACGTGGTTGAAATCCGTTACAATGTCATTATTATATATTATTAAAACAGTGCCTGCAGGTTCCATAGTGAGGAGGTTACTAATATGGCAAGAACCACAATGGGGCACTATGATGAGTACAGGTCAGTGCGGTGTTCTTATGGGGCAGTTTAAGCGGGACCCGCTTTTTTTCTTTTTTCTTTTTTTAAGTTTATTTACTACTTATTTTGAGAGAAAGGGACAGCATGAGTGGGGGAGGGGCAGAGAGGGAGAGAGAATCCACACTGTCAGCGCAGAGCCCCCACATGAGGCTCAGACTCACGAACTGTGAGATCGCGACCTGAGCCAAGGTCAAGAGTCGCATGCTCCGCCGACCGAGCCAGCCAGGCACCCCTAAGTGGGACCTGCTTTAATCACCTGCCACATTAACTAGCTTTATTCTGTTTTCACCTACATCAGGATCTCTCACCCGGGGCACTCCTGACACTTGAAGCCTAAACACTCTTTGCAGTGGGGACTGTCCTGTGCATTGCAGGACACTGAGCGGCATCCCTGGCCGCCACCCACCAGACGCCGGCAGCAATCTCCACCCCAGTCACGATAATCAAAACTGTCTCCAGACCTGCCAAGGTTCCCCCGGGGGTTAGGTCAAGACCCACGGGCCTAAAGGAAGCACAATGCTACCAAGCATCTCCACGTAACCTACCGTGAAAAATTAAGTTGGCTGTACTCACTTTCCGTTCCAAGTCTGAGTTCTCACTGACAGCTGGAGCCAGATCATCGAGGGATAAAAGATTGATTCGAAAATCTGTAATTAAAAATACAACATGACATTCACTCATTTACATACCACACGGTATTTACCATTATGTCATAGGCACTGGGCTAAGTGCTAAGAATAGAAACACAGAAGCATGCAGTCTCGGTCCTTAATAAGCCAGCACAGGGATCTACACGTGTTTTCTCTAACTAGCAAATGGTTTCCACTTTGCACCCTAGACTGTACCACAGTTAACTCAGCTCTATCTTTATGGTGCAAAAACCACCACAGACCACGTGTAAACAAATGGATGGGGCTGGGTTCCAATAAAGCTTCATTTCGGGGCACGTGGGTGGCTCAGTCGGTTAAGCGTCCAATTCTGGATTGTGGCTCAGGTCACGATCTCACGGTTCGTGAGTTCAAGCCCCTGCATCGGGCTTGCTGCTGTCGGTGTAGAGCTCCCTTTGGATCCTCTGTACCCCTTTCTCTCTGCCCCTCCCCCCCAAAAATAAACATTTTAAGTGTTTTTAATGTTTATTTTTGAGACAGAAAGAGACAGAGCATGAGCAGGAGAGGGCCAGAGAGAGAGGGAGACACAGAATCCGAAGCAGCTCCAGGCTCCGAGCCGTCAGCACAGAGCCCGATGCGGGGCTCGAACTCACAGACCACGAGATCATGACCTGAGCCAAAGACAGACACTTAACCGGCTGAGCCACTCAGGCGCCCCAACAAATAAACATTAAGATAAAAGCCTCTTTAGTTATAAAAACAGACACTGAGCCAGATGAGTAGATGACAGCAACACAGTAAAGAATGTGTGGTGCCAAGTGTGTGCAAGGTAGGGGGTGTGGGGTGTGGGGACAACTCAAGCAGACATAAAACTAGACCCGAAGTGTCGTAAGTTCCTGCTTAAAGCAAGTTAAGGGCACAGGAGCCCAAGGAGAACCAGCATTCGGCATGCCAGCTGGCCAGTCGCCAGTGCCTGAGACTTGGGAGTCTAGAATCCTCTGTGGAGTTCTCGTGTTCCAAACAGACCTCTGGGAACCCAACAGATGAGCCCACTCCTCTAGGTGGGTGGGCAGTGGACATCGGCCAAAGTTGGCAGCAACTTTATTGCACAGTTCAGTTCAGGCCCTGAAACACGGGCAGGGGGCGGGGTGAGAGAGAGAGAGAGAGAGAGACAGAGAGAGAGAGAGAGAGAGAAAATTGGAAGGAACAGGCAAGAGTAGGGTCCTCTGGGCAGTAGGCACAGGGCTGGAAGCAAGAGAGAGAGAGAGAGAGAGAGAAGACAGAGGGAGGTCCACACCACCTGCCCCCCGCACCTGCCCATCCTAAGCCCTAGAGTGAATCCCCCCGTCACCCCAGTCCTGGGGGCTCACGTCTCCTCCGAGCTCTCTGCTTCTGTCACTGCCATTCACGTGGCAGGCAGGTCCAGAGACACATCCCTGGACAAAGCGTCTGAACTAAAAGGCATCCGGCTGGCCCAGAGCAAAGGCATAGGGGTGATTCTGAACTTGAGCACTTGGGAACAGCGTTGGCACTGGCCGAGGAACATTACCGTCATGTAGGCCAACCCTAGCACGCACGCGCCTCCTGTAGCAGAGGGCCAGCTGAGGGGCTTCACAGCCACTTCTGTGGCTCTGCCCCCACTTGACGGATGAGAAAACTGAGGCACAAGGTGCCCGAGACTGCACAACCGGTAAGAGGCAGGGCCAGGACGCCCACCCAGCTACGTCAGACTCAGAATGTGCTCACCCCTGCCAGCTGCCTCCCTCCCTCGAAGCTACATCTGGACAAGGGAGGGCAGGGGCTGGCCACCAGGAGAGGCCCCTCCCAGGCCAGCAGTGAGGACAGAAGGGCTGCCGGGACCGGCAGTGTGGACAAACAGTAGAAACCTGGGTCTGTCACCTGCCCCACCAGCCTATACCCGTCTTCCCATCCACATGATGAGGGAGGTGACATGGGGCCAGGGGAGCAGGGACACCCACTTACTAAACTCTCGGGCCCAAGGATCAGAGCCACTGAGGGAGCTCAAAGGGGTATCTCACGTCGGCAGCCAAGAGCCCATCCCCCTGCTTTCTCCGACCCTAACAAGGGCACCGGAAGGAACCACCCTTCATGGCAATACTTCCCCTCAAACCCCACCCCGATAGAGCTTCTACTGCTGACCTCCCGGGGCATGAACACCCACGTTAGTCTGTGATGGGATTCAGGACACGCTACCCCAAAATACAGCACCCTGGCCTACTGAATATCTCAGATGGGAGGGAACTTGAACATGGCACGTGCTGCAAGAGTCCTCTGCCCTTCTCCCTTGACCTGCTGCAAGGGTCTCATGTGAGAAGTGCACCCCCTGCCGCCACCCAGAGGAAAGGAGCATCCCGTTTCCAAGACAGAGGGACCCCAAGAGGAATCACAGCAGGCCTCGCCAAGTCTGGCCCCGTTTACCACCCTTAGCTCGTTTCCTTTTGTCTGATCACGTTTTTCCAGTACCTTCCACTCCTCATCGAGCCTAGAGTAAAAACGCTCACACACTTAACTGTTTTTTTTTTTTTTTTCCAGGTCTGGTTTCCTTAGGAAGGCTCTGTGTCCCATAAAACTTACGTTGAATATTTAACATCTATTTAATAACTGTATGCTTTTCTCTCAATCTGTCTTTTGTTGCAGAGCTCCCACCAGGAACGTAGAAGGGTAGCAGGAAAAAGCTCTTTTTTCATCCCCTACCAGAGTCACGAGCTACGGGTCACTAAGCACACAGGGGGCAGGGCTTGTGTTGGCCTGTTTGCTATCGTCTTCTTGCTAACACCACCCTTGCCACGTGCCAGTGCCCAGCACGCCCTCAAGACACAGTTTAGGGGCGCCTGGGTGGCTCCGTCAGTCGTGCGTCCGACTTCGGCTCAGGTCATGATCTCACAGTTCGTGGGTTCGAGCCCCGCGTCGGGCTCTGTGCTGACAGCTCAGAGCCTGGAGCCTGCTTCGGATCCTGGGTCTCCCTCCCTCTCTGCCCCTCCCTGGCTCATGCTCTGTCTCTCTGTCTCTCAAAAATAAACATTAAAAATAAATAAATAAAGACATTTTAATTTGGGTCTCACAATGAAGCACCCCAGAGGGAAGACATTAAGTGTTGGGTATACATCTTTTCTTTTTCTCCTTTCTTTCTTAAATATGTGTAATATTGGGATAAAAATAATATTGAATAATTTGAAATAACAGAAGTGTCTGTGACTGGTTAGAGATTTACTCCCTTTTCTGAATATAAAAAGGAAAGGAGGTAAATTCCTCTTTCACCAAAAGAAAAATCGCGTTGCCTTTTTGTCGTATGTGGCTCTAGGATTTTGTTTTCAGGTTATTGCTCTGTAATTGGTCAGGGTTACTGAATGAAAACACTAAAGACAGAACATGGCACAAAAACAGACACTCAGATCAATGGAACAGAATAGAGAACCCAGAAATGGACCCACAAACGTATGGCCAACTAATCTTTGACGAAGCAGGAAAGAATATCCAATGGAACAAAGACAGTCTCTTCAGCAAGTGGTGCTGGGAAAACTGGACAGCGACATGCAGAAGAATGAACCTGGACCACTTTCTTACACCATACCCCAAAACACACTCAAAATGGATGAAAGACCTAAACATAAGACAGGAAACCATCAAAATCTTTGAGAAGAAAGCAGGCAAAAACCTCTTTGACCTTGGCCACAGCAACTTCTTACTCATCACGTCTCCAGAAGCAAGGGAAACAAAAACAAACATGAACTATTGGGACCTCATCAAAAGAAAAAGCTTCTGCGAAGGAAACCATCAGCAAAACTAAAAACCGACGGAATGGGAGAAGATATTTGCAAACGACATATCAGATAAAGGGTTAGTATCCAAAATCTATAAAGAACTTATCAAACTCAACACCCAAAATACAACCCGGTGAAGAAATGGGCAAAAGACATGAATAGACACTTCTCCAAAGAAGACATCCAGATGGCCACCAGCATATGAAAAGATGCTCAACATCACTCATCATAAAGGAAATACAAATCAAAACCACAATGAGATACCACCTCACACCTGTCAGAGTGGCTAACATTAACAACTCAGGCAACACCAGATGTTGGCGAGGATGCAGAGAAAGAGGATCTCTTTTGCATTGTTGGTGGGAATGCAAGTTGGTGCAGCCACTCTGGAAAACAGTATGGAGGTTCCTCAAAAAACTAAAAATAGAACTACCCTACGACCCAGCAATTGCACTACTAGGCATTTATCCACGGGATGCAGGTGTGCTGCTTCAAGGGACACATGCACCCCCATGTTTATAGCAGCACTATCGACAATAGCCAAAGTATGGAAAGAGCCCACATGTCCATTGATGGATGAATGGATAAAGAAGATGTATACATATATATATGGCCAGAGTTCATTCTTCTTGATTGCTGAGTAATACTCCATTGTATATGTGTGTGTGTGTGTGTGTGTGTGTGTACATATACATATATATACGTGTGTGTGTATACACACACACACACACACACATATATGGAGGGACCAAGTCTCTCTCTCTCTCACACACACACACACACATATATGTACACGTGTATATATATATATGTGTGTGTGTCTGTGTGTGTCTGTGTGTATACATACATATATATATATACACTCCATTGTATGTGTGTGTGTGTACGTGTGTCTGTATATGTATATATATATATATATACATACATATACAGACACACGTACACACATACAATGGAGTATTACTCAGCAATCAAAAAGAATGAAATCTTGCCATTCGCAACTATGTGGATGGACTAGAGAGTATTATGCTAAGCGAAATTAGTCAGAGAAAAACAAATATCATATGACTTCACTCATATAAGGACTTTAAGACACAAAACAGATGAATATAAGGGAAGGGAAGCAAAAATAATATAAAAACAGAGAGAGGGACAAAACTAAGAGACTCTTAAATATGGAGAACAAACAGGGTTACTGGGGGGGGGGGGAGGGGGGATGGGCTAAATGGGTAAGGGGCACTAAGGAATCTACTCCTGAAATCATTGTTGCACTATATGATAACTAACTTGGATGTAAATTAAAAAAAAAAAAAAAAAAAAAAAAAAGGAGCAAAAATCTGACTTGGCTCCTCCACCAGGAAAGGTGGTCAGGAAGTAGAGGGGGTGGCATGACCAATGCATTCCCCACGGCAATACCCAGTGACCCCCCCCCCCCCCCCCCAGGGACCCTCTAGGTGGTCTTGCCCTTCCTGCCTAGGGTGACAGGTGGGCACAGGGCCACGGGTTACCATTCAGGCTGTCATCGGCAGCTTCTGAGGGCGACTGATCGTGAGGCTCAGGCTCACTCCTTCCGGGGGAGAGCTTGCCATGTGGCGTCATGGAGGCTGATTTTGAAAAGGCGCCAGTGATGGACAGTGATGCTGTGCAGGCGGCTGTGTCCCCTGAAGCGTGAGTCTGTGGGGAGCGAGCTTTTGAGCGCGTGCTGCGAAGGGTCCCGTCTGCTGACTGTGAGGCTGGCAGACACGATGTCCGAAATGGCTTCGGGCCGGGAGGTTCCTCACTGGGTAGTGAAAGGATTCTTGGTTGAGTTGGGATCTGATCCTACTTTGGCGGAAATAAATGAAATTAATCATCGAACAGGTGACAAGGAAGTCCTTATCACTGAATAATGCGGCCAGAGTAGGGCAGGCCAAGGATTGGCGATCAAAGAGTTCTCTCTCTCTGGGCCCCTTTCTTTCTCTCCCTTCATCTCTAGAAGTCAAGGTACAACATTTAGACGAGATAATATTGGGACTGCAGTGCAGAAACACTGCACAAATAATCAGAAATATCACATGGCTTTCAAACAAATTTGGTTAATTACACCGTTTCTAAATTAAGGCCCCTGAGTGCATGATCTAGGAAAGCCTGAGCCTGCAGCAGAATCAAAATAAATGGGCAGACTTTTTCCCCCTTAAAATGCAGCCTTTCCATCACTTTATACCCACTAAGATGGCTCTAGTAACAAGTGCTAGCTCTAATAAGCAGCGTTGGAGAGGGTGTGGAGAATCTGGAACCCTCGTGCACTGCGGCCGGGAACGCAAAACGGCACAGCTGCTTTGGAAAAGTTTGGCACTGCTTCAGTAAGTCACACAGAGAATTACCACAGGACCCGGTAATTCCGCTGGTAGGGAGAGCCCCAAAAATTGAAAACAGGGACTCAAACAGATACGTGTACACAAATGCTCCTAACAGCACTATTCACAAATAGCCCAAGGGTGGAAAAGACCCAAATGCCCATCAGTGGATGGTGGATACCGAAGATGTAGTATATTGACACGATGGAGTATTACTCGGCCATGAAAAGGAAGGAAACACTGACTCATGTTACGATGTGGATGAACCTCGAAAACATTATGCTCAGAAAAGCTGCCAGTCACATAGGACCATGTACTGGATGATTCCGTGCATGTGAAATGTCCAGAACAGGCAAATTCACGGACATAGAAAGCTGATTAGTAATTTCCAGGTGCTGGAGGGGGGGGAAAACAAGGAATGATCATTTAACAGGTACAGGGTCTCCTCAGGGGTTGATGGAAACGTTCTGGAATTAGACAGAGGTAGTACACTGGCACGACATCACGAATGGACTAAATGGCACTGAACCGTTTGTTTTAAAAATGTTAATTTGAGGGATGCCTGGATGGCTCAGTCGGTTAAGCATCTGACTCTTGATTTCAGCTCAGGTCTTGATCTCCCGGTTTGTGGGTTCGAGCCCTGAGCTGGGCTCTGTGCTGACAGTGTGGAACCTGCTTGAGATCCTCTCTCTCCCTCTCTCTCCCTTGCTCGAGCTCTCTCTCTCTCTCTCAAAATAAATATATAAACTTTAAAAAATAAAAAAGGAACGAAAGTAAAAATGTGGATTTTAGATTATGTGAATTTCATCTCAATTTTGAAAAACAGAAACGCAGCTGTCCCAAGTTTCCTGTGTGGCACCACGATCCGTCATACAAAGTGCAGGCCTGCGCTGCGCACACTTACTCCAGATATTGCAAAACTGCCTAATGTCCCAAACCCTGTCACCTCACGGCAGGCCCAAAACAGGCAGCCGTGATTGGCTGGAGCCCAACGGTTCCTTGTCAAATCCCTTCCTCAAGTAGCTTACGGGTGACGGCTGCTGTCAAACCTTTATAAAGCGCTGTGACAGAGTGCAGACGCGAGGCTTGGTTAAGAATAAATACACGCAGGGGCACCCGGGTGGCTCAGTCGGTTAAGCGTCCAACTTCGGCTCAGGTCATGATCTCACGGTTCATGGGTTCAAGCCCCGCGATAGGCTCTGTGCTGACAGCTCACAGCCCGGAGCCTGCTTTGGAGTCTGTGTCTCCCTCGCTCTCTGCCCCTCCCCTGCTCACATTCTGTCTCTCTCTCTCTCTCTCTCAAAAATAAACATTAAAAAAACAAAGAATAAATACATGCAGGGGCGCCTGGGTGGCTCAGTCGGTTAAGCGTCCGACTTCGGCTCAGGTCATGGTCTCACAGTTCGTGAATTTGAGCTCCGTGTCGGGCTCTGGGCTGACAGCTCAGAGCCTGGAGCCTGCTTCAGATTCTGTGTCTCTTGTCTCTGCCCCTCCCCAACTCATGTGTGCTCGCTCCCTCTCTCTCTCTCTCTCACAAATAAATAGTAAAAAAAAAAAAAACAAAACAGAATACGTAAAAACTTACCGAGAATACTTTTGTTTGTTCTTTCTCACTGACTTTGGAGCTGATGAAACGCCGATTCGTGTATGTCTCTTTTTCTCTAGAAGATTCTATCAAGCCTCCTAGCAACTCTTTCATTTCCTCCTCATCGCTGTCTGGAGAATCTAGTTTTCTAGTGGGTTTTTTCTCTTTGGGTGTTTGAAAACTCCTCTCTTTTCCACAATGTGTTTCAGGGAATCCATTTTCAACGCGTGGTTCCCTCTTCTTTAGAAACCTACTGACCTTCCCACTCTGTGTGCTGCTCCCGGCCGTGGGAGTTTCATGGGCTTGTTTCTGGGTTTTCTCTGGGCCGTGTGAGGAAAGTCCGACTGTGCTCCTGGGAAGGGCTGTATCTGCGCTCCTCGGAAGACTGTCCTCGGGGGTCTTCAGGTCAGATTCCACATCAGACAAATCCGCCTGAGCTTTCCGATTCATGATCTTGGTTTCCAGCTGAGTCAGTTTTGTGAGCGCAGCGCTGGCCCTGAGCTTCGAGGCAGTGATCGGGGGTCTCCCCGAAGACAGTCTGAGCCCACCCTCCACAACAGCATTCTCTTTCGGGAATGAGTATTTTACACCCATAGTTGGGTGTCCTTTGAGAAATCTGCTGCGGCCGGGTGCTATTTGGGTAAGACTTCTACCGACTTTCAAGTTTCTGATTTCTTCCATTTTTGAATCCTCTAAGGAAAGATCACTAAAATCACCAAAAATATTGCACATGGGATGGCCGGTTCTTCTTCTGGAAGCCATTCTGGGGGGGGTGGGGGGGGCGGGGGTGAAGAAAGAAAAGTTAGAGTAAGAATATCTACCTGGTGTTCATACCATGCATTCAAATCTCTCAAGGCCTCCCATTTTATTTATTTAAAGTTTATTTGTTTTTGAGAGAGACATACACAGCGAGCAGGGGAGGGGCAGAGAGAGAGAGGGAGAGAGAATCCCAGGCAAGCTCCACAAGGTCGGCGCGGAGCCCGATGTGGGGCTCGAACTCACAAAACTGTGAGATCATGACCTGAGCCGAAACCAAGAGTCAGTCGCTTAACTGACTGAGCCACTCAGGCACCCCTCAGCACCTCCCATTTTAAAGATCAAACCTTTCTTTGCAGTCTGCCTGAAGCGCTCCCTTCAAGCCCCATGATGGCAATGAAAATGTCAACACCCAGTACCACTGGCTGAATTGCCGTTCAATGCCAGGTCTTTTTTGACATTTACTTAAATTCAAATTAGTTAACACGTAGCGTGGTATTGCTTTCAGCAGAATTTAGTAATTTATCGCTTACATATAACACCCCGTGCTCATCCGAACAAGCGACCTCCTTAATGCCCATCACCCATCTAGCCCATCCACCCACCCACCTCCCCTCCAGCAATCCTCAGTTTGTTCTCAGCGTTTAAGAGTCTCTTAGGGTTTGCCTGATGCCAAGCTCTTAAAGGAGACACGTTGCACATCAGACAGAAGAGCCAGAGCCTCTCAGCCTCCAACAGTGAGCCCGGCGCTCTGCTCAGAGCTGTATTATCTGTTTTAATCCTCATGCAACCTTGAGGCAGCTAGTGTCACCTCCCCCTGCCAGCTCCCGTTTTAAAGAGGAGGTGAGGGGCACCTGGGTGGCGCAGTCGGTTAAGCGTCCGACTTCAGCCAGGTCACGATCTCGCGGTCCGTGAGTTCGAGCCCCGCGTCAGGCTCTGGGCTGACGGCTCGGAGCCTGGAGCCTGTTTCCGATTCTGTGTCTCCCTCTCTCTCTGCCCCTCCCCCGTTCATGCTCTGTCTCTCTCTGTCCCAAAAAATAAATAAAAAACGTTGAAAAATAAATAAATAAATAAATAAATAAAAAATAAAGAGGAGGTGAAAGAAATAAAAGCACCTGAAGGTTAGGTCACCGGTTAAGGTCACCGGTCAAGGTCCCCTGGCTGGTGAGCAACAGAACCAAATTCAAAGCTCAGGTCTGATTCCAAAGGCCCCCTTGTTCCCGACAGAGCTCCACTGCTTGGCCAGTGACACGACCACTACTCCAGGAGTCCTACTCTCCACTGGCTCCCCACATCAGCGCTCCTCCTTTATCCAAGTATCCTTAGCTCTCTCACAAGGAACTGCTTAACATCAGCCTGTGTATTTAAGGACCCTCCCCTCCGCAGAAAATCTCACTTCACTTTAAGGGTAAAATCCACCCGGGGCACCTGGGTGGCTCAGTCGGTTGAGCGTCTGACTTCGGCTCAGGCCGCGGTCTTGCAGCTTGAGAGTTCGGGCCCCGCGTCAGGCTCTGTGCTAACAAACAGCTCAGAGCCTAGAGCCTCCTTCGGATTCTCTCTCTCTCTCTCTCTCTCTCTCTCTCTCTCTCTCTCCCCCTCTCCCCTGCTCATGCTCTGCCTCTGTCTCTCAAAAATAAATAAATGTAGAGGCACCTGGGTGGCTCAGTTGGTTAAGCGTCTGACTTCAGCTCAGGTCATGATCTCACGGTCCGTGAGTTCAAGCCCCGCGTCGGGCTCTGTGCTGACAGCTCAGAGCCTGGAGCCTGCTTCACATTCTGTGTCTCCCTCTCTCTCTGGCCCTCCCCCGTTCATGCTCTGTCTCTCTCTGTCTCAAAAATAAATAAACGTTAAAAAACAATTAAAAATAAATTAAAAATAAAAAAATAAATAAATGTTAAAAAAAATTTTTTTTAAATAAAGTTTAAGGGTAAAAACCACGGCCCTGGAAGGGTGGAGGGGCTACAGACAGACACAGCAGCACCCACCCAACGTTGATCACATGTTGTGCGCACACGCTGGTGAACAGCCTTCAGCGGGCGGGGTCAGTGCTTTTATCATATTCTCAGTGTTCCTGCGTGCCCCTGAAAGAATAAAAACGACCCACCCCAAGATTTAAAAAGGTTTCAAAGAAGTTTAAAGTCTCAAAAAAAAAAACCATGGAAAAATATGGCATGGGTGGCTGTGCGTTTGCTGCAGCCCCTTTAGTAAGGAACTCAGCAACAGCAACGAAAATGTGAAAAGCAGAGGCCCGGCACCCGGGCAATTGGAATTTGCCTCCGATTACACTCTCAAATGCACATTGATGTGTATGCGTGAGGAATGTCATGGCAGCATTGTCTGTACCCCTCAAGCACTTGAACCCATCCGTAAAGAGCCGGGGAAATCCAGAAGACCACGTGCAGACAAGCGAGTGCTACGCAGCCGTGAAAAAGCAGTGAGGGAGATCTGTGTGCATAATGTCGTCTCCAGCGTAGTATGTGAGGCAGAAAAGACCAGGTGCACGACCACTGCTCGTTTCCATCCTGTTTGAGTGTTTTAACAAGGCCAAGTGTTATTTTGTTGTTTAAAAAGAATTCACTGTGAGACCTGAAGGAGCCTTTTGTCCCATCCCTGTCCACTTGGAAAACAATCTTACGAGGATTACCAGATTAAATACAGGACACCCCGGGATGTGAATTTAAGATAGAGACTAAATAATTTTTTTTTTTTTAAGAGAGAGAGTGTAAGCAGGGTAGAGAAGCAAAGGGGGAGAGAGAGAATCTTTTTTTTTTTTTTTAAGTTTATGTACTTATTTTGAGAGAGAAAGCAAGAGCACACACACGCCAGCAGGGGAGGAACAAAGAGAGGAGAGAGAGAGAATCCCAAGCAGGCTCTGCGCTGTCAGCACAGAGCTGGACACAGAGCTCGAACCCGCAAACTGTGAGATCATGACCTGAGCCGAAACCAAGAGTTGGACTCTTAACCAAGTAAGCCACCCTGACACCCGGGGTGAAAGAATCTTAAGCAGGCTCCATACTCAGCACGGAGCCGAATGCGGGGCTCGATCTCACAAGCCTGGGATCATGACCAAGAGTCGGACGATCAACTGACTGAGCCACCCAGGTGCCCCAATAATTGTTAAAATAGAAGTATGACCCACATATTTTTATGCTAAAAAGTAGTATGTTCCAAATAGTTTCATACTAAAAAATTATTGGTTGTTTATCTCAAATTCAAATTCAACTGGGTGTCCCATACTTTTATTTGTAAAATCTGGCAACCGTCTGTCTTATGCACCTTTCAAAGCTGAACTCAGGGGCACCGAGGTGGCTCAGTCCATTAAGTGTCTGATTCTTGATTTCAGCTCAGGTCACGATCTCACGGTTCGTGAGTTCCAGCCTGGCATCGGGCTCTGCGCTGACACCGTGGGGCCTGGTCGAGATTCTCTCACTTCCCCCTCTCTCTGCCCCTTCCCTGCACTTGCTCTATGTCTGAAAATAAATAAACTTGTTAAAAAAAAAAAAAAAAGCTGAACTCAAATGTTTTGTGAGAGGAAAAACATTGAACCCAGCCCTAAGATTCTGTCTGCAGAAGAGTGAATCGTTTTTCTTTGACTCTGTTTTTCTGCGTGGCGTACCTGCTTGCTCATCCCCATCTGGGTACTTAGAGTGCCTGGCACAGGCCTGACCACAGGGGTCAGCGAAGGCAAAACCAACCACACCTGACAGAAACAGTGCAGGAGTCCTAGCCTGTGTGACGCTGGGCAAGTTACTTGACCACTCTGTGCTTCGGCTTGCTCATCTGTAAAACGATGACAATTATTCCCTTCATAAGATTCCTAGGTTCATTGTAGGACATGGAATAAATGGTAAGATTTAGATAATAGTGTTTGGAATACCTGCATTAGCGGGCTTTTAGCAGGAAGGACGTGGCAAAGAGGAAGTAGAGACTGCTGGAACGTCAACAGCTACCTTGGTTGATATTTTTCTAACCGAGGCTCAGGAGGTGACTCAGCCCCCACCATTCTGTGGGTCAGAGGGAAAGCCCGACCACCAGGCCAGGTTTAACAGCGTCTAGTTTTTCTGAAAAGTTTCCCTAGGTTTAAAAATAAATCAACAATGCTTACAACGGCAAGTTTTATGTTCTATCCATTTCATCACAACTAAAATCGATATATTTTTAAAACACAATTAAAAATAAACCTATGGGCAAAGGATATGAACAGATACCTCGCTGAAAAAAAAGAAAACATACAAACGGCCAATAAGCACATGAAACGATGTTCAACATCACTAGCCATTAGGCAAATGCAAATCAAAACCACCAGATCCCAGTTCACAGCCACTAGAATGCCTACAATCAAAACCACAGATGGGGCGCCTGGGTGGCTCAGTCGGTTAAGTATCCAACTTCGGCTCAGATCATGATCTCACGGTTTGTGAGTTAAGCCTGAGTCTGGGCTCTGTGCTCACAGGGTGGAGCCTGGAGCCTGCTTCGGATTCTGTGTCTCCCTCCCTCTCTGCCCGTCCCCCACTCGCATTCTGTCTCTCTCTCAAAAATAAACATCAAAAAAATAAATTAAAAAATTAGAAACTGTAGATAATAACAAGTGTTGCTGAGGATGTGAAGAAATTGGTGCCCTCATACACAGTCATGGAGCATTACAATGGTACAGTCACCAATTTGGAAAACAGTCTGGCAGTTCCCATGTAGCCAAAGGTGATTGAAATGTATGCAAATGTTCATATTAATTATTATTCATAGTAGGCAAAAAGTGGAAACAACCCAAAAGTCCATTAACTAGTGAATGGATAAGAACCGAGGTCCATCCATCCAATGAAATACTATTCAGCATTAAAAAAAAGAATATGGGTACATACAACAACATGCATGCATACATCTCGGACACATCATGCTAAGGGAAAGTAACCACATACTGTATGACCCCATTCATAAGGATCATCCAGAAAACGCAACTTTATAGTCAGAAAGCGCATCAGTGGTTGCCTGGGGCTGGGAGGAGGAGCGAGGAGGGACAGCAAAGGGCCAGTAGTGATATCCTTGGGTAGACAGAAAAGTTCTAAAGCTGGATCTTGGTGACGCTTGCCCCACTTAGCAAACTTATTAAAGTAACAGAGTTGTGCACTTACAAGGGGTGGATTGTACGGTAGGTAAACGCATCCTCAATAAAGTTGTTAAAGATAAATAAACCTAACTTTGAACACACAGGCGCCTCTCACCCCATCGGGCTCTTCCCACCCCCCCCCAACTGCCCCCCGCTCCCCACCACCGGCCTGGAGCGACCCACCCCGGCCCACGATCCCAAATGGGCCCCGACGGGGAACCAGGCGTGAGGCCCCTACCCTCCCTCAGCCCGACAAACCCAGCTCCAGAACGTTCCCCATTTCCCGCAACTCCTCTCCCAAATCCGGTCGCCAAGCCCGGCAGCAACCGGGCCAACCCCGCCAACCTCCGCCCACGATGTCCATCCGCAGAGGCCGTCGCTGCGCTCCCGGCTAGACACTCCGGCAGGATGGGACCGTTGCCCCCGGCAACTGCGCCAGGGCGGAAGAGACTACATATCCCAGCGCGCGCCGCGCCCCGAGGACCAATGGGGCCTCACGTCATAATCGCGGCGCGTCGGGAGGGTGGTAGTGCCTGGGCGGGCCCGGCGTGCACTGCGCGGTAGGGGCCAATGGTGCCTCAGGTCACAATCGCGAGGCGTGACGGGAGTTGTAGTCTTGGGACGGTCTGGCACTTCGCCGAGACCGCTGGGAGCAAAGGGGCGTTACAAGAAGAGCAGCGCGCACTCTATGGCTGTGGCTCCCGTTCCGCTGTGGGTGGTTTGCGTGCTGCGGGTGGCGCTGGCCACCGTCTACTTCCAAGACGAATTTCTAGACGGAGGTGAAAAGGCGATGTCCGTGGTGGTGGGAAAGTAGGGGCGAAAGCTCCTCCATCCTTGGCTGCCCAGCGGATAGCCAGAGTCGCCATTGGCACCAGCCCATCGCCGCGGGGTCGGTGGTGGCGAAGCTTTGAAACCTCGAGCCCCCCGCACCCCCCCCCCCCGCGCGCGCGCGCGCGCACACACACACACACACACACACACACCTCCATGATTCAAATGAACAGTCTCAGCTCTAACCGGTGTTGTTTCCCCCCACAGAGCGCTGGAGGAACCGCTGGGTGCAGTCCACCAATGACTCTCAATTTGGGCATTTTAGACTCTCGTCGGGGAAATTTTATGGTCATAAGGAGAAGGACAAAGGTTAGTGTAGGAATGGTGAGAAAATGGAGCTAAATGTCAAACACACACGCCTCACCTCCATAGCAACCTTCCGAGGTAGGTGTGGCACACCCATAACACCTCTTACAGCCGTTTCACGGGTGGGGAAGCTAAGGCTTGGATAGGGCCTGGCATTACTTTTTCTCTTTCCTTTCTTTACTTGCCCAAGGTCGCTCCATTGTATACCCACTAGTGGCAGGAGTTTGGAGACTCCAGGTCTTTGACCTGCAAAAGGAAAATGATTAGGGGATACTTCTCATGTTTATTTCCACTTTAAGAAGGAGAAAAAAATCGACCTAAAAGTTACATGCTGTCAGGTGTACAGATCGTACGGGTATAGAAAGATGAGTGTTTACATTTGTACACTCTGGATCAGATAGGGAAGGTTTTCAGAGCCCCTGCCCCCTTACACTGCCCATCCCCCAAGTCAGTAGCCTCCTAGTGCCAAGGGTAACTTCTGTCTTCTTCTCATTTCTGATGTTCAAACGTGGACAAACTACACACTTGTTTTTTGCACGGCTGGTGAGATAAGAATGGCTTTTACATATTTTAATTGTTGGGGGAAAAATCAAAAGGGGAATGGTATTTTATAATGTATAAAAATTACATAAAATTTAGTGAAACATATGAAATGTCAATATCCATAAGTAAAGTTTTAATGGAACACAGCCATGATCATTCATTGACTTAGGTTCTTCGGCCTTTTGCATGCTGTAAAGGCAGTAAGTTGGCACACAGACTGTATGACCCGCGAAGTGTAAAATACTTGATCTCTGGCTTGGCAGAAAAGATTGTCCAACCTCTGGTTCGGATGAAAAGTTTTCCTCTTTTCACCAGCCTTCCACTCCACCTCTACCTTGACTCCGCTCCTCCGGTGTTGTCGGCAGCTTCTGGTTTTCTTTTCTTTCTTTTTTTTTATTTTTTTAATTTTTTAACTTTTATTTATTATTGAGAGACAGAGCATGAGCATGGGAGGGGCAGAGAGAGGAGGAGACACAGAATCTGAAGGAGGCTCCAGGCTCTGAGCTGTCAGCACGGAGCCTGATGCGGGGCTCGAACTCACAAACCCAGCGAGGTCATGACCTGAGCCGAAGTCAGACGCTTAACCAACTGAGCCACCCAGGCGCCCCAGCTTCTGGTTTTCTATTGCATATGCATTGTGTTTTAAGTTACACGTGGACCGAAAGAGTTGGTCACGATTCAGCCCATAGGACAAAAATGGAGTGAAATTAACAGATTGTTTCATCAAGCTTGTCCAAGGATAGGGGTTTCCATTTGGGTTTTTCCGCACCACATTTTTTCCTCCTCCAATCTGGCATCCTGAGATGCTGTGTTTCGTTCACTCCAGCACGCATCTAGTGAGAGCACATGGGCAAGGCACTGGGGATACCCATTAGTTTGGCCCCTTTCATTGTGATCTCCAAGGACCATCACACAGAAGCCATAGATGGAAAGATGAAGAGAATTCAGTCAGACAGAAATGGGAAGAGGTGAGAGACGATGGGGGTGGCCGAGGAGGGTGGAGAGACGGAGAGGTGGTGAATCTTGGCCTTAGGAATTGCCTGGGTGGTAAAGGGGTAAAGGAGGGGAGATCCTTTGAATTCTTTGAGAAAGGGAAGGGTGGGGGTGGGGAGAGAATGGAGGAGAAAGAAAGAGACGAGTGTGGTGTGGGTGGTCAGTCGTGAGTTCAGGCTTGGACGTATCGACAGAAAATGTCAAGTGCATTTATGATGGATCTCCGCATAGGCAGGTTTGGGGGCAGGAATGTGGAGCAGGGAAGACTGGATGGTAATAAGACTGGGTCTGTTTTCAATAGTGTAAGATAAGGATTTGGTACAGAGCCTAGTGGCTACTGAAAAGGTGGGGAGGGTTCGTCTTGAACACCTAAACTTCTAAAATACGAGGTGATTCATGTGACAAAAGGGTGGTATCTCTATAAAAAAAAAAAAAAAAAAAAGATGGCAACTGTGGGCCAGCTCATCCAGGGCAGGGAAGAACTTTTTTACAGGTCAGCACTCTGTTCTCCATCCACGGTCGTGTGTCCTAAGCAACTCTTTTTTTTTTTTTTTTTTTTTTAATTTTTTTTAAATTTTTTGTTTTTGAACATTTATTTTTGAGACAGAGAGAGACACAGCATGAACAGGGAGGGTCAGAGAGAGAGGGAGACACAGAATCGGAAGCAGGCTCCAGGCTCTGAGCCATCAGCCCAGAGCCCGACACGGGGCTCGAACTCACGGACCGTGAGATCATGACCTGAGCCGAAGTCGGACGCTCAACCGACTGAGCCACCCAGGCGCCCCTTCAATTTTTTTTTTAACGTGTATTTATTTTTGAGACAGAGAGAGACAGAGCATGAACGGGGGAGGGTCAGAGAGAGAGGGAGACACAGAATCTGAAACAGGCCCCAGGCTCTGAGCTGTCAGCACAGAGCCCGATGCGGGGCTCGAACTCACGGACCGTGAGATCATGACCTGAGCCGAAGTGGGACGCTTAATTGACTGAGCCACCCAGGCGCCCCCGAAGCAGCTCTTTTAAGACAGGAATGAAAGAAAAGACGTAGGATGCTCTGGTTTTTAACGAAGTTGCCGCACAAGCTTTATTGTGTGTTCCCACCCCTTGGAGGATGAATGGAAGCAAAATTAACTCCTTATCCTCTTAGACTGCACATTTGTCATCTAAAGCTTAAGTGTTTCAATTTAAGACACAACAGTGGTACACTGAGCACAGAGAAACAACGGGGTGTGGAAATAGAAGGTTTCTGGCAGCAGAGAGACTTAGTGGTATGGCCATCCCATATTATTGTGAAGGTGTGTGTGAGGCCCTGGGCTGATGTGAGTGGTTATTCCTGGGGGCAGGGGGAAGGGTGACCATTTAATTCCCTGCAGCACCGAGCGCACGTGTCATTCCTCATCCTTCACGAGTCCTTTTTGTTTAAAGGTCTGCAAACCACGCAAAATGGCCGATTCTATGCCATCTCGGCACGTTTCAAACCGTTTAGCAACAAAGGGAAGACGCTGGTCATTCAGTACACAGTGAAACACGAGCAAAAGATGGACTGTGGAGGGGGCTACGTTAAGATCTTCCCTGCAGATGTGGATCAGAAGAACCTGAATGGAAAATCTCAGTACTATATTATGTTTGGTGAGTTCAGATAGCACAAAACAACCATTTCTGATGACTTTGAACCCTTCCTTCCACTTGATAGAATTCCTCAGAGCAAGACTGGGCCTCAGTAGTAGTGTTGTGTATATCCAACCGAAGGTTTTTAGTACCGTGAAACCTAATTAACATTATAAAAAGGCAACTGTACCATTCTATTGTACTTTTTTTTTTTTTAATTTTTTAATGTTTTATTTATTTTGAGACAGAGAGAGACAGAGCATGAGCAGGGAAGGGGCAGAGAGAGGGAGACACAGAATCTGAAGCAGGCTCCAGGCTCCGAGCTGTCAGCACAGAGCCCGACCCGGGGCTCGAACCCACGAACCGTGAGATCATGACCTGAGCCGAAGTCGGACGCTTAACCGACTGAGCCACCCAGGCACCCCTCTATTGTACTTTTGAGAGAGTTATTTATGCAATAGTAATGTAGTCCCAAGTATTTGAAATACATCAGGAGTCAGCAGACTTTGGCCACGGGCCACGTCAGCCGACGGACTGTGTTTGTTACGCCCCATGAGCTGAGAATGGGTTTTAATGTTTTTAATGATTAAAAAAATTAAAAGAAGGCTAATATTTTTGACACATGAAAATGGTAGGAAAGCCAAAAACATTTCCTGCCTAGCCCTTGCTGACCCCTGGAACACATTAAATATCTCCTGATCCAGGAGTAATTGATTAAAATTTGTGCTAGAATTGGCATGGGAGCACATTGGGCCACAGGAACTGGACATAACTGAAGCGTGTGGGTTCAAAAAGTTTTCAGGATAAAGAGGATTCTGGGAAAATGGAATAGGACGCACCAGGAATCCATCTCCCCACCTGGACAAAAATCAACAGAATATGATGCAACTATTTTGGAACTCTGAAGTCTGTGGAAGGATTGCTTCTTCCAGGGGAAGAATGGGAAGGTTAATTTGGGGCAATTTCAGCTCTTAGCACAGGAGACCTACCCATCCCCCATTTCAAGCCACACGGCAGACAGCTGTGCATGTGCTCCTGGAGCAGCCTATACACAGCTTGCCACAGCCGGGGTGGGCAAAAAGGACCCTGTCCTCCCAGTATCAGGGATCTGAACTCTGATCGCTGCTTCTGATCACAGAAGTGCAAACAAATGAACAGCAGAGTTGTGTGTGTTATTGAAGTTAAACTGGTGTAAATTCTAATTAGAGCACTATAACTTCAAGGTGTTAAATGTAACCCCCATGGTTCCTCCACAAAGGAAATAGCTATAGAATATACACAAAAGGAAGTTAAAAAGGAATTTAAACATTTCCCTACAAAAACTCAAAACGAAAGAAGGGGCGCCTGGGTGGCTCAGTCGGTTAAGCATCCAACTTCAGCTCAGGTCATGATCTTATGGTTTGTGAGTTCAAGCCCCGCATCGGGCTCTGTGCTGAAAGCTCAGAGCCCAGAGCCTGCTTCAGATTCTGTGTCTCCCCCTCTCTCTGATCCTCCCCCACTCATGCTCTTTCTCTCAAAAAAAAAAAAAAAATGAAAAAAGTTTTTTTCAAAGAGGTTTAAAGTGAAAGGGTGGGAAAAGGTATTCCAGGCAAATAGCACCCAAAAGAGAGCAGAGGTGGCCATACTAATATCAGGCAAAATAGACTTTGAATAAAAGGTTACAAGAGACACAGGACATTATATATTAATAAAAAGGTCAAGGGGCGCCTGGGTGGCTCAGTCGGTTGGGCGGCCGACTTCGGCTCAGGTCACGATCTCGCGGTCCGTGAGTTCGAGCCCCGCGTCGGGCTCTGTGCTCACGGCTCAGAGCCTGGAGCCTGTTTCGGATTCTGTGTCTCCCTCTCTCTGACCCTCCCCCGTTCATGCTCTGTCTCTCTCTGTCTCAAAAATAAATAAACGTTAAAAAAAAAAATGTTAACACTAGCCAAAGCATTCTACAGATTCTAAAAACAATATACAGATTCAATCCAATTCCCACTAAAATTCCAATGACTTTTTTTTTTTGGCAGAAATGGAAAAACCCATTCTAACATTCATGTGGAATCTCAAGGGACCCTGAATAGCCAAAACAATCTCAAAAGAGAAGAACAAGACTAGAGGGCTCACGTGTCCATCTGCAAATGAATGGATACACAAATGTGGTATCCATGTAATGGACTATCATTCAGCTTTATAAAGGAGGGAAATTTTGATACAGGCTACAACATGGAAGAACCTTGAGGACATTATTCTAAGTGAAATAAGCCAGTCACAAAAAGACAAATACTATCCAATTCCACTTATTTTATTTTAGGTCCTTGGAGTAGTCAAAATTATAGAGCCAGAAGATAGAATGGTGGTTGCCAGGGGCTGAGACGGGAGAATGGGGAGTTAGTGTTTAATAAATATAGAGCTCCAGTTTTGTAAGATGAAGAGTCATGGGGATGGGCAGTGGGGATGGTTGCTCAACACAGCAAATGTATTTTTTTTTTTTTTTAATGTTTTTTATTATTTATTTTTGGGACAGAGAGAGACAGAGCATGAACGGGGGAGGGGCAGAGAGAGAGGGAGACACAGAATCGGAAACAGGCTCCAGGCTCCGAGCCATCAGCCCAGAGCCTGACGCGGGGCTCGAACTCACGGACCGCGAGATCGTGACCTGGCTGAAGTCGGACGCTTAACCGACTGCGCCACCCAGGCGCCCCAGCAAATGTATTTAATACCCCTGAAGGTACACTTAAAAATGACCCAGACAGTAAATCTTATGTATATTTTACCACAGTTAAAAAATAAGTGAAAAAAATCTTAAAAAAAATTTTTTTTTAATGTTTATTTATGAGAGAGAGAGAGAGAGAGAGAGAGACAGAACGCAAGTGGGGGAGGGGCAGAGAGAGAGGGAGACACAGAATCCGAAGCAGGCTCCAGGCTCTGAGCTGTCAGCACAGAGCCCAACGCGGGGCTCAAACCCACGAACCGTGAGATCATGACCTGAGCCAAAGTTGGACGCTTAAGCGGTTGACTGAGCCACCCAGGCACCCCCCAAAAATATTGGAAATGTAATTTCAAAATATCTGTCTGTAATTCAAGTTTAAGGAATCCTTTTTTAAAGTTCTTTTCTCTCGTGACATGGATGTATTGCAGAAGTTTTCTCTGTCCTGGTTTTCCAGTGCTTATCTTTGAATTTATTGTGATCAGCATCAGCCTTCAGACACCTGTTACACTGTTCTCATGTTTGTATGTACAGCTGGTCACAGTGTTATAGAAGTAGAGAGAATAGATATTATATTATTTATTGAATCTGGATATAATCCTGCCCTGTCTTGGAGGGCAAGGTGACTTCTCTAAGGCCACCACATTACATATATGCAAACTTTCCACCAATTGCATAGTCCCTGACCCCTGCTGTCTTCTCCACCATGACTCCAATTTACTGTTGCATTTAAAATCTGGAACAAAGAACAAACATCTTTATTTTGATTAAAAAGGAAATTAAAATGTCTTCGTTTAGGTTATTTTTATTTTCTTAAAACAGGATGCCAGCGATACAAATGCAGTCTTAAATTATGTTTAAAACCCTAGGAAACAGGTAACACAGCTTCCATTTTGCAAATAAAGAAACTGAGGCTCACGAAGATTAAACTTACTTGCCCCAAATCAGGTCAGCCTGGCTTTAGAGCCTATCTGTCTACTCCCATTTCTTCATAAAAATCCATTGCATGCATAAATATTTTATGATCGCTCTTAATGGAAAATGTCCAGATTTCCCAGGCATGCCCGGGCATGTTCTGAAGCCTAATTTAATATTTAAAGCATGTAGGTGCTTAGAAATCAGAAAATTCTGACCAACTTTGAAGGGAAAATTTCATATTTTAATCCTGAGGTGGTAGACTTTCATACAGATAGTTCACATACCGTAGCTTTTGTTTTAAAAATTGAACTGGAATGTTTTCCAGTGATTTAAAAAAAAAAAAGGAAATTACATAAACATTGTCCTCTGAGAACTCAGCTGGGAGGTAGACATACTGTTCTTTGTGGGTCCCTCAGGATGCTACTTCTAAGTTCAATGTCATATCCACTCTGGCAAATTGATGATATCCTTTAATTATGTGCAGCCTGGATCTCTCTTATTCTGGAGATTCATCACTGCAAGTTGTAGAAAAAAAAAAAAAAAAATTGCCGTCATCTGCTTGTGTTTACATAGGGTTTGCCTCACAGAATCCCCAGGGGCGGGTGCAGCCCCGGGTCAATGGATGTGGTGGAATTTGATTCGAGACAGAAAGACACCCAGAGGGTCTAGTACATTCCGGAGGCTTAAGCTCAGTAAAGCAGCAGCAGGGTAATTCCGAACATCCTCAGAAGGTTGGACAAATTTTCCAGATACCTCCTGCAAACCTTGTTTAGTACATTCAGAAAGTCTTAGTCTGAATATGTGCCTGCATAATGATAATAACAAATATTGAGCATTGCCATATTAAATGCTTTACATACCTGAGCCCATTTCATTGGCAAAGTAGCCTTGGAACTCAAGATTAACATCCCCATTTTAGAGAGCAGGACACGGGGGCGTGGGTAGCTGCGTCGCTGCAAATATGTCTTAGCACGGTGAAAGCTGAGATCAGAGCCAGCTAGTCCCTCACCTGGCACAGGCCACCTCTTAGAGCTTCAGACCAAGGACCCAAGTCTCAGGCAGCGTGCCAAGGATGCTTCCCAGACTGTTGAATCTTTTTCTTACTCACATGCTGCCTTACACTTGACTGCAAAGTAGTTGCAGTGAACTGAGAAGTCACCTGAACCAAGAAGGGTGCCACTGTCCATTTCAGTATCTCTATGACAACGTCCGATTGTTCCTGCACCTATAGACTTCTGGTGCCTCGTATATTATCTCACAATGATTGGGGGTCTCCTGGGGTGGTGCATCATAGAAAGAAATTGAGAGCAGCTAATATTTTTTTTTTTTGTAGGGCCTGATATTTGTGGATTTGATTTCAAGAAAGTTCATGTTATTTTACACTTCAAGAATCAGTATCACTCAAACAAGAAATCGATCAGGTGTAAGGTAAGTGCTTCTGTATTCAAATCTGTGATTGTGTTAACTCTTTTTTTTTAATGTTTATTTATTTTGAGAGAGAGTGAGAGAGAGAGAGAGAGAGAAGGGAAGGGGCAGAGAGGGAGGGAAAGAGAGAGAATCCAAAGCAGGATCCACACTGTCAGCAGAGCCCAACTCGGAGCTTGAACTCACGAACTGTGAGATCATACCCTGAGCTGAAATCAAGAGTCGGATGATTAACTGACTGAGCCACCCAGCCACCTGTGTTAACTCTTAATGACAGCATAAATTTAGAGAAAATCCTTTTGCTCTTAAAATATTTATGGGGCGCCTGGGTGGCTCAGTCGGTTAAGTGTCCGACTTCGGCTCAGGTCATGATCTCACTGCCCGTGAGTTCGAGCCCCGCGTCAGGCTCTGTGCTGACTGCTCAGAGCCTGGAGCCTGTTTCAGATTCTGTGTCTCCTTCTCTCTCTGCCCCTCCCCTGTTCATGCTCTGTCTCTCTCTGTCTCAAAAATAAATAAATGTTGAAAAAAAAATTTTAAATATTTAACTGAGCCAGGTATGGATCTTAGCAAACACACCCCCCATGCCCCAGGTTTCCAGTTTAGCAGTGTTATTAGAGATACTTGCCTACCCCTTTGGCTTGTTTTCTGACGTTTGTACCCATCAGGAGGGCATACTCACTTTTCACTGTGAGCTGTGACATCGTATTATAATCTGCCTTATAAGGGTTACAATAGAATAGTCACATTTCAGCAGTGTCCGTCCTCACTATGGAATAAAATATTCAGGCTGGGACGCAAAAACATCCTGAAGAAATGAATCTTCAACATACCAAAACATTTACAAATGGGAATGTTTCTAAAATGGAAGCATACTTTCTTACTTTTTACCACGGATCCTGTGAAAACAACACTGATGCCTTCATAACTCCACGGCCCAGCCCAGGGCTTCTCCAAAGAGGCAGTTTGCATCACGTCCCTGGCTCCGGGCCCGCGGAAGGGAAGTACACTCCCCGAAGCAACCTCTCTGTTTGAATGTAGCCACCAGGAAGCAGGGACCTGACTCCTGGGGCATCCCCAGTGCCCAGAGCTTCAACATGGGGGGCCTCCACAAGTCTGGGCAAATCTGGGCAGGAGGCCGGGGTGCATATGGAGAGCACAGTGACTGCACAGAGGGGAAGTGTCCATAATCGCCACTTATTCAGTCCTGACCCAAGCAGGGGTGTGTTCGGTCTCTTCACAAAGCCCCAGTGAGTCTCCCGTTGGCAGCCTCGTTGCTCTCTTGGGGTCCCACCCGCCGACCTGGTGGCTGCAAAGGATCATCAGGTCCTCTTTAAATGGAGAGGCCTGACATCACTCCTGTGGGGGTGAGGGAGAGCTCGAAGGCCAACTGAGTGCACAGGTTTTACAACTGATTCCTGAGGAATTGTTCAGTTGCACATTGGATGTGGGGGAGAGCCTGGGGATGACACTACAGAGGCCATGAAGTCTGGCCTGGACTGTGCTGGGGAGGTCAGAGCATGACAAGCTCAGGACAGCAAGCCTATGGGACCCCGAGTGGCACCCGCAGATTGATGATGCCCTCAGACATGTGCTATTTCTGCACCTGCTAGAAAAAGAAAAGATGCTTCTGTTGAAGGAGCACTGACTCACAGCAGGTTGTTGGTGTTCCCAGTGAGGAGAAGCTACGTCCAGTGGGGTTGGATTCATTCTGTGATGCTGTGAAAGAAAGGCTGAGAATCTCCCCTGCAGGCAGTGGTCAGCCCTCAGGGGTTTTCAAGGAGAGGGGCAGATCTGCCTGTTAGAGAAATACCTCAGATGTTCTGGGGGGCGGGGGCTGGAGGGACAGGGTGATCGATAGGCAGGGAGAAGGGTGAGACTGTGAGGCCAAGGCTTCAATGGGATACAGAACATGGGACCGTTTTTGACAGGGGTGGGACCCAGAGGACTTTGTGATGTTTGGAATTCGGCTACTGGGTATGTGGTCGATGAATCTCAGCAGCATTGCTGTTAATCAGGGGAAACAAAGACCAGTGGGGGGCCAGGCCACACTCGAGAGATGTGTTTGGAACCATTGGTTGTGGACTCCTGGCAGACATCCAGGTAGAGGTGTCCAGAAAGTTGTTGGAAACTCTGCTCTGTAGCTCAGGCCAATGGTTAGGATTAAAGATCCTGGTTTGGATCCATTGCATATGTGTGGGAGTGGATGTTATCCCTCGGGATGGCCAATGAACCCAAAGTCTAAATTAGGAAAGGTGAGTGGAGACAAAGACGGACAGAGATCAGGGAGGGAGCATTGGGAGAAGCCTGTACTCAGCTGTCACAGCGAGCTACAGAGGTTGAGAGGAACACGGAGCAGACAGAGCCATCGGCCGTGGTGTGGACAGCAGCCTATGCCCCTCAGAGCAGAGCAGAGGGGTACTGAAGAAGCTATTACTTTTGGCTCTTAGCAGGGGGGGAATCCTCCTGATGGAGCCTTTAAGATGCTGAGACAGTGGTTCCCAAACCTGAGCCCTGAGCAGCACCAGCATCTTTGGAAGGTCTGTGCAGGAGACTGGAGGGTCTGTTCAGGTGCTGATACAGCAGGTCAGGCTGACCCGGCGACAGACATTTCTAGGGCATGCCCCGTGACAATGACCAGGCAGCCCCACTGCTGACAGGCAGGCACATCTTGGGCAGCCCCGACCTCCCCAGACACCTGCCCATCCACCTCCCATCTGTCATTTATTGAATGCTTGCCCAGTGGTTCCCTTGTGTCTGGTCTGGGGCTTTTAACTGTGACCAAGAGAGACACTAGGCCTGCCCTTGCTAGACAGCTCAGAGCATTAGAAAGGTCCCCGCTGTGTTGAAAAAATAGACTGGGCTTCATTTGGTATCTTTCAGAATACAGAACAGGAAATCGTTTTCCGCATAACTTTTCATAAACCGAACAGAGCAGTGGTGTTTGGGTTACACCAAGACCCTGTCATAACCACCTGTGGGATTCTAGGTGGGAAGCATTGTCTACACATAAGGGAACTAGCCACTCAAGAGAAGTCAGCTGGTAGCGCGGAAGTTTTCTACAAGGGAGCGATTTCTTCTGTGGGCCACGTTTTGTAGTCAAGTCAACCCCTGTCCCTAGAAACACTCTTCTTGCTGTTTACAGCAAAGCTTTGACCAACAGCGACTTAAATCACATACGTAGACCTGCCCTGAAATGTCAAAGGTCTCATCGTTATCCTTTCTCCCCTTAAAACGTGCAGGTTGATGGATTTACACACCTCTATGCTCTGGTTTTAAGACCAGACCTCACTTACGAAGTGAAAATTGACGGTCAATCAATTGAATCCGGCGACATCGAGTATGACTGGAACTTAACGTCACTTAAGAAGATGGAGAAGTCCTCCGCAGAGTCCAAGGATTGGGACCAGGCGAAAGATGACAAATCCCAGGTGTGCATTTTCCACGAACATCTCCACAGAGTGTGCCAGTGGAGTTTGTAAGCACACAGGTCCTGTGTGATTGCTGCATGGCTGGTAATCATGATGCCCACATGGTCACAACCAAAGTGCCCTCCCTGGAGCATTTGCCGCTGAAACCGGTCACATAGCTTCACGCTTCCAGGGATCGTGAAAGGGTCTTACAACATTTGTGATGAAAGTGAGCAAGTTTTTTTTTTTTTTAACCCATGTGGTTTTTTTTTTTAAGGATATTGCATCAGCAATCTTTATAAAAGTGATTTTTTTTCTTATTTTGCTATTCCGAATTTGAACATGAAGTATTTTTTGAGCATCGCACTTGTGACTGACAACCAAGAATCAGTTAACGTAATGGGTCTGCGTGAGTTTTCCTAGGGTTGCTTAACAAAGGACCGCAAAGTGGGTGGCTTAAAAGTGACAGAAGTGTAGGGGGGCGGGGGGAGCCAGGGTGGCTCAGTGGGTTGAACATCCGACCTCAGTCCAGGTCACAATCTCGCGGTTCGTGACTTCAAGCCCCACATTGGGCTCGCTGCTGTCAGCACAGAGCCTGCTTCTGATCCTCTGTCCCCCTCTCTCTGCCTCTCTCCCACTTGTGCTCTCAAAAATAAATAAAACGTTAAAGATCATGACAGAGGGGCGCCTGGGTGGCTCAGTTGGTTAAGTGTCCAACTTTGGCTCAGGTCATGATCTCATGGTTCTTGAGTTCGAGCCCCCACATTGGGCTCTGTGCTGATAGCTCAGAGCCTGGAGCCCGCTTCGGATTCTGTGCCTCCTTCTCTCTCTCTGCCCCACCCCTACTCGCTCACGCTCTCTCTCTCTCTCTCTCTCTCTCCAAAATAAATTAACATTAAAAAAAAAAAGGACAAATGTATTCTCTCATGGGTCTTGAGGGCAGAAGGCAGAAATCCAGGATATCAGTAGGGTAACACTCCCTCTGAAGGATCTTGAGGACAATCCTTCCTTGTTTCTTCCAGCTTCTGTTGGTTCCAGGAGTTCCTTGGCTGGTAGACCTCAATCTCTGCCCCGCCACCTCCCGCCCCCACACGGCCTCTTCTTCTTGTGTCTCTCCTATCTCTCATAAAGACGTTTGTCATTGGACTTAAGGCCCACCTGGATAATCCAGAAAGATGTGCCTCAAGATCCTTACCTTAATTACTTCTTCAAAGATCCTTTGTTCAATATAAGCTTGCATTCCCAGATTCCAAGATTTTGGACATGGACAAACCCTTACCCGGAGCTACCACTCAGCCCACTACAAGCTACCTTCTGTTTTGTTTTGTTTTGTGTTTAGTTTACATTTATTTATTGTCGCAATGTTTTGTTTTGAGCATTAAACACTACTCCAAACCCATGAACCATTTGCCTTAAGACGGTTGTCTTTGCTGTACGGCAATCAATGTCTGTGTTTACGATTAATTTCTGGCAACTTAAACCTGCTCAGTGGCATTGCTGTCTGATAATCAAGTATGTCGTCATAGACAATGTAATCATTAAAGCAAAAGAGCAAAGTTTCTCCCTCCCTTACTGAACTACCTTAAAAACAGACCAAAAAAGTAGTTTTCACCTGGAAAGAGCACTTACTTTAAACAAGGTACAGAGGGGCCCTTGGGTGGCTCAGTCGGTTAAGCGTCCGACCTCAGCTCAGGTCATGATCTCATGGTTTGTGAGTTCGAGCCCCGCGTCGGGCTCTGTGCTGACAACTCAGGGCCTGGAGCCTGCTTCAGATTCTGTGTCTCCCTCTCTCTCTGTCCCTCCCCCACTTGTCCTCTGTCTCTCTCTCTCTCTCTCTCTCTCTCTCTCTCTCAAAAATAAATAAACAGTAAAATTAAAAAACAAGCAAACAGAAAAACAAGTCACAGAATGGCGAAGAAACTGACCTTGCAGCCCTCTGGCTATGCAGGAGAGGACACAGGTCTTAGGATGAAAGTCCTGGCTGCCTCTGAGCTACAACGATGTGGGCTAGCAGTGTTGTGTGCCTTAGGGCTGAGCGTACTTGAGGTGGGTCCCTGGTGGAGCCTAATCATACACTCAGGAGCTGGCCTCCAAACTGGCTGTGTTTTGTCCATTTGTTCAGTTCTGTGTGAACTCCTAAGCAAATTAGTTCATTATGGCATTATGATTTGACAGCCTGCAATTATAAGGAGCTGGCTACTCGGATTGCATTGTAACCATTTCCTGGTCCCAGCACAAGAGTGGCTCATCTGTTGCCAGTTGAGGTGGGAGCAAAAAAGCCGACTGGGAGCCACCAAATCCTACGTGTCAGTCATTAAGAAATATTGCATATCATGAAAAAGCCCGTCTTTTTTCGTTTGTTTGTTACTTTTGAGAAAGAGTGCGTGTGAGCAGGGGAGGGGCAGAGAGAGAGGGAGACAGAGGATCCCAAGTGGGCTCTGTGTTGATAGTAGTGAGCCTGATGCGGGGCTCGAACCTACGAACTGTGAGGTCATGACCTGAGCCAAAGTCAGACACTTAACCAACTGAGCCACCTAGGTGCCCCAGTCTAAGTGCAAAATGTTACAATTTTTCAGTTATTCCAAAAGAGAAAACGTCATTGTACACAACTTTTAAGTTTTTATGTGTTTTTTTTAAAGTTTACTTATGTATTTTGAGAGACAGAGCACAGGCAGGGGATGGGCAGAGAGAGAGGGAGAGAGAAGATCCCAAGTGGTCTCCGTGATGTCAGCACAGAGCCCAACTCGGGGCTCAAACCCACGAACCATGAAATCACGATCTGAGCTGAGATCAAGAGTCAGACGCTCAACCAACTAAGCCACCCAGATGCCCCTGTTTTTATATGTTTATCTGAATATTAATCCATAGCACCTTTTATTCATCCATTTATGTTTTTATAAAGTCTTTTTTAGTGTTTATTTATTTTTGAAAGAGAGAGACAGAGAGTGAGCAGGAGAGGGGCAGAGAGAAAGAGAGACACAGAATCCGGAATGGGCTCCAGGCTCTGAGCTGTCGCAGGGCTCGAACTCACGAACCGTGAGATCGTGACCTGAGCCAAAGTCGGACGCTTAACCCACTGAGCTACCCAGGCGCCCCATTCTCATCCATTTATTTATTTGACAAATATTTGTTCAACACCTCCTGAGCCACGTACAGACATAGAGACTCAGATATATGTGTATATATATGAGTGCATGTCTACATGTGTATATGTGTATACAAGTGTGCATGTGTGTTAATGTGTGTATGTATATGTGTGTCCACATCTATTATACACACGGATTATACATGTGTGTGCATGTATTATATGCATGCATATGTGCACGTATGTGTATGCATATATTTATATGTGTATACTGTGACTGTTAATATACATATGTATATATTTTATATAATATATGTGTAAAGTCTAAATAACATAACTGCTTTTCTCCTGCTACCCAGCAATCCCCAGGTAAATCCTGGAACATTTCTTGGTTGTCCAGCCTCTCTCTCTGGAACATTCCACGCAAGACTGTGATGTAGAAGGACAGACCACCTAACCAGCAGTGACTGTGTGGCCCCTCGCCCCCAACATCACTTCTGTCCCAACATTTTTTTTAAATTACAAAAAAAAATTTTTTTTTTAATTTATTTTTGAGACAGAGAGAGGCAGAGCATGAACGGGGGAGGGCCAGAGAGAGAGGGAGACACAGAATCCGAAGCAGGCTCCAGGCTCTAAGCTGTCAGCACAGAGCCCAACGCGGGGCTCGAACTCACGGACAGTGAGATCATGACCTGAGCCGAAGTCGGACGCTCAACTGACTGAGCCACCCAGGCGCCCCCGTCCCAACATTTTTTAACTTTAGCCACTATGTTGAGTTTTCCAGACTGTTGTTCCTCACCAGTTTGGGAAGGGCGGTGTGATCATGCCAAGGCTTAGGGAGAAAATCCGGGCAGCATGGGGCCTTGACATCCTCGGTGGGACTGAGAACCCTGAGCACTTGGCCCTTTGATCACCAAATTGATGGGCAAATTATGATTTGACAGCCTGCAATGGGCCCACGCATAATGGGCCCATGGGCCTGCTGCTGCCTCCGGGTAGCTAAGAATTTCTTTTCTCACATCTGAGATTTGATTGTTTTTTTCCTTACACATGGTAAGGACTGGGAGAAGCATTTTCTGGATGCCAGTGCCAGTAAGCCAAGCGACTGGAACAGCGAACTGGACGGGGACTGGCAGGCGCCGATGCTGCAGAAGCCTCCGTACCAGGTGGGTGGTATCTTTTCCTGCGATGCCCCAGGATGGCCCTCCCCCGCCTCCGCCTGCGTCCCTCCGGACCCGCACTTAGGTTCTGTTGTTGCAGGATGGCCTGAAACCAGAGGGTATAGACAAAGACGTTTGGCTCCATCAGAAGCTGAAAAACACCCATTATTTGACAGAGTACGACCTCTCAGAATTTGAGAACATTGGTGCCATTGGACTGGAGCTTTGGCAGGTTACTTGGTTTTAAATTTGCTATCACACGGGGGCGCCTGGGTGGCTCAGGAAGTTGAGTGTCCAACTCTTGATTTCAGCTCAGGTCATGATCCCGGGGTCGTGGGATAGAGCCATGTGTCGGGCTCAGCCCCCGAGCATGGAGCCTATTTGGGATTCTCTCTCTCTCTCTCTCTCTCTCTCTCTCTCTCTCTCTCTCTCTCCCCCCCCCTTCTGCCCCTCCCCCGCTGAAAGAAAGAAAGAAAGAAAAAAAGAAGGAAAGAAAGAAAAATAAATAAATAAATAAATTTGCTGCAGTTTGATAACTCTGAGCTTCAGCCTAAACTCCTGCATTCACATAGCTGATATTCCTTGAGCTCCTACTGTGTACCTGGTACCCATACCTGGACTCAAGACGTAATTCAGCCATGAACAAAACAGACATCCTTTCTGCCCTCCTTTTTTTTTTTTTTTTTTTTTTTTTGCATTTCCCGTCTGCCTCGCTGCCCCCTGGGGATTTGTCACTCCTCAGCCTGGAGTTGACCTGTGGGGCCCATCAGCTTTAGAACAAGACTGCAGATTCTGATGCTAGCAGAGTCCAGGGTGGAGCCTGAGATCCTGCCTCCCCAGCAAGCTCCCAGGTGGTGCTGACGCTGCGGGCTGACTTTGCACAGTCAAGTTCTCGGGCAGTGGTGGGCGAACATCACAAGCGCTCGAGTCCCTTGAGTGCTCTTCAGTCTCCACGCCCAGGCAGCACCCCAGACTGGTTAAGTCAGCATCCCTGGGGGGGGACACCAGGCATCAGGAGTTTCTAAGTTTGAGAACCAGTGCCTCGGAGGGAAGGGATGCTTCAGAAATGGGTTTAGGCACGTGCTACTGTTGAGATCCAATCACCCTTAGGGTCCTGAGCCACATACAATTGCTTCTTGGTGCAAAGTTGTTGTATTCGTCACATCAATAAGGATGGCCTTATTTTCATCCACAGGTGAGATCAGGAACCATCTTCGATAACTTCCTGATCACAGACGATGAAGAGTATGCTGAGAATTTTGGCAAAGCCACTTGGGGGGAAACTAAGGTATGACACACAATGAACTTTTTGTTCATCATTCATTTATGTCTGTACTTGAATCTAACATATAGGAAAGGGCTTGATGGATTTCTATTAGTAAACATCCCACCCAGATCAATGTACAGAATGTTACCAGGGTTCTGGGAACCTCCTCATACCCCCTCCCTGCCGGTAGCTGCCCCCAAAAGGAGGAACCACTATCCCATTGCCGTACATTTGACCTCCTTTTGAAATTCATGTAAGTGGAGCCATCCAATAGTTACTCATTCAGGCAGTGCTGTGAGGTTCATATTATCGAATACAGCAGCAGCTCATTCTTACTGTGTGAATATTCCAGAAGGTATATATCCGTTCTCTGTTGATGCAGCTTTGGATTGCTTCCAGCTTGTGGCCTCACGAATAAAGCTGTTCCCGTCATTCCCGTGTGTGTCTTTCAGTGGACACATGCCCAGGACAGGACAGCCTGGGTCACAAGGTCCCACACGGCCCAACAGTTTTCAATGTGTCATCCTCTTTTCTGTTTCCTTTTGCAGAGGTTGAGAGTTACAGTTTATGCCGCATCTTTGGCCACGCTTGGTATCATTGTCAGTTGTTGACAAGTCAAATTTACTGAAGCATAATATGCACACTGTAAGATTTATCCTTTTTTGGTGTGGAAGCCTATGACTTTTGATAAACGCATACAGTTGTGAAACCACCAACAAAGATCCAGATGTAGGGGGGCCTGGGTGGCTCAGTCGGTTAAGCGTTTGACCTCGGCTCATGTCACGATCTCATGGTCCGTGAGTTTGAGCCCCGCGTCGGGCTCTGTGCTGACAGCTCAGAGCCTAGAGCCTGTTTCCGAGTCTGTGTCTCCCTCTCTCTCTGCCCCTCCCCCGCTCACGCTCTGTCTCTCTCTCTCTCTCAAAAAATAAATAAACATTAAAAAAATTTTTTTAAATGGGATGAACTGGGGGCGCCTGGGTGGCTCAGTCAGTTAAGCGTCCGACTTCAGCTCAGGTCATGATATAATGGTTTGCGGGTTCAAGCCCTGCATCAGGTTCTGTGCTGACAGCTCAGAGCCTGGAGTCTGCTTCAAATTCTGTGTCTCCCTCTCTCTCTGCCCCTCCCCTACTCATGCTCTTTCTCTCAAAAATAAACATTAAAAAAGTTAAAAAAAAAAAAAAAAAAGAACCAGATGTAGAACAGGATCATCATCCCCAAAGGTCTCCTTGGGCCCTTTGGAGCCAAACCCTCTCCCACTTCAGGTCTCCACTGACCTGGTATCTGCCCGTACAGCCTCAACTTTTCGAAGTGTCATGTAAATGGAGTAACCTAGCATGTGGTCTTTTTGAGCCTGCTCCTCAAGCATAATGTGTCTGAGATTGAGCCATGTTTGGGGTATTAGTCAGTAATTGGTTTCTTCTTATTGCTGGATAGTTTTATTTTTTTTAATTTTTATTATTTTTGTAAACTTTATTTATTTTTGAGAGACAGAGAGAGACAGAGCATGAGCGGAGGAGGGGCAGAGAGAAAGGGAGACACAGAATCCGAAGCAGGCTCCAAGCTCTGAGCTGTCAGCACGGAGCCCGATGTGGGGCTCAAACCCACAAACTGCGAGATCATGACCTGAGCCGAAGTCGGGCGCTTAACCGACTGAGCCACCCAGGCGCCCCAGCAGTTTTATTTTTTTAAATTTTTCAAAGTTTATTTATTTATTTTGAGAGAGAATGGAAGTGGGGGAAGGGCAGAGAGAAGGGGCGAGAGAGAATCCCAAGCAGGCTCCACACTGTCAGCGCAGAGCCCAACGCGGGGCGCTAATTCACGAACTGTGAGTTTATGACCGGAACCGAGATCAAGAGTCAGATGCGTAACCAACTGAGCCCCCACCAGGCACCCCATTGGTAGTTTGACAGACAATTGGGTGTTTCCAATTTTTGACATATGATCAAAGCTGTTATGAATATTTACTTAACAGTTTTTTCTGTGTGGATGCGGGCCTTCAGTTCTCTGGCGTAAATAGCTGGGAATAGGTGGGTCCTACAAAAGGGGTTTAACCCCAGAAGAACCTGCCAGGCTGTTCCTAGGGGGGCTGTGCTGTCTCGCATCCTCAACCAGCACGGGGATTGTGGGCTTCTCTAGGCGTGTAGGGGTGTTTCCAGTTTTAGTTTTCTTACCCTGGTAACAAATGAAGGTTGGCCCTGTTTTATGGCTTTCGTGGCCCTTTGGATATCCTTTTTTGTGAACCGCTTGCCTTTGATTTATTGCTCCAGTTGAAGTGTAGTTGGCGTACAATATTATATTGGTTGCAGGTGTACAACATAGTGATTCAACATTTATGTACATTAAGAAATGTTCACCATAAGTCTAGCTACCACCTGTCACCGTACAAAGTTATTACAGTATTATTGACTATATCGTCTATGCTGCACGTGACATCCCCATGACTTATTTATATTTTATAACTGGAAGTTTGTACTTTTTGACCCCCTTCACTCATTTTGTGCACCCTCTTTCATTCCCCACCCCCCACCGTGTCTGATAAGCACCAACCTGTTCTCTGTATCTATGAGCTTGGTTTTTTTTTTTTATTATTATTATTCCACATATAGGTGAGATCATATGGTATTTGCCTTTCTTCATCTTACTTATTTCACTTAGCATAATGCCTTCAAGGTCCATCTGTGTTGCTGCAGATGGCAAGATTTCATTCTCTTTTATGGCTAAGTAATATTCCACTGTGTGTGTGCGTGTGTGTGTGTGTGTGTGTGTGTGTGTGTCACATTTTCTTTATCCATTCATTGGTTGGTGGGCAGTTGGGTTGCTCTTAGTCTTGGCTATTGTAGATAATGCTGGAATAAACATGGGGGTGCAGATATCCTTTTGAGACAGTGTTTTCGTTTTCTTCAGAGAAATACCCAGAAGTGGAATTACTGGATTATATGGTATTACTGTTTTTAATTTGGGGGGAACCATCATACTGTTTTCTGTAGTGATTGCCCCAATTTACATTCCCACCAATAGTGTATGAGGGATCCCTTTTCTCCACATCGTTGGCCAGCGCTTTTTATCTAGTGTTTTTTTTTTTTTTAATATATATAATAGCCATTCTAACAGGTGTGAGGTGATATCTCATTGTGGTTTTAATTTGTATTTTCCTGATAAGTGATAATGAGCATTTTTTTATGTTGGCCTGTTGGTCTGTGGGCCATCTGGATGTCTTCTTTGGAAAATGTCTATTCAGGGGCGCCTGGGTGGCGCAGTCGGTTAAGCGTCCGACTTCAGCCAGGTCACGATCTCGCGGTCCGTGAGTTCGAGCCCCGCGTCAGGCTCTGGGCTGATGGCTCGGAGCCTGGAGCCTGTTTCCGATTCTGTGTCTCCCTCTCTCTCTGCCCCTCCCCCGTTCATGCTCTGTCTCTCTCTGTCCCAAAAATAAATAAAAAAAAAAAAAAAAAAAAAAAAAAAAAGAAAATGTCTATTCAGATCCTCTGCCTGTTTTTTCCATCAGATTTTTTTTTTTTTTGCTATTAAGTTGTATAAGTTCTTTATATAATTTGGATATGAACCTCTCATTAGACATGATTTGCAAATATTTCCTCCCATTGAACAGGTTGCCTTTTCATTTTGTTGATGGTGAGGGAGCCATTTCTTCTTGAATCTGATTTCTCCCGTAAAGCTTTACTAAAACTCTTTTTCAGTAATGACTACGGGAACCTTCTTGATGTTGTCTGCACTGCTAACCCTTGTGTTGATCACATGAGCCTGGATTTTTTTCACCTAGGCTCAGAGGACTCCTTTCACTACCCGTTCACTGCTTAGCCGATTGAAGGACAGGGGCCCAGGTACTCTGGGAAGAGAAGGAAGCGGGTGGGTGTATTTGTGTCCTGTGGCCACTGTAACAGATTACCACAAATTGGCTGGCTTAACACAACACAGATTCATCATCTCACAGGTCTGGATGCCCGAAGTCCAAAATCACTATCAGTGGACTGAAATCAAGGCCTCAGCAGGGCTGAGCAGGCTGAGCAGCCCTCCAAGGGCTCTGCGGGAGCATCCTTCCTTCGCCTCTTGCAGCCTCCGGTGGCCCCTAGTGTCCCTTGGTTTGTGGCCATGTGGCTCTGTTTCTGCCTCTGTCTTCACGTGGTCTTCTGTGTATGTGTCAAATCTCTCCCTGTCTCCTATGAGGACATTAGTGATGGAAGGCAAGGGCAGGCTGAAGGTGGATCCCCAGTCCACTCCCTGGAAACACAACCCCCAGCGGCTAATGTCTCATGTGTCTGTTTCTTTCTCCAAGGGCCCAGAAAGGGAGATGGATGCCATACAGGCCAAGGAGGAAGTGAAGAAGGCCCGTGAGGAAGATGAGGAGGAGCTGCTGATGGGCAAGTTTGGTGGGCACGACAAAGGTTTCCAGAGATTTCACAGGAGGGACGAATTCTAGTCATTCCCACCCCAGATAAAGATGATGGGTAAAACCTTGCTTCTACTTTAATCTACATTTAAAAGTGCAAACATCAACATATGTGGTAATCTGTCCAATTTTCTTTGAAAATGTTCCTATGCTTCTCAGTGGGGTCGGCCTGGTTTTCCCCGGGGCCCCCTCCCCGCTGCGCACAGAGATTTCTCTCCACAAATCTGAGTGCTAGAAGCTACAGGCCAGTGACAGTCTGGCCCAAATCACGATGCTCTTCTCTTAGCCCCCAAAATGTTTTACAAATAAAAGTTGGTAGGGGCACCCGAGTGGCTTAGTCAGTTGGGCGGCCGACTACAGCTCAGGTCATGATCTCGCAGTGTGTGAGTTTGAGCCCCACATCGGGCTCTGTGCTGACAGCTTGGAGCCTGGAGCCTGCTTTGGATTCTGTGTCTCCCTCTCTCTCTGCCCCTTCCCTGTTTCCTCTCTGTCTCTCTCTCTCAAAAAGAATAAACATTAAAAAAAAAAGTTGGTAAAACTGATTTTGAAAAAGGAGAACTGATGCCCTTTTTTTCTTCAGGCTCTAAATTACCAATAGCATATGCTAACCTTTTCCAATACAAAATCTTTTTTTTTTTAATTTATTTTTGAGAGAGAGAGACAGAGAATGCGAGTGGGGGAGGGGCAGACACAGAATCTGAAACAGGCTCCAGGCTCTGAGCTGTCAGCACAGAGTTCGAGCCCCTGACACGGGGCTTGAACTCATGAACCGTGAGATCATGACCTGAGCTGAAGTGAGATGCCCAACCCACTGAGCCACCCAGGTGCCCGTCACCGCCCCCCCCCCCCCCCGCCCCCAATATGAAATCTTGATACACCATCATTAGCGTGGAAGCATTTTGCAGGCTATTCTGGAGAACCCGGGTCTTGTTCACACACTTCTGATGTGCTGTAAAGATGCTCCTGCTTCTTTTCCGTCACTCTGTGACCCACTGCTGTGGCCTTTTATTCTCTGTAGGACAGAGGAATGAAATTCATTTTCTCAAGTGAAAATAATAATTACTTCCCAGTTCAATTTTTTCCCTTTAATCAAATAATTTGCTTTCTAATATTTTCTCTTTTAAAAACATTTTTTGATGTTTATTTTTGAGAGAGAGACAGAGACAGAGACAGAGTGCGAGCAGAGGAGGGGCAGAGAGAGAGGGAGACACAGAATCCCAAACAGGTTCCAGGCTCCGAGCGCTCAGCAGAGAGCCCAACGCGGGGCTCGAACTCACAAACTGGGAGATCGTGACCTAATCTGAAGTCGGACACTTAACCAGCTGAGCAACCCAGGTGCACCTTTAATATTTTAATTAGAAAACTAAAGAAAAAAATTTTTAAGTAGACTCCACACCCAATATGGGGCTTGAACTCACAACTCCAAGATCAAGAGCCAAATGCTCTAATAACTGAGCCAGCCAGGCGCCCCAAATAACTTGCTTTTTTAAAGTCCTACATAAGCAGTCTTCTGATTTGAAGACACCCGTTTTTCACACAGAAACTTGTGTTGGAAGTAATAAAATTTAGGACATCAGGAATTTGGAATCCGGCGATATTACAAATAAGCTGCATACATTAGAAACTATATGTGGCATATTGCTGGGTGATTAATGTGAAAAGTCTGCCGAGGAAGTGAAATTCCGGCAAGTTCCATTCTCACTTTGGTTGAAGTTGGCGGACCTTCAGATGTGGACTTTTGGGCTGATGGCTGACAGTTTATTGGGGTTGGTTATCAGTCTCAGAAACGAAAGACACTTGCTGGAAGTGCAGGGATGGGATTCAACTGTCTACCTCTTTAATCTCTGAACGGGTAAGAAGTTACTGAGGAAGAGAGAATATGCTGTAAGCAGTTGTATGAAGACGGGCCAGACCAGGTCAGACCCCGCAGAGCTCATCTTTTGGAGCAGTGCCAACCTAGAGAACTTTCTGTGAAGATGTTGCCCATTTGCACTGGCCAATACAGTGGCCACTGGCCACGCCTGAGCCCTTGAAATGTGACTGGTGAGACTGAGGAATAAATTTTAGAACAGATTAATAAACATTGGTTTTAGAGTAATTTTGGGTTCACGGCAAAACTGAGCACAAAGTACAAAGAGTTCCCACGTACCCCCACTCCTACACCCACACATCTCCACCGCCATCAATATCCCACAACACAGCGGGACGTTTGTCACCACGGCTGAACCTGACACATCGTGATCTCCCAGAATCCATAGTTTACAGTAAGATTCACTCTTGGTGTTGTACATTCTATGGAGGGATGCATTTTCAATCTTATTTGATTAATTAAATTAAGTTAATTTGAATTTAGTCAGCCAACCTGATGGGTGGCCGCCATGTTGGACAGTGCAGCTCTGTCCAGCGAGAGAGGCCCAGGAGTGGGGATCACTGCCCAGTGTGGTGGTTACAGGAGTAAGAGGGAATCCCCGGCCGCTGGCCGGGTGGGACTCACACCACCAAGCCTCTGTGTCCAGGCAAGAGGATGCAGGAGAGTCTCTGTTGTCCTGGTCTCTATAGGCTCTGACACCAAGGCTGGAAGCCTGCATATGCCATTTCACGGACACCCGTGCCCATTGGTTTCCTGTCATGTTCCGTCAGAAAGAAGTGGGAAGGCAGGTGGAGAGGAGAAGCCATTTTTTTTCAGGCTTCTGCGGGCATCTCAGCATGGTAAGAACAAAGCAGTGGCTTTAATGATGGGCAGAAGCAACAGTGGCTGGGGACTGCGGGCTTCCGGGTTCCTGCTCAGGGTCCAGTGATTTTGGGTTTTGGGCCACACCTTTTTCCCTTTTGACCTTTAGTCTTAGAAGCGCTTGAAGCTCCCTACAGTTACTAATCGATAGGCGACCTTATATGCCTGTTCTGTTTTTCGCATACTTTTGTACTCATTCTCCCGTATGAAACATCCTTTGTGGGAAATACCTAAGATGACTTTTCCTGGGGTGCCTCGGCGGCTCAATCAGTTAAGTGTCTGACTCTTGGTTTCGGCTTCTGTCACGATCTCATTGTTCGTGGGGTCAAGTCCTGCGTTGGGCTCCACGCTGTCAACATGAAGCCTCCTTGGGATTCTTTCTTCTCCTCTCTCCGCCCCTCCCCTGGGTGCACTCTCTCTCTTGCTCTCTCAAAATAAATAAATAAACTTAAAAAATATTTAAAAAAATAAAATGACTTTTCCTTATGGAACACAGACTAATAAAGCACTCAAGACAGCTAAAAGCCTTGATCACCGCACCTAGACCACCACTACGCTTTCCAGCTGACCCACTCCCTTCCGTCCATCTATGCTCGGTACATTTTGCCTGCTGCATCCAGAGCCACCACTCTAGAACACAAATCTGATCATGTTTAGATCCCTCTTGTGGCTTCCCATTGTTTTTTGGGGGGAATGGGACAGAGGGAAAGGGAGAGAGTGAGAATCCTTTTTTTTTTTTTTTTTAAACATACTCATTTTAGAGAGACAGAGTGAGAGCAGGGGAGGGGCAGAGGGAGAGGGAGACCCAGAATCCGAAGCAGGCTCCAGGCTCTGAGCTGTCAGCACAGAGCCCAATGTGGGGCTCAAACTCACGAGCCGTGAGATCATGACCTGAGCTGAAGTCGGACGCTTAACCAACTGAGCCACCCAGGCGCCCCAGGAGAGAGAGTCCTAAGTAGGCTCCACGCTCAGCACAGAGCCTGACATGGGGCTCGATCCCACCACCTGGGATCATAGGATCAGTCAGATGCTCAACCAACTGAGCCACCCAGGTGCCCCTTCCCATTGATCTTTATACAGGGGATGGAGAAGTGTAGGAGCATGATGAGACTGAAAACTTAGAGCAGACAGCAAAACACTCTCAAGATGAGACCAGATGACACATGGTCTCATATCATTGCTCTTTACTCAGGGGTGTCTCATAAGATCAGCAGGAGCTTGTGAGACTCCCAAATGGAAGAGGGAGACAGGAAGCTGTGCCCCACCCCTGAGATCACATGGCCTTCTAGCTTGCCTGCCTGAGAAACAGGGCCTGATCAGACTCACTGTGCCACCATCACAGGAGGAGGGCAGGTAAGGGGGTGCCCACCTGCCCTGAAGAGACCTTGCGGTCAGCTGCCCAGGATTCCTTCTTCATCTTGTTAGTGGAATCCTTACTCATCCTGTTAGTGGAATCTGGCCACAGAGGAGTGTGTGTCCCTCGCGAATGGAAGACAAAACGTCTGAGAAATAAATGCCCTCTCCAGTACCGGTTCTCCAGCAAACGTCCGGTGCCTGCTCTGTGCCAGGCACAGTGTGAGACATGGAGGTGGAACGACAGCAAACATATATTACCACTCCCACTTTTCAGAAGGGGGGACTAGGGGCTCCGAGAAAGTAGTTAAGTGACTTGCTAAGGTGATTTGCCTCCTGCTAGAAATGGGAGCTGGGAAATCATCACACACACACACAGACACACACCCTCCCACCCACCCACCCCCACACACATACACCCTATCCTGGGAACAGCGAGTGTAGTTGGGCACGGCGAGGTTTCTGACACTCCGCGAGGTGCGTAACAACCTTCCCATAAGGATTTGCCAGGCGCACGGAAAAGGGAACGGCACCTGAAAGAATGACAGCATGTCAGACTTACGCAGCGGACGGAGGGGTAACGGGGCAAATAGGCTGGGTTCACACGGTGGGACCCGCGCGCCTAACCGGCCCCGCCCCCTCCCGGCCTGGGCTAGGTGTGCGCGGCCCCGCCCCCGCCCCTTCGGTTTCGGTTGCGCGTGCGCAGCCCTGCCTCGGTCCCGCCCCTTCCCGGACTCAGCAGCGCGCGCGCCGCCCCTCGCACCAGTGCGCACGCGCGGCCCCGCCCCCGTCTCCCCGGCGCTCGGAGCCCGAGTCCGCGGGAAGATGGCGGCCCCGCTCATCCCGCTCTCCCAGCAGGTATGGGCCAGCGGGCGGGGGTGCAGCGCCGGGGCGTAAGGCGCGAGGCGGGCGCCCCGGGGAGACCGATGCGCGGGGAGGCCCACCCGGGCGGCGGCGGCTCGTGCTGACGGGCCCGCGCGGAGGGAGGGCGAGTGGGCGGGCGGTCCTGAAGGTGACAGGCCGGCCCGGCCCGCGGCCTCCCGCGCCCTGGAGACCCTCTGCGGGCGGCGTCCAGGCGGGGCTGCTGCATGTATCTGCATGGTTCGGGGCCCGGGCCCGGCTACGAGTCTGGCCTTTGCCGCAGCTCCCAGGCCGGGCGATGCACGGTGGCACTGGGCTCTCACTCTGGGAGGTGGGCGAGGGGAGCGAGCCTTTCTGCCGGTGCGACAGCCCCGCGAGTCTTTGTTTTCTGCCGGGTCCCAGCGCCGGCGAGGACGGTGTCCCCGCCGGGGTGGAGGGCAGAGCCCTGCCAGAGCCAGGACCCTCCAGCAGTGCGATCCCGGACTCATCCCTCCCTTGGGAGCTGTTTCTGCCACCCTTGAATTGAGAGAGAGGAGCTCGCACGTCTCCTTTCTGCGTCTTCAAATCTGCCTGATGGTCTGTCTTACTAAGGGGCAGTAACAGCGGCGCGACATATAACGTGCAAAAAAGAGCCTTGCGCAGGCAGCTTTGCTTTCTGGGAAGGATGTTCATTCATTTATTTGTCTGTCAAATGTGCGTTGGGCCAGGTGCTGGGAGTGCAGCAGTCACCCAGACAGACAAGGTCGCTGCTCTCCTGGAGGTGACACTCTTATGGGAACTAGAAACTACCTGTGTCCTGCTAACGACAGCTGCCTTTATTTACTGAATACTTGTGTTGTACCAAGCGCCATGTTATAAGCACTTTGAACTATCTAGCACGGAGTTGGAATTAAGAGTGAAGACACGGGGTCATGTCATCTTGCTGTTTAGTTCTTGGCTCTGTCATTTATTTCCTTTGAGTGTGCTTGGGTGAAGTGCTTAGAACTCATCTGGAAAATGGAAATATAAAACATATAGGGATGATGTGAAGATTAAGCATGTAAAACGCTTAGTAAACAGTGCCTGGCACATCAAAGCACTCCGTGAAACTATAATTATTACCATCATTTAATTCTCTGGCAGATTGGGACATACGGGAATGTAGACCACAGCAGTAAGAATGCCGAACCTTAAGAGAGCTGATAGGTAGGTTGACATGACTGGCCAGCTTTTCCAAGGAGAGAGACATACCTGCTAAATCTTACAAGAACTAGCCAATTTGTAATGCCGTCACGAAATTAAAAGTGTTAAAGGCCAGTGGTTATTAATTAATACATTCTTATAACAGGTATGAAAGTGCTATGTAAATTAGGTGCTCTACGGATAGGGGGTATTATTATTAATAGCCACTCGCTATAGTTTAGGATATGTGCATTGGGTGAAACTCACTTAGGCTCACTTAATGAGAACGTGCTCCCATTTTTTGGGGGAGGGGAAGAATCTTTTTGAAACTTCCTTTGACTTCCTGTCAAATTTTGACAGCCCTAATTTGAACTTTGATGACAACAGTGGCTAATGTCTATTGAGTGCGTTGGAGTTTAAGTGCTTTCTAACATGTTGGCACTTATCCCCACAACAAGGAGAAGGAAATTCTCATTTTACTGATGCAGAATTAGGTTCAGAGGAAGGCCACTGTGAGTTAAGGAATGGAAACATGATTTGGGTCCTGTGATTCATGTGCTTAGCACCCTTTGGGATAAATTCCCAGTTCTTTCTCAGGAAGCCTCGCTGGTCTGGTGCCTGCCAGCCCTCTCCCGCCTCCTGCTTTCCCTGGTCCCCACCCTGCAGCCATACTTGCTGCTTTTCTGCTCCTCCCACAGTCCCAGCTTTCTCTGTCCTCAGGGTGTCTCACTAGTTGTTCCTTCTTCCAGAAGTGCTCTTCCCTGTCTCTTCCCTTGGCGCTTTTGGTTCCTGGGTCCTTTCCCTCCTTCGGGCGGTAGCTCAGATGTCATTCTTCCCAGAGGCCTTTGCTGATCGCTTGTCATAAGTAGAGCCCCTTCCATCCCACCAGAAATGTGTTTTTTCCACACACCCCTCGGCACCAATCAATGGTTTACACCCAGGCACCCAGGGAGAGCAGGTACAGGCCTCTTGATCCTGTGACCAGCCCCCAGGAGGTGTCAGGTAAACTCTTGAAGCACCCATGACTTATACATGCCAGCGCCATTTCCAGGTGGCTTTTCTCTGTATGTGGGATGGGGACAGGGGTGGGAGTTGCAAGAGACTGACAGCCAGGAGCCCATGACATGTTTAGGTCACAGACTTCTGTGCTTTTTCCTGTTCCTTTACACGTTTGTTGAACAAAGGCGTGACCAGGCTTTCTTCCTTCAGGTAGTTATCTGACATTTCTCTACACCTGTTCTTTTTTGTTGTTGTTAAGTTTATTTATTTATTTTGAGGCAGATTGAGCACCAGCTGGGGAGGGGCAGAGAGAGAGAGAGAGAGGGAGAGAGAGAGAACCCCAAGCAGGCTCTACGCTGTTGATGCAAAGCCCGGCACGGGGCTGGAACTCATGAACCGTGAGATCATGACCTGAGCCGAAATCAAGAGTTGGACGCTTAACCGACTGATCCACCCAGGCGCCCCTCTTTATACCTGTTCTTATGGGAAGCTCTGCACTAGGTGTTCCTGTCGGCCAAGGTGTGAGGCTTAGCCCGTCCAGCCGCTTTCAGTCTAGCTGAGGGATCACACAGGTTCACAGATAATTCGCGGAGATGTGTGGATAGGATTCCAGGATAATTTCTGGTTGGGGGCATTCAGGGAGCCGCCTGGAGCGCGAGGCTGTGCTCTGGTTGGACTGAGGTGTAGAGCACACTTGGAACATTCTTGGAACACGGAACTTGGAACATGGATGGCCAGGTGAAGGTGAGTAAAGCAGCTGCTCGCAGGGTTGCAGAGGGGAGAGGGGCTGTGTGTTTCCCCTCTGTCGCCAGCACTTTTGCTATAGGCATCTTTCCTGGTCTGCTCCACAGTCCCCGGTATCTGTGACACCTCTTTCCCTGTGCAGTTTCTGATGACCCTGAATACGAATCTTGCTCTTGTGAAGGAAGAGTCAGGGTGGATTTCTCCCTCCGTTGGCGGCTCAGTGATTTCCGTTTCTCCCTGCCTCTGAGCAAGCTCCCCTTTGCCTCTCCTAGCCTGGAAGTGCACCTGTGTCCCTCCCCCCTTTGTACCGTGTGATCTCGTAAGTGGCTGGTCACCATGCCATCCTTCACCCTGGCGGCCTGTCACTGGTTGCCCTTGAGCCTCACAGCACCGCGTCCTCTCTGTCTGCCCCCATCTTAGGGTCTCCCCGCAGAGCGTGCGCTTCCCCCACCAAGACCCTGCTGGAGTCCGGCCTCCTGTTTCTCCCTTGCCAGCCACCTCTGGAATTGGCCACTTCCTTACCACATCCACAAGTTCACAGGCTGCGACTGCCCCCCTTCCTACTCAGCCTCTGCCTCCGAGTTCATTCCGCACAACCACCCCCTGCTCCAGAAGCTTCCAGCTACTCACGTCTCCCTCCCCTCAGTATGTCCAGCTCGGCCGCCCCTGTGCTGCTCCGCCTGACCTTGCCAGCTTGCTCTCCCGCACTCGCACCACTCCACTTAGACCCTTGCTGTTCGAAGCGCTCCCCCACACCCTCCATGGCTCTGTTGCCCCCACCTCATGCTGTGGCCTCCTGCTGCGTCCTGCCCCACCTCCCGCCCACGGGAGGCCACTCCCAGAGGCCTTCCTGGAGGTGTCTTCCATCAGTCCCACCAGAACGTCATTGTACCTCCTGTACCTTCTGTGGGTCCCTTGTGTGGCCCTCGACCTAGGAAGCATGCGGGAAGCGTTGGGCTCACTGATGAAGAGAGTGTCCTGGGCCCAAGGGGGTGCTCCCACCAATGCCACTGGGGTCCTCCTCCGCCAGGTACTTCCTGTGCCCACGCCCTTGAGACACATCATCTTTTTAATGGGTGCCATGTTCTGGAAGGTTTTTGTTCCCATTTCACAAACTGAGACCCACAGAGATTTAAGTAACTTGCCAAAGTCCCATAGTTGGTGGGTTGACCCCACATCCGCCTGCCTGCAGAGCCCCGCTCTTTCCCCTCTTCCAGGCGGCCCGCTGGGCTCCTCGCCCAGAGCAACACCCGGTGAACGTGTCTGCAGTGAATGCCAAGTGCTTGGGACACTTGGTTGTCCTTTCGTCCCTTGTTTTTTTTCCTCTAAAATAACTGCCAGTCTCTCTGTCTTACTAGAATGCTAATGGTGATGGGGTATAAATTGGTGGGGACAGAGCCAGGGTTTAGAGTAAAGATTGGCCCTGCCCCGTAAGATCCAGAATTCCCCGGCTGGCTCTTTGTCGTATTGACCTGCATTGGCCTGGTTTTTGTGGACTGAGTAGCTCCCAGTCGAACAAGAACACACAAGTTTTGCTCCCTCTGCCCCAATTTTGCACTTTAAAGCAACTTTCCCACATCTGGCTCTTTACCCGATCAGCTGATCCCGGAAGTGGACTGTCTTCGATCAGATGGTACCCAAGCGCCGAGCGTCCACTCTCTGATGCCTCAGGCCACTTGCCGTTATTGAGCCGACGGACGAACACAGCCCCCCCCCCCCCCGACCCCGCCCCGAAGGAGGCAGCCCGTCAGCCACTCTGGGGGTGCCCTCGGGTTCTCCCCTCCCAGACTTCACCTGAGCAGCCAGCATCCACTCGGAAAGCTCTTCCACATTCTTCCTCAAAGACACTTCTCCCACCCCGTTACCCCATGAGGTCCCTTCAGGGGGTGTGTGTTTTCAGTGTCATGGTCCCCAGATGTTCTCTCAGAGCCCTCGGTCGTGCGGTATTTTCCGTATCTCACTTTGTCCGTGCGCAAACTGGGCCTACCTCTAAGTATCTGCCTCCTGACAGCGGAGTATCAGCACCTCGCGGGGTGATGGGTGTGCCGTCAGAAAGCGCCTCTCGTTTGTGGATCGCGCTGTTCATTCGGCAGATGTGTATCAGGCTTCTTCTCTTTGCTGGGCACCTCCTGGCCAGTGGGATGTAGCAGTGAACCTGAAGACAGCTCTGTCCCCTGGAGCCGAGGTTCTAAGGACGGCGGGGGGGTGGGGGGGGTGGGTGCAGACAGCAGGAAAGGAGCTAGTATGTAGTCTGTCCCAGGGCCGTGTGGTCCGCGCTGTGAGGGCTGTGAAACCGAGTTTACGATCCCACAGGTGAGGTGGGGAGGCCTCACTGCACAGGCGCCAAGGACTGAGCAAAAAAGGCATTTGGATTGCTCACCTCCCCCTCCCAAGTCACCATGGTCCGTCTTATCCTCCCTCTATGAAGAGGTAAATGGGAGCCCAGAGGCAGAGGTCACTTGTGAGAAGTCACACCCCACAAGCTCGTGCTGATAGAGCTCGTCTGACACAGATCTGGGGCTCTGTGCGGCACTCCAGTTTCTTTTTATTTATTTCTTCACTGCCAAGCATTCAACAGTGTGAGAGGTCATTTGGTTTTAAACAACGACCGTGCTCCCTGGGTGCTAGGCACTGTATCTGCTAGATGCTGTAGAGTCTGATGGAGAGAAGATCACGTGTTTAAATTTTTATTTTATTGTTTTGATCTCCTCTCCCTGGAAAGTCATGGGGGAAACGGAAAAGCTGCCTTTTCGTCTTTACAGAGGGTCAGCAGGTCGGTTTCCCTGCTGGCGTGGGTGTTCGGTGCCTCAAGGCGGAAGGCAGAAATGAGGGCGCCATGTCCGGCCCACGAGGAGGGTCCGCGTGGTCTGGGCCACAGTGGAGGCAGAGGCCACGGGTGGTCTGAGCTGGATGAGGGGCGGACGACTTGCTTCCACTTGGGTGTGTTGGAGACGGCTGCATGGAGGAGGAAGAGCGCCGAGGTTGGGCCGTGGGGACATTGGGAAGGAAGGGAAGGATGCTTTTTCAGACAGCGGCAGAGCAGAATGAACAGAAACCGAGGGATTGGAATCCCGGCTCAAAAGGGCCGAATGTGAGGCCGGGGCTGGGCACTTTGGGCTCCGCATCCCTCTTTTAGTTAGGGTGACTTGGGGATTAAAGGGAGAAGGTGGCTTGGTAAATGGGACATGGTCTGTGCCTGGCCTACAGATTGGCCCGAGACAAAAGGGACTGACAGGGTGTCTGCTTGCCTAGAGTGGCCGACGAGGGGGGTGGGGTAGAGTGGAGACCTGCCTGCTGTGTGGCCCAGAGGGCCGCTCCTGCTTAGAATGCTCTGCCCACTCTAGTGGTAGGGCCAGCCCTTAATGTCCCAAGCTGCTGGAGGGAGGGAGAGGTTACAGATGACCACAAACAGCCATCTCCTTGCACTTCCGCCTGGCTCTGCCTACTGGAGGGGTGGGGGTGGGGCGGAACTGTTGCACTCCTAATGGCAGAATTGATTTACTGATTACGTTCAGACTGGCTGATAAAAAGTCAGTTCTCCTTTTGTAGACACTGGCTGAAAGCAGGGAAGGGTGGTGCCAGGAAGCCTGGCTGTCCCTCTCTGCAGACTGGAGGCCGGCTTCTGCCCCTCCAGCGCGCTGCTCACCTGCATCCCATGGTTCCCAGTTCTGCTCTCCTCCCTGTTTGCTGTGCCCTGTGGCCCCTTGGCATTCTTTTCCAGTTGCTTGTTCAGGCGACATTCTGTCTTGCCTCAGGGCCTTTGCACATGCTATTTATTGTTCCTTTCTGGGATTTTCTTCCACCTGTTATCTCTGCGTTAACTTCTGCTCCTCTTCATACCTCAGCTGGCACGTCACTTCCTCAGGTAAAGCATTCCCTGACAGATTGGCCCAGCTTCTCTGTTTCTGCCTGTGGGGATGCTTTGTACTTTTCCACATACCAGTTTGTAATTTCCTGTTGCTGGGATTATTTGATGGATGGTCAGTCTCCCCCACCACCTAGACTACACTCAAAAAGGCCTGTTCTAATTTGTCCTAGTTCCCCAGGTGCTCAGTAATCCTGTTGAGCAAATGGCAGAATGGTAGGGCAGGTCCACGGTGTGTGAGGTAGTGAGGAGCTGTGGCACGTTCTTGAGGAGTGAAGTGAGATGTTTAGATCTGACCGCTTGTGTAGAGAATGCACAGAGCTGGGCACTAGCTCAGAGATGCTTGTTGTGATATGGGCACGAGGTGATAAAGAGCAACCTAGGGCGCCTGGGTGGCTCAGTCGGTTAAGCATCCAACTTCCGCTCAGGTCATGATCTCACGGTTCGTGAGTTCGAGCCCGGTGTCCGGCTCTGAGCGCGAGCTGACAGCTCAGAGCCTGGAGCCTGCTTTGGATTCCGTGTCTCTCTCTCTCTGCCCCTTGCCTGCTCATGCTCTGTGTCTCACAAATAAATAAATGTTTAAAAAAAAAAAAAAAGAGCAACCTGGCACGAGGTTGTTTCTGGAAGAGGAGAGGGGTTGGTGATTGGAGGACTGTGTGGGATGGTTATTTGGGCAGAGGGGCCTTCTAAGTGGGGGGAGGAGGCAGAAGAAAGGGGCAGGTGTGGTGTGTGCAGCCAGCAGGGCCAGACCAGCTTTGCTGGGCAGTGCCAGGTGGGTGGCTGGGTCACCTTGCAGCAGGCCCTTCAGGCCTGGTGGGACCCCACGTTTAGGTGCAGTTGAGAAGCAGCCTACTTTCTGAGCATCCACCCTGTGCTGGTATGAGAGCAAGAAGAATAAAACAGCCCCCACCCTTTAGATAGCTCAGCTGGAGCCGGGCTCCCAGGCACACAGATAAGTAGGACCCCCTGTGGCAGACTCCTTCGTGGAGGTCAGGTGGCAGCCTGCATGGGTGGAATGAGTTGCCCTAGAGGATTGGAAATAAGGACAGGAGGAAGAGGGGGCCTGGGTCTTCCTTCCTCCTTTCCCTCTTCTGTCCCGGCAGGACTGGAGGCAGTAGGGTACAGCCTTTCAGACTGGCTGCTCACCGCCCCTCCCCCTCCCCCCTCCCCCCGCCCCGCCCCGCTCCGGTCCCGACCCGGTCAGAGTCCCCTTCCCCGACTCTGGAAACCCAGGTGTCGGGGAGAGATCTGGGGTGCAGGTATTGCGCAGAAGTAAGGGAGTGTGTTTGGACACCCACTTTGTGCCCACTCACCACTGACTCCTCATTAGGGAAGTGTCATTGGCACTGTCCCTGCAGCTCCTTTCTGAACAAGGAAACTGAGAAGGACAGAGGGAAAATGACTGGTTTCAGGCCTCTCAGGGAGGTGGGGTGCTCGGATCAGACCGCAGCTCCAAAGCTGGTGTTCGCTCCCATGGACACCACACCGGGGGGCTCCTGGGAGGGCAGGAGCAGCTGTGTCCCTGCTGTGCCCCAAGCCCCTGCAGCAGGCAGGTGATCACCATCTGTTGATGGATGCCACACGCTCCGAATAGCAACCAGGAGCAGCGTCTGTAGCCGCCCTTGATGGTAGTTGATTAGTGGAAATGTTTTCTGTGTCTTGGGTGGAGAAGCAGGCACCTTCTGCCCTGGGGATGGGAGTCAGGGAAGCCTTGGGAGACCAGCATCCTGATGGCCAGGCCCCCACACGTTCGCAGGACTCCCGGTGTCTCTTCACTTCCGCTATGAGAGGGTATGGGAGGGGGTTCTCTGATTTACTAGTGACAGTGACAGGCATGCCTGTTGATCCATAGAAACTTGGCTTTTCTAATCCACAAAGGTTGTTTTCAGTTTATATACTCAGTGGGAAAAGGAAACGATCTTCTTTCAGACCACTTTTTTTTTTTTTTAACGTTTGTTTATTTTTGAGAGACAGAGATGGAGCACGAGCAGGGGAGGGGCAGATAGAGACACGCACACAGAATCTGAAGCAGGCTCAAGGCTCTGAGCTGTCAGCACAGAATCCGACGCGAGGCTTGAACCCATGAACCCATGATCATGACCTGAGCCAAAGTCAGACATTTAACTGACGCTCCCCAGGTACCCCCCCCAGGCTGTTTTTAAAGCGGAAAGAATGAACCGAAAGAACTGTTGATGGTGAGGCCCTCACATGGACACGCTTAAACCTGGACTGGAAGGCTCAGGGACTGGATTAGCCCTCTAAAATTCCCCACACCCTAGAAGCGGCAGTTTGTGGTTGGAGGTGCCAGAACCCGGTAGACTTAGGTGTGTGTTATTGAGAATGTTTCTCCCGTTGGGAGTTTTCTTTGATGAAGACTAGAACGGTCTCTGTGCCCGCAGGGCACCCCATATCCGTCGTGGGCGCTCTTTCCATGGTGAAGGGGGTTCCATAGGGACGAGCGGACACCCACGGCTGCTGAGTGGGTGCGAGCCAGTGCTGTTGTTCCTGTCGCCCACACGCCAGACCAGGGAATCGGCATTTTCTTTCAAGCCAAGCTCGTCGTCCCGTTGGCATTTGGCCTCTTGATTTAATTTTTTGTTGCCTTTGAGCCCCTTGAAAATACCCTTTGCTTCACAGCTACTAAGCACTTAACCCTCTGTGTGTGAAATTGCACGTTTTAAAAAAAATCATCAGTAAGGGGCACCTGGGTGGCTTAGTCGGTTGAGCGGCCGACTCCGGCTCAGGTCACGATCTCGCGGTCCGTGAGTTCGAGCCCCGCGTCGGGCTCTGTGCTGACAGCTCAGAGCCTGGAGCCTGTTTCGGATTCTGTGTCTCCCTCTCTCTGACCCTTCCCTGTTCATGCTCTGTCTCTCCCTGTCTCAAAAATAAATAAAACGTTAAAAAAAAAAAATCATCAGTAAGACTTAAGAACTAGTAAAAGACTGGGGTGTCCTAGATGTTGGGAGAGGCTCAGCCGACTAGTTGAGAGAGAAAACGAGTACGACGTGTGCTGCAGCGTAGCCAGCATTTGGTGAAATATTTTATCATTTTTTTGGCCAAGATCATTTGGTGTGGCATGCTGTAAGGACTGCGGATTTGATGCTTGTGGGACACGCCCTGCTTAGCAGCCTTGCCTGACTTCCCTTCCCACCCGCCGCCGATTCTCTGTAAAGAAAGCCTGCTCCTCTGACTCGGTGGCGGTAATAAGGGCGCTGATGGGTACAGTAGTGCCTCCCACTTGTGGAGTGCGCTTTGCCGTGATGCTGAAAGCGATCCTCTGGGCAGGCACTGTATCGTTCCCATTTTATGGAAGCGGAAACTGAGGCCCCGCTCTGCTGCTGAGCGGTGGAGCTGTGTCTCTACCCGAGCATCGCTCTCGCTGCACCCATCCCACCCTCTCCCTCCTGAGGCTCCATCTGTGAACAAACGATCTGTAAACAGACGTTTAAGGAAGGCCTGCTTACCCCGCCAGCATGGCAAGAGGTAGAATAAATGTGAGACCTCCACCTCCCCCCCACTTCACCGAATTGAAAATGTAGGAGGGAGGCCTTGACAAAAATTGGACGTTTAAGAAATGTCTCATTTGTAAGTTCGGGGCTTATGGGAGTGTGGGGGAGGGAGGGAGGGAGGGACTCATTTCATTTGGGGGGGACTTTGGGAGGCTTTTTAAAGCAGGGGGTCATTTGTGGGGCTGGGAGGTAACTGGCCTTCAGCAGGCTCGGCCCCCCTCCCCGCAGGCATAGGGAATGATCTGGGGGGAGACCAGGAGCGGGAGGCACACAGTAGTAGAGCTTCTGCCAGAGCAGGAAGGAAAGCCGGGATTGAGGGCTGTGTGCCCGCGGTTGTGTGCAAGGGCCTCTGAGTGAGTGTGTGTGTGAGCGTCCAGGTGGATGCGTGCGTGTGTGGGGGGGAGTAGTGCAGCTAGCTGGGGGGTGGGGGCAGGAGATGGCTGTGGGGCACCTCGAGAGCTCGGCAGAGGCTTGGAACCCTCTTTGCCAACTCACACTCTTTGCCAACCACAGAGGGTCTTTTCCGAGCTGAGGCGTGACCGTGTGTAATTCCTCTCCCTGCTCCTGCCAGCATGTTTTCTCTTCTGTGTTTGTTCCCTGATCAGACCGTGATGCTCCGCTCCTCCGTGGAATCTGTGGAATCTGGAGCCTGCTCGGTGCCTGGTGCCTAGAGGACCCCCAGGCTCCACAGAAGAGCAGTGGTGCCAGGAAGCTGATGATGCCATCCACAGAGTGGAGGGGAGGGGCATGGAGAGCTGCTGACCCCATCCGCCTTGGGGAGCCCTGAGTCCCGGGCAGTGGGCTCTCTTGGGGGATGGCCAAATATCGGGCCAGGGCTCAGAAGATGGCCCAGGGTGTCTGATCTAGGAAAGGAATTTCGGGAAGATTCAGGGCCCCTTGGGGAAAGCTGGGAGCCTTGTGGGAAGTGGGCATTCTCGAGGAAGGTGGTGGGTGCTCTGCTGTGTGGGGCCCTTACTGCTGAGCTGTCGCCCCTGTGAGTCTGTTCAGGGCCTGCTCCACCATACAGAGGAAGGAAGGACAGAACGGATGGGGGCTGTTCTCTGGGATGCTAGGAGGAGCCATATCCAGGGAGGGCTCTGGGGAGGCCGGGGCCACTTTTCATCTTAAACAGCACTTTGGGGAGAATGAGCTCGAATCTGCTCCCTGCTCCACCTTGGCTGCCCAGCAAGGTCCCGGGAGCTCTCATTGCCTGACCCTTTCCAGGGCCATCCACCTGCCCTCTGTGGCTGCACTCAGTCCTCCTACTGCTCCCCACACGCCCGTCCCCCGATCCCCTCAGGACCCTCCTCCCTTGGTGTCTTCCCGCCAGCGGTGCCTCCTTCTGTCTGTGTCACCGGTGTCCTTGGCCTGCTTGTTGCCTTGCATCCCCTCGGGCAGGCTCAGCTGGGGCAGGGCCGGTCTTCCTGCCCTCGCAGGTGCGTGTCTGGGCTGCCGAGTGCCCCTGCTGTCCCCGTCTTTTCCTCCCAGCCCTTAATGGCCCTCAGTGTGTGTTGTCGCGTGTAATGACATTCCCCTCCAGACTAGGAGCTCCACGAGGCATTCTGTAGAAATGGCAGAGGTTTCCACCTCGATGGCCCATAGGGACATCCCAGAGAAACGTGTGAAGGTGAATGGCTCATGTTGTCCGTGTTTGTGCGCCGTGAGTGGCTGCATTCCTTGGCCTCATCATCCTGGAGGCCTGCCCAAGTCTCTCCCTGGTTGCTTCCTGTGGGTGCTCCCCTGTCACCCACTCTGCGTAGCTAAGTACATATTCAGTTCACTGGCTCGTGTGCACATCTGCTCAGGTCGCCTTGGGGATCACGTTCCGGGCTTTTCAGCAAGGCGGGCACAGACCCTGTTACCTCACTGTGTCCACTCTTGTGGCTGGCTGAAACTGTGCTGAATGAGCCCAGGTCCCTGGCGGCCCCCTCTGTCCTAGAGCCCACCTTGCCCATCGCTGACCCCTCACTCAGGCTCCGGAGGCTTCGGCTGTGCATCCCGCCATCCCCTCATGTCCCATGGCACCTTGTGCTGCAGTCACAGGCTCACTTTGCCTGCGTGTCTCCCCATCTTGAGTCCTAGGGCTGTGTCTCACACCCTTTTGTGTGCTTGATTCCTCCTCATGGTGTGAACTTAACCTTTGGTTTGTTGATTGAGTGAATGAATGAATTTATAAGTCCAAGGGCAGACCACTCTTTCAGGAAGTCTTCTGGGAAAGGGGCGGTCAGTAGCTTGAGGTAGAACTGGGCTGAGGGAACATTTACGGGGATGGGATACATTTTTGCATGGGAGACGGTGGAAGGAGAGGACAAGGGAGAGCACAGAACTATAAACAGCCGGCACTGGAGGAGAGCTCACCCCAGGTCAGTCTCTGGTGGTGGGAATGCTTATCCTTATTTTCCAGATGAAGAAACTGAGGCACAGAGAGGCTGCTCACCTTCCCCAGGGTTGCACAGCACACTAGTGGTGGGGTAGGACTTGAGTCCGCATCTGTCTGGTGGCACTGTTGACCTCTGTGTGGGTCTGCTTCCCCTGGTGCTGGGAGTGCGGGGCCAAGAGGTGTGGGTGGAGACCTTTGGGACTCAGTGTAGGTCCTGCCTCCTGCCTAGGGTGGCATGTCTGGGCGGGAAGGTTGCCTAGGGTGACCTCGGTTTCTCTTTTACTTCCATTTCTGGTAGATGGGGCAAGAGCAGTGGGCTCCCGGCAGTGCTGAAGCGTTTACGCCTCGAGTCTCCAGGTAGTTCTGGCCCTGAACTCCCCCTGGCTGTCTTGGTCGCCTTGATGCTTCACTGTGTGTCCAAACTTTCAGGCATGGTTCTCTTGCTCTTTGGTTCTCCTTGTGGTTGGGGACTGCAGCCCTTACCCCCCGCTTCCCGTCCCCACCGCAGGCCTTGAGTTCCCAGCGGGCTGGGTGGAGGTGCCGTACCCCGTGCCGAATGGCAGGTACACGCCTTCAGCTTGTCTTTCTTTCGTCATGGCGGTCATTAGGGTCCCCAGGGAGAATCACGTAGCTTCAGACCCCTCTTTTCCTTGAATGTGTCTCTTTCCCTTTTCTGTCTTACTCACAAAAGCAGTGAAGCAGGGTGCACTGATGTAGAACGCTGGCAAACTCAGAGCCACAGGGGGCAACCACATCTCCTAGCCTGTGGCTTCCGTCCTGCCACATTCGGGTCCGTGTGCGTATATGATCGCTGTGCGCTTATAGCCGGGCCGTGACCGTGTGTGCTGGCTTGGACCCTCCCTTTGCAAATACCTGACGGTCATGGCCCACGCATAAGGGTTCTGCCCTTGCTGTTTTTACTGCTTTGTGGTGTATTCTCCTCACCTGTTTTCAACTTTGCTGTCACCTGCAGTGCTTGCCCTCAAGCAGGGTGAACTGATACGTCCGTCTTGCCTTTCCCCACCTCCTGCATAGTTAATCACTTCCCCAGGGTAGACCTCCCAAGGGGAGACCTTGCAGTAGTGGAAGGGTGTGTGTGTGTGTGTGTGTGTGTGTGTGTGTGTGTGTGTGTGTGTGAAAGAAGTGCTAGTTTTTACTTTTTGACAAAAGTATGACAGTGCTGGTGATAAAGCTACTCTTTGTTCATCATACTTAACACGTGAAGCAGCTTGTACCATTAGGATCCTTGCCAAAGCAGAAACATATCAAATGTCCGTCTTTCTGTAAAATTTTACACACGCTCGAAGTAGAGGGAAGAGTTTGATGAACTCCCATTTCTCACCACCCGTTTACAACAAATGTCATTTTTTCAAATCTCTCTGCACTTGTCTACCGTCCCTTGACCTCCTCTGCCATATACATTTTTATTTCTGAGGTTTTTATTTTAAATCTCAGAAATCACGTTTCAATATGCATCTCTAACAGTAAGGCCATTTGTCTTTACATGACCATGGTGCCCTATCAACACCATTTTATCTATTTATTTGTTTATTTGTTTATTCATTCATTCATTCATTCATTCATTTTTAAAGCTTATTTTGAGGGAGAGGGAGAGAGTGCATGCATGGATGAGTGGGGGAGGGGCAGAGAGAGAGAGGGAGAGAGAATCTCAAGCACACGGAGCCCGATGTGATCATGACCATGAGATCACGACCTGAGCCAAAATCAAGAGTTGGACGCTTAATTGACCGAGCCACCCAGGAGCCCCAACACCTTACACATTTAATTTTTCCTTAGTATTACCCGACTGATATGCAGTCCCTATTCAAATTTCCCTGATTGTCTAAAAAGGTGACCTTGTTATTTGGTTGTGAGGCCTCCTGTCTCTCTCACTGTCTTTTAAAAATTTATTTTGGGATAATTGTAGATTTACATGCAGTTTGGAAAAATAATGCAGGGTGGCCCTGTGTATCCTTCACTCAGTTTCCTGCAGTGGTAACATTTTGCAAATCTGTAGTACACTATCACAACCAAGACTTTGACATTGTTGGGGTCAGATGGAGATGGGCTCCATCCCGCACAAGGATCCCTCCTCTTGGTCCTTTTTAGCCACTCCCCTTACTTCCTTAACCCCTGGTAACCACTGGTCTGCTCATTTCCATAATTTCAGCATCTTAATAATGTTGTATAATGGAATCATGTAGCATGTAACCTTTGGAGATTGGCCTTTTTTACTTAGTATAATCCTCTGGAGAGACTTTTCCAGGTTGTTGTGTGTATCAGTAGTTCATTTGTTGGCATTTTTCATTGGCAGGTAGTATTCCATGGGGGGGAGGTCACAGTTCGTTTAACTCATTGAAGGATGTCTAGTGTATTTCCAGTTTGGAGCGATGATGAATAAAGCTGCACTGAACATTTGAGTACAGGGTGTTATGTGAGCCTAAGTCTTCATTTCTCTGGATGAATGCCCAGGACAGTTGCTGGGTCTCGTGACAGTTGCAGGTTTAATTCTTTCTAAGAAACTGCTAAACTCCAAATGTCCATTGACAGATGAATGGTAAAGAAGATGTGGTGTGTGTGTGTGTGTGTGTGTGTGTGTGTGTGTGTGTGTGTGTGTTAATACACACTCCATACATACAATGGAGTATTAACTCGGCAACCAGAAAGAATGAGGTCTTGCCATTTGCAACAACATGGATGGAACTAGGGGGTATTTGCTAAGCAAAATTAGAGAAAGACAAATATCATATGACTTCACTCATGAGGAATTTAAGATACAAAACAGATGAACAGAAGGGAAGGGAAGCAAAAATAATATAAAAACAGGGAGGGGGACAAAACATAAGAGACTCTTAAATATAGAGAACAAATGGAGGGTCGCTGGAGGGGTTGTGGGTGGGGGGTTGGGCTACATGGGCAAGGGGCATTAGGGAGGACACTTGTTGGGATGAGCACTCACTCGGTGTCACACAGGGGATGAATCACTGGATTCTACTCCTGAAATCATTACTGCACCATATGTCAAGTAAAGTAAAAAATATATTAATTAATTAAAAACAAAGAAACTGCTAAACTGTTTTCCAGAGTAGCTGTACCTTTTTACCATCCTACCGGCAACATGGAAGTGGTCCAGTTTCTCTGCGTGCTCACTGGGGTCACTGTTCTTTTGGCCATTCTGATAGGTGTGTGGTGGCATCTGCAAGTTGTTCTGATTTGCATTTTCTCTAATGACCAACATATGCTGACCATCTTTTTGTGGCCTCCTTGACATCTGTGCATTCTCTTGGTGAAATGTCTCGTGCCTGTGTTCTCATTTGATTGTTTGCTTTTTTGCTGCTGAATTTTGAGAGCTCTTTATATATGCTGGGTACTAATCCTTTGTCAGATCTGTGATTTGCAAATATTTCTGTGGCTTGGCTTATCCTCCTCTTCCCGGGTCTTTCACAGAGCAACCATTTTTAATTTTGATCAGGTCCAACTTTATCAATTTTTCCTTTATGAGTCAGGCTGTTGATATCAAGTCTAAGAACTCTTTGCACAGCCCTTGATCCTGAATATTTTCTCCTATGTTTTTGCCCAAAAGTGTTATAGTTTTCTGTTTAAGCCTGTGATCCATTTGGAGTTAATTTTTGTAGAAATCTAGTGTGAGATTCTGTTGAGGCTCCTTTTCTTTTCCTTTCTTTTTCTTTCCTTCTCTTTTCATTTTTTAAGTTTATTTTGAGAGAGGCAGAGACAGTGCGAGTAGGGGAGGGGCAGAGAGAGAGGGAGAGAGAGAGAGAATCCCAAGCAGGCTCTGTGGTGCCAGCACAGAGCCCGACACAGGGCTCGAACTCACAAAACCGTGAGATCATGACCTGAGGTGAAACCAAGAGTTGGACACTTAACCAACTGAGCCACCCAGGTGCCCCAAGGCTCTTTTTCTTCCATTGGATGTCCACTGGATGTCTGGTGGACATATGCACCATATGTGGAACAGGCCTCTTTCCTTTTCCTAAATGGCTCTGCACCTTTGTCAGGACTTGGTTGGGCACACCTGTGCCTCTTTCTTGGTTGGGCATACCTGTGTCTCTTTCTGGGCTCTGTGCTCTGTTCCCTGGCCCTGTGTGTCTACCCCTCCATCGCTGCCATGCCGCCTCCATTACTGCAGCCTCATAGTGAGTCTTGAAATCAGGTAGACTGGTTCCTCCCGCTTTCTTTTTCTTTTTCAGAATTGTTTAGCTATTTTGGTTCCCTTGCCTGTCTCCATACATTTTAGAATAATCTTCTTTTTATCTACCAGAAAATCTTGCTGGGGTTTGGTAGGAATCACGTTAAAACCTGCCTATCAGGGGTGTGTGGGGTGGCACTACCCTCCAGAAAAGCCACTTGGCCACCTTCCCACCGGCAGGGCCCAAGATGCTTGTTCCCTCTTTGCTAGCTCTGCCCAGCAACCTCTCTCTGACCCCGCCAAGCTGATAGCAGGCGCTGGCGCGTCACTCTCTTGTAATACCGAAATTGAACATTTCCCCCAACTTTGCCACATCTTTTCTTTCTGAGTCACCTTTGTCTTTGACTTTGCTCATTTTTAAATGAAGATGCCTTTTTCCTTGTGACTTATAAAAAGCTCTTTCTCACCTCAGTGTTCTCCTTCTGTCAGCAATGCTTACCTTAGCTGGGGTTTAGACTCCCCCCCCCCCCCCCCGCCCCGATGGTGCCGTTGGAGAGAACTGGTCGTTGCTGGGCAGTTAGGGATGCCCCAGTGTTTTCTGATGTTTTTTGAATGCTGCTGAGCTAAATCCCACTTTCCTCAGCTGCAGAATATGACTGTGCACATAGCCAAGATGATGGCTTTGTAAGCAGGGAGGGCAGCTAATGCCAAGTGGAAGACAGAAATGCAAGGATTATTAAGTGAGTACTGGGCTGCATTTTTGCATCGGCTTCTGGTTTTCCAAGTAGAAACTCAGAACGGGATGTCTCTTAGTGTTACATGCCTAATTCCTGCAAAACTTGGCAACTGGGTTGAGAAACACAACCATTTGCATTTCCCTGATGGTGAGTGACATTGAGCATCTTTTCATGTGCTTTGGCCATCTGGATGTCTTTAGGGAAACGTCTGTTCATGTTTTGCGCCCATTTTTAATTAGATTATTTGGGTTTTTTGTTTGTTTTTTTGTTTTTGGTGTTGAGTTGTATCAGTTCTTTTTATATTTTGGATACTAACCCTTTATTGGATATGCCATTTGCAAATATTTCCTCCCATTAGTAGGTTGTCTTTAGTTTTGTAGTTTGTTTCCTTTGCCATGCAGAGGACTTTTATTTCGACCTTGTCCCAAAGGTTTATTTTTGCTTTTGTTTCCCTTGCCTCAAGAGGCCTATCTAGAAGGATGTTGCTACGACTAGTGTTGGAGAGATTACTGCCTGTGTTCTCTCCCAGGATCTTTATGGTTTCATGTCTCACATTTAGGTCCTTAATCCATTTAGAGTTTATTTTTTGTGTATGGTGTAAGAAAGTGGTCTAATTTCATTCTTTTGCATGTTGCCGTTCAGTTTCCCCAGCACCTTCTGTGAAGATACTGTCTTTTTCCCATTGCATATTCTTTCCTGCTTTGTCAGAGATTAATTTCTGGGCTTTCTATTCTGTTTCCATTGATCTATCTAAGCAGTACCATACTGTTTTGATTAGTATAGTTCTGTAATATAACTTGAAGTCTAGAGTTATGACACCTCCATTCTTTTTTCAAGATTGCTTTGGCTATTCAGGGTCTTTTGTGGTTCCATAGAAATTTTAGGATTTTTTATTCTAGTTCTGTGAAAAGTGCTGTTGGTATTTTGATAGGGATTGCATTTAAATCTATAGATTGCTTTGGGTGGTATAGACGTTTTAACAATATTTGTTCTTCCAAAATAACTCATCATCAGGGAAATACAGATCAAAACCATAACAAGCTATCACCTCCCATCTGTCAGAATGGCTAAAATCAAAAACCCAAGAGACAATAAATGTTGGCAAAGATGTAGAGAAAGGGGGACCCTTGTGCACTATTGATGGGAATGCAAACTGATGCAGCCACTGTGGAAAACAGTATGGAAATTCCTCAAAAAATTTAAAATAGAACTATCCTACTGGGTGTCTATCCAAAGAGTACAAAAACACTAATTTGAAGGGATATATGCACCCTTATGTTTATTGAAGCATTATTTACAATAGCCAAACTATGGAAGGAGCGGCCCAAGTGTCCATTGATAGATGGATGGATAAAGAAGATGTGGCATATATTATTCAGCCATAAGAAAGAATGAAATCTTGCCATTTGCAATGATGTGGATGAAGCTAGAGTATATTTTGCTAAGTGAAATAAGTCAGCTAGAGAAAGACAAATACCATATGATCTCACTCATATGTGAAATTTAAGAAACAAAACAAATGAACAATGGAAAAAAAGAGACAAATCAAAAGAGATTTTAATTTTTTTAAAAATTATTTATTTTTTGGGGCGCCTGGGTGGCTCAGTCGGTTGAGTGGCCGACTTCAGCTCAGGTCATGATCTCGCGGTCCGTGAGTTCGAGCCCCGCGTCGGGCTCTGTGCTGACAGCTCAGAGCCTGGAGCCTGTTTCAGATTCTGTGTCTCCCTCTGTCTGACCCTGCCCCGTTCATGCTCTGTCTCTCTCTCTCTCAAAAATAAATAAACGTTAAAAAAATTTTTTTTTAATTATTTATTTTTAAACTTTTATTTATTTATTTTCAGAGAAAGAGAGTGTTCACACAAGTGAGGAGGGGCAGAGAGGGAGAGAGAGAATCTCAAGCAGGTTCCACACCGTCAGGGCAGAGCCCAGCATGGGGCTCGAACTCATGAACTGTGAGATTATGACCTGAACCAAAGTCAAGAGTTGGAGGCTTAACCGACTGAGCCACCCAGACGCCCAACCTTTTTTTTTTTTTTTTTTTTTTTTTTTTTTTTTTTTTTTTTTAAGAGAGAGAGTGCGAGCAGAGGAGAGAGGCAGAGGGAGAGAATCTTAAGCAGGCTCCATGCCCGGTGCGGAATTCAACATGGGGTTCCATCTCATGACCGTGACATCATGAGCTGAGCCGAAATCAAGAGTCAGACACTTAACAGACTGAGCCACCCAGGTGCCCCCCAAAAGACTCTTAACTATAGAGAATAAACAGTTGGTTACCAGAGGGGAGGTAGGTTGGGGGATGGGGGAAACAGGCGGTGGGGAGTAAAGAACACAGTTATCGTGGGGCGCTTGGGTGGCTCAGTCAGTTAAGCATCCCACTTCAGCTCAGGTCATGATCTTGCAGCTCATGAGCTCAAGCCCTGCGTTGGGCTCTGTGCTGACAACTCAGAGCCTAGAGCCTGCTTCCGATTCTGTGTCTCCTTCTCTCTCTGCCCCTCCTCTGCTCATGTTCTGTCTCGCTCAAAAAGAAATAAACATTAAAAAAAATTTAAAGAGTACAGTTATCTTGATGAGCACTGAGTAGTATATAGAACTGTTGAATCACTATATTGTACACCTGAAACTAACAAAACACGTGTGCTGACTACACTGGAACTTAAAAAAAGAAGATATATGACAGTAAAAAAAGAAAGAAAGAAAGAAGGAAAGAAAGAAGAGAGAAAGAAAAAAGAAAGGAAGAAAGAAAGAGAAAGAAAGACAGATAGATAGATACAGCCATTATGGGGTCTTGGCTTTCTTGGGGAAATCAATGACAGGCTGTGCTGGTTTTCAAGTCAGTTTATGTACTCGAGTTGAGTCTTGCAGTCTGACCTCTTCAGTGGAATAAAATGCACAGTCATATAATCATGAGTCTGCATTTTCCCAGGCTACCATGCTTGGGAGGCTGTGCTGTGCCCGAGTGCCCAGCTGCCTGGGCTATTTTTGCAGCGTGCAGAGTAGGTTAGGGCCACGTGACCTGGGTGTTCCTCCGGCTCTGTCACTCATTGGCTCTGTGACCCTGGGCAAGGTAACCTCAGTCTTAGCACCTGTACATTGGGTACCTGTGCTGTAGTGTGGTTGGAGGATTAAATGAGGTACTGGATGGAAAACAGTGAGTGCTTCATAAATGTGATCCCCTATTTGTTAGTGCAAGAAATTAAACCTTTTTTAAAAAGTTCCAAAACAGAGGCACCTGAGTGGTCAGTTGGCTAAGCATCTGACTCTTGATTTCGGCTCAGGTCATGGTCTCACGGTTTGTGAGTTCAAGCCCTGTGTCAGGCTCTATGCTGACAGTGCAGAGCCTGCTTGGGATTCTCTCTGTCTCTCTCTCTCTCTCTCTCTCTCTCTCTCTGTCTCTCTCTCTCCCTCTCTCTCTCTCTCTCCCCCCCTCCCCCCCCCTCTCCCTCCCTCCCTCTCTCTTTCCGTCCTTCCTCTGCTTGTGTGCTCTCTCTCTCTCTCAAAAATAAATTAAAAAAAAAGAAAACTTAAAAGTCCTAAAACAAAAACTAGTTTCCTTTAAAGAATGCCATTTTGAAATGAGCAAGGCTGGCGATTGTTTGCTTTGTTTTGCATGAGAGCACATCCTTTCCTGGAAGAGTGGGAATTCTCCTGGTTCCAGGCATAAGGATTTAGGAAGGGTCCTGCCTGTGGACAAAAGTGGGGATCCGAACTGGGTGAATTCAATCCTGGGAGGTTTAGGAGTGGCTGGAACCCCGATCTTCAGAAGATTTCCCCTCCAAAGTGGTTCTGCTGTGTCCTTCCTTCATCTCGAGCTCTGTTTCCCCAGCCTCAAAACTGCATGTGCTCACATGAACTGTGGTGTTTTAAAGCCCACCCCACAGAAGGGTGTGAACTCCTTGCTACGCTCCCCTCCCTGCCATCCCCGCTTGTAAAGTGCATCTAGGCTGGAGGAGAGAGCAAAGAGGCCACAGGAACTTTTCATGTTATCTCTGTGTATTTTAAGATACCACAAGCAACTGAAAGGTCAAAATCAAACTTTTGACTGAACCTCATCAATGATTCAGTCACTGTAAGTTGAAGCTGGCCCCTTAGCAGAGTGAGTTGGTGAAGGAGATTGCCGTCCCAGGCCGGCTCTGTCCTACTTCCATTTTCTAAGACCTCGCCCAGCTCTCCGCAGCCTCTTACACTGAAAGCCCCGTCCCCCCTTTCTGTGTGTGCCCCAGGCTTTGTCTGGGGTCAAACAAAAGCAAACAGTGCAGGTGTCCACTCTCAGCGCGCCCTGCCCCAGCAGCTGCAACACTCCCTCTGGGAGCCGCTGCCTGTGCCTCTGCTGGTTGTGACGCTGCGAGCAGGTTGTGACGGAGGTCTTGCCCAGGAGCTGGCCACAGAGACTGCCTGTCTTCGGGAGGTTCATGGTGTTGGCTAGCAGCAGGTGTCTTCGGTGGCGCATCGGGCAGCTTGCAGACCTGACTCCACCCGTCCCCGGGTTGAGGCAGTGTGGTGAGAGCAAGTACCAATTAGATCTGCTGGTTTCCCTTCTTTCTCCCCTTCGGCTTTTGCAGTAGCTGAAGTGTGAGTAATCAGATCAAAACCTCTAATTGCGGTCTTTGTCCCAGCTTCACTAAATCGACTTCCAAAGAGAGGAATAGTCGAGGCTTCTCCAGTGGTTTTTCTGTCACCTGTGGATCATGTGAGATTAAAACCTGGCCGTAGAATGCCTGGGGGATGAGCCCTTAGCACAGACGGTTGGAGCTTTGGGTCTGGTGCTGCAGAGGCTTTTCAGGGTCTTGTTTTTCTTGATTGTGGATCCAGTAGCACAGAAGCATTTGGGAAGTTTGAGGCAGTTGTTGACTCTGTATGCCCCCAATACCGTAACTTTTGTCCTGGAATTATAGCAGCTTGGAAACTTCTTTCTTGCCTGCCGCGAGATCTTAAAAAAAAAAAAAAAAAAAAATCCCACTGGCAACGCATTTCAGACTCTCTGATTATTGGTGGGAAGGGGATCTTTGCCATCAAGGTGGAGGTCCCTGGGGCCTGCGCATTCCCTTCCCGTGAACCACTGGCACAGGATGTGTTGTCAGGACCCGGCCACTGTCCCCTTGACAAACAGCCTGCCTGACTTTGCTTCCTCTGCCGGCCTTACCTCCTCTGAGGAGATGTGATGTGCTTTGGAAGGACGCCAGAGGTTTAAACCCAGGAGGTCACACGGGGTGTGATGGCGGGCACTACCGTCTAAGGCCCCTGGGAGCTGAGGGTGACAGACTCCCCCAGTGACAGTGTGGGGCAAGTGCACCAGGCAGGAGGAAGCAGCCAGCCGGGGAGCGACTGAGGCCATGTGCTTACCTCTTTTTTTTTTTTTTTTTTTTAATGTTTTTATTTATTTTTGATACAGAGAGAGACAGAGCATGAGCAGGGGAGGGGCAGAGAGAGAGGGAGACACAGAATCTGAAGCAGGCTCCAGGCTCCGAGCTGTCAGCACAGAGCCCGACGCAGGGCTCGAACCCACGAACCGTGAGATCGTGACCTGGGCTGAAGTCGAACACTTAACCGACTGAGCCACCCAGGACCCCCCCATGTGCTTACCTCTTGATCCTTCTCGCTGGTGTTGTCTCCTTTTCTTTCTCAAGCCATGGCTCCTTCTTCCCCAGCCTTCCTTTTTACATTGGTCTGCGTTTGGTTTTCCCTGTTTTTTCAGGATTTCTCCTTTTCTTTCTGTTTTGACTTTCCTCTCTCCCCCTTCAGACCTTCATGCTCTTTTCCTTCTATTTCCATCCTGTCTTGGTGGTGTTCTCTGTACTTTCACCTCTTCATACACTCAGAGGTGTTGGGATCCTCTAGAGGAGCTGACTGTAATCTCGGCATTATTTGTAATTGTTTTTAATGTTTACTTTTTGAGAGAAAGAGAGAGAACGCAAGCGGGGCAGGTGCACAGAGAGGGGGAGACACACACACACACACACACACACAGAATCTGGAACAGGCTCCAGGCTCTAAGCTGTCAGCACAGAGCTTGATGCCGAATTTGGACCCATGGACTGCAGAGATCATGACCTGAGCTGAAGTTGGACGCTTAACTGACGGAGCCATGCGGGTGCCCCTGGAGCTGACATTCTAGTGGCTGCCTAATTTCTTCCCTGGCTGACACCTCCTCTGGGGGATGGCTCGCTGGGGTCGGGAAGAGAGGCCACGGACGCGCGGTGAAAAGTGTGAGGGCTTGGCCGTCCACCAGGCCAGATCCAGACGTGGCCTCAGTGAGCCACATCGGGGAGCCACATGACTGTCGACTGGGTGGTTACCTTCTCTAAATAGTGACGTCTTGGGATCTGATGGCTGGAATGTGGACTGTCTTCTGTGCTGAGCTGAGGACTTCGTACTTCCTGCCTGCCACAGTAGGAGTGGCCACTGGCCAGCTGTCTCCCAGTGGGGGCCAGTCAGTGTGCATCTCTTGGCTGGTGGAGGACGGGATGGGTGGAGACCAGGTCTGGGGCGGGGAAACCAGTCTGAAGCTTGCGTGTCTGGTGACACGTGATGATATGCAGAAACTCCTGTTCTGATTCCGGAACCAGAGAGCAGTCTCAGAGGATCCTCTGAGCCCCTGGATACGTCGAAATCCCCTCCTTTGGTGAGTGGAAGTCAGTTCAGCTGCTGCTGCTTCCTGAGTGCCAAGTTGTTTGTTAGGAATTAGAACTTGTGAAAGAGCGGTAGCGTTTCCGCTTCCCAAACTGGGTAAGTATGAGATCTGTGTCTAAAAACAAGCTGCGGTCTGTGTGGAGAGGACGTTTAAAGTGCGTACGTTTTGATTTTCACTATTTACATTTTAGCAGTGACACTTTGTTTGAGGGGATGGCACTTTTTTTTGAAGGCGGGACGTGCCCACTCCTGACCAGTGTCTGTGGTTTCGTTCACAGATTCCCACTGGAAATCCCTTATACGAATCTTATTACAAGCAGGTAAGTTTCACGGGTGTCTTTGGGGATCGAATTAGCGAGGGCGTGTCTCAGTAGGCACAGTGCTGAATGGAAGCCCGGCATGGCCTCGAGTCCCTCTCTGTCCTCCACGTTATTGGCCAGTAGCCAGTGGGCCGTGTGCTGCCTTGTCTGCTGTTCTGGTTACTGACTGCAGCCTCGTCTCACCAGTCGCTCCCCGATTCCAGGTAGACCCGGCATACACAGGGCGCGTTGGGGCGAGTGAAGCTGCACTTTTCCTAAAGAAGTCCGGGCTCTCAGACATTATCCTCGGGAAGGTACGTGAAGACCGGTAGTGACTTCTCTCCTGAGGCCGCCCTCGGGATTCCCCCCGGCAGGCGAAGGCCAGACCCCTCTTCCAAGGGGATGTGCCTCCTGGGGAGTGGGCTGGCCACGGCGGGCCTCTCAGGCTGTAACTGGTGGGTTAGCCCACTTGTCACTCGGGCAGCGGACGGGAGGCCTGAGTGCTTTGCGGACCCTGACAGCTGGTGGATTGATTCTGGCTTTGGAGCCGAGTGGACCTGAGTGTTCCCCAGGCCCTGCCACCGGCCAGCTGTGTGCCCGTGGGGGGGGGGGGGGGGGCGCCGGTGATTCACCCGTTCCAAATTTGCCTCCCCACCCACAGCCCAGGAGTAGCCACTCTGGCCTACCCGTAAGGTCCACGTGTTGAGGCGCTGGGCGCTCCTGCCCTGTGAGTAAACAGGCAGCGATCGGCAGTCGCATTCACGAACATCTTTGTGTTTCCACAGATATGGGACTTGGCCGACCCAGAAGGTAAAGGGTTCTTGGACAAACAGGTATTTACACGTATACACAGAGCGAGTGGAGGGGCTCGGGCCAGGGCCCCCACAGGCTGGGTCACCCCTGCACTTCCTTCCTTGTTATCACTGCTGACAAGCGTTACTAGACGTAATGAGTGTGGCTTTCAGACCGTTAAAATGGGAAGGTTTCATTTTGAAATAAAGGTCTTTTGAACACTTGAGGCTGTCTTTTCATGGTTAGCATATCTTTTAAGATTTTGTGTGCTCACAAGTGATGCAAATGTTTTCAAAGATATTTTGACATATTTAAGATATTTTGAAATATCTTAAGACTCAGGGAAGTTGCAAAAATAGTTCAGGAAGTTCCCGTGTATCCTTCCTCAGCTCCCTGCTGGGAGAGCTGCTTACGTCACCAAGGCATGACACTCAGAACTGAACTAGAGGCCTTACTCAGGGCTGACCACTTTTTGGGCTTTTTTCTGATGCGCATAGTTCTGTGTAACTTTATCACCTGCATAGACTCACGTAATCACCACCATAGTCAGGATGCGGAACTGCCTGCCCCCCCAGAAGAATCTCTCTCGTGTTGCCCCACAGGAATCACACCCTGATCCGTGGCCACCACTCATTCCTTCTCCGTCATAATTTTGTCATTCTGAGAATGTTCTATAAATGGAAATTGACAGTACTTAACAAACGATTTTAAATGATCCTATTTTATTTTTTTCTTCAACGTTTTTTTTTTTATTTTTGGGACAGAGAGAGACAGAGCATGAATGGGGGAGGGGCAGAGAGAGAGGGAGACACAGAATCAGAAACAGGCTCCAGGCTCCGAGCCATCAGCCCAGAGCCTGACGCAGGGCTCGAACTCACGGACTGTGAGATCGTGACCTGGCTGAAGTCGAACGCTTAACCGACTGCGCCACCCAGGCGCCCCTAAATGATCCTATTTTAATTTAGTCCAGTCTTCCCCGAAACTGTATCCCAGGGGATGTCTTTCCTGGTGTCCTGCTGTCCATGAGCCGATCCATTGGGAAGGCACCATCAGCTTTTCCTCCCTTTCTTGAGATTCATACTGTACATCTGCACGTTAAAAGATTCTGAGGATCCTTGTGGACAAGAAACCCGTTAGCTTTGTCTAATGCAGTTTCCATAAACTTTTTTTACGTCCCCTTTTCCGTATGCTCTCCTCAGGTATTCTGTGGACATCAGTCCGAGAAAGGCTGAGCTAGTGTTTATCTCTTTGGAGAAGTTTGAAAGACCATATGGTGTTTAGAGCTTTTAAGACAGTTCATGTTCTTAGGCTATCCGATCAATTAAAATTAGGCGATTATGCTGCGTTGAGTCCCCTAAGCCAGTAACGTGGCTGGTTCTGGGGTTAGGAGGGTGAGGAGGAGTTAAGGCCCCTGACGGCCTAGTTCAGATCCTTTGACCCTGCGTGGGAGGTAAGTCCATTTCAGGCCACAGGGGGATGAGTGGGAGATGCTATGTTCAGCGAGGCCAGTGGGATCACAGTGCATCTCGAGTGTTACTTCCCAAACAACTGTGTCTATTTCAAACCATTTTTAAAAAATCAACATGTATTTGAGTCATCGTTTATTTGTAATCTTAAACCCAGGTCTGCTACTTATCTAATCTAGCATTTTCCTAAATGTTGGGAGCTCATTATTGCTTAAAATACATGTATTTGAGGGGCATCTGGCTGGCTCAGTATATGGAGGGCATGCGGCTCTTGATCTTGGGGTTGTGAGTTCAGGCCCCACGTCGGTCATAGAGCTTACTTGAAAAACAATAAAGTTATAAAAACTATATTTAATGGAAATTTTGCAGCGTTCAGAATGTAATGGACTAAGTCCACTTTGGCACATTCATTCATTCATTTAAAAAAAAAATTTTTTTTAATGTTTATTTATTTTTGACAGAGAGAGAGAGAGAGACAGAGCATGAGCGGGGGAGGGGCAGACAGAGAGGGAGACACGGAATCTGAACCAGGCTCCAGGCCCTGAGCTGTCAGACAGAGCCTGACGCAGGGCTCAAACTCGTCAACCACGAGATCATGACCTGAGCCGAAGTCGGACGCTCAACTGACTGAGCCACCCAGGCGCCCCTCATTCATTTATTTTTAATTTTTTTTTTAACGTTTATTTCTGAGAGACAGAGACAGAGCACAAAAAGTGGGGAGGGGCAGAGAGAGAGGGAGGCACAGAATCTGAAGCAGGCTCCAGGCTCTGAGCTGTTGGCACAGAGCCTGACATGGGGCCCGAACCCATGAACCACAAAATCGTGACCTGAGCTGAAGTCTGCCGCTTAACTGACTGAGCCACCTAGGTGCCCCTGCTATATTCATTTCAACAGTGCTCCCAGGGTGAGACCAGTTCAGCTCAACACTCTTGAGTTTTACACGTTCAGTCTTCAGTGTTGGAGCGACATGAAATCCTTCTTTCTTGAAGCCCACGGCTGCAGACAGCTCACTCCCTGTCATTGCCAGCCGGGTGGTGTTTACACCTTCCCCTTTCTTGGATTTGCAGGGTTTCTATGTTGCACTGAGACTAGTGGCCTGTGCACAGAGCGGCCACGAAGTTACCTTGAGCAATCTGACTTTGAACATGCCACCACCTAAATTCGTAAGTTCAAGTTCATGCTCTTGTAATATCATCTGTCTGTCCATGTTTTCTCTCTCTCTTTCTAATCAAGGTGAAATTCATATAACGTAAAATTTACTGTTTTAAAGCGAACAACTTGGTGACATTTAGTACATTCACAGTGTTGTACAGCCAGCACCTCTCTCTAGTTCCAGAACGTTTCCATCACCCTGAAAGGAAGCCCTTTCCCACGAAGTAATCACTCACCGGTTCCCTCTCCCCCAGCCCCTGGCGGCCATTAATCTTTCTGTCTCTATGGATTTATTTACCTGTTCTGTCCGGTGATCTCACTTCTTTCAGGCTTCCTCTGTGATGTCGCGGGTGTTACACTCTGTTCCTTTTCATGGCTGAACCAGGTTGCATTGTGTGGTCTAGCCCATTTTGTTAATTTATTCATCTGTTGGTGGACATAAATATTCATGTTCCAGCATTTGCACACCTCTTTTCAGCTCTCAGGTCTGCACCTCAGAGTGGAGTTACTGGGACATACAGTAATTCTGCGTTTAACTTTTTGAGGTCTTTCCTCCTTTTGAAAGCACTTTGAGATGTGTATCCTTTCCCTTAACACATCCTCCGTAGTTTAATTCTGGGCCAGCCACCAGTGATCGTTTCTCTCCTTTTACAGCACGACACCAGCAGCCCCTTGATGGTCACACCGCCGTCCGCAGAGGCCCATTGGGCTGTGAGGGTAAGTGAGCCCCGGTCAGCGCCCCTCGGCCGTCCTTCATGTGCGGTCGTTTGAGCCATTTACGATGTTCAAAACATTGCATGGGATGATTATTTGCCACAGAATTTGGCCAAAACACTTTGGCAGATGAAAATCTCTTGAAATGCCCGTGACCTTTTTGGGCATTGCCCTGCTAAAGCAGTTAGCTGAGTTTCCGGCAACGGGTTCTTAAGATTTTACAGTCACATTTTGTGTTTCTAGGCCATATTCTGTGGCTTTTGCTGCCTGGGTTGGTTAGTCAGGACAGAAGGGGCAATTGTGAGAACTTGGCAAGCACGAAGACCTCCAAGACGTCTTTGTAGCTGTCGCTCTTCTTTCTAGCAAGTTCACGTGTTATTCTTTCCTCTCTCATGCTCTCATTGCTCTTTGAAAATCTTCTCTCAGTGTACGGGGACCGTCTCCACGTCCCACGTCTTTCTAGAAGCAGCAGAGAAAGACATGAGAGGTGCCTTCTAATAGGCACAGAATTAGTCCTAAAGGAAATGCATGTGGGGCACGGAGACGGTCCTCCACGTACCAAGACCTCCTCACTCCCCACTCGTGGTGAGGGGACTGTCACGTTTCCTTGCTTTTATTTGGCTTAAATACTGACATTAATAACAGTGTTGCTATAAAATCAAGACACGCCCCCCCCCCCCCCCCCCCGCCCTGTCCCCGCCTCAAGTACCTCTGTCTTGTTTTTTATACAGTTTTTCTGTCCCCTCCTTGGAAGAATTTGGGCAGGGGGAGATTGGTGCAGGGACAGGGCAGGAGGAGGCCTCAAGTACCAAGGGATTGCGAAGTCACCCCTGTGAGCAGGGGAGCTCTTTGCTGGCAGTGGTCACAGTACCAAAGGATTTCCTTCTTCGTAGTCCAGTTGCAAGGCACCTACTTTGAAAACGAGCTGCTTTGTTATGGAAAAACAATGCCCGAGAGATCCTGTTCCTGGAACTGTTCCGATCCCTTTCTGGCAGGGCTGTGTGGGGCCTCAGGAGACTCAGGAGCCGGGCTGTTGCCTGAGGAGGCTGCGAGGCCTCGCGCGGCAGGCTGGGAAGGAGTGGTGCTGTGATGGGGGCAGACTGTTTTCAAGTTTCAGTCAGAGAAACATGGACAGACCAGCCTGAGGTGACACGTGTTCTTTTCTGTTGGGAGAGCACTGGGCTGCTCAAAGCAGCTCTCCAGACCCTCGGGGCCGACACGGGGCAGGGCGCTCACGTCAGTGCTTCCAGGGTCTTGTGCCTATAGAATCGGCTTGTGCCCTCCTTTCTGTTTTCTTTTTTTCTTTTTAATTGTGGCAAAATATACGTGACATAAAGGTTACCATCTTGACCATTTTTAAGAGTATAGTTCCCTAGTGTTAGGTTCATTCACGTTGTTGTCCATCCATTCCGCCCCGTCCATCTCTAGAACTTTCTCATTGCTCCAAACTAAAACTCTGTCCCCATGAACACTAACCCCCTCTCCCTGCCCCGGCCCCTGGAGCCTGCCATCTGCTTCCTCTCTCTGGGAGTGTGACTCCTCTAGGGACCTCGCATAAGTGGGATGATACAGCCCCTGCCCTTTGTGTGCTGGCTTCTGTCCATCATCATGATGCCCTCAAGGTTCATCCGCATTGTAGCCTGTGTCAAAATCTCCTTTTGATTTTGAGGCTGAATAATAGTTCGTTGTGTGGGTGCACCACATTTTAGTTGTCCGTTCTTCTTGTTGGGGGGTCTTTTCTTTTGAGAGCCAAGGTGAGCAAGCAGGGGAGGGGCAGAGAGAGAGAGGGAGACAGAGGATCCAAAGCGGGCACAATGCTGACATTGCAGAACCTGATGCGGGGCTTGAACCCATGAACCACAAGATCATGACCTGAGCTGAAGTCAGATGCTTAACTGACAGAGCCACCCAGGCGCCCCTTGAGGGTGTTTTCTTAGTGCACCCAGCAGCTCCGGCTTGTTCACGGAGTGGGTGCTGAGGATTATGCAATCCCCCGGGGCCAGTGGCTGTGGGCTTTATTTCTGGAGGAGGGCAGGTTTCAGGACCCTGCCTGGACCCGCCTCACCGATGGCCCTTGGATGTGTGACCCACAGTTCATGTTTGACAGTGGACTCAGTAGCTTCCGCTCTGTGCTGTCAGTCCTCCTCACACCTCTCTGTTCAGGAGCAGGTTTTAGAATTGTTTTCTTTGCTGTGAGAGGATTTCCTCTGCTTAAAGTTGATTTTGGTCATTAGTTGCTTAAGTCTTTTTTTTTTTTTTTTTTTTAATGTTTATTTATTTTTGAGAGAGAGAGACAGCAAGCACAAGTGGAGGAGGGGCAGAGAGAGAAAAGACACAGAATCCAAAGCAGGCTCCAGGCTCTGAGCTGTCAGCACAGAGCCCGACACGGGGCTTGAACCCATGAACCACGAGATGACAACCTGAGCCGAAGTTGGGACACTCAACCAACTGAGCCACCCAGGAGCCCCCTTAAGTCTTTGGTTTATTTTTATATTTGGTTCTTGAGCTCTTTTAGTTCTGTAGGTTGATGCCCAGTTTTCATCGTTTGTCCTAAAGAAGGAACAGCCATTCAGGCCTTGATCTGTCTCGTCCCAGTGTGCTCCTAGGAGGGAGGGAGGGGTGGTCCTTGTCTTCCAGGCAGCCCCTGTGGTGGAGAGTGAGGCCCCAGGCCAGGCCCTGTCCCCCTATTGACCTTGGCCACCGGCGTTGTCGTTGCTGTTGCCGGGGAGCTGTTTCCTTCAGGGCAGAAGTTCACTCTGAACTGCCGTGAGGCTGTCCTGTGCTTTTCGGCGAGGCCAGTGGTGGGTCCTTGCCTGTGTTCATCCGGCTGCGGGTCAGAGCTCATCTTGGATTCTCACACAGGCACACTTTCTTTCCAACTAGGTGGAAGAAAAGGCCAAATTTGATGGAATTTTTGAAAGCCTCTTACCCATCAATGGTTTGCTCTCTGGAGACAAAGTCAAGCCGGTCCTCATGAACTCAAAGCTGCCTCTTGATGTCCTGGGCCGGGTAAGTGGTTCTCTCACACCCTGCAGTGCTGCTGAACTCCGTAGGCCCCGCGCTTGCTCCCCACGTACACATTGGAGGCTCTACGCATGGCCGTGCACCATCAGGGGGCTTTGCAAGAGCCGATGTGGATGGAGAATTTGTTACAGTCACGCTGGTTTAGGGCCTCATGGATGTGGCTCACAGATGCTCCGCAGCCTGGGAGAAGATGCTGGTGTGGGCCCATTGCACACGTGGGGAGGCAGCCTCAGAAGTGATCTCGCTGCCCAGGGCCCAGAGATGGGCAGGGGTGAGATTTGAACCCAGACCCGGGATCTCCCTGTCTCTGTGTGCTTCTGGGGAGAAGTGTGGGAGTGTCCATCTATAATTCTTGTCTATTTAGAATTACTTTTTTTCTGCTTAAGAACTTAAGATGCAGATTATTTTTTTATTTTTTTTGAGAGAGAGGACGCAAGTGAGTGAGGGACAGACAGAGAGAGAAGTGGGGCTCACCCAAAGTGGGGTTCTTATTTGCCTGAAGCGGGGCCATGAGCTCACCTGATGCAGGATTCGAACTCATGAACTGTGAGATCATGACCTGAGCCAAAGTCAGATGCCTAACTGACTAAGCCATCCAGATGCCCAGGTGAAGTTACTTTAAATTCTGCTGCAAGCTTAGAGAAAATTTATACATTCGCTTAAAAAAAAAAAAAAACCCTCAGCTTTGTTTCTATTAAATACAATTTAAAAAAATTTTTTTTTGTTTTTACTTATTTTTGAGAGACAGAGAGAGACAGAGTACAAATGGGGGAGGGGCAGAGAGAGAGGGAAACACAGAATCTGAAGCAGGCTCCAGGCTCCGAGCTGTCAGCACAGAGCCCGACACAGGGCTCGAACTCACAAACTGTGAGATCATGACCTGAGCTGAAGTCGGACTCTCAACCGACTGAGCCACTGAGGCACCCCTAAATACAGATTTTTTAGGTACAGCTTTCTGTTCCGGATTGCTTTCCCTCCAGTGAGGTTTGCATCATGGCACTGTGTGTTTGCTCTGCACAAAGCCCAGTTCCACAAGGCTGTACTGAGTCCCCTGCTCTGGATTGAGATGGGAGGGATGTCATCTGTCTGGACTGGATTGTGGCGATGTGGCAGTCACAGGCCCAGCAGGGGACTGAGCATGGTCCCTGCTACCTTAGGCCACGCCTGTGGGTCTAGCTCATGACGTTTGGTAGAACCTTTGGGAAAGGTGCAAATTCCTGTCCACTTGGATTCACCTAATAACGTTTCTGTTTGATTATGACTTTTTTGGACACTGGCCCGCTTAGTAGGACCCAGGTAGAGCCCACCTTAACAGTTTGCTTTGAAAGAAGGCCACTAAGGGGCGCCTGGGTGGCTCAGTTGGTTGAGCATCCGACTCTGGATTTCGGCTCAGGTCATGGTCTCAGGGTTTGTGAGTTTGAGCCCCGCATCAGGTTCTGCACTGACAGTGTGGGGCCTGCTTGGAATCCTCTCTCTCCCTCTCTCTGCTCCTTCCCATTTTTTCTCTCTCTAAGTAAATACACTAAAGTTTATAAAAAAAAAAAAAAAAATTAAGAAAGGGGAATCTCTCAAATCCTTTTGTTCGCTCTTGGCCGTGGCATGGTGTCGGTGGAGCTCTGTGATGGGGACCCTGGCTGATCACCTATAGTTTTTCCAAGGCCTGAGTTTTAATTGCAGCGGGATGGGGTGACCCGTTCCCGCACTTTGTGTGCCTTTACTTGGCAGTCCTCGCAAAGTACCCGATGATGGGTATAATCACGTTGTAGAGCCAAGTCACGAACAAGACAGACTTGACAGAGGTGGAACGTGCTTCGTTAGAAAGGGAGCTCGGCTAGGAAGGGCGCGTTCTGCAGTCTTCTGCCCTGGCTCCAGCTCTTGTGACACAGGGGTCACTTCTCATCTGGTCCTCTCTCCTTCCCTCCTTTTCTTCACACGCCAGCCTTATGTGCACCCGTTCATCCATGTACTCATGCATCCACATCCATTCACCCGCCCACCTGTGCACGAGTTCATCCGTATCCATGCACACACACATCCGTAACTGTGCACCCATCCATCCGTGTGTGCATCCATATTCACGCACCCATTTATCTGCGCTCCCAGCTGTCCATGATGAATGCGTCAGTATACTCGTGCATCCTTGCGCCTATGCATACATTCATTTACCTGTGCACCCATGCACCAACCATCCATGCAGGCATTCAGGAAGTTTTGGAATCTGCCCTGGGCCAGCCCTCGTACTGAGCACTGGGAAGATGGGGATGAAATTAGATACAGTCCAGAAGGTCGAATAAACAAATAGTAGTTAAGACCAAAATAATTAGTGGTTGAGATCCTAATATTTCTTTACCGAGGGCTTAATACGTGCCAAGCCCCATTGGAACACTTTGCACGAATGAAGTCCTTTAGCACTTGCAACCACCCTGTTACGGTTGGCGTCACTTTCATTTTCCAGATGAGGAAATGGGGGCCTTCAGAGTGGCCAGTAAGCCCCTCAGGGTCTCATGGAGATGGGAATGAGGTCCTCGGTGGTCCCCAGGTCCCTCACTCTTCCCTGGTAAAGCCTCTACTACCCAGTGCTTCCCTGGTGATTGTGATTCTGCCCACTGAGGACAGTGGCAGAGGGGAGATGCCTGATCTGCCAGGGCAGAGGGGTACGGGGCAGGCAGGGAAGGCTTCCTAGAGTAGGCACTTGTGGGTTGTGTTCTCTAGAGTAAAGAGATGGGTTGCCAGCGATGGGACGAGAAGGGGTGCGTGGCAGCATGAGCAGAGGCATGCTCAGGAGGGCTGGTGTTCTTAGCAGGCAATTCCTCCCCCAGGGAATGTTGAGTGATGTTTGGAGACAGCTCTGGTTGTCCCACCTGGGTCCGGTGTTGCTGGCCTCAGGTGGGTGGAGGCCGAGGATGCTGCTCAACACTGTGCCGTGCCCAGGTCAGCCCCACCACAGAGAGTGACGCGGTCTCGAATGTCCGTGGTGCTGAGGTGGAGGGGCCCCTGGACAGAGAGAGGCTATGGAGCCAGGAGTTCTCATTCTGGTCCTGGCTCCCTGAGCAAGCGCCATCTGCTTGGAAAAGTTACTCTTCCTGAATCGAAACCAGAGGCATACAGCACTCGGCCTGATGCAGAATGCCTCCGAAAGGGCGTCCACGTGCTTGAAGGGACTGTGAACAGTTTGGGGTCCCTAGAGGTCAAGGTAGAGTCCCTGGAAGCTGGGCTGTGGTACAGGGACCTGTGTAGGGCACGGGAGGGGGGCTGGGGTCCATGTGCCAGGCAAAGGGGCAGGCTCAGAGTGCATTCTAGAACAGTTCCTGTGGTAACCCTGGGGAAAGGATTAGAGGCAAAGAGGCTAACTGGAGGCTGTGGCCTCTGTGGACGATTGGAGAGGCCCAAGTCAAGGACAGCAGCAGGGCTGGGGAGGAGGGCCTGCGCATGAGAACTGTCCCTGGGCTGATGTCGCTCCTGATTGAAGAGGTACCAGCACGTGAAGGACCACGTTTGGACCCCAGGTGTCCGCTTCGCTCTGGGTACTGGCGCCCCGCCCAGTGTTGCCGAGTCAGGCAGGCCTGCTGGTTCTGGTGATGCTGACTTGGGTCGGGAAGCTAGTGCTTTGATTGTGGTTTAGACAGTCTGGCGCATGGCCTTTGACCCAGTATAGGAACCTGTACCTGCCTCATCTTGAGGGTGCAAGCGTGCTCTGTGTCACCTGCCTCACCATCCACCAATGGGAGAGGACACGAGACCCCACGGACTTCGAACGCGTGCTCATGGCCAAGCGCACCGTGAATGGGGGCGGGGGGGGGGGGGGGCTTGTGTTCAGAGCAGCACCTGTGCCGAAACCAAGCCGTGTTTCCTATCTAAGAATTCCTTGTGAGACGATAAAGAGAAAAGCAAGGTGGACATGGTTGTAGTTACAATTGCTTGTTAGAGAAAGTGAGCACAATACGATGGAGGGATCTTGGAATTGATGGTGCTTCATCAGCTGATGGTTTTGCAGAGAAACTGCCGAGGGGTCACGTCTTGAGTGCCTCGCCTTAACCCCGGTGTGCACCGAGCACACGGAATCTGAGTTCTGGCAGACATGCTTCCTTCCCCAGGGAGCCTCGGTGCCCCCCACCTCCCTAGTAAGCCTTGCTCTCTTTCCCTTGCAGGTCTGGGACCTCAGTGACATCGACAAGGATGGGCACCTGGACAGAGATGAGTTTGCTGTGGTAGGCCCCTGCTGTGACTCTCTTTTCCTACTCTGCTGAGGAAGGAAACACAGCTCATGTGGGGTTTCTGGATTCTTTTTTTTTTTCCCCTCTGATTTATTTGTTTGTTTGTTTAAAGTTTGTTTATTTTTGACGGTGGGGGAGAGGCAGAGAGAGAAGGAGAGAGAGGATCCCAAGCAGACTCCATGCTGCCGGCGCAGAGCCCGTTGTGGGGCTCAGACCCGCGAACCGTGAGATCATGACTGAGCCGAGATCAAGAGTCAGACGCTTAACCGATTGAGCCACCCAGGCACCACTTCTTCTGTGATTTTTAGAAAGTAGTTATTTTGATGTGCTTTGGATTTAAAGAAAAGTGGCAGTGATACACAGAATTCTTTTCAATACCCTCCAGTCAGATTCCCCACTGTTATTATTTTACCACTTTGCTTTATCCTCCTCCTAACTCTTGCCGTATGTGCATATGTGTACACACATAAAAATTCTGTTTGAACCATTTTGGAGGAAGCTGCACGCACCATACCTTTTCATCCCAGAATACTTCAGGGTGGATTTCCTAAAACCAGTGAATTCTCTTATGTCACCAGTGTCCAATTCAAACCCAGGAAATTACATTGGCATTGTCTAAGTTACTATGGTATTTATTACGTGTCCTGTCTTCTGTATTGTTACATCGTTAAGCTATTATCTAAGGATGTTCGGACATTGCCAGTTGTTCCTAAAACGTCCTTTGCAGCAAAGAAATTCTAGCCTCCTGTGTTATGTTCTGTAGCTCCGTCTCTTTCATGCCCTCTGATCTGGAGGCATCTCCGTCTGTCTCTGTGTCTCGTGGGCATATGGGCATTTTGAAGAGCGCAGGCCAGCAGTTTGTAGAGTGTCCCTCAGCTCAGGGATATCTGCTGTTTCCTCGTGATGGTCCAGGTCGTGCATATATGTGGGGCAGGACCCCACCATGGGGATGGCTTCTTTTCCTTGGGGTACATGCCACTGACAGGACCTGGGATGTCTTCTCCCTTGTTGTTGACATGGTACGAACCTGGATTGCAGTCAGAGCGGAGGCCGGGGTTTCTCCCTGCAGGGTTACTCTCCTCCTCTGTGCTCAGTCTCTCGTGGGAGACACCTGGAGACTGGATGCCCCAGTCTCCTCCACTCTCACCCGCTAGTTCTCAAGGCCTCCCAGGAGTCTCACAGGATTCAGTGAGGATTGTGGTGGTTGCCAGATGAGTTTGTAATTCTGGCACTTCCTGCACATTTCCCAGTGAGCCTTCTACTGTGAGGAATTTGTGTCCGAGTGGACTCATGGCTGCGCCCTTTGTTCCATGTTTGTAATCTTTTTTTTTTTTTTTTAAACATTTATTTATTGTTGAGAGGCAGAGAGAAGCAGGCAGGGGAGGGGCAGAGAGAGAGAGGGAGACACAGAATCTGACGCAGGCTCCAGGCCCTGAGCTGTCAGCACAGAGCCCGACGTGGGGCTCGACCCCCCGAACTGTTGAGATCATGACCTGAGCCAGAGTCAGACGCTTAACTGACTGAGCCCCCCGGGCGCCCCCGCCATGTTTGTAGTCTTTTAGTGGCATGATTTCTTTTGCCCATTTGGAGTTCCTCCCAGCTGGCGCCTTTGGTCACATCCCATCATTCTCTGAGCACTTGCTTCCTCTTGGCACGGTGGGACGCTCCTCGCTCCTCCTGTATGTTTCCTGCCTCAGCCCGACTTCTCCAGGGAGCCCCGGTTCCACGTAGTGGAGAACGGTGTTAGAAACTACCATGTAGGGGCGCCTGGGTGGCGCAGTCGGTTAAGCGTCCGACTTCAGCCAGGTCACGATCTCGCGGTCCGTGAGTTCGAGCCCCGCGTCAGGCTCTGGGCTGATGTCTCGGAGCCTGGAGCCTGTTTCCAATTCTGTGTCTCCCTCTCTCTCTGACCCTCCCCCGTTCATGCTCTGTCTCTCTCTGTCCCAAAAAAAAAAAAAAAAAAAAAAAAAATGTTGAAAAAAAACGTTGAAAAAAAAAAAAAAAAAAAAAAGAAACTACCATGTAGGCTCTGGGGTGCTCAGGGCCCCCGGGGTGCCAACTGCTTTCAGGCCCTCTCAGCGGACAGAGCCGGGAAGTAGGTACACGTGTAGGTGCGCCCACAGGTGCCCCAAGACACCGCCGTCTACATTCGGGTCTGCTTATGCCTGTGCGAGAGCCCCGGCACTCCACCCCTTCTCCTGTTAGTGGCAGTGGCGTGTCTCTGTGTTGACTAGGGCTCTTGTGCCCTGCCGACTGCCTTCCCGGGCAGCTGCTCTCCCTCCACGCCCCTGCACCTTCCCACCCTGCTCTTCAGCTGCCCCAGCAACCGGACTGACATCCTCACATGCCAGCCCTCCTCACCCCGGGCCTGTGTCTTTCTGTCCCTCCTCTTCTTCCTCCCTTCCCTCCACCTCACACCTTTGACCTTTGACCTTTGGCCTTTCTCTCCCATTCAGGGAATTTATTCACTCACCTTGTTCCCTTAAATCTCAAAGTAGAATAAAGCAGTCTCTTGTAGTTACGGATAGTGTTTTAATAAATAGCAGTTAAGTTCGACCAAGCCAAAAAAAAAACCAAAAACAAAACCCGACTGTGACTTACCTGGAATTGAATTCCCTAGTATCCCTAAGATTCATCTTCCATTCTAGAAATCATAAACCTCCTTAAAATGTGATTTACCACATACACACGAATTGAGGTTTATTATTTCCTTACTGTAATACGTGTGTAAAGCCTTTGAGGATTTTAAACTTAGATTCAATTGCAGCCGTTTCCCAGGTCGGTTAGAAGTTTCTCCAGCAGCGCCCTCTGACCCCTTACCCTCACCAGCACTGGTTGGGTCTTTCCCCACCTCCCCTGTCATCTCTGCTTTGCCTTTTTCACTTTGAGCATTTTCCGTGTGTCTCCATCATCCTGTTCTTTTTACTGGCCGTGCATTATTCTTATTTTTTTATCGTAAAACGTATATAACGTGAAGTTTACCATCGTAACCATTTTTACGTGTGTGATTCAGTGCCATTAATAATCTTACACAGCTATGCAGCCGTCACCAGCACCCATCTCAGGGACCCTTCATCCTGCACACCTGAAACTCTGTCCCCAGCGAACACTAGCTTCCCCTTCCCCCAGCCCCTTATTACTTATTTTTTATATTTCTTCTGGCCACACTGACTTGAGGTATTTGTATCATTTAACTGCTCTTGGGGTGATGCCCAGGAATGGGATAATTGGCCCAGAGTGAGCCCGCACGCGTGCCCCTCCCCTCACGGCCTCAGGAGCCCTGGGTTTCCATTTTTGTTTTGTTTTCGTTATTTCCCATCATTTCAGCCAGGATTTATGTTATTCTATAAATGGGTCTTATAATTGTGTCATTTGGGTTTTTTTTCATCACTAGCTGGGTTTAACATTTTGTAGCACTTTTTAAAAATTTCTTTTGAAATTTTAAAAATTTTATTTTAGATAATGTGTGTGCGTGGAGAAGAATCGGAGGGGGGGATTTGGTGGGGAGAGAGAGAGAGAGAGAGAGAGAGAGAGAGAGAGAGAGAGAGATTGAGTCTTAAACAGCGGTTCTGCCCCACGACCCTGAGATCATGACCTGAGCCCATACCAAGAACTGGACGCTTAACTGACTGCCACCCAGGTGCCCCTTTGTAGTGTTTTTAAGTGACGATAAATTTTACCTATGTTAGTGATCTGGTCTGTATTGCAAATAACAAGGGATCTTTTTAAGGGAGAAGGGCTGTGATTTTGGTTTGGTTTTATTACACTTTAAAACGGGATTAAATCTTTGTTTCAGAGAAAGTTTCTTTTCTCTGCCCGCCTGAAACAGGCGTATACACATCGCAGTGCGTCTTTAGACTTCCAAATTCCAGTACTGTGGGAGTCCTCAGCCCTGGAGCTGGTGGCCCTCCTGTGTGGTGAAGGGACATGTGTGGAGTCTGGCATGATTGAACTCCTCTTGTGCTCATGTGGGTCTTGCGTGATTACACACCTCTTGGAAAAATTATGCGTTGGAAGATACCTCATCAGAAAAGGTTTATTTTTCACTCTGTTCAGCTTGGAAGTGACCTCAAAAAGAGCAGCCCATGTCACATCACTGCAGCCCTGGAAAGAGCAGGCCTGCGCCTGGCCACCTGAACGCAATTCTCTTTTGCATTCACAGGCGATGCACTTGGTGTACCGAGCCCTCGAGAAGGAGCCTGTACCCTCTGTCCTGCCCCCCTCCCTCATCCCACCTTCCAAGAGAAAGAAGACCGTGTTCCCAGGAGCTGTGCCTGTCCTCCCCGCCAGCCCCCCGCCGAAAGACAGCCTCCGCTCCACCCCTTCCCACGGCAGCGTCAGCAGCCTGAACAGCACGGGAAGCTTGTCCCCCAAGCACAGTCTCAAGCAAACACAGGTACAGTGTCTGCTTCTCAGGGCAGCCATTTGCACGTATAGAGTCCCAGCAAGATGCACCTTGGGAGCAAGTAACTTGCGGCCCCCAAAAGGTAACATTTGTGATTTAATTTTTTAATTTTTTTTTTTTATTTTGGAGAGAGTGTGCACGAGGCAGGGAGAGGGGCAGAGGGAGAGAAAGAGACTCTTAAGCAGGCTCCATGCTCAGCACCGAGATCCCACAACCCTGAGATCATGACCTGAGCTGAAATCAAGAGCCAGACACTCAAACTACTGAGCCACCCAGGCGCCCTTGGATTACGTTTTTTAAAACAATGTTTATGATTGGTATGTTAGGCTGTTTGAGTGTAATGGAGTCCCATAGGATAGGTGACCATGACAGATATCTACTTCTCACAGAAAATCTGGAGGCTGGGAAGTCCCAAGATCCAGGCACCGGCAGATTCGGTGTCTGATGAAAGTCCAGCTCTGGGTTCACAGATGGAATTTTCTTGCTGTGTCTTCACATGGTGGAAAGGGCGAGGGAGCTCTCTAGGGTCCTTTTTATAAGGGCCGTGATCTCATTCATGGGGCTCCACCGTCATGATCTAATCATCGTTCAAAGGCTCTACCTCATAATACCCTCTCATTGGGGGTAGGGTTTTAACACATGAGTTCTGGGGAGGGGTTGGGGCCCAAACATTCTGTCCGTTGCAATGGGGATGCAGAATTAAGTTTCTCATTCATTTGCACACAAATACTGCCCTTCCTCAGACACCCTCAGCTGGCTCCCACCTCTGGGCTCTCTCCTCATGTCTCTGTCCCCCTTGCCTCAGGTAGCTCCTCTGCTGGGCGGTGCGTTCCCAGATCACACCCCAGCCCTTTGCTTCGTGAGGCTTCTGCTCACGGGCACCTTATCGGGGGGCCCTGGCGTGACCACAGCCAGCGTGCCCCGGGCTCTGTCCACCCTGCGTTGTAGATTTCCCACGCCTGGCTTGGTGTGTAGTTAATTGTGTATCCTCGGTCTCCTCCCCGTCCCACCCCCACCCCCACCTTAGCTTCATGAGAACAGTTAGTCCTTGGTTAGAATCTCAGTGTCGGAAGAGTCTCAGGTGCTTGGATGCTCAGTGAGCCTGTTGAACAACCAGCCAGCAGCAGAGGCATCTGTCTCGTCAGGAGGACAGCGTGGGGGCTCTGAGTCCCAGCAGGCAACATCTGGTGTGTCAGAAAGACGCGTCTTGTTCTGGCAAATGCAGTACACCATCGAGGGCTCTTTTATAAAGAGGCACCTTTGAGATGATCTAAAACATGGAAGAACATGGCTGTGAGTACATCCTGAGTCATGCCTTGCTCTCTGCCTCACTTGCGGCTTCAAAGGCGGAGCCGTGAAGGTGACACGAAGAGGGCCAGCCAGCGCCGCCACGCAAGTTCAGATACGAACGATAAAAGTAGAAATGTGTTGTGTTGGTCTCGGCCTGTCAGTCGGTGGCGCTGTCGGCCAGGAGCGCCTGTGGCGCTCACTCGGGCCCCCGTGACTTGTGGCGAGCCCCCACGGACGCTTCTGGCCTGGAGGAGGTGTCTTTGTGGTTCTTGGTAGGATTGCAGAGTGCACCTACATTTCGCAACAACCATCCGGAAAATTTGAAAAAAGAAGATTCATTGCTCACAGGTCCTGCAGAGTGCGTGTCACCCCCAGGGCCACCACAGCAAGGTCGTGGGTAGAGAGAGAGTGAGCTCGGGCACGGGACTCTGCCTCTTTCGGGGTCGAGGGTGGGGGCCTAGGGTTTCTCAGGCTCGCTCTTCCTTGGTGAATTTAAAACATAAGAGTGGGAATGAAAGCAGGGGAAGGGAAAAGCAGGGTCACTCAGGCGGCCAGTTGTCTAGGTCACCCAGAGCTTTTTAGTGGGGACCGTCATGGGCTGGCCTGGCGCTTCCTAGTTGTGTGGCTGGCAGTGTGTTTATATGAGATGGATAGTTTTGAAATGGGTGCCTCAGCAATCAAAAGCTTAATGACAGGCACTTAAATTACAATAAAAAACCCCCAAATTGTCAGGCACTGAACGCTACAGAAATAGACGATCAGACAGTGGTTCCTCTTGCACGTGACATCATTCTAAAATTAAGCATTCTGGGGGGGGGGGGGTGTAAAAAAATAATAATAATAAAATAAAATTAAGCATTCTGCCTGGTGGTGGTTGGGCGGGTGCGGTTAGTGGCTCATTTTCCAGGAGCTCGCTGCACCGAAGAGTAAGGGTCCCATCAGGGAGGGCTGAGGTGGTTTGGTCGGTTGGGGGTTGGGGGGGTTCATACGTTCCCCGTCACTGCCACGGCCGTGTGGAGAGGCACAGGTGATGGGGCTTCCCCTCTGGTTGGTGAGTCTCACATGGCTGTCGGTCAACAAGCCCAGCATCCAGATGGTCCAGTGTGGGCATCTTCAGCTCGGCAAACCACCAGCCATGCCCAGCACTTTGTGGACATGCACAGTGACCGTGGGACTAGCCTCTGCCCTCCTTGGGGAGATAGATGATAAGCATAACCATAAACTAAGGAAGGTCAGATAGCTATGAGAAGCAGAACAGGGCCCAGCCTGGAAGCACTGAGGTGCTCCTGTAGGTGGGGTCAACTGGACGGTCACTGATGAGGTGCCCTGAGCTGATCCCTGAATGACAAAAAGCCGTCGGAGGACTAGCATATGCCAAGGCTCTCAAGTGGGAACCTGTAGAAACAGGAAGAAGGGTGGGGGTGGAGTTAAAGCGAGGGCCGAGGATGGTAACTTGGACCCGTGTGAGCTATTGTTTTCTAAGACAACCTAGCGCCTTGTGTCTGCAAAATTCTTGCCAAGAGTTCTTATTAATTACCGTAGGTTAGGTTAGTGGTAATAGGTTTTACTGCCAAGGAAGCAGGTGGGGCCAAAGTTGCTGACAGGTGCAGACTGACTAGCCTTGTAACCCAGATCCATGGTGATCTGGTGACTCTCCCCGGATCCTGGGAGCGTGCTGCTGATTACCACTAGACCTATTTTACCAGGGACCTCTGTCAGGATGGGGGAGGGAAGAAGACGTACGTCCCCTTCCCTAAGAATGAGGGCGCTGGTGGAATCACAGACATGAGATCGAGCAGTTCTGGGGACCCGCGGTCACCATGCTGTCCCCTCCTCTGCTTCTCTCACCTCCAGACTAATGCCACCAGGTCTTGTCCTCCCAGCCGGCTACGGGGTGTAGGCACTTCCAGCCAGCAGGGTCTGTTCCCCTTTACTGGGGCCTGTGGCTGCCAGACCAGCCCCTTCTGGGAGACCCAGCTCTGAGGAAAAGGCTGGGCGTTGGAGTCTGGCCACCGACCTGCTCTGAGATCTCAGAAATCAGGCAGCAAGCCATTTTGTTTGCACACCGAACATCAGGACTTTTGTCATCCCAGAGTGGTAACCTCTTGGGACCTGCGGAGCACAGAAACCGTTGTCCCCCTCAGCTCAGCCTGTCTGACCCACTGTTACTTCCTCTCTGGGTTGCTTGGCCTCTGAGGTTTAGCTTGCTCCAGACACTGGATATGAAGGCGGCAAACTTCTTCGCTAGAGATCCTTTACGTGTGTCTTTATGCCTCCCCTGGGGTGGCTTACAAAATTCATATAATGGGACGCGTAAAACGCAGGTCTCTGAACTCATGCTGCCTGAGCCCTTGCTGTTTGAATTTGGCCCATGGATTCTGATAAATCCGTGGCAGACTAAATCATTCTACTCCCTATCTGAAATCCTGGAACCGAAATGATACGGGTAATGTGGTGTCCCTTGCTTCCCACCCTTGCTTTCTGGATTCCCGGTGCTTGAGTCAGGATCCCACTGGATTTGGATAACGAGGGAGACCTGTTCAGAAAAAGCAGATAAGGAGGAACATCTCTAGAAAAACGGGTAGAGGCACTGTGGAACTTGGTTCGGAGAGCACACCAAAGGTCAGAGGTGATGCGTCTGGAATTAGCGGTGGAAGGGGCCCTGGTGCCTCTGGATTAGGAGGTGCCCGGGCCCCGGTGAACCCTCAGTGGCATTTGCTTTCCTCACGTAGACTTGAGCAGGCGGTGTGAGGGGTCACGCGTGCAGCGTGTGGCCAAGCCCCATGACTGCAGACATGATGCTACGCTGGGCTCTCAGATACTCAGCTCTGTCCGCCTGTGAGGGCCCTTGGGGGCGGTGGGGCTTTGCGGGTGGACGGCATGCTCGTCGGGGGCCCGGGCTCCTCAGCCAGCGCCAGGGGGCCCTGAGCGCCTGCCTGTCTAGCAGATGCCATTTTCACACGGGCAGACGTGTTCACTGCCCATCAGTGCCAGGTGGGACACCTCACGGGGGGATTGCCATGTCACGGGGAATGGAGTCAGGGACAAAGGGTGGAGTACAGAATCCTCAACTGTGGGCATTGAGAATACTTCTGGCAACTGCAGAGAAGTGTTTGCAGGCAGAAAACGAGAGGGCCAGGAAGGGCTGGTTGGTTCTCAGGAGGCCGTCCTTCTAGCGTGGACCGTCAGCAGGGTCTTGCCTGGCGCACTTGAAGTCCCCTCCTGGAAGGAGGTCATTGACTTCCCTTCAAGTCCCTTTGGACCTGCTGGGTCTCTACCTCCCTCTGAATACAAGGAGAAGGGGGCTGTGCGATGGGGTGGGAGAGGTGCACGTTGGCCACCAGGCGAGACTGACCGAGTTGGTGTGCACTGCTCTCTGCCTCAGTTTCCCTGTTTAGAGAGTGGGGCTCCTGTCTGCTCTCTCGTTTCATGGTGCTGCCCTAATGCACGGAGAGCATCCATCAGGAGCATGTGAAAGCCCTTTAATAGCGTGTGTTTATGGTTTATAGTCTAGAAGCTCTAGACTAATGGTCTTGAAACCCCTTTCAGCCAACAGTGAGCTGGGTGGTGCCGGTTGCAGACAAGATGCGATTTGACGAGATATTCCTGAAGACCGACCTGGACCTGGATGGCTACGTGAGTGGCCAGGAGGTGAAGGAGATCTTCATGCACTCGGGCCTCACCCAGAACCTTCTAGCACACATATGGTAAGGATGGGTAGCTGGACGTCTGCTCCCTCTGGGCCTCCCGTGTGGAGGTGATGGCCACAGGTGTCTCCGAGGGGCCCCGAGGAAATAAGCTTTGTGCTGAAGGAAGGGCGGGTGACCTTCAGGGCCTGGGGGTCAGGGCCTCCACCTCTGCCTGTCACTTAATCCTCAGCAGGCTGATCGGGGTGCCGAGTGAGGTACGAGTGTGAAGGCCCTTCCCCCGTATCCTGGGCATGTCAGCTCACTGCCTGTTTAGTCCCTCTGGAAAGCTGTGGGGCGATCTGCTTGAGTGTCTGGGGTGAGTTCTTGCTGGTTCTAGCAGGAGGCCCCGCCTTTGCCACAGCTAGTCAGGGTGCAGACGCATGGCCCTGCCCCTCTGGGGTGAGTGTGTGGTACGTCTCCAGGGACTCTAGCAAAGCCACCCTGGGCAGTGGGGGCTGTGGCCGCCTTCCCTAGGAGGCCTGTGAAGGTCAGCGACTCCACTGCCGTCAGGGGGGTGAGTGGTCAACAGGACTCTGGTCCCCAGCCATGGGGACTGCCCCACCCTCACTTTCCTTCAGGGTGAACCAGAGCAGTCTTCCCAGTGCTGGGATGGCTCCTTCTATAATTGGCCAGTGGTGAAAGTCACTTTCTAACTTTTGTCCTCAGGGCTTAGGGGGCTTCACTTGGGAGTCACAGGGAGGGAATTTCTGTATAATTCTGGAGAAGTGAACCTCTCCAAGCAAGAGCAGTGGCATTTTATTTTATTTTATTTTTTTCTTTTAATTAATTTTTTTTTAACGTTTATTTATTTTTGAGACAGAGAGAGACAGAGCATGAACAGGGGAGGGGCAGACAGAGAGGGAGACACAGAGTCAGAAACAGGCTCCAGGCTCCGAGCTGTCAGCCCAGAGCCTGACGCGGGGCTCGAACCCACGAACCGCGAGATCATGACCTGAGCCGAAGTCGGACGCTTAACCGACTGAGCCACCCAGGCGCCCTATTTTATTTTTTTAATAGAATTTATTGTTGAGTTAATTAACGTACAGTGTATACACTGTGCTCTTGATTTTGGGGGTAGATTCCCATGATTCAACACCCAGTGCTCATCCCAACAAGTGCCCTCGTCGATGCCCATCACCCATTTTCCCCTCTCTCGCGCCCTCCCATCAACCCTCAGTTTGTTCTCTGTATTTAAGAATCTCTTATGGGTTTGCCTCCTTCTCTGTTTAAAACCATTTTTCCCCCTTCCCTTCCCCCGTGATCCTCCATTCCACTAACGAGTGAGAACAGATGATGCCTGTCTTTCTCTGACTGACTTATTTCACTCAGCATAATACCCTCCAGTTCCATCCACGTTGCTGCAAATGGCCAGATTTCATTCTTTCTCATTGCCAAGTAGTATTCCATTGTATATATAAACCACATCTTCTTTATCCATTCATCAGTTGATGGACATTTGGGCTCTTTCCATGATTTGGCTATTGTTGATAGCGCTGCTATAAACGTTGGGGTAATGTGCCCCTATGAATCAGCACTCCTGTATCCTTTGGATAAGCGCCTAGTAGAAGAGCAGTGACAGCACGTTACTCAGTAGCTTGTGGAAATAGCTGCCCTTGGCAAGAATTCGTAGATGTCCACGTTGTGACGGGAGGCCCCGACCTGAGAGAACAGGCTCTCCCTTCGCAAGTGTGTGACACCCAGAGTCAGTCACCAAAACAGCTAGTGGAGGCCGACTGCTTCCGACAGGTCCGGGGCAGTCATTCTCGGCCCCTTCAGATCTGGCGTCCCCTTTTAGAAACCGATAAAATGCGTGTGCCCTTTATCGCCCTGAAGCGAACGTGCATGTGATTCAGAGGTAGCGATGCGGCGCCCCAGTCGTAGTATAGGGACAGTCCCTCCACCTGCCAGTGACGCCACAACGTGGAAGCAGCACGGTGAAATCACGAATACGCTCGGATTAAAAGAGGGAACGCATAAGCAGCAGAGGGGAAAGACAGAACGAGCAGGCTCTGGAATCACTGCTGGGAGAGTAAAAGGCCAGTCCGGGTTTGTCTGCGGGGGGCCAGGGGGAGCGCAGATAGCTCTCCCAGAGGGACGGCAGGGAGGAAACAAGGACAGAGCCAGAACACGCGTGTAGGCCTCCCCGGCTGGTGGCTGGCCGAGCACCCCGCCTGCAGGCCTCGGAGCCCACACTCCCTCAGAGACCGGGAGCAGGAGAGGGCTGGAGAGAAGAGGCCTCAGCCCAGGAGCAGCCGTGGGTGAGGCGAGGCGGCAGGACCGACGCTTACAGGCAGGATCCTCACACCTCGCCCTCAAACTGCGACAAAAATGAAGACGTTTGTAAACCAGCGCGTGTCAGCGATATTCAGTGGGGGTCTCCGTGCTCCCCGTGGCCCTGTGCGTTGGTGTTTGGGCCCGAGTCTGCTCACCACGCCCAGCTCCTTGGCTGCGAGTTAGAGAGGTGTCACTCTTCGGTCACGACTGCAGTGGGAAGTGAGACCGCCTGCGCAGTGGCCAGGGTGAGACAGTTTTGCAGATGCGGAGGCCTTGTCCTACTGCGTGAGGCTTTCCTTCCCGTAATGGCCAGCTCCTCCGTTACCGGGCTGATTGTGAAGCTTCTCCCCCACCCTGGCTCCGCGGGAGCTCCACGTGCCGCCCGTCTACCAGGATGCCCAAAGGCCACGTGAGCAGGGCCCCTTAGCAGCGAGGGGCCGTCCGGTGCAGCACGGCCGCGGGTGGCCATCCAGGCCCTAGCTCCTCGTGACGACGACCCAAAACGCTGCTGCTGTCATCCCCGTTGAAAACCAGCAGCTCAGGCTGCTCAGATAACCCAGGGCTGCGGGAACTTGCTGAAGATCCAAGGGTGCACGCTCGGGCCCAGCTTTCACTTCCACCAGAGCGGCTCCGTACCGGACCCTCACTGTCTTCCACACACACACCATAAAGAGCCGGTTGCGTTCCTGGTAATTGTTGATGAGGCCTTCCCAAAGGCCCACCACCTCGGACTGTGGGGTGGGGTTCGGTGGTTCTCCAGCCAGGTGGGGCCCCCCTTCTTGTGCTGACGGCCCCTCCTTCACCAGCCGTAGGGCCGGATGCCTGGGTGGCCGGTGGCGGGACTGCGGTCCTCGAGAGGGATGTTCAACAGAAAAGGAGTCGCTGCTGTGCCCCGCTGTTTGTGTTGTCACTGTTCGTTTTTTAAATGGAGAGGTTCTGTGATTTGTACTTCCCAGGCGGGGCTGAATTCTTGTCTGATGTCTAATTAGCATCCCGCCTTCTCCCAGGGCCCTGGCTGATACGAGGCAAACGGGGAAGTTAAGTAAAGACCAATTCGCATTAGCTATGTACTTCATTCAGCAGAAGGTCAGTAAAGGCATCGACCCCCCTCAGGTCCTCTCACCGGACATGGTCCCGCCCTCGGAGAGAGGCACTCCCATCCAGGTGAGTACCCCTGGCCACATCCCTGTCATGCTCCTGTGGCTTCCCGCAGCCTGCCACCAGGTGGCGGCAGTGGCCCATGTGAGCAGGCCAGTGCCCTGCTGTTGTAGCCTGCCTTCTCGTGGCCTGGCCTTCACCAGGGGCTGGGGGTGGGGCTGGGGGCCACTGGCATAGTTATCCAGCTGGGTTCTGGCACTTTTGCCACTTGCCCTAGTGAATTGGAGATTGTATCCCTCATACTAGCACCTGCTGGGTGGTGAGGTCAGCTTGTCAAAAAAAAATTTTTTTTTTAAAGTTTTATTTTTAAGTAATCTCTACATCCAGTTCAGGGCTTGAACTCACAGCCCCGAGATCAAGAGTCACAGGCTACATCGACTGAGGGAGGCAGGCAACCCTCAGCTTGTCAATTTTTTTTTTTTTTAATTTTTTAATGTTTATTTATTTTTGAGATGGAGACAGCACGAGTGTGGGGGGGGGGGGCGGGAGGCAGAGAAAGAGGGAGACACAGAATCCGAAACAGGCTCCATGCTCCGAGCTGTCAGCACAGAGCCCGACGCCGGGCTCGAACCCACAAACCGTGAGATCATGACCTGAGCCGAAGTCAGACGCTTCACCGACTGAGCCACCCAGGCGCCCCATCAGCTTGTCAAGTTTTAACCCTGTGTCTGAATTTGCTTCCAGGATGGTTCAAGTTCTCTTGGATCAGGGGAATTCACTGGTGTGAAGGAACTTGATGATATCAGTCAAGAGATTGCCCAGTTACAGAGGTGTGTTAAAGCTCCTTCCCCTCGGAATCTGGCCCTTACACAGGCCCTATCCCAGCTTGTTACCACAAGTACCACAGGCTTGTGAGGCACACAGGTCGGCCGTCAACAAGTTCATGCAGCAGAAGCAAAGCAGGGCACATTCCCCCGAGTTCCTGAATTGACTTAATGAGCTCGAGTGATGACATCCTCAGTTGGAGTCAGTCTGGGCTGTGGAATCTCAGGCAGGTTGTTGCTAGGTAGCCATAGGCCCTGCCCCCTGCCCTTAGGATGGGCCTTGTTCCCCCTCAGCATGTAGAACGGCTGAGCCTCCGAGGGCAAGTTAATGGCTCAGGACCGACAGCTAAACTGAGGAAGGCTTTGTGTCCAGGTCTCTGGCTCCTCTGTGCCTGCTGCCTCAGTCTCCCCACCTGTAAACAAGGGCTTTGGATGGGGTGTCTGTCCTCTCAAATCTGGCATAAAGAGATGCTTCCTCTTCAAAGCAGCATTCTCCCACCAGTTAGTTCTAGGAGAGGGAGGAGGGCCCAGGAAGCACCTGGCCCTCCATGGGCACAGTCAGCAGGGAGCGTTGAACCCTCCTCGCCCCGGACACCGCTCTGACTTCCTTTTCCCTCTGCTTGAGGGGCTCGAGTGGTCTCATGGGGAGCAGTGCCTCCTCGTAGCCACGGACTCGCTGATGGGGGAGGGGATGATGTAGAGGGCACGATCCCTGAGGGTCATTCCTAGGAACCAGCTGAGTTGGGTTCCGTGGGTATGGACGGAATTGGGTGTTGAGAAGTCGGCGTGGAGAGAATACACCATGGCTGTAGTCCTGCTATCACTCATCTGTGCTTTTCCTGAATTCTTTTTCTGTGCCCAGAGAGAAATACTCCCTGGAACAGGACATTAGGGAAAAGGAAGAGGCAATCAGACAGAAAACCAACGAAGTACAGGTAAGAACAGCCTCACCCTGGGCAGATGGTCTTGTCCTGTGCGGGGGGGGGGGGGGGGGGGGGGGGGGGGCAAGGGGAAGGTAGCCCCGCCCTTGCACTTCTGAGTGAGGTTTCTACCTTTCTTATAACCATAGACAGGGGTTTTTTCTTCCTTTTCTTTTCTTTTCTTTTCTTTTCTTTTCTTTTCTTTTCTTTTCTTTTCTTTTCTTTTCTTTTCTTTTCTCTCTCTCTCTCTCTCTCTCTCTCTTTTCCATTGAGCTATATAATTCACATAACATAAAATTTGCTACTTTAGAACAAGTAGTTCATTGGTTTTTCGCATGTTTGGTGTGTTCCTTAGCTGTCCCCTCTGTCTAGTTCCAGAACATTTCCATCACCCCCAAAGAAACCCCATGACGTGTAGTCCTCACACTCTATTGCCACTGCCCTCCCCACTCCCCACCCCGGCAACTACTGATCTGCTTTGTGTCTCCATGGACATACCTGCTCTGGACATTCAACGTGAGGCCTTTTGTGTCTGGCTTTTTTCACTCGAGTCTCAGTTTCTGAGGCTCAGACAGTGGCTGCTAACCTGTTCTCAGACAGTCCCGCCTCCTGGAGCGTCTCCTAGCAGGTGGTGGTGACACAGAGACTGGGGGCCTGGCTGCCTGGGCTCAGACCCAGTTCTCTGTAGCTGTGTGACCTTGGGCAAGTTACTGAACATCTCTGGGTCTTGTACTGCATTGGTTACGAGCGTTCTGCTTTCCTGAGTTGTGGGGCTGGGAAACGAAGTCTGGCACCTGCTCAGGGCTCACTCGGGCCGCTTCCTGCTCTTCTCCATCATTTGAGCAGAGGGGAGTCTGCACCAGGAGCAAAGCCATCAGCACTGGGCAGCTACACTGTTGAAGAGACCTGGGTCCCCACGGTCTCCAGTCTGGGTGGATAGAGAAAGCCCTGTCACTGTGGGGACACTAGAGGTGGCTGTGGCGCCCTGTGGGTGAGGCCGAGTCATGTCGCAGGGACCGGCGTCCTCTGCTTGAGGACTCTGAGTGTTCTGAGCTCCGAGCTGTGGCCGGAGAGGAGCCTGGCTAAGTGGTCAGGACCCCAGCTCCGCCGTGTCTCACCTGAGTGACCTGGGCAGGTAGCTCGGCCTCCTGTCCTCCATCACCTCAGCTGGCCACGAGGCTCAGCGCGCGGGCTGCTCACGGAGCCGAGAGCAGTGGCTGGCTGCCGGGTGCGCTGCGAGAGTGGCCGGTTCTCTCTGGATCACCTCCTAGGGCGTGAACCCGAGCCGGGGGAAGTAAGTACCATCTGACTCAGTTGGGCTCTCAGGGTGCTGGAGGGCGCGTTCCGCTGATCTGTGGGAAGTGCTGTCCGTCCTAGCTGTGGTCTGCGGGTGAGGTGGGGTGGGTGTGCCCACCCTGCGTCCGGACACTCATCAGTGCCTGCCGTGCAGTATCCAGACCCTTCTTTTCTGGCTTCTCACTCTGTGCACGTTGGCTGTGAGGACTAGGCCGTAGGTGGTCTCCTGGAACGTTTTGGATTGGAAAGCAGGGACTGGCCTGCCTCTGATATGAAGGGTTTTTTGCTCAAATGAGCTTCTTCAGCTACAAGACCACCTTGTAAGCAAAGTGACTTTATTTCTCTGAATGTATGTACTTTCATCGTGTCATTTTATTCTCCCTCACATCTCTGATTTCCGCCCGTGTCCTAGAACTGATCCCCCAGACGTAGAGCCCACGCCCCGCCTCCATCATCTGTGTCACTTCACTCCATCTTTTTAGTCCTTTGGTGGAGCCGGCCTCGTCTTCCCTCCCGCCCGGGCCTGGGTGACACAGATGTGTGGCTGGTTCTGCCTTCCTATCGCGTCTGGGTTGCCATGAACATGCTTTGGTTTGCATTATGGTCCTGAGGATCCGGGTGCTATAATGTCCTGTCGCTACCAAGGAAACCATCATGAGGTCTCTGGCGCCTGCTCCAGGTGATTCTGAGGAAGAAGTCGGGCCTGTGCAGAGACTTGTTCTGACATCCGGAGGCGCTGTCCTCTGTGGTCTGTGGCAGGTGCGGCCAGGCTGCCTGGAGCCCTGGCTGGTGGGCTCCTGCAGCCTTGGAGGTGCCGGGGTCCTTGTCTGCCCCGACAGCCCCCCAGAGCTGGGAGGGAGCCCTAAGCCAGCCAGACTGGCTGTTCTGTGGGGGCGTCGTCCGTAAGCAGGCCGGGCTGGGGCCCTGCTGTAGTGCTTGATGGCACAGACAGAATACTACGTATTTTTTGAAAGTTCCCCTGTGAAAACCAGGTTTGGTTGGGGTTCCTGCCACCTGTCCCCAGATGGGTCTGGCCGTGCCGGCTACCACAGTCTGTGGGTCAGGGCCCCGCATGGAGTGCGAGTCCTTTGTCCTCAGGCTACTTAAGCAGCAGAAGCTTCAGCCCCCACGGCTCTGTTCCCATTGTGCCCTTTCCCTGTCCTCCCGGAGTCTTTCACCTCTATTTCCATCGCTGTCCTTCTGGCAAGCACCCGTAGTGTCTGCCTGGTTTTTCCTTCCTTCTCTCCTTCCTTCTTTCCTCCCTCCCTCCCTCCCTCCCTCCCTCCCTCCCTCCCTTCCTTCCTTCCTTCCTTCCTTCCTTCCTTCCTTCCTTCCTTCCTTCCTTCCTTCCTTCCTTCTGCCAAAATCAAGAGCTGGACGCTTAACCGACTACACCACCCAAGTGCCCCAAGCATCTTTTCATGTGCTTATTGGCCATCTGTGTATCTTTTGAATAGACATTTCTATTCAGACCCTTTGACCATTATTAAGTTTTTTTTTTTTTTTTTGTCTTTTGATAGCTGAGTTGTAAGAGTTCTTTATATTTTCTGGGTAAAATTTCTTCATCAGATACATGATTTGCAAAAATTGTGGGTTGTCTTTTTACTTTCTTGATAGTGTCCTTTGAAACACAAAAGCTTTAAATTTTGGTAAAGTCCAGTTTATTCCTTTTTTTTTTTTTTTCTGCTCTTGCTTTTAATGTCATATTTAAGAACTCATTGTCAAATTCAGGGTCACAAAGATTTTACCCCATGTTTTCTTCTTTATTTATTTATTTCTTAAACGTTTATTTATATTTGAGAGAGAGAGAGTGCGAGCAGGGGAGGGGCAGAGAGAGGGGGAGACACAGAATCCAAAGCAGGCTCCAGGCTCTGAGCCATCAGCACAGAGCCGTATGTGGGGCTGGAACTCACGAATGAAGAGATGGTGACCTGAGCCGAAGTCGGATGCTTAACTGACTGAGCCACTTAGGCGCCCCTACCTTATGTTTTCTTCTAAGACTTTATCGTTTTACCTCCTACATTCAGATCTTTGGTCTGTTTTGAGCTAATTTTGGTATATGGTGTGAGGTAGGGATCCAACTTTATTCTTTTGCATGTGGAGATCCAGTTGTCCCAGCACCATTTGTTGAAGAAACTGTTCTTTCCCTGTTGAACAAATGCCTGGCACCCTTGTCGACTGTCACTTGGCCATCGATGTGTGGCTTTATTTCTGGACTCTGTTGTATCCCATTGTTCCACATGCATTTCTCTTTAGGTCAGTACTACGCTGTCTTGGTGACTATAGCTTTGTATAGGCATATGTCATTTTATTGTGCTTTACAGATTCTGTGTGTTTTGTTTTGTTTTTCTTTTACAAATTGAAGGTTTGTGGCAACTCTCCGTCAAGTGAATTTATTGGCACCATTTTCCCAGTAGCATTTGCTCACTTTGTGTCTCTGTGTCCCATTTTGGTAATTCTCGCAATCTTTCAATGTTTTTCGTTATTATTATATTTGTTATGGTGATCTGTGTTCAGAGATTACAACTCCCTGAAAGCTCAGGTGATGATTAGCATTTTTTAATAATAAAATATTTTTTAATTAAGGTGTGTACATTGTTTTTTAGACATAACACCATTGCACACTTAAACTGTGGTGTAGTGTAAACATAACTTTTGCATGTACTTGGGAACTCAAAAATTCATTTGACTCACTCTATTGCAACACGTGCTATATTGCAGTGATTTGGAACCAGACCCACAATATATCTGAGGTATGTCTGTAGTAAGTTTTGAAACTGAAAAATAGAAGTTCTCCAACTTTTTTCCTTCTCCTTCGAGATTGTTTTGGCATTTCCAAATCCCTTGCATTTCCTTATGAATTTTGGCCTCAGCTTGTCCGTTTCTGTGCAGGAGCCAGCTGGGGATTCCAGGGGGGTTTGAATTAAGTCTGCAGGTTCTCTGGGTTGTTTCTTTGTTCTCTTTGCTCAGACACCTCCCACATTCTGACCCCAGCTCCCATCCTGACCATGAGCTGGGTCTTCGTCCCCGTTGGGCTCTTGGATTCCCCCTCCTTCGTTACAGAATGAGGCTCAGATTCCTTGATGTTTCAGGCCACCACAGCAGGCCCGGCCCTCTTCCCTGCTCTGTGTCCTCTTCCTCCGTCACTTGTTGTTCCCTCAGATGTGGCAAACCTGTGTCTGGGACTCCCTACCACCATCCTCTTCCCTTCCCCAGACTTGAACACTGAAGTTCCGCTTCTTGAATTCAAGGCCAAGGGCAGGGAGACTGGGGAAGAGAGGGCCTAGCTCCCCAGCATAGCTCAGAGGTGTGTTTTGGCTGTCTAGAGTGGCGAGAGCCATGACATTTTCATCCTCAAGGCAGAGAGGAGGCCCTGTGCCTGCTTTGGGTTTTCTCCTAAAATGGCACCAGCAAAGCCCCAGCCGGCCCGGCCCTGGGGATCGGCCTCACCATCCCCGTCCTCTCTTACCCCCAAAGGTCCCCTCAAATCTTTCCCTTGCTTTGATTCTCACGGCCACCATCTCCTCGTGGCCCAGGTCCCCTCCCTGCTCCTTTTGTTGGTCTGTCAGAGATGTCGTCAGTTAGCTCCCGCGAGGCCTTCCAGAAAGGTCGCGTGCGTGTTCTTTCCTTCCTGTTGGCACGAACGCCAGAATGCAGCATACACATGTGCTTGGCCACGGGCTTCACATTGTAACTCGAGTATGAGGTGCAGCTTCCTTTAGGGTACAAGCACGCCGTTAAGTTGTGAGCCAGGCCCGCCTGGTGGGAATTTACTTGGTTCCCAGGTTTTGCTCCCACAGACTGCATGTTTTCACGTGCACCATACACCCCCAGGATGCTCTTCCTCGGGGTGTCCTGGTCGGGTCTGAGGGTACCTTTACTGGTCGTCTGGGTAGATACTGCCGATTTGGAGCAACGTCAACAGCGGAGAATCATCCTGTCCCACGCTCATACTTGAACGTCCTGCGGGGGCTTCCTGCGTGGCCCTGCTTCCTTTTGCTGGAGCTGGAGCCCCACACCCCCTTCCCCACTTCCGTGCAGTGTCAGTCTGGTCTCCCTGTGCCCCCACCCCCCGCCCCGAGTCCACCCAGCAGCACCCGTACATTCTGTCGGTTCTGTTCCTCCCAGTTTGTTTGTGTTTGGGTGATGCTTCTCCCCTCCCCACCCTTGACCACATGTCACCGGATAGCTCTTCTTGGTGGGACCCAGCTACTCTCCCAGACCCTGGCCACTCTTAGGCCATCAGTAAATATTTGCCAAGGGACTTAGAGGTCATGCCACGGCCACCAACTGAGATGCACACATTTACAGCAAGTGTGCACCGGATGCCTGCTGAGCACAGGCTGACGGGCAGGGGCCAGTCTCGTAGGACATCCAGGGGGCTCTAGCCCAGGCTGAGACTGCTGTCTTGGACATGCTTCCCACCCCCCATGCTCAAGTACATTGACGCAACTCTTCCCTAGGAATTGCAAAATGACTTAGACCGGGAAACGAGCAGTTTGCAAGAGCTGGAAGCTCAGAAGCAGGACGCCCAAGACCGCCTCGACGAAATGGATCAGCAGAAGGCCAAGCTCCGAGACATGCTGAGCGACGTCAGGCAGAAGTGCCAGGACGAGACTCAGATGGTGAGTCTCACGCCCAGCATGGCAGGGGGGCTTCCTGTGGGCTTCTTTGGGCTCACGACGACCTGGAAACACAAGGCTGAGGCGTCCTACTGGTTTAATCGAGTTGTGGACATACCATCTGAAAAACCGTCCAGGCATCTGTGACCTGACCTCAGTCTCACCCACCAAGTCATACAGTGAACGGCCTTGGTCCCCACTAAACTCACCCTGGCTGGTGCCTCACAGCACCCCGGGGCCAGCATGCTCCTCCTCCGCCCCTGCCACCGTCTGGTGTCTTCACTGCTCATTATAAACCGGGGAGGCTGCAAGCTCAGCAGATTGAAAGCCCTCATCTCCTCCTCTGAGGCCTTGCACGGGGATGTTTAGCCCCTGGGAGACAGGTAGACTGCCTTTGCTTATCCCAGGCCTCAAAATTGACTTATCCCAAAATTGACTTTCTGTCAGTTCATGGGCATTTGCACGTCTGCCTTGTTTCCTTCTGTTCTGCGAGTGGAGAGAGGGCCCTGGAAGGAAGCCCAGGTGTCCGGCCATCAGGCTGGTATCTGCCTCACTGGGTCCGCTTGTTCCAATGATGTGAATTAAGACTCCTCCTTTTGTCATATTTCATCTCATTTCAGATTTCCTCGTTGAAGACCCAAATCCAGTCTCAGGAATCTGACCTCAAGTCCCAGGAAGACGACCTGAACCGGGCCAAATCGGAGCTGAACCGATTGCAGCAGGAAGAAACCCAGCTGGAGCAGAGCATTCAGGCCGGGAAAGTTCAGCTGGAAACCATCATCAAGTCCCTGAAATCGACGCAGGACGAAATCAACCAGGTATCTCCCTGAGGGTGGGGCCTTGCCTCTGCTGGTGGCGGGGGGTCTTCTGGGGCCTTCTTGGCGAGTGGAGCAGCTGCGGTGAGCTGTCACGTCGGGGTGTGTGACCAGCCTGCACAGAGGCCACTTGTTACCTTGGCTCTCACCCAGCCCGTTTATGTCAGACTCTCTTCTTAGAAGCTGTTGTCCTGGCCTGGAGGTCAAGCACCCAGCGTCCCGCAGCGTGTGCTCCGGCATCACGTTGACTTTGGCCTGCGGGCTGTTTGCTGTGCCTCACCTGGGCGCACGCCCTCTTTGGGGAATGGGCAGGGTCTGTGTGAGGACTTCAGTGGCTCCTTTGGAGAGAGTCTTGGGTATAGAAATGCCCTCCCCAGCACGGTTCTCAGACCAGCGAGAGGGACAGAGTCTGAGACGTTTTCCGGCACCTCTCTGTCCCTGTGCGATCTGAGGACTGGTACATTGCTGAGGCCCCACCCTGTGATGAGCGTCACCCCACGTGGGGCCCTGTTCCAGTTCTGCAGTCTGTCTGGGCACCCCATCCTTATCCTGCTTTGGTGTGAAGGCCCTGGGGCCTGTAGCCGCTGCTCGCCAGCAGAGGGCGGGCTTCCCTCCCGCTCCCCTGTATGTAACAGCCCAAGGCCTCCTTGCCGGCCCTTGGGTGTCCCATCGGTAGACGGGCGTGATGCTTACCCTTGGCACTATTACAGTGGCCAGCTGTGCTTCCTCTCTTGACCGACTCGATCCCTTGCTCTTTTTGCCATGTTGCAGACAATAGTTGATCGCAAACACGTACGCGGGATTTCATTCCCTGTGTTGTGTTTCATTGTTTCTTAGATCTGAGATTATTTTAGGTCTTTTCCATCTGAGCAATTGGAGTTTGTGTAACATAGAAAGGATCCAAGCCATGCGCGTATGTTAGTAATAATAGTGATGTTCACTGTCATGTATTAACGCCCACCCTTCCAGATGCTACAGGAGGTGTTTTACCCATCGCTTCCTGTGGTCCTTTTTGGAGAAGAGCTAACAGAGAGGTTAGGTCACTCGCCAGAGGTCACACAGTGTCTCACACAGGATGAGACAGTTAAGATAACATTCCTGGTCTGTCTGACTTCATAGATTGTCCTCCTTTCCCTGGCCTCACATCCCTGTCCAGGACAAGGAGCAGTGGACAGGGTGATAAAACCCCATAAAGGGGAAATGTTTACTATCACTTGGAACAGATCGTGAATGTGGATTTTTACCAATTTCAGTTCTTTTCAGAATTGACAGATGTTTGTTTGAACACAGGCCTCTCTCAGGGGTCAGGGATATAAACAGGCCTCATGGGGCAGCAACAAGGACCTCGTGGCTTACAAGTCGTGTCACTTGGGATCCTCTACTGTGTAGGCGAGTAATTCAGTTCCCCATGTGAATGGAGTTGGACAATAGGGTTGGACGTTAGGAGAAAAAAAATATCTCTCCTGACACCTTTCCCCTAAACCCCATGTGATGTCAGCAATCTTTGTCGTGTAGGCAAGAAGCAAGCTGTCCCAGCTGCATGAAAGCCACCAAGAAGCCCACAGGACCCTGGAGCAGTATGACGAGGTGCTCGACGGGGCCCACGGCGCCAGCCTGACCAACTTAGCCGACCTGAGCGAAGCCATCTCCCTGACAGAGAGGGGCGGTTTTGGAGCCATGGTAAAGGTTGAATAAGCATATTGCAGTCCTGGGATTAGGTCCCACGTTGGGATCAGAGAACGCCCTGCCTGCTGGATCCGGCACTCGCCAGCCTTGATTTTGTCCAAATGCAGGGTGTTTCTTGTTTTCGCTGCCGCTTTGCATGTCCACACAGGCCCCGCAGCCTGGGGTACGTGGCTGTGCGCGATCCTTGCTTCCAGGACGAAGCCAAGGATAGGCCTGAATCCTTTGTAAGACCAGTTTTTAAAGATATTTGTCTTCGGTGAGCCAGCCACCCAAAGTCAGAGGGCTTTCCCAAACTTAACCAAAAGTGGATCAGGCTCACACATGTGAAACCCTACATCCTACTAGTTGGGGGCGGAGGGCGGGGCATGGGAGAAATGTGTGTGTGTGTCCGTGTTCCCACAAGGAGCACCTTGAAAACCAAATGTATTTGTGAAGATCAAGACAAATGACAGCCCTTTGAGGCACTGCTGTTTGCCCTGTGAACTGGCCCCTCTCCTGCACTTTGGGGTGTGCTGAAATCCTGGGCTCTTATGACCCCGGGGGCCTTGATCAAGTCCCAGGGTGCTGTGGACTCGGGCTGCTGACGTCCAGCCGGTGTCCCTTTTTCCCCATATCATCACGTCCCCTTTTTCCTGCCAGCGCCCGCCCTTGTGGCTGAGCCCCAGTGTGTGCCATTTCCGCTTTAGCCTGGCCGATGACAACATCTTTGTGCTCCTGACAGAGCCGATGGAATGCTCTTGGTCTCGGTGGTTTCACTGTGCTCTGCTCCCAAAGCCTTTTGACCTCTCACCCCATGTTGCTGCCCCCTCGTCCGGGGCCGCTCCTCTGAATTGTCTTGCTCCTGGCCCTGGGCTTCGTGGATTCCTTCTTCTTCCTGTAGTCACACAGCTTCTCTCTCTTTCTCTCTCTCTCTCTCTGTCTCTCTGTCTCTCTGTCTTTCTCAACTCGAGTCTTGGCTCTTCACGTTCATTTCTTGACCTGTTTCTTTCCTCAGTAGCCAAGTAGTCAGTCCTAAGAATATATGGGGAAGCTTATACCTCCTTCCCCGAATCGCTTAGAAGATGCTGTTGGTGTCCTCATCTGTCTCCTGTCTTGGGCCCTCACTGCCTCCCTCTGCCGCTCACAGATTCCTTTTCCTCACGGAATTGTAAACGGGTGAATTCCGTATCTGCTCTTGAGCCCACCGTCAGCTTGATTGTCCGAGTTCAGACTACGACTGTCCACTCTTCGTTCGCTGGGAGAGACAGAATTGCCCGCTTGGCTGGCTGGCCGCTCAGTGTGTGCATTTCAGCTTCATGACCCTGACTTTACTTTTCCCGTCTGTCACTGGCCCCCTCGCACAGCTTTCCGCTTGCCCTCCTTCATCTTGGTTTGTGGAACAGCTTAAACCCTTTTGCAGGTTCGAATAAGATTGGTTTCCTGGATAAAAAGTTGGCAGTTTGCAAGTGGCCAGTGATTTTCCCTCCCCCCGCCCCCCACAGATTTTTCATCTTTTCCTCATTTCTGTTCATCTTGTGAGCGGGGCAAAGTTTACATGATAGGCAATTCATTCTGGAATGTCGATGTCAGATATGTTACATAGCAACTTGCAACCGGTGTCTGAAAAACTATATTTATCTTGTTGTACAAATACAGTTTTTAAAGCATTTTTCGGTTTGTTTCCTTTTCTTAATAAACACTTTGAAGAGGGCTTTTTGTTTACTCTTGAATGTTTCGAGACTGCTTCAGAGAGCAATTAGTTCTCTTTGAGGTGGGTGACAGTGAGGGGTTTAGTTCCCTGAGAATACTGTAACCAAAGAGGGGCATCCAGAAGTTTCTACGGCTGGGCAGGTCTACTGAAGTCACTAACTTTAGTTTTCAGCTCATACCGTGTTACTTTGTCCCAAAGACTGAGGCTTCTTAAAGCCAGATTTATTTCTTGTCTCTCATCCGACGATGATACTGGCCTCTGGCTCTTGAAGGCAGCGCTCAACCAACCTGTCTAGTAGGAAAAGGCAATAAATCATCCCCGACTTCAGCCTCGCCAAGACCTTATCATGAAAGATTGGTTTGTCATCTCATCCAGCCCCACTGGTGTGCTGGAACCATTTTTATTGACTTTCCAGAGCTGATTATTAAATAGGAATTTTGTAACCTGATTGTTTAACTTTTGGTGACTTGAATTCAGCCACAGTGGGAGTATTTGCACCATGGGAATTGACAGGACGAAGCTGCCAATCAGGGCCTTCCCCCCCCCCCCCCCCAGAGAGCTGGTTCACCAGCACACCACTGCCCAACCCCTAGCTAAAGGGAAGGAGAGTCACAGAAACTCCTTTCAGAGTTGTTACATCTGTTTCTTAAGAAGTGCAGAACTCAGGACTAGTTACTGAACTCCACGTTCAAGATATTTTACCTCTGCTAAGGGACCTGTCATTTACCCCAGTGCTCGTCTGCCACACCCGTGTCTCCCAAGTGGCAGGTGGCTCAGTTCTCATTGATAGGTGGTCAGTGGCTGGTGGAGTTTATGACATCTCTGTACCAGGGGAAGCCTAATTTTCTGCTCTGAATCCGTGAAATGGACTCAGAACCACCGGTGGTTACCTCACGTGTGTGGATCCTGCTGGGGTCTTTTTAGGCTTCTCCTTGGAAGGGGAGGGAGCGATTGCTACCTTAGGCAAATAATTGCACCTGAGAAAGAGATCACAGACCTGGCTTTCAGTTCGGGGGGCTCACAGCCAAAGCGTCTAGAGTCACAGCCTCTTCTCTGCCATCGTCCACTGTTAGTTGGCAGGCTTCCAAGTGATGATTGAAAACATCGAAAAAAAAACCCAAAAAAACACCAACTTGTAAATCAGTGCTAATTTCTAACTAAATAGAAGCTTTCGTTCTGAGACCAAGCTGTCATTCTTAATGTGCTGCTGTATCCAGGACATCATCTCTCTTCTTCTGGGGTGAGATCCATTCCTTCACCCAGGGTGCAGCGTGAGAGGGTGATTTTCCGTCTTGGCTGCCCGGCTTCTTTAGATCAGGACACCCCATCCTACTTATCTGTGTGTGAGAGGCCCGTCGGACGTCTGTCGGGCGACTGCAGCTCGCATGTTTGCACTGTGACGTCCTTACGGAGCCGCCCGCTTCCGCGGTATTTGTGGTACTTCCTTGCCTAAGAACCCGCTTGGTCTTCCCGCCTTGGGGAGGGAGACCTGTGGCTGGAGGCTCCAGGTAATCTTCCCCAGGTAAGAAAAATCATCCTGTGTTCATCAGAGGACAGGGTGTTTGTCGTCCTTCAGGAGCCTGTGGCTTCCCGTTGGCCCAGGGCCTCCGGGAGCCATCCCGCTTTCCGAAGTCAAGCAGCACAGAGTGCTGGGGGCCTTGTCTGGAATCTTCCTCTGGCACCTTTGACGTCATGGCCCTGTGACCGTTGTCTGTATTTTTACGGAAGCCCCAGCTCTTTAATCATTTGGCTTTGGTCGGTTGGAATAATGGATGTTTGCCAGCCCCACGGGTGCCGACACACCTGCCGGGTTCAGTGAGGATGTTGTGCTTTTTCATATCACAGTGAAACCTTCGTGTTTTCACTGAGGGTGTGTCTTCATTAACCAAAATACACTCACTGTTTCTAAACGGAGTGGGCCTTGTTCCCGTGTAGGTTGTACCCCCTCACCCCCCAACACACACACATCGGGGCCATTTTCCACTATAAAAAAGTGCTCTTCAAAAGCAAATCGTCTTTTCTTCCGGCTTAAACGTGCTTGTTTGTTTCTAGAAATAAGCACCTTAAAACAAAATGCAAAGTGTTATATATGCTCTAGTAGTTCCAACTGCATAAGCAGCTCATTTCCTCCCAAGATGCAAATAGCCAGCGTGTTTCTTGGTGTGGGGACAGCATTTTCAAACATGCCCACTTAGCTATACGTTCTATGAGGAAAAGATGGTTGAGGGAGGCCACACTTTTGAATGAGGCCCAGGCTGTGGTTCTTGACTGGCTTGTTACGTTTTCCTTTGGACACTTCCAAAGATACCACTCTCTTCTGACTTTGTAATATCTTATTTTTGATTTCTAATTGTGATAAAACGCACAGAACATAAAATCGTTCATCTTAACCATGCCTGAGTATATTCATGTGCAACTAGGCCCCAGAACGTTTTTCTGCTCACTAACCACTGACTCCCCAGTCCCTGGAGCCCACTGTTTTACTTTCTGTCTCTGCAAACCTGACTCCTCTGGGGACCTCCTCTAAAGTGAGATCACACAGTACTTGTCTTTTCGTGACTGGCTTGTTTCACTGAGCATCACGTCCTCAAGGCTGAACAATACTCCTGTGTATTTACCTACTGCATTCAGTGTATCTGTCCATCCATTGGTGGTGGTTTACATGACTGCCTTCCACTCAATGTTTAAATAAACTTTTAGTTCGCAAGAGTGGCGGATTTACAGAAAAACATAACAGGTGGTACAGAAAGTTCCCACATGCCCCACACTCTGCTTCCCCTGTCATTAGCACCTTATCCTGTACATTTGTCACTGAATGAACTAGTGCTGACACGTTATGAAATGATGTCCATATTTCTTCAACGATTTTCTCAAAATGTTTATTCATTTTTGAGAGTGAGTATGGGGAGGGGCAGAGAGAGAAGGGGACAGAAGATCCGAAGAGGTCTCTGTGCTGAGTAGAGAGCCCAATGTGGGGCTCGAACTCACAAACGATGAGATCATGATCTGAGCCAGAAGTCGGACGCTGAACCGACTGAGCCACCCAGGTGCCCCACTTCAATGATTTTTTTAGTCATTCTCCGTAGGGTCCCACTGCTTGAAGGAGAAACATGCAGGTTGGGTATGGAATTCTGTACTTTGCTTTAAATTTGAAATAATAAAGTTCCTGTCCTGTCTCTTCACAAAATTACAGGACGATCCTTTCAAAAATAAAGCCTTGTTATTTAGCAACAATGCCCAAGAATTGCATCCGGATCCTTTCCAGACCGAAGACCCCTTCAAATCCGACCCATTTAAAGGAGCTGATCCCTTCAAAGGTATCTCTCTCGGTGCCCACTTAGTCATTGAAGGGCTGTTTACTTTGTGCCTGTTAGAGTTGTGCAATGACCAGAGTGGTTGGCCAGTAGCACCTTCTGGAATGGAGGGGGAAGGGAGTTCTTTGAGCCCCGTGGGTCACCAGAGCGTTGCACCTCGGCCTGGTCCACTGCGGAACTGAGGTGTTAGAGTTGGGAGGGAAGAGGTGAGCTCCCAGCTTGCAGCAAGGTGCCCATGTTCACGGGCAGCTGGCTCCTCCCTCGACCTCTGCTCGCTTTGGTTCCCATCCTCCTGTCGGGGTGGTAAGTTCTCCCTCGCTGCCCTGGTGGGATGGATAAGATAACCAGAGGTAGTCGTGATCGTGAGACTCCCCAGTGAGCGACAAGTCCCCACATAAATCTAAGGTCTCGATGTGACACATTTGCCCAGAGCCCCACATGAGTCCAGAATAACTAAGAAGGCTTCTAGAGATACATGTTCCTCACTGTGGTCCTTCAGAGCAAGGTAGCATTTCCAGGAAGGTTATCTGTACGTCCCTGAGCAAATGTACGGAGAGGGCGAGGCGTGGAGAGGGCAGAGGGGAGCGCCTTTCCGGCATCACGTGTGGAATCGAAGCACCACAGGACCCAAGCGACACCGGGCGGCTCTGGAAGCTCAGATGTGTGGAGCTCGTCCTCACACTGGGGCTGGCCGTGGGTCGGGCCCTGTGTTGTCCTGGCTGGGGGAGGTGAGAGGGACAGTGAGGTACAAGAGGGTAGCATGGCGGAGAGAGAGCGAGCGGTGAATTCTGGCTCGTTCCACATTTCCCCCCGCTGCAGCCCCGTGTCGAGCAGCCGGTGGTGCCTCATTTCGTCCTGAACCCCCCAGCTGGGAACAGCCGCCTCGGCCAGTCGCTGCTCCTCCTTGGATATGCCAGGGTCATTTCTACGGTAGAGCTAAACATTCCTCTCTCCTCCAATCTAGGTGACCCGTTCCAGAATGACCCCTTCGCAGAACAACAGACCGCTTCAGCAGGTAAAAGCCTTTGTGGGAGAGGCTTTTTGGTTTTTCATGGGCTGGTCCTCACCCTTATTTATCTACTACTTTCTTTTTCTTTTTTTTTGCTAAGGTGAAATTCGTAGAACACAAAAGTCATCATTTTTAAAGTGACAATTCAGTGGCATTCGGTACATTCTTAATGTACAACCACCACCTGTGTGTAGTTCTAGAACGTTTCCGTCCCCTAAAAGGAAACCTTATCCCCATGAGCAGTCACGCCCTCCTCCCCCAGCCCCAGGCAACCACCAATCTGCTGTTTATCTTTAGATTTACCTGTGTTTTCATTATTAAAGTCAGCTTTGTCGGGAGGTGTAATTTATACACAGCAAAATTCACCAATTTTAAGTGTATAATTAGATGAGTTTTGATAAATGAGTTTTGAGTTAGGTGACAACATTTCCATCGTCCCAGAAGGTTCTCTTCTGCCTCCTACCCCCCATCCCCGGGTCCCTAGCAATCACTGATCTGCTTTCTGTCATTATGGTTTTTACCTTTTCTAGAATCTCATATAAAGGGCATTCAGTCAGCTACGCACTCTTTTATGTTTGGGTTCTTTCACTAAGCGCAGTGTTGTTTATTCATGGGGCATGTTTTTCTTCACTTTCCAAAACACCTTCTAGATCCATTTGGAGGGGATCCTTTCAAAGAAAGCGACCCGTTCCGTGGCTCTGCACCTGACGACTTCTTTAAGAAACAGACAAAGAATGACCCATTTACCTCAGACCCGTTCACGAAAAACCCTTCCTTACCCTCAAAGGTGAGTGTCACCTGGGAGGCCTAGGTGCTGCCCGTGTGTGCCCTTGGCGCACACGAAAGTGGCCCTTCCTTATCCCCCGCCCACCCCCGGGCCGAGTCCGGGGCTCCCAACACGCGGACTGAGCTCGTGAAGCCTGACACGTGTGTGCGTAGGCCGTGAGCGCCACACGGTTCTCCGGGAGCTGGGCCGCGGGCATGTCCTCCTCCTGGAAGGTGAGGTGACTAGTCCCTGTGAGGCTTGTCCCATGAATCAGGGGTCACGTTCAGAGGTGCACTGAGCCCGCGTCAGGATGGGTTGGGCCTCGAATAGCTCTCTTTTCTCTGTTCCTTCCTGTGCCCCTGTCACTTCAGCTCAGGCCCACTGGCTGGCTTCTCTGTTCTGTCGCCTGCCCCCACTGCAACCCCGTCTCCCAACAAAAATGAAACCAAACAAAGCATCACACGTTCCACATGACCACCCTGCCATCTTCCTGGCAGCACTTAGTGTGTGAGGCACTCACGTGCCCCTCTCCACCCCCAGCATCTGGCGGACCGTGTGTTTTGCAGTGTTAGGCCCAACACACTGCATTAAATGGCTGTCGGCTAGGATTTGAAAAGCAAAACAGTGACTCTGATTGAACAGAGAATTCTCATGTCTAGGGGAGGGCGGCTTATAGCCTCTTTCATGTTCTGGGCTGTATCTCTTCCAAAGCCCTACACGTGCCCTGTCTGTCCCTCTAGACCCAGAGTTTCTTGAAGGCCAGGATTGGCTTGTAACGTTTCCGTCTGTGAGACCTGTCGCGGGGACCCCCTTTCATTCTTGGTATTGAGCTGTGTGTGATGTGTGTTCTCACTCTCTGTGGATCAATTTTGTTGAGCTTGTCCATCAACCAGCTTTTGGTTATGTTAATTTCCTCTCCTGTTTGTTTCTATTTCACTGATTTCTGCTTTTTATTATTTCCTTCCTCCTCTTTTGGGTTAGTACTTTGCTCTTCCATTTCTAACATCTGAAGATTAAACCTCAGGTCACTGATCTTAGACCGTTTTTTCTAATATAAGTGTTTTCAAACTACACATTTTGCCCTGAGCACTGCTTAGCCACATTCCACACATTTTGATACGTTCTATCTTTACTGCCTTTTGTTTGTGGTATGTTCGAGTTTCCCTTGCGATATCTCTGTTGAACCATGTATTATTTAAAATACTGTTTTGTTTCCAGATACTTGGTTTTTTTTTTTTCTTTTACGTGTCTTATAATATTGATTTCTAATTAAATATGCTCCTAGGGAACATGTTTTGTATTTTTTGCGGTCCTTTTAAATTTATTTATATTTATTTTACGGTTTGCATTGGTGTCCACACTGTATAATTGAGAAGAATGTTTATCTATGGTTGTCGGGTTCTATAAATGCGAATTACATCAGTGTGGTTGATAGTACTGTTCAGATCATTTGTGTCTTTACTGTTTTTTGTTTGTTTGTTGTTTGTTTTATAGCTTTCCCAATTGCTGAGAGAGGAATGTTAAAAATCTGTGATTGTGGAATTGTCTATAGCCCCGTTAATTCAGTCAAGTTTTGCTTCATGTATTTTGAAGCTCTGTCTGGTGCCTACACATTTCTGCTGGTTGTATCACCGTGATGCAGTGACCCTTTTATCATTATAAAAGCTTTCTTTCTTCCTCTGGTGACACCTTTGTCTTGAGATCTGTTCTATCTATTAAAATAGTTGCCTCATCCTCCTTATGCTTACTCTTTGTACGCTATATCTTTTTTCATCCATTTACTTTCAGTAAATGGGTTTCTATATATGAAGGGTCTTTTAGAGCGAGCATGTAGTTGGGGCTGCTGGTCAATCCAGTCTGGAAATCTCTGCCTTCGAAATGGAGTATTTAGACCATTAACATTTAATTCAGTTATTGTTGTGGTTAGATTTGAGTCTATTTTATTATTTGCTTGTTCTTTATCCCCTTTGTTTTGTCACTCTGTTCCCTTTCTGCCTTCTTTTATTTATTTATTTGTTTGTTTGTTTATTTATTTATTTTAGAGAGAGAGAATGCACTAGGGGAGGGGGCAGAGGGAGAGAGAGACTCTTAAGCAGGCTCCATGCTCAGTGCAGAGCCTGATGTGGGGCTCGATCCCACGACCCTGGGACCATGACCTGAGCTGAAATCAAGAGTCAGACACTCAACCGACTGAACCACCCGGACACCCCTCTGCCTTCTTTTAGACTATTTGAATATTTTCTAGAATTCCATTTTCTAGTATCTTTTGGCCTATTTTACCTATATCTATTTCTATTATTTTTTAGAGGTTGCTTTAGGGATTACCATATACACCCTTAACTTTTCATAGGCTCCTAGGAGTGAACGTTACATCACTTTATGTAAAATGTAGAAAACTTGCAGCCAAATTTTCTTGGGAGGATAACGATCCTGTCTAAAGGATAGATCCCTTTATCCACCTCCTCCCTAGCCAGCAGTGTCTCCTCTTATGTTACAGGTGTCCTACGAATATAATATGTCTAAATACGTCATAAACCCTGGAAGACAGTCGTTTAAGTTTTGTCTTAATCCACTGTATGTATGTAAAAGAAATTTTAAAGAGGAAAAAAGTGGTCTGTTTATTTTTGCCCATGTATTTGCCATTTGCTCTTTATTCCTTCTTCCGGATCTGACGTTTCCTCCCATTATCCTTTTCCTTAAGCCTGAAGAACTTGGTCTGGCACCTCTTCTGATACAGGCCTGCTTTGTTGTCATTCTTGAAGGGTATCGCTGCCTGGCCTAGTAGTTTTTGCCCCTTTCAGCACTTTGAGGATATTGTTCCACTGCTTTCTGGCCTTCCTTGTCCTTGAGGAGAAGCCGTCAGTCTCAGGCACTTGTTCTCCCAAATGTACCATCCTGTTCTTCTCTGGCTGCTTTCTCCCTCTCTGTCTCTCTGTCTCTCCCTCTCTGTCTCTCTGTCTCTCTGTCTCTCTCTGCCTTTCAGTAGTTTGTGAAGCATATGTATGTGGTTTTCTTTGTATTTATGTTGTTTGGGGTTTGCTGAGGTTCATAAATCTCTAAATATCTTTTACTGGACTTTGCAAGTTTTTGGCTGTTACTTACACGTTTTCTTTGTCTCCCCTGTTCTCTTCTATCTTTGTGAGATTACAGTTACTTATATGTTAGAGCTTTTGCTGATGTCACCACAAGTCCCTGAGGCTCTGTTTTCTCATTCTTCTTTCTCTCTCTCTCTTTTTTTCTTGTAGATTGGATAATTTCTTCAGATCTGTCTTCTGTCTCACTTACTTTTTTCTCTATCTGTTGTGTAGCTGACCTAGTGAAGTTTTATTCTAGATAGTGTACATTTTTCAGTTTTAGAATTTCCATTTGTTTCTTTGTGTGGTTGCTATTTTTCTGCTAAGATCTACCCGTTCCTCTTAAGAGTATTTTCCTTTACTTCACTGAGCACAGTTGTTACTGCTTTAAAGTCGTCCTCATCTAAGAATTCCAGCGTCTGGGCGTCTTGGGATTGGTTCTATTGATTGTCTTTTCCCTTGAGAACTGGCCACATTTTTCTGGTTCTTTAGAAACGTATCCTGTGTATCATGAGTGCTCTTTCGTGGTGACTGGATACTGCTCTGTTCCTCCAGAGAGTCCGGACGGCGAGTTTTCTGTTGGGGTCTTAGCTTCACAAAGCCCTCAGATTACAGCTGTCCAGACAGAAGATTCAACCTGGTTCTGTTCGTTCCTGCCCACTTTGAATTCTCGTCCAGAGTCTTCCTGCTTTGGTTCACTTCCTGAGCTTTCGGGTGGTTGCTTGTATTTACCTGTGTTTTGTATTTTGTCCAGAGTTTAGAGGCGTTATCTGCAGGAGGGTTTGGCCTGTGGGGATTTTACTCCACCAGGGTTTAGTACAAATCATTTTATCCTCCTCGTGGCCAGCACCAGATGTCAGGACAGTGTGTGGTTGAACGAATGGCTGGGTAAATGAGTGAACTGCTTTTCACTCTTCCTCTCTCCTTTCACTCAGCTCGACCCCTTTGAATCCAGTGAACCTTTTTCATCCTCCAGTGTCTCCTCAAAAGGATCAGGTGAGACCGATGGCTTATTTTCCTTCTGACCCTCCCCGCTGCCAGTGGAGAGAGCCCACCCGGTGATGGTTTTATTTCCAAAGCTGTGTGTCCTCAGAGTTTATGTCATTAGCCAGGGGTGCCCAGATCCTCGCCGGAAGCACTTCAGCCAAAGCCAGCTATACCTCCCCCCGCCCCCGCCACTGCTCATCGTTGTGGAAAGGGAGGTGGGCAGTAGGGAGGAAGTCAGTAATGACACCAGTGTTTACCGGTTGCTCTCTGCTCATTGCTCCTTACGGGTCTCTGGTTTGTACCTTCGGATCTTTTTCCTAAAAGAATCCAAAGTTTGGCTGAGGGTACTGGCTTCTGCATTGAGGGAGGGGAGCATTTGTGGACTCCCCCTGGTTCTGGGGGACAGTCCCTGCTTGGTCCTACTGCCTTGCCTAGCAGCTCGTGCTTGATGGTGACAGAGTTCATTACCATAGGTGGCTGTGGAGGTTATCCAGGCAAATTGCCCCCCCAAAGGAGAAAGCTTGGCAAACTGCACGGACAGGCTCCCCACATACATGGCGCTGGTGGTGGGTCACTGCAGAACTGCACCCCCCTCCCTGACCCGGGCTGTGCTTCCGCACCTGTCACTCGTCTGCTGACCGTGAGCAGTGCTGGCTGGAAGTACAGATGGGGCAGAGTCCCTGTGGCTGTCCCCTAGGCGGCCGTCACAGCGAGAGACTTCCGGCCGAGCTAGACCAACCATGAGCCAGCACAGGTGGGGCCAGGGAGGCCTTGCTGAGGGCCTGCGTCCAGGTGCACGGCCCTGGCCACCTCCTCAGATGTCCCGCGCTGGGGGCCCTGGAATACGGAGAGGCAGCACCTGACCCTGACCCCAGGAGGTGTGTTCCCTGAGCGCCCTGTAACTCTGCGTCTGTTGGTGCCACTTTGCAGGTCCCTTTGGAACCTTAGACCCCTTTGGAAGTGGGTCCTTCAATAGTGCTGAGGGCTTTGCTGACTTCAGCCAGATGTCCAAGGTAAAGCCCCACCCACGGAGCACGTGTGCCTCTGCCAGTGTCTTTGTGCCTCTTGTCGTGGTCTTGTCGTGAGCAGCCAGGCATAATTATTAATACCACGTATGTATTTCCTCGGCACCTGTCAGACTCTGAAACGCATCCTCATGTGAGGCCGTGAGCCGGCAGGCAGGGTCTAGAAAATGCCTGTGGTTGTGATTGGCTCCATTTCCCTTCCTCCGAGTGAAACTGCCAGAGCCCTGAATCCCTCCACGAGGCCTACGTGTCACGGGCTCCCCCCGGTCCTACTGGTGTCTGTTAGCTGCCAGATCTTAGGCAATAAAGTTGTGGCTGCACAGACCCAAAGAAGAGAAGGCATTAGGCACAGGGGACTCAGGAGGGTCACGGGTGCCAGGCCTGGTGTGCGTGCAGCTGAGACTGGAACTGTGGGCTACAGGCTGGCAGGCGGGAGGGATCCGGAGAACTTGGGCCGGTTATGTAAGTGGGAGCTGCCTGTGAGAACCCGAGAAGGGTTTGGAAAGTGAGGGCTGGGTTTTGTGAACAAATACACAGGTTCAAGACAGATGACACTCCTGCACTTGTCGGGCTGGGCAGTAGCTGCGTGCCACCGTCAGGCGAATATAGCCTGGTGGTGTCGGGGTCCTGTTGTGCGAGAGGCTGGGAGTTGTGGCTAGGAAGCTCTATCATTTATTTATTTATTTTGAGAGAGAATGCACAAACATGAGCAGAGGAGGGGCAGGGAGAGAGAGGGAGAGAGGGAGAGAGGGAGAGAGAGAGAGAGAGAGAGAGAGAGAGAGAATATCCCAAGCAGACTCCATGCTTAGTGCAGAGCCCAGTGTGGGGGTCCATCTCATGAACCATGAGATCATGACCTGAGCTGAAATCAAGAGTCGGGTGCTTAACCCACTGAGCCACCCACCAACTGAGCGTTGCCCTGAGAATGCTAAATCTTTAGTGTAGCAAAAAGTCAGTAAATCATGTCCAAAATGGACAGATCAAGAAATAACAGTAGATGCCCATGATTATAGAGGTAAATCTCAGAAGAAACCGCTAAGAAGTCAAAAACGTCAGCCATGGTGAGTGGGAAAGGCAATGGTCCGAGGGTCTGCAGATCTTCGTTATAATCTTTAGTGTCCCTTGGTTTTAAGTATGAGTACGTACTTCTCTGATAAGAATTTGGGAAAGTGGCATTAGGTGTGCCCCATGTGGGCCTCAGGGCCCCATCCCGAGGACCCACTTGTGCTCTGCTGCTTGCTGATAGTCCCTGCAGGCAGGTGAGGGCCTCACAGCCCGCGGCCCCAGAGCCATGCTTCTTCACTCATTCCTGCAAGTCTTCAGTATCCACCTGCTCCAGCCCAGGTGCCATCGCCGTGGTGTGTGTGGGGGCGAGTGGTGGCCACATGTGAGAGCCCGTCCCCATCCCTGGTCTTACCTCCTAGTGGGGAAGGCTCACAAGCCAGATGGTGGAGAGGGAGCTGGGGAGGGCATCTCGGAGCACGTGGGAGCCGAGCATCCGCAGCAAGGAGTCACTTGCTTCCTGCTCGCTGCCCACCCCTACTGGGCAGCCGCCCCCCTCCCCCGCCCGTCCCCGCCGAGCCAGCTCCCGGGGGGCCTGCTGGCTCCACGTGCACTCAGCCTGAGGGACACACACTCGTCTGGGCACTGAGCACTTGTGGTGAGCCAATGTGTGATTGTGGCACACGGCTTCTGAGAAACCTTTGAGACTCCGGGTTTTCAGAGAAGCACATTGAGCGTACATCGTCAAGGTAGCAAACCCAGTTTCTGGCCAGAGAGAGGATGTCTGCTTAGCCATCGGCTGTCACAGGAGGGAGCTCGGAGGTGCTGGTGTAGCTGCCTCTCTCACTGCAGTGCCTGCGGGGAGCAAGCCTCCATGCCTCGTGTGGGAACGCTGGGACTCGGACGGTCAGGATGCTGTCTGGGATTGGCCAGTAGGCCCCAGGACAGGAGATTTGCTTGGACATTTGCCTGTCACTTGGCGGCTGTTACACACGGCCCTCCCTGCTCCTGGAGTGGAGCTGTGCGTCCTTCGCTTTCTCGTCCCTGCTTAATAGGCAGGAAAATCACCTCTTGAAAGCAGAAAACTTGTGCCACACGGTGGCAGCAGTCCCCAAACGAAGGGGCCTGCCTTGCATTCTCCAGCTGTCCGAGCGAGCCCTCTCCCTTTGGGAGGCTGGCCCCAAAGACAGAGGGAGTGAGCCGCCAGTGGCCAGAGCTGAGACAAGGACAAGGGCACAAGAGGTGCCCTTTTGAGAGGTGTCCTCATAGAGGCTGCATGGGCTGGCGGGGGCTGCGCCGGGCGGCCAGTCTGGATGGGCTCTGGGCTTCCCTCTCCTTGTCCTCGTGTCCCTCGATCAGGCCGCACACACACGTGCACTTGTGACTCCAGAGCTGGTGGCCCCTTCCTGTTGGAGGCACTGGCTGGACGGAGCTGGACGGGGCCATGGAAAATTTGTCTCCAGTGCTCCTTTGTTTTGTTTCCACGCTCCCGTCACCTCCCGGTGTCCTGCCACTCGTCCAGCTGCACACCGAGCCCTAACCTCGTAGGACTCTGTTTTCCCCTTTGGTTCTCTTTCTGTTTTTCAAGAAAAACATCGTGTGTATAAATAAAATGCTGAAGGAAATGAAAGCAAAGTGGCGAGAAGGCTTTTTTTTTTTTTTTTTTTGGCTTCTTGGTTTTGTTTTTTTGTGTGTGTTTTTTACATTGCCAGCTTTTCCCCCTCTGAGTGGGGTGGCAAGGCGATGCACACGGAGCCCTTTCTTGACTCCACCCTAAGTCGAGGTGTCCTCCTCTGCGCGGCGGTGCAGAGGGAAGGTGACCGCCAGAGAGCTGGTTCCAGCACATTCCTTCGGGAGAATCTTCGGGCTTGCTGCTGGCAGGGGAGGTCCTCCCACCCCCCGACCCGCAGAGATGTTTTTAGACCCGTGTTAATCCATCCCCTTGCTTTAAGAACAAATCCTGAGCATCTGAGAGTAAGAACAAGACCTGAACATAATTATTTCACTCCCTCCCCCCATGAAAAAAAGCCATCCGTGCAGTCCTTGGCTGGTCGTCAGGCCCTTTCCAGTCGTTTTTCCAGTGGTTTTTAAAGCTATGCATTTCTATTTAGGGCCGTTTCTTAAAAGGTGAGAGTAGCTTGCTTTAAACCAACTCTTTAAACCGTGAACCCAAACATGTTCCTCTCAGAGGTGCTTTTTATAGTGGCTTTTCTCTTCGTTTTCTTTTTTTTTTTTCTTTCTGAGCACGCTTCACGCTGTGCCAGCCCGGAGAGCCCCTGCCGGCTTTACTGAAACCCTTCTAAAAATAGCGACTTTCCCTGAAGCTGCAGCCTGAGGAGGAACCGGTCGGGTCCCAGAGGAGGCTTCTTGGGAAACCTGGAGTTGTGAAAATTGGGATTCGGAAATGTTGCTCGAGGGCTGTGTGGTGTTAGAAGTGCTGTGGCTCACGGACGTGGTGGGAGTGGGCCTTTATGGGTGGAGCCCTGTCCCACTGGAGGGAGCTCACCAGCTCAGTGGGTTTGAGCACAGAGGGGACAGAGGGACATCCTGACCTACAAGTGCCCTCCACCAGCTGGGACCATCCTTATGGCTCGTGGTCCAGGCCGCAGCTCGTGGGCTGGATGGACGGGGACCCCGTGTACCCGACGCACAGCGGGGTGTGTCCAGAGGGCTCCAGCTGCCACTCCAGAGCTGGTGCATTCCCAACAGTTGGGACGAAGACGGGTCCACGTGGGGGGCCTTTGGGCTGGTCGTGCCACCTCCCTGCTAAGAAATTGGTTTTGATTCCGCCTGCCTGTCTCAGGTTGTGCAGAAATCGCATGAGCCTGTGTTTGGTGAATGGCGGGGGCAGGAGCAGAACCCACATGCTCTCCCAGCAACTTTGCCCCCCGACCCCTTACCCCCATTCCCAGACTACAGACTCTAAATAGACCTTGACACTTTGCCTCAACTCTCACGCTGTCGCCCTCCAGGGGCAGGGTCTATGGTTAATGGGAAACGGCAGGAATAAAACATCAGTAGCTGATTGGGCATCCGCAGGTTCCTATGGGCATCTAAAAGAATTTGACCATGGCCACACCCTTGGCATGATCATTTTGCCATCTTGGGCCAGTGTTTTTGGGGTGCCTGTTGGAGCTGTTTACACATGACTTCGTTGCATTTTTGCTGCAGCCCTAGAGCGAGGGCCTGTCATTATGGCCATTTCACAGATGAGGAAGCTGAGGCACTGAGCAGTTGGCTGTGGCAGGGCCAGGCCTCCAGCCCAGGCAGGGCCTCCCAGCCTCCTCCTGACCACTGCACTCTGTAGTGCAGACGTTCCAGAAACTTGAGCTGCAGGACTCCCTGCCTTCTGTTCCTAAAAGGACAGGTGTCCACCGAGCCCAGAACGGGGGGGGCAGTGGCCGCGGAGGGAAGAACCTCCTTGCCCTACCACAGTCCTGCCAGCCCCGTCTGTCCCTCTTGCTCTGAGCTTCCTGGGGGGCTGGCATGGTCTTGGCAGGGGACTGAGTCTTCTTCATTTGACCCCCGTCTTCCTCAGGGCTTTTGCTGTCCCACTGACCCTGCGACCTGTTCTGCCTCTTGGCTGCATCCACCTGTGTCTCTCTGGGCCCGAGGACAGAGCTTGGCCTGGTTCAAGGCCCCAGACCTATCGCAGGGGGTAGGCCGCCGGCAGTGGAGGGCCCTGGCCCCGGAGGCAGATGACGTGGCTTCCTAACTCCCTGACTCCACCACTGAGGTGCTCTGTGGCTGTAGGCTGCATCGCCTCTCTGTGCCTCAGTTTCCCTGTGTGTAAAGTGGAAGCGGTTGTTGGGAAGACGAGAAGATCAGCAAGGAGCCAACATCTCCCACCCTAGAGGTCTCGGAGGGCTGGTAGAGGGGACCAGGATTGCCCAGCTGGATGTCCCTCTCGTTGTGGGCTGGCCACCTCTTCCCCACTGGAGCCTGGTGTCTATGACTGTGCCTGGGGCGGGGGTTGCACGTCATTGTCCCTGTGCTCAGATCCCAGGGGAGGGGGAGCTGTGTGCCATGACTGGATCCCAGAGGAGGGAGGACTCAGGCCCTGTCACCCGAAACCTGCGCTGGCCCATCTGCAGCTCGTCCGTCTGCCGCTGGGGGTTTGTCGTGGCCCGGCACCGTACTGGCACTCTGTGCACGAGCTGCCCACGGAGACAAGTCACGGCCCGCCACAGGGCTGCCCCACCACCTGGGTGGGGGCCCGTGTCTGCACATGGTGACGTGTGTCCTGTGGAGTCCCACCAGGATATCAGGCAGGCACAGTTGGCAGAAAGGGCTCTGGGGGCGGCGGTGAGGCTCGGTCAGTCTCTGAGAACAAGAGGGGATCGGGGTGGATGAGGTAGAGCTTATCCCAGCTGGAGACCCCGTGTGCAGCGGGGCGCAAGGAGTTCCAGGGACCGGGGAGTTGTCGAGGGGATGGGGGCGGCCGCAGGGATGAGGCGGAAGAATCGGGCAGTGGGGGGGTGCTGCCGAAGTCCCCCTGTACCTTGAAGAGCGCTGTGGAGGCCACCTATGGGCACTGGGGCTGCAGACTGCTGTGCACCTAGCTGTCCCCTCTACCCCCCTGCCCACCCGTGCATCTGTCTCACTGGGAGGGCGGCTCTGAGTTGCATTTGAGGTGGGGGGTGGGGTGGGGGTGAGAGGAGCCCGGCAGAGGCAGCGGAGCCGGTGCCGGCTGGAGTGGGCGGGGCAGCAGCACCCTCGGGCCACCTGGGGGCGAGGGGGTGCTCCTCTGCCATTCTGACCCGGTGCTCAGCCCAGAGGCGGCACACGGAAGGGACTGCAGCTACTGCGAGGGCTTGGGCGGGGCCCATCTCTGAAGCATGAGCAGGAGGCCCAGGGGACCCTGGGGTCAGGAAAGACTCAGTGTCCCTGTGTGGGTAGGATGGTGCCTGTGGCAGGCCACACCCCTCTTTTGACATCAGCCCATCAAGGCACAGGGCAGCTGTCGCCTGCTCTCTGTTCGCTGGCTTGCCCCTCACAGGCCAGAGGACCCTGGCTGTTGAGGGTGGAGGAAAGCAGGGGTCTTGGGAGAGACCTGGGTCCCCGTGGGACCGTGCCGCAGAGCCCCGGAGGGTTGGGGGCCTCGCCGAGGCTCTCAGTACGTGAGCGTTGGCTGAATGGACGTCCGTTGCCTCCGTTTTAACGATTATTTTTGCCTCTCTTTCGTGTCCTCTCTTACAGCCCCCAACTTCTGGTCCTTTCACCTCCTCCTTTGGAGGGGCAGGATTCCCAGATGACCCCTTTAAAAGTAAACAGGACACTCCCGCTCTGCCTCCGAAGAAACCTGCTCCTCCGCGGCCTAAACCGCCCAGCGGTCAGTACGCTTTCTTCTCTCGCAGCGCCCGCCCCCCGTCGCAGGCCGGCGGCGGTAGGGGGACCAGGGGCTTCTCTGTTCACCAGACCAGAGTGGAGCAGATGTCGGGGGCCCCACACTTGGCGCAAGAGGGTCTCCCTACCGCTTAGGCCTGGGTCCGTGCACGGTGTGTGCCTGGAGCACGCCTCCCACCCCACCCACCCTCACCCTGTCCTGGGGGCCCCTGGGCTCCAGGCTCAGTGTGGGCCTCCAGGGTGGTCTCCAGAAGGCCCAGGGCTCAGCCCTTGTGGTGGCGTGTGTGGTCAAGATCTGGTGGCCCCTCTGGCTTCCCCCCCCACCCGAGATGTTTTCCAAGTTGGCTGAGACCTCCCCCTCGATCCAGTGCCTCCCTGCTGGTTAAGGACTCGGCGTGGGGTTTGGGGTGGGGGTCCTTTTGGCCGTGCTTGATGCAAGAGGAGGCAGGTGGCTCCGGGCTCCTTTCTGCTTGGCTCCCGCCTGGTGTCGCTCCCGAAAAGCTCTAAGCAGGGGGCTTCCTGTAGACCTGGCCCGTCCTGGCTGTGGCTGGTGCTGCTGATCTCTCTCTCGGTCCTGCCCCTGGGGCCCCACTCTCAGGAGAGGGCCCAGGTGTCCCCCTGAGGAGGCCGAGGACTCAGAGCTTGTGTGGGGACTCTGTCTCATACGATGGCCACAGGCTGACAGGCCAGGTTGCCGGACTCGAAAGGAGAAAGCTGTTGTTTCGAGTGGCAGAGGGATTCACTACAATTTCCTAGCCCCTTCCTCCACCCCTGCTTACTGTTTTCTTGCTGCCCTGGCTTCAGGCAGTCTCTGCGACGCTATCCTGAGTGGGTGGCCATAGGAGACCCACACGCTCCCTCGAAACTTGGTCCTGCCTGAGCTAGCTTCTGCCCTTCAGTCCGCCTGGGGCTCCACTCGGCGGCCCGTGGAACACTCTAGTTACACCTGGTCATTGGTCCCAGGCCCTCCAGTCATCCCACACAAGGTCCACCCGTCAAAGTCTTCCTCCTAGCAGAGGTGAATGGAGGGGAAGTTGTTTTTAAGAGGCCGCCTGCCCTGTCATATCACCTGAGCGAGCTATGGCTTGCTTTCAGGAGGACGGGAGCCCCGCCTGCAGGGCGGCTCTGCGGGGACCCTGACAGTCTCTTGATGGAAAGTCATCAGGCCTCCGTGCTCCACCTGAAAGAAGGGAGCCACAGCATGCGTGCACACGCCTGCATACCCCCCGTCCACGCATGGGTTCACGCTTATGTGCCTACGTGCGTGCTCACGTGCTCACGTGCCGCTCACATGTGCAGACGCGTGTGCACACATGCACACATTCCCGTGCACCCTCGCCTGTATGTGTTCTCACACAGTGCTCCCACGCACCTGCATGTGCGTTGCACACGGCACGTTCTCACGCACACACAGGCTCGTACACGGGACAGTGCAGGAGGTGTCGGGCCTCAAGGAGATGCTCCAGAACTTCACGCTCAGGGTTTCTTGGAAACTCTTATTTCCACCTCCTCCCCTTACTTGAACCAGTGCCGGATCTGCGTTTAAACTTGCTCTTCACTGTCCCCTTCCCCCTCGTGTCACCCTCTGCAAAGCCTCCACGCCCCGTTTGGGCTTCTGCTCATAGCGCACCGCGGACTTAGAAAGCAGAGAAGCCATCCGCATTTGGGAGAGGTTTGGGCCTGTATTCTGGGGAGTCTCAGGCTGCTTTGCTCTTGGCTTTGGGCCACCGCACCCTTGCTCTGCCGTGGCCGGTGAGGTGCTGGTGCCCCAAATATCCTGTTCATGTCCATAGACCCTCAGGGAGCACTTGTGGGTCTGTTCCCTAGCCAGCTTACCTAGCAAGACCTCCAAGAGAGGACGGGCACCATGATGGTCGTTTCTCAGAAGAGGAAAGGGAAGTGAGAGAGGTCACATGGGCCACCCACTGTCACCCAGCAAAGTGGCAGCAGGGCCAGCCCTGGACCCAGCGACCTGCCACCCGTGGGCCTCTCCATCCCTGTCGACAGTTGGAATGAGGTTCAGAGTGCTCTGGAGATTGGTGATGCGTGCTCAGTGTTTGATCTGTAACAGCCGCGACGTACCTGCGTTGAGGTCTAAATGTCTCTCGTCTGATTCTCTTACCTAGAAGCAGTGGCTGATCAGAAAAACTCCGTGCTGTACACACTGCTGGGTGGTAGGTACACGCCGTGTGAGCGTTGTCGTTTGAGCGCCTCCAGCGGTGGCTCAGCTGCGATTTCGTACTAACCTCTAACAACACGGAAATTGCCGGCCGTGTAGGTGCACCCCACGCATGACATCTGAACCCAGCAGTCGACACTGTAACGATTGCATCTGGGGCGTGGGGGAGGGGGAGGATGTGCACCCTGACACCACCCCTCCACGTCCACACTGCACAGAGCGAGACCGCGTAAGCCCCGGAGCAGTCGGGGGGTTAGCTGGTTATTACCAGGACAGGTCAGTGGACGAGTCTGGAGCCAGTCCTGCTCAAAGTGTTTGTTATGAGGACAGAGGGCACGACTCGTGTTTTCTTGGCTGCTTACAACAGGCAGCAGCCAGGGAGATGTCCAAATTTTGTTGTTTTTCTGTTTTTGTTTTTGTTTTTTAAGAAAACGAAGGCCAACCTTTTGAAAGTGAGGGAACAGAATGTGCTTCTCCACTCTTCTCACTGACCGGGCCTTTTGCTGTGTGGAAAGGCCACCCGGCCGGCATCTGAGGTGGCCACTGCCACCTGGGAACACCACATGGTCACACTCAAGGGCCTTCCCAGCTTGCGGAAGGCCCCACTGTGGCCCCACCTTGGGGGCAAGGTGAAGTGGGTACCCGGCTGCTGGGGGCCTGTGGTCCTAGTGAGGGAGCCCTGCTCCATGGAGATCCCAAGTGGACGGTCCAGACTGCCTGGCGAGAATGGTTTTTTCCACAAACCAAAACTCACGGCTTCATGCCTGCACTCACAGAAACCAACCTGAAGGCACGGCTCGTCCGTAGTAGGGTCTAGAACTCTGCCAGGTCTCTGCACCTGGAGGTGGCTCTGATATGTGAGGCCACTAGAACCCAGGATGGTAGGTCAGGCTCAGTCCGTGTTTCTGGACATTGGCGCAAGGGCCCAGGGTCACGATGTGGTTCTGCCATCTCCTTGAGGGGCTCTGGGCGAGCGCCTGCTCCTTACCAAGCCTCGGTTTCCCTGACTGAACATGGGACCGACTCTGGCCGAGCAGGGGCCGTGTGGAGAGAGTGATGACCTCGCTGTGATGTGTGTGATGTGTGTCCCCATCCCCTCCCCAGGGTCCCGGGACCAGGGCACAGGTCCTCTTCCACAGGCTCCTTTCCCAGAGGCGGACAGAAGCTGGGCCTGAGGCAGCCATGTGCACGCCGGGAGTTACCAAGGGACCTTTTCCCCCACGAGATTGCAGTTTGGCAGAAACCTTTGCAGCTGAAAGAGTCAGAGCATGGGTAGCTGAACTTCAAAGAGGGCTCCAGGGTCCTCTCTGGCGAAGCTCAGCTCTTGTCGCTTGTGCGGGACGGGGTGCACGTTTGGGTCTGAGTCACGCATGGTCTTTTGGGTACCGTCGCTCGCATGCCGTATCTTGCAGCATTCCCCTTCTGTGGGAGTTGTTTTTGTTTGTTTTGAAAAGCTCCACTGAGGTTTGACGTGCAGTAAACTCACGTATTTAAGTGTCAGCCTGTTGCGATCACGGTGGGGGACCGGCCACCTGGGAGCCTCACCGAGGTTCCCTGTGAAAGACTTCTGATGTCATGTACATGTGACTGGAACAGCCCACGGCTGGCCATCGGCTTTCACTGCTAAAGATGTAGTTCTGTCTTGACCCGAGCCAGAAAGCGTGCCCTCCGGACCACTGAGAATCACCCTCTGGGACACCTGGAGCTCCAGGGTCCACACTGAGTTCTCTGTGCTCAGAGCTCTTTTCTAGAAAGGTCTGTCAAGGTATTCAGTAAGCAGCAGGTGCCTGTTCTTGGTAGAGAGAATTGGTTTCTTCCAGGCAGATGCAAAACAGACCCCGCTCGCAGCCTCTGAAACCTGTCAGTTAAAGCTGGTGCTCGCACACCTCCCCCAGGTAAACAATGGTGTATTTTCTGCAACGGATCAGAGACCGAGATCAGTCAGAACTCACCGCTGAAGAGTTTCTAGGTAAAAGTTGTTGATTTGCAAAGGGAGAAACAGATTTTTTTTCAAGGGCAGGAAATGGCTGTGTGGGTGTCAGTGATTGGGCCTCCGCACCCCAGCGACAGATAGCGGGATCCTGCCCTCGGCCCCACCCTCCCCACTTCCTGCAAGTGCAGCCCTGCGCCCTGCCCGGCCCCTGCAGCGCCCCCAAGTCACCTTTAACCTCTCCGCAATTTAATTAGCCTTTTATTACTGCTAATGACCTTTTCACCTCCACAGTAAAGCCATGCACATGCCCAGGTTGCCTTTTTTGGTCCCCTCCCACCTGCCCTCAATTCGCCAACCGACACAGGGAAAATGAAATCGCATTTAATCTGAGTCCTGTTTGAGTCAAAATGATTAAAAAACAAAACAAAACAAAAAAGCAGTCCTGTCCCCCCTGGAACGGGAGTCCCCTCCCACAGCTGTGTGTGGACGCCACGCAGGGTGACTGCGGCTTCTTGCTTTGGCCGGTTCTGGCTGCCGCCCACCCACAGGCCAGCCCGCTCACTGGGCGGTCACCCTGCCCGTCCCGGGTGAGCCGCCCGCGGGACTCAGTCGTGGAGGAAGCCCCGAGTTCCTCCACGGCACCAGCCCGTGTGCACGCTCGGCTCTCCACCTGCTCTGACAGGCCAGGCTGAGGCTGAAACCGGGGTGGCCGTCCTTCGCCCGTGTGGGTCCTGGACCTCTTGTTTGTCGCTCGAGATCCACTTTTAAAATGGCTTCTCCAGTTGAGCCGTGCGGTTAGCACCTCAACCTTGAACCTAACTACTTTAATTCCGTTCCCACGATGATTTCAAAGAGATAATTCGGTGGGTACAAGCGAAGTTCTAGAATGGGACAAGAGCGGTTCGCCGCCATCTCAAGAAGCCTGGAAAATTCTGGCACTTGCCGGCCGGCCTGGGTCGGGGTGCTGCAGCGGAGCCGCGGGCGCCCAGCCTGGTGGAGCCCTCCTTTCCCGCTCGCCATCCCCGCCAGCTGGGGGGGGGGGGGGGCGGGGAGGGGACGAGCATCTGTGTCAGGGCTGGGGGTGACGCCCTGACAGCACGCGCTCGCCAGCAGACCCTGCTCCCCGCAGACAGAGAAACGCCCTTTTCCTCTCAGCCTCTTCCTTGAGAAATGCCTGGGGATGGAGTGTTCTCTGGGGTGCATTTCTGCTCTGCAAAGTCGGCTGAGTTTGAAAATAGAAGCATTTGCCTATCTTAGCACACGCCCACCCTCCTGCACCCCGGAGGAAAGATTGAGTGGGAGTTGAGTGACACAGTTGTCATCTGTAGCTCAGTGGTGTAGGGTCCCGGAGCAGAGGAATCCGAGTTCCTGGGGGGCTGTGGGGCCTCAGGGTGGGGTGTGGGCTTAGGGAGCCTGGACCCCCTGCCCGTCCTGCCACCGACCGTGGGTGTGAATGGATAGGAGCCACTGCCCCGTCCCTGGTCCCCCGCCCCCTTCCCAGCCATCTTGAGGGCTTCATGTGCCTGCTGCCAGGCTTCCCCCAACCCCTTGGTTCCACTTAGAGCGACGTGAAGGAGCCTAGGAAGGTGTGCCCGGTGTGGCCCCTGCTTCTCCACGGTCCCACATCCCCGCATCTCTCGATTCAAAGTACCGAGTCATTCCTTTGCCTTTGCCTTTGTCAGCTGAAAAACAGCATGTGCGTGTGGGGCAGGGGGGAGTCTGGCCATACAGACAGCAAGAGTGGGGGGGGTCCCCTGTTCTGCTAAGACTGGACTCACTCCTTCCAAGCTGCCCCCCACAGTAGGAGGGAGCTCCTGGGGGGCTGTGCACCTCCAGTGCACGCACGCTTTGTAACCGTCTTTCAGACCCGCCTATGACACTTGTGATTTTGTTAAATGTGGGCACGACGCCTCTCTGCCCGTGCCGAGGTAGCGATTTGGCAGCTTTGGAGTTCCTCTGTAGGGACGAACAGAGATCTGGGCCACCTCGGCCCTGTGGCACAGACCCAGGGCTCCCCCCTGTCTGGCTGCTGCGTAGCCACGAGCGTCTCCCCATCCCCTGCCAGGGCGCCCTGAGCCCCTGGGAGAGGTTGGCGCAGGTCGGCGCACGGGGCTGTTCCAGCAGAGTGTGTCGAAGGCGAAATTCAAAGAACAAATGTGATTTTTGCAAAAGCAGAACTATGAGACCTGCAGTCTGTATTGTTTTTGTTGTAAAGACTGATCTGTAATTTGACAGATTGGTAAATTGACTTGTAAGTCGTGAACTCCTCTCCCTGTTTTGGCACAGAACTAAAGTAGCCCCTGTCGGGAGCCTTTTGTTGAAACTTCTTGAAAATCCTCTCTCTCGGTGATACGTGTGTCTTGAGGATCCAAAGAGTGTGGCCACTTTCCTTCCCCCTTTTCTCCTCTCTCTTCTGATGGCGGGTTGACCCCACATCCACGGGGCTCGTCACCCAGCTCAATTCCATGACCTTTGACCACCCCAGACACCGTAGAGGCTGAAAAACATATCAGTTGTGGAGATGCCTGGTGGATAATAGTAAATATTTGTTCAGCTTTTCTCAACAATTCAGTACCAAACCTCATCCTGTTCCCCTCAATGCATTAGGCAGATTTTTCTTAAAATTCAGTAAATATTTTTAGTGGAAAATCTCAACGCTGTGATGGTGGGGACCTCAGATTTTATCTGCCGGGGCTGTGCTACTTGGCACGGCTTTGATCTGCCGGGTTTGCCTTCTCTCACATGTGCATCAGTGAGAGCGAGCACGGCTGGCATCTGCAGGGCTCCTCGCTTGCAAGCCGTTAGTTGGTCCCGAGCGCCGCGGTTGGAGAAATGGGTTTCTTCCCTCCCTCGCCTCCCCCAGGTCCCTCCAGATAGGTGGGGGCCGGAGGAAAAGGCTGAAGTGTGTTGGTTGAAAAGCAGTCTCTTTCAGTCAAAGGTTCCCGAGGGATTATGAATTTGAAGCCTTGTGCTCTGCACGGGCTGCTTTTTTTCTTTCTCCCCACTGCCCCCGGTGAAGCTGTTTTGCTGAGGGGGGGGCGGGGGTGGGGGGGGCGGGAAGGGAGAAGCTAAGAGTGCCCCCTCCCCAGCCACAGCCCTCCCTTGTGATGTGACAGCCAGAAGCGTGGCAATTGGGTGGGTGCCCGTGCCGTGGAGGGTGAGGGGCAGTCGCCCGAGGGTCCCCTGTTGTATAGGGTGAGGGGCAGCCGTGTGGACGTGTCCCGTGTTGGCATAAATGGCAGTTGTGTGAACGTCCTGTGTTGTGTAGGGTAATAGCTAAGGTGGGGCAGCTGTCCTGACCACAAACCTTTGTTTTTTTCTTTCTTTTCTTTTCTTTCTTTCTTTTTTGTTGTTGTTGTTGTTGTTGTTGTGTTTTCTTGTTTTTGTATTTGTCTCTCAGCTCCAGAAACGTAGCTGCATTTTCCAGCTGCGGCCTTGAATCTTACAAATAGAGGCCAGCAAATGTCCAGTTGGGATGAAAAATGCACTCACACTTCGGTGCATTTTTGATATTTTTACCCTTCGGGTTCATCGAGACCCTCAATCACCCAAAACCTCTTCCTCTCCTCCTAAGTAAAGACTTTCAAATAAGGGAATCTACCTCCCGTCGAGAGTTTTGAGCGTTCCCGGTCTTCTGTTTGTAGCCCGTCATTTTTCCCATTGGCGGGCCGGGCTCTTGCGGACCCTTCCCAGGCAGCGGTTTCCTGAAAAGCACGTTGGGAAAGGTGTGACAAGGGGGCAGCCCTGATGTCAGAGACTCAGGGGCGCCTGCCCGGGGCCCGGCCGCTTCCCCGATCCCGGGTGCCCAGGGTTCGGGGGGCAAGGGGGGGGGCACACACGGCCTTGAAAAGTTAAATAGAATTAAAGAAATTTCTACCAGGGTGGAGCCGGCCACTGTTTTTTTTTTTTTTTTTTTTTAACAGCACACACTGTGGTAAACCATCAGGCTCGTATTGTTTTTGCCGAAGGCAGTCCTGTGTGCGGTTTCGGTGCACCGCTTGGGTAGCTGTTGAAACTGTTGCGGTTTGAAATAAGCCCTACTTTGCCTTTTCTTCAATCTTGCACTCCTCTGTTAATGAGGACTCCTCTGAGGATTGGAGAGTCACCGTGGGCAACATGCCCGCAGCTCCCAGCCCCCGGGGGGTCGTCGCTTGGTGCGTCCTCGCTCACCACCTTCCCTCCGCCAAGGGGTCAGGCGGCGCCCCGCGCAGCCCTCTAGGAGTGGTGACCCCACGCCTCCCAAACGGCATGTGTCGGGAGTCACCCTGGTTAGTTTCTTTTCTAGCCCTTTCTAAAAAATGATTGCCGTTGCCTCCTCTGCACCGTGTTCTAGTCAGCATCTTTCCTTCCTTGTGGCACCTGGAGTCGTGGAAAAGGCAGAAAACGGGCAGTGAGTTGGCTCAGGGGCACGGAGGCAGCTTAGAATGACTTTGTCACGTTCGAGATAAACTACACCTCAGAAAATCGGAAAAACGATTAAGGCGTTAGCAGAAGTGGTTATGTAAAAGCAGGAACTACACCCAGAATGTTTGAAAAGTGCAGCTGCTAAAAATAAATGGGGGTGCAGAGTAGGAAGTTTGGACCGAGGGCCGTCACGGTGTGCGTTTCTTTGCAGAAAGCCTCTGGTCGCCAGCACGGTGTCAGGCCAAGCCAGAGTCGCCACCGAGTTTGCACGTGTCGGGTCCAATAATTCAGCCTCTGCACCCAAGCACAAAAACAGACAACCGAGAAAAAACCGTTTTGTTTCTTTTTTTTTTTTTCCCCTCTGAAATCAAGAGCAGTTGATGTGCCCTGGTTTCATATTAACGCAGTCATGATTTCTAAATAACAACGGTTTCAGCAACAGAGCAAGACCAGGCCCCAGCAGTTTTGATGTGAACGACACTTTTCATCTCCCCGATCACCTCTTTGCTTGTCAGAAACCTCAGCTTGAAATCCTAGTGGGCTGGATTCTGAACCACCACCCCCAAAAGCAATTTAAAAACCACAACAAACCCGAACCAGGGTGGGGAGATGTTCCCAATTTAAAAGAAGGAAAGAGCACAGAGTAGGCGCTGCCTTTGAACATTCGGACCGTTGTGCTCCTCGCACTTGGGGCCGGGCTGGGGTCGGCTGACCCCTTTATCCCCACTCCGCTGTCTGCCCTTGGGAGCAGACCCTGCAAGAAATGCTCCAGGAAGTCAAGCAGCTGGCCACTTGGCTGTGCCGTGCCCTGGTATTTCCAACCTGTCCCTAGCAACTCTGTACTTTTTCCTGTATTAGAATCTTCTTCTTTGGTCCATTGTCATTTTAGTTTTTGACTTGAAAAAAATCAGCCCAAGAGGGCACCAGTGAATATTGGTCTCTCTTGCAGAGGACGGAAGCCAGAACTCTTTTCTAGCTCACCAGAGGGGCTCCCCGAAAGGGCCTCAGGTCCCTCAGGACAGTCCTGTGGCTCTTGTATGGCAGCCCCGGGCCCACAAGGACCCCCACCAGGGCCAGGGAGCGGTATTTCCTTGTACCAGCAGTTGCCGAGCCCCACCTGGGAGGAACTGACCCTCGTGTGCCGGGGGCTACACCAGGAAGGATCGGTGCCATGGGAGGGGGACAAGGCAGTTGGAGACCCCACAGGGGAGGAGTGAGCCCTGAGGGAGGGGTCTGCCGGGGAAGGGTGAGGCGAGAGAGACTGGCTGGGCAGGATGGACAGTGGAAGTGGCAATGGGAAAGAGGCTGGGAGTGGCCATGCCACGAGGACCATGCATACTGGGTTAGCATCCCGTCCTCATGCAACCTGAGCCTGTGTCCCCAACCCTCAGGATGCTGTCCCCCAGGGCACCCCTGCCTGTGGCCTTAGGGGTCCTTGCATATACTGGGTCAGTGTGTAGATGAGGGCCAGTCTTCCTGGTGTCCAGGAGCCCCCGGAGCGGGCTTCACTCAGGAGCACGTGTGTCTCCCCACGCTCAGGCCTTGGCTGCTGCTGCTGCATGGGCTTTGGAAGGCGAGGTGGAGTCTGCCTCCTGGTACACTCCACAGGGGGATCTTCTGGGGCTGTGCGTCTTCTCTCGGGGGCGGCCCCTGGCTTGTGCTCCACGCTGGGAAAGGAGAGCTTGAGGAGGGGGGATGGGCGGGTGCCTGTGAAGCGGTCCAAGGCGAAGGTGCCCTTGTCCGGAGGCTGCAGGTGCCACCGTGCTGCACACAGGGCTTCTGAGTGGCTGCATCAGAGCAGAGAGCTGCAGCCAAGGGTCCTCGGTTTTCTTGTGGGGGCCCCGGGGGGCTCCAGTCTCCCAGAAGGGCCTGATCGCATGGCAGGAAGAAGTGAGTGCTTACCGCCTGCTTGCTGTCCGAGCTCCGTGCCTGCTCCACATCAGGGGCGGGTGCGCTTTTCCCATGAAAGGCCAGAGAGTCAGTGTTCATCCCCCGCAGGCCTCACGTTATCCTAGCAGCCACAGAGGACACAGGATCGAGTCGGCACAGCGTGTTGGCACTGGCATACCTGAAAAGCTTGGTTTACAGAAGCAGGCAGCCCTGTCGTGGGTGGATCCCTCCTCTTGGTCACTGCTCTGGCAGCCACACGGGGTGGGCCCCTCACGACCCCCACGTGAGTGTGTTTGGGCTGCCGTAGCAGGACCACAGGCTGGGCGGCCTAACGGAAATGTACCACCGTCCCACGGCCCTGGGGGCTGGGGGTCCAAGGTCAAGGTGCCGAAAGGCTTGGCTGGTTCCTTCTGAGGCCTCTTTCCTTGGCTGGTAGCTGGTGATCCTCTCCTCGTGTCTTCACGTCACATCATCTTCTCTCTGTGGACGTGTGTGTCCTAATCCCCTTTTCTTATAAAGTCACCCGTATGGGACAAGGGCCCCCCCACAGGACCTCATTTTAGTGTAATCACCTCTTCCAAGACCCCGTCTCCAAATACAGTCACGTTCTTAGGCGCTGGGGGTGGGCACAATATAACGAACTTGTGGGGGCTGCAGTTCGGCCCGTAACAACCCCTTTTCATGGAGTAGGAGACTAAGGCTGAGGACAGGGTCGAGGGGTGGCTGCTGTGCTACCCCCCGTCTCCTAGGGGTAGGTCTGGCCTGCCCCAGGGCTGGGCTGGAAGAGTTGAGCACAGGGCACAGGAGTTCCCCCGAGAGGACAGTAGCAACTGAGTCGGGAGTGCATCCTGGGCAGAGGGACCAGCCAGAAAAAAACCCCGCGTTGGGGGGGTTCCCAGGAAAGGAGGTGCCACTCGAGCCCTGGAGGGGTGGCAGGCAATGCGGTTGGGGAGACTTTGGCATGGGTTGCAGGGCCTTCGGGAGTCACCGCGCGATGGGAGAAGCATAGGCCTGGGGTGGGGCTGGGGGTACAGTGGGGCCTGTACAGTAGAAAGCTCCGTTTAGCGAGGGTGTAAAGCATCAGGCCCTACAATAGCATCAGGACACAGCAGCGGACAGCGGGGCCCTAGCCCCAGGGAGCTTATGTTGTGTTGAGAGAGAGCAAAAATACACACGTGACGTAATGACAGAAGGTAACGGGCCGCAGAACAGTAGATGGGGAGGCATCTCGGCCAGAAGTGGGGAGGGGCAGCCTCTGGCTCTGCAAGAGGAAGGGTTTCCCAGGCCTGGGGACAGCAGGCACAAAGGACTCAGCTGGGCGGGGCTGGTGGGTATTCCTAGAGCAGCAGGGAGCCTTCGGGAGATCTCAGCAGTGAGATCTCAGCAGCGTGGGGATCAGCTCGATGTTAAAAAGCCGTTTTGCTGGATGAGGATGGCCTATGGGGCAGGAAGCTGGGAGGGGGAGCGACCAGTGAGGTGAGCGGTTCCCAGGGACCCAGGAGAGAGGAGAGCTGCTTGCTCGGGGCGGTAGCTGCAAAGAGAAATAGGGCATCTCCGGGTGGTGTGGGCATGCCCACCCTTCCTCCTGCTTGGGGTGCCCCTGGAGTATGTCTGCCCCCCACTGTTCTCAGGTGGACAGCCTGGAGTTTGCAAGCTGCTGGGCCGGCCTCACCTGACAGCTGTCTCCTCTCCCCCTAGTCTGGGGACCAGGGAGGCCTTGACTCACCCGTTGGCTCATCCCTCAGAGCAGGGAGCAGGCCGGCCGTGCACGGCAGCCGTGTTGGGGGCGGGCGGGGGGGGCGGTTCTTCGAGGCCAGCAGGACAAGCCAGGGAGCTGTGGCAAGCACCCAGAACACCCTGCTCCCTGCAGCCCTGTGGCGCAGAGGTCCAGGAGGAGGGTTAGGGTTAGGGAGAGCTGATGTCAGGGGGGATGGCACCCGCAGCAGCACTTGGTGCCGGAGGGACAGCTTGAAGATCTGGGCTCTGTCGTGGACGGGGGAGGAGCCCCCAGTGGTAGAGTCGCAGCCAGTATAGAATGTTGGGGGGGGGGGGCACCCCCAGGCCTTCTCTCTGGCAAGTCACTTGCTATGGGAGAGGGAGGTCCTAATTCCTGCTGCACGGACTCTGCACTACCCTTCTGGGGAGTGACCCGTCCGGTCCCGTAACCCATGCCAGCGTGGCACACCCGGGGCTTTGGCAAAGGCTCTCTGTGGGGGCTCCTTCTTCTAGCTCATAGGGCCCGCCCACCGTCGGGCCCTGCATCTGCCTATGAATTGATTTGAGGCCACTGGGAGAGGTGGGCTGATGCGCCAGCCTGCCCCCTCCCCGCTTCTTGGTCCACCTGAGTCCTACTGGTACTGCCTGGGGCGGGCGGTGTGACCGAGAAGGGCAGAACCCACTGCGGTGCAGGATGCCAGGGTGGCCTCGGGGGTGGGGGGCCAGACCCCACTGCTCCTAGGGGCACCACGCCTCAGCCATCTCATCTGACCCCTGCCTCTATTCCCGCTTCACACGTAGGAAACCGGCCAGCTGGGGCTGAGGTGCTTGTCCTTGGTGAGGTCTTGACACTGAAAGAAGCAGAGGCAGGCCGTGGCCCCAGAGCTCTTAGGGACACCTCAGGGCCTTTCGAAATGTAGCCCGAGCAGCAGCATGGAGAGGATAGTTTTGAGAGCTGGGCCTGAAGATGGACGGGTGGGCGGTCTCTGTAGCTGGCAGGTGATACGGCAGAGGCTGGCTGGGTGAGGAAGGCAGGTGTCCCAGGCTCAGGTGCTGCATGGGGGCACCTGAGATGCCACTCGGAGCTGGAGGCATTTTCTGGATGTGCAGCTAGATGTCCAAGGTCATATGTGCAATGTGGCCCTTGGCTTTTAGGTTCTCTGTGCACATTAGTTTTGAAATTGCAAGAGTAAACGTAAACAGCTGGATGGACAAATTGGAATTATGTTAAGTGCCCTCTAGTCTGTAGCCTGGGGCTTGGACGCAGACCTGCTTGGACTGAATTAAACACCTCACTCTGGGCGCCCCGACCGCCCTGGCCTGCCATCGCGCAAAGGAGTGGCGTCAGGCAGGGACCCGGCCTACAAAACGGGCGGATCCTGGAGGCTCATCAAGTGTTGCTAGGCAGGCCTGGGGAGGCCCCTGGTTCCTAGTGGAATATTCTAGCACGCTGGCAGGACTTGTTAGGAGAAGCTGCCTGCCCTCAAGCCACAGCCCCTAGCGTGATCTCAGGGCCTCAGCTGTCTCTAACTCTAAGCATGTGTATCCCACACTCATCCCGTAGCGATCTGCCTTGCCAGGACCCAGGCATCCTAGAGCCACCCTCGCAGCAAGAACCCAGAAAGGCCCAAATCCTGCCCGTTGGAGCCACCAGCACCAAAGGGCAGAAGTGGGAGCTGAAAGCAAATCTAAATCTCAGGATAGCAGAGGGGGTTTGTCTGGTGAGCCTCACAACTAATGCTAACTCTGTACCATGTTGTGAAACCAATTCCCCCTTTTAATTGCAAATACCCCCCCCCTTTTTTTGTTAGAAGTTTTACAGTGTATTTTTCTGCTCAGCCATGACTTTCCGTGTGATAAGTAAATGTGTTGCCACACTAAAATGAGTCACTTTGAAACATGCCTGCGTTCGCTTGTTGAAGACAGTAAATTTTAGCTGTGTGGGGCGGGGAAGGGAGGGGGTTGTCTGAAGTGGTTTTCTTGTATTTGCCCGCAAACCCGTTAAGCCTCTGGGATAAGGTGAGCATAAAGCGAGATCCACCCAGGATTCCCCGGGATCTGTCCCACCACTGAGCGGCATTCCAGCCCTTTCCAAAGAGGGAGAGGGTGTCTCCGTGAGCGCGTGCCGGCCTCCTCGGTCAGGACTCTGTTCTGTCCGTGGTCAGTAACTTGTATTTCTTTTTTTTTTTCTCCCTTTTTTTTTTTTTTTCTTTTTTCTCCTAAACTTTCCAGGTAAAAGTACACCTGTAAGCCAGCTTGGTTCTGCAGACTTTCCCGAGCCCCCCGATCCATTCCAGCCACTCGGGGCTGACAGCAGTGACCCGTTCCAAAATAAAAAGGGGTTTGGGGACCCGTTTAGTGGAAAAGATCCATTTGCTCCCTCCTCTTCAGCTAAACCTTCTAAAGCCTCTTCCTTGGGCTTTGCAGACTTCACCTCTGTAAGTTGAGCTTCCTCTGCGCCACCCCCCACCCCCAACCCTCCGCTTGCAGCTTCTTTGGGGTTGTTTTTTTTGTCTCTTTCCAAAGGCAAACTTGGCTTATGTCCCCCGGTACCTCAGTGCTCTCACTTGTGTTATTTATTCTGTACTACTGCTCTCTGTAAGAAAAACAGTTTCTCAATAAAACAAAAAAAAGAGCTACAGTTTGGATACTCTGTGATAAGGGCATGCTTTCTTCCAGCGGGGTGGCCAAACAGGCCTGTTTCTGTCCTTCCTGGTTAGACTCTGTGTTATTTCTGTTGCCCAGAGGCTGTTGTGTTCAGGGACTCTTGGCAGCTGAGGTGTCGCACGCTTCCGAAGTCTGAAAACAAGACGCCAGAGGTTTCGTTAGGGTGTCGCTGCCCCCAGAAGGGTCTCCGTTGCCAGAGTTGTGATGGGCCCGCCCCAGTGCATTTGGAGCGGCTCGTGAGGACGGACGGACCCAGGCAGGACCCGCAAAGGAAGAGCCGTTTGATTTCTCCGCGCTTATTTAAGTTACCAGCTACAAGGCACAGAGAAGTCCAGCCCAGAACAACTGCCCTGACGCCCTTTCCCTTTGCCAAAACTAAACCAAAACCAAAACCCTCCCGGAGCCAGTTAGCAAAGCTAAGTGCCTTTTCAGAAGCTAATCCTGGGATTTCTGAAAGCCTGGCTTTGTTTCTCTCGGAGCGGAGCGCAAGAAAAGATTCCAGGTTGTAAAACGCTGTCCCTCCAGGCTGTTTTCAGTACCTTCCTGGGTACCGAGAATCTTGTTCTCTTCGAGAGCTTCAGATGTTGTCTTCCCAGAACTGGTTTCACGGTCTGTCTGTCGCGCACTGTTTGTTTTTGAAAAGGTTTTCTTCATTCGAATTTGCAAAGTACTTTTGTTTCCTGGCTAGGGGTGGAGACGCATGACCTAATAGACCTCCTGGTCCCAGACTCTCTGTCCTAACACAGGCTCTGCCCTGTCGGTGCCCAGTGAGTGCCTGATTCGCTTCAGATCCACCTCGTGCACAGCTAGCCGTCCTGTGGCGTTACCGAAATCGCCCGAGATGCCGACACGTTCTCGGCTCTTGGCGACCTATAAATATTTTACGACTGCCCTTAGCTGAATTTTGTTGACAGCCAGTGCACACTGTGGATGTATACAAATGGCAACATTATTAATAAAAGCCCAAAACAAAACCCGCTTTATCTACAGTTTCTTGAATAGTACCACATTTGTATTTTGGTGGGGAAAAAAAAAATGTTAAACGCTGATGAGAAAAATAGAGCTGTTCACGCATGATTCGGGTACTCTGTTTTGGGTAGGGAAGAGGGGTAAGTAGATGTGATTGGCAATTGGGAGAAACGACTGTTCTCTTTCTGAAATGCATGGTTCTGTTTCTGTGACCCCCACCCCCCACCTGATGGCTGGTTTGGGGAAAATATTAAAAAAAAAAAAAAAAAATCTGAGGTTTCAAGCTGTCATTTGGCCCAACATTTTTGGTCATTCCAGAAACATCCCTGGTATTTGATCATTCTCATTTCCAGGTGGGGGATCAGGTTCCACCCAGTTTGCAGCCCTGCTGTTCTTTGTTTGAAATCGCCTTTCCCGCTTCAGATGCCCCAGTTTTTCCAGAGGAAATGACCCGACAGTGGGATTTGGCCACTCTGCTGGGATGGAGTGTGGGGAGAGGCAGGCAGGACACCTGACTGGTTTGGTTTGTCCCCTTCGGTCCTACTATAGTCCCAAGATGGTCAACCTGTCCCACCTTGGGGCACTCAGGATGTCTTTGCGTTTTCATGGCATCCAGGGATGCAGCCCATTGGCCACTGGTTTCTGGTTCCCTGGACCTTGAAGATCTGGGCCAACTCAAAACAGGGCCAGAGTCAGTTCCTCCGGTTTGTGTATTTCAGCTTCCCCAAGTAAACGCTGACAGGTCTCTTCCTGCCCAGTCACTGGCACCGTGACTCTTTCAGCTCGGATGTTCTAAGAGTGGCACCGAGATGCCCTGTTCCCCGCACAGAAGCCTCTGGGTCCGCACTGGAGCTCAGTTACGCCGATGTCACTGCGCGTGCCGTCCCCCGTTGGCGCCCTGGCTCTGCCACTCTGGAAGCCTCTAATTTATGAGCCCCGAGTTTCCATCAATGGGTTACTTGTCCTTGGAGCTGTTCATGGGAAACGTCTCCAAGATTTCTTTCAAAACAAGACTTTCTGTCTCAGGCAAATGTGTTTATTAGGAAGTAGCATTTATAGGTTAGCAAAATGGCTCTTTTTTCCAGAAGTGCAGAGCAGCTATCAGATCGGTGCGCCGTGCACCCTCAACCGAGTTGGATGCGATTCTCACGGTGGCAGCAGTGAGCCAGCGGGAGGTGGCTGCAGGCGTTCCGCGCATGGCACGGTACAGGCTCTGTCACACGCCTCGGGCCCCGGGGAGGAACGGTCCCGGGTGCCTTGTGTGCGGAGCCGTCTGGACCCTGGATTTCTGCCGAGAGGCTGCTGAAGTAAAACTGCTAAGTGTCCGCCTCGAGATGTCGAGGGAGGGCAGCAACCTGTGCCCCACTGTCTCTGCTCCAGGACGGCGCAGGGGTGAAGCGGGAGTCAGCTGCCGTTGATGGAGTGGCGGCCGCATCCGCAGGTGCTCCAGGTTCTGGCCTTCACGATGCGGGCAGGTCAGAGGACCGGGGTCCACTGGGACCCGGAGAGAATTTTCTGCGGACATGAGGCCCAGAGGGAGCCACAAGGAACCCTCTTCCTCCGGTGTTCTCTCGGAATCGATGGTCCAGCCTGCTTCTCAAGTGCGCACAAACCATATGCTTGGTTCGAGTCTCCATAGAGGATCCTGAAGCTGGCCCCAACCCAGTCCGCTCTGAAGGCATCTGGAATGTTCCTGTCAGCACATCTAATTTGAAAATGGAGACCCCTTGAGCAGGAGGCGTTGTGGTGACACCCTAAGACTCTGGGGCTGGGCGGGAATCATGGTGTGGCCGTGTGGCCTCAGCCGATACTTGACCCCTCCTGGCCTTGCTTCCAGGCTGTGGCTGGATCACCCTGGCCGTTGCCTGTCAGTCCCCACCCACCCCCTCCTCTGAGCTGACAGAGGACAAGGTCCCTGTCAACCATGCTGCCATTTCTGCCAGCATTTGTTGTTTTTTCCTTGTTTTTCTCCTGATGAGGTATGGGAAAATTCCCCAGAGTGCGGGGGTGGGGGCTTTCTGTGACGGGCAGTGGAAACGGGTGGGGACCAGATTTCAGGGAGTCCTACCTGGAGACTCATCACCCCCCTGAACGCTTTTCTGGGTAGCTTCTTTGAGAAAGTCAGACTTAGCCTTTCTTCCTGGGGACGGCTCTTTTTCATGCTGACCCCACACTTGTCCCCACCTGACTCCCAAGGCCAGACGGAGGGAGGCTGCCTCTCCTGTCCCACCTCCTTCTCCAGGCCACATGTGGTCCAGACCAGGCTTCCTCCACCGCCCCTCCCCCACTCTGGTGCACAAGCCCTTGGAAGTCTAGCCCCTCCCACCCCATGCTCTGTTCTGGCAATGTCAGGGTTGGCTGGTAACCCCCCACCCCGGCAAAAGCCACACTCACGAAGGTGCCCTGTAGCCCCAACTCCGCAGCTGTGGCTGACCGCCCCTGCCCCGCCTCCACCCAGACCCAGAGAGAAAGTCCAGCGTGCTGCGGGCCAGAGCTCCCTGCTGTCCCCAGGCCTCCGTGTCCCCACCTGTCGGACGAGCTCAGCCCCCAGTTGCCACTCAGGCTCAGTACATGTGTGGAGAGGTAGCCTCGAATGTCTTTTGTGCTTCCTTCCCCAGTGCTCCCCCTGGGGTCTGTATGGGCCTCCTCAAAGCCCGTGTCAGATTGGGATTGTCTGTATGCCTGTTCCCGAGGGCCACCTTTCCAAGGGCCGGCCTGCCTGTTTCTTTGGTGTCGTCCAGCACTTAGTGAAGAGCCGGCAGAGCGGGTGCAGAGAAGAGACATGGGAAGGGCCCCGAGTCTGCGTTGGGGCATGTGACGGGGGTCTTGCGGGGAGCCAGCGACCCACGCCACGGGAAGAGCGTGTGAAATCTAGCTTTGCTTTTCTTGCCAGAAAGCTAAGGTGCCTTGACTGGTTTCAAACCACCCATCTTGGGATCAGAACGGTTTCCTCTGCTGCTGAAAAAAAATTTTTTTTGAATTGAAACTTTTGGAAAAGGACCTCAAGAACTCCTGGACCGATTGGCTGCTGTAAATGTTCAAGTACAAAGTGGCGATTAGCAGGCCCAGAGCTCCCCGGACCGTGGCCGGGGTAGAGATGCCACATTTCAAGACAGTCATCTGTGCACATGTGAAGCCCAGAGCCCCGTGCACGTGCCAGAACTCTCCAGTCTCGGCGTCTTCCACCCACTGGTGTCATCGGCCGGTCATCGAGGCCCGGGCCTTGTAGGTTCACTGTTTGAGCTCCTCAGTTCAGACCTCTGCTCCACCGCCGTTTTCAGAGACGCCTGAGAGGAGGCCACGCGGAGGCTCCTCCTTCACACCCCCGTTGAAGCCTCATAGACCCCGACCCCGGGGAGTTGCAGGAAATCTCTCTGTGTCCCCAAACTGACGCCTCGAGTTGCCTGCCTTGGTTTCCTGCGGGCAGGGCGACTAATGTCTCTGAGGTCCCAGGTGGCAGTTCAGGTCAGACTGTTTCTCAGTGCATGTGACCCTGGGTCAGGACCGGGGGGCGTGCGTGTCCCCTCCCCGCTCCCGACCGAGACACGGGCTTCTTTGGCTTCTGCCGGTTTTCACGTGCACGCCACGCGGCCCCCGCACCCCCCCCCCAGCGCACCCCAGCATTGCATTCTCCTGCACCCCGACAGTGCGCGCGGCAGGCGCCCTCCTCGCCCCCACCCCCACCCCCAAGTGGCGGCTCGCAGCTTCCGGGCCGAGTAACCCCACCTCCATTTTCCTTTGCAGTTTGGCAATGAGGAGCAGCAACTCGCGTGGGCCAAGCGGGAGAGCGAGAAGGCGGAGCAGGAGAGGCTGGCGCGGCTGCGGCGGCAGGAGCAGGAGGACCTGGAGCTGGCCATCGCGCTCAGCAAGGCTGACATGCCCGCCGCCTAGGCGCCCGGCCCCGGCCACCGGCGCGGGCGGGACGGCCGCGAGGGCGCTGGTGCAAAAGGAGAAAGCTCGAGTCTGTCTGTACGCACGCACGCACGCACAGTGGCCCCCGTTTCACGTGGTGACGCGTGGCCGCCACTGTTCCGCCAAGGACTCGCGGGTCAGAGGGCCTCGGGCTCAGGGGGCTCACCTGTGCCGTGCCGTCCCTGTTGAGCGGCGGCACCCGGTTCTCCCTCCGCCCGGAGCACAGGACCGTGACTCCCGGCCTTTCGTCTCCTGCTCGCGCCGGCGCCGGGGCGCCCCCACCCGACGCCTCCCCAACCCCCCCTTCTGAGACAGATATCTGGGCGGTGTCCGCATCCGTTGTATAAAATTCAGTTCGAATGGTTAATATAAAGTATTTTAATACAAAACACAATCTTTCTTTCCCTTTCATTGAAATGTTCTCTTCCTGGCTTTAACGTTCACACGTGGTATCCCAGAGGGAAACCAGCCCCGCGGTGGGCGGAAAACCAGATGGAAGGTTCCTGTGTGAATCCTAAGCGCTTGAGTGGCTTCTAGGGCCACAAAGCCAATTTGGGACGTTTTCAGGGTCGCCCTGGCTCCCCAGGGTCATTCTCACTAGAGGGGGCGGCCCTTTGTCAAGGCCCCACAATTTGGAAAAAAAGAGCCCTGTGCCCTTCGCCGAGGCCTGGTCTCCATCGGGGACGAGGCCGCTGGGCAGTCCGAAACCCATAGTCAGAATCGGGAAACGGGACAGTTTCTCCCTAGGATGCAGCTGTGTTCCCCTAGAATGTTCCGGAAGCTTGGATGTAACTCTTGACAGGACGACCTCAGGAGTTGCTGAAGATATTGCAGATCTGCCCCCTGCTTTGCTTCTCGCTGTCCCCAGGGAGACGAGACCCCCCCCACTCCCCACCCCCCACCAACTTCTTTCAGATAAAGATGATAATAACTTTCGAATCTGAGCGGCCTGAGCATAGCCTGGGAAGAGGCTTTATCCAGAGAAAATGCAGCAGAGAACCTCTGACCCCCAAACCACGCAGGTTCGGAAGGGGTCGAGATGGGAGTGTCAGGATCAACCATTCCGGGAAATCTCAGGGGACCCAGCCCCAGCCCCTTCTGGTAGGGTCAGATTCTAAGACCCTTCTTTGGAAAAGTTCCTTTTCGGTGTTTGTTGTATATCTCTGGGCCAAGATCTCTGCCTGCTCCCCTTCCCCAGCCAAGGCAGGGCTCACCCCCGCCCCCCTGCCTGCTGCTTCTCAGCCCCCCTGCCCCCCAATGCACATGCTTTATCACCTCCAGGGAATCATTCTAACAGACGTATTTATTTGCTTGTTCTTAACGTTTTAGTAAACTTTACTTCTTAGACCCAGTTTCAGATTTGCAGAAAAATCACAAAGATAATGCAAAGGGGTTCCCATAAACCCCTAACAAATTCCCCTGTTTTTAACCTCTTGTACTCATAATGGTACATTTGTTAGAACTAATGAACCAATATTGGGAAATTAAATCTCCCTTTTCCAGCTTATGGACGAGGGGCCCCTGGGGTCCTGGAGGGTGTGGGATTCCCTGGTGCCCAGGAGACCGCCTGGCTTCTCTGTCCTTGGCAGTGACGTGGGTCTGGGGCCTCGCACGAAGCCTGTGGGCTTCCTGACCTCTGAGGGGCGTGCCCCCCATCCTCTCTGGAAGAGCCAGCAGCTTCCAGAATGTGGCTGGAGGCGATTCCTCAGGCTTCCTCCCCTCAGGTGGCAGTCACCGTGTCACTGCTCCCCAAGGTGGTCACAGCTCCGCACGTGAGCATGAGGTGAAACCCTCTCCGTGTTTGCAATGATTCAGCTTCCATCATTTTGTTTCAGCCTCAGAGCCACCTGGCAGGCGAGGCAAGGCGACCGTGCATTTTCCTGGTGGGAAAACCGACGCTCCGCGTCTTGTAGTCATTTGCCCGGAGCCTCAAAGCCCCAAAGCGCCGGTGGCTCAGCATTTTGCCGGTCTTGGAAAAGGTTTGTTTCTTCTTGCCCCGCTGCTTTTTTACGTATCCACTGCACCTAGAAAAGGCACAGAAAGAGTCTCTTTACGTCTTAGAAATGGAGGACCGTGCACTGAATTAGGAGCTCTTACCCAGGGAGGTGCGATGGGCTTTAGGGAATCCTCGAACCCCTGAGGTTGCGTTTGTGTATTTTTCTTGTTTATGTGGAGGGTGTCCATGATGTTTTCATTTGGTTGTTAAAGGTTACCAGACACCCCGCCCCCCCAAAACCGGTTATGAGCCAGTGTTAAGTCCCATTTCCTTTCTCCCCAGCCTCCCCCCCGCACTCAGGGATGCTCCTACACAGACACACAAAATCAGCCTCCAATCCACCGATCCCTCCCCGCTCCCGCGGGCTCGCTCTGCCTCTTCCTCGGCAGGGAACACGCACACCCTTTCCTAAAACACAGAGTATCCAGTTTGAAAGCATTTATTATGAGCATCTCCAAACATAGTAGCGGCGAGAAGAGCACAGTAAACCCCCGCATACGCGTCGCCCGGTGTCCGATCCCTTTGCAGCCAGGCCTTAAGGCAGTTCGGTCACGGCATCATTTCGTCCTTCCCCATCCAAGTACGCATCGCTCAGAAAGGCGGGCGCCTTCTCACGCAGCCACCAGGCCACGATCACACCTAAAGCTAAGGGTCATACCCTCCCTCCATCCAATCACATCCTGCATGTGAACGGCAGCACCTTTGATTTTGCAACATCACTGATGTGCGGCCCGATGGCTGGAAGCCTTTGTCCCCTTAGCAGGTGCCCCGCTCTGTTTAGGCTCCCACCTGTGCTGGCTGCTTCCCCACCTCCTCACCGTCCAGCCACCCAGCCCCGGCTGCCGCGGGACCGGCACCCAAGGGTCCAGGATACCCGGTCTGAGCCGCCTCCTGCAAAAGGCTGGCCGATTATCTGCCACTGAAATGAAATCGCATCTTCAAAGCCCATTTCATTTAAAAGGACATCCTAGTCCTGGAACAGTTGTGGAAAGCTATTTTTAAAACAGGAAGCATCTGAGAAACAAAGAACCTGCCTCTTGAAATAATGGAGTAAATATTTCTGCCGCCTTATCAGATCTGGTTCCTTTTGAAACATGGTACTTTTGTTGCTGTTTTTTTTTTCCCCAAATTTTCCCCAGTAAAAGTTACCAGGAGCTGTACAAATTGTATCATGAGCTGTTGTTGGAAAAACATAAAGGGAAATGTGATCCTTATCACAGACTTATTCCAGAGAAATTACGTGATATGGGCTTGCATGTTTATGTTTAGTGGGTTTTTAAATATCTCTTTGATTTGCTCTCCAGCAGCAGTATGCTCCTGCTTCATGACCTTGGGCACACACTACCTAACTGCTCTGGGACTCACTTTCCTCCTTTGGCAAGGAGGTTGGACCGGACGAAGACCTTTCTAGCTTTAAAAGTCTTAAGATTATGATTCAAGTCTCTAGAAAGGCACACATATTTTAGGAGTTCAGGTAACAATAAAGAAGAAAACGGAAACCATCCTGCTAGCCTCATCTTTACTTAAAATGTTTTGTGCACCTGTAGGTAACAATATTGTATTCTGATCACCAAACATGCTAAGAAGAGACTAGAGCTTAATTATTCCAACCACTAAAAAGAAATTATGATTATGTAATGCAATAGAGGTGCTAATTCTTGCTAAATGGAAATCGTATTATAATACCTAAGTGTATCAAATTAACGTGTACACCTTAAATTTACGCAGTGTTGTAAAAATTTACGCAATGTTATATGTCAAATGTATTTCAATAAAAATATTTTTCCATGCCTTAAAAAAAAATTGAAAAAAATATTTTTCCACTCTTGAAAACCATTTGATAGCTAAGGGAGAAATGCTAGCTTAAATAACTAGTGTGTGTGTGTGTGTGTGTGTGTGTGTACACTATTATATATTTACTACATGGGGCACCTGGATGTCTTAGTTGGTTGAGCATCCAACTCTTGATTTCAGTTCAGCTCATGATCCAGGGTTGTGGGATCGAGCCCCACACTCAATGTGGAGCCCGCCTAAGTTTCTCTCTCTCTCCCTCTCTCTCTCCCTCTGCCCCTCTTCCCTGCTTTAACTCTGTCTCTCTCAAATAAATACTTACTACACATACTATTATATATAATTGTAGTAGTATTGTATATATTATTAGTCTGACCTATAATAGACTCTCATGTATAATGATAATACTATTATAACATATAGAGTCTATAACATGTCAATATCAAAATATTGTGACAAGGATATATATCAATACTATAATATGTACCTTATAAATTAAAAAAATATTTTATGAGAAGCCTCAGTTTAATAAATGAGCAATTCTGTGACCTTGCAATGGTCTTCCTACACTGACCTTCAATCTGGGGGTAGAGAACCCTTTCTGGGGACCAGAACATAAGGGCTTTTCAGATAATGGTCTGCAGTGCATATTGTTTCTTTGTGCTCGAGACAAAGGGCAGAGTTTCCATTCTGAGAGCCAAAAAAAGACCCAAGATGAGATGTGGCCATTGTTCAGCCGTAAACACACTTTTGAAAGGAAGTGGGGATCCTGGTTCTAAGAGACAGACCGGATCTGCGATTCCTTTCCGGGTCTAGATCCTAGGATAAGAGTCTTCTGGCTTCTCTTCCCCTAAGGGAGACCAGAGAAGACCCTGAGGGGTGAAGAAACCATGGGTGGGCTGGGAAGGACACAGCCTTGAGTCGGACAGACTCAGTGTCAACCCAGCTCCCCTCTCGATAGACCCGGGGGAGCCCACACCATCCCTCGGGACCATTTCTCCTCCTCTGTAAAGTGGAGAGAATAACATCATCTCCCAGGGCTGTTGTGAGAATCCATGGCAGTGTTCTCAGCACATTCTAGACGCTCAAGGTGGAAAGAACAGAAAGAACAGGAGTATTAGTTGTTTCGTCATCTATTTTTGTTACTAACTGTGGTAAGGAGAAAAAAAAAAAAACCCACCTAACAAAATGCACCATCTCAACGATTTTTAGTGTGTGATTCAGTAGTGTGGACTCTCTTCGCGTTGTTGTGCAATAGCTCTCTAGAAGTTTTTCATCTTGCAAAACTGAAACTTCATAGCCATGGAACAACAACTCCCCGTTTCCCCTCTCCCCCAGCCGGTGGTAGTGGTTTTTGTTATTACTGATTTGGAGGGTTATTATTAAAGCGATGGTCGCCACGATAGTGATTGCCTTGCACTTCGATAGCAGGGGCTCGTGCCTTCTAGGTCTAGTACCCAGGAACGTGCGGAGAGCTAACTCTCGTCTATACCACATAAGCTACCACTCTTTCGTGGAGTATGGGAGGCTCGTTCCCAGGGAAATTGGTGTGGGGTAGGCGGGGAGCCGGGAGGCCCCTCAGACCTGCTGTTAACTTTCCCGGAGATGGTACGAAGGCCCGTGGAGAGAAGGGGGCTCCCGTGTCCCGAGTGCCTTGGGCGGACCAAGTCCATTTTCGGCCCACAGACGGGGAAAATGGTGGTTATGTCCGAAACCAAGAGGCTAGCGCCGACTCAGAGGCTTGGCCAGGGGACTTTCCACTTGAGGAGGACAGATGCCATTGCCCTTGGAGTGGCACTGCTGGACTCTATCATGAGCCTGTCACCACTTCAACAGTGGTTATTTTTATAACCGACAATGAGACTTACTGGAAGTGGCCTGGCATTCATAGCTCCTGCAGTTAAGTCTGAGGAGTTGGAGGGCAATAGCCCCGGGACGTGGTGGTTCTTCGGGTCCTTGACCAAGACGATCCCACAGAGTAGATCCCTTCCAGCCCCGGAAGGATTCCGGGGATCCCCAGCCTTCCACAGGGCTGATTCTCTCTGGACATACGCTTGAGGCCACAGAGCCATCGCACTCTCCTGTCCTACAAGTCCTCTGACCCTCATGGCTTACCCCAGCCACCTTGTCACCTGCGCCTGCCTGGCCCTCCCAGGAAGGAGTGCGTCTGGCCAACTGCAGCGGGGGCGGGGGGCAGATTCTCCCATTTTCCATCTTCCGTGCCACCTGCTTGATCTGTTTGAGCCTCTCAGTTGCCCTTTTTCTCTCAAGCATTGACTGGGCCAAGGAAGATGGTTCATTTAACAGAGGAAATGACTAGAAACTGATTTTCAGCTGCGGAGGCTCCTTTCACACCTAGAGCACATCCTACCCCTCGCAGACCTCCTACCCCTGTCCCCCAGGCCCGTGCCCCAGCTTGGGAGGAAGCCCTGCGGGGGGGCATATGTCTGATACTTTGTCTTCAGGCCATTGGCCATATTTCTAGCAACTCTTTTTCTTTATCTTTTGCCGCCTCTCACATCCAACCGTCCGCTTCGAACCCTGTTTTTGCTTAAATTGTCTTGCTGACTCTACATCCCAATCCTTGGGGCGGTGCCCACATGTATTCTCTGAACGAAACCTTTTCTTGGGAAGCGTGGGTGAGCGAACAAGCAGGAATTGTTCCAGCGGTCACCAGCCGGTGACAGACTCTGGGTCCCCCGTGGTGCCGTGGACCTTCTTGGGGGGGACGTGGGGACCCCCAGACAGATGGGAGGCTTTGGCAAGGCATCTGTAAGAGCGGAAGTCAGGCCGTGAGACTCCTCACCTGGCCTTCATGGAGGGCCTGTGGCAGCTGTGTAACTCGATCCAGAAAATTCTTCCCGCCTGTAGTCAGTCCAGTGACGCAGAGGCCATTCTCACTGAGTCACCTGCCTCCGTTACCTGAGAGTCTGGTCTAAGCCCTGGGGCCCGGGGCACCCTTACCGTTTGTCATTTGTAACTTTCTCTCGGGAGCCTGAGAACCATCCCAGGTCGACCTGCTGTATTTCTGTAGAAACCAGATGCCCTCGACTACGGTTGTATTTCCAGAAACAGGAAATGCTGCCAGCAGCCAACTGTACTTTGAATCAGATTTAATTCCACAGACTTTTACTTTCACTCACGTTGTTCTGGACCAGGGGCCGGTAGGCTTTCTGTCAGGGACCGGATAGTGCATGGGTTTGGCTTTTAGGGCCGTATGGTTTCTCTTGCAATTACTCAAGTCTGCCATTCTAGCACAAAAGCAGCCTGAGAACAGACAGCATGTGGCTGTGTGCCAATAAAACTTTATTTTACAAAACCATTTGGGGGGGCCACATTTGGCCCTCGGGCCATAGTTTGCCACACCAGATCTAGGGCCTGAGCTGGGTACTGGGGGGGCAGTGGTGAGCCAGACATTTTCTCTGCCCTCATGGAGCTCCAGCTGAATTTTTTCTTCTTTTAATTGGGGTGGAACACTTTCTGATTTCTCTGTAATTTGATTTCTATCTTTCTCTGGGGTGCAGGCGGCATTACTTGGAAGAATAAAAATTAAATGCTACATTGTTTGCCGCACTATGAAACCAGAGGTCCCCCTCCCTGTTTCCCCACAAATCTTAGAGTCAACGTGCTCAAAAGGAAATTATGTGAAATAAGAATGGCTCCTTCTGTGAATCTAATGATAACGTCAAGGTCAAACCATCGTTTTGATTCCCCCACTGTCTATATTAGGGGCTCTCTTTCCCATCTTGACTTAAGGCTGACAAATGCATGGGCTGAAAAGATTTTTTTTTTTTTTGCTTTTTTTTTTTAAAAAAGTTTATTTATTTTGAGAGAGAGAGAGAGAGAGAGCACGTATGCGCAGGGGTGGGTCAGAGAGAGGCAGAGCGAGATGGAGAGAGTCAATCCCAAGCAGGCTCTGTGCCGTCAGCTCAGAGCCCGATGCGGGGCTCCATCTCACAGACCGTGAGATCATGACCTGAGCCAAAATCCAGAGTCCGTTGTTGAACCAACTGAGCCACCCAGCCGCCCCTGAACAGGATTTTTTTTTTTAAACCCTAAAATGGGAAATCCGTTGCGTTTTCTGAAAGTCGCTCAAGTATGCAGTTATGCGTGTTAGTGGAGCTCTAGGCAGCATTACCTCATGAAATGCAAAAGGGGTTTGAACTCGCCCCTTTCTGTGTATCTGTTTTCTGTTGTTAATAAAGGAGTGACTGTTCCGAGAGGCTGCGGGTCAGTCCTCTGTTGTTATGTCTGATTTCCCCAATGCTGTGTTTATTTATCACATCATGGTAAAATACACAGCTGTAAAACTTACCGTCTTAACCATTTCTCAGTCCAGTCGGTGTCCGGTGAATTCATGTCGTGTAACCATCGTCACCATCCAGTCTCCAGGATTCTTCATCTTGTGACACTGAAAGTCTGTCCCCGTTAAACACAAATTTCCCATCCCTCCCCCAAATAGCAAAAGACAAATACCATGTAGGGTCATGCGGTATTTGTCTTTCGCGGCTGGCTCAGTTCTCTCAGCATAGTGTCCTCATGGCTCACCCGTGTTGTAACACGCGTCAGAATCTTCTTTTTTAAGGCGGAGTAATATTCTAGTGCACGCGCGTGCACGTGCGTTAAGTGTGTGCGTGTGTATCCTGTCTTGTTTTCCATCCATCCGTCAAGAGAAGAGACACTAAAAAAAGACCAAATTTTATGTTACACTCACAAAAGAATTTTGTGAAGAAGGACAGCATTTTATAATGGAAGCCCCTATTCCCATTTTCTTCTTTCAGATAATAATTTTGTTCTTATTGAGGTAAAATATACATAGCATAAAATTAACCACTTAATTAAAGGGCAATTGAGGGGCACTCGGTGCATTCGCAGTGTTGTACAACCACCACCTGTAGGTCCAGAACATTCCCGTCACCCCAAGGGACACCCCCGCTCCCCATCCCCCTCCCCTTGCCCCTGAGAACCACCAGTCTGTTCTCTGTCTCTATGGATCTGCCTGTTCTGGATGTTTCATGTTAATGGGATCACATACCGTGTGGATTTGGGTCTGGCTGCTTTCACTCGGCACGATGTTTGCAAGGTTCATCCCCCTTGTAGCGTGAGCTGGTGCTTCGTTCCTTGTTTTTAATGGCTGAATATTACTGCCTTGCGTGGATGGATTATTTTGTGTATTTACTTATACTTTGATGGGCGCTTGAGTTCTTCCTACTTTTTGGCCATTATGGATAATGCTGCGGTGAATATCCTGATTGTTTCTTGAACCAGCAAGCCAACAACAGCAATAATAATAAGAAAACAACTGCCGGGGCATCTGAGTGACTCAGTTCGTTAAGACTCCGACTTCCGCTCAGGTCAGGATCTCACGGTTCATGGGCTCGAGGCCCGCGTCGGGCTCTGTGCTGCCAGCTCAGAGCCTGGAGCCTGCTTCGGATTCTGTGTCTCCCTCTCTCTCTGCCCCCCACCTCAGAAATAAAAACGTTAAAAAATTTTTTTTAAAAATTGCCAAAACTTTTCCTCCAGGCAAAAGTCTTTAAGGAGCCTCCTCCCCCCCCCCCCCCCACTTAAAATGGCACCCATGAGGGACCCACTCATACTCAAGAAAGGACTAGTGCAAGGTCACCCGCACGGACACTCTCTCTGGGTGCTTCCACTGGGCATCTCAGACTCTTCCCGTGCAGAAGTCGCTCAGAGTGGACGGTTGCCTTGGACATTGGGATTGTCCCCAAATGTGGCAGTGCCCTCCACCCCTAGTCCCACGTCGCAGAGACCCCGGATTAAACACAATGAGTGGGCTTGCTCCTTTGAAGTTCCACCATCTCTCTCTTCCTTCATTGAGCACCTACTGTGTACCTCGCATAGGGCAGGTCGGGTCCATCAGAGGGAGCCCCGCCAAGGCACCTGCTGAGGCCCCCCCCCTTTTTGCAGCAGAGGAGACGAAGGCCAGGAGCCACAGGGTGACAGTGGTGAACCCAAGAGCCCAGTTCAGACCTGCCCAACGCCCCCAGCCCCTGCTTTGTCGCCAAGGGCTTGCGCCTCCAAGTCACCCAAAGCCCAGACCTGGGCAGGCAGGGAAAAGCTGGCCTGAGGGCTCCTGCAGGGACCCGCGCACACACGGGCAGAGGGTTGGTGGGAACCGGCTGTGCTTGATGTAACAGCTTCTGAGATAAGAAACCTTTCCTTCGACAAACCTCTGTATGACTCAAAACGAACCCACGAGCCCCCGGCAAGCTAGCCTAAGTCACCCCGGCCGTGCTGAGGAAATGAGACATGAGGATGTGTTTGAGGTTTGGGGTTCAACGGAAACACACTGGGAATGTGGAGAATTCTGCCCTGGAGAGTCGGGATCGGAGCCACCGGGCATGTTTGAAAGCCAAGGGAGAGATGGGGCTGGCCGGATTCCTCCTTGCGCTGGAACATCATAGAACCCCGAGGCCGCAGACGTGGGGTTTGGCTGAGGAGTCTTTTAGACCTGGGACAGTCCCCACAAGGCCAACTTAGGGTCAAGGTTGAGGGCAATGAGGATGTGCTGGAGCAGGCAGGACGGCAGCGTCTAGAACAGCACCTGGCGTTTCGCGGCTGCAGAACTATTTCCTGAATGACTGTGACAATCCAGAGCCGCGTGTCTCAAAGTGTGGCCTGCAGGCGGCCAAGCCAGAGTCCCTGGGGTGCTGTATACCTGCCAACTTCTGGGCCCTGCCTGGGGTCCTCCACATGGGATTCCGTCTATGCTGGGGGACACAGAGGAGGGGACAGTACGGGCTGAGCTCCCACCGTGTGGCATGAAACGATTCTCTGATTCACTTTTCTGACCAGCCCAGGGGGACATTTGGCTCAGACGGGACCGGGCGGTTGCCCGGGGCTTTGGCCAGGAGGAGAGCGCCAGAACTGGGGTCAATCTGGGCCACAGACTTCAAGTCACGTCTACACTGCACCCTGCACACTACCTACCATCTTGACCTTTCTTGGGGTCAATAAGAAACCCTGTCATCTCAGGAAACCCTGGAGCCGGGGTTTTGCTCCTTATGGGTAGGAGGAAGAAGAATCAATACCCCAGTTCGTGGTGCTGACCCTTCTGCAACCAGGCCCCCTCCTCATGCACACCCCTCACCCCTGGCTGCTCGGACCCAGTCGAATGGGGGAGCCGGATACCCATCCCAACCACCCCCACCCCCACCAGCCCTGCTTAGGTCAGTCTGCGTGACAGTGGGCAGGGCTCCTGCTGGGGGAGTCGGGGCAGGCTTCCTGGTGGAGGTGACGCTTGAGTTGGGCCTTGAAGGGTGGACTGGGTTTGCCGCATGGACACACGGGAAGGGCTTTTCCACATGAGGAACAGCCTACGCAAAGGCGTGGACTTGGGGAGGAAGGAGTGAGGGTGAGTCGGGGTAGGGTCAGGGGGACCTTGGAGATTAGGCTTGTGAGGTAGGGGGTGCATGGGAGGCGTAGAGGCTCAGAGGAGGGAGATGTGGCTGTCTGTAAAGGGCCCGGAATGCCCGGTGAAGAAGTTTCTGACATATTCTAAACAAGCAAGGAAGGAGTGTGACCGGATGGCTGGGGCAGGCTCTCAGAAGCCGACCCCCAGTGAGGTCCTCACTGCCAGCCTTGGAGCCCTGAGGATCCATTCTTGGGGGCTGGGGGGTCACCTGTGTGAGTCGGGGCAGGCTCCCACTCTGGAGGCTATGCCCCCCCCCACCCGCCAGGAACTATGGGAAGTCCCCAGGGACACCCAGAGACCTCATGGGCTCCCCAGATCTGCAGATGAGGTGAGTCTCAGGTATACCCAGGCCCCTCGTGCAGGACCCGGATCTGCCCCCCGCCGCTCCCCCCGCAACATGGAAATCCAGCTCTGGAACTCGGGCCCCCCCCCTTGGACAAATCCCTCGCTGCCGGGATGCCCTCCCGAAGGCTCCAGACAGGTTCTCCTGCATTATTGTATTTATTTTCCACGTATTTCTGAGTCTGCCAGATTTCTCTCTGTTTTGGATTTCTAATTTCATTGCGTTGTGGTCAGAGAACATACTTTATATCCTCTCTATCCTCGCCAGTCTACTGAGGTTGGTTTTGTGGCCTATCCCGGGGATAAAAACGATTCTGCTCCTCTTGGGTGGAGTGTTCGAGACGAGTCTGTTATATCCAGTTGGTTTATAGATTCTCTGCGCTTGAAAATAATTTTTTAGGAAGCTGATGGGGGGAGAAGGGAGGGGGAAAGGCTTGTCAATAGCATGTTCTGTTCATGCTGGTCTGGGTGAAAACAGAGTGGAGTCCTGGCAGGCAGCGTGCTGTTGGAGCTCGGTGGCTTGCCCAGCTCCCCTGGCATTTGTTTTCGTGGCTCCTGAGGGCCGAGGGGCCCGGGAGGCCTGGCTGGCCTGGCCCTCTGAGTGGCCTCCCCTGCCCCCGCGTGAGCGCGGATGCCGCTGGCCCGCATGAGGGCCTGGGTTTCTGAGTCCCGGCCCAGCTCAGGCCCTGGCCCAGCGGAGGGTCTCCGGGTCTGATGTGGCCTCCCGAGGAGGCCGTCCTGGGACGCCTGGGGCCCTGGCAGGGTGGGAAGCTGCCTGCACACTGCAGCCTGCGGGCGGATCAGGGTGGGCAGGTGGGCGTGCCGGGTGTGAGTGGCACCTCGACCGCAGGCCTGTCCAGCTCCCGGGGGTGCAAGCTCTGCACAGCCTGGGCTGCTGCGAAAACCTGATTTTGGGGTGGCCCCGAAACTGGGCCACCGGCAGCGCCCGCCCCCGTGGTGGTTCACAGAGGAGGAAGCAGAGAGGCCCAGAACGTGGCCCACGGGAGCTGGGTCCTGGTGAAGAGCACGAGGTGGGGAACGGAGATCCGGGCCCGCCGGGGGGCTGGCTGGCGGCACCTGGATCCCCTGCTCAGCAAAGAGAGAGCACCTCTGAGCGGCGGCGAATACAGCCTCGAAAGCGAAAACGGGGGAGTCAGCAGCTCCGCTCCTGGGGAGATCTCCCAAAGTAGGGTCCTGTGCACACTCGTGTGCACAGCAGTGTTGTTCACCATCGCCAAAAGGTGGGAGTCACCCGAGGGCCCGGCGGTGGGGGAGCAGGCGAGCAAACTGGCCGATCCGCACAGTGGAGTATTACGCGGCCTTGAAAAAGGAGGGGCCTTCTGCCCCAGGCTGCGACGTGGATGCGCCCTGAGGACGTTATGCTGAGTGAGCTAAGCCACACACGCAACGGGACAGACACTGTGCGATGCCACTAATGTGAGGTCCCCAGAGGAGTCCCGGTCGTGGAGGCAGAAAGCAGGTGGTGGGGGGCGGGGGCCGGGGCTGGGGGAAGGGAGTGAGGAGTTGGTGCCTGACGGGGACAGAGTTTCAGTTCGGGACGATGGCAGAGCTCTGGAGGAGGGCGGTGGGGACAGGGGTGTGAGTGCGCTTAAGGCCCCTGAGTTGGACACTTAAAAATGGTTCAGGGGGCGCCTGGGTGGCTCAGTCGGTTAAGCGGCCGACTTCGGCTCCGGTCACGATCTCGCGGTCCGGGAGTTCGAGCCCCGCGTCGGGCTCTGTGCTGACAGCTCAGAGCCTGGAGCCTGTTTCCGATTCTGTGTCTCCCTCTCTCTGCCCCTCCCCCGTTCATGCTCTGTCTCTCTCTGTCTCCAAAATAAATAAACGTTAAAAAAAAAAAAATGGTTCAGGTGGTTAGGTTTACGTCACGTGTATTTTACCACAATGACAAGATGAAGAAAACGAGGGATGTGGGGGAAGACAGTGGGGTGGTGGGGGTTGACATAGCTGGAGAAAGGGCGCAGGCTGGGAGCAGGGTCTTGGCAGGACCCCTGTCCCATCCTCCTTGGTCTAGAGGGGCTAAAATGGGGGGGGGGGGACGTGGCTCCCTGAGTTGGTGCCAGCCTCAGTTTGGCTTCTGCCCCCCAGGAGCCCCCAGTCAGAACCAGCCAGGGACCAGGCACCCACCCCCCTACACCCACCCAGGAATCTGGGGTGAAAATGCTCAGGGAACCAAGAGAAGGGCAAAGAAAGGTATGAGGACTCTTCCAGCTGTGGATCGTGTCATAGACACGGGCAGGGCATAGAGCTGGTGGTCACTGCCTGCCTTAATCCCTCTGTGGCTCCCCACTGCCCTTCAGTCCTGCAGCCTTGGCTCATCCCTGCCTCTTCCCGCGCGTCCTAGTCAGAGCCACCTCCTCCTTCCCAGAAGCCCCCCATGTGCGGCCAACTCCCTCACCCCTCTCCCTTCCAGGTGGGCCAGTCTGTGAGCGCCAACATTGGAGGCAGGACACGTGGGTGTCCCATGAGACTGAGGGCATCGGTCATGCCGTTCCAGAAGGGCAGGTCTGCAGAGACCTCCGGGACAGGGGCGGCACTTGGTCTCAGCCCTGGGGAGTCTGGGTAAGGATTTGGGAGGTGGAACGCTGTGGGACTCTTGCCTTTTTCTTGCTGTGTGATCTGGGGCAGGTGGCTCCCCTCTCTGAACCTCCTCATGCATCCCTCACCTCCTGGCACATCAAGAAGTTCATCTGCGGGGCGCCTGGGTGGCTCAGTCGGTTAAGTGTCTGACTTTGGCTCAGGTCACGATCTTGTGGTTCACAGGTTCGAGCCCCATGTCGGGCTCTGTGCTGACAGCTCAGAGCCTGGAGCCTGTTTCGGATTCTGTGTCTCCCTCCCTCTCTGCCCATCCCCCACTTGTTCTCTCTCTCTCTCTCTCTCAAAAATGAATAAAACATTAAAAAAAAAAAAGTTCATCTGCCTTCCAATTCCACATGGCTGGGTAACTTGCTAACGTGTGGTCAGGCCCAGAGGAGCCAAATCATTTGAAAGAAGTCACTAAATACGTATTCAGCAGGATGAGGGCATTGAGTCCTCCCTCTGTCCCAGGGGGTGGGTGAGGTCAGCTGGATGGTCAGGTGTCTGAAGGACAAATAGTTGCCGGCCATGGGAAGAAGAAGAGGAAAAGAATCTCCAGCCGAGAGGATCGCCAAGTGCAAAGGCCCTGAGGCAGGGCTGAAGGGCATACCTGTTTATTCCCAGAGCCACAAATGGCCACAAATGTACCCTGCCCCAACCTCCCTCTCCTCCAAAAAAAGAATTGAACTCGGTGAAGTAGGGAGCATCGAGACTCGCCTCCTTCCTCTGTCTCCCTCACGAAATGGGAGTGAACCTGGCCTTCCAGGCCCGCACAGCTAAGGGAAAATCCTGAGTTTCAGAGTGGAGGGTCCTAGGATCAGTGTATGACTCTGGGAGACACCTCTGGGCCTCCGTTTCCTCCTCTGCGAGGACGAGATGATGCTCTGAGAGGCTTACAGGTCTGCGGCAGAAAGGATGTGCTGGGGGTCAGTGAGAGGGCCACTTGCTGGCAGGCACAGAGCAGGAAGCGGAGGTGCTGGGAATTGAGACTCCAGAGCCAGCTTCTTCCACCCCCCTGCCTACGGAGGGCCGCCAGGGCCCCAACCCTTTGTCCGGTGGCCTCCTGTTCTCACCCGAGGATCTGGTTCCTGGCTTCAAGGCTGCAGAGGTGACCCCAGTACAGCTTGGCTTTGTTGCTACCGGGGGCTACGGGAAGAATGTGCAAATCAGCATTCCAGGCTAAGGGGGCAGCAAATGCAAAGGTCCTGAGGCAGGACCAGAGGGGAGCGTGTTTGGCTGACAGTAAGGAGGTCGGTGTGGCTGAGTGAGCATGCAGGAGTGGGATAAGATGGGGGGGCCCTCAGACCACAATGAAGCCTTTGGGTTTATTCTAGAACGACGAGAAGCTACTGGAGGACACCGTCTGATTTTACGGGGGAGACAAAATTGTCCCCAGTATGAGGCCCGTGTAGAGGAGCCACTGGTCCAATGGCCTTGTTTTCAGATGGGGAAACGGAGGCCTGGAGACACTCAGTGACTGCCCACTACAGAGGCACCCCAGTGGGGAAAAACCTCCATTCCGGGCAGCCCCAAGTTCAAGGCTCAGCTCCTTCACGTGGACAGCGGCCTCACCTCCCCACACCTCCATTCTCCCACCTGTACAATGGGTACAAACTCCCGGAAGACACTCATCACAGGATCTGTCTCATAGAAATCCCACCCCTTGCCTCCTGTCTATGGAGACTTTCAAGCCTTTTTTTTTTTTTTTAACTCGTGGTAAGACATACATAATAAAAAAAGTTTACCATTTTAATCACTTTTAAGTATATGATTCAATGCTATTAGTCACATTTACTGTTATACAACCATCCCCACTGTGTCCAAAACTTGTCCATCACGTCAGATGGAAACTCTGTCCCCATTAGACACTGACTAACTGCCCAGCACCCACCATCTACTTTCTGTCTGTATGGATTTACCCACTCGAAGGGCCTCGCATGAGTGAAATCGTACCGCGTGTGATCTTTGGAGTCTGGTGTCTTTCACTCGGCATGATGGCTTCAGGGTTCACCCACCTCGTAGCGAGTGTCCGAGCTTCGTTCCCTCTTGTGGCTGAATCATAGATGGACCACCTGGGTTCATCTGTTCAGTTGTTGATGGACATGCGGGTTGTTTCCACCCTTTGGTGGCTGAGTCCTGTGGCTGTGAACACGGGTGTATAAGCCCCTGTTTGAGTCTCTCTTTTTAATTCTTCGGGGTCTACGGCAAGGAGCGGAATGGCTGGGCCACGTGATTGCTCTGTTTAGCTTTTTGGGGGACTGCTCCCCATCCCAGGCCTCCTTTTGTTGCATCTTGTAACATCTCAGGGGACTCCATGCGCCTCCAAATACTGTTTCCTGACTCTGTTTCTCCCCGTCTGAGACTTTCCTGGAAAATAAGCTTTCCACGATGTTCGGATGGAAGTCTCGAAGGGGCTCACTGGGGCCTCCAGGAACCATGATCGTACATGTGGAGGAAGACACTGGAGCTTGATATGTTTCAGCATGTAGACTTTTCCAGGCACGGGTAGGAGCTGTGACATCAGGCTGACCAGGGTTCGAGCCCTGGCTCCACTACCTACACCTGCAAGGGCCCCTGGCTAGCCTTCCCGCTGTGAGCCCCGCTTTCTGCATCTGGAAAACTGGGGTGGCGATCCTGGCCCCTCCGCCTCTCGGTGGGAGGGCTGAAAGAGAGAACTGGTGGAAAGTGCCTGGGATTTGGAAGCACCTGCCCCAGCCCTTGCGCTCAGTTCAAGTTCGCACTGGGTTAATCATTCAACAAACTTGTTGACATCGGCTCTGGGTGATGGCTCGAGGCTGAGTCACTTCTGAGTCACTGTTGCTTCCCTAGGACTCTGCTCATTGGGTGCATCTGCTGAGGGAATGAAAGGGAGAGACAGAGAGAGAGGAGGGGAAAAGGGAGAGAGAGAGAGAGAGAGAGAGAGAGAGAGAGAGGAAGGGAGGGAGGGAGAGAGAGGTGGGGAGAAAGAAAAAGAGACAAGAGAGACAGAGACACAGAGACAGATGGGGTGGTGGCCAGATTGCACCAGGGGGACACTCGCGGCGCTGGCCACACCCGAGTGCTGGGCACTGTCCTCACCCTCCGTCCTGCCATCCTGTCCTAAGGGCATCTTCACTTTCTAGACCAAGAAGCAGGCCCGCGAGGCAGACATGGGGGCTTTGGTGGCGGAGAAGACTTTTGCCCAAGCGGTGGTTCTCACCGCGGGCGGTTCTGTGCACCCCCTCCCCAGGGGATGCTCGGTGATGTCGTGACTGAGGGGCTGGGGTTGCTACTGCGACAGCAGAGAAGGATCCAGCCTCAAAGGTCGGTGGTGCCGAGGGAGAGAAACCCTGTGTCAGTTATTTGGAGAAGGATCGGTTTAGGTCCCCACTCACACTACGCGGCAGCATACGTCCCAATCGATTAGATGACATACACCGGGTCGGTCTTGTTACCGCCTCTCCCCCTCAGTGGGTGTATTTATTTATTGCTTATGTATTTATTTTTTTTAATGTTTTTATTTTTGAGACAGAGAGAGACAGAGCATGAACGGGGGAGGGGCAGAGAGAGAGGGAGGCACAGAATCCGAACCAGGCTCCAGGCTCCGAGCTGCCGGCACAGAGCCCGACGCGGGGCTCGAACCCACCAACGGTGAGATCGTGACCTGAGCCGAGGTCGGACGTTCAGCCGACGGAGCCACCCAGGCGCCCCCAGCGGGTGTATCTAAACGCGTGCCGTGCTGTATGGGAGGAGCTCGGAGAGTCATAAAATTACAGATGCAAAGTCTTTCAGGTGGCCATGGAAGCTCTAGCCCAGTGGTTCTCAATCTGGGGTGGTTCTGCACCCCCAGGGGGCACTTGGCAATGTCTGGAGACATTTTTGGTTGTCACAGCTTGAGGGGATGTGTGCTGCTGGTGTCCAGTGGGCGGGGCCAGGCACGCTGCTAAACGCCCCACAGTATACAAGGGAGCCACCGCGACACAGAATGACCTGCCCCCAAAGGTCGACAGAGCCATGGTTGAGAAACCCTGTCCTCAGCACCCACCAGCTCGGCATGGGTCCAGGCCGTTGGAGCCACCTGGCCCTGGTGCCCCCCTGAGCCATCTCTGGCTTAAGGCCTTGGGACTCCCCAGGGCGCTGCTGGGTCTGGGTGCTAACTCAGCTTTGCCGATGGGGCAGGGTGCTGAGTCAGGGACTCACCTTACCCTCTGAAAGCTCCCATTTCCTCTGTTTCACACCATATTCTGTCACCAGCCCGGGTGCCCCGGGCTCCCTGACACACAGGAAACTCCTGACAGAAAAACAGCTCTTGTGCCCTTCCCCCACCTCTGGAGTGACTCTTGGGAGATCGCTCTGGCGATGCCTAAAGTCCCCGCCAAACTTCATCGCTTCCAACCCCTTTACCCACCTCCCCAGAAGACAGTATGAAGCATGGCCAAGTACATGTATATGCTCCGTGCTTGTTTGCATAAGCAATTTTTGGCACACCTAATGGAATAGTATGCAGCCATTTAAAATGGTAATAAAAACGCATCGTGCAGGACAAAATACGGAAAAATGGTTTTAACCTTGCTTGGAAAAAGAAAAGTGGGGGGGGGGGCATGCTGATCCTTGTAGCCATGTGAAAGCAATTCAACCACTAACCGGAAACCCCTCCCTCTAAACACCTTTGATTGCAATCAGGTTGTAGAAGGCGGGGTAAATTGTTTTTCTTTCTTTTTCTTTGTTTTGATATTTAATATTTTCTCAAATGGATGCCAGAACTTCTTTTATGGAAAGGAAAAGTGTTGAGGTGCTCGGTCTTCTTACGGCCATTGGAGACGGGGCCCTGCAGTGAGATTTTTTTCCCCCCTACTTTCTCTCTGGGTGACATCTGCCATCAAAGCTTGCTTCCTGGGACGGGGCCACCTCCTTGCTAATAAAAGCAACGAATGTTGATCTTTTAGGAACCAAGGTTCCAGTTCTCCCACTCAGGCGCTGCTGATGTTTGGGGCTGGATCATCCTCTGTGGTGGGTGCATCATCATAAGCTGTTTAACAGGGGCGCCTGGTGGCTCCGTCGGTTAAGCATCCAACTCTTATTTTTTTTTAAATGTTTATTTTTGAGAGCATGCGAGAGAGACAGAGCATGAGCAGGGAAGGGGCAGAGAGAGAGAGAGAGAGGGAGACACAGAACCCGAAGCAGGCTCCAGGCGGTCAGCACAGAGCCGGACACAGGGCTCGAACTCAGGAACCACGAGATCATGACCTGAGCCGAAGTCGGACGCTCAACCGACTGAGCCACCCAGGCGGCCCAAGCCTCCGACTCTTGATCTCAGCTCGGCTCTTGATCTCAGGGTTGTGAGTTCAAGTCCTGCATTGGGACTCACACTGGGCATGAAGCCTACTTAAAAAAAAAAGGTAACAGCACCACGGGTCTCCGCCCATGCCAGGAGCACCCCGCCACCACCCCGGCCCCGGTTGTGGCAACCAAAAATATCTCTAGACCAGGTCACCCCTGGGAGAGAACCACGCCTCCAGAAGATAGAAGGTGACATTTGGGTTTCCAGAAAGGGCCGGAAAAAAACGATGAGGGATATTTCTGTATTAATCAGCGCAGGCTGAAACACACAGCCCTATCCGAGCGGAACGCTCTGCTCGATCTGTGGGAGGCGCTCAGGAAACAGACACTGAACAGCTTCAGTCCCGTTACAACTGGCGTCTCTTTGGACTCAGAGGCCTCCGGGGGAAACCTGGGAGGTGTTTTTGAGCAAGCAAGAAAAATGGCTTTACCTGCTAGCTTCAACTCAACAGGAAAGTCTGCAGACCCTACAAAGAGCTATTTTAAATTTCTTGTGAGTCTTTGTTCTGTGCCTTCCCCCCACCCAGTGCCTCCGGAACCAGCGGTGAGCAAAGCAGATCGGTTCCACAGGTCGAGGGGGCCACTGCTCCGCTCTGGAACAGTTTCTGCAAAAGCCGCAGAGAGAGGGTACAGGAGGCTCACACACTCACACGCGCTTCATCGCCGGCGGAACTGGGCCCCGGCTATATACTCGAGAAAGATGAATCAGATTGCCATCTCCCATTTCTGCTTTTTGTGGATTACCAAACGCTCTCAGCTGTTTCCAGGACTGCCTTGGGGAGGGGGGGGATGGAGGGAGAGAGGAAATCCCAGCCTCTGTCGCAATGGGGCGAGAGTGTTTTAAAATAGGTGCTGCTTACAAGCTATTTTCACTTTCTGGAAACAACTTGTGCAATGGTTGGTAGCCATGGTGACCCACCCGGGGGCCCCCCGAGAAGGGGGAAGGTGAGGGAGAGCCCGCCTGCCGGAGACAGGCACCTCCTTGCCCGGACGGAGACGTTTGGGGTTTAGGAGGAGGGTCTCTGCAGTGGCCACCTTCAGTCACCAAAGCAGGGGCTCTGATGCGATTCCTTCACACCAGGGCACCTGCTGGGGAGGATCTCATAACCCACCGGCGCAAGCACCAGATGGGTTGCTGCAGAAAGCCCCTCGCCCCTTCCAGAGGAGTTCGGGGACCCTCAGGAGGCAGACAGACCAGGTTAGGCACCCTAATGCCACCACTCCCTAGCTACCTCTCTGGGCCTCAGTTTCCTCCTCTGGAAAAGAGCGCCCACCATACAGAGCCCTCAAACATGGATTTCCTTTTTTCTAACAGGATGGGGGACTCACCCTTTAAAACATCCCGCTGAAAGGCAAGAGTAGTAAAAGGCAAAGCGGGTCAGAAATTCAGCATTTTTTCCCTTTAAAAAAAAAAAAAAAGAGGTGTGTGTGTGTGTTGGGTGGAGGAAGGTGGGGGGGGGCAGGGGATGGGTTAGCTTGCACACTCCAGAAGTTTGGCTAAAACCTCAGAAGCTTCCAGAAAGAGGTAAGTCTTTTTTCAGCCCAGAGGAGGCCACGTCAGTGAGACCAGCACTTTCCCCAGCTCTGGGGAAAAGGAGGCAATTTATGGCTCAGGGAACAACCTTAAAATAACTCTCCCTCAGTCTTAAAATGTAGTGTTTAAATTTATAGAAAACCCCACGGTTCCTGGCAGCTGGGTGCTGCAGCTGACAACCCAGGGTGCTGGCTGGGGTGGGAGGCACTCTACCCCCCCCCCCCACACCTCTGCCAGCCCGCCTTCCATCAAAGCTGCCGGTTCCCCCGAGTCCCACCCTACACCCCAGCTTCCAAGCAGCCAGACCAGAGCTGTGATTTTTTTTCCAAAGATGCAAAACTTTTTTTTTTTTAATTAAAAAACAACAACAAAAGTCTTATAAAAATGAACCAGGGAGCCAAAATGCCCACCTGTCTCCCTATTTACAGTAATACAATATCTGTCACAGTCACTATGTACAATATTATAAAAAAAAATGTCGAAGACAGTACAAATTAAGGCGGCATTTCTCACAAGGCATCAAGCCTCGATCCTCTAGTGTAGACCCGGTGGCGGGGAAGACGACACTTAATTATTGCACCATTTTGAAAACAAAACTCGTCAAGAAGGATCGTGGTCTTCTCCCACCGGGCCTTCAGTCTCTGATGGGGGCCGGGGCGTCATCGTCGTCATGGGGGGGGGGAGCCCCCTCGATGGCCACGCTGTGCCCAGCCCGGTCCTCTGGGCCCAATAAATACCAGTCACAGTTTGGGAGGGGGCCGCACCCGGCGCGTGGGACCCGCCACGGCCGCGCGCGGTGGGGGGCGGGGGGAGGCGGAGGGGCGTCCAGGCTACATGTGCCGCTTCATATGCAGCGCCAGGTGGTCGGAGCGCGAGAAGGCACGGTCGCACAGGTGGCACTGGAAGGGACGGTGGCCCGTGTGCTTGCGGTAGTGGCGCGTGAGTTCATCTGAGCGCGCGAACTTCCAGCCGCAGCCGTCCCAGTTGCAGTGATAGGGCTTCTCGCCTGCAGAGAGGGGGCGAGAGCGGGCCTCAGTTTGCTTCCCAGGGACTGCTCCGCCCCGCCTGCGGCCCCGCTACGCACACCCTCCCCGCGACAGTGGCCACTCGGGCGCGCGCAACCTACCCCTGTAACCAGCCCCCTGAAGCCGCCGGGGAACCTACGTTTTGGACCTCCAGGGAGGGATCCTAGGCACTCACCCCTGGCTCTCGGGCCTCCTGATTCTCGCCCCCGGGGAGCCCAAAGTGCGCACAGTCCGCGCCCCCAGAGGGGTCCTAGGCTGGCATCCTCTTCCCCAACGTTCTGAGACCCATCGTCCCCCTAGGATTCCTAAGCGCGTGCACCCTCTTCCCAAAGCCCCGAGCCACGCTCCCAGGAGGGTCCTAAGCGTGCGTCCCTCCCGCAACATTCTCAGAGTCCCCCGAAGGTTCCTAAGCGCGCACCCGCTCCCCAACCTCTTGAGCCACGCCTCCAGGGAGTCCTAAACTTGCGACCCCCTTCCCAATCTCCTGGGCCACGCCCTCTCGGGGCGTGGGGGCAGGGGGGTGTTCCTCAGCGCGCGCCACTAGCGCAGAGCCCCCGGCCACCAACCCCGGCCCGCGCGCGTCGCCCACCTGTGTGCGTGCGCAAGTGCGCCTTGAGGTGCGAGCTCTTGGTGTAGGTCTTGCCGCAGCCCGCGTAGCTGCAGGTGTGCGTGGCGGTGCGCTTGCGCGGCCAGGAGCGGCGGCCGCGCTTGGGCTTGGCTTCCAGCAGCTCCAGCGGGGACGCGGGAGGCGTGAGGAGACCTCGGGCGGCGGGCGGCGCCAAGCCCAGAGCGGCGGCGGCGGCGGCGGCGGCGGCCGCGTCGTCGAAGAGACCGAAGGCGGCGGGCGCGGGCGGCGCGTAATGCAGGCCGGGCCCGGGCGCTCCGAAGCCGGGGCCGCCGAAGGGCGGCGGGAAGGGGGCGCGCGGACCCGGCGCGGGCAGGCGCGCGGGGCCGTCGGGGCTGAGCGGCGGCGTGTCGGGCGGCGGCGGGGGGCGGCCCCCGGGGCCTCTCATGCACGCAGCCGCCGGGCCCGGGGCGCCCTCGCGCTTGAGGCCCCGCGGCCCGCGGGTCAGGCCGGGCGCGCAGCCGTAGCCGCCGCCGCCGCCGTCCGCCTCGGGGGGCTCGGCCTTCACTAGGCGGCCGGGTGGCGCCAGCAGGAAGCGGCCGTGCAGCGCGGGCCCCGGCGGCACGTCCAGCTCGGGCCGCAGCAGCTCGGACACCAGGCCGCCCGCAGGGGCGCTGTAGGGCGGCGGCGCGCTGGGCTCCGGGTAGTAGAACGCAGGCGGCGGCGGCGGCGGCGGCGGCGGCGGCGGCGGCGGCTCGGGGGCCGCCTCGGCGCCAAGGCCGTCCAGCCCCATGGACAGGATGAAGTCCAGCACGCTGTTGAGGTCGTCGTCGGTGCCGCCCGCCTCGGGCTCTGCGCGCGGCCAGCGCTGCGGGTGACGGGGAGACAGGGCGCGGGCGTGAGCGCGCGACGGGGCCCGGGGATCTCCGCCCGCCGCCTGCGTTCTACGGCCCTGAGCCCGCGGTCCCGCCGCCTGCGTGTTACAACACGGAGCCCGCGGTCCCCGCCGCCTGCGTTCTACTACCCCGCAGCCCGCGTTTCACTCCCCTGAGCCAGTCGCCCCCGCCGCCCCGCGGTCCCGGCCGCCCCCGATGTCCCTGCCGCCCTCACCTCCTGCAGGCCACGCTCGCGGCACGGACTGGCGAAAGTGGAGAAGGACGGCAGGATGGGCTCGCTCAGAGCCATGGCTGGGACCCGGGGCCGACGCGGGTTTGGGACACCGGTGACTGGCTGCCCGGAGCCGGGCTGGTCGGGGCGCGGGCGGGCGGGGACGCTCTGCGGCCCGCGGCCGGGCCCGCCCAAGCCTTATAGGCGCGGCGCTCACGGGGGCCGGGCCAAGGCGGCGGCGGCGGAAACGCGTCCCGGATGGGGACGAGCTCCGGGCGCAGCCTAAATTTAGCCGCGGTATATAAGCCGGCGGGCGGCGGCGGCCGTGGCCACTGCGGCCGCCAGGGCTCTGCGCAGCCGGGCCGGCCCCTTGCGCACCGCCAGGCCGCGCCCCCCTCCCGGGCCCGCCCCCGCCCGTCTCCCCGGCGACGCGTCAACACGCGCTCCACAACAGCAGCGTGACGTCCAGGGATCCCCGGGGTGCCCCGTGGGCTCCCGCCTGCTCGGGGACTGGCAAGACCTGGAGCGGAGGCGGCATCCGGGACCCGGCGCTCTGAGTCGAACACTGGGTCCCGGGGCCTCCCGGGTTCCCTCAATGGATGGGGAGAATGGTCCCCAACGCCTCGGAGGGGTTCCCAGAACCCCTGATCGCTGGAGAGATTGGCCCACAGCTTCTGAGGGGTCCCCAGAATCCTAGATGGATGGGGAGACTGTGTCCCAGGGCCTTGGCGTGAGGTTCCTGGGAACCCTCATGGATGGGGGATTGGGGTCCCCAGGATTCACGATGGGTGGGGACGCTCAGCCTCTCATTTCCTGGGGACCCACTAAGCCCGACCCACTGTTATGCCCATCACTCTGCAAAAAACCTTGCACGATGACATCAACAAATGTTAAGTCTTTGAGACGCCCTCCCTCAAGGAAGCCCTCCAGGGAAACTGAGGCTTGGGGGGCTCGGGGAGAGGCTGGTGGTTCTCCAGAGGCTGGGAGGCCTAGTGCCTTTACTGACTTGTATAAGTGAAGAGGCTGGGGACGACAGTCTCTTCCCCCAACACAGCCCCAGCCCTGGGCGGGAGTGAGCGGTGGTGGCACAGGACAGAGAACAGGACTGTCGGGTGGGCATCTCGAATATACCAGCAGGGTCCCCCACGCCACAGCCCTGGCTGCAAGGGACTGGCTCCGTTGTTGCTGTGCGCTGGCACTGAGTGAGCACTGGGAGCACAGCAGCCAACAGGCAGGCAAACCCCCCTGCCCTCGGGGGGCTTCCACTGGGGGCTATAAAATGAACAAGCATGTTGGGAATATGAGCCTTTTGGAAACATATCGCAGGGGATGGAATACAGCAGGGAGGGGGGATAGGAAGTGAGTGAGTGTGAGGGGGAGAGAGAGGATGGGGAAATTTTGAACCTCACCCGTGAGGTGCTGTGTGAGTCAGGACCTGGAGAAAGGGGGAGCCACACCAGTGCCAGCGGGAGAGCATCTCCTGGTGTAACCCGGAGCCAGTCGGGAGACAGCCAGCCCTGGTCTCCTGACTCCAGAACCTTTGTTCCAGACCGGGGGGCGTTCATGGCCAGCCCCAGTCTCATGGCCAGGTGGCGAGGGATACAGGCAGCTCTGGACCTGGAAAACTCTGGGGCCAGGACGGCTTGGTCACTGACAGCAGCTGGACCACCACAGCCCAGGGGCACTGCCTGTGAGTGGCCTTGGCACCACACACGGGCACGGGGTCCACAATCCTGGACCCTCCCCAGCGGGAAGGAACCTCAGAAGTGCGTCACCTCACTGTGATTCACCCGCCTGTAGATTCAGCAAACATAAGCCCTATTTGCCAGGCGATGGGGATCCAGAGGTGTTTCAGTGCCAGGCACCGTTGCTGGAGGGGGCAGGGATCCCCAGTGCGGCTTCCCTGGGCTTCTGGAGACTCCAAGTTGACCTCGCACATGCTTCTTGCAGCGGCCACTGTGATGGTTCAGCGTCAGCCTCAGCCACTGACCACTGGCTGTGTGACCTTGGGCAAGTGGCCTTGCCTCTCTGGGCTTGCTTCCTTGCCTGTGAAGCGGATCGTAATGGTACCTTACTGCACAGCGGTATTGTAAGAGTCACGCTTCTCGTGGTGTGGACGTGTGGAGTTGATGATGTCCCGTGAGCTCCCCGCAGGTTCGGGCTAGATGAGCCAACTGTATGTTTTTCTCATTGCCTTTATCTGGGCCTCAGTTTCCCCATATGATAATGAGGGAAAGATTGAGGGAATCAAATTTGGTCCCCAAGGAGTATGATTCTCTGGCCCTCCGCCTCAGCCTCTGGCAGCCCCTCCGGCCCCCTCCAGCTCGTCCTTCTCCCTTCCTTCTCGGATTCCTTGCGGGTCCTGGAACACACAAGCACATGCCCCCCTCCAGGGCTTTGTACTTGCTGTGACCCCTACGAAGCGTTTCTTCCTCTCGCTTTCCACTTGCTTGGCTCGGGCTCATCTTCCCTTCCCACCTCCTTAACTGGTGAGCTTGACTTTTGTAGGGTGCTGTTAGGTTTACAGAAAACATGGACAGTAAGTATACAGGGTTCCCATATACGCCCCCTCCCCGTTAACTGTTTCTCCTGTCACTTACACCTGCCCTCCCGTGATGCATTTGTTACCGTTGATGCGCCAGTATGGATCCATCGTTGTTAACTGAAGTCCACAGTTGACAGTCGGGGGTAAACTCTGGCTGTTTTCCATTTTCTGGGTTTTGGCAAATGCACGTCGTGTGTCCACACTTACGCCATCATACAGAATGGTTTTGCTGCCTTAAAAGTCCCCTGGGCTCCATCCACCTCTCCCTGTCTCCCTCCTCCCGAATCCCTGGTTAGGTCCCATAGTTTGGCTTTTCCAGAATCCCTATACTTGTACCTCATACAGTAGGTAGTTTTTTCAGCCTGGCTTCTTTTCGCTCTGCAGTGCGCGTCTAAGATTCCTCCTCGTCTTTTTGTGGTTTGAGAACTCGTTTCTTTTTGTTGTCGTTGCTGAATCATACTCGGTGATATGGACAGAGGGACCACAGTGTATCCATTTACCCATTGAGGGACGTCTGGATTGCTTCCAGTTTTTGGCGATGTAGGTGCTCGATCGAATCTATGTTGAATACGGCTACTGTAAACATTCATGTGCAACTTTGCGCACGGGCACGTTTTCAAGTTAGTTGGGTAAACTCTTAGGGACACGATTGATGGATCATAGGCTAGGACTATGTTTCGCTTTGTAGAAGACCCCCCAGTCTTCTAACGTGGTAGCACCAGTTGTATTCCCGCCAGCAGCGAATGAATGAGAGTTGCCACTGCTCCGCATCCTTGCCAGCATTTGGTGCTGTCGGTTTTCTGTGTTTCAGCCCTTCTAATAGGTTTGTGGTGGTATCTCATGGATGTTTCTAATTCGCGGTATCTCAATGCCATCTGATGTGGAGCAACTTGTCATTTGCTTCTCTCCCATCTGTGTATCTTCGTCGGTGAGGGGTCTGCTCAGATCTTTGGCTCGGGTTTTGACCGGGCTGTTTGTTTTCTTACGGAGTTTTAAGAGTTGTTTGTATACTTTGGGCACCAGTCCTTTACCAGACAGGTGTTTTGCAAAGTTTTTCTCCTAATCTGTGGCTTGTCTTTTGAATCTCTAGCAGAGAATCTCTGCCTTCTGCAGAGCAGAAAATTTTCGTTTTAAGGAAGGCCAGCATATCATAGTTTCCTTTCAGGATTGTACTTTGGGTCTTAAATCTAAAAAATTGCCAAACCCAAGGGCATCCTGATTTTCCCCTATGTTATCATCTAGAAGGTTTATAGTTTTGCATTTTATCCATAAGTGAATGACCCATCTTGAATTAAAAATTTTTTTTTTTTTTTTTTTTTTTTTTGGCATGTGAATACCCAGTGGTTCCAGGACCATTTGGTCCTGGAAAAGGATGTCCAAGGGGCGCCTGGGTGGCTCGGTCGGTTAAGCATCCGACTTCAGCTCAGGCCATGATCTTGTGGCTCGTGGGTTCGAGCCCCCCGTCGGGCTCTGTGCTGACAGCTCGGAGCCTGGAGCCTGCTTCCGATTCTGTGTCTCCCTCTCTCTCTGCCCTTCCCCGCTCATGCTCTGTCTCTCAAAAATAAATATTAAAAAAATTTTAAAAAAGAAAAGAAAAGGGTGTCTGAGTTCATCATGTGTACATTTCAGTGTGAGTGTGGGCTTTTCAGGCTCCGCTGACCCCGCCCATGCTGTGTAGTTCCTTTCTCTGCCTCCTTGGTTTGTTTTATAACAGTTTTTACTGTTGCTCATTTTTATCCGACTGTTTGCTTTCTTTTCTGTCACTCCCACAAGTAGTGCGTGAGCTGCACGGAAGGGGAGGGAGCAGGTCTACACCGGATCCATTGTGTTCTCTAGGCCCGGCCCAGCCCAGCCCAGCACACAGTAGGCACTCAGTAAACATTCAACGGGCGGACTGGAGCAAGCAAGCGACTGGAGGTATCTCCTGCGGCTCCCCACGGGAGCTTCTGTGGGTGGCTCTCTGCTCCTGTGGGACCGTCCACACTTTCTCCTCCTCAGCCCTTCCCCTGGGACCTTCCTTGTCACCATAGCGAGTGGCTTGAATGTGGCCCTAAAAATACGTCCAAGTCCTAACCCCCGGTCCCTGCGAACGCGGCCCTGTTCGGAAAGAGGGTCTTCGCCGATGTAATTAAGGGTCTTGAGGTGAGATCATCGTGGGTTAGGCTGGGCCCTGAATCCAAGGATAAGCGTCCTCGTGCGAGAAAGGACACAGAGACACCGGCACAGAGAAGATGGCCACGTGAAGGCGGGGGGAAGAAATCCGAGCGATGCAGCTACCAGCCAAGGCTGCTGGGAGCCCCTGGAAACCTGGGACGGATTCTGCCTCTGAACATCATTGAAAGGAGCCCACCCTGTCAACACCTTAATTTCAGACTTCTGGCCCCCCGAACAGTAAGAGAATGCATTTCTGTTGTATTAAGCCACCCAGTGTGTGTCTTTTCGTTTCTTTTTTTTTCTTTTTTTTTTTTGCGGCAGCCCCAGGAAGCTCAGACACCATGTAAGCAGCTGTTCTCCTTCCTGGCTTCCTCTCCAGACAGGGAGCCCCCCCAAAGGCAGGGGCCTCCCTTGATTCATCTCCCAGGCCCAGCTGTGGGCCTGGTGTTGAAACCTGATGTGAGGATGCTGGCCACCCACGGAGGACCTCCCAGGGCAGCGTGAGACACTTCAGCAGAGCACCTGGCGAACAGAACCCACCCTCAGAGCCTCCAGTGAACGGAGAGAATGTGGCCTTTGGTTGCCACTCTACCTGTGTGACCTTGGGTGTGTCGTGTAACCTCTCTGGGCCTCGGTTGCATTGTGCCATGGGAGATGGTGTGTGTAGACACCCAAGTGTGTCTGCTGTCTGAGTGGATGAGCCGGGTCGGGGATCCCAGGCGGAGGGAGAGGACCGGCAGTGGGGGGCTCAGAGCACGGCGTCCCTCGTGCTGCGGTTCCCATCGCCCTGCTATCCAGGCCGCACATACCCATGTGAATGTGTCCCGGTGATGTCTCAGGTGATGATGCTGTTGGAGAAGGAGACAGGTGCCCAGGGCTGCCTCTTTCCAGCTGGGTGACTTCTCCTTGGCAAGTAGGGGACGATAAGGGGCATCTACAGAGGGTATGTGATTGGTAAGTGAGCTGATAATGCTAAGTAAATGACCACTCTTCTCCCTAAGTGCCACTGGTAAGTTCCAAAAGGGTAGGGACCGGCTCTGTGTCTGTACCTTGCTGTCACCCTCACGGTTGGGAGCTTTATGCCTCTTGATGGTGATGCCCTCATTCTGATGTCTTTGCCAAGGCCTCTCATCCTCCCCTAACAAGTCAATGTGAATAGTCTAAGCGGGCGGCCGGTGGAGTGGGGACAGATCATTTCCCTCCCATCCATGGATACTGTTTTGAGCACCGGGCGGGCACAGATTCTGAGATGGTACCTGGCCTCAGTGCTCGGAAACAGTGCTGTGATTGATTGGTGATGTCTGATGTCTGTCTGGGATTGATTGGTGATGTCTGTAACTGTGAGAGGCTTGTATGTAGGGTGCGTCTGCTGCTTGGCTTTTACCATCTCCTGCCATCTATCTTTAAGGGCTCACGAAGCTTACAGATCAGAAGATTTTAGTCTGAGCAATGGATAAGTATTGAGCTCCCTCTCTCCGTGCTCTGCCGGACAGGGAGCGGAAGCTAAAGAACTACCCGGCCCCTTTCTGCCCGCAGGGAGCTTACAGTCTCCTTTAACTGGGTCCTGACCACTTCCAGTATCCTCTACTTCCTTCTGCTTTTCTCCTGGAGTCTAGACTGCCTCTCCCTTTACCAGCTGTTCTGCCCCAAATAGCTATTGTGTGCACTTGGCCCAACTCCCAAGAGCAAGTACTTAGGAATTCTACAGAAAACACGTCACCTAAAATACAGCTGAGCTTTCAAGACAAGCTATGAGTGCTTTAGAGGAGTTATAGCTGCTGGACAGCAGCAACTGGACAATGACTCCCAGCTGGGCCGGCTGGGGTGTTTCTGCCCGGGTTTGCGCAAGCTTTCTGCGGCATGTTGCCAAACCCAGCTCCCCATGTTGCAAAGATGTATGGCAGTGCGGCGTTTCTCGGGGATGGGAAGTAACGTGTGCAAGGATGCCCCTACAAGTGGGTTTCTTGTTTCCGGTCAGCACCTTGCTGCTGCTGTGCTCAGAGCCGAGGCCCAGTAAGAAAGGGCGCTTTCCGATTTGCCTCACCATCTCCGGAACTTTCCTGGTGCTTATGGACAATTAAGTAGTGAGTATGTGGGGGAGGGTGCTGACTCTCACTTGGTTGATGACCGATGGACTTCTGTGAGAATCCCGCATCGTCTTCCTGCCAGTGAGGCCACAGTGGTCTTAGTCTTGTTGATACAGAGGACGGGAGAGGAGGAGGGAACAACGCTTATTAAGCACCTACTGTATGCCAAGCGATACACTGAAGAACTGCGTGTAGTTGTCTTTTTTTTCTTTTTTCAAGTTTTTAATGTTTATTCATTTTTAGAGAGAGAGAGAGAGAGACAGAGCGTGAGTGGGGGAGGGGCAGAGAGAGAGGGAGACCCAGAATCGGAAGCAGGCTCCAGGCTCCGAGCTGTCAGCACAGAGCCCGACACGGGGCTCGAACTCAAGAACCGTGAGATCATGACCTGAGCCGAAATCGGACGCTCAACCGACTGAGCCCCCCAGGTGCCCCTACGTGTAGTTTTCTTGTTTAATCCTCACAGAAGGTCTGTGTAGCATGGTGAGCGATGGAAGGAACAGGGGGGCTCAGCCAGAACCCTAGGCATCTCAGTGACCTTGACTGAATGGCTTTCTCTTTTTGAGCCTCAGTCCCTCATCCATCAAAGGGACATGAGAATGCCTCATCACATATTGATGAAGATAAGAGACATTGCATATAAAGGACTTTTCCTGCAAGAGGCCTTCCAGTGCTGGTAGCTGCGTGTATTTATTTGTCTAAATCAAGGGCTGGCCCACGCTGGCTTACAGCTTTAAAAAAAAAAAAAAAAAAGTCAAAATGTCAGGGCGCCTGGGTGACTCCAGTCGGTTAGGCGTCCGACTCTCGATTTTGGCTCGGGTCACGATCTCACCGTCATGAGATCGAGCCCCCGCCTGGCTCCACCCTCAGCGTGGAGTGGATCTGCTTACGATTCTCCCTCTGTCTGCCCCTGTCCCGCTCGCTCGTGTGCGCCCGCACATGCACGTGCTCCCGCACGCTCCCTCCCGAAAAATAACATATATTTATCAAAACTACATTCATAGTATTATTCTTTGCATGTTGTGCGTATGCTAATTATATGCATGCTCATTATACACATGTATACATGTGTATATAATTTTCTTATCAAGGTGAAATTCGCGTAATATAAAATTAACCATTTTAAAGGGAACAACGCAGCGGCATTTAGGACATTCACAGTGCTGTACAACCATCACCTCTGGCTGTGGAACATTTCTATCACCCCAAAAAGAAGCCCCATCCACATGAGCAGCCACCCCCCACCCCGCCACCCCACCCCTCGCCCCTGGCAACCACCAATCTGCTCGCTGTCTCTGTGGCTATTCTCTTCTGAACGTTTTGGATACACGGCATCACACACTATGGGACCACAAGCTTTGGCTGGGCTAATAGCGAAGCGTGGTTTTTACATTTATGAATGGTCGGGGGGAAAACAGAGGATATTTTACGGTATGTGAACATCCTATGAAAATTGAATTTCATAGGTGTCCGCACCTATGTTTTATTGGCATGCAGCCATGCCCATTAGTGGATATATTAAGACTACGTCCGGGAGGAGATAGATGGTCTGCAAACAGAAAATACTGAATGTCTGGCCTGAAGCTTAGAGAAGCTCGTTCCACAGGGAGAAGCCAGCAGGACTGCCTTTGGACCCCAGAGTCTGAACTGGCTCCCCAGTCCATCGCCACCTCTCAGTGTGCACTTAATAGACATTTATGGAATACTTCTTACTGGCCAGCTGTTGGCCGGAATAAGCTTGTTTCTCAGGTGTCTATACTGGGGTGAATCTGAAGACAGATCTTTGGATCTGTGATCTTTGGATCAGTGGTCTGGATGTTCAACATCAGGGATGTCTCAAGCACCTGGTCATAAAAGGTACAGTTTATTAGTGACGACAGACTTGAGAGCGATTTTTATTTCTTTGCTGAGATTTTCTTGTTACCTCTTTGGCCATACTATCTGGGCCAGAGGCTGCTTTTCAAGTCGTTTGAAAAGGTTAAGTTTTACTTCAGGTTTTAATTTTAAAGTTATATTGAGACTTACCTATTTTTATCCTTTTATATGAATTTTTAAATGTTTATTATTTTTGATAAAGAGACAGAGTGCGAGCAGGGGAGGGGCTGAGAGAGAGGGGGGGTGGACACAGAATCCGAAGCAGGTTCCAGGCTCCGAGCTATCAGCACAGAGCCCGACGCGGGGCTCGAACTCACGGACCGCGAGATCATGACCTGAGACAGAGTCGGACGCTCAACCGACGGAGCCGCCCAGGCGCCCCTAGATGTACTTTTATTTATTTAAAAATGTACAATTTTTCTTCAGATTTACCTTTCATTGCCCTCAAGCCTTTTAATTTTATTTAGATTGCAATGTTTTATTTAGATGTATGTATATCATATTCTTTGAAATTTTGAAATTTTATTTAGAGTCTTGGCGGGATCATCTACAAAGTGTAGAATTTGCCAGGTGGCACAAACGTCACCACGATCCAGCTTTAGAACGTTCCGGCACCCCAGGGATGTGCCTCCTGCCCCTTGGCTGTCCCTCCTCCACAGCTGCCCCCGGCCCCCGGCAACCACCGGTGTGCTTTCTGGGTCTACAGGGTTGCCCTTCCTGGACCTCTCACACCAGTGCAATCGTACAGTGCGGTCCTTTGCGTCTGGCTTCTTTCGCTCGGCACCGCTTGAGGGTCGTCCACGTCGCCGTGTGTCCTTCCTTCGTATTGCCGAGCGGCGTTCCATCGGATGGCTGGACCACAGCTCGATTGTCCCTTCACCTGCTGACGGGTGCAGGCTGCGACTGAAGGTGCAATAATTCTGTATAAGCCTCGTCTCCTCTGGGAGGCCGGGGACAACCCTACACCAACAGTTTAGAAAAGGCAGGAACGTCTTTCCCCGCTTTGAGGGTCCTAGCCTCCCCTGCCCTTGACGGCTGGGGTCCAGCGCCGTTGACGGCGAGGTCACCCCTTTGGGCGGCTGGTCAGACTTGATGGGCACCTGACACGCCCTGGGTCTTGCTCTGGTTTTGCATCATCGGCCTGAGGAGCTGTCTTTGAATCAACATCTGCCCCTTCCCCAGGGAGCAGTCTCGCAGCCTCTAGCGTGTTTCTTCACCCCACTGACTCGCAGCACTGTGATCAGGGTGGAAAATAATGATCTTATTATGTAATTATATCATTACCGTCTCTCATTAATAATGACAAGAACTCAACGGGCTGGCCCCACACTCTGTACGGGCAAATCACCTAAGGACCCCACTTAACACGATTAAAGTTTGTTTATAGAGTTCTGCATCTTTGGGGATAGGCATCTGGGTATTTCTGAATGCCTGGGACAATTTCTTTGGAAAACAAAGGAGGGTAGATATCTTTCAGGTCTTTTTTTTTTTTTTTTTCCACTTTCAAATTTTTTTCATTGAGGTGAAATTCATGTAAAGCCTCTGCATGCACAGTCCTGTTCCCTTCCTCCAGCCCCCATGACGGCTCTGTCTCCCACATACATTTTCTCTCCTGCTGTCCCGGGAACACTGGGCTTCTCCCATTTCCCACTGGGAGCCAAGCCATGGGACTGGCCAAGGAGTGGGGCCACTCCTGTCCCCTTGTCCTTGCACCTGGGACAGGATGGCTCTCACCTGGATGGTGGAACCAGCCCCCTTCACAGATGAGGAAACTGAGGCTGAGGTTTGGGACCCCCTCCGCCAGCCCCCTCTCGGTCCTGGTTCTACAACATGTGCAGCTTTGCATGACCCTGGGTGAATGGCCAGCACCTTTTCCTAGTTGAATCTGGGGCAAGGGGTAGAAAAATCTTAAAGAGAGAGACAAGCTCTGATGGAAATACACCCATGGTATTGTGGGGTGAATGGTGTTCCCCCAAAAGCTATGCCCGCATCCTAACCCCCGTATTTGTTGAATGCTACCTTATCTTAGAAATAAGGTCTTTGCCGATGTAATTAAGTGAAAGGCGTTGAGATGAGATCCTCTCAGATTTAGGGTGGGCGCTAACCCCAGTGACAGGTGTCTTTATAAGAAAAGAGAAGGGGTTTTGGACACAGGAAGAAGGCCATGTGAAGGGAGAGGCAGAGACTGGAGAGATGTGGCCGCCAAGGAGCACCAGAGGCCGGGAGAGAGGCCGGGGACAGGTTCTCTCTAGGAGTCTTCGGAAGGAGCCCACCCGGCCCACACTTTGATTTCAGACTTCTGGCCTCTAGGACTGTGACACAACACATTTCTGCTTCAAGCCACCAGGGGCCACAGGAATTTCCTACACACCGGAGCCGGCTGGAGGGGAGAGCTGGGGTCTCTGCACGCCGGGCCCGGGGCTGGATGCAACCGAGGACACCCAGGGCGGGTTCCCGGGGCCCGGCAGGGGCGCACCCACAAACAACCAGGGTGGAGAGAGAGAGAAATGCCGTGGCAGAGGCTCAATTACTGTTGTCATCACCATTAGGATTATTATTATTAATTATTAAAGAGCTTCTGTGAAATAGGGGCTCGTTATCCCCCCCCTCAACTCCAGCCTGTGCCTCTCTTCCCCACCCCAGTTAATGGAGCCCCCCTTCTCGTGTCTGGAGTCGCCAGATGGAACACGGACGCCCAGTGAAATCTGAATGTCAGATAGACAAGAAATGACGTTTTCATGTAAGTATGTTCCTGGTATTACTGCTTTCCCCTCCCTCTCTTAGCTTAGAGTCATTGTTATTTTTGCAAATAACCTTTCTACGTTGGAATGACCAATCTAATTGCAGAGAAGCAGCAGACGTAATACTTGGGAGTTCTCGGGTCCCCTTTGCCCCAAGTGAGCATCTTACGGGGATCACAGCCCATGGCACATTTGTCCACACCGAGAAATTGATGGTGGGACGGTGTTATTGACTAACTCAGACCTCATTAGGATGCGCCCGCAGATTTTCCCCCAAACTTTCTCTTTTGGTTCCGGGATCGGACCTGGCATTTAGTCCTCACGATGGCCGGGTCTCTTCTGGTCTGTGACACTTTCTTTGCTTTTCTCATGACCTTAGCAGAATTTTGGAGCACTGGCCAGGTAACTAACTCCACCCCCACCCCCACCCCACCCCCAGGACGTCCAAAAGTCCCCCGGTCTGGGATTATCTGATGTTTTCTTGGGATTAGACTGGGAGTTGGGTATTTTGGAGAGAAAACTACCCAGAGGTGGGAGGGGGTGGGGTGGCACATCCCCTCACACGACTTGTCGCCGTGATGCCGACCCTGTGCTTTGTGGCTGGGGGCACTGAATGAACATTTCGCAAGCGCCTTTTGGAGCCAGAGGGAGTTTCAGTTCCTTGACACCAGAATATGACGAGAGCAGTCGGTCACGCCCCGGGATGCAAGCCCCTTCCAGGGGTTGCTTGGCCGGAAGACGGAGAAAATGGGTATAAAGAGCTTTGCCAGCTGCAGAGCCTGGAACCCCGGGATGGTCCTCTGATCTTCTTCCTACATGGTTCCCCGAGGGGGATGCTTTACAGCCTCGATGGAGGGATGAGTGGCAGGTGCTTCCAAGAGACATGTCTGAAGCATGCTTCTCTCGCATACAGCCTGGAGAACATGGACTGGGCCGTTTTCATGCTCGGACTTGATTGACCCGGCACAGCAACTCCGTCAGGGTGTCTGAATTACCCTGAGGAGAGTGGAGGCTCAGAGAGGCTGAGATACCTACTGAAGGTCACATAGCAGCTGGGGTCTGCTTACACCCACCAATTCCGTTCCCTAGTGCAAGAGGAAGCCTTTGTGGTTAAGCTGCTATTACCCCTAGAATATGTTCTCAGAAGGCAGGGAAGACCAGCCTGAGCACTGGGGTCCAGGGGCCCCTAAGCAGGACTTTCTAACCTCGTTTCAGGCTGCATCATTCTCCGTGGAGGGGCCGTCCCGCACGCTGGAGGGTGTTGAGCATTGTCCCTGGGTCTCCACCACCAAATGCCAGCTGGCTCCCCCACTCGTGACCACCGAAAACATCTTCATGTTTTCCCCCATGGCAGGGGCGGGCGCAGGGGCGGCCCGAAGAGAGACCCTCGGTCTAACCATGGGGGGTAGAGCTGTTCCTCAGAGCTGAGATTTGCATTTCCAGCAAATTCTGGGGCCCTGCTTGGTAGTCGGCCCCCTCCCCACCTCTGGGAAGGAAATCTCTTCTCACCGTCACTGTCACCAGCAGGCATGAAAGATATTGGACGTTTGCAATTTAATAAGAAAAATGTGAGCTCCGCTGGCCCAGGGGAGCCTTGCACTCAGCGATCTGTGCTGTTTACCTCAAACAATGACTTATGAACCACAGAGGGTTCGTCCCATGCCGGTGTGTGCAGGGCAAGAAAAACCAGAGGGGCGGTCAGCTCTCCCAGCCTGACTCATGAGCCGCTGTGCCGGGAACATGGCCAAGGCCTGACTCATGGCCTGCAATGTCACACCTGCGCCTGTGGCCTCGGGGGACTGTGCCCCTCTGAGAAAATAGTGGCTAAACCCATGGCAATCAGGTCTGACCCTTGGAAGCCGTGCGGGACCCCTGATGGCCTCGAACACGCAGGAGGCCTGGGCCGTTTGTTAGGAGGAAGGCTGAATCAGCCGTGGAGGGTGGTGCTGGGCAGAGACCCCTGGAGAAAGGGGGAGGGGAGGGGAGTTTCAGATATGCACCTTCTGGCTCTGTGTATTTATTTTTAACTATTTATTTATTTATTTATTTATTTAAAACAATTTTTTTAAACGTTTATTTATTTTTGAGACAGAGAGAGACAGAGCATGAATGGAGGAGGGACAGAGAGAGAGGGAGACACAGAATGGGAAGCAGGCTCCAGGCTCTGAGCCATCAGCCCAGAGCCCGACGTGGGGCTTGAACTCACGGACCGCGAGATCATGACCTGAGCTGAAGTCGGACGCTTAACCCACTGAGCCACCCAGGTGCCCCTCTTTTTAACTTTTTAAAAAATCACGCTGACAGTCACATACCGTAAAATCCACCTGTCTTAGTCCGTTTGGGGTGCTGTGGCAAATTACCACGGACTGGGTGTCTTAAACAAAAATTCGTTTCTCCAAGTTCTGGAGGCGAGAAGTCCAAGATCTAGATGCTGGCAGATGTCCTTACTTGGCAGAAGCTCTGTGGGTTCTTCTTCTTCTTTTTTTTTTAGTGTTTTTTATTTATTTTTGAGAGACAGACAGACCGTGAGCCGGGGAGGGGCAGAGAGAGAAGAGACACGGAATCTGAAGCAGGCTCCAGGCTCCGAGCTGTCAGCACAGAGCCCGACGCGGGGCTCGAACCCATGAACCGTGAGATCATGACCCGAGCCGAAGTCGGATGCCCAACCGACAGAAACACCCAGGCCCCCCTCTGTGCAGTCTTTTATAAGGGCACTGATCCCATTCGTGGGGGTTCCACCCTCCTTACCTGATCACCTCCCAAAGGCCCCCCCTCCTAACACCATCACCCTGGGGGTTAAGTTTCCACATATGAATCTGGAGGGGACACGAACATCCGGTCTATTACATAACCATTCTCCAAAGTGTACAATTCAGGGGCGGGAAGCGAACCCGCGGTGTAATTCGACCACCACCTCCACCTATTCCAGACACCCCATCACCCCCAAAAGAAAACCCCGTTCCCATGGACACTCACTCCCCAGCCCCCTCCCCTGGCCCCTAACACCCACTGCTCTGCTCTCTGTCTCTGTGGATTTGCATGTTCTGGACGCTCTGTTTCTTGGCTGTCGTGCATGGTGCTGCTGTGAGCACGCGTGGAGCGGGATTGTTGGCGCACCTGTTTTCGATGATCTTGGGTCTGTACTTGGGAGTGGAATTGCTGGGTCCTGTGGTGATTCCGTGTTTAAGCTCTTGAGGGGCCACCAAAGCGGTGTCCTCAGCCACGGCATCATCTTACATTCCCACCAGAAATGCACGTTCCGGTACTCCGTACAGCACTTGTTCCTTTCTATTTTTTGTGTGTGTTGGGTTGTTTTTGGCCAACCTCGTGGGTTTGATCTGCATCCATTTTCAGCATCTGCTGTGTGCAGGTTCTCCGTGGGGGGCCGTCCTGGGCACGGTCCGGGGCACTGGAGGTTGGGGGGGGGGTCCTCTGGCCCGGAATATTTTGAAGCCTGGGGTGACGACTCTTGACTTAGGACAATGGAACCATAGCCAGATGGGACAACCAGGAGGACTTCCTGGAGGGGCCGATGGGTGGGAATACGCTCGTCTGTCTGCATTTTGTCTGTGGCTGCTTTGCACCATGAGGGCAGAATGAAGTCATTTTGAGAGACTGTATGGCCCTAAAAGGTGAAAATATTTACTCTCAGCCTCTTCGTAGAAAAAGGGTTGCTGGCTGTGGCCAAGAAGGAGCAGCAGGTGCATTGGCCAGACTCACGAGCACCTGGCTCCATCAGGAACTACGTCCTAGGTTTTCTGTGTGGGGTGTCCAGCGCCTGAGGGGGTCATGAGAGACGAGGCCGGGGGATAGGGAGACCCTGGGGCAACCCATGAATCGTGTCCCACAGCGAGCTGGGAGGTTGGCAGCGAGGCCCGAGCTGGCTCTGTCCTCTCCCTCCTCTGCCCTGCTTTGGGCCAGGAGGCTGGCCTTTAAGGCCTCCGTGACTCCATGTTGGATTTGGCCGGTGGGAAGCCTTGGAAAGAGGGCCGAGGGCAGGAGAAAGGTGACTGGGGAATTGGTCCCCGGGGTCCCTCCTGCCAGGGGGCTGTGGGTGGCTTCATCTGCTAAGGAAGGCCACCCTCCCCTCCCCAGCAAACGTACCTGCCCCACCTTTCACCCTGCTGCCTTGGGGTAGTCACAGCTCATGGACGGTGCTCATCCTGGGCACTGCACCAGCTCTGCTGAATTCCTAAACTCCACCACCTTGTCTGTTGCCTCCAGTTACCCAGAGGGAGCCTCCAGCTGAGCTGTGTCCTGAAGGATGCAGGGACCCTCCTGGGAAACTTTTCTCCTTTTCTCTTGTGGTGGATAAAAAACAAGAAAACTTATTTTTTGTGGACTGAATGTACCCCTACCCCCAATTCATATGTTGATACCCTGACCCTCCAGTGTGATACTTTGAGGGGGGGGGGGCTTTGGGGAAGTGATTAGGTCATGAGAGTGGAACCCTCATGAACGGGATCAGTGTCTTTATAAAAGGGACCCCAGAGACCTCCCTCACCCCTTCTGGTATATGAGGACACAGAAATATATCAATATAACGACCGTCTGCAACAGGAAAGTGGGCTTATACCAGGACCTGACCAGGCTGGCACCTTGATCTCAGACTTTCAGACTCCAGAACAATGAGAGAGATGTGTCTGTTACTTATAAGCCCCCCAGACGCTGTTACTCTGCGACAGCAGTCTGGGCTGACTTACTCTCTCGTAATTTCCATGGTCAGGAACCTAGCGGGTCCCACACGGCTGCAGTCGAGGCATCAGCCAAGGCCAGGGTCTCATCTGAGGCTCGGGGTCCTCCTCCAATCTCCCTTGGTGCTGGCTGAACCTAGCTCCTTGCAGCTGTAGAACGGAGGCCCTATGCTCCTAGAGGCCACCTGCCCCTCCCTCCCCACAGTCTCCCTCGGCCGCAAGCTTCCTCCAGACCCGCAGGATCAGGTCTCTTCCCGCTTCAAGACCCTCTTTTATAGAAAACATTTGCATCAAGCTGCTTCAGTTTAATTTGGGGTTCCTCAACATCCATCTCTAGAACGTGTTCATCATCCCAAACTGACTCAGTCCCCACTGAACGTTAACTCCCCAGCGCCCCCCCCCCCCCCAGCCCCTGGTGCCCAGCATCCTACTTCCGGTCTCCATGCATTTGACTAGCCTAGGTTCCTCAGATAAGTGGAATCATAGTTTGTCCTTGTATGTGTCTGACCTCACTCAGCATAATGTCCTCAGGGTTCATCCATGTTGTAGCACGTGTCAGAATTTCATTCCTTTTGTGACTCGTATTCCGTTGCATGGATACCCCATGTTTTGTTTCGACATTTATCTGCTGATGGGCACTTACATAGTTTCCAGTATCTGATATAGTTTAAAAACTTTTTTTAATTAAAAAAAAATTGTGGTGGGGCACGTGGGTGCCTCAGTCGGTTGGGCATCCGACTCTTGATTTCAGCTCAGGTTATGATCTCACGGTCAGGGGACTGAGCCCCGAGTGGGACTCCGTGCTGAGCATGGAGCCTGTGGGGGAGTCCATCTCTATCTCCCTCTGCCCCCTTTCAACCCTCTCAAAAATAAAATAAAATAAGTTAAAATAAATTAAAAAAATTTTTTAAATGTGGTAAAAAACACAGAACATAAGTTACTTCGACCTTCACCTGATTATGTCGGGCCCACCCAGGGCAACCTCCCTTTTGATGGATGCAAAATCAAATGATTTGGGAGTTTAATTACATCTCAGAAAAATCCCATCACCTCCGCCACATGATACAGCCTAATCTAGGGAGTGACGATCCCAACATATTCACTGGTCCCACCCATACTTAAAAGATTATACCAGACGAGAATCTTGGGAGTTTCTTAGAGTCCCTCCTGCCAAGAGGCCCCACCTTGTCCCTTGCGTTGCCCTGGGCAGTTGCGAAAAGGTTTCTTGGATGGCTTATGGGTAGAATTGGGGGTGGGGGTCCCTTGTGCCCTATCAGAAATACAGGGCCCCATCCTTGCAAATAAAGCCAGCTCGCAATGAGAAGATACACAACCATTGTCCTTCCTCGGGGCTGCGGGCCTCGATGCCCGGGATGGTTGAGCCTCCTTGGCAACCTGGCAACCTGGACGGTTGCCCCTCCAAGGCAAGCCTGGAGGCACCACGTTTGTGTTGAAAGCCTACTGTCCCCATGCACACAGGTGGCTTCTGTTCACTTTTAAGGACTCTTGGAGGTGACTGGCCATTTGTCGTCATCACATCCAAAGGCGGCCACCTGGACAGGTTTTCCCAAGGGCTGGCCCACCAACTGCCAGGGCTTTTTGCCAAGCTTATTTTTTTTTTTTTTCAACGTTTTTTATTTATTTTTGGGACAGAGAGAGACAGAGCATGAACGGGGGAGGGGCAGAGAGAGAGGGAGACACAGAATCGGAAACAGGCTCCAGGCTCTGAGCCATCAGCCCAGAGCCCGACGCGGGGCTCGAACTCACGGACCGCGAGATCGTGACCTGGCTGAAGTCGGACGCTTAACCGACTGCGCCACCCAGGCGCCCCTTTGCCAAGCTTATTGATTTGTGGACACAAAGGGTTTTGTTGCCGGCAATCTGAGGCTGCGTCCCGGGCCCCCAAAGGCTGTGTGCTAAGGGCGGTGGCCATCGGGGGGAGGCGGCCTGTGTGCGGACAGTGTCCAGACACACCTTGTCCTGGCAGCCACTGAGTCACCAGGGAAGCCAGCAGGAAGTGGGGACACCGCCACCTTCAAGGGGGCAGCCCCGGGGCTCCTGAGCGTCTTGTCTGCCTCTTCAGGGAGACATGTTCCTTGTTTCTGCCATCTGGGGGCCTTGGGCAAAAGTCACTGAGCCTCGGTGTCCACATCTTCCAAGTGGGGCTTAGGAGGGCATGGGGGAGGGGGGCGGTCTGGAGACTGTATGTGCCCGCTGTGTAGACAGAGCACTCACCCGCGGCGGCTCCCGCCATTGACGGTGGCTCATCGCGTGCAGGGGAGAGGTGAGACTTTCCAACCTTCTTTCTCTACACCTTCCATTTCAACTCCACCTGTAAGACAGGACCATGGCTTTGCGGAACCCCTCTGCCCACCCAAAGTCAGGAATCAAGTCCTCCCAGGCAGAGCAGGGGTTCCCCAGCGCACATGGCTGGCGGGCCTCTGAGCGCCTTCGTTGGTTGTGGATGGAAGGTATTGCCAAAGAGGGCCGAGGTCCTTGTCACCAGCGCCCTTTCACGCATGCACTAGGTGCTCAATAAATGCCCACTCGATCTTTTCAAATGAAGGTAAAACTTGTCCACAGCTGAGGGCGCCAATCTGGCATAGGCTCAGTGGATTTTGCTGCCGTGACTGTCACCCAGATCAAGACTTGGGAACATCAGCGCCCCTGAAAGATCCCTCCGCTACTGAGGGGAACTGCACCCCAGACCTCTGTCGGCAGAGACGAGTTTTGCCTGCTGCCGACCCCACTGATGTGGAATCACAGTTACGCCCTGTTTCGAGTCTGGGTTCCGCATCATGCCCACTGGGGTCCCCCACGTTCTGCAGACAACAAGCGCTTCTTTTTTCATCAGTGTGTAGTATTTCATTAAACCAATACAGCCCAGTTCCTTTCTCGATGACGCTTGGGTTGTTTTCCCTTTGGTGGTGGTGGGGGGGGCATTATGAAAATGGGAGCACATTTCTTTTTGTGCAGACATATGGGTTTGTTTCTTCAGGCGTGGGATTGCTGGGTCACAGCCTTAGTAGACCCTGAGACACGGTTGAGACATTCCCTCTACATCTGAGCTGGGGGACAGTTGTGCTCACTTTTCTTTTTCTTCTTTTTTTTTTTTTTTTTTTTCAACGTTTTTTATTTATTTTTGGGACAGAGAGAGACAGAGCATGAACAGGGGAGGGGCAGAGAGAGAGAGGGAGACACAGAATCGGAAACAGTCTCCAGGCTCCGAGCCATCAGCCCAGAGCCTGACGCGGGGCTCGAACTCACGGACCGCGAGATCGTGACCTGGCTGAAGTCGGACGCTTAACCGACTGCGCCACCCAGGCGCCCCATCACTTTTCAAATTTCTCAGGTCCTGATCCCAAAGATCACCCTGGGGTGGAAGAGGGAGTGGTTGTCGTCGTCATCGTCTTCTTCTTCTTCTTTTTTTTTTTTTTTTTTTTTAGTGTTTATTTATTTTTAAGAGAGCGCACTCGTGATCGGGGGAGGGGCAGAGAGAACAGGGGACACAGGATCCGAAGCGGGCTCTGCGCTGTCAACACAGAGCCCGATGCGGGGCTCGAACTCACGAACCGTGCGATCACGGCCTGAGCCGACGTGGGACGCTCAGCCGGCTGAGCCCCCCCCAGGCGCCCCGGGAGCAGGTGCTCTTGAAGGAAAATACTGAAAAGGCTGATGGCGTGTCGGGCAGGCGGCGTGTTAGGTTCCAGTGCTGCTTGCTTCGTCTGGGTGCTGCTTTCCCGGGACGAGCCGCCTCCCTTCTCTGCGCCTTGGTTGAGTTTGCTTTCGTGCAAACTAGGAAGGATGTCTGGGGCCGAGCGGAACCCCCAGGGAGGTTTAAGGGGACGCTGAGAAAAAGGGGCTAAAAAATCCCGGCTCGGGGCGCCTGGGTGGCGCAGTCGGTTAAGCGTCCGACTTCGGCTCAGGTCACGATCTCGCGGTCCGTGAGTTCGAGCCCCGCGTCAGGCTCTGGGCTGATGGCTCGGAGCCTGGAGCCTGTTTCCGATTCTGTGTCTCCCTCTCTCTCTGCCCCTCCCCCGTTCATGCTCTGTCTCTCTCTGTCCCAAAAATAAATAAAAAATGTTGAAAAAAAAAAAAAAAATCCCGGCTCCCTTCGGGCATCCACCAGATGGGCCTGGGTCTCCGCGGCCCGCGGCTGGTGGCGATGGATGGAGTCGCTTCCACAGAGGATCCGTGGCGGTTGACGAGAACTCGGCCTTGCCAACGTATTTCAAACATGCGCTTGGCCTCCCAGCGGCCGTCCGCATTCCCCTTATCACTTTCGTGGAGGAGTCAGGGATCCCCGCCAGAGCCCCACTTTCCCTTCTCGGGTCTTCTGCTGCCAGGACGGCCTCCGCCCTCCGCCCTCTGAGCCTCGGCAGCCAGAGGAGGCCGCTGGAGCTGTTTCCAGGGGCCGGTTGCATAAATCCCGTGTTACGTAAGTCCCGAGTGGAATTTTGGAAAACTCCCTATTTTTTTTCCCCCCTGTCCAGAAGATTTTCCAGTGTCACCCAAACACCCAGCTGCGGTGGGGTTGGTGGGGGGGGGGGGGGGAGCGGGGGGGGGGGGGGGAGCGGTTGTTTACATGTCTTGGTCAGAACAGTGTGTTTGAAAGCCAGGGTGAGATTTGTGTGAGTGCTTTCGATTGTGGAAAAACAAATGTGATTTGAGAAAAAAAAAAAAAAAAAAAAAAGGAAGAGGAGAAAAAAATGTGATTTGAGAAAAAAAAAAAAAAACAAACAAAACAAAAAACCCACTGCTCACGGAGCTGGAACTTTGAGGCACAGCCCCGGCTGTATGATTTCTGACCACCTGAGGATGAAGGTTCTGGAATATTCTAGGAAGCTTCCTGTGCTCCCGGCAGGCCCACGGCGGCTCGTACCCCTCGCCCTCCACCCCACGTCACTGGGGCCACTCTGGACCTGGCGGGAGAAGACAAACCGCTTTTTCTTTTCACAGGGCCATAGGCCTGCGTCCCCAGGCACTTAAAAATAGCCACACGTTTATTGCAGACCTGAGTCTAACAATCAGGTTTTTCTTAAGATGTAAAGCCTTTTCCACCAAAAGGGCAGTTTTTGAAAACACGTGTAGTAAGAGGGAGTTTGCCTTCCCCACCACCGCCCCCCAGGAATTCTGGAGTTTACCATGGCCAGCCCAGTGTGAGTGGGGGGCGGAGGGGGACGTGGGGGGGGGCAGAGACGAATAATATGGATTGAAGATCTACTAGGTGCCAGGGCCCCCGTGGAGCCTCCTCGGCCCCTGGGACCCGCTTCACATTGAAGCAGGGGGAATAGCACGGCTCACCCCCAGCGGAGCCAGGAGTTGGACTCACTTTGAAGGCTCTGTTCCTGACGCGGTCTCGTATGAGCCTCGGAGGGTCCGCGGACCTCCCCCCGAAAGCGAAGGCAGGTCGCTGGCACGTTTGTCCACCCTAATGTGTCTGCAGCCACCTTCACACGGGGGCTCAGGACATCAAGAAGGTACAAAACCACTGTCGGAGAAAAGGGTTTTTTAAGAGAGCCACGGCCTGGAGCTTGGTCGGTTTGCTTCGGGCTCCCGAGCCTCAGTTTTGTTAGCAGGGGAATGGGTACGTGCCTGATGCGTGCTCCTGCGTCCCTCCCAACCTTCTGCCATATGCTGGTGCATCGGTGGCTGAGGAGGCTTTTGACACCTCCCTGGTCTGCCATATGACTTCCCGGGGCCTGAGGCACATTTGCTTCTGGGTTAGGTCTCTGCCTGGCTGTGACGAGCAACTGTCACAGAATGACCAGGTTTTGCCAGATTTAGCAAATAAAACCTAGGATGTTCGGTTACACTTGGACTTCAGTTACACTACATTTTCTAGCATAAATATGTCCCCAATACGGCATACCCTCTCCATTAAAAAAGAAAGAGTTAAAATCATTTCATGGATTTTTGTAGGCCTTCCCTATTTCATTTTTCTCTCCTGAGGTAAGAAAAATAGAGGTGTTTTTTTAAATGTTTATTTACTTATTTTTGAGAGAGAGAGAGAGAGAACACAAGCAAGGGGGGGGGGCAGAGAGAGAGGGGGACACAGAATCCGAAGCAGGCTCCAGACTCTGAGCTGTCAGCACAGAGCCTGATACAGGGCTTGAACCCACGAACCGCGAGATCATGACCTGAGCCAAAGTCAGATGCCCAACCGACTGAGCCACCCAGACGCCCCAAAACAGAAGTCTTTTTTCTGCCCTGGAAGTTCTTTTTCCTTATTTAAAAGACACTAAGACATTTCTGTGGACTCAGTGTACCAGGGCTCTGGGTCTCTTCTCTCTGATGCGTCAGTCGGGCCCTGGACAAGGTGGGCTTCCCTCACAGCCATGTCCTGGGCTGGACAGTGTGACAGGAGAGGTTTCTCTACGTGGCAGTGACCGACGTCTCCCAGGCTTCATGCCTGTGCAGGGCCCGGGCCCGGGTTCTGGGAAAGATCGAGGGGAAAAGTTGCCTGTCCAGGCCGACCTGCCCCTCACAGAGATGCTTCCGGCCCTGGCGGGCTGCGTTTGAATACGAGGAAGCGTGAATCAGACCTCGGTGCCCCGGGAGGCAGGCCTCGGTGAGGTGTCTTTTCACGGGACTACCCTGTACGCTCACCCTTTGCTCACTGGCCTTCCGGCGGCCTGGGGTTGGGGACAAATTTAGATCATTTGTCATCTGACCGAAACAGACCTTCAAAGATTTCCCAGGGTCTCAACAAAGTCTTTGTCACCAGACCTCTCTCCAGGAACCCGTGGAGAACTGGAGACGTCTCAGATGTAAGTTCAGGTCCCAGTGGGGGTGCCCTGACTCGAGCCAGGAGGATTGGATGCTTGGGGCCCAAAATGCCCCTGGGGTTGCCTCCGATTTCTGCTTGGCTGTGATTCCGGGGACTTCTCTGTGGCTGTGAGAAGCAATTGTCACAAAGGCCGGCCACCAGACTTAGCAAACGAGATACAGGATGCCCGGTAGAATTCGGGTTTCAGATAAACAACATTTTTTTAAGTGCAAGTATATCCCAAATTTTGCATGGAATGGGATATACTAAAAAATGTTTATCTGCGTCCTGGGTTGTATCTGGGAACCTCACACTGAGGCGATGACAGAAAACTTGGGGAGAGTAGGGGGACAGCAGAGCGGCCACTTTGCTTGTGGTCCCTGCTGGGCTTTTCCTGTGTCACCTCCTTAAATTGTCATTGCGGTCGATGCACCGATGAGGGAGCCCCGGGCTGAGAGAATTTGGCAAGTGTGAGGGCCTTTCTGGGCAGGCAGCTGCGAGGGTTCCACGCACAGCAGGTGGATCCACAGGGGCACGGAGAATTCTGGCTTAATTCTGGCAGGGTCAAAAGGGGGGAGGATTCCTCGAAACGGTAAAATGTAGAGTTATCATATGACACAGGTAGTCCACTCCTGGGGATCTTCGCCCGAGAAATGAAAACACGACACAGGTTCACAGCAACTCTGCTCACCATCGCCAAAAGGTAGAAACAACCCAAATGTCTGACAGCGGACGCAGGGATAAACACCATGTGGCCCGCCCACCTGGTGGAATATTACTCGGTCGTAAAAAGGAATGGACCTCTGACATGCACTACGATGTGGATGAGTCTTGAAACCGTCGTGCTGAGTGAAAGCCAGATACGAGGCCACATAGTGTATGATCCCTTTTATAAGAAATGTCCAGAACAGGGAAATCCAGAGAGAGAGAGAGAGAGACAGAGTCGGGGCGGAGGGAGGGGCGGTGAGTGCTCATGGGGACGAGGTGTCCTCTGGGCTGATGGCTCAGAGCCTGGAGCCTGCTTCGGATTCTGTGTCTCCCTTTCTCTCTGCCCCTCCCCCGCTCTTGCTCTGTCTCTGTCTCTCAAAAATAAATAAACATTAAAAAAAAAAAGTTTCTTTCCTTTTTAAGACCGAATATGATTCTGGGGAGCCTGGGTGGCTGAGTCGGTTAAGCGTCCGGCTTCGGCTCAGGTCATGATCTCGCGGTTTGTGAGTTCGAGCCCCGCATCGGGCTCTGGGCTGATGGGTCAGAACCTGGAGCCGCTTCGGATTCTGTGTCTCCCTTTCTCTCTGCCCCTCCCCCGCTCATGCTCTGTCTCTGTCTCTCAAAAATAAATAAAGATTTAAAAATAATAATAAAAAAATAAAATGGTTAACATGGTAAATGTCATGTTATGTATATTTTTCCACCATTTAACAAAATCGGGCAGGGCACGTCTGGGAGGAAACATGCAGCGTTATCAAGTCTATGGCCAGAGTCCAGAAACGGTTGAGACAGGGACCTTTCATTGGACAGCTTCTGCAGGAGCTGTGGCTGCTGTTTCTCAGATGTCAGGCCCCACTGGATCCTGGGGAGCGGGGACCATTGGCCTTTTGTTACACAAGTGGGAGCTGAGGCCATGAGGTCAGGGAGCTTGCCCAGGGACTCAGCGTGGCCAGCTGGGATTCCAATGCCAGCCTGTGTGACCCCTGAGCCCAGGGGGTCCCTTCAGGGACATACCATCTATAGGCCAAAGGTTCTCAGATCACAGCTGGGGGGTGGGCCCATGGGAGAACCCCCAGGGGGCCAGCCCCTGCCTGGAGTGGGGGTACTAGGGCAGGATCGGGGTTAGGGCTGCTCCTCCGATGGCATTGCCCCCTCCGAGGCAGCCTCATGGGCTGTGACTCCCCACCCCCCAGCTGGGGGCCTGCCCGCCCCCTGCCAGACCCAGCATGCAGGACTAAGTGTTGATCACAAAAGAGCTTGAACCTCAATAATCGGGAGATACTTTAGTCAAGAGCCTGGCTCCTGGAGCCAGGCAAACACCCTTATTGGGTGGGGGGAGGGACTTCACCTCTCTGAGCCTCAGTTTCCCCTCTGGGCTTGCCCCCAACGTGGAGAAGCATTAGCAGGAGGGTCTCCTGCTAAGGCGAGGGTGGTTCCAAGTGGAGCCCAACCCTTCAGGAGCTCACCATCCCCCAGGACGTCTCGGTAAGAACGGGAATTCTCTTCCCAGAGGGGCCTGGGTATCCATTTAAGTAAGAAACTTGAATCACAGAGAGAAGTCAGCTTGCTCTGCTGATAAGTGGCACCCGGGGACGAGCACACACGGGGCGCTCTGGGGAGGTGATATGGGAACGATTGGTCCACCCGTCCGTCCGTGATGTTTCCTCCGATGAAAGAAAACGTGGCGGCAGAACTGGTCATCTCTGTTTTCGGAGGAGAGAGTGGTTCCCTGCTCAGGCAGAGCTGAGCAGAAATGTCCCGCGTCCCACGGACGGGGTGGTCAGAGTGAGCGAGAGCAGGGGAGAGCCCGAGAGCGAGAGAGTGAGAGGGCGAGAGAGAAAGACGGAAAGAAGGCGAGAGAGCCAGAGATGGAGAGAGAGCTAGAGAGCCAGAGAGAGACGGGCAGAGGCAGAGACGCGGAGACAGACGGAGCGAGACCCCCCAATGGATGGATGGAATTTGGCCCTGGTGCTACTTTGGAATTGAAGCCCCTGGCGGGATGCCCCCATTGACAGATGAGGAAACTGAGGCCGGGAGTGGCGACCGGGCGCCTCCATTCACGGCGGCCCAGGGCGGAGGGCAGCGCCCCACGTGGAGCTCCCCGGCTGGCCCGCCACATCCCTCGGCCTGGCAGACGCCCCCCCGCCCCCCTTCACCGCGCGCTCCCGGCCCATAACAAGTCCCCTTTGGCCAGTTAAAAATAGATGATGGAGGAAAACAGTAAGTCCTGAAAGGGGCCTCAGAGCGCCGGCCAGAGTCGGCACTAATTGTGGCAACACTCAGGGTACAAAGGCGCCGTTCAGGGGGACTGGCAGGTCTGGATCGGATTTCTGGAGAGCAAGCGTTTCTTTCATTTCCCCGAGCCCCGGCGGGGATCTGCACTAACGGCAGAGGAAAACATCCCCCTGGAACGGGATCTCTTTGGGGATGGGGGGGGCCGGGGAAGGGTGGGGGCCCAGCGCTCTGCTGAACAGCAGCACGTAAGGGAGTCCCCAGTGCACCCTGCACCCCCCACCCCCCGTAGGGAAGGAGTCGGGGAGCCTTGTCTCCCGCTCAAGCTGCCCGAAAGCATTTGTGCAGAGCTGCCTTCCTCCGTCCCTAAAATGTTTGGGGAAATTTACCAGTGATGCTCTCCAGACCTGGAGTTTTCCTTGCGGGAAGGGTTTCCACCACACCATCCACTTCTTTCATAGTATGGCTAGTTCTTCTTGGGTGAGCTTCGGGAATTTGTACCTTTCAAGGAATTTGTGTCATCTGAGCCACTGAGTTGATTGGCATCGAATTGTTTATAATGTGCCCTTGTGATCCTCTAAAAAAAATTTTTTTTTTTTATTTTAACGTTTATTTATTTTTGAGACAGAGAGAGACAGAGCATGAATGGGGGAGGGGCAGAGAGAGAGGGAGACACAGAATCGGAAGCAGGCTCCAGGCTCTGAGCCATCGGCCCAGAGCCTGACGCGGGGCTCGAACTCACGGACCGTGAGATCGTGACCTGAGCTGAAGTCGGACGCTTAACCGACTGAGCCACCCAGGCGCCCCGATTGTGATCGTTTTAATATGTGTAAGATCTGTCATGGGTCACTTCTTTCCTTCCTGATATTGGTCATTTGTGTCTTTTTTTTTTTTAAGAGGCTTTATTTTATTTTATTTATTTAATAAGTGGGGGAAAGGGGCAGAGGGAGAGAGAGAAAGAGAAAGAGAATCTTGAGCCCCGACGAGGGGCTCGATCCCACGACCCTGGGATCACCACCTGAGCTGAAATCAAGAGCTGGGCACGCAACTGACTGAGCCACCCGGGGGCTCCCATTTGTGGCTTCTTTTTCTCATCGATGTGGCTCAGCCCAGAATGAGGACCCCCAAGCCCTGGCGTTGGGTTTGTCCTAAAGTTCAGGTAGCAGCGGGTTCCTATTCTCTTCACCGTTCTGATGGCAATGACAGCCCCTGCTGAGAAGGTGACCTTGCCCGGCTCAGAACACGGAAAATCTGCCCACTATGGGCATTGATCGTCTACCTCCCCAATGTGCCCTCCTGACTCTCGAAAGTTTAACTTGTAAGGACGGAACAGAAAAAGCACGAGCCTTCAAGGTAGGAAGAACTTGGTTCAAATCTCTGTGACTTTTCATCAGGGCTGGGATAGGGTGAGGCAGGCAAGGCATCATTTCCGGAGGTGTTATCTCCGCAGGCTCCAAAAAAACTCCGGGGACCACCGGGCCCTGCAGTGTTGTGTCACTGTGCCAACACATGACGCCTATCCTCGAATTATGGGGGTGGGGGGGAGGGGTAAATGTGTGGGGGGGCGATACTAGAACGGATGTGCAGGTTAAATGAGATAATATATGGCTGATGATAAGTCACAGTGACGGCTCGGCCTCCTATAAAACACGCACCAGGGCTCTTCTGTTCTGTGTGTTTAGCGTTGGCAACGACGTGGGAACTACTGTTAGTCCCATTTCGCAGATGAGGAGATGGGGATCCAGAGTTGAATGGCAGAGCCAGGATTCAAACCCTGGCCGTCGGGGCCCCCCCCCAGCCTGTGTGAGCCGTGGACGTCACTGCCACACTCCGCCAGAATCACAGCTCAGCGGAGTTCCTGTCCCCTGATAGCGCCTGGGGGGTTGCATTCTCTGCTAGAAGAAAAGCGATTAAAACAGGAACACCCACGGTGTCCCGGACTCTGCCTAAGTTCTGGAAGCCAGCAGCGTCGGGACTCTGAGCTTGGCTGAGCTTTCCCCCAGCCCCCGGCTCGGGACGGGGGTTTGGCCCGCCTCGGGCCCCAAACCACCTGCTCGGCCCTGCGTCCAGCCGGCCTGCGCGCGAGTGAGGGAGAGAGGGGACCCTCCACTGTCTTTATATACCGGGGTTATTTTTAACCCGGCCTTCCAGAACATTACGGAGCTTCCTCTCTCCGACGCGCAGGAAGCCCTACTTGGCTGTGTTTCCTGCTAACACGCGGCCCCGAGATTGCTGAGAACAACAGGCCCAAGACTGCTCGGCTCCGGGGAAAAAACCTGGCCCCCTTTCAAAGCCCTGACAGAAAAGCCTTCAGAACCCTGCACCCCCGCCAGCCCGAGCACGGCCCCCAGAGGGCCGGCAAATTGGCCAAGACTGTGCACAGGACTCCCAGGCTGGGGCCCCCCGACTCCATCGTCCTTCCGCCGCAAAAAAAAAAAAAAAAAGGGCATGTGCCCACCTGTACCACCCCCCCCCCCCGCCCCCAGCTGGGTAGACAAATGCTTGCATTGGTGGATTTTTCTAGGCTTCTGTTGTTTTTTTTTTTTTATTTTTATCCAAGTATTTTTATTGAGGTGAAATTCACATAACATAAAATTAGCCATTTTAAAGTGGAAACTTCAGTGGCATTTGGTAGGTTCACTGTGTTGTGCAACCACCACCTCTGTCCTGTTCCAGAACATTTTCATGACTCTGGAAGGAAGCCCCGTCCCCGTGAGCTGTCACCGCCCCCCCCCCCCCGCCACCCGATCCGTCCTGCTCCCCCAGCCCCTGGCAGCCTCTGTGGATTTGTCTGTTCTCGATGTGTCCCACAAATGGGATACTGCAGTAGGTGGCTTTTCGTGTCTCTCTTCTGTCTCTGCACACGACGTTGTCGAGAGCCCCCCACCAGGAAGCACCAGTCAGGGCTCCACTCCTTTGTATGGTGAATAATATTCCACCGCACGAATGCATCCCTTCTCCATCTTCTCCATTCATCTGCTGACGAGGGATTTCGTGATTCAACATCACTTTAAGGCTGGGATTTGGAAGACCTTGTTTTTGTCAATGTCGCGTCATTTTCACCTTGGAAACGAGTCCCTCGGTGGCAGGCTAATTCATGCCTGCTTGGGGGCACTTTGGCAGAAGGCGCGGAGCAAAGGTGCCCTGAGCCAGAGGCACCTCGACACCCCTGTGCAGGCTTGACGTGCTCTTCTTCCCACGGTCTCCCGTGCCCCGTGGCGGTTTCTGTCCGGGAGGGAGTGGGATGCGGGCGGGAACCCAGAACGGGGTTCAAATCCGCCCTCCGTCATTTACCAGCCGTGGGGCACTGGGCAGAGACTTTGGTTTCATTCCTTTTTTTGGTTGGCTTTGTTTGTTTTGGTTTTTAGGGTTTGTTTTTTTTTTTTTAATTTTTTTTTCAACGTTTTTTATTTATTTTTGGGACAGAGAGAGACAGAGCATGAACGGGGGAGGGGCAGAGAGAGAGGGAGACACAGAAGCGGAAACAGGCTCCAGGCTCTGAGCCATCAGCCCAGAGCCCGACGCGGGGCTCGAACTCACGGACCGCGAGATCGTGACCTGGCTGAAGTCGGACGCTTAACCGACTGCGCCACCCAGGCGCCCCAGGGTTTTTTTTTTTTTTTTTTATGCTTTTTAATTTATTTTGAGAGAGAGAGCGAGCGAGCACGTGCAAGCTGGGGAAAGACGGAGGGAGATGGAGACTCTGAGCTCAGTGCAGAGCCCAACACCGGGCTCGATCTCACTACCTCGAGATCACAACCTGAGCTGGTATCCAGAGTTGGGCGCTCAACTGACTGAGCCACCCGGGTGCACCTATTCTCTAAAGTCTATGGGGCGTGTGAGTGGCGCAGTCGCTTAAAGTGTCCGAATTTGATTCAGGTCACCATCTCACGGTTCGTGGGTTTGAGCTCCACATCGGGCCCTGTGCTGACAGCTCGGAGCCTGGAGCCTCCTTCGGGTTCTGGGTCTCCCTCGCTCTCTGCCCCTCCCCCACTCACACTCTGTCTCTCAAAAAATAAATAAACATTAAAAATCTAGATAACCCACCCCTTGTGCTCTGACAGCTGCCAGTATCCAGAGGAACTTGGGGCACAGGAGGACCCTTCCTTATGCAGATGGAGAAACTGAGGCTTGGAGAGTCCACGTGACTTGCCCAAAGTCTATGGGTGCAAGACGAGTGGGTATGAGGCCCCCACCCCAGTCCCCACTGGAAGGGAGCTTCTCTCCCGGGGGCAGGGGGACCCTCATAAGCAGCCCCTCCCTCTGTGCCTCCGGGCCTCTCTGCTCGGGTTGCTGAGAAGCCCTCAGAGAAGCTTCTGCCCCCTTGTTCCCTCTCTTTTGACGTCACCTCCTGGGGTCACCTGTTCCACTGTTTCCTTCTTTGTGGTTTTGTCTCAGATGGGACTTTGTCACCCCCGTCCGAAGACATTTGCCTGAGTCAGGTGATTCTGCGGCAATGTCTGGAGACGTTTTTGGTTGTTACAACTGAGGGTTGGCGGGGAGCTACTCGCATCGAGGGGGCAGAGACCAGGGATGCCACTCAGCACCTTGCGGTGCACAGGACGGTCCCCACCGCAGACAATGATGGAGCCCCCGGTGTCGGCAGTGACGGGGCGAGAAACCCTGCCCTAGTATGAGAGAGACCCTGTCTGCTGTCTGTTTCCATCTGTCTCTCTGTCCATCTATCATCTAGCATCCATGTACCCATCACAGAGTATGATCCGACCCCAAACATCAGCAATTCTGAGAAACGCCAGCCCGGCGAATGCTCAGATGTCTGTGACAGAAGGAACAGGGGTCCTTCGTGGGCCCGGTCCTGCTTGCCTCCTACCCTGTGTGATCCTCCTGCAGCCCTGTGAGGGGGGACCCAGTGAGGAAACTGGGACCCAGGGGCCTCATGTGAGAAGTGGAGCTCAGACTTCATTCTGTGGGCAGTAGGGAGCCATGAGAGGTGTGAGAGCAGAGGAGGAAGCTGGTTGGGTCTGTGTGTTGGGGAGATGCCTCTAGGGCCTGGATCTGGACTTGAATGAGGCTGGGAGCCCAGAAAGAACCCCCATGGGAGAGCTGGAGGACCCCTGAGGGCCGGGGGCAGGGAGGAGGGGTGACCCAAGTGGGGTTGAGGAGAGGTATGGGAGAGAAAAAGGAGAGGGTCTCTCTGTAAAGGCAGCTGCGGGATGTGGCTGCAGGACGGAGGAAGGAGCCTGGGGACTGGCCTCACAGGGCTCCTCCCGGGTCGGGATGGGAGGAAGGATGGCCATCTTCCAGCGGCTAACCCTTGCCTCTCCCACTTGTCACTGGATACACGTTCGTCAACACCTTCTCTAGGACAGGTACTGTTCAGTGGGGACACGGGGCTATTTTAAGTGGGGACCTGGCATGGGGGGGGGCCCCAGACTGGGGGACACAGAACTGGACACAGACACTCCCAGGCCTGTGGAGTCAGAGCTGGAAGGACCCTAGTGCTGGAGGTGCCCAGAGGGGAGGCAGGGGCTGTGTCTGGGGGCGGGGAGCGTGGCCACACCACACAGTTAAATGATGTTCCGGTCCAGCCACACACGGGGAAAGGGCATCCCAGGCGGAGGGCACAGCACAGGCAAAGGCCCGGAATCGAGAACTTAGAAAATTTGGGAAATAGGGGGTGTTCAGTGTGTCAGAGGGAAATCCAGGGAGGTGAGGCTGGGTTATAAAAGATCATAACGCGAGTTAGAAGAGATGCCTCGGGCAGTAGTGGGGATCAGATAGAGGATCTCCCCGCCAGCTCCCGGCCCCAGAACCCCACAGACGGCATGAGCCTTGGTGTGGGGCCTCATCTCAATAGGGACAAGGGGCCCTTGGCTCAGGGCTAGTTTAAAAGGTGCATAAAGGCGCCTGGGTGGCTCAGTCGGTTAAGCGTCCGACTTGATTTTGGCTCAGGTCGTGATCTCACGGTTGTGAGATCGAGTCCCGCGTCGGGCTCTGCGCTGACAGCTCAGAGTCTGCTTGGGATTCTCTCTCTCCTTCTGTCTCTGCCCCTCCCCGCCCTCTTTCTCAAAATAGATAAATAAGCGTTTAAAAAAAATAAAAGGCATGCCTAAATTCATATCCCATGTAGCTTCCAAGCCTACAGCCATTTCTGGTCCCCCGGGTTGGGGCCTGCCGCCCGGGACACCTCAACCTCTCGTAGCTAGCTCTGCCCGTCCACCTGCCCCCCTGCTTCCCCCGGCACTGAGCTCGGCCACCTGGCTTCACACTTCCCTGTGCCGGGCCCTGAGCCTTCGCTGTAGGCTAATGAAGCCCTCCAGCAAACCCTCGGGCTTTGGCTGCATGCGGCCAGGGCCCCTGGAAAGACTCAACTCCATCGGGCCCACGCCTGAGGGGCCCTGAGTCTGGGAAGAAAAAACGCAGCATGGACACCCAGCTGGGGAAGTCAGTGCAGGGCCAGGGGAGGGGAAACAGCAGCCCCCAAAATGGACTCTGACACGTGGAACTGAGATGGGGAGAGAGACGGGCGGTCAGTCCCTGCGGGGGAACAGCATGTGCGAAGACTGGGGCCCGCTCACGCAGGACCGGGCGGCTGCGCCTGGGGACTCAGAGCCTGGATGTGACTTGAAGGCGAAGGGGGGTGGCCCTTGGAGGGGTTGAGGCTGGGGAGTGGCTGAGCCACTCTCCAGCGGGGAGAGCCCAAGGGTCTGGCTGCTTTCCATGGGTCAGCTCCTGGGGCCCAGGGGACCGGCCAGCATCTTTTGGCTTCTCACTTCCATGGCCCCCTGGCCGTGGCTTATCAAAACGCACAGATTTTATTGCCAGCAGCTCCCCCACTCCATTTTTGCCCATGCCCCCTCACTCATCATCCCTTCTCTATCCCAGGAGCCTTTCACTCAGCCTGTTGACATCTCCCTAGACCCCAGGCTCACCGTGGCCAGGGCACCTGTTGCCCTTCCCGGAACAGGTGCGCCCTCACCCAGTGTTGCCTTGTGGGTAAGTTTCCCTTGGCCCCTCTGTGTGGGCCGGCCCAGGGGTCTGCAAACTCTGGCCTGGGGGCCAAATCTGGCTTGCCACCTGTCTGTGTACAGCCTGCGGGCTGAGAATGTTTGTTTCCTTTTTCTATTTGAATGGTGGTAAAATACACAGAACGAAATTTACCCTTGTAACAAGTTTTTCGGGGGAAGTGCCAAACTGGAATTTGGTCCCCATCGGACACCAACTCCGCGTCCCCTCCCCCAGCCCCTGGTACTTCCTGTCTCTATGAATCTGACTCCTCTGGGGACCTCATATTCGTGAGATCATACAGCATTTTCTTTTTGTGACTGGCTTATTCACTCGGCATAATCTCCTCAATGTGCATCCACATTGTATCATGTGTCAGAATTTCCTTCCTTTTTGTGGCCGAATATAAGATCACACCGCATGGATGGAGCACATTTGGCTCGTTCCTTCACCCATCGACAGGCATTTGGGTTGTTTCCACCTTTGGCTATTGTGTTTTTTCTTTTTATAACAGCTTTATTGAGGGGCGATCCACATACCGTACAATTTCACCCACTTAGATTGTCCGGTTGGATGATTGTTGGGTCTATTCACAGAGCTCTACATCCAACACGCAACTGATTTTGGATCATTTTCATCACCCCCAAAAGGAGCCCCGCACCCCTCGGCTGTCACCCCCTGATAAGAATGGTGTTTACATTTTTTTAAAAGCTTATTTATTTATTTTGAGAGAGAAAAGGCAGGAGGGGCAGAGAGAGAAGAGAGAGAGGCTCCCAAGCAGGCTCCCGCTGTCAGCACAGAGCCCGATGCGGGGCTCGAACTCACGAACCGTGAGATCATGACCTGAGCCGAAAACAAGAGTCGGATGCTTAACCGACTGAGCCACCCAGGCGCCCCCCAAATCATATTTTAACATTTATTTATTTATTTATTTATTTTTTGAGACAGGGAGAGACAGAGCATGAATAGGGGAGGGGCAGAGAGAGAGGGAGACACAGAATCTGAAACAGGCTCCAGGCTCTGAGCTGTCAGCACAGAGCCCGACGCGGGGCTCGAACTCACGGACCGCGAGATCGTGACCTGAGCCGAAGTCGGACGCCCAACCGACTGAGCCACCCAGGCGCCCCCCAAATCATATTTTAAATCGCAACGCCACCTACATGGCAGTCATCTGAATGCATGAGAGAGACAATATTTTTCTCCAGAAGGTTCTTGCCCCCCACAACCGCTGACATTTGGGGCTGGATCTCTCTTTGGCGGGGCCGTTCTGTACGCTATAGGGAGCTGAGCAGTGTCCCTGGTCTCCACCACCATGTGCCAGGAGTACCCCCTGCCAGTGGTGATAACCCAAGGCGCCTTGAGGCATCAGCCAGTATCCCCTGGAGGCAGAAGGGGAGACACCCAGCCAGAAGGGCTGACTCTGGGATGGACTTTTTCCGCCCAGTGTCCCTACTGCGAGGTGTGAAGTGCTCACCCCTTTAGCAGACAGGTAAACTGAGATTGGATGAGGGAAGCTAGTAATCTCTCTTTCCGCTCCCTTCCCACCAGGCTTTCTCTGTGCAGAAGGAATTACAGCCCTCAGAACCCAAAATAGCTCCTCTCTCTCCCTCCAAGGCCACCAAACACACTGGCCTACGGTTGGTTCAGACTGCAAATCTGGGAAAGCGCCATGAGTATCTGATGGGGAGAGTCAACATGAGCCCCTGGATGGGGGGGGGGGAGTGGCAGTGAACCCCTGGTCTATCCTGCTGGATGAGCTCAGAAGGAGGTTCCTATAGACCTTTTGGCAAGAGCCTGGGATCCTGGGATCGCACTGGGTGCAGCCACTTGTAGGCAGAGCTGACAGGTCTCCTTCTCCAGGGAGCCCTCCAAGAACGCATCCCACCCGTCCTCACCTGGCCCCCTTTATGAACCTCCTCAGGGCTAGGGACGAGTTTGAGCCGTGCCTGGGCTCCGTTGGCTCCTTTTCAGCTGGCCAGACAAGACACCAGGGTGAGGAAGTCCCAAGGTGGGTAAGGAAGCTCGAGTCAAACGGGGCTTTGCAACTTCTCTGCACGTGCAGCAAAGAGAAGGGATCTAAGGCCGTCGTCTCCGGCTCTACCGGAATGTTCCCGTGCCCTGGGGAGTCTTTAAGACCGATGATTCCACCACCTGACCCAAGTGAGCACAAGTAACATCACCGGGCACGGGGCAAGCCAACCCCAGGGGCCACGCATGCTTCACTTCTGTGGGTCCCACCCTGAGATGCACAGTCTGGACCCGGTTACAAGGAACCAACAGGCCAATCCCCCGGGGGCGGGGGGACTGTTCTTGGAAACAACTGCCTGGACTCTCCAAAAATACGAGTGTCGCGAAAGACACGGGAAGGCTGGGACACCGCTCCCGAGGAAGGGAGACAGGAGAACGAAGGCAGCAGCAGGTGAGTCTGGATGGGACCCTGAATGAGAAAAGAAAAGTTGCCATCCTGGTCTGTTTGGGCAGCGGTAACAGAATACGGGAGACAGGGTGGCTCGTGAACCAAAATGTATTTGTCACATCAAGGTGCTGGTAGATTTGGTGTTTGGTGGGAACCCTCTCCTTGGTTCACAGATGCCGCCCCCTGCCATGTCCTCACATGCCAGACGGGACAAGGGAGCGCTCTGGGGTCCCTCTGATAAGGGCCCCGATTCCCTTCATGGGGCTCCAATCCTCATGACCCGATCACCCCCAAAGGCCCCACCTCTTCATACTATCTCACTGGGGCTGGGGTTGCAACATGTGCATTTTAGGGGGACACAAACGTTCAAACCCTGGCAGGTATTACCGGGGAGGTTAGGGTTATGTGACAACCGTAGATGAGTCATTTTTCTTTTCTTTTTTTTTTTTTTTAATTTTTTTTAACGTTTATTTATTTTTGAGACAGAGAGAGACAGAGCATGAGCAGGGAGGGGCAGAGAGAGAGGGAGACACAGAGTCTGAAACAGGCTCCAGGCTCCGAGCCGTCAGCGCAGAGCCCGACGCGGGGCTCGAACTCACGGACCGCGAGATCGTGACCTGAGCCGAAGTCGGACGCTTAACCGACCGAGCCACCCAGGTGCCCCAGATGAGTCATTTTTCAATGTGAAATTTGGGGAGCGTGACATTTGTCTGGGGGTTGTGTGGGAGAATCTCGTGGCTCTCAGGAGTCACGGAGAGTGACGTCTGCAGGGCACCTTCAAATGGCTCAAAAATGGTATTATATCAGGGCGCCTGGGCGGCTCCATCAGGTTCATGACCGACTCTTGATCTCGGCTCAGGTCATGATCTCACAGTTGGTGGGTTCGAGTCCTGCGTCGGGCCCTGCGGTGACATCGTGGAGCCTGCTCGGGAATCTCTCTCTCTTCTTCTCTCTCTGACCCTCCCCTGCTCTCTCTCTCTCTCTCTCATTTTCTTTTTTTTTTTTTTTTTTTTTTTTTTTTTTTTTTTTTTTTTATTTTTGGGACAGAGAGAGACAGAGCATGAACGGGGGAGGGGCAGAGAGAGAGGGAGACACAGAATCGGAAACAGGCTCCAGGCTCCGAGCCATCGGCCCAGAGCCTGACGCGGGGCTCGAACTCACGGACCGCGAGATCGTGACCTGGCTGAAGTCGGACGCTTAACCGACTGCGCCACCCAGGCGCCCCTCTCTCTCATTTTCAAAATAAATAAACATTTTTTAAAAGAATTAAAAATGACATTATATTATTATATTATATTAATTATATTATATTATATTATATTATATTATATTATATTATATTGTTACGGACTGAATATTCCTATCCTTGCACCCAAACTCATACGTTGAAGTCCTACCATCCCCCAGCACCTCAGAATGTGACTGTCCAGAGACTGGGCCTTGAATGAGGTGACTAAGGTAAAATCAGGCCGTAGAGTGGGCCCTCGTCTGATCTGACTGGTGTCCTTACAAGAGAAAGGGGACACAGACACAGAAAGAGGACACCGGGGACGGGTGTGCCCTCAGAGGAAAGATGTGCAGAGCCCAGCAAGAGGGTGGCCGTCTGCCCACCGAGGAGACAGGACTCAGGAGAGACCAATCCCGCCAACGCCTTGACCTTCGACTTCCAGCCTGCAGAGAGGACACCTGGTCGGTAGGGGGGTGGTATTTTGCTGTGGCGGCCTGGCAGACTAATACAGATGTACGTTAATATATAAGCTATGTGTATACACCATTTCTATCCATTGCATATATATATTTATATAAAAATTGATATATTTATATTAATTGTGCGTTAATTGCATTTATAGTCATTGTATGTCTAAGTTTATGTAAACACGGGACCCGAACCCACAAACTGCGAGATCACGACCTGAGCGGAGATCAAGAGTCAGATGCCTAACCCAGCTGGAGCCTCTTTTGATAATAGTAACAGTGTTGAGGTTCCCTTGGGTTGTAGCAGGCTTCCATCCCCCACCCCCACCCCGCCCCCGTACGGCTGATCAAATACGTTATTTTCTAAAATCAGGGCTTCGCTTATAGAAATGCAAAAATGCTATATTTGGCAAACATCAAACAATGTTTGGTTTTATGTGTGTGTGTGTGTGTGTGTGTGTGTGTGTGTTTTTTTTATCCCCTCCACAAATAGCTCAAAATTGACTCAAGCTGCCAAACATCACACACGCCCGACGCGTAAGCCGCAAGCCCGTGGGTCTCCTGGGGAAGGGGTCCTGGGCTGGAGCAGCCTTGCTCGGCCCCTGCGGGAATAACATTTTAATTAAAAAGTCTTACAATGACAGGCTCCAAATGTAAACTCCCAGGCAGCGGAGGCCCCGGCCTGGCAGGGCGCGGGCCATGCCTCGCATTCCAGGCTGGCCTCCTTGGAGCCCCGGCAGCCACAGAAGTCCCCAAGCCGAGCCAGGAATAGTTCTGCCTTTTATTTGGAAAGAGAATTACAGGGCGCATGGCCCAGCCCCGAGCTTGCCGCTTCGCAGCCGTATTTTTGAACACGACCGTAACTGCACACTTGCTTTCGATCGTCCGCGCCAGGCTAAATGCTGCCAGCTGCCCAGACGCTCAGCGCGCGGCTCTAAACACAGGTTCTTTTTCATCCCTGTTCTAAGATCCGTCCGGCTATTTCTGGGCAAAAACAGATTTAAAATCTCACTGACTTAGGAGTCCACGGCAGCTACCAAGGCCACCCTCTCCCCTCCGCTCCCTGTAAGTGGATCTCAGGCCTGCCTTGTCCATGGGGATTTTCTTAGCTGGAGGGGTTGTCTCTGCTTCCCCCGATTCTACCTCCTCCCCACGCCCCACCAAATCCCGAGGAGTCCGGGGCTCTGGGGTTGACAGACCCACCGGCCGGGACGCGAGGGGGATTCCTGGAAGGAGAACGGGGTGTTGCTACCGGGAGAAGCAGGATGCCTGGCAGGGGAAAGAACAGGATCACGTGGTCACAGTGGTGGAGTGAAGATTTGAACCCGGGTCCTAGGCAGGTGAAAGTTGCAATGATGGAACACTACTGAGCCCTTTGCTGAGGGGAAGTCTAAAACGGTACAGTCACTGAAGCTTGGCATTTCCTCAAAAATGTAAACATAGAATTACCATACGACCCAGCAATTAGACTCCCAGGAATATACGCTCCAAAATCAAAAACAGGTGTTCGAATAAGACTTGCACACGCACGTTCCCAGCAGCACGGATCACAAGCGCCAAACGGTGAAAAAGACCCAAATGTCCATCAAACGATGACGTGAGAAACAACGTGGTCCGTCTACACCGTGGATTATTACTCAGCCGTAAAAAGTCACGGGGCCCCCACACACGCTCCACCGTAGACGAACCTCGAAAACATCAGGCTGAGCGAAAGAAGCCAGACCCAAAGGGCCACCTGTTGTGGGGTCACGTCTGTACAAAACGTCCAGAACAGGCAAATCCATAGAGATAGAAAGTAGATGAGCGGTTGCCGGGGGCCGGGGGAGGGGAAATGGGGACGGGGTCTCCTTTGGGGTGACGAAACAGTTCTGGAATTAGGCAGAGGTGACGGTGGCATGACCTTGTGAACGTGCTAAAGGCCACTCTGTTGTTTACTTTAAAATAGTAGGCTTTATGTTACGTGAATTTCACCACAATAATAAAAAATAACAAGGCTCAGCCCTGCCCTTGGGTTCAAGGAAAGGAAGTGTCCAGGAGCAGGTGGGGGGAGATAACGGCATGTCAGTAGCACCTGTGAGAAAAACTTCAGGGTTCCGTTGGGTTGATATGACTCAGCAGGGGGCGGGGGGGGGGGGAGGGCCCTGGGATGCGGTGAGGCTCTGCCACATCAACAGAGGTATATGGTCCAGATAGAGGGAGGTGGGTTCTCTGGCCAAGGAGTTGGGCTCAAAGCTGGGGAGGTGGGGCAAGGACAAAGCAGGGGTCTGAGGATGGGCTCAGGAGGGCTGAGAAAATTTGAAATCCCTTTAAGGAGAAATCGTGCCCCGTGCGCTTTCAAGGTGGGCGGACTGCATTCAAATCCCAGTTCTGCCACTTAGCAGCTGTGTGACCTTGGGCAAGCCATTTAACCTCCGAGTCTCGGGTTCCTCATCTGTAAAATGCTACCTGTTTCACAGCTGGGAGAATTCAGCGGCTCGGGGCATACGCTACGCGGGCACGAATACCGTCTCAGGGAGGGAGCAGGTCCTGAGGCACCCAGATAATAAGTAGTAACTGAGGACAGTGGAGCTGTGACCGTAAGAGAGATCACGGCAAGACTGTGGGCTGAATGGGGGCGGGGACTCTTTTCTTGGCCGATGCCACCCGCCTCCCCGTGCCGTGTGTGAATGTGTGGTGGCTGAATGGATACCTGGACGGGAATAAGCAGGAGTGATGTCACAGAGGAAGACGTTTGGGGCTGGGTTTTGATGGATGAGTAGGAGTTTTCTGTGTTGCTGGCGGAGCAGGCGAGAGGGCCATTCCAGGCACAGGGAACTGCATGTGGAAAGGCGTGGAGACGCGAGTTAGTGTAGCAGAGCAGTGAACAGCGAGCCGATCTCGAGGGAGCCCGGGTCTCCGCCTCGGAGACCACCTGGCACACAGTAGGTGGTCAGACGGCTTGCGAGGCAGCTGCCGGCCTTTGCCGGAAGGAGGCCGCCCACACTTGCTCTTTGCTTCCGAGTGGCCCCCAGGAATTAACAACATGTTCGAATCCAAAGAAGATATACAAATGGCCCAAGAGCACATCAGGGAAATGCAAATCAAAACCACCACGAGATACCAATTCACACCCATTAGAATAGCTGCTACCTAAACCCCAGAAAATAACAAGTGTGGGGGAGGATGTAGAGGCATTTGAACCCTGGCGCCCTGTTGGTGGAAATGTCAAAATGGCGCAGCCCCTATGGGAAACAATATGGCTGTCCCTAAAAAGATTAAACACAGAATTAGCGTGTGGTCCAGCAACCCCACTTCTGGGTGTATCTCTGAAAGAATTGAGAGCAGGGTCTCAAAGAGGCACTTGTGCACCATGGCCACGGAGGCGTTATTCACGGTAGTCAAACAAAAGACGGAATGAACCCACCCGTCCAAGGACAGGTACACAAAGCGTGGCATCCATATGATGAATCACATTCGGTCTTTGTGTGTGTGTGTTTTTAACGTTTATTTATTATTGAGAGGCAGACAGGGACAGAGCACGAGCAGGGGAGGGGCAGAGAGAGAGGGAGACCCAGAATCCGAAGCAGGCTCCAGGCTCTGTGCTGTCAGCAGAGAGCCCGATGCGGGGCTCGAACTCACAGACCGCGAGATCATGACTGGGGCCGAAGTTGGACACTTAACCGAGGGAGGCACCCAGGCGCTCCAAAAAGGAAAGACATTCTGCCCCACGGTACAACACGGATGAACCTTGAGGACATCAAATTGAGTGAAGTCAGCCAGCCTTAAAAGGACAAAGACAGCATGATTCCACTTACATGAGGCCCCTGGAGTGATCACCTTCACAGAGACAGGAAGTAGGATGTGGGGCGCCAGGGACTGGGGGAGGGGGTGGGCAGTTCATGTTTAATGGGGACAGAGGCTGTTTTGCAAGATGAACCGGTTCTGGAGACGACGGTGGTGACACCAGCCGCCCACCTATGGGAATGTGCTTCATGTCACCGGGCTGTGTGCTTAAAAATGGTTATGATGGAGTATTTTGTTACAAAAACTACCACCAGGTTTTTGTTTTTTTTTTAATTTTTTTAACGTTTATTTATTTTTGAGACAGAGAGAGACAGAACATGAACGGGGGAGGGTCAGAGAGAGGGAGACACAGAATCGGAAACAGGCTCCAGGCTCTGAGCTGTCAGCACAGAGCCCGACGCGGGGCTCGAACTCACGGACCGCGAGATCATGACCTGAGCCAAAGTCGGCCGCTTAACCGACTGAGCCACCCAGGCGCCCCACCACCAGGTTTTTTTAAAAAACGTCCACAGGGGCGCCTGGGTGGCGCAGTCGGTTGGGCGTCCGACTTCAGCCAGGTCACGATCTCGCGGTCCGTGAGTTCGAGCCCCGCGTCGGGCTCTGGGCTGACGGCTCGGAGCCTGGAGCCTGTTTCCGATTCTGTGTCTCCCTCTCTCTCTGCCCCTCCCCCGTTCATGCTCTATCTCTCTCTGTCCCCAAAAAAAAAAAAAAAAAAAGTTGAAAAAAATAAAAAAGGTCCACACGTTCTGAAGTGTGTCTCTATGGGGGTGGGAAGGGTTCCCGGCCCATCCATGTGTCTCTCTTGGGGAATCAGACCCTGCGGGTTCTGTTTTGGTCTAAGGAACTGTATGTCTGCCCCTATATTCCACGGGCAGATGCTGAGACCTTCGGGCACCCGTAAAACTAAACTAAACGTATAAGACTAAAATGTGCCGACATTTGTCGAGTGCCTACCGGTGCCCAGCCCGTTCTCCCAGGAGGCCAGCCTTCCACGCGTGTTATAGAAGATCAAACAGGCTCAGAGAGGTGAAGCGACCCGCTGAAGGTCACACAGCAGGATATGGCTGCCAAGCTGGAACTAGGAGCCCTAACCCGCCTGACCCCAAACTTGAAGTCATGGGAGGCTGAGGCTCCCGCCCCATACGTGTTTCAGGGGGGCTGTCCTCGTGATGGTTTAAAACCACGGGCAGCGTAGCGTCTTCGATCTGACCAACGCACCACGATCATACAAGATGTCTGTGTCGGGGGAAACCGGGCGAAGGGCATTTAGAACCCTGTCATCGCTCAGCCGGTCTGGAAATGCAAAAATGTATTAACTCCCTGGAACGTGGTGGGGAAGGCGGAGAAAATGCTGGTGAAAATTGACAGCTAACTGGGGGTGTCCAGATGGGATCCCGGAACACCAGAGGGAGACCTGAAAAAATCCAAAGAAGGCCTGGAGTTTGGTGAACAGCATTGTCCCCACGTGAATTCGTCTGCTTTGAGAGACACATGAGAAGTTGGTGCTCGGGGTGGCGGGGGTTGGGAGGAAGCAGAGGGAAGGGGAGACCAGAACTCTCTGCACGGTCATTGCAACTTTTCCAAAATCATAATCTGGGGGATCTAAAAACGGTTTTCTTTTAAAACTTCCTTTTTATGAAATCGCTGCAGTTTGGGCCCAGACAGGGATGCGTCTGTTGGGGAGGCCTCTGCCTCTGGCCAGAGAGGACACAAGCCTTTTGTCAGCCTCAAGGGTCAGTGACGTTGGTCAAGACTGCCTCGGTTCACCGGGACTTGGGCCTGGGATCACCCTGGGGCCGAGTGGATTGGAGAGAGGAACGTGAGACAGATGAGATGGGGTCTGACCCCCTCAGAGACATGAGGGATAGTCGCCCAACCCCTTCCTCTTCCTTCCCCCCTCATTCAGGCCATTGGAACATTCTCAGCCTCCATAATGTCTCCTGACCCTGCTCCTTCCCTCCACTGTCGCCCTGCTCCAGCCTCCCTTGTAGAAGTTCCCAGACACCCTTCTGGCCAACCCACCCTCCCCTTGTCTCCTTCCCCCACTCTGTTCCAGCCACACAGGCCTCCCTGCCTCAGGGCCTTTGCACTGGCTGTTCCCTCTTCTCAGAACACCCTACCCCCAGGAAGCCACATGGCTCCTCTCCCCACCTCCTTGGGGTCTGTGGTCCAGCGTGACCCAGTAGGCAGCTCTCCCCATTCACCTGAAATAAAACAGCCCCCCTCACTGCTTCCTTCCCACGCTTCCTGCCTGTCTCCCCGCCAGGAGCACAGGAGATGCAGGTTACAGCTTTACTGCGATACGGTACACGCGTAATAAACTGCACTTATATAGACTGTGCAAAGGATGTGTTTTCAGACAACCGACACCCACGATGGAATTAGTGGCCAGGTCATCCCTGCACATTTCCTGGGTCCCCTGTGACCCCTGCCCACCCTGCCCCCAACACCCGCCTTCATCCCAGGCATCCACGGCCTGCTTTCTCTCTCCCTCCGTCTACGCTTTCTGGAATCTCACATAGATGGGATCACCCAGGAGGTGAGCCCGTGTCTTCTTCCTCTTGGCATCGTACTCCTGGGCTCCCTCCGTGCTGTTGCGTGTCACAGCAGTTCCTCCTCGCGGCTGACGCCTGTTCCGTGCGTGGGTGGACAGCGTGTTCCTCCCTCCACCAGTTGATGGACTGATGTGTTCTCCCCCGTCTCCGAGATTACGACTAAAGGCGCTACGAACATTCCAAAGACGTATCTTTTCATTTCTCTTGAGTAAATACCTGCGTGAAGAATGACTGGGTCAAATGGAACGTGTGTTGTTTAATCTTTTTTTTTTTAATTTTTTAATGTTTATTTTTGAGAGAGAGAGAGAGAGACGGAGAGAGAGCGTAGCGGGGGAGGGGGAGGGGCAGAGACAGAAGGAGACACAGAATCCGAAACTGGCTCCAGGCTCTGAGCTGTCAGCACAGAGCCCGACGCGGGGCTCGAACTCACGGACCGCGAGATCGTGATCTGAGCCAGCCAGGGACCCCTAATTCTTTTTTTTTTTTTTTTTTTAAATGGAGGTGAAATTTGAGTGCCAGGAACTTAACCGTCTTCAAGCGAACGTTTCAGGGCACTGAGTTCATCCACGTTGTCATGCAGCCATCTCGCCCGTCTCGTGCCAGAACGTTTGCATCACCCACGACGGTTAAGGGCTTCAAGCTGCCAGGCTGTTTTCCAAGGTGGTTGCACCCTCTCACATTCCCTCAGCAAGCTTTGAGAAAAGTTCTAGCTCCCCACCTCGCACTGTGGCTCTCTCTCTCTCAAAATAAATAAACACGGAAAAAAAGAGAAATATTTGTGAAATACGCGAGCGAATGAACGACCGTGATGTCTCCCGGGGCAGCCCAGGGCCTGGACTAAATCCAGTGAGTGGTGAAGGGGGAGACGACCCCCTGAAGCATGGACACCCTGGGGCATCTGGGTCACAGTGGAGCTCCACGTGCCAGAGCTGGTCGGCAACACGTGTGTCCCGTTCACACAGGGGGAAACTGAGGCTCAGAGAGCACCTGGAGGCTGTAGCGTCAGCGAGGACCCTGCAAAGACCCCAGGGACGAGGAAAGAAGGCCTGGCCTGCAGAAAAGCCAGGTGAGAGAGGTTGGCGTGGTGACAGGGACTGGGCTCAGATCCCAGCTCTGCCGCTGTCACTGTGTGGACCCAGGCAGGCCACCCACCGTCCTGAGCTCCCTCCCCTCCTTCCGTGAAGGATTTATATACATATATGTTTTAAATGTTTATTTAATTTTTGAGAGGGAGGGGCAGAGAGAGCAGGGGACAGAGGATCTGGACTGGGCTCTGAGCTGTCAGTGCAGAGCCCGACGTGGGGCTCGAACACACGAAATGTGAGATCGTGACCTGAGCCGAAGTCGGATGCTCAACTGACAGCCACCCAGGCACCCCCACGACGGATTTACATTGAGGGTCTTGTGCGTGTGGGGGTCTCGGCGGTGACCTGAACACTCAGGCCCATCAAGCCAGATTCTAGGAGGCGAGACCAAGGAGGAGGGACAAGTCAGGTACCAACTGGGGTTTATTTATGTCTTTCTGGTTTTTTTAACCAGCGAATCTCCACCATCCCTGACTTCCACATATATAATATATAAATATATATTGCATGTTTACCTATATAAATATGTATAGGTCAACATGTATTTATGATATTTATATCAATATTTGTAGTTAAATACATGGGGCGCCTGGGTGGCTCCGTCGGTTAAGCGTCCGACTTCGGCTCAGGTCACGATCTTACGGTTTGCGAGTTCGAGCCCCACGTCGGGCTCTGTGCTGACTGCTCGGAGCCTGGAGCCTGCTTCGGATTCTGTGTCTCCCTCTCTCTCTGCCCCTCCCCTGCTCACGCTCTGTCTCTCTCAAAAATAGGTAAACATTAGGGGCGCCTGGGTGGCGCAGTCGGTTAAGCGTCCGACTTCAGCCAGGTCACGATCTCGCGGTCTGTGAGTTCGAGCCCCGCGTCGGGCTCTGGGCCGATGGCTCGGAGCCTGGAGCCTGCTTCCGATTCTGTGTCTCCCTCTCTCTCTGCCCCTCCCCCGTTCATGCTCTGTCTCTCTCTGTCCCAAAAATAAATAAAAAATGTTGACCAAAAAAAAAAAAAATTAAAAAAATAGGTATACATTAAAAAAAATAAAAAATATATATTTGTAGTCAAATACAGATTTACATACTATGCGTCAATATATGGCACGTTTAAATACTTTTATATAACTGCAGATACTATATACGAAGATAGGCAGTCACTCCTCATTATTTGCAGATTCTGTTTTTGCGAATTCTCCCGCTCACTAGAATTTATTTGTAACCCCTACCTGGGTTCATGGACACACGCGGAGAGGCAAAAATTTGAGTTGCCGACGCGCACGTTCCCAGCTGAGGCGGACCCGGCGTGGCCTCCTCGTTCTTTAGCTCTTGGTCTGTAAACGCAGTTGTTGCTTGTGCGTTTTTCGTTGGTGACTTTGCTGTTTGAAAGGCCCCCACGTGTAGCTGTCAGGGGTGCGAAGTGTAAGGACGCGAGCTGCGCGGAGGAAATACGGTCAATGAACTTCATTCGCGCACGAGTCTAAGCGCTGTTGGCCGCGGGTTCAGTGTTAACGAATAAGCAGCACTGTATTCGACCAAGTGTCTTTTTTTTTAATGTTTATTTATTTATTTATCGGGGGGTGGGGAAGAAGGAGAGAGAGAGTGCAGGAGAGAGAGGCTCTCAAGCAGCCTCCCGCTGGCAGTGCAGAGCCCGAGGCAGGGCTCGATCTCACGATCGTGACATCGCGACCTGAGCCCAGATCAAGAGTCGGACGCTTAACCCACTGAGCCATCCGCCACAACAAGGCGCCTGTGAACAGAAACACACATGAAACAAGGTTGTCTGTGGTCCGGTTGATGAACACGTTGTGCCCAGAGGCTTGTAGGAAACTAACCCTGTATTTCCCGTGGGGTCGATGGTCCAGTATTCACTAATTCAGGGTTTCTGGTGAATAATGAGGATTGTGTGCACGTGTGCGTGTGCATATGTGATATACACATATGAATGGTATCGTGTAAATGCATGTGAATCCAGTATATGCAAACATGTGTGAATATACGATGCATGTGAATCATATACAATATACAAATACACATATACTATATACAAATATATACCAACATGTTAGATTTATATTTGTATAATTAAGAACAAATATGTATATGTTTCTTTTTGCAATTGGTTTGTTTGAGTCCTTTTCGAACCCAGTGTAGCACCGAGTTGAAATATCTCTTACGTCTCTTTAACAGAAAGCTTCTCCTCTCTCCTTCTTTATTTCTCCTTGCTCTTTGTTTATGATAAGGAACTGGGGTCCCTTGTCCTGCAGCTTCCAGCAGTCTGGATCCTGCCACTGGTGTCCCTGACCCCGTGTTGGCCACCTCCCTGTGACACTCAGCTGGAGCCTATGGGCCAGACCTCCCATCAGTGCTCCCGTGGGCCTGGCTTCCGACAATCTCTGCCCGGAACCAGAACTTCGTCGGGGGCTGCATCTGGGGCTGGACGGCCACCCCTCCAAAGCCTGGTTTCCCTCTGGGATTGGAATGGGGACAGTGAGGCAAGATCCCACCCGTGTTGGGTCAGCCCTGTCTTTATTTAGGATGGCCGTGTTCCGTTCGTGGTGGCTGTTTTCGCACCCGTTTTGATTTTCGAAAATGTTGCATCATGTATTACTTATCTTGAAGACAGAGTTTTCTGGAGCACCCCGGGCCCCCACTTCCCCTCTCTGGGCCCCTGAGTCTGTTCCTCATCTGCACAGGGGAATAGTGATGGCATCTCTTCTCGCTGCAGGGCTTGGGGAAGGCCGAGAGGAACCCACAGGCAAGAGTGTGTTTGACCCCCGCCCCCCAGGATGAGGTGGCTCTGGGGAGGGAAGTGGTTCAAGGGAGGATATTGAGAAAGAAGAGGGTCAATGGGGTCACTGGGGCATTGGTTGGGGGGCAGGGACAGAGGACTTGGGCACATCCCCGCCGCCCCTGGCCCCACTGCTGGGTCTGTAGCATAAAGTGACAGCCCCGTTCTTCTGCCTCCCTCTCTGCCTGCAGGCATCAGCCTTCCTCAAATGGGTGTCCTTGGTTCTCTGAGTTTCCTGAGCACCTACCACGTGTCAGGTTCCCCCCTCCTGCTCCCCTCCCCTGCACCCTGGGGACACAGCAGTAAACAAGATAGACCCAGTCCTGCTTCACAGAGCTGACGTTCCGGGGGGAGGGGGGTCTGATGATCCTATTATAAGTCCTGTTAGAGACAGGGAATTGGGTACATGGGAGCACTGAGAGAGGGGGGGAGAGGTGGCCCTGTTAGTCCCTGGGGGGGACCTCTCCAGGGGCCCTCTCTGAGGAGGTGACGTTTGAGCTGAGACTTGAAGGAGGGGAGAAATGTGTGAGAATTGAGGAGATTGGCGTTCCGGGCAGAAGTAACAGCACGTGCAAGGGTCCTGGGGTGGGACACGACTGGGCTCCCGAGGAGTCATGGGACTGCAGATGATGTGAGGCGGGTGGTGGGGGGACGTAGGGTGGGGAGGCGAGCAGGTGTTTGCCAGAAACTTCAGAGACCCAGGAGATCAGTTTGGAGGAAAACGTGCTAAACTCGCTTCCAGGCGTCATTTCTCAGTGTCTTGCCTTTCTGGGGCCCGTTGGCCATACTGTGCCTCTGACACACCCCTCCCCAGCCAGAAAAGGGCCGGCCTCCCTCTGAAGAGAGATCATCTCACAGATCATCATAATAGCGGTAATGATATCGCAAATGCACAAGCTGTGACCAGAGGCAGGATTTGAACCCAGGTTTTGTTTGCCAGCTCAGCCCTCACTCATGACTGTCCTCCAGGGCCCCGTCCCTGGCCCAGGCTCTCACGTTCCCTCGGCCCAGACAGAAGGGCATACCTGCACGCCTCCCCACCTTGGAGCAGTGCGTTGGGAAACAGATTTGTGTCCGTTGGCCTTGGAGCCAGCTAGAAATGCTTGGGGGTGGGGCAAGGGGGCCCCCAGGTTTCAGGTAGGGGTGTAGAAACTGTGGGAGAGCCCCAGGAACCCCCAACCCGGCTCCGGATAGGCACAGATATCCCGGAGGCCTTCTCAGAGATAGCATCCAAACGGAGGCCTGTTCCCAAGCGGCCATATGGGGCAGGGACTTGCTAAGGGCCGTGTCCCAGGCCCCTGACTGGGGCTGTGCTTGGGCCCTGAGAGACCCCGCGATTTTACATCCCTCCTTCTCCTTGCCGGTGATTTCTCTGGTCAGGCCCTGGCTCAGGAGAACGGTCCCTGGACAGCCAGGAACCGAGCTCCCGGTGATCGTGCACAGAGGCCCGGAGTGAAGGGTCTTTTTCCCCTTATGTTCCTTCTGGCTTGGGGACCACCCGTAGGCAGGCGGTGGTGGGCAATGCAGCCACGGGCCACTGCGGGTCTCGGGGGGGGGTCCCCAGGGTCCTGCTACTCATACTTGGCCTCTTGGAGGTGGGAGGTAGGACGATCCAACCTGACCCTTCTCTGAGCAGAGAGTTTCTTTGAGCTTTAAGGCTTACTCTGAAAACTCGCCTGAAGTTTTTACTCGACTCTCCGACATTTTCTTGCCAACTTGGCTGTGAAGTCACACGCAAAGTTCCCCTTGAATTTGTGCACACAGTTTCGGTAGACTGGCTTCCTTAATCACGTGAAGAATAGACCCGGAGCCCCTGCTGGGTGTCAGGGACTGTGGGAGTCCTTTTCTTTACGGGATTCTCAGGCCGCTGGGAGACGAGTGGAAGATATCAGTAGGTAGACACAAAATAGAATTTCAGGTCCTGAGGGGCCCAGGAGAGGAATGAAGTAAGGTGAGGGGGAGAGAGGGTGCATCTGTGCATGAGGGTGGGGGGAGTCAGGGAGGGGAGAGAGGCCAGGGAGAGCTGCGCACCCGGCAGGGGGCACAGCCAGTGCAAAGGCCCTGTGGCCGCATCCATTCTGGGTGGTTGGCGATCTTAGCCCCGTTGCTTAGGAGTAGGAACCGAGCAGCTCAGCTATCCTGGAGGACCCCCAGGGGGCCAGCGGCAATGCCGGCCCTGACTCTGGAGCCCTCTTTCTAGAAAGGGTCTGAAATGGATACTCCCTCCTGATGTGTAAGGTCCTCCATAGGCAGCTCACCAGGAAGCAGGACAAGGGAATGCGGGTGGGTGAGGGAGGGCCAGGCCTTGCCAGGAGCGGAGGGGTGGGGGGGGGGGGGGAAGCCAGGTGCCTGTCGAGCAGACAGACAGGCAGGCAGGCGGCAGCCCGTGGAGGAAGTGGCTTAGCAGGTAGACAGGTAGCAAATGTGCACGGAAACCCCAGGCTGGCCCAGTCTCGTGGGCGGGCAGGGGGCCCGGTGCCTGATGCCACATCTGAGGGGCGGCTCCTGGCACCTGTCCCGCCAGAGGAGGGGGAGGCGCCGCTGGGTCGGTTGGAGTTCCCGGCGGAGGCTCACCTGGTTCCGACTTGGGTGACGGGGAGGTTACTACCTCCCTCCTTCAGCACCTCTCCCTGAAACACCTCCTACCGGGAGGCTCGGGTTTGGAGCTCTGCCAGGAGGTGAGAGAGGCCTCCCGCGCTTTCCAGCTCTAAAGCGGAAGGGCCTCCTCTGTCTTCAGTGTTACTGAGATATAATGGCACGTAGCATCATTCACCCACTTAAAGCCTGAAGGCAACGGTCTTCGGTGTATCTGCAGGGCTGTGCCACCCACCACCACGGGCCGCTTCCGAGCATCTCAGGAAGCAGCCCCGTGACTTTTAGCTCTCAGCCTCCCAATCCCCCCGCGCCCCCAGCCCTGGGCGCCCACGACTCTACCTTCCATCCCCACGGGGTTCCCATTTCTCGATAGTACTGCCGGGCCGGCCCCCTTTGGCTCATCCCTGCCTGGGGCTTGTCCCTTAACGCGCATCCCAAGACCTTGCAATTTTTCCTCACGGCACCCAGGCGGGGTCGGTGCTCCCACCATCCCCGTTTCACAGATGGGAACCCCGAGGCTCAGAGTGCAAGCTGAGGTCCCTTTACGTGGCCAGGGCAGGACGGGGGATCCGACCCTCACCCTTGGTCCCCCCTCCTCGCCCTCTCTGGTTTAAACTGCAAAATCCCCACCGCCCCTGAGATGAGAGCCCCAGCTCTCTTGGAGGTCCTCACCTCCGAGACTTTGACCGTGGGGGTCCCTCTGCCCCCAGTGCCCTCCCCACCTTCTGTCACGAACCCTCACTCACTCCCCCCCGAGACCCTTTCCAGGGTCCCTTCCTCCAGGAAGCCCCCCAGCGCAACCCTGCCTTCCCTCTCCCCAGCTCTGACCCCTTGGCTGTGAGACCAGGAGGCATCCGGCCGAAAATCTTAAACATAAGTCCCGTAAACAAGTCTTTGGGCGCGTTAAAGGCTCTAATCGGGCCAGGATCACGATGAGGAGGCCTGATAACCTGGCTGTTTTGTGCCACCTACCCTATGATGACATGGGCCCGCTCTTCTGAGAAGCACACATACTTCGAGGCCCCAAAACCACCCTCACCCCTGCCGCTGATAGCAGATAACAGCCCCTGAGCTGTGGTTTTCACAGAGATCAAACTTGTGGTGCCAGATCGACCGAACAGAGCGAGATCAAAACGGTGTCTGGGCCCAGCCACGGTCAGGAATGGAAGGGCACGCATGAGGTGCTCGGGGACACCGGGGTGAGGCAGGGCCCCCAGCCCTCGACGGTAGCGTCGGGTTGGTATCATGCATATTGGGGCTTTTTCCATCCACTCCACTGATGGGGTAACTGGTGCCCTGTTGGTCCTCATGCCCCATTTCCTGGGTCTGGCTTGGCCATTTGGGTCTCAAATGCCCTTTGCTTTAGAGATGGGGTTCAGGAGTAGTGGAATGAGCCCCCATCGGGCCTGGGACTGTCCGTGGGAAATGTGTGAGGCTGAGTGCTAACAGCTCAGTTTCCTCTGTCCCGCATGGTGGCCTCTTTTCTGTTACAAAGTCAAGTTTCTGTGAAAGGGCAGCACATGGGGGCCAGTTAAGTCTTCCTGGCTTCAGGCTTGAGGTTGGCAGTTGTTGGCTAAGGGCTCAGGTCCTGGAGAGGCCATCTGAGCTCAGTGCTGCCGGGGACAGCCTTGGTTCCTGAATGCACCCATGCTGTTCCACACAGCTTCACACTGTTCCAGCTTCCTCAGGAAAGCTTGAATTCTCTGCACCCTGAGGCCTCCCAGGGCAGGTATGAAGGGTCTGAAGCTCCAAAGGCAGGGCTGGGCCTGCATAACAGCTGTACTGTCCCCGACCCTGTCCCGGGTATGTCCACAGGCATGTTTGGGATAAGATCCAAACTCCTTGCTGAGGCCCACGAGGTGCTGTGGTCTGGGCCTGGCTACTCCGGAGAAGACTCCATCTTCTTCCACTCCCAACACTCCAGCCTCCCTCTTGTTCCACGACCACACTAGGCACAGCCCTGCCTCAGGGCCTTTGCACTGGCTGTTCCCGCTGCTGAGAATGCTATTCCATTGGCTCATTCCCTCACCTCCTGCAGGTCTGAGCTCCGACAAAGGAGGCCCTTCTGGCTAAAATGGCCCTTCTGGCTTTAGCCTTCCTGGCTCAAGTAACCCTCCGAGTTCCACCCACCTCCTTATCCTGATGCATTTTTCTGTAGCTTTTTTCCATTTTACCTGAAGTAATTTGCATGTTTGTACATCTCCTGTTTCTCTCCCCAATATCAGGGATCCTGTCTGTCTTGCTCTGTCCCCAAGCTGGGCCACTGCAGCTGCAGAGGAAATACTTGTGAACGGATGCATAAAGTCCAGCAGAGGTGTGGGGAGGGGAGGCAGCCGATGGGGTTGGGGGAGGCCAGCAGGGGGTCGCCGGAATCTCGTATTCTGACATTTTGTTTTTCTGCTCCCCCAGTGGGATTTTGGGTGTTGCTGTGTGTTCGTGTCTGGCTCACTCTTTAAAGTTTTTATTTTGGAATAATTCCAGGCTTCCAGAAAGGTCACACGGGCAGTACAGGGGGAGCACTGAGTGCTCCCTTCAACTTTCCCCGTCGGTGTCCCACATAAATCACGGTACCTTTGCCAAACTGAAGCAACGGATACTGGGGCATTTACGCTGCCAGTGAATGAAATGTCAGACTTTATTTGAACGTCACCAGCTTCTCTGCTGGTGTTCTTTTTCTGTTCCAAGATCCCGCATTGCATTCCATTGCTCAGCTGTTTTTAAAATACGGATTTCAGGGGCACCTGGGTGGCTCAGTCAGTTAAACATCTGACTTCAGCTCAGGTCATGATCTCATGGCTTGTGAGTTCGAGCCCCGCGTCGGGCTCTGTGCTGACAGCTCAGAGTCTGGAGCCTGCTTCAGATTCTGTGTCTCCCTCTCTCTCTGCCCCTCCCCTGCTCATGCTCTGTCTTTCTCTGTCTCTCAATAATAAATAAACGCTAAAAAAAAATTAAAAAAAAAAAAAAAAGGATTGATAGGGGCGCCTGGGTGGCTGAGTCAGCTAAGTGTCCCTCTTTAGCTCAGGTCATGATCTCACGGTTTGTAGGCTCGAGCTCTGCATCGGGCTTTCTGCTGTCAACGCAGAGCCCGCTTTGGATCCTCTGTCCCCCTCTCTCTCTGCCCCTCCCCCACGTGCTCGCGCACGCTCTCTCTCTCTCCCAAAAATAAACATTAATTTTTTTTAGTGTTTATTTATTTTTGAGAGAGAGAGAGACAGACCATGAGCAGGGTAAGGGCAGAGAGAGAGGGAGACACAGCCTCTGAAGCAGGCCTCAGGCTCTGAGCTGTCAGCACAGAGCCCGACGCAGGGCTCGAACTCACGAACCGCGAGATCACGACCTGAGCCGAAGTCGGATGCTTAACTGACTGAGCCACCCGGGCGCCCCAAACATTAATTTAAAAAAAAAAAAAAAAAAAGGATGGATGGATGGATAAACAACATGTGGTCTATCTGCACAAGGGAATATTACTCAGCCATAAAAAGGAACAAAGGGCCGGTTCAAGCTACAATGTGGATGAACCTTAAAAACGTGGTGCTGAGCGAAAGAAGCCAGACACAAAAGGTCACAGGTTGTCTGATCTCATTGATATGAAAAGTCCAGAACAGGCAAATCCGTAGAGACAAGAGGTGGCTGTCAGGGGCTGGGGGAGGGGGAGAGGGGTGGGGAGAGACTGCTTTTGGGGACGGGGTCTTGGTTCAGGCTGGGTGTCCACCAGCCTTCTCCCCCCACTACGCCCCGGTGGCCGCCTCCCAGGCTAAGGTTAGGTAAAGGGGGAAGTGGGGCCTTTCGAGGTCGCTGGGCCCCTGGATTTGCATTGGCCACCTTTACATAAAAATCTTTCCAAGCTGTGCCCAGCGGGCCCTGAAGCCGGCTGTGGGGTTAGGCCGTGCATGGGGGTCAGGCTTGCTAGAGGTTTCTGCAACACTGGGCCCAACCCGCTGGTTCCTGTTTTGGGGGAATGTTATCACCACTGGCTTCTTAGAAAGAGCCCGAGGTGGGGGAGCCTGCCAGCCCCCCGATGTCCTCATAGTTGGCTCTGCCCTCTTTTCCCCCGGAGTGGTCATCCCAAAGTCGGCGGGGATGGGAGGTGGGCCCGGAGGGGGGATGCCAGTGGCCATTTATGGAGCACTTCCTGTGTCCCTAGCTCTCTGTGTGCCGTGGGTTATCCCATGGGACCCCTAGAAGATGCGTCACCCCAGACTCGTCGTTTAGCTGAGGACACTGGGACCCCTGGAAGGGTGGTGGCCGGACTTTTGAGGCCAGGCTGGGCTCAGCCGCCGTGATGCTGAGCCCAGGCCGATAAAGCCTCCCCCCACCTTGAGATAAGACAGGGCGCTGACCTGCCACCATTTATTTAGGCAACAAATATTTACTGAGCACCTCCGGGTGCCAGGGTCCGGGCCGGGAGCCGGAAATTCGATGGGGAACCAGCCAAGGAGGTCTCACCCTCCCGATGATTGATGGCCGATGGCCAGGGGACAGGCGGAGCCAAAAGGAGCAAGGTGACTCCAGACAGCAGAGTGGGGGGATGGCGGCAGGGTCCCAGAGCCGCAGTGAGGGGCCAGGTGGGGAGGGAGGCAGGGCTTGGTGGCAAGCGGGCCCCTGCTCTGCACGAGGAGGGTATCCCCTGACACAACGTCTCTTCCTCAAGGTTCTCTTTTCTGCTTCGGTTTTACCCGCCTAGGCCTGAATTTGCATCACTGGGACATTTCTTTTTAAAACTCCCACCTCCAACCCTCTCTGCAGAATCTCTCCGGGTGCAGGTTAAGAGAGGCCACCACACGGGCAAAGGGGTTCCTCCTCAGCTTCAGGCTTCTCAGAAAAGCCACCCCTGAGGTGCCCGGCCGTGAGATGCCCCGTGGGCTGGCCAGGCGCCCTCTGGCCCGCGAACTCACTGCCTGTTGAGCGCCCCCTGCAGGGGGGGAGATGGCCTCCCGGGCTCCCGTTTCACAGAGGAGGACACTGAGGCCAGTGAGCTCAGATCGGGACTCAAACCCACGGTGCCTGGCTGCTCTCTGGGCACTTTCTACCCTCCAGCCACATGGCGGCAGGGGACCAGAAAGAAAGGGCCCCTGGGAGAGCCCGGGCAGGCTCCCGGACATGTAGCCAAGCTGTTGGGTCTCAGTTTCCCCCTATGGCAAAGGGGCTGAGCACCCCTCACTTGCTCCTGTTTGTGGCCCTGGCGGCCTTTACATGCGTCCACCCCATCAGCCTCCACTTAAATCTCTGGGTGGCATTGCCCTGGCCTCACGGTAATGTCCCCATGCTTGGCTGTGGCTTTTGAGGCTCTACATGGCCAGCCCTTGCCCTCCACCTGGGCCACGTGCGCCCTTGCCGGGTCCCTAAACACATCAGGCTGCCTCAGGACCCCAGGTCTTTGCACCTGCTGTGACTGTCGCCTGGGATACCCTTCCCGCGTCCACCCATGCCCCACACCGATCTGCGGATTGCCTCCTCGCTAACCGGTCCCAGCCTGTCGCCAAACTGCCTTCTTCCCTTCCCTTCTCGTTAGCCGTTTTACCCAAAAGTGACATATGGACATAAAAGTGCCTAACCCCACTGGTACAGCTTGATCAATTTTCACAGAACAACACAACCCTGTAACCACCACCTAGTTCAACAAACAGAACATTCCCAGCCTCACCCTCTCCCGACAAAGCTCCCTTTTGAATTGATGATTCGTGATTCCGTGAGGGGCCCTCCGCCTCTGACGTCGCGGCTCAATAAGCTGCTGGATTTATGGGTCGCATTAATAGAGGACGGACGCCAGAATGAGGGAGGTGATTTCCTTCCTCATTCTGGGCTGGTCAGAGCAGGCAGGAAGCTGCCCCTGCCAGTTTGAAAGAGGGTAGGCATGTGGCGGGAGGGGGGGGGGGTGTTCAGGGAAGACCATCAGCCACCGTGGTGCGCGCATGTGTGCGTGTGTGTGTGCACTTCTGAGTGATGCCCATGGAGAGGGGGTGTTTAATCAAGACAAGGACAGACCCAGGTCCCTGTCACCTGCTCCAGGTGGCTCCATGGCAGGGCAGGGTGGAGTGCGGGTCCACACTGAGGGAGCCACCAACTCTCATCAGCCAGTCTCTGGGCTCCAGCACAGGCTGCTTTGAAGGGTAGTGAGAGAGATGCAAGCCCAGTGCCCCCTTGGCCACAAGCTGAGCAGGAGCTCAGAGCCCAGGCTGACCAGGACAGGGTCGCTTTGCCTCCTGCTCCCCCACCAGGCCCCCCATCAGGAAGGCAGGCATGGAGCACTTAGAAGGCATGGGGCCCGCACCGAGACCTTCCTGGGGGGCAGATGGAAACCCAGAACCGGACCGCGGCTTGCCCAGGTCCTCTGGCCAAAAGCAGCTTTCCAAGCGCAGGCCTGGCGCGGAGCTCGGGCTTTGGGTGGAGTTCAGGTCAGGTTATATCTGGCACGGCAGTTCCCTCTCGCCGGCTGCAGCTGCCCGGGGCGGGGACGGCTGGCCATGCTCCGCCACTCGCACTGGCTGCTGGCCCGCAGGTGCTGGGCCGGCCATTTACATAGCCACGCTTGGTCTCCCCCGCCTGGCTCGCTGGCCCGCCCCCCACCTCTCCCCAGGAAAAGGCTGAAGGTCTGAGAGCAGGAGCCGACTCTGAGCCCCACTGAGCTCTCTGAGTATTTTTATTTCACTTCTGCGTTTCACTTTTACTGTCCTGGGTGAAATGTGCGTGTCAGTCAGCCCCCCAGCCGTAGCAACTGGGCCTGGGATGGCCCCGTTCTGTGCCAGCCGGGGGTGGGGGTGGGAAGCAGCAGGTAGACCCGGGACTGGTTGGCCCGGGAGCTGCACTTGCCCCACCTGAGCCTCCTGGGAGGTGCCTGGGGTGCAGGAGGAGACCCTAGGCCTGCACCCTGGTGCGGCCCTGCCTCTGGCCTGCTGTGTGGCCGCAGGCAACTCTCTTCCCCTCTCTGGGCCTCGTTTCTCTCCTCTGTAAAATGAAGTTAGCTACAGCCACATTGTCATGTTGTCTCTCTGATCTAGCGCTCTGCAGGGTCTGGACGGGTGCTTGTCCAGGGGCTTTTTTGGGCCGGAGAAAGTGAGGAGAGGCCTGGGGGCGGGGAGGGGTGGGACCGGCTGTACCTCCTTGAATTTGAGAAGCTTGCGCTTGTGTAAGGATCTCAGGGCGAGGCCAGCTTAAAATGCAGATCCTTGGGCCCTGCCAGGTCGGTGTGAGCAGGTGCCGAAGCAGGCCCAGAAGCGTCTGTGTGTCTTGGGACAGGACCCAGGGAAGGCGGTGAAGAGGGGAAACTGAGGCACGGAGAGGCGAAAGCGCTTGCCCAGGGTGGCTCGGCAAGCAAGTGGCTGCAGCAGGATGGAACGGGGGGCTTTTAGGCCCAGGACGGTGGCATCTGTCCCAGCTGCTCTGGGCTCCAGGTGCCTGTGTCCCAGCAGCCGCACGAGTGACAGGGGCTGCCGAGGAACGTGAAGCCTCAGGCTTCATCCCCCCGCCCCCCCCCCCCGGGAACAGCCTGGAGCTGAGTCGGGGTTTATATAGTGGCTCCCAAAATATCTGGCTGCGGATAGGCCGAGGCCCGCGAGGGTGCGGCTGGCCAATGCCGTGGCTTCCTGTCCTGCCAAGATGTTTCCTGCCGATAGCTGGGCCCAGTGGCCTTATCTCTGACCCCAGGGCCACTGGGAGGACAGCCCCCCCAACACACACACAGGGGACAGGCTGTTCTGGCCCAAACAGGGGCTTCAGGGACCCAGGAGGAGGTCAGAGCAAGCAGCCCCTGGCAGGTGGTGAGTTACTCAGCCAAAACGCAAGCTTTGGGAAGGAGCACTGGACTTGGAGTCCAACTGCTCCGGAATTGAATCTGGGCCTAAAGGGCTGCGTGACCCTGGGGAGTTGGGCCCCTGTCAAAATTACTCTCATCCATCGAGTGGGGGTGGTGGTGTCTCCAGTTTCTTTTAACACTTCCCACCCTGGGCCCCCCAGCCTAGCCCCTCAAGGATCCCCGGGTCTGAAGAAGACAGAGCTCGGCCGGCCCAGTGCCCCCCAGCCTCGCCACATCAAGGCTCAGCTGGAGGGAACCGGGTGTCCATCTGGGTTGACTCCCTGGAGGAGGTTGGGGGGGGGGGGGCGTCACAGCTGGGGTTTAAAGGACATGTAGGAGCGCACAGGACAGAACTCGTGGAAGGGATGGCCAGGCTGAGGGAACGGTGCAAATGAGCAGATGCTTGCAAAGGGCCACGCTCCCCGTTTCACAGAGACTGAGATTCAGAGAGGAAATGATGCTGCGTTTCTGAAACCCCACTCTTTCTGCTCAAGACCTGAGCTCCTCGCCGGGGAGGAACACGTCCCTGAGAGGGACCCTGGGACCTCAGGAATTGTTTAGATTTCAAAATTGATTTTATTGTGGTTTAAAGTGGCCCACGCTAATAACTCAACATGCTTAACTTGGTGTGTGACACATTTTCTTGCCCATCTGTGTCCTGCTGATTCACTGCCCCCACACTGCTTTATAAACCGATTTGCCGAAATTAAACGGTACTCTCTTCATTCACACTGATTCACCTCTGTCCCATCAGCAACGCTGTGGTGCTGGAAAGGTCCCCGAGGTCCTGATGGCAGGGGTTGGGGGTCTGACCGGAGCCACAGGGAGGCGAGGGGCTTTGCCCAGGTGCCGGCTGGGGTCCGCGAGCGGGTCTCTGGCCCTGCCTCTGTCTTGCCGTGTGGCTTCAGGGAGGTTATCCATACCCTCGCTGCCTCCAGAGAGGCCAAGGTGCCCCAAGGTGCCAGCACCCCAAGACCGTTCGCCCCAGAAGACCCAGCCCCCACTCGCTCACCCCATCCTTCCCTCACTGGCTCCGGTTTGGGGCTTTTGTGCACAACGCAGGAAGGGTCAGCGGGGAAAAGAGGTGAGGGGGACTTTGGTTTGGGTCTCCTCTTTAATGTTTTTCAAGAGACGTGAGCAAAATGTCGACCTTTGTTCCATAAATCAGCGCTGCCTCCGTGGGCCCGAGCCGCTTGGTCTCCTGGTTGGAGGACGCAAAAAAGTGTGTCCGAGGGACTGAAATACACATGCGTGAATATTCACAGCAGCCGAAACGTGGAAAGAGCCCAAGTGTCCACTGAATGGATACACAAAACGCGGTCCATCTGTACAATAGAATAGTACTCAGACAGAAAAACGACAAAGCCCTGACACGGGCTACGGCATGCGTGAACCTCGAAAACATCATGGAGCTAAAAGAAAGCAGAGGCAAAAGGCCACAGAGAGCGTGGTCCTGTTTATATGAAACGTCCAGAAGAGGCAAATCCTTGGAGCAAGCCGACTGGTGGTGGCCGTGGGGCTGGGGTCGGGGGGGAGGGTGATGGGGAGTGACTGCCTAACGGGCACAGCGTTTCCTTTTAGGATGATGGAAATGTTCCAGAACTAGGTGTCAGTGGTGGCTGCACAACTTTGTGAAGGCACAAAATGCCGCTGCATTGTGTGCTTTAAAATGGCTCATTTCAGGGGGGGCCTGGGTGGCTCAGGTCACGATCTGGCCTTTGTGAGTTCCAGGCCCACGTCGGGCTCTCTGCTGTCAGCACAGAGCCCGCTTCGGACCCTCTGTCTCCCTCTCTCTGCCCTCCCCCGTTCGTGCTCTCTCTCTCTTTCAAAAATAAGCAGTAAAAATAAGACAGGGGCGCCTGGGTGGCTCAGTTGGGTAAGCATCCGACTTCGGCTCAGGTCATGATCTCGTGGTTCATGAGTCTGAGCCCCACGCCGGGCTCTGTGCAGACAGCTCAGAGCCTGGAGCCTGCTTTGGATTCTGTATCTCCCTCTGTCTCTCTGCCCCTCCCCTGCTTGTACTCTCTCTCTCTCTCTCTCAAAAATAAAACCTTAAAAGAAAAGAAAAATGGTTCATTTCATGCCTGCTGGGGCTCCTCCTGCAACATCCCCCCAGTCCCCTCACAGAGGCTTCCCTGAGAGGCAAGGGCAGTGGTGAACCCATTTCCCAAATAATGGACTGAGGCTCAAATGCCCATGTCGCATTCAGGTCCGGCTGGTTCCAGCACCACTCGCTCCGTGCCCTCCCGGCCCCCTGCCCTGGGTCTGGAACCCGCAGCTCCTCCCTTCCCAAGCGGTGGTGCGGTGGGGACTGCAGTGTAACCACATGGCTACACACACACACACACACACACACACACACACCCTCACGTGGCCAGGCTCCTGCTGGGATGCATTGCCAGGTGCAACGTGTTTCTCTTGGAAGGGAGCAGAGTCAGGAGCGGCATGGGAAGTTCTCTCAGCGTCTGAACGCAGGCCGCGCAGGGGCCGGGCTGTGCAGGAACTGCCAAGGGGCTGGGGTGTCCAGGGCTTTGACCTGGAGAGGGAGCTCCCTGGCTGTGGGTCTGGGGGGTGGGGGGTGGGGGGGCGGCGCTGGTCCCACTCCCGGCCGAGTGACCCTGGGCCTGTCTTCTGCTCTCTGACCTCAGGTTTCTTCTGTGAAATGGGCTGTGAAATGGGCTGTGGCTCTGAGGCATGAATGAAACGACCGAGGGGCTCAGCAGAGGGGAACCCCACCTTCCAGACCGAGGTGGGGACGGAGAGGGCTGTTTGCATCGTCGATGGGAAACACTGGTTTTAAAGCACATAACCAACAGCAGGGCACTTCCTCAAAAATTAAAAATAGGATTGCAGCCGGTGGATGGGTGAACAAGGTGTGGCACACACGTGCGATGAGACATGATGCAGCCTTCAAGAGGACGGGCGTTCTGACAGAGGGCGCCACGTGGAGGGATCCGGGGGCCGCGACCGGACAGATGCTGTGCGATGTCACGTGTTGGACGTCCCCGGAGTCGTCGGAGTCACAGAGACCGCTGATGGTGGGCGCCAGGGGCGGGGGAGGGGAATGGGGGGGGGGGCTAGTGTTTAACAGGCACAGAGGTTCGGCTTGGGAGGATGAGCAGGTTCTAGAGATGGACGGTGGTGACGGCTGCACGACCACGTGCGTGCGCTTCGTGCTGCCGAACTGTGCGCTTAAAGATGGTGAATCGCATGTTGTGTGATTTGCCACAATTAGAAACAAACAAACCAACAAAAAGGCAAACAGCCTGACGATCCTTCCCTGTTGGAGCTGCCGTGGGCTCAGCTGCGCTAAAGGATTTCCCCCAAGACCTACTACTACTGATGCCTCTTCCTCCAGGCAGCCCTCGCTGATCTCCCGGGTAGGTCCCAGCTCTACCGCTGTCCCCCCCACCACCCCCCGCCCCGCCACCCAGCCCTTCATCTGGCCAACCCCTGACCCTCTGGAGCTGGAGTGTCCAGGAGCGAGCCTAGGCTGGGGTGAGGGGTTGGGGAGCCGGGAGCCCTGCTTTGAGGGTGGGAGAGTAGACAGCAGCAAGGGAAGGGACACTTAGGAGACCAAGTGTCTCCTCAAGTGCCTCGCTCAAGAGGCACTGGTGACTCACCCGCCTGCACCTGCCGTGCGGCCCAAGGAGACCCCAGTGTGGGGACAGAGCGGGATATGCATTCAGGCTGCCAGGACCGGGCGGGGGCTGCAGGACCCAGAGGGCCACGTGACCGACAGCGACTCTTGAACCTGGCCCGGTCCCGAGTGGGGAGGAAGGGGCCCTGCGGGGAGAAGCGGGCGAGGCAGAAAAGATTGTCCTTTCAAAGGCCAGTTGTGAAAGAGAGCGTGTGTCTGTGCGTTGTGTTTGCGTCTCTGTTATGTTTGTGTCTGTGTGTCGTGGGCCTGTGCCGTACGTGCGCGTGTTTCTGTCCCCTTGTGTCCACGTGCGTATGTGGCAATTTTGAGGAACTGAATCCCCTGGTCGGATGTGTTTGCCACCCAGAGGGTGTGGGAGGCTCCTCCCTGCCCTACAGCCCCACTGTCCCCAGGCCTTCTGGGCTCTCGGCCACACCCCAACCCTGACCTCTTCTCTCTCTCACCCTCTGCCCCGGGCCCCCCAACTTCCCTCCTGCCTGAGCTCTCCTCTCCCATCAGCTGCCAGGGGAAGATGTGGAAACCTAAAACCCTCTGTGGCTCCCACCGCTGGCTCCAAGTCTCTCTGTCCCCTGTCCCAAGTCGCTGGCTCCACGGAGAGTTCTCTGAAACATCTTCTAGCCCCGTGCCAGGGCCGGGGCCTCCTTGTCCCCACCCAGCCCCCCATGTGCCACGAGCACAGAGATATCTGTCCCCCACACCCCACTGCCCCCCAGAGGAGGGGTTTTTCTGGCTATTTGCCTCCTTGCATTGAGAACAAGGCCTGGTACAGAGCAGGTGCTCAATAAATAGCTGAATGAATGGGGGTGGGGGAGGGGCTGGAGAGGACAGAGGAGCCGAACAGGGTGAGGCCTCTGCTGTGGGTCTGGGCCTGGTGGGGGGGACACATTCTGGGGAGTTGGTGAAACCCCATGAGCCGGGCACCTCATGGTCTAAGAAGCATCCCTTTGATGCGCTGGACTCAAAGGCAAGTGTCATCCGTGGGGTGGGGACCGCCAGGGGCTGGGCTCATCCAGTGCAGTGGCTTAGGCTGGGTGAGGTGTGGGGGACGGGGGGGGGGGAGGCGAGAAGCAGGCGGTGGGTGCAGAGGTGAGACTTAGGAGGCGGAGCGAGCAGGAACATCACCGCGGTCTTTCCTGGGATGCCGGAGGACCTCAAGACGACCTGGCTTCAGGATCGGTCTGAGCGGTGGAGACAGAACCGTCGGGGGGGGGGGGGGGGGGACACAGGGGTGAAGGTAGCCCAGAAGCCAAGGGCGGAGGGGGCAGCTCAACAAAGGGGGTGTGGCCAGCACCCCACTGGATCCGCCCCTCCGCCCCGCCCCCCGGAGCCTGACTGTGGGTGGGCGGTCCAGACCGCAGTGGGGTTAGAACACGCGGGAACCACAGCACCCCCAGCCGGGCTGCAATGAAAACGTCCGGTAACACTAAGCGCTGGTGAGGATACGGAGCCGAGCCACCCCGGAAGGCTGTTGGACAGTGTCTACTGAAGCCGAACCTAGATCTCCCCTCCCCTCGAACCCAGACATCCTACCCGCGGGTGTTTGCCCACAAGAGAAGAAACACGCAGCCGCCACAAGACGCGCCAGGAGCAGTTTTTTCCTAATAGCTCTGGACTCCATCCCAGCGCGCGTCAGCCGGGGAACCGGGCCGACAAGCTGCATCGGCCACACCGCGGAATAGTATGCAGCAGGGAAGAGGGGAGGACGTGGGTGACCCTTAAAGGAGCCGAGCAGAGGTAGATCCCCGGGGTTCTGTTTGCCTCAATTCGAGAACGGGTAGATGAAGCAAGGGTGCCAGCGAGAGCCCCGTGGTTCCCTCTGCGCGGCCGCATGAGGGAGCCTGCGGGGCGGGCCGGGGGCAGGGGAGCCGTCGGAGGGGTGTTGTTACGTGTGCACCTGAACACACGGAGGTAAACGTGCATCACGCTTCACACAAGATCTGCGTGTTTGGCACGTTTTGCCGCTTCGTTTTATCACGATCCAAAAGTGAATATACACGGGGCGCCTGGGCGGCTCAGTGGGTTAAAGGGTCGGACTTCGGCTCAGGTCATGATCTCCCGGTTCGGGAGTTCGAGCCCCGCGTCGGGCTCTGTGCTGACGGCTCGGAGCCTGGGGCCTGCTTCGGCTTCTGTGTCCCCCGCCTCTGTCTGCCCCGCCCCGCTCACGTTCTGTCTCTCTCTCTCTCTCAACAATAAATAAACATTAAAAAAATTAAAAAAGAAAGCGTGTGGTGATGTGGATGCGAAGCGGCGTGTAACCACCGCTCTGAGGTTTGGCCCCTCAGGGAGGCTGGGGGGCTGGGGTCACTGTGAGGAGGGGCCGGCGCTCACTCGGGGTGGGAGCAGGGGCTGATGGGAGAGGCCGGCTGGTGCAGAGGAAAGGGTTCATCCAAAAGAACTTGCCAGAAATTTCCAGGCACGGTATGCCCAGTTTGGCCAGGTGCCATGGCCTTGTAGCCTTATAACAACAACGACGACAACAAACAGTGAAATCCCTCAAAAAATGAAACGTGAATTACCGTATATATGGCCAGCAATTCCCCTCCCCGGTATAGACCCCAAAGAACCGAAGGCGGGGACTCAGACAGATACTTGCCCCCCCCCCCCCCGTGTTCACAGCCACGCCAGTCGCAGTCGCCAAAAGGTGGAAGGAACCCAAGTGCCCCTCAGTGGATGAGCTCGTAACGCGGTAGCGCGTTAGTCATAACGAGGACTGAAACGCTGAAACGTGCCACAGTGAGGATGAACATTTTGCACAGCGAAAGGAGTGAGTCACAAAGACGCAAACACCGTATAATTCCATTGACATGAGGTGTCCAGGAGAGGTAAATGGACAGAGGCAGAAGGCAGATTGGCAGTTGCCAGGGGCCGGACGAGGGGGCGGGGAGCGACTGCTCATGGGGACAGGTTTCCTCTTGGGGTGATAGAACGTTCTGGAATTAGAGGGAGGTGGTGGTTGCATAATACTGTGAATGCCCTAAATGCCACAGATTTGCTCACTTGAAAATGGTTAACTATATGTCATGTGAACTTCACCTCAGTTGAAAAGTGATGACGATTTGGTGGCCCCGTGGTCTTCGCGCCTTCTGGAAGGATCGTGGCCCCTAGAGAGGGCAACTGAATAGTTCCCGCTTGGTTGACAACAACCTAAAACTTCCTTCTTCACGAGACTTTTTCTGCTAATGAAATGGCCTGCAGCAGCCCCAACACGGACGTGGAACCAGGCCCAGAGAGGGTAAGGGGCCTGCTCAAGGTCACACAGCAAGGGAAGCTGGTCTGTGGGGCTCAGTTTTGGCCTGGGAACCCTGGGAAAGCCTGCGTGCGACACAGACCCAGTTCCCTGTTTGTTGAATAAGGAGCTGGAAGGGGTGGGTGAGGGGCACCCCGTCTGCCCTCCTCCAAGGCCCCTATCCCCCACCCCCAGAGGGCAGCCAGCACAGGCTGGGTGGGCAGCACTGGGCATAGGGCACCTGCCTAGTCCTGGCCTGTCTTTGGGCCTCAGTTTCCCCTGTGTACAGTGGGGGCTGCAGGGCTGGGGCAGGCACTGGGCCACCTGCACCTCGGGTTCCCTGAGGTGGAGAGGGTCAGCTTGACCCCTGGCTGGCCCTGAGTTGATTCTTCTGGCCAGGACAGAATGGCCACTGAGGATCACAGGCACCACCCTGAGATCAGGGCCCCCAGTCACCTCCACCCCCATCTGCTGCTTCCCTAGCTTCTTCCACCGTGTCTGACAAGGCACCACGGGGCCATCAGGGGGCATTCAGGACCTGTCACCTTTGTGACCTTTCCAAGCCTCAGTGTCCACATCTGTCACAGTCAGGCTGCAGTGAGGACCCCCAGGAGGAACAGCAGGGCTCCGGGTCACCCCTGTGTTCAGAGAGGGCCTGTCCTGCCCACCTTTCCAGGTGGCCCAAGTCCTGGGTTGATTTCTGACCTGTAGGCGCCCCCTTGTGGCGGTGACTGGCAGAACCTGGGATACATCCACAGGTCCCCGTGCCAGCCCCACGCTGCCCCGGAGCCTGGGGACGCAGCAGTGACTAACCAGACAGGGAACCCTGCCCTTGAGGGCCTTGTAAGGCAGATGGGGGACACAGGAAAATGTGGAACAAGGGACAGTTGCACGTAGGGACAAGCTGGAGTGGCAGCCGGAAGGTGACATTTGAGTTGAGCTGCGGCCAAAAGAAGGGTGTCCCAGGAGAGAGAGACTGCAGGTACAAAGGCTCCGAGGGGAGACAAGCTTGGGGCAAAGAGGTGGGGGTGGCAGGAGCGGAGGGAAGGAGGGTGTGAGTGGAAGCCGTGGAGTTTTACTCTTGAGGGCACTGGGGAGCCATGGTGGGATTTTGAGCAGGGGAGAAACAGGATCTGAACAGCAACCTTTATTAAGAGCCATCTTAGGCCACCACAGAAACACCGATGATACATACCCATGTATTGAACAAGTCTCCATGCATGTACCACTGACCGGAAGAAATAAGCCTGACAGATGCAGTTGAACCCGTGGTCTCTGGCTGTCCCTCTCCACCCCGCAGCGTACCGTGGTCAAGAATTTGGAGTTAGTCCTTCCTTCATATGGTTTATACTTTATTACATACTATGTTGGCCATAAACAATATGATTTGTGTGACTATAAACTCTGTATAAGTAGTGGGACCACACACATCCTCCTGCGATCTGCTCATTTCATGAACATTGTTTGCATTTGTAAACTATTAATAGTTTTGTTTTTTAAGCTCTGAAGAACTGAGGTGTAACATGCCCACATGAAGTGTGTAAAGTGCACACGTGTTAAATGTACGGCTCGGTGCATGTTACCTACACGCACAGAAGTGTGTGCAGCACCCAGATCAAAATGTAGGACCTTCCCATCATTCCAGAAGGTTCCCTCCAGTCCACAGCCTCCTGCCCCCGGCCGTAGGCGTCGCTCATGCCCGTGCTCCCTTCCGTGGTGGCGTGGAGCTGGCTCTTGTGCCTTTTCATCGCTGTGTCCCATCCTGTTGAGTGGGGCAGCCACCGTTTGAGTTTCCAGTTTGGGGCTATCGTGAGTCAGGCCGCTGTGAACACTCCATGGGTGAACTTTTGTGGACTCACGGGCTCACTTGTCTTGGGCCACTTGCCCAGGGATGGAACCATGGGGTCGCAGGCTGGGCGAATGTTCAGCTCTGGGAGGGGGGCGGGGAAGCCACTGAGCCCAGCTGTGGGATGTGGCCGGTCAGCACACCCAGCCCTGGCCGTTCACTGAGTGAGCGGAATATCCGCCTGGATGGACACAGTTGCTCGGCCCTCCTTCCCCCAGCTCCATGTGGGTTGTGTCCTGCTGTTCGCTCTAACAGGGCAGCTGGTCGTGCGTGGGCGCCTTCTCGAACACGTCTCTGTTTGTCCAGGGGCCTGTGATGGAACTCGGGCCAGCGTGGCAGGACAGCAAGGACATTATGACTTTCACGAGCCCCTAAGTGAGTTTCAGCATCTCCCAGTCGCACCTGTGAAATCCAGGGGACCTTGGGGTCCCCGTTCCTGGCCCTTCCTGCTTGTCTGCAAAAGCCTCCTTTCTGATGCTTGGCGGGAAATGGGATCATTTGGAGTGGGGAAGTTTCTCCCTTTTACTTCTGAGCTCGTTTCCGTTAGGGATGTCGGCCGTGTCTTAACATTTCTTTCTGGAACAAACGGATATGGTTTGGTGACGGGACAAGTTACACGAGTTGCGCGGCCCTCTGTGGAAGCCATCCTTGTCCCTGGAGTGGACCCTCTAGTCACTGCATATGATGCTACCTCCCGCTACTCTATCCTGGTTGCTGACATTTTGTCGAGCGCTTTTGCTTTGTGGTGCGTAAGTTTCGGCCCCGGTTTCTTTTCTCCCATCCTGAACTTGGTTTTGGCATTCAAGTGCTGGCTGCCTGAAAGAATGACGTGGGGGCTTTCCATCTTTTTTTGATTGTCTGGAATTGTTAACTGACATTAGAGTCATCTGATGTTTCATGCGTTAAATTTGGGGGGATTATAACATCGTACTGTAAAGCACGTAAAACACAAACATGCGGTTTAACAAAATTATGGAGCAAACACCCACGTCACCACCGCCCGCTCAAGAAATGGAGTGTGGCCAGCGTCCCAGAGCCCCTGTGATTGCCTCTCTGTCCCCCGAGGTAGACCCACTTTGACTTCGTCTTCTCCTTCTCTAGATTTGCCCCTTGCGGTGGAAGGATCCCTGAAGAATATAGTTCAGCTGAGCTTGTTTCTGAACTTCATTCTAAAGCACTTACTCTGTAGGTGTTATTTTGTGTCTTTTTTTTTTTTTTTAAGGTTTATTTTGAGAAAGACAGAGCATGAGCGGGTGGAGGGATGGAGAGGCCCCACACTATCAGCTCAGAGCCCGAGAGGCTGGATCCCATGATCATGACCTTAACCGACCCTATTCTGCGTCTTAATTACTCTTAATGAAGTAGCTCTTGATGCCCAAACAGGCCATCCTATTTTATTCTCCTTCAAGATTCCTTATTATCCTTGGCTCTTTGACCTTCCACGGAAATTTTACAACCCGCTTGTCAAGTTCCACACGCACCTGACTGGGATTTTGATTGTGAATGCATTTAACCTATAGTTTTCAAGAGTCTATTGGTCTCCCAGTGCTGCTGTAACAAATTATCACAAACATAAACAACACAGATTTATGAACAAGTCCTAGGGTCCAGAGCCTGAAATGGTCTCACCGGGCTAAATAAAGCCAAGGTGTCGGCAGGGCTGTGCTCCTGCTGGGGACTCCGTCGAGAATTCGTCCCACCCTCTCCCAGCTTCTGGAGCCTGCATCCAAGCCCGCATCCCTGGCTGATGACCCTTCGTCTACACACCGGGTCCCTCACACACCACCACTTTCTGCTTCTCCCTCTTCTGTCCCCTTCTTCCACTGTTAAGGACTGTTGTGATTACATTGGACCCACCAGGTCGTTCAGGGTAACCTCCCCATTATGGTCAGCTGATCAGCAACCTTAATCCCATCTGCGATCTGAATCCCCCTTGCCATGCAATTTAACAGATTCAGAAGTTCTGGGGGTTGGATTGTGCACATCCTGCGGGGGGGCGGGGGGGAGGGCATTTTCTGCCTACCAGAGGGAATATTGGCATCCTTGGTACCGAGACGTCCATTCAATGCCCATGGAGCACCTCTCTTTCCATTAGGTCTTCCCTAAACACCTCCATAAGGTTCCCCTAGGGGCCTTGTGTGTTTTTTGTTTGATTTAATCCCAGGCACTTCATTTTGGGTACTATTGTCAATAGTTTGTAGTTGGCTTAAGGGTTATTCTTTCTGATCATGAATGAATGCTTAATTTTATTAAACCCTTTGCCCATACCTGTTGAAGTGATCATATGTTTTCCTCCCTGACTTAAACAATTTTTTTTTAACTAGGCTCCATGCTGGGTGCTCCAATGCAGGGCTCGAACTCATCAACTCTGGGATCAAGACCCGAGCTGACATCAGAAGATGTGCCACCCAGGCGCCCCAACTCCCTTACTCTTTTTAAGGCAGTGGATCGGAGCAATGCGTTTTCCAGCATTAAATTTTGCATACCTAAGATTCAACCTTAGACACAAGGTTACATCCTTTTTATACGTCACCACTTCCCCTCCGATTTTTCAAGAGAACGTGCTTGCATGTCGGTGTACGTGTGTGCATGGGCAAGTGGGGGGGGGGGCAAAAGGAGAGGGAGAACCTCTAGCAGGCTCTGTGCTCAGCATGGGTTATAGGGCTTGATCCGCAACCCTGGGATCATGACCAGAGCTGGTATGAAAAGTTGGATGCTTAACTGACTGAGCCACCCAGACGCCCCCCTCCCTCAATTTTATTTAGGATTTTCACATCTATGGTCACCAGTGAGGCTAGTCTAGAATTTTCCTGTTTCATATTGTTTTGAGGAAATGCTGGTCTCATAAAACGAGTCAAGAAATGTTTATTTTTCTTCTGAGTTTGTTAAATTCCCTTTTCTCTCCCCTTGAGTGTTTGGTAGGACTTTTCCAAGAACGCCATCTGGGTCCAGACTTCTGACTAGTTCTGTTTCCTTGCTAGCTTATAGGACTATTCAGACTTTCCCCCTCTTTTTGAGTCAGTTTTTTACCCCCTAGGAACTTATCCAAGTTAGCTGACATTTTCAAGTGTGCTGGCACCAAGCTGCTCACAGCATCCCCCCCCCCCCCCACCCATGGGGTTTTCGTGTGGCTTAGACAGGAGAGCCCCTCCTCCAGGAGGCTGGGCAGCAGAAGGCGGCCTGCCTGCCTCAGGAGGCACGTCTCCTGCCCTAATCTCTCCATGTTTGAAAAGCTCTCTCTCCACGTTTGATGTCTTTCGAGGGATAGCGATTTGGGCCTTCTTTTCATCTTGATCAAATTTCCCAGCAGCTTCTGAATTCCATTCATCTATTAAAACAACCAACTTGAGGTTCTGCTTTTTATCGAATGTTTGCTTTCTATTCCCCTCCTATTATTTCCTTCTTCCTGTGTTCTTAGGCTTATTTTCTTGTTCTTTTCCTGACTCAAGATGCATGCTTAGCCCAGCACTTGCCATCTTTCTCCTACATACTATACCTAGTATTACACAGGCACATGCTCACAGTGGGAGGGCTTGCACATAACCTTGTCCCAAGCATTGCTGGGAAGAGGCCCCACTCTACCCTGCGGATGACCTGTGACCCCCAGGGGCTCGAGAGGCTGCGGCTTGGCCTCCGGTGAGGGCAGTGATGGAAAATGCTTTGGACCCAGGGTCTTCCGGAAGGAGGCCATCAGGGCTTGCTGCGGATGTGGGTGTGGGCAGCGAGGGGCAAGGCATCAAGGGCGCTTCTAAGGGCTCTGGCCTGAGCCCCAGGCAGCGTCCTTTACTCAACGCGGCTGGAAGGGCAGGATTCCATGGGGCTGATGCCCACCAGTCCTCGAAGGGGGAGCTGGGCGATCTGGGGGAGGGATAGGGGTGCACAGCCCTTGCAGGCAACAGGCGGTGAGCCGGGCAAGGCCCAGCAGGGCAGCAGGGGGAGATGCAGGTGTCTGCCGTGGAAGACAGGGCACTTCCTGCCCATGTGCCCACCACAATCCCCTCTGAGGACCAGGCATCGGTTTTCAAACTCCAGCGCACATATGAACCACAGGTGGAAACTGTTGAGAGGTCTCCTGGGCCTCGATCCCAGAGACTCTGCCTCGGCAGGTCGGTGGGGGGGGTGGGGGCTGAGGGGGGGGGGCGGTCTGTGAACGTGCATTTCTAGTGAGCTCAGAGAGGACCTTGATGTGAGTCCAGCACCTGCCCTTGGCCACCCAGGAGTCCGCAGCACGCTGCACCTGAGGGAAGGCAGGCAGTGTGTTTAAGTAATGGAATTTAATGTAATTGTGACACGGACACAGGGTGGTGGTGCGGTGGGTGACCCAGCACAGACGGGGATGGCCCGTGCCCCCCGCCCTATGGGGCCGGCGGTCCTCCGGGGGACAAACACTGATGTGGCTGGGTGATGGCCTTGCACGGCACGGCTCACCCTGGGAAGGCACCTCCGCTGAAGCTGGGGGTCTAGGCCGGGAGCCCCCGAGGAGCAGTCAGAAGCTGCAGCCACAGACCCGAGTGCCAGGTTCCGGCCGGACGTGGGAGCGCCACCCGGTGCTGGCGCTGCTGAGGAGGGGGGCGAGCCCGCCCGCACTAAGTGCTGCCCAAGAGCGCTTCAGGACAAGGGGCGGGGGGTGCACACAGTGAGGTTCACGTAAACAACGATGGACGAACAAGACAAACTCTGGGGACACTTATAAACCTACGACGTTCAGCAGAACGGCAATAAAACAGCGGCCCTGCCGGCCCGGCCACATGCCGCGTGCGGCCAGCAGTCTGGCGGGCAGGGCAGTTCCCAATCTTTCTGGCGCCTGGGAGCTAAACAGCACAGAAGGCTGCATTTGATCTCTGGAGGGAAAGATTTCATTTCCTTCCCCTCAAACTGACTCAGGGGGCAGAGAGACGAGACTTCTCGAAGATGAGCCTCTTCTGGGAGAAGGGACCTCAGGGACGACAGTGGCAGAGCAGGTGTGCCTGGAGGAGGTGGGGCCCGGGAGGAGCCCGGAGGAGCCGGGAGGGTGGCCGGCAGCCAGGGGGGGGCACCCCTCCTCCATCCCGCAGGCTCGGCAGGTGCTTCCTCCGGGTGCTTCCACCTGGAGCGCCAGCGCCGGCCGTGGGGCCCGTCACTGGGTCCGGAGCTGGTAATCTAGAAGCAGGGAAGGAAGCGTTGGTTTTCTGCTCCGCACCTGGAGGCGGGGCTGCCCCCCTCCCCCACCACAACCCTGGGGCTGCTCTGTGTGCACCACCTGGGGCACAGGGGGACGGCCACCAGGGAGCCTGTCTGCACCGCCCGTGGCGGGCTGCACGCACCTCCGTTCTGAGTGATGTACCGGACCCACGGCAGAGCCTGGTAGCCGCTCTTCTCAATGATCTTCAGGTAGCGCACCTAGGGCACGGGCAGCAGGGCCTGAGTACGTGCGTGCTGCCCCCCGCCCCCACCCCGTCACTCCCTCGGGGCCAGGGAGGGGAGGGGAGGCTGTGAGGAGGAGCAGGCAAGCACAGGCAGAGGTGTGTGGGGAGGGGGGGGAGGGGGAAGGGGCATCTGTCTGGAGCGTGTGGACACCGCGGGAGGGAGCGGTCACTGCCAGAAGGTGCGGGAGCGAGCCAGGCTGTGCCCTCTCAGACACGGCCCTCCAGCAGACTCCTGGAGAGGAGGCCCAGAGTTCACCTCCCCTCGCGGATTTGGAAAACAGGCCCTGTGGCGGCAGGTGCGTGCACACCGGAGGCTCCAACTCTAGTTCCGGGGGCGGAACGACTCTCTAATCTCGGGGCTGAAGTGCAGGGTGAGGTCTGTGTGGACAGGGGTGGGACCAGGCTGCCCGAGGAGGGCGGCAGAGCCGGGGCAGCACGTCGGCGCCCTGGGAAGGCAGACCAGCGCCGTTGTCCACGCTGGCTGCAGCAACCCGAGCTGGGATGGAGGCCTGGGCCCGTCCACGTGTGCTCTGGGGCCCTGCGGCCCTGGCCGCGTGTACCTGGATGCCAGAGGTAGTGAAGTAGGGGATCTCAAACTTGACGCTGATCGGGGGCTTGCCCTCCTTGTCCTCCGCCTCCACGCTCGGAAGGCCAAAGTGGGCCCGCATCAGGTACTCCTTGCCACCCTGGGGGAGCAGACGAGGGAGAGACAGTCAGGCCAAGGCCCCGGCCCAGCTCAGCCAACAGCTGCCCTTGCAGGGCGCCCAGTTGCTGGCCCGGCCACGGAGCCCCTTCCTGCGTGGCCGCGGTCTCCCAGAGTCTCGGCTCCTCAGACACACTTACACTTAGCCCAGGCCTCTCGGACCGTCCTGCCAGCTGAGCCGGCCCGATCGCAGGCATGCTGCAGAAAATCGCCGAATTGTTAGGATCAAGAGAGTGGCACAGACTCTCAGGGAATGAAGACTAGTTGCTTCAAGGATGCCTAGACTTACAGGCCTCAGGCAGGGAAAGGAGGCACGAGGTGTGGACCACCTGCTGAGGCCAGAGCCCGAGGGAACAGCCCCACCTGTCCCATGTCTGGGCGGCATGTGGAGGCAGAGGGGGAAGGTCAAGGTGAGGCATGCTGAACAGAGGGAGATGACAAAAGTGAAAGATGGAGGCTGGGGGCTGACTGATGGGTTGGACTCCCAGAGGTGGCCCCCGAATGACCGGAAGCCCAGGCCCAGACGTGAATGAGGCATCTCAGCCCGGCCATCCAAGCGCCCGGAGTGTCGCACCTAGAGGAGTAGGGAGCAAAGACAGCGCGGCCCTCATCGCGCCCAGGACACCAGGTGACCCCCGTGGCTCTGGCAGGAGCGGCTGCTGAGCAGGGCTGCTTCTGGCCGGAGCAGGCAGGGGCGGTCCTGGAGCTTCTCGGGCAGAGCAGAGCAGAGCGGAGCCCCGGCTCCCGGCCTGCAGTCGTGCTCCCCTCATGCTCCCCTCCTTGGGGCGGAGCCAGCGGCCAGTGTGTTCACCACCGCCAGGGCCAGGGCCACAGCAGGGACTCTGCCTGAGCCAGTGACATGTGCTGAGTAAAGACTCTGGGACAATGAGGGGAGAATAATGCGGTCCCAGCCGCAGACAAAGCAGGCAGCCGAGGAACTAAAGCCGCTTCATCATCAGCCTGTGTATGAAACAGTACCGGACCCCAAATCTGAGCCTTATAAAGACAAAAGGGGAAACGAAAGCACGAGGACAGGCCGAGGGGCAGCGGCGCGTCGGCTCGCCCGCCCCGTGTCCGTCACGCCGATGTCAGCGGGTACGAGTCCCCCGAGAGCGAGAGACACCTACAGGCCGGCTCACAGGCCAAAACACAACTCTGTGCCGCAAAAGCAGAGAAAGGCCACACCCGCAGGAAGACCCGGCGAAGGCGCACCAGCCAGAGGCAGACAAACGGCAGGGGAGAACGCAGGGCAGGAGTCACAGGTGCAAGGGAGGACAGGCCGCGGTCCCGGAGGCCGCGGTCCCGCGGTCCACAGGCAAGACACCGCAGCTGCGAGTATCCAGGCCACCAACTCACGCGGCGGCAGCTTGTGAAGCGGGCGCCACACGAGGCGCAGAGGGAGCCGGAGGAAGGCCGAGCTGACGGGCAGACGCTACCTCGGCGTCACGCAGACCTCGTGGGCTCTCTCCCCGCCAGTGGAAGCCCTGCCTTCCTCCCAAGCGCACGCAGGGGATCTGCAAACTCTGACCTTCCATTCGCATACAACAAACACTTCAAGAAATCCCAGAAACGGAAACGACAAGAATAGCACTGTCTGGCCTCAGTGCTCCAAATCTGTAGTGAGGAGAAAAGAAAACAGAAGGCCCTTCCCCGAGGAAATTTAAAAAGAACAACCCACTCTGTTTGGGTACAGAATTTCTAGATGATCACATGAAATAGGACATGTCAGAACCTAAGCGCTATATGGCTAAGGCAGGGCTCGTAGGAATATTTATGGCTTAAATACTTGTGGCGATATAAATTTTAAAACAAAATCATCAAATGAAGCTATCCAACTTGAAAACTCAGAACAAGGATGGAGCCTGGGTGGCTCAGTTGCTTACGCATCCAACTTCGGCTCAGGTCATGATCTCATGGTTGGTGGGTTTGAGCCCCACATCAGGCTCTGTGCCGACAGGTCAGAGCCTGGAGCCTGCTTCAGATTCTGTGCCTCCCTCTCTCTCTCTGCTCCTCCCTGCTCATGCTCTGTCTCTCTCTCTCTAGAAGTTAGTAAACATTAAACATTTTTTTAAAAAAAGAAAGAAAACTTAGAACAAGAAAAGGATGAAGAAATTTAAACCAAGGACTTATAAAAGACTGGAAAATATTACAACAGAATTAAAAAGCAAATCTGGAAGAAAAAAAAAAAAAAAGAGAGAGAAGCCACCAGGTAGCTTTATCAAGGAAGACAGAAGGCCCAAATAGACAAAATAAAAAATAACAAGGTAGAAGTAACCATCATAATGGGAAAAAAAAAAAAAAGAAAAAGAAAAAGACCACTTTCTCCAACTTGGCAGACAACTTAAAAACCTGCTTAGGTTGGCTGACTTTTTGAAGGGAAACAATTTACCCAAACAGCCTGTAACAGAAATGGAAACTCTGAATGGCCCAATTTCCACAGGAGAGAGAAACTGGTCGAGATCTGGAAGGTCACACAGCCAGATTCTATCAACCTCAAGACCAGACGACCTCCAGGCTCCTCAAACTGCCCTGCGGCATGGAAATGGGGCACGGGGTAATTACGAAACAGGCAGAACAGAGAGCGCCCCCAAAAAAGTCAGCCTCGGTTATGAACATCAGCGTGCAAAGGTTATGCACAGTGTTCACGCAGTTCAACGGTGCTTTAGAAAGGAAACATGCCTCGATCAGGTGGAGCTTACCGGAATGCAGCCATGTTTCGAGATCCACCCGTTAACAGATCTGAACTGAGACACCAAAGGGGCACCTGGATGAATTTGTTACCCATTTGTGCCGAAAACACAGGAAAGTAAGGGCTGGATCGAGTCCACGGCCCCACGTGGTGTCAGACTTGGGGGGACGACGCCCAGCGCCTCCAGCTGGGGCCAAGACCAGAGGTCACTCTCCACCTCCACTTACGGGCCCTGGAGACAGCAGCCACAGCAAGGAGACGCTGGAGCCATCAAATGCCCAACAACAGCAGAGAAGGGAAAACCGTATCTGGTTATAAATGATACGAAGGAGCATCTGAAGATGCACAGGAATTGAAAGAAAAACTACCATAAACCAAAAATACAGGAGGGAACTAGGGCGTAAAACTACCATACAAACATCAGCCACCTGCTGGAAGACACAATGGAAGAGAAGACCCCACTCACTGACACACTGACTTAAAAATCATTCTCACAAGAGGGGCGCCTGGGTGGCTCAGTCGGTGAAGCATGTGACTTCAGCTCAGGTCATGATCTCACGGCTTGTGAGTTCAAGCCCCGTGTCGGGCTCTGTACTGACAGCTCGGAGCCTGAAGCCTGCTTCGGATTCTGTGTCTCCCTCTCTCTCTGCCCCTCCCCCTCTTGCGCTCTGTCTCTCTTAAAAATAAACAAACAGGGGCGCCTGGGTGGCGCAGTCGGTTAAGCGTCCGACTTCAGCCAGGTCACGATCTCGCGGTCCGTGAGTTCGAGCCCCGCGTCAGGCTCTGTGCTGATGGCTCGGAGCCTGGAGCCTGTTTCCGATTCTGTGTCTCCCTCTCTCTCTGCCCCTCCCCCGTTCATGCTCTGTCTCTCTCTGTCCCAAAAATAAATAAAAAACGTTGAAAAAAAAAAAAAAATAAATAAACAAACATAAAAAAAAAAATTTTTTTTTTAAATCATCTTTATGAGAAATGTGCCCATTTCTCATAAATGGGGATGTTCTGTGGCCTTTATCTAGTTCCAGACACGTGGATGTTTCCCCCCGAGGAAGTTCATTGACTCATTCACATTCCATTTGTGTACTTTTCTGCATGTTGTATTTCAATAAATGCACTTTTTTACACCTAGGGAAAGGCTATGTGAAGTATATAAGGTAAACATTCAAACATCCCCAAAAGCACAAAGGCGAGACTGACACAAAGGTCAGTCTCATAAAAGGACAAAGGACAAAGTCCTCATAAAGGACAAAGCCTCATAGAGGTGTTCTGACTTTCGTATTTAGTACAAACAAACAGATTCCAAAATTCATTAAGGAAAACCAAACAAGCAAGAATCACCAATGAACAGACAAGAGATGGATATGGGGGGTTGGGGGGGGGAGGTGGGCCTGGCCTGATCAGATGTTAAAATATAGACTAAAGCCCTGAGTTAAAACGTGGCCTCGCTCCATGGACAGACAGACACCAGGACATTCAGAAAGAGATCTTATGCCATATGAAAATTTGATATTTGATACACATGGCATTTCAAAACCACTGGGGGGAAGGTAAGATTTTTTAGTAAATGATGTTAGAAAACTGGATAGCCATTTGGAAAAAGACAAAACTGGACCTGTACCTCACCCCATTTACCAGACCTAGCTCTGAAAGGACCTAAAAGCCAAGGTTAACAAAAATGCCACTATACAGGTTCTAGAAGCAAATATGGGTGAATTCCTTTATATCTGGGAAAGGTGAGGCCTTTCAAAGTATGACTTACAGTCCAGACAAAAGGGCTGAGAAATCTGACTACGTTAAACAACAGTCATAAAGCAAAGAAGCAATTTTGAAAAAGTCACACAGCGGCTTCATTTTCTTGGTTTTGGCTCAGGTCATGATCTCACGGTTCGTGGGACTGAGCCTCCCCGTGGGCTCCGTGCTGACTGCACAGCCTGCTTGGGATTCTCTCTCCCTCTCTGTGCCCCCCTCACTGTCTCTCACAAACTAAATAAATAAAAATTTTTTCAAAAAAAAAAACAGGTCACACAGCAAAAACCACCAGAAACAAAGCCAAAAGATAACATCAAACTAGGGAAAACCTCTTGCAACTCGTATCAAGGAAAATGCTTTGCTTAATCTTGCCCATATAAAAAGAGCTCTCGGAAACGAAGAAAATGACCAAACCTGACAGAAAAATGAAGGGGACAGCTGCCGTAATTTCCAGAGAAAGAAATGCAAATGGCCCCCAGACTTAAGGAAAGGAGTCTCGTCTTGTTCATGATGAGAAAACGGCAACGGGCCGTAATCAGCACAGCACGGGGGGGCACACCCCCCTTCCCGGCTCTCCGGCTGCCACTGCTGCAAACCCAGACTCAAGTGCTCAAAACCCTGACCACAAGCCAGGCATCTACGCCAGCACGAAGTGCTCTATTTTCCCGGAGCTGGTGCTGGAGTCCCGAAACCCACGCTGCTCAGGCCTCGAGGCAGTCTGTTCCCCTCAAGGGAAGCGGAGTTCTGACCCGGAGTGCCAGAAGGAGGGCAGGAGGGAGGCAGAGAGGCAGGGGTGCTGCCCTGAGGCTGGAGACGAGCCATTCGGACAAGCTGCCCGTGCCGGCTCCGGCTTTCCCTCCTCGCTTGGCCCGCCCCTTGGCTCTCCGTCCACGGGGATCCTGGCCCCGTGCCCCGCTTTGAGGCTGCTGCGTGCTGGGATGGGCACAGGAGGCAGGCGGGGCGTGGGAGGAAGTCGAGGGGCACCCCACTGAGAAGGGCGCTTACCGGGAAGGACTTGATGGACCACACGATCTCACTGTTCTCGGGGACCCACTTCACACTCCCCACTGTTGTCTTGAACTTGGGGGAGTCGGCGTCGTTGGGCACGGGGATGTGGATCTCCACGTTGTTGGCCGTTGACCGCCGCTTGAACTGGCTCTTGGCCTGGAGACGAGGCCGATGCAGCCAAGGTTGCGGAAGGCACAGGTGAGAAGGCCCAGCCCCGACCCGGCCTGCCCCGGCAAGGGCCCCACCCCCCTGGCCTGGCCCGGGGCCCCCCACCAAGCTGACCCCGGTTCTCCAGGCTCAGCTCGTACCCTCCTGCCCCCTGAGACCCTCCCTATAGCCTCCAGTCCCCTTGGCCTTCAGGGCTCCCCATTCTCCCCTCTGGGTCAGTGAGGCAGCAAGGGCCTCAGCCACAGGCCTGATCTCCCCGGACAGGGGTCGCAGAGCCCCACGGTGTCCCTGCCCTGGTTAGGCCTGGTTCGGCCTGGATAGCCAGCCCTGAGCCGGCGAGGCTATCCACAGCCCCCTCTCTCACTGCCCTTGTCCCCAGGTTGGCGCTGTGTGCCGGGTGTGCACGCACCTTGATCATGTACTCGATGCGGCTGTGGGAATGCTTTTCGATCACGGACTCGATCCATATCAAGGGCTTGACCTGTTGGGGAAAGCGAACGCGGCACTCACACCTTTCCCACAGAGGGACACTGAGGCCCGAGGCAAGGGACCATCTGCCAGGCATGAGCCCAGCAAGCCACCGCCTGGGGCTGCCGGACGAGTCCCAGCCAGGCCAGATGGACACGCAGACAGAGGGGCCTCTGGAAATGCAGAACACGTCACCGGGGCTGCCTGCAGTGGGGGCAGTAGGGCCAAAGGGCTCCGGTCCCTCAAACGGTTCAGAGCCCCGAGTTGTCAAACACCGGCTCCGCAGAGCCGGGCAGCCCGTAGGGGGCTGTTCGTGCCCTGGGTGTCAGCTCGGGGACAGGGACCATTCCCACCCAGCAGGGAGGGGGCGGGAGCCTGTCTGGAGCCTCCCGCGGCCACCCTGGAGGAAAGCCTGCTCCGGGGGCGGGCGGGCGCACGCACGTGGGTGTTGAGGCGGTAGGACATGAGCTCGAACTCGCCATCTGGGGGGATGAAGGAGATGGTGCGGTCGTTCTCGAAGCGTGAGAGTCGCACACACTGGTGGAACTTCACATCCTCCAGCTCCACGGACTTGCTCTTGCCACCTGCGGGGAGGCGGCGTGAGGGCGGGACAGACCCTAGCCCCTCCGGGTCATTCCCTCGGCAACACTGCCAATCCCGGGGGCTCGCCCCTGGCAGAGCAGAGCTGCCCCTCAAATCCGCGAGAGCGTCTGGGTCACGAATGCCAAGGCGCCCGGGTTCCTGGACGATCTCCCCCGTCCCCCCACAGCCCCTCGGAAGCCCCGTCACCTCCTGGCCCCGGGCTCGGGCTGAGGGCAGGGCTGGGTGGCCTGGCTCACTCTGGCCCCCAGCAGCCAGTCCGTGGCTTAGCCGGCGCTCCTGCCCAGGGCGAGTCTGCTGAATGTATAACAGAGCCGGCTGGAGACGCGGGGCGACGGCTCAGGGCTCCCGGTGTGCCCCGGCCGCATCGTCATCCCTTGTGTTCTGGGTTCCTGTCTTGGTTTTCCATCCCGCAGAGGAGCTGTGCAGGTGGGGCCCAGCCAGGGACAGGAGCTGCCCTGATGGGCTGACACCCGAGGGGGCCTCACTCCTGCTGTGACGGTGTGGCCGCCCCTGCCACCGCTCCCACGGCCGGGGGGCCTGTGGTGGGCCAGGAGCCAGGTGTCCCATTTGTCAACACAGAGCCTCGGCATGCTGGGTGCCTGAGATCACTCTGGCCCCCGCCCCACCGCAGGGGGTGCTACATGCAGGCCGCGTGGCAAGAGCCAGAGCCACTGTGTGTAGCCTTCAAACAGCCCAGACCCAGCACTCCAGGTGGGGGCAGGAGCTGGCACAGGACAGGAGAGAACAAGGCAAGGCCTGACCTTGAGCCCGCAGCTCCCTTCAAGATGGCGTAGGGCAGGGTCGTGGACCTGCGTGACCCTTCCCACACTCGACGTCTGAGGTCCTCGCCCGTGCCCTCTGGCCCATAGGGTGACGAGGGGACTTGACTTTGGGATCTCTGCTCTTCTATGTTTTCTACGTCCAGTTATGGATTTACTAGTTTTCACGGTTGCCTTTTAAACCACCTGAACATGTTTCTAAAGCAGGTACTTGAGGGACACGCGTTGGCCCATGCAGCTGGGTATTCCCTCAGCTCAGCTGTGAGCTCAGCACAGGCCCGCTCTGGCCACAGGGATGCAGGGGGGGTGGCGGGGGGTACTCACGGCCCGTGTTGTCGAAGAGAACCTTGTCGTTGAGGCCCAGGCGCAGCTCGGGCATGCCTGAGAGGAAGACCCTCATCTTGATGGAGCCCACAATCTCGCTGCGCAGCACGTTGCCATTGGCACTGACCTGGGGGGCGGCGAGGCGGGCGTGAAGGGAGGCCCCCACTCACCAGCTTCATACCCTCCCGCCACCCAGTTCTCGATGCCCTTCTCCCCATCCCGGCCTCCCTCCAGCCTCTGTGCCAGGGTCACAGAGGCCGACCCGTGGGCTCTGCCCTCTAGGCCTCAGGCCACAGCTGAGCGAGGACCCTACCAGTGCCTGCGCAACCACTAGGCTGGCCTTCCTCCAGGCAGGCCACACTTGCTTTTCTAGAGATCTCTGTTTCTCCAAGTGGGGCCTGAGGAGGCCACCTGCCCCATATCCGCTACTTCCTAAAGATGGAGCTTCCCGGGCCCTGACTCCTCGCTGCTCCCCAGGGCTGCCCTGAGGTCCGATGACCACGGATCCACAGCACCAGATAAAGTCAGAGGAGTAACGGCTGAGCCCTTCCCCGTGCACTCCAACAGTCTGCGTGGCGGAGTTATGCTTCGGGCAACCCTGTAGCTCACGAGCAGACCAGGAAGCATCTGAGATAGTGATTAGAACGTCACAACAGGCCAGCAGGCAAACCCTGAGGCTGTCCTGAGGGAGCCAGGCTGCTGGAACACCTCTTCTCAGGCCCATTTTAGATACAGAACAGAGGCCACACAATGGCTGGCGGAGGCGCTGGGGCCACAGCTATGACCACCACCCCACATCACCACGTCCACACCCACAGGCAAGAACAAGGGCTGCAGATGCACAGGCCTTGGGGCCACGAGGGCCGCTCCTCGGAGGTGCCAGCCACACCCACGTGCTGGAAGGCCCCAGTTGCCTATTTCTACAGAGAAGGAGGAAAATCTGTCCAGCCTTTAACTCAAGCATCTGGAAAGCACCACAGGCAAACATGAGAGCCCTTCGCCTCTGAAGGAGGTGGAAAACCGAGGCACCAAGGAAACGACAACCCGGGAAAGGCACAAAACAGGACAGAAGGCCCTGCAACGTCTGGTTCTGTCACCTCACTGCTCACTATACTCTGGTCACACTGGCCTCTCACTGTCCCCACTGCACACAGCGGCCACCTCTTCCTCCTCCGCCTCTCGTCAGCTCTGCCTGTCCACCTCTGTCCCCACTCTGGTGAGGGGGTGCGTCAGGCCACTCACTGCTGGGTCCAGCACGAAGACAGTGCCTGGGGGCAGAAGGTCCTCAGCAGGTACGTGCAAACGTAGGCCCTCGCTGGTGGGATGGGCTCTGGGCACCCCCCATGCTCCCAACTATGACTGCCCCTAGATGTGGAGGGCCGTCCCCCCGCGTGGGGAGTAGGGACTACACAGCCCTCTGGAACTGAACAGGTGAAGTCACCAATGCTGGGAAGGCGGGCTCAGGAAGGGGAGAAGAACTGTGCAGGCCCAAGGCTCATCTCAGCCCTGCAGGCGGCAACCAGGATGGGTGGGTGCAGAAGGGATGTCTGCTGAGCTGCTCAAGTATACCGTTACACCCAGGTCACCGGAAACTGGACGCTGGTGTGGACTCAGCAGCCGGCTCTGCAATCAGACTCAGGAAGACGGTGTTCCGGCACATCTGGGACACCTGCACCTGCCTCGTGCTGCCCCGTGTATGGAAGAACAGGGTCCTTCAGGCACAGCCACGTGCTGGGTGCACTGTGGTCGGGACACCCATCGAACTGCCAGTGTTTTCATATAACCTATTTATAGGCTGTTCCCCCGGATCTGCTTTCATAGGCCAGCACACTCTAGTGCCAGATGGACCATGTTCTGGGCTCAATAAACAATTCAGACAAAGGCAGGAGGGGCATGTGGTTACTGAGGCCACTGTCTTGCTCCAAGACTTAAAAAGTAAAAAGGCAAATATGTTTATGCGCAGTCCACTGGGAGAATCTTTTGGGGAAGCACCGTCAACAATCCCACACCGGAGGACCCACCGCTCCAGGAACCCCGCCCAGGTAAGGATGCTGCCCCAAACACACATCTGAGGACGGACAAGCTGGCTCATTTCTGCACTGCCTGTGGCAGCTGGAAAGGGGCACACCCTAGTGAGCCACGTGATGGGACTGGTCTGATCAGTCATGATCATCTCCAAAGTGAACACAAGCAGGCTGCGGGTAACATGGGGTCGGCTTGTATGCCCTTCCCTGCCACTGGCTACAAGGACGACACGTGGGCAGGGTTCATGGGCAATCATCAAAGACTGAAAGGCACAGTGGGTGGATCTGGGAAGAGCCGCTGAAAGCGCGGCACCCAGGCCCCGTGGGAAAGTGCAGAGGAAGCCTGGAAGTGGAAGTGAGCCCTGGGGACGCTGACTGAGCTGGCGGAAGCCTGTAGCTCTGGCTTCAGGGCCAGAAGGGGAACTCCTGCTGCTTAGAGGGCATATGGAAATCCCCCGATTCCCCCCTTGTCTGTTCTCTCACCTCCAGGCCCCAGGCAACCTAGCTGTTGCTCCCAGAGGGTGGGGCAAACCCAGGATTCAGGCCCACTGCAGGCAGGCAGGCCAGAGTGGGGATCTAGAGCCCCCAGTTGGTCACAGAACCCAAAGGGGAAGTCCTAAACAGCTGACAAATACCAGAAAGAGAGCATACAGTGAGGAGTCCAGGAAAGCAAACCCATGAAGTTATTTGTGTCTCCAGAGCACTCTAGAAATGGGCATGAGTAGCTACGATCCTAATTAGCATGCCAAAGACTCTGAGAAACAAACCACCCAGTGCCAGACAGACCACCAGGCAGTGCATACTCCGGACAAACTCAAATAGCAAATGGCAGGAAGGCTTTGAAAACTGAACTGATACTTACGGCCCACAAATTGGGGGCTGCAACTTGTGGCCTGAACCTAACCAGGCCAACTGTCAGCTCGAACACAAATACGGACATGCTCTGTATAATCTAAATAAGACCTAGAATCTTATAATGTAACATTCAAAAAGGTCCAAGATACAATCTAAAAATACTCAGCATACAAAGAGCCAAGAAAATTTAACTCACACGGAAAATACAATCAACAGATGCCAATGCTGATGCAAATGTTGGAATTATCCGACAAAAGACTTTAAACAGTTATGTAAAAATTACAAACACCCTTGCAACAAATGTTAAAATAGAAAGTCTCAATAAAGAAGCAAACTATAGGAAGAAGAATCAAATGGAAATTTTAGAACTAAAAGATGCAGTAACTGAAATACAAAACTTGCTGGATGGGCTCAACAAAAGGATGGAGATAAAACAGGAAAGGGTCAGTGAACTTGAAGACAGATCAGAAGGAAGCATCCAATCTAAACAACAAAGAGAAAAAAAAAAGATGGGATAAAAGAAACAGCACCTCAGGGGCCCTTGGGACACTGACTAAAGGTCTGATATTCATGTCACTGGGCAAACATATTTGAGAACATAATGGCTGCAAACATCCCAATTTTGGTAGGAGACATAACCAAACAGATACAAGAAGATGAACAAATCCCAAACAGTGGAAACCTAAAGATATCCATACCCAGACACAGCAAATCTATCTGCTGAAAACTAAAGACAAAGAAAAAATCTGGAAAGCATCCAGAGAAAAGCAGTGTGTTACCTACAGGGAAATATGGATTCAAGTGACCGTGGATTTCTCACCAGGAAGCATGGAACCTGGAAGGAATGTCACAACATTTTCAAGGAGCCAAAGGACAACTGTCAACCCAGAACCTGTATCCAGTTGAAATATCCTTCAGAATGAAGCAGAAACGAAGACATTCTCAGATGGAGGAAAAGCAAAGTAGACCTGTTCTGAAAGAACAGCTAAGAGTAGCTTTTTAGGCAGAAGGGAAATGATACCGGAAGGAAACCTGGGAAAAGTCAGGAAATCGAGGGAGAGCCACCGAAGTGCCAAATGTCTGAGTTAAATGGGTTATTGTCTTGACTGCTTTAATGCATGTTTGAGAACTGAGAGCAACAAATCTTAGCACTGTCGGGAGGTGGTTTCCAATGCATCTAGATTAATGTATAAAACAGCTCTAGCCTTGAGGGGTAGGAAACTTTCTGGATTCCAAGTGAAGTGGTGAAATATTGATTCTAAGCAGGTAAGTATGCATTTTATAGCAACCACTAGATACAACTATATAAAGAGATATGGTAACAACCACCATAAAGAAATGAAATGGAATATTAAAAACATTCAAACAGACCAGGGAAGGATAGGAAAAAAACAAAAACAAAAACAAAGGAATGAAAAACAGAGGCAACAAAAACAATAAAATGGCAGACAGTTTAATCTAACAAATTAACAGTTACAGTAAGTATAAATGCTCTAAACATATCAATTAAAAGACAGAGACTGCCAGAATGGATGTTAAAAAATGACCCAGTTTGAGCACTGGATGATGTATGGAAGTACTGAATCACTACACTGTATACTTGAAACTGACATTACCGTGTATATTAACTAGAATTTAAATAACTTTAAAAAAATAAAATAAAAGGATAGGGGCACCTAGCTGGCTCAGTCAGTGGAATGTGTGACTCTTGATCTTGGAGTTATGAGTTCAAGCCCCGTGTTGGATGTAGAGATTACTTAAAAATAAAATCTTCAAAAAAATAAAAGGATTAAAAAAAAGAAGTAAAAGGATAGAAAAACACATAGCGTGTAAACACTGATGGAATAATCTCTGGAGCGACAATATTAATAGCAAAATAGACTTCAGAGCAAAAAAATTACCAGGGGTAAAGAGGGACCTTCTATAATGAAAAAAGAAAGGGACATTTCATCAAGGAAACATATGAATCCTAAATGTGCCTGTGCCTAACAGCATAACTTCAAAATATGCCAAGACATAATCTGCAATTAACAGCTGGGGCTTTTATCGCTATCAATAATAGGTAGAACTAGTAGACAGAAAATGAGTAAGAAAAGCTAGAAGAAATAAATGTCACTAACCAACAGGATTTAATTGGCAATTACAGAACAGTCCACCCAACAAAACCAAAATATATATTTTTTTCAAGTGTACCTAGAACGTTTGGCAAGAGAGATCACATTCTGGGTCACTAAAACAAACCTTAAATTTTAAAGAATGGGCATTATAAAAAGTATATTTATATATTTTAAAGTTTATTTATTTTGAGAGAGAGAATCCCAAGCAGGCTTCACATGGTCAGCATGGAGACCGATGTAAGGCTGGAACTCGCGAACCATGAGATCATGACCTGAGCCGAAACCAAGAGTCAGATGCTTAACTGACTGAGTCACCTAGGCACTGCATAGAAAGTATATTCTCAAACAATAATGTAATTAAATTAAAAACAAAAAAACAACGACAATAAGGTAACAGAAAAATAGGTAAACAGTTAAAAATTAACACACTTTCATTAAATAATCCATGAGTCAGGGTGCCTGGGTGGCTCAGTCAGTTAGGAGTCCAACTCCAGCTCAGGTCATGATGTTGCAGTTGGTGGGTTCGAGTCTCGTGTTGGGCTCTGTGCTGACAGCTCAGAGCCTGAAGTCTGCTTCGGATTCTGTGTCTCCCTCTCTCTCTGCCCCTCCCCTGCTCATGCCCTCTCTCTCTCTCTCTCTCTCAAAAATAAACATTAAAATAAATAAATAAATAAATAAATAAATAAATAAATAATCCATGAGTCAAAACTGAAGTCTCAAGGGAAATTTGAAAATATTTTGAAGATGAAAATCTAACATACCAATTATGGGTCGTAGCTAAAGCACTGCTTACACATGTACGACATTATCTTTATATTAGAAAAGAAAGATTCCAAATCAGCATCTTCACTTCCACCTTAAGAAACTAGAAAAAGAAGAGCAAAACAAACTCAAATCACAGAGAAAGAAATACTAGAGCCAAGAACAGAAATCAATGAAATTGAAAATGGAAAATCAATGAAATCAAAAGTCAATTCTTGGTAAAAGCCAATTCATCACCAATAAAATAGATGAAACTTTCACAAGACTGACAAGGAAAAAAAATATGACATAAGTGACTGATATCAGGAATGAAAGAGGGGACATCAGCACAGACCCTGCAGACATTAAAAAGACAGTAAGGGAATACTACAGAGAATACTATACACATAAACTCAATGACTCTGATGAAGTAGATCAGCTTCTTAAAAACAATAAACTGCCAAAACACCCAAGATGAAACAGAAGACCCGAAGAATCCTATAAGTATTACAGGATTGAAATTTGTAGTTAAAAATATTCTGGAACAGAAATCTCTAGGCTCAGATAGTTTCACAAGTGACTTCTACCAAGTAAATCTAAAATATACAATTTATGATACTTTCAAAAATACGAAATACTTAAGTATAACTCTAACATAACATATACATGGTAAAAATTACCAAATGTTTATGAATGAAATCAAAGATGACCTAACTAGGGGTGCCTGGGTGGCTCAGTCAGTTAAGTGTCCAACTTCGGCTCAGGTCATGATCTCACGGTTCATGAGTTTGAGCCCCACGTCGGGCTCTGTGCTGCCAGCTCAGAGCCTAGAGCCTGTTTCAGATTCTGTGCCTCCCTCTCTCTCTGCCCCTTCCCCACTCAAGCTCTGTCTCTGTCTCTCAAAAATAAATAAATGTTTAAAAAAAAAAAAAAAAAAAGATGACCTAACTAGAGAGACATACAGCATTTGTGGGTTGTGAGACTTAATATACTAATGATACCAATTCTTTTCCACACTGATTACTTATTAAAATTTTTTTTTTAATGTTTATTTGTGAAAAAGAGGAGAGAGACAGTGTGAGCAGGGAGGGGCAGAGAGAGAGATACAGAATCGAAGCAGGCTCAGGCTCCGAGCTGTCAACACAGGGCCTGAATCAGGGGTTGAACTCACGGACTGCGAGATCATGACCTGAGCTGAAGTCGGATGCTTAACCAACTGAGCCACTCAGGCACTCCCCACACTGATTATTTAATAGTTATTTAATAAAATCCCAATCAAAATCCGCAGGATTTTTTTTGTAGACACAGACAAGCTGATGCTAACATTTTAAACTTTTTAAAAATATATGTATTTATTTTGAGAGAGAGAGAGTGAGTGTGTGCATGCGTACAAGCAAGAGAGGGGCAGAGAGAGAGGGAGAGAGAGAATCTCAAGCAGGCTCCGAGCCGTCAGTGCAGAGCCCCATGTGGGGCTCAATCCCACAACCATGAGATCATGACCTGAGCTAAAATTGGAAGTCAGACACTCAACTGACTGAGCCACCCAAATACCTCCTGATGCTAATATTTTATGCAAAGGAACTAAATAGCTAAAACAATTTTGAAAAAAGAAGAATGCTGGAAGGATCTCATTACCTGATTTTCAGACTTAATAAAGTTACAGTTGTCAAAGGCAGTGCAGTGTTGGTGAATGAATAGATAATACAGATGAATGAACAGAAGAGAGTCCAGAAACAGACTCACAAAATACGGCCAACTGATTTCTGACAAAAATACAATGGCAGTTTAACGGAGAAAGGGGTAGTTTTTTCTTTTTTTTTTTTTTTTTTTTTTTTAAATTTTTTTTTTTTTTCAACGTTTTTTATTTATTTTTGGGACAGAGAGAGACAGAGCATGAACGGGGGAGGGGCAGAGAGAGAGGGAGACACAGAATCGGAAACAGGCTCCAGGCTCCGAGCTATCAGCCCAGAGCCTGACGCGGGGCTCGAACTCACGGACCGCGAGATCGTGACCTGGCTGAAGTCGGACGCCTAACCGACTGCGCCACCCAGGCGCCCCTTGGGGGGGGTAGTTTTTTCAAAAAATGATGTTGGAACAACTGCAGAACACTGTTCTACATCCACACAATGGACATAAACCTCATAGCTCATATAAAACTTAACTCAAAGTTGGTCATGGATCTAAATGTAAAACCAGAAAACTTTTAGAAGACAATTTAGGAGAAAACCTACATGACCCTGGGTTCGGCAGCGTGGCACCAAAAGCACATGCACAAAAAAATCGGTAATTAGATTTTCTCAAAATTAAAAACTTTTGTCCTGTGAAAGACACTGTACCAAAAGAATGAAAAGACAAGTGATGGCCTGGGAGAAAATACCTGCAAATCACGTATCTGACAAGAGACTTCTATCCAGGATACATAAAGAACTTTCAAAATGCAACAATCAGAAAAGAAACAACCCAATTTAAAAATGCTCACAAGACATGAAAAGACACTTGTCCAAAGATGAAATACAGATGACAAAGCAGCACACAGAGACGCATTTAACAACATCAGCCATCAGGAAATTGCAAATTATACCTACAATGAGCTAGCACAATACATCTATTAAGATGGAGAAAATCAAAACAATGCTCGAGGATATAGAACCACCAGAACTCTCATCCACCGCTGGTGAAAAGGCAAAAATGGAGCAGCCACTCTGGAAAACGGTCTGGCGGTTTCTTATAAAGTTAAACGTACGCTTACCATGTGACTCAGTGACCCCACTCTGGGTATTTGCCCTCGAGAAAGAAAAACTTCCGTTTACACATAAACCTGCACACGAAATGTTTATACCAACTCCACTCACAATAGCCCAACACTGGAAACAACCCAAAAGTCTTTCAAGAGGTGAATGGATAAACACAGTGTGGTTCCGAAAATAAAATAAATACAAATGGATATAAGAAGAAACAGGCGGGGCGCGCCTGGGTGGCTCAGTTGGTTAAGCGTCTGACATCGGCTCAGGTCATGATCCCGCGGTTTGTGAGTTCGAGCCCCGCGTCGGGCTCTGTGCTCACAGCTTGGAGCCTGGAGCCTGCTTTGGATTCTGTGTCTCCCCCTCTCTCTGCCCCTCCCCTGCTCACGCTCTGTGTCTCTCTGTCTCTCAATGATAAATAAACGTTAAAAAAAAGAAGAAGAAGAAACAAGCTCTTGACAAACACAGCAACTTGGATAAGTCTCAAAGACATTATGCTTAGTGGAAGAAGCCAGACTGAAAAGGTCACATACTCTGGGATTCCACACATATGACAACCTCAGCAAGACAACACTAGAGGAGTCCGCCTTATCTGCAGGAGAGACGGTCCAAGACCCCCAGTGGATGCCTGGGAACCCTCATCACGTGCTGTTTTCTCCTAAACGTATATATCTGTAATACAGGTTAATACGTAGGTTACACACAGTAAGAGAAGAGCAACAAAGATCAAATGGGACAGTTATAACCACAAACTGTAATACAAGGTATGTGACTGCGCTAGCTCGCGCTCTCTAATACCTGTACCCGCCCTTCTTGTGACGGGTGAGACGAAAAACGCCTATGGGAGGAGATGAAGGTGAACGACACGGGCACTGGGATGTGGCGCTCCGACGCCAGACAGGAGCAGGACCCCCGGGCCCAGGCCGCGCGGGCTGGCAGAGAGGCGGCGTGGAGCATGGGGCCTACTGGCTAGCGACGCGTGACGTGACCGGAGCAGCGGGTGCCAGGGGGTGGAGAGGCGGCAGGAGGGAGGTGTTAGAGGTGACACGTATCCTGATTACAGCAAAGGGGAACAAGAATCTCTATGTGGGCTAAAACTAATAGAAAAAAAGGTCAATTTGACTTAGTGAGAACTTAAAAAATAAAACCAAAGGAAAAAGCAAACACGCACAAACAGAAAAGAAACCTAAGAAAACCAGCTGCAGGAGAGCCGCGACCGCTCTCGGTGCGACGGGAGGACCGCACACGCGTTTGTGAATTTACAGCGTGAGGCCCAAAAGGACGGTGGATCGTGAGTGAGGCGGTCTTTCTGAATACGGAGCCCTGCGCTTTCCAACCTCCCCCCTGCTTTACACAGCAACGCCCACAAGGCCCCTGCGTGGACCCCCAACAAGAACAGAAGCTAAGGAAGCCTGAACGAGCGCCAGCTGCAGCGCGGCCTGACCGCTGCGGATCTGCCGCCACCCAGAAAGTAACGGCTTCCCAGGGCTCTGCTGCTGTTCAAAGTCTGCTTGTTCTCACGTCAATCGTGGAGAAGACACCATTTTTCCACCAGAGGAAAAGAAAGCAGACGAAGCCCTACCAAGAGGTTGACGGACTCGATGACGTCCAAGAACACCTCGTTCTTCCGGTACTTGATGCCCTCAGACCGCCAGGACACTGCGTTGGTGACGGTGGCTGGGGGCCTCGGGGCCCCCGTCTCCAGCTTGTGGCCTTCCTGGGTGATGTACCTGTGGGACCAGGCCCAGAGTTGAGGAGCTCAGGCACGGACATTCCGAAAAGAGCCCCTCCCAGTGGCAGGCTCCAGTTTCACCTGAATGCCAGGATTTCCAAAAAGCCCCAAAGAACCCAAGTGACCATGAGCGCAGAGCGCTCACTTAGGCCGGGGTGGGGGAGGGGCAAGGAGCCGGCAGGGGCGGGACCACAGGGAGTGTGCGCCAGCTGCCACGGCCCCGTGCAGAGGGGACTGCGTCCCTGGAGGGGAGCTGGCGACCCCGACCCCCCCGGGGAACAACACACGAGATGCAAACGCAGGCCAGTTCTCCGAGTAACCCTTGCCCCGTGTAAATGGGGAGCGGGGCCTCTGACAGAGAACGGAGAAAAGGGGAGCCGCTCCCGTGGGGCGGGGTTCACAGAAAGTGCTTGATCCGTGTGCCCCGGTGTGAAGGGCAGGATGGCGAAGAAGGACGCGTTTCTCTCTCAGCCTCAGTTACGTGAGCGGAAACAGAGGCGGTGACTCCCTGATACCCAGGCATCCAGTGCACCGCCCTGAACAACGCTCACGCTGCGCAGGGACGCGGAGCGGCCAAGAATCCAAAACCGCCCAACAGAAACCACAAAGGCCAGGAGACAGGGTGGCGGCACAGGGCGTGAAGGCACGCTCGCTTCCCCCAGCCCCAAGCCTGGGTCTCCACCGCACCCACTCACTCCTGCAGGATCTTGCTGTCGGTGGTCTGGGGGTAGCCGAAGTCCATGAGCTCATCCAGCAGCTCGTAGATGATGACAAAGTTGTCGCGGATGCTCTCCTCCTCCAACTCCTTGAAGTACTCTGAAAACACCTGGGTGGGGGCGGCGGGGGGCTGAGACGCGGGAGGGGGACCGCCCGCACAAACCCACTTGTCCTTCATGCCCCGGGGCCCAGAACCAACAGCCCTCTTGCCCACAAGCTGCATCTACCCACGTTCCAGGCTTGACGACATGCCACAGACACGACCTCAGACTCAGGGGCCGCGGCAGGACAGCGACGGCTGCCCGTGAGGCAAGTCGCGGGCTGCAGGCAGTGCGGGCGTCCTCCGGGGGCCTGGTCAGAAGCCCTGCATCTCCACTCCCGAGGGTCCCTCTCTCCTCTCCTCCCTGACAGTCACCCCCAGTCTGGCTAGGGCCCCATCTGAGCTTCTCTTCAATCCCTGCTGTGAACGGTCACCCTTTGCCTCTGAGCTACAAGTGACTCAGGTGAGGGGCGAGAGCCGCTGGAGACAGAACCAGTGGCTCTTCCGGACTCTTCCGAGCCCCCTGGGCCACGGACACATGTCCCCCAGTTCAACAGAAAATTAAGTCGACCGAACAAGGGAAGGGAGAAAAGTTTCGTTAGCACCCGCACCGAAGGAAAGTCACGGAGGCAGACAGGAAATGCCAGACACGGCAGGAAGGAGAACGTTCTTCCCACCCTCTCGGACCTGCCGGTGCCCCTCTTTACTCCTGCGACAGGGCCACCGCCCTGGCACGAAAGCCTACTCCTCAGCCTGCACTCAGGGCTTCCCAGGGGGACACATACTCTCCCGTCCCCGTGTCTCCACGGCCCAGACCAGTGCCCCCCCCCCCCGTGTTCAGCACCAGTGACTCCTGAGCTAGCTGCACGTGGTTACCACCTGAGGGCTCACCGCAGGCCTCCCGGGTCCGATTCTCCACCTCCCTCAACCCCACGGCTCCTGCCCCAGCCCAGCCCCTCCATTTCTGCTCTGGAAGCCTGCAGCAACCTCCTCGCTGGCCTCCTTGTTGCCTTCAAGTTTTCCTCCACTTAGCAGCCACGGAGCCGATCTCAACTCCAATCAGGTCTCATCAGTCCCCTGCTTAAGGTCGCCCGCCATCTCTCGTCAGGAACCAAATCAAAACTCCTCACTAAGTCCTGTTTGCCCCCAACCCTGCAGCCCAGCCCCACCCACCCCTTGCTGATCGCAGCCCCCCACGGGCCCCAGGCACACTGGCCAGCCCGATGCTCCCCGACCGACCGGACCACATGCATTGTGGCCCCAGGGCCTCTGCCTGTGCTGCTCTCGCGCCTCCCCACCTCTGCGCAGAACTGGCTGCTCTGCCCTCCTCCCGGCTAGCCTACCTCCCTAAACTCGGCCTCTCAGCGGGCCACCCTCCACCCTCCCACAGCCAGCTGTGGGGCGTACCTGTCCCTCCTGAGGTCCGGGCGCACCGACCTGCCCCGAGCTCCACCTCCTGCTCACTTTCCTCCCCTCGTCAGGGCAGAGGGACACTAAGGCCATAAAGTCCCACACACAGGGCAGCTGGAGCTCCCCTTCCCATTCCCTGGGGCTCCAGCCCCGGAACTCCCCAGGAGTGCTCCAGCCCTCGAGCACACAGCAAAGCCAGGGCGACTGACACCCCTCCTCGGGTCAACTCACCTGCACCACCTTATAAAGGAAGGAGAACACCAGCGACACACATGCGTTCTTCTTGGAGGTAGCAACCACTGCATGGCGGCCACGGTTAAGGAGAGTTCAGAGGCCCAGACTGCTGCCTCACAGACCCCGACTCAGCCCGCGTCTCGGAAGGACCCCCACCCCCACCCCCGGCTCAGAACCTCCCTCCACCCCACCCCCGGCCATTCACCAGGCCTTGGTCGGAGCCAGGCCCGGGACAGGCAGTCGCCAGACATGGTCCCAAACCCCAGGAAGCGCTCGATGACAGAGAGGCAGCAGGGGGCACTGAGAGCCCACCCCAGCTGCTGGGGCGGGGTGGGGGCTGCCCTGAGGAGGTGATATCTGCGCTGAGAGCTCTAGCCCAGGGTGGGGAGGCAGCGTGCGGCTCATTCTGGGAGCAGAAGGCAGGACTGCGATGATTGGTCCTTCCCCAGAAGCCAACGGCTTGTGTGACCCCCAGCAGGCTCCAGAGGAGGCAGCCAGGGCCGACGCTGGGTCTGGCCCTTCCTGCAAGCCTTGGCCCCTAAAGCAAACCTTTTTAATGGAGCCCCATTTTCTCACTTGCTTGATGGGCGCCCGGCAGCAGAGTCGCTGAGGCAATGTGTGCGAAGTACGTGGCACAGACTCCCCTCTGACGTCATCACTGAACACTCCTTGCTCTTTCCCTCAAGGGCCTCGAGCCCCCTGGGGAGGCCGGTTCCTCCCCCGCAGGCACGCGGGCTGTGCCCTGGCCGTGGCCGTTCATGACAGGCCTGGGCCGCCCGGCCCCAGGGCTGAGATGGGAGCTGCAGGTGACAGGGACAGCAGGAGCCACGTCCACCTCACTTCCTGCCTGGAGCCGGGACCCAGGTATCAGGTGCTGGGCCTCCAGCCCAGGTCGCATGCCTTCGGGTGCTAAGGAGGACCAGTGGGCACCGCAAGGCTGGGCCGGCCGGAGACCGTCACCAGACAGCAGAACTAGCGACAGGCCGGGGAGGCCGGGGGCGCCGGGCAGCGGCACCTGGAGGGGTGAGCCACTGCTGTCTCCTCCCCGCTGCCCACACGTGGAGCCAGGGCCCAACCGGAAACTGGTCTGACGGCTCCCGCTGGGCTCACACCACCCCCCCCCCCCGGACACCCCTCCCCCCTGCACCCCCCCCCCCCCCCCCCCCCCCGACCTGGGCGCCTTCACAGTAGTCCAGCTTCCGGGTTCCAAGCCACCTGCGGTACTCTCTCTGAGCACTCTGCGAGCAGCCCCCCGGGCCCTCCAGAGAGGTGAGGGAGAAACAGAGGCGGGGCAGGAGCTGGACCTCAGGGACCCAGACAGTCCGACCGGGCCTTTCTGGCCCCCTCCCCCTCCCCACATCCACTCCGGCTTCCCTGCAGCCTGGCCTCTGCTCAGCAGCCAGAAACCTTCAGAAAATGCAAATCTGATTTTGTGTCACCACCCCCCGCCTAAAACCCCCGGAAGGCTTCTCATCACATCTACGGTGACGTCCCTCGAGACCCCGCAGCGTTGCTGACCACTTGGGCCTGCTCCCACCACATACCCCTTCCCGGTGTTCTCGCCACCCCTCCTGCAGCTTCCAGAATGAGCTTGTTCCTTCTGCAGAGCCTCTGCCCAGGTCTATCGCTCCTGGCGTCTGCCCACTGCTCTGGATGGTGGACACCTGGCCTTCCTGCAGGGCTCCTCTGGATGTCACCTCCTCAGGGAAGCCTCCCTGGGTTCCCAGACTAGATGAGGTCCCCTGCCACACCCTCTCCTCGCCCAGCTCCCGTCACACTTGCCACCGTGTTCTCCGCTCATCTCTTCAGGCCGCAGGGAGCTCCGGGAGGGTGTGCCCGATGGCCCTTGCTGCGCCCGAGCCAGCCCCGGGCCAGGCTAGGCCAGGTGCCGGCCACTCTCGGTTGCCTGCGGGCCCACACACGCGCACACGCACACACCCACACAGGAGGCCCCCGGGGGGCTCCCCCGCAAAGGGATACGATACAGATTGTTGTGCTTGATCCACATGAAGCGGACTCCCCCGTGGGCCAGGATGGGCGACAGCATCCCTTCCTCCTCCTTCTCCATCAGGATGGGCATGAAGTGCTCCACCTCGGACATGTCCACGTCGCCACGGTAGTTCCGGCAGATGAGCACCTAGGCGGGGGTGGGAGGTGAGGCTGCTTCCATCTGGAGGCCCACAGCCAGATGCGTGCGGTGGGGCGTGAGACGCGCCAACCTCCCTTGCCGCAAGGACCCCACTCACACCCCTGGCCATCAGAGACTCCAGGCCGCGCTGACCTCTATCCCCCAGGGAATCCCTCAAGGAGCGCATTTCCCAGAGTGAACTCCACAGGGGCCAACTCGCGGGGGAAAGCAATACGAGGTCGCAGTCCAGAACTCAGTCAACTGGGAGATGCCAGGTGAAAACAACATCCTGTAGGTTCTCACTGCAGACCTTCTCAGGGCCTTTCCTACGCTAATGCACTCTGCTCTTCTGCCTGTGTCAGGGTACCCAATCAGGGGACACTGCTGAGTGTTCACATCCACTAAAAGCCACCTGTGGCCAAGACTCGCACACAAACGTTCGCTGCGGCTTTATTTTAAATAGACCCAGAGACTGGGGGCGCCTGGGTGGCTCGGTCAGTTGAGTGTCCAGCTCTTGATTTTGGCTCAAGTCATAATCTCATGGTTAGTGAGTTCGAGCCTCTCGTTGGCCTCTGTGCTGACAACGCTGAGCCTGCTTGGGATCTTTTCCATCTCCCTCTCTCTCTGCCCCTTCCCAGCTCATGCACACGCACGCTCTCTCTCTCTCCAAATAAATAAACTTTATAAATAGATAAACAGATCGATCGACGGATCCAGACTAGAGTGAGCACCAATGTCCTTCAACAGGCGACCAGAAACAAGAAGTGTGTCCATCTGGAACGCAACTCAGCCATGAGAAGGAAAGACCACTGACTCGAGCCACAGCAGGTGAGCCACCAGACAACAGACAGCATGTCCCATATCCTGTCCCACATAAAACCCACTTACATAAAACCCTCACCAATGGTGACAGAAAACCGGTGGCTTTCTGGGAACGGGCTGGACACAAGGGGCGTGAGGAAGCTTTAGGGGGTGACAGGGTGTGTGCTTCTGGCTTCCTGGGTATATACAATGACCGAACGCACCACGCTGTGCGCTGGAATAAACGCAGCTGGGTACACGTCCATCACGCCTCCCTGAAGGAACAAGGAGGCAGCCTGAAGCTCCGCCAGGCTGAGCAAGGCTCCATCTGGAGACGCCGCCTACAGCTGACGCCGCTCTCGTGAGCTCATGTGGGCAGCAGCTGCAGGGCCCAGCTACGTGCGGAGGTCGGCCTTGCTGAGCTGACCAAGCTGGGAGCCGCCTGCGTCACAACCTGGGCTTTTGTAAAATCCGTGGTCTTCATTGTTTCAAGCCAGGAGAGAGGGAGAGAATCAAAACGAGAACCTCTTTCCTGGCTTCTCTTTCGTGGTCCGTGCCCTCTTCCTGCTGAGGTTCACAAGGCCGCTTAGGGCCACTCAGGCACCTAGTGGGAGAGCCAGGCCCGGACTGAGGGACTCCCATGTCCCCTCTCCTGTGCTCCTTGCCCAGAATCTATACTGACCGGCCACGAGGTGGGGCCACTATTTTTACAGAGATGCACAGTGATGCCTAGAACTCTGGCACCAGCCGCCTGAGGTCACAGCCAGCAAAGCTGAGTCCAGATCCTAACCAGTTCTCACCCCCCGCACGGCCCCTTCTGCTCCCTAACACTGCTTTCCTGGGCTTCCCAAGGCCCCACCTTCCTTCTCAGGTATATGACTTTGGGGACTGCCGCTGGCAGGGAGCCTCAAGGCCCCTAGTGCTCCAAGGAAAGAGGAAGCATCTGTTTTGCTTGCCTTCATGTCCAGGGCTCCAGAGAGGTCCACTCACCCACCCGGCACACACCGCGGGCCCCTCTGCCGCACACCATGCTGGGCCCGGGGACCAGAGGTGACCAAAACAAACAGGGTCTCTGAACTGGGACGCCAACTTAGGAGAAGCTGAGAGCCTCCCGAGGGTGTGACCTTCACACTGAGGCCTGAAGGGACAGGTGCTACACAGGCAGAGGGACGGCGGTGGCTGAAGCCGCGGGACAGAACAGGGGTGCAGTCCAGGGGGAGACCTTGGAGCACTGGTCGGGGGGGCGTGAGGACGGTCTTGGAGCCTGGGCCGCAGGCCCCAGGTGAGAGAGCAGAGGACAGGTTGAAGGGAGACAGGCAATGCTGAGGTGACAAACCTCTATCCCCACGGCTGCTCTGTCCATCTCACCCCTCTGCCCCCGCCCCAGCTCACTCCATTCCGGCCACCCTGGTCCCCCAGCTGCTCTCTGAGCCGTCCACATCTACTCCTGCCTCGAGGCCTTTGCACTTGCAGTTCTCTCTGTCCAGGATGCCTGGGCCTCTTCTAATTTCTCAAGCCTCACCAAAGATGGCACCTCCTCCAAGAAGTCTTCCCTGCTTGCCCTGCCTGAAAGGTCATAACCTGTCCACTTTTCCTTCACTGCCCACTACACTGCTGTACTCTAACCCCTATCCTCGTTTATGGTCTGTCCCTTCCACCAGAGTCTAACACTCCCTGAGAACAGTGACCACTTCCATCTCATTCACGGCTGTGTCCCAGAGCCCACAACAGAGCCTGACCCCAGTGGGTGCTCAGGAAATGTCCGTGGAGTGAACACGAGGGTGAGGAGAGGACGGAGGCCAGGATAACGCCCAGGTCTCCAATGAGGACAGTCGCATGGATGGCGGTGTCGCTCAATGAGGTGGGAGAGAGCAGGTCTGGGGAGAGAGTTCAGGGCAAAGGCCAGGTTTGTGGCAGCTGTAGGACCTCCGAGATGTCCCAGAGAACAATGCATCTCTAGAGCAGTCCTCTGGGATGCGGCACACATCGAGTCACTGGCACACTGGCGAGAATCAGAGCAGACCCGAAGAGAGGGCAGTGTCAGGGGGCCGCCCAGGCCCGAGGAGGAGGGGCCGACATCCAAGGGGAGGGGCCAGGAGATTCGACAGAAATGGGCAAAACGAGAGAGAGTGGCAACTCAGAGGCCAATGGACGCCCGCTGAGGAATGTGGTTGTGATGTCAGAAACTGCAGAGAAACAAGAAAGATAAGGGCCAAGAAGCGTCCACGGACGGCCTTCTAGCAGCCAAATGTGGCCATGCTGGTTTCCTTGCGCTCAGAGGTTCCGGGCGGCTGGCAGACAGACGTGTTGTCGTGAATTTCCTAATGTGCCTTACCTTACTTTTTGCTAAAAACGGTCCGCACAAAAGGTCCTTTCAAGACCTGAGGTCCAAGGGCATGGAGTAACAAACGGCACAATGGCTGCTGAGAGTGGGAGGCAAGCCCGCGGCTGCCCTGGGAGCTTCCCAAAAGGCAGGTCTGATCACGCTCCTCCGAGGCTTCAATCTCCTCCAGTGGCTCCTCCTCCCTGGGATCAGAGCAGTCCCCTCTGCTCCTCACGCCCATCTGGACATCCTCGACCACCCACGGCCACACCGGTGCCATCCTCCAGGCTCCAGCATTCCCCAAGGCTGCCGGCCCGCCAGCCCCAGCAGGCTGCCCCCGACTCTTCAGGCCTACTGCGGTGACTCCTTGTCCAGCTGTCACCTGGTCCTATGGCACCTCCCTCCTCCAGGTGGCCTTCTGTAACGACTTCTGCAGCCAAAATCGAGGTTGGCAACCATATTACCTGGGGCCTTGTCCATGCCCTTGCAGCTACCTAGATCTGACCACCTGGACCCATCAGCTTCCACGTGTCTTCCCACCTCAAGGCCCTCGATGGGGTTAACCAGGACCATGGGCCACGGGGGTGCTGAGCCTGTCTTAAGTGTCTGCTCAGAGAGCCCGCACAACAACACCATAAAAGCTTCGGGTGAGCAATGATGGAAACAAGGCGCAGAGAGAAGTTACTTTGCCTGGGGTTACACAGCTGAGCAGCAGAGGTGGGTTTTGAACTCAGCCCTAACTCCACAGTCACGGTGAGATAGGCAGCACTGGGCTTGGTGGCATGCTAGATGCTCGGGAAATGTTTGCTGAATGAGTGATCTGAGATAAGGCAGCCTCTGGGAACCCTGGGGACCCAGTGGCCAGGACGGGAGCAAGAACACGTGCCACAAGGGCTCTGGGAACGCTGCACCCACCCAGCCCCTGGTGTGCCCTGTGACTGATCCCTTGCCTGAGGCCTGAGGAAGGGAGCCCAGCACCGGGCCTCACTAGCTGTTGACTTTGGGTGGCATCCAGGGCAGGCAACCCACTCAAGGGACTCCTGGAAAGTTCTAGAGCCTGGGACTCTGGGAGGGGAGCAGGAAGGGATAGCCACTTCACCTCTTCACTCCCCACGGCTTCTGAGCTAACTCTTGCCTGCCCCACCAAGGCCCGACACCCACCACCCCCCCCCTCTCTCTCGGTGATCCACGCGGGGCTTGGTTAACATTGTACTGTTCCTGTAACTCCCAGATACAAGAGGCCAATACTCACTTGCCTTCCAGACTGGACGGACCGGGGGAAAAAGCAGCAGCCCACTGTGAAAGGCTTGGAGATCCCTCCTCTAAGAGGTTTTCCCAGATTCCCCGGGGAATGGCACTTGGGTCCTAATTAAATTGCCCACCTCTTCCTTCAGGTCTCAGCCAGATTTGTCCCTCCTTCCCAGAAGCCCTCCCTGACCCCCAGCCACTGCTTCATCACTGCACCCAACATTGATTTGTACTTTGTGAGATCAGTGTCCCTTTCTCCCACCAGACTGTGAGCTCCAGAAGGACAAGGACAACTCTGATTTTGCTCACCAAAAGCAGCCCAAGCCTAAGAACCCTGTATGGCACTTGGCAGGTGCTCCCCAAATACCAGCCGACTCCTAGACCTGCCACTCTGTAACTGGTGTGACCTTGGGCAAGTTGCACACCTGTGTGCCTCAGTTTCTCCCTCTGTAAAATGGCCCTCCCATCACCCACTTCACTCAACTCTCGTAACTCGGAGTCACACTGAACGTTAAGAAATTTTGTACAGGGACTGGCAAAGAAAAGTCACAGGATAAACAGGGGGCAGGGCTGGCCCGAGGGCACACTGTCCCCTACACGCCTCACCACCTTGGGCCAAGGGTCGCACGGCACCTGAGAGCCAGTCCTGGCTTCGAAGCCTGATGCGGGCCGCTCTCCCCACCGCCTCGGGTTCCCGGATGCCCCCACGGAAGCTTGAGAACCCGGCCCATGGTGTGTGTGTGTGGGGGGGGGGGGGGGGGTCAGTACAGCAGCTGCGTTACCTAGCAACAGGGCGGGGCTCGTGGATCGAAGCCCCCGCCTGGTACCCTAGCAACAGGGTGGGGGCCTCAGGTGAGGTCTATAGACCTCCCTGCCTAAGACTAGGGTGGGTCCCATTGGCCGGTTACCAAGCAACAGGATGGGTCTCACCCCCCCACCCAGGGGCGAGGCCCCGCCGGTTGCCTGGCAACGGGGAGGGTGCGGAGCCATCTGTACCTTGCCCTTTAGGTCCAGCACGTAGACGGCGCTGGCGGACATGACGGCTGCGGGAAGCCTCGGCTACTGCCGAGGGCGGCGGCGACGGCGGGGACTGCCGGGCGTTGAGCAAGGCCGGGCGTGCCCCACGACAGTTCGCCTCCACTTCCGTCCCGGGAAGCCGCGCGCGAACCGTTATGTCCGGTCGGGGAGGGGCTGCCAGGAAGGCGCAGGCGCGAGGCGGGTACGCGCAGGCGCAGTACGTCCGATATGCCCTTACTTCCCGCTCCGGCCTCAGGCATCCCGGAAGTAAGGCCCAGAGGGGCGGGCCTGGGCGGCGCCAGGCGGGGCTGATTGAAGCGAGGCCCTTTCTGGCTGCCAGGCTGGGAGACAAGCCAGGGCAGCTGGAAACCCCGCCCCGCCTTCGTGGACCAAGTTAGGTGACATACCGTTGGTGGAACCCCACCTGGGGCCCAGCCCCATGAAACTCCTAGCCTGGTGGGGGAGTCTAGGAAACAAATACAGTTACCAACTGTAATATGCTTTATAGGGGGAGGGTAAGGTGGTTGTTACCTGGAAAAGAGGTCAAACAAACTCTGAATGGCAATCAAGTCTTACCAAGGGTCACGACCTATCACCTGTCAGTGTCAACACTCATCAGAGCTTGTTTATTGCCTGGAATGATCTGAAAACCACGCCCCACCGAACCTAGGCAAAAAGCACATATTTCATTTCTGTAGTTAGTGACTGCAGTGGGTGATGCAAACTGTGACCCCTGATTAATCAATTGAGTATCTCATCACTTTTATGAACACTCAGGCTGTGGCAAAATGCCTGCATTTTGTCCTACGGAACCATCCATCACTTGCTCTGGGAATCCCAACCCTGCAGTATCAGAACCATTTACTCAGGCTGCCTGCCTGATTTTTAATCTTCCCTCCTATCTCCTTTGGGGTTTTGAAAGATGGCTTTTGCCAGTATATCCTCTTAGGATGAAGTGCAAGAAAATCCAGAGGAGAAAACTGGAATATTTAATGACTACTAAGTAAATCCTGGGCTGGAAGCATTCTTGTACAAAATGGCCAGGAGACGGTTTTTGACAATTGTCTTGTAAAACACCCTAGCCTCATACTGCACCCAAAAAGAAACACAAAAAGAAAAATCACCCAGGAGAGGTGACCCCTCTTATCATGGAGCATTTCCTTTCAGGCTTGCTCTAGGCATTTTGTTTAGATGTTTAAAATCAGTACTGTGGGGGACTGGGAGGAACAGACTGGACAAAAGCCTTCTGAAAAAACAAACTCTCAGGTACGAAGAGTACCATCACGGTAAACACACCCTACACCTAAGTTACGCGTAACCTCTTTTTTCCATACGTGGGGGAATTCAGGTCATATCTGAATTTCATCCTTGGTATTTACATTTAATGTGTAAGCCAGATTTGACCTCTGCACCATCTCAAAAAAGATCATACCCATTGTGGTAGGTCAGGGTTTCTCAGACTTTCCTGCCCATTAGGATCGTCTGAGGAGCTCTGAAAATTCTCAGTGACTGAACCACCCCAGCCAGCATCAGTGGTTCTTAATGCTCCAGGAGAGCCTAACATCCAGAAGAGCTTGAGAAACTGTGCTAGACTAGCAGTGATGGCCCCCAATAAACCACATCTCCTGGTGTCCATGCCCAGAGTTCTCTCCCAGATTGGGTTTGGCAATGTGACTTGTGTTGGCCAAAGGAATAAACAACACAGAGAAAGGTTCTGGAGAATGAGATGCCACCTTGGACTTTCTGGCCCCAGGCAAGTCAACGTAGCTACACAAGTGAACCACACCACATGGCACAGAACTGTCCAAACGAGCAGTCAATCCACAGAAGAGAAATCCTGCCGTTTGAGGTCATTCAGCTTTAGACTGGGTAGGCAGGGAGGTGGAATATCTATATTCCACGTGCTTTATCACAGCACATCATGCTCACAAACCCCAGCTGCTGGCTCAGGGATGGAAAAGGCCTCAAAGTGCCTTTCCGCGAGGCAATGGGGGAACCTACCCAAAAGAGCCACTGCTAACGAGAGAGTATATTACCTCTTGGGGGGGTGGGGGGCTGTATACCACAGGTGAAAAAACAGGTTATCTACTTTTTTCCAAAGCGAGGGTGAATGGTCATTTTGCAGCATGCACATTCTTTATGTGCAATAAATCCCAAAAGCAGCATTTCTAGTGATAGTCAAACCGCTTATAATTAAGACACTCAGACTTCTATTTAATAACTATTTTTTGCTTTATTCTCTTCACCATGTGACAGCCCCAAACCCAACACGATTTTGTTATCCTGTCACTACCTATGTCAACAGAGACTTCCTCCCAATAGTATATGCAGTTTGATCTTCATCAGGTAGGAACACGTAGGTCCTCAAAAGAGATCACGGCTCTCCAGCACCAGGACCTGGGTCCTCCCCTTTGACTGTATTGTACTGTCTGTGCCAGGGCTCTGCCCAGGTCCTGCCACCCCTGAGATGTCCTTAGGCCAGAAATGCCAAGCAGGCTATAAGTTATATGCCACTCTGAATAAACACAGGGGCTGCTTAGAGCCTAGGGTTGAGGGCAGTGAGGCAGGCAGTGTCCGGGTTCCATTACAAAGAATGCTGTGTTTGATTAGTGATGTCTGCCAGGGCCACACCCTCTAAACTCGTCTGGAATGGGGGCACTAGGGGCAGAGGCTGTAAGTCCGCCAGGAGCTCAGACGGGGACAAAGCATACATTTCATCCTTGCCTTTGGCAATGGTTCTATTTCCAGGCTGTGTGGTCTTACACACCAGGGGGCTGAGGAGGCATCTGAAGGCCAACAAAGTACAAATGGCTTCCCTAGGCTCTGGAAGAAACAGTGCAAGCCCCAAGCAGGAGGAAGCTCAGAAGGAGAGCTCACGTAGGGCCCCACGGGGTCTGTAAGCTGCCGGCTGTGTTAGCATTACCTCCTGATCCCCTGGAGTCCGTTTCATCCAAGAAAAGATGGCTGGCTGACTGTCAGAGTTAGATGCAGTTTGGGGGCAAAGACCCTTTTCTGTGACACACGGAAATAGCCTCAATCTCTGGATAAACTTTTAAAAATCTGTAGTCCGAACTAAAAAAATTTGATCTTCTACTGAGAAACCAAAATAGAGTAAAAGGACAGTCTTACTTTAATCGAGTTCCAGAAAGAGGACATACTGCTTTGGAAAGCACTTGTCTCAGCAGAAGACACAAGGGTGTGTGTAAAAGAATGTTCTTAGAAAACACCAAAGGCACCAAACAGAGCCCCGATTCCACCTTCCATTTCCCCTTGGTGCCACTCCATACCCTGGGTGGGGAGGCTACTTGGTCCAGCTGACTTTGGGAATGTCATAGTGCTCCGTGAGGGTGTCCAGGTGTCTGTTGAAATCCTGGGAAAGCCGAGGAGAAAACCCACATCAGCAGAGTCTCGGGCAGGGCACCAGGGTTGCGAGACACTGCCCACTCCCGCTTTTCCACATCCTGCCTCTCCTTGCTGAGCCCCTCCCCTCAAAGCCACCCGGCCCTGAACCCTGGGCTCATCCTTACATGACCCGGGGAGGCTTCGCTTCTGTTGGGCACCCCCCCCCCCCCCCCCCCCCCCCCCCGCCCAACACTCCAATGGCTCCCTCTGCCAGGCTCCTAACCTCTGGGCCCAGCCAGGACCCCACAGAGCCTGGGGTCTTTCCTCCTGGGCACGTGACTTACCTCCACTCTCTGCTTGTGGGTTTTGGATGCTTTCTTCAGGATCCTTTCCATTTGCTGGAGAGAGGAGAGACACGGAGGTTGAGTTCACACACTTGACACAGCCCAGGCCTGAGTGGGGCGGAAGACAGAAGCCCCCGCCAGCTTGGCTCTGGAATGGCTGGAGGTCTCGGGCGTACATCTCGCCCCTCCCTCACCTCTCCTCAGGCTGGCCCAACAGGGATGCCCGGCCACAGCATATCCCACCAGGAACCCAGGTCAGCTGCCCTTCGGTCAGTGTCAAGCAATGTACTAGCACTGACTCGAGTCGACTCCGCTGGGAGCTGTAGGTGTGCTTCCTGAAGCCCTGGGCAAGGGCAGTCACTGGCAGGCATTCCCATTTGGCAGGAAAAGAAAGTCTCAGATGGGGTTTGAAGAAGGACGAAAAATGAGAAGCGTAGGGGCACCTGGGGGGCTCAGTCGGTTGAGCGTCCGACTCTCGATTCTGGCTCAGGTCATGATCTCACAGCTCATGAGAGGGAGCCTCATGTGGAGTTCCGAGCTGTCACTCGGAGCCGGCTTGAGATTCTCTCTCCCTCTGTCTCTCTGCCCCTCCCCTGCTTGCGCGTGCACACCCTCTCTCTCAAAAATAAAAAAAAATAAACTTAAAAAAAGAAAAATGGGGAAGATAAAGAGCCCAACACGTAACAGGAGCTCAAGGGAACAGATGCTGGTGACACAGTGCCAGGGGGGCTACAAGATCCAGAGCACCTTGATAATCATGACTGCAGAATACGTATCGTGCCCCACCCCCCCTTCCTAATCCCCGATGCTACCTAGGAAGAGTCTAGAGCATGGGATGCACAGCCAGACACACCCGGGGCCGCACCTGGCTCTACACGTACTGACCGGGTGACTGTGGCAGACTCTGGTAGTCCCCCTGTGAACCGTGCTGCCTGGTCGTGGTGCCCTAGTGCAGTTCTCCGTCACCATGACTCTGGGCTGGCCCTGTGACTCAGTTTACTTAACAGAACGCAGTGCCAGTGCTGGGCCAAAGCTGTAAGAGTCAGCCGCCTTTGCTTTGCGTTCTTGGAAGTCAACCACCACACAGGAAGTCTGATGACCTTACTGGAAAGAAAGGACCCGGAAGATGAGACGACACGCGCGGAGGGAGGAGCAAGGAGGCGCCAGACACGTGATGGTGAGGCTAGCTATCTTGGCTGTTCCGGTCCCGCTGGGCCTCCAGCCCCAGCCGAGCCGAGTCAGCCCACAGGAGATGATCCCCGTCACCCACCACCTAGCTGCCCCTCCCTTTCCTTCCCTGCCTCTTCTTACCGTGTGAGCCCACGTGAGGGCTGTGCCTCCTCACGAGAGGCCGCACTGACGTGGGCAGCTGACATCAGTGCCAGGCACTCGGCGGAGCGCCTCTCCCCACTCCCTCTCCCCACTCCATGCACCAAGTTCACAGGGTGCCTTGTGGGCTGTCACCACCCCCACTTCCAGAGAAAAGGGGGAGCAGCATGCACAATGGGTGATGGGGCTGGAGATGCCAAGCCCTACCCCTCCTTCAGGCCGGGACTTCCAAGAGCTGTCCAGCCTTCATGCCCGCTGTGCTTCAAGGGACACTCGCCCACAAGGGATTCCGCGTTTCCCCCCTCCACCTGCCTCCGCCCACACCTTCTCCCTTCTCTCCCCTGGTTCAAACCAGATCCACAGCAGCACTTCCGGTTTTCAACACCAGCACCAAAAACGTCCCCTTGACCTTCCACCACCTTCCAGCTATGTGCTTGTTTCTCTGGTCCTCTTGCTAGATCTTCCAAGAGTTATTTCTGCATCTTGTCTCCACCTCTGCCTTTCCCTACCCTCCCTTGGATCCCCTCTCGTCAGCCTCTCTTCCTCCACATTCCAAATGCCACCAACTCCGGGCTCTCGGTAGTCACCCTACAAGACCTCTTGGCAGCAAATGACACTGTTGATCACTTTCTCCACTGAGCTCCTAAGGACACCCTCTCCCGGTTTTCCTCCTTCTCGTGAGGGATCCTTTACAACTTCAGATTCTAGACCTCTTCTCTGTCACTGTCTCTCCTCGGAGGATCTCATCCAGTCAGAGGGTCTCCTCACAGCAATTCCAGAACGTTCAGGGGAGGCCCAGACCTCTCCTCCAAACTGCAGATTCAGGTATCACACTGTCCACGAGAATTCTCCATTTGAATTTCTAACAGGCCCTCAAACATAACCTCTCTAAAACCAAGGTCTGGTTGCCCCGCTTTAGAAAGCTGCTTTCGGGGCGCCTGGGTGGCTCAGTCGGTTGAGCGTCGGACTTCGGCTCAGGTCATGATCTCACCGCTTGTGAATTCAAGTCCCGCGTCGCACTCTGTGCCGACAGCTCGGAGCCTGGAGCCTGCTTCGGATTCTGTGTCTCCCTCTCTCTCTGCCCCTAACCCACTTGCATTCTGTCTCTGTCTCTCTCAGAAATAAACAAACATTAAAAAAAATTTAAAAAAAAAAAAAAAAAGAAAAGGAAGAAAGAAAGCTGCTTTAGAGCCTGCTGTCCTTCTTACTGCGGTAAATAGCACTTTCACTTACCCAGCAACTCCTACCAAAAATCGTGGTCATCCCTCATTCTTTCCCAGCCCACACCCAGTCCATCAACTAATCCTGCTGTTCTCGCTCCAAAATCCATTCCAAACCTTATAACTTCTATGGCTTCCAGTACTACTGTCCAACTCTGGGGCGTGCATACATATATATACATAGCCTGATGGTTATATATACACACACACACATATATATATATATATATGTGTGTGTGTGTATATACATGTATATGTATATATATGTATATATATGTATATATACGTATATATATAGCCTGATGGTTACCCCTCTCCCAAGAGGAGTAACACCCCAGCCTAACCTGTGACTATAACCTCAGGGAAGGAAATTAAGTGCATTCGCTTGTTAAACCCTCACCACAAACCCGTTAGGTAAGGACTTCAGCCCCACTTTACAGATGAAGAAAATGAGGTGTGGGAGGTTAACCGACCTGCCCAGAGCTACACCACCACCAAGAAGCGGTAGAGACACAATGGAACCCAGGTTGGTCTTGCCAAAGCCAGTGTGTCTCACCATTTTTTTTTTTTTTTTTTTTTTTAATGACTCAATTAGGCCTGAGAGTAATGAGTTCACTCTTCCTGATGTTACTGGACCAAACACCCCAGACCAGGGTTAGGGTTTCTCAGCATGGACACTTGATATTTGGGGCCAGATCACTTTTTTTGTTGCAGGGGGTTCTATCTTGGTCACTGTAGGACACTGACCAGCATCCCTGGCCTCATCCCACTAGATGCCAGTAGCACTACCCCCACCCCTGCCAACATAGCAAGTTTTATCAAACGAAAAGGTCTTCGAACATTGCCAAATGTCGTAAGGGTGGAGGTGGGATACAAAATGGCACCCCATTGAGAACCACCAACCTAGACTGATTATTCCCTTCCCCCAGATACCAGGCTGAGCTTACCTATCCTCTGCTAACATCTCCTACCCCCTACCGTCCAAATTTACTGTGTTTAATATTAAGCTAAGTGATTTACTGCAGTGCCTAAGTGGCTCAGTGGGTTAAGCTTCTGGCTCTTGGTTTCAGCTCAAGTCACAATCTCACAATTCTTGAGTTTGGGCCTCGCATCAGGCTCTGTGCTGACAGTGCAGAGCCTGCTTGGAATTTTCGCTCTCTCGCCCTTTCTCTGCTCCTCCCCCTTCTCTCTCAAAATAAATAAACTTTTTTTTTTTAATGTTCATTTATTACTGAGAAACAGAGCGAGACAGAGCACGAGCAGGAGAGGGGCAGAGAGAGAGAAGGGGAGACACAGAACCGGAAGCAGGCTCCAGGCTCTGAGCTGTCAACACAGAGCCCGAGGTGGGGCTGGAACTCACAAACCGCGAGATCATGACCTGAGCTGAAGTCGGACGCTTAACCGACTGAGCCACCAGGCGCCCCTCAAAATAAATAAACGTTTAAAAAATATATAAAAGAATTAAAAAAAAAATAACCTGCCAAACAAAGTCATCAAAGTAACAGACTTCCTGGAAATTTAGAGCAGGAGGCATGACCATTTAATATCAACAGCTAACGTCAGCTGAACACTGACTTGGGACAAACCAAGTGCCAAACGCTTTACCTGCATGACTTCATTTAAAGTTCCCACACCTTTTAGGCGACAGCACTACCCTGACCCCTCCAGATAAGTGAACTGAGGCAGAGAGAAAATGAGTTATTAGCCCAGTGTCACTAGACAAATGAAAGGCTGCGCTGGAATCCAAATTCGGTCCCCAGCTCTGGCCTCCTTTCAACGCCAGCTCTAGCTTTCTCCTCTGCCATCCACTCTGGCCAGAGGTGCTTCCCGTCCTCGGAGCTCCCCCAGCGCGGACTCCTCCTCCTCCACGTAGCATCTTCTTCCCGGAACTAACGCCTCTCTGACCGCTCGCCACCCCTTCGAGCGTCCCGGGCTGACCCCAATTTCGAGTCGTCAGGCCCTGTCTCTGCATCCACCTCGGGAGACCCAAACCCGCTGCGCGGGGCATCCCCAGCTTCCCCATCCGCCTTACCCGCTTCTCTTGCATCTTCTCGAAGGCTGCCTGGGCCGGGGTTCGCTTGTCCAGGCCACGCCGCTTCTCCTCCTCGTTCTTTTTGCTCGTTCCCATTGCTTCCAGGAGTTTCGCTTTGTCTTTGTCCTTCTTTTTCTTTTTCCTGGGAGGGGAGAAGCGCGGGGGAGAGGAGGTAAGGGCGGATCGCGGGGCAAGAGCTCTGGAACTCTAGAAGACGGTTAAGGGGACAGAAGACAACCTTTCGCGGTACTCTTGGACACTCACCGCTTGGTGACGCCGAGCTCTGCGACGCCTTTCAGTTTCAGGGGCCCCTTTTGAACCTGCTCGTAGGCCGCCATGACACCGTCTGCGATTCCGTAGGTAAACTGCCACATTTCCTGTTTGAGAACGCTATTTCCTCCCGAACGCCCGCCTCACTTCGTCTTGATTGGCTGAGCTAGGAGGTGCGCGTGCGCTCTCGGCGTCTAGAGCTGGGCCACACTTTTCAGTTGTGGGTGGGGCCGGGAGGGTCTGGAGCGACCTCATCCTTTGCATCCGGTCTTCTGCCACACTTCCGGCTTTCAAGCCCAATTCCGGTTTTTCCGGCCTGGGGCCTCCTTGATCTGCGAAGCCGGTTTGACGGAACCCCGTTTCCTAAAATACACTGGTCTCTTGATTGTTTTGCGTGCACTTGGGGTTCTGTTCCCTTTTATTGCTGTATTTTGAAAGTGTAATAGATAACCTAGTTTTGTAAACCTAATCAGTACTTACAAGTTTTTAAGTTTTGGGGCGATGGTAGCATTCTGTGAAATACGTGTCAATGGCATTTGAAAAAAGAAAAAATTAAATGTAGTCTATTGGGGCTCCTGGCTCAGTCGGTGGAGCATGCGACTTTTTTTTTTTTTTAAGTTTATTTATTTATTTTGAGAGAGAGTGCACGTGTGAACATGACTGGGGGAGGGACACAGAGGAGAGAGAAAGAGAATCCCAAGCAGGCTCTGTGCTGATAGCGAGGTTTGATCCCACCAACCCCCAGATGGTGACCTGAGCCAAAATCAAGAGTCAGATGCTTCACTGACTGAGCCACCCAGGCGCCCCTAGTATGCAACTCTTAATCCTAGGGTGGTGACTTCAAGCCCCACTTTAGGCGTGGAGCCTACTTTAAAAATAAATAAATAAATAAAAACAAATAAAATGTATTCTATTGAGGTATCATTTATAATCAGTAAAATGCACTCATTTTAATTGTGCTCTTTGATGAATATCATCACATTTACACACCTATGTAATCACCTCCACAATCAAGATCTAGAACACTCCATTCCTACAAAGTCCTTTCTTCTCCTTCCCAGTTAATCCCCCCCCCCATCGTTCTCCCCAGGCAACTCCAAGTCGGTTTTCTCTCACTATAGATTAGATTTATATTTTATAAAAGCTTTATGTACATGGAATTCTACTGTATACATTCTTTTGAGCTAGAGTTCTTTCTTTTTTTAATTAAAAAAAATTTTTGACATTTATTTTTGAGACACAGAATCCTAGCGAGTGAGGGGAAGAAAGAGAGGGAGACTCAAAATCTGAATCATGACCTGAGCTGAAGTTGGACACCCAACCGACTCAGCCACCCAGGCGCCCCATGAGCTAGGGTCCTTTCAAGGAGCATAATGTGTTTGAGATTCTTCCTTTTGGTGGGTATAAAAGGTCCAGAACTTGATTTGGAAAGAACAGCCTCTTGTCTGCCTTAGCTGCGACCTACACACCTTTAAAAAACAAAACAAGGGGCGCCTGGGTGGCTCAGGGAAGCATCTGACTTCAGCTCAGGTCATCATCTCAGCCCACATTGTAACCACTTCAAGTTGTGCAACTCACTGGCATTAAATGCATTCACAATGTTGTGCATCTATTTATTTGTATTTGATTGCAAAAGCTATGCAAACGTTATTTGCAGAATATGTAATTGGAAAAGTACTGAGAAGCCCAGAGAAGACAGTAATCACTCCCATCCAGAAATAATGTCTGTTATTATTTTGATTTCTCTATTTCCAGTCTCTTATTATCTGGAATGTTAAAAATAAAATAGGATTTTATTCCGAAGTCGCTTTATCGCTGACCCCCCCATCAAACTGTTGTGACTGCTTTTGTATGTGGAGTTAAACACCGAGGGAAACAGAGAAGAAACTCCAAATGTCCCATAATCCTCTGCTGACATTAAACATATATATGCATGCCCATGTCCCATGTGAGAAAACCACACAGTACAGAAAAAGTTAAAAGAAGAAAGAAAGCAAAAAAGTAGAAACTTCTCTTCCCACCTCTTTCCAAAATGATTAACAATTGCATTTTTATATTTTTCAGCACAAAAGTGTGTATGCCCACATCTGTGCATCTGCACGATGTCTTTTTATTTCTGTCTTCGGTTTGTCATCTAGCAAAATGTCTTGAAGCTCTTTGCAAGGCTCCAGTCACCTCCACTCACCTTCGTCAAAGGCTGGGTGACCTGTGGCTGAGTGACGCCCCTCCCTAATCAAAGCCCATCTAACGTGCCCACAAATCTTAGCTCACTTTTGCAAGTGGCCTGAATCCGTAGCAGTGGAGTCACTGGGTTCAAGATTATGTAGATTTGTGCATTTTCATTTAGACTGCTACTGCCCAACTTGTGCCAAGGACTTTTGAGGGAGCATGGAGGAGGGAGAAGCAACCGTTCCCCACCCCCTCGCCTCCGCCCCCATCAGGCCAAAGGGGGGCACGGTGCCTGCCATTTCCAGTTCTGCCTGCAGGGGGCAGCAAGCGACTGCCCAATTCTCCAGCTGTAGGCATCTTCGGTGTTCAGGAATTGGATGAGGGCGTCCAGACGGGGTAAGCTTGCTGGTGGGGCCATCCTTGACCGGATGAGCTCCCCAGGGAAGAATAGGACAGACTCCGCTGGGGAGGTCTGTTCTGCCCCAGGCAACCTAGGAGCTTTGAAGTTCCTCTCTGGCACTTCCAAGGCTGTGTGCCCTGCAGGAAGTGGCTTGATCTCTTTAACTTTCGCTTTCCTCTTTTATAAACTGGGGCTGCTGCTGCGCGGCGGCGGCAGGGGCTGATAACCACAGCTAATACTTCACGTGGATTTACATGGATCATCTCATTTGCTTCCACGGCCACCCTGTTACACAAACCATCCTGATTTTACAGGTTGGGAAACTGAGGCACAAACTGTAATCCAACCTTGCTTTTGTCACCATAGCATGAGGTCATCCACTGTAAGATGTGTCACTATTTTATAAACTTCGACGACAGCACTTCTCAACCTTTTTTTTTTTTTTTTCATTATCATCCCCTAAAGAAAGTTTAGTTTAATTTAATGAGAGAAGTTAAATGCCAGTGAATATGTTTTTGTCGGGGAGGATTGAGCTTTGGAGGGCCACGAGCCATCGAAATATCTAAGGTTCTTTCATCCCTTCCCCACCCCTCTCCCGGAACCAATTTTCACCACCTTAGGAGAGATATTGCCCCCATTGATAATTTATGTTCTAAGGGGTAATTGTTCCAAATAAACTATGATACGGTGCTTTTGCTCACTTAAAAAAACTCTTATTTTGTATCCATTTAAAGAGTCTTGAGGGGTACCTGGGTGGCTCAGTCAGTTAAGTGTCCTACTTCAGCTCAGGTCATAATCTCGCGGCTCGTGGGCTCGAGCCCCGCATCAGGCTCTGTGCTGACAGCTTGGAGCCTGGAGGCTGCTTCGGATTCTGTGTCTCCCTCTGTCTCTGTCCCTCTCCCATTCTCTCTCTCTCAAAAATAAATACACATTAAAAAAAATAAAGAGTCTTGAGATTTAAATACATAGAGATTTTTATTTTATGCTACTCCTGTGTATATATACACAGGAAATACAATAAATCAGTTAAGGTTTTCTAAACATTTTCATGCACAGAGTATAACTCACTGAAATCATTGGAAAAATCAACTCTACGTTGGTAATGTCTGTGCTTTATCACCCAACATCCCCCTATGTGCCATCAAGGACCCTGGGAAGGAGCATTTCTTTAAAAGACTCTTTGTTTCCAAAGAACAGATTATGGAAAGGGAAAACAGTTATCGAGGATGGAAAAACATGGCAAACACCACCTTGCCCCAAAGGATCAAGGTCAACATTGTCGATAATGTCTTGTAGCTATCAAGTAACTCCAGGTCTGATGTGATGAAGAGGTGATGAGGACATCACCTCACCTCTGAGGTCTTTCCTGAACCCATAAATCCAGTCCATTCACGAGAAAATGCCAGACAAATCAAAATGAAGGGCATTCTACAAAGTACCTGACTGGTACTCTTTAGGACTATTAATGCCATTAAGGAAAAAAAAAAAAAAGACCAAAAACCTAAAACCAGATAAAACAAAACAGACTGAAGATCAGGAGCCTAAGGAGATATCATGACGACGTGTAACGTAGGATCCTGACACAGAAAAAAGAACATTATTGCAAGTATATATCCATGTTCATAGCAGCATTCTTCACAAACAGCCAACAGGTGGAAAGACCCCAAGTGTCCATCGACCGGATGAATGAATAAACAAAATGTGATCTATCCACACAATGGAATATTAGTTAGTCTTAAAAAGGAAAGAAAATCTGACACCTGCCACAATGGATGAACCCTGAAGACATCACGCCGAGTGAAAGAAGCCAGACACAAAAGGACACATAGTGTATGATTCCATTTACATGAGGTTTCTAGAACAGGCAAATTCTCAGAAACAGGAAGTAAGTTGGTGGGTTCCAGGGACTGGGGGGAGGGGAGAATGGGGACTTGTTTAACGGGGACAGGCTTTCAGTTCTACAACACGAAAAGTGTTGTGGAGACAGAGGGTAGTGACGGCTGCATAACAATGTGAATGTATTTCATACCACTGAGTCGTGCGCTTAAAAACGGTCCAAATGGTCAATGTTATGCTATGTGTATTTTACCACAACAAAAGTTAAAAACAACAACAACAACAACAACAGGGAAATAATACAGAGCGATCCCGTGTACCCTTTTCCAGTTTCCCTCGATGGTGACATCTTATAAAACCCTAGGGCAATGTCACAACCAGGATATTGACACTGCTACAGGCAAGATATGAGCAGTCCATCATCATAAAGATCGGTCCTGATGCACTTGCGTATGGCCACACCCACCTCCCTCCACCCCATCCCTGCACCCTGGCAACCAGCAACCTGTTCTCATTTCTATAATTTAGTCATTTTAAGAATGCTATGGAAATGGAACCAGCCAGTATGTAACATTTTAGGATTGGCTTTTTCCCCAACCACTGAGCATAACTCCTCAGAGATTCCTCCGAGTTGTCACATGTACCCCTTTCATTGCTAAGTAGTGTTCCATGGAATGGATGGACCAGTTTGTTTAACCGTTCGCCTGTTGAAAGATTTATGGGCTGTTTCCTGTTTGGGGCTACTATGAGTAAAACGTCCGTTACAGGTTTTTGTGTGAACGTAAGTTTTCATTTCTCTGCGATTGCCCAAGAGTGCCAGTGCTGGGTCATATGGTAGTTACGTTTTTGTTTTTACTTTATTTTATTGTAGTAAGAGCGCTTAACATGAGATTTTTTACAATTTTCTTTTAAGTAGGTTTCACATCCAGCACGGAACCCAAGGAGGGGTCATGACCCTGAGATCAAGACCTGAGCTGAGATAAAGAGTCGGACACTTAACCAACTGACACTTAACCTTCCCCTCAGCTGCTGTAAACCACCATTATACGTTCTCCTCACATAAGTGGAATAGGTTTTACTCATAGTAGCCCCAAACAGGAAACAACCCATAAATCTTTCTGTGATTTGTCTTTCTGTGATTGGCTTAGTTCACTGAGCAAATGCACTCAGAGGCCATCCAAGTTGTTACATACTGCAGAGTTTCCCTCTTTATAAGGCTGAATAATATTCCATTGTACGTGCACACCACATTTTCTTTCTCTTTTCATCCATCAACAGACATTTAGATTGTTTCCATATCTTGGCTATTGTGAATAATGCTGCAATGAACATGGGAGTGTTGTCTCTTTGAGATCCGGATTTGAATTCTTTTGGACGTATGCTGGATCATATGATGGTTCTATTTTTGACATTTATTGATTTATTTATTTCGGAACCACAAGTGGAGGAGGGGTAGAGAGAGAGGGAAACAGAATCCCAAGCAGGCTCCTTGACGTCAGTGTAGAGCCTGATGTGGGGCTCGATCTCATGAACTGTGAGATCACGAGCTGAGCTGAAATCAAGAGTCAGATGCTCAACTGACTAAGCCACCCAGGCACCCCTATGTTTTGTTTGAGAGAGAGAGAGAGAGCGAGCGAGCACATCCGCAAGTTGGGGAGAGGGGCAGAGGGAGAGAGAGAGAATCCTAAGCAGGCTCCATGTCCAGTATGAACTCATGAGTGTGAGATCATGACTTGAGCTGAAATCAAGAGCCAGATGCTCTAACAAACTGAGCCACCCAGGTGCCCCTAGGTTTACGTTTTTGAGACACCTCCATACTGTTTTCTATGGTGGAGGCACCATTTTGCATTCCCACACCCATGGTGCGCGGGGTTGACATTTCGCTACCTCTTCACTAATATTTATTACCTTTTGCTCTTTTTTGATAATAGTCATCCTGGCAGTGATATCTCATTGCCATTTTGATCTGGTTATCGAAACGCAGTACTGGCGTTATGATTCTGAGTTCTACATCCCATATGGCAAGGGGGGGGGATTGTTGCATCTTATTTATCGTGATGAAGATGGAATTTATCCACACAAAGATAGAATTAATTTACTTATACCATGAGAAATGACTTCTTGGAAATGCAAAAAAGAAAAAAAAAATCCCATCATTGGAGCTGGGTGTCAGAGAGGCAGCCTGTTAGTTGTAATTAATGCTTGCACCACACCAGCCTTCTCGCTCTCCTCCAACTGTGTCAAACTTACTCCAGCCTCAGGGCCTTTGCACTCGCTCTCCCCACCGCCAGCGACTCTCTTCCCACTCACTATCCCCTCACTTCCCTTGGGTCATTACTCAAATATCACGTCACCAGGGGTGCTTTCCCTTCCCAATGTTTTTGGCCCAACCTCATCTCTCTATCCCTGCCCTGTTTTATTTTTCTTCCTGGAACTTAGCACTCCTAACTAATCCTATATTTATTTGGTAGCTTGCCCACTGGAACGTGAGCTCTGTGAGAGCACGGCTTTTGTTCACCGATGTATTATCAGGACCTAGGAGAGCACCCAAAACATAGTAGGTGCTCAACAACTAATTGTTGATGGAGGGGCCATATAACCAAATCAGAGTGTCTGATGGGGTCAGGCATAGGAATCTGGACTTCAACCATGAGGCATGGGGAGCAAGGTCTTTACTAATTAGTTTTGTCATTGTCCTCATTTAAAAAAATGTATTTACATGCAAAAATCTCACCCTTTTTGGTGTACGGTTCTATGAGTTTTGACAAACGAATACAGTCATGTAATCAACACTACAATCAAGATACTAGAACTATTTCATCACCCCTAAGATTCACTTGTTCCCCCATCTGCAGCCCCTGGCAACCATTGATCTGTTTTCTGTTCCTATAGTTGTGTCCTTTTGAGTACGTCATATAAATGGAATCATCCAGCAGGTGGCCTCTTGAATCTGGCATCTTTCAGCTAGCATGATGCATTTGAGGTCCATTCATTTTGTGTATATCGACAGTTCATTCCTTTTTATGGCTGAGTCTATTGTATGGACGGGCCCCAGGTTTTGTTTTTTTTTTATCCATTTCCCAGGTGAAGAATATTTGTGTTGTTTCCAGTTTTGGGTAATTACGAACAGAGTTGCCATCACTCTTCATATACAAATATTTTTAGAAACAGATATAATTCACATACCATAAAAACCACCCTTCTAAGTAGGCAATTCAGTGGCATTTATTACAGTCACAGTGCTGTGCAACCATCACCACTATCTAATTCTAGAACATTTTTATCACCCCGGGAGGAAACTCCCCCCACCTTGAGCTGTCACTCCCCATCGCCCTCCCCTGGTCCCTGGCAGCCACTAATCTGCTCTCTGTCTCCATGGATTTGCCTGGTCCGAATGTTTCATACATGTGGAGTCACACATGACAGTGACCTTTTTGTGTCTGGCTTCTTTCACTTAGCACGATATTTTCAAGGCTCATCCACATAGTAGCATGTGTCAGTGCTTCGTTCCTTTTTATGGCTGAGTAATATTCCACTGTATGAAGGAACCACAATTTCTTTATCCATTCATCCGCTCGTGCACATTTGGGTTGTTTCCATTGGGGGGCTGTTATGAACAATGCTGTGATGAACGTTCACACACAAGTTTTTATGTGGACATATAGCTTCACTTCCCTCCACCTCAGAATGAAAATTGCTGGGTCACGTGGTAACTCTGTGTTCAACTTCTTAAAGAATCGCTGAACTGTTTTCCAAAGCAGCTGCATCATTTCACATTCCCACCAGCAGTGTGTGAGGGTTCCCGTAGCCCCACATCCTGGTCAACACGTGCTATTGTCTGTCTTTTTCGTTACAGGCATCCCAGTGCGTGTGAGTAGTATCTCACTGTGGTTTTAATTTGCATTTCCCTAATGACCAGTGATGTTCAGCATCTTTTCACATGCTTACTCTATATCTTCTTTGCCATTTGTATATCTTCTTTGGAGAGATGTCTGCCCAAATCCTTTACCTGTTTTGTTTTGTTTTAATAGACTTTATTTTTAGAGCAGTTTTAGGTTCACCATGAAATGGAGCACAAGGTACAGGTATTTCCCATATACTCCTGGCCCCTGCACATTAACAGCCTCCCCACTGTGAACATCTCCCACCAGAGTGGTGCACTCGTTACAAGCAATGAACTTACAGTGACACATCATATCATCCAAAGTGTACACGAGGCTTCACTCTTGGTGTTGTATATTCTGTGGTTGTGGACAAATGTATAATGACATACGTCCACCATTACAGTATCATACAGAGTTGATTCACTGCTGTAAAAATCCTCTGTGTTCCATCTATTACTACCCCCACCCCCAACCATCTTTGCCCATTTTTTGATCTGGGCTATTTGTCCTTTTATTGTAGACTTGTTAGAGTTCTTTATATATTGTGGTGACTAGTCCCTTATCAGATATATGATTTGCAAGTATTTTCTCCATGCTGTGGGCACGAACAGGTTTTTGTGTGCCCGTAGATTTTCATCTCCCTTGGGTAACTACTCAGGAGTGGGATTTCTGAATCACGGGGTAAGGGCATGTTTAATGTCTAAGAAAGCTCTCCATTTTCTGGAGCGGCTGTACCATTTTGCATCACCACCAGCAATTAATGACTTCCAGTTGTTCCACACCCTCGTCAACACTTGATATTGTCAGGTTTTTAAAAAAAAAAAAATCATCCTCAGGGGGTCTTTAAAGCCTTATCATAGTCCCATTCTACCAGGTGGCTTCACACACTGGGACAGAAGAGAGTTGATGACGCTAGGAAGAACTGTGATGGTCCAGGCCAGGGAGAGTGTGTGTGGGGGGGGTGGGGTTGGAGGGAGGAGATCCAAGAGCAGTTCAGGGAGGCTGGGCTGTGGAGCTAGAAAAGGCTGAGCAGGAGAAGAAAGTGGAGAGACAGGCGAGACCCAGAGAAAGAAGAGCACGGAGCACCAGGCGAAGGGCTTTTGACTCCCAGGTGTTCTGCCCAAGAGGATTCTGGGTCCTAATATGGTTGGCAGCTGCTACGTTGTATTTACCCATTGAGGATGCATGGTGATTATTAGCATACTAAGGGCTCTGACAAGTCCGGCAAAGAAAGAAGTCTCTTTGGTATTATTTAACCAATTGTTTCTCAAACTTACACCTTGGATCACTTTTCTTGAGCCATAACATCATCATCATCATCATCATCATCATCATCATCTCCAAGCACATCTTGGGACCTCATTTAGCTTGCTCACCCAATTATGCTCCCAGTGCCTAAAACTGGCTTCTAACCAATGGTCAAAAGAAATTGTTTTGATTGCATTAATGATATTAGATCTTCAGAATGACTCTATGAGTTAGGTACTGATACATCTCCCCTCTCACAAACGAGGCTTAGAGAGGTCAGGTGACTTGTCCAAGGCCACACAACTAGTGGGTGGAGAGCTAGTATTTGAGCTGGGGTGTGCCTGCAGTCTTTCCATCAGGCTGCCTGTCTCTGGAAGGCGTCCCATGCCCCCAGCCTCACCCAGTGGGGGCAGACGTGCTCTGCTGTTCTGTGACCTCCTACACAGTCCTTCTCGCCCTGGTGGCCATGGACATACTCAGGCTGTTGCCCAGAGAGCTGGGTTGTAACTTGATCTCCCCCAGGCTGGGGGTGACGGGGCGGGTGGGCAGGTGACAGCCAGGGCAGGGAGATTTGCCCAGACGCTGATGTGCAGCAGCCTGGCAACCCGTGTGGCCCCAAGGAGACCAGGGGCTTTGGGAGCTTGTTCCAGAGCCCTGACAGCGGCCTTCACCATGGGCAACAAGCAGACAGTCTTCACTCATGAGCAGCTGGAAGCATATCAGGTAGGGGTGATGCGCTGGGCCCTCGGCAGGTTTGGCAGCCTTGATTTCTTGGCCTGAGGAATGGGGACAGCATCATCTGTCTTGGGTGTGCGGTCGGCAAGGGTTCCTGGTACAGATCGGCGTGCAGAGAGGGGGTGCAGTGGGAGGGACAGGAAGGGGGCCCCTGAGGCAGGCTCTGGGCCAAGCCAATATCTCTCTCCGCAGGACTGCACCTTCTTCACAAGAAAGGAAATCATGAGGTCAGTCTGGGGGAAAGGGAGGAAGACCTGGAAATAACTTTCTATCCGTTGCTGGGTGATATTTGCAATTGGGCGGGATGGGGTGCTTTATGGTGGTTAAAGCGTGAAGGGAGGGATTGCAGCCGTGGTCCGTGGGTGGAGGCGGGGATGGGGAGGCTGAGAAGCCACATCTTGTCATACTGTCACGGCCGCTAGGCTGGTTAGCTCGGGCTTTTCCCGAGGGTGATGGGGAGCCACGGAGGGTATGTGAGCAGGGGTGGGGGGCAGGGGCTGGCACAAATCAGCATGTCAGAAAGATGCTAGAAAGATGTCAGAAGGCGTGTTAGAAAGATCCCTCTGAGGCCAGGGTGAACAGCCTGGCACTGGAGGTTGGGAACCTGGGGGCAGAGTCCAGAGTCGGCTCTGGGCTGTGAAGGTAAATCAATGTAAGGGTGTGTGTGTGGCGGGGGGGGGGGGGGTGGCCTGAGGCTGCTGCATTTCCCTGGCGTGAACGAGAGGGGTTGGTGGGTACCCCACATGACCGCTCAGCCCATGGAGCCATTGTCCAGAGGCCCCAACCCATGAACTCGGAGTGGTGAAACCCTAGCCGGCCGGGGTTCAGATACAGAGTGATCGGGGCCAAGGCCCCAATTGTGTGGGCACCAGATATCCATTATTGATGGGCACACCTTTCACCAGTGAGCCCCATTGTCTGGGTGAGGACAGCTCGCAGGGTCACCCTGGCCATCACGATCAGATTACCCATGGGGAAACTGAGGCTCGCACGGGGGCGGCCCACTCCAGCTCTGCAAGACGGGCAGAGCTGCAAGGGGTGTGAGGGCTGACGTCTCGCCTGCCCTAAGCTTCTTGTTTGTCAGCAGAATAACTGGGGCTCAGAGGGGAAAGCGGAATGCTCGAGGCCATACAGAAACCCAAACCCGGGCTGTTCCTGAGGGGACCCAGACAGGGAACGGACGCTCCAGATACCCCCTCCTTGAGTTCCTAGCCATCGTATGACCCAGGGGCTCCTGTCTCCCCCCCGGAAACAAACCCTAGCAGCTTGGGGGCCTCTGGCTCATCAAGGATGGTCTCCACAAGGCTGATGCTTGTGGCGCCCCCAGTGGAGACAGGGCGTCAGCAGGTGAGGACACTGGAGTGGAGAGCTGGCCTCACAATCCAGGCAGTGCGGGTGGCATTTGCTGTTTTGCAAAATGCCTTTCACGCATTAAAACAAACAAACAAACAAACAAACAAAAAACCCTGAATATTGGCCTTTTGTCTCGGCTCTGCCCCGTTTAGGAGACCCTCCCGTTATGGAGGGAGAGAAGCAAAATGTGAGGACGGGGGTCTTTAGAGGCAGAGTCTTGCCGACAATGTGATGATATCCAGAGATTCATAGACTCGCTCAGGTTCTCTGAGTGCCTGATGCGCTGTCCCTCTTGTCATCCCCCTCTGCCTAGGAATGAGCCCCTACGCGTTCTTCAAAGCCCAGTGTCAGCGTCCCCACTCCAGTCTCCCCTAGCTCTGGGGCCCTCTCTCCACTGTGGCCCTGTCCCCAGTGGGGAGAAGTGCCTGTGTTCGGCTCTGTGTGCTTGAGGACTGGGCTCAGAGCGGATGACTCTTGGGGACCCAGGGTCCTCCAGTGGGTAGTGGGCAGGTGCACGAGTGAGACAGAAGGGACACGTCCTCCCCAGCCCCTCTCCCAGCCCTTTCCGATGTTTCCCTCCGCACACCAGGCTTTTCTATCGCTACCAGGACCTGGCTCCCCAGCTTGTCCCCCTCGACTATACCAGCTGTCCTGATGTGAAGGTGCCCTACGAGCTTATCGGCAGCATGCCTGAGCTGAAGGTACACCGAGTCCAGGGGGCAGGCGGGGGAAAAATAACAGGTCCCCTGCCCCACTCCTACGAAGTGGATGCATTTTGCAGATGAAGAAACTGAGGTTCAGAGAGGTTAAGACACTTGGTCAGCGTCACACAGCTAGGATGTGAGAGAGACAGGATTCAGAACCTGGGTTGTCGGAACGATGAAATGAGATGAGGCAGGTAAAGGGTGTGGCATGGGGCCTACAGCGTGGCGGGGACTCAGGGGATGTCCGTCCTGCTTTGCATAGCAGGAGCCATTAAAAACGTAGGTTCTTCTCAGCTGGATGTTTGTCACATAGTTTGTGGTGCTGAAGGGGACTCGTGGGGTGAGTGACTGAATAGAGAGGATCTTATCACAAGGGACAGAAACCTCATTCAAGAAAGACAAAATCTAGGGGCGCCTGGGTGGCTCTGTCAGTTAGGGGTCGGGACTTCCTCTCAGGTCACGATTTCACAGTCTGTGAGTTCGAGCCCCAAGCTGGGCTTTGCACCGGCAGTGTGGAGCCTGCTTGGGATTCTCTCTCTCCTTCTCTTTCTTTGCCTCTCCCCCACTGTACTCTCTCTCTCAAAAATAAATGAATGAACTTAAAAAAAAAAAAAAAAAAAAAAAAAAAAAAAGGACGGGGCGCCTGGGTGGCTCAGTCGGTTAAACGTCCGACTTCGGCTCAGGTCACGATCTCGTGGTTCGTGAGTTCGAGCCCCGTGTCGGGCTCTGTGCTGACAGCTCAGAGCCTGGAGCCTGTTTCGGATTCTGTGTCTCCCTCTCTCTCTCTGACCCTCCCCCGTTCATGCTCTGTCTCTCTCTGTCTCAAAAATAAATAAACGTTTAAAAAAATTAAAAAAAAAAAAAGGACAAAATCTATTGGATCACGTGAGCAAAAACTCCAGGGGTAGAGCTGGCACCAGGTATGGCTGGAACCAGAGTCTCGACATGCTCAGGAATCTCCTTCCATCTCTCAGTGACTCCCAGGAAGAGCCTTCAGTCTCAGGCAGCTTACCCACTTGAGATAGTGAGGGAAGCCCCAGTGGTCGCAGATTTCCTCCCGTCAGCTCTGCAACCAACAGAAGGCAGGGACCTCCATCCCCGTCTTTCAGAAAACATCCCAGGGCAGCCTCTGATTGGCCAGCTTGGGTCACCCTGCCTACTCCTGAGCCAATCAGGGTCTCCTAGTGGATGGTGATCTCTGATTGGCCTCACTTGGGTCATGTGGCTGTGTCTGGAGCCGGAAGGGTGGTCAAGGCCACCCAGACCTCAGGGGCAGAGAGAAGAGTTACCTGAAGTCCTCTCCTGGGTCCGTGAGAGGGAGGAAGTCTTGGTGGGGAGGTCCTTGGAGGTTTCAGGAAGGTGGGTGCTGAGAGCGATTCCACCTGGGGCCCTGAGACCCTGGTCAGGGATGGCCACCCTGCTTCCTGTCCCCAGGACAACCCATTCCGCCAGAGGATTGCCCAGGTGTTCTCTGACGATGGGGACGGCCACATGACCTTGGACAACTTCCTGGACATGTTTTCCGTGATGAGTGAAATGGCTCCCCGTGACCTCAAAGCCTACTATGCTTTCAAAATTTATGGTGCGTGCAGGGCCCGGGGGTGGCGGAGCGTGGGGGTGGGGAGTGGGAACAGACCAGGGCTCCAGCCGGGGGCTGTGCCTGCCACCACAGGGCTTCGAGGCCGTGCATGGCCCCGTCCTGCCCCACCTTGGTACCTGCTGACCTCACGCCCTTACTCCTTTCCAGCCACGCTGGCCTCACTTTTCCTCCAACACACCAAACTCGGTCTCCCTCTGGGCCTTTGCCTCTGCTGTTCCCTCTGCCTGGAACACCTTTCCCTTGACTCTTTCTTACCTTGAAGTCTAAGTCAAAAGCAGCCTCTCTCAGCATGAAGCAGTGCTTCTTAACTTCTTGTTCATAATCTGTTCATTTCTCTTTTTTTAAATTGTATTTATTTATTTGGAGAGAGAGAGAGAGAGAGAGAGAGAGAGAGAGAGACAGTGGGAGAGGGGCAAAGAGTGAGGGGGAGAGAGAGTCCCAAGCCAACTCTGCACTGTCAGCACAGAGCCCGCTGTGGGGCTCAGTCTCACGAACTGTGAGATCGGGACCTGAGCCAAGATCAAGAATCGACCGCTTAACTGAGGGAGCCACCAGGCGCCCCTGTAATCTGTTGTTCATTTCTTACTGACTTCTCTCTGATGAGACCCAAGGGCCGCAGCCATAACTGTTTTCTTCCCCATCTGTCTCGCACGCCCGGCACAGAGTAGGTGCTCAATAAAAGCTTGTTGGTTGGAGGGAAATTTATCACAGTGCCTAGAACATAGGAGGCACTTCCTCGATACTTGTTGAGTGAATGAATGGCCTCCCAGCAGGTCCCTGCCCAATATTCTAAAGCAAGACTCCAGCTATTGCCCCAGGGTCCTGGGTTCCCTCCGCTGCCTCAGTTTCCTCCTCTGTAACGTGGGGACAAGAGGCCTGCCGCCAGATGAGCCCCCACCCTACATCCCCGTCCATCCTGCGGCACAGACTTCAACGACGACGGCTACATCTGTGCGTGGGACCTGGAGCAGACGGTGACCAAGCTGACGCGGGGGGAGCTGAGCGCCGAGGAGGTGAGCCTGGTGTGTGAGAAGGTGCTGGGCGAGGCCGATGGGGATCACGATGGGCGGCTCTCCCTGGAAGACTTCCAGAACATGATCCTGCGGGCACCCGACTTCCTCAGGTGACCTTCCTGGCGATTTCCACGTCTGAGAGGGGCTCTTACAGAACTAGTGCCCAGACCCCGTTTGTGAAAGTTCCTCCATTCGCTCATCTGTCATCTTAGAGAGCATTCCCAGCCTCCCTGGCCTCAGTCCCTGCATCTTTAAAATGGGGATAATCGGGGACCCCTTGGGCACGCCCCGTGGGCGGACGCAGCTCTTTGGGTGAATGGAACATGGCCGGTCTTCAACCCTCACTTTTCTGAACATTTTGCAGTGGGCAGAGGGTACAACTGTGCTTGGCAGTCCTGGGCGGAATCACAGCCCCCACCGGAGGGCTGATAGCGAGTGAATACAGGGGACGGCCAGCCACCTGTTTTTGTACCTCCCATGAGCTAAGAATGGCTTTTACGTGTTTTCAATGGCGGGGGAAAGATTAAGGAATAGTAACACTGCATGACACATGACACGGATATGAGGTTCAAATTTCCGTGTCCATCAAGGGTCTTATTGGCACACAGCCACGCCTGAATGTGTACGTACCGTCTCCGGCCGCTTTCTAACTACGAGACCCAGCTGAGCCGTTGCGCAGAGCTGGAAATATCACCTATGTGGCTCTTGACAGAAGAAGTTGGCTGACCCCTGAGTCAGCGCACGGAAAGATTTTAGAGCCGTGCCTGGAACACAGCAGGTGCTCAATGTGTGCTGTGGTTGCTGTTGCGGCTGTTATTTTTTTTTTTTTTTTTAATTTTTTTTTTTCAACATTTTTTATTTATTTTTGGGACAGAGAGAGACAGAGCATGAACGGGGGAGGGGCAGAGAGAGAGGGAGACACAGAATCGGAAACAGGCTCCAGGCTCCGAGCCATCAGCCCAGAGCCTGACGCGGGGCTCGAACTCACGGACCGCGAGATCGTGACCTGGCTGAAGTCGGACGCTTAACCGACTGCGCCACCCAGGCGCCCCTGTTGCGGCTGTTATTATGGGCGGTGTCCTTACGTGCGCAGAGGGCCCCCTTCCTCTACCTGGAGAAGCGCCATTGGTGTCTTAGCGGAGACGCGGATAATGGCAACTGAATGAGCCCTACCACGGACGGTACCCCTGTGTGACAGCTCCCTGTGCATTCGCCCCCTTAGCCCTCATTACAGCCCCATGTGGGAGGGATGGCTATTATCCCCATTTTACGGAGGGGTAAACTGAAGCCCAGGAAGGCACAGCCACTCACTCAGAGTCCCATAGCAAGTCTGGGGCGGAGCCGGGATGTAAACTGATCCAAGGAGATATGCTTTCAGCCCCTGTGGGAGCTGGGGGTGGGGATGGGGGGGCACGGCCTGGGGTTTTTGAGAGGATCCGTCTCCCCCTTCCATGGCTCCTTGCCTATCTCAGGGACTTCCGGCGGGATAGTCTGGGGGAACGATGAGGGAGGGTAACCCTTCGCCTGATGACACTGACCCTATATCTCTTTGCACCCAGCACCTTCCACATCCGCATCTGAGGGCACCGTGGAGAAGCCGGGTCAGAGGAGGCCGGCGTGACCCGTCACTCCACTGTGGAATCCGGCCTCCCTGGGTTCTGGGAATAAACACACGGCACTGAGTCACATCTGCTTGGAGGATGTATTTTGCACCTTAAACCTGCCGGATGGGAGACAGGAAGCCTGAGATCTCACCTCTGCCCTCATTGTGTGCCCCCAGGTGTGGCTACGCCCTCTGTGGGCCTCGATCTCCCCATTTACACAGGAAAGGGGCTGACTTCTAGCTCTCTGTCCGCTGTGAGGGCTGGAAGCGCCAGGTAGTCATGAGTCTCGGTGGACAGAGACCAGATGCGGAGGTCAGGTCCATGCGATCTTACCCCAGGGCTGCCCAACGTGGACCCCTTCCCCCAACCTCTCAAGTCCCCTCTCCCCTCCCGGTCCTGCAGTTTCTCAAGGGGACCAAAGCTTTAACTCCTTGCTGATTAGAACTGCCAGAGGAGGCCTCGGGCGGGGGGATGGGGCGGCAGCAACGTCATTCACTGAGGCTGGCACCGTACTTTACAGTTTACGAGGCACCTGTCTCTCTGCCATTGCACTGGCTGCCTATGACATCCCAGCGGGGCTGACCGAGAAGCAGTCACCCTTCATTCAGGGAACAGAGTGATCTGCCCAAGGCCACACCTCAAGTTGTCTGCAAAGGCAGCCTTGAACCCAGGCCCACCTGTGCCCAGATCCCAGACACCTACGCTTTGCAGATTTGAGAAGCCCCACACTCACTCCACTTGTGGTCGCCCTGGGGCCCCATCGATAGCCCCAGTCAGTCCAAAGAGTGCTCATTCCTGCAATCGAGACTCGCCCCCAGGGACCTTCCACGTGCATCATTTCTAGACCCCACTCCCACTCTCCAACCTCCACCTACTAAGCAACTTTCGTGAGCCGAAGTCTCAGCTTTCTTGTGCATCCTGCTGGTTCATCCTGAGAACGAGGGACTGCTTGCGCCTCTCCCCATTTTCCAGATGAGCCCGCAGGCCCAGAGAGGTCTAGTGACTTGCCAGAGGTCACACAGCCCTGTGACCTGGGACTTCCTCGCCAGCAGCCACAACCCCGGGCTTCCTCTCCTCCTTTAAAGGAAAGAGGCTCGTAAGCTTCCCCTGGAGCTGATGTCGATGTCGGGGTGTGCACTGTGGGCCAAGCCCTCTGCAAGTCTCACCTCCTTCATCGGCAGGGAACCCCAGGAGGAAGGAGTGAGCAGCTCCATTGACAGGCGAGGACGTACTTGGAATTGAGCCACGCACAGGGGACGTGGGGAAGGGGAGCCACCTGACCAGGTTTCCAATCCAGGCGCTGACACCCTGAAGCTGGGTGACCTTGGCCACGCCTGTCCTCCTCTCGGACCCTTAGTCTCCTCTTTAAAGTGTGCAGCTTGAGCCTACCTGCTGGGTCTGCTTAGGGGTGTAAAAGAAATCATGAACTTGGCACCTACTGTGCCCCCGGCTGTAACTGATAATTACTATTCGAGTAACCAGGTCACCCCACTGGCAACGGCAGGGCTGGACCCAAGCAATGTCTTTATTACATTTTTCAGGTTCCTGTGGGCTGGTGGGCAGACAACCAGGGGTCCGGTGTGAGCAGCCCCTGCAGCAAGGGTCCCAGAGCCAGGGCAAAGCTTTAACAGTACCCAGGGGCAAAGGGTGGCGGCGTGAGGTACTCTTCAGGGAGCCAGTCCCTCTGGGCTTCTGCCAACCCTTCTGTCTCCGGTTTGGATGCTTTTGAGGACAGGGCCCTCATTACCACTCGGTGCCAACTCCTGACCCTCGGGGTCACCTTGCTCCCGCTGGCCAATCTTGAGGCCTTCCCGGAGGGGTCACCTCCGTCTCTCAGAGCCTGGGACTGTGCGGGACTTGTGAGGGACGTGGCTGCAAAGTGGGCTGTGGAGACGTTGTCTTCCCAGTGTGTGTCACCTGGCCTGGCCCCTGAGCTGTGTGCCAGTGCCGGTGGCCCAGCATTCCAGAGCGATGACAAGTTCACAGGTGCCGAGTGGGGTTTCAGCTGCTGCTGGACCCTCTTGCCCGTCTCGGGGAGCATCCTGAAGTTTCTCCAGAGTTTCTGGCAGGCCTCCTCAAGGGGGGCTTTCGGGGGGCAGGAGGAAGTGGCCTCCTCCTTGGGGTCTCTGCTTGTCTTTGCCGATGGCCTCCTTCCCTTTGGCCGATGGAGCAGGATGGGCCTTCCTGAGGTCTGAAACCAAGCGCAGGTGAGACCTGGGGCCATCCCGCCCGCCAAACCTCTGAATCTGCCCTGGAGGTTGGGACACGGGTCCCACTCAGGCATCTTGGGGCTGAGAAGGACCCCAGGTGAACCCCAAGCCTGACCCCACGCCCCATCCCTCCCATCCCCATAACCAGCTTCACTATCCCCCTCTCCAGGGATTGGCAAACTTTTGTCACAAGGGGCCAGAGGACAAACGTTTTCAGGTTCGTTGGTCATACGGCCTCTGTCTCATTCTCCAGCTCTGCTGTTGCGGAGCAAAGCAGCCAGGGACAGCACATCGACCAGAACGTGTGCCCGCGCTCCAGGAAAACCGTATGGACATGGAAATTTGGCTTTCGTCCGACTTTCACGAAATAATATCGCACGAGATATTACTTTGGGTTTTAATTGTTTCAACACTCTTCGAAAACGTGAAAGCCACGCTCAGCTCGTGGGCACCGGGACGCAGGGCCATACGGAAACTGGCCAGATGTGGTCCTCGGGCCCTAGTTTGCTGACCCCTGATCTACCCGGCTGTTCAGGCCAAAACCAGGTGACGTTTGTGGCAGATGGCCGACAGCGCCGTGTCCGTATCCCTCTGCCCTGGGCACGCAGGCGCCCCCAGCTCCGCTCCCAAATGCCAGCAGTGGGGACTCTGCTTGGGGTCGTTCCTTGGCCACACCGGCAGGCCACAAGTGCCAGAGAATTAAACTCTCCCAGGAACAGCGCTTGACCAGTGGCTACTGGAAGCTGGAGGATCAATACCCCAGCTCCTCACCCCTAGGGTGGGATAACTGAAGTGCGCAGTTCCACGCAGGGTCCCAGACTTCCCCGGGAGACTGAGCCCTGGTTGCCTACAGGGGAACCTGTTCGCTAAGACGCCCTCCATTGGCTCCCCCCGTGGTACTTCCTGGGATCACCTCCCAAACAATGGAGGGCCCAGGGACTCAAACCACGACAACGTCCAGCTTCTCCTCCCCCTCCCCCTCCCCCTGCAAGCCATCGGCAAGCTCCCTTCCAAAATGTCCCAAATATCTTCTTGTTCCACCCCTAGAGATCTTTTTCCGGTCCCTCCCACCTGGACAGTCCCCGCCTCCTTCCTGCCACCTCTACCATTGCCCCCAGGCACCCCCTTCTGCAGCTGGCAGCCACAGGCTCTCCCATGGCGGGTCCCCCTGCACACCTGGAATAGAAGAACCCCATGTCCTCACCCTGGCCCCGAGGTCCTGCGTGATTGTCTCCTCCTGATCCTGGCCCCTTACTTCCCGGTGACCTCCTCTGCACTCACCGCACTCCATCCACACACTGGCTTTTGTTGTTCTTTTGTTTTCCAAACATACAGAGCCTCAGGACCTTTGCATGTGCTCTCTTCCCTGCCTGAAACACCCTCCCTGCATCTCTGTGTGTGGCTGACTCCTCCTTATCCTGCATGTCCCAGCCCTATGCCATCTCCTCTGGGAGGTCTTCCCTGACTGCTCCCTTCACGCTTTAGCCCCACACCCGCTGATGTTCATCACACTGGCCTGTTTGATTTCCACTGCTGCTGGAACTTCCCTGCTGTGTGGGGGGTTAGGGGCTCCTGAAGGTCCAATCAGCCCTGAGGAGATGGGATTTGTTCATTTCTTCATTCACCTACTCCACAGATTCATTAGTGGAGCACTTAGGCATATGCACGAGACAGGGTGGACAAGCCAGCCAGCCAGATTCCCAGGTCTCTCAGAGCTCACACTCTGATAGGGAAGGCAGACAGGAAACATGAAAGCCAACAAATAAACAAGACATTGTATATTGTGAGGAGTGCTCCGCAGTGCGTAAACAGGGTGATGGGATGGCAAATGCAGAGAGGATTACTTTCAGCCTGGAGCTGGGGAGGGAGACGCTTGAGGAATTGAAGAAAGAAGCTGGGCATAGGAAATCTGGGGGCAGAGCGCACACAGCATGTGCAAAGGCCCTGGGGTGGGTGCCACCAACATGTGCAAAGGTCTTGGGGTGGGACCAGCACATGCGAAGGCCCCGAGGTTAGCTTGATGTGTCTGAACAGCAGAAGGGATAGCAGAGGGGCTGGAACTGGGCCGGGATTTTAGTTGCAGGGTCCTGCAAAATCACCGGAAGCTTCTTTAGTTGGAGCTATAGGATCTAATTGTCGCCCTAGAAAGTCTCCTCTGGTAGCTGTTGGCCACCTCTGCTCCTGCCCCTCCCGTGTGGGAGATGCCAGCTTTCCGTCACATACCTCCTCAGGTGCAACCGTGGAACAGGAGGAAGGGTTCTGATGTTTGCTGGGGCCATGGGTGGGGCTGGTGACTTCCTCAGTCAATGCATTGGAGTAAAGGAAGAGATCCTCATAATCCACGTTCGCTGGATCCTTCTGCGGGGCAGAGGGGACTTGCAGCTCCGCCCCAAGGAGGGGGACGCGGTGGTCCCGGACAAACTGGGGGTGGTGGGCTCAGGAGCTGCCTTGCCCACGGCCCTGGTCAGGAAGCATGCCCCTCCCACGCTGGCTTTTGAGGGCTACACCCCTCTACCCCCACCATAAGCCTTATAGGGAAATACTCTTTTCCTATAGATCGGCCAAGGTTATACCCCTCACCACCCGCACATGAGCCCTTGGAAAAATTAGCTTGGGGAGCCGGTGGGGGGGGGGGGTGCAGGCAGGGTACAAGGCAGGAGGGGTGGGGCCATGGGAGGACAGGGACCACAAGAGTGACAGAAACACAAGAGGCTGGATGGGATGAGTGGGAATGAATCTGGGGGCTTGGCCCCAGCAGGGGGCGGGGGGCGGCTATGACCCACGGGGGTCGCAACCCTCACCTGCCCACAGGGCTGTGTCAGCAGGTCCCCGTGTGGCCGCATAGGCCGCTGCTGGTGGAAGGTGACCAGGGCGTGCAGCGAGGCATGGACCCTCTCCTCCCCAGGGATCATGAAGCTCCCATCGTCCAACAGCTTCACCATGAAGTGGCGGCAGCAGCTTTGGGCCCTGCGGAGACACTGCTGGGGCTGGAAAATTCCGTTCCTCCTCATTCCGTCCCCGTCTCCCAGCCCTCGAGCTGTCAGCACCAACTGTTCAGGCTCCCATTAGCCTTCTGTGCTTTTTAGTCATGTGACACTCGGTAAGTGACTAAACACACCATGCCTCAGTTTCCCCATCTATAACCTGGGGCTACCAAGGCTAACCTCAGGGGTTCTTAGAAAAGCGGAATAAGCTACTGCAGACAAAAGCTTAGCTTTGGTGCCTGGCTAGGGTCACATGATCAACAGAAATGATAATGAAAATTTGAATCAGGCCCCAGGCTAAGGCTGTATGCCTGGCACACAGCAGGTGCTTGATAAATGCTCTGTTAATGAATGGATGCACTTATTAACGGCCCACTATGTGCTTACTATATCATATTTAATTTTCGCATTGAGACTCTGAATTGATTTTAGCATTCCTATATTAGAGATGAGGACTTTGAAGGAGGCACAGATAGGTTGAGTAACTCGTCCTAGGTCACACAGCCAAGCCTTTGACTGTGTGACTAGGGCCCTAAGCTTTTCTCCCTGTGGGCCACTCTGTTGTGCGGCCATTGGATTTTTTATTCCTCTGGCCTAGAATCCTTTTGAAAAGTAGTCTGTGCGGCTGAATCTTCTGAGATGCCATATCAGCTTTTGAGGCCTTAAGGAGCTGGACTGCCCTGAGTTTCCCTAACACGTCCCTCTGGGTGGAGTCAGAGAGTTGCCAAGTAGATGGGGGTGGGGGTGGGGGGCTGGTTAGGCGAGGGCAGTAGCCACTCTTGGGCTCCCAGCAGCCCCTGTTTTCAGACACACAGGCTCAGTTACCACCAAGCCCCCATATGCTGGTTACAGCCAGACCTGCAGCTGCTCACTGCAGCCAGAGCTGGCCAGAACTTTTCACCAGTTGCTCTCTGAGACATCGTGGCATGAAGCTTCCCCCCCTCAGGAAGCCCGGGAGCCCTCCTGCCCCCTCCCTCGTCCCTTGCCCAGGCCTTACTTGTAGGACAGCGTGTAGCCCACGTGGCTGTGACTGACCCTGATGAGAAAAGATCCCAGCGGCTGTGACTCCAGCAAACTCTCGGCATCCCTGGAAGAACACACACGGGAGGGAGACGACTGTGACCCAGCTGTCCTGCGTACCGGCCAGACTCCTGGTGCACCTGTCATCCTGGTACTGAACAAACCTAAAATCGTGTTTTCTTCTCAGCTGTTTCAGACCTTGGGACGTTCAGGGGCAGGGGTGTTCCCAGCTGTGGCGGAAGGCCTCTGATGACCTTGACCCCAGGACAGACTTGCTCCCATCCCCCACAGCCCCTGCCTGCCTTCCCAATGCCTAAAATACCCCCCGAAGGCATCTTTGGGTGGATCAAGGTGTCGTAGGTGACAATGCCTGGTGACAATGCCTGTTCTCCGAAGCGTTGGAATTCAGACCCCAGCTCTGCTGCTCATCAGCCGTGTGGCACCTGACATCAGTCCCTTTCGGACCTTCAGCTCCCTCAAGGGGAAAGTAAAACCCTCACTCCCAGGACTGACGGGAGAGCAGATCAAATGCGTGGAACACGAGCGTGAGAACTGCTCACCAAATGCTATGATTATTACTCCTATTATCTGGGGATCACAGACAGGAAGGTGGCCTTCTACGGGACAAGCTGGGGAGCCTATGAACCCGAGCTAATCCTGACTACGGGTAGCTACTGAGCACTTGAAATGTGGCTGGTCCGAATCAAGATGTCCGTTCAGCCTACGATACCAGATTTTGAGCACTTAGTACAAAATAAAGGAGTGCTTACTAAATTATCAATGAGTTCCGAGTACTCCTATTGAAATGATACTGGGTGGAATATCAATGAGTTCTGAGTTGATACTGGGTGGAATAAAAGATAGGATCAAAACGAATGCCACCTGTTTCTTTTTACTTCTTTTGCTCTAGCTACTAAAAGCTTTAAAATTACAACGTGCGGCTCACATTGTATCCCTCCTGGCACACCCCAGACCTCAGAGACAATGCCTGCTTCGTCCTCTCGGTGGCTTTCACAATGTTCTCTCAATTTCCCGCACGCCAAGGGAGGCCATACGCAGTCTTTTCTCCGTTCATTTGGAACCAAGTGGGTGACTAATGAGGTGAGTTTGTTCATGGCCTCAGAACGCAGCCCAGTGTGGAAAGTCCAGAACTCTGTCTGGTGTGGACATGCTGCTCATGTCCCTGATGCATTGAGAGAGAGCAGCTGTTTGGGGGCCCTGTGTGAAGAAGGATTCTGAGGCTGCATCCTGCCAGCGTTGCTTGGTGATGCCTGGCCTTGGGGGAGGGGTGCCTGGCAGTGCTGGGGTGGTGGGCACTTGTGGAGAGAAAGCTGAGGTCCAGAGATGGGAAGTAACTTGCCCTGGTCACCCAGTGAGTCCACAGAAGAGGCAGGGTTCAAGCGTCAAGGGCCTGAGGGCTCTTTTTTTACTCTCTTAACACCCGGAGCAGAGCTGAGCCCAGAATCCTGCAGAAAACCCGCCCAGGCAAGGAAAGAGGGTGAAGGGCAGGGTAGAAGGTACGGATGTGTCCTCACTCTCTCGAGATGGCACCATGGAACCATGCAGGGACCCCTCCTTGGGTCAGCTGGCCCACCTGCGTCTGCACGAACCAGTCCAGTCGTGGGGGCAATGGCGGGGGCAGCTTTCCGGCTTCGTTCATGGCTTCCTGGGGAGCAGTTACCTGGCAGCAGGAGAGAGAAGAGAGAGTCACGCCTGGTCCACCCCCCATACTTTGCTCTATTACAGTTCTTGGTGCCTCCTCCTTTGACAAGTCCTCTAGCTGGCCAGGGCAAGGGGCTTGCCACTGGCTTGTGTTTCTTTCTTTCTTCCTTTTTAAAATTTTTTTTTTTAAGTTTATTTATTTTTGACAGAGACAGAGAGAGACAGAGCATGAGCAGGGGAGGGGCAGACAGAGAGGGAGACACAGAATCCGAAGCAGGCTCCAGGCTCCGAGCTGTCAGCACAGAGCCCGACATGGGGCTCGAACCCACAGACTGTGAGATCGTGACCCGAGCTGAAGTTGGATGCTCAACTGACTGAGCCACTCAGGCGCCCCGGGTTCTTAACAGTTTTAAGCTCAAGGTAACACCAGACTTTGTGAGCCAATGACAAGGAGAAAAATAATAGTACCGATTTACAAAAGAGTATCAAATCAATGCAAAACCAGTAATGGGGTCAAGCCCTCCTGGATGGTCTGCTCATGACCCTTTATGCTCACCCTTAACCGTGTCCCTAACTTGGCCCACCCCTCCACCATGGCCCTATCTAATGTTTTAATATTTCAGAAGGTCGTTGTTACTATTTCCAGAGGGTGGGAACATATTGACTAACTGTCAATATTGACTTTCTTCCACCTGAAGACAGACGCTGAGACTGCCCTCCAAGGGGAGGCCCAAAGAATTCTGGGACAAGTAAAATTAAAGAGAACTATTAAGAAAACATTTAATAGGGGTGCCTGGGTGGCTCAGTCGGTTAAGTGTCTGGAGTTCGCCTCATGGTTCATGGATTGGAGCCCCGCATCAGGCTCTGTGCTGATGGCTCAGAGCCTGGAGCCTGCGTTGGGTTCTTTGTCTCCCTCTCTCTTTGCCCCTCCCCTGCTGTGCTCTGTTTCTCTCTGTCAAAAATAAATAAACATTGAAAAAAAAACAGAAGAAGAAAGCATTTAATAAAGCAGGGTGACAAAGCAATTAAGAACCTGGAATCAGAGCCAGATAGCCTGGGCTCAAGCCCCAGCTCCCCAACTCAGCTGCTGTGTGACCTTGGGTAAGTCACTTAACACCTCTGTGCCTTTATTTTCTTAACGTTTATTTATTTTTGAGACAGAGAGAGACAGAGCATGAATGGGGGAGGGTCAGAGAGAGAGGGAGACACAGAATCGGAAGCAGGCTCCAGGCTCTGAGCGGTCAGCACAGAGCCCGACGCGGGGCTCGAACTCACGGACCGCGAGATCATGACCTGAGCCGAAGTCGGCCGCTCAACCGACGGAGCCACCCAGGCGCCCCTGTGCCTTTATTTTCATCTGTAGCTTGGGGACATGATATTTAGCTGGGAAAGTACAGGTGGTACAGAACTAAGCACTGGATGTATATAATAAATATTCATGAATCCAGTAATGGCTAGCATGGGGTTATGTACATAGGTTTGTTCTTTTTTCTACCCTGGAGAACTCCTACATATCCTTTAAGACCCAGCGAAAATATCCCTTCCTCCAGGCAGCTTTCCTGTCTCTTCTCTTAGTTAAAGCCCTGGCACCCTTCTCTGTCTCCCACTTTCTCCTCTGCTCCTACCTAAGCTTTGCCTCCTGGAGCTCAAGTGTCTGTGTTCAGTGGAAGCCTTGACAGTTGGCTTTTCTTTCTCTAACGCGAGTGCCTGACTTAAGCTTTGACTGCTAAGTCATCGGCTTTAACTCGATGAAGTCTATCTGGGATAAACACATTGCCAGCCACAGAACTAGATAAAGAGCCAGGATGCTCCTTGTCTCCCCTTCCACCACCACGTCCCCACCATCAGGCTCCTTTATTTTAAAGATCCTGGTTGATTTAGGTAACTGGTCATTGGGTTGCTTTTTATTTTCCCTTCTTTTCTTTCTTTCTTTCTTTCTTTCTTTCTTTCTTTCTTTCTTTCTTTCTTTCTTTCTTTCTTTCTTTCCTTTCTTTCTTTCTTTCTTTCTTTCTTTCTTTCTTTCTTTCTTTCTTTCTTTCTTTCTTTCTTCCTTCCTTCCTTCCTTCCTTCCTTCCTTCCTTCCTTCCTTCCTTCCTTCCTTCCTTCCCTTTCTTTCTCTCTCTTCCCACACTTTAAATTCTCTTATGTTTTAAATTCACCAATAGGGGGTGAGCCCCAGAAACCCTCGGCCCCTCCCTCGCCCCCAATACAAGCAGAGCTCCAGGCACATGTGTGCTGGCTTTCTGTCTACTGGCTACTCACCTGCTTATCTTGTACGCTCCGGGGCTGGCAAGCAATAGATTTTCTTTCTTCAGAGTTTCCAGAGGGTTCTTGCTGATGTGCAGCTTGTGGTCATAACCACAGGGGTCCATCCAGCTGTAATTGGTTTGGCAAGGGGAGATATGTGTGGTTAGCTCAGGAGGCCTAGGTGAGCGCCCCCAAGGCTGAGACTTGCACAAAGCATTGTGTCTGGCTCTGTCTCCCCCATATTAAGGGCCTCTAGGGACGGGGCCCAGGGCTAGCTTCTTTCAGATTTTTCTGGGTCCCCAGCACTACCTGGCGCTGGGCAGGGACAGCGAGGGGGCAGGGTGTTTGCTGAGGAATAACTGTCTAGGGCTGAATGAATCTGCACTAAGTTTCAAGCTCTTGACCCTGGCATTGGGGCTCCCCTATCTCCTTGCCCCCGTATTACAGCCCTAAGGACATCCTCGCTCTACTCAAACCTGACCAAGCTCTCTTCCCCTCCACGCCTTCACCCATGCTGTTCCCCTGCCAGGAAAGCCCTTTTTCCAGCTCCATTGTTCAAAGGAAACTGAAAATTCCCCCCGCTTTTCTGGTCTCTGCCAGCCCTGTCCCTCCTTCTGGCCCCACCTGGGCCCCATGCTCTGTCTTCTAGAGGTCTGGGATGGGGCTGAGGCTCTTGGGGTCCTGGGCTCGCCCGGCAGGGGGCAGGCACAGAAGTGGGCACGTGGCCGGCTGAGGGATCCCCACCCGGGCACGTACCTGGGAGACCCCTGGGCAGCCGAGGCTCTCACTCTCGCTGTGCAGGGAGCCTGCAGGAACCTCGGTTTCGGTTCAGGGTCTGCACGTCAGCGGGGGTGGGGCTGCTGCCCCCAGGCTGTTCCTGTTTCCTTAAGCAGGTGAGCCCCAGGGGCGGGACCAGGACAAACCTGGTCGCAAGTGCTGTCTGCAGTCCACAGAACTGCTGAGCTGCAGGTGGAGGGAGGCCCCTGCTCTGTGAAGACCGTGACCAGCCTTTATTGAGTACCTACTGTGTGCCAGATCCTCGGGGGACAGAGAGGTGATCCCAAGAGGTGCAAGCCCCACCCTCCTGGCTTCCAGAATCTAGCGAGCAATGAAGAATAAGAAATTAATTGCTAATGTCTCAGAGCAGACAGCCTGCTGGAAGGCGGAACGGAGTTGCAAGAACCTCAGAGGGGGCTTCGGTGATCGGGAGGAAGCGGCACTTAGGGACAGAGAGGAGTTCACTTGATTGGGGGGTGCAAAAAGAGAGGGCTCTAGGAGGAGGCTCTGAGGCAGCGTCAGGCCTGGACAGGCTGGGGCCACATTGTGCCGTCCTCTGTAATGAAACAAAGCACCGTCTCTAAAATGGTGTTTTATGACCGTGTTGGCACTGACACCCAGACAGTCCAGCCTGGATTCGTTATTATACGCTCACTATTATCGTATTCATTTTTTTTTCCTTCTGATTTTAAAACACCGCAACGGTCTGGGGAGCCCTACACACAATGTGGGCCCTGCGTGGAGGAAATAGCGCTGAACGGGTCAGGCAGCCCCGGATGTGTGCTACAGCTCCTTCCCCGGCACATGGGCAAAACCACTTCCTTCTCCTCTTTCAGGCAGAAAGGGGCTGAGCTGGGGGCCTCTCCTCGGGCCCATCACCCTGGTCCAGGGTCAGTGGCCTCCCCACCTCGTGCCCCAGGGGTGGGGGGTGGGGTGGCACGCGCCTGTCCTAGAGGCGCTGTCACTTTAAAAAGCCTGGCCATGGGGGTCTCATTTGCACAAAGTTCAGTCTCCAGAAACGGGGCCAGCTGAGGCCCCACCACAGAAGGCTCCACTCTGATTACCCTGACCTGCTCGGGGCGTGTGGTCTTACACACACTAAAGGCCTCCCCTGAGCACGTCACAACAGAATCAACCCCCAGCCCTTGGTGACCACAGTCCTCAAAACCGTGAACGGGCAGGTGGCCCCTAGAGGGACTTCCAGGAAAGGACCAGCCAGCCACGAGATATGGGGCTGGGACTCCAAGGCCCCTTCCTCTCTTGTGCCACATTCTGGGCTTTTCACTCGAGGCCCCAGCTGGTGAGTAGGACTTCCATGGCCCCATGTCGGGTGGCTCTCTGGGTAGGGACCACAGTGCCTTCTCAGCCCTGGGACATGCGGGGGTGGGACAGCCAGGCTCTGCCAATGCTGAGCTTTCTGTGTTTTCAACCGTTCTGTTCGTCCCACAATGCTTTCATTCTATTTGTTAATTCATTCTCTCCACAAACATTGGCTGAGCCCCAACTGTGGGCACCGTGCTAGATGCTAAGGATGGAGAAGACAAGACAGGCACTGTCCCTGCCCTGCTGGAGCCCACAGTCCACGGGGAGACGGTTGTCGCACAAGTCCACATGCAGGCCAGGCTTGCACAAGCGGGAACAGCAAGGGCAAAGGCCCTGTGGCAGGAAGAAGCCGGGCACGCCCGCGGAACAGACAACAGTTGAGGTGTCCAAAGAGCGGACATAACCAGATGTCCATCAACGGAGGACTAGATTAAAACACCGTGGTCCATCCTCTTCACGGATTGTTATTCGGCCGTGCAAAGCAGTCTTCACATGTGCTACATGGTGGATCTAGAAAACTATGCTGAGTGAAAGAAGCCAGACACAAAAGGCCACATCGCGTACGATCCCGTTTGTATGGAGTGTCCAGAACAGGCAAATCCAGAGACAGAAAGACTAATGGTTGCCAGAAGGCTGGAGGAGGGGGTCTGGGGAGTGACAGCTCATGGGGACCGAGTGAGGAGAATGCGTTAAAATGGACCGCAGGAGGGGGCGCCTGGGTGGCGCAGTCGGTTAAGCGTCCGACTTCAGCCAGGTCACGATCTCGCGGTCCGTGAGTTCGAGCCCCGCGTCAGGCTCTGGGCTGATGGCTCGGAGCCTGGAGCCTGTTTCCGATTCTGTGTCTCCCTCTCTCTCTGCCCCTCCCCCGTTCATGCTCTGTCTCTCTCTCTGTCCCAAAAATAAATAAAAAAATAAAAATAAAAAAATAAATAAAATAAATAAAATAAAATAAAATGGACCGCAGGGATGGTGGCACATCGCTGTGAATACGCTGAATGCCGCTGAATTGCACTTCGGTGGGTGGACGGTTCGGTGGGTGGATTAGATCTCAATAAAGCCGTTATTAAAAAAAAAAAAAAAAAAGAAAAAAGTCGAGGAGCCATCTCTCCCTGTCTGCCACTGCATCAAAGCTCCTCTCTCAGCCAAAGGCCGGGTCTAAGGCAGGACGGAGGTTCCGGGACCCCAGCCTGACTCGGCGGGGCGGGCAACAGGTGCAGACATGGAGCATCATGGGGCAAATACAGCTCAGAGCCGTGAGCTATTTACGTGACTTGTGCCCCGTTAAGAGACGAGATGCGAAAAACAGAAGTGGGTTCTGCTCTCGGGGAGCAAAACAAATAGCGATGCTAATAATAACGATGACGAGCACGATGCTGACAGCAGCCGATCCCTCAGTGACATGTGTCTATCCCAGGCTGAGATGCGCCATCCAGAGAGAGAGGGAGTGTGAGAATCCCAAGCAGGCTCTGTGCCATCAGTGCAGAGCCTGATCTGGGGCTTGACCTCACAAACCGCGAGATGACGACCTGAGCCGAAACAAAGGGTCGGGCGGTTTGCCGGATGAGCCACCCAGGCGCCCCCAGGCCTGTCTTTCAAATTAACGGGCATCCTGAGGACCCCGGACCCAACACCTGGCCGCAGCTGCGTACCTGCAGGGAACGTGTGGACATAAAAATCTGTTAACGCTGATCTAGTCCAATCTATGATTTTACTGATGAAATTAAAACTAAGGAAAGAACTAAGATAAGCTGTAAAAAAAAAAAAATCCGTTAACTTTAAAACGAGCTTTAATTTGTTTGTTTTCCTTAAGTGCATTTATCAATGTAAACAGAGCATGTTAAGAAATTTCAGGGGAGAGCAGACTATTGCTGGTATGTTGGTTTTAATTCCAAAAAGAAGAAACTACAACGCCAATGGCTTGGACTGACAGCAGCTTGGGGCGAGGCGGGGGGGGGGGGGGGGGTGGCGGGGAGTAGGGGGGAAGGATAAGAAAAAATAAAGGCTCCCTGGTGACGCCTCTCCGACCTGGCTACCTGGTCCAATTGCACAGTCTCTACAGGAGGGCAGAACTGTCACAACAGAACCTGGTGACGGCAGCTAAAAACCAACTCTGACTGCTATGCAGCCAGCCTGTCGCCTTGGGCTTCGGCCAGCGCCGAGCGCGGCCTCACGCTCTTGGCCACGTCCGGCCAGAGGTGCGCACGGGCTCCCAAGCACCTGGGTCTGCCGCTGGAAATCAAAGATGGAATCACTTCATGGGACTACAGATCTGGAAAAATAAAAAATCTCAGCTAGAAAGAACGTCCAGTTTGGAGACAGCAGGAGGGAAGAGGACGCGGGGGGCGGGGGGCGGGGGGGGCTGCCCGGGGGCCCAGAGGCAGACAGATGCCCCAATCACAGGTGGACCGTGTGTGGTTGGTTGCGTTCTCAGGGTCACGCGTGGCGTCCCCTCGGTGCTCAGGCGGGGAATGCTGAGAGAGGCCCACGGAGCCGGCCGAGGCTGGACTGCAGACCAGCACCTGGCTGTGAAACAGGAAGGGCTCCCCCCACGCTTCTTTCCTCAGGATTTCCGTAATTTGTGCTTCCCTTTGGTCTGGCTTGACAGTTAAGAAGAGAAAGGAGGGGGGAAAGAGAATGGTTTTCGTCACTTGTCCAAAACTGACAGAAGAGGAGAAGGTAGGCGTCAGATGTGCTGGCTGGACGCTTTGTGGGCCCGGCATGCGTCGCCTCGCTCAGGGTGTGGGGGCCCAGCACTCCTGGAACCGTCGCTGGGCTCCGGGGCCTGGCTTCCGTGGTGGGGACGTGGACGGGCTTTCCGGTGGGGCTTCGGTTGTGCTGCAGGGAGGCCTGGAGACAGAGGCCCACCGTGCTGGCTGATGTTGGCGGCCACAGCTCCGCTCCAGCTTCCTCTCTGGTCACGTGGTGAGAGGGACCGTTCCGCAGACCAGAAAAACAGCAAATTCTTAACTTATTCCATCTCCAAAGTTGAAAAAAGATCAGACAGTTACTAAAATCAACAATTTCTCAACTGTGTCTGGTGGCCATGGGCCCGGTGGCCGCGGCACGGCAGGGAGTGTTGGGGGGGGAGGGCCCCCGGCCGAGCGAGGGGCTCGCTCAGGACAGGCACAGTCAGCTCAGCTGAGCGAGGCTCAGAGTAAGGCAGTGCTCCTCACAGAAGAACACATCGGAAAAAGCTGCTTCTCTTCTGCTGGTCTGGGGTGATTTTGACTCCCTGGCTGCTCCCTTGGGGACTGTTGCCTTCCTGAAATTGCAAAGGGTTTTGCAAGGTCATGCCTGGGGATCAGCACTATGTCTCTTAACCAACCGGCCCACCGACCAATGAACCAACCACCCACCCGTCTGCCAGGATCCGGATGGTCCATCCACCCACCCGTCCCCTCCCATTTGTCAAACCTTCTGCCACCTTCCAACCATCCATTCATCCAACTGTCCCTTCCAACTCGCTTTTTACAAACCCCAGATCTGCTACGTTCCTCCCCTTTCCAACCACTCATTGTCAGTCTTTCAGTCGCCTGCCCATCCCCCGTTCCATTCATCTCCTCGACAACTTTCCCACCATTTGTTGACCCATCTCATTCTCCTTTCCCTACTTCCGTCCCTCTATCCATCTATCCATCTGTGCTCAGCCCCTCCCGGCGAGGCAGCCCAGGGGCAGTGGAAAGACTGCCTCCTGGGATTGAGGGGAGGCTGGGCTCAAGGTCGCCACGCCACTCACACAGGACTCCCCGTAACCGTGTGCCAAGGCTTGGACCCACCTCTCCCCTTGTCCACCTTCTGCCCCGCAGCTGGTGGCATAAGCCCTAATCTCTGATCTCGTCTGCTCAGTCCATACTGACACCCGTCCACCTCCCCCAGGTTTCTGAGGAGTGGCCTAAATCCGTCACTCGAAGCCTCTGCGAGCTGCCCCTGCCTACCCTGGGAACTCAGACCCTGCTTTCTCCCATTCTACTGTTTGCGAGGTTTGGTCTCCTTTTGACTAGTCTCTTCTCACCTTTGTGCTCTTAGGTAAAACCTGAAGTTTTATTCAGGCAACTATCGAACACTTATGTGGTGCTAGGCACTTTTGTGGGCGCTGGGCAGGCAGGGGTGGACAGGACAAAAGGTCCCGCTGGGGGCAGACAAATCGCACAGCTAAACAACTGAGCGGCGCTTTCCACAGCAGCGAGTAATGAGACAAAACAGGTGAAGGGTGGAGAAGCGTTTCGATGGCGATGTCGGAGCGCAGACCTCTCGGAAGCGAGGCCAGGGATGGTCCAGGGGCCGTGGTCAGCGGAGTAACTGCCCCCCAAGATGTCCACGCCCTCGTCCCTGGAACCTGCACAGACGGTACGTGACGTGGTGGCAGAGACTTTGCAGACGCGATTGAGGAGGGGTGGGGAGAGGGGCCTGGATCACCCAGGTGGGCCCCATCTAACCCTGCGACTCCTTAAAAGCAGAGAAACTTTCCAGCCGTGGTCGAGGAAGAGCGAGACGAAGGAAGCAGGAAGCAGGGTCAGGGAGGTGCTGGGTGGCTGGCTCGGAAGACGGAGGAAGGGCTCACAAGGCAAGGAATGTGGTGGCTTCTAGAAGCTGGACAAGGCAAGGCAGCGGGTCCTCCCTGTGGGGAGGGCACCCCTGCTGACACCTTGGTCTCAGTCCAGTGAGACCCGTTTCAGACTTGTGACCTCCAGAACGGTCATGCTCGTGTGTCGACGCTACTAAGCTTGTTCCAGGAACGCATTCCAGCAGCCTTAGGACACGGATGCGCGAGGGGGGCGCCCACTGGGCCACTCCTGCCAAGCCGGACCGCCACTTTCCCCGGTGGAGGGGAAAGTCTAAAGGAATGTGGGGCATGTGAGGAACAAAAAAAGGCCTGGAGTGGACGGCAGGGAAGCGGCAGGGTGACAAGGTGGAGAGGGTGGCAGCGGCCCGGGCGGGTTGTGGGGACGCAGTGTGTGCTCAGCGGTGAGGAGCGCTGGGTTGAGCACCAGCGGTCCGGGAGGAGGGTGCTGGCGGGGCCTGGCTTCCCCTGATGCTCTAGGAGGGGAGGCAGGGGTGGGCAGAACTGGCCATCTGAGTAACACAGATACGAACTTGCAACTAGCACATAGACAGTTCTGGAGATCTGATGCACGGCACAGCGATTACAGTCAAAGTTGCTTAAGAGACCAGATCTGAATTGTTCTCAACGCAAAAGAGAAACGGTAAGTACACGAGTGAGATAATAGAGGTATCGGCTCCCAACGTGTTAAAACCAACGTACTGTAAGCCTCAAATTTACGCAACGTTCAACGTCAGTGGCATTTCGATTAAAAAGACAGATAGGAAGCCGTGGAGGCTGCAACTCTGCATGTGAACAAAGGTGACAGGGAACGAGAAGGCGTTTAACTGATTTACAGTTCAGCTCAGAAAAAGAGAGGTCGCAAGGACTATGGCTGCACACCCGTGTTTCACAGTCTGGGCCTTGGAAGGACACGGCACATTCTAGGGGCAGTCGACAGGCCGATGCCGAAAGCACAGGCTATGGAAAAAGTGAGTGTGATGCTTAGTGTCACCGCCGGGGGGCGAGTGTCAGAAGGAGCCTCTAGAATCAAACTCTGGCTGAAGAGAAACAAAATTACAGGAACACTGCACGCCGTCGTCGGGCCGTACGTCTGCTTGCGTGGACACGGTCCTGTTTTGGCTAAAGGGCTGCCACTAAATGGATCCCATCCCTTATGACTGAATTCGCAGCATCTTAGAATTCCGGAGGCATGTTTTCAGTCAGACGTGACCTACCTGAGTGGCATTTTGTGTCATGTGCGCACTCGCGTGTGACCAGGCGTAACGCAAGCCAACGAATAGCTCACTTCACGCCCTTGAATCAGACAGCGAGGGGTGTCACCTGGCCAGGAAACGGGGGCCACTGGAATGGAGGGCTCCGGGCCAAGACTCCCAGCAGTGTTTAGGGGCTGAACACGCCCAACGTAAACTCGAGCGTGTAGGTGTGACCAAAGAAAGTGGTAGTTGTAGAGAGTGGGGACCATGAAACAAAAAGGCCAGAAAACAGACAAAAGGGCGGATACGGAGGGATCCAGGTGGGACCTCTCAGAGGCCCCAGGGCCCTGGCACCCACCGAAGGTCACAGAACTGTCACAGCCAGCAGAACTTGGGGTGGACTCATCAAGACGGAAAGCTGGTGGCTGTCAGCCCTGCGGGGGGGGGTGGGGGTGGGGGAGGGCAGGGGGTGTCTTGTCACGGACTGGGGGGGTGGCGGACTGTGGCTCTGGGCCTGCCTGGGGCTTTTCTGCAGGAGGCTCTCTCTCCTCACACGTGCCATCTCCCAGGTAGGACGGCAAGGGCCGCGTGTCCCCTGCTGGACCATGAACTTAGTAGGGAGCACCTGTCACGGAGCAGCTCCGGGCCCCAGAGCAGCGGATGGGGCAGAGCAGGGTGTCCTGCTGTGGATGCCCAAACCACTCCTGCTAACTCCTGCCCCTTTCCCAGAGATGCTCGATTGGGTCTAGCCGGGCCCCGAAGAGCAGGATCTGCCTGGGGAGGCGTCACAGCACTGAGGCCAAGGATGGCTGGCTCCAAAAGGGACCCATGCAAGGATTCAGAAAGCACATACACTCACCAGTTTTTTGTCCATTTTTGCTTTGATGTCTCTGGCGAGAGTGAAAAATGCCTGTGGAATAAGGATGTTGTCAGGGCCGCGGGAGCAGGAAGCGGGTAGGGGCCTGCTGGTGCTGGGCCACTCCCGTGTAGGAGAAGTGGCGGGACAGTGGGGTGGGCAGGGGAGCAGCGTCAGGGTGGCTTCCCAGGTGGGGTCTCACCTGTCCAGCCCCATCTCCTGCCACCACTGGGCCACTCCTGCCAAGCTGGACCGCCACCTCCCCTGAGCCAAGGACCTGGGACATGGGGTCACCCTTGACTGGACACAGAGGAAACTGAGGTTCAGAGGGGTTGAGTGACTTGTCTGAAGGCACCCAGTGCCTAACTGACAGAGCCAGAAGGATCCAGGAGGAGGATCCAGGAGGTGGATCCCAGTTTTCCACCGCCGACTCCTGTGCTCTGTCCACTTTTGCCCCCACCTCTGACGGTCAGGTCAGGGCCGGGCAGAGAGAAAAACAAGCCGTTCTTAGCCAAACACACTTCGCGTGGGGTCTCTGCCAGCAGGGAGGCCTGGGAGGGCCAGTGCCAGGTCAAGGCTTGCCTCCCCATGCTTGACGAGGCTCGAGCTGGCCCCTCTTGGTAGGGAGGCAGAGTCTCAATGAACGCCCACATGACGTGGAATATTCTGTTGTGAAGGCTGGTTTCGGTGCTAGGGACGACCAAAGTGGTGGGCCTAAGGGTCTGGGGGACAGTGAAGGTCTCCCTGCGAGGGGCCACTCGGGCTGGGCCCTGAGGGGAAAGGGGGTGCAAGGAGGGTGTGGCATGGGTGGCCTGGGATGGAAAGTTGTGGGCCGCCTGGGGCTGGTGAGGGAGGGCCTTCTGTGCCAGGCGTGTTGGGCTGAGGTTGGGAGCAATGCGGAAGGTGAATTTTGGAAAGATCACTGGGGCAGTGGGATGGAGGTCGGCAGATCAGCTCCACGGAGAAGAGCGGGTGGCCCCGGCCAAAGCTCAGTCATCTGGGCTTGCTGACCGGGGCCTGTCTGTGAGGGTGGCAGGGCCGAGGGCACACACGTCGAGCTGGGCCTGGGCACCTGTCAGCTGGGACTCTCTGAGGCCGTCTCTCCATTGGTAAAACGGCGCCTGCTCCCCAGGGCTGCCCAAGAACCACTGAGGTAACAGCCTAGGTGCCCAGCCAGGGCCTGCACCTGCTGATGTCAGAACATGGCAACTCCCTCAAGGGGCCTGGCACACCGCCTAGAAAGTGCCGCGTGGCCAGCCGAATGAGGGACCGACCTTAGGCAGCCCAGGGCCCGAGGTCGGTCCCCCTGGTAGAGCCTCCCCAGAGGGTGCGGCCTGTCCCTCAGCCCAGAGGGCCCAGGACTCACGTTCTCCACGTTGATGTTGGCCTTCGCACTGGTCTCCATGAACTTGATTCCATAGTCCAGGGCGAGCTGTGTGGAAGGGAGATACACACGTGCATGTTAGCCACTAGGTACCCCTGAACCCCACAAACCCTGAGCCAGGAGCAGTGCAGAGGCGGGAGTTGGGGGGGGTCTCAGGCCATGGATCTGACACCTGGGCTGCTCCCTCAAGTCCCCAGTGGAGAGCAGGTGGTGAACATCCCTGGCAGGAGGGTGGAGGGGGCGTGGCTCAAACCACTGCTCTCTCCTCTGCTTCCTGTGGGTCCCACAGGTTCCAACCGGATGCCGTAAGGGAGCACACAGAGCACATCCCAGAAGCCGCTGCGTGTGCAGTCTTTAGACGGAAGCCCAGCGGAGGGAGTGCCTTCCACTCTCCCTTTGTCCTGAGTCCCAGACCCCCTCAGTCTTGTACAAGCCAGGCTGGCCGGTTATCGTATGCTTGTAGAGACTGTGAGGGAGTCTCCCCCAAAGCCCACTCGGCGAGTCAGCAATCGGAGACCCTCTGGGGCAGAACAGGCCTCCATGCAGAGAACCCTAAAACCCTGAGGTCCCTGTGCCACGAGGTGCCAGGCCCACGCCGGTGGCCATGCCCACCTTCTCTCCCCGTTCCTTGGACACTTGTCTCTTGTCGTTCACGTCACACTTGTTCCCGAGTATCATCTTTTCGACATCTGCAGAAGCATGCTGAAGGGGAGGGCAGACGGGTGGTGAGAGGTCAGAGGCCAACACACAGTCTGTCCCCCAAAATCCGCGTGGTGGGCCAAGACTGCTGACAACACCCTTGTACAGGGGACGAGCTGAAGATCAGAGAGGCTGAGTGGCCTGTCCCACGTCACACAGCCAATACAAGAGCAGAGTCCAGGTTCTGGCTACTACTCTGACTGAGGACATGCTCTCTGGCTGCTGAGGACAGCTTCCCTACAGGCTGTGTCACCCAGGCCCTGAGGCCATCCCTGGGCTCCTGGCAGGGTGTGGCCTACGGAGGCAAGCGAGGCTGGGATATTTACCCCCGCTTGCCTCCCTCCCTCCCTGCCTCTTCCGCTGGAGGCCCCAGCTGCTCTCCTAGGACCTTCCGCCCCACTCCAGTTTGCTCCGTTTGGACTCTGGAAGTAGGCAGTGCCTGGGGTGGCAATGGCCCCACACTGCAGCCAGCCCCGGGGTGTCCCCATCCCCTGGCGCCCCCCACAGCTGCCTCATGCTTGTAAAGGGCTCCTCCTCCAACCCTTTCTTGGGCTCCAGTGGAAGGTTCCACGCTTCCCGAAGGACGAGGGTATGGAAAGGGACCTCATCGTGTAGCTCAGATCAGGTCTCGTGAAACACTGCTCTGCTCCCGAACTTCCTGTTAACTGCAAGACCCTCTCGCCCACTGGCCAGAAACACTGAGTTTCCACAAGGACCAATGGGAGTGGTTCCTTGTCCTCAGCCCGGGCACGGCCTCCAGCCAGCAGACAATCAGGTCTGACAGTGGGCCTGTCAGGATGGCGGCCTGGTGCCACTGCTCACGGATGTCAGCCGTGGCGTGACCTTTGGCCGTGGCTTTATGGATGGGTGAAGTCCTCTCGCTGCACCTCAGACCCGAAGCCCCACCTGGTGAGTCACCGAGAGGCACAAGTGCTGTCGTCCAAGAAGGCTTTGGGGTGAGCCTGTCTGGGAAGCCAGAAGGTGGGGACGCCAGCTTTGGGACGGGGAGGCGGGGCTAACTGCCTTCTCTTCCCTCCTGGGTTCAAGGTCTGCTTTCCCAGCCAGCTGCAGTCGAAGAGCTGCTGGCTTGAACTCAGGTGGCTCAAACCAGCTCACACCCCGCTCTGCTGAAACTCAGAGTACAATCTGAAATGCCTGTCTGCCAAATGCAAGGGTCATGCCTATCCTGGAACCTCCCGTTTCTAGAAAGCACCAAATGCTCACAGTGATCAAGAGCTCAGGTATCTCTTCTCTCATGGCTGAGACATTGCCCAAACCTGACAGCCCCAGTGGGGAAATTAATGGGCTCTCAGGGCCACCCCATGATGACGCGACGCCCATGTGTGGTTTCCAGGGTCAGCCACCTGGGTCCCGGTCCCCATTCCGGGTACATCCCTGGCCATGGAGCTCTTGGCAAGTGACTTCTAGGGGTCTCTGTGCCTCAGTGAGCTCATCTCTTATCCGAGGAGCTCTGGGGTGGTGACCGAGGTGGGGACATGCATGAAGTTCCTCTGCACGTGAGGGGCGCAAGCCCTACCTCCTCAATATTCCGAATCCAGTTCCGGATGTTGTCAAAGGATTTCTCGTTGGTGATGTCATAGACCAGCATGATGCCCTGGGCGGGAAGGGAGACAAACGTGTGCTCTGGACAAGCTGCGAGCTGAGGGGGAGGACCCAGCAAGGTGGGGTGGCCGAGACCCCAGCAAAACGCCCCTCCTGCCAACTCCCTCCACTCCACCCCTGGGGCCCTTCCTTCTGCTGGACTCCAGGACCGGCTCCTCCCTGGTTGCCCAGGCTCTAGTCCTGCCCACCCCACCACCAAGGTGACCCTTCACCCTGCAGACCAGACCCCACCACACTCGTGCTTGCAGACGAGCCTCGCGGGCTCCCCAGCACCAGCAGGGCACATGTGCCCATGGCCTGGCAGCTCTCGGCGTCCCACCTGCCTCCCAGCCCCATGCTCCAAGGCCCCAGGGCCCACAGTGCTCCCCTTCACTCAGCCCGCCCTGCCTGAGTCTCCTCCGAGCACCTACTGCGCACCGCGTTCTATGGCAGGGTCTCGTTGAAGCCTCACAGCCCTCACAGGTGGGTCCGGCTGTCCCCACTCTGCAGACGAGGACCCAGAGGTGTGGGATGGCCAGGCCCGCCTCCCTTCCCATGAGAGAGTAAAGGGCATAACTGGGGTCTGAACCCTGGATGGCCTGATCCTGACACTCTTGTGTGTTCCAATGAGTCCACCCACGGGGCCAGCTTGGAGCATGGGGCTGGGCGGCACTGAGGCCCCTGAGGGTCCGTTACCCACGTGTGAGCAGGTGGGAGACAGCGCAGGAGTCCCTAAAGAGCTGCAGAGTGAACCCACCTCCACCTGGGCCCGTGACCTTGCCATCACTGCGAAGGACACGTGTCCCTGTTTGATAGAGAGCAAACTGAGGCCCACAAAAGCGCCCTTAAAGGTTCAAGCCCAGGAAAGACTGACCCTAAACAAGTTGGTCACACCAGCTCCCATTAGGAACCTCCCTGGGCCCTCATCAGGACCAAGTAACGCCGAGGGCCACCTTCCAGGCACAGGGCCCCAGCTGTCCTGGGCCGGCCTGGCTTACTCCATGTTCTCAGGCCACCCCCTCCCGACGGCCCAGCCCTGCATCCGAGACCGCTGGTGCCGGCCAAGACGTCCCTGAGGCTGCCCGAGTCTGCAGAGTGAGAACGTGGGCTGCGGGCACTGGGTGGAGAGCGGTGAGGACGTGTGATAAGACCTCAGGGACGGGAAAGGAGAGCCCCTGCAATTCCGAAGCCCCGCCGTGAACCCAAGGAGACACGCAGGGGCCTCGCAGCCTGCCACAACTGAGGCCCCGGCCAGGACCCCCCCGGAAGGCCATCTGGGGGCCCCGTCTCAGGGGTCTCTTGGGGAGACTGAACGGAGACCACCTGCAGGATAACCAGGAGCTTGTAGAGGGGCCGTGCTGTCGGCCACTCCCCAGCCAAGGCCAGCTCGAGTACGAGATCCCGGTGCGCAGACTCCCTAGGTCAAGCACCGCGGAGGCCTCTGGCCGTCAGGGGGCAAGAAACGCCACGAGGTCATGAGAACTTTCCTCCCTTTTATCCAGGGACTGGCCCCTCGGGTGGCCCAGGGCTCTGGCCACCACCAGCAAGTTGACACCCCACGCTCCAGATTCCAAGGTGCCAGGTATTCACCACCCGAGGGGTGGGGGTGGTGGGTGGAGCTATCAGGAGCGAGAAGCGCCGAGAAAACACGGGATCACCCTATTCCAGGTCCTCCGTGGAAACTCTCCTCGAGGCCCCAAGCGACCATGTTCCCAGCCCCCCCTGGGCACGGCTGCCCCTATCAGCTTGTAAGCTCCCAACGGGACAACGGACACCCAATGTCCCCAAATTTGGGACCCAAGAGTCTAGTACCATGCAGGGAGAGGGCGATGGCTGCGATGGGGGCAATGTTCTCTGAGCTATCCGGTAAGGTCACCCCTGGCCACACGTGGCTCTGCAGTGCCTAAACGGTGCGACCAAGGGGCCGGATTTCTTACTTGCGTCAATTTACGCTCAAAGAGCCACATGTGGTCGCTGGCTTTATATATGGGTTCTCTAAGGCTATATATATCCAATCTAGGACTGCAAGCCACAAACACCCTGGCTCAGGCCAGCATCATCAAGGGCTGGCTGAGGATGTGGGCACTGGAGACAGCCAATCGGCACTGGCCCAGTCATTTCCCCTCTGCGTGAGCTGAAGCAGGACATGGAACCGTGCTAGGCCTTAGGTCCCCTGTCAGTGAAACGTGGACAACCGTGGCACCCGTGTTCCGCTGTTAATGGCCAAGACCTGGGCCCAGCAGCTGGCACACGAAAGGCCTCAGAGAATGGGGGCGGTGATGGGGGGGCTATTTCAGCCCAGATGGGGAGGGGGCCTACCTGAGGCCACACAGCAGAAGCTCCCCCAGGACCCCGGTTCCCCGAGGCCCCTGCCCCACCAGAGCACAGCCAGGTGGGAAGAAAATTAGTAAATAAACTTTAATGAGGAGTGCTAAGGTTGCAATGCACATGATTGAGTTTCTGTTATGTTTCAAAAGCTGTGTGGGATACTCTAAATACTTAATGCCTCCATTCATTTCTGCCGTCCACCGGTATTTCCTGAATACCCACCACATACCCAGCGTGGTCCCAGGCACGGGGCATTCGGCAGTGACTGAGACGTGGCCCTGCCCTCACAGAGCTTGTGGTCTTGCAGAGGAAACAGACATGTATGCGGTCACATGACGGGGTGTGCACCGGGCGCCAGAAACGGGGAGATGGCCATCCGCCCTCGCGGCTGCCCGGAACGGAGTCCTGTTCTCTGTTCCACTTTCCAAGTAAGGAGATGCAGCTCAGAGGGTGACCCAGGGTGCTGAGCCAGGGGCCAGGGCTCTGCCTCCCGCTCCCCCCAGACCCTGAGCGCTCCGCTGTGTGCACACCTCACATGTGCTCGACCCACTCGGAGGGCAGGAACCCGGCCTATTCCGGGTCCTCCTCCGCATCTAGCTCAGGCCTGGCCTAGAGAAGGTGCTCCGTAAAAGCACCTGAGGGATAAGGAACGAGTCTTCCTGTGATAGCACCCTGCCTCTGGCCCGGGGGACCGTACAACGGCCAACTGCCCAGAGCAAGTCAGCTCCTGGATGATGTTCAAGTTTTCAGTAGCAAATTCCACAGAGACTGACACAGGCCACGTGAGCGCTCCTCAGTGTCGGGGCACGCTATCTCCAATTTCACTGACCTCACCTGGAAGAACCGGCTTCCTCTGTCTTCCCTCATTCCCAAAGAATTAACCGTCCTTAAACCCTGCATTGTCCCTGAAGCAGAAGAGGACGTATGTCGGGGTGGGGGCAGGGCACACAGCCTTTTCCTAAAACTAACCCGGGACCGAGGACCCCGGAGGAGCCCGAGCACGGACTCCCCAGAAGCATCCGGGTTTGGGCATTCACGAGAGCGATGTTCGCGTGGACTTTAAGAAAAGAAACAAAAACCAGTCCCTACCATTGCGCCCCTGTAGTAGGCCGTTGTGATCGTCCGAAACCGTTCCTGACCAGCTGTGTCCCTAGAGGAGAAGAAGGGAGAGTGGTGACAGCAAACACCAATCGTCATCACCGTGGGAACAACGGGTACTCACCCGGGATGGACGCGGGTTGTTTCTTAATTCACTGTCCGACTGTGGGACAGCACCTTCGTCCTCTACTCTTACAGAGGAGGAAACGGTGACTCGGGTGTCAAAGACCTGCCCCATAGGGCGTAAAGTCATTCCCTCCAATGACCCCTCTGCTGCACCTCTGTTTCCTGGGGATTCTTCCCAGAGTTTCCGGCTCACAGAGGAGCCGAGATCGGATGTCAGCTGTGAAAATCCAGGGCCATGCAGGCATGGAAGGGGCCGGTCACATGGCTGGAGGGGTGTACCTTCATGCTTGCTTGCCGTCTTGGCAGAAGCCAGGGAGCAAGTCTTCCCTCGTTGGTGGAGGGCGACACCTGGGTGAGACACATCGTGCCCAGCCCAGCTCCTGGCACAGGGGGCATTCAGTGCTCGGTGTAAAGATGGCCTGACTGATTGGTGGCGGGGCCAGGGCAAGCCCCATGTCTTTTGTCTCTGGATTCGGGGTTCCTTTCGTGACCCTGCGAGGGCTCTGCATGGCTGGGCTGCACGGAGGCCCCTCAATCTGGGGCTCGGCTGGCTTTCTGACACCAACGGCAGGTGACGTTAGTGGTCAGGAACAGTCATTTCTATCCTCTGCCATGGCCTCAGTCTAGAGAAGCGTTAAGAGAGTCACTGACCCCATCGAGGCTGCTGAGAGCAGAAGCAGGAAGAGAGGAGAAGAGGAAAGTGAAACTTCTGCCAGCTGCCGCCGTGTCACCTTGGACTCCGGGCACTGAGGCTGCTGGGGAGCCACGTGGTAAAGATGGAGATGCTTCCAGGGCTTGTAACTTATGAGGCAGCCAGAGACCAGGGACCAGAGACCAGAGACCAGAGACGGGCAGATTACCAGCTGACGAGGCGTCAGGCCTCATCCGGATTTCCACTCTGGAGTCAGACCAGAGGCGAACACCACGGGAGCCGAGGGGGCGCCCTGGGCAGGCAGAGCGATGCTCACACTCTGAGACCCGGGGGAGGGAGACGGGCTGCGGGGAAGGTGGCTTCGTGGCCCCCCTCACGGCACTCCCTCCCACCACAGGTGCTCGCTAGGGCAGGGAGATTTCGCCACCCTCTCACATGTGACTTCTCTTTCATTTCGCTCAGGGCCCATACTTCCCCGTGGGTGATGTGGCTGCAGGGCGGGGACTCCCCTTCCATCTGACCATCTGAGCTCAGCCTTCCTGGCACTTCCGAGGGGCTACAGACCCCAGGCAGCGCCAGCGACAGGGACTCACAACCTCTCCGATTTCATGTATCACAAGAAGTCAGCCCCAGGTAAGCGGAATAGAAAACGGGTCTTGCCGCTGGGCCTGGCCTCAGCTTATTTTTAGTTCTGGGATTTCAGGTCTGTGTGCTAAAGAAGTAAGGCTTGGGCTTCCCCGGGGGTTGGGGAGAAAAGAGGAAATGATGTCTGGCCTTCTTCAGCGAGCTGATAGGGTCAAAAGGAAACACTGGGCTGGGGCATGGCGTTGTCCCAAAGCCTTCACCACCGCCCACGCACAGAGGGCACGCTCCAAGTCCAATGGAAGCAGGCCACTCGGAAGCCCAGGCCCAGCGGTGCCCACATCGAAACGCTGAGCTAACCCGGACTGGCAGCTATGTCCCCAGAAGGTGCTGACAGACTCCAGGCCCCAGTAACCAGCAGAGCACAGTCTCTGGGTTTCGGAAGAAAGCCTGACGCATATGGCTAGGCACAAAGAGGTGGAGGCCATGGTCACGGGGGGGGGGGGGGGGGGGGGAGAGAGAGGCACCAAGGCTTCTGGCTCAAAGCACTCCCTGGGTGAAGGGGCAGAGGACGCCAACACCTCTTACCATATCTGTAGCTTAATTCTCTTGCCATCGAGCTCTATGGTCCTAATTTTAAAGTCAATTCCTGAAAGAAAAGGAAAGAAAAGGCACATCACGGTCAGCCCACTGCCCAAGCTGCATCTGAGGCAGCTGCTGCCAACCTGTTACGGAGCACCTGCCTGGTACTGGGGCACCTGGGATCTCGGAAGCTCCCACAACAAGTCTGGAGGCGCCTGGAGAGAACTTTCTCCTCTCCTGGAAGGGGAAGCTGAGGCTCAGAGGGCAGACCGAGCTGCCAAGAGTGAAGCCCCAGGTGGCACAGGCTGGCAGGCAAACCCAGGTCCTTCAGGCGACAAAGCCTTGTTCTCTCCCCTCTGCCCACCAGGCAGCCTCTCAGAGTCGGCCTCCACGGAATCTTTCGAGGGCCAGAGCCCCACGCCTCCCGCCACCTAGCACCAGGCCCTCCCAAACACACAGGGCATGGAGCCCCAGGATGCCCCCCAATACTGCTCTCACGGACCTCCAGCCTTCACACATGCCGTTCCTTCTCTGTGGGTGGCCCCTATGCCGCCCACCTGTCGCCCTAACAAACTTTCTCCTTTCATTTTTTCAAGTTTATTTGCTTGCGAGAGAGAGAGAGAGCGTGCATGTGCGCGTGCATGGGGGAGGGGCAGAGAGAGAGAGGGAAAGAATCCCAAGCAGGCTCCACGCTGTCGGCACAGAGCCCAACGTGGGGCTCGATCCCACGAACCATGAGTTCGTGACCTGAGCCAAAAGCAAGAGTCGGACGCTCAACCACTGAGCCTCCACCAGACCTGCTGGAAGGTCACCTTCCAAGAAGCCTTCCTGACCCTGCCCTCCTCTCCCACTTGTCGGCTGTAGTCCCCTTTCCCCAAGACCAGGGTGACCTCTCAGCCTCCTACCCCCTCAGTCCCCTCCCCAGCTTTCCTGACCACATTCAACCATGTCACGAAGCTAACCTCTGTTCCAAACCTGCCAGCGTGTCCACCAACGGATGGGCAGATAAACAGAACGTGGCCCATCCGTACTACCACCCGGCCGTGAAAAGGAATGAAGGCCTGACACACACTGCGACAACCAAAAACACCTTCCAGAAGCTTCCGCCACCCCCTCGGCCCCAGGATGAAGTGAGAACAGTTGAGCGTGTGCGCCAAGGTCCTGCCTCGCCTGGCCACCGCGCGGCAAACAGCTCCCACGATTGTTTCCTAAATATCCCGCGCACAGTCTGGACTCAGGGCTCTCGTGCTCGCTCTTCCCTCTCTTGGAACGTCGCTTCCTTCCATGACTTCCTGGCTCCCCCGGCCCTTCACTCAGGCCTCTGTTCAAGTCACCTCCCCAGGTGAGCCTTCCTGACCATCCTCACTCTCTCTCCCCTCGCTTCTTTTCCTTCTTCGGGTGCACACCCTTGACAGTGCATTTGCTCCACGGATCTTGGGGTGAAAGTTGCCCATGGAAAACAGCCCGACCCTGCCTTTACCTCCGCGAGTTTGTTCTACATCTTTGCCCTCGAAGCCTGGAGGCGGGAGCCTGGCTTGAGCCCTCAGAACTGATGACGGGATGTTAATTCCATCGCTGCCCACCTCAGGAGCTGTCCAGGGGACCACAGGGAATATCAGTCTGCATCTGAAATGTGCCCACGAGGACAGAAGCTCCAGGAGAGCAGGGACTCAGACGTCTTACTCATGGCTGTGTCTCCGGTAACTCAGCATGGCAGAGGCCAGCTATGTATCTGCTAGAAACTGATCACCCAGTCCCACACACACACCTGGACTACAGGCCTTGTCACATTGGTTTCCCTCTAATTCATCCCAGTCATTTCTTCAGCCCCTGCAGCCGTGTTGGCACACAGCAGGCGTTGGGGAAAGATGGCAGGGCGAAAGAAATAAAAGCCACAGGGTGTCGTGTGGTTTACGAAGCACGTTCACATCTGCCATGTGTCTCCCTGAAGGTATGAGTGAATGGGGCCCCGAGGAAGCCGTGGGAGCCGAGCCAGGCTGTGAAGAACCAATTCCGAACTTGGCCGCCGGGCCAAGTTCACACCGCCAGTGATCGATGCAGCTTTTGAGAACGGGCTCTGGCAAAACGAAAGCTGGGCAGGAAATGAACAGCCACTTAATCCCTGATCCATAAAGACAAGCCAGAGGTGTACTCAGTGCCAGTAGAGAATCACCTTTACACATTCAGTTGCATTCCAGGACTAAGCGGCCCAGTGTTGTTCCTTCCTAAAACAGCCCCTACCTCCCGTCCCAGGTCCACAGGGACACGTGAAATCAAGATGCCCTGTTTAATCGGCAAAGCCCCACAGCATCACTCTGTCCTAACCTCTTCCTGGGTTTCATTAACACACCAGATTTAATTAGGAAGTGTTAAACTTTACAAGGCTAAGAATTATGAGGCCATCACTTCAAGGTCAGGATGAATTAAATTTGCTCAGAAGACAGAGGCCTACTGGAAAACTACAAATGTAATCAGAATACTGAGGTGGGAGGGAAGGATTCTGGGTTTAAGTGCCACCTGTACCTCCCTAGACGACCTTGCCCAAGCCATGTCTTTGTCTGGAAGTGGAGGCCGGCCTCCTCGGAGCCCTAAAGAGCTAGACTGGGTTCCCTGGACAAGAATGAGAAACCAACAGAAAGATCCAACCTCCAAATTGATCTCACTAGTGCTTGTGCTGAACAGGAAGTTTCCGACGCTGGGACACTGAGGTCTGGGTGAGAGCAAGCCACAGCCTGCCAGGACGTAACATCACTTCCTGATTTATGGAGATGCAAACGCTATCCCAAAGTTGGACCCTGGAGTGGTGGAGGGGGAGGAACCAGAAACATCTGGGTCCAGGGATAAGATGCTGTCACTGCAGGAGCCAGAAATTCTGCTTCCTCCAGGCCGCCTCCGGCCACGATAACAACCTCTTACTCGTTGTACATTTACGATCCTCAACCATCCAGGGCACTGGTCAAGGCAGAGAGCATCACTCCTAAACTGAAGAAACAGGGCTCAGAGTCTAAGTGCTTGTTCAGGGTCGCCCAGCGGCTGGAAAGCTGGAATGACCATTTCCAGTCCAATTCTCTCAACTGTCAAGTGCAGCTCCTGGAGGGGGGCAGGAATGGAATGAGCGGCTCATGGTGGGGTTCAGGGAGATAAGGTTATTGGGCTCGAGTTACACAGGGGGTAAAGCAAAGCCTGGTTCCTAGGCTTTCCCCATTCAGAATCAACTCCTGGGCTTGCTGACTATTCTGAACAAGGCTGCACAGCTCACAGGCCACTCCATTTGATTGGTGTTACCTCCAGGTCAAACGTTTTCACACGGGCAATGGCTGTTTTTGTGACATGGGGACAAGTCAGCTCCACTTTTGTGGATATCAGAACTGAGAAGCAACAAGCCAATTCTGTTCAACCACAACGTGGGCTGGCTTTGTGGGAAAGGCTGTTCTGCAAAGTGACAACTGGTGTCCCGGGCCTCAAGATAGGGAAGTCAGCACCGTCTGTGGCAGTGGCTGATTTTGGTTTCTCACTCAGGTTTTTATCTGGCATCTCCTTGGGGATGACAGGTCCCAGGGCAGGCAGCTGTCAGTCATCATTGCTATCACCTTCTAGTGGGATGGAAGGTCGGGCAGAGAAAGGCTCCAGACTCTTTCTTGCCATTCCTTCTAGAAGAAATTCACCCATGGGGGAAACAGGGTCAGGGAGAGGGGCTTAACCCCTGAACATTACAGAGGAAAGAGCGGGAGAGGGCTGGCTCTGGGATGGATCAGCCGTGCTTGCCCTGGGGATGAGTGCTCCCATCCGGTGGTCCAGTCTTGATTTTGGGCGTTAGACCCACAAGGATTCAAACTCCATCCTTGCCACCTGCAGACTGTGTGACCTTGGGTGAGTCGCATGCCTCCCCGAGCCTCAAATTCCTCAGTGAGGCTCATAACAGCACTTAACACAAAGGACTGGAGGGTGTAATAATGCACATAAAGGGGCTAGCGCACAGTACATGCTTAATAAGGTCAGATGTCAAAGGCCTCTTCCTACGGCCAACTCCCCAAGCCTGTTTCACTTCTGTAAGACGGCGACCCCAAAAGAACAGCTTCGAGGACTGCTGTGTGGACAGCACGAGATGACCGGCGCCAAAACCCCAGCCCAAGACCTGTACTTCCTGACGAGCAAGCTGAAGAGTTGGGGCCTCAGTCTCCCCATCTGTAAAATGGGCCCTTTGTTCCTATCCCCTTCCCCATAGCCCGGGAACGCCCGAAAAGAGGTGGAAGCGGTTGCTCTTTCCCCTCCGGTCCCCTCGACCCTCCTAATCCCTGGATCCGTCCGGCCCAGCCGCTCCCTCAGCCCCAGCCCTTCAGGGGCGCGCCCGGCCCGGGCCTCCGGCGTCCCCGGCCGCTCCCCGGCCCCGCTACCTATGGTGGAGATGAAAGTTGAGTTGAACGCGTCCTCGGAGAAGCGGAACAGGACACAGGTCTTCCCCACCCCCGAGTCCCCGATCAGCAGCAGCTTGAACAGGTAATCGTAGGTCTTCGCCATATTACACTCTCTCCCCGACGGGAAGTGCGGCCAGCGCCTCGCCACTGGCCGCTGGTTCCGTCCATCAGCGCCGAGCCCGCCCCCTATTGGCTCCCGGCCCGCGGCGCGTCACCCAGGCCGACACCCTCCCCCGCGCGCCTCCCGTCGCGGGGAGACGTGGGGAAGGGGAGAGCAAGGCGCGGTGCCGGAAGCGGCCCGAGCGCGCCGGTCATTGGTCGGCGCTAGGGACAGGGCGGGCTGCAATTGGCCAGCGGTGAAGAGGCCAGGGGCTTCAAATGAAGACCGGGGGGCGGGGCATCGCGTGTCCCCGCCTTCTGCCCGCCCCCGACTTGGGGGCAGCCACGCCCCCGGGTGGGAGTGGGAGGGCGGGGAACGTCGCCAACGGCTCCGCGCGCCCGCAGTGGGGCGCGTGCGCATGCGGTCCGGGAGACCGTTGGGTGCCGGCAGAGGGCGCACGCGCGGCGGGTTCTCCGGTTCCCGCCCTCACGGCCCGCGCAGCCTCCGTAGGCTCCGGGAAGAGCGCGGGAAGGGAGTGCGCGGGTGGCGGTGTCGTCTGGAGGGCGCTGCGTCCATCCAGGGGGAACCGAAGAGGAAAGGAGAGTGGGGACGCTCGTCATCGTCGAAGCGAGCCTCTTCGGGACGTCTTCCGGGGTCTCGACGCCGGCCGGGGGGACTACTCCGCCGCCTGAGCGGCTTCACTGCCACCAGCCGTACCCGCGGGAACTCCTCGCGACGCGCCTTTGGACCTAATTAGGGACTGTCCAGACCACTGCCTGCCTGCAGTTCCCACCCCCCCCTCCCCCCCGAACCCCCGCCAAGCCTCAGCCGCCAGGGGAGCTAGGGTCGTGAGGATGCTAGGAACAGTCACATCGTTGTCCTTTGCCTGCCTGTTGTCGGCACGTACGAAAACTACACCGAAAGTCCTTAATCCCCACCCTAACCCACTGGGGTCAGTAGTCTGATTCTGCCTTTTTATGCTGAGCAAACCGAGGCCAGAGCTTAAGGGACCCTCCCGGGCTCCAGAGTGGGAAGGTGGCTTTGAGCTGGGACACGCCAGCCTCGGAGGCCTGAGATCCGGGTGGTGTCCTGCTTGTCAGAGGTGGGCGTTGGGAAGGCGTCTAGACTCACATAAGGTTCCTGCCCAAGCCGGCCCTGGCCGCCCTTCCTGCCTCCCTCTAGGACCAGCCCTACTGATCTGGCTGCTGGGGGGGGGGGGGGGGGGGGGGGGGGGGGGGGGGCGGGGGGCGGGGGAGAGCTTCAAGCAGAGCCGCCGGCCACGTCGGCTTTGGCGTCTGTAACGTTGGGCGCTAGCGACCACCTTCCTGGGACTTGGACCGTTCTACTGGCTGGTTTCTTCGGCCGCGACGCCTCCCTTCCCTGCATGCTGCTGCTCAGATCCCATGGCAGTCTTTGGGGTTTCCACATGCCCCTTAGGAGTTCCTCGCGGTTCTAGGTCTGTTCCGCCCTCTGGGTGATCTCCTTCAATACTGTGGCTGCTGAGATCTCCGCACAGGTGATTCTTGGAGGAATCCACATAGCCCCGCCATCCTTCTGTGTCCAGCTGCTTTGTGGATTTGGCAAAGGTACTTTGACAGGTCCACAACCGAACGTGTCAACTTCTACTCAGACTGGCGTGGCCTGAATTACCTTCCGAGTGAAACCGAAGCCCGCTCAGACACTTCTCTTTCACCCTCACATGTGGGTTCTAGTAGTTGTTGAATCTTGCTCTTCTCTGCACTGGTCTCCTGGATTATTCTCGAATCCAGATTTCACTCTGTGGTATGTTTGTTCTAAAACACTTACCCACTACCCGTTGGTGGTCGGTTGGGATCAAGTCATTGCCATCTGGCCTTAACCTAGGTTATGCCTAGGTATGCCCTAGGTTCCGCATACACTTCACGGGATTGGGAAGCTCCCTGAGACCTGAGATCAATTTAACAAACACTGAATACTTCTGTTGAATGCGAGACTCCAGATGGACTATAACAGTATCTGCATTTTAGACTGCAGCCCCAGGGAGTGGGCAGGAGGGAGAGAAAGAACTTCAATCTAGTGATGGTAGGGCACCTAGAGAAGGGGAGGATACTTTATTCATTGACATTCCGTTTCTGCCATCGAAACAAGCTCACAGCGTCCGCCAAATGTTGAATATGAAGGAAATGTTTTTAATTGCACTTGGTGAGCAAAAAATTGTCTACACACACGAATGTTTGGCTTTCAATTCTCTTTGACTCCTTATCCCATCAGATCGTGAGACCAATATCAAAGCAATTCTGGTAATGAAACTGCAGTCACCTTTGACACTCTCTTCGAGTTACCTGCCAGCCAGTCAGCTGTCTCAAGTTATCTTCCTCCAGATCACTTCCTTTTCATTCCCAGGCAAGCAGTATCTGGGATTAACAGGAACCACTTCCTAACTGGCCACCCCGCCTCTAGTCTACCCCCCCATTCTAGTCCTTCCTGAAAATGACTAAGTGGATTTTCCTAATGTGTTTCTTTGTTGATTAGTCTTCAGCGGCTCTCCACTCCTGACCAAATTAAGTTGGGGCTCTCATCACTATGGACCAGTTTACCTTCCAACTTTCCTCCTTCCTTCCTTTATATACGCAACACACAGAAGCCTTACGCAGGCAGGCCTTGTGCCTTCCTGAGTCAAGCAACAGGGACCATTTTCCCTGCTCCTGTCTCATCTATTAAAATCCTAGTTATTCTTCACAGCCTGGCTTAGGCGGGACTGGGTGTATAACAAAGGACAGGAGCTTTTGAATTACTGAGGCCAAGTGCTCTCACCTGAATATAGAGGTAATAATCCTCCTATCATGAAGTCACGGTATAAAGCAGATAACATTTGTTAATCATCTTGGCACAGTAATCTTTCCATCCTACTAACGTTCGCTGAACCAGAATACCTTATGTGTCCCCCCACCCCCAAACACATTCTAAAGTTCACACAAATGATAGTTTATGTAAAAATTTATTTGACCAAAATGTAGAAAAAGTGATACTATTACATATGATACAGTTGCAAGAATCTAAATGAAAGGTGTGCGTTTTATTTAATTGCACAATTTGCTAGTGTACCTTCTGGGTAGTGTGATGCTTAATAAATAGGAGTGAGGGGCAGAGAATCTGGATAAGCTAGAAGCAGGGTGATTTTGTCAGAATTGTAAACTTGAGTTGGCCCCCACACTGCTGGGGAATGTGGAATGTTTCAGCTCTGAGATGTTACCCCAGAAAGCAGAAAGACAACAAAGCCAAAATGCAGCTGTGCCTACAAAATGCTCCATATCCAGTTTAATCAGGAGTTTCTTGGTCTTTCATTAACTTGGTCCTGAAGAAGGAATTAAAGTCCTACATAAGTAAATCTTCAGTTTGCTATTCCCGGAAGCATACAGGAGAGGAAGCGAGGCCCATTGCTTTATCTGTACTTTGCTGTCAGAGAGGACCCTTCTGCCCAGTAGTTGTCAGCATTGCTCAGTTATTGATGGCTCGCAGTCTTTTTGATCGGACTTCTCTGAACGAGACTGAATTCTGCCACACTCATTCCTGCTAAGCAGATGGTCTCAGATCAGAGCAGACAAGCATGGGCCATTATTGGAATAAGAGATCTGCTCCTCAGAGAACCTCAGAATGAAAGAAACCTGTAGAGGAACATAGGATCTATCCAGAAAATATCTGGGTACTTATTACGATGATTTCCCAAGCATTCTCATACTACCTGCCCAGAGGATGTTTGTTCTGCATGGTGGTGTGTGGGAAAGAGCCAGGATGATAAGGTTGATCTATGGTTTATGACTTCCCACAAGGCAAGCCCTCTTCCCCCTCCTCCCTTTTTTTATGCTCTGGATGGAAAATCCCTACCCATTTTAATGGGATGGTCCCTGGCTACCTGTCGTGTGACCAACAGTGGCCCAGAAGGTTATGTATTCTGCGGCCTTTTAAGTTTACCTGTGACTAGACACTGGAGTTGGTTTTTGAAAGTATAAGTTTGTCTATTCTCCCAGGAACCAAACGCCCTCGGTCTCTATAGGCGTATGCTCAGTATGAAATACCCTGCCTACCTTATGAATAAATGCAACTTAAAGATAAAAATAGAGCTGAAAAAGCTGGTGCCATTTGAAAAAAGGAAGGAATGAGATTTAACGGGGTGCTCAAAGCTTCTCTGATACAAAATATTTGGTCACGTACTCATAATTTGCTTGACATTTCCAGCAAAGCGAAGATTTCAATAGCAAAAGAAACTTCTTACAAGAGAAGAGAAAGACACAGAGCTCTGGAGTTTCTGTTGGAACAAGACTCTTCTGTTTTGGTTATATACAGTTAAGTTCGTTTAGTGTCTGATCCAGTGTCTGATGTAAGCCCACATTCTCTTCTTTGGCCTGGGCAAGTTTTTCTGGTGAGGATTAAGAGTGGGGGGAAAAATAAATTAATAAGCATCTAAAATTTTGTTAAGAGAAAGAAAAAAAAAAAAAGCTTCTAAAACCCCACACCGTCAGAGTGAAAGTCATAGCGGAGAAAGTACTCCGCATTTAATTATAGCAGAACACCATCTACTAACAGGGTTGGAGTGTCAAATACGGGAGTCAGATACGGTTTTGAGATAAAACACAGAGTCTTCAACTAAATTTGAATTTCAGGTACACGACAAATAATTTTATAGTACAGGTCTATCCCGAATGTTGCATGAAATATACTTAGGCCAAAGAACTATTCATTGCCTATCTGAAATTCACATTTAACTGGGTGTCCTGTGTTTTAACTTGGTAAATCTGGCAGTCTAGAGTTAGAACACCTGGATGTAAGCCCCAGCCGTCCCTCTGAAATAAGGCATTTAATCTTGCTACATCTCCGTTTCCCCGTCTGTCAAGGATAAGGACAACAATGTGTGGTGTGGGAATTATCATAAGGACATAAATGAGACACCCTACAGAACTTCTGAAGTGCTACACAAACATCAGATCTGGGAAACAGGACATTTCTCCCCTAGTGCCAGTTTGGTGGCCTTTGGTAGGAAACTATAATCCTGAAACCCGTTTTCTCCTTTGGAGCTTCTGGGAATGGCCATTTAAATTCCAGGCATAATTGTGTTTTTGTGTCCGTGTGTCCACAGCAATGTAGTCAAACCCCAGAGAAATGCAGCATGACTAAAATCTAAGTCAGATTACGGGTGAATTATTAAATGACCGAGCTGATAAAATAAAAAATTTAAAAACTAAAACAGCGAGATGCCATTTAAAGCTATGCGTGACAGAGCTCAGGACAGAACCGGTTTGCGATGAGTGATGGCTGATAAGAGGACTAGGCCAAGAATCATTAAAATACTGGAGGAAAGCAAAATGCCTCCTAAAAATGTGATAGGATCAGCTTGGACATTTTCAGAAAGGAAAAAAAAAAAGGCTGCGAAGGTGGCAACCTTTCAACTACAACCGCTGGGCCTTTCATCCGATGAGGCCCTTAGAACCTCAAGTTGCTACGATCTGGGCGGATTGTGTCAGAAAGGAAGAGTGACCTGGGCCCGACTAATCTGGACGGACGGCGCCGGTTCGGCGCGAGCCAATGTCTCCATTGTCTCTCCTAATCTTAACCAACCAAGACATCGCTTTTGTTTTGCAGAAAAGTGAAGCGGCTCGTTCAGGGTCCCACGGCTGAAATGGCAGGGCTGGGATTCAAACCCAGGTCTCCCCACTACAGATGCTGACCTCAACTCACCGCTTAGATTCCCTGGCATCTACTTTGTGGTAGGTGTGAGATAACATAACAGGTAGTTGTAGATTTCTGTAGCCCTAATCTCTGTACATGAGGCTCCACCTAGTTGCTTAGTTAAGCTGAACGACTGGATAAGCAGGGCTGCAGTTATTTCAAAGGGCGGAGGATACCTAGGTCTGGAAAAGTCCCAGGAACAAATACACACAGAGAGAAAACACAAAACACCCACACACCCCTTCATAGGCTAATTTTCCCAGGGGCGTAAGTATGGCAGTGTGTGAGGGGAGTGGTTTATGCAAAAATTCAGGGGGGGATGACAGGACACCAGGAAGAGGCTGGGAGTAGAAGGGTGTGGGTCGTTTAAGGGAGATGGACTTTGGAGGGGTGAATACAAAGAACCCACCTGAATAAGAAATTACAGGCTGAGGAATAAGCTACAGTGACAAAAAAAATCAATCTAACTGGAGATTTTCCTGCCACTCCCAGGTTCAAGGGGCAGTCTACAAGACTTGACACTAACATGTCAGTGTTTCTGGGATAATTTGGGGGTGGGTACAGAGAAGTGGATAAGAATATTTGAAATGTGCATTCTTATGGAAAAATGTATAAGCTTTTGGTCACTTTCAGTGTGACCTCTTAGTACCCACAGGCTAATTTTTTTTTTTTTTTTTTTAATATACCCACAGGCTAACTTTATGAGTGCTCACCAAACCAAGGCAAGGTTCCTGGTTCTTGTTAAATCAAGTATGAGGAGATGTTAGCATCTCAGGCAACTTTGTTGGAACTCAGGAATGCATCCTTTCTCTTTGTCTGGCTTTCCAGCAGCCTCCACTCCCTTTCCCTGCTAATGGGATGCTCTTTAATTCCTTGTATAGTTGTCTTCTAAGGGCAGGGTATAGAGGTGAGGTTCCCTGGTGAACTTCCTCCCAGGACTGGGAGGGCTGGATACATGTTCCATGAACAATGAAGATATAGGGGACCCTAGACACCATTCTCAAGAGAGTAACAGAGAGAACATGTGTGAAAAGGCGGAATAAGGAGACCACAAAATGCCATTGCCGCTTTTTGAATCCGTAGATCAAAACCCGCTCAAGAGTAGCCTCTTTGTAGACACGAGCCTGCCAGTTTTTGCACATTCTGCTGACTCTATTAAGCTGCTTAAGAGGTCGGATGAGTCTCCATTCAAAAACAATTTCTATTTAAGGAAAAACTGCTTATCGGCACGCAGATATAGTTCGCTAGCAACATATTTGAGAGCTCATGCCAAATTGGCGTTTGTTTTCGTATCGTCGGAAAAGAATCATGTGGGCATAACTTTCTTTTTGAAATGAGCTCTTCATTGGAACCACCCACTTTCTGTTGTAGCCACGGTCCAGGGCATCACAGCTACGGCTCAAAAGCGGCAAGGGAAGAACATGACAATGAGAGGGCCTGGGCATGAGGAGGCCTGTCTTTATTTCAGTCACACAGTCACACAGTCACAGACACAGCAGAGGAAGGCTTGAAAGACCAAACCAGGAGGCAGACCACTGGAGCTTCGAGAAGCCCACGGGACTGTAGGCACCACAGTGAGAAGGCAAACTTCAGTATTGCTAGGACAGAGGGCGGCACCCCAGCTCCCTCTTAGAGAGAGGTCATGTCGTTGAGAGCATGGTCCAGTTCCTCGCTGATAGCTTTGTACTTGAGCTTCTGAGCATATAGCTCATCTAGAGGGCGGAGGTCCCCAGGGAGACAGTTCGGAAGAAGAGGTACAGGGGACAGAACGTGAGGGTCGGAGTGGAGTGCCACAGATGAACAATGACAGGAAGGAAACAAAAGTGAGAAAAGAAAGCATGAACTGAAAGAAAGCTGTGTCCTATGTCAAACACATGAGAAAACAAAAGATCAACGGAGAGGTTTCCAAGTGGTTTGGGGCCCTGCAGGGGATTAGCTATAATGAACCTTTGAAAGAATGGAGACTAGAAATGGACACAGCGTCTACCCCCAACCTCCCGCCCCAGGTTATTTCTGACTTTCAGTGATGTCACCCAGTCCAAAGGTTATATATACTTTGGAACGGGGAGATTTTTCCCTTATATGGAAACCTCACCTCCCAAACCAAACACTGGACACACGGTCTGGGGAATAAGTTCTGTACCCTTTCTGGGTGGGAGAGATGGTTTTAGGAGATGTTTGAATCCCAATATTCTGGAATTTCCTGGTTATTTTATGAAGAATGTGGGACAGAATTTTTTTTTTTTTTTTTAAGTTGGAACTCTTCAAGAAATTCTGGGATATGTGGGCACCAGACTTGCAGACTGGAGTCTTTATTCAGTCTCTACATTCTCTATGCTTCCATTTTCTCATACTGTGATAAACTCTTGAGCGCTCTGGGAGAGAGCTTCTGTAAAAATGTAAGGCATTTTAAAAATGCAAGGCGTCTCTCAGGAATGAGCAAATTGAAGGAAATTCTGAAGACTTTTAAAATCAGCCATATTTGGGCCTCCGTATTCACATGTGGAGCTAATTAAGCATGAGATCTTTTAGTTCTTGAGAAGTGGCGACCCAAGTCTGAATTTGACTTGCACGGTCCTGTCCCGTGCTTCTGACCTCCTGGTGTGCCCTCACCCTGCACTTCACTTTCCTAAGAGGAACAAAGCCCAGCTCAGCCCCTCCACAGACTCCTCCCACTTGCCAGGAGATTGTCCTGCAGGCGGAGGCCGAAAAAATGCAATGAGATCGCAGTGTCATACCTTCCAGGTCATCAATGGTCTTTTCCAGTTTTGCAACCGTTCTCTCTGCAAATTCAGCACGGGTCTCAGCCTGGAGGAAAAGAAAGGAGTCCCTAAGACGGCTTCGAGACCAGCCCCAAGAGAAAGTTGAACTAGCCGGGTACGGTCACGCTCACCTCTTTCAGTTTGTCGGACAAAAGTTTAATTTCTTCTTCGTATTTATCCTCCTTTTCAGAATACTGCGGGAGAAACCAAAGCAGTACTTTAAAAAAGGGGGGGACCAAAAAAGAAAGAAAGAAAGGAAACAGAAAAAAAAAAAGAAAAGAATGTAGGTTCTCTGCTCCTCAGAGAAAAGCGTGTGCTTGAAGCGCCACGAACACGCCTGGGAGGCCGAGTGGACACAAGCAGCACCTTTCCGGGCAGAAGAGATGGGCACAAAACTGAGGAGTGCATCCGTAGGGGAGCCCTCTGGGATGGAACCTGCGCACTCTCCAGTCTCCCAGCCTCAGGCCTGAGATCGCCCCCTGCCCCAGCACGGAATGCTCCTTTCCCCGTCACTACATGTCAGAAATTAGTTTTGTTTCGCCAGGTTCAACTCGGATCAGCACTAGCTAACCTTTATAGCTGCTTGCTCCGTTGCCAGATATCCCCAATCCCATTTTACAGATGAGTAAGGAGTCAGAGAGAGGTTAAGTAGTTTGTCTAGGGTCACATGGCTAGGAAGTGACCAAGCCATGACTGGAACCTGACTCTGGAATCTGAGCTCCTGGCAATCATCATGCTTTATAGCCCTTTGACACGTCACCTGCTTGTAACACATTTCCCAACTTTCCAAGGTCCCTCTGTTGGAGTCTTCAAGCACTGTATTACAGGGCCAGTCTCTTCAACTCAACGAGACTCTGAGCCCTTGAGGAGCAGAAGCCATATCATCGCTGTTACATCTATCCCCATGGCCCAGGACAGCATTTGGCACGCACACATAAGCTACATTTGCTCATCAAATATCTTAGTATCCATGTTAGTACTAATGACATGGCGCTAAACAAGACAGATATACTCCCTGTCCTTAAAACTTTCAATCTGGCAAGGAAGGCATATCGTTAATTGAGTAATTATGACCAACACGATGAACCACACGATAGGAAAAGAAGTAGGTGGGGCTATACAGCCAAGAAACCCCTAACCTAGATGTTCAGTACAACTGGAGGGCCCTGGGGTGCGGGGGGCGGGGGGTAGGGTGAGGAAGAAATAAAGATGGGGAATTCACAGGTCAGGCCACGAAGGGGTGTGTTCATTCCTGATGCGGTTCTCTCCGGTAATGACTGCTTTGGATACTATTTCAGCCTAAAAAGCCCAATTCCACCTCTCATATCTGCTGCTTGACTTGTTAGAGTGTATTTCTAGGGGATCCAGGGGAATCATTTGAGAGTGAGGCTCTGTATTTATACAATTATGCTCAGCTCTCCCTAGGAAGTGCCTGACCAGGGACCAATCTCATATTCCATCTCCACCCTTGTAGAAGGTGGGGGCGAAGGTGGCACCAAGACCCCACCGAAGAAGGAGTCTAGCCACTGGACATCTCTTTTTATGGAGGGAAAAACCTTGTGGCTGGGCAGCAAAGCTACTGTTACCAAACACAGGTCAGATCCCTGAGACCCTGGGCATGCTCCCGTGTTCCTTGGGGGGAAGAAAAGAAAGTCCAACAAATCACCAACTCAAGCCAGCCACCAACCTTCTCAGAGGCAGCCTCGAGTGATTTCAGATTGTTCGTGACGTTCTTGAGTTCTTCTTCCAGGTCACCACATTTTCTGTGCAGAGAGACAAAGGAATCTGGCGCCCTATCCACCCTCATAGCAGGCAATTCCCCTCAAGGTTTTCAAAAAGGAGGAATCCCCGCTGCCTAGGGCCCCCAGAAGGAATGCGGGGGAAAAATGTTAATGGCTTTTTCTGAGCCGGAGTGCTGTGCACTTATCAAAACCCTGTCGTGGCTGGCAAGGGCACAGCAGGCCGAGGAGTATTTGGAAGGTTTGTAAAGCACTCCTGGGCTCTCGCCAGGGGTGAGGCAACTGGGACTTGTGAAATCTGTGAATTATGAGGCTGACTCCAGAAGGTGCAACAATGCCACGGAGCACGGGAGGAGAGAGCAATCGGTTTGCACCCGACCCTCCGGGAGGCAGGCTCGAGAACAGATCCGCCGGATTCCCCTCTCTCAGCGCGGCGGGATGCTCCATGGAGCTGGATTCCTCACCCAAGACCAAGGGGAGACATTCTTGTTCCCCCAGAGCTTGCGTGACTGTGGTCAAGCTTCCCACCTTTCCTCCCCCAGGAATGTGTCCCAGCCAAACAATGACATCAGGAACAAGGCAGTGAGACACAACAGGGAAGCCTGCCTTTCAGAGGCAAATGTTCTCTTAAGAAGGCACAGCTTCCTGAGATCATCCTCTCTGGGAAAATAGGACTTCCCGGCCTCTCTGCTCCTGCCTGTCTCACTCCTATTTCCCAATACCTTTGTGGGAAGAGTCAACACGTAGACAAGCGCTTCCCAGGGCAGTTAAGAACAGACACCCTGTCAGCCATGGGGACGAGGAGCAGGGGCTGAGCTCTGAGTCCCAGATGCCCCTCCACTTGGCTTGAGCACTGGCCTTACCAAGTCGGAGTCAATTCCCAGTGCAACCAACTCCCTCCCGCTCCATCCCTCTCAGTCCCTCTCTGCCACTCACAGTTCGGACACCTCTGCGCGCTCCTCCGCCCTCTCCAGCTCGCCCTCCAGGATGACCAATTTACGAGCCACCTGCAGACAGAAAGGACCAACTGGGACCCCAACAACCACGTCTAGGAGGATGCCCCCCTCCCCGCTTGCAGACGGTGAAGCCCCTCCCCAGACCATCTGTGAAGACTCTGGCCCCGGAGGGAGGCAGACAGGAAGGGAAGCAGACCACGGAGGCCAGCAGGAGAGCAACAGAACTTTCAAGGTCCCCAGACCCACAGGATTCCCAATGTCAGCCAAACTGTGCCAAAGCACCCGGCTGCGGGACAAAACGTGATCTGACCAGTGGGTCTCCCTACCAAGTCAGACAAGTGCCACAGAGTTCCCCGGGACTTTCTAGCATTGCGGAAGATCGTCTCCTAGCCGAGTGGCCATCTCTGGAAGAACAGACGTGGACGCAGAAGGACAGCTGCCCCAACCAGGCGTTTCCTTCAGGCGGCCCCGGGGCTGCCCCGCTCACCTCCTCGTACTTGCGGTCGGCCTCCTCGGCAATGTGCTTGGCCTCTTTGAGCTGCATCTCCTGAATTTCCATCTTTTCCTCATCTTTCATGGCCCGGTTTTCTATCACCTTCATTCCTCTGCAAGGAGCAACTTTGTCATTACCGCCGCCCCCCCCCCCCCCAACCAGATTACCACCCTTGTATACCTCCAGACACCTGGTCATCCAAGCACCTCTCTGATGCCCACCAAGAACCTGTGCTCCGCACAGAAGATTGCAGAGGTGTTCTTCACTTCACCTTGGCCTTCACCTTCACAACTGCCCCACGAGGCAGGAACCTCATCCCCCACTTTGCAGAGGAAGAAACGGAGTGACAGGGAGGCCAAGTAACCTGCTCAAGGCTGCGTAGCTAGTAAGTGGCAGAGCCGGGACTCAAACCCTGGTGATCTGGCTCCAGATCCTCAGCTCCCATCCTCTACGGCCCCTCACCGACTAGTAACAAGTGCGGACACGCCAACGGTTACCACAATGGGATGAGGGGTCTGGGCCAGTGCAGCTGTGGGAATGATGAGTTCTGCTGCACTGGGGGAGGAGGTGTGTATGCGTCCTGGGAGGCTTTCCAAAAGAGAACACAGGGAAACCCCAGGAGCATTTCAAAAGCAGGAGTGAATGGAAGCCAGAAAGAGGAATGGGAAGACCAGGTAAGACGCAGGTACCAACAAGGTGAGGGGTGAGGACGGCCCAATCTGAAGTGGATGCGTCCAATTTGGAAAGGACAGTGTCCCGGGGACAGCTGGAAATGTGCAATGCAGCTGGCTTACCAGGAAACGAGCTCACTCTGGCCCGCACTGCTCGGAGTGCACTAGGGCAGCTCAGATACCCCAAAAGAGGCCAACCCAGGACAACGTATTGATGTGCATCATGCCTGCCCAGAGTGGAGGACCGTATATATCTTGCTGTTTAATAAATACTTCCATTCGGGCTGTCGCTCCCATTCCTCAAAACATCCTTCCCATCTGTACAGAGCCTTAACCTCCGTGGACAGGCAGACTTGGAAAACCTTTGCAGCTCTGGAGAGATCAAAGTGGCTTGCCCAACGATTAGTACGTGGCTGTGGAAGGACTGGAATCTAGACCCTCCAGTTCCCAAGTACAGAATTCTATCAAAACTAGCCTTCTCCAACGAGGGGGTCACCAAAGGCCTCTGGTGACATGACACAAGTAAGTGGGTTTGGTCAACTCCTGGAAGGGAGACATCTGGCCAGGCTGGTCTGACTGTGAACGCGGGCAGCGGCTAACCCAGGCCCCAGGCACAGCCCCGAGCAACTTGTGGCCGGGCCCTTCACCCTTCCTGGCGGCCGCAGCTCAGCCTCCGCGAGCGTGCCCAAAGTTCCCGTCTGGGCAACCGGCAGAGTCAATTTCCAAGACTCCCCAAGTAGTTTCTAATCTCCGGTGTATGGGCCACAACAGCACCATCCGAAACGAATCCTCTGGAGGGGTTTATACCAGGAAACCACCGTGGACCGGCCAAACGAGAACCCTGCTGCGATCGTGTGGCAGATACAGAATGACCACTGGCCCGGCCCACACCATCCCCGCACAAGGGACCCATTTTCCACCGCGCAGAGACGGCTGCTTCTGTGAATTACACAATCTGCCCTCAGTCCTCCAGAGCCCGCGCCGAGGCGTGCAGAGTTATCCTGCTCCGGAGGAAAGAGCATCCCGCCAGAGCCCCGAATGCATGCCACAGAGGTGGTTTGCATGCGTCCCTGACGTACAGTTGTCACTGCCCAGCAGCCTGAAGCCTGCCTGGTGGCACGGTTAACCAGCATCCATGCACGCGGCCCATTTTGAGGGTGGCCCATCCCCCCCCCATCCCCCCCGGAACTTGATATCTGGAGGTGACCAGTGAGATGAGATGCACGGTGGCTTTCAGAGGACACACGAAGCGGCACTCTGCGCACCGGTCTCCGGTGACAGTCCTACTTGCAAGTCTTACATCTACCCATTTTTTAAATTTCCTCTAGCGGGAGTTTCCTTCACAACCACCAGGACGACAAACGCCCCTACGCGGCGTGGCAGTTGACAAGGCGCTGCCGTGCATGGTCTGTGTGTGCACGCGCATCCACACCACCCGCATTCGGTCTCACCCCGGCTCTGGGAGGTCAGCCCCGCGGCACAGTCCCCGCTTCCGAGAAGCCAGTGCCGAAGCCGCCAGGCTGGAAGCATCCTCACCTCTCGCTCTCATCTGCGGCCTTTTCTGCCTCCTCCAGCTTCTGCAGGGCTGTGGCCAGTCGCTCCTGAGCCCTGTCCAGCTCCTCCTCAACAAGCTGGATGCGTCGATTGAGAGCGGCCACATCTCCTTCGGCCTGGGGAGATGAGAGGTGCAGCCGGGTTAAGAAGGAAAAGGCCAGACGGCACCAGGAGTCCCCAGTGCACGCGGCACTCGACCCTCGGTTACCACGCCTCCTCTGACAAAGCCCACCCGGGAGTGCAGGTGGTTAAGGGATTCACGCTCCCATCTGGAGATTTCTGTATGATCTTCCCTGAAAATGTTCGGAAATTTCCACCACTCTGTGACAAAGGTGTGCATCCCAGGATGGGTCGGGCAGCCAAGTCAACACGGAAGAGAAGAGTATACACCACAGGAGGTGAGAAGACGGTGCTGGCCTCTCTGGGATGCCTAGACAGTAAGGCCACCAGTGCCCTGGCCCCACCCTGTCACATAAAAAGCACCGGGGGGTGGGGGGGGCGGGGGGACACCTGGATGGCTCAGTCCAGTAAGCAGCCGACTTCGGCTCAGGTCATGATCTCTCGGTTCGTGAGTTAGAGCCCCACGTCTGGCTCCCTGCTGGTTCACTGAAGCCGGCTTGGGGCGCTCTCTCCCCCTCTCTGCCCCTTCCATGCATGCTCTTTCTCTCCAAATAAATAAACTTTAAAAATAATACATAAATAAGTAAAATAAAAAGCTCCACTCCCAGTCACCTCCACAGCAAGATAAATGCAAGCATATGGAAGCTTCAGTTAAATGTTGGCCACACAATGTGAGGGAGGAGGGCAGCAGGGTCCAAACACCACCATGAATGAGGTCTGGCCCAGAGATGACGGGACAGACAGATGTTAAGGAAGGAAGGAAAGAAAAGTTGGTTACAGGCACGAGAGGGATGTCTGAACAGGGATACTGGCTTTTCAAGGTATTTTCACCTATAAGGAAGGGAAAATGGTGGCATACATAAAAGCAGAAACTCCAGGCTCAGAAAGTGCTAGGTCAGAATCCCCGTTCTGCCGATGCGTAGCCATGTGGCATCGGGCAGGTTGCTTCACTGCTCTGAACCACCCCCATCCTGGTCCCGGCACCATGAAGACCCATAACTGAAGGGTGTGGCAGTGACTGTACCCGGCATGTGGGAAGTCCCACAAAAGGACAGCTCTTACCGCCATGATTTCACCTCACTTAATCCTCTAGTGTTATAGGGCCACCTGGGTGGCTCAGCCGGTTAAGTGTCAGACTCTTGATCTCTGCTCAGGTCACGATCACACAGTTCGTGGGTTCGAGCCCCACGTTGGGCTCCGCGCTGTCAGTGAGAGCTTTGGGATTCTCTCTCTCCCTCTCTCTCTGCCCTTTCCTTACTCTCGCTCACTGTCTCTCTCAAAAGTAAATAACTTAAAAAAAAAAAAATCCTCCAGCATTTTACGGTGGGGAAACTGAGAGGTTCAGTTAGGTGAAGTGATTCTGTTCAATGTCACAGAACTGGTGAGAAATGGTCTCACGAACCCCAGCCCCCCGCAAGATCTTCCCTTGTTAAACCCGAGTCCTCTGGGGCTTCGAGGCCAGCCACTCTCAGGAAGAAATACTAAAGAGTTGGTGAGATTTGACTCAACTGAGGGAAGACGTGTTAAGCTACACTGGCTTCTTCATATCAAGACAAATAATCTCTGAATGGGGAAAGCCATAAAAATTAGCAGGAAACCACTGCCTTCCTTCTGAATTTTTTAAAAATATTTTTCTATCAGTTTGTGCTAGATTTGGTTTTATTATTAATTTTTTTAATGTTTGTTTATTTTTGAAAGAGAGACAGAGCCCGAGCAGGGGAGGGGCAGAGAGTGAGAGGGAGACAGAATCCGAAGCGGGCTCCAGGCTGGGAGCTGTCAGCACAGAGCCTGACGCGGGGCTCGAACCCACGAACTGCGAGATCAGGAACTGAGCTGAAGTTGGACGCTCAACCGACTGAGCCACCCAGGCTCCCCCCCACTGCCCCCTGAATTTATACAGCAAAAAAATGGAGTAAAAGAATGAGGCCAGAGATGCTGGAAAACACAGAGAATCAGGAAACTTTTCTCAGCTCCAGAGTCTTAGCAGATGGAGCGAAAACTCCCACAGGTGTCTCTGATCACAACTTCCTCTGTTAAAACCACCGATGAACTATTTTAAGAAACTCACCCACCCCTTCCAATGAGTGGGTGCCTTTTATTCTTTCTGATGACATGATTCTTTAACTCCTTCAGCAACAGGGCAGGAATTGATTTTTTTCCCCCCAACAGTTTTTTAGCACATTAGCAAAACCTCATCATCAGCACCACTACCTAATTCCAGAACATTCTCATCACCCGCCCCCCAAAAGAAACCCCATCCCCGCCAGCAATCAAGGAATTGCTTTTTAACATCAAACAAAGGTGCTTGACTCATGAATTGTCTTCAAAAAAATAAAAGCGAGGCTTTCTTTACGTGGGGAATTCTGAGTCCTGATAACCATGCTTTTGGCACACTTTCAACCGCCTGGAATTGAAAGAACGCTGATACATAGGAGGATATCCATCCATACATATATATGTATTTTTGAAAAACTGCTAGTCACTGCTAGTCATTTTGGGCTCCACCCCTTCCTGCAATCAAAGCTTCTACACTCTACAAAGGATTTCCCTTATAAGGTAAAAGAGGCTTGCTAGATACATGTGGCAAAGGAACAGGAAGATGTCGGTTAATCACACAAAAATCTAAACGAAACCAGCTGTCGGGAGGAGACCCAGAAGTCTGCCACACGCCGGCTCTTGGTTTTCTCCACAAGAGACCGAGAAAGGTTTTTTGTTGTGTGTTTTTGGGTTTTTCTTCCCTTCTCTGGGCTCAGTTCCTTTGCCCAGGAACTTTTCTTCAGACTTCCCCATCCTGACCAAGAGGCGCATGCTCTGAAAAGCAAACTTTTTACGAAGTCCACAACTTTCCAAAAACATCTTTCCTCCCAACTGGACTGTCCTCCTCCTATGTCTTGGCTCGAGGCTGAGGGCCATTTTTAAGCAGAAGTAATCGTCCTCCAGCGAGATGACTTGGGATGAGATCAGAGGGAGGGTTATGCCGGTTCCTTGTGTGAAAGAGGCCAAACCAGCTACTGTTTGAGGCTTGCACCAGGTTTCTGAGGCCTCTTCACGCCAGAGCAACTTACAGGATTAAACACCTCCACTCAGGCCAACACTGAAGCCGCCTGGGGCTCGCCTCCAGCCTTGACAATACACATGACACCTTTTCCACTTTTGGGGTCCTCACCCTTTCTCTCAACACTCCAGCTTTCAGGGGCCCTGGGCCCTCTCCAACTTTTTTGCACACCTAAGTCCCTCTTCCCAGCAAAGCCTTATTCTAGAATAATGCTCAACTTCCATTTTGAAGCCTACCCCACCGAGCGGCAGCTTCCCTGTGATGCTCCCACAACAGAACACTGAACCCCTCGGGTAGGCTAACCAGCCCTGTTTGTACCCCTCACCTCCATCAGACTGTGGGCTCTTCTGAGGTTACAGGGAGGGGGAAAATAAGCCCAGGAACTGAGCACCTACTCGGCGCCGGATGCTCTGCAGGGAGGTTGTACTCCTGGGACCCTCCCAGCTCTCCTAGGGGGTCGGTACTGTCCCCGCTGCTTTACAGATGGGGAGACGCGTTCCTAGCGGTTAAGTACTTGACGGCGTTAGAATCCAGATCTCTCCCCAGCCCCAGGAGTTGCCACCATCTGTCCTGCCCCGAGGGGCGGTCAGAGGAAGCTGAGAGGGCGAAGAGGGCGCCTCCTCGTTCTGCCCCATTATCTGTCTCCGGCCCCGCAGCGTGGAGCGAAGGCACACAAAACCGTCTCGGGTCCAGGGCCCCGAGCTAACATTCCTAGGATCCTTTGGGAAGGCGGGGTCCCGCGGCCGTCGCTCGGCGGCCGTTCCCGCAGGGACCAGCTGGGGACGGAAAGGCCGGCGGCTCCGGGCTGAACTTCCGCCCCCCGCCAGGAGCCGACACGTCGTCGCCGCGCCCCTGGGAACAGCTGGGAAAGTTCAGCTGGAGAAGGGAGAAAGTGCGACCTCACCCCCCCTCCCCCGAGTCCGTGTCGGCCAGTCCAACCCCAGACAATGGAAGCTCAATGTTTCCACTCTCACTTCCCGCTCCTGGGTCCAGGAGCGGGTCCGGTCCCCCCCCACCCCACCCCCTACCCGGGACCCCGGCGCCAGCCCGGAGTCAGATGGCAGCGCGGCGCCCCCCCCCCCCCACATCCCCTCCCCACTCCGGGATCGCGCATCCTCCCCGGCCCCATCCCCCTATTACTCGCTGGGCCAGCCACGCCCGATCGGGAGGCGGCGCCCCCTCCCCCGCCCCAGGCCCGGGCCGGACGACCGTGGAGGAAGGGGGTCTCAAGCAGGCCGCCCGGGGAGGTGGGTGGGGGGGGGGTGCGGGTCCTCGATCCCGGAGCGGCCAGGCCGGAGGGCGCGAAGGCGGGCTGGTGTGGGGGAGGGGGGGAGGACCGGGGAGCGCGGGAAGCGGGCGGCGCGGGGAGAAGGGGAGAAAGGAGCGCGCGCTGGGCCGGGGGGCGCGGGGCGCGGGCTCTCACTTTCTCGCGCCGCTCGCGCTCGCCGTCCAGCTCCCGCTGCAGGCCCTGCGCGCGGTCCTCCGCCTCGTCCGCCTGCTGCTGCAGGGCCTGGATCTTGCGTTTCACCGCCTCCAGGGAGTTGAGGCCGGCCATGGCGCGGAGGCGCGGAGGCGCACGCAGCGGGCGGCGGGCAGCGGCGGGCGCTCAGCTCGGCTCCGGCTCCGGCGAAAGCTGCACCAGCCGCGCCCCGGCCCCCCGAGCCTTTGCCTGCGCCGGGGCCGCCCCCGCCTCTCCCCGCCCCCGGCCCTGCCGCCGTCGGGGCGATGAGGTCACCCGGCCCGGCCGCCGACGTCAGCACCGCTGGGGGAGGGCCTGACGTCGGCACCGCTGGCCACAGCTGCTGGAAAGTGCCCCTTTTCGGGACTTATTTGGAGAAAGCGCCGGGAGGCACCGCCTTCTCCTCTTCCTCCTCCTCCTCCTCCTCCTCCTCCTCTTCCTCCTGGCGCTGCCCTCCCGCCAGCCCGTCCGGCCCCGGGGCTCCTGCCCGGCCCAGCTGCGGGCGTCCCCATTACTGCGCACGTACGTCGGAGGCTTTCTTCTCCGTCAGCTCCAGCTTCTCCTGTGCGTCCTTCAGGTTCTCGGAGTATTTGTCCAACTCATCCTCCGTCCCCTTCAGCTTCTTCTGGAGGTGCGTCAGCTCCTCTTCCACCTGGGGACAGATGGGGGGACGCGTCAGCCTGGGGGCCACGTGCCCGAGGCGCAGGGGCGCCCCCCACCCTCCATTCACAGGAGCCCTCTCTCTGCCTCTGAGCCTCAGGTGCCTCATCTGCAAAACAGAGATAACAACACTAGGCACCAGTCTAATGCTACCTGTTAATAGGATTTTTCACATTCTTCCCACCTCCTGGGACCAGCTGTGCTTATCTTTTGGGGCGGGGCGGGGGGGGGGGGGTGGTCCCAGATGCTCTCTCGGAATCAATCACAGCTTTTGGGAAACAAGGCCTGAAACCATTTCCCAGGAACACAGGTTCAGGTTTGCATACCAGTTTCAGGGGTGCGGCCTGCTGGTGATCCCGGGTTAGGCAGAAATAGGACTCTCATACTCTGGGCCTGGACTGTCCCCCAAGCCCCAGCCTGTGCCCACCCCCCCACCCCCCCCCCCCAGTTCTGCCTCCTACACTGGCAGCCAGAAAAAATCTTAGAAAGTTTATGTTTGCCCTCCCCCTGCCGAGAACTGCTGTGGCTCCCCATTGCCCAAGAGAGTGGTTCTCAGACTGTCTCACAAAATACTCTGAAAGATTGAAGGGCTCAGACTCGCTCCACTCCTGTACTTAGGGGTCCTGGCCAGAAGAGAGATGCCCCCACAAAGACCATTTTCTTCGAAGGCAGAAGTTAAACCTTTAAAATTATTGCACATCTGGCTTATGTTCATTTTAATTAAAATGTCCCTTACTTCCCCCCAATTTTCAGTTCTATTTGTTTACCTTGGAGACTTGCTGCTCTCTGGGCACTCCCAGTGTGAAAAGTTCGGGTCTGTGGGATACAAACCACAGACCCCCTCACCTCTCCCTCTCCATCGCCCTCCACCACACCAGTTAAGAGTCAGCTTTCTCCATCACCTCCAGGCTGTACCTCCCTCCCCTACCCCTAACTCTGGTCTGGGCTGGCCCGTGCTTTGATCTGACTTATGTCCCCGGTCCTGTCCATGCTCCCAGGGTGGGCGGGAGGCCCTCACTTCATCCTCCTGCTTCCTTTTCCCAGCAGGAAGCCCAGAGAGGTAGAATGACTTTCTCCAGAACACCCAGCACAGGATTTGAATCCACTTCTGAACAGGCCCTTAGGCCAGGCCTGCTTTCCTGCATCCCTTTCTGACTTCCTTCTTTTCTCTAACTTCCCGAAGAAGGTATGTTAGAAAAGCTGATGTGACTTCTAGGTCAAGCTCTGAATCTGATCTGGGTTACACACTCACCCCCGAGGTGATGTCTAAAATGTGCCAGATGCTTTGTGTGTGTGTGCGTGTGTGCGTGTGTGTGTGCCCGTGCAAATTCCTTTTTTTTTAATGTTCATTTATTTATTTTGAGAGAGAGAGCGTGCGCACAAGTGGGGGAGGGACAGAGAGAGAGAATGTCAAGCAGGCTCTGTGCTCCGTTTCACAAACCCTGAAATCATGACCTGAGCGGGTATCAACTGACTGAACTGCCGGGGGCGGGGGGGGGGGCCTGTGCAGATTCTTAAAAGGCCCCCTGTCCTGTCTTCAGGGCCACTGAGTGTCCTGCTGCTGAGCTAGGGAGTGGGGAGGGGAGTGGAAGGAAGGACCTTCAGGCAATAAGCCCAAAAGCCTGGCTCCAAATCCCAGCTCTATGATACCCTGTCCCCTTTTCTGACCTCAGTTTCCTCATCTGTAAAATGGAAGCCTTGATGTGGTGCTCTCTGAGTGCCCCAGTAGCTGCTGTGAAACTTTTGCCTTGACTGAGAAAATGAGCCAATTTCCTTAAAGACAGGTCAGCGTGACCCAGCGTCCACCTGACTTCCTTCTGGAAGGAGCTGTGGGGTGCAGTATTTCGTAGGTGCCACCTATGTGCCCACCAGAGCGCTCTCTTAACATGAAAGAGTGAGAACAAGTTCTGCAGCTTTGGGTTCATCCAGGTGCTGAGATGGTTGAGTGTTTGACAACATTTTCCGGCAACATTTGGACAACAAGGGGCGGGGACTGGGGTAATGTGGGCAGGGCGCTATGAGGCATTTAGAATGTGCCAGGCACACTGAGGCGCCTGGGTGGCTCAGTCGGTTAAACGTCGGACTCTTGATTTTGGCTCAGGTCATGATCTCACAGTTCAAGAGTTCGAACCCCATGTTGGGCTCTGTGCTGACAGTGCGGAGCCTGCTTGAGGTTCTCTCTCTCCCTTTCTTTCTGCCCCTCCCTCATGCATTCTCTCATAGAATGTGCCAGGCACACTACAAGTACTGCTTCACTAAAGCTCCATGTCACGGAAGGGTAAACTGAGTCCCAGAATGAGGAAGGGACTTGTCCCCGGGCCGTACAGATAGGAGCTGACTGATTCCACAGCTGCTTCGCTTGACTTGGAGGCTACCCATGCCCCCTGCCCAGTGCACCCTCTTCCTGCCTACCTTCCACATCCAGCACCGATGCCCCCTCCCCTGAGCAGCCTGCCCTGCTGCCCTGGGCAGAGCCTTACCGCCCACCTTGGACCCTCCCAGCCCCTGTCCCTCCCTCTGGCCCACCCCTGACTGTTGAGGCGGGGAGCGTCCCTCCATGTCTGGCTCTGTCTCTCCCAGCCTGGGCTCCCCTGGAGTTGCCTCCGGCTGAGGTCCCTCTGAGCCCCAGTATCACTCAGCATGGCACCGGGCCCAGGGCTCCCCACGGAACCCCAGGGGAAGTGCACGGAATGAATCAATGACACAACCCCAAACCCTTCAGCGGTTGGAGCCAGGTATGAAAAATAAATAAGACTGACAAACTGGGTTTCTTTCCGTCTGTCCGGTTTCTAAGCACAGAGTGTGTGTTAGTGTATGCACCTTGCTGGGGTCGGGGGGGGGGGGGGGGGCAGGGCGTGGCCTTGGCCTGACTCTGGGAGGTCTCTGACAAGTCACTTCCTTCTCTGGGCCTCAGTTTCCCTGCCTGTAAAACAGCTGGGAAGGTCATAGACTGCACACCTTAGTCTGTGTAAATGGGGCCTTAGGGCAGGGCTGAGGCAGGATGTGGGGTCAAAGGCCAGTTGTGGCGGATGTCACTGCCCTGGGAGGGGAGCGGGCAGGAAGCAGGGGGGGCTGGGCCTCCTGGTCCTGTTCCCACACTGGACAAACAGGGCCTAGAATTGGGATTTTGCTGCAGGGTCCCCAAGGGTCAGGCAGGCCCCACGGCCCACGCTCTTTGGCCTCCTGAAGCATAAGGCTCTCCAGGTAAGTTGAGTCCCTCATTGCCTCCTGCCTCTGTTCCCAGGCAGGACAGGCCATCCGCCCCATGGGAATGTGGCTTCTGCTTTGGGCCTCTGGAATCTTGGGTTCCATGCCTGGCCATCAAAAGGTAGCCTGTGCCCCATTTCACAGATAAGAACACTGAGGGTGCAGAGAGGGGCAGCATTGTGTCCTGAGTCAAAGTTAGAAGAAGATCCAGCCTGGATTCAAGCACGAGCTCACCCCAGTGGGTGACTTCGTGGAGAAACAAGAACAGAATAAAAATCCAGCTGAAGGTGAGAGAACCTGTCCCTGCTTTGGGGCCATACAGCTGGCTGAAAGCTCTGAGAAGCCTTTCCTTTTGAATTTGTGTCTGCCTGGGGAGATTATGCTGCATCAGTCACCCACACCTTAGTGAAAATTAGAGCCCTAAACTCGCTTTTCTCTGAATCCCCAGCTAAGCATCTCATGGCAAGGGCTAAATGATGGATGGAAGCAGGCAGCTCAGGGCCAGCACAAGAGGGGCGGCTGTATCTGCCAGGGAGGGGAACCAGGAGGGAGGAAGGGAGTGTGGCAGGGAGCGCTGGGGCGGGGCTGGCCTCTCCCAGTGTGTCACAGGCTCTTAGGGAAGCCCGGGGAGACTGGGGGATGGGGAGGCCCAAAGGGGAAGTAGGAAATAATCCTGCATTTATTGAGTGCTTACTCTGTGCGGGGCACCGGGACAAGGGCTCCACCTGCAGTCATCTCTCATCCTCCCATGGTCATGAGGGAAGCACCACGGTCACTTTCCTGTCTCAAACGTGGGGCCACTGAGGCACAGAAGGCCTTCGCTCCAGGGCGCCCCGTGACCGAGCTGTGAAACAGGGCCAGCCTGAGCTCACAGCCTGCCCTTTTCCCTGCCAAGCTGGCCTGGCATATGGGCTGGGCAGGGCTAGGAGTGTAGTGTCACTGTCCTGGGTGGCTCCCGGGACTTATCTGAGACCCTGATGTCCCTGAGGGCTGGACGGTTGACCCTGGGGCAGTGGATGAGCCCTGTGGGGGGCAGGGTGCTATGGAGGGAGCAGCACCCCCTTCCCTCCTCCCTCTGGCTGATCTGGCCGCCCAGACCCAGACAAATGACTTCTGCTCTGCCCCGAGCCCTGGCCTTGGGACTGCCCAGCCCAGACCCCTGCCCACTGGCCACATTAGCTCCCTGATGCACCCCTACTGCCAGAGCCTCCTGGAAAGCTTGTCTCCGGAGCTCTGAGTCCAAGGCCACTGCCTGTCACTGTCGCCCCACCTTTCCCTTCTGGGTTCACAGCAGCAACGTCAGAGGCACCTGAGATACACAGAGATGCATGGAGATTTTCAGGTTCACCCTCAAGTCTCCAACTAGCCCAGTCCCCGGACTCTCACCCGCTTCCCCCAGCAGCTGGACACAGCTGGCCCCACTACGCACCCACACTCGGCCACCCTTCCTGGGCGGTCACCAGTGTGGACCCACGGTCCACACATACCTGGGTATGCGCTGACACGGGGCCAGGGTCACCCACATTCACGCACAGCTCCACACCCTGACACACGCACATACACACACCGATAGAAACAATCACCCCAACATGCACACACACGCCAACACAAATACAGTCACCTGAACACACACACGCTCTCCCCGACACACACACATCCCATTGCTGTCATGTCAACTTTGGCACAAGCGCACGGCCTCTCGCCCGCACACACGAGCCCGCGGTGACACCACCACCAACACGCTGGCAGACTCACAAACACACCCTCACGTACGCTGTCGGCCACACCCCCTCCTAGCGCACACTTCCACGCTCACACCCTCGTCCCAACACACTTACGCACACCAGCTTGCACACGCATCTGGCGCAAAGACCCCTTCCTTGCGCTCGTGCTCACGCTTGCCCTCTGTCTGTCTCTCTGTCTCTGTCTCTGTCTGTCTCTCTCTCTCACTTCGCTCACACTGGCCCTGCTGGGGCCACCTCTCTCTCCCAGCTCAGGGACCCTGGAAAGACAGTGGTGCCTCTCGTTCCCAGCCAGAGCATCGCCCCCTGTCCCCCTCCTGACTCCGGGACCAAGGCTTCCGAGAGTCCCCCCCACCCCCCACCCCGGCCCAGCACCTGGCCTCCAGGCTGGGAGCAGCCCAGAGACGGCGGTGGGCGCCTCACCTGCTTGCACTTGTCCTCGGCGGCTTTCTTGTCCGACTCGGCCTGCTCGGCGCGGTCGATGGCGTTCTCCTTGTCCAGCTTAAGCATCTGCACCTTCTTCTTGATGGCCTCCATGGCTGGGCGGCGGGTGCGGGCACAGAGGACCCTGCGGGGTGGGGGCTGCGCTGCGGGTCGGGACTGAGCGGCCCGGTGGGGGCGAGGCCCTTATAGGCTCCGGGCGCACCGCCCCGCTGCCGGGCGGGTGAGTCCTGGAGGAGGCCCAAGCCCAGGCCGCCGGGCCGGCCGCCACTCGCTTGCTCAGGAGGACTTGGCCAGCTCACCAGCCTCCCCGCAGCCCTCGCCTTATTTGGGCCTAGGATTTTCTCAAAGGAAAAAAAAAAAAAAAAGAAAGAGCCCGACCCGTTTCCGTTTTTAACCTGCTGACACAGGTCCCTTGTGGGTGTGCGGGCACAGCATTGGCTCAGGAGGATCCTGGCGGCCTGGCCTGCCGGGCCGGCCTCACCTTCCCCATCCGCGCTTGGGGAGCATAGAAGAAGGCTTGTGCGTGGGTGCAGGGTAGGGGCCAGGTGGGGTGGGGCGGTGCCCATCCTCCCTTCTCCTCCCCTCTGGTCCAGCCTCCGGGTATGGGGTCAGGACTCCAAGCCACTTCCCGCTCTGCCCCAGGGGCTCCCTGGGTCACCCCCGCTTTCTGGTGAGTCTCTGACACGTCATCTTCTCCCTCTGTCTCTTTTCCAATGAGTGTCTCTCTCTATCTCTGTGTCTGTCTCCCCATCTCTTTTGGTCTTGTTCTCTCAGACTCCCTCTGGATCTCTTTGTCTCTCTCTCTCTCTCTCTCTCTCTCTCTCTCTTTAGGGTTTCTCTGCCCTTCTTTCTATCTCTGCCTCCTCCTGTGTCTCTTTCTGTCAGCTCCTCTGCCCCTGTGGGCTGGCATCACTAGGGCAAGAATGACCTGGGTCATCTCTTGGGAATTCTTGGAAGCCAAGGCTGGCCCAGACCAGGCCCTGATGCCCTCCCTGCTCCATTCAGCACCACTGGAAAGGAGGTGGCCTTAGCTTCTCAGCTTGTCACTCAAGACTCCTGCCCTCTGCTCCCCAGCTGTCCCCAACACTGCTTCCCGGGAGGGCTGCCATTTCCCCACCTTCAGGCCTTGGCATGTGTGGGCATCCCCCCAACCCCCTGCCATGCTCGTCACTTCTGTCCTCCAGCAACCTGGGGTAAGATTTCCTGCCTTCAGAAAGGTGTATTCATTCACTCATTCATTCACATGATGAACACAGAGGGCCTTGCCCACGCTGAGCCCCAGCAGCATAAGCACAGAATATGGGGGCTATTATTATTATTGTTATTATTTGATCATCAGGTTGGAACTGTGAGCTGCTCCAAAGCATCATCTGTGGCCTCCTGAGTACCCGGCCTCCAGAAGATCAGAAAATCCTTGTTGATTAAAGTGAACAACTAACCCCCTATACATTCACACACTCCCTCCCACACACTTATACCCCCCTCCACACACACACACACACACACACACGCACACACACATTCTTCTAGGACTAGAAAGCTTGTATTCATCCTTTAAAGTCCAGATCAGATGGCTCCTCCTCCTGAAAGCCCTCCTGGACTCCTAGACAGAGAGCCCTGGGGCCTCCAGCCCAGCATCAAAGCTTCTGTGTGGGATGAAGTAGAAGGAGTGAGGCTTCTGTGTTTCCTGCCCAAGACCACAGTAGGATGGGATAAAGGGAGACTGGGCAGTGGCCAGCACCGCTGGGGAGCATGGGTGTCAGGCTCAGATATAGAGTCATTGCTTCCCTCTACCACCCCCCCCCCCCAAGCCAGCTTCCTTTTCTTTGTCATGTGGAGAACTCCCATCCCCCACCCCCCATCAGCATGGGGGCCCAAACGGTAGCAAACTGAACATTCTGGAAGCTTTCTCATGCCCCAAGGACACTGGGGAGAAGCCACTGGCTTCTCCCCATGTCCAGGAATCAAGAGGACTCCGCCCAGATCCCTCCTCAACTCCATTCTCCATCACTCTCCCTTATCTCACCCCTTCCCACATCCTGGTTGTGCAGACCCCCCTTCCTCTTATGATCTAAGCAAATCATCATAATTGCCTCTCTACGAATGTCAGTGATCAAAAGAGTGGAGTCTGGTGCCAGGAGCCATGCTGAGCACTGCACTCAGAGCACCTCACTTCAGCCTCCCCGAACCTTAAGAGGTGGAAAACTGTATTTATTTCCATTTACAGAGGAGGAAGCTGAGGCTCCAAGTCGCCTCCCGAGGGTCACCCTGCTTGTAAATGGCAGAGCAGAAACCTGACCCAGCTCCCTCTAGAACAGAGCTGGAGAGAGGTCCTGAGACCCCCACCATGTCTCTCTGGACCCCTTCTCCTGTCCTCTGATGGTCTCAGACTAAGTCATCAGAGGTCAGCTCCCTCCACTCCCTCCCCCTGCCCCACCCCTGCCTCCTGGGAGTCCCTGGGACCAGCCTCTCCACAGGTGGTGAGGCTAATTCCAGGCCTGACACCACCAGCTCAGGAAAGAGATCCCTCCCCCAGGAGCTGCGGGCTAGCTGGCTAGCTAGTTCGGTGGCCTTGTAGGGTAGACCCTTGTCACTGGAATGTCCTCTTGTTCAGGGAGCTCCCAGAGTGGAATCTGATGCTGGGGAGAGGAGAAGGAGGCTAGGAATGGCATTAAAGCTCTGCTCTGCCCCCTGCCCTGTAGCCTTGGGACTTGTGCCCTGTCTGTGTACCTGCTCCAGGGACGCCCGAGGAGTGCTGACCAGGGCTGGAAGTGTCGGCCAGGGTTCCTGGGGGCCCTGGCCCAGCTGTCCAGGCTGTGGGGCATGAGGCGGGTGGAAACTACCATTTATCCCTCCAGAGGTGTGAACCCCCGCCTCCCAACACTGGTTTCTGACGATGGTGGTGAGCACAGAGGGACCCATCACCACCCTGGCCACCTCACAGCCATGACACTTGGGGGCATTTATTGAGCATCTACTACATGGCAGGCACGGTGTGGGCCTTGAAGACGTGGTGGACACGACTCAGCCCAGGGAGAGAGGTGACCGTAACTACAGTTAGGGAATTCTTTCTAGTAGGCTAAACTGCCGTCTTAGGTTGGGCTCCCCGAGAAGGAGACCCTGAGACAAGAATTCAAGGGCAAGTGATTTATTTGGGAGGCAACCCGAGGAGACATGGGTAGCAGGTGGGGAGGTGGGGCAGAGAAGGGAAGGAGGCCCATAAAAGGCTGCCTGGATGAAGCCAGTTACCTCTCTGGATAACTGAGGCGCAGTCCCACTGGGGGCCTCTGGGGGTGCAGCAGAGAGCACGCTCCTCGGAGTTGTGGGGGCTGAGGGCATGGTAGGCTGGGGTATTTATACACCAATCCCCATCCTCCTTGGTTGAAGGATGCTTGTGTATATGGGGGGGTGTTGATTGGCCAGCACTTCTGGCCTGCCCTTGCGTGGGGCACCCTTCCCTTCCCCAATCCACCACCCCATTCAGGTGCTGGAAGAAGGAAACCCTTTGTGCCAGGGGAGCAGTGGGAGCTGAGGGCACCTGGGTAGGCACTGAGCATGTCGGTGAAATGTTAATTTTAACACTTAATGTTGATATGCAACGTGGGGACATGATCAGTCTTGGGTGGAAGTCAGGGAAGCCTTCCCGGAGGAGGTGACAATTGAAGTCGGTCTGAAAGAGGACCGAGGGTGGGGTGGGGGTGGGGGGGACTAGAAACAGGTGTCGCATATATGAAGACTACAGGTGAGAGAGTCCTAGAGGAGGTGAGCATGCCTTGACTGTGGAGAGATGGGCAGAAAGAGTGTGGTACGTGGGAAATGAGGATCCTAGGGTCAGATGACAGAGGAGAGTATGGGGGGGGGGCCCTCGATGTGTCTCCTGGAGTTGGAGGCACCAGAGAGACCAAGGGAGCCAGAGTGAACTTACCGTTGGTGGACAAGAGCAAAGATCTTCTCCTCTGGCATCGTGTGAAGTCTTGCTGATTGAATAACATGACAACAATGGTCATCAAAGTGGCATTGGCTAAGGATGATCCAGATTATCTTCTTGGTGGGTCACATGCTGCGTGTGTAGTATTTGTGTGAGGGGAGTTTCGCTGACCCTTCACCCAGACCCTTGTTCAGTAAGAACTTGGAGCCCCCCACCCCCGCACGCCCACAAGGGAAATGCTCACCAAGGTCACCCAGCTGGCATGTGCCAAAGCCAGGATTTGAACCTGAGTCTGTCTGATACCCTGGGACCCGAGACCACCACCGCTCCAGCCCCACTGCCCTGTTTACTAAGCCAGTGTGGGGTGGAGGAAGCAAAGGGCCCTGTGTCCTCCTAGAAATCTCGGAGACAGACTCCAGGGGAACTGTGTGGGTTACAGAGCTTGGCCACAAATGCCGAAAAGCAGGCATGACCACGAGCTCTGTGGCACCATCATGATAATTAATGATAATTATAGTTAACACTGACATGGCTCTCAATCAGCTCATGCTCTTCTAAGTGCCTTGCATACATAAGCTCATATATTAATTTTCACCTAACCCTTTGAGATAGAGGCTATTACTGTTTCCATCATATAGCAGGATAAACTGGAGCACAGAGAAGTCAAGTGACTTGCTCAAGGTGACACAGCTAAAAAGTAATAGAATCAGGATTTGAACCCAGGTGGTCTGACTCTAGAGTCTACTCATTGAACCACTACACTATACCCTGAGCAGACTTTTGTGCTTGACCTTCAGCCCCAATTACCCTTACAAACAGTAGCCACCACCCATTGGATGTCAGTGCCACCACTATTGGGAAACAATCTTTGTGAGTGTTTGGCATTTCTGTACAACTTGCAAACAGTGGCATGGGCAAGGTTTTTTTGGTTGTCTTTTCAAGGATGTTTGTATAGCAAACAGCCATGGAAGATAGTTTCTTCCTGCAGAGCAGAGAGCAAGTTTGTTTGCTGTCCCTATGATAACGATAATGCCTCCCTCTGAGATAAAGGTGGAGCAGGTTTGTGTGTAATCTACTAGAAAAGTCTGGGATTTCTCAGCATAGAGCTCCCCGGCTGTGGTTCAAAGACATTTTGTGTCCATTACCTACCTGGGATCACCTGAATGGTCCCTGTGGGACTTGGGAAGAACTGGCACAAACAGGAAGTTCATGCCACCTGCACTGCAAGTAATAAAGTCTTTTGTCTCTAACCCTGGAGTCTCGTGTCTTCTGCCAGCATCCAAAACTGTATCAGGTTAAATTGTCAGCTTGCAGGAAGGGTGACAACCCAGACCCTTCATAGTTCTTGATACTTATTTGCTCTCTCTGATGCCACGTGTCACCAGGGTGTCTCTCATGGGATCCTGGATTTTATCCTCTCACCTCTGCTGTTGCCTTTCTGAGCTGGTGCAGAATGGAGTGGTGAAGAGTTAAAGCATGCAATCCTTTTAAGGTTTATCTCTCACCTTTGGTGCTACTGATGTTTCAGGCCAGATGGTTCTGTGATGGTTCAAGGCCGTCCTGTGCAGTGGATACTGTGGAGCAGCATCCCTGGCCTCTACCCATTAGATGCCATGAGCACCCCACCCCCAGTCATGACAACCCCAAAATGTTTCCATACATTGCCAACTGTCTTTTGGGAGGGGGGGGGGCAAGCTAAATTGTTCTTGAGAATCACTCCTTCTAGGAAGGATCAACATCTTTCTACTCCCACATTTATATGGAAATGATTCCTGAAATGCCCTCAGTTTGAACACTGGCATATCAGAATTCCTGAGACTTTGAATGAATGGATTAATGATAAAAAGTAACAACATTGTGCACCCATGTTCATAGCAGCATTAGTCACAATAGCCTACAGCTGGAAGCACCCCGTGTATCCACTGATGGATGAATGGATAAAGATAAATGTGTCATATCTATACAATGGATTACTCAACCTTCCAAAGAAAGGAAATTCTGACACACACTGTAACATTGTTGAACCTTGACTATGTCATGCGGAGTGAAAGAAGCAAGTCACGAAGGCATAAATACTGTCTGATGCCACCTATAGGAGGTCCCTAGAGGAGTCAAATTCATAGAGACAGGAAGTAGGACGGTGGGTGCCAGGGGCTGGGGGAGGGGGATGGCGAGTTAGTGTTTCAATGGGGACAGAGTTCCGGTTTTTCAAGATGATAAGAGTTGTGGGTATGGATGGTGGTGACGGTTGCACAACCACGAGAATGTACTTAATGCCACTGAAGTGAACACTGAAAAACGGTGAAGATGGAAAATTTCATGTTATGTGTTATGTGTATTTTACCATGGAATATGCAACATGGGGACTTAATTAGCCTTGGGTGGAAGTCAGGGAAGCCTTCCCCAAGGAGGTGGCATAGAAGTGAGGTCAAAAGGACGACTGAGAGGTGGGGTGGTAGAAACAGGTGTTGCATATATAAAGACCACAGGTGAGTGGTCTTTTATTTATTTTTTATTTGTTTTTATTTTTTAATTTTAATTTTTTAAATTTAATTAATTAAATTTTTTTTTTTTTTTTTTTTTTGAGAAAGAGAGAGAAAACATGAGCAGAGGAGAAGGGGCAGAGGGAGAATCTCAAGCAGGCTCCACGCTCAGGGTGGAGCCTAACTTGGAGTTCAATCCCACGACACTGGGATCATGACCTGAGCTGAAATCAAGAGTCAGACGCTCAACCCACTGAGCCACCCAGGTGCCCCTTACCACATTTTTTAGAAGTAACAATTAATAGCATTTGTTGAACACTTACTATGTGCCAGGCACTGAGTGTTTTAGATGCAATGTCTCAGCATTTACAAACTTCAGTCATTCCTATATCACCTCTACCTTCCTGTGCACGTCTTACTTTGGGTTTCCCTAAAAGTAGACCCCAAAACGAGGATCTTGCCCGTCATGGATGCCACACCTTATCTTGTGTCACCCTGCTCACATCCCTGTGCTTTACGGGTTAATACCTTTATCTTAAGAGAAAACTCAGGCTGGCCCAAGGCTACGTGGGAAGGAAAAGGCTGGCTTCCATTCTCCCCTCCTCTATAACATGGAATTGTGACCTTGTAGTTGCAGTATCTTTTCCAGTCTGCCTTGTGGTTAAGCCACATTGGTGGCTAAGTCCTCACTGCTGAGATGGGAATGTAAGTTATGTGTGTGCCCTCTGGGCTAAAGCCTGAGGACAGAAGACCTCCCTCCCTCATGCTCTTTGGCCCCTTGTTTGCAAGCTGGAATTTGGACATGCCTATGACCCAGCTTGCAAACAACCCCAGTGTCTTAGGGATTGATGGAAATTGGTACCTAAAACGGCTGCATGAAGAGAGCTTCCTGCCGACCCGGGACTCAGAGAAAAATCAGCTTCTGTCTTGGTTGAAATACTGCATTTTGGGATTCTCCCTTTTTGCTGGAGCTTTAGACTTTTGTCCTAACAAATAGAGTAGCTGGTCCTGGAAGTGGGGTGCTGCCATGGCAGTAGGTGGCATTAGCTTAGAGGCTGGGTTGTGAGGACATGGTACCCCAGGCTAGAGCCGGGCATCCTCTTCAGGTCACGGCCAAGGTAAAACTATAATCGTTGAGAACTTGGAAGATCGTTCAGGTGGTTACGAAGCCTGCATCTCTAGATGGAGGGATTAGAAGGAGCAAGAACAGGGTCACCTGGGTGGCTCAGTCGGTTAAGCATCCGACTTCGGCTCGGGTCATGATCTCGCAGTACGTGAGTTCGAGCCCCGCGTCGGGCTCTGGGCTGATGGCTCAGAGCCTGGAGCCTGCTTCGGATTCTGTGTCTCCCTCCCCCTCTGCCCCTAACCCACTCGCATTCTGTCTCTGTCTCTCTCAAAAATAAATAAACATTAAAAAATTTTAAAAAAGAAGGAGCAAGAATATCATTGTGAATTGGCTGCTCCTTGCTGAGTTTTGCAAAGTATTACAAGAAAGATGTGGACTCAAGGGACAAGAGTTGGTGCATAGAGATAGAAAAGTCCACAGATGAGAGTCCTCAAAGGGTTGGAGAAACTCCATGATCCTGATTTTGGAACCCGTGGTTTAGTAGGGCATTGCCTTCTGCAGGGTAAGAGGCATCCATTTCAAAAAATGTCCATTTTATTTTATTTTATTTTTGAGACTGAGAGAGAGAGAGAGTGAGTGAGAGCATGAGCAGGGGAGAGAGGGAGAGGGATAGGGGGGAGAGAGAAAGACAGAGAGAGAGAGAAAGAAAATCTTAAGCAGGCTCCATGCTCAGTGCAGAGCCAGACTCGGGGCTCGATCCCATGACCCTGCAATCATGAGCTGAAATCAAGAGTTGGATGCTCAACCGACTGAGCTACCCAAGTACCTCAAGATGTCCATTTTTTTCAAAACTGTGTTTCCATCCAATTTTATTTACCCAAACAGGTGGTGGGCCAGATTTGGCCCATAGGCTGTAGTTCGCTGACTCTTGTCCTGACTCAGATTGTTTTGTTTGTTTGCTTACTTGTTTGTTTTTAGTTTCAGGTGTACAACCTAATGATTCGATATTTGTATATATTGTGAAAGACCACGGTACCTCTCGTTAATGTCATCACCACACATGGTTATACTCTCCTTTCTTCTTGTGAAGAGAAATTTTAAGATCCACTCCCTTAGCAACTTTCATATATGGTAGAGTATCATTAACCACAGTCACCAGGCTGGACATTGCACTCGATGACTTATTTATTTTATAACTGGAAGTGTGTACCTTTTGACCACCTGTACCCATTTTCCCTATCACTCACCCTTCAGCCTCTGGCAACCATCCATCAGTTCTCTGGATCTAGGAATTTTTTTTCTTTTTTTTTGTTTGTTTTAAGTTCCTCATATAAGTGAGACCAAACAGTATTTGTCTTTCTCTGACTTATTGCAATTAGCACAACGCCCTGGAGTCATCCATCTTGGTGCAAACGGCAGGTTTTCCTTTTTTTTTTTTTTTTTTTTTTTAAGAGGTGGGGAGAGGTAGAGGGGGAGAGAGAATCTCAAGCAGGCTCCACACTCAGCGCAGAGCCTGACGCGGGGCTCGATCCCACAACCCTGGGAATATGACCTGAGCCAAAATCAAGAGTCAGACGCTTAACCAACTGAGCCACCCAGGCTGCCCTGGGGTAGAATTTCCTTCTTTTTCATGACCAAATAACTCACCCATCTTGAATAAACGTGACACAGTTACTAATGGACCCACCAGAGAAGGAATTAGGGAACCCTCAGCATGAAGTTCCCCTTTTAGAAACCTCTGGATAATCTAAATAATGGACCTCTTGAGTGACCCCACTTTCCCCTTCCAACTCCCTAATTCTTGCTTTTATGGTTTAAATTAGCCAATACAAGGGCACCTGGGTGGCTCAGTCAGTTAAGCATCCGACTTCGGCTCAGGTCATGATCTCACGGTTCGTGGCTTCGACACGTCCAACCGACAGCTCGGAGCCTGGAGCCTGCTTTGGATTCTGTGTCTCCCTCTCTCTCTGCCCCTCCCCCACTCACACTCTGTCTCTGTCTCTCAAAGATAAATAAATGTTAAAAAAAAAATTTCTAAATTAGCCAATAGAGAGTGAGCCCCCCAAACCCAAGGCACCTCATCCATGGACCCTAGTAAATGCAGAGCCTGAAGTCTATGCTCTCTGTCTCCCTATAACCTTGCTGCGTGGCCCCCAGGTGTGCTGTGTACCCTCCAGAAATATGCAGAAGAGTCTTCTTTGTTTCAAAGCTCCTCAATAGTTGTTGCTGAGGTATACCCTGTAATCGTAGCAAGAACCATGAGGGCTGTTTCACCACAACACTGACTCCTGTCGAGGGGGAAATGTCTGTGGCCACCCTCACAAATAGCACAGGCTCAGGTGAGTGCCTTAGGCGTTCCCAGCCAGAGCATCACCAACAGTGGGCTGAGACCAGCACACAGGTCTGCCAAGACCTTTGTTTTCAAATGACCTCAAGTAGCCACCGTTAATGTGCTAGAGAGACGTGAGCACATCAAGGAATGCAAACATTCGGTCTGGGAAAGAACTTTGGGCGTGGTTACTGACTCAAAGCAAATAGCCTACTAAGAGTTCTAGAGAGTTCCTTTGAAATCAAGGGCCCCCGCCTGTGCCTGTTGGCACTAATTTGCATCAGAGGAATCAAAATCTATGACAGCTGCAGAGTTCCTCAGAAGGGTATCTCCTTGATCTCAGTTGATCTCAGCTCAGGTCACGATCTCATGGTTCGTGAGATCAAGCCCCGAGTTGGGCTCTGCACTGACAGCGTGGAGCCTGCCTGAGATTCTCTCTCTCCCTCTCTCTCTCTGTCTCTCAAAATAAATAAACATTAAAAAAATGTTATGGGTTGCCTCATGTCTCCTCCCCAAATTCATATCTTAAAAATAGGATTGTTGCAGATATAATAGTTAAGATGATGTCATTCTGGAGTAGGGTGGGTTCCTACTCCAAGAGGACTGGTGCCTTTATAAAAAGGGGGTGTTTGGAGACAGCCATGCACACCAGGAGGATGCCATGTAATGACGAAGACATGATCTACAAGTTAAGGGACACCAAAGATGGCCAGCAAAGCACCAGCTTCTCCCCAGCTAGAAGAGAGGCTCGGGACAGATTTTCCCTCACAGTCTCAGCAGGAGCCAATCGGCCAACACCTTGATTTTGGACTTTAGGCCTCCAGAACGGTGGGAGAACAAATTTCTGTGTAAGCCACCTCATTTGTGGTTGTTTGGTTGGTTGGTTTTGGTCTTTTTATTTGTTTGTTTTTACAGAATCCCCAGGAAACTAATACAGCCCATAAGCTGTTCATCCTGACCAATATAGAAACTGGTACCAGAAGTGAGATGTTGCCATCCCACAAATGAAGAACCAGTTGAATGAGCTGTGTGGTCCTGTGGTTAAGGACACAAATTTTGCAGGCTGGGAAAGCTGGTAACCCTTGTTATGCCAAAGAACCTCGTCCAGAAATACCGCCATGGGTGACAACCTGACAGGTAGATCATATGTCTCCTGAGCCTGTGTTTGCAGAAATGATTGGAAAGAGCTAGAATGTCACTGTGAGTTAGCTGCTGCTTGCCGCTTGCAGCAAGGAATCACAAGAAAGAGATGATCTTGGAGGAGAATTGGCCACGTTTCAAAGTCAGAAACATCACAAGGTTAGAAGAGCCAACAGCTTCCTGTTCCTTCAAAACAGTGTAAATAAGGATCTTGCCTCCCACCTAAGGCTATTGTTTCGGGTGACCATTAACGGGGAGTGACAAAAGTGTAGGTAGTTCAAGGAAGCAAATATTGCAAATTAAATAAACACAAGAGCTCTGGCTAGAAAAGCCCATCGGATCTGGTGCCTAGCAATGGAACTCACTAGAAGCAACAAGACCAGATGTCTACTCTAAGCTTTTTGAAGGAACTACGTTGTTAAAGAAACAAAGAGTGCAGTCTGCAAAATCTTATAACTCTTGAGCCTTTGCAATCAGGTCTTTTTATTATAGTTGCTTAACCTGAATCTTAACCAAAGTGGGGCTTGTGTTCTGGTCTCTCTCATCAGCAGAGCACTTCCTTTTTTTAGGTACTTCCTTTTTTGAAATTTTTTATTTGAGAGAGAGAGAGAGAGTGAGCTCAGGGGAGAGGGGCAGAGGGAGAGAGAGACAGAAGATCTGAAGCAGGCTCTGTGCTGACAGTAGAGAGCCTGATGTGGGGCTCAAACTCATGAACTGTGCAATCATGACCAAAGCCGAAGTCAGATGCTTAACCAACTGAGCCACCCAGGCACCTTGAGAGACAGAGAGAGAGAAAGAGGGAGAGAGAGGGAGAGAGAGAGAGAGAGGGAGAGAGAGAGAGAGAGAGAGAGAGAATTTAAGCAGACTCCACAGTCAACGCGGAGCTGGATGAGAGGCTCGATTCCACGACCCTGGGATCATGACCTGAACCAAAATCAAGAGTCGGACACTCAATGGACTGAGCCACCCAGATGCCCCAGAGAGCACTCTCTTTTAGCTGTGATGTGTTCTTCAGGCTGCAGTGTGAGCACCACATGGTCAGGGGTTTTGTTTGTTCCCTGCTGGACCCTCAGCCCTTCAAAGAGTGTCTGCAATGTAATAGATGTCCAATAAATAGCTGTTGGAAGGATGATGTAATAAACAGAACCAAGAGTGAAGTGAAAGAAATATCTAAGATTGGAACTATACAGGGCAATTTAGTACAGATGGGCCCTGGATTTGGACACTGAAACATCCCAATGTTACGGTCACTGAATAAACACTGGCTTCCTACCGATGAGGGCCCCCAAGGCGCCCGTCCTGTCACTGTTGCGTAGGCTGTACATGAAGGGGTTCAGCATGGGAGTGACCACCACGTACATTACTGCAGCGGCCATGTCCTTCTGGGCCGTGTGGGAGGATGTAGGGCTGAAATAAACCCCAAAGAGTGTCCCGTAGGACAGGGACACCACAGAGAGGTGAGAGCCACAGGTGGGGAAAGCCTTCTGCTTGCCTCTCGTGGATGGGATCCTCAGCACAGAGGCAAAGATGCATGTGTAGGAGACCAAGATACCTACAAAGGGGGTGATGATGGGTAGGGTGCCCCTGGTGTACAACATTGCATTATTGAGAAAGGTGTCAGAGCAGGCCAGCTTCAGCAGAGGGCTGAGGTCACAAAAGAGATGGGGAACCCGGTTGTGGGTGCAGAACAAGAGGCGAGTCAGTAATACTGTGTGGGTCAGGGTGTTCCCGAAGACTGCAGTCCAGGATGCAGCCACCAGGAGGCTACAGAGGTGTGGTGTCACAGACATGGCGTAGTGCAGAGGGTGACAGATGGCCGCATAGCAGCCATAGGCCATGACCATCAGAAGGGAGCTATCGATGCCAGCAAACCAGATGAAGAAGAAGATCTGGGTCAGGCAGCCTGCGTTAAGGGATCCCTTTGTGTCCTGACGCGAGGTTGGCCAGCATCTTGGGAATGGTGGTGGAGGTGAAACAAATGTCCACAAAGGCCAGCTTAGCCAGGAAGAAGTACGTGGGCGTGTGGAGCTGGGAGTCGGTGGCGATGGCCAGGACGATGAGCAGGTTCCCCAGTCCCATGACCAGGACATGCTCAGGAAGAGTATGAGGAGCAGCTGCTGTTGCTTGCGGCTCCCTGAGAGGCCCAGGAGCAGGAACTGAGAGACCCCGGTGAGAGTTGCCCCTTCCACCGCCATCTTGGAGCAATCAGAAAGGAAACCCAGGAGTTGTCCAGGGTCCTGACTCGGCCAGCCCTTGCACCGCGCCCTGGATCTCATGCCCTCTGGCTAGTTCCAGGCGTTCATCCATTCTTCCCATGCTCTCCCGCAACAGGACCCCCGCCCACCCACCTTCTTTGCTGCATGATTTCCATCAGTGAATACACCGTTCATTCCCCATCATCCACCTGCAGATGGGTGGACTGCTGCCAAGCACCGGGCCCATTTCTCACCCTCACCCCCTACACCTCTATGCCCCAGGGCTTCATCTGGGTACAGTCACGAGCTCAGCCTGCACATGTGGGGATGTGGGCATTAACATTCCCTGGAGTGACTTATAGCCCGCAAAGGACAGGGCTTTTTGGGCGACTCCCCTGGCTGCATCACTCCTGAGCGATGCAGTGCTGAGGTGTGCTTTCTCTGGGATCCCTAGGAACATCACCCTAGGAACATCAGCTGCCCCGAAGTGGGAATCTACTCATCCATGCCTCCCTTTCCCAAACATTCATTGGCTCTCCTGGGACTACCTCCTAACGAAACTATTTGCACTCAAGTCCTTGACTCAGAACCTGCTGTGGGGAGAATCCAAAGGAAGACTCAAGGATTCCAGAATTTCTTCCATCTTTGAGAGAATCCCTTCTTTGTCCCAAATAGCTCTCCAGCTACTGCTCCCTTTCCCTGCTTCCCTGGACTGCCATACTTTTCAAAACATTGCCTGTTCTTACACGTCAAGAGGAGCCATGACCCCCCACCACCCCTCCAAGACAGCCAGCATGAGCCGGCACAAGTGTCCATTGATAAAATCCGAAAATGTTTGGCACAGGCTAGAGCATACGCTTATAGTCCTTCCAAAGAATAGTAAAATTAATCAACAATACAAATCATAACATAAGCTCAATACTTCAATTCATTGCTGTTGAAGGTTGCAATGAGCTCTGATACATTGGCAACATCTGAGAAATATTTCCCAAACCTTTTGCCAGTTTGGCTATTGTCACTGTGAGCGGCATGGTCATGTGCTCATGAAATGCTCTGCACTGTAGGAGATGTACCAGTGTGTCAGTATCCTCAAATCCGAGGTGGGCTTTGGTCTTAGGTAAGATTTATTTCGGCGTTTACCATTTGTGCATTGTAACTTTTGCGTAAGTGATTAAGTGTGCGATGCTTGGATAATGATCAAATCAAGTTTATAATAAAACATTAAAAAGAAAAGATCCAGGGGCCGCCTGGGTGGCTCAGTAGGTTAAGCATCTGGCATTGGCTCAGGTCATGGACTCGCAGTTCATGGGTTCAAGCCCCTTGTCAGGCTCTGTGCTGACAACTCAGAGCCTGGAGCCTTCTTGGGATTCTGCGTCTCCCTCTCTCTCTGCCTGCCGCCCACTCGTGCTCTGCCTCTCTCTCTCAAGAATAAATACGCATTTAAGAAAATTTTTAAAAAAGGATTCAGGATGAAAAGGCAACAAGGTTTCAATAAGCTTTTTCATGTTCCTAGTAAATATGAACAGTACTCTGAATTTGTGGGAGAGGAGAGGAGGAATGCTATTCACTGTGAATTGTAACCCCGCAACATCTGATGATAGCAGAAGTCAGAGCATCCTGAAACAGTTTTGCTTCGATGTAAGACTCACTGTAAAATATGACAACTAATTTATATTTTTGGCAAATAATTATTTGGCAATAAAAATATAGATAGTTTATAGGAAGTAACAGGTGAAAGAGGTATTATATCCAAATACTGCTCACAAGCTGTTCACTCAAGTTTATTCATTTTGGAGAAACAGAGGCAGAGCGTGAGTGAGGGAGGAGCAGAGAAAGGGAGACACAGAATCCGAAGCAGGCTCCAAGCTCTGAGCTGTCAGCACAGAGCCCGATGTGGGGCTTGAACTCACGAACCGCGAGATCATGACCTGAGCTGAAATCAGACGCCCAACCGACTGAGCCACCCAGGCACCCCGTAAAAAAATTTTTTTAATGTTTATTCATTTTTGAGAGGGAGAGACAGAGTGCAAATAGGAGAGGGGCAGAGAGAGAGAGAGAGAGAAGGAGACACAGAATTGGAAGCAGGCTCTGGGCTTTGAGCTGTCAGCACAGAGCCCGATGCAGGGCGTGAACTCATGAACCATGAGATCATGACCTGAGCCAAAGTCGGACGCTTAACTGACTGAGCCACCCTGGTGCCCCAAAAGTAATATGACTTTTTAAAATACTCCGACGTATGGTTAAAAGTAACTGAGACTTTTCAGAAGCAAAATAATTAATAAAACCTCAAAAACTATAATACCCATATGGGCATGACAGTACCATTCAGACTTGTGGATCTGTGCGTGGCGAAACCCATTTACTGAAAAGAAAAAACAGCTTTGTGAAAAATTACCTCAAGTAACTAAAACCTCAACCATGATCAGTGTCACTAGAATTGTTTCTGTAATTTATTTTAAAAGCGAAATTCAAGACCTTGAAAGCAGTTTTAGGTTTGTGGTTGATTGCACGAGGCTGTGTGATTTATTTCAGAACAACATTTGAACTAAATCTGACATAAGTGAAAAATAGAGTCAAATTTATTGGATCTGAAAAGGTGGTCACATGATGCTTGTGACAGCTTGGTGGTGTTTTAGAAATGTCATCTCCATGGAAAATATGTATCTGAAGACTTTCTGGGAGTTTGTAGAGATATAATGTAAGTCCAGAGTTTTGGGCAAAGTGTGCAAAACATTCTGGATGTTTTAATTTGGTATCATTCAAGTCTTTCTGTTTAGTTGTTGCTGAATGAGTCAAAAAAGATATAACTAAAATGGAATACTTTAAATATTTCTCTTAAAACTTTACATATGCCACCACGCATCCAGGAAATGCAGAGAATAAACCAATGTATCTGAAGAACTGGAGACGGAAATAGTGAAAATTGGAGGCGTATTTGGACGCAAATAGACAATCTGAGAGGAGCCAAAGCTGCAAAGAACAGACTGGAAATCAGGTCAGGTCTTGTAAATCCTTTTCTCAATAAAATTGTGGGAAAGGAGTCAGCCTTTAGAAAATAAAGGTGTGGGGCGCCTGGGTGGCTCAGTCCGTTAAGCGGCCGACTTCGGCTCACGTCATGATCTCGCGGTCCGTGAGTTCGAGCCCCGCATCGGGCTCTGTGCTGACAGCTTGGAGCCTGGAGCCTGTTTCAGATTCTGTGTCTCCCTCTCTCTGACCCTCTCCCGTTCATGCTCCATCTCTCTCTGTCTCCGTTAAAAAAAATTAAAAAAAAAAAAAAAGAAAAGAAAGGTGTGTGTTTTTCGGTTTGTGTTTAGTGTTTAAGATTTGGCTTTAATAAATACATTTCTAAGAGGGACATCAATACTCTGGTTTTACAAAAAAAGGTTTGGTTGGGTTATTAAAGCTGATGGTAATTTGATGTATAAAAAGAACTGAACACATAAAAATAATTGAAAAAAAACCCCACCGAGACGGAAGTGAAAGATATTACAAGAATGAAGAAATGTGCGATGCTATCTGAAAACCAACAAAATAAACATCAATCCCCAGGTGCGGGGAGTGGGAGACTATTTGGAGGTCCATGACTAGATTTTATGAAAATGAATTTGTTGTTTGATGACACGAGTAAAAACAAATCCATTTATGGAATCCTAAGAGTTGATCAAAGTATATCCGCGAAGCTCTGTGGAACAAATGTTAATGCAATCAAGCTCTTCAAATAAATAGGACAATTAAACCATTGCTAGAGCTTAATCACGTGAAGAGTATTGAATATATAAAAATCTCAGACAGGATTACAAGAACTAGGACTTGGCTTTCAATTTGAATTGTTTGTTCAGTAGAAGGTGAGAAAGGACCCAGCACCTTGAACATTGATATTGATGTTAAGAGAAAATCTTGACTTTTTGAAGCTACAAGTGACCTAATGACAATCACCTTGAACCGTACCTCCTTCCATCTTTCCCTTCTCATTTATGATCTCACCTCCTACTCTCCACTGCACTCATTTCTGGTATCATTGATGTTCCCAGAACAAGCAAGACATGTTTCTGCCTCAGGGCCTTTGCACTTTCTGTTCTCTCTGCTTAAACATTCTTTTCCCCCAGATATCCACATGGCTCTGTTTTCCACTTCTGGCCCCTAAAATAACATCTTCATTAAGCAGGCAAGATGAGCTTTTACAGAAGTAAACTAAATCTTGTCCTTTGTGTAGCATTCCATTCCCCCTCCCCGTAATATGTAGAGTACAATTCCGAATCCTGGTGCAACCACTATGGAAAACTATATGGAGGTTCCTCAAAAAATTAAAAAGGAAATGAAAACGAAATAGCTGAGAGCTATCTGCAATCCCAAGTTCATTGCTGCATTATTCACAATAGCCAAGATATGGAAAACAACCCAAGAATCTGTCAGTGGGTGGTCAAGAAAATGTGGTATATGGGGTGCCTGGGTGGCTCAATAGATTAAGCATCTGACTCTTGATCTGGGCTCAGGTCATGATCTCTCGGTTCACGGGATGAGCCCCAAGCCCTGCACTGATACCTCGGAGCCTGCTTGGGCTTCTCTCTCTCTCTCTCTCTCCCTCTCTCCCTGCCTCTCCCCAACTCACGCTCTTGTGCTCTCTTTCAAAATAAATAAATAAACATTTTAAAAAAGAAGAAGGTTGTATGATTTCACTCATATGTGGAATTAAAGAAACAAAACAGATGAACATAGAGGAAGTGAAGGAAAAATAAGATGAAAACAGAGAGGGAGGCAAACCATACGAGACTCTTAAATACGGAGGACAAACTGAGGGTTGCTGGAGGGGAGGTGGGTGGGGGGTGGGCTAAATGGGTGATGGGCATTGAGGAGGACACTTGTTGGGATGAGCACTGGGTGTTATATGTAAGCGATGAATCATGAAATCCTACTTCTGAAACCAATGGTACACTATATGTTAACTTTCTTGGATTTAAATAAAATTTAAAAAAATAAAGAAAAGGGGCACCTGGGTGGCTCGGTCGTTTGAGCATCTGACTCTTGGTTTCGGCTCAGGTCATGATCTCACGGTTTGTGGGTTCAAGCCCCACATTGGGCTCTGTGCTGACAGCTCAGAGCCTGCTTGGGATTCTCTCTCTCCCTTGCTCTCTGCCCCTCCCCCACTTGCACTGTCTCTGCCTCTCTCAAAATAAATAAGTTAACTTAAAATGAAATGAAATGAAATGAAATGAAATAAAAAAAAATAAAATAAAATAAAGAAGAATGTTGTTTAGGTAAAGTTTAAAAACACGCAAAATGATTCTATGGGTTGTTCATGGATATGTCCCTTGTAGTGAAGGTGCAAAATGTGTATGGGAGTGATCGGCACTAGCTGTAGATGTTGGGTGTGTCAGAGAGAGGGGTAGGGAGGGCAGCGACATGGGCCGTATGGGAATATGGGAATGGTGGGGGGGGATGTACATGGATGTTTTACTTCTTCATTTGAAGGATGAATACAAACTATGTTTCAGCCTGAAGCATGATCTATGCAATATCACACACACACACACACACACACACACACACACACACACACACTGGTCCCCACATACCTTTAAGGAACTCACCAGGAGAGATGGGTGGGTAAGTAAATGATAGATTCCACCTCACTCTCAGGTCAAGGTCACTGCGTCCCTCGAGCTCCCATCCCAAGGCTCCAGACACATCTCTTGGGTGCCCCACCTTTGCTGAACTTGCTCTGGCTCCCACAGGCCCTGTGTCAAGCCCAGCTCAGCGTCTACCCCCAATCCTGTTCTACCTCTGTGCCCAGGCTTAGCGCTGCCCTCACTGACCCCCCCAGGCACCTGGGTCAGAGATGTGGGTGGTAGCCTGGTCTCCTTCCGCCCCACTCACTGCATCCTGAAGGTTCTACCTGAGCTTCCTCTCTTCTTCTTCTCCTCCCAGTACCCTACTGGGTTCCTGTCTTGTCATTCTTCAACTTCAACCCTGCTCCTTCTCTGGACTCTTGGTTCCAGATTTCCTCTTCTGGATGAGCCTCCATAACGGCCACCACCACAGTGAAATGACATGCCTCTCCCTTGCTTAGAACCCTGCACTGGCTCCCCATTGCCCTGCTGCTAACAGTTAACCTTTCTTACATGCCTCCTGTGCATGCCACGGCAAGGAGTTCAACATGCTTCGTCTTACTTTACCCTCTAAGATGGGCACTCTTACCTCCATTTCTAGGATCAGGAAGCCTGGAAAGGACAATCAACCACCCACCTTGCAGTTTCTTTTGCTCCAAACCTCCTCAAGCTCTCCGGTGAGGACCTCTTAGCACAGGACACTTCCTATTTTATTTTGTTTTCATTATACAGACAAATAACTGAAGCCCAGAGAGGCAAAGTCACTCCCCTGAGGCACACAGCAAGCCTGGCTGGAGACTCCATAGTCCCCTGCTTGTGGTTTACCCTGTCTGACTCCCTTTCTCCCCACTCGCCTACGGAAGGTGTCACCTCTAGCCACAGAGATGTGTCTCCAAAGGTGAGCCAGCTTTTGCTGGGAGAGCATTGTGGGCCACACGTGATGTAGAGGCAAGTCTTTGGCCTCACAAGAGGGAGCTCAAGGACCTGACAGAGTCAGATTTATCCCTCCATCCCATTCCTCGAGCCCAGTCCCCGAGTTCTCGAGTGTCTTGTTGGGGCACGTGCTAATTGTCCGCTCCACACTCTGTCCTACTGGCCTGTCTCTTTGGGGAGGAGGGCGACTGCAGCTTGCTCTGGGCCTTTCCCTCTACTCCTGAGCTGCAGGTGGCAGGGGCTCTGGGCCTCTTCGGGGGACCTTCCCTGTGGGGCCTGAGCCCAGCAGACTCCCCCCCGCCCTCAGCTCTGCCTGGAGCTGCCTCACCTCTGGGCTATGTCCGTGGCTCCCCTTTGCTGGAAGCAACAGCCTACTGATATTTATTTCTTAATTAAGGTGAAATTCACATGACAGAATTAGCCATTCAGAAGTGACCACTTCAATGGCATGTAGCATATTCCCAATGTTGTGCGACCACCACCTCTATCTAGTTCCAGAACATTTTTATCTCCCCAGAAGGACACGCTGTCCCCCTTCTGTACTCACTGACTGTCCCTCTCCCCCAGACCCTGGCAAGCACCAATCGCTTTCCATCCCTGTGGATTTGCTCGTTTTTTTTAAATTTAATTTTATTTATTTTTTTTATTTTTGGGACAGAGAGAGACAGAGCATGAACGGGGGAGGGGCAGAGAGAGAGGGAGACACAGAATCGGAAACAGGCTCCAGGCTCCAAGCTGTCAGCACAGAGCCCGATGCGGGGCTCGAACTCACGGACCGCGAGATCGTGACCTGGCTGAAGTCGGACGCTTAACCGACTGCGCCACCCAGGCGCCCCATTGCTCGTTTTATATAAATGGAATGATGCATGTGGGCTTTCGTGTCTGGCTTCTTTCACTCAGCACGACAGCTTCTAGGCTCATACACATTGTAGTGTATGTCAGTGCCTCATTCTTTTTCACGGCCAAGTAATATTCCGTCATATGAATGAGCCACATTTTGTTTATCCATTCACCATAGACATTTGGGTTATTTCCGCCTTTTGGCTATTGTGCATAGGGCCACTGTGAACACCTATGTACTGATATCTCTTCGGGTCTCTGCGTTCAGTTCTTTTGGGTACATCCCTACGTGCAGAATTGTTGAGTCATGTGGCAATTCTGTGTTCAGCTTTTTTGGGGAACTCTGCCAAACTGTTTTCCACAGTGGCTCTCCCACTTTATGTTCCCCCCAGCAATGTATACGAGTTCCATCTCCTCCACATCCTCACCAACACTTGTTATTGTCCATCTTTTTTACTATAGCTGCTAAGGGGTGTGAAGTGTTATCTCGCTGTGGTTTTGACTTGCATTTCCTTCCATGAATGATCCAGTTGTGCATCTTTTCATGTTCCAAATACTTCGGAGCTTGCATAGCTACTGGTAAAATCTATTTGGGCACATACCCCTGCTACATGTATATTTATTGAAAAACAAAGTACTATTGTGAGCATTATAAAACACTCCTCCCAAATTGAAGTTAAAAAGAGGGTCACCCGGGTGGCTCGGTTGGTTAAGCGTCCAACTTCGGCTCAGGTCATGATCTCACAGCTCGTGAGTTTGAGTTGTGCGTCGGGCTCTGTGCTAACAGCTCAGAGCCTGGAGCCTGCTTCGGATTCTGTGTCTCCCTCTCTCTCTGCCCCTCCCCTGCTCATGCTCTATCTCTGTCTCTCTCTCAAAAACAAACAAACATTAAAAAACTTTAAAAAAAAAAAAGAAAAAAAGAGAAGCTCTGAGGATGACATAAACTCTTGGTCACTTCCGATCACCCTGCTTAACCCTGACAATGGTTAATGCTTCAAGGTACCCTGGGACCAAGTTCATGGCTAAGGTTGTGGATAGAAACCCTTATCACAAGGGCTTTTTGACAACTGAAAAATATTAGACTCTTTCCAATCACAACTAATTTCTTTGCCACTGCCTTTCCCTGTCACAATGGGGCTGACACAGAGTTTATTTTAAGGGTAGAAATGATGCCACCAGCATTTTCTGGTTGACATTGTCCCAATATGCTGTCTTTCATGACAGGGGTTCATTTTTGACGATGAGTTAATATAAAAATGGTTAATACAACCCGTAAGTCAATTCATCCTGGCGCACAGAAATCGCATTAATGCCCCTTAAAATAGGCTGAGAGCTAGAGTCAATCTAGTGAAATAGAAAATGTTAGCAAAGTACACTTCCCTGTTACTTTTTAAGCCCTTTTTATTTGGAAATAATTTTAGACTCACATAAAAGTCACAAACATAGATGAAGTGATTCCGTGTATCTTTCACTCAGCTTTCCCCAACAGAAACATTCTTATAATTATATAATTATATATGAAAAGCGTATTAAAGTTATAATTATATATTGTATAACATATATGTATATATAATTATAGATTTATATTCTGTATATTTAATAGTATATAATTATGGTACAATTATAAAAACCAGGACATTGACAGTGGCACAATACTATGAACTAAATACCTTTTTTTGGAATGCATCACTTTTTATATGCCCTCAATTGCTTTGAAACACTTTATGAAATTTTGTCAGTTGCATGGAGTTATGCCATCACCACCACAGTCAGGGCACAGAACCATTTCATCACCCCAAAGAAACTCCCCCATGCCTCCCCTTTGCAGTCAATATACTCCCCCCTTCCCTAACCCTTGGCAATCATTATCTGGTCACTATAACCCCCATAATCCTAACATTTCAAGAAAGTTGTAAATAATATCAGGCAGTATGTGACCTACTCAGCATCCAGGTTGAGAGCCATCCAGTTTGTCACTTGTATCAATAGTCTGCTCCTTTTCACTGCTGAGTAGTATTCCATTGCATGGATGGACCACTGGACAGTTAGGCTGTTTCCAGCTTTTGGTTTTTGCAAATAAAATTGCTATGAATATTCGTGTACAGAAGTTTTCATGTTTCAAGGGTTTTTACCCAGGAGTGAGATTGTTGGATGATGTGGTAAGTGTAAATCTAACTTTATAAGAAACGGTCAAATCCTTTTCCAGAATGGCCATTCTATTTTGCATTCCCAGCAGAAATGTGTGAAAGTCCTGGTTGTTGGCACTTGGTATTGTCAGAGTTTTTATTTTAGCCATTCTGATAGCTGTGTTCTGATGTCATTCTTGGCTTTAATTTGCATTTCCCTGATGGCTAGTGCTGTTGAACGTCTCTTCACGTCTTTGTCATCTGTATATCCTCTTTGGTGAAGTGTTCGTGTGTGCAAGTCTTCTGTCCTTTCTCTAATTACTGTTATTTTAATTTTTAAATGTTTATTTATTTTTGAAGGAGAGAGAGACAGAGCATGAACGGGGGAGGGGCAGAGAGAGAGGGAGGCACAGAATCCGAAGCAGGCTCCAGGCTCTGAGCTGTCAGCACAGGGCCCGATGTGGGGCTCGAACCCACGAACTGTGAGATCATAACCTGAGCCGAAGTTGGACACCCAACCAACTGAGCCACCCAGTCACCTCTCTGATTACTGTTATTTGAAAAGTTTTTGGAAGAGAAAATGAATGTACTTGAAAGTTATTCTGTTTTCTCCTTACATGCAGGGCCACTATACAGCAGAACTCCCCAGTGTGGAGGGTGTGTGTGTGTGTGTGTGGGTGTGTGAACCATTCTCATTGCTGTCTGTGTGAATGGCGCCCCCATGAGGTTAGTGCAGTGCACACACCCCACTCCATTGTTCCTACCGGTCCTGTCTGTTTCTCACTGGAGCATCTTGCCTGCCCCAGGTTGACAACAGTGGACGCTGATCTATTCTCTTGTGGTGGGATGTTGTCCCTCACCTGCTTGGGAATAGGGTTCCTTACAACCTAGCTCCAGTGGACCTTGCCAGTCTCCTCTACAGCCAGTTCCTATCTCCACTCTATCCTAAAATCATGCTTTCTCAAGCCCCAGGGCCTTTGCACATGTGGGAAAGCCACCATCTCTGCAGACTAATGATTCTTTATACTATGTTCTCCATGCCAAGTTCAAGCCTCATTTCTAGGACATTTTTCCTTCACTGTTGATCAACCCCCAGGACCCTCACTCTGACCCATCCCTAAACATTTGTGCTGGTTGGGGGGGGGGGGGTGGTCTGTGTCTCCAGACTGGAACTTCTCAAGGGCAAAGTCTGGAACTGAGCTTTCTCTGCCACACCAACACTATTCAGCACAAGACTGAGCAAAGAGAGCCAGCAGAAGAGTGGTCTGTTGTTGAAATAATAAGCATGGGTTTATTTTTTTTAAGTTTATTTATTTATTTATTTATTTATTTAGAGAGAGGGAGAGAATCCCAAGCAGGCTCCATGCTGTCAGAGCAGAGTCCAACATGGGGTTGGATTCCAGAACCATGAGATCAAGACCTGAGCTGAAATCAAGAGTCAGACCCTTAACCGACTGAATCACCCAGGTGTCCCTAAGCACGAGTTTGAAGAAGATTTTGACAGCTAATATTCAGAGTTTTGCAATGAAATCATATGAATTTTGAGTTGGGTGGGAAGAGCCTACAAGAACAGCTTTTTCTCATGCCCCTGTTTGGACCTTCCTGACGGCCTTCCTTCACTCACTCATTCATTCATTCGATTGTTATTGAGCACCTGTATGTGCCAAACCCTGGGCCAAGGGAGGAAAGACAGCATCTTTGTCCCTCATCCAGTTCACATTTGAATGGAGAAGGCAGGCAGAAACCCAATAATTGCACAAATAATAAATATATGGTTACAACGTGACAGGGGTTATAAACCATGTGATGCTAAGAGCAAAGGTAATGGGGCCCCGAGTTGGGGTCAGAGAAGGCTTCCCTGAGGAGGTGGCCTTGAACTGAGATGGGAAGAATGAAAGGGAGTGGAGTTGGCCGACGTAGAGAGGGAAGAGTGATTCAGGCCAAAGGAACAGCAGGTGTGAAGGCAGGAGGCAGGACATCCCCGGGGCACCTGCACTCTCAAAGATCCCGTCCTGCCTCATAACACACATCTTAGCAAGCCACTCGCAGTAAATGCATTTCTTCCTCTGTTAAAAAAAAATCGTAGGGGTGCCTGGGTGACTCAGTTAAGTGTCTGACTCTTGATTTGGGCTCAGGTCTTGATCTCGCGGTTTGTGGGTTCAAGCCTCACCTCTGGCTCTGTGTTGGCAGCACGGAGCCTGCTTGGGATTCTCTCTCCCCGTCTTGTGCTCTCTCTCTCTCTCTCTCTCAAAATTAATAAATGAACTTAAATAAAATGTAGAAAAGATTGTTATAGTTTTGCTTTTGAAATTATTTAGGGGCCATGAAAATTATTGCACCACCTGCTTGCTGTGCTTCTACAGGGATTCTTGCAAACAGAGAACATCTAACCCACAGGTAACTTTCCAAATGTAACCACTTTTTGGGGGAATGCTACCGTTCACAATGAAAGGTGTTGACATCATGCTAGTGGAAGAAGACATTTCCTCCAAGCGTTTATTGATTTTGATTGTGCAGCCTTGCTTTTATGTTTTCAAACGTCAGAGAGTGTAGTTTTTAGTTTTTTCTTCCAGGTTTGAACATTTTCAGACTCCCAGAAAAATATCCTGGCGTGTCGGCATACTGGCGCCCCCCAGCGCCCATACTGGGAAACGCACCCTGCAAGGATGTAGGGTCTTGGCCGGCCTGGGGCTGTGAAAAGTCAACCTGCAACCCAGCTCGCCCCACCCGCTGTCATTGTTGTCCCCGCCCGGTGAAACCCAAATTGCAACTAGAAGGAAGTGTCTCCACAGCACAAGATTCCTATTATGCCTCTTTGTCTTTGCAAAGGAAGTTCCCTCTCTATTCTTTTACTTATTTTTTTTATTTCCAAACTAGATTGAGGTATCATCGCTACACAGAAAACGGCACATATTTATGTATTTATTATTATTACTTTTACTGTTTATTTATTTTTGAAAGAGAGAGACAGAGCATGACAGGGGAGGGGCAGAGAGAGAGAGAGGGAGACACAGAATCCGAAGCAGGCTCTAGGCTTTGAGCTGTCAGCACAGAGCCTGATGCCGGGCTGACCTGAACCAAAGTGGGAAGCTTAACCAACCGAGCCACCTAGGCGCCCCCAAAGGGCACACATTTAGAGTGTGCAATTTGATAACTTCTGATGGGTGTGTACATGCATGCTTTTAAAATTATAATGATTTATAATACTAATTTTAAATATATAATGATTTATAATACTGATTTTAAATATATAAAATACAAATAACATAAAATTAAAATAAATTCAAATTGATGAAATAATTGCGAGAATATTACAAAGAATTCTTCCAAGTCCTTCTCCTACTTTGACCAATTGTTAACCTTTTTTTCCCCACATTTGTGTTATAGTTCCATCTCTGTATATATACTTTTTTTTTTTCTGAACCACTTGAGGGTTTTTCTGAACCACTTGCAGACATAATGCCCCTCTACCCCTACTTTATGTGAATTTCCTAAGAAGAAGGGTATTCTCTTATGTGACCACAGAAAATTTATGAAATCCAAGAAATTCATCACGGACACATTTTATTATCTAATAGCTAGTCCGGATTCCAATGTCTCCAATTGTCCCCACATGGCTACAATCTATAGTGGTTTTCTCCTGTGATCCAAGATCCAGAAGGTACAAGCAGGATCAGGGGCATGTAGATCCAGTCCAGGATCAAGCATCCATTTCTAGTTATTATGGTTCTTTTGACTCCTTTCATAAAGACCAGCCTCTCAGCTTTTCTTGCTCTTTCATAACATCAAACATGTAAAACTATACTTGATTTTTTATTATACATTTTCCTACAGGATAAAAACATTGAAAGAGTTTTATAATGAATTCTTTATTTATTTTTAATTTTTTAAATGTTTCTTTATTTTTGACAGAGAGACAGAGAGACAGAGTATGAGCAGGGCAGGGGTGGAGAGAGAGGGAGACACACAACCCAAAGCAGGTCCAGGCTCCGAGATGTCAGCACAGAGCCCGACGCGGGGCTTGAACTCACAAACCACGAGATCATGACCTGAGCTGAAGTCGAACACTTAACCGACTGAGACACCCAGGCTCCCCGATTACAATGAATTCTGATATGCCTGCCACCCTGGTTCAAAGGTTCTCAAAGTTTCGACATTGACATATTTGAAGAAAACAGGTGGATTTTTGTTTAAGTTTATTTATTTACACTGAGAGAGAGAGGCCAAGAGAGGAGAGAATCCCAAGCAGGTTCTACGCTGTCAGGGCAGAGCCCAACACGTGGCTTGAGCCCATCAACCAGGCTGTATCCCACCAACTGTGAGATCACAGCCTGAGTGAAATTGACTGAGTCACCCAGGCACCCTCTGGTGGATTTTAATGTGGAATGTCTCTCAGTGTGGGTTTATTGGACATTTGATCATGATTAGATTCAAGGTTATAGTTTGGCAGGAACCACAGACATGTTGTGTCCTCCCTGGTTCATGGTTTCAGGAAGCACGCAATGCTATTTCTTTCTCCTTCTATGGGCACCTGGAGATCTCATGTGTGGATGTTTCTGGGGAGACCAAGGGAAAGAGTGTCCTGAGGAAGAGCCAGCAAAGGCTGCTTGGGCAAGTGCTTCTGTGGGCAGAGGGTGTGAGGGGCTGCTACATACCGGGACCAGAGAGGATGCGGTGCTTCCCAGGGTGTAAGGAGGGACATATTCTGGTTCAGTGCTCACATTTTCCTCTCTGTTTCTCTGAGTCAGTGCTTCTCACTTTCCAGCTTGCTTCCAATGAGTTTCTACCACTAGGAGTGTCTCATGAAGGCCCAGAAGGTTAGAGGAAAGTCAGATCAGAGGGACACAGGTGGCTGTCATAATGCCGGAAGCTCTCCTGGTAGCGTCAGCAGGTGGCTGAGGCTCTGGCAGCCGCGGTGGCAGAACTCCTTCGTTTGAGGAGGAAGAAACCCTCTCTGGTCCAGACTTTGAAGAAACCCTCTCTGGTCCCCATGAGCCCCTCTGCTTGCCGCCTGTCTCTCTCCCCTTCCCGGTGGGTCTGTAACAGCCTCCACTTCCTCATTCATTCATCAAACCCTTATTGAGCATCTCATTTGGGGGTACTCCTAAACCTATGACCAGACACTCAGATGACCAGTGTAAGATCCCACCCTTACCCACAGCAGAGACATAAAGAAACAATATCACAGACAGGGGAACCCAGACGCCACATGAAAAAACACAAGGATGATCAACCTCATCAGTAATGGGGGCGGGAAGCCACTACGAGATGGCTGTGTCACACTCATTACCCAAGGTGGATGAAAAAGTCTGGCAACAACAACAAGGTTTTTTGAGACTTTGGGACAAAGAAACCCTTATCCACTGCTGGGGGGAGAGCAAATGGACAAGATCACTTTGGAGAATAACGTGACAGTATCTGGAAAGGCTGAGAAGGCACTATTCTATGATTAGTAATTCTTAGCTTTATACCCTACAGAGATATGGGACATAGAGATGTGTCCTGTGGGAAGCGTGGGGTATATGTTTCCATGTGAGCACATGAGAGGTTGTGATCAGGAATGTACATCAGCATGGGGCACCTGGGTGGCTCAGTCCGTTAAGCATCCGACTTGGGTTCAGGTCATGATCTCGAGGTTTGTGAGTTTTTAGCCCTGCATCGGGCTCTGTGCTGACAGCTCAGAGCCTGGAGCCTGTTTTGGATTCTGTGTCTCCCTCTCTCTCTGCTCCACCCCCACTCATGTTCTGTCTCTCAAAAATAAATACAAACGTTAAAAACAAAGGAATATACGTTAGCAAAATGTGGTATATCCATGTAATGGAGTACTACACAGCCCTAAAAAGGAAGGATGTTCTGACCCAGGCTACAACATGGATGAAACTTGAGGACATCATGCTGAGTGAAGTAAGCCAGTCACAAAAGGACAAATACAGGTCGATTCCACTTCTGTGAGCTCCCTAGAGGAGTCACAGTCACAGAGGCAGGAAGTAGATGGGGGAAGCCAGGGGCTGGGGGAGGGGATGGGGAGTCAGTGTTTCACGGGGACAGAGTTGCAGTTTTACAAGACGAAAAGTGTTCCAGAGACAGATGGTGGGGAGGGCCGCGCAGTGGTGTGAACGTACTTAGTGCCACTGAACTGGACACTTAAAAATGCTTAAGATGGTAAATTTTACATCATGTGTATTTTAGCCACAAGAAAAAATTTGGAAAGCAAACCATTGGCAACACTGCTCATAATGGTGGAAGATTAGAAAATAGCTAGATGACCCTCAGCGGAAAGATGGAGAAATCCATGAGGGTGTATTCCCACGGTAGAATACTGTCACCCCGGAAGCAAATGAACCAGAGCCACGTGTGCTGACTGATATAAATCTTAAAAACATGGCTCTAAGCAAAACACAGCAAGCTTCAGAAGGATGTGTAGAGTGACCATATTTATATAAAGATTGTAAAACCCCTAGGGGCATGACAAAGACGGTATTTAGAACAGTGGTTACCTTGGAGGAGGGAAACGATGGGACAGGGGAAGGGACTCACGAGGTCTCAGTTGCATCTGTGACACCCCCCTGTGAGGAGGGTTAATGTTTGTTTATTGTAAACTATACTTTAAATTTTTTTCCTTTTGATTTTTATTACTATTTTTTTTGACGTGTGCCTTACGAGCAATGAATGGCATACATTTGGCCTGTGAAACTGGCCACAAGAAAGATATTGAACATTTTTTTGAATGCCTGAAATCCAAAGGCTTCTTTTTTTGTTTCTCTCTGTGCGTGTGTATGTCTCTGTTTCTCTCTGTCTCTGTCTCTCACAGTCTCTGTGTCTCTTTCTGTATTTCTGTTTCGGTCTAAGTCTCTGTGTCTGTCTGTCTCTGTTCCTTTCCCTGTCTCTCTCTGTGCCTCTGTTTCTCTCTGTCTCTCTCTATCTCTCTCTCTCTCTGTGCCTCTGTGTCTGTGTCTCTCTGTCTCTGTCTGACTGTCTGTCTCTCTCACACACATTTGATGAAGTTCTTGGTTCCTGTCTTCCATTCTCAAAGAAGAAAGTGGGAACAGCAACAAGTAGACTGGGCCCACTGGCCCATATCTGGGTTCTGACCACAATGCTCGGGCTGATGTCGCCCTCCTGGGCAACCACTGGTGGACATCCTCCAGGACTTCCCAGCCTCCCTGATATTCCTTGAACCCCCAAACCAGAGCCTGGGTGTTGTCACCCCTATCTGTGCTGCCTCACCTCCATGGCCAATAGGTCACCACTCCCTGCTTCTCTTACCTCCTAAAATATCCCTCCTTCCTGTCCCCTACTCTCCTCTCCAGCCCCCTGCCTCTCATCTCTCTCCTGGACAACCATTCTATGCCCTCACTCGTCGCTCTATTATCTCCCCTTTCTCTCTTGTCCCCTGGACAATCCCCAAAGTAACCTTGTAACTAAGTCCAAACTCCTTGCACGACAAGCCCATAAATCAAGAGGCATGATGTTGGGATAGGAAAGTGACTTTGTTTGGGGTAGGGAGCCAAGGATGGCTGGCTCTGTCCCAAAGAGCCATCTCCCTGGGCATGAAATTTGAGCTTCTTTTGTGTTAGCAAAAGGGGGAAACAGGAGGAAGTTGGAGTCAAAAAGTGACCGACATCCCAGGAAGGTCGTGAAACTTCTTGGTTCTTGGTCAGCTGATCCTTACATACAGAAATCTGCTCACATCGTTCCTGAAAATCTTGAACTTAGCGCAGTCATTTCTGTACATCCTTTCTCATCTCAAGTGAGGTAGGTTTCAGGTTAAAAAAAGCAGTTTTTGCAAATCTCAGCTCTAAGCAAAATTCCTTTGATGATTAACATGTCTCCCCACAGGGCTCATCAGAAGTTTCTAAGCTACGGATCATAGCAGCAAGGAAAATAGGAGGAATATGGAGTCAGACGTGCTAAGTTTCTCCTGTTTGCAACCTCACGTGCATCCCTGCCAGCAACCCTGCAATAGCTTTTCCTACCAAGAGGTCACCTGTACTGAGGGTTCACTATGTGAGTGATTCTGTGTATCTGATTCTCCAAGGTAGCTACTACTACTCCCATTCCCTAGAAGACTTTGAGGTGCAAGGAGGTCAGATGACTCAGGTCTATTTGCTTCCAAAGCCCATCCGTTTAAACATCCCAGCCCAGGAGTTAGCACGGCTTACACACATGAAGACTTTCTAGTCCCATTCGTACAATATGAAGACTAACTAGTCAAGACTCAGAGAGGCAAAGTCACCTGTCCAAGGTCACACGGCGGGTCTGGCTATCTCCAGAACTCCTGCTCTTTCTTTCTGCTCCCACCTATTCTACCTCTCTTCCCACTCACCTGGCACGTGAGCTATGATGTCAGGCACTAAGCCCACAGTGGTCCATACACTTCTGTCTTCTGGATCCGAAGGTATGTGGTAAGTGGTGAGTTGGGTTGCGTGGAGAATGGGGTCTGGGGCTTTGAGTGATGGGGAGGTAGGTCTGTGGTCCCCCAGGAAGGAGTTTCAGTGCTCATAGCCCATTGCCTTGGGGGTGAGCCCCTGAGTGCCTTGTTAGGGATCCAGAAGCCAAATAATCGTCTGCCGTGTATAGAACCACCACTAGATGTGGCCTCTTGGGGAAGTGAGTAACTCTCATCATTTCTTTCCTTTTCCTTTTCCTCCACTTCTGTAGAGGCCCTGGTCTCTGAGACATTTTTCTTGGAGAGAACTTTCTTCCAGGGCTCTGGAAGTGGCAGAACTTCCCTGGCACCCTTGCGTCCTGTGACAAACCCAAGGTGCTCTTCTCCTGCTCAAAATCCTACCATGGCTCCCATCCTTAAGCAGGACCTCCACACTTCTTTTTTTCACACAGCTTTTTACAGGAAAAAAGCATGTAAGCATATATTCATGCTTATTTATAAATAGATACATCTGCTACAGATAGAATATACAGTATTTTATGAACCACATCCTGTAAATGCTAACTTACAAAAAGCAAGAAGAAAATGAACCCTACTTAGTAGATTTATAATTACGGCAGCTTCATATTATTCTTAGCTTACACGTCCAGGCACATATAATGGTTAATATTAATGCTTACACATGTGTATATAAGACAGTCTTCTTGATACTTTCACATTTTTTGCCGGGAGGCTGACTTCTATTCCTGCTATTGCATTTATCAATTGCTTTACAACACATAACCCCCAAAGTTAGTGGATTTAAACAACATCAATAAGAACATTTATTTTGCTTATGAATATCTTTGTTTTGTTTTCTTTTGTTTTTAGATTGAATCCCCCCCCCAGCTTTATTGAATTATAATTCAGTATATATTTAGGGCACACAATGTGATGATTTGGTATGTGTATACATGGTGAAATGATGACCACAATCGAGTTAACACATCAATAATCTCTTGCAGTTACCAAAGTTCTTTGTGTGATGAGAACACTTAAGACCCGCTCTCTTAGCAAATTTCAAGTGTATGATACAGAAGGATTAACTATAGTAGCCACGCTGTGCATTAGATCCTCAGAACTTGTTCATCTTATAACTCATAAAGTTTGTACCTTTTGACCAACACCTCCCCATTTCTCTCCCTTCCAATCCTGGCAACCACCATTCTGCTCTGTTTCTATAAGTTTGATGTTTTTCCCCCTCCCAGATGCGGCAGATAAGTGAAATTATACAGTATTTGTCTTTCTCTGCCTGGCTTATTTCACTTAGCATAATATCCTCCAGGTTCGTCTATGTTGTCACGAACGGCATTATTTCCCTCTTATCTATATCGATAAATCTCCATCTGTATATCACATTCCTTTATCCATTTATCTGATGATAGACACTTAGGTTGTTTCTGTATCTTAGCTATTGTGAAAAATGCTGCAATGAACTTCAACATCCAGATATCTTTTTGAAATACAAGACAATATCTCTGAGGAACATGAATGCAAAATTCCTCAACAAAATATCAGCAAACCATATTCAATAGCACATTAAAAGAATCATACATCATGGGGCGCCTGAGTGGCTCAGTCAGTTAGGCGACCAACTTCAGCCCAGGTCATGATCTCATGGCTTGTGAGTTTGAGCCCTGTGTCGGGCTCTGTGCTGACAGCTCAGAGCCTGGAGCCTGCTTCCAATTCTGTGTCTCCCTCTCTCTGCACCTCCCCTACTCATCCTCTATCTCTCTCTGTCTCTCAAAAAATAAATAAATGTTAAAAAAATTTTTTAAAAAAGAATCATACATCATGATCAAATGGGATTTATCTCGGAAATGTAAGGAAGGTTCAACATATACAGTAAGTAAATGTGATATGGAACACTAACAGAATGAAAGGTAAAAATCATATGATCATATCATTAGATGCAGAAGAAGCATCTGATGATACTCAACATCCTTTTGTGATAAAAACTTTCAACAAATTGGATATAGAAGGAATGAACCTCAACATAATAAAGGCCACATATGACAAGCCTATAGCTAACATCATACTCAACAGTGAAAGGTTGAAATCTTTTTCTCTAAGATCAAGAACAAGACAAGGATGCCCACTGTCACCTTTCCTATTCAATATAGTACTAGAAGTCCTAGCCAAAGCAATTAGGCAAGAAAAAAAAAATAAAGGGCATCCAATTGGAAAGGAAGAAGTAAAACTGTGTTTGTTTGCTTATGGATTTTAATTTGAGACGGGCTTGGCAAGGCCAGTTCACCTCTTCCATTGGAAGGCTGAGGGTGGGAATCATTGAACACAGTGTATTCTGGATGTCGGCTGGACTTCGGCTGGGACTGGCTTGCAACACCTCTGAGTGGTGCCTCCATGTTACACCTTGGCTTCCTTGCAACATGCAGCTGGGTTCCAAGAGTGAGCATCCCAACAGGACCAGGTGGAAACTGTATGACCTTTAATGATTCAGCTTTGGAAGTCACACTGGGGCCACTTTGACATAGTCACAGTGCCCTTCCCCCCCCCCCCCCCCCAGATTTAAGGGGAGGATATTTATGCCCCACTTTTTGATGGAAGAGTATCAACATCACATTGTAAGAACAGTATATGGGACGGCAGATATTAGTATGGTCATCCTTGGAAAATGCAATCTGCCAATGTCACTGATTACTGTATTTTCCTCTCACATTTTACCCAGTGAAGGGTCCTAGCCTCAGTCACTTTCATAGGTATTGTGCTTGCGTTGTTAAAATTAATTTTTTTTTCTGCAGATTATTTTCAAGGAACGTTCTTTAAGTTACTTGTCTGTTACATGGAGGGTGGTTTAGGGAAATCTGGATAACTCAAGCCATTTGTGCACTTTACCAAGTATGCAATCCTTCTATAAGACAAATTAAGAACAATATACATTAAAAATATATTTATCTGTGAAAATATGTGTATTTTTCTCTGTGAAAAAGAGGAGGGGTGCCTGAGTGCCTCAGTTGGTTAAGCGTCTGACTCTTGATCTCAGCTCAGGTCATGATCTTACAGTTTGTGAGATTGAGCCCCACATCGGGCTCTGTGCTGACAGCATAGAGCCTATTTGGGATTCTTTCTCCCTTCTCTCTGTCTCTCAAAATAAATAAATAAACTTTAAGAAAAAAGAAGAGGAGGAAATGATCTCTTGAGGAAAAAGGGTATTTCTCGCTTGAAATCATTTTGTTACCATGAGTATATTGCTTATTTAACCTTTAGCTGGATACTTTGAGCATTAGTGGACTTTCCCATTAAGTTAAAAAGCAAAAATGTAAATGACTTCCACTGGATTTTTTTAACCCAAGAATGAGTCTCTATTACAAAAGTAATTTTTTGTGTTTTTTAAACTTATCTTGAAATAGTTATAGATGCACGAGAAGTTTCAAAAATAGTACATAGAATTCTGCAAACCTTCCACTCAGTTTCACCCGGCAGTTACATTGTATATAAGTATGTAGTACAAAATCAAAACCAAGGAATTCACATTAGTACAATGTATCTATATAGTTGTATGCAATTTAATCACAGGTGTGGATAAAATTGTCATTTTGAGGGTGTCATAGAAATGGAATCACACAATGTGTAACCTTTTGTGATTGGCTTTTTGCACTCAGTGTAATGCCCTGGAAATCTGACCAAGTTGTATGTATCATGACATTTTATTCCTTTTTTTATTTTTTTATTTTTTTTTTATTACTGGGCATGTCATGGGCTGAATTGTGCTCCCCACTCCAAATTCGGATGTTGGTGTACTAATCCTTAGTACCTTAGAATATGACTTCATTTGGAGATAAGGTCTTTATAGAGATTAGTAAGTTTAAAATGACCTCTGAGGGTGGGCCTTAATCCCCTATGAGTGATGTCCTTATAAGAAGAGGACAGTTGGACACAAAGATAGACACAGAGAAAAGATGATGTGAAGACATAAGAAGACAGACACCTCTGGCCTCTGGAGCTGTGAGAAAATACATTTTTGTTGTTTAAACCACCCAGTCGGTGGTACTTTGTTCAGTTAGCCCGAGATAACTAATACAGAGGATTGAATACTATTGTATGGTTTCCTGGTGTTTGTTCAAGCATTCATGTGTTGAAGGATATTTGAGTCATTTCCAGTTTTTCACTATTACAAATGATAGCTGCTGTGAATATTTGTGTACAGGTTTGTGTGTGTGTGTGGGGGGGGGGCTGTATTGTCACTTTTATAAATTCCGAAGCCAACAATTAGTGAAATTGATGTAACATTTCACTTGAAAGTCATTTCTTTAAACACTTGTTGATTTCAACTTTGTGGTTTTACTTTTGTGCTTTGGAGCAAAACTCTGCTTTTCTCCTTTTTTTAAAAATTTTGTTTTCATTCCTAGGTCCCAGTTATGTTCAGAAGCTCCTGGGATGCTGCAGACAGCCAGTGGGCAATGCCCAGGTTTGAAGCTTGAGGAAAGAAATAAAGGCCTCGTTAGACCTAAGTTATGTGAAATATGCCTCTGGAAAATCTTGGGAATGATCCACCTGATTTTGAAACACTAGCGTCCCCTAGCGTTTGGTTTGGGTTACACATCATGGAAGAGGGTTTCATCGTGAATGGGGATGAGGAAGGAATTCCTCCACAACATCTATATTTATATTTTCTTGATGAATCGACCCTTTTCTCATTATGATGTATCCTTGTTTTAAATATATAATTTATTGTCTGGGGCGCCTGGGTGGCGCAGTCGGTTAAGCGTCCGACTTCAGCCAGGTCACGATCTCGCGGTCCGTGAGTTCGAGCCCCGCGTCAGGCTCTGGGCTGATGGCTCGGAGCCTGGAGCCTGTTTCCGATTCTGTGTCTCCCTCTCTCTCTGCCCCTCCCCCGTTCATGCTCTGTCTCTCTCTGTCCCAAAAATAAATTAAAAACGTTGAAAAAAAATTTAAAAAAAAATATAATTTATTGTCAAGTTAGCTAACATACAGTGTATACGGTGTGCTCTTGGCTTCAGGAGTAGATTCCCATGATTCATCACTTACATATAACACCCAGTGCTCATCCGAACAAGTGTCCTCCTCAATGCCCATCACCCATTTAGCCCACCCCCCACCCACCTCCCCTCCAGCAACCCTCAGTTTGTCCTCTGTATTTAAGAGTCTCTTATGGTTTGCCTCCCTCTTTGTAACTGTATATGTTTTTTTCTTTCCCTTCCCCCATGCTCTTCTATTAAGTTTCTCAATGTCCACATATGAGTGAAATCATACGATATCTTTCTCTGACTGACTTATTTCATTTAGCATAATACCCTCCGGTTCCATCCACATTGTTGGAAGTGGCAGGATTTCGTTCTTTTTCATCACTGAGTAGTACTCCATTGTGTATATAAACCACATCTTCTTTATCCATTCATCCATCGATGGACATTTGGGCTATTTCCATAATTTGGCTATTGTTGAAAGCGCTGCTATAAACATTGGGGTACATGTGCCCCTGAAATGTCCTTCTTTATCTCTGGTAATTCTCCTTGCTTTCAAGTCTGTTTTTTTTCCTGATATTGATATAGACACGCCACCTTTCTTATGATTAGCATTTTCATAATTTGCTTTCCATACTTTTATAAGAGATACATAGCCAAGGAAACTTGAATGGCCAATAAACTTAGGAAAAGATTCTCCCTCTCACTAGAAATCAAGGAGATTGAAAGTACACCAATGAAGACATAGAATTTTCCTCCAAGAAACTGGCAAAATTTTGAAGTTTTATTATTCAAAATGTTGTTGACATAGTTGGGGAAATGACCAGTCTCCTGTGTGGGTGGCAATCTTTGCATGGTGATTTGGCAATATCTATTAAAAAAAATGTGTGTACTTTATGATGAAGCCACTCATCTCTTAGAGATAACAGCTGGGTGTGATGAGATTGAGAGGAAGTGAGAGACTCAGTTCTTCTGACAAGGTCAGTGGTGTAGGTGAAGGCAGAGGAAGAGCCCGAACCAGGCCTGGCATCATTTTCCCCACTGAACTTGCTTAAAGCCTCTCATGCTAATGTTCATGAAAGTCCAAGAAATAAAACTAATCAGCCTCACAGAACCTTACTCTTTTCTATATTACCTTTGTTGTATCGAGTACAATGAAATATTTCTTAAAATTGTTTTAGTGTTTGGTTATTTTTGAGGGAGAGAGAGACAGAGTGCGAGCAGGGGAGGAGCACAGAGAGAGGGAGACACAGAATCGGAAGCAGGCTCCAGGCTCCAAGGTGTCAGCACAAAGCCCTACGTGGGGTTCGAACTCACGAACCGTGAGATCATGACCTGAGCCAAAGTCAGACACTTAACTGACTGAGCCACCCAAGCGTCTCTACAATGGAATATTTCTTTAAAAGTATCTCAGATTTGGGGAGAAATATACACACATCCAGTCTGTTTTTTTGTAACTTCAGGGAAGCTTTACTGGGTCTGGGAAGAGCGGGGGTAGAAATTAAAGAGAAGAGCAATAGAGAAGACTCAGGATCCTGGCCAGCTTATTCTCGCTGGTTTGTAAAACTGCACAAAACATGCCCTCCCCGCCCCTCTCACCTGCCCAGTCCTGAGAGCAGCAAAACCATTATAAGGGACTTCCACTCATGTCTCCTGACCTTCGTTTCACCTATGACCTCAGAGTGATCAGCTCAAGGATGACTGTGGCCAGTAGGAGACAAGAGAATTCTCACCAGAATGCTGTATTTCCTTGCCTTGATTTTTACAATTTCCTTTCTAGTCTTCAGGAGACATTTGCCAGTTGGAAGCACTGTGATATGTTGAACACAGACTCGGGCAGCCTGGGTTAGAATCCTAGCTCCCTAAATATGGAGAACAAACTGAGGGTTGCTGGAAGGGTTGTTGTTGGGGGGATGGGCTAACTGGGCCAGGGGCATTAAGCAAGGCACTTGTTGGGATGAGCACTGGGTGTTATACATAGGGGATGAATCCCTGGAAACTACTCCTGAAATCATTGCACTATATGCCAACTAACTTGGATGTAAATTTAAAAAAGAATCCTAGCAACTTCCTAGCTGGGTTATCTTGGATATGTTTCTTAAACTCCCCATGTTTCAGTTTCTTTGTCTATACATAAGACAATAACAGTATGGACTCAGAGGGTTGTTGAGGGTATATGCTGTGACAATAGAAACCCTGTTGGCTTTATAAATAAAAGTTTATCACCCACATAAATTCCAGTATAGGTCATCCCTAATACCATACTACACTACTCTGATACTATACTGTAGTCAAATTGTGATAGTATATTGCAATATTGTGTACTACAAATAGTATAGTATTCTACAGGTATCATCCCTGATACCTATGTTGCCTGGTCCAAGAGAGCTCTGAAAATGGAACTTGGGCTTAAATGTGGGCTTGATGACATAGTTCAAATACTTAAAAGCCCTCACTCAATAACTCCTTTCCTTGACACACACAATACCTCCACACCCATAGATTGACACCCATCATTCAAAATGCTTAGGATAACGTGTCAACTCAGCCTTGGTATGCATAACAGTTCTGATTCTTAACCCAAAGATACATTAGGTAAATATCTCTGCAAAGACAAAGAGTAGGGATATATCATTCTTCTGGAAATCCTTAATTGAGTAATCTTAACTCTTGTAGTCAATGGTGATGACAACAAAAGTTTAAAAATGGCAGCATCCAATCTTAGAAGGCCTGGGCATTCAGATAAGAGTGGTCTTCACCATCTTACAACCGCTTCATAATAATTGAGATAGTAAATATAACACATGCTTGGACTGTCCAACCAGGGTCATCGTGAGTGACAGTCTTCCATTTCAGTGAAACCTAAAAATATGACTCAAACAAAGATACCACTGAGAACCAACATGGCTTACTCAGATTTCAGAGATGGGGTCCCAGACCCATCACTCACTCTGCAGAAATGTATAAGAATAGGGTGTAAGCCAGAACAGTAACAGGTGACCAAAATATCCACAAGCTGTTGGGTTAACATTATTTCAGTAAAATTTCCTTCTGTTTAACACTGAAAAACAAACAAACAAACAAACAACCAAACAACTCCTCCTCTTATTTAAGCGATTGGATTTTTGTTTTCTATAAATCCCCAAGAGAAAAAGCAACTCTTGGAGGAGAAAAGGAGTTGGATATAGTACACCTTGCACCACACGAATTGTAAATGAAGGATAGGCCTCAGCTGTAAGGGAGGGTCCCAGAAACAACCCAGAATCCTCCATGAGGTCATCTCTTTGACATAAAGCCAGTTCTGCCAAGAACCTTGACCAAAGCCATTCGAACCTCTCTGTTTCTCAGGCTATAGATGAGGGGGTTGAGGGCGGGGGTGACAAGGCTATAGAAGAGGGAGACCACGTTGTCCTGCTGTGGGCTGTGGTAGGTGCCTGGAACCATGTACATGAACATGGCTGCCCCATAAAAGAGCCCCACAACAGTGATGTGAGAGGAGCAGGTGGTGAAGGCCTTGTGTCGGGTCTCTGCTGAGTGCATGCAGAGAACGGCCCTCAACACATGGCTGTAGGAGGTGGCGATGAGTGACAGGGGCAGAAGCAAGATCAGCATTCCTGAGATGGACAGTGACAACTCATAAGCAGAGGTGTCTGCACAAGAGAGCTTCAGCAGAGCCGGTAGCTCACAGAAGAAGTGATCCACAGTGTGTGAGGCACAGTAGGGGAAGTGCAGGGTGATGGAGGTCTGGATGGAGGCCACGAGCACACCTGACAACCAGGAGGTGCCCACCATGAGCAGGCAGACCTGACGTCTCATGAGTACAGGATAATGCAGGGGGCGGCACACGGCAACATAGCGGTCGTAAGACATGAGGGATAGCAGGACACCCTCAGAGACACCCATCAGCATCAGGAAGAACATCTGAGCTGCACAACCCCCAAAGGAGATGGAACCCTCTCCCTGCAGGAAGTTGGCTGCCATCTTGGGGATGGTGACCAGTAGAAAGCCAACATCCAATAAGGAGAGTTGACTGAGCAGGAAGTACATGGGTGTGTGGAGCCTGGAGTCTGTGCGGATCAGGAAGAGCAGGATGGCATTTCCCAGAAGGCCCATAGTGAATATGACAGCCACAAGGGAGAATAGGACCAGATGTGGCCCCGAGTGGCTCAAGAGCCCCATGAGAGTGAAGTCTGAGGTCACTGACTGATTTGATTCCCCCATCCTCCAGGAGGCATCACCCATCTGCAGGAAGAAGGGGATATTTGGAAGGAGTCTCAGTGGGCAGTAGTTTTGTCTTGCATGCTAAATAGAATTGTTTGGTAAGGGTTGCTCTGGAGTCTCAAGAAGGATGAAGAGCACAGTCTCAGTAAGAAAAAAAAATAATTGATTCATTATATCTGCTTTGGTCAGGAGGTGGAGAATAGCAAAGTCTTGCCTTTACCCTCCAGGCAAGCCCTATCCACCTGTACTTACAGTTAAACTCTCTATCCCCAAGCTAAGGAGTCCAAGTCAATCCCAGTGCAATATTGGAATATGCCCATCCCAGATGTCCTGGAGCCAAAGCAGAGGTTGTATTCCAAAGAGATTAGATATCAACTAGGGAGACTTTGCCAAAGATAATAGGAGAGGATGAGGCTGGAGAAGGAATGTAGTGTGTTTGGATTGTTTGGCATATAGTTAAGAGAATATACTCTGGGCTAGAGCAAGATTCGAATGCCAACTCAGCTGTGTCCTAGCTTTGTGACTTTGGACAAGTTATTTAACCTTTCTGGGAGTCAGTTTCCCCATCTGCCTATGGAGATAAATAACACCTCTTCGTAAGAGTAGCTCTGAGTGTCAAATGAGATAGTGAATTAAAGAGCTCAGCACAATGACAACCATGTGGTAATTTCTTGATTTAAGTTCACAACTATTACTCATATCGTAAAGGAAATGTAAACATTAAAAAAATTCAGCTATAGTCGGGTAATGTATGCCTGGTGCTTAGCCCAATGTCTGGGATATTGTAGTACTGTTCAATAAATATTAGCTCTTTTTGTTGATGTTATTCAACATTATAATTCTTGTCCAGTTGCATGGCAAAAACTGATCAAGTTTATTCTCAGTCCTGCTCTCTTGAAATGACAATTTCCCTGTCCTTACCCTAAGTCAGTGGTTCTCAACCAGAGGTAATTTAGCCCTCTTTCCTGTCCAGAGGACATTGGCAATGTCTGGAGATATTTCTGATTGTCATGACAGAGTGCTAATGGATCTAGTGGGTAGAGGTTAGAGATGCTACTGAATATCCTATAAGGCACAGGATGGCCCCCACCACAAAGAATTGTCTGGTCCCAAATTTCAATGGTGCCAAGGTCGAGAAACCCTTCAACTGATATCCATCAACTCTTCTCTGACCTGGAGCTGAGCCTCTGGGAGATCTCTTGAGTCCATTGTCTTGGTCATCCAACAGAGATGAGCTTCGTGTCCCATGCATGCCTAGAGATTAATCTGTGAAGTTGAATTTCCAGATACATTTTAAAGGAAATATTAATAAGACTAGTCCCAACTGAAATCCCTGGAGAACTGCACTGTTTCCATGACTCTGTATACAGAAGGGTTTATTCTTTTAATCATTATTCCTTGGGGCAAATTCATAGCCAAACAGTCCCTCTGGACCTTGTCAAAGGATTTGCAAGTGGACAGTGTACTTAGCTCTTCTCATTTCACCCATATCTCCTCCCCCTCAACCCATACACCAAAGGGAAGAAAAGGAAGCTAATTCCTTTTAAGCATTTACTATGCATCAGACACCCTGCTAAGGTCAGAGAAAGGCTGATGGGTTTCAGTTGAGGGTTTCTCAACATTGACGCTATTGACATTTTGGGCCAGATCATTTTAGGTATGTTACAGGCATTTTTTAAATTTAATCTTGCTGGTAGGTATTATCATCTGCCTTGTATAGGTGAAGGAGCAGGGATTCAAAGAAGGGCAATAGCTGAGTATATTAGGTTGAATAATGTTTCTCTCAAATTCATGTCCCCTTGGAACCTCGGAGTGTGTCCCTATTTGGAAAGAGGGTCTTTGCAGATGTAACTGTTAAGCATCTTGAGCCTAAATCATCCTGGATTCAGGGTGTCCTCTAAGAGCGGGCACAGGGAAGGTGGACATGTGGAGATGGAAGCAGAGATTGGACTGCCCCAGATAAAAGACAAGGAGCATCAAAGGTTGCCAGAGATGCCAGAATCTAGAAAAGAGCCATGGGACAGATTCCCCCTCAGAACCCCCAGAAAGAATCAATCCTGTCAACACCTTGAGTTCGGACATCTGGTCTCCAGAACTGTGAGAGAACACATGTCTTGCTTTAGACCACCCAGTTTGTGACCCCCGCACACTCATATACCAATCCAAGGTTACCCAGCAAACAAGTGGTAGGATCAACCTTTGAACAATAGCTGGTGCGATTCCAGGGTTCCTATGTTTTTTTCTTCACATCCTACTTTTTAACAAAAAATAATGGATCGTTCAGGTCCTGCTTCTCTAGGTAAACCCTTGGCTTTCCTTCTCCAGTCATGCTATGTTCTTCTCTTCTGTTGGAGAATTATCTACCTGTGTGGCCTGGGGCAGGAGCCAGGACCTCACCAGCTGTGGGTCCATGGTCTTGGATACTCTTGCCCTGGAGCTCTCCCACTCACTCACCTGGCTTTAGCATGGTTGTCCTTTCACTGGATTGGTCAGCAGTCCCCTACTCTTCACCTTGAGAAACCATGCAGATCAACTCTGGTTTACCTCCAAGAAGTGTCAATTGGTCTGGAGCGTGATGTGAACTCAGTACCATTTGCCCTGGTACCTTGAATCCTCTATCTCTGAAGACTATATATCTCCCCAATGTCTTACCCAGTAAAGGCCCCCTTCCTTCCCTCACCCTCAACACTGTTTCCCTGACCTCACTTTCCCTTCCAGAATTTCCAAGTGGTCTCTTTGCTAATGCTGCATCCACAGAGCAGCACACTCCCATTGCTGGCTTTTGGAAGCTCCTGTAAGCAGCTTCTCCAACACGACTGTCTGTGAGCCCCTCTATCATGGTTTGTTTGCCTTGGGGTTTGTGCACATTCTTCCTTCAGGACAGGATGCTTCCTTCCACTCAACCCACCTTCCCCAGCCAGGCAGCAGGAAGCACGGGACAGGAACCAATCTTGGCTTTGGGTGTGCTGTCTCCTTGTTCTAAGTCAGCCAGCTCCCTCATATCTTAGGATCAAGAGTCTCTCCAACTCCAGCCAGTCTTTTTTTTTTTTTTTAAGTAAGCTCTATACCCAATGTGGGGCTTGGACTCACAACCCTGAGATCAAGATTTGCATGCTCTACCTACTGAGCCAGCCAGGCACCTCTCCAACCAGTTTTTTGAGCTGACTTTTAAACTCCTTCCTTCTTACCTTTTCCTCATTATTGTTTGCATTTCAGACCTGATGTCTTTTGCTGAAATGAAAAGTGAGAGAAGAGGCCCTGGAGTTAGTGGACTCCCTGTTGCCAGTAAAACCTTCACACCATCACTCCCCTATGAGGAAGCGTGGCTGAGCCCTCCCTCCATCAGACAGAGGGCAGCTTCTATGAAAGTTCATGTGTGGACATTAAAATAGACACCCCACCCCCACATCCCAGGGTCTGGCACTCTCAGGCTCTTGGCAGTGCTGACGGATTGAGATAAAGCAGATGGTAAGATGCTCACCTGTGAGCCGGGGAAGATGAAGAGGCAAATACAATCCCTGTCCCTGAAAATGCCTGCATACACTCAAATTCTGCACCATCATAAAAATGGATATAAAACTATCACCTTCTGAGGCTCTTTCTTGCCCTCAATATCTCCTCTCTAACCATGCCTACTGTCCAGAAACCTCCACAAGCAGTGGGGTTCCGGGCTCTCACTTCTACTTGCCAGGGTCTGAAAGACCCCCCTCTAGGCCCTCACAAATATTTCACTTCTTATACTGGGATGCTTTCTTGATAAAACCTCCCCAGAATCCAGCATTAAATTAATCCTTTGATTAATTAATCTTGCCTTGGTCTACGGGGTGACTGACAAAATTGTCTGAGGATAGAGGCCCTGGGGGACTATGTTACATCAGAAAGCTTCTTTTTATCTCCTTTTGTCAGAGAGAGAGAGAAAATCAATAGCCATGGGAGCTAGAGCCCTTGAGACTGAAATTATGCCAGGAGATACATTTGCCCAGTCCTCCATTCCAGGAAGGTGGGAAGCACTGTGGGAGATAACTGAACTCTCCAAAGAATCTAAAGGCCAACAATAGTGTCTGATAATTCAGAAGTCTTTATGTGTCCCCTTGTGAGAGAAGGGGATGTGGGAATCCCCCCTCCCCCCGCCTTTTTTAAAGCATGGATACACATGAACATAAACACACACAAAATTAACATTTCTGATTTTTAGAGAATTTTTTTGAGCGAAATAATGAAGCTGTGATGTTAGAAGAATAACCAGGAAATAGCCCCCACTTATTCTGCCTATTCTAGAGTAATTCCTGTCTCTCTGAGGGCACTCACAGAATGCACAGGCACATATTTGCATTCAGTCAAAGAGGGCAGGCGCTGTCACCGAATGATCAATCATAGTCTGTAAGTCAGGAAATGAATGGGAAGACACTGCCCAAGCCAGCAGTGCACCCTCACCCCCCTCTCCCCTTCAACCCCCTACTCCCACCTCCTTCCACCCCCCACCCCACTCCTTCCTGCCCCCACTAATTCAAGAGAGGAGGGTTTGTTTGGAAGAGAAGGGGGGATTTATTTTGGGTGCTGACAGCTGGGGCAGGTGGCAACCTCTGTGCCGGCAAGAAGGAGACCTAGATTTTTTTTTTTTAACGTTTTTTTACTTTTGAGAGAGAGAGACAGAGCACAAGCGGGGGAGGGGCAGAGAGAGAGGGAGACTCAGAATCTGAAGCAGGCTCCAGGCTCTGAGCTGTCAGCACAGAGCCTGATGCGGGGCTCGAACTCACGAATGGTGAGATCATGACCTGAGCCACCCAGGTGCCCCAGGAGTCCTAGATTTTTATAAGGAGAGGTGGAGGGGTTGGTTTGCTGCAGGAAAGCAGGCAGAGAGCAGACAGAGAGCACGTGATCAGGGTGTGGAGGGGGATGGGGCTGGGTCTGTGTTCAGCACGGGATCTGAGGTTCTCGGGCAGGAAAGGGGATGCGTGGGGTGTGGGCTTTTCTGGTCTGGCAGTTGGAATGTTCCGGTCATTGCAAAACACCTTCCTCAATGCTTAGAGAAAGTGTGATAAGAGATAAGCATAATGGGTTTTAGTGTGTGAGTTAAGCCGTCTTGTCTCTTTCTGGTTTTAACTTGGTTGAGCAAGAGGGCCCCATAACCGGAGGTCTGGAATCTGTTGAGTGTTTCTTGGACAGCATATATGATGACTTTTGAGAAATATTTGATTAATATTAAATATAAATGTATGAATATAAATTTAAAATATACTTATAAATACTTTATACATACAAAATAAATATATGAATATTTATAAAGTTACATAAAGTTTATATAAGTTATGCAATTTGTATATAGATAAAGGAGGTAGTTGGGGTTTATGGGCTTTTTTGGATTGGTTGATGTGCATATGGAAGATATGCTCCCAGATGAGTTGTTTGCTATCTCTAGAAATTGTCTAGTCTCTCCAGGATCAGCAAGGCCCCAGCTGTCAACACATCAGAAAATAAAAAGGCACGACTAATACAAAATACCAATGTAAATCCAGTAACTGCTGACTGTTTACTAAAAGGTGATGTGTGTCAACTGTGGTTTTAACTCCTTGTAAATAGAGCTGAACACTTACATCTTTGTAACCAATTACAGGCTACCCGCAGGCATTCTGGGCCTTTTCTTTGTTCAATAGTAAACTGAGCTAATTCTGTATTTAGGAATTGGCATGTTCTTTGGGTTTTGATTTTTGTTTTTCCAACACTTCCAAGTTCCCAGACAGTGAATCCAGGTATAGGAAGGCTCTGTCCTTATCCTTGACCTTCCTTGAATAATTTCTCTCCAGGACGGTGGAAACAGAATTTATGGGAATCATTTAGAAGGCAGCATTGCCCAATACCAGACATAAAAATGTTCTGACTTTGTGGTTACATAGGAGCCAACTGTGTTGTGTATGAGTAAGACAGTGTTGTTGTGCTGACCTCTAAAATAGGTCCTCAGAAAATACCGTTCTGATAGATGGATCTCCAAACTGAAAAAGCAGTCTTTTTTTTTTTTTTTTTTTTTACTTTTAATCACAAAAAGCAAGAGGACTATAAAAGTCCCTCATTCCATTAGCAACCATATGGCAGTTTAACTTTGCAAAGTATTTTTGTATCCCTTTTTACATTATTAAACCTTTATTATGAAACATAATGCATATACGCAAGATGTATAAACAAACACGCACAATCAGTGGATGGTTATATGATAAATGTTCCCACATTTACAACCCAAGTGCAGTAAAAGGTGCTCTCGCCAGACCCAGAGGCCCCCACATAGTTTTCTCTCATCACATGGGTTAGTTCTCCAGACTTATCCAGTATCCTGAATTTCTGATAATCATGTACTGATTTTCTTTACAGTTTTCTACCCATGTATATATACACCCCTAAAGAATATAGTTTAGCTTTGCCATTAAAAAAAATAACTCTTAGGGGCGCCTGGGTGTCTCAGTCAGTTGGACCTCCGACTTCAGCTCAGGTCATGATCTCTCGGTCCGTGAGTTCGAGCCCCACATCAGGCTCTGTGCTGACGGGTCGGAGCCTGGAACCTGCTTTGGATTCTGTGTCTCCCTCTTTCTCTGACCCTCCCCTACTCATGCTCTGTCTCTTTCTCTCTCTCAAAAAATAAATAAAAACATTAAAAATAAAAAACCCCAACTCTATTGATGTATAGTTTACTTAAAATGACCTCATCTTAAGATATATACATATTTATACATGTATGTATAGGTTAGGGTTAGGGGCAGAGGGAGAGAGAGAGAATCCCAAGTAGGCTTTGCACTGACAGTGCTTGATCTCATGACTCTGGGATCATGGCCTGAGCCGAGATCAAGAGTCGGATGCTAAATCCACTGAGCCACCCAGGCGCCCCCTTAAGTTATATATTTTGATGAGTTTGGCACAGAACCTTCACCACAATCAAGATATAGAATATTTCCATATTTCCAGACAACTATATTCTATTTTCTGTTGTATTAGGTAGCTCTGTATAGATGAGACCTACAGTAAGCTAGTATTTTTGGTCTGATTCATTCAACATGCTTGCTTGTATGTATGTATGTACGTACTTTAGAGAGAGAGTGTGTGTGAGCAGGGGAGAAGGGCAGAAGGAGAGAGAGAGAATCTGAATCAGGCCTCATGCTCAGCGTGGAAGGTTGTGGATCCTACAACCCTGGGATCATGACCTGAGCCGAAATCAAGAGTCAGATACTCAACCGACTGAGCCAGCCAGGTGCCCCTCAACATGCTTTTAAGAATCATTCATGTTGTTGCATGGGTCAGGAATTCACTCCTTTTACATTGTTCAGCGGTGTTCCATTGTGTGGATATTATGATTTGTTTATCCATTCATGAATTGATGACATTTTAGCTATTTCAGCCTTGAGGCTATTAAAAGTAAAACTGCTAAGAATATTAGTGTTTCACATTTTTGAACTTTTTCTCCACAAATTTCAAATTGAAAAAATGTATTTATTTTTTAACGTTTATTCATTTTTGAGAGACAGAGTGCGAGCAGAGGAGGGACAGAGAGAGAGGGAGACTCAGAATTTAAAGCAGGGTCCAGGCTCTGAGCTGTCAGCATAGAGCTCAACACGGGGCTCGAACCCACAAACCACGAGATCATGACCTGAGCTGAAGTAAGATGCTTAACCAACTGAGCCACCCAGGTGCCCCATCAAACTGAAAACATTTAGATCTACAGAAAGGTTGTAGGAATAGCCCAGTGAACCTGTGTGCCCTTTGTCTAGCTTCACCATTTATCAACTCTGTGATATATTTACTTTACAGAGTTATCTATCTATCTATCCATCTATCTATCTATCTGTCCATGTGTCCGTCTATCTATCTATCTATCATCTATCATCTACCTACCTCACATATACTCTTCATTGCTCTTCCATTTGAGAGTGGGTTGCACAAATTGTTTTTGAATAATTGCTTTAGCTTCTGAGGAGATAATTTATGTAATCTTGTGTGGGTTTTTTTCCATCAGAATAAAATATGAAAGACTCATCCAAGCTGCTGTATACAGCTCTTGTTGGCTCATCTTCATTGATTTATGTTTTCTGGTTTTCCATCATATGGATATACTGCAACTTATTCTTCTATTTTATTTGATTATTCTCAATTTTGGCCATTACGAAAGATTGTGATGAGCATTCTTGAACACACCTCCCGTGCAAATAAGCACACAGCTGTGTTTCACATACACCTACAAGTGCAACTCCAAGGGTATGTGTGTTCTCAGCTTTGACGTCTGTGCTCAACTGTTTTCTAGAATTACTGCACCATTTAAAAAAAATTTTTTTTTAATGTTTATTCATCTTTGAGAGACAGAGACAGAGCATGAGTGGGGAAGGGGCAGAGAGAGGGAGACAAAGAATCTGAAGCAGGCTCCAGGCTCCGAGCTGTCAGCACAGAGCCCCACGCGGGGCTTGAACTCACGAACTGTGAGATCATGACCTAAGCCGAAATGGGACACTCAACCGACTGAGCCACCCAGGCGCCCTGAATTACTGCACCAATTTACACTCACGCCAGCAGTGTAGGAATGTTCCAGTCGCTCCGTATCTCCAGCAACACTTCCTGACGGACTTAAAGATTTGCCCCAATCTGATATGCATGTAATAATATTCCCTTGTCCTTTGGTTTGTGTTTTTCCCGATTACTAATAAATGTGAGCACTTTTTCCTATTTAAAAAATTATCAGGACTGCCTAGAAGCATGAGGAAACTCTCTGACATATACCACTATGGTCGTAGTTGTGTGAAATACGTATGCATGCGGCTAAAGATTACAATGCAACATGGAAAATAGGTGGTATGTTAGTTTCCTGGGGCTTTTGTAACAAAGTACGGCACACCGAGGGGCTCAAACAACAGAAGCTTATTGTCTCACAGTTTGGGAGGATAAAAGTTCCAGATCAAGGCATCAGCAGGTTGGTTCTTTCTGGGGCGGGAGGTGGGGGGTGTAAGGGAAGGATCTGTTGCTAGCATTTCTCCTGGCTTTTGTAGCATGCTGGCCATCTGCAGCGTTCCTTGCCTTGTAGAAGCATCACCTTGACCTCTGACTTTATCCTCACATGGTATTCTCTTTGTGGACTAGTTCCCATGTTTTATAAGGACACCTGCCAGGTTGGATGAGGGGGCCCACCCTACTACCCCTCATATAATTTCCTCTTAGCTGATTACATCTGCAACGACCCTATTTCCAAATAAAGTCCCATTCTGAGGTCTCGGAGGTTAGGGCTCTAACACATAAATTTTGGGGGGTGGGTAGAGGGTTACCATTCAACTCATAATAGATGGCTAGGCAACTTTTCTTTCCTTTCTTTCAAGTGCATAATGCTGATGTTGGTAACACAGTAGAGAATGATGGGGAAAACTGCTTGGTGTCAGAAAGGATTGATTTACATCCCAGCTATGCTTTTTATTAGCCTTGAGTTTTCACCATGCCAAGCTTTTCATCTACCCTGTGTTGAACAGTCGCTATCTTGGACAGTTTTTTGTGAAAATGAAATGGGATAGAATGTATAAAGAAAGGGCATTTTGGGGCATCTGGGTGGCTCAGTCGGTTGGGCATCTGACTTTGGCTCAGATCACGATCTCGTGGTTCATGAGTTCGAGGACCACATTGGGCTCTGTGCTGACAGCTCAGAGCTTGAAGCCTGCTTCAGATTCTGTGTCTCCCTCTCTCTCTGACCTTCCCTGGCTCATGCTCTGTCTGTCTCTCTCTCTCTCAAAAATAAATAAACTAAAAAAAAAAAAGAAACGGCATTTCATCGTATTTGACAAACAGGGCAGTCAGTAAATACCAACTCTTTCTTCCTTTGTCATTGCATAATACTCAACATTTTACAACTTAAAAATTTTTTTTTCAACTTTTTTATTTATTTTTGGGACAGAGAGAGACATAGCATGAACGGGGAAGGGTCAGAGAGAGAGGGAGACACAGAATCGGAAACGGGCTCCAGGCTCTGGGCCATCAGCCCAGCCCAGAGCCTGACGCGGGGCTCGAACTCACGGACCGCGAGATCGTGACCTGGCTGAAGTCGGACGCTTAACCGACTGCGCCACCCAGGTGCCCCAACATTTTACAACTTTAAAATAATAGTTAATCAGCTAGCTAACTAGGGGAATGCATGAATGAATGCATGAATGAATGAATGGTGCTGGGAAGTGACACCCGCCTCAGTAGCCAAGAAGAGAGTCACACAAGTGATTTCCTAAGGCCAAATGTCCACCACTTACTGTGCAAACCTGGGACGACTGTTTACACGAAGCGGTTAGAAGCAGAGAGGGGTGATGGTATGAGTATAGGGATTTGGATCCAGTTCTGGGTTGTTTTGTGTCTTAACCACCTTGGGCGGAGATCAAGTTTGCAGGGGAAGCTCGGTGCCCGCTGCCTCTGCCCCAGGTGCCCGGGTCCCTTCCCCCATCAGATTACTTGATCACAGGCCATCTAGAGATCTTGGGGCCCCACACTGAGCCAGGAAGGAAGACAAATGTGGGAGGGTTGGGGACGAGGGGATTTCCTTCTAAGGGCTGGGTAGAGTCACCCGACAGCCTGCAGGGCAGGGGCATCTCAGAGCTGAGTGAATTGTAGCCATGGCTGAAGCCAGGAACTTCCCAAACCCCAATGAGATTACCGCATTGAGAGCCAAACTCCCCCCGCAGCCGGGGAACACTGGTGAGTCAGGGAGCTGGGACCAGGGGCCCTTTTCCATGTCAGGAAGAGCTGGGTGCTGGGTTGCCCTGATTCCCTCACAGGTTGGAGGAAGGGAATATCAGGTTTGAGTCTTCCTGAGCCGCTTTTCAGCCCATCCGCCATCACCGCCGTGACTTCTTATACTAGAGAGATGGCCTTCTTTTTCCAGCCCTTTCTAAGTCCTCCCGTCTGGTAGGTAGTGAACCCAGAATACCCCGGGGATACGGCAGTTTCCTGAAGACTGTTTGAGGCATCTCAGGGGGTGAGAGAGTGTATATCCTTGGGGAGAGGGAGGCTTACCTGGTTTCCCCCAGGTCGATGGGGACAGACGTCCAAGGATAAGACTTGGAGATATCTCTGCCTGGCCGTGTCCCTGATCCTGCTTCTCATGTTCATTATCCTCTGTGTGGTTCTGCCCAAAGGTAAGGCATCTGGGCCAATGGGGACAGGGTGACCACAGGGAAGCAAGCACCTTGGCTCCTACCCTGCAAAGGCAGGTCTGCAGGGCTGGTGCAGGGGTGGCCGGTCTGTGTCCCTAGTGGGATCATAATGGCAACAGAATGGAGCTCACTCCCCCACCAGTCTAACAGGCTGGGGGGCCTGCATGGGCCCAAGTCAGTCTGAGTTGTTGGTGAGTGTCTTCCCAAAGCTCATCCCCCAACTGGACTCGAACTCCAGCCTCCCTGCTAAAAGTATACACCTGAACAAAGGTCCTGTCTTGCTGCTTACTAGCTGGATGCTTTAGACAAGGACCTTTACCTCTCTGGGCCTCAGTTTCCTCATCTGAAAAATGGGCGGGGCATTTCAGAGCTCCAGAATGCCTTGCTCTGGGAACGGGAGAAAGTCTTGGCCCCTTGGGGTTTGAGGAACATGGAGAGACCCCAGGAAGGTTCTGGGGTCCAGAACACTTACTTGCGCCTCTCCCCAGTCTTGAAGAGGACACAGCAGGTACAGAAGGAAGTCATTCAACTGAATGAAAAAGGTGAGTGGGGTTCAACATGGTCGGCCTCCTGCCTCTCCACCATATCTCCTCTCTCTGCCAAGACCTTGACCAGCCCTTTCTTTTTGGGCCTCCCAGTGATGCAGGGACTGGGGCATGCTAGGCACGACCTGGACTTCATTCGGGGTGAAATGTTCCGGCAAATGAAGGCTGTACTGGCAGGCAATGGTAAGGAGTGGGGGAGGGGAGGTGAGAGGGAGGGGTTGTGCTCCCGTCACAGCACCTGTAACAGTGGTGGGGCTTCTGGCAAGTGGCTCTCAGAGGGGCACCCCGATGCCAATGGCTCCTCAGATCTTTTCAGAAAGTTCAAGTGACATGATCAGATCACACTTAGAGTGGAGGGCTCCCAGGAAAACAAGACTTTTGAGACAGCCAGATCTGGTCTGGGCTTGTGGCTGTGCATGACCTTGGGCAGCCCATTTAAACCACTCTGAGCTTCAGTTTCCTCAGCTGTAAAGTGGGGGGAAATTAACACTAACTTCTTTAAGACAGTCAGGATCTGGAGCCTCCACTCTCAAAAACCACACTAGTGTGTTACAAAATGTGGTCAGTCCTTACCAGCCCGTTAGAAGTACCTGGAGAACTTGCCACAGTGTAGTGTTCTTGGTGCTACATACTTTTTATATAACTTTTGCGTGAGTGGATGAGATGGCGTATACGTACATTTAGTTCTTATTATTCATGTAGCTATGTTTCATGTGGTCCCTGCAAATGATGGATTGGCGATACTGAATCATTGCAGAAATAACAGTATTAGTTTTACTTGACCCCCTGGTCATAACATTTTGTCAACTGATCAATACATAACCTTGTTTTTGTGTGTTTCTGTATGAATGTAAAGTTTGTTTATTTTTATTTTTTATTAAAATATTTTTTTTTTTTTTTAATTTTTTTTTTCAACGTTTTTTATTTATTTTTGGGACAGAGAGAGACAGAGCATGAACGGGGGAGGGGCAGAGAGAGAGGGAGACACAGAATCGGAAACAGGCTCCAGGCTCTGAGCCATCAGCCCAGAGCCTGACGCGGGGCTCGAACTCACGGACCGCGAGATCGTGACCTGGCTGAAGTCGGACGCTTAACCGACTGCGCCACCCAGGCGCCCCTTTATTAAAATATTTTTTAATGTTTATTTATTTTTGAGAGAGACAGAGAGACAGAGAGCGAGTGGGGGAGGGGCAGAGAGAGACAGAGACACAGAATCCTAAGCAGGCTCCAGGCTCCGAGCCTGACAGGGGGCTCCAACTATGAGATCATGACCTGAGCCGAAGTCAGACACTTAACCGACTGAGCCACCCAGGCGCCCCTAAAGTTTATTTATTTTGAGAAAGAGAGAGAGGAAGAGAGAGAATCCCAAGCAGGCTCTGTGCTTTCAACACGGAGTCTGACCTGTGGCTCAATCCCAAGAACTATGAGATCATGGCCTGAGTCAAAATCAAGAGACGGATGCTTAACCGACTGAGCCACCAGGCTCACCTGTTTAAATATGTTTAATAGATATTGTTTCAGTAACATTGAACTCATGGCCAACAGCACTATAACTCATGCCTGAAGGAAGCTTACCTAACGCGCACGCATTTTCTCTGTAAGGCACGTCGCAGCCTTCTTGCGCATGTAGGAACACTGACAGAGCTTTAGCACGACACTTGAGGGCCTTTGTAAACAGCAAAATCGCCCACAGAAGGCATAAAAACATGAAGTGCGTGACATGAAATGGCCCACCAAAGGCGAACTTGCTTATGGTATGAGAAAAGAAACAGCAAGGCAGAACTTGCCTTATTCTGTCTGACTCCAGCTTTTTGCCACTCTGTGCAGGTCTGTGAGTGACAAGGAAAACCTCACAAATATTGATTTGGGGGTTACGAATCAATGTTAACAAGTAGGTGAATTTGCAAATACGGAGCCTGCAAATAACAAAGATCCACTGTGTGTGTGTGTGTGTGTGTGTGTGTGTGCGTTCACTAACTGGATATAGATGAATGCAGTGAGAATTCTCTGTATCACTCCTGAGCCCTCACTGCCGAGTTCCCACCTAACTCCCAGGAACCACTGTAGTTATATTGTATAGCTTTTCTTCAGAACACAGTTTCTTAAACTGTGCACCATTGATGTTTGGGGCTGAATCATTCTTCCAGTGGGGGGAAACTGTCCTGTGTAATGCAGCATCCCTGGCCTTGACCCACGTGATGGGATAACCCTTTGTGAGTTATGACAACCAAAAAAGGTCTCCAGGTGTTGGCCATTGTCCCCTGGGGAAAGAATCACTTTCCCCACAAAGGAGACCACTGCTCTAGAGTTTCTTTAAGCAAATGAGGAATGTCAAAACCTATGTCCCTCTATTTTACACTAAAGTAGGATATTATTCACACTGTTCCTTGAGTCCCTTTTCCCCATCTCATAGGCTATCTATAGCATTTTCCTATTTCCATCTGATGAGGTTCAATAATGGGGGGTGCCATCTTACCAGGTAGTGAGCTTCCAACTGTTGGGTGTGTTCAAGTGGAGACCACTGGGAATGTGACCAGGGGGTTATGGGGGACACACTCCTTCACCGGATGGGAAACTGGATATGCCAGCTTGGCTAATGGCTCCATTCTCACAGAATCCTCATGTGAGCCTTGCCCCCTGGACTGGAAGTTCTTTCAGGGCTCCTGCTACTTTTTCTCCCTGGACAACCTCACCTGGACCCAGGCTAACGATTCTTGTGCCCAGAAGCAAGCTCACCTGGTTATCATCAACAGCCGAGCAGAACAGGTGGGAAACGGAAGGTAGAATCTTAGCAGGTTGGGAGAGGGATTATAAAAGAATTGGGGGGTTCATATTTCCATCCCCTTTGGGGTCTAGCACAATACTCCTAGTATGGTCTTCAAGACCTGCTTCATCTTGCTTCAACCCAACCTCACTGCTGTGACATGTGGGGAATGGACCCTGTGCACTGAGGTCCTGGCTCCAAGCTCTGATTCATGTAGGTCCCTTGGTTTGCAGTGCCCTTACTCTTGCTGTGTGGAGAACTCCTACCCACCTGTCAAAACCCCAATACAAACATCCCTTCTCCATATTCTCTCATGACATCATCAGAGACCTTCACCACAGAACTTCACACTGCATCAGGGTTGTAAGTGTGGGGCTGGATCTAAATAATATCTGGCTCTCCTGGTCCAGAAGCAAGGCTTGGCCCGAAGAAACGCATCAAGAGTGTCTTTTGAGCTGGGTTTCCAGCCAGAGATATTCCTACAGCCTAAGATCAAACCTTGCTCTGATATGCATTGACCTTAAAAAGCAGTCACAACCAATATTTGTCCAGTGCTTCTTTCTAGGTGCACATACCTCACACAGTCTATTCTTTTGATCTTGAGAATATGCTATGAAGTGGAGATTCTATTCTTTCCATTATACAGATGAAGAAACCAAGGGGTGGGTTAAATGTCTGAGGCCATACGATATGCACATAGTAGGTCTGGAGTTCGCATTAGGATAGAAAGTGCTGTGCGTGGCTGCCTCTGTCTGCTTGCCCACCCAAAATCCCCTCTACACCTTAGCCCTCCTCCGGTCCCCGGACACTCCAACCTCTGTCCTTTCAGCTCTGATGGAATTTTACCTCGCAGTGTGCCTTCTCCCATCTAGGACTTCCTGACATCAACTGAGCAGGTGACATCCTGGATAGGCCTCTTCAAAGAGGGCCAGAAAGGAAACCACAGGTGGATGGATGGCTCAACCCCCACCTACACGTGAGTCTCCCTGTCTGTGTTGCAGATGTCCCTAACCACCCAAGACAGTCTTCCCCTAAGAGACTGGCAGGGCTTTTAAAGAGAGATTTTATGACCACTCCGGATGTTCCCCTGTCATTCATTCACTATTTACCTGAAGCAACTCCCCAAACACAAGCCCTTTCTATCATAGCAGCTATTGTTATTTTATTACTTGGGAATGGTGTTCCCATTTAAAATGCTTGAAAAACAGTAGATTCAATGCCAAACTGGTCCTGTGTTGCAGGACTTCTCAGAGCCTTGGATGTGCCTATTCAGGAGTATAATAATGTAGCATTTGCCAACTGTATGAGTTTCCTGTAGTCGCTGTAGCAAAGAGCCACAAACTGGGAGGTGAAAACAACAGAAACTTACTCTCTCACAGTTATGGAGGCCAGAGTCCCAAACCAATATGTCAGCAGGACTACACTCCCTCCAATGCCTGTAGGGGAGGATCTTTTCCTGCCTCTTCCAGCTTCTGGTGGCTCCAGTTGTTCCTTGGCTCATGGGCCCATCACTCCAATCTCTGCCTCTGTGGTCACATACCCTTCTCCTCTCCCCTGTGTCTTCTCTCTTCTGTCCCTTATAAGGACACTTATAGTTGGATTGAGGCTCACTCAGTCAATCCAGGATGATCCCCTCTCAGCATCCTTCGCTTAAGTTAATCTGCAAAGACCTCTTTCCCAAGTAAGGTCACACTCACAGATATCTGGGGTTAGGATGTGGGCATATCTTCTCAATGGGGACAACACTGAACCCACTATACCTTCCTGGCAGTTACCTGCCTTCTCACACTCTTTGCTTTTGGACATTTCCATCTGCCAGCATCACCCTTCCCTGTCTGGCAAACTGCTCTGGATGGGTCCAGGCCCAGGGCATAATTAATCACCTTGGCAAATCACCTGCCATCTGAGCACGTACCATATACCTTACATTCCCTGGTCATCACATCCTCAGAATGTGCTCCCATTTTGCAAAAGAGGAAAACAGAGGCTCGGATATTAAGACTGTTGCCCTGGTCACATAGATGACAGGTGGCAGAGCTAGAAGTTGGACAGGGTGAATCTGGCTTCAGGGTGAGTGGACCTCAGAGAAGGGGAGAGGGTCAGCGAGATGAAGGAGTCAGAGAAAGTGGCCCCAGAACTTGGAGACTCCCCTGAAGACTGTTTCCTGTTGCTACTCCCATTTGAGCTCAGTCTCTCCACTTGGAAAAAAAAAAAATGGGAAGGGGTTGACCAGATGACTACTGTAAGATGGGCTCAATAAATGATTCCCACTTGGGGCCTCAAGAACCTTAGGGCCAGACCCTCACTCATAGAGAGCAGGGTAGGGGGCTCAGGCACTGGCCCATCTACTCAGGAATTTGTGGGCATCTCTTGACAGTAACTGGGAGTCCGAGAAGCTACATGATAATGGAACTGCCCCCGCCTGCATGATGATACACAGCCATGGATACTGGAGCAACTTCTCTTGTGAATCAGGGAGATTTGCTTTCATTTGTGAGAGGCGACAGAACTGCTAACCAAGCCCTTATACCGCACTTCCTGGGACTGACGCAGAACCCTTGATATACAGCCTCAAGCCCTATCCCTGCCTTCTCTGGGTTCTGAGTTCACAGAGGCAACAATAGAGGACATTTCTCCAAAGCCTAGTGTCCTTTTCTTGGCATTGGGCTTGCTCACCCTTTATTTCCTTTCCCGATTTCTGCTGAGTGGAATGTTCCAGAAGCAGTCCTGGGCCCATCCCTGCAGGAGAATGATAATTCTTAACTTCCATTAAATCCAGGCTTGGCCGCGATCTTGCTTGAGCCAATGAAATGTGATGGGAATTGACATGCGCCACGTTAAGCAGGAATCTTAAGAGCCTTGTGTGGTTCTGCCATTTTCATTTTGCCCTTGTCAGAAGACCACCTCTCCCTACAAAGGACAATGGTCCTGCAGTGAAGAAGATCCCCTTCAGGCAGAGCTTCTGCTGACCCATAAACATGACCAAGAAGTGAATTTTTTTGTGGTTATTGGCCACTAAGATTTTGAGGTCACCAGTTGTTACCGCAGCATACTAAACTTATGCTGACTGATACAGGGGATGAAGTTCCATTTCATAAAACCCCAAGATCCAGGGCTTTCTTCCAACACAAAAAGCCTAAAGCTTGTGAATACAGGGCGATTGGGTCCCTCACATTCATTCAACATTACCATTACCTCAGCCAGCCTCTCCAGCTTCCTCTTCAGCATCTCCCTCCAGGCCAGTCTCCTCTCTGGTTCCCAGTGAGATTGTTCTAAGACATCTCCAAAGCCCCTTCACCATCTGGCCACTTCCCTTTCTTCGTGCCCCTCACACCTCCATGTGTTTGCTCTTGTAGTTTTCTTTGCCTGGAATGCTCCCTGCCCCTGGCTTCCTGTGGGACATTTCCTCATCCTTCACTGGGCCCAAATCAACTGGTATCATCTGCATGGGCTACTCAAGAGTCTGACTCTTGCTTTCCTCTCAGAGACCTTTATTAACTTTGTGATTATGATTTATGTTGTACAATGCAGTGGATTCTTAGCCCATTAAAAAAAAAATCCTTCAATCCCTTAACTGTGTCTTGCCATTTCTGTTAATTCCAAAACCTATGTCAGTTTCCTCCACATTTGTAAGCCTGGATTCTTGAGACCAAGATCTGTGAGAAAGTGCAGGCATCAGGCATTAGGATTAGGCATGGCCATTCCCTGCACCTGGCCCAGGCTCTCTTCCTTATACGTGTGTCACTCATGGCTAGATAGTCATGGCACAAGAAAGTTAAGATCTGTCAGAATAATTGTTCTCCAACAAGTTTCATTTTGAATTGGCCAAAATAGCAATTTGGTCTGGTCCCTGCCATCTCTCTCGTCAGAATCTGAAACTGTATGGGGATGAGATACATGCCTGTATCCCTGCTGCAGAGAAGAGAAAAATAAAATGTGATTCTCTTCCAGGACCATGGAGATGAGTGGTCAGAAACTAGGAGTGGCCTCTTGTTCTTCAGAAAGTGTAGCTGAAGTTCAGCTATTAGAAAAATGCAGTCGCCAGGTTGACCAGATGTCTCACAATGATTTGGCGAAGGGGACCAAACCATGTGCTCTCTCTGGATGCATTTTGCAACTGATTCATTCAGTAAAAACTCACAAGTACCTATAATATGCCAGAGACAGTGATTAAAAACCAGGGTGGACACACCTGTCACCAGGTTGCCTTGATGGGGCTTTGTAGTTTATGGCAGAGGGGGAGCTGATAGAACAGGGGTAGAGAGCAAGACGGAGTCACTCATGTCAAGCAGTAACTTATGTCAAGCAGGAACACACGCAGCCAAAGACATACACTGAAACCAGCACAAGCTGATGGCATCCAGAACTGGTAACCTGCAGAGCCAAAAGAGGTCTGCTGAGGCCCAAGACTGATTCAGCTCTTTTTCAAAAGGGAGTATCCAGGGCGCCTGGGTGGCTCAGTCAGTTAAGCGTCCGACTTCGGCTCAGGTCATGATCTCTCAGTCCATGAGTTCGGGCCCTGCATCGGGCTCTGTGCTGACAGCTCAGAGCCTGGAGCCTGTTTCGGATTCTGTGTCTCCCTCTCTCTCTGCCCCTTCCCCGCTCATGCTCTGTCTCTCTCTGTCTCAGAAATAAATAAACATTAAAAAAAAAAAAGAAATACTGTAGTTATTTCTTAAAAAAAAAAAGGGGGGGGGGAGTATCTTTGCAGCAAACTGTCAGACTCTCCAGACGCTGCCCCTTTCACATCTAACCGCATCGAGAAAGCAACTGGCCACAAAAGGTCTGCCCGATTGATCTCTGAACATGACAGATCCTCCAGCACTTGAACATAAGAACGTAACATGTGCCGGGAGCGGGCCCAGACCAGACTGAAGCCTCATCCCAGCTGTGCACTCACGGACTGACTTCGCATTTGCTTTGTTAACTTCTTACCCCTTGCGGTGCCTTGTTAGTTGTGTGACTTTGTCTTGCACTTTGCTTCGTGTGACGTGAGTGAAGCCAAGTTAAACACGTAGTAAAATGTCACCGAGTTTGGAATCCTGAGCCTGCTTTACAATTACGTTAACCTTGCCGTATGGCTGAACAAAGCAGACCCCGTGGGGACACACACAACGTGTGTACGTGCCTCCATAGAGTGCTCGCGACGGGGGGGTCTGAACAAGCAACAGTGGGACCTGATCCTCACTGGGGAAGGATCCAAATCCAGGAAAATAATTTCATCGCAGCCCACCCTGACTCTGAGAGAACATCCGTTTATTTGTTGACTCCGATGCTACAGCCAGCCCAAGAAAGTAGCATTTTGCTCGTGTGGACTCTTTAACTCATATTTGCATAGACTAGTTTCTCCCCCTGAGAAGGTAAACACCAGAAGGAACCGCATCTTGCTTGCTCTGTGTTTGAATTTCTAGAGCCTGGAACGCAGAAATCTCTCAATAACGTTTGGTGAATGAACGGATGGATAAGTTCCAAAGGCATGGGGCAAGGTAGGCGAACAGTGAGCTGGCTCCGTTCCCTCTGGCCACAGTCCTACAGGGCTCCCCTGAGTGACAAAATAATAACATGTGCTAAGTGCCAGACAGTTTATACGTTAGGCAGATGCTATTACTATTAGCTTCCCCGTCTTCAGACAGAGAATCGGAGAGGTGAGGTCATTCCCAGGATTTCCACCTGAGTCGGTCTGATGTGAGTCAGTGCCCTGAGGCACAAGGGCTACCAAAGTTACCACACACAAGATCTGTCCTTGCCTATTAATCTGTGTTTAAGAACCTGAAGACAACTGAACAGTTTGCACTGGTGGCCAGCTAGTCTTCGTTGAAAGAAGTAAACGACAAGCCCCAGGAATTTGCTGGAAGCCATGTCTTGGGGTAGCAGGCGATTAGAAGCATTGTCTCAACCCACCAACCCTAGCCTCATCCCATGCGTTTAGAGCTCATCAGCCAAGGCCCCTGGACACACTTCCTGGAGGACGCAGAGAGGTGAACAGAATTAGGCTCATCAGGAGTCGGTCGATGGCATTAAAGAACACGCTGGGACCCCTTCCCTGCACAGCCTGCCAAACCCCTTGGCATACCAATCCCTGGAAGCCAAGATAGGGCTCATTACTGAAAGAGTCACAGGACTTCAAGTGACAGCTGGGGACTCATTAAAAGTTGGCTCACAATTCCCCACCCTCCACTTCATTTGTGGAAATTAAAGAGTCCCTGTGGATCAGCCACAGCGCTGCAGGCAGATGAGATCTGATGCACAGCCCAGGGCTAAGGTGGAGACAGGGCCAGGGATTCACCCCCCTCTGGAGAACTGGTCCCCAGATAGTTTTCCGACTTAGACTCAAGCCCAAAGCTGGCCATTTGATCGACATCAAGAGACAGAAGTGGCAACTGAGGTGACATTCTCTTCCCCCAAGCCACAGGATTCCCAGAGCTGCAAACAGCCGAATGCTACAACATGCACACTGGGGCTCCGGGCAGCAGAACCCAAGCGTGCAAAGCACCTGCTGCCGAGCGTGGCCGCTGTGATCGCTCCGCTCTGCTGACCATGCGGGTGGGGGTGTCCAGAGCTCCGAGGGTGGCTGACAATTCTACTTCTGCAGCAGGCTCACTGCAGTTATGGGTATTACCTGGCCAACACCGCCCCTCCTTCCCCACTACACTGGCAGTCCTGAGAGGGCAGGACCAATCTGAACTTGCTTAGCATTGTGTCCCCCCAGCCGGGCACCTAATAGGTGTTCAATAAAACTGGCTGAGAGAACAAACTAGCCTCTCACTACAACCCTATGGGAAGTCCGTGTGCTGCAAGGTCCCCCTGAGGTGTGAATGGCTATTCCCCAATTTATCTGAAATTCACTGACATCACAGCCAGTCTCCCTCTCGTAAACTGTGTGTCGTCTAGGGGCGCCTGGGTGGCGCAGTCGGTTAAGCGTCCGACTTCAGCCAGGTCACGATCTCGCGGTCTGTGAGTTCGAGCCCCGCGTCAGGCTCTGGGCCGATGGCTCGGAGCCTGGAGCCTGTTTCCGATTCTGTGTCTCCCTCTCTCTCTGCCCCTCCCCCGTTCATGCTCAGTCTCTCTCTGTCCCAAAAATAAATAAAAAACGTTGAAAAAAAATTAAAAAAAAAAAAAACTGTGTGTTGTCTAATGCCTGTTGGGGTTATGGGGTAACGTACTCTGTAATCTGATCCCCACCTGCCATTTTAGGCCATTTTGAGCCACTCACCCCTCTTGCTGCCCAAGACTCTGTCATGTCGGCCTTACTCTGTTCCTTGGATGGACAATCATCTTTTTGCCTCAGGTCCTTTGGACATGCTGTTCCTTCTGCCTGGTGTACCCTTTCCTCTCACTCTGCCCCTGGAACAAGTGTTGCAGCTGAAACGTCACTTTATCCACGAACCCGCTCCCCTATGCCCACCTCTACCCTCCCTACTCTCTGTGGATTGGTTTTTGGGCTCCTACAGCCAACCGCCTTCCTTCCCTCAAACTCCTCACCCTCTCGTCTCCATTCAGTTATCCATCATCCACCCTCGCCCTTCTACTGTAATGTTCACAGGAGCAGGTACGTCAGTCACGGTGGGCTCCCTGGCGAAGGGCTCAGGCATTGCATACACAGCTGTTGGACACATGCTGGCTGGGGCTGGACTTCCTCTGAGCTGGAGATAAGAGTTACCTCGTGCACAGTCTTTGGGTACCGAGGCCGGACATGCTTATCAAACTAAGCAGCTGGTGTGCCCTGTTCCGACTTTACCCAGTTATCAAAGAGCAGATCAAGCATGAGGCTTCCTCCCCCCATGCACCGTGAGGGGATGAGGGGGGACTTCTTAAGCAAGACGATGACCAAGGATTTGAAGACTTCTTCAGCTTGACTTAACTGGGCAATCCGCAGTGGAAGTTTTGTCCTATAAACACTCACGGTGTCCCTGGTTTGTGCTACAGATGGAAAGTGACTGGACCCGAGCTCCACCTCTAAGAGCAACTGGACAGGAGGGAGAGACAAGGGAGAGCTGAGGTCATCCAAATCTGGGAGATAAATGCCGTGAAGATACAACCGACTCCCAGGACGCCACAGCCCCCCCGACCTCCCTGAGAGCCATCGAGGTACCAAGAGCCAGGAAGGAAAGCCACTGACAGTGAACTCACCACCAACACTAGAGGGCGCCGTCCTGTACTTGTGTCTGGGCTCAGGTGGAAGACACAGGGGCGCGGTGCGGTGGAGGGAAGCAGGTGCAGGGCGCTACTCTTGGGGACAGGCTGGGTCTGAGCCACCTCTCCGTCTGCAGCTGTGAGCAAAGACTCTGATACCAGCAAGGGCTGATGGTCGTCTGGGGGACAGAGCCACTTGAACAATGCTCCTCGGTCACCCCTGCTCAGACCCGGTGGCGAGACCCAGAAATGCACGGGCCTGTCTGGGAGAACAGCTGAGCAGAGCTGCAAGGCTGTGGCTCAAAGCGACTTTGGTTATTGGCCGTTTATCTCCGGTGGCCACACACTCATGCCGGGCACACAGCAGGTGCGCAGGAAATACCTGTGAGACAAACGAAAGCAGGGTGCCCATCGTTCAAGAAAACATTTGAAATGGGCGCTGAGCGGGGAGAGGGGCTCATGTCGACCAAGCACCTACTGGGTGCCAAGCTCTGCACACATGCTGTTATCCTCATTCAGCCCCATTTCACAGAAGAGCAGGTGAGGCCCAGAGAGGCCAAACCACTTGTCCGGGGCCACAGCGCCCTCTCCAGGCAGGGCTGCAACATGCAGCTGAACTGAGACCTTGGTCTCCACTCCTCCTGGGGCTTGGTATTGACTCCCGTGTGCGATGTTAGCCTGGTATCCTGACCTCTCTGGCCATCCAGAAGCAGCAGTAAAAGAGATTTCTCCTTCGTCCTGAGCTCATTTCTTGGTTGACCGTGTGTTTCTCTGATGCCTTTCCCGATTTGAGTTGTGCCAGAAAATCCCCCAGATTCCCCCCACATTCTGGCTCTTCTGCTGTCCCAGTGGGATAGAGCTTAGAGGAGAGTGTTGGCTGGACCTCAGTCCAGGCTGACACCTCCTTCCAGCCCACTCTCTCCTCCTGGGCCCTAGAGGGTCGGTCCTGCGGTGCCTCCAAGTCCCTTCACATTTTGGCTCCAGTCTGACTCCCCAGCCTCCTCTGAGCTCGTTCTGGACACTTCTCCATGCCTTGGCTCTGCTGGTTCCTCTGCCTGCCGTTCCGTCCCTGGCACTGTGTGCGGGAGACTTTTCATCCTTCCGAGTTCAGCTCAGGTGGCATGTCCCTCCTTTGCCGCCTGCACTGTGGGGTCTCACAGCACTCACTGCATGCCTTCCTTCACTGTTTTCTTTAATGCATTTTTATTGAACATTTACTATGTGCAGGAATCATTTTTGATGTTGGGAACACAGCATGGAACCAGTGAGGCACTGTCCCTGCCCTCATGATGTCACAGTGTCATGGGAGACAGCGACCCATAACCAGGTAAGGACAACACTGTATGATAGGGGATCTCTGGGGAAGCGAGGAGTCAGAGAGGCACCAGACCCAGCCAGGAGTGGGGTAATCACGAAAGGCTTCCTGGAGGAGGTGGCAGGTGATCTGAGACCAGTTAGCTGAGGCAGATGGGAGGGAGGCATGAGGGATGTGGTGGGACCTGGGGTGAGAGTCTGGTACATTCAAGAAATTGAAAATGCTCCCATCTCATTTTAGCTTAGAGATGCAAAGTGGGTGTTGGAAGAGAGAGAGGGGGCTGAGAGGAAACTGGAGGGACTAACAAGGAGCAGACTTTTGGCTGCAGGGAGGCATCTGGGACTAGGGAGCCATGGATGGTTCTAAGCAAGGAGAAGGATGGAATCTGGTTTGTTTAGCAGGATCCCTCTGGTGTTGTGTGGGAAGCAGGTGCAGAAGTCAGAGCCAAAGCAGAGAACTGAGGCAGGGGGGATGCTGTAGTGGGTTTAAATAGTATCACTCAGAATTGTGTGCTCTTGGCACCTGGGTGGCTCAGTCGGTTAAGCGTCTGACTCCTGATTTCCACTCAGGTCATGTCTCCCGGTCATGAGATAAAGTCGGGCTCTGCGCTGACAGCATGGGGCCTGCTTGGGGTTCTCTATTTCTCCCTCTCTCTCTGCCCCTCCCCTGTTTACATGCGCAATCTCTCTCTGTCTCAAAATAAAGAAATAAACTTTTTTTAAAAAACAGGAAAAACCCAACTACAGTATTAAAAAAAAAAGAAGAAGAAATGCATGTCTGCTTTGGAACCTCAGAATTGTGACTTTGTTTGGAAATAGGGTCTTTACAGACGTAAATAGATAAGGATCTCGAGATGAAATCCTGGGTGGTGGTCCCCGATATGGCTGGTGTCTAATGACTGGTGTCCTTACAAGGAGAGGAGAAGATAAACAGACATGAGAAGTTCATGGGAAGACACAGGCAGAGATCGGAGTGATGCAGTCAAGGTGCTGGTGACCACCAGAAGCCAGGAGAGAGGCGTAAGACTGACTCCCTCAGAGACTCCAGAAGGGGCTCCCCCTGCCCAAGCCTGGCCTCCAGAACTGTGAGGCAGCACACCGCTGTTGTTTTGAGCCACGCAGTTTGTGGTCATTTGTCTCCTCGGCCCCAGGAAACGAATACACGGGCTGGTGCCGTGTTCTAGGTTACACGTGCCCGCCCCAGGTGGGCGTGTCGGAAGTGACAACACGGATCCAGGAGGAGAGTGGAGGCTGAGCTGCATTGCGGCCTGAGAGCGAGGCCAGCCTGGCTGCGGGTGGCTGGGGCAGCCTGGCACTGTCTCCTCCCTCCTCAGTCCTTCAGCCTGGGGCAGTCTGGGCCCAGAGCAGGGCCATGCTGTGGAGAGCCCATCTCTGTCCCGGTGCCTCTGCCTCTGCAGAGGCCGGACGTCAGCCCCTCCTCTGGACCACTGCCAGCGTCTGGGACGCGGGGCTTCCTCACCAAAGTGGGCACCAGTCTGCTCTGGGAGGCATCCTCTCTGGAGGCCCCGGGGTGCCTGTTGGTGGGGTGTGGATGGAGCTCGGGCACTGGGAATGGAGTGTCCACACTCCACACTCCCTGAGAGGGAAGGGGAGGGACATCACCTCCTTTTGTGTTCCCTGCCCTGTCCCCTTAGAGGTCGTCTTCGTACCTCCTTGTCCCCACCTAACCCTCCTCTGTGGGGTTTCAGAACAGCCAAGCTCCCAACTGGGCACAGAGGGCCTCAGGGAAGGTTTGGAGGCCACATGTACCCCTGTGGACTAATCTCAGGGAAGCCTCTGGCTGTCTCCCTGAGGCCCCCTCCTGACTCTGGGGCCCTGAGGGCGCCCTCCCCCTCCCCCCCCGCCCCCAGCACAGATCTCCTCTGGGATGCCTTTGGAGAAGAGCTTGAAAATTGCAGGAGCAGCCTCCCGCCCTGCCTACCCCACTTTGGGGCTCCTGGTGTTGAGCATCAGTGGGGAGACCCAGGGCTCCCTCTGCTACCCCCTCAGAGCGCTCCCGCGGCCGCCAACGGAGGGTGTGCCCCTGGGTGTCTCCCCGGAGGAGGTGATGCAAGCCCGGGTTGTGGGGAAGGACTGTGGGTAATCAGAGTGTTGGGGTGGATCTTGGGACCCAGAGCCCAGCCGAACAAGTCCGAGGCAAACAGGATCTGAGCGGAGGCCTCTGATTCCCGAATTGTTGACTCAGGCTGGCCACGTACGCACATCCGATGCGCATCCTGGCTGTGGCGGTAGATCTTAGGGTGAAGGTTGTCAGGGACACGGGCGTCAGTCACCGTCTTCCGGCTTCTACTGTGAGAGCGTCTGTCTGTGTGTGCCTGCAGGCTTGCCTGTAGCCGCGACTCCGCGGGTGCGTGAGTCCTTCCCCAGGCGGGGTCTCTGATCTGAGTAACTGCTCGGGTCTGATCGCAGCAGGTACATGTGGGCCCCCTGTGTGCATATCTGGTGTGAGAGCTCACAGCAGCTGTGCAGGGTGGGAGGGGACGGGAGGTGGAGTACAGGTACGTGGAGATGGGGGGGCACACCCACCCACGTGTAGATGTTGGTGAGACACAGGCGGCACCGGGTCCCGGTCCGTAGGAACAGGAGGCCCCCACCCACCCCTGAGCAGAGCCGCCCTGAGGGCCTCCCCTTCTGCTCTCACACACACCTGGGCAGAGGCTCAGGGTCTCCTGCCAGAAGGAACAAGAAAGCGTAAGGGGGGTGGTGGGTTCTTCCTCCCTCTGCTCCTGACTGGCCCTGGGCACTCAGACCCTCCCTCTCCCTCTCTCAGGGGCAGAGGGAGAGAGAATCTCTTTTTCAATGTTTATTTATTTATTTTGCGGGGGCAGAGAGAGAGGGAGAGGGTCCCAAGCAGGCTCCACACTCAGCGCAGAGCTCGACCCAGGACTCCATCCCACAACCCTGGGGTCACGACCTGAGCCAAAATCAAGAGTCCGATGCTCAACCAGCTGAGCCACCGGGCACCCCAGTCCCATTTTGCTTTCTAAAACAATGGGGCAAAAATCACATAATATAGAGTTAGCAATTATAAAGGTGGCTTTTTTTTTTAAGTGTATTTATTTATTTTGAGAGAGAGGGAGACAGCACGAGTGGGGGAGGGGCAGAGAGAGAGGCTGAGAGAGAGAGAATCCCAAGCAGGCTCTGTGCCCTCCGTGTGGAGCCCAGTGTGGGGCTCGAGCTCACGAACCGCAAGATCATCACCTGAGCCGAAATCTAGAGTCTGATGCTCAACTGACTGAGCCACCCAGGTGCCTCCATCCTTGCCATTTAAACTTTCACAATGTCGTGACACACGCACTTCTATTTGGTTCCATACCTGTCACCAGCACAAAGGGAGATCTACAAGCCATTAACAGTCACCGTCCGCTTATCCTGCGCCCATCCCCCCCGCAACCACTGGTCTGCTTTCCATCTTGATGCATTTATCTCCTTTGGATGTTTCTAATAAACGAAATCCTACAACGTGCGGTCTTTGTGGCTAGCCTCTTTCGCTCAGCATAATGTCTTTGAGGTTCAACCGTGTCATAGCATGGGCCACGTGTTGTGCTTTTGGTATCCTGTTACACGGGCATGCCACTTTTCATTTATCCACTCATCTGTTGATCCATCCTGCGATTAAAAAAAAAAAATGTTGCATTTTTGCATCAAGCCTGTTGGTGGCAGAGAAAGGAAAGCAGAGAGACAGAGAGGGGACACCAGATGGAGCAGGTGTTTGGAAGGAAAGCTACCTTCACGAGGAGCTGGGCCAGATGTGAGTCTGTTGTCACTTGGGGAAGGATGTGGGAGAACCTGTAGCTGGGAGCCTTGCTTGCTCCAGGAAGCAAGAGGTTGGGGATAGCGGTGTGGCTAGGACTCAAGGAGGGGCGGGGATTCAGGGAATGGCATCGTGAGATGATCAGCGATACAGCAGGGGTCAGAGAATGCGACTCTGGTGATGCCAGTCAGACCATGTCCTTGTGAGGGACTCGGGCAAGTCAGGCCGCACAACAACCACAGTAGCTAAGAGCCGAATGTGCATCCCTTCACCTACGTGCCACAGCAGCTGTGTGGAATAAGCATTATTATTCCATGTTCCAGGTGAGCTAGTAAGGGATACTGCTGAGATTTAACCAGAGCCTACGTCCTTTCCAAGACACGTAGGAGACGAGACTTCCAGCTGAGCTGGCTGTTAGGGAGTAGCTCGCTCTTAAAATCAGGAAGGATTTGGAGTCACAAGTTGGGGAGAACATGGAGTGACCCGCATGCTCAAAGACAGAAAATCCTGGTGGTTGTACATGGAGTCAATAATGGTAATAGCAGTAGTCTTAATAATTGTCAGTATTATTTTTTACTGAGTTTTTACCATGCACCAGGACCAGCGCTAAGCACTTGAGGCCCACAATCTTCCATGAACCCCGTGCAGGTCAGAGGAGCGCTGACCATCGTCACGAGCAGCCTGTGGCCGAGGGACCGGCCATGGCCTGCGGGGTGAGGGGGTACCTCCTCGGGGAAGTCCTCCCAGGCTGGGCTCAGCACACACCCGTAGCTCCCGCCCATCTGGCCGCCCTCGCTCTCTCCCCACCCAGGGATGGCCGCCACGCTGGGCCGAAACCACAGCTCCGTGTCCGAATTCATCCTCGTGGGCTTCTCCACCTTCCCAAGGCATCTCCTGCCCATCTTCTTCCTGCTGTTCCTGCTCATGTACCTGTTCACGCTGCTGGGGAACCTGCTCATCATGGCCACAGTCTGGAGCGAGCGCAGCCTGCACATGCCCATGTACCTCTTCCTGTGCGCCCTGTCCACCTCCGAGATCCTCTACACCTTGGCCATCACCCCGCGCCTGCTGGCCGACCTGCTCTCCACTCGCCGCACCATCACCTGGACGGCCTGTGCCAGCCAGATGTTTTTCTCCTTCACGTTCGGCTTCACCCACTCCTTCCTGCTCACCGTCATGGGCTACGACCGCTACGTGGCCATCTGCCACCCCTTGCGCTACAATGTGCTCATGAGCCCCCGCGGCTGCGCCTGCCTGGTGGCCTGGTCCTGGGTAGGTGGCTCGGTCACGGGGCTGGTGGTGACCACGGCCGTTTTCCACCTCACCTTCTGTGGGCCCAATGAGATCCACCATTTTTTATGTCATGTGCCCCCTCTCTTGAAGCTGGCCTGTGGAACTGATGTACCAGTAGTGGCCAAGGGCGTGGGGCTGGTGTGCATCATGGCCCTGCTGGGCTGCTGTCTCCTCATCCTCCTCTCCTATGCCTTCATCGTGGCTGCCATCTTGAGGATCCCCTCAGCTGAGGGCCGGCACAAGGCCTTCTCCACCTGTGCGTCCCACCTCACTGTGGTCATTGTGCACTACGGCTTTGCCTCTGTCGTCTACCTCAAGCCCAAGGGTCCCCAGTCTCTGGAAAGAGACACCCTGATGGCCATCACCTACACGGTCCTCACCCCCTTCCTCAGCCCCATCATCTTCAGTCTCAGGAACAAGGAGCTAAAGACTGCCATGACCAAGACCTTCCTCAGCAAACTCCATCCCTCCAGCATCTAAGTGGCCAGTGTGGAGGCAGTTTTTGAAGAAGGGGAAGGATGACCATACCCTCATCTGTACAGTGGGCTTAACAATGCCTACCTAGTGAGAATGGTATAGATTTGTGTGATGACACCCATGGCAGAGCAGGTACTAATAAATGTGAACTTTTCCACTTCTTCCTCCCTTGGTTTGTGTCTTGGATATTAATTTTATTTTATAATTAAACAGCATTACTGAGATATAGTCCATGTGCCGTATAATTCATCTATTTAAAGCACTCGATTCAGTTGGTTTTAGTATATTCACAGTTATGCGATCCTCACCATGATTAATTAGAAACATTTTTTTGTCACCCAAAAGAGAAACTCATTCCCATTCAGTCACTCCCCATTTCCTCCCCAACCCCCTTAACCCCCAGCCCTAGGAAACCACTTTTTTTCAAAAAAATATGTATTTTTAAAATTTTTAATTGCAGTAGAGTTGCCACACAGTGTTACCTTGGTTTCAATTATACAACATATGCTCAGCCAACTGTATACATCTGTCATCACACAATGCTGTTACAACACTATTGACACATTCCCTATGTTGTACCTTTCATCCCCGGGACTCACTCATCTACTTTGCCTGTTCTGGACATTTCCTACAAATGGAAGTATATGTTAGGGGATGTTTTTGACTGAGTTCTTTCACTTGGCATAATGTCAAGTTTCTTCCATGTTGTAGAATGTACCAGAACCTCATTCTTTTTTATAAAAAAATTTTTAACGTTTATTTTTGAGAGAGAGACAGACAGAGTACGAGTTGGGGAGGGGCAGAGAGAGAGGGAGACACAGAATCTGAAGCAGGCTCCGGGCTCTGATCTGTCAGCACAGAACTCCATACAGGGCTTGAACTCACTAACCATGAGATTGTGACCTGAGCTGAAGTCATATGCTTACTGACTGAGCCACCCAGGAGCCCCATCTTTTTTTTTTATATTTATTTATTTTTTTGACAGAGAAAGATAGAGAGACAGAGAGAGACAGAGAGAAAGACAGAGGGCGAGTGGGGCAGGGGCAGAGAGAGAGGGAGACACAGAATCTGAAGGAGGCTCCAGGCTCTGAGCCATCAGCACAGAGCCCAACGCGGGGCTCGAAGTCATGGACTTGGAGATCATGACCTGAGCTGAAGTCGGACCCTTAACCAACTGAGCCACCCAGGCGCCCCAGAACCTCATTCCTCTTTATTCCCAGACACTATTCCATTGTGTGGACATACTGGACTTCATGTGTCTGTTCATTGCTTGGTGAACATCTCAGGGTTTCTACTTTTGCTATTTTGAATACTGCCACTATGAATGTTTGTGTACAAGGTTTTTGCTTGAATATATAGTTTTGTACTATTGCGTATATACCAAGGAGTGGGTTTTCTGGATGCAATGGTACCTCTATGTTTAATTATGAAGAATGTTCCAGACTCTTTTCCAAAGTGGCTGCACCATTCTGTATCCTCACCAGCAGTGCAGAAGGGTTCAAACGTCTCCACATCTTTGCCAGCACTGGCTATTATCTGTCCTGTTCATCGTAGCTATCTCTGTGCTGTGAAGTTTATCTCTTGGTGGTTCTGACTTGCATTTCCCTAATGAGTAATCACGTTGTGCATCTCATCACATGCTTGGTGCCCATTTCTGTGTGTTCTTGGAGAAATGCCCTTGATACTTCACCCAGTTTTAAAATCGGGTTGTTTGTCTCTTTGTTAAGTTGTGGCTAATTGTTTAGAGTTTCTGGTTACAAGGCCCTTAGCAGATCTGTGAGTTTCGAATATTGTCTCGCATTCTGACTTGTCTTTTCACGAACCTGTTGGTATTCTTTGCAGGACAGAAGATTTTAATTCTGATGACATCCAATCTATGCATTTTCTTTTGTTGCTTACACTTTTGGTGTCATGTCTATGAAACTATTGCTTAGTCCAAGGTCACGGAGATTCACAGCTATGTTGTCCTCTAAGAACATTATAATTTCAGTTCTTACATTTAAGTCTTTGGTCCACGTGGAGTTAATTTTTGAACATAGTGTGAAGTAGGGGTGAATGTTAGTTTTGGCTGGGTTCATCTCCTTGAAAATGACCATGTCTGTGAACTTCCATCGGTTGTCCATACCTGTGGTTATATAAGGATGTGGGGAAAGGAAAGTCACCCCACGCATATGTGTGGGATTGAATTAGCAAACAGTAGCATTATTTCTGGCTCTTGGGCTGCTGTCACTGATGCTGGTCTAGCAATGGTAACAGTAATAGTCACTATATGAATATATACTATGTGTTGAGCATTATGCTATATTCATTACTTTTTTTTTTTTTTTTTTTTGAGAGAGAGCATGTCCGCGAGTGGGAGAGGGGCAGAGAGGGCAGGGGGACAGAGGATCCAAAGTTGGCTCTGTGCTGACAACAGAGAGCTTTTTTTCAGGGCTTGAACTCACAAAACCTTGAAAATCATGACCTGAGCCGAAAGTTGGACGCTCAACCGACTGAACCACCCTAATTCCCCTATATTGAGTACTTTTAAGATAGCATTTCTTTACTCCTAAAAACCTGAAAATGGGGGGGGGAGGAAGGCAATTTGTGGCAACAAAAAATGTCTTATTATTTATAATTTCCTGCTGCCTTTGAAATCATAGGAATAAACTTTTTTCTGAATGGAGCACTAGGTGTGAAGATACAGGGCAAGAGAGGGCAGGGGAGGGGAATGGAGGGGAGAGAGAGAGAGAGACAGAGAGAGAGAGAGAGGTTTCTTTCTGTACATTAGCAGTGGAACAGAGAGAGGAAGCCAGGCAAGGCAAGGAAAGAAGCGGTGGCTTCACCTGATGGGGCTGTGGGCTCCGCTGGGTGGGGAAAAGAGTGGGAGAGAGGAGAAGACCCTATTGTTGGTAGTGATGGTATCTTTGGGGAAAGAGACAGCCGATGGCTCAGAGCCTGGACACGAACGTGGTGCAGAGAACACAGGTGTTAGGTTTTAGACAGTTTCCACGTGACATCGACTATAAGGCTTCTTCCTTACCTGCCCACGAATGTGTGGCATTGTCATGACCTTGCCAAGCTGCACTGGTCTGCTGAATGCACCTTGGTCAGATCTGACTTCAAAGTGGACCCAGGAGGAACCAGGCTTGCTGCCTTGGGAGTCTATTGTTCCTCCCCCTGGGTCACCCTGATGTGGAGCGGAGCAAACAAACGCGAGGGGGCATCACCGCGCGACAGGTAGAATTCCCTCTAACGAGCTGGCTGTTTGCTACAGGCAAGGAAACCAAGGAAGAGAGAAAATACATAGATGGTATTTCCAACGTGCCACTGACACTCTCTCTGATCTACCCACTCTTACTCAGGGAGCTTCAAAAATCAGCACAGCAATACCTATCTCTCTGGTTCCCATTTCCTGAAATGAATCTTCTCTCACATTTTACTTTCTATCTGCACTTTGAACATTTTGTTTTCCTTTCACGCAGAGTACCCATTTCTCCCCGATTACCCAACTTTTACTGGCGAAATGTCTAGTTGGCTTGGTAATTTGCCAAAGGTTAGCGGCATGTGATCTCGTTGACAGCTCACCCCCTTTATATTGATTCCGTTGGATTTTTCCACTACAGTGGACTGGGGAATGTGTGAGGAGGAATTCAGACATGGAACTGTGGTGTAGCCCCAGCATGGCGGCCGTCCCTCTGGGGAAGGAGGGAAGAAAGCTCAGTGGACATCACTCAGGGTCTCCATGGAGCCCAGCCTGGAAGGACTTCCTCGAGGGGCTCCCTCAACCCCCCAGGCCATGGCCAGTCCCTTGGCCACATGCTGTTCATGATAATGGTCTGTGCTTCACAGAGCTGCTTGGGGTTTATGTAAGATCATGTCCCTCAAGTGCTTAGTAGACGGGTCCTGGTGCATAGTAAGAATTCAAAATAATAATAATTATTCTTATGACTACTATTTAAAATCCAAGTGGAAGGAGCTCAGGGTCTCTGTGCAGCCACACCTGGGTTGAGTCCCACTTCAGAGCCTGTCAGTACCTATAGTCATTTTTCTAAGTAGGAATGGAAAAATAAAGAAAAAACCCAAGTCTAGTCTTTTGTTAAAAAAAATTATGCTAGGATCTTTAAAAAGTTGAATTGGGGGGTGCCTGGGTGACTCACTCGGTTAAGCACCCGACTTCGGCTCAGGTCATGATCTCGCAGTCCATGAGTTCAAGCCCCGTGTTGGGCTTTGTGCTGACAGCTCAGAGCCAGGAGCCTGTTTCAGATCCTGTGTCTCCCTCTCTCTCTGCCCCTCCCCTGATCGTGCTCTATCTCTGTCTCTCAAAAATAAATAAACGTTAAAAAAAATTTTTTTAAAGTTGAATTGGAACAATATGGTGCTGGTTGACGTTCCATTTTTGAAAGGATATTGTAAATCTTACAATCACTATGTCCTGTATGCTACATCAACTCTGAGCTGTGTGCAAGCTTAGTAAGAATTGTGTGGTGGCTTTCCACTTTTTATACAAAACTCTACCAAGTTATCCACATGAGTTAAATAAATTTGTGTAGTTTTTAAAACAGTGCTCCTAGGGGTGCCTGGGTGGCTCAGTCAGTTAAGTGTCTGACCCTTGATTTTTGGCTCAGGTCGTGACATCAGAGTTTGTGAATTTGAGCCCCATATCAGCTCTGTGCTGACAGTGTGGAGGCTGCTTGGGATTCTCTCTCTTTCCCTCTCTCTCTGCACCTCCCACCTTGCTCTCTCTCTCTCTCTTTGAAAATCAATAAATAAACTTAAAAAAAGAACAGTACTTCCTCAGAACTCCAAACCAATGTTGGGTTGGTTCCTTATTTCTTCCTATAATAAATATCTTCATATGAATCAATAATATAATGTAATATGATATTATATGTTACATTTTTAAAAATTATTATTGTACAATATATTATATAACATTATATAATATACATAACAGATAATGTATTATATATAATATCACATTAATATATAATCATATATATTATAAAAATATATACTGTGTTTTTATTATATGATATATTAATGATTACATATTATCATTGCATTTATAAAATTAAATTATATTACATTTTATATGTAACATAAGTATATGCATTGCATATGAAAAATACTATAATTTATTAATATTAAAAGCATGTAATAATAATATACAATTATAAAATTTAATAATATTACATTTTATACATAACATAAGTATATACATTATGTATGAAAAATACTATGATTTATTAATATTAAAAGTGTGTAATAATATAAAAATAATAAAATAATAATAATATATAAAATACATAATAAATTATTTAATATATTCTTACATCAAATATATTTTATTTTTTATGTTATCATGTCATGTAATTATGTTAATTATATTTATATATGGAAATATAATATATATTATACAATATATGAAATATATACTATATTATATATTATGTTAATATATGCCATATTAATATAGTATATTATATATTGTGTTGACATTTGCCATATAATATTGTATATTATATATATTATATACAATATCACAGTATAAAATATATATAGTTCAATACATATTGTATTTTATAAAGTGGAACAACACAATTATAGCATACTATAATCTATAATGTATTGTAATCGCACTAGAACATTAGTTACTCACAAGACTGAGTTTTCCAGGCAGTTAACATATATTTATTAAGAACCTACTGTGTGCCAAGCATGGCGGAGCTGTGATGGTGTCCAGACAGAGTCCCTGCCCCCAGGAGCTTGCATCCTAGTGGGGAGGTTAACCGGGGAAAGGAGAACCAATGTGTGCTGTCCTGTATGGCAGTCCTGCTAAGTACAAATAACTCATACAAACTACCCTGCAGCGCACACACAAGGTCTCTGCACCACGTGCCAGTGCTAAGAGCATCAAGAGCCGAGGGTTTACCTCCCCCCCCAGCAAACTTAGCAAAATCCCGCACGCTCTGTGGAAATAAATGACCCTTGTACACAGGAACAGTCGTAGCCACACACAAAGCTGGGCTCCCCCTGCACCCGCCCGCCCCAGGCCCAGAGGTCTGCAAGCACTGGGCACAACGAGGTGTGTGAGCAGGCCTGCATCCTTCGGGGGATCCGGAGAGGGATGTGTCTCCTGCTTTCCCAGCTTTGAGGGCACCACGCATCCCCTGGCTCGTGGTTCCTGCCTCAGCTACTCCGATTCCTCCTTCCGGTGTCACATCCCCTGCTGCTCCCTGTCTCTGGCCCCTCCTGCCCCCTTGTCTAAGGACACTTGCAATTATAGCAGCCCATCTGGGTGATGAGGGTAATCCCCCTGTCTCAGATCTTAACTGCATCTCATCTGCACACTCCCTCTTGCTGGGTAAGGGAACGCAGCCACAGGCTCTGGAGAAGCACGTCTTAGGAATGGTGGGGGCATCCGTCAGTAACACCGATAATGAGCAAAATAATGAATGGAACCCCAAAACGGCCATAGCCGGTTTTGCCAAGCACTCGTTGTCAGTGTTCATGAGACAAAGTGTCTCATAAACTCCTCTGGAGTCCGTGTTTCCCTCTGGCTGTGTGAAAGGGGTGTGTGCCTAGGGCTGCACCTGCCCTCCTTCCCTGAAAGGGGTCTCTTCCTTCTAATGACAGCTTTCTCCTCTAGGTCACGACCTCACTTCTCTCTGCAGACACCTGAGAGGTGGGTTCCTGATCACCAACTGCACACACGTGTACATTGTGGCCTGGGACAAATTATCCATCAGATTTGCATTTTCTGCATTTCAAAAATATGAATAGGCATAGACGTGAGTCATATCTAAATGTGGAGAAAGAATAATTTGAGAGTCTGAAGAATGAATGCGTCAGAAACCCTTCACACAACATTGGGCAAACAGCAGGCACTCATATGTGACGACAACCCTCCTTAGGTTTATTATTATGAAGCATCCTCTGCCTGCAACTCAAATATCTGGCTACAGTTTAAGTAAGAATTTACACCAACAGAAGACCCCCTTATGGATCCTCAGACATATGATTTCCCAAACCCCAGCATGGGAGTCAGACAGACCTAAAGTTGCATGTAACCCCTTCCTTCACATGTTGTGTGACCTTCACCAACATTTCTCATCTGCCTGAAGGGGTACCCACACCCTTGACCTTTCTTTGTGCCATCTTGAGATAGCACTGTACCCTCTAACACATCCCGCAGGTAGATTCAAGTAAATATGGGAATGAGAAATCTATGTTTTATTGAAAGTAAGTGGGGAAAAATGGAAAAGGATTTCCATAAGATGCCAGATAGCAACACCCTTTTGACATTTTGTGTGTTCTTATCCAAGCATTGAACCCTCTCCTCCCCTCTCTCTCTTCCTCTCCCTTCCTCCCTTCCTCTATCTCTTCCTCTTTCCCTTCACTTCACATTCTGACATCCTTCACTCAACACAGATCAAGGTAGAAAATATCCCTTAGACTCTATCCCTTACAAAGGCAGAAGCAATTACACACAGTCAACCAGCTTCTTGGAGAGAAATAGTTTATTTACTTTTTGTACATTTTTATATTAAGGGGTATATAAAACACTGGACCCAGTGTCTGAAAGAAAAGCCCCCATTCTGGTGGCATTTTTTATTATGCTTACTTTTGTTTATCCTTATGGTAGAGAAAGGAAAGTCTTCCCCTGATCCTCCATTCAAGAAAAACCATGGGCATCAGTGCCCGACACATCCATGTGAATCTCCCTCCAAACCATAGCTACATAGCACATTCTTAAACAGAATGGGATGGAGTTCATCACATGGGGTCTTAAACAAGAGATCATCATTGTTAGAACCTATGCAAGAAAGGCACAAACAGCTTGGAAAAAGCAAATACGCAGCATGTATACAACACCTATTGACCCATTCAACAATACTTTCTCACTATTTTCTTACATTGAATCCCTACATCAGTCTTATAGAGATGGACCTTATCATCCCCAGCCCTACTGTCATTTTCCCCACCACCAACTGGCCATCAGGAGCTGAGGGGACTGAATTTTCTCTGGAAGCTTTTCTTTATGGCATTCTTGAGCTCCTTATTTCTGAGGCTGAAAATGATCGGGCTGAGAAAGGGGGTGAAGACTATATAGGTGGTGGCCATCAGGGTGTTACTGTCCATAGAATGGGGGCCCTTGGGCTTGAGGTAGATAATGGAGGCAAAACTGTAGTGCACAATGACCACCGTGAGGTGGGACACACATGTGGAGAAGGTCTTGTGCCTGCCCTCAGCAGAGGGGATCCGCAATATGGCGGCCACGATGAAGACATAGGAGAGGACAATGAGGAATAAACAGCCCATCAGAGCTGAGACACACACCAGGATCACACCCAAGGTGACGGAGGCTGTTTCTTTCCCACAGGCCAATTTCAAGAGGGAAAACACATGGCATAGAAAATGCTGGATCACATTAGACCCACAGAAGGTGAGGTGAAAAACTATCAGGGTCGACATCATCCCTATGACTGAGCCAGCGGCCCAGGACCAGGACACAAGGCGGGCACAGCCACGGGGGCTCATGAGCACATTGTAGCGCAGGGGGTGGCAGATGGCCACGTAGCGGTCGTAGCCCATGATCTTGAGCAGGAAGGAGTGGGTGAAGCCGAATGTGAAGGAGAAAAACATCTGGCTGGCACAGGCCGCCCAGGTGATGGTGCGGTGGGTGAAGAGCATGTCAACCAGCATGCGAGGAGTGATGGCAACGGTGAACAGAATCTCGGAGGTGGACAGGGCGCACAGGAAGAGGTACATGGGCGTGTGCAGGCTGCGCTCGCTCCAGACTGTGGCCATGATGAGCAGGTTCCCCAACAGCGTGAACAGGTACATGAGCAGGTACAGCAGGAACAAAGCGGGCAGGAGATGCCGTGGGAAGTTAGAGAATCCCACGAGGATGAACTCAGTCACCATGCTATAGTTCTGACCAGCCATGGGTGCTACATCTGGTGAGATCAGAAGGGGAATGAAGGTGACCAGCATGACAATCGTGAGTCTATACAACAATGTACCCGGGGGAGACTACAGACGCAGTATGTTAGGATTGGGAAAGTGACCCGGATACTCACTGGTTCTGCTGTTCTTTAGCATGGAACTGAAAGTCATGAGCGGTGCTATAAATAAGAACAAGAAAGAAGGTATGTACGGATGGGAAGGAAAGAGACATGCTCCTTCACCCAGAAAAAGTAAAGAATGAAGACATAAGGTACCACAGCAATAGAGAGCACAGTCTGCAGAAGACAAGATCGGCTCGCAACACTCGGTATTTCTCACAGAATTACTCCAGCAGTAATCATTCAAAGCATAAGCTTTAAGCAAAACTAAGATAACGTTCCCAATGGTGACACAAACTATAAAGACACGGCTCGCCAACATTGTGGTCTGGTGATTTCTTAACACTCAAGAAAATGTGAGACTCTGATGGGTTCCTGTTTGGGTGCAGTACAACTCTCCGTTTTCACCATATTAGAAGTTAACACTGAGATTGTCTGAAAATATGTAGTATGGATACATTCATGGGACACCTGAAGGTTCAGTCAGTTAATGGTCTGACCCTTGATTTCTGCCCAGGTCATGATCTCACAGTCGTGAGATCAAGCCCCATGTTGGCATCAATACTGAGCATTGAGTCTGCTTACGATATCCTCTCTCTCTCTCTACCCACCCCCACTTGCACATGTTCTCTCTCTTCTCCCTAAAAAAAAGAAGGAAGGAAGGAAGGAAGGAAAGAGGGAAGGAAGAAGGAAGGGCGGTAGGGAGGGAAGGTGGGAGAGAGGCAAGAAAGAAAGAAAGGTCAACCTGTTCAAACTGCAATATAAGTCAAACTGTCAATATAAGTAACATATTTTTAGGAAAGTAAGTACATTTACAAAATTAACATTTAGTGAGAAGAGTGGCTTTAAAAAAACATTTTAACAAATCTGGAGACCAATTGATGCTCATTCTGTTTCTTCATTCAGCCTGTGGCAACATGTTGTTTTAGTCGAGCATATGATGAAGATACATCCTCACCTTCATTGGAAAAGTAAGCACGTGATGGTCCCCCAGAAAGGGTCTCCGAGACCCCAGGGTCCTCATATCACACTTTGAAAACTTCTGTTGCACGATATCTAGGAACTAATCAAACACAAGCAATACCTCCAGATTCAGAAATGTTAACCATTAGTAAAAATGTCGATGGCTATCTGAATACACGAAGGACAATCCACTCTCTTGGGTGGATGAGCGAATATGGTAATGATTACATCATCAGTATACCTGCATGTTCGGCTACAGTGAATCAAATGTACATTTGATAAAAGTTTCCTTAAGTTCCTTCTGGAAAATGAAGTCAGTGCAAAACCATACCAGTCTTCTAAAATAATGGGTTAACTAGGAGAGAAATGCCCTGGCAGGTGTGGAGACCCATGATAGACATCATACACATCGTTGTCATTTTCAAGTGTGACCCTGGAGCAGCCACAGACACCGATCAAGTTGGCTACATACCTCAGAAAGTACCCCAGCGTGATTCAAAACTTGATACAGGTGGGAGCACAAATCCAAGAGAAAAGATGGATCGTTTAGGAGTCTGTGGTGGGAACACTGGCCCTTTTATGAAGCAAAGCAAATCTGAATTTCTGCCTAAGGTCATACACACGGGTGGAATCCAGGTGGATTCAAGACTTAAATATGAAACACAATGCCCTGAAGGTAGTAGGAGAAGGTGTTGGAAAATACTTCTGTTGATGTAGAAGTGGAGAAGGACTTCTTAAACAAACTTCAGAAGCACAAACATGAGGTGGTTTTGAAAGACATGAAAACATCAGCACGATGTGTTTCTGTTCAACAAAATATCCTGGATCCAGTCGATGGGAGATGGAAAGGTGAGAAAAATCATTTTCATTGTACAAAAAAGGACTGGGGAATATAATCTAGAATTAACAAGAGACCGATTATGTGTACAAAAAGCAGAAAGCTTGATACAGAAATGAGCGAGGCATAAAACAGAATTTAGCAAAGGTATGAGGAGATAGCTCACAGAGGGTGTAGTAAGAGCCAATAAAAACATGCTAATAAGAAAAAAGAGAGAGAGGGACAGAGAGACAAAGGAAGGGAAATGCAACGGAAATTCAGTGTATATCTATTCAATGCCCCAAGTTAGAAACTCCCCGGTGTTGATCAGTTTTGGGGAGAATGCAACCCTCGTGCACGGCCTGTGAGAGCGCAGAATAGTAGAAATGAGGAGCGCACGTGCTCTGTGCCCCAGCACATGTGCTCCTGAACATCTATCGCGATTGCTCAAAGGCATTTACAGGGGAGCATGTCAGAGGGTGTTTCTGTAGCATTGCTTTTAGTGGGGGAACTGGAAAGCCTGCTTGTCCATTCTTTGGAAGGGGGCAGGACCCGTGGGCTGGATGCAAACCCTGCAGCCCCAGCCAGTTCGATGCACGCACAGCAGCATAAATGAAGCCATAAGATGTGTTGAATGAATGAAGCAAAAAGCAGACGAACGCTCCAGCATAATAACCTTTCGGCATATTAAAAATAGAGCAGCTGACACTATTCTGTAGGATGCTGTAACGGTGGATACATGCCATTATGCATCTGTCAGAATCCACAGAACCCACGGCACAGACAGTGAACCCTAATGTATCCCGTGGGCTCTGGTTGTAGCCATATTGGCTCACCAACAGGATGGCTCACAACAATGTAGCCATATTGGCTCACCAAGAGGAACAGATACACTATTCCAAGAGGTAAAAGAGGAAACCGTGTGAGGGAGAGAGGCAGTATGTGTTTTCCTGCAAACTTGTAATTTTTGTATAAAATCAAAAAGCAAAAATTTTTCTATGAAATTTAAAAGGATGCAAATAATTCACAGCACATATATGCACAGAGAAGACAGTACGCATGTACAAGAGCACATGCAAATCAAAGCGCATACCTTTAGTATGGGAGAAGGTTGTTGGCACTGGAGGGATCAGGTGGTTGAAAGGGAACGTGAGCAAAGTAAGAGAAGGACGTGATGAAAACCAATGCTTGTCAAGCGCAGCGACCCAGAAACGTCATTGACTCAAACCTCTGCACCTGACATCCACCATAAAACAAAACAAAAATGTTTTTATGAATAACTTGAGCCTCGATGCCGCCCACAGCTCCTGAAACCCTTGGATCTGGGGCAGGACTCAGCCGTAATTGCACCCCCTGGTCTTACTGATGTGTTGTTCCGAAGGATCCCCCACAATGGGGGTCAGCCTGGAGCCTAGAGGACATGGAACCAGCAGGACAGGGAGGGACTTTCCCAGAGAGAGGAAGGCTGGGCTGGTGAGCTGGAAATAAAGTCTTCTGACCATGCAGCCTTCCCCCCTCCCCAGACCAGGAACCGAGACACCCGTGTCAGCCCCCTTCTGTGCCTCAACCCCCATCACTCAGCACCCTCTCCCCCTGCTAAATAGCTGTCTGTGTGCTCTGCTCCTATCCATCTGCATGGCTCCACCTCCCTCCCTGCACTGCTCACTGCCCCAGGCCCCTCCTCTGCTCCCACTGCACTCTGGCTTCCAGAGAGAACTGTCTGAAACGCACCCCAGGTGTGCAGTCATCAGGGCCAGGGTTCAAGCCCCAGCTTTGGTGTGTGTGTCTGAGAAAGAACGTTCTAGCCCTGAGCCTCCTCTCCCCAAATGAAAAATGGGAGTAAGCAGAGAACTATCTTCAGAAGGTCCAGAGGATTCATGGAAAGGGCTCCATGTTTACCTAACATGGGGGGTTATCCCTGATGCTGATATCTTTCCCTGTCCTCTGAGCTGCTTTCCTGTCATCAGTCTGTACCAGATGCACCAGTTGGTCCCATTATAAATGTATGGTCTCCCCACTGGGGCCCTTAGGATCTCTGGTGACCTGAAAACACAGCTCCATTAGGGTCTTGTCCAACCTCCACCCCCTTGCCTGGCCCCTGCCTCACTCTGTCTGCCTTCCCACCTGCCACTTGGTGGAGTGGCTGCAGTTCGCCGGGCTGGGCTCCCCCATCTCCTCCGATAGGTGCAGGAGAGAGTTCATCTACTCTGGTCTCACAGAGGTTGGCTCTCCCACAGGTACTGAGCTCATGTCACACACCTGCATCCAGGAATGAATCCAGCTCAACCTCTCTGCCTCCCCTCAATGATCACCTCCAGGTTAGGAAAGGCCACCTTCAGCCAACCCAGGATACAACGGCCAAGGCAAGACACATACCTGACACAAGGTTTCTGAACCTCAGTACGTGTGGGATTTGGGACCAGGATCATTCTCTGGGGTGGCGGCTGTCCTGTGCATTATATAACATTTAACAGGATCTCTGGTCTCAACCCATCAGATGTCAGTAGCATCCCCTCCAATCATGAGTCATGACAATAAAAAAATGTCTCCAGACATGCCCACATGTCTCCTGTGGGGCAGAACTACCCTGGGCTAAGGACCACTGACCTAGAAGCTACAAAAGGCACTAGGCTTGGTAAATAACCCAGGACCCATAACAGGTACCTGAGAAGACTTTCAGCAGCTGTGCAAGGGTAAGAGCCTGTCTTACCACCCTTCTCCCAGGACCTGTCCCCATCCCTTGTCTGGACCTTCCTCCCAAGAAGTGTCCCACTATTGCCACCTACCCTGTCCCTCCTGGTCTCCCTCTTCCAGGAAGCAGCCAACAGGGCAGCTTATTCTGTCAGCAGCACACAAGGGCAGGTGTGGCGCCAGACTTCTGGGCTCCTGGAACTGATTCTCTGTGCTTTATCCCTGCTGTAGCTTCCCAACACGCTGCTCCCCAGGGCTCCCCAGGATGCCAACTGGGAAGGGCTGCCCTCAGTGTCTGGAGCGGCCAAGAGAATCATCAGAGGGCCTCTGGGGACCTGCAGCTTCTACTCTTCTATTTAGCCTCTATTTAGCAGTGTAAATGCCAAATTATAGGGAGTACATATGTTCATCTTGAATAGATTCTGCCAAACCATTTTCCAAAGTGATTATACCAACAGGTACGTCTTAAGCCCAAGAAACATGGTCAGATTCCTGTTTGTAGGCAGCCCCTCTGTCTGCTGTGAGGGAAGCAGGCTGCTGAGGACCGGTGGGGTGGGCAAACACAGAAAGAGATGAGCAGAAGTACACGTGGGCATCCTGGAATCCCCAACACAACCAAGACTCCTTGCTGTCTCTGTCTGCCCTAAGCCCCAGTCCCTGCTGAGGACTAGGAGCTCCAAGTCTTGGGAGAGACCGGGCTAGAGTAGATACCTTAAGGTCAGAGCAGGGTCAGAGGGAAGGCAGGAGCTGGTGCGGCCCAGAGTGGGAATCCAGGGCTCCCTCCTGGGGTCAGGGCAGCTGGAGGGTGTCCCAGAATAAGGGTAATTTAGAGCTGGGTCTTGGGGACTGATTTCCTTTGGTCAATAGAAGTTTTCAGTGTCTCCTGGTCACACTGGATAGCCCCACCTTCCCCCACTGGTCAAGTTCTACCCTATCCCTGTTGTCCTGGTCATCTGAGCTAGAACATCTCCATTAGTACGTGCATCCTTGGGCTATAATAACACATTTGGTGTTTGTCCACTTCATGACACACAGCTCCTAAAGCCCTTGTGTCAGGAGTGATGATACTGGATTTTGCATGCTAAGGAGATGCGTGGTGGTTGGGGGCCCCTGGATAGTCTAGGAAGGAGGCTGCTCCCCTGAACGGCCAAGGTGAGATCAGAGAGTTGGGACTTCCAGGTGGGGAGAGGGGCTATGGATTGATATTCAATCTCCAAGGACCAGTGACTTAATCAATCATGTCTGTGTAACAAAACCTCCACAAAAACTCCCTAAGCAATGGGAATCAGAGACCTTCCCATTTGTGGACACGTGGAGGTGCTAGGAGGGTGGTGTGTCCGGAGAGGGCATGGAAGGTCCTCGGTCCTTCCTCCACACCTTGCCTGATGCACCTGTTTCACCTGGCTGTTCCTGACTTGTGTCTTTTATAGTAAACTGGGAAGAGTGAGTGTTGCATTTTCCTGATTTCTGTGAGTCATTCCAGCAAAGTATCCAAAATGAAAGGGGGGAATTTAGAAACCCCAACTGTGAAGTCCCACCAGACAAAAGTGCAGGTACCCTGAACACTGAAAACTTGTCACTGGCATCTCCAGGTAGTTCGTGTCAGAAGTGAACTGAATTATGGGACTGCAAGTTGGTGTCTGGGAAGCTGAAGAATTGTTCATTGTTGTGGGAAGAACTCACCCATTCGGTCTGAAGTGTTAGGCGTAGAAACAGCTCACTTCCTGTGTCCCTCTGTCCAATCAGCAGCACTGTCCATTCTGCCTCTGAAATCAACCTCCAGTCTGCCACTCGACCCAGTCCAGGATGCCCACGCGCACCTCTGCCCATCTCTTCCTGCGTCTGCCCACCCCACCGGCCCTCAGCAGCCTGCTTCCCTCACAGCAGCCAGAGGGGCTCCCTACAAACAGGAATCTGACCATGGTGCATGGGCTTAAAATGTACCTCTTGGTATAATTACTTTGGAAAGCCATTTGGCAGAATCTATTCAAGCTGAACATAGGTATCCCCTGTGACTCGGCATTTACACTGCTAGCTTCAGGCCCAACACAACATGTAAGTATTAATCCATGAAGGAACATGTAGTAGACGTCATAGGACCCCCAAGTGGAAACATCTGTGAATATATTTACATAATAGAATACCATACAGGTCTTTTATGTATGTATTTTAAACGTATTTAGAGTACCCCCATTGTCCTTGGAACAAACTCCTTAAGTGGATGCCATGATCTTGCATGATCTTGCCCTACCCACCTGTCTGCCTTCACAATCCAGAATCCCCAGAGCCACCTCCAACTCTCCAGGGTGCACTGGACAGCCATCGTCCCCAAACGCACCATGCCTCTGTCACCCTGAGCCTTTACTCTTGCTGGAAGCCCATCTTCCACCTGCTGTGTCATCTGAATCATACCTACTCTCCCTTCAGGTCTCAATGTAGCCGCCATGTATCGCCCAAGTCTCTAAACTGCAGGCTGGGCTTCTGACCCACACTTGACTTCTGCAGATCCCTAGGGTGCCCTCATTACACCTCTGATCACTCTGTGCAGTCATCTTTCATTATATGACAGCTTCCTTCAGTAGACCATGAATAGGAGAGAGCAGAGACCTAGTCCTGGGTCAATGCTGGATCCTAGCACCTATAAGATTTCCATGTAAAATAAGCCTTGAATGACATTTTTTAAAATTTTTATTTATTTATTTATTTATTTTGATAAGGAGAGTGTGTAGCAGGGGAGGGGCAGAAAGACAGGCAGAGAGAATCTTAAGCAGGCTCTGAGCTGTCAGCCACGGTGCCTGATGTGGGACTCCATCTCATGAACCATGAGATCATGACCTGAACCTAAACCAAGTCAGATGCTTAACTGACTGAGCCACCTTGAGTAGCATTTCTTGATATTATATATATATATATATATATATATATATATACACACACACACACACACACACACGTATATATATGTCTTTATATATATATGTCTTTATATATATGTCTATATATATAAATAAATATATACGTATGTGTGTGTGTGTGTGTGTGTGTATAAATGAGGGCCTAGTGCCATGAACACATAGGGCACTCTTTTCTGCCCATCATCATGGGCTATGATCACCACCTGGCCACCTGCCATCCCATGTACTACAATGTGCACATGAGTCCCTGTGGCTGTGCCCATCTTGTGTCTTGTTTCTGGACTGGTGGCCTCTGGAATAAGGAACTCAAGAACACCATAAGGAGGAACTTCCAAAGAAAATTCATTCCCCTAACCTCCTGACAACCAGTTTGGTGGTGAAGAAATATGACAGAAGGGCTGGGGATAATAACATCTGTCTCTATTGGACTGTTGTAAGGATTCAGTATATGAAAATACGCACATCCATAGCTGTTGGACGCATGCTGGGTATTTGTTTTTCCCCAATTTGCTTGCCTCCCTCTTGCATAGATTCTAGTGGTCATGATCTCTTGTTCTTGACCCTGTGTGATGAACTCCATCCCATCAGTTCTATCTAAGAGTGTGTTATCTTCTTATGGGCAGGTGGGGGGCACCACATGGATGTGTCTGGGCACTGATGCACATGGTTCTTCTTGACTGGACAACTTTCCCCTCATCCATCAGGTGGTTAAACAAAAATAGGAACAATAATAAGTGCCAGCAACATTGGGCCTTGTCTTATCAAGCACTGTATCCAGTGTTTGATAGTATTGTTTTTTTAATTATAAGAAATGCACAAAAGAAAACAAATCATTTGTTTTCAAGATGATGGTTCCTATTTATTATTCCTCACTGCCTTGAAGGAATAGACCCTAACGGTGATTTTCTATGCTAAGCTGGTTCAGAAGGTGAAGGGGGGAGGGAGAGAGAGAGAGAGAGACAGAGAGACAGAGACAGAGACAGAGACAGACTAGTGGGATCTGAACAGGAAGTTGGATAAAGTGCATACAGGGCAAAATCTGGGAAAGGCATAAAGAATGAGAAGGAGGTTGGTAACAGGCACTTTTCATAAGAGGAAGGGAAAGGGAAGGGAGAGTGAGAGAGGAAGAGGGGGGAGAGGAATAGGGAGGAAAAGAGAGAGAGAAAGGGGGGGGAGCAGTGCTTGGATAAGAACATAAGGCATATTAAAAGGGTTTTGCTTTCTGACAGCTTATGCAAAGTCTTTTCCCTTTTTCCCCACATTACTTTCCATAAGCATCAATTTCTCATTCCTGAGTTTGGAAGAATCTATTTGGGGAATTTGTTGTAGGCACAGTGCTATCTCAAGATGCACAAGGAGAGGTCAAGGGTATGGGTACCCCTTTATGCAGATGAGAACCGTTGGTGGAGGTCACACAGCATGTGAAGGAAAGTGTCACATGGAGATTGAGGTCTGTCTGACTCCCATGCTGGGGATTGGGAAACCATAGGTCTGAGGACCCAGGAAGGGGGCTTTCTGTGGATCTAAACTACTACTCAAAGGTGAGGCCAGATGTTTGAGTTGGAGGCAGAAGATGTGATGTAATGTTAAACCCACAGCTCCCAGTCACCTCGTGAGCATACAAGACTCTCCTCGGTGGTCAATGAACAAGGACAACATAGGAGACCAAATATTTGCTTGGTTATATCACAGAGAGGCTTATGTTGATGTGGACCCTCAGGCTCGGATCACCAGGACGACAGGGATAGGGTCGAACTTGACCATGAGGCGAGGTGGGGCAATCCAGAGTGTCCAGGAGACATTGAACACTTCTACTGACAAGGAGAAATCGCTCCCTATGACCCAGCTCTAAATTACCCTTATTGTGGGAAGCCCTCCAGCTGCCTTGACCCCAGGGCAGAGCCCTGGATTCCCACTGGATTCCCAGTGGATTTCCACTCTGGGCTGCTCCAGCTCCTGCCTTCCTCCTGTCCCTGCCCTGACCCTAAGGGATTGAGGGCATCTACTCCAGCCCTGTTTCCCCCAAGACTGGGAGCTCCTAGTCCTCAGCAGGGACTGGGACTCTCTGGGCAGACAGAGACAGCAGGGAGTCGTGTTGGAGAGTTGGAGGAAGGAGTAGAGGTTGCAGGTCCCAGAGGCCCTCTGATGATCCTTCTGACCTCTCCAGACCCTGAGGACAACACTCCAGATTGGTGTTCCAGGGATGCTCTAGGGAGCAGCGTGCTGGGAAGCTGCGGCAGGGATAAAGCACACAGCATCAGTTCCAGGAGCCCAGAGGTCTGGCCCCACACCTGCCACTGTGTGCTGCTGACAGAATAACCCAAGAGAGCGTCTTCTGTCCTCCCCTGCTGGCTGCTTCCTGGAAGAGGCAGCCCAGCAAGAGGGGGACCAGGAGGGACAGGGTACGTGGCAATATTTAGGCAGTTGTGGGGAGCAAGCCCCGGTTGGGGGTGGAACAGGACTGGGGAGAAAGGTGGTAAGACAGGCTCTTAGCCTTGGGAGCTGGTGGGACTTTTCTCGGGTTGCCCCTGCTGGGTCCTGGGTTCCTCACTCAGCCTAGTGACCTTGGCAGCTTCTAGGTCACTATTGTTGATTGGGACTGATCCTGTCCCCCTGAAATATTTGCACATGCCCGGAGGCCCTTTTGTTGTCACAGCTCATGGGGAGGGAGGGATGCTACCGGCATCTGGAGGGTTGAGGCCAGGGATGCTGCTAAACATCATACAATCTGGTATTAGTGTGGGGTGTTTGTTCCACTGGTGAACCAATCAGGACACGTTATAGTAACTCCGCCCACATTTACACTAGGGCTCACTGTCTGTGTTGCAGCCTGTGGGTTTGGAGCAGTGGACAGTGGCGTGTATACAGCGTTCCAGCATCCCACAGAATAGTGTCAGGTGCTCTGTTTTTAATGCGCCCAAATGCAATTATGCTGGAGAGTTGAGCTGCCTTTTGCCTCATTCACTCGGTGTCATTTTACGGCTTTATGCTGCTGTGTGTGCATGGAACTCCTGGCTGGGGCTCCAGGGTTTGCATCCGGCCCGTGGGACCTGCCCCCTTCCCAGTTACAGTTCCCAAGCAGGCTTGTGCATTCCCGCACTACAAGCGGGGCTTCATCCCACATGCTCCGTCCAGGTAGGTGTGCGCCATGGAGATAGAGGTTCAGGTGCACGTGAAGGTTGCACTTCTCCATTCTCGGTCTCACCCGCAGGCCGCGGGATGGCTCCCTCCCCGTATAGCTGTGGGCACTGGGCACTTCCTAATCTGGGGAAATGAATAGGTGTACAGGGAAATCTCAGGGTCGTTTTCCCCTTCCCTTTCCTTGTCTTGAAACCATCTGTTCACTTGCCTGTGTAACCCCTTCTGTAGGTTCTCTGCTCATGTCCTGGACTCGTTTCTGTATGGAGTTTGTACTTCTTAATGTGACTCGTTTCTTATTTACTCTAGACAGTATTCCCTGGTCAATTTTAGTCAATGCATCGGCTCCTTTCCCAAATCTCCATCTGCCTGTTCATGTATCCTGGATATCCTTTGTTGAACAAAATCCTTGGGGAAGTTTTTATGTCTATTTTTTCCCAAGGAGTTAACATTTATGTACTAAGAATGGAATTTGGGGTACCTGGGTGCCTCAGTTAGGTCAGTGTCCAACTTTGGCTCAAGTCATGGTCTCACAGTTCATGAGTTTGAGCCCTATATTGGGCTCCTGCTGTCAGCACAGAGCCCGACATGGGGCTCAAACTCACAAACCGCGAGATCATGACCTGAGCCGCAGTCAGAAGCATAACCGACTGAGCCACCCAGGTGCCCCAGCCCATCCATGTTTTGTAAATGGCAAGATTTCAGTCGTTTTTATGGTTGAGGAATATTCCATTGTACATATGAACCGCATCTTCTTTATCAAGCAATTGGACTGCTTCTATAATTTGGATACTGTAGGTAATGCTGCTATTAACATTGGGATGCCTATTTCCATTTTAACTGGTATTTTAATGTTCTTTGGGTAAATACCTAGTAGTGAAAATGCTGGATATAGGGTAGACCTATTTTTAACTTTTTGAGGAATGTCCACACTGTTTTCCAGAGAGCTACCCAGTTTGCATTCCCAGCAAAGGGCAAGAGGGTTGCCTTTTCTCCACTTCACCTTAACATTTGTGTTTGAGATTTGGTTGAGAAGTCCTTCTTCACTCTTACATAGCAAAGTTATTCTCCTGAATCCTTCTCCTATTAATGTTACATTTCATTTTATGTGTGAAATCCATCTAGATTGCATGGGGCCTTAGGCAAGAATTCAGATTTACGCCGCGTCCTAAAATGACCAGTTTTCCCACCACAAATCAGTAAACCATCCTTCCCTTTTTTCATTTGGTTTGTGCTCCCAGTTTTGAATCATGCAGGGATATTTTCTTAGGTATCCAATCTGGGCAACACACACATCACCTCTGTCTGCCCCAGGGTCTCACTTTAAAAAATGATGCTGTATCAATAGAAGAATGGATAGCTGTGGGGCACCTGGGTGGCTCAGTCCATTAAGCATCTGACTTCGGCTCAGGTCATGATTTCATGGTTTGTGAGTGTGAGCCCTGCCTTGTGTGACAGCTCAGAACCTAGAGCCTGCTACACACTCTGTGTCTCCCTCTCTCTCTCTCTCTGCCCCTCCCCTGCTTGCACTTTGTCTCTCAAAAATAAATAAACATAAAAAAGAAGAAGAAGAATGGCTGGTTGGAAAAAATAAAATAAAAAAACAAATGATTCTGATTTGGTAGTGAGTCTCAACGCCATGAGGGACATCTCTCTGTCTCTCTTGTGTGCTTCGTTTTTAGAAGACCTGTACAGTTTTTCACTGACTTTATTTCTCAGAAGTAGGCTTATGATAGTTCTTAAATTTAACTTCTCTAATTGTAAATGCAGCTGCACTGAGCATAATTTGGGGAGGAACCGACATAACTGCTATATTAGCTCATCCCATCTAAGAATACACATGGATTTACAGCTTTCCATGTAGCCAGACCATCTTCTACATATCTATCCATGGTTACAGTTTCTGTCCTTGGAGGTATTGCATGTGTTTGGTTAATTTCTAGATAGTAAAAAAAATTTTTTTTGATGTTTATTTTTGAGAGAGACAGAGTGTGAGTGAGGGAGGGGCAGAGAGAGAGGGAGACACAGAATCTGAAACAGGCTCCAGGCTCTGAGCTGCCAGCACAGAGCCCAACATGGGGCTTGAACTCACGAGCCGTGAGATCATGACCTGAGCTGAAGTCAGACGTTTAACCAACTGAGCCAGCCGGGCGCCCCAGGAGAGAGTCCTAAGTCGGCTCCACGCTCAGCATAGAGCCTGACGCGGGGCTCGAACCCACGAACCGTGAGATCATAACCTGAGCTGAGGTCCGACGCTCAACCGACTGAGCCACCCAGGTGCCTGGGTTGATTATTGCACTTTTAAATGGGTTAAGAATTCAATATTTTCAAAGAATCTCAGTTTAAATTACTAATATAGTAAGAATGGAGAGTTCTAACTCACTCAAACAAAAGCTTTCAAGGGGACTCAATAGTTTTTTTTAACATAAAGAAACACTGCAACCAAATGGGGGCACCTGGGTGGCTCAGTTGGCTAAGAGTCTGACTTTGGCTCAGGTCGCGATCTCATGGTTTGGTTCCTGAGTTCAAGCCTCACATCTGGCTCTATGCTGTCAGCACAGAGCCCACTGTGGATCCTCTGTCTCCCTCTCTTTCTCTGCCCCTTCCCCCTGGGCACACTCTCTCTTTCAAAAATAAATGAAACTTAAAAAAAGAAAAGAAATACTGCAACCAACATGTTTGACAACTGTCTCCTTATAGTTTGTGTCACTATTGGGAATTTTACCTTGCTTTTTCCTTGAATTCTGTCTTTCACATGATTACTATGAGTGCAATTCTATGGGAAATGCTATGAGTTTGGGAAGTTGATCTGTCTTCCACAGCATGTGTTCTGTCTTTGCTCAAAGATTTTCTGCCTTCATTCTTGTACCTTTCTAGGTAGATGATCACGTCTCTTTGCTTCCGATCCTGGTATTCCTTCTTTCTTTAACAATCCTCAAGCACCTCTCCTGGCTTTCAGTCCCCTGCTAATGAACAGCCAAGACAGTGAGTAACCTTGGCTTGTTTCTGATTCTAAAATAGTCTATTTAGGGGTGCCTGGATGGCTCAGTCAGTTAGGCGTCCAACTTCAGCTTAGGTCATGATCTCACAGTTCCGTGAGTTCCAGCCCTGTATCTGGCTCTGTGCTGACAGCTCAGAGCCTGGAGCCTGCTTCAGATTCTGTGTCTCCATTTCTCTCTCTCTCTCTCTCTGCCCCTTCCCTGCTCGCACTCTGTCTCTATCTTTCAAAAAATGAATAAATGTTAAAAAAATTTATAAAATAATGCATCTATCTGTCTCCCATTTCTTGTACTATTTCCTGGTTTGTAGCATGTATTCTTAGTTAACTAAGAAAGTCTCAGTTGATTTGATGTTGACAAAGCTTTAAAAAAATCCTCAAGATATATAAACATATCATCATTATGCTGTGTATTAAAATAATATAATGTATGTCAGTTATAAATCAATTTTAAAAACCATATAGGAATTGAACTTTAGCAATCCAGGATAGCTTTCTAGATTGATATAATTATATGACATTTCCTTTTTAACTTATTCATGTGACTAACTATATGATAGGTTTATTCTGAATCATCCTTGTCATTCATGGGATAAATTACGCACCCTCATTCCCTTTCTGATCTCACCAGATGCAGCACCCGTGCCTGGTCAGAACTATAGCATGGTGACTGAGTTCATCCTCGTGGGATTCTCTAACTTCCCACGGCATCTCCTGCCCGCTTTCTTCCTGCTGTACCTGTTCATGTACCTGTTCACGCTGTTGGGGAACCTGCTCATCATGGCCACAGTCTGGAGCGAGCGCAGCCTGCACACGCCCATGTACCTCTTCCTGTGCGCCCTGTCCACCTCCGAGATTCTGTTCACCGTTGCCATCACCCCTCGCATGCTGGTTGACATGCTCTTCACCCACCGCACCATCACCTGGACGGCCTGTGCCAGCCAGATGTTTTTCTCCTTCACGTTTGGCTTCACACACTCCTTCCTGCTCATGATCATGGGCTACGACCGCTACGTGGCCATCTGCCACCCCCTGCGCTACAATGTGCTCATGAACCCCCGTGGCTGTGCCCGCCTCGTGTCCTGGTCCTGGGCTGGTGGCTCGATCATGGGGATGATGGTGACCCTGATAGTTTTTCACCTCACATTCTATGGGTCTAATGTGATCCACCATTTTGCCTGCCACGTGCTTTCCCTTCTAAAGTTGGCCTGTGGGAAGGAGACATCCTCCGTCACCTTGGGTGTGATCCTGGTGTGTGTCTCAGCTCTGATGGGCTGTTTATTCCTCATCGTCCTCTCCTATGTCTTCATCGTGGCCGCCATATTGCGGATCCCCTCTGCTGAGGGCAGGCACAAGACCTTCTCCACGTGTGTGTCCCACCTCACGGTGGTCATTGTGCACTACGGCTTTGCCTCCATTATCTACCTCAAGCCCAAGGGCCCCCATTCTATGGACAGTAACACCCTGATGGCCACCACCTATATAGTCTTCACCCCCTTTCTCAGCCCGATCATTTTCAGCCTCAGGAATAAGGAGCTCAAGAATGCCATAAAGAAAAGCTTCCAGAGAAAATTCAGTCCCTTAAGCTCCTAACACTGGAGGAAACATGGTGGTGAGGAAATATGACAGAAGGGCTGAAAATAATAACATTGTCTCCATAGGATTATAGTAGGGATTCAACATATGTAAATACTGAAAAGATATTGTTGGATGCACCCATAGGTGTTGGATACCTGCTAGGTATTTGTTTTTCCCCAATTTGTGTGCCCCCCTCTTGCATAGGCTCTAGGGACCATGATCTCTTGTTTAAGACCCCATGTGATCAACTCTATCCCATTACTTCTAAGAATGTGTTATCTACCTATGGGCCAGTGGGGGCATCACATGGATGTATCTGGGCACTGATGTCAATGGTTCTTGAATGGACAAGCAAAGGAGGATTTTCCCATCTTCCTCTATAAGGATAAACAACAATAAGCATAATAATAAATGCCACCATCATCGGGACTTTTCCTATCAGGCTCTGTGCTCAGTGTTGTATAAGCATATCTTTTAATTACGCCAAGTGCACAAAAGAAAATACATTATTTCTGTCCAAGAAGATGACTGAATGTGTATAGTTCCTTCTGTATTTTGAGGGGATAGACTTGAAGGAGATTTTCTGTTGAGCTGAGTCGAGTGAAGGATGTCAGAAGGCAAAGTGGAGAAAGAAAGAGACAGAAAAAGGAGAGAGGGTTCAGTGCTTGAGTAACAACATACACAATGCTTAAAGGGTGTGGCTATCTGACATCTTAAGGAGATCCTTTTACCTTTTCCCCCATATGCTTTCAGTAAAACATCAATTTGTCACTACTATGTTTGCTTGCAGCTATCTGGAGGATGTGTTGGACGGCACAGTGCTCTCTCAAGATGGCACAAAGAAAGGTCAAGGGTGTGGGTACCTCCTTTACGCTGATGAGAAATGTTGGTGGGGGGTCACACAACATGTGAGTGAAGGGGTCACATGCAACTTTAGGTGTGTCTGACTCCCATGCTGGGGTTGGGAAACCATGTCTGAAGCTCCAGGAGGGGGCCTTCCATTGGTGTAAATTCTTACTTAAACTGTGGCCAGATATTTGAGCTGCAGTCAGAAGATGTTTTACAATACTAATCTAAGGATGGCTGCCACATATGAGTACCTGCCACTTGCTAAATGCTGTGGGAAGGGTTTCCTATGCATTCACTCTTCTAAGTCTCAAAATAAATTATCCTTTCTCCACATTTAGATATGACCCACATCTATCACTAATCACATTTTTCAAATGTGGAAAATGCAAATCTGTCCCAGGCCACAGCACCATGGAGGCAGGGAGCAGGAAACGATTACAATGTGCATGTGTGTGCAGTTGGTGATCAGGAACCCACCTCCCTCAGGTGTCTACAGAGAGAAGTGAGGTCATGACTAGGAGGAGAAGGCTGTCATTAGAAGGAAGAGAACCCTTTCAGGGAAGGAGGGCAGGTGCAGCCCTAGGCACACACCCCTTTCACACAGCCAGAGGGAAACACGGACTCCAGAGGAGTTCATGAGACACTTTGTCTCATAAACACTGACAACGAGTGCTTGGCAAAACCGGCTATGGCAGTTTTGGGGTTCCATTCATTATTTTGCTCATTATCGGTGTAACTGACGGATGCCCCCACCATTCCTAAGATGTGCTTCTCCAGAACCTGTGGCTGCGTTCCCTTATCCAGCAAGAGGGAGTGTGCAGATGAGATGCAGTTAAGATCTGAGACAGGGGGATTACCCTCATCACCCAGATGGGCTGCTATACTTGCAAGTGTCCTTAGACAAGGGGGCAGGAGGGGCCAGAGACAGGGAGCAGCAGGGGATGTGACACCGGAAGGAGGAATCGGAGTAGCTGAGGCAGGAACCACGAGCCAGGGGATGCGTGGTGCCCTCGAAGCTGGGAAAGCAGGAGACACATCCCTCCCCGGATCCCCTGAAGGATGCAGCCCTGCTCACACCTGGACTCACACCTGGTGACCCTGATTCGATTCTGGCCTCCAGAATAGAAGAGGATAGATGTGTGTGGTGTCAGAGCATGAGATTTATATGCTTTGTTACAGCAGCCCCAGAAACTGACTCGTGAAATGGCATCCTGACGTTAAATGTTACTGGGTTTCACTTTACAATTAGTTTCAAGCCAGATTCTTAGACCATTCTTCTTTGTGGAGAAGACCTGGGGCGTTGAGATGGCTCTCGAGAAGTGCTGAGTGTCCTTGGAATTCGGTCAACAAAGGTGAAGGAGTCCCGGTAGCCCAGCTGCAGGGTTTGCTCATTGGGGTGTGTTTTGAGGACTCACCTGACCGTGTAGCTGCAGGGGCCCCAGCACAGGGCCTGGGGTGCCGTGTGCCCTCAACCAACACTATCGGAGCAGGCGCTGGAACAGCAGGAACGGTCTCCGTGCTCGACGTGGACCAGGTGACTCAGGAGGGATGCTCACCCTCCTGTGTGATGGGGCCCCTGCGTTAGAATAAAGACACAGCATCACGCACATCCTCAGAGAGACGCTGAGTTGCAGGGGCTGAACTGGGGGAAATGCTTACCCACAGGACAAACCACCAGGGATCCTGAGGTCTGGGTCTCATCTCTTTAGATGGAAAAGGGACATTTTTTACCTGGCCTCTTTTTCTTTTAAGGTTTTTGTGTTAGTCAGGGTTCCCCAGAAAAGCAGAGCCACTGGAATGAATGTGCATATACGCATGTGAACATATATACGTAAGTGTATATAACATATAACACATGTAATAATCTTTACAGTATGTTTAAATTCATCTTTTTACTGCTTGTTGCTATTTTCTTTTCCGTGACCAATCTCAAAGCACAAATAACACTTTTTCCTTGGTACTCTAACAAGTAGTCTTGTGGCTAAAGACTAAGTGGTTCCAGCTACTAAGCTAATGTGAAAGAAGATGTATAATTTAGTTTACAAATTATAATACTTCAAATTTTTATACTAATTTTTAAAGAATACAAACTAAGGTCTTTTTTATTTAAATTTTTAAAAATATTTTTATTTATTTTTGAGGGAGAGAGAGGGACAGAGCATGAGAGGGGAGGAACCGAGAGAAAGGGAGACACAGAATTTGAAGCAGGCTCCAGGCTCTAAGCTGTCAGCACAGAGCCTGATGCGGGGCTCAAACTCACTAACTGTGAGATCATGACCTGAGCTGAAGTCGGATGCTTAACCGACTGAGCCATCCAGGCGCCCCTGGAAGAACATTTCTTGACTATACACATGCTAAATGAAGGCAAAGTATTGTGAGAACAAAGAGCACTCCTTTCTGCTCATGATCAGGAGCTATGACTGCTACGTGGCTGTCTGCCACCCCATGTGCTACAGTATGCTCATGAGTCCCTGTGGCTGTGCAGTCCTACATCCCAGGGTTGGGCTGGTGGCTCAGCTGGGAATGACAATGACCCCAATGGTTTTTCATCTCACTTTCTTGTAGGTCTTGTGTGATCCACCATTTTGTCATGCTGGTTGACATGCTCTCCACCCACCGCACCATCATCTGGATGGCCTGTGCCAGCCAGATGTTTTTCTCCTTCACATTCGGCTTCACCCACTCCTTCCTGCTCAAGATCATGAGCTACGACCGCTACGTGGCCATCTGCCACCCCCTGCACTACAATGTGCTCATGAGCCCCCGTGGCTGTGCCCGCCTGGTGTCCTGGTCCTGGGCCAGTGGCTCAGTCATAGGGATGATGTCGACCCTGATAGTTTTTCACCTCACCTTCTGTGGGTCTAATGTGATCCACCATTTTCTATGCCATGTGTTTTCCCTCTTGAAATTGGCCTGTGGGAAAGAAACATCCTCCGTCACCTTGGGTGTGATCCTGGTGTGTGTCTCAGCTCTGATGGGCTGTTTATTCCTCATCGTCCTCTCCTATGTCTTCATCGTGGCCGCCATATTGCGGATCCCCTCTGCTGAGGGCAGGCACAAGACCTTCTCCACATGTGTGTCCCACCTCACGGTGGTCATTGTGCACTACGGCTTTGCCTCCATTATCTACCTCAAGCCCAAGGGCCCCCATTCTATGGACAGTAACACCCTGATGGCCACCACCTATACAGTCTTCACCCCCTTTCTCAGCCCGATCATTTTCAGCCTCAGGAATAAGAAGCTCAAGAACGCCATAATGAGAAGTTTCCATGTTTTCATGTGTATGTTAGTCATCTGGTGTCTTCTTCAGAAAAGTTTCTTCTCATGTCTTCTACCCATTTCTTACCTGGGTTGTTGAGTTTTGGGTGTTAAGATTGATAAGTTTTTAAATTTTTTGTAATGTTTATTTATTTTTGAGAGAAAGAGAGAGAGAGAGACAGAATGTGAGCAGGGAGGGGCAGAGAGAGAGGGAGACACAGAGGCTTCAGGCTCTGAGCCATCAGCACAGAGCCTGATGCAGGCCTTGAACTCATGAACCGTGAGATAACGATCTGAGCTGAAGTCAGATGCTTAACCAACTGAGCCATCCAGGTGCTCTGAGTTCGATAAGTTCTTTATGGATTTTGGATACGATTCCTTTATGAGATATGTTATTTGCAAATATCTTCTCTCATTCCATAGGCTGCCTTTTGGTTTTGTTGATTGTTTCCTTCTCTGTGAAGAAGGTTTTATCTTGATGAAGTCCCAATGGCTCAAGTTTGTTTTTGTTTCCCTTGTCTTCAGCAATGTATCTAGTAAGAAGTTGCTATGGCCAAGGTCAAAGAAGTTGCTCTCTGTGTCCTCTAGGGTTTTGATGGTTTCTCATCTCACATGTAGGTCTTTCATCCATTTTGAATTTATTTTTGTGTCAGGTGTAAGAAAGTGGTACAGTTTCATTCCCCTGCATGTTGCCATCCAGTTTTCTCAATACCATTTGTTGAAGAGACTGTCTTTTTTCCATTGGATATTCTTTACTGCTTTATCGAAGATGAGTTGGCCATAGAGTTGTGGGTCCATTTCTGGGTTTTCTATTCTGTTGCATTGATCTATATGTCTGTTTTTGTGCTAGTCATATTGTCTTGATGACTAGGGGTTTGTAATATAACTTGAAATCTGGAATTGTGATTGCCTCCAGTTTTTTCTTTTTCAGGATTGCTTTGGCTATTTTCAGTCTTTTGTGGTTCCATACAAATTTTAGGATTCTCTATTCTAGCTCTGAGAAGAATCCTGGTGATATATTTTCCTAGGGATTGCATTAAATGTGTAGATGGCTTGGGTAGTATACACACTTTAATATTGTTTGTTCTTCCAATCCATAAGCATGCAATGATTTTCCATTTCTTTGTGTCTTTTTAAATATCCTTCATAAGTCTTCTATAGTTTTCAGAGTACAGATATTTTACTTCTTTATTAGGATTATTCCTAGGCATCTTATTGTTTTAGTGCAATTGTAAATGGGATTGATTCCTTGATTTCCTTTTCTGATGCTTCATCATTGGTGTATAGAAATGCAACATATTTTTGCACATTGATTTTATATGCTCAATATCGCTCATCATCAGAGAAATACAAATCAAAACTACAATGAGATATTACTTCACACCTGTCAGAATGGCTAAAACTAACAACACAAGAGACAACAGGTGTTGGCAAGGATGCAGAGAAAAGGGAGCCCACTTGCACTGTTGGTGGCAATGCAAACTGGTGCAACCACTCTGGAGAATAGTATGGATGCTCCTCCAAAATTGAAAAATACAACTACCCTACAACCCAGCAATTGCACTATTACCCAAAGGACACAAAAATACAAATTTGAAGGGGTACATGCACCCCAATGTTTATAGCAGCAGTATTACCAATAGTCAAATGATGGAGAGAGCCCCAATGTCCATCAACTGATGAATGAATAAAGATGTGGAATATTGCTCATACACAATGGAATATTACTCAGCCATCCAAAAGAATGAAATCTTGCCATTTGCAACAATGTCGATAGAGCTAGAGTGTATTATGCTAAGTGAAATAAGTCAATGAGAGAAAGACAAATATTGTATGATTTCACTCATATGTGGAATTTAGAAAACAAAACAGGGGTGCCTGGGTGGCTTAGTCAGTTGGTCATCCGACTTCAGCTCAGGTCATGATCTCACACTTTATGAGTTTGAGCCCTGCATCAGGCTCCGTCCTGACAGTGCAGAGCCTGGAGCCTGCTTTGGATTCCATGTCTTCCTCTCTCTCTCTGCCCCTCCCCCACTCACTCACGCTCTGTCTCTCTCTGTCTAAAAAGTAAATAAAGATTAAAAAAATTTTTTAAACAAAACAGATGAACACATAAGAAGGGAGGGAAGAGAAGGGGGAGAAACAAACCATAAGAGACTGTTAATGATAGAGAACAGACTGAAGGTTGATGGAGGGAGGTGGGTGGGAGATGGATAGACAGGTGATGGGCACTAGCAGGGCACTTGTGATAAGCACTGGATGTTGTATGCAAGTGATGAATCACTGAGTTCTACTCCTGAAACCAATATCGCACTGCATATTAATAACTAAAAATTAAATTAAAAAAAATAAAAGATTCCAGAGAAAATTCAGTCCCTTAAGCTACTGTTGGCCAGTTTAGTGATGAAGAAATATGGTAGAAGGCCTGAGGACAATAACAGCTATCTCCACAGGAATGTTGTAGAGTTTTAGTCTATGAAAATACACACATCCGTAGATGTTGGATGCATGCTGGGTATTTGTTTTTCCCCAATTTTTTACACCCCTCTTGCATGGCATCTAGTGACCATGATCTCTTGTTCTTGACCCCATGTGATGAACTCCTTCCCATTACTCTGTCTAAGGATGTGTTGTCTCTCTATGGACCAGTGGGGAGCATCACATGGATGTGTCTGGGCAATAACTCACAAGGTCTTCTTGAATGTTCATGCAAGGGAAGATTTTCCCCTCCTCCAACATAAGGATAAAGAAAATTAAGCAGGGTAATAATATCCGACCCCAGAATTGACCCTTTTCATATCAAGCTATTCATCTAGTGGTTTATAGTATTGTCTTTTAGAGTATGACAAATGCACAAAAAAATTAAACTATTAGTCTCTAAGAAGATGATCTATTGTTTACAATTCCTCACTGCCTTGGAAGGGATAGACCTTAAGGGAGGATTTCTGTATAATATAGGGTTCAGGGATGCCTGAGTGGCTCAGTTGGTTAGGCGTCCAACTTCAGTTCAGGTCATGGTCTCACTGCTTGTGAGTTCGAGCTCCGTGTCAGGCTCTGTGCTGACAGCTCAGAGTTTGGAGCCTGCTTCAGATTCTGTCTCCATCACTCTGCCCCTCCCTGGTCATTCTCTCTCTCTCTCTCTCTCAAATATGAAAAATAAAACTTAAAAAATTTTTAAAAAAACAGGGTTCAGAGGGTGAAGCAGAGAGAGGAAGGGAGAGACACCGGAAGAGAGAGAGAGAGAAAGATAAATAGTGGGATATGAGTCCTGAAAATGATCTGAACAAGAAGTTGGATAAAAGTGCATATGGGGCAAAATCTGGAAAAGGCATGAAAATGAGAAGGAAGTTGGTAACAGCACAATTTACACATGAGGAAGGGAAAGGGAAGGGAGAGTGAGAGAGAAGGAGGGGGGAGAGGAATAGGGAGGAAAAGAGAGAGAGAAAGGGGGGGGGGATCAGTGCTTGGATAAGAACATAAAGCAAGTTGAAAGGGTGTTGCTTTGCACTCTCAACAATAGCTAAATTATGGAAAGAGCCTAAATGTCCATCAACTGATGAATGGATAAAGGATTGTAGTTTATATACACAATGGAATACTACGTGGCAATGAGAAAGAATGAAATATGGCATTTTGTAGCAACATAGATGGAACTGGAGAGTGTTATGCTAAGTGAAATAAGTCATACAGAGAAGGACAGATTCCATATGTTTTCACTCCTATGTGGATCCTGAGAAATTTAACAGAAGACCATGGGGGAGGGGAAGGGAAAAAAAAAGCTAGAGAGGGAGGGAGCCAGATCATAAGAGACTCTAAAAAACTGAGAATAAACTGAGGGTTGATGGGAAGGTGGGAGGGAGGGGAGGGTTGGTGAGGGGCATTGAGGAGGGCACTTGTTGGGATGAGCACTGGGTGTTGTATGGAAACCAATTTGACAATAAATTTCATAAAAAAAAGAACATAATCGCAGATATGTCTTTATATAACAGGTTAGTTTGCATATGTACATTTCTGTGCTGTTAGCTGAAAAGCCCCCAAATAAATGATAACCCACTAGCAAAAAAAAAAAAAAAAAAAAGGGTGTTTCTTTCTGACAGGTTATGGAAAGTCTTTTCCCTTTTTCCCCACATTACTTTCCATAAACATCAATTTCTCATTCCTGAGTTTGGAAGAATCTATTTGGGGGATTTGTTGTAGGCACAGTGCTATCTCAATATGCACAAGGAGAGGTCAAGGGTATGGGTACCCCTTTATGCAGATGAGAACCGTTGGTGGAGGTCACACAGCATGTGAAGGAAAGGGTCACATGGAGATTGAGGTCTGTCTGACTCCCATGCTGGGGATTGGGAAACCATAGGTCTGAGGACCCAGGAAGGGGGCTTTCTGTGGATCTAAACTACTACTCAAAGGTGAGGCCAGATGTTTGAGTTGGAGGCAGAAGATGTGATGTAATGTTAAACCCACAGCTCCCAGTCACCTCGTGAGCATACAAGACTCTCCTCGGTGGTCAATAAACAAGGACAACACAGGAGACCAAATATTTGCTTGGTTATATCACAGAGAGGCTTATGTTGATGTGGACCCTCAGGCTCGGATCACCAGGACGACAGGGATAGGGTCGAACTTGACCATGAGGCGAAGTGGGGCAATCCAGTGTGTCCAGGAGACATTGAACACTTCTATTGACAAGGAGAAATCGCTCCCTATGACCCAGCTCTAAATTACCCTTATTGTGGGAAGCCCTCCAGCTGCCTTGACCCCAGGGCAGAGCCCTGGATTCCCATTCTGGGCTGCTGCAGCTCCTTCCTCCCCTCTGACTCTGCCCTGACCCTAAGGGGTTGAAGGCATTTACTCCAGTCCCGTCTCCCCCAAGACTGGGAGCTCCTAGTCCTCAGCAGGGACTGGGACTCTCTGGGCAGACAGAGACAGCAGGGAGTCGTGTTGGAGAGTTGGAGGAAGGAGTAGAGGCTGCAGGTCCCAGAGGCCCTCTGATGATCCTTCTGACCTCTCCAGACCCTGAGGACAGCACTCCAGATTGGTGTTCCAGGGATGCTCTAGGGAGCAGCGTGCTGGGAAGCTGCGGCAGGGATAAAGCACACAGCATCAGTTCCAGGAGCCCAGAGGTCTGGCCCCACACCTGCCCCCGTGTGCTGCTGATAGAATAACACAGGAGAGCATCTTCTTCCCTGCCCTGTTGGCTACTTCCTGGAAGAGGGAGCCCAGCACGAGGGGTCCAGGAGGGACAGGGTAGGTGGCAATATTCAAACAGTTGTCGGGAGCAAGACCCAGACAGGAGATGGGAGCAGGGCCTGATAGACGGGTCATAAGACAGGCTCTTACCCTTGCCTGTGGTCTTCTCAGGTGCTGTTATGGGTCCTGGGTTCTTACCCAGCCCAGGGCCCTAGAAACTACTAGGCCAGTGGTCCTCAGCCCAGGGTAGTTGGGCCCCACAGGAGACATGTGGGCATATCTGGAGACATTTTTGATTGTTGTGACTCATGATTGGAGAGGATGCTACTGACATCTGATGGGTTGAGACCAGAGATCCTGTTAAACGTTATATAATGCACAGGACAGCCACCACCCCAGAGAATGATCTGACACCAAATCCCACACGTACTGAGATTCAGAAACCTTGCGTCAGGTGTGTATCTTGCCTTGGCCGTTGTATCCTGGGTTGGCTGAAGGTGGCCTTTCCTAACCTGGAGGTGATCCTTGAGGGGAGGCAGAGAGGTTGAGCTGGATTCACTCCTGGATGCAGGTGTGTGACATAAGCTCAGCACCTGTGGGTGAGCCAACCTCTGTGAGACCAAAGTAGACGAACTCTCTCCTGCACCTGTCGGAGGAGATGGGGGAGCCCAGCCCGGCGAACTGCAGCCACTCCACCAAGTGGCAGGTGGGAAGGCAGACTGTAGGGTGAGGCACGGCCAGGCGAGGAGGCAGAGGTTGGACCAGCCACTTGTCAAACTGTGTTGTCAATTTACCAGAGGTCCTAAAGACCCCACTGAGGTCAGAAACTATGAGTTTGGAATGGGACCAACTGGTGCATCTGGCACAGACTGATGACAGAAAGCAGTTTGGAGAACGGAGAAGATATCAGCGTCAGGGATAACCACCCATATTAGATAAACATGGAGCCCTTTCAGTGAATCTTCATGGTTCTTCTAAAGATAGTTCTCTGCTTACTCCCATATTTCAGTTGGGGAGAGGAGGCTCCGAACTGGAAAGTTCTTTCTCAGATACACACAGCAAAAACTGGGGCTTGAGCCCTGGCTCTGATGTCTGCACACCTTGGGTATATTTCAGATAATTGTCTCTGGAAGTCAGAGTGGAGTGGGAACAGAGGAGTAGCCCGGAGCAGTGAGGGGTATAGGTGGAGGATACATTAGGGTTCACTGTCGGTGTTGCACGTTCTGATGTATAATGGCATGTATCCACCATTACAGCATCCTACAGAATAGTGTCAGCTGCTCTATTTTTAATATGCCAAAATGTTATTATGCTGGAGCATTCATCTGCTTTTTGCTTCATTCATTCAACACATTTTACGGCTTCATTTATGCTGCTGTGTGAGCATCGAACTCCTGGCTGGGGCTGCAGGGTCCTGCCCCCAGCCCACGGGTCCTGCCCCCTTCCAAAGAATGGACAAGCAGGCTTTCCAGTTCCCCACTAAAAGCAATGCTACAGAAACACCCTCTGACATGCTCCCCTGTAAATGCCTTTGAGCAATCGCGATAGATGTTCAGGAGCACATGTGCTGGGGCACAGAGCACGTGAACTCCTCATTTCCACTATTCTGCGCTCTCACAGGCCGTGCACGAGGGTTGCATTCTCCCCAAAACTGATCAACACCGGGGAGTTTCTAACTTGGGGCATTGAATAGATATACACTGAATTTCCGTTGCATTTCCCTTCCTTTGTCTCTCTGTCCCTCTCTCTCTCTTTTTTCTTATTAGCATGTTTTTATTGGCTCTTACTACACCCTCTGTGAGCTATCTCCTCATACCTTTGCTAAATTCTGTTTTATGCCTCGCTTCTGTATCAAGCTTTCTGCTTTTTGTACACATAATCGGTCTCTTGTTAATTCTAGATTATATTCCCCAGTCCTTTTTTGTACAATGAAAATGATTTTTCTCACCTTTCCATCTCCCGTTAACTGGATCCAGTATATCTTGTTGAACAGAAACACATCGTGCTGATGTTTTCATGTCTTTCAAAACCACCTCATGTTTGTATTTCTGAAGTTTGTTTAAGAAGTCCTTCTCCACTCCTACATCAACAGAAGTATTTTCTGACACCTTCTCCTACTACCTTCAGGGCATTGTGTTTCATATTTAAGTCTTGAATCCACCTGGATTCCACCCGTGTGTATGACCTTAGGCAGAAATTCAGATTTGCTTTGCTTCATAAAATGGCCAGTGTTCCCACCACGGACTCCTAAACGATCCATGTTTTCTCTTGGATTTGTGCTCCCACCTGTATCAAGTTTTGAATCACACTGGGGTACTTTCTGAGGTATGTAGCCAACTTGATCGATGTCTGTGGCTGCTCCAGGGTCACACTTGAAAATGACAACGATGTGTATGATGTCTATCATGGGTCTCCACACCTGCCAGGGCATTTCTCTCCTAGTTAACCCATTTTTTTAGAAGACTGGTATGGTTTTGCACTGACTTCATTTTCCAGAAGGAACTTAAGGAAACTTTTATCAAATGTACATTTGATTCACTGTAGCCGAACATGCAGGTATACTGATGATGTAATCATTACCATATTCGCTCATCCACCCAAGAGAGTGGATTGTCCTTCGTGTATTCAGATAGCCATAGACATTTTTACTAATGGTTAACATTTCTGAATCTGGAGGTATTGCTTGTGTTTGATTAGTTCCTAGATATCGTGCAACAGAAGTTTTCAAAGTGTGATATGAGGACCCTGGGGTCCCGGAGACCCTTTCTGGGGGACCATCAGGTGCTTACTTTTCCAATGAAGGTGAGGATGTATTTTCTTCATATGCTCAACTAAAACAACATGTTGCCACAGGCTGAATGAAGAAACAGAATGAGCATCAATTGGTCTCCAATCCAAATTTGTTAAAATGTTTTTTAAAGCCACTCTTCTCACTAAATGTTAATTTTGTAAATGTACTTACTTTCCTAAAAATATGTTACTTATATTGACAGTTTGACTTATATTGCAGTTTGAACAGGTTGACCTTTCTTTCTTTCTTGCCTCTCTCCCACCTTCCCTCCCTACCGCCCTTCCTTCTTCCTTCCCTCTTTCCTTCCTTCCTTCCTTCCTTCTTTTTTTTAGGGAGAAGAGAGAGAACATGTGCAAGTGGGGGTGGGTAGAGAGAGAGAGAGAGAGGATATCGTAAGCAGACTCAATGCTCAGTATTGATGCCAACATGGGGCTTGATCTCACGACTGTGAGATCATGACCTGGGCAGAAATCAAGGGTCAGACCATTAACTGACTGAACCTTCAGGTGTCCCATGAATGTATCCATACTACGTATTTTCAGACAATCTCAGTGTTAATTTCTAATATGGTGAAAACGGAGAGTTGTACTGCACCCAAACAGGAACCCATCAGAGTCTCACGTTTTCTTGAGTGTTAAGAAATCACCAGACCACAATGTTGGCGAGCCATGTCTTTATAGTTTGTGTCACCATTGGGAATGTTATCTTAGTTTTGCTTAAAGCTTATGCTTTGAATGATTACTGCTGGAGTAATTCTGTGAGAAATACCGAGTGTTGCGAGCCGATCTTGTCTTCTGCAGACTGTGCTCTCTATTGCTGTGGTACCTTATGTCTTCATTCTTTACTTTTTCTGGGTGAAGGAGCATGTCTCTTTCCTTCCCATCCGTACATACCTTCTTTCTTGTTCTTATTTATAGTACCGCTCATGACTTTCAGTTCCATGCTAAAGAACAGCAGAACCAGTGAGTATCCGGGTCACTTTCCCAATCCTAACATACTGCGTCTGTAGTCTCCCCCGGGTACATTGTTGTATAGACTCACGATTGTCATGCTGGTCACCTTCATTCCCCTTCTGATCTCACCAGATGTAGCACCCATGGCTGGTCAGAACTATAGCATGGTGACTGAGTTCATCCTCGTGGGATTCTCTAACTTCCCAAGGCATCTTCTGCCCACTTTCTTCCTGCTGTACCTGCTCATGTACCTGTTCACGCTGTTGGGGAACCTGCTCATCATGGCCACAGTCTGGAGCGAGCGCAGCCTGCACACGCCCATGTACCTCTTCCTGTGCGCCCTGTCCACCTCCGAGATTCTGTTCACCGTTGCCGTCACCCCTCGCATGCTGGTTGACATGCTCTTCACCCACCGCACCATCACCTGGGCGGCCTGTGCCACCCAGATGTTTTTCTCCTTCACATTTGGCTTCACACACTCCTTCCTGCTCATGATCATGGGCTACGACCGCTACGTGGCCATCTGCCACCCCCTGCACTACAATGTGCTCATGAGCCCCCGTGGCTGTGCCCGCCTTGTGTCCTTGTCCTCGGCTGGTGGCTCAGTCATGGGGATGATGTTGACACTGATAGTTTTTCACCTCACCTTCTGTGGGTCTAATGTGATCCACCATTTTGTCTGCCACGTGCTTTCCCTTCTAAAGTTGGCCTGTGGGAAGGAGACATCCTCCGTCACCTTGGGTGTGATCCTGGTGTGTGTCTCAGCTCTGATGGGCTGTTTATTCCTCATCGTCCTCTCCTATGTCTTCATCGTGGCCGCCATATTGCGGATCCCCTCTGCTGAGGGCAGGCACAAGACCTTCTCCACATGTGTGTCCCACCTCACGGTGGTCATTGTGCACTACGGCTTTGCCTCCATTATCTACCTCAAGCCCAAGGGCCCCCATTCTATGGACAGTAACACCCTGATGGCCACCACCTATACAGTCTTCACCCCCTTTCTCAGCCCGATCATTTTCAGCCTCAGGAATAAGGAGCTCAAGAATGCCTTAAAGAAAAACTTCCAGAGAAAATTCAGTCCCTTAAGCTCCTGAAGGCCAGTTGGTGGTGAGGAAATATGATAGCATAGCTGGGGATAATGAGGTCTGTCTCCATAGAGCTTTTGTAAGGATTCATGTATGTGAAAAGACACACATTGATAGATTATGGATACATGCTGGGTATTTGTTTTTCTCCAATTTGTTTGACCCTGTCTTCCATAGTCTGTAGTAATCATCACCTCTTGCTCTTGACCCCATGTGATGAACTCCTTCCTATATTCTGTCTATGTTGTGTTCTCTACCCTTGGGCTATTGGGGAGCATCACATGGATGTCTGGGCACTGATGCCCATGGTTCTTATTGAATGCACATGCAAGAAAGGAATTTCTCCTTCACCAACATAAGGATAAACAAAAATAGGAAAAACCAGTGCTGCCAGAATTGGGGCTTTTCTAAGCAGGAACTGTGTCCAGTATTGTATATATTATCTTTTAATTATAACAAATGCACAAAATAAGATTAACTATTTGTCTCTAAGGGAATGGTTGAACGTTAATGGTTCTTCACTGTCTTTGGAAGGAATAGATCCTAAGGAGGTTACTATGTTGATCTGAGTAGAGTGAAGAATATCAGAATCTGAAGTGAAGTGAGAGAGGGAGGGAGGGGTAGAGAGTGGGTGGAGGAAATGGTTCAGTGTTTGGGTAATAACGTAAAGTGTGTTTACAGGAAGTTGCTTTCTGACAGTTTATGGAAAGTCTTCTTCCTTTTTCCCCATATTACTTTCCATAAACATCAAGTTCTCATTGCTGTGGTTACTTGAATCTATCCGGGGTATTTGTTGGAAGGCATAGTGCTATCTGAAGATAGAACAAAGAGAGGTCAAGGGTGTAGGTACCCCTTTATGCAGAAAAGAATTGTTGGTAGAAGTCACACAACACGTGAAGGAAGGGGTCACATGCAACTTTAGGTCTGTCTGACTCCCGTGCTGGGGTTGGGAAACCATATGTCTGAGCATCTGGGGGAGGGGGGGTTTTCCATTGGTGTAAATTCTTACTTAAACTGTGGTCAGATATTTGAGTTGCAGTCAGAAGATGTTTTACAATAATAAACCTAAGGATGTCTGTCACATATGAGGGCCTGTTGTTTGCCAAATGCTGTGGGAAGGGTTTCCTATGCATTCACTCTTCTAAGCCTCAAAATAAATTACCCTTTCTCCACATTTAGATATGACCCACATATATCACTAATAACATTTTTGAAATGCAGAAAATGCAAATGTGATAGATAATCTGTCCCAGGCCACAGCGCCATGAAGGCAGGGAGCAGGAATCGAATACAATGTACATGTGTGTGCAATTGGTGAACAGGAGCCCCCCTCTCTCAGGTGTCTACAGAGAGAAGTGAGGTCATGACTAAGAGGAGAAGGCTGTCATTAGAAAGAAGAGAACCCTTTCAGGGAAGGAGGGCAGGTGCAGCCCTAGGCACACACCCCTTTCACACAGCCAGAGGGAAACACGGACTCCAGAGGAGTTCATGAGACACTTGTCTCATGAACACTGACGACGAGAGCTTGGCAAAACCGGCTATGGCAGTTTTGGGGTTCCATTCATTATTTTGCTCATTATCGGTGTTACTGACGGATGCCCCCGCCATTCCTAAGATGTGCTTCTCCAGAGCCTGTGGCTGCGTTCCCTTACCCAGCAAGAGGGAGTGTGCAGATGAGATGCAGTTAAGATCTGAGACAGGGGGATTACCCTCATCACCCAGATGGGCTGCTATACTTGCAAGTGTCCTTAGACAAGGGGGCAGGAGGGGCCAGAGACAGGGAGCAGCAGGGGATGTGACACCGGAAGGAGGAATCGGAGTAGCTGAGGCAGGAACCATGAGCCAGGGGATGCATGGTGCCCTCGAAGCTGGGAAAGCAGGAGACACATCCCTCCCCGGATCCCCTGAAGGATGCAGCCCTGCTCACACCTGGACTCACACCTGGTGACCCTGATTCGATTCTGGCCTCCAGAATAGAAGAGGATAGATGTGTGTGGTGTCAGAGCATGAGATTTATATGCTTTGTTACAGCAGCCCCAGAAACTGACTCGTGAAATGGCATCTTGACATTAAAAGTTATTGGGTTTCACTTTACAATTAGTTTCAAGCCAGATTCTTAGACCATTCTTCTTTGTGGAGAAGACCTGGGGCGTTGAGATGGCTCTCGAGAAGTGCTGAGTGTCCTTGGAATTCGGTCAACAAAGGTGAAGGAGTCCCGGTAGCCCAGCTGCAGGGTTTGCTCATTGGGGTGTGTTTTGAGGACTCACCTGACCGTGTAGCTGCAGGGGCCCCAGCACAGGGCCTGGGGTGCCGTGTGCCCTCAACCAACACTATCGGAGCAGGCGCTGGAACAGCAGGAACGGTCTCCGTGCTCGACGTGGACCAGGTGACTCAGGAGGGATGCTCACCCTCCTGTGTGATGGGGCCCCTGCGTTATAATTTTAATTACTGGTGTTTTAAGACTTAATTCTGTCACATTATTTAATACTTGAGCTATATATATATATATATATATATACACACATAGCTCAAGTGTATATACTATGTATTCTATATACATTCATGTACGTACATGTATATATATACAAAAGTTAATATATACTTATATATGTTTATTTATCCTGTACAAATACACACAAACACACATATGCTCCTATCATTACACCAACACAAAATGAAAGAAAAAGAGAAAAACATCAAACGCTGTCAGGTCATAAAGGAAATACAGGTACATTCCCAAGTATCAAAACCCAAAGCCCCAAATATCTGATCATTTGGCAATACTACTGGACTTTAATAAGAAAAGGACCCCTCAAAATTCCCATGTATTTAGAATGTAAATATTGGGTGAACCATTTGACAATGCTAAAGTAACATATTAGTCATTAATCATCTGGCTAAAAGGGAAATTAAGAGATACTTAGAAGTGAATGATAATGCAAACTTGAAATAACAACTACATGAAATGGATGGTGTCCTGGAATAGAAATAGGATATTAGTGGAGAGTCGAAAGAATTCTAGCAAGAGCTGTTGTTTGCTATACAGTGTTATATACCAGTGTTCGTGCCCTAGGTCTCAACATTGTCCTGGTTCTGGAAGATCCTGGCATTCAAAGGGGTTGGTGGGGGGAGGATGAGAGTTTTCTGTATGCTTTTTGCAGCTTTCTCATAAGTTTAAAATTAGTTAATAATAAAACATTACAAAAGAAGGTATCATTCAAAGTTGCACAAAACCTGACAACAGTCTAGGAATTACTTGAAACAAGTACACACAGGAGCTTCATGGAGAACTATGAGACCTCTAACAGACAGGAAACATGACAGATGACCTAACAAAACGGATGAAAGCAAAAGACAATATCCGAAAGATGTTCATTCTTCCCCAAATTTAATCTATACATTCAATGTAATCCTCTCAAAAACATCCAGTTGGACTCTTGAGAAAGAGGATAAACGTATTGCAAAATGTTTGTCAAAAATAAGGACCCATGAATAACTGAGTCCATCTGGAAATGAAGAATGACAGGAGGTGGGGGGAGACTGCACTCTGTAGACACGCGACAGCATCTTGGAAACAAAGCAGTGTGGGATCAGTGCAAGGACAGACAGTGACCAGTGGTTCTGGAATCAGAGCTCGGAGACAGAGCCATTCATGTATGGTTAAGGTCACACCACAAATCATTTGGAAAAAAGGCGAATTGTTTAGGGGATGCTGTTGAGGAAAGTATCTCTCTCTACAAACAAAAACCACAACTAGACTCCCGATACCCCACCGAAAAGAGAATCAAGATAGACTGAAAACGTAATTGTGAAAGATAAAAACATAGCTAATGACAGCAAGTGTAATAGGATCTTTGTGCTCCAAGAACAGGAAACACATTCCCTAAAAAGAAAAAAGAGCACAAACCTTCAGTAAAAAAGATCAATTCTTTTACATCGAAATTCTGAATCCTTTTAACAAAGAGCATCGTGGATAAAGGTTACAGATGACAGAGAACAGAGAGCTACTTGCTGTATAAATTCCTGAGCTCTGCCGTTTAACAACACGATAGTGCACAATTAAACACTTGTTAAGAACATAGACGCCAATATTGTATTCTCATCATCAAACTCGCGAAGAGACGAGATCTTATTTATCCCCAACACTAAAACAGACATGATGATCACATGACCCGATAGACATGCTAGCTATTAGCGCAATGGCGATCGCATTATAATGATTAAACGTACCAACTCAACACACTGTACACCTTAAATTCACACAAGTTTATTTGTCAACTATATTTCAATAAAAAAGAACTTGTTAAGAGGGTAGATGTCCTTTAAAGTTACTAACTCACACACACACACACACACAGAAGGGGGGACATAAGGAATCTTCGGAGGCGGTAGATAACATTTATTACCTTGGTTGTGCGGCTGGTATCACAATTGTAGGCGTATGTCCAAAGTCATCAAAATGTACCCATTAAATATACGCAGCTCTTTGTATATCATGTATACCTCGATCAAGCTGAAAAAAATCCACTGACAAGAGAGTAATATCTAGAATCTACAGTGAGAAAAAAGAGAAATGAGGAAACCAATGAGAAAAAGGACAGGCATCATGATAGAAAGTGGGCAAGAGGGGGGCACAGGTGATCTGCAGCTGAGGAAACGCACTAGGCCAGCAGCAAACAAGGACATGAGTGGCTCATTAGCAAGGAGAGGAATTCGGTTTACAACAGCAACACTCAGGACGCCTGAGTGGCTCAGTAGGGTAAGCGTCTTTGTCTTGGTTTCAGCTCAGGTCGTGATCTCATGGTCCGTGAGTTCGAGCCCCGCATTGGGCTCTGCTCTGATGGTGTGGAGGCCGTTTGGGATTCTCTGCCCCTCCCCTGGTCATGCTCGCTCTGTCTGTCTGTCTGTCTGTCTCTCAATAAATGAATAAGCATTAAAAAAATAATAAAACAGCATCAATCTGTGAACACAGTGGGTACAGGCTCCCCATCTGCTTGCTGGAGCGGCAAGACTTAGAAATCTGGATCCGCCCTGTGTTGGCCCAGATGTGAGATGAGTAGACTGAAGACATCCTCACTTGGTGGTTCACGGCCAGATTAAGGGGACACTTACCCAAGGTCCCACAAACACTTCTAGATCTCCATCTGAAACACAGCTCAGCGAGGGGACGTGGTCAAGCCATTCATGGCAGCCTTGTCTGTGATGGCAGACAGTCAGGGGCAGTCAGAGACACCCCCACCCTCACCTGGGGGCAGGGCCAAGTAACATGTGTTGGGCGTGAGCCACGAAGCTCTACACGGCATATAGAAAAAACAAACCTGACAGCCACAGAGCACAGGGGATGGCTCTGAAGCCGCAGCTCTGGTGAAAAATTGGAAAAGAGGTACACACAGGTATGCGTATTTATATCTGCATCACTGACACATGCATCTCGATGATACATACTAATATATCCGTGATACACAATCTGTCATTTACATATATCACTGAGATTTGATGACAAGGCTTCAAATACTTACCTTGGGGCAGGGCTCACCCCCATATCACAGCACTGCCTCTGCCCCCTCACCCAGCCCCCAGAAGGTTGTCACCAAGTGTTATCTCAGAGCCAAGTCAGCCAATGCTTGGAGGACCCAGGACCCCACCTGGAAAGTGGATGATTGGGCTGGGTGTCAGGATGGGGTCTCTCTCTCATGCAGGAAAGAAGCATTTGGGGGCAGCAGGGGCCTGGGCGGCCCAGCAATCCCGGGGCACCAGACTCAGCTCCTCCTGGACCTCATCCCTCAGCCACCATCTCTGGCCCCCACTGCCGGCCTCTGTGTGCCATGGTCTAGCCCTGGCTCTGGCCTCACGCCCCGTCTGCTGGTGCACTGTGCCCGCTGACCTCCCCTCTCGACTCCACCCTCCTCTGGCTGCCAGACTCCAGCTCCTGACACAGACACACCTTGTGGAGTCATGTCAACCTGGGGTCCAGGGCAATCTCTGCTCTGCAGGCGAGTGCCCCCTACCCACCTCCTATCCCCACCCCCTTGCGGAGCCCACCCCTTCCTCTCTCTCACAATGTGTGCCTTGGATGCCCTGGTTGCTGCTGCACTGGGGCCAGAAGTGAGCGGGGCAAGAGTGTTACCTCTGAGGGCGCCCTCCCCTGAGGCAGATCCCGGGGACCTGGCCCCAGAGCACTGGAAGCTGGATGCGAACTCCTCCATGTCCAAAGAAGGTGGCTGAGGCCCTGAGAATGCCCTTCCTTTCTCTCTCTCCTTCCTCCCTCCCTCCCTCCCTCCCACTCCCTCTCTTCTTCCCCTCTAGTCATTCCTCCCTTCTCTCATCCACTCTACTTCCTTCATCCATTCATCACATCCACTCTGATCTCTAGCTAAGGGACCCACTCTGAATCTCGGGACCTGAAAATAACACTGATGTAACCTGGCACTAAAAAAGCCCTCAGTGTGGGGACAGGAAGAGCTGGATGCAGACATATCACATTTTATAAAATGGAACAACACAATTATGACATACTATAATATGTAATATACTGTGGTTGCACCAGAACAATATTTATTCAGTAAGTTGAGTGTTGTAGTCAAATAACAAATATTTAATAAACTTCTACTATGTGCCAAATGGGCTTTTCCTTTTGATACTGATTTCAAAGCTTTTTGTTCGGTTTTAAAAATCAGTGCCTCAAAGGAAAGGCATTATAATTTGTGAACTAAATTATACATCTTGCATTTAATTCGCTTAGTAGCTGAAAGACTACTGTTTCAGGACCAAGGGAAAACGTCATATATGTGATGAGATGGTACATTAAAAAAATAGCAAGAAGTTATTCAAAACATGAATTTAAAACATACGCTAACATTATTACATGTTATATGTGTTATATATGTTATATACACCTATGTACATATACACATCTGTATGTATACACATCCATCCTAGTGGTTCTGTTTCTCTGGGGAATCCTGAATAATACAAAAAAAAAAAAACCTTAAAAAAGAAAAACAGGTCTGGTAAAAGTGTCACCTTTCTGTCTGAAGAGATGAGTTTGAGATCTACCAATCAATTCCTGGTGGTTTCCCCTTTGTGTAAGTACTTAATCTGCCATTTCATTCCCTGCAACTCAGCTGATTTTGTAATGAAACCCCAAAACATTTAATGTCAGGATGCCATTTCAGGAGTCAGTTTCTGGGGCTGCTGTAACAAAGCATATAAATCTTCTGCCCTGAAACTACAACACCCTCCTCCTCATCTGAACACCCTCTCTTGATGGGTCAGGGAACACAGCCGCAGACTCTGGAGAAGCACACCTTAGGAATGGTGGGGGCATCCGTCAGTAACACCGATAATGAGCAAAATAATGAATGGAACCCCAAAACTGCTGTAGCCAGTTTTGCCAAGCTCTCGTGGTCAGTGTTCATGAGACAAAGTGTCTCATGAACTCCTCTGGAGTCCGTGTTTCCCTCTGGCTGTGTGAAAGGGGTGTGTGCCTAGGGCTGCACCTGCCCTCTTTCCCTGAAAGGGGTCTCTTTCTTCTAATGACAGCCTTCGCCTCCCGGTCACGACCTCACTTCTCTTTGTAGACACCTGAGAGAGCCGGGTTCCTGTTCACCAATTGCACACACATGCACATTGTAATCGATTCCTGCTTCCCGCCTTCACGGTGCTGTGGCCCAAGACAAATTATCTATCACATTTGCATTTTATGCATTTCAAAAATGTGAATAGTAATAGATGTGGGTCATATCTAAATGCAGAGAAAGAATAATTTATTTTGAGACTTAGAAGAGTAAACGCATAGGAAACCCTTCCCACAGCATTTGGCAGACAGCAGGCATTCATATGTGACAGCCATCATAGGTTTATTATTATAAAACACCTTCTGCCTGCCACTCCAATATCTGGCCACAGCTTTGAGTAAGAATTTATACCAATGGAAGACCCCCTCCTGGGTGCTCAGACACATGGTTTCCCAAACCCTTGGCATAAAGGGGGTGCTCACATCCTTGACCTCTCTTTGTCCCATCCTGAGATAGCACTGTGCCCTCTAGCACATCCTACAGATAGATTCAAGTAAACAGAGGAATAAGAAATCTATGTTTTATTGCAAGTAATATGGGAAAAAAGGGGAAAAGATTTCCTTAAGATGTCAGAGAGCAACACCTTTTTAACAATCTGTATGTTCTTCCTCAAGCACTGAATCTTCTCCGCTTTCTCTCTCTGTCACTCTGGCTCTCAAACTCTCTTTCTCCACTTTGCATTCTGACATTCTTCACTCAACTCATCTCAACATTAGGAATCATTTAGGGTCTATCACCTCCAAAGAAGATGGGAACTATAAACATGGAACCATCTCCTTAGAATAAAATAGTGAATGCTCTTTTGTGCATTTGCTATAATTAAAAGATAGTACTTACACAACACTGGACACAGTGCCTGATAACTAAAACCCCAGTGCTGGTGGCATTTATTATTATGCTTACTTTTGTTTATTCCTATGGTGAGGGAAGTTTGAGAAAGTCCTCCCTTGCTTGTCTATTCGAGAAGAACCCTGTGCATCAGGGCCAAGACACATCCGTGTGATGCTCTCCACTGGCCCATAGAGAGCTAACACATTCTTAGACAGAGGTAATGGGAAGGAGTTCATTGCATGGGATCAAGAAGAAGAGATATTGATTACTAGGGGTCTATGCACGAGGGAGGTAAAAAAAAATTGGGAAAAACTAATACCTATCCTGCTCCAAAACCCTATGCATCCAACAATACCTAACAAGTATTTCCATGTACTGAATTCCTACAACTGTCCCCTGGAGACAATCATTATTCCCAGCCCTTCAATCACATTCCTCACCACCCAACTGGCCATCAGGAGCTTAGAGGAATGAGTTTTCTCTGGATGCTTTTCTTTATAGTGTTCTTGAGCTCCTTATTCCTGAGGCTGAAAATGATTGGGCTGAGAAAGGGGGTGAAGACTGTATAGGTGGTGGCCATCAGGGTGTTACTGTCCATAGAATGGGGGCCCTTGGGCTTGAGGTAGATAATGGAGGCAAAGCCGTAGTGCACAATGACCACAGTGAGGTGGGACACACACGTGGAGAAAGTCTTGTGCCTGCCTTCAGCAGAGGGGATCCGCAATATGGCGGCCACGATGAAGACATAGGAGAGGACGATGAGGAATAAACAGCCCATCAGAGCTGAGACACACACCAGGATCACAGCCAAGGTGACAGAGGAATTCTCATTCCCACAGGCCAACTTTAGAAGGGAAAACACATGGCAGAAAAAATGGCGGATCATGTTAGATCCACAGAAGGTGAGGTGAAAAACTATCAGGGTCACCATCATCCCCATGACTGAGCCACCAGCCCAGGTCCAGGACACAAGGCGGGCACAGCCACGGTTGCTCATGAGCACATTGTAGCGCAGGGGGTGGCAGATGGCCACGTAGCGGTCGTAGCCCATGATCATGAGCAGGAAGGAGTGGGTGAAGCCGAATGTGAAGGAGAAAAACATCTGGGTGGCACAGGCCGCCCAGGTGATGGTGTGGTGGGTGGAGAGCATGTCAACCAGCATGCGAGGGGTGATGGCAACGGTGAACAGAATCTCGGAGGTGGACAAGGCGCACAGGAAGAGGTACATGGGCGTGTGCAGGCTGTGCTCACTCCAGACTGTGGTCATGATGAGCAGGTTCCCCAGCAGCGTGAACAGGTACATGAGCAGGTACAGCAGGAAGAAGGCGGGCAGGAGATGCTGTGGGAAGGTGGAGAAGCCCACGAGGATGAACTCAGTCATCATGCTATAGTTCTGACCAGCCATGGGTGGTGCATCTGGTGAGATCAGAAGAAAGGGAATGAAGGTGCGTAATTTATCCCGTGAATAACAAAGATGATTCAGTGTCTAAAAACCTATCATGTGATCAGTCACAGGAATAAACTAAAATAAATATCATATAATTATATGAATTCAAGCTGCAATCCTGGATTGCTAAAATTCCATTACTATTTATGGTTTAAAAATTAATACATAATTGTCATAAAGTATTGCACCATTTTAGATATACAGCATAATGGTGATAGATGTATATACCTTAAAAATCTTTTTAAAAGCTTCTTCTCAACATGAAGTCAACGGGGACTTTCTTAGCTTGCTGGGAATATACAGCACAAAACTAGCAAATAGTACACGAAGTGGGAGAAATAGGTGTATTATTTTAGCATCAGGAAGAAGCCAAGGTTACTCACTGCCTCTGCCGTTCATTAGATGGGAAGTGAAGCTGGCGGTGATGCTTGAGAAAAAGTAAAGAAGGAATATCAGGATTGGAAGGGAATAGACGTGATCATCTACCTAGAAAGGTAAAGGAATGAAGACAACTATTTAGAACAAAGACAGACACACACTGCAGAAGATGAGGTCAACTTCCCAAATTCAGTATTTCCTGTAGAATTATACCCGTAATAATCATGCAAATCCTCCAAAACCTAAACATAGAACTACCCTACATTCCAGCAACTGCACTACTAGGTATTTATCCAATGGATACAAAAATAAAGATTTGAAGGGGCACATGCAGCATTATCAACAAAGCTAAGCTACGGAGAGAGCCCAAATGTCCATCGATTGATGGATGGATAAAGAAGATGTGGTGTTGTGTGTATGTATACACGTACATATACACACACACTGGAATAACACTCAACGATCAAAAAGAATGAAACTTTGTCATTTGCAATGACATGGATGGAGCTAAAGTGTATTATGCTAAGTGAAATAAGTCAATCAGAGAAAGACAAATGTCATATGAATTTCACTTGTATGTGGAATTTCAGAAACAAAACAGATGAACATATGGGAAGGGGGGAAGAGAAGAAAGGGAAACAAACCACAAGAGATTTTTTTTTTTATGTTTACTTGTTTTTGAGAGAGAGAGACAGAGTGTGAGTGGAAGAGGGACAGAGAGAGAGAGGGAGACACAGAATCTGAAGCAGGCTCCGGGCTATCAGCATAGAGTCTGATGTGGGGCTCAAATTCATGAACTGTGAGATCATGACCTGAGCCAAAGTCAGATGCTTAACCAACTGAGCCACCCAGGCGCCCCAAGAGATTCTTTTTTTTTTTTAATTTTTGTAATGTTTATTTATTTTTGACAGAGAGTGAGAGAGAGACAGAGCATGAGCAGGGGAGGGGCAGAGAGAGAGGGAGACACAGAATCTGAAGCAGGCTCCAGGCTCTGAGCTGTCAGCACAGAGCCCGATGTGGGGGCTCAAATTCACTGACTGTGAGATCATGACCTGAGCCAAAGTCAGACACTCAACTGCCACCCAGGCACCCCGGTGCCCCAAGAGATTCTTAACCATAAAGAACAAACTGAGGGTTGACGGAGGGAGGCAAGTGGGAGATGGGCTAGATAGGTGATGAGGATTAAGGAGGGCACTTGCTGTGATGAGCACTGTGTGTTGTATGTAAGTGATGGATCTTTGAATTCTACTTCTGAAGCCAGATCAGATAATGATCTCATGGTTCATGGGTTCGAGCCCCAGGGCTGACAGCACAGAACCTGCTTGGGATTCTCTCTCCCTCTCTCTCTGCCGTTTCCCCACTCGTGCTCACTCTCTCTTAAAATAAAAAATAAAATAAAATAAAATAAAAGATAGAATTCATGGAAAAAGTAAGATAACATCACCAATAGTGACACAAACTATAAGGAGACAGCTCTCAAATGTTTTGGTCGCAGGATCTGTTTACGCTAAATAACTATTGAGTCCCCTAGAGGGCTTTTCTTTAACTGAGTTAGAACTCTCCATTCTTACAGTATTTGTAATTAAAACTAAGATTTTTTTTATTTTTTAATTTTTTTAATGTTTATTTATCAGAGAGAGAGAAACAGAGAGAGCAGGGAAGGGGCAGAGAGAGAGGGAGACACAGAATCCGAAACAGGGTCCAGGCTCTGAGCTGTCAACACAGAAACCAGCTCAGGGCTTGAACCCACAAACTGTGAGATCATGACCTGAGCCAAAGTCGGACGCCAACCAACTGAGTTACCAAGGCGCCCCAATCCTACGACTTTTGAAAAATATTGAGTTCCTTACACATTTAAAAGAACAATGATCAATCTTTGATTCAACCTAAAGGAACAATCGGTATCATGTTAATGTAACTAACTTTTTAGGAAAGTAACCACATTTAAAAAACTCACTTAGTGAGAATTGTGGCTTTCTTTTACACTTTAGCAAAATTTTCCAGTGCTGGCTGGATGGCATACAAGGTGATGCTGGTATCTGCTTTTTCATCCCGCCTGTGGCAACATGTTGTTCTAGTTGAAGCACATGACAAAAACACATCCTCGTGTTCACTAGAAGAGTGAGGACCTATTGGTCCCCCAGAAGGGGTCTCTGGGACCCCAGTGTCCTCAGATTACTCTTTGATATCCTTTGTTTTTTTTTTTAATTTTTTTAACGTTTATTTATTTTTGAGACTGAGAGAGACAGAGCATGAACAGGGGAGGAGCAGAGAGAGAGGGAGACACAGAATCTGAAACAGGCTCCAGGCTCTGAGCGGTCAGCACAGAGCCCGACGCGGGGCTCAAACTCACGGACCGGGAGATCGTGACCTGAGCAGAAGTCGGATGCTTAACCGACCAAGCCACCCAGGCGCCCCTGATATCCTTTGTTTTAAAATATCTAGGAATTGGGCGCCCGGGTGGCTCAGTCAGTTGGGCGTCCAACGTCAGCTCAGGTCATGATCTCACAGTTCGTGGGTTCCAGCACCGTGTCAGGCTCTGTGCTGACAGCTTAGGGCCTGGAGCCTGCTTCAGATTCTGAGTCTCCCTCTCTCTCTGTTTCTCCTCCACTCGCTCTCTGTCTCTCCCTCGAAAGTGAATAAACATTGAGAAACATTAAAAAAAAATATCTAGGAATTAACCAAACACACCTCCGAGGACAGAAGATGGTCTGGCTATGTGGAAAACTGGAAATCAATATGTACTCTCAGATGGGATGAACCAATATAGCAGTCATGTTGGTTCCTCCCCAAATTATACTCAGTGCAGCTGCATTTACAACTGAAGAAGTTAAATTTAATAACTATGCTAAACCCACTTCTGAGAAATAAAGCTAGTAAAAAACTGTACAGGTCTTCTTAAAATGGAGCACACAAGAGAGACAGAGAGATGTCTCTCCCAGAGTTGAGACTCACTACCAAATCAGAATCATTTTTAAAAATGCGACCCTGGGGGCGCCTGGGTGGCTCAGTCGGTTGAGCATCCGACTTCGGCTTAGGTCGTGGTCTCGCAGTTTGTGGGTTCAAGCCCTGCATTGGGCTCTGGGCTGACAAACAGCTCAGAGCCTGGAGCCTGCTTCAGATTCTGTGTCTCTCTCTCACCCTCCCCTGCTCATGCTCTGCCTCCCTCTGTCTCTCAGAACTAAATTAATGTTAAAAAAAATTTTTTAAATGCGACCCTGGAGCAAACATGGATGATAGATGATATGTGTGACACCTGTGTCGTGCTGATTGGATATCTCACAAAACATCCTGCACCATTCCAAACCCAAAATGGGATAAAGGTGGGAGCACAAATCAAATGGAAATAATGGATTGTTTACAGGTTTGTGGTGAGAAACTGGTCATTCTATGAAGCAGTATAAATCTTTTTAAATTTTTTGTTTTGATGTTTATTTCTTTTAGAGACGGAGAGACAGAGTACAAGTGGGGGAGGAGCAGAGAGAGCCAGAGACAGAATCCGAAGCAGGTTGCAGGCTCCCAGCCCTCAGCACAGAGCCCGACGTGGGCTCAAACTCACAAACCGTGAGATCATGACCTGAGGTGAAGTCGGACACCCAACCAACTGAGCCACCCAGGTGCCCCAGAAGCAGTATAAATCTGAATTCCTGTCTAAGATTCCACACAAAGGTGGAATCCAAATGGATTTCACATGTAGAATGAAGTATAAAGTCAGTAGGAGAAGGATTCAGGAGAATGACTTTGTGATCTATAAGTGAAGGAGGAGTTTGTAACCAAACATCAAAAGCACACATGTTGAGGTGATTTTAGAAAGACATGAAATGTGTCTATGGCATGCTTAATCGGTAAAGGAGCATTTGAATTTCAGAAGCATATCTTCTGTGAGTGCTGACGCCATTTCATTAAATTCATTTAACTGCTTAGAGAAAGAAACACATGAAAACTTCCAGGACATCCTGGAATATCCAGGATACATGAACAGGCAGATGGAAAATTGGGAAAGGAGCCTTTGCATTTTCCAAAATTGATGAGGGAATACTGTCTAGAGTAAATAAGAAACGAGTCACATTAAGAAGTACAGACTCCATACAGAAACGAGTCCAGGACATGAGCAGAGAACCTACAGAAGGGGTTACACAGGCAAGTGAACAGATGGTTTCAAGACAAGGAAAGGGAAGGGGAAAATGACCCTGAGATTTCCCTGTACACCTATTCATTTCCCCAGATTAGGAAGTGCCCAGTGCCCACAGCTATACGGGGAGGGAGCCATCCCGCGGCCTGCGGGTGAGACCGAGAATGGAGAAGTGCAACCTTCACGTGCACCTGAACCTCTATCTCCATGGCGCACACCTACCTGGACGGAGCATGTGGGATGAAGCCCCGCTTGTAGTGCGGGAATGCACAAGCCTGCTTGGGAACTGTAACTGGGAAGGGGGCAGGTCCCACGGGCCGGATGCAAACCCTGGAGCCCCAGCCAGGAGTTCCATGCACACACAGCAGCATAAAGCCGTAAAATGACACCGAGTGAATGAGGCAAAAGGCAGCTCAACTCTCCAGCATAATTGCATTTGGGCGCATTAAAAACAGAGCACCTGACACTATTCTGTGGGATGCTGGAACGCTGTATACACGCCACTGTCCACTGCTCCAAACCCACAGGCTGCAACACAGACAGTGAGCCCTAGTGTAAATGTGGGCGGAGTTACTATAACGTGTCCTGATTGGTTCACCAGTGGAACAAACACCCCACACTAATACCAGATTGTATGATGTTTAGCAGCATCCCTGGCCTCAACCCTCCAGATGCCGGTAGCATCCCTCCCTCCCCATGAGCTGTGACAACAAAAGGGCCTCCGGGCATGTGCAAATATTTCAGGGGGACAGGATCAGTCCCAATCAACAATAGTGACCTAGAAGCTGCCAAGGTCACTAGGCTGAGTGAGGAACCCAGGACCCAGCAGGGGCAACCCGAGAAAAGTCCCACCAGCTCCCAAGGCTAAGAGCCTGTCTTACCACCTTTCTCCCCAGTCCTGTTCCACCCCCAACCGGGGCTTGCTCCCCACAACTGCCTAAATATTGCCACGTACCCTGTCCCTCCTGGTCCCCCTCGTGCTGGGCTGCCTCTTCCAGGAAGCAGCCAGCAGGGGAGGACAGAAGACGCTCTCTTGGGTTATTCTGTCAGCAGCACACAGGGGCAGGTGTGGGGCCAGACCTCTGGGCTCCTGGAACTGATGCTGTGTGCTTTATCCCTGCTGCAACTTCCCATCCTGCTGCTCCCCAGGGCCTCCCTGGGACACCAATCTGGAAGGCTGTCCTCAGGGTCTGGAGAGGCCAAGAGGATCATCAGAGGGCCTCTGGGACCTGCAACCTCTACTCCTTCCTCCAACTCCCCAACACAACCAAGACTCCCTGCTGTCTCTGGTGCCCAGAGAGCCCCAGTCCCTACTGAGGACTAGGAGCTCCCAGTCTTGGGGGAAACAGGGCTGGAGTAGATGCCCTCAATCCCTTAGGGTCAGGGCAGGGACAGGAGGAAGGCAGGAGCTGGAGCAGCCCAGAGTGGAAATCCACTGGGAATCCAGTGGGAATCCAGGGCTCTGCCCTGGGGTCAAGGCAGCTGGAGGGCTTCCCACAATAAGGGTAATTTAGAGCTGGGTCATAGGGAGCGATTTCTCCTTGTCAATAGAAGTGTTCAATGTCTCCTGGACACACTGGATTGCCCCACCTCGCCTCATGGTCAAGTTCGACCCTATCCCTGTCGTCCTGGTGATCCGAGCCTGAGGGTCCACATCAACATAAGCCTCTCTGTGATATAACCAAGCAAATATTTGGTCTCCTATGTTGTCCTTGTTCATTGACCACCGAGGAGAGTCTTGTATGCTCACAAGGTGACTGGTAGCTGTGGGTTTAACATTACATCACATCTTCTGCCTCCAACTCAAACATCTGGCCTCACCTTTGAGTAGTAGTTTAGATCCACAGAAAGCCCCCTTCCTGGGTCCTCAGACCTATGGTTTCCCAATCCCCAGCATGGGAGTCAGACAGACCTCAATCTCCGTGTGACCCTTTCCTTCACATGCTGTGTGACCTCCACCAACGGTTCTCATCTGCATAAAGGGGGTACCCATACCCTTGACCTCTCTTTGTGCATCTTGAGATAGCACTGTGCCTACAACAAATCCCCCAAATAGATTCTTCCAAACTCAGGAATGAGAAATTGATGCTTATGGAAAGTAATGTGGGGAAAAAGGGAAAAGACTTCCCATAAGCTGTCAGAAAGCAAAACCCTTTTAATATGCCTTATGTTCTTATCCAAGCACTGCTCCCCCTCCCTTTTCTCTCTCTCTTTTCCTCCCTATTCCTCTCCCCCTCTCTTCCTCTCTCACTCTCCCTTCCCTTTCCTTTCCTCATGTGAAAATTACCCTGCTACCAACTTCCTTCTCATTCTTCATTCCTTTCCCAGATTTGGCCCCATATCCAATTTTATTCAAGTGTCTGTTCAGATCAACTTAAAGGATTCCTATGCCACTACTTATCTCTCTGTATCTCTTTATGTCTCTTTCTCTCTCCAGGTCACCTTCTGAACCCAATTTGACATAGAAAACCTCCCTTAGAATCTATCCCTTCCAAGGCAGCGAGAAATTATACATAGTAAATCCTCTTCTTAGAGACTAAAAGTTTAATTTCTTTTGTGCATTTGTTATAATTTAAAAGACAGTTGTATAAACCATTGGTAAAGTGCTGGATGAAATGCTGAGTCATATATAATTACTCTGCTTAATTTTCTTTATCCTTATGTTGGAGGAGGGGAAAATCTTCCCTTGCATGAACATTCAAGAAGATCTTGTGCGTCACTGCCCAGACATATCCATGTGATGCCCCCCACCTGCCCATAAGAAGATAACACACTCTTAGATAGAACTGATGGGATGGAGTTCATCACATGGGGTCAAGAACAAGAGATCATGGTCACTAGATCCCATGCAAGAGGGGTGTAAAAAATTGGGGAAAAACAAATACCCAGCATGTATCCAACACCCAACGATATGTATATTTTCATTTATTTGAGTTTCACCTATGAGTGAAAACATATGGTATCTGTCTTTCTCTGACTGACTTATTTCACTTAGCATAATACCATCCAGTTCCATCCATGTTGCTGCAAATGGCAGGATTTCTTTTTTTTTAATGTTTATTTATTTTTGAGAGAGGGAGAGACAGAGTGCAAGCTGGGGAGGGGCAGAGAGAGAGAGGGAGACACAGAATCCGAAGCAATCTCCAGGCTCCGAGCTGTCCGCACAGAGCCCGATGCAGGGCTCAAACTCACGAACCATGAGATCATGACCTGAGCCAAAGTCAGACGCTCAACCAACTGAGGCACCCAGGCGCCCCAGGATTTCACTCTTTCTCATTGCCAAGTAATATTCCATTGTATAAACCACATCTTCTTTATCCATTCATCAGTTGATGGACCTTTAGGCTCTTTCCATACTTTGGCTATTGTTGAAAGCACTGGCATAAACCTTGGGGGACCTGTGCCCCTATGCATCAGCACTCCTGTATCCTTTGGGTACATTCTAGTAGTGCTATTGCTGGGTTGTAGGGTAGTTCTATTTTTAATTTTTTGAGGAACCTCCACACTGCTTTTCAGAGAGGCTGCACTAGTTTGAATTCCCACCAACAGTGCAAGAGGGTTCCCTTTTCTCCACATCCTCACCAGCATCTGTTGTTTCCTGAGTTGTTAATTTTAGCCACTCTGACTGGTGTGAGGTGGTATCTCACTGTGGTTTTGATTTGTATTTCCCTGATGATGAGTGATATCTTACCTCAGTCCTATGAAAACAGAAGTTATTATCCCCAGCTCTTCTCCCATATTTCCTCATGAGCAAACTGGCTATCAGGAGCTTAGGGGACTGAATTTTCTCTGGAAGCTTTTCTTTATGGCATTCTTAAGCTCCTTATTCCTGAGGCTGAAAATTATTGGGCTAAGAAAGGAGGTAAAGACTATATAGGTGGTGGCCATCAGGGTGTTACTGTCCATAGAATGGAGGCCCTTGGGCTTGAGGTAGATAATGGAGGCAAAGTCGTAGTGCACAATGACCATAGTGAGGTGACACACACATGTAGAAGGTCTCAGCAGAGGGGATCCTCAATATGGCGGCCACGATGAAGACATAGGAGAGGACGATGAGGAATAAACAGCCCATCAGAGCTGAGACACACACCAGGATCACACCCAAGGTGACGGAGGATGTCTCCTTCCCACAGGCCAACTTTCGAAGGGAAAGCATGTGGCAGGCAAAATGGTGGATCACATTAGACCCACAGAAGGTGAGATGAAAAACTATCAGGGTCACCATCATCCCCATGACTGAACCACCAGCCCAGCACCAGGGGCAGCTGTGGGGACTCATGAGCACATTGTAGCACAGGGGGTGGCAGATGACCATGTAGCAGTCGTAGCCCATGATCATGAACAGAAAGGACTACTCTGTGTCCTCACATCACTTTGCCCTCATTATTCATTCATATAGTAAAGAAATGTTATTCAACACTTATTTCATATGGAAATATTATAGGTGATGGGATCCAGCTATACCCAAGAACTAGGTCTCTGCTCTCTCTTTTCATGGTCCAGTGAAAGAATCTGTCATATAACCAAAGATGACAGCACAGAATGGTCAGAGATGTGATGAAGGCAGCCTAGGGATCTGAAGAAGCTGGCATGGGTCACATATCCAACCTGGGATTTAGAGACTTTGGCAACTGGTGATGTCTACATTGAGACATGAGGGAGTGTAAGTATGATTCAGGCAAGGCAGGTAGGTGGAAGATGGGTTTCCTGACAGTATAGCAAGTGCAAAGGTTCAGAGTGACAGAGGCATGGTGCATTTGGGGACAATCATTGTCTAGCACAGCCCAGAGAGTTGGAGGTGGCTAGGGGAGTTCTGGAATGTGAAGGCAGATAGGTGGATAGGGCAAGATCATGAAAGACCATGGCGTCCACTTAAAGAGTTTGTTCCAAGGAAAGTGAGGAACTCTAAATACTCTCAAAATACATATAGAAAAGATGGAAAGCCTGGATGGCTCAGTTGGTTAAGCATCTGACTTCAGCTCAGGTCATGATCTCATGGTTCGTGGGTTTAAGCCCCGCAATCTGGCTTTGTGCTGACAACTCAGAACCTGGTGCCTGCTTTGGATTCTGTGTCTCCCTCTCTCTCTGCCCCTCCTCACACTCACACTCTGTGTCTCCCTTTCTCTCTCTCTCAAAAATGAATAAACATTTTAAAAAATTTTAAATACACAGAAAAGATGTGTATGGTAATTGAGTACGTCAACATATTTGTAGTTGTTTCCACTTGGGGGTCCTATGACGTCTGCTACATGTTCCTTCATGGATTAATACTTACATGTTGTGTTGGGCCTGAAGCTAGCAGTGTAAGTGCCGAGTCACAGGGGATACCTATGTTCAGCTTGAATAGATTCTGCCAAATGGCTTTCCAAAGTAATTATACCAAGAGGTACATTTCAAGCCCATGCACTATGGTCAGATTCCCATTTGTAGGGAGCCCGCTGGCTGCTGTGAGGGAAGCAGGCTGCTGAGGGCCGGTGGGGTGGGCAGACGCAGGAAGAGATGGGCAGAGGTGCGCGTGGGCATCCTGGACTGGGTCGAGTGGCAGACTGGAGGTTGATTTCAGAGGCAGAATGGACAGTGCTGCTGATTGGACAGAGGGACACAGGAAGTGAGCTGTTTCTACGCCTAACACTTCAGACCGAATGGGTGAGTTCTTCCCACAACAATGAACAATTCTTCAGCTTCCCAGACACCAACTTGCAGTCCCATAATTCAGTTCACTTCTGACACGAACTACCTGGAGATGCCAGTGACAAGTTTTCAGTGTTCAGGGTACCTGCACTTTTGTCTGGTGGGACTTCACAGTTGGGGTTTCTAAATTCCCCCCTTTCATTTTGGATACTTTGCTGGAATGACTCACAGAAATCAGGAAAATGCAACACTCACTCTTCCCAGTTTACTATAAAAGACACAAGTCAGGAACAGCCAGGTGAAACAGGTGCATCAGGCAAGGTGTGGAGGAAGGACCGAGGACCTTCCATGCCCTCTCCGGACACACCACCCTCCTAGCACCTCCACGTGTCCACAAATGGGAAGGTCTCTGATTCCCATTGCTTAGGGAGTTTTTGTGGAGGTTTTGTTACACAGACATGATTGATTAAGTCACTGGTCCTTGGAGATTGAATATCAATCCATAGCCCCTCTCCCCACCTGGAAGTCCCAACTCTCTGATCTCACCTTGGCCGTTCAGGGGAGCAGCCTCCTTCCTAGACTATCCAGGGGCCCCCAACCACCACGCGTCTCCTTAGCATGCAAAATCCAGTATCATCACTCCTGACACAAGGGCTTTAGGAGCTGTGTGTCATGAAGTGGACAAACACCAAATGTGTTATTATAGCCCAAGGATGCACGTACTAATGGAGATGTTCTAGCTCAGATGACCAGGACAACAGGGATAGGGTAGAACTTGACCAGTGGGGGAAGGTGGGGCTATCCAGTGTGACCAGGAGACACTGAAAACTTCTATTGACCAAAGGAAATCAGTCCCCAAGACCCAGCTCTAAATTACCCTTATTCTGGGACACCCTCCAGCTGCCCTGACCCCAGGAGGGAGCCCTGGATTCCTACTCTGGGCTGTTCCAGCTCCTGCTTTCCCTCTGACCCTGCCCTGACCCTAAGGGATTGAGGGCATCTACTCCAGCCCTGTTTCCCCCAAGACTGGGAGCTCCTAGTCCTCAGCAGGGACTGGGGCTCTCAGGGCAGACAGAGACAGCAGGGAGTCTTGGTTGTGTTGGGGAGTTGGAGGAAGGAGTAGGGGCTGCACATCCCCAGAGATCCTCTGATGATCCTCTTGGCCACTCCGGACCCTGAGGAGGCCCTGGGGAACAGCCTGCTGGGAAGATGCAACAGGGATAAAGCACACAGCATCAGTTCCAGGAGCCCAGAGGTCTGGCCCCACACCTGCCCCTGTGTGCTGCTGACAGAGTAACACCGGAGAGCGTCTTCTTCCCTGCTCTGCTGGCTACTTCCTGGAAGAGGCAGCCCAGCAAGAGGTGCACTAGAAGGGACAGGGTAGGTGGCAATAATGGGACATTTGTTGGGAGCAATACTCAGACAGTGGATGGGAACAGGGCCTGGTTGAAGGGTTGTAGGACAGATTCTTAGCTCTGGACACCTGCCAGGGGGGCTTCTCAGGGTGCCCATGCTGGGTCCTGGGCTCTTCACTCAGCCTAGTGCAAATGGCACTACAGAGGCCGTGAGTTTGGAATGTGACCAACTGGTGCATCTGGTACAGACTGATGACAGGAAAGCAGCTCAGAGGACAGGGAAAGATATCAGCATCAGGGATAACACCCCATGTTAGGTAAACATGGAGCCCTTTCCATGAATCCTCTGGACCTTCTGAAGATAGTTCTCTGCTTACTCCCATTTTTCAGTTGGGGAGAGGAGGCTCAGGGCTAGAACGTTCTTTCTCAGACACACACACCAAAGCTGGGGCTTGAACCCTGGCCCTGATGACTGCACACCTGGGGTGCGTTTCAGACAGTTCTCTCTGGAAGCCAGAGTGCAGTGGGAGCAGAGGAGGGGCCTGGGGCAGTGAGCAGTGCAGGGAGGGAGGTGGAGCCATGCAGATGGATAGGAGCAGAGCACACAGACAGCTATTTAGCAGGGGGAGAGGGTGCTGAGTGATGGGGGTTGAGGCACAGAAGGGGGCTGACACGGGTGTCTCGGTTCCTGGTCTGGGGAGGGGGGAAGGCTGCATGGTCAGAAGACTTTATTTCCAGCTCACCAGCCCAGCCTTCCTCTCTCTGGGAAAGTCCCTCCCTGTCCTGCTGGTTCCATGTCCTCTAGGCTCCAGGCTGACCCCCATTGTGGGGGATCCTTCGGAACAACACATCAGTAAGACCAGGGGGTGCAATTACGGCTGAGTCCTGCCCCAGATCCAAGGGTTTCAGGAGCTGTGGGCAGCATCGAGGCTCAAGTTACTCATAAAAACATTTTTGTTTTGTTTTATGGTGGATGTCAGGTGCAGAGGTTTGAGTCAATGACGTTTCTGGGTTGCTGCGCTTGACAAGCATTGGTTTTCATCACGTCCTTCTCTTACTTTGCTCACGTTCCCTTTCAACCACCTGATCCCTCCAGTGCCAACAACCTTCTCCCATACTAAAGGTATGCGCTTTGATTTGCATGTGCTCTTGTACATGCGTACTGTCTTCTCTGTGCATATATGTGCTGTGAATTATTTGCATCCTTTTAAATTTCATAGAAAAATTTTTGCTTTTTGACTTTATACAAAAATTACAAGTTTGCAGGAAAACACATACTGCCTCTCTCCCTCACACGGTTTCCTCTTTTACCTCTTGGAATAGTGTATCTGTTCCTCTTGGTGAGCCAATATGGCTACATTGTTGTGAGCCATCCTGTTGGTGAGCCAATACGGCTACAACCAGAGCCCACGGGATACATTAGGGTTCACTGTCTGTGCCGTGGGTTCTGTGGATTCTGACAGATGCATAATGGCATGTATCCACCGTTACAGCATCCTACAGAATAGTGTCAGCTGCTCTATTTTTAATATGCCGAAGGGTTATTATGCTGGAGCGTTCGTCTGCTTTTTGCTTCATTCATTCAACACATCTTATGGCTTCATTTATGCTGCTGTGCGTGCATCGAACTGGCTGGGGCTGCAGGGTTTGCATCCAGCCCACGGGTCCTGCCCCCTTCCAAAGAATGGACAAGCAGGCTTTCCAGTTCCCCACTAAAAGCAATGCTACAGAAACACCCTCTGACATGCTCCCCCATAAATGCCTTTGAGCAATCGCGATAGATGTTCAGGAGCACAAGTGCTGGGGCACAGAGCACGTGAACTCCTCATTTCCACTATTCTGCGCTCTCACAGGCTGTACACGAGGGTTGCGTTCTCTCCAAAACTGATCAACACCGGGGAGTTTCTAACTTGGGGCATTGAGTAGATATACACTGAATTTCCACTGCATTTTCCTTCCTTTGTCTCTCTCTGTCCCTCTCTCTCTTTTTTCTTATTAGCATGTTTTTATTTGCCTGTGCTACACCCTCTGTAAGTTCTCTGCTCAAACCTTTGCTCATTTTTCTTCCTTTTCCCTCTGCTTATTTCTGTATGAAGCTTTTGCTTGTTGTAGATGTAACTGGTTTCTTGTTTATTCTAGATCGTATTCCTTGGTCCTTTTTGCACAATGAACATGATTTTTCTCACCTTTCTGTCTCCATTAACTGGATCCAGAATATTTTCTGTTGGACAAAAACGCTTCTTGTTGATGTCGTTGTATCTTTCAAAATCATGTAAGGTTTGTGCTTCTGGAGTTTAAAAAGTCCTTCTTGGGGTGCCTGGGTAGCTCAGTCGACTGAGTGTCTAACTTTTGATTTTAGCTCACGACATGATCCCAGGGCCATTGAATCAAGACCCGGCCAAGCTCCACACTGAGCTTGGAGCCTGCTTCAGATTCTCTGTCTCTGACTTTTCCCCTCTTCCTTGCTCACTCTCTCTCTCTCTCTCAAAACCGAAAACAAACACAAAACAAAAGAAGATCCCCACTCCTAGTTCAAGAAAATTATTCTCCTCCACCTTCTTCTATTAACTTCATAGCATCATGTTTCATATTTATGTCAGAAACCCAATTGGATTCCACCCATGCATGTGTTTATAGGCAGAAATTCACATTTACTTTGCTTCTAAACGGGACGGATTTTCCCACCACAAACTCTTACACAATCCATCTTTTTCCATTGATTTGTGTCCCACCTTTATCATATATCAAGTTTTGCCTCACACTGGGGTACTTACTGAGGTGTGCAGCCAACTTGATCGGCGTTGGTGTCTGTTCCAGGGTCACACTTGAAAATGACAATGATGTGTATAATGTCCATTATGCGTCTCCACCTGCCAGGGCATTTCTCTCCTAGTTAATCCATTTTAATGGTGCAATTGTAAATGGCACTGATTCCTTGATATCTCTTTCTGCTGCTTCATTATTGGTGAACAGAAACACAACCAATGTTTGTACATTGATTTTATATCCTGCAACTTTGCTGAATTCACGTATCAGCTCTAGCAGTTTTTTGGTGGCGTCTTTTGGATTTTCCTTGTAGAGTATCATTCATCTGTGAAGAGTGAAAGTTTGACCTCTTCCTGCCAATTTGGATGACTTTTATTACTTTTGTTGCCTGATTGCTGAGGCTAGAACTTCCAACACTATGTTGAACAACAGTGGTGAGAGTGGACACCTGTGTTGTGTTCCTGATCTCAGGGGGAAAGCTCTCAGTTTTTCGCCACTGAGGATGATGTTAGCTGTGGGCTTTTCATATATGGCTTTTATGATGTTAAGGGATGCTCCTTCTATTCCTGCTTTCCTGAGGGTTTTTATCAAGAAACAATGCTGTATTTTGTCAACTGCTTTTTCTGCATCTATTTAAAAGATCATAGGGTTCTTATCCTTTCTTTTATTAATGTGGTGTATCACATTGATTGATTTGTGAATATTGAACCAGGCCTGCAGCCCAGGAATAAATCCCACTTGATTGTGGTGAAAAATTCTTTTAATGTACTGTTGACTTCGATTTGCTAGTATCTTGTTGAGAATTTTTGCATCCAGATTCATCAGGGATATTAGCCTGTAATTCTCCTTTTTAGGAGGGTCTTTGTCTGGGTTTGGAATCAAGGTAATGCTGGATTCATAGAATGAATTTGGAAGCTTTCCTTCCATTTCTATTTTTTGGAACAGTGTGAGAATAATAGGTGTTAACTCTGCTTTAAATCTCTGGTAGAATTCTCCTGGGAAGCCATCTGCCCCAGGACTCTTATTTTTGGGAAGATTTTTGATTACTGATTCCATTTCTTTCCTGGCTATGGGCCTGTTCATATTTTCTATTTCTTCCTGTTTGAGTTTTGGTGGTACATGAGTTTCTAAGAATTTGTCCATTTCTTCCCGATTGTCCAGCTTGTTGGCATATAATTCTTCATAGTATTCTCGTATATGTTTGTATTCCTGTGGTGTTGGTTGTGATCTCTCCTCTTTCATTTCTGATTTTATCTATTTGGGTCCTCTCTATTTTCTTTTTGAGAAGTCTGGTTAGGAGTTTATCAATTTTGCTTATTCTTTCAAAAAACCGCTCTTAGTTTCATTGATCTGTTCTACTGTTTTTTTCTTTTTATTCTATATCATTTATTTCTGTTCTAATCTTTATTATTTCCCTTCTTCTCCTGGCTTTGGGCTTTATTTGCTGCTCCTTTTCTAGCTCCTTTAGGTGTAAGGTTAAGTTGTGTATTTGAGACCTCTCTTGCTTCTTGAGACAGGCCTGAATTCCAGTGTATTTTCCTCTTAGGATTGTCTTTGCTGCATCCCAAAGGGCTTGGACTGTTGTGTTTTCATTTTCATTTGCTTCCATGTATTGTTTTTTAGTTTTTTGATGTTTATTTATTTTTGAGAAAGAGGGAGAGACAGAGCGTGAGCAGAGGAGGGGCAGAGAGAGAGGGAGACACAGAATCCGAAGCAGACTCCAGGCTCTGAGTTGTCAGTACAGAGCTTGACACAGGGCTTGAAATGAACTGCAAGATCATGACCTGAGCCAAAGTCCTACGTTTAACCAACTGAGCCACCCAGGTTCCCCTGCTTCCATGTGTTTTTAAATTTCTTCTTTAATTTCCTGGTTAACCCTTTCATTCCTTAGAAGGATGTTCTTTAACCTCCATATATCTGAGGGCTTTCCAAATTCTTTCTTGTGGTTGATTTCAAGTTCCTAGCATTGTGATCTGAAAATATGCATGGTATGATCTCAATCTTTTTGTACCTGGTCAGGGCTGATTTTTGCAAGATTGGTATGGTTTTGCACTGACTTTATTTTTCAGAAGGAACTTAAGGAAACTTTTATCAAATGTACAGTAGACTCACTGTAGACATAATGTAGGTGTGCTGATGATGTAATCATTACCATATTCACTCATCCATCCAAGAGTGTAGATTGCCCTCCATATATTCAGATCACCTCCTACATTTTTACTAATGGTTAACATTTCTGAATTTGGATGTATTGCATGTGTTTCATTAATTCCTAGATATTTTATAGCAAAAGTTTTCAAAGTGTGATATGAGGACCCTGGGGTCCTGGAGACCCTTTCTGGGGGAACATCAGTTCCTTACTTTTCCATTTTTCATCATATGCTTCAACTAAAACAACATGTTGCCACAGGCTGAATGAAGAGGCAGGTATGAGCATCAATTTGTTTCCCATCCAAGTTTGTTAAAATTAAAAAAAAAAAAAAAAAAAGCAACTCTTCTCACCAAATGTTAATTTTATAAATGTAGTTACTTTCTAAAAACATGTTACTTGTATTGACATTGAGCAGGTGACTATTCTTTTGAATGTATGCATAATAAGTATTTTCAAAGAATCTTGGTGTTAACTTCTAATATGGTGAAAACGGAGAGTTGTACTGCACCCAAACAGGAACCCATCAGAGTCTCACGTTTTCTTGAGTGTTAAGAAATCACCAGACCACAATGTTGGCGAGCCATGTCTTTATAGTTTGTGTCACCATTGGGAATGTTATCTTAGTTTTGCTTAAAGCTTATGCTTTGAATGATTACTGCTGGAGTAATTCTGTGAGAAATACCGAGTGTTGCGAGCCGATCTTGTCTTCTGCAGACTGTGCTCTCTATTGCTGTGGTACCTTATGTCTTCATTCTTTACTTTTTCTGGGTGAAGGAGCATGTCTCTTTCCTTCCCATCCGTACATACCTTCTTTCTTGTTCTTATTTATAGCACCGCTCATGACTTTCAGTTCCATGCTAAAGAACAGCAGAACCAGTGAGTATCCGGGTCACTTTCCCAATCCTAACATACTGCGTCTGTAGTCTCCCCATTTCATATATTGTTGTATAGACTCATGATTGTCATGCTGGTCACCTTCATTCCTCTTCTGATCTCACCAGATGCAGCACCCGTGCCTGGTCAGAACTATAGCATGGTGACTGAGTTCATCCTTGTGGGATTCTCTAACTTCCCACAGCATCTCCTGCCCACCTTCTTCCTGCTGTACCTGCTCATGTACCTGTTCACGCTGTTGGGGAACCTGCTCATCATGGCCACAGTCTGGAGCGAGCGCAGCCTGCACACGCCCATGTACCTCTTCCTGTGTGCCCTGTCCACCTCCGAGATTCTGTTCACCGTTGCCGTCACCCCTCGCATGCTGGTTGACATGCTATTCACCCACCGCACCATCACCTGGGCGGCCTGTGCCAGCCAGATGTTTTTCTCCTTCACGTTTGGCTTCACCCACTCCTTCCTGCTCATGATCATGGGCTACGACCGCTACGTGGCCATCTGCCACCCCCTGCGCTACAATGTGCTCATGAGCAACCGTAGCTGTGCCCGTCTGGTGTCCTGGACCTGGGCTGGTGGCTCAGTCATGGGGATGATGGTGACCCTGATAGTTTTTCACCTCACATTCTGTGGGTCTAATGTGATCCACCATTTTCTATGCCATGTGTTTTCTCTTTTGAAATTGGCCTGTGGGAATGAGAATTCCTCTGTCACCTTGGGTGTGATCCTGGTATGTGTCTCAGCTCTGATGGGCTGTTTATTCCTCATCGTCCTCTCCTATGTCTTCATCGTGGCCGCCATATTGCGGATCCCCTCTGCTGAGGGCAGACACAAGACCTTCTCCACGTGTGTGTCCCACCTCACGGTGGTCATTGTGCACTACAGCTTTGCCTCCATTATCTACCTCAAGCCCAAGGGCCCCCATTCTATGGACAGTAACACCCTGATGGCCACCACCTATACAGTCTTCACTCCCTTTCTCAGTCCGATAATTTTCAGCCTCAGGAATAAGGAGCTCAAGAATGCCATAAAGAAAAGCTTCCAGAGAAAATTCAGTCCCCTCAGCTCCTGACAGCCAGTTTGGTGGTAAGGAAAATGACAGTAGGGTTGGGGATGATAAAGTCCATCTCCATAAGCCTGTTGTAGGGATTCTATATAAGAAAATACTGAGTAAGTATTGTTGAATGCATCTATAGGTGTTGGATACCTGCTAGGTATTTGTTTTTCTCCAATTTGTGTGCCTCCCTCTTGCATAGGATCTAGAGATCATGATCTCCTGTTCAAGACCCCATGTGATGAACTCCATCCCATTACTTCTGTCTATAAATGTGTTATGTACCTGTGGATGAGTTGGGGGGGGCATCACATGGACGTGTCTGGGCACTGATGGCCATGGTTCTTCTCAAATGGAGAAGGAAGGAAAGACTTTCCCTTAATCACCATAAGGCTGAACAAAAGTATGCATAATAATAAATGCTCTTTCAGGCATGTGTCCAGTGTTTTATATACCCTTTAATATAAAAATGTACAAAAAGTAAATAAACTCTTTCTCTCCAAGAAGTTGGTTGACAGTGTATATAGTTCCTTCTGGGTAGCAGAGGATAGACCCTAAGGGAGTTTTTCTACCTTGATCGGTGTTGAGTGAAGGATGTCAGAATGAGAAGTGAAGGGAAAGAGGGAGGGAGGGAGGGTGGGAGGAAGGGAGGGGAAGAGAGTGAGGGGAGGAGACGGTTCAGTGCTTGCATAAGAACATACAGAATGTTTAAAGGGTGTTGCTTATGGAAATCCTTTTCTGTTTTTCCCCACATTACTTTCAATAAAACATCAATTTCTCATTCCTGTGTACTTACATCTATCTGCGGGCTCTGTTGGAGGACACAGTGTTATCTCAAGATGGCACAAAGAAAGGTCAAGGGTGTGGGTACCCTTTTTGGCAGATGAGAAATGTTGGTGAAGGTCACACAACATGTGAAGGAAGGGGTCACATGCAACTTTAGGTCTAACTTCCATGATAGGGTTTGGGAAATCATATGTCTGAGCATCCAGGAGGGGGTCTTCTGTTAATGTAAATTTCTTGCTTAAGCTGTGGCAAGATATTTGGGTTGCAGGCAGAAGGTGTTTTATAATAATAAACCAAGGGAGGGCTGTTGCATATGAGTGCCTGCCATTTGCCAAACGTTGTGGAAAGGGTTTCCTATGCATTCACTCTTCTAAGTCTCAAAATAAATCATTATTTCTCCACATTTAGATATGACCCACTTCTATTATTATTCACAATTTTGAAACACAGAAAATGCAAATCTGATAGATAATTTGTCCGGGGTTACACCACCTTGAAGGGGGGAAGCAGGAATCGATTACAATGTGCACGTGTGTGCAGTTGGTGAATAGGAACCCGCCTCTCTCAGGTGTCTACAGAGAGAAGTGAGGTCGTGACCAGGAGGAGAAGGCTGTCATTAGAAGGAAGAGACCCCTTTTAGGGAAGGAGGGCAGGTGCAGCCCTAGGCACACACCCCTTTCACACAGCCAGAGGGAAACACGGACTCCAGAGGAGTTCATAAGACACTTTTTCTCATGAACACTGACAACGAGAGCTTGGAAAAACCGTCTATGGCAATTTTGGGATTCCTTTCATCATTTTACTCATTATTGGTTTACTAACTAGTGCCACCCCTCCCCATCAAGATGTCCTTACCTATGGTGCATTTGGGGACATTGGTATGTTCAGTTCACCAGGGAGAGTTGGAAGTCACTAAGAGGGTGCTGGAATGAGACGTAGATATGTGGGTAGGGCAAGAGCATGTGAGACCATGGTGTCCACTTAGGGAGTTTGTTCCAAGGGCAATGGGGAGCTCTAAATACTCTTAAAATACATACACAAAAGAGCTGTGTGGTATTCCATTATGTGAACATATGCATAGACATTTCCATTTGGGGATCCTACAAATGGTGTTCTTATGACATCGACTACATGTCCTTTAGTGGATTAACACTTATGTGTTGTGTTGAGTCTGTAGCTAGAAGTGTAAAGGCCAAGTCATAGGGGATACTATGTTCAGGTTGAATAGATGTTGACAAAAAGTTTACCAAAGTGGTTGTACCAAGTAGAAAAAATTTTTAATCAAATTCAAGTTAGTTAACACATAGTGTTTTGGATTCAGGAGTAGAATTTAGTGATTCGTTACTTACATACAACACCCAGCACTCATCCCAGCAAGTGCCCATCTGCCCACCCACCCCCCCCTCCAGCATCCTTCAGTTTGTTCTCTGCATTTAGGTCTCTTATGGTTTGCCTCCCTCCCTGTTTTTATCTTATTTTTCCTTTCCTTCCCCTATGTTCATCTGTTTTGTTTCTTAAATTCCGCATATAAGTGAAATCATATGATATTTCTTTTTCTCTGGCTGACTTATTTCACTTAGCATAATACAGTAAACCTTGGATTGCGAGCATAATTCGTTCTGGAAACATGCTTGTAATCCAAAGCACTTGTCTATCAAAACAAATTTCCCTATAAGAAATAATGGAAACTCAGATGATTTGTTCTGCAACCCCAAAATATTTATATAAAAATTATTGCAATATTGTAATATAATACAAAATAATAAAGGAAATATGAAATATAAAGAAAAATAAACAAACTAACCTGCACTTACCTTTGAAAACCTTCATGGCTGGTGTGAAGGAGACAAGAGAGAGGAGGGTTATTGTGTTGGACGACTTTCACGATCACTAATGGAATCACTGCTATCTATTGGCTCAGTGGAATCTTTTTCTGCATGGAGGCAATTGTATACACTTGCATGGATGTTGACTACAGCACATTAATAAACTCTTGTCATATATTGTATTTAATGTAAACTGACAATAAGGCAGCAAAGGAAAGGGCCTCAATCTGCAAGCAGCCTGACCTAGAATGAAGCAAAGCATTCCTGAGCTTCGTCTTGTATGGAGAAGCAAAGGACTGTCCACAGGTGCTTTGAAGTGACAAAAAATACACCAGTGCCCATTGTGGGCATCTTCAAACATTCTGAAAAATCACTGATTTCTGCCAAATACTACAGCCTGAGACCGAGCATGGGAGATGATCACCCACAATCCTACAGCAGGAGAGAGAGAGGAACCATTGGCTCAGTTGTGATCATGTGACATCTGGAGTCACGTCCCACCCGTATTGCAAGACATTGCTCATTTATCAAGTTGCAATTTATTAGAGGGGTGCCTGGGTGGCTCAGTCAGTTAAGCATCCAACTTCGGCTCGGGTCATAATCTCATGGTTCATGAGTTCAAGCCCCACATTGGGCTCTGTACTTATGGCTCAGAGCCTGGAGCCTGCTTCGAATTCTGTGTCTTCTCTTTCTCTGCTCCTCTCCCATTCATGCTGGTCTGTCTCTCTCAAAAATAAACATGATAATTTTTTAATTTATTAGAAATGTTTGCTCGCCTTATAGAGCACTTGCAGAACAAGGTACTCATAGTCAAAGGTTTTACTGTGCACTTTAGTTCCATCCACATTGTTGCAAATGGTAAGATTTCATTCTTTTTCATAGCTATTATTCCAATGTATACATATACAAATCTTTATCCACTCATCAGTCTATGGGCATTTGGACTCTTTCTGTGGTTTGACTAAGGCTGATAGTGCTGCTATAAATTTGGGGTGCATATACCCCTTCGAATCCACATTTTTGTATCCTTTGGATAAATACCTTCTAGTGCAATTACTGGGTCATAGGGCAGTTCTATGTTTAATTTTTTGAGGAGCCTCCATACTGTTTTCCACAGTGGCTGCCCCAGTTTGCATTCCCGCCAACAATGCAAAAGTGTTCTCCTTTCTCTGCATCCTCACAAACATCTGTTATTTCCTGAGTTGTTAATTCTAGGCATTCTGACAGGTGTGAGGTGGCATTCAAGTGGTACATTTTAAGCCCACGCACCATGGTCAGATTCCTGTTTGTAGGGAGCCCCTCTGGCTGCTGTGAGGGAAGCAGGCTGCTGAGGGCCGGTGGGGTGGGCAGACGCAGGAAGAGATGGGCAGAGGTGCGCGTGGGCATCCTGGACTGGGTCGAGTGGCAGACTGGAGGTTGATTTCAGAGGCAGAATGGACAGTGCTGCTGATTGGACAGAGGGACACAGGAAGTGAGCTGTTTCTACGCCTAACACTTCAGACCGAATGGGTGAGTTCTTCCCACAACAATGAACAATTCTTCAGCTTCCCAGACACCAACTTGCAGTCCCATAATTCAGTTCACTTCTGACACGAACTACCTGGAGATGCCAGTGACAAGTTTTCAGTGTTCAGGGTACCTGCACTTTTGTCTGGTGGGACTTCACAGTTGGGGTTTCTAAATTCCCCCCTTTCATTTTGGATACTTTGCTGGAATGACTCACAGAAATCAGGAAAATGCAACACTCACTCTTCCCAGTTTACTATAAAAGACACAAGTCAGGAACAGCCAGGTGAAACAGGTGCATCAGGCAAGGTGTGGAGGAAGGACCGAGGACCTTCCATGCCCTCTCCGGACACACCACCCTCCTAGCACCTCCACGTGTCCACAAATGGGAAGGTCTCTGATTCCCATTGCTTAGGGAGTTTTTGTGGAGGTTTTGTTACACAGACATGATTGATTAAGTCACTGGTCCTTGGAGATTGAATATCAATCCATAGCCCCTCTCCCCACCTGGAAGTCCCAACTCTCTGATCTCACCTTGGCCGTTCAGGGGAGCAGCCTCCTTCCTAGACTATCCAGGGGCCCCCAACCACCACGCATCTCCTTAGCATGCAAAATCCAGTATCATCACTCCTGACACAAGGGCTTTAGGAGCTGTGTGTCATGAAGTGGACAAACACCAAATGTGTTATTATAGCCCAAGGATGCACGTACTAATGGAGATGTTCTAGCTCAGATGACCAGGACAACAGGGATAGGGTAGAACTTGACCAGTGGGGGAAGGTGGGGCTATCCAGTGTGACCAGGAGACACTGAAAACTTCTATTGACCAAAGGAAATCAGTCCCCAAGACCCAGCTCTAAATTACCCTTATTCTGGGACACCCTCCAGCTGCCCTGACCCCAGGAGGGAGCCCTGGATTCCCACTCTGGGCTGTTCCAGCTCCCGCTTTCCCTCTGACCCTGCCCTGACCCTAAGGGATTGAGGGCATCTACTCCAGCCCTGTTTCCCCCAAGACTGGGAGCTCCTAGTCCTCAGCAGGGACTGGGGCTCTCAGGGCAGACAGAGACAGCAGGGAGTCTTGGTTGTGTTGGGGAGTTGGAGGAAGGAGTAGGGGCTGCACATCCCCAGAGATCCTCTGATGATCCTCTTGGCCACTCCGGACCCTGAGGAGGCCCTGGGGAACAGCCTGCTGGGAAGCTGCAGCAGGGATAAAGCACACAGCATCAGTTCCAGGAGCCCAGAGGTCTGGCCCCACACCTGCCCCTGTGTGCTGCTGACAGAATAACCCAAGAGAGCGTCTTCTGTCCTCCCCTGCTGGCTGCTTCCTGGAAGAGGCAGCCCAGCAAGAGGGGGACCAGGAGGGACAGGGTACGTGGCAATATTTAGGCAGTTGTGGGGAGCAAGCCCCGGTTGGGGGTGGAACAGGACTGGGGAGAAAGGTGGTAAGACAGGCTCTTAGCCTTGGGAGCTGGTGGGACTTTTCTCGGGTTGCCCCTGCTGGGTCCTGGGTTCCTCACTCAGCCTAGTGACCTTGGCAGCTTCTAGGTCACTATTGTTGATTGGGACTGATCCTGTCCCCCTGAAATATTTGCACATGCCCGGAGGCCCTTTTGTTGTCACAGCTCATGGGGAGGGAGGGATGCTACCGGCATCTGGAGGGTTGAGGCCAGGGATGCTGCTAAACATCATACAATCTGGTATTAGTGTGGGGTGTTTGTTCCACTGGTGAACCAATCAGGACACGTTATAGTAACTCCGCCCACATTTACACTAGGGCTCACTGTCTGTGTTGCAGCCTGTGGGTTTGGAGCAGTGGACAGTGGCGTGTATACAGCGTTCCAGCATCCCACAGAATAGTGTCAGGTGCTCTGTTTTTAATGCGCCCAAATGCAATTATGCTGGAGAGTTGAGCTGCCTTTTGCCTCATTCACTCGGTGTCATTTTACGGCTTCATTTATGCTGCTGTGTGTGCATGGAACTCCTGGCTGGGGCTCCAGGGTTTGCATCCGGCCCGTGGGACCTGCCCCCTTCCCAGTTACAGTTCCCAAGCAGGCTTGTGCATTCCCGCACTACAAGCGGGGCTTCATCCCACATGCTCCGTCCAGGTAGGTGTGCGCCATGGAGATAGAGGTTCAGGTGCACGTGAAGGTTGCACTTCTCCATTGTCGGTCTCACCCGCAGGCCGCGGGATGGCTCCCTCCCCGTATAGCTGTGGGCACTGGGCACTTCCTAATCTGGGGAAATGAATAGGTGTACAGGGAAATCTCAGGGTCGTTTTCCCCTTCCTTTTCCTTGTCTTGAAACCATCTGTTCACTTGCCTGTGTAACCCCTTCTGTAGGTTCTCTGCTCATGTCCTGGACTCGTTTCTGTATGGAGTCTGTACTTCTTTTTTTAAATTTTTTTTTTAACGTTTATTTATTTTTGAGACAGAGAGAGACAGAGCATGAACGGGGGAGGGTCAGAGAGAGGGAGACACAGAATCTGAAACAGGCTGCAGGCTCTGAGCTGTCAGCACAGAACCCGACACGGGGCTCGAACTCACGGACCGCGAGATTATGACCTGAGCCGAAGTTGGCCGCCCAACCGACTGAGCCACCCAGGCGCCCCAAGCAGTCTCTACTTCTTAATGTGCTGGTTTCTTATTTACTCTAGACAGTATTCCCTTATCAATTTTGGAAAATGCAAAGGCTCTTTTCCCAATTTTCCATCTGCCTGTTCATGTATCCTGGATATCCTTTGTTGAACAAAACCTTTGTGGAAGTTTTCATGTCTGTTTCTTTTTCCAAGCAGTTAAAATATATTTAATGAGAATGGCATCAGCACTCATAGAAGATATGCTGATGAAATTCAAATGCTCCTTTGTGTGTGTGTGTGTGTGTGTGTGTATGTGTATATATATATATATATATATATATATATATATATATATATTTATATAGAATGCATACATACATTTCATCTTTTTTTGAAGTTTTTATTTAAATTCCCATTAACATACATGTAATATTAGTTTCAGGTGTACAATACAGTGATTCAGCACTTCTGTACATCACCCGGTGCTCATCACAGCAAGTGCACTCCTTCATCCCCATCACCTAATTCACCCAGCCCCCCACTCCATGTCCTCTGGTAACCATCAGTTGGTTGTCTATAGTTAAGAGTCTCTTCCTTGGTTTGCCTCTCTCTCCCTGTCTCTCTCCCTCTTCCACTTCTCAATTTTTTTTTTTTGTTTCTTAAATTCCACATATGAGTGAAATCATATGCTATTTGTTTTTCTCTGACTGGCTTATTCACTTAGTATAATACCCTTATTATATGGTATTCACTTAGTATAATCCCATCCATGTTGTTGCAAATGGAAAGATTTCAGCCTTTTTTTATGGTTGAGTCATATTCCGCTGTATATATTTTATATATGTATAATCTTATATAGCCATATATAGATATCTCAGGAGTTACAGTGTCTGTCCTTGGAAGTACTGCATGTGTGTGATTAATTCCTAGATATTTCATAACAGAGGTTTTCAAAGTATGATATGAGGGCCCTGGGGTCCCAGAGACACATTCTGGGGGACCACCAAGTCCTCACTCTTCCAGTGAAGGTGAGGATATATTTTCATCATATGCTTCAAATTAAGAACATATTGCCACAGGCTGAACGACGAGGATACCAGCAACATCTTCTATGCCATCTAGCCAGCACTGGACAAATTTGCTAAAATTTAAAACAAAGCCACACTTCTCATTAAATGAGGGTTTTTTTTTTATCTGTATTCATTTTTGAGAGAGAGAGAGAGAGAGAACCAGAGCACAAGCAGGGGAGGGGCAAAGAGAGAGGAGGAGACACAGAATCTGAAGCAGGCTCCAGGCTCTGAGCTGTCAGCACAGAGCCCAATGCAGGACTCGAACTCACGAACCATGAGATAATGACCTGAGCTGAAGCCAGACACTTAACTGACTGAGCCACCCAGGTGCTCCGTCATTAAATGGGTTTTTAAAATATGGTTACTTTCCTTAGTTTGAACCAAAGGTTGATTATTATTCTTTAAATGTGTCAAGAATTTGGCTCCTGGGTGGCTCAATCAGTTAAGCATCCAATTCCTGGTTTTGGCTCAGGTCATGATCTCCCGCTTCATGAGTTCTAACCCCTCGTGGGCCTTGCACTGACAGTGTACAGAGCCTACTTGGGATTCTCTTTCTCTCCCTCTCTCTCTGCCCCTCGCCAACTCATGCTGTCTCTGTCTCTCTCAAAATAGTAAGTAAACTTTAAAAATGTGTTAGAACTAAATATGTTCAAAGAATCTCAGTTTTAATTACTAATATGGTAAGAATGGAGACTTCTAACTCACTCAAACAAAAGCCCTCTGGGGGACTCACGGGGTTTTTTTTTTCATAAAGAAATCTTGAGACCAAACTGTTTGAGAGCTGTCTCGTTATAGTTTGTGTCACTATTGACAATGTTGTCTTACTTTTTCCTTAAATTCTATCTGGTGTGTGATTATTATGGGTGCAACTCTATGGGAAACACTATGAGTTTGGGAAGTTGATCTGTCTTCCACAGCATGTGTTCTGTCTTTGCTCAAATATTTTCTGCCTTCATTCTTGTATGTTTCTAGGTAGATGATCACGTCTCTTTCCGTCCAATCCTAATATTCCTTCTTTCTTTATCATTCCTCAAGCACCACTCCCGGCTTTCATTTCCCTGCTAATGAACAGCAGAGACAGTGAGTAACCTTGGCTTGTTCCTGATGCTAAAATAGTGCATCTATTGTCTCCCACTTCTTGCTAGTTTTGTAGTGTATATTCTTAGCTATCTAAGAAAAGTCCAGTTGATTTCATATTTAGAAGAAACTTCTAAAAAATCTTTAAGATGTGAACATATATCAATCATTATACTGTATATCTAAAATAATACAGTATTTTATGATAATTATGCATTAATTTTTAAAATCATAAACTGTAATCGAAATTTAGCAATCCAGGATTGCTGCCTGAATTGATATAATTATATGATATTTATTTTAGTTTATTCCTGTGACTGATCACATGATAGGTTTTTAGACACTGAATCATCTTTGTTATTCATGGGATAAATTACGCACCCTCATTCCCTTTCTGATCTCACCAGATGCAGCACCCGTGCCTGGTCAGAACTATAGCATGGTGACTGAGTTCATCCTCGTGGGATTCTCCACCTTCCCACAGCATCTCCTGCCTGCTTTCTTCCTGCTGTACCTGCTCATGTACCTGTTCACGCTGCTGGGGAACCTGCTCATCATGGCCACAGTCTGGAGCGAGCGCAGCCTGCACACGCCTATGTACCTCTTCCTGTGCACCCTGTCCACCTCCGAGATTCTGTTCACCGTTGCCGTCACCCCTCGCATGTTGGTTGACATGCTCTCCACCCACCGCACCATCACCTGGGCGGCCTGTGCCAGCCAGATGTTTTTCTCCTTCACATTCGGCTTCACCCACTCCTTCCTGCTCATGATCATGGGCTACGACCGCTACGTGGCCATCTGCCACCCCCTGCGCTACAATGTGCTCATGAGCCCCCGTGGCTGTGCCCGCCTTGTGTCTTGGTTCTGGGCTGGTGGCTCAGTCATGGGGATAATGTTGACGCTGATAGTTTTTCACCTCACCTTCTGTGGGTCTAATGTGATCCACCATTTTGCCTGCCACGTGCTTTCCCTTCTAAAGTTGGCCTGTGGGAAGGAGACATCCTCCGTCACCTTGGGTGTGATCCTGGTGTGTGTCTCAGCTCTGATGGGCTGTTTATTCCTCATCGTCCTCTCCTATGTCTTCATCGTGGCCGCCATATTGCGGATCCCCTCTGCTGAGGGCAGGCACAAGACCTTCTCCACGTGTGTGTCCCACCTCACGGTGGTCATTGTGCACTACGGCTTTGCCTCCATTATCTACCTCAAGCCCAAGGGCCCCCATTCTATGGACAGTAACACCCTGATGGCCACCACCTATACAGTCTTCACCCCCTTTCTCAGCCCAATCATTTTCAGCCTCAGGAATAAGGAGCTCAAGAATGCCATAAAGAAAAGCTTCCAGAGAAAATTTAGTCCCTTAAGCTCCTGACACTGGAAGAAATATGTTGGTGAGGAAATATGACAGAAGGGCTGGGGATAATAATGTCTCCATAGAACTTTGTAGTGATTCAATATATGAAAATATTGAATAGGTATTGGTGGGTGCATCCATATGTGTGGAGGCATCCTACACCTTTGCTTTTCCTCAATTTGATTGCCTATCTCTTGTATAGGCTCTAGTAAGCATGATCTCATGTTTAAGACCCCATGTGATGAGCCACATCCCATTAACTCTGCTAAGAATGTGTTACCTACCTATTGGCTAGTGAGAGACATGACATGGATGGGTGTCAACACTGATGCCCATTGTTCTTCTTAAATGGAGAAGCAAGAGAAGAATTTCTCCTCCACCACCTTAAGGATAAATCAAAATAGGCATAATAATAAATGCCTCCAGTATCAGGGATTTTCTTATCAGGCACTGTGTCCACTGTTGTATAAGTATTACCTTCTAATTATAACAAATGCCCAAAAGAACATTAAATATTTGTCTCCATGGAGACGGTTGAATGTTTACGGTTCCTCGCTGTGTTTAGAGGGGATAGACCCTAAGGAGGTTTGTATTTTGAGCTGGGTTGAGTGAAGGATGTCGGAATGTTTAGTAGAAGAAAAGAGAGAGATAGAGAAATGGACACAGAAACAGAGACAGAGAGAGAAAGGGGAGAAGATTCAGTGTTTGGGTAAGAACATACAAAATGTTTAAAGGGTGTTGCTCTCTGACATGTTACGGAAATCTTTTTCCCTTTTGCCCCACAATACTTCTGGTAAAACATCAGTGTCTCATTCTTGTGTTTACTCAAATCTATCTACGGGCTCTGTTGGAGGACACAGTGCTCTCTCAAGATGGCACAAAGAAAGGTCAAGGGTGTGGGTACCTCCTTTACGCTGATGAGAAATGTTGGTCGGGGGTCACACAACATGTGAGTGAAGGGGTCACATGCAACTTTAGGTGTGTCTGACTCCCATGCTGGGGTTGGGAAACCATGTCTGAAGCTCCAGGAGGGGGCCTTCCATTGGTGTAAATTCTTACTTAAACTGTGGCCAGATATTTGAGCTGCAGTCAGAAGATGTTTTACAATACTAATCTAAGGATGGCTGCCACATATGAGTACCTGCCACTTGCTAAATGCTGTGGGAAGGGTTTCCTATGCATTCACTCTTCTAAGTCTCAAAATAAATTATCCTTTCTCCACATTTAGATATGACCCACATCTATCACTAATCACATTTTTCAAATGTGGAAAATGCAAATCTGTCCCAGGCCACAGCACCATGGAGGCAGGGAGCAGGAAACGATTACAATGTGCATGTGTGTGCAGTTGGTGATCAGGAACCCACCTCCCTCAGGTGTCTACAGAGAGAAGTGAGGTCATGACTAGGAGGAGAAGGCTGTCATTAGAAGGAAGAGAACCCTTTCAGGGAAGGAGGGCAGGTGCAGCCCTAGGCACACACCCCTTTCACACAGCCAGAGGGAAACACGGACTCCAGAGGAGTTCATGAGACACTTTGTCTCATAAACACTGACAACGAGTGCTTGGCAAAACCGGCTATGGCAGTTTTGGGGTTCCATTCATTATTTTGCTCATTATCGGTGTAACTGATGGATGCCCCCACCATTCCTAAGATGTGCTTCTCCAGAGCCTGTGGCTGCGTTCCCTTACCCAGCAAGAGGGAGTGTGCAGATGAGATGCAGTTAAGATCTGAGACAGGGGGATTACCCTTATCACCCAGATGGGCTGCTATACTTGCAAGTGTCCTTAGACAAGGGGGCAGGAGGGGCCAGAGACAGGGAGCAGCAGGGGATGTGACACCGGAAGGAGGAATCGGAGTAGCTGAGGCAGGAACCACGAGCCAGGGGATGCGTGGTGCCCTCGAAGCTGGGAAAGCAGGAGACACATCCCTCCCCGGATCCCCTGAAGGATGCAGCCCTGCTCACACCTGGACTCACACCTGGTGACCCTGATTCGGCTTCTGGCCTCCAGCATAGAAGAGGATAGATGTGTGTGGTGTCAGAGCATGAGATTTATATGCTTTGTTACAGCAGCCCCAGAAACTGACTCGTGAAATGGCATCCTGACGTTAAATGTTACTGGGTTTCACTTTACAATTAGTTTCAAGCCAGATTCTTAGACCATTCTTCTTTGTGGAGAAGACCTGGGGCGTTGAGATGGCTCTCGAGAAGTGCTGAGTGTCCTTGGAATTCGGTCAACAAAGGTGAAGGAGTCCCGGTAGCCCAGCTGCAGGGTTTGCTCATTGGGGTGTGTTTTGAGGACTCACCTGACCGTGTAGCTGCAGGGGCCCCAGCACAGGGCCTGGGGTGCCGTGTGCCCTCAACCAACACTATCAGAGCAGGCGCTGGAACAGGAGGAACGGTCTCCGTGCTCGACGTGGACCAGGTGACTCAGGAGGGATGCTCACCCTCCTGTGTGATGGGGCCCCTGCGTTAGAATAAAGACACAGCATCACGCACATCCTCAGAGAGACGCTGAGTTGCAGGGGCTGAACTGGGGGAAATGCTTACCCACAGGACAAACCACCAGGGATCCTGAGGTCTGGGTCTCATCTCTTTAGATGGAAAAGGGACATTTTTACAAGGCCTCTTTTTCTTTTAAGGTTTTTGTGTTAGTCAGGGTTCCCCAGAAAAGCAGAGCCACTGGAATGAATGTGCATATACGCGTGTGAACATATATACGTAAGTGTATATAACATATAACACATGTAATAATCTTTACAGTATGTTTAAATTCATCTTTTTACTGCTTGTTGCTATTTTCTTTTCCGTGACCAATCTCAAAGCACAAATAACACTTTTTCCTTGGTACTCTAACAAGTAGTCTTGTGGCTAAAGACTAAGTGGTTCCAACTATTAGGCTAATGAAATGCAAGATGTATAATTTAGTTCACAAATTATAATGCCTTTCCTTTTGGGCACTACTTTCAATACAGAACAAAAAGCTTTGAAATCAATATCAAAAGAAAAACCCACTTGGCACATAGTAGAAGTTTACTAAATATTTGTTAGTTGACTACACCACTCAACTTACTGAATAAATATTGTTCTGGTGCAACCACAGTATATTATATATTATAGTATGTCATAATTGTGTTGTTCCATTTTATAAAATGTGATATGTCTGCATCCAGCTCTTCCTGTCCCCACACTGAGGGCTTTTTTAGTGCCAGGTTACATCAGTGTTGTTTCGTATCCCAAGATTCAGAGCGGGTCCCTTAGCTAGAGCTCAGCGAGGATGTAATGGATGGATGAAGGAAGGAGAGAGGTTGACAGAAGGGTGGAATGACTAGTGGGGAAGAAGAGAGGGAGTGGGAGGGAGGGAGGAGAGAGAGAAATATCCACAGAGGAAGGGGCATTCCCAGGGCTCCAGCAGCCCCCTTGGACATGGAGGAGCTCTAACCTGCATCCCAGTCTCAGGGGAGAGGCTCCCAGGAAACCCGCCTCAGGGGAGGCACCTGCGGAGATAGAGCTCCTGCCCTGCTCACCAAGCAGCAGGAGGGGTGGCCCCAGGCTGGGCTGCAAACAGAGCATCCCAGACGGACAGTCTTCACGCCAGGCGAGAGGAACTCGGTTTCCCAGGAACAGGTAGCAAGCAAGGTGGGAGCTGAAGGGGGAAATTGTGGCGACCGCAGAAAGCCAGAGCAGAGGGAGGCTCTGGCTGGAGGAAGGGGTGGGGAGTCGGATGGGGGCAGGGGTTACGGCCCCAGCAACCTGGTCCCAACCTGGCCCACACTGCCTCCTTCCCCCAAAGCCTGGATCCACAGCAGTCAGGGATTGTCAGGGTCCATTCCCAGGCAGGAAGTAGTCTCTGCACCAGGTTGAGCCAGAAGGGCGACCCTGGGCTTGTCACCATGCACGTGTGCTCATTTCTGCAGCACGGTGCCTGCTTCTGCGTGCAGTGTTTGTGTACATGCAGCCGCATTTGCCTGAATCCATTTCCTGGGGCTGCTGTCACAGAGGACCACAACCAGGTGGCTTTAAACAGCAGAAATTTATCCTCACAGTTCTGGAGGCTACAATCCAAAACCAAGGTTTCCACAGGGCCATGCTCCCTGCAGAGACTCCAGGGCAGAATCTTTCCTGGCCTCTTCCAGCTTCTGGTGACCCCAGCTGTTCCTTGCCTGTGGCCGCATCACCCCAATACCTGCCTCCGTCTGCACACAGCCTTGCCTCCCTCTGTGTGTCCCCTCCTATTCCTGTGAGGACACCAGCCATTAGATTTAGGTCTCACCTTTACCCAGTACGGTCTCACCTTGAGCCTTACCTTGATTATATCTGCCAAGACCCTATTTCCAAATAAGGTCACATGCTGAGGTTCCAATGGATGTGAATTTGAGGGGGATGCTATACAACCCACCACGGTGTCTGTGTGTCCCTGGCTTATCCCAGTCCCAGACAAGCTCCGGGCACTGGTTAGTGCTCTGTAGATGGGTTGCAGAACCAGCAAGGTCTCTGCTCCTGGCTGCGTGTTTGCTGGGTTCCACTGCCCGTGTGTATTTCAGAAGCCATGTGTACATGTGCATTGGTGTTGTCTCTGTCTGCTTGTGCTCCTGTGAGCACAGTCTTGAGTCTCTGGCAGTGGTGTAGAAGCAGAGAGAGCAGAGTGGGTTCCATAGTGTCCCCTGGAGGTGAAAGGGTACAGGAGCAGGATCTGGGAGCCAGCCTGCATGTGCCCTGGCTGGGGGTTCTGGCTGAGAGCCCAGAGGTAGAAGGTGGGCCTCTCTCCCCCTTTAAGTCCAGACCTATACAGCTGACTTGGGGAGCTCCCTTGCAGCATATGCAGAGGGGCTGTTCTGGGAAGGGTGAGTGCCCGAACGAGTGCCAGAGAGAGACCCGGAGCCAAGAGAGACCCCTTTTATGGTACTATTTGTGGATTTCAGAGCACGTGCCTGGGAGCCTGTTCATAGCCAGGAGGGAGGAAGGGGTGGGCTCCCCAAGGGGGTGGGGATAGGAGGTGGGTAGGGGGCACTCGCCTGCAGAGCAGAGATTGCCCTGGACCCCGGGTTGGCATGACTCCACAAGGTGTGTCTGTGTCAGGAGCTGGAGTCTGGCAGCCAGAGGAGGGTGGAGTCGAGAGGGGAGGTCAGCGGGCACAGTGCACCAGCAGACGGGGCGTGAGGCCAGAGCCAGGGCTAGACCACGGCACACAGAGGCCGGCAGTGGGGACCAGAGATGGTGGCTGAGGGATGAGGTCCAGGAGGAGCTGAGTCTGGTGCCCCGGGATTGCTGGGCCGCCCAGGCCCCTGCTGCCCCCAAATGCTTCTTTCCTGCATGAGAGAGAGACCCCATCCTGACACCCAGCCCAATCATCCACTTTCCAGGTGGGGTCCTGGGTCCTCCAAGCATTGGCTGACTTGGCTCTGAGATAACACTTGGTGACAACCTTCTGGGGGCTGGGTGAGGGGGCAGAGGCAGTGCTGTGATATGGGGGTGAGCCCTGCCCCAAGGTAAGTATTTGAAGCCTTGTCATCAAATCTCAGTGATATATGTAAATGACAGATTGTGTATCACGGATATATTAGTATGTATCATCGAGATGCATGTGTCAGTGATGCAGATATAAATACGCATACCTGTGTGTACCTCTTTTCCAATTTTTCACCAGAGCTGCGGCTTCAGAGCCATCCCCTGTGCTCTGTGGCTGTCAGGTTTGTTTTTTCTATATGCCGTGTAGAGCTTCGTGGCTCACGCCCAACACATGTTACTTGGCCCTGCCCCCAGGTGAGGGTGGGGGTGTCTCTGACTGCCTCTGACTGTCTGCCATCACAGACAAGGCTGCCATGAATGGCTTGACCACGTCCCCTCGCTGAGCTGTGTTTCAGATGGAGATCTAGAAGTGTTTGTGGGACCTTGGGTAAGTGTCCCCTTAATCTGGCCGTGAACCACCAAGTGAGGATGTCTTCAGTCTACTCATCTGACATCTGGGCCAACACAGGGCGGATCCAGATTTCTAAGTCTTGCCGCTCAGCAAGCAGATGGGGAGCCTGTACCCACTGTGTTCACAGACTGATGCTGTTTTATTATTTTTTTAATGTTTATTCATTTATTGAGAGACAGACAGACAGACAGACAGAGCGAGCATGACCAGGGGAGGGGCAGAGAATCCCAAACAGCCTCCACACCATCAGAGCAGAGCCCAATGCGGGGCTCGAACTCACGGACCATGAGATCACGACCTGAGCTGAAACCAAGACAAAGACGCTTACCCTACTGAGCCACCCAGGCGTCCTGAATGTTGCTGTGGTAAACCGAATTCCTCTCCTTGCTAATGAGCCACTCATGTCCTTGTTTGCTGCTGGCCTAGTGCGTTTCCTCAGCTGCAGATCACCTGTGCCCCCCTCTTGCCCACTTTCTATCATGATGCCTGTCCTTTTTCTCATTGGTTTCCTCATTTCTCTTTTTTCTCACTGTAGATTCTAGATATTACTCTCTTGTCAATGGGTTTTTTTCAGCTTGATCGAGGTATACATGATATACAAAGAGCTGCGTATATTTAATGGGTACATTTTGATGACTTTGGACATACGCCTACAATTGTGATACCAGCCGCACAACCAAGGTAATAAATGTTATCTACCGCCTCCGAAGATTCCTTATGTCCCCCCCCCGTGTGTGTGTGTGTGTGTGTGAGAGTTAGTAACTTTAAAGGACATCTACCCTCTTAACAAGTTCTTTTTTATTGAAATATAGTTGACAAATAAACTTGTGTGAATTTAAGGTGTACAGTGTGTTGAGTTGGTACGTTTATTCATTATAATGCGATCGCCATTGCGCTAATAGCTAGCATGTCTATTGGGTCACGTGATCATCATGTCTGTTTTAGTGTTGGGGATAAATAAGATCTCGTCTCTTCGCGAGTTTGATGATGAGAATACAATATTGGCGTCTGTGTTCTTAACAAGTGTAATTGTGCACTATCGTATTGTTAACTCTAGCTTGTAGGGTGAACGGCAGAGCTCAGGAACTTATACAGCAAGTAGCTCTCTGTTCTCTGTCATCTGTAACCTTTATCCACGATGCTCTTTGTTAAAAGGATTCAGAATTTCGATGTAAAAGAATTGATCTTTTTTACTGAAGGTTTGTGCTCTTTTTTCTTTTTAGGGAATGTGTTTCCTGTTCTTGGAGCACAAAGATCCTATTACACTTGCTGTCATTAGCTATGTTTTTATCTTTCACAATTATGTTTTCAATCTACCTTGATTCTCTTTTCAGTGGGGTATTGAAAGTCTAGTTGTGGTTTTTGTTTGTAGAGAGAGATACTTTCCTCAACAGCATCCCCTAAACAATTCGCCTTTTTTCCAAATGATTTGTGGTGTGACCTTAACCATACATGAATGGCTCTGTCTCCGAGCTCTGATTCCAGAACCACTGGTCACTGTCTGTCCTTGCACTGATCCCACACTGCTTTGTTTCCAAGATGCTGTCGCGTGTCTACAGAGTGCAGTCTCCCCCCCCCGCCTCCTGTCATTCTTCATTTCCAGATGGACTCAGTTATTCGTGGGTCCTTATTTTTGACAAACATTTTGCAATACGTTTATCCTCTTTCTCAAGAGTCCAACTGGATGTTTTTGAGAGGATTACATTGAATGTATAGATTAAATTTGGGGAAGAATGAACATCTTTCTGATATTGTCTTTTGCTTTCATCTGTTTTGTTAGGTCATCTGTCATGTTTCCTGTCTGTTAGAGGTCTCATAGTTCTCCATGAAGCTCCTGTGTGTACTTGTTTCAAGTAATTCCTAGACTGTTGTCAGGTTTTGTGCAACTTTGAATGATACCTTCTTTTGTAATGTTTTATTATTAACTAATTTTAAACTTATGAGAAAGCTGCAAAAAGCATACAGAAAACTCTCATCCTCCCCCCACCAACCCCTTTGAATGCCAGGATCTTCCAGAACCAGGACAATGATGAGACCCAGGGCACGAACGCTGGTATATAACACTGTATAGCAAACAACAGCTCTTTCTAGAATTCTTTCGACTCTCCACTAATATCCTATTTCTATTCCAGGACACAATCCATTTCATGTAGTTGTTATTTCAAGTTTGCATTATCATTCACTTCTAAGTATCTCTTAATTTCCCTTTTAGCCAGATGATTAACAACTAATATGTTACTTTGGCATTGTCAAATGGTTCACCCAATATTTACATTCTAAATACATGGGAATTTTGAGGGGTCCTTTTCTTATTAAAGTCCAGTTGTATTGCCAAATGGTCGGATATCTGGGGCTTTGGGTATTGGTACTTGGGAATGGAATGCACCTGCACTTCCTTTATGGCCTCACACATGATCTTTTTTGGTGATAGGTCCATGTTCCTAGTGTTGGGGTTTTTTTTTGTTTTGTTTTGTTTTGTTTTGTTGTTTGGTGTATTGAATAGGAGTGTATGCATGTTTGTGTATATTTATACAAGTTAAATATATGTATATAAGTATATATTAGCTTTTGCACATATATATACACATATGTGTGTATATATACTTGAGGTGTGTGTGTGTGTGTGTGTGTGTGTGTGTGTATTAAATAATGTGACAGAAACACCAGGAATTACAAAAGTGGTAAATGCATTAAATGCATAATCAAAAAGGAGATACAGGGGCACCTGGGTGGCTTAGCCAGTTGAGCATCTGACTCTTGGTTTTGGCTCAGGTCATGGTCTCATGGTTCATGAGATCAAGCCCTGCATCAAGCTCTGCATTGACAGTGTGGAGCCTGCTTGGGATTCTCTCTCTCCCTCTCTCTCTGCCCTTCTCTCTCTCTCTCTCTCTCTCTCTCTCTCTCCCCCCCTCTCTCTCCCTCTCTCTCTCTCTCTGTCTCAAAATAAATAAATAAACTCCAAAAGAAAAGATTCTCTCTCTCTCTCCCTTGCCCTTCTCCCCAGCTTCCATGCTGTCTCTAGAAAGAGAGAGATACAACCATAAGTTGCTACATTTTAAGGGAATCTGATTCTGGTCATTCATGCCCTTCCTCATTCTCAGCGTCTCTAGTGTTTACTCTATTTCACTCCCCACAGTAAGTACATTAAGCACATAATCTTACTTCTCATAACAACCTTGTCAGCCAGACATTATGATCAACTTCCTTTAGGGAGGAGGAAACTGAGGCTCAAAAAGGTTAAGGAACCAACCCAATGTTGTTGTGGTTGGTGTTGGTGTTGCAAGAGTGTTTTAAAGCAACTTCTCAACTTTATTTAACTTAGGCAGATAACATGGTAGAGTTTTGTCTAAAAAGAGAGAAAAGCCACCCCATAATACTTAGCAAGCCTGGCAGGCACTAAGGAGATGCAGCCTACAGGACACATGATGGCGAGGTTTGCGCTGTCCTTTCAAAGATGGAACACCAACCAGCAGCAGGTTCTTCCAATTCAAAATATTTCATGGGAGACCCCAGCATAATCACTGTTTTCAAAAAGAAGACTGAATTGTGTTTTTCTTTATTTTTCCATTCCCTATTAGCACAATGACTGGAGGCACTGACAAGCTAGTGGCGACTCAATCCAGGTGTGGCTGAGTAGAGACCCAGAGCTCCTATCACTGGGATTTTAAAATACTAGTAGCCATTATTATTAACAGTATTATTATTATCATCGTGTCCTGAGTTCTTACCACACACCAGGATCAGCGCTAAGCACTTGAGGCCCACTATCTTCCGTGAACCCCGCGCAGCTCAGAGGGGCGCTGACCATCCTCACGAACAGCCTGTGGCCGAGGGACCAGCCATGGCCTGCGGGGTGAGGGGGTACCTCCTCGGGGAAGTCCTCCCAGGCTGGGCTCAGCACACACCCGTAGCTCCCGCCCACCTGGCCGCCCTCGCTCTCTCCCCACCCAGGGATGGCCGCCACGCTGGGCCGAAACCACAGCTCCGTGTCCGAATTCATCCTCGTGGGCTTCTCCACCTTCCCAAGGCATCTCCTGCCCATCTTCTTCCTGCTGTTCCTGCTCATGTACCTGTTCACGCTGCTGGGGAACCTGCTCATCATGGCCACAGTCTGGAGCGAGCGCAGCCTGCACACGCCCATGTACCTCTTCCTGTGCGCCCTGTCCACCTCCGAGATCCTCTACACCTTGGCCATCACCCCGCGCCTGCTGGCCAACCTGCTCTCCACTCGCCGCACCATCACCTGGACGGCCTGTGCCAGCCAGATGTTTTTCTCCTTCACGTTCGGCTTCACCCACTCCTTCCTGCTCACCGTCATGGGCTACGACCGCTACGTGGCCATCTGCCACCCCCTGCGCTACAATGTGCTCATGAGCCCCCGCGGCTGCGCCTGCCTGGTGGCCTGGTCCTGGGTAGGTGGCTCGGTCATGGGGCTGGTGGTGACCACGGCCGTTTTCCACCTCACCTTCTGTGGACCCAATGAGATCCACCATTTTTTCTGCCACGTGCCTCCTGTGGTGAAGCTGGCCTGTGGAACTGATGTACCAACCGTGGCCCTGGGTGTGGGGCTGGTGTGCATCATGGCCCTGCTGGGCTGCTGTCTCCTCATCCTCCTCTCCTATGCCTTCATCGTGGCCGCCATCTTGAGGATCCCCTCAGCTGAGGGCCGGCACAAGGCCTTCTCCACCTGTGTGTCCCACCTCACTGTGGTCGTTGTGCACTACGGCTTTGCCTCTGTCGTCTACCTCAAGCCCAAGGGTCCCCAGTCTCTGGAAGGAGACACCCTGATGGGCATCACCTACACGGTCCTCACCCCCTTCCTCAGCCCCATCATCTTCAGTCTCAGGAACAAGGAGCTGAAGACTGCCATGACCAAGACCTTCCTCAGAAAACTCCATCCCCAGAGCTCCTGAAGTGGCTTCTTTCATGGCAATGATGTGTCAGGTAGAGGCACTTCAGGCTTCTATCTGTAAAATGGGAATGATTACACTTCACTGGTGATGATTCTTATATGGGAATTACCCCACCTCCCCACTTTGCAAGTACTCCGAATTCTAGATGTGTGTGTTCTCTCCTTTCTCTCAGTCTGGTTGACCTTGTTCTTCCTGGATTCACTGGGGTGATGACCTTTCCAATATGGACCTAGTATGTCACCTTCCTCCAGGTTCCTGTGCCTGATGGTGGCATTGGGGGAGGGGGTGCCCACATTGCTGTGTTGGGGAACCTGTGTTCATGGTTTATCATGAATGTGTGAATGAGGGATGCCGACTCTGCCCAAAATGCATAAACTGTGATTGGGCACCTGCTGTGTACCAAGCATTGTGTCCTCTGCCTCAGACACACCATTGCTGTCATTCTGAATACTACACTGAAGAAAGGAAAGCATTCTTGATGAAGAAAATGATTGTTCATTTTTAATTCTTCACATTTTTGGAGGAAAGGTGTCTCCTCTTAGGAGTTGCCTTCATTGAGCTGAATGACTGGTTGAGGAGAAAGAAAGAGGAGGGATCTGAATTTCTCCTTGGGAAAAAAGCTATGTGTGGACACATGGAGTTTAAGCCTTCATGGGAGAGGGATAAGGAAGTGGAGAGGGACAGGGATAAGGAAGTGGGGGCTGAGCTGAGAGAAAGGGTCAGGACAGGTAGAAGAACCAGTTGCTGGCCCTTAACCTCCAGGACGTAAGGGAGGTGATGGGCCCAGTGACTGGTGAAAAAGTTTGAGGAATGAGCAGGCCTGTAAATGGGCATTTTATAAGGTTTATGAGGTTGCCATAAAGTGCCTGATATAATTCCCCCTTTCCTGACTCCCTTGAAATCCTCAATAAAAATCCATTTCTCTTTCATGTGTTGTGTACTCAGATATATTGAGGGAAGCACCCACAGGCTGGGTCTTGCTTCAAGGGAGGTGTTCAGGCGGAGTCAGGCAGCCCCTTTAAATTACACCTGTTTTTTAAATGAGGAAATGGACACAGTGAAGCTCAGACTTGCCCAGGTTCATGAAACCAGACAGATGCAGGGATGCGGTATGCCACCAGCCCAGTGAGTCCTCTGTGGCAATGGAGGTCCAAAGTGGGGGCACATCACAGTCACCTGGAGGGCTGGTTAGGTCACAGGCTGCTGGACCCACTCCAAAGTGTCTGCTTCAACAGGTCAGGGTAGGGCTCTAGAATCCATACATCTAACAAGCTCTCAGGTGCTGGGGTTGCAGGTCTGAGGATGAAATTTTGGGAACCACTGCCCTACAAAATCTTTAGCTCAAAGATAAAGCCAGATATATGAGTTGGAAACAAAAGCAATCAACTTTCTTTCTTTCTTTCCTCCTTCCTCCCTCCCTCCCTTTTTTTTTTCTTTCTTTCTTTCTTTCTTTCTTTCTTTCTTTCTTTCTTTCATCTTTCTTTCTTCTTTCCTTCCCCCTCCTTCCTTTCTTTTTTTTTTGAATTTTTTTAATCTTTATTTTTGAGAGAAAGAGTGAGAGACACAGTGTGAGCAGGAGAGGGGCAGAGAGAGAGGGAGACACAGAATCTGAAGCGGGCTCTGGGCTCTGAGCTGTCAGCACAGAGCCCAACGTGGGGCTCGATCTCAGGGACTGTGAGATCATGACCTGAGCAGAAGTCAGCCACCCAACCAACTGAGCCACCCAGGCGCCAACCCCCCCCTCCTTCCTTTCTTTCTTCCTTCCTTGTTAGTAGTTATGCTGATAACATCTTCCATTTTCCCCATGGTGGGGGGAGGGAGGGACATTTATCATCAGCTAGGTAAGGTTTAAAAAAAAATAGTTCTATTGAGATATGATTCACATACCATATGATTCACCTGTTTAAAGATATGTGTAATCCAAATCAGTCAATTTAGAAAATTTTCATCACCTCCAAATAAAACCTTATAGCCTTTAAGGGTCATCCCTCTTTCCTCTCTTCCCTTCAGCCCTAAGCAGCCCTAATCCACTGTATTTGTAGATTTACCTGTTCTGAACATTTTATATAAGTCATATATATAAGTCATACAATATTTATCCTTTCGTGTTTGGCTTCTTTTACTCAGCATAATGTTTTCAAGGTTTATCCACATGTATCAGTATTTCATTCTTTTCTATGGCTGAATAATATTCCATTGTTTCGATAGGCCACATTTTATTTATCCATTCATCTGTTGATAGATATTTGAGTTGTTTCTAACTTTTGGCTATAATGAGTAATGCTGCTGTAAACATTCATGTACAAGTTTTTATGTGGACATACATTTTCGCTTGGGAGGTGTGTACTTAGGAATGGAAATGAGGGGTTATGTGGTAACTCTATGTTTAATCATTTGAGGAATTGCTAGACTGCTTTCCAAAGCGGTGGCTCCATTTTACATCCCCACCAGCAGTCTCTGCGGGTTCCAGTGTTTCCACATCCTCGCCAACGCTAATGTATCTAACTTTTTGATTATAGTCATTCTAGTAGTATCTTATTGTGGGTTTGATTTGTATTTCCCTGGTAACTAATGATAGATAGGTATAGTCCTTTTTTAAATTTAATTTTATTTATTTTAGGAAAAGAGACAGGCAGAGAAAAGGAGAAAAAGAATCTTAAGCAGACTCCATGCTCAGCACAGAGCCTCGGGCGGGGCTCAATCCGTTGACCGTGGGATTAGGACCTGACCTGAGATCAAGAGTCAGATGCTCAACCAACTGAGGCACCCAAGTGCCCCAATGATAGGTATGGTCTTAAATGATTTAACACATGTGGGTTCTTTTACTTCACAAGGAAGATAATATTATCAGCTCCATTTCAAAGATGAGGAAACAGGGATATAAAGAGATTAAATCCATTAGTTAAAGGTCTTGCCCTGAAGTGGAAAAACTGGAAGTCTTTATGTTGGAACTTGGGGTCAGAAGCATACATTTCTCAGGAATTATGAGGAGAGGAAGCCAGTGTTCCAAGAAGAGACAAAGACATGAAGGTGTCGATTGGAAGGAGAGGACCAACTGTAGCAAGCCCTGAAAAAACAAGCCAGAACTGGAGATACACGTTCTCGGGGGTCAGGAGGAAACCCCCAGCATGAGAGGATCAGCGAGACACATCGTAATCTCGACCAAACTGGCTGAACATTTCTATGTTTTCATTAGTAGATGTATTAATATGCAAAATATTGTTATATTCAAACATGAAATTGTTTGCTCTAAAGAAATGCTGATCCCTTTAGGGGAGCCTGGGTGGCTCAGTCAGTTGAGCGACTGACTTCGGCTCAGGTCATGATCTCACAGTTTGTGGGTTTGAGCCCCGCGTTGGGCTCTGTGCTGACAGCTCGGAGCTTGGAGCCTGCTTCGGATTCTGTGTCTCCCTCTCTCTCGGCCCCTCCTCTGTCTCAGAAATAAACATTAAAAAAAGATTAAAAAAAAAAAAAAGAAATGCTGATCCCTTTTGAAGCCAGATTCCTAAGTTATACTGAGAAGATTCAAGGCAGTTAGCTAGCAATATTTGGTGGCATCCTTTGCCCCCCTTACAAAATGAGAAAAAGTCCAGATGGTAAGATCAACCCCTCTTAGAGTTGTCCTGTAAGAGGTATGTTTAAGTGGCCAGCATAAGTCTTGGGGTGTAGCCACTGCTCCTTAGCTGGCTACAGATCCAGAGACGTCTTGGAGTGTATGCTGGTTGACCTGGGAAACAGGTGAGAGACTGTGAACTTGAAAGAGCTCATGGTAAACATGGCTTCTGGATTATATCCAGGAACTGTAGGTGTGGTTCCCTGTGGTCATCAGAGAAAAAAATCCACTTCCTCTAATTGGACTGACAAATGTCAATGCACTCCGAAATGTAGATAAACCACGTTTTTAATTCTTTTGATTTAGTATTAGTTGCTTTGAAAATTTAAAACAACCAAGGAAATTGAAGTTAGTGAATGTATGTTGTTTCTGTAGGTGACAGATTCTAGACCCCAAGGGCTGGGTCAGGACGAGATGTTTGAGGCAGAGCTATGAAAGCTCACCGTTACATCCCATCTTTATTTAAAATGTTAATGCGCTGCTCATCATACATTTTTTGCATTAATTTTGGTTTTAAAAAGGTTGTATTAAATACAATTTATCTTTTTTAAGTTTATTGTGAGAGAGTGAGCAGAGAGAGAGGGAGGGAGAATCCTAGGCAGGCTCCACACTATCAGCAAGGAGCCTGACACGGGGCTGGAACCCACAAACGGTGAGATCATGACCTGAGCTGAAATCGAGTCAGACACTCAACCGACTGAGCCACCCAGGTGCCCCAAAATATGATTTATCTTGATCACTGAATTCTTTGGTGGCCCCTTAAACTTGGTGGTCAAGGTGAATGCCTCACTTGCTTGACCCTAGTCCCTGCCTTGCTAGACTCTCCTTCCTTGCCACCCCAAATAATCTTGCATTTATTTTCCCTGAAAAAGACCAAAAAAATAGAAGCCATAATTAACTTATCTGGTGATAGAAAATAGAAGTAGGAATATGTGCCAAAAGTCAGTGTAAACACATCAGGGTTTTAGGTTAAGACCCTCCACATCAGGGGAGAGAGCCCCGCCCCTCTGCTCATTAGTGTTGGCCAGGACTCCACCCCCACGCCCAGGGGAAGTGTCCCACCTCCTCGCCAAGATTCAGCTTCCCCTTTTAAAAGTTGCCCCCACCCCCTCCATTCCTCACAGTTTGCCATTCCTTGCTAATGGTCCCCTTTGTGAACATTCTTTGGTATCCCCAAGGCATAGCCAGAGCCCAGAGAGGTGATTAAAAGGCCTGGAGTGCTGAGAAGGGCTGTTGACGGCAAGATCTCCAGACTTTAGGGGACCCCTCTCCCTGCACTAATTAGAGCCACCAAGTGTTTCAGTGCTAATTTCTGGAGGCAAAGGCCAGCCTGAGAGATGCAGTTTGCTGCCTTAACTCCTCTCGTTCTGTTCTTCCCCAATGTTGACTTGACCCCCTTGCCCTTGCCAATTCCCTCCTCAAGGGTGTTTTCCTCCTCCCCCACCCCCAACCTCCCAGACTACCTCTGTCCAGAGGCCAGAGGGATCTTGCTAAAGGGAAAACCTGAAAAATCATCAGTCTATTTATATACTCTTGAGATACATTACAAACTGTAGTGTGGTTGGGTCACTGCTTCAACTCCAGCTTTATCCCACAGCCCTTCCCACCTCTCCTGCCCCTCTAGTTCTCCAGCTGTTCTGTAATAAACCAAGCATGCTCAGACCTCAGGAAGTTTGCACAGACTGCTGCCCTTTCCTTAGTCCTATGTATCCGTAGGTCTGGCTTTAAATGCCACCTCCTCAGGAAAGCCTTTTCTGACTTCCCCATACTGTGTCACCACCCCTATTATGAGCAACTCCTATCACAGCAACTCCCTTCTTTTCCTCATAGCTTTTATCACAGTTTATCATAGATGTTCATTAGGTTATTTGTTTAATATCCACGTCTTCCTCTCTGAAGTACAAGCACTGCAATCAGGGGTCATGTCTAATGAGTTTAACATCATATCCCTAGTGGCATCTAAAAAAGTGCCTGTCAAACAGTAGGTGCCCAATAAGTGTTTGTTGAAGAAATACAATAAGATTTGTCATCCTTGGCATGACTGACATTTGGGGATGGCTCATTCTTTGTGGTTGGGTCTGTTCTATGCATTGTGGGGTGTTGAATGTCATCCCTGGCCTTCGCCCACTAGATATTGTGACATATGTCTCCCTCCTTCAGCTTTAACAACCAAAAATTCTCCAGAAACTTCCAAGCATCCTCTGGTGGGCACTGGTGAGGGTCGTGCCCCTTTGGTGACCCTTAGCTCTTGGTCCATATCTTGGTGAGAGCCCTGATATTTCTCTGTCGTTCCACCAAGCACCTAGAAACAGGAAATAGCAATGTACCCGTCTCTGTGCTCCCAAAACTAGCACAGGAATTGAGACACATTTGGAAGCTGCAAATAATTACTGAACAGATCTTTAAAAGCTGGCATTGAGTGCAATCGGATGCCAGACATCGTCAATCACCCTACATACACGATGTTATTTAATTCTCAGAACAATCCTAACAGGTGGCTACATTATTATTGAACCCATTTTAAAGATGGGAAACTGAGGCCAAGAAATGGGATGTAATTCAACCAACACCACTTTGCTTCATCTCTTAACCACTGCACAGCCCTTTCTGCCATTCAGAGCACCTCTTTGTCTCTTGAGAGAGCCAGGTGTCATCACCTATCTCCAGTCCCATTAGCTGTTGCCATGGTGATGAGTCATGAGGCCCATGCATGGAGGCTAGGAGCCACAGAGAGGAGGAGAAGAGGATTCTGGGAGAAAAAGGCTAGGTCAGAAAGCCTAGCTGGAGCAACCCTTCTCCCAGTGGTGCCCCCTGCTGGACCCCAATCCTCTCCACTGAGGTCCTACTCCTTCCGCAGCACTGATAACCAAGATGGATACATCAAAGTTGATGGCTCCAGATGGTCATTGCTTCAATTCACACCTCTCCCTCTGATCCCAAACTTATAAAAAAAAAAACCTTGAAATTATAATGTCATCCTAACTCCTGTGGCTACCATTGCGCCAGGCACCATGGGAACCATGCTAAACCCTTTGTAAGCATTGTCTTGCTTCAATCTTACAACTGTCCTAGAAGGTAGGTGCTGTTACATTCTTTCAGTGTAGGCTCAGAGAGGGGAAGTAACCTGCCTAAGCTCAAACAACAAAGTGTGACAGCCAATTTCCCCACACCCACTCCAACAGTGTTAATAAACTTGAAACATTTTTTGTCCATCTTATTGTGTAGACAAAAACTGTACCTCACAGTTATATGTTCATTTGTCATCATTCTTTTTACTTAATGTCTTCAACAAATATTTGAGAACTTACCGCATGCTGTGTAGGCATATAGCAGTTTGCAAAATGGACCAAGCGTCCCTGACTACCTCAAACAACATTCTGTTGGGCAGAGACAGACAATATCTAATAAGCAGGTATATTCCAGGTGGTGATAAGCACATGTCAGACAAATAAAGCTGATCAATAGACATGGGACATGGCCAGGAGTGTATCTATTTTGTGTAGTGTGGTTAGAGAAGGGCTCTATGATTTTTGAGCAGAAATGTCTTCAAGGAGGGGCGCCTGGGTGGCGCAGTCAGTTAAGCGTCCGACTTCAGCCAGGTCACGATCTCGTGGTCTGTGAGTTCGAGCCCCACGTCAGGCTCTGGGCTGATGGCTCGGAGCCTGGAGCCTGTTTCCGATTCTGTGGCTCCTTCTCTCTCTGCCCCTCCCCCGTTCATGCTCTGTCTCTCTCTGTCCCAAAAATAAATAAAAAACGTTGAAAAAAAAAAAAAGAAATGTCTTCAAGGAATTGAGATTGAATTGCTGTGTTCTGAGATAAGAAAGACTGTGGAAGAATGTGTGTGTGTGTGAGAGAGAGAGAGAGAAAGAGAGAGAGAGAGAGAGGGAGGGACACAGAGAAAATGATAATGGCAATGAAAATGTCTAAGAGTTAGATTTTGGACACATTAAGTTTGAGATACCTACTAGATATCCATGTAGAGATGCTGAGTAGGCTATTGGATAGGGATGAAGATAAGAATTTTGGGGTCACCTGTGTGCAGAGTGTACATAAAGCCCTGATACTGGATAGGATCCCCAGGGAGAAAAGACATTGATGAAGTCCAAGGATCAAATTTCTTTTTTTAATCTTCTGTCATTTATTTGTTTTTTAAATATAATTTATTGTCAAGTTGGCAATAACTGCTTTGTGTTTCAAGTATGAATGAACAAATGTTCATTTAACAATCCTTCACTAATGGATATATCTAATGCTTTCCAATCATAAATTTCATTTCTCTGAATATACTTTTATTTACACAAATGTGGAATATATCTGTAAGAGATTGACTGAATTCAGTGGAAAAATGCGAAGCAAGTTCAAACCCAGGTCACTTTGACCTCAAACACAGCTCCCCCTACCCCATCTCCCACTGCTTTGGAGGGCAATGAGGCTTCTTACAGTAAATATTATAAACCAATATTCTGGTTTGTTTCAGTACTGTAGGGAATACATAGGTCCACCCAAGAAATATTTATTAATCAATTTATGTCTTCCTAATATCATGTTGATGCTGTGTGATGGTAAGCAAGGTAGACAGACTTCCTGACCTCAGGAAGCGGATAGCCTAAGGGATCAAAATAAGTTAGCATAAGACACTGGAGGCCTGACTCACACTGGCCCACCAACTACCTTCCAGGTTCTCTGTCTATTCAGATACCAGTAGGATCAGAGGCCAACTTGGCCTTTAACGAAGAAAATGAAAGAGACTAGCTTGTATTCTTGTCCAGATTGGCTTTGCTGTTGGAGAAGAGGAGCATCTTGGCTCAGTGTGATAAGAATTCACTGCAAGATGAAACTTATTTTAAAATCAGGAAGTAGACCTGAATCTATAGAAATAATCCATCAGTGTCCCAAAGCTCATGCATGGCGGGTTGCAAGTGCCTGCCTGTGGTTTAAAAGTTTCTTAGGATTGTGGAGTGTTTGGTTTGAGGGTGGACTAGTCCTCCATGGACAGGCACCCCACAAAACCCACCATACGAAGATGTGTGAAGCATTGGGTGGCCAGGACCGGGATTCACAAAAGACCTACACCAGAAACTTGGCCCTACCAAGTTGTGTGATCTTGGATGAGTCATACAACCATTTTGACCCCGAGTTTCCCCTCTGTCAAAGGGAGTGGATGTGTTTATCTGCCCTGATCCCCTTATGCGGCTATGATGAGATAATGTTCATGAGGGGTAATAGGAAACATGCAGTGCAGTGTATATTCTGCAAAGAAGGATGGTCTGGATTTCCCACATTTGACTGAAATTGTTTCCTACATCCTCCCACTTCATGATAAGATGGGATATTTTTACCACTCGAGTTTTAGAGAAAGACTGAGTCCAACTTTAGGACAAATGATGAATAGTTTATTATTCAACATAAACATGAATAAACATTTTCTTTATTTTAGCTTTAGGTAATTTAACTAATTTATTGTTCACACATTTTAAATATTTTTTAAAGTTTATTTACTTATTTTGAGAGAGAGAAAGAGTGGAAGCAGACGATGGGCAGAGGGAGAGAGAGAATCCCAAGCAGGCTCCACGCTGTCAGCATAAAGCCTGAAGCTGGGCTTGATCCCACAAACAATGAGATCATGACCTGAGCTGAAATCAAGAATCAGACGCTTAACTGACTGAGCCATCCAGGAACCCCATTCCTCGTACATTTTAATTACATTGGTTGTTGTGCACAACAGTATCACTATAACCTAGTGTCCATTAAGTATTACTATAAATTATTGTTTTTATTTATTTTTTTAAATGTTTTTATTTATTTTTGAGACAGAGAAAGAGCATGAGCAGGGGAGGGGCAGCGAGAGGGGGAGACACAGAATCCGAAGCAGGCTCCAGGCTCCGAGCTGTCAGCACAGAGCCTGACGCAGGGCTCTAACTCACCGAGTGTGAGATCATGACCTGAGCTGAAGTTGGACGCTCCACCAACTGAGCCACCCCAGGCGTCCCTATAAATTATTATTTTTAAATGAATGCATAGATTCATATTCAGAAACAATTTAAATTTGTCAAAGAAACTTTTTTTTAAATTTCATCTTTAAGTAATCTCTATACCTAGCATGGGGTTTGAACTCACAACCCCAAGATCAAGAATCACATATTTTACTGGCTGAACCAGCCAGGTGCCTCAAGAAAAACTTTTTTAAATGAGATATAATCGATACATAATATTGTGTAAGTTTAAGGTGTACAGTGTATCGATTTGATGCATTTATATATTGCAATATGCTTGCCACTGTAGCATTAGCTAATATCTCTATCATGTCACATAATCATCATTTCATTTTTGTGGTGGGGACAATTAAGATCTAGCCTCTTAGGGACTTTGAAGTTGCTAATACAATATTGTCACCTATAATCATTATGCTGTGCATGAGACCTCCAGGACTTATATATCTACTGGTTGCAAATTTATACCCCTAAACAACATCTCCCCAGTTCCCTCACCCCTCAGTCCCTGGTAACCAATGACTCTACTCTCTGTTTTTATGAGTTCAGCTTTTTTAGGCTTTGCATATAAATGATATTATACAGTATTTGTCATTCTCTTGAATACACTTATTTTCAACAAAGTATAAATACTATGTAGTATGATCAACCTTAAATCCCCCTCATGGCCACAGGGAAGCATTAAGCTGGTCTGATCATGAGATACACCTTTATCCTGGACTCTGAACTCAACGTGGTTCAACAAAGAGTTCCACATTGGCCCATGTGTCACATCACTCTCTAATACAGCAGGCGATTTCTCATGGTGGGACTTATTATAGAGACTTCTCTGTGTCCCTGCAGCTGCTCAAGATTCACACTTGAAATGCAGAGGTTTCCTTGACTTTTTCTGTGAGTCTGCTCTGTTAACTGTTTCTAACGGTTATTGTACAGATCTGTGCAATGCTGAAATTTAGGGTGATTTGCTCTCCTCGGCTATAATCTGGCTCAGTTTTTTGCAGCCTTACAAAATCCATGTTGGAGGTACCCATTACTGCCTAGTAGAAGGTGGGGACCTGGCATCTTCCATTTCTCCTAGCAGTGTGGACTAATGGTAGTGGGACTAATTAGACCACTCTGGCTGCTGTCAGGAGAAGAACAGATCCCAGGGTTGAGGCTGCCTGATAAAATGTCATGCAGCAGATGAGAATCGTGAAATCTGATTTTCTCTGTGTCATCATCTTATACGTCTTTCCACTCTGAATATACTCTTGATGCTGATTAACCATTGTGTGTGCATTTGGATGTTGCCTTCAAGGGTCCTTGTAAACCTTAAAGCATCAGATAAATATAGGTTATTACATGTTTACAAGGTGCCATTTCTTTTTCCTCTTTTTTTTTTTTTTTTTAATGTAGACTCCACGCCCAGCATGGAGCCCAATGTGGTGCTTGAACTCAAGACCCTGAGATCAAGACCTGACCTGAGATCATGAGCCGGGTGGTCAACTGACTGAGCCACCCAGGTGCCCCTCAAGGGTGCAGTTTCTAAGTTGGTAACCCAACTTAGCTGTTTCCAAGTAATTCCTCCCTGATCATCATATTTTTTCTGGATAGAGTTTGCTGAGGAAGGTCTTGGTCATGGCTATCTTTAGCTCCTTGTTCCTGAGACTAAAGATGATGGGGCTGAGGAAGGGGGTGAGGACCGTGTAGGTGATGCCCATCAGGGTGTCTCCTTCCAGAGACTGGGGACCCTTGGGCTTCAGATAGATGACAGAGGCAAAGCCGTAGTGCACAATGACCACAGTGAGGTGGGACGCACAGGTGGAGAAGGCTTTGTGCCGGCCCTCAGCTGAGGGGATCCTCAAGATGGCGGCCACGATGAAGGCATAGGAGAGGAGGATGAGGAGACAGCAGCCCAGCAGGGCCATGATGCACACCAGCCCCACGCCCTTGGCCACTACTGGTACATCAGTTCCACAGGCCAGCTTCAAGAGAGGGGGCACGTGGCAAGCAAAATGGTGGATCTCATTGGGTCCACAGAAGGTGAGGTGGAAAACGGCCGTGGTCACCACCAGCCCCATGACCGAGCCACCTACCCAGGACCAGGCCACCAGGCAGGCGCAGCCGCGGGGGCTCATGAGCACATTGTAGCGCAGGGGGTGGCAGATGGCCACGTAGCGGTCGTAGCCCATGACGGTGAGCAGGAAGGAGTGGGTGAAGCCAAACGTGAAGGAGAAAAACATCTGGCTGGCACAGGCCTTCCAGGTGATGGTGCGGCAGGTGGAGAGCAGGTCGGCCAGCAGGCGCGGGGTGATGGCCAAAGTGTAGAGGATCTCGGAGGTGGACAGGGCGCACAGGAAGAGGTACATGGGCGTGTGCAGGCTGCGCTCGCTCCAGACTGTGGCCATGATGAGCAGGTTCCCCAGCAGCGTGAACAGGTACATGAGCAGGAACAACAGGAAGAACATCATCTGAAGGTGGGGGAAGGTGGAGAAGCCCACGAGGATGAATTCAGTCCCTGCTGAGAAATTGCCTTTCTGCATGGAGACTGTGCCTGGGGCAAAGTGTGAGAGATAAAGCTCAGCTACTTGGTGGAGAAGGTCTTCCCCATCCCGGGGTCTGCTCAAGAGGGTGCCCCGATCAATGACAGCTGGCATTTGTAAAAATTAGCAGTGGGAAACCTCACTAATATGCAGTCAGAGGTTTTGGCAGGAAGAGAGCTCACACCCTGTCCCTCCTAGTCCATTGCAAACTTGACAAGGACAGGAAGAGATGGACTTGACCTTGGGAGTGGCTACTACTCCCCACCCTCCCAGTGAGAAGCCACCATACTTTGAGCTCTCGGTTTATTCTAATGGACTTTTTATAACAGCCTTTCCAACTTACCCCTTTTCTCCTTAAAAAGTCTACCTTTCCTTTGTTCCCCCCAACCTGCCTTTGGTTTTGTGGAGGCCTGTTTGCGCTGGATTGTGATTCCATTTTATTTCTGAATAAACACATCTTTTGCTGGTAAAATAACTGGGTTTTTATTTTTAAGGTTAACACACTGAGTTCCCACTCTGTGCCTCACGAGCAGACTTCTCTGAGCAGACTCACGAGAATATTGGTGTGCATGGAAGTTAGGCAACTTGCTCTAGGTGAAGCTGTCAAAATGACAGAGCTAAGACTTGAACCTATGCCTGGCTGTCTCTAAAGACTGCCTTTCACTATCCCTCTGGGTTGCCTCCCAGAATGAAAACATCCCTCCCCTGGAGCTTCCAGCCATTGTCATTGTATCCTTCTACTCCCTTCTGATAAATCCTGTTCTTCACGTAGCTCAGTGACCACAAGACACCCCAAACCCATGTCTATAATCCTTGGACCGGCAGGCATCTCTAACTTAATACAAATCAGATTCTTTCTCTGGAGGTATCTCTTTAGGGAGTCAGAGGTAAGAGGCTGTGTAGAAGTAACACTCTGGGTGTTTTCCAGCTCCCATGAGGCACATCCGTATGTTCTAAGACAATGCAACATGGACATCCGACAAAGGGACGTGGGAGCCAACCTGAATTCTTGTTCTGCCAACTGTGTAAAAGTGAGCATGTCTCTTCTCTCTGTACCTCCATGTTCCCCTGACTCCCTCAGCATTGTTTTGAGAAATAAATCAGTTATTCTTGGAATGTGACCTGACACCCAGCAAGTGTTCCCTATAATAATTAAATCAACACACTAAGTGAGCAAATGTACATAGTCTGTGATCAGCAAATAACTTCAATTTCATGAGATTTCAGTGTCTCTTCATGAATAACTTCACCATTTTTAAATGATCTTTTTTATTAGGCAGTATAAAGTTTTAAAGGCTATAAATCCCCAATCTTCTTTCCATCTCTATTTGCCTGTTCTGGACATTCATCGAAATGAAATCATACAGTATGTGGCCTTTGGGGTCTGGCTTCTTTCGTTCTGTGTACTGTTTTTGAGGCTCACCCACATTATAGCATGTAACATTCTGAGAACCTGGTTGCTTTTCCATGGTTGACCAGTACTCTGTTGTATGGATAAACCACATATTGTCTATTTACTCACTGCTTAATGGACATTTGGGTTGTTTCCACTTTTTCACTGTTGTGAATAGTGGTGCTATGAATATTCATTTATGTAGGTGTTTTAAAGCATATCAGTGGTTGCCAGGGGCTGTGGAGAGAGAATGGGGAATGACTGCTAACGAACACAGGGTTTCTTTTTGGGTTGATGAGAAAGCTCTGGAACCAGACAGAGGTGGTTGGTTCACAACACTGTGAATGTAATTAATGGCACTGAACTGTATGCTATAAAATGGCTAAAATGGCAAATTTTATGTTATGCGTATTCTACGGCAATAAAAAAAATAGGGAAAAAAAGTAGTAAGTGCCCTATTAGGTGGGTGCAGGTCCCTGATCAAGCCCTGAAAGGCTAGTAGTGAGAAATAAAGAAGGGAACAACTGCATTGGTGACTGGAGGCTGCATTCCCCAAATATCACCAGTTTCCAGAGTTTCTTGGTTTCCCTTCCCTGGAGTCCCTTGTATCCTTTCTCCACTTTTAGGGCAGCACCTGCCCATAGCTCCCCAGGATTGTGTCTCCAACAACCCCCCAGTCAGTCCTGCCACTCTGAGATCTCAGAGGGATGAGTCAAAGGTCAACAACATGGAAACCAGAGCCTCTGAGAAGAGGCTGAATGGGTGAGAGCAGGGTCATGTGGATTGTGCTCACAAACCTCCAATGGGTCTCCAACATCTAGAGCAAGGTTTCTCAACTGTGGGACTCTTGACTTTGGGAACCAGATCATTCTCTGCTATGGGGAGGGGGGTGGGTGTTCTGTGCACTGTAAAGCGTTTAGCTGTATCCTTGGCCACTACCAGCCCCCGTGACAACAAAAAATGTCTCCAGGCATTGCCAAAGTCAACCCCAGTGGAGAACCAATGACCTAGAGGCTGCAGTTACAAATTTTTGGCATGCTCCCCAGTCTTGGTTCCTTCCCTTCTCCGCCCAGCAAATGCCTGTTTATCTTTAAGATTCCATTTAAAGGTCCTCCCGGACATTCTCTTCCCAAAGCAGATTTAATCACTCATTCCTGCCTGCTTCCAAAACAATGACTCTTGAATGAGTTTAAAACTCCTTGATCCTAACTTTATCATGACCCTCATCATAATGTGTCATGCTGGAGGTGTGACTGTCTCTGGCACTGGATTTTGAGTTCTCGATGAGAATAGCTACCCTTTGTTAGATGTGTTCTATCGACGCAACACCTATGCTCATGTGTTTTGTATTTAATCTTTACTCCAACATTATAAGGTACCTGCTATGATCCCCATTTTATAGATGTGGCTGCTAAATCCCACAGAGGACACATCACTTGCCCAAAGGACCATGGCTCTGAAATAGGGAAGCCAGAATCTGAACCTACATTTGAATGACCCCAAAGTTTCTCTCTTCCTAACCTCTCTGTCATATTCACCACTAACTGGTGGCTGTTAATGAATGCCAGAGGCCACTCCCAGGATCAGGAAAATGTCAGCTTCCCCATGCTGGACAATTCACACACTCCCTCCCCGTATCAGTTAAGATCTCAAAAAAGGGAGAGGATGTATGAGAAGACAAGAAGTCACCATGTCCTGAGGAGGTGGCCCAGGGCTGCATATATCATCCTCTGGAATGATGGGGGTGCAGAATGCGGTTGGAAGGGTGCCCGTTCTTTCTGGAAAAGGCTGAACTATGGACACAGTGAAAAGATTGGTGGTTACCAGTGGCTCAGTGGCAGAGAGAGCAAGGGACAAATGGGTGGAACTCGGACGTGGGGACAATGGTAGTTAAGCTGGTGAACTCTTGTAATGGTGGATACCTGATGCTGTGCATTTGTCAAAACTCATAGAATGTACAATACAAACAGCAAAACCTAATGTAAACTGTGGGCCTTTCTTAATAATGTGCCAATATTAGCTCAGCAACTTTAACAGAGGCACCTCACTAATGCAGGATATTAATGGGAAATATTGGGTGCAGGGAGAGAGAGCATCTATTAAGAATTCTCTGCACTGTCTGGGATGCCTGGGTGGCTCCAATGGTTAAGCGACTGACTTTGGCTCAGGTCATGATCTCGCCGGTCGTGGGTTTGAACCCCGCATCGGGGTCTGTGCTGACAGCTCAGAGCCTGGAGCCTACTTCGAATTCTGTGTCTCCCTCCCTCTCTACCCCTTCCCCTCTCGCACTCTGTCTCTCTCTCAAAAATAAATAAACATTAAAAAAATTTTAAATAATTCTCTGCACTATCTGGGGTGCCTGGGTGGCTCAGTTGGTTGAGCATCCAACTCGTGATTTCGGCACAGGTCATGATCTCATGGTTGTGAGATTGAGCCCTGTGTGGGGCTCTACACTGACAGGGCAGAGCCTGCTTGGGACTCTCTCTCTTTCTCCCTCTGCCCCTCCCCTTCTCTCTTCCTTTTTCTCAAAATAAATAAATATATATTTTTTAAAAAAGAATTCTCTGCACCATCTGCTCATTTTTTTATAAACCTAAAACTGCTCTAAAATGTGAATCCCATTAATTTTTTTAAGTAAAAAAGAAGCCATTATAGGTGTGGGTCCAGGATAGCAGAGAGGGGAACTAAAACCCTCCTGGCATTGATCTACTGGGAAACCACCTGGAGAATTCCTCTGTAAGTAAACCAAACGGGCCCAGGGAGAGAGAGTGTGTGTGATCTGGCTAACTGGAACATAGACAAAGCAACGATGAGGCCAGCTCCTGCCCACATACACCCCTAGGGCCAGGTCTCCTGATTTCAGCATTAGGGACATTTGGGGCTGGATCACTCTTCATGGTGGGGACTGTGTGTGCTTTGCAGGATGTTGAGGTGCATCTCTGGTACCCAACAGATGCCAGTAGCACCTCTCAGTTGTGATAACCAAAAGTATCTTCGCACATTGTCATATGCCTCTTGGAGGAAAGAAGTGCCCCTTCTGAGAACCACAGGCTAGGTCTCTCTTGTCACTCAGACCTCCATCTTGCCTTACCTGTCTGCCCCCATCCTGGCTGTCTCCTTTTAGTGAACCTCCTTGGTTTCCCTTCCCTGCATCCTCCTTCCCACCTCAGCCATCTCCTACCTGCCTTGTCTCTCCCTCTTTTCATCTTTAACTCCTCACCATCACTCCATCTGTCCCTAAGGCCTCCCTAATTGTTTACACCCCCAGAGGTGGCTGGAGGAGCCTCTCAATCCTGAATCCTCCTATCTTTGTCTTTTCTCTTCCTCTCCCTGGTCCTTTACTATTTGTTTCTGGGCAGGACAGAGAGGAGAGAGGTGAAAAGCCAGACAGGTATCCTGGCTAACTTTGAGTGGCAGCTCTTCTGTCTCTGAGCCTATCCGATGAGCCTCCCTTGTAAGGCAATGTGAGCTCCAAAAAAAGATAATGCCTGTGGAGCAATCATTCCACTGTCTTGAAGCTAGGAAGAGGAACCCCACCTGCTGCCCACATGCCATAGACTCAAACTGTACAAAGGATTATACAAACATGGTGGTTTCGCTGAGTCTAGGACAGATGCTGGTTCCACAGGTCTCTCCTATCCAGGTGGAACGTGGGGAAGGTGACTCACCTGGGGTCAAGACTCTGCATCTGTCTCTGACTCACTCCAGCAGGAGGTCCTGAGTTGGTGTTTCTCTGAAGATAAGGGTTGTATAGGTGAGGGCTGGGGGCAAGGCAAGGAGTTTCCACTCTGAGCCTGCCAGCTAGGCAGGGGAGTTTACCTGAGCATGACCACCATTATTTATGCCGCCTCGGCTCCCACCTGCTACCTTCTCTCACTGTGGTCCTTCTGCCTCTGCCTCTGCTACAGGGATGCTGGAACCCCTTGGGACCCTATAAGGGAGGGGGCAACCTCAGAGAGAGTATGTCCTCACTTTCCTTCCCTCCCTGCCTGCCAGGAGTAAGTCAATTACCTGAGCTGCTCAGGGACTCAAGTAGAGTCTAATTCTCTGCAAATTTGGAATTTGGGGCCCTGGCTTCTGATGTTGACAGGAGAGTAACACTGCCACGGCCCACTGGGGCCAAAGAGTCTGCCTAACGTGCCCTCTTGATCTTCATCTTTCTTTCCCTATCAAGGTCATTTGCCCAATTAAATGTCTTTTTTAAGGATTTAAAACATCAAAAAACCCACAACTATTTGTATCTCCTTATTAAATAATTGAAATGCCACAAATAAGGCTAAAAGTCATGCAATGGCCACCCATTCAATCATGATGACGAATTTGATGGGCATCTTTCCAGACCTTTGTATGCATGTGACCATGTGAACAAACACAAATCCATAAGATTACTCTTATGAGTTTTTGCTATGGTTTAAGATAGATATCTTTCTGTCACTTGTGTGTTTTTGTTGTTGTTGTTGTTTGTTTTTGTTTTTGTTTTTCCTCAGCATTGTTAAGTGAAATCCATGTTAGTTTATAGAGACCAAGGTCTCCGGTCCCTGGCAGTATTGACATTTGGGTTGGGCCATTCTTTGTGGTGGGGGTTGTCCTGTACATTGCAGGAAGTTTTACATCATCACCCAAAGTCTCTACCTGCTAGATGCCAGTAGCCTCCCCACCCCAATTACAACAAAAATGTCTCCAGACAGTGTCAAAATCGCCCCTAGGTGAGAACCACTGCTATAGAACCACCCCATTTTTATAAAATCAGTTTAATATTCAATTTTATGAATATGCACAGTGTATGTTTAACTGATAAGCACCTCAGCTGCTTACAATTTTTCACCTTTATTAGGAAGAATGCAATACATACCTTTGTATGTCATCTACTATCCACAGGCACTATCAGATACAAATTAAGTAGTGAGATGATCAGGGCATAGGAAATATGATTCTTAAATTTAAGAAGAATTGCCAAATTAAACTCCCAAGTGGCTGTGCTAATTCATGCTCCCAGCACCTGTGTGTCAGAGGATTTATTTCCCCACACCCTCACTAACTAACGCTTGATCATGTAAAACTTAATTTTGCCAATATGGTTGCCACGTGGTCTTCCATTGTGGCTTTAATTTGCATTCGCCTAGAGGCAGCTGGGTGGCTCAGTTGGTTAAGAGTCCAACTTCGGCTCAGGTCATGATCTCACGGTTCGTGGGTTCGAGCCCTGTGTCGGGCTCTGTGCTGACAGCTCAGAGCCTGGAGCCTGCTTCGGATTCTGTGTCTCCCTCTCTCTCTGCCCCTCCCCTGCTCATGCTCTGTCTCTCTCTGTCTCTCAAAAATAAATATTAAAAAAAATTTTTTAATTTGCATTCCCCTAATAACTAGTGGTGTTGAAAAAATCTCCATTGGTTATTAACCATATGAGTTTCCTCCTTTTAATATATCTTTCCAAAGCCTTTCTTCATTTTCCTGCTGGATTGTCTTCCTCTTACTGATTTACAGGCATTTTTGAAGAGATTCTAAACACTAATTTTGTCTACCAATCTTTTTCCTTTGCCTTCTGTTTCTTTTTTTTTTTTTTTTCAACGTTTTTTAATTTATTTTTTGGGACAGAGAGAGACAGAGCATGAACGGGGGAGGGGCAGAGAGAGAGAGGGAGACACAGAATCGGAAACAGGCTCCAGGCTCCGAGCCATCAGCCCAGAGCCTGACGCGGGGCTCGAACTCACGGACCGCGAGATCGTGACCTGGCTGAAGTCGGACGCTTAACCGACTGCGCCACCCAGGCGCCCCTGCCTTCTGTTTCTTGTGCCTAACTGTTCCTGTCAGGAACACTCTCCTTGGTTTCTTCTAATGCTTCTACACCATGGTTTTAGGGTTGAAAAACTACTGTCATAGATTTTCTGTTTCTATAAATGAAGTTTTATTGGAACACAACCATGCCCATTCATCAACCAGGGCTATTTTTGTGCTCTGGGGGCAGAATTAAGTAGTTGTGACAGAGATAGTGTGGCCTGCAAAGTTGAAAATATTTACTGTCTGTCCATTTACAGAGAAAGTTTGCCAGCCTCTCGAACTTTAATCTGCCAAAAAATATTGTGAAAACATTTCAGGTTGGGTTTTAACTTATTGTTTAGGACTTTTTTTTTTTTTTTTAGAGCAGCTTGAGGTTCTTAGCAAAATTAAAAGGCAGGTACAGAGATTTCCTATAAACCCCCTGCCATACACATGCATAGACTCTCCCATTATCAATATCCCCCACCAGGGTGTGACATTATATTCGTTTCAGGTGTACAACATAAGGATTCAATATAGGTATATATGGAGAGTAGGCATTCTTATCATTTCTGATGTTAATGGGAATCTTTCCGTATTTCACCATTAGGTAGATTGCTTGATTCTTTCAGTTCTGTAAATCTGGGTGCAGTAGGCCCCACTTTTAATGTCCTCTGTCCCTTCCTGGCAGACTCAAACTCTATCTGCTGTATTTCCTGCCATAAACTATTAGTGGCTAAAGGTAGAAGCTTGATTGGATTCAGTTTCTAATTTTTAGGCAACATTACTTCATAAGGGGTGTTGTGTGTTCTCTGTTGCATGATATCAGGAGTGTAACATCCAACAGACACACTTTTAGTGGCACTAGGATTGATCATTGGCCTCTGATGTGTGTCTGGCCTTTCCTTTCATGGAGGGGTTGCAACTTTCACCGATCATTATCGTCTAGAAGACTAGGGCTTTCATTACAAAAGGTATACAGTCTCTGCTGACAACAAGACTGGGGTGGGGAATAATTGCCAACCTTTTTCTGGCGAGTCCAGAACATCTGTGGCATGGTCACAGATCCCTGTGTGAGTGGGGAGGGCAAGAATCCAGCAACATGTGGTTCTTACTCATAGGACTAGTCATACCCAAAAGACCTCATTCCCTGTACCTTGGAGGAGACAGGCTTGTTCAGATCTGTCAGCTTGGAGACTTCGTTTTGGGCTGGCTCCACTTGAAGACTATATTGGGAGCTGTGTCCTCCCAGAACTCACATGTTCAAGTCTTGACCCCCAGTACATCAGAATGTGACTATATTTGGAGATAGGATCTTTAAAGAAGTGGTTAAGGCAAAATGAAGTCATATGGGTAGACCCTAATTCAATATAAATGGAGTCCTTATAAAGAGGGAACTTGAACACAGATAGAGAGGAAAGACCACGTGAACACACAGGGAGAAGATGGCATTTATCAGCCATGGAGAGAGGCCTCAGGAGGAAAAAAAAAAAAAAAAAAAAAAAAAAAACACCTTTCCAGAACAGTAAGCCTCCAGAACGGTAAGAAACTAAATTTCTGTTATCTAAGACACCCAGTCTGCAGTACTTTTGGAAGCACTAGCAAGCTAATGCAAGCTGGATGCAGACTCTGAGGAATTGTCTCAGCCAGCCTCTCTTTGCCTCAGTTTCCCATCTGCGCAATCGGGATTGTGAAGCCGTACCCCCTAGTAAGGGCGTTGAATGAGCCCTGCCTATAAAACCCTAAAGCATAGTATGCGACCCACAGCAGGTTCTCAACAAAGGGAGTCTCCACTGTCATGAGAAGAACAGAGAGGAGTGACTCAGGGAGACTAATAGTTGATACTGGGAACAAGAGAAAGATGAGAAGGGCATCTCAGTGGCAGGAAGAGAACAAACCAAAGGCGGTAACCAAGACACTTGGATTTCCCCATCATTTGTTTGCCTGGCTCATTTCTACTCGTTTTTCGGGCCTCAAGTTAGATGGTAGATGTTCCACCCCCCTGGAAGCCTTCCACACTCTCTGATCTGGGTCATTTGGCCCCTTGAGTGTCCAGAATGCCCTCATAATTTCCCCATCACTGATCCATCTGTATTTACAAATGCCTTATCAGCTTGTCATCTATCCTACGCACAAGATTGGGCCTGCTCTATTCACCATGTGAGTCCAGCTTGTACCACGGTGCTTCACATAGTAAGTGTTCACTGAATACATGCCACCGTCAATGGCAGAGGCTGCAGTCAGGAGCGGACCCAAGCAAAACCGTTTAGGAATAAATGCTGCATTCCCTTCTGTTACCTTTCTGTTATACCTTTAAGTCTACCTGGCATATCCTTGACCCACACCTTTGGCACAGAGGTAAGAACGTAAAAAAGGTTCTAGGCAGTGTTTTGTTCCTTTCCTGCTTCTCTTTGGTCTTGCTTTCTCCTTTGTGGAACTTATGATTCTTTTTTTTTTTTAACTTTTTAAAAAATATTTATTTATTTTTGAGAGAGACAGACAGAGTGCGAGGGGGTGAGGGGCAGAGAGAGAGGGAGACACAGAATCTGAAGCAGGCTTCAGGCTCCAAGCTATGAGCACAGAGCTCAATGTGAGTCTCGAACCCATGAACTGTGAGATCATGACCTGAGCTGAAGTCAGACGCCTACCCGACTGAGCCATCTAGGCGACCCTGGAACTTCTGATTCTTGACATGGCTCCTACCTTCATGAAAGCCCAGTGGGCCCAGCCAACCCTCTGTTCTACGAGGGTGGGGGTGGGAGTGCACCAGATCTGTGCTTTCTCCATATCGCAGCATCTAATATGCCCACTTCCCAATTCTCCTTCCCCACCAGGACTTCTTTTCTGGTGTCCTAGTCCCTCAAGGCCATGACTTTTCACCACACTGATTTATACCAAAGTATGAATGGTTGTCTTTGGTGTAATGGGCTGCTATTTGTATTTGTCAAAGGATATTAATATGTTAACTCAGGGGCACCTGGGTGGCTCAATCAGTTGAGCATCCAACTCTTGATTTCAGCTCAGGTCATGATCCCAGGATCATAGGATAGAGCCCCACATCAGGCTCCTGGAGCCTGCTTAAGATTCTCTCCCCACCCCATCCCTCCCCTTTCATGCTCTCTGTCTCTCTCAAACTAAAAAAAAAAAAAAAAAAAAAAAAGAGGAAAAATATGTTAATTCAAAAAAAATGAATCCCAGGGTATTTAGACATGTTGGAAGGGTCTATAGAAGTAAAGCATGAAAGTGTGTGAACAATTATGGCCTTAAAATTTTTGGAGGAATTTTAAAGCTTGGGAATGATCAGTATAGAAGGAAGAACTTTGACTTGAACAATTCGCATCTTACCTATTGCAGCAACACATAGAAGAACTAGTCTGGGTTTAAAGACATACTCACACTAAGTCAGAAATATGCAAATATTTATTGAGCACTTACTGTGTACCTGACACCAAGGTACAAAGATGAAGGAAGCCAGATGTCTTCTTCTGTGGAGTACACAGTCTGATGAGGAAGGCAAAATTATTAGAGCTACAGTCCTAATATGCTATGATGGATGCTGAGCCAGCATGCAGTGGGGCCAGGACCAGGAAAGCTCCAGCATCCAGAATCTTAAAGCATGAGAAGAATTCATCCAATCAGAGGAGAGGGGGCAGAGTGTCACAGGTGGGGTGTTGGTCTAAGGAGCTATGGCTTCCTCTTGAAGTCTGGGGGAGTCAACCCAGAGTTTTAATCGTGAAAGTGACATGATCAGATGACTGGAGGATATGGGTCAGAGGGAGATGTTCAGCGACGTGCTGGAGGCAGCCCAAGCCCCCTCAAAGAGCCAGTTGTTAAACTTTCAGGAATTTTGTGAGCCAGCTGTTAAACACAGCTGTCATTAAAAGTAAACTATCTGAACTTAAAATTAAATAAATGAGGGTAATCTGGGACTGAGCCCCTCTTCTTACATCTGTCACTGTTGGGGAGGTTAACTTGATGTTCTTAGCACTGAAACCAAAGGATGACGGTCTTATGAAACTACAAATTACTACAAATTATGAGACCGAGCCTTCTATCTGAAAGTATTGGAAGTTCTTAGAGATAATTTGCTTAAAGATTGAGCAAGTCAAAAAGTAATAAAATCTAGAACCTAAACTCTAAAATAGTAATAACCGTTCAAAAGCCATTACTTCCCAATTATTTTATTTCACTTCACTATTATCTGTACTCTTGGGGCTCTTCATGACTATTGCATGTGTATTGTGGAATTAGGATGTAATGGTGTGCCACTGTGCATCTCTGTGAGTGCTTCAGCCACGGGGCAAGATTTATAATACGGAAACTGGCAAATGCTAACGTACCAGTGGAGGTGAACCCAGAGGCAGGAGGTGAGGGAAGAGGTTCACTGACAGAGATTTGGGAATAAATAGAAGGAAGATCATTACCCTAAAGAAATCCAGAATGTAAGTGGGATGGGATTTGTTCACCAAAGTTCAGTTCTGGCAAGACTTTTGTTTTCCAAAGTCTGGTAAGGTGATAAACACAAAACATCAGCAGATACAGTAGAACTTGTTGAAAGGATTAACTCAAAAGTAAAAACAAAGTAACAAAAGATACAGTCAAAGAGTCTTTTCTTGTTTCTTTCTGTAAGTCTTCTCTTTAAAAATAAACACTTTATATCTCTGTCTGGCACAAAGGTGGGCAATAATTCTCAGAAACACCACACAGTCTTTGATTTTACAATGTTGATGTTTTCTTCCATCCTGAATCCTGTTACTTCTCATGAATTGACAAAGCCTCAAATTCTGGGTTTGTTTTTTTTTTTTTTTTCAATGTCTTCTGGCTCCATTAGAAAAGAGTTGAGGGGTGCCTAGGTGGCTCAGTCAGTTGAGTGTCTGACTCTTGGTTTCAGCTCACGTCATAATACCAGGGTTGTGGCATCGAGCCCCATTTTGGGCTCTACACTGAGCATGAAGCTGGTTGGGATCCTCTCTCCTTCTCCCTCTGCCCCTCCCCTATTCATTCACTTGCACTCTCTCTCCAAGAACGAAAGAAAGAACGAAAGAATGAAAGAAAGAAAGAAAGAAAGAAAGAAAGAAAGAAAGAAAGAAAGAAAGAAAAAGAGTTGAAACCATTTAAAAATCAGTTCCGCAAATAACTTTGCAACTCTTGTTTGAAAAAAAAAAAAAAACACTGCTGATGACGATCAAGGATAGTTCATTTAAAATACATTTTTAGCTTTTTAAAATTGTGATGTCTATCTTTTTTGAGCCACAGAAGTCTGATTGGTCCAATGCTTATTATGCACGGAGTCCTTTGATAAGTGATTTATGTTTTTTTTAATAGAATTCTCATGACCACCTGGAGAGGGGGGAACCATTACTAACTTCAGTTTCCAGGTGAGAAAACAGTAGTGCTGAGATGTGAAGCTAATTGACTTACAGCAACAGGCTAGAAGGGGTATTGAACAGCCTGCACTCTATGAAGGACAAAACTCACACTCAAAGGGAAAGTGAGCAGATAAGAGACATTCAACCTATTCATGAGGGAGTGGGGAATTTGAACCCAAGTCTGTCAGGTTTTAAAGCCAGTGCCCCACCATCATGAAATCCCAGTGTTTTGCTCTTGACTCAGCACGTGCAATCTGTCTGATCCAGTATCTCCCATTCCTGTTATTTGAGTCAAAGTACATCCAGGTACCAGCAATGCTTTTATTTACTTGGTAGGGTTTTTTCTACTGAATGTTGTTAAGCCTTTAAAGTTCTTCATTAGAACCTAATAGATCACTACTGTACATAGAAAACCCAAACTATCGGACATAAATAAGTGTGCAAGCGAGAGCACACTTTATTTTTCCCACCTGAACCCCAACTGATACAGAAGATAAGAGTAAAAAGAGAACATCTTAAAAATTAAAGAATATTGTTTAAATTCTAGCTAGCTACTGTTGCCTGCTGAAGGCTCTGAGCCAAAGACACTCCTTCTCACTTTCCAAAGGGATGTCATGGGGAAAGTGTTGTAGGCATAGTAACATCAAATCAAAATATTCTCAGGGTGTCATCAAAAGGACTGAAGGAATTAAAAAGGGGATACCTTTTTTATGGGCACCTGGGTGTGTCCGACTTCAGCTCAGGTCACGATCTCACAGTTCATGAGTTTGAGCCCTGCTTCGGGCTCTGTGCTGACAGCTCAGAGCCTGGACCCTGCTTCGGATTCTCTCTCTCTCTCTCTCTCTCTCTCTCTCTCTCTCTCAAAAATAAACATTAACAAAAATTTGTAAGGGGATACTTTTTTTAATTTTTTAATGTTGTGTCTGTGAACCAAGAAAAAACACCATGAAAAGCTTTTAATTTCAACTAAAATTCAACAAGGGAGCCAAAAACATCCAATGGAGACAGGATACTCTCTTCAACAGATGGTGTGTGGAAACTGGATAAGACACACGAAACAATGAAATGGGAACTCTATTTCACACCACTCACAAAAATTAACATGAAATGGATCAAAGACTTAAGCATAAGACTCAATACCATAAAACTCTTAGAAGAAGCCCCTCAACATGGGTCTTGGCAATGGTTTCTTGGATATGACACCAAAAGCATAAACAGCAAAAGCAAAAATCAGCAAACTCAAAGACTTCTGCACAGGAAAAGAAACAATTGACAGAATGAAAAGACAATCAAAAAATTGGGAGAAAATTTTTGCAAACCGTATATTGGATAAACGTTAACCCAAAATGTGTAAAGAACTCATACAACTTAATGACAAAAACACAAACCATCCAACTTAAATGGGGGGGGGGGCAAACTAAATAGATATTTTTCCAAAGAGGACATCAAATTGGCCAACAAGCACATGAGAGGATGCTCAACATCAGGGAAATGTAAGTCAAAACCACAACGAGATACCACCTCAAAAGACAAAAGACAACAGGTGTCAGCGAGGATGTAGTGAAGAGGGAACCCTGGTGCATTGTTGGTGGGAATGTAAATTGGTCCAACCACTATGGAAAACAACATGGAGGTTCCTCAAAAATTAAAAACAGGTCTACTCTACAATCCCGCAATTCCACTTCCAGGTATACACCCAAAAGAAGTGAAAACAGCTGTGAGATGGGAAGATATCCTGCCTTTGTGACAACATGGATGGATGTGAGTACATTATGCTACGTGAGATAAGTCAGAGAAAAACATGCGCTGTGCAATATTACCTACACTTGGAATCTAGAAAAAATAGAGTGGGGGTTGCCAGGGGAGGGAGGGTGCAGGGATAAGACTGCTGTTGTTTAAAGGTACAAACTTGCAATGAGTGGTAAATAAGACAGGTCTAATGCACAGTGTAATGAATATAGACAATATTATACTACAATCATCAAACTTGCTAAAAGACTACTTAATTATCTCAGCCATTAACATGGAATGGTAATTATGTAATGTGATAGAGGTGCTAAATATTGCTATACTGGCAATCATATTACAATATATAAATGTATTGAATGAACATGTACAACCTCGATTTACATAATGTTCTATGTCAAATAATTCAACAAAAAATAAAATGCTTACATGAAGAATAAAACTTGGTTTCTACCTTTAAAAAAAAAAAGGGAAAATTGGGTGCCTGGGTGGCTCAGTGGGTCAAGTGTCCAACTTCAGCTGAGGTCACGATCTCGCGGTCCGTGGGTTCGAGCCCCGTGTCGGGCTCTGTGCTGACAGCTCAGAGCCTAGAGCCTGCTTGAGATTCTGTGTCTCCCTCTCTCTCTCTGCCTCTTCCCTGCTCACACTCTGTCTCTCTCTTTCTCAAAAATAAATAAAGCATTAAAAAAATTTTAACATAAAAAATAAAAACGGGGAGAAAACACCCTGAGTTCAAAAATTGGGAAAAAATTAGTTTATTTCAAAAGGAATTGGGTCTAGAAAGAGTCTTCAAAGAGGCTTAGCCAAGTGGTTTCCTCTGAGAAGTTTCCTGAGGGCACCCTTCAGATCGCGGTTCCGAAGGCTGTAGATGAAGGGGTTGAGCATGGGGGTGACCATGGTGTACATCACTGTGGCTACCATGTCCCTCTGGGTGGCAGGGTTGAAGTAGACCCCAATAATAGTCCCATAGAAGAGCGAGATGACACAAAGGTGAGAGCTGCAGGTAGAGAAAGCCTTCCACTTCCCCTGGGCTGAGGGCACCTTCCACACAGCCACAGCAATAGGTGTATAGGAGGCCATGATACACACAAAAGACGTCAGAACCACCGAACCCCCAAGGACCAGCATCAACATCTCGTTGACTTGCGTGTTGGAGCAGGAAAGCTTGATCAAGGCATTAATGTCACAGAAAAAGTGTGGGATCCTATTGGTGCAAAAGGACAAGCGGGTCATCAGGATGGTATGGACCATGGAGATGAGGTTTGCTGAGGTCCAGGGCACGGTCACTAGCAAGGCACAACGAAGGACGTTCATGATCGTCATGTAGCGCAGCGGGCAGCAGATGGCCAGGTAGCGGTCGTAAGCCATGACTGAGAGAAGGATGCTTTCCGCTGCCCCAAAGGCAATGAAGAAATACATCTGGGCCAGGCAAGCCTGGGGGGAGATGGTGCTGTGTCTGCACAGATAGTTCACCAGCATCTTGGGGACGGTGGTGGAGGTAAAACAAATGTCCAGAAGAGACAAGTTGCTGAGGAAGAAGTACATGGGGCTGTGGAGGTGAGGGTCCAAGAGGATGGCCAGGATGGTGAGCAGATTCCCCGTGCATCCGATCAGATACAGGCTGCAGGACATACCAATGAGCACCTGCTGCTGTAGAGGCTGCTCGGAGAGGCCGAGGAGGATGAATTCGAAGACTCGGGTCTGATTCTCCATATCCGGGCAGTTCTGAGGCCAGAAACAAGGGCGTCAACAGTGAGTGGACTCTGGAGGAAGAAATGGATCATCGCCTTACTGTCCTTCCCACCCAGCCTTCAGGGTTCCTCTCACTAACCTCTCTGAGCCTGTTTCCTCATCTGCTTAAGGAACTAATAATTCTAACCTCTTAGGATCATTACAAGGATTAAGTGAGAAAACTGTGTACAAGGGCCTTAAATCCATACCTAACATGTAATGTGGACAGTTATTTTTATTACTGGGAGTTTCCAGTGATGCTATCAAGATAAAGAGTGATATATGTTAATTAGCTTGATCGTGGTGACTATTTCACAGTTAGGCACATATCAAAGTATCAAGTTGTATACCCTAATTATATACATTTTTACCTGCCAATTATGACTCACGAAAGATAGGGGGAAGAAATAAACCAAATAAATAGCCTAAATAAAATACTATTTCCAAGACTTGTTTTAAAAAATAATAAAAATAAGGGCGCCTGGTCACTTGGACATCCAACTCTTGACTTCGGTTCAGGTCATGATCTCACAGTTCATGGGTTCGAGCCGTGTGTCGGGGTCTGCGCATGGAGCCTGCTTGGGATTCTTCCTCTCTTCCTCTCTCTGCCCCTCCCCAGCTCATGCTCTCTCTGTCTCTCTCAATATAAATAAATAGACTTAAAAAAATTAAAATGAAAATATTTTTTTCTTTTTTATTTTTTCATTCATTTTTAATATATTTTCAATTGTGATTAAGGGCATCAATTCTGAAGGCAGACAGCCTGGGGTTAAATCTTAGCTCTGCCTCTTACCAGCTGTGTGAGTTAGGCGAGTTACTTAACTTCTCTGTGCCTTAGTTTTCTCATCTTTAAAATGAGGCTAATAATAATACCTGCTCCACATAGTTGTGAAGATGTGGTGGGTGAATACAGAAAATGCTGAACCTCATGAATTTTAAGACCTCTTAGTGGCTGAGAGCAAGGGTTCCGACAGACCCTGTTTGAATACCATCTCTGACACTCATTGGCTGGGTTAGCCAGTGACAGACACTCCCACAGCCTCAGTTTCTTGGGAGGAGTAAATGAAACAATTAGGGTAGAGCTCTACAGAAGCTTCTTTTTTTTTTTTTTTTTTTTCAACGTTTTTTATTTATTTTTGGGACAGAGAGAGACAGAGCATGAACGGGGGAGGGGCAGAGAGAGAGGGAGACACAGAATCGGAAACAGGCTCCAGGCTCTGAGCCATCAGCCCAGAGCCCGACGCGGGGCTCGAACTCACGGACCGCGAGATCGTGACCTGGCTGAAGTCGGACGCTTAACCGACTGCGCCACCCAGGCGCCCCTACAGAAGCTTCTTTTAAAGGCACCCTCTAAAATGTTACAAAGGACACGTATCTTTTCCATCAGTCTCGTTGTCAGGCTATAAGAGCATGCGCAGATTCATTATATCTTGGTGCAGGTTATTTCCAAAGGGAGCTAATTTCATTCATTTTATGCTTCTTAGCGTCAGTGTTGGAGACAGACAATCTTTATTTGCCCACAAATTCTGGCCCCATGTCCCAGGCACTGCTTGCGTTACCCGGACCCTGGGCAGCCCACTGACTCTAGTCCACTTAGGCTAATACACTCCAGCAACATACACGCCCAAATCTTGGTGGCTGACAGCACTGAAAGCTTATTTCCCTCTCAGGCCGCAGGCCCATCATAGGTTGCTATGGCTGTGCTTCGTGATGAATTCAGTCCAGAACTCAGGCAGAGAGACAAAGCTTTTACCAGGGAACAGCCTTCTCTCACCTCCACCCACATTTCAGTGGCCAAGCCTGGTGTTAAGGGGGTGGGGCGGCAGAAATCTCACCCTGGGAGCAGCATTACACATTTGTGAACGACAATAGACTCTCCAAAGCTATCCAGTCATCTTTATCCACGGAAGACTGAGAAAAAGAGTGACTATCTGGGTTGGCTGGTTTTTTGGTTTTTGTTTTTTTTTTTTTTAATCTATGGACTCCCCCATGCTGAGAACCCAGCAGTGCTGTTCACCCTGCAATCCACATACCATATGGCAAGGCATGTTCAGGGTACATCTGAGGTATGAAAATATTTATTTTGGGGTTTTGTTCTTTAAGTTTATTTATGTATTTTGAGAGGGAGAGCGCCCAGGAGGGGCAGACAGAAAGAGAACTGCAAGCAGGCTCCACTCTGTTAGCGCAGAGCCCAACCCGGGGCTTGAACTCTCAAACTGTGAACTCATGACCTGAGCCGAAACCAAGAATCAGATGGTTAACCAACGGAGCCACCCACCCAGGCACCCCAGAAAATGTTTATATTACAGGTGGCAGGTGTCTTAGTGTGGGGGCATGGGGTGGCGGGGGTGGGGGGGGCAGAGGGCGGTCTCAATTGTCTTCCATACTTACACTTTTTATTCAATGGATTAAATTCATTATGAATTTCTGACTCAGCATGCACCTCTTTTCCAATTCCTGCTTGATTATCCTGCTGTTTCCTGGACATCACTCCCAGACACCGCCTCCACCCCAGGCAATCCCGTCTCACGAGGTCTGAAATGGGATCCCCCTGCCAAAGCCGCTGAAGTTGGCCCTGGGAGTCTTGCACTGTGGCATTCCGTGGGGTGCCCAACCTGGACAACCAAGTCAAGCACTGGGCACTGCCCGCCACTCCTGTCCTGCCTCTCACATCCCAGTGATTCCGAATTTGTGGACTTTTAAACGTCATCTTAATCTCTTGGACAGAAGCAGGAAGTTCATTCCCAGCACGAGTTCACCACAGACTCCCAGGTGGGTGATCTATCATCCCCTGGTCTCCCCATGGCCACTCTCGCCTCCCACAGCCCTGCAGCCAGTGAGCCTGTGGAAATGCAGACCCAGGTCCAATCCAACTTCACAGCTCGAGCCCAGGGATTCTCATCCTGGAGTCTGCACACATTTGGGGCCAGATCATTTTTTGTGGTGGGGACCGCCTTGTGTATATTTGCAGGATCTTGAGCGACACCCCTGGTCAGTAGCACCCCCTCCACTCCAGCTGCAACAAGAAGAAACATCTCAAGGCCCCTTGGGAAGGGATTGAAATTGCCCTCCATTGAGGACCGCTGAACTAGGTTGAAACCCCTGCTCTCTCCTCCCCCAGCACCTGCCCAAACTGACTAACTTTGAGCAGGACAATGATGCTTATTTGATGCAAATCCACAGTTGAGCTAACCCACTTGACATGTAGCACCCCCACTGAACCCTCCACAAGTGCATGGGGCAGGCAGCTGAGGCTCCACACCTCACTTCTGCATGGAGTTAGAATTCAGCCTGAGCTCTGGCTCTGGTGCCCATTCTCTTGACCAGCTCAAACACCCTGTCCACCCACGAGGCTATGACACCAGGCACTCTAAAGTTTTGGTGGGGAACACTGAGCAGGCAGCTCCCCGACCTTTGAGGAGAAGTTCCAGGGAGGAAGTTGAGACCTGAGACCATGCCTCTACAGCTTGCCTTCTTGACACACTTACTTGACCAGTGGCTGCTGTACCTCTGGCAGATCCCAGGACCTCTCAGCCCATGGGTGTTGTGTTTCCAGGGGGGAGGGGCCACTGCTGCCTCCACATTGTCTTCTGACTGTAGAGGAGGAGCATGTTTTCTCTGGGAGCCACAGCAGGGGCACCACCAACAGGTTTATACCAGACTCTCTGACCTCCTGAAGCATGATCCCCAGAGAATCTTGTTAGAGGGAATAAAATTAGCTCATCCTCCCTAGCGTGCCTCTGAGTCTAGAGAGCGTGCCTCTGTGGGAAAATAGTTGGTCCCAAGAATAGTGGCTTTTTTCAGATTCATCCCTCTTGGTTGACAGAGGAAGGTGTGGTACTCAATGTTTTCCATGATGAAACTTTTAAGTATCTTATTACCAATAATGGTTACAATGTATTAAGTATTTGTTATGTGGGTAGAGCCACACTACACATGCAATATCCTATCATTCCTGCTATAGTGAGTGCCTGTGTCTTCATGCATAGTCTCTAATTTTTCGCTTAAAGACATCGGGATGTCTATGGTTCTGAAGGTCACTTAACGTTTTTGTGCAATGGTGTGATATTTTCCAAATATTTCTTTGTCTATCGATTTGCTCTTGGCTCATAAAACACAATCTCTATACCGACTCTGAATGCAGAAAATTTGGCACACACTTCTAAATTCTAAAGGTGTGAGCAGCAGCCTTGGTGTCTCTGTGAAAACAAGGGTATCGTGTGTGAAAACTGATGGTTTTGTATCTTCTTTCCCAAATTTTAATACTTTTGTTTCTTGGGGTTTTTTCTGGGTGGGGGGGAGAGGTATAGTACTGCTTTGTCTAGGACCCCCAGAATAATGTTGAAGAGAAATCCATAACTATAGAAATCCATACATGGTTCCCAAGCTAAAATGGAATGTTCTCAATGCCACACTGTGAAATATGATATTTATAGTAGGACTTTACATAGATCTCACTTCTAGATTCAGACATTTCTGTTCTACCGCAAGTTTGCTGAGTTTCTTTCTGAATCATGTTTACCTTATACAAGTTACTATGAATTGCATTGACTAATTTAAAATTTTATGTGGAATGTTCCTGTAGGCACAAATTAGAATAAATGATGAACTCCTGTGTCTCAAGGTTTAATAATTATAAACACTTGACCAATTGAGTTTCTTACAATCTTCCCCCTTATTTGGTTTATCATTTTATTTTTTTTAATTTTTTGTAACATCTATTTATTATTTTTTTTTAATTTTTTTTTTAATGTTTTTTATTTATTTTTGGGACAGACAGAGACAGAGCATGAACGGGGGAGGGGCAGAGAGAGAGGGAGACACAGAATTGGAAACAGGCTCCAGGCTCTGAGCCATCAGCCCATAGCCCGGGGCTCGAACTCACGGACCGCGAGATCGTGACCTGGCTGAAGTCGGACGCTTAACCGACTGCGCCACCCAGGCGCCCCGACATCTATTTATTTTTGAGACAGAAAGAGACAGAGCATGAATGGGGGAGGGGCAGAGAGAGAGGGAGACACAGAATTGGAAGCACGCTCCAGGCTCTGAGCCATTAGCCCAGAGCCCCACGCGGGGCTCGAACTCACGGACCGTGAGATCGTGACCTGAGCTGAAGTCAGATGCTTAACCGACTGAGCCACCCAGGCGCCCCTGGTTTATCATTTTAAAGAAAATCCCACAGAGTACACAAATGTACCCCTATGTATTACCCATGTTCGTGTTAGTATAGATTACTAACATATAGTGATATATCTCTATCTATCTATCTATCTATCTATTTATCTATTCATCCATCCACCATCTGTCTATGCCATGCCATTAGCACACCTAACAAATAAATAAAAATGCTTTAATGTTTCCTGATATATAATCCATACTCAAATATTGTGATTTTTTTCAAGCTTTTTCTAATAAAAATCCAAACATGGTATACACATTGAGTTACGTCGTTAAGACTCTTTTATTTTTTTATATGAGATTCAAATTTTATTTGTGTTTTTAATTAATAGGAAATTTATTGTCAAATTGGTTTCCATACTACACCCAGTGCTCATCCCAACAGGTGCCCTCCTCAATGCCCATCATCCACTTTCCCCTCCCTCCCACCCCCCATCAACTGTCAGTTTATTCTCAGTTAAGACTCTTTTATTTTATCTATTTATATTTTATTTTATCATATCTAATAATATGACATTTGCCTTTCTGTCATTTTTTTTTCAAAGCTAGATTATTTGTCTTGTAGAATGTCCTACACGATATATTTTGCTCATTGTTTCATCTTGGTGTTATTTTACATGTACCCCAACAAAATTTAGAAGTAAGGGAAAGAAAGGGAGACAACGCTACCAAGAGGACTAGGGCTTTCAGGAGACCCCCTTTTCTGCAGCCAAGCTGGGGAATTGTTTTGAGGTCACACATCAAGACAATCTTTCCCAAGACTGAAGATAGAGGAAAGGGAGCATCTCAGCAGACCTGTGGCTTCTCACATATCCAATGATACCAATACGCATAGCATGTAGTAGAGGACCAAGAGCCAGAACCCACCAGGAAGGCACAGTCATAGTGAGAAGATCTGGTATCATGCCAGTTGCTGTGAAAACAAACACAAGGATCATCCCGGTCCCTTAACCACAGTGCTGGGCAAGCCACACTCAGCCATGCCCAGCTGGGCTCACCAACAAGATCCCAGAAGAGAATAAGGCTACTGGCAAAGGTCTTTCCTTGGGGATATGTGAGTAATCCTAAAAGTAAAATATCCTAACCATATATTACAGCACTGTGTTTACATGAAGGAAATATTTACATCGTAAGCTTTATCATTATCTGTTGTGTGGGGCCATCCTGGGCACTGTAGGACATTGAGTGGCATGGCTGGTCTCTACCCACTCTCCATTGTGACAACCAAAAATATTGCAGTGCCAGATGTCTCTAGGAAGAAATCACCACCTTTTGAGCACCACTGTTTTATAATAATCATCTGTTTCATAATAATAATCTTGAATTATAAATGAAACAAATGAGGCCAAACCGGACAAATGACTTAACATCCCTGGATCTCTGAGATTAAGTTTGAGAATATGATGCATTTGAATGTCTGGTGTATAACAGGTGACAAGTCTGTGAAATGATCCCATACTCTCTTTCCTAAACATTTCTTGAAATGCTTATAACACTCACTCATTCATTCCAATATAGTTCATTGTGCACCTGCTGTGTACCAAGCCCTGTACTGGCAACTGGAGACACACCCATGTGTTGGAAGCCTGCTCTGCCCTAAAGTAGCAGCCTGTCTGATGGGCAAGACATACATAGGCAAAGGAAGATCATAATTAACACAGCTACAAAACTCTACATAGGGTATGACTGGGATATTAAGGGAGTTGGATTAATTCACGCTGGGCACAGGATGGGTTCTTCTATGAAGCTTGACACGAGCCAGTGAAAGATGTTCCAGATAGATGACACGGCAGGAACAAAAGCGTAAAGATAAGATACAAGACAATATCCAAAAAGATGAGTCATTTACCACATCGCTGTGGCAAAGGGGTGGAGAGCCCTTGGGAGTGTAGGAGATGCGGGTGCAAAGATGAATTGGCACCCACTATGTGGGAACTGAAAGGTGCCATCTGAAGATTCTAGGTTATCCATGTGGCACTGAGGAATCGGGTGTTTCCAAAAAGTATACCAAGGGCATGTTTTAGGAAGATGGCCCCTTGAACTTGACTAGAGCATGGGTTGATGAAGGTAAGACTAAGTACAAGATATACAGCACTTGTCCTGACCTGAGCTGAGGCAGAAGCAGTGGAAGTGAAAGAGAGCAGATGTACCCAAGATGTGGTCCAGGAGGCTTAGCGTGTGGTTCTGGTCAAGTGTGTAGACACGAAAAAAAGTCCAAAAACAGATGATGACCAGAATGTGAGGTCATTGAATCATTCGTGGAGGGGTTAGGACTGGATCCCCTGGGCAGTGATTCCTTGGGTGTGTTCTATAGGACGCTAGAAGCTCCAGATATATCCAGATGAGCTGTGCCTCTCAATAAGCTTGGTACACCACACACTGTCTACTCCCTCCTTAGAGTGTACAATTCTCTTCAATGTATTAAAGGCACTGAGACTTCCTACAATAAAGAACTTCCTATTTAATGTTGTTTAATTATGGTTTTTACACACACACACACACACACACACACACACACACACACCTGCAGCTAACAAAATAGCAATAAGCATGGCAACCGGAAATATGACAGGAAGTTTGGTTCAGGCCAAAATCAGACCCTGGAGGCAATTTGAGAATCTGTGGGAAGATGTCTTCAAGATTCAATGGGACAGACAAGCTCAGGTGTTCTGAGTCCAACAGAGACACTCACAGGAAGGTAGGGACTGAGCCATCTTGCCACTTGTGAATGCCCTTTGGGTATTGTTTCCTGAGGCCAATCCAGTAGCCATTATTTTCCTTTGGACTCAGGAATTCCTGCATGAGAAGAAGGCAAAGTAAGTCAGGAAAGACTACATCCAGAGGTGACAATGGCAGTGGAAGCAGTCCATGAAAGGGACTAAGACCTAGGGGACCCCATGGGCAAGGATGTCCTCCAATGTCGCCATTGAACACATTGGCTTAAAGCTCTAGGTAGATGACCATTTCCACCATTATTATGACCTGTGTAATTAGCAAATTATGGACACTGACGGTCCTCAGGCTTTTCATTTGTAAAATGGGGATAACAATGGCAGGTGCCTTCCAGGATTTTCTGAAACTTCAATGAGGGAAGAAGAGCCCAGTATGGCTCCTAGATGAGCACTGCCTGGTTAAAGGGTAGATAGGATTATTCAAGGGCATGGTTAACAGGGTGAGGAATCTGGACACTACTCCATAGAAAATGTTCTGGCAATCAGTTGGATTCCACTGACAAACATTGAGTCCGCTGAACCATACTGAGTGTGTCCAATCTGGTTCCAGGCAGTATGGACTCAAGAATGAGTCAGAACCACCCCTAGCTGGGAAGTTCTCCATGTGCAAGGAGATGAACCAGGGATCTGGCAGCATAGTCCAGTATTAAGGAAGAGGGGGTGGGAAGGATGTTGAAGGACAAAGTTTGATCTGATGAAGAACAGGTAGGAGCTGTCCAGGTAGATAGAAGGAAGCATTCCAGACAGAAGGGCCACGATGAAGAATCATTCAGAAGCAGGACTGAATACTGGGCAACGCTGCATGCTGAAACAGCGGAAGGACATTATGAAGGACAGAATGCAGGATTTGCACTGGATTCTACAGGGAACAAGGACATGAGATTGCAATGACTTGACGGGTCTCCAGAGCACCCCTCCCTGCTTCTCACCTGCTCTGCTTGGCTGTTGATGATGACCAGGTGAGCACCCTTCTCTGTACAGTGATCCTTGGCTTTGAACCAGCTCAGTTCTTGTGTGGAAAATTGATAGCAGGAGCCCTGAAATGCCGTCCAGTTTTCATGGCAGGGCTCGCAGGAGGATTCTGGAGAAGGGGAGGGACATCAGCTCTGTTGAGGCTACAGGCTGCACTGGCCTCCAGAGGTGAAATGATCCAAACCTGTTCATCTGTGCCTCTTTGCCAAAATGAGCACAGTAGCTTCCCATGTGTTCATGCAAGAGCCGGGCCTTGCCAGATGGCAGAGTGATACATGCAGGGGGCCTCACACTTTATGTTGACATCCACCTTGGCAGAGGATCGATTAAAACAACCCAACACCCGCTCGCGTGTTATAAGAACCACGACCATCAGCAGTGCTGAAGACAACAGCAGTCCTCTTCCAACTCCCAGTTCCCCCCACCCAGCCCACCCTGCCTCCTTACCGTTGCCTGCCCGCACAGCTTCCGTTTGCCGGAACACCTCTCCCCACACGATGTCCCGCTCGTGCCCAGCATCTGCCAGACCCTGCACAACTAAGAGGCCCACAGAGAAAGGCGGATCAAGACCTGGTGGTGCGTGTGGGAAGGAAGCCCTCCATTTCATTCAGCACTCACATTGGATGTCCATTTGCTTGAGGTCTTCCTGCATCTTGTTGGAGAACAGCAGTACTAGGAGAGACACGTGCTGATGTGCTCTAGACCTGTCAGCACCCGGTTCTTTTCCCACTCCCCAAACTGCAAGCTAAGACGAGGAGGGCAGGTTCCCTCTAAAATCGTGAAGTCCAGTGATGCAGTCCAGTCACCCCCTTACTGACCCATCTCTGCCCCAGCCCTGTAGGGCCTGCTTCTCAAGACTCGGTCCATGTGATTACCCATTTCCCACTGGCTCACCACCTTACCCTCAGCCAGGACCACACCTAGGATGAGGTCGAACAGAAGCAGCATCAGAGTCATTGCCAGGCAGAAAAACTTCCAGGGGTCATCCTGGGGCAGCCTTTGGTCCCTCTGTGCTGCGGGGAATGCGGCAAGTATGAGGCAGTGCACATGGTCTGCCAGGATCATGCCAGGAATGTGAAGGGATGAGGGATGGGCCTGAACCATACCCTGGAGTGGAAAGCAAGGAGCAGTCGCTGGTACTGAGGGCACCTACTCCTGCCCTGGGCCTCTTGACTCACCCGGTTTCCCCCGGATGGGCGGATATTTTCCTTCCATGGTGTGAGGTCTTGTGCGTGTGTTCACCTGTGGCCACAGCTCCTTCTGGTCTAGCTACCCACAGCCCTTCTGGTTATTGTTGAAGACACGCCCATCCTATACTAGGAAATGCCACCCCCCACGTAAACCATCCGATGTTTCCTTCCTGGCTCAGTGAGGCCCCCAAGGTCTCTAGATGGCTTATCACCAATTCACGCCACCGGGAGATGGCATTAGCACCTTGGAAAAGGTGTTCTGTCCCAAGTATTCTCTGCAGCTGTCATTTCTCTCTCGGTTCGGGGGACAGTAGCCGCCCCAGAAGTCTGCTTCGAAGTTTGTGGTGCATTTGCACCTTTAGGCTTCTGGTTCCATTTGTTTCAAAAAATCCCCCATTTTCTCAGAGATAAAATTGTAGTAATTTCAGCACTGGAGTTACGTTTATGCTCTCTCAGAGCACACGGCCACTCCTTTCCCCACACGTTGGCTTTGTGACGTTACATCTTAAATGGAGAATGCGATGGGGTAAGAAGAGGCAAGCTCATGTTGATGGAGAGGCTTCTATTTAATAAACCCACTGTTAGGAAACGTTCGTACATCGTGCCATTTCACGTGTCTTTTTCTCTCTGAGTGCCATTATGATTTTTCTCCTTTTCTTTGGTTTTCAGCAGGTTGCCTAGAGTGTGTGTGTGTGTGTGTGTGTGTGTGTCTCCATATGCTGTTTGGAGTTCACCCAGCTAGGATTTTCTGAGTTCCTTCAATCTGTGCTTTGTTTGTCTTTCATGATTTTTATAAAGTTTTCAGAGCCCCACACCTCCTACTCATTTACTCTGATGACATGTAATACACTCCCCTAACCTATCGACCTCAGTTTCCCTATTTATAAAATGGAATAAGTATCCCCCACCGATCAGGGATGTTCTCTGCTTAGAGAACATGGTATCTGGTGATTCACAAGCCTCCCATACATACAGCTACGGGTATTTTGAGAGGCACAGTAATACTCTTAGACTTGGCCAAGCAGGATGCCTACCTGGGTCCTGAACAACAGGGGGGCCTCAGTTTCAAGAGCGTTCCTCGAGGGAAGTCCTCCTCTGCTATCTGGGGTCAGATAAGACTGTCAGTGGCTTCCAGAAAGAACAATCCAGGCCCCCAGGACCACAGTGAGTTCAAGTGGGTCTTGGCCATAGGAAAGAATTGTCTCAAACTTTTCACTCCCCTCTGGTGCCTGTCACCTGCCAGGGACAACCCTGGTCCCCATGTCTATTTGGGGGGGCACTCTTAAACCTCAAACACCACAAAAACACTACATCCATGAGTTGTATTACAGGATGTTCAACTCCAGACTTGAGAACTGCACTCTGGCCAGTGGGAGTGGCTCGGTCAATAAACTCCACACCAGGCATCTATTGAGTCTCTACCAAGTGCCAGCAACTGTTACAGGCGCTGGGGACACAGAGATATATCGCATCCAGTCCCAGACGGAGCAAGGATGAGCCATCGTGCTCTGGGATAAGGCTGTGAGGGCGACATCTGCTGGTCACCGTGGGAAATGTGGTTCCTGGTGCTGGAAGGGTGATGAAAAAGGCCTTCTCTGGGCTGATAGCAGAGGGAGGGGAATTCCTGCCAGATGGACGGAGACCAGTAATGTAGAGAATGGGACATTGTGTGGTTGAGTTATGTCCACATGCTGGGAGAGCTTGGGGGAGATAAGCTATGGGCCTGAAAGCTGGACAATGGGGTTTGGAATGGATCCTGCAAAGGACAGGACATGCCCCTGCACTGTCTTGGAGAAGGGCCCTAAGGCCCACCTGTCCCCACCTGTTATGTTTGACCACTGGTAGTGACTAGGTGAGCACCCTCCTGTGCAAGGGAGACTTGCCTGACTCCAGAAAAGTTGTCTGAGGAGAAGTAGTAGCAGGAGCCCCCAAACACGGGCCAGGCATTCGTCTGGGCTCACAGGTGGATTCTGGAGAAAGGGCAGGTTCCCCTAAGGGCTGAATATTGGACATGTCTCCTTCAATTCTACAACCCTCATTTTGCATCTCTAGGCTAAAATGAGATGGGAGCATTTTCAATTTCTTGAATGTACCAGACTCTCACCCCAGGTCCCACCACATCCCTCATGCCTCCCTCCCATCTGCCTCAGCTAACTGGTCTCAGATCACCTGCCACCTCCTCCAGGAAGCCTTTCGTGATTACCCCACTCCTGGCTGGGTCTGGTGCCTCTCTGACTCCTCGCTTCCCCGGAGATCCCCTATCATACAGTGTTGTCCTTACCTGGTTATGGGTCGCTGTCTCCCATGACACTGTGACATCATGAGGGCAGGGACAGTGCCTCACTGGTTCCATGCTGTGTTCCCAACATCAAAAATGATTCCTGCACATAGTAAATGTTCAATAAAAATGCATTAAAGAAAACAGTGAAGGAAGGCATGCAGTGAGTGTTGTGAGACCCCACAGTGCAGGCGGCAAAGGAGGGACGGGCCATCTGAGCTGAACTCGGAAGGATGAAAAGTCTCCCGCACACAGTGCCAGGGACGGAACGGCAGGCAGAGGAACCAGCAGAGCCAAGGCATGGAGAAGTGTCCAGAACGAGCTCAGAGGAGGCTGGGGAGTCAGACTGGAGCCAAAATGTGAAGGGACTTGGAGGCACCGCAGGACCGACCCTCTAGGGCCCAGGAGGAGAGAGTGGGCTGGAAGGAGGTGTCAGCCTGGACTGAGGTCCAGCCAACACTCTCCTCTAAGCTCTATCCCACTGGGACAGCAGAAGAGCCAGAATGTGGGGGGAATCTGGGGGATTTTCTGGCACAACTCAAATCGGGAAAGGCATCAGAGAAACACACGGTCAACCAAGAAATGAGCTCAGGACGAAGGAGAAATCTCTTTTACTGCTGCTTCTGGATGGCCAGAGAGGTCAGGATACCAGGCTAACATCGCACACGGGAGTCAATACCAAGCCCCAGGAGGAGTGGAGACCAAGGTCTCAGTTCAGCTGCATGTTGCAGCCCTGCCTGGAGAGGGCGCTGTGGCCCCGGACAAGTGGTTTGGCCTCTCTGGGCCTCACCTGCTCTTCTGTGAAATGGGGCTGAATGAGGATAACAGACAGCATGTGTGCAGAGCTTGGCACCCAGTAGGTGCTTGGTCGACATGAGCCCCTCTCCCCGCTCAGCGCCCATTTCAAATGTTTTCTTGAACGATGGGCACCCTGCTTTCGTTTGTCTCACAGGTATTTCCTGCGCACCTGCTGTGTGCCCGGCATGAGTGTGTGGCCACCGGAGATAAACGGCCAATAACCAAAGTCGCTTTGAGCCACAGCCTTGCAGCTCTGCTCAGCTGTTCTCCCAGACAGGCCCGTGCATTTCTGGGTCTCGCCACCGGGTCTGAGCAGGGGTGACCGAGGAGCATTGTTCAAGTGGCTCTGTCCCCCAGACGACCATCAGCCCTTGCTGGTATCAGAGTCTTTGCTCACAGCTGCAGACGGAGAGGTGGCTCAGACCCAGCCTGTCCCCAAGAGTAGCGCCCTGCACCTGCTTCCCTCCACCGCACCGCGCCCCTGTGTCTTCCACCTGAGCCCAGACACAAGTACAGGACGGCGCCCTCTAGTGTTGGTGGTGAGTTCACTGTCAGTGGCTTTCCTTCCTGGCTCTTGGTACCTCGATGGCTCTCAGGGAGGTCGGGGGGGCTGTGGCGTCCTGGGAGTCCGTTGTATCTTCACGGCATTTATCTCCCAGATTTGAATGACCTCAGCTCTCCCTTGTCTCTCCCTCCTGTCCAGTTGCTCTTAGAGGTGGAGCTCGGGTCCAGTCACTTTCCATCTGTAGCACAAACCAGGGACACCGTGAGTGTTTATAGGACAAAACTTCCACTGCGGATTGCCCAGTTAAGTCAAGCTGAAGAAGTCTTCAAATCCTTGGTCATCGTCTTGCTTAAGAAGTCCCCCCTCATCCCCTCACGGTGCATGGGGGGAGGAAGCCTCATGCTTGATCTGCTCTTTGATAACTGGGTAAAGTCGGAACAGGGCACACCAGCTGCTTAGTTTGATAAGCATGTCCGGCCTCGGTACCCAAAGACTGTGCACGAGGTAACTCTTATCTCCAGCTCAGAGGAAGTCCAGCCCCAGCCAGCATGTGTCCAACAGCTGTGTATGCAATGCCTGAGCCCTTCGCCAGGGAGCCCACCGTGACTGACGTACCTGCTCCTGTGAACATTACAGTAGAAGGGCGAGGGTGGATGATGGATAACTGAATGGAGACGAGAGGGTGAGGAGTTTGAGGGAAGGAAGGCGGTTGGCTGTAGGAGCCCAAAAACCAATCCACAGAGAGTAGGGAGGGTAGAGGTGGGCATAGGGGAGCGGGTTCGTGGATAAAGTGACGTTTCAGCTGCAACACTTGTTCCAGGGGCAGAGTGAGAGGAAAGGGTACACCAGGCAGAAGGAACAGCATGTCCAAAGGACCTGAGGCAAAAAGATGATTGTCCATCCAAGGAACAGAGTAAGGCCGACATGACAGAGTCTTGGGCAGCAAGAGGGGTGAGTGGCTCAAAATGGCCTAAAATGGCAGGTGGGGATCAGATTACAGAATACGTTACCCCATAACCCCAACAGGCATTAGACGACACACAGTTTACGAGAGGGAGACTGGCTGTGATGTCAGTGAATTTCAGATAAATTGGGGAATAGCCATTCACACCTCAGGGGGACCTTGCAGCACACGGACTTCCCATAGGGTTGTAGTGAGAGGCTAGTTTGTTCTCTCAGCCAGTTTTATTGAACACCTATTAGGTGCCCGGCTGGGGGGACACAATGCTAAGCAAGTTCAGATTGGTCCTGCCCTCTCAGGACTGCCAGTGTAGTGGGGAAGGAGGGGCGGTGTTGGCCAGGTAATACCCATAACTGCAGTGAGCCTGCTGCAGAAGTAGAATTGTCAGCCACCCTCGGAGCTCTGGACACCCCCACCCGCATGGTCAGCAGAGCGGAGCGATCACAGCGGCCACGCTCGGCAGCAGGTGCTTTGCACGCTTGGGTTCTGCTGCCCGGAGCCCCAGTGTGCATGTTGTAGCATTCGGCTGTTTGCAGCTCTGGGAATCCTGTGGCTTGGGGGAAGAGAATGTCACCTCAGTTGCCACTTCTGTCTCTTGATGTCGATCAAATGGCCAGCTTTGGGCTTGAGTCTAAGTCGGAAAACTATCTGGGGACCAGTTCTCCAGAGGGGGATGAATCCCTGGCCCTGTCTCCACCTTAGCCCTGGGCTGTGCATCAGATCTCATCTGCCTGCAGCGCTGTGGCTGATCCACAGGGACTCTTTAATTTCCACAAATGAAGTGGAGGGTGGGGAATTGTGAGCCAACTTTTAATGAGTCCTTAAGTGTAACTGAAAATCCCATGGCTTGTTCACTAACAAAACTTGGAATTGGTTTCTAGGGATTATTATGCCAGCAGAGTTTGGCAGATTGTGCTGGGTGCATGTGCCATTGGGCTCCTTAATGCCAGTCACGTCTATGATACTTTTAATCTATCTGTGTTCTCAAGGAAGCATGCCAAGAAGTCCCGACTGAAGGCACAGAGAATGTTGGGGTGGGGCTGGAGATGGCCAGTTTAGATGAATTCCAGTTGCTGGTTAAGGAGATCCCATGACATCACCTCTGTTGAATTCCCTGGGAACTTGTTTTCCTTTGTTTTCTTCTTGTTCTATAATTTCTTGATTTCATTTATTAAACAGAGATGGGGCGCCTGGCTGACTCAGTCAGCTGAGCATCCACCTTCGGTTCAGGTCATGATCTCGGGGTTTGTGGGTTTGAGCCCTGCTTGGGGCTCTGTGCTGACAGCTCAGAGCCTGGAGCCTGTTTCAGATTCTGTGTCTCCCTCTCTCTCTGCCCCTCCCTCCCCATGCTCGCTCTCTCTCTCTCTCTCTCTCTCTCTCTCTCAAAAATAAATAAACATTAAAAAAATAAGAAATAAAATAAAATAAAAATGAAAAACAGAGACCAGCTGACCACCAGTGCAAATTGTTCATTTGTCTTCAGGTTCTTAAACACAGAGTAACAGGCAAGAGGATACTTGTGTAGTAACATGGATAGCTTCCTGCTTTAGGGCACAGACTCCCATCAGACTGCCATGCGTTCAAATCCTGACCTTGCCACTTTCTGGCTGTGTAAACTTGGTGAAGTAAATTTGACCTCTCTGAGCCTCCAACTGCAGGTGGGAAAGGAAAGCTTAATGGCACCTGTCTCATAGTGCTCAATGAATGTTGGGGAGTGTCAGCACAAAATGAACAAACCTTTTAGAATCTCTACAAGTTAAGAGAGTTTTCTTCGAGCCCAAGTTAGGACAGCTGTCTGGGAAACACGACCTTCACAGAGAGTGCTCCTGAGAATGAACAGTTATTCCAGGGTTGCATCCTTTTTTGTATCTTGCAAAGGCCCAAAAGATTATGGATTATACATTAGCACTAAATGCAGTGCACAGCACATAGGCAGGAATCATGAGTTTTATTGTAAAGGAACACAGGGAACAGGAACATTGATCGATGTCTCAAGGACAAGATAAGCCACTCATTCACGAAGCAGATGCACAATGCGTGACTGTGGGCCATAAATCAGGCAAAGTTTATGTACAGTGATGCTGACTTACAAAGAAATCAAGGGGCGCCTGAGTGGTTCAGTGGGTTGAGCGTCCAACTCGTGGTTGGGGCTCAGGTCATGATATCACAGTTTGTGAGATGGAACCCCATGTCGGACTCTGTGCTGATAACTCAGAGCCTGCTTCGGATTCTCTCTCTCTTTGCCCCTCCCCTGCTCATGCACTCTCTCTCTCTTCCAGAATAAATAAACATCTTAAAAAAAGAAAGAAAGAAATCAAAAATGGCTTCCCTTGCATGTCAGGCCTTTAGAGAGTTTTTCTCCCGTCAAGAATATTGTTTTATCACTTATTAGAGTCCTGTAGGTATCTGAGCCAACCAACCACCCCATGTCTTGAGGACTCATCCATTCACTTATCCAACCAACATTGACTGAGTGCTTTCTCTGTTGCAGGCTAGTGAACTCAAGCACAGAACAAGCAAGATGAGGTCCCTGCCCTCCTGGCATCTATCTTGAAGTGGGAAGAACATAATTCACAAGAATAGGAGCAAATAATCAAAGAGTTACACATTTATATTCATGTCTTAAAGGGAATGAAAAGCATGCTGTGATCTTAAAGCACTGTGTTCTAGGCATTGAACTGAATGCCTCCCATGTTTATGAGATTGTTCCTCTCCACATCTGATGAGTGACTGAGACTTGCAGGTCCCAGGAGAGGAAGAGTTTTCTCATGACTAAAGTCCAAAAAGGAAATGGTCCACCCAGGGGGTAAGGAGGGCTTCAAATAGAGGTTTGGAACACCCACCATGTGAGTGGGGAAATGACTCCCCCATTAGACATGGAAGGAGTGACAGTCCCCTAAATTCCTTTCTGACTGAATGGAGATTCAGTTGTCAGGGACAGAAATGTAAATTTTAGCCAGATAAATAAATAAATAAATAAATAAATAAATAAATAAATAAAACCCCCCCAAACCCAAAAAACCAGAAATCCATTGACTCCTGTCCGAGGACATGCAAAGATTGGGGGAGGCGACCTCAAGACTCTGATCATGGCATCACAGCTCTCTTCTTTGAAATTTCCACATGTGGTTTTATTTCTTTCTGTCTTTGGACAGATAAGCCTCATTCCAATTACTCTAGATGGTGGAGCCCACAGAGGGGAAAGAGGGCTTCTCTCTCCCACCACCCACATGCTTTTGTTTTAGGGCAAAAACCAGTACTTACTGTTCCTTCTCTTGTGGAATAGCCACACCTAATTTATTTTTTTTTAAGGAATAAAAATTTATTGAGAGTTCCTGGGATGGTGGTTAGTCCTTCCCAACCTAGAGGGAGGAAACCACACTGTAGGAAATCACTCAGAAGTTACACTGTCCCAACACCTTTGGCCAACATAGGAAGGAGCAAAACTCATTCTCTCAAAAATTGGTCAGGCTCTGTTCATCCAAGAAGGGTTGGGTGGATAGATGCAGAAGGGACCATCACATGATACTAGGGGTAGCATGGGGGTGTGCTAGACCCCAAGCCTCATCAAGGATAAGAAATGAGCCTGGTGACCAGAAACTCCACCCCCCAGAGAAGAAGTGGATCGTTTTTGAAGAGGCAGCTTGGGGTCCAGCCACACCTAAAGGTTTTGAGACTTGTGTAGTAGGTGTGAATGAGTGAGGTAACCTTTGACAAAATTACATTCCCCTCACCCCCGACCCCTGGCCACCACAAATCTATCCCTTTTCTATGACTTCATGTTTTTTTACATTCCATGTATGAGTGAGGTCATATACAACATTTGCCTTTCCCTGACTTATTTTACTAAGCATAATGCCTTCAAGGTCATTTATGTTGTGATAGAAGACAAGACTTCCTTCTTTTTATGGCTGAGTAATATTCCATCATATATGATGAGGGAACATAAGGCAAACTGAGGGCAAAGTACAAGCTAGCACACTGCCCCCACCACCACCACCACCGGGAATATGTGTGACACTCCTGGCTACCCAAGAGCAAAGGAAAGGGGTTCATGTGCTTGCCGTGGTGATGTGGAAAACTAAGGCAAATGAAAAATCAAATTCCCTTACCACCTACAGCCCATTGACAAGTCTTTGAAATGGGCAAAGTGACCTCCCTCTAGGAGCTCAGCTGCCTCTATGATGACACTTTGCTGGGGCAAAAGGGAATCTTGGCTTAACATTATCCTGACTCCCCAGGATCCTGAGAGTCTCCTTTAACATATAAAAATTCCTTTGCAAACTTCCTTTATTTTTCATCCCCAAGTATATGTTGGCAACCATACTCCAAGCTTATGGCCCCCTGATACACATCTGAAGGGTCTCATGACTGAGGTTTTACTAAACAATAATAAATGGTGTTTCCGTAGCAACAGCTAGCCCCTCAAGGTCCTAGAAACCTTGCTTCCAAAATTCCTTAGAGACTTACTCTATCCCTGATGCCCTCCCAACCTGAAGGTATATAACCAGTTACCCGTCACAACCCCAGTGCAGCTCTTTCTGCCCACGGGTTCTGTAAATGTGCTTTAATAAAATCACCTTTTTGCACCAAAGGTGTCTTCAAGAATTCTTTCTTGGCCATTGGCTCTGGACACCCACCATCACCCCAAAACCCAATCAGTATACATGGGAATATATGTACACTCCACTACACATTATATCTAGGTTGTTTCAGTGTCCTGGCCACTGTGAGTAATGAAGCAATGACCACACAGGTTCAGATGTCGTTATGTGATCGTGATTTCACTTCCTCCAGATAAATTCCCAGAAGCAAGATTTCTGGATCACCTGGTAGTTCTAGTTTTAATATCTTAAGGAACCTCCATACTGTTTTCCAGAGTCACTGCAGCGATTTCCAATCCCGCCAAGGGTGCACAAGGGTTCTCCTTTGTCCACATCCTCGAGAGTCACTGTGATCTCTTACCTTTTTGACAATAGCCTTTCTAACATGTGTGAGGTGACATTTCAATGTGGTTTTTAAATTTATTTTTTTTAATTTTTTAATATTTATTTATTTTTCAGCAAGAAAGACACAGAGCACAAGCAGGGGAGGGGCAGAGAGAGAGGGAGACACAGAATCCAAAGCAGACTCTAGGCTCTGAGCTGTCAGCACAGAGCCCAACGCAGGGCTCCAACCCACGAACCATGAGATCAAGACCTGAGCCAAAGTCTGACGCTTAACCGACGGAGCCACCCAGACACCCCTAATTTATTTTTTAAATTGACGTATAGTTCACATACAAAGTTACAATCGGTTCAGGCATACGGCATGGTGATAGGACAAGTCTGTACATCAATGTGGTTTTGGTTTGCATTCCCCTGTTGATTAGTGATGATGAGAATCTTTCATGTACCTACTGAGCAGCATCTTCAGGTCTGGGAGGTGTGGGGAGAGAGCGAATGCATGGTCCTCAGCCTCCAGCCTGGCTCCAGGATTCTCTGAACCCTCAAACCCCACCAGATCCGAAGCCTGCCTCCCCCTTCCAGCCCAGATATCTGACACCCAAGGATCAGGGGGAATTGACCCAGCCCCCATCACTCACTGTCCCCAGACCGGGTCTCTCCACCCCGTCCTCTGCTTGGCCTGTGTCCCCCGTTCAGGAAGCCAGAAACTTCCCCCAGTGAGCTCAGCTGCACTGCCAGTAGTTGACACGGGGGAGCTTGGGGGTAGTAAGGCCGGCCTCAGGGGGAGGAGGACAGCCTTGCTGCCACTGCCAGTGGCGAGATCCAGGTCTGCTGGCCTGTGAGCTGCTCTTCTGTTTCTAGAAGTTCTCCTCTCCTCCCTTAGTCTTCTCATTAGTGCTTCCAGACACTTCCCCAAGCCCATCCTCTACCCTCCACACACCATGATGCCCTTCTTCCTACAGGTGGCCATGGTGTATGAATAAGAACACCATTCCGTGTGCCAGTCCTTGAAGTAAACACTGCCCTTGAGTCTTCTCGGAAACTGCTTCCAGCAGCCTCTGAGGTGGGTTCATCTAGAGTCCCCACCACACAAATGATGAAACTGAGGCTCAGAGTTTAGTTCCCTCACCCACAGCCAAGTCCTCTCTTCAGGGGCAGAGCTGGGATTTGAACCAGCTGTGCCTGACCCCAGGGCCTGTGTTCTCACTGTCACGCTGCCTGCCTCCGTTCTGATCCGTGTTCTGACCCTGTTCACTCCCCGCTCTTTGGTAGGGAGGCTCTTAATCCTGCTGGGTCTGGCTCCAACTTCCAGGGGTGGATCACAGGAAGTACCTCCCAAGCTGGGGATCAAGAGGAGGGTACAGCTCCCCCCTGCCTCCCACCCCATCCTGACAGCAGTCAGGCTGTCCCAACCCGATGGCCATCTTTTCTTCCCCCAATCTCTCCCCCAGCTTGGTGGGCTCCTTCATTTGTGGGAGGGACACTGGGGGCACCTGGGTCACTCCAGTCAACCTGGGTCCCAGCAGGCCAGTCTTTTCTCCTTTGTTGGAATAATGCTGAGGAAAGTGACCATCAAAGGATCAGTCTCTGTCAGGCAAAGAACAAAGGAATTTGTTCCCATCATCCTGAGGGAAATTCATTCAAGGGAGGACAGGCAGCAGAGAAGAGCTGCCTGTTCCCCACAGATACACTCTCACCAGAGGATTTCCAGGTTCACCCTCTGACTCACTAGGTAGTGAATTTTCTGATGCTCATTTTCTTCCTGATAAGGCAGAAGAGATGGGCACATCCACCTGGCCTCCTTCTGCCTGGATGCTGGATCTTAGACTAAAGCATGACTTATGGAAATGATTTAAAATTCTCCACACACAACTGAGCCTTCCATACAAAAGAATGTTAAGGGCAGAGGCTAATGGGGTCAAAGGAGAAGAGCCATAAACCTATAATCCAGCTTGTCTGGGTGGAGTAAAGGTGTACATTGACCAAGTCTTATCTCACTTGTTTCCTGCAGCCTGGCTGGAGGTGATGAGGGAATTACGAAGCAGGCTGAGGGCAAAATACAGGCTGGCATACACACTCCCAGGTGGGATCTATGTGATATTCCTCAGACACTCCCGGTTACCCAAGAACAAAGGAAAGGGGTTTAAGTGCTTATCATGGTGCTGCGGGAAACTAAGGCAAATGAAAAACTAAACTCCCTTACTGCCTACAGCCAATTGACAAGTCCTTGAAACCAGCAAAGTGACCTCCCTCTAGGAGTTCAGCTGCCTCGATGATGACACTTTGCTGGGGGCAAAAGAGAACCTCCATTTAACATTATCCCAACCTCAATGATCCTGTAAGTCAACTTCCTTTATCTCAACTGCCCCAGGATATATGCTGGCAATCATACTCCAAGCTTATGGCCCCTGATATACATATAAAGGGTCTCATGACTGAGGTTGTATTAAATGGTAATTAGTGGCACTTCCCTAGCAACAGCTAGGTCCTGGAAAGGTTGCTTCCAAAATTCCTTAGAGACTTACTCTATCCCTGACCCCCTCCCAACCAGAGGGTATATAATGAGATACCCATCAGGACCCGAATGCAGCTCTTCCTGCCCATGGGTCCTGCCCCCATGCTTTAATAAAATCACCTTTTTTGCACCAAAGAAGTCTTCCAGAATTCTTTCTTGGCCATCAGCTCCAGACCCCATGAGCCCCCCATCACCCCAAAACCTCATCAGAGGTTTGGCTCCCTGGGCCAGGAGCTTCTGTGCAGCCCTCAGACACAGCAGGTGCCCTGAGCTGCCCCCACTACTCTCAGTCATTCTCCTTTGTCCTTGAAAGGAAACTGCTGCCGCCCTTCAGACCTCCCACATTTCTCTTCTTTCCCGAATCAGCACAGAGACAGATCTGTAGATGGTTTATCATGAAATAAAATGTGGGAAAGAGAATCTAGGCATCTAGGTGAGAAGGGAATAGCGGTAAGCTGCCTCCCCAAAAGTGATCTTCTTTCCAAGGTCATGGACACTCCCTGGGCTGCTCCCGGGCGCCATGCTTCCTGTCCTCGTGTCAGTTTAGCCTCCAATGTCCTATAGCCTCCTCCCAAATGTGGTCATTCTTGAGATTCCTTTAGAGTTAATGGAAAGGTCACTTCCCAACACTTTTATTTACTTTTCATTTAAATTTTGAAGTTAAGAATTGGATTCAACAGGAAGGGAAAAGAAAAATCAGGATTGTTGAGTGGTTTCTATTTCCTGTGGTCCTGGGGCTATCAGAGCTTTATAACCCTTTTTGAGGCTCCTAAGCTAGGGTTCTGCTGGCACTTAAATCCCAATGTCACTGTGTTTAAAATTAGTTTTCTTGGGGCACCTGGGTGGCTCAGTCGGTTGAGCGTCTGACTTCAGCTCAGGTCATGATCTCGCAGTCTGTGAGTTCGAGCCCCAGCCTGTTTCAGATTCAGTGTCTCCCTCTCTCTCTGCCCCTCCCCCACTCATGCCCTGTCTCTCTCTCTCTCTCTCTGTCAAAAATAAATAAACATTAAAAAAAATTTTTAAAAATTAGTTTTCTTTCCTTAATGCCATTCTGCCTGGCCAACCTTAAAAATGACATCTTTGGGGCGCCTGGGTGGCGCAGTCGGTTGGGCGTCCGACTTCAGCCAGGTCACGATCTCGCGGTCCGTGAGTTCGAGCCCCGCGTCGGGCTCTGGGCTGATGGCTCGGAGCCTGGAGCTTGTTTCCGATTCTGTGTCTCCCTCTCTCTCTGCCCCTCCCCCGTTCATGCTCTGTCTCTCTCTGTCCCAAAAATAAATAAAAAAAGGTTGAAAAATTAAAAAAAAGAAATGACATCTTTAAAATAGAGAGACCAACCAAAAAACAGATTCTTAACTATAGAGAACAAACTGGTAGTCACCAGAGGGGATTAAGGAGTGCACTTGTGATGAGCACGGAAACAAGTGTTGAATCACTGTATTGTACACCTGAAAGTAATATAACACTGTATGGTAAGTATAGTGGAATTGAAAACAATTTTTTAATGTTCATTTATTTAGGAGAGAGCACAAGTTGGGGAGAGACAGAGAGAGAGGGAGCCCATCTGAAGTGGGCTCTGTGCTGACAGCAGAGGGCCCAATGCAGGGCTCGCACTCACAAATCTCAAGATCATGACCTGAGCCGACCTTGGAAGCTCAACCCACTGAGCCACCCAGGTGCCCCTCTTCCAAAATTAATTTTTAAATGACCTCTTCAAAGAAACCTGTGAGAATCACATGACCACATTTTTATACTGACCTTCAATTCTTATACTCATGCATAAATATTTACACACTAGTTACAGAAGTATGTTGATATTACATACATGCCCTATGCTTCTCTGTAGACATCATAACTTTTTACCAGCTACATAATATTGGCTCATCATCCACCCTTGACCTATCCAAAAGGTATATATGGGAAAAAGAAAAGAATTTAAAAAGAATACACAGTGGATAGAAAATATGAAAAGTCAGGGGCAATAAACTTTTTAAAATATTTATTTATTTTTGAGAGAGAGAGAGAGAGACAGAGACAGAGCACAAGCAGGGAGGAGCAGAGAGAGAGGGAGACACAGAATCGGAAGCAGGTTCCAGGCTCTGAGCTGTCAGCACAGAGCCCGAGGTGGGACTCAAACCCATAGACCGCAAAATCATGATGTGAGCTGAAGCCAGATGCTCAACCAACTGAGCCACCCAGGCACCCCAGTGGCAATAAACTTCTAATGTAAGAATTACTCCTAATGTATGAGTAAATGTAATTGGGTTAGAATCACCAGTTAAAAGAGAGTTTTTAGATTTGATTTAAATAAGAAACAAATGTCTTGGGGTTCCTGGCTGGCTCAGTCAGTGGAGCATGCGACTCTTGATCTCAGGGCTGTGAGTGCAAGTCCCATGTTGGGTGTAGAGATTTCTTAAAAATAAAATCTTAAAAAAAAAGAAAGAAAGAAATGTCTTACAGTGTGGTGTATACAAGACACTCAACTAAAACATAAGAATATGGAAAGGTTTAGAAAAAAGGGAATGGAAAGCGACTACTCACTAGGAACAGGGTTTTCTTTTAAGGTGATGAAAATGTTCTGGAACTAGATACATGCAATAGTTGTTCAACATGGTGAACTTGCTGAGTGCCACAGAACCGTTCATTTCAAAATTGTTAATTTTATATGAATATCACCTCATATTTTAGAAAATAGACAAAAAATATAGCCAACAAATATTAAACCTGGGGTGGCAATCCTATCATCAATATCTGATACAATTAAAGGGAAAAGTATCTTATGTCACAAAGATGCTATCTATTTTTAAGGGGTCAAAAAGATTGTCAGTAGACATAAACTCATCATACGTAAAGCAGTAAATGGTAATCCACAGTAGCATCAATTCCAATACTTGGAGCTTTTTTTGTCTTAAAAATTGACAACTAAAGCAGACAAGACTCAGACTAAGGAATCTATTATCTAAATATTGCATCTTTGAACTATGGAACACCTGTGTGGCTCAGTTGGTTAAGTGTCTGACTCTTGGTCGCGGCACAGGTCATGATCTCACCGTTCCTGAATTCGAGCCCCAAATGAGGCTCTGCGCTGAGGGTGGAGTCTGCTCGACTCTCTCTCCCTCCCTCTTTCTCTCTGCTCCTCCCCCACTCATGCTCAAGCTCTGAATGAATGAATGAATGAATGAATAAAAACTTGTTTTTAAAAAAAGTTTGAGCTATAAAATAGAGAGAGAAATGTACACCCAGGGAGGGAAAGACTCATTTTCTTCAAGCACATGGGGAATATTTATAGAAATTAATCATGTATTTGGCCCAAAAAACACTCAATGAATTCCAAAGTAATCTCTTTATGTGTTCAACTGCATTGCGGTAAGATTAAATGAAAAAAAAAAAAAAAAAAAAAAAAAAAACCAGCTTTAAAAAGGCACTTGTCTGCAGACCAAGTCAATGAAGCCACTTTTTGGATCAGCAAAGAAGCAGGTCTGGAGTGAAAATGAAGAATTTGGTTTAGACACAGTGAGTCTGAGATGGCTCATAACTTCCAAGTGGGGATGATCACTGAGTTGCCATCCATTTACCAGACTTTTATTGAATTAATCAATGTCTCTGTTCTCTGTCCCAAAGCACACTGGAAATGGCAAACATCCTGTTACTACACTCTGTTAGTTTCACTTAAAATTTTGCTTCAGGGGTACCTGGGTAGGTCAGTTGGTTAAGCGGCCAACTTCAGCTTAGGTCGTGATCTCATGGTTCATGAGTTTGAGCCCTGCATCAGGCTCTGTGCTGACAGTGCAGAGCCTGCTTGGGATTTTCTCTCTCTCCCTCTCTCTCTCTGCCCCTCCCCCACTTGTGTGAGTGCACTCTTTCTCTCAAAATAAATAAATAAACTTTAAAAATAAAAAAACTCAAAAGTTTGCTTCATTAGGAAATAATCCAGATTTACTAGTTTTCTTGGTGCCCTGAGGGTTTCGTTTTTATTTGGTTTCCTTTCTCTTTTCCATATCTTTGTATTTGATATTATATTGCATTTAAATATTTATTTTGGTTTAGTAACACATGAACCTGATTAAAAATAAATCAGAGTGGGTGAATGAATAGATATCATACATCCTATAACGGAATATTATTCCACACTAAAAACAAGCGAGCCATCTAGTCAAGAAAAGACACGAAGGAAGTTTAAATGCCTATTACTAAGTACAAGAAGCCAGCATGAAAAGTCTACATACAATATGATTCCAACTGCCGTACATCCTGGAAAAGGCAAAACTACAGAAAAAGCAAAAATATCAGTAGTTGCCAGGGGCTGAGGGGAGGAAGAGATGAAGAGGCAGAGCACAGGGGTGTTTTAAGGCAGTAAACTACTCTGTATGATACTATAATAATGGATACATGTCATTATTGTAATAGGTCAACTTATAAGATATCAGAAAGCTTATTGTATATAAGTTCGGCTTAAACTCACCTTTCATGAATAATTGAGATAAAAGCTTATGTGGTTCCCTATTAGGATTATCGGAAATTACTAACCGCCCTATCTCGTTTCCGTGACTTCGCCTGCTTGCTAAATGGATAACTTAGGTTACAAAACGCTCCCTATCCCTTCTACCAACATCTGGCCTAGGCAAAGACCAACATGTAAAAAGTCTCCAACTCACTGCCTCATGGTATCTTAGGTGTCTAACTATGATTGGTCATTTTAAACCCTCTTAGGACAAAGAACTTTAAATTGATAGGTTCCCACCAAAACTAAGGTCTGTATGGCACAATATAATTGGCTACCATGAAATGTTGTAAATTGTAATTGGTAACTAAATAATGATGTATTCTGACTTGCTAAAATCCATATAAGCTCACTGCTACCTTTGTTCGGGGCCATTCTCTGCACTTTTCTCCTTAAGACCAGGACATCAGGTTTGGCCCGGCCATGAATAAAATCTTGCCCCGCTTCTATTCGGCGTCTGGTGGTGTTTTTCGACAGCACCCTGTTTCAGTTATCCATTTGTCAAAATCCACCGAATACACAACACCAAGATAATAATGATGTGTCAATGTAGGTCCCTCCTTTGGAACAAATGTAGCACTCTGATGTGAGATATGATGGTGGGGAAGGCTGTGTGTGTAAGGAGCAGAGGGTATATGGAAGGAGGGCTGGCAGGCAGTCTGGAGACCCCTTACCAGTTGTTGAATTTAGAGACTATTGGGAAAATTTAGAGTTTTAGTATGCTTTTCTTTGTTTTATTCTCTATCTGTTCATTGGAGATCTGGAGTGACCATAGATTTGATTTTGGGAGAATGCGCAATCAGCATGGGCGCTGCCTGTGGTCAGCTGGAAAGGCTGTCAAGGTCTTGCACTCACACACCCTTCACCCCACCCCCACCCCTACTCCCACCCCTCCACCGCTCCCTGCCTTCCCGCAGGTCCCGAGCGCCCCCTGCTGGCTGTCAGTGGCGCTCTAGCAGAGGAGACCACACAGCTCTAGTCCTGGGAATCCGCCAGGGGGCGTGTGTGGGGTCGGGGTGGATCCCAAGCCAGGGGGAGCTGGCGCGTCACTGGGGGCCTGCGCTCAGCGGCTCCACCCGCAGCCAAAGCCCGCCCTCGGCGCGCAGGATGAGCTCCGGCTTCCTGCGCGGCTCCTCCTTGTCGGGCAGGACCCGAAAGCGCAGCAGCGTGAGCGCCAGGACCACCTTTATCTCGGTCAGGGCGAACGTCTGCCCGATGCAGTTCCTGAGGGTGGCAGTGGGCACTCACTCGCCAGGGACCCCAGCAGGTCCCGTCGCGCCCCGAACCTGGCCCGGGACCGCTAGCCCCGCCCGCAGGGATACCGCATACGGGGGTCCCTGAGCTTGGCTCAGATCCCAGCCCTGAAATCCCAGACAGAGGGAAGGGGCTCTGAGCACACCGCGGAGCCCTCCTTGGACCCAGCCACCCCGCACTGTCCAGGCCTTTACCCCCAACCTCTGGAGGAGGGGAGAGAAGGAGAACCATCCTCAACACCCCCTTTCCCGCCCCCACAGCCACGTCTGGAATCGCAGGCCCAGGCCCCTGCCCTCACCACCTCATCCCCTCCTCAGATGCCCGCTGCGCTCACCTGGGCCCCGCGGAGAAGGGAATAAAAGCCAGGGAAGACCTTTCCTTGATGTTTTCTGGGTCAAAGCGGAAAGGATTGTATACCTGGGGGCGGAGAGAGGCGGGACTGTTGGATGGGGGTTCCCAGGACAGCCGGCTTTGGAGACACAGGTGTGCTTTTCATGGAGGGAGCGATTTGCCAGGTCAGAACCCTAAGCCCTCCCTTAGGCCCCGCTAGGGAAGTGGCCAAGGATGAGGGTGGGTGGAGGGGAGGGAGGGGGAGGCAGCACCTCAGGGTCTGGCCACACGGATGGATTGTGGTGGGTCCCGAAAATACTAACGAGGCAGATAACACCTGTGGGAGGGGAGGGGCCCGTCAGGAAGGGTTTCACCCTGCCTGATGGGCCCCTCCTCCTGCCCACGAGGCTCCTCCCCCTGGTGTTGTGGGCACCTTTGGGGATGACCCGGCCATCTGGGAGCACGACGTCCTGTGTACAGCAGCGAGAGACGACTGTGACCGGGGGGTGCAACCGCAGACTCTCCTTGATGCACATGGTCAGGAAAGGCAACTGGGCCAGGTCGTCCCTAAGGACCCCTCCCCCCCGCCCCCGCAACAGTTATCCAGGGAGAAAAACAGAGACCCTTACCCCCCACCCCCACCCCCGTTCTCTACTGCCCCATGAGATCATCTTTCCCTATAACAAAATAAATTCCAGATGGATCAAATATCTCCAAACCCATTAAGTTGTGCGCCTTAAAGATGTACAGCTTTTTAATGTGTCCATCACACCTCGATAAAGTGGTATTTGGAAAAGAAGGGCAGTGTCACAGAAATAGGAGAGGAAATTTAGCTGGGTATTTTTAGAAGGTTTTCTGTGCAAAGCACAACACCCAAAATCCAAAAATAAAAAGGTTTACGATTTTGCATAAAAATTAAATATTGTTTACTGCAAGAGAGCAAAATCAAAAGGCAATGAGTAGGAAACAAAAGAAACAGATCCAATGTTTTATTTCTCATGGTATTAGAGATCCTAGCTAATGCAATTAGACAAGAAAAAAAGAGAGTAAGGCAATCTGAAATGTGGGGGTAAGTGTGTCATTGTTGGCAGATAGTGATTCTATGCTTAGAATACACCAGAAATCTTTTATAAACCTTGAAGATCCAGTAAGGGGGAGTGGGGGTGAATTATTTTTCTTTAATCCCCTTCAATTTGTGTGGTGATGTAAATTTTAATGGTATAGTTAACTGGCTCAAAACTGGAAAATTATAAAACACCATTCTTACGACTCAACTCACTCATTTCCCATCCTCACAGTTTGCCTAGGTTCTTTTTTTTTTTTAATGTATCCTTCCAGAGCTACTTTTTTGCATTAAAAAAAAATTATACAGTAGCATACTATATACTATACACACTGCTCTTTATCTTTTTCAGGCAACAGTACAGCAATCTCTTCTTGTATATTTCCTGGGACTTTTGTCAAAAATAAGGGCTTCCTTATTCTGGAGCTATAAAATAATTTCCCACAGTTTTCTCTAAAGCATTTAAGGCACTTTTATTTTTTATTTTAAATTTGATTCCATCCTGGGGCACCTGCGTGGCTCAGTAGGTTAAGCATCCAACTTCGGCTCAGGTCACGATCTCATGGTTTGTGAGTTTGAGCCCCACACCAGGCTCTGTGCTGACAACTCAGAGCCTAGAGCCTGCTTCAGATTCTGTGTCTCCCTCTCCTCTCTGCTTCTCCCCCACTCGTGCTCTTTCTCTCTCTCTCTCAAAAATAAATAAACATTAAAAATTTTTAAATATTTGATTCCATCCTGATGTTGTCACGTTACAATACATGAGAAGCAGGTTGAATTAACTTTTTTCTGGATAGCTCCCCAGTTGTTCCAAAAGCTTTTATTAAAAACATGTTTTTGGATACAAGACTCCATACTTAGTATTTACTATGTTCACTGGCACAAAATGTATATGCATATGAAAAAAATTGTTTTTCTATGTTGAAATAACAACTAATTAGAAAAAATAAAGGAAAAAGAAGAAGAAGAAGAAGATGATGATGATGATATAAATACCTGGATTAAACTTAGATATGAAATCTCTATATTCCAAATGAATTTATAAACTTCTCTCAATCCCAATAAAAGATATGATTCACCATAGCAATGAAAGTATCTTAGGGTTGTGGTGCCTGGGTGGCTCAGTCATTTAAGTGTCCATCTTTGGCTGAGGTCATGATCTCAGTGCTCGTGAGTTCAAGTCCCACATCAGGCTCTCTGCTGTCAGCACAGAGCTCACTTCAGATCCTCTGCCTCCCCCTCCCCCACTAGAGCATGCACTTGCTCTCTCTCTCTCTCTCAAAAATAAACATTAAAAAATATATCTTAGGGTTAATTTAACCAAAAATGTATAAGATCTCTAAGAAAAATTTTGGACTTTATTAAAAGACTAAAGAGTATTTCAGTATCCAAAAATGGGGTATTTCTTCCACATTCTAGAATGGTATGCATTCATATTATGAAGTAATCTGTTTTCCACAAGTCAATCATATATTCAAGTCAACCTATAGAATATGTTCAATTCAAATGAAAATCTACCTGATAGTTTTAAGAACTTGATAAACTTAATCCAAAACGTTTCCAAAAGAATAGAAGATCATGAAGTGCTAGGTCATTTTAAAAATGAAATATTAAAGAGGCACCTGGGTGGCTTGGTCGGTTAAACGGCCAATTTCAGCTCAGGTCATGATCTCACGGTTTATGAGTTTGAGCCCCACATCAGGCTCTGTGCTGACAGTTTAGAGCCTGGATCCTGCTTCAGATTTTGTGTCTCCCTCTCTGTCCCTTCCCTGCTCTCTCTCTCTCTCTCTCTCAAAAATAAATAAACATTAAAGAAAAAATATTTAGTGAAATATTAAAGAAGAGGAACTCACTCTACCAGGTATTAAGACTTATTACAGGGGCACCTGGGTGGCTCAGTCGGTTAAGTGGCCGACCTCGGCTCAGGTCATGATCTCACGGTCCGTGAGTTTGAGCCCCGCGTCGGGCTCTGTGCTGGCAGCTCAGAGCCTGGAGCCTGTTTCAGATTCTGTGTCTCCCTCTCTCTGACCTTCCCCCATTCATGCTCTGTCTCTCTCTGTCTCAAAAATAAATAAACATTAAAAAAAATTTTAAAGAAAAAAAGACTTATTACAAAGATGCAGTGATAAAACAAACAAACACACAAACAAACAAAAAACAGTGTGGCATTGCTACAAAAATAGGAAAATAGACCCATGGAACAGGAGAGACAAGTAAGTGAAGCCCTAACATCTGGTAAGAAAAGCCCACAAAACCTTAGCATAAGGCTAGACAGTATGACTGTAAAAGAAAATTTGGACAAATCTGTCTTCATAACAATTAACTAGAAGTGCCCCTCAAAAGTCAAAAGGCAATCTTTAAATGAGTTATTGTAAGTAAATATGAAAAAAAGAGAAAAACTCAAAGAGAAAAATAAAGATGAGTACTAATCACATAACAAGAAGTACAAATGGCTTATCAATGTATGCAGAAGAATGATCAGAATAAACATTTTCTTTTTATTTATTTTTTTAGAGGGGAGGCAGGGGACAGTGTGGAAGAGTGGCAAAGGGGGAGAGAGAGAGAGAGAGAGAGAGAGAGAGAATCTCAAGCAGGCTCCACACTCAGCACAGAGCTCAGTGCGGGTCTCAGTCCCATGACCTTGGGATCATGACCTGAGCTGAAATCAAGAGTCAGACGTTCAACTGACTGAGCCACCCAGGCACCCCTGAATAGACATTTTTTTTGAAGAGACACACAAATGATGAATAAGTACATGAAAAGATGCTCAAAATCATTAATTATCAGGGAAATCCAAGTCAAAACCACAAGGAAAAATCACCTCACACCTCACAGCTGTTAGCACGGCTATTACCAAAAAGACAAGAAATAACAAATGCTGATGAGGATGTGGAGAAAAAGGAACCCTGGGCACTGTTGGTGGGGTTTTAAATTCATGCAGCCACTGTGGAAAATAGTACAAAGTTTCCTCAAAAAAATTAAAAACTACAACTATCATGCTATCCAGCAATCTCACTTCTGGGTAGTCATCCAAAGAAGATGAAAACACTAACTCAAAAAGATACACGTAAACTTATGTTCATTGCAACATTATTTATAATAGCCAAGGTTATGAAAAACAACTGTGTCCATCAATAGGTGAATGGATAAAGAAAATGTGATATATACATGCAGTGGAATATTACTCAGCCATAAAAAGACATCCTGCCATTTGAGACAACATGGAGGGATCTTAAGGGCATTGTGCTAAGTGAAATAAGTCAGAAAGAGAAAGACAAGCACTGTATGATCTAACTTATGTGTAGAATCTGAAGAAATGAACAAACAACAACAAAAACAGTCTCCTAGATACAGAGAATAGGTTGGTTGTTGTAAGGGGTGGGGGTGGGGGTGTAGGTAAGCAAATAGGTAAAGGATAACTTTCAGTTATAAAATAATTAAGTCATAGGGATGTAATGTACAGCATTACATAGTTACTGTATTTTAGTTAATAATACTGTATTGGCTATAGTTGACTATAATTAATAATACTGTGGTTAATACTGCTGTATTGCATATTTGGAAGTCGCTAAGAGAGTAGATCTTAAAAGTTCTCATCACAAGAAAAAAAATTCTATAATTATGTATGGTGAAAAATGTCAGCAAACTAATTGTGGTGATCATTTTGTAATATATACAAATACCAACTCACTTTTTGTACACCTGAAACTAATATGATGTATATAAATGATACCTCAGTATTTAAAATGTTGGGAGTAGCCCCCAAAATGTGCAAAAGATGTTCAACCCCTTATTTAAATAAATATTCATTAAAAGAGGAAATATGAAAAATTGGCAAAGATTTAAAATTCAATACAATAATTCTATAGGTATGGGAAAGGTGGTAACATCAAATTCAGCTGATAGGAACAGATCTGAAATAGCTATTAAAATGACAAAAACTGAAACTGTCTTTGACTCAGCAATTGTCCTTCTGGAAATTTGCAATGGAAAGACCTTTACATGTGTAAGTGTGGCCCAGTGTTCACAGATTCCGACTTATTGTTTGTTTTAGTAAAAAAGTAGAAACAATCCAAATATCCATCAATGGGAGATGTTAAGAGAAATTACAGTACAGCCATATGTTAGAATATCACACAGCAATCAAAACAGGAGGAAGTAGGGGGCACCTGGGTGGTTCAGTTGGTTGAGCGTCCAACTCTTGATTTCAGCTCAGGTCATGATCCTAGGCTTGTGGGATCAAGCATTGGGCTCTGTGCTGAGCATGGAGCCTGCTTGAGATTCTCTCTCTCACCCTCTTCCTTACTCCTCTTTCCTGCTTGCGTGCTCTCTCTCTCACAAATAAAAAATTGTTTTTAATTTTTAAAGGAGGAATATGGGGGACACCTAAGTGGCTCAGTCAGTTAAGCCTCCAACTCTTGGTCTCAGCCCAGGGCATGATCTCACAATTCATGGGTCAAAGTCCCACATTGGGCTCTGCATGGGCAATGGGCATTGGCTCTGCATTGGGCTCTGCTTGGGATTCTTTCTCTGCCCCTCCTCTGCTTGCACTTTCCATCTCTATCCCTGCATGAATGAATGGATGAATGCGGGGAATAGGGTTCACAAGTCCTATCACACACTGTAGGATGAAAGGAAAATCAGAACAGAGACTCTGGAAAGCAATTCAGCAATGTCTACTCTAATTGAGAATACTAACATAAGTGTCCTTAACAAAGGGGTGAACCAAGTAAACCACTGAAAGCTTTGCAGCACACAGAGAGAAGGAGCTATAAGACACACTTTTGAGTGAATGGAACAAGTTACAAACAGTATGTATATGGAAATGCAAAATGTGTTAATGGACAAAAAGATTATATAGATGATAGATGATAGATAGGTGATAGATAGGTGATATAGGTGATAGATATATGATGGATAATAGATGATAGATAATGATAGATAATAGATTATAGCTAGATAGATGATAGATTGATAGATAATGGATGATAGATGATAGTTAGATGATAGATGATATAGATGATAGATAGATGATAGATGATATAGATGATAGATAGATGGATGATACATAGATAGATGATAGATAGTTATTGATAGATAATAGATAGATAGATAGATAGATAATTATGGAAAGAGACATAGCAAATCAATGAGTCTAAAAGTTTAAAAACCCCTCAGGAGACAGAAAGGGGATTAAGTTGGCAGGGGAGGATGTTAATGATAACCATAGTCTCCTTTGTAACGTCTCAGAACAAGAAGAACTTGTTCTCATCATTGCTTTTGTAATTCAAAACTATTTTTCAAAAACTCATATTCTGGGAAAAGGAAGAGATCTCAAGGATAGGTTGTTAATGTGTAGACCTTAATTCCCACTTGGAAGGGGAGAGGAGATAGTTTTCATATAAATGTGGGTATAAAGATAGATGTCTTCTGGAAGGATACACAGAAAATCACTGACAAGTGTTCCTCCTAGGGCAAGGATTTTTTTAAAAGTTCATTTCTACTCTAAACTCTGTTTTATATAGTCTTTTTTTTTTATTACCAAGTGTATAATTTTGTTTGAAGTCTTGTTGAAAAAGCTTAAAAATATTTCCCTACCTCACAGGACTGCTGTGCTGAGCGAAGGCTTGGAATGGAAAATATTACGTAAAAAATGCCTGTCCAGTCCAATGCCCCTTCAACATCCCCCAGACCCTGGCCTGTCCCAGGCCTCAGAATCCTTTTCCTGGTCCCCATGCAACAGCTTGTCCTCTCCAGTATGTTTCCCACACTAGCCCTAGAAAGATCTTCCTGGGGGGTGCCTGGGTGGTTCAGTTTGTTGAGTGTCGGATTTCATCTCAGGTCATGATCTCAAGGTTCAAGTGATGGAGTCCTATGTTGGGCTCTCCAGTAAGCATGGAGCTTACTTAAGTCTCTCTCTCTCTCTCTCTCTCTCCCTGTCTCCCTCCTTCCCTCTCTCTTATCCCTCTCCCTCTTCCATTCCTCCCCTCCTGTTCCCTTTTGTCCACCCTGTCCTCTTGAATTAACTGCACCCCAACTGTACCCAAGTTTCAAGTGATGCACCCCAACTGTACTCAAGGTTCAAGTGATGGAGTCCTATGTCGGGCTCTCCAGTAAGCATGGAGCCTACTTAAGTTTCTCTCTCTCTCTCTCTCTCTCTCTCTCTCTCTCTCTCTCTCCCTGTCTCCCTCCTTCCCTCTCTTTTCTCCCTCTCCCTCTTCCATTCCTCCCCTCCTCTTCCTTTCTGTCCACCCTGTCCTCTTGAATTAACTGCACCCCAACTGTGCCCAAACACCTACTGATCATCACTCAGGGTCTCAGCTGAGGCACTCTCTCTACTCTTATCCTTGCCTCTCTTACTCTCCATCCTAGCCCTGCCCAGGGGGTGGACCCAGGGTGTCCTGACCTGAGTCTATTCCCCCACCAGGCTGGAGCTCCAGGACACAGAATGGGCTGGTAGAATTGGAGATGGCACACAACTGGGGACAGAAAGGCAGCGCGGCAGTGTTCTCTGAATGGGGACAGGATGAATGAAGGTGTTCCTGGACAAGAATTGAATTATTTCAATCCCTAGGTGTCCCCCATGAATCCTGGACTGAACGGTATTGAAGGAATTAGGAGGCAAGAGACGAGCAAACACTCAGGGAGTGAAGATATTTGGGGGGCGGAGAGAGTGTGATTTAGGAGAGAAAAGTAAGGGAGTGGAGTGGAAGTTCACTTACAGAATATGTGCTAAGTGGTATCATCTGCCTTCATAATTGTCAATAATTCTCTTAGCAGCCCAGGTCTTTCTGTCACTTTCCCCTGCTCTCCAGGCTAGGTACCAGACCCCTGCCTCTGGATTCTGCTCCTAGTCTCTCTAAGCAATAATGACACAATCAACAAAAAGTTCTTTCCACTTCCCCAGCAGGGGAGCAGAGCCAATGAGAGGGGTTCCAGAACAGGACATGAGGACCTGCACTCACCATTCAATCTCTTTAGGCTCACGGTCCCTCAGGAGCTCTTGCACCTCCTGCCGACAGCGCTCCTGATACTCTGGGTGCTTCGCAAGGTTGTACAGGACCCAGGAGAGACCACTGGCCGTGGTGTCATGGCCTGAGAGGCAGCCAGACAGGCTTGGGTCTGTGGGCTTGTTCAGCACCAGAGGGCGGACAGCGCCCTTCGTTAGGGCCCTCAGGGAGGATGGGGAAGATGGGGTGGGATGGGGTGGTCCAGGGCCCAGCTGCCAAGTCCCTGGGATTGGACAGACTCCTACCCCCTGCAGTCCCACACTGGGATGCTTACCCCCAAACATGAAGGTGTCAGCTTCAGCTCGGATATCCTCATCTGACAATTGTTTTCCATCTTTGTCCTGGAGAGAGTATAAGACCACTCCACCCCACCCACCCACACACACAGCAAATCATATCCACTCTGAGAGCTCATAAGCCTAACTTGAGACAATCTCTGAAGCTCCACTATCCATCCAGAAACTATTACCAGAGGCCCCACCCCACAGGCCTTCTCCTCCGTGGCCTCTTTGCCTCCTGTTTTGTCCCTGGTGAGAGGGATCAGTGATCCATGAATATCTTCATGTTTCTACATGATGAGGACTTACTGGAAAGAAGTTATTGGCCACCTGGATTACAGGAGACTGAATGACAACTTCCCTTGGAAGTTGGAAATGAGCATTGCTCCGGAGCCATCCAGAGATTCCTTATCTCCCCTGGTGATAAGCCAACAGAACCTGTAGACTTTGCCTTCTCGGTGAAGACAATTGGTTTATACTCCAAAACACTTTTCTCTACTTCTCTCTCTCTTTCTCACACACACAGAGGGAGAAGGAGAAGGAGAAGAAAGAGAAAGAAGGAGAAAGAAAAGGAGGAGGGGGAAGGGAGGAGGAGGGGGAAGGGGAGGGGAGGAGGACAAAACATAGGCAGAGGAGGAGGAGAAGAAGAAGAAGAAGAAGGGGCAGATGTATCCGCAGTCCTATATAAGTTCCAAGATTCATAATGTAGAGGTACCTCTCCTATGATGGAAGCATGGTTGGTTGCATGTACAGATAAAAACATCATGTAGCTCTCAGAAGAATTTTAGAATGAGGAACCATGGCTACAATTCTACTATGGCCACCCTTATTTCATTTCTGTGAGTAACAAATGGGCTTCTCTGGATTCTAATATACAAATAAATAAATACACACGCACACACACACACACACACACGCATACACACACACACACACACACACACACATACACACACATGCACGGCTACCTTATTAAGTAGAGTAAAATCTCAGGCCCTTCACAGTTGCAGACTTAGCAGTCCCCTGCAGGTTACATTCCATAAAGTCATCTCTAAAACATATCCCTAATCCATCCCTCCTTTCCTCAAACACCACCCATGACTCCCCAGTGCCCTCTGGATGAAGTCTAAGTCTTCAATTTGAAATCTGAAATCAAGGTCCGTTCTACCTCTTGAATCCAGATCCCAGAGAAACCCACCTTGGTCAGCAGGAGCACATCAATGAAGTCCAAAGTTTTGGCCTTAGCCTTGGCCTTGAGGAAGTCATCAACACCCTCATCGGGGAGAGTGCAGCGCCGTTCCTGGATGACAGCATCTGTGAAGTTGTGCACCAGGCGGCAGGCTCTGCGGAAGCGTTGCCCATCTGGAGTGAGGTAGTACAGGAAGTCCATGTGCATGAAGATCTGCTGGTGCCGTTTTGCCACAAGGGCACTGAGCTCTAAGATGGCAGCAATATATTCACTAGGCTTCCTGCAGGATGAGGGCATGAAGGAAAGTAACAACTTAGCTCACCTGAAGGCTGAGAAAATGCCTGCTACCAGCAGCTGGGAGATATGGCCCATCAGAAAACTGAGTATCCAGGAACAGATGGCCCCACAGATACATGGTGGGGATGATCCAGGACACGTGACTCTCCAGACTTTCTTCTCTCCCTGATTCCCATTTCTGTGAGCTGCCTCCATGAACCCAGAACCCAGCTGACACATTATGCGTCTCTCCTCTCTCTCCATACAGCTCAGACTTCATCTTCTCCCATTTGGTCAATGGACCCAATCCCCTCTCTAATCTTGCATCCAATTTCACACCATCCATTGTCTACACATCAGTTGGTCTTCTCCAATCTCAGATGTCCAAGAACAGCTTTGCCCATGACCCTCACCTGCTCAAACCTCAGATAAAGTTCATACCCTTTTGCCTGGCTTTTGAATGTCCTTAAGATATAGCTCCTGCCAACCCTTCCAATCTCATTCCCAAGGTGGCTCCTTACTGTGGCACATGCTTTACTCATCCTAGTCCCTTGGCCTTTGTCAAACATTTCTGCTTACCTGAAAGGATCACTCTTTCTTTTTCCCTTCCTTGTCCTTCTTTGTCCAACTCTGATCCGTCTCCTCCAGGAAGTCCCTTCTGATTGCCCTGGTCATCCCTCCCCTCCCCATCTACTCCCTTGGATCTACAGTTCATGTTCCCAGGTCCTGAGCAAGCACTCACTCCTGGCAATTGCTGTCAAAACTGAAGACACATTTCTGCAGACTGTCCAGGGTCATGAGGCTGATGTGCTCAAACATGTCCAGACGGGTGCTGCCCTCTGAGACCAGGCGTTTCCACTTGGCCTGGGCAGAGAAGAAGGTAGAGCTGGGGCTGGGACCTGCCTCCTCTGAACCCCTATCCAACACCAACCACCAAGAGGGGATCCACCAGACCCAGGCTCCTTGTCCTCCACCCCAGGCACCCATCCCCAGGGAGGACCAGGATTGGGTGGGAGTACAAACTCTTACTATTAAGACCCCATGGCTGAGAGTCAGAAGACCTGAGTTCAAATCCTGACTCTGCCTCCTACACCCCTGTGTGCCCTTGGTCAACTCACTGCTGCCCTCTGGACTCCACCTGTCAAAGCTTCAGTAACAGTTAATATGACTTGTTCTGTTGTCAGACAAACCACATTGGAATCCCAGCTCCACTCATTAGCTCACTTACTAGCTGTGTGAATGCAGGCAAGCTCCCTAACTTCTCTGAACCTATTTTCACCACCTGTAATGAGGTAATAATAATCATCTTTACCTCATATGGTTGTGAAAATCAAATTAGACAATATATGTCATGGAATGTACACATAGATTCTGGTGTATAGTAAGTGCTTGAGAAATGTTAGCTTTCATCATCTTAATTGTCATAAATTAAGAAAAAATTCCCCTGTGTTGAAAGAGGCGATTCATGGGCCCCGAGCACCCCTCCACCTTTTTGCTGGGTATGCCCAAAAAAAGCAAGGCTCTGATATTCTTTACTTAGGCATTTCTCAGAGTTGCATTTTCAGCAAACACCCTTAAGGAATAAGGTAATATTTCCCCCACACAAATGTCAGGTTTGCTTTTAATTACCAGAAGTCATAGAGTCCCTGAACCTGGTATGCCTCTCCTGTAATGCAACTTACTGCATAAGCATTGAAGCCCACCTATGTTATCCTCACAGGATTTGGTGACTTAGAGAAAGAATGCAAACCAAGAAGTACGTGTGCTTGCTGTGCTATGAGTAATAAATTGTTCTTTGTCTCTGACACAGGAGTCTCGTGTCTTCTGGCACAATCCACAAAACCATAACAATCTCACTCCTTAGCTTGCAAGTGTGAAAATAATCCCAGGCCCTTCACAAAACCCCCACCTCCAATTCTTCACTTCCTTATATCCATACCTTTTCAATGTGATTTTTCAGCAACTCCCATTAAAAGGTGGATGCTCTTTCACCACCTTTTGATTCTATAATGGCCTTTTGACTTGCTTTGGCCAGTCGACCATAGCAAAAATGACAAGGTGATCATCTTAAACCTAGATCTCAAGAGGCATTGAAGCCTCCTCTCAGTCTCCTGGAACCCTGCCTCAGCCATGGGAACAAGCCTGAGATGCTTTCTGGAGGGAGAGAATCACATTAAAGAAAGTTCAGTTGTCCAAGCTGAGACCACCCTAGATCAGCCTGCAGCCAGCCACTCCTCGAACATGTAAGAGGGCTGAGTCCAGATCTGCAAAGTACATACCTGACCCAGAGCTGATCACAGGCACATGTGATCCCATCCATGTCCAGAAGACCAACTGACTCACAGACAGGTTAGCAATAATAAACCCTTATTGTTTCAGACCAATGAGTTTTGAAGTGGTTCGTTAATTCAGCATAACTACTATGCAACCTTCATGGATAACCAAGTGGGTCTCAGGTTCCAAGGCTTCTTTGTAAGGGAAACATTGAAATTAACACCTTCTGAGCACCTGCTATGTGCCAGGGACATGAATACATTACATTATCTTGACTACCCTGCAAAGTGGGGACCATTATACCCATTATATAGCTGAGAAAATTGAGGCTCAGAGAGGAAGAGCAATGGCCCCAAAGCTGTCTAGGAGAGCCAGAATTCCAGACAAGATATCTCAGAGCCTCCATTGCCCCCAAGACTTCAGCTGGGACCCTGGGTTCAAAAGACTCACATGCATGACATTTACACTGTCATTGAAAATCTTCACATAGTGCTTCAGGATGTTGAAGTGGAAGGCGGGTGTCAGCATGCGGCGATGGCTGCTCCATTTGTCACCAGCACTCAGCAAGAGCCCATCCCCTAGTAGAGGCAGCCGCAAGAAGTGGGCAAAGGCACTGCCTCCCCGTGGGTCCCCAAGGTTGTCCCCAGTCCCCTTCACCCACAGTTACTCACCCAGCCAGGGCTTCAAGAAGCTGTAGAAGACCACGTCCTTGGGTGCAATGGCAGCTGACACGAATGAGGACCATCAGGGGTCATGCGGAGGGGGAGGGGAGGGGTTTGGGTTGGGGGAGTAGAGGGCCCAGCCAAGGGAATTCATACTCCCTCCAAGACCAGCTTAGCAGGAATGGGTACAAGAGCGGAGGAAACAGAGTGGGGAGGTGAGGGGGCACCATACCAGGCTGCAGCACAGAGCAGAGCAAAGGCAAAGCCCATGGACACACCCCTATGTACTTAGATGCTCTCTAAAATGTGGCACAACACAGGTTGTGCCAGTCCAGCATGTTCGAAACACCTGAGCACAAATCAGCACTCCACAAAATGCCTTTACAGGGACCTAGGACATCGCATCTGTCCCAGAACTCTCTGACATCTCCTGACATGGCCCCAGCACATGTTAACATGCCCTGGCATGAAACAACATGTATAACACACACTGACCTGATGCAGCATCCTCTGACATGGACCCAGAGACAATCTGACACGACCTCAGTCTGTCTCACAGATAGTCCCAGGCAGGACTTAAATATGATCCCACTAATGTCCCAGGCATGGACCAGGTATGACCCAGCCATATCCTAAGGCCTGCCCTGGACAAGGCTCACATAAGGCCTCAGCATTTCTCAGAAGGACTCGAGGTTCCAGACCTCAGACAAACTCCAAACATGGTCCAGACACAACCCACAGGAGAACCAGACAATCTCAAATAGCATCCTAGACAAAAACAGACAGACTCCCCACATGCCTTGAATATCCTTGGCCACAGGTGAGCCCCAGACATGACTAAGGCCATCTTCATGGTTACCATGTACCCTATGCCAGGTATAACCAGGTATAAAGTATATCGGCAGTAACCAGAACACAGGTGGAAACATAAACGTGACCAGACCTGGCCATACAGCAGACATTGCACAATCACACCCTAGGTGTGAGCAGACGTGACCAGAGATCTGGCATGTGGGGGTCCAGGCAAGACAGAGGCAGTGGCATCCCCACAACTGCATCTGGGTCACCCACCACGCTGTCGGCAGCACAGAGACTTCAGCAGTGAGCAAGCCATGGCCATGGGGTGTCTACCTGGAGCAAAGAGCACAGGCTTGATGCAGGTGGGGTGGAAGATTCGGATGACTGCATGCCAGGGACCCACCCACCAGCAGCACACATCCCCATAGGTGCTTGCCAGGTTTTGTGTGTACAGAAGACCTTCCTCTGAGCTCTGAATCTGAAGAGAAACAAAAAGGACCCCATTCACAGTCTTTCTAGATGGCCAGATGGAAGGACCCTGCAGAGCAAAGACCCAGACCTGAGCCCTGTGCATCCTTTCCAGCAGCTCAGTCTCCTCCCGGAATCCTTCCCCAGACCCTTGGTAAAACAATTGGGGCTCTTTGGTTACAGGAACAAAAAGGGTCTTTCCCCCATTTGGATCCCAAACACCACATTCACCTGGCTTCTCCTCTCTCCTCATTTTTCATATAAGAAAACTGAGGCTCTGAATGATGAAGTCATTTGCCCCCAGTCTCCCAGATGGTAAGTGACCTGCCTGAGATCTGAGCCCAAGTCCATCAGAATTCCAGGACCTGAATTCTTAGCCATCAAACTGCTTTGAGCCCCAAAACAATAGCTCTGAGAACCTACAGTTGCCAAGACTGGGTAATCAGAGCCACAGTGATTAAATGAGAAACTGACCCTGGGATGCAGTCCAAGAAAATTAAAGGGAGTTTTGCAACTTTTCCCCTGGAACTGTTGGGAATAAGCTCGCTTTCCCATGGGGGTTGAGTTTCTTTATCAGAATGAAAGTGAAGCCATCACAGAGGAAAACAGAACCGAAACAATGAAGACAGATTCTTGATGATGTTATTTGAGACCTGGATCCAGCCATGCCTGAAGACAATTCTCCCTGGACTTCACTGTAAATAGATTTCCTTTCTTTGATTAGACCACATAGGGTTGAGTTTTCACCACTCACAACTGAAAAACACCTTGGCAGCCAGAGAGAGCTGGGTGCCTTCCCAGAGTCACCCAGAATTTGGGCGTTAAAGCTAAGGTTTCTGTTGGATGCTGCTTATTCCCCTGCTCAGCCTGGCCTGTCTGGAAGTACAAGAAACAGAAGCAAGTGAAGGGAGCTAGGCTGGGGTAGAGTCCCATCAAGGAGACTCCTGGGCCCTCAAGCAGAAGAGTAATGAACTTGGAGCAGACAAGATTGTAGAATAGGGTGGAAGGAACCAACCCACCAGAGGTGGGTGTCACAGAAAAAGCAGCGCAGGTATTCTGCCAACACTTGTTGCTCTGGGGATGGAGATGGGTGGGACTGAGGCCAGGCCTGGCAGGGGACCTCAGATGCTATCGATGTCTATCGCACCACTCTGCCCTCTGCTTTAAAAAATTTCTGCTTGTCATTCCATACCCAGTTCCAAAAATTCCTCCTCTAGGAAGTCTTCCAGCCTGCCCCAGCAGAGGCCTTGATTCATCTCTGGGATGACACAGCCATGTCCCTCTGGCCAATTCCTTACTTCACCAGGTCAAGGACCTCTCTGTCAACCCATCTCCTCAAGATTGAAGGTTCCTCCAGGACTGAGCCTTGGATTGAGGGCTCTTGGGGTCCCGGTGGTGCCCAGGACACCAGGGTTGGAGTGGGGGATTAGACAGAAGTGGAAGAAGGAGACAGTGAGATGGGGATTGACAAACACAAGAAGGGAAGAGGAAGATGGCTGAGAGAGAAGGGGGAAGTGAGGCCAGTGACCTGCTGGTGTTGCGTGAAGCTTCGAGAAAGAGGGGGTGACAGCCGTGGGTTGTGTCACAGCCCGTCACCACAAGCTCTGCATGAGTACCTGAGGCATTGGTGATAGTCCGGATCATGTCAGGGTGGCACAAAGTGATAAGGGGCATGGTGGGGCCCAGCCACGTCACAAACCCCTTCGAGTAGGCGGCCACCAGCTGAGTTAAGACCCTCAAGCCCTGCTCTGTGGGGTGGGCCTACAAGCAAAACAGGGGCCATCACCTCCACAGAAGGAGCCACGGCAAGTTCCCCTGCAACCTCTGCAGTGGTCAGTGTGTCCAGACTCCGCATAGATGGAGAAGATCTCTGTTTCTTCCTGCTCCTTCCCTTGGGGGCAGAGGGATCCCGGAAGACTCTCCATGTCCCAAGGGTCCCTCGCAGGACACAGGGAGAAGACATGCTCCCTGCCCCCAGAGAGGCCGACCTTGGCTTGAGAAGTCAGATCTTTCTTCTCCTGGGAGTCGTTCCAATCTCAGGGAGGTGCCCACGGGAACAGCAGGGTGGCCTCACGTTTTGTACTGGGGCTCCTTCCCATGTCCTGTCATGTCCTGGCCAGTCCACACAGCCACCCCGTTCCCCAGATGGTGAAGGTGTGCAGACCTTCCAGCTCTGACAGACCCCAGGACACAGGTGTGAGCTCTGCCCATCAGTCAGGAGGGCAGCTCCCACCTACGTCCTCTTCTGCGCGCCAGCTTGCATGGTGCATCCCATCGGTCTGTCTGTCTGTCTATCTATCTACCTCTACCTATGAACCTATGGACTATCTATGAACCTATCCCCTGAACCTATGGACTCCCCCATCAGCCGTGCCTTTTACAAATGAAGAAACCCAGGCCGCGTCCCCCAAAAGGAGAAGGAGGGGGGCTTGCCTCCCAGTGAGGCATCCTCTCCAGTCCCACGGGAAGCCCCATCCCGGCCTGACAAATACTTCCAGGTGCTCCAGACAGGTGAATACAAGTCATTTTCACTTTAGTGACTGTTCCCTGCTCCCTAAGAACACTGAGGCATTTGAGGAGATTGGCCCAGAGAGGGAGAGTGACTCAGCTGAGGTCACACAGCAAGAGGGACTGGAGGAGAGAAGAGTGACCAAGACCAGCCTCCATGGCCAAGCCCTGGAGCAGGGAGTGGAAACAGTAACTTTATAACATTCCTGCTGCCCCCAGGGTTTGTTAAGAACATTCCCAGACCCAGCATCTCAGGCAAACTTCACAATGAGCTTGGAATGCCCTCATTCCAAACTTGGCCATAATGAGCAGTAAAATAGCAGGAAGTCCTTCCCCCAGCTGTGGTCCTCATGCTGGGCAGTTAAGGAGAGCTGTGCTCCTCCCTCAGCCTGTCTGGGGATGAGAAGGGTTAGCCGCTCATCCCTTTGACCTTGAACATGGCAGGTAATGGCAAGCTCACCACCTATGTCATCAAACACTTACCGGAGTGCCTACTGTATGCCAGCTCCTGGGCTGGACAATGTAGTATCTGATCCCCAGAGCAACTATCCAGGTAAAGAGGTGGAAAATAAGGAACTGGACAATTAATTCTTTAAGTATGAGCAGACCCAGGTCAAAGGTCCCTACAGGTGGGGAGTCAAAGAAAGCTTCTGTAAGGGGAAGTGAGTGGTTAACTTTATTCAGGTTGGGCAATGGGCCCATTGGGACATCTCAGCAGGGAAGTGTAGACTGAGAGGAAGCTTTCCTGGGGAGGGGTGTGGGTGGAGAGCTAGACCCCTGTGAGTCGAGGTGGGGAGGTCATAGGTAATTCCTGTAGGTAAGTGAGCAGACACAAGGGAATGGGCCAGGTAGGGAGCAGACCCTGGACAGAGCCCCTGAGAAGGTCTCTGGGGTAGCCATGGACACTGGGAATGCCAAGGGACCCTGCTCTGTGCAGCCCGCCTTGGGAGCCCTTCAGAGGGACATTAATGTGGGGAAGAGAGGCAGGAAATAAGATGTGGAAATGGCCTGGGATGAACGAGTGATTAAAGAACGGCTCCCTAGCCTTCCTCATTCTCTGCTGTCCCAGACCCCAGCCCCACCCCAGGTCCCCGTTCCCCACCCCTGGGAAAGTGCATCCACCCTGATGCCCAAGGCCCATCCTGCCACCCACACTCACCAGTCCGAGGTGACCCCAAAACCAGTTCCGCTTCGGGGGCTGCGGGAAACACCGGAGGCGGCAGCACGTGTCATAGAAGCTGTAGCTCCAGGCCAGGACACGGGCCGAGAGCCAGGAGACCCCCACCAGCAGCAGGAGCAGCCATGGGGAGGCTGCCACCTGCCCGAGTCCCAGCCAGGAGAGGCTCAGCATCCTGGAGGCAGAGGGGACAGATTTTCCTGAGGCCGAGGAAATGGGCCCAAGGGTGAGCTCTCTGGACTCTTCAGGAGCAGAGGGAGAGCCCCTCCCCCACACCGGGATGGAAGGGTCAGGGACAGAGAGGGGTAGGCATGGTGAGTGCTCAGCACTGGGCAAACGGTGATTCAGAGAGGGGAGGAGGACCTAGAGAATTCCAGAGGGAGAGGCAGAGTGAGTGAGAGGGAGAAAAAGAAAGACAGAGACACAGAGAGATAGCTAACCACCCACCAGTAGCCACTCTGCTCCCAGCGGCTCTCTGGAGCCACCCCACCCTTGGGCAGCATCCTTTGCTACCTAGGATTAACCCCCAGCCAGGTACCTTCAGACCACAGCAGCTTATCCACACAGCCTCCTCTCCCCTCCTCTTGGAAAGTCTTTGTCCCTGGAGCCTGACCTAGGGGACACTGGCAGTGACCAGGCTAAACCAGCCAATCCCTGCCTGCCTGCTTACCTCCTCCCCACCTGGCAGTGGCCCAACTAGTAGGTGGGGGAGGGGGACTTCCGTGTTATAAAGAGAGAATGGGTTCTCAGAACTCAGCATCCCCCACGTGGGGGTGGGGGATCCGTTGATGGATGGGCAAAGGTGACTCCTGGCCCCCAAGCTAACAGCCACCCCTGCCCTTTCAAGGCCAGCAGGGCACAGCAGGGAAAAGCTTGAATGTGAGAGTTCAGGTGCCATGGGGGCAGGGTCCAGCCAAGCCTAGTCCCAAAACATCTCTGGGGCTCCTCTCCACGTACGAGGCAGGTCAGAGGCATGCACCATTTCCCAGCGCAGAATCAGGAAGCCTCGGGCCTCCGGGCTGCACAGCCTGGCAGGAGTTCAAGTCCTGCCTCCAAGCAGCCTAGGGCCTGGGCTGACACAAAACTGCTGGGGGCAGGAACAAAGAAGCCCTTCTGGCTGGGGGTTACTTGCATCAGACTCAGGGGGTAAAGGGCCCAGTGGGAAGAAGGCACCTGGAGGTGAGGGGGTGAGGCTGCAGGAGGCCAGGAGAGGGAGGGGGGCCCAGACAGAGCTGGGAGACCCTGCACGCAGTTCAGCCCCCTCCTGGCTGTGACCTTAGGCTGCGCCGGCCCTCTCTAGGCTCAGTCTTGCCATCTGGGAAATGGGATGTCAGATGAGGGCCTGAGAGGGGGACAGAAGACGGTTCCACAGGAAGGTAGGAAAGATCAGGGACCCCTAAAAAGATAAGTTGCCAAGAAAGAGCTCGTGACTAGTGTGTGTGCTGCTCTGTGCCAGCGTTCCACGTAAAGTAAACCTACTGTTTGCAGAAGACTGTAAAGTGTGTCTACTATGTGCTGGGTACCGCAAAAAGTGTGCCTACAGTGTGTTGGGAACTCTACATGAAGTGTGCCTACCTCGAGCCAGGTACGTCGTATAAAGTACACCCACTGTGCGCCCCTTCTGTTTGACACAAATCCTGTCAACCGTATGCCAGGTGTTGACCGAAAGCATGCCTACATCTGCTGGGGACCCTCTATAAGGCATGCCTACTAAGTGCTAGGTGCTCTACATAAAGCACACCTACTGTGTGTTGGGTGTTCCATGGAAAGTATACCTACTGTGTGCCCGGTGCCCTCTTAGAGCTCTCCTACTGTGTGGCAGGTGCTTTACATAAAATAAGCATACTCTGTGCAAAGTACTTTACATAAAACATGCCTACTGTGTGCCATGTACTCTTTGCTGTGTACTCTGCAAACACCTTGACTACTGTGTGGCAGGTGCTCGACATTAAGCATGCCCACTGAGTGCCAGGCACTGTGCATAAAATGCTCCTTCTGTATGTAAAGTAAACCTATTGTGCACCACGTGTTCTGCCAATGAGATAATGCAACATCTCCTCCCCCTCTCCCCCACACCTGCCAACTCTCTGGGCCAGTGCCCTGGAATCAGAGAGAGAGAGATCCAGGCGATGACATCCATAGGACGGAAGATGCCTATTTAACAGAAGAGCAAACTCTGGCCCACGAGCCAGAAGGCCCAAAGATGCCTATTTAACAGAAGAACAAACAGAAGAGGCTCAGAGAAAGCAAGCCTCTGGCCCAAGTTGCAGAGCTGGGAGGATCCCAGGTCTGTCACACTCCTAAGCCCGGGCCAAGCTTGGCAAAGCTAATGAGCAGGGGATAGGCAAAGAGTCGTCCTGACACAGGAAGAGTGCTGGGAAGACCCCAAACCTCCCTCTCCCTCTGGCCAGGGGGTCCAGGTGGCTGGTCCTAAAGCCATCAGTGGGATGGGTTGCACCCTCTTCCCACCCCACCCCCAGATTTCCTCCCCCTCCGTGGAGGCAGCCCTCCCCTGCTGGCAGGCCCATCCATATCAGGGCCAGGAGGCAAGGTCAGAGTACACTGATCCAGGCAGAATCCTGGACACACAAGAGAAAGAGCACCCAGTGCCTAGAGTGGCTCAGCTCACTGTGCACCTACTGTGTAACAAGAATGGGCAGGCAGCTACAGCAGGAATGGCATTTGTCCACATGAGCCACGATCCCGTTTTAAGCCCTGTAGATACATTAACCACATTTTTCTCCCTATTGTACAGCTGTCCCAAGTCACACAGCCGGTGGAGCCAGCCTGGGCACCGGGGCAGCCCCCACTTCCCACTAGGCGCCCTGACCCACTCAGCCATGCTCCTTCCCCTCTGCAGATGGGCATTTCGTTAGCGCCACCTCCTAAGATAGCAGGAATAATTTTAAAAGCCGATGCACATAAAACACATAGGACAGAAGAAGGGCGGGCTTACTAAATGCCAGTCACTGTTCTCGCTGCTGTTGTTGTGGTGCAATTATTCAACAGCCCCACAATTCACGAGCCCGTTTTGACAGAGGAGGAACCAGAGATTGAGACAGGTGAAGCAATTGCTACAGCCCCACAGCTAATGAGGTGAATATGACAACACAGATGGCAGCAGAGCCTAGAACATAGTACATGCTCATTAAATACCTGGGGATGAAAGAAAGGTTTGCAGCCATGAGTTCTAAGGATCGGTTACTCAGTGTGGTCCTCAGACCTCCACCGTAGGCATCACCTGAGAGCTTGCGGGAGATTCAGAATCTCGCACCCCGGCCCAGAAATATTGACTCCAAACTGCGTCTAAGTAGATCCTCAGGAAAAGTGTACATGCCTTCAAGCTTTAAGAAATGTTGCTTTAAGACCTCTGAGTCCAGGTTCTGCAGAGAAAGTGGGGAGGGGAAAGGCTTCACTTCTCTGATTCCCAGTTTTATCTTGTTTTGTTTCAGTCATAACGTAAGGAGAAAAAAAATCTAAAACTCCAGGGGTTGTTCACACAACCACGTGTCTACTGACCATCTGTTGTGTGGGGGGCACACAATTTTAGGCACCGGGAACACAGACTCCACTGTCAAGGGCCTCGCATCCGGTGGGGAGATGGGTGGTGATCCAGTAAATGATCAAGAACATAACAGACCGTGATAAGGGATGTGCCGGGGGGAGGGTCCCACCTTCAGCCTGGCATCAGGGCGAGCAGAGACCTGGAGGAAGAGGAAGAGTCACCAGGGGCAAGCGTGGGGCGGGATACCCATGCTGCACAAAAAGGCAGGTGGCTTGTTGTTCTTTTGACATGGGGGCTAAGAGCACACACATGCAAGATCACACAAGTGACCAAGGCCAAGGCAGCTGGCCAAATCCGGCCCCATACTGAAGCTATAAGGAGGTGTTGAACTTTGATGAGCCATACCAAGGACTAAAACCCCAGAGGGCCTCTGGGCAATGGCCCCCAGCCACACACAGAAAGGCAGAAGTTGATCCCCCCCAGAGGTCAACCCCATCCCCCAACCCACAACCCGCAGTGATCAAGAAGGCAGAGTCTATTGGACCAGGGCTCCCCCTGACTCTTGAGGCAGGAAGCCTCAGGTGTGGACATTCTGCTCTGAGCCAGAGAAGGATCAGAGCATCCCCAGTGGTCTCTCATCCAACAAGGAATGTCTCAGCTGCCAAATGACACAAGCCTGGCTTATGCAATGGCCCCCAGCCACACACAGAAAGGCAGAGGTTGACCCCCCCTCCAGACGTCAACCCCCATCCACACCCAGAGCCGGGAAGTGGACAAGTGTGTGTCAGACCAGAGGTGGCAGTCACTCTGTGAGTCACCAGCTTTGGGCACAGCCTATCACCCCTCTGAGCCTCAGTCTTCATGTCTGTAAAGTGAGCTTGGTAAACCCTCACAGGGCAATGCAAGCATTCTATCAGACCCCATCAGGGAGAGTAGGGGAAAGGGCCTTTCAAAGTGACATGTGAAGGAAATGTTTCCATTTGTGACTACATGGGAGGACAGATGGACCTTGAGGGCATTATGCTAAGTGAAATAAACCAAACAGAGAAAAACAAGTACCATATGATCTCACTTATATGTATTCTTTTAAAAAAATGAACTCAAAAATAGGGAACACACCGCTGGTGGCCAGAAGGGTGTAGGCAATGGGTGAAATGGGTGAAGGAGGTCAAAAGGTACGAATTTCTAGTTATAAAATAAATCAGTCCTAGGGATGCAATGCAAAGCTTGGTGACCATAGTTAATAACACTGTATTGTATATTTGAAAGTTGCAAAGAGAGTAGATCTTAAAAGCTCTCATCACGAGAAAAAGAACAGTCTATAGCTACGTGTGGAGATGGGTGTTCACTAGACTTATCGCGGTCATCGTTTTGCAATATATACACATGTGGAATCATGCTGTGCACCTGAAACTAATATAATGTTATATGCCGATCATACCTCAATTAAAAAATTGGCATATGAGTAATGAGCTCGTCTACGGCTAAAGCTTCTGAATATGTGTGTGGATCTGTGTGTGTGCATGTGTGCATATGCACTGAGAAAATTCCAGAAGAATCCACACATCACAGTGGAAGTGGAGAAGTGAAAGTGGAGTCTTTATCCTTCTCACGTGCTACTAGTCTCACGCTTTCTCTCTCCCACACTGTGCTGCTATACTTTTTATCACGAAAACACAGATTTCAGAAGAAACAAGGATTGTCACAGTGGGGGAAGGGGTACATGGTTGGTGCACAGAACAGGTGAGCAGTTTTTCTTTTGTGACACCATGAAGACACCTCTCCCAGGAGTCAGCCTGGGGTCTCTCTACACCAAGCATGGAGGCTGCCTGGTGGCTGGAGTCTCTCTTTTCCTTTCCTCGGCCTTTGGGAAGGAACAGGTTCCGGATTCAGCCCAACAGAGTTCAGATCCCAGCCCTGCTCCTCGCTGGCTGTGTGACCTTGGACAAGTCACTTGTCCTCTCCGCGCGTCATGCCCTCCTCAGTAAAATGGAAAGGGGAACTTACACCTCTTCAACAACAACAACAAAAAGAAAAAAACAGTATCAGAGACTCTATGCCAGTGATGGTGCTTCAACCCGAGACCCAGGATGAACAAAACAGATAAGGTCTCTGGATGGTGGTGCTCATGTCTGATGGGAGAAGCCGATGGGAAACAAGACCAAGTCAGGTGGTGGGGTGGTAATGAAGCAAATTAACAGAATGAGAATCAGCAAGTGACCAAGGAGGCAATCGGGGAGGGCTGCCCTGTGGAGGTGACCTCTGAGCAGAAACCTGAGTGACATGGAAGAGTGAACAGTGAATAACGATCGCTCTTTGCCCCTAAAGCCACAGCAGGACTGTAAACACCCGGCACACAGTGAGGTCATCAAATGGCTTGAAAACTCTGTCATTCCTCCTTCCTTCCTCAGACATGCTGAGGTAAACAAAGACAATAGAGGCAATTTCACTCAGTATCCATCTGTGAGGGAAGCAGGAACCAGCCCTGTAGGGAGATCCACGGTGGTGACATGTGGCCCAACACTCAAGCTGGAAATGGTTGTTCCATTTCAGTCGCCGTAATAAAGATCAGGAAACCCAACCAGCCCCCAAAGCATGTCAAGGGCCAGACCCATAAGCTGGAGTTTCCAGCTTCTTGGCATAAGGACCAGGAGAGCAAAGAAGCTGGCTTTGGAAAAAGAAGGCTGAAGGGAAACTTCAGGAAAGTCCTGGGGCCCCAAAATAGCTGCATCAACTTCCCCTGCACAGGACTTTTGGGGTGATGCCAGCTCTGGAAAGTAGTCAGGCCACCCCCACCACTCCAGCAGTGGGGGTCGCCATCAACAGAGATCATCCCTGGAGGGTAAAAGGCTATTTCTCATGCAAAAGCCAAGGAGGGGGGCCCCAAGGACGTCACAGAAAAACAAAAACAAAAACAGAAGGGCGTGCAAGGGAACAGGCAGGATTTTGCCCCCCTTCCATTCTGATGTCTGCTTAGCCAGCAGACAAGGGAGCCACCCTGGTGCAGAGGAACTGTTGAACCCCCCTCTGCGGAGACATGTGGAGTGGACACCAACCCAGGTCAAGACACTGGGCTACCACAGGAGTCTTTGGCCACCTCCCTACAGCCTCTTGGGGTCAAATGAGAATATGGCGTTGGGTCAGTGGTGGGCACCTGCAGGCAACCCGAGGAGATTAGAGAAATGGCGTCCATTCTCTGCCGAAGGCTACCTCCACTCTCCGTGACAGTTAAGCTCTCTGGATTCCAGAAATAGCTACTCTTTGGCCCCATCAACCTGGCAGTGGTGGCGGCTCTCAGCTGATGCTAGCCCCAGGACGCTGCACTAGCCTCCACGGTTTCCCTTGGCCCTGCCCATAGCTTTGTAAAGGGCTCCGTCTTCCAGTCACCCTTATTTAACCACTTAAGGTCCCTGCCCATTACAGGGTTTAACGACTTCAAGATACACACAGTCACACCCTTACACACACACACACACACACCAATGCATCCACGCGTGCACACAGTGGCACGCTTACACACGCACACTCACTGTGCACACACAAACACACATGCACACAGATTTACACACATGCTCCCATCCATGCACCCAATTACGTGGATACACTCACATACACACACCCTCGCACATGCATACACACAGTAGCACGAATGCACACACAGTCACACATACACTTAGACACAGACACGCTCACACACGTGTTGAATTAATGGAGACCAGAGGCCAGGCCAGAGCCTGTTGTCCCCAAAATTTCCAGCAGAGGGCGCCGCCCACACACCCAAGAAAGGAAAGAGACCCACAGCAGTTAGTGACAGCAGGCTCGTGTCCTTTAGAATCAATACACGCAGGTGCAGCAGAGTCCTGGGGATCGATGGGCTTCATGCCTCTCCTCCTCCCTCTCTCATTAATTCACCATCACAGTCCTTAGCAGAAACTCAAAGCCTGTTTGTAGAGCAAGAGGAGACATTGAACATAAGTACGGCTCACTCTTTGGAGGAGTTAGCTGCATGGTGGAGGGAAGAAATGGTTTATTAGTGGGAAAGTGGGTCAAGGGAAGGGACTTTTTAAGACTGAGGAAACAACATTTTCTGTGTTCCAATGGGAATTACCTAATAGAGTTCAGGATACATGATCAATATACAAGAATGTATACAGAAGATATTCTATCTAGAATATAGAACATAGAAATTCTATTTCTATATTCCAGGGATTAGAAAACTATGGTCCATGGACCAATCTGGTTTGTGGCCTGTTTTCGTATGGTCTATAAGCTAAGAGGTATTTTTACATTTTAAGAGGACTGTAGGGGGCACCTGGGTGGCTCAGTCGGTTAAACGTCTGATTTTGCTCAGGTCATGATCTCACGGTCTGTGAGTTCAAGCCGTGCATCAGGCTCTGTGCTGACAGCTCAGAGCCTGGAACCTGCTTCAGATTCCGTGTCTCCCTCTCTCTCTCTGCCCCTCCCCCGCTCACACTCTGTCTCTGTCTCTGTCTCTGTCTCTCCCTCTCTCAAAAATAAGACGATTGTAAAAGGAGAAGAGGGGCAAGAGGAAGAGGAGATCCTGAATGGGATGTGCAAAGCCTAAAATGTTTACCATATGGTCCTTTGCAGAAAAAGAATGCCAAATCTGCTGGATAGAACCAATAAACAATTGGAACAATACTTTCATATACCCATTTTAAAGTATTATGCACCCGAAAAAGTGAAATACTGAGGTATAAATCTAACAAAATGTGTTCCAGATTTCTATGAAGAAAATTTTAAAACACTTATGGAAGAAACCCAAGAAGGCCCAAATTCATGGAGAGATAAGCAATATTCATGGATTGAAAGACTCCACCTTGTGAAGATATTAAGGCTCTGAAAAAAAATTTTTTGGTTTATTTATTTATTCGGTGTGCGGAGGCGGGGGGGGGGGCGGGCAGAGGAAGAAGGAGAGAGAATCCCAAGCAGGCTACGCGCTGTCAGTGCAGAGCCCAACATGGGGCTCGAACCCACGATCCTTGAGATCATGACCTAAGCAGAAACCAAGAGTTGGACGCTTAACCCACTGAGCCACTCAGGCACCCCAATAGGAAAAGTAATTTTAGTTAAGAACTCGGCAAGAAAAACATGTTATTTTCAGCTTAGAATGTACTAAATATTCATTCATTTAAGGTTGCAATGTTCCTTTCTTATTTTGCAGTCACTAGGCCTCCTGGGCCCCCCATCTGTGGGCCCAGAAAGGTTTTGAGGCCCTGGACTCAGTAGCCCAGGGCAGGTACTCCTACAGCCTGAGAGGAGGGAGTCCGGGAGCGGCCGCTGTCCCAGGTGCTGAAGGAGGCCCTTCCACTCCCACCCCCCACCCCCCACCCCCCACCTTCTTTTCTCTCTTAGGACCCTCGTGACCTCCACCTCTTGAAACACGTAAGCAAAAATGAAGTCCGGATCATGCCTCTTTAGACGGATTTTTTTTTTTTTTTTTTTTTTTTTTTTTTTAGTTCCTAGCTTCAAGGCCAGCTTGGCATCAAAGGCCCCTGAAGTTACTCAGAGGTAACTACGGATATTCACAACTAACTGGATCTTCTTCTTTTCTTTTTCTTTTGATTTAAACATTCGTTATTGTAATTTTTTATAATTTACGTCCAAATTAGTTAGCATATGGTGCGACAATGATTTCAGGGGTAGATTCCTTAGTGCCCCTTCCCCATTTAGCCCCTCCCCCCTCCCACAACCCCTCCAGTAACCCTCAGTTTGTTCTCCCTATTTAAGAGTCTCTTCTGTTTTGTCCCCCTCCCTGTTTTTATATTATTTTTGTTTCCCCTCCCTTATGTTCACCTGTTTTGTCTCTTAAAGTCCTCATATGAGTGAAGTCATATGATATTTGTCTTTCTCTGACTAATTTTGCTCTTTGCTCTAATACCCTCTAGTTCCATCCACGTAGTTGCAAATGGCAAGATTTCATTCTTTTTGATTGCTGAGGAATACTCCATTGTGTATATATACATATATATACCACATCTTCTCTATCCATTCATCCATCAATGGACATGTGGGCTCTTTCCATACTTTGGCTATTGTCGATAGAGCTGCTATAAACATTGGGGTGCATGTGCCCCTTTGACATAGCACACCTGCATCCCTTACATAAGTACCCGGTAGTGCAATTGCTGGGTTGTACGGTAGTTCTATTTTTGGTTTTTTGAGGAACCTCCATACTGTTTTCCAGTGCAGCTGCACCAGCTTGCGAGCCCAACTAACTAGATCTTCTAATGATAATTTTCTTCACAGAAGATTGTCACATTTCCCAATACTTAAATTTAACTTTTGTGACTACAGCCTTTTAAATGTTAGAATGCGATGCAAAAAGAAGAGAGTACTTACCACCTACTGATTGAGTGATGTTGCACATGTTTGCTTATTCAGTCTCTCCATCAGTGTAACAAGGTGGCTATAACTGTATGGTAACAGAACTCAGCCTCAGAGAGACCAACAATTTCCCCCCACCCAAACAGCTAGTGAATAGCAGACTGTGATTGTGACCTTGGCAGTAAAACTCCAAGGTGCCGTGGATCCAGGGTCATCTGAACCTAATTGCATCTAGTTATCTGCCCCACCTTCCTTGAAGAGTAGTCTTACCTCCTTGATCCAGGATGCAGCTGCAGGTCCCCACATCACCCCAAGACGCAGCAAAGAAGAAAGGGGAAACTGGAAAGAGAGAGTGTCTACCTTTCCTTAAGGAGAGCTTCTAGAATTACCAGGTACTCTTTGACTTTTCCTATGGGACAGGGTATAGCCATTTAGCCAATCTAGTTTCAAGAAAAGCTTTCAAATGCAATCTGTATTTCAGCCTGCCACGCACCTAACCTAAAAACTAAGGGTTATAGGAAGGCAAAACTGAATATGAGGATACAGTGAGCAGTCTCCAGCAGTCCATCCTGTTGACAAAACATCCAATGCATCCAATGTGTACCCCTCTCTCTAAACCAGGAACATCCCTGGGGGAATCAATCTCAAAGGCCACCTGCTACATCCATGTAGCCCAAATTCCAGGATCTCTGGGGGATGTGCTGCCCCCTCCCTTAAGCCCTGATGTGAGCTTTTGTGGTCCAGAAATCTATACACTTAAAGGCAATCATTGCCCTGAATACAGTCAACAGTAGAGTGATAACTGGATCATCACCATTTAAAATTCCACCTGAGGGGTGCCTGGGTGGCTCAGTTGGTTAAAGGTCCTACCTTTGATTTTGACTCAAGTCATGATCTCACAGTCGTGAGACTGAGCCCCATGTTGAGCCCTGAGCTGGATGTGAAGCCTGCTTAAGATTCTCTCTTTCCCTGGTCCTCTGCCCCTCCCACACTTGCACTGGTTCTCTCTCTCTCTCTCTCTCTCTCTCTCTCTCTCTCTCACACACACACACACACACACAAACTAAAATGAAATGGATAAAATTCCAACTGAGACTTCGTGTTCCATTAATGGCAAGCTAGGTTATTGGGATTAACCTTTCAATTTAAAAAAACACAACTCTCATATCTGGATACTTTTCCAATTACTTGTTTTTTAAGTTTACTGATTTATTTGAGAGAGACAGAGACAGTGCAGGTGGGGGACGGGCAGAGAGAGAGAGAGAGGGAGAGAGAGAATCCCAAGCAGGCTCCACGCTGCCAGCACAGAGCCCCATGCAGCCCTCAAACCCATGAAACTGTGAGACCACGACCTGAGCCAAAACCAAGAGTTGGACGCCTAACCAACTGAGCCACCCAGGTGCCCCCTTTTCCAATTTCTTAAATGCATAAATGACCTGTAAAGACAGTAAAGAATTACAAAGATGCCACTCAAGGGGCACCTGGGTGGCTCAGTCAGTTGGGGTCTGACTTCGGCTCAGGTCATGATCTCACAGCTCGTGAGTTTAAGCCCTGCACCGGGCTCTGCTGACAGCTCAGAGCCAGGAGCCTGCTTCCGATTCTGTCTCCCTCTTTCTCTGCCTGTTCCCCGCTTGTGCTCTGTCTCTCTCTGTCTCTCAACAATGAATAAATGTGGGGAAAAAACTGTAACAAAGATGCCACTCAAATGAAAAAAGAAGCCTGGGGGCTCCTGGGTGGCTCAGTCAGTTGAGCATCTGACTTCGGCTCAGGTCATGATCTCACCGTCTGTGAGTTCGAGCCCCGCGTCAGGCTCTGTGCTGACAGCTCAGAGCCTGAGCCTGTTTCAGATTCTGTGTCTCCCCCTCTGTCTGACCCTCCCCCGCTCATGCTCTGTCTCTCTCTCTCTGTCAAAAATAAATAAACATTAAAAAAAGGAAAAGAAAAAAGAAACCTGGAGTTAAAGGAGCATGAATTATACTTTTGCGCTGGAGCGAGTCAGGGAAGTGTGAAACTGTTTTGATGGCCTCACGGCCAGGGGAGAAAAATCAAAGCCTAGAGTGACATGGGAAAGAAAAGTTGTAAGAAGATCCTCCTTACATAGGTGGAAGCCTCCAGGAGCTACACTGCTCAAGGGGAGAACACACCAGTAGAGGGGACTGCAAGTGTGACCTCTGCTGGAATTTAAACTGCCTTAGTGATCTTGGCACTACAAGCCTTGAACTCCATTTAACATCATCCTTGACCAGCAAGGCTCGAAGAATACCTCCTAGAGAAAGCTACCTTCTCCAAATTCTACACATGTTATTTCAAATATGATAACGGATACTCAAGCAAAGATAAACAGGCACACGAGACCACTAACCCTACCAGTGAAAACTAGCAAAAACAACAGACCACATAACCGATACAATGATGGCAATGATCAGACACACAGGAGAAAGCATCTATGTTTGTTTCAGTGAACACAGTGACCATGGAAACGTAGTGAAGGATTCTGGGGTAAGAAAAGTTTGGGTATATTAGATAGGAACAGAGGTCAGAGTGGCCAGAGAGTAGTGCCACTATGGGTTCTCCACTGTGACTCAGAGCTTCAAACATGCCCCTCAGTCAGTCTTTAACGGTGGTCCCTCTCCTACTCAAACCCCTCCCATGGCTCCCTATTGCCTACAGGATGAAAGCCCTTATTGGGATCTGGGAGAACCCGCAATCAGCATGGGGGTGGGGGTGGGAGGCCGTGGTCAGCTGGAAAGGCTGTCAGGGTCTTGCGCTCACACACCAGCCTCCCCTCCACCCCACCCTTCGCCCTGGCCCTCGCCCTCCCACTGCGTTCCCGCAGGTCCTGAGCGCCCCCTGCTGGCTGTCAGTGGCGCTCTAGCAGAGGAGACCACACAGCTCTAGTCCTGGGAATCCGCCAGGGGGCGTGTGTAGGGTCGGGGTGGATCCCAAGCCAGGGGGAGCTGGCGGGTCACTGGGGGCCTGCGCTCAGCGGCTCCACCCGCAGCCAAAGCCCGCCCTCGGCGCGCAAGATGATCTCCGGCTTCCTGCGCGGCTCCTCCTTGTCGGGCAGGACCCGAAAGCGCAGCAGCGTGAGCGCCAGGACCACCTTTATCTCGGTCATGGCGAACGTCTGCCCGATGCAGTTCCTGCGGGTGGCAGTGGGCACTCACTCGCCAGGGACCCCAGCAGGTCCCGTCGCGCCCCGAACCTGGCCCGGGACCGCTAGCCCCGCCCGCAGGGATACCGCATACGGGGGTCCCTGAGCTTGGCTCAGATCCCAGCCCTGAAATCCCAGACAGAGGGAAGGGGCTCTGATCACCTTGCGGAGCCCTCCTTGGACCCAGCCACCCCGCACTGCCCAGGCCTTTACCCCCAACCTCTGGAGGAGGGGAGAGAAGGAGAACCATCCTCAACACCCCCTTTCCCGCCCCCACAGCCACGTCTGGGATCTCAGGCCCAGGCCCCTGCCCTCAGCACCTCATCCCCACCTCAGATGCCCGCTGCGCTCACCTGGGTCCCGCGGAGAAGGGAATAAAAGCCAGGGAAGACCTTTCCTTGATGTTTTCTGGGTCAAAGCGGAAAGGATTGTATACCTGGGGGCGGAGAGAGGCGGGACTGTTGGATGGGGGTTCCCAGGACAGCCGGCTTTGGAGACACAGGTGTGCTTTTCATGGAGGGAGCGATTTGCCAGGTCAGAACCCTAAGCCCTCCCTTAGGCCCCGCTAGGGAAGTGGCCAAGGATGAGGGTGGGTGGAGGGGAGGGAGGGGGAGGCAGCACCTCAGGGTCTGGCCACACGGATGGATTGTGGTGGATCCCGAAAATACTAATGAGGCAGACAACACCTGTGGGAGGGGAGGGGCCAGTTAGGAAGGGTTTCACCCTGCCTGATGGGCCCCTCCTCCTGCCCACGAGGCTCCTCCCCCTGGTGTTGTGGGCACCTTTGGGGATGACCCGGCCATCTGGGAGCACGACGTCCTGGGTACAGCAGCGGGAGACGGCTGTGACCGGGGGGTGCAACCGCAGACTCTCCTTGATGCACATGGTCAGGAAAGGCAACTGGGCCAGGTCGTCCCTAATGAAGCCGCCAACGATTAGCCAGGGATTGAATCAGACTCCCGCAGACCTCCAGCTGCTCCCCGGATTCTGTGTCTCCCTCTCTCTCTCTGCCCCTCCCTGTTCTCTCTCTCTCTCTCTCTCAAAAATAAATATTAAAAAAAAATTTTTTTTAAGTATTTCTGAACAAAGCCCAACATTCACACAGTACCTTTAAAAGTTAGAAAGTCTAAAGTTATACAATTTATTTAAAAAGGAAAAAAAAATCTCTTTGCTGGACTTACCAGGTTATTTGAACAAATAAAAGGCACCCTCCTAGGTTGAATACCTAATATAACGGCGTGGATTCTTTCTAAGTTAATTAATGTATTCAATGCACCCAATTAAAATCTAGTTGGTGTTTTTGGAGCTTAGCAATCTTATTCAGTTTGAAAAACTTAAAGTTCAAAATCTATGTCGATTTAAAAGACCAAAGAAAGAGAATCCATTCACCTGATATTAAGACCCATTACAAACGTATGGTGATAATTAAAAAATTAAATTAAATTAAATTAAATTAAATTAAATTAAAAGGCAGCAAAGCACTGTTGCAAGAACAGGAAAACAGACCCACAGAACAAGATAGCTCAGAGACAAGCACGTGAATAGGTGAAAACGTAGCATCCAGTAAAGGAGGCCCCGCAACCCCCAGACAAGGGATGGTTCAGACACAGACACAGACACCCCCACAGTCTCACCACTACACACACCAAAAGACTGAATCATCATGCACTCCACATATAAGATGGGGTCTTCCCTTACACGTGAAAGGTAAAGAAATAAGGGTAAAAGAAGATATAATATAGAAGACAACTTTGTGACTGATGAGTAGGAAAGAATTCTTAAAACCCCAAAACATAAACCAGAAGACAAAAAAAGAAAAGGAAAGGAAAGAAAGAAAGAAAGAAAGAAAGAAAGAAAGAAAGAAAGAAAGAAAGAAAAGGAAAGAAGAAAAGAAAAAAGAAAAAAGAAAAGAAAAAATATGCACAGAATTAAGGATTTCTGTCTAACAAAGCACTCCATTCTATGGAACAATTAACATTCAGATGAGAGATTCACAGAAGATAGTTGCAATAAATATATTGATCTAGAAGAATATCTTGAATAGACAAGGAATTCCTACCAATCAACAAGAGAGACGGCAGGCGACTCAAAAGAGTAGACAAAGGACATGGTCTAGAAATTCATGGGAGGTCAAACTCAGAGATTTAAAACAGGAAGAGATGGGGCTCCTGGGTGGCTCAGTCAGTTGAGCATATGACTTCGGTTTACATCATGATCTCGAGGTCCATGAGTTCGAGTCCCGCGTTGGGCCCTGTGCTGAGAGCTCAGAGCCTGAAGCCTGCTTTGGATTCTGTGTCTCCCTCTCTCTCTGTCCCTCCCCTGCTTGTGTTCTCTCTCAAAACTAAATAAATAGCCATTGAAAAGAAATAACTAAATAAAACATGAAGAGATGCTCCAAGTCGCCGATTACCAGAGAAATGGAAATTATATAGCAATGGGATGTTACCTCATATGTATTCGAGGTGAGAATTAACAAGGTGGGTGATGGTAAAGCCCGGCTGAGGCACCGGGGTGAGGGGACCCCACACACTGACAGTAAAGGTATGGACAGGAGCCACCACTCTGCAAGGCATTGGCATGGTCAAGGAAACGCGATGTGTGTTTCATGACCCAGCAAGTTGGCTCTCAGCATAGAACCTGGAGAGATTCTCAGACAGGTAGATAAAGACATGAACACCAAGAGGTTCATTGCGGTCATGAGATGGAAACCTCCTGGATATTTAGGTCCAAGGCACTAGAGAGGAACTTTCCATATGACAGTCCAAAGCAACAATCTAAATGTACATAGAACCATGGATGTCTGACAAAGTCATAGTGCTATGTTTCTGAGAAAGATAAGAACCAGCAGCAGATCTGTGATATAACACATATCTGTGAATTTTTAAATTTGTTTTAATGTTTATTTATTTTTTGAGCGAGAGAGACAGCATGAGCAGGGAAGGGGCAGAGAGGGAGAGGGAGACAGAGAATCCAAAGCAGGCTCTAGGCTCTGAGCTGTCAGCACAGAGCCCAAGGTGGGGCTCAAATTCATGAATCACGAGATCATGACCTGAGCCAAAATCAAGAGTCGGACGTCCAACCAACTGAGCCACCCAGGTGTCCCATAAACAAAATATTTTTAATAAATAAATCCATTACAAGAAAACAAACAAGTTTTACAGTTTAGCATTAGAATGGGAAGGGCCTTTCCAAGCATTAAAAAAAAAAAAGAAGAAGCTATAAAAAAAAGTTAATAAACGTGACTCCAAATAAATGAACAAAAACTAAAATAAAGTCAAAAGTCAATCCAGGAAAGAATTTTTGCATAACAGAAAAAGAACTAATTTTCTTTATATGTAAAGAGTCCTCACAAATCAATTTTAAAATGAAAAACAGAAAAAACTCAAAGTAAAAAGGGCAAATTATGCAAATTGAAGCTTCACAGAAAAAGAAATATGCATGGTTCATAAACATGTGAAAATCGTGCTCAGTTTTACCCATTCTTAAAGTTATATTCATTAGGATAATGAAGTATTATATTCACCTACCAGATTGGCAAGAGTTTTAGAATTTCATTATGCACACTGTCAGCAAAGATGCGAGAAAATTGTCACTCTCAAAATCTGTCTAGAGGAGTGGATTTGTCAAGAGCGATTACATTGTGAAAACTCAAATGGTCTTTGATTCAGCAATTCCACACCCAGAAATTTGTTCTGGAGAGACATCCTCACATGGGAGCAAAACTCAGTGTGTACATGGATGTTTGCTACATCATGTTTATTACAGCATGAGGCTCCAAACTATACAAATGACCCTCTGTAGGGGAAGGTTTACATAATTATGGTACATCCATATGATGGAATACTACACAGTTATCAAAAGGAGGAAATACAGATCACTAGTCCTATCAAACACTGCAGGGTAAATCGGTACAGAGGTGCTGAAAGGCAATTCAGCAATATCTGTCATAACTGCAAAGCATCACATAAACGTCCCCAACAGAGGGGTGAGCTGAATAAAGTGTGCGATTTACAATTAGAGAGGAGTCTAAAACAACTGTTGAGAGAAAAGAGAAAAGAACAAGTAACCAAATGCGTGTGTGTTTCTATTAAAACCATTATAAGTACAGAAATACATAGCTACAAGACCTTCTGAAAAGTCTGAAAGGACATATGACAAATTGATGTCCCTGGAGACCCCGCAGGAGACAGGGGATTGATTAGGCTTGGGGGGACAGCAACAAAGGTGGACCTAACCTTCTCCGTAGTGTTGCATTTTGTGCAAGGAAAAGAAAAAAAAGGACTTCTTCCCATTATGGATTTTGTAATTCAAAATTAATTTCCCAAAACTTACGTCTGGAGGGGAAAGGAAAAGATCTTGAAGTTATATTGTCAGTGTGCATGCCTGAATGCTCTGTGTGTTCTCTCAGCCGTGGAGAGAAAAGACTATGCACAAAATGAGAGAGACTGTGGGCACATAGGTGTGGGCAGAGATGATCATTGGAAGCACACCAGAGGTCATCAAAGGTGGGGATGGGATTGGGGTGATGGATAAGGCAGAGGCTTGTGTGAGGTAAGGAAAGTATTTATCCCTGTGCTCATTTTGCAATATATACGTATATCAAACCCTCGTGGTGTATACCTTGTGTTGTATACACAGTATTTTATGTCAACTATATCTCAATAGAACCGAGACTGAAAAAAGGCAAAGGCTTATTATATCCATTGTAAAGCATTTCACACCATTTGAATTGGTACCAAGTGCACTAAGTGTTTGAAGTTGAGAGACACACAAAAACACTTCTCCACTTCACACAACTGCCGTACTGAGCCCAGCCTTGAAGTTGAAGGCACTACATTGAAGTCCTTGAAGTTGAAGGACTGAAGTGTTCAGTCCAACATCTCCTCCCCATCCTTCAGCCCTTGGCCCCAAATCTCCCTAGGACCCCCAGGCTCCACCTCATCTCCTCCAGTTTGCAGATATGTTTAATTCGAATATCTGACTTGTCTCTCCCCTGCTCAAACATCTCCCATGGCTCCCCACTGCCTTCCTATATTAGTCACGAATCTCCCTTCAAGAAAGAACTTGATGTCCAGCTCCAAGGAGTGCAGTCGGCTGACAGCCTCCAGTTAGAGGGTCTCTGGGCTCTGCAGCAGCATTCAAGACAAGGCCACACTTTCTTGGGCAGGTCCCAGCCACTGAGAGAGCATAGTGGGCCCCTACTTTCTGATCACTTCTGCCCAATGTGAGACTCCCTCCCTGAGAGCAGTATCCCTGCGCACTTTTCTCTTTTATCCAATACTGGCTTCCCAGACGACTTGAACTGACACCTTTGGAAAATCTTCACGTGGTTTCCAAAGCAGACCAAGAAGGGCTTCCATTACCAACTACCAGATCCAGCCTCACTGGGAGCCTCTCAGATGAATCACACTGTAAATTTCACAAGGATCCAGCCACGTTTACTTCCTCCCAAACACGCCAGGCCCACCGCTGCATGCCTCCATCAGGGTCTTTGTACAAGCTGTCCGTAAGGCTTGGAGCACTGTCCACTACCCATTCCCAGAGGGCTGAATTCATATTTGCTTCTTTGATACCCAGCCCCACCCCCTTCTTTCCTCCATGATCCAGCCTTGTCCAAGTAGGACTTGAATGGGACTGGACATGGAGTTGAGAAGGGCCGGCAGTGTAGACATGTTTACTGAACCAAGCAATGGGTAACTGTTTTACCCTCAAGGACCACTTGTGAATCCCTGGAATAGATAGTAGGTGGGAATTAGATATAAGAGCAAAAATTAAGAGTAAGGGTCTTTGGGGGAAATGTGCAACTTCAGGCAGAAAAGCAAGGGAGAGAAGTTCATTTACTCAACACACGCTGGATGGCATCTGTTCTACACACATTGTCACGGTTCTTCAAGCAGCCCTTGGAGGAGAGATTCCCTGACCTGTCCTGCCCCCATTTACAGAGGAGAAAAGTGGTATTCAGAAAAGGGAATTGGTTTTATTCAAGTCACATAGGAAGCAAGCAGGGCAATAAATGTGGACACTCCAATCTTTCTGTTGCATAAGTCTGCTTTCCCCTGCTCTCCAGGCTGGGTACCATACCCTTGCCTCTGGGTTCTGCTCCTAGTCTCTCTAAGCAATAATGACACAATCAACAAAAAGTTCTTTCCCCTTCCCCAGCAGGGGAGCAGAGCCAATGAGAAGGGTTCCAGAACAGGACATGAGGACCTGCACTCACCATTCAATCTCTTTAGGCTCACGGTCCCTCAGGAGCTCTTGCACCTCCTGCCGACAGCGCTCCTGATACTCTGGGTGCTTCGCAAGGTTGTACAGGACCCAGGAGAGACCACTGGCCGTGGTGTCATGGCCTGAGAGGCAGCCAGACAGGCTTGGGTCTGTGGGCTTGTTCAGCACCAGAGGGCGGACAGCGCCCTTCGTTAGGGCCCTCAGGGAGGATGGGGAAGATGGGGTGGGATGGGGTGGTCCAGGGCCCACCTGCCAAGTCCCTGGGATTGGACAGACTCCTACCCCCTGCAGTCCCACACTGGGATGCTTACCCCCAAACATGAAGGTGTCAGCTTCAGCTCGGATATCCTCATGGGACAGTTCCTTCCCATCTTCATCCTGCAGAAAGGGCACGACCTCCTGAATCACACCGGCTCGGAGGGCACCTGAGTCTCGCCTGAAACAGTCCCTCAGGCTCCATCACCAAAGCAGGATTCGTCCCTCATCATCTCTAGAGCCCTATCCCACAGGCCTCCCTGTCTCCAGCTTTCTTCTCCCAAGCAGCCTTCTACAAAGTCATGTCTAAAACATATCCCTGACCTGTCTCTCCCTTCCTCAAGCACCTTCCGTGGCTCCTCAGTACCCGCTGGGTCAAGTCCAAGTTCTCTCATCTGACATTTGGAGTCAATGTCCATTCTAACTCTTGAATTCTGATCCCAGGGAAGCCCACCTTGGCCAGCAGGAGCACATCAATGAAGTCCAAAGTCTTGGCCTTAGCCTTGGCCTTGAGGAAGTCATGGGAGACCTCAGTAATGAGGGAGCAGCGCCGCTCCTGGATGATGGCATCTGTGAAGTTGTGCACCAGGTCACAAGCCCTGCGGAAGCGCCGCCCATCAGGGGTGAGGTAGTACAGCAAGTCCGGGTGCAGGAAGATCTGCCTCTGCCGTTTCACCACAAGGGCACTGAGCTCCAAGATGGCAGCAATATATTCACTGGGCCTCCTGAAGGGTCAGGGCATAGAGAACAGCTCCTTAACCCACATGAGGCCCTTGGAGTGCCTTCCAACCACAACCTCAGAAGCATGTCCCTGCAAAACAGAGTGTCCTCCAGGCATGCTTCTCTCTCCACCTGCCATCTCTGTAAATGGAATCATGGCCCAGACCCTGGGAAGACCTTGGGTATCAACACATCTCTCTTCTGTCCTACACAGTATCTGCCCCTGCCCATTCCTCCTTAATTTCCCCCAAATCTGCCCCATTTTCGCCACCACATTCAAGCTGCCTCCTCCTCAAATTCTGTGTCTAGGTGACAGTTGGTCCTCTCTAGAGTCCGATGTCCAAGACCAGCTTTGACCACGGCCTTCATCTGCTCAAACACCTTCCACCTTCCATCCCTGGAAACCTAAGGATAAAGCTCAGACCCCTTTGCTTCACTTTTGAATATCCTTAAGATTAGCCCCCCTGCCAACCCTCCAATCTCATTCCCAAGGTGGCACATGCTTTTTTCATCCTAGTCCTGTTGGCCTTTATCAAGCATTTTTGCTTACCTGAAACCTTACCTTTCTCTTTCCCTTCCTTGTCCTTCTTTGTCTCACTCTGATCCATCTCCTCCAGGAAGTCCCTTCTGATCACCCTGGCCAGCCCTCCCTTCTCCATCTACTCCCTTGGGTCTACAGTTCATGTTCCCAGGTCCTGAGCAAACACTCACTCCTGGCAATTGCTGTCAAAACTGAAGACACATTTCTGCAGACTGTCCAGGGTCATGAGGCTGATGTGCTCAAACATGTCCAATCGGGTGCTGCCCTCTGAGACTAGGCGCTTCCACTTGGCCTGGACAGAGAAAGGGGCAAATCTGGGGCTGGGACCTACCTCCCCTGAGCTCCCCCTCAGTCCCAATCACCAGGATGGACTCCCCAAAACCCAGGCTCCTGGTCCTCCACCCCAGGCACCCATCTCCAGGGAGGACCAGGCTTGGGTGGGAATAGAAACTCTTACTATTAAGACCCAATGGCTGGGGGTCAGGAGACCTGAGTTCAAATCCTGGCTCTGCTTCCTACACCCCTGTGTGCCCTTGGTCAACTCACTGCTGCCCACTGGACTCCACCTGTCAAAGCTTCAGTAACAGTTAAGATGACTTGCTCTGTTGTCAGACAAACCAGGTTGGAATCCCAACTCCATTTATTAGCTCACTTGCTAGCTGTGTGAACGGGAGCATGCTCCCTAACCTCTCTGAGCCTCAGTTTCATCACCTGTAATGAGACAATAATCATCATCTCTGCCTTATATGGTTATGGAAATTAAATAAGACAACGTGTGCAATAGAACTGGTGCATGAGGGGCAGTGGGGAGGCTCAGTCGGTTACGTGTGCAACTTGGGCTCAGGTCATGATCTCATGGTTCCTGATATACACCAAGAGCTAAGTAATCATTACCTATCACCCTCATCTTCGTCATTATCATAGAGGTAGGCAACTGCTGCAAAAATGTCTCCATTTCTTCATCCCTCCCTCTACCTTCACCCTTTGCAATGAGGTTTGGCAGATCTTCCATTAGGAGGTAAAACCTCTTTCTCCAGCTCTTGAATTGGAGCTGGATGTGGGACTTGCTTCCACCAACAGAAGAAGGTGGAGGTCCTGGTTGCCTGTTCTGAAACTAGGCTTCAAGAGGTACTGCATGTTTCTGCTTGTTCTCTTGGAGCCCAGGGTCCACCATGCGATCAAGCCTAGGCCAGCCTACTGGAAGATGAGGGACAAATGCAGGAGGCTGGTTGTCCCACCAAGGCCATCCTGGACTAGCCAACCATTAGCCAAGCCCCAAATGTGTGGCAGAGCTGAGCCTGGAAAAGCAGAGCTGTCTCCCAAACCCAGCCATGGCCACAGACATGTGAGTGATTCCAGCCAAAATAAGAACTATTCCCCTGACTCATCATCTTGCGAGCAATAAAACACAAATTCTTTCAAACTCATGAGTTTTAAGGTGCAGTTCAGTGAAGAAAGAGCTACTAGACAATCTTCATCATTAGTGTCTCAAGTTTCACAGAGTTTCAGTGAGGCAGATTAGAAGCTAACACCTTCCGAGCACCTACAATGTGCCAGGACCATGATTCCATTACATCATCTTGACCACCCTTTAAGAAGGGCTTATAATCCCCATTTGACACATGGGGAAACTGATGCTTGGAGAAGAAATAGAATGGCCCAAAAGTCATCTAGCAAAGCCAGGACTCCAGGCCACTCCCCTTTTCCCAAGGCTCCAGCCGGGACCCTGGGTTTCAACTCACATGCATGATGTCTGCACTTTTGTTGAAAATCTTCACATAGGATTTCAAGATTTCAAAGTGGAAGGCAGGTGTCAGCAAACGACGGTGGTGGCTCCACTTGTCACCAGCAGTCAGCAGGAGCCCATCCCCTAGTAGAGGCAGCCACGAGGAGTAGGCAAGGGCAGTGCTTTCCCCTGAGACCCCAAGGTTATCCCCAACCTCCTTCACCTAACAGTTACTCACCCAGCCAGGGCCTCAGAAAGCTGTAGAAAAACTTGTCCCTGGGCACGATGGTGGCTGGCAGGAGAGACAGATCATCAGGGGCCATAGAAAAGAGGCAGGGATGGGCTTTGGGTTGGGGGCTGGAGGATCCAAGCCAGGGGAATGCATACCCCCTCCAACCTCCATAGTGGGAATTGTATAGGGCAGAGTGGGGAGGTGAGGGGGGACAAGACCAGGCTGCAGCACAGAGCAGAGCAAAGGCAGAGCCCATGGACCTACCCCTAGGTACTTAGATGCTCCCTAAAACATGGCACAACACACCTAACATGCCTTGACATGGCTCCTTGCCGGTCCGACATGTTCAAAACACCCAAGCACAAATCAGCACTCCACAAAATGCCTTTACAGGGACCTAGGACATCACACCTGTCCCAGAACCCTCTGACATCTCCTGGGACTTCTGACATGGTCCCAACACATGGTAACGTACCCTGACACGAAACAACATGCATAACACACACTGGCCTCATGCAGCAGGCCATCCTCTGAATGGACCCAAAGACAATCTGACACGACCTCAGTGTGTCTCATAGACGGTCCCTGGCAGGACTTAAATATGGTCCCACTAATGTCCCAGACATGGCCCAGGTGTGACCTAGCCTTTCTCAGGATTCTCTTCCATCCCATAGTTATCATTAAGTGCTTAGGGTCAAGGGCTCCTCTGTCCTTAAGAGACCAAACAATGTTGCCACCCTCAGATGCTGAGCTCCCCCCACCACAAAGAGCTGCCACTGCTCCCTCGTGCCTCTAGACCAGCTCCCCACAACACTCTGTGGATCTTCCCCCCACAACAGTCTGGCCATCTCCCTACCCCAAATCCCCTTCCAACTAAAGGTCCCTCCTACCAGAGGCAGTTAGGGCAGCCAAGAACACACAGAAGAAGTAAGAGAAAGGCTTTGGCATGCTATGTGACCTTCAGAAGTTATTAAGCCTCCTTGAGCCTCTGTTTCCTCACCCAGGAAATGCCCCCATAGCAGAGATGGCAGTGAATGGACATCTGTGGTATCTGCCTGTCCATCCCCTTCTGGAACCAACACCTCGCTCCTCTTCCTCCTTCAGTCCAAGTAGCCAGGGAGGGTGGCCATGCCACTCCATCCTCCGTTCCAGAGCTGCACATATGACCCTAACCCTTAACAATCAAGTTGCCGTGACTAGAGGAAGAATTGGTCCCTGTGACCCAAGCCAGGCCAATTTAAGAGAATCCTGCAACTATTTCTGGGTCTGCAGAGAATGAGCTCACATTTCCATGGGGGTTGACCTTCTTAGACTCATCTTTGTCAGCATGAGAGTGAAGCTGTCACCAAGGAACACCGAACTTCAAGATAAAGACAGATTCCCAATGGCACTGTTTGAAGACTGGATCCAACCATGCCTGAAGACAACATTCCTTCAGCTTTTCAGTCAATAGATTCCCTTTCTTCTCTTAGACCAACATTGCTGAATTTCTACCACTCAAAACTGAAAAGGACTGGAAACCAGAGAGAGCCAGGGACCTGCCCAGAGTCGCCCAGCAGGTTAATGGCAGGTCTCCATCAATACTACCCATTTTCCTGCTCAACCTGGTCTGTCCAGAGGTGCGAAGAACTGGGGACAGGGACAAAGGAGTGGCTGGGTCGGGTGCTCCTGGGAGAGATACCTGGGGCCTGGAGCAGGGGGGCAACGAACTTGGGGTGGACAAACCGCAGAAGTGGGTAGAAGGGCCCCATCCACCAGAGGTGAACATCACGGAAGCTGTGGCTCAGACTCTCCATGAACCTCAAGCCTTCTTCATTGCTCTTTACCTGGGGATGGCAGGGTGGAGGAGGAAGACCAGGTCAGGCAGCAGCCCCAGAAGCTTACAACTTCCCACTGCATCCCCCCTTCTGCCTGCATTATTAGTCTACACCTCTACATCTCACTAAGTCAGCTTCCCATGTTGGTCTGTTTGTCTCTTTTTGTGTGTCTATCTATGTGCCTCTCCCTCTCCCTTCACTCTCACAATCTTCATCTGTTTCTTTAGGTAGGTGATAGACAGCCAGATGATAATAGCTAGATGATGGAGAGCTACATGATGATGATAGATAGATGAGAGATAGATAGATAGATAGATAGATAGAGATGATAGAGAGATAGATACATAGAGAGAGAGAGAGAAAGAGTGAGAGAGACAGAGAGAAGAGGGGTGACAGATAAATGGGAAGATGGTTGTATGCATGCATGGACAGATGGACAGACAGATAGATGGATGCATGGATGGATGGATGGACAGACCGATGGATGGATGCACGCATGGATGGATGGGTAGATGGATGCATGCATGCATGCATGGACGAACAGATGGATGGATGGATGGGTGGATGGATGGACAGACATATGGATGCATGCATGCATGCATGCATGGGTGGATGGATGAAGAGAGAAAGGAAAGAGATGAGAGATGGATGGGTAGATGATAGATGATATGTGTTTGTGTATGTTTCTTTTACATTCTCTGTATGTCCTCTCTGACTCCCTCACTTTTTCTCTGTATCTCTCTCTTTCTTCACCTCTATTTCTCTATCTCTCCCACTCCCCATGGCTGTGTCTCCTAACCTGCACACCCTCCATGGCTCCCCAGAACCCTCAGAATAAACCCCCTGCCCCCACACAGTCCTGCAGCCCCACTGGCTCTGCTGTCCCCTCCACCTTCTCCCTGCCTCTCACCAGCATTGCTCTTTATGCACTCAACTCATGGTTGCTCAAAACCCCGGTGCTCACAGGGCAGTGGGGTGGCTCAGTTGGTTAAGCATCTGACTCTTGATTTTGGCATGGGTCATCATCTCATGGTTCGTGAGTTCAAGAGCTGCACTGACAGTGTGGAGCCCGCTTGGGATTCTCCCTCCCGCTCTCTCCCTCTGCCCCTCCCCCACTCATGCGTGTTCTCTCTCTCTCTCTCTCTCTAAAAATAAATACACTTTAAAAAAAAAACAGGTGTTTGCTCTGTCCCCGCCAGGCCTTTGAGTGGGCTATTCCTCTCCACATTATATACTTGCTCTTCTTTTCTTAAAAAATTCCTACCCATCAGACCAGACCCCCTTCCAACAACTCCTTCTCTAAGAAGCCTTCCGGCCTACCCAAACAGCAGATGCCTTGCTTCCCCTCTGAGTTCCCCTTACCCCTGTCTCTCCGTCAGACCCACTCTGACCACAGGATTGAGGGTGTCTCTAGTTCCACATCCCCAAGATTGGGGTTCCCCCAAGACATTACCTGGGGCTGAGCCTCCCCAAGGACACTCCTGAAGCAGTGTCCTGAAGAAAGCAATGACCAAGGTCACCCAAGAGCAGAAAGGACCTTGGAATCCACAGGGACCTCACAGAAGCCTGGCAGGGAGGGGGATGTGGCCCTCAGATGCTGCCACAGTGCCCATGGCCACATATTCCAGATGGGTACCTGTGGCATGATGACAGAGCAGGCAATGCCACGGTGGCAAGAAATGATGGGAGCCCAAGCAGATCATAAACCCTGCGAGTAGGCAGCCACCAGCTGAATTAACACCCTCAAGCCCTGCTCTGTGGGGTGGACCTACAAGCAAGACAGGGGCCATCACCTCCACAGAAGGAGCCACGGCAAGTTCCCCTGCAACCTCTGCAGTGGTCAGTGTGTCCAGACTCTGCATAGATGGAGGGGATCTCTGTTTCTTCCTGCTCCTTCCCATGGGGAGAGAGGGATCCCGGAAGACTCTCCATCTCCCAAGGGTCCCTCGCAGGACACAGGGAGAAGACATGCTCTCTGCCCCCAGAAAGGCCAACCTTGGCTTGAGAAGTCAGATCTTTCTTCTCCTGGGAGTCGTTCCAATCTCAGGGAGGTGCCCACGGGAACAGCAGGGTGGCCTCACGTTTTGTACTGGGACTCCTTCCCATGTCCTGTCATGTCCTGGCCAGTCCACACAGCCACCCCGTTCCCCAGATGGTGAAGGTGTGCAGACCTTCCAGCTCTGACAGACCCCAGGACACAGGTGTGAGCTCTGCCCATCAGTCAGGAGGGCAGCTCCCACCTACGTCCTCTTCTGCGCGCCAGCTTGCATGGTGCATCCCATCGGTCTGTCTGTCTGTCTATCTATCTACCTCTACCTATGAACCTATGGACTATCTATGAACCTATCCCCTGAACCTATGGACTCCCCCATCAGCCGTGCCTTTTACAAATGAAGAAACTCAGGCCGCGTCCCCCAAAAGGAGAAGGAGGGGGGCTTGCCTCCCAGTGAGGCATCCTCTCCACTCCCACGGGAAGCCCCATCCCGGCCTGACAAATACTTCCAGGTGCTCCAGACAGGTGAATACAAGTCATTTTCACTTTAGTGACTGTTCCCTGCTCCCTAAGAACACTGAGGCATTTGAGGAGATTGGCCCAGAGAGGGAGAGTGACTCAGCTGAGGTCACACAGCAAGAGGGACTGGAGGAGAGAAGAGTGACCAAGACCGGCCTCCGTGGCCAAGCCCTCATAGGAGGTGTAGGAACTGTAATTTTATAACATTCCTGCTACCTCCATAACTTGCTGAGAAATTGCCAACACCCAGAATATCAGGTAACATTCAGGACAAGTTTAGGACATCCTGTTGTGTAATGAGCTGGTTTGTAGGAGGGCAGGGGTGGAGCTGGCCCCTGTCCCTTTGGCATTGGATGACCAAGGGAGGTGATGGTAAGTTCATCCAAACCTAGAACAAGGCCTCCACCATGACATTATCAAACAGTTATTAAGTGCCAACTGTATGTCAGCTCCTGAGCCGGGCATTATAGATATCAATCTATCCCCAGTGCCACTGTCTAGTGAGAGAGAGAAAAAGAGAGATAATAAATAACTGGACAATTAACTGTTTGAGTGTGAGCAGGACCAAGTCAGAGGTCAAGGTCTAGGGGGGGGAAGTCAAGGGAGGCTCATAGAAATTACACCTGAGCTGAAAATGCAACCAGAAAAGGAGGGATCGACCCAGTGGCTGCAGGAAGGGAAGCCCTTCCAAGCAAAGGAGCAGCACAAGCAAAGGGCCCGAGGTAGGAAGGGTTTGGCTCGTGGAGGAGAGAAAGCAGGAGCTTGGAGGGTCCAGGGTGTGCACGGGGACAGGAGGGCAGCAGAGCCTGGCCAGGCAACACGTGGTCTCTCTCTAGAATGATGATCAGTCTTACAGAATGGTTTTCAGCTGAGTAGTGGTGTTAACAGAAGTGAAATTTCAGAAAAACCTCTCCAGGGTTAGAGACAGAAAGAACCACAGGGGAGACTGGGGCTGGAGAGCTGGAAGCTTATAATTCATTTGTGGTGGGAGTTGATGGCCCCCTTGGGAGTCAGAGCCCCCCCCCCCAGGTGAGGCAATGGCCTGGGGAGCCAGAGAATAGGACGGGTGGGTTAGGACCCTGAAGGTTGCCCGCATGGAAAGGTGGGGTGAGGAAGAGCCAAGTGGAGACCAGGGCCGGGTGGTGTGTGAGAACCCAGAAGACAAGCAAGTTCTGGGCAGCTGCGGTGGTCAGCAGGGCCAGATTGCTTCCGGGGGGTGATGAGGTCATGGTCACGTCCTGGAAACATGACAGGGGTGGGAACCAGGCAGGAGTGGGTGAAGACGGGCTGACGAGATGCAGGCACTGAGTGAAATAGGTTTGGTCACGAAGGTCAAGGCCAGGGTGATTCCTTCTGAAAGGGGAAGTGGTCAACTTTTATCCCAGTTGGGCAATGGGGCCCGTTGATGTATCTTGGGAGTGAAAGGCAAGATCACAAAAAGGAGGCAGAAGAAAAGGGCGCACAGCCCACCCCTCTCCTCCAGCCCAGCAGCAGCCCATGGCCGGAGAGGGGAGCAGAGGTCAGAACTGATTCCTGTGGGGAAGCCAAAGCCCAGAGAGGTGATGTGTTTGCCTGAGGCCAGCAAACATGGGCCAGGCAGGGAGTGGACCCTGCACGGTGGCCCCTGGCAAGATTGTGGGGACACCGGGGAACTTGGCTCTTTGCAGCCCTTCTCTGCTGTCCCAGACCCCAGCCCCACCCCAGGTCCCCGTTCCCCACCCCTGGGCAAGTGCATCCACCCCGATGCCCCAGGCCCGTCCTGCCACCCACACTCACCAGTCCCAGGTGACCCCAAAACCAGCTCTGCCTCGGGGGCTGCGGGAAACACCGGAGGCGGCAGCAGGTGTCATAAAGGCTGTAGCTCCAGGCCAGGACGCGGGCCGAGAGCCAGGAGGCCCCCACCAGCAGCAGGAGCAGCCATGCGGAGGCTGCCACCTGCCCGAGTCCCAGCCAGGACAGGCTCAGCTGCGGCATCCTGGGGGCAGAGATTGTCCTGAGGTGAAGACAAGGGCGGAAGGTGAGCAGCACAGCTCACAGAGGGAGAGGGCCCAGATTGGGAGGGACAGGGACGGGGAGGGGCAGGGATGGTGGGTGTTAAGGACTGGGCAAACAGTGGCTCAGAGAAGGGAAGAGAATCTAGGGAACTCCAGAGGAGAGGCAGAGTGAGTCGGACAGATTGGGATGGAGGAGGGGGAAGAAGGACAGAGAGAGAGAGAGAGAGAGGGAGAGAGAAGGGAGGGAGGGAAACTGATGAAGAAATACCCAAACAGAATTGGTGGGAGGTTGCCAGGAGCTCCAGTCACAAGGAAATCGTCATCCACCAGCCAGCTGGATCCCAGGAGCCACTTCTGCCTGGGGCAGTGCACCTCCCCACCCCAGACCAGAACATCCAGCTTTGCCAACCCCAGCCTGTCACCTTTTGTCTGGACGGACTTATTCCACCCAAGCTCCTCTGTCCTCCTCCTGGCATGTCTTTGTTCCTGGCCCCTGACCTCCTAACCAGGGGAGGCTGGGCTTGTCTGGGTCAGCCAATGCTGGCACACCAGTCTGCCTCCTCCCCACGTGGCAGCCGCCCAAGACCTGAAGACCGAGCCAGCTGGACACAGAGAGGAACAAGTCCAGGGTCACATGGTATGGGCGTGGATCCTCAGAACTCAGCACCTCCCACACGGGTGGGGAGTTGCAGGGATGGGCAAGCTAACAGCCACCCCTGTTCTTTCAAGGCCAGCAGGGTGAAGCAGGGGAAAGCTTGAACATGACAGTTCAGGTGCCATGGGGGCACGGTCCGGCCAAGCCTAGTCCCAAAACATCTCTGGGGCTCCTCTCCACGTACGAGGCAGGTCAGAGGCATGCACCATTTCCCAGCGCAGAATCAGGAAGCCTCGGGCCTCCGGGCTGCACAGCCTGGCAGGAGTTCAAGTCCTGCCTCCAAGCAGCCTAGGGCCTGGGCTGACACAAAACTGCTGGGGGCAGGAACAAAGAAGCCCTTCTGGCTGGGGGTTACTTGCATCAGACTCAGGGGGTAAAGGGCCCAGTGGGAAGAAGGCACCTGGAGGCGAGGGGGTAACTCTGCAGGGGGCCCAAACAGAGCTGGGAGACCCTGCACGCAGTTCTGTCCCATCCCGGCCCTCTCTGGGCTCAGTCTTGCCATCTGGGAAATGGGATGTCAGATGAGGGCCTGAGAGAGGACTCCTCTTGCTCAGATCCTGTCCTGATTCCGGAGTGAGGAATCTCCCCCCCCCCCACCCCGACCTAACCAGGTCTCCCCATGTCAAATCCCAAGGTGAGGGTGAGTTTGAAGGATGGGCCTGCTGGGCAAGAGGATTAGAAGGGACATTCCTCCTGCAATGACAGGATGTGCATTTCCTGTCCCTGACCCACACATTCCTTCTTCCAGCCCTACCTGGTCCAGCTGCCGGTGGCCGTCCTAGAGTTCCCTCCTCCTCTGCTGCACTGGATCCATGAATCTACTTGCTAACATTCCATCCAGAGGAGGGCCAGGACCAGGGCCACATAGTTCTGGGGAGAAGCAGGAGGATAGAGGAGGAAATAAAGGTCTAGAGAAATTCCCTCGAGCCACACAGCAAAGTAATTCAACGTGACAGCACAGGGGAAGGTGAATCCTGGCACACAGTAGGTGCTCATTAACTACTACTCAGGGAAGAAAGGGACTTTCGTAGCCATGAGCCCTAAGAACTGACCAGTCAGAATGTACTCCTTAGACCCTCAGTATTGGCGTTGCCAGCAACATCTTGGACCCCTGCAGGATCTCAGGCTCGAACCCAGACCCACAATGACATGGCTGTAATTGCTTTGCTGTTGTCCCCAGTAAGGGGAGGGATTTAGGTCCCGTCTCCTTGAATCTCGCCTGGCCTGGGACTACTTAACCAGTAGCGCGTGGGAGAGGCTGGGCCCTGCCAGTTATGGGCCAGAAACAGGGCCAGCAGCCCACACCGACGTTTGCTCTTAGAACGCATCCCCTCATGGGGCGCCCGGGTGGCTCAGTCGGTTAAGCGGCCGACTTCGGCTCAGGTCGTGATCTCGCGGTCTGTGAGTTTGAGCCCCGCATCGGGCTCTGTGCTGACAGCACAGAGCCTGGAGCCTGTTTCGGATTCTGTGTCTCCCTCCCTCTCTGACCTTCCCCTGTTCATGCTCTGTCTCTCTCTGTCTCAAAAATAAATAAACGTTAAAAAAAAAAAAAAAAAAAGAACGCATCCCCTCAGAACCAGGCTGCCATGCTGCAAGGAAGCCCAATCCACACGGAAGGACCCCACTCTTAGGCACCTCCAATCGACAGCCCCAGCTGATTTCCCAGCAAACTGCTAGCAACAACTGCCAGCCACAGGAAGGAGCCATTTGGACATTCCAGCCCAGGTGGGCCTCCAGATGAGCTCAGGCCCAGATGACGGTGCGGAACCAGCTGGCTGAGCCCGGTCACCATGCGGCGTCACAAGATGAAGTGGTCCTTGCTTTAAGCCACCAAGTTCGGGGGACTGTTTGTTATACAGCAATAGATCATGGGGATACCAGGTGAATCACAATTCATGTTTTCACCACGTACACGTCCAAGTTTGAGACGCACTGCTGTAAGAGACCCAAGTCAGGCTCAGCAATGTACCTCCTAGGAAACTTAGCCAGTCTGTCCCTCGGTTTTTTCATTCGTCGAGCAAGGAGGAAAATCTCCTTGCTTACTGTGTGTCTATTGAGCACCTACTGTGTGCCAGGCACTATTCTAGACGCTAGGGATGCAGCAGTGAGCAGGGCAGACGTCATCCCTGCTGTCAAAGGGTTCATATCTAGTGGGGAGACAGTTCATATGTTGTTCGACTGAACAAATGATCAAGAATGTATCAGACAGTGATTGTGACATGAGGGCTTCCAGGGGGAGGTGACCTGTGAGCGGGTCCTGAATGAAGAGGGGGAGTGGGAAGTGTTGTTGAAAGGGCCCCACCGTCATGGGGTAATATGCCCAGCAGTGGGCACAAGTGAGTATGGCTTGATTCCATCGACACCCACACTGTGATTGCAGTCGACACGCCCTTCAAGGAGCCAGCCAAGGTGGCAAAATTTGTTCCGATATTCAGTCCAGAAGCAGGTATTGAAGACTGCTCCACTACATCCAAGGACTCAAAGCCCAACAGGCCTCTGTGGCCGTGGAAGGACAGGATCCATCCATCCAGGACTCCTCACATCCTGGATCGGGTGACAGGAAGCAGAAAGGAAGCAAGAGACCCAGTGTGGGAGGCAGGAAGCCTCACGTGGGGACTTTCTGCTCTGAGTCAGAGGTGGTTGGAGTGTCCCCAGTGGTTTCTCATCCAACAAGGAATGTCTCAGCTGCCAAATGACACAAGCCTGGCTTATGGAATGGCCCCCAGCCAGCGTTGGAGGGAGGGGAGCCACACACAGAAAGGCAGAGGCTGGCTGGTCCTTCCACCCGCACCCAGAGTCAGGCAGTGGACAAGTGTGTGTCTGACCAGAGCTGGCAGTCACTGTGAGTCGCCAGGCTCAGGTGCGGCCCATCACCCCTCTGAGCCTCAGTCTTCACATCTGTAAAATGGGCTTGATAAAACCTCACAGAGCATTGCAAGCATTCTATCAGAAACAGGCCGAGAGGATAGGAGAAAGTACAACTCTGAGTGATATGTGAATAATGTCCCTGTCTACATATAAAATTATGAGTGTGTGTGTGTGTGTGTGTGTGCACGCATGTTTGCATGTGCAGCGAAAAAGTTCCAGAAGATTCCACACATCACAGTGGAATTGGAGAAAGTACTTGTCTCAAATAATTTCTCCCTCCCTGAGCTGCTATAACTGTTATCACCAAAATACTAAAAGGATTTGGTGCAGCGGGGGGCACGTAGTTGGTGCACAAAAGAGATGAGCAGTTTTTCTTTTGTGACACCATGAAGACACCTCTCCCAGGAGTCAGCCTGGGGTCCCTCTACAGCAAGCATAGAGGCTGCTTGGTGGCTGGAGTCTCTCTTTTCCTTTCCTCGGCCTTTGGGAAGGAACAGGTTTTGGATTCAGCCCAACAGAGTTCGGATCCCAGCCCTGCTCCTCACTGGCTGTGTGACCTGGAGCAAGTCACTTGCCTTCTCTGAGCCTCATGCCCTCCTTGCTAAAACAGAGAGGTGGGCTTATACCTCCCAGGCAGTTCATTCTTGAACCACAAACTGTACTTGGGCATTTGCTCTGTACCAGGTACAGTGCTAGGACCCAGGACCTGGGATGAACAAGACAGATGGGGTCTCTGGATCATGATGCTCATGTCTGACGGGGAAAGGCAACGGGAAACAAGACCAAGTCAGATGGTGGTGGCAATGAAGGAGATTAACAGAGTGAGACATGCTAGCAAGTGACCAAGGGGGCTATTCAGACGGGGCAATCAGGGAGGGCTGCCCTGTGGAGGTGACCTTTGAGCAGAAACCTGGATGGTGGGGAGGCGCAGTCCGTGCATGAGAACCACTCCCTGAAGCCGTGCCAGAGCTGCAAAGGCCCAGCACAGGGTGGGGCACACACTTGTCTTCCTTACACATGCTCATTCTTGCTCCCATCCTCGGACGTGCAGAGACACTCAGGGCTGGAGGGGCTCCTGCGATGGGGTGGTGGCGGCAGCAAGGGGCAGCTCAGCTGGAGCCCCGCGATGGTTGGGGAAATGAGCCCAGAAGCCGGCGGCGTTGAGGTTTTACTCCATGTAATTGAGAACTTGACACCGACAGGGTTCTGAAGCCGTGCTGAGGGCAGGACCAGCTGGCAGAGCAGCCCGATTCCCAGTCCAGGCGGCAGAAGTGGCCTGGGAGGCAGAAAGCCTTAGAGGAAAACTCAGGAAAAGCTCAGAGTGCACACACCAGCTAGGAACAACCGCGAGGGTATTGTCGTGGGCATTGAATGCACTGATATCCTCCCCCTCCGCCCCTCTGCTCTCTCTTCTCCCTCCTCCCCCTCTCCCTTCCCCCTCCGCCTCTCCCCTCCCTCCTCCCTCCTCCTCCTCTCCCCACTTCCTTCTCTCTCTGTCTCCCTCTCTGATTATTGGGTGATGATTGCTCACAAAAACTAGCCTAGCCACCACCAACACCCCAAGCCACAGAAGAGAGGCTTGGAGAAGGGACCCTGGAGCAGTGTAATGTCATAAAAAGAGACCATTTGCTGGGCGCCTGGGTGGCTCTGTCGTTAAGCATCTTGGGCTCAGGTCAGATTTCACGGTTCATGAGTTCGAGTCCCACATCGGGTGAGCACGAGCCTCGCTTCCGCTGAGCTCCGCGTCTCTCTCTCTCTCTCCCTTTCTCTTTCTCTCTCTCTCTCTCTCTGCCCCTCCTAGGATTCTCTCTCTCTGCCCCTCGCTCATTTGTGCCCTCTCTCTCTCCCTCCCCCCCAAAAATGAGAGAGAGAGAGAGACCCTTTGCCCCCTCTCCTCCCCACGTGGTAGAGCGGCAGCAAAGTCCGTGCTACCCCTTCCTTGAGAGGCTGCGATGACTAATTTTTCGTGTCTGCTGCACTAGGCCCCCGTACCCAGCTATTTACCTGAACATTTCTTAGGTGTTCCTGTGAAGGTGTTTCGTAGATAGAGTTAATACCTACGATCAGCTGACTTCAAGGAGTCAGTTACACCACTCCAAAGCAAATGGGCTTTGTGCAGTCAGCCGCAAGGCCTCAGGAGCAAAAATTGAGAAAAGAAATTCTGCCTTGAGCTGCAGCACCGATCCCTACCCGAGTTTTCAGCCACCGCCCCACAGACTTCACGCTCGCCAGCCCCCTAGTCTCACGAGCCAACGCCTTAGGATAAATCCCTCTCAATAGACAGATGGATGCTATCCTGTTTCTCTGGAGAACACCGACTGACAGAGGTAAAGAATTCCCTTCACCTTGAACCTGAGCTGTCCTCAGTGACTCTGGGGACTTACGAGTCTAGGTCGTGAGAAGACTTCCAGCTGCCTTGGAATACACCCTCCTGGATTCAGCTGCCATGTTAAGAGGAAGCCCAAGGGTCGCCTGGGCGGTTCAGTCAGTTAAGCATCAACTTTGGCTCAGGTCATGATCTCACAGTCCAGGAGTTCAAGCCCTGTGTCGGGCTGTGTGTTGACAGCTCAGAGCCCAGAGCTTCGGATTCTGTGTCTCCCTCTCTCTCACTCTGTCTCTCTCTCAAAAATAAATGGTTAAAAAAAACCTTTTTTTAATAAATAAAGAAAATAGAATGGTGGATTTGGGGCACCTGGGTGGTTCAGTCGGTTAAGCATCCGCCTCTTGATTTCAGCTCAGGTCATGATCTAACAGTTCGTGAGTTCAAACCCCGCATCGGGTTGTGCATTGACAGTGCAGAGAGTGCTTAGGATTCTCTCTCTCCCTCTCTCTGCCCCTCCACTGCTCATTCTCTCTCTCTCTCTCTAAATATTTTTTAAAGAAGACATTTTTAAAACGGTTATGTGTACAAAAATGTATGTACATTGGAAAATGTTCACATTTGCAATTTTTTTCATACTAAAAAAAAAAAAAATTCACACCAAACTGCTAGTCTGGGGGTACGAAGCGGAAGCCGCAGTGGAAGAATTTCCCTTTTAAATTTCTATGCTTGCATACACAAAAGCATAATTAAGTTTCTACAACTGCATTTTTTTTTTTTTTTACCTCAAGCCAATGTAATACTTGGAGAGAGAGGTGACAAATGAATAAACTACTTATAACACTGCCTGACTCACAAGTACCAAGTATGTGTTTGCTGTTATTTCTCTTACTTTATGACAGATCAAGGGCATGAGCATCAGCCAGGAGCCTTGGGTGTCTCTGGGACACATATCAGGGACCTTACTGGTTGTGAATACCACCCACTCCCCCACTTCATTCCCTTAGTCCTTATCAAGCAGGAAGTTCTCAGGGGACAGCAAGTGCCAGGGTCAGGTGGCCATGGCCAAAGCCCACTTTTGCCATTCTCCAGCTGTGTGACCTTAGGCAAGTGACTTGCCCTCTCTGAGCCTCAGATTCCACTTGGTAAGAACGGCATAGTAATAGACTCGTGGGGATTGGAGGAGCGACCTGTGGACTCTAATGTGAGGATTCCAGCACAAAAGCTGTATTCTGAGACAAGAATTTAACTGCCAGTAGGGCAGTGAGGCAGAATGAGATGAGGGCAGCCAGGAAAGGGGGCTTTATCGAGGAAGTTCCCACTCGGGGCACCTGGGATTCAGTCCCTCTGGGAACCTCGGGGAGACGGCGAGAACAGGCACCCACAAATCGTTACTCAGGGCCACTGCCAAGGGCATTATTTCTCCAGAATGTTCTGCTGGCTGCAACAGCTGAACCGGGGGGGGGGGGGGGGGGGGGGGGTGGTTTGGACAGTTGCCTGATGTGGACAATGTAACTGTTTGGTGAGTAGGGTTCTCCCTCCTCTCTTCCCAATACTCCCCCACACAGTCACACACACACACACACACACACACACACACACACACGTGTTCTCAAACGCACACGTGCATGCACGCACACAATCTCACACATGCACACAATGCACCCACACTTGCAGGCATACACACTCGCGTGCACACGTCCACACACCTACGTGCACACATATGCACATATCCATACACTTCCCACGCACAAGCACGCGTGCACACACGCTCGTGCACACACGCTCATACACTGAACTAACGGAGACGAGACGCCTTAGAGTTTGTTGTCCCCGAGCCGTCCAGCAGAGGGAGCCTCCGACACACTCAGGAGAAGAAGGAGACAGCGACCAGTGACCGGCCGGGCCTGGGCGTGTTTGGAGAATCGCTCTGATGCAGCAGGTCCCGGAGACCTATGGGCCCCATGCCTCCCCTCCTCCCTCCCTCATTCAGCCACCACCATCGACCTTAGCGGGAAGTCAATATGCATGAAAAGCATGATGAAAAATCCACACGGCAAAGGAGAACGGAGGTGCCAGAAAGGAGCAATCAGGTGCCCAAGGCCACCGCTAGGAAGGGGGTATAGCCGGGTTTTAAACGCACATAGGTCGTCTCCCAAGAGCAAGCTTTTTTTGCCGGAGGAGAGTGGCCTCCAACTGGGGATTCTGGCCGACAATCCCAGCACTCGCCACCCGGGGGCACCCCAGGACACACGTCGCCTCCAGCATCCCACGGCCCAGCTTCGACTCATCTCCACGACCCCCAGCCCCACCCCGCTCCACCCACGCCTGCCGCCACCCCACTTATAGGCAAAGCGAGGCTAGGGACCCAGACCCTCACGAGAAGCCTCAGGGGTAAGCCACCCCGTTGAGGCCACGATATGAGGATATGGTCGTGGGACCTTGGGTGAACCATCTCACTCTGGGGAAGTCCGTTTCCACTTCCATTAAACGAGACAGTTAATAGTACCCCCTGAGAATTAAGTGCCAATATTTGGGAAGGGCACTCAAACTTTGGGAGGAAGCACTCAACTTTAAATGTCATTATTGTTATATCGACTCTGGAGACCCCCGGGGGGTTGGTCTCCCCTCCATGAGCACATGCACACACACAGAGGGGGATCTCACCAGTCTTGGGGCTTTTGAAACACCATCTAAGTGCTGAGGTTTCCCAGATGTATGTATCACCAGCCCAGAACTCCCTCCCGAGTTCAAGACCAGCCTATCCGACTGCCCACTTGACATCTCCAACTCCTCCTGGCCCCAACTGACATGCTGATCTCAGCCCTCACACCCCGCCCCCCCCCCCCCGGCAGAAAAACCTTACTCTGTTAAGCATTCTCCATCTCGAGGTGGCACGTCTGTCTTTCCAGGTGTTCAGACCCACATCTGGGGGCCCTCCCTTTCTCCTGAATCCTTCGTTCAAGGTATTAGCAAATCTGCCAGCACTAGCTTCGTAAAGCAGTCGGTCCAAATCAGAATCCAAGCACCTGTCTTCACTCTACAGCCCACAGCTTGCTTGGAGACACTGTCATCTCTCACCTGGACAAATCTGGTCACCCCGTCTGATCTCCCTAGTCCCATCCTTACCTCACACAATCTCTATTCAACATGGCAGCCAAAGACTATAATGACAAATCTTGTCCCTCCTCTGTCCAGAACCCTCCATGCCTCCCTATCTCTGTCATAGAAAAAGTCAGTGGACCCCAAGGCCCTGTGTGACCTGCTCCTATCCCCTCCCTGACCTCATTCCCTTCTGTGTTCCTCCTCCAGCCTCACTGGTCTCGTCAATGCCCCCTAAACACCCCAAGCTTGTTCCTACCTCAGGACCTTTGCACTATACGTTCTCTCTGCCTCAAAAACTCTTCCCCAAAATATCCACATGGCTCCTGCCCTCTCCTACCTAAAGTCTTTGTTGAAATGACCCCTTCTTGGTGAGGGCTTCACTGACCATCTTACAACCTCTCCCCCTGCCCCACCAGCATTACTGAACACCCACAGAAATACACGCACTGACCCAGCTCAATTTTTCCATAGCACTTATCGCTTCTCTCCCACATGGGCCAATGTAGTCACCCCATCTGGTCTCCCTAGTCCCACCCTTGCCTTCCCACACAGCAGCCAAAAGAATACTATAAAGACCAAGTGACAAATCTGTTGCTCTGCTCAGAACCCTCCCATGGTTCCCCATTTCTGTCACAATAAAAGTAAAAATCCTCCAAGGCCCTGTATGAATTTACTTACTTATTTGCTCATTTATTATTCGTCATGTTAACCTCCCCCCACACCCAACAAAGGTCAATTATGTAAGGGCTCAAATACCACCTGGCTTACAGCAGATGCTCAATAAATATTTGATGAGTTAATATGGTTATTGTAGACCTTGTCACTGCCCCATCTTCTTTATCATCATATCAGGGACTACACCATCACCTGTTCCCCCAGCCAAAGACTTGGAAATCACCCTTAACTCCTCCCTCACCGCAGCTCCTGTGGCTAGGTAGTCCCCCCTCCTGTCCTGCCTGGACCTCAGTCTCCCTCTTCCCCAGGTTTCCATTCCCCAGTGTCCCCCCCCCTTCCAAGCCACCGTCCTGCCAGCTCATATCTGACCAGATCCTGTCATGCTCCTGCTCACACACCTTCTATAGCTCCCTATTGCCTTCAGCATAAGGCTTGAACTGAGATGTAGCCCGCAGTTCCTGGGCAGTTGGCCCCTGCCCAACTTTCCTCCAGTCTGCACCCCTCCTCCGGATCCAGCCTCTCTGGAGTGGTGCTCCTCGAGCACACCATGTTCTCCCTTACCTGGGGACATCTGCAGATGCTGTCCCTCCCACCTGACATGCTCTTCTCTCCTTGTCACCACTCAACTTGTACCCTCACCCTCCCTGAGCCACCCCCCTGTTGTGTCACAGAACAACAAGGGCCTCTCTTTCGGAGCACTTGTCACGGATTGTAAATAAATTTACGTGTGGAATTATTTGTTCAACATCTGTCTCCTGTTCTCCCGATGGCAGGAATTGGGCCCGGCTGTGCTCCGGGCCCAGTGCCAACAAACACTTAATTAATATGTGGTCTGTTGATGAGATAAATGAATGCACAAACTGTCCCCAAAAGCCTGAGTTCATGTCCAAGGACAAATGGCTTCCCAGCCTCCTAGCCCATAGCTTCCCTCAGTTGCCTCCCAGCTGTCCAGGCACCTTCATTTCCTTCCTGGAGCCCAAGGGAAGTGTCTGGCTGAGCTAGGGAGTAGACGGTGGGGAGGGGTGTCTGCATCCCTCGCTTTTATTCTACAAAAATCAGAACACTCAGCAAAGGGCCTTTCAGCAAAGGAGGAAGGAAGAGGCTTTTCCAGGGAAGGTCTGGATTTACAAAACATCGACAGAAGCACACACCCTGAGCCCTGGGATGCAGCCTGATGCCAGAGGAGTTCGCCCATATGAGCTGGGGACCTCAAGAAGCTGACGTCCGGGTCCAGGGCTCTTACTTCAGGCTCCAGCTCTCAAGTCCTCAACTTAAAAGCCAGCCGGGATCCACGGGGGACAGGTCCTGAATCCCAGAGGCCTTAGGTGTCAGGTCTAGGGTCCTCAGATGGCTGGGTGGGTGGGGCCTGAAGGCCCGAGTGCTCTGGATCCTGGGGGTGGGTCTGGGCCCGAAGAGATGCGGCTGAGCCTGGTCCCTCAAGCAGGAAAGCAGTCACTCAGGGGACCTGACCTGGACCTCAAGGGGGAGGACCAGACCGTCAGGAGGCGGAGCCTTGCCATGAGGGGCGTGGCCTGCACCTTCATCATACTGCTCAGTGGAGGAGCCTGGTCCTCCAGGAGCCCAACCGGGCCTTCGAGGGGCGTGGTCTCTGCCCTCAGTGCCCTGGGGGCGGGGTCTGGTCCCTCGAGGGCGGGGCCTGGGCCTCTTTGGGCGGGGCTTGGGCCCCCCCCTCCCCGGGATCCGCAGGGAAGCGCCAGCGATCAGGCCCGCGGAGGCAGTGGCTCCACGTTGAGCCAGATGCCGTTCTCCGTGCGCAAGATGAGCTCAGGCTTCCGCCGCACCTTGCGCGTTCGGTCCACACTCAGGCGGAAACGCAACAGCGTCAGCGCCACGGCCACGCGCATCTCGGCCATGGCAAAGCTCTGTCCGATGCAGTTTCTAGAGGAAGGGGGACGGGGGAGGGGCTCAGGTGCAGCCGCTGTGTGACCCGGGAAGGGGGGAGTCCCTGGGTAAATGACCGACCTCCCGCTCTGGGTCTCAGTTCCCTCATCTGTAAAACGGGAGCATTGGCATCCTAGCGTCGTTGGGAGCCTATGAGCCCAGAACTCAGGGCCTGCCACACAGTAGGCGCTCAACACCCAGGGATGCTATCACAGAGTCTGATTTGGGGGTTTCTTAGTACACTGGAGGCATGAAGGGTGCTGGGTTGGCAGAAAGCACATCTGGGTGGGAGGTGATCTCTGCTCCTGATCCCTGACCTTCGACTCCCATGGGGCTCCTCCTACGCTTGGCTTAAACTGGGGGAAACAGAAGAGTTACCTGGGTCCTGCGGAGAAGGGCACATAGGCCAGTGGGGAGCGCTGCTGTGGGTTGTCCGGGTCAAAGCGATAGGGGTTGTACACCTAGGCAGGAGTGGCCAGGGGGTGGGTGAGTCTGGTTGGCCCATCCATCCCAGCTTGGTCCTGACCCTTCCGCTGGATGGAGAGAACCTCACTACAATCCAGCCACACCCTCCTCTTTTCTGTTGTTCAAGCATGCGAGCCTGACTCCAACCACAGGGCCTTTGCACTTCCTGTCTCAACTGCCTGGAACAGGCTTCCCCCTGCTCTTCACACTTCTCAGGTCTCAACTCAAACACCTCTTCCTCCCCAAGGCCTTTCTTCACCATGTGAGCTAAAGTGCCCCCCACCCCCTCCAGTTTTTATCTCCTTTGTGCATGTATCACAACCATAGTTTTTGCTTATTTTCTTCCCCTGAACTTCACAGTGAGGTCCATGAGGGCAAAAAAACAAACAAAAAACAAACAAAAAAAAAACAGTACATTTCTCGGTCCTCTGTGCCCAGCACAGAGGCTGGCAAACAGTAGGTGTTCAATAAATATTTGTGGACCTAATGAATCAACAAACAGTGAGTGAATACATGGGGGGAGGGGCACTCAAGCTGTGTATCCAGCCAGGCCACCTGGGTCCCTGGGGAAGAGGGTAGGAAGGCCTCAGTGGCCCAGGACCACCCCTTCTGAGGGTGAAGAAGCTGAGGGAAGAGAGGATTGAGGCAGGCGCTCACCTTGGAGTCAGGCCACACTGTGGGGTTGTGGTGGGTCCCATAGATGCTGACCAGGCAGATAATTCCTGTGGGGAGGGTGGCATCAGTGGGGCCACTGGGGCTGAGGGGAACTTTCTCTGAAGTCCTCCTCCTCCCCTGCTCTTCCTGGAGTCATGCTGTTCTCAACAGCCATCTACCACCCTCCCCTGCCCATCCTTCTCTGAAAAATTCTGCCGCTCGCCCCCTAAGAGGTCCCCATCACCTGCTTTTAGCTGCCATGCCAGCCACACAGGGATCTTTGTCACTCACAGATCTGACATCGTTCCTCCTCAGCTCAAAAACCTCCCATGACTCCCTACTGTCCTGAAGATCAAGTTCAGGTGCCTCAACCTAGCATTCGCAGCCTTTCAATACCTGCACCCTGAAACTCTGCTCCATAAATATGCTCTCTCTTTCACTTTCTACCTTCAAGGCTCACCTCTCATGCTGCCTCTTCCAAGCAGACCCCCACCCTGAATTTCACCCCATATGAAGTCATCACTCCTTACTTTGGACTGTTTCAGCCCCTTTAAAGTTACTTCCTTTAGGCCATTCCTGACCCTATGTGACTGGGAATGTCTGTGCCCTGCTGTGTCTTCCTCAGACTGAGTGGTACTCAAGGCCTGGGACTGGGAACGAGGCCTCTCTAGATCCCCAGCATCACCCAGAGCCAGGCTTAGTCTCCAAGGAATATTTGGCCACTGAATGAAACCATCCCTCCCTCACCTGCACCCTCACAGGGCCCACCCCACCACACCCACTCTTGCTCTCCCACCTGGACTCACCCACCTCTGTCTAACCCCTACACGTGGGTTCTCCTCCCTCACCCCAGAAGCAACAGCCACACAGAGAGATGGCCCATCCACAGGGAGGGTGCACCTGGGGCAGGTTTGACCATGCCCCCATGGGCACTAGAGCGGCCTGGCAGCTGGCAGCACACAATGGGCACCTTTGGGGATGACGCGCCCATCTGGAAGCTTGATGTCCTCCGTGCAGCGGCGGGAGACCAGGGTCACAGGTGGGAACTGGCGTAGGCTCTCCTTGATGCACATAGTGGTGAAAGGCAGCTGGGTCAGGTCGTCCCTGGGGAACACGGAACGTGGGATGGTCAGTGGCTTGGAGCCAGGGCACAGCAACACCCCTTCCCCCAAACACACACACACACGCTCAGGAGCAACCACGCAGGAAACCAGTCCAGGATCTCAGACTTGCCCCAGCTTCCGGTGTTTGCATTTATGCCATGCACACATCACTACCCCTCAGCATGCCCCCAAGCAACCCAAGCAGCACCAGCAGGCTTCTGCATGCCCAGCATTAACCCTTTAACTGATGGATTACGTGGCAGCCAGGGGATAGCCGGGAGAGGTGCCAGGACAGGCGGGGGGGGGGGGGGGTGGCGCCCAGGCATCAGCAATTCACCAGCCTGTGTGGATCAATTTCAGTATTCAAAAACCTGTCCATTCTCTCCTTCTGCTATTATTAACTTCTTTCCGTTGGACTCCAGGGCCCAAAAGTGGATTAATTATAACCCTTGGTCCATGATCTAGATCGTTTTCTTTCTCTTTCAAAGAAACTTCACGTCACTCCTGTAAAGGGCAAACGGGATGCCTGGCATAAAAGTACCCATAAGGTAAACAACCACTGGGAAAACAGAAGAGTTATTAAATTCTGGTGAGACATCATCTCCTGCCCAGTCCTCAGAACCTGAGCCATCTTTTCCCTTCATCAAAAAGGCAGATTAGCAAGGAGTTGAAGAATACAACGGCACCCAACTGAGAATGTCTCCCTGACGTCGAAATCTAAAAGGTTGACGCGGGGGCGCCTGGGTGGCTCAATCAGTTAAGCGTCTGTCTTCAGCTCAGGTCATGATCTCATGGTTCAGTTTGTGAGTTCGAGCCCCGCACTGTCAGCACGGAGCCTGCTTGGGATTCTCTCTCTTCTCTCTCTGCCCCTCCCCCACGTCTGCTCCCCCCCCCACCCCAAAATAAATAAACTTTAGAAAATAAATAAATAAAAGGTTGACACTAAACAGAAAAGAGCTTTCTTGCTGTTTGGTGCTATTTAACGCTGTGTTTTCTTTGAGTCACCCAAAAATCAGCTCTGCACGGCACATGTCTGAATTATACACCCCTTGCCCTTTGCATGTGATTCTGCAGTGCCTTCTGCTCAGGCGGGTAGAATGTATGTCCTGCCCCATTCATGGTGGGCTTGGCCGTATGACTTGCTTTAGTGAAATGGAATGTTCCAGTGCAGGCAGAGGTTTTAGACTGTGGCTCTTCGAGCTTCTGGAATCTGCCTTGAGAGGAACACGCCCCAGGTAGCTGCTGGTTCAAGGAGAATGAGGAGACGTGTGAAACAGACCTGAACCCACACCTCCATTTGGAAGCCACCCCGCTCAACTGAACGGCACCCTGCAGTAGCGAGAGCAAGAAACAAATACGCAAGCTCTAGACTCAACCGGCCCCCCACCATCCCCCTGACCCCAAACGGACCACTCCAGCTCCTCCAGCTCCCGGCCTTGCATGACCTCTCGGATCTCTTCCCGGCACTTCTCCTGGTACTCTGGATACTTGGCCAAGTTGAACAGCACCCATGACAGGCCACTGGATGTTGTGTCATGACCTGTAGGCAGGTGAGGAGCTCACGTGGAGGCTGCCTGGGGACAGCGGAGACACGATCTTCTGACAACGGGGCCCCCTCCCCGCCTCCCCCGACATCCTCACCTTCAAACATAAAGGTGTCCGCCTCAGCTCGGATGTCCTCATCTGACAGTTCCTTCCCGTCTTCATCCTGGAACAAACAGGAGAGGATCCTTAGCCCGCTTCATCCCACCCTCCGCCTCCTAGGGCTGAAGTCAAGATACTCCCCCCTCTCTCAAGCCAAGCTGCAGGGGTAAGGATGCCAGGCAGACAGAGGTACGTGGCTTGTCTAAGAAAGATGGAAAGTAGGAGGGAGAGTCAAAGGTGAGGGGAAGAAGGGAGTTTGTATCCCTTGAGCAGCTGGTTGTAGAAAGCATCCTGCTGGTTGGAGGCCCAACCATGACCTGTGATCAGGTCTCATGACCATCATGTCGTAAATGAGGCTCAGAGGGAAGAGTCAGGTGACTAAGGTCCAGCATCCGCTAAGCAGCAGGGCCAGAACTGGAACCCAGAACTGCCTGAATCCAGAATCCAAGTGCTGCTCAGAAATTCCACAGAAAGGGGAGCCTTGGTGGCTCAGTGGTTAAGCATCTGGCTTTGGCTCAGGTCATGCATGATCTCACAGTTCGTGAGTTCATGAGTCCCACATCAAGGGAGCTCAAGCCCTGCTTTGGGTGAGCTCAATCCCCTCTTCCGGTGAGCCTGGCTTCTGTCTCTCTCTCTCTCTCTCTCTCTCTCTCTCTCTCTCTCTCTCTCTCTGCCCCTTGTGGGATTCTCTCTCTCTCTCTCTGTCTGCCCCTCACTCACTTGCTCTCTCTCTCTCTCTCTCTCTCTCAAAAACAGGAAGAAAGAAAAGAAATTCCACAGAAGCAATCTCTGCAAGTGTCATATTTTTTCAAAGTCTTGGGTTTCAACTTTTAAGCATGGTGAGCAAAATCATGTCCCCGCCCCCACCACAACCCTCCAGAATTCATACGGTGAGGTCCTCACCAGCCGGGACCTCAGAACGTGACTGTATTTGGAGACAGGGCCTTTCCAGAGGTAATTAAATTATGATGACATCATTAGGGTGGGCCCTAGCCCAATATGACTGGTGTCCTTAGAAGAAGAGGACATTTATGCAAAGACACAGGCAGAGGGAAGACAACGTGAACACACCTGAGAAGGAGGCCATCTACAAGACAGAGAGAGAGGCCTCAGAAGAAACCAACCCCTGTCAGTGCCTTGATCTCAGACCTCTAGCCTCCAGAACTGTGAGAAGGTTAACTTCTGAGGTTTAGCCCACCCAGTCTACAGCACCTTGTTACGGCAGCCCCAGCAAAACGAATACAGTAAGTCTTACTTGTGTATTAGGGTGCCTGCCTGCCTCCTAGATCTGTGTTATTTGGGACGTTTGTCCTTTTATGGAGTTGGTGCAATTCACGAGGGGCCGGGGCCCAGCCTCACCTTGGCCAGGAGCAGCACATCGATGAAGTCCAAGGTCTTGCCCTGTTTGCCCTTAAGCCAGGCCTCGGCCCCCTGCTGGTGCAGCGCCCGCCTCCGCTCCTGGATGACCTCCGTGGTGAAGCGGTGCACGGTGTCACAGGCCTGCCGGAAACGCCGCCCGTCTGCCGTGAGGTAGTAGATGAGGTCGATGTGGTGGTGCACGCGGTATTGGCGCTGGACCACGAGTGCGCTCAGCTCGATGATGGCCGAGATGTAATCGCTCATCTTCCTGCCGGGAGAGGAAGGGCCCTGAGCACAAGCTGCTCCCTAGGACCAGTGAGCAACCCCCCCCCCCACCCCGTATATACATGATATTTTCTCATTTTCCTGTACTCTTCACGCTGTACCATCTGGGGCCTTGCTGACCCCGGAGAGACGTGGCCCCTCCCAGAGCTAGCCAGTTCTGAGAGATTGCCAATGACTCACCCAAGAGTGTGCCTTTCATGTGTACACCAAACAGTCCAGAGGCCATACGCTGAAACTTATCAGGCCGAGCCACTATCTCCAGGCCTTAATCACTGGACAACTAGGGACAGTCCCCATCCTCCAGAGCCCTCTGTAATTATTCAAACGAGTGAATCCTAAGCTTGTGTAACCGCCATACTGTTCCTTCCCAAGGAAACCACCAAAAAAGACTGTCATGCTTTCTCCCGACTGACACCGATGCTTCCCTGTGTGGCCCTGAGGGGTGTAGTAGGTCCCCTCCTCTTGGGAACTGTAAGGAACAATCATCTCCTGATCGGGTGGCCTCACCATATCTGAAGAAAACCAAAATCCAGGTACACATAGACCCAAAGACAGATTAGGACTTCCAAATAGATGTAGCATCACAAAGACTAAATAGCTATAAGCCACAGAGTGAGAGAACTCATAAATATGATCACAAACTTGTATCTAAAATATATAAAGAACTTTTGGGGCTCCTGGATGGCTCGGTCAGTTGAGAGTCTGAGTCTTGATTTTGGCTCATGTCATGATCCCAGGGTCATGGGATCAAGCCCCACATCAGGCTTTGGACTGAGGGTGTAGCCTGCTTAAGATTCTCTCTCCTTCTCCCCCTGCCCCTCCCCAGGTCACTATCTCTGTCAAAAAATAAAATAAAATAAAATAATAAAATAAAATAATAGAACTCTTAAAATGCACTCATAGACAAAGAATCCAATTTAAAAATGGGTAAAACATATGCATAGACATTTCTCCAAAGAAGATATACAAATGTCCAATAAGCACATGAAAAGATGCTTAACAGCATTAGCCACTACAGAAATGCAAATCAAAACCACAATGAGATACTGTTTCACGCCAACTAGGAATGGCTATAATCAAAAAGACAGATAATAACAAGTGTTGGTAGAGGTGTGGAGAAATTGGACCCCTCACATACTACTGGTAGGAATATAAAATGCTGCCTCTCTCTCTCTCTCAAATAAGCATTTAAAAAATTAACAAAAAAGAAAAAAAAATGAAATCACTGGGACAGGTGTGCAAGGGGCTGTCCTTGGTCCTGAACTATGCTTGTTGTTTTCACACGTGTCACAGTCTGTCACTTCCTTGTCTATTTATTTGTGCACGGTAACTGCTTTTCTTCCCATCAACATATAAGTTCCAAAGGAGCAATACTTTGTCTATTTTGTTGACCGTTATATTCACAGTGCCTAGTCCAGGAATAGCACCTAGTAGGCTGGAATAAATATTTCTGGACTGATTAATTAATCAATTAACTAGTTAATCACCAAAGCCACTGTCACTTTACCCAACTGAAACATAACCCTACAAAGCCCAGAGTGACAAAGTCAGCAGCTTATCATTGAGAACCTACTATGTGCTACAAACTTGCCATTTATGATGTCTCTTCTTCCTTATATCCCCGCTTAGACTATAAATTCCAAGGAACTGGGACTTAGTCTGTTGCTCACCACCATATTCTCAGTAGATAGCATAGTATCTGGCACATAGTAGCTACACAACAAATAGCTGATGAATGAATGAATGAATGAATGAACCAGGACAATGGTTATTTTATTCATCCATTCAACAAATATTTACTGAACATCTACTGTGTGCCAGGGCAGTGCAACATCATTTTATTCTTTTTTTTAATGTTTATTTATTTTTGAGAGAAGAGAGAGAGAGAGAGAGAGAGAGAGAGAGAGAGAGAGAGAGAGAGAGAGAGAATGAGTGGGGGAGGGGCAGACAGAGAGGGAGACACAGAATCCAAAGCAGGCTCCAGGCTCGGAGCTTTCAGCACGGAGCCCAACATGGGGCTTGAACCCATGAACCTGAAGATCATAACCTGAGCCAAAGTCAGACGCTTAACTGACTGAGCCGTCCAGGCGCCCCATATCATTTTATTCTTAAAGCATGTCTCAGAGGGTCAAGAATTGTCATCCCTGGAGTGCCTGAGTGGCTCAGTTGGTTAAGTGTCTGACTCTTGGTTTCTGCTCAGGTCATGATCTTACAGTTTGTGAGTTCAAGCCCTGCATCAGGCTCTGCACTGACAGCATGGAGCCTGCTTAGGATTCTCTCTCTGTCTTTCTGTCTCTCTCTCTCTCTCTCTCTCTCTCTCTCTGCCTCTCCCCTGCTTGCTCTCTCTCTTCCCCTCTCTCTCTCTCTTCCAAAATAAATAAACTTAAAAAAAAAAAAAAAAGAATTGCCATCCTTGTTTTACAAAAAAAGGAAACTGAGGCTCATAGCCTGGGGAGACACTTTCCAAAAGCCAAACTATTCCTCACGGAAGGATGAGGGAAACTAGTACTTATTAAGCACCTACTCTATACCCAACCACCAACTTACATTACCTCACTTAATACTCACAAGATGACTATGGGGGTGGAATTGGGATTCCATTTTTTCGGATAAGGACACAGGCCCAGAGAGGTGATGTCAGTTTTCAGAAACACACAGCCTGTCGGTGGCAGAGTACCGACAGCCCGGCGATGCCCAACACCTGAGAGTCTCCTTTCTTCTCCCACCACCTTGCCCTGCAGCCACTGTCTCTATCTTCCCCCAGGAAGGCCACACTCACTCCTGGCAGTTGCTGTTGTGGCTGAAGACACATTTCTGAAGACTGTCCAGGGTCATGAGGCTGATGTGCTCAAACATGTCAAGGGAGACCACTGGGCCCTCCGCCAGGCGCCGCCATTTAGCCTGCGAGAAAGAGACACATGGCGAACTGAACAGAGACCGCAGAGGCTTTAAGCCAGGCTGACAACGGCACCCCAGCTGCCTGCTCGCCTCAAGCCCATCTTGTAGGTAAAGGAAGTGAACCGTCCTGACATCCCATGGCTCACACCCGACTCGGGGCCTGGACCAGTCCCACTCCGCGGACACCCTCTTCCCAAGAGACCCCGCGGCTCACGTGCATGGTGTCAGTGCACTGGTTGAAGATCTTCATGTAGGGCTTCAGGATGTCGAAGTGAAAGGCGGGCGTCAGCAGACGACGATGCCGGCTCCACTTGTCGCCTTTGCTAAGCAGCAGCCCATCTCCTGGGCGCAGGAGACTGCCCTTAGGAACCTCTCCCATTACTCTGAAACCACAAGAAACCCCACGCCCCACCCCCTCTTCCCTGAAGCCCCAGCCCCAGCTCATCCAGTCCCACACTCACCCAGCCAAGGTTTCAGGAAACCGTAGAAAAGGTCATCCTTGGGGGCAATGGCAGCTGTGGAGAGAGAAGAGGTGATGATAATTCAAAAGAGAGTGCGGACCCTTGACCTCTGCTTCTAACCTCCTTGGGGCTCCTCTCTGAGCTCTGACCTCCACCTCACCTCTCCAGTCCATCTTCCACACCTGCTCCCGAGAGGCCCTTATAAGATGCTGATCTGAACATGAGCCTCCCCTACTCAGATACCTCCCATGGCTCCCTATCACCCTTGTAAAAAAGTTCAAGCTCAGGCTAGCACTGAAGGCCCTGTCCCATCTAGCCTCCCTGTGTCTCTCCTATCTCACCCTTCAACATACACCTCACATACTGGCCCAGGCTGAGCTCTCCATCCAGAATGGCCCTCTTCACCCTAATCACCCCCTCTTTTCTGCCAATCCAGGCCATCTGAATTACGCCTCCTGTGCTCTCAGTCTCCAGTGCAGTCTCCTCCCTGCACTCCAGTCCCAGGAGGTCTTATCAGATGCTAGATCTGACCATGTCCCTTCCCGCTCACAGCCATTAGCTACAGCACCAGCTGTTCAACCCATTTTCAAAGCCTTGAATGATCTACCCCAGTCCAGACCTCTCTCAAAACATCTCTGTCCTCCATACCCTACATGCTCAATGTTCGAACATCACAGCATTTTCTCATCTCCTTGAAAAAGCCACATTCTCTGTTCTTTCTACCACATGCCTTCTCTGCCTGAAACACTCTTCCTTCATCCTTTGAGTCTCTGCTTGGATGCCACCCCTTCTCCACCCATCCCTCTGGATTGCATCCATCCAGGTACAAGCCCCTGGAGAGGAGGGACCATGTTGATCACTGATATATGGGTGCTAAATAAATTTTCAGTGAATGAACCAGTCAAGGGATGAAAGAATGCAAAAATGGATGGTTGGATGGGTGGATGGATGGATGGATGGATGGGTGGATGGATGGGTGGGTGGATGGGTGGATGGGTGGGTGGATGGGTGGATGGGTGGGTGGATGGGTGGGTGGGTGGGTGGGTGGGTGGATGGGTGGGTGGGTGGATGGATGGGTGGGTGGATGGATGGGTGGGTGGATGGATGGGTGGGTGGATGGGTGGGTGGATGGATGGGTGGATGGGTGGGTGGATGGGTGGGTGGGTGGATGGGTGGGTGGGTGGATGGGTGGATGGGTGGGTGGATGGATGGATGGGTGGATGGATGGGTGGGTGGATGGGTGGATGGGTGGGTGGATGGGTGGATGGGTGGGTGGATGGGTGGATGGGTGGGTGGATGGGTGGGTGGGTGGGTGGGTGGATGGGTGGGTGGGTGGATGGATGGGTGGGTGGATGGATGGGTGGGTGGATGGATGGGTGGGTGGATGGGTGGGTGGGTGGATGGGTGGATGGGTGGGTGGGTGGATGGGTGGATGGGTGGGTGGATGGGTGGGTGGGTGGGTGGATGGGTGGGTGGATGGATGGGTGGGTGGATGGGCGGATGGGCGGGTGGGTGGGTGGGTGGATGGGTGGATGGGTGGGTGGGTGGATGGGTGGGTGGGTGGATGGGTGGGTGGATGGGTGGGTGGGTGGATGGGTGGATGGGTGGGTGGATGGGTGGATGGATGGATGGGTGGATGGATGGGTGGGTGGATGGGTGGGTGGGTGGGTGGGTGGATGGGTGGGTGGATGGATGGGTGGGTGGATGGGTGGGTGGATGGGTGGGTGGGTGGATGGGTGGATGGGTGGGTGGATGGGTGGGTGGGTGGATGGATGGGTGGGTGGATGAGTGAGTTAACTCCCTTTCTATGGGTTGAACAGATTTGTGACTGAATGGGCAGGGGCCCAGGAAAGAAGTACCTGAAACTCAAGTGATGTCACTTTTACCTGAGATGTGACTCAGCCACCTACACACACACTACCTAAGAACTGGCCAATCGTGCACACAGTCATCTGTCCACTCATCCTCCTATTCAGAGGGTTCTGCCACCCTCTGTACCCAACCCCTGCCGGGCAGTGCTGGGGACCAGAGGTGGCTCAGCTCCACACCCTGCCTGGAGGAGATCTGGGTGGGGCGGGAAAGAGAAGTAGAGGCATGCCATGCAAATATCAAGAAGGTAGAAAGTGTGCCAGAAGCAAAGGGAGGCACAGAGAAAGGGCTGCTGGAAGTCAAAGCAGGCTTCCTGGAAGAGGCAACACTGGAGAGAAAGGTAGAAGTCTATCTAGTCATGCCGTTCCTCTCTGAGATCTGGACTCCAGCCTAAGCCCCTTGAGGGCCTTTCTGATATACAGACCTGTTAAATGGTTGCCCAGACCAAGCACCATCCCCTAACACCCCCAATGTAAAACACAAGCTCATTTGCTTTGCACACAGGTGCTCTGAGTCCAGCTTCTGTCTCACTGCCTACTCGTCCCCACACATCATCCTCACTCCAGACACCCCAAGTCACCTGAATTCCCCTGGCACTTTCACACATCTGCACCTTTGCACTGGTAGAACCCTCCACCTGAGACCTCTCATCTGGCAAACCCCTACACACATCCTTCAAGGCCCAGCGTCATTGACTTCTCCTCCGTGAAGTCTTCCCCAACCCCCGACCCCCACCCCAGGCTAAACCCTTGTTCTCCCATCCTCGGGTCCCTACACCTCTCCAACTTTGAACACTAGATTCCAGGAGAGGCCGTGACCAGGCTGCCTTTCCCCTCAGTGTCCCCTTCAGTAAAAAGCAGATGGTAACATCTACCCTGGAGGAGGTCATATAAGAAAAGGCCCCACCTGGTGCTCAGCAGGAAGGTACATATCACTGTGGTTGAGAGCTCGGCCTCTGGGAGGCCAGATCTGGGTTCAAATCGCAGCCCCACCACTAACTCAGCATGTAAACTTGGGCGTGTCAACCATTCTGGCCCTCCATTTCCTCATCTGCCAGAGGAGAAATAGAACAATTCTGCCTGCCTCGTGGCATCCCTATAAAAGCTCAATGAGCTAACATGTTCCTGGCACACGGCAGGTGCTCATTAAATATTTGTACACATAAATGAATAATTAACCAACCACTGGCTATTTTTATAACCATGATTATAATTATTGGTCATTGGTGTCACGAACTCAGGAGATGATTATCTGTATCCCCAGTTCGCAGCAAGCCCCCACCAGGGAAAAATAAATGCACAGCCGTCGTGGAAAGCTGTTTGGTGGGTCCTTAAAAAGTTAAAGGTAGAATTCCCATATGGCCCTGCATTTCTACTCCTCAGCACCTACCCAAGAGAAATGAAACTATACATCCGCACCGAAACCGGTGCAGGCATGTTCATAGCATCATTCGTAACAGCCTAAAGGTAGGAAGGACCCAAATGCCTGTCGGTGGATGAGCAGATAAACAAATTGTGGTATATCCGTATCCCCATACAATGGACTTCTACTCAGCCTTAAAAAAAGGAGGTCCTGATCATTGCTACAATGTGTGTGAACCTCGGAAACACTGTGCTAAGTGAAAGAGGTCAGTGCAAAAGGTCACATTTTGTATCATACCTTTACTGTGATATATCCAATAGGCAGAGCCATGGAGATAGAAAATAGAGTGGTACGTCCCAGAAGGGGGTGGGGGGGAGGACGTAATCACTTAATGGGTGCAGGTTGTTTTATGGGGCCATGAAAAAAAAACTTGGAACTAGAGAGAGCCTAGGGTTGCACAACATTGTGAACACGCTACATACCTTACACTTTAAAATCGTACATTTTTAAATGGTTAATTGCATGCTACGTGAATTTCATCTCAATAAAAAATAAATGCATCAAGGCAAAAGCTGTAATGATATGCCTATATATCACGCTTCATTCTCTATGACGCATTTCCCCCTGCTTTCTCCCATTAATGCTCTCTACCCCAATTGCCCGATATAAGATGGAGAAGGTTCAGGAGGAGCTGTGCCTTTCTCAGGGCCCATGGGCTGTGTGGCTTTAGCCCCAGGCCATCAAGGTCCCCAGGTGTGGCCCTGAGGAGGCCCTGGTGTGGGGTGGGATCCACAGCTTGGGGCCAGGCCTGTCTGTCCTGACTCACAGCTCCGCCCCCCTCCCCCCACTCCTCCAGTGGGGGGAAGGCCCTGGATATCCTGCCTGTCCTGAGGGAGTGGAGAGGAGGGGAGAGGGAGAGGCCGGGGCATCTACTGTGTGCCAAGGCCACGCGGGGGGGCTCTACTCCCTACTCCATCTGGAGTCTCACAGCCATGTAAGATGGTCCTCAGGAATCTGCGGTTCTGAGGAGGAGAGGGGAGAAGGAGGAGGCAGAAAGAAAAACAGGACGTGAGAAAAGCAGGAGACGAGAAACCCCCATGAGCACCTACCCACATCACAGTGAGTCTTCACCACCACCCCCATTTTACAGATCAGAAACTGAGGCCCTGAGAGGCTACATGAATTTCTGGGTCACATGGTGAGCGTGGCTCCACCCAGGATTCGAGCCCAGCCCGCCCAAGTCCTGGCCCAGGGCTCTTTGCACAACTTGGAGCCCATCCCTTAGGGAGGTCACCCTTCCCAGGGTCCAGGCTCCCCCTTTGTGCAGCGGGTCGGGCATCCCGGAATGAAACGTGGGGAGGGTACGGCTACTTTTTCATTCCTCCCTCCTCTCTCAAATGTCTCTGATGCCCCTGGAGGTGCCCAGTTACGCACGAGGCCACACCAAAGATCCAGACTCCTAGGGGGAAGACGGAGCTGGAGGCAGACACACTCAGTCAGCCCTAGAGCGTTAGGACGGAGAATGAGAAAGCCCGGAGAAGAAAACCATGATCTGTCTGGAGGGTCAAGGAAGTCTTCCTGGAGGAGGGGTCAGTGGATCCGGGTGTTGAAGGTTGAGCAAGGACTTGCCCAGCACACCCAGGAGCCCTACACCTTGGGACTGGTGTGGACTCAGAAGGGAGAAGCAATCTTTCTACGTCTCCTTTTCTACTAGTCAGGGTCAGCCCAGGTGAAAAGAATGGGCTGCGGGCTGGGATTGCCACAGCAGGGAATACCAGAACCCAAATGGTGGAACTGCCATGGCTTAGAATTAAGCAGCAACCACTTAACAAAATCTCAGGCAAACAATTCCCTGATCGAATATGTTTGGCTCTGACTTCTAGGTGGGCATGTTTGCCTCTCAAAGTTCCTAGGACCCCTAGACATTGCCGCACCTTTTCCCATGCTGTCCCCACTATCTGTATTACCATGGCTGCTTTGGTGAACTCCTATTCATCCTTCAAATCCCTACTCCAATGGCCCTTCCCCCAGATAGCCTACAGGCCCAGAAGCCCAGGTGATTTCTGGGAGTTGGGGGTTTATCCATCACTTAAAGGCCCAGCCCACCTACCTGAGGCACCCACTACGGGCTTGATGTAGTCAGGATGCACCAGAACCAACAGCGGCAAAATGGGGCCAATCCACACCAGGATCACATGATGCATGTTGTCCAGCACCTTCTTCTCATCTTGGAGGCCTGTCTCATTTGGAAGATACTGCAAGGGTAGGAGGGAAGGACAGTGAGGACGAGCCCAGCCCCAGCGTCCCCCAGTCTTTCCCTCCTTCCACCTCTCCCCTGTCCTTAAAACAAGCCCGGAAGAGCTGTATGATTGAGGGCAGCTGGCTGCACCTTGCTGAACCTCCATTCCCTCACCTGACGAGTGGGGAAGAATCAACTCTCTGTCTGAGGGCAGCTGAGAACATGTATGAAATAACAAAATGAGAGACCGCCCCCCCCCCCACCCACCCAGCACAGGGCATGACACACAGCCGGTGTTCCAGAAATAAAAACAGTAACAGTACACCCAATAGTAATGATCGGCATTTGTTGAGTACTTGCTACGTTAGTAATAAAATACCACTAGCATTGTTATCTTTAACACATGCGTGTGCTCACAGCGTTAGGCGCTGCGGTGGGCATGGTTCATACAGTTAATACCTTCAACCTACCCAAGAATTCTGTGAAATACTTGCTACTATTTCCCCATTTCACTTTGCTTGGAAAGGTCAAATGACTTGTCTGAAGTTACAGGTGAGTAAGTGATTGCCCTGGTTTGGGCTTCCCCAGAAGCCTCACCCAGAACTCATGGCCCCGGGGGGGGGGGGGGGGGGGGCAGGCTGGGCCTACAGGGTCAATGTTGTCCACACTGACCCGGCTAACTTTGGGCAACAGGGCCTGGCCACTGCCTCTAGGACCACCATTAAAGCCAGATGGCTCTTGGAATAAGAGCATTGGACGAAGGGCATGAAAAATGAGTAGGGGTTCATCGAACTGAGAAGGATATTTGGTAGAGGGCACAGTTCCAGCAAAGACCATGGAGGTGCGAAATCAGAGCCTGGCTATAGGAACAGGAAGTCATCCTACAGGACTAGACGTGAGTAGGGCGGGAGTCAGAGCCTAATGGGACTCGAACACTAGCTGAGGAGGTGAGACTTTCTCCGGACAGCAATGGGGAGTCATGGAGGGTGTGTGAGCAGAGGAGGGACATGGTTGGTTTCAAGAATCCTCCTGGGACCAGGACGGGGCGACGGACTGGAGGCAGGAGCCCAAGGAGGAGGCTGGACCATGGTCCAGCAGAAGACAATGAGGCCTGAGCAGGGGTGGGAGGTGAAAGGGAGGGAGGAGATTCGGGCACAAACAGACAAAACTTGGTGAGTGCGGTCCCAGGGGAGTCATTCCTAAAGCCAGATAAAATATTCTTGGAGATACTGAGTAGAAATGTACCTCCTCCTGCTTCCTTCTTCTGAGACACTCACTCCAAGTAGCATCTAAAATATTTCTAGGGGGGCGCCTGGGTGGCGCAGTCGGTTAAGCGTCCGATTTCAGCCAGGTCACGATCTCGCGGTCCGTGAGTTCGAGCCCCGCGTCAGGCTCTGGGCTGATGGCTCGGAGCCTGGAGCCTGTTTCCGATTCTGTGTCTCCCTCTCTCTCTGCCCCTCCCCCGTTCATGCTCTGTCTCTGTCTGTCCCAAAAATAAATAAAAAACATTAAAAAAAATTTAAAAAAAAAATAAATAAAATATTTCTAGGGGCGCCTGGGTACCTCAGTCTGACTCTTGATTTCAGCTCAGGTCATGATCTCACGCTTCATGAGTTCGAGCCCTGCATCGGGCTCCACGCTGACAATGAGGAGCCTGCTTGGGATTCTTTCTCTCTAATTCTCTCTCTCTGCCCCTCCCCCGCCCCCACTCACATTCTCTCTCTTTCAAAATAAATAAACGTAAATAAAATAAAATAACATAAAATAAAACAAAATAATAAAATAAAATCAATAAAATATTTCTAGAATCACTCGATACTTCCGGTCTCTGCAAGACTGGGGAGTTGAGCACACCCACCACCGCGTGGCAGGTTCAGAGTCAAGCATGCTGCCGACGTGACTTCAGGAATTGTCAAAATAACCTCATGAGGTTATCAGGAACAATCATAAGCCCCACACTGCAGATGGGAAAACCAAGGCACAGGGAGGTGACGTAGTTTGCTCAAGGTCGTGTGGCAGGAGAGGGTAGAGACCAGCATCAAGCCCACACTGACGACCACTGCCCTTGAACTGCCTCTCCAAAGTCCACCTCTGCCCTCGGCATGAGGCCTAAGCCAGGAAGGTCTCCACAACTGTCCCTCAGTTTCATGTAGGTCTAGAAGGGGGACCAGGTGAGTGCAGTAGGCAGTTAGGAACTGGAGTCTAAGACCCCAAAAGCCTCAGTGCCCTCAGTAGTCTGGCTTTCTTCTGACCTCTGAAGCCCTTTTAGAAAAGTGCAGGTTGGGGCGCCTGGGTGGCGCAGTCGGTTAAGCGTCCGACTTCAGCCAGGTCACGATCTCGCGGTCCGTGAGTTCGAGCCCCGCGTCAGGCTCTGGGCTGATGGCTCGGAGCCTGGAGCCTGTTTCCGATTCTGTGTCTCCCTCTCTCTCTGCCCCTCCCCCATTCATGCTCTGTCTCTCTCTGTCCCCCCCAAAAAAAATAAATAAATAAATAAAAATAAAAAAAATAAAAAAAAAATAAAAAAGAAAAGTGCAGGTTTTCTCAGCCAGACACAAGAGGTGGCAAAGGCACAGAGCTAAGAACAGGGATTCTGGAGCCAAACGGCCTAGGCTTGAACCCCAACTCTGCCGCCTACAAGCTGTGTGACCTAGGGCCAGCTACTTAACCTCTCTGTGCCATAGTATTCTTAGGAGCAAAATGGGGACAGTGGTGGGGCCTGCCGCCTAGGATTGTCAAGAGGACTGAGGGAGAGGGAACGCGAGCTGGTGCAGCCACGCTGGAAAACAGTCTGGAGGCTCTGCAAAAAAACAAATAGAACTACCCTACGACCCAGCAACTGCATGACTAGGTATTTATCCAAGGGATACAGGTGTGCTGTTTCGAAGGGACACGCGCACCCCCATGTTTATAGCAGCACCATCAATAATCGCCAAAGTATGGGAAGAACCCAAATGTCCATCGATGGATGAACGGTTAAAGAAGATGTGGTATATCTATACAATGGAGTATTACTCGGCAATCAAAAAGAATGAAATCTTGCCATTTGCAACTACGTGGTTGGAACTGGAGGGTATTATGCTGAGTGAAATTAGTCAGAGAAAAAAATCATATGACTTCACTCATATGAGGACTTTAAGAGACAAAACAGATGAACATAAGGGAAGGGAAACAAAAATAATATAAAAACAGGGAGGGGGACAACACAGAAGAGACCCATAAATATGGAGAACAAACTGAGGGTGACGGGAGGGGTTGTGGGAGGGGGGAGGGGCTAAATGGGGAAGGAGCACTAAGGAATCTACTCCTGAAATCATTGTTGCACTATACGCTAACCAATTTGGATGTAAATTTAAAAAAAAATAAAATTAAATTAAATAAATAAATAAAATAAGAAAAAAAACCCAAAACATCAAACCATAAAAAAAAAAAAAAAAAGAGGACTGAGTGAGTTAATATTTTTAAAGCACCTGATGTAATTCTAAGCACATGTATGTGAAATAAGAAATGAAAGGCAGGGCTCCTGGATGGCTCTGTCAGTTAAGCGACTGACTTTGGCTCAGATCATGATCTCGCGATTCATGAATTTGAGCCCCGCGTCCGGCTCTGTGCTGACAGCTCAGAGCCTACAGCCTGCTTCTGATTCTGTGTCTCCCTCTCTCTGCCCCTCCCCTGCTTGTGCTCTGTCTCTCTCTGCCTCTCCAAAATGAATACACGTTTAAAAAAAAATTTTAAATTTAAAAAAAAAATGAAAGGCAAGGTAAGAAAATGAAAGAAAGGGTGCAACCACATGGGGGGTGGGGGGTGGAGCAAAATCCACAGGGGTCCCCCCACCCCACCCGGGGATCACAGAACCCAACGACTTTCACGGGCACTGGTACCTGTTGCTACAGCAATAGGCCTGAAATTACAGAGAAAACTTTCGACTCAGCTCTGCCTCGCCTCAGCTGTGTGACCTCGGGTAAATGGCTTGCCCTCTCTGAGCCTCCATCACACTTAGATCCTGGAAAACGGGTCTGTTCGTGGCCCTGACCAGATTCTTGGGGGATGAAAGAAACCATCAGGTCCGTTATCCTTACTGAATACCTGGGACCCGCCCAGCCCACCTGCCCAGCCCCACACACCATGCCCAGGTGGCCCAGCAGCCAGTTGCGCCGGGGTGGCTGGGGGAAGCAGCTCAGCCGGCGGCAGGTGATGTAGCAACGCCAGGAGAACCTCAGGAGCTGTATCAGCAGGCGACAGAGGAAGAAGAGCAGGGACAGGACGAGTGCAGACACCGCATACAAGCGGAAGGCGGTCTTCTCCAGTCCCAGGAGGTACAGCAGGTGCTCCGTGACGGGCAGCATCCTGCGGAAACACACGGGATGGGGGTCAGTGCAGGTAGGAACCACTCTGGCCATGTGTGTGCCATGCACAAGATCACCTGTGGGGTCAAGCATAGGGTACCTGGCACACAGGAGGTGCTCAATGCACATGAGTCCCAGACACCAAGGATACCCCCCTAACTTTCCCCAGCAGTGACCTTCAGCGAGCTGACCAGACGGACACCTGTCCATATGCCCTCAGTCTTCACTTCGCAGGGCATCCTTCCTGACTTCTCTGCCCATGCCTGGCTGGCCAGAGGGTTGGAAAATTAAAACACGTACACCTCCACGCCGAAAGCAGCTCTTAACCAATGACGGATGAATATTGCCAGATAAATACCTCCTCCCCTTGGGGCAATGACCCTGAGATGGGAGTTTCACATGCACTCCCAGGCTTCCACAGCAGGATTAAACTCCGACTGCCCACAGAAGAAACTTTCTCTATTAGCTGCCTTCCTTCCCTGTCTTCCCTCTTTTTCTCTATTTAATTGAGGTGAGATTCACCCAACATGAAACGAACCATTTTAAAGTACAGTTGACCCTTGAACAATGCAGGGGTTAGGGGGGGGTCCCAAGCCCTGTGCAGCCAGAATTCCATGTGTAACGTTTGACCCCCCACAAAACTGCACTGCTCATAGCCTACTGTTGACTGGAAGCCTTACTGATAAACATTAACGGCCAATTAACACATATTTTGAATGTTACATGTATTATATACTGTATTCTTACAAGAAAGTAAGCTGCAGAGAAGAAAATGTTGTTGAGAAAGTCATAAGAAAGAGAAAATAGGGGCTCAGTCGATTGGGTGTCTGACTTCGGCTCAGGTCATGATCTCACAGTTGGTGAGTTCGAGCCCTGCATCGGGCTCTGTGCTGACAGTATAGAGCCTGGAGCCTGCTTCGAATTCTGTGTCTCCCTCTCTCTCTGCCCCTCCCCTGTTCATGCTCTGTCTCTCTCTGTCTCAAAAATAAATAAACATTAAAAAAAATTTTTTTAAATAAAATAATAATAACAATATTAATGACACAGTGACCAGGTATAGAGCATTGCAATGTGCCATGCTCCACACTCAGGGATGTGCATGCCTCATTTTATGGTGCCTTAAAGTGGGCCTTGGAGTTGGGTCCTACCATTCTCTCCATTGTTTGCACAACTCAATCTCTGTTCCTCTAACTCAAGAGAGATGGGAGCTGACAGAGGCCCCCTGAACCCCTACCAAAGGCCAAACTCAATCACATTGGGGGCCCACAGATCTCAGACAGTATCGAGGAGATTGCTGAAAATGGTTGGATCTTGCCCTCACCTCTCCTTTCCCCTTAGTCCAGACACCCAAGGGTTCTCTCTGTGCCCCACCTCCTTGGGCAACACAGCTAAAGGAACCCTACCCTACAGGTCCTCACCTGAGTCCCCAGTCCCCACCCCACCCCCCCCACCGGCCCATGGTTCCCTCCATTAGGGGCTCAGAGTCACTGGCTTTTCCACCAGCCAATGACCAACTGTATCATCCACGCAGAAGATGTGAAGTTTCTATTGGTTACCACATCCTGGGAAAACAGCTGGGTGCATCATCACCAAATTTGGAGAGTTCCATTGGGACGGTCTGACTTACACTACCAGCCATGCAATTGACATGACCACTCATTAGGGTGTCTGGTACCAAGGAGAGACAGAAAGGGAATAACAAGTGTTGGCAAGGATGCGGAGAAACCTTGAACCCCGATGCCTTGCTCGCGGGGATGTAAAATGGTGTGGCTTTGCTGTGGAAAACAGTGTGGTGGTTCCTCAAAATATTAAACATAGAACCACCATATGATCCAGCAACCCCACCTCTGGATAGATCCCCAAAAGAAGTGAAAGCAGGGACTCAAACAGATATTTGCACCCCCATGTTCACAGCAGCATTAGTCACAAGGGCCAAAAGGTAGAGGCAACCCAAGTGCTCAAGAAAAGAAGAACAGACACACATACTGTGGCCTATCCATACACTGGAATATTATTCGGCCATAAAAAGGGAAATCTGACGCAGGCTACAACATGGATGGACCTCAAGGACATTACGTTAAGTGAAATAAGAGACACAAAAAACAAATGCTCTGTGATCCCACGTATAGGAGGTCCCCAGAGGAGGCAGGTTCAGAGACAGGAAGCAGTATGGCGGGCACCAGGACCGGCGGGAGGGGGGATAGGGAGTCAGAGTTTTATTTTTTTATTTTTTTTTATTTTTTTTTTTAATTTTTTTTTAACGTTTATTTATTTTTGAGACAGAGAGAGACAGAGCATGAGCGGGGGAGGGTCAGAGAGAGAGGGAGACACAGAATCAGAAGCAGGCTCCAGACTCTGAGCTGTCAGCACAGAGCCCGATGCGGGGCTCGAACTCACGGACTGTGAGATCATGACCTGAGCTGAAGTCGGACGCTTAACCGACCGAGCCACCCAGGCGCCCCGGGAGTCAGAGTTTTAATTGAAGAAGACAGAAAAGCTCTGGACATGGATGGTGGTGATGGCTGCACAACAGTGTGAATGTACTTAAGGCCACTGAACTGTTCACTGAAAATGGTTAAGACTGGGGGGCGGGGGACCCCTGTGTGACACAGTCGGTTGAGCATCCCACCCTTGATCTCGGCTCAGGTCATGATCCCACAGTTTGTGAGATCAAGCCCCGTGTTGAGCTCTGCGCTGACGGTGCAGAGCCTGCTTGGGATTCTCTCTCCCTCTCTCTCTGTCTCTACAACCCCCCCCCAAATAAATAAATAAACATAAAAAAAAAAAAGACTGCGTGTCTTGAAGGAGGTAAAGCAGAGATAGAGGTGGCTGAATACTGGTCCCCCAAAGAGATCAGGTCTCTGGAACGTGGGAATGTGATCTTAACTGCCAGAGTCTTTGCAGACGGGACTAGAGATGAGAAGATTATCCGGGATTGGATTGTCTAGGTTGGTCCCAACTGGAATCGCAAATCTCCTCATAAGAGAGAGGCCGAGGGAGACTCAACACACAGAAGAAGAGAAGAAGGCCGTGGAAAGATGAAGGCAGACACTGGAGGGATGCGGCCACCAGCCCAGGCACCCTGGAACCACTAGAAGCTGGGAGAGGCAGGGAGCAGATTCTGCCCTAGAACCTCCAGAGGGAGCACGGCCCTGCCCTCACCTGGGTTTCAGACTCCCGGCCTCCAGAACTCTGAGAGAATGAAAGTGTGCTGTTTCAAGCCACCCAGTTCGTGGTAATTCGTCACAGCAGCCACAGGAAACAAATACACGGAGTAAGAGGGTACAGACCAATCCCTCCAGATGAGGTGGCCTGTGTGTGTCTCTTGGGGGAAGGCTCTCTGGGCAGACAGCTGAGTGAAGAACTGGGCTTTCTCATTAAATGCACATCTGCACACACACGCACGTAGCTGGGGTCTTTTTAATACATATATATTTTTTTTTTTTGAGAGAGAGAGAGAGAGAGAGAAAGCGAGAGTGGGGAAGGGGCAGAGATAGAGAATCCCAAGCAGGCTCCGTGCTGTCAGCGCAGAGCCTGATGTGGGGCTCAAACCCACAAGCCGTGAGATCAGAACCACCCAGGTGCCCCTAAGGTTTTATTTTTTTTTAATGTTTATTTATTTTTGAGAGAGACAGAGACAGAGGGTGAGCAGGGGAGGGGCAGAGAGAGAGGGAGACACAGAATCGATAACAGGCTCCAGGCTCTGAGCTGTCAGCACAAGAGCCCGACGCGGGGCTTGAACTCACGGACTGTGAGATCATGACCTGAGCCGAATTAGGACGCTTAACCGACTGAGTCACCCAGGCACCCACATGTAGCTGGGTTCTAATCCTGACTCCACGGACTGGCTGTGTGGCCTAGGCCTCAGTTTCCCTATCTGAAACTGGGGGTGACTGTAAAAGATGATCTTTGGGTCCACCCCAGTGTGACCTTTTCCTGCGTGTGGCCCAGGGTGGGGTCACCGCTTTGGCAGGCCCAAGACCTCTGGGTCACCTCTAACCCCTGGGCAACCTGGCTGTAGTCTGGCTGCCACTCCAGACACCACAGTCACCTTTCTGAAGGTCCGTCACTCTCCTGCTCTAACACCATCCATGGCTCCCCACTGCCCTCAGTCTGGCATCCAAAGCCCTTGAGGAGCTGACCACCTCCACCCATCCTCCACTTCAGCCATAAAGATCCCCCTTGTCAGGATGTTTCGGACCCTTTCACCCAAGCTATAAACGTTGGATTCCTTAGAGCTGGTCCTGAGTCATCGCTTCCTCTCTCTCCATGTATACGCCCTGGGGAGCTCACCCCCTCCCATAGCTTTTGTGACCCTGTCTCTGAGATGCCTCCCATGTCTTGTTGACACCACCTCCTGGATGGCCTCTCAGACCACCTCACCTCCTTCCTCCCTCTCTGCCCACACCCAGTTCGTTGCCAGGTCCTGCCAGTAGTGTATCGTAAATATCTTTCACTCTCATTCACGTTTCCCCGTCCCCATCATCTCAACCCACGTCAGGCCACTACTGCAGTGGCCTCCTCCCCTTGTTCTCCCGGGTTCCCTCCCGCCCCTCCCCCAGCAGTCCATTCTCCACCCAGCAGCCAAAGGGATCTCCCTAAAATTAAATCAGATCACAGCCCTCCCCTGTTCAAAGTCCTCCCCATTATGCTGAACACAATTCAGATTCCTTCCCACGGACTGAGACGCCCTGTGCGCCCGGCCCCTGTGGACCCCTCCAGCCTCTCCCACGGCTCTCCCCGCTGCTGACTCAACTCCAGCCACTCTGGCCACAGGCCAAATTCATTCCCACTTCAGAGCCTTTGCACATGCTGTTCCCTCCAACCTGGCATGCCTTTCCCCCAGCTCTGCCCACAAGGGCCCCTCCTCATCCTCCCGGACCACCTCTGCTTTTCACCACAATCAGCCACCTCCTTTATTGAGCACCTTCTGTGTGCAGTGGCTTTCTCAGCCATTTCTTTCATCTTCCCAGGAGCCCTTCGAGGCAGCTGGGGTTCTTCTGAGTAGAGTCACAGCAAGAACCCCCACCCCGCCCAGAACAATCCCAGCTGATATCCTGACAAAGGAAATGTCTTCCTGAAATACTGAAATGGGGAGGAACGGAAACAAGAGAAAGCACCAGCCCTCAAAGAGGAGACCCTGCCCCAGGAAGGCAGGTGCACAGGAGGGAGGGAGCTCTGAACCGCCATGCCCACCCCCCTATGCGGGACGTGGGCTGCGGCTTTTCCCAGGACAGGCTGCTCCAAGCAGAAAGAGCACACGCTGGATCCCCAGCTGGCTGTCACCCTGGGAGCCTCAGTCTTCTCATCTATGAAATGGAAACAATATCAAGAAGTCCATCTGATGCTTCTGGGAGGAGCTCAATAAATAGTGCCTTGGGGAAGTTAAATCCTCTCTTTCTGCAGCTGGGTTCCACTCGCCCACCCCCAGCAAGAGCACTCCTGCCAGCACCCCCCCCCAAAAGAAAGTGCTGCAAAAACCTTTGAGGCAGTGCAGCCGCTTTGAGAAATAGCTTCGCAGTTCCTCAAAAAGCTAAACATAGAATTTTCATGTGACCTGGAAATTCCACTCCTAGGTATATAGTCAAAAGAATGCAGGGGCGCCTGTGTGGTTCAGTCGGTTGAGCGTCCGACTCTTGATTTCGGCTCAGGTCACGATGCCAGGCATGGGATCGAGCCCTGCATCAGACTCCATGCTGGCTGTGGAGCCTGCTTAAGATTCTCATTCTTTCTCCCTCTGGCCCTCCACCACTCTCTCTCTCTCTCTCTCTCTCTCTCTCTCTCTCTCTCTCTCTCTCTCTCTCAAATAAAATAAAATTAAAATTAAAACTAAAGAATGTAAAACATCCTCAGATACTTGTATATGAATATGAATAGCAGCACTATTCAGAATAGCCCAAAGGTGGAAACAATCCAAATGTCCATCAATGAATGAATGGATAAGTATCATGTGATATATTCGTGTGATGGAATATTACTTGGTCATGAAAAGGGGCGCCTGGGTGGCTCAGTTGGTTGAGTGTCCGACATCAGCCCAGGTCATGATCTCACGGTCCGTGAGTTCGAGCCCCGCATTGGGCTCTGTGCTGACAGCTCAGAGCCTGGAGCCTGCTTCGGATTCTGGGTCTCCCTCTCTCTCTACCCCTCCCCTGCTCATGCACACGCTCTCATTCTCTCTCTCTCTCTCTCTCTCTCTCTCTCTCTCTCTCTCTCTCTCCCCCTCTCCCTCTCTCTCTCAAATATAAATAAACATTAAAAAATAAAGAATAAAATAAAATAAAGTTTTAATTGTGGGGTGCCTGGGTGGCTCAGTCAGTGTCGACGACTTTGGCTTAGGTCATGATCTCATGGTTTGTCTGTTGACAGCTCAGAGCCTGGAGCCTAATTCAGATTCTGTGTCTCCTTCTCTCTGCCCCTCCCCTGCTCGTGTTCTCTCTCTCTCTCTCTCTCCCTCTCTCTCTCTCTCTCTCTCTCAAAAAAAAATAATAAACATTTAAAACATTTTTTTTAATAAATAAAAAAGTTAATTGTTTGAGGGTTGCCTGGTCAGCTCAGTGGGTAGAGCATGCGACTCTTGATCTCAGGGTTGTGAGTTTGAGCCCCACGTTGGGTGTAGAGATTACCTAAAAAGATAAAAAAAACTTTTAAAAAAAGTTAATTATTTGAAATTAAGGAAAAATGAATTAAGATGCTTTAATTGGGGAGAAGGTGTTCTGGGGGTTCAGACAGTCGTTTCCTTTCGTGACTTGAGTGCTGGTGACACGTGTGGGTTCAATTCGCAAACACTCCTGAACTGCCCAGTTGCAGAATGTGCACTTCCCTATACCCCCCGTATTACACTTCAACTTAAAAAAATTAAAAATAAAATGAAAATTTGTTTCCCGATTGCATCGTCTTTTAAAATGTGCATCTTTGGGGCGCCTGGGTGGCTCAGTTGGCTAAACACCCAACTTTGCTCAGGTCATGATCTCACGGTTCGTGGGTTCGAGCCCCGCGTCGGGCTCTGTGCTGACAGCTCAGAGCCTGGAGCCTGCTTCCGATTCTATGTCTCCCTCTCTCTCTGCCCCTCCCCCACTCACTCTCTCTTTCTCTCTGTCTCTCAAAAGTAAGTACTAAAAAAAATTTTCAAATGTGCATCTTTGACTCAAACCAGCCTGGGTCCCAGTCGCGGCCCTGTGACTCCCCCAAGTCAGCAGCCTTGAGTAGTCTAGTCCCCACCCCCAGCTTCCATGCGCCAATCTGTGAAATGGGTTAACAATAGCAGGAGCCACCCCTTAAAGGTTGCTTGGGACACTTCAGTGAGATGAGATCTGGTAGGCGGTATGCAAGATTTTAGCCATTATTCCTGCTTCTATTATTTACTAGTTTATGGGAGCGAGATAAACGCAAGGCTGACACTCTCAGGATGCTGTGAGAGGCTGGCAAACTTCAGAGCATCAGACACCAGGCAAGGGCACCCAGCAGCCCCACCCCAGCAGAGGTGGCCCCGCCTGTCCTGCTGGGGCCGGCATTATCTGAAAACGGAGGAGCCAGCGACTGGTTCCGTGGCCCACGCCCAAGGAGCGCTGGTTTGTCAGGTTAGCCCGGCCGCCAGTCAGGGACTTGTCATACAAGGTGTGTGGGCTCCTGAGAAGGAATGCAGGACACGACCATGCCCCCCACACACACACACCCCGGACACGCACACCACCAGAAATCACACATGTTGCCTCTCCTTGAACTGCAGGTCCTGGGGCCCACCTGTCATCCAAAGCACCCAACACTGGCTCCACTGCCCCACATCCTAGCCCTGCCCTTCACTCACTCTGGAAGCCAGTAGTCAAAACAGCCTGCCTCCTCTCCCTGCTCATGCCAACCAAACACCCTCTCTATGCCAAAGAGCTGCCTGACCCCAGAGACTCCTATTCTCCCAAAGTGCCAGACCCTAGAAGTCTGAGCTGAGAGGGGGCTTACCCCAGATTTCTGGGGTTCGGAGAAGGGGCTGCAGGAGCAGTTCTGAGGGCAGAGCCAAGCTGGCAAATCAAGGTGGGAAGGAGGGCCTCACCGCAGCTGTGGGCACACTGTAGGCTGTCGCCCACAGCTTCCTCGGCCCAAAGGAGATCCTGACAGAAAAAGAAGTTTACAAACCACCAGTAATCTAGACCATCCCAGAACTGCAATTGCCTCTGCCCACCATCTCAGCACTTGGACACGAGCCTCGGAAAGGATTCCACAAAGCTCCACCTCAGAGCTGTGTGACCTCAGGTGAATGTCTGCACCTCTCTGAGCCTCAATTTCCTCACGTGTAAGACAGGAACTATATTACCCACTTCACAGGGCTTTGATAACAATGCCACATTTTTAATGTGCTCAGCTCAGGGCTTGGCACACGGCAAGCCCCCGATCAAAGGTGCCTCTCCTTGCTGTTGGGGCTGGCACCATATCCCTTAGTGTTTGCCCAGTCATCTGGGATTTGGAGAATGGGGTCCAAGGCTTGCCAGGGAGGCGGGAGGGGGCTGCCTTCTCCGTCTGCAGAGTCATCCAAGCCCCTCTGTGGATACCAACCCAGGTCACCACTGGACACCAGTCCAGGGCTAATGTTACCGCTCAGAAACCCAAGCTGGGCTATGCAGAGAGGCCGGGGCCATTGGAAAGTGCACAGGATGTTGGGGTCACACAGGGCCGGTTTGCTCAAATCCCAGCTCCCCCACTGTCTCCCCGTCTCCCTCCCACCTCCAGCCTGAGACTCCCCAGTTGGCAGGTCTCAGCCGCCTCACGTGGTCCAAGCGGGGAGGGCCAGCCCCTTGGACACCAGGGAGCATACATCCCTCCGGCATCCAACAAAGGTCAACTGGTACCAACCGCGGGACCTCACACAACCCTCACAGCCAACTCTGGGGGCCCAGGAGGGCATCTCCTCTTTTCAGGCTCTGTGCCTGCCATGGGTGGGGAGAGGGACGGTGAAGGCAGCCGGATCACTAGCGTAAAGTCCCTGAGGGAGACGCTGTGGAGTGACTCCGGTCCGCCCTGCGGCACAGGGCAGGGCCTGGATCCGCCCGAGAGGTCCTGATGGGGAGGGGGCTCTTCCTGAGGTCCCTTCCCATCACGGAAACCCGGGGAGAAGGATGTACCCAGGACTCCGAGGGGCGCGCTGAAAACAACTGCGCCCAAAAGCGGCGGCCGTCGGGGACACGCCCACGTCCCCCCAGGCGGAGCCTCTGGGACCCGCCGCCGCCGCCGCCGCCGCCGCCGCCGCCGCCGCCGCCGCCTGGGTCGTGGGGATTCCCGGGGCGGGCTGCGCCCAGCCCCTCGCGTCCCCGCTGCCAGCCGGGCGCCTCGGGTTACAGCGCAGCGCCCCGGCCGCGCTCGGGTTACCGCCCCCCGCGCGCACTCACCTCGCGGGTCTCGGCCTCGGCCTCGGCCTCTCGATCCGGGATCCAGATCCGCCCGCACCGCAACCTCGGTTCTGACCGCGCCGTCCGGCGGCCGGGCCCTTTAACCCCGCCCGGCCGCGCCGCGAGGCCCGCCCCCGGCCCGCCCCGCCCCCGGTCTCGCCAGCCTCTGGGCGGGGACCGAGGCTAGGCCCCCAGAGACGGAGAGAACCAGAGACAGAGTCGTGGATGCGTGGAGAGCGACGGAAAGGGAAAGACGCAGAGCCGGGGATGGAGAGACCGACAGGTGGAGAGATGGAGAAAAAGCCGCAGACAGAGACAGCGGAAGAGAGACATTGGAGACACAAAGACTTGAACACCCAGCATCCCCAAACCACCACACTCCCTGCCCCTCTGCCCATGCCTGGCACCACTTAGTGCCCAGATCCCCCCCCTTAGGCCCGCTCCTTAACACCCTCCTCTTGCACCAGCACCCTCAAAGCCCACACGTCAGGACCTGCTCCCACGCTTGGACAGGGGTCCCTAAGCCAGCAACCCTGACGCCCCACGCGGCCCCAGGAATCCTCAGGCTCCATCGGCCCTGGGGAGCCAGCCGTTCTGCTCCCTCTGGAGCTGCAGCCTCTTCCTCCAGGAAGACCTCCAGTCTCAGCAAGCGGCACCAGACTCTGGTCCTACTCCTCTCACCCCCACCCACCCACCGTCAGCCAACTCGACCATCCCACTAAGATGTTGTCCTTGGCCAGTTTATCTGCTCCAGATAGATCCAGACAGGGTCAGTCCCGCCCCGGATTTGGAAGAGATACCTGTGTCTGGGTCAGTGGGTGGGTGGGTGACTGATCTGGGCAAGTGGGCAGACAGATGGGAGGAATCACAGCTGGCCATTGGCTCTCCACTGCCTCCACAGGGCCAAATGGCATTGTGCATACTGGACACCCGGGTAATATCTGTCAAAGAAAAAATTTAAAAAGCCACAGGAGATTAGAGAGATCAAAGCCTCTGACCATAATTGCAGGCTCATCTGGGGAAACTAAGGCAGATGCTGGCAGCTGGAGGAGAGGCACGACTGGCTGGGTTCAGGCAGGAGCCAGACCAGACACTGAGAAGCCTGAAGCTGTAAGGAGACATCACCCTCCTCTCAGCGAGTTCCAAAGCTAAAACCACAGCGAACCATTAGGAAACTGAAGAAAGGGCAAGGAAGTTCGGACTGTTTTCCCCAGGATGACCATTCCAAAGCCTTTCGATCTGTCAGAAATAAATTCTTGATCCTGTTACAGACAACGGGTGATCCCCTCCTGGCTTTGGGGGCCAACCAGGTGGGAAGTCTGATCATGGGGCTGGTTAGCCTGGGGGATGGGAGCCAGGGTGTGGAGCAGGCCCGGAGCTGTGCTGGACTCTCAGAGGACAGGGCCAGGGGTTACAGCCACAGTCAAAGCCACATAACACTATGGGCTCTGGAGGCAGAGGGTTCGGGTGGCTTTATCGGTTACTGTGTACCCACCTCAGAAGATTGCTGTAATGTTTCAGGGTAACAGTTGTCACCCAAGGCAATCCTGTCCCTCAAGAGACAATCTGACAATGTCTGAAGACACTTTGGCCATCACAGCTGGACGCTGGGGTACCGCTGGCCTCTAGTGGGTAGAGGCCAGGAATGCTGATAAACACCTTACAATGCACTCACAGGATGGCCCCTCGCCAAAGAGAATGATCTTGGGGCACCTGGGTGGCTCAGTCAGGTGAGCATCTGACTCTCGATCTCAGCTCAGGTATTGGCCTCAGGATCGTGAGTTCAAGCCCCGCGTCAGACTCCGCACTGGGTATGAAGCCTATTTAAAAACAGAGAGAGAGACAGACAGACAGAATGATCCAGCCCTAATGTCAATAGTGGTGAGGTTGAGAAACCCCGCTTCAGGGTGTAGGGAGCACTTCTGAATTTTAGCACACAGTAAGTGCTAGGTAAGTGCTGACTGCCGTTATTAGCCACCATGGAGTTTCCAGCCTTCTTCCTCACCAGCAAATCCTGACCACCAATTCCATGTTCAGCATGCCCTAGTTCAGAGAAAGCTGTGGCTTCCCCACCCGATCCACAAGCAACCTTCAATCAGGCAAGTCCTGCTTTAGCTGGCTTTGACTCCCCCCTGAGACCAGGGTCTCCTTGAGGGTGAGTCCCCAGGATCAGCTGGTGCCGGGCTAGATGGCGCTTGGAATACATCCGTGCAGCGGGTCAGACCTGCTGTTTTTTGTTCTTTGTTTTTTAATGTTTATTCATTTTTGAGAGACGCATAGAGACAGAGCGTGAATGGGGGAAGGGCAGAGAGAGAGGGAGACACAGAATCCAAAGCAGGCTCCAGGCTCTGAGCTGTCAGCACAGAGCCCGACGCGGGGCTCGAACTCACCAACTGTGAAGATCATGACCTGAGCCGAAGTCAGACACCCAATCGACTGAGCCACCCAGGCGCCCCCGGACCTGCTGTTGAAAGATGCAAGTGTGGTTCTAGGGGCTGGGAATATGGCAGAGAATAAAAACAGCCCAAATCCTTGTCGTTGTGGATCTGAAGCGGAAGTGGAGAAAACAGAAAATAAAGAAAACGTATCCAGCAGGAAATTTTTACCAGGGAAGGCATGTAACAGGTTTTTGCAACGGGGCCGAGGGGGATGCTGCTATTTGACCTGGGTGTCAGGTGGCCGGCTGAAACCTGAAAAACAAGAATAAATGTTGAGTCACGTTGTACCCCTCAAATTTGTCTTTGTCAGTTCTACCTTCATAAAGCTGGGGAAGAAAAGAATGAACGAGTGAGTGAATAAATACATGAATTTTCACAAGTCTGAACCACACGGAAGATACTCTGGCTCATTCCCAAAGTCTGATACGAGTGTCCAAAGCATGATACAAAGTACCTTAGTAATTTTAGATAGCACATGGAGAAGTTGGGTCTATTCATTTTCTCTTTGATATATTTATGTTAAATGAGAGATTTGTTTTGACTCGTAGAAGAAGAAAAAAATAGACTCACCCTGGACATCAAATCTACAGCCTTGTGGATATAATGATCATTGTATACATTTTGCTTTAAAATAAATAAGGCTTAGGGGCCCCTGGCCAGCTCAGTCAGAAGAGCATGCGGCTCTTGATCTTGAGGCCGTGAGTTCGAGCCCCACATGGGGTGTAGAGATTATGTAAATAAATAAAAAACTTAAAGAAAAAAGAAAAAAGGCTCGAAAGCAAGACCACTGAAAGAAAATTATTAAGTAATAAAAAAAAAAGTAATAGGTAGATGGAAAGTGGTGGCAGATGATTGAGTGACAAATTTCAACATCAGAAGCCATCTGTCTGGTGGATTAAGACAAAAATGGAAGATTCCTAAATGCAACTTTGGGAAATACTAGCACACCAATCTCTCCTAAATCCCAGAAAACCAGACACAGAGGGCTCGAAACTTGAAAACTTGAAGGAGGGAATTTTAAAGCCAGTGTAAGAGGCCCCCTTATCCCGGCAGGTGGTAAACTTGGCTGAAGTCTTTAACCCTCTTCGGTTCAGTAGTGTTCTCTCATTAGGCGCTGGGCCCTCTGTAAGGGTGAGAGGGGGCGGTGTTTCTAAGTGAAGAAGAGACAATACAAATAATTGAAGCTTTGCTGCTTGGACGGAGGCAGAAGGGAAGGCTACGTGAAGGATGTGACATCTGAGCTGGGACTTCAGGGAGAGGTTGGATTTCAACAGGTGCAGGAGAGGGGGTGGGGCTTGGGCACAGAGAAACCCAAGGGTGTGGCTGGGCAGGTGGCTTTCTCTGGCCTTGGGATGTGAGAGGTGAGGAGGAGGGCAGGCATGGATGGGAAGGGCCTTGAAAGCCAGTCCAAGTGGCTGAGTGTTGATCTGGTGGGCAATGGGGAGCCATGGGTGGTGCCTGAGCAGAAGAGCCCCCTTTAATGGGTTTGTTTTAAGGAACACTGGAGTTTATTGATTTGGGGGGCAATGTGGATTTTTTAAGGATGTGGGGAACGTCTGCATTGGTGACAGGCTGGATGTGAGGTTCTGGGCAACAGTGGAGGAGAGGAGGAGAGGAGAGGGTGTCAGCCCAGCTTCCCTGCCCTCAGAGAGATGGGGACAAGGAAAGAGAAGCAAGTTGAAGGGCCTGGGAATGAGGAGGCACTGACCACAGTAGGCTCCCTGGCCGTGTTACCCTGGGCAAGTCACGTGGCCACCGGAAGCCTCTGTCCCTGTACAGATAAAATGAAGGAGATGACCACGAAATGAAGTGGTGTTTACAGGGTCCTCAGCCCCATGCCTGGCACGGAGCACAGGCTAGACAAGTAACCGCACTTCGAGTTTGTGCTTTGATTTGGGTTATCCCAGCCCTTCTCAACTGAGGCAGATTGTCCCCCCCCCGCCCCCCCGCCCCAGCCCCGGGGACGTTTGGCAATGTCCAGAGATACTTTTTGTTGTCATGCTGTGGAGGGGGAGGAGCTAGTGGGCAGAGGCCAGAGATGCTGCTAAAGGCACAGGACGGCCCCACCCCCCACCCCCAGGGAATGATCTGGCCCCAGATGTCAGCAGTGCTGAAGCTGAGAAATCCTGTCTGCCAAGGAGAAGCACCAGGAGGCGAGGCGGGAGGCGGCTGGGCCCATCCTGAGAAGTGCACCTCTGACTGAGTCAGCTGTCTTGGGAAGACTTGGATGCCTGGGGGTGGGGGTGGGGGGGGGCGGGTCAGAGGAGGTGGACAGATAAGAGAATGGGGAGACAGAAGCACCAATCACAGCTACGTTTAGAGACAGGATAGGCAGAAGCACGGAGCTGCAGGAGATGAGCCACATCTGGGAGGTTGAGGAAGCATGGTGATAGGAACAATCCCCTTGGCCTGGGCCCAGAGGTCAAAGGGCCCAGGCCCTAGGAAGGGACAGGGCTCTGCGGTTCCCAGGCACCAGAATCCTCAGCCTGGCAGCAATCAACAAACAGCAACCTAAGTGGGAGGAGAGGACACAGGGGCGGCGGCCAGATTAGGGAGACGGTACCAGAAAAGTGTGTTCAAGTGGACCAAGGAGGAACACGGCGGGAGTGAGGGGAAGGGAGTTTCCTGGGCATCCAGAAGCTCACAGCAGACTTCCGGGAAAGCAGCCACTATGAAAAATCAGTCCGTGCCTCGAAAAGCTAAAAATGGAATTACCATATGAGCCAGAAACTCAGTTCCTTAAGTATGTAACCGAAAGAATCGAAAACAGGGACTCAATGTCCCTGCATGTTCACCCGTACACGCATGCCCACAAAGGTGGAAACAACCCAGCGTCCATCAACGGATGAGGGGCTGAGGAAATGGGGCCCGTCCGTGCGGGGGAGCATTACTCAGTCATAAAAAGGAATGAAGCCATGAGACCTACTACACCATGGACGAAACTCCAAAACATCACAGTGATGTGATGGAGTGAAAGAAGCCAGACCCAAAAGGTCACACATTGGATGATTCCGTTTCTGTGAAATTTCCAGAATCAGTAAATCCATAGAGATGGTGAGCACATTAGGGATCGAAGCGGGGGTGGGGGGAGGGCTGTGAGGAGTGAGGCCGTATCCAAGGAGAATGAGTACAGGGTCTCCTCTTGGGGCGATGGAAAATTTTTGCCACTGGGCAAAAGTGATGGTTCGGCAATATTTGTGAATGTGCCAATGCCGCCGAATTATATCCTTTAAGATGGTTAACTTTATATTACGTGAAATTCACCCCAATAAAATAAGAGAGAGTTCCAGCAGGAAACAGAACACTCAAATGGGGTAATTTGGAAAGAGATGAACAAAAGTACTATTTCAAAAAGACAGCGCAGCCAGGAACCTTTACCACCCCAGAGGTGCGGGGGCTATGGGGCGAAAGCAGTTGCTGGAACCTGGACTTGATACGGCTATGTGCAGAGAGAGGAATACCTGGCAGGGGTTGTTGGTTGAGGGACACAGCCAGCCTGCGTGGACCACACAGGAGAGGAGATCAGATATTAATACCCGGACTGCAGTCTCCTCCCTCCCTCCAGTGCCTGCTGTGGTTCCCTATTGGCGGAACCCAACCAGAAGCCATAAGGCAAGGGTTGAGTGATTCATACAAGCCAGCCTCCCAGGATACAAAATAGGGGGCAGAAGGGTGGAGACAAGGCAAAAGATAATTCGGAGACTTGAAACAAAGACCAGAGCAGTTCCAGGGTGTAGGGTGAATGGTGGAGCAAACAACTCCTTCCAATTCATCACTCACCACACTCTTGCTCACAGCCATTTGCAACCATTTTGCCAAACCCTTCAAGGTTATCTTTCCCCTCAAAGGCTTTGCTTGCTGCACATGCTCGGAATTTCCCTCTGCTTGGAATTCTATTCCCTCTCACCTGCTCCGCTAACTCCTACTTATCTTTCAGGTATCAGCTCAAAGTCCGTTTTCTCTGAGGGCTTCCCTAACTTCTGGGTTCAGTTTAAGCCCACACTGGATGCAGCCACAGCCCCTGGGAGTCCTCAGTCACAATCAAATCACTCTTGGAATGGTTCCTTTAGCTGTGAGCTCTAGGCAGGTAGACAGGGTCTTTCAAATTTCCCTCCCTTTTCCCCAGCCCCAGGGGACACACACAGCACCTACTCATTCAACAAACACCAAGTACCCAGGGAGGACCAGGCGTTGTTTTACAATGCACATCCCTGCTTTCTGGAGATTAAAGAAAGCATAACCAGAAATACAGAAGCAAAAAGGTCATTCCATGTGACATGTGCTATGGAGGAAAATCCAGCAAGGTAAGGAGATGAGGAAGGCCTTTCTGAGGTGCTGTTTGAGCAGAGACGGGAAGAGAGAGAAGGGTTTCACTGGAGGTGGAGTGTTCCAGGCAGAGGGCACAACTTGTGCAAAGATCCTGAGGCTCACTGTGCCTGAAGAAACAGCCAAGAGGCCAGTGAGGCTGGAGCAGAGACAGCAAGGGCGACAGTGGGAGCAGACGAGGGCTGGGAGGTGGCAGGACAGATCGTGCTGGACCTGATGGGCCACTGGGAGGACTTCGGGTTTTCCTCCGGGAAAGGTGGCGCCGCGCAGGCTCTGAGCCCAGCAGGATGCTGACTTAGGCGGCCCTCCCTACTTGAGATTTCCAACCGGCTCCCTCTGGCTGCAATAAAACGCTCCGACCAAAGGGGGCGCAAGAGCGGCAGGAGGAGCCCGGCGGGGGGAGGGGGGGAGGGGAAGTAGCCTGTGGCTCTGGCCGGGCACAGCCGCCCTGGAGGGACTGAGTGGCAAAGGTTGTGTAAACGTGGGTGATTATTTCTCCTCCCTCCCTCAAATGCCCGAAAGCTGTTTCCTCTGCTGGAATGCCCTTTCCTGCCAGACCAGATCCTATTTATCCCTCAAAACCCAGTCGCAATAGCCCCCTCTTCCAGGAGCCTTTCTATGCCCCCTTCCCAAGCTTCCCAAGGGAGTCCAGCGTTGGACTTTGGGGGCTCGTTAAATCCCTTAAAATCATGTGCAAAAGCATGAGTTCATCTTTTCAGGAGACACCTGGAGCCATAGCTTTTACCAGATTTTGAGGGGGGAAAGGGAGGTTAAGAACTTTGTTTTTACAAATTGGAATCCCAGAGAGAGGCAGTAACTTGCCCAAAGTCACACAGCCTAATGGGAACAGAGTCAGGATTTAAATTTTTTTTTATAATATTTATTTATTTTTGAGAGAGAGGGAGAGAATGTGAGCCGGTGAGGGGCAGAGAGAGGGAGACACAGAATCTGAAGTAGGCTCCAGGCTCTGAGCTGTCAGCACAGAGCCCGACACGGGGCTCGAACCCAAGAACTGTGAGATCACGACCTGAGTAAAGTTGGGTGCTTAACCGACTGAGCCCCCAGGTGCCCCATAGAGTCAGGATTTTTTAACTCCTGTGGCCCATTTGGGGAGCTTCCCAGGACTTGGATGCAAACATAAACAGGTATTCATCCTCGTGATCCAGTGTAGGAGGAAAGAAAATTTCTTTCTAATAAGAAACCCAATGGTCAATAGGTTGGATGACATTTACTGAACACCTGAATGCTATGTGCCAGGCACTGATCTCAGCCCTGGGGACGCAGTACTGAGTAAGAGAGGCTTCTGCCCTCCTGCAGTTTCCATGGGCGGGGGGGGGGGGGGGGGGGGGGGCGGGGGGCAACAATAAATAAACAAATGAATAAGATAATATCAGGTAAGGATCATGGTGAATGGAATAAGCTCACAGGGAGGGACTGGGAATCTAGTTTAAAGAGGGTGGTCAGGGCTAGGCTTCTAGGAGGAAGTGGTGTTTGTGTGATCCCTGACTGATAGGAAGACGAACTGGAGCATTGTAAGCAAAGTGAGCCGCACGTGCAAAGGCCCTGGGGCTGAATGAGGGTAGCATCCTCCAGGAGCCAGAGGCCAGTGGGCTGCAGCAAGGAACTCACTGGGAAAGGAGGTTAGAGGGGTTAGTAGAAGCCAGATCCTGAAAGGCCTAGTGTATGCACCACGGAAATGAGAGAGAAGGGAGGAGGGTGCCCCATAACAGAGGGACCACTTGGAGCCAATTCCTGGAAGCAAGGAAATGCCTGGCCCAGGCCTGCCTGGGGCACCGGAAGTCACCCTCCCCTCCCCCTGTGCTGGTGTGAACTGTAGAACAGACCGGAGGAGTGAGTGGGTTGGGGCCAAGGTGACTTCCACCAGGGAACCAGTTGTGGCTCATGACCACAGGTTTCCCCAGGCTGATTCAGCAAGATTCTGTGTGGTCGAAGTTCAGCCCCCACAAAGAGCAAAGCAACAGAGCTGCAAGCTGCCTCCCACCCCAGAGGACCTCCCCAGGAATCTCTCCTCACTAGCTTTGAGAAGCGTTAAGCTTCAGGAAGCTTCTCAAAAATGCTTGCATCGCAGATCCAGTCACCAACTACTGTGGGACTTTTGCCAAGTTACTTCACCCCCCCCCCCGCCCCCGCCAAGCCTCATTAGACCACTTTTTTGTTGGTTTGATCCATCATAAATCAAAAGCGTGATATAGGGTTCATCCTGTGCCTACATTACCACATTGATTCTCCACAATAAGGGAAGGACTTGGGTTATGATCATTGAGAGAGAGAGAGGCTCAGAGGAAGGAAGCAACTTGCCCAAGTTGGGAGTTAAATCCAGATCTGTCAGATTCCAGAAACGGGGGACGATGCAGAGCCTGATCCTAGGATCCTCTTCTGGCACCCAGAAGCAAATGTCTGGCACCCAGTGGTCACGAAGCAGACAGGGGTTATCAGGATGGTCATTAGCCTCAGGATGGTGTGGGGCCACCTCTCCCACCTCTCAGTTTCCTTGGCTGCAAAATGGGGACTTAGAATTCTCCGCTTAGAATTCTCTCTTCACTGGCTTTGTGAGGCAACCAAGATATAAAGTGTTTGGTGGCCCCTCAAAAAGTTGGACGTAGAGTTACCCTATGACTCAGAAAGTCCACTCCTAGGCATAGACCCCAAATAATTGAAAACGGTACTCAGGGGGCACCTGGGTGGCTCAGTCGGTTCAGCGTCCAACCCTTGATCACGGCTCAGGGCATGATCTCACCCTTGGTGAGTTCGAGCCCCGCATCGGGCCCCACACTGACAATGAGGAGACTGCTTAGGATTCTTTCTCTCTCCCTCTTTCTCTGCCCCTCCCCCACCCCACTCACGTTCTCTCTCTCTGTCTCTGTCTCTCAAAGTAAATAAATAAACTTAAAAAAGAAAACAGTATTCAAACTAGTACATGTACACGCCTTTGTAAGCACCGCTTACAAAGCCAAATGTGGAAACACCCCAAATGTCCATGAAATTATGAATGGGTAGACAAAATGTCATATATACACACAACGGGATGTTACTCAGCTATAGAAAGGAACAAAACCCTGACACGCTACAGTGTGGACAAACTTCAAAAGCCTTATGCTGACTGAAGGAAGCCAGTCACAACGGGCCACACAGTGTATGATCCCATTTATGTGAAGGGAATTCTTAGAGACAAACAGCAGAGTAGTGGTGGCCAGGGGCGGAGGGGAGGGGTGGGGGGCCGGGAGTGATTACTTAATCAGTATGGAGTTTCCGTCTGGGGTGATGGAAGTGTTCTGGAACTAGACAGAGGTGATGGTTGCACAACCCTGGAGAGGGACTGAATACCACTGAACTATCTACTCTCTTTAAAATGATTAATTTTATGTTCCATGAATTTCACCTCAACAATCAGTAAATAGCCAATAAGTAAATGGTGGGCAGTGATTTCACATATGATTTTATATCACTGATTCCTGTGCTAAGGCCAGGAGGTCGACACACTATTGTTGTCATTTTACAGATGGAGAAATCAAGGCATGGAGAGGGGAGGTGCCCCACTCAGGGAGTGGGGAAGACTGAATTGGACAGGGGGTCTCCCTGACCCCAAGGAGGTTCTACTCCTCTGCCTGGGAGCCATAGGTGACAGGCACCCACACTGAGTTTACCACCCTTGGGCACAGGTGACTCAGTGAAAAGGCAGGCGGCACAACCGAGGATACTGGCCAGCTTGACCTGGTTCTTTTCCCCTGGCCCAGGAGAAACCAGCAAGGGCGGCGGAAAACCTGTTACTGTCACCGCTCTGTGCCCAGTCCTGTGTGAATGCCCTAAGAAGACTCAGTCCTGGAGCCAGCACTCAAGAAGCTCCCAGTTCTAGAGAGTGTAAAGCTGGACACAGACACTCCCAACCTCTCAGTGTCAGGGCTGAGCCAGAGGAAGGAGCCCGGAGCTAGGAAAGCCAAGAGGAGAAAGCTGGAGGACAAAGGAAGGCCTCCTGGTAACGGAGATATTGGAGCTAGGTTTTGAAGAATGTAGAGGAGTCCACCAGCTCAAATGAAAGAAATATAAGCCCTGGGGAGGAGAAATTGGTAATATCTGGCAAAATTATATATGCATTTCTCCACTTAGAGGAATATATCCCAACGATTCCCTTGCAAAACCAAGAAAAGGTGAATGAGCGGGGCTTTTCATAACAGCACGACTTAAAATATCAGAAGACTGGAAATAGCCCATAAGTCCATCAAGAGGGAATGACTGAATAAACCAAGGCACAGCCACAGGATGGAGTCCTGTGCAGCTGTGAAAAGGAATGAGGAGTGTCCATGTATACTGGCATGGAGAAATCTCCAGAAACAACAGTGTTAAGAGGGAAAACAGCTAGGGGTGTGTGTGTGCGTGTGTGTGTGTGTGTGTGTGTACACACTGGTGTTTTACAAATGGAACAATAGACCATGAAAAAATTATAAATGGTTACCTGAGGAGGGGGGAAAGAACATGATGGAAGGTCCACGAATAGAAGCTGGATGTTTTTCTTTATACCTTGTTCTGCAGATTTGACTTTAGAACCATGTAAATATCTTAAATAATACTAGGGGGCACCTGGGTGGCTCAGTCAGTTGAGCGGCCGACTTCGGCTCAGGTCATGATCTTGCGGTTCATGAGTTCAGGCCCCGCGTCGGGCTCTTTGCTGACAGCTCAGAGCCTGGAGCCTGCTTCCGATTCTGTGTCTCCCCCTCTCTCTGCCCATCCCCTGCTCACACTCTGTGTCTCTCTGTCTCTAAATAATAAATACATGTTTAAAAAATTTTTCATTAATTAATTAATTAATTAATTAAATAACATTAGACTTAACGGGTGCCTGAGCAGCTCAGTAGGTTAAGCGTCTGACTCTTGAGCTCAGGTCATGATCTCACAATTTGTGGGATCAAGCCCCACATCAGGCTCTGCATTGTCAGTGGAGCCTGTTTGGGATTCTCTTTCCCTCTCTCTGCCCCTCCCCTGCTCACGTATGCTCTCTCTCTCAACATAAATAAATAAACTTTTTTTAAAAAAATGGTTAAAATGATAACATTTCTATTATGTAGATTTTACCACAATAAAAAAAGCAATGTGGCATTACCTCATGTGTATGACCCACTTGCTCTAATCGAATTTGTTGTAATACAGTGTTTCAGAGACATTTTTAAATGGAAGGGTGCAATAGTGAGATAAATTTTTCAATAATCTAACAGATTAATAGTAATAATTATAACAATACGAATCCTGTTATTTGAGATACTTTCTAACTGCATAATCTTATCATGAGGTGTTGTTTTTATTGCTGTGGCTGTTTTAAATTAAAAATTTCTGCCCTCGGGGCACCTGGGTGGCTCAGTTGGTTAAGCATCAACTTCAGCTCAGGCCATGATCTCACCGTTTGTGAGTTCGAGCCCCTCAACGGGCTGGCTGCTGTCAGCACAGAGGCTGCTTCGGATCCTCTGTCCCCCTCTCTCTCTGCCCCTCCCCTGCTCATGTGCACACAGGTACTCTCTCTCTCTCTCTCTGAAAAATAAATGAAACATTAAGAAAAAAAAAAAACTTTCTGCCCTCAAAAGAAAAATTCCCTAAGAATCAAAAGTTTCAGGTTAGTGGCACAAATGTACACAAACTATTTCAAGTGACACTACAGCACAGTAATTTGATAGCACATCCACAGTGGGATATGCCCACAGGACAAAAAGAACCAGAAAGAGAAGGTCTTAGACTGGTTTTCAAAAATCATATTGTTTCTGGAACTGTTGGTGTGTTATTCTAAGATTGATGTGTGTGATTGTGGAATGAAGCAAACTGAGAATTTGGATTTGCAGTGTGGGGGAAAAAATACATGTATAAGATTGATCAGTTTAAGTAAGAGCCATGTAATTTGAATTGGAATTGGAGGTTTCAACATAAATTCATGATGAATCTTATTTAAAAAATGGTAGGGGGACTCCTGGGTGGCTCAGTTGGTTGAGTGTTCAACTTCAGCAGGTCATGATCTCACGGTTCATGAGTTTGAGCCCCACATCAGGCTCCGTGCTGACAGTGCAGAGCCTGCTTGGGATTCTCTCTCTCTCTCTCTCTCTCTCTCTCTCTCTCTCTCTCTCCCTTCCCCACTCATGCTCTCTCACTCTCAAAATAAATAAAAATGTTTTAAAAAGACAATTTTAAAAAGTGGTAAGGGATTTCCTATTTTTGTCCAACAAAAAGTCCTAGAAACAACTAGCCCAGCAGCCATGAGCACCCCCATCACCTCGACTGCAATCTCTAAATACCACTTTCCAATCAGAGGAACAAGGGCTCTTTGGGAAAATGGTTGATTCCCAGGCCTGTGGCAGGAAATCTACAAGATGTTTCTGGACTATCTTGCTACCTCATAAAGCAAGAAAGAGGCCTGTCAAAAGAACTTGGGAGTCAAAATGAAGAGGCTCCCACTGGCCAAAGAGGGGATAATAACTTGGTTATCAGCAATGATTAAAAAAACCCAATATAGGGGCGCCTGGGTGGCGCAGTCGGTTAAGCGTCCGACTTCAGCCAGGTCACGATCTCGCGGTCCGTGAGTTCGAGCCCCGCGTCAGGCTCTGGGCTGATGGCTCGGAGCCTGGAGCCTGTTTCTGATTCTGTGTCTCCCTCTCTCTCTGCCCCTCCCCCGTTCATGCTCTGTCTCTCTCTGTCCCAAAAATAAATAAAAAATGTTAAAAAAAAAAAATAAAAAATAAAAAAAAATAAAAAAACCCAATATATTGGCACATTTCAATAGTTTAAATCCACAAATTTGTAAAAATATGAGAGGAGTGGGAAATCTCATTTACCTTTGGATGATGATAAGGAGATCAGTAATTACTTTGAAACCCAGAGAAAGCAAGATATCAAGCACTGATCTGGTCTTTCCATGTGAATTGTACCACTGGGTAACCATATGGTAGATGAGAGGACATTTCTCTTTCCAGATGTATTCCAGCTAATAAATGAAGAAGGAGTAAGTCATCCCAATGTCACTCTGTTGTAGCTGCTAACGAATTAATGGGTCTAGGCAATGATCACCAAAGGCAGAGGACATCACAGAAGAGAGACAGAGGGTGGCAGTTATGGAAGAAATACGATAGCTCATGAGTTGACACGTGTCAGCTGGATGATGGATACATAAGGGGAATCATGATGTAATCGTCTCTACTTCTGAAATTTTCTGTTTAGAAAATAACGTTTAAAGCCCTTTGCCCCATGTCATCCTCTCAAAGCAGGGCGGACAGCTAGGACCTGGAGGTGCTCCTAGGATGTACCAACATCTGGCCCCGGTTACCCCACACTCATTCTCGGCCTCTAGCATACCGCCGAGGGCTGAGCTCACGATGTCGCTATAACATCCCATGTCCTCAGTTACAAAACTCCCTCCTCTCCAGTTCCAGGACCAGGTGTTGAGAGATTAAATCTCACCTCTAGTCTCCTAGAAAGATGCAACTAGGACTGTGGAATCGCCCTGCCTGGAAGCCGTGAGGTCGCTGGCTCACACCACAACTTGCTGCTTCTCTTTGGCAAATTGGGTCTGACCAACTCTGGGGCTAGCCTGCCTGGCTTCAGTGACTTGGCTGTGGTTCCAGGCTGGCTGAAGGCCCAGCTGGCTGCTGGGGACGGAGGGGGGAAGGTCAGCAGGGAAGCCTTGGCTTGGACAAGTGCCCCAGATGCAAAAATAAGACATGGCTTGGAGTCCAGACTCATACAGGAAGCAGGACTCCGGCCATAACAGACGATGCTGTGGGCTCAGCCTCTGCTGGGGAAGCTGGGGCCGGTGGGTGGGTGGGCAGAAACAACTCTACTCACTGAATGCTTTCCACATGCAAGCATGGCCCTATGCACTTGGGACCACCTCACTTAACTCTCACACCAACGCTATGAGGTTGGTACTATTCTCCCATTTCAGAGATAGACAAAACGAGGGCTAGAGATTAAGCCACTTTGTTTCAGCTAGTAGGCAGCAGAGTGAGCATTTCAACCTGGGTTATTGAAAGTTCACAGGGGCGCCTGGGTGGTGCAGTCACTTAAGCACCGACTTCAGCTCAGGTTGTGATCTCATGGTTTGTGAGTTTGAGCCCCACATCGGGCTCGCTGCTGAGAGCAAGTCAGTGCAGAGCCCACTTCAGATCCTCTGTCCCCTTTTCTCTGCCCCTCCCTCACTTGCGCCCTTCCAATAAATAAATCGTTTTTAAAAATCTTAAAAAAAAAAAGTTCACATGTATCTGAGGGAAACGAAATCACCATCAAAGAGACATCGGCACCCTCATCATAATCATTGCAGTATTATTCACAATGGCCAAGACGTGGAGACAACCTAAGAATCCCTCAGTGAATGAACAGATGAGGTGACGTCTATATACAATGGAGTATTATTCATTCATAAAAGAAGAAGAAGGAGAAGGAGGAGAAGGAGGAGAAGAAGAAGAAGAAGAAGAAGGAGGAGGAGGAGGAGGAGGAGGAGGAGGAGGAGGAGGAGGAGAAGGAGGAGAAGGAGGAGGAGGAGGAGGAGGAGGAGGAGGAGAAGGAGAAGGAGGAAAAGGAGGAGGAGAAGGAGAAGGAGAAGGAGGAGAAGAAGGAGAAGGAGAAGAAGGAGAAGGAGAAGGAGAAGAAGGAGGAGGAGGAAGAGGAGGAGGAGGAGAAGGGGTGACTGGGTGGCTCTGTCAGTTGAGCGTCCGACTTCTGCTCAGGTCATGATGTCACAGTTCGTGAGTTTGAGCCCCACACTGGGCTCTCTGCTGTCAGCATGGAGCCTGCTTTGACTCCTGTGTCTCCTTCTTTCTCTGCCCCTCCCCGCCTCTCAAAAATAAATATATGTGTATGTATATGTATGTATATATATATATATATATATATATATATATATATATATATATATATAAAAGGAAACCCGGAAACAACATGAGTGGAAGTTAAGGGCATTATGCAAGGGAAATAGGCCACAGACAAAGACAAATACTGTGTGGTCTCACTTGTAGGTGGAATCTATGAAACAAATAAAATGAACGCAGAGAAGGAGAAGGAGCCTGGCAGTTGCCAGGAGTTGAGGATGGGGAAAATGGGGAGACACTGGTCAAAGGGTACAAACTTCTAGTCTTAAGACAAATAAGGTCTGAGGATCTAAAGGACAGCAATGGTAACTCTAGTTAGCAGCACTCTATTGTACAACTGAAAGTTTCTAAGAACGAAGATCTTAAAAGTTCTCACCACCCCCCAACACACACACAAAAAGATAACTACGTGAGGTGATGGGATGTGTTAACTAGCCTTATTGTGGTAAACATTTTGCAACATACCTATATCAAAACACCATGTTGCACACCTAAATCTTACACAATGTTGTATGTCGATTATACCTCAATAAAGCTGGGGGGAGGGGGAAACGAACTAGTCAGTATTTCGGTTTTGTAGCCCAGATGGTCTCTGCCGCTATGATTCAACTCTGCCCATAGAGCGTGAAAACGGTCAGAGACAGTAAGTAAATGAATGGGGAAGGATGTCATCCAGTAACTTCTCTACATAAATGTGTTTATTTATTAACATAAACAAATTGTGGCACATCCATATGACAGAATATTATTCGGCCTTAAAAAAAAAGAATGATGTGTGATAAAATGCACAGATTCATGCCACAACACAGATGAACCTCAAAAACATTATCCTGAGTAAAAAACAAGAACAAAACAAAAGAAACAAACAACAACAACAACAACAAAACAGCCAGACACAAAAAAGTCACATAGTGTCTGATCCCATGTGTGTGAAACATCCAGAACAGGCAACACACAGAAACAGAAAACAGGTCAGTGGTTCCCAGAGGCTGGAGGATAATGAGTGTGACTGCTCTGGGTGCAGGGTTTTTACTTCAGGGAGCTGGAGATGTTCTGGAACAGACAGAGATGATGGTTGCACAATATTATGAAGTACTAAATGCCACTGAATTATACATTTTTTTAAGTTTATTTACTTTGAGAGAGAGACAGAGAGACAGAGAGAGAGAGGGCACGAGCAGGGGAGGGGCAAGAGAGGAAGAATCCCAAGCAGGCTCCGCACTGTCAGAGAGCCCAATGCAGGGCTCGAACTCACGAACCGCAAGATCCTGACCTAAGCCAAGATCAAGAGTCTGACGAAAACTGACTGAGCCACCCAAGGTGCCCCTGAACAATACACTTTCAAACAGTTCATTTTATACGAGGTGACTTTCTTCTTGAAAAAAAAAAAAAAAACCCAAAAGCAAATCAAAACAAAACAAAACAACAACAAAAAAAACACGTCACCTACAAAACAGCTAGTCCACAGGCTATAGTTTCCTAACTCCTGCTTTCTCTTAACAAAACCCAGAGCTGAATAAAAAACCACAGGCATATAAAATCTTAGCTTCAAACCCCACACACAGCAGTTATGATTATGATTATGATTATGATTATGATTATGATTATTATTAACCAGGGTCTTCATGACTATTCTGCCACCAAAATGAACATTCTTAACCCTGATGTTGGCCCCAGGCCCAGTCTTGCCCCGAGCTCCTCTCCCTCTAGCCTCTGGCCATGATCCCACCCTTCACTTCATGAGACTACTGGTCTGTCTGCGGCCTGGATGGGCCTTCACCTACCCTGGCAGGCGGTCCTCATGAGGTGTAAGGGAAGCAGGGGTGGGGAGTGGTGATTCGTCCCTCCCAGGCCCAGCCCAGGCCAGGTGCTTTGGTGCGTGGGTGCCTGCATGTGTGTGTGTGTGTGTGTGTGTGTGTGTGTGTGTGTGTGTACCTGTATTTCAAAGCCCCATCCCAAACTGACCCCACATCCTCAGTCAGGCCTTTTGTGCACTCAGCAATCCCGCCCTGCCACCCACCTGGCCCATGGCCTGTGCTGGGCACTTCTGGGCACCCTAAGAGGACTCAGCCTCTCCTAGTGGGGGGAGGAGGAACCAGATAGAGAAACTCGTGGCCCTATATGGATGAGTCTGAGTCAAAGGGAGGAACCCCAGGCTAGGGAGCCAGGATGGGGAAGGAGGGGGAGGCAGGGGTAAATCAGGGAGGCTCCCTGGAGGAAGGGTCCTACCCCAGGACAGAAACCCCAGACGCACTCTGAGGGAAATATTGGTGGCCATGGCATACTCCGCTCCCCAGGTCCCTGCCACCAATTCCAAGCTTCAAAAGGAGATCAAGGCTGTCTGACTGGCTGGCCCATGAACTCCTGGGTGTGAAGTCACTCTACAGCAACTCTGCAAACACTTCCCCAGTATGAACTACTCTGACCCTGACCCTGACCCAGCCACAGGAGAGTGGAAACGTGTTTTGCGCTTGGAGCCCTCCCCAGGTTCCAGCTACATGACCTTGAGCAAGTCTCTGAGCTCATGTCCTGCTGGGTAAAACGTGCGTAAATGGATGGTGAGATACGACCGGCAAGGGTCCCCCATGACTGCAATCGATGGGAGGCTCAGAGGGACGAACCCAAGGTCAAGGGCATTTCCAGACCAGGTGGACACAAGGTGGGGATCTCCTCAGCCACCCCTCAACATTCTGAAGGCTTCCCCCTGACGGACACATGGGGCGCCTGGGTGGCTCAGTCAGTCAAGCAGCCAACTTCAGCTCAGGTCATGATCTCCTGGTTCATGAGTTTGAGCCCCATATCAGGCTCCACTCTGACAGTGTGGAGCCTGCTTGGGATCCCCTGTCTCTCTCTTTCTCTCTCTCTGCCCCTGCCCCACTCATGCTTTCTCTCCATCTCAAAAAGTAAATAAACAAACTTAAAAAAAAAAAAAAGCTGGTATTTTGTTTATCATAGACTTTTTGCATTCATTTTCGTCTTTTAAAATATTGCATTAAGGGACACCTTGCGTGGCTCAGTAGGTTAAATGTCCTACTCTTGATCTCAGCTCAAGTCTCTTTTTTTTCTTTTTCAGCTCAAGTCTTAATCTCAGGGTCACGAGAAGCTCATGTTGGGCTTCGCACTGGGCATGAAAAAATAAAAATAAAAATAAAATATTTCAGGGGTACCCGGGTGGCTCAGTCGGTTAAGCATCCAACTCTTGATTTCGGCTCAGGTCATGATCTCACGGTTGGTGAGCAGCGACCCCCGCATCAGGCTCACTGCTATCAGCGCAGAAACTGCTTAGGATCCTCTGTCCCCCCGGCTCTCCGCCCATCTCCCGCTCGCACTCTCCCTCAAAAATAAATAAAACATGACAAAATAATAATAAAAATAAATTAAAAAATAAATAAATGGGGCGCCTGGTGGCTCAGTCTGTTAAGTGTCCAACTTCGGCTCAGGTCATGATCTCGTGATTCATGAGTTCGAGCCCCACATCGGGCTCTGTGCTGATAGCTCAGAACCTACTTCAGATTCTGTGTCTCCCTCTCACTCTGTCCCTCCCTTGCTCTGTCTCTCTCCCTTTCTCAAAAATAAATAAATATTTAAAAACCTTAATTTAAAAAATAATAAAATAAAATATTGCGTTAAAATATTAACTTGATCTCAGATTTTCAGCAACACCTTTGAATTTTGCACCCTAGGTGAATGCCTCACTCTCCTCATCAGTCCTCCCACCAGATGGACCCACAGTCCAAATCCTACACATGGTTCTACCAGGCAGAGCCCCCTTATCCCCAAATCCTTCGAAACTGGGACTCAAAGGCAGAGATTTGCTTGGAATCTCTTGGAGAGGGGCCTCCATTAACTCCCCTCCCTAGCACCCTACTCCCTGAGCCCCCATGTGTGATGCTGGGTGCCCAAAGAGAGGACACTGTATCTGCCAAAGCCCCTCAACCCACCGCCCCTCCTCCCCTCACCCCCTCCTGGGGAATCCCAGGCCTGGCTCAGCCTGGGCATTCCCAGGCCCGCCCAGGGCCTGCCCCATGCTGAGTCCCCAGCCTGGTGGGTCTCCTGGAAACTCCCCAGGTTGGTTTCAGGGTGGGAGGCCCACAGTGAAGCAGCCCCAACCACTTGGAGCCCATCCCACCTGAAACTGGAATAAAAGGGAGGCGGGTTCATTTCTGCAGGACTCAGCCACAGCACCGCACCAGGAAAGAGGAGGGCCCCTCACTGTCAACCCAGGCGAGCCCAGAAGCCAGCTCCTGGGACAAAGCCAGGGTCCTGAATGCTCTGGCCCAATCCCTGCTCTCAGCTGCCTCTGATTGCTTGGGATCAGGACTTGGAACTGGATACGAGGTGACACCTCCTGATCCCATGGGCTCAGCGCAAGCCTCAGCAAAAACAATCCCCAGCCCCTGTGCCCATCTTCTGCCTGAACCTGAGGTGCTGGCAGCGAAGAACACAGGAGGCCTTATCAACCCTGGGTTTTTCCTACTCTCCCTTCCCCCAGCACAGCCGGTCTTACCAGTTGGGCAGACACCTGAGAGTCCCCTCCGGTGGCCAGCTGCAGCTCCAGAACAATAATTATAGGAAGGGGTTAGGGTTTGCTGGACCGGCCTCAGTCTGCCTCTCTTGGGAATGGGAAGTTTGTTGGAGTCTAAACTACTTGGCCTCTGGGCCCCTCCTGGGATGGGCCTGGCTTGCTGACCCTGGACCTCAGCCTGGGAGGGACAGGATAGGATGGGGGAGTCCCTGAAACCAGACAACCTTGACCCAGGGCACTCTGTCCCCATGCTCCTGCCACCTCCCGCCCACAGCTCTACAAGGGGCAGCTGTGTCATTCACCACTGGACTTTGACAGTAGCCAAAGGCACCAGTCAATTCTCTCTTCCAGTTTTGCTAGCGTCTCCGCTGAGGTCAACTGGATATGTCCCTCAGAAGCTGGAACCCCACAATGGTGGCCCAGGGTGTCCTCTGGGTCCTGTCTGGATTGCTGCTGCGGCCGGAGCCCGGGACAGGTGGGTCAGAAGGCAGAGACCTGGGGCTGGGACTCGATTCTGCAAAAGTGTGTTGTGCCCTCTCTGTGTCCAGCCCTGTACAGGGTGAGGCTGGAGACCCCAGGAGGCCCCAGTCTCAAGGAACCTCCAGTCTCCAGATGCTGCCAGCCCCAAAGGGTCAGGACTCAGGAGCTGGGGGAAGGACTTGGAGCCAGAAGAGCAAAAATCAGGAAAGTTTCCTGGAGGAGGGGACATAGATTTAAGATAAGAAGAAGGGAAAAAAAAAATCACTTGGTGGGGAAGCAGGAACGGGTGTTTTAGGCAAAAAGAAGAATAAAGTTATAGAGGAATTACAGTGTGGACTGTCTGGAGAAGAACCTGGATTCTAGAAAGAGTGTAAGGATTAAAACTTCCTGGGTTCACATCCTGCCTCTGTCACTTCCTAGCTGTGTGATTCTAGGCAGACGATTTAGCCTCTCTGTGCTCACAGGGTCATTGTGAAGATTAAATGGGTTAGGTCACCTAGAATGGTGCCTGGCACATAGTAAATGTTTAATGAACATTAGCTGTCATTCAACATCCCATTCAGCTCGAGCCCAGCATTCCTCAGTTCCGGGTTCAGGCACTTGACATTTCCTTCACAGGGCACAGGCCCACTCTCCCCTCCCTGGCCATCCTTAGAGACACCTATCCCTCTAAAATCCCCCAAACTCCAAGCCATTAAAACCTCCATTTTGGGGCACCTCGTTGGCTCAGTTGGTTAAGCGTCTGGCTTCAGCTCAGGTCATGATCTCACGGTTCGTGGGTTCGAGCCCCACGTCAGGCTCTGTGCTGACAGCTCAGAGCCTGGAGCCTGCTTCAGATTCTGTGTCTCCCTCTCTCTCTGCCCCTCACCTGCTCGCTCTCTCTCTCTCTCTCAGAAATAAAAAATAAAACATTAAAAATTAAAAGAAAAGAAAAATTCCATTTTCCCCTCAAAGCATCTGGGAGCTCTGCCCATTTTTGTCCATCCCACTGACACTACCCTGGCTTTCGCTACCTTCATCACTTACCTCCACACTGTCTCCCCTCTCCCTTCTCTAGCCTCCCCCAAATCCATTCTCCACATGGTAGCCAAAGGAGCAGCCTTAGAATACCAACCAGGCCCTGTCTCTCTCCTGCTCATGAACATGAACATGAACTCCTACTCATGAACATGGTTCCCCAGTGCTCACTGATCATCTAAGCTCCTTAACTGGCCATCTGTGCCTCAATTTCCTCATCTACACAAGGATGGTGTTGGGGGTCACAGGGTTGTCCAGTGAAGAGCTGGGGGCATTGAGAAAATGTGAAAGCAGCAGGGGGAGGAACAGGGGAGGTGCTGGGCCACTGGGCTAATGTTGTCTGTCCTCCTGCAGCAACCCTGCCCCTGCTCATGGACTCTGTCATCCAGGCCCTGGCTGAGCTCGAGCAGAAGGTACCAGCCACCAAGGCCAGGCACACTGCTTCTGCATGGCTGCTGTTAGCCCAGGAGTCGGGTCCCCGCGATCTTGTCCACCACTTCCTGCTGGAGGGGCGGAATCTCAAGGCCACCAGGCTGGATCCCCACCAACTGAGCCCAGAGCTTCGAGGTCTAACCAAGGACGTGGTCCAACATGGTGTTCGGGCCGGGCAGGAATATGGAGTTGTGCTGGCACCCGATGGCTCAACGGTGGCAGTGGAGCCTCTTCTGGCGGGGCTGGAGGCAGGGCTGCAGGGGTACAGGGTTGTAAATCTGCCCTTGGACAGCACGGCCAGCCCTCTGGATGCTGGAGCCACCTTTGCAGACACTGAAGCCACGGTTCCCGATGTAAGAGCCACATCTCCAGGGTTCAGGGATGCCCTTCCAGATGTCATCTCTGCAGATGTTGGAGCCATGTATTCAAATGTGAGAGCCGCAGATCTAGATGTCAAACCCACCTCTCCAGGTGTTAGACCTGGCTCTCCAGATGTCCCCGTCACCTCTCCGGATGTCCAAGCTCCCTCGCCAGGTACCAAAGTCAAGTCCCCGACCACGGTGGACAGCCTCCTGGTGGTCACCCTGGCCAGAGACCTGGGTCTGGCCTTCCTCCAGGGCCCTCAGACCTGGAGTCATTCAGGCCTCGGAACCGACGGTTGCTGGGACCGGCTATCTGCCCCCCGGACCTTCACACTCTTAGACTCCAAGGCATCGCCAGTCACCATGGCCTTCCTCAACGGTGCCCTGGATGGGGCCCTCCTAGGAGATTATCTAAGCCGAACTCCTGAGCCCCGGCTACCTCTCAGCCACCTACTGAGCCAATACTATGGTGCTGGGGTGGCTGGAAATCCAGGACTTTGCAGCAACCTCCGACGGCAGAACGGAGCTGCTCTGACTTCAGCCCCTACATTGACCCAGCAGGTGTGGGGGGCCCTCATCCTGCTTCAGAAGCTGGAGCCAAAACACCCTCAACTGCAGGGCATGAGCCAAGAACAGCTGGCACAGGTAGCAACCAACGCTACCAAGGAATTCACTGAGGCCTTCCTGGGTGAGAACAGCCCCCATCCCCTGTGATTCCCTGCCCCCCCTCCCCCCCATCTCACAGATGCTACACTCTTAGCCTCATGTGGCCAGGGGGATCTAATTTAACTAAATTTAACAGCCCCTAGGCTTGGGGGATTCCAGAGGGAGAAATAAGGGTCCAGGCGGAATGGGGGGGGGGGGCGGTGTGGGCAGGGCCGCATAGGTAAAGAAAGGCTAGATTTGGGTCTTAAAGGCTGAGTAAAAGTTCATCCGACCAATGGGGCGCCTGGGTGGCTCAGTCGGTTGGGCGGCCGACTTCGGCTCAGGTCATGATCTCGCCGTCCGTGGGTTCGAGCCCCGTGTCGGGCTCTGTGCTGACAGCTCAGAACCTGGAGCCTGTTTCAGATTCTGTGTCTCCCTCTTTCTCTGACCCTCCCCTGTTCATGCTCTGTCTCTCCCTGTCTCAAAAAGAAATAAATGTTAAAAAAAAAAAAAAAAGTTCATCCGACCCCCCCAAAAAAAAAAAAAAAGGCGGGGGACAGGTAGAGAGAGGGCATTCTAGGAGGTGGGCTCAGCACATGCAAAGGCACAGAGGTTCAAATGGAAGTTCAGCCAGTTACTCCTGTGCATCTTTAGGGAAGTTGCTTCACTTCTCTGAACCTCTCCTTCTTCAGTGAAAATCATTGCTTCCTCTTGGATGTTCTGGGTGATTTAAGAAAGATGAAGCGTGTAAAGCAAGTAGCTTTACACAATTAGAGGGCAATAAACGGGGGCTGAGATCCCCCTCTCTCAGCGTAGCTGACCCTCTCTAGAAATCAGAGCAGAGCCAGCTGGAGAGTGCTGAGTCCTGGACTGTAGCGGGCCTTAAAACAAGAGCTTAAATTCTTGGGGTTTATCCTCAAGGTGATGGGAGTCATAGCAGATATTCCAACAGGACTGCGACGCTGTCAAATTTGGTTAAGTTAGATCCCCATGGCGGCCGGGGGAAATGTCCTCAGATCTGGAGGGAGGCTGGAGGACTGGTCCACACGTGCGCTTTACCGAGGATGCGGGCGGCAGGCAGAGAAACGCTGGCTGACCCCAGCCCTGGACTCCCTTCTCCGCAGGGTGCCCGGCCATCCACCCCCGTTGCCGCTGGGGCGCAGCACCATATCGGGGCCTCCCGACGCCGCTGCAGCTGCCCCTCGGGTTCTTGTACGTACATCACACGTACGTGCCGGCGCCACCCTGCACGGATTTCGCGCACTGCGCCGCCGACATGCGCTCGATGCAACGCTTCCACCAAGATACTCGGGGTTGGGACGACATTGGCTACAGGTAAACCGAGCCCGGCCGAGCGCTAACCTTTCAGGGTGGAGCCTGGGGTGGGCGGAGCCTGACCCAGGGGGCGGGGTTTGGACCGGAGCCGCCAGGGCGAGAGGAGGCTTTTTGGGGGTGGGTGGAGCCAAGGTGGAGGGGCCGTGGCCTGGACTCAGGTCTGGGCCTTAACCAGGACCAGAAATACCTCAAAACGGCGGGATTCTTGGGTCTGGTGTAGGAACTAAGAAAAGAGCAGTGGAAAGAGCTGGGTCTGGGACAGGGCAGTGAGGGAATATGACCTAGGACAGAAAAGAGCTCTGGATTGGGCAGGAGCTGTACTTGAGACAATGTGGAGGGGGCTGGGTAGAAAGGGACGCGGCCAATGCTGAGGGGCAGATCCAGAAAAACGGAACCGTTTCTGCGGTGGCACGTGGGGAGAGGTGAGAGGAGAACCAGAGCGACCGGGGAGGAGTGGGGGGGACTTGGCGTGGAGGTGGCCCTTGGTTCGGGTGCAGAATTGGGGTAGGGGGCCGGCTGAAAGGCAGGGCGTCCGTCATGCAGCCTAGTGCCTGCTTCCCCCTCCCCTCTACAGTTTCGTGGTAGGCTCAGACGGCTACGTGTATGAGGGCCGCGGCTGGCACTGGGTGGGCGCGCACACACGCGGCCACAACTCCCGCGGCTTCGGCGTGGCCTTCGTAGGCAACTACACTGCGGAGCTGCCGGCGAAGGCTGCGCTTCACATCGTGCAGGACGTGCTCCCCGGCTGCGCAGTGCGCGCGGGCCTCCTGCGGCCAGACTACCGGATGCTTGGCCACCGCCAGCTCGTGCGCACTGACTGTCCTGGGGACGCGCTCTTCGACCTGCTGCGCACCTGGCCGCGCTTCGCTGCGGTGAGTACAAGACCCCACACTACCTGAGCCTGCGGCCCAGCTTTCCGCACAAGCCCAGAGCTCACCCCTGACCCCCGTCTGCCCGCCCAACCTCAGCAGGCCCCTGACTCCTTACTGCAACCCCTATGCCCATACAGCCTCAGCCAGGCTCCTGGGCCCCTTCGCAGTCCATCTATTCCGGCAACCTAGGCCCAGACTTCAGTCCTTCTGCTTACAACAGCTCCTACTCACTGTCCTCTGCTTGCACAACGTCAGCTGAGCCCCGACCGAGCCAGCTTGTCCTTTACCCACCCCCAACACCTCTGCCCTCCCAACCAAGGCATGGACTCCAACCCTACACAGCCTTTCTGCCCAAACAACCTCAGCCTGGCCTGCATAACTTATACCCAAGTTACCTCTCCTGCCTGTACACCCTCACCCAGACTACCCAAACTTGGCCTCACCCCATCCCTTACCCAAAAGGCCCTCGGTCTATACAACACTAACTTAGCCTGTGACCCTCTACAGAAAACCCCTTTGCCTGCACAACCTCTAGCCAGTTTCTAACTGTGCTGCAATCCTCTGCCCAATCTCAGCCCTAAGGATGCTTGCTCGCCCCAGCTTCCTTGACCCCTGATGGCGGCTCTCATGCTGGAGCAATCCATGTACAGCCAGCACAGCCTTGGCCTAATGATCCCACCTACCCCCTGCCCTCGATCACCTAAACACCTCTATATTCACACCTGCACAATCTCATCCTTAACCCTATTTCGTTAAGCTGGCTCGCAGTCTGCATCGTACTCACCCCCTCACTTTGGGCTTCTGTCCTCTTCCCTATCCAGGGTCCCACCATGATGGGGGCAGGCCTGCCCCCCCACCCCCCACTCCCCAAGCCTCACACTGCCCTGTATTTTCTAGAATGTGAAACCCAGAACAGCCAGGAGGGCTTCTAGAAGATCCGGAAGGAAGCCACCTCCAATGATCCTGCCAGCCTCAGACCTCTAATAAAGAGACAGTGGAAAGAAAGCCCGTGTCTGTGCATCATCCGTGTTCGCACACATTGTTTTAATTTGCGTTTGCCTAGAAGCAGGCCAGAGACAAGAATGCCAACGCAAGTAGTTTGCTTGGGAGGTGAAGGTGATCCTAGGACATATCAGTTGGGGATGCAGGAAGAGAGGTAGGGACAGGAAGGCATCCAGGAAAGGGTGCATTATCAAGCAAGTTGGTGTTGCGGGGACATGCAGCTCAATCCCACCAGGGACCTCTGGGGGACAGTGTAAGACACGCCCCTCAGAGTTGTCCCACTCAAGAGGCAAGGGAGCTGGGTGTTGATTCTCCAGACTTCATAGTCGTTGGCTAAGGGCTAATCTTGGGGAGGTATTAATTCTCTGGCACTTTGGGGCTGCTTGTTGCGTAGAGAGGGAGAGTGGGCGCCATACATCAGAGAAAGATCTCCAGCAAAAATGCAGGCAGTTGGGAGTGGATCAGTATTCAGTGAAGTGGGAAAGACTCAGGGACACATCAGAACATGGGGAAACTCTGCGTGTGTGCACAGTGACTGGATTGAATGCAGTAAGAATGAGGTGGACATACCTAAGGTGTATACACCTCTGTGCACATGTCCAGCTCCAGGAAAAGGGTCTTTGGCCCTCATGGAAGATCCTGCACCTTGGGATGGGTTACAGAATTTGTGAGGCACAGGGCAAAATGAAAATGCAGAGCCCTCTGTCCAAAAAGCAGGAACTTCTGGGTGCCTGGGTGGCTCAGTGGGTTGGGCATCCAACTCTTGGCTTCGGCTCAGGTCATGGTCTCACAGTTGGTGGGTTCGAGCCCCGCATCGGGCTCCGTGCTGATAGTGTGGAGACTGATTGGGATTCTCTCTCTCTCTCTCTCTCTCTCTCTCTCTCTAAGTAAATAAAAATACATTTAAAAAAAATTTTTTTAACGTTTATTTATTTTTGAGACAGAGAGAGATAGAGCTGAACGGGGGAGGGTCACAGTGAGAGGGAGACACAGAATCTGAAACAGGCTCCAGGCTCTGAGCAGTCAGCACAGAGCCCGACGCGGGGCTCGAACTCACGGACTGTGAGATCATGACCTGAGCCGAAGTCGGACGCTTAACCGACCAAGCCACCCAGGCGCCTCAAAAAACATTTGTTTTAAAGCAGGAACTTCAAGACAGTGACAGCAAAGCATTAAATGTAGTCTGGAGCCTTTCTGTGCGTGGGGGTCCTGGACGCCTGCCCAGGCCACATGTCCATGAATGTGATCCTACCCACCCCATCCTGTGGATTCTGGTCACCCTTGCCTTTGCACAAACTCTTCCTTCTACCTGGCATGCCCTTCCCATGGTCAGCTCCTTATGCCTTGGGTCCCAAGTGTCACCTCTTCAGGGAGGTCCTCCTGGATTTTTTCACTTCTGCTCAGCCTCTACTCCAGTCTATTTTCCTCCAATTCCTACCCACCAGCTAGAAATGTCTGACGTTTATATTCAGGATCTGTTTTCCTCATGGGACTGTGAGCTCCAGGAGGGCAAGAACCAAATCCGTTTTGTTCCCCGTGGCTTCTCCCGCACCTAGTACATATTACATAGGCATTCAGGAAGCATTTATTGAATAAATGAATAAGCCAAGGCTCCCGTTATGAACCTTCTGTAACCAATGCTATCGTCTTGTACAAATAAGGAAACCGAGGCTCAGAGAGGAAGTGACTTGCTGGAGGTCACACAGTGAGAGGACCAGCTGGCACTGGAGCCCACTCCTGGGCCAGGATTCGACGGACTCTCATGCTGACTCATTTATTTCTCAGAACAGCACTTGCTCACCTCTTTTTACAAGTAAACACTCACCGAGCTATAACAGAGATACGGGGAAGTGCACCGAAATGTACAGCTCAATAAATTTTCAAAACAGAACACACACAGTGTCACCAGCACCCAGTTCGAGAAATGGGACACGTTAAATTTCTTATGTGACCTTCACCTCAATTAGGGAAAAAAAAAATCAACTCCCAGATGCTCCACTACCCTCTTCCCAAGGAGACCGAAATCCTCACTTGTTGCACATAGTTTTGCCTCCCTTGCAACTTTATGTCAAAGGAACTACACGGTATTTACTCTTCACTGTTTGTGATTCATCCAAGTTCAACCATTCAGCAGTTTGTTCATTTCGTTGCTGCATAGTATTCCACTGTGGGAAGAGACACAACTTATTCCTTCTCCAGTAGACGGATACTTGAGTTGCCTCCAGCTTGGGACTATTACAGACAGCACTGGTAGTTCGGTCTATTGGATGTATACCTCCCACTGCAACTGCTGGGTCAGAGGAGAGCTGTATAGTCAATGTTAGTAGATCGTGCCAGTTTTCCACCTTAGGTGAATTGATCTACACTCTGACCAGCAGAGACCTCGAGGTGCTCCGTATTCTCACCAGCACTTGGTCAGTATGTACCCATTTCGCAGAGAAGGTATCTGAGGCTCAGAGAGGCTGCCTCCCAGGCAGTGAGAGATTCTGGGTCCTACTCTGTCACCTCTCACCTCCTCTCCTCCTGCATCCTGCCCCCACTGTGCCCTCCCAGCCTGGCTGTGGGGTGGGGTGGGACAGACAGGGTCACGTGGAGTTGCGTTCAGCGGGAGGAAGCCAGGCAGGGTGCAGACGGCTGCCGATTTTGGGGCTGGTCGGGAAATCAAGGTAAGGGAGGGAGTGCATGTGTCCACTAAGGGGGTTCCCTGGGGGCAGAGCTGAGAGAGGGGAGGGGGCCAAGATGAGGACAGCATGTGGGAACACACTGGGCAGAACTGTCACCCTCTTGTCCCCCAGGAGAACCCCTGCCATGAACCCATCATCACCGTGCAAGGCCTCCCAAACCCAGCCTGCAGCTTCGTCCCTGCTAACCTCCTACCGCTGGCACACAGGGGGTGATGGGGAGAAAGTAGCTGGAGGGTCCCGCTGGGGCCGACTTGCAGGCTGGGGGAGGGCACTAAGCCACCAGGAGCCCGTGGTCAGCAGTCAGCCAGCCTCTCGCTCGCTGTTCCGTCGTGTCCTCTCTTCGCCCCCCAAGGAATCACGCACAAGCCGCCTCCGGCTATCCAAGACCCTCTGGGGGAGGCATAAGAGCCCACCGCTGGAACCAGAGCCAGAGCCAGAGGCCCCAGGTACATGGCTCCCCCACCCAGGCTGGGAGGGAGGCCGGATGCTTGGGTTTTGTCTGCCTCCGGAGCATCAGCCCTACAGACACAGGAAGTTGTGGGGAGTGCAAAAGCCCAACAGGAAGTGGCTGGGGCCCAGCTGCCCTCTTCCCTCTTCCCCCTCACACAGGGACTGGGGGTAGGGGGGAGTGGTCAGGGACCTGCGTGCTGGGGGTCCACCCTGGGGAAGGGAATGGGACTACACTAAGGGTAGCCCTGCCCAGATACCAAATGGCTCTTGGCCCCAGTGGGTCTCTCCTCATATCCAATAGCCCAGCTCATTCTCTCCTGCCTGGGTATCATCTCAGCTGCCTCCTGCTCTCTAGCCCTCTGGCCTCCATATCTTAAGTTCCTTCACCTTGGACCTCAGCTTCTCCATCAGCTAAGTGGGGATCATAATCCCTACCTTAAAGCATATTTTATTTAATTCACATTCATTCATTCATTCATTCATCCATTCATTCATGCATTCAAACAGAGATCTGTCAAGCATTTACTACATGCCAGGCCTTGATTTAGTCACTAAGGACGCAGCAGTGAACAAAACGGATGAAACTGCCTGCCCCATGTAGCTCATACTGGGCATGACAGACAGTAAACAGAAAGTGATAGATTGGGCTGTTACACAGAGGGATCTAGAAGAGTAAGGGATAGGCCATGAAGATTGAATGTATGTATGAATGTAGCATGAACGTAGCACCAGCCCAGGGCCCGGTATGTTCTAAGTGATCTATGAACAAGTGGAGCTATTTATTCCCCTGATGGGAAAACCATAGGGTGACAGGTAATCTGGGGGGTTAATTCAGCCCTTCTATTCCTGGAAGCTCTTTTCATATGCCCATTTTGCAGATGTATCACTTCAACCTCCCACTCCACAGGATCCAGAGAGAGTTCCAACAAGCAAGACTGCTTCTGCTTCTCCCCTGCTCAAATGCCACCCATGGCTCCCCATTACCCCCAGGATGAAATCCCACAATTCTCTAACTGGCACCCAAGTTTCTGCACCAATCTCTTCCTGGACCTTTCCTTCTTGCCTCTGAGCTCTCTGAGCCCTTCTTGCCTTTCCTGGGCATCTGCCATCTCCCAGCCTTTGCTCAAACTGCTCTTGCCACTGTCCCCATCTTGCCACCATCTCTGTCAACATCCAACCTGCTGTTCAAGACCCGCTGAAAACCTACTGTCTCTGGAGGCTTTTCCTGACCCACTGCACCACCACCTCCCCCTACCCTGATCTTTTTTCTATTCCTTTCTCAAATGTTGAATGCTTTCCACCTTATAATAGTTATTTATGTAAGGAACCAAGGATGCTGGCTTGCTGTTTAACCTCCTAGATCAACCTGCTGTCTTGGTTAAGAGAATGCTTGTGTCCACAGCCTGGCTCAACCACGCACAAGCTGTGTGACCTTGGGGAGGTCACTCAACCTCTCTGGTTTTCAGTTTCCTCCTTGACAAAATGGGGGTTCTAATAGCCCTTTGAATGGCTTTTGGAGGATTAAATGAGAGAAGGCGTGTGGAGTAGTAAACACAGTACAGGGTACATGTGTCCACCACCCATGGCCTGGAGGAACAAGGTCCAGAGAGGGGTGGAAACTTGTCCAACAACAGCCTGACATGGCTGCCGGGTGGGCTGGGGCCAGGGGGAGAGGAGATACTTGGGAGGGAACCCCCCGATGAGCCTCTATGAATGGAGAGGGAAAGACTCCTATGTCCCCGGCACCCCCTCCTCTACCCAGAGCCTGAGCCAGAGCCAGAGACCCCTGCCCCACAGATCCCGGAGGCCCCCACACCTGACGTACCCATCTGGAACATTGGGGCCTTCACCCTGCTTGATGGGAAGTTGGTGCTGCTTGGCAGTGAGGAGGAGGTGAGAAGGGGCACAGGAGCAAGGGGAGGGAAGAAGAGGGTGGGAAGGAGACAGAAGAGAGTGGCGGGAGAGGGTAATGGAAATGTGTCTGCCTGCCTGGCTCCCCTTTATGACTACCCACTTTTCTGGAGAACAGGGTCCTCGCCGGCCCAGGCTGGGGAGTGCTAGCTCTGGGGGCAGCATCCAGGTAGCCATGGGGAGCCTCAGGGATCCAGGTGAGTTGTTTCAGAGGTGGGGAGGGCTGGGGCATTTGGGAGCCTGTCAAGGTGGGGCAGAATCCAAGATGATCCCACCCCCCAACCTTCCACCCCTGACCGTCTACAGATCGGACCCCCGGAAAGACCGAGCCAGAGGCTGCTGGCCCCAACCAGGTCCACAACGTTCGGGTGAGGCATCCAGTGGGAGGCAGAGGGGACAGCAAAGACTCCCAGAGCCTCAGAGATGAAAGGGGACTCTTACTGGGTGATCTTGGGCAGGGCACTGACCCACCTATGGCTTCAGTGTCCCCATCTGTCAAATGGCACTAATGAGAGAACCTCCCTCTCAGGGCTGTTTATGAGAAGTTAGTAGAGAATGCAGAATAGCCTAGGATTAGTGCTTTATTATTTTTTTTAATTTTTTTTAACTTTTTTTTAAATTTATTTTTGAGACAGAGAGAGACAGACCATGAACGGGGGAGGGGCAGAGAGAGAGGGAGACACAGAATCGGAAGCAGGCTCCAGGCTCTGAGCCAACAGCCCAGAGCATGACGCAGGGCTCGAACTCACGGACCGCGAGATCGTGACCTGAGCCGAAGTCGGCCGCTTAACCGACTGAGCCACCCAGGCGCCCCAGGATTGGTGCTTTAGAAAGCGGGGCTATTGCTTGCCTTTATTATTACTGCTAATACAGCCTGAGCTTGTGGTCCCCCCTGCAAACCAGCAGACCATCCAGGACACCCCGGGGGGAAAGAAGCTGAGGAGGGAGAACAAGGTTCTGCCCACCTGATATCCCCTTTCCCACAGGGATTGCTCAAGAGGCTGAAAGAGAAGAAAAAGGCCAGGTCAGAGCTTGGAGCCAGTGCCTCCCGGGATGGGTAAGTGTCTCTGAGGGGCCGGAGGGACTGGGATTCAACACTGCGCCCTCCACCTCCACCTGCATCATTCCCCCCCTTCACCAAAACCCCGATACAGCCCCGGCTGTGTCCAGCCGCATGTTGAGCAATGCTGGAGCCACTGAAAGAAGGGGGGCGGGGGCAGAGTCTGACACAATAACTCTCAATCAGGAACTAAGTCAACACCCTGGTCTGGGAGTGTCAGGGAAGGGACAAATGAGCTAAGATCTGAAGGAAGGATGGAAGTCAACCAGGCCAAGAGGGGCAGGAAAAGTATTCCAGGCTAGGAAGCAGGGAGCGCAAAGGCCAAGGGGCCAGACGGAGTGACAAAAACAAGGCTAGTATGACTGGAGTTCAGAGAAAGGGATTCATTGGAGGCACATGAGGTCAAAAGGTGACAAGGACTGTACCATATGAGGTCATACAGGCCACCATGAGGAGTTGAGCTTATCCTAAAAGGTTAGGTTCAAGTCCGATTTCGTTTCAAGTTCATCCTGGCCTCTCTCCACCCTTCAGGCTGTAGGGGGTGGGTTGGTGAGGAGGAGAGAAGTACGACCACTTATCCAACCGCCCCCTCCTCAGGCCTCCCAGTGCTCTGGGCTCTCGGGAATCGCTGGCCACGCTCTCCGAGCTGGACTTGGGTGCTGAGCGGGATGTGCGTGTCTGGCCACTGCATCCCAGCCTCCTGGAGGAGCCTCACTGTTTCCAGGTAAATGCAGACAACTCTCCCTCTGACCCCGACCCTTTGGTTCCACCTTGGCCTCAACCCTTGGATCCTCATCCCCAACAGGTAACTTGGGCGGGCGGGAGCCGCTGCTTTTCTTGTCGCTCCGCCGCTGAGAGAGACCGCTGGATGGAGGACCTTCGCCGCCACTTCCAACCCAGCCAGGTCAGTACAGATTAGTGGGACATGAAGGCCCCGCCCTCGCCCACGGCCATGGTCACGGCCCCGCCCTTCCCCCCACCCAACCCCTCACCAGCGCCCTAACGCGGCCTCTGAGATACACCTCCCCGCTGACACCTTTGCAACCACTCCGAGACCCTCCCCAGCTTCCTTCCATTACCAGCTCCTGGCACAAAAAAAATCGCGTGCCTTCTATTCACTCCGGGCCCTATTTGCCCCCAAAGCCCCGCCTACCAGGCAAACGCCAAGTCCCCACCCCGCGGCTACTCCTCCTTACCCTGGAGTCCGGATCTCGCCGCGAGAGCCCAGAAAAGCAGGAGGGCTTTCGCAGAACCACCTTGAGACCGCCGTGGGCCCTGTCTCCCCCCAAGGGCCCAGCGATCTCCCTGGGGGCACGGTCCCCACGTCGAGCACCGACGCCTCCTCCCAACCCACTCCCGTCCGCAGGACAACTTGGAGCGGGAAGAGACGTGGCTGAGCGTGTGGGTGCACGAGGCAAAAGGGCTGCCCCGAGCGGCGGCGGGGACAGCAGGCGTGCGCGCCGAGCTGTGGCTGGACGGCGCGCTGCTGGCGCGCACAGCGCCGCGGGCTGGCCCGGGCCAGCTCTTCTGGGCCGAGCGCTTCCACTTCGAGGCGCTGCCTCCGGCGCGTCGCCTGTCGTTACGGCTGCGCGGAGCTGGCCCAGGGGGAGCGGCGCTGGGCCGCGTGGCACTGGCACTGGAGGAGCTGGGCGTCCCCCGCGCGCCCGCCGCGGGCCTGGAGCGCTGGTTCCCGCTCCTCGGGGCGCCAGCAGGCGCAGCGCTGCGGGCGCGGATCCGGGCGCGGCGCCTGCGCGTGCTGCCGTCGGAGCGCTACAAGGAGCTGGCGGAGTTCCTCACCTTCCACTACGCGCGCCTCTGCGGGGCGCTGGAGCCCGCGTTGTCTGCCCAGGCCAAGGAGGAGCTGGCGGCTTCCATGGTGCGCGTGCTGCAGGCCACCGGCCGGGCGCAGGTGCGGCACTGCGACGGGGCGGACGCGAGTGACCCGAGGCTGACTGATCACGCGCCCCGGGGAGCAGGGTGTAGGGGGGCAGGTGGCGCAGGACCCCAGTTGCACAGACGAGGGGCGGGGCACCATCAGGGGCGGGACCTGAGCTTCAGCTGCGAGGGGTGGGGCCTGAGCAGAGACTCTGAGCTGAAAGATTTAATTTTCTGCTGCGAGGGGTGGAGGTTCCGGCCCCGTGAGCCCTAGGAGTGAGGACCGGACCTGAGCAGCAGCCTATGAGGGGCGGGGCATGTGTCCCAGGTGTGAGTGATTGGCCAAGGGCTCGTATTCCCCCTGGCTCAGTCTGCAACCCGCGCAACGTGAACTCCACTGTGCCCAGGCACTGGTGACAGATCTGGGCACCGCAGAGCTGGCGCGCAGTGGAGGCCGTGAGGCGCTGCTGTTCCGGGAAAACACATTGGCCACCAAGGCCATCGATGAGTACATGAAGCTGGTGGCACAGGATTACCTCCAAGAGACTCTGGGTGAGCCGGAGAGTGGATGTCAGAGGCTGTCTGGGCAGGCTAGGGAACCCCAAGGAAGATCTGGGAGCTTCTAGGTAACCTGGCTGCTGGTAGTGGGTGGTGCCTTTGGGGGTGCTGAAATCCTGGAGGCAACTGGGGGCTCCCCCAAAGATGTTAGGTGTCTCCAGAGGAAGCTGGACATGGAGTTGGAGGCCAAGTGTGGTGGGTTTTGGTGGTCACGGCCCTGGCCGCTGTCTGGCTGTGCTGTGCTGCAGGGCAGGTCGTGCGGCGTCTCTGTGCTTCCACTGAGGACTGTGAAGTGGACCCCAGCAAGTGCCCTCCCCCAGAGCTGCCACAACACCAGGCCAGACTGCGAAACAGTTGTGAGGAAGTCTTCCAAAACATCATCCACTCCTACAAGTAAGAATCAGGGCCCCAGCACCTGAGCCTACCCCTACATCTCATCCACTGTGCTAATAACCGTGACTCCTAATTGGGGTTGCCAGCTAAAATACGGGATGCCTAGTTAAATGTGATGCAACAGTTGAGACATCCTTTTACTAAAAAAAATATGCATTGTTTAATCTGAAATTCAAGTTTACTGTTTGTCCTGAACTTGTATTTGCTAAAAATGACAACCCATTCCCAATGTCATGTCAACTTGGGGTTACTGACCCCAAATAACCTGGGACCCAATTCCTTATCCTCTAGCTACAGGTGGCCCCATACGCTAATTCCATGCCACCTGACCCCAGTTAACATAGGACCTCAATCATGACCTCTGATTCCAGGTGATGCTAACCCCCCAATCCCATGACCCTGACCTTAAATGACCCTGATCCCCAAATCCCATGCAACTGATCACAAAAAACCTGGGATTCCAGTTCCTTGAATTCTGACCCTAGGTGAACCCATACGTCTAGTCCCATGTCACTTGGGACATCAATACCGTGATTTCTGAACCTAGGTTACCCTGTAACCTCAAGTCCATTCTACTTTATATAGTGTAATCTGGCACCCCAATCTCCTATCCAGTTATAGCTACATCCCAAGCTCATGGTCTATATCTCCATGTCAACCTGTATCCCCACCTCCAAGATTACTGACTCCAGAGGTCACCACAATACTTACACCATAAATCCTGACCCCAAGTGTTATTATCCCCAGTGTCTCCAATCCTGGAACCCACAATGTAGGTGACTCCTGACGTCTGACCTTAGGACTTTTACATGAATGTGACCTTTATGCCTACTTCCCCCTCTGACCATCACCTCTTCTGCCCCAGCTGGTTCCCAGCAGAGCTGGGCACTGTGTTCTCAGGCTGGAGAGAAGCATGCAAGGCCCGTGGCTCTGAGGCACTGGGCCCCCGACTGGTGTGTGCCTCTCTCTTCCTGCGGCTCCTGTGTCCTGCCATCCTGGCACCCAGCCTCTTTGGTCTGGCACCAGAGCACCCCGCACCTGGCCCAGCCCGCGCCCTCACACTGATCGCGAAGGTCATCCAGAACCTCGCCAACAGTGCCCCGTAGGTGCTAGGAGGCTGGCCCCATCCTTAGCTGGGAGGCTGGGTGGCCCTGGTTGGGACATCCCTAACGGTATGCCAGGGGAGTGGGGTGGCAGATGACTAGTTTGATCCACCCCGTCCACCCTTGACCCAGGTTTGGTGAGAAGGAGGCCTACATGGGCTTCATGAACAGCTTCCTGGAGGATCATGGGCCAGCCATGCAACAATTCCTGGACCAAGTGGCCATGGTGGATGTGGATGCAGCACCCAGTGGTTACCAGGGCAGCAGTGACCTAGCCCTCCAGCTGGCAGTCCTGCACGCCCAGCTCTGTACCATCTTTGCCGAACTTGACCAGGTATAGCCAGAGCCCAGGGTGTGTGTGGGGTAGGGAGGGGGGCAAGAGGCCTCCGGCCCTAAAGAGCTGCTTACCATTCTCCCTCCATGCCTCATTAGGCAACCCGTGACAGCCTGGAACCCCTGCCCACCATCCTGCGAGCCATTGAGGAGGGCCGGCCTGTACCTGTGACTGTGCCGATGCGTCTCCCACCACCCCCAGCCCAAGTTCATGCCAGGTAACCTGCTGCCTCAAGTCTGGTCCAGTTCTGATGGGTGAGAGCAGAGGCAGAACCAAAGGCAAGCACAGGGTCAGACTGGGGTCAGAGGTGAAGACAAGATCATGTCAGCAGTCGGGAACAGGGTCACGTTGGGATTCTGTCTCAGAAACAGTGTTGCATAAAGGTCAGAGGCTGGAGATGGGGTCACCTGAGGGATCAGAGAGAAGCTCACAGTATGGTACTGAGTCAAATTGGAGCCCAAGGTGGGGATTGGTCATTGCAGAGGTCAGGGAGAGGTCACATTTGGGGTCAGACAGAGAAAGTGATATTGTGGTCAGTGATGAGGGTCAGGTTTCAGTGATACGTTGTGGAGGGGATCAGATCAGGGGTCAGATCAGGGTCAGATGTTAAGATGCACCATCAAGGGTCAGGGAAGGGTTCGTATGGTAAGTCCATCAGGCCCAGGGTCAAATGGGGTCAAGGGTTATACGTAAAGTCATATGGTCACAGTCAGGGTCCATGGTCTGTGCGGAGGCAGACAGGGTCAGCTTCAGGTCAGAGGTCAGGGCCAAAAGGAGGGTCAGGTAGGGCAGAAAGGGGATATTCCTGTGAGCAGAGGTCTAGCCCAGGGTCAGATTGAAATCAGAGGTTACAGAGATAGTCAGGTCAAGAATCACCTTGTGTCAAAAGTCAGGGACAAGGCTAGAGAGGAGTCAAAAGTTTCATTGGAGTCAGGTCGAAGATCATAGAGAGGACAGTATTGTCAGAAGTCCAGGGCAAGATCAGAGGTGGAAATGTGATTCCATCAGCGACGGGGTCGCATAGAAAAGATCAGAAGTGGAATCATTTCTGGTCAGAGGTAGGTTTGGGGTCAGCTCAGGGGCCAGTCAAGGATCTGAGCTCCCCGCGCCCCCTTCTCCTCCCAGTTTCTCTGCAGGGGAGAAGCCAGGCTTCCTGGCTCCCCGGGATCTCCCCAAGCACACCCCGCTCATCTCCAAGAGCCAGTCACTACGCAGCGTTCACGGCGCAGGGAGTTGGGCGCGACCGCAGCCGGACGAAGAGCGGCCCCCGAGGCTGCCCCGGCCGGTACAGCGCACGCAGAGCGTCCCTGCGGGCCGCCCCGCTCGTCGCCGCCCCTCTGCAGGGCCACGGCCACGACCCAAAAGCTCGCTACGCGCGGGGCCCGCTCCCCGCGGCCGGCCCTGGACCGGGGCCTCAGCATCGTTGCCTCGGAAGCCCTCGGTGCCGTGGCAGCGCCAGCTGGACCAGCCGCGGGACAGAGACCAGGCACTGGGCACGCACCGATCCGTGGGCAAGGTGAGGTCCAGCTCAGGTCTCTGCACAGCGGGGGAAGACGGGACTGGAAAGACAAGAAGCCAGGCAGGTCTGGGTTCAAATACCGAGCTCGCTGCGCTGTGTGACCCCGGGGCTAGTTTGCAACCCTCTTAGGTCCTCAGTTTCCTCCTTTGCAAAACTTGAGCGAGGTTTCCTAACGGAGCAGGGCAGTGAGGAGGCAGAGCGCAAGGGACAAGGAGGTCTGGGTTTTTCGGGGAGAAGATGGGGCGGGACGACGGGTCAGATTACAGCTGCTCCCTTCCCACAGTTAGAGCTGCAGTGTGAGGTGGCCGCCCTGCGCGAGGAACAGAAGGCTCTGTCCCGCCTCGTGGAGTCGCTGGGCACCGACATCCGGGCTTTGATGGAGAGGCAGGAGCAGCTTCAGAGCCAGCTACAAGACCTGGACTCCAGGCTCCGCCAAGGGTGAACCCCGCCCTCTCCATTAGCTCTGCCCCCGGGTCAGCCCGCTGTAATCAGATCTGCCGTGGCCCCACTTTCATTCAGGCCCTGCCTCTCAATCCCGCTCAAATCACTCCTGACAGGCCACGCCCCTCTGCCAGCCCCGCCCCAACACACCTGCCTCTCCCCCCTCTTAGTTCCTCCCACCCCAGTTCGCTGGCGAGTCCTATCCTCTAGGCCCCACTCCTCAATCAGCCCCTCCCAAAACGGTTGGTCCCGGGCTTCTCAGTCTGGGCACACCTCCATCGCGGTCCCCACTTCACCCAGACTGTCCAAGCCCCGTCCCCCAAGAATTGCTCGGTTCTTTCCTCCCAGCCATTCAAGGCTCTGATTCAGCCCGGGCTTCAATTTTATCTAGGCTCCGCCCCCTAGTGTAGACAAACTCCGCCTCCGCACCAAGCCCCGCCCTCTGATTTCCTGGCTGCCCAACCCGGAGCTGGAGTGGAGTTTCTCAGCCTCTGACCCTCCCTTCTTGCCCCTGATCCCCACAGGACCTCGCAGTTGGATCCAGAGAGTGGCCGTCCAAGCGGTGAGGATCACAGGCTGAAAAGTCTGGTGAGACCCTTGCCCCAGCCGCGGGGAAGATGTGGGCGGTGAGGGAACCAGGGTTGGGGTGCAACCCACCCCTGGCTCCGAGCCCACTGCCACTGCCTCTCCAGGAGCGCCGCCTGGCTGAGATGGAGAGTACTCAGGTCCAGCTGAGGAATGTGGTGCAAAGCCTGCAGCTTCTTTCAAGAACGCCGGGATCCCGGAGCCAGTCCCTCCCCCTCAAACCACCGTGTATCAACGGAGATACCACCTGAGCTGTCCACCCTGCCCCACGTGGTCTGGGAGCAGATGGCCGTCCCAGAGGCCTGTCCGACCCCTGTTCCAGCCCTAAGTGGCCTACAGTAGGGAGTGGAGCTTTAGCTGCCAAAAAGTCTGGCACTATGAGGTTACCCAGTAAAATTTTGATTTCAGTAAAATCGATGGATTTTTTTGCCCCTAAGTGTTGCCAATCAGAAAGCACCCCACTCCCACCATTCAGGTCTCCCAAATTCACTCCTAATTAGAGGTCTCATGGAAGGGATACATGAGGAGATTCTCGCCAGCTGTGTGACCTTAGACCTTTACTCTGTCAGAACCTCAATTTCCTCATCTGTAAAATGGATCTAAAGTTTCTTACACAGTAGAAGACCCATAGTTTAAGGTATTCGATAAAAGGTATTCATCATTGTTAGAGGCAGTACCTGCTTCTCAGTGAAGCCCAGTCCCCATATGATAGCATCTTCCTAGGCCCCCAAGTCCCACACCAACTCCCTCATGATAGGGAAAGCATAGGTCTGGGAGGCAGATGGAGGAAGGGGTGAGTAGGTGTGAAGACAGTTGAGCTCCGTGGGTGTTGGTTGGGTAAATGAGTGGACATTTGAATCATGGGTGAACGGATGGGTGGGAGGTAGGGTGAATGGGACAGTAGGCAAGTAAATAGGTTAGCATTTGGTGAATATTTGCCCTGGTAGGTGAGTAAGTAGGCAGATAGCCCAGATAGGTGTGTCTGCCTAGAAGAGACCTGGATCACAGTGGAAAATAAATATGTGAGTTAATTGAGTAAGTGGTTATATATATTGCATGAATATTTGTCGGGGTCTCCTGAGACTCTTGAGCTATACAGTGGGGAACCAATAATGAACAAGGCAGATGGGACTCCTGTCCTCATGGAGCTTACACTCTAGCGGAGGAGGCAAGTAAATGTGCAACTGAAAGATGGACATGGCTTGGGTCCATGGCCCAAGCATGGACCATGCATGGCTGGGTGAAAGGGTGTGTGCAGGGATAGGTGGATGCTTGCTTGGTTGTATGGATAAGTGAGTATTTACTTGTGTGGTGGGTGGGTGAGCAGGTAGATGGGATGTGGATGGGTGGACTCACTCAGTGGGTGTTCAGATGGGTTGTGGGGATTTGGGTGGGTGGCTAGCTGGCTCACAGGACCAGATGTTGGTTGAGTGGTGGATGGATGAGTGGGTAGATGGGAAGTGAATGGGTGGTTTGAGTGGGTGTTTAGATGGATGGGTGGATAGGTGGTTAGCTGATTGAATGGATAGATGAGTGGTTGATTGGTTGAGTGTGTGGATGAATGAGTGGGGAGATGAATGGGTGGTTGAACGTGTGGATGGGTGGTGGATGGGAGAAGGCCACAGACTTCTTATGTATTCACAATGGGGTAGTTCTGGAGGCTGTGATCCTTGGGGTTGGATGGAGAAAAGGGGCTTAATATTGGGGACCTAGGGCAGCTCTAGGGGCATGGAGGCGCTGAAGTCCAGCGTGGATAATGCGAAAGGAGGGAGAAGGCTTGTGGTTGGAAGGTAGCCGACTGGGGGCAAGGGACTGAAGGATAAGGATTGGCTGGGTGGAGTTCTCAGTGACCTATAAATGACTCAGGGGGGAACTTCTCTGCCCCCTCCCCACTCTTCTGCTGCTATTCGCAGGCCTAGCATTGGAAGAACCAGTAGGGTGATGAGGGGCAGGGGGACAAGTGTGTTGTCATGGAAACAGACCCTCTCCCTGGACTCTCAGGCCGCGCGGGCCCTTTAAGTGTGACCCGCCTGGCCACTCCCAATATGGCGGCGCGCCCGCTGACCGCCCCCCCACCCCGGGCGGCACGGGGGGGGGGGGGGGGGGGAGAAGGGGGGGGCCTGGACCTCCCCATCATGGCGGCGCGGCGGGGCTGTCGCGCTGAGGTCACGGCGGCGCGCCGGGGGGGCGGGGCGGCGGGGGGAGCGATTTAAAGGGACAATGTCCCCCGAGCGGTGGAGGCGGCGGCGGCTGCGGAGGCCGCGGCACCGGCACCGGGAGCGGCAGCGGCGGTAGCGGCAGCGACGGCCGCACCGAGGAGGGAAGCTTCGAACCCCGGCGCCTGACCGGCGGCGCCGCCTCCCCGGTGAGGCCCGGCCCGGCCTGGGGAGCCCGCGGGCGGGGCGGAGCCGGAGCGGGGAGGGGGAGGCCAGGGCCGGGCCGGGACAGGCGGGACCCCCCGGGGCGGGGGGCGGGGGCGGGGCCTGCAGGGGCGGGGCCTGGTCGGGGGCGGGGCCGTTCCGGTGGGGGGGAGGAGCGGGGGTCTTGGGGCAGGTGTCCCCCCCCCCCCAACCTCGGCGCGTCCCACGGGGTCTCCCGCCCCGAAGTGCACGGGCGGAGGGAGCGTCTCCCGGACCCTGACCCAACGAGGGGTGCGCTGGCGCGGCGCCGCCCCCACCCCTGCGACCCCCGGGGGGTGTCCAGGCGGGAGGCCCCTTCCCACGCTGCCAAAGTGCTCCGAAGTTGCGGTCCCGCCTGTTCCCCGCGGGCAGTGCCCACCCGGTGGGCACCCGCAGGTGCTTCCTCTGGGCCTGGGCAGGGACCCCCGCCACGACTGCCAGGCCACGGACTGGCCCCCTGGGAGCCCCCAGGCCCCCGAGGGCAGCGCCTGCAGCCAGGCCTGGAGCCCGGGCCCCGCCCCGGTTGCCTGGGCCCGGCCTCCCCACCATCTCCCTGGGGAGGGCGCCTCATTCCTGCCCTTCACTTTCCGCCGTTACCTTGAAGGTATTTATAGGTGGAGAGGACAGCACCCACCCCCTCACACACTCGGCCTCCCCAGGGTCCTCATTTCTGGACCAGGAGCCCCATCCGTCGTTTTTGTCCGCAGACTAGAGAAATCTTGGGAGGGTGGGATGAAGAAGCCCAGGCTGGGTATGCATGAGGGAGTGTTGGGGAGAAGAGAAGGGGTTAATGCTGGGGTCACTTAAGGCTGTGGGTGAGGGTGAAGGGTTAATGCTGGAGAACCCTAAGGTCCTTCGAGGATAGGGGTCAGAGTGTGGGAAAAGTGCAGAGGTAATGATGGGGGGCACTTGAGATAATGTATAGGATCGCGGTGTAGAAGTGGCTGGGATCCATGCTAAAGCAGGGACAGAGGATCTGCATGTACATGGAAGTGAGGGCACAATTGGGGAAAGTGCAGTAGAGCATGAGTGAGAGGAGGCATCTGGGAGAAGTGATAGGATGAATGCTGGAAGAAAACAAGGTCCATGAATTTGCATGTGTAAAAAAATGGGGTAAACTGAGGCAGCACAGTGCAGGAGCTGTGTAAAGAGGAGTTCCCGGTGGGGAGACGGAGTCATACGGAAGATAGGGGCCATCCGGGTTACAATGCATATGGACAGGGCCTCAGCACCATTTACTTAGCTCTCTTGGGCTGGGAGGGAAACTGAGGCACTGAGTAGCAAGGGTGAGGACTGGAACTTCGAGGTAGGAGAAACTACGGCAGCATCCCTTTCCCACCTCTCCTGAGCACCTGTCTCTCTGCCCCCAGACTTACAATGCCTTGCTGAGCCAGACCAGCAATTGAGTGGAGCCAGGCAGACAGCATCCATGGATGGGCCCCTGGCAGGCGGCCTGGCCGCCCCAGATCGTCCTCGTGGCCCCGAGAGACTGCCTGGCCCAGCACCGAGGGAAGACATCGAAGGTGGGGCCGAGGCTGCTGAGGGGGAAGGTGGCATCTTCCGGTCCACCCATTACCTGCCTGTCACCAAGGAGGGACCCCGAGACATTCTGGATGGCAGAAGTGAAATTTCTGGTAAGAGAGTGGGCCCTGCGGCCCTGGGGGAGCATCCAGCCTGGTCCCTGAGGTTCAGAGAGGGCTAGGTCACCCAGCCCAGCAGGGGTTGGGATGGGATTCTGATTCTGCTTGGGTCCGGAGCCTTCTCTTTGTGCTCTGCTTATTTTCCCATTTTATGGTTGTGAAAACAGACCTGATGAATGCCCTCCCCCCACAGGGGGTGGCAAGGAGCTGGGGCTTGAACTCGGGTCGGCCTGGTTCCCTCTTCTGAGCTCGTTAATTGGATACAGGTGCACAGCTTAGCACCCTGAGCATCCTGACCTGAGAGCCCACTTGTTCCCCAGGTGTACCCCAGTCCCATCAGTCTGTTCCAGCTCCCTCTTGCTACACTGTGGGTGAGTCCTGCTCCTGAGCCACAGGTTAAAACAGCTTGTGCCCTCTAGTGGCCGGGGAGAGACTGGCTAGTCAGGGACACCAGCTACCCCTTTGTGCCTCAGTTTACCCAGCAGAAGGGGGTCTCATACTGTCCCCACCTCCAGATTTGTTATTCATTCATTAAATACTCAGCAACTACTATGGTGTCAGGATGTTTTCTAGGTGCTGGGGATACAGCCATGAACAAAAGAGGCAAAACTCCCTTCCTACAAGAGGCCTGACATCCTAGTAGGAGAGACAGGCAATAAGCAACTATATAAATAACGTGAGGGCAGGTAGTAACAGGTGCCGTAAAAGTTTTACATAGAGTGCTAGGATCATGCCCGGAGGACCTGGGAAACCTCCCTGAGTGGGTGGAATTTGAATGGAGCATTGAAAGAATGGTGGGAAGGACAAGCCAGGTGGGGGAAACAGCAGGCGCAAAGGTCCTGTGGTGAGGCGGAGCCTGGTGTGTTCAAGGACCAGGCAGGAGCAGCAGAGTGGTGGGGGCAGTACAGGCTGATGCACCAGATGTCTCCCTTCATCTCCTTGGCCTGCCCTACAGGCCTTGGTTTCCAGGAACCTCCGGGTACCTCATTAGGAGTTTCCTACATGCCAAGCCCTTTATGTGATCATCTCATGTCATTCTTAAAAGATTCCTTGGGGTAGCCTCAATTATTATCATCCCATGTTCGAGATGGGGAGTCTTAGACCCTGAAGGGTTAAATTAGTTGCCCATGATCCCACAGCTGGTGGTAACCTGGCTTGACAGCCCTGGTCTTTAACCACCACGCTGTGTCAAGGCATCCTGGACCTGCCCCCAGCTCACCCTTAGCAATACTCATGATATTCAGATATTTACTGAGCACCTTCTTGGGGCCACACACATACAGCACCCTCACACTCATGAACCCTGCCATCTGGCTGGGAGACAAACCAGCTACCAGGTGTTATGACATAGTTGCTGTGGCTACAGTGGGTGAGGCCCAGCCTGGGGGCCATCCAGGAGTCCTGGATGAGGAACAGACAGGCAGGGGCCATCTAGGCATCAGGCTCCACATATGCAATGGCATGGAAGTAATGGGTAGCTACTGAAGGTGTTACACAGCAGGGGACGGGGTGAGACTGAGGGCAGAGTATCAGTGCTCAGGGAACATTAGCAATCCCCTCCTCTAGATCACTCATAACCAAGGCCCAGACAGAAGGAGAGCCATGTTCCACGGCATGTAACTGGCCAGGGCAGGCCTGAGACCTTGATTTTATGAGAGCTCCAGGGAAACAGGGTCTGGGGTCCCAGAATCCTCTCTGCTTCTGAGGAACTGTCCAGTTGTCTACCTGGCAGAAGCCCCAGGTCTGGCGAGAGAGGGGGAAGGTAAGTAGGTAGGTGCGTCCTCCCTCCCTCCAGGGAATCAGCCAGGCTCCGGTGCATGTGCCTGGAGAGGAGGGGGATGTGGCTGCCAAAGGGGGCCAGGCCCACCCTAAATGATGTCCTTGAGTGGATGGGGGCTTGGGGCAGGGGTGGCTTGACTTGGTTGGGGGGGGGGGGTCACAGCCTGGAGGTTAGATGAGGGCCTGGGCTTGGGATGCAGCGCCTCCCCTGCTGTCCTCTCAGCCTGCTCGACCCCCCTTCCTGGCTTGGGCACCTGCCCTAGGAGTCTTGTGATGTCTATAAATAGGAACAGCCTCTGGGGCTGCTGTTCCACCCTGAAGCCTGGGCCTTCCCTCACCCTGCCCCTGCCCTTGGAGCCCCCCAAGGGTACCCCTGGAGTGGCTACTTCCAAACTTCTCTGTCTGCACACGGATGCGTCCACTGCCTTCTCTGTCCTCCATTATGCCTATTGACTTGGAGCCCCCACAGCCTCCTTGCAGCCCCCGCCTGATGTTTGGCCTCTCTCTCCTCGGCCTCCTGGGTGCAGCCAAGGCTTAGGGGGCTGAGATGGTCCACAAGGATTGATGGGAGTCTGGTGCGTGCCTGGCATTGGGACCCGGGGCCAGGGAATGAACGACATACTATTTCTGCCCTTGCGTGGGGACCCAAGCTGGGGAGGAAATCAGAGCATGGAGTGAGTTCTGGGTCCAGCCTCCAGCTTCCAACCTGGGATACCTCCAAGCCAACCCCGACCCCCGTCCCAGGCACCCTCACAGCCCTTCCTTCCTCCCACCGCCGCCTCTCCGGATGGAGCATGTACTGTGTGATCTCCTTGGCATCCGTCGCTGGCCCTGTGAGATGGGTGGTAGCTGTTCCCTTTATACAGAGGAGGAAACAGGTGGGAAAGGTGTGCCCTTCAGTCACCACTGGGCCTTGAACTTGGATCTGTCTGCCTCCAAAGTCTAGATTCATGGTCACTCTGCCAAGCTGCCTGGCTTGGGGTTCAAGCTGCAAGTGGACACCCTTCTCATTTTCCTTCTCTCATTTTCAAACCCTCTTGGGGACCCCCAAGATAGCAGGAGTCCATGAGGGCCCCTTGGCATGGCCACTGCCAAGGGCTGCATCTGGGCACCTCGTCAGACCTGTAGGGACTTCTGGATCCCCTCTGGCCATGGAGGCCTCTGGGCAAGCCCCCCAGCCCCCAGGTGTCTTGGACACGGGGCCCTGCTTGGCCTGCTTCCTCCAAAATGCTGCCACTAAAAATAGGAGCCTCGCTGGAGCTGCTCAAAGAGGCCAACACAGCCCCCTGGCTCATGGAATCCTTAGACAACGCCAATCACAGAATCAACGAATCTGGGACGCCCAGAATCTCCAGAGCTGGGGTCCCAGAATCTCAGAAGCAGGATGCCCGCACCCTCAGACCTGCACCTCTAGGCTGTGCGGGGGCTTGGTGCCACTGAATTGCTTGCCCTCCCCTGAGTAGCTCACATTTATGACTCCTGTGTTCTCAAGAGACCCCATTTTTTGAGATCTCTGTCCCTTGGCTGGTCCAGGCCTTGCTTTCCCAACCCTCACACCTTCAACATGCACCTCATCCTTCCGCCCTGACACTGGCCCCTGCAGTCAAGTGTACCCCTGGTCTGGCCCTGCTCCCCATCCGTCTACTCTAGGGGTCCTCAAATGGGGGGCGGTTCTGCCTGCAAGGGGCCTTTTGCAATGTCTGTAGACATTTTTGGTTGTCACGATGGTAGGGCCAGGGGCTGGGGGCCGGGGGGGGGGGGGGTGGGTGGTGCTCCTGGCACCCAGGGGGGAGAGGCCAGGGATGCCACTCAGTGTCCTACACCACACAGAGAATCATCCGGCCCTACATGCGGATAGTGCTGAAGTTGAGAAACTGCTCTAGAAATGCAAATTTACGTACCCCCATCACCACCCTCCCCTTCCAGAGGCCATGTGACAGTCACAGCCCTTCTCTCAGGCTCAGCAGAAAGACCCTCAGCCAGTGACCACAACTTTCTGATTCCCCACATCATCCCTGATGGCACTTTTAATTCTTTGGCTCCTGTCAGCTCTCAATTTCCTGGGCAAATTGAACCGTGGGGGATCAGACAAAGAGCTAGCCCTGGACCATCCTCCAATTGAAGTTAATCCAGCAATTGCATCTGTCAGGCTCTGGACGGGGCACAAGTTCCCCCCGTGTGTTAACCTTGGCCCAGGCAATTGGCCTGCACCCCAACTGGCACGTTCACCCATGTCAGGCGAGTGCGGCGGGCAGAGGAGGCACAGGCCAGGATTCCTGTGGTCGCTCCAGGCATTGGCTCCACAGGCGGATAATGGAGAGTTGGCTCTATCTGTGTGAGGGGTCCCAGGAGGGGATTTGATTCTAGGACTGAGGCCTGGAAGGGGGCCTGGGAGGCAGGGATAGGCCCTTTGCAGCTCGGGCTTAGGGCTCCTCACTCATCAACTGGCAAGTATTGGTTGCACACTTGCTGTGTGCCAGGCACTGGGATGCGGCAGTGAAGGAGGCTGAAAAAGTCCCTGCCCTCAGGGGGAGCTTACCTGTTTGCAGGGACTCGGGGAAAGCAGTCATCCATAGTGGAACAAGGCAATTTCAGAGAGTTCGAAGACAGAAATGAAACAGGAGACAAGAGAGAAAGTCATAGGGGCTCACTTTGGTCAGTGGCCAGGGAAGGACTCTCCAGACAGAAGAAATAGCCAATGCAAAGGCCCTGGGGCCAGAAAGGGTTGGGTGAGCTTGAAGCATCAAGAGGAGCCAGGACAGAGTGAGTGAAGGTCAAAGACAGGGAGCTGAGGCTGGAGAGACCTGCTGTGGAGGTCCGACCTCTCAGGGCTTTGCAGGTAGTGGTTGGGAATCTGGCTTTTATTATAGGTATGATGAGAGGTCAGGTGAGTTTTAACCAGGGTGTGATTTTTAAAAATCACCCTGGTTGCTGGGTGGGGGCAAAGAGAGGAGGGTTAAAGGCAGGATACCCCATGGGTCCCCCAAGAGACTCTTCCAAAGAAACCCCTTTCAAGGCTCAGGAGTGCAGAGGCCAAAGGCCTCTCAGGGGAGAGGGGTGGGGAGCCGGCTAGGCCCTTCCGAGGTGCCCGGCAGGGCTCCCGGAGCTGGGGTGTTGTGAAGGACCCCGGCCAGGGGGACCCCAGCCCCTCAGGGTCTCCCCTCTCTGTTGCAGACGGGCAGCCCCATCCCGGCCTCAGCGAAGCCCTCCCCCGTGCCACCTCCGCCACCCATCGGATCAGCAGCTGGTGAGTGCCACGCTGGCCCTGACGTCAGGGAGGGCAGGGGGGCAAGCAGGATGTGCCTAGGCCCAAAAGAAGCCCCCTGGGGAGTGAGAAGGGGAAAGGAGGGAATCAGGAGGCCAGGCAGGAGGAGGTGGCTCCCGGCAGACAAGCCCCTGGGCGTGTGCAGGGGGTGGGGAAGACTGGGATGAACACAGACAGTCAACTCTCATTATCCCTGCCAGGAGCAGGGCCAGAGGGACAGGAGCCTGAAGGTTAGACCCTTGGAGTCCTGTCTCTGCCAGGTGGCCCTTAGCCTGATGCCAGGCCTCTCTAAGCCTCAGTTTCCCCATCTGCAAAATAGAGTCCCTAAGATGCATCTCACAAGCTGGCCTTGAGGACCCAAGGGAGGTGGGACAGGAGCAGGAAGTGACAGCAGTGGTGACAGCAGGGACCCTGTATTAAGTCTTGGTGGGTGCTAATATGCAAATAATAGTTGTACTGGGTTAAATGATAGCTTTGGCACAGGTTTACCCCACTGAATCTTTGCCATGGCCCTGGGGGGATGGTCCTGGTAGTATCACATGTCACCGATGGGGCTGAGAGAGGTGACCCCCTGCTTTCCGCTCAGCCTCTTGGTGGAGCCATGTGTTCACCTGTTTGGTGGACACGATCGATAGCCCCTCTTGGAGTCAGGGTCCCGAAAACGAAGGGAGATTTATCAGGGACAGTGATAAGAAGAACCCATGTTGACTGCGGGCTCACCAGGAGCCAGGCATCTGGTGAAGCGAAGCATTCCCCCCAGCACTGAGCTGTGTCCTCCTCTCCTTACACTTCACGGGGTCAAGGCCCCCATTTGAAGGATCGTAGCTGTGATTGTTTACAACAAATTTTTTTTTTTTTAACATTTATTCATTTTTGAGAGACAGAGAGAGATGGAGCGTGAGTGGGGGAGGGGCAGAGAGAGAGGGAGAAACAGAATCCGAAGCAGGCTCCAGGCTCCAGGCTCTGAGCTGTCAGCACAGAGTCTGACACGGGGCTCGAACCCACCAACCGCAAGATCATGACCTGAGCCAAAGTCGGGTGCTTAACCAACCAAGCCACCCAGGCGCCCCACAGCTGTGATTATTTAAATGAGCACATACCTCATGTAAACTTTCCTTTGATTATGGATACGAGAAAGCTCCTTAGGTGCTGCATAAGGACACAGAGGCTCCTGGTTTTTGGGACTCGTCCCCATTTGTAGGATTGGAAAACTGAGGCCCGGTGAGGTTGCTTCGCCTTCCCCCTTCCCCCAAAGAAGGCCAGGGTCCTTGGGGCTAGAGGCTGAGCAGGATCCTTCCACCATTCCTGACTCCACCCTTCCTGGAAGGGAGCTGCAGGGGAAAAGTGCATTCCCTTGAGTTGTTTACGCCACAGAGTTGCACCAAATTTGCTGGAGAGGTGAGACTAGATGAACTAAATCACCCCAGTTTGGGGGCACAGATCAGAGCCTTGGGCCCTCCTGGGGGACAGATGAGAGTTGACTGTGCCACCAGACTTGAGGACATGCCTTGTGACCCTGGTGTGACCCCTGATAGACCCTGTACACTCTCCCACCATGCAATGGGGCTGGGCTATATAGACAGGTGCAGCCTGGGAGCTGGATGTGTTTTCTGGTCTAACAGCTCTGGATGCGCCACCCGCACTCCCCATACCTCCCCACCCTCACCTCCATGTTCCCGGTCCCTCTGAGGTTGCCCTTGGGCTGGGTCTCCGGGGCTTGTCTCAGAGCCTACGAAGATCCCCTCCCCTGCCCAAGGAAGGGAGACTGAGTCCCATGGCTAACCTGTCCCAATTGGCACTTCCTTGCAGTTGCTGGGATGGAGGCAGCCTGGACTTCCAGCCGGGCTCCCCACCACCCCACCTCCTGGGCCACTTCCCTGGCCCCCCTGATGGCCAGGGGACCTGGGAGCACCCCCTGGTCCAGGAAGCCAGGGAGGGCCTCACATCTGAGCAGAGGTTCGAGGACTCGGTCATTGTGAGAACCATGAAACCCCACATTGACCTCGAGGGCTCTAGAAGGTTCTTGCACCATCAGGGTGAACCGAAGCTCTTGGAGAAGGCCTCCCGGGGCCACCCCAGGTTCGACTGGCTCCGGGACACAGATGAGCAGGCCCCACCCCAGGATGCAGGGCTGCACCAGGACCTGCCACCCCAGCCCCTGCCCCTCACCTCCTTCAGGACGGTGCTCATGCCAGTAGAAGATAGCGCTAAGTCACTGGATGTGACGGTGGTGGACACTAGGGAGCACCTGGCAGACCTTGAAGGGTTGGCCCAGCCATCCGACTGGGGCCTGCCCAGGTCGGCCTCGGAGGTGGCCACACAGACCTGGACAGTGAACTCGGAGGCGTCCGTGGAGCGGCTCCAGCCGCTGCTGGCCCCGGTCCGGACGGGGCCCTACCTGTGCGAGCTGCTGGAGGAGGTGGCCAAGGGGGTGACCAGCCCAGATGAGGACGAGGACGAGGAGCCGGCCGTGTTCCCGTGCATCGAGTGCAGCATCTACTTTAAGCAGAAGGAGCACCTTCTGGAGCACATGAGCCAGCACCGCCGAGCCCCGGGCCAGGAGCCCCCCGCCGACTTGGCCCCGCTGGCCTGTGGAGAGTGTGGCTGGGCCTTTGCGGACCCCAGTGCCCTGGAGCAGCACCGCCAGCTGCACCAGGCCTCCCGGGAGAAGATCATTGAAGAGATCCAGAAACTGAAGCAGGTCCCGGGAGATGAGGGCCGGGAGGCACGGCTGCAGTGCCCCAAGTGCATCTTTGGCACCAATTCCTCCAAGGCCTTTGTGCAGCATGCCAAGCTGCACGTGCGTGAGCTCCCGGGCCAGCCCGCCAGGGAGCCCTTTGGGGGCGGCAGCGGGGCCGGCAGCCCGGGCCCTGATGCCACCGCCCTCTCCTATCGACCCTACCGAGGCTCCTCGGGGCTCAGTGGCTGTGTTTTCTGTGGCTTCCCCGCGCCCAGCGAGAGCCTGCTCAGGGAGCACATGAGGCTCGCGCATGCCCACCCCCACTGGGAGGAGGATGCCGAGGCTTTTGAGGAGGACCCTGCCAGCCAGCCGGGCACCAGCCAGGAGGCATATGCCCGCTTCTCTGATGCTGCCGAGGACTACTTTGGCAAAGCTGAGCCGCTCTTGGCCCCCACGTGGCAGGAGAACCCCGCTGGATATGACCCCAGCCTGGCCTTTGGCCCAGGCTGCCAGCAGCTAGGCATGAGGGATTTCCCACTGTCAAAGCCACTTCTGCGCGGCTCAGATCAGAGGCCCCTGGGAAGGCCAGCCTTCCCCTCACCTCTCGCATCTGCCCCCTACTCCTTACATCCCGGTAGAAACAAGAGCGTGGTCCACCTGCAGGGGCTCCCAGGCCAGCTGGGGGACCGGAGACACCCTTGGAGCGAAGAGGAGGAGGAAGACATACCGCTGGCCTCGGAAATGGACTTTTCCCCTGAAAATGGGGTCTTTCCACCCCTAGCTTCCCCTGGCCTCATCCCACAGCTGGCCCTGGACCTGAAGCGGACTTTCCGAAAAGCTCTGAGGGCAGCTGAGGCCTCTCGGGCACAGCGGCAGCAGCTCCGAGGGATGGTGCCCGTTGTGCTGGTGGCAAAGCTGGGGCCACAGGTCATGGCTGCAGCAACCCGGGTGCCCCCACGGCTGCAGCCCGAGGAGCTGGGGCTGGGGGGCACTCACCCCCTGGACTTCTTGCTCCTGGACGCGCCATTGGGCAGCCCGCTGGGGCTGGACGCGCTCTTGGATGGGGACCCGGCGGTGGCACTGAAGCATGAGGAGCGGAAGTGCCCCTACTGCCCGGATCGCTTCCACAACGGTATCGGCTTGGCCAACCACGTCCGGGGCCACCTGAACCGTGTGGGCGTCAGCTACAATGTGCGGCATTTCATCTCTGCCGAGGAGGTGAAGGCCATTGAGCGCAGGTTCTCCTTCCAGAAGAAGAAGAAAAAAGGTAGGGCGGCTTCGCTCTGGCACCCACCTCCCTCCGAGGCCCGCGAGACGTGCAGCTGGGCAGCTGAGCTCTGAACCGAGCAACCCTCACTCTAAGTCCTCCCATAGCGCCAAGCAGGGGGAAGTCAGGGCCTCCCCTTCTGGAAGACTGGGAGCCGCGGCAAAGGCCACTGCATCGGTGGAGGTGTGGGGACGCCCCGATGCCCTGGCCCTTCCAGCAGCTGGAGGAAGGAGTATGGGCAGAGGAGGCAGCCCCAGGCAGGGAATTTCACTAATGTCTTCACTCAGCGAATATTTATTGAGAGAGGTCCCCTCTGTTCCGGGCATTTGGGGGCACAGCAGGGAAGGAAATAGCAGTCCCTGCTCTCTTGGAGTTCCCGGCCCAGTAATAGGAGTGTGGGACCCTGGCCGGCCTCAGAAACCCCAGGGCAGCCTGTGAGCTATGCAGATTCCCAGGACCAGGGTTCTGATTCTGGAGATCTATCTCCAACAGGATTGCCCTGGGTGCTTCTGACGCTGGCGAACGTGGATCCCACTTGGGGGAGGTGCTGGTGTGGTGTTTGAGAGCGTGTGTGCGCATGCGTGCATGTGTGCGCGTACACTGGGGGTCAGGGTCAGGGGGCAGACAGCCACAAAACCAGGCAGTTATGGTGGTGAGTGACCAGGGCTGTGATGGGGAAAGCCAGGGGCTGGGGAAGCTGAGAGGAGGTCCCTGACTCTGCCTGGGGCTGTTGTGGGCGGGGTGGGGGGGGCGGGGGAGAAGACTCCTAGGGGAGGGGATCCCATCCATTTGGCCATTTCTTCATTCAACAAAGATTTAACTGACAGCACTGGAGTGACAGTGAGCAAAAATAGGCATGTACTGTAGACACGAGAAGGCTCTTAATCGAACGTTCACCCAAAAGATTGCAAATCCACAACTAGAGAAGTTTCTGAGGGTGGAGCCCCTGATGCGAGAGCTAAGTAGGGGGAAATCTGGAAGGCCAGGCACATAAGGCTTCTTGGAGCAGGAATTGCAGGAGGATGTGTGAGCTCACACAGGCAGGAGTGTGAATGGGAAAGGGAGGTGTCCCGGGTCAGGGATGGCACTGGCTGTGTGATCTGTGGAGGGTGGAGGGTGGAGGGTGAGAACCCCTGGGAACGGGGATGGCTGGGGCCAGAGAGTCACCCCTCCAGGCAGCCCATGTCCTCTCTCCCTCCACAGTGGCTAACTTCGACCCAGGCACCTTCAGCCTGATGCGCTGTGACTTCTGTGGGGCTGGCTTCGACACCCGGGCCGGCCTCTCCAGCCATGCCCGGGCCCACCTGCGTGACTTTGGCATCACTAACTGGGAGCTCACCGTGTCACCCATCAACATTCTACAAGAGCTGCTGGCCACCTCGGCTGCTGAGCGGCCCCCCAGCCCCCTGGGCTGCGAGCCTGGGGGGTCGCCTAGCGGCTTCCTGACCTCCCGCCGGCCCCGCTTACCTCTTGCAGTGCCCTTTCCACCTACCTGGGCTGAGGACCCTGGGCCAGCCTACGGAGATGGTAAGGGGAGAGGGTGTAGAGGGGGTTGGGGCCCTGACCCTCCTCAGGGGCCCAGAGAGATGGGGGGTATGAGGGGGTCAGCCACTCTGCTTTCCTGGGGGGGTTTCAAGTCACTTTTCAAAGTATGTTGACAAGTGTCCTCACAACTGCCCTACCATGTAGGGGTTATTTCTCTTTTACTCAGGGGCTGGGCCAGGGCTGCTTCTGGATCCAGTTAGTCCCTGCCCTGCCTGACAGTGACTTTAATGCATGCTTATTCAGCTCTTACTAGGAACCAGATAGGTTCTAATCACTTTACAAACACAAACTTATTTATATCCTGACAACAACGATATAAGGCTGGTGTTATTATAATCCCCATTTTACAGATAAGGAAACTGAGGCACAACGAAATTCATTAATTTGCCCAGGGACACACAGAAGTGGCAGAGCTGGGATTTGAAACCCTAGACAAGTCAGGCTCTACCACTCTTGGTCTTAAAAACGTCTTCTATCTAGAGCAGTGCTTTCCGATAGAACTTTCTGAGATGGAAAGGTTCTCTAGATACGTGTTCTATAGGCCACCACTGGCCGCCTATGGCTGTTGAGCACTTGAAATGTGGCTAGTGCAAGGTTAGTTGCAATTCGCTCAGACACTGCAGATCTAGAGTCCACATTCTAGATTTTCATTGGTGCCTACTTTGTCCGGCAGCATTTATAACCCCTCCCGTAACTTGAGTGCTTGTGTATACTAAAGTTTCATCGTATTTACGCCTCAAAACAATTCAGTGCAGCTAAGGATTGTTGTGTTCTGGTTTTACGGAGAGAGAGACTGTGGGTCCTCTGCTTTGCCACACAGCCACAAAGCAACAGAGTGAGACTTCTGAACCACGTCCGGTGGTCTCTCCAGGGGAGGATGGCTTGGGAAATCCAGAAGTAATATTTTGGTGAAGGAGCCTGGGAATGGGCACCACTGAGGGGGCAGAAAGGTGAAGGCCCCAGCCTTGCAAAGGCTGACTTTGTGGGAGCCCTTACTGAATCTTGAAGCAGAGAACTGGGCAGTGAGGAATAGGTGGGCTCTGGGGAATGCAGGAGGTCCCTGAACAGGGGGAACTGTCCAGGGGCTGCTTGGGGCTGAGTTTCCTTCTGTTTCTCCTACCTGCAGCTTCCAGGGTCCTACCTAGATCTGTACTCTGACCTCCACTAGACTCATCTGTAAGCCCCCTTACTGGCGAAGGAGACCTGAGGGTCTGCAAAGTGGAGGGTGGCACTATCAAAGCCCCTCTCCTCCTTGGATAAGACTAAGGCACAGAAAGGGCATAGTGGTTGGTGGAGGTCACAGTTTCGAAAGAGACTGTAGGGATGTGACCTCAGGCTTCTTGCCTCTGCTGAAGGCTGTCCCCAGGCATTCAGCTCACACACCTGGCTAGGTTTGTGGTTTCTCAGGTGTGGCTGAGAAGTGGAGCTGGCTCTGAGGTTGACTGGGAGGCACAGGAGGTAGTTTGTAAGTTCCAGCCCTGCTGCCTTCTTTTTCTGTCACTCAGGTAGAGGCCTGAATGTCAGGCTCACACTCCTTACTTGGTGCCTGGGTCAGGCCACCCAGGGATGGTAGCATGTGCTCAGCAGTCAGGTTCAGCTTTGGTCCACTTGTTCCTAGGAGAAGACCAATGTGCCAGCCCCTAGTTATGTGCTGATGGATCTGGCCAAGCCATTGGGGTGCCAGGATTCAGTCTGGTACTGCCCTAGCCTTGTCTGTAGGAGGGGAGGCCCTGATCAGTCTTCCAGTTAACACCTGGTGAGCAGGAGGGCCGTTAATGAGTGATTCAGAAGATCCTGGAAGTCTTGCCTTGAGGAAGGATGCCCAAGATTAAGACTAGGTCCTGGCACCCGCCCTGCCCTGCACAGTTGTTCTTAGAAGCATCTCCCACCTAAGTGAGCCGTAGAGGGCGGGTGCCAGGTTGGGGGCGGGACAACGGTCAGATTCTGGCCCCACCCAGCTGTCAGGGACCAGCTGGGGGCGATCGGTTTGGTGTCGGGGAGAAGCAGGTTGTGCCTGGAATGAGGAGCCGGCGGTCGTGTGGGGAGTTCCGTAGGATTGCGGGACGACGCCGGAGGGGCTGGGGCGGGGACATGTGGATACCAGGATGATGTTGTGGGATCCTCGTAGTTGGGATCTGGTGTCTTCCAGGATCTCCGACACGGAGGGCAGTCTTCCAGGATAGGGAAAGGAACAGGGTCCCGGCGCAGTTTCTAGCTCCAGGCGTCGGGGCTCCAGGAGCCTGAATGCTGTTAAGGCAAATGCTTGTGGCCCGAGGATTCCCATTCTAGCCTAAGGAATGTCCAGGGTTGGGGAAGAGTGTCCCAGCCCGTCCAGGCCAGGGGTGCAGTTGGCAGCCGGGCCGAGCGCGGCTTGTGTGCTTCCGCGAGCCGGTGTGCAGGCGGCTCCCTGAGGGTCCGGCCCCATTCCCCCCCCCCCCCCCCCCCCCCGCCGGCCCGCTGGGCCGGGACAAGTGTTTCGCTCGCGGCGCTCGGCGCTCGGCCGGCCACACTGGGTGCGCCCCGAGGGGCGGGGCGGAACGGAGCGGGCTCGGCGGTGGCGCTCGGCGCTCGGCGCTCGGCTGCTCCCGCCTGGGGCGGCCGCCCCGCGTGCGCCGGAGCCAAGATGGCCGCCTCCACCGCCCAGTGCCGAGTGACAAAAGCGGAGAGCAAGGCGGCGGCGGGGCCGCGCGCGGGGGGCGCCCGGGAGCGCGCGCCCGCTGGGGCGCCCCCGCCCAGCCCCCCGAGCCCGGGCCCCGCGGCCCTCCCCGCGCCGCCGCCGCCGCCCCCGCCCCCGCCGCCACCGCCGCCGCCGCGGGACGGGCCCAAGGCCGAGCCGGAGCCGGGGCCCGGGCCGGCGCCCGCGCCGGGTAAGAGCCCGCGCCGGGGAGGGTACGGGGAGGGCAAAGTCGGCGTTCCGCCCGCCCCCTGCCGCCGCCCCCGATGCCCGCCTTCCAGTCTGCGGGACTCCCCCTCCCCCCCCAGGCCCTCCGGTCGCGCGGGCCCCGGGCCTCCTGTCGGAGCTCGCAGAGTCCCGGGTTTCAGAAACACTCTCCGCTGCCGCTCCGTGGGACCCTCGCCCCGTCTGACAGATGTCCTCTGTCCCCCTTGGAGCCCCGGGAGCGCCCCTCGCCTCAGTCTCGGTCCCTCCGGCGCGGAAACCCACTCCAAGTCACTTCAGACACGGTCCCTACACTATGTGACAGACGCGCCCACTGCACCCGGCGACTCTGACAAAGTCCTCGGTGTCCCGTACCCCGGTGGCCTCCCCTGCCTGCCTTCTCCTTGCTTCCGTAGGACTCAGACTGAGCAGGGGACCTGCGTGGCTTCCTGCTCAGGGCACTGAACGACTTCAAAGCCCCATCTGACACACAGTTCCTTCGTCCTCAGAGCTGTCTCCATGCCCTGAACGCTAAACCTGGGGCTCAGCGGGCCACTCGGGCCCCCTTCTCTGAAAAACTAGACCACGAAAACATATCTTCCACTCCGTCTTCTCATACACCGCTCATTCAGGGAAGCTTCCTGGCCGGACGGACGTCCCGGAAACTTCCCACAAAGTTCTGTGATTCCCACTTTTCCTGTCCGTACTCAGATCCCTGCTGGTGGAGGCTCCCCGTTCTCACCTTCCCCCACTTAGGCCTCAGCTTGTGATAAGTAGACTACTTCCAAGCCCTGAGTTGTCTCGGCAGCCCCAGCTGTCTTGTCTGGTGCAGATTCCCAAGTCCTGGGAGCCTCCTCTGGAGGAGCCTCCTTCCTGTCCTTGGTTTCTCACCTCTGTGTTGCTTCTCTGGCCTCTGACCCTGGCCTTCCCTTACTGGATTCCCCTTCTGACTGCCACCTACCTGCCCCCAAGACTGACATGCTCCCCCGCACACGTTCTGCCCAGAGAGATTTGTTGTCAGATCTCCTAGGACGGGAGTCTCTGCTTACACTGTGTTGCCCAACCAGTCTGTGTGCCGGTGCGTGGAAGCTGCTCCTAGTCCCTGCTGTCAGTGGGCAGCCTTGACATCCCTGGGTCTTACTGGTGCTGGGGGTTATGGATGGAGCCCCTGTTTTCATGGGGTGAGTCGCCTCCCAGGGTGAGAGCAGCTGCCAAGGATGAGGAAGAAGGCTCCATGCCGCCACTCTCAGTGTTACGGGGGTAGACAGCTCGCACCCAGCCTGGGCTGAGCCTGTCTTCCTAACCTCACAGGCTTGGGTTCTGAGGAAAACACAATGGTGGCCATGGACTTGGGCTCCCCCCCGCTCCCCAAGAAGAGCCTGCCTGTCCCTGGGCCCTTGGAGCAGGTGGCCAATCGGCTGAGCAGCAAAGTGGCTGCAGAGGTTCCTCATGGCAGCAAGCAGGAACTGCCAGATCTCAAGGGTGAGTGGCCCAGGTGGCAAGGTGGGGGTGCTGGTCAGGCTGGTCACACTCATAGGGAACTCTCGGGTCTGGGGGTTAGTGCGGGGTCAACAGCTTTCTCTTCGCTTCAAGACACTGAGGAGAGATCTAGCTGTCTTCTCTCGAGCTTCTGTTGCCCTGGGCATGCATGGCCTTGAGCTGTACCCTCACTGGGCGAGGGAGGGACATCCAAGGAAAGAGCATGGTTTTCATGAGCTCACACTCAGACCCAGTTCATTTGCTGACTTTGGCCCTGGTTAGCTGTGTGATCTTTTGCATGGTATTTTCTCATCTGTGTGTTGACATTCAGATCATTATTGAGTGGTAACAGGCACTGCGCCGGACCCCAGGGATGTGAGAGGAGCAGAACAGACCTGGCGCCTGTCCTTGGAGTCATTGAAGTTGGGGAGCAGGGAGGCAGAGAAGGAGACAGGCAGGGATAAGGAAGGGCTCTGCAGAAGAGGGTGCAGGGCACCGCAGGGACTGTGGCTGGGGTCTCCAACCCAGTGTCTGGGGCATGAGTTGAGCTGCAGAGGCTGGCTGGGACAGCTCTGGAAACCGTGTGGCTGGCAGGTCAGCATTTGTGTGAACACCTGTTGCCAGGACACCCTGGTATGTTGGATATCTGAAAGGCGTTCCATTGGCTGGACCACGGAGGGCTCTGTCTCCTGCTGTGTGCCCTTGGGCACAACTCTTCCCTGAGACTCAGTTTCCTTATTTGCAAACTGGACAGGCTGATTCCTGCCTTATTAGGGTCATTTTAAGGATCAGGGAGGCTTGCGGGGAGCCTGGGTGAGTGGGGTCCTTGGTGGGGGGGGAGAAGTGGGAGGGCAGGGCTCAAGGGGCCTCACAGCCAGCTCTCGTGGCCTTCATCTCGCCCTCCAGCCCAGAGCCTGACCACCTGCGAGGTCTGCGGTGCCTGCTTTGAGACACGCAAGGGCCTGTCCAGCCACGCGCGCTCCCACCTGCGGCAGCTGGGGGTGGCCGAATCGGAGAGCAGCGGTGCCCCCATTGACCTCCTCTACGAGCTCGTGAAACAAAAGGGCCTGCCTGACACACCCCTTGGGTTGCCCCCAGGCCTGTCTAAGAAGTCCAACTCACCGAAGGAGGTGGTAGCTGGGGCTCCCCGGCCTGGCCTGCTTGCCCTGGCCAAACCCTTGGATGCTCCTGCTGTCAACAAGGCCATCAAGTCACCACCCGGCTTCTCCACCAAAGGCTTGGCCCACCCACCCAACTCCCCACTCCTCAAGAAGGCACCACTGGCCCTGGCGGGCTCCCCTACGCCCAAGAATCCTGAGGACAAGAGCCCCCAGCTGTCCCTGAGCCCCCGGCCAGCCTCCCCAAAGGCACAGTGGCCCCAGTCTGAGGACGAAGGGCCCCTGAACCTCAGTGAGTGCGGGTCCTGGGAGCTGAGGGAGGTCCTGGCACCGGGAGGGCTGCAGAGCCCAGGGTGGGGACGATGGGGACTGCAGCTCCTACGTCCTGGGTCCATTGGGTCAGAATTTTGGTCAGAGCACTGTGTCTCCTGTTGGGCTGGCCATGCAGCATATTATCATCTGCCTCCCACTTTACTTTGCTGTTCCTCCCCCTGGAGGCCTGACTGTGGCTGCTGAGCCCATCAGGGTCACCCTTGCCACTTAGGGACACTCTTGACCTCCTCTGAGCCTGAGGGTTGGGACAGTGAAAGTAACCAGAACTCCTGTGGGCCTGGCTTCCCAGGAGGGGGATCTTGGGTCCTATAGGCAGGCAGGTGGTCCTGTAGTCGGTCCTGTCTTCACATCTTCCTGGCTGTCATGTGCAAAGGCACCTCAACGGTGCCCATAGGTGGAGCCATACCTCCTAGGCTACTTGTGGGCTTGGCAAAGTAGGGTTTGGGAAGACCCCACCCTCACCCCGACCCCCACCCCCACCCCCACCCCAGGTGCAGTGAGCAGGTTTAGCGTGATGTCCCTTAGGAAGTCAGGCCTTCCCACACATTTGTGTTTGAGTCTGAGGGTGAGCCCAGGGTCTAGCCCCCTGCCCAACAGGGCACCCCAGTTGGCACCTCATGTTCTGATGAAGCTGCTTCCGTTGTCTGCTGTGCTTTCAGGAGCAAGGCCCTGAGCAGGTCTGCCCTTTGCTGTATGGTGCTTGGCAGCTGGGTGGGGCCCCTGCTTTGCACCCATACAGCTCCCAAAGCTGGGGTCCCAGGGAAGAGAGCCTGGGAGCATCAGATTGTACCACTGGAATTTGGCCATGCCTCTCCGCCCCATGTTCTTAAGCTCTCCACACTCACCTTGATGCCAAAGGGCTAGGCAGGGAACAGGACTTTCTGTTTCCCAAAACCTCTTAAAATAAATCTGCGGCACAAGTCTTGGACCCCGAATGGCCTGGGCAGCCTTGAATCACACCAGGTCTTCTTGCCTCAGTCCCCCAGGGCCGGCCAAGGTGGCGGCCGTGAACCCCCCCCCTGTGTTTTGTCTCCGCAGCTTTAGATAGTGACGGGGGCAGAGAGCTGGACTGCCAGCTGTGCGGTGCCTGGTTTGAGACCCGCAAGGGCCTGTCCAGCCACGCCCGCGCCCACCTGCGCCACCTGGGCGTCAGCGACCCGGACGCCAAGGGATCCCCCATAGACGTGCTCCACGGGCTCATCAGGAGGGACGGCGTCCAGATCCGCCTCCCACCCGGGCGCGGCACCCTGGCCCAGCTGGGGCGGCCTCCTCCCACCTCTGCGGCCCTCTCCTTGCTCCCCCCCCCACCGCCGGCCAAGAAGGCCAAGCTGAAGGCCGCGGGTACGGCCAGCCCCTGGGGGAAGCAGGACCTCTCGGCCGCCGCAGCCGCCGGCATTTTCTGGGCCTCTGATGTGGAGCCGTCTCCTCTCAACCTCTGTAGGTTCTCGCTTCAGCCGCTCCCTCCTCCCTGCGGGCCCTGGAGCCCCTCCCGGGGGGGTCGCAGCCCCCTCCCTACTCCTTTCCTGCTGGGGCAGGGAGTAGACAGGGGCCCTTGGCAGTGGGCTGGTTCTGCCCAGAGATCTTGCTGGCAGTTGGCTGCTAGGCCTTTTCTCCTGGCCTTTGACCTCCGTGCCTGTGACCTTCCCTGAGAATGAAGGCCAAGGGTGGGGTGCTAGCTTTTGGTGTGGAAAGTGCCCGTGGTTGCCCCTGGTCTGGATGGCATTTGGCACTTAGGCTGCTACTTCCTGCCCTCTTGCCCCCTGTCCTTGTTGGGACCCGCAGAGCCGTGGAGTCTTAGTTCCATCCTTCTCTGCCAGGACCGAGGGCCCATGCGCTCTCTGGAGCCTCCCCTCGCTCCTGCTGAGTGTCTGGCCCCCACCCCGCTCAGTTCCCTCGCTTGCACCTGCCCTCCACCACCACCCCAGCCTGTGGGCGTGCTGCTGCCCATGCCCAGCCGACCAGGAGACCCACAGGCGACGACGCTGATGGTGCCCACGATGCTAATTACTCCTTTCTCCTGCTGCAGCCTCGGGCCCAGAGCCAGCTCGAGACATCCGCTGTGAGTTCTGCGGCGAGTTCTTCGAGAACCGCAAGGGCCTGTCGAGTCACGCGCGCTCCCACCTGCGGCAGATGGGCGTGACCGAGTGGTATGTCAACGGCTCGCCCATTGACACACTACGGGAGATCCTCAAGAGACGGACCCAGTCCCGGCCTGGTGGCCCCCCTAACCCACCAGGGCCCAGCCCGAAAGCCCTGGCCAAGGTGATGGGCAGCGGAGGTCCTGGCAGCTCGCTGGAAGCCCGCAGCCCCGCAGACCTTCACCTCTCACCCCTGGCCAAGAAGTTGCCACCGCCACCAGGCAGCCCCCTGGGCCACTCACCTACTGCCTCTCCTCCTCCCACGGCCCGGAAGATGTTCCCAGGCCTGGCCGCACCCTCCCTGCCCAAGAAGCTGAAGCCTGAACAAATGCGGGTGGAGATCAAACGGGAGATGCTGCCAGGGGCCCTTCATGGGGAGCCTCACCCATCCGAGGGTCCCTGGGCGGCACCGCGGGAAGACATGGCCCCCCTGAACCTGTGTAAGTGTGACCCCGGGGCAGGGCAGTGAAAACAGGTAGAGGGGTCTCCCCGGGCCCCCTCCCCACCCTCATCCCAGCACTTCATGGGTACCCAAAGCGCCCACAGTAGAAGTAGAAGGGAGGATACACAGGTCTGGAGGACAAGGGGTTAGCTGTGCATTCTGGCTGTGCAGATCCCAGCTGAGCTGCTTCTTGATGCTCTTTCATCCACTCTGGGGAGGCAGAATTGTGCCATTGGATGATGGCAAAAAGATTTTATCTCTGGGGCCATCTTTAGCTGATTGGTAGTGTCTGCCAGCCAGATTCCTGGGGACAAAGATGACAGGGGTCAGTTCGTGATGTCTTCCACCGGCAGGAGCCTAGGCACTCTGAGTGGGCATCTGAACGGTCTTTCTGACATTCCTGGTTGCTAAGTGCTTGACATTCGGAGTCAGGTTCAAGTTAAGCGCTCAGCAGTCTAGCAATATGTGACCTTGGGCAAGTGTCTTCTTTCTGGAAATGAAGATAAGCATGGTCCAAGCTCTGTATAGTTCCAAAGTGGTATAAAGCACCCAGCACGGTGCCTGGTATGTATATAGTAGTCATACTGTGCATGTCGTCGTGTTCTTTCTGCTCCAGTTGGCTGAGTCGTGTACTGAGCAGGTGAGGATGGCCCAGGCCTCTCTCTCTTAGTGCTTCTGTGCATTTCATTACCAGCTGTGTGCCATGTGCTTTGAACTGCTCCCTCAAGGTGGAAGTTTCCAGCTGCATTTTGCAAAGGAGGAAACTGAGGCTCAGAGGGGAAGTGGTTTGCCCAGCGTAGCCCAGCGTAACATTAAGGGGGTCACAGCCAAGCTGGCCTCTGAGCCCAGGATCAACGAAGCGCTTGCTCTCACTGCTTCATGATGTCACAGGGGATCATCTTGAAGCCAGCTAGGATTTGAGGTGACAGAGCAGGCAGAAGGGCTGGATGTACACAGGGGCCCCTGGAAGTGGATGAGGGAGTGGGTCATTTGGGTCTGGGGCTGTACGGACGGGACAGTTAACACTAGCCTTGAGCTTGGAGGCTTCCCGCCGCAGCCGCCGCCTCCTTCTCCTCCCCTTCCCCCCCACCCTGGACCCCCTGCAGCGTCCCGGGCAGAGCCTGTACGTGACATCCGCTGTGAGTTCTGCGGTGAGTTCTTCGAGAACCGCAAGGGCCTGTCGAGCCATGCGCGCTCCCACCTGCGGCAGATGGGCGTGACCGAGTGGTCTGTCAACGGCTCGCCCATCGACACGCTGCGGGAGATCCTCAAGAAGAAGTCCAAACCGTGCCTCATCAAGAAAGAGCCGCCCGCTGGAGACCTGGCCCCCGCCTTGGCTGAGGACGGGCCCCCCACGGCTGCTCCAGGGCCTGTGCAGGCCCCGCTGCCGCTGGCGCCAATGGCTGGCCGCCCAGGCAAACCAGGAGCTGGGCCGGCCCAAGTTCCTCGAGAGCTCAGCTTGGCGCCCATCACCGGTGCCAAGCCCACAGCCACTGGCTACCTGGGCTCAGTGGCAGCCAAGCGGCCCCTGCAGGAGGACCGCCTCCTCCCAGCAGAGGTCAAGGCCAAGACCTACATCCAGACTGAACTGCCCTTCAAGGCAAAGACCCTCCACGAGAAGACTTCCCATTCCTGTAAGCAGCCAGTGGCAGGGTCCTGGGAGGGCACCTGCCGGGGCCCACAGGGCCCAGCAGTGCTGTGCACACACTGACCCCCGGCAGGGGCCCATGGCGAGGCCCCGGTGGGAGGTGGGACTGACTCCTGACCTGGGCAGGGCCTTCTGGGCACTCTGGTTGCCTTTGGGCTGGGGCTCAGCAGCACCCCCTCTGCCTGCAGCCACCGAGGCCTGCTGTGAGCTGTGTGGCCTTTACTTCGAAAACCGCAAGGCCCTGGCCAGCCACGCGCGGGCGCACCTGCGGCAGTTTGGCGTGACCGAGTGGTGTGTAAACGGCTCACCCATTGAGACACTGAGCGAGTGGATCAAGCACCGGCCCCAGAAGGTGGGGGCCTACCGCAGCTACATCCAGGGCGGCCGCCCATTCACCAAGAAGTTCCGCAGTGCTGGCCATGGCCGCGACAGTGACAAGCGGCCGCCCCTAGGGCTGGCACCCGGGGGCCTGGCTGTGGTGGGCCGCAGTGCTGGGGGTGAGCCAGGGCCTGAGGCTGGACGGGCAGCTGACAGTGGTGAGCGGCCTCTGGCAGCCAGCCCGCCAGGCACTGTGAAGGCTGAGGAACACCAGCGGCAGAACATCAACAGTGAGTGCTGGTGGGAGGGGGTTTTGAGGGCGAGGGGCACCTGCCCTTAGTCACTTCCCCAGTTGCTCACCCGTTCACCCATCTGGCTACCATCCCACCTCTTCCCCCCTCCCCACTCCTCCCCCAGGCCCAGGCAGCATCCAGTGGCCAACTGTCCTGTCCTGTCCTACAGTTCCCCACAGCCTTCACACCATGCTTGCTGAAGGCAGGAACCTGCCTTCCCGGGGGTCTTGCCCTCTGGCTTATGTCTTGTCCCTCCCCATACCTTTCCCTGCCTCAGAATTTGAGCGCCGACAAGCCCGCCCTCCAGATGCCTCTGCGGTCCGGGGGGGTGAAGAGGCCAATGATCTACAGCAGAAGCTGGAGGAGGTGCGGCAACCCCCACCCCGGGTCCGGCCGGTCCCCTCCCTGGTACCCCGGCCCCCCCAGACATCACTGGTCAAGTTTGTTGGCAACATCTACACCCTCAAGTGCAGGTACGTGGCCCCCTGGGGCGGCGGGGGAGAAAGACCACCCACCTGGGGCTTAGTCACCCAGAACCTCTGAACAGCACAGGGGTTGGTGGCAGTCAGGAGATGTAGCTTTAAGGACTGCCTCAGAGCATGGCTGGACCCAGGCTAAGGGATTCTTAACAGAGAGCGGCACCTCAGAGCATCAGGCTGGGTCCCTGAGGTTTGTAGCCAACGAGACCTGGTTTCCAGTACTGGCTCTGACACCTAATCAGCGTAGTGGCCTTGGGCAAGGGCTTCCTGCTCCAAACCTCAATGCTCCCATGTATATAACGGGGTTGACAACAGACCTACCTAATAGATTTGTCACGAGATTTAAAAAGTTGAGTATTTATGAAACACGTGAACTATGCCTGCCACATGGTAAGCACTCGACAAGTGCTTGTCTGATTAAGACAAATGAAGGTCTTAGTTCATTTTTATCAAAGTCCAGGCATCCATCAGAAGCCAGGAAACTGGGTCTGACACTTAAGGTGGCCTCAGACCACATAGGCCAAGTCAGAAGTAAGATTCGAACCCAAGTCTATGGCATCACAGGCTCAGGTCCTGGGCCCCTGTTCTGAGAGGCCTCCCATGGGACCTCAGGCATAAAGAGTTGGGGAGGTGGGTGCCCGAGCAGGGTGGGTGTGAGTTAGTGCCTGACCCCCTTTCCCCAGCTGCCATCCTTCTGTCTTGGGGCCTGGCAGGGCAGGGTCTGCTGCTCTGGGGTCTCTGTCCTCTCAGCTCATGTGTTTCAGTCAGACGGCAGAGGGGCCCTGGAAGCCCGATGGCCCTTTCCCAGCATCAGAGCCAGCAGACCTCCCTGAGCCTAGAGATGATGCGGGTCTGTAGGGGACCCTGCCATCATCCAGGGGTGGGTAGAGGAAGCCGTCTGTGAAGGGCCCCTTCCCTGAAGCTCTGGGCCTGCACCGTGCACAGTGAGCCGTGGCAGGTGTGCCTGACGCCCGGGCACGTGGGCTGGGCTGCACTTCGGCCTCCCCTCTGTTCCCCCACAGGTTCTGTGACGTGGAGTTCCAGGGGCCCCTCTCCATCCAGGAGGAGTGGGTGCGGCACTTACAGCGGCACATCCTGGAGATGAATTTCTCCAAAGCGGACCCCCCACCCGAGGAGCCCCGGGCCCCGCAGGCACAGACAGCGGCGGCAGAGGCGCCCTGACACAGAAGCATTCCAAAATCCCTCTCGTGCCACCTCTGTCTTCTCTTTCTCCTCCGTCTGTTCCACCCTGTCCTCCCTCTTTCTTTTCCGTTTCCAAAGGAGCAAGCCAAAACCTCAAACCGGCACCCCTTGGGGGCCGGGCACACTACAGCCGGGGCGCCAGGAGCCAGCTAGTGGCCCTTCCCCCAGCCCGAGGGCTCTGGGGCCACACACAGCGCATCTTCCTTCAGCCCACGCCCACCTGGTCCAGCAGGGGCAGAGGCCAGGTCTCTTGTGGTGGCAGCTGATCTGGTCAAGGGGAGGAAGGCCAGCGCTCCCCCGCATCTGGCAGCCAGGCGGGGCTATGTTCGCCATCCGTGGCCATTTGCAAAGACCCCAAAGACCCCTGCCCTGGTTCCCTCTTGCCCCTGTGAATATCCTCTCACACACGCACACGCAGACACAGACACACACATACACACATGCACGCACACACAGGCACACGTGCACGCACGCACGCACCTCGTGAGACCCAGGATTTGCCCTAGCCCCCCAGATCCTGAGTCAAACGACCACATCATGCCACGGTGCTTGCTCAGGGGAAGGCACGCTCCCTCTGAGGGCCTGCTGGGGCCTGGGAGCCCCCCACTGAGCCCATGATGCCACGGAAATCCTTGTTGGCCGCCCCCCACCCCCCCAGAGGGGCCTTCCCAGCCTGGAAGAGCTCAGAGCTGACAGCTGCCTCCTGCCATGTCAAGGCCCCCCAGAGCCTTGGGGGGCTCTGGGGCCCAGGAGGGGGTGGGGATGGGACTCTCCTCCCCCACCCCCATTCCCCTCCTCCTTTTCACTGTTGCTTTCTATGTATAGCTCCCTAGACCTTTCACTTTTTTAAAAACGCGTTTTGTGTAGAGAATAAGGAACGTGGATCTTTTTATTTTGCAATCCTGGGCCAGCTAGAGACCGGGAGCTGATTGATCTTTTAACTTTTTTCAGTGGCCACATTTTGGTTATCGATGTACCTAGAAGTATGTAAATTAGATTAAATTTCTCTTCTGGAAACACCCCGGGGCAGGCGGCCAGCGTGTGTTTTTCTGTCAAGTGGACAGGCTGGCATCGTCTGGCAGCCGGGGCTGGGATCGAGCCACCTCCCCCTAGAGCTCCCGGAGGCCCTGGGTTTTCCTGTTGGCCGCCAAGCTGACCAGACCCAGCTGGGGATGAGCCCAGGTTCCCAGCTGTTGGCCCTCAGTGGCATGGTTGGTGAGGGGCTCTGGCCGGCTGGCTGGCTGGCTGGCTGGCAAAGCGGCTCCTGTGAGCAGAGGAGAGGAACCAAGGCTCTGGGCAGCTGGTCTAGGAAGGGAGCCAGGATGGAGAGAAGCAATGAAGCTGGAGGGCCCTCCAAGGGCAGGAGCGGTCCAGTGAGGGCGTGGGGGACCTGCCGGGGGAGGGAGAAGCCCACAGTTGCTGGCAGCCTTCAGAGAGCTGGGACCAGCCTGCCTTCAAGACATGTGACTTGCCTGGAGACACATGCACCCTGAACCCGAATCACACGAGGGGAGAAGGGAGCTGCTGGCTCCTTCGTGATGTTATTTATTTTCTCGCTCTGCAAATGTTTATTGAACATTTCTGAGATTTTAAGAGATTTTGTTGGCTGCTCCTTCTTGTTTATTGCATGTGGTTTTTCAGCTCATCATTTTCACTTCAACGGCCAAGGACTGGAAAGTGGGAATGACCTCATTGGGTGTAGACAGCAAAGGCTTCCTCTACCCCCAACCCTATTGCCCCAGGCCCCCCACGATGTCCCTGCCTGGGAGGGACAGGCTGACAAGCTGTGATAACATGCCCACCAGAGTGGTCTTGGCCTACACTCTTGCCTTTTCTGGTCCTGTGAGGCTAGGGTACACATCTCGCTTGGTGGAGGAAGGGCTCATCCACTTCTGTCCATCCCACGCTGTGGGTGGGCATGTCCAAGACTTTGAAAGCAGGGAGGCCCTCTCTTGGGATGAGAGCTGGCCCATAGGTACTTTCCCTTTCAGCTTTTTATAAATTAGATCTAAAGATATAAAAGTGAGGAAGCTGGATGTAAAAAGTTCAAACGGCTCAAGACTTTATAAAGCAACATGGGAAGTTCCTCCCCACCCACACATACAGTGATGGCTATGTAGGTCCTCCAAAGGGTCACGTACACCTTTTAGCACAGAGGGATCTTTTCTGAAAACTTTGAGCATGCACTTTCTCAGGCCATTCTGTCTCAGAGGCAGAGTGTAGGATGTTAACAAAATCACCCAGTGGAGGTAAAATGATGCCTGTGGTATGCGCTGTGAAGGAAGCTGTAGGATCCAGGAGAGGTTGGGGGGCGGGGGGTGGGGGGGGGCTTCGCTTGGATTTGGAGAACAAGCAGGCATCTCTGATGGTGACACTGCAATGAGCCCCCAAACTGGAGTGCACGTTAACCAGTTCTATGTGCTTCATATTTAGAGTTTCTCAACGCATCTTGAACCTATACAGCAGCAAGTTCCGCATAAGCTATTTTCAGAGAAGTTCCTTTATTAAAATATTTTATCATGGAGAATTCCAACCAAAGAATAATAGAATACTGAAACGAACCCTCGTCTACTTATTAGTGATCAACTCAACACCAGTCTTTTCAGCCATAACCCTTCCAACACCCTCCATCCCTTTCCAAAACCATCTGAATTATGGTGAACCATCGTCATTATGTGAATCAATCTCTTACTATTTCAGTCTTTCAATTAAGGATAAGGACTTACAAAATTGCCATTATTACACCTAAAGAGAGCGACAATTCCTTAATATCAAGAAGTCAGCAACAGTGCTCATAACTTTAAAACAAACTTTTAAAGTAAAGCAGAAAAAAACACGTATAAACCATATTTGTACTCACCTTAATGAGTTTTCACAAACAGTAGTTACTACCGTTTTCAGTGTCTGCAGCTCTGTCAAATCTCCTAGGAGTTATGAGATGTTTCTGAAAGTAGATTCCACACAACCAGTGAGGATGCGGAGGACACAGTGCTGGCACCAGACTGCACTATTACAGGGTCTCTAAAGTCCTGAACGAACTAAGAAAGTTTTTTGGGGGGGCAGGGGGGTGCTTCAAGCTGTCACACTTAAGTGCCAAGGACCTTGGACAAGTCATGAATTTCAAGCCTCAGTTTTATTTATTTTTATTTTTTATTATATTTACTTTTTTTAAAGTTTATTTATTTTGAGAGAGCATGAGCACGAGCTAGGAGGGGTAGAGAGAAAAGAAAGAGGGAGAGAGAGAATCCCAAGCAGGCTCCATGCTGTCAGCACGTGGCTCCACAAGGGGCTTGAACTCCCCAACAGTGAGAGCGAAACCTGAGCCAAAACCAAGAGTCGCTTAACTGACTGAGCCACCCAGGCGCCCCTCAGTTTCAGCTTTTAAATGGGAAACTCTTTAAAAAGATCCTTGCAGATATGAGGGAGCATTTGAGATGATAAACAACAGATATACTTATTACATATGCAATATTTATGTGCAATATAAACATGCTATATAAATGTACCTATTATCAACATGCAACAATTAGTAACAAAACATTTCCGCACCCTGGACTGATTTCTTTACGTATATTATCTCAAATGTTTGACTGAACGTATGTCCAGTATCTTGTTTGGCGCTTAATTGTAATTTTCATTTTGGCATGGCTTTACTGTGCTCGTTTTGGAGCTGAAGACCAGAGAAATTAAACAGCCTAGATTTACACAGCACCTCAGTAGCAGGGCCGAGATTGGAGCAGTGTGCTGCGCGGAGGTTCCGGCTCCCTCTGGCGGCCCTCCAGGGCACAGGCGCTCCTTCCGCCAGCCACGCTTGGGCCTCAAGTCTTCCCGTAGTACACGGCTCCGCCCCTTCGATTTCTACAAGATTCGATCTCTTGGCCTGCCTCTCTCAGCCAATCATCGCGGGCTTAGAATAACAGAAGGCGGGGATTTCGCCAGATCGGCAGCACCATCAGCCTCTGGCATGAGGATGGGCTGGGATAGACGGCGCTGACATCCAATAGGAATAAAGCGGGGATCCGACGCGAGCCAATGGGGTTGGGAGGCGGGTTCGGTTGTGTTAGAAGGGACCCCGGGGATTGTCGCCGCCGCTATCCCGGCGTCGGACGTGTGGGGCAGCTGCCCGAGTCCTTGGTTGCGGTGTTAGCTGCTGCCATGAGCTATACAGGTGGGCCCGGCAGGGTAGGGGTCGGGCGTCGGGTGGGGAGGGACAGGGACGTGCCAGAGCCGCACCGGGCTCTCCCACACCTCCCCCGGGGCCTGGACGCTGCCCTCTCTGCGGTCACAAAATGGCGCCGCGGGCTCATCGCCTCAGGTTCGCCCCCCTCGCGCCTTGGCGTCTCAGTTCTTTGTGGTTGCGGTTTAGCGTCCTGGCTCTCGGCAGCCCGAGGTCTTGGCCTCTGTCACCGGTGTCCGAGGGCCCTGGCCTGGGCGCCTGCGTTCTCTGAGCCCATCACCTCTGCCCTTGGCCCGGTCTCCTCAGACCCAGATTCAGGCCACCCTTTTTCGGGTCCTTAGCCCTTGAGATCGGTCGGCGGGCCTGGCTGCCGTCGCCATTGCCGCACCCTGCCCCCCGCGCAGTTTCCCTGCAAAACGCCGCAGCCACCCACCCCTCCCAGCCCCTTTGCGTGCTCCGGGCTAGGAAAGGCTCCTGGCCCCAGGCGATCAGTACATTTTTGCAGGGTTCGGGCCGAGCGGGGAGCCTCGGGGCCAAAGGGCTGAGCCTGAGCCTTGCGAGGAGTGACCGGCTTCTGTGTTAATTCATTCACCATCTGTCAGATTCATCGTGTCAGGTGCTGAACAGGCGCTGGAATATTGGCAGGAAATCCTCAAGCAGCTAACGGGCAGATCTTAGCAGGAAAACAAATGAATATAGGATGTATTCCCCGGCGGTCAGTACTCCGCGGGGGCTGCTCTGTTGCGGGGGGTCAGGGGGAGGGGGTTGGGCTCGCTGTGAAGAGGCGACATTTGGGCAGAGACCTGAATGGAGTGAGGGGAGTTCAGGGTGTCTGGTCAGGGGTGCCGTTGGCATAAAGGCCCAGGAGCAGAAACGGTCTAGTTTGTTAGATGAGCAGCTAGGGAGGCCGGTGGGATTTGAGCAGAGGGGAGGGTGGCTGATGAGATCGAGAGAGAGGGGGCCCTGGGAGATGCTTGGGCGATTGTAAATTATCCCTGGAGGACTTTGAAAGGCCGCCTGGGTTTGCCTTTGGCAGTAACAGATGAGGCCTCTCAGCTCGGAGCCATAGACGAGGCCCCCCCCCCCCCGTTTAATGGGGGTATCCGGCTGGTGAAAGTGTGGTTGCCAGGTAACCTACATTCTGCTTAGAATGTTCGGGGGCTGACGATGGAACCGGAGCCTCTGGGGCCGCTCTGTAGGCTGTTTTATGTTGATTTCCGCAAGGAAGTGGTGCCAGGCCTCCCTCTTCCGGCCCCCAGGCCAGGAGCTTGGTGAGAACCCTAGCTTTTCAAGTAACCATCCCTTTGCCCGGTGGTGGTTCTCAACCAGGGGTGATTCTGCCTTCCCACCCCGCCCCCGGTCCGTTTGGCGGTGTTTGGAGGTGTTCTGGGTTGTCACATCCGGGGGTGGGGTTGCTTCCCTCATCTGGGGGATAGAGGCCAGGAATGCTGCTGACCATCCTGTGCCGGGGCCCAGGATGGCCCAGATGGACCCCGCCACAGTGGATTATCAGTAGTGCCAAGGTTGGACAGCCCTGCCCTAGCCTTTCCGTAGCTTTCCTGGTTCAGGAGGAAAGTCATTCGGGTCGCGGCTGACAACTCCGGAATTGAGATGTAATCGTTTTCTCCAAGTCTTACCAGGAGGTGGAAGACAGTTCTTTGGTTTTTAGGGGCGAGACTGCTGAGGAAACCAGAAGATGGATGGTCGGGTGCTGTGGAGTAGCTTAATGAGGGAGCATTTTACGTTTATAGACAAGGAGACCGAGTTAGGTCGCTAATGGCCATGTCTCAAGTTCATCTCCAGATCTGGTAGGCTTTAATTCCTTGCTCACTGAGGGAGTCAGGCTAATGGGGCGATGATTACTTTTTCCTTGGTCTTGATCAACTGAAAACCACAGCAGCTTGATAATGTGAGTCTTTCCCTTTAAAGAAGTAGACCACTAAAGTCAAAAGCTTTTTAAGTCACATTTCAGACAATTCTTTGCCTTTAAGGAGGAATTCTGGAGGACTTGACGCAAATGTTACCATGATTATTACACATAGAAAATGATTACAGTAGCTTTTTTTTTTTTTTGATGATTTGTTCAGCTTTTGAATCTAGTCTCTTTTTTTTTTTTTTTTTAACTTTTTTATGTTTGTTTTTATTTTTGAGAGACCGTGCGCAAGTGGGGGAGGGGCAATGAGAGAGGGAGACACCGAGTCTGTAGCAGGTTCCAGGCTCTGTAATGTCAGCACAGAGCCCGTCGTGGGGCTTGAACTCACTAGCCGTGAGATCATGACTTGAGCTGAAATCGGACGCTTAACCGACTGAGCCACCCAGGCGCCACTGAATTCAGTCTCTTTGTGTGTACTTGGGAAAGGAGGCCCTGTCTGTGGCACTGAGGGGAAGGATGAGAGCAGTGGAAAAACAGGAGGGAAAAATGCAGAATCAGGCCTTCAGAGGAAGGTCTGAAACACTACTACCAATCCTTTTATAAGAACATTTATCTCACACAGTGTTTGGTGTTGTTAGGAATGCACAAGTGGTTCAGCTCAATGGTTCTGGCTTGGGATCTCTCATGAGGTTACGTTTTAGATGTCGTTGGGACTGTACTCATCTGAAAGCTTGCCCGGGGCCAAAGGATCCACCTCTGAGGTGACTCAGACTCGCACAGCTGGCAGGTTGATGCTAGCTGTTGGTTCCCCACCAAGTGGGCCTGTCCACAAGCCTGCCTGCGTCTCCTCACAACCTGCTGGGCTGTTGTTCCCAGAGTGAATGATCTAAGAGAGCAAGGCAGAGCCTGGGAAGTCATACTCCGTGGTTTCTGCGGTCTTACTGGTTACGCGGGCTACCTCTATTAGTTTGGGAAGGGACAGCGGAATGTCAGGAGGCAAGAATCCGAAGAGGCCATCTTGGAGGCTGGTTACCATCAGGCTGGAGGCAACCTAACTTCATTCCAGTTGTCTTCTAGTTCTTAGAATTTTTTAAATGTTTGTTTATTTTGAGAGGGGGGGAGAGAGCGCGGCAGACTGGGCGCGCATGAGCAGGGGAGTGGCAGAGAAAGAGGCGAGAGAGAATCCTAGGCAGGCTCCGCACTGTCAGCACAGGGCCTGGCGCGGGGCTCAAACTCACTCACTAACCAGGAGATCATGACCTGAGCAGAAATCAAGAGTCTGACACTTAACCCAGGGAGCCACCTAGGTGCCCTGACCTCTAGTGTTTATCACTTTTTGTCATGTCTTCAAAGAATCTTCTTCCAAAAAAAGAATAAAACTTGGGGAATAAAAAAAGAAGCTTGGGGAGCCTGGGTGACTCAGCGCAGAGCCTGCGTGGGATTCTCTCTCCCTCTCTCTCTGCCCTTCCCCCGCTTACATTCTCTCTCCCCCTCTCAAAATAAATATAAACTTAAAAAAAAAAAAAAACAAAACCAACCCTGAGAAGCTTTGTGTATTTTTGAGTAAAAAAGATGTCAGTCTGACCAAGAAGGAGGGGTTATGATACATAATTATAAATCCATGCCTGAGCCTTAGGTTTGTAGGGTCAAACCCTTGCTTATTTTATTTTCTCATCTAGAGCTGATCAGGCTGGTAAACCGAGCCAAGGAGAGAAGGTTGGAACGGACAAAAATTTATTCATACTTGGAGCTTAATTTGCTCTAGAGACAGTATCGTGCAACAAGACGTTAACATGGGGAGGACCAAACTAGAGCAGAGGTTGCCATTGACCTCTGAAGGTTTGGTGGATTGTCTTTCCTTTTTCCCAGGGAAGAACTAGGGCGCCTCTCCTTTGAATAGACATAGATCTTTTGCTCTGCAGCTTTCGTACTGCGTTCCAGTTAGTAATCCTGTCAGGGTGTGGTAGGTTCCAGCTGCGGCTGCACTGTGTACAAACCACAGTAGCTGAAGTCTGGAGCCATTTTGCGGGGGGCCATATTGCTGAACAAACAGGTTTCAGAAAGCTAGTTGAGCAAACATCGGAGAAGGTAAACGTAGGCTGCTTATGTGTACACTGTGGGGCTTCCCCACGGTGAACCATACAAAGCACGCTTCCAGTGTTTCTTGTGGACAGTGCTTATGTCGTAGGCATGTTGGGATGGCCCCTGGAGGGAATCCATTCTAATGTCCCCTCTTTCATTAGGAAAGGTAAAGAGGTTTGGGTGGATACTTGGGACTCTCTCCTTCACCACTGCCCAGTCTCAATTCCCTCCTCTGGGAAGTAAGGCTAAAGTGTGGGTCCACCGATCTTTATTTGAAACCCTTGGAGCTGGGTATATTTTGGAGTTCTAGCTTGAGAGAAGGACATTCCACAGCACTTGGGGTCTGGGGTAGCACCCTGTAACTAAATGCATTATTTCTGTACCAAATTGCGTAAAGAAAAATCGTAATTATCCTCACAGGTCAGTTTTGCCCCACAATGAGTGTTGGCACCACATTTGAGGAGAACACTTGGTTTTCAGACCTTTTTGGACTTGGAATTGCAGGGTAAGGGATGTTGGCCCTGTCCCCTTTGTTGGCTGTGGTGAGGATGAAATAAAATAAAAAGGCTCTTAGCGCCCTGCGGGGGAGACACTTGTTCAGTGTTGGCTGATGTTGGCGGCCATCTTTGTTGCTTTGGTCTTAAAAGATGAGCTAGAGAGACTGTCAACATGTGAATGCCCACCCCGAGGGGAGGCACTTGGTGTATGCTTTTGCTGTAAAAAAGCTGTCAAAGTCATTGGCTTTAATTTGTCAGGAGTTGGCTCTGCTGAGAAAAGGCAAATATTGCCTCTTATGGTATCCTTCATAGTTTCAGTGCTAAGGGTAAATTACTTAAAAATAATATTTTATTATCATTTTTTAAATGTTTGTTTATTTTGAGGCAGAGAGAGAAGAGAGAGAATCCCAAGCAGGCTCTGCACTGATAGTGCAGAGCCTGATGAGGGGCTTAAAACTCACAAACCCTGAGATCATGACCTGAGCCAAAGCCAAGAGTTGACGCTTAACCAACTGACCCACTAGGCGCCCCTAAAAATAATATTTTTAAATATAATTTTAACAATACTATCAGGGTTCATCATTTAAGAGTAGTTTCTGGTAGAGGTTTAAGTTTTCTTTAGTTGGTACTAATTCATTTTAAGCTAAGAAATCGTTTGAGAGTTGAGAAAACAGGAATACACATGCCATGTATAATATTTACCCAATATAAATGTGGTCACCCCAAGTAATTGCATTGAGGAGGTAATGTACACATTTTTTTAATGAGAAAAAATACAAAGCAGTTTTGGTGTCAGATTTGGGGGAAGGGGAGGGGTGTTATTTGCCTTAGTATTGTTCAGAACCAAGTCCCATCCTTGTTTGAATTGGCTCATGTTTCAGTCATTTGATGTAAGTATTTTTCTCATTTAACTGAATGGTTTGGGTACTGATTTATCAAAACGAAGTTTTGGTTTACAGTGTTTAAACTTTTGTTTGTCCAGTTCTTCTGGTGTAGCAAGTTAAATATAGCCCATCTTTTCATTGGCTAATATGTTCTGGAGGTATAATTAAAGTGTTCAGAAGCTAGGATTTTTGGAGGCTTTCCATTGAGGAGAGGGCCTGCCAGCCAGTCTACACCAAAGGGTAATCTTAGGTCATCTCCACATGGCTGGTTTGGGGAAATTAACCACACTGTGCATATATTTAGGCTTTGTCCAAGGATCTGAAACCACTTTGCAGTCGACATACTCAGACACGAGCGCTCAGCCTACCTGTGACTATGGTAAGTGTGGGCCCCTGGGAACCAGAGGGTGCGTGCTCTGGTGTCTTCTCAGTTGCCTTTGACTTTGCCCTGCCTTGCTTTTCCAAATGCAAACTTGTATAAAATGGTGTGGTGGGCTGTTAGAATAGCCCGTGCTTCCCTTGGAGACAACTATGGGAAAGATGGCTGCTGACTGAGCAGGCTAGAGTTCTTGGAGCTGTAAATGATTGGTTCCTTTGACCCTGTAACATTTTCTTAGAAGCACATATGGTCTGTGACAAAAGTCTGGCTTCAGAAAATTCCCTTGAGGGTCTGGGAAGGAGAGTGGCCAAAGTCCAAAGGATGGTCTGAGCTAGAAACCAAACCATCAGTTTAGCTTCAATGTAGCGTGTGGGACCTCTGTACGAGAGAAGCTGCCTGTCTGAATCTAGCAGGGATTTTAGAGACAGTCAGACCGTCCCAAGCCAGCGGGTTCCTCACATAGGGTTGAGGGACAATGTCCGATTGATTTCTCAGTTGTGATCAGACACGCTAATTCTCTAATTCAGAAATAGCCACTCAACAGAATCCACAGATGTTCTCTGGGTATGCTCTGGCAACCCTGACTGCCAATAAAACCAGTCTTTCTGTGGTCTGTGACTGTTGGTGTCTGTGAGAAGGAGCCCTCTTTGGAATTAATAAGGATAATGCCTTGATTGCTGAGATGGGTAATTTGTTTTACTACTAAGGTCTGGGGAAAGACCAAGCCTACACCCTGACATTACCTCAAGAGTCACTGAATCAGTGGACATAAGTAAGCTCCCTGAAGTATTAGCATCTGGTCCCGGGGGAGAGGGAGACTTAGAGAATGTTTTGAAATTGAGTATGGAGGTACCTGGTATTTCCTAAATGAGAAGCGACTTGGTTTGTATGGCTTCCCTATCCTGCCTTGTCTGCCTCACCCCTTTTAATCAAACAACAGTCCAGATTGCACATCTTTTTTGAATTATTTTCCTTCTGGTTTATAAATTCTGGGCACAAGCATTTTAACAGATGTGCCATTTGCAAATCTTTTCTCCCAGCCTGAGGATCATCTCTACTCTTGTCAAGTGAATTTCGAAGAACAAAAGTTCTTCATTTTGATGAAGTCCAATTTATCACGCCTGTGTGTTTTCTCTCTCTCTCTCTCTCTCTTTCTCTAAATAAGTAAACTTAAAAAAATAAAAATAAAAAAGATGGGCATCTGGGTGGCTCAGTCATTTGAGCGTCTGACTCTTGGTTTCCACTCAGGTCATGATCTCCTAGTTCGTGGGTTTGAGCCCCGTGTCAGGCTCTGCGCTGACAGTGTGGAGCTTGCTTGGGACTGTCTCCCTCTCTCTCTGCCCCTCCCCTACTCTCTCTCTCTCAAAAATAAATAAACATTAAACAAAATAAATTTTAAAAAGATTTTGTTTTTTAAGTGATCTCTACACCCAGCGTGGGACTTGAGCTCACAACCCAGGAATCAAGAGTTGCATGCTCTCCAGACTGAGCCAGCCTGATTTCTTTCATTAGAGTTTTGTAGTTCTCAAAACACAGATCCTGCACGAAGTTTGTTATATCTACACCCAAATATTTCCTACTGTCAGTGCCAAGGTAAATGGTACGTTTTAAAGCTTCAGTTTTCAATCGGTCATTGATAATTTGAAGAAATTGGGTTGATTTTTATTTATTGACCTTGTAATAAACCTTGCTAAGCTCACTTATTCTTATAACCTGTATGGATTTTTTTTGAGGTTTATGTAGGCAGTCGTGTGGAAGAAAAAAGGCCATTTTATATTTCCTTCTGGCTTAAATTACAAGAGCAATAGAGCAACTTTAAATAACATTTTGAAAAGCAGTCACTCGAGACCCCACCATTTTATTTTATTCTATTAATTTTATCATTTATTTATTTATTTTTGAGAAAGAGAGAGAGGGTTGAGGAGGGGCAGAGAGAGGAGACAGAATCAATCCCAAACAGGCTTTGCATAGTCAGCACAGAGCTTGGTGCAGAGCTCGAACTCCCCACTGTGAACTCATGACCTCAGCTGAAACCAAGAGTCAGTTACTCAACTGACAGAGCCACCCAGGTGCCCCACCATTTTAATACTTTTGTCAGCATTCCTAATTTAGGTAGTTGAATAATTTATGGGTGGATAGAATTGTCTGTCTTCCTTTATTTGCTTACTGTTAGAAGCATTTCCTCATACTATGTAAGGCTTAACAGATTCTTTTTTTTTTAATGTTTATTCATTTTTGAGAGAGAGAGAGAGACAGAGTGGGGGGGGGGGGCGGGGGGGAGGGGCAGAGAGAGAGGGAGACACAGAATCCGAAACTGGCTCCAGGCTCTGAGCTGTCAGCACCGAGCCTGATGCGGGGCTCGAACCCACGAGTGGTGAGATCATGACCTGAGCCGAAGTTGGATGCTTAACCGACTGAGCCACCCAGGCACCCCAGTGGATTCTTTTTTGATGCCTATGTGAGCTTTGTCACCGAGAAGGTAGGCTGTAATCTGGATAACTATTTCCTTGAAGTTGAACATTTCCATTGTTTTATGTTTTCGTTCTATAAGTTTTGCTTATGGTGACCATCTGCTTTTCTTTTTCTCTTATTAAAAAAATTACGTCCCTAAAATTCCCTATGTCAGCACTGGTCTCATCCCCTCTGGGGGTGGAAGTGAGCTGTGATGTTCTTTTGGAAGGGACAGGTCTTGGGGACTCCTCAGGCCTCATAGTGTAGACAATGGTTTCCCTTTGAAGGCACCTTGTGGGGAAGCCCTTCAGGGAGTCTGAGTTGCCCTGGACATAGCAAGTAGTACCTGGAGAGTGCTTGCTGAGGCCTGTCATTGGGCCATCACCTACTTGTCCACCCACCTGTCCTTGTGTTTACAGAGTTAGTGCCCATTCCTGCTTCCTTTTCTTGTGCTTCCCTGCTCTGTGCTGGCAGATTTTCGGTGGCTAAAGCTCTGGGGGACCATATACAGGCCTCACAAGCAGAGCCCCAGTGGGTCTGCCTGTGCTTCCCAGTCCTTTCTCCTTTTGAATAGCTGGTGTCCACTGTTCCTGGTGCAGACATCCACACGACTGGGCTCTTGTTAGCTGCTTCAGCGAAGTGTGTATTATTCCTTGTGTGCTTCTGCCAGCCTCTTTTCTTGCCTGTCAGAACTCTCCGTTGCCACTCCACTCGTCTCTCGCCTGATTTCCTGCTCTGGGCTGTCCCTTTGCTGCTTTCTGGTTAGAAGTGGCTCCATTAGTGAGCAGTGCTCTCGGCCTGAGCCGTGCCCAGCACTGCCAGCCTGTGCTTTTGCGTTCTCCGATTGATAGTTGAAAAACTGAATGAAGGAGAAGCCTCTGCTTTGGTTTTCCCAACTGAAAGCATTTTTGCTTTGTGAGCTCTGGCACTCGAGGTGCATTAGATTTAATGGTCACCTAGGGTTCTTTGCTGGTTTCTGACACCTACCCATTCTGTTTATGTGCTGGACTGAGGAGGAACCTGAGTGTAGGACCTCGGGTCTGCGCCTGGCCTGCGCTTTTCCATCTTTTCAAGTTGATACACTCTTGCTCTCTTGTGGCTGGACTCTTGCCATTCATCATGCTGCTATCTCACTGAGCTTGGTCCCTGCCTTGGGATGAACATGTCTTGTCTATCTGCAGGGTAGAGACAATAGGGAGTAGGAGGCAAGTCTGGAGTCTCCCCAGAGACATGGGGAAAGTGGTCACCTGTTCTGGTAGACTCCTCTGGGGAGAGGAACCGTGTTTGCTTGACTTGGAATTCCCACTTGGCTTTGCACTTTGTCAGTTCTCACTGGCTTTATGTTCCTGAAGGAATTGATTTTTCTCATGTGCTGTGATAAAATCCAGAGCATATTTGGTTTATAATCCAGATCGTCCTCTCAATAGCTTTTGAAAGGTAGGAGTTGTGCCTTGTCCTTACCTCTGCTAACGTGTTTTAGCATAGCACACACATGCAATTCAAGGATATGGTGGCCCTCCTTGTTAAGGCATATGCTTGGAAGAGTAGGATGGTCAGTTTCTCTGTTCCAGATGGCTTTTTTGGGTGATTTGAGTGATGCGATTTTCAGAGTGGATGTGGGCTCTGTGCCGAACTTCTTGTACAGCACTGTCGGTGAGGCACCGGCATCCAGTCTCCTCTTCTGATTGGTGCTTAGCAGGAAGTTGGGGTAATCTAATTCTGGCTCCTCGGGGAGGAGTGTAAAGAGCCAATTCCTTAGCTGACAGTGTTGGCAAGGAGGGGGCCCTTAAGAGCTGGTCAGAGCCACAGAAGTTTGGGCACCAGGGTTAGGGAGTGACCTGGGTCGTTTATGTAGTGCTCTGAAGCTCAGGGCTTCCCGGGGGAGATTCAGTCTTCTGTAATCAGTCAGATACTGGGAATCATCGTCTTTGTGTCTGAAGTAAGCTCTTGTTGTATTGTCATCAATTGTAGATGTAATTACGCTTTTACTGTTTGTAGGATATGGAACTTGGAACTCTGGGACAAACAGAGGCAAGTATTCCCATGATGGCTCTCCTGTCCCTTGGGATTAAACTGGTTGTGTTTCTACCACTGCCCAGCTTGCCCAAAGTGTATCGGGAGGTACCTTCGGGGGGCCCGGGGACTCTGGGGCCAGCTGCTCTTTCACAGGAGGTCCTGTGGTTAGGGCCCACCCAGCCTGAGGTGGCTAGGGTCCCCATTTTGTCTCTGTGACAGATGTCCTTGTCTCTGTGTCTGTCTTGCCGTGTCTGTGTGCGTCTCCTCTCCCTATCCCTGCCATCTCTGTCCGTCTCTGTCTTCCTCATTGCAGGCTACGAGAACTATGGCTATGGCTATGGCTATGGCCAGGATAACACCACCAACTATGGGTATGGTATGGCCACTTCAAACTCTTGGGAAATGCCTAGCTCTGACACAAATACAAACCCTAGTGCCGCGGGTAGCGCCAGTGCCGATTCCGTTTTGTCCAGAATTAACCAGCGTTTAGATATGGTGCCACACTTGGAGACAGACATGATACAAGGAGGCATGTACGGCTCAGGTGGAGAAAGGTGAGTGGGTGTCTGCCCAGGGGTGAGACTCTGCAGGGGCGCCTGCTGCCTACTGGCGTCTCCCTCTTTGAACCGCCTCCTGTGTCTGCTTCCTTTCTTCTTGCTTTGCAGCTGGGGCTCCCAGAGACTGCTTGGGGTCCAGTGCGCTTCCCTACTCTGGCCTGAGCCCCCTCCCTGCCCCTTGCAATTGCCTGGTGGCCAGCCTCTCCCCCAGCTTGTAGGGTGAGGAACAAGCCCTAACAGGGCTGGTTTCGCTATCCTCCAAATGGCTCTTCTCAGGACCAGAGTGTTAAGTGACCCCTCCTTCTGGAGACGGCCATTTGGAGGGGTTCTCCTGAGGCTTTGTATCCTCAGATAGGGCTGGTGGGGGGGATGAGTCCTTGGGGCGGACCACAGTGAGCTGGGCCATCCCCACCTAAGAGACAGAGCAGATGTGGACACTTCCTGTCTGCTCTTCTGAGCCTGACCCACGTGTGCCTCTTGGGCCTCAAAAGCACCTTTGTGAGGCACTGTTGTTGTCCTCATGCTCAAAGCACAAGAGGTCACATCCCTTGCCCAGAGGGACCTAGGAGCAGGTGGTAGAGCTGGGCCTGCCACCTAGACCTGCCTGATTCCACAGCATCAGGTGGTGGGCGTCTGTTACTGTCTAAACTGGTGCCGGCGTAGAAGTCCTTGTGCCCTAGTGAGAGGCTTCAGTGAGGAGGGCATGTGATGGTGTGGGGCAGCCTCGTGGCTCCAGCTGACAGATGGGAGGAGAACAGAGAGTAAGGAGGGGTCCAGCCGGGCACTGGTGGGTTCAGGTGAGGCCCCGGGGCCACTGGGGAGCAGAGGCTGCCAGAGGGACTTTCATGCTCTGGCTCTGTCACAAGCAAAAAGGGTGGGGGGAGCCCCAGACATGCCCCCTGTCCTCCTGCTTGGCAGCCGCTGTGCTTGCAGCTGAGGGGCTTGGCTGTTTGCTCAGTGGCCAGGTGGACGGACCCCTTCTCTGCAGGTGCCGGCTGCTTGTGCCCCTTCTTTCTGCAGTCTGGGACTGGGGGGCAGGACAGGGGAGGGAGTGACCAGGTGGTGCCGGCTGCTTCTCCCGCAGCTGCTGCTGCTGCTTGGCTGCCCAGCTTTGCATGGAGGGGCCCCCAGGCCTGCTTGACGTGTGGGGCCAGGGCTGGGGGTATGTGGGCTGTTCCCACTGTTAGAATAGCTTTGTGTGGCGCTCTCTTTCTCCCAAGAGGGAGGTTTGGCCTGCCTTCCCAGTTGCTATGGAGGGTTCCATCCCACAAGGTTGATGCGATAGGGCTCTTTTTCTAGGCCCTGGGCAAACTCACAGCATCTTTCCTGGGAAACCCTCTCCACTTTGTCTCCCTTGTCCTTTTGGGTGGTGAGGACCTTTGGAGTGCTGGAAGTTCCCTCAGCCAAGGGAGATGAGACCGGCACAGGGTTTCTCATGGACATTATCAGCCCTTTTGGACAAGCATTCGTGTGCTGGACTGCCCACATACCACAGGGTGCTGGGCTGCCTGGCTCTGTACCCTGAGGTACAGCCTTGAGCATTGTGGTTACCACATACATACGTACATGCTTCGTAAGGGCTGTGGGGTATCTCTGCCCCTATTTGAGATCCTCTCCACCCTATTGTCCGTTTTTCTTAGGGTCCCCAGGCTGGTGCACGGGCTCCCGAGAAACCTTTTTATTGGCATTTTTAAACACTGTGCCTCTCTGACAGGGTGGGGTGGGTTAGAGTGGGATTTCCCATCTCCAGGACAGGGAGCTACTGGGAAAGGCAGGAACAGTAGGCTACACCCAAGGGAAATGAGACCTGAGGGCCTCCCTGATGCTTTCCACCTGCTTCTGCAGATACGATTCCTATGAGGCCTGTGACTCGAGGGCCATTCTGAGTGAGCGCGACCTATACCGGTCAGGCTACGACTATGGCGAACTTGACCCCGAGATGGAAATGGCCTACGAGGGCCAGTACGATGCCTACCGTGACCAGTTCCGCATGCGTGGCGGCGACACCTTTGGCCCACGGGCTCAGGGCTGGGCCCGGGACTCCAGGAGTGGCCGGCCGATGGCCTCGGGCTATGGGCGCATGTGGGAAGACCCTATGGGGGCCCGGGGCCAGTGCATGCCTGGTGCCTCCCGGCTGCCCTCCCTCTTCTCCCAGAACATCATCCCCGAGTACAGCATGTTCCAGGGCATGCGTGGCGGGGGCACCTTCCCAGGTGGCTCCCGCTTTGGCTTCGGGTTTGGCAATGGCATGAAGCAGATGAGGCGGACCTGGAAGACTTGGACCACAGCCGACTTCCGGGTGAGTGGAGGAGGCCGTCCCTCTGGGCCCCTGACTGGGTGGAGCTAGGGTCCTAGAGCCACCCGCCCTGACGCAGCTCCCTCTCTCTGATCCAGACCAAGAAGAAGAAGAGAAAGCAGTGCGGCAGTCCTGATGAGCCAGACAGCAAAGCCACCCGGACGGACTGCTCGGATAATAGTGATTCAGATAATGGTGAGCTAGGGCACTGGGCTGCTGCCCCTGTCCCCTGCCCCATGGAGCTCCTGGACTGAACTCGTGTTGTTTTGCTTTTCAGATGAGGGCACTGAGGGGGAGGCCGCAGAGGGCACTGAAGGCGCTGAGGCTGTGGAGAAGGGCTCCAGAGCAGTAAGTGGCCGGGCCCTGTGTGCTGTTAGCAGGTGGGGCCTGTGAAGAGCGGGCTGGCTGAGCCCCTGTGCTGCAGAGCAGGGCCTTCCACGGAGGCCACGGGCCATCCTGGTCATGCACGTGTGACCAACACGAGAGAGGTGGAGATCTGATAGAGCATGGGCTGCGAGCAGGCCACACAGCCAGAGCCCAGGTTTCTTTATCAGGAGACAGTGGAATGAGCCCCCTGTGCAAGGGCTGCTGGGAGGATGTGAGGCTCCGTGCTTGGTACATAGCAGGGCCTTGTCATTTAGAGCCTTTGTAAATGACTGTACAAGCTTTAACGTGGGGCGTTTGAAATGGTGTTCTAGGAAGGAGAAGATGAAGAGGGAAAAGAAGAAGGCAAAGAAGAAAGCAAAGAGGATGCAGAAAAGGGTGAGTCTTCTGAGCGGCCCGGGTGCTGGGGCGGCGCTTCCAGGCATTCACAGTTGGAGGGATCCAGCTGAGGGCAGGGCTGTGACAGATGTGCGGCCAGCTGGGGCCCTCCCTCATGGGGCTGGCTTGCGCTGGCGGGGGGCCCCTCTTCCTCTGTTCCCTTCTCACTCTGCCCCCCCCCACCCCATTCTTCCCAGACAGAGGCTGTGGGTGGCAGTGGTCCCTGTCTGCCTAGCGCATTGGCTTTACCTTTCGGTGGGGGCAGCAAGCAAGAGAGTTGGGGGGAACCCCAGGCATACGCCCTACCCTCCAGTAGTGCACAGCTCCGAGTCCTCAGTGGCTGGTGTCTGAGCTGGGACCCTCGGTGGAGTTTTTACGGCTCTGGTTTGCGTGTCCTCTCCCTTAGCGCCTCTCCAGCCCCTGTTGGGAGTCCGTGTCCCCCTACCTGAGTGATGAGCGCCAGCAGGTACCTAACAGTAAATCCAGCCTCAGCCCAGTGTTGCCGCGGTGCACCGTGGGGGGTGGGCCGAGCCCTGTGAGCTTTGGGGTCTTTACCTCTGGGGGCTGCACTTAGGCCTCAGCCATGGCCTCCCTGCATCCCGCCACCTGGCCCCTCTGAACTTGTGCCAGCGTCCCCACCGAGATGGCTTCTGTTTGCCTTCCAGCCTCCCTGGGGCCCACTCTGTGGAATGTGGGTGTTCTGGAGAGCGGTGGGGTCAGCCTGTGTCCTCCCCTCTTCAGGACCTAGGCCAGAATGGTTCCCTGCCCAGCCCAGGGTACCCAGCCCTGCTCGTGGCCGGAGTCCTTGTTCGGACAGCTGCTTTCAGGATGGACTATCTGGAGTAGAAGGCGGGTGATCCAGCCAGAGGCCCCAGGGCCTGCCCTGACCTGGTGGAGCCAGGCTAGTGACTGTGCCCTCTGTTTCCACAGGGGCCCTCAGCACCCAGGACGATAGTGGCCAGATCAAGCGCAAGTTGCAGGCAGGCAAGAAGAGCCAGGATAAGCAGAAAAAGCGGCAGCGAGACCGCATGGTGGAAAGGTAACCAGCTGCCCTCCATTCCTTTGCCTCTGCCTCGCTCGGGGGCTGCCGCCTGAAGAGCAGGGCCGTAGCTCTGCCGCCTCGCCGCCCTCTGGCCTCCCTCGGGAGCTGCCACCTGCTCGGCCGTGCATGGACCCTGCTTCCCGCCAGGCCCAGCTCCCAAGGCCTGACTCCATCCCTGCCCCACTGCGGCCGCCTGGCGACCGCTAGCGTCTTTGACCTGAGACCCGACACTGCTCGGCACCGTTGCCCAGAAGCTCCAGCGCTAGGTCACTCGGCGCACGAGCCCCGAGGTGCACTGGGGGCCCGCTGCCCCTGCGGGAGGGGGCCAGCTCATCAGAGACTCAAGGTCCAAGGCGCCTGTGCCACCCCAGCTAGCTGCCAAGAGGCCGTCGCCGCGCCCAGGAGAGATGGCAGCACCTGTGGGCTGTGGCAGCCTTGGGCCTGCCCTCTGCCCTGCCCGCCGGCCCTGTCAGGCCGGGCCTGTCTGCGGCTGAGCCCTTCACGCCCCTTGGTCGGGTCTGTCTGCCCTCAGGGCTCCCGCACTGGCGCTTGCCTCCTCCTCCTCCGCCTCAGACTCTTGCTCTTGCTGGACCTTCCTCAGCCTCGCCGGCGCCCGGCCCCTGGGCTCTCCAGACAAAGCTGACCCCGTGGCCCAGATAAGGACGTCCGGCAGAGGTAGGGACCCGCCCCGAGGCCTCGGTGGCGGCTGGCCTCCTCCGCCCCTTGCCACGGCGGCCTGCTCCAGCTCAGGCCCCAGACCCCGGGCTTCTGCTGTGGACACCAGGCCCAGACAGAGCACCTCGCTCAGGTGACTCCAGGCTGCCCTCTGGCAGGCCAGGCGGGCGCCCTCCTTCCAGCTCAGACTGGTCTCTTCTTGGAAGAGGAAGATGAGGCAGCAGGAGCCCGGGCCTGCTTGCCTCCCATCCCTCCCGACACCACCCCCAAGCATTCTGAGCAGAGGATGGGCTGGGCCTTTCAGTCCCCCAGACCCAGAAGGAAGATGCAGCACCTTTTCGGGCCCTGCCTCGGGACTGCGTACTCCACTCTGCACCTCAGGGCCACCTGGCTCACGCCAGGGCATCCTTCCTTCCGGTCCCCAGCTGGGCCAAGTGCACAAGCTCCTGCCCAGCCTTGGTAGAGAGGCCCACCGGCAGCCTTCCAGCGACTCCTTGCCTGTTGCAGCAGCTGCTGCCTCAGGGTTCAGCCTCCTGTCTGGGAAGGAAGAGCTCCTCCCCTGTCCCCCACGTTGCAGTAACTGCAGCCTGCAGACTTTCTGTCCCTTTCTACTCCCAACCCCACTGGTCCCAGCCTGTCCCCCTGCTGGGACCGAACGACAGAGGCCCGTGAGCAAGGCCTGTTTCAGGGCTCGCACCTGGGTTGGGTGAGGCAGCAGCACTGTACCGTGGGACCCTCGAGGCCTCAGCCCTTCGTTTCTTTCCTGTGGCAGGATCCAATTTGTGTGTTCTCTCTGCAAATACCGGACCTTCTACGAGGAGGAGATGGCCAGCCATCTCGATAGCAAGTTCCACAAGGAGCACTTTAAATACGTAGGCACCAAGCTCCCCAAGCAGACAGCCGATTTCCTGCAGGTGAGCCTTGGAGCGGCACAGCTGCTCTTAGCTTCTCGGACTCCTTGGAACATAGAGCAGCCACACAATCCTTGGATCTCCTCGGTGTCTTTGGCAGGAATACGTCGCCAACAAGACCAAGAAGACAGAGGAACTCCGGAAAACCGTGGAGGATCTTGATGGTCTGATTCAGCAGATCTACAGAGACCAAGATCTTACCCAAGGTAAGGAGGTTCCATCTCACTCCAACTAGGCAGGGATTCAGCCTGCCCTCCTCTGGTTCTGAGTGGGGTCACGACACCCCTCTGTTCCCCCAGGGAGGGTCAGCGAGAACAGCCTCAGGCCCACGTGGAAATGCAGGGTGAGGTGAGGAGCTGGTCTGGTGTTTTTCCCAAACTGCTGGGTCTGTCTTAGGCACCTGGAACCAGTGGTGACTCTCCTTCTCCGCCCTACAGAAATTGCCATGGAGCATTTTGTGAAGAAGGTAGAGGCAGCTCACTGTGCAGCCTGTGACCTCTTCATCCCCATGCAGTTTGGGATCATCCAGAAGCACCTCAAGACCATGGATCACAACCGGAACCGCAGGGTGAGTGGCCACGGGTGCTCTCCTGCCATCCTGTGGGTTGACTTGGTGAGGCGTCTGGGAAGGTCCTGGGGTTATAACCTCTGCCTGCCCATGAGGAACTGTAGGAAGTGTGGCAGGGCAGGCAGATAGAGACATTTCTGGCCCAGTGCAGTCAGTACAGCTACAGGGAGAGGCGAGGGAAATGGGGACCCTGTGTGGGAGAAGGTGTCATCAGAGCTGGACTGTAACACTATGGGATATGGGGGCCTCTGTGTGCATAGGGGCCACCAGCCAGAATAGGTTGAGAAACCAAACAAAAAGTGTGCAGTGCACGTGCTGCTGGAGGAGGGGTCGGGGCTTCAGAGGTTCACGAGGGTTGGGATGACGGTCTGGGCTCACTCCTGTAGGCAGCAGAGTTTTTAGGTCAGGCACTGTGACGGGGTTAGAGTTGGTGTTGCACCTGGTGTGGAGGGAGACGGTGCGGAGCGGGGAGTGGAGGAACTGCTGTAGTACCGAGACAGAGGGGGGCCTCCGCTTTTTGAGTGAGGAGAAAGGAAATGACCGGGAGTCTGGGATGTCTCAGGTTTCTGGCTTGGGTAACTGGGTGGCCAGAGCTGCTGCTAAGGTGGGGGGGTAGGTATATGGTACAGGGAAAGGAGCAAGTCCGGCAAGAAGGTGAACAAATTCAGTCTCGTTTTCCAGTGTATCCCCAGTGCCTAGCATAGAAGTCAGGGTGGGTGTTTTGTGATTGAGGTGGTGGTGGCTGTTAGAGATCCGGTCTGGATGGAGGGGCCGTGCAGTAGGGAGAGAGCTGAGAAGTTTAGGACCAGGTCTGGGCCAGAGTGAGGCTTGACTGCCATCACCTGGAGGAAGGTGAAGGGGATTTATGATTTATGGGCAGATGAATGCAACCAGGGGAAGTGTAGGAAATAGCAGTTCTCAACTTTTTTCCATGGCCATCAGATTCATGTCTGGTCTTTCTTGGTGCACTAATTCTCAACAGTGGGATGCGGTTAGGTGGTTGAGATCCTGTAGGGGTCTTGCCATGACTGGGGTTTTGAACTGGGAGCTGATAAGGGGTAGGCAGAGAGCAGATGACAGAGGATGGATCGTGCATAATATTAAAATGTGGAAAATCTAGGTGATATGAGGATAGCTAGTAAAACATAAACTCCAAACTGATCCTAAAAGAAGTTTACAGAAGAGAAGAGGGGCACCTGGGTGGCTCAGTTGATCAGGCATTCTACTCTGGATTTCGACTCAGGTTGTGATCTTGTGGTTCGTGAGATTGAACCCCATGTCGGGCTCTGCACTGACAGCTTGGAGCCTACCTGGGATTCGTTCTCTCTCTCTCTCTCTCTCTCTCTCCCTCTCTTTCTCAAGTAAATATACTTAAAAAAAGAAAAAACCATAACTACTAATGGAGGGATTTGGAAGGGTGAGGAAAGACAGAGATACTTAGAAAGCACCAGAAATCATTGATATGTGGAGATTTGAGTATAATTTCAATGTCGTATTTTTAGAGATTCCAACTATGGAAATGAATGGAAACCTTACAATTATTATTTTTGGTAACAGCTTTATTGAGATATAAATTGTATATCATACAATTTACCCATAAAAGCTGTACGATGCAGTAGTTTTTAATATATTACAGTTGTGTAGCCATCACCATAATCAATTATAGAACACTTTCATCACCTCAGAAAGAAACCCTTTAGCTGTCATTCCTCTCCCCCCACTCCCCACCCCTCCTGTCCCATGCTTCATGCTTCCTTAGTCTTAGGCAACCACTAATATACTCTTTGTCTCTGTATACTGTCTCTGGGTATTTCATGTAAATGGGATCACAAAATACATGGTCTTCGGTGATCAGCTTCTTCCACTTAGCATAACGTTTTCAGGGTTCATCCAGGTAGCATGTGTCAGATTTTCATTCCTTTGTATGGCCTAATAATACTCTCTTGCATGCATAGACCACATTTTGGTCTACCCATTCATTAATTTGGGCATTTGGATTGTTTTCACTTTTTGGCTGTTATAAATTATGCTGTTCTAAATATTTGAGCATTTGTGTACAAGCTTTTGTGTGGGTATATGTTTTTATTTCTCTTGTGTATGTGTCTAGGAGTGGAATGTCTGGGTCAAAAGTAACTGTTTAACTTCTTGAGGAATAGCCAGATGTTTTCCAGAGTGGCTGCACCATTTCTATTCCCTATCAGCAACTGTGTGAGAGTTGCAATTTTTTCATACTCTCCAGCACTGGTTATTCTCTTTCTGATTCTAGCCATCCTAGTGGGTTTGAAATGGTATCCACGGTTTATTTTTCATTTGGATTTCTCTAATGACGATGATGTTGAGCATCTTTTTTTTTTCCCTTAAGTTTATTTATTTATTTTGGAAGAGAGCGTGCATGCACGCGTGTGCAGGAAGAGGGAGCAAGAGAATCCCAAGCAGGCTCCGCGCTGTCAGCGCAGAGCCTGATGTGGGGTTTGATCTCACAAATCTCGTGATTATGCAAAATCCAGAGTCGGATGCTTAACCAACTGAGCCACCCAGGAACCCTCCCCTCCGGTTTGATGATCTTTTGAATGGTTCATTTAATCCATTCACATTTAATATTATTGTTGAGATTATTAGATTTGCATTTCTTGTTCTGTTCCCCCTGTATTGCTTTTTTGTTGTTTGTTTTGGTTTGGTTTTGGTTTTAATTCATTTTTAATTTCCTTAATGATATTTTTTGTGCTACATTTTTAGGCATTTTTTGAGTAGTTTCTCTAGGCCTTATCTTACACATATTAACTTCTCAAAATCTGTCAGGTACAATAACCTAATTTCAGTGGGATTAAGTTACTCACATATAGCTCTCTCTACATGGGAGATTTTTGTGTTATTACCATTATACATAGTATTTTATCTAAATGTGTTGTAGTTCCAATAACATAAAGCCAATGATACAATAACAGTGTAATTACTGCTTTACGTAATATTATGTCTTTTAAAAAGGAAGCTGACAGGAAGAGAGGCATCTGGGTGGCTCAGTTGGGTAAGCGTCCAGTTCTTGATCTCAGCTCATCAGGGCTTGATCTCAAGGTCGTGAGTTCGAAGCCCCACATTGGGCTCCATGCTGGGCATGAAGCTGACTATTTTATTTTATTTTATTTTATTTTATTTTATTTTATTTTATTATTTTTTTATCTAAAATGTTTACTTATTTTTGAGGGAGAAAGAGTGCACGCATGAGTGGAGGAGGAGCACAGAAGATCCCAAGCGGGCTCTGTGCTGACAGCAGAGAGCCCGATACACAGCTTGAACTCACGAACCTTGAGATCATAACCTGAGCTTAATTCGACACTCAACTGAGCCACCCAGACACCCCAAGCGTACTTAAAAGTAAATAAATAAATAAAATAAGGAAGCTGACAGGACAGCAATTATATATTTGTAGCTTTTGTTACATTAGCCTTCTTATTTTTTATTTTTGGTTCTCTTCATTTGTGTTCTTCCTGTGGATTCAAGTTCCCACTTCCTTGTTAGTTCAATACAACTTTAGTCCCCCCACCTTCTTTGTGCTGTTATTGGCAAACATATTTCTCTATGTTACAGGCCAAACAGTACTCTCTCTCTGTGTGTGTGTGTGTGTGTGTGTGTGTGTGTGTGTGTTTTATACAACTTCTTTTCAGTCAGTTGAGAAGACAGGCAAAGAATTATATATTCATAGTTAGTGTCTTTTATAATTACCTTTATTATTTTTTCACATGGATCTGAATAACTGTCTGGGGCCGCTTGCTTTCAGCCTGAAGAGCTTTGGTGCTTCTTACAAGGTCTGCTAGCAGCGGACTCTCTCAGGTACTCGTTTTGGGGAATGTCTCTATTTCACCTTACCTCTGAAAGGTAGCTCTGTTGGGCGCTGGAATCTTGGTTGACACTTTTTATCTTTGAGCATTTTCAGTGTCATTTCACTGCCCCCTGGCCTTGTTTCTCGTGACAAACCAACTTTTAACCTATTGAGGTTCTCTTTTAAGTGATGATTCATTTTTCTTTTTCTGCTTCAAGCATTTTTCCTTGTCTTTGACTCAGCATTTTTTTTTTTTTTTTTCTTAACATTTTTTATTTATTTTTGGGACAGAGAGAGACAGAGCATGAACGGGGGAGGGGCAGAGAGAGAGGGAGACACAGAATCGGAAACAGGCTCCAGGCTCCGAGCCATCAGCCCAGAGCCCGACGCGGGGCTCGAACTCACGGACCGCGAGATCGTGACCTGGCTGAAGTCGGACGCTCAACCGACTGCGCCACCCAGGCGCCCCTGACTCAGCATTTTTATTAGGAGGAGTCTTTTATGGATCTTTTTGTATTTATCCTACTTGGAGTTTGTCGGATCTCTACATTCAAATTTTTCATCAGATTTGGCAAGTTTGCCTACATTTTTCTTCATGTATTTTTTTCCGCCTCTTTCTCCTCTTCTTTTGGTGTTTCCATTATGCATATGTTGGGTCACCTAATGGTGTTCCAAGGTTGTCTGAGACTGTTTTTCTTCATTCTTCTCTGTTTTTCAGATCATATCTACCAATCTATAGATTCTCTAAGTCTTCTGCCAGTTCAAATCTACTGTTGAGCCCATCTAGTGAATTTTTCATTTCAGTTATTATGCTTTCCAGCTCCCAAGATTTTAGTTTTTTTTTTTTTTTTTTTTTTTTAATTTTTTTTTTTTCAACGTTTTTAATTTATTTTTGGGACAGAGAGAGACAGAGCATGAACGGGGGAGGGGCAGAGAGAGAGGGAGACACAGAATGGGAAACAGGCTCCAGGCTCCGAGCCATCAGCCCAGAGCCTGACGCGAGGCTCGAACTCACGGACCGCGAGATCGTGACCTGGCTGAAGTCGGACGCTCAACCAACTGCGCCACCCAGGCGCCCCAGTTTTTTTTTTTTTTTTTTTTTTTTTATAATTTGTCTCTTTACTGATATTCTCTATTTGATGAGACTGTGTGATTATGCTTTTCTCTTCTTCCCACCCCCACCACAGTCTTGCTACTATATTTGCTTATCTGTTTGTTTAGTCAAATTATTTTTTAAGTCTCTGCCAGAGTGAAACCTTTGCTAGGGTGCCTTGAATGAGGAAGCTGTGAGCAAGGGCCTAGCCACCCTGGGATAACAATGGTTTTGACAGGGTTTTTTTTTTTTTTTTCTTGCCTAGACTACCCTTAGCTGTTACAAACTATACAAATTGTTGACTGATGGCTGTGTTGTTTTCAGCAATGCCTTGAGGCATTAAATTGCTCTTCAATCTGATCCAATTAAATAAATCCACACTCTTCTATAGGAATCATCTTTGAGGTCATGGTTTGAGAGTTCTGAGCCCTGTAGGCTCTTCTTAACTGTCCTACTGGTTCTGGTAACCAGGGAAGCTGATGGTTTAGTTTATATTGTTATCACATCTACTAGTGTCCCTGTTTTTCTGCATACCCTCCTGTCTTGAACTTCTTCACAGTCTTGTGAATAAAGTAAGTTCCGGGGTGCCTGGGTGGCGCAGTCGGTTAAGCGTCCGACTTCAGCTCAGGTCACGATCTCGCGGTCTGTGAGTTCGAGCCCCGTGTCGGGCTCTGGGCTGATGGCTCGGAGCCTGGAGCCTGTTTCCGATTCTGTGTCTCCCTCTCTCTCTGCCCCTCCCCCGTTCATGCTCTGTCTCTCTCTGTCCCAAAAATAAAAAAAAATAAAAAAAAGTAAGTTCCTTTGGGAAGAGATTTGGGAGCTCATTGTTTTAAGGCCTACCCCTGGGTAAAACCTGACCCTAGACTCTGGAGCTGGGTGGGGGGATTATGCAGTGTTGCTTTCTCAGTGCCTGCTGTTTTAAGAGAGACTGGGGAGAGAAGGTGACAGCTGTAGCCTCTGGTCTTGGTTTGGTTTGCCTCTCCAAGGCACAGGACCTCTCTGCTTTATAAACAAGCCAGAGCTAGGGCAGTGTGAAACCTATTCTCAGCATACTGTGCCCTAGGTCAAGCCTCCATTCCATGAATGGGGGCTGGAGAGAAGAAGGGCACCACCATCTCTCAGATGAACTTGTCTAGAACTTAGCTTCCACAGCAGGTAGCTCAGAATGAGAATTGATGACTTTCCGTGCCTCCTGAGAAGATGCGGCCTTCCAACTGTGATGAGCTGGGTAGAGTCCGAGGCCTGTGTTCTTGGGCTGCAGCATCTGGAGTGGGTTTTCCCATCACTCTGAACTGGGAAAGGCAAGAAAGCAACAGGTCATGTTTAAACCACCACAACTCACAATCTTTACTGAGTTTTAGTAGCTTTTCCTTAGTGTTTCTTCATTCACTGTATGTCCTTGGGACCATTTCCCTTGACTTGAAAGGGTTGTGGTGTTTTATCGTCTTCATCAGTTTCACCAGGGAGCAGGTCCACATAGCTTGTCAGGTTTCCATGCTGAAAGCCCATCCCCCATTGCATTTTTAGGAAGACTTTTTAACCTTAATTCCAAAACTCTGATAAGGATAATGCCAAAATGAAACTGTAGATCAGTTTAGTGTTAAAGAATGAAAGTGCTAATAAGTAGGGGTACCTGGCTGGCTTGGTCAAATAGAGTATGCGACTCTTGATCTTGGGGTTGTGAGTTCAAGCCCCACGTTGGGTGCAGAGAGTACTTAAAGATAAATAGTAAAAATAAATAAAAAAGAATAAAAGTGCTAAGTATAAATTACTAATTACCAATCCAGTGTATTCAACTCAATTCAAGCATGTAATACACTATATAAGTATAATTCGTTTCTGGAATATAAGGATGGCTTGATAAGAAATTAGCAACTATCAAGGGTGCCTGGGTGGCTCAGTTGGTTAGGTGTCCGACTTCAGCTCAGGTCATGATCTCGCGCTCCGTGAGTTCAAGCCCCACGTCGTGCTCTGTGCTGACAGCTCAGAGCCTGGAGCCTGTTTGAATTCTGTGTCCCCCCTCTCTCTCTGCCCCTTCTCCACTCATGCTCTGTCTTACTCTGTCTCTCAAAAATAAATGTTAAAAAAAACCACACACGTAAAGAAAAAGAAATGAACAACCATCAGTGAGTGTGAAATACTGGAAATGAAAACTTTATATGCAAATAATCTGACTATATTCTTAGCAAGGCTGAATGATTACAGCAAAATGGCCTTAGAATTAATAGAATTTCACAAAAAAGGGGAATTTAAGATAACATACAGAAAGTAATAGCTTTTCTCCATTGTAGTAATACCCAGTTAGAAATGTAAATGGGGAAAAAACTACTCATAGCAATGACAAAATCCACAAAATAACTAGGAATATAGATTTAAGAAGAAAGGTATGGGATCTTAAACTTGATATGAAATAAGACTTCAGTGAATAGAGAAATATACAGTGTTCTTCTTCGGAGATTTAATAGCAGAACAAAACAAAACTACATCTCCCCACATATTAATGTGGACAGTTAATGGGATTCCATTCATACTCTGGGGAGGGAGATGGAATGAAATTGTTTGAAAGTTTTATGTTGTAGAATTAAGTCTAACAGTCAAGAAAATTATACAGAGGGCAGTAGTTGAGTTCAGGGACTTGGTTTTTCAGGTAATAACCTTTTACAAAGCCACTGCAATTAAAAACAAGTGATATTGGCATAGTAATAAAATGGTGGAACCAGATTAGAGAGTCTAATGAAAGATCCCAGTATGTTTTGGAACTTAGTAACTGTTAAAGTCAGTACAGATTCCTTATCTGAAATCCTGGGGCCAGATGTTTTCAAATCGGGTTTTTTTTTTTTTTTTTGGTTTCAGAACATCTACATGTAATGATCGCTAACATCCCTAGCAGGATCTGGGAAAGTGACTTGTAGTTGAACCATAAGTAATTCTTCAAGTGACTTACAGAAGTGGGATAAATAAAGACGGTATAAAAATATAATGGAGTTTTAGGGGAAAACTTTTCCTTCTGGGTTTCAGATTTGTGGAGAAGGGATTATAGACCTATATGTCCATTCAACGGAGAGACAATGGTTTATCTCATAAATTTCTGGAGAAGAAAATTGGACCCCTAACCTCATACCATATATTCAATTCCAGAAATAATACACGTGAAAAATAAAAGAGCAAAATTTAGAAGATCGTTTGTTTACCTTGAGGTTACAGAAAGCCTTCCTGAGAGCGAGCCAGGAAACCTAGAGGTTGTGGAGAAGATGACCTCATAGAAACGCTGGGCAGGTGGCCCAGCATGCGTATCAGATCACTCAGATTTTGCTGTTGGGCAGGGCAATGCCCTGAGAGGCAGCACACGTTCTTTTCTCTTTCATTGGACCACAAAAGTATCCAACAGTGATAACATCTGATGCTGCTGAGGAGGCCAAAGGATAAGTACATTGTTTTAATACAGGTGGAGGAAGCTCCACCTACTACAACTTACAACTTTTTTTGCAGAGTACTGGGGCACCCGTCACTTTGGGGAACCTGTTTGGTAAAATTAAAAGCACCAACATGGAAGTATTTAAGGTTATTTTGGTGGTGTTTGGTTATTGTAGCAAAAATCTGGAAACAATGTAAATGGACTTCAGCTGGGAATTGTGTGTACCTGTCTGGTGCCTCCAGGGAGGAGGATAATGTGTTGGCAAGTGAGGAATTGGGGAGGAAGTGGGCTGACCTAGTATCCTAATTGTGCATCTTTAATTTGTTTCATTTTGAGCAACAGACCTTGAAGTCTGTCGGTATTTTCCCCAAGCAGTAGAGAAAATGAGTAAAGAAGTGAAGGTTGGGAAAGGGAGTAGAAACAGCAAGGGAGATGATGACGTATAGAGTTGGCTGGGGTGCCACAGTAGGGTTTTTGGAGGTGGGCCCCTCCTTCCCATGCCGACAAAAATAGCTTTTATCCTTGTCTTTCGGCTTACAGCTTTCTGCATAATCTTTATAATGATGAAAGTGAGAGTTGCCTGTACTCCGACCATTGAGGGAACCGCTTACCATTTCAGACAGAAAGGCTCTGGCATGCTGTGTGCACACTGGCCCATCACACACCTTTCTTGTCACACAGGGGGAGAGATGAGCCCTATTTATGGACTGCACGGTCATCTTTTTGAATGTATGATTTATTTAACAGAAGAACATTTAGGTGCTTTCCAGTTTTTCAGTACTGCAGCCACGTGCATGAATGTTTCCAAGTCCTAGTATAGATTCCTGTAAAGAATTGCTGAGACATTTTTATTTTTAATACAATTTATTTAAACTGCTTTCCAGAAAGGAAGTAAACAGTTGGCCCTCTCACCATCAGGGGTAGAACTGTCTCTCTTCACTGAACCTTGACATTTGGGGTATAATTCTTCATCTTGGGGATTCTGTGGGTTAAAAGGAAGTATATCCCTTAAATGTGCTGTTTGACATTTGTGTTCCTACTTTTATATTCTCCCTGTTGATCCTAACGAGTCCCTTGCATATGGGCGGTTGGCTTCTTGCTGGGGGTTGCACCTTCAGCATTTAGTAGGTTTCTTAATTTGTTCACTGTTTGTAGTTTTTATGTAAGCACATTAGATTTCTGCTGTACAGCTGTAAAGACTTGTTTTTAATCAATACAGTAAGTATGGTGTAGAAGAATGGAGCATCTGAACAAAGATTAGGTCTGGGCTCCGTGCTTGTACCCAAGGTACACTTGTCCACCTATACCACGTGGTTAGAATCCTCAGCTGTGCTAAGCTAAGGGTAGAGGGGTTTGGGAGGGCTCCGCAGATCTGGAGAGGTGGGGGAGGGGGGCTTTCTGGCGCCAAGAGCAGCCTCTCCAGCCCTGCCTGCCTTGCTTGCAGCTCATGATGGAGCAGTCCAAGAAGTCCTCGCTCATGGTGGCCCGCAGCATCCTCAACAACAAAATCATCAGCAAGAAGCTGGAGCGCTACCTGAAGGTGAGGCGCGCCACCCCGGGGTCCCCCCCCCCTCCCCCGGACCCCGCGGGTCCTCCCTTCAGTATCTGTGTCCCTTCCCCACAGGGTGAGAACCCGTTCACGGATAGCCCCGAAGAAGAGAAGGAACAGGAGGAGGCCGAGGGCGGTGCCCTGGACGAGGGGACGCTAGTAGAAGCGGCAGGGGGCGCGGAGGGTGCCGAGGGCGCGCCGGCGCAACCCCCAGTGCCCCCGGAGCCCGCCCCTGGGGCCACGTCCCCACCACCGCCGCCGCCCCCCGAGGAAGAGGAGGAGGAGGAGGAGGAGGAGGCCTTGCCCCTACTGGGCGGCGCGCTTCAGCGCCAGATCCGCGGTATCCCGGGCCTCGACGTGGAGGCCGACGACGACGAGGAGGGTGGTGGGGGCGCACCGTGACCTGGGCCCGCGGCGGGCGGGACCCGCGTGGCCAAGGCTGGAAGCCGAGCCCAATAAAGTTCTTTCTACCCCACTTTTCTTATTCGTTTGTTGGTGTGCGGCAAGGTCGGCGTAGTGGGAAGCGGGCTGCGCCTGCGCGCGGGACCCGGGAAAGGGTGGGGGTGCGACTGCGCACTGGCGGCGGGGAGCTAGAGGGAAGCGCCTGCGCAGAGTAAGACTCCGTGTCCGGACCAAAACTCCCAAGATGCCGTGAAAGCCGATTCCAAGCAACCGGAAGGCCGACTGGGGCGACGGGCGGGTGCGCCGCGAAAGCCAGCCAGTGGTGGTGTGCGGAAGGAGTGACGTATGCGCCTGGTCTTCCAGTAGCGGACGTCGGAAAGTGTGTTGAGCGCATGCGTCCTGTGGCACCCTAGAAAAAGGGGCTGCTGGCGGGCCGAGCTGAAGACATGGAGCAGGGCTACGGAGGTTCGTTTGGGCGGCTCATTTCGAGGTGGGGTGGCCAGGTGCTGCTCGGGCGACGCAGCCGCCGCTGCGTAGAGGGCCGCGGGGACAGGGCCTACGCCCGAGCACGGTTACTCCAGCCCGACCCAGCGGAGAGGAGGCCGGGGCGCGCGCGCGCTGCTCATTGGACCTCGGAGTCGTCGCTCCCAGGGCGCTGCGTGGGGATTGGCCGACGAGGCCTGAGGAGGCGGGCGGGGTTCGGCGGGCCGACGCTGCGGCGGGCTTCGGGGGGCGCCTTGGGCTGTCCTAGCCGTTTCTACCCCTCAGACCCGGCGGGACTGGCCCGGTCGACCCCGCCGCTCGGAGGTCCGCCTTCCCGCTTCGGAAGACCACAAAATGGCGGCTCCCGGGGGCGGAGCCACGGCACGAGCTTGTGGGGCGCGGGGCCCGCGGTTGGAGGCCGAGGGAGTTGGGCTGCCTATCTCGGGGATGTGAGGCTTGGCCGGGGCCTGCACGCTGTGCACGTGCTTCGTCGCGCCCGTCCCGGAAGCCGTCCGGGCGGCGCTGGTCGGGCCTTGCCCCACCAGTGCGAGGTCTCCGCGGGGGGCTAGGGTCGGCGGGCGCCTGCCGCGTACGCGACTCGTGCTGGCCTGCGACAGGACTTCGAGGGTCAGGTGTTGGGTCTCGTGCAGAATTGCAAACCTGATGTGCCCTGGGGTGGTGGCAGATTCTTGGCCTTCCTTCAGGCAGCCCCTCGTTGTGGCCTGGAGGTGTCTGGGGGCTGTGTAAGAGGGGACGTGCCTTTTCCCCACTTGGGCCTCAGGGTCTGCGGCAGGACGGATTTTCTCGAGCGACTAGCTCTCAGTGTCCAGAATCCGAGATTTCTAGGATGTTTTTGCTGTGCGCTGGAAGCCAGGTTTGTCCGTGGGTGACAGTTGATGTTGGAATACGTGGGGTGGGGGGCTTAACCAGGTGCCGTCCCTATCCAAGTATCTATCCGAGGTTGGGGAAGCAAGCAGTCTGGTCTTCGTTACAACAGCTAAAGAAAGGCACTGATCTTGAAAGGTGGCAGTGTTAGGATCCAGCAGCAGGAATTGCAAGAGAGCTGTTGAGGTGCCTGGTGTGCTTGGGTGTCTCCAGTGTTCTGGGGTGGCTCACCCTGGCTTTCCCCGTCTTTTCTGCAGTCTGCCTGGGTCTCGCAATTCCTTGCCTGCTTCCCACCAGATCTTTCAGCCAGTAACCCTGCCCTATGCACGTCCTGAGCACGAAGAGGTTTTATGCTCCTGACTTCCTACCTGCCAGAACCCTTCAGGTTCCGGTTAGATGCTGGGGCCTCCTTGAGTCCCTCTGTGGCTTTTCCACCTGGAGTTATTTCTCAGGACTCGCTGAGCCTTGACAGTTGGTTCCTGACCATAGGAGGCACCTACATCTGAGTTCATGTCTCAGTTCTTCCATTCTCCAGCTCCATGATCATGGGCAAGTGCCAGCCTCTTGAGCCTCTGGGACAATAGGGTAAATATTATCTATCTGAAGGGGTGTTATGAGGTTATGTGATTAGTATATGGTATTCAGACTAGTGTTCTGTAGTTGGTCACTTGCCGTTAGGATCGCTACTCTGTTTTTCTACCGCACAGGTGTAGAAAAGGCTGTGTGGCAAGGGAGACCGTAGCCTGCAAAGGGCAAACTTCAGCAATGTGTCTCTGAATCTCCAAGGCTTAGCTCTGTCATCTCTAAATGGCATTCGGGGACACCAACCAACATGTGCCCGTTGCCTGTCATGTGTGGGCACACACTAGGCACTTGGCTAGTGGCTTGGGTTGTTCTGGAAAGAGAGACAGGGTATATTCCTGTTTTGTAAAGGTGAGGATCATTGACAGGTGTGGATGGCTGCCTGTGCCCAGCTCCGTTTGAGGCTCCAGGGACACAGAAATGAAGAGGGCCCAGACAGATGCTGTCATGGGAGTCTGCAGGGGCAAGGGGAGCCACCACAGAGAGGACTGCAGCTCGGATGCCTTAGGCCAGGCTGAAGCCCTGGGACATGAAGGCCCAGGGGAGCATGGGAGGGAGGGTCCGTGGTCACAAAGAAGTGAGGCCTGGAGAGGCACAGTCGTCTCCAAATTCTGAACTTTGTTCTCAGTTACGGGGGACTTGGGACTGCTTGGTGGGTGGGCCAAACTGGGAATGCGGACACAACTGTATCCTAGTACTGGGTTAGCTGGCACCTTGTCCTGTGTCATCCCGACTTGTGAATGGAGGCTCAGGCCAAGCTTCCTCCACAGGCTACTGGCAGAGCTGGCCCCAAAGTCTATCCCCCCCCCCCACTCTTTTCTGCTTTGACCTCAAGCCTGTGTGTGGAGTGTGGTAATGGCAATCAGCCCACTCAGGACTTTTAGAGGGACAGTGTTGTGGTTATGCTGCCTTCTTGGGAGGCTGGCACTGAACTGTCCTTGAAGGCGACCACTCTAGGTGCCTCAGAGCGCCTCAGAAGCACCCGTTTTCCGTGTGACAAATAGGATCCTAACTCACAGGTCTTCTCTTCGCAGGCTATGGGGCATGGAGTGCTGGACCCACCAACACCCAAGGTAAGACTTCACGGGGAGGCGTGGATTCCACCCCACACACACCTGAGGCGCTAGCCTGCCAGAGCCCGGGATGGTGACCATAACCTGGAGAGCGTGACAGGCACACTAGGGCTAGCCCAAGGATCTGGAGGAGACCTTTTCTGTAAAGGACTGCATCGTAAACTTTTTTGGCTTTGGGGCTATACGGTCTCTGCCATGCAAAAGTCCCAGAGATGTTTATAAACAAACAGACGTGGTTGTGTGCCAGTAATATTTAAAGATACTGAAATTTGCATACCGTATAGTTTTCATTCGTGGTGAAAGAGCCTTTATTTTAGGGATTTATTATTCAGAGCAAATAGCTGAGGGTATGATAAGAGATTTTTATGATTAATAGACTTTATTTTTTAGTAGTTTTAGACTTAACGGGGTTGAGCAGGTAGTCTCCTTTCACCCCAGCAGTTTCCTTTATTATTAATATCTTGCATTAGTGCAGTATGTTTATTATCAGTAACAAGTCAATGTCAATACATTGTCGTTAATTACAATCCACAGTTTAAATTAATAGTCGCTGTGGTTGCACAGTTCTGTGAGTTTTGACAAATACATAAATGGTGCATTTCATGTCAAAATTCACGTCATGAAATATTCTTTTTTTTTTTCTTTTTTTTCTCTTCCCGTCTCCAACCATTTACAAAGCTAACACCCATCCTTAGCTTGCGGGCTGTACAAAAACAGGCAATGGACTAGATTTGGCCTGGGGCCCTGTTTGCTGGCCCTGCTCTGGAATCTAGATCATAATGCTGGATGCTCAGGATGTTTAAAGGACCAGAATGTCCTCCCTGGTGGCGAGGTTGTCTGCTTTTTGCCAGCATTTGTTCCAGGGGATGGGATGAGGGCTTTCTTTGTTCTCTGACCCTGGAATTTGCCCCCAGCACCATTGAGGGTGGTGGGGTCACTTTTTCTCCCATCACCAAGTTTCCCAGGAGGAGGCTTTTTCCATGTCGCTTGGGTACATAATGTCCCCTTGCTTAGTTGAGTTGGGGACACAATCTTCCACTGATGTACTCACTGTGTTAGCGGTGCCTGAGCTCTGGCAAGTGGTGAGAACTGGCACTTTCAAAGGGTTCTGCCAGAGGATCTAGCCTTGTCCGCCTCTTGGCTGGTGGCCCACACTGGACACTTCCTGGGAAGGCTGCACTTGTCCTTTCTCATTGTCCTGATGGGAGAGATCAGGCTTGCCTACAAGAGAAGTCTGGATCATGCTTAGCTGAGTAGAGCTGTAGGAAATGAGTTTTACAGCTAGTGGGCCCCAGCCATTCCTGGCCTCAATGGCCAACCAGGGGTGCCCCTCCCACAGCACTGCCACAGCTGCCCGCAGCCCTAGACCTGTGGTTGGTGGAGTAAGGTGACAGTTGGGGCTGGGGGTTGGGGGGGGGGGGGCGGGGCGGGGTGTGTGTCTCAGGCACTTTCATTCTGTAAACAAAGCTCTTGTCTATTTTTGTTTCTCTCAGGTGCATACGGAACCGGTGTGGCCAGCTGGCAAGGTAGGCCCTCTGGGGATCTGTGGGTGCGCAAGAAGACTTCTGATCGGCCACCCGATCCCAGAGGGGCTGGGATACAGAGACCTAACCCCTCCCCATGCCCCCCCCCCCCCCCCCCCCCCCGCCGCATCCTATTCTGGCTGTGCCCACAGCTCTCCTTAAGGCTTGGCAGGCCCAGGCAGTGTCAGGAACTTGCTGGCAGCTGGGGATCGTGACTGTGTTATGGGAGTGGCAGCCCCAACTGCCATTCACGGGCTCTCAGCCACCTCTGGCTTTGAGTGGGGAGCAAGTGTTCAGATCTGGTGCGGAAAGCCAACCACTCGTGGCTGAGGCTCAGCCTCTGTCCTTCTCTTGCCGCCCCTTGGCGGGTGATATTCACAGCGTGGGGTGATGCCAGTGCCACTTGGTTCCTTGACAGTCTTCCTTCTCTGTGGGCAGCGAGTGCTTCTCTCCAGACGTGGCTGCTGTAGACCTTGGGGCCGCTGAGGTCTGATTTGGCTCTTCCTCCCCGTGGCAGGTTATGAAAACTACAATTATTATGGTGCCCAGAACACCAGCGTCACCACAGGAGCGACCTACAGCTATGGCCCAGCCTCATGGGAGGCCACCAAGGCCAGCGACAGCCTGGGAGCTGGGGGCCCTGCCATGCACATGGCTTCTTATGGTCCAGAGCCATGCACTGACAATTCCGACTCTCTCATCGCCAAGATCAATCAACGTTTGGACATGATGTCCAAGGAAGGAGGCAGGGGCGGGAGCAGCGGCGGTGGGGAGGGCATGCAGGACCGGGAGAGGTGATTATGGACCTGAGCCCTTCCCTGGGGATCCCACACCCCAGCTTTGTGCAGATGGCAGTGGGCACCCCCTCTTCCAGGGAGGGTTTTCCTCAGCTCCTTCCTGAACATGGAGTAGATGAGTTGGGCGTTATTGGGGCAGAGGCATTGTAATAGGACTTTCTGGTTTCCTGAGTGGTGGGGCTTAGGGTATGACTGTCAGCTAAATGACACCAGACTCCTTGTGTCTGCGTCAGGTACCTGTAGACCCTCTTGTTCTCACAGCCAAGGGCTCCATGCACCTCGTTCAACAACGTTCAAGGGGGATCGTTGGTGCGCTTTGCCTTCTGAGCTTTCAGGAGGGCTGCGTGGTGGTGCGGTGTGCTGTTCTGAATGTCGGGAAGCCAGCTTTGCGGGAGACTTGCGCTTGGGCCCAGAGTGAAGTGATGGTTATGCTTCCTTTGCAGCTCCTTCCGCTTCCAGTCGTTTGAGTCCTATGACTCCAGGTCTTGTCTGCCTGAGCACCATCCGTACCGCCCCAGCTACAGCTACGATTATGATTTTGACCTGGGGCCTGACCGAAATGGGGGCTTTAACAGTCAGTACAGTGACTGCCGGGACCCAGCCCGTGAGCGGGGCTCCCTTGATGGCTTCATGCGGGGCCGGGGCCAGGGCCAGGGCCGCTTCCAGGACCGGAGCACCCCCAGCACCTTCATGCGCAGCGACCCTTTCTTGCCGCCGGCAGCCTCCTCCGAGCCCCTGTCCGCTCCCTGGACGGAGATGAACTATGTGGGTGGGCGGGGCCTGGGAGGCCCCTCCCCCAGCAGGCCACCGCCTTCCCTCTTCTCCCAGTCCATGGCCCCAGACTTCAGTGTAATGGGCATGCAGGGGGCCGGCGGCTATGACAACTCTGCGCCCTACGGATGCGGCCGGTCACAGACCCGGATGAGGGATCGGGTAAGCCCTTGGGAAGTTCTCTAATCTGCCGACTTCTCAAACAGCTTTATTGGGGAAAATTTGGGTACTGTAAAATTCACTCATTTTTTAAGTGTACAATTGAGTGTTAGTAAAAACGTACAGAATTGCACAACCTTCACCACTGTCTAATTTTACAGCATTTCCATCAATCCAGAGAGAAGCCAACCTCTGCCATTAGCAGTCACTCCCTGCTCTCTACTCCACCCTTGACAACTGTTAATCTTTCTGTCTTTGTAGATTTACCTCTCTTAGACCTTTCACGGGAACGTGATCACATAATAATGTGGCTTTTTGTGTCCAACATCTTAGCATAAAATTGTGGGTGGGGGGGTTCAACTACAGTCATCTTTGTTTGTTTTGTGACAAGATCAAAGATCTTTCCTGCCTTTGTTCTCTGATCTTACAACTTCTCCGATCTTCGTTTCTCTGGGGTTTCTTAATGGTCGGGGTAAGCGGTACATCGGATGTGCTTGTGTCTGTAGCCCAGACGGAGAGGGTTTGACCGCTGTGGCCCAGACAGCATGGGCAGGAAACGGAAGCAGTTGCACATCTACGATGAGCCTGACACCAAACTGGCCCGGGCTGACAGCGAAGGAGATTTTTCTGAAAATGGTATGCCCTGGGGGCCAGCAGGCCCGGGTGGGTGTGAGATGTGTCCGTTTTGTGCTTGGCGCTCCTCCTGCCCGTCCATACAGTGGACGTGTGTTGAACTCCAGGGTGGCGCGTATCACCCGCACTCCCATGGCCCCCACTGTAGTCAGGACAAGTGCTGGCTGCTCTGGGTGGTGAGCTTGGGAGGGTGAAAGGAGGGAGCGGACTAACTACGGAGGGGCTGATTTTCCCTCTTCTTTGTGTCCGGTAGATGATGGAGCTGTTGACTTCCGGTCAGGAGATGAAGAATTCAGGGGTGTAAGTCCAACTTCACTGGTCAGCCTCCTTTGTTTCTGGTGTGGGATTTCTTCTTTACATTATTACCCTCTCTCTCCCGAAGAGGCAGGAACAGCTTCTGTGGTAGACTTGACTGCTGTGTGAGTGGATTTAAGAGTCTGACTTGCAGCTCAAGATTTGTACTTCCAACAGTACTTCCCTTCCTGGGGCTCAGTTGGTTGAGTGTCCGACTCTTGATTTCTGCTCAGGTCATGATCCCAGGGTCGTGGGATCGAGCCCTGCGTCTGGCTCTACACGCTGACAGCTCAGAACCTGTTTGGGATTCTCTCTCTCCCTCTGCCCCTTTCCCCCGCTTGTGCGCACGCTCTCTCTCACTCTCTCTCTCTCAAACAAAAACCAACGATGCTTCTCTTCCTGAAAACACTCCCAGCCCTTCCCCCACAGACACTCCTGTGTCCTCAGTGATGTTCCTAGCTCCGCACATGGTAAGTGCAGTGGGCTGTGTGCGCTGAGGCTTTCAAACTGGCACGAAAGCCTTACTTACTGCCCGCTTTGTGCTGGTGCTCAGCTGCCTCCATGTTTTTCCACCTTCAAAACCAATCATGAGAGACAGGCATTTAAGGCCAACTCTTAGCCAGGACCATGCACAAGCACCTAGGTAGTCAGCCTTTGCCTACCCGCCCCACTCCCGGCAAATTCTGATCCATGTCTGGGGCAGGGCCTGGAGATCTGACTATATGAAGGTCTCAACCAAGTCCTTCTGATGCTCAGATGGGTGGGGGGTCGGGGAGGCAGAATACAGTGAATTTTCGGGTTTTTTTGGGCGAATCTTACTTGCTCTTTATCTAGCTTCCCTAGATCTCGAGTCTGGGATCTAGATATTCTGTGTATCTGCTGCTGAGTAATTTAACCTTGAGCTTGATGGCTAAGAAATGGGCAGTATTGCACTTTTCAGTTAGGTGCATTTGTTATTACCTTGATAAATGTAAACAGGTGGCCTGGAAAGTTGGTAAAGCTCCTTTTCAGTAAAGAGTGCTGGAACTAGCATCCCACAAATCAGGGTTTCTTGATATAGAGCTGATGGATGGGCTGTTGGCATTCCCATGTGCAGAACTGTGCGGGTGTGTTGGCCAGAGGGAATTCTTTAGCTTTAGAAAGAACTGAAAGAGGGCCACTGACTTTAATAAAACAGCACGTTAGTCGTTACAGAATCTCAGAAGGCAACCAGGAACAGTGATAGGACACACACAGCCTCTGTCCCACTGCCCTGAGACTTGTCCTGACACATTGTGACCAGGTGGTGGCAGGGTGCTAGGTTGGTTGTGGAGAGTTCTGGAAACTCCACCTCACCGTCCAACTTTGTGTGTGCCCTTTTTCAGGAGGACGAGTTCTTTGACTCCGGGAGGCAGAGAGGTAGGCATCGCTCCATGTCCCTCTGAGCTTTGCTGTGACTGCCCGGCTCCCGGCCAGGCTGGACTTCTGAGCAAGCCCAGGGCCTGGATGGAGGGCCTGGCGGCTCAGGGCAGAAGAGGGGCCGTGGCCACCGGGTGGGCCTTGGCCGTGGTGCTCACCCCCAGGCTTTGCTCCAGTGCTTAGAGCAGCACTTGCTGGAAACAGGTCTGTCTGCCTCACTTGATACAGGCTGTCACGAGAGGGGGCAAACCTCATCTCTGAGTATGTGCAGCAGCTTGCAGTGGCAGGGAAGGGAGAGTCTCAGAAACGCAAGAAAGAAAAGAAAAGGTGCTCTCCAGCCTGTCCACTCTGTTCCCTATTGGCCTGTTGCAGGTCCCTGTACTGTTTTTTCCTGGGCTTCTTTCTTTTCACACTTCCCTGCGTTGCCAGCCCAGCGTTGTGCTCTCAGCCTCTGTGGTGGGCATGCTGGCGGCAGCAGCACACATGGCTGTGTGGGACTGAGTTCAGACACCTTCCTGGGGTGGGAGCTGGGGGTGGGGGGTGGGGAAGGGGGGGGCCTGTCACGTGCACCCAAGCCCGGGTCCTCCAGAGATATTCCCTGCTCAGCAGGTCTCATCAGTGCCATTGTGGGAGACCGAAGAGTCTCAAGTAACCGGCAAGAGCAGAGCAAGGCTCAACCCTTTCGGGGGGGGTGTGGAGAAGCAGCCCGAGACACCGTGGCCTTGAGCTTGCCATTTGTTTCTTTTCCTGTTCCCATTGGTCTGTCCATAGCTGGTTTTCCCCAAGAATCACAGGCTGGCTCCTTTGTGGCTCTGCTGCCATAAATCTGCAGGCCCCTGGCTTAGATGCTCCTTGTATGTGTTTAGACTTGGCCAACCCTCTGAGGCCCTCCCACATTGTTTATTGAAGTGATTACTCCTATGGCTTGGGACCACACAGCAGTACGCAGCTCATGCAGCAGGGTAAATGCTAAAGCAAAGGTGACATGTTTATTGCGCGCAGGTCCTGCTACCTACCCGGGATGACTTTGCTATTAAACAACAGTAATAGTTTCAGGCAGTGACCTCTTGCCAAAAATCCCACACGCCCTTTTGAGAGGCTTCTGAGCAGCGCACGCCGGTCGCCATCTTCGTGGGACAGTCTCGTGACTGGCATCAGGGGTAGGGGTTACAGTTCAGATGCTTATCCAACCTTTTTTCAGTGTCTGGCCCTGGCCCTGAGCCGTGGTGACCTGGCCTGGCCTCGCTTCACATCGGGACTCTGGGCTGCACAGCGCTCAGAGGAGCCTCTGCGCTGGCCCCAGGGGACGGACGGAGGACCAGTTGGTCTCTTCCCACTTTTGTTTCTAGGACTGCTTCCCTCGTAGCCCTGGGAAAGCCCTAGATGGACGGTTTTTGTGAGTGGAAGATAGAGTTCGGGCCAGCAAGGACTGTCAGACCTGCTGAGGCCCTAGTTCAGAGGAGGCTGATGGGACAGTCGTCATGGTCCACCTAGAGGTGGGACGGAGGGCGGTAGAGTGGCTTGCTCTGTTTTCTGAGGCCTTCCCGCTGCTGCCTCTTCTCTGGGAAGAATCGCTTCTCTCTCTCCTTAAGTGATTTTGGGAGAAGACCGATGGCAGGGCACTGGATCAGAAAAGCAGGATAGGGAAGGACAGAGAGAGCAGGTGGCCGTGGTGTGAGTGGGATGGGCAGGCCGGGTCCCTGGCCCATCCCAGCCTCGTCACACCATGGGGGCATGTGAGCTGACTCCCTGAGAACTCCCAAGGGTTCTCATCAAAGGCCTATCCCTGTTGGGAGCCTTTGACAGACTATTGGTGCCTCAGGGTGTCCTGACCCTGCCGTGTTGGAGGTGGCAGCAGGCACGGGGTGCCTGGTGGTGGCTGAGCCGTGGTCCCCATCAAGCCCTGGTGCTCAGCATCTCTGCAGGCTCCTCAGGGCGTCTCGAAGGGACTTCTCTGTTACAGGAGAGAAGGACGATGAGGATGATGAAGTAAAGAAGAGAAAGGAAAAGCAAAGGAGGAGAGACCGCATGCGAGACCGAGCGGCAGACAGGTGAGGAGGCAGGCCCAGGGGGAGGTTGGCAGGAACCCGGGCACTGGTGAGGTTCTCCTGAGCTCATCTGTCTTCACTGCACAACGCAGGAGCGGTCTGGTTTGATCTGACTGTGGTGTCTGTCAGGAAATCCAAGTGAGGTCGAGAGGAGACAAAACTTGGGAGATGCCAATGGCACTACGTTCTTGCCAGTGAGTCGCTGGCCCGCATGTGTCCAGCAGGGGGCGCTGTTGCTCTCCTGCCGACCCGTAGGGGGTTTCCCAGTCCTTGGCTTATTATCTGTCACCCCAGACAGGTGAACTTCAGCAGAGCTGCTAAGAAGGTGCTTTGGGTGTCTTGACCAAATCCGGACCGCCTCTGGAGTACGGCATGGCAATTGTATACGTTTAGGTGCTACTTTACAAATTTAGTCTCTAGGTATAAAAAGAATTGCAAAAGTGCGAAGGGTGTTGGTGTGACCACACCATGTGCCTCTCTGCCTTTTCAGTGATCAGGTGGCTGCTGACTAGAAATGGAAACCACTGGTGGCCTTGTGAGCGCTTGGTTGCTCAGGCCTTGACTGCTCGCGGCTGTTTCTCTACACACAGGCTCTCTGTATGACCTGATGGGGAATCCTTTATGGCTCAGATGGGGTGGTGCTTTTCCTGTGCAGAGAAGTGCAAAACAGATGTTAGCAAAAGAGCTAACTGTAGAGGCAGGAAAGGCAGGAACTGGAAAGTAGGCACTTCCAAGTGTTAAACAGAAATTCATCGAAACATTTGTTTTTGTTTTTATTTTTAGTTTTTTAAGTTTATTTATTTATTTTGGGAGTGAGCAAGCAGGGAAGGGGCAGAGAGAGAGGGAGAGAGAGAATCCCAAACAGGCTCTGCACCATTAGCACGGAGCCCGATGTGGGGCTCAAACTCATGAACCAGGAGATCACGACCTGAGCTGAAATCAGGAGTCGGGCAATTAACCAACTGAGCCACCCAGGCGTCCCTGAAATGCTTGTTTGTAAATGAATAAGTAATGAACGGTGGCTAGATCAGGTCTATTTCCATGCTGTATGAGAACGGAGATGACATTTTCTTCAGAAGGAATCTTTAGACTCCACCCTAGTGACAGAGGGTCCTCAAAGAGACTTGGAGAAATAGTCACAAGGAAGCGTGAACCCTGTATTTATTTGGTAGCTTCCTGAGAGTTGTACGCATTCGTACACATAGGGCCCCAGAACTTTTTCTGTGCACTCCTCCAATGAGAGTATGTGCAAAAGTAAATGTATCTTGTCCAGAGAGGAGAAGGCTGCCATCGGGGGCCGGCAGCAGTCTGAGTTGGTAGATGAGGACTCCTGAGTGCCACCAGGTCCATGCTATTACCCCATGTGCGCCAGGGCCTCCTGGGCAGAGCCGAGGGAAGCAGCGCCCCGCTCTGGGGGCATTGGGCTCTGCAAGCTGCTCTCCTCTTGCCCTACAGCGTGACTGCATTTGTGAGACTTTGAAAGCAGGCAACAAAGAAATGTGGTTTTAGCTGTAAAATTTGATATGACAGGTCTTTACATTGAGTCCCATGGGAAAACTTATCTTGGGTTTTATAGGTTTTAAATTGTGTAAGGTCTTCCAGGAATACCCCCTCACGGAGGTTACCTCAGGGGCGCCTGGGTGGCTCAGTCCATTGGGCATCCGACTTCAGCTCAGGTCATGATCTTGAGGTTCGTGGGTTGGAGCCCCACTTCGGGCTCTGTGCTGACAGCTCAGAGCCTGGAGCCTTCTTTGGATTCTGTGTCTCCCTCTGTCTCCCTGCCCCTCCCCTGCTCATGTCCATTCTCTCGAAAATAAACATTAAAAAGTATACAGCGGTGCCTGGGTGGCTCAGTGGTTGGGCATCTGACTTCGGCTTAGGTCATAATCTCGCAGTTCATGGGTTCAAGCCCCGTGTTGGGTTCTGTGCTGACAGCTCAGAGACTGGAGCCTGCTTCGGATTCTGTGTCTCCCTCTCTCTGCCCCTCCCCCAATCAATGAGCTTGCTTGCGTGCTCTCTCTCAAAGATAAACATGTAAAAACAATGTTTTTAAATGAGGTTATCTCATGTTATTCTGGTGGCTGCAGAAAGAAGTTATGGAATTACTATGCCCCCCCCAGAGCAGTGGTCTGGAGGCTTTTAGAGAGTCCACAGTTTTGGAAAATCTCCACCTTAGGGTGCTCTCTTAGGGGCCTTTGGGCCCAGCAGACTGGAATGGCGCATGAATCACCTCCCTGAACTACTCGCAAGGTTTTACTCCCATTCTTGAGATGGGGAAACCTGGGGTAATGGCTACTCTGATGCCCTGTGTGAAGTCAGAAGTCTTGGTACAGAAATTGCTTTCCCATTTCCATTGCAGTTCTGACTGGAGGTGAACTGATTGCATCATTGCTCTTTTCGTCTTCCCTCTCCAGGATTCAGTTCGCCTGTTCTGTGTGCAAGTTTCGTAGCTTTGAAGAAGATGAAATCCAGAAGCATCTACAAAGCAAATTTCACAAAGAGACACTGAGGTTTATAAGTACCAAACTCCCTGACAAGACCGTGCAGTTCCTCCAGGTAAAGCACACTTGGTGTCCATCACAGTGTTTCCTGATGGGCCTGCCGGAGTCAGATCCCTCACGGAGAAGGGAGGGGGAAGGGAAGTATGAGGCCTGGGCTTTCCAGAATAACAGTGTACAAGTCCCAGGTCCGAGGGAGAGCTGAGCGCTCTGGCCACTGTAGTTCCCGCGAGCTGCTCGGAGAGCCATCTCCCTGTCCTGGGGCGGCTGAGACAGGGCAGTCCTCCTCCAGAGGCTTGGCAGCCGCCCTCAGTGAGCCACCTCTGGTGCGGCTGGGAGACAGGCAGACACAGCGCCCTGCCATTTCATTCGGTGCCATCTTCTCTAGGAGTACATCGTCAACAGGAATAAGAAAATTGAGAAGCGGCGTCAGGAGCTGATGGAGAAGGAAAGCACAAAACCCAAACCAGACCCTTTCAAAGGTGAGTCGTGGTCGTGGGGCGCGCGGCTGGGTGCAAAGCCAGCCCGTTGTAGGGTTGCTGAGCATGTGACCTGAGGACCCTCGGGTGGGACACCTAGCAATGGAAAGAGGCCCTCGAGTGTGTCTAATGAAGGTCACTTTACTGGTGGCTTTTCGGAGTGATACTACGCCCCCTGATGTTTCTTCGTCCTTTGTATGAAATGACCAGACAGATGAAAAAAGTTGAGTAAAATTGCCCAGTGCAGATGTGCTTCCGTCTGCACCCTCCTGCTAGAGGGCGGGTGTAGCCTGTCACAGATTCTGTCCTAACCCGATCCTTGGGGATGAACTCACCAGGACAAAACGTGGGCCCTGTTGGGGAGCAGGAGGACAGCATCACCTGATGCTGTCCCAAATCGCGCCAGACTTGGGTTGTACCCATAGGGATCGGCCAGGAGCACTTTTTCAAGAAGATAGAGGCGGCTCACTGCCTGGCTTGTGACATGCTGATCCCCGCGCAGCATCAGCTCCTCCAGCGGCACCTGCACTCGGTCGACCACAATCACAACCGCAGGGTGAGTCCCCTCCTCATGCCGAGCCAGCTGAGCCTTTCCAGGCTGCCACCGGTGGGACGCGGGGCCTTCTGTGTCTTGTGGGGAATGCGAGCATCTTGAGGAGCTTTTTAACATACTCTGTTGAGTCTGTCATTTCGTCAGTGGATTGTAAGACACGTCCGAATTTCTGTTAAAATGTGAGAAAATGTGTTACTTAACAACGGACTTCAGTAGAGGAGGTGAAATTCTCCTGGTTGAGAATGTTCCCTGTAAGCCACGCAGGTAAATTTCCCAGTTGTTGACAAACCAGATTTCCTATAAGCTGAGGCTGAGGGCCATTCAGAGCACAGTGGCCTGGGGGACCCAGAGTTAAGAACGGATTGGGGCTTAACTAGCTGGTGGGGACTGAGGCTATAAACGTGTAGACTCAGGGTGTTGGCAGGTTTTTTATAAAGGGTCATGTGGCAGATACTTCCATGGGGTCTCTTGACATGTCAAGTCTGCTGCTGATGGGCACCAGCAGCCAGAGTACAGAAGTAGTGGGTGTGGCCGCATGTGGCCCCTTAGCTCACTTGCCGAGCCCTGGTTTTTGTCTCTGTCCTTCGTTCACCCGACTATCAAACGGAGATGTCAGTACCTGCCTGTGCATCTCCTAGTTGATTAAAGATCATCCAGGAAACACAACACAAATAAGCAGTATCGTTTCAATGGGCCAAGATCAAAAATGTCCAGGTGGTTGCAGAATCCCTACTTCTGCCGTTGAATTTACTCATAAAGTCACCTTAACTCAAGAAACGGAAAAGAAAAAACGTGTCCTTTTCCCATGCTGAGTCCGCATAGCATCTGACGTGTAAATATTCTCGTTTCATGCTTGTTCGTGCACACGGTACCTGGCAGGCCATGGTGTGTCAGTGGTGATCAGACTTTTCTACACTGCCCCAGTTCCAGTGTCTCTCCAGGGCCTTCTTTCCTTATGGGAGTCTGGCATTTTGGGACTTGCCACTTGCCACAGTGAAGAAAGATACTGGTCTTTTTCTTGTTTAGGGCTGATCCCAAGGCAACTCAGGGTAGCCTGGCTAGTTTTCTTGCTCCTTGCTGCACACCAGGTCTAAAAGTCCACGTTTGGTTCCCTTTGTAGTTGGCTGCTGAACAGTTCAAGAAAACCAGTCTCCATGTGGCTAAGAGTGTTTTGAACAACAGACACATAGTGAAGATGCTGGAAAAATACCTCAAGGTTTGTGCTTAGGGGTCCAGTGTACGGGAGAAGCTTTTGGAATGGAGGATGAACTCTACAAGTGCAGAATTGCACCCAGAGTACAGTATTTAGCGTTTCTAAGTCTTTTGAAGAATCAAGGGACGCCGGAAGGTGTCAGGTTTGGCAATTCCACGGTGGTGGGTTTCCTGCGGACCCCCCCCTGCTTGCGTGGGGTCTGGGACACGGTCCTGCTTGATTTGCGCCTGCAGTGGTGCTGGCTCACCATGGGAAAGCTTGAATATCCATGAAATCCTGAGCAAGTGATTGTGAGATGCTTAAAGAAAAATGCAAGTTAGATGCTAACTGTCCAGGAAAGAAGCCAAAAAGAGACTTGCTGGCAGAGACAACCAACAAGAGGGAGGGGGAGGAAAGAGCTGGTGGTGCCACGACTACTGTGCCTTAGTGACCCGAGCAGAGTAATAAAAAGTCCCAGAGAGGGTGCCCCAGAGAGAGGTCCGGCTGGAAGAGCCCCTGGTTCCTCCTTGGGAAGCCCATCTGTTAAATGCTCAGCCCCAGACCTCACTGTTTGGGGCTGGCGGTTAGGCTCCAGCACAGCCTGACTAGAAGGATCTGTTTGCCCACCTCTCATTTATTGAATCTGCCAGTATTGGATGCTTCATGCTACCCGGTAAAAAGGCATCACAGAATCTAATTTTTTTTATTGCATTTATTTTTTTTAATCAGAGAGCACACACGTGTGCGAAGGTCGGGGAGGGAGAGGGGGAGTCTCAAGTAGGCTCCATGCACAACACAGAGCCCGACGCTGGGCTCGATCCCACAACTCTGGGATCATGACCTGAGCCGAAATCAATAGTCAACTGGACGTTCAACTGACTGAGCCACCCAGGCGCCCCAAGGCATCATAGGATCTAAATAAATAACCATGACTGGTCAGTGTTTTGTGTCATGGCTTAAACAGACTTAAAGTTTCTTGAGTCAGGTGTAGACGCAAGCTTCAAACACCATATTTTATATATTCGTATATTTAAAAGATTTTTTTTTTTAAGTCACCTCTACGCCTACTGTGGGGCTCGAACTCACAACCCTGAGACCAGAAGTCGCATGCTCCACTGACTGAGCCAGCCAGGCATCCCCTAAACACCGTATTTTAAAACCTATTTCCTAATCTGCCGGTGGCGACGTTTACTTTTTCTAAACTAGAGGCAGTTGTAGCATACGCTGAAAGAAGTTTGGCTTCTGAGAGTCTGACTTGGGTTCAATCCTGATTGATGCTTAATAGTCGTGTGGCCTTTGACAAGTTGCTGAGACTCATCTCCTTGTCTGCAAAATGGGGCAACTCTTCTATAATCAGGGCTGTGTGCTTAAACTAAAATTTGAAACTCAGCTTCCTGTTATGAGGGTTTTTTTGCTTTAATTGGGTTAAGAAATCCTAGGTCTTTTTGAACTTCACTATTAATTATATGCTTGGATTAAAAAGTGCAAAACAGGGGCGGGGGAGCAGTTATTGTGTTAAATGTTTGTAAATGCTCTCCTCTAAATTTTACAAAGCCTTTGAAGAAGGGGGGAAAAGTATCTTTCAAAAACCCATTGCAGAGATTGAAATTACTAATATTAAAAGCAAGAATACCCCCTTATTCTGCTTATACCATACGCCCTAGCTAACTAAAGAAGAAAATTAAAGTTAAAAGGCAAAACAGTTGTGGCGAAGCTTTTCTGGATCCATAGGCCCTGAGCACCTGTAGGATTAACTCCCCTGCTGTAGTTGAAGGCATTTCTGTTGTTAAAAGGGCATCCTAAGAACCCGGACTCCTGGCCGCCTGGGCCACCTTCAGCCTTTCATCTGGACAGCTCTATAGGCCGCATTGACCTTTTCCTCTTCTTGGCCAGGGTGAAGACCCTTTCACCAACGAAGCCGTTGATCCAGAAGTCGAAGGAGATGACAATTTAGGAGGTGAGGATAAGGAAGAGACACCTGAAGAGGTGGCTGCGGAGGTCTTAGCTGAGGTTATTACGGCAGCAGTGAGAGCCGTAGACGGGGCGGGAGCGCCTGCTCCGGAACGCAGTGAAATGCCGGCCGAAGGGGAAGGCCCCGTGGACTCGGTGGAGGCCGCTCGTGGCCCCCACTCTGAACAGCTGGGAGAAGTGGAGACACCGTGTGGCACAGCATCTGAGAAGGGCAGCGCCGAAGCAGAGGCTGGGGGTGAAGCTGCCCAGGCCGGCAATGAGGCTGCTGAGGCAGGAGGCGAAGTGGCAGCAGAGGCGGAGGGCGCCGAGGTAGTCCCCGCTCCTGCCCCCGCCCCCGCCCCCGCCCCTGCCCCTGCCCCGGCTGCTGCGGGAGCCAAAGAGAAGCAGACAGAGCAGACGGATGCAGAGCCTGAAGGTGACGTTCCCACAGACTGAGCCTCCTCCCCGTTTCAGGGGATGTGTTTCAGAAATGCGTTGCTCTCTCTCCTTTTGCATTGCTCTCTCTCACTGTTTGTAAGCAGTGCTAGGTGTGTTACTGGAATATGCTGCAAACTTTGGTGAAGAGACCCAGCCGTTTCCTTCCAAAAAGTGTACCTCACGGGCTTGTGTTGCAGAGTTGTCTGGCTTTCCGCCTTGGTTTAAAGGCTGCAGAAGTTGTACATTCCCCCAAGTGGCTGTGAAATCTCTCTATACTGCAGTTGGAGTAATAAAAGTTGGGTGATTAGATTTTGATGATATTTTGCTTGTTAAATACAGCAACTGGCTGAATGCCCTTTTTATTATTATTATTTTTTTTTTCTGAGAACAGCTTAATACTAGGGTATATCTTGTTTTATAAAGGGTTTTTTGGGTTTTTTTAAGTTTCAAGAATTTGCTTTGGCTTCAGTTTTTGACCTGCTTCGGGAGCACACCGTGTGTGGTGTGTGATCCTCACAAGATGTAGCAGAATCTTGTTAACTTGATGTTGGTTCTGTCACGTCAGTGACCTCTTCTCAAAGGCCTCATGAATCTGACAGACCGGCACCCTTGGACGCCCTCCCGCTTGCCCCTCAAGAATGAGGACATTTTGCCTAGGGCATTATTTTCCCAATCTTTAGTCTTTGGTGTATCACCTTTATAGTTTCTGTTTTGTTTTTACCTCATTTGTGTTCCACCTTTGTTACTTCAGGGTTGGGTATTTTTTTTCCTTCCTTTGAAGTGAGTTGCTTCTACTTCAATATATTTAGAAAGAAAACTGGGTGTCACTCCCATGAGTGGAAAACAAATATAAATTGCCATAGATAGATGCTATCTGTAAGAAACGAATACAGTGAAATACACACATTTCAAATACTACCCCTTTGGAGGTTTAGGGATCTGGGAAAGTTAGCCTGTGTAAAAGGGTAGCAAGCGAGTTATACTTTGATATAATCAAGAGAATTGAAAGACGCTTCCCTTTTGAAATGATACTGCTGGGCCGGTTTCCCTGCAAAGCTTTGAACTGTCTCACTCGGGGAAGCATCGGCGGGGGGGCGGGGAATTTACTAGATGGTAAAAGACTTGAGGAGCATCTCTTGTGCACAAGGTGCTAATCCCTGATAAAAGTTAAGATCTGGGCCCTGCTCTCAAGGAGCTTTATTGGAGACGAGATGAATATTTATGAAAGGTCAATATAAGAACTAGAAACAAATAAATTGCTCAGTAAGCAAGAAAATGGTGTCTGAATTGTGTCTGTCATCACCACTACACAGATGTGCCTTAGTTTGTGTGTGCCCTTTGAAGTGTCTTCTCTCGAGGCAAAAAGGTTGGTGGCATTGCACATCAGTAGTCTGAAAAAGGATGACAGAACGATGAAACTGTTCTGTTCTGCTTCTCTTGTAAAATGCACTCCACGGCCTGTCATTAAACCTGTCTAAATTTCAGTGTGGTCCTTCCACGCCCACCCAGTCGTGAAGTGACATGAATCGTTTTATTCCTCAATTACACTTAAACCAGGCCCTGGTTCCCCGAGATGGGAGTAACCACTTGGATTGCAGAGAGGGATGCCCTTCTGCCCCAAGAGGACAGGAATAAACTGCAGGCTTCCTCCTTTCAGTGACTTCCCACGTGCAGAGGAGAAACTGCAGGGGGAGGTTAAGTAACTTTTAGGGTCACCTACCAAACATGAAGGTACCCAAATTATGCATGGACCTGTGGGACACCACGGGCCATAAACTTGACCGAGAGTACCTTTATTAAAAAGGGTTTGGAGAATTTGGTCAACCCTGCTACTCCCAGACACAAAGATCTTAGAAACAGCCTGATTTCAACTTCACGTCACCCCTATTGTGGGCTTGTGTGGTTTCACTGAGTTTTTATGAAATTATTTAATACAGTTGCTAATGGGTAAACAATACAGCGTAAAGAGCAAAGTGCTCATTCAGGAGTACATCGGGGGAGGCTGGCTGGCTGTTGGAAGAGCACGTGGCTCAAACCCTGGGTGCTAAGTTCGAGCCCCACCTTAGGTGTAGAGATTTCTAAAGGGTGCATAGTCATTAGTGTTACTAAGTTCCCTCCAATTAAATTTTGGACCATAAAAAAGCCATTTCTACTGCCTGACAACCTGGCTGAAAGTGGGCCTTGCTCACACAAGTGTGGCCAGTAGTGATTAGACAGGCACAGGAAAGTTCAGGAACTAAAGAACAAACAGAAGAGCCTTTTAGCAATTGTTTGGTAGTAGCCTCCTTGGAGCACTTAGTAAACACATGGGCATGGGAAAAACCCATGGTGTGGCTTTACACTTCATAGTGGTGGCTCCTGGATCATTGAGAAAGTATGGGGCCACTTCCTTTACCTTCTACAAGGACACTGAGGCCAATGAGATTGGTTTTCCACAAGCAGACTTAGTCTACATACCTCCTCTCAAAACTATCAGGTGCAGGTATACTTTATATAGATAAATTAGAATTCAGTTTGGGGGACAATATGGTTTGGTAGGGGACAATCCACTCATGGGCGTGGGTGTCAGTTGAATGAGATAAACATTTGGCTCTATTGAAAAAGTGGCTTGAGCTCAACGTTTTTCTTTTTTAGAGGTAAAAGTCACAACAAAATGAGCCATTCACCATTTAAAAATTTTTTTAAGATTTTACTTCATTAAAATTTTTTTTAATGTTTATTTTTGAAGGAGAAAGAGCACGAGCAGGGGAGGGGCAGAGAGAGGGAGACACGGAATCTGAAATGGGCTCCAGGCTCAGCTGTCAGCAGAGCCTGATGCGGGGCTTGAACCCACAAACCATGAGATCAAGACCTAAGCCGAAGTGGGATGCCTGACCGACTGAGCCACCCAGGCACCCCAAATGATTTTATTTTTATAGAGCACACGCATGAATGGGGGAGAGAGAATCCTAAGCAGGCTCCACGCTCTGTGCCGAGCCCCACGTGGAGCTCAATCCCACGACCCTGGGATCGTGACCCAAGTGGAAATCAAGAGTCGGACACTCAACCCACTGAGCCACCCAGGCACCCCTAAGAGATTTTATTTTTTAAAAAAGACTATTTTGAGAGTGTGTGTGCGTGCATGAGCAAGGCAGGGGCAGAGATAATGGGAGAGAGAGAATCCCAAGCAGGCTCCAGCACTGTCACCATAGAGCCCAACAAGAGGCTCAAATTCATGAACCAGATCATGACCTGAACCGAAACCAAGAGTCAGATGCTTAACTGACTGAGCCACCCAGGCACCACTAAAATATTTTAAAGTAATCTCTACACCCAATGTGAGGATGGAACTTAGATCCTTGAAATCAAGAGTTGCATGCTCCACTAAGCCAGCCAGGTGCTCCTCCATTAGCCATTTTAAAGTGGACAATGTACTCCCTCTCTCAAAAAAAAAAAAAAAAAAAAAAAAAAAAGGTGCCTGCCCGGGTGGCTCAGTTGTTAAGATGGACAGTGCAGTGGCATCTGGGATACTCACAATGTTGGGCAGCCATCACCTATAACTGGTTCCAAGACATTCTCCTCACCCTAAAAGGAAACTGTATCCCCATTCTCAATAACCCCATTCCTCCCCCTATCCCTTGACAGCCACTAATATGCTGTCTCTGGATTTATGTGGTCGGGCTATTTCACATAGAGGGAACCATACATCACTTTTTCAGTATGACTTCTTTCACGAAGCATGTTTTTGAGGTTCCTCCATGCTGTAGCTGGTGTCAGTACATCATTCATTTTTATGGCTGAATAATATCCAGTCATCCAATAATGGACATCTAAGTTGTTTCCACATTTTGACTATTGTGAATAGTGCTGCTAGAAACTTTTTCTTTTTTTTTAAAGTAGGCTCCCCGCTAGGTGTGGAGCCCAATACGGGGCTTGAACTCATGACCTTGAGATCAAAACCTGGGCTGAGATCAAGAGTCGAATGCTTAGCGGAGTCCTTAGTTGGAATTAGACCTGCAAATTACAGTTGGCCAAGGCTGTGGTCTCATGTGAAGGCTTGACTGTGGAAGGTTATCCCTTCAGTGTTGACAGTGTGGTGGTTAGCAGAACTAAGTTCCTTGCAGCTGCTGGACTGAGGGAAGGCTTTGGCTCCTTGCTGGCTATTGGCGACAAGCCACCCTCAGCCTCTTGCCATATGGGCCTCTCCTATACAGCAGCTTGCTTCATCAAAATGTGCAAGCTGAGAAAGCAAAAGAGATGAACCAGATGAAAGCCAGTCTTCTGTAACCTGATCGTGAAAGTGACATCCCATCACTTTTCAGAGAATCTCTTTACTACCAGCAAATCACTAGGTCCAGCCCACACTCAAGGGGAGATTACACAAGGATGTGAACACCAGAAGGTGGGGATTCACTGGGGGCCATCTTTGAAAGTTGCCTATCACAGAATTCTATCTAAATCCAGATATAGATGCTTTTCTTATGCACATATTAAGAACGACCCATGTCCCTTGAGGAGAGGAACAGGAGATGTAGGCTTTCGGTCTTGACATGTACTTACACTGATGACAGCAGGTGGTTCCCACCAAGCTTTAAAGCAGGTCTACTCAGGGAGTCCCTGCTAAAATATGTTCCACCAGGCGTCCTTCCCCAGAATAGCCTGGCTTCAACCCTGGGGAAAATCGGTCAAACAAGAAACCTTCCCTTGCTCAGCCAATGCCAAAGAATTTTTTTTAGCAGCTGGAACAACCTCACTTGGTTCAATGTCACTCATTCTGATGCCATGATGATTCCACAGGGCCTTGAACTCATGGGACTGTCAGTGGCTCGTGACTGAAATTCTACCAGCAACGCTTTTAGCTGCCTCTATGCTTTGGCATCACCAGCCTTCTGTGTGGGCCTTAAACTAGAAGGTGTCTTATGATGTTGCTCATTTCCCGGTCATACATTCAAAAGTTTGTACGTTTCAACTTCATCATCTGCCTTTTCTATTTACTTCTCTTGCTCAGGCATGGTTTCTTTTACATATGTATCATCCATTCTTTACTTAAAAAAGTTGAAGTACACATTGTGCATTGAACACAAAATGTGCATAAAACACAGGTACAGTACAGTTGAATGACTAACTATAAAGTTAATGCACAGTGAAGAGGAACACTTTTCCTTCCTGTAAGATGAAAAAGCTCTAGACACCTATGCAATAGTGTGCTTGTAGTTAGCAATACCATATGCTTAAAAATGTAATAGGGCGCCTGGCTGGCAGTCAGTAGAGCATGTGACTCTTGATCTTGCAGTCGTGAATTCGGGCCCCACATTGGGCCTAGTTTACTAAAAAAAAAAAAAAAAAAGTAACAGAGTAGATCTTGTGCAGGTGAATCAGCAGGACCAGGCCAGGTCATTGATTTGGAAAATATATTTAAAAAAAAAAAAAACAAAAACAGAGGGGCGCCTGGGTGGCTCAGTCGGTTAAGCGTCCGACTCCGGCTCAGGTCATGATCTCGCGGTCCATAAGTTCAAGCCCCGCGTCGGGCTCTGTGCTGACGGCTCGGAGCCTGGAGCCTGTTTCAGATTCTGTGTCTCCCTCTCTCTCTGACCCTCCCCTGTTCATACTCTGTCTCTCCCTGTCTCAAAAATAAATAAACGTTAAAATAAAACAACAACAACAAAAAAGAGAATATTGCCACACCTTAGATATTGGCTGTACCCACCCACTCCCTCAGCCCTTCCGGGTGATCCTTTTGGGCAACCACTGGCGATTACTTGCTTCTCTTTATAGATTTATTTCCCCAAAATCTTTAGTCTATTCTTGTTTTAAAACTCAACATAGTGGGGTGCCTGGGTGGCTCAGTCGTTAGGCGTCTGATTTCGGCTCAGGTCATGATCTCTTGGTTCACAAGTTCAAGACCCTCGTTGGGGCCTGGAGCCTGGAGGCCTGGAGCCAGAGCCTGGAGCCTGCTTTAGATTCTGTTATCTCCCTCTGTCTCTCTCAAAAATAAACATTAAAAAAAAAAAAATCAGCATAGCAACAGAACCATCACATAAGCACAGAGGCCTTGCTTCTTTGATTTCCTGTTATGTTTGCAAGATTTATCCCTGTTGTCGCGTGTGGCTGTGATTTGTTCATTTTCATTACATTACAATCTATGCATCCTGCCATGGGTGAACACCGGGCTTGCCTTCAGAGTGGTGTCTTCAGAACAAACCCGTTCTGAACCTTCTTCAGTGTACCAGCAAGTTTCCTAGGGACTGGAATCGACCATGATGTTCAACGCAGAGCCTCAACTTCGCCCGATAAGGCCATACTGTTTTCTAAAATGACTGAACTACAGGATGGGCGGTATATGAGCACTCCCGCTAGGCTTTTCTTTCACCTCTGTATTTCTTCTTCTTGAGCAGTTTTATCCCATATACCACATCTGCATTTTCTTTCCACTTTTAAACTTTTTATCACTTAAAAAAAAATTTTTTTTTTTTAATGTGTATTTATTTTTGAGAGAGAGACAGACACAATGTGAGCAGGGTTGGAGCAGAAAGAGAGGGAGACAGAGAATCCCAAGCAGGCTCCAGGCTCTGAGCTGTCAGCACAGAGCCTGACGTGGGGCTCAAACTCACCAACCGCAAGATCATAACCTGAGCTGAAGTCAGGTGCTTAACCGACTGAGCCACCCAGGCGCCCATCACTTACCATTTGCTCTTCATACCTGCCAGTATTTTTCCAGATTAAAAGAGTAGGGGCACTGGGGCACAATTTTAATTGCAATTATATGGCTCTTCACACTATATCTTTCAGCATCTCGTTATTTTGAGTGGGACAGTGAATGATGTTTGTCAAACACTTCAAAACTAAGCAAACACGCAGCAAAATACAAATTAATGATGTACAGAAACTAAAGATTACCCTTAGGGCTATCATGCACCTGTTTGTGGCTGAAAGAACTGCAGTGCTCTATTCTGAAGCTTATTTTGTTCCTAATTTAGGAGTTAAACGTTGGCAAGCAAACTGGTGGACACATGTCATTCCATATTTGTCAAAACTCACAGAATATACAACACGAAGAGTGAGCCCTAATGTAAACTATGGACTTTAGTTAATAATCACGTATCCATATTGGCTCATCAACTGTAACAAATGTACCACACTATTCATATTAATAATGGAGGAAGTCGAGAGGGGAAGTAAAGCAGTATATGGGAACTCTGTACTTTCCACTCAATTTTAACGTAAACCTAAAACTGCTAAAAAAAAAAAAAAAAAAAAAGAATTAACAAAAAAAATGCAAGTAGAATACCTTCTATATAAGGGTAAATACATTTCCTAGACTCTCAAGTCTAGAGCAGGGATCAGCAGACTACTGCCTTGGGACAAATCTGGACTGCTGTCTCTTTGTACAGCCTTCCAGCAAAGAGTGGTTTTTATATTTTTAAAAGGCTGAAAAAAAAAAAAATCAGGGGCGCCTGGCTGGCTCAGTCAGTACAGCATGAGACTCTTGACCTCAGGGTTGTAAGTTTGAGCCCCCGGTTGGGTGTAGAGATTACTTAAAAAAAAAAAAAAATCGTAAAAAAAAAAAAAGAGAAAGAAAAAAATCTAAATAATATTTTGTGATTCCTGAAATCTGCATGAAAATCTAATTTTATTATCCATAACATTTTATTGGGACAAAGCCACACCCATTTGCTTATATATTAACTACAGCTACTTTTTATGCTATAATGGCAGAGTTCCAAAGATTGGCAATGGCCCACAAAGCATAGATATTGACTATTGTCAACTCTGGGGCTAGAGAAAAGATACGGGCAGTCTTCATGGAGTCAGGAGATCTGAGTTCTAAACTGTGTAAATGTGTGATCTTGAGTCATTCACCATCTCTAGGCCCTAACTATAAATTCCAGAATCTAACTTCACAGGCAAGTTCACATTTGAAAATGGGCATGGATTCAGGCCATAACAAATTGAACACCTCCAGTTTTTCCAAAGCTGATTTGGTTTATAAATTTGTCCTTGCCTTTAAGAAAACACTCTATAGCTTATTATTATTTTTTATTTTTAAGCAATCTCTACACCCAACATGGGGCTTGAACCCACAACACCAAGATCAGGAGTCACATGCTCCACCGACTGAGCCAGCCAGGCACCCCTATTCTTTTTTTCTTAAATGTTTATTTATTTATTTATTTATTTATTATTTTTTTTTTAATTTTTTTTTTCCAACGTTTTTTATTTATTTTTGGGACAGAGAGAGACAGAGCATGAACGGGGGAGGGGCAGAGAGAGAGGGAGACACAGAATCGGAAACAGGCTCCAGGCTCCGAGCCATCAGCCCAGAGCCTGACGCGGGGCTCGAACTCACGGACCGCAAGATCGTGACCTGGCTGAAGTCGGAGGCTTAACCGACTGCGCCACCCAGGCGCCCCAAATGTTTATTTATTTATTTCAAGATCGAGCGAGCATGAGCAGGGGAGGGGAAGAGAGAGAGGGAGAGAGACAAAATTCCAAGCAGGCCTCCGGGTTGTCAGCACAGAGCCCAAAGTGGGGCTTGATCCCACAGTGAGATCATGACCTGAGTGAAAATCTAGAGTCGGACCCTTAACCGACTGAGTTACCCATGTGCCCCAGTGCCCCTACTCTTTTAATCTGGAAAAATACTGGCAGGTATGAAAAGCAAATGGTAAATGTATAGGATCTTCACTATAATACTATTATGATGAAAACTAGAAATGAATTAAATGTTAATAGGAGAATGGCTAAATAAATTATGATCAATCCATACCAGATCAGGCATCAGATAGGTAGATCATCTTGGAGTTATCTCCTAATTAGGTAGATCTCAGAGTATTCATGTGGAATGGCTTCTAAGATGTATTAAATGAGAAAAAGCACATTACAAATTAACAAATACGGAATGATCTCTTTTATTTTATAACACAACTATTTCTACATGTCGATACATATTGATGCATAAAAAGGTCTAGATGGTGTATAAAGTTGTGGAATCACTATGTTGTACACCTGAAACTAATATAACATTGTATGTCAACTATGTGGGGAAAAAAAAAGCCTAACAAACAGAAAAACAAGGGGCAACTGGCTGGCTCAGTTGGTAGAGCATGTGACTCTTGATCTTGAGGTTGTGAGTTCAAGCCCCCTACATTGAGGGGTAGAGCTTACTTTAAAAAAATATATAAAATGTTGTCTCACACATACAAAAAGACCAAAAAAAAACCCTCTAGAACAGTGCTGTCCAACAGAAATATGTTGCAAGTTCCACGTGTAATTTTGTTTTCTCGTAACCACATTAAAAAAGGTAATAGAGGGGCGCCTGGGTGGCTCAGTCGGTTAAGCATCCGACTTCAGCTCAGGTCACGATCTCGCGGTCTGTGAGTTCGAGCCCCGTGTCGGGCTCTGGGCTGATGGCTCAGAGCCTGGAGCCTGTTTCCGATTCTGTGTCTCCCTCTCTCTCTGCTCCTCCCCCGTTCATGCTCTGTCTCTCTCTCTCTCTCTCTGTCTCAAAAATAAATAAACGTTAAAAAAAAACAAAAACATTAAAAAAAAAAAAAAGGTAATAGAGAGGCACCTGTGCGGCTCAGTCAGTTAAGCATCCAACTCCTGGTTTCAGCTCAGGTCATGATCTCATGAGTGGTGAATTCAACTCCAACATCAGGCTCTGTGCTGGCAGCGAGAAGCCTGCTTGGGATTCTCTGTCTCCCCCCTCTCTGCCCCTCCCCTGCTCACTCTCTTTCTGTTTCTCTCAAAAATAAATAAATATTTTAAAAAAGTAAAAAGATGGGGCGCCTGGGTGGCGCAGTCAGTTGGGCATCCAACTTTGGCTCAGGTCATGACCTCGTGGTTCTTGAGTTTGAGCCCCGCGTTGGGCTCTGTGTTGACAGCTCAGAGCCTGGAGCCTGCTTCAGATTGTGTCTCCCTCTCTCTGTGTCCCTCCCCCACTCACACTCTGTCTCTCTCTCTCTCAAAAATAAAGATTAAGAAAAAATTTAAAAAAAAAAGTAAAAAGAAACTGGTAAAATTAAATTTGATAATATATTTTATTTATCCCAACATATAAAGTATTATTTCAACAGGTAATTAAATATAAAAAATTAAGAAAATATATTTTACATGTTTTTTTCACATTAAATCTTTAAAAAAAAATTTTTTTTAATGTTTTTGAGATAGAGACAGAGCATGAGCGGGGGAGGGGCAGAGAGTGAGGGAGACCTAGAATCTGAAGCAGGCTCCAGGCTCTGAGCTGTCAGCACAGAGCCCGACGCAGGGCTCGAACACACGGGCCATGAGATCACGACCAGAGCCGAAGTCGGATGCTCAACCCACTGAGCCACCCAGGCGCCCCTCACATTAAATCTTTGAAATGCAATGTGTATTTTACACTTACAATGCATCTCAATTTGAGCCAGCTACATTTCAAGCTCTCAATAGCCTTGTGTGGTCCTATCAGACAGCATAGGTCTAATACACCTCGAAGAGATAACAGTGGTTATGCTGGTGAGGGAGGGGAAGAGATAAGAGGGATACTTAATTTTTCCTCTATATTCTTTTGTATTTTTCAGGTAAAATGGTTAAATGTGTTATTTTACTTAAAACGAGTAATACAGGGGCACTGGGGTGGCTGGCTCAGTTGGTTAAGCGCCTGACTTCTGCTCAAGTCATGTTCTCACGGTTCCTGGGTTCCAGCCTTGCATCATGCTCTGTGCTGACCGCTCAGAGCCCGGAGCCTGCTTCGGATTCTGTGTCTCCCCCTCTCTCTGACCCTCCCCTGTTCTTGCTCGGTCTGTCAAAAATAGATGAACGTTAAAAAAAAGGTTTTTTTATGAATATATAAAGCCATGCAGAATTATAGTATGTACTTCATGGCTCATTCCTTAATATTTTTATTAATCTCTTCTGGTTTTTGATACTGCAAACAGAGGAATAACAAGAGAAAAAAATAAGAACTTATTCAAAATGTGAACGATTAAAAACAAAATTTGTTATTAACCTAACTTAACTGGATAAGTATTTTCTGAGTTTAAGATCCCTGTGAGGAGTTAGGCTCTGCACTATGGAAGACAAAAAGAATAGGACATTGTTGTTTTAAAAGCTTTTGGAATTGCCTTTGTAGTTTGTATATTCTGTCTAAAATGACGTGTGATTGTAGAGTAAAACAAAAAATTTTATGTGACTGGCAGCTCCAAATTACTTCCAAAAACATCATCAGAAACAAAAATAGTGCAAGAAGACAACGATGGGAAGGGCAGCTTAAAATGGATATATTCTAGTCTTCTTTAAAAAAAAAAAAAAGTTGTTATTCCATATTCACATAGCCCTGCACACCTTCTTATTCTTTTTCCCTTTCTGATTCTCTTCCACAAATTGTCGAGTGGGCAAAATAAGGAGCCAGAAGGTATTCACAAACTTCGATATTCTGTAATACATAATTAGAAGGAAGCTAACTAATAAATCAGTTGCAGTCACTTCCTTTATTTCTTGCACTTAATTATTCGTTATCTTATGCTTTGCTAAAATAACGGATGCAATTAAGTCCTTACTTTGCCCGGGACCCAACAGTGATTTATGATTGACCTTGAAGAGTGAGCAAACACCACGACGGAGACAAAACTACTTGCTATTCTGTATTAATATGTTCTGAAAGAAGGGGCTGTCGGGGAATTTTTAGACTTTTTTACACAACAGCATTTGCGATTTCTAAAAGAGAATAAAAACGCTAAAAGAGTGACGCTAAGGGCAAAAGGGAAAGGTTTTGCTTTCCCGTTTGAAAAATTTCACAGGATCATCATTTTATTTATTTTTTAATTAATTAATTTTTTTCAGTAAGCTCTCCGCCCAACGTGGGGCTCGAACTCACGACCCCCCGACCGAGAGTCCCACGCTCCACCGACTGTGCCGGCAAGGCATCCCCAGAATCCTCTTTAAAGCGCAAGCGACCTAACCCTTATCCCCCCACCCCACCCCCTGCCCCGGCCCTGTGGAGCGGACTTGCTCTGCGAGTCTCCAGGCCCGGGTGGGGAGGAGGGGGGCGGCTGGAGGGGCGGCTGGAGGCGCTCCCGGCCCCTCGGACGCCAGCAGCGGCGGGCGGGGACACACGCAGCCGCGGCCCCGCGCACCGTCGCCTCCGCCCTCTCCCTCCGACCGGCGCCCGCACCCCCGCCGCGGCTCGCGGACCGAAGGGTCCCAACCTCGCTCAACACACTGCCCCCTTCCCACCCGGGGAAGGGGGCCCTACTCGGCCTCTGCCACGAGTCTCTGGGGTCTTTCCACACCTTCCTCCCTCTCGCCGAGGGTCGCATCAGCAGATCTTTCTTAAATTTTGTTCGTCTCTCTCTGCCTTCAGATCTTCTCAGACCCAGCCTTCAGCCTGAGGGGTCTCCCCTCGGTCCTCTCCCTCGGTCGGCCGAATCCCTGCACCCTCCCCCCCGAGGGATTCCCCCCCCCCTACCCCGGGCGCCCCCCCCCACCTCCACTCACCTCGCGCCCGCCAGCTCTCCCGAGCTCGCTGGCGCCGGGCGCGGTCGCGGGACGCGCACGCCGGGCGGCGGCGGGGGGCCGCGCGCGCAGCGTACGCGGTGACGTCAGTGCGCTGGCGGCGGCGGCGGCGGCGGCGGCGGCAGGGCTGTTTGTTCTGCTCTCCCGCAGCCGAGGAGCCGAAGCGGTGGCTGCGGCGGCAGCGGCTGCCGGCAGTGCCCGCAGGCGAGCGGGGCCTGTGAGCGCGGCGGAGCGGCGGGCGCGGCGGGCGGGCCCCGGCGCCGCGCAGGCAGCCCGAAGAGGAGGGGGCGGCGGCAGCGGGCGGCCGGCGGGGGCGGCGTGCGGCCTAGCGTCTCAGGTGAGGACCGGTGCCCTTCGGGGCGGCGGGCGGCGCGGGGAGGCCGGCGGGGACCCGCGGCGCGGCCCGCGTAACCTGCATTGCGTAATGGGGCCGGTGCGCCAGCACCTACGCCATCGGCGCGGCGCGGGGGCGGGGAGGCCGGGGCGACGCGGGCTCGGGCCTGCGGGCCTCCCGCGTCCGCGCGCCGTGCCGCTTGCGCCCGGCCGGGGCCGCCTGCGCCGTTGGCGTCGGAGTGGCCGGGTCGCTCGCGGGTGCTCGGTCGTTGGCGCCGCCGCCCCCCGGCTTGGGCCGGCCGGCGGGGCGGGGGCGCGGGTGGGGGGCGCGGGCGCCGCGGCGGGGCGGGTGGCCGGGGGCGGGCGGGGGGCGGGCCGAGGCGCCCGGCACTTCCTGCCGCCGCCATTTTGTCAAGTGAGGAGGAGGAGGAGGAGGAGGAAGCGGCCGCCGCGGGCTCCGCGGCGCGCCCGGCCCCGGTAAGTCCGGGCCCGGCGTGGTGGCCACGGGCGCCGTTGTCCCCATCCGCGGTCCCCCGGGGCTGGCTCGGCCGCTGCCCGGGCGCTCACGTGGGCCGGGCTCAGCGCGCGCTCCCCTGTCGCCTGGGTCCTCCTGCCCGAGCTGGGGCAGCGCGCCCCCGCCCCCATTTCCTCGCCTTCCCGGCGGTCCCCGGAGCTCTGCGGAGAATGGGTCTGGTCCCCAGGGGGAGGGAGGAGGCTGCCGCGGCACGCCTGCCGGGAGACACCCCCGGGGGTGGGAGCGGTGCTGTGTGGGGCGAGCCTGACCCCCTTTACCTACCCACTCCCAGCCTGGCAGCCGTGCGCTGGGCGCTTTGTTTTGCTCGGTCGATGCTCGCTGGCGTCCTTGCCACGGCCTCTTCTGTTCGCTGTGTTGTGTGGGGTGGTGGCTTGGGGTGGGGATGTGGGGGAGTTGTGATTCAGCGAAATAAAATGACACAGCCCCCCCCCCCAAAAAAAAAAAGAAAAAGAAAAACGGAAACAGCACAACTTCACCCGGCTGCCCCCCAAGGCCCGGCCTTGGATGAAAATGGGAAATCCCAGTTTGGTATAGTGGACAGTGTAAATACTTGCATTCAGGCCCGTGGATGAGTCATGTGCTTTTGCTAAGTGGCTGACCTCCCATTTACTCAGGACCACAGCATTGTTTTTTGAAATGTTATTTTTATTTTTCACTCCGTGTTTTCTGCAACCTGGTGAGGTGTATGGTCTTGGTCTTTGGGTTGAATTTGGTGTGTGTGTTTTGGATGCAAGAAGTGACCTCTTGGAGTCTGTGCTTTCTGAGAATTGAAGTGTCTTTGCTTCCCTTTGGGAGGGCTCTACCTTTCCGTGTTTACAAAAACCAAGTCTCTGTGCCTGTAAGCCAGTGGCTCTTTGGTGGTGTAATAATGGTTGGGAGATTTTTATGAATGGGGCTGTCAAGTTCCCTAAGTTGTTAGTCCTTAGAGTTTGTAGTCTGTTAGTGGTAAAGCTATACTCAACAGGATTTATGAATGTTTTCAGTCCCAAGTGGGTTTTGGGTGGTGGTACAGTCTGTTTTATGATCTCGCCAGTAACTTAATAAAGCATTCCTCCTCTCAGTTTAATTTGGGTGGGGATTATCTTTCCTTCAAGGTATTACAGATAACCAAGCTCTTCTCCCCCAAAACTTCAACCTGAGGAAGATAAACCTCTCAGATGGTTCCCATTGACTAAGTCCAGAAGGAAAAGCGTGATCTGAAACAAAATGCATTGCTCCCCTGTTATCCACCATACCCCTTTCCTTGGTAGGAAACGTAGTATCCAAGAGGTCAAGCTGTGGAGAAAAGCACTTAAGTTCATTTTAGTTGGTTTTAACTGAAAGGAGATGATTGCACCTCTGTGTATCTAGCTAGAATTCAGCACAGCCAATTTGCTGAAGAGGAGGAGCTCTGCCTACAGATGAACGTTCGAACTTGAAAGGGGCTACATATTAAGGACAGGTTGGCTGTTCTGGGGTGCTAGTATGGCTAGCTTCTCTAGCTTGGATGGGGATAAGGAGAAAAGAAAAACTGCCGAAGAATTGCAAGAGAATTGGCGGCTGCTTTGTAAAATTTCCACTGAATTATTGAATTGTTCAAAGGAATTTAGACTTTGTTTCCAAAAGTTACTCTTTTGAGCCAGTTGTTGTGATCTTTGTACTAAATTGCACTTTTGTTTTTGAAGGTTGGGGGGGGATGCAATATTTTTCTGTTACACAATTCAGGTTATTGAATGACTTGAGATTTACAGACCTAGAAGATTGGAGTCCTTGTTCTTAATTTAAAGTAAAAACCGTTTGGTACATCAATGATTTGTAGACTCTGGGCTGTTAAATCCTTTGACAACCCGCTGTCATGTGTGTCAATTGTAAAGTGTTTCAATTTCCGATTTTGAATGAACTTACAAAGTAGATGTTTGTCTTTATGTTGCTGGCAAATGTATAAGAAGGAAAGAAAAGCTTGACATTGGAAAGTGCTACTAATAGATCTTTGTGAGTTTTCATAGATCTTTGTGAGTTTTGCTGTTTCGCAAAGACTGCGCGTTTGCAAGGTGAGAATTGTGGGGATTCTTTGCAGATGCTGACAGTTCGTTTATGATTCATTAGACATGAGTTTGTAAAAATAAAATTTTAAGTTATTTTAATTTTTTACTGGAATGTGAGTTCCATGCGGGCAGGGTTTTGTTTGCTTGGTTTTACCTATTTTAAGTCCCTATTGTATCCTCAGCGCCTAGAAGAGGACCTAAAATAAAATATTCTTAGAGTGAACAAACTGGAAAGATAAGTGAGCAAGAATTTGGCATGTCCAGGGGCTCCTCAGTAGCTCACTCAATTAAGTGTATGACTTCGGCTCAGGTCATGATCTCACAGTTTGTGGGTTCGAGCCCTCCGTCAGGCTATGTGATAGCATCTCAGGGCCTGGAGCCTGCTTGGGATTCTGTGTCTTCCTCTCTCTCTGCCCCTCCCCTGCTTGCACTCTGTCTCTCTCACTCTGTTTTTCTCAAAAATAAACTTTTTTTAAAAAATTAAAAAAAAAAAGAATTTGGCATGTCCTTAATACCAAATGCAAGTAATTCCTCTTAATATCGTTAAGAGGGGATATAGTTGGTCAGTAGTGATTTGCAAAGGATGTGAATTTTAACTATGATGTTAAGGTCCAGAAATTGCAGTAAACTTGCTTATGGTCCAAGCAGTGTGGCATGCAGTTGCTTCTGTGCACTGTCTACTGTACATTTCCCACTTAGTTTGAAATGTGGTGAGTGGGTTTGGGCTGTGGTTCAGCATTGGCCTGGGAAAAGTATTTTTAAGAGGGAGATGAAGTGGGTAATAAACATGTATGGGCAGCATTTCTTAATGTGAATCTCATGTTTTTAATAAAAACTTGATTTGCGTGTGTGTTGTTAAACATTGAGTCTTTTTTTTTGTTGTTTTTGTTTTGTTTTTGTAATATTCGGGTTTCAGGTGTATATAATTGCCCAATCAGTTTCAAGTGATTCGTTCCTGAGCTCATACTATATTCACGGGGAGACAAAAAGTGAGTTTTCTTTGGTAGGTTCATTTTTTATTGATGTATTCATTCCCCAACATTTTATTGAGTATAAATTGTATATAACTTGAGCATTACACTATTATTGTAAAATCCCACCAATCTCTCTCTTTTTTTTTTAAGTTTATTTATTTATTTTGAAAGAGAGAGAACACGAACGGAAGAGGGGCAGAGAGAGAGAGAATCCCAGCAGGCTCTGTGCTGTCGGCACAGAGCCCAACGCAGAGCTGGAACTCACAAACTGTGAGATCATGACCTGAGCCAAAATCAAGAGTTGGATGCTTAACCTACTAAGCCACCCAGGTGCCCCTTAAAGAAAGAACCGCGGGGCGCCTGGGTGGCGCAGTCGGTTAAGCGTCCGACTTCAGCCAGGTCACGATCTCGCGGTCCGTGAGTTCGAGCCCCGCGTCAGGCTCTGGGCTGATGGCTCGGAGCCTGGAGCCTGTTTCCGATTCTGTGTCTCCCTCTCTCTCTGCCCCTCCCCCGTTCATGCTCTGTCTCTCTCTGTCCAAAAATAAATAAAAAACGTTGAAAAAAAAAATTTAAAAAAAAGAAAAAAGAAAGAACCGCTTTGTTGAGATACAATTCACACACGTTACAGTTCCCTGGTTTAAAGTGCACATTTCAATAGTTCCTAGTATATTCAGAGTTGTGCACCGATCACCACAACCAATGTTAGAACATTTGCATCCGTCCCAAAAGAAACCCCTATACATTAGCAGTCACTCTCCATCCATCCCTCCCCCTGCCCCCCCCCCCCCCCCCCCGCAACACATGGCAACCACTAATACATTTTCTGTTTCTATGGATTTGTGTATCCTGGATATTTCAAAAATCATAGCCTTTCATGTCTGACCTCTGAGTGTAACATTTTCGTGCTTTGTGCTACAGCACGAATCACTGTTTCATTCCTTTTATTACTGAATGATATTCCATTATGTGAATACATGCCACGTTTTGTTTATCCATTCAGTAGTTGGTGGATATTTGGGTTGTTTCCACTTTGGCTGTTGTGAATGGTGCTGCTGTGAACATTCACGCACAAGATTCTGCGGACATGTGTATTTTCTCTGGGGTAGCTACGTAAGGAGTGTAATTGCTGGTCATGGTAACTGTTTGAGGGTGTGCAATGACTTTTTAACTGCCTTGATTTTCTAGTGCTTTCACAAGGGGTTAAAAGAAAAACTTAATGGGTTAAGGGTGTACCCATTATAAAAAAATGAGGGCATGGAAGTGCAAGGATGTCTGCGTGTTGCATGTAGTACAGCCTGCCTAGTTTGATCCCAACTTAGTTTTTAAAAATTGTACATTCTTCGAGAACAGTTTAAAATGCTGGTAAGGCACAGAAAACCATTTGGAAGATGAACCCCAAACTTGTGTTGAAAAGGGTAACTGTTAAAACTCTTAAAATTTCTTTTTCAGCCTAAATAGGCTACAACTTCTCAAACTGCATGCGCACATCTAGCTTAAATCATGGGATATATTCTCTTCTAAAGAAATAGATGAAGTCCATTGTCACAGTTAGGGCAAACAGCCATCTGTCCAATTCTTGACTGAACCCTGAAAGGGAATAGCGGTGATTGGTTTATGTCATTTGAAAATGAGATTGTGAGATTTGTTTTTTCTTTAAGCAAAAGTAGTTCATGGTCATTTGAAATAATTTGAAAAATAACAATGTTAACGTTAGATGTCAAAAACTGTCCTTTACCCTTATTTTTATTTCAATTTTTCATGTTAGTAACAAAATTGATTATACTCTTAAGTTTTCAAAAAATATTACGTTGTGAACATTTCCAGAATGCTCTATTTAAATAGTTGCCTAAATTTTATCATATGAATGTACCATAATTCTATTTTTGGACCTTGTTTTCAGGTTTCCTCCTTTTTCGTGTCTAGAGAGGGGATCACTGGATCAGAGGGTGTGTATTCTTTCAAACTTGATACAAATCAGTTTTCCAGAAAAGTTCCATGAATGTCCCATTTCTCCAATCACAGCTTGACACAGGGTCTTGTTTATTTATTTTATTTTTTAAGTTTATTTTTGAAAGAGAGAAAGAGCAGGGAAGGGGCAGAGAGAGAGGGAGACAATCCGAAGCAGGCTCCACACTGTCAGCACGGAGCCTGATGTGGGGCTCGAACTCACAGAATTATGAGATCATAACCTGGGCTGAAATCAAGAGTTGGACGCTTAACCAACTGTGCCACCCAGGTGCCCCAACAGAGTCTTGTTTATAAGGCTGAGTTTTGGTTTTTTGTTTTTTAACGTCCCCCCCCGAAAAAAAAGCAATTGGGCAAAAACAGGGTGTCCTCTTTGGTGTGTTCTGAAGGCATCTGAGAAGCAGATGTGTCTTGACATCTTGCTCTTTGACCTTTCTACTCCTGTTAGACTTGGACTTTGTTGCCTGAAATCAGGCCTCAGAATTCCTAATCCTGTGATAGGAGCCTAGTGTTATCTGAATACTCTGGGGAAGGGTGACTGGAAAGGGCTTAAGCAGCCTGTTGGCATCCAGTCCTGTCTCATTTTTGCTGGCCCACTCCAAAGACTGATACCACAGGCGTGTCACAGACCCCAGTTTGAATCCTGGCCCTGCTGCCAGGATTTCAACCTGTCTCAGCCTCCTGCAAATTTCACTTGCCCATTTTTCGGTTTAGAGTAAAATGAGGCTGTGCCCTCTCGCAGGTAGCTACTACGCACTTGCTGTCATTGCCCAGGGGGAAGAACAGAAGTGGGAAGAGGCAGCCAGGTCTGAGAGTAGAATGCCAGAGGGCCGCGAAGGTGTAGCAGCCGGCACTTCCGGATATTGCCGGCACTTCCGGATATTGTGCCGCCAGGTGCCTTCTAGACGTGCCCCCTCTCCCCCCAGCCTTGTTGCGTCTCCCGAATTGAACTATGAGTGGGGATCATTTGGAGAAGGTGATTTCAAGTGAGGGTTAGATTTTTTGTTTTGGTTGGTTTTCTTTTTTTTTTTTTTAAGTGAGGATTTGTTTTTATCTGATACTGAGATTAAAAGTGGTGGTAATGGGATTAGGGGAAGTTCACCTCTGAGGGCGTTCTCTCTGTGGTGTTGGCTGCAGCGTTTGGGGAAATGATCCAGCAGGGAAAGGTAATGTGTATTCTTAGGCCTAAAATGTAACTTTTCTATTTCATTAAAAATGGGTTATGTGAGTAAAGGCAATGGCCAGGGTGCCAGAAGTCGCTGGTGGACTAAAGTTTTTCTAGAGCATAAGCACAACATCTATCCCTACCTTCTTTGCCCCCTTTGGCCCTAATTTGAATTATGTTGACATCTGAGCTTGAAAAAGGGATTCTGGTCTCCAGGAAGGTTTGTGTCACAAGTCGGGATCTCCCTGGAAGAGAGGCAGGCAGCTGGATGGATCAGGCAAGTGGAGTTCTGACTGGAAAGTTACGGTTCTGCTACTTTGGGCCTTGTTGACCACAAGAACTAGTTGATGTCAGTCACCCTTCCTGGGGACCATCACGATCCATTATCACCTGGGGTGTTTTTTGTTTGTGTTAAACCCACCTGGAGAATATCTTTCAGAAATCAGCCAAATCTCAGCATTTGACTGCAAATTAAGGGTACTTGGATGAATATGTCATTTCTCTTTTTAAATTTTATTTCTTTTGAGAAAGAGAACACAAGCAGGGGAGGGGCAGAGAGAGAGAGAGAGAGAGGGAGAGGGAGAGGGAGAGAGAGAATCCCAAGCAGGCTCCTCACTGTGAGTGCAGAGCCCCCGATGTGGGGCTCAGTGTCAGGAACTGTGAGATCATGACCTGAGCCGAAACCCAAGTAGATGCTTAATTGACTGAGCCCCCCGGGGCGCCCTTCCCCCCATTTTTTCCTTTTGAACTGTGACATAATTACAAAGACTTTTTATAGTTCATTCTAGGTATAGGCTGTTCTGTGATCTTTTTCTTGGAGAAGTATTGGCCTGTTTTGCCTAATACAGGAAGTTGCAGGTCTTTGGGCTATGGAGAGCAGACTTGGTTGGAGCTGTGTCACTGGAGAGGAATAACTGTGGAGTGGAGTCCACTGTCAGAGTTCAGTCCCAGCCCTGACCCCCCCTTCTGGTCTTGACCTCAGGCAAGTTACCTAATGGTTCTAGACCTCAGTTTCCTTATTGGTAAAGTGGGGTCTGTATACCTGAACATTGGCAGGTAGACAGAAGTGGGGGGGGGGGGTGGTTAACATCTGTATTGTATTTAGATTGAGTGGGGTCTGAAGGGAGTGCTTGCTTTGCTCTGCCTGAAGGGCTTTGAGAAAAGCTGTCCAGGCTCTACTTTGCATGTGGTCACCTTCCTTGTCTTGGTGTCCACTTAAGGCTGAAACTCCTTGTTTGTTCCTTGTTGCTGTCAGGTCAAGAGGCACTGGCACACTGTGGAAGCAGTACCAGGGGAGAGGTGTTGGGCTTGGTATTATGCAATTTCCAGAAACAGGAATTAGTAATTCCCACGTCCTCATGTGTGACTAATGTCCCCACTTGTCCTACCCCAGGCAATAACACATAACACACCTGTGGGCAAATTGGCCTTTGAGACTGTTTTTATTTTGTGTTCAAAGGGTGGGGGTGAGATAAATTTGGGGATTTTACATCTGAAACATTTTCATTGTTTTTTGAGGAAACATATTTGGTGGGAGCAGATTGTTACTGTGAGGGGTGAAACCGGAGAACTGAAGAACTGCAAGGAGGGTGGAACCTGCCAGTGGTGGGGGGGTGGGGGGGACGCAGGTGCGCGCACGTGCATGCACAAGAACTGGGTGCAGGGGCACACTGTACTCACATTGGACTAGTCATGTATCCTCTCAAGACTCAATTTTTCATATGTAAAATGGGATAACAGGTTTGGGCTCCAGAGAACTTTGACCAGAATCTAGATTTTAAGAGAAAGTCACTCGTTTTATATCTGTCTTTTTCAAACTGTGGGTAATGATGTGAACTGAAAAGGTTGCAATCATTGTTTAAGGGGGAAAAAAAAGAAATGTTGGAAAGTGTCTCACACATTCTAGAGGATTTTATAAAACCTTTTCTTTGATTTTATGTATTGTGATGTACATGATAAAATGTGTATGTTACTGTGGGTCATGTCAGAACAGTGTGAAATAATATTTTAGATAATATCCAATTGTAACTGTCGGTACCTTGATGGTATTTTTTTTTTTTTTTACCTTTTTGCAGTTTGTTTCTTCATCACTTGTCCAAGGGTGACCACTGTATATGCTTTCCAGTAGCAGGTGAATTGCATTGATCTTTAGTTTCTTTTCTTCCTTGTACCACTGTTTGCTAAACGCTCTGTAGGGGGTGGAGCGGCTCTGAGAGTTGAGGAAGCATGCAGTGCTGAAGGTTGTCAGACTGCAATAGGCAAAACAAGAAGTATATAGTGTTTTGTGTGTGTTGTTAAAATTCAGCTGAGTAAATTTTAAAGATCTTAGTTGGCTTTATTCAGTGATTCATTAATCGGGCGACACCTCATCCAGTAAATAGAAAGGCGCTCCAAAGAGCTGTATAAAATGAAAGGTTTTTATAAGTAGAAGGGGGTGGGATGAAGTTAGAAATGCAAAGAAACAGGCTGTTTTAGGCAGGGTCACCTTCCTTTAGGGGCTGGGGTCTGTTGGGCAGATGACCTCACTAGCGCTGGGCAGGTCATTCCAGATTGACTGGTTAAAAATTCCACCTCTCGGAGAAGTTGAAACCATGATTAGGTATTAAGTCTCAGTTTGGTGACTGTGGGGCTTAGCACAAGTGACTCCATTTAGGGCCTTTTGTCTCTTTAAGTGTAAGGCAAGCTACCTGTCCTTTATTCTCTGATACGTCCTCCCGATTTTTAAATTAAGAGGCTTCTCTCTCTGTCTGTTTTTTAAGGAAATAGTTGTATTGGTTAGGTCTTTCCGGTATAAGTAACAAGCATAAAACTACTTAAAAGGAAAGCCTGTTGGGTGATGTGAACATAAGTCTGGAGTGGGTAGGGCTCAGGCACAGTCGAATCTAGGGGCTCACACAGGGATATCAGAGCTTGTTACCTATTTCTAGTATAGTGACCTCGAGGTCAAGATTGAATCTTCTCTTGTAATGCTGTCTGATGGCAGAAGACTCTGCCTTGGATCATTTCCCGTCATTGACCATGTGCAGAATGGGAACGCCTCACACGTAGCACCTGTAGCCCATCTCTGCCCTCCATTTGCTCACCCCAAACGGTAGCTCCAGCAGCACCTTGCTCATCGTTGTGAGGTATGCTAGATGGAATACTTTGGTCGAGCAAGACGTCTGTCTTTTACACTACAAGTAGTGCGCTCCCTAACTGCGAACAAGAAATTTTGGATGGCTGAGAGGGAAGTTAATTTCCATACGAAGTCATAAGCTAGAATCCAAGAGTGAGTTATCAGGAAAAGGGTAAAGAGAAGATGGTATTAGGGATTACGTATTCTAAATCCTTTGGTAGAGGGTAAAATGAAAGCTAGGATTTATCTTACCAGGTCCTGGGTGCAGAGGGGCTGCTGTGGGGCTGAGAGAGGAGTCAAGCCAAGTCTCAAAGTCTCTTTTGGGTGGGTGAGATGATGTGGGTTCCCAGTGGTGACTGGAGCCAGTTTGGCAGAAAAATAGCCCTCAGGACGCACAGGGGTGAGCTGGGCTTATACCCTCGAGGAAGCACAGGGCAAGACTTGGAAAAGAGACCAGGTAGATAAATTTCAGTAAGTGCTTCCATGAATGAAATTGTAATGGAGAACATTTCAGTAGACTGGGTTCATCTTTCATCCATGCCTGTGAAAGCTACAGTTGTAATTTTGCCATTTGCTAAGCTGTTTCTGTACTTAAGTTCGTTCTTGTAAAGTCTGCTGCTTGACATTCCTCTGGTATTACAAAAAGCCTGCTCAGATTTCCATAATCAAAAACAAGTGTTAAGCACTGTTAGGGTCATCGTTTTCCTGCAGTTCTTACTGTTGGATTTATGCAGTCCTTTAAGGAGCTCAGAATAATTGAGGATCCAGTGGCCAAGGATGAGACCAGCCCTGCCTCTCACTAGAACTTCAATTCTTAGCTTGAGGGAAGGTCAGAGGTCATCTTGAGACTGTGTCAGATGCTGTGGGTCCTTTCTCCAGGAAAAATGCACATGCATGAACACTGAACCGTTGAGGGAGACAGTTTTCAGAACCCTGAAGTCCATCCGAGGAGTATGTACTAAAGTGAATTTCCTGGATTTTACTTTGAGAATGAAAAATTTATTATCACGTTAATTGAAAGACTCTTGGTAGTTTTGAAGACTTTTGTTTTCGCACTAGCTTGCTTTCGCAGACATTTATAAATTTATGACTTGGAAACAATGTGGAACGCCCATTTTGGTTTGTTCTTGAAAAATCTTCCAGAGGGTTTTATAGAGCTGTCAACCTGGAGTGTCAACAGTGTTGCAAACTTCCTCGATACCCCTGTGCATCCCTCTTTTCCAGCTTGTTTTCTTTCCTAGGGATGAGGAATGTCAGAATGGGCCTATCTGTGTCTGCAGAAGAAGGGAGGTTTTTGTTCACTGAAGCTGCCGCTGTTTGTAAAACTGTCTCCAGGATTTGGTGTTGGCCTGGAGCCTTTGCTGCAGAAGGTAGCCCAGTGGGCCACTAGCCAGCCTGTCATTTGGTGGTGTTGGGTGTGGGTATACTTGGAATTATGGCTGTGGGTCCCTATTGTGGTTTAGTGCCTCCTTTCTGCTGTGGGACATTTGTTCGTGCATACACCAGAACTACATGCTGAGGGATGGCAAGGGATCATTCTTCACCATAATATGTTCTTAGGAATATGCTTAGGAATATGAACATGCTACTCCAGGTGGTGTGCGTGATGCCACTCTGCTGTCTCCCCAAATTCCTGCGTGGTGGAAGGAATAGGAAATACAGTACCTCATAAACTTGAATAATTCATACTTTTGTAATTGGGGCAGGGTTGTCAGAGGTTGCAAAAGAACTATTACTTCTAAGAATAGTGCATGTTAACACCTCCTTTGCTCCTTAATCTCTAAAGTTTGAAGATCAATCTTGTTATGTGTTGGTGGATATTTAAGCATTTACTGTTGGTGTTGGCTTTAATTAATCCCATTGCTCTGCTCACTTGTATTACAGTCTTATTGTACAGGCATGATTTTTGTTACTTGAGCAGTTTCCCCTTTCTATTCTGTAATTAAGAGAAACAAGATAGGGTACACGGAAGTTTTGTAAAAGATGGTGCCATCCACGTGTAGGTTGTTTTAATTTACAAGCTTCACTGAAAATTATTTGGCTCTCAAGTGCTTTCAGTTATTAAAAAAAACCTGCTAAGTAATAAAGTCGTGTGTGTGTGTTCATTTGTTTTCCTTTTGACACTAGGAAACAATTGAGCTGACAGATTAGCTGTCTGGAAATAACACCACCTTTGTGTTCATCTATTTCAGAATCATAACACACATCTTTGTAATCCCAGGAATGCAGTTTTGAGTTACTCGTGTTGGAGCCCTCTTGAGTTGCAGCACATACAGCCTGTAGTTTAGTTTGCCCGTCCTCAGGGTCCTCTCCCAGGACATCTCTGGGCCTCTTTGCTGTGGGAACCCTGTGTGAACATCCTTCCCTTGTACGTGTGAAAGCTGAATGTCCACCCTGGCCTATGGCTCTTTCCGCTTGCCTTCCCGACCCCCACATTCCCTTTGTTCACCTTGAGGCAGTGCTTTTCTTTTATCCATGACTCTTTGTGAAAAGGTTCCCTGTGACGGATAGAACTATCTTTTCTGAATGTATGTGGGTTTTTTGTTTTTTTCTTTTACCGGCTTGCCTGTTCTGAAATGGTGAAGTCAAACACGGGTCCCCTGGCTGTCTTTGTCAGCCTCAGTATATGGAGCTGCAATGTGGGTCTGTTTCCCACTATTTCCCCAGACTGGGAGCTTGAGCATACACGTTTATGAGCACTCTGTTTTGGTGGGTATTTGAGTGGATACTGTGGCCTAGGAGCTAGATTTCTAAGAAAAGCTCTATGTTTTCCTTAAGTCTTAAGAAAACAACTTTACTAATGGGGTACTGGTATCATCTTGGTTTTGTAAAAGGTAGCTGGTGCCCAGAGAGCTCAGTCACTTGAGCAGGAGTGCAAGGGCATGGAGCTGGTAAGTGGTACGCCTGGCTCTAGAGCCCACGTGTGCACACGTGCGCGCGCTCTCTCTCTCTCTCTCTCTCTCTCTTTTTGTTTTTAAGATTTAACTAATCTCTACACCCATCGTGAGGGTCGAATTTACAGCCCCGAGATCAAGAATTGCATGCTCCACCATCTGAGCCAGCCAGGCACTCCCACATGCTCCTGACTTCGTTCTACAAGCTGTGGAAGGAGGGAATCGGCCACGTTCAGATGGATGGCATGGTAACTGACGTGCACAAGATAGATCATGGGAGTGCTCGTGAGAGGTACAGGCCAGCCACTCTGAGAAGAGAGTCCTTCCAGCTGTGAGCATAGGAAAGGAGCTGGCATTTAGGCTGGTCCATCTGTGAGACAGCTGAGGCCTGGACAGAGATTTGGACTGTTCTGCAAGCAAGCACCTGCCCCTCGGAAGCACTCACGGAGGAGGGTCACGTCAGAGGAGGGTCATTACTCTGGCTGCAGACCTCTTTTTCATCTGGGTATCTGGTCATTAAATGCAGTGCCACCCTCCAGAGGAGTCTCATGAAGACATTCACGAGTGGAATTAAACTTCACCTGCCTTGATTTGGTTTCACCTCCAGTTTTTCCTTGTTACTCTAGTGAAAGTCTGTGAATTCAGACAAAGGAGTTGGGGGAGTCAGTAAGCTGGAGTAAACTTCATCTTTAGCCCATGTGCCCTGGGCTTGCTATATCAGGGTGTGAACTGGATGATCTCCTAGGATTATGGTGAGTCTCTATCTCAAGGTGCTGCTTATTGTAGGGTGCGATTGCGTTCCAGCTCATGGGTGTTTATTTCCCACTTAGGGACTGTTGTTTAAAGGGAATTTCCTGCCTGAAGCAAACAGGCCAAATTCTGCCAGGGTGTGTGTGGGACTTACTAGATAATGGGGCACTGTGCTATATCTTGTGTGTGCAGTGAGAATTCAGTGATGAATAAAAGTGTTTCTCATGTCTGTACGCTGAGTACAATTAAATCATAACTGGGGGCAGAGTGAGGCAAGTGTTTAAGGGGGTCCTAATATGTCCAGTGGTGGGCAGTGGCCCAGTGCTAGAAAGGTGGTAATTCATTTAATAAGAGTGCCCTGAAGAAACATCATTTTACTTTTAAAACCTTTCTTTGACTTTATAAGATCACAAATGATTTCGTTGAGTAAGTGTTTGGCTCTGAGTACTGTGAGAAAAATCTAGTAAGAGAAAATGGTAGAAGTGGCTAAACAGACTTCATGCAAAACTGAAAACTAGACCAGTAAATAAGCTAGTTGGAATATGATCAGAAGGTAGTAGATCTATTGGAGCAAAATTCTCCTGCTGCTTTAAAACCCCACTGTATATATATAGGCTAAAACCCAAACCCCGATCCTTTGGTACTCTGGGCCCTACCTAGCTTCTATGACAGACTGCTGTCCCATGTCTTTGTTTTTTTTTCTAGGACCCCCCCCCCCCCATCTTTCAGGGTCCACTTTTGATCTTATTTTACAGTGACCTACCCCCCCCCCCCCCCCCCGCCCATGCACAGTGTGGGGCGTGAAGTACCCTGAGATCAATTCGCATGCTCTACTGACTGAGCCTGGCAGGTGCCCCATGACCTTACCCAAGTTTTAAAGCAGTGCTGTCCTGTGGAACTTCCTGCAATAATGGAAAATCTTTAGTTTTTGAGTTACCCAGCATGGTAGGCACTACCCCACATGATGAATATGCCTGCTTTGACAGGTTTTAGAGAGGATAGGCTCATTTTAGTCTCTTGGTGCTTGTGGTTGACACTGCCTTGTAGCAAGGCAGGTGGATATGTAGTGCTGGAATGCAGGGGCACGTCTAGGCTCGAAGTGGGGCTTTAGGCATTGCCAGGAGGGTGGATGAGGTCTCCTGGAGCTCTGTGGAGAGAGAACGGGGTGGGGGTGGGGGGCGGCTGGGCCCACGTTTAGAGTGAGAGGGCAGTCAGGAACAGAATCCTGATTTGTGGGGACGGACAAGCACCCTGCTCCCCTCCTACAGGAGGCTGGAAGCAGAGTCCCAGCAAAGTCCCAGGCTAGAGGAAGCTAATAAGCCTGCATAGCCTAAGAACTCAGGTGGAGAATTAGCCTTCTTCATCAGATCAGGGAAAGGGGTTTTCCTTTGAAAACTGTTCGCCATGGAGTGAACTCCAGTTACCTACGTGAGTATGGTATTCTTAATCTCTGCCCTTCTGTTTTTATAGCCTAGAAAATTCCCCACCCCTCCTTGGAATTTGCTTTATCTGGTATCTTTCATTTCATTCATTCCATACATCCCCATTTTGTGAGCAGAGCTTTTGGGGGAAGGGCTGGTGCATTTGGCCCATTATCTTTGGGTGTGGAGAATATGACCAAAGGCTCAAGCAGGGACTGAGGGCCGAGTTGTGCTTCTAGAAAGTGCCAGCGGTGGGTCTACCTGGAGTGAGTCAACTGAACGAGGTGGATGAAGCCTGCCCACAGAGTTTGTGCTAGTGCACTGCAGACCAGACCTGAAGGCCCATTGGGTTTCATTCTGTGATTACATTATGAAATGTGCAAAGCTAATATTAAATCATGGCATTTGCTTTTATTGATACTATGATTAATAGTGTTAATTGAGCGCTTAGTTTCTCTTGCATCCCATTTGACGCTTACACCAGCCCTGTGAGGGTCTTCTCTCCAGAGTTGAAGAATCTGTGGTGAAGCCATCTGCTTTTTTTCCCCCTGTTCAAAAACATAAAACTTTGCCATCTTAATATTTTTAAGTATACAGTAATGTTAAGTCTGTGCATGTTGTGTAGCAGATCTCTAGAACTTTTCCATCTTGCAAAATTGAAACTATGTCCATTTAACAACTCTCACTCCCCCCCCCCCCCCTCCAGCCCCTTGGCAACCGCATACTACTTTCTATTTCTAAGAGTTTGACTGTTTTAGATAGCTCACATTAAGTGGAATCGTGCAGTGTTTGTCTGTCACAAGCCTATTTCACTTAGCACATGTCCTCCAGGTTCATCCATGTTGTCACATGTGAGAGGATTTACTTTTTTAAGGCAGAAAATACCCGACTGTACATAACCATATTTTCTCTATCCATTTATCTGTTGATGGACATTTGGATTGCTTCCCCTTCTTGGCTATTGTGAATAGTGCTGCCATGAAATGAACATGGATGTGCAGGTAGCCACTTGTCTACTTTTTGAACACAGTTTAGAACTTAAATAGGGAAGTCTGCTACGAAATTCCCTTGTCCTGTTTGCATGCTGCAACTGATTTGGGATTGGAGGGTTTTTATTAGGCAGATGTGAAAAGTGGGCACAAGGGTACAGGAAGGAGATGATTCAGTCGGTGGTCCCTTGTCCTGCTACGTGTCTTTCAAGGCAGCCTAGAAGAAAGTAGGGGCTGGTTACAAATGGATTGGACCCTACCCCTTTCTGGCTTTCCAGGATCTTATCCTGTCAGTTAGCCACAGTCTTGGCTTCTCAACCCAACCCACTCACATTTCCATGACAGGTAGCTTGACTTGTGTTCTCATTTCAGCCAGTGTAATCCTGAAAAGGCTCACAGAATTCCTGTAACCTAACATTTCTCTGTGAATTGCCTCAAAATGTGACCAAGGCAGCTTAATTTTTGAACTCCTGTAAATGGGATGGCCCTTAATAACACACGATCAGATGTAGCAGAGGTGAGAGGTGTGTCCAGCATCAGTTTTGGCAGTGTCTGCCTTTGCCTGCACTCAGTGTCCTGTGACTTATGCCTGGACATCTTGGATTGCTTCATACTCCCTCCTGCCCAGTGCAAGAAGCACCAAATGCTGTCCTTGGAGGCAAGCACAGAGCTCAAGGATAAATAGACTAGACAGCTTGCTCCCTCAAAAGGAAGCAGCTTAGATTTTGACTTTTCCTTTTTCAGAAAATCTGGTCATATCCTTGTAAATGGGACCACCCATTCACGGACATCTCAATTTCTACTTTTTGGTTCTTTTTTATTACAGTTTTTTTAAATGTTTGTTTATTTTTGAGACAGAGGGAGACAGAACGCGAGTGGGGGAGGGGCATAGAGAGAGGGAGACACAGAATCTGAAACAGGCTCCAGGCTCTGAGCTGTCAGCACAGAGCCCGACGCGGGGCCCGAACTCGTGAACCGCGAGATCATGACCTGAGCCGAAGTCGGCCGCTTAACCGACTGAGCCACCCAGGTGCCCCTCTGCTTTTTGGTTCTTAACGAATCATGAACTACTATGAACTTCCACATGCAAGTTTTTGTGTAGACATGTTTTTCTTTTCTTTGTTTATATAGCTAGGGGCAAAACTTCCTCCTTACATGGTAACTATAACCTTTCCAGAAACTGCTGGACTGCTTTCGAAAGTTGCTACCCCATTTTACATTCCTGTCAGCAGTGCGTAAAGGTTCCAGTTTCCCCACATCCTTGCCAGCACTTGTTATCTTTCTGATTGTAACACAAATTCCTTTTAAGCCTAGCAGAATTTAAGTAGTTTTAGTTTTGACTTCTTACTCTCTCCCTTTTGAGCAGCAGTTGCAAGATACGGGGTTGTGTTCTCAGTGTTCTTGGAGAATACGTCTGCCCAAATGAGTCTTGTCATGTGATGTGCCAGTTACAAGACACTGGGTGCAGATCTGGATGCACAGTATTGTCAAGAGGTTGGGTTTTAAGTCGTTATCGTGAGTCCTGTTTCTTTGAACTTTTGTTCTAGGGATGCATTAATTGATCTTTTTAGGTAGTACAGTGTTGAGGTCTTTGGGTGAGGGTTCCAATCCACTTTCTTCCTTCTGGTTTTTTACTCACAGGGATGCATGTGTACCTGAGGCTATAGATTTATTTCAGAACCCATCTTACTCTCTATGCTTGTTGCTGAAACAGCTTCTGGTCCAGGACAGAGGATGAGAACTAGATTCATGAAGGATCTTATGCTGACTGTGCCTCCCAAGATTTGAAACCAGCCATAACTTTGAAGTCACTCTTTTTTACTGCTAAAACTGCCATTGGCATTCTCTTGTCCTGGGACTAGAATGAGCTAGTCTCTCAGTGTTTTGTCTCCTGTTGAGCTGACCTTCTTTTTACCTCTGGTGTGTTCTACACTGGCCATTAGAGCATGCTGAAAATGGAATGAACCACCTGAGGAGGTAAACAGATGAACTGTGACTAGTGGTATTGAAGCTGAACATGGACACTCACTGGCATTTGGAGGAATGGGCAGTGATCTGGGATGGGCTCCTTAACCTCTGAGGCTGTTTCCTATCAGTAAAACAGGATAACAAAAGCACCCCACCTACCTGAAGGTTGTGAAGATCCTGTCTTGGATCCTGTCAGTAGCTCTGAGTGTTAGGAACAAACTCCGGCTGTCGGGCACAGCAGAGGGGAGCTCCTCTGATTTCACGGAAGATGCCGTGGATTCGGTCATACGGGGTTAAAGGTGAAGTGGTTTGCAGTTCACATTTGAGTGATTCTAATTTCTGTCTTCCAGCTTGAGGATACTTGGGATGACCAGCTCAGTCGTCTATGCTTCCTTCCCTACCTCATTTTCTTGCCATCCTGAAGTTTACTTGTCTCAGTTGCATGTAACTCTCAACGATATGTTGCTTGGTCTTACTGTTTTTCATCTTTATTACCAGCGCAGCACATTATTTGCAGACTTTTGCCACTTCCTCACTTAAGTTCATCCATGTCATGGTAGCTATAGCTCATTCATTTTCACCAAAGTGTGAATGTATCACAATTGATTCATTCTCATGTTGGTGGACATTTGGGTCCTTAGATTGATTATTTATTTTAAGGTTTTATTTTTTAAGCATTCTGTACACCCATCGTGGAGCTCGAACTCACAACCCTGAGATCAGGAGTTGCATGCTCCACCGACTGAGCCAGCCAGGTGCCCCCTTTAGATTTATTTTTATTGAAGAGGTAGAGAGGGTGGAATAGGTATCACAACATTATTGCTGTGAGAGCATTCTGCTTGTATATGTGCATCAGAGGCATGTGTACAGGTGTCTCAGTAGGTGTTTGGGAGTGGAATTACTGGGTAATTGGGGATGTCTTAATACCAAATTATTTTCAGAAACAGTCCCATCAGTTTACCTGCCCACATCCCAGAATGTTGGACCACATTTTCACAAATGTTGGCATTAATGTGCTTGTATTTTACCAATCTTGGCGGACATAAAGTGTCATTGTAGCTTCAGTTGTCAGGGAAGTGGAGATGAATGAGGCTGAGCATCTTCTTGGGTTTATTCATTGTCCTTGTTGAAATGCCTGTTTCTGACTTCTCATTTTCCTTTAATTTATCTTTTTTAATTGATTTGCAGAAGTTGTTTATAGAGCATGCGTACCAGATCTTTGTGGATAATACATTTTGCAAATATTTTTCCCTAGTGTGATGTCTCCCCACCTCCAGAGTGTCTTTTGATCAACAGGAGATGTTAATATTCATGTAGGTGAATTTATGAATCTTTGTTTTACAGTTGGTGGGAAGAGCATTACCTGAAGTCAGGTAATCTATTTTTTTAACATTCTGTGGATTTTTTTCTCTTTTCTTTTTCTTTTTTTATTTAAATTCAAGTTAACATGCAGTGTAGTCTTGGCTTCAGGAGTAGAACCCAGCGATTCATCTGTTACGTATGACACTCAGTGCTCATTCCAAAAAATGTCCTCCTTAATTCTCATCACCCATTTAACCCATCCCCCATCCACCTCCTCTCCAGCAACCTTCAGTTTGTTCTCTGTATCTGAGTCTCTTATGGTTTGCCTCCCTCTCTGTTTTCATCTTATTTTTCCTTCCCTTCCCTTCCCTTCCCTGTGTTCATCTGTTGTGTTTTCTTAAACTCCACATGTGAGTGAAATCATAAGATAGCTGTCTTTCTCTATTTCACTTAGCATAATACCCTCTAGTTCCATCCACCTTGGAACTGGCAAGATTTCATTCCTTTTTGTTGCTGAGTAGTACTCCGTTATACATGTATATACCATATATATATACATATATATATATATACATACATATATACACACACACTATATAGTGTGTATGTGTGTGTGTATATATGTATATATATACGTGTGTGTGTGTGTGTATATATATATGTATATATATATGTGTATATATATATATAATTATGGAAAGAGCCCAAATGTCCAGCAACTGATGAATGGATAAAGAAGATGTGGGGTGTGTATGTGTATGGGGGTTATATACACACCTCATGTCTTCTGTATCCATTCATCAGTCAATAAACATTTGGGCTCTTTCCATAATTGGGCTATTGTTGATAGTGCTGCTATAAACACTGGGGTGCATGTGCCCCTTCGAATCCGCATTTTTGTATCCTTTGGATAAATACCGAGTAGTGCAATTGCTGGGTCACAGGGTAGTTCTATTTTTGAACTTTTTTGAAGAACCTCCATACTGTTGCTTGCATTCCCGCCAACAGTACAAAAGGGTTTCCCCTTTCTCCACATCCTTGCCAACATCTGCATCTGTTGTTGTTTTCTAAAAGTTGTGAGGTTTTGCCTTTCAAATATATGCCCTTTGGGGCGCCTGGGTGGCTCAGTCGGTTGAGCGTCCGACTTCGGCTCAGGTCACGATCTCGCGGTCCGTGAGTTCGAGCCCCGCGTCAGGCTCTGGGCTGATGGCTCAGAGCCCAGAGCCTGCTTCCGATTCTGTGTCTCCTTCTCTCTCTGCCCCTCCCCCGTTCATGCTCTGTCTCTCTCTGTCTCAAAAATAAATAAATGTTAAAAAAAAAAAAAATTCAAATATATGCCCTTAGTTCATCAGGAAATGATTTTGGGGTACGGGGTGAAGAGTCGTGCAGGCTTCGTGACCTCAGTTGAATGACTGATGGCTAGCGTCAGCATCCCTGGCTGTGAAACTGAGATCTTAGTCCTTACCTGTGCAAGGTTCTCATGGAGTGCGGAATACAGCAGCCTAGCCTGAGCCTCAGTGAGCATTCAGTAATTGCTCCTTGGTCTGAGTCCAGTTGCTTTCCCTAAGCATGTGGACACTCAGGGAAAGTTGGCGCTTAACTGGGAGAGTTGTTGCTTATACATTGCCTGCCAACCACTACAGGCATCGTGGCCAGGCTGGGTTTGGCTGCTCAACGAATCCTCTGGCAAAGGCACTGGTTAGCTTGGAAAATGTTCAGCTGCATGCAAAGCTTGCCTGATTCAGGCAGGTGCTCAGTCAGTACCAGAGCTAATTGGTGTGCCATCCGATGCATTCTAGAAGTGACTCTTTCCTAGGTCCCTAGTGCAGTAATGAGCCTGGGTCGAAGATACTTTCCTAACCAGGAGCTTCAGGCCTTGAATGGAGCTTGTTTCCTGACGCTGACATTGAGTACGTGTCAGACGTGGATATATCTTCGTATGCTCTGGGAGGTCCGGTTTCAGAATGAGGGCTTTGGGAGACCCAAGGGCATTGATGCCAACCCTTGCTCATGGAGTTGGTTGTGGTAGATGGTGTCCTGTCTGTGAGCCTTTTCCAGCTAGGCTCTCCCAGTGTTCTTCACTGGCATTTTGACCAGGGGCTTTGTCATACACCTTTTACAGAGGGGACCACTGAGCTGGGAGTGTATTAATAAGTCATCAATAATAAGCCACGAAATGTTTCTTGATTCCTCTCAACCCTGTAGTGTCCACACATTACTGGAAATAATCTCAGCATTAAACAGCTGGGGTGTGGTTTGTGAGCTTTGGCATTTCTTCCTGATGGGTAGCAGTGGCTGTCCCATCACTGTTAAAGGTGACAGGAGGGTCTACACACATCCCATCAATACTAGAACACAGAATGTAGGGAGAATATTGTTTGTGGGTAGCCCTGTGAGCTTGTACACACAAAAATAGGTGTTACGATGCAGGGTGACCTTTTCCCTACTTGTGGCTTTGTTGTATTTTATTGGAATGACAGTGAAATGTTTTAATCAGAAGACCTCATTCCACACGCAGAGTTGTCCTGATGCTTGTTCCCTCTGACCTGGAAGGTGTTCTGCTGTTGGCCAGGAGGGAATCGTTTGCTTCTCTGGCACTTGGCTGTCTAGGAGCCTTCCCCACCCCAGCGCAAATATCTTCACTAGCTTGGAGACTCAATCAAAACTTTAAAATTGGGCCAAGGCCCTCTAGGAAGCATTTAGTTTGAAAAATTGTTCTACACAGTAGCTTTGCTGTATCACGATAAGTTACTTTTCCCAGAAGATTAATAAACTGTACTTTAATCACTCTGGAAAAGCTGAGTATCAGTGTTCCCCCTGCTCTGAGTTAGTAGTAATCTTCTTCCTCAGTTGATATGAGTGCAGGAAGTGCTCTGGTCGTAGAGCCCACAAGGATTTTTTATGACTCCTTGAAGATTGTTAGTCTTGCTGCTTTGCTGTGTTAAGTGCAAAACCGCAAGTCACAGAACCCATTGTTTACCTTCATCTAGAGTTTTCCTTTCAGAAAAGCACTTTTTAACACTTACTGTTCACCAGTATTCCAGTAGTTCCCATCATGTAGGAGCTCCCAGTCTACACAGGTGGATTTCTGTTCCAGAAAATAGAATATTTGGTTTCCCTCTCCTAATTACTGTGACTGAACAACATTGAGCGCTTGCTAATCCTTGGCACAGCCCCGAGGGTAAGCCCTGTGAACCAATGTTTCACACATGAGGAGTCAGGAGCCTAACGATGATGTCTGCCTCCCAGCTCAGCTCTAGAGCATGGGGTTCAGACCAAGCTGTTTGGGTTTTTGTTCTGCACTTGCAGGTCTGTGTCTGCCCTCGCAAAGCAGCACGTCTGAAGTGGGTGGGGCCCTGTCATGGTTTATTTGTTCATTTTCTTAAGTTTGTATGCTATAAAACTCGCTCTGACAAATGCACTACCACAATCAGAAACAGAATATTTCCAGCAGCCCCCCCAAATTCTCTTTGTAGTCAGCTCCTCCTCCCACTCCCAGCTCCATACATGGGGTTTTATTTTTTTTTAATATATAAAAATTTTTTTAAGTTTATTTATTTTGAGACAGAGAGAGAGAGCACGGGGGAGGGGCAGAAAGAGGGGGAGAGAGCGAATCCCAAGCAGGCTCCACACAGGCAGAGCCTGATGTCGGGCTCAAACTCAACAAACTGCGAAATCATGATCTGAGCTGAAATCAAGAGTCAGACACTTAACCAGCTGAGCCACCCAGGTGCCCCTGATTTTTATTTTTATTTTTTTATGTTTATTTTTGAGAGAGAGTGTGCACACATGAGTGGGGGAGAGGCAGAGAGAGAGGGAGACACAGAATTCCAAGCAGGCTCCAGGCTCTGAGCTGTCAGCACAGAGCCCGACGCGGGGCTCGAACTTGTGACCCATGAGATCATGGCCTGAGCCCAAGTCGGGTGCTTAACTGACTGAGTCACCCAGGTGCCCCCACACATGGGTTTCTAAAACAAGCTCCTCAAGCAGTTCTCTTTGCAGAGATGAGAGCTACCACTTTACAAGCTGTTTGCAGAGCAGCAATTAAGTCATTTTTTGCTTATGCTCTTTGGTAGGATGAGGTGGGGAAGTGGGTGGCCATTTTCTCGTAAGGACAGATAGCACCAGAATGTTGGGCCCTGCTCCTGAGGGGTGCCTGTGTCAGCCTGTTGCTGCAGCCTTACTCGGGGTAGGGGGGGCATTGGTGGCATGCCACAGAATGCATTCATGTGGGGCCACCAAAGGAGCTCTGGAAACGTGTCCCTCTTCCGTTGCTTCTCTACATCTGTCCACATTGGGAATTCTTACTGAGGTTACGGCATCTATTTCAGGGAGTCCCCAAAATAAACTGCTTTTTAAGCTGGGATTGGCCAAACCTGGATGTCCCAGGCCCTACCCCCAGGTCCCATCACCATCCTGCCACGCTCCCACTTCTACCAAGGGTCTCTTGAGTTGATTACTCTGCTGACTGAACACATATATCACTGCAAAAGAATTGTGTGACTTTGTGAAAGTTGCAGAACTCTCTAAAGAGGAGAGCCTTTTCAGAATGCGGGCCGGGGAGGGACACTCTGCCCGTTTATGCATAATGCTCACCTTCTAATAAAATGCTGGGACCTTCTGCAAGACAGGCACATGGGTTGCAAGTAAGCAGTGTCAGGCTAGAACCTTGGGTATTCATGTAGGCAGCTGTGGTAGCTGAGCTTGTTTGCTCCTCAGATATCTGTGTCTGCTAGTGTTTATTATGCCCTGTGACCAAGGAACGGCTCTGTGCCAGCAGAAGAGGGCTGCTGTTGCAGTGCTCAGGGCACGACCCACAAAGGTGACATCAAGGGCGCCTGGGTGGCTCAGTCGGTTAAGCGTCCGACTTCGGCTCAGGTCATGATCTCACGGTTCATGAGTTCGAGCCCCGCGTCGGGCTCTGTGCTGACAGCTCGGAGCCTGGAGCCTGCTTTGGATTCTGTGTCTCCCTCTCTCTCTCTGAACCTCCCCCATTCACCCTCTGTCTGTCTCTGTCTCAAAAGTAAATAAACGTTAAAAAAAAAAAAAAGGTGACATCAAGACATGCCACCAGTTACCCAAGTGCTGGAACCCTAGGACTTCAGCCTGAACTGCTTAGGGATCTCTTAGCAGCATGAGACCTATTTTCTTTGTTAAGGCCTCTGGTGGGGTTGGATTGTATATTCAACTAGGGATGAATGATTTGGCGTACTTTCTGTTAAGCCGATTTTCTGGTTGTAGGGAGCAGATTGTTGCAATTTTGGTTTAGTTCACAAGTGTTAGGGAAGCTGTATAGAAGTGCATTTTCATCCCTTTTTCTGGGGGTGAGGAGTGGGGAGAGAAGTGATGTGACCGCAGGCTTTTACATGAAGAATGCCAGAAAAGCATTCTGTAGTTCTTTTCTTGACAGCCATTTGAGTTAACCACAGTCTTATTATAGACTTAGCTAAGGTTCAGGCAAAAACGAACCAAATATTCCAGCAGTGCTTACAGTGAGTATTTGTTTGCGGACTTCTGCCGATGCCCCATGTTTGTGTGTTTTGCAGAGCCCACCGAGAAACCAGTGCTTAATAATGGAATCTGAATTGGGTCGTGAATGTATGGGCCTGCCTGACGTACCTGTGCCGTTGCCTGCGTAGAGCAGGCGTAGAGGAGCCTTTACCACAGTTGTTGGCCGCTGGGTAACCAAGTGTCTGGCCACCTGTCCTGTTGTGGTTCACAGTGGTTATCCCAGCTGGCGACACTGGTTGTAACAGAGCTTCCTGTTATGCTTCGCCTTCATCTTAAAGATGAGATTGCAGAGGGGCGCCTGGGTGGCGCAGTCGGTTAAGCGTCCGACTTCAGCCAGGTCACGATCTCGCGGTCCGTGAGTTCGAGCCCCGCGTCAGGCTCTGGGCTGATGGCTCGGAGCCTGGAGCCTGTTTCCGATTCTGTGTCTCCCTCTCTCTCTGCCCCTCCCCCGTTCATGCTCTGTCTCTCTCTGTCCCAAAAATAAATAAAAAACGTTGAAAAAAAATTAAAAAAAAAAAAAAAAAAGATGAGATTGCAGAAATGACTGATTAGGTTGGGGACGCGGGGACATGCAGACAGCACCCCTTTCCTCCCTGCCGCTGGTCCCTTGGGAGTCTAAGGTGTTTGAGCCAGGCCTTTGAATTCTGCTGTTACCATTTTCCATCTTCGCTTTCCAACTGAAACTGTTGCTTTCTGCCTCTTACATCATCCCCTGTGATGAGGGTAAGCCTCAGATAGAGGAAATGAGAACACTCCTAGTTGGAGCCCATTATCTGTATTCCCTTTGTCAGCAGGTGGAGCATTTCCTGCTAAACCTGAGCCACGTGCAAAGGCAGAGCTCAAAAAGCAGATGAAATGTCAACATGCTTTGAAAGAGATCTACTGACTGTACAAATAGAAAGTTTCTTATATTTGTCCTGTAGACAAAACAAAGGAAGGTGTGGGAGTGTGTCGGGTTTTGATGAATAAAAAACTTAAAGCCCCCCGTAAGGCTATTTACAAACTTCGTGAAGGCATAGTTGAGGGGCTCTAAATGCTTCTGTGTTTTGTTTGAACATGACGATGCGGGAGTAATATATTCCCCCTGATGTATGCTTAGCAGCAGAAAAGGGAAGTGCCCTCCATAGATTTAGAACTGCCTGAGGAGCGACTTGAGAAGTCCTCATAGCTTGTGCAGCCTGGTTACAGGAGGGCAGCAGGTTTTCCTGCTCTTTCTGACATTAGAAAGTGCCATAGCTGGTTGCCATTCTGTGGTCTTTTGTCAAGGTTATGAGAACGTAACCAAGGGCTGTTACTGTTTTAAATCTTGCCATTACCTATTTGTGTGTGGGAGGGGAAAGAGCTAGTTTTTATTATTATCATCATCATCATTATCATTATTATTATTATTATTTTATCATTTTCTAGAAGCTGTGCCAACTGCTTATTTCTTTAGTCCTTGCAAAAACAGAAGGTAGATATTTAAAAAATCCTAAAAGAAGGGCCTTGGGCTGACGTACCACCCCAGTGTCCTATGGATGGGATCTAAACCAAGGTCTTGCTGGATCTAAAGTATGTGTTTCATGGGGTGAAGGGGGAGTGTCCCCACCATCAAAGACCACACTCCCCATGAGAGGCAAAAGGGGTTATGTGCTTAGAGAATCCGAGAGAAATGAATTGTTGTTTAGATTAGAGAAGACTCTGTCAATACACCTTCTTTGTTAAGTGGATTTTCAGAGAATTTGAGAATAAGTTAGTCTTGCTTTAGTCCCTTGGATTTTCATATCTTAAGTTTAAAGCTTGAGGTTGGGCAGAGGGCTGCTTCAGGAGCCAGAGCTCAGTGCAGTTGAGAGGTCAGGAGACTGTATCTGAGTGCCCCCTCCTATGCCGAGCCCCTGGACTCCCTATTCACTTTAGCAGCCATGATATACTCTGCATTACTGCTGTCTGAAGACACACTGGCACATCTACAGGCTTCCTGCCCTCTTTCTGGGGTAAAGGGGTCTCTGTCCTAGGCTTTGAGCTTGGTGTTCCTGGCATTTGTTATTGGTTTCTGGTTTTTGTTTTTTAATGTTTATTTTTGAGAGAGAGAGAGAGAGAGTGCACGCACGTGAGCTGGGGAGGAGCAGAGAGAGGGAGACCCAGAATCCGAAGCAGGCTCCAGGCTCTGAGCTGTCAGCACAGAGCCCGACGAGGGGCTCGAACCCACGAACTGTGAGATCATGACCTGAGCCGAAGTTGGACGCTTAATCAACTGAGCCACCCAGGCGCCCCAGTTTCTGGTTTTCTTTAAACATTTATTGGGATCTTTCAACCTGACAGGTGCTGATTTGATGCTATTCATAGCAATATGAACTTTGAAGGAGAGGAGCAGACATAATCCTAGTTTGTTGGATGCCGTGGTTGCTTGTAATTTCAAATTCTAATTTTTCATTGCTGGTGTATAGGAAAGTTACCTTTTGTGTATTAACCTTGTATCCTGCATCCTTGCTGTAATTGCTTTATAGTTCCAGGGAGTTTTGAGTCTTTGGGATTTTCTACATAGGCAGTCCTGTCCTGTGCAAATAAAATTGGTTTTATTCCTTCCTTTCTAGTCTGTATCCCTTTCAGTTGCTTTTCGTTTTTCTTTTTCTCTTTTTAGAAGGAGAGGGAGAGAGAACGAGTGGGGGAGGGGGGAAGAGAGACTACCTTAAGCAGACACCACACTCAGCATGGAGCCCACCAACACGGGGTTTGATGCCACGACCCTGGGATCATGACCTGAGCCTAAGTAAAGAGTTGGGCACTTAACCTACTGAGCTACCGAGTTGCCCCTTCATTTCCTTTTCTTTTTTTTTTTTTTTTTTTTTTTTTCATTTCCTTTTCTTAATGCATTAGGACTTATAGGACAAAGTTGGAAAGGAGTGGTAAGAAAGGACACTCTTGCCTTGGTCCAGATCTTAGGGGAAAAGCATCGAGTTTTCTCAGCATTCAGTAGATTCTGTGATTGTGATGAGACCAAATCTGGCCACGGGAATCCTTGAGAAGACCACTTAAGGCAGACTTGGGTTGGGAAGGGGTAGAGACTCAGGGAAGGCTTCTTGAAGGATAAGGGTTTGCCAGGATGGGGTGCTGTGAAGGGCAGGGTATTCCAGACAGGGAGGGCCTACTATATCTCAAAGTAAGTAATCAAGAGTGTCAGAATGGTACACATGCAAGCAACAGTGAGGATATCTGTGTGAGAAAAGGGGAACCTGATGAGAATCCTTGAGTGCCCTGGTGCCCTGAGGTGCTGGGGACACGTTTTGCATAGATACCAGACCATAGCATCTGTGTGCTGCAAGAGGAGTTCAGATATGGCATAGCTTCCTTTAGCAAGCTGGTTGTCTGGGGTGGGCGGGCTCTACCAAGGTTCCGCTCCAACTGTATCACCTGTTCCTTGGGCCAGTGTCCCCCTTCATGGTCCCTGTAATCAGTCAGTGGCTGACGTGGAGAGTCAACACAGCACAAGTAGTGTTATGGTGTGGAGTGTTGAGGCAGCTAGGGAAATAATCATAGCTAAAGAACAGTTTTTTCTCTTCCCTTTTTTGAAGGCAGACGTGTTCATTCTTTGTTCTCGGAATGGCCTTCTGGGGTCTAGGATAACCTACCCCACACCATTCATTATCCTTGACTGCCATGTCGTTTTACCACACGGGGCCCCAAACTCCGGGCCTCGCCCCCACACTGGCTCTCTGTATCCTAGGAATTTTGGATGTCAGCCAGGCCCTAGAGCCCCAGGCTCCGAGGAGATCAGCGATTCTGTTCATTTTGGATTAGCCCTGGCACCCAGCCATCATTTACAACATTCTTCCCTGGGAACCCAGCAGAGAAAAGTCCCAGGAACTGGCCTGATGTACCTTTGCATCATGAGCTTGCCCTGGGTTGCTGGTTGCCCATGGTATGTTGAGAAGACTTTCCTACAAGCACAGTGGGAAAGGGGAAATTTCCACACCCAGAATATAACCTCTTGGTCGTATTCAGTGCTGGCGACAGAATCCTATCCCACCATTCCTCTTTCCACCCCTTGGCTTCTTGACTGAAGAGGAAATGAACGGACCCCAGAAATCTCTACATGAGGGTGTGTTGCATCTGAGCTAGTGGAGATCACAGTGGGGTGCCTGGTGCCTGTCCTCTAAATGGGTACATAGAGGTCAGGGTGTCTCCTCCACTGTGAACTGCATATCCAGACCATTATCAGTTACAGCTGCAGAAATGCAAGCGAAGGAGAACATTCCTCTTTGGTGTTTTCATTTATGTTTTACTCAACACAGAAATGTTTAGCTTTAGATTATGAGAAAATTGCTGTGAATTACATTTGTGAAAACTCACAGACTCCTGGTATGTCCTGGCGTGGTGCCCCATTTCTTGATTGTTCTGGATTGTGCAGTGGTTCACAATCTTGGCTTGGATTTTAGAATCACCTGGGGAGCTTTTGCAAATCCTAATACTTGGCCCCCACCCAGCATCCTTTTCGTTGGAATCTCTGGGAAGGGGCCCAGGAATCGATATTTCTTACCGTTTCCTGAAAGCTGCCAACTGTACACTTCTGTAAACTGCTGTTTGAACCTCATTTCACCCTGGGCAGGTGTTGAATGTAGAGCATACAGAAGCTTCACGGCGTCATGAGGAAAGACATACATTGGGCAAGTTGTAGGCTTTTTTGGGAATGCTTGGCTAAAGGTTTTTATTTACTTCCTTTGCTATCTTCATTGCCGAGCACCATCACCTTAGTCTGAGGAATGGTGGTCTGGTTTATTAAATTAAGATCCAGTTGACTGTTGTGGCTACATTTGAGCCCTGCTGAAATCAGGGAACTGGGGCGTTGACTTAAGTCCTGAAGCTATTTCTGCTAGTCATTTGAGATGGAAGACCTTCCCGAAATGAATTACCAGAATCTTTGCCCTCGGGTGAACAGGCGTGTGCCTTTAGCAATGTTCTTTTTTTTTTTTTAATTTTTTTTCAACGTTTTTTATTTATTTTTGGGACAGAGAGAGACAGAGCATGAACGAGGGAGGGGCAGAGAGAGAGGGAGACACAGAATCGGAAACAGGCTCCAGGCTCCGAGCCATCAGCCCAGAGCCTGACGCGGGGCTCGAACTCACGGACCGCGAGATCGTGACCTGGCTGAAGTCGGACGCTTAACCGACTGCGCCACCCAGGCGCCCCAGCAATGTTCTTAATAGCACTATTGACAAAACCCAAAAGGTAGAAGCAACCCAAATGTCGGCTGACAGACGAATTGATAAAGTATGACACAGCCATATAATGGGATATTACTCACTTGAGAAAGGAAGGAAATTCTGGTACAGGCTACAACATGGATGAACCTTGAAGACATCATGCTGAGTGAAGTAAATCAGATACAACAGGGCAAGTGCTGTATGATCCTCCTTGCATGAGATCATGACCTTATGAATAGTCAAATTCCTAGGGACAGAAAATGGAATAGTGGGAGCCAGGGATGGGGGAGGAAGTGGGCTGGGAGTTACTGTTTAGTGGGCAGAGGTTTGGTTTAGGAAGGTGGAGAAGTTCTGAAGGATGTTGGTGATGGCTGCACAGTGGTGAGAATGTACTTATTAATGCCACTGAATTTTACACTTAAAAATGGTTAAAATGGTAAACTTTATGTTGTGTACATTTTACAACAATAAAAACATTTTTTTTGATGAGTGTGTCCTGCCTCTTCTGGGTAGATAGCTGGGGCCCCCCTCGCTGAATTTTGGTCGCATTCACCGCAGAATAATGGGTGGTACCTGCACAGGTTGCCTGAGGCTGTTGTCCTCTGCTGTGGCAGTTAAATTGTTGGCTGTTTTTTCTTCTGGTAAAACGGCACAGTTGTCTCCTTGCTTGCTATCAAATTGCCAGCTGTTGCTTCCTCCTCCTGTGCCTTCAACTGCTCCACTCCCCTTTCAGTGGGCTGCTTCTAATCTGCTGTTCTGGGAACAGAGATAAGCCTGCCTTCCTGGTGGTGTGGGGCTTTGTGGTGGCCCTACCCAGTGCCACCCTCCCAGGACTTCCAAGGCCAGGAACCCCTCATCAGCCGCTCTGGTGGAACTAAACTGTTGAGTTTCAGGTTTATTTTGTGGCTTCAGTTTTTACATTGGTAGCCAAGGTTTAGCTAACTTGTTTTGAGTTAAAGAGGAGTTTGTTACTCATTGATTTTTCTGTCTGGATGTCACCATTTTGAATGGTGCTTCCATTGGCCCCCTTGAGCTGTTGGCTTCAACTGCAGGTGCCTGTTGTGAGGACGCCTGGGTGCGTGCTCGGTGTGGCAGTCTGACAGGAGCCAGCCTCTCCCTGGGCACTGGCTTCCAAGACGAGGTGCCCGTCCTTCTGCCTGCCTGGTGCTGAGCAGAGAGCTCCTCTCCTTCCTGTGCCGGAATCTGCTTGGGCCTGAAATTGTGAAACCCAGGACTTAGGGTGCTTTCAGTTTGGGAAACATCTGTAGATGTTTTGTTCTGTGCTCACAGTGCCTTATTAAGGTAGACCACTTTCTTCACAGTCCATCGTGTAATCCAAGTAATGCTGGGGGCTCTGGGGCCAGGGTTTCCAGCAGCAAAGAGGAATCCTTGGGGTGTAGATGAGTCCCCAGAGTCCGAGTTGAAGGGTGGGGGTCATGACGGCATCTCCCCAGAGGATTGTGACCTGAAGCTCTTTTGCCTTTGGCACATGGGAGCTGTGGCGCTCCTGAGAATTCCGGAACAGAGAGACCACTGGGCAGGGCCGTGGAGTCTAGCGGCTTCTTGTCATAACTGGAGGACTCTCTTTGGCCTGCTTTCCTAAAGTAAAGGTGGAGCATGTTTGTGGAATGAAAAATCCGGCTTTGATCAGTTGAATAGCCGTCCTTCAGCTTACAACTGTGGCATTTATTTGTTTAGGGAATCATATAGTGACTGCCCACAAAACAGCTGGTGTACTGAGGAATTTGCATCTTCCTGGCTGCAGCCTGCCTGAGGGGTACAGTCGGAGGACCGCTGAACTGACACTTGACTCTGGAACAGAATGTGGCTGTCTATACTGGTTATAATCAGTGTCTGCGCTGAAAGTAAAGTTGTGGTGCAGAACGGGCTTATAATGAGCTGTGTTGTCTTGTATGTAAATCATTGAAGGTGAATATATTCAGTCCTTTTTTTATTGTCTTTAAAGGTGACTGTGTAAAGATGCTGTCTGAGTGGAAGCTGCAGTTTGAAGTAAGCCACAAGCCCCTGTGTACAGAGCAGATACATGTATCTGGGAAACAGGCTTTAGAGTAATTTACACATGAAAGATGTTTCCGTGGAGAAAGCTTGTTTTCTGCATGGACTGTTATCCCATTTAGTGCATAATACAGAGGAAATGAGAAGAAGAGATCAGGAATCACAGAGCCTCACTTGTGAAAGTCCCAAGGGATTCCTTTAAAAAACTTACAAATTTTTAAAAAGCCCCAATCTCATGTGCACCCTTGCTCTTTTTTTTTTTTCTCTCTCTCTCTCCGTAGAACACTACATAATTTTCGTTGTCATTTTCATTCTTGCTTGTCCCCACACCCCCACCTATGGGCTGAAATGGGAACCCATGAGGACAGGTGTCTTTGTGCCGAATCCCAAGAGCCTGCAGTGTTGTAAGGTTGTTGATGGCTGGATCCGAAATCCAAAGTTTTTACCCAAACCAACAAATGGTGGAGTATGCCCACTCATTCCCAGGGTCCTGCTTCTTGGCCAGCCTGGACCAGGAGTTGGTTTTCAGCCTGTTCTTCACCTCAGCACCATTTCCTCATAGACCCGTGTCAAACATACATATTAGAACAGATCTATTAGCACATATCAGCGAAACAGGGCGACAAAAGTCAGAAGCAGAGCAGGCCAAATAGATACTGTTTGGTGAGGGGAGGAAGGACATTCAGATCACAGGAGTAAAGCTAACAGAAGGAAGGAACTCTTACCAGAAGCCCTTGATTTGGGGTTTTGCAGGATCCAAAGCACCATCCTGCCTACCACTCTCCGTTTAGGTCCTGCTGTGGGACCATTACTTCTGGGATGCAGTTAAGACTTTTTTTTTTTTTTTTTCGTTTATAAAGAACACTTTTTAAAACCTCTCATACCTTGGATTGAAATCAAATCTCTAGTGGCTTGTGTCTCTTGTCTACTCACTAGAGGTGGTGAACTTAACCCATGAGGAAACTTGTCTGTTGAGGGGACACGGGGGCTTACTTTTTCATAAATATGGTTCAGTATGAAAATGGAACAAATCAGAAACATGGCAACTATAGACTTGGTGACAGAAGGAGGTGTGTGTGCTGGGAACTTGATCACCTGTGGGGTGCGCTCAGGGCAGGAGCAGAGTTAACGGTGGGTCCCAGCCGTGAGGATAGCCTGGCTGGGTCAGTTGTGTTTGCCTCAAGGATCTTCCATAGGACTGATGTTCTGTATGTTGGTGTTGTGTGAATGAGTGAGCTTCCTTTTTCTCCTGGGCCTGGAGCACATCTGTTTGGGTGGTGGTCTAAGGATACTTGATGTGCTTGCATCCATTTATTATGAAAGGGATTTGAGTTTGAACTGGATTTGATGGGGATTTTTCTTCAGCACCCATGGTGCATTTCTTCACCCGAAAGTATAATGCATTTTGATGCCATTTCTATGGCAACTGGTGAACTCCAAGGGAACAAATTCTATTTTTGTGCTCTAACATGGTAACAGGATTAGTGAAGGCACATCGAAAATTCCATTATAAGGCAGTGCTGCATTTTGAAGAGAATTGAAATGGTCCAGTACTAAATTTTTAACATGGACTCCATTTGAATACACTTCTAATAATCTGCATGGCGTTCAACCTAGTCTCTGTTTTAAATGTCATTAGGTTTTGTGGGGTTGGGAGGGGATTGATGGGGACTTATTTTTAATCCCAAATGGGTCCTCAGTAAAGTCTTAAAGGAGCTCCATTCTCTGGATTTCAAAAGCCACCTTGTTCATGCACCTCTGTTATTAGAGATATTATTAGAGATTATTAGAGATTCTTACCTTCCAAGCGTGTGACACCCTCCCCACACCTGAGCCTGCAGGTCAGGTATTTTTTACTTTTCTGTCCTGCCTTTGAACCAGACCTCTCCGAGAGACCAAAAACAAACAAACAAATGAACTCCTCAGCCGTGGCAGCCCACTTAGGACTCCTCCCCTGACCTGAGCCCCTTGCTGAGGTGGTGGTGTTCGGCCGGGCGGTAGTACCCCTTGCCTTGTCTGTGAGGGCACGGAGCTGGCTGGAGGTGGTCGGGGTGGTGGGGGCGGGGTGTCGGGCCAGTGCCCCCGACAAGCACCCTTTGCTCCCATCGCTCGTGAGCCCACACCGTCCTCAGCTTTGGAGCTCCCCTGATAGCGGTTTGGGTTTGGGGAAATGCTACCCAGTTTTTTTCTGATTTTAACTCAGAAGCCTAAGCTTTCCACTAGGGTAGTTTGGAGACGTTTGGGTGAAGCATCTCAAGCCTCACTTGCTCCAGGCCCTTGTATCTGAACCTGGAAGCATGGGGGTCTGGGTGGCAATGTGGGGGAGCTGAACAAGGGCAGCCAGAGGTAGAAGAAAGACATAAAGAAATTCCAGGGTCGTTCTGCACTTTGGTTTCCTCCAGTTGTTATGGACGGAGAGACCGTAGCTTCTGTTGTCGAGCTCCTCGTGTTCAGGCCTTGTCTCGAGTTTAGGCCGTGCCACCTTGACACAGTAGGGACCTGCGCAGTTGTTTTCGTCAGTGGAGAGCTGAGGACTCGGTGCCCGTTCCTCTGACCTTTCTCTCCCCTCGTGTTCTCCTTCACCAATGAAAGAGCTCATTCGTGCCATTCACTGAGGGTGGACTCAGAGCTCCGCCCTCCTCCATCTGCTGGGGACAGGGCCCACCACCCAGCTCTGAGGCCGCCCTCGGGCGTTGACTTCCTCACGTTGGCCTGGTGCCGTGCGCCGTCCTGGGTAGCACCAGCTGCTCAGCGGCCAAATCGGAACAAGGGAAATGCAGAGTCTCTGTGCTTGTGGGAGGTGCTCAGGGTTGGTCAGTAGTCCTGGCTGAATTCTGCGTTTGTCTCACGAAACAAGTACGGAACGGCTACAGTTTATGGCTGGCCCCTGCATTCCAGTCCCTCCTAGTTATGACGAACCTGGGGGCCCAGCAGAACCTTTTTGCCCAGGCTCTGAAACCTTTACGTGTTATTTTCACATCTCACCTCGCCCTTTTAGTTGTGTTTACTTTGGTCTAACACTCTCCTTCAATATCGAGTGCACTTTTTTCCTAGGATGGTTTCTGCTTCCTCCCCTTTCGTATTACTATTCAACACTCGTAGGACAAACTTAGATTTTCCTCAGTCCTCTGATTAAGTTGCCTACAGCCTGATTGAAAATGCCGGGAGCAGCCGTGGTGCCTGGGACCACATGGCCTACACCTTGTCTCTCTCTAACTTGCCTTGCAGTGTCTGCATCCAAGAGGATGCAGAGTCCCACGTTTCTTTCTACTTCCCCAGCAGGGACTTTGGTTGACATTCTTCTGGGTACTCTCCTCTCTGGACACAGAATTTCCTGAGTGGTCTCACTCAGCTCTGTTACTCAGCTGCTACTCTGCTCAGTCTGCTCCTATCCGCTGGTAATCAGCTTTTTACCAGGGACAGAGTTTGTCTTGCGATGGTTCGCCAGTTGAGGTTAATCCTGGGCTCCCCTTTGACCTCAACAATTGGGATTCAGCCTCTAAAATTATCTGAGTCTGACCCCCATCTTCTGCCTTTTTTGTTGTTGTTCTTGTTTTGCTCCTGCAATAGCCTCAGTGCTGAACTTGATTTCCACCCACCCACCTACCCCCAATAATGTTCCTAAATTGTGGGAGCCTCAGTAAGGTGGCTCACCTCAGTAAGGTGACTCTAACTATTCCAGGGACTAGCATTTCCCCATGGGAGAATTTGCAAATTGAGCGTACCTCAGACTCTGGCCAGCAGCCACGCCAATGATGTTGTTTTCATTGTACTTATTTTTACACTGGCTTTGTCTTCATAGCAGCTGATGCTGGTTGTTAAGTTAATGGCTTTTTTTCTTCTTTTTCTTTTAGTTACATATAATTATCAGTGCACAGGTTTTTGTTTTTTTCTAATCCTTTGAAAGTAAGTTGCAGATGTGATTTTACCTCATGTACTTTGGCAAACATCTCTTTAAGAATAAGGGCATTTTGTTGAAAGCAGGGACTGTAACAGATACTTGTACGTCCGTGTTCATAGCAGCATTGGTCAAAATGGCCAAAAGGTAGAAGCAACCCAGGTGTACGTGGATGGATGAACAGATAAACAAATGTCATCTGTCCATACAATGAAATATTCATTCAGCCTTAAAAAGGAAGGAAATTCTCATACAGGTTACAACATGGATGAGCCTTGAGGACATTTTGAAGAGTGAACGAAGCCGGTTAAAAAAAGGACAAATACAGGGAATGCCTGGGTGGTTCAGTTGGTTTTAAGCATCAGACTTCGCCTCACGTCACGATCTCACAGTTCATGAGTTCGAGCCCCATGTCGGGCTCCGTGCTGATAGCTTAGAGCCTGGAGCTTGCTTCAGATTCTGTCTCTCCCCCTCTCTCTGCCCTTCCCCTGCTCACGCTCTGTCTCTCTGTCTCTCAAAAATAAATAAACATTAAAAATTAAAAAAAAAAAAGACAAATACTGAATGATTCCACTTACATGAGGTACTTTTGAGTAGTCAGATTCGTTGCAACCCATGTTAAGATTTCTTCTGTTGTCTCCCATAATGTCTGTCTCATTCAAACAGGTTCACACACATCACATGGGATATGTTAATGTTTTCTTTTAAATAAATACATTTAAGTTTGTAAAAAGCAAGTTGATTTAAAGCATACGTGGATTTTGGGGTGGTGAAGGTGGTAGGTGTGAACTGACTAGGGTCAAACCAACCCTGAATGTGTACTGGATCTGGGTCCCTGTGGCCCTGGAGTCAAGTCCCTAAAATGTGTGCCCTGGCTTCCTTTCTAGAGGAGGAATCTTCTGGATGTTTATGATAAGATCAGTGCTAACGTCTCAGGCCTCTTGAGCATCAAAATGTGGCTTGTGTGACTGGGGAACTGAATTTTAAAATTTTACTGATGCTTAATTTAGTTATTGGAGAAGTTTTAGTATGTTTGGAACACCTTGGGTATGTGAATCTACTTTTCATCCATAAATTTTATAGAATCTAAATGCAGATACAATGTTTTATGAAATACTTCATGAAAATTTAGTTCCTGCATTGAGATGTGCTGTAAGCATGGAGTACTCACTCGAATCTCACACAGTTAGTATGAGAAGAAATTAAAATGTCCCAGCTTTTTATAGTGCTTATCAGTTGAGATGGTACTTTGGTTATATTGGGTTCAGTGGAATAAACTATTGAGTATTCAGTGAAATAGGCTGTTAACTTCACCTTTTTACATTACTGCGACTAGTAGAAAACATCAAATTGTTGGAGGTGGCCATGTTATATTTGTATGAGGCACAGGTGGATACGGTATAAACACAAAATATCACTTTCTTTGTGTAGCAGCTCCTGGCCTCCCTCCTTCAGGTCTTCCTATTATTTCCCTCTCTGGGCTACTGAGGTTTTTAGGCCATGTTGGTTTTTGGTGAATTTTCACTGGAGTTTCGTTTGCTTGTTCTTTCCCTCTGTCCTAACAAGGCCTAAGGCCTGGGAGTATCTGAGCTGTAGGCACACCTCTGCTCCTCCACTAAGTGGAAGAGGCTCTCTGCCCCATCTGTCACCTGCGCGAGGTTTGCTGAGGGGCAGGAGGAACATGAGTTCTGATCTGTGTTTCTGCATACATGGGAGAAGGCCCGCCCCTGTTCCTCTTGGGTCTAGCTCTTGGCCCCAGGTCCTCAGCAGAGGTGTGGGAATCTTCAGTGGGAGGGCATTGGGACCCCAAAGAGTATAGAGGGGGCACTAGCTCAGATGAGCTCTGCTCCCTCCCAGGCAACACATGCCTGGCATGGAGAGCTGGGAAAGGCCTGGACCTCAAGCCGCCCGATATTTAGGTCTCCAGCTTTCCCTGGGTACAGTTTGAAAACCACTTACTAAACCCAGTGCGGGGCCGTTTTCACTGAGGACCATGCATGTGTGTGCACATTTCTGTTTATTCCGTCATCGTGTGTGCCAGGCCCTGGTGTGAAGCTTCCTATGTGATGAATGTTAGTTCCTCTTCCTTCAGTATTTCTCACAGTTTTCACACAAAGGCCGCGAGGAGTTGTGGGGAGTGCTGCAGGTTCACTGAGTGAGCCATAGTCTGTTCAGTGGGCAGGTGTTTTGGCTTTTGACGATTTGAAAGCTCCACACTAGCAAGCAGCTCTTACTCCTAGGTGGACACTAACTAGGGACGAGCTGACTGTGTCTGCCAGGGAGTAAACTTGGGCCATGCCATAGAATCTGAGTCTGAGATGCTGGCTTGGCTCCAGCCAAGGCTCTCCTGGGACAGTGACCACTGCCTGCCAGCAAGGCCCATGCTGCCCAGGGGAGAGCAGGCTGGAGACGGGAGGAGGGGGATGGCAGGTGGTCTTGCAAGGAGATCAGATGTGCTTTGTGTCATTTGTCCTTTTCTCTCTGGTATCTGCGTTCCCCGCCTTGTCAGCGTCGGGAGTTGGGGCACTTGACTTGGTGGCTCATTTACTGCAGTGGACGTTGGGTGGAACTAATGGCAACAAGAACATTAGTTCTCACAGAACAACAGATCTCTCCAGTTCTTAACTTCCTTTGCTCTTCTCTCCTGAAGTGGTTTGAGTTTTGTCCTTGCTCTGTAACTTTGCTCTCTGGAAATTACTGAGATCTAGAGGAGGTTGTTTTATTGACATCCAAGCATCCATCTCAAAATGACAGGGTCAGATTGTCAGGGCAAAAGTAGACACTGAATATTTGCTGAGGGCTGAGGCCTCCCAGCAGACAAAGGAGTGGTAAGCTTACCCCTTACCTGAGAGAAGAGGTGCCTGACAGGAAGTCAAGGCCGTGTGGAAGGTGGGCCCCTTGGCCCGTTTCCCTCTCACAGGACCAGCCTATTGCTGTATACTCTTGGAATAGACATCCAGTTTTGACATTGTCCACTCTCATGACTGGTTGTCTTTAGGCCTTGGGTCAGTCTTTCAGTTCCTGCATTGGAAACTGAGCACTTGGGGTCTTTCCAGTTGTGACATTAACTTTGTCACTTTCTGTGTTCCCTTTCCTTTGGGAAAAGTGATGTTGTCCCCCACTCCCACCCGTATTATCTGGGTTCTGTACCTGATGGAACTGAGGCATGGCGAGAAGAAAAGTCATCTTTGCTAGAATCACTTCCTGAGATTACCTGCTGACAGATGTAACCTTTTTCACAGGTTTTTCTTGTAAAATTCAACTTCGGAGTGAGGGTCAGAGGGTAAGATCGTTGAGGAAAAGGTCACCCCATACGCATTAGCTCTTCATCAAGGTAACAAGGCTTCTGCGTCTCTAAACCCAGAGTCGATGTGTGCCTTGTCCTTCATGCATGCTGCTATTCCTGGCACCTTGGAACGTCCTCCTGTTTCCATGTGTCCTCTCGGCCGTTGAAGGCCTGGTTTGACCTTTCCTCTCAGTGAGGCCTCTCCGTGGTCATGTGGTCCCTGGAAACTCTTTTTGTGGCCCTGTTTCCTGACCCCCTTTTGTCCCCAGTGAACATAGGTGGGCCCCAGGGATGCCTTGAGTCTTGTTCTCAGCCACCATTCTACTGTTTTGAAGAGCTCAGAGGCATGATGTGTTCTTGTTGGGGATATCACCCCTCCCTGTTACCCCTGCTTCCCAGGGTATCAAATTGTAGAAGGGTTGATTGAAGTGTTGCCTTTCCCACTCATGGGTCTGTTCACACGTTGTTTCCATTTACACATAACAGGCCAGTGTGCTGAGCTGGCACGTTGTGGAACATTCCAGCCACAGGCATGAACCACCTTCCCCTGTGTGGTGCTAGCCACTGGCTGTGCAGGCTGTTCGTCACCTGCCCTTCACTCACCTCCTTCTTGGCCTCCCGAACTCCCAAACAGCTTGCCTTCGATCACTTGCTTGGAGGTCAGCGCTGACATGTTTCCCTGGTGTTTGACGCGCTGCAAACACCGTAGTTAGCTGTCTTTTATAATTTCAAGTTTTGTTCATGAGGATCATGAACTTGATTTTTATCCTTTCCTTGGAAATGAGAGGGTTCCAGAGGACAGTGTGATATCACCCTCAGAAGCTTTCTGGTCTACAGCCGGGCAGCCCAAGACTGACTGTCGGCCTAGTTGGAACTAATCCTGGTTTCTCACTCTTAGACTTTCCCCTCATTACAGTAGTTTTCACTGTCAAGAGGTGAATGTTCTCTCTCACCCTTGGTGCCCTGCAGATTCTTCTGTTTTCCAGTGTCTTTGTCCTTCCAAAAACACTTCCAAAAACACTGTCTCACTGTCTTTGTCTTTTGTCCTTCCAAAAAACCCTCATCTGAGTGGAAGAAGTACCCAGCCTCACTGTCTACTTCAGCTTTGCCTTCTGCATGGCCGTGCACTCTGTGGCCATCTTGGAGTTCACTTCTCAAAGCAGGATTTTTTTCTATGTGAATGAACAGTCCTTTCGCGTTCTATATTACAGTGTAGGTTCACCTCAGTGCCGCATGCACTGCACCAGCTCTTTTAGAAAAGCAAATAGCTGGGGCGCCTGGGTGGCGCAGTCGGTTAAGCGTCCGACTTCAGCCAGGTCACGATCTCGCGGTCCGTGAGTTCGAGCCCCACGTCGGGCTCTGGGCTGATGGCTCGGAGCCTGGAGCCTGTTTCCGATTCTGTGTCTCCCTCTCTCTCTGCCCCTCCCCCGTTCATGCTCTGTCTCTCTCTGTAAAAAAAAAAAAAAAAAAAAAAAAAAAAAAAAAAGAAAAGCAAATAGCTGAAAATAAAAGGTATAAAAATGAAGACAGTTAAAAGAGTCGGAGTGATAGCTTTAAAAGAGGCAACCGGGGGGGCGCCTGGGTGGCTCAGTCGGTTAAGCGGCCGACTTCAGCTCAGGTCATGATCTCGCGGTCCGTGAGTTCGAGCCCCGCGTCGGGCTCTGTGCTGACGGCTCAGAGCCTGGAGCCTGCTTCCGATTCTGTGTCTCCCTCTCTCTCTGCCCCTCCCCCGTTCATGCTCTGTCTCTCTCTGTCTCAAAAATAAATAAAACGTTAAAAAAAAAAATTTAAAAGAGGCAACCGGAAGAAAATGTCACTTAACCTTTCCTATGAAGGGCACAACCCTAGACCCAGGTCAGTGGGAATCCAGTGTTTGTATTAATGACATTGTATTTGTCATAATCTTTCAGCTTGTAATTTGGAGTCTTGGCCCAGGTCAAGGCTGCTTTGAGTAGCAGTGGAGGCCTGCTCGCCAGGCAGAGAGACGGAACACAGCAAGAGAGGTCAGTCACTGGGGGTTTGTGAAAGGTGTCTGATTGCAGAGAAGCTGCGCTGTTTTTACGTACGTACTGGTAGGTTGGTTGGGTTTTAGAGTCCTCCACACACCCACCACCCCTGTCCCACTTCATTGTATAGTTCCGTGTACCCGCTCATTTGCACACCATTACCTAATTTAACCTGTAATTTTGTATTCTCTTACTCTTTTTTTTGTTTTACTTTTTTTAAGTTTATTTCTTTTGAGAGAGACTGTGCATGTGAGCGGGGGAGGGCCAGAGAGAGAATCCGAACACTGGGCTCAATCTCACGAAGGGATCACGACTTGAGCCAAAATTGAGAGTCGGAGGCCTTAAAGACTGAGCCATCCAGGCACCCCTTGTATTCTGCTTTTCTAACGTAACATTTTGTCGCAAACGTTTCCCTCGCCCTGACACAAAGTCTAGAAATCTTTGGAACGGGACTTGCAAACTCGGGCTCACGGGCCAGTCTGAGTGTTATTGGCATATAGCCACGCTCGTTTGTCTAAGGCTTGTGGGTGGGCTGCTTTCCCAGTGCAGCAGAGGCAGGATGGAGTATTGCTATAGACTGCATGTCTTGTACAGCTGGCTGTATTTCTTCCCTGGCCCTCTATAGGAAAAATCAGCCTGCCCCTGCTGGAATATGTTTTAGCCTCACAGTTTTGATCTTGTCCACGTCAAAGTTTTGCTTTTACTGCATACCCATCACAGGAACGTTTTAAATTAACAAATCTGTCCACCCAGATCTAACCATCAGCACAGTGATGTAAACCATATGTAACAACGGAACCTTTTACTGCACCTGAGCTGGTCAACCCTCCAGCTTCTAGCAGCTTTTACAGAGAAAAGATGGCGCAGAAATCTGTGTCCCTAATTTAATGGGCCTGCTGATTGGTTTCTAAAGCAAAAGGACAGGAATTCTGAATTGGCAGTGTTGTGATCTGCTGGGCCTTCCTCGCGGTCCTCCTGACCACCATGTCCATGTGGGCCTGGTGCCCCCCTACTGGGGAACAGAGAACTTGAGTGTGTCTCTGCTCCCTTAGCAGGTAGGTGGCTCATCTCTGCCTTGGGTCACCTGGCTCAAGGCAGGCAGCAGGGCTGAGTCTGAGGTAATGGCCCTGGTTTGGCATGTCTGAGGGGAGGCAGTCAGGGCTTGTACAAGCTGCATGAAGGAGGATTAAGGTTTTTGAGAGCTGCCTCAGCGCACAGCCACTGGCCAAGCTCCAGACGGCGCGGTCTGGCTGATGACACGAGCGATGTTCTCACCAGCTGCCTGAGCCGGTCAGATGGAAAAGTAATCCTGTTTGTGCTTCCCCACTGACACAGATGCACAATGAAATGGGCTGTGGCCGTGAATGGAAATAGCTTCTGCTCTGGGACCAGAAGGAAATGGACTTTCTGGTATTAGTGTTCCATAACCATTGTAACCAACATTTCAAGGAAGATGTCCCTAGGACAGGATAAGTATTTGCTGCAAATTGACCGGTACTGAGAAATGACCAGATCCTCCAACCCCTTCTTTTTATTGCTGGGTAGGATCTTGCACTTCCCCCAAATAATTTTTTATAGGAGGGCCTTGCGGTGGTGGGGAGGTGACTTCCTCTGAAGGATGTGCTCCACTGTGAACTTGTAATTGCATGAGGGGTAGGGGTCAGCTGGCATTGGCTGACATTTTGCTTGGCATGAAACAAGTTCAGAGCACAGCTCCTTGTAGCCCTGTGTGGGAACCATAAGTAACAGCTTGGACTCCGTTCCCCTTCACTCTCTCCCCATGGCATCAACAGGGAAGTATGCTTCAGATTTCACCTAGTATGTGAGACAAGTCACACTGCAGACAGACAGACAGACGGCCAGGTGCTATGAGAGCTGTCTGGGCTCCGATTTGTTTCTGGGGGTGAAATTTGGAAACACCACTTCTGGAAATCCGACTGGAGACCTAGCTCAAGGGTCACATGGCATTCAGCTGCTTCTGCAGAGAAAGCAGGCTTGCTGATTAATACATGCCAGGATGTGGAAGGCCGGGGGGGGGGGGGGGGGGGAGAGGGGGCCTTGGGCAAACCAGCCCTGTCGGGCCCAGCAGTGCTGGTCAACTAGGCCTCTGCCCCTGTATTCGGTGAGCAGAGACAACTGTGGAGCAGAGTATTTGAAATACATACAGTCCTGGGTGACCTCCCGCTGACCAGGCTACCACCCACTCTCTTGTGTTGCCACGGGCATGAAGATGATGATGTTGCCCTTGGCCTTGTAGTGTTGCTGTGAGGATTAAGCAGGTATAGCTCAAGTGCTCAGAGAGCACTGGCCCAGGAAGTAGCAGGTATGTGCTGGCAAGCTTGTCTCGGCCCTAGTGCAGGCGTATGTGGTGATGGCTTGCATAAAGCTCTGCTGAGTGTGGCGACGGTATTTCACAGGAGAATTCGTAAAGGTTTCCAGGTAGCCTGCACTGTTCCTGTTTTCCCTGGTGTTTTGCTGCCTCGGTGTTGTGTCACTTAAGGATGAGAGTGAGTAAATGAACGTGACAAAGTGGAGGTGGGCCCCTTGGCTTTGTGGGCCCTCTGGCAGTCCAGGACTTCAGATGGGCCTACAAGTTCAAAATTCAGTTGGCCACAACCCACCAAGTTTACCCAGCCTCTTGGGATGGACAGAACTAGGGCCAGATATCCAGAAATCAGCCGATTTCTGGGCAGCTGTATATGGCCTTTTCTTTTCTCTCCTCAGAGTCCCAGAACCAAGCCTGTCCATGTCTGTCTTGCCTCCTGGTCTCCAGGAAATAAAACTTTCTGTTGAAATTTGAAAAATATCACATGTGTGTTGTCTGCTAAATTCTGTCCTTAAGTTTTTCTGAGATCATTTCTAAAAAAAATTTTTTTTACATTTATTTATTTTTGAGAGAGACAGAGCACAAGTGGGGAAGAAGGGGCAGAGAGAGAGGGAGACACGGAATCTCAAGCAAGCTCCAGGCTCTGAGCTGTCAGCACAGAGCCCGACGTGGGGCTCGAACTCACACACCGTGTGAGATCATGACATGAGCCAAAGTCAGACACTTAACCGAGGGAGCCACCCAGGTGCCCCTCTCAGATCATTTAGATGAGTTGGGATGTTAGCAGACAGTATCCCTGAAAGCAGGAGTGCTTCATCAGGGGTCTCTAAACTTAGGAAGAGAATCCTCTTAGGAAGAGAATCATGGTTCCTCCTTAATGGAATGTGTGTGCCTATTAGGCGCTGCTTAACTCCTCAGGCCTTAGAGCCAGATGGGATGCCTGCCACCTGCATTTCTGGTTCCACATTGGGTCTTATGTGGTATCTGCTTTTTGTTACAGCATTCGCTGAACACCGAGCTTTGTAAGATGGGACATTGTCCAAAGGGATATAGTGCAGTCTGGCCTTGAAATTGAAATTGTGCAGTCTGGCCTTGAAATTGCCTTATACTGATCGTTCCCACAGTGCCCCTCTAAGGTACCATGACGCTCTTGGTACTCAGTTTGGGGACCAGGGCACTAACTGTCTAATCTCTCTTCATCTTTTCCTTACTCCTTTAAATTGGGACTTTGTTGTAAGGTATCTGTTGGGGATAGATTCAGGACTAGGACACTCATTTGAATCATGCAGCCTTCTTTGGGTTGGAAGCAGTAGGTGAAATTTTCTTCCTCTCTCTTGTCCTTCAACTAACTCAACAAAGTGAATGGTGGCTCCTGCCTCTTGGCCACAGGTCAGTATGAAAACAGAATAGCATTTTAGGATCTTTTCGACTTAAAACTTTGCCTGAATTGGTTGAAGACGATGTCTACTGTATCACAGGAATCCTACATCCTTATATATGCGGGTAGATTTAGGAGTTTCTGAGTTTTCAGCTTGTCTCTCCCCATAACCCCTGCTGCTGAGCCATTGACTCACCCTGTCCACGTGCATCTGCTCTTGGGTTCTCTCTCTTTTGCATCTGTGAACTCCACCGGTGCAGGTATAGTTGAAAATGAACCATGAGGCAAGAATGGACTTCTATTGTATCTATTGTATCTGTGTTCTGAATGACCCTGGAATCTATCCCCCAGACCCCCTCCAAGCATGCCCCCCCCCCCCCTTTCTCCTGCCACTATATTCTCTGCCCTGAGTCAAGAACCTGTGAAGGACAAAAGCCGGTGTGGTCACCTGGCCCCTGTGCTGTGCCATCCCTCCCTTCCCACTTCAAATGGTCCTCAGATGCACTGGTATCTCCCCTGCCTCCAGACCCATGCCTGTGTCCCTGCATCGGTCCCTCCTTCTCCTGTCACAAGCCTTGTCCCTCTCTGCCTCACCCACCACAGGAGTGTGCACACCCTCCCTGTCCTTGGCCAGAGCAGCCTGGCCCTTCTCCTTTACAGTACTTGCCCAAGTATTGCTTAATCACTGGAAGAATGTCACGTTGACCACAGAGTCCTGGGCCTGGCACATGGCACACACGGGATGCGTTGGCTGAGCCAGTGAATCTGGCAGTCACCACATTTTTCTGTGTGCGAGCACAAGCTGCTTTCCTTTCCAAAGCTTTGAGATCTAGAATCCCCAGGGTGACGTTAGTGTAGGGTGCCTTCCGTACCCGAGAGCACTCGCTGTGTACTGGGAGGACAAGAATGAAGTAAAGGTGGCTCTGGCCCCGGGCTCCCAGGTGTGTGTGCACTGGCCAGACTGTTCAGGGAAGCACCAGGTACAGCAAATGAAAGGCCTGAAGGTGACAGGGAAGGGGGCCTACCGTGGCCACTGTGTTTAGTGTTGATGCTAGGGTCTGGGGCAGTGCGGGGTGGGGTGGTGGTGACCACTGTGGGAAGAATGTACCTAAGGCAGGAACCTCGTTGGATCGGTTGTGTCAGAGAAGTCACCCTGGCTCTCACATAGAGCCGCTTGCTAGTGCCTGTCTTTCTTGACCCACAACAGGCGAGAGAGTCTTGTTGGTTTCCTTTGTGTTCTTTGCCACGGTGCGAATGAGTGGCTTCTGGAAGTTTCGTGAGGATTTTAGTTTCCCGCAGTCCTGGGAGGGCTGAGCTGCAGGTTTTCAGGCCATGGCCTCTTAAGCTGTGAGTGTGGAGCAGGACATCCTGGTCATCTCATGGCGATCCCTCACGTAGATGGATGTCACCTGTCACTGGATGTGTTGATTGAGAGGCACCTGAAAGAAACTTTGAGGTGCTTGTGTCTCTGAGGTCCATCTGATCTGTTAAACTGCACATGTCTTCGCATTTGAACTGACAGCCTCTAGCAGTTTCTTTCCTGATTGACCTCAGTCTTCACAAGTGTATGGGTCTTGTGCTTAGTTTTTCATGTTACTTAAGATGCGCCAGCTTGTCCCGATCATTTGCATGATCCTTTCTGGATCTCCTTTCTGGAGCTGCATGTTCATCTGCTAAATGGGGGCTTCCTTGATTCCAAGTCCAACTGAAACTTCCCAGGAGTCATGTTAGAGTCTGGGTCACCCTGGCTGCTTAGGTCTGATCTTTCTACTTCCTGGGTAAGTTACTTTTCTGTGCCTCCATTTCTTCATCTTTAAAATGGGGATAAGACCAGAAGCAATCTCAGAGTTGTTTTGAGGATTTAAATGTTACTATGTGTCAAATGTGAGAGGGCTGACTAGGGAAGGGTGTTTGGCTTTTGTGGTGGAAATAGTGGTTTAAAAGCGTAGAGATGAGGCAAAGTTGGAGGATCAGGCTATCTGTAGAGAAAGCTCCGTTCATTTTGTGAACAAAAAAAAAAATGCAGCTTTCTTGACTCAACAGCCCATCAGGGCTCGCTTGAAGGTGAAGAAAAGTGGTTATGTCCAGAGCCTTCCATCCCTTAGCTTCCCTGAGAGTCCATCTGGAGAGAAAAAAAGGTACAGCCCAGCCCACAGGTTCCAGAAGTCAGTTGCCTTGACTTCATCTTGCCTTGTGGACACTGTTTAGAGATTTCCAAAATGTCATTGCTTAATGGAAAACATATGGGACTGCATCCTCCTGGTGGGGCGTGCTTGGCCCCCTGGCATTTTGTGTGCTTGTGGCTGACTGGGCTCCACTGCCCTGGGGCCAGAACATCTCCAGGATGGGGCCACCCCTGCCCCTTGCTGTGGCAGCTTACCTGCCATGTGCTTGGCTGTGAAATTCTCAGGCTGTTTTCTTGGAGAAACTGAATAGTGGAAGCAGAACTGAACTGCAAATCGTTCTTTATCCTCACTTAGTGCCACCCTCCTTTCCAGCTTTCCAGGCTCACTTCAGCGTATCCCAGTCTCCCTTCATGATGGTGCCACATTTACACTTGTTTCCTTTTATTCCTTTGGACCAGCATTCTGTCCTGCTGCGTGGAACCTTCTCCCAGCTGACTCCAAGGAGTTCTTTTTAAGAACTTTTAAGAATCCTACTGACCTATTTCCTTCTCTGTGATGTTGCCCTTCTGTTGAGACTTGTATCCAGACACTCAGCATGTCCTGTATCTCTGTGTGCCTGGTCCATGGCCACCATACAAAAGGATCCTGGCCAGCTGGCACACTGTCCATGTCATTCTTCCCTCTGTCTCCCCCTCCTGCCTCACTAGCCCCACCCCAGTTTCTGTAGTTGCCCAATAAACGATTACCCACATCCACTTACCTGTGGAGGATTTTCCAGGGAGTGCTCCAAAGCTTCTGCAGTCCTGTACATGGCTCTCTGCCCTCCGCCCCACTTCCCACAGTTCCTGCAAACTCTCCTGACCCACTGGCTTCTCCCACCTGGAACCCGCAGTTGGTCTTGGCTGGCTCCCCTCCAGAGACATGGTGTTGGGTTTTGTTTTTGTTTTTAAACAGTTTACTGTTGTGTTTGTAGTGCCTTTATTTTGAAAGTAAACTAAATAAAAAACCACACATGGATATCAGTAAAATTAAATACAATGAGAACAGAACAACAGCATTGTTAAATTCTACACAGATGGTCATATTCTCTGCTGACACCTCTCTCCACAGCCTTTCACACTGGCACCAATCAGGGACTTTACTTGTGAATACTGGAAAGAGTAAAATGAAAATAGAGGATGCATACCAGGTGATCAAACGCCATCCACCTAAACGTGTCCTTTGAACCCTCCTACAGCCGCACCTGAGCCCTGGCATATCACTCTGCAGGTGGCTGTAGACCTTGCTTCTCTGAGGTTGAGGTCCCCTCTTTACTGATTAAACCTCAGTTGGAGAAACCCTTTTCTGTCTTCCTTGCTGCCCACCTCAGGAATGAAGGCACACTTTTTTGAAGGCTCCACGCATGACTGAATGCAGCTTCTGGGGTGCTTCCTCCCTTCCCATGTCCTACTCAGTGGTGTGTGATTCAGCCTGGCCCCTTGATCTCTCTTCCTTCGCTCTGTTCTCTCCTCTGAGCAATCTCCTGCTGATGGTTCCACACCTTACCCCACCCTTTGGGTGCTTCCCCTCCTTCCTGCTCTTATTGGGATGCATTTTACTCAAGTCATTGGGCTCCTTTCTTACCTCCCAGCTGGGCTTTCCTCATGCATACCTCCTGTGCTTACCTCCCACCAGTAATGCCTCCGTGCCTACTGCCCTGCCTTGATTTGTGCCCCAGGCACTTCCTTCCAGGACCACGTGGCCATTCGTTCTGGACAGACTTGTACCACAAGTAACCCTGATGGGAGAGGGGATGTGTCTTGTGTCTCCAGAGCCTGGAACAGGCCTACCCGGTCACAGCTGCCTTTGGAAAGTATTGTAGTCCAGGATATTCTCACTGTTCCCACCTCCAGATGAAGTTGATGTAGGGAAATGCCCCTCCATGGTCCTGAACTCCTGGAACACTGCTCTTGTCTTGGGAGATGCTCTCCAGGCTGCTGCCCACTTCCCCACCTGCAGGCCCCCTCAAGCTCTGATGCCAGATGCCTGTCTGGTTTCAGCCCTGCGTGCTCCTTCCCCATCTTTGGCACCATTTTGTGGGGGCGGGTACCCGGAAATCGCTTCACACCTTCAAAGCCCCCCTATTTCCATTCCTGTAAGTGTTCCCAGCCTGTTGTTCTGGGAGAGCACCCATCTTAGAGTCTGCCCTAGGAGCTGCCCCCACCTCTACCCCCTTCTCAGATCTCCAGAGGACCCTGAGAAGGGCACAGATTATAAATACTCACCTGGTGTCTTGGACACAGTTGGGCCTCATTAAATACTTAAGTTCAGCATTCGATGCAAGACCACATCTAGACCTAAGTTGGGACTGCTGCAACACACCCACCCTCTGGTGTGTTGGATGGTAGCACTAGTATTTCTCTCCACAGTGTTGTCCTCTCTAATGAACTAAATGACTAATGAATTACTTGGTTTGAGGTTTGTTTGGTTCTTTGTTTCTTGTTTGTTTTTAAGTGGCCATCCCATCTGGGAAAAGGGGAAAGGCACTTGGCAGATTTCTTACCTGTTCCGTGAAAAAAGATAAAGAACAGTCTTAACCTTTTTTTTTAAATAAGTCTGGTCAATTTTACTTATTTATTTAAAGGTTTTTCTTTTTTTTTTTTTAACATTCAATTTTGAGAGAGCATGGGGGGGGGGGAGGGGCAGAGAGCGAGAGAGACACACAATCCGAAGCAGGCTCCAGGCTCTGAGCTGACCGCACAGAGCCCGACATGGGGCTCAAACTCACGGACCGCGAGATCATGACCTGAGCCGAGATCATGACCTGAGCCGAAGTCGGACACTTAACCGACGGAGCCACCCAGGTGTCCCAGTCTTAACCTCTTAAAGCAAGCCTGGATTCAGTTCCCAGACTGAATCTGTAAGATTCAGCCTCTTGCACGTGTTGGCTTTGGGCTCCTCCCACTTGGGTCCCCTCCCTGCAGCCGCCTCTCCCATGTGTTCACTAGCCAGGTGACACCTAGACCTGCAGTCAGCCAGAGCACCCTGGAAGGAATGCCGTCTCCTTGACCAGGTCCATTTTGTCAGCTCATGGGCTTCCCCTGCAAATAGGACCCATGTGTGGGGCTGGCCGTGGGGACAGAGGGTGGGGAGGTGGACGCCTCAGACCAGGAGGGCCAGCTCTCCACAGCCCCCTGTGACCGACTTGCTTTTACGTAGCAAGCTTTCCCCTGGTGCTTTTAAAACTTGATAATTTGCCAGAACTGCATCTACCAAAACCTTTGTGGGGCTCTTGGTTTAAATCACACTTGGATTGAATTATAAAGTAATTCTTCAGCAGCCAGAGTGCCTAGCTTGTGCTAAGTGTGTTCCAGAAAGAAAGCCATGACAGAGCCAGTGAACTTGCTCTGTCTTTTTTGGTCCCCTCTGCCTACCAGTCGTGTGATTGTAAAATCTGCCCTTTTTTCCTAAGCCTTTGCCTGACTCCCTCAGCCGGAGAGGTTTTCTTACCCTGCACTGAACTCCTAGGGTTATTACTGGCGATATTCATTAGCTGCAGGCAGCTCCTAGATTACAAAGTCTTTCTTATTCTGGGCACTGGGCTTAAAGCTGATACTTCCTTTTTCTTGCCAGTAGAAAAGTGCACACCGAAAGAATGCCAAACAGTCAGTACACATTTGAGCAGATGTTTCTTCTCATTAACAGAGTGTGGGAACTCTCGGCACTGCAAGTAAGGGGTGAATTACTGTGTTTCTGGAGGGCATTTTGGCAGTAAAAACATGTACCCCATATCTGTGGTTTTGTTAGAATAACTGGACAGGTACACAAAGTTGCCATCGTGAGGATGCTCGTGGCGGGATTTGCATTCTTGGCATGGTCCGAAGCAGGGGTCGTTCAGGTGAGGAGAGTGCCTCGGAAGGGGTGCTCATACAGGCATTGAACTTGGGGGTCTCACACCCCCTGTGCAGTTCGCGAGAGGTAACCTTCTGTATCTCTGTGAATAAGCTTTGAAAACCTGGTTAATAAAGTGATAACTTTTAGGTTATCAACACTTACTTTGTGGGATTTCTTTAATCAGCAGACATGCATTATTTTAGTCACCAAGGACGTGTTCTCAGTGAGTGTGAGCATTTGCCCTGAGCACTCGGCAGTGGACTCCGTGGGCCACACTCTTCTGGCCCTGATCGCCAAACAGAATTACTGACTTGGCTCGATGTTTCATGAGCCACAAGTACAAAGAATTTTAATGTAAAGGACATATTTGGGGGCTTGCAAATCATCTTGCCTGCCACACAGGCAGTGTCCCTTAAAAACTCTCAGATGGGGGTTGCCTGGGTGGCTCTGTGTGTCAAGCGTCCGACTCTGGTTCATGTCATGATCTCCCGGTTCATGGGATCGAGCCCCACGTCGGGCTGTGCACCTATACTGCCAGAGCCTGCTTGGGGATGCGGTTTCTGTCCCCCCACCCCAACTAAATGAGTAAAAACTTTTTTTGTTGTTTTTTTAATAACCGTTACATGATGTGAGAACCTGGTTTGTTGCTTATTCTGCCTCTTTCTGCATGGGATCAGTAGTCCTCACAGCCCTTGCAGGCTCCTGGTCAGCTCTTCTGAGCCCCGTCTCTCCTGACGCTCGCCATTGGTGCTTGTTCTCTTCCGTTCTGTAGGATGCATCGTCTGCTCTCTGCCGAGGAGAGCAGACACAGGGGGCCTTTTATTTTAGCGCGAGAAGCGGCTCTCTGGTCAGCCTGACCAGTTTCCACCAGAGGAGCTCGGCCCTTGGAAGCCACACACTCGTGGCACAGTGAGTGGTGCCCATCTGCTGCCTGGTTTCTGATTATGGCTTTTTTTTCTCCTTGTAGAGTGCCCAGTGAAGAATGTGATGGGATCAGTAGCATGTCTGCGGAGAGCGGCCCTGGGACGAGATTGAGAAATCTGCCAGTGATGGGGGATGGACTAGAAACCACCCAAATGTCTACAACGCAGGCCCAGGCCCAACCCCAGCAAGCCAACACAGCCAGCACCAACCCCCCGCCCCCGGAGACCTCCAACCCCAACAAGCCCAAGAGGCAGACGAATCAATTGCAATATCTGCTCAAAGTGGTGCTCAAGACACTATGGAAACACCAGTTTGCGTGGCCTTTCCAGCAGCCTGTGGACGCCGTCAAGCTAAACCTCCCTGTGAGTAACTTGGGCAGGGCCCGGGGCTGCTGTCCTCCAGGTCCCTTCCCGTGTTGCTCCTGGGGACAGTGGGGGACGGGAGGAGGACACAGAACTGCCTTTGGGGCCCCGCTCTGAACTGCCAGCACTCATGAGGCCCTTGAGTGAATGGTTTTGGTAGTCCTGACGAAGAGTCATCAGTTCTTAGATTTCGGCTCCGGGAGAAACTGTAGAGAAGTTGAAATGGGGGTGAAAAGGAGTGCTTGCAGCTTTCCTTCTGATCCTTTAGGGGAGCTGAAGTAGGAGCAGTTGGTGGTCCAGGCCCCTTACTTCTCAGGCATGGTTGGGAGGCTGTGGAAGGGGGACTGGTTTGCTGCAGTACCTTTTCTGTACTGACATGGCTGTCATCGTCGCGATCGCCCAGAGCGCAGGGCAGGAAGAGGCAGTGGAGTATCTCCCAGGCAACCAGTACTTGGAGGAGGGGCCTGGTTGGAGGGAGGAGGTAACCGGTGCAGCTTTGCCCTCGGTTGCCTCCACGCACACCCGCCACCTGCTCAGTTGCAGCCGCGGTGCACTTGCTTTGGTTCTTCTGTACCCCTCTTCTGCTCTTTCCCTAGAGAGAGTTTTCCTTTTGCCCACATCCCTAGCAAATGGTTCTGGAACCTCAGTTTGTATCTCTAACTGAACCTCAGGGAAGAAACGGGATAGATAATTTTTTTCTTTTCTTCTAGCATTGAGGACTAAGTGTCTCTCAGTTAAGCCCTGCTGTTTGCTAAGTCTCACACATCCCCTGGATGAGGAGTTACATGATTATTGCCATAGACGCAGGCGTGGGTCTCTGGGGGTTTGAACTGCACAAGTGTAGGAACCTCAGCCTTTGCCGGGCATCCAGTTTCAAAAAGGATGGATACACTGCTAGTGTGACCCTCCTGTTGTGAAAGCAGCTGTATCTGTGACATTCGTCCATTTACCTCTCTCTGTTGAGTATGTGTCATGTGCACTCAGGAAGAGCAAGTCAGGAGGAGGCACTGCGGGTCTAGATCATGAACTGGCTCAAGAAAAGGGGCGGAAGCAAAAGAGGATCCTTGCCAGATCTGGCCTTAGGGGCTACTCTTGCTGGTGACCGTGACAAAGAGTAGGGGCAGACGACCTGTCACTGGAGGGAGGTTCTTGGGAGAGCTTGCTACAGCATAATCTCTGGTTGGGTTAGTGGGCTGGGCAGGGCCGTGTGGGATCCACAGGTGAGGGTGACCTTCCCAGAGCAAATACAAAGACTGGGAGGAGGTGGGTCTGGGGTGGGGGGTGAAATCCAGGGGGTACTGCAACTTTTATAGCACCAGAGGGAGGTGGTGGGAGACCTGTAGAAGAGAGCCAGGAGAATCACCAGCAGAGAGCAGTCCCCCAGGTTTCCACATCAGAGGCTGCAGGGAGGTCAAAGAGATGAGGATTCCGACCTGACCCTCCTGTTGGCCTTTAGGAAGGCATTGGTGACCTTAGGAAGATGTGACGCAGAAGTAGAAACCAGATTCCCGACGGTGTGAATGAGAAGGTGAGGATGTGAAGCCATCATTTCGAGAAATTTGGCATTGAAGGGAAACCGCGGCAGGGCCAGAATGGAGGAGGGGTTGGTTTGTTACAGGAAAATTCAGAGGGCTGAGAGGGCGAAGACCGAGGAGAAGGGGGGGGGGGGGGCGCTGGGGTACCCAAAATCCCGAGAAGGCAGCATCCCCAGCTAGCAGGACAGGCATGGGGCAGGGGGATCTGTAAGGCCCAGTGGTTTGGGAGTTTGAGGTCATTCACTGTGCAGTGGAGGCCAGGCTCCCTGGAGGTCACAGTGTGAATCCCTGTCTCCGTGACTGTTAACATCACCCTCAGCAGTTCTGACATAGGAAGAAGAGGCCGGTGCAAGGTGGCACTGATCTGGTGTCTTCAGGGAGGTGGGAGCACCAGGAACTGACCCAGAGGAGTAGGGCAGGGCTAGTCAGTCAGAAGCAGCATTCTGCTTAAAGCCTGGTGTTCCAGGGACCTCTCCCCCTCCTCGAGAAAATGCTACTACAGCCACAAAAAAAAAGGTTCTTTCTTTTTCTGTTTTCTGACACCTTCCAGGAATCTTTATCTGCATTTTGGCCTCTGATCTCTGCTGGACTTTTCACTGGCATGCCTGCCCCTTCTGTTCAGTAAACATGTACAGTTGGATTGTCATGCCCCTAAACCCACTGCCCCCTTGTCGGCATGCTCATGCGCTTGCTCCCTGTCTCTCTCCCTCTACGTGACAGGCCGTGGCCAGTTCAAGCAGCTGACACCATTATTGGCCATAGACTAAAAAACATATTTCCATTGGGGCCTTGGTTCTCTTGGGAAAGGTGGCCAGAGCCATAGTAGAATATAGAAAGTCTGGTACAGTCTGTCCTTGTGGCCTCCTGGGCAGGGTACCCGGGCATGCGTGTGTAGCCCTTGTCAGCTCAGGGCTATGATCTCTGCCACTCATTATGTGTAAGCTGGTTGCTTTTGTTCCTTTCTCGTGGGTGTCAGAACAGCTTAAAGCTTCACACCCTGTGCTTACCTTTCCAATACTGTCCACCATTTCCAGGCAAGACCGTGGCACTTGGTGAGGGATAGGCCTGCCTCTCTGTCATCAGGACTTGGTTCTGATACCACACCCAGGCCTGATTAAGGGAGCCTCTGAGATTGCAGTCTACGTTGGAGCTGGCCAGCTGCATGTGGGTCTCCCTGCCTGGCGCTCTCTGGTCCTTCTACAGGGAAGCCTGGTGTGCTGCCTGTTCTGTCCCTAGATACCTCCTGTGGTTATTTTTAAATGTTAACATTCAGTTTTTAGGATAGGTTTAGATTTAGAGAAAGCGGACAGTAGTAGCGTCTGATTTGAAGGGCTTTAGGATATCTACACCTGCCGTCTGGCTCCTTCCGTTTGGCACTTGTAGAGTAGGCTGTGAAGTTTTGAGGAGTGGGGTTTGCTGGATTTTTTTTTTTTTTTTTTTTTTTTTAACTGAGGATTGTACGGGTTGTCTGGATTCCTCATTAACCTGGTTGGTTATTCAGCTGTATCCAGGTACTGCTGACACATCCTTTAGAAAGACCAGTAATCGAAATGGAAGTGTGGTGAACTTGAGTGAAGGTGGAGGCTTCTGCTCCATGGTTCTTCAGTGTGATCAGAAGCAGGGATTCCAGTTGTTACAGGTGTGCCTTGATGCTGGTTCCATAGGATTTTGCATTTTATGGACCAGTAAAATGTCAAAATAGTAGGGAGAAAGTACAACCTGCTGTAGGTTGTTTTACTAGATAAGGACCGCTTTTCAAAGAGCTATATGTTTTCCCTGTTATTTACTAGAAATTAAAGGATTTTTTGGTGTGTGTGATCTGGCCTGAGATCACAAAAAAAAGGAAAAAAAGGCCTAGATCTCAGTAAAGACAACCTGTTCCCAGACCTGGGCACGTGACAGACTTGGACCTTTTCCCTCCAGATTTGCACCCGACATGTAAGAATTCTTCCCTAATTCTCACTTTGTCTTGGATTCCCGTTGAGATGGCTTGCTGAGACCATGGAAGGGCTTCAGTCTGTGCCGTGGCTCTCATCTGTGTTCCTGGAGTGAGATCCACAGGCCTGCCTATGAATGCTGCATGGCCGGGAAGGTGACACTGGCCTTTTGCTCTTTTTGCTCTCCAGGATTACTATAAGATCATTAAAACGCCTATGGATATGGGAACAATAAAGAAGCGCTTGGAAAACAACTATTACTGGAATGCTCAGGAATGTATCCAGGACTTCAACACTATGTTTACAAATTGTTACATCTACAACAAGGTGAGATGTGGTGGCAGGTGTCCAGCTGCCCGGAGGGGAGGGGAGGAGAGGAGAAGGAGGCGAGCATATCTGGAGCCTGTGGGCAGGGGTGCTTGGTAGCCGGTGGGATTTAGAGTCTGATGGGAGGAGATCATTTGGAGGCAGAAATAATGGGACCCATGGCTTTGCCTGTGACTGGGTGTTTCTTTTTTGGGAGGAGGGTGCTGACCTTGCTTTACTTCCAAGCCGTCCTTGTTAGCTTGAAGCATGTGCTTCTCGTGCCCTTGGGATTTTGGTTCTTGGGCATGTGTAGTAGAGAAGGTGTGAGAAGGACAGTGACAACTCATTAAAAAGTCCATTTGGGTGATGTCAATTGTCAGGAAGGAGCCTACTAACGTAGTTGTGCAAAGGTGTGTTCAAACAGAAACCTCAATGTGAGAGAGGGTGTGATGGGGGCCGCCGCATCTGAAATGTGGATATGACCATTGACAACTTGTGGCCGTAGAATTGAATGTCCCCTGATCTCACTTGTAGACCTGAAGGTCACTTCTTAACCCCGTTAGCCAAACCTTTCGGCTCGGCTGTGCCATGAAGCCAGATCATTTGTTTACAGTTCAGACCACAGATGTGATTAAAACCAACCCTTTCATATAGAACGGCTCTGGAGGGAGACACTATACAGAACTCAGCTTTTGACCTCTGCTGGTGTAGTGGGTAAAATTGCCCAGAAGAGATGGGTAGGTGAGTTTCTTGAAGTTTACTGTGTTTTTTTAAAAGTCTCAGCTCTCATCATTAGGTTTCAGTGAAATGTCCACAGATGAGCTTCTCAGTTTAGAGCTGAGTGGGAACAGCATGTCGTAGATGAGGCAACAGAGTGGGGACCCATAATGTAGTTCGAGATAGGCATGACCCGAGCCCCAGTGAGCTGCCTTGAGGGAACACTGGGGAGCATTGTCAGAGCCCTGCTAATGTATCTGTGGCAAGAAATCCTGTGTAATTCAAGTATTTGTAGCAGAGTGGAATTGTGTCAGAGAAGGGATTCTGTCAGTGATTGGCAGGGCTTGTTAGATACTTAAGGCACTAGGATGGTTTCTCAGGCCAGAGCTTAAAAGACTAGAGAGGGAGGTGCAGGTGGACGGGTGCTGATTCAGGCACGTGAACCTCTGTGATATCTGGTGGCATAACTGTTGTGGCCCTTTAGGATTCAGATCGGGAAGGACCCTGACTATGATACTTCATGCTTTGGGGCAGGGGGTGGGTGGCACAGGGTGGGCAGCTCTTGCTCTATCTAGAGAGGTGGTGAGGGCTTTCTGACCCTCACCCCCGTGTCTCCTTTTCCAGCCTGGAGATGACATAGTCTTAATGGCAGAAGCTCTGGAGAAGCTCTTCTTGCAGAAAATCAATGAACTGCCCACTGAAGAAACTGAGATCATGATAGTCCAGGCAAAAGGAAGAGGACGTGGGAGGAAAGAAGCAGGTAGGGTACCTCTAGTGCCCCAGCACCGTTTGCTTCACATTGAAATAACAAGGATATTGGCTTTCCTTCTCCCCAATCTTGTCTCCTTCTCCAGGTTCAGTGAGGGACTAACTGGGAGTGGTAGTAGGGTCAGGCTTAGTGGTGAAAGTGCCCCTTTCAGAGGGTCACATGAGTGTGTGACCTTCCACAAAGTAGAAATAATTGGACCCTGCTTTTTTGTTCTTTTCTTTTTTTCTTTTATTATTTTTTTTTCTTTTCTTTTTCTTTTTTTTTTTTTTCTTATGGACCTTGGTTAAAAAGTGACTTTTTCAAAGCATTTTTGTTATTTGAATTATTTACTCCATTTTAGAGAAAAGGAATTCACCTGACCAGTGGCGGTTTTAACTAACAATCGTATCCTTGAACCTTGAAGTTGGTTGTTTTGAATTATCTTAAGATGCTTATGTCAGAGCCAGGCCTGCTTTTTGATGCTTCTGAAGTCAAAGTGAAGCTCTCCCTTCCTTGTCTATCTCAGCGGCCACCCTGCTTCCTGCCCCCCTCTCTCAGCCTGACACAGGATTCCAAAGGCCAGCTGCTGGGGAGGGAGGAGAAACAGTGAAATGTTTCCGTCTAGGAAAAGCTCTAACAGCTGCCTTCTGCATCTTGCCATCCTTAGCTCTGTGCTGAGGTGGCCCATGCTGTGGGGTGTTTGCTTCTCTAAAGAGAGGGCTTTCGACTGACTTCCTGCCCTGCTCAGGAGTGGTGGCTTCACGGGAGCAAAGGGGGCTGGCCTAATCCCCTGCTGCGATGAGGGGTAGCCAAGGACAGGTGGTCCTGAGGGTCATCCCGTAGACGTGGGTCCTGCCGAGGGGTGGCCATTATCCTTACCGTCCGGGAAGCCTGCCCTTATTCTCTGGACCAGGAGTTTGGTCTGCACATGGGACAGATGCAGGGTGTTGTGTCTGGGCTCACCCGCGCAGCTGCAGGGAGGCAGTCTGAGCCGGTCACAAAGGGCAGCAGCCGTCCAGCCTCCTCCTGTGGCTCAGGGAGGTGGAAGCTTGCCAGTTTCCAGAAACCTTGGCCAGGGCTGCTGATGCCGGCCCCCTGCCAGAATTGCTTACTCAGAAGGCAGCGCTTCTGGGAATGAGGACAGCTCTGTCGAAAGTGCCAAGGAACATTTTTCCGTTCCCCATCTACAGGCCTGGTGCTAACTCTCAGCGTGTGTTTCCTGCTCCTTTGGCCCCGGCCTCCATGCCCATGAAGGCGTCTTTGTGCCCGATTTGGGACTTGAAGCCAGGACGCTTCAGGAGGTGTGGCATGCAGTGTGCCGCTGCTCTCAGAGATCCCTGGGGCAGGTGGACCAATTTGGCCAAGGTCTGGGGTGTACGGGTTGTTCTGTCTCTTAGGCGAATAGTTACGGTGACGTTATGTGCTCTGCCCGCACAGATGTGTGCTCACCACATGTGACAGTGTCTCCATGAGGTCAGCCAGCGTGTATCAGGTTCGGCATCTAACCACCTGTCCCTTTTATGATTGGTAGGGACGGCAAAACCTGGCGTCTCTACGGTACCAAACACAACTCAAGCATCGACTCCTCCGCAGACCCAGACCCCTCAGCAGAACCCTCCGCCTGTGCAGGCTACACCTCACCCCTTCCCTGCGGTCACCCCAGACCTCATCGTTCAGACCCCCGTCATGACAGTGGTGCCTCCCCAGCCACTGCAGACACCCCCGCCGGTGCCCCCTCAGCCACCACCCCCACCTGCGCCAAACCCCCAGCCTGTGCAGAGCCACCCACCCATCATCGCGGCCACCCCACAGCCTGTGAAGGTGAGCGTTCTCTGTGTGTGCGTGTGGCCCAACCTGGCCACTGGTGGGCTCCTACCACCTCAGCACCCCCTCTTTTTTGTCTTCCCTTCCATAGCAGCAAGGCTTGTAGGAGACGAGTCACTGTCACTGCCGGCGCTTCATGCAGAGCTTGTCCTGGCTCCTGGGGCACTTTGTGGGTGTTTTGGGGGCACTGTGCAGTGTTTAAGTCACGGCCTAGAAGCTGCTGCCCTGCTGGCCCACAGGTCCCATAGTTGAGCCCACCCCCCAGGGCTTGCCAACCCCCCCAGCCCCTTCCCTAGTTCTAATTTAGACTGTGCGTGTTTGCAGATGGCACCCTTATAGTCTCTGAGACGTGCCTGCCCTGGGGGGGGGGGGGGTGCAATGTGTCCAGGCTTGGCTCTGAGCGGCTTCCCTGGCATTAAGGGGGAAGCTGCTTCAGGAGGTTTCTGTGGCCTCCAGTGAGCAGATTGTGCCCTTACGTGTGTGCTTTCTCCTGCCACTGGCAGGTCCTGTCCCAGCTGCAGAGAGAGTGATGGGACAGGTCTTTTCTTGCCTCAGTCCTTCACCCATGGAGTTAACCTTTGAGCCCCATTCCCCGTGAATGTTGGAACCCCAGAAAGGACCCAGCTGCAGGAGTGAGCGGAGGGAGGGACAGCTGTGCCGGCCGTCACCTTTGACTGTGCTTGTCACCCCTGTGCTCTCGGCAGACAAAGAAGGGAGTTAAGAGGAAAGCGGACACCACCACCCCCACCACCATTGACCCCATTCATGAACCACCATCACTACCGCCGGAGCCTAAGACTGCCAAGCTGGGCCCACGGCGGGAGAGCAGCCGGCCTGTGAAGCCCCCCAAGAAGGACGTGCCCGACTCTCAGCAGCACCCAGTGTCGGATAAGAGCAGCAAGGTCTCAGAGCAGCTCAAGTGCTGCAGTGGCATCCTCAAGGAGATGTTTGCCAAGAAGCACGCAGCCTACGCCTGGCCGTTCTACAAGCCTGTGGACGTAGAGGCATTGGGCCTGCACGACTACTGTGACATCATCAAGCACCCCATGGACATGAGCACAATCAAGGTGAGCGGATGCCCCCCCCCCCCCCCCCCCCAGAGCTGGGGGCAGGGCTCCTCGGGACAGAGAAGGTCAGAACCTCCTAGGCTGGTCCAAGAGGAGGGTCCAGGCCCTGGGTGCTTCTGAACTGTGCCCTAGCATCTGTGTCTTCTCACCAGCTCAAAGCAGCCCAGCGCCCCCTGCTGGGAATTGTAGGGGATGGCCTCCAGGACCACGTGCTTGGGAATTTTCTTCCCAGACAGCAGCAGTGCTGTGCCCTCTGGTCTGGGGACAAGCCCTCTGTGGCCTTGGGCCCTGGTGCCCACGGGCACTTTGCACACAGTTAATGTTCCAGGAGGGGTTGAGAGTTGATGACTTTGCCAGGCGCGGTGGCATAGAGTGGGTCTTGATGTCTCCTCTCAGGAGGAGACACACAAGTGCTGGCATCTTCATTGTCGTATTTTGAGGCCATTTTGGTTATGTTTATTTATTTTAAGCCATTTTGCATTTCTCTCTGTCTGGGAGTAGAGTAAGCCTGCCCCAACATGGGACAGACAGAAGAGGGGACAGTACTTATGTTCCTTTTGACCCGTGTCTTATCCCATATCACCAAGACAGGTGAATGTCAGGTCAGAACTGGTCCCAGCCCTTCTCTTACAGTCTGGCTGAACCTCTGTCTCCATTTATTCTATGTCCACTTGGTCCTTAGTCACAGTGACCAGGATGGGTGGGTTTGGCGTGCTAGCAGGGCATTTCCCAGCCCTAAGACTTGCTTTTGAGTGTCTTTTTGTCCACCTGACAGAGAACTAAGGTGATGACCTCTTCTCAGCTCCGCTGCAAAACTGACTTGCTCCTACAGGCAGCCCTCCTGGCTGTCACGTCCCCATTGGAGCAGGGGTGGGCATAACTAAGGAGGCCCTGTCTTGTCTTTGCAGTCTAAACTGGAGGCCCGCGAGTACCGTGACGCTCAGGAATTTGGTGCTGATGTCCGATTGATGTTTTCCAACTGCTATAAATACAACCCTCCTGACCACGAGGTGGTGGCCATGGCCCGCAAGCTCCAGGTGAGGCCCTGGGGAAACCCCAGGTACAACATCCTGCAGTAGAGCAGGCTGGGGTCCTGGGTGGGCCAGGCCTGTATGGCCCTCCATAGATTTTATTTCTGTCATTTGCTTTGGTATAATGCCATGTTGCTTTGAAGATGAACTTGAGTCAGGATAGCGTGTGCGTCAATATAAAATTGAGGTTATTTTATTATAAAGCAGGGCAGTTGGTTTTGGTCTTGGGCATTTGGGGTTTTGTTTTGGTGTATCCCACTGAAAACCTCCTGCCCCATACCTGCATTCGGTTGCCCTTGGCCAGAAGAGTGTATGTGCTGTATGTGGCCCAATCTGTTCTCCAAAACAGACCTGTCTCCGGTTGGTGGCAGACACTCTTGTTAGGCAGACACTTGGACACAGTTGTGAGCTGAACTAACTGCTCAGCTGTGGACGTTTCTTCACTAGAGCCTTGAAATCTTTTGCCTTCTAGGTGTTCCGTGAGGCCACAACTTCCTCATGGGTGCCATTGGGGTTTGTGGCCCCTTCAAGTTGGTCTGGGTGTGCACCCTGTAAAGTGCACATGTGAGTGGAAGGAAGGGGGGCAGGTTACAGCATAATGTGTGAACTGACTTCACTTTGCTTTATTTAAAAAAGGAAAAACGTACCCAGATTTGAGCAGTGGCTATCTTTGGGTGGAAAGATCAGGGGTTAAAAATTATGGAGAAATGGGGCGCCTGGGTGGCGCAGTCGGTTAAGCGTCCGACTTCAGCCAGGTCACGATCTCGCGGTCCGTGAGTTCGAGCCCCGCGTCAGGCTCTGGGCTGACGGCTCGGAGCCTGGAGCCTGTTTCCGAGTCTGTGTCTCCCTCTCTCTCTGCCCCTCCCCTGTTCATGCTCTGTCTCTCTCTGTCCCAAAAATAAATAAATAAATTTAAAAAAAAAAAAAAAAAATTATGGAGAATTGGGGCACGTGGCTGGCTCAGTCAGTAGAGCATGTGACTCTTGATCTCAGGGTTGTGAGTTGGAGCCCCACATTGGGCGTAGAGATTACTTAAAAAAAAATCTTCAAAAAAAATTCTGGAGAATAAAGTCTATATTTAGTACTTTTATAATCTGCTTTTTAAAAAGTTCTTAAGCTTACACACATAAAAATATCTAATCCCTTATCCCCAAAGTCCTGGGTTGCTTCTGCTCTCAGTGTCAGAGCAGGCCCTGGGGTGGATCACCTGCTGTTACAACGGGCAGGCACTCTGGTCAAGCCCAGGACCGGTTTGCACATCTCATGCCCACTCCCACCTGGTGGCGAGGCGGGAGGCTTCCTCACACCTATCTTTCCCACCCGTCTGTGGAGTGCTTACAGGGCACAAGTGCAGACTCGCAAATGCCTTTGGCAACCTGTGGGTCCGTTCAGCTCAGAGGCTGCCTGAGACCCATCGCTTGCCCGTCTCCTGGTTCCGTTAGCTCCACACGTTGTCCCAGACTTACCATCGTAGTGGCTCTTACCTCCTCACACTGGAGCCAAGGCTACATCTCTCCCGTTCCTTCCCTTGGCCTCCGTCTGGGTCAGGGGCTGCTTTTGGTTCAAAGGATGTGTCCTGGAACTCTTGGGATAGAATAAAAACTTATTACTAGTGTGAACCTGGCTGCTATTATTGAAATGCACACTCAGCCTTGAACGTTATTTTAGTTTCTGTTGCTTGTTATTTGGTTTTATTTTCCCTGAGATTTGGGTTGGGGGTGCTTTCTGCTTTCTTCACAAAGCTGCTTTTCCGTTGTTTACTTCTGCATTTCGCATCCTTAAAAAGAGTTCAGGCTTTATAATTTTATGGCAATTCTCATACATGGCCACCAGGTGGCAGTGTTGCCCTCAGATCTTTGTCTTAGACTTCGTCTTTCCACTGTCCTGTGAGGACTGGGGGAGGGAGATAGCTTTTTCCCAGATCGATACTCCTACCCTTTATTTGCCCTCATGCAAACAGCTGAACCAAAACAAGTTCTATGCCAGCACCAAGATTGCTATTCTGACCTACTTTACTTTAAAAAGAATAGGAGGGTGGCTGAGCCTGGGTAGCTTAGTCGGTTAAGCGTCTAACTCTTGATGTCCGCTCAGGTCATGATCTCACAATTTATGAGTTGGAGCCCCACGTCGGGCTCTGCACTGACAGCACAGAGCCTGCTTGGGATTTTCTCTCTTTCTCCCTCTCTCCCTCTCTCCCTGCCCCTCCCCTGCACATGCACTTTCTTTTTCTTTAAATAAATAAACTTAAATAAATAAATAAATAAACAAATAAACAAACAAACAAACCAGAAAGAGAAAGAGAATTCTCCAGTATATTCTAGCTTTCCCTAATTTCTGTGCCTGTTTTATGTCTTGGTTTTGTCTTTTTTTTTTTTTTTTTTTTTTTTAATGTTAATTTTGAGAGAAAGAGCATGAGTGGCAGAGGGGCAGAGAGGGGGCGGGGTCAGGATCCAAAGCAGGCTCTGTGCTGACAGCAGAGAGCCCGATGCGGGTCTCGAACCCACAAACTGTGAGGTCATGACCTGAACTGAAGTTGGACACTTAACTGACTGAGCCACCCAGGTTCCCCTGGTTTTATGTTTTTCATTTTTATCCTTCTGGCAGTGGCATGAACATGACCCAAACATGGGGTTTAGCCATAGTGAAACCACTGGGCTATTTTCTTCACTGCAGCCTCTTTCTAAACATTTTTGTTCCAGATACCAGGCTGGACTAGATGAGGTCCTTGACCTGAAGGAGGGTCCATTTCAGGCAGGGGCAGTGCCTAGGGTGGGCCATTTAGCACGGGGCGGTCTCTGCCCTAGCCCGCTTGGCCCACTTCAGGGTGGATTGCTGTGTTACAGGAAGTGATGTTCCTTCTCCATTGCCACGAGGCAGGTGGAGAGGTATCTGCTTCAGATGCAGAATCGATGTGAAGGGCTTCTTGTCTGGAAGTTGGTTGCTCTGTGGCATTTCAGTCTTTTTCCTCTTCCTCGTAAGCTTTCCTGGATCAGCATGGTTGGATGACTAGATTGTCCAGAGGAAAGGAGAAGCAGCAAATCCCCAACCTTTGCCTCTTGAACAGGTTTTAGACTTGCCTCCTCTTAATTAGACTGTTCCCAAGAACTGGGATTTACCTGGAAAATCACATGGAAAAGAATCCATTTTGTTTTCCTCTTCCAGTCTCTAAATTCTAGGCCTTTAGAAAGCACACATCCCACCACCTGGCAGCCATGGTCACAAAGACAGCCAGGAGTGTCTGGGCTCAGGGTTTCCTCAGTCCACAGGTGGCTTGGGCTGAGGCCTGCGAGCCCATCTGCTAGGCCCAGAGCTGCTGGCGGTACTGCCATTTAGACTGCCTGCTCTGTTGTGAAGCAAGGAGTCATTTAGGGAGTTTGGCGCCCTTGTAGATTACCAGAGTTTTAGTGCAAGAAAAAGCGCAAATTCAAGGTGATGTGCAGTTATTTTTATAGCGAAGTAAAATGAAAATTGCATTGGGGTATCCTGCATTAGATCCTAGAGGCAGGAAGCTTTTTGGGTGTATGTAAATGTGTGTTTCTGAGTGTGTGCACTCACAGCTGCATCTCTAGCACCCGGCACTTAGTGGCCTACCACTGCCTGCATTCTGCTCCCCACCACAGCCCCCCTCCTCTGAGCCTCGCTGTGCCCAGATACGGCCAAGCCCCACAGCCGTATCCGGGCTTGGCCGTGCTTCACCGTTTGGCACTCAGGCAGCTGTTTCACTAGAGGGGTGGAGGGTGTGCTTCCCCCTCGAATCTGACGCAGCCTAGAGTAGGTGACCCAGTGAACATTCTAGCAAGAGGAGACGCCTGCTCTGAAACCAGCGTGCTTTGCCGATTGATGCTGAGAATTGCAGTGTGGGTGGAGGTTATGGCATGCTGGGCAGAGGAGCTGGGTCCACCTCTAGACACTGCCAGCCCTAGTGTGGAAGGCCCGAGCCCCTGCTCCCCTAGAGAGTGCTGGTTGTTGGTATTCACTGCTCATCGCCTCAGTGTCCTCCCTCACAAGACCTTCGACCTAGGTGCGTCTCTTTCGGTTTTGGCGTCCTCTAGCCTGGCCCCACACCCTCTCCCCCATTTTCCACCTGGCCAGCGGGATGAGCACCTGGATTCGTGAGTCACACCTTTCTGTCCTTCGAGACATCCTTGCTAGGTCTCTGCAGCTTTTGGTATCATGTCCCCCTCCCCCACACACACGCCCCGCCCTCATCCTTAGGTTTCAGATTTCCCAGGGACTCTTCACTAGTTCTTTGCTGTTCCCACCTTAACACTTAATAGTACTTTATAACTATGTTCACTCCTTGAGGGCAGGGAGCACATCGTTTCTCTTTACCATACGGGTGCAAGTCTGTCTCAGCCACGCGGGAAGGTTTCTCTGCGGTAGCTCTAGGTTCACTGGCACTCAAGCCCAAGTGCATTTCGCAGAGTGCCCCCTACTGGAACCGGGGCAGATGGGAGGATGACAGGTCTTGTCGCTGCTCGCGACAGGGAAGCCAGCAGCCCCAGCTTGTAGGCCCCACAGTGACTGCCCAGCCAGCCAGCCTGCCTGGCCTCCTGGCTTGTGCTCTTTGCTCTTTGGTCTTGGAGCCTTGGGAGAGCAGGGCCAGGGAGTACCCTAGGCGAGGCCTCAGGGCGAGTCCTGGCTTCCATTTCCACCACAGCCACAGCCTGTTGCGGAGAAGCAGGGATGTCCTAGTGGCAAGGGTAGAGCTGTTCTGGCAGCTGGCAGGAACTGCTGGGCACATACATAAGTGGCATGAGGAAGCTCCCACCTGGTAAAGCTCACCTCCCGGCAGCACCAGGTACTCGGCCATGGCTGCCACCCTCCTCCCTCTGTGGGGTCCTGACACCTCAGGCACACTTCTCTAACCTGCCCCCTCCTCCTTGGCCGCAGGCCTGGCTTTTTCTGGACGCTCCTGTGGGTCTGTTGGGGCCCCGGGGCACTGGGCAATAAGGGTCTTGCTTGCTGCCGCACTGGGGGCCTCTGCCCCGGTGTGGTGTGAGCCCCCGTCTCCTTTAGCCAGGGTGGTGACAGTCTCTTGCTCATGCCTCCTGGGTGTCTTTTCCACTGCCACCCGACCTCCAGAATGTATTTCTGTATAAATTAGAAATTAGAAATTTCTGCATAAATGACTATAATTTATAGTAGCAAAACCACTTATACAGCAGAATCCAGGTTGTCACTTTGCTGGGAGCAGGAACTGCCTTGGAGGAGCCTGAACTGGGTGGTCTGGAGGGGAGGGGACAACGCTGCAGTTGGGGAGGACACCTGCCCTGCTGCCCAGGGGTCATCCCCTTTCCCAGCTGCCTTGGGGACAGAAAACCTGAAGCTTCCAGAGATATCAGGAGAGGCTGCTAGGGCCAGCTGTGTCAAGTGTACCCTAGTTTGTTTGACACAGCAGCCTCGGAGCTTGACCCCACGGCCCTCCCAGGCCTCGTGGGCCATGCTGCTCCGAAGCATCAGTTCACACTTGGGAAGGCCCATTCTTTTGCGTGAGATGCTACGTTGACATTTTCTAGGCTTAAAGCAGGTCCTGCAGTCCTTCTGGGAAGCTAACTTTGTTCTTTTCACTGCTGTTCTTTGTCCTGAGTCATCTCTGGGCTTACGATCATGGAGCCCTTGGGGTAGGAAGGGACCTGCCGGCTGGCTGGTGAGGCAGGGCTGTTGGGCCTAGGTGCCCAGACAGAGCTGCTGCCCCCAAGCTCTGTGACCCCACGTGGAGTTCCATCGGATTCCTGGGACTTACAGTTGGAAGGTCTCGGAATCCTGGGGTGGTGGGATCCTGTGCTTAACAGCCCTGCGCATGTGGTTGGGTCTCTGGCACCTCACAAGATTTACTCCCTCCTGTAGCCCGTCTCCAGCGCCCCCACATCCACTTCTGTTATACCTTTCCCACCTTGCTGGCCATGCCCTGGAGACCCCTCAGCCAGTGGCATGGCTCTGCCCAGGTGCCCCAGAGGTGGTCTGAGGAGGGGGTGGGGGCGGACACGTGCCTGCTGCAGCAGAGGCTCAGCTGCCTTGCCGGCCTTGGTCTGTGCATGAGGCACACTTACTCCAGGGCCGGGCCTTTGCATGTGCTGTTTGTTTCCTCTGCCTGGAATGCTCTCTCAAACTGAAGACCCCACCTGCTCCCTGAGGGAGTGTGAACCGGAGGCAGGCAGAGGTTCCTGTTCTGTTCATCATTGTATCTTAGTGCCCGGCCCTGGCATGCAGGAGGCACCCTCGGGATGTGCTGAGCAAGCACTGACCTAATGAGAACCTCAAGGCACTGTTTGCGGGTCTTGCCCTCGGCCTGCTATCTATCTAGGATCTCCACACAGACGTCCTCAGTGGGCCAGCTGCCTCCTGTGACGTGGGTCACATGTACTTACCTGGCCTGTGTCTCCTGGAGAATGGGTGCCAAGCCATGTCACAAGGACATTTCAAAGTGAAATTTGTGAGAAGTGTTGGAAGAGCTGACGAGGGTCCTCACCCAGCCCCTTGTCTTAGTGGTGGGGTGTGGGGGGTCACCATCAGCCTAGCCCTCTTTGGCCCTCCTGCTTACTTCCTGTTGAGTCAAGCCCGGCAGCCAAGGAGGCTTGGTGATGCTGAGCCACATCCCAGGCAGCCCCCCACCACCCATGCCTGGGCCCCCGGCAGCCCTCACAGGCACGGCTTCCCCTCCCTCCCGCCCCCCCCCCAACCAGGATGTGTTCGAGATGCGCTTTGCCAAGATGCCAGACGAGCCTGAGGAGCCTGTGGTGGCCGTGTCCTCCCCAGCGGTGCCACCCCCGACCAAAGTGGCAGCCCCGCCCTCGTCCAGCGACAGCAGCAGCGATAGCTCCTCCGACAGTGACAGCTCCACCGATGACTCTGAAGAGGAACGAGCCCAGCGGCTGGCCGAGCTCCAGGAGCAGGTGAGGATGTGGGCAGCCCCGTTCCCAGTCACCTGGAATGCATGGGCTGGGCAGTCTCCCCAGGGTTCTCCATGACCTGGCAGGTCCCAGCTTGGAGTTCCAGCGGGATGAGGGGTTTAACGGTGCTGACCTCCCGTGCAGTGGGAAATCAGTGTGCAACTTCTGGCTCCCCAGAACACCTACTAACAGCCTACTGTTGACCAGAAGCTTTACGTGTAACGTAAAAAGTCGATTAATTCCTATTTTATGGGTTGCACATATTATGTAGTGTATTCTTACAGCAAAGTAAGGAAACATCAAGAAAATCATAAGAACTGGAAAATATATTCACAGTACCGTATCGATCGGGAAAAAAATCCACATATAAGAGGACTTGCACAGTTCAAACCCACATTGTTCAAGAGTCAACTGCATATATGTACACTGTGGGTGTGGAGGTGGGAAGACATGGCTGTTCTGCGGGCAGAGGCGAGGCTTCTAGATCCTTCCAGCATCTGAAAGGAGGAGCCTCAGCCCGGATGTCCATCTCTCCTGAGGTCCTACAAGCCAGCCATCAGGGCCTTAGTACCCAGCCTCCCAGGGACCCTCCTCCTGGGTGGCTGTGGAGCTTGGTATCTGCCAGCTTGGGCAGCTTCTCTAGCCAAGAGGACACTGGCCATCCTCGGAGTCCACAGCCTGGGTGGGTGTGGGCACTTCAAAAATCTGGTGAGGTGGCAGGTCACAAGGCTGAGGGCCAGCCCCCTCCCTGTGCTTCCCTCCTCCTCTGCACCCTGGTGCCCGGGGGTCCACCCAGAGACCAGGATGATGGGCGTGTGTACCTTGCCTGTCTGCTCCACAGCTCAAAGCCGTGCACGAGCAGCTTGCAGCCCTCTCCCAGCCCCAGCAGAACAAACCAAAGAAAAAGGAGAAAGACAAAAAAGAAAAGAAAAAAGAAAAGCACAAAAAGAAAGAAGAAGTGGAGGAGAATAAGAAGAGCAAAGCCAAGGAACTTCCTCCTAAAAAGACCAAGAAAAATAACAGCAGCAACAGCAACGCGAGGTCTGTGCCTCCCTGAGCTGCCCTGGGTGGGGACCCCTGCTGGCCACGGTGGGTAGGGAGGCTGCCTCGCACCCTTTGTCCTGGGGTGGGTCTTGGCACCCAGTGTGTTTGGGAAGGGAAGGAAGATAGGTAGCATGGAGCAGAAGGTGAGGACAGGGCATGGTTTGCGGTCTGTCTCCGTTGGGTGCTCCCAGGAAGGCGTTGCCAGCCTCCCCTGTTTCCCGTGAAGGCCATCTGGGTGGGGGTGTGGAAGCCCTCCCCTAAGCCCCAGATGGAGGAATGGGTGCCTCACGTTGACAATGGTGTCTGCATCATCCCTTCGTAGCAAGAAGGAGCCTGCGCCCATGAAGAACAAGCCCCCTCCTGCGTACGAGTCGGAGGAGGAGGACAAGTGCAAGCCCATGTCGTATGAGGAGAAGCGGCAGCTCAGCCTAGACATCAACAAGCTCCCTGGTGAGAAACTGGGCCGCGTGGTGCACATCATCCAGTCGCGGGAGCCCTCCCTCAAGAACTCCAACCCCGATGAGATTGAGATCGACTTTGAGACTCTGAAGCCGTCCACCCTTCGAGAACTGGAGCGCTACGTAACCTCCTGTTTGCGGAAGAAAAGGAAACCTCAAGGTGCCCTTGGGCCCCTGGGGCAGGGTGTGCTCTGAGTCCTGGCCAGCCCTGGCCGACAGGGAGGAGGCTGGGCGAGTGGGCATTCTCCATTAACCTTGCCTTCCAGACATGGCCGTCTCCCTCTGTAGGCTGTTTTTCCAGTTACAAAAGCTGTGTCCTCGACACAGAAACCTCTGGAGGGCTGTGACATCACACTTGACCCTGGGCTGGTGGTGCCATTCTCCACCTCCTGGTCGGTACCCATCTAAGGCCTGCCTGCACCTCAGTGTCTTCAGCCTTGCTCTGAGCAGCAGCTTCTGTTGCCCTTACCACTGGGTCTTCCCCAAAAGCCAGCCACCCCCGCCCTGCTGCCACCTCTTTGGAACAGAGGGCGAGGGCCAGGTGCAGGGGCCAGGAGGAAAGATGTTAGGTCCACACTGCCTGCTTTGCTTCTCTGCTTCGACACGGGCCCCTCCACAACAGTCTGCCAGGCAGCACTTGCCTGTTCAAAATGTCTCATCTTAACTCACGGCTTTTGTCTGGAGACCAGTAGGACTTAATATCCACATCAGAGTGTTGTATGCAGCCTTTGTCCCAGTCCACGTTGACTCCTGGGGCGCTCGGGCCCCTCCCTAGGGTGCTGCACAGTGACACTGTGCCCTCAGTCTACGCACCGAAGTGCTGGGAGACTCCCAGGGCTCTTTCACGTCTTGCTTTGTCCCTGCCGTCATGTCTTGGGGTCCCCTGCACCCACTGTCTGAAAAGTAGCTGAGGGAGCCTGAGCTCAGCGGTCCCTCATGTCAGGGAATTACTTCCTGCCTTGTCTCTTAACTGTCTGGTGAACCCAGCATAGGGTATTGAGAGATTGGAGGGGCTTTGAAATTATAGTATTAAGCCAAGCTTTTGGCTGGCACGCGGTAGGACTGGTCAGGGCCTCGTAGAAGCAGCCCACTGGCCCTTCTTGCGGGCGGTTGGGCTATTCCTGTGGCCAGCAGTAGCCCCCTAGGTCGGGGCCCTGCCTGACTGTGTCCCTGTTGCTTTATTACAGCCGAGAAAGTTGATGTGATTGCTGGCTCCTCTAAGATGAAGGGCTTCTCGTCCTCGGAGTCGGAGAGCACCAGCGAGTCCAGCTCTTCTGACAGTGAAGACTCCGAAACAGGTTAGATGTCTTACTGAGCTTCTTGTCCAGTTCTTCCCTGTGTTTGGCTCAGTCACGTGTCCAGACTACCCGAGACCAGAGATGGCTGTCATAATAAGAACGGTAACCCTCTCGCTAGGACACTGGGTAGCCCTGTACCCTCACGGTGTTGACACTGCACGATTCTGGGGAGCTCGGGGGGCCTGGTGAGGACCTTGGGTGTTGGGGCCCAGCTGGTGGCATCAGTGTTAGTGTGACCCCGCCCAGCCCTACAGTCTCTTCCTGTCACGGTCGCATGCAGCACGGCTGTTCAGATGATGTGCTCCAGCAGCACGTGTGTAGCGGCCTGCTCTCGACTCTGCTGTCACCAGGCTCGGGGCTCTGCCATTTGCCCCAGAGTGCTCACAGCTGCATTGGCTGCTCCTAACGCAGTGTGCACACACATGGGCCTGCACGTGTACCCCATGGTGGTGTCCTGACTGACCCTACCGCCCACCTGAGCAGCAGCTTCAGTGTGGGAAGTGGGAGTGAGAAAGGGCAGGTGGAGATGCTGAGAGCTGTAGGCTGGTAGGAGAGAAGCTTTTCCTGCAGAGGGGCGCTTTCCTGATTATTCGCGGGGAGCATGGGGAGAGGGGCAGATGCTCCCTCACACTGGCCCGGAGGAGAGGCTAGAAAGGAAGCCTGGCAACTAGCCTGCTCTGTGAGCTGGAGCTGGTGGGGGTGGCCGTGCGAGTCTGGGGAGGTGGGCTGGCCCCTGGGCAGGTCTAGTGCCATCAGCCAAGCAGCTTCTCCAGGCAGGCTGTGGTATGTGCATCCTCAGTGGGAAGTGTATTTCTGGGTGTTTTCTTTCATAGACCTGTTTCGTCTCTGGCATGTTATTCTGACTTAAAACTAATAGTAAGCCCCACGTAGTCAGTTTATGAAGATAATGTGATCTGATCGGGCCAAGGAAGTTTGAGGCCCCTTACACTTAGAGTAGCTTTGTGACCCCTCTCCCGAGGCGTGTGCACACCCGGGTCCTCTTGTCAGCTCAGCCTGCCTTTTTCTGGGGAAGCTGAGGACAGGAGGGCTTCTGGGCCTTCTCACTCTCTCTCCGCTTTGACAGGAAAGGGTACCAGGCTTCCCAGGTAGGTGGGAGGCTTGCCTTGAGGTGGGCTAAGGGCTTCTCCAAGACTCCAGATTCTGTCTCCAGTGGGCCCAAATGAGAGTCATTAAGTCATTAAGCTATGTTCCATATTTCCTGAGCTCCGCTGTATGTAGAGACTGCTGTGGGCAGTTTGCTGCCCTTCTGTCTCCATCCTTTGTCCTTTTCTTCTAACCAGCACCCCGCCCCCCCCCCCGTTGCTTTTTTATCTGTCAACCAGCAGGGGGCGCCACACCCCCATACCCACCCAGGAAGGGCTGGCAGGAAGCCAGCGCCAACTGCCCTCAGCAGGATGAATGACCATATTCTTGGGCCCAATTAGCATTCCTGGTGGCCCCTGACTTCTCACCTTCTTCTGTGCCAGCCATGCCGCAGGTTTGCCTTTGCTCTGGGGTTTTGCACCTCCTGCAGTTTCTAGCACGCTGCTCCTGCTAGGGGTGTCACAATCTTTTCTCCTAGGTATATGAGTGACCAAAAGAAAACCCCAGAGCTTGGAATTGGCAGGGGACCCGATTGTTAAAACGGCGCAGTTTGGCCAAGGGCAAACTGCTTTGACCCCGACGTAGATCGTGGTACCCAACCGGCAAGTCCTCATTGCGAATCTGTGACCGTGGCCTTTGTCCCTGATCCCCAAGCTCTTCTTTGGTGTGTGTTTGCCTTAGGTGGGAAATCCTCCTGGGCTCCTGAGTGCCTTGCACACTCCTACCATCTGATGTGGGGCAGCTGTGACGGAATCTCCAACAGCTCTCTACTGCTGAGAATACTTTTTCCCTTTTTGTGCCCCCCCTTTTAAAGAGATGGAAAGATTGTGCAACAAGTAATCTGAGAGCCCTGGGAACAGCTGTCCTGGCGGGAAGGAGGGTGAGATTTACAGTCTCTGAGCCGACGGCCTGCAGGCTCCCAGGCTCCAACAATCCGGCCCGGTGGCTTGCCCTGCTGCTTCCGGCCCATCCCTCTTTCCAGGCACCCTCCCCACCTTGAGTTTTGGGAGGCTCCCATTTGTCTTCAAGGTTCTGGCTTTTCCTTTGCCATCTGTGTGCACCGGAGAGCTCTGTTATGGGTCAGCTGGATGCTTCTCTCAAGAGAACCACCGTGTGGGTTTGTGCCCTAGGGCTCAGACACTCGGCCCGAAAATGGGAGGGAGCTTGCGCCCCTGCATCATTGAATGCAGCCACCCGCCACCCCATCCCGCATAGGAAACTGCACTTGCTTCCAGGGCAGCTGCTCAAGCTGGGTCCCTGGAGGTAGGCAGCCCCAATTTCTGTGGCCAGTTAGTGGTTCTGCCTTGGGAAGATAGGACAGGGTGGGGGGTATTGAAGGTATTTCTTTTGGTCTTTTGGGGTTTGTTTTTGCCCTCCTTGTTCTTGTGTTTCCATTTGGACTGGAGCCGAAATTCCTGAAAGGGCCTATTTTTGTCACTTGTACTAAGGGTCATTTCTGCCGACAGGGCCCTGAGACATGAATCACCAAAAGAAACCAAACAGAGGCACTAAATTGGAGCTTGGTGGGGGGGTTGGGGGGGTTGGTGCATAGATCCCTTCTCTGGCCGCTCTCCATAGATAAGGATGCTGTGGACTACTTAAGGCATGGGGCTGGTCCTTGGGGCCAAGCAGCAGTTCAGGGAGGTGGTGCACCCACAGATGGAGTTGGGGGGGGGGGCAGGGGTTGGGCTTTCCTAGCTCGGTCCCAGGCCACCATGTGTTCCTCCCACCGCCCAGAAGCACGCTGTTGGCCAGTCCCACCACATCCTCTGAACCCAGCTATTACTTGGATTATGGTCTTCCATTGAGCTTCAGTTCTGGATAAAGTTCGAATCTGCTTCAGGGTTCAGTATTGGGACAGGGCAGGGGATGCAAATGCCACTTTCCCACTTGCTCCTAAGGCATCTGTAGACCTCGGCTGGGCAGGCCAGAGGTGAGTGCCTGGTTCCCCCTTTTCCGCAGCCATCCCAGATGGGCTTTGGGCAGAGCTGTGTGGCCTGTCGGTCACCAGTGCTGGGATCATGTCTGCCTGGCTCACGGGGCCAGAGGGAATGTCCTAGGACTCTTTGTCTAGCTTTCCACCCCATCGTGTCGCTGATGACACAGCCTCCTTCCACGTGCCATCCACGGGTCTTTCTGGGTAGGGTGGGTACACAGCTCCTGTCCCTCTTAGGACTGCACCCTTGTACCCCAGCTACCTGGCTGGGACGGGTTCAGGGAGGTGTGGGGTAGTTCTCTTGGATTTGTGCCTGGTCTTCTAGTTGCAGTGGGAGCTCACTCCAGCTATTTTAGTCTCCTTGTTTCCTTTTCCCAGGATTTGAGCTTGTGGGTGTTTCTTAATAGCTCCGGGGAAAAAAGGAATGCTTGATGTTTTGGAAAGATTTGAGCCGGAAAGTGCAGACAGAGGCCACAGGGCGTTCTTCCCAGACAACCAGCCTCAGCTTCCGACCCCCGGGGTCTTTGAGGGACTGGGTCCCAGGCCCATCTTGGGGCCTGCTGCTGCCTGCTCCAAGGGTGTGATACTTGAGGCCCCTGGTAGGGGCGTAGGGGAGGTAGGAAGGGACCTGGAGGGCAGGACTGTAGCTGGTCTGCCTGTGCTGTCAGGTGACCCCTCTCATACACTCACATGCAGGGGTCGCAGCTGGAGGGACTCTGGGGCTTCGTGGGCGAGGGTGAGCCTTGTGGAATGTGCCCTGAATGACAGTCCGGCCAGTGGGTGGGTTTTTCCCACGCGCACGCACACACACACTTGAAGACCACGGGACTGCAGTGCTGGTTGCATCCGTGACTCTGGCAGAGGCATCTCCTCTGCTGTGTGGGTGGGAACATGCCCCACGCCCTTCTCCCGTCAAGGGGAAACACTCAAGACCGCTTTCCTCCTTGGCATCTTTTTTTTTTTCACCCCACCTTGACGGTGTATAGAATTATTTGGTCTTTTTGTAATTTGTTTTTTGTTGATGTTTCTTGGTGTTTGTAGGAATGCAGAAAGGAGGGTGTTTGCTGGAGGTCCTGCACTGCAGAGCCCCTCTCTTGGGGGTTTTCTTACTTGTGCCCCAGCCCTGAGGAAGGGCCGGCATCACCTCCCTGAGAAAGACAGTGTGCAGTAAAGCAGATACAGAGGGGAGACAAGCTCAGGGTCGGGCGGGGGGGGGGGGGGGGGGGCGGTGCCTGCTGGACGTGTGGGCACACCTGGCTGGTCTTCAGGAGTGATGGCAAGGACGACAGGCCAGGGCATCTCTCACATTCAAAGACCAGTAAAGGAAATGCTGGTCCATGCTCAGGGTGCACGTGAACTTGTTCCTGGAAGCAGTTACTCTGTGTGGAAGCATGAGCAGGCTCTGGGTGGTTTTGGAGACGTCCACACGTGCCGGATCTGTGGCCCTTGTAAAGGGAAGGTGGGTCTGTCCCCGCCCGCGGCTGGCCAGGCAGGGGGCAGGGCTCCCAGGCTCCGGCGCCGTTCTCTCGTGCCCTGTCCGTGGGCAGGGCACAGGAGGCTGGCTCGGTCTGTGGTTCTTCTGTTCTTGTGACTTGAACGGTACATTCCACACCATTTCTCTCACACTGGTTTCTCTCTCCCTCTATGTAGGTCCTGCCTAATCATTGGACACGGACTCTTAATAAAACGGTCTTCAGTTCCAGATTCCTTCCCAGCAAGCTATAGCTTAAGTCCATTTTCTTCTGTGAAAGGGACAGGACTCCATCAAGTTATGGAATTCCTCAGAGCCCTGGGCCTGTCCCCTGGGGTGGATTTAGTCATGTCCAGCAGCACACGCCTAATCCCGCCTCCGGGAAGGCTGCCTGCTTGGCTGGCCACCCGGGCCTCCTGTGTAAAGACTGCTTGGCTGTCCTGCCCAGCCTCCCTGGTCGTCTGGGGTCTTCTGGGTGGGTGGCATCTCCCAGAGGGTGATGACAATCCCCCCCGCACACACATACGTGTGGTGCTGCTCCGTGTGCAAGGCCCCGTCACGAGTACGTTTTCTCTCTTCATCCCTCCCTCTTTTTCTGGATCCTAACTGCTTTCCTCCTGGATCTTAAAATGATGTTAGCCCAGGGAAGATCTCATTCAGCCTAAAGAAGAACACTCTAATTAATCTAGAGCTTTCCCCAGTGAGGAACAGGGGCTTTAGGGGCAAGCCTGGCTGGGCTCAAAAGCTCACGAGGTTGTCCCTCGGCATGCCCTCTTTCTGGTGGCTTGTGAGGCTCCAGCCAGAGGCTGTCACCAGCCACAGACTACTCCCGGCCCCTGGAGTCTTCCTTCTGTTTTCATTGTTCCCATTGTTGCCTGTTGGGCATTTTCCCAACTTTTTTGGCCTCTTTGCCCGAAGTCACAGAGGGGAAAGTACCTCTTGGGCTGCCTCCCTGTCCCTCCCAAGTAATTAGAAGCAGGCTACAGGGGGAAGGGGTGCTTTTAGGAAGGCCACTGGTGAGGGGCACTTGAGGAAGAGTGGCCATGCAGCCAGGTGACCTGTCCCAAGTGGGGTGGGACTCTGGGCTGGTGGGCGAGAAAAGGCTCTCAAACCCAGAACACTGGACCAGTCCGTAGTGAGGCCATCAGAGCCCTCGGGGTTTGCTCTGTGCACATCTCTGAAGGGGTGTCGCCAGTGCAAGCACCCTCTCAGTCTTCAGTCCCCTAGAATAATGACAGCCTCTGGGGGTGGGGCAGGCCAGGGTGGCCACATCATCCAAGCCCTGTGAGAGGCACTGAATAGGATTTTTTGCTCTAAAAATAAATATCAGCCCTTTTTTGGTCATGAATCCAGCATTTCAGCAGAAAACTGCCTGATGAAAAGTCCCTTAAGGAACAGCATCTGTGTTTCAGGGAGTTTTGTTTTGTTTTTGTTTTTCTTTGTTGTTGTTTTTTTTTGGGGGGGGGGGGGGGTTTGGGGTTTTTTGTTTTGGTTTTGGTTTTTTTTTCCCCCCTCTTCCTTTTTAAAGTGTAGTTTGTGTGTACTTCTTCAAGGCTTATAACAGTCTCCTGGCACCTCGGAGCCTGCCTTCTAGAGCTGGAAGCAAGTTTGAGGAGGTGTAGTTCACCATCAGCAGCTGGTGGATGCTGGCCACCTCCTGTGCAGAAACCCTGGGACACTTCCTCGGGGCCTTGGGTTCTAGATCCAGCCTCTCCAGGGCCCTGCAGTGATGCTTGCGAGTTCCTAGGCTGCTCTCTGATCCTCTGGCCAGTCTTCTTCCAGTCAAACTCATTTGCCAAACAGACTATTTTGAGTTACCCTTTGGCCTGTGCCTGATGTGTTCCCAGTGCAGCTCGGCCTGGCTGGAGCCAGGGGGCTTCATGCCCAGAGATTCCCACAGGACAGTTGGGAAGCTGCTGGCATTGTCTTTCTGGGAAGATTCTGCTGTCTTGGAACAAATGGCAGCCTGGATTCCCACAGTGTCGGCCTGTGTTGCTGCTCCACCCCTTCCCACACTTGTGCATACCAGCTATAGCCACAGGCCAGCTCGCCTGCAGGGTCTCTGCACCCTTGCTGTCCAGGGATCCTGGCCTCCTTGCCCATCGGGCTTTTATCTATCAGGGAACTCGATCTTTAGACTCGAGCCGTCACCTGTGCCCAGTGCCCCAGGAATAGGGCAGAGAGAGCAGTGCCCACTCACTCCTCATTGGCAGCCTCCTGTGTGTGAGCAGGGGCACATGCCAGCTGGGCCTTGACACACCAGCCAGCCTGCGGGGCCGGAGGAGTTGCTGTAGGACGGGCGGGTGGCCTGGGCCTCTGCTAGCGCCAGGGCTCCCCAGTCCGTTGGCGTTGAGGGGCTCTGTGCCTCTGCCCTGCCCTTACCCTCAATCCTGTCTCCTTCCCTTGAGTGGGGGCGGGGGGGGTGGGCGGGGGAGGAATCAGTGTTTTAATCAGATTTTACAAAAACGTTTTAATTCTTTGTACAATTACCATCCTATGTAAAGATGAAATTTGTGTTGAGTTCAAGATTTTCATGGAATAAAGATCACACAGTACTCGAGGCCATCTTCATGTAACCCTTTCTAGAGAGTTTTGTGTGGGTGTCTCGGGGCTGGTGTGTCGTGAAGCTGTGCACTTCCTGTCTTGTCTTCCTACCAGTAACTCCAGCAGGAGGCTCGGGCCACATGAGCTGTACGCAGCTGTCCCAAACAGGCTCCAGCACCCTTTGGTCCCCACCGCCGGCCCCTTTTGTGACCTCTGGTCCTGGAGGTCTGCTGCGTACCTCCCACTGGTTCTCCCACTCTAGGCCCGTCCCCCTCCCCACCGGCACTTCCCCACAGAGACCTGGGACACTTGCCAAGGCAGCCAAGACCCACTCTCTGGAACCCCTGGGACCCCACAGCATTTTGTCCCCATGAGTGCTCACGTGGGCCTCTCTGCTCACGGCCTGCGAGGGGATAGTGAGGGCACACAGAGCTACCACCGTCCCTCCTTTATGGTAGGAAAAAAAAGGGGGGGATTCCCCTGAAGCCATGAGATGACACGCCACCCCAGCCCTCTCTCTGCAACACCGTGTCTTCTCCTGGTCAGACTTTCCCCACTGAGCCTGAGCCCTTTCTTACCCTAGGTTCCAGTCCCCCAGCCTCCCAAAGGCCTGCCCATGTGTGAGTGGCTGCTCCAGCCTCCCTCGAGTTTCAGTGTCTGTTCCTGGGATCTGCTGCGAGAGGTGCCCGTCCTGGAGGGACGCCCCCGCCCCCAGCCCCTTCCTGCTCCCTTCGGCTCAGAGGCCTCTGCACACCGGGCTCTGCCCAGTGCATGGAGGGCCCCTTTGGTCCTGGGCCTCCCACCTTTCTAGTTCAGTGTCCCTCCTTCACCCTGCAGCTGCCAGCGCCATGGCCCTAATCCCGCAAGTCACCCAAACTGTCCCCTTTGTGTGTCCCACCCACAAGAGTGTTCCTCTCACCCGGTTTCCTGCCGTGACCCAAAGAGCCCTGAACCCTCTCCTGGCATCTCCAGTGTCCGGGTTTGAGGCTGGGCTTCTGGTTCCCGTGTTCCAGGTGTCCCCGGTTGCGGCCATTTGTATGAGGACGTGTGTCCATAGCTGCTGAGGTCTTTGTCACTGTCTTGTCTCTTGCATGGAATGGTGAGCTCTTGCAGGGCATGAGGTCCCTTCTCCTCCGTTTTGGTAGCGCGCTGTGCCCTGTGGCTGTGCACCTCACAGAAGCTTAGCACGGCCCTCCGTGAAGCAGCTACCAGCAGAGGTGGCACGCCTTGGGCAAAGCATGTGTCCTCCGACACCAGCAAGAGCCGGCACCCTGGCAAGGAGCTCAGGGGAAGCCAGGCAAAGCCAAGAGGTGTCTCTTGGTGACAGGAACTTGAAAGGCACCGTGGGTCCCGTCTCCTACCTCGTTGTTGACTTCATCATTTCCTAGGCCAAGAGTGCCGACTGGGCCTCCTCTCCCTCTCTGGGGTTCGCACACCAGCGATTCTTGGCGGGGGACAAACAGGTGGCAGAAGATCCTTAGCATATATCTGTGGGTTGGGTGTGTGTGTTGGCAGTTGCCCATTCCTTGCAGGGACAGGCCCACCCTGGACAAGGCCATACGATGGCAGCAACAAGCCGCGGGCCCCTGAGGAACCAGGGCACACACTGCCTTCTCCCTGCAGCACGTTGGCTGTGTCCCATCACGGGGACTTGTCTGAGGCTGGTCTTTCACGAGGAAGGGGATGCTGGTTGGTGGCCACCTTTGCTGGCCACGGTAGCGAGCACCTTCTCCGTTTCCTCCGGGTCATTCCTGAGACGCTGGCCTGCCTTCCCTCCCTCTCTCCATCAGTCCCTCCCCTAAAGTGCTCACTCTGCAGCCAGGCCTTGGCCCATGCTGACATCACCACTCTCACCACAGTTGTGCAGCTCTGCTTCCCCTGGGAGGATGGGAAGGAGTCAGCTTAGAGGGCAGTACAGTTGGAGGCAGCCATGTCGTTACTTTGCAGCTGCGTGACACAGGGCAGGTCCCTTAATTTCTCTGAGCCTCACTTGGCTGATCCATCAAATGGATGTGATCATTTTGAGTGGCACTATTGTTCCCAAAGCAGAGCGGGCTGGGGTACAGACACTTCGGTCACCATAGTGGCATCTGACCCAGCAAGTGGGGGAGACACTGGGCGAGGAGGTCTCTGTAGCTCATCTCGCAGCGTACCCGGGCATCATCCTTTAGTGGAACTCGTGGGCAGGGAGGCTTTTCAGACGTGGTCCCTGCTAGGAGAAGTGGCAGGCAAATGGGTAGGTGACGCCCCATACGTCTCTCTCTCCCATGACCGACTCCCGTCCCTGACGGAACCCAGCTACCCTCCCTGTCACCGTCACCAGCCCTTCTGAACTTACCCTCTGTTTTCTCCTGGCTCTGCCTCCAAGGCCGGCTCACAGTCCTCTCCCCCAGCACCTCACCACCTTCTCTTTCCCTCTGCAGAGATGGCTCCGAAGTCAAAAAAGAAGGGGCACCCCGGGAGGGAGCAGAAGAAGGTACGTGGTCTCAGGGGTGTCCTCCAGCAGGTGAGCAGCTGGCCGCCTGCCCTCACGGGCCCCGAGGGTACACAGGCGTGTCCCGCCTGCCTGATGTCAGCCTGTCTGTCCGCAGCACCATCACCACCACCATCAGCAGATGCAGCAGACCCCGGCCCCCGTGCCCCAGCAGCCCCCGCCGCCTCCCCAGCAGCCCCCGCCGCCTCCACCTCCGCAGCAGCAGCAGCAGCCCCCACCCCCGCCGCCCCCGCCTTCCATGCCGCCACAGGCAGCCACCACGATGAAGTCCTCGCCTCCGCCCTTCATCGCCGCCCAGGTGCCCGTCCTGGAGCCCCAGCTCCCAGGCAGCGTCTTCGACCCCATCGGCCACTTCACCCAGCCCATCCTGCACCTGCCGCAGCCCGAGCTGCCCCCTCACCTGCCCCAGCCGCCCGAGCACAGCACTCCGCCTCATCTCAACCAGCACTCGGTGGTCTCTCCTCCAGGTGAGCTGCGGCCACGCCTGCCGAGGTGCAGGGAGGCCCCCTGCCCGTCCTGCTCTTTCACTGACTAGGCACTGTGGGCGACCTGTGGAACCCCCTCGGCTGTAGTTGTGTTGCTTCCAGAGGGAGGCCGGTTGATTTTCCAAGCCATTAAGGAAATGACGGGAGACTGAGACGCACGCCATGGGACAGGCCCCGCATAGAGTTAGTTCTTTGATACGGAAGACACTGATTTGTTCCTTCCGTGGGGTGGGTGTCGCGCGAGGTAGAAAAAAGATACGCTGCCGCACGCTGCCTCCAACCTGGGGATGGAGGACACTTGCTGGGGGATGCGTGCACACTTGGGCCAGAGACAAAGTAGCTGGGGCGGGGGGGGGGGGGGGGGGGGGCGGTTGGGGAAGGCCTGCTCTGAGACCCACAGGGCAAGGAGGGAGGTCGGGGGGGGGGGGGGGACAGGGCACGGGGCAGAGTGGCACTGGCGAGGGGCCCGATCCCATAGACTTCTCTGGAGACTGTTCTTATTCCTGAATTTGGGGGAGGCCGGGGAGGGTGGGGCAGCCCGTGGAGGGAGACCCGTAGGAGGTCAGGATGGAGTGGGAAGGCTGGGCCGTGGGGTGCAGAAGCCGTGAGCCTCACTGCCGCGCCCTTGTCTTTCCAGCTTTGCACAACGCGCTGCCCCAGCAGCCGTCGCGGCCCAGCAACCGAGCCGCTGCCCTGCCCCCCAAGCCCGCCCGGCCCCCGGCCGCGTCACCTGCCCTGGCTCAGCCACCCCTTCTCCCACAGCCCCCCATGGCTCAGCCCCCCCAAGTGCTATTGCAGGAGGACGAAGAGCCACCCGCCCCTCCCCTCACCTCCATGCAGATGCAGCTCTACCTGCAGCAGCTGCAGAAGGTGCAGCCCCCCACGCCGCTACTCCCTTCCGTGAAGGTGCAGTCCCAGCCCCCGCCCCCCCTGCCGCCCCCACCGCACCCCGCCGTGCAGCAGCAGCTGCAGCAGCAGCCACCGCCACCGCCTCCCCAGCCGCAGCCACCACCCCAGCAGCAGCACCAGCCCCCCCCGCGGCCTGTGCACATGCAGCCCATGCAGTTCCCCACCCACATCCAGCAGCCCCCAGCGCCCCCGGGCCAGCAGCCCGCACACCCGCCCCCGGGCCAGCAGCCGCCACCGCCACAGCCCGCCAAGCCTCAGCAGGTCATCCAGCACCACCCTTCGCCCCGGCACCACAAGTCGGACCCCTATTCAACTGGTAAGTCGGCCCTTGCCCCCCCCCACCCCCCCCGCCCCGCCCCACCCCGGGCTCTGGGAAAACTGGTGCCGGGCCCAGAATCTCGTCTTTAAGAAGCCCGGTGGGTCAGCTCGAGCTCCAGGCTGAGGTGGGCCCAGAGTTGAGCCTTGAAGGCTCTGGGTCGGTCGGAGAGGTGGCCGAGAGGGGGCGTTGGGGCTTCATGTAGCATTGTTATCTGGGGTCTGTCTTGACTTGTCACCTGAGATGACTGACAATGGGGTCCCCGCTGGCCCTTGTCTGGGAAGTCGCAGTCACGAGCATTACAGTACGTTGTGATCCCGTTAGGTGGGGAAGCCAGGAGCCCAGGGAGGCGTCTTATCCATTTCTGAGAGTCAGGACAGGCTTCCTGGAGGAGGTATCAAAGAATGAGCCAGAGCTAATTTAAACAGGGCAGGAAGCGAGGTCCAGACAGAGTTAGGGGCAGGCCAGGGTAGCTGGGGCTATTTGGGAACCTGTAGAAAACTAGGTGCCCTGCTCTCAGCGTTGTAAAGCTCACCTGGTACATGAGGACCATGTGGGAGAAAATTGGGTTTAAGCTGAGAGGTGGCTTGGGGCACACCCAGGAGCCATCTTCCATTTCCTGCTCCCTTTCTCCAGCCTGGTTCAGGCTGCCCTTTCCCACAGCAGTGGTCAGGCTGCACCTCTCGCCTTTCCCGGCCCCTGTTTTTTAAGTGTCTGTGACCATACCGTGCCGGGCAGCTTCAGCGAGGGGGATTGTTCCAGTCAGTGCCTCCTGGTGTGCTGACGCGTGAGGATCAAGGTTGAAGTTCTTGGACTTGGCAGGGAGGACCACGTAGCCTGGCTGGGGAGTGCAGGTGCCGCCTGCAAATTGAACAACAAGGCTGTTGACCTCGGGCCGTGACTGCTCCTAAACCTAGCAAAAGCTGCCAGGTGCCAAGTGGATCATCGCATGCCCTGAGCCAAGAACAGCTGTCTGTCCTCCCTGGGAAAGGCTGCTGCTGGTCCCAGCAGCTGTGCTGCTCGCCTGTTTTCACCCTTGAGGAAGGCCAGGCTTCCCTGTGGGGGGCAGTGGGGGAAAGGGGTAAGCCTCCTCTGGCCACCTACGCCATGAGACCCCAGGCCCACCTCCCCTGCTCTCCTGCGGCCTGGGATGGGTCACAGGGAGCAGTGTGGGTTGGAACGCAGCCAGGGACTTCGGGCCAAAGGCCAAGTGGTTGGAGTCTCAAGGGGGTTTCACGGGCATCTGTGGGCATGTGGCCAGCTTATAGGCACTACCCCCGAGCCATTGGACCTCCCCTCTAACGACTGGTAGATTAAACAGGTGCTGCTGAGGGAGCCACCCGGACAAGAGACTGTTGCAGTCCTGTCCTATGCCTGCAGATCCCTAGGCCTGGACTGGGGCCACCGACACCAAGTCTGGCAAAACCTGCCACGCGGGGCCAGGGGCCAAGGGGTCAGGGGCAGGCTGATCCTTGGCACCATGTTGTCTCTGAGCAGCCGTTCTACCTCTCTGAGGTTAGGAGCAAGTTCTGGCTCTAGAGGGATGGGGGCAAGGAAGGTCCACCATACTTGGGGCATTGTGGTCTGTGCCAGGCCCAGGAGACTGGTGGAAGGCCAAGGGTGTCTGTATCTGTGCTGGCAGATGGCGGCTGGAATCCAGCCTGGAGAAGGTCAGTGGAAGGGCCTGCATGCGGAACTTGGGTTAGGTTGTTCAGTGTGAGGCACAAGGCAGGACCGGGAGCACGGAAGGGCACTGCAGAGAGGTGGCTTTGTGTTAATGGGCAAGTATGGCTTGTCCCATGCTGGGGCCAGCCAAGACATGTCAAGGATCCAAGCAGGAGGGTGTTTCCATGCTGGAATAGGTAGAGAGTTGAAGGCGGGACTTGGTGACTGTGACCTGAGGCTGTTTTCTCACCAGTGAAACTGGGGAGTCAGGCTTAAGTGCTTTGATGGGACTTTCAAGACTCCTGCCCTGTGCCAGGTGCTTGAACCTCATGGCTGTCTGGATCTCCACTGACCCTCCCCTATGCTCCCACCCCACCGTTGGTTTGAGGAAGGTGGGTGGCTGGGTGGGCTGGCTCAATTCCCATAAGAGCCACAAGGTGAGGACTGTTCTCCCGGCTCTGCTGTGGTGGGCCAGTTCCAGGAGTCCCCCTTGTGTGGGGCTTGCAAGCTAAGTTGTGTGGGGAGGGAGGGTCCTGGGCATCTGGCCCTAGGCCCAAAGCATTTGTCCATGCAGGCAGGTTAAGCCATGTGTGGACAGCTGGGAGCCCAGGATGTCTATTCTGTGAGGTTATTGAGGTCCCTTATATTTAACCCAGCCTGTGCCATAGAGGCATCTGGAAAGCTTTTAAAAAGCACTCGGGCCCAGACCTTACCTGCAACCAAATACATCAGAATCCACTTTTCAAAGATTCTTGGTGATTCTGACACCAGGACTGAGCTCGTGGCTCCACAAAGCGCTGCTATACGCACAGCAAACTAGGGGCCTGACCTGCTCAGGGCTCAGCCACTGTGGGTCTCGGCCGGGCCCAGGCCGGTGGCTTCCATACAAGTTGATGTGCTCCTTGTCACCTCTCCTAGGTCACCTTCGCGAAGCCCCCTCCCCGCTTATGATACATTCCCCTCAGATGCCACCGTTCCAGAGCCTGACCCACCAGTCGCCACCCCAGCAAAATGTCCAGCCTAAGAAGCAGGTAAAGGGCAGGGCTGGGCCACAGCCCCCAGGGCCAGGTGTGGGCCGGTGCCAGAGGCACCCACCTGCCTCACCGGCCACCGTGCCTGTGCCGTCCCAGGAGCTGCGCGCGGCCTCTGTGGTCCAGCCCCAGCCCCTGGTGGTGGTTAAGGAGGAGAAGATCCACTCACCCATCATCCGCAGCGAGCCTTTCAGCCCCTCGCTGCGGCCAGAGCCCCCTAAGCACCCGGAGAGCATCAAGGCGCCCGTTCACCTGCCCCAACGTGAGTGCCCTCTCTGCCCCCGGCCTGCACTGGACGAGAGCTTTCTGTGGGCTTATTGACTGTGCCCTGCTGGGCTTGGGGGCAGGGGGGAATGGGCCCCAGCCGAGGCCCACAAGCAGTTTGTGTTCCAGGGCCTGAGATGAAGCCTGTGGACGTCGGGAGACCTGTGATCCGGCCCCCTGAGCAGAATGCACCCCCACCAGGGGCCCCCGACAAGGACAAACAGAAACAGGAGCCGAAGACACCAGTTGCACCCAAAAAGGTAGGAGCAGTGAGTCCACGAGTGTCCCTCACTCCAGGGAGGCACCTTGGTGGGTGTGCCCGCAGGCTCTGGGCCTCTTGGCAGGGCCCCTCACCCCCCACCCTGTGGTCTCTCTGCCTGGCAGGACTTAAAAATCAAGAACATGGGCTCCTGGGCTAGCCTGGTGCAGAAGCATCCCACCACCCCGTCCTCCACAGCCAAGTCCTCGAGTGACAGCTTCGAGCAGTTCCGCCGCGCCGCCAGGGAGAAGGAGGAGCGTGAGAAGGCCCTGAAGGCGCAGGCCGAGCACGCGGAGAAGGAGAAGGAGCGGCTTCGGCAGGAGCGCATGAGGTGGGCTGGGGCCGCAGGCAGCCTGGGGTTTTCTGGGGCTTGCTCTGCCCTCCTTCCCGCCCTGCCCCTGCTCACTGGCGGCTCTGGCCTGCTCTCCTCAGGAGCCGGGAGGATGAGGATGCGCTGGAGCAGGCCCGGCGAGCCCACGAGGAGGCTCGCCGGCGCCAGGAGCAGCAGCAGCAGCAACGGCAGGAGCAGCAGCAGCAGCAGCAGCAGCAGGCGGCCGCCGTGGCCGCGGCCGCCGCCCCCCAGGCCCAGAGCTCCCAGCCCCAGTCCATGCTGGATCAGCAGAGGGAGTTGGCCCGAAAGCGGGAGCAGGAGCGAAGGCGCCGGGAAGCGGTGAGTGGGGGGGAGCCTCTGGGCAGGGGCTGTGAAAGGGGGCCGCAAACCCCGGGGTGAAGGCAGTCTCTCTCCGAGGGGTGGGGTGAGCACCCCGTGCAGGGAGGGGGTGTTCGGGACAGGGTGAGAGGTGGGGTGAGCACCCCGTGGGGGGGGGGGGGGGGGGCCGGACGGGGGCGGTGCTCAGGACAGGGCTGCTGCTTCTCTGCACTGTGCTGGCCTCAGGGTCTCAGAGGGGGCTCAGAGCCAGTGCCGAGGTGCCTGGATGTGGGCCCTGAGGGCATGGCCAGTGCTGGAAGGGGCTGAGGGGTGGGCGGGGAGTTCGGAAGCCATAGCGGGGGGGGGGGGGGGGGGGGGGGCAGGGCACCTCTTCTCACTCCCTCCCTCCTTCCCACCTCTCCCCTCCAGATGGCAGCTACCATTGACATGAATTTCCAGAGTGATCTATTGTCAATATTTGAAGAAAATCTTTTCTGAGAGCACCTAGGTGACTTCTGACTCTGATTTTCTGGCAAAACGTTGACTCTCCATAGTGTTAGGGGCGGCAGTGGAGGCGGTAGCAGCGGCGAGGGGGTGTCTCCGGGCCTGGCCCTCCTGCATGCTGTGCCCGGGGCAGGCCTGACGGGCAGCTGAGGATCGCAGAGCCTGTCTGCCTTACAGCCAGCTGGACAGCCCGCCACCCACCACCCCCTCACGGGACGTCAGCTCAGAGCACGCCTCGCCACGAGCAAGTGCCGGCCAGACCCAAGCCGCGCGTCCCCGCGTGCAGGGCACAGGCCCTGCTCTCCGCCAAATGTCTACACAGTATACACAGGACATTGTTGCTGCCGCCACCACCGTGACTGGTTTCTGTCCCCGAGAAAGTGACGTTCGTGACGTCCTGCCCACCAGGAGTCCTTCCCCCCACACCCCAGCCACCACCGCCCGCTCCCAGGAGGCCAGGGCAGGCCCGAGCGAGCTGGAGGCGGGCGAGGACGCCGGCCCACCCCTTGCTGGCACTGACTTTGCCTTGAACAGACCCCACCCCTCCCCTCCCCCCACAAGCCTTTAATCGAGAGCCGCTCTCTGTAAGTGTTCGCTTGTGCAAAAGGGAATAGTGCCGTGGAGGTGTGTGTGTGTCCATGGCAATTCGGAGCGAGGTGACTGTCACACGCGCGTGTGTGGGCCGGCCTCGCCCGGTGAGTGAGGCCACCAACCAAAGTCAGTTCCTTCCCAACTGTGTTTCTGGGTTTTTTTGTTTTGTTTTTGTTTTTGTTTTTTTTTTTCCTATATATATATTTTTTGTTGGATTCTATTTTATTTTTAACTCTCTCTTCTCCTCCAGACACAATGGCACTGCTTATCTCCGAAATGGTGTGATCGTCTCCTCATTGAGCGGCGGCTGCCACCGCGCTGTGGGTAGTGTGTGACCGTGGCTGTACTGTGTAGTGAACATAGTTGGCATATCTTTGTTTGAAGTTTGTTGGTGACTCCACCAAACTGGTGTAAAAAAAAACTCAAAAAAACCCACAAAAAACAAAACAAAACACAAAACACACAAAAAAAAACTGCCTATATTTTACTCAGTTTCAAACTTTATTAGTCTATTTTTAATTATAAAGCCATGTTTTCTTTTCCCTCCCCACTCCTTTGTTTTTTAATGTCAAATCTGTTTTGAGTTGTTTTTTACCAGGAAAGGAAGGGCCAGGGGATGAGGCGGGCACCAGGGGCTGGGGGCCACAGACCACTGAGGCAGAGGCTCCCCACCCAGCCTGACCAGCCGGCTGCCACTTCCCCTACTTTTTTTTTTTTTTTTTTTTTTTTTTTTTTAATTTTATAATTGGAGCCCTTGGTGAGGTTACGTGTGCCATGAGAACCCACTCTACACCACGTCGCTGGTGCCTCAGTGTTGGCCAAACTCTGGAGTCACTGACTGGTTTGACTTTCATACGGTGAATATGCATTTGGTCTGTACTGATCATGGAATAAACACATCTCTCTTTTTTAATGCTGGTGTCTTCCTGACATTTCTTTGTGAACCACCTGTTGCCTAGGTTAGGCCCAGGGCCGCTCCCCCGCCCCCCCCCCCCCCCCCCCCCCAAATCCCAAACCACCTTTGTACAAGAACTACCACCAGGGCCACCTAGGCCGTCTCCTGTGACCACGTTGAAGCTGTGACACGGAGCCCAGGCACCCATTCTTTCTATGGACCCTGGTCTCCTAGCGGGGTGACATGCTCCAGCAGAACCTGGCCAGACTCCAGACAGTATTTTCCCCCCTTCGCCCTCCTCCATCCTGGTCCCCCACTCACCAGAGGACTTGGGCCACTTCTGCCACCTTGCCTGCCTCTACCTTAACTGCTCCTTTCATTTAAGCTCAGGGTTAACCAGATGTTCTTAGATAAGTGTCCATCCCCCACAGTGGGATCCTCCCCCGCCCCATGCATGTAGACACGCACGCACACATGCCTGCCCGAGAGGTCCTGCCGTATGGCTACCCTGCCCCCCCCTTGCCTGTGTGCCACGAGGCGAGGGGGGCACTCAAGAGTGGCCCCTAGGATGTAGGATGAAAGTGTATCATTTATGTGTGCAGAGATGTAAACTGAAACATTTCTAGCACTGTTTCTTAACCCCTATCTCCCTTTTCTGTTTCAACCGGAAAAGCCCTTGTATCATCTTGTGTTTGGGATCTGCCGAAACCTCTTGGCAAGAGTGTAGTTCAGGCGACCGGCCAGAGGCCCCCACTTGCCTCCCTACCCTTGCCCCACCCCCCAGCAGGCACTTCCTCGATGTGCCACTGTGCTGCCGGTTCAAGTGGGACTTCATTGGTTCTTTGGGGTTTCTTCCATCTCATCCCACCCCCTCACTTCTGTTCCGTGTTTTGTTCCGTAACTTCCCCAGGCCAGGTCCGACTGTTTAGCTGGAGAAATGGTTTTGTCTGCACCTTCCTTCTAAAGATTTAATTCTGCCATGGCCCTCTCCACACCTCCCTGATGGGTGTTCCTCTAACTGGGTTGTAATTAGAACTTGGATCTACTATTTAATTTCTCTGGCCATTTCCCATTCCCTCCCACAGTACTAGAAATCTTAGTCCTATACAAGAGTAAGAGGTGTGTACAAGCCCCCCACTGTACTGTATGCACGGATCGCTTGGCCAATAATTATGTCAGTGAATCTGAGACTTGTATTAAACACTTTAGACATTTGTAGAAGGGAATTCGTAGACTTTTCACTTATATACTAAAGGTTTTTTTTTTTTTTTTTTGTGCAGTTCTCATTGCAAAAATAAACATTTGTACTGAATATAAAATTAACCATCCTGTGACTACTGCTGTGTTTTTGTCTGAGGGCAAAGCTGGGGTAGGGGGATGGAGGGAGTCAGTTTTGTGTAGCAGAGGAAGAAGGGCGATCCCCAGACTCCCACCAGCCATGCAGCCAGATTAGAGGACTCAAGGAGGCACAACCGGGATCACCCAGTGGCTGTGGAGGATTGATTTGATGGAAAGTGTAAAAGAAACCGAAGCTGTGATCCAGGCTAATCGTGCAAGAAAAGAAAGGTACTTGGTACAGGGAGAATAAACCTTTGTACAATACAAGCCATGTAATCATAGCCGTCCAACCGAGTCTGAAATACATTGTTTACTGAGGCCGAACCACATAAACCACCATGCCCCTTTAAGTAGGAACCCACAGACTTAATTATGGGCCCAGGATGGTGTCCTGTTCAGCCTTAACAACACAAAGGTAGAGGTTAGCAGTGGGAGGTGACAAAAATAATGAGAAGGGTGTTTAAAGTTAGAGAGGAAACCAAAAGGAAAACTAAAAATGGGTAGGGTCCGTCCAGGGGTGGTGAGGCTTGAGTCCATCCTTAGTGAACTTCCTAAATTGGTCCTCAAGAAATGGCCACACAAGCCTGTCGAGCGAGATACCTGGGTAACCACCAGAAGAAAGCTAACAGCGTTCCAATGGCCGCCTCCGGGCGGGAGAGGTGGAGCCCGAGATTGTTGCTTTTTTCATAAATCCCGTTCAGCAAGTTGTATGGCTTTAGGCAAATGACTTAATCCCCGAATTTCAGGTTCGTGGTCTGTAATACAGAGATGTGATAATAGTACCTACACTTAATAGGGTTGTTACGTGGGTTAAACGGTGAGTGACCGTGAAATGTTTAGGATCTTGGGGGAAGGTTGCAAAACAGGAGGAAGAACCTGCCCTGTCGGCCTTCTCGACCGATCCTGACCCACTTCCTCTTTCTGACAGCCCCAGGGACTCAACCGGCCCGGTCCTCCGGCTCGCGGGCCGGGTCAGCCCTCTAGAAGTTAAGAGTCTCCGCGTCTCCATTGGTCGCCACCGGCGAATCCCCACCCCCCAGCCCGGCCTCAACACCTGCCGATTGGCTCCCGGGCGAGACCTGTCACCCGCACGTCAATGACCACCGCCCTCCAATCACAGCCGTGCAGGGGCGGGGCCGGCGGGCGCTGGACTAACTGGAGGACTTCCCGGGGTCGAGGCCACCGGACCCGCCGTTGGAACCAGGCCTGGGTGAGGGTGCTGTTAGGTCTCTCCCAGCCAGGCCAAGGACAGGGCCGCGCACTCCAGGGAGGGGAGCTCCGAAGGGCGGCGGCAGGGGCTCTCAAGTCCTCCCCGGGTTGCGGCGACCGCCCGCGCCTTCTAATCCCAGCCAAGGCACTACCTGTCCCCTCCTTCCGCTTCCGGGCCCGCCCGCCCCGCCATATTAGGTCCCGGCCCCGCCCCCCCGTCTCTTCAGCCCGGACCCGGGCCGACCCCCAGCTTATTGGCCCAGCCCTCGCACCCAAAGTATCCGGGCCCAGCCTCCGGCCTTCTCCCGCCCAACTTTAGGCCCCGCCTCATCTGGACTCCACCCTCGTCCCGCCCGCCCTCTAAGCCACGCCTCCATCTCCTATGCAGCTCCTAGGCCAAGGTGGGTCCACGGTTCCGGCGCGTAGGCCGCACCTACCCTGCATTGCTCCGCCCCTTCGCTCCAGGCTCCGCCCATTTCACTAAAGTCACCTCCTTATCCCCTGTTTGTCCAGACATCAATCTCCGTCTAGACTTAATATTCCCACCCACCCGCGGCGGGAGTCCTACTAGGCCCCGCCCCCTCATGAAGCCCACCCACCCCCACCCCCCGCCTGCCTAGGCCCCGCCCTCAATTCTCTTCCCCTCTCCTCAAAGCCCCTCCCCAGCCTCGGAAGCCTGGTCCTCGCAGGCTCCATCCCCGCACCCTATCCTTGTTCCCTGTCTCCGTCGCGCCCAGGTGTTTACCTGGCACTTAGGTGACTCCTGTGCGGTGGCTGTTTCGATATAAGCCTCCCTCCTCTTTTCTCGGCGCGTTCCTTAAGCCCCGGAGGCACGGAGGGTCCCCAGACCAAAGGCGGTGGGCTTCCCAGCCCGGATCCCGCCTCGCTGCTGCTGCTCTCGCCCCCCGCCCACACCCCCGAAGGCAGCGCCGAAGTCGTCCCGGGTCGCGGCGACATGCCGGAGCTGGTGGTGACAGCGCTGCTGGCGCCGTCGCGCGTCACTCTGAAGCTCCTGCGCGCCTTCATGTGGAGCCTCGTGTTCTGCGCGGCGCTGCTGACCGCCGCCGTCTATGGCTGCATCGCGCTCACGCACGTGCTGTGCCGGCCCCGGCGCGGCTGCTGCGGGCGCCCCCGGCGCACCCCACCCGCCTGCTTGAGCGACCCCACGCTGGGCGAACACTGCTTCCTGACCCTCAAGGTGAGCGCGCGTGCGCGGGCGGCTGTGCGGGGGGGCCGTCGGGGCTTCGGGGGTCGAGAACCCCGGGAGGTCGGGCCCCGTCGGGGCCGAGCCCCGGTGAGCGGAGAGCAAATGGTGGAATCCAAACGGGGGTCGGCGCGTGGCCGGAAGGGCGGGCAGTGTGTGTGTGTGTGGGGGGGGGGGTGTCAAACCTAGTGCGGAGGGCCTCCCCGGGTCTCTGACTGTGTCCTCCCCCAGAGCTCGGGCCTGCGCCTCCACTATGTCTCCGCTGGACGTGGCAACGGACCCCTCATGCTGTTTCTGCACGGCTTCCCGGAGAACTGGTAGGTATGAAGCCCAGGGGCTTGGGGCGCCCAAGGCCGCAGGTGGAGCTGGAGGTGCCGCGGGGCTGGCTGGGTAGACCGGGGGCCCAAGGCATAGAAGGGGGTGCTCGAGGACAGGCGTCTCCAGGAATGTCCCTGCAGAGATGGGACAAAGAGGTATCAGTGTCGACGCTGCCCTGGACCCAGAGTGCAGCCGACCTTGCCTTCGGCGCGGGGTTCCCCCATCTTCCTTTCTGGGAAGTCCAGGGCAGGGAAGTGGGGTTGCCGAAAGCCCCTGCTGGGCGTAGGGTGGAGGTGCAGCCTGGGGACCCTGACTCAACCTCCCTCTCCACCCGCCTGACAGGTTCTCCTGGCGCTACCAGCTTTGGGAGTTCCAGAGCCGCTTCCACGTGGTGGCTGTGGACCTACGGGGTTACGGCTCCTCAGATGCACCTCGGGACGTTGACTGTTACACCATCGACCTGCTGATGGCGGACATCCAGGATGTCATCCTGGGCCTGGGTGCGGATACCCCCATCCCAGGCCTGCCCTCCCTCACCCCTGCCTCGCCTCTCCCTGGCTTCTCACCTCCCACTGGTTCCTCTCACCCCCCAGGTTATTCCAAGTGCATCCTGGTGGCCCACGACTGGGGTGCGGTCCTCGCCTGGAATTTCTCCATCTACTACCCGTCCCTGGTGGAGCGGATGGTAGTTGTCAGTGCGGCCCCCATGTCTGTGTACCAAGGTGTGTTGGGGAGCCCGGGACGCTGGAATATGCCCGTGTGGAGGGGCTTGTCTCTGTGTCTACACTTCCTTGTCCACCAGTCAACACCGGCCCCCCCCCCCCCGCCCCCGGGGGGCTGGGGACACCCATGATGCTCCCAATCTGCAATCAGTGACCGTGCACTCAGGAGTAACTCACGGTTTCTGAGCACTTACAGGTAACAATTCCTCTGACAAGGAGCTTTGCATATACATAACCAACACAAGCCTCTGTGCAGACGAAAGTGTCGTTATCTCCACGATCCAGTTGGGGAAACTGAGGCAAGAGAGGCTAAATGTCTTTCTTCTGGCAAGGAAGGCATAGATGAGTAAGCAGATACCCGTCTCATCACCTGATTCTAATTCCCAGTATAATAGTCCTAGTGCTGTGGTCTCTCTCCCACTCTCTCTCTCTCCCTCCGTGTTGTTTCTTGTCTGTCTCTGTCTCTAGACTGTCAGCTCTCAGGCGGGCAAGGGAGTTTTGTTTGTGCCATTTACTGCTGTGTCGCCAGGGTTTTAAACAGGTCCTGGCATACAGTAGGTGCTCAATAAGTATTGAAATGCATCCAGACCTGGGCAGTGGCTGCAGACAGAGGTGTCCCCATTCTGTGGATACAGTGACCACTTGGCAGGGAGGGACACCGGCACCCGGGCCAGGAGGAATGTCAAGTCACCCCCACGAGGTCCGGCATGCGATGACATTCCTGAGTGTTGGTGCATCTGTGTGCCTGACCTGGGTGTGTGTAGGAGTGCGAGGGGGTGGGGCCACCCCAGGCCCAGGCCTCACATCTGCCTTTCCCCTGCCGCCCACAGACTACTCTATACACCACATCAGCCAGTTCTTCCGTTCCAACTACATGTTCCTGTTCCAGCTTCCCTGGCTGCCTGAGAAGTTACTGTCCATGTCTGACTTCCAGGTGCAGTGGGGCAAAGGCCTGGGGGTACGTGGAGGGTGGGGGGCTGGGACTGGGCAGGCTGGGCACTGAAACCGTAGGTCTGCTGTGTACCCAGATCCTGAAGACCACCCTCACACACCGCAAGAGAGGCATCCCACACTTAACCCCCAGCGAGCTCGAGGCCTTCCTTTATGACTTCTCCCAGCCCGGTGGCCTCACTGGGCCCCTCAACTATTACCGAAACCTCTTCAGGTGAGACCAGACCCGGGGCGGAAGCTCAGGAGAGTTCTGGGGGGCAAGGGGGAGGGGCGGTTATTCTTCCACCTGTCTTGGCCCTAGGAACCTTCCCCTGGAGCCCCAGGAACTGGCCACGCCCACGCTGCTGCTGTGGGGAGAGAAGGACACCTACTTGGAGCAGGGGCTGGTAGGAGCCATCAGCAGTCGCTTTGTGCCCGGCCGGCTGGAGGCCCACATCCTGCCGGGCGTGGGGCACTGGATCCCACAGAGCAACCCCGAGGAAATGCACCAGTACATGTGGGCCTTCTTGCAAGACCTGCTAGGCTAGCAGCCCTCGCTCCCTGGCCTGTGTGCACCTGGGAGTCCACACCACGTGCACACAACGACGGACTCCCGGATCACGCACAGGCGTGGAACTCCTAGACCACACACGAGTGTGTCTGTGGATGCCCGCAGGCGTACCAGGCTGTTTGCTCACACACCGGTGTGAGTGTCTGTGCACGTGAACAAGCACTTCAGCCCTGGGGAACCGGGTACTTCTCTCCTCTGCGGAGCTGGATACCCAGTGTCCTACCTCTCCCCTCCCTGGGGCCTTCCCCTTCCTGCCAACGTCAGCCGCCAGAGCTGCACAAACCACAGATTCTGACCTTCCCGTCCCTGGCTTTCATCTCCAATCTGAGTCTTCAGCTTTAAAAGCTGTTCTGTCCAGTAGGGTAACTGGCAGCCGTATCTGGCTGCTTCAATTTAAATGGAAATTAATTAAAATATGATCGATTAAAAATCCAGTCCCTCGGTCACTCTAGCCATGCTTCAAGGGCTCCACTGACACATCAGCATAAAGCATTCTGTTGGACAGTGCTGATGAGGGTACCTCCTAGAATAGGGGTGTCTGTACCTGGCTCCTGACCAGCTCTCCAAGGAAAGACCCTCATGTACAAGCAAGTGTGTGTCTAGATTCCTGTCTAGGCAGGCCCTGGGCAGCTCCCACCATCTCCCTCCCGGTTGTGACTCCAGACCCTGTAAGGTCAAGATCTCTAGGTGCGGCCTGGGCAAGATCCCTGGGATCCCTGTCTCAGATTCGTGGAAAAACAGCTCTAGGCTATGCTAGGGTGGATGTTTGAGATTCTGGACAGGGCACAGGAAGGGACCGGCTCCCTGAATGACCATCTGAAGTCTGAGGCCTGCCTCTCCAGCGCCTGGAATCTTCTCCAAGTTAACCACAGATTCCGCTGGTTCTTTGGGGCGGGGGGAGGGGGGGGGGGAGTCTCTGGCTCCAGCCTCCAGATGAGGGTGGGACAAATAGAGGGTGAATCATCCAGCCTCAGGCTGGCCATGGCCCTTCTGTCTCCCCAGCCTTTGCCTGGCCTTTGGGGACCATGTCATGACGAATGCTGATGAATCTCTCTGGGGACCTGCAACCTCAGAAATACATTCTCTTATCCCTGGGATGGGTCTGGCTGGCTAAAGCTTGCCTGTTGGTCATCCCCCTCTGTACTGTCTTGTCTCTAACATAACATCCTTTTCATTCATCCTGTGGGTCAGGCACTGATCTAGGCGCTGGGGAGTGAACAACACAGCCTTACTCTGGAGTTAACAGAACGGGCATAGAGAGCTAGGTGAGTGGCGACTCAGGAAAGGCTTCCCTAGCTGGGGGACACACTTCAGGGAGTGGGAAGCCGTAAGCAGGAAGGTTGGAGGTGGAAATAAGCCTAGGCTACTGGAGTAACAACGTGGGGATTAGTGGCTGCGAGAGAGAAGAGGCCACAGCCAGACCGCCAGGGGCTGTGAGGAGTTTGGATTCGGTTCTCAAGGGGAGTCAGGGAAGAGTTTTCAGCAGGGAGGAACATGGCTTGCATTTTGAAAAGCTCCCTGTTGTGGCCGGACAGTCCCACGCAGGAGTGCGAGCGGCGAGACAGCTGGGGGGCCATGCGCTGCCTCAGCACGGGCGGCCCGTGGGGCCCGACGGGGGCCGGGATCCCCAGCGCCCGACCCACCTCGGGCCCCCCCCACTTCCAGGGTGGGAACAGTGCCCCTTGGGGTCGAGGAGATGGGCCGGAGGGGAAGGGGACCCCGCGACCTCGGAGCCTGGGGTGGAGGTCTGGGCCGAGGAGGCCTGCGGGCAGGATGAGGGTGGTGTGTCCAGGGGGCGGTGGGTCTGGCGACGGTTGCCAGGGTGATGGGGGAAAGGGCTGATGGTTGACCGGAACGGGTAGCGGTTGTCTGGGTGATTGGAGGGGCCCAGGCGAAGGCTGACGGGAGGCCTCGGACAGTTGCTGGGGCGACAGGTCCGCTGACGGTTGCCAGGGTAACAAGAAGGCGCCGTCTTCCGCCTCCTCGGCTGCAGGCGGGAGGGAGTCAGAGTCTGGGGGTGGGGGGGAATTCATCGCGGTGATTGGGCAGAGTCCTGGCTAGCGAGCCAATAGAGACTCGTGACTCGGCCGAAGCCAGCCTGAGCCAATCGGGGCGCGCCTTTCTCCCAGAGGCGGGGCTGGGCGCGCGCCTCCTTTCCAGGCCGGAGAAGGGACCCGGAGGGTTTGGGGGGAGGCGGCCCGGCTGAGACCCCTCCCAGGCTCGGCGACTCCCTTCCCCTGCTCCGAGGTCCCGGCTCCAGACCGCCTTCCATCATTCATTCATCAGTCAGTCGGTCGCTCAGCCATTCATTCATTCATTCATTCACTCGTTCATCTGTCCTGCCACAGGCTCAAAGACTTTGGCGGTACACCAGAGGAGGGGCAGGGGAGGCGGAGCCGGGCTCGAGTGGAATAAGCAACGCGGGGGGGCGGGGGGGGGGGAGGACGCTTGGGGAGTGGGAGGGAAGGCTCCCTGGAGGAAGCAGCCTTGGAGCTAACCCCTGCAAGGATGCGCTCCAACCCACGGAAGCCTCCACGCACAGCTGATTTAGTATTCCTTGAGACTGGGAGGGAAGTTTGGGATGAGGGAAGACGTGGAAGCAGAGGACACAGGACTTGGATGTCCCGAGCACCCTTAAGCAGGAGTGAGGAGGGAAGGATGGGGACCCCAAGCTGTGAGCCTAGAGGAGATAAGTGGCACATTCAAATGGGGTAAGTCGAGGCAGGTTTGCTACAGGGACCACACAGAGTGAGCAGGGTTTGGAGAAACCAAGGGGGCAAAGCAACCATGGAGAGCCATTACCATCTCCTGGTCCCCCTGACCAGACAAGGGGAAAGAAGGATGCTAGAACCCAAGCACAGATTCATGCAGACAGGGCCTTTGGTCAAGGGGTGCTACTAGCTGAGCTGACCCCACAGGCAGGGATGCAGGAGGATTAATACCCCATTCTCTCCTTTGGCTTCATCTTCTGCCAGTGCCTCCTATTGGCCAGACCCACCTGGAAGCCAGAGGACAAGGCCGTCCATTGATGCAGCCAGTAGAGGTCAGCCTCTGGGGGCACGGAATGGAGTGGAGGAGGGGAAGAATGAAGGGAAGGGGCACGGGGGGGGGGGGGGGGGGGAGGAAGGGGGTGAGGGGGAGAAAGTCAGGAGCTTGGGGGTGGGGCAACATGAAAGCACTCACTGCAGATTCCTGTGAACTTCACTTTGTCGTGGAAGAGGGCTCAAGCTCTAGCCAAAGGAAGAGGTAATGAAAAGCCCTGGGGAGGCATTTCCCTTCTCTGAAACAGGAGGACAGGGAGGGAGGACAAGTGCCACACTTACAGGGAGGAAGACAAGTTTCAAGGGCCAGGGAGCCAAGGACAGGCAGGGGCCATCAGGGCATCATGGTTCAGACCTGAGCAGGAGGAGATGGGGTCTGGAGGAAGGTTGTGCACACGGACGACTCCAGCGGTCTGAGCCCAGGGCCTGGGAGGCCAAGATGCCCAGCGATGTCCCACCCAGTGGAGGGTCCTACGACAGGGACACCGCCACCTCCAGAGCTGCAGGGCCGGCAGCTGCTCAATAGAAGTGAGTTCCGTTCTCTTCACTCTTTTCCATACTCAGTTCTCACCCCCCCCATCTCCTCCTCCAAGAACCGCCCCCCCCCCCAGCCCCCAGCCTGCATCCCTTCCTCTGGCGGAGACCTGATCTAATGGGGGCAGTCTCAGAGCTGCCAATGGGCACATTCAAGTCCCACCTCCTGGCTCCTGCTCTGCACTGAAATGTGCTTGGTAGATTCATTTGATCGACTGATAGTTGTTTCACCTACTGTGGGCTAGGCTCTAGGCTAGACACTTGGGGATTCAGCAGTGAGCAAGACGGACACCCACAGAGCTCAGAATCTGAGGGGGACCCAGGAGGGATCATGTGGTAGGCGGGGTGGGAGGGGAGGCCATGGGAGCCCAGAGGAGCTACTGTGAGGCCCCAGGGACCGCTCCCTGGGAGAAAGGAAGGCAGAGCTTCCACAGGGATCTCCTACAACCTCCGATCAGCTTCTCCCTGCTAAAACGCTCCAGCGGCGGCCACTGTGCTTGCAGTGAAACCCCAGACCCTTGAGACTTGGCCCCCATCGTCTTCCTCGACCTCCCAGCTCTCGGTCACTGTGTGCCCAGCATTCTGTCCCCCTCACCCTTCCTCCTCTGGGCCTTTGCACTCGCCTTCCCTCTACCTGGAACACCCTTCCTCCGGCTGTTTGCTCCTGTGTGGCTTCTTCTCCTCCTTCAGGTCTCAGCTGCAACGTCCCCTAACTCGGTGAGGCCTGTCCTGCCTGCCCCTGTCACTGAAATCTCTCCTCCCCCCTTGCCACAGTCCATGGTTCTTATTTGTTTGCCTTCTGGTTTCTTTTCTTCTATTTATTAACTTAAAAAAAATTTTTTTTAAGTTTATTTATTTTGAAAGAGTGAGAGAGAGAGTGTGAGCAGGGGAGGGGCAGAGAGAGAGGGAGAGAGAGAATCCAAAGCAGGCTCCGCGCTGTCAGCATGGAGCCCGATGCAAGGCTTGATCCCACGAACTGAGAGATCGTGACCTGAGCTGAAATCAAGAGCCTGTCTGTCTTTGACAGCTGTGCCTGTGGTTGGTTGTCAGTAAAATGTTTGTTGAATGACTGAATGTTTGTTGAATGAGTGAATGAAGGCGAGGAGAGCTGGAGGGGCAGAGTGAACGGAGCCTGCAGGGTATGAGAAAAGAGCTCCCAATGGTGAACGCAGCCCGTGCCAAGTAAGCTGAGGAGGGTGTCACTCTGGGCAGTGGGGAGCCATAGAGGGTTGGAGCATGAGAAGGCCCTAGGGAGGCAGTGGCCAAAAGAGCTGGTTGGGTCTGTGGCCGACAGCCCCTGGAGTCCTGCCTTCCCACTCTTGCCCAGGGCCCACACCCAGCAGCCCTCACCCCTGCTGGCTCCCGTGGCCCGCTGTCTGGGCCTGAGGGCCCGGCCCCAGCTTTGGTGCAGAGGGCGGGACTGTGGTCCCTGGAGGAGAAGCTGAGGGCACGTTCTCAGGTTCCCGGTCATCGGCCCGGGCCCGGCAGCTGTGTCTTGGCCTGGGCCCAGGTCCTGTGTCCCTGGGGACTGAGCTCATTGAGGAGAAACGCAGTCCTGGGCCAAGGCGGCCATCAGGGGCAGGGGAGAGGGCTCGGGCTCACCCCCTATCTCCACCACATTGGGAACTGTGTGGAATCCCACTGCGAGGCTGTGGGAATGGTCGTTCCAGACTCTCCTGTCCCCCAAGGGTCCTGACACCTTGGGCTGGGCCTGCCACTGTGGCTGGAGGGCAGCAGGATCCTGGAGCCAGGACTCCGCATTCTACTTGCTGAGTCCTGGAGACTTGACATGGGATTGACACCCAGTAGGGGCTCTGTAAATGTGTCTTTCTGTCTTTTGTCTCCACTGCCCCTCATGCTGGCCTCAGCCTGTGTTTTCACTACTTTTGCTCCCTTTCCTTCTCTGTTTGCTATGGACCAGACGCCACTGGATCAGCAGAGTCACAGACTCTAGGCTTTCTGCCTAGCAAAAGGGGGGGGGGTGTCCAAGTTCCTTGGTTGCTCCTTCTGATGGGGAGCTCAGCACCTATTAGGACATCCATTCCAGCAAAAAAGTCCTTTCTCAGATGGGTCAGGGGAGCAGCTAGCCCACCTCGTGAAGCCTCTACCTTTGCCCCTGGACCCTCAAACCCTTTTCTGGGCCCCCAGACTTCTAGAATGTACTTAAGAGGGTGGTCTGGGCCCCCAGTGGCAGCCCTTCTGGGCTGGCCATCCTAACTCCTTCAGCTAATTCCTGAGTCACCAAACCCTTCCATGTCACCCTCTCTGTGCCCAGACCATGCTGTGTGACGCCTGGTTCCTGGGAAGCTCCCAGTCTAGGTGGGGATATAGAGCAGGGCATAGATACCCAACCCCTTGTGTGTGAGGCTGATACAGAGAGCAGGAGGGTGCTGGGATAACCCAGGGGGGCTCTGTCTGGAGGGCAGAGAGGGCTTCCCGGAGCTGAAACCCTGAAGAATAAAAGGAGTTCACCAGGCACAGGGATGGGGGGGTTGGAAGGCACACCAGAAAGAGAGACCAGCATGGGCAAAGGGGTAGCATTGTGGGAAATAGCAGAGCATTCCCTATAACTGGAAGAAAATACATTTAAAAATTTTTTCTTAATGTTTATTTATTTTTGAAAGAGAGAGAGAGCTTATGTGTGGGAGGGACAGAGAGAGAGGGAGACAGAGGATCTTAAGGGGGTTCTGTGCTGACAGCAGAGAGCCCGACACGAGGCTTGAACCCACAAATTGTGAGATCATGAGAGAGATCTCACATGAGAGAGAGAGAGAGAGAGACGGAGCATGAGCATGAGCAAGGGAGGAACAGAGAGAGGGAGACAGAATCTGAAGCAGGCTACAGGCTCCGAGCTGTCAGCACAGAGCCCGACGTGGGGCTTGAACTCAGGAACAGTGAGATCATGACCTGAGCCGAAGTTGGACACTTAACCGACTGAGCCAGCCAGGCGCCTCAAGAAAATACATTTTTGAGGAGAACACTCCCTGTGAGTTCCTGCTTGGGGAGGAAGCAAAAGGGTCCTTGTAACCAGCTGGGTGTCCCAGCAGAGGGAAGAACCTGGGCAAAGGCCATGAGAGCGCAAGGCCTGCTGGGTGAGGAGGGGCACTGAATCAGTGTGATGATGAGAAGGGAGGGGCTGCAGAGGGTAAGGCCAGTCTGAGGGCTTTGAAAGCAGGGCCCAGGGGCTTGGATTTCCTCCTGGGGTGATGGGCACAGGGACAGACTTGAGCTGCACCTGCCCTAGGGTCTATTGACTCAGTACACTCACTATGAGTCAGGCTGCGCTCTTTCTTGTGCAACTTTTGTCCTTTTCTCTGCCCGATCCCCACCCCCACCCCTCGTACTCCTTGTGGCCTGGAGTCACTCAGGGCTGGGTTCTCATATCACCTCTGGCCCCCAGGCTGCGGCCATTCACTTGTCACCCTCGGCCCTTCATGCTTCTTCTTTCTCACTAATAGCACTTCTCTGTCTCCTTCCCTCTTCCTCTTCCAGCATTTAAAAATTATTCAAGGTATTAATGGATGAATGGATAAGCAAAATAGGGTATAGCCATTCAATGGAGTCTTAGCCATAAGCAAGTGATGTACTGGTACATGCTCCATGGTGGCAGATGAACCTCAAAAAACGTTATGCTGAGTGGGCGCCCGGGTGGCTCAGTCGGTTAAGCGTCCGGCTTTGGGTCAGTTCATGATCTCGCGGTTTGTGAGTTCGAGCCCCGCGTCGGGCTCTGTGCTGACAGCTCAGAGCCTGGAGCCTGTTTCGGATTCTGTGTCTCCCTCTCTCGCTGTCCTTCCCCTGCTCATGCTCATGCTCTGTCTCTCTCAAATATAAAATTTAAAAAAATAAAAAAAACCCACACATTATGCTAAGTGAAAAAAAACCAGACACAAAGGGCCCCACACTGTCTGATTCCATGTATATAAAATGTTTAGGCAAATCCATAGAGGGAGAGGGAGAAAGCCATTTGGTGGCTTCCAGGAGCTGGAGGAGGGGGCTGGGGAGTGGCTGCTCTAGGGGATGGGGTGATAGAAATGTCTTGGATGGGGCACCTGGGTGGTTCAGTTAGTTGAGCGTCCGACTTCGGCTCAGGTCATGATCTCCTGGTTCGTGGGTTCAAGCCCCGAGTCCAGCTCTGTGCTGACAGCTCGGAGCCTGGAGCCTTCTTCAGATTCTGTCTTTTTCTCTTTCTCTGCCCCTCCCCAGCTCACACTCTCTCTCTCTCAAAAATAAATAAACATTAAAAAAATTTGTAATGGCAATTGGTTAATTTTATGTGAATTTTGTCTCAAGTTTTTCATAAATCCTCAGAGGAAATCATAAATACGTGCCCAACCCAGCGGGTGAACATTTGATGGGCACCAGGATAGTCACATCGTCTCAAAGTATCTCCCCACGTGATACTGATATTTATTTATTATGGGAGGAGGGGACGGAAGAGAATAGTCCCTTGATAGTAGGGAAAGTTGGCCAACTTCACACAAGTGATCGAAGTGTAATACCCCCAGCGTTGGGAACTAATGTCAAGTACCTCCTAATCCGAGGCACTGGGGAGGACCAGCACCATCTCTGTGGTTCTGGACAAAGACATACTCCCTGGTTGGGAGGACTGAGCAGGCCAGCCCGCTGGAGGACATTCTGAGAAATGAGTGGCCTCGATTCTCCCAAAATGTTAATATCACAAGAGACAGGGAAACGCTGAGGAACCGATCCAGATCAAGCAAATGTGGCAAAGCATGGAAAGGGTTGGCGAATCCCGACAAAGGGCATGTGGAAATTATGCTATTCTGCATTTGCATTTGACATTGTTTTATTTTATTTTAATTTTTTATTTTTTTTGCATTTGACATTATTTTAAAATAAAAAGGTTAAAAGTTGCCTGAAGCTTTCTGGGCTGCTCTGGTGAAAATCTCCCACCGTGGCTTCTAGATGTTCAGCCCCTGTAGGTGACCCCTAGGCTCCACGGATTCAGCGCCTTATCCCCAACCCATCCCTCCTCCCTGCAGCCAAATTACCATGGGGGACAGCCTGGCCTCTTTCTCCTCCTCCTCATGGTGCCCCGTGTGACCCCTGGTCTGTCCACTCCTCCTCCTTTCTTTGCTTCCTCCTGTGGGTGCAAACCTGTGTCTCTGCTGCCATTTCCCTCTCTAGTTCAGCCTTCCAGGCTGAGCTCCACTGGACCCTCCTTTGGGGACCCCTCTCTCGGGGAGGAAGGTATACCCCCAGCCCCTGGAACAAAGCCAGACATAAAGCCAGAGATTTATACCCACCTGTTGAATAAATGAATGAACAAATCAGTAACTACCCTCAAGCAGGGCCCTCACCAACCCCTCTGCGTGCCCCTCCCACACTCTGTCCCTCCCTCTGGCCCAGCTCTGAACCCCCAGAGCTGCTGGTTTCTGTGTCTGGCTTTTTCTTCCGCGGAATGAGGGCTCCTCCAGGGCTGGGCTTGGGGCCTTTCGGGGTCCCCATTATCCCCGCATGGACAGAGTGGGCTGCAGGGAGGCTTTGCAGCATGACTGATTTGGGAAAAGACAGTTGATCAAACTGAGCAAGGCTGAGCAGCAGAGAAGCTGTGAGGGGAATGGGTGGGGTTGGGGGCTGGGGTGGACCTTTGGGGTTCACACAGGGTAGTAAGGAGGAAGAGGGGTGCTTTCCAGGAGAGCTGAGAGTAAGAAGATGTGTGTGTGTGTGTGTGTGTGTGTGTGTGTGTGTGTGCGCGCGTGTGCACACATGCATGGGTCTCCTTCCTAATGTGTGTCTGAGGTCTGAGGCTGCAAATGCTGTCCCAGGCTCAAGGCCTGGCTGGGCCTGAGCTTTGGGTTTGTGTTTTATATCTTAAGTCCCCGTGAAGCTCTGTGCATACGTCTGCAATGGAGCAGGGTGGTTGTGTGCGCGTGAGATTCTTAGGACGTGCCTGGCCTCAGTTTTGGAGGATCTGTGGATCTGTGTTTGTGCCCTGGCTCTGTGTGTGTCCCTGGGCTCTGAGTGTGTGTTGGGAGCGTGGGTGTTCACGAAGCTGGTGTGTCTGTCAGTGTGGGTTCAGCCCACGCCTCACCGCATGGCTGGCCTGAATTTCCAAGGATCTGCGGGTCCCTGGCTGTGTGGGTGGAGGGTGGGCAGGGACCCCGGGAGGCCGGGCTGGGGTGGGGGTGGGGGGGCGGGGGAGCGCAGGGCCGGCCCCGGGGCGGGGCGAGCCGCCCAGGGCTGGGGGCGGGGCGGCCCGGCAGCCTCACTTTGGCGAAGTTGGCGGCGCGGAGGCTGGCCCGGGACGCGCCCGGAGCCCAGGGAAGAAGGGAGGAGGGAGGAGGGAGGGTCGCGGCCGGCCGCCATGGGGCCGGGGACCCGGGGCCGCCGCCGCCGCCGTCGCCCGATGTCGGCGCCGCCACCGCTGCCGCCCGTGCGGGCGCTGCCCCTGTTGCTACTGCTCGCGGGGCCCGGGGCTGCAGGTGAGGGGCTGGGACCTGGTGGTCGGGACTGGGTGGGTGGGTTGGGGGAGGGTAAGAGCGGAGTTTAAGGACCCCGGAGTCTGGGGCTGGAGGGCTGGCCTCGGAGCCAAGGACCAGAGCAGGGGCTGGTGAGCACAGGAGTCCGGGGGCTACGTGCCAATCCCGGGGGTGCAGGGACTCAATGGGGGGAGGGGACAGGGCCCCAGAGGTCCGCAGAATACGGGCCCGGGAGCGATCAGAGTGTGTGTGGGGGGGGGGGTGAAGGGACCCAGGAATCAGGGGCTGGGAACTTGAGGTGCAGGGATCAGGGACGCGAGATCGGGGGGATCAAGGGTATGGAGCACGCTCCCAATGCACGCCCGTCCGGAGTCCTGGGAAGGTCACGAACTGGAGCCTCAGGACCCCCAGGCTGGGGACCCCTCGCACAAAAGCCCCCCTACACACCCAGGGCCGGCCAGGCGGGGCGGGCGACGGGGAGGGGGGCGCGAAGTTCTCGGAGCTCTGAACTCGGGGAAAACTTCTCAGGCCGGAGCGCGGCAAGACCCGGAGCTGGAGTCGGAGCTGGAGCCACAGCGGCGCCCGCGCCCCTTTCCCCGCCCGCGGCCCCGCTCCCTCCCCCGGCCGCCGGGACCTGGCGGCCCCGGGACCCCGCCCCCGCGAGGGGAGGGAAAAGGAGGGCGGGGGGCGCGAGCCCACGTGCTCCGCTCCAGCGGCCCAGTCCCCGCAGCCCGAGCCCCTCCCCAGCCGGCCCGGGCCCCCTGCCCCTCCCCCTCCCCGCTCTCCCTTCCCCCGCTCGGGACAATGGCCGCGCCGTCTAGACACCCCCTCCCCCCCGGCCGGCCTCGCGCTTTCTTTGCCAGACAAAGCGGGACGGGCGGCGGGGCCAGGGCGGGGGCTGCGGGGGCGCACACCCCCAAGGGAGGCCTGGCCGGCGGAAGAGGGACACGGGCCGAGCGGCCGGGGTCCGGGGTCCCGGGGAGCCGCGGCGGGGCTCAGCGCCGGGAGGGAAGGGCCTCCACCGCCCAGCCGGGTGCCCAACCGGGCAGGATCGGGCAGGAGCTGCCGCCCCCGCGGGGCCGGCGCGCACACACATGGCCTGTCACACACTCGCAGGCACACACACAGCCCTGGGTCACACATACAGAGATGTAGACGTGCGCACACACACGACATCCGCAGACGTGGATACGCAGCTCACACACTGACATACGAACTCCTGCAATCACCCGTGTTCGTAGGTACCGTGGGTCACCAGCCCCGGGCCTTGCACACGTCGCCTGCACACATTGAGCACATGTAGACACGATCCAAGATATGCCCACACCCAGTTTATACATGCAGACAGACAGTCACATCCAACCCATACACAAACCCACCTGAGGATCCACAGGTCACACACAGGCGCACAGCTGTATACCCAGATAACTGGTTCACATGCAGGGACCCACAACACATCCAGCCTGCACATACATGCACAGGCATCTGGACACCCATGGACTTGAAGCACACACACATGTGGCTCCTCATGTGGCCCCTTGGGTGAGTTCACAAACACCCACCGGCCCCTGTCTGGGTGATAGTGTCCTGTCTCTGCTTGTCCCCTGAGGAAGGGGACACAGGCCATGTTGTCCTATTCTCCAGCTCACCTTGTTCTGTCTCTCCCTCTGTCTTTGTCATCTCTGTCTCCTCTCTGAGGCAGCTTGCTTCTAGTTTCCTTTTTTGTGTCTGTCTTTCTCTGTCTCCCTCCATCTCTCCTCTCTTTCCATCTATCTGTGACTCGTTCATGTGCACGCGCGCGCGCGCACACACACACACACACACACACACACACACACAGAGGCCCCACACCTGCCGTCACACACAACCCTCCACTAGCTCACACCCAGCCACACCCCAGACCAGTCTGGCAGGACAGTTAGACTGCCACACCTCAGAGGGACATAGCCCTCAGGGATGGGGACGCTGGACAGGGCAGCACATGTCTAGTGCCAGCCGCCCCTCCCTTCAAACCACACCCTGTCCCTGTAACACCCAGTGTTGGCTGTGCAAGGGGTACCTGCCTTGGCCCCTCTCACCAGAGCCCTGTTCAGGTGTGCCCAGCTGGAGTAGATGTCCAACATCGGGGAAAGTAAGAACCATGGGCCCAGGTCTCCTTACCCTGCCCTCTCCATTACCCTGGGATCTGGGCACACAGCCCCAGACCTCCCTTTAACACTCAGCACCCTCACTTCCTGCCTTTGCACCCCCCATTCTGGCAGCTTCCTGAGTCCCCACATCTGGCACGAGTCAGCACCTCCTCCTGCCCGCCCCTGCCTTGTGGTTCCCAGGGCTTGAGCGGGCAGGGACAGCTGCAGCCCCAACAGCTGGGGCTGGGGCGGGGGGCCGTGGGAACTGTGGGTGGGGGGGCTCCATGCCCCACAGAGACACCCCCAGCCCGTGGCAGCTGTTGCCTGGGGGAGGGAAAGATGGGCTGTGTCACTCTGAGCTGGGGTTTCTTGGGTGCCTGGCTGACCCCCCACTTTCCTTCGCCTCCCTCCCCCCACCACAGCCCCCCCTTGCCTGGACGGAAGCCCGTGTATGAATGGAGGTCGCTGCACCCAGCTGCCCTCCCGGGAGGCTGCCTGCCTGTGAGTGCCTGGCTCCGAGCCATCAGTGGGTCCTGTGTGGGGAGGTAGTCTGTCTTCTCCTCTGGCCTCTGTGTCCACCATGGGTGTCTCTACCATTTCCTACTTGTGTATGGCTTGGGTAACCTCTTGTTTCCCCACTGGAATCGAGCAGGGTTAAGAACTGAGTAAGGTTAAGAGCAAGGGCTCTGCAGGCCGCCTGGCCTGGGTTCAAATCCCACATCGTGTTGCTCACTGCCTGGGACTCAAACCCTTTAAACTTCAGCGTCCTTGTCTGGAAAACAGGCACACTAACACCTGCTTCACAGAGTTGTTGGCCGCCTGAGGTCACGCGTAAAGCCTCTGATGGAGGTAGTTATTATTCAATTAACAGATCTTCAGGGACCAATCCCAGTGGCTTGGCAGTACAGGGTACCCCAACTGGATCCTCCCATATATCAACATTTAGTGGTGGGGGCACAGTGGTGGGGGTCATGGGGGCACCATGACCTTGGGTTAGTCACCTCTCTCTGAATCTCGCTGCATCTGTGAAATAGGGGTGCTTCTTCATGGCTTGTGACCATGAAGGATTTCAAGAATTCGGTTGTTGGATCATACAAGGCAAGGCAGAGGGCTGGGAGGAGCAGAGCAGGGGCTGGGAAAGAACTGAGCCGAGGGAGACAGAGCTCAGTTTGAATTCTGGGCTCCGGGAGGGGCACCTGGGTGGCTCAGTCTGTTAAGCCTCTGACTTTGGCTTAGGTCAGGACCTCCAGATTTCATGAGTTCAAGCCCTCATCGCGCTTGGTGCTGACAGCTCAGAGTCTGGAGCCTGCCTGCTTGGCATTCTGTGTCTTCCCGCCTCCCTCTCTCTCTCTCTCTCTGCTCCTCCCCCACTCGCTTTCTCTCTTTCGTTCTCTCTCGAAAATAAATAAACATCAAAAAATTGAATTATGGACCCAGGGGTACCCTGAGCAGGTGCTTTGAGCTCTCTGAACCTCAGCTTTTGCATCTGGAAAATGGGGCAGTACTTCCTTCTTTATGAGGTTGATTTTGATGTGATGAACTCAGCATAGTGCTCAGCCTACAGTAAATGCTCCATAAATAATAATAATGATGGTAGGGGCTCAGGAAATAGGTGCCATAGAGGGCAACGTCTCAAGGTTATGGGGGAAATGCTTGATTCCTTTTATAATATCATCATTAGTAATAGCCCGTCACCTAGTAGCCATTATTGATTCATTAACGGATTCATTTATTCAAGAACATGTGTGCCAGGCCCAAGCTGGGTGGTTCTGGGGTGACTTTAGATCCAGGAGAGCCCCTTTGAAGTTACACACGTACTTTGACTGGAGCCCCACTTGGGCTCACCCAGGTCGGGGCTCAGCCTGGCTGAGCGGGCTCCTCGGGTTGGGAGTCTGCCATGGTGGGACGTGAGGGAAAAAGTGACCTTATCTGGAGCCACACTCCTGGGAGGCGGAGCCGCGGAGCTGAGCGCCTGCGCCGTGGAGCTCCGCACCTGGACTACTGCCGACAGGTGAATGCTGCCGCAGCTGCCCTGCCCCTCAACAGGTGAATCACCGGCTCGCGCGGCCGCCCGGAGCCCGGACTACCCGGGATGGAGCGGGCTCTCCCCGGAGGTGGACCGTGGGAACTACTCCCCACGGCCCCCCAGTCTCTTTCAAGATTCTAAATACTCGTATCTTTTCAGGGACGCCCCCATCTGTCACCCCTCCACGGATCCCCCAAACCTCTTCCTCGAAGTAGCCTCTCAAGCCCTGGTGTCTGTTTCCTAGCCCTCGCCGCACCCCCTTCCCTTCCCCTCCCGCCGACCCCCAACCAAGTCTCCTCTCCACCCCCCCCACCCCCCCCCGCCTTGGTTTCCCCCAAAGCCCAGTCAGTGGGGCGGGGCGCGGGCGGAGGCTGGAACCGGCCCGACCGGTCGGCAGGGGAGCGGGGCGCAGAGCGTGGGAACCCGCCCGGGGCGTCGGGAGGGGGGCCCGCGCGGCCGCGCCCTGCTTGGCGGTGGGACCCGCAATCCCGGGAGCCCGGCGCGGCGCGCTCCCTCTCGGCGTGCAGTCGTGACCGACGTCCTTGCCCTGAGGGTCTTTGGGGAGGGGTCTGGGAGCCGGGCCCTCCCGTCTTGACACCATCGGCACCCCTGCCCTGCCCTGGCCTGTTTCACTGGGGGCCAGGGTGGGGGGAATCTTGTGGGTGACGCTAGGGACTGAGTCAGCTGCCTGAGGCTAGCCCCAAGCGACTGGGACAAGCCAGAGGGAGGGACTGCGCGAGGGGTGGGCAGCGTCGGGGGCGGGGTCTGGGCCTTCTCACCATTCCAACCTTCCCCTCTCCACCCCCCCATCCCGTCCCCCTGCCCCTCCTATCCCCGCTTCTCCCCTCCCCCCTCCCCCGCCGGTGTCTCTGGAGGTTTCCGGTCTCAAGACCAACTGTTTTATTTCCCTCCTACTCAAGGTTGCCTTGGTCGGTTTGGGGAAGGGGCTGCAGGCTGAAGGACTCTATCCCAGTAAGAGGGCGCCAGAACTGGTGTCTACCTCCCCCTCCCAATGGCAGGAAGGGTCGAATGTGCCTCCAGGAAAGGCCAGGAGGATGTGGGAGAGTTAGGGTCTGTCCACACAGAGCTGTGGCTGTGAACTGCGTTGTGGCTTAGGGTCTGAATGTTCGCTAGGCCAGTATGTCCAACTGTGTATGTTTCTGCGTGTGTGTGTGTGTGTGTGTGTGTGCGCCTGAGAGGTTGTCTTCTGGAGTCTGAGACCTTGTGTTTCTCTCCGCCTGGAAGGCTCTTCCTCACACAGTACCTTCTGCAGTCTGAAAATATCCTTCTTGCCTTCCCTCTTCACTCATCTCCCTTATCCTGTGTCTTAGTTTCCTGGCTGCCATAACAAACCACCAAAAAGCTGGGTGGTTTGAAACAACAGGAATTTATTCTCACAGTTTTGGAGGCCAGAAGTCTGAAATCGAGGTGTTGGCAGCCAGTGTGTCCCCAGTGGCTTTGCAGGAGAGTCCTTGCTGGCCTCCTCCACCTTCTAGTGGTTTCAGGTGCTCCTTGGCTAGTGGGTGCAACACTCATATCTGCTTCTGTCTTCAAATGGCCTTTAACGCTTCCTCCCCGATCTCCCTCTGCCAATGGATTTAAGGCCCATTTAGAAAATCCGGGATGATCTCATCTTGATGTCTGTCACTTAGTTACATCCGCAAAGACTCTTTTTTCCAAATAAGGTCAGAGTCACATGTTGTGGGACATGGGCATTTCTTTTCTGGGGCCGTCGCTTAAAGCCCACTAAACTCTTGGTGGCCCTCCCCACCCCATGCCGGCATGTTATATAATTCATTATTTGTGTGTCTTCTCTTTGCCCAACTTGGCTGTGAGGATAAGGGGTGGGGGGGGGGCGACTTTTCTTGTGTTTGCGACTGCATTCCTTTTGCTAAGAACATAGTAGGTACTCAGTGAATATTTGTTGCATGGATGGATGAGGGTGCCTGTTCGTTGGGCTGTGTGCTTGCGTGTGTGTTTTTTTTTAACGTTTATTTATTTTTGAGAGGGAGAGAGAGCGCGTGCGCGCTCCCGTGAGCGCACGAGCAGGGGAGGGGCAGAGAGGGGAAGAGAGAGAATCCCAAGTAGGCTCTGCGGTCAGCACAGCTGGATGCAGGGCTCTATCTCACTAAGCGTGAGATCATGACCTGAACGGAAATCCACAGTCGATGCTTAACCGGCTGAGCTGTCCAGGCGCCCCTGCTTGGTGTTTCTGCCGGTCCTGTGTGTATCTGTGTCTGGGCTTCTCCTGCCCCATACCACCCTAGTACTGCCCGGTACTAAGCTATCTCTGCCCACAGGTGCCCTCCAGGATGGGTGGGCGAGCGGTGCCAGCTGGAGGACCCCTGCCATTCGGGCCCCTGTGCTGGCCGTGGTGTCTGCCAGAGCTCGGTGGTGGCAGGCGCTGCCCGGTTCTCCTGCCGCTGCCCCCGTGGCTTCCGGGGTAAGGGACGGTCTGGGGGAGGGGAGCCCAAGGCAGGCGAGGATGGGCATGGCCCAAGCTCACCCTCTCCTGGTCCCTCTAGGTCCCGACTGCTCCCTGCCGGACCCCTGCCTCAGCAGCCCCTGTGCCCATGGTGCCCGCTGCTCCGTGGGGCCCGATGGCCGCTACCTCTGCTCCTGCCCGCCTGGCTACCAGGGCCGCAGCTGCCGAAGCGATGTGGATGAGTGCCGGGTGGGAGGGCCGTGCCGCCACGGTGGCACCTGCCTCAACACGCCTGGTTCCTTCCGCTGCCAGTGCCCAGCTGGCTACACGGGGCCACTGTGTGAGAACGCTGCAGTGCCCTGCGCCCCCTCGCCGTGCCGAAACGGGGGCACGTGTAGACAGAGTGGCGACCTCACCTACGACTGTGCCTGCCTTCCTGGTGAGGGAGCTGCTCCCTGGGGAGGGCAGCAGGAGTGGACAGACAGCAGGCCAGCCTGGCACTGACCATCTTTGCCTTCTCTTCCTCTGCTAGGGTTTGAGGGCCAGAACTGTGAAGTGAATGTGGATGACTGTCCAGGGCACCGCTGTCTAAATGGGGGCACGTGTGTGGATGGCGTCAACACCTACAACTGCCAGTGCCCTCCTGAGTGGACAGGTGAGCCCCAGGGCCGAGAATAGCCAGGTGGCAGACCTTGGGTGTGCCTGCAGCCCGGTGGCTGGACTGGTGTGTCTGTGTGCCACAGGCCAATTCTGCACGGAGGACGTGGATGAATGCCAGCTGCAGCCCAATGCTTGCCACAACGGGGGCACCTGTTTCAACACACTGGGTGGCCACAGCTGTGTGTGTGTCAACGGCTGGACAGGCGAGAGCTGCAGTCAGAATATCGATGACTGTGCCACGGCCGTGTGCTTCCATGGGGCCACCTGCCATGACCGCGTGGCCTCGTTCTACTGTGCCTGTCCCATGGGCAAGACTGGTGAGTGGCTGTTTTCCTTGCAGGCAGCAGGGAGCCAGTGATGGTTCCACGGTGGGGGAAAGGATGGAGTCTGACTTGAGCGTTAGGATGATTAGGTTGGAGGCCAGCTATGGGGTGCAGGGTGAGCCTGGAAGAGGCCGGCCCACAGTCCGGGGCAGTAGCCATGGGAATGGAGAGCTATCCCGCGACCGAGGAGAGGGGACCTTTGCAAGTGGCAAAGGGTCAGGGAAGGTGTTTGGGAGGGGGACTTGGGTGTGGAGGGCAGGGCATGTCAGGGAGAGGCTACTGCAGAAACCAAGGCTTGAGGGTATAGAATCAGAAAAGGAGTCAACAAATTTTAAAACAATATGTGGGTGTTTCCAACTCATTTGTAAACGGATCAGGAAAAAGATACATAGAGCTTACGGTAGTTGAAGCTAGGTGGTGGGTGTATGAATTAGCTCTTCAGTACATTTGGAAGTTTTCGTTATAAATGATCGGGAAAAATAGCCTACTGGATACCCTGCAGGTTAATAGAAACAAAGCACAAACCAATATGTGGGGGATGTGGGACCTTTGGGCAGAGCTGGAGGGTCCGCCCTTGAACTCTGCCTGTTCCTTTCCAGGGCTTCTGTGTCATCTGGATGACGCCTGTGTCAGCAACCCCTGTCACGAGGATGCTATCTGTGACACGAACCCGGTGAACGGACGGGCCATCTGCACCTGTCCACCAGGCTTCACCGGCGGGGCATGTGACCAGGATGTGGATGAGTGCTCCATTGGTGAGGGGGGCGCAGTCTGAGAGTTGGGAGGGAGGGGAGAGGCAGGTCCTTAGCCACCCCCACTCACACTGGCGGTGCCTGCTCTTGCAGGCGCCAACCCGTGTGAGCACCTGGGCCGGTGTGTGAACACACAGGGCTCATTCCTGTGCCAGTGTGGCCGTGGGTACACAGGCCCGCGCTGCGAGACCGACGTCAACGAGTGCCTATCGGGGCCCTGCCGCAACCAGGCCACGTGCCTCGACCGCATAGGCCAGTTCACCTGCATCTGCATGGCAGGTGCGTGGGGGGTGTGGTGGGGGCGGAGCCTGAGGCTGGGGGTGAGCGAGGGAAGCCTGCAGACAGCAAGGAGCACCCCCCCACACACACAGTGACACTGGGTCTGCAATGGGACCCTGAGAGACTGAAGCCTGGAAGGAGGTGGAGGCTGGGCCAGAGCAGAATCTTTGTGCAAGGCTAGGGGTGTGGTCACATGGAGTCCTTAGAACCTCAGATGGGCTGGGAGTGGAGTCTGTGCCATAGGATCCACTGGAGGGTGGGGATGTAATGAGGGCGGGACCAGGGGGTGAGATGAGGGCGGGACCAGGGGCTGGTGTGGGTCCAGGTGGAGCCTGCAGACAGTCTTGGTGGGATTGAGGCCGGGCCCAAGGCTATGGTGGGCCCTGGGCTGGTGGCTGAGGACCCCGCATAGTCTAAGGACTGCAAAGGGAAGAGGGCAGTCTGACGGCAAGGCCCATGTGGGGTCTCATCATCCTTGGATCGGTGGGTGAGGGTCCACCATAAGGCCAAAAGCTGAATCTAGGGTTGGGCTGGGGGTCAAGGCCAAGCAAGGCTCAGGGGAACTGTCTAGAGTGGGAGAGGGAATACCTTCCCACTTGCTCTCCCTTTAGGCCAGAGGCTAACCCCCACCACCCTAATCCCCTTCCTTCACTCCTTAGGCTTTACAGGCACCTATTGTGAGGTGGACGTGGATGAGTGTCAGAGCAGCCCGTGTGTTAATGGCGGGGTCTGCAAGGACAGAGTCAACGGCTTCAGCTGCACCTGCCCCTCGGGTGAGGACCCTGGCCAGGGAGCCTGAAAAACACAGGTCCCTGCAGAGGCAAAGGCTGTAGGTTGGGAGCCTGTAAGACCATGTTAGTGGGCAGCTATCGTAACAGAAACCACATGCTATGAACACCACTGAAGTCAATTTATTGTTTTATTTTTACAAAAGTTTTATACCTTTTAGAAAATGTTTATTTATTTTTGAAAGAGAGAAAGTGTGAGTAGGGGAGGGGCAGAGAGAGAGAGAGAGAGAGAGAGAGAGAGAGAGAGAGAGAGAATCCAAAGCAGGCTCCAGGCTCTGAGCTGCCAGCGCAGAGCCCAACGCGGGGCTGGAACTCACGAACCACGAGATCAGGACGTGAGCTGAAGTTCAACACTTAACCGACTGAGTCACCCAGGCGCCCCTGAAATTAATTTAAAACGAAGTGAACAGTCATCCCACCCAAACAAGGCAGGGTTGGCAACGGGTGACTTCTCTGACCCGGTCTGGGCCTCTGCCCGTCCCATTCCCTACCCTAAGGCTTCAGCGGGGCCATGTGTCAGCTGGATGTGGATGAGTGCGCCAGCACACCTTGCCGGAATGGAGCCAAATGTGTGGACCAGCCCGATGGCTACGAATGTCGCTGCGCAGAGGGTGAGAGAGGGCCGTTGATAGGCCAGCAAGAGTCTGGAGGCGGGGCAAGGGAGAGACAGAAAGCAAATAACAGCCTTGGGGAAAACTTGGGGGCGGGGCTGCAGCAAGGCAGGACCTCAGTAGAGCCAATGACAGAGCCAGGGAGTGGAGCCAATGATGGACCTTAGCAGCGGTAAGGCTAGGGTTGGGGCCAATGGGTCTGGCAGATACTTGGTGCTAGAAGGTAGAGGGGGCGTGTCGCTCCCAAACTCCTCTATCCCCAGGCACTTCCCATGTGTCCCCATTTCCAGTCCAGAGCAGAGAGTGAGGCGGAACAGGGCTGGTAGTGTAAGGACTGGAGGCAGGGTACAGCGAGGGATGCGCGATTTATCTGTGGAAGTGTCTTGGCCAGGGGCGTGTCCTGGAGCCTGTCGCTGGAGGGAGTTAGGGGCGGAGCCTGAATTGAGCCCACCTCCTGCTGGTTAGCTGGGCAGGGCGTGAGGTAGAGGTGGGCCAGGATTGGGGCGGAGCCACGGCTGCGAGCAGGACCTTGGCAAGTGGGTGGAGCCTGATCCTCTGGTTTCCCGCCCCCCCCCCCCCCCCCCCCCCCCCCGCCCAGGTTTCGAAGGCACTCTGTGTGAGCGCAACGTGGATGACTGTTCCCCGGACCCGTGCCACCACGGGCGCTGTGTGGATGGCATCGCCAGCTTCTCCTGCGCCTGTGCCCCGGGATACACAGGCACACGCTGTGAAAGCCAGGTGGACGAGTGCCGCAGCCAGCCCTGCCGCCACGGAGGCAAATGTCTAGACTTGGTGGACAAGTATCTCTGCCGCTGCCCTCCCGGCACCACAGGTGGGGCTGGAGGCGGGGCTGGGGCAGAAACCGTATATCTGGAGGGGCACAGGGAACGGTGCCCCCGGTGGGGCTCAGTGGTGGCCAACCCTGCCATGTTCCCCTTCCCCAGGAGTGAACTGCGAGGTGAACATTGATGATTGTGCCAGCAACCCCTGCACCTTTGGAGTCTGCCGGGATGGCATCAACCGCTATGACTGTGTCTGCCAGCCTGGCTTCACAGGTGGGCAAGTGGCTGCCATGGGAAGGGGGTCTTTTTTTAATATACAATTTTTAAAACTGTTTTACTTATTTTTGAGAGAGAGGGAGAGAGAGAGAGTGAGAGAGAGAGAGAGAGAGAGAGAGAGAGAGAGAGAGGCAGAACATGAGTGGGGGAGGGGCAGAGAGCGAGGGAGACACGGAATCCGAAGCAGGCTCTCCAGGCTCTGAGCTGTCAGCACAGAACCCTATGTGGGGCTTGAACCCACCAACCTAGAGATCATGACCTGAGCTGAAGTCGGACACTTAACCGACTGAGCCACCCAGAAAGGGGGTCTTTTGGGGGCAAAGGTGAAATCACCCTATTTTTTGCTGAGTTTGCCCCTCTCTTTGCATATGCTTGTCCAATGAGATTGTCCACACTTAGTCCTGAGGTTATGCTCTCTCATTGGGCTGAGGGTGTCCCCGTATCAGCTCAAGGTTATCCTGGAACTTAGACGAGGGTGTCCGGACTCAGGGATGGGCATGTTTCTTCATGGGGCCAAAGTAATCCTTGGTGAAAATGAAGGTGACTTCATTTAAGTTTGGGGATGAGTATGATCTGGGGCAAGGCAGCTCTAGGTTGAGGAGGTGGCTGCCTAGTTTGTACAAGAGCTCGTGCACTGTGAAAATGAGATTGTCTTTGCTCAAGGATGTGGCCATGCTAAATGGGGCAAGGTTGTCTTCCCTGTTGGCACCATCGTCCTTGTCCTGGGATGAAGTTGCCTTCGTGCTCTCCAGGGCCCCTTTGCAACGTGGAGATCAATGAGTGTGCGTCCAGCCCGTGCGGTGATGGAGGCTCCTGTGTGGATGGGGAAAATGGCTTCCGCTGCCTCTGCCCACCTGGCTCCCTGCCCCCGCTCTGCCTTCCCACGAGCCATCCCTGTGCCCAAGAACCCTGCAGTCACGGTGTCTGCCACGATGCACCCGGAGGGTGAGGCCTCTCCCCATCCCCTGGTCCCCTGCCGCCTCCCTGCCCACAGGCATTCCCTGACTGCCTTTCCTTCCAGGTTCCGCTGCATGTGTGAGCCTGGCTGGAGTGGCCCCCGATGCAGCCAGAGCCTTGCTCGAGATGCCTGTGAATCCCAGCCCTGCCGGTCTGGTGGCACCTGCACCACTGATGGAATCGGCTTCCACTGTACCTGTCCCCCTGGTGTCCAGGGTGTGTGTCCCCCATGTTCCCACCCCAGGCTCTCCCTCCCCCCTTCTTCCTTCTCATTCCTTCCTGCTGCACTCTCCCTCCTTTACGTTTGCCTTTTTTTTTTTCTTTTCCTCTCCCCCCACCCCCAGGACCTTTGGAGGTGGGTATCAAGGTGGGGACCCTGGGGGGAGATGGGGACAAGGAATCTCTCACGAGTATCTCACTCTGCCTGCCCTCCACAGGCCGTCAGTGTGAGCTGCCATCGCCCTGTACTCCAAACCCCTGTGAGCATGGGGGTCACTGTGAGTCTGCCCCTGGCCAGCTGCCTGTCTGCTCCTGCCCTCCTGGCTGGCAAGGTACACCACCTGCTTCCTCCTCCTCCTCCTCCTCTCCTTCACCTCCTCTGCACCCTGCTGCATACTGAGTGGTGCTGGGGACCCAGAGGGAAACTTACAGAAAAGACAGAAGACAGAAAAGACTCTGTCTCGGAAGGGACCGAGCAGAACACAGACAATTGCAGCCCACGTGATCAGTTTTGGAGGAAAGGAAGGGATCTGGGAATGGGGAAGCTAGGACTCAGGTGGAGGGTTTGGGTGCAGCTCCCTGGAAGGGCTGACCTCGGTCAGAATGCATTCATTCACTACCCACTGAAATAAAGGGAAGGGGGAAGGCAGTTTGGGAACAGCACGTACAAAACACACAAAGGCTAAGGGAGCATGGCGTGTTCCTGCCTTCACCCATCTCGGCCTTCAGGTTCCTCCCGAAGGCCAGGTACTCGCAGACCCTACCCTGTACCCTCTAACCCTAGGTACTACCTTATTCCCCGTCCCCAGGCCCACGATGCCAGCAGGATGTGGATGAATGTTCTGGCCCCTCACCCTGTGGCTCCCACGGTACCTGCACCAACCTGGCAGGGAGTTTCAGCTGTACCTGCCACGAGGGGTACAGTGGCCCTTCCTGTGATCAGGACATCGATGACTGTGACCCCAGTGAGTTCAGGGGAGTTCCCGGGGCGGGTGCTGCTCTAGAGAACATGTTCTTTAAGCCCACACGGTGTGCCCAGCACTGTGCTTCCATTTTCTTTCTCTTTTTTATGTTAAAAAAATATTTTTTTTAATTTACATTTATTTACTTTTGAGAAGCAGAGTGAGACAAAGCGTGAGCGGGGGAGGGGCAGAGAGAGAAGGAGACACAGAGGCAGGCTCCAGGCTCTGAACAAGCGGTCAGCACAGAGCCTGACGCGGGGCTCGAACCCACGAACTGTGAGATCGTGACCGGAGCTGAAGTCGGACTCTCAACCGACTGAGCCACCCAGGCGCCCCTGTGCTTCCATTTTCTCTTCACTGTACTCTTTCCCCATTTTATGGAAACTGAGGCCCCGGAGAGGTCAAGTGATTTGCCCAAGGTCACGAAGCAAGTAGAGGGATGAGCTGGGATTGGAGCACAGGTCTGTCTGAAGCCCGTAGACTGCCTCTGGCTGTGAACAAGTTAACATTATGCGTTAAGTAGGACATAATAGGCCCCCAGGGAGTCCTCCAGGAGCATTGTCTGACAGACCGACAGTGCAAGTCACATCTATACTTAGAATTTTTCTAGCAGCCACATTAAAAAAGCAACAACAAAAAAATTAAGTTTAATAATATATTTTAATTAAATTAATATATAAAAATGTTATTTAGTTCGACATGTAATCAATATAAAATTACTAAGATACGTTTACATTCATCCTTTTTCTTTAATATTAAGTCTTCAGAATCAGAAATCCAGTGTGTGTTTTATGGCACATCCCAGTTTGGACTAGGTGCATGTTAAGGGCTAAATAGCCACATGTGGCCAATGGCCACTATACTGGCCAGCACTGGTCTGGAGGAGGCCTTCTGTGCTGTGCCCAGGAATTAAATAGACCCAACTAGCAGCGTGTGCTTGGCGGCTCAAAGGGACCTTTTGGTTCCCCCATCCCCTTCCTCCTTGCACATAGGTGAGGTTTCCAGATGAGGGAGAGGATGAAACCACAGAGGGGACAGAATTTGATCCTTCTGACCAAATGTGCCGCTCCCTGTTAAGCCTGGTTTCCTCCTGGTTCCCCTCTGTGAAAGGCATGGCTGGGTCAGCTTGGGCTGATGGGGGGGTCAGGTGTATGACCAGGCCTTCTCCCTTCGGACCTCAGACCCCTGCCTGAATGGTGGCTCCTGCCAGGATGGCGTGGGCTCCTTTTCATGCTCCTGCCTCCCTGGCTTTGCTGGTCCCCGCTGTGCCCGCGACGTGGATGAGTGTCTGAGCAGCCCCTGTGGCCCGGGCACCTGTACCGACCACGTGGCCTCCTTTACCTGCACGTGCCCACCTGGATATGGAGGCTTCCGCTGTGAGCAGGACCTACCCGACTGCAGCCCCAGGTGTGTGGGGCCTCTGCTGGGGGCTCAGGGACACCGGCATCGGATGGGGTGTGCAACGCGAGAGGGAATGGGGACAAGAAGGGGGTTCTCGGCTTGGCACCCACTTCACAACTCTGGTCCGTGATGGAGCAGTGTTCGGGAAGGGTCAGGGCGTCTGTTTGGAGGTCACCTTAGGGGACGCTGGTCCCCGACAGGGCCAGGCCACGGCGGGGCGGGGCCTCCATGTGGCTCCCACCTTAGCTCTCAAGGACTTGGTGAGTTGGGGCTAAGGGACAGGATCGGGGCAGGACCTCTGCTGGGGCTGCAGCTTCTGCTGGGGGTGGGCCTAGGGGCTCAGGGAGTGTGCCCCGACCCAGGAGGGGCCCAGAAGGCGGGGCCTGCGTGGGGGTGGAGCCTGACCCAGCCTGCGCTTCCCTCCCCCTCCAGCTCCTGCTTCCACGGCGGGACCTGCGTGGACGGTGTGAACTCGTTCAGCTGCCAGTGCCGCCCGGGCTACACCGGCGCACACTGCCAACACGAGGCCGACCCCTGCGTCTCTCGGCCCTGCCTGCACGGGGGCGTCTGCACGGCCGCCCACCCTGGCTTCCGCTGCACCTGTCCGGAGGGCTTCACTGGCGCTCAGTGCCAGGTGGGCGTGGCCACCGGGGACCCGGGGGAGGAATCTGGAGGGGCTGTTCTGGGGTAGGGGTCTGCCGGGACCCTGGAGAAGCTGGGTTTGCGGCTTCCAGGGGGGTCGTGGCTGAGAGGCTGAGACTCTGAGAGCTTCCCCTCCAGACGCTGGTAGACTGGTGCAGCCACGCGCCCTGTCAGAACGGGGGTCGCTGTGCCCGGAGCGGGGCCTCCTTCTACTGCCTTTGCCCTCCGGGTTGGAGCGGCCGCGTCTGTGACATCCGGAGTGTGCCCTGCAGGGAGGCCGCAGCCCAGATCGGTGAGGGGGAGCACAGAGGCGGGGTGTGGGGCTCGGGAGGGTGTGTGTGCACATACTTCTTGCTAATGTGAACCGAACACGGGTATGACAGGGCGTGTGGGCGGCATGGAGTGTGTGGCTGAGCGTTTGTGGATGCGCGACCTTGTGCCAGCTGGCCAGGGCCGGGATGGTGTAGATGCCTCTGTCACCACGAGGTAGCTGGGATGACGTCCGAGATGCTGTGTGTGACTGAGCCGGTGTGGGCAGTTGGGGTGTGGGTGTGTGTTTGTGTGTCCGTGACTGAGACGGTGGCGGTCTGGGCAGATGTGTGACGACACGATGGAATGTGTGTGAGACCCCGGTGACCGAGGTCAGCAGGGGTGTTTGGTGATGCCGTGAGTGGTGCAGGCAGGGAGGGGCACGCGTGTGCCTGACACCTCTCCTCTGTGCAGGGGTGCGGCTGGAAGAGCTGTGTCAGACTGGTGGGCAGTGCGTGGACAAGGACAATTCCCACTATTGCGTGTGTCCAGAAGGCCGCACGGGCAGCCACTGTGAGCAGGAGGTGGACCCCTGCTTGGCCCAGCCCTGCCAGCATGGGGGCACCTGCCGCGGCTACATGGGGGGTTATGTGTGCGAGGTAAGGGGCCCCCAGAGTCGAGGAGAGGGGAGCTAGTCGTGCTGGGTGTGTCTGCACACACTTGTGTGTGTCTGTGACCTGGTGTGGGTGTGGCTCTCTCTAGGCAGGTCTGGCTTTTTGCTTTTCTGTCTCTGGGTGTCATCTCGTGGGGCTATTTCTCCGTTGATCTGAGGGACTTTCTGCCCACGGGCTGTCTTTGTCTTCGATTGTGTCCTGGATGTGCCCCGTATCCCTCTGTGTGCCCTGTCTTTTTGGGTGTGAATGCACGTGCTGGTGTCTCTGGGCCTATGTGTCTGGGTGTATGTGGGTGTTTCTCCTGGGTGTCTGTCCTGTGCATTTGTGTGGGTGTGTCCCTCTCATTGGGTGTGCCTGTAGCCCTCCGTGTGTGGGTGTCCTCTGTGTCTGAATGTGTTCCGTTGTACTGTGTGCCTGTTTTCTGTTTTCTGCACACCGGACATGCCTCTGTGTGTTGGACTGTATGTCCTTTTGCACTGCAATCTCCGTGTCTTCCTGGGGATTATCTGTGTCCCCCCCGGGCTCAGTGCTGGTCCCCGTCTCACATCGCTGCAGTGTCCAGCTGGCTACACCGGGGACAACTGTGAGGGTGATGTGGACGAGTGCAGCTCCCAGCCCTGCCAGAACGGGGGCTTCTGCATTGACCTCGTGGCCCGCTATCTCTGCTCCTGCCCCCCGGGAACGCTGGGTACGCCGGGGACGGGGTTGGGGGACAGGATGGGAGGCTGGCTCTCCATCCCTTCCCGACGGCTCCCTCATCTTTCCCTCCCCCCAAGGTGTGCTCTGTGAGATTAATGAGGACGACTGTGGCCCAGGCCCACCCCTGGACCAGGGCCCCCGGTGCCTGCACAATGGTACCTGTGTGGACCTCGTGGGTGGCTTTCGCTGCACCTGCCCCCCCGGGTACACTGGCCTGCGCTGCGAGGCGGACATCAATGAGTGTCACCCGGGTGCCTGCCACGATGCACACACCCGGGATTGTCTGCAGGACCCAGGTGGGGGCTTCCGCTGCCTTTGTCGTGCGGGCTTCACAGGTAAGCGTGGGAGAGGTGGCTGCCCTGGGATCCGGCCCCTGTTCCTACACTGGCTGACCCACCAGCTCCCGCTTGTCCAGGTCCCCGCTGTCAGACTGTCCTGTCTCCCTGTGAGTCCCAGCCATGCCAGCACGGAGGCCAGTGCCGTCCCAGCCCAGGACCTGGGGGTATGCTGACATTTACCTGCCGCTGCGTTCCGGTAGGTCCCATCAGTGCCCCTGGGAGAGGAGTGGGAGCGTGGCCACGTTGCAGGACGTGGCTTTAGGGGAGAAGAAGTGGAAGGGAAGGGGGTTCCTGAGAAATACTGAAAATACCTGGAGACTGTGTGTGCGTGTTTTGGGGGATGGCGCCCCAGGCCTCCTGGGGAAGGCGGGGCTTATCTCCGCAAGGTGGGGCCTCCGATGGGCGGGGGAGGGGAGAGGTGTGGAGGGACCTGGGGAAATTGGAGCCTCAACCTTCTCAAGCCCTGACCCCCCATCCTCCTCTCTCTCTCTTCTCCACCCTTCCAAATCCCTCCATCCCCTCCCTTTCCCCTACCCCAGCCGTTCTGGGGCCCGCGTTGCGAGCGGGTGGCGCGCTCCTGCCGGGAGCTGCAGTGCCCGGCGGGCGTCCCGTGCCAGCAGACGGTCCGTGGGCCGCGCTGCGCCTGCCCCCCGGGACTGTCAGGGCCCGCCTGCCGGGGCTCGCGGGGGTCGCCGCCGGGGGCCGCCAACGCCAGCTGCCTGGCCTCCCCCTGCCTCCACGGCGGCTCCTGCGGCCCCGCGCCCCTCGCACCTTTCTTCCGCTGCGCGTGCGCGCCAGGCTGGGACGGACCGCGCTGCGAGGTGCCCGCGGCGGCGCCCGAGGCCCCCGAGGAGCCGCTGTGCCCGAGCGCCGCCTGCGAGGCCAAGAGCGGGGACAAGCGCTGCGACCGCGAGTGCAACAGCCCGGGTTGCGGCTGGGACGGCGGCGACTGCTCGCTGAGCGTGGGCGACCCCTGGCGGCAGTGCGCGGCGCTGCAGTGCTGGCGCCTCTTCAACAACAGCCGCTGCGACCCCGCCTGCAGCTCGCCCGCCTGCCTCTATGACAACTTCGACTGCCGCGCGGGCGGCCGGGAGCGCGCCTGCAAGTGAGCCCCTCCCGTCTGCCACCCGTTCGATCGTTCGCCTCAGTCCGTGTCTTCTCTGTCCCTGAGCCACACCTGCCCATCCACGGGTCCCGCTTCTCTGACTGTCCATTCATTTCCCCACCGTCAGTCCGTGTTTAGACTGAGGGACTGTTCATACGTTTGCCCCCTCTGTTTCTTGGTGTATTCTGTCTGCCCAGCCGAGTGCTGTTTGTCTGTCTGTGCATCTCATCTACCCAGCCACGTGCCACTGTGGTCTGTCCCTCCGTCCACACGTGCCATGACCTGTTTGTCCATCCGTGTGTCTGTGCGCCCTTTCTTTCTGCCTTTGCACTCCATCTGTCTCTCCCTGCGTCCTTGTTGTCCATCTTTGGACTTCGTTCTGTCCGTCCATGAATTCCTTTCATTCCTCCGTACACCCAAGTGTCTGTCTACGTCTCTTCTGGTCCATCCGTGGACCGCACCTGTCCACCCATCTGTCTATTCTTTTTTTTTTTTTTTTTTTTGGGACAGAGAGAGACAGAGCATGAACGGGGGAGGGGCAGAGAGAGAGGGAGACACAGAATCGGAAACAGGCTCCAGGCTCCGAGCCATCAGCCCAGAGCCTGACACGGGGCTCGAACTCACGGACCGCGAGATCGTGACCTGGCTGAAGTCGGACGCTTAACTGACTGCGCCACCCAGGCGCCCCGCATCTGTCTGTTCTTATGCCAGTCTGTGTGCCTCATCAGTCCATGCCCCTACTGTCTACCCAGCCCATCCTCTGCCCCTCTCTATTCATGAACTCTATCTTTCTGTCTCATTCCATCTGTCCATCCCTGTGCTCTGCCTCTTTTTTGTAAGTTTATTTATTTTGAGAGAGAGAGAGAGAGAGAGAGAGAGAGAGAGAGAGAGAGAATCGCAAGCAGGCTCTGCACTGTCGGTGCAGAGCCCGATGTGGGGCTTGAGCTCAGGAACCGGGTCATAACCTGAGCTGCAATCAAGAGTCAGACCCTTAACCGGCTGAGCCACCCAGGTGCCCCCAACTCTACTTCTTTTGTCCCTCTGTTTGCCTAGAACCCTTCTCTCACTTTTATCTCCCTGTCCTCATTGTCTCCCACTCCCCTCCTCACTCACCCTGGCCTCTGCCATTTCTCAGGTACCCCAGGCTTGGTCCTACCTCAGGGTCTTTGCACTGACCGGCTGTTCTCTCCGCCGGGAATACTCTTCCCTGAGGAAGCCACATGGCTCCTCCCTCATCTCCTTGAAGCTTTTGCTCAACCAGTCGCCCTTTCTCAGGGAGCTCCTCCCTGGCCACCCCGACACATCTCCCGCTTCATTTTTCTCCTTAGCGTTTAGTTCCAAAAAGGGCCGTGTGTGTGTGTGTGTGTGTGTGTGTGTGTGTGTGTGTTTACATTTAGCTTTCACTCGTGTACAGTTGGAAGACTGTGTTTTCTGCTCTTTCCATCTCATTTAATGTCTGTCTCTGCCCGCTGGAATGCCTGCTCTCCAGGGGCAAGGATTTGTGTCCGAGCCACATCCTGGGTGCGTACAGCCATATCCAGCACCCCGCAGGCCTCTGTCAATATTTACTTATCAATAGTTCGTGAAGGAATAGCTGGATTTGCAGAAAGCCTGGCACGTGCCGGATACATTCTAGTTCTCCCTCTCTCTCGGCCTCCTCTCGCTGTCCGACCCCTACTCCCGCCCCACCCCATGTGTCTGGAGTCCGGGCTCCCTCTGGTGTGTGGTTGGATGACCCCTGACCCCCGCCTCCCCTCCCCCAGCCCCGTGTACGAGAAGTACTGTGCGGACCACTTTGCGGACGGCCGCTGCGACCAGGGCTGCAACACGGAGGAGTGCGGCTGGGACGGGCTGGACTGCGCGGGCGAGGTGCCCGCCCTGCTGGCCCGCGGCGTGCTGGTGCTCACCGTGCTGCTCCCGCCCGAGGAGCTGCTGCGCTCCAGCGCCGACTTCCTGCAGCGGTTGAGCGGCATCCTGCGCACGTCGCTGCGCTTCCGCCTGGACGAACACGGTCAGGCCATGGTCTTCCCGTACCACCGGCCCGGCCCTGGCGCCGAATCCCGGAACCGGCGGGAGCTGGCCCCGGAGGTGATCGGGTGAGTGGCCCCCACGCTTGAGGGAGCCCGCCGCAGGTGCAGACCTAGGGGCGAAGGAGCAGTGTTGATCAGGTCTCGTGTGTTTCACTTCCCTTAACGTGCGTGTTTCACTTCCCTTAACGTGTTCGAGAGTCGTCTTGGGAGAGCGTCCAGCGCGTCTCAACTTCAGCCTGTTGACATTTGGGGCTGGATCATCCCTTCTGTCCTTCCTTCCTTCCTTTTTTTTTTTTTTTTTTTAACGTTTATTCATTTTTGAGAGACAGAGCTCGAGTGGGGGAGGGGCAGAGAGAGAGTGGGAGACGAAAGCTGAAGCAGGTTCCAGGCTCTGAGCTGTCAGCACAGAGCCCAACGCAGGGCTTGAACCCCGAACCCTGAGGTCTTGACCTGAGCCGAAGTCGGATGCTTAACCAACTGAGCCACCCACGGGCTCCGGGGCTGTGTCATGCTTTGCTGTGGGGGGTGGTCTGGTGCACTGTAGGATGCTTAGCAGCAGCATGCTTGGTCTCCACCCACTACATGCAGGTAGCATCCCCTCCTGCCACAAGATGCGACAACCCAAAACACCTCCGGCTACTGGCAAGGGTCCTTGGGGAGCAGAGTGGTTAAGGGCGTGCGTGCTTTTAGTTTTTTACAAATGGAAATCAGAGAACTTTCCTGATGGTGGCCTGGTAGAGCGGTCAGAAGGGAGGTGTGGCCCCTGAGCTGGGATGGGGCCCTGACAGAGGAGGGCTGGATTCTAGAGATGGAGGGCAGGGGCTCTGACCGGGTAGGGCTGGAATAGGGACATGATGTGCTAGTCCCTGGGTGCATTGATGGGGTTACTGGAGGGGTCTCATCAAGAAAAAGGACACAGGGGGGTGCCTGGGTGGCGCAGTCGGTTAAGCGTCCGACTTCAGCCAGGTCACGATCTCGCGGTCCGTGAGTTCGAGCCCCGCGTCGGGCTCTGGGCTGATGACTCGGAGCCTGGAGCCTGTTTCTGATTCTGTGTCTCCCTCTCTCTGTGCCCCTCCCCCGTTCATGCTCTGTCTCTCTCTGTCCCAAAAATAAATAAAAAACGTTGAAAAAAAAAATTTAAAAAAAAAAAAAAAAGAAAAAGGACACAGGGTGATAAACAGGGGTCACTTTCAGGCTTGCAGAATCTGAGGAGTCAGGGGGTGTCGTGGAGGCCCCCCAGGAGACAGCCAGAGGCTGAAGACATGGACAAGAAAGACAAAAGGGTGTTGAAGCCCTGGGAGGGACTCAGAGGAGTGGGGACAGAAGAATGATCTGGGAACAGTGAGATAAAGATTGGTTGAGGGAAATCAGCTCAGGAAGAAGGGGAGTTGGGGCACCTGGGTGGCTCAGTCAGTTGAGCTTCCGACTTTGGCTCGGGTCACGATCTCACAGCTCTGAGTTCGAGCCCCGAGTCCCTGTGCTGACAGCTCAGAGCCTGGATCCTGCTTCAGATTCTGTGTCTCCCCCTTTCTCTGCCCCTCTCTCACTTGCGCTTTCTCTCTCTCTCTCTCCCTCTCTCAGAAAAGTAAAATAAAATAACCATTAGAGAAAATACATGGAAAATGTTTAAAAAAACAAAGGAGAAGGAGCAGCCAGGGAGATAGGAGGAGAACCAGGCCATGTGGCACTAAGGATCTCACGGCAAGATGGAGTTTGGAGGGCTGGGTTCCTGGAAGCAGAGCCTGAGGCAGGGATTCAGATACATGTGCCATTCGGAAGGGGCACTCTCAGGAGAGAGGGAAAGAGAGAAGCAGGATGTGGCAGGGAGCAAACGAGGCAGAAGGAGTCTCAGTCTGGCCTCAGGGAGCTCTAGAGCATGACCGGCACTTCAGAGTCCTTGTGACAGGAGGGCACCTTTGTACCCCCCAAATCAGCCAGTCACCGGCTGAGGGCTGCCCTAAGGGGTGTCCCCTCCCACGTGAAGAGGTCCCCACTTTGCTGAGGGTCATCTGTTAGAAGTCAGCGCTCACAGTAGTTGGGGGACGGACGCACCGGCCTGGTAAAGGAGACTGGCATCCACTGGAGATCTTGATGTGAAAACAGTGCCCAGTGCCCACTGGATTCGTGGCTGGGGGGACACTGGTGGCCACAGCAAGACTGGTTTGGGGTGGGGGCGTGGTGAGGGGGGCCTTGCCAACGTGGTGCGTGGAGACCGCTCTTTTGAGTCCAGGGCATGGGGCTCCGTGCCTGGCCGGCAGCAGGTTGAGCTCCCCTCCCCCGTCCTTCCCTTGGGTCCCCGAAGCTCTGTGGTGATGCTGGAGATTGACAACCGGCTGTGCCTGCAGTCACCGGAGAATGACCACTGCTTCCCCGACGCCCAGAGTGCGGCCGACTACCTGGGAGCCTTGTCGGCGGTGGAACGCCTTGACTTCCCGTACCCGCTGCGGGCCGTGCGAGGTGAGGCCTGGCCTGGTGGCAGGGTGGGGGGTGGGGGCGGGGTGGGGCGGCCGGCCCGGGGCTGAAGCCCTCTGCTTCCCACCCCGCAGGGGAGCCGCTGGAGCTGCCGGAGCCGAGCATGCCGCTGCTTCCGCTGCTGGCCGCCAGCGCCGTCTTCCTGCTGGCCATCCTCGTGCTGGGCGTCATGGTGGCCCGGCGCAAGCGTGAGCACAGCACCCTCTGGTTCCCCGAGGGCTTCGCGCTCCACAAGGATGTGGCTGCCGGCCACAAGGGCCGCCGGGAGCCCGTGGGCCAAGACGCGCTGGGCATGAAGTAAGGACCCCGCCCACTCCCGGTGGCTGACTGGGGGCGGGGCTTGGGAGCCCTTGAGCCCACTTTGACCCGACTGACCTCTCGTCCCCACCAGACCCTAGCTTCAGACTCCAGCCCAGATCCCTTGACCACTGACCGACTCCATGATCTCGGGGGGGGGGGCACCCCTGACTTGTGACCCCCTGACCCCCATGTCCTGTATCTCCGCTCCCCTGACTCGAATCCTGCTCTGACCGCCCCCTGACCCTGCCTTGATCCTGGCCTTTCCAATTTCACCAAGATACTCAAGATGTGTTCCCACGTGACTGCTGGCCTCATGATCCTTATCTGCACCCCGACCCCTCACGGAGCCCTGACCCTATCATCTATGACCGCCCCCCCCCCCCCCCCCAAATACCACCTCTGGCTCTAACCCACCCTGACCTTTGACCCCACCTCTGACCCTCTTTCCACCCCCAACTCAGTGTTCATTCTCCATGATCCTCAATCCTGGCCTTGGCCCTGGGCCTCGCCTCCAACTCCCTTATCTGTCCCTCAAGACCCCCCAACCCTGCCCTGCCCTAACCCCAGAATGTACCCCTCTCCTGCGATCCCATGACTTCCTGACTCTTCAGTACAACCTACTTAATCCTGGCTGCATCCTTACCTGTGGGGAGGATAACTACATCCTCATGACTCCTGATGTCATCCTGTGTATTCTCTGCTATATGCCTGTGACCCTCACCTATCCCACAGCCCACTGTTCTGACCCCTGACCCCGTTCTTGGCCCTTCCCCGATTCCACCTTAAGACCCTGGCTGCCACCAATCATAACCCCTGACTATCCCCCCCCCAGTGACCTTAACTTCATCCTGCAGCCTCTCTTTGGACTCTGTATCTTGGACCCCAGAACCCAACCCCTGCTGGCCTCTGGGGGCTTGTCTCTGACCCCACCCCAAATCCTCCTTCCAGGTTGCATGTCTCAATTGTCTCTTCTCCCCTCCCCCCCTTCCCATTGTGCCCACAGGAACATGGCCAAGAGCGAGAGTCTGATGGGGCAGGTGGCCACAGACTGGATGGACACTGAGTGCCCAGAAGCGAAGCGACTGAAGGTGGTGTCCTTTCTCTGACCCCTGCCCTCGGAGTTCTGGGTGGAGGGCCCCTGATGGTCAGTGGGAGAGTCGTGGGAAGTCTCCGTTTTCCCTGGCTCTGGGGAACAGTCATGGTGGCCGCCCCATCCTGCCCCTCTCTAACCAGGGCCCTGCTCCCAGGTCCGTGTGGGGTCTTCTGGAGCGGAGCCCCTGACCTAGACAGCAACTCTGCTCTCTCACTGTGGGGTCCCACTTTGTCCAGGGTGCCCAGCCTGAAAGTGCTCCGAGCTGGTTTTAAACACCCTTTCCTGTACTGGGCCCACACCCGTGGGCTCTGTCTTGGTCAACTTACACAGCCGTTACAAAATACCACAGACTGGGGGTCTTAAATGACAGATACTTCTTTTCTCACAGTTCTGCAAGCTGGAAGTCAGGGAACAAGGTGCTGGCAGGGTTGGGTCGTGGTGAGGGCTCTCTTCCGGGCTTGTAGACAGCCGCCTTCCCTGTGTGTCCTCACGTGGTGCTCTTCTGTGTGCATGGAGGGAGAGCGCTCTGGGGTTTCTTCCTCTTACAAGGATCTCAGTCCTGTTGGTTTAGGGCCCCACCCTTATGACCTTGTTTAGCCTTGATTATCTCCTTAAAGGTCTTCTGTCCAAATACTCTTGTTTGTTGGAGATGAGAGCTTCAACATACGATTTTGGGGGGACAACAGTTCAGTCTGTAACACGTTCCTGCCAACATTCCCTTATACTTGCTAGATGTCTTGAACACACGCAAGCATCCTATTTTGTCTTTCGAAGGACCCTGTAAAGCAGCTGTTGATATACATCTCAATTCTCAGCCACCTCTCCCTGGCTAGATTTTAATGTTTGTGAAATGGAGACATCTGTTACAATTGACAGCTGGAAGAAATCTGTTCACCTCAGGCTTTTCTTTTTCTTTCTTATCCCCACGTGTGTATTAAGTAGATAGCAGAATAGGGTTTATTTATTTATTTATTTATTTTTGAGAGAGAGAGAGACACAGTGCAAGTGTGGGGAGAGGCAGAGGGAGACACAGAATCTAAAGCAAGCAGGCTCCAGTCTCTGAGCTGTCAGCACAGAGCCCGATGCAGAACTCGAACTCACAAGCCATGAGATCATGACCTGAGCCAAAGTCGGATGCTTAACCAACTGAGCCACCCAAGTGTCCCATGCAGTAAGTTTTTGATGGCATTTTGGCATTGCAGAATGACAGCATTATCCTGATTTTGCTAATGAGAAGCTCAGAGCTCTAACGTGATCTGTCAGGTGACGGACAGCTAATCAGAAAGGATCAGGGAGGCTGGGACAGCTGTCCATCACCTGGCTCTCCCCTTTCATGAAATTCAACTCTCCGCCTGGGTCCTTAAGCTCAGGTCTGGCTTGATCAGGCTGTGTTTGGTGCCTGAGGGCTCCTAAATGTCCTGGCAGGCTAGTTAAGAATATTCTGTCCTGAAGGGCACCTGGGTGGCTCAGCCGGTTAAGGGTCCAGTCTTGATTTCATCCAGGTCATGATCTTGAGGTCCTGAGATTGAGCCCCACATTGGGCTCAGTCCAGAGTGTGGAAACTGCTTGGATTCTCCCTCCCCCACTTATGCTCTCTCCCTCTCTCTCTCTCTCTCTCTCTCTCTTTCAAAATAAATATACTGAAGAAGAAAAAAAAATTAAAAAATACCAAAAAAAACCCCAAAAAACATTCTGTCCTATTTCCATAACATCACTATGCCTCTTGGACCCTGAGTCTGAAATTTATCAAGCTCCTGCTAGGGGCCCAGGTGCTATGCTTGTGAAGGTAAACTGATACATTTGTGTCTATTTTGTCCTGATACCTCATGTTCATGTTCACAGTACTGGGTAGGAGTCCCACGTGGTATCCAGGGCCGCTCTTTGCTTCTCTCTTTCTCTCCCACCCATTCAGCCTTTTCTCAGAGTAAAATTGATCCTTGAAGGACCAGCCCCCCACCCCCGCATTTCTTTTACTAGTGATTTGTAGTTTCCAGAATGCAAATTTTGCATTTCTTCTATTAAATTTAATTCTAAATGCTTTACTCTTCCTGATGCTGTCGTCGTGGGATTGTTCTCTCAATTTCGTTTTCAGCGTGTTCGCGTCTAGGGTATAGACAGGTGTCTACTGACAGGGGCTGTGCTCCGTGTCTTTTCCTTGATCACCCACCTTGGATTCCCAGCCCTCCCCACTTCCTACCCAGATTAAAATCCCACGTCTTCCTTTTATGGGTTCTCTGAGCCCCAGTATGTCAGTTTCCTGTTTCCATATGTAGAAAAGAAGCAGGATATTCGTGGTTTCTTGGGGCCGTGTGTGCATCTCCGCAAGAGAAAGCTGTGAGGATGCCCAGACTGTCCCTCTAACTATCTCTCGACTCTTTGTGAGAGCCTGGGTCCTTGTGCCTCCAGGTAGAGGACCCTGGCGTGGGGGCCGAGGATGCTGTGGACTGTCGCCAGTGGACTCAACACCACCTGGTTGCAGCTGACATCCGTGTGGCACCAGCCATGGCCTTGACGCCCCCACAGGGCGATGTGGATGCTGATGGCGTGGATGTCAACGTGCGTGGCCCAGGTCAGTGGTGATGCCTTCCCCCTCCAAGGATGCCCTTACCAGTCCTGCCTGGGAAAAGTTGCATCTGGGTCTGTGTCCTGGGGAGAGTTGGGTCTGTCTGGGGGTGTGTGTTAATCAGGACTCTTGGTTGTAAGTCATAATAGCCCAGCTCAAACTAGTTTAAGTAAAACGAGAGATTTACTGGCTCTTGTAACCGAAAGCATCATGGATATTTGGGTCCAGGACTCCAGCCCGAGGAGGCTTTCTCCGGGGGGCACGACAGCCACAGACCTGACCAACCTTGTAAAACCTTTGTTACCGGGGCGCCTGGGTAGCTCAGTCAATTAAGCATCTGACGCTTGGTTTCAGCTCAGGTCCTGATCTCACAGTTCGTGGGTTCAAGGCCCACACCAGACTCTGTGGTGACAGCATGGAGCCTGCTTGGGAATCTCTCTCTCTTTCCTCTCTCCTCTCTTTCTGCCTTTTCTGACCACTCACCCACGCTCAGTCTCTCTCAAAATAAATAAATAAACATTAAAAAGAAAAAAATAAAACCTTCATTACCAGTTACCCTAGCAAAAGTCCCAGGATGAGTTCTGATTGGATGGACTAGAGTCACCTGCCCATCCCTCAACTAATCAGTGTGGCCGGGGGGCTGGAATATGCAGATTGACTGCAGGTCTGGGCCTAATGCCTCTCCTTGAGCCAAGGATTGGGTTTAGCTCTACTCGGGGCTTGAGGATGGAAAATGGGGTGCTTATGGCTCCCTAAGGGAAACGAGCAAATGCTCATGCAGAGCGTAGCAGATCACATTATTTGGATTCTCTCGGATCTGTCTTTCCTGCATTTCAGGGTATTCCTCCCCCCAGCTCGTTTTGCTTTCATCCCAAATGACCTGCACTGATGGCTCTTTTCTGAAATTCCTCAGGCCACCAGGGCCTGAAGTGCCTGGGATTTTATGTCTCTGGGGTGGTTCTTTTTTTTTTTTTTAAGTTTATTTATTTATTTTTGAGACACAGAGAAAGAGAGAGACAGAGAATCCCAAGCAGGCTCCGCGCCCTGTCAGTGCAGAGCCTGATGCGGGGCTCGAACTAATGAACCGTGAGATTATGACCTGAGCTGAAATCAAGAGTTGGGCGCTTAACCAGCTGACCCACCAGGCGCCCCCTGGGGTGGTTCTTCACTAGCAGGTGGGGGAGCATGAAAGACACAGCTCAAGCGGGATTACACCTCTGCGGTACCTGAGTCCACCTTCAGGATCGGGCTGAAATAACCCCCTGGGAATTTGCCTGATGTTGAACGCTTGCTTCTTCCTCCCTCCCTTGTCCTGTATCTGCCTTGGGAGCCCTTCTGTGACAAGTCACCTGCCCGTGCATCCTTATCCTGCCCTGGCTTCTCGGGTACCTGGCACAGATGCCATGAGTGTCTGTGTGTGCGTGCATGCACACGCATGTGCATGTGTACACACGTGCACATGTGGGTGCAGATGGGAGGACTCATCGCTCCCTCTTGTGACCCTTGTGTCCCGCCTCCTGCTAATGCAATGCCCTCAGTCGCATTCGCTGGCAAGGCCCCCTGTGCCCACCTCCCCGTGACACATTCCCGGCCTTTGCAGACGGCTTCACCCCACTGATGCTGGCCTCTTTCTGTGGCGGGGCTCTGGAGCCAATGCCCACCGAGGAGGATGAGGCAGAAGACGCGTCAGCCAGCATCATCTCAGACCTGATCTGCCAGGGAGCCCAGCTTGGGGCACGGACTGACCGCACGGGCGAGACAGCCCTGCACCTCGCTGCCCGCTATGCCCGGGCCGATGCGGCCAAGCGGCTGCTGGATGCCGGGGCAGACACCAATGCCCAGGACCATTCAGGCCGCACTCCTTTGCACACTGCTGTCACCGCTGATGCCCAAGGCGTCTTCCAGGTGAGGTGGACCTGCCCTTTTGGACTTCGGAGCTGGCAGCCGACATGAGGCATCAGCCAGGCCTGGGTTTGAGCCCTGGTCCTACGAGACGGAGCTTGCTTTTCTCCTTTGTTAAATGGGGGGTCTGTGGGAGTATGGGGCCTGGCAGGTACCTGCTTCCTGGACTTCATGGAGTCTATAGGGGACGTGGGGGTGGGGGAGCTCAGGGGACTTGGCGATGTACCTGGTCCTTCTGTTCCTGCCGTGACCCTCCCTTCTGCACACCTTCCCTTCTAGATTCTCATCCGGAACCGCTCCACAGACCTGGATGCCCGCATGGCAGATGGTTCAACGGCGCTAATCCTCGCGGCCCGTCTGGCGGTGGAGGGCATGGTGGAAGAACTCATTGCCAGCCATGCTGATGTCAATGCTGTGGATGAGCTTGGTACGCTGTGGGGAGTAGCCGTGGGTGGAGGCTGAGAGGGGGCACCTGGGCCCTAACTGTAGGTGTTAACTCACACCCACACTGAGACCCAATCACTGAAACTCACGCACGTGCAACAGAGTGTTTTGTTTTTTGGGTTTTTTTTTTTAATGTTTACTTTTTGTTTATTTTTGAGAGAGAGACAGAGTGTGAGTGGGGGGAGGGGCAGAGAGAGGGAGACAGAACCCGAAGCAGGCTCCGGGCTCCAAGCTGTCCGCACAGAGCCCGACGCGGGGCTGGAACTCACGAACCGTGAGATCACGACGTGAGCCGAAGTCGGATGCTTAACCGACTGAGCCACCTAGGCGTCCCACATGTAACAGAGTTTTGATGTGGACTTACACTCACATGTTTTGTGTGTGTGTGTGTGTGTGTGTGTGTGTGTGTGTGGCATTTGCTAGCCCATATGACACCTCCGTGACTTAGAAAAAGGTGGCCTTCCCGAAGACACTTCATTTCCGTTTGCTTTAGCAGAAGAACTTACTGTGCTGCCCTCTGCTGGACAGCTGGTATAGTACATTTGCAAATTGGCCAAATCCATACGTGATGGCAAATACCTCTGCGGAGGTGGCTTGCTTGCACAGATCCCGACCTTTCTGGAGCAGGTGTTCTCAACCTCTGCACCATTTACACTTGGGGTTGGATGATTCTTTGTGCTGGGGGCTGTCCTTGCAATGTAGGATATTAAACAGCGTCCCTGGCCTTGACCCACTAGATGCCAGCAGCACCCGACTCCCCAGCTGCGACAACCAAAAATGTCTCCAGACATTGGCAAATGCCCCTGGGTGGGGGGATCACCTCTGTTTGAGAACTGTGGCTCTGGAGAACCACCGTCCAGTAGGACTTTCTGTGTTGATGGAAATCATTCTTGGTCTGTGATGAGCAATGTGGTGGCCCCTGGCCACATGTAGTGGCTTTTGAGCACTTGAAATGTGGCTAGGGCAAATGAAGAGCTAAATGTTTTGTTTCATTTAATTTTTTAACCTTTGTTTTGCCTGCTTTCTTTAACAAGCTTTATTTATTTATTTTTAAAAATGTTTTTATTTATTTTGAGACAGAGAGAGACAGAGTGCAAGCAGGGGAGGGGAAGAGAGAGGGGGAGACACAGAATCCGAAGCAGGCTCCAGGCTCCGAGCTGTCAGCACAGAGCCTTCCGCGGGGCTCGAACTCACGGAGTGTGAGATCATGACCTGAGCTGAAGTCGGATGCTTAACCGACTGAGCCACCCAGGCGCCCCTAAAAAGCTTTATTTAGATGTAATTCACATACAATACAATTCAGCCATTTAAAGCATGAAATCCAGTGGCTTTTAGTATAATCACATAGCTGTGCAACTATCATCATAGTAAATTTCATTTTATTTATTTATTTTTAATGTTCATTTATTTTTGAGACAGAGACACAGCATGAGCAGGGAAGGGGCAGAGAGAGAGGGAGACACAGAATCTGAAACAGGCTCCAGGCTCTGAGCTGTCAGCACAGAGCCCGACGCGGGGCTCGAACTCACGAACTGTGAGATCATGACCTGAGCCGAAGTCGGACGCTTAACCGACTGAGCCACCCAGGCGCCCCTCATCATAGTAAATTTTAGAACATTTTCACCACCTGGAAGAGAAGCCCTCACCATTAGCTGACACCCTCCAATCTTCTTACCTTCCCAGCCGTAGACAACCACTTAAACACATACTTTCTGTATGGATTTTCCTACTCTGAATGTTTCCTAACATTCATTGGCTGCTGCTCCTATGAACATTCATGTACCGGTTTTTGTGTAGACATATGTTTTCATTTCTCTTGGGTACACAACTAGGAGCGAAATTGCTGAGTCATATGGTAACTCTATGTTGAATCTTGTGAGGAGCGGCCAGACTTTTCCACAGTGCCTGCCCTGTGTCACATTCCTGCCGGCCGTGCATGAGGGTTCCAGTTTCTTCACGTGCTCGCAGATAGTTGTTATTAACTGTCTTTTGTTACAGCCTTCCTAGTGGGTGTGAATTGGTATCTCGTTGTGGTCTTGATTTTTATTTCCCTGGTGGCTAATGATGTTGAGCATATTTCCATGTGCTTACTGGCCATGTGTATATCTGCTTTGGAAAAATGTCTATTTTGATGCTTTGCCCGTTTTTTAAAAAGTTAATTTATTATTTGAAAGAGAGAGAGAGAGAGAGAGAGAGCATGTGCACGAGTGGGGGAGGGCAGAGAAAGAGGGAGAGAGAGAGAGAATCCCAAACAGGCTTCATTCTCAGCATGGAGGTTACCCCAGGGCTTGATTCCACAATGGTGAGATTTTGACCTGAGCCAAAATCAAGAGTCAGACGCCCAAATGACTAAGCCACCTGGGCGTCCCTGCCTGTTTTTAAATTGGGTTTTTGTTTTTTTATTATTGAGTTAGAAGACTTCTTTATATATTTTTGGTATAAGTCTCTTATCAGATACGTGGTTTATAAAGATTTGTCCCATTTTGTAGGTTTTCTTTTTGCTTTCTTGGTGGTGTCCTTAGGAGCACAGACATTTTAATTTAGATGAGATCCAATTTATCTATTTCTGTTGTTACTGTTTTGTTTTGTTTTGGTTTGGTTTTTTTTGGTGTCCTAGCTAAGAATCCTTTGCCTAAATCAAGGTCATGAAGTTTTACTCCTCTGTTTTCCCCTAAATGTTTTATAGTTTGAGCCCTTACATGTAGATATTTGATTCATTTGAGTTGATTTTTGTATTTGGTGTGAGGTAGGGATCCAGCCCCATTCTTTTGTACGTGGAGATCCAGTTGTCCCAGCACCATTTGTTGAGAAGGCTAGCCTTTCCCTATTGAATGGTCTTGGCAGCTGTGTTGTTTAATTTTAATCAGTGTAAATCTAAAGAGCAGTGTGTGCTTGGTGGCTACTGCATTGGACAGGCACAGCGCTAGCTACAACCGAGTGAGGTCCACATAGTACCCCTGCCTGTGTATGGAGAGTCACGCACTGTAGGTGTGCACACACACGCACAGTGTCTCTCTTGGACAGAGAGCGTCATCCCACAGGTCTGCACATATAGGGACCCAAACACATGATCAGGCACTCATGGGAGGTCCCCCCACCCGCCTGCCTGCCAGGCCATATTCTAGACACTTTCTGTCCCCCCGGCCGTGGGACCCTAGCAAATGAGCTTAGTCCTAACCCTAACTTCTCCCCCCACCCCCTACAGGGAAATCAGCCTTACACTGGGCAGCAGCCGTCAACAATGTGGAGGCCACGTTGGCCCTGCTCAAAAATGGAGCCAACAAGGACATGCAGGATAGCAAGGTGAGCCCCAGCCCTTGACCCACCAGGCAGTCAGTCCTAAATATGGCAAAGAGCAGGGTGGGGTGGGTTAGTGGGGGCATTCATCTTGCCTGCAGCCAAGTTAGGATTTGGACCTAACAGCCTCTAACAGTGGATTAGAGGAGGAAGCGTGTGGCAGTTGCTGTGTGACCTTGGGCAAATCGCTGAACATCTCTGAACCTCAGTGTCCTCATCTGTGAAGTGGGGAGGCAACAGTACCCACCTCGTTGTTGTCTCCTGAGGATTCACTGAAATAACGCATTTGCAAAATGCTTACTAGATCCTCAATAAAAGGTAACTGTTAACGATCATTGTTTTAAAAGCCTTGCAGGGTGAAATTACTCTCCTCATTTTATAAATGGGAAGAGTGAGGCTCAGAGGGGCACAGGGATGGATTCTGTCCTTATCTGACATTTGGATATTTTATCCATTACAGATTTTTTGGCCAACAAGCGTAATTTAAGAAAGGGTTGCATTAAAATATCATTTAGTTTGATGATTGGCTTTAAAAAAATTTTTTTTTTTTTAACATTCATTTATTATTGAAAGACAGAGTCAGAGCGTGAGCAGGGGAGGGGCAGAGGGAGAGGGAGACACAGAATCTGAAGCAGGCTCCAGGCTCTGAGCTGTCAGCACAGAGCCCGACTTGGTGCTTGAACTCAACAAACCGCGAGATCATGACCTGAGCTGAAGTCGGACGCTCAACCGACTGAGCCACCCTGGCGCCCCCGATGATTGGTTTTTGACGCCCCCTTAAGTTTTGTGCCTAAGGGGAGTGCCTCACTTTCCTCACCCTAGTCCTGGCCCTGGGGCATGACGCTTAGTAGGCACTGGACGGATGTGCTTTAAAGGAAAGAACTTGCCTAGTTTCCCCTCAGCAGAGCCAGGATCCCATCCAAGCTCTGCTGGGCTGGAGAGTGTGGCTTCTTAGCTGGTTTCCACCAGAGGCTAGAAGGCCGCCAGACCTTGGCCAGGAGTTAATCCGGGTTCTTGGGATGCTGATCTGTCGTGGGTTCTGTGCCTCACTCCCGCTCAGGAGGAAACTCCACTATTTCTGGCCGCCCGGGAGGGCAGCTATGAGGCTGCCAAGCTGCTGCTGGACCACTTCGCCAACCGCGAGATCACAGACCACCTGGACAGGCTGCCGCGGGACGTGGCCCAGGAGCGGCTGCACCAGGACATCGTGCGCCTGCTGGACCAGCCCAGTGGGCCCCGGAGCCCTCCCGGCCCGCACGGCCTGGGGCCCCTCCTCTGCCCACCGGGGGCCTTCCTCCCGGGCCTCAAGGTGGCACAGTCTGGGGGCAAGAAGAGCCGGAGGCCACCCGGGAAGGCGGGGCTGGGGCCGCAGGGCGCCCGGGGGCGGGGCAAGAAGCTGACGCTGGCCTGCCCTGGTCCCCTGGCCGAGAGCTCAGTCACGCTGTCGCCCGTGGACTCGCTGGACTCCCCACGGCCCTTCGGTGGGCCCCCCGCGTCCCCTGGCGGCTTCTCCCTTGAGGGGCCCTATGCGGCTGCCACCGCCACGGCTGTGTCCCTGGCACAGCTCGGTGGCGCGAGCCGGGCCAGTCTAGGGCGCCAGCCCCCCGGGGGCTGCGTGCTCAGCTTGGGTCTGCTGAACCCCGTGGCCGTTCCCCTCGACTGGGCCCGGCTGCCGCCACCTGCCCCGCCGGGCCCCTCGTTCCTGCTGCCGCTGGCGCCGGGACCCCAGCTGCTGAACCCCGGGACCCCCGTGTCGCCCCAGGAGCGGCCCCCACCGTACCTGGCGGCCCCGGGACACGGCGAGGAGTACCCGGCAGCCGGCGCCCACGGCAGCCCCCCCAAGGCCCGCTTCCTGAGGGTCCCCAGCGAGCACCCTTACCTGACCCCCTCCCCCGAGTCCCCCGAGCACTGGGCCAGCCCCTCGCCTCCCTCCCTCTCGGACTGGTCAGACTCCACGCCCAGCCCAGCCACTGCCACCGGGCCCGCGGCCACAGCCGCTGGGGCGCTGCCTGCCCAGCCGCTCCCCCTTTCCGTTCCAGGCCCGCTAGCTCAGGCCCAGACCCAGCTGGGGCCCCAGCCCGAAGTCACCCCCAAGAGGCAGGTGTTGGCCTGAGAGCTCTCCAGTTCCTGGGTCTTGGGGGGCTGAACAGACATCCTGTCCTGATTCTCTCTCTCCCCCCGCTTCCTTTGTAGACCTTTCCCTTCTCTTTTCTCTCCACCAGCCTCCTCGTACCGGTCCGACTCCCCCTCAAAGTGTGGCTGAGATAGGTCCGCAGCCTCGGCTTTCAGTCCTGCTTTATTTATAGGGGGTGTGGGCTGACTCCCCCCCCACCCCCTGGGTCTTGAGATGAGCCTGGGGCCTCCTCCTGCACCCCCCCATCCCCATGCTTCCGTCCCTCCTCCCTCTCCTGCCTCCTCTGGTCTCTCTCCTTACACTCTGACACGAGTGAATTATTATTATTTTTTTTTACATTTTGTATAGAAACAAATTCATTTAAACAAACTTATTATTATTATTATTTTTTACAAAATATATATATGGAGACGCTCCCTGCCCCTGCAAACCCCCCAGTGCCCCCGTGGGGCTGAGTCTGTGGGCCCATTCGGCCAAGCTGGATCCTGTGTACCGAGTACACGGGCATGACCGGGATCCTGTGTACCGAGTACACAACCCTGGTGTGTACCAAGTAGGCACCCTTGGGCGCACCCTCCGGGGCGGGGGGCGGGTGAGACTTGGGAGCCTGTTTCCTCCCCCATGTCCCTCACTTCACTGCATTCCAGATGGAACTTGTTCTATAGCTTTGCTGGGGGGAGGGCTCTTCTGGCCCAGAGAGCCCGCCCCAGGTCCCCCCAACCCTAGAGCCGGGGCCATCTTGGGGAGCTGGGTGGGGGTGGCTGGTGAGAACGTGAGGACCAGGGGAGATGTGTGCATGTCACTTTGCCTCCCTCTAAATACGGGACTGCAGGAAGGGAATGAGCTGCCTGGTGGCACCCCTCCCCTGGTACTCCCCCACCCCCACCCCCCTGCCCAGCCCCGGGGGCAAAATAGAAGTATTTTTAGGCTATTTTTGTAATGTGGCTTCTGGTCACTATCCCTGTGTAGCTAAATTCCCTTGCATTGTACAGCCCCCAGTCCCCTCACCACCTAATAAAGGAATAGTTAACACTCAGCGTCCTTGGTCTGTGTCTCGAGAAGGTGGGGGTGGGGGGTAGTGGTGGGCCTTCTATACCTCTGTAGCCGACTTGAGTTCCCATCATGGGTTGAACCCATGCAGCTTGCCCGCTCACTCCTGCTTCCTCTCTTGGCAGATGACTCTGCTGATTAGTTCAGAGGTGGTCACCTGACTTCAGGTGAGCCAATCAAATTCCCTTTCCCCAGAAGTTCCTTAATGCAGATGCTGAGAAAGAGGTCACTTGGGGCTTCTAAGGCCATGGGCAGATGGAGAACTATGGGTGGCTAGTTTTATTGGCGGGGGGTGGGGGGAGTGCTTGGGTGGCCCCAGAGACTTGGAGGCAGTATCTGAGTTCCAGTTGGAGCGTCCATTCTAGTTAATTGAGCGTGCATTCCGTTGGCACCAACAGGTATTTAATAATTGCCTCCTAAGTGCCCGATGCTGCTTCTGCATGAATCTCACTTCTACCTTGTGCTCCCTTGGGTTCTGGAGACAATGCTGCACGTGTGTAATAAGTACTCCTTCGCACGTACCAGCGTAGATGGATTTCTCTGTCTTGCAACCAGTTGTGCTCCCAAACAAGGTTGTGTTTGCACTGGGACCCTCCGGGAAAGGAGGATGGGAGAATGTTCACTGATTCCTCCTGTCATTTTGCCATCGGCAGGTCCCTTCCCTTGCCTCCACGCTGACCTCGGTTCCTGAGTTTTGCCAAGAAAGAATTCAGAGCTAAACTCTCAAGTAAGTGAGAGTTGAATGGCAGTTAAAGAGACCTACAGATGGCAACTACACCAGGGGTCAGGGGTGTCTTGTTTTTTATACTTGCATGGGTTATAGGTCATAGCTAGGGGAGTCTCTAATTGCCTCCAATCATCTAAGGGACTCCTCCTGCCGGTTGGGAGGAGGGCAGTGGGGGCCCTGTATGGTCCTTGTGGAACCCTCATGGCAGCCTTCCCGCAGCAGGGGTGTCAAAACCGCGATGTAAATGTATAGTTATGAAGCTATGGAGGGCAGCAGTTATAGGGAAGAACAGCGCCCCCCCCCCCCCGCCCCCGTCCCTCCCCTTGACTCTCTCCGCCGTTTGGAATTTGATTTCCTCTCTTTTTATCAGTCAGAAAGGATCTGTTCCCTGCTCATATCTAGCTAACTGCCTACTCTGCCAATTTGGAGTGCTCTTGGTTGCCAGTGACACAAAAAACCTACTCAATAGGCTTAAACAGAAAAGGAATTTATTAGCTCATATAACTAAGAAGGACCAGCTTCGGGAAGATCGGATCTAGCAACTCAAATGAGGTAGGCGAACAAGTTCTGAGTTTCTCTTTATCTCTACAGCTTTTTCTCTGGGTATCAGTTTCACCCTCGGGCTCCACATAGTACCCTTACTATGTAGCATCGCCCTCCTTCTGTGTTAGCAAAGTAGGTGCAAAGATCACAGACCATGTTACACTTTCCAGAGAATTGAGAAGCTTCTAGTTTCGAGGTGGATTTTGTAGTGACCGACCTCAACCGGGTCAGGCATCCATCTTCTAACTTAGGGTTTCTCAACATGGGCAGTATTGGCATTTGGGACCCGATCGTTCTTTGCTCTGGGGGCTGCCCTGGGCATTGTCAAATGTTTAACAGCACCTCGGGCCTCCACCCACTAGATGCCAGCAGCAGCCTCTCCTCCGTTGTGACAACCGGAAATGCTTCCAGACATGCCAGTTGTTCCCTGGGAGTGGGGGGGATTGCCTTTGAGCACCACTGCATGAACGAGTCACTAGGGCAATGGGGCATGGAATGTGCGGATTCCTTAAAGCAATCATTCTCTGCTCTGGAACTGGACGTGGCGTATGTTTAGGGACGATCAGGTTTGCAGATGCAGGCATTCTGTGGAAGCAACCAAGTGTTCACTCCACCTCTCTTCCTTGGGCTAAATCTTTGGAGATGGAACAATCTCTTTCATTGTTGTCTCAAGTTTATTTTATGCACGTTCCTCTAGCCTCTGCATGCTTGCTGGGCGCTTACTGTATGCCAAAGCCTGGACTAGTTGTTGGGGGTAGAGTGATGACTTATATGGCCCGCTCTCTGCTCTTCTGGAATTTTGAGCTAGTTAGAGGATGTATAGTGGGTGTCCACTATGTCCCTGTGGATCTATGTGGTTGACAGAGTCTGGGAACCCCTAAAACTCTCTATCTGTGGCTTTCTTTTGTATGGGGCAGGAATAGCCCTCAAGAACGAGGGGTGGTCGGGAGCTAATGGATAAACACCCTCGCCTCCTTTCTATTCTGTGGGAGAAATTCAGAGGTGTGTTTGCGCAGCTTCAGAGGATGCCCTTTGGGATTGATCCCCATTGCCCATGGCAGCAACTAACTCTTCCTCACTGAGACTCTCTGGGGTGTTCCTTTTTGATTTTTTTTTTAAATTTTTTTATTTTTGGGACAGAGAGAGGCAGAGCATGAACGGGAGAGGGGCAGAGAGAGAGGGAGACACAGAATCGGAAACAGGCTCCAGGCTCCGAGCCATCAGCCCAGAGCCTGACGCGGGGCTCGAACTCACGGACCGCGAGATCGTGACCTGGCTGAAGTCGGACACTTAACCGACTGCGCCACCCAGGCGCCCCATGGGGTGTTCCTTTTTGAAATGTCCCGACTGGATGTTTCTGGCATAATTTTTCAAATAAATCCTTTGCACTTGAATCCTTGGTCCAAGAGAAGTCCATCTTAGCTGTGTACATGAGTTGACTCTTGGAGCGGAGAAACCAAAATGTCTGTTGGGGTGGAAGCCATTCTGGGGATCCTTTTTTCTGAGTGCTACTCGAGGGAGGAAAAAGTCATTCTCCCAACCCACACTGCCTACTTTATCATGCAACCCTGACTTTATGTAAACAGGGCATTGGAGACGCTTGTCTCACAAAGGGGAGCTACTTTCATATCTGGTGGACCCAACTTTTTGTAAGTACATGGGAGTCTTCTCTAGGGGTGTCAGGTGGGAGAACAGGAAGTCTGCAGCAGTGGTTAAGGAAAATGAGCTAGTGGGGTTCGAAGATCCATGTGCATGTGACTTTACTGGTACCCACAAGATTCGGAGACACTTGGATTCATTGTCCTAGTTGACTTCTTGACTGAAAGGACAATGATAGAATAGCTCTGTGTCTCTCTTTGCCCCTCTGTGCTACCCTCACCCTTCTCTCCATTCTGTTCTGTGCTTGGGAGGATGACTCAGGTAGATGGAACCATCGGGCTCCTTTATCCTCTGGCTTCCACTTGGATTTGGCCAATGGGGTGGAAGATTAGGGAATAGAATGTATTTATTTCCTTGGTTCCACACCTGCAGGATAGCTGTGGTGCTCTCCATCTAGCTGCCTTCTGTGAGTCTGGGTAATTATTCCCTCTCCTTCCCCTTGGCCCTTCTGGCCTAAGGGTGGTAAAGTCTCTCTACCATTGCAAGCCCAAGGTACAGCAGCATGCCTTTCCTACATCCTGCTCACTCTATTATCATTTATCTATCATCTATCTATCTATCTATCTATCATCTATTATCTATTTATCTATCTATCTATCATCTATCTATCTACCTATCATCTATCTATCATCTATCTACCTACCTATCATCTATTTTCTATCACCTATCTATCTATCATCTATCTATCTATCTATCATCTATTATCTATTTATCTATCTATCTATCATCTATCTATCTACCTACCTATCATCTATCTATCATCTATCTACCTACCTATCATCTATTTTCTATCACCTATCTATCTATCTATCATCTATCTATCTATCTATCTATCATCTATCTTGAGAGAGAGAGAGCAGGGGAGGGGCAGAGAGAGAATCCCAAGCAGGCTCTGTGCTGTCAGCACAGAGCCCAATGTGGGGCTTGATCTCATGAACCGTGAGATGACCTGAGCCGAAGTTGGATACTTAACTGACTGAACCACCCAGGCGCCCCTATCTATCTATGTAGCTATCATCTATCTATCATGTGTCCGTTCATTCATTTTTGTTCAGCTTTATGAGGCATAACATATAATAAGGCTAATCGATTTTAAGTGTAAAGCATGACGAGTTTGGACAAGTGCATACAGTCATAAAACCGCTGCTGTAATCATGTTTCCTCACACTCCTGTGTGCTAATCCCCTCCCACACCTCTGGCCCTAGCAGTCACGGACCTGCTGTCACTACAGTTTTGCCTTTCTGGAGTTTCCTACAAATGGGGTCATGCAGCGCGTTGCGTTTTGAATCTGGCTTTCAAAACTCAACATGCCGCTTTTGAGATTCATCCATATCATTAGATGTGTCGATCATTATGTGTATTCCTTTTTATTGCTGACAACAGTATGCGTGACGCGTGTGACTGATATATGACAATTTTTCAGCTTAGGGACATTTCGGTAATTTTCGGTTTTAGGTGTTATGAATACACTTGCCGTGAACGTTCATTATATGGATGTGTGTGCATTTCTCTGCGGTATTTTTCTCAGGAGTGAGATGGCTAGGTTTCACGGTGTCTGCCAACTTTTTAAGACCCTGTCAAGCTGTTTTCGCAAGCGGCTGTACGTGTTGTGTTCCCACCGGCAAAGCATGACCTATGCAGATGTCCGCGTCTTTGTTAACACTTGGAATTGTCACACTCTTTGGTGTCAGCTATTCCGGTGATACGGTGGTATTTCATTGTGCTTTTCATGGCGTGTAATGTGAAAATGAGTGCATTTCTTCATGTGCTCATTGAAGATTCATCATGTTTTTAAAATGTGTTCAATGTTTATTCATTTATTTGAATTTTATTTTTAAAAAATTTTTAATTTTTTTAATTTAATTAAAACAATTTTTTTTTAAAATATGAAATGTATTGTCAAGTTGGTTTCCATACAACACCCAGTGCTCATCCCAACAGGTGCCCTCCTCCATGCCCGTCACCCACTTTCCCCTCCCTCCCACCCCCAATGTTTATTTATTTTTGAGACCGACAGAGAGCGAGTGGGGGAGGGGCAGAGAGAGAGGGAGACAGAATCCTAAGCAGGTTCCAGGCTCCGGGCTGTCAGCACAGAGCCCGACGCGGGGCTTGAACTCATGAACTGTGGGATCATGACCCGAGCCGAAGTCAGATGCTTAACCAACAGAGCCACCCAGGCACCCCAAGATTCATCATCTTCAGTGAAGTGTGTGTTCAAGTCTTTTCCCACTTAAATTTTTTTTTTTTTTAAATAACATACTGTAGGGACACCGGGGTGGCTCAGTTGGTTGAGCATCCGACTTTGGCTCAGGTCATGATTTCATGGTTGACGAGTTTGAGCCCCGCGTCGGTCTCTTTGTCGTTTGCACCGAGCCTGCTTCTGAGACTCTCTGTCCCTCTCTCTCTCTCTCTCTGCGCCTCCCCAGCTTGCGTGCTTTCTCTCTCAAAAATAAATAGACATTAAAAAAATTAATAAAATAGGGACACCTGGGTGGCTCAGTTGGTTAAGCGACCAACTTCAGCTCGGGTCATGATCTCACAGTTCGTGGGTGTGAGCCCCGCGTCGGGCTCTGGACTGACAGCTCAGACCCTGGAACCTGCTTGGGATTCTGTGTCTCCCTCTGTCTGCCCCTCCTCCATTCATGCTCTGTCTCTCGCTGTCTCAAAGGTGAATAAATGTTAAAAAATGTTTTTTAAGAAAACAACAAAATATGGAAACAGCCTAAATGTCAGTCAATAGATGAATGGATAAAGATGTGTGTGTATGTATATATACATTGTATATATAATATACATTATTTATAATGTATATGTATCCACATCCACACACACACAATGGGATGCTCTTCAGCCACAAGAAAGAAAGCCCCCTGTGACAACTTGGATGAACCATTATGCCAAGTGACCTACTCAGACAGAGAAAGACAGATACTGAACGATATCGCTCATATGTGGACTCCAAAGAGACACAGAGAATAGAGTAGGGGCCACCAGGGGTAGGAGGGTGGGGGAAATGGGGAGATGTTGGCCAGAGGGTGCATACTTCCAGTGATAAGATTAACAGGTTCTGGGGAGCTAATGCACAGCATGGTGATTATAGCTAACAATATACTGTATCATATACTTGAACAGACACTACGAGAGTAGTCAGCATGGTCTCACCACACACAAAAAAAATAAGAAATGGTGGGGCGCCTGGGTGGCCCCGTCAGGTAAGCGGCGACTTTGGCCCAGGTCATGATCTTGTGGTTCGTGGTTCCAGCCCGGCATCGGGCTCTCCACTCAGTGCAGAGCCTGCTTCGGACCCCCTGTCTCCCTCTCTCTGCCCCTCCCCTGCTACCGGCCTGTGCTCCCTCTCCCTCCCTCAAAAATAAATGAACATAAAAAAGTGGTAATTACATGATGGGATGGAGGTGTTGGCTAACACTTTGGTGGTAATCATTTTGCGATATATAAGTGTATCAAATCAGCAAGTTGTACACCGTAAACATATACAACGTTATATGTCAGATCTCAGTAAAGCTGGGGGAAATGAAAAAGACAAATTTCTCAGCTAGGGAGACAGAAGAGGGTCTAGGACTGAACTCAGGGTGTTCTAATTTTAGGAGCTGTGTGGGAGAGGAAGAGTCTGAGAAAGGGTGGCTCACAGAGGTAGAGAAAAAGCAGATGCCATGGAAAGTAAGAGAGGCGGCCATGGCAAGGAGGGACTTCCTCATCTGGGTCTGAAGCTTCTAGAAGGTGGAGTAGGATGGGGACAGTTCCAGGGAGCTCAGAGGCTAGGGGAAGACACTCAAGGACACAGGCAGTGTGAAGAGGAAACCCTGGCTGTGTGGGAGTACGGATGCAGCAGGTGACTAGCTTGGAGTGATCAGGGAGGGCTTCCTAGAGGAGGTGATCGAGAGCTCTGTCTTTCAGGAGTAGGAGTTTGCCTGGAGGCTAGGAGGAGGGGAAAAGAAATTCCTGAGAGAATAGCCTGGGGAGGGGCAAAATAATGGGAAACTGCCTGGAAATCTCGGAGGAAGGGTCAGCAAGTCGGAACGGCTGGGTCTGTACCTCACTTCCTTATTATTAATTGAATAAATGCACGTGCATCCGTGTGCATGAACAGTGGGTGGATTGGGAACTAGAGAAGGTAGCAGGGGTCAGATCACAAGGGTCTTGAATGTGAACATGGGGAATTTGAAACTTCACTCTGGGGGCAAGGGGGAGCCAGGGAGGTCTCTGAGTAGAGAGGGGCCACGGCCAGAGCCTTCTGTCCTGGTGTCCAGTACAAAGGATGGACGGGAGGGAGGTGGTGCTGTAGGCTTCTGCCGGGTGAGAAGGATGCCGTGGGGGGGGGGGGGGGGGCGCTGGGTGGGGGGGGCAGGGAAGGAGAAAGAATAGAGGACATTTGACAACTTCTTAATTCTGGGGAGAGCAGGGAGAGGGGTCGAGAGGGCTGGGGTCACTCTGAGTTCAGCCTGGGCAACATTTGTAGAACATCAAGGTATCCACTCCCCCCGGCTTGCCCTGGGGGCAGGGCACGTGTGCGCGTGCGCGTGCGGCTTCCTCAGGGCAGCAGCCTTGCCCAGCCCACGGGGGGCGCTGATGGGCTCCGGGGAGCGCGGCTCGAGGGACAAGTGCATGTGTGATCTCCACCCATACAAATCAATCATAACTAGTTCTTCCCCCACTTTTTGCCATCAGAGCCTGGGGTGGGGGGCTGGGGAAGCAGGCCCTGGGGTCTCTAGTTGCCAGGAGGGAGAAAATCCGCAGGGAGTCACCAGCCTGAGCCCTGGGGGCGGGGGCGCTTGTTAGTGGCTGGGGAGCCCCTGGGACAGGAGCTCCAGAGACCCCTCCTGCAAACAGAACCCGGGTCCTCAGCCCCTCCCTTCTTAGGCTGTGAGCAGGGAGCGATGATGATGCGGGCACCCTGCATGGGACGCTCCTTCGGCCATGGTGAGTGTGGGTTCAGAGCCTTTGCAAAGCTGGAGAAGCCGCTGTGGCCCATCCCTGGCCCTGGGAGTGAAGCCTGAAAATGATGTGGGGCGGGTGGGGGTGGGGGTGGGGGGGAGAGAAATGCCAGAGCGACTGTGAACCTGAAAACAGCCAACGGTGAAGGATGGGGGTGGCATTCGCCCGACAGGCGTCCAGTTCTGTTTTCTGTGGATGACAAAACGTAGAGCGGAGGAGAATAAGACATCTGCCCCGGGGGGGGGGGGGGGGGAGAGGGAGGGAGGGACGTTTGGGGGAGCCTCCAGGAGAACCCTGCAAACCCACAGACGCTCACCTGCACACAGCACCTGGTCCGTGCAGGGGTGCCCGCAGATCGTGGGAGCTGGACGTGCTCAGGTGCACTCTGAGCACCTGCACGCGTCCCTCACACGTGCACACACGTGTGCCCTGGAGTTTCAAGGGCACAAACTCACACGCACTCATATGGCAGTGGGGGCTGGGAGGTGGCGGGGAAGGGGCTCCTGTGCCGGAGGGTTCCCAGAGAGCAGGGAGAGGAAAGGGTACGACTCTAGAACCTTCCCGTGACGTGGCCCTGGGCGGAGCCACAGACCGCTGGCTCCTGCTCACTCTGTCCCCGAGAAGCAGCTGGCCCGGGGATCTCCCCGTGGCTGCAATGTTCACAGGTCCCCGGGGTGCAGACAGGGCACTCTCTTGTCCTGTAACCTGACATGGTTTGATTAAGCGCTCTCGCCTGTCACAGCTGGACAGTGGCATTTGGACACGTTGAGGCAAAAAGTCAGGGCTCCTCAGTGGCTGCAGGGTTAAGTTTTGGCCACATTCCAGGTTTCCCTCTTTCTTCTTTCCTCTCTCCGGGGCGGGGGCTGGGGGCTGGGGCAGAAGGAGAGGGGCCTTCTGCCTGTCTGAGTTGTCCATGCTCAGCGCGTGTGTCCCCAGCATTTCCGGAGATGACAGAGTCCCCTCAGACCCCCTGGCTGGACCCGTGTCACCCTGCCCTTCTGATGCCGCTCTGTCGGCTCCCATAGTCTGCTCTTTCACACCCGCGGCCAACCCGTCAGGAAATCCAGTGGGCTCCACGTATCCAGAAGTGGGCTCCACGTGGCTACTCTCACCACCTCCTTGGCCTTTGCCCTGGTCCGGCCCCCATCATCCCTCACCTGGACCGGCTCGGCTACCTCCTCCTTGGTCCCCAATGTTCACCTGTGTCCCCTACACCCTGTTCTCCCTCAGTGGCTGAGTCAGGTCACGTCCCCCCACCTGCACCTAATCCTCCATCGGTCCCACAGCCATGGGCATAAAAGCTCAAGTCCTCCCTGTGACCCAACAGACATGTAGCAACATGCCCCTGTCCCCACTGTGGCCTCACCTCCTTTTTCCCTCTTGCTCCCTCTCTCTCTCTCTTCTCTCTCTCTCTCTGTTCCTCCTGGATCTTCCTGTTCCAGGCACAGTCCAGCCCCAGGGCCTTTGCACAGGCAGTTGCCTTTACCTGGTTTACCCTCGTCTATCTTCTGGGCTGATTTTAAAAATTCTTTCAAGTGAGTGGCGCTTGGGTGGCTCAGTCGGTTGAGGGTCCAACTTCAGCTCAGGTCATAATCTCGGATCTCGCGGTTCGTGGGTTCGAGCCCCGCATCGGGCTCTGTGCTGACAGCTTGGAGCCTGGAACCTGTTTCAGATTCTGTGTGCCTTCCCCTCTCTCTGCCCCTCCCCTGCTCGCGCTCTGTCTCTTTCTCTCTCCCTCAAAAGTAAATAAACATTAAAAAAAATTTTAAATTTCTTCCAAGTGACAATGTGGGACCTTTGCCACCATGGTGAAGCCACCCTGGCCCATCCCCAGCCCTAGAGGCAAGATCTGAAAATAAAGGAAGGGGAACATTCCATTCTGGAGGGACTGGGTGTTCCAGAAGCCCTTTCCTTCCTTTTTCTTTCTTTCTTTCTTTCTTTCTTTCTTTCTTTCTTTCTTTCTTTCTTTCTTTCTTTCTTTCTCTTTCTTTCTTTGTTTTCTTTCTTCTTTCTTTCTTTCTTTCTTTCTTCCTTCTTTCCTTCTTTCTTTCCTTCTTTCTTTCTTCTTTCTTTCTTTCTTTCTTTCTTTCTTTCTTTCTTTCTTTCTTTTTAAATTTCAATCATGCTGCCACGAACATGTTTGTACATGTGAGTCGGACCATTTCTTCACCAGGAGAGCGTACAGGTGGAATTGTAGAGCCCAGGTAGGACTTGTGGTGTCTACAGATGGGCTGTGTCCCTCCAAGCGGCCAGGTGGAGGTGGGGTGGTGACCGGGCGCTGCTGACGCCGGCTGCCACACACCGTTCGCTCTCCTCTCCAATCTTTGCCGATCTGACGCTTTAAAGGAAATGTTGTCTCTCTCAAAGTTGGGGTCAAATCCACATAACGTAAAATGAGCCATTTTAAAGTGTACAACTCAGTGACACTTAGCATAATCACAGAGCTGTGCAGCCATCACCGCTGTCTCTTTCCAGGGCATTTTTATCACCCAGAGAGGAGATCCTGTCCCCTCGAGTGGTTCCTGCGTGTCCCCTCCTCCCCGTGCCCTTGGCAGCCACTTCCCTGCTGCCAGTCTATGTGGAGTCAGCGATGTTGGACATTTCATGTCAACGGGCTCAGAAAATATGTGGCTTTTGGCTTCTATCACTCAGCATGATGGTTTTTTTTTTTTTTTAATTTTTTGAAAATGTTTACTTGTATTTGAGAGAGAGACACACACACAGAAAAAGAGAGAGAGAGAGAGAGAGAGAGAGAGAGCCAGGGAGGGGCAGAGAGAGAAGGAGACACAGAATCCAAAGCAGGCTCCAGGCTCTGAGCTGTCAGCACAGAGCCCGACGCGGGGCTCGAACCCACGGACCGTGAGATCATGACCTGAGCCAAAGTTGGACACTTAACCATCTGAGCCACCCAGATGTCCCATGTTTTTATTTTAAGTGGGCTCCATGCCCAACATGGGCCTTGAACTTGTGGCCCTGAGATCAAGAGTCGCATGCTGCATTGACTGAGCCAGCCAGGCATCCCCCTCTTGGTAGAGACTCTTAAGCAGTGACCATTTGACTCTCTTTTTTTAAGAGCTAGGCTGTTGCAGAATTGTGCTATGAGTGATATCACACTATATTTGTCTGACTCATCTCAGCATAACGTCCTCAAGGTCCATGCATGTTGTCCCAATGGCAGGATTGCCTTCTTTCCATGGCTAATACTCCATTGTGTGTATATACCACTTCTCCTCCCCCTCCTCCTCCCTCCTGCCCCTTCTCCCCTCCTCCTCCCCCTCCCCCTCAGCCTTCTCCTCTTCTTTTTCTTCTTCCTCCTCCCATCTCCCCCCTCCTCCTCCTTCTTTTTCTCCTTCTCCTCCTCCCCCTCCCCTCTCCCTTCTTCTCCTTCTCTCTCTCCCCCCCCACTCCTTCTTCTTCTCCTTCTCCTCCTCCTCCTTCTTTTTCTTCTTCTAGGGTAATCTCTACACCAAACGTGGGGCTGGAACTCACCGCCTGCCCCCAAGATCAAGAGTCTCATGACCTACCCACTGAGCCTGCCGGGCACCCCTATACCACATCTTTACGCATTCGTCCATTGGCTGACAGTTGGGTTGTCTCCACGTGTGTGGTTTTCTTGTCTACTGAAGCGACATTTGCTAGCTGGGTGATATTTCATAATATCTGAGCCTCTTTCCTTTTGTGTGAAACAGGGATAATTTCCTACCCCTCAGCCCTGGATGCATGGCAGGTCCTTACCAAATCGTCCCATTCTATTTTCTCTTGTCCTCTCCTCTCAGGCTCCCGAGAAGCAGGAGGAAAATGCCACCTGGCTGTGTTATGCCCAGAATTCGTGATCCCCAAAGACCGCCAGGGAGCCGAGTCCGATGTAAACGCGAAAGAGCCTTTATTCGAGCTAGCTCGAGCTCAATCCCCTACCTGCACCGACACAGCGGTGAGATACTGGGGAGAGAGTGAGTTTCAAAAGCACAAAGGTTTTATTGGGGCCTAGGGGCAGTTGGTGAGGTAATGGCTGTGGCCTCAGCCGCTTGGCTGGGGAAGGGTTGGAGTCCTGTTAGGCAGGTGAGCGGGAGGTTACTCAAGAGCAGGAGGCGTGGTCAAGGTGAAGGACACAGAACAAGATGGAGTTGGCCGGCGTAGGCCCACCCTTTCAGCTGGTGACCCAGTTTGTGCTGGTGGGTTTGTCCCACCTCCCCGACCTGAGAACTACCCTCTTTGCGCTGTTCTTTGTCACATACCTGGTGGCCCCGGGCAACGTCACCATCATCAGCATCATCCCCGCGGATCGGGCCCTTCACACTCCCATGTGCCACTTCCTGGCAGTGCTGTCCCCGTCCTACTACGCGCTCATCACCATCCCCGACATGCTGGCTCATCAGCTCCTGGAGAGCCAGGCCATCTCCATCCCTGGCTGTTGGGCCCGGATGTGCTTCTTCCCGGGCCTGGGATGCAGCCACTGCTCCCTCCTCCCCCTGATGGGTTATGACCGCTAGGTAGCCATCTGCCAACTGCTGCGGCCCTCGGTGATCATGAGACCCACGGTTTGCCTCTGCCCGGGAGGCCTGGTTTTCTGCTCCGGGTTCTCCGTGGCTTTGAGACCAGCATGATCTTTTCCTCGTCCTTCTGCCGCAGCGGCCGCGTGGAGCACTTCTGTGACATCGCCCCGGTCCTGAAGCTCAGCTGCTCCGACAGCAGCGGCAGGGGACCGGCCATCTTCCTGAGCATCCTCGTGGTGCTGGTCTCCTTCCTCCTCATCCTGCTTTCCTACGCCTTCATCGCCGCCGCCGTCGCGAGCCTCCCCTCGGCAGCCGGCCGGCGCAAGGCCTTCTCCACCCTCACCTCACCGTGGTCATTGTGCATTTTGGCCGCGCCTCCATCATCTACCCGCGGCCCGAGTCCGGAGGAAAGCCCGACCAGGACCGCCTGGTGGCTGTGCTTTACACGGTGGTGACGCCGCTGCTGAACCCCGTGGTGGACACCCTGCGCAACAAGGAGGTGCGGGTGGCTCTGCGGAGGAGCCTGGCGCGCAGCCGCGGGGTTTTTAAGCAGACAGCCCATCCACATCGCCCTCTGTAGCTTTTTCATGGACGTGTACCCCTCCTGACGCGCAGTGTCCCCACCTGGAAGCCAGGGGCCCTCCCGCAACCTTGAATGAAATCGCCTATCCAGTGAGGCAGTTGACAGGGGCTGAGACCCACCGTGGAGTCCAGGGAAAGGCCGCCTGGTCCTTCCTTTTGTTCTGGACTTGGCGGGCCGGCAGCGCCGTCTGCAGTGCAGCAAGGTCACCAGCAGGTGGCGTCGCGAATCCTGCCCAGCGAGTGTTGGCTGCGAGGCGGGCTGGGCAGGGGCTCAGGCATCGCTTCCTTTGGTCTCTCTCGCTCAGAGCCTTCTTCCATCTTTTAGGGGCGAGGGCTGCTTCCTCCTCGCCCTGCTGGGTTAGGACCGCTGTGTGGCCATCTGCCACCTCCTGCGGTCCTCGGTGATCGCGGGACCCACGTGGGGGCCCCGGTTTTCTGCTCCTGGTTCTGGGTCTTGAACCAGCCCCAGGCTGCCTGCCCTTGGTTGTTTTTCCTGTCAGGATCGAAGCCTGAAATGCAGTTGTGTCCACGATTGTCTAGCTCTCTTCCCATTGGACCTGTTCTGTCCGTGTTGTATGATGGGAGGGAAAGTAGGGAGAATTAAAAAAAAAAAAATTATGGTAGTAAAATTGAAGTAACCAAAATTTTGTCATTTTAACCATTAATTTTTTTTCTTATTGAGTTTTCTGCTTTCTTTGTATGTTTTGGATGACAGTCCTTTATCAGATAAGATTTCTTAAAATGTTTCTTTTAGGGGTGGCTCGGCCGATTCAGCATCCACCTGTTGGTTTTGGTTCAGGTCATGATCATGGTTGGTGAATTCAAGTCCCACATCGGGTTCTAGGCTGGCAGTGTGGGGACTGCTTGGGATTCTCTCTCTCTCTCTGCCCTCCCCCCGACTTGTGCTGTCTCTGTCTCTCTCAAAATACGTAAATAAATGTTAACATGTTGTTTAAAAAAGTTCTTACTTAAATTCCAGTTAGTATACAATGCAATATTAGTTTCAGGTGTACAATATAGTGATTGGACACTTCCATACATCGCCCAGTGCTCATCGTGACAGGTGCGTTCTCTAATCCCATCACCTGTTTCACCCACACCCCCCACCTCCCCTATGGTAACCATCAGTGTGCTCTCTGTGGTTAAGAGTCTGTTTCTCGATTTGTCTCTCTCTCTCTAATTTTTCTCCTTTTGCTTCTTTGTTTTCTTTCTTAAATTCCACATATGAGTGAGATCACAGGATATGTGTCTTCCTCTGACTGACTCATTTCGCTTAGCATAATACCCTCCAGTTCCTTCCACATTGTTGCAAATGGCAATATTTCATTCCTTTTGATGGCTGAGTAATATTCCAGTGTATATGTATACATCACTTCTTTATCCATTCATCTATTGATGGGCACTTGGGCGACTTCCATAGTATCAGATAAGTCTTTTGTATAAACAGTTGTTTGAAGAATTGTGATACCTCCCACCACACCACTGCCACTACCAAGGGGCATAGGACTGAGGGTAAGGATTTGGAAACTTAAAGGGACTAAAGATGGCCCAGTTTCTTTCCAAATCTAGTTTTTACCTATGAGAGTCTCCTTGCTGATTTGCGTCTCCCATGGCCACTCCTGAAGCTTTTCTCAGCTCACTTCCTGCTAGTAGAATTTTGGGGGACCCTCGGGGATTGTTCTAGAAACCAATAAGTTGCCATAATACATGAACACCGTGTTGGGAATCATGGATTGTAGATTTCCTTTAGTGTTACTGGGCTGCCTTAGTCCCCCTTTTTGGGAAAATGGAATTCGATGTGTGTGTTTGTGGCAGGATAGGACTTTCATCCTCTCTCTTTGCTGAGGGAAAAACTGCAAAAGTCCAAGAAAGAATGAGTCTAGACAAAATGATGAGTTAAAAGTTATGTGATCGCTTCTATTAGGATGGTTAGGACAACCCCCCCCTCCGCCATCCCCCCGAAAATGGCAAGCGTTGGCCAGGATGTGGAGAGATTGGAATCCTTATGCCCTGTTGGTGCAAACGTGAGATGGTGCAGCCACCGTGGAAAACAGTGTGGCGGTTCCTCAGAAAATTGAAAGTAGGATTTTCTAGTGATTCTACTTCTGGGTACATATCAAAGCAGGGGTTCAGAGACATATGTGTACACCCACGTTCACTGCGGCGTTTTCCACAATGGCCGAAAGTTGGAAGCAACTGTCCACCGATAGATACATGGATAAGCAACGTGTGGTGTCTCCATAGAATATTATCATCATTCAGCCTTAAAAGGGAAGGACGTTCTCACACAGGCTGCAACAAGGACAGAGCTTGAGGACACGCGGACATGATGCTAAATGAAACCAGCCGGCCACACAAGGACAGAGGGACGGCGGGGATGGTCGCACAACCACGCGAACGTACTTCGCACCACTGAACCGGACCCGCAAACGTGTAAGTGGGTTCCATGTGAAGATGGCAAATTTTGTGTTACGTGTATTTTACCACGGCTGAAACTGACGAACGAAGTGCAAAGCTACGCAGTCAGCATCAGCGAGAGGAGGGTTTGTTTGCCTCGCAAATATCCTGATACTGAACCATCTGAAGGCACCTCCCTAGACAGGCAGAACCAGAAAGACTGGTACCACTGTATTCAGCACAGTATGATACCCACGCACCCCTCCTTCTCATACACGCAGCACCCCTGTCCGGGGATGCAGCCAGCCCCACACGACTCATCTGTTCACTGCACAGTGTCTGAAATAGGAGGGGTCTTTCAAGCCCTGTAGTGGCTTCTCGCGTTCCGGTGACCTAGGGACTTAAGAAAAACCCAATTTAGATGTGGGATAAGTGTTGCAACCGCGGTGAACAATGATGACGAAGACAATGACGACGACAAAGCTTCAGCAGAAGCACGGGAGACACACAGACGTCTCTGAAATTAGCAACTTAGCATTCTTGTTAGGCGGGGCTTGTGAGACTCCTCCGCTTGCCAGTTCTCGGTCCCTTGTCTTTCCTGGTCCTGGGCTCCCGCCCTGTGTGAGGCTCCTCACTGACCTCTGGCCCTCATCACCACTTCTCGAGCTTTCTCATTTCATTCCCTGCGGCTATGGTTTGGGGGACCTTAGGGTACAACCTTGGGGCATTGTTTTATAAGCCAATCAGTCAACAGTCTTTTACCTTACAGTTTTTCTAAAATATTTAGCTGGCGCCCCAGCTTCGTGTGTCCAGGCAGCTCCAAGTACAAGCAAGTACAGCCAAAGATTTCCCTGGACACAGTTTTTCCCACCCATTTCTTTTATTGTGGTGAAATACACTGGACATAAAATTGACGGCCTTAACCTTTTTTTTTTTTTTTAATGTTTATTTTATTTATTATTTAAAAAAAAAATTTTTTTTTTAATGTTTTTTTTAATTTATTTTTGGGACAGAGAGAGACAGAGCATGAACGGGGGAGGGGCAGAGAGAGAGGGAGACACAGAATCGGAAACAGGCTCCAGGCTCCGAGCCATCAGCCCAGAGCCTGACGCGGGGCTCGAACTCACGGACCGCGCGAGATCGTGACCTGGCTGAAGTCGGACGCTTAACCGACTGCGCCACCCAGGCGCCCCTTTTTAATGTTTATTTTTGAGAGAGAGATAGAGCGTGAGCAGGGGAGGAGCAGAGGGAAAGGGAGACACAGAATCTGAAGCAGGCTCCAGGCTCTGAGCTGTCAGCACGGAGCCCGATTTGGGGCTCGAACTCATGAATGGGGAGATCATGACTTGAGCCGAAATCAAGAGTTGGACGATTAACTGACTGAGCCAGCCAGGCGCCCCCATCTGATAGCGTTCTTAAACCCAAATGCTGCCCTCTTGCCTTGGGCCTTGGCATTTTCTTCAGGCTGTTGAGCAAGGGCTGGAACTGTCTCCTCAGAGCCACCTGGTATCACTGCTTCCCGGGGAGGCCCCAAATTACCAGACGCAGTCAATTTAAATCATAACCTGCATGGAGAGAGACTGCCTTAATGTTATTAGAGTCCCTTCCACCCTGGCTTACCCCAACACATCTCTGTTTCCATTAACAGTGGCAGGAAGTAGGAAACACACACAAATAGTCTGGCTATTTGCCAGGCTGTCTGTCATGCAAGATGTCACAGTTTTCCCAGATGGTTTGCTCTAACATAACACAGGTCACCAATGTCCCACCGTGCGTCTGTGTCCTCATGATCTGTTAACCTGATGGCTAAGGTAATGGCTCAGAGTTTGGGTTTTTATTACGGCAGAACCCCATTTCTGGCATTAACATTTACGTTAGTTATTGTTCAGTATGAACTACTGTAACAGAGAGACCCCAAAAACGCAGCAACTGAAACCCGACAGAAGTTACATCTTGCTCATGTAGCCGTCTAGAGGTGGCAGTCGGTTTGGGGCTGGTAAAGTGACTCTGTTTTCCTTATAAGCCGTGTCTTCGGTCCCTGGGTCCAAAGTAACGTCTTTACCTCCGACCGTTGTGTCTACATCCCAGGCTACAGGAAGGGGTGTTAGGCTCTAAGGAGCACATGCCCTTTCCTTTTAAGGGCACAGTGTGGATGTAGTCATCATCACATCTCTTCATGTTCTCTTGGCCGGAACTATGACCCACACTGCAGCATCTGGAATACAGGGTTTTTAGGTGGATTGCCATGTGCTGGGCCACATCCTGGGAGTTCTTTTTTTTTTTTTTTTAATTTTCTCCCAATGTTTATTTATTTTTGAGAGAAAGAGACAGAGTGTGAGCAGGGGAGGGGCAGAGAGAGAGGGAGAAACAGAATCCGAAGCAGGATCCAGGCTCTGAGCCATCAGCACAGGGCCCGAAGCGGGGCTCGAACTCACAAACCGCGAGATCATGACCTGAACTGAAGTTGGATGCTTAACCAACTGAGCCACACAGGCACCCTGAACTTTTTTTTTTTTTTTTTTTTTAAGTAAGCTCTACACCTAACATAGGGCTTGAATTTATGACCCCTAGATCAAGAGTCACATGCTCTACCGACTGAGCCAGCCAGGCGCCCTTTAGGAGTTCGATTTAAAAAAATTTTTTTTTTCACGTTTATTTATTTTTGAGAGACAGAGAGAGATGGAGTGTGAGCAGGGGAGGGGCAGAGGGAGAGGGAGACACAGAATCTGAAGCAGGCTCCAGGCTCTGAGCTGTCAGCACAGAGCCCGGGACACAGGGCTCAAGCTCATGAACCACGAGATCACGACCTGAGCCGAAGTCGGACGCTTAACTGACTGAGCCACCCAGGCACCCCAGGAGTTTGATTTTTAAAGGAGGAAACTGAGAATAAATTCTGGTAGACAAGTAGCAACACATTAATTGCATCCTCCCATGAAGCAAGATTATTATTTCCATTATACTGATGAGTAACACGAAGGGTCCGAGAGTTTAAAAAGATTGGCCCCATATCCCATGGCTACTGAAGAGCCACCCGGGATTCAGTCCCAAGTGGTATGTGCCCTTAGCAGCTTTGACCACTGGGAGGACCCTGGGAAACCGAGAGATTACAAATAATCTGAAAGAAATGTGGGATGTGGGGCGCCTGGGTGGTTCAGTCAGTTAAGCGTCTGACTTCAGCTCAGGTCGTGATCTCACGGTTCATGGGTTGGAGCCCCGCATCGGGCTCTGTGCTGACAGCTCAGAGCCTGGAGCCTGATTCGGATTCTGGGTCTCCTTCTCTCCCTGCCCTTCCCCTGCTTGCACTCTGTGTGTGTCTCTCTCTCTCAAAAATAAATAAACATTAAAACAAAAGTGCTCCTTCGGTGAACAAACACGAGTGATAAGAAAGCAAAACTGTGTTACTGCTGATGTGGAGGAAGTTTGAGGTCTGGACAGAAGGTCAAACCACCACGACGTTCCCTTAAGCCGAAGCCTCGTCCAGAGCAAGGCCCTCACCCTGTAATTCTACAAAGGCCGAGAGAGGTGAGGAAGCTCTCACGTTGGAGGCTAGCAGACACACGTCGGGTCACGAGGTTCCAGGAAAGGCGCCACCGCCCCTGACGCGGCAGCGCAAGGCGAAGCAGCAGGTGTAGACGCAGGAGCCGCAGCGAGTGATCCAGAAGATCTAGCCGAGATCATTCACGAAGGTGGTCGCAGTCTAAACAGCAGGTTGTCCGTGGAGACCAGTCTTCTGATTGGAAGAGGATGCCATCCAGGACTTTCAGAGCTAGAGAGGAGAAGTCAATGGCTGCCCTCGAAGCTTCAGAGGACAGGATGACTCTCTTGTTAGGGGCTAATGCAGCTGAAGTCAATGCTTATTTGCCATTGCAAAAGTCCTAGGGCCCTTAAGAAGTAGGCTAAATTGACTGTCTATGCTCTATACGTGGAACAATAAAGCCCAGATGATAGCTTATCTGTTTACAGCATGGTTTATTAAATATTTTATTTTATTTTATTTATTTATTTTTTAAATGTTTTTATTTATTTTTGAGGCAGAGAGAGACAGAGCATGAGCAGGGGAGGGGCAGAGAGTGAGGGAGACACAGAATCCGAAGCAGGCTCCAGGCTCTGAGCTGTCAGCCCAGGGCCTGACGTGGGGCTCGAACTCACAAACCACGAGATCATGACCTGAGCCGACGTCCAAGTCAGACGCTCAACCGACTGAGCCACCCAGGCGCCCCAAATATTTTAAATCTACTGTTGAGATCTACTGCTAGAGAGAGAGAGAGAGAGAGAGAGAGAGAAAGCAAGAAAGGAAGAAAGCAAGCAAGCAAGCAAGAAATTCTTTTCAAAATAACACTGCACGTTGACAATGTGCATGGTCACCCAAGAGCACTGATGGAGATGTAAAGTAAGTTTAATGTTGTTTTCAGGCCTGTAAACACAGTATCCATTCTGAAGTCCATGGATTAAGGAGTAATTTTGACTTTTAAGCTTATTCTTTAAGAAATACATTTTGGGGCACCTGGGTGGCTCAGTCAGTTGAGTGTCCAACTCCTGACTTTGGCTCAGGTCATGATCCCAGGGTCGTGGGATCAAGCCCCACATCGGACTCCATGCTAGGCATGGAGCCTGCTTAAGATTCTCTCTCTCTCTCTGCCCCTCTCCCCAACTCATACTCTATCTCTCTCTAAAACAGAAAAAAATAAATACGTTTTGATTTTTTTATGTTTATTTATTTTTGAGAGAGAGAGAGAGAGAGAGAGAGAGAATGGGAGAGGGGCAGAGAGGGAGACACAGAATCCGAAGCAGGTTCCAGGCTCTGAGCTGTCAGCACAGAGCCTGACGTGGGGCTTGAACCCATGAACTGGGAGATCATGACCTGAGCTGAAGTCAGACACTTAACCGACTGAGCCACCCAGATGCCCCTAAAGGAAATACATTTTGTAAAGCTATAGCTAGCTACATAGTGATTTCTCTGATGGATCTGGGCAAAGTAAATTGGAAATCTTCTGGAAAGGATTCACCATTCTAGATGCCATTAAGGATATCTGTGATTCACGGGAAGAGGTCAAAATATCAACGTGACCAGGAGTTCGGAAGAAGTGGATCCCAGCCCTCACGGATGACTTTGAGGGCTCAAGACTTCAGTGGAGGCAGTAACCGCAGGTGTGGTGGGAACAGCAAGAGAACTAGAATCCGAAGTGGAGCCTGAAGACAATAGGCCTGCAGTGCTCCGATCTCGTGACAAAACTTGAACGGAAGAGGAGTTGCTTCTAACGGATGAGGAAAGCAGGCTTCCTGAGCTGGAATCTGCTCCGGGTGAAGGTGCCGTGAAGACTGTTGGAACGACGACACAGGGTTCAGAACGCCACAGGGGCAGAGTGGAGGGGGCGGCAGCAGCGGGATTTGAGGGGTCGGACCCCGATTCCGAGAGAAGTCCCACCGTGGGTGAAATGCCACCAAACAGCATCGCATGCTGCAGAGAAGTCGCTCGTGAAAGGAGGGCTCCTTCGATGCAGCAAACTTTACTACTGTCTTATTTAAGACATTGCCACAGCCACCCCAGCCGTGAGCGACCACCACCCCGATCAGTCAGCAGCCGTCACGTGGAGGCAGGACCCTCCACCAGCAAAAAGATTACGACTCGCAGAAGGCTCAGATCAGATGATGGTTAGCATTTTTTGGCAATAAAGTAATATATATATATATATATATATTAGAGAGAGGAGAAAGAGAGGGAGGGAGAGAGAATCTCAAGCAGGCTTCGCGCCTGGTTGTGCAGGGCTGGCGTGGGGCTCAGTCTCATGACTGAGGTCACGATCTGGGCCGAAATCAAGAGTTGGACGCTTAACTGATTGAGCCACCCAGGTGCCCAGGAATAAAGTCTTTTTCAACTAAGGTATGTGCATTTGTTATTTGAGACATGATGCTATTGCGCACGTAACAGACTACACTATAGTGTAAGCACAACTTTGATACGCCCTGGGAAACGAGAACATTCATTTGACTTGCTTTATCGTGGTGGTCTGGAACTAAATCTGTGATACCTTGGAGGTATGCCTCTTTTTGTGGTTTCTGTGGACTTTATTTTTTCCAGCCTTGAGGACTGACTGGCTTTCATTTCTCTGCTTGGGTGGATGGAAATGTGGGTCTGCCCCTCATTTTTAGGCATTTAGAGGGGGCTTGGAGCTGGGTATGACTTGTACCTCCTGGGAATGGCTGGAGGCCCCAGGGGGTGCCGTTGGCTCAAGCAGGTGGAAGCAAGGAAGGGCTTACAGCAATTTGGAAGGAGCTCTGGGTACCTCGAGCTCCTTCTCAAAAGCGGTATGAGCATTTTATTTATTTATTTATTTATTTATTTATTTATTTATAAGAAATTTATTGGCAAATTGGTTTCCATACAACACCCAGTGGTCATCCCAGCAGATGCCCTCCTCAATGCCCATCACCCACCCTCCCCTCCCTCCCACCTTCCCATCAACCCTCAGTTTATTCTCAGTTTTTTAGAGTCTCTTATGATTTGGTTCCCTCCCTCTCTTTTTTTTTTTTCTCTTCCCCTCCCCCCACGGTCTTCTGTTAAGTTTCTCAGGATCCACGTAAGAGTGAAAACATATGGTATCTGTCTTTCTCTATATGACTTATTTCACTTAGCGTAACACTCTCCAGTTCCATCCACGTTGCTACAAAGGGCCATATTTCATTCTTTCTCATTGCCGTGTAGTACTCCATTGTGTATATAAACCACAATTTCTTTATCCATTCATCAGTTGATGGACATTTAGGCTCTTTCCATAATTTGGCTATTGTTGACAGTGCTGCTATAAACATTGGGGTACAAGTGCCCCTATGCATCAGTACTCCTGTATCCCTTGGGTAAATTCCTAGCAGTGCTATTGCTGGGTCATAGGGTAGGTCTATTTTTAATTTTCTGAGGAACCTCCACACTGTTTTCCAGGGTGGCTGCATCAATTTGCATTCCCACCAACAGTGCAAGAGGGTTCTCATTTCTCCACATCCTCGCCAGCATCTACAGTCTCCTGATTTGTTCATTTTATGTATGAGCATTTAGAAACACTGGCCACTGAACCAGGATCTGGAGATCTGGACCCATTTACCTGCGAACCACTCTTGGAGACATGGGAGGGCCCCTTCCCTTCTCCTTCTCTTGGAGGTCATTACATGCAGCAATTGACATTGATGATCTCTCTTTGCCATTTTCAGACCCTATGTTGTCTCTGGAACTCATAAATGAGGCTTGATGAGAATATGAAGGTCTGGCAAGGTCACTGCTTCCCCAAATGTGAAGCGTCTAACAGTAATATTTCCTGCATGTGGTGTTCAAGAAAACTTTGCGCTGCACAGGTAGAAACCTATTCCTTTTCCTAATTCTCTTTCAAGGCTACCGATTACTTCAAGAAATTGGTAAATTTCTTGATGCTAGTGGATCTTTGGTTAATTTTTTAAAAATTTGAGGATGGTTGACACACAATATTATGTTAGTGTTCAGTCTAGTGATTCCACGTCTCCATACCTTATGCTGCCCTCACGTCAGGGTAGCTGCTATCATCACATGACACTGTTACAATATCATTGACTGTGTTCCCTACGCTGTACCTTTTATTCTCGTGGTTTACACATTCCATAACTGGAAGCCTGTGTCCCCCACTCCCCTCCACCCATTTTGTCCATCCTCCTATCCCCCTTCCCTCTAGCAACTCTCGGTTTATTTTTATGGCGGATTCTGCTTTTTGTCTATTTCTTCTCCTTCTTTTTTGTAGATTTCACATATAAGTGAAATCAGATGTTATTTGTTTCTCTTAGTCTTATTTCTGCTAGTGTATCTTAAAAAAATTTTTTTTTTAATTTTAGAGAGAGAGCAAGCACGCACAAACCAGAGAGAGGGGCAGAGGAGAGAGAGAGAGAGAGAGAGAGAGAGAGAGAGAGAGAGAGAGAGAGAGAGAGAATCCCAAGCAGGCTCTGGATGTGGGGCTGGATCCCATGACCCTGGAATCACGACCTGAGCTGAAATCAAGAGTCAGACACTTTGGGAAGGCAAGCTGGTGCGGCCACTCTGGAAAACAGTATGGTGGTTCCTCAAAAAACTAAAAATAGAACTACCCTACGACCCAGCAATTGCACTACTAGGCATTTATCCACGGGATACAGGTGTGCTGTTTCAAAGGGGCACATGCACCCCGATGTTTATAGCAGTGCTACTGACAATAGCTAAAGTATGGAAAGAGCCCAAATGTCCGTGGATGGGTGAATGGATAAAGAAGATGTGGTATTTATATACAAGAGAATATTACTCTGCAATCAAAAGAATGAAATCTTGCCATTAGCAACTATGTGGATGGAACTGGGGGGTATTATGCTAAGTGAAATTAGTCAGATAAAGACAAATATCATATGACTTCACTCATATGAGGACTTTAAGACACAGAACAGATGAACACAATGGAAGGGAAGCAAAAATAATATAAAAACAGGGAGAGGGATGAAACATGAGAGACTCATAAATATGGAGAACAAACAGAGGGTTACTGGAGGGGTTGTGGGATGGGGGATGGGCTAAATGGGTAAGAGGCATTAAAGAATCTACTCCTGAAATCATTGTTGTACTACATGCTAACTAATTCGGATGTAAATTAAAAAAATTAAAACAAATTAAAACAAATTTAAAAAATTAAAAAAAAAAAGTCAGACACTTAACCGACTGAGCCTCCTAGGTGCCCCTGCTAATGTATCTTAAAAAACTGTTTACATTGTGTGTGTATATCTCTCTCTATACACGCATGTATATGCAATTATATGTGTAACTTAAAAGTATGATATATTAAAATAGATTTTTTTTTTAGTGTACAAGTCAATGAATTTTAACACATGCCACTGCCGTCGTAATCCAGGTACAGAACATCATCCCACAAGACTCCCTTGTGTGACCCTCTTTATAGTCACATCCTCCCCTAGTCCCCAGAAACCACTCACCTGTCCTCTGGTTTTGTCACTTACAGAATATTGTATCAATGGAATCATATAGTATGTAACCTTTTGAGACTGACTTCCTTCACTCAGCATAATTTTGTATGCGTGTTTAGCTTGTGGATAGAGAATACTCTCCCCCAGCCTGTTTGTTTTTGAGGTAAAATTGACATATACCATTGTACTTTAAGGTCCACGACTAATGATTTGATATACCTACATATTGCAAAATGATGACCACAGTAAGTTAATATCCATCACCTCACAGAATTACAATTTTTTTCCTTGTGATGAGAACCTTTATTTATTTATTTATGTATTTATTTATTAAAAATTTTAATGTTTATTCTTGAGAAAGAGAGATAGAGACAGAGTATGAGCAGGGGAGGGTCAGAGAGAGAGAGAGAGAGAGAGGGAGACACAGAATCTGAGGCAGGCTCCAGACTCTGAGCTGTCAGCACAGAGCCCGACGTGGGGCTCAGACTCCCGGACCGCGAGATCGTGACCTGAGCCGAGGTCGGACGCTTAACCGAATGAGCCACCAGGCGCCCCATGATGAGAACTTTTAAAACCCATTCTCTTAGCAACTTTCAGATCTATGATATAATACTGGTAACTGTGGTCTCCATCCCCAGGACTTACTTATTTAAACTAGGTATTTGTACCTTTTGACCGCTTTCACCCCCATTCCCTCCTCCCACCCCAACTTCTGGCAACCACACAGCTGTTCTCTGAGCATAATTATTTTGCGATTCATCTAAGTCGTTGTGTGTTTCAGTAGCTTGCCTTCTATTGCTGACTTGTGTTCCATGGTATGCGTGGATCACAGTTTAACCACTCACCTATTGAAGGCATCAAACTTAAAACTAAAACTGTCAGTTGGGGGCCCTAGGTGCCTCAGTCGACTAAGCATCTGACTCTTGATTTCGGCTGTTTATGATCTCACATTTCATGAGTTCAAGCCCTATTTCGGGCTCCACGCTGACAGTGTGGAACCTGCTTGGGATTCTCTCCCTTCCCCTCTCTCTCTGCCTCTCCCCTGCTCACTCACTCTTTCTCTCTCAAAATAAATGAATACACTTAAAAAAAATAAAATAAAACTGTCGGTTATTTATCAGCAAAAATGGGCTTATTCAGGAAGACCAGAAAATTACAATTCATGATACCTAGGCCACCACAATCTACAGGCAAGTGTGAGGCACATAGGCAAGGAGAGTTCTTTAGAGAGGAAAAGGGAGGGTTGGGAGGAGCTGCTATAAACCAAAAGTCCATTGGAGCAAACTGGGAGTTCAAAGTATAGTGGCTTTTTCATGGCTGTGGGGTCACAGTCTCTCCTTGGTCGGGCTGTTGCTGGGGGAGGAGAAAGACCTTTCTTCCTTCTGCTGGAGTAGTTCAGTGGTATCTGTTCTCAAGACTTGCAAGGTAAGTCCCTCGCTGCTTAGTTTACAGTTGATGGTGAGTGGTAGGGTGTGTGAGCGCCCCTTCTGGCCTCCAAGCTCCATTTTAAATGAGGTTTCATTCTACTGATTTTCACAAGGGACATTTGGTTTTTTCCTAGCTTTTGGCTATTACCAATAAAGCCCCTCTGAAAAATTGTGTGCAGGTTTGGTGTGACTTAGGCTGTTCAAAATCCTCTCTGGCCTTCCAATTCACTTAGAATTAAATCCAATGTTAAGTGCAAGGGTGTCTGGGTGGTCCCCAAATGCTATACCCTGTGACAAGCATGGGGAAGCCATGTGGTTGAAGCACAGTACCTGTTCTTGAGGTCCTCCCAGTCTGGGGGCAGCACGGCTGGAGTTCACATTGTGCCTCTATCACTTACAAGCTGTGTGACCTTGAGCAAGTTCCTTAACCTCTCTGCGTTTCAGTTTCCTCACCTGTAAATGGAGAGATTAATAACATAAACTACGTTACAGGGCTGTTGTGAGGATTAAATGAGTTAATGCGAAGAGTATGGAACAAGCCCTTACATGTAATAAGTGCTTAACAAAAATGATCACTGTTTCATTATTGGCTTTCGGAATTTAATTGCACTGGAAGGCCTGTCTAGGAAGTTTGTATTTTATCCTGTTAATTGTATGCAGGGAGAGTGGGGTTGAGCTGGTAGATGAGAGACAGGAGGGAGAGGGAGGGGTTTGGAGACTCTTGGAATACTCCTGAATAGCTTTCATGGGGTGGTGGGGAGGAGTCTGGTTGGAGTGGGTTGAAGAGGGAATAGATGGAGGGCTTATGGAGACAGCAGATGTAGATAACTCACTGGAGGAATTTTGCTAAAAAGAAATGCAAAGGGCGGCGGGGTGGGGGGGGGGGCGCCTGGTGGCTCAGTGGGTTAAGCGTCCGATTTCAGCTCAGGTCATGATCTCACAGTTTGTGAGTTCAAGCCCCGTGTTGGGCTCTGTGCTGACAGCTCAGAGCCGGGAGCCTGCTTGGGATTCTGTATCTCCCTCTCTCTCTGCTCCTCTCCCACTCACACTCTGTCTCTCTCTGTCTCAAAAATAAATAAACATTAAAAAAATTTTTTTTAAAAGTGCAAAGGGACAGTAGTAAGTGGAAAATGTGGGGCAAAGGGGTTTCCTTTTCTTTCTTTTAATGGGTGAAATGAAAAGTAGGAATGATTTCAACATAAGACAAAATTAACAACAGGGTGTAATCCTCAGAGGGAAATCCCTGAAGTTGGCAAGGGATGAGGGCCAATGTTAAAATGGTACAATCTTTATCTTCTCCCCCCACAGGCGGGTGCAGTGTTCCTGGAAGTACTGCAGTACCACGTGGATGGGTGAAGTGGGCGGAGCAAGCTCCTATTCCAACTCCCTGCTCCAAAAATCCATTTAATATTATTACGCTCGGATAGGGGACGTATCTGATATTAATCTGACAACACTTACTACAGTTGATCTTAGCTAAAAGGCCGAGAAACAACTAGATTTGTTTTGGAAGGAAGCAGGGTGCTCAGTACCAGAATTACTTCCCCCTCGCTGGTGGAGAGATCATTCTCTAGAGGCCAGATGGCTGGAGCCAAGGACCACCGGCGTCGAAGCATCTCCTCCCCTGCACTGGGGGCAGAAACTCCTCAAGGTCTGGGAAAGAAGGCGGGGCCTGCGGGGGTGGGGCCAACCGCAGAGGCGAGCCTACGAGCTAGGGGGCGAAGCTCTGCCCTTGCAGGGTTCTGGTGGGATGGGAGGCGGGGCCTGTGCAAGGGCGAGGGGCGGGCTTGTTTGGGATGTGGTTGCAGATGGTGGATCTGGGGAGCGACGTGTGACGTCCCGGTCTGGCCGACCTGAGGGGCATTCGGCACGGCTGGTGTGAAAGCTGGCTGGCTGGAAGGCCCGAACACTACGGGCAGAAACGTGGGGGCAACGGAAGGCCGTGGAAAGCCGGCTCCCCACGGTCGCGGCTTATACAAAATGCCAAGGGGCGTGGTCTCATGTAAAGAAAGGGGGTTAGGCCTGCAGTGCGAGCCAATGAGAGGCGGGGGAGGGCGAGACTTGTGCTGAGGCGGCCTGTAGGGACGGGGCTTTTATAGGAGGTGCTTGTAACCCAGAACATGGTTACAGCTTTGCGCGTGCGTCTCAGGCCGGACTACGGGGCGCCGCAGATCCAAGTGAGAGAAAGGGACAAGGCTGCAGGCTCGGAGCCCGGCCCCCTCAAGCTGCGCGTTTGGGTCACGTGACATGAAGGGCACCGAATTCCTCTGGAGTCAGCGCCATTTCCCGTAGGTGAAGGCCGAAGTATCCTGGGGGTCAGAGAAGCCTCCTGTTGCGATGTGACCTTGATCCACGGCCTGGGGCGGCTGTCAGGCTCGGGCGCTCGCAGAGGGCAGAGGTCTAGCTTTAAGGGATGGGCGCGCCCGCTAGCTTGGGGGCGTGGCCTCGTCCTTCTAGGTGGCGTAGACTTGGGGTGGGCGGGCTCACCATTGGGACAGATTTGGACCCAGGTGTAAAAGAGGCGGGGCTTCCCATCTATTCTTTGAGAAACAGGTAAGTGTGAAGCACTATTTTGAAGCCAAAACTGCCTGTGGTGGTCTATTTTTGGTGCTGGTGGTGACGTAAGGAAGGGGGCTGGCGCCGCGGGAGGCGTGGCCTGGCCCCCAAGAGGCGTGGCCTCGCCCTGAGCCTAACCGCGTAGGTGGCGTGGCGGCGCCGAAACTGGCGAGAAGAGGCGTGGCCCGGGAGCCTTGGGTCCGGGGAACCTTCTTCCGGAAAAGATCGCTGCGCCTAGCTGCTGGCACTGTCCTTTCTCTTTCAGGTGGCGAGTCATGGAGACCCTCACGGCCGCCGCCCCTGCTGGGAGCTTCTTCCCCTCTTTCCTGCTCTTGGCCTGCGGGACGCTAGTGGCCGCCCTGCTGGGCTGCGCGCACCGCCTGGGGCTCTTCTATCAGTTGATGCACAAGGTGCGGGGGCATAGGTCAGTGGCGGGCTGGGGGCAGCCAAAGAAGGAAGGAGCTCCTGGCACTCCCAGCTCACTTATTTTACAGGAGAAAGTGAGACCCGACTAATCTAGGGGGCTCGGTTGGGAAATTCTGTCTACAGCCCTTAACGGTTCGGCAGTCTGCAGACAGGTCCCTGGACTTTGCCTCTAGGCAGAGATAAATCGGGCGGTAGCTGCCGGGTACTCAGCGCCCCGCCTACTCCTTCCCCAGAGGCCAAGAGCCCTTTTCACTGAGCGCAGCTCCCTAAACCCGACGTGATCAGAGTGGGCCAAAGGTAGCACCAGAAGGGGTAGCTGTGAGAGATGTCATGTACTTCTCAACGCGTCCCCTAGAGGTGCTTTTGTTTCTGTACTCATTTTCCACAAGAGAAAACTGAGGCTCAGAGAGTTTGTGTGGTAACTTGTCATAGGTGGCCTTTTGGGGAACAGTTGACCCCACGCATCTCACCCTGAACTGCTTGGTTCCTCCCTCAGGAGTCCACCCCTTCCCCTCCCAATAGCAACGGGAACAAGGTCACTGGCCTTGAGGATTTCTGGAGATTTAAGGCAAAGGCCTCTGGTGTGCGGGGCTGGGAACAAGCCGAGGCTCAGAAGCCTCAGCATATTCTGTGCCAGCAGGCTGCTCCCTTGCCAGGTGCTTAGTGGCTGGCAGCCTGTCAGCGGGGCCTGCCCAGTGAGTGGGAGGAAGCCTAGCGGGCTGGGATCAACAGTTGCCACTAGGTCCTGGAGAGCGGGCAGTTCTGGAGTCCCAGCAGATGGCCCCTGGCCAAACTACTTTGGGTTCTGGGGATCCACTTTCCCTCTCCTCTCACTCATTGGCCTACTGTCCCCGGAGACAGGAAGTGTAACAGAAGGGGGCGCTCAAGAGCCTTGGCTCTATGGGACTTTGAATCTTGCCAGGGCAAGTCTTGGTCCCCTTAGCTGTAAAAGGACGGCCTGCCCTACTCTGGGCCTTGTGTATAGTATGATATGTGCCTCACCAATATCAAAGTTCCTCTGACCCCGGACTCTGTCCTGCCCTCCTTCCTGGGGGAGTGAGAGTGCCCTCTCCCTGTCTGCCTTGGCGCTCTTGCCCTGGTCCTTTGTAATTGTGCTTCTCTCCCTCCGTGGGCCCAGGTGGACAAGGCAAGCATCCAGCATGGCGGGGAGAATGTGGCAGCTGTGCTGAGGGCCCACGGCGTGCGGTTCCTCTTCACCCTGGTCGGCGGGCACATTTCCCCCATACTGGTGGCTTGTGAGAAGTTGGGCATCCGCGTGGTGGACACACGCCACGAAGTCACAGCTGTCTTTGCCGCCGATGCTGTGGCCCGCCTGACCGGTGAGGGCAGAGCAGAGAGGGTGGAGGGCTGGTGAGAGTGGGATGGGAAGTCTTTGCAGGGCAGAGTTTTTTCAGAGGTGGCCGGGAGGGAGGGCAGGGCCGTGATGGATTCTGTATTTCAGGGACCGTGGGCGTAGCAGCAGTGACAGCGGGCCCTGGCCTCACCAACACGGTGACTGCAGTGAAGAACGCCCAGATAGCTCAGTCTCCAGTCCTGCTTCTGGGTGGGGCCGCCAGCACTCTGCTGCAGGTGCCCTGCCCTTGGGTGGATGGCGGGGGTCCCGGGGAGCCTCAAAGGGCTCATGTATTGACTCTCTGGCCTCCTCTGTTTCCACCAGAACCGGGGTGCGCTCCAGGCCATTGATCAGATGGCCCTGTTTAGGCCACTGTGCAAGTTTTGTGCTTCTGTGCGGAGAGTGCGGGACATCGTGCCCACCCTGAGGGCTGCGATGGTGGCTGCCCAGTCGGGGACCCCAGGTAGGTTGGGGGGGGGGGCTGGGCGGTGGTCAGGCCCTAAGGCCTGGGTCCAGGGAGGCATGGCAGGCTCAGTATCCTCCCTGCCCCTCCACAGGCCCAGTGTTTGTGGAGCTTCCCGTTGATGTGCTGTACCCCTACTTCATTGTCCAGAAGGAGATGGTGCCAGCCAAGCCGCCCAAGGGCCTCGTGGCTCGAATGGTCACCTGGTGAGTTGCCTCACCCCCACCGTGCCCTCTCCAGCCCCCTGCCCTCTTTTGTAACTTCCTGCCAGCCTCTGTCTCTCCTTTGACTCATTCATTGGTTTGCATACCAGCTGAGGGGAACCAGCCATAGGAAGAGCATTGGAGGTAGAGGGCCTAGCATATGCAGAGGTTCTGAGGCAGGAGCGAACTTGGTGGGTTGGGAAAGCAAAGTCGCCTCTGTGGCAGCAGCAGGTGAGCAAAGGGGAGAGGGGCAGAGGTTGAGCTCAGAGCGGCCAGCAGGGGCCGTTGGGAGGACCTGGGGTTTTGTTTTTACTTTGAGATCCGTCGAGAAGCATTATATGGTCCAAAGCAGAGGTGTGGCACACCCCGATTCAGGTTTTTATCACGTTCCCTCTCACTGCTTCTGGGGAACGGACTGTGGGCTTGGGTGGAAGCTGGGAAGCCAGGGAGGAGGGGTTGTCGGCCCTGGGATGAGAGGCAGTGGTGGCCTGGCTTTGAGTGGTAGCTGTGGGATGCAGAATAAGGAATAAGCTTAAAGGTTTTCCTGGAAGAGCTACAAGGTTGAGGGGGGGGACTTCTTTCAGTGGAGAGGATAGGAAGGGGTTCCATGTGGGGCCACATCCCCAGCAGAGGTATCTGGTTTTGGCCACCCCTGGGATGGGCCTGGCCGGAGCGGCACAGGAAGGAGAGTCGATTCTCCTCTTCCTTCCCCTCTGTCCCTTCCCTTTGCTTGTCCTTGCTCTTCTACCTGCCATGCCCCTTCCATGTATTTAGCGAGTGCCACAGTGTGCCAGGTACCAGGACCGGCACGAACAAGACAGGCCCCTGTGCCCTGGGCACTCGAGAAGTCCCTTGAAGACCAGTTCGGGGGGTAGAACTTTATTCACATATCTTTTATGACAACACTGAGTGAAGAGGGTAAGGTGTTACTACACCCATTTCATAGAGTGGGTAACTGGGACCCAAAGGGGGTAAATGACTGGCAGGAAGTCATCCAGCTTGTTAATGGCACACGAGGATTCAGCCTGGAGGAGCCTCCCATGCTTTATCCATAGAGCTATGTGCCATCTACAGGGAATGAAATGAAAGTTCAGAGAGATGGGTCTGAATCCCGAGCCAGTAACTAGCTGTGTTAACCTTGAGCAAGTGATTAAGCCTTCCCCACCCACCCTCCGCCAGTTTAATGGAAATACAGTTGACATAGGGGACTGTGCAGGCTTAAGGTGGACAGCGTCATAATTTGATCCTGTTGTGATTAAACCTTTCTTGACTGCAGCTTGCCTATCTGTAAAATGAAGTGTAGCGTGGTTTTCTCTCTAGACTAAGATTCTGTGAAGAATAAAACAAGATAGCTTCGACAGTGTAAAATGCTGAAGTGACTAATTAGCCATTGTCTTAGATAAGAATAGGGTTGAGTCCAGTGTCCTTTCAGGTGTAAGGCAAGCTGTCTCCCATCCTTTCTCCAACCTGGCTAGGGAACCACAAATACAGAGGGGGATTCAGAGGTCCTGAACAGATAGGAAGTGGCTGGTGACCATGCCAGGTAGGCTGAATTTTGTTTGTTTATTTGTTTGTTAAAGTTTATTTATTTATTTTGAGAGAGCGTGAGAGAGCAAGGAAGCACATGCATGCAGGGTTGAGGCAGAGAGGGAGGGAGACAGAGAATCCCAAGCAGGCTCCGCAGTGTCGGCACAGAGCCTGATGCAGGGATTGATCTCATCAACCGTGAGATCATGACCTGAGCCGAAATCAAGAGTCGGACACTTAACTGACTAAGCCACCCAGGCACCCGAGGTAGGCTGAACTTTTAAGCAATTTTGTTCTGTGGCGCTGACAGCAGCCTGTTTGTTCCCTGGTTCTGACTCCCCCCTCCCCCCCTTCCATTCTCCTCTCCTCTCTTGGGCTGCCCCTACTCAGCCCTTTGGGCTGGCTCTTCCTTTGCCTTTCTTTCTATGTTGGGGTTTACCGTGGTTTCTTCCTTGGCCTCTTCTCATTCTCTGTATTCTTGGTTCCTCCTCAAAAGAGAAACAGAAGCTTCTGGTTCCGACTCCTTTTTGCCGACACCCACATGTCTTGTTCTTGGCTGGATTGGATGTTCCTTGAATGCAGAGCTGGGCAAGATTTATCTCTGTGTCTCCAGGGCCCTGGAGGCCCACATGGGAAGTCAGGGCCCTATGACCCAATGAGTAAGGAGACAGAAGGAGGTGTTGGAAGCCGGAGAAAGAGGCTTGAGTGCCTTCCCTGATTGAGTGTTTTGCAAAGTGCTTTATATCATGAATGGATAGATAGTGAACCTTGGGAGGGAGATTCCCTTTTCCATTTTACAGAGGAGGAACCTCAGAAAAGTTAAGTCACTTGCCCAGTCGCACAGCTAGGAAGTGTGGAGCCTTGTGTGTCTCACTCTGCAGCTGTGGGCCTGTTCCTGGCACTCCACACCTGTGTCACTTGGTTCTGAGGGTCTGTGTCAGGTTGGGTGGTCGCCAGAAGCTTCTGAGGGGCAACAGGTGGCTGGAGACTCGGCCACTGGGGTTTGCCTGTCTGGGGTGTGGCTCACCCACTTCTGTGCCTGTCTCACTTCCCGGCTCGACCCTGGCCTCCTTCAACTCCCAGAACCCCAGTCATTAATCCTGGTAACTGCCTCTTCCTCTCATCTTTGCAGGTACTTAGAGAATCACCTGGCCAACCTCTTTGCAGGAGCCTGGGAGCCTCGGCCTGAGGGGCCTCTGCCTCTGGACATTCCGCAGGCATCCCCCCAGCAGGTGAATCGCCTCTCTTCCCTGGTTCCCTGAGGAACCCCACCTGGCAGGATGGCCTCTCTCTGAGTCAGTAGTGGGGCCTGGATCTTGGGGGCTGATGGTGACTCACACGGTTGGCTCTTTGAGCCCCGTCTCTAATCCCAGGTTCAGCGCTGTGTGGAAATCTTGAGCCGAGCCAAAAGGCCCCTTGTTGTGCTGGGGAGCCAGGCTCTGCTGCCCCCGACACCTGCTGACAGACTTCGGTGAGAGCCCTCAGCCCTGCCCTTGCTGTCATATCCCTGGTCCCCGGTCTCCGGATGCCTTGTGGGGTGGGGACATGCCCTTGGCTACACTCCCCTCTGCTCTGCCTGGACCCCCAGGACTGCCGTGGAGACCCTTGGCATCCCCTGCTTCCTGGGAGGGATGGCACGAGGACTGCTGGGCCGCAACCACCCCCTCCACATCCGGCAGAACCGCAGCGCTGCTCTGAAGAAAGCAGACGTGGTCCTCCTGGCAGGTGGGCCTCGGCCTCCTCTGCCCTCTCCCCTTTCCCTCCCTGCAGGCCCCGCCCCTGCTCCTCTCCCCGCTCCCCCTGTGGCCCTGCCCCTCGTAGTCAGGTACTTAACTGGCACCCTACCCTCGTAAGCACTCACCCTCTTACCTTGGGCCCGCCCCTTGCCCCTTGCCCCTTGCCCGGGTTTGGACAGCCGTGTACTTGAAATCCAGCCAGGGAAGTTCTGGCAAGCTCGCAGTCAGGCCGCGTGGCCCAGCCCTGCACGGAGGAAGAGGCACAGACAGTGGGCACCTGTAGTGTTCACATTCAGTGTTGGCACGTGTGTGCTCTGTGCAGGATGGACACAGCATGTGCGCGTGCGGCGTGCGCATTTTCGTGTAAAGGGGAGTCCTGGCCACCGCGTCATAGTTGTATCGGTTCGCTGTTGTGTGATGACCATCCCCAAACTCAGTGACTTAAAACACGCTTATTATGGGGGCGCCGGGGTGGCTCAGTGGGTTTAAGTGTAGGACTTCGGCTCAGGTCGTGATCTCACCATTTGTGAGGTTGAACCCCGCGGTGGGTTTTCTGCTCTCAGAGCCTGGAGCATGCGCTTTGGATCCTCTGTCACCCTGTCTCTCTCTGCCCCTCCCCCACACTCTCTCTCTTTCAAAAATAAACAAACATTGAAAAAAGGCACTTATTTCTCAAGCTCCACCTATAGGTTAGGCGGTAGTTTTTCTGCTGTTGGTGGGACTCCTTTATGAGTCTGTAGTTGGCAAGGCAAGAAGGCATCTGGGCTGATCCGGGGCGGGCAGGCGCATATCCTTGGGCTTGGCTGACTTTAGGCTGGGCTCACATGGCCTCCGCTGGGCTAATTGACTTCTCTGACTCCTCCTTACGTCTTCCTCCAGGTTTCTCATCATCCAGCAGGCCAGCCTGGGCTTGTTCACTTGGTGGAGGATGAGAACAGGCAGGAGGGTTAGAGCAAGGTGTTTTAAGAGAGAAAGAGAGACAGTGGCAGCCACAAGGCTTCTTGAAGCCTGGTCTCAGGAGTGCCTGCCGTCATCCTGCCACAGCCTGTTGACCGAAGCATGTGCCGAGGCCAGCCCAGATTCAAGGGGTGGGGAGATGTGAAGTCATTGCGGCCGGCACTGGTACAGGGAGAAAGGAAGAATGGGGGTCACTTTTGCATCTACTCTGCCATGGTGGGTGAAGGAAGGTAGTGGGAACACTGGCCCTCCAGCCGCTGAGACCCCGCTTCCCACGCCAGGAATCGTGTGCGACTTCCGCCTGTCTTACGGCCGTGTTCTCAGCCGCAGCAGCAAGATCATCATCGTCAACCGTAACCGGAAAGAGATGTTGATGAACTCAGACATGTTCTGGAAGCCCCAGGAAGCCGTGCAGGGTGAGCGCCTGGTACCCCCTCACACACACATGCTCTTCCTGGTCCTTCTCTTGGCCTCTGCTGCAGCTGGCTTGAGCTGGGTGCTTGTGAGCAAGGCCTGAACCCTGCCCCGGCGGGCATCCGGTCAGCTGGAGACATACCTGTGGCTCTCAGACTGATGGGTGCTTCTGGATGAACAGATGGTGGGGTGTGCGTACGAGGGGAGGCCTGGGAATAACATGCATGTGATCCCGCCCCTGGCTGCAAATCCTCCCATGCTGCCTGCTGCCCGGAGGACAGAGACCTACCTCCTTGACCTCCGAGGCTTCTGTTGTCCTGTCCTACCTTCCCTGTTCAGTCCGCTCCCACAGCCTTTTTGTGCTCTGCTTCTGCCCATCGTCCCAAGGACATTGTGCTGCAGCATAGGCTACACGGAGCTCTCTGTCAAGCGGAGGAGTGGCACTGTTGCATTCAAGCTCGGGAAGGTCTACTGTAGCAGCTGGTGGGCAGCGAGTTGGAGGGGGCCAGCGAGGTGGAGGCCAGGGGCCCGTTAAACCGGGCCAGGGCAGAAAGGACGAGGCCTGGAGCGGGGATGGACCGGGATGAGAGACTCGGCTTCTCTGAGCCTCTGTGGGATCACTTCGAAGACGGAGATGATGGAAAGTGTATATATCACCGGCCTGTTTATCAGTCACTTCAAAAGCAGCGTGCTTGGCTGATGGAGGTGCTTTTCGTGATGTGTTTTAGAGGCAGAATTCACAGCACTGCCTGATCTAGGGTGTGAGGAGGAGGAGGCAGGCGACGAGGCTGCCTGGGTTTCTAACCCACTTAGTGCTTCCTAAACCTTCATTTCTCTGGCCTTGGCTGCCCCGACCTGCTTCTGGCAGACTGTGGGGGGTGTTTTGCCTTTTCTGCTCTAGGAGCATCCCTGGCCTGGCACCTTGCCTCCTGCTATTGCCTCCTGTTGCTATTGGATTCCTGCTGTCCTCGGGCCTTTGGTGCTGGGAGGGCAGGAGGCCACTTCCCTGCAGCTATTTTCTCTTCCTTCCCTAGGAGACGTGGGCTCCTTTGTGGTGACACTGGCGGAGGGCCTGAAGGGCCAGACGTGGGCCTCAGACTGGGCAGAGGAGCTTCGGCAAGCTGACCGGCAGAAAGAGCAGACCTTCCGGTGGGGGCCGGGTGCGGTGGACACGGTGGGGGTGGGGGGGTGGGTGGGTTCCTGGCAGGCTCTCCTGCTGGCCCTGCTGATGTGCACCTCTGTCTGACAGGGAGAAGGCATTGACGCCTGTAGGCCAGCACCTGAACCCGGTGCGGGTATTGCAGCTTGTGGAGGAGATTCTGCCTGACAACACGATTCTGGTGGTCGACGGTGGAGACTTTGTGGGCACTGCCGCCCACCTGGTGCAACCCCGCGGCCCCCTGCGCTGGCTCGATCCTGGTAAGGAAGGGCCTCTGCCTGGGACGGCTTGTACGGTCCAGTCCCCTTTCTACCCACGTGCTCTTGGTTTCCCTAGGGGCCTTTGGGACTCTGGGGGTTGGTGCAGGATTTGCACTCGGGGCCAAACTGTGCCGGCCAGATGCCGAGGTGAGTCAGGGCGCTGGAGGCAGGAGGCTTGCCGTGTCCTGGGTAGTGAGGTACTCAAGCAGCCTTGTTCCCTGCTCAGGTGTGGTGCCTGTTTGGAGATGGAGCCTTTGGCTATAGCCTCATTGAATTTGACACCTTTGTGAGACACAAGGTGACTGGGCTGCCCGAGGGATGCTGAGGGCTTGGAGTCGTGGGAGCTGTCAGGATGGGCCGGGATAGGGAGGGAGCTGCTTCTGCCTGTCCCTGTCTTTGCCCTCTGGTTGGCCAAGCCTTGAAACTGAAGGCTGTGGGCTGGCCTCGCCCTCTCCCTGCAGATCCCAGTGATTGCCTTGGTGGGGAATGATGCTGGCTGGACCCAGATCTCTCGGGAGCAGGTGCCCTGTCTGGGCAGCAATGTGGCCTGTGGCCTGGCTTACACCGGTGAGGGGCCTGGGCAGGCTGGAGACGGGGGGGGGGAGGCTGTTTCAGGCCCGGATGGGCATGCGTTCCTCTCCTGGGCTGACTGCATGGCGGGCTGGGTCACTGCCACCATCTGACTGGACTTCTCCTTTCAGATTATCACAAGGCAGCCATGGGACTTGGGGCCCAGGGCTTGCTGCTCTCCCGGGAGAAAGATCAGGTGGTCGAGGTGCTTCGTGACGCTCAACAGCAGTGCCGAGACGGACACCCGGTTGTGGTCAACATCCTCATTGGGAGGACAGACTTCCGAGATGGCTCCATTGCTGTGTAGGGCCTTATGGGTCAGTACCCTTGGCTCCCTTCCCACCCCTGGACTGTACCTAGCTGGTTGAGAGCCTCATCCTTGCCTACCTGGACCTGGCCCATCAGGTCCACTGACTCCACAACCCTCCAAGAAGACAGGGTGGGGCTGCAGGGGTCAGAGCTCAGAGAAGCTCCGTGGCAGCACCCGGGAGCTCCTGGGCTTTTTTTCTCTGCGGGGAACAACTGCCCTTTTCTCCCTTCCTCTCTTCCACGCTTAATAAACCACCTCTGGTCCGTGTGGGCCCAAGTACTCATCCCAGAACGTGTGCATATTGATTTATTTGTCCACAAAGATGGGAGTGAGGGAAGGTGGGGGAGACAGGAGGGGACCCTACTCTCCCATTGGAGCTCTGGGGCCCACTGTGGCTCCATTACTGGGGATTTTAGGGTGTCTGGCCACTGCGAACTCTTTCCCTCTCAGAGGTCCCTGAAAGAGCCCCATACGCCTGCTCCAGACGTGTCCACCCATGCACACTAGTCCTCACACACAGACACACACGCACGGAGGCAATAAATATGTTCCGTACCAAAGTGCCCCCAGCCTGACATTTCAGGTGGGGCCCCTCCACAGGGAGGTCTTGTAAGTGCTCAGTTTCTTCAGGGATGTGGAGGAAGAATGGGGGAGGGGAAGGGCCAGGCTCTGCTATCTCCGTTTCCTGGTTTGAGGCAATCACTGGGGCTTTCCCTGGAAGAGAGGGTGGGGAAACCAGCTATTTTTCTAAAAGCCCCCAGCTGCCCCTATCCAGCCAGAGCCCAGATAGGGGCTTTCCCCCACCCTGCCCCAAACAGCACCTCACCATAGTCCTTGGGCCCTCCGCGGAGGGGAGAAGCAGAGTGCAGTGCTTAAAGCTAATACTGAATTGGTTGGCAGCAGCAAGAGGATTGGCGCGGGGCATGGGGGGGGGGGGGGCGGGGAGTGTCTCACCACCCTGGGGTGATGCTCACAGTAACTGGTGTTTCCCTGGCTAAGGGGAGGCAAGAGAGGCCAGCCCAGCAAGCGGGAGAAGTGCCTTTGGCAGCAAGGGGAAAAGCCCTTGGTACTCAAAAAAGATGGCCACGACGGCTGGTCCCGAAAATCCCCAGTCCCAGCCTGTGCAACCAATGCCCCAATAGCGAGCACTGGAAACGAGGAATGATTCTCAGCAACGGGCTGGCTGGTCACTAGGCAACACCCCAGCAGCCGGGACCAGGGCCTGAGTGACCGGTCTGGTCCCTTCAGGGGCTGGATGGAGCACGGCCTCAGCAGCCAGTAGCCCGGGGCCCCAGTGACCGGGGTCCCGCCCCGCCCGGCTCAGAGGCACACGTTTATCTGCTTGGAGAGCTCTCTCTCCAGGTCCAGGATGAGGGCGTCGAAGTCTTTGAGGTTCAGGTGCGGGTTGAAGGGCGCCTCGAAGTCATCGTCGAAGTCAGCGGCGCCCGCCGGCTCGCCCGCGTCCTCGTCCTCGTCCTCGCTGCAGCTGCCCGTCACGTGCTCGTAGTCCGGCCCGGACAAAAAGTCCCGCCCACACGGCAGGAAGTCCCGCCCGCAAACGCTCCAGTCACCTGCGTAGCGGTTACTCGGGGGGCTTTCGGGGCCGCCCCGGCCGCGGGGCCGAGTCACCACCTCGGGGCTGGCGAGTGGCAAGTGCAGCGACGGCTGCCGTTTGGGCCGCACGTACGGGGCGACGTCCGCAGGCTCCGGGGGCCTGCGGGGATCTGCGGAGGGAGAGCGGGTCTCGTGACGGCGTCACGCACCACGCGGGAAGCCAGACCTCTGATTGGCTGCCCAGGTAACCAGGCCCCTGATTGGCCCTGACGAAAGAAAAGCCCTGCAACCGCATCGTTAGTTCACTGGCGGAGCTAGAACTGGTTGCTTAGGCAACCGGCCCTCTGAAGGGCGTGTCAAGAGGCAGGGACTCTGACCGCGTCAAGCTGGGATTGGCTCTAGCTGGACGGGTTGCCGGGGCTACCAGGTACCGGTTTACCTGGTGAGGGGGCGTGGCATGCCTGAAGCTCGAGACTCTGATTCGTCGCCCGAGAAAGGGCCGCTGCGGAGGCCTGGCCTTGATTGGTGGTGAGGGCCGGAGGCGGGCTCACCTGGCCAGGCCTGCAGCAGGTAGTGCAGCACCTCGATGTGGCGCTTGAAGTCCACAGCGTTGGTGGGGCCCGGGCCAGAGCTGCGGATGCGGGGCCTGGCGGGTGACTGGCGCGCCGGCAGCAGCACGGGACCGAAGCACACGGCCAGGTTCTGCGGGGTCATGCGATTGTGGGCGTGGAAGGAGGAGACGAGGCGCAGGTGGTCCAGGAGAAGCGTCAGCGTGGCCTGAGAGAAGAAGGTTGGGAATTGTGAGGCTGACTGGTCCCCTGTCACACCTGGGGCGGGGGGGGGGGGGGGGGGGGGGAGGCGGGTAGACGAACGCGGCCCGGAGTGGGGAAACTCAAGATCTCATAGCTGATTGATGGCCGAGCTAAGGCTTCGATACTACTATTATGATCCCATTTTGCTGGAAGGGAGACTGAGGACAAAGGTAACTTAGTTTTGGAATGGCAGAGCTTGGATTTGAACCCACTCCTCTGTGTGTTAGTCAGGGCTAGCATTAATCCCATTTTACAGATGAGGGTATTGAGGCACAGAGGGTCGGGACTTCTCTAGGATTCCATAGCCAGGAACCTCCCTTGTGGTAGGTTGACAGACCTGTATTCAGAGCCTCCATTTTTGTGATGTCCTGGCTGTGCAACCTTGGGCAACTCACTCAACTGCTCTGGGCCTAGGTTTCCATAGCTATGAAGTGGGGATTCTGATAGCACCTAATAGCCACATGTTCGTGCACATCATGGGCTCAGGTGTGGATGAAACACTCTACTGGTGTCAGCCCACTATGAGTCCTGCCCACTCCCACCAGGCCCAACTCACCCTCTCCACATCCGGCAGGCAGTTGAGGAGCCCACGGGTGCCCTCAGTGCTGGAGGGCGCCCTGCTTGGGGGTCCTCGGGCCATGGCTTCTAGCACCACCTGATAGAGGGGCTGGGTGATGAGCGGGGTGGGCAACTCCCGAAGATAATCCTTGAGGATGCCTGTGGACACAGGGCCCACTCTGGTCAGGGCACCCCTGGCTTCTGAGGCTGGAGGGGTCAGCTGGGGCTGGGAGGGGGAAGAGGAGGGCAGGCACAGGAAGATGAAAACAAAGCCAGAGAGAAAAGGGTGAGGTCCCAGAGGGACCACAGGGACTCCCTTGAGGTGAAGGTTGAATGGGGAGCAGGCGGGGGTAGGCAGGGGCATGCTGACCAGTGATGACATTGATATCGGGATACAGGTCCTCGGAGAGGCAGACGGCTGCACTGTCCCGCTCAAAGGCATCCCGAAGTTCTTTCTTGACAGCTGCCGAGCCACACAGACGGTAGAGCCCCACCACCTGGGGGTGGGCGCAGAGAGATGTCTTCTTGCCAGTGCTACAAACTGATGAGGGCCGGGTGGGCTGAGAGCTGGAGGCCCGGGTCAGGGTGGCAGTGGGCTGAGGGCTTGTGGGCTGGCCGCAGCTTTACCAGCTGCCTTCCTGCCCCTCTGACACCTGTCGTGGTGTCCCCACCATGGCTCCCTGAACCATGGCTCAGGGAGCGGTTGGCTCCCCAACCGCGTAAGCCCTCTGCTTGGCTCACTTGTCCTCAGGTCACTTGTCACCTCCTCTGGGAAGTCTTTCCCGACTACCCCAACCAGAGGTCAGGTCCTGCTTTAAGGACCTGCTCTCTCCCTGCTTCTCCCCTCTTGTCCCAGCCACAGTTTTACACTTGTGAGTTTCGGGGATCGTGTCTTTTCTCCCATCAGGCTCTGAGCTCCAGAAGGTCTGGGACCCTGGGTTCTGGGTTGGGTGCTATGGTCTAGGGGAGCCTTCTGCCCTTGTCTAAGCTGGGATTGGAGCTAGGAGTGTCCCAGGCAGGGTGCACGTGTGGGGAAGGCCTGGCCTCTGTACGCGGGGTGTCCTGGGGGTGTAGGTCTGAGGCCTGGGGGCCAGCTGGGATGGGGCAAGGGGCTCACCCGCAGCCCTCGGCGCTCGATCTGCCCAACGCACTTCTGGATGATGAGGGGCACCTGGCCGGGGGGCTGTTCCCGCTCCACCAGCAGCGGCAGGGGCAGCCCAAAGACGCGGGGCTCAGCTGTGCCTGGTGCTTCCTGCTGCTCTGACAGGGTCAGCTTGGCGTACAGCAGCCCCTGGGGCTCCAGGCGCACGGCCAGTTGCTGGGCCTGGCACCCTGAAGACACAAGGAGGCCTGTGGGGTCTGCCCCCACGGGCTCCTGTGCCCTGGCCCCCTACTCCAAGCCCCCCCCCCCCCCCCCCAGGCCCCGGACACTCTGGGGGAAAAGGGGAGCCGAGTCCTGTGCCAACCGCTCTTCCCTTGCGGCCACGTATCCTACCTCGGAAGACCGTGGGTAGCAGCACAGTGCCCTGGGCACAGGGCCGGTGTCGCCGAACACCGGGGTCCCATGCCAGCACCAGGGCCCGCAGCAGCCGGGCAGCCTCGAGCTCCAGGTGGAAGGTGTGGTCCAGCCGCAGGAAGTCGGGCCCCCCCCTCAGCGGCCCCGTTCGGGCCCGGGCCACCCCATCCACCTGCAGTAGGCAGCACAGGTCTCTGGGGGTGGCCCCAGGTGCCGGCCGCAGCCCCCCCAGCCCGTACAAGTGTAGGCTGAGGCGGCCCCAGAGGGCAGCGGGCGGCGCTCGGGCTGGGGGGCCCGCCTCGTAGGGCCGGAAGGCAGTGGGCGATGGGGGCCCCGCTGGGCGCTCCGGAGAGTCCCCGTCACTGAGGTAACCGGCCCGAGGGCCCCGTGTGGCCCCAGCCCCTGCCGCCCGTCCAGGGGCCCCCACACTGCTGTCCAGGTGGTAGCGGCTGATGACGGAGCCCTCGGGGGCGGCCCTCTCACGCTCGCGGCCCGCCCGGGTGCCCCGCAGGCTCAGGCGGCGCCGAAGGTCAGGCAGCTTCTTCATCTTCATGGAGAGGCGCCTGGCTGGGCCGGGGGACTTCGTGCGGGAGGCTTTGGCTGGGGGGCTGGCAGGGGCCGCGCCTGGGGAACAGCATACCTCAGGGGTCAGAAGGCTGGGCTTGGGACCGGGGTGAGGCTTGTGGTCATCTTGGGGGGCCGGAGGTCTGAGGCTTGTGCTCACCTTGCGAGGCTGGGCCCTCTGGCTCCGCTGAGCCTGGCTGTGGCCCCGGGGGCTCAGGTGCCAGGGGTCTGGAGTCTTCCTCAGGGATAGGGTTGTACCAGATCTCACCCGCGGGCTCCCCGCTGCCGGGCGCCCTGGGCCCCAAAGCAGCCTCTTCTGGTGGCTTGGCCCCACCCAGCACCCATCGGCGGCTGCTGGGCTCCAGGCTCTGCAGGTAGGCCCCCCGAGCTGGGCTCCGGGATGCCTCGGGGCTAGGGGGGCCCTCTGCCCCAGCCTGGGACTTTTCGGGGGCGTGGGGCTCTGGCTCTGGAGGACTGGGCTCCGGGCGCTGGGCTGGCCGGCCTGGCAGAGAGCAAGGGGAGTGACACCCAGCTACCGCCTGCTGCCCCCAGTGTAGCCCCAGCGAAGAGCTCTTTCCCCAGCAGGGGCCAGGGCTGGGGTGCACGCGGCTCTGGTATTCACTCCACTTGTTTGTTTGGAATGGGCGGGCACAGGCCAGCAGTCCCACTGGTTGCCAGCTTACAGCCCACCCCCTCTTAGTTCCTGGGGTCCCAGACGGGATTCTGTCCCTCTGCCCTTCAGCCTCAGGGGTCCAGTGGGGTTTCTCCAGACCTTGGCCCTGCATTCTCAGCTCTACCTCCCACCCCCTGGCATGGAGCCCTGCTCCTGTCCCTTCTTACTGGGCGGCTTTGGGCAAATTGCTTTCTATCTCTGAGCCTCAGTGGCCTTCTGTGAAATGGGGGGGGGTAGTCAATGCCCCCCTCCAGGGAGGCATCAGAGAGCTCGGTGTGGGGAATGCTTCCTAGGCATCCAGGTTACGGTCAAGCACACAGCCCACAGTGAACGCTGGCTTGCTTCCTTAGGAAGACAGGAGCAGGCACGTCGGCTAGTGCTCTGTCTTCCCATTCCTGCAACATCCCCCCCCCCCCAACCCCCCACCTCTTAAGAGCTTGTCTTCCAAACTCTTTCCCTATCCTGGAGTGGGCCCTGTCTCTCAGCACAGTCCAGATCCCCATGGTCAATGTCTTGGGGCCTCTCCTCTGTTCTACTGTCCTCCCCTCTCTGACATCCTGGGCTGTTTCCTGTCTGTGTTTGTGCGTGGGCACCCCGGTCCCTTCTCTCTGCTCTAGGAGCCTTGGGAATCTTTGGGAAGGGCTGGCGGTGGTGGTGGTGGTGGTGGTGGGGGCGGGGGGAGCTCAGATGTGGAGTCCTCAGGCCTCCCTCCTTTAACACCTTCCTTCCCGGGACTTTCTGTCCCACGCAGCTCCCAATTCCTCAAGGTCCTGTCTTCTGGCTGGTAGACTCCCTCCTCTGGTCAACTCTGATTTCCAACACCCTGGACTCTGCCTCGGGGGCCTCTATTAGCAGCATAGTCCAAAGAGCTGTTTAACTCACTTCATTGGCTCTGGGCAAATTACCCAACAGCTCCGTGCCTCAGTTTCCCCTCCTGCATAAAGGGGACAGTTTCCTGGGGCTGCCTAAGGTGGGTGCAGCGGCCGTCACTGGTTAATAGGAGGGGGCCGGCGGGTGGCTACTGGGGTTGATGCACCGCCCCTCTCCCTCCTCTGCAGGACTTCGCTACCCATCTCCCATCCTGGAGGGGCGCAGAGTGTCCCCGGCCTGGCCTGACTGGGGCCCGTTTGCCAGCTTCCCAACTCCTCCTCCCCTCCGCCCTCCAGGCGCTCGGTCTCGGCCCCATTTCCTGTCAGGGGCGAGGCCCCCCTCCCGGGCCTCCTAAGGAGCCCGCAGCGCTGGCATCCCCGGCCGGGCGCACATAACGGTCCGCGCCCCCTCTCCCCCTGCCCAGCCCCTTCCTTCCAGGACCCCTGCCCGCTCTTGGTCCCCCACCCCGGGCCGCAGGGGACTCCGCGGGGCTCCCCTAGCCGCCGCAGCCGGCCCTCCTCGGGGCTCCAGGAACCCCCCCCCACCCCCCTCCCGGGCCGGGCGGGGTTCGGCGCCCCCTCCTCCGCCGTCCCCGTCCCCCCCGCCGCGCTCACCGCGCTCCTTCGCGTCCGACTTTTTCCGGGGAAGTTTCTCCCGGCCCCGCAGGCGGGAGAAGGTTTTCCTGAGGAGCGGCTCGGCCATGCTGGGGCCCGGGCCGGGCCGAGTGCGCGCCCCGGGCTCCGGCCGCGCCGCCCCCCTGCCCTCCCCTCCCCGCCCCGCCCGCCCCCCGCTCCGCGCCAGCAGGAAGCGCATTCCGGGAATGCTTGGCCCAAACTTTTTTTTTTTTTTTCCCCCCTTCCCGCGGCCTGAGCGAGCGATGCTGGGAGATGTAGTCGCCCGGGCCGGGTGGGGAGGGAATGGGGGCTCTAGGCTGCCTTCCTCGCTCCCTCTGGGACTATCATGGCACAGCCCTCGTCTTCCCTCTTACCCACCCTCCTTTGGTGATGGAACACAGCGCGTCATGCTGGGTTTACCTTCAAAACGCATCTTGCCCGTATTTCCTCTCTATCCACCCCCCCACCCACCCCCCCCCATCTACTGCCCCAGCCTGGTGCAAGCCCTGGCCTCTCTCCTTTCCATGACAGCTCCTCTTTTTTGGTATCCTGGATGCCCCTCGGGGCGCCTCCCTCCTCCACCTAACTTTCCCACCCCCCATTCCGGTTACTACTGATGTTTAACAAGCCACCCCCCAAACTAGTGGTGTGAAAGCCATTTTATGTCACAGGTGCCGTGGGTAAGGGGTTTTGGCAGGCCAGAGCTGACATTGATTGTTTCCACTCAATCAGTGGTTCAGGGGGAACTCAACACACGTGGCTGGAATCATCTGGAGGCAAGGTCACTCACAGGTCCTGCAGCTCATCACAGCTGAGGGCTGGGACCTCTTCACAGGCTGTGGACTAGGGCTGCTACGTGGGCCTCTCCCTACGGTCTGGCCTTCTTCCCAGCAGGTCAGTAGTCAGGATGACCAGACTTCACGCATGGCCACCCAGGACTCCGAAGGTGAACAGGACAGATGCTGCATTACCTTTCCTGACCCAGCCTTGGGTGTCATGTTGTGTCACTTCTGGAGCCAGATTCATAGACCCCACTCCTCTCAGTGGGCGATGTGTCAAGGTGACCTTGTGAACAGGATGTGGGCTGGGAGATGCTGTGGCCACCTTGGAAAATGTAACCTGCCTCACACCTACATTTCATTCTCTGTACAGTGCCCAGGGTGGACTTAAAAAGCTGAAGTCAGATTCCAGCACGCCCCACCCCTGCTGTACAGTCTTCCCATGACTGCTCATCCTGCCTAGAATAAAACCCAGATTCCCAGTAAGAGTTCTAGCCTCATTTCCTTTGTTGTCTCCATTGCTCACCATGACCTTCTCTCTGGTCCTCCTTTACATCAAACTGTCCCAATCCCTTTGCACAAGTAGTCCCCTCTGTGTGGGAAGACTTGGTTCCTCCGAATTTGCTGCTTTCTCTTCTTCAGTTCTAAAAACACCTCCTTGGGAGGCCCTCCTTCAACACCCACCACTGTCCACTCACTATTACCTCATTGTATTTCATTTCTCTGAACACTGTCACAGCCTGAGCTTAATAGCTCCAATGCTTTGTTCTAGTTCATCTGCTTAATTGTCTAATCTGGGACTCCACCAGAGGCTTGTCTGTTTTGTTCACTGCTGAATGTCCAGGTGGGAGATCAGGTGCCAGGTACCAGAGGTCTGGATAGGAGGGGGTGGTGGCCAAGAGGTTTGCACAAGAGGAGGTCGTGAGTGTTTGCTTATCATGTGCCTCAGAGTGGATGTCTGTGTTTGTCCTACTTGGAGTTTGTTGAGCTTCTTGGATGTGTAGATTCATATCTTTCATCAACTCTGGGAGGTTGTTTTTTTTTTTTTTTTTTTTTTTTTTTGGTGCAATTATTTCTTCAACTATTTTTTTTTTTTTTCTATCCTTTTCTCTCCGTCTGGGACTCCCATTATGCGTATGTTAGTATGCTTGTTAGTGTCCTACACGTCTCTCAGGTTATGTTCATTTGTCTTGGATGTGTGTGTTTGGGAGGAATCAGGCTGAAGAGCAGTAGGATTCACCCCAGATGTGTTTGAGGTAGCTGCAGACAGTGGGGAGAGAGGTCAGGGTCAAAACAACACCTGTTCACAAGTCCAAGGCAGGGGGTACAGGAAGAGGGCCCCATCAGGGAGGGTACCCCAGAACCTCCAAGAAGCTGGAGGCTGATGTAGGGATGAGATCAGCCCTTAGAATCAGCCATCAAATGATTAAAAAACATTCAAGCACTGGGGCGCCTGGGTGGCTCAGTCGGTTAAGCATGTGAATCTTGATTTTGGCTCAGGTCATGATCTCATGGTTCATCAGGTTGAGCCCCTCATCAAGCTCTGCGCTGACAGCATAGAGCCTGTTTGGGATTCTCTCTCCCCCGCCCCCCACCCCTCCCCTGCTCATGCTGCTCTGTCTCTCAAAATAAATAAATAAATAAACTTAAAAAAACATGTACCACATCAATCTTCATTTTTGGTAAACTCCTTTGACTGTGTTTCTGCACTTTCCCTGTTACATTTATTTGTCTACATGTAGCTCATTTAATTCACAGTTGGCTATGATTCTTTCTTAACAACCAGAAATTCATGGTAAGTGTTAATAAAATGGCTATGTATACTAATTTTCACATTTTGTGAAGTGTGTACAATTATTAATCTGGATTTTGGTAGTTGCTGTTTGGATTTAGGAGCCTGTGTGTGTGTGTGTGTGTATTCTCTTTCCCCCAAATGCTCTCGCTGGCTGCTTGATGGATAGCCCCAGCAGAATGGGGATTTGTTGAAAGAAGAAATGCAGGCAGAGGGGGCTGGTGAGGTTTGCACAGAGCTCTGCACCCCTGTGGCAGACTGTGGGGGGTGGTGGATAAGTACCCCAGCTCCCTCACCCCTCATGTGGGATGACTGATGTGTATGTTCCACACTGACCCTCTTGGGTTCCCCTGGGACTGAGTTCCAGCTGCCCACACTGGAAACTTGAATATCAGCACACTCTTTACTGCCTTCCTTCTCTTCCCTTCCCTTTCTCACTCCTCCACCCCCCTTCCAGCATTTCCTAGATCACTTCCCAAATAAACTTCTTGCACTTGAATCCTTATCTCAGAGTCGGCTTCTTGGGAGCCCTAAATGCAGACATTCTCTCTAGGCCTCCGTTTCCTTATCCATCCAAAAGGAAGAATTACGCGCCCCCTGTTATCCAGGCTGTGGGGGTGGGGACGATGGCGGTGGGGTGTGTGTCTGTGGGCTAAGCCTCCTGTATGCCATCTCCCTAGGGCCCTCTGTTCCCGGGACTAGAAGATAGAGAAGGTTATGGGGAACAGGCTCCCAGCTCCCCCCACCCACTTTTGTCATTCTCAGTTGCCCCTGTGCCTGCGGCTCACCTGCAGGAGGCATCTTCCAGGGTGAAGAGGCACTTGCCTGGCTGGGAGTCCATCCTCAGAGGAGCCAGGGAACAGGTGGCTGCTCAGAGACATCCACCAGGGTGGCTTCAAGCAGCTAGAGGGGCAGAGGGTGGCCAAGGCACCACGAGGCAGCTTCCTGAGGCGGAATGTGGCGTCACCTGGCAGGCAGTTAGTGGGGCGGCATATCTTGGCCGGAGCCTCTCAGTGGCCCTCGGCAAAGCCCAGCAGACAAGCTGTAGAGTTAGGGTGCATCAGAGCCCCCAGCTCCCTGTGCAGAGCCCTCCTTCCATCAGCTGTAGGTCTGCGGGGCCCTCCTGCTCTCCAGGCCCCTGCACAGGCCCCAGGACACCTTCCGCTACTGGCCACCAGCTGCCATGCCAAGAGCTGCCATTGCTGTCCAGCTTGCAGGACCTCTGGCTGTTCCACGGGAAGGGGAGGCAGCCTGGAGAGGGGTGACAGACCAGTTAGGTGGGGCAAGTGGCCTGGTGGGCAGAGCCAGGCAGAGACCCCGTGTCATTCCTTACCTTCTCTCTCCTCTCTCCCAGGTCTCTGGGCTCAACTGCGTCGTCCACAGAAAGATCTGGCCCTTGACTGGCTCCTGGGAGGTGACCCCTAAGCCCTTGGAGTATCCTACTTGACAAGAATCCCTTTGTATACCTGGGGGGCCATGCTAACCACGTGGTTTATACTGGGGACCTTGGGCCACACTGATCCAAGAGGTATCAGTCTGGCCTCTAGAGGGGCAAGAGACTGAATAACCAAGGTCAGCCACATGGGTGGTCAACCGTGTCTACGTGGCTGTTATAGGCTGAATTGTGTCTACACCAAATTGATATGTTGACTCCCTCCCCCTTCCCCCCCATCCCAGTACCTCAGGACGTGACTGTATCTGGAGATGGGGCCTTTAAACAGTGATTGAAACAAATGAAATCTTTAGGGTGGGCCCTAATCCAAGGTAACTGGTGTCCTCATAAGAAGAGGAAATTTGGACACAGAGATGTGTGTGCACAGAGGGGAGGGCATATGAGGACACAGAAGACGGCCATCTACCAGCCAAGGAGAGAGGCCCCAGAAGGAACCAGCCCTACTGATGCCTTGATCTCAGACTTCTGGCCTCCAGAACTGCAAGAGAATAATAAATCTTTCTTGTTTAAGTCACCCTGTCTGTGGTGTTTTATTATGGCAGCCGTAGGACGATAATACAGCGGCCTACCTTCAGTGAAAATTCTGGACGAGGAATTGTTTTCAAGGAGCTTCCCTGGTTGACAATATACCTCGTGTGTTTTCAACCATCATTGCTGGGAGAATTAAGTGCATCTATACAAACCCACAGGGAGGGGACAACTGGTCCCCTGGTGGCTGGTCTCTTCTGGACCCTCCCCGCCATGTGCTTTTTACCTTTGCTGCTTTTCATCTGTATCCTTTCCCTGTAATAAACTGTGAGTGTAACAATTTTGCTGAGTCCTGTGACTCCTCGTGAAGCATTGAACCTGAGGGTGGTCTTGGGGACCACCCACTAGGTTCACAGAGATAGGAGTGACTGCCCCCAAATCTAAATGTACATTTAAAAGTAGGAGCTTCCCCTCCAGGGCCTCAGGCTGTAGCCTTACTGCATCTTTCCTCGTGCCTTCCTGGACGTGCCTTTCTTTTTCACCAGCTGATCCACCGTTTGCCCCTGTCCCCTCCACACTGAGCCCCACATGGGGCTGCAGCGTGACCTTGGGCACTCACCTGAGAGGGCATCCAGCACGGTGGAGGGAGGGGTCAAGTTTTGGGGTCACACTATGCTGGATTGGAATCCCCCCCCCCTGCCCTGATCTAGCTTATGACATTGGCACACTTTCCCTCTCTGAGCCTCAGGGTCTGAGTCTCCAAATTGCTTTGCGTCACCCAATAAAGTCCCATGTATAGAGAAAGAAGTGTTACTGTGCTCTCATACTGGCCAGGGCCACTCTGCTTCTTCAGATAAATTGGCGCAGCCCCCTTCGAACACCTTGCTGAGATTTTGGAGAATTACTGGATGATTTTCTCACGGTCTTCTGTTATCGCTGAGTTAAATAGTTTCATAGTGAGCTCGCTCTTTCTGGTCTCTACGATGAGGTGCACTGTCTTCTCTCCTTGATTTCACCAGGGCTCCTGGGTGTGTAACAGCCTTTACTGAGGCTGGGGGAGCAGAGGGAGAGTTTACATTGCATACCACAGCAACTTAACCTTGACTATTAGATGTCTCTCTTCCAACCCGGACTACCTCCTAGAGTCTTGTCATTGCACTGCCTCCCTATTCATTCATTTGTTCATCCATTCATTTATTAATTCATTCACTCAGTCGACACATATATTTCGAGTGACCAATGTACTAAGCATGGGGGAATGGAGTTGGGCAAGATAAACAAGAAAACACAGTCTCTCATTTCTCAGCTCACAGTTCAGTCAGTGACATAGATTCTCATGAGAGAATCACACATATGAATACCAAATCACTGATGTGATGGGGACAATGAGGAATAGTGAATGTATTTGGGCACCTGACATAGCTGAGATAAGGAGGGGGTGAAAGACTTCCCTGAGGAAGTGCGGTTTGCCTCAAAACCTCAAAGCTAAGGAGGCATTAGCATATGCAAAGGTCCTGTGGCACCACCTGTCCCTTCCTTGTCTGGTGCTGGGATTCAGCTCATTTCATCTCTTACTCTTTGGTCCCTTTTGGTCTCTCTGCTTCTTGTCACTCCCATCCACATGTGCCAGGGTTTGCAAACTAGAGCCTGTGGGCCAAATCTGGCTCTTGAGCTATGAATGATTTTTTTTAAAAATTTCACTTATTTATTTATTTTGAGAGAGAGAGAGAGAGAGAGAGCCCACGTGCAAATGGCGGAGGAGCAGAGAGAGAGGGTAAAAGAATCCCAAGCAGGCTCCACACTGTCAGCGCAGAGCCCAAAGTGGGACTCATGAATCGTGAGATCATAACCTGAGCCGAGATCAAGAGTCGGACGCTTAACCAACGGAGCTACCCAGGCGCCCAGCCACCCAGCCACCCCGGATTTTTAAGAGTTTAAAATGTTTGGAAACAAATAAAAAGAAAAACATTTTGTGGGCTACTTTTGGTAATTCTGTTGGATAATCAAAACTTTAAAGCTAGTATCCACGAAGGTAGGCGTAGTGGTAACCGTAGCATTAATGTGTCCGATAATAGGTAATATTAGAAAGCTCACACTGGATGGCAGATTTTAGACAGGATTTTCTGTTTCACAACTTAGTTATTATTATTTTTCCTGCAACCCTGGAGCCCAGCCAGTTGAAAGAGAAGGTAGAAACCTCCTCCTGATTTCTTCTTTGTGGGCGACAGCTGAAATAATTTGGTAGTTGAGATAATTGGGATCCTACATTGCCAGGTAGTCAAATTAGAAGAGGCAAGTGTGTAGGAGGGTTTCTGGGGGCAGGGGGAAGAAAAGGAGTGAACCGAATGCCAGTCACTAAAACCCAAACAGCCAGATCCATTTTTGCAACATATTTGACTTTCTTGAAAATATAGAAGGCACATGCTACATTTTATCACTACAATCTGGGGGAGAGAAGCGCACAGAAGGTGGATGTTGGTTAGGAGTCTTTCTGAATCATTTTGATGTCAATACATTTTTTTTAATGAAACAGTATAAAAAATAAAAGGTTATATTTCACGACATGTAAAATTATATGAAATTCAAGTTTCAATGTCTATAAATAAAGTTTCATGGGTTCTCATCCACTCCCATTCCTTGATGTGTTGCCGATGGTGGCTTCCATGATGGAACAGCAGAGGTGAACCACTGTGCCAGAGGCTGTAGGATCTATACAGCTGATAATTACTCTCTGGCCATTTATAGAACGTTTTCTGACCCCCAATCCATGGTATGGTTCACCAGTGGATTTATTCAGAAGCACAAGCCCTCCCTATATCCCTGCTTAATGTTCTGGTCCCCTCTGCCCTGTGGACCAATCCCTGCGGTGAGTGACCACACCTCTGTGGGCTGGGGACACACCTTTCCGTGATTTCTCTGAGCAACCCAGGCTCGGTCCCACCACAGGAACTTTACACATTCCCTCCCTTCCAGAGCACGACTGCGCGGGAGGTCGGGGGAACTGGGCCAGTTTACAGCCAGGATAAAGGTTTCTGAAAAACCGAACTTTAAATCCATTTTGTGAAACGGCACTATCGCCACCTGGTGGCCACGTCCTCCAGCGGTAGCTGCAATTCTTTGAAAGCGTTTGGTGGGGTCTTTGGACCTTCATCTCCAGGGCGGTGTTTATGGAAGGGAAACATGGAAAATGTCCTTGGAAAAATGCCCCAGATATGGTTCTCTTGTATCTCTGAACTGAAGGCCTATTTGGGTCCCAAATCGCTACTTCCCTTCTTTCCACCCCCCACTGATTCCCGTGATCCCCAAACTTTAAGGTTCATATAAGCCCCTTGGGTTGTTGTTAAATTATGATTCAATGGTTTGGGATGGCGTTTGCGTCTTCATTTCTAGCAAACTCCCCATGAAGCTGATGCTTCTGATTCATGGATCTACTTGGGTATCAATTTCTATGTTTTCTATAGAAAAGGGGTCAGTAAACTCCTTTGGTAGAGGGCCAGATAGTAAACATTTTAGGCTTTGTGCAACATGAAGTGTCCTTCAAGATTATTCAGCTCTGTCCTGTAATTTGAAATCAGTCATAGATGATTAATGGGTGTGGCTGTGTTCCCATAAAACTCCATGAGCACTAAAATTAGAATTTTATATAATTTCAGTCTGTCATAGAGTAGTCTTTTAGTTTTTTCCCAACCACTTAAAAATGTAAAAACAGGGGGTGCCTGGGTGGCTCAGTCGGTTAAACATCTGACTTCGGCTCAGGTCACAATCTCGTGGTTCGTGAGTTCAAGCCCCATATCGGGCTCCGTGCTGACACTGCAGAGCCTGCTTGGGATCCTCTCTTTCTTCCTCTCTCTCTGCTCCTCCTCCTACTTCTTCTTCTTCTCCTTCTCCTTCCTCCTCCTCCTCCTCTTCTTCTTCTTCTTCTCCTTCTCCTCTCTCTCTCTCTAAAATAAATAAATAGATCTAAGAGAAAGAACTCTGTCAGATGGATGGGCCTGGAGGAGAGGTGCACATGGGAGGCCTGTTGATGACAATGATTTCCAAACTCATGGCCACAAGATGTGACCCCAAGGCCCCTGTGAACCCGAGGCTGGTGGCTGCTGAAATGAATAAGTGAGCTAATCTCAACAGATGCTTTCTTTTTTTTTCTTTTTTTTTTTAATTTTTTTTCAACGTTTTTTATTTATTTTTGGGACAGAGAGAGACAGAGCATGAACGGGGGAGGGGCAGAGAGAGAGGGAGACACAGAATGGGAAACAGGTTCCAGGCTCCGAGCCATCAGCCCAGAGCCTGACGTGGGGCTCGAACTCACGGACCGCGAGATCGTGACCTGGCTGAAGTCGGATGCCTAACCGACTGCGCCACCCAGGCGCCCCTCAACAGATGCTTTCAATGTCCTTCTCCGAGTCACTTGGGAAGCATGGTGATGTAACTGGCTAATATGTGTTGTCTTTATCAATATTAAAATGGTGTGGCCAATCTTTTGTTCAACTAGTGTTACCCACGTAGCAATCCCATAAGCCCGATAGCCCAGAGAGGGCCAATTTAAGACTACTTTTCTGATCTTCACGGGGAAGACAAACCATGGGGAAAACACACGTCTCTCTCTTCGGGTTCCCATAACTTTCCATTCAACTTTTGTCACACATTTACCATGTTGTACCATAATGATTTATTCGCACATCTCTACCCCCACTCAACTCTGAGTGCCTTGAGGGCAGGGATGGGATGTATCTCTGTGTTCTCACCACCCAACAGTGGTTCTGGAACACGGTAAATGCCAACCACTGTTCTGACCTAGCACTGACAGGAGACTGCTTTGCTGATGAACCTCCTCAGGGCTGCCTTCATGTCCTTGTTCCTTAGGCTGTATATAAAGGGGCTCAGCATGGGGATGACCCCCCCACACATCAGGGCAGCCGCCTTGTCCTTCTGGGAGGAAGTGGCAGATGTGGGCTGCAAAGTACATGGCCCAGATGGTGCCATAGAACAGTGACACCGTGGTGAGGTGCGAGCCACAAGTGGAGAAGGCTTTCCACTTGCCCTGAGCAGAAGGGATCTTGAAGACTGCCCAGAAAATGCAGGTGGATGCAGGAGAGGGGGCTGATGCCCATGACGATGCCAAAAGCAAAAACCACCAGCTCATTGGTGTGCATGTCAGAGCAGGAGAGCTTCAGCAGGGGCATGAGATCACAGAAGAAGTGGGGGATTTCGGAGCCAGAACAGAAGGTCAGTTGAGCCATGAGGGAGGTGTGCACGAGTGACTGGAGATTGGTGATCAGCCATGGCCCCCCAACCAGCAACCCACAGACACGAAGGCTCATGATGACTGAGTAGTGTAGAGGGTGGACAATCGCCAGGAAGTGGTCAATGGCCATCATGGCCAGGAGGAAGCTGTCCATGGTCCTGAACAGGTGGAAGGCATACATCTGAGCAAGGCCGCCCACAAAGGAGATGGCCCGGTTCTGGGTGCGAAGGTTCACCAGCATCTTGGGACAGTGGTGGAAGAGAAGAAAATATCGACAAGGGACAGGTTGGAGAGGAAGAAGTACATGGGCGCGTGGAAGTGGGAGTCTGTGATGATGGCCAAGATGATGAGGAGGTTCCCACAGTGATCAGATACATGGAGAGGAACAGCCCAAAGAGGAGCATCTGATGCTCTGGCCTTTCTGAGAGTCCCCGAAGAAGAAATTCTGAGACTGCTGTTTCATTTTTTTGGTGTTTTGGTTCCATTGACAGCCTGTGTCTACTGCAGAGGAAACAGGGGAGGAAAAAGGAGAGGAAAACAACATAAAGCTGGAAGTTGGATATGGAGCTCCAGGCCTGGAGGTTGCAACATTCTGTGAAGATCTGTGGGTTTCTGTTTGTCCCCAGTGAAACCGACCATGCCTGAGATAGTTTGCATCTCAAAAACTTAACTTGGTTGTTTAGAGACAACTCAGAAATTGCCCATAAATACCTTTGTTGTTGTTTTATTTCCCCCCAGTGGAAAAATGCTTTGCAGAAAACACAATGAAGCTGGATCAACCTAAACCAAACCCAGCACAGAAAAAGGGAACCCGATCACTCTCTTTTCTTCGTTCTCTTCCTTTCCCTCTGTCATTCTCTATTTTCTCTCCTCCCTTCAGTCATCCTTCTTGAACATGATGCAATGTTAGCATCCATTTCAGGTTAATGATTAAGGATATAAGGACAGATAGCACTCTTCTTCTGCTTCCAATGAATGCCACATTTATTAGGGGCATTTATGCTCTGCTGCCATGTCACGACTACAGTAAAACCCCTCTCATCCATTGTGATGAGGACCAGTGCTAAACATCTCGTGGGAACACAAATATGCACAAACATACTTTTCGAATTTTAACTTTGGTCAAGAATGTAAATTTATTCACCGGGCTTTGATGAGGACCACGGTCTTCTCTCTGGGTACGAATGCATCGATGGTGAGCCTGCCTGATCACCTTTCCTGCCTGAGTCATACCCATAGGCTTCTTGCTATGCTCTAGTTTGCTCCACTAATGTGGAACAAGATACTGGGGATCCTTGCGAAACAATCCAAGGACAGAAGCCTTGCAGGTTTTTATGATTTTACACCTCAGTTATGCTGTTATCTCGCTCACATCTCATTAGACGGCAATTGTTTTTTTAGTGATTCCTTTTTATGAAGTCTTTCTAAAGCATTCAACTTGGATTTAATCAAAAAACATTTTTCTCTCTCCATCCCTCCTTTCCTTCCCTTCCTTCTCTTGAGATTATATATATATATATATATATATATATATATATATATATTTGAGAGAGAGACAGAACGAGTGAGGGGCAGAGAGAGAGGGACACACAGAATCTGAAGCAGGCTTCAGGCTCTGAGAGCTGTCAGGACAGAGCCTGACGGAGGGCTCGACTCACAGACTGTGAGATCATGACCTGAGCTGAAGTTGGATGCTTAACTGACTGAGCCACCCAGGTGCCCCTTCTTGCAATTCTTTTATTTCTATAGCATTGAATTAAATGATACAATTGCAGCAGCAACTACAACCAGTACAGTCATATTTGGTTACCTAAAACAATTCAACTCAACTCAACTGGTGAGAGCAGAAATGCTTTGGCAGATTTGTGACTAACCTTCTGGCCATGAGCATTCAGCATACTGGGACAGCACCCAGTCCATTCTCAGGGGGAGATAGAGACCATGGATGAACCCAGAAAGCTGGTTAAGTGGAGATTTTAAAATTTCATGGTAAAAAAGTATACTTGGAGCTTTAAAGCCAATGGTGTTTTGGAAGTACATTTTGACATTAACAGTAGCCTTCCAGGACAAGAAATTTTGTATTTTCTTATGTTCTAGACAGGCTGTCACTAGCAATTGAAACCCTCAGTGAAAGATGCATTGTTATAGTGTCTTAAACAGCTGTTTAAGAAGTTTATTCAAAACAAAACTCCCAGACACAGCCTGGATTGTTCAAAGGTGAGTTGTTTTCATAAAAATGACAAAAATGTGGGGCGCCTGGGTGGCTCAGTTGCTTAAGCGTCTGACTTTGGCTCAGGTCATGATCTCATTGCTTGTGAGTTCAAGCCCCGCGTCGAGCTCTGTGCTGACAGCTCAGACCCTGGAGCCTGCTTCGGATTCTGTGTCTCCCTCTCTCTCTGCCCCTCCCATGCTCATATTCTCTCTCTCTCTCTCTCTCTCTCTCTCTCTCTCTCTCACAAATAAATAAATATTTGTGAATAAATGGGCAGAAGACATGAATAGACACTTTTCCAAAGAAGACATCCAGATGGCCAACAGACACATGAAAAGATGCTCAGTGTCACTCCTCATCAAGGAAATACCAATCAAAACCACACTGAGATATCACCTCACACCGGTTAGAGTGGCTAAAATTAACTCAGGAAACAACAGACGCTGGCAAGGATGTGAAGAAACAGGAACCCTCTCGCACAGTTGGTGGGAACACAAACTGGTGCAGCTGCTCTGGAAAACAGTGTGGAGGTTCCTCAAAAAATTAAAAATAGATCTACCCTAAGACCCAGCAATAGCACTACTAGGAATTTACCCAAGGGATACAGGGGTGCTGATGCATAGGGGCACTTGTACCCCAGTGTTTATAGCAGCACTTTCAACAATAGCCAAGTGTTGGAAAGAGCCTAAATGTCCATCAACTGATGAATGGATAAAGAAGATGTGGTTTATATATACAATGGAATCCTACTTGGCAATGAGAAAGAGTGAAATCTGGCCATTTGCAGCAACGTGGATGGAACTGGAGGGTATTATGCTAAGTGAAATAAGTCATACAGAGAAAGACAGATACCGTATGTTTTCACTCATATGTGGATCTTGAGAAACTTAACGGAAGACCATGGGGGAGGGGAAGGGAACAAATAGTTACAAACAGAGAAGGAGGGAGGCAAACCACAAGAGACTCTTAAATACAGAGAACAAACTGAGGGTTGATGGGGGACGTGGGGGAGAGGGGGAAAATGGGTGACGGGCATTGAGGAGGGCACCTGTTGGGATGAGCACTGGGTGTTGTATGGAAACATGAACCATGAGAATCTAGCCCCAAAACCGAGAACACACTTTACACACTGTACGTTAGCCAATTTGACAATAAATTATATTTAATAAATAAATAAATAAACATTAAAAAATTAAAAAAAAAAAGGAGGCACTGGTTCTTTATGTGTGGGTCTCTCAACACCCACCGCAGGGAGACAGTGTTGGTTATACCTGACAATGAGGCACAGGCTGAGAGCGATGGTAGGAGCCTTCTGCTTATAATGGCTCTACTCCCATCTGGACAGATTTATTCTTATTCTCTCACCAGCCACTGCTTCTCTGAGAGTGTGCTTCGTGATGAGAGGCATTTCAGAGCTACACTGTGCTAGGGAAAACGATTCAACCACAAGCATCTAAAATTATCATCTCCTTGCCTTCCAAGGAATATTGGTCTCCAGAAAGATTTAGGGTTAGCTGAAGTGGGATCAGGACATATATGGGAGAACAGAGTAGGTAGATAGGTGTGTATAAGAAAGGTTACAGGTGACCTGGAGACGTTGTGAGAATAAGAGAGAGGTGCAAGTATCTGCTATGAGGAGTAGAACCCTTGGAGGTGGAAGAGGTGTTGGAAGGGGGCTTTCAGGAAGGTTAACAGCGTATACTCCTCCTTGGCAACCTCAAGAGATCTCTGGCAAAACTACTCTTTTTTTGTGGCACCTGGGTGTCTCAATCAGGGAAGTGTCTCACTGTTGATTTCAGCTCAGGTCGTGGTCTCAACGGTTGGTGAGCTCAAGCCCCACATCAGGCTCTGCACTGGCAGTGTGGAGCCCTCCCCAGCTCACGCCCTCTCTCTCTCTCTCTTTCTCAAAATAAATAGACTTAAAAATAAGAAACAAATAAAACCCCCCTTATATTACTTTTGAAGATTTTTCAGAGTTGCATTGGAGGCTTTGTAAGGGGATGCTGTGGGCTGTGACTATTCCTGAGAGTCCCTTCCTGGCAATATATTTGCAGCTGTCCTTGGTTGTTGGTGTGAAGTCCTTGGTTGCCCTAGAGTAGTGGTTCTCCACTTTGAGCTGTGTCAGTGTTTCGTAGAGGGCTGGAGCATCTTGGGTGGGGCTCGATAACCAGCGCCCCTAGGAAGTTCCTGGGAGCTGCGCTGCTGCTGGCCCCGGGGACCACATCTAGACGACCACCACAGTGGAGAAAGCTGTCCCATTTGTGCACATGTCCCTCAGCTGCAGACCCTAAATGTTTTCTTCGCATGAGCTGCCACAGAGTGTGTGCCCTCTGTGTCCTTTGTCCATTCAGAGGGTGCAGAATTGGTGTCAGACACTCCTGTCTCTCTGGGCATCCAACAAGGAAAGGGATTCTTCTTTCCCAGCCTCAACCAGCTCAATTCCCTTCTCCATCCCTCACAGACTTACCAGGATGGTATCACCAAGGGGATGGTGTTGGCCAACCTCCTTTTACACTGACTTCCAGGGTATCCTGTGGTCAGCGTTAAGCCCTCAAGAAGGGCACAGGAGACCACTGAGGCTGTGATGGCTGGGGCGAGTCTGATGTCTGTGTGTGGGGGGGAATCATGTGTCCACCCAGGCCTGGGGCAGGTGAGCAGGGGGCCAGGGACACAACAGGATACTTACAGTTTGGGGGCCCTTGGGGGACGCTAGCCCCGTGGCTCCTTGTTAAGAAAGAAGATGCTCATTGTTTTGTTTCTATTCTTGCCACTTATGGCCTGTTCTCTGGGGTAAGTGCACTTTGGGATGATGGAGGGGGCGAGGAAATGGAGAAATCACCAGGGATTCACTCGCACAGGACACCCCCGTAAAATCCCCTCCTAGCCCAGACTGGGCCTCATGGCAGTTCCTAGGCAGGGTGGTTTGAAGGTCCAAGCCTTCCACGGAGTACTCAGATGTCTGACCCAATGTCTTGATTCCACGAGGAAGGGAATTTATACCGTTGGGTTCACCAAGGAAAGTAATAAATCTCGGATCAGATAAATGAATTTATCAAAGACTTCCTGGTCACCTGCCATAGGTCAGGTCCTGTACTTGAAACTGGGACTTCAGTCCACATCCTTGTTAAAAACACCCTCCTATCAGCCACATGAAGGGCTCAATCTTCATTAACTCTACCAAGCCCACTTTGGATGGGATTAGGAAATCTTTGTTGGATTCTTGCCACCAGCAATGTTGGTGAACCTTTGTTTTTTGGTGTTGGGTGTTTCCATCATGACCCCAATTTTTGTCCCCCCCCCCACCCCGGGGGGAGCCTCTCTATCTCCTGGGATCTTTTTTTTTTTTTTTTTTTTTTTTTTTTTTTTTTTTTTAACCTTCTCGTCCATTGGCTTTCTGTTGTCTTTAAAAAATTTAACTTTTAGGGGCGCCTGAGTGGCGCAGTCGGTTAAGCGTCCGACTTCAGCCAGGTCACGATCTCGCGGTCCGTGAGTTCGAGCCCCGCGTCCAGCTCTGGGCTGATGGCTCGGAGCCTGGAGCCTGTTTCCGATTCTGTGTCTCCCTCTCTCTCTGCCCCTCCCCCGTTCATGCTCTGTCTCTCTCTGTCCCAAAAATAAATAAAAAACGTTGAAAAAAAAATTAAAAAAAAAAATTTAACTTTTAAAGTGTGTGATACCCCGGGGGGGCCAGAGTGGCTCAGTCGGTTAAGCATCTGACTTTGGCTCTGGTCATGATCTCACAGTTCATGAGTTTGAGCCCTGCCTGTGGTGAGGGGCCTGCTTGGGATTCTTGCTCTCTCTTCTCTCTCTGCCCCCCCCGCCCCCAACCGCTTGCACTTTTTCACTCTCAAAATAAATACCCTTACAAAAATTGTGTGATACTCACTCTTGGTTAGAAAATAGTCCTACAGTGGGGCGCCTGGGTGGCTCAGCCGGTTGAGCAGCCGACTTCAGCTCAGGTCATGATCTCACGGTCTGTGAGTTCGAGCCCCGCGTGGGGCTCTGTGCTGACAGCTCGGAGCCTGGAGCCTGCTTCCGATTCTGTGTCTCCCTCTCTCTGACCCTCCCCTGTTCATGCTCTGTCTCTCGCTGTCTCAAAAATAAATAAAACGTTAAAAAAAAAAAAAGAAAATAGTCCTACAGTGAAATCACGAAATGCTGTCCCCCAAACTGGATCCCCATCCCTCCAGTTCATAACAAGCCCGCCATCAATGAACAGCCCCTATTAATGATTTCTTATGTAACCTGCCAGAGTATCTTCACTCCCACACTCCCACCTTCGCTACACACTCTCCCCTCCTTCTGCATGTAAAAGTTAGCAAACTATAATAGTGTTCTGAATCTTACAGTTCTTGCTTAATTGATTTTGGTGGTATTTTCATATCTGTAATTTTGTTTTACAGCTCTTTATTTCCCATCGAGTAGATTGTACCACCATCTATGTAATCAATTTTCTCTTGTTGAGTGTTTCCAGTCTTTGCTAAAATGAATACTTTGTACACACATTATTTTACACTTCCAACATGTTATATTAATGGAATCGTGCAGCTTGTATGCTTTTGATAAAGTTCGGCGTTTTACACATGACATAATAGCCTTGAGATTCAACTGAGTTGTTACATGTATCAATATGTCCTTCCTTTTTGTGACTGAGTAGTATCCATGGTATAGACGAACTGTAATGTGTTCATCCACTCATTCACTGAAGGTTATTTCTAGTTTGGGCTGTTATAAACAAAACTGCTATGAACATTCATGTGCAGGTTTTTGTGTGGATATACATTTTCATATTTCCAAGAGTATAAGTGTATGTTTAAGTTTTATAAGAAACTATCTGTGTTCTAATATATAGAAATATTTATATATTTATAAGAAGCTATATAAAAACTGTATACATTTTATCTATCATCTATCAATCATCTATCTATCATCTATTATCTATCTATCTATCTATCTATCTACCTATTATCTATCATCTATCTACCTATCATCTATCTATTATCTATCTATGTATCTATGTATCTATCATCTATCTATCTATCTATCTATCTATGTATTATTTATCATCTATCTATCTATTATCTATCTAACATCTATCATCTACCTAACATCTATCTATTATCTATCTATGTATTATCTATCATCTATCTATCATCTATGTATCTATCTATCTATCATCATCTATCATCTATCATCTATCTATCTATCTATCTATCTATAATCTATCTATCTATCTATCTATCTATCATCTATCTATCTATCATCTATCATCATCTATCATCTATCAATCATCTATCTATCATCTATTATCTATCTATCTATTATCTATCTATCATCTATCTACCTATCATTTATCTATTATCTATCTATGTATCTATGTATCTATCATCTATCTATCATCTATCTATCTATCTATGTATTATTTATCATCTATCTATCTATTATCTATCTAACATCTATCATCTACCTAACATCTATCTATTATCTATCTAACATCTATCATCTACCTAACATCTATCTATTATCTATGTATTATCTATCATCTATCTATCATCTATCTATCTATCTATCTATCTATCTATCTATCTATCTATAATCTATCTATCTATCATCTATCTATCATCTATCTATCATCTATCTATCTATCTATCTATCTATCTATCTATCATCTATCTATCATCATCTATCATCTATCTATCATCTGTCTATGTATTATCTATCATCTATATCTATCTATCTATCTATCTATCATCTACCTATGTATTATGTATCATCTATCTATATCTATCTATCTATCTATCATCTATCATCTATCTATTATCTATCTATCTATCTATCTATCTATCATCTATCTACGTATTATCTATCATCTTTCTATCTATCATCTATGTATTATCTATCATCTATCTCTATCTATCTATCTATCTATCTATCTATAATCTATCTATCTATCTATCTATCTATCAATCATCTATCTATCATCTATCTATATATCTATCTATCTACCTGTCATCTATCTATCATCTATCTAGCACCCCAAAGCCCCTTCATGACTGCTCCACATTCTCACTCATCTCTTCTCCCCAGAGATAACCACTTTTCTGATTTCTTTTTAAAATTAAAAAAAACCCAATCTTTATTTATTTTTGAGAGAGAGAGAGAGAGAGAGAGAGAGAGAGAGAGAGAGACTGTATGTGAGCAGGGGAGGAGCAGAGAGAGACACACACACAGAATCTGAAGCAGGCTCCAGGCTCTGAGCTGTCAGCACAGAGCCCAACGCGGGGCTCGAACTCACAAACCGTGAGAGCATGACCTGAGCCAAAGTCGGACGCTCAATCGACTGAGCCCCCCAGGTGCCCCCCACTTTTCTGATTTCTAACACCTTAGATTAGTGTGCCTTGGCTTGAACATTATTTTATCACAGTCATATATGCTTTTTCTCCCATGTGGTCTCTTACTTAACATAGTACTTGTGAGAGTCATTCCAGTTTTTGTGCATAACAAGAGTTCACTGTTTTTCACCGCTCTGCAGTATGACTTGGTTATACTGGTTATTTTGAACTGGGTTTCTCTTTCTTGGAAAGTTTCTTGGAAAGGATCCTTAAACTTGATATCCAGTATTTGAGTGAGCATCATTAACAAAATACTCCAAAGGCCTGGGAATGTACGTCACAGGTGCTCAGTAAACAACCCCTGTGAGAAGTTGGCTCAGTCACTGAGCTGGAAGATCGTAGAGTCTGAACTTGAGCTCGGTCTGTTGGGTATCTTTCCTTGCTGCTAGACGCCCTCTCCTGTTTATGCCTGGTGGTCTCTGGGAGTGTTGGGGGGCAGAAGAGTGTAGTGGCGAAACTCAGGCAAGTCTTAGCTCTACCTCTTGGCAGGTGTGAGATCCTTGGGAAGTAGTTAAGTACCACCGAGCCTTTGTTTCCTCACCTGAGATAGGAAGGTGGGACTATTATTACCTCACAGGCAGGCTGTGAGGTTTATAAGGCCCAATGTACATGAAGGGCATAGGGCAGCTATTGCATGCACTTGGCACTCAATAAAAGCGCCGATGGTCATTTCACTGTAGCTCCTTGATGGCTTCTAGAGCTCAGCAGGCTTGTGTGTCTTTCCAGCACCTGACCATTCCCCCAGAGCTCAGGTGACAGTGTTATAGTCTCAGAGTCATAGCCCTTAGTGAGATCTAGCCAAGAAGGAGTAAAGTCTAGCTGGGGGAAAGGGGAAGAGAAAGGCTATTCTGACCAGTCTGCCTGATTATGGCTTAATTATCAAGTCAATGAGGAATTGATTCCCTGGAGACAGAGTAGAAAGTTTCAGACTGTGCCACTCCTTAGCTTTGGTTGTTGCTGTTGGTCCCCAGGATGCCTGTAGGTAGAAGTCATGGCTGTAAAAAGGAGCATTAAGCAAGTCTGTCCCCTGCCTCTCCTGCAGGTGGCAAGCACACCTCACTGTGCAAAGCTGGCCAATAACCATGTATGTGCCTCTGACTTTGTACCTTTGTACCTCTGGGCTTCTAGAGGCTGTGCCCTTAGTGGGGTGTGTGTGTGGGTGTTGGGCCATTTCAGCATCATGGATACAAACTTTAAAGATTTGTTGCTGTAACCAGGCATCCCTAAGGTTTTCCATTGATGGCAGTGAGCTGAACAGGGAGAGCTCTGGCTTTGCAAGCAGACCACAGTTAGAATGTCACCCCTATTCCTTACTTGTTGCAAAAATGTAAACAAATGATTTCACCTTTTGAGTCTCAAGTTTCTTTATCTGTGAAAAGATGTTCATAATGATTTCTGTCCATCTCTCAGGACTGTTGCTATGCACCCTCCTACCTCCCAAGTCTTGATCCTTTGTCCTGAATGGGTATTCAGTGCACTCTCAGTGCATCCCACCCAGCACTGCATGCTCTTTCCAGAATTTTGCATCTTTCTTCGTCAGTGCACCAACCTCTCCTTGATTCTTTCTTTCTTTCTTTCTTTCTTTCTTTCTTTCTTTCTTTCTTTCCAGAGCAAGCAGGGGAGGGGCAGAGGGAGAGGGAGAGAGGATCTCAAGCAGGCTCCATGCTCAGCACAGAGCCTGATGTGGGGCTCAATCCCGTGACCCTGGGATCATGACCTGAGCTGAAATCAGTTAACCGAGTCACCCAGGTGCCCTCTGCTTGGTCATTTATAATGATGGCCTCTTTGGACAGTTTGCTCTACTGTTCCCTATGTCAGCCAAAGTCACATTAGCAAAGATGGACTAAATGTCTCCAGTTTGCTACCCACCACTGCCGTCTCCCAATAGAAACAAGCATCAGAGATCTTGTCTTCATGTCTGCTTTTGGGAGAATCCAAGTTAACAAACCAAAGAATCTAGATCTCCACCATCCTAAGTATACGTACACAAACACATAAGTGCACATTCATATGTACACATAAACATGCCCACACACACACACACACACACACATACATGTAAGTACACATTCACATACACATACATTTTGGCAAATGTATCCATCCATCTATTGATGAGGTCAACAGAAATCCATCAAGTCCCCTACTCTTATGATACAGATATCATTTGGCGGATATTTCATGAACTCATGGCCTGAAGAAGAAGACAGGCTTATAAACAAAGAGCTTTAATACAATGAGGTAAGCATTATAATTGAGTGTAAGTGCAGGGAGAAGAGATTGGGTCTGGTTACTGCTGTATTCTCGGCTCCTTGAGGAATGTCAGGGCTCACCTGATATTTATGGGATGAAAGAAGGAATGAACAGAGTTCTCTAAAGTGTTAGGTAATGGAGGAAGGAACAACTCATACTATCTGAAAGGGCCAGGGAATGCTTCACAAAGGTGGTGATGTGAGTTCAGGTCTTGAAGGAAAGGGAGTGTTTGTGTGTGTGTATTGTGTGGGCACACATGTACATGCATATATGATCACACATGTGCATGCGAATGTGCATATATGTGTATTGTGTAGGCACATGTGTATGGACATATATGAACACATCCTGTGTAGGCACATGTTGTATGTGTGTGTGTTAGCTTCCCGGAGCTGCCATAACACAGTACCGCGGACCAGATGGCTTACACAGCACGTTTGTTTTCTCACAGTTCTGGAGACTAGAAGTGTGAGGTCACGGTGTCAGCAGGGCTGGTTTCTCCTGAGGCCTGTCGCCTGCACTTGTAGCTGGCCATCTTCTCCCTGTGTCTTCACTTGATTCTCCCTCTGTAACTGTCCTAATCTCTTATTATTATAAGGACACTTGTCTTATTGGATGACGGCCCATCCATATGACTTCAGTGAACCTTAATTTACTTCTTTGAAAACTTTGTCTCCAAATACGGTAACATTCTGAGGTCCTGGGGGTTAGGAATTTAACATATGAATTTGGGGAGGGCACAATTTAGCCCAAAATACTATGCACATAAATGTATAAAGGTGTATGTGAATGTGTACTTATATGTGTTTGTATATGTGTGTATGTGCATTGAGTGGGCATGTCTATGTGTGCATATGAATGTATGCTTATGTGTTTGGGTATGCGTGCTTAAGTATGTATATCCTTATGTATGTATGTGTACTCAGGTGCATATGTGTGTGTGTGTGTGTGTGTGTGTTTGTGTATTGTGTGGGCATATGTGTATGTATGAGTCTATATGTGTGTATATCAATGTGTGCATCTGTGTGTGTCTCTGTGTGTGAGAGAACATTTCAGGCAGAAGAAATAGCACATGTAAAAAATCATGCTGTATTTGGAGAATTTTGCATAGTTTGGTTTCCTTCTACTTTTGGCCCATATACGTATTTTTTTTTAAATTTTTTTTAACGTTTATTTATTTTTGAGACAGAGAGAGACACAGCATGAACGGGGGGAGGGGCAGAGAGAGAGGGAGACACAGAATTGGAAGCAAGCTCCAGGCTCTGAGCCATCAGCCCAGAGCCCGACGCGGGGCTCGAACTCGCAGACCGCAAGATCGTGACCTGAGCCGAAGTCGGACGCTTAACCGACTGAGCCACCCAGGCGCCCCCATATATGTATTTTTTTTGAGCTTAGTTGGAACTGCATGGAACGCATCATCTTCCTCTGAGCTAATTCCTACCTAACATTCTGTGCTCACTCTCCTCTCTACTGTCACATAATTACCACTTCAATGGCTGCTTAATATTCCATGGAGTGCATAAACAATGATTTACTCAACCTTTTTGTTGCTTTTTAAAATTGTAGATAAGGCTGAAATAACCACTTAAACTTTTCTTCTTTTATTTTGAATTATTTCTTTGTTTTATTTTTTATTAATTAAAAAAAAATTCTGTATTTATTTTTGACAGAGAGAGAGAGAGGGAGAGCAAGCGGGGGAGGAAGAGAAAGAGAGAGACACAGAATCCGAAGCAGGCTCTAGGCTCTGAGCGGTCAGTACAGAGCCCGACGCGGGGCTGGAACCCACGAACCGCGAGTTCATCACCTGAGATGAAGTCAGCCGCTTAACTGACTGAGCCACCCAGGCGCCCCTTGGATTATTTCTTTCTGATAACTTTCCCAAAGTGGAATTACTGGATGAAAAGTAGAGAACACTTTTATAGCTTTTGACAAAGTTAATGCTTTCTCAAGATTGTAAAAATTTATTCAGCCATTCCGCCACCAGGAGTTTTACTATTAGTTCATAAAACTTTGTGCTAATTTGTTAGAGTTTTAACAGGTCCCTGCGGGGCTGGTGGAGTTTGCATTGCTTTGACCACTGTAATTTATATGGCCTCTTTTGTGGATTGTGGGTGAGCTCTGCTTAAATAGCTTCCAAGGAAGTGAGGAGAGAGACCCTGGAATTCAGAGCTGGATGGTTTCAGTGGGGGTAATTTGTAGTGCTGTAAGATTCTTCCGGAGGTTAAGTTAAAAGCTCCTTCCTCAACATTTTTGCCTGTGGGTCCTTGCTTTTCCTCCCAAACCTCAGAGTGGCCTCCCCTTTAAAAGCATAATGTTTTCAAGGTTCTTTATTCTTTTTTAAGTTGCCAAATAATATTCCATCGTATGGGTAACAGTTTGCTTTTAAGTAATGAAAGCAAAGAATCACGTTAAAGAAAATTACGAATTTATAGTACAGAGGTGTTTTTGGCATTTGGTAGGGGCGTGATAAATTATTTTAATTCAGTGAATGGGTAAACATATGGAAGATAAAAATGCTCATACCTTTGACTTAACAATGCTGCTCCTAGAGAAATGTTTGTACCTGTGCACAAAGTGGCAAATTTATCCCACGTGTGTATTTTTTCACTGAGATGTAATTGACCTATAACATTTTGTAAGTTTACGATATACAATGTGTTGATTTGATGCACTTAGGTATTGCAATACGATTACCACCATAGTATTAGTTAACGCCTTTACCACATCATATAATTATAATTTCTTTTTTTTGTTTTGTCCTGAGAACATTTAAGATCTAGCCCCTTAGCAACTTCCAAGTATATGATGTAGTATTGTTGACAACAATCACCATGTTGTGCATTAAGTCTCCAGAACTTATTTATCTCCTAGTTGCAGGTTTGTGCCCTTTGAAACATCTCCCCAGTTCCGCACGCCCAGCCCCCGGTAATCCCCATTCTACTCTGTTTCTATGAATTCAGTTTTTGAAGATTCTACATATAAGTGATATCATATACTATTTGTCTTTCTCCATCTGGCTTATCTCACTTAGCCAAATGCCCTCAATGTCCATCTAGGGTGTCACAAATGGCAGGATTTCCTTTCTCATGCCTGAATAATATTTTATTGCTTATCTACTATTTATGGCGAGTGATACTGACTTTCTACTTACCATAATAAGTAACTGTTTCCTAAATAACAACTTTACTGGTATATAATTCACGCACCATAAACTCGCCCTTTGAAAGTATAGGATTCAGTGGTCTTTGATACATTCAGAGTTGTGTCGCCTTTCAATTCCAGAACTCGTTCATCATCCCAAAATAAAACTGCATATCCATTAAGCACTAACTCCCTATCCCCCTCCCCAGAACCTGGGAATCTGCTTTCTCTCTCAGTAGGATTTGCCCATTCTGGACATTTTGTGTAAGTGGAATCATACAATGAGTGGCTTTTCCCACTTAGCATAACACTTTCAACGTTCATTCATGCTTTTGCCTGTATCAATCCTTTGTTCCTTTTTAATGACAAATGGTATTGTATTGTGTGGAAAACTTTTGCCTTTTAAATAAAAAAGTAGAATTGCTTTAAAAAAATGAAGGGAATAATAAATGCAGGCATCTGTAGATATAGGATGAAGGTAGCAATTCCAAAGCCCAGCAACTGGAACATAGGAACCCCATTTGAGCTATGCATAGTTGATGTAAATCACACAGGTGTATCTTCTGGGTGTGCAAACATTCTCTAATCCTGTGGTTTGGAGGGGAGGATCATTCATTCATTCAGTCTTCCCACCAACTCTGGCTTCACCCTATTCTCTAGAACAATTAGTGGGAAAATGTTGGGTGCGGTCAGGAAATGCTCAGTATCTGATCCTTAGTTTCTCCCCTCACAGAAAATCTGTCAAAAGAAATAGATGTGTTGCCTTTATTAAAGAGTCATACCCACCCAGGATGGCAGAGTGCAGTTGAATGATAATTTATCTTGACGCAATAGTGTTCTAATCCCAAGCACCAGGAGCAAAAATTTAAATTCTTCTCAAGTTAGGCATAATGTCAAAATTCAACATGATCTTACTTTTAATTTTTAAAATTTATTTTAATTTGTTATTTATTATTTTATTAATCTTTATTATCTTATATTTATTTATTTATTTGTATCATGCCTTTGAAATTACACTGTATTCTAATAGCAGTGGATTAAAACTGATGAAATAATTTACATAGGTTAGAAATTGTTGGTCTACTTCCCCTACTTTATAATCAGTGATGATTATGTTCTTTAGCAATCAGGTTTAAGTCAGGGAAACAAAAATGACTCCAGTTACAATTTTTGTTTGTCTTCAGTAAACTCTTGGCTTTGGAATGCTTCTAGATTTATCGAAAAGTTAGGAAAATAACACAGGGAATTTATGTTCTATCCCTTTAATGTTAATATCTTACATAACCAGGGTGCATTTGTTAAAACTAACATTGATACACTACTACTGACTTTATTCAGAATTGACCAGTTTACCCACACATGTCTTTTTTCTATTCCGGGATCCAATGTAGGATACCACATTGCAGTTAGTGAACTTATGTGCTTAGTCTTCTCTGATCTATGACAATCCCTCTGTCTTGTCCTTCATGAACTTGACGGTTTTAAAGAGCATTATTGGTCAGGTATTTTGTAAGATGTCACTTAATTTAGGTTTGTTTGATGTTTCCTCATTGTTAGCATGGGATTATGGAGTCTGGGGATGAAAACACTCCATTTAAAAAAGGGGCACCCTTTTGCACTGCTGGTGGGACTGCAAACTGGTACAGCCACTCTGGAAAACAGTATGGAGGTTCCTCAAAAACATTAAAAATAGAACTACCCTGCGACCCAGCCGTTGCACTACTAGGTATTTATCCAAGAGATTAAAAAAATGCTGATTCGAAGGGGCACATGCACCTCACTGTTTATAGGGGTGCTATGGACAATAGCCAAAGTATGGAAAGAACCCAAATGTCCATTGACTGATGAACGGATAAAGAAGATGTGGTATATACACACAATGGAATAGTACTCAGCGGTCAAAAAGAATGAAATCTTGCCTTTTGCAACAAAGTGGATGGAACTAGAATGTATTATGCTAAGCAAAATAAGTCAGAGAAAGACAAATATCATACGATTTCACTCATATGTGGAATTTAAGAAACACAACAGATGAACGCAAGGGAAGGGAAGCAAAAACGAAATAAAAACAGAGAGGGAGACAAACCATAAGAGACTCTTAAATGCAGAGAACAAACTGAGGGTTGCTGGAGGGGAGGTGGGTAGAGGGATGGGCTAAATGGGTGATGGGCATTGAGGACACTTGGTGGGATGAGAATTGGGTGTTATATGGAAATGATGAATCACTAAATTTCAGTCCTGAAACCAGCACTATACTACGTGTTCACTAACTTGGACTTAAATGAAAAAATAATAAATTAAAAATAAGTACAAAAAAATCCACCCCATTTATTTTTCAAAAACAAGACTTAAGATTATTTAGATTTGATCAGTTTTTCCAATATTGCCCTCTTTCTGTTCCAAGCTCTGATCCAGGGCACCACGTTGTATTTAATTGTCATGTCTCTCCACTTTCCTTTAGTTTGTGATAGTTTCTCAGTCTTTCCTTGTTTTTCAAGATATTGACTGTCTTGAGGAGACTCGTCAGGCAGCCTAGAGGATGTCAACCAATCTGGGCTTGTCTGATATTTTCCCCATAATCAGATTGGAGTTATGGATTTTTGGAAAGAATACCCCAGAGGTGAAGTGCCTCTTTCATTGTATCACTTCAGAGGGTACATGAAATCCACATGAACAACTCCTTCACTTGGTTAAGGTAGTTTTCTTCACTGCAAAGACCTCGAGTTTTTTTTTTTTAACAGTTTTATTGAGATATAATTCACATACCATACAATTTACCATTTATTATTTTAACTAAAAAATTTTTAAGAATGTTTATTTATTTTTGAGAGAGAGATAGAGCGTGAGGGGGGAGGGGCAGAGAGAGAGAAAGAGACACAGAATCTGAAGCAAGCTCCAGGCTCTGAGCTGTCAGCATACAGCCTGACGTGGGGCTCAAACCCACAAACTGCGAGATCATGACCTGAGCCAAAGTCGAACGCTCAACCGAGTGAGCCTCCTAGGAGCCCCCTTTTTTTATTAAAATTTTTAAAAATATTTATTCATTTTTTGAGAGAGAGACAGAGCCATGAGTTGGGGAGAGGCAGAGTGAGGGAGACACAGAATCTGAAGCAGGCTTCAGGCTCTGAGCTGTCAGCACAGAGCCTGCTGCGGGGCTTGAACTCATGAACCATGAGATCATGACCTGAGCCAAAGTTGGACATTTAACCAATTTGTTGTTTTTAGGTATGTTACTTTATTAACTTTTAAAAATTGTTGTAAAATATATATAACATAAAATTTGCCATTGCAACCATTTTTCAGTGTACAATTCAATGGGATGAATTACACTCATGAGGTACAACCAACCACCATTTTCAAAACTTTTGCTTCACCCCAGACAGAAACTGTGTAATTATCAACCAAGAGATCATCTTTCCCCTTGCCTCCAGCCCCTGATAACCTCTAATATACTTTCCATCCCTATGAATTTGCCTATTTTGGGAACCACATATAAGTGGAATCATATAACATTAGTTCTTTTGTGTCTGGCTTATTTCACTCAGCATAATGTTTTCAAGGTTCATCCATGTGTGGAAACACTCAGGGTTTTTTAATAGAGAAAACTGAACATAGGAATTGATTATACAGGTAGCAGAGGACAGAAAAGGCAATGCAATACTAAAGTTAAAACAGAGAGAGATGCTGTGGGAATCAGTTGATCAGCCTATCCTGGGAAACAAAGGGGAGAACTAATGTTACCAGATCCTAGAAGCTTAGAGAAGGGAGAGGAGGCTACCCTCTCTCTGTATGATCTGGTACCCATAGCCCTGAGGAGGGGTTGCTAATCAGCTGGTGCTGGTATACCTGAGTGGGCACGATGATGTTGGTTCTGCTTGTGGGGCAAAAAAGTTGGAAACTGGAGTGGTTGGTCTGCCATTGCCGGCCACTAAAACCAGAAGATTCAAGTCATGTATTTCTCCAATGTACCCTTGTATCCCATATGTCAGAACATAACAAGAAACCAGATGGGCGTAAGGAGCTTGCCTTGAGGCCGTGGGTGTAACTGTGTGCAAGGAGGTACAGCAGCAGGGTGATTGGCTTAATTAATTGACCAAAATGAGGGTGACCTCATTTCCTATAATTGATATCTGTAAGAACAACTTCATAAACAGCTGACATGTTTTATCCCCCAAATAATCTAGTCAATCAGAATGAAGACAGATCAGTTTACATTCCAAGTTCCGAAAGCCAGACATCCCATCACTTTTCTTGTGTCTTTTGCTGAACTGGGGGCCTTTGAAATGGTTTAGGTCATTGGTTCCTTGGGCTTCCCTTGTTAGTGGATATGCTTTTTAAAAAGTCTTAAAAGTTCTTCCAGCTTTAGTGAGATATAATTGACATATAGCACTGTGTGTGTTTAAGGTATACAACATGATGATTTGATATATGTACGTATTGTGAGATGATTAAGAGAATAAACTTTTAATATAGTTCAATGTATTCAGAGATATAGGAAGTGGATTTGTTTTTACCTCATGGATTCTGTGAGTTTCCTCTTTGGCTGCTGGGAACCTCAGAGCGTCTTTCATTATAATGTGCACTTTTAACCTGGATCCTCCACTTTAGGCCTTCAATCTTGTCTGGTGTATCAGTCAACATAAATTAGGTATACTGCAGTAACAAATGACCCCTGAAATTCATTGACTTATAACAACAGAAGTCTAGTCTTGGTGCCATTAAGTAGCAATTTTGCTGTGACTTGTGGATAGAAGGAAAAGTCCACGAAGAACTGTAAACATTGATCTTGTCTGGGGTAATGGACAAGACTTCTCTTAAGAAATGATACTTGAGCTGTGATATGAAGGATAAAGTATTTGGGAAGAATGATCTAGGCAGAGAGACCTGAGGTGAGAGAGAGCCTATTCTGGGAAAAATAGAAGGTCAGGTTTACTGGGGTGGAGATGAGAACATGGGAGCACACATTGGGAAACCGCTGAAAGCTGGATAGCAAGATTTCATTCTTTCTCATCACTGAGTAGTAGTCCATTGTATATATATATACCACATGAAAAGATGCTCAACATCACTCCTCATCAGGGAAATGCAGATCAAAACCACAATGAAGTACCACCTCACACCTGTCAGATGGCTAAAATTAACAACTCAGGAAACAACAGATGTTGGCAACGATGCAGAGAAAGGGGAACACTTTTGCAATGTTGGTGGGAATGCAAACTGGTGCAACCACTCTGGAAAACACTATGGAGGTTCCTCAAAGGATTAAAAATAGAATTACCCTATGACCCAGCAATTGCACTACTAGGTATTTATCCAAAGGATAAAAAATGCTGATTTGAAGGGGCACATGCACCTCAATGTTTATAACAGCAATGAAAAATAGCCAAATTATGGAAAGATCCCAAATGTTTATCGAATGATGAATGGATAAAGATGAATGTGTATATGTTTATATACATACACATAAAATAGAATACTACTTGGTGATTAAAAAGAATGAGATCTTGCCATTTGCAACAACATGGATGGAACTAGGGTGTATTATGCTAAGCGAAATAAGTCAGTCAGGGAAAGACAAGTACCATATGATTTCACTCCTACATGGAATTTGAGAAACACAATGGATGGACATAGGGGAAGGGAAGGGAAAATAAGAGAAGAACAGAGAGGGAGGCAAACTACAAGAGACTCTTAAATACAGAGAATAAACAGGGTTGCTGGAGGAGAGGTGGGTGGGGGTAAAGGGTTAAATGGGTGCATTAAGGAGAGCACTTTTTTTGGGATGAGCACTGGGTGTTATATGTAAGTGATGAATCACTAAGTTCTATTTCTGAAGCCAATACATCATTGTGTTAACTAACTTGAATTTAAATAAAAAATAAAACAAGTCTCATGGCAGGTCCGATTTTCATTTAATTTTATTTTTTTAATTTTTAAAAATGTTTTTATTTATTTTTGAAAGAGAGAGAGAGACGGAGCATGAGCGGGGGAGGAGCCGAGAGAGAGGGAGACACAGAATCCGAAGCAGGCTCCAGGCTCTGAGTTGTCAGCCACAGAGCCCGATGTGGGGCTTGAACTCACGAACCGTGAGATCATGACCTGAGCTGAAGTCGGACGCTTAACCAACTGAGCCACCCAGATGCCCCCCGATTTTCATTTTAAAATGACCATCCCTGCTGCTGTTGGGAGAATGGCTTAGAGAACAGATGGTGGACAGAAGTGGGTTTTTATGTGAAGCTAACACAGCATAAGCCACAGGTACCTCACTTTCATGGGCCCCCTGCAGGGCCTTGGGAGAGACCTGATAACTCACATGGCTGTACTAATTCTGTGTTGGTATTTTTGTAGTTTTCTTAGGGAGAAACTCCTCCTGGACCAATTGTACAGGTCCTGCAAAACTTGGATCTGCCCTTGATACTCAACAATAAACTTCCAGGATACACTTTCAAATCCTTACTAAGTACTTGGGGGAGATCTTTAATCAGGGGTCTTGAAGAATTAAGCCATCGATTTCAGTGCTGTCGCCTATTGTATCAGGTATGGTTCTTGGTGATGAGTAACTGACTTCAGCAAAATGGGAATTTGTTGGAAAGACATTAGGATGGGGGTTGGCACACTTCTGAAAAGGGCTAGGGAGTTGATATTTTCAGCTTTTCAGGCCATATGTTATGTGTTATAATTACCGAAGCCCGCCATTGCAGGGTAAAAGAAACCATTGACAATGTGTAAATGAATGAGCATCACTCTGTGCTGATAAAACTTTATTCATAAAAACTGGGTGGCTCGTCGGTTGAGTGTCTGCCTTCAGCTCAGGTCATACTCTCATGGTGTGTGAGTTCAAGGCATGCATGGGGCTCGCTGCTGTTGGCACAGAGCCCACTTCGGATTCTCTGTCCCTGTCTCTCTCTGCCCCTCCTTGGCTCACACTCTCTCTCTCCCAAAATTAAATCAACCTGTAAAAAAATTTGGATTTGCCAAGTGGGGCACAGTTGGTCGATCCTTGTATTTATTTGGAGACTCTGGAATCCTTGGGTGTTTGGACCACATGGGTGGGTGAACAGGACTCAGTAAATGCATTATCCCAGATCTCCTTGGCTCTGTGTATACTCAACCCTGCCTTAGCCACTTGCTCTGCCACTCCCATGGACAAAGCCCTCACAGCTGACATGACTGTTACTGCACTATTATAGAATGAGGGGCCCTGGGTTTCCGATTTAAGAACTTGGTGACTCTACCTGTTGGGATGAGCACTGGGTGTTGTATGGAAACCAAGTTAACAATAAATTTCATGTATTTAAAAAAAAAAAACTTGGTGACTCTAGGGGTGCCTGAGTGGCTGAGTCAGTTAAGTGTCAGACTCTTGATCTCATCTTAGGTCTTGAGGTCAGGGTTATGAGTTTAAGCCCCACATTGGGCTCCATGATGGGTGTGGAGCTTACTTAAAAAAAAAAGAAAGAAAGAACTTGGTGACTCTAGATAAGTCCCTCACTAATGAATTGCTTATGTTTCCTGGAGTTCTAAGAGGAGAAATACTTTGAAGCTACACTTGACTTCAGTAGGAAAGGTGTGTTTGATTAGTCATGCCTGCCATGGGCTCCTGGATAAGAGACAGGTAGTACACTTACTAAATATCTGTGATCCTGTAATTAGCTGATTTCCAGGGTCCCTTATGGTTCTGAAAAGCTATAGTCTTGTATCTTAATACTTCCTTGGGAACATTCTGGAGATGACATCGTGGTGACAGTCATGTAAAATATATCCACTTGGAATGGAAATGTGGCTGCTGACTTCACAAATTCCCAACGCGTCTGCTTTTATGAAAGAGATAGATGAAACTCCTGATTCTCTGTTCATGATGGACATGCCTGGGAGGCACTGGGCCGTTGGGAAAAAGAAACCAAATCCATAATGCCTTTCACGTCGGCCTCACATTTCAAGCACAGAGCAGATTCCAGACATACTTTTATAGTTTGACATCTGTTTATTGAACCTCCATTATGTTGATCTAAGACTTCTTCCCGCCCTCAGTCTTGTAATCATCAGTGTCTCATCCTGGGTGAGAGTGGAGAATAAACTATAAAGAATGTTGGGAATGGTTCTTTGGAATATGTATGGGTGGGAGGTAGTGGAAAGGGAGTGAAGGGAGAGAAAGGGCACCTGGTTAGTGAAATGGTGATAGCAAAGCCTCAGAAACAGGAATGAGTAAAGGGACATTTGTGTTGGAGGAGTGAATTCACACTGGGGGAGGTGAGAGAGGAGTTTAGCTGATTGCTGGTACAAAGGGGAATTGTAAGCGTGTGAGAAATCAGGATGTGGGATTTGGCCTTGATATCTAAATGATGGGGCACCATTGTGTGTTCTTGAGCATTCCAGGCAGGTGAATTGTAGATGGAGGGCAGAGATAGGGTGAGATGGGCAGGCATAGAGGCAAAGAAGGAAGGTGGTAAAAAGATGCAGACACAGAGGATGGACTTGAGCCTCAAGAGTGACTTGTAAGGGAAGAGAAGACAGATGTGAGAACGGTTTCAAAGTCAAGCTGTGCTGGACACGGTGCCTGGTGGCATATGAAGGGTGCAAGAAGAGGAGAGTGTGAGGTAACTGCAGAATTCTGAACCTGGGGTCTGGGGTGAGGGTTCCAGGGAACACTTGGAGGAGGAACTGGAAGAAAAGACTCATCTCTAACCATGAATTTCCAATAATGGCAGATGTGCCCACAGGTTATTTCAGTAGGGAAGGTCAAGGCTGGAGATGGGGAGACATGAATCATACACTTGGCAGGCAGAGATCTGGTTCAAATTCCAGCCCAGTGCTGGAATCCCATGCAGGTAGCCTTGACCATTGGGTATTGAGGGCTTGTAGGTCTTCCAAGGAGCTCCTATCTCCAAGTAGAGAAAACTTTTCTTAGAAAGTTCCTCTAATTAGAAAATGTTTTGGGGCACCTGGGTGGCTCAGTCGGTTGAGCATCTGACTTTGGCTCAGGTCATCATCTCATGGTTTGTGAGTTTGAGCCCTGCATCAGGCTCTGTGCTGCAGGTCAGAGCCTGGAGCCTGCTTCAAATTCTGTGTCTTCCTCTCTCTCTGCCCCTCCCCTGTCCCCCCCTCTCAAAATTAAATAAACATTAAAAAAATTAAGAAAAGTGTTTTGATGGTTCAAGACTTAGCAGGCAGTGGCAAGGGGGCTGGGCTGGAAGCCAGACCTTGACCCTCCTACTGACTACCTGTGTGGCATTTGACAAGCCTTTTAACCTCTCTGGGTCTCTATCTTACTGTCTGAAAAGTAAGAAGGTGACTTTAGAGGATTTGACATAGCTCCAACATTCTCTGATTCAGACTGGTTAAAAGTGAAGCCTTGAGAATGAATACATGGATGGATTTTCTTGGAGAGAAGGCTGAGTCCAGGGCCTTTGGAGGCATTAGTTAGTAGGGAGAGACTCAGAAAAAGTGAAACTGCTCCATTAGCCAGAGAGCCCATAAGCTAAAAGGAGAATCATGTCAAGGCACCATTTTGCTAAGGAAGAGGAGTCTTGGAAAGAGAATGATTCTTGCCTTACTGAATTTCCAGGGGTAGGGAGGGAATCTCTGGGAGATGGAAATGGATATAGTTCTTAAGAGGAGGTTATCATTCCAAGTGAGATTCAGGAGCCAGTGGAAGTTTGATTGGGATGGGAGGGGGCAAGTGGACATTGGTTTATCAGTAGAGTATCTTGAGCTTTATCCAGTAACATTTGCCTAGGTGTAATCAATAGGAGAAAGAAAGGGTTTCAGTTGAAGATAGGAGCAGAAACTAGGAGAAGTGAATGTACTCTTAGGTTGCATTAATAGAGATAGAGATTCCAGCCTGAAGAAGGTGATATTATTGCTGTGCCCTTGTACTATGTTTTAGCTGGCTTGCTTTAAGAAGGACAGGGACAGATGGAAGGAGGATCTGTTTGAGGAGTGTGATGAAAGAGGGGGCTGGGTGCTACTTGGCCTTGAGAAGAAAAGATTTTAGGGATGGGGTAAGAGCTGCCTCTAAATATCTGTGGGGCAGAGAGAGCACTTGAAAGACAGCCCCTCCTTGCCCTTTGTATTTCTATTGCAGATAGAGCCGTTTCCGAAGGGTGCTTTGGATCTCGGGATTCACTTTCCTTGCTTTTCCTTCCTGAATCAGCTCTGCTTCTGCCATTCGCCGGGTCACCTGAAGCAAGAGACGTGGTCAGCTTGGGGCTGGGTCCCTGGGGGAATTGATGTAGTGGGCTTATGAGGAGAAGGTTAGAGAACAAGGTAGGTGGGTTTCCACGTCCTAAAATGGGAGACCTTTATTGTCTCACCCTATACCATAATCTCTAGGGAATCATTGGTTGGACATTATTGTTATGTTTTTTTTTTTTTCCTAATCCACCATGAAAACACATTAGAAGAAAAAAAAAAAGTTTTCTCAACCAACGGTTCAACTTACGGGTTTTATTTACAGAAATTTACCTGTATTTCATCTAAATTATCTCACATACCATGGGCTTTGGAATTTTCTGCATTAAGGAAACTTGTTGCTAGGATATTGGTATCCTATTTTCTGTGTTGGGGAATAGGTTGGATTTGGGGCTAGGGGTAGGAGAGGGTGAAAGCACAGTAAGGTTTGGAAGAGGCTCAGCCTCCCTGCTCAGGCTGGGTGAGGGTTCCAGGTACCTTGTCCCAACTCACCTCTGTCAGAAGCTCCAGGATGGGTCCTTTCCTCTCTGTGAACACGTCAACCAGAGTCTGGATGAAGCAGGAGCCCTCTTTGTCATGTCTGTATGCGATGTACCCTAAGGATTCCAGAGAAGAGGGCTCGGAGAGGTCCGATGGGAGATGGAGTGCGTGCGTGTGTGTGTGTGTGTGTGTGTGTGTGTGTGGTGCAAGAGGCCCTGGGAAAAGGTGGGTCCTGGAGGAACATCTCAGGAGTGGTGGGTGAGGAACAGTGGGAGACCACCCTGTGCCCACTGGGGACTCATACCCTCCACGGTGGAGTAGATGTGGAGGGTGTCCGTGTACGTTGGGATGGTTTGGGGACTGTCCTTGGCGACCATCACGATATTGTCTCCACTTACTGTTTCACCGGGGTCCCTGTGTTCTGAAACACCAAGAAGAGGAAGAGGCAAAGTCAGAGACAGAGGAGGAAAGGAGATCATAAGACGGACTGGCAACCCAAGGCTTAGCTGGGGCTGTGGATCTGGGGTTGGGCTGGATTCTGTGTTCTTAGCTTTGTCCCCACCTCCTCGACAGGCCTGCACGATGTACACCTTCGGCTTGGCTCTCAGGGCCCGGCAATTCTTGTTGTTCAGAACCTCGAAAAGGTTTTCCAGCTCAACCAGCTTCTCATCCTCTCCTTTGAGGCGACCTTCCAGCCCATGTGCCATGAGCACCACAAAAGCACAGCTGATGAAGTCATCCCGGGCGTCCATGGCCTGCTGAAAATTTTCCAGCTCTTCCTGGAATTGCTGGAACAAGAGGAATGGCCAGACTCAGGTGTGGCCCCAGAGCCCACCTTCTGGCCCAGCCCCCTCGCTCACTGGCCTGGGGCACAATACCTGAGCGGTGGGGTTTCTCTTCATGGTGCTCTCAAATCCCAGCTGCTGGAACATGCGTTCCAGGGCGTCCAGGTCTGCCTCCGAACCTTTCCGGGCTTTGGTGACGCACAGTGTCAGGGCTAAGCGGGCGCCTGACATGTCGTATACCTCCTGGGCCAAGAGTTGACAAAGATCATCAAAAGGGTAGGGAGGTCAACGAGAAGCAGAAGATGTGGTCCAAAGAGGCCTGGGGTTTGGGTTGCTGGGTAAAATACAGGATGCCCAGTAACACTCAAATTTCAGATAAAAAAATAAGTTTGTGGGGCGCCTGAGTGGCTCAGTTGTTTAGGTGGCCGACTTTGGCTCGGGTCATGGTCTCATGGTTCATGAGTTCGGGCCTTGTGTTGAGCTCTGTGCTGACAGCTTGGAGCCTGGATGCTGCTTCAGATCCTCTCCCTCTCTCTCTCTGCCCCTCCCCCACTCCTGTTCTGTCTCTGTCTCAAAAATAAATAAACATTAAAAAATCAAGTTTTTAAAAAAATATAAGTATGTCCCAAATAGTGCATAGGATATACTTATATACTATAAGATTATTTGTTGTCAGAGTGAAGTTCAAATTTGAGTGGGTATCCTTTATTTTTATTTGCCAAGTCTAGCACCTTAACCTGGGATCTGGCTCTGTTTTAACTCTGTGGACTTGGTCAAGTCATTGTTCCTATCTGAGCCTCAATTTCCAAACACAGACAATGAGTGTGCTCATAGGAGATTGTGAAGGTCCCTTCCAGCTGTCACATTGGTGGTTTCGTCTGTCTCTCCATCCTTCCTAAGAGTGTTCTGAGCATCACTCTCTCATTTGAGGAGGTCTCAAAATTTCTGAAGGTAATACTGAGATCCTACCTTGTCCTGTCTGAAGAAGAAGGATATTGGGGTCAAAATTTCTTTTCTTATCTTCAATATCAACCATAGTGTTAAAAATCTGATGGCTGAGAGAGGTAAAGCAAGGTCCCTCCACCCCAAGTTGGTTTCCATCTCTGTGTTTTTCCCCCCTTCATCTGAATGATCACAAAGCATCTTCCAGCTCTGAATCCATATCATGATTTTTCACCCTCTCCGATATCTCTGAAGCATTAAGCTCCTTACCTTCCTTCTCTCCAGATGCTCCCACCCCTCTCCCCAAAACTGCACCCAACCCACCTCCTCCAAAGGCTGAGGGTTGCTCATGTTTCCTCTGATCCTGAGTCCGGCTCTCTGCACTCTTGGCTGATCCTGGGGGATTAAGAGAAGATAGTGTGAAGGTCTCCAAGGGAAGCCAGAGGGGCTCAGGGAACAGACTAGTTTGTCTATCTGGATTTTTGTGACTGAATAGAAACCCGGTGGGGGGGGGGGGACTTGGTTCATGGCCAGAGCCGGTCAAGAGAGGGGAGTAGTGAAGTGTGTCTTCTCTAGTGTGACGACACTCCTGCTAAGCCCACACTGAGATGCCATCCATCCCCCTGGAATTTTCCCTATCCCTCCCTCAAGACCCTCACCAGCTTGTGACAGACTGGACTTCCCTCTGAAGGCCCTGGACTGATGAGGGGGAAAGTGGCCCCATGTACTCCCCTATGCTGCCCAGGAACTGATAGGCTGGGGATACATCAACAAGGAGATGCTTTGGGATTGGGTTTAAAATGACAGTGTCATCAAAGTGGGGGAAGACTGCTTTAAAACTGTCCCAGTGTGTTTCTAATCCAAACAGATCAATCCACCTTCCTCCCTCTGCCTTGAGCCCGAACATCTGTCTGAGTTCTTTGTTCTCATGTCTGAGTTCTGTTTTACTTTCTGGCTGAAGAGAATCTGACTCTTGCCATATTCTTGGTGTTGTCTCACCTCCTTGCCTTTTCTTACACTTCCTCTTCAGCTTGGAATGTGTCTTTACTAGTCAAGACCCTTCTGTGCCAATTTGGATGAATCACATCTGCTATGACTTCCCCCCGCCATGCACTCATCCATCCATCCATCCATCCATCCATCCACTAACCCACCCACATATCTATCTATCCAGCAAATTGTTTCTGGGTGCCTATTATATGCCACTCACTGGGAATAAACTGTATAATATGGGCATGCTCCCTACCCTCATGTAGCTCTGGTCTATGACAGAGATGAATATTAAACCCCTCTTGCCCTCAGGGCTCCTGGCTGGCTCAGTTGGTGGAGCATGCAACTCTTGATCTTGGAGTTGTGAGTTCGAGCTGCATGTTTGGTATGGAGATTACTTAAAATAAAATCTTAGAAAAAAATCTCTCTTGTTCTCTCTTACACACACCTGCACACACATGTGTGGGGGTACACACACACACACACACACACGAGCCAGTGTTGTGAGGGAAAAGGAACCAAAAAGTGAAAAAAGCATGGACTCTGGAGCCAGATAAACCAGAATTAATCTTGCCCCTGTCCCTTCCCAGTTGTGTGACCCTGAGCATCTTATTCTCCTCTCTGAGACTTGGTTTTCCCATCTGAGAAGGACCTTGGAAAAGCACTAGGTGCCCTACAGCAATGGCCCAACAAGGAAGGTTTTACCATCCCTGTTAACCCAGTGGAAGCCGCCTCTCCCTTCTCCAGACTCCTGTGGCACTGCATGTTTGTACTTGTGTGACAGCAGTGCTTTTGACTTTTGTTCTGGTGGCTGAACAGGCAGCTCAGTTTGTAGGGTCGAAAACCGAATTTCCTTATCTCTGTCTCCATCAGGGTAGGCAGTGTGGGAATGGGCACAGAGGTGGTGCCCAGGGAAATTTGTTGAGTAAACAAATAATAAACAAACAAATAATGAAAGGATGATGGATGGATGGATGGATGGATGGAAGTTTATTCAGTTCTGCCAAAACTGCCAGAGCATCCATTCATGCAGGGAGAGGGAGAGAATAAAAGAAAAAGAAAGAAGAGAGAAGAGGAGAGAAGAGGAGAGGAGAGGGTAGAGAGAACCAATATCTGCTAAATTACTTACTGACTCTAGAAATGGCTGCTCCTTAAAGACGGGACAAGTCTTGGTGCTCTGCTAACTGCCAACAGGGCTAAATACCGAGGAGGGGTCAGGTCCACGTGCTGACTTTGGAGAAGGAGCTGACAGTGTTTCTCCCGTGAGGCCTGTGTATAAATTGGGCAGCACAGCCATCTGGCCCTTTATTGCAAGTGAGTTTTCTGTCACTCAAGAAACCTCATGGTGGGAGGGACACACCCTTGGCACAGCCTTGGTGACCAGATGGAACCTAACGCCCTGGCATGAGTCATGACGAAGCTTAACCAACACCCCCCTTGCTAAGGAGTCTGAGGCAGTGAATTAAAATCAGCCAGGGCTTTTACATCAGCCCACCCACAAAGCAACCCCTGGGTCCAGCTCATCAGGCTACCATCAATCCATCACATCCATCATTATGCTCCCTTCCATCCCATCCACATTCAACTGGGCAGATAATACCAATTTCACTTGTTTCTTGTTTCATCAAGTGTTAACTGCCCCAAGAGATCAGTACTGTTGCTCCCAACAGAAATTGACTCACAGAAGTGAAATGACTGCCCCAGGTCACCCAACCAGAAATTGACACAGTTGGCCTTCAAACCCACGAGGGTCCAGCCCCAGAGGGTCTGGTTCATCTGCATCAGCAGACTCCGCTGCTGTCTTCTCTTCCTCACAACCTTGCTCCTTGATTCTTTTTCAGCCTTTATTTCACTTCATTTTATTTTATGTTATGCTAGCAGAGTTAAAAAGATGTAATTCATGTACCAAGCAATCCATCCATTGAAAGTGTATAATCCATTTTTTTAAAACTATATTCAGTGTTGTGCAACCATCACCACAGCCAATTTGAGAACATTTTCATCACCTCAGAAAGAACCTGTGCCCTTTAGTTATTGCCCCCAGTCTTCCCTCCACTCATACCTTCCAACCCTAGGCAACCACTGATCTATTTTCTGACTCTATAGATCTCCTTGTTCTAGACATTCTGCATGAATGGAATATGTGGTTTTTTGTGTGTTTGGTTTCTTTCATTTAGCATGATGTCTTCAACGTTCATTCATGTTGTAGCCTGTATCAGTATTTCATTCCTTTCTATGGCTGAATGATATTCCATTCTATGGCTATACCCCATTGTGTTTATCTATCCATCCATAATGGATATTTGGGTTGTTTCCACGTTTTGGCTGTTATAAATGATGTTGCTATTTGCAGCAACAGGGATGGAGCTGGAGGGTATTATGCTAAGTGAAATAAGTCAGTCAGAGAAAGACAGATACCATATGTTTTCACTCATAGATGGATCTTGAGAAACTTAACAGAAGACCATGGGGGAGGGGAAGGGGGAAAAAAAGTCACAGAGAGGGAGGGAGGCAAATCATAAGAGACTCTTGGATACTGAGAACAAACTGAGGGTTGATGGGGGGTGGGGGAGAGGGGAAAGTGGGTGATGGGCACTGAGGAGGGCACTTGTTGGGATGAGCTCTGGGTGTTGTATGGAAGCAGTTTGTCAATAAATTATATTAAAAAAATAAAAAAAGTCATGTTGCTATAAACACTAGTATGTACACACATCTTTGTGTGGATGTGTGTTTTTATTTCTCTTGGGCTTATATCTAGAAGTAGAATATTCAAACCACACTGACACGTACTCCATAAGACCAGAACATTCTTATAAAATGCTGCAACCACTGTGGGAAACAGTATGGTTGTTCCTCAAAAAAGTAAACATAGAATTATCACTTGACCCAGCAATTCCACTACTGGGTATGCACACAAGATAACTGAAACCAGTGTTTCAAAAAGATATGTGTAGACCAGTGTCAGAGCAGCACTATTTGAAATAGCCAAAAGATGAAACAACTCAACTGTCCAGAAATGGATGAATGGATAAGACAAAATATGTGTATCCGTGTGATGTAATATTGCTCAGCCTTAAGAAGGAAGGACATTCTGACACCGGCTACAACACAGGCGAAACTCAAGGGCGTTATCCGAAGACAAAAAAGGACAAATACTGTATAATTCCATTTATATGGAGTCCCAAGGGTAGCCAAATTCACAGAGAGAGAAAGTAGAATGGTGAGCACCAGGGGATGGGGGGTTAATGTTTAATGAGGACAGAGTTTTAGTTCTGCAAGACGGAAAGTTTCTGGAGATGGATGGTTGTGTGAATATCGTAATGCCATTGAACTGTATACTTAAAATGGTTAAAATGGTAAATTTTATGTTATGTGCATCTTACCACAATAGCAAAGTTAAAAAAAAAAGAAACGGAAACCTTCTCATCCCCCCCAATTATTCCTTTTGTTTCAAGATAACCCAGGCACCAAACTGGGCAATTTTTCTCCAGGTCCCCATTTCTGCACTGACTTACATATTTATAGCTGTTTGTGATATATATCTATTGGCTCATTCCACCAAATCATTCTGTTACTTGCTTTGTTCACTGGGTCATCACACAATTTATGTCTGGGTCATCTTTCCATGTCGCTCCGTGTGGAACAAACTCATCTTTGGTTTTCTTAAAAAAAAATTTTTTTTAGTTGAAGAATAACCTACATGCAGAAAAGAGCATAAATCATGAATGTGCAATGAATTTTCACACATTGAACATACCAAGTCCATGCAACCAGGACTTGATCAAGGAAAGAACGTGAACAGCCTCCTGCCCCTGGATTCCCTCTCCTGCTTCCTTTCTTGTCACTACCCTGCCCTTGACTTCCCCAAACACTCTCTTGATATAGAACAGTAGAGATGAACTTTTCCTGCTTTTGATACTTTAAAAAAAAAGTTTTGTTTGTTTATTTATTTATTTTAATGTTTATTTTTTTATTATTTTTTTTTTTTATTTATTTTTGGGACAGAGAGAGACAGAGCATGAACGGGGGAGGGGCAGAGAGAGAGGGAGACACAGAATCGGAAACAGGCTCCAGGCTCCGAGCCATCAGCCCAGAGCCCGACGCGGGGCTCGAACTCACGGACCGCGAGATCGTGACCTGGCTGAAGTCGGACGCTTAACCGACTGCACCACCCAGGCGCCCCTTAATGTTTATTTTTTGAGGGTGAGAGAGAGAGTGTGAGCAGGGGAGGGGCGGAGAGAGAGGGAGACAGAATCTGAAGCAGGCTCCAGGCTCTGAGCTGTCTGCACAGAGCCTGACACAGGGCTTAAGCCCACGAAGCATGAGATCATGACCTGAGCCGAAGTTGGACGCTTAACTGACTGAGCCACCCAGACGCCCCTTATTTATTTATTTTGAGAGAAAGGGAGATGGGGGGAGGGGTAGAGAGAGAGAGAGAACCCCAAGCAGACTCTGCACTGTCAGCACGGAGCCCAACTGTGAAGGGCTGGATCCTACGAACCATAAGATCACCACCTGAGTTAAAATCAAGAGCCGAATGCTTAACAGACTGAGCCACCCAGGCTCCCCTGCTTTCGGTACTTTATATAAATGGAATCATACAGTGTGCTCTCTTTTGTATCTGGTTTCATTCACTCCAACATTTTGTTTGTGAGGTTCAATCTTCCTCTGCATATGTCTGCAGGTCCTCAATCTTATTGCTTTATAATAGTATTTTTCAATCTTTTTTTCCATTATTTTCTCCTCATAAGAAGCCATTTTAGATACTTTACTTAACTGCCCCTCCATGAAGTTTAATACTTCCGACATACCATATATCTATATCTATCTACGGATCTGTCATATATCTACCTCTCTCTGTTTATATCTATATATGGTATGTATATCTGTATATATATATATATATATATATATATATATATATATATATATATATTTTACTTCCCCAGAGTCAATTTTTCCCCTGTGGAGGTCAAATATTGCTCCTATCGAGGATGCACGCTTTATAATATTCCCCTTTGTGAATATATCACAGTTTATTTATCCAATTTGTTAGTAATGGACATTTGGATAGTTCCTAGTTTTTTCCTGGGAGATTACGAGGCATGGAGCTATATACATCTAGTACTGTATATGCCTTTAGAAAATGTTTATTCATTTTTGAGATGGGGGGAGGAGAAGGGGCAAAGAGAAGGGGACAGAGTATCTGAAGCTGGCTCTGCTCTGACAGCAGAGAGCCCGATGCAGGGCTTGACACAGGGCTTGAACTTACGAACTGTGAGCTGAACTACACCTGAACTGAAGTTGGATGTTTGACTGAGCCACCTAGGTGCCCCTAATATAAGCCTTTTAATGAACACATGTACACACTTCTATTGGGTACACACTTATCCGTGAAAGTGCTGGATATCAGACAATGTATATGTATATAGCTTCAGTAGCCATTGCCAAACCATTTCCAATGGGTTGTACCACTGTTAGCCTACCACCAACAGTCCCTAAAGGCTCGAAATCCAAGCCAACACTTGGTATTTTCCATTTCTTTTTTGTCTTAGCCATTCCAGTATATGTCTTGTATCACTGGTTTTATAAATTGCACAATATCCCATAGAACAGATGGATAGTAATTTTTAAGCCATTCCTCTGCTGATTGGACATTCAAGTATTTCCACTTTTTTTGCCAAGGCAAATAACCTTACTATTTTCCATGAGCGCCCTGTACATCCCTCTTCAGGCACAAGATTGAGGCTTTTCTGGAGAAGAAGTTCCTAGAAATGGAATTATTGGTTTAAAGGGCATAAGGCATTGAAAATCTTGCTAAATTTTGGCTGCTATCTTGCTTTCTCAAAAGTCTTTAGCATTTCATTTTCCATTTCAAATAATATATGAAAGAGAGTGCCTGAATCCCTGCATCATCAGCAATATAGGATATTTCCACTAAGCTTCAGCTTTCTCTTGTAAGAAATGAAGACCTACCTTCTAGAGTTGCTGTGAGATTCAGAGAGATAGCCTGCATATAAAAAACCCAGCAATGTTCCTTCTTGGCACTACGCTGGATGCTATGTTTTCTTCTTTTCCATCACCCCTCCTTCATCTTCCTACTTCTCCTCCTTCTTCATTTAATTTATTCAACAAATATTTACTGGGTATTGTGTCTGATGCTGGGTCAACATTGGCAAGGGAAACTCATATAGTCTTTGTCTTTGTGAAGATTGTAATCTCATCTTCATTGTCACCAATAGCATCCACAGATCTTGCAAAGTACCTTATCCCTGACACTGTAATAAATATTCATTACAGAATATGTCCCAATCGTGACCTTTCTGTGCAGGGATAAGGCTTGGGGACCGTGTATGTAAAGCATGTAGGGAAGCAACCCTTCCCATGTTTCTTCACAATGACCCAGGTAAGGTTTGGCCATTCTAAAAGGGGACAGGACAATACACCTGGGAGTACATGGAATCATCTGAAGAGGTGACCCGGCCATCATCTTGTTCTGTGATGGGGTCAAAAGCACATACTGTTCGCTGGAAGAGAAATAAAAGCCAGCTAGAGACAGACCTAATCAAACAGTACTCAACATCCAATCCTCATCCCAGACCGAACATTGTGGCTGAACTATACTTTTGTCACCTTTTTTCCTTCTTGAAATCTCATTCTCTCACAGAGTCTGGCCAGCTAAGAAGACTGGATATTAAGGGAAAGAATGGAGAATGTGGATATTGGCAATGGTGTGCTGAAAAATGTTTAACAACCGGCTTGCTCTAAACAAACAAGCAAGCCAGCCAACCAACAAACAACACAAAGCAAAAAAAAAAAAAAAAAAAAAAGTCTTGATTTACAGTGTTTGCCACCAATTTCCATGGTGTAAATATTCCCATGGTGGATGATCTCAAGTTACCGACATGGCATCACAGAATGTGGAGCTGGGAAGAGCTCATTGCAGCACATCACTGAGTGTTGCAGAGAGATTCCTTAGGAGGATCCAGCTCCGTGTGGCTGGGATAGAAAAGGATATTTCCTGAAGTGCCCAGTGGTAGCCGATGGAGCCAGTACCTGGGGGTAGGGCCATGTGTGAATATGTCAGTCAGAGCCATAGTAGGTACACAAGAAGGAAGAGTGAGATTGGTGAATGCTTTGGGATGTCCAATTGTCTCCTGAAATGAAGAGTGGCAGAGACAGTCCCTTCTCCGTTCCTCCTCACTACACCAATGACAAGACCTCAGATGGTTCTTGCGTCTCTGATGAGACATATATTTACACAGTGTCAGTATGCAAAAGAAGGATGTGTCACTCTGGGCTTTAGCAACCGTGAGTTAATGAATCAACTGGTTAAATTAATTGTATTAATCAGAGTTACCCACCAGTTAGTTATCCAGAAAAAGACAACCTGGTGTAGAGACTCCATGAAGAGAAGCCTGCCTGGGGGGCTCCTGGGGGGCTCACTTGGTTAAGCGTCTGACTCTTGATTTCGGCGCAGGTCATGATCTGGCAGTTCGTGAGTTCAAGCCCCGCACTGGGCTCCATGCTGACAGCACAGAGCCGGCTTGGGATTCTGCCTCCCTCTCTCTCTTCCCTTCCCCTGCTCTCTCTCTTTCTCAAAATAAATAAAGAAAATAAATTTGCAGTTTGGCTTTCCAGAGAGGCTGGCATTTCATCCAAGACCTGAGGAATGAATAATGCTTTCTAAGGTGGGCAGATGGGACCCAGTATGGACAACAGCAAAGGTGGAGGAGAGGACTTGGTGTTTTCAAGGTACCATGTGCTCCCATGTGGTTGGAAAATCAAATGTAAGGGCTGGTGGTGGTGAGAATGGTGAGTCCAGGAAGGGATGGGATAATGAATGGGCTTGAATTCACTCTAGGGAGTCTGGATTTTGTTGGATTGTGGGGAGACCAACTCATAGGTCTCATAGGCAATGAGTAGCCATTGAGGGATTCTGAGCTTGGGAGTGATAACCACTACTTTTTGTTGTTAAAAGGTCAATTGATTGTCAGGTAAAATGCAACTTCTGTAGGAAGCCATCTCTGAACCCTCCCTGGACCAGGTCAGATCCTAACTTCAAGGGCTCCCTCCACTTCTCTGGGGCATTCATATTGTTCTTATAATGCCGATGTGATGTCTGCCTTTCCCAGAGGAAAGGCTGAAAAAGTGTGAGCCACACATACAGTTTTCACTCAGCAATCAGTATGGCCCAGGGAAACTTTCAACAAAGGTCTGTGAATTGGGAACAAATACCTGGCATTGTCAGAATCGACACTCATCATGTTCCCTAACCCTGCAGGTATAAACTGGAGTAATACCACCTCCCTCATTAAGACTATAGTATGAAAACATCTAATACAAGACTTGGGGCAAGGGCCCAAGAATAGGAGTTCAAGAAATCTTTGTGGAGTGTGAATGAATATGGTAAGGAGGAGGGGTGCCTGTGTGGCTCAGTTGGTTAAGCATCTGAGTCTTGGCTTCATCTCAGGTCATGATCTCATGGTTCGTGAGTCCAAGCCCTGCACTGACAGCATGGAGCCTACTTGGGATTCTCTCTCTCCCTCTCTCCCTGACCCTCTCCTGCTTGCTCTCTCTCTCTGTCTTTCTCAAAAAAAAAAAAATGATAAGGAGGAAACTATGACTCATCATAGGCTGGGGTAACTGTTAATTAGTCAATTAATTAAGTTGATGAATTATATTTAGTATTACAATGTTAATAGTGGTCTAACTTTATTATTTGGTGACATTTTGTTGTTTTATTTTATGATGGTGAGCTGTCTGCTTGGAACTCTCATGGGGGATCCAGACAGTCTGTAGACAGTTTAGGATGGCCAGTGGTGAAATGGGGGTACAGCAGGCTGTGGGAACCCCAAGGAGACCCCTGCCCTGGCCCAGCACAAGAAGTGGGGCTGAGCTATCCCCATACTGCATTTCCATTCTGGTTTGGCTGCAGACAAAATCACAACCTTTCTGAGTCAGAATTGCCTCACCTATTAACACCTGCTTGGAGAACTGTTCTGAGGAAGAAATAAAACAGCTTCTGGAAAGTGACTAGGCACAACATGACCATTCAGCAGGCACTGGCTCAGAACCGGTTTTTGGAGCTGTGGATACACAGTCATCAGGGGCTTACATACCAAGGCAACCCTTCTTTTCCATGGCTATGCTGCAGTTACTTGGGAAGTTCTTAAAAATATAGATGTTTGCGTCCTCCTCTAGAAGATTCTGATTTAAGTCATCAAGGTGGGTCTTGACATAGATGTTTTTTTTTAAAAGAGACCCAGGTGGACTGAATGTGTTACAAGGTTGAAACCCATCAGTTTTGTGGGAAGGGACAGATAATAACTGAACATATTAATGAGCAAGATAATGTGGACGGTGAGCCATGTTTAAAATGGAAATAGACCAGAGAGGGGGTGACAGAGGATGACCATAGATGGTGACAGAGTGGTTGGAGTGGGTCTTGGAGGGGACAGCTTTTGAGCCAGTCCTGGGAAGTGGATGTGCTTGATTCACATGACTCCTGCCTCCTCCCCTTACACTACTGGTTTTCCAACATCGCTGCACATTGGAAGCACTGAATGAATGTTAAAAAATGCCAATGCCTGTCTCCCATCCCTAGAGATCTGATTTAATGGAGCTCAGGGCATATATATCATAAAATTTATCATAGTAACAATTTTGTTTTTATTTTTTTAATTAATTAATTAATTAATTTAGAGAGAGTGTGTGTGTGTGTGTGTGTGCGCACATGTGTGCACATGAGGGGAGGAACAGAGACAGAGAGAGAGAATCCCAAGCAAAGATGCCAAACCCATGAACTGTGAGATCATGACTTCAGTCGAAATCAAGCGTCAGATGCTGAACTGACTGAGCCACCCAGGTGCCCCTATTTTTATTTATTTATTTATTTTTAAAGATTGTATTTTTTTTTTCAATATATGAAATTTATTGTCAAATTGGTTTCCATACAACACCCAGTGCTCATCCCAAGAGGTGCCCTCCTCAATACCCATCACCTACCCTCCTCTCCCTCCCACCCCCCATCAACCCTCAGTTTGTTCTCAGTTTTTAAGAGTCTCTTATGCTTTGGCTCTCTCCCACTCTAACCTCTTTTTTTTTTTTTTCCTTTTTTTTCCCTTCCCCTCCCCCATTATATTTTTTGAAAGTAGTCTCTACATCCAATGTGGGGCTTGAACTTACAACCCTCAGATCAAGAATCACATGTTCTGCTGACTGAGCTGACCAGGCACCCCTATTTTAATTTTTAAAATCGTTTTTTGGGGGTGCCTGGGTGGCTCCGTCAGTTAAGTATCCAACTTCAGCTCGGGTCATCATCTCACGGTTTGTGAGTTCAAGCCCTGCATCGGTGTCTGTGCTGACAGTATGGAGCTTGCTTGGGATCCTATCTCTCTCTGTCCCTCCCCCTGCCTCAAAATAAATAAATTAATTAAAAAAAACACAAAAATTTTTTTAGCGGAATTATAGGTTATTAATTTCTCTAAAGTTTTTTTTATTGTAACCATTTTAAAAGGTAAAATTCAGTAGCACTGAGTACATTTACAATGCGGTGCAACCATCACCTCTAATTCCAGAACAGTTTCATCACTTCAAGTCAAAACCCTCTAATCATTAAGCAGTTCATTCTCACCTTCTGCCAGCTCTTACAATCATTATTCTGACTTAATTCTGTCTCTATAAATTTCCTTATTCTTTTTTTAAATGTTTATTTTTGAGAGACAGAGAGAGCAGGGGGGAGGAGCAGAGAGAAAGGGAGACACAGAATCCGAAGCAGGCTCCAGGCTCTGAGCTGTCAGCACAGAGTCTGACACGGGGCTCGAACCCACGGACTGTGAGATCATGACCTGAGCCGAAGTTGGAGGCTTAACTGACTGAGCTACCCAGACAGCCCTGCCTATTCTTTTCTTAAAAGTTTATTTACTTTGAGAGAGAGAGAGAGAGAGAGAGAGAGAGAGAGAGAGAGAGAGCGCATGAGCAGAGGAGGGGCAGAGAGTGAGGGAGACAGAATCCCAAGCAGGCTCCATACTGTCAGTGCAGAGCCCTACACGGGGCTCAGTATCACCAACCGTGAGATCATGACCTGAGCCTAAATCAAAAGTCAGACGCTTAACAGACTGAGCCACCCCAATGCCCCTGTCTCTATAAATTTGCCTGTTCTTGTTCACAGTGGCCAAAAGGTAAATGCTGAATGTCCACGAATGGATGAATGCATAAACAATATGTGATCTATCCATATAACAGGATATTATTCAGACATAAAAAAGAATGAAGCTCTGTATGGATAGATTTTGCAAGTATCACTCTCAGGTGAAAAGAACCAGACACAAAAGGACACACAGTGCGTGGTGTCCCAGGATTCCTAAAGCCCTAGATGACCATGACGTGTAGTGAAGCTTGGAAACCACCACCTTGTACCATATTGAGTTTCAATCAATAAAATATTGAGGTCTAGGCATAGGTTGACACTGCCACAGTCATAGCCAACAATGACATCCCAGACCTGAAAGGAGCTTCCTTCTCAGGTAGATGTGGGTGAGGCACCCAGTCGCCACACTGCTTGGTGTCCTGGACTGTTTCACAGAAAAGTGAGGGGAGACCCTTCGCTGAATGTGCACACACTCTGTGGACAGCATTGTCCTGTGAGTTCATGGGCATAGTGGCAACATTCTGCCTCTACTCACAGCCAGAGAATGGCCATGTGCTCACCCAAAGAATGCTCACCTCCCAGCACATGCGTGAATCCATCTTTGTGGCAATAGAGCCGTTTCCTTGCTTGGTGCCTTGATTGTTGTTTTTTCCCCCTCTGGTCTTTTATTTTTATTTTAAAAATGGTTTTAATTTAAATTCCAGTTAGTTACTATGTAGCGTAATGTTAGATTCAGGGGTACACAATACAGTGATTCACTACTCCCATACAACACCCTGTGCTCATCCCAACTAGCACACTCCTTTATTCTTATCTCAACTAGCCCATGGTGCCATTTGAACCTCAGGTCCTGACCTCTGGGGCCCCCTTTGCTTGTGTCAGGGTTGCAGCAGTGAGAACTCGTGGTGATGAAAGGAGGCGGTGTTGCTCAAAGACTTGGCAAGTTCTTGTCGTCTCAGTCTCCCTTGAGGGGTAAACAACCCCCTGGGCGCCTGACAAGATGAGACGGGCATCTTGTCTTGCTGGATTTTGTTGGCCATGGTCTTGGAAGACGCCCGTGTGCCCCAGGCTCTCCTTCCCTCCCTGAACGTATCAAAGTTATGTGAGCCACTGAACTTGCGATACAACGGGGAACGCAGGTGTGGGGCTGTCACTCGGAGCATTTGAGGAATGGGCACTCTGAGCCTGACAACAACTTCGAGATTGCTTGGAGAAAACCGAGGTTTAGGAAAACGAAGTAAGTTAGGCTCAGCAGACAGCTCTCTCAGCCTCCTGAGCCCTCTTATTTTCCTTCCTTCATGGTTCAGGGTTCGGATCAATGGAAGAGAAATCGAAGAAGGGTTTGGCTAGTCCCCCAAGTCCAGCCTGAGAAGGTCATGTGAGCTCAACAGGATAAATGAGCCAGCCCAAACCACTCAGGGTGTCTTGAAGCAGGTCTGGCAACAAAACAGTTCTCTCTCAGAACTTGACTGAGTGAGCCCACAGTGCAGGGCCACGTTCTGCCGTCTGGTCTACCCCTTGCGCATCTATGTGTCTCAACTGCTCTCATTCCTGCCAATCAGTATGATGTAGGTGTATGTGTGTATGAGGGAGTGTGTGTGTGTAAGGGGGGGCAGGTAGAGGGAATGCAAATACGTGGGCATTCTTCACTTTAGAGTAAGCAGATGGGTGAGTGGAAGTCACAGTAACATAATGGTTAAAGACACAGGTTGTAGAATCAGACTGTCTGGTTGGGTTGCCCGACCTCAGTGACTTAAATAACATAAGCTCTTAGTGGCTCGGTTTCCATGTCTGTAAAGAAGAGACAATAAAGTCCATCTTGTTTGCTGTTGTAAAGAGTTAATATAGTCAAAGCACTTAAAAGAGCGTCTCTTATTTACAGAACACTCTAATTTACTTCCTGCACACCTCTTGGATTCATCCCTTTCTCTCCAGAATCAGTTCTTAGTTGGGATGGCCAATATCCATGACCTGGACAGTGGCTGCAGATTCCTAACTGATCTCCACTAGCAGGCGTGAGCCCTGGACAAGCCCCTGCCACACCCCAGGACACCTGCCTCTTTACACTAGGAGATTGGCTCTGGTCAGCGAGTTGGTGTTTTGGAAGCTGCATGGCGTGTGCACTGTATGTCTTTTTCATAATGAGGGCGGAGAAAAGGAGAGGGGAAGGAGGTGGCCATAAATTGATACCATCAATGGGCTGAGCCAAGTCTGCTGGGAAGAGGCCTGGTTCACCCTGCTGTGGGATGCAATGACTTAATAGTAATTAATGATGGTTACAATCGTTGTGCACGTGATGAAGATAAAAGAATGATTATAATGTATTAGTGCCATGAGCCAGCAGAAATGGCAACTGTGGTTACTCTTGCAATGAAGAGTCACAAACATGTTTTTGTATTCAGAAATGGGTGAGGAAAGAGATGGGAATGAATGAGTGAGAGAGGATTCTAGCAAGTGAGTGGAAACTTACTGCCAGAAAAGATTATGCTAGAATTACCTGCACAGAGCCGATGCTCACAGGGCTGTCAGCTACGTGTTAATTGATAAGACATTGTGGATCTCAAGGGGGCTCCACTGCTGAGCTATCAAGGCCTTCTGGATGCCTTTCCATCATGGGTGGAAAATGTCTATGTGAAATAAGGTCTTCCAAATACTGGCCTCCTGAACTTCTCTTGATTGTGGACAAGACACAGGGCCATTCCTGCTGGGGGGGCGGGGAGGCTTACTGGTGTTACACAGGAAGTGTTTTTCCTCCCACAGTGGGAGGAACATTTTTAAAATTTTATTTATTTATTTATTTATTTATTTATTTATTTATTTATTTAGAGAAGGAGAGAGAGAGAGAGAGAGAGAGAGAGAGAGGCAGAGAGAGGGAGAGAATCTCAAGCAGGCTCTGCATTGTCAGTGCACAGTCTGATGTGGGTCTTGAGCTCACGAACCGTGAAACCACGACCTGAGCCGAAGTCTGATGCTTAAGGGACTAAGCCACTCAGGCGTCCCTGGGGGGAACATTTTTAGGTAGGACTTCCTTTACTTTCTTCCGTCCCTCCCTGGTCTCCTTCCTGCTACATTTATTAAGTGTCTACAATGGCTCCGGCATGGTGAATATAATGGAGGAAATTTAGATATGGTCCATGCTGTTGTGGCCTTCAGATTTCCTTGGGGGAGGCAGTCAGTCATTAGCAGGTTTCCCCTGCTCTCCCCCAAAGTACAGGACTCCTAAGCCCAAGTGGCATAAAATGAAGCAGTGATCACCATTACTTTGTGTGGAAAAAAATTTTGAACATTCTCAGACCCCCCCCCCCCCCCCCAAAAGCCTTTCTGACACTTCAGGACACACCCTGCTAACGGATGCACAAAATAAGTTGCGATAAAGTGCTGATGCTCCTAGACACGGTTCAAAGCTATGGCGGCTTGTGTGCGGTGTGAGGAAGGGATCAGGTTCCTTCTTCTGCAGGTCGCTGTCCAACTTTCCCAGCACCACTTGCTGAAGAGACGGCCTTTCCTCCACTGGATATTCTTTCCTGCTCTGTTGAAGATCAGTTGGCCACATGTGTTTATGCGGAGATGCTGAGAGTAGTTCCCAGGGAAGGAGCTTGGCAGGGAGACTTGCGATGCATGGGGTGTGTGCTGCCTCTATCGCAGCTCACTGAGAAACAAAAGTCAAATGCCATTTTCACTTTTTGCCTTTTTTTTTCCCCACCAAAGCAGAAATTGTCTTCAAATTTCCTTTAATTATCAAAGACAGATACCAATGTAGGTCTTTCCTAAGAGTGAAGTGGTATAATGGGAGCTTTTGGAAAGTGGGGTATACTTGTAAAACAATCCCACTAATGAATATAAGGTTCATTAAGATAAATCTGCTGAGGTGGGGGGGAGGGAGTGTGGTTCCATGAGAACTTGAGCCCAAGAGTACTAAGGGATCTGGCGAGGCTTCTCTGAGGAAGGGACATGCCTGAGTGGGTGTCTTCTGGTTGAGGCGTAAGATGGGGGTGGGGAATGAGAAAGAGTGGTTCACGTTGACAATCAATGTGACAAAACGTGCTGGGCTGGTGGACAAGTCCTATGGGAGGGATGAAGGGGGAGGGGTCCTAGATGGGAATGGAGTGAGACTTTCCTCCAAGTGAAGCGGAATCAGATTTTCCCACCTTGACCTCCAGTACTGCAAGTGGCAGTGCCAGGACTCAGAGATGTGTGTAGCTCCAGGATCACTCAAAACAAACCCAGAGAAGCCTTTCCCCAATTTGTAAGGCATTAGACTATGTGCTTGGTGAGTGTCCTGACGGAGTGAACCTCTTCAGGAGTCTGTTGATAGGGGTGTCTGAGTGGCTCCATTGGGTAAGGGTCTGACTTCGGTTCAGGTCATGATCTCGCGGTTCGTGAGTTCGAGCCCTACGTCGGGCTCTGGGCTGACAGCTCAGAGCCTAGAACCTGCTTTGGATTCTGTGTCTCTCTCTCTCTCTGCGCCCCCCCCCCACCCCCATGCTCTGTCTCGCTCTCTCTCTGTTTCAAAAATAAACATTAAAAAAAAAGAAGTTTGTTGATAAAGATTGGGTACTCAGGACGGCTGATCCTGACAGTCCTTGAACCCTCAAGTATACTGATGGACCACAGAATTTTCCATCAGCGCTAATGAGCTTCGTAATGGAAGAAAGGGACTTTCCAACAGAGACCATGTGAGGAAAACAATGAGGGATGTACAGAAGAAGAGGGAGGTCCTAAATTAAATACGTATAAGGGACAAGGCATCTGGACCACATCCAAACAGAAATCTGATCTGTCACAATGGGTCCCTGACCACCTCTCCGGCCTCATCCACCACCACCCTAAAAATATTTTTCAGCTTCCTGAAAGTGTACCACTTTCTTCCTCCTTCCCTCCCTCCCTGCTTCCCTCCCTTCCTCCTTCTTTCTCGTGAAATGTCAGATCTTTGTTGATAAGCTTCTCCTGAAATTTAATTTTTTTCTATATGCAATATAATATTAGTTTCAGATATACCACATAGTGATTTGATATTTGTGTACATGACGAAATTATTGCTATGATAGGATTAGTTGCCATTTGTCACTACACAGTTATTTCAATATTATTGACTATATTCCATACATGATATCCCTGTGGCTTATTTATTTTATAATTGGAAGTTTGCACCTCTTAATCCCTTTATAAACCTAATTCACCTGTCTCCCTTATCCTTCTCTCCTGTGGCAGCCACCAGTTCTCTGCATTTATGAATCTGTTTCTGTTTGGTTTTGTTTGTTCATTTGTCTTGTTTTTTAGCTTCCACACATAACTGAAATGATACGGTGCTTGTCTTTCTCTTTCTGATTTATTTCCCTCAGGATAATACCCGCTGGGGCCATCCATATTGTCACAAATGGCAAGATTCCATTCTTTTTCTATGGCTCGGTAATATTCTTTTGTTTGTACGTGTATATACCACATTTTCTATACCCCCTCTTCTGTAGATACACACTTAGGCTGCTTCCATATCTTGGCTATTGTAAATAGCGCTGCAATGAACGTGAGGGGCACATGTATCTTTTTTTACTAGTGTTTTCCTTTTCTTCAGGTAACGAAAGTGGAATTGTTGGATTGCATGGTAGTTCTGTTTTGTGAGGAACCTCCATACTGTTCTCCAGCGTGGTTATACCGTATCTACTTTCATATATATGAAAGATCTTTGTTGATAGACTTTCATATACTTTCTTTCTTGCCCCAGGACCTTTGCCCAGACTGTTCATTCATTCTAAAACATTCTTTCTTACTTTCCTTTTTTCTTTTTAAATATGATTGCTTCTTGTTCATATTTCAGGTGACAGCTTTAATGTCAGCCTCTTTAGGGCAGCCTTGCTTGACCTGACTTCTCTCCTGTAGGTAAGATCTCCTTAGTTTTATGTACCATCACAGCTTGTTCCTGTCCTGTTTATCATGCTTCTAATAACTCAGGTTAAAATTTGTCCTGTCTGTTTACGGAGTGCTCACTGTGTGCCAGGTACTATCCTTAGCACTTTAAATATATCGTCTCTTTTTTTAAATAAATATTTAAAATTTTTTAAAATGTTTATTTATTTTTGAGAAAGAGAGCATGAGGTGGGGAGGGGCAGAGAGAGAGAGGGAGACGCGGCATCCGAAGCAGGTTCCAGGCTCTGAGCTGTCAGCACAGAGTCTGACGCGGGGCTTGAACCCACAGACCAGGAGATCATGACCTGAGCTGAAGTCGGAGGCTTAACTGACTGAGCCACCCAGGTGCCCCAATATAGCATCTCTTTTAATTCTCATAGCCCCGTGAAGAAAGAACTGTTTACTATGATCAATGTATGTATGCACGTATGTATTTTTTAAGTAGGTTTCATGTCCAGCATGGACCCTAACGTGGGTCTTGAATTCACAGTCCTTGAGATGAAGATCTGAGTGGAGATCAGGAGTTGGACGCTTAACCGACTGAGCACCCAGGAGCCCCATGACCACATTTCATGTTGGGGAAACTGAGACATGGAGAGGTTAAGTTGGCCCAGGTTTCTCAGTGAATCCTTGGCTGCACCAGGGTTTGAACTTGTATCTGATTCCAGCGTCCATGTTCTTCGCTACTTTTTGCAGCATAGAAGGAAGAAGGGTAAGGCTGGAGAATTATGTAGGGGCTTCTCAGAGCAAGATGAGCCTGCTTTTTCCTGGCCACCTGACACTCAGAGCTTACCCCAGAAAACAGGATCATTAAACCTCATGCTAGAGATATGATGATTCGCAGGGACATAAGGGTTGAGTTGGTAAGCAAATGATGAACTGGGGGAGGTGGGAGCAGATAGCTGCTCAGTGGTGGAGGGTTATGTCTCTGGAAGAAGGAGACATAGGGGCCTCGGGCTTCTCATTCTAACACAAAGTGGGAACCAAAGGCATCATATATATATATATTTAAAAATGTATTATTTAGAAAAAAGTGTGGTTGTTGTAATTGGCTTAAGAAATAAAAGGCCATTTTTTTTCCTTTCAGGTAAAAATAGAAGTAGATGGTTCAGAGCTGGAATGGAAACTCAGCAACCAGGGAGCCAAACTCACTCTATTGTGCTGCTCTGCTTCCCTCAATATGCAGCCTTTGTCTTGTGGCCCAAAATGGCTGCTCCCGCTCCCATCATCACATCCTACCTTCCAGTTTGTTGGAAAGAGGAAAGGGGAAGGGGAGAGCATGTTCCTTTCCTTTAAGGGAATGAGGGAATGAGGGATATTGTGCGTATCACTTCTACTTACATTTCATTTGCCAAAATGTTGTTCTATCGCCACACTGGCCTCTCTGGATTCTTCAAATCATCCTCAACTTAGATCTTCCTTTTCAAGGATCTAGTGGTGTCTTCCTTCATACATGTCAAAGCCATAGCCTCCTGGTTTAATTCCTCAGACCACAGCTCTAGAGAATGAATGGGGATTTGAAGAGATCTCTGAGCAGAGATCCAGGGGACCTCAGTTCTAGCCCAAACCTGCCACAAGCTCAATTTGAGGCCTAAATTTAATTGCTTCTCCTTTCTGGGTCTTAGCGTCTCCTTTTGTCAAATGAGGCGATTGGACCCTTTCCCTCTCCTCTCCTTCTAGGTTCTAGAAAGTTCTTCACCATTTTCCACAGAATTCCATGGGGTAACAACTTTGTTAGGACTGACATGCTTACTCCCAGACCACCTGTGGTTATTCTGATCACTCAACTGTTTATTCCATCTTTCAAGCATTCCCTCAAGAGCTGCACCTTCAGGTAAACCTTTGTTGATGGCCGGAGAGTGTCACAAAAGCTTCAAGTTTCCCCCAAACCCATACCCCATTCTGAGTGCAGAGAAACATAAACCTGAGCTGGCTATATGGCCACCAGTGTAGGGATTACATTGTCCAGTCCCCCTTGCAGCTAAGCGTGGCCATATGAGTAAGCAGTGGCCAATGGGAATGCACAGGACTTGTAGGTATGACTTTTAGGTCATACCTTTAAAGGGGAGGAACATACCCTTTCCTTCTTCCCTCTTTCCTTCTGCTGGCCACAGGTGTGAGGAGGGGCACAAGGTGAAAGCTATAGCAAGATAATCACGAAGCCCCCTAGCCATCCTTCCTCCAGTCTTGGACTGCGTACCTGAAATTTTACCTTGCTACTCTGTTGTACTGGGCTTATGTGCTTTAAAAATCACATCTGTACCCTAACAAATACAGAATTTAGTACCAGGAGAAGGATGTTACTGCAACAGAACTACAAATATATGACATGGGATTAGCATAGTGATTTTCAATCAGGGACAATTCTATAATTCTGTCCCTTCCCCAAGGACATTTGGCAAAGTCTGGAAACATTTTAGATTGTCTTGAGTTGGAGGGAGATGTTACTGCCATCCACTGAGCCAAGGATGTTGCTAAATATCCTATAAAACACAGGGCAGCCCCATAATGCAAAGAATGATCTGGCCCAGGGGCACCTGGGTGGCTCAGTTGGTTAAATGTCCCACTTTGACTCAGGTCATGATCTCACGGTTTGTGAGTTTGAGCCCCACATTGGGTTCTGTGCTAACCGTGCAGAGCTTGCTTGGGATTCTCCCTCCCTCTCTCTCTGCCCCTCCTCTGATCTCTTTCTTTCTCAAAAAGTAAATAAACACACTTAAAAAAAGAATGATCTGGCTCAAAATGTCAACAGCCCCACCATTGAGAAATTCTGGCCTAGCAAGAAGTGGTGAGGACACATGGGTACATGCTGAAAAGCTGGTAACTCGTGTTCTGCTGTGATAAAACTTTTGATAAGGCTGTTAATTACAATGTGTGCAGAGCCTATAACTCTAGAGGAAATTGTTTTAAAATTTAGAATGTTGGAGTAGTGTGTTGACTGCTTCTCGCTGCTGTCAGCAAAGTCCTGTAAAAACAAGATGGACTCAGAATGTGCAAAAGCAGAAAGAGGAGAAAACACGACGAGTGAAAGAAGCCAGGCACAGCAGGTCTCATATTGTATGATTTCTTTTACATGAAATGTCCACAATAGGCCAATCCATAGAGGCAGAAAGTAGATTGCCAGGGGCTGGGGGAGGGGGTTGGGGAGTGACTGCTTAATGGTCATAGTGTTTTATTTTGGGGTGATAAATGTTTTGGAGCTAGACAGTGGTGATTGTTGCCAACACTGAGGATGTAGGAGATAAGGCTCTGCCGTAGGAGGGTTTGATGAGAGAGGCCGTCTAGAATTTTTAGGCATATTAAGCATATTTGGATGAATTTATTGGCTTAAGTTATTTATCACAGATGGAACTGACCAGAAATAAACAGACTGAAAGTCTACTAATTTTTTGGGAGAAACCTGTTATTGAAAAAAATTATGTGTGGCTTGTGTCAAACAGCCTATGATTGTTTAAATCCCCAAACATCTCTGGCTCTAAGTTGATACTAGCAGGAAGTAAACTTTGAAATCTGTACCCTCCTTCCCCAAGGTTCCACTTCTTATGTCCACCTAAAATGTATTTTTGGAGAAAGATAGACAAAGAAGACCCTTACTGAAGCAAAGCAAGAAATCCTGGAGACAGTGGACAAGGAAATTTCTCCAAAAAGAAGAGTGAAGCAGGAAAGTGAAACTTTCAATCTATCCTTAGCGTATCCAAATTTCCATCATGGCTAAATATGTACATCGCGTCATAGCCAGAAGAACACCTTGCATCCTGAGAAAACCAACCCCAAATTGTACATTATCTTTTCTTAAACTGTTCAATGGTTTTGCTTAACAATCTTCAAATAGATTAAATATTGGGCCCTGCGGTAGGCACCTTCTGACATCGCTGGCAAGACTCCCCGCCTGTTGGTATTCACTTCCTCGTGTAGCTTGCTCACCTCCAGTGTGGGCTGGACCTAGTGACTTGCTTTTTTTTTTTTTTTTTTTTTAATTTATTTTTGGGACAGAGAGAGACAGAGCATGAACGGGGGAGGGGCAGAGAGAGAGGGAGACACAGAATCGGAAACAGGCTCCAGGCTCCGAGCCATCAGCCCAGAGCCTGACACGGGGCTCGAACTCACGGACCGCGAGATCGTGACCTGGCTGAAGTCGGACGCTTAACCGACTGTGCCACCCAGGCGCCCCATGACTTGCTTTTAATGAATAGAATATGGGCAAAGTGATGGGGTGTCATTTATAAGATTAGGTTACAGAAAGACTGCGACTTTTGCTGTCTCTGACTTGTCTCATGTGCCTTATTTTTCACACTCTAATGCCATGAGTTGCCCTGTTGGGGAGACCTATGTGGCCAACAGCCTGGGAGGGAGGGACTGAATCTTTCTACAACTTGGTGAGTTCAGTCTGGAAGCAGAGCCTCTCCCAGGAGAACTTCCAGAGGAGACCACAGCCCCAGCTAACATCTTGCCTTCGGCTTTGTGAGAGACCTTGTGACAGAAGACTAAGCTATGTTGTTTCAAACCACTGAGTGTTGAGGTCATTTTTTACACGGCAATAGATAGTGACCACAACCATATGTTGCTGACGCCTTAAAAGAAAACAGTGTATTCCTGATATTTTTGCAGTGCTGATCCCTGCATATAACCACAATGAGGAACCACTCTGTCCCCCCACCAATTAGAATACTGAACAAAATAACCATACTCTTGTTGTGGGGTTAACTTTTATTTTTTTTAATTGAAATTCTAGTTGGTTAACACCTAGTGTCATACTGGTTTCAGGAGTACAATCTAGTGATTCACCACTTACATATAACGCTCAGTGCTCATCACGAGGGTTACTTCCCATCACCCATCTAGTCCATCCTTCACCCCTTTCCCTCCATCAACCCTCAGTTTGTTCTCGATCTTTAAGAGTCTCTAATGGTTTGTTTCCCCCCTCTCTTTTTTCTCCCCCTCCCATATGTTCCTCTGTTTTGTTTCTTAAATATCCCATTTTTGTGAAATGGTATGGTATTTGTCTTTCTCTGACTTATTTTGCTTAGCACAGCACACTCCAGCACCCTCCGTGCTGTTGCAAATGGTAAGATTTCGCTCTTTTTGAAGGCTGAGTAATATTCCACTGTATATATGCCATATCTTTATCCATTCATCAGTTGATGGACAATAGGGTACTGTTTTAGTTCTACGTGAGTCTTCTCCACGACAACATCCCTGGTAAATTCTAGCTCGTGCTTAATTGCTTCTGGGTCAAGAGACTCACTACTTCACAAAGTCTCTCTCCCTTCCATGGCTATACATCTCTGAGAAGCAGAGTAGAATGGGAATGATTGCTAATAGATATAGGGTCTCCTTTTGGGGTGATGCGGATGTTTTAGAATTAGATACAGATGGTTCCATAACACTGTTCACCAATTGCCACTGAGTTGTTCACTTAAAATGGCTAATTTTATGTTATGTGAATTTCACCTCCATTAAAAAAAAACACTTGAGTCTCACCATTTATGGAGACCTTCCTATATAACAAGCACTGGGGAGGAATGGCATACAATATTGTCTCAATGAGTCCTCATAGCAGCCTGGTGAGAGAGTGCTTCTATAATCTACAGTCTTACAGGTGAGAAAATGGAAACTCAAATGGGTTAGGCAGATTGCCTAAGAGGACACAGCTAGGAAGGATTGTGACCAGGTTTTCCTCTCTTCCCAGCTTCCTCTGCCAGTCTCCTAATTACTAGGCAAACTGGAAAGAGAATAAGGAAACAAGCAAAGTTGTGGTGAGCTGGAGAAGTACCAAGGAACCTTTCCATTTCTTTTTCTTTTTTTAAAAAGTTTATTTATTTATTTTGAGAGAGAGAGGCAGAGAGAGGGAGAGAGAGAGAGAGAGAAAGAGAATCCCAGACAGGCTCCGCGCTGTCAGCACAGAGCCCCACGTGGGGCTCAAACTCACAAACTATGAGATCATGACCTGAGCGGAAATCAGGAGTTGGACGCTCAACCGATGGAACCACCCAGGTGCCCGGAAACTTTCCATTTCTAAAACTGAACCTTAAGTAAGGCAAGGCACATAGAAACACTCTGCAAACTTTAAGTTAATCCATTGATTTGTTCACTGTTCATGTAACAAATATTTGCCCCGTGTTTGCTGTGTGCCAGGTAGTGGGGCTACAGAGGGAATCAGACAGATAGGATCCCTCCTTGCAACAGGTGCTGTTGGTGTCCCACTCAAATCCTCCTGGCATCATTCCCGGGCACACTGCACTGGCCTTCCCAACTGCTAACGCCCGCGATTCCATGCCTGAGGGCTATCTCTGACCATTGAAGCTGGGTGGGTCTCCCCATCTTCCCAGAGCTGCCCTCAATCAATGATTGACTAGGGGTGGTGAATAAGCACCAGCTCCCTTGCCCCTTGATTGGAGTAACGGAGACGCATGGTCTCCATGATTTCTGAGAGGTCCCCAGCAGGACTGAGCCTCCGTTGCTCATGATGGTAGCTTATTTGACACCTGTTACTGGCTGCTTTCTCTCTCTGCATCACTGCCCTGCTTCTAACCTAGGGCTTCTTGGGATCACCTTCTTGATAATCTTCTTACACTTGAATTCTTGCTTTGAGGTCTGCTTCTAGAGCACCACACAAAAGCAGTACCCTCAGGGAGCTTACAGTCACTAGACTGTCACACACAAAGGATTCGAGGATTATGAAGGAAAAGTGCAGGGTACCATGGGCATGTGTGACTGGGGCTCTGACCTAGTGTATAGGGCCAGAGAAACTGAAGATGTTACACAGGAGAAAGGGTAGGGAGATAACTTTCTCTTCTTTTTTTCCTCTCAGTGCAGCTTGCGAGTTGCATTCTTTTTTTTTTAAAAAATGTTTATTCATTTATTTTGAGGGAGAGAGAGCAAGTGAGCAGGGGAGGGGCGGAGAGAGGGAGAAAGAGAATTCCAAGCATCCTCCATGGTATCAGCACGGAGCCTGACTGGGCTCGATCCCACAAACCTCGAGATCATGACCTGAGTGGAAATCAAAAGTCGAATGCTCAGCTGACTGAGCTACCCAGGTGCCCCACAAGTAGCATTCCTAGAAACATCTTTATAACAAACATTCTTAAACAATGAACTACTTGCTTCGCACGTATGTATAACATGAATGGTATAACTTCCATTCGCTGATACAACACTTAAGAGAGAATTTTCTAAGCAGAAGGAGTAACGTGTGCAAATGCTCAGAGACAGAAGAAAGTTTTGTCTGTGAAAGAAACTGATAGGCCGAATAGTGTCCCCCCCACCCCCGTCACCCCCAAAGATGTCCATGTCCAAATCCCTGGAACCTGTGCATGTTACCTTACATGGCAAAACGGACCCTGCAGATGCACCAAGAATTTTGAGATTGGGAGACAATTCTGGATTATCTGGGTGGGTCCAACGTAATCACAGGGCTCCTTATAAGCAGCAGCCAAGAGGGTCAGGGTCAGAGGGAGATGTGATGACACAAGTAAGGAGTCAATCAGAGGGAGATTTAAAGATGCTGCTACTGGCTGAGGATATGGAGGAAGAGCCACAAGCCAAGCATGCAGGTGCCCCTAGAAGCTGGAGAAGATAAGGAAATGGGTTCTCCCCTAGAGCCTCCAGAGGAATTGGGGCCTTGCTGACACCTTGGCTTTGGCCAAGTAAAATCCAGTTTGGACTTCTTTTCTTTTTTTAAAAATTTTTTTTAACATCTATTTATTTTTGACACAAAGAGAGAGCATGAACAGGGGAGGGTCAGAGAAAGAGGGAGACACAGAATGTGAAACAGGTTCCAGGCTCTGAGCTGTCAGCACAGAGCCCGACGCGGGGCTCGAACCCACGGACCGCGAGATCATGACCTGAGCCGAAGTCGGTCGCTTAACCGACTGAGCCACCCAGGCGCCCCTCAGTTTGGACTTCTGACTTACGAAACTGTAAGATCCAAATTTGCATTGTTTTAAGCCTCTAAGTTTGTGGTGCTTTGTTACAGCAGCAACAATGAACCGATACAGAAATGAAAATGGCGGAACTGAAAAACACTGGAAGCAAAGGGTGGGGCGTGGTGGGGGAGAGTTGCCTGAGAAGGCAGTAGAGTAGGATAGGGATCCGGCAGTGAGGTCAGATGGATGTGGTCTGAATGGTTGTGTCCCCCCAGAACTCATATGTTGACCTCCAAACCCCCAAAGATAGCGGCATTAGGAGGTGGGGCCTCTGGGAGGTGACTGGGTCCTGAGATTGGAGCCCTCCTAAATGGGATTAATGTCCTTATAAAAGAGACCCCACAGAGCTCCCTTGCCCTTTCCACCACATGAGGACGTAGTGAGAAGGAACCAGCTGTGAACCAGGAAGGGGGCCCCCGGGAATGTGACCATGCTGGTGCCTTGATCTTGGACTTCCCAGCCTCCAGAACTGTGAAAAGTAAGGTCCTGTTGTTTATAAGCCCCCCAGGTGTGCTATTTTGTTACAGCAGCCTGAGTGGGTGAAGACAGTAGGACTGTGTCCTAGGAGCTGTGCGTGGTGGTGGCCACATGCCATGATGTGCTCTGGAGACTAGAATGCCCACACTGGCTGAGATATAGTTTGTGCCTTCCAGAGAAGACAGCACGAGAAGGACCAGTGAGGAAGTTGTCAGAAACCATCCAGGCAAGAAATGATGATGCCTTGGACTAGAAGTGGAGGAGTGTATGGGGCAGGGGATGGAGAAAAACAGACAGATTTTAAAATTATTAGGAGGAGGGGCACCCGGCCGGCTCAGTCAGAAAAGCATGTGACTCTTGATCTCGGGGTCATGAGTTTGGGCTCCACGCTGGGTGTGGATATACTAATAACAATAAACTTAAAAAAAAATTATTAGGAGGAAACTCAACAGCGTGTTTGATTGCACAATACATCTCCCAGGGCTCAGCGGAATCCTGGCCTCAGTTGATGCTACTGAATTACCTCGACTGAGTGACACGGGGATGTGCCCGATATCTAAGGGAGAGGTTGAAAGGCTTTCGTGGATCTGAGGCACTTTCACCCGGGGGCCCCTCCCCTCATAAAAAGAAACTTCAAGAATTATTTGACAACGGCATTGGTGTAACTTATGTGAAGTTCCCAGAGTAGTCAAAATTAGAGACAAAGTAGATGGTGGGAGCTAGGGGCGGGGGGAGGGGTGATAGGGAGTCAGTATTTAATGGTGACAGGGTCTTGGTTTTGCAAGATGAAAAAAGTTCTGGAGATGGGATGATGGTGATGGCTGAGCCCCTATGGGAATGTGTTTAATGCCACTGAGCTGGGCGCTTAAAAACGGTTAAGCCAGTAAATTTTGTGTTACGCGTATTTTACCACAATAAAAAAAATTTGAAATAAAACTCTGCATTGGTATAAAGATGACATAATCCAGACTGGATTTATAGTTTCAATCATTTTAATTTTAATATTTACAATGTTATATATTATATGGTATATACTATAAACTATTGTCTATAGTATACATAACATGTAATGTTATGCATTCTACATTCATACATTTTTTTTTCTGACTTTAAAAGAAATTAAAGTGAAAACATTTTCATGGGTCTCTCCATTAGTGTCTGCTGTGGCCAATGCAGAAGTCAGCCCCGGGGAAATTGGCAGGAGGGAGAGGGTGCATTTCCAACATTGGTGTGCCGCAGGCATCCCTGGGAAACTCATTAGAAAAGCGCATCCCCAGCTTCTGCCCCCTGAGGTTCAGATTCTGGAGGTCTGGAATGTGGTCCCCCAAGGTGGCATTATTGACAGGCACTGTAGATGTTCTCATGCAGATTTTCTTCTGGGCAGTGGCATATCCCCTTGTAGACACATCCCCACACTTAAAAAAAAATTTTTTTAATGTTTATTTATTTTTGAGAGGGAGAGACAGAAGGGGAGCAGGCGAGGGGCAGAGAGAGAGGGAGACACAGAATCCAAAACAGCTCCAGGTTCTGAGCTGTCAGCACAGAGCCCGACGCGGGGCTCGAACTCACGAGAGCCGTGAGATCATGGCCTGAGCCGAAGTCGGGCGCCCAACCGACTGAGCCGCCCAGGCGTCCCTCCCCACACTTTTTAAAGTCCAGACTTAACCTCTTGCCCCTTCTTGGAATCTGTTTCTTCATCTCTAGCATGGGATGATGACCCCCACATTATAGTGTCCCTGAGAGCCTCGCCGGGTGCCCATGACGTGACCTGCGGCAGCAGCTGAAATCTCAGTTCTGAGGCAACCTAGGGGATTATGCAATCACTGTTGGGGAATAGTGGGTGAGCAGAGGTGACAAACCGGGGCTGTGTCAGCAAGCATGAGGGTGGCAGATGGCAACCCAGAGCGTGAGGCATTGTATGCAAAAGGCAATGCTTGCATCCCTATGTAAGGTTTTGGGGTGTGGTGGACGGACAAAGCTGCAGGCAAAGGGACAATTCCCAGCCCCAGGAAGGATGTGCAAGAGCCTCAAAAGTCAGCGGGGTGACGGCAGCTCTGTGTCCCGGAGCATATATGGACCGCATCAATGGGTTTCCTTTCTCATTGGCTTCAACCAGTAGGGAACCCTGGCCAAGGGAGAGAGGTGGGTAGGGGCATTTATGTCCCCAGCATCCACATGACAGCACTGTAAGGCTGGCTGCCTTCGACTACCTTGTCCCTTCGGATTTAGGAGTGGCAAAGGCGGCTCTCCACAATTACCAGCACCTTTGTCCCCTGCTGTCCATTGAGGTTTTCCTGTATCCTGCCTCCACCTTTGCAAATATAGTGAATTCTCATTCTTTGTGGTAGTTATATTCTATACCTGTGTGTGTGTGTGTGTGTGTGTGTGTGTGTGTAGCGTTAATAACAACAGCAAGTGTGTGTGGGGGGGCCTGCATTCATCTAAGAGGGGAGGACAGAGGGGAGCTCCAAATTTTGCTCAGAGTGCAGGCTTTAGAATCGGGGCTTACAATTTCAGCTCGTCCGCTTATCCGCGGCGTAACATTGGGCAGCTACCGTTCTCACAGGCCTCACACATGGACTCATCTATCCTTCCTACAAGCCTTTGAGATGGGTGCTGTAATCCTCTCCGTTTTACAGGTGAAGACACTGAGGCCAGGGAGGGGGGCAGGGACTTGCCCAAGGCCACACAGCTTGAGTTTGGGGGGCTGCGATTCGAATTCGCCCCGGAAATCTGGAGCCCCAGCCCAGCCTGTTAACTCCCAGCATACACTGCCCATCAGGTGGTGTAGGGTAAGTGAGTGATATACAGTAGGTGCCTCCTACGTGGTAATCAGTGTCCTGTTTAATTATCGTTCTGCTAGAGGATGCTTAGAGGGAAGGCAGGTCAGGCGAGAGGGAGGGAGGGCCACGGAGCCGTCCAGTCTCTGCTCCGCAGGCCCCGGCAGGCAGAAACGCGCCGGATGGCCGGCCGGGGCAGAGGGCCCGCCTGTCACTTGGCGGGGGCGCTGGACTCCGCGTGCGGCGGCGTGCGCGGGTCCCAGTCGTCGACCAGGCGCTGCGCCTGCTGGTGGTACACGTGCGGGTGCCCCTGGCGCAGGCGCAGGCGCAGGCGCACCACGTTGAAGTCCACTTCATACCCGATCCTCTTGTACTTGAGGCTTCGGGCGAGGTTCTGGCGCGTGGCGAGCAGTGGCGCCGCAGCTTCTCAGTCCCCTGGGGGGTGGGGGGACCGAGCTGGGAGCTGGGCACTGTCCGGGGTGGGCGAACCCGCCCGGGGCCGGGTGCGGGTGTGAAAGGAGCACAGCTCTAGGAAGGGGAAGGGCACACCTGGGCCACCCGTGCTTGCGGGAGGTCCCCTCCTGGGAAGGGGCTCGAAGAGATCGGAGGGAGGGGGGCACACACTGGGGCCAGAAATGCTGGAAAGGGAATCGGAAACAGGCAGGGGATGGAGAAGGGGACGCACCCGGAGAGCGAGGGGGAGGGGCGGCCGGGACCTGGGAGGTGGCGAGCCTCTGGGCGGGCGTGCCTGAAGCAGCTAGGCTGAGAGAGGGCCTTACCGGGACTCTTGGATACTGAGAACAAACTGAGGGTTGATGGGGGGGGGGGGGGGGCAGGGAGAGGGGAAAGTGGGCGATGGGCATGGAGGAGGGCACCTGTTGGGATGAGCACTGGGTGTTGTATGGAAACCAATTTGTCAATAAATTATATTTAAATAAAAAAAGAGGGAGGGAGGCGGGCAGAGATTGAGGGCACTTTGTCTCTCTCTCTCTCTCTCTCTCTCTCTCTCTGTACACACACACACACACACACACACACACACACACACACAACATACAACACCCAGTGCTCAGGAGGGCACTTTTTCTGAGACAGGTGTGGGTACCGGAGGGTCTCCTCCCGGAGCTGAAGGACTGACAGCCCTGGGTGAGGGGGTCTTACCTGGGTCAGGTGTGCTTGGGGCAGCAGTACCCTCGGGATGCGGCTGCACCTGCAGAGGGCGGGAAGGCGCGGAGGGGGCCACGCAGGAGCATACCTGGGCGAGGCGCGTGGCTTCGGGCAGCTGGGTGCCCACATGTCTCTGGTACACGCGAACCAGGGGTCTGTCCAGCTTCTCTCGGGTCTCCAGGTGACGTTTTGACAGAGGACCCTGGCGGAGTGCGGTGTGAGGAGCAGTGAGGCCCCCGGGCCGGCCGGGCGAGCGACCCTGGTCCCACCCCGCATGGTCTGGCGCCAAAGCCCACCTTGATGAGGCCGTGAGTGATGTACATTTCCTGGTTGAATTTCGTGCACCGCTGGATAGTTCCCCGCATTAGTCCTAAGGTCATATTCATTCTTTCCTGGGTGGGGTGGGAGCACAGGGGGATCACAGTGGCTTCCTGGCTCCTCTGCTCCCGCGCCCCTCCCCCCCTGTAGTCCCGCGTGGTCCATCCTAGCCCCCCCTCCCCCCACCAACGGGCAGTCGCATCCGCCGCGCCCACCTTCAGCTCCAAGGTCTCCCGCATCTTCTGCGCCAACAAGGCGCACACGCCATCGCTTATCTGATGTTGCTGCGCCCGGATCTCCTCCTCGTTCTTTGCCATTTCCAGCAAGGTGTCCTTGGACTCCATCAACAGTCGCTTGGCCTCGTACAGCGCCGTGGCGCACTCTGCGGGCGGCGTGGGGACACTCGTTGGAGAGTCAAGGCCTCCTTTTCCCGGACCCTGGCGACCCTGGCTCTCTGAGCCCCCCTCCTCTGTGTTCAGGTTGTGTTGGGCCCTGGGCGAGGGGACTTTATTGAAGGACCTGGACAAAGTCCAGGGGAGGAGCTCGTAGAAGTAGCGTCCCGGACTGACTGAGCGAGTGCTCGCACGCAGGAGTGTGTGGGAAGCAGGAGTGGGCGTGAAGAGCTAATCAAGAACGTGGGCTCAGTGGAGGTGAGCTCTCATCCCCCCTCACTAGGGGGGCAATTCCCCAGGGATGGCAGTGGCTGAGCAGTGGAGGAGTGGGCACCCGAGGGTGCCTACTGCAGTGCACTCCTTTCTGTGGAGGCCTACCTGGGGTATAGGTGCCCACAGGGTCTGGAGGAGGCGTTTTTTGGCCCTGAGAGCTCGGGGAAGGGATGCGGGAGAGGTTCACCCAGGAGTGGCGGCCAGCCTGCTCCAGAACCTTATCGAGCGGCTGGTTCATAAGGTCCACAGCTTGGAGCCTCTCCTTACAGCAGAAGGCCAGAGTATCGCGGCAGGAGGCCAGGGCCTGAGACCGAGGAAGCAGAGGGAGCAGAGAAAAAGGCAGAGAGTGAGCTGGGAGGTTGGGAGAGGCGGCGGGAAGCGATTTCTCTGCTGGAGGCTGCAAAGCGTTGCCACCTCCAACCGGGACCCTCTCCAGTTCTCCGTTGAAGGCGGGAAGAACTGATTTCCAAGGGGAAGTTCAGACCCTCCCCGCACCCCTCCCCTGTCCAGAAGCCTTCAGTGATCCCTGGGTGGAGAGGGGAAGAGCAGTAGGGGCTGGTGGTAGCTTCCCTGTCCTAGGTGTCATTTTCTTCTTGGGTTCTGTGCCTGGCTTTGCTCTGGCACCCCAAGAAAGCCCTTCCCCCCATCTACTGCCCCATCTATAAAGAGGAGAGATCGCACTGGCTGTATCTACACCAAGAGTCTTCCTGCATCAGCCCTTTGCTCCCCAGCTACATTCAGGGCTGATCCCCTCCCCTAGCCTCAGGGTCTCTCTTCCTTTGCTCTAATTAGTACCAGGAGCCCTCCGCTGTCCTCAGAGTATCTCCCCCACCAACATCTATCTATCTGAACTCCTCCTCCCACCCAAACCCTACTTCCACCATTATAAAATGAAGTATATCGCATTTCTTTGATACTTGTGGATGTTTAAAAGTTATATCCACTTATATAAACACCACCCTCATCAAAATATAGAATATTGCCATCATCCCAGAAATGTTCCTGGTGCCCCTACTGTCCTCTCCTCTAAGCTGCCCTGCAGATTAGTTTTGCCTTTCTTTCTTTCTTTCTTTCTTTCTTTCTTTCTTTCTTTCTTTCTTTCTTTCTTTCAAGTTTATTTATTTAGTTTGAGAGAGACAGAGACAGCACAAGTTGGGGAGGGGCAGAGAGAGAATCCCAAGCAGGCTCTGCACTGCCACCACAGAGCTTGATGTGGGGCTTGAACCCATGAAGAAACCATGAGATCATGACCTGAGCCAAAACCAAGAGTTGGATGCTTAACTGACTGAGCCACCCAGGCGCCCCTTGCCTGTTTCTTAAGATGTCCATAAGCTACAGCCTACGGACTGGCTGCCTCTCTTTGTAACTAAAACTTTATTGGAATAGAGCTGCACATATTCATGTACCTGTTGTCTCTGGCTGTTTTGTGCTACACTGACCTAATTTTTTTTTTTAATTTTTAATTTTTAAAATTAAATTAGGGGCGCCTGGGTGGCGCAGTCGGTTAAGCGTCCGACTTCAGCCAGGTCACGATCTCACGGTCCATGAGTTCGAGCCCCGCGTCAGGCTCTGGGCTGATGGCTCGGAGCCTGGAGCCTGTTTCCGATTCTGTGTCTCCCTCTCTCTCTGTCCCTCCCCCGTTCATGCTCTGTCTCTCTCTGTCCCAAAAATAAATAAACGTTGAAAAAATAATAAATAAAATTAAATTATCCCCTTATTTATTTTAATATTTTTAATATAACTTGTCGAATTGGTTTCCATACAACACCCAGTGCTCATCCCAACGAGTGCCTCTTTAATGCCCTAATTTAAAAAAAAATTTTTTTTTTTTTTAATTTTTGACAGAGAGAGAGAGTGCCAGTGGGGAGGAGCACAGAGAGAGGGGGACAGAGGATTTGAAGCAGGCTCTGTGCTGACAGCAGAGAGCCCGATGTGGGGCTCGAACTCACAAACTGTGAGATCATGACCTGATCATGACCCAGGTGCCCCTACACTGGCCTAATTGAGTAGCTGTGATAGAGACTGCATTTCACACAAAACCTAAAATATTTACTATCTGGTTCTTCAAAGAAATTTGCTTTTGAAATCTAGAACTTTATATAAATGGAAACATACCATGTGTACTTTATGTCTAGCTTCTTTTGTTGAATATTGTATCTTTGGGATTCAACCATTTGAGTAAAAAATAGATTTAAAAAGTCTTTCGTTCATTAATTCAAATATTCATCAAGCCCCTCGTGTATGCTGGGCAGTGTATCAGGGAGTGGGGATGCAGTGGGGAAAACCAGTCCAATTCCTGCCCCCCAAAAGTGACAGGGTTGGGGTGCCTGGGTGGCTCAGTCAGTTAAGTGTCTGACTTCGGCTCAGGTCATGATCTTGCGGTTCTTGAGTTCGAGCCCTGCATTGGGCTCTGTGCTGACAGCTCAGAGCCTGGAGCCTGCTGCTGATTCTGCCTCCCTCTCTCTGCCCCTCCCCTGCTCATTCTCTGTTTCTCTGTCTCTCTCAAAAATAAATAAACATTAAAAAAAAAGAAGTGACAGGGTCAATATATGCAGACAAGACTGGTTAGAGAGAGGATCAGAGAAATGGGGATAACCTGGAGGGGAGCATGGGATCTAGAGGTTTTTGTTTTTGTTTTGTTTTGTATTGTGGTAAAACAGACATAACAAAATTTTCCATTTTAACCATTTAAGTGCACAGTTCAGTGACATTAATGTATAACCACCACCTCTGTCCGTTTCCAGAATTTTTTTTTTTTATTATCCCAAACAGATCTGTACTTGTTAGAGAATAATTCCCCATTCGTTCACTGGTGAGAACGATCCAATAAAGATGGAAATATTGGTGATACAGGAGAACGGGGAGAAGGTGGGTGCAGAGGTAGACGGAATTACAGCATTGGCAGAGGAATAATGAGGTTCCCTTCAGTGACTCCCATGAGTTGGGGTCATTCATTGAGAATGAGGAAAGCAGGAATGGAGAGGTCTGAAGGAAGAGAAAGAATGAAATAACTTGCCCAGTGGGACAACAAACCTTCTAGACACACACAGTGAGATCCCTGGGAAGGTTCTGAGTGCCAATTTGAATTCATTATCTTAAGCTGAAACAGGTCTGTTTGGATGTAAGCATTTTTCTCCAGAAATATGTACATTAGGCCTCTCCAGTGGCCCTTCTCAATTTCCATCTCTGTTTTTTTTTCCCATCTCTCCATTCACCTTTCTCTCTTGCAAACCCTTCCCTACTGGGGCCAACCTCAGGGTCTTCTCCCTTGTCAGTTTCAGACTTTCTCAAAGGATTTTTCAGGACTCACCAGATTTAAAAGAATATGACCCTGGCCTGGGGGGTGTGGTGGGTGAGCACAGCTAAGGTTCAGCACCACGGATAGTGGTGCAACCAGCTCTTAAATTTCCTCTCTCAACCTCACCCAGGACCCTGGTCTGTCCCTTATTTGAATGTCCTTGTAATGTGAACTCTGTGAGGCCAAGGCCGTCTCTGTCCTCTTCATTAATTTGTCTTCAGTGCCAAGCATGGTACCCAGACACCAGGGTACTGGATTAATAGTTGTTAAATACATGAGTCAAAAGCACACACAAGTTACTAGCTAACTTTAACTGGTCCCAAGGGTTCCATCAAACCTGGCTGCCTTTTCATCTTCATTAGTGCCCTCATAAAGAAACCCTTGTTGCAAGAGTGAAGGATGTAGTGAGAGACCGTCTCTGGCTGGAGGTGGCAAAGACTGAGCACATATTACATGTAAAGAGCTAGGCTCAAGACATCTGAGCTGACTCACAAGGTGGTTCTCCCACTTCTGGGTATATATCCAAAGAAAATCAGGATCTCAAAGAGATATCGGCACTCCCATGTTCATTTCAGCATTATTTACAATAGCCAAGAAATGAGAACAATCTAAATGTCTGTTGATAGGTTAGTGAATAAGGAACAATGTGATATATATACTATTATCATATTAATTATATAATATTGATGTATTATAATCAAAACATTGATATCTTAATATACTATAATATATAAAATAATTATGTAATATAGAATATATTATAACGTAATATTTTACAATATGTTGTATATTTACATATATCATATATAGAAATTATGTTATATAATATGATATAATATATAATTGTATAATGATATAATTATGTAAATATAATATAATATAATTATATAAACATATTATTTATTATATAATATTATAATTATATTATATCATATGTAAGCTATATAAAATTTATAATAACAATTATATAATCATAATATTATATAATGATATAATCATAGTTAATATATATTAAAAAGATACTTAATCATATATATTATATATTATACATGCTATGTATTATGTATTGTATTACAGTACATAAGATATGGCATATTAATATATATAGCATATATTATATAGTTTATATGCTATAATATATAGTATATAGCATACAATATATAATATATTGTTATAGACTATATTAATATGTGATGTAATATATAATATACATATTATAAATTATATAACATACTAAGATAATAATCAATGTTTTATAATATTAACATCATATATTAATAATATGTAACAATAGTATAATACATGATAGATAATATAATATGTATATAATATTATATATGCAACAGAATATTATTCAGCCTTGAAAAAGGACATCTTGCCATTTATGACAACATAGATGAGCCTGAAGGTTCATTATTATGCTGAATGAAATAAACCAGATGCAAAAAGATCTCATTTATATGTGGAATCTAAAATAGTCAAATGCATGGCAGTAGAGCATAGAATGGTGGTTTCTGGGCCCTGGGGGGGAGGGAGAAGTGGGGGAAATGGTCAAGGGGCATAAAGTTTCAGTGATGCAAGATGCTTAAGTTTGGAGATCTAATATAGAACAATGTGACTATAGAGAACAATATCGCATTTTATAATTGAAATTTGCTAAGAGTTTAGATCTTCAGTGTTTTCCCACACATACATAAAGGTAACTATGTGAGGTGATGGATATGTTAACTACCTTGACTATGGTGATTATTTCACAATGTCTACATATATCAAACCATCAAGTTGTATATCTTGAATATATACAGTTTTAAGTTGTCAATTAGGGGCGCCTGGGTGGCTCAGTCGGTTAAGCGGCCGACTTCGGCTCAGGTCACGATCTCGCGGTCCGTGGGTTCGAGCCCCGCGTTGGGCTCTGTGCTGACAGCTCGGAGCCTGGAGCCTGCTTCAGATTCTGTCTCCCTCTCTCTCTCTGACCCTCCCCTGTTCATGCTCTGTCTCTTTCTGTCTCAAAAATAAATAAACGTTAAAAAAAAACTTTAAATAAAAAAAAATAAATTGTCAATTATATCTTGATAAGGATGGAAGCAAAAAGACACCTGAGCTTGACCCACAGCCCTGCCGCTGGCTAGCCCTGTGCCTTGGTTGAGTCTGTGTCTCTCTGAGCCTCAGTTTTCCTGTCTCTAATGAGGGGATCATCGTTTCTATTTCACAGGAGTGTCTTAAGATGTTAGCTCAGTGACTGCACAGGGCTCGGCTCAGAAGGGGTGTTCATTGTTATTCTGAGGCCCAACTCCATCTCTCAGAGCCTCAGTTTCCCCATTTCACAAAGTGGAAATACAGTGAATGTCAGGTTAGGGTGGGCAGGGGTGTGGATTGAGGGTTTGCTGTGGCCACGGTCCCCAAGGTCAGAGCAGTTCACCCGTTTGGATCCACCTGCAGCCCTCTTAACTTGACCTGAGGTATTCCCAACCTTGAGCAGGGCCTCGGATTTTTCCATATCTCTTTCCATCTTCCTCTTCATGCTCTTAAGCTCCTCCTTCTCCCAGGTAAGCATACTGTCAGCTTTGTCAGGGACCTAGCAGACAAGGAGAGACTCTCTCACACCTTTGAGAGGGCTGGACGGAGATTTCTCCTTCCAGGGTAGTAGAGGGTTTGCCAAGTTTGTAAGCTCTCGGTTTGGAGAATGGAGTTGGGGGTGCTCTTGCCCATTGGGAATCTCTCTGAGAAGCCTTTATTCTTTCAGGGGGCTCTCACCGGGTGGGGTGTCTTACCCTTTAGAGGGTGGAGGTGGGAGCTTCTCCGTGTGGGGTCTCGTCGTCCCCTGGGGAGGCTGGAATGTTCCCCACTTTTGGGGTGAGGGTCTGCGGTTTCACTTTACGGGGAGGACGTCACCAGGGCTGAGACTAGGGGGTCTCGCTCTTTCTCTGGCTGGGGACGTGACTCCCAGGTGCAAGGACTCAGAGTTTGAGGGTCTCAACCTGTAAGCAGGACCTGTTCCTTTCTCCCCAGATGAGGCTGGAGGAGGGGTTCTCACTCTCGGAGGCTGTGGTGGGGAGGACTGGGGCTTAAAAAAAACATTTTGAGGAGAGTTTCAAGGGTTGGGACCAGGACATCACCTACTGTCCTCAGCGGGGCTGGGGGGGTGGGGGTGGGGGTTTGGGGTGGGTTTACGTCACCTACTGTCCTCAGCGAGGTGTGTGTGGGGCTTTGGATGTGTTTTCACTGGGCTTTGAGGGTCTCAGGCCCACGGGAGGGCCTCACCTTCTGGGCTCAGAATCCAGGCACCCCGTCTTGGGGGGTGTCCTCATCTTCTGGTGCCCTTACTCCTGGGGTGGAGGTGGGGGTTCTCTCTACGGGGAGGGGTTTTCTCAGGCCGAGCATCTACCTGGGATCGGAGGCCTCGGGCTTTGCCACTGGGCCTGGGGTGGGGTGGGGCGGGGGGGGCAGCGTCCCACCTTCTCAGACTTGGGCCGGTAGCCCCGAAGCTTGCTGCTCTGCTGGTTAATAAGCAGGCCTTTGCGGACTTGGGCGAGCCCGCGGTCGGTGGCCTCGCGCTGGCGCTGCAGCAGCCACAGCTGTCCATTGACCTGGTGCTGCGCGCGGCACAGGCGGGCGGCGGCGAGGCGCGCCCCGCGCGCGTGCGCGTGCACCACCTCGGCGCTCTGCAGGGCCCCGGCGTCGCGGTGCAGGGGCAGCGGCAGGCGGGCGTGCCAGGCGGGGGGCTTCACCTTGCCCTTCCACAGCGTGACGCCCTCTCCCGGCGGCGGCTTCTCCACGGTGCCGCCGCCCGCGAGCATCTCCACGCGGAAGCGCCAGGGCAGGATGTAGGCGGCGCGGCAGAGGTGGCGCGCCACGTGCGGCTCCCGCACGCTGTCCTCGGGTTGCCACATGGTCACCGCCTCCTGCTCGCAGCGGTCGGTCAGCTGGCGCGCCTTCTGCAGGGTGGCCGTGGCCGCCTGGCGCCACGCCGGAGCCCCAACGCGCGGGTCCTGGCTGCGCTCGGCTGGGGGGATCAGCACGGGCATGGTCCCGGCTTCGTGTCTCCCCACGGGGAGAGGCAGGGACTCCCAATGATGCGCCGCTCCCTCCTGGCCCGAACGGGGAGTGAAACAGAGTGCCCATCACCATGGCGACGGTGGCAACAGCGCGCAGTTCCGGCAGTGGGGGAGGGGAAAGGCTGGAGAGAGGCGCGGATGGAGTCTGCTTTGGAACTTGGCCTGGGTGCCTTGGCATCCTGGCTCCTGCGGGAAGCCGGCCTCATCTAGCGCCTCTCTCGCTGGCGCTTCTTCCCTCCAGCAACACGGGCCTCCTTCCAGCTGCTGGGACGCGCTAAGCTCTTTCCCGCCTTGTCAAAGCCTCGGATTCGCTGTTCCTTCCGGGTGGCATCCTCCTTTGCCTGTCCTTCCCAGGGCTGGCTCTTTTCCAGTCTTCAGAACCGAGCTCATATATCACTATCTTAAAAGGCTCTTTCCTTAAAAAAATTTTTTTTAAATGTTTATTTATTTTTGAGAGAAAGACAGAGCACAAGCGGTGGAGGGGGGGGGGGGTGGAGAGAGAGAGGGAGACACAGAATCTGAAGCAGGTTCCAGGCTCTGAGCTGTCAGCACAGAGCCTGACCCGGGGCTCGAACTCACGAACCGTTGAGAGCATGACCTGAGCCGAAGTCGGATGCTTAACCAACGGAGCCACCCAGGTGCCCCAAAAGGCTCGTTCCTTAGTACCATATCTCAGCTCTACTCTTTCCCACCGCTCAGGATTTTTTTGGTGCAACCCAGAGAAACAGAAAAGATGGCCATACAGTCAGAATCACAGCCCAAATCCAAACAAACAAACAAACAGCCCCAAACCAAAACCAACCTCCTCCCCCCAAACCAACAATAACAACAATAAGACACGCAGCGGCTACCATTGCACAACCCTTCAGCTGTGTGGTCTATCTTGGAGGCTGCTGCTGGAGGTAGCCCCCCACCAGTCAGTTCTCCAAGGCACCTGCTTCTCCACCTTTCTGGTTCCCAGGGTGTAAGCTGGCTACATCTAATTGGTTGAGCCTGTGTCACGTGGCCATGCCCCAGCTGCAAGGGAAGCTAGGAGAGTGCGCCACAGCTGAGACTCTGTTTCAATGGCAGAATGGAGAACGTTAGTTCCTACGGAGACGCAGCTGATGTAGATTTCCTTCAACATAGGAAGCAGGTTCCAGTCTGGGGAAGAAAGAAGAGACGGCTGCCCTCCACGCCTCCCCCACAGTTCTCGATCGCGTCACCTCCTTTGTTTCTTTCTAGCAGTGGCCTGTTTACTTGAGCATTTGGTAGGCACCCCAAACTCGCCAGGTCCCAAGCCAAACTTTTGATGCATCGCCCCAATCTTTCCCTCCACTAGTTTTGCTTGACTTGATAGCTGGCCCACCAGCCACCCCAGTCGCTTATGTTAAAAGCTTTGAAGCTTCCTTACTTTTTCATGTCTGCATCCAACCCATCCACAAGTTCTGCCAGCCCTATCTTCAAAATTTATCCCCGATGGGATCATCCTTCCTTCCGCTGCTAACGCCAACAGTCTTATTCTCACTGCCGTCATCAACCCTCATCACATGATCTCTCTGCCTATACCTGCTTCCTCAGATTCATTCTCCACACCACGGCCAGCACTACGTTTTACACTAGAGCACATCCTTTTCTTACTTAAGGCCCTTCAGTGAACCCCATGGTACTTAGAATAAAGTCCAAACTCTTTACTCACCAGGCTCTGCGTAATCTGGCTTTTCTCACTTCCCTGAACTAACTCGTCTGCTACCTCCCACCCCCAGGGCCACTAACTGTGCCCCAGCCTCCCTGGCTGTCTTTGTATTCCTCCAACACATCATGCTAGTTCCTACCCCAGGGCCTTTGCATTTGCTGGTATCTTTTGGTTGGATCTCTTTCCCTTAAGATTTTGCCTGGCTTGGTTCTTGGTGTCCCTCATGGAGGTCTCACCTCTTAGACAGGTCTTCCTAGACTACTTGCTCAAAAGTAGCTCTCTTAGGCTTACAGGCTTCGTATAGTGTCACTCATCACTACCTGAAAGCCTCTTATCCATTTATTTACTTTATAATCCGCTCCCTGCCCCAATCCTAGAAAGAACCTTCCTCTCAAGTGCCCAGCATAGCTCATGGCATATGGTAGGTTCTCAAACGCGTGTGATGAAAGAATGGATGGCAATCATAGGCTGTGATCATTTTGTTTCCTTTTTTTTGTTTGTTTTGGAGATGAAATTCTCATAAATAAAACCAATGATGCTAACGTGCACAACTCAGAGGCATTTAGTAGTATATTTATGATGTCGTGTCACCGCCAGCTCTATCTAGGTCCAAAACATTTTCATCATCCCCCAAGTAAAACCCCATACCCATCAGCAGTCACTTCCCATTTGAGCTCCCCCCCACCCCCCACCAGCTCGGGGCAAACACTAGTCTACTTTCTGTCTCCATGGATTTGCCTGTTCTCATATTTCATGTAAATTAATCGTACACTGTGACCCTTTGTGTCTTTCCTCTTTCTCTTAGCACAATGATTGCAAGGTTTGTCCATGCTGTGCCATGTACCAGTGTTTCATTTCTTTTTATGGCCAAGTTCCATTATATTTATATGCCAGAATTTTGTCTATCCATTGATGGACATTTAATTTGTTATTTAAAAAAATTTTTTTTAATGTTTATTTATTTCTGAGACAGAGAGAGACAGAGCATGAGTGGGGGAGGGGCAGAGAGAGAGAGGGAGACACAGAATCAGAAGCAGGATCCAGGCTCCGAGCTGTCAGCACAGAGCCCGACGCAGGGCTTGAACTCACAGACCGTGAGATCGTGACCTGAGCCCAAGTCGGACGCTTCACCGACTGAGCCACCCAGGCGCCCCATGCAACTGCTTACTTTTCATGTTTATTAATTGAGTGAATAGATGAATGGGCTATTGTAATACCAAGAGAGGCAGAGAGGGCTTCACAAAGACCCAGGGGGACAGGCCACTTGGGACAACATGCTGTACTCAACCTTTGCTTTGTTCACTTAGTGCTTCTGTTTTCCCAGCCAGAGGGTTGTACTGGGTTGTTTTGCTGCCTGATGTACAGAGCACTTCTATTGGCCACTGTTCCTGCCCAACTACCTGTGGGACACCCGTGGAAGCTTTCCGGCGCCCGGCCACGTATGGAGGATTTGGGCTCTAACAAGCGCCTCTGGTGGAATTCATCAGGGCCATGAGTCGGGGTGTGGTCTGTTCCATTCCGGCTTTTTATTGGCTCAACCCGTTCGGGCCAACACACTCCTAATGCATAGCACCATTGTTTCAACTTTGACATCGGTGCGTTCTGCGGTTCAGTGCTCAGTCCGCCAACTTCTCATTTTCATCCTCTGACCCGAGCGTGACTATATCAACTTCCAAAACTCATCTCTAGTTCCTGGCTCTGATGGATACTTTCCAGTAGCCCGACACATATATGTGTGTGTTTGAGAAATGACTGAACTGTCGTCTGCTCTGCTTTCAAAGCCTGTTGGTCACAGCCTTGGTTGGGACCTGCTAATCCCAAACGGGTCTGTATGTAAAATCCTAACGCCCAACGTGATGGCATTAGGAGGTGGGGCCTTGGAGAGGTGATTAGGTAATGAGGGTGGAACTTTTATAAATGAAATTGGTGCCTTATGAAAGAGACCCCAGAGAGCTCCCTTTCTCTTTCTTCCATGTGAAGGCAAGGCGAGAATTTGGCTGTCTATGAACCAGGAAGTCCTCATGAGACAGTGAATCCAATGGCATATTGATCTTGGATTTCCTAGCCTCCAGAACCGTGAGAAATAGATTTCTGTTGCTTATAAGCCACCCTGTCTATGATATTTTGTTATAGCAGCCCTGCTGGGGTCAACTCTCAGTCTCCAAGAATTCAACTATGTGCGGCTGAGCAGAAATGATGAAAGCCAGAAAATGCCTCAGAAACATTCATATACATGACCGGAGGGGTAGGAAAAATTCCCATTAGTTTTCAAACACAAATACCTCTCTTAAGCTAACAAATAAGCCTGTTTTTATGCTATGAAAGTAACAGGTACACATTGTGTAAAAGCGTGTAAAATGCAGAAAAATATAATGAAGAGAATGAGAATCATCTATAATTTTATCATCCAGAGAGATCTGTTATGAACCTGTTTTGATTTCACTCCAGTATTTCCCTCTACTCCTCCTCCCATATATATAGTTATGGTTAGACACATCTCCCTCCTCCCAACATACCAAAGTTCAAATATTTCTAACTCAGCCCAATGGGGAATAATATTTGTGAAATTAACTCTCTGATTTTTATAATGAAGAACGCTTTACAGCAGCTCGGATTTTTCTAGCCATCTTTGCTGGGACCACCTGTTCTATCTACCAAGTGCTTCCAAGTGGGGGACAGAATTTTGCCCTTGGATTAAATAGTGTGAAATTGCAGGGTGTATGAGGAAGGAGAACCTTCTAAAACTTCTGGCTTTGCTTTCTTTTTTTCCTTTGGTATTACATGGAGATGCCCTTCACTCTGAAATTTTGGCAGGTAATTATCAGAGATCCCTTTTTAGGTTCCCCGATGTCTTCCCTTCTGGGGCACCAGGTTCTACTTTTAGTAGGTGCCCCCCTTTCTCTTGGAGATAATCACATCAGTTGGTCTTTTGTTCCAGGGGGATATGACCTAGAATCAATTTTGTCTTTGAGAAATGAGGTCACTCTCCTGGGGGAGGTGTCAGGAGACAGTGGGAAGCCCCGGGGCTGGGAGAGGAGGTTCTTCCTGGTTCTTCCCAGTCACCTCCTGCAAAGGTGGTGACCATGCTTGTTGGTGAGGCATACGGACTGGTCCCTATGACTCTGGTCCCCATCAGTGCCCTGAAATGCCATCTTGCAATGGACGAATTCCAGGGTTTCTTTTCTGTCCCATTCAACTGGATCTCTAGGTCGCATTGGAAATTATCAACCACCTGAAATGTGAATCATCCCCCATACTCGTTCACACTTTCCCCTTTTGCCTCTGGTCCTGGCCCTTCACTGGCTAGTTGTCTGCCATCCACCCCTCAAGTGTAGTGTTCTTCAGGTGAGTTTGGTAGCCTTGAAGGTGGCCCCCAATGGTCTCCACGTTTTGGTCTTCCTGCCTTGTGTGATCTCTTGCCTTTGAGTGTGAGCTGGGCCTAGTAACTCACTTCTAATGACTAGAATATGGCAAAAATGATAGGATGCCACTTCTGAATTAGGTTATAAAGAGATCATGGCTTTTGTCTTGCTCACTTTTTCAGAAATGGAGAAGCCCACATGGTCAGGAACTGAGGGATCCTCTGGCTATCAGCCAGCAGCGACCTGAAGCCCTCAGTCCAATAACCCACGAGGGATTGAATCCTGCCGAGAACCGCATGAGTGAGTCTAGAAGCACACTCTTTCCCAGTCGAGCCTTGAGGAGAGATAGCAGCCCCAGCCAACATCATGTCTGTGGGCTGGTGAGAGACTGAGCTGGTGGGTTCAACTAAGCTATGCCCTGATCCACAAGAACCCATTTAATAAATATGTGTTGTCTTAAGCTGCTGAGTTTTGGGATAATTTGTTATACAACAATAGCTAACTGACACATTCGGTTTCCATCTTCCATTCACTTCTCATTCCTCATCTTCTCCCTAGAAAAGCTCATTCACATTAGTGGATTTAGGTATTACTTGTTAGGTTAGGATGACTATGGCTTTAAGTCTAAGGGGGTAGATTCAGTGAGGTGAGCCTTAAGTTTAGAATAGCCAAATTTCTTACCATGCTCTACAAAGTCCCAGTTCCTTACCATCTGGCTCCTGTCCACCTTTCCTTCCCCGTATCCTGCCACTCTGTCCTTGAATCATGAAGGGTCAGCCATGCTCTGCTCAGACTCACTGAGCTTCCGTAGTCTCATGGTCTTTGCTCTCGCTTTCCCACTCTCTGGAATGTTCTTCTCTCTCTGGGATGTTCTCCTGTATTTTCATATGGTTTACTCTCTCTTACCCTTTATGTCTCTGTTCAAATACTATTTCCCAAAGGGCCCTTCCTTGACTATCTGATTGGAAGTATTACACTGTCATGCCACACTGTAGCCCTCCTTCTCTTCATAGCACTTTTGGTTTGTGATTCTCACTCACCTCCTTCTCTAGATGTCAGCTCCTTGATGAGGATCTCATCTGTCATAGTCATAACTGAATCACGTTGCCTAGCTCATTTCCTGGCACAGAGAAGACCCTTCATGCCTGTTTGTTAAATGACTGAGTGATAGTGGTCCTGCCATACTTGGAAATAATCCGTGGACATTCCTGTTCTGGCTAGCCAACCCCCAAGCATCCTTTGCATTTGTGGGGGAACCCAAAAAAGGGGAGGAGCAGGACTGATAAAGAGCTTTATCTACTGTTAGGGTTGAATTGCCCCCTCCCCCCAAAAGGTATGTTGAAGTCCCTACCCCTGGTACCTGTGAACGTGACCTTACTTGGAAATAAGGTCTTTGTGGATGTAGTTAGTTAAGTACAATGAGATTATGCTGGATAGGATGGGTCCCTGTCCAACGGAAGAGGTCTTTACAGGAAGGCTATGTGAAGACACACAAACACTAGGCCATGTAAAGAAGGAGGCGGAGACTGGCATGATGCATCTACAAGCTGAGGAACACCAGTGTTTGCTGGTAACCCCTAGAAACTGGAAGAAGCAAGGAAGAATCCTCTCCTAGAGCCTTGGAGGAAGTGTAACCCTGCCAACACCAACACCTTGATTTCAGACTTCTGGTCTCCAGGAGTGTGAGAGACCATTGCTGCTGATTAAATGCCCCCAGTTTGTGGCGATCTGTTAAGGCATTCTAGGAAGTTGATATAATGGTATCTGTCCTTTTCGTCTGTGGTCCCCTGCCTACTCCTGATCGATCTCTGTGGCATTGCCTGTCACTTGGGCACACGGCAGGCACCTTTTCGGTGCTCCAATGACAGAGCCAGAGAGAAGTCTTTTCCTCTCCCAGCTGTGTGAGCCCACCTTCTAATTCCCAGGTTTCCCTCCCTAATCCTTTTCCGTGCTCCCATCTCCTGCTGGAGACTTCTTTAAATGGAACCTTCCAGATTTTCCAAAACAGAGAGTCTATTGATATGGTCTATAAAGATCAGCCTCCTGCAGTGCAGAGCAGGTTGGAAATAGATAGTGGACTTGGGGGTCCACCAGAAAATCTCTCTTTCCTGATGGATTGATTGACCTGACAAATATTTACTGAGCACCTGCTCTGTGTCAGGCACTGAGCTAAGAACCACGAAAAGAGAGTGACAAGACAAAGCCCCTTCTCTCCTGGAGCTTCTCATCCAGTCGGGGAGACAGAATATGATGAACTAAAGTAAACCACTGAGATCATGGCAGATAGATGTAATCGCTTAAGGCGTATGATGAATAATAATGATAATACAGTAATCACTAGAGACAGGACAACAAAGAGGCAAAGTGACATGATTCTAATTCTTTTTATTGTGGCAAAATATACATGGCATAAACGTTATCATTGTAACCATTAAAATATATTTGTATATATATAATATATATATATATATATATAAATATATATAAAAAAATATATATATATTTAGAGAGAGAGCATGGGGGAGGAGCAGAGGGAGAGGGAGGGAGAGAATCTCAACCAGTCTCCCTGCCCAGCGCTGAGCCCAATGTGGGGCTCGATCTCACCACTGTGAGATCATGACCTGAGCTGAAATCAAGAGTTGGACGCTCCACTGACTGAGCCACCCAGGGTCCCCCCCTTTGAGACCATTTTTAAGTGCATGATTTAGTGGCATTAAGTCCATTCACACTGTTGTGCGGCCATCACCGCCATCCATGTCCAGAACGCTCTCATTTGACAAACTGGAACTCGGTCCCCATTAAATACTAGCTCCCATTCCTTCCTGCCCCCCCTCCCTCCGCCCCCAAACCCGGAAGAAGGCAAAATATTCCCACCTGGAAAGCAACCCAGCCTTATCATGGTCATGAGGGATAGGATTAGGATTCTATGTTTTCTGCATTACAGAAAGTTTTCCACAACGAGCATGCATTACCGTGATCATTAAAGAACAGTCTTTAAAGTTTCTGCTCTCCGTTCCTCCTCTCTCTCTTTCTTTCGGTGCTGCTGCTTTTCCTGGGTTCCCAGCTTTTCCCACTTCCGCTACTGCAGTCTAACTTCTCACAGCCTGCTTCTTTATATCTTATGTTTCTTGAGTGGTGATGGCCAAGTTTATTAATTTGTTTTTCATGGAGACGCAGTGGACACATACACTGGTCCCGCTTTCCTGCGGCCTTGCTTCCCACGGTTTCGCTTACGCTCAGTCAGCTGAACCCTGGAAGCAGATGGCCCTCCTTGTGACATATTGTCAGAAGTGCCCAATGCTGTGTCACGCGCCCGCGTCATTTCGCCTCACTTCACGTCATCACGTATGAGTTTTAGCATCTGGCATCATCGCAAGAGTACACTGAGATATCTTGAAGGCGGGGCAGAGAGAGCAAGCATATTCACACAAACATTATTGCAGCACATTGTTATAATTGTTTCATTTTATGTTAGTTCTTGTTAATCTCTCTTTTTTTTTTCAATGTTTATTTATTTTTGAGAGAGATGGAGACAGAATGCGAGTGGCTTAGGGGCAGAGAGAGAGGAAGACACAGAATCGGAAGCAGACTCCAGGCTCCGAGCCATCAGCACAGAGCCCCATGTGGGGCTCGAACTCACAAGCTGTGAGATCGTGACCTGAGCTGAAGTCGGTGGCTCAACAAACGGAGCCACCCAGGCGCCCCACTTGTTAATCTCTTAATGGGCCCGACCGACAAATTAAACTTTATCATGGGTGTGTATGTATAGGAAAAAAACATAGTGTATATACGGTTGGGTGCTATTTGGGATTCAGGCACTGGGAGTCTTGGAATGCCCAGGCAGACAAATAAATTTGATACATTTATATATTGCAATATGCTTGCATTCGCCAACGCCTCTATCATGTCACATACTTACCACTTTGTGTGTGTGTGTGTGTGTGTGTGTGTGTGTGTGTGCGGTAGGCACAATTAGGGTCTAGACTCTCAGCAAGTTCAAAGTTGATAATACAGTATTGATGTCTAAGATCATTGTGCTGTGCCTTACATCCCCAGGACTTATTTATCCATGCCTATATAGTTTGCTAGGGTTTTCCCCAAATGGCTTTCTCGCAGGAAGTCTCAGCAGGAAGTAGATGCATCCTCAAACTGGGCGGTGTGGTGACAGTTTGGTGATCGTGTGGTGGGGAGGGGGTAAGGAAACCACAAGGAGGGTGCAGTAGCCAGGAGCCAGTGATGCCTGTGCAGAAGCAGAGTGAGGAGGGAGCATTTAGTGCCAGGGCCTGGAGAGGGCCGCCTCCCCAGGACTGGAGGGCTGCAGTCCAGGGGCACAGCCATCTGCAGTGTGCGTATGGGGAAAGGTACCCTGGCCTCATGCTTCTCTATCGGTCTCAGCTCCTGTAAGGTCACCCTTTGCCTAAACCCAACCAGAAGCCAGAGAGCAAGGGAGCCTGTTGGTGTGATCCTTGACGGTCAATGTCCTAGGACACAGAACAAGGGGAGGGTAGAGAGTGTCTCAGGAGGTCATACGGAAGTTCTCCGGGGCCGTTTGTCAATCAGGCGGAGCTCTGAGGACAGGGCCGTGCTTTCCTGCCCAGTGCAACGCTGGGCACCAAGCAGATGTTCATATATGTTGAATAAATATTCATGAGCCAGAAGGAGGCTCGATTTAAAAAAAAAAATGTTTTTTAACATTTCTTTATTTTTGAGAGACTGAGAGAGACAGAGCATGAGCAGGGGAGGGGCAGAGAGAGAAGGAGACACAGAATCCGAAGCGGGCTCCAGGCTCCGAGCTGTCGGCACAGAGCCCGACGCAGGGCTCGAACCCACGCACCGTGAGATCATGACCCGAGCCGAAGTCGGACGCTTCACCGACTGAGCCGCTCTGGCGCCCTGAGACTCAATTTTTTTTTAAAATTTTATTTTTTATTTTTTAAAATTTACATCCAAATTAGTTAGCATACAGTGCAACAATGATTTCAGGAGTAGATTCCTTAGCGCCCCTTCCCCATTTAGCCCATCCCCCCCAACCCCTCCAGTAACCCTCAGTTTGTTCTCCATACTTATGAGAAACTCAATTTTTTAATTGTAAACGACACATAACATCCCCTGCAGCCATTTCCCCAGCTTTACTGAGATATAATTGACACATAACTTTGTGTAAGTGTAACGTGTACAACGTGCTGATTTGATACATGCATACATTGCAAAAATGATCATCGGCATAGCCCTTGTAACCACTGCAAAGTCACAGTTCAGTGGTATTGAGTTCATTCACCATGCGGTGCAACCACCACCGCTATCCACCTCCAGAACATTCCCATCTCCCCAAAAAGAAAATCGTGCACACCTTAGCTGTCACTTTCCATCGCCCCTCCGCCCAGCCACAGGCAACCACTAATCTGTTTTCCGTCTTTCTGGATTTACCTACTCTGAAGATCTCATCCCAACATGAATGCAGACTTAATTGGGAGGGGGGAAGAAAACTCATTCCCTCCTATCTTTCTTCTTCTTTCCCCCACTGTAATTCTGCTCGTGGTTTGCATATCAGGCCACTCTGGTGGTAACAAGGGTGGGTTTCGGAGAAGGAGGACCTGACCTTCCTCTCCCTTTTCCTTGGCTCCCCCCGGGGCCCTGGGAATGATGGGGAAGCTGCTAGCTGATAATGAGACCCCCTCTTCCTTAATGACTCTGGGGGCTGCGGGGATGCCGCAGGCCAGCTCTGCCCTAATTAATTAATAGGGAGCGCTTCCCACAGAGGAATTAGCCTCGATTCCTCCATCTCAGGCTCTTCTTGGCTCATCCCCTGCACAGGCCCCACCCGACAGCCGGGCAGTCATCTGGGACAGCCTGGGGATGCTCCACCGGCTGGCCTGCCCTCCTCACCCTATAGAACCAGAGCTGGAGCCGGTGGTCAGAGTGGACCTGGGGTGAGCTCACCCTCTGACCCCGCCACGTCTTAACAATGTGGGCTGTGACTTAACCTCGTTGAGCCCCTTTTACATCTATAAAAGGGAGCCAGTAGCCTTTCCCTTGTTGAGAAAATAAGAGTCATCTCAGGGCCAGGGTGAGGACTGTGAGAGACACTTGTTGGGGGTGTGAAATCTACAGGAGTGCCCAAACACTCTGTGGTTAAGAGAAGTGGTGTTGGGATGTTATTATTGGAAGATCATTGGAATATTAGCTTTGAGAGGTGACGGATATGTTTATGGCCTTAACGGTGGTGATGGCTTCAGGGCTGTATACTTATTCCCAAGCTCATCGAGTTGTATACATTAAACACATTCAGCTTTTTACGTGTCAAGTGTATCTCAATAAAATCGTTTTAAAAAAAGAAATGAAGAGAGCAACGAGGTACATAGTGACTCTGTGTTTACCTAAATTTCAACACATCAAAATATATCAGGTTCTTTTTTTCTTTGTGTGTTATTCTTTGGGCAGTAGTTATGTTATCTTTATCCATTCAGAGGTAGCAAAGATATTCTCCTATAAAAAGGATAAATAATATTCCAATGTCGACAATTCACCCCCATCTCTCCCCCCACCAAAATTAGTGCAAAAATCCATAGTGAGCAAATGTAAAAAAAGACAGCATCTGTAACAGTGTTGAGCCAAGCCATATGGGGGCCTGAGAAAGAGTAAAAATCAGGAATTCTGATCCTGCCTCTATTTGGAAAGTTGCTATTTCGTTCATGGTGCATTTTGCATTCACTTGGGTTTTTAAAAATGTTGTGTTGAAACGTTATTTATCTTAAATACTGGGGTTTTGGTACCACTATTCTTTCTATTGAGGTGGAACAGCATAAACTTCGTACAACATAGGGGGCGCCTGGGTGGTTCAGTCGTTTAAGTATCTGACTTCGGCTCGGGTCATGATCTCACGGTCTATGAGTTCAAGCCCCGTGTCGGACTCTGTGCTGACAGCTCAGAGCCTGGAGCCTGCTTCGGATTCTGTGTCTCCCTCTCTCTTTGCCCCTCCCCTGCTCATGCTCTGTTTCTCTCTGTCTCAAAAATAAATAAAAACATTAAACAAATTAAACAAAAAATTCATGCAACAGACAATTCAGCATTTCAAAGAGTACGATTCAGTGGCCCTTTGCACATTCACAATATTGTGCGGCCATATCTTTATCCTATCCAGTTCCAGGACATTTTCATCCCTCCAAAGGACATCAGTGCCCATCAGCGGCCACTCCCTATTCCCCCCAGCCCTGTGTTGGCCTAGCCTGTGCTCTCACGGTTTGAAAGCAATGGTGAGTAAAACAGCCTCTAGCACCTTCGCACGAATCAAGCTGGCGACCCCACGCTGTGCAGAGACCTCATATTTTTCACCACCACACTCACGGCTCAAAAACCAAAAGCCAGTTTTCCTGTAGTGTGTCCTCGATGAAGCAATAAAAATTGTGTGTTTCATTCGGCCTCAACTCTAGAGTTCATTTTTTTCTTGATTTTAATGGAGTGTGTTTTTTTTTTTTAAGTCTTTTGTCTTAAAGAACCGCTTTAGATTCACAGCGACGCAGAGCAGAAGGTACAGTGGTTTCTCAGATGCCCCTGCCCCCCCCCCCCACCCCCCCCGGCGCAGCCTTGACCACCATCAACTTCCCGACCAGAGCGGAGCATTGGCTACAACTGATGGGCCTGCACAGACACGGCGTCCTCACCCAGAGTCCACAGTTCGCATTAAGGATCACCCTCGGTGTTGTGCATTCTGTGGGTTTGGACAAATGTAGAATGACATGTATCCATCCGTACAGTCTCAGACGGAGTAATTTCGCTCCTCTGTGCTCCCCTTACTCTTCCCTCCCCTTCCCCAACCCCTGCCAAACACAGGGATCCTTTCCCTGGCTCTCTGGTTTTGCCTTTTCCCAGCACATCATATAGTTGGGATCATACAACATGTAGCCTTTTCAGATGGGCTTCTCTCAGTAATATGCTTTTAAGTTTCCTCTGTGCCTTTTCATGACTTGAGAGTTCATTTCTTTCTTTTTTATTTATTATTATCATTATTTTAAAAAATATTTTTATTTCTTTTTGAGACAGAGAGAGAGAGAGAGAGAGCACAAAGTGGGGGAGGGACAGAGAGAGAGAGAGGGAGACACAGAATCTGAAGCAGGTTCCAGGCTCTGAGCTGCCAGCACAGAGCCCGACGCGGGGCTCGAACTCACGGACCGCAAGATCATGGCCTGAGCCGCTGGTTACAACATTTTTTACTACCAATCATCAACCAACCGATACTTCACTCTGTTTTATGTGTGTTTCTGTTTAAAGACACCTTATGGGGGCACCTGGGTGGCTCAGCCGGTTAAGCTTCTGAACTCTCGGTTTTGGCTCAGGTCATGATCTCAAGGTTTGTGAGTTGGAGCCCCGTGTTGGCCTCTGTGTTGACAGCATGGAGCCTGCTTGGGATTCTCTCTATCTCCCTCTCTACCGCACTGTCTCATGCTCTCTCTCTCTCTCTCTCAAAAAATAAATAAACTTAAAAAAAAAAGACACCTTATGCAATATAAATTGTTGATTCATTAACATTGAATTCACAACCAACAGCCCTGCAACTCCTGTCTGAGTAAAACTCATCGAGCACACGTATTTTCTCAGTGAGGCACAACACAGACTTCTCTTGCTAACCAACCTTGGACGGCGCCCAACCTCATGCCTGAGGCCATTTTAAACAGCCAAATCAACAAAAAGCACCCAAAGTGAAAAACATGGCACTAACTAGACCGTGAGAGGGATGTCTTTTACAGCGGAACGTCTCAAACGAATAGGCAGAGCATAGCCTTGTTCAGCATCAGCGGGGAACACGCACCCCAGCCAGCCCAACCTTTGCATCGCTCTGACTATGTTTGCCAAGGGCCGCAGAAGTGTCACACGTATTGATTTGGGGGTTACACGTAAGTTTGGGTGAGTGAGCTCATCAATATGGAATCCTCACATAATAAGGATCAACTGTATGAGAATCCCACTTTCTTTTTTTAAAAATTAAAAAAAAATTTTTTTTAACGTTTATTTATTTTTGAGACAGAGAGAGACAGAGCATGAATGGGGGAGGGTCAGAGAGAGAGGGAGACACAGAATCTGAAACGGGCTCCAGGCTCTGAGCTGTCAGCACAGAGCCCGACGCGGGGCTCGAACTCACAGACCATGAGATCATGACCTGAGCCGAAGTTGGACGCTTAACCGACTGAGCCACCCAGGCGCCCCTCTTTTTAAAAAAATTTTTAATGTTTATTTATTTTTGAGAGGGGGAGAGAGAGACAGAGAGAGAGAGAATCTGAAGCAGGCTCCAGGCTCTGAGCTGTCAACACAGAGCCTGAAACGGGGCTTGAACTGAAGGACCGGGAGATCATGACCTGAGCCGAAGTCGGACGCTTAACCCACTGAGCCACCCAGGTGCCCCAAAGCTTTCTCCGGCTTGACTTGGAATTCAAAAAAGATCGATACGTATCATCTACATGGATGAAAGCTTGCAGAGTCTCCCATGATCTTTTTCATCAACAGACACAATTTCTTAGAATAGTTTTACATCTACAGAAAAACTGAAGAGATGTTACAGGGTGTTGCCATACTCCCCCCAATAACTTCCCCTCTCTTCCATTAGTACCGTTTGTTTCAATTAAGCAGCCAATACTGACACATCACTACTAAATTCCACACTCTTTGAGATCGCCTCATTTTTTCCCCTAATGTCCTTTGTCTGTTCTGGGACCCCCTGTGGGATCTCCCATTAGGCTGCTCTTTGCTGTGATAGTTTTCTCAGACTTCCCTTGTGTTTGATGGCTTGCCAGTTTAGACGAGTACTAGCCCAGTATATCCTAGGAACCTCTCTATGGGAATTTGATTTCTTAAAATCACGATTATCCTGGGGTTTTGGGTTTTGGAGGGGCCACTCTAATTGTTAGAAAGCGTAGGGGCACTTGGGTGGCTCAGTCGGTTAAGTGTCTGACCTCGGCTCAGGTCATGAACTCCTGGTTGGTGGGCTCGAGGTCATGAACTCCTGGTTGGTGGGTTCGAGGTCATGAACTCCTGGTTGGTGGGTTCCAGCCCGGCGTCGGGCTTTGTGCTGTCGGCTCAGAGCCTGGAGCCTGCTTCCAATTCTGTGTCTCCCTCTCTCTCTGTTCCTACCTTGCTTGTGCTCTGCCTCTGTCTCTCAAAAATAAATATTTTAAAAGAGTGTAAAGGGGTTCTGAGACCCAATCATTTCATTTTACTTATTTACTTATTATTTTGTGTAAAAGAGCACGGAGGGCTCTGTCTTCTTCCCTGCTCGATCTCCAGCTTCTAGTGCAGCTTAGCTCACAGGGGACACGCACTAAATATTTGTGGAGTGAATGACTCCAAGAGCCAGGAGCTCTAGGCTCGGGCTCAGAGAGGGACGCACAACCAGGGTGCACAGCCGGTGTGGGAAAAGAGGGAGTGGGGAGGTTTCGGTGGGGGGGAGGGGGGTGACAGGTGTTTGTGTGGTCCAGGAGAACCCGACATCTAGGGCAGGGTCTGGACCTTAGCCACACGTTGAGATCACTCGGGGAGCATTAAAATACGCTGCTGCCTGAGTCTCACGCCCGAGGACACTGATGTGATTGGTCTAGGGTGCCACTTGGGGATTCTAAGGTGCAGTTAAGTTTGAGAGCCACGTCCCTGTGGGGACAGTGTCAAGGAGGGGAGTCCAGGCAGTAGGTTGAGGTGGCTGCTCCCTGCCTGGGTGACTTTGGGCGAGTTACCCAACCTCTCTGAGCGCCTGTCCTCTCTTCCAATGGGGGCAGTGATATCTACCTCATCGTGCGGAGACTAACTATGAGCAAAAGAGACCGCCCACACTAGCACGTCCGGATCAACAATTGTTCCATAACAACAACCACCACATACTGATTTTTATCACAGGTGCGGGGCTGCGCCCTCAGCTCTGGAAAATGGCAGTTAGCTGTCAGGACAGACGGGAGGTGCTTGAAGCGACCAGAGCCGTGTCATTTGAGAAGAAACGCAGGATCGGCCTCCCCGGGTACGGATTCTAGGGACGGCAAAGGATAATATTAATTACAAGAGCACAGGAATTAGTGGTCTCCCATTCGCGCGAGGCCTCACGCTGCACGAAGCCTGTCCACACCCGCGCGCTTGGATTTTTCTCAGTTTTTAATTTTCTGCGGGGTCGGCGGAGTCATCTCCGCTGTTTAAATAAGGCTAGGCTCAGAGAGGGAGAGGGGTCAGCCCAAGGGCGCACAGCGGCCCAGAGGCCAAGGCCGGGCTGTGCACCCGAAGGGAGACGCGCGGGGCGGCGGAGCCCACGTGGCGGCTGCGGGCACCGGGCCCAGCGGTGGCGGGCGGGTCCCCGCGCCCTCCAGGGACGTTCAGGCCTCAGGAGGGCCACGGAGGCGCGGGAGGCGGGGGCTCGGAGGCGCGGGGCGGGGGCGGGACGCGCGAGAGGCCACCCACCCCGCCCACCCCAGGATCCCCCCCCCCCCCCCCCCCGCCTCCCTCCCTCTCTCCGCACCTCCCTCCCCACCCGCGCCCTGCCCCTTCCTCCGGCGCGCGGTGGCAGAGCCTGGGCTCGGCGCGGGGGAGGCGGGGGGCATCCCGGAGGGGATCCCGCCCCCTCCCCCGGCTGCCCCGCGCCCCCGCACCCACGTGAGCGCAGGGCCAGCCCGGCTCCCACCCGCCGCACAGCGCGTCCCGGCTCCCTGCCGGTGCCTCCGCCGTCCGGTCCCCGCGCCAAGCGCTGCGCCATCCCTGGCGGGTCCCCGCTGCTCGGGCCGGGCGCTTCGCCGGGCTCCGGCACCTGCATCCGGGAGCAGCGCGCAGGCCGAGGCGCGGGCAGGCCGCCCCCGCCGCTCCGGGCGCGGGTGAGTGGGGGGCCCCGTGGCCGCGCTGGGGCAGGGGCTCCGAGGTAGGGGCTGGCGGGGTCCGAGGCGGGCTCGGCCCCGCACCGGGGTCGGGCGGGTGGGGCGCCCCGCGTCCCCCTTGCCACCTCTCGGCCGCCTTTGTCTCGGCTGCTCCCTGCCCCTTAGCGTGGTCGTCGCCGCTCCTCTGGTCGCCTTGGTGAGTTTCCTACCACCTCAGTCACCTGAGGGCTCGGTGCCTATAGCCCCCCCCCCCCCCCCCCCCCCCCCGCGTGGCCTCAACTCGCGGGCCGGTGTCCATCTCTGTGCCTCATGCTTCCTCCATTTCCAGGGCTCCGTTCCCTTTCTTCTCGGGCGTGTATGCCTCCAACTCCGGGCAGACTTGGGTTGTGGCTGAGACTTGGGCCACCGCTGCGCTGCGCGGGTGCTGGGTGTGAAGGGTGCGTGGGGGCGGTGGTGGTGGTGCGTGCGTGGGAGCCAGAATTTGTGAGTGGGCTTGCCTGCCCAAAGAGGCGCGTGGGCTGGGTGTTGAAATGTGGGGAGGGATTTGAATGTCTGAAGTTTTGTGTCTGGATCCCCAAGTTGTGCGTGTGTGTGTGTGTGTGTGTGTGCGCGCGCGCGCGCGCGTAGGAACTGTATGGCCGTCACTGTATGGAGTTTCATTTACGAAGGGGAACTGTGCGGGGTCTTGAAGGCGTGTGTGAGGTCGTATGTCTGACGCTGTGCATGGATGTGTGTGCATGTGTTTGTGTGTGCAGGGATTGTGTGACGGACGCGGCATGAGTGGAGTTGCATTTCTGAAGGCGTCGTGTGGGCTTGTGTGCCTGAACAGTTGTGTGTGTGTGTGTGTGTGTGTGAGACCGCGTGTCTGTGCAGTTGTATATGTGTCAGTTGCACACAAAGGCGTGTGAGGCTGTGTGTTTGGATGCGTGTGTGATATGTGATGTATGTGACTTTTCTCTTTCCTTCCCCCGCTCGCTGCTCTGGCTAGCAGAGTGTTGAGATAAAATGGAGAGGAAGCATACGGTTGCCAACCAAGCTTGCTTCAGCTTTAGGATGTGGGAGGCCCTTCCTTTCTTTCTGATCCAAGGTGGGGGGCAGTACATGCCTTCACATCTGAGAGTCTGGAGGTTGGGGGAAGCGGGTGGGAGACCCATGCTGGAACCTTTGTGGAGACTGGGGACACTAGAAGGGCCCCTTGCCCAGTGGCAAACCTAAGAAACAGGGTCAAGAGAATGCCTAGGACCAGGAGAGACTGGACAGGCTGTCTGTCCCCTGGCTGTTGGGTTTCTGCTTTTTTATTGACCCCGGTTGACGTCCGTTTCACACTCACCAGGTGCTGTTGTAAGCCTCATGTGAATAGAGCCCTCTAAGCCACACAGAAAGTGACCAGTTCCAGCAAGGTGGAGGGGGGTTTGAGACAAAGCGCTCAGGTATGCGGTTCTGTTAGGTCAGGGGCTGGTGGATTTTGTCAGTAAAGGGCCCGAGAGATTGCACTGTGGCCCACGCGATCTCTGTCCCAACACCCCAGCTCTGCCATTGTAGCATGAAAGTAGGCCGTAGACAATATGTCAGGAATGAGCATGGCCATGTGCCAAGAAAGCTGTTTACAGATACAAGCAGCGGGCCGGATTTGGCCCTCAGATGATGGTTTGTCCATCCCTGCTTTGTGCTGTGCTGCTTCTTGTAGGGAAGAGGAAGGAAAGAGAGAAAAGGAGCCCTGGAGCTTTTGTGGCTGGTTTGGATCTCAGCAGAGCACTCCCTTGGGACCCACGGGCAGTTTCGCAGTACTGCTTGGTGACTGGGAACATATGAGAGAGAGAGAGAGTGAGAGAGGAATTAAGAGTTTCCCGTGTAATCTGTGGTCCCATGTCTGGGATTTTTTTCACAGCAAGGTGAGAAGCAGCACTGGGGTTTCAAAGCGGTGGACCCATTCGGAGCAGGACCCCAACTGGGATCTGGCATTGAGAATGCGGGCCTGGACCCGGAGGAAGCGTGGCTTGGAAAGTTGAGGCAGCTGTCTCATCTTTTGGATATGGGGGGGTGGGGGTGGGTCAGGGGAGGGCAAGGAAGACAGTAACCCTGTGCGGAAAAGAAGCCGCACAGCTAGCAGCAGCAAACAACCTCCCCACCCCCCCTCCCTCCCAGCCCATCCTGGGTGGATTTTGACACTGAGACTGGGGGGCAGCCAAGGGGAGGGGTTGGAGGCCACGATCCCTCAGAGAGTGGCAGGTGTAACACCAGGCAAAGCAAACGTGCACAGAGTTCAGCACAGGAACAGTATTGACTGTCTTCCTTTAGCTTGCTCCTTTTTAAAGAGCGAGAGCGAGTGTGTATGAGCCAGGGAGGGGCGGAGGGAGAGGGAGAAAGAGAATCCCAGGCAGCCTCCGCGATATACGCACAGAGCGCTGACACGGGGCTTGATCCCATGAACCGGGAGATTATGACCCTGAGCTGAAATGAAAAGTCGGACTCTTAATCAACTGAGCCTCCCAGGTGCCCCTTGGAGAGTTTTTTCTAAGAGCCAGATCAATCTGTTGTATTTGTCAGGAAACCGCACACTCCAAAAGCAGAATTGGAAAGAGTTTAACTTAAGGAGTATTTACAAAGATCGGAGCAAAGTTAAGGGAAACCAAGAAGGGTGGTGTAGTAGCAGTCAGGGACCAGCAAGAGTGGGGGAGGGGAGGGATCAGGAGGGAGGCAGGGAGGTAGCAGGACGGGCGCCTTGGCTGTAACAAAGGATTATGTTTCTTTTTTGGTTGAAACATATTTGATGTATAACATTGCCTAAGGGTAAGGTGGGTACCATGTTGCTTCGATACATTTGTGTCTTGTAATAGGATTGGCATTAGCAAGAGCACCTCTTTCACATCAAGGGAGCCAAGAACACCCAATGGGGAAAAGGATAGTCTCTTCAACAGGTGCTGGGAAAACTGGATAAACACATACAGAACAATGAAATTGGTCCCCTGTTTTATACTCCTCAGAAAAAGTAACTTGAAATGGGCCCGAGACTTAAACATAAGACCTGATACCTAGAAGACGAGGTAGGGAAGAAGCCCTGTGACATTGGTCTTGGCAATGATTGTTTTGGCTAGAACACCAAAAGCATCAATGGAAGCCAAAATAAACAAGAGGGACCACATCAAACTAAAAACCTTCTTCGCAGCAAAAGAAACAACAGAATGGAAAGAGCGTGCAGAATGGGAGACACTTTTTGTAAACCGTGTGTCAGATAAGAGGCTAACATCCTAAATCTGTAAAGAGCTCATGCAACTCAACAATAACAACAGCAACAAAAACCATCTGACTAAAACATGGACAGAGGAACTAAAACTTCTTTTTTCAGAGATGTCTGAATGGCCTACAGGTATGAAGGATTGTCTGATGGGACCTGTGGCTTGAGGCAGAGGAACACAGCCACTGCCAAATAGGGGCGTGTCGGGGGTGGGGTAGGGAGAATAAATGCTCCTCCCACCACCATTCTCCTGCCCACTGGCCAGACCAAAAGGGGAGCCAGCAGCCAAGGGAGCCTCAGCAATGCCATCCACCCCTGGTGGTCAGCCTTTTGCCCTGGAGTGAATATAAAGGGACAGCAGAATTCCCAGGATGCCTGGGATATGGGCACCTGCCACTTTTTTTTTTTTTCCCTGTGAGATCATTGTAGGCCAGGCTGCCTGTTGTTCCTAAATAGTAGGTCCAGTGCCCAGGGCTCATGATACTTTTAGGACCCACAGAGATGTTTTCACTTCTTTTAAAATCAGAAGAAAGAACTATGCTTTTATTTATTTATTTTATTTTTTATTAAAAATTTTTTTTAGTGTTTATTTATTTTTGAGAGAGACAGAGACAGAGTGTGAGTGAAGGAGGGGCAGAGAGAGAGGAAGACACAGAATCCGGAACAGGTTCCAGGCTCCGAGCTGCCGGCACATAGCCCGACGCAGGGCTCGAACTCAAACCGGGAGATCATGACCTGAGCCTAAGTCGGACGCTCAACCGACTGAGCCACCCAGACACCCCTACTTTTTTTTTTTAAATAAAAATATGTTTTATTTATTTTTGAGAGAGAGAGGGAGAGAGAGAAAGAGAGTGTGAGCGGGGGAGGGGCAGAGAGAGAGGGAGACACAGAATCCGAAGCAGGCTCCAGGCTCTGAGCTGTCAGCACAGAGCCCGACTTGGGGCTCGAACCCACGGACTGTGAGATCATGACCTGAGCTGAAGTCGGACACCTAACCGACTGAGCCACCCAGGCGCTCCAAGAACTGCACTTAGTAAAAGAAAATATCAAAAAAAATTTTTTTTAACATGTATTTATTGTTGAGAGACAGAAAGAGACACCGTTAGCAGGGGAGGGTCAGAGAGGCAGGGAGACACAGAATCGGAAGCAGGCTCCAGGCTCTGAGCTGTCAGCACAGAGCTGGACGTGGGGCTTGAACTCACAAACTGTGAGATCGTGACCTGAGCCGAAGTCCGACACTTAACCCACTGAACCACCCAGGCGCCCCTAAAAGAAAATATTTTAATGTATGATGTTCGGTGAAATTCACAGAACAGAAACCCAACCATTTTAAAGGGGCATCAGGGGCATCTCGGACATTCTCGGTGTTGTGCAGCCACTGTATTCATCAGTTGTAAAATACAACTTAATACTTTATTTTTTTTTTTTTAATGGAGGAAGAAGTCCACAAAAGCAAAAGTTCCTCTGGCCCACAAGAGTCATGTTTCCGAGCTGCCTTAAACTTGTAAGGTATTTAGTTGGTAAGAGGATCGACAGGTTTTTATTTTTGTATGCACTTCATTTAATGTGTGTTAAAATATAATTTGCATTTCAAGTAATGATCTAAAGCTTCCGTTTGAGATATATTTATTTCAGTAAGGAAATAAGGTTATAGGGAAGTGGTCAGATACAGAGAAGACGCAGAAGTCTGGTTTTGGGAATAGTGCCTGGCACCCCGGAGAGAACTCGGAACATCACATTCCCCTTCAAAGATGAGTCCTGAAGAGCCACTGGGGACAAGGTCACCATTTCCTCCCTAAGGAACCGCACCTCCAGCTCCTTTCTTCACCTGAACACTCATGCAGACCAGTTGCATTTGTCGGGCACTGACTTTTGCCAGGCTCCTGATGATTTTGTCATTGTGGATGGTCCACTTGTCCGCACCTCCAGGCCAGACACGAACGAAACCACATTAATTTGGGGGGCTAACCCCAGGGGCCTTGTCTAGGGCTCTGCATGCACGTGGCGCTCAGCAAAGGCTCTTTAGTTTGGTTTGTGAGCTGGGGCAGCCCCCACCTCCTCCTGACGGTGTGAAATAAGGAGGGTTCTGGAGCCAGGGAGTGGCAGAAACCTCCATTACCTTGTGATCTCCCACCCCGCCTCTCCCCAACCACGTCCGGGAGGGAGCGATTCAGGAGATCTTGACCTCTTTCTCCCCCCCGGGCGTGTAACCCTGGAGCCCCAGGCGGTGTTCTCAGGTGTCTCAGGATGGGCGCGTCCCAGCAGGTGGACATCCGCCCTCCTCTGGTGCCTGGATTCTCTCTGAGCCCCTCGCTGGTTTCTTCCACCCTTTCCCCTCTCCCTACAGCCGCCCTCTGTCCTGCCCCTCACTGGAAGGCCCCTGTGGCCCCGGCAGATAGACGATGAGCAGCCACGGGAACAGCCTGTTCCTGCGGGAGAGTGGCCAGCGGCTGGGCCGGGTGGGCTGGCTGCAGCGGCTGCTAGAAAGTCTGCAGCAGAGGGCACTGCGCACGCGCCTGCGCCTGCAGACCATGACCCGTGAGCACGTGCTGCGCTTCCTGCGCCGGAACGCCTTCATCCTGCTGACCGTCAGCGCGGTGGTCATCGGTGAGCCGGCTTGGGGGGGGGGGCGGGGTCCCCGGGGAAATCAACTGCCCGCACGCATATTCACTCCACCTACCGGTTGTCACCCACGCGAGCGCATCCCGCCGCCCACTGCGTTCCCTCCGCCCCCATAAGGACACATTCACACAGCTGGGGCTCAGTGACCCAAACCACTCCACAGAGCCCCTCTTTCGGTCCTAGGGGTCAGCCTGGCCTTCGCCCTGCGCCCGTACCAGCTTACCTACCGGCAGATCAAGTACTTCTCTTTCCCCGGAGAGCTTCTCATGAGAATGTTGCAGATGCTGGTGCTGCCGCTCATCGTCTCCAGCCTGGTCACAGGTGAGAGAGCCCAGGCCAGTGGTGGCTTCTAAGACCCATCCGACAGTCCCAGCTCAAACCCGGAGCCAGAGCTATCCCAGGCATGAGATCACCTCCCTACCTCAGGACCCGGAACGCGAAGCCGGCACCTAGCCCCGAGTTCTGGGGCCAGAGCCCGGATCTTCGTCAGACTCAGGTTCCAGACCCAGTGAGACCTATGCCACTTAGTAACTTTACCGGACTTTTCCATGGAGGTAGAATACCAGCCCGCCGGGGGCTTAGCATCATTCAGGGGGGCAGCCAGGGAAGAGAGTACCGCATGGATGGCCAAGGGGTGGGATGCGGGTAAAGGTGTTTGAGATGGAGGGGACAGGGTGGTGAGTGGGGGATGGGGTAGAAATATGGATGGGCTATGCAGAAGTCGGCGAATTCTTTTGGAAAGGGCCAGAGAGTGAACATTTTCAGCATGGGGGGCGGTGCGTATGATCTCTGTCGTAACTACCCAGTTCTGTTAAGGTAGTATGGGAGCAGCCGCGGACTCATATGTAATCAAGCGGGCATGGTTGTGTTCCAATAAAACTTTATTTGCAAAACCAGACCCAAGTGGTTGATTGCCAACCTCCAGACTTGGTTGGCATGAAGGTTGGCATGAAGAATGCTTTCTTGGGCTGGGTTTCCCAGAAGCAGAGCCCAAGATGGGGATCTTTGCACAAGCGATTGGTCAAGGGATGGCATTCAAGAGAGACCTACGAGCAAGTGAAGGAAGCAAGATGAGGCAGGGAAAGCATCTCAGCCGAGCTGTGGGTTCAGAAGAAGGTTGGCCTCCCAGCCCTATCTCACGGGTAGCTGTGAAACAGGAGTAATGCTACAGGATTGTTCTTCTCAACTCTGGCCCCACCTGAGTCAAAGGGGCTGGCCCTTTGAATCCCAGTTCCAGGCAGCCTTTGGCTTGAGACCTTCCATGGGGTGTTTCTGGGCAAGGCAGCTTTTGTTCTGCTGAGGGCAGCTCTCAAGAGAGGGGGGCAGCACGAACTGTTAGCAGCCAACAGACGCAGCAGCTGAAGGACAGGTGCATTAGTCTGGTAAAGGGCATTTGGATGGGCGAGTGGGTGGTGGGGTGTGGACGGGGCTGCTCAGGGCGGTACCCCCTGTCCTCTAGGTATGGCGTCCCTGGATAACAAGGCAACAGGCCGGATGGGGATGCGGGCAGCTGTATACTACATGGTGACCACGGTCATTGCTGTCTTCATTGGCATCCTCATGGTCACCATCATCCACCCTGGGAAGGGCTCCAAGGAGGGGCTGCACCGCGAGGGCCGCATTGAGACCATCCCCACAGCTGATGCCTTCATGGACCTGGTCAGGTGACGTCCTTTCTAATTTTGATGGGAACTCTAAGCCTAGATGCAACAAAGTGTGCTCAAGGAGAGACTAGGGAACAGGCTGATTCAGCCTGGAAATGCAACACCCAAGTTGAACCTGGTCTCTTGGTACCTGCTTTCTGCCCTGGAGCATTGCACAAATGCTCTGAGAGTCGGTGACTTCTAGGGTATGACCTTTTGGCCCTTAGGCTCCGGAGGCTAGAGCTGCATGTTGAGACAGGCTCAGAACAGGTGGTGGCTGGTGTTCCCAAGCTCCATCGGAGGATGAATGATTCTCTTAGGCAAGATTTTGACAGCCAGAATCAAGGCTCACCATGGTTCTTCCCTGGTCCCTGACTTGGGGGAAACCCACAAGTTGTCTGGGTTTTTTGAGGCATCACTGGTACGTGTGTGTGAGTTGAAATCCCCAAGGTGGCTCGGTAGGGGATTTCTCCTCCCTACTGAAGGGCTTGGAGAGACCTGGATTTGAGGTCCATCTGTACCTCTCAGGAGCTGTGTGGCTTTGGGCACCTTCCATAAAGTCTCTTTATGGAAGATAAAGAGAGTCTCTTTGGTTTCTTTGTGCATAAAATGGGGACATCAATAGTGCTAGAAGGGACACTTCTAGAGGTTGTAGGGTTTAGATCATACAGGTCACTTAGCTCAGTACCTGGCCTAGAGTAAGCATTCACATGTTGGCTGCCGTTATTATTGTTGGTGCTGCTGCTAACTACCTCCCTTCCTCTGATGTTTTTCTGCAGAAATATGTTTCCACCCAACCTTGTGGAGGCCTGCTTCAAACAGGTCAGGAGGAAGTACACCGTTTGTTCAAGGAGGTTTGGAGGGTGGGAGTGGTGGTAGGGGGCTTGCTGCTGAGTGAATGGTCCCCGAGTGAGGGATGGGAAGAAGGGCCTGACAGAGCAATGGGCAGGGGCTTTTGGAAGAGTCTGGGAGAGAGAATGTACCTCCCATTGGTGGGATGACCAGCTCTTAGGCCATGAGCTTCCTGGGGATGGTTCTGGAGGAGGAACCAATGTGTCTCACCATAGATGGTTGAGGAGAGAGGCCTTCTAATCTGTTGGAGCAGGGAGCTTTGAAAAATGCGGAATCTACGCGTTGGTCGTTCACTCCTCCATTCATGTGTTGCTTCACTCGTTCTTCTACGCGTTGGTCAAGTACTTCGTTTACTCACTCAGATCCACTGAATAAGATTCTCCAGGGTGTGGCAACCAGGAATTGGTGTTCTCGGTAAATTTCTCCAGGAGGTTCTGATGCATCGATTTTGGCCCCGATCTCTCCATATTTTAGTTCAAGACGCAGTACAGCACAAGGTTGGTAACTAGGACCATAGTGAGGACAGAGAATGGATCTGAGCCGGGCACCGCCATGCCTCCCCCATCCTCGATGGACAACGGAACCAGCCTCCTGGAAAATGTCACATGGGCCTTGGGCACCCTACAGGAGGTGCTGAGCTTCGAGGAGACTGTGCCTGTTCCTGGCTCAGCCAATGGCATCAATGCCCTGGGCCTCGTGGTCTTCTCTGTGGCCTTTGGGCTGGTCATCGGTGGCATGAAACACAAGGGCCGAGTCCTGCGGGATTTCTTCGACAGCCTCAATGAGGCTATTATGAGGATGGTGGGCATCATTATCTGGTGAGTGCTGGGCTGTGACAGTGTGGGCAGGTGACGGCCCGCGGGAAAGGTGGAGCTGGGGCTGGGAAGTCCGGTGGTGGGGCAGATGCTCAAGGGGCCATTGGGGCCTTTTGGCCCAGATCATTTATATACGTATTGGTGAATCGACTCATTCATGTGTTCACTTATAAATTCACTCATGGACTCATCTTCACACTAATGAAACCATTGATTGATTTGTTCATTTATTGACTCACTGCACCATTGATTCATTCGGGCTCATTCTTTGGCCTGCTCATTCATCTCTGCATTTGTTATCCTCCCATTGACTGGCTCACATATTCCCTGCATTCATTCACCTTTTCACTTAACACCCTCATTCATTCACTCACCCCTTTGTTTGTGTCTCATTTGCTCCTTTTCTAACTCATTTAGCCCCTTGCTAATTATTCTTTAATCGATACATGCACGCATTCATTCATTCTTTACGTGTGTCTGTTCCTTCACCAATTCCTCCACTCATTCAGCAGACGTTTTCCCAGGCTAACTCGGTCTTGAACTCTGGAATACGGAGATCCGTTGAATTCAGTCATGAAGTCTTGGAGGAGACAGCCACATACTAGATAAATGTGATTCAAGGCGGAAGGTTCTAGAGTAAAGGGACATTTAAAAGGTGTTGAGAACGTGGAGAAGTGAGCAGCCAGTGGACAGATAGATAGTGGACTCTGCTTGGGAAGCTGAGGAGGGAGTCATAGAAAAGGTCACTTCTTAGTTGGGTCTTGAAAGGTAAGTGGGAATCCAACAGGACAGGGAGGGGGAAGAGGCCCTTCAAGCGGAGACGAGAGAACACGCAAAGCCTGCAAGGACCTGAATTGTCTGGAGAATGGCAGGGAGTTCAGGGAGGTGGGAGCACAAGGTGAGTTGGGAGTGGCCATGAAAGATGCTAACAAGACCAGGGCGCCTGGGTGGCTCAGCCGGTTGAGTGTCCAACTCTTGGTTTCAACTCAGGTTGTGATCTCACAGTTCGTGGGTTCAAGTCCCGAGTCGGGCTCTGTGCTGACAGCGGGGAGCCTGCTTGGCATTTTTTTCTCCCTCTTTCTGCCCCTCCCCCGTTCTCTCTGTCTCTCTCAAAAATAAATAAACTTAAAAAAAAAAAAAAAAGATGTGGACGAGACTGTCTGGTCCCAGACTGGAGAAGATTTTGTACATCATCCCCAATAACTAGAAAGCTGTGTAGGGGGCTAGAGGCCAAGGTGAAAGCTTGGAAAAGCAGTGGACGGTGAGCTTGTCAAGGATAAATAAGACCAACGAGACTGAGTTTTGGAAACCATAAATCGAAAGTGGTGTCATTGGCAGGTTTGGGTCAAATATCCCAATGTACTGGGTGGCTGAGGGTAGAAGGAAAGAAGCCCTGTGCAGTTGACCTGAAGGTGAGGAACTTTGTTGGGGGATTAGGAGGAAGGACAAAGATGGGGAGGTTGGGAAGGGCGTTCATGAGCAGACACAGAGGTAGGTCTAGGCTGGGAGACAACTCTGCACCTTCACATCGGCTGTCACCCTGAGCCTAGCTGAGCCCAGCTGGGGGGGACAGGTGAGCCCCCGATGAACTCACTTCTGTCTCCTCTCTTTCACTCGCTGCTCTAGCCGCACCGGTCTGCTCTCTACTCCTTTACTTCTTCCAGCTCATGCTAGTCTCAGGGTCTTTGCACTGTGCCTGCAATGCATCCGCGCGGGTGGATGTGTCCCTTCTCACAACTCGGGCCTCTTCGTGAATGTCAGCATCTCTAGAGAAGCCCCTCCTTGACCACACATGTTTCCACAGCCCCACTCGGGCTCTGTTTTGCGGCGGTCGCCCTCCGAAGTTTTAAATTAGGCGTTTCTATGTGTACCGCCCGTTTCCCCATCAGGATGTGGGTGCCACAGGGGCAGGGACCTTGTGACCGGAGCAGAGCGGGTGCTCAGGAGAGAGGTTGAATAAGTAGATGATTTGACAAGACACGTGGTTTGAGATGTCCATGGGAAATTCAGGTGCAATAGCTCAGGGCTGGTGAGTGAGTGGGAGTATGCACTTACAGAAAAGGCAGTAGGGGCCTAGAGGTTACCCACTTAGCGCAAAAAGAGTTGGAGGCGGTGAATAAGGGGCGTTCAAAGGCCAGCGATAGGGACCGTCTGGGCCACGTCTAGGGAGAGAGTCCCAAGGGCGGTGATTCTTTGGGGAGGGACTTGAATGGGAATGGAGGTAAGAGAGACCTCATAAGATTGTATCGCGTGGAGTTGTAGGAGCCTTTCCCCACTGTAGTGGGCATGAGTTCTGGGTGAGTGGGAAGAGGAAGTGGACTGTGCCTGTTTGTGAGTGTGTGGGGAAGGTTGGGGTGGAGTAGGGTGCTGGACCATGGGCACTGCCTGGCCTCAGGGGCTTATATGGGCAAAGCCTTGGGAATGCCAGCTCCGAGCCTTAGGGGGAGTCATGAGGGAGCTCTGACAGGCCTCTGGCTTGCCCTAGGTACGCACCCGTGGGCATCCTGTTCCTGATTGCTGGGAAGATCCTCGAGATGGAAGACATGGCCGTCCTGGGGGGTCAGCTGGGCATGTACACCCTGACCGTCATCGTGGGCTTGTTCCTCCATGCTGGTGGTGTCCTGCCCCTCATCTACTTCCTCATCACCCACCGGAACCCCTTCCCCTTCATTGGGGGCGTGCTGCAGGCCCTCATCACTGCCATGGGCACGTCTTCCAGGTACGGCCTAATCCCCCACCCCTGGTGCTTTTCCGAGGTTCGCTGTTGTCCACCTGCTCTCCTAGGAGTCCTGCCCTCCTTCACCCCCTGCTGAGCCTCGTCTGTGCTGTGCGGTAATGTCAGCGGCTCCGGAAGGTCTCCAGGTCGACCAACACCTCAGTGCTGATCTCTGTCCCCGCACTGGCTCTCCTGACCTCTTTTCCTCCTTGTCTATTTCTCTGTTGTGTACGGAGGAGAACTAGCTGCCAGTCTTGAGGTTAAGCCTAAGCTTCCCACGGGTTCCATGTTCTCGGTCATTTTTCTGGCTCAGAGAGTTTCATTTCCCCTCGGGGTGGTGGCTGGGAGCTCTCTTGGCCTCCTTGTCCTTTTCTCGTGGTTTTAGGGGGTTAGTAAAGAACTTCCCTTTTCCCCATCATCTAAATTCAAAATAGTTTGAGAAGTGTCACAAGGGCCAACCAGCTGGAAGAATGCTGCCATTTTTATTGCTCGCACTGCTGCCTGGAGATTTGGTCTGTGGCCAAGAGGATGGGTGCCATCACAGCCCAGAATTAAACTCAACCTGGTCATCACAGGGCTGGATCCCCAAAGGCCTTCTCTGTGGGTCCAGGCTTCTCACTGTGTGGCATCAGGTTGACCAGGCAGAGCACGTGTTTTGTGGACAGACGGACTCCCAAATGAGACGGCCACTCCTTCCGCTACACTCCCCCATCAGTTAGGCCCCCCTTCCTCCCCTGAGGGGCAGTGGGAGAGAGGCAAGGAGGGTTAGTGTAGCTGGGGTGCCCCGTGAACCACAGGAGTGGGGGACTAGGGGTCCCTGTAATACTTCTCTCTCAACCTTGAGGGTGTGGGTGGGAGGCCAGCGGACCGTCCATCCCCTCCTTCCTGGGAGTGGAAAGTGCACTAGTGACACAAACACGTGCCTAGTAACCAGCCTTAAGCTATGGGCTTTAAGCGGGTCCAGAGACCTTCACCCTAGGGGACTGCCATTGCTGTGCGCTTCTGGCGACGTGAGGAATCCCTCTTCCCTGTGCAGTTGTCAGTCTCTGAAATGTTATACGCCTGCCAGCCTCTCCTCGCTCTGGCTCCCACCTGGGCCCTTAGTGTTCTCAGCAGAATCTCTCTTTTGACTCGTTGCGGCCCCAGCCCCCACCCTGCCACCCCCCCCCCACCCCCCCGTTCTCAGTCTCCTGGGCTCTCTCCCCTAGCTCTGCAACGTTGCCCATCACCTTCCGCTGCCTGGAGGAGGGCCTAGGTGTGGACCGACGCATCACCAGGTTTGTGCTGCCTGTGGGGGCCACCGTCAACATGGACGGGACCGCCCTGTACGAGGCCCTGGCCGCCATCTTCATTGCCCAAGTCAACAACTATGAGCTCAACCTGGGCCAGATCACAACTATCAGGTGAGGGGGTCTTGGGTGGGCTGTGCCAGCAGGTGAGACCTCAGAAGTCGTTAGCTTGGCAAGGGGTGGGGGGGGGGAGGCTCAGCTTGAGGTCAGGGGAGGCTTTGAATGTCGGAGCGGGGGGATGTGGGATGAGCCCAGTCACCCAGGCCAACTGAGCTTGTCAGGAGCTGGCGTGATGTTTGAGTCCCCATTTCCTTTCCCATGCTGTTGTGGGCAAATCCCTTTGCCCAGGATTTCCCAAAGTATGGCCTGGTGCAACCTAATGACACGAGGCTCTTACGATGGATTCCTGGGCCTCGTCACCCAGAGGTTCCAACGTGGTCATCATAAATACAACAGCAAACATCATCACCTCCTTTCGGTCTTTGCTTCGGGGTCACACTTTCGGGGAAGTGTCCCCTGAATGTTCGGTTTAAAATCGCATGGTCTGGACCCTCGGAGACTGACCCGTTCCTCCATAGCTCCATCTGCCTTAGTATATATGTTAAGTACTCATCTTGCTCGTTGCCTGCCTCCCCCCCCCTAGAATGTGAGCTCTGTTTGGGCAGGGGTTTTCTTCCATGGGAATTTCTACTAGGCCTCTAGCTTGGAGCATACGCTCCGTAAGTATGAGTTGAAAGAGTACATTTATTGAAGGCTGCTTTTTGTTTTCAGGAACTTAATTTAAGATGTCCTCTCCCCTTCCATGGTGTCCTTTCTCACTGTCCGCCTCATCTTCCCCTTCCCTCCTCCTGCCCCCGCTGTGTTCTCTTCCCATGTGCAGTATCACGGCGACAGCAGCCAGCGTTGGGGCTGCTGGCATCCCCCAGGCGGGTCTGGTCACCATGGTCATTGTGCTCACATCGGTGGGCCTGCCCACTGAAGACATCACGCTGATCATAGCGGTGGACTGGTTCCTGTGAGTCCCTTCAGACCCTGGTGCTCTTGCTCCTCAGCCCTCACTCCCCACCCGCGTTCCCTCTGAGACCCCCAACCCGTGGGCCCTCAGTCCAGCGAGGACACAGAGTTCTAGAATTTGAGAGCAGAAGGGAAGCCGTGGAGCACACTCTGGGCCGTGGCCCACGGTTCCCAAATTCCAGAGTTAACCTTGGGGAAGTAGGACAGGGAGGAGAGGAGCAATGGGGGCTTTAGCTCTCAGCCTTGTAGAAGTCACAAGAAGGCGATCTGTGGGACAGAGCTGGCTTGCCAGTGTTTTTTGTGTGTTTGTTTTTAATTCTCAACTTTGAAACACGGGAGGTTTACATTAAAAAAAAACCCAAAAAACTCTGGACTTTCGTCCCCATTTGGGAGCTCTGTGCTGGACCCGAGTCCCATTTAGACAGCTTCCAATCTTGCCGGGGAAGCTTTGGCATCTTTCCCTGGTTACACGTAGTTCACTTTGGTGAGCTGATTTACTCATGGTGGTTCCCGTCCTCCTCCTGTATGCCGTTCAGCCCACAGCCTCTCATTTTCTCCATCAGATGTTTATGTCCTTAAAAAGAGAGAATTGCATTGCTGAGATCAAACGTGAGCACATCAGCATTGAGCCAACCTGTGTTTGGTAGGAGGGGAAACTGAGGACACTGAAGGGGAGGGACCTGCCTGAGGTTATGTGGTCGTGGAGGGGACGTGAGCCCCAACTCCCAGCACCAGGGACCCCCCCCCCGACCCTGCTACACCCACTCTTCATGAACTCTTGAAACTTCGAGTAACCGTGGCTTCTCTCTCCCCTCCCCTCCCCTCCCCTCCCCAGTGACCGGCTTCGCACAATGACCAATGTTCTGGGGGACTCTATTGGAGCAGCCGTCATTGAACATTTGTCTCAGCGGGAGCTGGAGCTGCAAGAAGCCGAGCTCACCCTCCCCAGCCTGGGGAAGCCCTACAAGTCGCTCATGGCACAAGAGAAGGGGGCGTCCAGGGGCCGGGGAGGCAACGAGAGTGCCATGTGAGGGGACCCCAGCCCTGCTGCCCATAGAGGAGGGAACGGGGCTGGGGAGGGGGGGGTCCTAGGGAAGACCCACTGCCCGAATGACTGTGCGCTGAACACACGTGTTCTGTCCAGCTTGTTTGGTGGAAACTAAGATAAAGGAGCAGGAACCAAAGGGTGTCCAAGGCCTCCATTTCTCTCTGGGCGCATGCAGAGAACTCGTGGAGGGCAGTGAGCTTCGGGTCCGACAAGTGGAGGGGTCAGCTCATGCCCTTTATTTTCTCAAGGAGTGGTGGAATTGAAGGAAGTAAGGGATAACCGCCATTTATCATAATAAAACAATGTGTGTGACCTCCGTGTCGGGGGTCCCCGAGACCTGAAGGTTCAATGATTTGCTAGAAAGACTCGTGGAACTCAGAGAAGCTTTGATGCTCACGTTTATAGTTGACTGCAGTGAAAGATGACAGATTAAAAATCTGCCAAGACCAAAGTTGCCTGGGGCAGGGTCCAGAAGTCACCAGACGTGGGCTTCCCATGGCGCCCTCTTAGTGGAACCCCATGGACTCACTCAGTCGTCTCCGCAATGATGTGTGACAGCACGTATGGAGTAGTGTCAGCCAAGGAAGTTCACCTGAGCCTTGGTGTCCAGGACTGTTATCGCGGATCTGTTGTGTAGGCATTCTTTGGTCCCCACAGAAGTCAAACGAATATAGTAGGTGAACAAAAACAGGCATTCGCCATAAGTTACACGGTCAACACGGACCACGTGGTGTGGATCAAGGTCCTAGATATACCAAGGTGCTTTTATGAGGCAGGATATTCCAAGGGCTCAGAGTTACTTCCTGGGAGCCAGTCAAGGGCAAGTCCTTTCTCTGGAACGTGCAGGCTTTCAGCTCCCCTAAGCCTTCCGAGTCAACTCTTTACTTCATGCACCCATGGCTGGGAATAGAGGAAGCAGCTTCCCGTGGGGAAGAATAACTGTGTCTTGTAGTCCAAACTGCTGACTCCTGAAACCAGTTGTCTCAGACACCCCCCCCCCCCCCCCGACGCTGGCCTCAGGAAGCACTGTGTCTCCTTAGTGCACAAGGGTGGATGTTGGTCATTTAACATTATTTTCCTGCAGCCTAATAAACCAGGTGGGACATGAAATGAGACTTTAATAAAGCCTTCTGGAAAACACAAGTATATAGAGAGTAACAGGATTCCAGATGTCATGGATATAATTCAACTCTCTGACCCTTTAGTCCTGGAAACACATTGGTTTTTTTCTGAATCAAATTAAACTTCACTTGAGCACCTGCCTCTCTCACAGCGGGAAGAAACCTTTCAAGCACAGGCGTGTTTCGGGGATACTCCCTCCCCCATTCTTTAGGATCCAAAGAGAACCCTTGGGCATATGTACTTGAGAAAACTGGGAAGTAGGGATCCAGATTTCTTTAGTCTATTTGCAGTCGCCATGGCAACGTTTGTGTCAGAAACTGGAAAAAGTCCAGGCAAAGGCAAGAAGCTTATAAAGCATCCTACTCCACAGTTGACCCTGGGGAGCTTGGCAGGGGATCCCAGTCTCAAACCGGAATTTCTGCCTCTAAGGTGTGGTCAATGGTCGGTGTCTGCAGAAAGCTCCTCGTGGGAGTGGGGTGGGGCAGTTTGCTAGGTCTCCCGTGACAAAGGGCCGCAGACTGGGTGGTTAAACAACAGATGTTTATTTGCTCCTAGTTTTGGAGGCATGTCTTTGACTTGATTCCATTCATGTAACCCCAGAAAACCTCTCTCTAAATGTTTCCAAAATAGGCACACATCCCATCACTTTGAAGGTAGATATTAAACACATGGGATTCGATTCAGCTGTTAAGAAATCCAGACCATTACTGAAGCTAACTGAGAAAATAGGTTCTATTCATATAAAGTTAAAGCGACTGGTTACAAAATGAAAAATCCAAGGCACAACCTGAAGAAAAATAAGAGGGCAGGAAAGGAACACGGAAGGTTTTGCTCTAAGACATAACATTTGGAAAAATAAGGTTTTGCTCTAAAACATAAAGTTAGGAAAAATAAAAATATTGCACAGAGGGGGTGCCTGGGTGGCTCAGTCGGTTAAGCATCCTACTTTGGCTCAGGTCATGATCTCACAGTTTGTGGGTTCGAGGCCCAAGATGGCAGTCTCTGCGGTCAGCACAGAGCCTGCTTGGGATCCTCTGTCCCCTCTCTCTCTGCTCCTCCCCTATGCACTCTGTCTCTCTCTCAAAAACAAACATTTAAAATATTTAAAAAATAATGCACAAAGGAAACTAAGATTTCTGGTCCTCAGGATTGTGTGCCCAGTTACTCATGAGAATCCTGTAATGGTTCCCCAACACTGAGAGGCACTGCCCTGCTGAGGAGTCTCCCCAGGGCCACCTTCATGTCCCTGTTCCTCAGACTGTAGATGAAGGGATTCAGCATGGGGGTGACAATCGTGTACATCACCGAGGCCACCAGACTTGTCCTAGAGGATGAAGTCGTTGCAGAACTGAGGTAGACCCCAAGGCCCGTGCCATAGAACAAGGAGACCACCGAGAGGTGAGACCCACACGTGGAAAAGGCTTTGTACTTGCCCCTGGCTGATGAAATTTTCAGGATGGAGGAGAAAATCTGAGAATAAGAAAAGAGGATCCCAGAGAGAGGAAAAACACCTAGGACAATAGTTACAAAATACACCACCATGGTATTGACGAAGGTGTCAGAACAGGCAAGCTTCAGGACTTCAGGAAGATCACAAAAAAAGTGTGGGATTTCCATGTTTGTGCAGAAGGACAGCCTCAAAATGGTCAAAGTCTCGAGCAGGGAGCCCACGACACTGATGCACCAGGACCCCACGGCCAGCAGCCTACAGAGCTGGGGGTTCATGATGACCATGTAGTGCAGGGGGTGACAGATGGCCACAAAGCGGTCATAGGCCATCGCGGTCAGGAGTAAGTTGTCCAGGCATCCAAACACGATGAAAAAAAATATCTGGCTGAGGCAGCCGGCACAGGTGATAAGTTTTCTCTGCGTCTGGATGTTCCAGAGCATCTTCGGGACGGTGGTGGAGGTGAAGCAGATGTCTACAAAGGACAGGTTGACCAGGAAGAAGTACATGGGGGTGTGGAGGCGGGAGTCAGAGCTGACGGCCAGGAGGAGGAGCAGGTTCCCAGTGAACGTGACCAGGTACATGGACAGAAATAGCCCAAAGAAGAAAGGCTTCTCTGTGAATCCCAGGAGGAGAAAGTGTCCAGCTCCTGTTTGGTTTCCTCTTTCCATGGGGCTACGGGCCTTGTCCAGAAAGAGACAAAAAGCAAGACACGATTCACTCCAAATAATCATTCCCCCGAATGACCGAAATATCCTTAATCCAAACCCAGGGGAATCATGAAGTCGTTTGTTTTGGCTAACGATTGGCTTTCTTTGCTGACAAATTGTGGTTACCATCGCTACCTGGGAAAATTGTCCCTAAGATCAGTGGTTCTCCAGTTGTGGCCCGTGTACAGCACCATCAACATCACGAGGGAACCTGTTAGAAGTGCCCATTTTCAGGCCCACCTGACCTACTGAGTCAGATGCTCTGGGTGTGAGGCCAGCACTCTGGGCCTTGACAAATCCTCCTGGGGATCTGATGCACACCCAAGTTTGGGGAGCACTGCTCTAGTGCTCTCCTGCATCCCTAAACAGCCATCCACGGGGGCTGCTTTTCACTTTGTGCTCGGTGCTTGTGGGAACAGGCAATTCCCTAACCCCAGGCAGATCATCCAACCTCTGAGAGGTTCTTTCACTGTGCTGCCTTTCCGCGATTTCTATACCTTAGATCCTGTGGACCATGGGTGTGCCTTCTCATAAAAAAATAATAACCAATATTATTGTTGTTAATAGTCATTTATGTTTCATTTATATTATCAATGCCTAAATAGAAATCCCACCAAAATTGCATTTATACATATACTGCTCTAGAGTTTCTTATTTATTTATTGATTTCAAAATTTTACGTTATTTTTTTAAAATTCCGGTCTAATGAAAGTACAATGTTACATTAGTTTCAGGTGTACAATATAGTGATTCGACGATCTGTGCACCACTCAGTGCTCATCACAAGTGTGTTCTTTAATTCCCATTACCTGTTACACCCCACCCCCCTCCACCCCCACTTCCCTTCTAGAACCATCAGTGTGTTGTCTTTAGTTAAGAGTCTGCTCCTTAGTGTGCTGTGCTCTTTCCGCCCCGCCTGATTGTTTTCTTTCTTTTCTTTTCTTTTTTTTCATTTAAAACTTTTTTTAACGTTTATTTATTTTTGAGACAGAGAGAGAGACAGAGCATGAACGGGGGAGGGGCAGAGAGAGAGGGAGACACAGAATTGGAAGCAGGCTCCAGGCTCCGAGCCATCAGCCCAGAGCCCGACGCGGGGCTCGAACTCACAGACCGCGAGATCGTGACCTGAGCTGAAAGTCGGACGCTTAACCGACTGAGCCACCCAGGCACCCCTGTTTTCTTTCTTAAATTCCACACAGGAGTGAGATCATATGGTATCTGTCTCTCTCTGACTGACTTATCTCACTTAGCATGATACCCTCTAGATCCCTCCACACTGTTGCAAATGGCAAGATCACGTTCTTTTTTTTAGGGTCGAGTAATATGCCATTGTATGTATACCCCACATCTTTTTTATCTAGTCATCAATCGACTACAGTGCCCTAGGCTTTCTCAATATTGGCTTTTTCTTCACCTAAGTTTGTCCTTTCTTTTTAGCTTTATCAAAGTATAGTTGGTTACAGAATATACTCATACAAGAATACTCATAATTTATCCTCTTAACATATTTTATTTAAAACATTTTCTAATGTTTATTTATTTATTTATAAATTTTAATGTTTATTTTTGAGAGAGAAAGAAAGAGAGAGAGAGGCAAAGCATGAGAGAGAGGGAGACACAGAATCCGAAGCAGGCTTTAGGCTCTGAGCTGTAATACAGAGCCCAATGTGGGGCTTGAACCCACGAACCGTGAGATCATGACCTGAGCCGAAGTCGAACGCTTAACTGACCGAGCCACCCAGGTGACCCTAATGTTTATTTATTTTTGAGAGAGAGAGTACACAAGCTGGGGAGGGACAGAGAGAGAGGGAGACACAGAATCCAAAGCAGGCTCCAGGCTCTGGGCTGTGAGCACACAGCCTGATGTGGGGCTTGAACTCAAGAACTGTGAGATCATGACCTGAGCGGAAATCGGACACTCAACCAACTGAGCCACCCAGGCGCCCCTATTAAAAATTTTTAAAAATGTTTATTTAAGAGAGAGAGAGAGAGAGAGAGAGCATGAGCAGGGGAGGGACAAAGAGAGAGAGAGGGAGACACAGAATCCGAAGCAGCTTCCAGGCTCTGAGCTGTCAGCACAGAGCCTGACGCGGGGCTTGAACCCACGAACGATGAGATCATGACCTGAGCCAAAGTTGGACGGTTAACCGACTGAGCCACCCAGGCGCCCCTGGATTTTATTAAAAATTTTAAGTTTTTCTATAATATTTACATACTTTCTCTAAATAATACTAACTTACAACACCCATTTATCTTTGGATCCTATTGCATTGGTATGAAATTCCACAACCCTGCTCAAATTTATGGTAAGAGTTCTTCATATCTTTCAAAGAATTCTTTCTGAGAGGGGCGCCGGGGTGGCTCAGTCAGTTAAGGGCTTAAGCATTAGGCTCAGGTCGTGATCTCACAACCCGCCTGGGGCTCTGTGCTGACAGCTCAGAGCCTGGAGCCTGCTTCCTTTTTCTCTGCCCCTCCCCCCACTCATGCTCTGTCTCTCTCAAAAAGAAATAAACATTAAAAAAAAAAAAAAAGGAATTCTGTCCAAGAATAATCTTGGAGTTTTGTAATTTAATAAGATGTTCATTATAATTTAGGTTACACAAACATATTTTTATCAACTTAACTAGCATCTTAATTCCTAGATACCTTAGAGGGTCTTTGAAAGCATAGTAAGTGTTTAGTGATTAACAATTTAGAAAAAATAATGTTAAATCCGATCTCCACATTGCCTGATAAATTTCTTTTTAAAAAAGTTTTTGTTTAGGGGCGCCTGGGTGGCTCAGTCGGTTAAGCGGCCGACTTTGGCTCAGGTCATGATCTCACAGTCTGTGAGTTCGAGCCCCGCATCGGGCTCTGTGCTGACCGCTCAGAGCCTGGAGCCTGTTTCGGATTCTGTGTCTCCCTCTCTCTCTGACCCTTCCCCCGTTCATGCTCTGTCTCTCTCTGTCTCAAAAATAAATAAACATAAAAAAAAAAAAGTTTTTGTTTAAATTCCAGGCAGTTAACATACAGTGTGATATTAGTTTCAGGCATACAATTTTGTGATTCTAATATTTACTTTTTTTTAAGCATGTTGTACACCCACCGTGTGTTATATGCAAGTGGCTAATCACTAAATTCTACACACGCAACCAATTTTAGCAAATGATAACTAGAATTTAAATAAAAACTTGGAATAAAGAAAGCAAAGTAAGCTCTACACCCAACGCGGGGCTTGAACTCATGACCCTGAGATCAAGAGTCACCTGCGATTTCAATGTTTAATGTTAAGTGTGGAGCAAGAGACCATACAAGCTATGAAAAGAAAATAAATAAAAAATATAGATAACATAAATTAATAGTGAAAATATGTAATCTTTGAAAATAGAAGTTCTCTCTGAATAAAAAGTCTGGAAATAATCCAAGAAAGAGAAGAAAAATAAGAAGAAAATATCAATAATTGTACCATTAATTGAAAAAGCTCTTAATGATAAAATGTGCTGTACAGAAAATTAGAATATTAAAAATAATAGATTTGATTGATAAAATGTAACGTATTTAACTTACAAAGTCTAACTATAAGTCAAAGAAATATTAATGTATTAACTGGGAAAAATTACGGGATATTAAGGATTCATACAAGAAAATATAAAAAAGGCAATAAATGTTTGAGAATATTGGCACAAACCCAAGGAAAAAAATGAGCTACAAGAAGATCATCCTTGAGTGGTAATATGAATCCTGATTTTAATTTGAACATTTTTTAAAAGTTTATTTATTTATTCTGAGAGAAAGAGAAAATGAGTGGAGGAGGGGCAGAGAGAGAGGGAGACTGAGAATCTGAAGCAGGTTGAGGGCTGATAGCAGAGAGCCGGATGTGAGGCTTGAACTCATGAAGTATGAGATCATGACCTGAGCCAAAGTCAGATGCTTAACTCACTGAGCCACCCAGGCGCCCCTGAATCCTGATTTTTGGGTTCCTTTTCTTCTATTACATCTTTCAAAACCTGCAAATGAACACACATGTGGTCTATCTTCAAGAAATAAAACACTTTAAGATTTGAACGTGTTGAGACTAAAATGTAAAATAAAACAAAAAGCCTATTAGTCAAGCAGAAAAGTAAGGTAAAATCAGAGTTAGGGAATTAGAAGAAAAATTCTACAACTGAGAAAGAAATCGCAGGATCAATTCTTTGCCCAAAGCAAACATACAGACAAAATTAGAAGTCTAATCAAAGGGATAAAAAGAAAGAAAGAGAACAGAACTGCCTACAATTAGGAATGAGCAAAACGGACACAGGTTTAAGGATACACGCATCTTTGCAAGATAATATTTATAACTCCATGGTAAAAGTTGGGAAATCTCGAAGAACTGAATTTATTTCTGGGAAAATATGTGTTAGAAGTCGATTCAGAAGGATAACAGACCAAAATGAAGAAGGGAATTAAATGAACAAAGCTCACCTCCAAAAATGTCCTGGGGAGGATCCCGTGGCAGGAACCATAAAAGAATTCCCCCTTTAAGTATTAAAGAAAAGCGAGTCTACTATTTGGAATGTTGCTTATCAACACGTGGAAAATTACAACCAATGCAATTCTAGGAGAAAAAGACAGAAGTGAGAGAAACTAAGTATGGAAAACACAACTCTTCATCATTGGAAGATCATGGATTGGCAGCAGGGGGTGAATTGACAGCCGACCTTTTAACTGAGTATGATTTTCGTAATGCAGTGGATACAAAACAAATATGCAAGGACCAGTAGCCATTTTAAAGTGACATTCGGTGGCACGAAAGTACATTGGCATGTTTTGCAATCATTGCTTCTATCTTGTTCTAAAACGTTTTCATTACCATGGGAACGCTGAACTATTTTTGTAGCTTTTCTGTGATTGTAACATTATTCAAAAATAAAAATTAGCAAAAAAAAAAAAAAAAGAAAAAAAAGAAAGTGGGCGCGCGAGAAAACCCCCCCCAGCAGTGTTCATATGTACAGTGACATCTGTTAGAAAATAGATCACAAGCTGGGGCGCCTGGGTGGCGCAGTCGGTTAAGCGTCCGACTTCAGCCAGGTCACGATCTCGCGGTCCGTGAGTTCGAGCCCCGTGTCAGGCTCTGGGCTGATGGCTCGGAGCCTGGAGCCTGTTTCCGATTCTGTGTCTCCCTCTCTCTCTGCCCCTCCTCCGTTCATGCTCTGTCTCTCTCTGTCCCAAAAATAAATAAAAAACGTTGAAAAAAAAATTAAAAAAAAAAAAAAGAAAATAGATCACAAGCATTTCACATGTTAACACAAATATAAATGGCCAGGAATAGGGACTGGAAACTTGCAAATACATAATAAATGAGAGCAATGCATTCATTAAATTAGCTAAAATTTCTTGAGGATCTCTTAAGGACCTCATATTAATCTCCTGAAGTGGATACTGCAATTATCCTAACTTTCCAAATACGGAAACTGAGACCCGGAACATCAAGTGACTTGATATATCAGAAGATGTATGAATGGACTCTTAAGTGTTAAGGGTGTGGAATCCCAGGGTATATTTGTTGTTTGAATGAATACATGAGGAAGATTTTCCAGGTGAAAGAATGCGAGAGTGTCTTTGGTAGAAGAGAACAGAGACACTTATCATGGCTCCCAAAAACCCGAGGGGAAGAGAAATCGAGAGACACAGGAATGGAATTGTGTAGAATGTTTTAAGTAAGTGGACTCTCACCCCAAATCCAGCCTCCAAGAGCTTCGCCCGTCTCCAGGCCTGTTTCCCACAGCAGATACTCTGATAGCATTAGGGCACCTCTAGTTCTGTGTGTCCTGTCTTCCCTGGGTGACGGATATTCAACTGAGCTCCAAGAAAGGACAGGAGGGGTGCCAGGTACCTGTTCTCTGAAAGGGCACGGCTGAACTCTCTCCTTCCTGGGACAGCTGAGCTGTAGTGAGGGGAGGAAAGGGCATATTTACTACTTCTAGGTCCTCAGAGGTTGAATTCTGACAATTCTCATTAAGTTAATTGTTCTATTATTACTCTATTCTCTGGGCAACTTGTTTCCCATGGGTGAGGGAGTCAAAGTGGAAAAGAACTTTTCTTCTAGGCTTGTCCTCTTGGGAGGATCTTGGATGTCAGCTATGTGTATGACATCCCATGGCCTCTAAGTTGTGGTGTTCTTTTTATTTTATTTTATTTTTTATTTTTTAATGTTTATTTTTGAGAGAGAGAGAGAGAGAGAGAGAACACAAGTGAGGGAGGGGCAGAGAGAGAGAGGGAGACACAGAATCCGAAGCCCATTCCAGGCTCTGAGCTGTCAGCACCAAACCCGATGTGGGGCTCGAACCCATGAACCGCGAGATCAAGACCTGAGCGGAAGTTGGATGCTAACCGACTGAGCCACCCAGGAGCCCCTAAGTTGTGGTGTTCTTTTCTCCACTGGCCTGACCTTCACTGTCTTCTTTCATGAACATTTCCTCAACATCTGACATGGAATTTCTTTGTCTACCAAAGGCATAAACAGGCATATTTTTCAAGACTCTGTGAGTCTCAAGCGGTTTGATTTGGGACTATGAACAGGGATCTGGACCACACCCAACTCCCAACAAGTATCCCATAGTTACGTGGAAGAAGGGTGGAAATAGATCATCGTGTTTGGTGGAGTGTCAAAAAATTGCTTATTGTTGGGCTGCACAGGTAGAGTTTCCTTTGCAAAAGTTGCCCAAGTCCACTTATCTAGTTTTTTCATTTGGAGTAAAAACATTCAACCCTTTAAAGCTGATGTGGACAATTGTTGGGGTTCGGAGCTGAGGGCCAACAAAGAATTCTTGAGACATCTTTGGTGCAAATATTGGTTGGATATCGATGGATATACTGGAAGTTGGATATCATTTTTGGAGGTCACCATTCATCCCACTACACTGTGTTCCAGTAAAACATCTTTACAAAAAAGGCTGTGGGTTGGATCTGGTGTACGGGTCGTGGTTTGCTCACCCCTCTTAATAGATTTCCATAGAAGGAGCTGATAATCTTAGAGAACATTGTAAAATTAAAGAAAAATTGAATGTGGCTTATTTTATGCTAGTGGGGTTCACCTACTAGAAGGTCAGTGATGTCTACATTATTCAGGCTCTCCACAATCTCCCCAGACCATGGCTGATTTGACTGTCAGACCCATCCACTATCCTGACCCCTCTTTCCAACAGAGTTCCATCCTATGCTAATGTACCCCATTAAAGTCAACGTACAGACCTTCAAACCTTAGTTCTAGGAGAAAGCCGAGCGGAGACCCAGCCACGAGCCATTCCTTGGTTCTTGTGCTGATGGCTCCAATAGCCTGACAAGCAATTCCCTTACTAAGATACCTGGGAGTAGCCCTTCTGGACCACCTCCTTACACTAGACTGAAGCCTAATGTAAGAAGTGCAGGCTTCCTGGATGAAACTGTGGCAGCCTTGACCGGGGTGTGGGAGGAGAAAGGAGGGGCCAGGCTGTGTAAGCCTGGTCCCTTCTACTTAACCGGTAAGATGAGCCATTCTCCATTCCTGGGTTGGTGGGAAGCCAGAGAGTCATGAGTAAGAGAACCGCGTGTGGTAATTTCAGCCGTGGCTTTGAACTTGAAGGTACCCAGGTGTGCCCAGGTGTGCCCGTGACTGCGCAATATGTGGGTCTGAATCAGGAGTGAATTCTGCCATGCCTACATGCACGGGATCGGGTTCCTCTTTGGGTTCCTCTTTGGATTCCCGGGCAGCCTAGGTGAGCACTATTTTCTCCGGTGCTGTCTGCAATTTACCAGCGGTTCAGCTTGTGTTTCCCCTCTGATGCCTTAGGTTTCCGGAAGGTCGGATGCAAACCCATTTCTCCTCTCTTTCCCCCCCCAGGGTTTTCTTTTAGCTCAGGGATGGCCCCATGGGGGGCAGGACCAGGATTAGGAAAGGAATGTACTCGAGGAACAAAATGTAAGGGGTGTCTCCTTGGGTCCTGGGCGCCTTACCCTGGTCCAGGCCCCGCGCACCAATTCTCAGCCTAAGCCCTCCCCTTGGTAGCCAGACTTTTCCTTTTAGGCTTTCCCTGCAATGCAGAGTCATCCCTGGAGGTGGAGTGTGCTCTCCTCCCTCTGGGCACCCTCGCGTTTCCCCCTGGTTCAAGTGCAGGGACTGCGTCTTCCTCTGGGTGGAGGGGCGCATCTTTCCCCTTGACTTTGCTTTTCCTCTGGTAGCAGCCTCACGCGGTGTCCCCAGGCCTCTGGCCGGCTCAACCACACACCTCTAACTTTGTTTCTTTTCCAGGCCTCCCCTCAGCTCAGGGCCGCCCCATTCCCCTGCAGCGCCCTCGTGCCTCAACACCTGGAGGTTTCCTCTGGTCGCCCCGGTGTCCCCTCACCCTCGGGGGTGCTGGATTTCCTCAAGGCTCTGCAGCGCGGGTGGTGAGGTCGGCGCATCCCCACCCAGCACCGCATCCCCTCCCGGCAGCAGACCCACATTTGCGCTGCATCAAGCTGTGTACCCCCCTCCAGCCATCTGGGCAAGGTTTCCTCACAAATTCCTCCCACGGTCTGCGTTTCCCACTTGGGTTCCCTGTGGCCCAACCCGGTGCTCTTTCCTCTGGCTTTCCATTTGACAGGAGTTCTCTCAAACCAAACTTCTCCAGGTCTGTGGCACACTGAACCCTCTGTTCTCAAGACCCCAGCTTGGCCTTAGCTCATGTGGGAGATAGTAAAATCCTTCCTGTCGTCTGCAGTACTAGGAATGTGGTGTTTCTGCTAAAAACACCGGCAACTACAGGTTATGTTACCCAAGAATTTGTCCCAGACAAATTTTTAAAAAGTTTTTATATTATTTTATTTTAGATCTCAAAATGAAAAACTCAATGGTAATAATAAAGGACAGAAGGTAGGCAGGCAGGATCAGGGCAGATATCGCTGGATGGCCGGTGCTCTAGATCTTTCCATAGTGCCAGGACCCAAAGGCTTCCCTGGGCCAGACTCTCTGTCCTGCTCAGAAATTCGCAGATTGGAGACGTGGGCTTGATTGCTTGAGGAGACTTGCCCCCTGTAACAGACATCTCCTGGGCAGAGATTGGGAAGGGGAGCCCGTGCGTGTGACACCGTCTCACTTTTCCTGGATCTCACCACGATCCCTGCCGCCTGTCTGATGGTTTTCCATGTTGCTGCCTTCTAGGTGGCAGGACAGTGCAATCAAAAGAAAATCACAGCCGTGCCTCTTTTGCACGCCCAAGAAGTCTGGCAGCTCCAGAGACAATGCACCGAATCTGTTACATTTAATCTTTTCTTTTCTTTGGTTTGTCAGTGTTTCACGTCCGCTTCCATTGGACTTAGAGCGTGTTTGCAAAGAGGAGGCAACATGGGGCTCTGAGATAATAGCAAGATGGGGAAGAGGTGCTAGAGGAGAAAACGCATCCCCTTGCTGACTTTGGCCACGGACCTGATGCCCGCTACGAGGCTTGCCTTGGAGTCCACTTTGGGGGCTGCTCTCTGAGGGACCTTATCTGTGTCCTCCCCTGCAGGCATGTGATGTCCACCAGATACAGACCATCAAGGCGACCACGCGTCTCTCCTGATCAGTGTCTCACTTTACGGACTCAGCGTCCCGAGCAGACTGTCCCGAGTCCAGATGACATGCCAGAGTGAGATGCTCTGCATTTTCACTTTGGATTTAGCTGATATGACAATAAGATGGAGCCTGAGGCCCACAGGGGACCACACACAGCGGAAGCAGAGCACTGGGGATTTCACTTTGCCATGCTGTCGGCCAAATGAAAGAAATGCCAACAAAGCAAGTTTCCTCCGCTGATTTCTCCTGGTGGCTCATGGCTCAGTCTGCTCATTTCTCCCCTTTTATTTTCTTCTATTTACATGTTGTTGGCACTATCTAATTTTATCTGGTTGCAATCACAGAGAAGAATTGGGAATTTGGTTTTGGAACCGTCAGTAAAATAAGCATTGCGATCATCTGGACTATCTGCTCCCTGTGCTTGGGGCTGAGCTCACACGGCAAGAACTTTCTCTGCACTCAAAAGGGCCTTCTTAACACGAGAAGCTCTATGAAACACCAAAGCCTCCCTTGTTTTCTGTCTCAGCTGTGTGTGTGTGTGTGTGTATTGAGGAAAGGGTTGTAAAGGGTGAAGAGTATAGGTTTTAGAATCAAAAGTCCAGTTTTTGGCTCTAGAACATACCTGCTGTTCAAACCTGGGCTTCCTAAACTTAAAGTCACTTTATGTCACAAACGGTGACTGGAGCTCCAACAATCACAACCATATTCCAGGCAGGAACAAGGAAGATGAAAGGTTAAATATTTTTATTATGTTTTTAATCTTTTTAAAAAATATTTATTTATTTTTGAGAGACAGAGAGAGACAGAGCATGAGTGGGGGAGGGGCAGAGAGAGAGGGGGAGACACAGAATCCGAAGTAGGCTCCAGGCTCTGAGCTGTCAGCACAGAGCCTGATGCAGGGCTCAAACCCACGAATTTCGAGATCATGACCTGAGCCGAGGTGGGACGCTTAACTGACTGAGCCACCCAGGCACCCCTATTTTATTTTTAAGTAATCTCTTCACCCAAGGTGGGGCTTGAACTCACAACCTCGAGATCCAGAGGTGCACGCCCCACCGACTGAGCCGGCCAGGAGCCCCCCTGGGCAACTTAGAGTATACTCTTACCGTCTCACGTCTGAAATATGGATTTCAGTCTTGAGTATTGCAATTTAAGAACAACCGTTGCAGACGCAAGGTAACTGAGGCACAAATATGATGCTACTGCAATTAGTGAAATAGAGTGGGAGAGTGGGGAGCATCTGGAGGGGGAAGGGCAAGTTATTCCTTATGGATAAATGTTGAGTCAGAATCTGAGGAACGATGTACGACAATGTTACAAAACACATCCTGCGATGAATTTACAGATGTTTACTTTTTCATTTTGGAGACTCAGTCCAGGCCTTTCTCTAATACTCTATGGAAGAAGGCAGTATTCTATCCAGGGATTGCTTTGCTCTGTTGCATATTGGGGGAATTATGTGGGAGTTCTCCCACTTGAGAGCGAAGTTCTTTCCATCCCGGGCTACGTAAAGTCAGCACGTTTATTTATAATTGTTTTGGGGTGTGTCCTCCATTTTGGGGAGGATCAGCTCTACACCCGCTGACGGACAAGACACCACAAGAGGACTTGGCTGACGTGAAGGTGTGCACCGTTGCAGGCGTGACAGGGGGGTAGGGAGTGAGCCAGAGGGGGTGAGGGCGGACACGACAGAGTCGGCCCCATCCCTCTTCTCAGCCACAGCATCTGAGCAGATTCCCCAGGTGGTACTTCCATCCTGGGTACCGAACATCTCTTACACGTTCTGGAGCTAATTCGGAAGAAGGTGATGTGTTAATCATGGGAGAGAAAGGTTTTTGAGAATCCCGTGTGATTATCTGAGATTGTGGAGATTCCCTTTCTGTTGATGCATGGAACGATCCCCCAAAGTAAGCGGCTTAAAACGCCAATCAACGTTCAATGGTCAACATCGGTTCTTTGTGTCAGGTGTCCGGGAATGGTTTCACTGAAGTTCTGGTCCGAGGTCTGTCATGGCCTCGTGGGTCGAATGTTGGTTGGTGTGCCAACATCGGAAAGCCTGGCGTGGGCTGGAGGGTCTGCTTCCGGCTGTTTGCAGGAGGCCTCGGTCCCTGACTGTGTGCGCTTTTCCACACATGGGCGGATTGAGTGTCCTCACAACGTAGCCACCAGCTTCCCTCAGAGAATGGCAATGAGGGGGAGAGTGAAGGGCGAAGCCTCAGTGTCATTTGTAAGCTTTGGAAGGCTTACATTTCTGTCATATCCTATGGGTTTCAAAGGCCAGCCTTAGTGTGGGAAGAGAGCCCATGGGGAGGTGTGTGTGTGTGTGTGTGTGTGTGTGTGTGTGTGAATCTGGTGGTGGGGGTCTCTAGAGACTGTCCTGAAGTTAGTTCCCATGAGCCTCTTGCTGCAAACATTATGAGAATGATGGATGTCAAAACAGAAAAGAGACTGAGATCAGAACTGCTTGGACCACAGGGGGGCAGTCCACAAAAAAGTCTTTGAGGAGTGATTGGTTAAAGGGAATAAAAACAAACAGATCATTGTCAAGGTCATCCCCTGCTTTGAGGGAATAGAACAGAGTTTTCTCTGGTATATGAAAGTCTGGTCCCATCGTATGAACACAGCACATTTAGTTTACCTGTTCATCAGCCATGAAAATGACAAAGCACTGACTCACACTACAACGTGGATGAACTTGACAACATTATGCTGAGTGAGAGAATCCAGAAACAAAAGTCATATACTGGATGATTCCACTTACATGAAATATCCAGAACAGGCAAATCATAGAGACAGAAAGCAGATTGGTGGTTTCCGAGGACTGGAGGGGGAAGGAAATGGGGAGTGGCTGCTGAAGGGTCTCCCTTGGGGTGATGAAAATGTCCTGAAACTACACAGTGGGTGATGGTAGCACAATATCGTAAGTGTATTTAATGCCCTTGATTAAATGCTTTAAACGGATCAAAATAATAAATTTTATACTGTGTTTATTTGACCACAGTAAAAAAATGTATGATCCCTCTGGATGTCAGTTCACTGCCACACAATAATTATAATGATAGTAACAAAATGAAAGTCACTGAACCTGCCACCTGAATTGACTACCGTTGGCCATGGCAGCCTTCACGGGGCATCTCATGGTAGCCTCTGCCCGCGTCAGGGTGAATAAACCTTTGCTTTGCTCTCTTGGTGTGGACCACCTCTGTGGTCCTCTCCTGCTGACCCAGCCCCAACTTACTTAGCCCCTTTTTCAGCCCTGCTGAACTTTAATCCTCATGAGTCGTCCATCTATCCCATGGCTGTCCACAGCAGACACTGGGTGGAATTATCTGATCTCTCATCCCAGGGGCTAGCTTCCAACCTGAAGATGTTCAGCTCAGTCTTCTTTGTCTCTCTTTGGGCCCTTGGGAACCTTGTGACCCTTCTGTGGGACGCATGGAGTCCCATAGGAGCCAAGGAGGCTGTGATTGAAACCCGGTGTCCCTCTTAGGTTGATCACACTGCATAGACCTTCCACCTCTGCTAGAGCCATCCCACTTTATGCAGGACCGAACAATGTGACCTTAATTCCCAAGATTCCCAAACAAGAGGTGAGAGATATAATCCCCCATTTATTCCTTTTCATCCTTCAGCACACGCCCTTGGGATTTTTCGTAGGTTCTCTTCCTCTTTGTAAGACACTCCCCTGTGGTTCTCAAGTGGGGGTGATTTGGCGTCTGTGGGGCATTTGGAGACGTTTTTAATTGTTGCAACTTGCCTGGCAATGTTCCTGGCACCTAGTGTTTAGAGGCCTGAGATACCGCTAAACATCCTACAATACACGGGACAGCCCCACAGCAAGGAATGATCCAGCTCCAAATATCAATAATGCCAAAGTTGAGAAATTCTGCCCTACATCAAAGTCTCTTTCTTCCTGGGGACACTGAGATTTATGACTTAGCCATAATGGAGGACAGTACCCAGGAAGAGAAACCAGCTTAATGGTACGGGAACCAAAAGCTGAAGCATCATAAAAAAATGAGCTGACGTTTGCTTAGGACTTGCCTCTAGCATTCCCTGTGCTGAATAATAGAAATTATTCTATTTAATCCTTCTGTCACCCTTATGAGGCATGCACTGTTATAGGTCCATGGAGAAATTGAGGCACAGGGAGGTTGAGCATTTTTCTCAAGCTCACCGTCTGTTGAAGGGTGGTACCAGCCTTTAAACCCAGTCAGGGAAATTCTAGAGTCCTCACTATTAAGTGCTCTGTTCCATTGCCCTTGATCACACTTGTCCCGGCACAGGGTCATTGTTGTTGCCCCTGGGGGGACAACATGCTACAGAGAAGCTTTCTTAGGGCCCTCTTCATGTCCCTGTTCCTCAGGCTGTAGATGAAGGGGTTCATCATGGGAGTGACCACGGTGTACAGGACTGAGGCGAACGCCCCTGTCTGGGAGGCACGTGTCCAGGTGGAACTGAGGTAGACCCCCAGGCATGTGCCATAGAACAAGGACACCACTGAGAGGTGAGACCCACAGGTGGAGAAAGCTTTATACTTTCCCCCCACTGTTGAGATCCTCAGCACAGAAGAGACAATTCGGGAATAAGAGAAAAGGATCCCAGCGAGAGGAACAAAGCCCATCATGCCTGTCACAATATATAATACAACATTATTGATGAAGGTGTCAGAGCAGGCGAGCTGCAGGACCTCAGGGAGTTCACAGAAATAGTGCGGGATTTCAATTACTGCGCAGAAAGAGAGCCGCAGCATGGTTAAACTCTCAGGAAGGGCCCCCAAAGCGCTGATGAGCCAGGTCAGGGCGAGTAACTGGGCACAAAGCTGAGGGTTCATGATGACCGTGTAGTGCAGGGGGTGACAGACGGCCACAAAGCGGTCATAGGCCATTGCAGTCAGGAGTAAATTGTCCAAAAGTCCAAAAACCGTGAAGAAATACATCTGCGCGATGCAGCCTGCGTAGGTAATCACTTTGCTCTGAGTCTGGATGTTCAGCAGCATCTTCGGGACGGTGGTGGAGGTGAAGCAGATGTCCGAGAAGGACAGGTTGGCCAGGAAGAAGTACATGGGCGTGTGGAGGTGGGAGTGTGAGATGATGGCCAGGAGGATGAGCAGGTTTCCAAAGACAGTGACCAGGTACAAAGACAGGAACAGCCCAAAGAGAACAGACTGAATCTCTGGCTTCTCAGAAAGTCCCAAGAGGAGAAACACTGGAAGCCTTGAGTGGTTTCTTGGCTCCATCTAAAGGAGTGTCTGCTAAGAACACAAGAAGCCTTCAAGACTAAATGGGTAACCAACAGGCATCTCAGAAATGTAATCACCTTTACCTTGAATCCGATATTGAGGACAGAATTATTTACTCAGTGGTCTCTTGTTTTTTGCTTATCAATTTGGGCCTTCCAAAGGCCGCCAAATTCCCCTGCATTGCACCACCAGCTGGGTAACCTACCCGTGAAAACTGACTTTGCACTCAAAGCTGACCTCAAGTTGTTCAGCTGTACTGACACCTGGTTACCCTGCCTTAGCCCTCTCAGATTTCTTTGAATTAATTCATACTTTACTTTCAAATGCCTTTAGAATAAAAGCATAATTGTTATTATTATTCTAATACAGATTGAAAAGGCTACGGTCCAGGCATGCCTGAGTGGCTCAGTCGGTTAAGTGTTCAACTCTCGATTTCGGCTCAGGTCATGATCTCATGGTTCGTGAGTTAAGCCCCTCATTGGGCTCTGTGCTGGTGGCACAGAGCCTGCTTGGGATTCTCTCTCCCCATCTGTCGTTCCCCTGCTGGCACAGGTGTGCTTTCTCTCTCTCAAAAATAAACAAACATTAAAAAAAAAGAGGCTAGGATCTGTTTACATAATTTACATAAGCTATGGTAATGTCCTGATATTTTTCCGCTTGACCATTTAAAAATGTATGATGGGTCAGGGGCGCCTGGGTGGCGCAGTCGGTTAAGCGTCCGACTTCAGCCAGGTCACGATCTCGCGGTCCGTGAGTTCGAGCCCCGCGTCAGGCTCTGGGCTGATGGCTCGGAGCCTGGAGCCTGTTTCCGATTCTGTGTCTCCCTCTCTCTTTGACCCTCCCCCGTTCATGCTCTGTCTCTCTCTGTCCCAAAAATAAAAAAAAAATAAAAATAAAAAAAAAGTTGAAAAAAATGTATGATGGGTCAATCATCAAAGAAGAAACTGAGTCATCAACCAACTTTACCTCCCAGAGAGGATGCCAAATTACTAATTTTGAAATCTCACAAGACCTACTTGCCATAAATAAAAATTATTTGGAAGCATGTGAAAATAAACGTCCCAGTGAGTCTTCTGAAACTATTTTAATCATGATACAAAAACCAACAGCCCTCTACAATAGCAGCAAGACAACAAAAAGCACAGATTAATCTCTTTAATTAGTATGTTAGGAAAACTCTCAAAGACAATAGCAATAAAATATACTCAGCAATTTATCAAGCAAACCAAATGCCATGACCAGATAACATTCAACCTTGGAACGCAGTCAGCATTTCATACTGGTGATTTATTGATTGTCATAGAGCAAATGAGTAGGAAAAAATCATCCAAATATAATCATCCTTTTTTTTTAATGTTTAGTTATTTCTGAGAGAGAGAGACACCAAGCACAAGTGTGGGAGGGAGAGAGAGAGAGGGAAACACAGAATCTGAAGCAGGCTCCAGGCTCTGAGCTGTCAGCACAGAGCCCGATGCGGGGCTCAAACCAATGAACCATGAGATCATGACCTGAACTGAAGTCAGACGCTCAACTGACTGAGCCACCAAGTGCCCCTAGTAAGATCATATTTTAAAAATTATTTTAAGATTATCTTTTAAAAAATATTTTTTGTACTTATTTTGAGAGAGAGAGAGAGAGAGGCAGAGAGAGAGAGAGAGAGAGAGAGAGAGAATGCCAAGCAGGTTCCACACTGTCAGTGCAGATCCTGATGCAGGGGTGGGGCTTGAACTCAAAAATCATGACCTCATGACCTCAGCCAAAATCAAGAGTCAGACACTCAAACGACTGAGCCACCCAAGTGGCCCAGGATCATCTTTTTAAATGCTAGAGATACTGCTTGAAAACAGTTCTGAGGAAACTGTAAATAGAATATTCTGAACTGTGGTAAAATGGTTTCCTTGACCATCAGCTAATATCAACCCTGACCGGAAAGTTTTTGAGGAATCCCCATGAAGATCATACAGAAGACAAGTGTGCCTGTCACTGCCAGTATGCAACACTGCTCTGAAGTTTCAAACCAAATAACCAAAGAAGAAAAAGCAAAGACAGGTTCATGTCTTGGGGAAAAGTAAATCGATCACACTTTTCAGAGGATAGAATTGGTTTACACGAAATCAGTTGGAAAACTGTGACAGCTAAGAAGTCATTCTGATAAGGCTGGATTTAAAAACAGACATGTAGGGGGCCCCTGGGTGGCTCAGTCGGTTAAGCTTCCGACTTCGGCTCAGGTCACGATCTCGTGGTTCGTGAGCCTGAGCCCCACATTGCGCTCTGTGCTGACAGCTCGGAGCCTGGAGCCTGCTTCGGATTCTGTGTCCCCCTCTCTCTCTGCCCACCCCTGCTTGTGCTTTGTTTTTCAATAATGAATAAACATAACAAAATTAACAAACAAACAAACAAACAAACAAACATGTATCATTTTCTTCTCTGGTTCCAGCAATAAGCAGATACATAAGAGGAAAAAATATCCTACTGAAAATTGTATAAAACTGTAACATACACAGACCAGGGTCTGGCTCATTGTAGGTGCTGGGCATGGGGCGGGGGGGGGGGGGGGGGTGGGGGGGTGGGGGTGGAAAATGCTACAAATAGTAACTGATTTTTTTTGGGGGGGGTGACTTTTAGGACATATTAGCGATTATATATTTTATATCAAGTACAAATGGAAGTCATTGAAGAGTTTTAAGTAACACAATAGACTAACATTTATTAACACTTACAAGGTGCAGGAACCGTGCTAATCTCTTCTGAATGGTCTCGCTTCATCTCTGTAGAAACAGGCAGAGTGAGAAGGTTGCCATTGTTCATGCACCTGGCAGAGACAGCGGAAGGTGGCTGTGGATGCTTGTTGGGTGTATGAGTCTGCGAGGAGCGTGGTCCCTCTGATGTGCAAGTGCCCGTAAGGTGAGCAGGGGGAGACCGGGCACTGTGTACCGTGTTAGGGAAAGCCCAACCCTCCCCCACCGCCCTCAGAGAGAGAACTAGGAGGAAGACAGTTCCCAGTGAGGTGGGAGAGGGCCATGGGAATGCTGGACCAAGCCCGGGATGAAGAACATGCTAATAGAGAGTCAACCGCTATGCCTGAAGCTTCCTTCTTGGTTAGCCAGTTAGACACTTCAACTGTATTGAATCGTTTTGAGTGTCTAGACTTTCCCAGTTTCCTTACCCCTGGCTGTGCAGCTGGGGAAACTGCTCCTTCCTCTTACTTCATTTCCCAAGAATGTGCTATGTTGTTCTTCCCACTCAGACGGGGTCACCTACAGGACCTGTTTTGTGAATCTCGTCTTCCCAGGCAGATGAAGGGTGGAGGTGGCAGGGAAGTGGCACCAGGCGTGGATCCCTGGACCAGGGAGATGTTTCTAGGAGGCGTGAGGAGGTTTCTTTCTTTCCTCAGATTTGTGGGCTGAAGGTGAGGGGCAAAGTTTATTGAACTCGATGCTGAATTCTCGTAGTTTCCCCTTAAGTAACGTTTTCCATTGTAATCTTAGGGCAGTATAATTGCTAGGAATCTGGGGACTGGAATCAAAAGGGAAAATTTTCAGTCAGTTGTGTCCTCTTGGGGGTATCTCTGATGTCAGAAGAATGTGTCCCCTCCCATCGGGATCATTAAAAACCTTTTTTATTATGGAAAATCCAAACACACAGAGGTAGAAAGAAGAGTCTAATGAACTCCCATCCATGTGCTCATGTGCTCACTGAGTTCCAACAATTGTTAGCCTGTGGCCTGTCTTATTTCATCAGGAACCAGGCCACTCTACTATTTACCATGAGAGGATTATTTTCAAGCAATTCCCAGATAAAATATAACTTTGCTCATAAATATTCAAGCCACTTCAGCATGTATCTCTTAAAGAAGAGATTAAAAAGAACAAACAAATAGGGGTTTCTGGCTGGCTTAGCCGGCAGGCACTGTGATTCTTGATCTCGGGGTTGTAAGTTCGAGCCCCATGTTGGGTTTAGAGATTACTTAAAAATAAAATCTTAAAGGCAAACAAAAATCAAATAACCCTTCACTATCCAGACCTGCTTAGTTCTTGAATTTTGAATGGCAGGAACAATTGGATTTCAGGTACCAAGGTGTCCATGTAGTTATTTTGATTGTTATTCTGATCATCATTCTTATTCAGTTGTAATAAAAAAATGTGTGGAGACTAGAATAGAAGAAATACAGTTACATTTAAGACCAATTGGAATTATTACTTTAAAACATTTTTTTTACGTTTATTTATTTTTTTTGAGACAGAGAGAGACAGAGCATGAATGGGGGAGGGCCAGAGCGAGAGGGAGACACAGAATCCGAAGCAGGCCCCGGGCTCTGAGCTGTCAGTACAGAGCCTGATACAGGGCTCAAACTCACGGACTGTGAGATCATGACCTGAGCCGAAGCTTGGATGCTCAACCCACTAAGCCACCCAGGTGCCCCTAGACCAATTGGAATTTAAATAAAAATTTAACAATATACTCTTTAAATATATTTTTAAAAAGAATATAGTGAAACATTGGTTTGCGAGCCTAATTGGTTCTGGAAACATGCTTGTAATCCAAAGCACTTCTATTTCAAAGTGAATTTCAAGAACCATTGGCTCAGTTGTGATCATGTGACATTCGGCATCATGTACTACTCGTATTGCAAGACATCACTCATTTATCAAGTTAAAAATTTTAAAAAGTGTTTGCTTGTCTTGCGGAACACTCACAGAATAAGTTACTCACAATCCAAGGTTTTACTGCATTTTCAGTGTCTCAGGTTTCTAATTTTATTTGTGAATTTTAAAATTCCATATACAAGTTATCTGGAGATACAGACTTAAAAAATGCTCTAGATTTCTATGTTATAACAATCAAAATTCTCTGTATATTCTTCCAGATTTATAGATGTATATTTTGCCCATGTAAAGGTCTCTGTGTTTGACCTATTCTTCTCCTTTAAAACATTATTTTAAGTGTTCATAAGAAGTCCATAATAAGGGGTGCCTGAGTGGCTTCGTTGGTTGAGGATCTGACTCTTTTTTTAAATGTTTTATTTAGTTTTGAGGGAGAGAGAGAGACAGAGAGACAGAGAGAGAGAATGAGCAGGGAAGGGGCAAAGAGAGAGGGAGACACAGAATCCAAAGCAGGCTCCAGGCTTCGGGCTGTCAGCACAGAGCCCGACACGGGGCTCGAACTCAAGAACTGTGAGATCATGACCTGAGCCGAAGTCGGACGCTCAACCGACGGAGCCACCCAGGCGCCCCCCACTTTATTCTTTAACAAAATTTTATGGAGATATATTTAACATAAAACATGGAATAAGTTTAAAGTGTCAATGAGTTGATTACAATATGAGTTCCACTGCAGCATTAGCTAATACCTCTAACTTGTTACATGATTATCACTGCATTTTTGTGGTGAGAACATTTAAGATCTAGTCTCTTAGAACCTTTGAAGTTTATAATACAGGATTGTTGACTATAATCCCTGAACTTATTCATCTTCCGGTTGCAAGTTTGTACCCTTCAACAATATCTCCCCAGCTTCTCCACCCTCCAGCCCCTGGTAACCACCGTTCCACTCTCTGTTTCTATGAGTTCAGCTTTTTTTTTTTTTTTTTTTTTTTTTTAGATTCCAAGGAGAAATGAAATCATACAGTATTTGTCTTTTTCTGTCTAACTTATTTTATTCAGCATAATGTCCCCAAGGTCCATCCTTGTTGTGGCAGATGGTTGGATTGCTTTAGTTATCAGGGCTAAATAATATCCTACTGAACATATATACCGTATCTTCTTTTTTTTTTTTTTTTAACATTTTTTTAAAATGTTTATTTATTTTTGAGACAGAGAGAGACAGAGCATGAACGGGGGAGGGTCAGAGAGAGAGGGAGACACAGAATCCGAAACAGGCTCCAGGCTCTGAGCTGTCAGCACAGAGCCCGACGCGGGGCTCGAACTCACAGACCGCGAGATCGTGACCTGAGCCGAAGTCGGCCACTTAACCGACTGAGCCACCCAGGCGCCCCAATATACCGTATCTTCTTTATCCATTCATCCATTGACACTGGGTTGTTTCCATATCTTGGTTATTGTGAATAATGTTGCAATAAATAAGCATGAGAGTGAGGATATCTTTTTCACAACCTGTTTTCATTTCCTTTGGATATGTACCCTGAGGCAGGATTATAGGATCATATGGTAGTTCTAGTTTTAATATTTTTTAGGAACCTCTATACGGTCTTCCATAGTGCCTGAACCAATTTGTATTTCTACCAACAGTACATAAGGGTTCCCTTTTCTCACATCCTCACTAGTACTTGGTATCTCTTGTCTTTTTGGTGATGGTGATCCAAATAGGTGTGAAGTGCTATCTCATTGTGGTTTTTTGATATGCATTTCCCTGATGATTAATGATGTTGAGCATCCTTTCATGTACCTATTGGCCATTTGGATGTTTTTTTTTTTTTGGAAAAATGTCTATTCAGTTCCTGTGTGCATTTTCAAATCAGATTGTTTTCTTTCTTTTCTTTTCTTTTCTTTTCTTTTCTTTTCTTTTTTTTTCTTTTCTTTTTTTTTTTTTTTTGTTGTTGTTATTGAGTTGTATGGACCACAGCCCTGATACTCAAAGAGTGGCCATGGAACCAGGACCTATGGCATGAACAACTGGAAGCTAGATAAATGCGGAATTTCTGGGCTCATATTAGCCCTGCCCAATCAGAATCTGCATTTGGGGAAGATAACCAAATGATTCCCATACATACAAAATTCGGAGAGGTGCTCGTCTAGTGTTGTGTTTCTCAACCTTCTCACTGTTGACATTTGTGGTGGATAATTCTTTGTGATGAAGGTTGTCCTGGGAACAGTAGATGCTGTGCAGCATTCCTAGCCTCAACTGACAAGGAGGGCAATTGCACCTGCCCAGTTCTCACAACCAAACACTTCACTAGATCCTTCCAAGTATCCTGGGAGGCAAAATCCCCCCTAGATGAGAATGACCAGGCTAGAGAAAGAGGCCTGTAAACACGTTGAAGGAGTTCCAATCAAAGCCCATCCCTTTGGGTTCACAACAGTTCACAGTGTTGGGCAGACCACTCCACCCTTCTGAGCCCCATTCTGCAAATGTGGAATGAGACTCATAAGACTACTTACCTCGGCAAATGGACTTTTATAAAAAATTAAATGAGACAATTCATAGAAGGTACTAATCTCAAGGCAATGTGCATAAAAGATTCAAATATATATATTTTTAGTTAAAGATTTTCTTGTTGTGCTAAAATACATGTAACAGGATTTACCATTTTAACCATTTTTTTTCTATTCACTGTCTATATTTTTATTATTTTATTTTTAATGTTATTCCAGTATAGTTAATGTACAGCATTACATTAGATTCAGGTGTACAATACAGTGATTCAACAATTCCATGCATCCCCCAGTGCTCACCATGACAAGTGCCCTCCTCAATCCCCGTCACCTATTTCACCCCCATCTTAACCACTTATTTTTATATTTTGACATTTATTTATTTTTGAGAGACAGAGACAGAGCACAAGCGGGGGAGGAATAGAGTGAGAGGGAGACACAGGATCTGAAGCAAGCTCCAGGGTCTGAGCTGTCAGCACAGAGCCTGACGCGGGGCTTGAACCCACAGACCGTGAGATCATGACCTGAGCTGAAGTCGGACGCTTAACCGACTGAGCCACCCAGGCGCCCCCCAATCTTTACCATTTTTAAGTGCACAGCTCAGCGGTATTAAATACATTCATGTTGTTGGGCAGCCATCACCACCATCCATTCCAGAACTCTTTTCATCTTTGAAACTGAAACTCTATATGTAACTATATACCTTTTAGTTACAAAATGTATTATAAATTAAGACTCAATGACAGCTCTGAATTTCTGTCAAAGCATTGAACTCTTAACTGTTTTGGCAAGTGTCATGAAAGCCCAAGACGGTAGTCAAAGGAACACAGTTCTTACCTTGTTGAAAGAGGGAATAGTAATCCTCTGGGGGTATCAGTGCTGTGTCCCATCACAAATCAATATTTGGGAGATGCAAGGAACCTAGTAAAGAAAACCTCTTTATTCTTAGATTTGGAGAAAACTTCAACTCAGGGGGGTTACTAGGAGGTTAGATCCCTGGGAGACAGGTGAGTTCAGGGAAGAGTAATAACCAGATTCACCTGACTTGTAAGCTGGTCTCCTGGGAACAGGGAAACTACAGGGAAAAAATTCCTATCTGTGCAGAGCAATGTCCCATTGGGGATGATGGCCTCAGGGATGGGAGTAAAAAATCTCTCTTCTGCTGTTGTCCCTCAGCATGTGCAACCTTGGGCTGAATGGACACGGTTATTTCTATTGGAGTCCTAAGTGTGGCTAAGAGACTCCTGCTGTATTGTTTGAGAGCAGAGCTTCAGTCTCCACCATCAACTATTGAGGGAGGAATTTGGACTTTCCCACAGAGACCTTGCTCCCAGAGATCCCCATGAAGGTGAGTCCAAAAACCCAGTAGGTACTGCAGGAAAGGGCCAGAGAGAATAGAAGGATGAGAACATTTACCTGAAGCTACTTGAGAGCCAACGCAACCTAACCCAGCACTGGGACATCACTGTGGTTGTTGGTTTGCTTGATTCACTAATTAATGTATTTATTTATGATCCAAAAAAGAAAGGAAACGTTGAAATCAGCAATGTGGGGAGATGGTTGAGAATTAACTAGTGGCAATGGAAGAGTGGTAATGGGTGGAATAAGATGGTCCCAGTAGAAGTGGAACACAAGTCCAAGAATCTTTGCATTTAAGGGGAACAGAGAAATAGGGCATTAGCACGAGGGATATGCAGTAAGCCAGGGAAAATTTGAGTATGTTTCCATATTGATGAGAAAGATCCAGACCAATGGATCATGAGACATACATTTCATGGTGTCCTTTTTCATGTTGCATATTCTAATCAATTGAAAAAAAATTTAAGGGGCGCCTGGGTGGCTCAGTCAGTTAAGCGTTTGACTTCAGCTCAGGTTATGATCTCATGGTTTGTGGGTTCGAGCCCCATGTCAGGCTCTGTGCTGACAGCTCGGAGCCTGGAGCCTGCTTTGGATTCTGTGCCTCCCTCTTTCTCCACCCCTCCTTTGCTCACGCTCTGTCTCTCCCACTCTCTCAAAATAAATAAGCATTAAAAAAAAATTAATAGGTGAAAAAGGAAATACTAAAAAAAAAGCTTTACACTGCAATTACTTCCTTACTGGTGAGGATGAGTATATTTGTGGGTTTTGTAAACATTGGATTTCTCTATTGAAAATTGTCTGGGCCAGGGGTGCCTGGGTGGCTCAGTCGGTTGAGCATCCGACTTTGGCCCGGGTCATGATCTCACGGTTTGAGTTTGAGCCCCGTGTGGGACTCTGTGCTGGAGGCTTGGAGCCTGGAGCCTTCTTTGGACTCTGTGTCTCCCCGTCTCTCTGCTCCTCTCCTGTTCACGCTCTGTCTGTCTCTCTCTCAAAAATAAACATAAAAAAAAAAAAACAAAGAAAATTGTCTGAGCCAGTTCTGTGCTTTTGTTTGGTGGGTTTGGAGTGTTTATATTCCTGTTTTTGACTGCATTTTTTCAAATATAAGAATTGGAGTTTTCCCACCAACTTCATGGTTTGATGTTCGGTTCTTTATGTATATCTTCTTCCCACCTCTTACTTTTTTAAGTGTAGAGAGTTCTTCTGCATCGTTTGAATTAATAAGTCACTTTTTATACATATTTCCAACCAGTCTGCACATTTCTGTTATTCCTTATTGTACCTTTTGGCCTTTTGTAATTAGATCTATTTCTCAAAGTCACATCACCTTCAACCATGGTTTGGAAGGCATTCTTCTTTGTCATTTGACGAAAGTTCCTCTTTTCTTCTTTCACAAATATGAATTAATATATATATCTGTATATAAGATAAAATCATAACTTTAAATAATGCTTCATACCCACTGTTAAAAAAGGCTTTTTGTTGTATTTGTTATATTCTTTTATTTCCAGGTTTTTGTTATTTATTTATTTATTTATTTATTTATTTATTTTGAGAGGGGGAGGGGCAGAGAGAGAGGGAGAAAGAGAGAGAGAGAGAGAGAGAGGGAGAATCCCAAGCAGGCTCTGCGCTGTCAGCATGGAACCTGACTTGGGGCTCAAACTCACAAACCATGAGATCACGACCTGAGCTGAGATGAAGAGTTGTATGTTTAACTGACTGAGCCACCCAGGTGCCCTCCCCCAAGTTTTTATGTTGTTTAAAAGTAATCTCTATGCCCAATGTGGGGCTCGAACTCCTAAGCCCAAGATCAAGAGTTTCATGCTCTACTGACTGAGCCAGCCAGGTGCCCTTATTTCCAAGTATTTAGCACTTTAATCTTGAATTACTGATCCACAAGATGTCACTACATTAATATTATTTTATACCTCTCTATAGTTTTAGACTGTCAGGGTGTTTCATACAGTTGTGTGAAGGAGGTCCATGGCTAACCTATTATCACCCTCCCTGCTAGGCTTTGTTCCGTAAGCTCTCAGTTTCTTTTGAAACTTAAACTTCTATATTATGCACACACAAATATTCACACACTTTTATACAAATTCATGAACAGAATCTTACGCACATTGTAAATGGCCTTTAGGGTCTGGTGCTGTCTTTTTTTAAATAGCTTGTCTACTTTAAATAGCTTGTCTCCCTCAACTTTACAGACTTGCCTCCATCAGCTAGTATAATGCTAATTAATTATTTCAGGGATTGCCTAATATTTCAGGGTGTGTCTGTGTCATTCATGCTTTTCAGGACTTTTCATATTCTTTTTCATTAAATTGCTATTATATAAATTTTACAAAAATATTTTGAGTTTGAGTTAAAATGCTGGTTCTCCACTGGGGGAAATTCTGTCCTCCAGGGGACATTGAGCAATGTCCAGAGACATTTTAGGCTGTCAGACTGGGGAGGTGTCACTAGAGACCAGAGATGCTGTAGACATCCTACAATGCCCAGGACAAAGTCCACCAGAGAATGATCTGGGCCAGAATGTCAACAGTGCTGAGATCGAGAAATCCTGAGTTAAATAACACATATCTATATTTTTAATACTTAGAGCTGTCTTCAGATAATTTATCTCAAATGTTATAGCACGTCACATTTCCGCTATGAAAATTAAAGAGTACCGTGTTGCTACCTGTTTAACAGTTCCAATCCCAACTGGTGTGGCAGCTCTTTAATTTTTTGACAGGAAGATTTAATTTTTTTGACAGGAAGATGGATGTGGAAGAGATTTCTTGTTTTTGTCGTAAACTATCAGTGAGTTTGAACAAAATTCATATACTTGGTCGCCATTTTGATTTGCCCATTGTAATTATATGCCCACATATTATACTCTCATTTGCTACAGCTGTCAGCATTTCAAATGATTTTTACAGTTTATTTTACTCTGTTGAATTATATGGAGATAATTTGGCCATAAAAGTATTTTAAATTCTCTTAGTTAATGTATAACTTCTTCCTTCTCAGTTTCTTACCTTAATTAAGACAGTTTTGTGGTAGATTTTTTTTTTTTTTTTAGTTCTTTATATTTTGGGAATTTTTTTTGGTAGTTTAAAGGATGTTGGGTGATTTTTTGTATTTTTTAAAATTTATTTTTAAATTTCAGTATAATTTGCATGCATTGTTATATTAGTTTCAGGTGTACAATATAGTGCTTCAACAATTGTATACATTACTCAGTGCTCATCATGATGAATGTACTCTTAATCCCCTTCCCCTATTTTACCCATCCTCCCATCCACCTCCCCTCTGGAAACCATCACTTTGTTCTCTATAGTTAAGAATCTGTTTTTCCTTTGTTCATTTGTTTTGTTTGTTAAATTCCATTGATGAGTAAAATCATATGGTATTTGTCTTTCTCTGACTGACTTATTTCACTTAACATTATACTCTCTAGGTCCATGCATGGTGTAACCAACGGCAAGATCTCATTTGTACCTCTTAATACCCTTTATCTACCCCCGCTCCCACCCCACCTACCCTCTGGCAAGTACCAGTTTGTTTTCTGTATTTAAGTATCTGTCTGTCTGTTCTTGTTTTTACATTATACCTATAAGTGAGATCATATGGTGTTTGTCTTTGTCTAACTTATTTCACTTAGTGTAGCATCCTCTAGATTCACTTATGTTGTTGCATATGGAAAGGTCTCATTCTTTTTATGGCTGAGTAATATTCCATTATATATACCTATGTATATATATATATATACATATATATATACACACACACACACACACATATATATACACAATATATATATCACCAATATATACTTTATCTATTTAGATATATACCAATATATATACACAAATATATACCAATATATACTTCATTTTATTTTATTTTATTTATTTATTTTTCAACGTTTTTTATTTATTTTTGGGACAGAGAGAGACAGAGCATGAACGGGGGAGGGGCAGAGAGAGAGGGAGACACAGAATCGGAAACAGGCTCCAGGCTCCGAGCCATCAGCCCAGAGCCCGACGCGGGGCTTGAACTCACGGACCGCGAGATCGTGACCTGGCTGAAGTCGGACGCTTAACTGACTGCGCCACCCAGGCGCCCCTATACTTCATCTTAGATATATACCAATATATATATTAATAGATACAAACACACACACACACACACACACACATATATATATACACACTAATATATACTTTATCTACTTAGATATATACCAATATATATTTTATCTACTTAGCTATATACTAATCTACGTTAGCCATTCATGTATCAGTGGACACACGAGTTGCTTTCATATCTTGGCTATTATAAAAAATGCTGCAGTAAACATGGGGTGCACATATATTTTCAAATTAGTGTTTTTGTTTTCTTTGGGTAAATACTCAGTAATGGAATTACTTGATCATGTAGTATTTCTATTTTTAATTTTTTGAGGAGCCTCCATACCGTTTACCACAGTGGCCGTACCAGTTTGCATTCCCACCAATGTGGATGAGTGATCCCTCTTCTCCACATCCTCACCAACATTTGTGTCTTGTCTCATTATACTAGCCATTCTGACTGCTGTGAGGTGATAGTCTTCTTCTTTTGGATGTCACATAAAGGGAATTGTTTTATTTCCTTTTCAGATCTTCATTCTTCATATGTAAAAATGCAACTGATTTTTTCCGGGTTGGCTTTGTATCCAGTTACTTGGCTGAATTAATTTATTGGTGATACAATTTTTTTGGTGGCATCTTCAGGATTTTCTACATATACGATCACATCATCTACATACATAAATTTATTTCTTACTTTACAGTTTGGATACCTCTTCTTTCTTTAATTACTCTGGCTAGAACTTCCAGTGTTATGTTGAGTAGAAGTTGTGAAAGCGGACATCCTTTCCTTGTTTCAGATGGTACAGGAAAATGTTCACTGCATCACCTTTGAGTATCATGTTTGCTGTGGGCTTTTCATAAATGGCTTTATGTTGAGATAGTTTCCTTTTTTTCCTAGATATTAATATTCTTGTCATGTTCCATCCACAAATATAAAAATTAATGTCTTGAGTGCAGAATATAAACAATAATGTATCAGCCAGATTAGCAATGCATGATCGTGTCATGCTTTTTTCCTCTTATTTTGATAGTCACATCGACTACATGGAACTAGGCAATGATACACGAAATTCAGAATTTCTTCTTCTGGGATTTTCAGAGGAACCAGAATTGCAACCCTTCCTCTTTGGGCTGTTTCTGTCCATGTACTTGGTCACCATACTTGGGAATCTGCTCATCATCTTGGCTGTAAACTCTGACTCCCACCTCCACACGCCCATGTACTTTTTTCTCACCAACCTGTCTTTTGTAGACATTTGTGTCACCTCCACCACCGTCCCGAAGATGCTGGTGAATATACACACACAGAGAAAAATAATAACTTACGAAAGCTGCATCATGCAGATGTACTTTTTCATACTCTTTGTAGGTTTAGACAACTTCCTCTTGACTGTGATGGCCTATGACCGCTTTGTGGCCATCTGTCACCCCCTGCACTACACGGTCATCATGAACTCCTGGCTCTGTGGACTGCTGATTCTGGTGTCCTGGATCATGAACATCCTGCATTCCTTGTTACAAACCTTAATGGTGTTACAGCTGTCCTTCTGTACACACTTGTATATCCCCCACTTTTTCTGTGAACTCAATCAGATGATCCAACTTGCCTGTTCTGACACCTTTCTTAATAACTTGGCGATATACCTTGCAGCTGTGCTGTTGGGTGGTGCTCCCCTGGCTGGGATCCTGTACTCTTATTCTAAGATAGTTTCCTCCATACGTGGGATCTCATCAGCTCTGGGCAAGTATAAGGCATTTTCCACCTGTACATCTCACCTCTCGGTTGTCTCCTTATTTTATTGTACTGGCCTGGGAGTGTACCTCAGCTCTGCTGCTACCCAGGGCTCCCACTCAAGTGCCACAGCCTCGGTGATGTACACGGTGGTCACGCCCATGCTGAACCCCTTCATCTACAGCCTGAGGAACAGAGACATAAAGGAGGCTCTAAATTTATTTTTCAGAGGGAAGTCATAAAAGGGCCATTTTCCCAGAAGTACCTGTGATTGCTGGCTCAATGCTTAACATCCAGAGATTGTGATTCTTTAATTGGATCATGAAAGAAGAACTTAATCCCTCTATTTATATCCTGGAATTTCAATTTTTCTGAAGTTCAACTGCTTTATTGAATTTAAATAAGTCCTTTTGTTTAACATTCTGCTCCTTCTGATAGCTAACAATTTTTCCTTTCTGTTTTTCTTAATTTCCTAATTTAGTCCCAGCCTTGAATCAGGAGAAATTTGGAGATTCCCATTTGCCTCATATAGTGACGAACTGTACTAGTTTTATGGAATAAACTACATTTGGCAACTGAGGCCCTTTATATAATTTTATTGTAGAGAAATTCTGAGACCACAGTTTTTTCACTCTGCGTCTGCCATTCCTTTCTACCTTACTGCCTTAAATGCTCCTCCTGATAATGTAGACTTTAACATACTAGTTTGTTTTGTAACTAGTTTGTTTTGTCATGAGGTTGTATGATCCTCCTTAGGATCCTGTTCTCTCTCTTATCAGCTCAGCATCCACAGTACCCCTGATATAGAATAGTAAGGCAAAAATTGCTTATGAAAAACATGTTCCACATGTAATCTATAAAGAGATAAATTTGAATAAACCGAGTGACTTGACTTGGGTTTAGTGTCAGAGAAGACCTGAAATATGATAAAGTAAAATTTTTTTTTTTAATTTTTTTTTTCAACATTTTTTATTTATTTTTGGGACAGAGAGAGACAGAGCATGAACGGGGGAGGGGCAGAGAGAGAGGGAGACACAGAATCGGAAACAGGCTCCAGGCTCCGAGCCATCAGCCCAGAGCCCGACGCGGGGCTCGAACTCACGGACCGCGAGATCGTGACCTGGCTGAAGTCGGACGCTTAACCGACTGCGCCACCCAGGCGCCCCGATAAAGTAAAATTTTGAGTCATGTCATATTTCGTGGTGGAAAATATGTTTTCGATGATGTACATCTACTCATTGAAGTGTGGGATATTTGGTGTCCATATTTAAAGTGTTTTATTCACTGGAGTGAAGATTTTAGTGGCAGATTTTGTATTATTTAATTGGATGATAATATTATTTCTTCCATTGCCCTCACCTTAATATCTCATCTTTAAAAATTCTGTCATAAAATTATAGTGTGAGTGAGTGAACAATATGTCCATTTACACTGTCATTAATTTATTTACCTTTTTTATGCTCTAAACTCTCTTCAATCCTCATGATCAAAGGATTACTCAGACAAGAACTTGAATTCCTGCCCAGTAATGCTCTGGGAATTGAGATTTGTGACAGAAAGTCCCACAAGTTATCCCTGCAAAAACAGACAGGTCTTTTCCAATCTCTACCAGTTACCTGGAAAAGAACTTGAGTGGTGGTCACTTTTTAGTACCCTTATCTGAAATAAATGCGAATAACCAGGTCATTATGAATGCTTCCTTTGAATATCAGAACAAATGTCAAACATAAGAAGCAGCAGGTTATTAATATTCTCAGCTCTGTTTACTTTGATTATTGTATCAATAAGCTATTGCTGCATAACAAGCTATGACAAACCTATATGATTCAAGATAACGCTTTAAAATTTTTTTAAACTTATATGTTAGTTAATAGGTTGTGCACTCTTGGTTTCAGAAGTAGAATTCAGTGATTTATCACTTATGTACAACACCCAATACTCATCACAAATGCTCTCCTTAACCCATCACCCATCTACCCCATCCCCCCCACCCCCCGCCCCCTTCCTTCATCAACCCTCTGTTCTCTATCATAAGAGTCTCGCGTGGTTTGTTTCCTTTATTCTCTCCCCCCCCCCGCCCCCGCATTATGTTCATCTGTTTTTTTTTCTTAAATTCCACATATGAGTGAAATCAAATGATATTTCTCTTTCTCTGATTTATTTCGGTTAGCATACTACATTCTAGCTCCATCCATCACATGGGAGTCTGTGTTGGGGACGTCTTTTGGTCTCTGTTGGTCTCCTCATGAGGTGGTGGTCAGCTGTGGGTCAGCTGGAGGAGCTCTGTTAATCTTGGCTGCATTCCCACATCTGGGAGCTTGCTGGTGATAGGCTAGGCTAGGTTGACCATCCTTAGAGCAACAGGGCTCTGCTCCACGTGATTTCTCTTCTTACAGCAGGCTAGCTTGGACTTGTTTCCATGGCAGAGACAGGGTTCCAAGAGTGCAGCAGAAACACACCAAGGACCCTTGAGGCACATTGTCATTTTCACCATACACTCTTAGCCAAGGCGAATAAAATACTGAATTCAGTCCAGATTCGAAAGTGGAGAAATCGGCTCCACCTCTCAATGGGAGGAGCTTCGCAGTCACATTGCAAAGTACATGGATACAGAGATAAGTGGTGAATTGGGGCCGTCTCTGCAAAAGGTCTGCTACATGTGTAATTTTCAGTTCAGTAAAGTTTTATTGGTACAGGACATAAAATCAACATACAGAACAATATAGTTCAGTATAACATAGTGATTCAACAATTCTATACATAACTTGGTGCTCATCTCAGTGAGGGCGCTCTTAAGGGTTGAGTCTGCAGGATTTTCTATATTCAATTCGTTATCATATGTAAATAAAGACAATTTTACGTTATTTAGATAATCTCATTTGATCATGAAATATAATCCCTTCACTGTGCTGTTTGATTCAGCTTGCTAATATTTTTTGAAAAATTTTGTGTCTGTGTTCATCAGGGATATCGGTCTATAGTTTTCTTTACTTTTTTTTTTTTTTTTGTACTGACCTTTTTAGGATTTGGTGTCAGGGTAATGCTGACTTTGGAAAATAAGGTTGAGAATGTGCCCTCCTCTCTAAGTTTCTGGAAGGGTTTGAGAAGAATAGTAATTCATTCTTGTTTACATAATTAGTAGGACTCACCTATGAAGCTCTCTGGTCCTGGGCTTTTCTTTGCTGGGAGATTTTTGATGACAGATTTAATATCCTTACTCATTTTTGATCTGTTCATATTTCCCATTTCCTTCTGATTTAGTGGTGGTAGTGTGTATTTTTCTAGGGATTTATCTATTTCTTCTAGGTTGTCCAATTTGTCGGAGTGAGATTGTTCATTGTGGTCTCCTATGATTCTTCCATATTCTATGGTATTGATTATAAGGCTTCACCTTTTGCTGCTGATTTTATTTATTTGAGTCTTCTCCATGTCCATTTTTTTTTTCTGGTCTAACTAAAGGCATGTGAATTTTGCTTAGATTTTCAAAAAATTGGTTCTTCACTTTGTTAGTCGTTTCTATTGGTTTTCTGGTCTATATATTATTTGTGTATGCTCAGATATTTGTTATTTCTCTTCCTCTGCTGCTTTGGAATTAGTTGGTGCTTTTTTTTTCTAGGTCTTTGAATCATAAAGTTAGGTTATTTACTTAAGATCTTTTTATTTGTCTTAATGTAGGCATTTATTGTTATAAACTGCTCTCTTAGAGCTGCTTTTGCAACATCCCATAAGTTTTGATATGCTGTATTTCCATTTCCATTTGGTTCAAAATTTTTAAATTTCTTTTTTGATTTCTTCTTTCATCCACCAACCATACATGAGTGTGTGGTTTAATTCCCACACATTTGCGAACATCTCATATATCTGTACTCTTGCACTCACTGCAGCATTATTCACAATAACCAAGACATGGAAACAGCATGGCATCCATCGACAGATGAATTAATAATGATGGCATATCTATACAATGGAATTCAGCAATAAAAAAGGAAGGCATCCTTTCCTTTGTCCAAATGTGGACGGAACCCAAGGTAATTATGCTGACCGAAATAGAAAAAGACAAATACTGTATAATCTCACTTATATATGAAATATAAAAGTTTGAACCATAGAATCAGATAGTAGGTTCATGTTCGCCAGTGGCTGGCATTGGGGGAAAGGAGAAGATGCTAATGAAAGCCTATCACCCCTCAGATATAAGGTAAATAAGTTTTGGGGACTTAATGTACAATATGGTCATTATGCTTAACTCTATTATGTTGTATACTTGAATGTTGCTAACAGAGTACATAGTAAATGTTCTTACAACAAAAGGAAATGGCCACCATGTGAAGTGATGGATGCATTCACTAAGCTATCGTGATGATCACTTCACAACAGATATGTATATGAAATCACCAGGTTGTATGCTGAAACTTCCGCAATTTTATATGTCAATTAAATTTCAATAAAGCTGGAAAGTGAAGAAAAAATATTCCTATGTCTCTGTCTTCCATTTGCATTTAACAATGTCACCGCCACCCAGCAGAATCCTCCCCATGGAAAAAAAAAACAGTATCAGAATGAAAACCTTTGTGAGTATGTCAATGGGAAGGTCAATCAATAGGAAAACAGTATCAACAGAAGGGTGCCATGAAGATCGCATCAGTGATACAGCAGTTCTTAGCTCCATTAATCATGAGTTTGATATGAGGTCCCTGGTCTCTCTGAGGCATCTGGAAAGAAAACCTTTAATTTCTTTGATCTTTTCTTAGACTAGGAATGGCGATCTAAAGGCAAGGGGTTATATCTGGAGGAAAGCCTGACCCCCAGGAATAGAATTTCCATAACTGCTCATTATGCCCCTAATTCATTCTCACTGTCTTCTCTGAGATAATTGCATTGATGAATGTGGAAGTGGAAATTAAACTTTGTTTTTAGTGTTTATTTATTTGGAGATAGAGACAGAGAGAGTATGAATGGGGGAGGAGCAGAGAGAGAGAGAGAGAGAAAGAGAGAGTGAGGGAGAGAGAGAAAGAGAGAGAATCCTAGGCAGGCTCTGTACAATCAGTGCAGAGGTGGGACTTGAACTCACAAACCACGAGATCATGACCTGAGCTGAAGTAGATGCTTAACCAACTGAGCCACCCAGCTGTCCTGGAAATGAAACCTTTTGAATTGAAATTTACAGCAGTTGTAGACTGCTGCAATGGCCCCAAATGCCGGTCTTTCTCTGTAGCCATGTCTCCGGCCATGTGTGCAGCACCTACCATCAGGAGGTGGAGACTACTCTTCCATCTTAGAATTGGGATGGGTTAGGATTTTTTATTTAGTGTGGGCAGCAGAACCTGATAGAAATGACAGGGGACCTCAGAGGTCTTTGTGCATTTCTGCTGCTCTCTTTTGGAACTCTGCCTCCAAAAAGTGAATAAAACAAGGTGGGCTACCAGAAGTGTGGACATGTGGAGCAGAGCCAAGTTGTCCAAGCCAAGGCCACCCTGGACCAGCCACAGGTAGCTAGCTTAGCTCCAATTATATTAGAATGCCCTGGCGAGATCAACAGAGCCTCCCCAGCTGACACACAGCTGACTCAAGTCCCTTGAGGACATCAACAGAGATTAGAACAACTCATCACCATACAATTCCAGTTGATACTAAAGACATTCTTTTTTTTTTTTTTTTTTTTTTTTTCAGGAATGTACAAATGTCTTTTTATTCAAAAATACAAAATAAATTATCTGTAGGCATGAACAATGACAGCAGTAAACCATTATATGTTGTCAACTGAAACCAGTAACTGATGGTTATAGTGATTTTCTTAAACATCAGCCAGCCTTTTCTTCAGTCATTTCCTTCAACTGACTTCTCTGAAGTTATTCTTGAGGAGCACTGCCTTGAGCTTCCTCTCACAGTTCATTAACAATGGTAAAGCGCTATTCTAGGAATTAGAACATGCCACCTCCCATTCCTCCCATTCCGCCCATTCCAGGGTCCTTCTCTTCCTTAGGAATTTCGGTGACTACAACTTCTGCTGTAGTTAACAGAGAGGCCACTCCAGCAGCATCCAATAAAGCAGTTCTTACAACCTTAGTTGGATCAATGATTCCCTTTTCTACCATATTCACAAAATCTCCAAGCATAGCATCATAACCAACTTCTGAGGAACTCTGCATAATTTTCTCAACTATCAATGATCCTTCAACACCTGCATTCTTAGCAATGGTCATTGCAGGAATTTTGAGTGTTCTCTTAATGATTTCTATACCAATTTTTTGATCTTCATTAGCTGGAGTTATTGAATCCAAGGCTGGAATGCACCGAAGCAGGGCACAACCCCCTCCCAGAACAATGCCTTCTTCAACAGCAGCTCGGGTAGCATTGAGGGCATCTGTAACTCTGTCTTTTTTTTCATTCACTTCAACATCACTTGTGCCACCAACCTTCAGCACAGCTACTCCATCTGAGAGTTTTGCCAGACGTTCATTCAGTTTTTCCTTTTCATACTCACTAGTTGTGATATCTAACTGTTCAATGATTTCTTGGATACGTTTTTCAATTTGAGCCTTGTCACCTTTTCCTTTTAAGAGCATGGCATCATCTTTGGTCACAATGACTTCTCCAACTTTTCCTAAGTCATGAGGCTGAACATCTTCAAGATTTAGAGTCAACCCTTCTTCTCCGAACACTGCACCACCAGTAGCAATAGCCATATCTTTAAGCTGGTTCTTTCTATTGTCACCAAAACCTGGAGCTTTGACGGCTACAACCTGAAGACCAACTTTCAGCCTATTCAGAACAAGTGTACTCAGAGCTTCTCCATCAACATCTTCAGCAATTATGACCAAGGGCTTACGGTGAGCATTGGCAATTTCAAGAGCAGGTACAATGGACTGGACACTAGAAATTTTCTTTTCACTCAACAGAACATAGGCATCTTGGAATTCACATTTCTGCCCTTTTGATGTATTAATAAAGTATGGAGAAATATAACCTCGATCAAATTTCATGCCTTCAATAATTTCTAATTCATCATTTAGTGTTTTTCCATCCTTTACTGTGATGACACCTTTCCTTCCAACCTTTTTCATTGCATCAGAAATGATGTTGCCAATTTCTTTATCTCCATTTGCAGAAATGGTAGCAACCTGAGCAATTTCTTCAGGGGTTGTCACAGGTTTAGACTGCTTCTTAAGTTCAGCAATTACAGCATCAACAGCTAACATCACACCTCTCCTGATTTCCACTGGATTAGCACCTTTGCTAATCTTCTCGAAGCCTTCCTTGGCAATAGAGCGTGCCAGGACAGTAGCAGTAGTGGTGCCATCTCCAGCCTCTTCGTTCGTGTTATTGGCAACGTCTTGAACAAGTTTAGCGCCAATATTTTTATATTTATCTTTTAAATCAATTGACTTTGCAACAGTCACACCGTCTTTTGTTACTTTGGGACTGCCCCAACTCTGTTCAATAATCACTGTTCTTCCCTTTGGCCCCATAGTAACAGCTACAGCATCAGCTAAAAGGTCTACACCTTGAAGCATTAAGGCTCGGGCATCTGCACCAAATTTTACATCTTTGGCATAGGCCCGAGTAAGATGAGGAGCCAGTGCCCTGGACACTGGCCTAATTTGGCGAAGTACTGCGGGTAATCGAAGCATTTCTGCGGGGCAGCGGCAGGGCGTGCGGACGATGAGGCAGGCCGTCGGAGGCGAGTGAGGGCGATACTAAAGACATTCTACCAAGCCATTTGCTCTCAAGATGGTTTGCTACACAGCAACATTCATGATCATTCTGTTATTCAAATTCATTTTGGATGACTATTAGAAAAAATCTTCTCCACTGAGGATTCTATTCAGGTAACCAGTAGAGGTTGGAAGGACATGCATTTTTGTGGAGAAAATATGGTGACTTGGAATCACATAACTGGGCAGGAATTCAAGCTCTCTCGTGTCCTGCAGAGGCATCTTTATTTTAGCCCCATGAGACTCATTTTCAACATTGACCTCCAGACCCGGAAGAGTAGAAATTGGTTTCTTTTGAACCCTTAGTGTGGTAATTGGTAATAGAAAAGTGACAAAAACATTTATCCCGTACAACTGTCTTTGAAAAAATGGAATTTACATCTTTCAACTCCTTCACTTAGTTTCCTTGAGTAAAAGGGCATTTTGTGTTGAAAGCCAACTTGAGTAGAAGAAACAAAACCTAAAGTCAGTCTGGAGATATTCAGCCCTATTAGCTGCTACAGAGAATTTCTCCTTGCATAAATGTAAATGTGTTTCTGTCTTTGACGCTTCTGGGATTAGGATACGAAAAGAGATTCATTGTTAAAGACCACCTGTTCTACTCTAATTTTTTTTTTGTCTACATCTCCACATTCCTAGAATTTCATGTTAATGCAAACCTTCATTCTCTTCCTTTCTTTACCCTCCAAGTTCTCTCAAGCTTTCTTTCAACACAACAGGTAGGTTATAATGAGTTATAATGAGAGTTATGGGTCTTACACATGTACATATGTGTATGTGAGTGATTGAAAGAAAAACGTACATACATACACATACATTTGTATACACACAACCCTTATTCTTGAACACTCTTTGGACACAACAAAGTATTTCTACACATGTCATCTTTCCTCACCACATCCTTTGACGATATGTTCATTATTCCACATTGCCTTCAGAAGAAAATGAAGGCTAGGGGCATTACGTCCTAACGATTACCAAACAAAGCAGTTCAAACTTACTGTGCACCTTCCTGAGTTCCATATACACGGCACCATGCAGAAGGTATCCCTGATTTTTCAACAATTCTTTCAATTTCGAAAATTGTACACTTTAAATATATATAGTTAACGCCCGTGCTAATGTTCCAAAAAACCCAATTGGAATTTAAACATCTAGTGGTGTGTGACTCAGGGCCTAATTGGTGTACAGTTAACACCTAATGGGGCGGGAGATCGCACGCTACCAACTGTGAAAAAACAAAAGTTGACATGTGAATATTGAAATAGTAGGATTAAAATAAGACAATTCACGTTTGATAGTGTCATTTTTTTTGTAGATCAGAATATTAGCATATATATATATATGTATATATACATATATATATACGTATATATATATATGGAGTAAAATGACATAAAGTGGTTCAAGACAGAAAAGCACGACAGCCACTCACATCATGGATGAACCTTAGAAAATCAATGCAGAGACTTGCACCTGACGATAGACTCATGAGGAGCCCAGCAGAGATCAGAACAACCCCCTACTCTACAATCCTGTTCGATAATAAAGGCATTATATTAAGCGACTTTTTTTTTTAAAAGATGCTTTGTATGCAGCAATAGCTAACTGATATAATAATCAAATCAGGCGGAACTGAGGGCATTTGTCATAATCGGATTCTTTTCATTCTAGGCATTTGTTCTGATAGTTGAAGTGAGCGTTATGGTTATTCTGTCCTTTAAGGTTATTTCGTGTAACTGATTAAAAAAAATGAATCAATTGAAGCCCTTTGAAATAACACAGAAAGGCTGGAAGGACATGCATATTTGCACAAAACTTGTGATTCTGAATCACATACCTGGACGGGAATCCATGCTTGCTGGTGAGTCACCCAGTGATTAGGAAGAGGATGTTTAATGGTTGATATTGATATTGCTCATCGGCTGCCCGTTTAGTGGTTATGGCAAAATTCCAAGTAGTGGGAGATACGTCATTTAGAGAAACGGAAGAAATCATATTTGTATGGAGCACTGGGAATTCTTGAAAAGAAACCAGAAAATGATTTAATAAAACCCCAAACATGCCACCCACCTTTCATCTTAAGGAATTCACCTTACAAATGGACCTTGATATTCCATAATTCAATGAGTAGATGAAGTGCCTGAGAAAGAAATATTTTGCATAGTAATAAATGTATGATTTAATATTCTGCTTCATCATACTTAAAGTCAAGTTTGACCCTAAGGCCATATTATATCAATCTGTTTTTTCCATATTTGTCTTTCTGTGTAGATTCCACTTGGAGACGTGTATTTTATTATCTTTTTTTTTTTTTTTTTTTTTTTTTGCCAATGACTATGGTAAGCATGGTGACAAAACCGTGTAATGGAACAAGATTGGCTATAACAACTAGTACATCCTGCATCATCAGGAAGAGCAGTTAAGGTAGTGACATACAAAGGAATGATGTTCACAAGAGTGAAGCACAGTGGCCTCAGATCTTTCTCTCTTATAAACTTACATAACTAGCTGTGGTGGCCAAGAGTAGACTTTCCATAGGAGTAGTATAACTCATTACTTTTTTTTCAGTCAAACAAAAGAAAAATACTCACCATGATATATTTTGAGAAGAAATTATTCTTTAAATTTTTTAAATGTTTATTTATTTTTGAGAGAGAGAGGGAGAGAGAGAGAGAGAGAGAACAAGTGGGGGAGGGGCAGAGAGAGAGGGAGACACAGAATCTGAAAGCAGGCTCCAAGCTCTGAGCTGTCAGCACAGAGTCCGATGTGGGGCTGGAACTCATGAACTATGAGACCACGACCTGAGATGAAGTCCAATGCTACACCAACTGAGCCACCCAGGTGCCCTGAAAAGAGATTATTTTTAACATGTCCATCTAGTCCTTTGAAATAAATGAGAAATTCCAAATATTTCACATCCAAGGTGAGGAATAACGTTGGGTGAGTAGGAAAATGACAAAGGAAAAATTTCTTGGATATCAGAGATATCACAAACCTTGATCAAGCAAGTTACAAAATTGTACAGAGAGGTTGGAAAAAAATAGAAATCCAGGAAAAAACAGAAGAAGCGTATTTCACTTCCACAGTCTGATCAAAGAATCTCAACATTTGGCTAAGGCTTGGAGCCCTGCAATCATGTCACTTCTTCAGCCCAGGACAATTGGCCCTTTTGTAGCTGCCATCCCAGAGAATCTCATCAGAGCCTCCTTTATGTCTCTGTTCCTCAGGCTGTAGATGAAGGGGTTCAGCATGGGTGTGACCACCGTGTACATCACTGAGGCTGTGGCACTTGAGTGGGAGCTCTGGGTAGCAGCAGAGCTGAGGTACACTCCTAGGCCAGTACAATAAAATAGGGAGACAACCGAGAGGTGAGACGCACAGGTGGAAAATGCTTTATACTTGCCCTGAGCTGATGAGATCCCACGTATGGAGGAAACTATCTTATAGTATGAGTAAAGGATCCCAATGAAGGGACCACCACCCAGCAGCATAGCTCCAAAATACATCACCATGTTATTGAGAAAGGTGTCAGAACAGGCAAATTGGATCATCTGATTGAGTTCACAGAAAAAGTGGGGGATTTCCAAGACTGTACAGAAGGACAGTTGCAACACCATTAAGCTTTCTAACAAGGAATGCAGGACACTAGTGATCCAGGACACCAGAACCAGCAGTCCACAGAGCCGGGGGTTCGTGATGACCATGTAGTTCAGGGGGCAACAGATGGCCACAAAGCGGTCATAAGCCATCACAGTCAAGAGAAAGATGTCTAATCCTGCAAAGAGTGTGAAAAAATACATCTGTGTGATGCAGCCTGCATAGGTTATGACCTTGCTCTGGGTCTGGATGTTCAGAAGCATCTTCGGGACGGTGGTGGACGTGAAGCAGATGTCTACAAAGGACAGGTTGGCCAGGAAGAAGTACATGGGGGTGTGGAGGTGGGAGTCAGAGCTGATGGCCAGGATGATGAGCAGATTCCCAAACACAGTGATCAGGTACATGGAGAGGAAAAACCCAAATATGAGGAGCTGCTGTTCTGGTTCTTCTGAAAATCCCTTAAGAAGAAATTCTGAAATTCTTGTATTGTTTCCTGGGTCCATGTGGTGGAGGTGACTACCAGTAAAGGGGAAAATAACATGACAAAACTTCACATCAATGGGCATGGCCCACATTGCTCAAAGGCTACAATTTATATTTTCTAATCAAGAAAAGAAAGTAACTTCAATATTTTGTGACTGGATTTGGGCCCCTTCAGGGGATCCCATTTCCTCTCTGATTAGGAATTTTCATTCCCAACATTGGATGTTCCCCTACAGGCTGGGTATAGTACAGTTTCAATAAGAAATTGTTTCATGCATTTGAGGACTATATATAGTGTTGACCATGTTTTCAGTATTTCCACGTCATTAAGTAGAGGATGATGAACAGCAAAAATCCCTACAATTCAATGATTGTAATAGGATATATGCATATATAAAAATTGAATTATCCTTAGTTGGCGTCAGATATTATGAAGAAAATGAAAGCAGGTAAAAGGAGAGAGTGGATGGGCTGCTATGTTGCATTGTCAGTCAAGATCGGCTAAGAAGGTGACATTTGAAGAGAAACTTCAAGGAAGAGAGAGTGGAAGACAGGAAGCTTCCTGGCAGGGGGAAGGCCAGTGCAAAGGCCCTGAAGATGTGTTTCTTTCAGAAGAATCAAGACCCAGAAGGAAGCCAGTGTATTGAGTGGAATGGACAAGAGGGAGAGAGATGAGAGACAGTTGCAGTGAAATTTGTAGAACCATGTGACCTCACCACCGCTCAAAGTCAAGACACAGGGAATCCCTCAACCACACCATGTACCTCTTGCACTTTATTAATTTGGTTATAGCAGCGTCCTGTCCATTGAACATCCCTCCTTAGTATCATCTGTTGATTGAGTCTGGCCTGTGTGTTACAACAGTGGCCTTGGAATAGAGGATCCCATGTACCCCTGCTCTGACTGCTCTCACAGCACACACACACACACACACACACACACACACACACAGCACACACATACACACAGCACACGCTTTCACATACACACAACACAGCACACTCTTCCTGGTGTGTGTTACTTCTCTGTCCTTCTCACCTCCCCCCTGCCTGCCTTAACACACTGTTTAGGATATGAACGCAAACACATCACAATACCTTTCCCAGAAAGAAGGTAGAAATCGTACCCCGAAAGTCCTATTCATAGCTTCCCAAGGACAAATAGTCTTAGGGCTCCACTTCGGAATGGTCGCTTTCAGATCTGTATGTAAAAAAACATTAAAAAAATTGGGTTCAATGAACAGAGAAAGAGAGTGAGAGAGAGAGGGAGAGAGAGAGAGAGAGAAAATGGTGCTGGTGGTATTCAATCTTGGTTATATCCCATTTATACCCTGCAAAAATAATTAAAGAGCAAAAATACATTTGTCCATTGGACAAAACTAGCGGCATCTCTATGGTGTGAAACACCTTACAGATTGAACATAACAAGAGAATGAAGCAACAGTGCACAAAATACGGGCATTTTTCTTACCAGACAGTAGAGAGCAGAAGGCTTGATTTTGCCGTGTGTATTCCATATTCATTTGGCTAATCAGTTTTTATATGGTCCAACAGACGATGAGGTAAGCCTCTTTATCACTTGTCTTATGTGACATATTGCTTTTTCGTGTATTTGGTATTCTTAGGCTTTGTGTTGTAGTCATTTTCTTGACAAGTCTGATGAGCCCAACTAATCATGGTTCTGTTCCTTGTTCAACACGTAAAGTCCTCCCCAGACTCTGAAATCCCACACACCCCATGACAGTCTATCCTCTAACTCTGAATAATCTTCATGTAACTTATCCAAATACATTACTTGTACTCACATTTGTTTCGCTGCACTCCTGTCTGTCGTGACGTTGATTACCAAAGGAGCAGGAACTTCTCTTCATCTTCTTCTTTACAAAAGTATGTGGGTGTATATGCACTTATATAGAAACACATTTGAGAAAATGAGACACTATGAAATACAAAGAATGACTGAGGAAATAAAATCAGGTTAAAAAGAGCAGTTTCAGTACAGCCATATTAAGAAAAATTGAATGGAGTTTAAAAAAATGTTTTTAAATGTTTTATTGATTCTTGAGAGACAGAGAGACAGAGTGTGAGCGGGGAGAGACAGAGAAGGAGGGAGACACAGAATCCGAAGCAGGCTCCAGGCTCTGAGCTTGTCAGCACAGAGCCCGATGCGGGGCTCAAACTCACAGGCTGGGAGATCATGACCTGAGCTGAAGTCAGACGCTTAACCGACTGAGCCACCCAGGTGCCTCAAAATTGAATGGATTTTTGAGCAGTAACTGAAACATGATCTACAGGACCAGTAAGTCAACAAAATCAACCCAGATGAATAATAAAACTCTACAAGACCTGGAAATAAAAGAGTGTAATATATAAAGTTCTTAGAAATTTCTGGCATACAGCAGATGCTCTTTTAGTATTTGTTGAATGGATGCGGAATTAGGTCTCATTATATGTGGGCATTTAATACTTGACAAAGCTGCATTTAAGTGTAGTTGGAAAAGACTGGATTGTTGAGTGAAAGCTGGCACGAAGGCTTTCTACGTGGAAGGAAGTGTGGTGCTTCCTTATTTCACACATCTCACTAAAAATCCAAAGGATTAAGTAAACCCCCAGTGTAAGAGTAACCATTCCATTTTAGATGCACATCTAGAAAATTACATATAAAATCTACAGGTGGGAAAACATTGTAATTAAGGCAGAAAAAACTCTCAGAAGCAAGAAGATAGATACATTTAACTAAACAAATTTAAAACTATTTTATGGCCCGAAATACCTAATGAAAGTCAACAGAGAAACTGATTTACAACAACTATTTGAAATGCTGATAATTATAGAAAAATAAACATATAATTTGTGGACATATAATAATAATAGGCAAATGAACACGGTGATCAAATATATGAATCTTTGCTTGAGTTCATTAGTAGTTTAAAAAACCAACAAGAAATCTCTTTCACACCCATCACCCTGAGAAAACACTCAAAAGGCTGTCACATTGAGTGGGGTTGAAAATTTTAAATAAGTAGCAAAGGGGCACTTTCTAATTTTGCACTCAGAATTGTGAAGTGTTACAGTATCTTGGGGAGGCTCTGAAGACAGTTAAAAATATTAAAAATACAGACATTCTTTGGGTGTCTGGCTGGTTCAGTTGGTAGAGCATGTGACTCTTGATCCCAGGGTTGTAAGTTCAAGTCCTATGTTGGGTGTAGAGATTACTTTTAAAAAATAAAATCTTTAAAAAAATACAGATATTCTTTAAGTCAGGGTTTCTCAGTCTCTGCACTATGGACATTTTGGGCCAGATCTTTCTCTGTGGTGGGAGTGTCAAGTGCACTGTGGAATGTTTAGAACATCCCTGGCCTGTTGTGACAGCCCAAAATGTCTTTGAATATTTCTCAATATCCTCTGGGGGACAAAATCACCTTTTGTTGAAAACCATGGTTTTAACCATTTAAAAAGGTTTTGTAGCATTGATATAATAGTACTTTAATGAGAAAAAATATGAAAGACCATCAAAAGTGTAAATGGCACAGCCACACCATGAAATATCATGCAGGTGTTGAAATCATGAATCATGAATGGCTCAGTTGGTGGAATGTGTGACTCTTGATCTTGGGGTTGTGACTTCGAGCCCCACGTTGGATATAAAGATGGCTTAAAAATAAAATCTTTAAAAGAAAAAAGAATAATGAATCAGCATCACACTGGTTGACTAGAAAAACACGTGTAAGTTACTACTGACTCAGAAGGACTGGGGGAGAAGAGCTGGGAAAAAGATTGTGCAGAACATAAAGAGTATTTATGATACTCATGAGTGTCTTCGTACACTTGAATTGAAAGTGTGTGAATATGTTTGTGTGCATAACACAGAAAAGTTTAAAAATAAATGAAGACTTTTGAAAGAAAGAGAAACAGGTTTCTAAGTTCTTCTTTTGAAAGAAAGAGGCACTTTGGTTAAGCAGAATGGTTCAAAACCACTGCATGAAACAAAATTGAAGGAAGACCCCAAACCAACTTCTGAACCAAAGGATTTAAAAGAGTAATAATTAAGTGATACTGTCGTGGGTCCAACTCTATATTAGATAGCTAAGGACTTGGGAATAACAGAAAATGAAAAGTCTTTTATGTGGAGAGTAAGTGACACATAAGGTTTAAATTCATCTCACATAAAGATAGATGGGCCAGGTATGCTTATGGAAGGTAAAAGTGATTCTTAGTCAAACGTGGAAGAATGCCTTCCAAGTGATGGAATTTCTATTTTAGAAATAAATAAGAAATACAGAGAGCTGAAAACTAGTTAGAAATATATATAAGGGGGGGATTTATGAGAAGGATATTTACTTTCATTTTGTGGAAAGCAGTTCATCACAAGGGAAGACTATTAAGGTGACAGAACTATTATTTCAGCAAAAAAAAAAAAAGAAATAAATGAATAAAAAGAGAAAAAAACAGTGGAGGGCATATATTATTACTAAGTCAGACTTGACCACTCAAAATTTATACACTCTCACATATTCTGCTCAAATACATCTACGCATCCATAAAAAAGAAATGGCAAGTAGCTAAGTGGGTGAAATAAATGCCAATTCTTTTTTAGGAAAAATGAAACAAAAAACAGGAATAAAACCATTCCAACCCCACTATACAAACTCCAAGGACTTCCACAGACAATTTTCAATAGAGAAAGTGGGTGGCTAGCTAACCCAGAATATATTCAGGCTCACAGGTAATGAGCCAATTGTGAAGGGAGCTCATTAGCATACCATTTTCACATAATACATTTAAAATCTTCTTTTAAAAAATGTTTAATTGCTTATTTTGACAGATATGGAAGGAAAGCATAACTGAGGGAGGGGCAGAGGCGGGGGGAGAAAATCACAAGTAGGTTCTGTGTTGTCAGTGTAGAGCCCAACTAGGGAGCTTGATCCCACGCACTTTGAGATCATAACCTGAGCCAAAATGAACAGTAGGTCACTCAACCAGTTAAGCCACCCAGGTGCCCCTAAAAAATTTCATTTGAATACTCAAGAGAGAAGGTACAGTGATATGTATGTTTCATGTACCCCTTTTGCAGGACGTACTTGGGAGAATTCTTCCATCTGGATTTTTCTCATCAGTACGGAAATGTAGTCTAATATGTCCTATCTTAAATATGAAAAGACATGTCCCCAGTTCACAGTGTATCCCTCCACAGCTAATACTTGACTTTTCTACCCTGGTTAATTGTGAAGATCCTTGGTTTTAGGTCCTACTTTTATGTTTCCCATCACCCCCTAATTAAGTTTCCACTATTATCATCTAGTTGTTAACGTTGAACCCTGCATTTCTGAGTTCAATATTTACTTCTATTTATAGCATCATAAATACAACAATCAATCAATTTACTAATCAAGCCAGCAAACAACTACAGCAAACTCTCAGCTCTGGCTAGGCTAGATTGGATCTCAGGTGACCTCAGGAAAATGTTCTTGACTTTCATTCTCTTGACCTTCTCCTGCAGCACTTACTGGGATGTAAAGCTCATCTAGATGGGGTCTCTGAGAGGAAGGTCTCTGCATGGAAATCAAAATATACCTATCTCGTGGGATGGTGGATTGAAGCTCTGTCTCCAGATGTGAGAGCAAGGATGGGTCAAACTTCGGTGTCCCATCCAGACTTAGGACTGCAAAAGAAATGACCAGGTCTTGTCCAGCCTGATGTTGTACACACTGTGCGGCTGCAGCAGAGGAGGTATTTACAGCCTCTTAGGTCTGTTTATTAGGCACATTTCACTGTTGTTTCTCCCGCCTTGAGGCACGTGATTCCCCTGTGGGACACCCGTGTGGACAGAAAGGAAATTATTCCTGTTGAATTCTTGTTCCTAGGAGACCAGGTGATAAGCCATTTGAAGCCAGTCTTTCTTACTCTTTTTCTATTACTTCTGCTGCCTTTCAGAGATCTGAACTCCCAGCACCTTATCCCAATCCAGAGTGAACATTTTCTCTTGTTGGAGACTGAGAGATTGATCTTGACTAGGTCCCTTGGATTCTTCAAAGCATTGATTGTGGTGGAGACACAGCCCCTGACATCTCTAGAAAGTAACTTTTCCCCTTTTCAACAGAGATGTTAAGTTTTTCCTTTGTTTTTTTTTTTTATTATTTTATTTTATTTTTTATTTTATTTTATTTTATTTTTTTATTTTTTATTTTTTAATATATGAAATTTACTGTCAAATTGGTTTCCATACAACACCCAGTGCTCATCCCAAAAGGTGCCCTCCTCAATACCCATCACCCACCCTGCCCTCCCTCCCACCTCCCATCAACCCTCAGTTTGTTCTCAGTTTTTAACAGTCTCTTATGCTTTGGCTCTCTCCCACTCTAACCTCTTTTTTTTTTTTTCCCTTCCCCTCCCCCATGGGTTTCTGTTACGTTTCTCAGGATCCACATAAGAGTGAAACCATATGGTATCTGTCTTTCTCTGTATGGCTTATTTCACTTAGCATCACACTCTCCAGTTCCATCCACGTTGCTACAAAACGCCATATTTCATTTTTTCTCATTGCCACGTAGTATTCCATTGTGTATATAAACCACAATTTCTTTATCCATTCATCAGTTGATGGACATTTAGGCTCTTTCCATAATTTGGCTATTGTTGAGAGTGCTGCTATAAACATTGGGGTACAAGTGCCCCTATGCATCAGTACTCCTGTATCCCTTGGATAAATTCCTAGCAGTGCTATTGCTGGGTCATAGGGTAGGTCTATTTTTAATTTTCTGAGGAACCTCCACACTGCTTTCCAGAGCGGCTGCACCAATTTGCATTCCCACCAACAGTGCAAGAGGGTTCCCGTCTCTCCACATCCTCTCCAGCATCTAGAGTCTCCTGATTTCTTCATTTTGGCCACTCTGACTGGCGTGAGGTGGTATCTGAGTGTGGTTTTGATTTGTATTTCCCTGATGAGGAGCGACGTTGAACATCTTTTCATGTGCCTGTTGGCCATCCGGATGTCTTCTTTAGAGAAGTGTCTATTCATGTTTTCTGCCCATTTCTTCACTGGGTTATTTGTTTTTCGGGTGTGGAGTTTGATGAGCTCTTTATAGATTTTGGATACTAGCCCTTTGTCCGATGTGTCATTTGCAAATATCTTTTCCCATTCCGTTGGTTGCCTTTTAGTTTTGTTGGTTGTTTCCTTTGCTGTGCAGAAGCTTTTTATCTTCATAAGGTCCCAGTAATTCACTTTTGCTTTTAATTCCCTTGCCTTTGGGGATGTGCCGAGTAAGAGATTGCTACGGCTGAGGTCAGAGAGGTCTTTTCCTGCTTTCTCCTCTAAGGTTTTGATGGTTTCCTGTCTCACATTCAGGTCCTTTATCCATTTTGAGTTTATTTTTGTGAATGGCGTGAGAAAGTGGTCTAGTTTCAACCTTCTGCATGTTGCTGTCCAGTTCTCCCAGCACCATTTGTTAAAGAGACTGTCTTTTTTCCATTGGATGTTCTTTCCTGCTTTGTCAAAGATGAGTTGGCCATACGTTTGTGGGTCTAGTTCTGGGGTTTCTATTCGATTCCATTGGTCTATGTGTCTGTTTTTATGCCAATACCATGCTGTCTTGATGATGACAGCTTTGTAGTAGAGGCTAAAGTCTGGGATTGTGATGCCTCCTGCTTTGGTCTTCTTCTTCAAAATTACTTTGGCTATTCGGGGCCTTTTGTGGTTCCATATGAATTTTAGGATTGCTTGTTCTAGTTTCGAGAAGAATGCTGGTGCAATTTTGATTGGGATTGCATTGAATGTGTAGATAGCTTTGGGTAGTATTGACATTTTGACAATATTTATTCTTCCAATCCATGAGCAGGGGATGTCTTTCCATTTCTTTATATCTTCTTCAATTACCTGCATAAGCTTTCTATAGTTTTCAGCATACAGATCTTTTACATCTTTGGTTAGATTTATTCCTAGGTATTTTATGCTTCTTGGTGCAATTGTGAATGGGATCAGTTTCTTTATTTGTCTTTCTGTTGCTTCATTGTTAGTGTATAAGAATGCAACTGATTTCTGTATATTGATTTTGTATCCTGCAACTTTGCTGAATTCATGTATCAGTTCTAGCAGACTTTTGGTGGAGTCTATCGGATTTTCCATGTATAATATCATGTCATCTGCAAAAAGCGAAAGCTTGACTTCATCTTTGCCAATTTGGATGCCTTTGATTTCCTTTTGTTGTCTGATTGCTGATGCTAGAACTTCCAGCACTATATTAAACAACAGCGGTGAGAGTGGGCATCCCTGTCGTGTTCCTGATCTCAGGGAAAAAGCTCTCAGTTTTTCCCCATTGAGGATGATGTTAGCTGTGGGCTTTTCATAAATGGCTTTTATGATCTTTAAGTATGTTCCTTCTATCCCGACTTTCTCAAGGGTTTTTATTAAGAAAGGGTGCTGGATTTTGTCAAAGGCCTTTTCTGCATCGATTGACAGGATCATATGGTTCTTCTCTTTTTTTTTGTTAATGTGATGTATCACGTTGATCGATTTGCGAATGTTGAACCAGCCCTGCATCCCAGGAATGAATCCCACTTGATCATGGTGAATAATTCTTTTTATATGCTGTTGAATTCGATTTGCTAGTATCTTATTGAGAATTTTTGCATCCATATTCATCAGAGATATTGGCCTGTAGTTCTCTTTTTTTACTGGGTCTCTGTCTGGTTTAGGAATCAAAGTAATACTGGCTTCATAGAATGAGTCTGGAAGTTTTCCTTCCCTTTCTATTTCTTGGAATAGCTTGAGAAGGATAGGTATTATCTCTGCTTTAAACGTCTGGTAGAACTCCCCTGGGAAGCCATCTGGTCCTGGACTCTTATTTGTTGGGAGATTTTTGATAACCGATTCAATTTCTTCGCTGGTTATGGGTCTGTTCAAGCTTTCTATTTCCTCCTGATTGAGTTTTGGAAGAGTGTGGGTGTTTAGAAATTTGTCCATTTCTTCAAGGTTGTCCAATTTGTTGGCATATAATTTTTCATAGTATTCCCTGATAATTGTTTGTATCTCTGAGGGATTGGTTGTAATCATTCCATTTTCATTCATGATTTTATCTATTTGGGTCCTCTCCCTTTTCTTTTTGAGAAGCCTGGCTAGAGGTTTGTCAATTTTGTTTATTTTTTCAAAAAACCAACTCTTGGTTTCGTTGATCTGCTCTACAGTTTTTTTAGATTCTATATTGTTTATTTCTGCTCTGATCTTTATGATTTCTCTTCTTCTGCTGGGTTTAGGCTGCCTTTGCTGTTCTGCTTCTATTTCCTTTAGGTGTTAAGTTTTTCCTTTGATATAAAACCTTGGGCACTACACCCATGGGCTTCATGACAATTTTGCAAAAACAATTAGGGATTTCATACTTATATCACAAGTTCAGAGCCAGTATTTAAAATGCCATTATAAAATGTTTGTTTATTGTAAGAGATATATTTAGATGTTTTTATGCACTATTATCTGAGTTTAGCAGCTTCTAGGAATTGCCTGATTTAATCTTTATAAAAGTTCATTCTTTGAGGAATACTGTTGTGAACTCCATTCCCCATGGAGAAATGGGGCTTGAAGAATTTAGTGATCTTCTCAAGGTTATGGTTTCAGAAAGGGGTAGCTGTTGATTGGATTCTGTCAGGGTGCTCCATTTTTCAAATTCTGTGCCCATGGTTCCCACCCAGAGATGAGTCTTTCCCCCTGGGGGTATTTGACAATGTCTGAGGGATGCTACTAAACACCTGTAGTGAGCAGGACAGCTCCCAACACAAATCATCATCCTGCCTCAAAGGCCAAATTGAGAATGTGTGAAAACCTACTCTAGCCCAGTGCTTCTCCAACTTCAAGGTGCATATGAATCCCCTAGGATCCTAGTTTAAATGCAGATTCTGATTTTGCAGGTGCTGGTGGGCTCAAGATATGGTGTGTCTAACAAGCTCCTGAGCAATGTTGATGCTTCAGGTCCTGATTTGAGGACCTCTTTGAGTAGCAAGGCTGTGGTCCTGGGATAGAGCAAGGGGCAGGTGGTTGTAGGTCTTCTTCACAAAGCAAGTTGTGTTTGCATAGAATTTGGAATGACAAGGGTATCTGGTCATTCTAGGGGCTGTGATAAATTCTGTTTGTTTCTTTTATTTAAGGGCCTTGGAGTGACATCAAATAAAATACTTTTGGGGAAGACTTTCTAGCAGGCAGAATGAGAGCCTCCTGATATTGTCCACATTCTAAATCCTAGAAACTTTGAATATATTATTTTTTATAGTATGGGGCGAGATTGAAGTAACAAATGGAGCAAGGCTTCTTTTTTTTTTTAAAAAGATTTTTTTTTACATTTATTTATTTTTGAGAAACAGAGTGAGACAAAGTGTGAGCAGGGGTAGGGGCAGAGAGAGAAGGAGACACAGAATCTGAAGCAGGCTCCAGGCTCTGAGCAAGAGATCAGCACAGAGCCTGATGCGGGGCTCGCACCCACAAACTGTGAGATCATGACCTGAGCGGAAGTCGGACACTCAACTGACTGAGCCACCCAGGTGCCCCTGGAGCAAGGCTTCTAATAAGCTGACCTTAAACTAAGATTGGCCAATACTATGTAGTGGAACTAACGTAATCACCATGGTGTTTCAAATGTTGGAGAGGAAGGCAGAGTAGTTGGATCAGAGAGAGATGTGAGGACACCACATTGCTGGCTTTCAAGATGCAGAAAGGGCAATAAGCCAAAGAATGTTTGTTGTCCCTAGAAACCACAATAGGGAAGAAAATAGTCTTTCCTGGAGCATACATGAAGGAACCAGGCCCTACAGACATCTTGATTTTAGCCCATGGATATTTCAGGTCTCTAACCTCTAAACTGCAAAAGCATAAATTTGTTTCTTGTGAACTTCCTGTGTGGTAATTTGTAATGGCACTAAAGGGAATATAATATAGACATTCATCCAATAAAATTGTTTTGGAGGAAAATGAATTTTAGTCTCTCAGTTAATTCATTTCTCTTCTCTTGGGTAAGGGCATTTTGTGTTGAAATCCAACCTTAACTGGAAGAAAAAAAGTCAAATTGGAGCGTCTGCCCTATTGCTTAAATAGAATGGAAAAAGTGAACTCCTCATTGATAAAAATATAAATGTGATTCTATCTATCTATCTATCTATCTATCATCTATTTCAAAAGTTATCTCTTGCTAAATGTGGGGGCTCTAACTCATGACCCTGAGATCAAGAGACCCATGCTCAAGGCACCTGGCTAAGTCTGTGAGTGCATGACTCTTGAACTTCGGGTTGTGAGTTCAAGAAACACTTGGGTGTACAGATAGCTTAAAAATAAGATCTTAGGTCCAATTCTGGAGTCTCTATTCTATTACATTGGTCTATGTGTTTGTTTTTGTGCCAGTACCATACTGTCTGATGATTAAAGCTTTGTAGTAGAGGCTAAGGTCTGGGATTGTGATGCCTCCCTCTTTAGTCTTCTTCTTCAATATTACTTTGGCTATTCGGGGTCTTTTGTGGTTCCATACAAATTTTAGGATTGCTTGTTCTAGCTTTGAGAAGAATACTGGTGCAATTTTGATTGGGATTGCATTGAATGTGTAGATAGTTTTGGGTAGTATTGACATTTTAACAATATTTATTCTTCCAACCCATGAGCATGGAATGTTTTTCCATTTCTTTGTATCTTCTTCAATTTCCTTCATAAGGTTTCTATAGGTTTCAGCATACAGATCTTTTACATCTTTGGTTAGGTTTATTCCTAGGTATTTTGTGATTCTTGGTGCAATTGTGAATGAGATCAGTTTCTTTATTTGTCTTTCTGTTGCTTCATTATTGGTGTATAAAAATGAAACTGATTTCTGCACATTAATTTTGTATCCTGCGACTTTGCTGAATTCATGTATCAGTTCTAGCAGACTTTTGGTGGAGTCTATTGGGTTTTCCATGTATAGTATCATGTCATCTGCAAAAAGTGAAAGCTTGACTTCATCTTTGACAGTTTTGATGCCTTTGATTTCACTTTGTTGTCTGATTGCTGATGCTAGAACTTCCAACACTATGTTACTAATCTTTGACAAAGAAGGAAAAATTATCCAATGGAAAAAAGGCAGTCTTTTTAACAAATGGTGCTGGGAGAACTGGACAGCAACATGCAGAAGAATGAAACGACACCACTTTCTTACACCATTCACAAAAATAAACTCAAAATGGATTAAGGACCTGAATGTGAGACAGGAAACCATCAAAACCCTAGAGGAGAAAGCAGGAAAAACCTCTCTGACCTTAGCTGCAGCAATTTCAGATCTGGATATCGAACTGGATCCGATCTGATATCGAATGAGATATCACCTCATGCCAGTCAGAGTGGCTAAAATGAACAAATCAGGAGACTATAGATGCTGGCGAGGATGTGGAGAAATGGGATCACTCTTTCACTGTTGGTGGGAATGCAGTGGTGCAGCTGCTCTGGAAAACAGTGTGGACGTTCCTTGAAAAATTAAAAACAGATCTACCCTATGACCCACCAATAGTACTGCTAGGAATTTACCCAAGGGATACAGGAGTGCTGATGCATAGGGGCACTTGTACCCCAATGTTTACAGCAGCGTTTCAACAATAGCCAAATGATGGAAAGAGCCTAAATGTCCATCAACTGACGAATGGATAAAGAAATCGTGGTTTATGTACACAATGGAATCCTACTTGGCAATGAGAAAGAATGAAATCTGGCCATGTGCAGCAACGTGGATGGAACTGGAAAGTGTTATGCTAAGTGAAATAAGTCAGGCAGAGAAAGACAAATACCATATGTTTTCACTCTTTTGTGGATCCTGAGAAACTTAACAGAAGACCAGGGGGAGGGGAAAGGGGGAAAGAGTTACAAAGAGGGAAGGAGGCAAATCATAAGAGACTCTTAAATACTGAGAACAAACTGAAGGTTGATGGGGCAGGGGGGAGAGGGGAAAATGGGTGATGGGCATTGAAGAGGGCACCTGTTGGGATGAGCACTGGGTGTTGTATGTAAACCAATTCGACGATAAATTTTATTTATTGTAATTATTGGTAAAAAAGTAATTATTGGTAAAAAAAAATCTTAGAAAATAAAGAGTCACATACTCTATCAATGAACCCCATGAGTTTATATTTAAATATGAATCCTGACTTTGAGGTCTTTTGCACATTATGATAAGAAAAAGTAATTTGCTATTAAATTAAGTTAGCCCATTCTACTTTAAATTTTGTGTCTAAGTTTCTACATTCTTTTAATTCTGTGCTAATTCAAACATTTTCTGGTTTCATTTATATCCCACCTAAATTTCCTTTCAACATAAAAGATGGCATTACTGAGTTTGTGTTATGCATTCTTATATAAGGGTGTATTTGTATGAAGTAATGTACAAATGCACACACACACACACGTATGTGCATCCACTCACTACCCACTAAAGTGTTCTTGGACTCACCAAATATTTTCAACCACTGTATTTATTCCTACCAACATCTGCCTGAATTAGGTTTATTAGCCCACATCATCACTGGAAATAAGGAAAAAGAGGTTTCTGGTTGATTACATTTTTACAACTATATGATAAGGCTTTAAAGCTTTTGTACACTTTCTTGTATTATATTTAAATGGACTTATGGATAGGGGAGGGGCCAAGATGGTGGAGCAGCATGGAAGTTTTTGTCTCTCTTGTCCCTGAAACGCAGCCATATCAACACCAAACCATCTTGCACACCTAGAAAATTGATCTGAGGATTGACACAACAATATGCGCGACCTGAACCACAGAACTCAGCAGGAACACAGTGCAGAGAGGTGAACTAGGGGAGAGAGAAGCCAGGGAGGGTAGGGAGCTATTTTTGCTTGTGGAGAGAGGACAGAGACAGGGGGGAGAGTACAGGAAAAACATTCCCCCTGACAGCAGCTGGAAAGAAAGAGAGAGTGGAAAGACCTGTAAGGGAATTAATAAGAAAGGGAGAAAGGAGAAAGGAGAAAAGAGAGGGTTTAAATACCATTAAAACTCTATAAACAAGAGAGCATAGAGTCTGAAACTCTGCAGCTTGATACCTGGGAGAGCTTTGGTGGGAAGGGTGAATCTCCAGGAGCAGACAGAGAGGTCTGCGGGATCCTTAGGCCACACGGGGAGAGGTGGTTCTCCAACTGAGAGGACATTTGGTATAGGCTGTGTGGCCACCCCACAGGCAAAGGTCCCAGCAGACCCGGAGAAAAGCCACATGTGCTGGTGTTGGAACAAGGACATTAAGGGTGAAGCCAGGTGCTGGATGTGTGTTGTGATTTACCAAGATCCCTGGAATGCTGCTGCTACGTGATTGCATAAACTTTTTCTGGGCTGGGCAGGCACCCAGCCACAGTCTCTGGGCATCTGCAGCAGCACAGGTGCACAAACCTTCCTGGGGGTGGGCTGACACCTGGCCATTGCTTGGCGAGGCCCTCCCCCAGAGGGTCTGAGCAGGTCAAAGCTGCAGGGGACACAGAAGTGAGAGGTTTGGAAACACAGCCCCATCTGAGATAAAACTTGGGAGGGAGGTGCTGCTTGGCAGGCTGACAGCTTGGATGTGGACAGTGTAGAAGCAGGGAGTTGATGGAAGCTGGAGACAAAGGAGGGATGCTTGATTGCTGGTGGGCAAGAGCACAGAGTTCTGATACTAGAGACTGGGTGGCTGGGTGATGCCGTCCTCCTGTGCATCCACATACACAACAATCCACTCCAGTAAGCTAAGCAGCACCATCTAGTGGACAACAGAGCTGTTACACCAAGCCCTGACCAACTGCACCAACCATGCTCTAGAGGAATACCACAAGTCTCTCTGCTATAAAGACTATAAAGTGCTTCATAGTTTGACATCTTGGGGAAACGATATAATTTCTATCGTATTTCACTCTGTTCATTGGTCCATCTATTCAATGTTTTTCTTTTTCTTTTGTTTTCTTATTCTTGAATACAGAAAGAAAACATTTATTTTTATTTTCTGTTTTTATAAAAAAGATTTTCTTTAATTTTTTCTATTATATTTTTTAGTTTTTTTGTAAATTTTTTAAGATCCTGTTTTACTTACATCATTTCATTTTATTCTATTTTACTGTATTCATTTTTTAAAAATTTCCAAATGTTTTACATTTTTTCCCTTTTCTTTTCATTCTCTTTTTTCTCTATTCTATCATGCTTCTTTCAACAACGAGAACAAAACACACCTAGGAGCTAGCAACCTTTATTTGATTTTTTTTGTGTTGTTTTAAATTTTTTAATTTTTATTTATTTTCTAAATTTTATTAATTATTTTTATTCCTCCAAAATGACTAAATGAAGAAATTCACCCCAAAAGAAATAACAGGAAGAAATGATAGCCAGGGACTTAATCAACACAGATGCAAGCAAGATGTCTATCCATAATTTAGAATTGCGATAATAAGAATACTAGCTGGGAATGAAAAAAAGCAAAGAATCCCTTTCTTCTGAGATAAAAGATGTAAAAGCTAGTCAGGATGAAATTAAAAATGCTATAAATGAGGGGCGCCTGGATGGCTCAGTCGGTTAAGCGTCTGATTTCGGCTCAGGTCATGATCTCATGGCTTGTGAGTTCGAGTCTTGTGTTAGGCTCTGTGCTGACAGCTCAGAACCTGGAGCCTCTTCAGATTCTGTGTCTTTCTCTCTCTCTCTGCCCCTCCACTGCTTACACTCTGTCTCTCAAAAATAAATAAACATTAAAAAAAAAAATAAAAAAATGCTATAAATGAGATGCAATCTTGAATGGATGCCACGTTGGCAAGGATGCGTAAAGCAGAGCAGCGAATCAGTGATATAGAGGGCAAACTTATGGACAATAGTAAAGCAGAAAAAAAGAGGAACACTAAGGAACACAATACAAGAATGAGAGAACTCAGTGACTCATTAGAAAGGGATAACATCTGAATCATAGGGGTGCCAGAAGATGAAGAGAGAAAAACAGGGATAGAAGGTTTATGAGAGCAAATCATAGCAGAAAACTTCCCTAACCCGGGGAAAGATACAGAAATCAAAATCCAGGAAGCACAGAGAACTGCCACTGGATTCAACAAAACCAACCAACAACAAGGCATATCATAGTCAAATTCACAAAATACACAGACAAGGAAAGAATCATGAAAGCAACAAGGCAAAAAAAGTCGTTAACCTACAGGGGGAGACAGATCCGGTTCACAGCAGAACCATTCACAGACTTGGAAGGCCAGAAAGGAGTGGCAGGATATATTCAATGTGCTGAATCAGAAAACTATGCAGCCAAGAATTCTTTATACAGAAGGCTGTTATTTAAAATAGAAGGAGAGATGAAAGTTTCCCAGACAAACAAAAACAAAGGAGTTCATGACCTCTAAACCAGCCCTGCAAGAAATTTTAAGGGGGACTCTCTGAGAGGAGAAAAGATGAAACAAAACAAAAAAAGGCCAAAAGCAACAAAGACTAGAGAGGACCAGAGATCACCACCAGAGACTCCAACTCTACAGGCAACATAATGGCAATAAATTTATATACTTCAGGACTCATTCTAAATGTCAATGGACTAAATGCTCCAATCAAAAGACATAGGGTAACAGAATGGATAAGAAAACAAGATCCATCTATATGCTGTTAACAAGAGACCCATTTTAGACCCAAAGACATCTGCAGATTGAAAGTAAGGGGACGGAGAACCATCTATCATGCTAATGGTTGCCAAAAGAAAGCTGGAGTAGCCATACTTATATCAAACAATCTAGACTTTAAAATAAAGACTGTAACAAGAGATGAAGAAGGGCATTATATCACAATTAAGGGGTCTATCCACCAAGAATATCTAACAATTGTAAACATTTATGCTCCAAACATGAAAGCCCCCAAGTATATAAATCAATTACTCATAAACATACAGAAACTCATTGATAATAATACCATAGTAGTAGAGGACTTCAACACCCCACTTGCAGCAATGGAGAGATCATCTAAACAGAAAATGCACACTGGATCGGATGGACTTAATAGATATATTCAAAAAATTTCATCCTAAAGCAGCAGAATACACATTCTTCTCAAGTGCACATGGGACATTCTCCAGACTAGGTCACATACTGTTTCACAAATCAGCCTTCAACAAGCACAAAAAGATAGAGATCATACCATGCATATTTTCAGACCACAACTCGAAATCAACCACAAAATTTTTTTTGGAAAGACAACAAATACTTGGAGACTAAAGAGCATCCTACTAAAGAATGAATGGGCTAACCAAGAAGTTGAAGAGGAAATTAAAAAGTATATGGAAGTCAATAAAAATGATAACACCACAGCCCAAAATCTCTGAGATGCAGCAAAATGGTTATAAGAGGGAAGTGTATAGCAATCCAGGCCTTCCTAAAGAAAGAAGAAAAGTCTCAGATACACAACCTAACCTTACACCCTAAGGCCTCAAAAAAGAACAGCAAATAAACTGAAAACCAGCAGAAGATGGGAAATAATAAAGATCAGAGCAGAAATCAATGCTATTGAAACCAAAAAAACCCCCAAAAAACAGAAAACAAAAAACCCAGTAGAACAGATAAATGAAACCAGGATCTGGTTCTTTGAAAGAATTAGCAAAATTGATAACCCCTTAGCCAGTTTGATCAAAAAGAAAAAGGAAGGGATCCAAATAAATAAAATCAAGAATGAAAGAGGAGAGAACACAACCAACATGGCAGAAATACAAACAATAATAAGAGAATATTATGAGCAATTACACACTAATAAATTGGGTAATCTCAAAGAAATGGACAAATTCCTAGAAACATATGCACTATCAAAACTGAAACAAGAAGAAATAGAAAAATTGAACAGACCCATAACTAGTAAAGAAATTGAATTATTAATCAAAAATCTCTCAAATAACAAGAGTCCAGGGTGCCAGATGACTTTCCAGGGGAATTCTATGAAACATTTAAAGAAGAGTTAACACCTATTCTTTTGAAGCTGTTCCAAAAAACAGAAGTGGAAGGAAAACTTCCAAACTCATTGAAACCAGCATTACCTTGATTCCAAAACCAGACAAAGATCCCACCAGAAAGGAGAACTGGAGACCATTTTCCCTGATGAACATCAATGCAAAATTTCTCAACAAATTACTAGCCAACTGGATCCAACAGTACATTAAAATAATCATTCGCCACGACCAAGTGGGATCTATACCTGGGATACAGGGCTGGTTCAATATTCGCAAAACAACCAATGTGATACATTACACCAAAAAAAGAAAGGACAAGAACCACATGATCTCAATAGATGCAGAGAAAGAATCTGACAAAATACAGCATCATTTCTTGATAAAAACCCTCAAAAAAGTAGGGGTAGAAGGACTGTACCTCAAGATCATAAAGGCCATATATGAAAGACCCACTGCTAATTTCATCCTTAATGGAGAAAAACAGAGTTTTCCCTCTAAGGTCAGAACATGACAGGGATGTCCACACTCACTACTGTTATTCAATATAGTGTTGGAAGTCCTAGCTTAGCAATCAGACAACACAAAGGAATAAAAGCATCCAAATCAGCAAGAAGGAAGTCAAACTTTCACTCTTCGCAGATGACATGCTATTCCCTATATGGAAAACTCAAAAGATTCCACCAAAAAACTGCTAGAACTGATCCATGAATTCGGCAAAGTAGCAGGATATAAAATCAATGCACAGAAATTGGTTGCATTTCTTTTTTTTAATTTTTTTTTTTATTTTTTAAAATTTACATCCAGATTAGTTAGCATATAGTGCAACAATGATTTCAGGAGTAGATTTCTTTTTTTTTTTTTTTAATTTTTTTTTCAACTTTTTTTTACTTATTTTTGGGACAGAGAGAGACAGAGCATGAACGGGGGAGGGTCAGAGAGAGGGAGACACAGAATCGGAAACAGGCTCCAGGCTCTGAGCCATCAGCCCAGAGCCTGACACGGGGCTCGAACTCACGGACCGCGAGATCGTGACCTGGCTGAAGTCGGACGCTTAACTGACTGTGCCACCCAGGTGCCCCAGGAGTAGATTTCTTAATGTCCCTTACCCATTTAGCCCATTCCCCCTCCCACAACCCCTCTAGCAACCTTTAGTTTGTTCTCCTTATTTATGAGTCTCTTCTGTTTTGTCCCCCTCCCTGTTTTTATATTATTTTTGTTTCCCTTCCCTTATGTTCATCTGTTTTGTCTCTTAAAGTCCTCATATGAGTGAAGTCATATGACTTTTGTCTTTCTCTGACTGACTAATTTCACTTAGCATAATACCCTCCAGTTCCATCCACATAGTTGCAAATGGCAAGGTTTCATTCTTTTTGATTGCCGAGTAATACTTCATTGTGTGTGTGTATATATATATATATATATATATATATATCACACCACATCTTCTTTATCCATTTATCCATCGATGAACATTTGGGCTCCTTCCATACTTTGGCTATTGTTGATAGTGCTGCTATAAACATGAGGGTGCATGTGTCCCTTCGAAACAGCACACCTGTATCCCGTGGATAAATGCCTAGTGGTGCAATTGCTGGGTCATAGGATAGTTCTATTTGTAATTTTTTGAGGAACCTCCATACTGTTTTCCAGAGTGGCTGCACCAGCTTGCATTCCCACCAACAGTGCAAAAGAGATCCTCTTTCTCTGCATCCTCACCAACATCTGTTGTTGCCTGAGTTGTTAATGTTAGCCATTCTGACAGGTGTGAGTTGATATCTCAGTGTGGTTTTGATTTGTATTTCCTTGATGATGAGTGATGTTGAGCATCTCTTCATGTGTTGGTTGGCTATCTGGATGTCTTCCTTGGAGAAGTGTCTATTCATGTCTTTTGCCCATTTCTTCACTGGATTATTTGGTTTTTGGGTGTTGAGTTTGATAAGTTCTTTATAGATTTTGGATACTAACCGTTTATCTGATATGTCATTTGCAAATATCTTGTCCCATTCTGTCAGTTGCCTTTTAGTTTTGTTGATTATTTCCTTTGCTGTGCAGAAGATTTTATTTTGATGAGGTCCCAGTAGTTCCTTTTTGCTTTTGTTTCCCTTGCTTCTGTTGAGTAAGAAGTTGCTGCAGCCAAGATCAAAGAGGTTTTTGCCTGCTTTCTCCTCAAGGATTTTGATGGCTTCCTGTCTTACATTGAGGTCTCTCATCCATTTTGAGTTTATTTTTGTGTATGGTGTAAGAAAGTGGTCCAAGTTCATTTTTCTGCATGTTGCTGTCCAGTTTTCCCAGAGCCACTTGCTGTCTTTATTCCATCGGATACTCTTTCCTGCTTTGTCAAAGATTAGTTTGCCAGACGTTTGTGGGTCCATTTCTGGGTTCTCTATTCTGTTCCATTGATCTGAGTATCTGTTCTTGTGCCAGTACCATACTGTCTTGATGATTACAGCTTTGTAGTATAGCTTGAAGTCTGGGATTGTGATGCCTCCTGCTTTGGTTTTCTTTTTCAAGATTGCTTTGGCTATTCGGGGTCTTTTCTGGTTCCATACAAATTTTAGGATTATTTGTTCTAGCTCTGTGAAGAATGCTGGCGTTACTTTGATAGGGATTGCATTGAATATGTACATTGCTTTGGGTAGTATCAACATTTTAACAATATTTGTTCTTCCTATCCAGGAGTATGGAATCTTTTTCCATTTCTTCGTGTCTTCTTCAATTTCTTTCATAAGATTTCTATAGTTTTCAGTGTATAGATTTTTCACCTCTTTGGTTAGATTTATTCCTAGGTATTTTATGGTTTTTTTGTGCAACTGTAAATGGATCGATTCCTTGATTTCTCTTTCTGACGCTTCATTGTTGGTGTATAGGAATGCAACCGATTTCTGCGCATTGATTTTATATTCTGCAACTTTGCTGAATTCATGAATCAGTCCTAGCAGTTTTTGGTGGAATTTTTTGGGTTTTTCATATAGAGTATCATGTCATCTGCAAAGAGTGAAAACTTGACTTCCTCCTGGCTGATTTGGATGCCTTTCATTTCTTTGTATTGTCTGATTGCAGAGGCTAAGACTTCCAATACTATGTTGAATAACAGTGGCGAGAGTGGACATCTCTGTCTTGTTCCTGACCTTAGGGGGAAAGCTCTCAGTTTTTCCCCATTGAGGATGATATTAGTGTTGGGTCATTCATATATGGCTTTTATGATCTCAAGGTGTGATCCTTCTATCCCTACTTTCTTGAGGGTTTTTATCAAGAAACATTGCTGTGTTTTGTCAAATGCTTTCTCTTCATCTATTGAGAGGATCATATGGTTCTCGTCCTTTCTTCTATTGATATGATGAGTCACGTTAATTGTTTTGTGGATACTGAACCAGCCCTGCATCCCAGGGATAAATCCCACTTGGTCATGGTGAGTAATTTTTTTAATGTATTGTTGGATCCAGTTGGCTAATATCTTGTTGAGGATTTTTGCATCCATGTTCATCAGGGAAGTTGGTCTATAGTTCTCCTTTTTAGTGGGGTCTTTGTCTGGTTTTGGAATCAAGGTAATGCTGGCTTCATAGGAAGAGTTAGGAAGTTTTCCTTCTATTTCTATTTTTTGGAATAGCTTCAAGAGAATAAGTGTTAACTCTTCTTTAAATGTTTGGTAGAATTCTTCTGGAAAGCCAACTGGTCCTAGACTCTTATTTTTTAGGAGATTTTTGATTATTACTTGGATTTCTTTACTGGTTATGTGTCTGTTCAAATTTTCTATTTCTTCCTGTTTCAGTTTTGGTAGTGTATATGTTTCTAGGAATTTGTCCATTTCTTCCAGATTGCCCATTTTATTGGTATATAATTGCTCATAATATTCTCTTATTATTGTTTATATTTCTGCTATGTTGGTTGTGATTTCTCCTCTTTCATTCTTGATTTTATTTATTTGGGTCCTTTCCTTTTTCTTTTTGATCAAACTGGCTAGGGGGTTATCAATTTTGTTAATTCTTTCAAAGAACCAGCTTCTGGTTTCATTGATCTGTTCTACTGTTTTGTTTTGTTTGTTTTGATAGCATTAATTTCTGCTTTAATCTTTATTATCTCCTGCCTTCTGCTGGTTTTGGATTTTATTTGCTGTTCTTTTTCCAGCTCCTTAAGGCATAAGGTTAGGTTGTGTATCTGAGATCTTTCTTCCTTCTTTAGGAAGGCCTGGATTGCTATATAATTTCCTCTTATGACCACCTTTGCTGCATCCCAGAGGTTTTGGGTTGTGGTGTTATCATTTTCACTGACTTCCATATAGTTTCTAATTTCCTCTTTAACTGCTTGGTTAGCCGATTCATTCTTTAGTAGGATGCTCTTCAGTCTCCAAGTATTTGTTACCTGTCCAAATTCTTGTGGTTGATTTCAAGTTTCATAGCATTGTGGTCTGAAAATATGCACGATATGATCTTGATCTTTTTGTACTTACTTAGGGCTGATTTGTGTCCCAGTATATGGTCTATTCTGGAGAATGTTCCATGTGCACTGGAGAAGAATGTATATTCTGCTGCTTTAGGATGAAATGTTCTGAATATATCTGTGGAGTCCATCTGGTCCAATGTGTTATTCAAAGCCATTGCTTCCTTGTTGATCTTTTGATTAGATTATCTATCCATTGCTGTGAGTGGGGTGTTGAAGTCTCCTACTATTATGGTATTATTATCAATGAGTTTCTTTTTGTTTGTGATTAACTGATTTATATATTTGGGTGCTTCCACATTTGGCACATAAATGTTTACAACTGTTAGGTCTTCTTGGTGGGTAGACCCCTTGATTATGATATAATGCCCTTCTGTCATCTCTTGATACAATCTTTATTTTAAAGTTTAAATTGTCTGATATAAGTATGGCTACTCTGGCTTTCTTTTGGCAACCATTAGCATGATAGATGGCTCCATCCCCTTATTTTCAATGTGAATGAAGGTGTCTTTAGGTTTAAAATGGGTCTCTTGTAAACAGCATATAGATGGGTCTTATTTTCTTATCCATTCTGTTACACTATGTCTTTTGATTGGAGCATTCAGTCTATTGACGTTTAGAGTGAGTACTGAAAGATATGAATTTATTGCCATTATGATGCTTGTAGAGTTGGAGTTTCTGGTGATGTTCTCTTGTCCTTTCTAATCTTTTGTTGCTTTTGGTATTTATTTATTTATATATATATTCATCTTTTCTCTCCTCAGAAGTCCTCCTTAAAATTTCTTGCAGGGCTGGTTTAGTGGTCACAAACTCCTTTAATTTTTGTTTGTCTGGGATACTTTTTATCTCTCCTTCTATTTTGAATGACAGCCTTGCTGGATAAAGAATTCTTGGCTGCATATTTTCCTGACTCAGCACACTGAATATATCCTGCCACTCCTTTCTGGCCTGCCAAGTTTCTGTGGATAGGTCTGCTGCCTATCTCCTATTTCCCTTGTCTTCCCTTGTAGGTTAGGGATTTTTTTTCCTTGCTGCTTTTATGATTCTCTCCTTGCCTGAGTATTTTGTGAATTTGACTATGATATGCCTTGTTGATGGCCAGTTTTTGTTGAATCTAATGGGAGTCCTCTGTGCTTCCTGGATTTTGATGTCTGTGTCTTTCCCCAGGTTAGGAAAGTTTTCCACTATGATTTGCTCACATAACCCTTCTACCCCTATTTCTCTCTTCCTCCTCTGGAACCCCTATGATTCTGATGTTGTTCCTTTTTGATGAGTCACTGATTTCTCTAATTCTTAAATCGTGCTCTTTTGCCTTAATCTCCCTCTTTTTTTCTGCTTCGTTCTTCTCTATAAGTTTGTCCTGTATATCTCTGATTCTCTGTTCTGCCTCGTCCATCCTTGCCACCATTGCATCCATCCATGATTGCAGCTCAGTTATAGCATTTTAAATTTCATTCTGGCTATTTTTTACTTCTTTTATCTCTGCAGAAAGGCTTCTAATCTATTTTTGACTCTAGCTAGTATTCTTATTATCATGATTCTAAATTCTGGTTCAGACATCTTGCTTGTATCTGTGTTGGTTAAATCCCTGGCTGACGTTTGTTTGTGCTCTTTCTTTTGGGGTGAATTCCTTCATTTTGTCATTTTGAAGGGACAAAAGTAATTAATGATGTCAAAAAATTGAAATTAAAAAAATTAAAATTAAAAAAATATTAAAATTAAAAATAAACACACACACACACACACACACACACACACACACACAAATAGATGATGCTAGATCCTAGGTTTGTTTTGGTCTGGGTGTTGGAAGTGGTTTGACGGATTAGAGAAAAAAAAGGAAATTGTTTGAGAATTTGAAAAAATGAATACACCAAAGTAGATTAACATGAGATGATGTGAGTAAAATAGAATTTGAAAAAATATACACAGAAGTAGAGAATATAGTAGAAAAAATTAAAAAAACTATTTTTAATAAAAATTAAAAAGAAATATGAATTTTTTCATTTTCTGTATTTAAGAAAAAAGAAAAATGAAAAAGAAAAAAGAAAAGAAAAAAAAAGAAATCGTTTGAAAATTTGAAAAAGTGAATACACTGTATAGACTAAAATAAAATGATGGGAGTGAGATAGAATTTGAAAAAAATTACGTAAAACCAAAAAATATAGTAATAAAAATTAAATAAAAATATTTTTAAAAGAAATTGAAAGTAAAACTGAAGTTTTTCTCTTTCTGCATTCAAGAAAAAGAAAAAGGAAAAAGAAAAAAGAAAAAGAAAAAAAAGAAATTGTTTGAACATTTGAAAAGGTGGGTATACTGAAGTAGACTAAAATAAAATGATGGAAGTAAAGTGGAAGTTGAAAAAATTTACACCAAAGTAAAAAATATAGTAACAAAAATTAAAGACATATTTTTAAGAAAAATTGAAAATAAAAATGAGTTGTTTCACTTTCTGTATTCAAGAAAAAGAAAAGAATTGTAAGAGAGAAAAAATTGAATAGATGAACCTGCTAACAGATTGAAATAGGACTGAAATTGCTTCGTTTTCCCCTAGAATCAGTCCATGTAGCTCTTTATAGTCCAGAAATGAAGCCGGCAGTGAGGTTTGTGTTCTTGAAGAGCGAAGTTGGCCCAGTTGGGCAGGGCTCATTGTAACGGCTCCGCTCTCCACTAGATGGCGCTGCTAGCCTCCTGGGGTGGATTGCTGCAGGGCTTGTCGGCGCGCAGGCGCATGCGCAGGAGCGGTGAAAAATGGCGCCACCCAGCCACCCAGTCTGTTCTCCCGGATTGGCAATCGCGCACCGGTCCTCCGTTTTCAGCTCTCATCCACTCCCTGCTTTTCCACTCTCCGTGACCAGGCCCCAGGCAGTACCTCTCTCCCAAGTTTTGTCTCAGATGCGGCTGTTTTCCCCGGCCCCTTACTTCCTAAGGACTGCGGCTTTGACCCGCTCCGCCCCTCTGGGGGAGGGTCTCACCGAGCAGTGGCCGAATGAGCAATGGCCGAATGGCGGCTGCACCCAGGAACGCTTGCCGGACCCTGCTGGTGCCGGTGCCCCGAGACTGCGGCCAGGTGTCAGCCCGCCCCCCAAAAAGATCGCGAGACGGTGTAGCCTCAGCGTTTCAGGGACCGTGGAAAATCACAACACACATCTGGCACCAGGCTTCACCCTCGACGACCTTGTCCCAGCACCAGCGAATGTGGCCGCCTTCCTGGGTCTGCTGGGACCAGGTGGAACCGCTTTTCCCCGTGTGGCCCGAGAACCCCCCGGACCCCACTCTGTTCCTGGGGATTCGCCCTTCCCACCAGAGCACCGCCAGGTAGGGAGCTGCGGAGTTGCAGCCTTTGCGCTCCCCTTGTTTACAGTCTGAATGGAATTTAAACCCTCTCCTTTCTCCTTTCTCCCTTTGTAGTTTCGTCCCTGCGGCTGTTTCCAGTTTTCCACTTTCTCTCCAGCTGCTTTTGGGGAGAGGTGCTTTTCCCGTATGCTCCCTCCCTCCACAGTCTCCGTCCTCTCTCCGCCTGCAAAAGGGGTTCCCTACCTTCGGGGCTTCTTGCTCCCCAAGTTCAGCTCTTCGTGCCGCGTACCTGCTGAATTCTGTGGTTCAGATTGCGCAGATTGTTGTGTTAATCTTCCAATCGGTTTTCTAGGTGTGTAGGATGGTTTAGTGTCGGTCTGGCTGTACTTCATGGACGCGAGACACACAAAAAGCTTCCAGGCTATTCTGCCAAAGTGGCTCCTCCCTATTTGGTATTTCTGAAAATAAACCATCTCCCACACATCTCACATTCACCAACCTGAAAGCTCTCTGAACCATCCTTTTGGGTTTTAGGGAAGATTCACTATGTAGACACAGTTGATTAAATCATTGGCCATTGGTGATTAGACTCAATCTTAGACCCTCCTTCTTCCCAGGAGGTCAGGGGCTGGGATGTGAAGTTTCAGTCTTCTAATAACATGGTTGGTCTTCCTGGCCAGTAGCCCCTCTCAACGTCACTTCATTAACCTGACAGAAGACATTTTTTCCCCCTTAACTACATTGATTTATTTTGAGGGGTTTGGAGAGAGAGAGAGAAAGAGAGAGAGAATCCCAAGCAGCCTCTGTGCTAACAGTGAAGATCTCACAAATCGTGAGATGATATCAAGAGTTGGACCCTTTCCTGACCGCCACCCGGATGCCCCTCCCCCTCAACACAAGACGTCTTTATGACTCCCATCACTTAGGAAATTGGAAGAGTTTTAGGAGCTCTGTACCAGAAATGGGGATGTAGACCAAATAATTTTTTTTATTACAAATCATAATATCGCAGTTATAAATTGTCATGCTGGATGAAGCCTTGATTGGAATTCGGTCACGATGCTTCCAGTTCTCAAACCCTGGCACAGCGGTTCTCAACCAGGCAGGAGTTGGCCCGTGGGGATATTTGGCCATGTGTGAAAGGATGTTGCCAAACACCTATAACCCATAGGACAGCACCCAATACAAATATTCACCCAGCCCCAAATGTCAACGGTGAGAAGGTGAGAAATATTATTTGAGACCAGCACTGCTCTACCTGCATTGTGTGTCCAAATCGCCAGAGTTTGTATTTAAAATGCCAATTATGATGCATTAGGTCTCCAGGTCTCCAGGGACTCTGTGTTTCTAATAAACTCCCCGGTGGTGTTGATGCTGTGGGTCCTGGTCTGTGGAGCACAGCTTGAGAGCAAGGCTGTGCTCCTGTGTTAGAGACACGTGTAGGCAGTTCTAGGTCTTCTCCACCAGGAATCTTCTGTATATGTGATTTTGAAGGACAAGTTTTTCACATAACTCTCTAGGTGTTGATAAATTCTGTGTTCAATGCTTTTACCTAAGGGCTCTTGAGTGACAGCAAATAATTTATATTTGAGCAAAAACTATGGAGTAGGCAGAATAAGGGCTTCCAAAAGATGTCCACATCCTAATCCAAAGAACTTTTGAAAACCTTGGTTTACAGACTAAGAGGAATGTAGCCAGGAGGTGGAATAAGTCGGCTAATCACTGAATTTGATAAAAAAAAAAAAAGATTAGCCTAGATTATCGGGATGGGATTAGAGCGATCACAGCGGTCCTTTAAATGTGAAAGAGGAAGGGGGTGCCTGGGTGGCTCACTAAGTTAATAGTGCAGCTCTTGATTTTGGTTCAGGTCATGATCTCACAGTTTGTGGGACTGAGCCCCATTTCTGGCTTTGTGCTGACAGAGCAGAGCATGCGGGGGATTCTCTCTCTCCCTCTCTCTCTCTGGCCCTCCCCTGCTCATGCTTGGTCTCTTTCTCCCTGTCTCTCTCTCTCTCAAAACAAACAAACAAACAAACATTTTAAATGCAGAAGATGGAAGAAAAGAATTGGAATCAGAGAGACATTTTCAGACACAATGCTGCGGGCTAGAGGAAGGGCCACTAGACAAAAAATGCAGGTCGCCACTAAAAAATAGAAATAGGAAAGGGAGTGAATTCTCTTCTGGAGTGTCCAGAAGGATCACAGCCTTGACGATCTCTTAATTTTAGCCCAGCGAGACCCATTTCAGGCTTCTGACCTAGAAACTTTGGATAAATCTTCGTTTTTTTTTTTTAAATTTTTTTTTTTTCAACGTTTTTTATTTATTTTTGGGACAGAGAGAGACAGAGCATGAACGGGGGAGGGGCAGAGAGAGAGGGAGACACAGAATCGGAAACAGGCTCCAGGCTCCGAGCCATCAGCCCAGAGCCTGACGCGGGGCTCGAACCCACGGACCGCGAGATCGTGACCTGGCTGAAGTCGGACGCTTAACCGACTGCGCCACCCAGGCGCCCCTAAATCTTCGTTTTAAGCCACAAGTGTAGTCATTTATTGTAGCAGCATCAGGAATCGAATGCAGAAGTTTGTTCAGAAATATATTGTTTATAGGAGCAGGATTTGAGCCTTTCAATTCATTCAGTGAACTTTCCCTTGGGTAAAGGCATTTGGTATTGAAATCCTACCTTAAATGGAAAGAATTTAGTTTCAGTTTGGAGATATTCTGCCCTACTTGCTGGACAATGATTTCTCACTACATACATGTAAATGTGGTTTTGACTCTGAGGCCTTTGAAGATTTGAGATAAAAGACAATTCCTTTTTATTATTTATTTATTCTTAATATGAAATTTATTGTCAAATTGGCTTCCATACAACACCCAGTGCTCATCCCAACAGGTGCCCTCCTCAATACCCAATTACCCACCCCCCCTCCCTCCCACCCCCCATCAACCCTCAGATTGTTCTCAGTTTTTAAGAGTCTCTTATGGTTTGCCTCCCTCCCTCTCTAACCTTTTTTTTTCCCTTCCCCTCCCCCATGGTCTTCTGTTAAGTTTCTCAGGATCCACATAAGAGTGAAAACATAAGGTATCTGTCTTTCTCTGTATGACTTATTTCACTTAGCGTAACACTCTCCGGTTCCATCCACGTTGCTACAAATGGCCATATTTCATTCTTTCTCATTGCCAAGTAGGATTCCATTGTATATATAAAAGACAATTCCTTTTTATTTTTATTTATTTATTTTTTTTGATTTTTTTTCAACATTTTTTATTTATTTTTGGGACAGAGAGAGACAGAGCATGAACGGGGGAGGGGCAGAGAGAGAGGGAGACACAGAATCGGAAACAGGCTCCAGGCTCCGAGCCATCAGCCCAGAGCCCGACGCGGGGCTCGAACTCACGGACCGCGAGATCGTGACCTGGCTGAAGTCGGACGCTTAACCGACTGCGCCACCCAGGCGCCCCAAAGACAATTCCTTTTTAGATTTTTTTTTTTTTCAACGTTTTTTATTTATTTTTGGGACAGAGAGAGACAGAGCATGAACGGGGGAGGGGCAGAGAGAGAGGGAGACACAGAATCGGAAACAGGCTCCAGGCTCCGAGCCATCAGCCCAGAGCCTGACGCGGGGCTCGAACTCACGGACCGTGAGATCGTGACCTGGCTGAAGTCGGACGCTTAACCGACTGCGCCACCCAGGCGCCCCAAAGACAATTCCTTTTTAAAATTGAGGTCACCTGTTCCATTTAAGTCTTTGTGTCAAAATTCTATTCTTTCTAGTTTACGTTGACTTGAATGTTTATTCTTTTCATTACGATCCTCCCCACCCTCCTCCGCCATATTTAACATTTTCTTTCAACATAATAGATGGGATTTTAGTAAGTCCTCTGTGCGTCTACATGTATGCATATTAATGTGTTTATTTGAGAGAAAGATGGACATAAACGAACACACACATATACATATCACACCCTTAACCTTGAATATTTTCTTCAGATCCAACAAAGTGCTCTACGCCTTTCATTTATTCCTCACACCATCTGTCTGGAGTTAGGGCTCATTACCCCACATTACCTTCAGAAATAAGGATATGGAGGCTCAGTTGGATTACATCTTCACAATAATATAACAGAGAAATTAAAGCTTAGTGTGCATCTTCTTGAATTATACACAAATGGAGCCACATGGTCTACAATCTTTTTTTTTTTTTTAACATTTCACCTTTTATTAAGGCAGGTGTGTGATAAATAATTTAATACAACCAGATCTCTCATGAACTTGCAACTTACGGTTCTTATTCCAGAAAATTCTGTTCTTATAAAAAGTCACCTCAGTATCTGAAAAGAGTAATAAGGGATTTTGAACCCAGTTTGCTTTTTGTTTTTTTATTGAAATTCATGTTAGTTAACGTTTGGTGTAGTATTGGTTCAGCAGTAGAACCCAATGATTCACCACTTACATGTAATACCCAGTGCTCATCACAGCAGGGCACAGCAGGTGCCCTGCTTAATGCCCATCACCCATTTAAGCCATCTCCCCCCCACCCCCAGCAACCCTCTGTTTGTTCTCTGTATTTAAGAGTCTCTTTTGGTTTGCCTCCCTCTCTGTTTTTATCTTGTTTTATTTTTATATCTCTTGACCTATGTGCATCTGTTGTGTTTCTTAAATTCCACACGAGCAAAATCATATACTTGTCTTTCTCTGGCTGACTTATTTAGCGTAATACACTCTACTTCCATCCACAAATGGCAAGTGGCAAATGGCAAGATTTCATTTATTTGATCACCGAGAATATTCCATTATATATATACACCACATCTTCTTTATCCATTCATCGGTCAAGGGAAATTTAGTCTCCTTCCCTAATTTGGCTATTTTTGATAGTGCTGCTAAAAACATGGGGGTGTGTGTGCCCCCTCGAGTCAGCATTTTTGTGTCCTTTGGATAAATACCTAGTAGTGCAATTGCTGGATCGTTGGGTAGTTCTGTTTTTAATTTCTTGAGGAACCTCCATCCTGTTTTCCAGAGTGGCTGCACCAGTTTGCATTCCCACCAACACTGCAAAAGTGTTCCCCTTTCTCCGCATCAGAGCCCCCTTCATGTCTTTGTTCCTCAGGCTGTAGATGAAGGGGTTCAGCATGGGTGTGACCACTGTATACACCACTGAGGCTGTGGCACTTGAGTGGGAGCTCTGGGTAGCAGCAGAGCTAAGGTACACTCCCAGGCCAGTACAATAAAATAGGGAGACAACTGAGAGGTGAGACGCACAGGTGGAAAATGCCTTATACTTGCCCTGAGCTGATGAGATCCCACGTATGGAGGAAACTATCTTAGAGTAAGAGTAAAGGATCCCAACAAAGGGACCACCAGCCAGCAGCATAATTCCAGAATACATCACCATGTTATTGAGAAAAGTGTCAGAACAGGCAAGTTGGATCATCTGATTGAGTTCACAGAAAAAGTGGGGGATTTCCAAGACTGTACAGAAGGACAGCCGCAATACCATTAAGCTTTCTAACAAGGAATTCAGGGCACACATGATCCAGGACACCAGAACCAGCAGTCCACAGAGCCGGGGGTTCATGATGACCATGTAGTTCAGGGGGTGACAGATGGCCACAAAGCGGTCGTAAGCCATCACAGTCAGGAGAAAGATGTCTAATTCTACAAAGAGTAGGAAAAAGTACATCTGTGTGATGCAGCCTGCATAGGTTATGACTTTGCTCTGAGTCTGGATGTTCCAGAGCATCTTTGGGATGACAGTAGAGGTGAAGCAGATGTCCACAAAGGACAGGTTGGCCAGGAAGAAGTACATGGGTGTGTGGAGGTGGGAGTCAGAACTGACAGCTAGGACGATGAGCAGGTTTCCAAACACAATGATCAGGTACATGGAGAGGAAAAGCCCAAATATGATGGGCTGTAATTCTGGTTCATCTGATAATCCCAGAAGAAGAAATTCTGAAATTTGAGTATCATTGCCTGGTGCCATGTGGTGGTGGTGGTGACTAGAAATTAGAAAAAAAAAAAAAGATTAATATTAGCACAAATGGGCACTAGTAACATGGCAGAAATGCTATAATTACAATGATGTGTGCGGGGGAAAAGCAGGCATAAAAGAAAATGGTTGGGTTATTATCTTTACGGGGAGTTCAGGAAGACCTAAAAGCAAGGTGACATTTGAAGAGAGACTTCTGGGATATGTGCACGGAAGACATGAGGTTATCTGGGGAAGTGTGGGCTCTGCAGGAAGAAAAGCCAGTTCAAAGGCCCTGAGGAAGGCATTTGTTTCGGGTACCCAGGTATAAAAATGGAGGCAGTATGGTCAAGAAATGAGTAAGAGAGAGGTGATGGCAGGGACTGTTGAGGAACGAGGTGGCCTCCCTGCTACAGCTGAAACTTCACGACACAGGGAGCCCTTCCTTTGCCTAGTGTTCCTTGCACTTCATTAATTTTGTCCCTAAGGAATCCTGCGAATAAAAGTAGATCTCCTTCTTACTTCCAATGATGGTTAACATTCTGGCATCTGTATTTCGAGGGTCCACACTGGCCCACCACAGCCTTCTGGGGCCAGGTGACTACGGGTTCTTCTCACCCCTAGTTACAATATTTAGGAAAGAAATGATACAGGTGAAGTTCTCAATATCAAATTGTCATTATCCTAAAGAATATAGAAAAGTACCCGATTTCCAGTTGGTAAGATTCCCATGAACATGAAAACACGCTGCTCCATTTTAATATGACCATTCTTCTCTTCTGCATTTAGAGAAGTATAAAAAACTCAGAAGGAGACAGAGCAAAGGAAGAGCAGGGAGAAAGATCTCATAAGCCCAGGTGGTCCCTGGGAGATCGTGATGATCAGAAAGCTTCCCTGGTTCTGGCTGCATTCCAATCCTAGGTTTCCCCCCATATGCCCAGTATGACTAATAAAGCAACAAAATCCAATTTCTCCAAAAGAGAAAAGAGTGCTGTATTTATCGTGTCAAGACACACGAAGTATAAACATCCACTGGAAATATGAGTAAAAGGAATAAATCCCCAACTGACGAAAGCAAATACACAGCATACAAAAATAGCGGGGATTTATCAAGATCAAATGGTAACAGGTTTTTCTATATGATAAACACACACAACTTTGGACAACTTTGGGATCAGTTAATGAGCTTTGAATTTTAGATCCACCAAGGAATGTTAACTGTTTGAATTTGGGAAGACAAGCAAATTGTTCTAAAATGTTAATATTCTCACTAGTATAGTGGGGGCAGTGGTATCCACCCTCCAAGGTGGTCGACAGATTAGGTGAATATATATAAAAAGTTCAGCATAGATCCTTCCTGTTAGTTTATGATGGTCATTCTGTTTGTTCAGCCATGTGTGTGTGTGTGTTTGTGTGAGCATCCATATGAATGGATATATATGGATCCATATATATATAAATGAATATATATAAAAAGTTCAGCATAGATCCTTCCTGTTAGTTTATGATGGTCATTCTGTTTGTTCAGCCGTGTGTGTGTGTGTGTGTTTGTGTGAGCATCCATATGAATGGATATATATGGATCCATATATATATAAATGAATATATATAAAAATGAATATATATAAAAAGTTCAGCATAGATCCTTCCTGTTAGTTTATGAGTGGTCATTCTGTTTGTTCAGCCGTGTGTGTGTGTGTGTTTGTGTCAGCATCCATATGAATGGATATATATGGATCCATATATATATAAATGAATATATATAAAAATGAATATATATAAAAAGTTCAGTTTGTGTGTGTGCGCGTGTGCACGCACGTGTGAGCATCCATGTGGATTTGTGTATTTGCATGTGTACACATTCTGGATCATAATGTCAAAGGCATGTTTCCTGTGGACAGTCCAAAAAAATGGAATCCACTGGTATAATGGGAAAAGTAGTTTTAACAGAAGACCGTTGCCTGCTCACGTGGGAAAAAAGCAGTGTGAATGGCGAGTCCATTATAGGAGCCTGGTTGCCAAGAGAAAATGTAGTGAGTGTGGGTGCTGATGTTAGGTCAGACTCCAGGGAGCCCGGGCTGATGGCTCCACTTGCCTCATCATGGTGTCCACCTCGGGCCCCTGACCTGATTGTTATTAATGTACCTATTCCCTGTCTACTTGACCACGCCTGTTTTTATGTGGCCCAACAGTGGATGTGGCTGACCCTTTCCTCACTTTCCTTGGTGGTATTCTTTCCTTTGTTATCTCAGGCTCTGGGGTTTTATCTTTCTTTGCCACATCCAGTGGGAACACTCCAGTCCCGTTACTCTGTTCCTTGTCTGACATGCAGAAACCTTCCCAGACTGTACTGTGCAAAATAATGCACATTCCGTACCATCCATCCCCTTTCTTTCTATGAGTTATCCTTGAAGACCCTATGTCATATAAGCACTTACTTCTTTGCTGTCTTCTCCAGGATAATATAGGACCCAAAGGAGCAGGGGCCTCACCTGCTTTGTTTGCATCTTTTGGTCACAAAGGTGTGCATTCATATAGAAACAAGTTCTAAGAACATGAGAACGTATTAAAAAAGTACAGTAGGGAAACGAAAATCGTGTTAAACATGGTGGATTCTAGTAACTGTATTAAACAAAATTGAACAATGATCCAACACTAATGTCTTACAGAAAGGATGTAAAAGAGCAGTAGTGACATCCACACGAGTCTCTGATTCAGGATGAAATGGGTAAAAGCTTGGAAATAAATGATGGGAAAATATACTTTTTAACATACGGTGGAGGAAGCAGTAGCTAAAGCTATAATTTTATTGTACGTAACCATAAATGGACTCAATCATGCTGATGGAAAAGATGTAGGGAATCTTTAGTTAAATACAAAAGAACATGTTGCACATAAGGACAGGAGGTGATTCCTATTTAAAAAAACAGATCTAACTTCAAAATATAAAATGGCAGAAATAAGGAAAGTCAGATGTGACATAACACAGCAATATATGGAAAAGCACTTCTTACTAGTAAGGATGTGGAAGAATTTCGATGTTTAAAAGCAATGAGGGGAACACGATATGACCAACTGAGAGATCTGAGCACACAATATATCTAGACTCTCTCTCAATCCCATAAACACATCTACACACCACAGAAATATTAAGTGGCAAACAGCAAACTTGGTGAAAGATTGCAATTGTTTTTTGAAAGAATGAAATAAAACAACAATAAAAACACTCAGTTCCCAGTACAGAAAAGCAACATACTTGCCAAAAAATTTGCATATAGGAAGTAAGTGGCTTAACAAAGTCTAAAACCTATTCAGCCTCCTTGGTAATAAAATTGTGGCTAAAACGCTCCTTGGCATATCCCTTCAGTCATACTAAGTCTATTATTTCTTTCTGGTAAATACCAAAGAGAGAGACGATACTTGAAATGCGTGTCTCAAAAACCACTGTCGCAAGGGAGTATTTACCTTCAGGAGGCTGGATCCTTCTAAGAAATAAAGAACAAGTTAAATGTACCCCAAATGAAAAAAAGTGTAAAATGCTCCCATCCCGCTGCTCATATCTCCAAGCCTCCTACTCTGTTTCCCTACTCCCGTTAGCTGCAAAACTCCGTGGATACGTGCTAATTTCAGTGGAACCTCTTTACGCACCGCCCCCTTTTCCTTCTTCAGTCTCATCCAATTGACTTCCATTCCCACTGCTCAGCATCACCAGTGATCCTTGTATTGCTGAGTCCAACAAACACTTCTTTTAAAAAAATGTATTAAGTAAATTGTGTTCAAATTTTTAAAAGTCAACCTAACAAACAAACATGGTATCTCTTGACTCTGGGCCAGGCTGCTTAGGCTCTAAGGTGACCTCAAGAAAAGGTTCTCAAGTTCCATTCTTTCTGATCCTTCCCTGAAATACCTGCTGAGCTCTCAGACTCACCTGGATGGGGTCTACAAGAGGAGTGTCTCTGTGTGGAGGACCGAAATTCCCCCTTGATGGTCGATGATGAAAACCAAGGCTCTGTTCCCAGACAGGACAGCAAGAAGGAGTGAAGCATGGGTCCCCCAGCCAGACTTAGGAATCCGAGAGCAACAACCATGTCCTGTCCTGCACAAGGAGCACCATGGTTAGGACGGCAGAGGAGATATTTACAGCTCCCTGTGTCTGCTCATTAGGCGCTGTTTCCATTGTTAGTCCCACGCTGGAGCATCTTGTTTCCCTCTGGGCCACTGGTCTGGACAGAAAAGAATTTTTTCCTACTAATTCTCTGTTCCCAGGAGACCAGATTAGAAGTCAGGTGAATCTGACTTTTGTTATTTCTTCTCCATGCTCTTGCTGGCCTTCCAGAGGTCTAACCTCCTTATATCTTACCCCAATTTTGAGTTAACGTTTTCTCCAAATCTAAGACCGAGGTACCTGCCTAAGCAGGTCTCATGGACCGCCAAAGTATTGTCTTAATGGCAGAAAAGACTTCCCGGTTTCTCTAGAAAATTGCTATTCTCCTCTCAACAAGAGAGAGAGGTATGTTAATTTGCTATAAGCCTATGGGTACCGTGCTCTTGTGTTCATGATGTTTTTGTCTAATCAGTAAGGGGATTTATGCTGGTAACACAAATTGAGAACTTCCATTTAGTGTCCCAGATGAAAAAGCTCGTTACTTATGAGATATATTTAGATCATGTTATGCACCATACACTGATCTTAGACTTCTGTGTGGATTGCCTTATTTCATTTTTACAAAAGCCCACTCTTTTTTTTTAATCTAAATTTTTGTTAGTTCACATACAGTGTGATACTGGTTTCAGGAGTAGAATTCGGTGATTCATCACTTACATACAACACCCAGTGGTCATCCTAAAGTGTTCTCCTTCATCCTCATCACCCATCTAGCCCATCCCCACCCACCTGCCTCAATCAATCCTCATTTGTTCTTTATAGTTAAGATTTTCTTGTGGTTTGTTTCCCTCTCTTCTCTCCCCACCCATGTGGGTTGAGCTAGACTGTAATATGTTGAGCAAAATAAGTCAGGCAGAGAAAGACAGATATATCATTTCATTCATATGTAGAATTAAAGAAAAGTTCACACTTATTTTTTAAAAATTTTTAATGTTTTTATTCATTTTTGAGAGACAAAGAGATACAGAGCACTAATGGGGGAAGGGCAGAGAGAGAGGGAGACACAGAATCCGAAGCAGACTCCAGGCTCTGAGCTGTCAGTACAGAGCCAGATGTGAGGCTGGAAACCATGAACCGTGAGATCGTGACCTGAGCCGAAGTTGGACACTTAACTGACTGAGCCAGCCAGGCACCCTGAAAAGTCCACACTTATTAAAGTACAGTTGTAACAGTGGGGCTCAGAAGTGTGGCATGAACTACTCAGAGTTGTGAACTGAGGGAGGAAGGAGCTTTGACCAAGATATTTCCAGTTCTCATGTGCTAGGTCAGTGGCTCTCAACCAAGGGTGATTTTGCCTTCAGAGAACACTTGACAAGATAAGGGAGAAAGTTTTGGTTGTCATAACTAGGAAGGTGCCACTGGCACCTAGTGGGTTGAGGACAGGGATGGTGCCCCATATCATACAATGCACAGGACGGCCCCCACCACAGAGAATTATCTAGCACAGTGTCAACAGTGGAGAAGTTGAGAAACACCACTCTAGACCAGAACTTCTCCAACATTAATGTATTTATGAATCACTTGGGGATCCTGTTGAAATTCGGACTCTGATTCGGCAGGACATAGGTGGGGCTCAGAGATCCTGTAATTGTAACCACTTCTCAGTAGGTACTGATGCCACCCATCTGGTCTGTGGACCCATCTTTGAGTAGTAAGGCTGTGGTTCAGTGTTTGAGTCAGGGGTAGGTACTTTTAGACCTTTCCTACCAAGAACTGGAGCTCTACCTCAGGTCTGAGGTTAGGTGGTCCAATGATGGACTCAGTAGGCGAGCTTGTGCATGCTCAAGTTTACACGTGTCTCTTGAGTATTTCCCTCGTGAGCTGTGCTGCCTTTGGGGAGAGATGATGCCAGATAGAAGAGATGCACAGGGCAAGGTATGGGGAGAGGGTGTGGAGCTTCCATTCCTTCTCCAGGCATGCCACTCTACCTGTCTCCATGTGTTCACCAACCTGAAAGCTCTCTGAACCATCCTTTTGGGTTTTATGGAAGCTTCGTGATGTAGACGCAACTGATTATATCATTGGCTATTGGTGATTAGACTCAGTCTCCAGAGCCTCCTCCACCCCTGGAAGTCAGGGTTTGGGATGTAAAGTTTCAGTCTTCTAATCACATGCTGAGTCCTCCACAGCAGCCCCTCTCCTTAGATGCTTTACCAAAGTCACTCCACTAATCTAATAGAAGATATATATATATATATATATATATATATATATATATATATATATATATATTTGAGTTTATTTATTTATTTTGAGAGAGGGAGAGAGAGAGAGAGAGAGAGAGAGAGAGAGAGAGAGAGAGAGAGCACATGCACATATGAGAGGGAGAGGGGCAGACAGAGAGAGAGAGCAACAGAAACCCAACTGTCAGTGCAGAGCCCAACGCGAAGCTCAAACTCACAAACTGTGAGATCATGACCTGAGCTGAGATCAAGAGTCGGATGCTTAACCAACTTACTCACCCAGGTTCCCACCTGACAGAAGACATCTTTATGACTCTCATCACTTAGGAAGTTGGAAGAATTTTATTACCTCTGTGTCAAAATGGGGATGATGGCCACATAGATATATTTTTATTACATATCATGTCACACTTATAAATGTAGTCCTGGATGAAGCCTTGATGAGAGTTCTGTCACGATGCTTCCAGTTGTCAAATCTTGGCACAGTGGTTCTCAACCAGGCATGATTTTGTCCTTGGGGATATTTGGCCATGGGTGAAGGCCAATATGTTGCCAAACACCTATAACCCATAGGACAGCACCAAACACATATATTTATCCAGCCCCAAATGTCAGCAATGAGAAGATGGGAAATATTATTCCATTTTGTAGCTGTGATGCTGGGTGGTGCTCCCCTGGCTGGGGTCCTTTACTCTTATTCTAAGAAAGTTTCCTGCATACATGGGATCCCATCAGCTCAGGCCAATTATAAAGCATTTTCCACCTGTGCGTCTCACTTCTCAGTTGTCTCCTTATTCTTCTGTATGAACCTAGGAGTGTACCTTAGGTTTGCTGCTACCCAGAGCTCCCACTCAAGTGCAGTAGCCTTGGTGATGTACACTGTGGTCATGCCCATCCCGAACCCTTCGTCTACAGCCTGAGGAACAAAGACATAAAGGAAACCATCAAAACCCTAGAGGAGAAAGCAGGAAAAAACCTCTCTGACCTCAGCGACAGCAATTCCTTACTTGACACATCTCCAAAGGCAAGAGAATCAAAAGCAAAAATGAACCATTGGGACCTCATCAAGATAAAAACTTCTGCACTACAAAAGAAACAATCAACAAAACTGAAAGGCAACTGATGGAATGGGAAAAGATATTTGCAAATGACATATCGGACAAAAGGCTAGTTTCCAAAATCTATAAAGAGCTCACCAAACTTCACACCCGAAAAACAAGTAATCCAGTGAAGAAATGGGCAGAAGATATTAATAGGCACTTCTCTAAAGAAGACATCCAGATGGCCAACAGGCACATGAAAAGATGCTCAATGTCATTCCTCATCAGGGAAATACAAATCAAAACCACACTGAGATATCACCTCATGCTAGTCAGAGTGGCTAAAATGAACAAACCAGGAGACTATAGATGCTGGCGAGGATGTGGAGAAATGGGAACCCTCTTACACTGCCGGTGGGAATGCAAACTGGTGCAGCCACTCTGGAAAACAGTGTGGAGGTTCCTCAAAACATGAAAAATAGATCTATCCTATGACCCAGCAATAGCACTGCTAGGAATTTACCCAAGGGATACAGGAGTGCTGATGCATAGGGGCACTTACCCCAATGTTTATAGCAGCACTCTCAACAAGAGCCAAATGATGGAAAGAGCCTAAATGTCCATCAACTGACGAATGGATAAAGAAATTGTGGTTTATATACACAATGGAATCCTACTTGGCAATGAGAAAGAATGAAATCTGGGCATTTGTAGCAACGTGGATGGAACCAGAGAGTGTTATGCTAAGTGAAATAAGTCATACAGAGAAAGACAGATACCATATGTTTTCACTCTTATGTGGATCCTGAGAAACTTAACAGAAGACCATTGGGGAGGGGAAGGGAAAAAAAAGAAAAAGTTAGAGAGGGAGGGAGGCAAATCATCAGAGACTCTTAAAAAGTGAGAACAAACTGAGGGTTGATGAGGGGTGGGAGGGAGGGGAGGGTGGGTGATGGGTATTGAGGAGGGCACCTGTTGGGATGAGCACTGGGTGTTGTATGGAAACCAATTTGACAATAAATTTCATATTAAAAAAAACAAAGACATAAAGGAAACTCTAAATGTATTTTTCAGAGGAAACCATAAAAGGGCTATTTTTCAAGAAGTACCTGTGATTGCAGGCTTAATTCTTTACAACCAGAAATTGTGATTCTTTAATCAGATCATGAAGGAACTTAATACCTCTATTTATATGCTGGAATTTCAATTTTTTCTAAAGTTCTGCTACTTTATTGAATTTATTTATTTACTTTTAATTTATTATTTATTTATTTAATTTTAATTTATTGTTATATTTTTAAAATATAAATCCAAGTTAGTTAATATTAGTGAGATTTCATGGAATCATTTCATTGATTCCAAATCAATGATTTCAGGAATAGAATTTAGTGATTTATCACTTACATATTACACCCGGTGCTCATCCCAACAAGTGTCCTCATTAATGCCCATCACTCATTTAGCCCACCCCCCACCCCACCTCTCCTCCAGCAACCCTCAGTTTGTTCTCTGTATTTAACACTTTCTTATGGTTTGTCTCTCTCTCTGTTTTTGTCTTATTTTTACTTCCCTTGCCCTATGTTCATCTGTTTTGTTTCTTAAATTCCACATATGAGTGAAATCAAATGATATTTATCTGACTGACTTATTTCGCTAAGCATAATACATTTTAGTTCCATGCATGTTGTTACAAATGGCAAGATCTCATTCTTTTTGATCCCAACTAATATCCCACGTATATATATCCCACTTCTTCTTTATCCATTCATGAGTTGATGGACATTTGGACTCTTTCCATACTTCGACTATTGTCGATAGTGCTGCTATAAAAACTTGGGTGTATGTGCCCCTCGAAACAGCATTTTTGAATCCTTTGGGTAAATTCCTAGTAGTGAAATTGCTGGGTTGTGGGGTAGTTCTTTTTTTATTTTTTGAGGAACCTCTATACATTTTCCAGAGTGGCTGCATCAGTTTGTATTCCCATCAGCAGTGTATAAGGGTTCCTCTTTCTCTGCACCATTGGCAACAACTGTTGTTGCCTAAGTTGTTAATTTCAGTCCTTCAGACAAGTGTGAGGTATCTCATTGTGGTTTTGATTTGTATTTCCCTGATGATGGTTGATGTTGAGCATCTTTTCATGTGTCTGTTAGCCATCTGGATGTCTTCTTTGGAAAAGTGTCTATTGATGTCTTTGGCCCATTTCTTCCCTGGCATATTTGTTCTTAGGATGTTGAGTTTGATAAGTTCTTTACAGATTTTGGGTACTAACCCTTTATCTGCTTCATCATTTGCAAATATCTTCTCTCATTCTGTCGGTTGCCTTTTAGTTTTGCTGATTGTTTCCTTCACTGTGTAGAAGCATTTTATCTTGATGGGGTCCCAATAGTTCATGTTTGCTTTTGTTTCCTTTGCCTTCAGAGACATGTCAAGTAAGAAGATGCTGCAGCTGAGATCAAAGAGGTTGTTGCTTGTTTTCTCCTGTAGGATTTTGATAGGTTCCTGTCTTATGTTTAAGTATCTTATCCATTTTGAATGTATTGTCATATATGGTGTAAGAAAGTGGTCCAGGTTGATCCTTCTGCATGTTGCTGTCGAGTTTTCCCAACTCCATTTGCTGAAGAGACTATCTTTTTTCCATTGGATATTCTTTCCTTATTTGTCAAGTATTAGTTGTTCATATGTTTCCAGGTCCATTTCTGAGTTCCCTGTTCTGTTCCATTGATCTATGTGTCTGTATTTGTGCCAGTACCATAGTGTCTTGATGGTTACAGCTTTGTAATACAGCTTGACGTCTGGGATTGTGATGCCTCCAGCTTTCGTTTTCTTTTTCAGGATTGCTTTGGCTGTTCGGAATCTTTTCTGGTTCCATACAAATTTAGGATTGTCTATTCTAGCTCTGTGAAGAATGCTGGTATTATTTTGATAGGAACGGCATAGAATATGTAGATTGCTTTGGGTAGTATTGACACTTTAACAATATTTGTTCTCCTAATGTATGAGCATGGAATATTTTTCCTTTTTTTTGGTGTCTTCTTAATTCCTTATATTTTTTTTACCTCTTTTGGTTAGGTTTATTCCTAGGTATTATATGGCTTTGGTGTAATTGAAAATGGGATCTATTCCTTGATTTCTCTTTCTGTTGTTTCATTATTGGTGTATAGAGATATAACTGATGGGTGCCTGGCTGGCTCTGTCAGTTAAGCATCCAACTTCAGCTCAGGTCATGATCTTGCAGTTCACGAGTTTGAGCCCCACATCGGACTCTGTGCTGACAGCTCAGAGCCTGGATCCTGCTTCGGATTCTCTGTCTCCCTTTCACTCTACCCTTCCCCTGCTCATGCTCTGTCTTTCTCTCTCTCAGAAAAAAAAAATTAAAAAAAGAAATGCAACCGATTACTGTACATTGATTTAGTATCCTGCAATTTTGCTGAATTCGTGTATCAGTTTGAGCAGCTTTTTGGTGGAGTCTTTTGGGCTTTCCACTTGGAGTATCATGTTGTCTACAAAGAGTGACAATTTGACTTCTCCTTGTTGATATGGATGCCTTTTATTTCTTTGTTTTGTCTGACTGCTGAGGCTAAGACTTCCAACACTATGTTGAATAACAGTAGTGAGAGTGGACATCTTTGTCGTATTCCTGACTTTAGGGGGAAAGGTTTCTGTTTTTGAGGATGATATTAATGGTGGGTCTTTCATATATGGCCCTTATGATCTTGAGGTATGATCCTTCTATCCCTACTTTCTTGAGGGTTTTTATCAAGAAAGGATCCTATATTTTGTCAAATTCTTTTTCAGCACCTATTAAGAAGATCATGTGGTTCTTATCCTTTCTTTTATTGATGTGATGTATCACATTGGTTGATTTGTGGATATTGAACCAGCCCTGCATCTGAGGAATAAATCCCACTTGATCATGGTGAACAATTCTTTTAATGTATTGTTGGACATGGCTGGCTAGTATCTTGTTGAGAATTTGCATCCATATTCATCAGAGAAATTGGTCTGTAGTTCTTTTTTAGTGGGGTCTTTGTCTGGTTTTGGAATCAAGGTAATGCTGGCCTTGCAGAATGAGTTTGGAAGTTTTCCTCCCATTTCTGTTTTTTTGGAATAGCTTCACAAGAATAGGCATTAACTTTTCTTTAAATATTTGGTAGCATTCCACTGGAAAGCCATCCAGCTCTGAACTTTGGTTTGTTGGGATATTCTTCATTAGTGATTCAATTTCTTCATACTGATTATGGGTCTGTTGAAGTTTTATATTTCTTCCTGTTTCAGTATTGGTAGTTTATATGTTTCTAGGAACTTGTCTATTTCTTCCAGATTGTCCAATTTGTTGCCATATATTTGCTTATAATATTCTCTTATTATTGTTTGTATTTCTGCAGTGTTGGTTTTGATCTCCCCTCTTTCCTTTTTTATTTTATTTATTTAGGTCCTTTTCTTTTTCTTTTTGATCCATCTGGTTAGTGGTGTATCAATTTTGTTAATTTGTTCAAAGAACCATCTCCTGGTTTCATTGATCTGTTCTATTGTGTTTTTTTTTTTTGTTTTGATTTTGATATCATTGATTTTTACTGTATATTATTTCCTTTTTTCTGCTGGTTTTGGGCTTTATTTGCTGTTCCTTTTCCAGCTCTTTTAGGTGTAAGTTTAGGTTGTGTGCTTGAAACTTTTCTTCCTTCTTTAGGAAGTCATGGATTGCTATATAGTTTCCTCTTATGTTTGCCTTTGTTCCATCTCAGAGGTTTTGACCTGTTGTGTTTCATTTTCATTGAGTTCCATGTACTTTTTAATTTCCTCTTTAATTTCTTGGTTAACCCATTCATTCTTTTTAGGATGTTCTTTCATCTCAGCATTTTCATGGTCTTTACAATTTTTTTCTTGTGTTTGATTTCAAGCTTCATAGTGTTGTGGTCTGAAAACATGCAAGGTATGATCTTGATCTTTCTGTACTTGTTGAGGGCTGTTTTGTGACCAAGGATGTGATCTATTCTTGAGAATGTTCCATGTGCACTTGAGAAGACTGTCTGTGTATTCTGCTGCTTTAGGATGAAATGTTCTGAATATATATGTTAAGTCCATCTGATTCGGTGTCATTCAAAGCCATTGTTTCCTTGTTGATTTTTCTGCTTATATAATATATCCATTGATCTAAATGAGTTGTTGAAATCCCCTACTATTATGGTATTCTTATCAATGAGTTTCTTTCTGTTTGTGATTAATTGATTTATATATGTGGTTTCTTCCACTTTGGGGGCATAAATATTTACAATTGTTGTATCTTCTTGGTGGATACAGTCCTGAATTATGATATCCATCATTTCTTGTTACAGTCTTTACTTTAAAATCTAGTTTGTATGACATGAGTATGGCTACTCCAGCTTTCTTTTGATGACCATTAGGACGATAGATGGTTCTCCATCTCCTTACTTTCAATCTGCAGGTGTCTTTGGGTCTAAAACGAGTCTCTTTTAAGCAGCATATATGGTCTTGGTTTCTTATTCATTCTGGTACCCAATGTCTTTTTATTGGAGCATTTAGTCCATTGACATTTAGAATGAGTACTGAAAGATGTGATTTTAGTGCCATTCTCTTGCCTGTAGAGTTCGTGTTTTTCTAGTGAAGTTTTCTGGTCTTTTCTAGACTTTGTTGCTTTTAATCCTTTTGTTTTCTTTTGTCTTTTATTCACTCAAGAGTTCCCTTTAAGGGGCGCCTGGGTGGCTCAGACGGTTAAGCGGCGGACTTCAGCTCAGGTCATGATCTCGCGGTCAGTGAGTTTGAGCCCCGCGTCGGGCTCTGGGCTGACAGCTCAGAGCCTGGAGCCTGTTTCAGATTCTGTGTCTCCCTCTCTCTGACCCTCCCCCGTTCATGCTCTGTCTCTCTCTGTCTCAAAAATAAATAAACGTTAAAAAAATTTTTTAAAAAGAGTTCCCTTTAAAATGTCCTGCAGTGCTGTTTTAGTGGCCATGAACTCCGTTAGTTTTTGTTTTTCTGGGAAACTTTTTATCTCTCCTATTTTGAATGGTTGCCTGACTGGATAAATAATTTTTGGCTGCATAATTTTCTGATTCAGCATATTGCATATTTACTGCCACTGCTTTCTGAACTGCCATGTCTCTGTGGATAGGTCTACTGTGAACCTGATGTCTTCCCTTATAGGTTAAGGATTTTTTTTTTTTTTTTACCTTGCTGCTTTCATGATTCTTTCCGTGTCTATGTATTTTTTGAATTTGACTGTGATATGCCTTGTTGATGTTCAGTTTTTGTGGAATCTAATGGGAGTTCACTGTGCGTCTTGGATTTTAATGTCTGTGTTCTCCCCCAGAATAGGGTAGTTTTCCATTATAATTTACTCACATAAATCTTCTGCCCCTTTATCTCTCTCTTCATCTTTTGGGACTCCTATGATTCAGATGGTATTCCTTGTAATAAGTCACTGAGTTCTCTAAGTCTTGAACCATGAACTTTTGCCTTTGTTTCCCTCCTTTTTTTCTGATTCATTATTCTCCATAATTTTATCTTCTATATCACTCATTCAGTGTTCTGCTTCATCCATCCTTGCCATCATGGCATCCGTTTGAAATTGCATCTTGATTATAGCACTTTAATTTCATCCTGTCTGCATTTTATTCTTGTATCTCCACAGAAACTGATTCTATGGTTATTTCAACTGCAGCTAGCATTCTTATTATCATGGTTCTAAATTCTAGTTTTAACCTCTTGCTTATATCTGTATTGATCAAGCACCTTGCTGTCATTTCTTCCTGTTCTTTTTTTGGGGTGAATTCCTTCATTTTGTTGTTTTGGAGGGAGAAAAATATTAATAAAATTTAAAAAGTTAAAAACAGAACAAAAAATCATAAAGGAAGGTAGTTAAGTGTGTTTTGGTCTGTTTGTTGAAACTAGCTTGATTGAATAGAGAAAAAGGGGAAAGAAAAAAGTAAGAAAAGAATGGAAACTAAAGAAATTTATATAAAAATAGTTAAATAAAGAAAATGAAATAGAGTAAAAAGTTAAAAAAATAAGTAATAAAGATAATTTTTTCTCTTTCTGTATCCATGAAAGAAAGAGAAAACAATTTAAACAACAGAAGCAAAGGAAATGAACCAAAAAATGAACCAGCAAACAGAATGCAACCCACGTGAAGTTATGTCCAATTTCCCCTAGAAGTGAAACTAAGGAACCCTCTACAGTCTATACTCTAAGCAGTGGAGTGACTTGTTCTGGTCTTCTATGGGATGTGCTTGGAGGGCACCATTTGGTGGGGCTTGGTGTAATGGCTTCTATCTCCAGTAGGCAGTGTTGCTTAGCTTACTGGAGTGGACCCATGTGCCTGCACAGGGGAGGTGGCAATGGGTTCACCCAGCTCCCTACCAACTTTATGCTCTCATCAACCTGGGATCGAGCACCCCTCCTTTGTCTCAGGTCTCCATCCACTCCCCACCTCTACGCTGTCTGTGTCCAAGCTGTCCGCCTGTCAGGCAACACCTTCCTCTAGAGTTTTATCTCAGAGGTGGTTGTGTTTCAAATCCCCACACCTCAGAAACCCCTGCAGCTTGGACCCGGGTGAAATCTCTGAGGGAGGATCTTGCTGACAAATGGGTGGGTGTTAGCTTGCCCCAGAAAATGTTCATTTGATTGCACAGCAGCAGAGGTTCAGAGATGATGGTAAATCACAACACACAGCCAGTGCCAGGTTTCACTGCACTCTGGCATCCTTGTTCTAATACCAGCAAACGTGGCTGCTCCCCATGGTCCGCTGGGACTTTTGCCTGTGGGGAGGCCATATGGCCTCTACTAAATGGCCCCCCAGCAGGGGAACTTCTTCTCCCCATGTGTCACACACACCCTTCAGACCCTGCTCCTTGCTCCTGGGGATTCAACCTATTTCCTTACCAGAGCACTGCCAGGAACTGAGCTCCAAAACTTCAGACTCTGTGCTCCATTGTTTATAGAATCTGGTGGTATTGAAACCCTTTCCTTTCTCCCTGCCAATGGTTTTGGGGAACAGATTTCTTGTTCAGTCCCCTGCGAGTGTTGTCATTCTTGCTCTCCAGCTACTTTCAGGGGAGTGCTTTTCCTGCATTCTCCTCCTTTCTCTCTCTGTCCCCTCTCTGCAAAAACAGCTCTCTACCTCCTGTGGCTTTTCTCTCCCCCAGTTCACCTTTCTGCACCAGGTACCTGCCGAGTTCTGTGGCACAAGTTATGCAGAACAGTATGCTAATCTTCAGGTCGATTTCCTGTGTTCGAAGTGGTTTGGTGCTGATCTAGCTGCGTTTCAGGGACGAGACAAGCTCAGGGTCTCCATGCTGCTTTGCCATCTCGATCCCTTCCACTCTCCAAATCAATTTAAAAATTTCTTCCTACTTACTGTGGATTTTTAATGTCATCTGCCCTTATGCAAGGGGAGCTGATGAGAGCATTGAGAGGCTTAAACTTGGTTCCCTCATACAATTCTACTGACAATGTTTGCATGAGGTTCCTCCTGCTGCTGGAAAACATCGCTACGCTAGCTGCTTAAAACAAACACATACACACTCTTACAGTTCTGGAGTCAGAAGGTTGGAAGGAGTCTCGTCGGGATAATGGCAAGATGTCCGCAGGGTTGAGTTCCTTCTAGAGGCTCTGGGGAGAATCTCTTTCCTTTCCATTTCCAGTCTCTGTCGCTGGTCACCTGCAGTTCTTGGTTCACGGCTCTTCCTCCACTTTCAGAGCCAGCAAGTTAGCATTTTCTTTTTTTTTTTTTTTTTTTAAATTTTTTTTCAACATTTTTTATTTATTTTTGGGACAGAGAGAGACAGAGCATGAACGGGGGAGGGGCAGAGAGAGAGGGAGACACAGAATCGGAAACAGGCTCCAGGCTCCGAGCCATCAGCCCAGAGCCTGACGCGGGGCTCGAACTCACGGACCGCGAGATCGTGACCTGGCTGAAGTCGGACGCTTAACCGACTGCGCCACCCAGGCGCCCCGCAAGTTAGCATTTTCAAAGTCTCGGTGACACCAACTCTTTTGTCTCCCTCCTCAACATTTGGGAGACCATCACCTATCCCTAACACAAGATCACCTCCTTGCTAATCAAAGAGTGGTCCACAGACCCGGACCCACACATTAGCATCACCCAGGAGCTTGCTAGAAATGCCGAATCTCTGGGCCACCCAGGATGTGTGATCAGATTCTGCATTTGGAGGGGGATCTGTGTGGATTCACAGGCACACTGAAGCTGGAGAAATGCTGGTCTGGATGGGTTTCTCACCTTTTGTGGTTGACATTTGTGGCAGGATAATATTTTGTGGGTGCTTTCCTGGGGTTGTGTGTGTTTAGCAACATCCCTTCAGACATTGCCAGACATCCTCAGGGAAAATTCATTTCTGGCTGGGAACCACTGCCCCAGTTGGAGAACTAGAAACATACTGACAGAATCGAACTCAAAGCAACCATATACTCAGATATTAATTTGGACAGATGACTAGACACAATTTCTATAATGTAGAATGGAGTTCTTAAATGTGCTTCCTTGGGGATAAAATGTTTGCAAAAATTAAATGAAACAATCCCTATGAAAAGTTAAGCCCACACTGTAGTACATTAAAAAGATGTAAATCTATCTGTTATCATTAATATCATTTTATAAGAAGGGACCAAATGCCAGCTTTTAACTTTTGATAAAGTAAAAAATTTGTAATCGTGACGGCCAAAATGTCTTGAAGCCAATGTGTATAATGCCCAAGGTTTATTATCAGAAGAACCCAGTTCTCTCCCTTATTAAAAAGAATAGACATTGTGTCACCTGGGTGGTTTAGTCGGTTGAGCATCTGACTCTTGACTTTGGCTTAGGTCATGATCTCATGGTTCATGAGATCGAGCTCCTTGTTGGGCTCTGCATTCAGAATGGAGCTTGCTTGGGATTCTCTCTCTCCCCCTCTCGTTTCCCCTCTCCAGCATGCTCTCTCTCTCTCTCTCTTTCTCAAAAAAAGTTGTTAGACACTGGAAATAACAGAGTTGGGTCCCAAGATAAGTTAATGATTTGATAACACACCCAGTCCAGGGGGTTCCTCTGTCTTAGACTTGGAGAAAAGTGTAACTCAGAGTTGAGATAACATAGTGGAAGATTTACACAGCAGGAGGGGGCAGGTTATGGGAAAATGAGTGAAATATTCTTTATGTATTCACTTGATCTTTAACTGGGATTACCAGGAAAAAAAAATCCTTTATGTCCAGAGCAGTTTTCCACTTGGGAATCATGTGCTTAGAGGTTGGAGTCACAAGAGGGAAATGTGCCTAATGAGTAAATATAGGGAGCTGTAAATACCTTCTGGTTCCTGTCTGTCAGCCTGTGTGACCTTTGACAGGAAGGGGCATGATTTTTGTCTGTTTGCTCTGAGTCCTAATTCTGGCTGGGGACTGATGCTTCACTGCCTCCCCGCTGCCTCAGCTGAGGACAGTACTTTAGATCCTATCATCTTCATCCAGGGAGGAATTCAGACTTCCACAAGGAGACCTTCCTATCAAATACCCCAGCCTGGTGAGTTGAACACCCCAGTGCCCCATGGATGAGAGGGTCAGAGAGAACGGAAGCCGAGAACATTAACCCGTCATCACCTGAGAACCAATTCAACTTAGCCCAGAGCAAGTGATCACTGTGTTTATTTGCTTACCTAATTAGGGTATTTATTCAATGGTATTCAGTGGTATTTATGTCACTTTCACAAGAGTGAATGCTACTAACACTTTAATGGTCTTTTATACTCTTTATGATTAAATTGCTATTATAGCAATGCTAGAAAAATATGTTGAGATTGTCAAATTTTAATCAGGTGTGATTATGTTCCCTGGGGTACACTCATCAAGGTCTGGAGACAGCTTTGCCTGTCACACTAGAGAGGGGTGCACGGAGGTCAGGGATGCTCTGAACATCTTACAGTGCACAGGATGCTCCCCACCACAGGGCAGGCTCTGGGCAGGATGCCCATAGTGCAGAGACTGGGAAACCCTGAGTTAAAGAATATCAATTATTATAACACGGCTACCTTCGGGTTCTTCTTTAGTCTTGTAATACTTACTTTCCTGCCAGCAAATTCAGAGTAACCCTTTGGCTACCAGTTTAACAGTTTTAACCAAACACAATGTAACAGCTCTGTACATTTTCCCCCTAGGCTTCTGGGTGAAAAAGACATTTCCCAGGGCCTATTATCTTCCCAGGGGAATTCTACCCAACATTTAAAGAAGAGTTAATACCTATTCTTTTGAAGCAGTTCCAAAAATAGAAATGGAAGGAAAACTTCCAAAGTTATTCTATGAAGCCAGCATTACCTTGATTCCAAAACCAAACAGGAACCCCACTAAAAATGAGAATTACAGACCAGTCTCCCTTATGAACATGGAAGCAAAAATGTTCAACAAAATACTAACAAACCAAATCCAACAATTCATTAAAAGAATTATTCACCACGATCACTTGGGATTTATTTCTGGGCTGCAAGCGTGGTTCAATACCCACAAATAAATGTGATGTAATACATCACATTAATGAAAGAAAGGATAAGAACCACATGATCCTCTCAGTAGATGCAGAAAAAACATGTGACAAAATACAGCATCCCTTCTTGATAAAAACCCACGAGAAAGTAGGGATAGAAGGAACATATTTCAAGATTATAAAGGCCGTACACAAAAGACCTACAGAATATCATCCTCAGTGGGGAAAAACTGAGAATTTCCCCCCTAAGGTCAGGAACATGACAGGGATGTCCACTCACCACTGTTATTCAACATAGTGTTGGAAGTCCTAGCCTCAGCAATCAGATAACACAAAGAAATAAAAGGCATCAAAATTGGCAAGGACAAAGTGAAACTTTTACTCTTCGCAGATGACATGATACTCTGCGTGGAAAACCTGAAAGCCTCCCCTAACCCAGAAAACTGCTAGAACTGATGCATGAATTCAGCAAAGTTGCAAGATATAAAATCAATGTACAGAAATTGGTTTCAGTTCTATATGCTAATATTGAAGCAGCAGAAAGACAAATTAAGGAACCAACCCCATTACAATTGCACCAAAAAATATACATAAATAAAATATATAGGAATAAACTAACCAAAGAGGTAAAAGATCTGTATGCTGAAACTATAGAAAGTTTATGAAAGAAATCAAAGAAGACACAAAGAAATAGAAAAAACATTCCATGTTCATGGGTTGGAAAAGAAATATTGTTAAAATGCCAATACTACCCAAAGCAATCTACACATTCACTATCAAAATAACACCAGCATTTGGGGCACCTGGGTGGCTCAGTCAGTTAAGTGTCTGACTTTGGCTCAGGTCATGATTTCACAGCTTATAGGTTTGAGCCCCACGTTGGTCTCTGTGCTGACAGCTTGGAGCCTGTTTCAGATTCTGTGTCTCCCTCTCTCTCTGACCTTCCCCCACTCACACTCTGTCTCTCTCTCTCTAAAAAAATAAACACTAAAAAAATTTCAAAAAAAATTCAAAATAACACCAGGATTCTTCACAGAGCTAGAACAAACACTTTAAAAATTTGTATGAAACCAGAAAAGACCCAAATAGACAAAGCAATCTTGAAAAAGAAAAACAAAGCAGGAGGCATCACAATTCTGGACTTCAAGCTATATGACAAAGCTGTAATAATGAAGACAGTATGGTACTGGCACAAACACAGACACATAGATTAGTGGAACAGAATAGAGAACCCAGAAATGGACCCACAAATGTATGGCCAGCTAATCTTTGACAAAGTAGGAAAGAATATCCAATGGAAAAAACAAGGTCTCTTCAGCAAATGGTGTTGGGAAAACTGGACAGTGGCATACAGAAGAATGAACCTGGACCATGTTCTTAACCACACACACACACACACACACACACCCTCAAAATGGATGGCAGACCTAAATGTAAGACAGGAAACCATCAAAATCCCAGAGGAGAAAACAGATAGCAACCTCTTTGACCTTGGCCGCAGCAACTTCTTACTAGACCCTTTTCTGGAGAGGGAAGGGTAACAAAAGCAAAAATGAACTATTGGGACCTCATCAAGATAAAAAGCTTTTGCACAGTGAGGGAAACAATCAGGAAAACTAAATGGCAACTGACAGAATAGAGAAGATATTTATTTGCAAATGACGTATTGGATAAAGGGTTAGTATCCAAAATCTACAAAAAACTTAACAAACTCAACACCCAATAAATAATCCAGTGAAGGAGTGGACAAAAGACATGAGCAGATACTTTTCCAAAGAAGACATCCCAATGACTAACAGGCACGTGAAAAGATGCTCAACATCACTCATCATCGGGAAAACAGAAATCAAAATCACAACGCATTGCACTGCTGATGCAAATGCAACCTGGTGCAGCCACTCTGGAAAACGGTATGGAGATCGCTCAAAACATTAAAAATAGAGATACCCTCTGATCCAGAAATTGCACAACTAGGTATTTATCCAAAAGATACAAAAATGCTGATTCAAAGGGCACATGTACCCCAATGTTTATAGCAGCACTATCAACAATAGCCAAATTTTAAAAAGAACCCAAATATCCATCAACTGATGAACGGATAAAGATTTATGTATACATACAGTGCGCACACACACACACACACACACACACACACAGTGGAATATTACTCAGCAATCAAAAGGAATGAAATCTTGCCAGTTGCAACAATATGGATGGACTAGAGTGTATTATGCTAAGTGAAATAAGTCAGATAAGACAGATATCATATGATTTCACTTATATGTGGAATTTAAGATGAACAAAACATGAACATAGGGCAGGGGAAGGAAAAATAAGATAAAAACGGACAGAGAGGCAAACTGTAAGAGATAAATAAAGAGAACAAACTGAGGGTTGCTAGAGAGGTGTTGGGGGGGGATGGGCTAAATGGGTGATGGGCATTAAGGAGGGCACTTGTGGGGAGCAATGAGAGTTGTATGTAAGTGATGAATCACTGGGTTCTCTTCTTGAAACTAATACTGCACTGTGTGTTAACGAACTGAACTCAAATAAATACGTTTTTTAAAAGGAAAAATACTATACTCTTTGGCTTTGTGATAGTTTAGCCAAAACAATGAGGAATTTCATATTTAGATCACAAGTTATTTAGATCATAAGAACTGTCATGTATTCCTTCATGATGAGTGTTTATTAATGATGAGACATATTTATATTTTCTGCAGCATAGACTAGCTGAGCACACTAAAGGAATTCTATGATTTAGTTTTTACAAAAGTACAACCTATGAAGTAGTACTTTCATGAGCTCCACATTGTAAAAATGGGGCTCAGAGGATTTTCTTGCTCTGTTCAAAGGCATAAACCAAGTAGGGATGTAGTCTTAATTGGAATTATGTCAGGATGCTTCCTGTTCTGAAACTCTGGGAAGTGGTTCTTGACCAGAGTCGTTGCTCTGTGGATATTTGTCCATGTCTGAAGGGATTCTGCTGAATACCTTCATCCACAGGACAGCACCCAACAAAAAGAATTTTCTAGTTTCAAGGGTCAATGGTGAGATGGTGAGAAAACCTGCTCCACACTAAGGCTTCTCCAACCTCACTGTGCACACAATTCACCAGGGACTGTAGTTAAAATGCAAATTCTGATTTATCAGGGCTCCAGGGGCCCCAGCAACTCTGCTTCTCTAACAAGCTCCCTCATGGTGTTGATGCTACAGGCCTTGGTCTGTGGGGCACAGTCTGAGAGCAAAGTTGTGCTTCTGTGTTAGAAGAAATTTAAATTAGAATTAAAGTTGTTAAGATGGCAACACTACTGAAAAAATCTACAGATTGAATGTCATTATGGAAATAACAAATGGGGGGTGGGTGGGGAAAATTTTTTAAGCCCATCCTAAAATTAAATTTAAAACTTAAAATTTCAAAGCAGGAGCACAGGATGCCATCCCATTTATTTATGTCTTCTTTAATTTCTTTCAGCAATATTTTATAGTTTTCATTTATAAGTGTTTTGCTTGTAACAGGTTAACCCATCATTCACCCCAGCAAATAAATGCCCTTAAACATTGCCATTGGTATTCCATACTTGATTGGGAGATGTACAACTTGAAAAGAAATGTAGTGCATACTAATACAAAGCACAATTTAAAATTTGCTTTATCATAATCGAGGTCATCTTTGACTTGAAGGCCATAGTAAGTCATTCTTTTTTTTTTAATATGAAATTTATTGTCAAATTGGTTTCCATACAACACCCAGGGCTCATCCCAACAGGTGCCCTCCTCAATACCCATCACCCACCCTCTACTCCCTCCCACACCCGTCAACCCTCAGTTTATTCTCAGTTTTTAAGAGTCTCTGATGGTTTGCCTCCCTCCCTCTCTAACCTTTTTTTTTTCTTTCCCTCCCCCATGGTCTTCTGTTAAGTTTCTCAGGATCCACATAAGAGTGAAAACATAGGTATCTGTCTTTTTCTGTATGACTTATTTCACTTAGCATAACACTCTCCACTTCCATCCATGTTGCCACAAAAGGCCAGATTTCATTCTTTCTCATTGCCACGTAGTATTCCATTGTGTATATAAACCATAATTTCTTTATCCATTCGTCAGTTGATGGACATTTAGGCTCTTTCCATCATTGGTCATTGTTGAAAGTGCTGCTATAAACATTGGGCATAGTAAGTCATTCTATTCATTCGAATTTCTTTTTCCATGTAGACTCCACTGGTAGACAAGTATTTTATAATCAGTTTGCCAGTGACTATGTAAGCAATGGTGACATACAGCCATGAAGCCATACAGCCAGAAGAGAATGGGATCCTAATTAGGAAAATAAAACCAATGGCCTTTTATGAAACACACTAGTATGTTCATCAGGAAGAGCAGGTAGAGATACACAAAGGAATGACAAACACAAAGTGAAAAACTGTGGTCTCAGATTTAGAATAGAATAGAATAGAATAGAATAGAAAAAATAGAATGGGATAGGATAAGATAGGATAGGATAGGAACAAATGGTCTACTTACCAAATTGAATTTTTCCATCAGAATGGTAACAAATGTCTATTCTGTTAGTAAAACTAAAGACATATTGAAAGGGGTGATTTTTGTCATTTGGGAAGAAATTATTCTTAAGAAACCCAAGCAATTCAATGAGATAAATGGGAATTCCTAATTTTTCCATATCACAGGGTGGGAATCAATTTAGAAATAAAGAAAGAAAATGAAGGGAAAATTGTTGGATATCAGAGAGAGGGAAAAATTTAATAAATGACTGACTAAATTGTACTGAGTAGTTAAAAAAAATAAAACTTCCAGGAAATAAGGAAGCAAATTCTATGTCCAGAATTTGCTTCAAAAATCACAACTTCTGAGTCTAAACCTCTTAGGCCAGCAGTCATGGGAAATTCTTCAGCCCAAGACAATTAGCCCTTTTATAGCTGCCATTGTAGAGAATCTCCTCAGAGCGCCCTTTATGTCTCTGTTCCTCAGGCTGTAGATGAAGGGGTTCAGCATGGGCGTGACCACCGTGTACATCACTGAGGCTGTGGCACTTGAGTGGGAGCCCTGGGTAGCAGCAGAGCTGAGGTACACTCCCAGGCCAGTACAATAAAATAAGGAGACAACCGAGAGGTGAGATGCACAGGTGGAAAATGCCTTATACTTGCCCAGAGCTGATGAGATCCTACGTATGGAGGAAACTATCTTAGAATAAGAGTAAAGGACCCCAGCCAGGGGAGCACCACCCAGCAGCACAGTTGCAAAATACATCATCATGTCATTAAGAAAGGTGTCAGAACAGGCAAGTTGGATCATCTGATTGAGTTCACAGAAAAAGTGGGGGATTTCCACCTCTGTACAGAAGGACAGCCACAACACCATTAAGGTTTGTAACAAGGAATAAAGAACACTCATGATCCAGGACACCAGAACCAGGAGTCCACAGAGCTGGGGGTTCATGATGATTGTGTAGTGCAGGGGGTGACAGATGGCCACAAACCGGTCATAGGCCATCACACTCAGGAGAAAGTCATCCAACACTGAAAAGATTATGAAGAAGTTCATCTGTGCAATGCAGTCCTCATAGGTTATGACTTTGCTCTGGGTCTGGATGTTCCAGAGCATCTTCGGGATGGTGGTGGAGGTGAAGCAAATGTCTACAAAGGACAGGTTGGCCAGGAAGAAGTACATGGGGGTGTGGAGGTTGGGGTCTGTGCTGATGGCCAAGATGATGAGCAGGTTTCCAAATACAGTGATCAGGTACATGGAGAGGAAAAGCCCAAATATGAGGGGCTGTAGTTCTGGTTCTTCTGAAAATCCCAGAAGAAAAAATTCTGAAATTTGTGTTTTGTTGCTCAATTCCATGTGGTGGAGGTGGCTTCTTGGAAAGAAGGAGATAACATGAGTACATTTCACACAAACCTTCATTACTCACAGAATTGAAATACTACTTTTATAGTTTGGAGTCCAGAAATTCATTTTAATATGTTGTATGTGGATACGGTCCCCTTCAGGAATGCACCTGGACATATCTGATATGTTCTGTGTGTTTTTTTCAATCAGCTTCTTTCCTAAGGGATCATATATTTTACAGTTTTACTAAGAAGTTCTTCAAGAATTTCAGGAATATACATTGAGTGCTGACCATGTGTCAGGCACTATCTAAGGAATGAGCATAAGGTGTTAAAGAAAAAAAGTCCTACAATGATAGAGAAAAAATATAAGCAAATAAGAGAATTGTATAACTTTTTAGATGGTGAGGAGTGTTATGAAGAGAAGAAAAACAGGCATAAAACAAAGCAAATAGGGCATTCTATTTTTGTGGGTATTAAAACAAGGTGCTGTCGAAAAAAACCACCAGACGCTGAATAGAAGCGAGGCAAGATTTTATTCACGGCTGGGCCAAACCTGATCTCCTGATCTTAAGGAGAAAAGTGCAGAGAATGGCCCTGAACAAAGGTAGCAGTGAGCTTATATGGATTTTAGCAAGTCAGAATACGTCATTATTTAGTTAACCAATTACAATTTACAACATCTCATGGTAGCCAATTATATTGTGACATACAGACCTTAGTTTTGGTGGGAACCTATCAATTTAAAGTTTTTTGTCTTAAGAGGGCTTAAAATGACGAAAGTTAGACACCTTGTTGTAAGTTGCAATCGCTTATGAACTCCAGACAGCAAAAACAGGATCAAAACACGTTTATTACGGCTGGGCCAGACAGGGAAATACAACAGGTCCTGAAAGTCTGGCCCCGAACAAACTTTGGGGATGTCTTTTAAGGGCTGTATCGACCAATCGGGTTGCAAAAGGGTGGCAGTTTGAAAGGGCGGGCACCAATCACACAATGTTGTAGGTTTTTAAAATGTAAGGCGGGCACCAATCACACAGTCCTGAAGAATTTCAAAATATAACTTGTTGACCTAGCTAGTTGAATGCTGAATCACAGTGTTTACAATATTAATCTTCTATCTAGTTCGAACAGGATGCGGTGCCTGAGAATGGGGAAGGGTGATTACGCCAAGCAGGTTTACAAAAGCTCAAACAAGCAGTTAAGAGGAAGTTTTATTTCTCAGTAACTCAGCAAATGTGGTTTTAAGCAGAACTAATATCTAGGGAACAGGAACAGCACTTCTAGGAAAGCCCAAAACAAACACTGGTTCAGCATCTTATACTCTGGGGTCCTTCTAAGCTTACATAGGTCATAGTTTACTCCCAGGCTACAGGAGGCTAGCTATGTTTGCCCTAAGATACCGTGGGGCAGTGAGTTCGTGACTTTTTACATGTTGGTCTTGCCTAGGCCAGATCTTGGTAGAAGGGATGGGGGAGCGTTTTGCAACCTAAGTTATCCATTTAGCAAGCAGGCGAAGTTATGGAAGTGAGATAGGGCGGTTAGTAATTTCTGATAACCCTAATAGGGAACTACATAAGCTTTTATCTCAATTTTTCATGAAAGGTCAGTTTAAGCCAAACTTATATACAATAAGCTTTCTGATATCTTACAAGTTGATCTATTACAGGTATTTGGGCAAATTCTGCAACAAGGTGATATTGGAACACAGACCTTGATAAGACAGAGAGGTAGATGTGGGAGTATGGGGGAAATGTGCCCAGCAGAGGGAATGGCCAGTGCAAAGTCCCTGACGAATGTACTTGTTTCAAATGTTCAAATCAAAAAGGAAGCCAGTGCTACAAGGGGAATGAGCCTGAGAGACACTGATGACAGATGCTGTCAGACATGTGATGAAGGAAGTGACCTCTCTGCTACTACTGTGACCTCAAGGCACAGGGCCGTTCTTGTCCACACTACCTTTCCTTCTGTATTCATCGTGCTGCAAAGCCATCCCATGAATTGACACAGAACCCCGTCTTGGTGCCTGCTCTTGACTGAGTTCTGGCCCCTGTATTGTGTCACCTTGAGATTAGGAGTCCTGGCCCCTGTTGTGAGGACTGATCAACCTCTACAAGTCACACACACACACACACAGGACACCGTGGTCTTCTGGGTTGTGTAATCCCTGTCTTTACAGCCCCCACCATCCAGGTTATGCTGGGAATGGATACAACCCAAATAGACCAGATCAGTGATCTTTCCCCTGAAAAATGTAGAAATGGTTCCTGGAAATGTTAATCCCTAAGCCTCCCATGGGCAAATGAGGTTGAAGCTCCATGTTGGGATGGCCATCTCCTGTTGTGTATTTCACAAACTTATGTTTAATAAGTGGAAAGACAGAGGGATGGTGAGTGAAATGGATGAGGCAGAGTGTGGAGAATAAGCTTAGGAATTCCCTGAGCTTGCACCGATGAGTTAACAAGGCATAAAGAAAGAGAAAGCCACAGGATGAAGGCATCCAACAGTAGGTAAACAGGGCAAAGGTCCCAGTATAGGACAAAAGTATAGGAATAGGAAATCTCAGGATAGAAGCATCCAAAATGAGGTAAAAAGTTTAGGTATTCAGGGCAGAAACACCCCCCAACTGAATACAATAGCAGCAGAAAGCTGCTTTCCCAGGAAGGAAGGACTAAAATTAGGTAAATGGATAAACAGGGCTGTAGACCTCAGCAAGGGGAAGTTGCCCCAAGGGGAGCTAATTAGCAAAAGAAAGGTGCCTTGTAGACCCTAAGGTAGCCTGCTCTGTCTGGCTTGCGTCCTAGGCCAGTTTAGGTAAACAGAGGTGGCGCCTCATGTCTGCTGTAAACAACCATCTGCCTGGCACCAGGATTTGTTTTGCATTGACCCAAACCCCTAACACCACACGTCTTCAAACCCCAGCTTCCCCCACGCCCATGAGTTAATGTTGACGGTTCCATTGTCTCTCTGCCTGCCCATCACACCTGTAAGCCTCCTGATCCTAATGAAAACAGAGCAAGGACCCTTACTCAGGGCCTTGTCTCCTCCTGGACATTTGCCTCTCTTGCATTACAATCCTGTGTCCCCTCTCTTGCTAGACAAGACCCAGAGTCTAGGACAACAGAACAAGGATGCAGTAAGCTCAGGGGGTCCCCAAGGGATTGTGACAAACAGTAACCTCCCTCGCTTCTGGAAGCTTTGCACCCGACCACCTCCCCTGATGCCCAGCAAAAACTATGTGAGAACACATTTAACTCCCCCCAAAGACGAAAGTGCTGATATCTTCCTAATGTCAAACACCTTACATATGGCGGGGCCAAGGGAAAAAATGAGCAAGAGGATAAGCCAACACTTCACAAAAGGAAGTACACACAATTGGCTGCAAGGTGCACAGTTACAAGGTCAACCACGGAAGACTTCGCTTTCACGTGCCTCTTGCATCATTACTTGGGCAATTAGTCTTCATGGGGGCTGACAGCAGGTGAGGGCAGCCCTGTTATCCCTTTCACTTTTTAATGTTTATTTCTTTCAGAGAGAGAGAGGGAGCACAAGCAGGGGAGGGAGAGAGGGAGAGAGCACAAGCAGGGGAGGAGGGAGAGAGAGACAGAGAGAGAGAGAGAGAGAGAGAGAGAGAGAGAGAGAGAGAGAGAGAAAGCACACAAGCAGGGGAGGGACAGAGTCCCAAGCAGGCACCATGCTGTCAGCACAGAGCCCAACAAGGGGCTGGATCTCACAAACGGTGAGATCTGAGCTGAGCCGAAACCAAGAAGAGGTCTCTTAACCCACTGAGCCACCCAGGCGCTCATCTCCCATCCCTATGTGAGGTCCTCTCATTGATACTCTTGGACTCTGGGTATTGGTCTCTTTTTCACAAACCCAAAGGGCACCTCGAATCCTCATTCTGTATGTCAGCCAGTGGACAGAGGCTTCCCCAGACCATGCTCTGTAAATGCTCCTGACATCACGACAGTCCAGTTTTGTACCAAATAACTTGTTTCACATGATTATGCTTGACTGCATGATGCCATCCGTATATTTATATTATTGTTCTCTGTCCTTGGTGCTACACAGAAACATACGCTGGTGAAGGGATTTCACCTTCTTTGTTGACTTTTGTTTTTGTCACAAATGTATGTCACTATATGGTTAATATGAAAAACCCAAGGATATGAAAAATTATAGAATGAAAAAAATAAAGGGATGATGCAACCACGTTAAAATGAGTAGTTTGAAAACAACTGTCCACAGCAAAATATGTGAAACATAAAAACTAACTGAAATTGGCTATAGAAAAGAAATTATTAAGGATATCAACATGGATTCATAATTAAATTGTCAATGGCTTACACATGAAAAAGAATATATAATGTTCCTAGAATGCTCAGTTTTTATTTGTTAAATGAGTCAGAAATTAGGTCTCAATGTATAAGGACATTGACCATATGGCAAGGTTTTATTTCTGTTTAGTTGGAAAAGGTTGAATCGCTATATAACAGCTAGAATAAATGAATATCTAAACCAGTGCTGGCAGCAATGGATATCTATGTGGAAGAATATGCAATTGGTCCCCTCCTCAGACACTTCACAAAAATTCAGAGGGATTATGACCCCAGTGTAAGTGTAACCATACAATATAGCAGAACATCAAGGAAACTACATATAACATTCACAGGTGAGCAAACCCACTAAATAAAGCCATAATCTCAGAAGTAGGAAGATAGATTTATTTAAATAAAATTTAAAAATTTTATGATCAAAATATGTTGCAAAAATCAATTGAGAAACAATGATCTCAGGAAATCATTTGAAATGCTGATAATGTTTGAGAGAGAGAGAGAGAGAGAGAGAGAGAAAGAATAACCTATGGGCATATAATAATAATAAAACCAATCAGACGGTCATCAAACATATGACCTTGGCTGAAACTGAGGGATAGTTTAGGAAAATAACAAGATTTAGGAAAATAACAAGAACTGTCTCCTTCACCCAGCAGCCTGGAAAAAAACTTACAGGGCTGTTATGTTGTTTGTGGTTGAAACTTTCCAATAGGAGCCAAAGGGTTATTCTGAATTTGTTGGGGTAAGAGTAAGTGTTACAAGGTTGAAGGCAGAACCTGAAAATGACTGTATTACAGATACTGACATTCTTTCACCAGGAGTTTCCCAGTCTCTGCACCCATCCTGCCCAGAGCCTGCCCTGTGGTGGGGAGCATCCTGGGCCCTGTAAGATGTTCAGAGCATCCCTGACCTCTGTGCACCCCTCTCCAGCCTGACAGACAAAGTGTCTCCAGACATTGGTCAATGTCCCCTGGGGGACAAAATTATACTCGATTAGAAACACACATTGAATTTAACAATCTCAACATAGTTTTTCTAGCATGGCCATAATAGCGATTGAATGATAAAGAATAAGAAAGCTCTTCAAGAGTGTGAATGGCACTCCCTCTGAGACTGACACAGCCACTGAATAAATACATGAATTAATTAAGCAAACAAACACCGTGACCACTTGCTCCGGGCTAAGTTGGATTGGCTCTCAAGTGGTGACAGTTAATGATCTTGGCTTCCATTCTCTCTGACCCTCTCACCCACGGTCCACTGGGCTGTTGGATTCACCTAGCTGGGGTGTCTGATGGGAAGGTCTCCTTGTGGAAGCCTGAATTCTTCCCTGGATAGCAGATGATAGGGACTAAAGCTCTGCCCTCACCTGAGACAGCAGGAGGCAGTGAAACATCAGTCCTCAGCCAGAACTAGGATTTAGAACAAACAGAAAAGCATGCCCCTTCCTGTGCAAGGTTGCACGGGCTGACAGACAGGAGACCAGGAGGTATTTAAAGGTCCCGGTGTGTGCTCATTAGGTATATTCCCTCTTCTTACTCCAGCACAGTTCCCAAGCGGAACACTTTTGCACACATAGGAAATTTCTAATGAACCATGTTCCCAAGAGAACCATGTTCCCAGTTTAGAAGTAGTGAATCCTCAGGGACACCAGGGTGGCTCAGTCGGTTGGGCGTCAGACTTCAGCTCAGGTCATGGTCTTGTGGTTTGTGAGTTCGAGCCCTGCTTTGGGTCTGTGCTGGCAGCTTGGAGTCTGGAGCCTGCTTCAGATTCTGTGTCTCCCTCTCTCTCTGCTCCTTCCCCACTCTCAGTGTCTGTCTCTCAAAACTAAACATTAAAAAAAAAGTAGGGAATCCAGTTGGATGGGCTTTTTTTTTGTTTGTTTGTTTTGTTTTTTGTTTTTTGTTTTTTTTTTTAACTCCTTTTCCTTGAGCTTGCCTCCCTCCTGGTGAGTAAATCTCCCAGCACCTATCTCAGCTCCCAGGTACGGTTTCCTCCAGGTCTAAGACTGAGGGATCCTGCCTGGACTAGGTCTCTTTATCTTCAAAGCATTGATTTGTGGTGGGGACCCAGCTATCTCCAGACGTGTTTACTCTTCTTTTAAATGTGGTGGAGAACTCAGTTCTTCTGATAATAAACCTTGGGCACTACGCACATTGGGTTCAAGATACATTTGCCGTTACTATTAGGACTTTCTTACTTTATCTCAAGCTAAAAGCTGTCACTTAGTCCCACTTATAAAGGCTTTGTTAATTATAAGAGATATACTTAGGTCTTTGTACATGCTATCACCTGTATCGAGCATTTACAGGGAATGTTTAATTCAATGTTCTGTAAACGTGTCGTCCCTGAGAAACTCCATTTCTAAACTCCATTCTCCAGGCAGGAATGTGCTTGGTGGCATCTGGTGATCTTCCCGAAGTCAGTGCTCGAGGATGTGGGCCTTGAGTGGGATTCTGTCGGGATGCTTCTGGTTCTCAAGCTTGGGGGCAGTGGTTCTCAACCAGAAATGAATTTTCCCCTGGGGATGTCTGGTGACGTCTGAAGGGATGCTGCTAAACACCTCGTCCACAAGAAAGCACCCTCCAAAAATAGACTTAAGCTGTCCCAAAGGTCTGGTGAACAAGTGAGAAAACCTATTCTAGACCAGCCCTTCTCCAACCTCACATGGTCTACAAATGTTTATGAATCCACACGGATCCTGCTGCAAATGCAGCATCTGAGTGATAGTCCCCGGGTGGCCCAAAGCTTCTGCATTTTTGACAAGCTCTCACTTATTATTTATGTGCAAGTTCCAGCCCGTGTACCACTCTTTGGTTAGCAAGGGTGTGATCCTGTGTTAGAGACAGATGTAGGTAGTTTTAGAGATCTCCTATACAAAAAATCATCGTTGCATGTAATTTGGAGGGAATAGTGTATCCCTCCTTCTAGAGGCTGTGTCAATTCTGTGTTTGCTTCTTTTATAGGCAGGCACTAGTGTGGCACGAAATAATACACCCGGGTTTTGTTTTTTTCATGTGTCTATTATTTTGTAATAGTTTTAGTACAGTTGACACACAAGGTTACAACAGTGGGAGGTGCAGGCTTCCAGTTATGGGACGAATAAGCCATGGGAATAAAAGGCCCAGCATAAGGAATGCAGTCAATTTATTGTAACGGTGCAGCCCGGGGACAGACAGTAGCTGCTCTCATGGTGACAGAGCATAATGTATAAACTAGTCAAATCACCTGAAAACAATGCACTTTTGAAAAAGACTTTTTAGAAGACAGAGGAGGAGCCTCCCAAGCAGGTCCACATCGTAATCAGTGCTTACGAACATGGTATTTTCTAGAGCTCAGGGAATCAAGGTAGGCGATTGAACAGGGCTGCCAATCAGCTGCCATTCAGATACAACGATTAGCTGTGATTGTCCAGGTGGCACTCAGGTAGTCATGACAGTCCTCCAAATGTTGAGGAGGGAGTCAAAAGAGTTGGTGTCAGAGAGACTTTGAAACTGCTACCCTGTTGGCTCTGAAGGTGGAGAGAGAGCCATGACCAGAGAATGCAGGTGACCGGTGACAGAGACTGGAAATGGAAAGGAAACAGATTCTCCCCTGAGCCTCCAGTAGGAAGTCAACCCTGCAGACTTCTTGCTATTAGCCCGATAAGACTCCTTCCGAGCTCTGACTCCAGAACTGTAAAGGTGTGTATGTTTTAAGCAGCTAGTGTGGAGATATTTTACAGCAGCGGTAGGAATCTCATACTGACACAGTCAATAAAATTATTTGAGACAACCAACTTTAAGCCTCTTGATTCACTCATTAGCTTCCCTTGGTTAAGGGCAATTTACATTTTAACAACCCACAATACGAGGTAAGCGATGAACCATGGGGATCTACCCCCAAAACCAAGAGCACGCTTTACACACTGTATGCTAGCCAATTTGACAACAAATTATATTTTAAAGACGCCACAATATGTAGAAAAATAATTAAAACAGTTTGGAGATATTCTGCCCAGTAGGTGGTAGAGTGAATTCCTGTGTACATAAATGTGATGTGGTCTGACTATAATGTCTTTGAGGCAACAAAATAGGAAGGGAACTCGTGATCAAAATTAGGGTCACCGACATCTTTTTTATCCATTCATCAGTCAATGGATATTTGGGCTCTTTCCATAGTTTGGCTATTGTTGATAGTGCTGCTATAAACATTGGGGTGCAGGTGCTCTTTAATGGATAAAGAAGATGTAATATATCCCTACAATGGAATATTAGTCAGCCATCAAAAAGAACGAGATCTTTTTGCAACAACATGGATGGAACTTGATGGTATTATACTCAGTGAAATAAGTCAGTCAGAGAAAGACAAATGCCATGGTTTTGCTCATATGTGGAATTTAAGAAACAAAACAGGTGAACACAGGGGAATGGAAGGAAAAATAAGATAAAAATGGAGAGAGGCAAACCATAAGAGACTCTTAAATAAAGAGAACAAATTCAGGGATGCTGGAGAGGAGGTGTGTGTGTGTGGGGGGGAATGGGCTAAATGGGTGAAGGGCATTAAGGAGGGCACTTGGGAAGAACACTGGGTGTCATGGCAAGCGATGAATCACTGGGCTCTACGCCTAAAACCAATAGTAAACTGTATGTGAACTAACTTAATTTAAATACATAAATTTAAAAACAAAAATTAACTTCACTCATTGTAATTTAACATTTTGTGTCTTTATCTCTGCTTCTTTTTATTTTAGGTTGATTCAACCATTCGTTCTTCCTCTCCAGTGCTATCCTCTCCAACTTTTTCTCAAGTCTCCTTTCAACATAAAGATGAAATCATAAATCATCTGTGTGTGTACACATTATAAGAAAGAAAAATGTGTGCAAACACACACACACACATATGACACAACCACTACACTTGAATGGTTTCCTTGGAGTAAAAAATGTATATCCATGCATTTCATTCTTTCCTTACATTTCACTGGAAGTTATGTTGAGCATCCACTCTGCCTTCAGAAATAAGGAAAGAGACGCTTAGGGAGTTTATAATCTTAAGAATTACCTAAGAAAGCAGTTAAAGCTTAAATTATACACAAATGGAAAATTGCACTATGTGCTATGAATTTTCGTGTAGCTCGTTTAATTCATCAAACTGTACCCTTTAAATATGTGGTGTATTGTGTGTAATTATACTCTAATTAACTGGGAACATATCTATGGTGCAGGCTAAGGGTTGGATAGAGAGCACAGATAGATGATTCTCCTTTACAGGTTTGGGAGATAGCTCTTCTAACAGGGAAGGAAAACCAATGTTACATACGGGTGTAGGAATACTGGGATTCAATGCAAAGAATTCACATGATAATTCATTTTATTTAGAAATAGAAGAATACCCTGCACATAGAAATGTAGTAATAAGACCATAAATTGACTGAGACAGTAGAGCACTACAACCACACACAGCATCAGGGATGAGCCCTAGAAATACAACAGAGAGATTCGTACCAGACCACAGATGCATGAGGAGCCCAGCAGAGATTAGAAATGCTTCCCAGAGCTCCTGGGTGGCTCAGTCCCTTAAACGTCTGACTTTGGCTCAGGTCATCATCTCACGGCTTGAGGGTTCAAGCCCTGCATCAGGCTCTGTGCTGACAGCTCAGAGCCTGGAGCCTGCTTCAGATTCTGTGTCTCTGCCCCTCCCCCACTTGTGCTCTGTCTCTCTGTCTCAAAAAAATAAATAAATGTTAAAAAGAAAAAGAAAGAAATGCTTCCCGATATGATCCCGTTTTATGCTAAAGTTATCATCGATGAGGAGAACAAAAGCAAGAGAAATGTAGCTTAACATCAGTGTCCTTACAACTCGCAGTCCACTGACAAATCCCTGAATCATGTCCAGGAACTCGAGGCTGCATTAATGTTAATGTTTTATTAGACAAGAAAAGCAACCTTATCTTGACAAGAGCCAAACCTCCATGGCCCCGTAAACCTCACTTTCAGCATAAAGGAATTCCTTAGAAACATGCTATCTCTACTCCCCTCCTCCATAAACTTAAAAGTATATGAAAAGTCATTCTTTACAATCCCAGTGTAGCTCTTTCTGCCCATGGGTCCTATCTCCAAGCTCTAATAAACGCACCTTTTTGCATCATAAAAAGTCTCAAGAATTCTTTCTTCACCATTGTGCTCAGCATCCCCACATCATTATGATATCCTGTTTGATAAGAACAGCCTGTTTGTTATACAGCAACACCTGGCTGACACAATCACCCCAGCAAACAGACTTGAGGTGATCAGACATGTGCTGCTTTTTATTTGTGGCATATGGTCTGACAATTGAGGAGAGTGGTTGTCATCCTTCTGTGGTTCAAGTCTATTTCTCGTGACTTGATGAACAAGTGACTATATGTAGGCTCCCCTCAAGGTAACGGGGAGAGTTTGTAGGACATGCACGTTTGTGCAGAAGACCTGGGGACCCTGAACCACATGCCAGCAGGACATCCAGCTCTCGTGTGAAGCATCCTCTGGTCATGCAGGTGGGAGAGATTTCAGAGCAAGACAGAGGTACGAAATGGATGGGGCTGATACTGTTCCTTTGCCAACCCTTAGCATTTGTGACAAAAATTAAGAAAAGTGAGTTATTTTATGTATAATACCAGGAAGTGTCATATTAACAGGTAGCACTGGAAGTTCTCAAGTAGAAATAGGAAGAAAATTCCATGATAAAGCATAGAAGACACTGAGCAATCCTTCACCTCAAAAACTAAGTCCCTTCAGCTGTGGACACAAATGTTCTATGCTTCAATAAATAGATGCACAGGACCAACTGTTGAAAGAAAGAAAGAAAGAAAGAAAGAAAGAAAGAAAGAAAGAAAGAAAGAAAGAAAGAAAGAAAGAAAAAGAAAGAAAGAAAGAAAGAAAGAAAGAAAGAAAAAGAAAGAAAAGAAAGAAAAAGAAAGGAAGGAAGAAAGAGATAAAAAAGGAAGAAAAAAAGAAAAAAGAAAGAAAAAAAGAAAAAAAAGAAAGAAACTTGTGTAGTAACAGACAGTGTTTTGAAATTTTGCCTCCTCGTATTTATGGTCGTCCTGACACTAAGAATATATCCGGTTGATCTACTTATTTAAGTTTGTCTTTCCATGTAGACTCCACTGGGAGATATATTATGCTGAACAAGTTTTGTCTTGGGCTATGGTAGTCTTCCTGGACACCGCACTGAATAACAGGGAAAAAACAGGAGACCGATTAGGAAATACAGTAGCATGTTTTTTAGAGTAAGTGCCTGACATTAAGCTCTTGATTATAATGTAAATGCCTGAAATTAAGCTTTGGATTTCTGGGACATCCATTTGAAAACAACCATGTTGAACAAACATACTGTCAGGTGTATGACACAATTACCAAATTAGCACTCAGACCGTCCCAGCCAGGAAGTTCCTGTTGACAAAGCCCTGGGTAACTAATGTAACTGCCCTTGAGTGACCTTGCTTTTCCCCTTCAGCTGCTGAAATCTGCTCCTATAAAACTGTTCAATAAGGTGTGAACCCGCAACCCCCTAGCCACTCTGGCCATGGTCCTCAATAAAGCCAGATCCCTCAGCGGTGCTCCCAGTGTCTGTCAATCTCTGTCTTCCTTTCTCATACCTCTCCAAATGGCCTTTGGTCATCCCATGTGCCCTCCGGGATCTGTGAGTAAGAGGCATTGCTTTTTTAGAGTTTTCTGATGGTGGTGCCGAGGTGTGTCTTCTGATGACAATAAGAACCCTAGGGCCAGTGAGTCACAGCATAAGGTCTGGGAATGTCCACAAGCACATGGGCACGGGTGAGTGCCGGGGCTTTCCTAGCCAGAGCCTTGTGGTGTCAATAGCCAGAGGCTTAAAGGGAACACTGTTAGAGTCCACATCATCAGTAGGAATGCTTAGGTTGTGATGTAAAAAGATTGACAGACACAAGGTGAAAACTTTGGTTTGTATGTTCATCTACAATAAAATTATGGAGAGGGCTTAGGAGCCAAGTGTAGCTTTTTTCCATATGAAGACTATAACTCGTGATTATGTTCTTGGAAAATCTAGGGGAGATTTACTTCTCGTGGGATAAGTCATTTGAAAAGAAATTATTTTTAAGAAATCCAACTTGTCCCATTAGATACAGAAATTTCCAGGCATTTATGTTCTAAGGCTGGGGAAGACATTGGGGACATATGAAAATGGACAAAGGGGAAACTGTCAGACAGAGCAGAAGCTTGATAAAGTGAGTTCCTTAAATGTATAGAAAAGTTGAAAGCAAACAAGAGGAAATTCCAGGAGAAAAACAGAAGGAGCAGATTCTCCTGCCAAAGTCTATTCAAGGAAGAGCAGTTCTTGGTTCTGAGGCTCTGCCCTGCAATCATGGACACGTCTCCAACCCCAAGACAGTTGGCCATTACATCACTTGAACCCCAACAATTCTTTTCAGAGCCCTCTTTATGTCTCTGTTCCTCAGGCTGTAGATGAAGGGGTTCAGCATGGGCGTGACCACCGTGTACATCACCGAGGCTGTGGCACTTGAGTGGGAGCTCTGGGTAGCAGCAGAGCTGAGGTACACACCAAGCATCGTACAGTAAAATAAACACACGACCGACAGGTGAGACGCACAGGTGGAAAATGTTTTGAACTTGCCCTTAGCTGATGCAATCCCACGTATAGAGGAAACTATCTTGGAATAAGAGTAAAGGATCCCAGCAAAAGGACCACCACCCAGCAGGACAGCTGCAAGATACATCACCACGTTATTAAGAAAGGTGTCAGAACAGGCAAGCTGGAGCATTTCATTGAGTTCACAGAAAAAGTGGGGAATTTCTACCTGTGTACAGAACGATAGCCGCAACATCATTAAACTCTGTAACAGGGAATTCAGGACACACATGATCCAGGACAACAGAACCAACAGCCCACAAAGCTGGGGGTTCATGATGATCGTGTAGTGGAGGGGGTGGCAGATGGCCACAAACCTGTCATAGGCCATCACACTCAGGAGGAAGACATCCATCACAGCAAAGAGTATGAAAAAATAAATCTGTGTGATGCAGTCATCATAGGTTATGACTTTGCTCTGAGTCTGGATGTTCACCAGCATCTTTGGGATGGTGGTGGAGGTGAAGCAGATGTCTACAAAGGACAGGTTGGCCAGGAAGAAGTACATGGGTGTGTGGAGGCGGGAGTCAGAGCTGACGGCCAGGATGATGAGCAGGTTCCCAAACACAGTGATCAGGTACATGGAGAGGAAAAGCCCAAATATGAGGGGCTGCAGTTCTGGTTCTTCTGAAAATCCCATAAGAAGAAATTCTGAAGTTCCTGTATCATTTCCTGGGTCCATGTGGTGGAGGTGACTACCAGTAAAGGGGAAAATAACATGACAAAACTTCACATGGGCCTGGCCCACATTGTTCAAATGCTACCATGTATTTCCAGTCAATAAAATAATTTCAATATTTTGTGAATGGATCTGGGCCCCTTGAGGGGATCACTGTTTCCTCTCTGATTAGTAATTTTCATCCCAACATCAGTTGTTCCCTCAATGGCCAGGTATCATAGAGTTAATAAGAAATTATTTCATGCATTTGAGGAATATATGGAGTGTCAACCATGCTGTCAGCATTTTCAAGTCATAAGGTAGAGGGTGTTGGAGAGGAATGGTACCTTCAATTCAATGATGGTGACTGGATATACACCCATATAGAAATGATATAATTCTGAGATAGGAACAGAGGCTATAAAGAAAATGAAGGCATGTAAAAAGAGAGAGTGGATGGAGTGTTATGTTGGGTGTTCGGTCAAGATTGGCTAAGAAGGTGACATTTAAGCAGAGACTTGAAGGAAGAAAAAAAACATCCTGGAAAGTGGAAAAGGGTCAGCCAGTGCAAAGGCCCTGAGGAGGCATTATTTTTTTTTTTCCAGAAAATCAAGGCTCAGAAGGAAGCCAGTGTGTTGAGGGGAATGGACAAGAGGTAATTGTTGTGAATTTCATGAAGACATGTGGCCTCACAGCTGGTTAAGGTTCAAGACACAGGGAGCTCCTCACCCACACTATGTACCTTTTGCACTTTATTCATCTGGTTACTGTGGTGTCCTGTCCGTGGAACATCTCTTCTCAGTATCACACCCAACATCCTGAGAAAACACTTCAGGGGTGGTCGCATTGAAGGAGGTTGGAATTTTTAACAGGTAGCAAAGGGGCACTTTCTAATTTTGCTGTCAGAATTGTGAAGTGTTATAAAACCCTGGGAGACTGTGCAGACATTTACAAATATTAAAATACATGGGGCACCTGGATGGCTCAGTCGGTTAAGGATCTGACTTCAGCTCAGGTCATGATCTCACGGTCCGTGGGTTTGAGCCCCCTGTCAGCTCAGAGCCTGCAGCCTGCTTCAGATTCTGTGTTCCCTCTCTCTCTGACCCTCCCCTACTAACGTTCTGTCTCTCTCAAATAAACATTAAAAGAATACAGATATTCTTAGGGCACCTGGCTGGATCAGTTAGTGGAACTCATAAGTCTTGAGCTTGGGGTTGTAAGTTCAAGTCCCATGTTGGGTGTAGAGATTACTTAAAAAATAGTACTTGTTGGGATGAGCACTGGGTGTTGTATGTAAGCCAATTTGACAATAAATTATATTCATAAAAAAAGATAATAGTAACAATATGGCAACCATTAGACTTTTAAAAAATTAAAAAGAAAGTGTCTTAAAAAATACACATATTCTTTAACTCATGATTTCTCAGTCTCTGCAGTGTGGACATTCCGGACCAGATCCTTCTCTGTAGTGGGGTGTGTCCTGTGCATTGTAGGACATTTAGAGCATCCCTGGCCTCCGTGCACCCCTCCCCAGTGTGACAGCCCAAAATGTCTCTGAACATTGCTCATTATCCCCTGGAGGACAAAAAACCCTTTGGTTAAGAAACATAGTTTATCCATTTTAAAATATTTTGTAACATTGATATAATAGTAATTTAATGAGAAAAAATATGTGACACTATCAAAAGTGTAAATGGCACAGCCACACCATGAAATGTCCTGCAGGTGTTGAAATCATGAATCATGGGGGCGCCTGGGTGGCTCAGTCGGTTGAGCATCCGACTTCGGCTCAAGTCACGATCTCGCAGTCCGTTAGTTTGAGCCCCGTATAGGGCTCTGGGCTGATGGGTCAGAGCCTGGAGCCTGCTTCCGATTCTGTGTCTCCCTCTCTCTCTGCCCCTCACTCGTTCATGCTCTGTCTCTCTCTGTCTCAAAAATAAATAAACGTTTTAAAAAAAAAATCATGAATCAGGGGCACCAGGCTGGCTCGGTCAGCAGAGTGTGCAAGGTGTATGTGTGCATCACAGAAAAATTTCAAAAAAAATGAAGACTTTTGAAAGAAAGAGAAAGAGTGAAAATGCACTTCGGGTAAGCAGAATAGCTCAAAACCACTGCATGAAACAAAATTGAAGGAAGACCCTAAACCAACTTCTGAACAAAGCGAGTTAAAAGAATAATAATTTAATGATCTAAATTAGATGGCCAAGGACTTGGGATAAAAGAGTATGAGAAAGTCTTTTCACGTGGAGACAAAGCGATATCTAAAGTTTTAATTTTATCTCACATAAACCTATGTGGACCAATCATGTTTATGGAGGGTAAAAGTGATTCATCAAACATAAAAAAAATGCCTTCCAAGTGATGTACTTTCAATTTTGGAAATAGATCCAATAATAAAGGGCCAAAAAGAACAATAGAGGAATACAGAGTTGTGAAAACTAGTTGGAAATATGTAGAAAGGGTATTTTAAGAGCATAAGTATGCAGAAAGACATTTACTGTCATTTTTGTGGAAAGCAGCTCTTCACAAGTGAAGAATGTTAAGGTGACAGTATACTTCTTTCAGAAAAAAAAAAGAAAAAAGAAAAAAAAGAAAAAGAAAAAAAAAGCAGCGGAGAGAGTATATTATGACTAAGTCACAGAGTTTACCACACAAAATTTACACACTCTCACACATTCTTCACAAATAATTCTACACATCATAAAAAAGCAAAATGTCAAGGAGCCAAGTTGGTGAAAAAAATGGCAATTTTTTGTTCGAAAGAATGGAATAAAAACCAGGAATAAAACCACTCTGACCCCACTATGCAAACAGCAAGGATTCCCACAGACAATTTTCAATAGAGAAAGTGAGTGGCTAGCTAACCCAGAATATATTCAGACTCATAGGTATTGAGCTAATTGTAAAGGAAGCTCTTTAGCATATCCCCTTTCACACAATTCATTAAAAAATTTTTCTTTTTTAAAAAAGTATTTGTTTATTTTGATAGAGAGATAGACACACACACACACACACACACAGAGAGAGGGAGAGAGAGAGAGAGAGAGAGCACAAGCAGTGAATGGGCAGAGAGAAAGAGAAGGACAGAGAGGGGCTCTGTCAGGGCAGAGCCCAACTATGGGACTTCAATCCTATGACACCTGAGATCACGACCTGGGCCAAAATCAAGTCAGACACTCAACTGACTGAGCCACCCAGGTGCCCCTAAAAATTTTCATTTGAATACTCAAGAGAGAGAAGGTGCTGTGATATGCCTGCTTCATGTAGGCATGATGTACCCCTTTTGCAGGATGTACTTGGGAGAATTCTTTCATCTGGATTTTTCTCATCAGTACGGAAATGTAATCTAATATGTCCTACCTTAAAAATGAAAAGACATGTCCTCACTCAGTGTATGTCTCTCCACAGCTCATACTTGACTTTTCTACTCTGGTTAATTGCAAAGATCCTTGGTCTTAGGTTCTACTTTTATGTTTCCCATGCCCGGTCTGGGTGGGTTTCCATTATTATCATTTAGTTGTTAATGTTGAACCTTGCATTTTTGAGTTCAATATTTACTTCTATTTATAGCATCATAAATACAACAATCAATCAATTTACTAATCAAGCCAGCAAACAACTACAGCAAAGTCTCAGCTCTGGCCAGGCTAGATTGGATCTCAGGTGACCTCAGGAAAATGTTCTTGACTTTCATTCTCTTGACCTTCTCCTGCAGTACTTACTGGGATGTAAAACTCATCTAGATGGGGTCTCTGAGAGGAGGGTCTCTACATGCAATTCAAAACAGCTACCTCATTGGATGGTGGAGGATGAAGCTCTGTCCCAGACGCGACAGCAGGGATGGGTCAAACTTCAGTGTCCCATCCAGACTTAGGACTGCAAAAGAAACGACCATGTCTTGTCCAGCCTGATGTTGTACACACTGTGGGGCTGCAACAGAGGAGGTATTTGCAGCCTCTTAATTCTGCTCATTAGGCACATTTCACTGTTGTTTCTCTCACCTTTAGGCACATGATTCCCCTGTGGGACACCTATGTGGACAGAGGTAATTATTCCTGTTGAATTTCTGTTCCTAGGAGACCAGGCGATAAGCCATCTGAAGCCAGTCTTTCTGACTCTTTTTCTATTACTTCTGCCTTTCAGAGATCTAAACTCCCAACACCTTATCCCAATCCACAATGAACATTTTCTCCTGTTGAAGACTGAGAAATCGGTCTTAACTAAGGTCCCTTGGATTCTTCAAAGCGTTGATTGTGGTGGAGACACAGCCCCTGACATCTCTAGCAAGTAACTTTTCCTCTTTTCAACAGAGATGTTAAGTTTGTTTCTTTGATACAAAACCTCAGGCACTACACCCATGGGCTTCATGACAATTTTGCAAAAACAATTAGGGATTTCATACTTATATCACAAGTTCAGAGCCAGTACTTAAAATGCCATTATAAAATGTTTGTTTATTGTAAGAGATATATTCAGATCTTTTTATACACTATAATCTGGATTCAGCAGCTTCTAGGAATTGTCTGATTTAATTTTTATAAAAGTCTGTTCTGTGAGGAAGTACTATTGTGAACTCCATTCCCCATGGGGAAATGGGGCTTGAAGAATTTAGTGATCTTCTCAAGGTTATGGTTGCAGAAAAGGGTTGGTGTTGATTGGATTCTGTCAGGGTGCTCCATTTTTCAAACTCTGTCCCATATTTCCCAGCCAGAGATGAGTTTTTCCCCCTGGGCATATTTGACAATGTCTGAGGGATGCTGCTAAACACCTGTGGTGAGCAGGACAGCTCCCAACACAAATAATCATCCTGCCTCAAAGGCCAAATTGAAAATGTGTGAAAACCTACTCTAGCCCAGTGCTTCTCCAACTTCAAGGTGCATATGAATCCCCTAGGATCCTAGTTTAAATGCAGATTCTGATTTTGCAGGTGATGGTGGGCCCAGGATATGGTGTGTCTAACAAGCTCCTGAATGATGTTGATACTGTAGGTCCTGGTCCGTGGACCACTCTTTGAGTAGCAAGGCTGCGGTCCTGGGATAGAGCAAGGCGCAGGTGGTTGTAAGGTCTTCTTCACAAAATAAATTGTTTTTGTATAAAATTTGGAATGACAAGTGTATCCGGTCATTCTAGGCGCTGTGATAAATTCCGTGTTTGTTTCTTTTATATAAGGGCCGTTGAATGACACCAAATAAAATACTTTTGGAAAAGACTTTCTAGCAGGCAGAATGAGAGCCTCCTGAAGTTGTCCACATTCCAATCCTTGGAAACTTTGAATAAGTTATTTTTTAGAGGAAAGGGGGAGAATAGAGTAGCAAATAGAACAAGACTGGTAATGAGCTGACCTTAAACTAAGATTGACCAAGATTATGCAGGTGGAGTTAACATAATCACCATGGTCCTCCAAACATAGGAGAGGGAGGCAAAATGGTTGGGTCAGAGAGAGATGTGAGGATGCCATTTTGCTGGCTTTGAAGATGGAGAAATGAGCCAAAGGATGCTTGTTGTCCCTAAAAACCACAATAGGAAAGAAAACAGTCTCTCCTCGAGCATCCATGAAGGAACCAGGCTCTCCAGACATCTTGATTTTAGCTTGTGGAGACTTATTTCAAGCTTCTAACCTCTAAACTGTAAGAGCATAAGTTTGTGTCTTTTGAGCCTCTAGTGTGTTATTTGTTAGAGCAGAAATAAGAATGTAATATAGATATTCATGTAATAAAATTGTTTTGGAGGAAAGAGAATTTCATTCTCTCAGTTAATTCATTTTTCTTCTCTTGGGTGAGGGAATTTTGTGTTGAAATCCAACCTTAACTGGAGGGGAAAAAAGTCAATTTGGAGCTTCTGCTTCATTGCTTAAATGGAATGGAAAAAGTGAACTCCCCATTGCTAAAATATAAACATGACTCACTCACACATTCACTCACTCACTCACTCACTCACTCACTCATTCACTCTATCTATCCATGCATCTATTTATTTATTTTAAACATAATTTCTATACCCAATGTGATGTTTGAACTCATGACCCTGAGATAAGGAGTCACATGCTCAAGGCACCAAGTTGACTCATCCATGAATCACGTGACTCTTGATCTCAAAGTTGTGAGATCAAGCCTCACGTTGTGTGTAGAGATTACTTAAAAATAAAATCTTATAAAAACGAGGTACATACCCCACTAACTGAACCAACCAGGCACCCCTCGACTTTAGTCTTAAATATGAATTCTCACTTTGAGACCTTTGTTGTTTAAGATAAGAAAAAGTAATTCATTACTAAAGTTCATCCATTCTACTTAAAATTTTATTTTAATGTTTATTTATTTTCAAGAGAGAGAGAGCGAGCAAGTATGGTCAGGCGAGGGGCAGAGGGAGAGAGGGAGACACAGAATCTGAAGCAGGCTCCAGGTTTGGAGCTGACAGCACAGAGCCCGATGTGGGGCTCAAACCCATGAACTGTGAGATCATGACCTGAGCTGAAGTCAGACCCTTAACCGACTGAGCCACCCAGATACCCCTCACCCATCTACTTTAAATTTTGTCTAAATTTCTACATTGTTTTAATTCCATGCTAATTCAAACATTCACTGTTTTGATTTCTATCCTCTCCAAATGTCCTGTCAATATAAAAGATAGGGTTATTGTGTCTGTGTCATATATACATGTGTAAGAGTGTATTTGTATGAAGTAATGTACAAATGCATACATATGTACAGGTACATACACTCCCTACCTATGAAAGACTTGTTGGACGCACCAAATATTTCCAGACACTTATTTATTACTAACAACATCTACTTGAATTAGGTTTATAAACCCACATCACCATCAGAAGAAAACAGAGGTTTCAGGTTGATTACAGTCTTTACAATTATGTAACAGAGCTTTAAACGTTTGGGCACTTTCTTAAATTATATTTAAAAGGACTTATTCAGTATGTACTCTTAATTTTTGTATGATTCCTTTAATTCAGAAAATTTTGCATTTGGTTATTATTTTTTTTTATGCTAAAAATGTTTACATTTTAGTTTTTTTTTTTTTTTTTTATTTTTGGACAGAGAGAGACAGAGCATGAACGGGGGAGGGGCAGAGAGAGAGGGAGACACAGAATCGGAAACAGGCTCCAGGCTCCGAGCCATCAGCCCAGAGCCTGACGCGGGGCTCGAACTCACGGACCGCGAGATCGTGACCTGGCTGAAGTCGGACGCTTAACCGACTGCGCCACCCAGGTGCCCCTACATTTTAGTTTTAAAGAGATAGAGCAGGGGAGGGGCAAAGAGAGGAGACAGAAGATTTCAAGCAGGCTCTGTGCTGTCAGCACAGAGCCCAATGTTAGGCTCGATCCCATGACCATGAGATCATGACCTGAGCCGAAATCAACAGCTGGTTACTTAACTGACTGAGCCACCTAGGTGTCCCCAGAAATTGCTGCATTTAAGTATGTTTAATTTATTGTATGTCATTGTATTTCAACAAATTATGAGAAAAAATCTGTTATAACCAATAAATGAATTCAGCAGGGCACAAAGTCAACATACAAAAATTGGTTGCATTTCTGTACACTAATAACAAATGACCAGAAAGAGAAATTAAGAAAACAATCCCATTTACTACTGCATCCACAAGAATAAAATATCTAAGAATAAACTTAACCAAGGAGGGAAAACACCTGTACACTGAAAAATATACGACATTGCTGAAAGAAATTAAAGAAGACACACATAAATGAAAGGATAGGCCCTGCTCATTGATTGGAAAACTTACTACTGTTAAAATGTCCATATACCCACATTCATCTGTGGATTCGGTACAACCCCTGTCAAAATTCCAACATCACTTTTTAGAGAAATAGGACAAACACTTGTAAAATTTGTATGGAATCACGGAAGACCCCTAATATTGAAGCAAACTTGAAACAGAAGGGAAAAGCTGGAGGCATCATGGTCCCTGATTTCAAATTATATTACAAAGCTATGGTAACCAAAACAGAATGATATTGGCATAAAAAACACAGATCAGTGGAATAGAATAGAGAGCCCAGAAACAAACCCACATATATATCATTAATTTGTTTACGACAAAGTAGGCAAGAATATTCAATAAGGAAAGAATAGGCTCTTCAGCAAATGTTGTTGAATAAACTGGAGAGCCTCAAGCAAAAGAACGAAACTGGACCACTGTCTTACACCACAGGCAAAAAGTAACTCAAAATGGACTGAGGACTTAAATGTAAGACCTGAAGCCATAAAGCTCCTAGAAGAAAACATATTGGTCTTGGTAATGAATTTTAGGATTTGACATCAAAAGCAAGAGAACAAAAGCAAGAATAAACAGGGTCTACATCAAACTAAAAACTTGTGCTGGCACAGGAAACCATCACAAAATGGAAAGAAAACCTCCTGAATGGCAGAGAATATTTGCAAATCATATATCTGATAAGAGGTAACTATCCCAAGTATATAAAGAACTCAATAGCAAAGAACAAACAGGGAGCCTGGCTCAGCAAGATGGCACCACCCATGCTGTTGTGTCCCTTCTCCAAGTTGCTGGATCTGGTCAGGCTCTTAAATGGCTCTTTAATACCATCAAAGTTCTATGTTCAGGAGCTGCCACAGGACAGACCTGACTGGCTGAAAGTTGGACTGACCTTGGGCACCTCCACCTCTTGTGGATCTATCTGATCAAACAACATAATAAAGATGTTTTAGAATATAAAAGAAGATGTAGGTTGGAATAAGTGATTGAAACACTAATACAATATACTCCGTATAGTGATGGCACCAGTCCTTTTGGATTCACCAACCTGTTGAGTTGTGAACACGAGAGAAAATGTTGCATGTGGATGAATATCCAATTAGCATTTGTGAATGAAGAATAATGAAGTGAAAAAATAAAAACAAAAACAAACAACCTGATTAAAAAATGGGTAGAAGATCTGAATAGAAATTTTTCCTATGAAGACATACAGATGGCCAACAGGTACGTGAAAAGATGCTGAGCATCACTAATCCCCAGGGAAATAAAAATCAAAACTACAATGAGATATCAACCTCATGCCTCTTAGCATGGATAGTATCAAAAAAACCAAGAAACAACAAGTGTTGTTGCGGCTGTGGAGAAGAGGAATCTCTCATGCACTGTTGGTGGGAATGTAAACTGGTGCAGCCACTCTGGAAAACAGTGTGGAGTTTCCTTGAAAACTTAAAAATAGAACTACCATGTGACTGAGCAATTCTACTTCTGAGGATTTATCTGAAGAAAACAAAAACACAAATTTGAAAAGATATACACACCCCCATTTCACTGCAGCATGGTTTACAATAGCCACGACATGGAAACAAGCTAGATGTTCATTGGTGGATGAATGGATAAAGAAAGTGTGCGGTACTGGGTAATGTATGGAAGTGTCACTATACTGTATGCCTGAAAATAATATAACACTCTGTTAACTATGCTGGAATTAAAATAAGAAAGAAAATAGAATAGAAATTGTGATACACACACACACATATTTTTCAGCCATAAAAATTAGTGAAATCTTGGACAACTGATGGACCTTGAGGGTATTATGCTAAGTGAAATAAGTCAGACAGAGGAAGATAAATACCATATGATCTCACTTACATGTGGAATCTTAAAAATAAGACAAAACCAAATCAAGCTTATGGATACACAGAACCCATTGGTAGTATCCTGGGGAGTGGATGAAAAGGGCACAAGAGTCACAAGGTACAAATTTCTAGGTATAAAATGAATAAGTCAAGAAGATGTCATGTACAACCTGGTGACTATAGTCAACAAACTATTATATATTTGACAGTAGCTAGAAGAGGGGATCTTGAAAATGCTCATGATGAAAATAAGTTTGTAAGTAAATACTGTGATAGATGTTAACTGAGTTTATTGTGATCACTTTGCAATATATACAAATATTGAATGATTACATTGTACACCTGCAACTAATACAATGTGATGTCAATTACACTTTAACAAGATCAACAACAACAACAATGATGATGATGAGAGACAGTGCATCCATAACATTGGCGCAGGTATGAATCACAAGTATCGTGGACCCAGATGTGTACTGCGGGCATTCTTAGCCTGTGGCATCATTGTCAATACATTGAGGCTTACGGGGACAATGATAAAATCAACGTTATCAGGAAGAGTGGTTAAGGAGTAAACAAGACTGATGACAGAGCCAAAGTGAAAATCGTGACTTCCTATTTTCCTCTATGGCAAAATTACATAAACGGCCTTAGATGCCAAGTGTAGTTTTATCCATCTGAATAAAACAACTCAGGATTGATTATTCCTTCAGGAAGTCTAAACAAATTGTACTTGGCATGATATATGTCATTTATGAAGTAACCGTTTTTCAGAAATCAAAGTTGTCCTGTAAAAGACACGGAAATTTTCAAATATGTCCGATCCAAAGTCAGAAAGAACTGTGGGAAGGTATGAAAATGGACCAAGGGAAAAACTTGTATGTGTCTTAGAGCAGAAAGCTTAGTAAACTGAGTTTTCTGAAATTGTATAGAGAAGCTGACTTCTAAGAAATGGAAATTTCAGGAAATACATAAGAGCAAATTCTGTGTCACAATGATCAAAGAATCATGGCTTTGACCCTGCAATCAAGGGCACTTCTTCACCAGCAGGACGATGGTCCCTTTTGTCCCTGCCATCCCGAAGGATCTCCTCAGAGCCCCCTTTATGTCTTTGTTCCTCAGGCTGTAGATGAAGGGGTTCAGCATGGGCGTGACCACCGTGTACATCACTGAGGCTGTTGCACTTGAGTGGGAGTTCTGGGTAGCAGAGGAGATAAGGTACCCTTCCAGGACCGTGCAATAAAATAAGGAGACAACTGAGAGGTGAGACGCACAGGTGGAAAATGCTTTATACTTGCCCTGAGCTGATGGGATTCTACGTAGAGAGGAAATAATCTTAGAGTAAGAGTAAAGGATCCCAGCAAGGGGACCACCGGCCAGCAACACCGTTGAAATATACATCACTGTGTCGTTCAGAAAGGTATCAGAACAGGCAAGCTGGGTCATCTGATTGAGTTCACAGAAAAAGTGAGGGATTTCTGAGTTTGTACAGAAGGACAATCGCAGCACCATTAAGCTTTGTAACAAGGAATTCAGGACACTCGTGATCCAGGACACCAGAGCCAGCAGTCCACAGAGCCGGGGGTTCATGATGACCGTGTAGTGCAGGGGGTGACAGATGGCCACGAAGCGGTCATAGGCCATCACGGCCAGAAGAAAGTTGTCCCAGCCTGCAAAGAGTGTGGAAAAATAGATCTGGCTGATGCATCCTGTATAGGTTATAATTTTAGTCTGTGTCTGTATATTTACCAACATCTTTGGGATGATGGTAGAGGTGATACAAATGTCCACAAAGGACAGGATGGAGAGAAAGAAATACATAGGCGTGTGGAGGTGGGAGGCAGAGCTGACAGCCAGGATGATGAGCAGGTTTCCAAAGACACTGATCAAGTACATGGAGAAGAAAAGTCCAAATATGAGGGGCTGTAATTCTGGTTCATTTGATAATCCCAGAAGAAAAAATTCTGAAATTTGGGTGTCATTGCCTGGTCCCATGTGGTGGTGGTGGTGGTGGTGGTGACTAGAAATCAGGTAAAAAAGATTAATGTTAGCACAACCAGACACTAGTAACAGGGCAAAAAGGCTATAAATACAATGACATGTGGGAAAACAATCAGGCATAAAAGAAAGCGATGGGGTGTTTTCTTTACAGGGAGTTCAGAAAGATCTATGCACAAGGTGACATGTGAAGAGAGACCTCATTGAGAGAGACCATGTGGTTATCAGGCTTTTCCCACCTCCAGCTACAGTATTTAGGAAAGAAAGGGTATTAGTGAGGCTCTCGACATCAAGTTATCATTACCCTAAAGAAGATAGAAAAATATCCAAATTCCAATTGGTAAGATTCCTATGAACGTGTAAATGTGGCGTTCTATTTTAATATGACCATTCTGTCCTGAATTTAGAGAAGTATAAAAAAGCTCAAAAGGAGACAGAGGAAAGGAAGAGGGGGCAGAGAGATCTCATAAGCCCAGGTGGTCCCTGAGAGATCGTGATGAAGAGAAATCTTCCTTGGTTCTCGCTGCTTTGTAATGCTATCAATAGCTACTTGATGTCCAAGATAACTAATAAAGCAGCAAAAACCAATTTCTCTCAAAGAGAGATGAGTGATATACTGATGGTGTCAAGACACCTTTACGTATGAACATCCACTTGAAATTTGAGTAAAAGGAATAAATCCCCAATGGACAATAGGAAATATACTGCATACAAATTAGTGGGGATTTATCAAGGTGAAATGGTGACAAACTTTCCTAAGTGATATTAGATGCACAATTTTGGAATCGGTAAATGAGCTTTGAATCTTGGATCTACCACGTTGGATTCAAACGTTAGCTGTTTGAATTTGGGAAGACGACTAGTTCATTCTAAAATGTTGATATTCTCACTGAAATAGTGGGAGTACTGGTATCTGTCCTCTTAACGTGGTTGACAGATTGAGTGACTATAAATAAAAAGTTCAGCATAGATCCTTCCTGTTAGCCTATGAATGGTTATTCTCTTTGTTCAGTTGTGTGTGTATGCATGCATGTGTGTGTGTGTTTGTGTGTGTGTGCATCCACATGGATTTGCATGTTTGCATGTGCACACGTTTGATCATAATTCAAAGGCATGTCTATTGTGGACACTAAAAAAAAATGGAATCCACTGCTATAATGGGAAAAATAGTTTTAGTAGAAGGCCATTGTCTGCTCATGTGGGAAAAAAGCAGTGTGAATGGAGAGTCCATTATAGGAGCCAGGTTGTCGAGAGAAAATGTAGTGAGTGTGGGTGCTGATGTTAAGTCAGACTCCAGGGAGCCCGGGCTGATGACTCCACTTGCCTCGTCATGGTATCCACCTCGGGCCCCTGACCTGATTGTTATTAATGTACCTATTCCCTGTCTATTTGACCACGCTTGTTTTTTTTTGTTTTTTTTTTTTCAACGTTTTTTAATTTATTTTTGGGACAGAGAGAGACAGAGCATGAACGGGGGAGGGGCAGAGAGAGAGGGAGACACAGAATCGGAAACAGGCTCCAGGCTCCGAGCCATCAGCCCAGAGCCTGACGCGGGGCTCGAACTCACGGACCGCGAGATCGTGACCTGGCTGAAGTCGGACGCTTAACCGACTGCGCCACCCAGGCGCCCCGACCACGCTTGTTTTTATGTGTCCCAACAGTGGATGTGGCTGGCCCTTTCCTCACTTTCCTTGGTGGTATTCTTTCCTTTGTTATCTTGGGATAACAACAATAAAACAACAATAAAAACACTCAGATCCCGGTACAGAAAAGCAACATACTTGCCAAAAAATTTGCATATAGGAAGTAAGTAGCTAACAAAGTCTAAAATCTATTCAGCCTCCTTGGTAATAAAATAATGGCTAAAATGTTCCTTGGCATAGCCCTTCATGCGTAGTAAGTCTATATATTTTTTTCTGTTGAATATCAATGGGAGAGTTGATACTCTGATTATATGTCTCACAACCTGCTGTCACAAGGGAGTATTTACCTTCAGGAGCGCATATCCTTCTGATAAATTCAGAACAAGCCAAATGCACCCCAAATGAAAAAAAATTGTAAAATGCTCCCACTCCACTGCTCGTATCTCCAAGCCTATAGTCCGTTTTGCTACCTCCGTAGCTACAAAACTCCTTGGATATGTTTTCATTTCACTGGAACCACTTTATACCCCTCCCCCCATTCGTTCCTCAGTCTCATCCAACTGGACTTCCACTCTCACCACTCATTGTCAACAATGATCCTTGTATTGCTGAGTCCAATGAACACTTATTTTAAAAAATCTTTTGGGGCGCCTGGGTGGCGCAGTCGGTTAAGCGTCCGACTTCAGCCAGGTCACGATCTCGCGGTCCGTGAGTTCGAGCCCCACGTCAGGCTCTGGGCCAATGGCTCGGAGCCTGGAGCCTGTTTCCGATTCTGTGTCTCCCTCTCTCTCTGCCCCTCCTCCGTTCATGCTCTGTCTCTTTCTGTCCCAAAAATAAATAAAAAACGTTGAAAAAAAAATAAAAAAAAATCTTTTAAGTATAAAAAATAAAAAGTAAAAATACAACAAAAATGAAAAAAGGGGGCTCCTGGGTGGCTCAGTTGGTTGAGTGCCCAACTCTTGGTTTCAGCTCAGATCATCAACTCACGGTTTGTGAGTCAAGTCCTGTGGTGGGAATTTTCTCTCTCTCTCTCTGCCCCTCCCTGGCTCACTCTCTCTGTCTTTATCTCAAAATATATAAATAAACTTAAAAAATTTTTAAAAATAAATTAAGTAAATTATTTTCAAATTTCGTAGTCAACCTAGTAAAGAAAAATCTCTCGGCCCTGGGACATGCTGGTTAGGCTCTCAGGTGACCTCAGGGAAAGGTCTCAGGTTCCATTCTCTCTGACGCTTTCCTGAAATACCTGCTGAGCTCTTGGACTCAAGAGTCTATAAGAAGAGCATCTCTGATTGGAGGTCTGGAATTTTCCCTGGATGGTCGATGATGGAAACCAAGGCTCTGTTCCCAGACAGGACAGCAGGAAGGAGCGAAGCATGGGTCCCCCAGCCAGACTTAGGAATCCGAGAGCAACAACCATGTCCTGTCCTGCACAAGGAGCACCATGGTTAGGACGGCAGAGGAGATATTTACAGCTCCCGGTGTCTGCTCATTAGGTGCTGTTTCCATTGTTAGTCCCACGCTGGTGCACCTTGTTTCCCTCTGGGCCACTGGTCTGGACAGAAAAGAATTTTTTTTCCTACTAATTCTCTGTTCCCAGGAGACCAGATTAGAAGTCAGGTGAATCTGGCTTTTGTTAGGTCTTCTCCATGCTCTTGCTGCCCTTCCAGAGGTCTGACCTCCTTACACCTTACCCCAATTTTGAGTTAACATTTTTCTCCAAATCTAAGACTGAGGGACCTGCCTAAGCAGGTCTCATGGACCTCCAAAGTATTGTCTTATGGCAGAGATGACTTCCCGGTTTCTCTAGAAAATTGCTATTCTCCTCTCAATAAGAGAGAGAGGTATGTTAATTTGCTATAAGCCTATGGGTACCGTGCTCTTGTGTTCATGATGTTTTTGACTAACCAATGAAGTGATTCATGCTGGTGACACAAATTGAGAGCTGCCATTTGGTGCTCCACGTAAAAGTTTGTTAATTATATAATATATTTAGATCTTTTTATGCACCATACACTGAGCTCAGGAACCTATGGGGATTCCTTATTTCATTTTTACAAAATCCACTCTTCTTAAAAAAAAATAGATTTTTTTAGTTCACATACAGTGTAATACTGGTTTCAGGAATAGAATTTGGTGATTCTTCACTTACATACAACGCCCACTGCTCATCTCAAAGCGTCCTCCTTCATCCCTGTCACCCATCTAGCCCATCCCCCACTTTCTTCCCTCCTTCATCCCTCATTTGTTCTCTATAGTTAAGATTCTCTTCTGGTTTGTTTCCCTCTCTTCTCTCCCCAACCCAAATGTGGATGGAGCTAGAATGCATTATGCTGAGCAAAATAAGCCAATCAGAGAAAGACAAATACTGTATCATTTCACTCATGTGGGATTAAAGAAAAGTCCACTCTTATTAAAGTACAGTTGTAAAATTGGGGCTCAGAAGTGTGGAATGAGCTACCCAGAGTTATGAACTAGGGCAGAAAGATCTTTGACTGGAAATCCACCAAGATATTTCCAGTTCTCAAGCACTAGGTCAGTGGCTCTCAACCAAGGGCGATTTTGCTTTCAGACAACAATTGACAAGGGAGAAATTTTTGGTTGTCGTAACTAGGGAGGTCCCACTGGCGCCTAGTGGGTTCAGGCCAGGAATGCTGCCCCATGTCATACAATGCACAGGACGGCCCCCACCACAGAGCATTATCTAGCACAGTGTCAACAGTGGAGAAGTTGAGAAACACCATTCTAGACCAGAACTTCTCCAACATTAATGTATTTATGAATCACTTGGGGATCCTGTTCAAATCTGGACTCTGATTTGGCGGGACATGGGTGGGGCTCAGAGATCCTGTAATTGTAACCATTTCTCAGTAGGTACTGATGCCACCCATCTGGTCTGTGGACCCATCTTTGAGTAGTAAGGCTGTGGTTCAGTGTTTGAGTCAGGGGTAGGTATTTTTAGACCTTTCCTACCAAGAACTGGAGCTCTACCTCAGGTCTGAGGTTAGGTGGTCCAATGATGGACTCAGTAGGCGAGCTTGTGCATGCTCAAGTTTACACGTGTCTCTTGAGTATTTCCCTCGTGAGCTGTGCTGCCTTTGGGGAGAGATGATGCCAGATAGAAGAGATGCACAGGGCAAGGTATGGGGAGAGGGTGTGGAGCTTCCATTCCTTCTCCAGGCATGCCACTCTACCTGTCTCCATGTGTTCACCAACCTGAAAGCTCTCTGAACCATCCTTTTGGGTTTTATGGAAGCTTCATGATGTAGACACAACTGATTATATCATTGGCTATTGCTGCTTAGATTCAGTCTCCAGAGACTATCCCATCCCTAGAGGTCAGGGGGTGGCATGTGAAGTTCATCTTCTAATCATATGATTAGTCCTCCTGGCAAGCAGCCCCTCTCCTTAGATGTTTTCCCAAAGCCACTCCATTATCCTGACAGAAGACATCTTTCTTTTAAAGTTTATTTATTTATTTTGATGGAGAGAGAGAGAGAGAGAGAGAGAGAGAGAGAGAGAGAGAGAGAGAGAAAACATCCTCATGTTAGAGGGGCAGGGGCAGAAAGGGAGAGGGCAAGGGAGAATCCCAAGCAAGCTCCACACTGTCAGAGCAGAACCCAGTGTGAGGTTCCAACTCTTGAATGGTGAGATCTTGACCTGAGTCAAAATTATGAGTTAATGCTTCACTGACTGAGCCACCCAGGTGCCCCTCTGATGGAAGACGACTTTATAACTCTCATCACTATGATATTGGAAGAATTTTAGGAGCTATGGATCAGAAATGGGGATGTAGACCAGATATATATATATGACCATATATATATATATATATATATATATATATATATTTTTTTTTTTTTTAATTTAAATCCGAGTTAGTCTTCATATAGTATAAAAATGATCAGAAATAGAATTTAATGATTCATTACTTATATAGAACCCCAGGGCTCATCCCGGCATTGCCCTCCTTAATGCTCACCACCCATTGAGCCCATTGCATCACTCACCACCCCACTAGCAACCCTGTTTGTTCTCTGTATTTAAGACTGTCTTTAGTTTTGTCTTGCTGTTTTTATCTCATTTTTGCTTCCTTTCCCCTATGTTCACTCATTCCACATGAGTGAAGTTATATGATATTTGTCTTTCTCTGACTGACTTATTTTGCTTAGGATAATACCCTCTAGTTCCATCCACGTTGTTGTAACTGGCAAGATTTTGTCCTTTTTGATTGACGAGTAATATTCCATTGTATATATACACCACATCTTTTTTTATCCATTCATCAGTCAGTGGGCATTTGGGCTCTTTCCATACTTTGGCTATTGTCGATAGTGCTGCTATAAACATTGGGGAGCATGTGCCCTGGCACTTTTGAACCCTTTGGATAAATGCCTAGTTGTGCAATTGCTGGGTCATAGGGTAGTTCTATTTTTAATTTTTTGAGGAATCTCCATCCTGTTTTCCAGAGGGGTTGCACCAGTTTGCATTGCCACCACCAGTGCAAAAGTATTCCTCTTTCTCTACATCGTGGCCACCAACTGTTGTTGCCTGAGTTGTTAATGTTAGCCATTCTGACAGGTGTAAGGTGGTATCTCATTGTGGTTTTTATTTGTATTTCCCTGATGATGAGTGATGTTGAGAATTTTTTTCATGTGTCTGTTAGCCATCTGGATGTTTTCTTTGGAGGAGCATCTATTCATGTCTTTTGCCCATCTCTTCACTGGATTATTTGTTTTTTGGGTGTCGAGTTTGATAAGTTCTTTATAGATTTTGGATACTAGCCCTTTATCTCATACGTCGTTTGCAAATATCTTCTCCCATTCCATCGGTTGCCTTTTAGTTTTGTTAATTGTTTCCTTCACTGTGCAGAAGTTTTTTTTTATCTTGATGGGGTCCCAATAGTTCATTTTTTCTTTTGTTTCCCTTGCCTCCAGAGACATGTCAAGTAAGAAGTCGCTGCAGCTGAGGTCAAAGAGGTTGTTGCTTGTTTTCTCCTCTATGACTTTGATGGCTTCCTGTCTTGTGTTTAGGTCTTTCATGCATTTTGAATTTATTAATGTGTATGGTGTAAGAAAGTGATCCAGGTTCATTCTTCTGCATGTCACTGTAGAGTTTTCCCAACCCCATCTGCTGAAGAGTCTCTCTTTTTTCCAACGGATATTCTTTCCTGCTTTGTCAAAGATTAGTTGGCCATACATTTGTGGGACCATTTCTGGGTTCTCTGTTCTGTTCCGTTGATCTATGTGTCTGTGTTTGTGCCAGGACCATACTGTCTTGATGATTATAGCTTTGTAATACAGCTTGAAGTCCGAAATTGTGATGCCTCCAGCTTTGATTTCCTTTTTCAGGATCGATTTGGCTATTTGGGGTCTTTTCTGGTTCCATACAAATTTTAGAATGGTTTGTTCTAGGGACACCTGGGTGGCTTAGTTGGTTAAGCATCTGACCTCAACTCAGGTCATGATCTTGCAGTTCATGGGTTCGAGCCCCACATTAGGCTCTGTGCTGACAGCTCAGAGCCTGGAGCCTGCTTCAGATTCTGTTTCTCTCTCTCTCTCTCTCTCTCTCTCTCTCTCTCTCTCACACACACACACACACACACACACACACACACACACACACACTGTCTCTCTTTCAAAAATAAATAAACATTAAAAAAGCATTGTTTGTTTAACTCTGTGAAGAATGCTGGTGCTATTTTGATTTGGATTGCATTGAATTTATAGATTGCTTTGGGTAGAATTGATATTTTAACAATATTTGTTCTTCCAATTCAGAGGCATGCAATTTTTTCAGGTTTTTTTTTTTTGTGCCTTATTCAATTTCTTTCATAAGCTTTCTATAGTTTTCAGTGTATAGATTTTTTACTTCTTTGGTTAGGTTTATTCCTAGGTATTTTATGGTTTTTGGTGAAATTGTAAATGGGATCAATTCCTGATTTCTCTTTCTTTGGCTTTATTATTGGTGTATAGAAATGCAACTGATTTCTGTACATTGATTTTACGTCCTGCAACTTTGCCAAATTCATGTATCAGTTCTAGCAGTATTTGGATTTTCCACATGGAGTATCATGTCATCTGGGAAGAGTGAAAGTTTGACTTCCTCCATGCCCATCTGGATGCCTTTTATTTCTTTGTGTTGTCTGATTGCTGAGGCTAGGACTTTCAACACTATTTTGAATAACAATGATGAGAGTGGACATCTCTGTCATGTTCCTGATTTAGGGGGAAAGCTCTAAGTTTTTCCCCATTGAGGATGTTATTAGCAGGGGGTCTTTCCTGTATGGCCTTTATGATATTGAGGCATGATCCTTCTATCCCTACTTTCTTGAGGGTTTTTAACAAGAAAAATTCTGTAGTTTGTCAAATCTTTTTTTCTGCATCTATTGATAGGATTATGTTTTTTATCCTTTCTTTTATTAATGTGATGTAACACATCGATTGATTTGTGGATATTGAAGCAGCCCCGCATCCCAGGAATAAATCCCACTTGATCGTGGTGAATAATTCTTTTAATGCATAGTTGGATCTGGTTTGGTAGTATCTTGTTGAGAATTTTTTCATTGATGTTCATCATGGAAATTGGTCTCTAGTTCTCCTTTTTAGTGGGGTCTTTGTCTGATTTTGGAATTAAGGTAATGCTGGCTTCATAGAAAGAGTTTGGAAGTTTTCCTTCCATTTCTATTTCTTGGAGCAACTTCAAAGGAATAGGTGGTAACTCTTCTTTAAATGTTTCATAGAATTCCCCTGGATAGCCATCTGGCCATGGACTCTTGTTTGTTAGTATATTTGTGATTACTGATTCAGTTTCTCTACTGGTTATGGGTGTGTTCAAATTTTCTATTTTTTCCTGTTTCAGATTTGGTAGTTTATGTATTTCTAGGAATTTATCCATTTCTTCCAGATTTCCCAATTTGTTGGCATATAATTTCTCCTAATATTCTCTTATTATTGTTTGTATTTCAGCAGTATTGGTTGTGATCTCTCCTCTTTAATTCATGATTTTATTTATTTGGGTCCTTCCCTTTTTCTTTTTGATCAATCTGGTTAGGGGTTTATCCATTTTGTTAATTCTTTCAAAGAACCAGCTCCTAGTTTCATTAATCTGTTCTACTGGTATTTTGATTTCTATGTCATTGATTTCCATTCTAATCTTTTTTTTTTTTTTTTTTTTTAAATTTTTTTTTCAACATTTTTTATTTATTTTTGGGACAGAGAGAGACAGAGCATGAACGGGGGAGGGGCAGAGAGAGAGGGAGACACAGAATCGGAAACAGGCTCCAGGCTCCGAGCCATCAGCCCAGAGCCTGACGCGGGGCTCGAACTCACGGACTGCGAGATCGTGACCTGGCTGAAGTCGGACGCTTAACCGACTGCGCCACCCAGGCGCCCCAATTTCCATTCTAATCTTTATTATTTCCCTTCTTCTTCTGTTTTTGGGCTTTATTTGCTCTTTTTTTTTCTTCCCAGCTCTTTTAGGTATAAGGCTAGGTTGTGTATTTTAGACCTTTCTTCCTTCTTTAGGAAGGCCTGGATCGCTATATACTTCTCTCTTATGACTGCCTTTGCTTCATCCCAGAGATTTTGGTCTGTGGTGTTTTCATTTTCATTGACTTTCATGTACTTTTTAATTTCCTCTTTAATTTCTTGGTTAATCCATTCATTCTTTAGTAGGATGTTCTTTCATCTCCAAGTATTCACGGTCTTTCCAAATTTTTTTCTTGTGGTTGATTTCGAGTTTCATAGCATTGTGGCATGAAAATATGCAATGTATGATCTGGATCTTTTTGTTCTTGTTGAGGGCTGATTTGTGTCCTAGTATGTGACCTATTCAGGAGAATAGGTGTGTACTTGAGAAAAATGTGTATTCTGCTGCTCTAGAATGAAATGTTCTAAATATATCTGTTAAGTCCATCTAGTCCAGTGTGTCATTCAAAGCTATTGTTTCCTTGTTGATTTTCTGCTTACATGACCTGTCCATTGTTGTTATTGGGGTGTTGAAGTCCCCTACTATTATGGTATTCTTATCAATGAGTTTCTGTATGTTTGTGATTAATTGGTTTATATATTTGTGTGTCCACGATGGGGGCATAAATAGTTACAATCGTTAGATCTTCTAGGTGGATAGACCCCTTAATTATGGTATAATGCCTTTTTTTCAACTCTTGTTACAGTCTTTATTTTAAAATCTAGTTTGTCTCATGGAAGTATTGCTGCTTCAGCTTTCTTTTGACAGTCATTGGCATCATAGATTGTTCTCCATCCCCTTACTTTCAATCTGCAGGTGTCTTTAGGTCTAAAATGGGTCATTTGTGAGCATCATAAAGAGGGATCTTGCTTTCTTATCCATTCTGATACCCTATGTCTTTTGAATGGAGCATTTAGTCCATTGACATTTAGAGTGAGTACTGAAAGATATGAATTTAGTACCATGTGTTGCCTGTAGAGTTGGTGTTTCTGGTGATGTTCTCTGGTCCTTTCTAGTCTGTGTTGTTTTTGGTCTTTTTTTGTTTTGTTTTGTCTTTCTCCAGTCAAGGAGTCCCCCTTAAAGTTTCTTTCAGGGCTGATTTAGTGGTCATAAACTCCTTTGGTTTCTGTTTTTCTGGGAAACTCTTCATCTCTCCTATTTTCAATGACAGCCTTGCTGGATAAAGAATTCTTGGCTGCATAGTTTTCCAATTCAGCACATCAAATATATCCTGCCATTCCTTTCTGGACTGCCAAATTTCTGTGCATAGGCCTGATGTGAACCTGATCGGTCTTCCCTTATAGGTTAAGGACTTTTTCCCCTTGCTGCTTTCATAATCTTTTCTTTTCTGTGTATTTTGCAAATTAGACTATGATATGCCTTGTTGATGGTCGGTTTTTGTTGACTCTAATGGGAATTTTCTAAGCCTCTTGGATTTTGATGTCTGTGTCTTTTCCCAGATGAGGTAAGTTTTCCATTATAATTTGGTCACATAAACCTTCTGTCACTTTTCTCTCTCTTCATCTTTTGGGATTCCTGTGATTCGGATGTTATTCTCTTGTAATAAGTCACTGAGTCTTGTATTGTGATCTTTTGCCTTTGTTTCCCTCTTTTTTTCTGCTTCATTATTCTCCATAATTTTATCTTCTAAATAGCTGATTCCCTCTTCTGCTTCATCCATCCTTGCCATCGTGGCATCCTTTTGAGATTACTTCTCATTATAGCTTTTAAAATTTTAGCCTGTCTAGATTTTGTTTCTTTTATCTCCACAGAAAGGGATTCTCTGGTGTCTTCTATGCTTTTTTCAACACCAACTAGTATTCTTATTGTGGTTCTAGATTGTAGTTCAGACATCTTTCTTATATCTGTATTGATTAAGTCCCTGGCTATCATTTCTTCCTATTTTTTGTTTTGGGATGAATTCCTTCATTTTTTCATTTTGGAGGTAGAAAAAAATTAAAAGATTAAAATGAAAACATTAAAAACAAAACAAAAAACCAAATAAAGAAAGTTAGATCCTGGTGTGTTTTGGTTTGCTTATTGAAATAAGCTTGATAGAATAGAGATAAGTGGGAAAGGAAGTGGAAAAAAAGGTAAGAAAAATGAAAAATTTAAAAGCATTTATGTAATAGAATAGAATAAAGAAACGGAAATAGAATAAAAAATTTAAAAAATAAAAAATAAAGTAAAAAATAATTTCCTTTCTTTATCCAAGTTATAGTTAGAAAAGAAAGAATAAAAAAAAAACAATTTAAACAAAAACAGAAACAAAGAAAATGAACAAACAAATGAACCAGCAAATAGAATGAAACCCAAATGGGGTTTCACCTAGTTTCCCCTAGAACTGAAACTAGGAAGTACTCTATAGTCTGTACACTAAGCAGGTGGAGTGACTGGGGGATGGGCTTGGAGGGTGCAGTTGGCAGAGGTTTTTGTAATGTCTTTGTTCTCCATTAGGTTGTGATGCTTGGCTTATTGTGGTGGATCCAGGTGTGAGAGATGGAAATTGTTTCCACCTGCTTCCCTAGTTTCTGTGGCAGGAACTTCGTGCTCTCATCCACCTGCGATCAAGAACCTCTCCTTTCTTGGGGCGCCTGGGTGGCGCAGTCGGTTAAGCGTCCGACTTCAGCCAGGTCACGATCTCGCGGTCCGTGAGTTCGAGCCCCGCGTCGGGCTCTGGGCTGATGGCTCGGAGCCTGGAGCCTGTTTCCGATTCTGTGTCTCCCTCTCTCTCTGCCCCTCCCCCGTTCATGCTCTGTCTCTCTCTGTCCCAAAAATAAAATAAAAAACGTTGAAAAAAAAAAATTAAAAAAAAAAAGAACCTCTCCTTTCTCAGGCCTCTGCCCACTCCTCCTCTCTGCCCTGTCCCTGTCCAAGCTGCCTGCCTGTCAGGCAGCACCTCCCTCCAGAGTTTTGTCTCAGATGGGGTTGTGTTTCAAAACTTCACACTTTAGAGACCCTTGTGCTTTTGACCCACTCTGACTCTCTGGGGGAGGATCTCACTGAACAATGACTGGGTGCTGGTTTGTCTCACAAAATGTTCATGTGACTGTGCAGTGATAGAGTTTCAGAGATTATGGCAAATCACAACACACAGCTGGTGCCAGATGTCACTGCACTCTGGCGTCTTTGTCCCAGTATCAGCAAATGTGGCTGCTCTCCAGGTTCTGCTGGGACCTTTGCCTATGGGGAGGCTGTATGGCCTCTACCAAATGCACTCCAAGCAGGGGGATGACTTCTTCCTGTGTGTGACACCCCTCAGGCCCACTCCTGATCCTGGGGATTCATCTTGCTTCCTCACCAGAGCACCCTCAGACACTGAGCTCTAAAACTTCAGACGCTGCACTCCACTGTATACAGAATCCTGATGGTACCAAAACCTTCTCTTTTCTTTGTGTCAATAGTTCGATTGTCCATTCCCCTGAAAGTGTTTTCACTCTTTCTCTCTCTTTCTTTCCAGCTGCTTTTCTTGCACCATCCTGATAGGCCGTTCTCTTCCCCTTTCCCTTTTTCTCTCTGTCTTCTCCCTGCAAATGGCTCCCTACCCTCTGCAGCTTTTTTTTTCCTCCCCCGGTTCACCTCTCTGCCCCACGCACTTGCTGAGTTCTGTGGCTCAAGTCATGCAGACTGTTGTGTTAATCATCGGCTCCATTTCCTAGGTGTTCAAAATGGTTTCGTGCTGATTTAGCTGTGTTTCAGGGATGAGACAAGCTCAGGGTCTCCATGCTGCGCCGCCATCTTAACCATTCTCCCCAAATATATATTTTTTATCACAAATCCTAAGACCACAGCTATAAATGTAATACTGGATGAATCCTTAATTGGATTTCTCTCATGATACTTCCAGTTCTCAAACCTCAGCACCATGGTTTTCAATCAGGCATGATTTTGCCTCTGTGGATATTTGGCCATGTCTTAAGGGACACTGTCAAACCTCTATAACCCAAAGGACAGCACCCAGCACAAATATTTACCCAGCTCCAAATGTCAACAGTGAGTAGGCAAAAAATACGGCTCTATCTTCACTGTGTGTGCAAACCACCAAAGTTTGTAGTTAAAATGCCCTGACCTGATTCATCAGGTCTCCGGGATTCCAGGGAGTTTGTCCTTCTACAAACAACCAGGTGGTGATGATATTGCATGTTCTGATCTATGGATCACAGGTAGAGAGCAAGTCTGTGCTCCTGTGTTAGAGTCGCATGTAGGTAGTTTTAGGTCTTCTCCACCAAGAATCTTCTGTGTTTGTCATTTTGAAAGAAAAGTTGTTTTCTTTTAATATTTGTCTTTATTTTGAGAGAGAAGGAGAGAGAGAGAGAGAGAGAGAGGCTCTAGGCTGTCATCATAGAGACAGCTGTTGGGCTTGATTTCACTAACCATGAGATCATGACCTGAGCCAAGGTCAAGAGTTGGACAGTTAACTGACTGAGCCACCCAGGTGCCCCTGAAAGAAATGTTTTTCACACAATTCTATAGGTGTTGATGAATTCTATGGTCAATGAGTGACATCAATTATTTTATATTTGAAAAAAACACTTTGTAGGCTTCCAAAGGTGTCCCAATCCAAAGAACTTTTGAAAATATTTGTTTACAGAGCAAGGGGAATGTGGCCAGTAGATGGCATAAAGCTGCTAATCACTGATCTTTATGTAAAAAAGATTGGCCTGGATTATCTGGATGGAACTAGTGTAATCACAGGTGTCCTCCAAATATGGGAGGGGGAGGAAAAAGATTTGGAATCAGAGAGACATTTTCAGACTCTACGCTGTTGGCTTTGACGTTGGAAGGAGGGCCATAAGACAAGAAATGCAGGTAGCCACTAAAAAGGGAAAAAGGAAATGGAGTGAATTCTCCTCTAGAGTGTCCAGAAGGATCACAGCCCTGCAGACCTCTTGATATTAGCCCAATGAGACCCATTTCAGGCTTCTGACCTTCCACAAACTTCGGATAAATCTTTGTGTTAAGCCACGAGTGTGATCATTTGTTTCTGCAGCAACAGGAATTGATTACAGACATTTGTTTGGAAAAATATTGCTTGTAGGAACAGAGTTTGAGCATTTCAGCTCATTCGGTGAACTTTCCCTTGGGTCAAGGCATTTGGTATGGACATCCCACATTAAATGGAAAGAGAAAACTAGTTTTAGTTTGGAGATATATTGCCTCATTCGCTGGACAGTGATATCCCACTGCATAAATGTAAACGTGGTTTTGACTCGGAGGCCTTTGAAAATTTGAGATAGAAAACATTTCCCTATTAAAATTAAGGTCTTTCACTCTACTTTAAACTTTTGTGTCAAAATTCTACATTCTTTCTATTTTATGTTGATTCGAATGTTTATTTTTTTCATTTTTATCCCCTCCAACTTTCAGGTTTTCTTTCAACATAACAGATGGGAGTTCAATAACTCTCTGATGTCTACCCATATGTGTGTGGATACATTTATTTGACAGAAACATGTATACAAATGTACACATATACATACTCAGACTCCTAACCTCGAACATTTTCTTTGGACTCGACAAAGTGCTTCTACACGTTTCATTTATTCCTGACACCACCTGCCTGAAGTTAGGGTTCATTGCCCCACATTCCCTTCAGAAATAGGGAAATTGAGGCTCAGGGTGATGAAATGTTAACAATAACATGACAAAGCAGTTAAAACTTACTGTGCATCTTTTTGAATTATACCCAAAGGGAGTCATGTAGTATATAATCTTTTTTTTTTTTTTTAACATTTCACCTTTTATTAAGGCGAGTGTGTGCAAATAATTTCATACAACCAGATCTCTTCATGAACTTTCAGCTTAAAACGTTTTTACAAAAAAAGGTGTTTTTTTTTTTTTAATTTTTTTTTCAACGTTTTTTATTTATTTTTGGGACAGAGAGAGACAGAGCATGAACGGGGGAGGGGCAGAGAGAGAGGGAGACACAGAATCGGAAACAGGCTCCAGGCTCCGAGCCATCAGCCCAGAGCCTGACGCGGAGCTCGAACTCACAGACCGCGAGATCGTGACCTGGCTGAAGTCGGACGCTTAACCGACTGCGCCACCCAGGCGCCCCAAAAAAAGGTGTTTTATAAAAGTTTAAATTTTATTTGAATCCAAGTTAGTTAACATATAGGGTGATAATGATTTCAGGAGTGGAATTTAGTGATTCATCACTTATATATAACACCCAGCGCTCATCTGAACATGTGCCCTCCTTTATGCCTATCATTCATTTAGTCCACCCCTCCACCCACCTCCCCTCCAGCAACCCTCAGTTTGTTCTCTGTATTTAAGAATCTCTTATGGTTTGCCTCCTTCTCTCTTTTTATCTTATTTTTCCTTCATTTCCCTTATGTTCATCTGTTTTGTTTCTCAAATTCTACATATGTGGAACCATAGGATATTTGTTTTCTTCTGAATTATTTTGCTTAGCATGGTACTTTCTGGTTCTGTCCACGTGTTGCAACTGGCAATATTTCATTCCTTTTGACTGCTGAGTAATATTCATATATATATATATATATATATATATATACACACACACATATACACATATACACACATATATGTGTATATATATGTTTATATATATATAGCTATACATATATGTATATCTATGTATATCTATGTATATATATATACACACACACACACACATACAACACATCATCTTTATTCATTAAACAGTTGATGGGCATTTGGGCTCTTTCCATAATTTGGCTATGGTTGATTGTGCTGCTATAAACATTGGGATGCATGTGCCCCTTTTAATTAGCATTTTTGTGTCCTTTGGATAAATACCTCGTAGTGCCATTGCTGGGTTGTAGGGTAGCTCCAGTTCTCATTTTTGAGGAATCTTCATCTTATTTTCCAGAGTGGCTGCACCAGTTTGCATTCTCACTAGCAGTGCAAAAGCATGCCCCTTTCCAGGAAATCTCTTTCAAGAAGGCTTTGGGAGACACCTGGGTGGCTCAATCAGTAGAGCGTCCACTCTAGCTTAGGTCATGATCTGACAGTTTGTGAGTTCGAGCCCCACATCAGGCTCTGTGCTGACAGCTCAGAGCCTGGAGCCTGCTTCGGATTCTGTGTCTCCTTCTCTCTCTCTGCACCTCCCCTGCTTGCGCTGTCTCCCAAATAAATAGATATTAAAAAAAGAGAAGTTTCTGGGATCACCATTGTCACCTCTCCTATATTGAAATGCAACTGGGCTCAATTCCATGAAACTTTCATCTCCTTCATAAGTAGTATGTCACTCTTCTGTTCCATCTTCTGGTCCTACTTGGCACTCATCAAGTGGGTTGTGGGATGCCCCTCAGGAGGGCATCTGCAACAAGGACAAAGTGTGAGCCGTGGCACAGAGGCCAGGGTGTCCCCTTTCTGTGTCCTTCGCTGCAGGAGTCTCACCCCTCGCCCTGCAGAGACAGTCCCATGTTTCCCTATAAACTTAATTTTTGTATGCCTCCTGTAATTCAGCAAATTGTATACATTAAATATATGCAGCTTATCGTATGCAATTGTACTCCAGTGAATCATAGTTTTAGGGAGACATGGACGTTTTCAGGAAGAAACAGAAACACAAGGAAATAGGAAACATAAGTATGCAAATGATTTTTGGCCCCAGTGATAGACCCCCTGACACACGGATGCCAGTCTCACATCGTCAATAAGCAAATGTGTAGCAGGAAAACATTCGTTCGCATAGTAACAGATGCATGACTGAAATTTTGCTTCATCTCTGACTCTGTGGCCATATTATGTCAAATTATTTCTTGGAATTTGTGTTTCTATGTAGATTACACCTGGAGACATGTATCTGATTATCACTTTTGCTAGTGATTATGTGAACACTGAATAAGAAAATAGTATCCTAAGGAGGAGAATAAAGCCCAATGACTTGTTATAAAACACACCATAGGTTAAAGTCTACATTTTCAGGAAGAACAGATATCTCAAGGAATGATGGACACAGAAGTGGTGAGTTGTGCTTTCAGACTTTCGTCTCTTATGGAATTTTATAATTTGGGCCAAATGTGTTTTTTCTCCATCGTGTAGTACAACTCATGATTATTTTTTAGTAAAAGAAAAGAAAAATTGCTCAGGATGATATATTTCACTTAAGAAGAGGGTATTCTTAACAAATCTGTAGAATCTCACAGAATAAATGGGAATTTCCAATATCGTCCAAAATTGGGAATGAATTCAGAAGAGGAGGAAAACAACTAAGGGAAACACTGTTAAACACCAGAGCGCAGAAAGGGTAATACAGAATGTTACCTAAAGTGTACAGAGACGTTGATGTCGAAGAAAGGGATGTTCCAGGAAATCAACAGAAGTAGCAACTTCTACTTCCACAATCTGATCAAAGAATTGCCATTTCTGGCTCTCAAGCTTTGAGTTCTGCCATCAGGTGCAATTGCCCCAGGGCAATTGGTCCTTTCATAGTTTCCTTTCCAAAGGATTTTTTCAGAGCCCTCTTTATGTCTCTGTTCCTCAGGCTGTAGATGAAGGGGTTCAGCATGGGCGTGACCACCGTGTACATCACCGAGGCCGTGGCACCCGAGTGGGAGCTCTGGGTAGCAGTGGAGCTAAGGTACACACCTAGGCTTGTACAGTAAAATAAGGAGACTACAGAAAGGTGGGATGCACAGGTGGAAAATGCTTTATACTTGCCCCGAGTTGATGAGATGCCACATATGGAAGAAACTATCTTAGAATAAGAGTAAAGGATCCCAGCAAGGGGGCCCCCACCCAGCAACCCAGCTCCAAAATACATCACCATGTCATTAAGAAAGGTGTCAGAACAGGCAAGTTGGACCACCTGTTTAATTTCACAGAAGAAGTGAGGGATTTCCAAGTCTGTACAGAAGGACAGTCGCAGCACCACTGAGGTTTGTAACAAGGAATGCAGGACACTCATGATCCAAGACATCAGAACCAGCAGCCCACAGAGCCGGGGGTTCATGATGACCATGTAGTGCAGGGGGTGACAGATGGCCAAAAATCGGTCATAGGCCATCACAGTTAGGATGTAGTTGTCCAATCCCGCAAAGAGTAGGAAAAAATACATCTGGGTGATGCAGTCCTCATAGGTTATGACTTTGCTCTGGGTCTGGATGTTCCAGAGCATCTTCGGGACGGTGGTGGAGGTGAAGCAAATGTCTACAAAGGACAGGTTGGCCAGGAAGAAGTACATGGGTGTGTGGAGGTGGGAGTCAGAGCTGACGGCCAGGATGATGAGCAGGTTCCCAAACACAGTGATCAGGTACATGGAGAGGAAAAGCCCAAATATGAGGGGCTGGAATGCTGGTTCCTCTGAAAATCCCAGAAGAAGAAATTCTGAAATGGCTGTAAGGTTCCTTGGCTCCATGGGTTGGAGATGACTACCAGGATACAGAGAAATAAATGACTAATTTTCACACAAGCTAGTAACCTAGCGTGAGTACTACCATTTATACTTTAGAGTCAGGAAATTTGTTTCTTTTAAAAAATTTTTAAATATATTTTATCCTCAAATTGGTTTCCATACAGCACCCAGCGCTCATCCCTACAGGCGCCCTCCTCAATGCCCATCACCCACTTTCCTCTCTCTTCCACCCCCATCAACCCTGAGTTTGTTCTCTGTATTTAAGAGTCTCTTATGGTTTGCCTCCCTCCCTTTCTGTTTGTAACTTCCCCCCCTGCCTTCCCCTATCCCATGGTCTTCTGTTAAGTTTCTCAAGATCCACATATGAGTGAAAACAATATAGGTATATGGTCTCAACCCCATTAGGGCATCCCTAGCACCATTTCTTATTAAAAATTCCATTTCTACTCTCAATCGGCTCCTTGAGCATAATGTATGGTCTTGTTTTATGGAGAATATTTTTTACCCCTTTAAAGAGTACATACTGATTATTGATCACGTTCAAGGCACTGTATACGCAATGAATATAGGGTGCTGAAAAACAAAATTCCTTATCATCCTAGAATGGGGAAAGAATGATAAGCAAATAAAAATAATCAAATAACACGTCAGATGGTGACAGGGGCTGTGAAGAAAAAGAAAGCAGGTATGAAGGAGAGAGTTATGGGGTGTTATTTTTTTACTGGATGTTTGCACATAACCTGCAAAGAAGGTGACATTTGAACAGGACCTCGAGGGAGATAGGAAGGAAGTTGAGGTGATCTCAGAAAGTGTGTGCCCAGCAGGGGCAAAGGTCTGTGCAAAGGGCCTGAGGAAGGGGCTTGTTTCAGAAAATCATGTGTCAAAAGAAAGCCAGGTGTCAAGGGGAAAGAGCCAGAAGGAGTGTGGTGAGAGGTGGTGGCAGTGTGTGTTGAGGAATGCAGAGGCCAGCCCACAACAGCTGACACTTAAAGACACAGCAAATCCCTCACTTACGAGTTTTTTGAAGGACTTTATTAATTTTGTTATAAAAGTGTCTTGTGAGTTGAAATGGACATCCCTATTAATAACTTCTGTTGACTGAGTTCTGGCCCCTGTCAATAATAATTACCTTGGAATATGCAAGCCCTGGCATCCCTGCTCTGAGGATTAACCTCAGTTCACAACACACACACACACACACACACACACACCCCATGACCCACTGTGGCCTCGTGGGCTACTGACTGTCATGCCTTTATCACACCCAGCTACACTAGTTAGGCCAGCAATAGATACACCTCAAGCTGGCCAGATCTTGTTATCTGTCCCCTACAGAATGCAGAAATGGTACCCAGAAATTCCTACGGGCAAATAAACTTGGGGCTCCCCACCAGTATGCTCATTTTCTACTTCACATAAATTCAAAGAAAACATGGGCAATCTGTTCAGTAAACATAGAAAAGAGAGAAATGAAATGGGCATGAGGAGGAAACCACAAAAGACTTTTAAATACAGAGGATAAACTGAGGGTTGCTGGAGGGGAGGTGGGTGAGGGGATGGGCTAAATGGGTGAGGGGTATTGAGGGCGCTTGTTGGGATGAGCGCTGGGTGTTATATGTAAGTGACGAATCCGTAGTATCTACTTCTGAAACCAATACTACACTGTATGTTAACTAGTTCAGAAGTTGGGCTTTTTTGAAATCAAGGAGCTGAAGGCTTGCTTTCCTTCTGGCTGGTCTGCATGTATTTGACCGATTGATTTATACGGCCTGGTTTTGGATGAAGCAAGTTTCTTTCTCACTCTTCTTATGTGGCACCTTTTCTTTGTTATTCCCGTTCTTTGGGTTTTTATCTGTTTTGACAAGACACTGTAGAGCGTTTGAGAAAATAACAAGAAGGATTTACCTTTCACACCCATCTCCCAGGAAAGCCTGAGATGGGCTGCCATGTTGATTGGGGACGGAACTTCTTAACTGGCAGTGAAAGGGGCACTCTCTAATCATGCTGGCAGAAATGGGAAGTGTGGAAAGATGGGGAAGCAATCTGAAGGCAGCTATAAATATTCAAAGTACAGATTTTCTTCAACTTAAGGTTTCTCAATCTGTGCTCTGCTTGACATTCTGGGCCACATCCTCCTCTGTGGTGGTGTCTACCTAGGAATTCTACGTTGTTCAGCAGCATCCTTGACGGCCGCCTGCCCCTCCCAGCCTCACAGTGACAAATACTGCATATCACTTCAGCGTTCCCTGGGGGACAAGATTGCCCCAGGTTGAGAAGCATGGTCTTAACTTAATAGTCCCCAAATATTTTCATAGCAGTGATATATTAAGAAAAAATATGAATGACCGTTGCATGTATGAGTTGCACAGCAACGTCTTGAAGGTGACACAGATGTTGAAATAAGGAGCCAGCATTATATTAGTGGATGGGAGGCAAGTCCACGAAGAATTATTAAGAAAGGAGGAAAAAGGGGGGGGCGGTGCCTGGGTGGCTCAGTCAGTTAAGCGTCCAACTTCGGCTCAGGTCATGATCTCATGGTTTGTGAGTTCGAGCCCCGCGTGGGGCTCTGTGCTGACAGCCAGGAGCCTGGAGCCTGCTTCGAATTCTGTGTCTCTCCATCTCTCCGCCCCTCCCCTGCTCATGCTCTGTGTCTCTCTGTCTCTCAATAATAAATAAAAACGTTAAAAAAATCAAAAAATAAAAAAAAAGAAAGAAGGAAAAAGGGACACAAGGTAGAAGAAAAGGCCGCACTGAAACATAAAGATGTGCATATCATCTTGTTGAAGCATTTGTATGCAAGTGTATATGAATATACAAGTGAATATGTATACATGCATAAAGTGGAAAAGAAATTTTAAAAGAAACTAAGAACTTCTGGAACAAAGATTATCAGTGAGAATGACATTCTGTTAAGTCTATTGTTTCTTTTTCTTTTTCTTTTTTTTTTTAAACACGTATTCATTTTTGAGAGACAGAGAGAGAGCACGAGTGGGGGAGGGACAGAAAGAGAGGGAGACACAGAGTCCGAAGCAGGCTCCAGGCTCTGGGCTGTCAGCATGGAGCCCGATGTGGGGCTCAAACCCACGAACCGTGAGATCATGACCTGAGCCGAAGTTGGAAGCTTAACCCACTGAGTCACCCAGGCGCCCCAAGTCTATTGTTTCTAAACAACTGTATTGAATGAAAACAACAAAATGGAATGAAAATCTACCACTAAGTTACGTAAAGACGTACAAGAGCAACAACGTAATGACCCCAACATGGGTCACTAATTCCAGATTAAATTGCCAAAGACTTGGAAATAAAAAGGTATATCAGAAGGACATTTACCTTGTGGGAGGAAGCAGTAAGTTGTGATTTCATCTTACATAAAGATACACGGATTCAAATAGCCTTATAGAATGGAAAGGCGATCTTTAGTCAATTGGTAAAGAAAAATACCTTCCAGATGATGGCCAAAGGTGATGCAACCTTCAGAAATATATCTAATCCCCAAAGGCCAAAAAGAGAGTGAAAAGATTTCACATCTCTTTTAGCAACAGAGTTGTGAAAACAAGTCAGAAACATGCATAAAGGGTAATTTATTACCGCTAAGAATGAAGCACTTTCTTTCTCGTGTATAGCAAGAACTGACACATGAAGAATATTGATGGGCCTGCCCCACTTTGTTCATAAGAAAATGAAAGAGAGGGGCTCCTGGGTGGCTCAGTTGATTAAACATCCTACGCTTGACTTCAGCTCAGGTCATGATCTCATTGTTCTTGAGACCAAGCCCCATGTCTGGCTTTGCACTGACAGCACAGGGCCTACTTGAGATTCTCTCTCTCCTCTTTCTCTGCCTGTACCACTGCTCATGATGGTCTCAAAATAAGTAAATAAACATTAAAAAAAAAGAAAAACAAAAAGCAATGCCTGAGATGTAATGGACAGAACTGATGATACAGTTAATAGTGTATCACGTGTTGGAAAGTCACTAAGAGAGTAGATCTTATTTTTTTTAATTTATTTTTAATATTTTATTTATTTTTGAGACAGAGAGAGACAGAGCATGAATGGGGGAGGGTCAGAGAGAGAGAGAGAGAGACAGAATCTGAAGCAGGCTCCAGGCTCTGAGCTGTCAGCACAGAGCCCGACGCGGGGCTCGAACTCACGGACCGTGAGATCATGACCTGAGCCGAAGTCGGACGCTTAACTGACTGAGCCACCCAGACACCCCGAGAGTAGATCTTGAAAGTCCTCATCACAGGAAAATATTTTGTGACTATGCACAGTGACAGGTGTGGTGATCATTTTGTGATATATACAAGTATGGGATTATTATGTTGTATGCCTGAAACTAATAGGACGTTGTATGTCAGTTATACCTCAAGAAAAATTTTTAAGCAATTGAGAGAGCCCGATATGACTGACTGATAGATTTGACCACACAAAATTCATAAACTTTCATACATTCCTCACAAATACATTTATACATACATAAAAGAACTAAATGGCCAATAGTTTGTATAAAAACTCCAATTCTTTGTTACGAGGTGTCAAATTTTTATTTTTGTTTTTTTCAAGCTCTTATTTTCAAGCAATCTCTACATCTAACGTGGGGCTCAACCTCACAGCTCCAAGATCAAGAGCCACACACTCCATCGACTGAGCCGGCCAGGTGCCCCAAGGATTAAAAAGAAATATAAACACTTGTAGAACACCATCCAAAAGGAAAGGATTTGCACAATTTTTAACAGAGAAGCTGTCAAATGACTAACAAACCCACAAGCACATTCAGCCTCACAGGTTATAAAGTAATGCAAAATAAAGCTGATTAGCAAACCTACTTCCATGTATTAATCACAATTTTTTTCCAATACCCAGAATGAGAGAAGATAATGTGTGTATGTTTCGTGCACCACTATTGCAAGGCTGTATTTGCAATTGTTCCTTGGTCTGGATCTTTTCATCTATATCGAAGCATAGTCTAAGATGTCCCATTAAAATAAAAAGAAATGCCCTTGCTTCACTGCATGTCTCTCTACAGCCAATACCCTGTTTGTGTACTCCCATTAATTAATAAGATCCTTGTACTTATGTTCTACTTTTCCTGGAAGCACTTTGTGCCTTCTTCATTCCTTCAAATTGGGCTTCCATTAATATCATTTTAATTACCAACATGGATCCTTGCATTTCTGATTGCAATATCCACTTTTTTAAAGCATCATAAATAAACAAAGTAATTTTTTTGGTAAAGCCAGCCAACAATGACAGTAATCTCTGGCATCTGGGCTATGCTGGATTTTTCTCAGTGACCTCCAGTACGAGTTCTTGCCTTCCATTTGCTTTGATCCTTTCCTGCAGTGTCTGTTGGGCTCTTGAACTCACCTGCATGTGAACTCACAAGGCAAGTTCTCCCTTTGGAAGTCAAAATTCCTCCCTGGATAGTTGACGATGGACATCAAACTCAGTCCCCAGACAAGTCACCAGGGAGGCATCGAGCAATGGTCTCCTGGCCAGATTTAGGACTCCAAGAGCAACAACCATGTTCTGTCCAGTGAAAATGCACATGCTGAGGTTCTGCAGCAGAAGAGATATTTACAGCTCCCCACATGTGCTCACGAGGCATTTTTATCTCTTGGTGCTCCAGCCTTTAAGTGCATGATGTCTCCTAGGGATACTGGTGTGGACACAACGGAAATATTTCTGGCAGATTCTCTGTTCCTAGGAGACTACATTGCGTGTCAGGTGAATTCAGTTTTTATTACATTGTCTCCATTAGTTTTCCTGTTTCCGGAGGTCTAAACCTCCCAGCACCTCATTACAACCCTGGCTTCAAGTTTTCTCGAAAATCTAACACGGAGGAATTCATCAGACTACTTCCCTTAGGTATTCAATGCATTGATTTGTGGAGATACACCCCTGATATCTTTAGAAAATTACTATTTCCTTCTTCAAGAAGGGGGAGAAATTTGTTCCTTTAGTGTAAAACCTTGGGTACTACACTCCTTGGCTTCATGATAGTTTAGCCAAAACAATTAGGAATTTCATAGATCACAGGTTAAGAACTGCCATTTAGTCCCTCACTCTAGAGTGTTTATTAATTATTAGAGACACATTTACATTCCCTGCACCATAACCTAGCTTACTTAGCACATTATAGGGAGTGTCAATTTTTTTTTTAAATGTGCTTTCTGTGAGGCTATACTTTTAGGAACGCCATTCTCGGTTGTAGAGATCAGGCTCAGAGAGATTTAATGTGCTGCTTTAATGTATAAAGCAAGTAGGGAATGGAGTTTTGATGAGAATTATGTTAGGGTGCTTTCAGTTCTGAAATTCTGGCCCAGTGGTTCTCAACCAGAGATGACTTTGCCCTGGGATATTTGGCCATGTCTGAAGGGATGCTCTCAAACTCCTCAACCCACAGGACAGCACCCAACAAAAGTAATTTATCCAGCAGTCAAAAGTGCAAATTTTGGGGGTGCCTGAGGGCTCGGTCGGTTAAGTGTCTGACTCCTGATTTCAGCTCAGGTCATGGTCTCATGGTTCGTGGTATGGAGCTCTGTGACGGGCTCTGTGCTGACAGCATGGATCTTGCTTGGGATTCTCTCTCTTTCTATCTCTGCCCCTCTCATCCCCCCCTCCCCCCATGCACTCTCTGTCTCTGAAAAAAAAAATTAAAAAACAAATTCCAGGGGTGCCTGGGTGGTTCAGACGGTTGAGCGTCCTACTTTGGCTCAGGTCACGATCTCGTGGTTTGTGAGTTCGAGCCCTGAGTCGGGCTCTGCGCTGACATCTCAGAGCCTGGAGCCTCCTTTGGGTTCTGTGTCTCCCTCTCTCTCTGCCCTTCCCCTGCTCGCCCTCTGTTTCTCTCTCTCTCTCAAAAATAAACATTAAAAACATTAAAAAAGAAAAGACGCCAATTCTGATTCATCAGGCCTCTAGTGGGCCCAGGGACTCTGCATTTCTAACTTCTGCATTTCTAGCTTCCTGGGTGGGTGGTATTGATGCTGGGGATCCCAGTCTATGGGTCACAGTTAGGGAGGGAAGCTGGTGTCCTGTGTGAGATCCACATGTGGGTGCTTCTAGGTCTTATCCACCAGGAATCTATCTTCCTTGCACGTATTTTTGAAAGAGTAGTATTTCACTCACTCTTTGGGCGGTGAAAAATTCTGCACTTGAGTTTTTAAATAGAAGGGCTCTTGAGGGATATTAAATAATATATGAAAAGGAAGATTTTGTGGTAGGCGGAATAAGGGCCTCCAAAAGATTCATCTTGAAGAAAGTTTGAAAATGTTAGCTTACGTGGCAGGGTAATTAAGATAGCAGATGGAGTAAAGCTCTGAATCATTATCTGAGAATAAGAAGATCAGCCTGGTTGGGGGTGCCTGGGTGGCTAGGCTGGTTAAGTGTCTGACTCTTGGTTTTGGCTCAGGTCACAATCTCATGAACTGTGAGACTGAGCCCCACATCAGACTTCTTGCTGACATTGTGCAGCCTGCTTGGGATTCTCTCTTTCCCTCTCTCTCTGCCCCCACCCCCCACACTGCACTCTCTGTTTCTCCCTCTCTTTCAAGATAAAGAAATAAACTTAAAAATAAAGAAGCTTAAAAAAAAAGGAAGAAGATAAGCTTGGATTATCCACACCGGACTGGTGTAATCACAACGGTCCTCTAAATGTGGAAGAAAAGGAAGAAACATGGAGTCAGAGAGACATTGGAAAGTACTGTTCTGTTGGTTTCCAAGATGGGGGAAAGGCTGTGAGGTAAGAATTGTGGGCCCTGTAGACTGTGGAGCAGGGAAAGGGGCTGTTCTCCTCTGGAGCATCCATAAAGATCGCCACCCATGGACATCATTATTGTAGCCCAGTGAGATCCCTTTCATGCTTCTGATCTCTAGAACTTTCAGAGAATTATTTGTTTTGAGACATTAGTATGACAACAGCAAAAGGAATCTAATCCAGATATTTATCCAATAAGATATTGTTCACAGGAACTGCGTTTGAGCTTCTCAAATCATTCAGTTAACTTGCCTTGGACCAAGGTATCAAGTGTTGAAATCCCACATTGAGTAGAGACATAGAGTTCATTTGGAAGTATTTGGTCCACTGCATAAATGTAAATATGGTTCCAATTTTGAGGTCTTTGAGGCATTAAGATAGGAAGAGTAATTCATTATTAAAAATAAATTACCTGAGGGGCGCCTGGGTGGCTCAGTCGGTTAAGCGTTGGACTTCAGCTGAGGTCATGATCTCCCGGTTTGTGAGTTCAAGCCCTGAGTCAGGCTCTGTGCTGACAGCTCAGAGCCTGGAGCCTGCCTTGGATTCTGTGTCTCCTTCTCTCTCTACCCCTCCCATGCTCATGCTCTGTCTCTCTCTGTCTCAATAATAAGTAAATGTTAAAAAAATTTTAAAAAATAAATCACCCTAAGTTTTTTTTTAAATTAAGTCACTCATGCTACTTTAAAACTTTGTGTCCAGGGGGTCCTGGGTGGCTCAGTGAGTTAAGCGTCCAGCTCTTGATTTTGGCTCAGCTCATGATCTCACAGTTTGTGGGACCAAGCCCCATGTTGGGCTCCACACTGACAACAGAGGGTCTGCTTGAGATTCTCTCTCTCCCTTTTTCTCTGCTTCTCCCTCTCTCTCTCTAAATAAACTTTAAAAATAAATTAATTTTTTGTGTACAAAATGCTACATTCTTTCAATTTCACATTGATGCAAACATTCTTTTTCATTTCAATATTCTGCAACTTTCCCTCAAGTTTCCTTTCAACATAGTAGATGGGCTTATAAATGAGTCTGTGTATATGTGCAAATATGTGGGTGAGTGTGTTTATTTGAAAGATGTATGCGTGTGCACACACTCATGTACATACACAACCTCTTCACTCTTAAATGTTTTCTTTGGAGTTGACCCGATGTATCCAACACTTTATTTAGTCCCACAACATTCATTTCGAGTTCCACATTACCTTCAGAAATTGACCTTCAGATGAATTGCATTTTTAATAATAACATAAAAATGCAGATGAAGCTTACTGTGCATCTTCTCAAGTTCTTACAAATTGACCCATGCAGTATGCACTCTTAATTCAAGTATGGCTCCTTTAACTTAGCAAATTGTACATTTAAAATATGTGTAGTTTAGGGGCACCTGGATGACTCAGTCGGTTGGGCCTCTGACTCTTGATTTCTGCTTAGGTCATGATCCCAGGATTGTGGGATCAAGCCCCATGTTGGGCTTTATGCTGAGTGTGGAGCCTGCTTAAAATTCTGTCTCTCTCCCTCTCTCTCTCTGTCCCCTCCACCCTTTGCTCCCTGCTGGCATTCTCTTTCCTTTTAAAACAATAAACATTAAAAAAATTAAAATATGTGTAGTTTATGGTATGTAATTATATTCCAATAAATTAGTTAGGATTTAAAATTCTAATGGTATGTGACCATTGGATCAAGAGTACACGTAGCTGAGTCCCACCTGACAGGTGGGACAAATGTCTTATAACTGGGAAGAAGGCAGAGTGTCATATATGGATATAGAAGTAGCAAAATTAAATTAAGGCAATTTACATTTGATAAACTATTTTTTCCATAAACGATAAGATTAACCTACATATACAAATGGAGTAAATATCATGTATTAGTTGAAGAAGGAAGTGAACTACAGCTCCACACACCTTTGTGGATGATCTTTAGAAATACAATGTAGAGGGGCTCCTGGGTGGCTCAGTTGGTTGAGCGTCTGATTCTTGATTTCTGTTCAGGTTGTGATCCCAGGGTCATGGGATCAAACCCCACATTGGGCTTCAGGCTAATCCTGGAGTTCGCTTGGAATTCTCTCTCTCTCTCCCTCTGCCCCTCTCCCCTGCTTACATGGTTTCTCTCTCTCTAAAATAAAAAGAAATTTCTTTTTATAAAAAAAAGAAAGAAATGCAATGTAGAAACTGTGAAGCAGTTCAGAATAGATCAGAACAACTCCCCACAAGACAATCCCATATTATTGCCAATTGTAAAGGCAATATAGTAAAACACGTGTTTTCAAGAATGGCTTGTTTCACAATGGCTTGATCCAATTGCTTGTATCCTAGCAAACAGGTATATAATTATAAAAGCCACCAGAACTGAGAGAAATTATGATAATCTGCATCTTCCCATTCTAGGCATTTGTGCTGATATTTGGGGACAGAATTCATGAGCACTCTGGTATTAAAATTTCTTTCAATGACCTGATTAAAAAGAGACTTGGGGCGCCTGGGTGGCACAGTCGGTTAAGCGGCCGACTTCAGCTCAGGTCACGATCTCGCGGTCCATGAGTTGGAGCCCCGCGTCAGGCTCTGGGCTGATGGCTCGGAGCCTGGAGCCCGTTTCAGATTCTGTGTCTCCCTCTCTCTCTGCCCCTCCCCCGTTCATGCTCTGTCTCTCTCTGTCCCAAAAATAAATAAAAAACGTTGAAAAAAAAATTAAAAAAAAAAAGAGACTTTATTAGGGTTCCATCCAGGTAACCAAGAGATGTTGGAAGGGCATACCTCTTTGCACCAAAGTTGTGACCTGAATCATATGGCTGAACAGGAATTCAATCTCTTTAATGAGTCATATTTGATCATGAGGATATACGTCTGATGTACAATGGATGATATCGATATCGTTCAACCAGAAGCCCATTTCATGGTTATGGCAAAATTTAGAAAAGAGGAGATATTTCATTCAGAGCAGTGGAAAGAGTCCTATCTGTATGTAGCAGAAAGAGGAAGGTGATTCAGTAAAAACACCATAAATATGCCAACCAATTCTTCACTCCAGTGGAAAAAACCCAAGTCTCGTACAAGGACACCAAACTCCATACTTCAATAGGTAGACGGGTTGTATGAAATGAAATATTTTGCTCAGTAATACAAAGTATAATTTCAATTTTTCTTCATTATATGTAAGATCTTCCCTGGATCAAAGACCATATGAAGTTTATTTATTGAAATATATATTTCTGTGTAGATGCCACAGGGAGACGTGTATTTGGTAATATTTGTCAATCACTGTGGCAGCATACACCTGCATAGGACCACATGATTATAATAAGGAGAATGGAACCCAATGGCTTACTATAAGATGAACTATAAGTTAGTCTACGTTGTCAGAATGACAAGTCAAGACAGTGATGTACAAAATATTGATGTGCACAAGTGAAAAACTGCAGTCTCATACTTTCCTGTATTATAAAATTATACAAATAGCCTTGGTTATCAAAAGTAGTTTTTTTCTCTATGAATAATATAACTCATGACTATCCTTTTAGTAAAACAGGAGAAAAATTACTTGGGATAGTATATGTTGTTTGAGTAGAAATTATTCTTCAGAAATCCATGTTACCCCATGACATAAATGGGAATTTACAAATATTTTTGGTCAAGGCTAGAAAAAACTTTGAAAAAGTAGGGATTGGACAAAGAGGAAACTGTATGTCAGACAGAGCAGAATCTTAATAAAATGGGTTATTTAAATTGTATGGAGAAGCTGAATTCAAATAAATGGAAATGCCAGGAAATAAACAGGAGGAGCACATTCTACTCCCACAATCTTATCAAGGGATAACAATTCCTGGCTCTGAGGCTTTGAGCCCTGCAATCATGGGCACATCTTTAGCCCCAGGAAGATTGGTCCTTACATTGCTGGAATCCCAACGATTCTTTTCAGAGCCCTCTTTATGTCTCTGTTCCTCAGGCTGTAGATGAAGGGGTTCAGCATGGGCGTGACCACCGTGTACATCACCGAGGCTGTTGTACTTGAGTGAGAACTCTGGGTAGCAACAGAGCTAAGGTACACTCCGAGGCCTGTACAACAAAATAAGGAGACAACCGAGAGGTGAGATGCACAGGTGGAAAATGCCTTATACTTGCCCTGAGCTGATGAGATCCCATGTATGGAGGAGACTATCTTAGAGTAAGAGTAAAGGATCCCAACCAAGGGAGCACCACCGAGGAGCACAGTTGCAAAATACATCACCGTGTCATTAAGAAAGGTCTCAGAACAGGCAAGCCTGAGGACCTGATTGAGTTCACAAAAAAAATGGGGGATTTCCATGCCTGTGCAGAAGGACAGTGGCAGCACCATTAAGGTTTGTAACAGTGAGTTCAGAACACTGATGATCCAGGATACCAGAACAAGCAATCCACAGAGCTGGGGGCTCATGATGATGGTGTATTGCAGGGGGTGGCAGATGGCCACAAATCGGTCATAGGCCATTGCAGACAGGATAAGGTCATCCAACTCTGCACAGAGTATGAAAAAATACATCTGGCTGATGCAGCCTGCATAGGTTATGACCTTGCTCTGAGTCTGGATGTTCAGAAGCATCTTCGGGACGGTGGTGGAGGTGAAGCAGATGTCTACAAAGGACAGGTTGGCCAGGAAGAAGTACATGGGGGTGTGGAGGTGGGAGTCAGAGCTGACGGCCAGGATGATGAGCAGGTTTCCAAACACAGTGATCAGGTACATGGAGAGGAAAAGCCCAAATACGAGGGGCTGCAGTTCTGGACCCTCTGAAAATCCCAGAAGAAGAAACTCTGAAATTTGTGTATCATTGCCTAGTTCCATGTGGTGGAGTTGACTACTAGGGAAGAAAAAAAAATAACGTGATTAATTTTCAAGCAAATAGGTTTTGTTAACTTATTGCCCTTTATTTCTTTTTTATTTTTTAAAGTTTTTATTTAAATTCCAGTGGGTGATGGGCATTGAGGAGGGCACCTGTTGGGATGAGCACTGGGTGTTGTATGGAAACCAACTTGACAATAAATTTCAGATTAAAAAAAAGAAAATAAAAATAAAAAAGTAAGAAAACAAAAACAAAAATAAATTCCAGTTAGTTAACATACAGTGTAATATTAGTTTCAGGTGTACAATACAGTGATTCAACACTTCTATACATCACCTAGTGCTCTATACATCAAGAGGGTGCTCCTTAATTACCCCCATCAGCTATTTTACCCGCCCACCCCCACCTCCCCTCTGGTAAGTTTGTTCTCTATAAAAGAGTGTTTCTTGATTTGTCTCTCTCTCCCATTTTCACCTTTGCTCATTTGTTTTGTTTCTTAAATTCCACATACGAGTGAAATCATATGGTATTTGTTTTTCTCTGACATCTCACTTAGCATAATATGTCCTAGTTCCATCCATGTCATTGCAAATGGGCAAGTTTTCATTCTTCTTGATGGCTGTATTTCATTGTATATATATATACCACAGCTTCTTTATCTATTCATCAGCCAATGGACACTTGGGCTATTTCCATAATTTGTAAATAATGCTGCTATAAACATCTGGGTGCATGTATCCCTTTGATTTTTTATTTTTATATTCTTTAGGTAAATACCTAGTAGTGTGACTGCTGGGCCATAGGGTAGTTCTTTTTTTTTTTTTAACTTTTTGAGGAATCTTCATACTGTTTTCCACAGGACGGCACCAGTTTGCCTTCCCACCAATAGTGTGAAAGGGTTCCCCTTTCTCTACATCCCCACCAACATCTGCTGTTTCCTGTGTTAAGTTTAGCCATTCTGACAGGGGTAAAGTGATATCTTATTGTAGTTTTGATTTGCATTTTCCTGATGATGAGTGATGTTGAGCATCTTTTCTTGTGTCTGTTAGCCATCTGGATGTCTTCTTTGCAAAAATGTCTATTCATGTCTTCTGCCCATTTTTTAACTAGATTATTTGTTTTTTGGCTGTTGAGTTTGATAAGTCCTACATATATTTGGATGTTAACCATTTATCAGATATGTTTTTTGCAAATAGCTTCTCCCATTCCATAGGTTGTATTATTAAATACTTTCCTAAAGGATAGAAAAATACTAATTTGAAGGGATACACGCATCCTGATGTTTATAGCAGTATTATCTACAATAGTCAAATTATGGAAAGAGGCCAAATATCCACTGACTGGTGAATGGATAAGGAAGGTGTGGTACACACACACACACACACACACACACACACACTAATATTACTCAGCCATAAAAAAGAAGGAAAAGAATGAAATCTTGCCATTTACAATGATGTGGATGGAGCTAGAGAGTATTATGCTGAACAAAATAAGTCAGTCCGAGGAAGACAAATACCATATGATTCCGCTGATATGTGGAATTTATGAAATAAACTAAATGAACATGGGGGGGGGAGAGGCAAACCAAGAAACAGACTCTTAACTCTAGAGAACAAACTGAGTGTTGCTGGAGGGGTGGGGGCATGGGTTAAATAGGGGATGAGGACAAAGGAGGGCACCTGTGATGAGCAGGTATGTAAGTGTTGTATGTAAGTGTTGAATCACTAAATTCTACACCTCAAACTAGTATTACACTGTATGTTAACTAGCTGGAATTTGAATAAGAACTTGGAGAAAAAAAAAGAAAAATCCATACAATCTAAGTCCATACAGCTCCCTGTCAGATGGTGACAGGTGCTGTGAAGGAAAAAAGTGGGCATAAAAAGGAGTGGATGGGGAGGGCTCTTTTTTTAAATAGGTGTTTAGGAAGACTGCAAAGAAGGTGACACTTTAACAGAGGCTTCCAGAAAGATTTAGCAGGAGGCAGGAGAATATTGGGGGAAGCATGTGCCCTGAAGGGGAAACAGAGCCAAGACCCTGGAGAAGGCGTTTAGTCCAGATATTCAAATCTCACAATGAAGTCAGCATGGGGAGGGAATGACTAGGGATGAGAGGTGTTGGCAGAGAATGCTGAGGGGCAAGGTGGCTCTCCCACCACTGTTGAAACTTCAAGACACAGGGAGTCCTTCCTTCCATGGTGTGCTTGGCATTTTATTAGTTTTGTTCTAAGGTATTCTGTGAATTGAGATAGATCCCTTCCTTATTTCCATCTATGCTTAACATCCTGGCATTTAAGGGTCACATATTGGAGTATATGACATTGCCCTGAGGACTGCTTGTACTCCACAACACACACTGCACACACACGAACACACAAAAATACAGAGTGCGCTATGGCCTTCGGGCACTGCGTTACTATCATGCTTTTCTCACCCCCAGCCATCATAATTTTAAAAGAAATGATACAAGGCAAACTCAACATAAGATTACCTTTACCCTAAAGAATGCATAAATAGTACCTGAATTCTAGTTAGTAAGCTTCCCATGGACATGTAAACATCAGGCTTCATTTTAATATAATCATCATGTGTCCTGTATTTAAAGAAACATAAGGAAGCAGTTCCAAAAACACTGGGAGGAAAGAAATGGACACAGGGGAAAAAAAGATCTAATAAGCTCCAATTGTCCCTGAGAGACTGTGATGAGGAGAAAGCTTCCCTGATTCTGGCAGCATTCCAGCCCCAGTTACATACCCTTGATGCCAAGAATAATTAACAAAGCTGGAAAAAAAACCAGTGTGTCTTAACAAGAAATGGGTGGTTTTTTTTTTTTTTTTTACTATTTTTGTGATTGAATATTCCTCTAGAAAAATGTTCAAAGGGAATAAACCTGAGTGTGACTAAAGAAATTATACAATGTATAACAACCAAAGGGGATTTTTCAAAATGCAATAACAAAAGAGTTTTCCCAATGATCTTAAGTGCAAAACTTTTGGAATCAGAAAACCAGGTTTTGAATGTTAGACCTACCACATATAAGCTGTTTGAACTTGGGAAAGACAATGAATCCATTCCAGATGTGAAGATCCTTACTCAAATAGTGGGGATAGCACTGTCCATCCTCCTAAGGTGGTAGACAGCGTTAGTCAGTGTATGTAAAAAACTTACAATAGTTCCTTCTCGTTAGTAAATGAATGATCGCCACTGGTGAAGAGATTGGCTGAGTTTTTTCTTCTACCTTGAACAAATGTCTTCCTGGTTTCCACATCTCTCGGTAATGAAGAATCACAAAGTAAAGCTTGTTAGCATACCCCCTTTTGCGTATTAAATATAATTTAATATGCGAATATTTGATGCAAAAGATGATGCTGAGAAATGTGTGTCTCAAGAAGTGCTGTTGCAAGGAAACAGCTACCTCCATGGCTCTGGGTCTTTCTATAAATACAGAACGTGCTCAAAAGCACCACGTCTTAAAAAGCTCATGGCACATGCCTCTAAGCCTAATACTCTGTTTTCCTACTCCCCTTAGCTGCAAAACTCCTTGGATATGTTCTAATTTCACTGGAACCGCTTTATACCCCTCCCCCCATTCCTTCCTCAGTTTCATCCAACTGGACTTCTGTTCCCATCACTCATTGTCAACAATGATCCCTGTATTGCTGAGTCCAATGGACGCTTCTCTTTTGGACATATTACATAAATTAATTATTAATGAGTTTGCCTGGTCTCAGGGGACCTCAGGTAAAAGAGCTCAGGTTCCATTTTCTAGAACCTTTCTGGAAATACTTGCTGAGCTCTCGGACTCACCTGGAGGGACTCTATAAGATGAAAGTCTCCATGTGGAGGTCCAGATTCCTCCATGGATGGTTGATCATGGAGACCAAAGCTCTGTTCCCAGACAGGACAGCAGGAAGGAGTGAAGCATTAGTCCCTTCTCCCCCAGACTTGGGAGCCCCAAACCAACAACCATGTTCTGGCCAATCCAAGGTTTCACATGCTGAGGTTCTGCAGTGGAGGAGATATTTATAGCTCCCTATGTCTGCTCATTAGACACTGTTGCCATTGTTACTATCACCTGGGAGCACATCATTTCCCCATGGGCCACTGGAGTGGACAGAAAGGAAAAGTTTCCTGTTGATACTCTGTTCTTGGGAGATCAGATTAGAAGTCAGGTGAATCCAGTTTTGTATTACTCACTCTCATGAACTTGCCTGCCTTCCAGAGATCTAACCAGCTTACACTTTACCTTCACCTTGAGCTGATTTTGAATTCATTGAATTGAGGATTTACTTTACCATTTATAGCTTTGAAGTAATTTTAATAAACAAGCCACATGATCCTCTTCATGTATGGTTTTGAAGAAAAAGTCTAAGGACTCACTCTAAAGTCTGAAATAAAGTCTGTGTTTGATTCCTTAATCCGAGAGACTCCTGAGTTGGCCTCAAATATAACCCCGAAAAAGACTTTCAGTAGGCAGAATAACATCCACCCAAATATTTCCACATTTTAATTAAAGACTCTTGGGCTATGTCTTGTGTCATCACAAGCGAGAATTATGTTTGAAAATGGTACCAACATTTCCAGTCAGCTGGCCTTAAGATAAACTTGTTCTGATTATCCAGGTGGGCTCAATAGATCACAAGGGGCCTCCAAATGTGGAAAATGGAGGCAGAAGAGTTGGAATCAGAGAGATTTTGAGATGCTATGTTGCTGGCTTTGAAGATAAAGGGAGGGAATGTGAGCCAGGGAATACAGGTGGCTTTAGGTCTCCCAGACCTCCTTCTCTGCAGACAGAGTGCTTTTTAGCCCAGGAATACTTATTTCAGACTTCTGACTTCCGGAACTATCAAAACATAAATTTAATTGTTTTAAGCCAGTAGCATGGTAATTTTTCACAACCACAAAAATGTCTATTTATATATAAGTGCATATGTACTATCTACATTTAATAGGCACAGTTTAATGTATATAAGTATATTCCAATGATATAGTTAAAAGGAAAAAAGTCTAGTAGAGCATGGCTGAGGGTAGGATCTAGAGTATTGGTAGCTGATTCACATCAAACGGGGAGGGTGGGGAAGATCTCTCTTCCAACTAAAAAGAAGGCAAAGTGTCTACATGGATACAGGACCAGTGAAATTAAGTTAAGGCAATTCACATTTGATATGCCTGCTCTAAGTCACTATCAGGTACTGATTTTATATTCAATGTACTCATTCCTAAAGAAAAAAAAAGCCCAACATGAGTAGAATAAAGGAAATAATAAAGATCACAGCAGAAATAAATGACACAGAGACTAAAAAAAATCAGTGGAACAAAGTCAGTGAAACAAGAGCTGGTTCTTTGAAAAAAATAAACAGAATTGACAAACTCTAGGCAAATTAATCAAGAAAAAAGAGAAAGGACCCAAATAAATAAAATCAGAAATGAGAGAGGAGAAGTAACAACTGACACCAGAGAAATACAGAGAATTGTAAGAAAACTATGAAAAATTATATGCCAACAAAGTGGACAACTTAGCAGAAATGAATGAAGTCCTAAAAAACATACAATTTTCCAAAAGGGAACAGGGAAGACATAGAAAATCTGAACAGACCAATTAACAGTAAGAAAATTGAAATGGTATTCAAAAAGCTACCAAAAACTAAAAGTTCAGGACCAGATGGATTCACAGGTGAATTCTACCAGATATTTAAAGAAGAGTTAATATCTATTCTCCTCAAACTCTTCCAAAGAATAGAAGAGGAAGGAAAGCTTCTAAATACATTCTGTGAGGCCAGCATTATCCTGATACCAGAACCAGACAAAGACACCACAAAAAAAGAAAACTACAGGCCAATATCCTTGATGAAGATAGATGCAAAAATCCTCAAGAAGATATCAGCAAACTACCTACAACAATATATTAAAAAGATCATTCACCATGATCACATGTGATTTATTTCAGGGATACAAGGATCTTTCAATATTTGCAAATCAATCAATGTCATACACCACATCAACAAAATGAAGGATAAGAATCATATGATCATCTCAATAGATGCAGAAAAAGCATTTGACAAAATTCAATATTTGTTCATGATAAAAACTCTCAATGAAGTGGGGTTAGTGGGAACGTACCTCAACATAATAAAGGACATATATGAAAAATCCACAGCTAACAAACATCATACTTAATGGTGAAAGCTGAGAGGTTTCTCCCTAGTGTCAGGAACAAGACAAAGATGTCCACTCTCACATAGTATGGTATTCAACATAGTACTGGAAGTCCTAGCCTTAGCAATCAGACAAGAAAAGAAATAAAAGGCATCCATATTGGTAAAGAAGTTAAACTGTCACTATTTGCAGACAACATAATTCTATACACAGAAAATTCAGGAGCGCCTGGGTGGCTCAGTTGGTTGAGTGTCTGACTTCCACTTAGGTCATGATCTCATGATTCATGAGTCCGAGCCTGGCATGGAGCTCTGTGATGACAGCTCAGAGTCTGAAGCCTGCTTTGGATTCTATGTCTGCCTCTCTCTCTCTGTCCATTCCCTGCTCACACTCTGTCTGTCTCTCTCAAAAATAAATAAACATTAAAGAATAGAAAATTCAAAAAACTCTACCAAATAATTACTAGAATAAATGAATTCATTATAGTGCAAGATACAAAACCAATACCCAGTAATCAGTAACATTTCTATACACTAAGAATGAAAGAAAAAAAAATAAAACACAATTGCACCAAAAAGAATAAAATACTTAGGGGGCGCCTGGGTGGCACAGTCGGTTAAGCATCCGACTTCAGCCAGGTCACGATCTCGCGGTCCGTGAGTTCGAGCCCCGCGTCAGGCTCTGGGCTGATGGCTCGGAGCCTGGAGCCTGTTTCCCATTCTGTGTCTCCCTCTCTCTCTGCCCCTCCCCCGTTCATGCTCTGTCTCTCTCTGTCCCAAAAATAAATAAAAAAAAAAAGTTGAAAAAAGAATAAAATACTTAGGAATAAACTTAACCAAAGAAGTGAAAGACCTATACTCCAAAAACTATAAAACACTGATAAAAGAAATTGAAGATAGCATAAAGAAATGGTAAGATACTCCATGCTCATGGTTGAAAGAATTAATATTGTGAAAATGTCCATATTACCCAAAGCAACCTACAGACTCAGTGCAATCTCTATCAAAATACAACAGTAGTTTTCACAAAACTAGAACAAATGATCTTAAATTTGTATGGAATTATGGAAGGCCCTGAGTATCCAAAGTAATCCTGAGAATGAAGAACAGAGCTGGAGGTATCACAATAGTAGATTTCAAGATATACTCCAAAGCTATAGTTATCAATGCAGTATGGTATTGGTGCAAAAATAGACACATAGGTCAATGGAACAGAATAGAGACTCCAGAAATAAACCCATGATTATATGGTCAATTAATCTATGACAAAAGAGGTGAGAATATGGGGAAAAGACAAGGTTTTTCAATAAATGGTGCTGGGAAAACTGGACAGCTATGTGTAAAACAATGAAATGCGACCACTTTCTTACACCATACACAAAAAGAAGCTAAAGATGGATTAAAGGCCTAAATGTGAGACCTGAAACTATAAAAATCCTAGAAAAGAACACAGGCATTAATTTCTCTGACATCAGCTATAGCAACATTTTCCAGGTAAGTCTCCTAAGACTAGGGAAACAAAAGTAAAAATAAACTGTTAGGACTAAATCAAAATTAGAAGCTTTTACATAGCAAAGGAAACAATAAAACAAAAAAAGGCAACCTAGTGAATGGGAGAAAATATTTCAAATAATATATCTGATAAGGGGTTAATATCTAAAATACATAAAGAACTCCTACAACTCAACACCAAAAAACCCAAACACTCCAATTAAAAAATGGACAGAGGATATGAATAGACATTTCTCTAAAGAAGACATTCAGATAGCCAACAGACACATGAAAAGATGCTCGGCATCACTCATCATCAGGGAAACACAAATCAAAACCACAATGAGATATCACCTCACACCTGTCAGAATGGCTAAAATAAAAAAAACACAAGAAACAACATTTGGTGAGAATGTGGAGAAAAGGCACCCTCAGGCACTGTTGGTGGGAATATGAACTTGTGCAGCCATTCTGGAAAACAGGATGGAGTTTCCTCAAAAAATAGAACTACCTTATGACACAGCAATTGCATTACTATGTATTTATCCAAATGATACAAAAATGCTGATTCGAAGGAGCACATGTACTCCAATATTTATAGCAGCACTATCAACAATAGCCAAATTATGGAAAAAGCCCAAATGTTTGTCAACTGATTAATGGTTAAAGATGTGGTATACATACAGAATGGAATACTACTCAGTGATGATAAAGAATGAAATCTTGCCATTTTCAGCGATGTGGATGGAACTAGAGGGTATTATGCTAAGTGAAATAAGTCAGCCAGAGAAAGACAGGTATCATATGATTTCACTGCTGTGTGGAATTTGAGAAACACAACAGATGAACATAGGGGAAGGAAAGGAAAAATAAGATAAAAACAGAGAGGGAGACAAACCAGAAGAGATTCTTAAATGCAGAGAAGAAGCTGAGGGTTGCTTAAGGGGAGGTGGGTGGGAGAATGAGTTAAATGGATGATGAGCATTAAGGAAGGTGCTTTTTGGGATGAGCACTGGGTGTCATGTAAGCAATGAATCACTGAGTTCTACTCCTGAAGCCAAGACTATACTGTATGTTAACTAACTTGAATTTAACTAATAATAATAACAAAATAGAAGTTAGGATGAAGTTTCAGGGAGGATCTTATTTGGGATGGATGTGGTCAGGCAACATAGCCATATCTCTGAATTGGACAAGGGAGATCCAGTCACTCACAGCAGCTCAGAGGCTCACGGGGTGGTGTATTTGATGTGCCCACATAAGAGGTTACATGCATGGGAGAGATGTCCACTCCAGGGGAGATGGATCCATTGGTGGAAAGGGAATATGCACCTGACTCCCAAGGTGGACACATGGGGACTGAAATGGCAGAAAAGTTTCCTTTATTTATGGTCCCTTGGCTTCTGATAAGCTAAATTGCTTAGAGAATTGAGCCCCACTGAGGGAATACAGGCAATATGGGGCTCTGAGAATTCAACCTCTGAATCCCCTCTGCAGAGCTCACCTGCTGCTCATCAGCCATAGGCTGAAAGCATCCTCACCATGACCCTCCTAGATGTCCAACTAATCCAAAGAACCAGCTCCTGACCATCCATTTCTTGCCCTTTCTACATCAATTGTCCCTGGAAGGAAGGACCAGTAGAGCCAAATCCATTGAGTGATGCATCTGGGAAAGCCAGAGTAGTCCAGTGAGTACTCCAGAAAAGTGGTGTGGAAGGCAGGAAGGCTTTTCTTAACCATGCCTTTCTTAACCACTGATTCCAAATCCTTCTCATTTCAGTCTGAAGAAGACGCTTCATACCTTCTCAGATCCATTCTTCTCACTTCTCTTCTCCGAGCGTCATTCCAGGGCCTCTCTCTTTCTGCAGCAGGAACTGTCCCTCCCTTATGTCTGTTCACCTGTCTCGGGTTCTGCTTTATTCCCAAGTTAGCCTTTCCTCTTGTTTGTGAAGCACTGAATGCGTGAGGCAGCCCCGCAGAGTGAGAAGGGCCTTGAGTTGGAGTCAGGCAGATGTGAGTTGGAATTTCCCCTTTCCATCCAGTGCCTGATAGACCTTGGAAATGTTTCTTCTATTCTGTGTATCCTTTTTCATCAGCACAAGAGAGAGTAGAAGGAGGTGTCACAGTATGCTTATGGGAGGACCGATATGATGGATCGAGTGTCCAGGACATGGTGCCATCTGAAAAACACCATTTCTTTATTCACTTACTCATTCGCATGACACATTCCAAAAGAATTTTGGGGAAATTACACAATACTTAGGACAAAATGCCTTAAGTGTATATGACAAGAGAAATAATGTGGCCAAAGGAAAGGAGACCCAAACCCAGAGGAATAATTACATGAGTAAGTGAAATATCTACCACGAAATGTTACCATGGGTGCCAAAATTTGGCCCCTGATATGACTCTGAGAATTCCATTGAAGACAAACGACTCTTTTTGTGCTGTTAGGATTAAATTTGGCTGTATAAATGGAAAGACTAAGAAGAAAAAGTGTTCATATTCAATTAGGGGTATTTATCTCCCCTCTTCAAGGAAGTGGCACGACGACTTTATGCTAACATGAGGAACAAGGGTTCATTCCATCTCTGCTTCCACATCCGTGGTGTGTGGTTTTCCAAGATAGGTTAGCTGTGGGGTAATGTGTGAATTCTAGGCAAGGAAGAGACAGAAAAGAGAAAGTCTTCTAAAGAGCACTCCAATATTCCCACTCAATAACTTCTCATACTTTCCACCAACTATCCATGATTGAATGAGAAGGTGGGAAATACAGCATCTTAGCTGAGCGTATGACCACCTCCAAATAGAGTCAGGTTCCAACAACAGGAAAGAAGAGAATAGATGTGTTAACATAGGCAATCTCTGGCACAATGATTAATTACAAGATTCATATTATCCATAACATTAAAATAAAATTGTTGATAGAACCTGACCCTTCTTGATACTAAGGCAAAAAGACAGTGATCTCCCCAATTCTCATGAAAGTCACATTGTGTGATGGAAAGAGCAATGTCTCCAGCCAATTCAGGTTCTTGAAATGTTTCTGAATATAGGCTAGAAGCATCACACATGGTAATAGCCACACCGTAGGATAGGTGAGGCAGGAACATTGTTATCATGGTTCAAGTATTTCGTCCCTCACACTTGAAATGATTTCCAGTTTTTGGGTCCTCCCTCAGTGGATCAACAAAAGAGACATGGCGATGCTCTTGGGGTTGTCTTAGGTGATGTAGGGCACAGTCAGGGGGATATCCCCATATCTCTGAAGGAAGGTAGCAGAATTTCAATGGGCCTCAAAACAATGGATATCTCATTCCTTCTGAGTGTGGAGAATCTCCAACTCAGGGACTCTGGGATTATTTCTTTGGCCATCTTTCAGAGTGGAGGCCAGAGCTGAAGAAAGAAGTGCTCCTTCTAAGATAAAGAACCCCTGTGCTTATGGATTCACCTAAGTAGTGAGGGAATTTAATGAGTAACCAACTAAACCATCAACTACTTTTTAAAATTCCTGGTAAAGTTGATGCTGACAATATTCCTCAGTATTTTCAGTGCTTTTGTGAAGTGTTGGGCCTATGGAGTTCTCTGCTCCATCATTTTCTCTGACATCAATTATTTTGTAAGCTCTTTTTAAAGATTTTATGTATGTATGTATGTATGTATGTACGTATGTATGTATGTATTTAGAGAGACTGTGATTGGGGAAGGGGCAGAGGGAGAGAGACAGAATCCTAAGCAGGCTCAACACCCAGGGTAGAACCCAATATGGGGCTCGAAATCAGGAACTGTGAGATCATACCTAAGCCGGAATCAAGAGTTAGATGCTTGGGGCTCCTGGGTGACTCAGTCAGTTAAGCATCTGACTTCAGCTCAGGTCATTATCTCATGGCTTGTGGGTTTGAGCCCACGTTGGGCTCTGTGCTGACAGCTCGGAGCCTGGAGCCTGCCTCGGATTCTGTGTCTCCCTTTCTCTCTCTGCCCCTCCCCTGTTCATGTTCTGTCTGTCTCTCTCTCTCTCTCAAGAATAAATAAACATTAAAAAAATTTTAAAAAGAGGGGCACCTGGGTGGCTCAGTCGGTTAAGCGTCTGACTTCAGCTCAGGTCATGATCTGGCGGTTCATGGGTTCGAGCCCCGCGTCAGGCTCTGTGTTGACAGCTCCGAGCCTGGAGCCTGTTTCAGATTCTGTGTCTCCCTCTCTCTCTCTGCCCCTCTCCTGTTCACGCTCTCTGTCTCAAAAATAAACATTAAAAAAATTTAAAAAATTTAAAAAAGAGTCAGATGCTTAACTGACTGAGCCACCCAAGCACCCCATTGTTTCAAATATTTTAATTAATTTGTTTGCTTATTTATTTGGAGAGAGAATTTTGTAGGTTCTCTTTAAAGTGCATGTGTATATATGTATGCGGGGAATAAGCTTAGGAATTCCCTGGGCTTGCACGGATGGGTTAACAAGGCATCAAGAATTAGAAAGCCACAGGATGCTCACAACCAAGTTTGGGTAAACAAGATTAGGTACATAGGTATAGAGAGGGCTGGGCAGAGACCCCAGTATAGAGAGGGCGGGACAAAGTCCCCAATACAGAACAAAGGTATATGAGGTAAACAAGATTAGGTATTCAGGGAGGAAGGCCCCCCCCCCCCCCCCCCCCCCCCCCCCCCCGCCAACTTAGTACAATAGCAGAAAGCTGCTTTCCCAGGAAGGAAGGACCAAATTAGGTAAACAGGTAAATAGGGCTATAGACCTCTGCAGGGTGAAGTTGCCCAGAAGTTGCCCAGAGGAGCTAATTAACAAAAGAAAGGTGCCTTGTTGATCCTGAGGTAGCATGCTCTGTCTTTCTTGTCCTCTAGACCAATTTTGGTAAACAGAGGTGGTGCCTCATGTCTGTTGTAAACAACCTTCCACTCAGCCTCCCGGGGCCAGGGTTTTGTTTTGTATTAACCCAAGCCCCTAACCCCACATATCTTCAAAACCCCCTTTCCCTCCTGTCCATGAGTTAATGTTCACAGTTTCATTGTCTCTTTATGCACGTCCATCACCATGTCTGTAAGCCTTCTGATCCTAATAAAAACAGAGCAAGGACCCTTAATCGGGGCTCTTGTCTTCTCCCGGACATTAGCCATCTCTCGCATTTTAATCCTGCATCCCGCTTTCTTGCGAGACAAGAACTTTAGAGCCACAGTCTACAACATATGTATGTGTATAAAAGCTCTGAATCTTAACCTTAAAAACAAAAAATACCCAAATGTAACATCAGCCTAATATGCGGTGCTTGTATACCTTTTATAGATATTTGCATTGAAAAACTAAATTCAGGCTTCATAAGCAGTGTTTGGAATAGTTAAGGCCAATGAATGAAAGTATGAACTCCACACGGATGGCAGAAAAAAGCTCTATTAATTGGGCTCCAATTTTTGCCTACATATTAAGTAAGGAGGTTTGACACAAGATGTAGAAGAAAATAAAAGTGGGGAGATAAAAGTTGAAGGACCTGATGCCACCGAGGTTCTAGACCAACACTACACAGTCATGAATGAACAGGTGAGACTCTGTGACCTTGTTGCAGTGTAGCTTCTGATTCGGCAAGGTGAATGTGGCCTGGGACTCGGCATTCACATAAGCTCTTGGGCAATGTTGATCCTGCTGATCCACGGACCACACTCTGAGTAGCCAGGCGATGAAGGGGGACAGCTGCTTTGGAACGAGGATTACATTTCCAGCGAGTAGCGGTACAAAGGAAGGATGAAAGCATTTAAAACTCCCCAACTGAGGCAATGATATAAGGGGCAGTACTTTATTAATCCATTCACCTGAAATCGAAGGCAACCACATTTCTGTGCCATCAAAGTGATGGTAATTGAATGTTGATTTTTTTTTCCCCTCTCTTTCCTGGTAGTGGTTTCATCCACATGGAATCAGGAAATCAAACACGTGCTTTGGAATTTCTCCTCTTGGGATTTTCAGCAAAGTCAGATATTCAATTTGTGCTCTTTGGGCTGTTCCTGTCCATGTACTTGGTCACGGTCACTGGGAACCTGCTCATCATCCTGGCCATCTGCTCTGACTCCCTCCTCCACACCCCCATGTACTTCTTCCTTTCCAACCTGTCCTTGGCTGACATCTGTTTTACCTCCACTACTGTCCCGAAGATGCTCTGGAACATCCAGACTCAGAGCACAATCATAACATATGAAGGCTGCCTCAGCCAGATATTTTTTTCATTGTGTTTGGATGCCTGGACAACTTACTCCTGACCGCGATGGCCTATGACCGCTTTGTGGCCATCTGTCACCCCCTGCACTACTCAATCATCATGAACGGCCAGTTCTGTGGGCTGTTGGCATTGGGATCCTGGTGCCTCAGTATCATGGGTTCCCTGCTCGAGACCTTGACCCTTTTGAGGCTGTCCTTCTGCACAAACATGGAAATCCCACACTTCTTTTGTGATCTTCCCGAAGTCCTGAAGCTTGCCTGTTCTGACACCTTCGTCAATACCATGGTGGTGTATTCTGCAACTGGCCTTCTGGCCATGATTCCTTTCAATGGAATACTTTTGTCCTACTTTCAAATTGTTTCCTCCATACTCAACCTTTCCTCAGCTACTGGCAAGTACAAAGCCTTTTCCATGTGTGGGTCTCACCTCTCAGTGGTCTTCTTGTTCTATGGAACAGGTCTTGGGGTCTACCTCAGTTCTGCAGCGACTTCATCCTCTAGGACAAGTCTGGTGGCCTCAGTGATGTACACAATTGTCACGCCCATGCTGAACCCCTTCATCTACAGTCTGAGGAATAGGGACATGAAGGGGGCTCTAAGGAGACTCCTCAGCAGGGTGGTGCCTCTCAGCAGTGGGGTCTCTGGAGGAGTCTTATGGTAACTGGGTGCACAATATGGAGGCCCAGAAATCCTGGCTTGCTTCATCAAATATCTTTATTTTTTCCCCAGTTGTACCTGTTTTAAAGCAGTACTTTCCTGGGGTCTTCCCTGCCCTCTCGGTTTTTCTTCAGGCTATATCTTGAGTTCCCTTTTTCACTTTATAACCACTCATTTTAACTTGGTATGAACAGAACCTGATATTTTCTCAGTTATATTTGGTAATGGTTTGGATTTCTTTAAAAAAAAATGAATCAAATCTCATGTATTTAATATCTATCCTCAGAGGGATGGGATGTGTGCCTATTTTGGAAATGTCCTGAAAACTCATTTACAGAGATGTTTTCTCAGGTCACATGAATAAAATGAACTGAAAGATTTGATCCCCTCCACATTTTTTTCCTGATCTACTTTCCTTCCAGTCCCATCAACGTTATTAAATTTCTCAACTTGTCCACTCTACAGATTTCTTGAGTTTCAGAACTGTCTCTTACCTATCTTTACAGTGCCTGGTATAGCTCTAATGACAGAGTTTTAAATCCAAACCCTACACTGAGGTTTATTAAGTTTTCCTTAATATTATAATTTTACTTCATTTGATTGTTACAAAGTTGAGCACATTTTCAAGTTTGTATATTTATTTGCATGTTTTCTTCCTATATTTTTGGTTTGCATCTTTAGACCATTTCTCGGGTATTTTTATTCTAATTGGGTTAAAATAATTTTTTATATGTCTACACTTTATGCTTTGTAATATCCAATGTGTTCTAAATATTTTCCCTAGTTTTACACTTGTTTGTAAATTTTCTTTATTGTTGGACCTACAGATTTCAAGGCACTGGAATCCATTGATTATGTTCTCAGTTCTTTGCTTTTTCTTCCATCTGGTTTATGCTCAGAGGATTAACCTAATCTTTCTTCTAGATGTCCACTGCTATGTTTTTTCTACAAGTTCACTTTATTCATTTTGCTTTTCTACATGTTCACTCTCTTTATGCCAACAAGTGGATGTCATTAAGATAGAAATTTAATGTTATTTTGCTTCTAACTAATAACAAATTGTCCAAACACCTCTTATTTCAAAAGCCTTGCTTCCCTCATTGGTTTTTTTTTAAATTTTTTTTTTTCAACGTTTTTTGTTTTTTTTTTTTTAATTTATTTTTGGGACAGAGAGAGACAGAGCATGAACGGGGGAGGGGCAGAGAGAGAGGGAGACACAGAATCGGAAACAGGCTCCAGGCTCCGAGCCGTCAGCCCAGAGCCTGACGCGGGGCTCGAACTCACGGACCGCGAGATCGTGACCTGGCTGAAGTCGGACGCTTAACCGACTGCGCCACCCAGGCGCCCCCTCATTGGTTTTTTTTTATTCCACTTGTATAATATGCCAGATTTTATGGGTCGCCTGGGTGGCTCAGTAGGCTAAGCATCCGGCTTTGGCTCAGGTCATGATCTCCTGGTTCATGGGTTCGAGCCCCATGTCGGGCTCTGTGCTGACAGCTCAGAGCCTGGAGCCTCCTTCAGATTCTGTGTCTCCCCCTCTCTCTTCCCCTTCCCCAGCTCACACTCTGTCTCTCTCTCAAAAATAAATAAACATTAAAAAATTATAATATGACATATTTTATTTTATAGGATTTGTGTTTTCTTATTCTCCCGTCAATTTCACAGTTTGGTGAAATGGAAGTTTATTACAGGTTCTAATCAAGAACAGAGGCTATGTTCCCTTTCCAATATTGATTCTCCCCTTTTTCCTAGTAGCAGGATATTGATGGGGGTGGCAATATACTCAAAATATTAATAAAGGGGTCATCATGTACTTTGGCTTACTGTTGCTGTTGTAACCAGCGACGGCAGACTTGGTGGCTTAAAAAGAGCACAAAGGTATTAGCTTACAGTTCTGGAGATCAGAAGTCCAAAATGGGTCTCCCTGGGATAGAAATCAAGATGTCTTCACAGCTGCATTCCTTTCTAGAGATTCCAGGAGGATAACCCCCTTTCTTGCCTTCTCTAGCTTCTAGGGAACATCCTCCTCCCTTGTCCTATGGCTCCAGCCTGTGTCTACAATGCCAGCAGTGGCTGACTGAGTCTTTCCCTTCTCTCATTTCCTGGACCCTTAAGCTGCCTCCTTTTTCTCTTCATGGACCTTTGGGATTACAAGGGCTTCATCCAGTTAGCCCCAGATAACCTCTACCTTAAGGTCAAGTGATGAGCAAACTTAATTCCTTCTATAACTTTAATCCCTTTTCCCTTGTAACCTAACATTTTCACAGCTTCTGAGGATTGGGAAGCAGACATTTTTGGAAGGCCATCATTCTGCTGACCATACCATGTGACACAAGTTTGCCCAAACATATGAGCTGAAATCTGTTAGTGGAGCTTTTAGAAAACACGTATTTTCCCAATTAAAAAAACAGATCATCAAAACGGTGAAATTGGAGTTTTCTCACATCTTTTCCCTAAGAAAAGACAGTAACTCATTGCTGAGAGTATCTTCATGGAAGTCCAGAGGCCTGATGAAGAAACTCAAGCCCAAAGTTGGAGCAAAAAACACTCAATATTGAACGCATTGAGGAGAGTAAGAAGAACAATTATACTTTACCCACATAAGCTCTATCCCAAGGCAGCATGCTTAGTGCCCCAGGAGATCTCAGCCAGGGACTTCACCCAGGGATGAATGTAAGAGTGTGCCAGTGAGTGTCTGGCCCCCCCAGTTGTGTCGGATGCTGGCATCTACACCCACTGCATTCCCAACCCACCCAAAAACTGCCCCTGAAGCAGAATAATCCTGGACTCCCTTCCTGTCCCAGGAGACTTTTTTGGAGGGGCGTGTCATCATCAACTTAGTCAATGTGGAACTTAGAAGGTCACAGTAGCCCCTGTGGATTGAGCACCTTCTCTGTGCCAGGTAATTCCCTGTGAGATCTAAAAAATTATTAACTTCTCAGGGTGCCTGCATGGCTCAGTTGGTTAAGCGTCCGACTTTGGCTCAGGTTATGATCTCACGGTTCGTGGGTTCAAGCCCTGCATCAAGCTCTGTGGTGACAGCTCAGAGCCTAGAGCCTGCTTTGGATTCTGTGTCTCCCTCTGCCCTCCTCTACTCATGCTCTCTCTCTCTCTCAAAAATAAATAAACATTAAATTTTTTAAAAAGATATTACTAACCAAAAGGATTCTCACACCAAATGCTTAGATGGACTTTCTCTAGTTTACAGATAAAGGAACAAAGGCTTGGAAGGTTCATTTCCTGTCATGAGGAAAAAGAGACACCTGCAAACTTGTGTATAAAGAAGCTGAACCACTGAGTCCCACATTTGACTGCCTAAGGTCAGACCTGAGGTAGGTAGGGGGATTCTTATAGAAGAAAACCCCAAAATACTCACACTTGATTCTACCACTGGACCACAGTCTTAATATGCAAAGGTTGTCTACAGACCAAGATTGTCAAAGTAACAACAGGGAGCTAGTTACAAGGCAGAATTTCTGGGCCACCCTGGGCATGTCGAATTAGCAGGAGCACTTCCTAAGCTATGACAAACAAAACCTTCTCCAGGTATTTTCAAGTGTCCTTTGGAGGCAAAATCATCCTGGCTGAGATCCACTGGTCTAGAGCAAGAGAACTCAGCATTTCAATAGAAGCACATCAGTTCGTAATGGTCCAGTCAATAATTCTGGGGTGACCACTCAACCCTTCCAAGTCACATCTCTGCAAATGTGGAATGAGGCTCCTAACATTATGGCCCTCATAGAATGGCTTTTGAAAAAAATAAATGAGACAATACATATACAATTTCAAGCTCAGCCCATGGTGCCTGAAAAGATCTTTTTTTAAATGTTTCAAGCTTTTTAAAAAAAAATGTTTATTTTTGAGAGAGAGAGAGAGAGAGAGAGAGAGAGCGAGCACAAGTAGGGAAGGGGAAGAGAGAGAGGAAGACCCAGAATCTGAAGCAGGCTCCAGGCTCTGAGCTGTCAGCACAGAGCCCGACATGGGGCTTGAACTCAGAAACGGTGAGCTCATGACCTGAGCTGAAGTCAAATGCTCAACTGACTGAGCCACCCAGGCACCCCTCAAGTTTTTATTTAAATTCTTGTTAGTTAACATGCAGTGTAATATTTGTTTTAGGAGTAGAATTTAATGACTCATCACTTACCTACAACACCCAGTGCTCATCACAAGTGTGCTCCTTAATCCCCATCACCCATTTAACCCCTCCCCTGCCCACCTCCTCCCCGGCAACCCCTAGTTTGTACTCTATAGCTAAGAGTTATGGTTTACCTCCCTCTCTCTCTTTTCTTCCTTCCCCTATGTTCATCTGTTTCATTTCTTTTTTTTTTTTTTTAAATTTTTTTTTTTTTCAACGTTTTTTATTTATTTTTGGGACAGAGAGAGACAGAGCATGAACGGGGGAGGGGCAGAGAGAGAGGGAGACACAGAATCGGAAACAGGCTCCAGGCTCCGAGCTGTCAGCACAGAGCCCGACGCGGGGCTCGAACTCACGGACCGCGAGATCGTGACCTGGCTGAAGTCGGCCGCTTAACCGACTGCGCCACCCAGGCGCCCCACATCTGTTTCATTTCTTAAATTCCACGTGTGAATGAAATCATATGGTATTTGTCTTTCTCTGGCTTATTTTGCTTAGCATAATGCACTCATTGCAAATGGAAAGATTTCAGTCTTTTTTATGCCTGAGTAACAGTCCGTTGTATACGTAAACCACATCTTCTTTATCCATTCATCACTCAACTGGCATTTGGGCTCTCTCCATTATTTGGCTCTTGTAGATAATGCTGCTATAAACATTGGAGTGCATGTGCCCCTTTGAATCATTACTTTTCTATCCTTTGGGTAAATATCTAGTAGTACATTTGCTGGATTGTAGGATAGTCCTATTTTTAATTTTTTGAGGAACTCCCATACTGTTTTCCAGAGTGGCTGCACCAGTTTGCATTCCCACTTACAGTGTAAGAGGGTTCCCCTTTATCCACATGCTGGCCAACACCTGTTGTTTCCTGCATTGTTAAATTTAGCCATCCTGACAGGTGTGAGGTGATATCTCACTGTGGTTTTGATTTGTATTTCCCTAACGATGAGTGACATTGAGCATCTTTTCGTGTGTCTGTCAGCCATCTGCATGTCTTTGGAAAAGTGTCTGTTCATGTCTTCTGCCCAAATCTTCACTGGATTATTAATTTTTCAGTGTGGAGTTTGAGAAGTTCTTTATAGATTTTGGACACTAACCTTATATCAGATATGTCATTTATAGATATCTTCTCCCATTCTGCAGGCAGCCTTTTAGTTTTGTTGATTGTTTCCTTTGCTGTGCAGAAGCTTTTTATCTTGAAGAAGTCCCAATAGTTCATATTTGCTGTTGTTTCCCTTGCCTCCAGGCATCATGTCTAATAAGAAGTTGCTGCAGGGGAGCCTGGGTGACTAAGTCAGTTAAGCGTCCGACTTCGGCTCAGGTCATGATCTCGCAGCTCGTGAGTTCGAGCCCCTCATTGGGCTCTGTGCTGACAGCTTGGAGCCTGGAGTCTGCTTCAGATTCTGTGTCTCCCTCTCTCTCTGCCCCTCCTCTGCTCGTGCTCTCTCTCTCTCTCTCTCTCTAAAATAAATAAACATTTATAAAAAAGAAGTTGCTGCAGCTGAGGGCAGAGAGATTGCTGCCTGTGTTCTCCACTAGGATTTTGATGGTCTCACATTGAGGTCTTTCACACATTTTGAATTTATTTTTGTGTTTGTTGTAAGAAAGTGGTCCAGTTTCATTCTGCATGTTGCTGTCCAATTTTTCAACACCATTGTTGAAGAGACTGTCTTTTTTCTATTGGATATTCTTTCCTACTTTGTCAAAGATTAGTTAATCATATAGTTGTGGGTCCATTTCTGGGATTTCTATTCTGTTCCATTGATCTATGTGTCTGTTATTGTGCCAGTACATTACTATCCTGATGACTATGCTTTAAAATATAGCTTGAATTACCAAATGTTTCATAAATGTCAACTTTTAACCTGTATTAAAGATACAAACTCTTAACTGATTTGTCAAAATAATTATGAAGCCAAGGATTGTTGTACCCATGACTGTATAGGAAAGGAACACACCTTTGCTTGTTGAAGAAGGAATAGGGATTTTTCTAGAGCTATCAGGAGCTGTGTTCCCACCACAAGTCATTGTTTTGGAGAACCAAGGGACATAGTCAAGACAAGTTCCTGAGTTTTAGATTTGGAAAAAAACCTTTCACTTAGGGCTGTGAAAAGTTTCAATGTTAGAGCTCTGGAAGCCAGGAAAGTTCAAGGAAGGGTAATAAAAATTGGATATGCCTGATTCTAATCTGATCTCTTGGGAACAGAGAATCTACAGGAAAAAATTCCATTCTGTCCATATAAGTTCCCCTAGGGAGATGTGCTCAGGGGTTGGAGTAATAATGGGAAATGTGTCTAATGAGCAGTTAAAGAGAACACATACAGCAAACATAAGAGACTATAAATATCTCCTCAGTTGCAGCCCCTGACCTCCTGCTCCAATCTTAAGCTGGAGGACATATGGTTTTTGCATTTGGATTCCTAAGTCTGGCTTGGGGACCAATGCTTCACTCCTTCCTGCAGTCTGGGAACAGAGCTTTGGTTTCCATCATCAACCAATGGGGAGGAATTTGGACTTCCACATGGAAACCTTCCTCTCAGAGACCCCATCCAGGTGGGTCTCAGATCTCAGCAGGTACTTCAGGAAAGGTTCAGAGAGAATGGAAGCTGAAAGCTTTTACCTGAGGTCACCTGAGAGCCTAACCAGCCTAGTCTGGAGACAAGCTGGTGTGGTGAATTCATTCATTTATAATCAATTTATTTAATATGTTTAAAAAAGAAATGTCTGGTGAACTTGGAGATGCAAGGACTATTGTCCACAATTAGGTGGTGGGAATAAAAGTCCAGTTGGATGAGACTAAAGAAGGAATGGGGATACTGACTCCCAGGAAAATCTGAACACTTCCAAGGAGTTTTGCAGTTAAAGGGAATATGAAACAACACTATTAGGTATGGAGAGCATTGCAGTGCAGTGAGGGAATTTAAAAAATGTTTTTAAGATGGGGTATATTGGAGCATATTCTGCATCCATTAGAAAGATCCAGACCAATGGAGGGAGCCACGATCTTGCAACTGCAGTTCTGAAGACATACATTTCACAGAATCTTCTCTCACATTAGGTATTCATTTAAAATTTTTATTTAAAAGACAAACAGGCATATGCTAGAGGGCTTTATTTTCCACTTATTTCATTACCTGGAGCCGGAAAATATTTTTGGGTTCGTTAGCCATTTACTTTCTCTGTCGTAACTTATTTGGGAAAGTTCTTTGCCTTGTATCCTGGGGTCTGAACATTCTTATTCCTGCTTTCGTTTGTTTGTTTGTTGTTCTTGCTGAATCATTTTCCTTTTGCTCTTTGATTGCATTCTTTCAACGAATAATTCTCCTCCTACAACCGATATTAAACTATATGCTAACCAACTAGAATGTAAATAAAAACATGAAGCAAACAAAAGAAATAATTGCAAAATTTTAAGCCAAGTTTGCTGTCTGCTGTTTAATTCTTGTATGTATGTACAGATATATTTTCTGGGTGGTGTGAGAGTTTATAAACTTTGAGTGGTCAAGTCTATCAGTCATATTTTGTCTCCCACCCATTGCTTTTTATGTGCCTTGTAGTAATAAACTGCCTTTTGTATGTATTGCCACCTTCCCTCACATCTGTGATTCCTCACTATCTTTTGCTTCTTGTGATTAGATCCGTTCTCAGAGCTAGCAATCATCCTTCTACCATCCTGTGGAGACATGAATTCCTCTTGCATTCAACTTATATCTTTCTCACAAGAATGTGTGACTCCACTTATGTTTATATAGGATGAAATTATAATTTTAGATAATGCTCCCTGCACTACTTTTAAATGAATGATAGTTATAAATTATATTTTCATATCTGCTTTTGGTTGTTGCCCATGCCATTTTGATATAGAGACCTGTGTTAATGCGATGAAATTTATTGTTATTTTTAACCTTTTCTTGCAGAAGACAGTCTTTTAAAATTCAATTTCAATTAACAAGGTTGTTTTGAATCCACTATGTTTATCCTGGTTTTCTTGTTCCTGCTGTTCTTTTTATTTTATAAACTCCACTTTCTTTTTTTAAAATTTAATTTAATTTAATTTAATTTAATTTAATTTAATTTAATTGTCAAGTTGGTTAACATACAGTGTGTACAATGTGCTCTTGATTTTGGGGGTAGATTCCCATGATTCATCGCTTACGTACAACACCCAGTGCTCATCCCAACAAGTGCCTTCCTCAATGCCCATCACCCATTTTCCCCTCTACCCTGCCCTCCTACCTCCCCATCAACCCTCAGTTTGTTCTCTGTATTTAAGAGTCTCTTAGGGTTTGGCTTCCCTCCCTCTCAGTTTGTAACTATTTTTCCCCTTCCCTTCCCCCAAGGTCTTCTGTTAAGTTTCCCAAGTTCCACATACGAGTGAAAACATTGATACCTGTCTTTCTCTGACTGACTTATTTCACTTAGCATAATACCCTCCAGTCCCATTCACGTTGCTGCAAATGGCAGGATTTCATTCTTTCTCATTGCCAAGTAGGATTCCATTGTATGTATATACCGCATCTTCTTTATCCATTCATCAGTTGATGGACATTTGGGCTCTTTCCATCATTTGGCTACTGTCGATAGTGCTGTCGATAGTGTAAACATTGGGGTACATGTGCCTGTATGAGCCAGCACTCCTGTATCCCTTGGATAAATTCCTAGTAGTGCTATTGCTGGTTCGAGGATGTGGCAAAATGGGAACACTTTTGCACTGTTGGTGGGAACGCAAACTGGTGCAGCCACTCTGGAAAACAGTGTGGAGGTTCCTCAAAAAATAAATTCCATTTTCTAGAAGGGTGTTTCTATCTCAGTGCACACCTTTATCAAATGGCAAAAATGAACAAAGGAGGTGAGGTCCTGCTCATTTGGATCTTAGATTAAATGAAGAAAGTAGACTGGGTGACATAAATGTGTGTGCGACATAATGCACTCAGGGATATACAGATGAAGAAAGGAAATAGGTTTTTGAGGCACGTACAGGATTTTATAGGGTAGACTGTAGGGATGCCTACACACGTTGGACAAAAATCAGAAACAGGAGGAGAGTTGCCCGATGAGTTTGCCAAAAAAGAGATTAAAACCCAAAGCCCAGGAATTACAAAGGAATGTGAGGGAAGGGCCAGCTTCATCTGTTCCTGGGCCATATGAGAATAGATTTGTTGGTGTTCCAAGTTCAAAGAGCAAGTATGTGTAGATTCCAAATTTGAAACCCAAGTTTCTGATTATGCAAGTTTGGAATTATATATTTTTTAGAAAAAGTTTTTTTGAGCAAATAATCTTTGAAAATCTCCCATTTTTTTGTACTCTGTGCATTTCCTTTTGTGAATTGTTGGTGTCTTTCCTTGCTTGTTATTCTGGTGGGATGTCTTGATAACATGAAGACATTCATATGTTTTCTTTTGGATAAATTGTTTTTGCTGCTTTATTATTCTAGGCATCAAGGAGATGTACCTGGGGTTGGGGTGTCACCAGAACCAGGGACACCTTTCTCATCACCATCGCTAGGGGCCACCTGAGCTCATCAGATCTTTCTCCCCACTTTTCTTGCTCTCAGTTTTTGAATTTGATTTTTTAGTTTTCTTTAAACACTGGACATGAAATGATCTTATTAAAATGAAGACCCATGTTTACATGCTCATGGAATTTGGACACATTTTTACATCTTTAGAGGAAAGACAATCTGATGTTGACAGCCTGCCTTGTATCATTGTTTGTATAATATTGTGGCCATAGGTGAGAATAGTTATAGGAGGCTATAGCGTGTGTGTGTATGTGTGTGTATGTGTGAGTGTGTGTGTGTGTGTGTGTGTGTCCACGTGCGACATAGTGGTTCTCAAGGAGAAGTCCTGAAACCCATAGCTCTAATACATGACCCTTAAAATACAGGTGCCAGATTACTACCAACATATGAAGCTAAGAAGGCCCATTTCTATTCAAAGATTCCTTGGAAACGAAATTAATAAAGTGCAAGGAACACCATGTGAAGGAGGGATTCCTTGTGCTGGGAAGTTTCATCAGTGTCATGGAGGCCACCTCATTCCTCCACATTCCCTGCCACCACCTCTCCTCAGTCTTCCTCTCGCTCCTTCCCCTGGACACACTGGCTTTCTTTTGAGCCTGGGTCTTTAACACATTATGCAAGCAACAAAAGGCAGGATGGTGAAGGGGAGTGGGAGACACTGGCTTCCGGTTGAGGAATTCCTTCCATGTTCAGGAAGGGGAGACTCACAGGAGTAAAAGGCCCAGCGGAGGGAATACTGTAGGGATGCTGTCACAGGCTGTGTGGTGACAGATGGCAGCTCCAAGCATGGTGAGCAGGGCATGATGTTGACACTTGTTGAATCACTGTGTGGCGCCCCCCAAACTAACGTGACCTGGTGTGTCGACCACCCTCATGCTTTAAAAAATTAATTAAAAAAACCCACATCTTTCCTCAGAGCCGTCGCACTCATAGTTCCCTCCGATGGGCACGCTCTTCCCCAGAGGACCTTGTGTCTCCTGTCTCCTCGAGGGCTCTGTTTACATGTGTGCCTGTGTGCCCGAACAACCAGGAAGAGCCATCCCTCCATCCACGCTTCCCTTTACACAGGCTTTGTTTTTCTTCACAGCACCTGTCACCCCTGATATTTTATCTGGTCTCATTTGCTTATCCCCTTTCTCCATCACTGAACCCTCCAGGCTTTTGTTTCTAGACACTTATACACTTTGCGTGAAGTTTAGTCAGTGCTCAAGGTTATTCCTCAAACGGGTGACAGAATTCCTCATTAAAAGTATAGAAAATATGAGCACTTGGGGAAAATGTTAAGTGTGGGAAGTGAATACCTATTCAGAGCTGGCATGGAGATGCTAAGAGGGGACAAGTTCCATACAAAAATGATGGATATTCACTTTTGAATGCAAAATAAGAATTGTAGCATTTCAATGATATTTGCAATGTTCATTATCGAGAAAATTAGTCATGTTATTTTTTTGTTCCCTGGTAGTCACCTCCAGCACATGAAACCAGGAAATGATACACATATTTCTGAATTTTTTCTTCTGGGATTTTCAGAAGGTCTAGAACTGCAGCCCCTCATATTTGGGCTTTTCCTCTCCATGTACCTGATCACTGTGTTTGGGAACCTACTCATCATCCTGGCCGTCAGCTCTGACTCCCACCTCCATATGCCCATGTACTTCTTCCTGGCCAACCTGTCCTTTGTAGACATTTGCTTCACCTCCACCAGTGTCCCGAAGATGCTGGTGAACATCCAGACTCAGAACAAAGTCATAACTTATGCAGGCTGCATCACACAGATGTACTTTTTCCTACTCTTTGTTGGATTGGACAACTTTCTACTGTCTGTGATGGCTTATGACCGATTTGTGGCCATCTGTCACCCTTTGCACTACACAATCATCATGAAACCCATCTTCTGTGGACTGCTTGTTCTGGTGTCCTGGATGGTGAGCACCCTGAATTCATTATTACAAACCTTAATGATGTTGTGGCTGTCCTTCTGTACAGAAGTAGAAATCCCCCACTTTTTTTGTGAAATCAATCAAGTGGTCCAACTTGCCTGTTCTGACACCTTTCTTAATGACATGGTGATGCATTTTGCAGCTGGATTGTTGGGTGGTGCTTCCCTAGCAGGGATCCTTTACTCTTATTCTAAGATAGTTTCCTCCATACGTGGGATCTCATCAGCTCAGGGCAAGTATAAAGCATTTTCCACCTGTGCATCTCACCTGTCAGTTGTCTCCTTATTTTACTGTACAGTCCTAGGAGTGTACCTCAGCTCTGCTGCTACCCAGAGCTCACGGTCAAGTGCCACAGCCTCGGTGATGTACACGGTGGTCACGCCCATGCTGAACCCCTTCATCTACAGCCTGAGGAACAGAGACATAAAGAGGGCTCTGAAAAGAATCGTTGGGGTTCCAGGGACGTAAGGGCCAATTGTCCTGGGGCTGAAGATGTGCCCATGATTGCAGGGCTCAGAGCCTCAGAGACAGGAGCTGCTATCCCTTGATCAGGCTGTGGAAGTAGAATCTGATCTTTCTATTTCTTTCCTGGAATTTCCATTTGTTTGATTTCAACTTCTCTATACATTTCAGTAAATCATTTTATTAAGCTTCTGCTCTGTCTGATGTACAGTTTATCCTTTGTCCATTTTCATACGTTCCCAATGTTTTCCCCATCCTTGGGTCACAAAGGCCTAGAAATTTCTGTATCTTACAATGGGAAAGTTGGATTTCTTTTTCTTTTCAAGATTTTATTTAAATTCATGTTAGTTAACATATAGTGTAGTATTGGTTTCAGGAGTAGAACTTAGTGATTCATCATTTACATGCAACACCTACCACTCATTACAAGTGCCCTTGTTCATGCCCATCACACATTTAGCCCATCCCCCCACTCACCTCCCTCCAGCAACCCTCACTTTCTTCCCTATCATTAAGAGTCTCTTATGGTTTGCCTCCCTCTCATTTCTATTTTATTTTTCAGAAGTTGGATTTCTTAAAAATATTTTCATTTCAAATGACTTCTATCATGCCAAGTAGATTTCCCCAAGATTTCCCAAAAGAATAATCATTCCTCATATGGGAGAAAACTACAGTTGGCCACTAAGCTCTTTACATAATTCTGTTGTCCAGGAGAATACAAAACCACAGTGTTCACCTTGAGTCTGTCAATCTTTTTATATCATTACCTTAACTACTCTTCCTGAGAATGTGGACTCTAACAGTGTTCCTTAAAATGAACAGGCTAAATGTCAGGCTATTGACATCGATGTCTAAGGTAGGAAAGCCCAGGCACTCACCGATGCCCATGAACATTCCCACAGACATTTCCCTGACCAGAGCCTATGCTGTGACTGCACTGGCCCTTGGGGGTACTTACTGTGATTGCAAGGCACACCTCCACAACACCTATCAGAGAACTCTAAAAAAACAAGGTTTATTACTTATAGTCTCTGCAAGGAATAGGCAGAAAGGTCTGGAGGGACCGTACGGAAATTCAGAAGGAGAGAGAGAAAGGCCACAATGGCAGGCCCTGACTTTATTGGGGTCTCTGGTCAGAGTGTCTAGGGTTTGCAGGTTCCCTCTTTGTTGACAAATTTAAAACATAAATTCTGGCACAGAAAGGGAAAATCAGGGTCACTCATGTGTCAGTATGTAGGTTACCCACGGCTTTCTGAAGAGGTGCTTCAGACTGGGTGTGTTCTGAGTAGTTCTCTGGTAAGTAGAAGCATTCACCTAGGTGTCTAGAATGCCACCATCACCGCTTGTTCATAAAGTCATTGGAAATAAACTAGAATAACAGAATGATCATGACTGCGCTCCTCAATTGTCAGATCATGTGCCATAAATAAAAAGCAGCATCTTCTGGGGCCACTGGGTGGCTCAGTTGGTTAAGCACCCAACACTTGGTTTCAGCTCAGGTCATGATCTCACAGTTGATGAGATCGAGCCCCGCATTGGGCTCCCCTGCTGACAGCATGGAGCTTGCTTGGGATTCTCTTTCCCTCTCTCTCTGTGACTCCATCACTCTCCCCCACTCTCCGTCTCTCAAAATAAATAAATAAACTTAAAAAAAGCATCACATCTTCTAATTGCCTCAGGTCTGTTCGCTTGGGTTATTGTGTCAGTCAGCTATTGCTGTATAACATGCTGTCCTTGTCAAATGAGATATCATTATACCTTTACAATCAAATGGAATCATATGCTGGGGAGTGTTTCTGATCTCTGCTGGGCTCCTCATGGGTCTGGGGTCAGGTGTGAATCTCTACATTGTGTTTCTAAGGCTCGTGTGTGATGTTGTGTTTGGCTGTAGTGCTCTTCTGTCTTCAGTCAATTTACGGGCTCTTGTTACTACATTTGTACATGGAGGTTAATCTTCTACTTACAGAAAAAAGTTGTTTATTGTGGGAATTACTTAATGTAATTCCATAGTTCATAGACTCATATTAACACTTGGCTTTCTTCCTCATTAGAAGTGCTATCTCCCACCCCTCTTAAGTGAGAATCAGCTACCTGGTCTCCAGATCCTACCCTTAGCTATGCACCATTAGATTTTTTTCCCACTGAATTAAATCTTTGGAGTATAATTGTACACACCAACCTGCATATGTAAAGTGTACACTTTGGTGAATTAAAGGAACTACACAAAAATGAAGAGTACTCAGTGCAAGTTTCTATTTGGGTATAACTTAAGACTGTTACATAGGCTTTAACTGCTTTGTTAGGTAATTACTAAAAATTTAAGCATCCCGGGCATCATATTCCCTATTTTTGATGGTAATGTGGGATTCGAAACATACCTGCATATGGACATTGCTGGGAATGATAAAATATGTGGAACTTCTTTTTTGACCTCAAAGAAAACATTTTAGGGTAATGGTTGTGTCTTGGGTATGTGTGTGTTTGCATACATTTTTCTTGCAAGTAAGTTCAGTCGTCGCATATGCACACACACAGATGCATTTATGATTTCATCTTTTATGTTGGAAGGAAACCTGAGAGAGAACTGGGGAAGATGGCACTGAAAAGAATCCACATGAAATGGTTGCATCAACATGAAATGAAAGGATGCAGAAATACAGCCAAAGATTGAAATGACAAAGAATGACTTTAAGTTTGATCAGACTTCCTTCCTGTCTCACGGGCTCAAAGGCCTCATAGACCATACCGGCATTTATGCCCTGAAGAATTAATTCACTCTACCAGCTAATGGGAAAATATCTCCAACTTGATTTAATTTTTCCTTTCTACCTACTGTGTTTTTGATATCAATTGCCCTTATGCAAGGGAAGCTGATGAGAGAATTGAGTCTTAAACTCAGTTCCTGCAAAGAATTTTATTGACTATGTCCCTATGAGGTTTCTACTGCTGCTGTAAACTATCCCCACGCTAGCTGCTTAAAACAAACACATACACACTCTTACAGTTTTGGAATCAGGGCTTGGAGGGAGTCTCATCGGGGTAAGAGCAAGATGTCTGCAGTGTTGAGATCCTTCTGGAGGCTCAGAGGAGAATCTATTGCAGTCTCTGTTGCTGGCCACCTCTTCCTCCACCTTCAGAGCCAGCGGGGTAGCATTTTCAAAGTCTCTGTGACGCCAACTTTTTGTCTCCCTCCGCAACATTTGGAGGACCTTTATGGTTACCTTAGTCCCACCTGGACAATCACAGTTAACCTTTCTATCTTTTTGTCTTTTTAAAAAATCTATTTTCCCTCAAAAATTTTTTAACCAAAGTGTAATTAACATAGAGTGTTTTATTAGTTTCAGTGGTACAATATAATGATTCAACCATTCTATACATTTCTTAGTACTCATTAGGATAAGTGTACTTTCTTTTTAAAGTTTTAATTTAAATTCCCTTTCATTAACATACAGTGTAATATTAGTTCCACGTATACAATTTGGTGATTCAACACTTCCATAAAATACCAGGTACTCATCCCAACAAGTGCAATCTTCAATCCCCATTTCCTATCTCCCCCTACCTCCCCTCTGTTAACCCTCAGATTGTACTCTATTATTAAGAGTCTGTTTCTTGGTTTGCCCCTCTCTCTCTCTCTCTCTTTTTCTCTCTCTCTCTTCCTTTGCTTGTTGTTTTGTTCCTTAAATTCCACATATGAGGGGCACCTGGGTGACACAGTCAGTTGACCTTCCAACTCTTGTTATAGGCTTAGGTCACGATCCCAGGGTTGTGGGATTGAGCCTGCATTGGGTGCTGTGCTGAGTGTGGAGCCTGCTTAAGATCCTCTCTGTTTCCTTGCCCCTCTCCACCTCTCATGCTCTTTCTCTCTCTCAAATAAGAAAATTCCACATATGAGTGAAATCATATGGTATTTGTCTTTCTCTGACTGACTTATTTCACTTAGTGTTATCCTCTCTAGCTCCATCCAAGTCATTGCAAATGGAAAAGTTTCATTCTTTTCTATGCCTGAGTAATATTCCATTATACACACACACACACACACACACACACACACACACACACCCCTCTTCTTTATCCATTCATCAGTTGATGGATACTTGTGTTGCTTCCATAATTTGGCTATTGTAGCTAAAACTCTTTGGGTAAATACCTAGTAGTGTAATTGCTGGATCATAGGGTAGTTCTACTTATAACTCTTTTGAGGGCTCTCCATACTGTTTTCCACGGTGGCTGCAACAGTTTGCATTCCCACCAACAATGCAAGTGAGTTCCCCTCTCCCCACATCCTCACCAATGCCTGTTGTTTCTTGTGTTGATGAACTACAAAAGACCCCGAATGGCCAAAGTGACCTTGAAAAAGAAAAGCAAAGCTGGAGGCACCACAATTACAGACTTCAAGTTATATTACAAAGCTGTAGTGATCAATACAGCATGGTACTGGCACAAAAGCAGACACGTAGACAATGGGACAGAATAGAAAACCCAGAAACGGACCCACAACCTGTGGTCAGTCTTTGACACAGCAGGAAAGAAAATGCAATGGGAATGAGAGAGTCTCTTCAACAAATGTTGCTGTGAAAACTGGACAGCAACATGCTAAAGAATGAAACTGGGCCACTTTCTTACACCACATGCAAAAGTAAATTCAAAATTGATGAGAGACCGATACGTGAGACAGGAAACCATCAAAATCACAGAGGAGAACCCAGGGAGTAATCCCCTTTGACATCAGCCTTAGCAACTTCTTTCTAGATGTGTCTCCTGAGGCAAGGGAGACAGAAGCGGAAATAAACTATTACGACTTCATTAAAAAAAAAAAAAGATAAGTGCCCCCTTAATCTCCTTTATCTTTCTCACCCATCCCCCTGCACAACTCTTCTGAGGAAGCCATCATTTATTCTCTATATTCCAAGAGTCTGTTTCTTTTGTCTCTTTTTTTTCTGTTTTTTAAATTCTACTTATCAGTGAGATCATGTGGTATTTGTCTTTCTGACTGGCTTATGTCAATTAGCCTTATACCTTTTAGGTCCATCTGTGAAAATGACATGATCTCAATCTTTTTTTGTAAATGAGTAATACTCCATTGTATACTATATACCACATCCTCTTTACCCATTCATCTATTGATGGACACTGGGTTGTTTGCATATCTCAGCTATTATAAATAATGCTGCAAAAAACACAGGGGTGCATATATCTTTTCCTATTAATGTTTATGTTTTCTTTGGGTGAATATCCAGTAGTGCATTTACAGGATCATATGTTAGTTCTATTTTTAATCAATATTTCATTCCACGAGGCCTCACCAATATACATTTTCACCAACAGTACACAAGGGTTTCAATTTCTCCCACCATCACTAATCTTTCTCTCTTACTGTAAGTTGATTAGCAATCCTGTTCAATCTGCCACCTTAATTCTCCCTCACTGTAAAAAATAACATGTTGATAGGTTCCTGGGGATTAGGGAGTGCACATATTTGAGAGGCCCTAATTTTGCTTTCTAAAAAGTGTTTTCAGAAGTGTATTAATTTGTGTCACCCAAGGATCTGTATATGAACGAAGCAAACAGAATTTACACAGCCTCTAAAATGAGTGGGTGCATTATTCCCTCAAAATGAGACGCAATGATGATCTTTGGTGCGGAAGACCGAAACTTCCTATGCCTATCTCTAACACAGGATCCCAGGCTTGCTCATCAAAGAGTGGTCTATAGACCAGGATTCATGCATCAATGTCATCTAGAAGCTTGTTCTAAAGGCAGAATCTCTGGGCCACCGGGACTTGTGATTCAGCTCCTGCATTTGTAGTGGGATCGTGTAGAATCATGGACACCTTGCAGACCAGGTGAAGTTGGAGAAGTGTTGGTCTAGAATAGGTGTTCTCACTTATTAACTTTGACATCTGGGACAGCATAATTCTATTTGTGGAGGGTGTTTTCTTGTGGACGTGGGTGTTGAGAGCATCAGGCATTACCAGCCATGCCCAGGGGAAAATTCATTTCTGGTTGAGGACCACTGTCCCCAAGCTTGAGAACTAGAAGCATCCTGACAGAATCACACTCATGGCCCATCGTATACTTGAGCAATGACTTTGGGCAGATCACTAGATGCCACCAAGTGCTATTCCTGCATGGAGAAGGGAGTTCAGAAACGTTGTTCTTCAGGGATAACATGTTTACAGAAAACTGAATCAAATAATCCCCATAAGGTGCTCATTACAAGTGATAGCACATACAAAGACCTAAGGATATATCTTATAATTAACAAACACTTTATAAGTGGGACCAAGGGACAGCTTTTAGCTTGAGATAAAGTAAGAAATTCTTAATTGTAATGGCAAACGTATCTTGAACCCAATGTGCGTAGTGCCCAAGGTTTATTATCAGAAGAACCAAGTTCTCCACCTCATTTAAAAGAAGAATAAACATGTCTGGAGATCTCTGGGTCCCCACCACAAGTCAGTGCCTTGAAGATAAAGAGACCTAGCCCTAGCGGGTTCCTCAGTCTTAGACCTGGAGGAAACTATAACTGGGAGCTGAGATGAGGTGCTAGGAGATTATCAGGAAGGAGGCAAGTTCAAAGAAAAGGAGTGAAAAAAAATCCACCACAGTTTCACCTTGAGACTGTCGATCATTTTATATCACAACCTGCATCATTCCTCCTGATGATGTGGACTCTAACAGTGTTCAGTTTCAGCCTCTGGCTATTGACACGGTGCTCTGGCTATTGAAAGCCCAGGCACTCACCTGTGCCCATGTGCCTGTGGACATTCCCATGCACATTCCCTGGCAGCCTATGCTGTGACTGCACTGGCCCTTGGGTTCTTATTGTAAGTGCAAGAAACACCTCAGGAACACCCATCAGAGAACTCTAAAAATGCAACGTTTATTACTCAGGGATCCTGGAGAGCCCGTGGGACACCCTAAGGCCATTTGAGGAGGTGTCAGTGGGAGAGGGAGACATTGAGAGGGAGGGAGAGAGAGAAAGAGAGAGAGAGAGAGAGAGAGAGAGAGAGAGAGAGAGAGAGAGAACTGCTGAGGCATCTGGTTTATTGAGGTCCATGGCCAGAGTGACTAGGGTTTTGTGTCTCACACCTTAGTGGACAATTATATATGAGTAGATTTTGACTACTGAAGGGGAAAAGCAGGTTGATTCATGGGAAGTTATTTGAGCTCGCCAGGGCTTTCTAAACAGGTACTTCATGGCAGGGGCAGTCTAAGTAATTGTATCACACACCTGACAATATATTTATTCAACATGGTTGTCTTTGAAATGGATGCCTCAGAAATCAAAAGCTTAATTTCAGGCACTTACTCTTACCATGCTACTGTATTTCATAACCGGTCTTCTGGTTTATTCTGTTATTCAGCTCAGTGTCCAGAGAGCCTACCATAGCCACTGGCAAACCTGATTAGCATAAGGTAACTCCCAGTCGAGTCTTCGGGGAAAGACACACTTGAATAAACAGATCAACCTGTTATTTCCTTAGTGTCAGGATGACATAAATATGAGGCCAAATTTCAGAACACGCATTTTGTTACTAAACAAAATTTTCTTTTCTTTTATTTTTTTCCTTTTCTCTTTTCTTCTTTCCTTTTTTCTTTTCTTTTCTTTATTTTCTTCCCTTCCCTTCCCTTCCCTTCCCTTCCCTTCCCTTCCCTTCCCTTCCTTTCCTTTCCTTTACCATCAGAGTTCAGGCTGTGCATCTATGTATTAAAGATTCGTGTCCACAACTGATGGGGCTTATTCATTGAGGTACAGGATTGCTTAATGTCTTCTATGTTTTATCACTGAATTCTCTTCCTGTTCCTATTTGAGAACTTCCAATGTTACCTGCTAATATGACTCTTTATGGTGTATATGAAATAATTTCTTTTCTTAATATTTGTCATAAATGCTAAGGGATCCAAATGAACACCATCAACATCATCCATTTCGTACCTCCATCTTGCCCTGAAATCTCTCCCACATGCATGACCAGAGGATGCTTCACACGAGAGCTGGATGTCCTGCTGGCGTGTGGGTCAGGGTCCCCAGTTCTTCTGCACAAACGTGCATGTCCTTCAAACTCTCCCAGTAACCCTGAGGGGAGCCCACATGTAGTCACTTGTTCATAAAGTCATGGGAAGTAAACTTGCATCTCAGGATGATCATGACTGCTCTTCTTGATTGTCAAATCATATGTCACAAATCAAAAGCAGCACATGTTCTGATCGCCTCAGTCTGTTCGTTTGGATTATTGTGTCAGTCAGCTATTGCTGTATAACAGGCTGTCCTCGTCAAACAGGATATCATGATGATGCAAGGTCACGAAGCACAATGGTGAAGAAAGAATTCTTGAGACATTTTATGGTGCACAATTATGCTTTTATTATGGCTTGTGGACAGAATCTGTGGGCAGAAAGAGCTACACTTGGATTGTGAAGAGTGACTGATGATATACTTTTAAGTTTGTGGAGAGGGGGAGTAGAGATAAGGAAATTTCTAAGGAATTTCTGTAAGCTGAAAGTGAGGTTGACAGGACCTTGGTGGTCCGGCTCTTTTCAAGATAAGGTTGCTGTCAATCTCTAATAAAACATAAACATGAAGGCAGCCATGAGTTCCTGTAGAAGTGTCACACTTTACATGTCTTATGGATTTATCAGTGGGCTGCAAGTTGACATTGACTTTTAGCTACATTTCTCTTGCTTTTGTTCTTCTCATCAATAGTAGCTTTACAGTCAAATGGCATTATATTCTTGGAAGCATTTCTGAACTCTGCTGGGCTCCTTATAAGTCTAGAGTCGGGTGTGAATCTCTCTGTTGTGTTTCTAAGGCTCATCCATGATGCTGTGTGTGGTTGTAGTGCTCTTCTGTCTTCAACCAATTTATAATCTTATTACTAAATTTTTATTTTTATTTTTTTAAATGTGAAATTTATTGTCAAATTGGTTTCCATACAACATCCAGTGCTCATCCCAAAAGGTGCCCTCCTCAATGCCCACCCCCACCCACCCTCCCTCCTACCCCCCATCAACCCTCAGTTTATTCTCAGTTTTTAAGAGTCTCTTATGGTTTGCCTCCCTCCTGCTCTAACTTTTTTACCCCTTCCCCTCCCCCATAGTCTTCTGTTAAGTTTCTCAGGATCCACATAAGAGTGAAAACATATGGTGTCTGTCTTTCTCTGTATGACTTATTTCACTTAGCATCACACTCTCCAGTTCCATCCATGTTGCTACAAAAGACCATATTTCATTCTTTCTCATTGCCATGTAGTATTCCATTGTGTGTATACATTTACTACATTTTTATATGTAAGTTATTCTTCTATTTATAAATTAAGTGAAATTATCATGTGTATTCTTGTTTTTAACTTTATTTTTTATTTTTTTAAAATTTACATCCAAATTAGTATATAGTGCAACAATGATTTCAGGAGTAGATTCCTTAGTGCCCCTTACCCATTTAGTCCATCCGCCCTCCCATGACTCCTCCATTAACCCTCAGATTGTTCTCCACATTTATGAGTCTCTTCTGTTTTGTCCCCCTCCCTGTTTTTATATTATTTTTGTTTCCCTTCCCTTATGTTCATCTGTTTTGTCTCTTAAAGTCCTCATATGAGTGAAGTCATATGATTTTTGTCTTTCTCTGACTAATTTCATTTAGCATAATACCCTCCAGTTCCATCCACATAGTTGCAAATGGCAAGATTTTGTTCTTTGTGATTGCCAAGTAATACTCCATTATATATATATATATATATATATATATATATATATATATATACCACATCTTCTTTATCCATTTATCCATCAATGGACATTTGGGCTCTTTCCATACTTTGGCTGTTGTTGATAGTGTTTCTATAAACCTGGGGGTGCATGTGTCCCTTCAAAACAGCACACCTGTATCCCTTGGATAAATGCCTGATAGTGCAATTGCTGGGTTGTAGGGTAGTTCTATTTGGTTTTTTGAGGAGCCTCCAGACTGTTTTCCAGAGTGGCTGCACCAGCTTGCGTTCCCAATCATGTGTATTCTTTGAATTTAATTCCACTGCCTTAACACTTGTTTTCCTTCCCTGTTAGAAGCTATCTCCCAAACCTGTAATGGAGAGTCAGCTTCTGTGCTCTCAATCCTACCCATAGCCCTGCACCATAGAGATTTTCCCAATTAATTAAATTATTAGCATATAATGACGCTCAATAATCTGTATTAAAGTATACAGCTAAACATAACTTCCTATGAATCTTGTAAGGCAAGAATGAAATGCATGGAAGTTAATTTTTTACTCCAAAGAAAACATTCAAGTGTAGTGGTTGTGTCTTAAGTGTTTGTGTGCATATACTTTTTTTTTTCAAGTAAGCTCAATCAGATGTGTACACCCACATATGATTTATGATTTTATCTTTTAAGTTGAAAGAAGACTTGAGAGAAAGTTAGAGAGGATAGAGAAAAGATTGGATGCTTGAATAAACATAAGATAAAAGGATGCAGAAATAAAGGCAAAAGTTTCCATTGCAATGGGTGACCTCAATTTTTGTTTTTAAATGTGTTTAATTCAAGTTAGTTAACATGCAGTGTAGTCTTGGTTTCAGGAGTAGAACCCAGTGATTCATCACTTACATATAACACCCAGTGCGCATCCCCAAAAGTGCCCTCCTTGATACATATCACCCATCTAACCCACCCCCCATCCACCTCCCCTCCAGCAACTTTCAGTTTGTTCTCTGTCTTTACAAGTCTCTTATGGTTTGCCTCCTTCCCTATTTTTATGTTATTTTTCCTTCCCTTCCCCTATGATCATTTTTTTTTAAATAATTTATTGTCAAATTGGTTTCCATACAACACCCAGTGCTCATCCCAACAGGTGCCCTCCTCAATGCCCATCACCCACTTTCCCCTCTCCCCAACCCCCATCGACCTTTGGTTTGTTCTCAGTATTTAAGAGTCTCTTAGAATTTTCCTCCCCCCAGATGGCTATCCAGGGGAATTCTACCAAAGATTAAAAAAGGATTAACACCTATTCTTTTGAAGCTGTTCCAAAAAATAGAAATGGAAGGAAAACTTCCAACCTCATTCTTTGAGGCCAGCATTACCTCGGTTCCAAAACCAGACAAAGAACCCACTAAAAAGGAGATTTACATACCAAACTCCCTGATGAACATGAATACAAAAATTCCCGATAAAATACTAACAAACCAAATCCAACAACACATTAAAAGAATTATTCATCAGTATCAAGTGGGATTTATCCCGGGAGGCAGGGCTGGTTCAATATCCACAAATCAATCAGTATAATGCATCACCTTAATAAAAGAAAGGATAAGAACCACATGATCCTCTCAATAGATGCCAAAACAACATTTGACAAAATAACTCATCCTTTTTCCTACGGATGGGTAATTCCCCAACCAAGGCCATTACCCCTTTGGAATGCATTATGGTTCATATTCTTTTGCACGAAGGCTTGGCCCCAATACAAATTGGAAGAGGGAACCTGGTCACCAGAGGGAAATATCAATGACAATACTATCCTACAAGTGGACATGTTTTGCAAATGTGAAGGGAAATGGGGAGAATTCCCCTATGTTCATTGTTCTTGGGCCTTAAGGAAAAAATTGAGATATATGTAAGCAACGTAAGGTGGATCATCATTTAATGGCAACCCTTTCTAGAGCCCAGCAATCAGGAGGGGACACAATTAAGGGCCCCTCACCTGTACCCAAAACAGACCTAGAGAAGGAAGAAGGGAACTCTCCCTCCTCCTCCTCCTCCTCCTCCTTGGGTCCTCAATCTACATATAAAAAAATGCAACTCTGTTCCCTGCTACCCACCTTATCCAGGCCCTCCCCATAATGTAACAGGCATGTTTCCCTTACAAGAAGCTAGAATGCCAGAAGAAAAAACCTTTACATTACAAGGTTTAAGACAGGTAAAAGGAGATCTAGGTACATTTTCTGACTGAATAAGTATATAAAGTCTTTTCAGAATATTATGTATGTTTTTGAGTTGACCTGGAAAGACATAATGCTTTTGTTAAACCAGACTCTTAGTGAGATAGATGCTTTATAAAAAAAAAAACAACTAAGGAAATCTAAGATTTGGCCCTTAAATTATGTTAAATTAGCCACTATTTTACAAACAAAAAATGAGAGCCAGAGGGCCTTCCTGAAAAGGTTGAGGGAGGTTCTCATTAAATATATGGCTATCTCCCCTGACACCACTAAGGCTGAGATGATTAAAAGGACAAATTTGTCGCTCACTGAGCCCTACTTATTCAGAGAAAATGCAAAAGTTGGCTGTTGGCCTTGAAGGGACCCTGGAGGAGCTCTTATGAGCTGCCAATTGGGTATATTACAACCAAGATCAAGAGGAGAATAAAAAAAAAAAACAAACAGAAAAGGAGGCTTAAAAAAATCTGAGGCCTTAGTTGTGGCCTTAGGTACTATGTGAGATCGGGCTTCCCGAGGTCCTGGCACCAAGTGCCATTTATATGGCCGCTGAGAGCACTAAAATGAGAATGTCTTCAGAGGGGACAACCAAAATGAAAACCCCAAAAGCCATGCCCCTTATGTGGAGACAATCACTGGAGATCTGAATACCCTGGGGGACCTCTGTCTGTGAGGGCTCAGATAACAATGTCCCTGGAAGGGATTAACCGGGGCCTGGGGCTCTTCACGGTGCCCCCCCCCCCCCAACCCAAGTGTCTATCAGAAACCCAGAACCTCGAGTAACTCTAAATATAGAAGGGAAGGAAAACTAGTTGATTTCCTTCTCGACACCAGAGCGACCTTTTCTGTCCTCCTTTCCACTCCAGGCCAACTATCCAAATGCAGCAGGACGATTAGAGGCATCTTCGAGAAACTTCTAACTAAAATTTTCTCTTAGCCCTTGGGATATATATGAAAAAATGTAATTTTTTCTCATTCTTTCCTGATAATGCCAGAGAGCCTTACTCCCTTGCTAGAAGGGGACATTAGAAGTAAATTAGAGACTATGGTGCTACCAACTCCAGGACAGATAAACAATTATGTGAGTTTTTGAAAATTACTGGATATTGTAGGCTGTAGATACCAGGGTTCAGGAAAATAGTTTGCCTGCTATATCAATTATTAAAGGAGACTCAAGCTGACCTACTGTCCCCCCAAAAATAATAAACTGGGGTCTAACTCCTAGACACTGTCTCCAGCCGTTGGAATGGTTACAAACAGAGCAGGACAATTACTCTTACAAAGATCTCAGAGCTAAAAGAGCATTAAAACACAGCATCAAGCCTTTTATTTAGGGAGGGACAAAACATCTCAAATGGCCCAAAGGATGTTTACCCTAATGATGTCTCATCCCCAAAATTTGTCAAGGACGGTTCTGCAAGCAGGATCATCCTGTGAAGTATGTCTTAGAAACACTCCTGTCAACCACAAACTTGTTATCCCAGGCAATCAAGAAACTGGAGGCTGTCCAGGAAAGACTGACAACTAAGTTTCACTCATATGCCAAGGTCAAAAAAAAATTCCAACATCTGTTGGTATGAGTTAATACTTTTACTAATTGGGCAAAGGCTTTCCCCTATGAGACAGGAAAGGCACAAAAAGTAATAAAACTTCTGCTTTATCAAATAATGCCTAGGTTTGACTTACCTAAATATTTACAAATTAATAATGGTCAATGGCTGCCTTGACTCTTTCTCTGGTAGCACTCCTGGCTCTTGGAAAAGTTTTACATCTCAAAATAAAGCAGACTGTCTGTTTACACTCAGAAAAGCTCTAAATAACACCTCACAAGCATTAGATGCTTTAAAAATTGTTTTTAAATTAAGTTAAGTCCAAACTCTTGGAAATAGAGCCACCGTTGATTACTTACTGCTCCTGCTTCTCCATCACCTGGGTCATGAGAGATTCCCTGACATGTGTTGTTTACAAAGGTTGTCTGACAGGTTTGGAAACCATAGACATGATCTTAAGATGCCATCTTGTTGGTCAGTATAATTTTTCCTTTGTGTTTTTCTCTGTGTCTGCTAATGCCTGCCAGCCTTCCTGCAGAACCATACTATGGGCCATTCCACCGACCCCTTGGGTAGACTCCAACTGCTGTACCCCCCACACCATCCCTTATCAGCCTGAAGAAGCCAGAACAGTCGTTGCCCCTGTTCCCTAACAGCGGTTCCAGGCCCTGTTCCAGCAGAGAAATAAATAGGGAAAGGGTTAACATTAGGCAGGGAGAGAGAAGGGACCTTCAGGGAGGCAGAGGGCAGCTGCAGGTGGGAGGCTGAAGAAGCGGATGGGGTTCTCCCCTTATGAAATCCTTTATGGGCGCCCCTCCCCCATTATCAAGGGCATGGGGGAGGGATCTAAATGAGATAGACCAACTAGCCCTGAGACAACAGATGCGAGGCCTTGGCTCTATCCTAACCACCTTACACCCCTGGGTCAGGGAGCGATTATCTGAATCTGACCACAGACGCTCATCCCTTTAAACCAGGAGATGCAATAGGGATAAAGGAGTGAAATGTCCAACCGCTAAAACCCCTCGGGAGGGGCCCGTTCACTGTCATTTTGTCCACCCCTACCGCAGTAAAGGTGGCCAACGTGTGTCCCTGGATTCACTACAGCAGAGTGAAGCCGGCATCTCAAAACTGGGAGTGCATTCCTGACCCATCAATGCTGTGCAAACTGACCATACGGAAGATTCTGCAACTCCAGAGGCTCCAGGAGACTGCAGCCCTGCTTTAGTCACTCCAGAAGCTGACCTACACATGGCAGAAGCTTGAGGAATCGGCAGTCTGGAGAAACAAAAGACCGTCGTTATTTTCTGTATGTTTCCTTGTTGTGATGCACTGTCATGCCTCGTTTCTCACTATTATCATGATTCTTGCTCTACTCTTTGCCATAGGATTGGCCGAGGCCACCCCGGCCAGCTGGAAACGTGGTGAGAGGTTTCTGTGAACACTCACCCTCCCTTTGTGGATCGGATACTTCGCTGGTACCAACACGGGGAAACAATGGCCATAGAGACTAGAAAATTGGATCCCCACAAACCTTATAGTAAAACAGGGTTTGGCTTCTCAGAAGCTCAATTATTGGGAAAAAGTGTCCTGCCTGGTGGGGAAAAAGTTCATTGTCGTCTCTTAAAAACTTAACATGAGTAAGCCAAAGATTTTATAACTCAACTGTCCGGAAAACCCAATGGTGGGGGACCCCAGATCACCTTGAGCCAGATCCCCACCCCTTGTCTAACTTCTCTCATCTCTGAGACGCCTGGGACAAGGTCAATACAGCTATCAAATGGCGGGTCCCAGGTGGACTAGCCTGGATATGTGGAAGGAAAGCCTATATATATAGTACTTCCCTCAGTCTGGTCAGGATCATACACTCTGGGAACTCTTCATCCATCTTTCTTCATGCTCCCACTTGCCAGAAGGAAACATTTGGGAGTCCAAGTGTATGGGGACAGGGAGATTCAAAGAAAGCGGTATGCTTTACAAATTGGCAACTAAAAAGATGATGAATGGCCTCCTGAGCATATAATCCAATATTATGGCCCTGCCACCTGGACAGAGGGTGGGTCCTGGGGCCACTGTGCTCCCATTTACATGCTAAACCGCATAATCAGACTACAAGCAGTTATAAAAGTTATAACCAATGAAACTGCCAGAGCTCTTAACTTACTAGCTAAGCAACAAACCAAAATGCACAATGCCATTATCAGAATCACATGGCCTTAGATTACCTGCTTGCTTCCGAGAGAGGTGTTTGTGGAAGATTTAACCTTAGCAACTGCTGCCTACAGATAGATGAGGGAAAAGTCATAGAGGAGATCACAGATCAAATAAAAACGTTGCTAATGTCCCTGTCCAGACCCCGGAAAAGTTGGGACCCCGGGGAGTTATTTGGAGGATGTTTTTCAACTCTCAGTGTATTCAAAACCCTCATGGGAATCTATCCTCCTAATTTTGGGAGAATGCTTAATCTTACCCCTGGTTGTACGGATGCTTACCCCTGGATGCTTAGCTCCCCTGGTTGTACGGTCTGCCTCCAGTCTCATTGAAGCCATGATTTAGAAAGGACGGCCACTCATGTAATACTGTTATAAAAATATTAACCTCTAAACCAAGATGATGCTCTTTGTCCCAAAATAGGGGGGGTCTGAGCATCAAAGGGGGGGATGTGGTAGGGTCCCCTCCCTAAGGAGAGAAGAAAAAAGAGAGAAAGGGAAAAAAACAAGATAGCCTGGCCATGTGCCTACGTGACAATATCCCTCATGACCTTGTGAACTGAGACTACTTAATCAGACTACATGTTTTTGTATGTTACCATATACAGGAGACAAAGAAATAAAAATATATTAAAAAAAACTATGCCACGGGACGTTGGGGGCTCAGTTCTTTGGGTACAAACCCAACTGAGCAGTGCCGGCCAGAATCGAGTTGCCTCCTGGAAAGAAAAGCCTTGGAGTCATGACTTTCTGTGCGAGAATCCTGCTACGTTATTTCACTCAGTATAGCACCCTATACTCTCCATCCATGTTGTTGCAAATGGCAAAGTCTCATTCCTTTTTACGGATGAGTAATATTCAATTTTTTGTATATAAATATATAAATATATTTGCCAATCTACTTTACACATTCATCTGTCACTGGACGCTTCCAAAGAGTGGCTAGTGTAAACAATGGTGTAATAAACATGGGGTGCGTATATATTTTCGAATTAGTGTTTTTGTTGTCTTTGGGTAAATATCCAGCAACAGAATTACATGATCATGTAATTGCTTTGAGGAGCCTCGATACTGTTTTCCACAGTGGCCGCACCAGTTAGCATTCCCACCAACGTGAATGAGTGTTCCCTCTTCTCCACATCCTCACCAACATTTGTGTCTTGTCTTCTTATACTAGCCATTCTGACTGGTGTGCGGCGATAGTCTTCTTCTTTGGGGTGTCACATAAAGGGAATTGTTTTATTTCCTTTTCAGATCATTCATTCTTTGTATGTAAATATGCAATTGATTTTTTGAGGGTTGGCTGTGTACCCAGTTTCTTGGCTGAATTAATTTATTGGAGGTGCTAGTTTTTTGGTGTTATCTTCAGGATTTTCTACATACAAGATCACATCATCTACATGCATAACTTTATTTCTTTCTAACCATTTTGGATACCTTTTCTTTCTTTAATTGCTCTGGCTAGAACTTCCAGTGTTGAGTAGAAGTTGTGAAAGCGGGCATCCTTTCCTTGCTTCTGATCATACAGGAAAATGCTCACTGTATCACCCTTGAGCACATGTTTGCTGTGGGGTTTTCATACAGGGCTTTATGTTGAGATAGTTTCCTTCTATTCCTAGATTTTAGTGTTTTTAACATGTTCCATTTACAAATGTAAAAATTAATTTCCTGACTGCAAAATATAAACAATGATGTATCTTCCAGATTAGCAATGCATGGTCATGTCATGCTTTTTTTCTCTTATTTTGATAGTCACATCGACTACATGGAACTAGGCAATGATATACGAAGTTCAAAATTTCTTCTTCTGGGATCTTTGGAGGAACCAGAATTGCAACCCTTCCTCTTTGGGCTGTTCCTGTCCATGTACCTGGTCACCATACTTGGGAATCTGCTCATCATCCTGGCTGTAAAATATGACTCCCACCTCCACACGCCCACGTACTTCTTCCTCGCCCACCTGTCCTTCGTAAACATCTATGTCGCCTTCACCACGGTCCCCCAGATGGGAATGTACAAACACAGAGAAGTTGTAAAAGTCATAACTTATGAAAGCTGTGTCATGCAGATGTACTTTTTCATACTCTTTGTAGGTTTAGACAACTTCCTCCTGACTGATGACTTATGACAGCTTTGTGGTCATCTGTCACCCGCTACACTACCCAGTCACCATGAACCCCTGGCTCTGTGGACTGCTGGTTCTGGTGTCCTGGATCATGAACATCCTGCATTCCTTGATACAAACCTTAATGGTGTTGCAGCTGTCCTTCTGGACAGGCATGCAAATCCCCGATTTTTCTGTGAGCTCAATCAGATGATCCAACTTGCCTGTTCTGACACCTTTCTTAATGACATGATGATGTATTTTGCAACTGTGCTGTTGGGTGGTGCTCCCCTGGCTGGGATCCTTTACTCTTATTCTAAGATAGTTTCCTCCATACGTGGGATCTCATCAGCTCTGGGCAAGTATAAGGCATTTTCCACCTGTACATCTCACCTCTCGGTTGTCTCCTTATTTTATTGTACTGGCCTGGGGGTGTACCTCAGCTCTGCTGCTACCCAGGGCTCCCACTCAAGTGCAATATCCTAAGTGATGTACACAGTGGTCACGCCCATGCTGAACCCCTTCATCTACAGCCTGAGGAACAGAGACAGAAAGGAGGCTCTAAATGTATTTTTCAGAGGGAAGCTATAAAAGAGCCATTTTCCCAGAAGTACCTGTGATTGCTGGCTCAAAGCTTAACAGCCAGAGATTGTGATCCTTTAATCAGATCATGGAAGAACTTAATCCCTCTATTCATATCCTGGAATTTCAATTTTTCCAAAGTTCGACTGCTTTATTAAATTTAAATAAGTCCCTTTGTTTAACTTTATGCTCCTTCTGGTACCCACCAGTTTTTCCTTTTTTTTGTTTTCTTACTTTCCAAAGTTAGTCCAACCTTGAATCAGAAACAGTTTGGAGATTCCCATTTGCTTCACATAGTGATGAACTGTACCAGTTTTATGGAATAAACTATATTTGGCAACTGAGGCCATTTATATAATTTTACTGTAGAGGAAATTCTGTGACTGCCCATTCCTTTCTACATGACTACCCTGAATGCTTTTCCTGATAATGTAGACTTTAACATATTAGTTTGTTTTGTAGTTAGTCATGGGGTTTTAGGATCCTCATTAGGATCCTGTTCTCTCTCTTATCAGCATCCACAGTATCCCTGGCACAGAATAGTAAGGCAAAAATTCCTTATGAAAAACATGCTCTGCTCCAAGTGTAAAGTACAGAAAGACAAATTTGCATAAACCAAGTGACTAATATGGGGTTACTATCCGAGGAGACCTGAAAAAATGATGACATAAAATTTTCAATCACGCCGTATTTTATTGCAGAAAATATGTTTTTGATGATGTATATCTTATTGAGGTGTGAGATATTTGGTGTCCATGTTTAAAGGGTTTTATTAATTGGAGTGAAGAATTTAGTGGCAGATTTTATATTATTTAATTGGATGATTTTTTTGTTTCTACTTGAAAATTTCCAGTGTTGCCTACAAGTATTGTTTCCTCCATTGTCCTAAACTTAATATCTCATCTTTAAAAATGTCATAAAAATTACAGTGTGAGTGAGTGAACCATATGTGTATTCTCTCTGGGATTAATTTCTTTACCTTTTTTATGCTCTAAACTCTCTTCAATCCTCATGATCAGAAGATGATGTGGACAGGAGCTTGAATTGCTGCCCAGTAATGCTCTGGGTATGGAGTCTTGTGACCAAGAGTCCCACAAATTATCCACACAAAAAACATATAGGTCTTTCCAATCTCTACCAGTTACCTAGAAGAGAACCTGAATGGTAGTCACTTTTTAGTACATTTATCTGAAATAAATGTGAATAACCAGGTCATTATGAATGCCGTCTTCAAATATCAGAACAAATGCCAAAAATAAAAAGCAGTAGATTATTCTTAATTGTCTCAGATTTTTTCATATTGGTTATTGTATCAGTAAGCTATTGGTGCGTAACAAGCCTTGCCAAAGGTAAATGATTTAAGATAATGCTTTCTAAATTTTTAAAATTTATATTTTAATTAGTTAATATGTAGTGTGCTATTGGTTTTAGAAGAAGAATTTAGTGATTCATCACTTACACACAACACCCAGTGCTCATCACAACAAGTGTACTCCTTAGTACCCATCACCCATCTAGCCCATCACCCACCTACCTCCGTCCATCAACCTACACTTTCTTCTCTATCATTAAAAGCATCTTGTGGCTTTTTTCCCACTCTTCTCTCCCCCCATATGTTCATCTATTTGGATTGTTACATTCCACGTATCAGTGAACTCATATGATATTTCTCTCTCTCTGATCGACTCATTTCAGTTAGCATAACACATTCTATCTCCAAAGATCACATGGGAATCTATGTTTGGGAAGTCTTCCCCTCTCTGTTGGTCTCCTCATGAGGTTGTGGAGGGCTGTGGGTCTGCTGGAAGTGCTCTGTTAATCCTGGCTGCATTCTCACATCTGGGAACTTGCTGGTTCCTAGATAGGCTAGGCTAGGTTGACCATCCTTACAGCAACTGGGCTCTGCTCCACATGATTTCTCCATCTACAGTAGGCTTGCTTGGACTTGTTTCAATGGCAGAGGCAGGGTTCCAAGAGAGCAGCAGAAACACGCCAAAGACCCTTGAGGCACGTTGTCATTTTTACCAGATAGTATTAGCCAAGGCAAATAAAATACTAAATTTAACCCAGATTCAAAGGTGGAGAAGTGGGAGTAGCTTCCCAGTCACATTGCAAAGTACATGGATACAGGGATAAGTGGTATTTGGGGCCATGTCTGCAAAAGGTGTACCACATGTGTAATTTTCAATTCAATAAAGTTGTATTGGTGCAGGGCAGAAAATCAACACACAGAACAATGTAGTTCAGTACAACATAGTGATTCAACAATTCTACATGTTACTTGGTGCTCATCATGGTGAGTGTGTTCTTAAGGGTTGAATCTAAAGGGTTTTCTATATTCAGTTCATATCATCTATAAATCAAGACAATTTTACTTCTTTCTTTCCAATTTAGAATCCAATGAAGAAATGAGCAGAAGACATGAATAGACACTTTTCTAAGGAAAACATCAGGATGCATTTTTTTTAATCTTGCCTGAATGCTTTAGCTAGGTGGACACCGTTGTGTTGCCGATGATCTCGGAAGAGAAGTTTTCTAACCTTTCCATGATGGAGTACAGTGTTATTGTGGGTTTGTCATATACAGCCTTTTTCTTTCATGTTGAGGTATGTTCTCCCTATACCCAGTTTGTTGAAGATTTTTTTTTATAATCGTGAAAGGATGTTGTATTTTGTCAAAAGCTTTTTGCATGTATTGAGATGATATGATCATGATATTTCATTCTATTAATGCGGTGTATCACCTTTATTGATTTGCTTGTGCTGAACCATCCTCTGTATGCCAGGGATAAATCCCACTTGATCATGGTGTATAATTCCTTTAATGTGTTGTTTGATTCAGTTTCCTGATATTTTTGAAAAATTTTGTGTGTGTGTTCAGCAGGGATACTGGTCTATATTTTTCTTTTTTTGTACTGACCTTTTCTACCTTTGGTATAGGGTAATGTCAGCCTTGGAAAATGAGTTTGAAAATGTGTCTTCCTCTCTAAGTTTCTGGAAGAGTTTGAGAAGACTTATCATTAATTCTTCTTTATATGATTAGTAGAACTCACCTGTGACACTCTCGGATTCTGGGTGCTTTTTTTTGCTGGAAGATTTTTGATTACCAATTTAATATCCCTACTTATTATTGGTCTCTTCACATTTGCTATTTATTCCTGATTCTGTTGTTACATTGTACATTTCTAGGGATTTATCTATTTCTTGTAGGTTGCCCAATTTGTTGCTGTGAGATAGTTCATAGTGGTCTCCCATGATTCTTTCTATTTCTGTGGTTTTGGTTGTAAAGCATCACCATTTGCTATTGATTTTATTTATTTGGGTCTTCTCCCTGCCCACCCCCCCCCCCCCTTTTTGGTCAAACTAAAGGCTTGTCAATTTTGCCTAGCTTTTCAAAACATTGGCTCCTCATTTTATTAATCTTTTCTACTGGTTTTCTGGTCTATATATCATCTATGTCTGCTCTGATATCTGTCATTTCTTTTCCTCTGCTGCTTTGGACTTAGTTGGTGCTTCTTTTCCTGGGTCTTTCAAAGATAAAGTTAGGTTATTTTCTTAAGGTCGTTTTTTCTTAATGTAGGCACTTATTACTATAAACTTCCCTCTGAGAACTGCTTTTGTAACATCCCATAAGTTGTGATATGCTATGTTAACATTTTCATTTGATTTAAGATTTTAAATTTGCTTTTTGATTTTTTTCTTTCACACGTCAGTCATTCACGAGTGCATGGCTTAATTCCCACGTATTTGTAGGATCTCAGGTATCTGTACTCTCACATCCACTGCAGCATGATTCACAATAGCCAAGACATGGAAACAGCCCAGCATCCATTGACAGATGAATTAATAATGATGACATCTATACAGTGGAATTCACCAATTCAAAAGGAAGACATGCTTTCCTTTGCTCAAAGATGGATGGACCCTGGGGGCATTATGCTAAGTAAAAGAATCAGACAGAGAAAGACAAATACTTTATGATCTCATTTATATGTGAGATATAAAAATCTGAACCATAGAAACAGAGAGTAGGTTGATGTTTTCCAGTGGCTAGGGTTTGGGGAAATGAGAAGGTGCTAGTGGAAGCCTAAAAACTGTCTGTTATAAGATGAATAAGTTCTGGGAACTTAATGTACAACGTGGTCATTATACTTAACTATATTGTGTTGTATATTTGAATGTTGCTGACAGAGTACATAGTAAATGTTCTTCCAACAAAAAGAAATGGTAACTATGTGAAGTGATGGATGTATTCACTAACCTATTGTGATGATTATTTCACAACATATAAATATGTGAAATCACCAAGTTATATGCTTAAACTTCCATAATTTTATTTGTCAATGAAATTTCAATAGAGCTGGATAAACGAAGAAAATATGTTCCAATGTCTCTGTCTTTTATTTACATTTCCAATGTAACCTCCTCCCAATGGAACCCTCCCAATAAACAAACAAACAAACAAACAAACAAACAGTACCAGGATGAAAACCTTTATGAGTATGTCAATGGGAAGGTCAATCAATAGAAAAACAGTATCTACAGAAGGATGCCATAAAAATAGCATCAGTGATACAATAGTTGCTAACTTCATTAATCAACGAGTTAGATACAGGGTCCCCAGTCTCTCTGAGGCAACTGGAAAGAAAACCTTGGTTTCTTTGTCCTTTTCTTTTAATAAGAATGTTGATCTATAGGCAAGTGGTGAGGAGGAAACTTACATTTGGAGGAAAGCTTGACCATCTGGAGTAGAACTTCCATAACTGATCATTAGACACCTAATTCTCACTCTCTTGTCAGATCATTGCACTGCTGAAGGTGGAAGTGGAAATGAAACCTACTGAATTGAAATTAACAACCATGGTAGAATATTTGCAGAGGTGGCCCCAAATGCCGTCTTTCTCTGTAGCCATATCTTTGACAATGTGCACAGTACCTTACATCAGGAGGTGGAGACTATTCTTCCACCTTTGATTCTGGATGGATTAGGATTTTTCATTTACTGCAGCCAGCATAATATGATAGAAGTGACAGTGGAACTTAAAGGCCTTGTGCATTTCTGCTGCTCTCTCTTGGAACTATGGCTCTGCAAAGTGAATAAAATGAGATGGCCTGCAGAGGAAGTGGGGACATATGGAGCACAGCCCAGTTGTCCAAGTCAAGGCCACCCTGGATCAGCCACAGATAGCTGGCCTAGCCCCAATTATATTAGAATGCCCTGGAAAGATCAGCAGAGCCTCCCCAGCTGACACACAGCTGACTCAAGACCCTTGAGGAGATCAACAGAGATTAGAACAACTCAGCACCATACAATTCCACTGAATTCTAAAGACATTCTACCAAGCCCTTTGCTTTCAGGATGGTTTGCTATGCAGCAACATTCATGATCATTCTGTTATTCAAGTTTATTTTGGATAATTATTAAAAAATTATTCCTTTTCAGTTATCAGTAGAGTTTGGAAGGATTTGCATTTGGGTGGAAAAAATATGGTGTCCTGGAATCACATAACTGAGCAGGAATTCAAGCTCTCTTGTGCCCTGCAAAGACATCTTGATTTTAGCCCAATGAGACTCATTTTTGGCATTGACCTCCAGACCTGAAAGAGTGGAAATTTGTTTCTTTTAAACCTTTAATGTGATAATTGTATAAAGCAGCAGTTGGAAATGACAAAGACATTCATCCAAAAAATTTTCTTTGAAGAAATAGAACCCAAGACTCTCAATTCATTTACGTAGCTTCCTTGACTAAGGGCATTTTGTGTTGAAACCCTACTTGAGTAGAAGAAACAAAACCTGAAGTCAATTTGGAGATACTCAGCCTTATGAGCTGGTACACAGGATTTCTCCTTACATAAATGCAAATATGATACAGTTTCTGAGACCTCTGGGCATTAAGATAAGAAACATGATTCATTGTTAAAAATAAGGCCACCTGTTCTACTCTAATTTTTTTGTCTAAATTTCTACATTCCTAGAATTCCAAGTTAAGGCAAACCTTCATTCTCTTCCTTTCTTTACCCTCAAGTTTCTCTCAAGCTTTCTTTCAACACAACATGTAAGTTATAATGAGTTACAATAAGGGTCATGAATTTCATGCATGTACATCTATGTATGTGAGTGAGTTTGTTTGAAAGAAAAATACACAAGTTAGAGATGGAGGGAGGCAAACCATAAGAGACTCTTAAAAACTGAGAATAAACTGAGGGTTGATCGGGGGTGGGAGGGAGGGGAAAGTGGGTGATGGGCATTGAGGAGGGCACCTGTTGGGATGAGCACTGGGTGGTGTATGGAAACCAATTTGACAATAAAGTTCAGATTTTAAAAAAGAAAAATATACATAAATACACATACATTTGTATGTACATTTGCATACACAACCCTTATTCTTGAACATTCTTTGGACTCAACAGTATTTCTACATGTCATCGTTCCTCACCACATCTCTTGAAGTTATGTTTATCTTCCACATTGCCTTCAGAAGAAAGCAATGGGTAGAGTGATCATATCCTAAATATCGCATAACAAAGCAGTTAAAACTTACCATGAGCCTTCTTGAGTACTATATAAATGGAATCATGCAGTATGTACCCATGATTTTTCAATGGCTCTTTCAATTTAAAGTTGTATACTTTAAATATGTGCAGTTTGTCGCATGTAATAATGCTCCAATAAGTTAATTAGAAATTAAAAATTCTAATGGTGCATGACTCAGGGTCAGATCTGGAGCACAGTGAGCTGAGTCACACCTAATGGGGTGGGAGATCTCTCTACCAGCTGTGAAAAAGCAAAGGTTCACATGTAAATATTAAAATAGTGGAACTAAATTAAGACAAATCACATTCAATAAACTCACGTTTTGTAGACTAGAAGATTAGCCCACATATAGAAAAGGAGTAAACTGACATAAGTCAGTTCAAGACAGAAAGACACTAGAACCACACACCTCATGGACGAGCCTTCAAAACACAATGTAGAGATTCACACCTGACTATGGACTCATGAGGAGTCCAGCAGAGATCCGAACAACTTCCTACCCTACAATCCCATTCAATAATAAAGATATGTAGTAAGCTATTTTATTTGAGGATGCTTTGGACACAGCAATAGCTAACTGATATAATAATCAAATTGGGCAGAAATGAGGCCATTTGTCATAATCTGATTCTTTTTATTCTAGGAGTTTGTAGGTAGCATAATTGAAGCATCAGGATTATTCTATTCTTCAAGTTTATTTCAGATAAACGTATTAAAAAATGACCCCACTGAGTCCCTTTCAGGTAACACGGAAATTTTGGAAGGTCATGTATGTTTTCACAAAGCTTGTGACTCCGATTCACCTACCTGGACAGGAATCCACACTTGCTGGGGAGTCATCCAGCGATTAAGAAGGAGGAAGATGTGAAACAGACAATATGGATAATATTCATTTGCTGCCTCCTCAGTGGTTTTGGCAAAATTTTGAATAGTGGGAGATATTTCATTTAGAGAAATGGAAGGGCTCACATTTATAAGTAGCACTGGACATTTTCAGAAACCAGAAAATAATTTAATAAAACCCAAAACATGCCACCAGCCTTTCGTCTTAATGAATACACTTTACACATGAACCCTGATATTCCGTAATTCAGTGAGCAGATAAAGTGCCTGAGAAGGAAATGTTTTGCATAGTGATAAATGCATGACTTAATATTTTGTGCCATCATACTTAAAGTCAAGTTTGACTTAAAAGGCCATATTATATCAATCTATTTTTTACATGTTTCTCTTTCTTTGTAGATTCCACTTGGAGACATGCATTTTATTATCATTTTTTTTTTGTCAGTGACTATGGTAAGCATGATGGACACAAGCTGTGTGACAGAGCAGGTACCTAATGTGTAGGAAAAAAACCCCACGATCAGCGATAACAACCAGTACATAAAAGTCTGCCTTATCAGGAAGAGCAGTTAATGTAGTGATATAGAAAAGAATGATGTTCAAAAGAGTGAAGTCTGGTGGTCTCAGATCTTTCTCTGTTTTAAACTTATATCAATAGCTGTGGTAGCCAAGACTAGACTTTCCATAGGACTAGTATGAGTCATGAATGGTCGTTTTGTTGTTGTTATTGTTGTTGTTGTTTTTGGTCAAACAAAAGAAAAAGTACTCCCTATGATACATTTCACATGAGAAGAAATTATTCTTAATATATCCATGTCGTCCTTTGAAAAATATGTAAGAATTTCCAAATATTTTAATCCAAAGTAAGGAATAACCTTGGGAGAGGAAGAAAATGACAACAGGAAAATCTCTTGGATGTAAGAGATATCAGAAAGCTTAATGAAGTGAGTTAAATAAATTGTGCAGAGAGGGTGAAAGAAAAAAATAGAAATTCCAGGAAAAAATAGAAGAGGCATCTTTCACCTCCACAATCTGATGAAACAATCTCAACATTTGGCTCAGACTTTGGGCCCTGCAATTATGGGAACTTCTTCAGCCCAGGACAATTGGCCCTTTTGTAGCTATCATCCCAGAGAATCTCAGCAGAGCCTCCTTTATGTCTCTGTTCCTCAAGCTGTAGATGAAGGGGTTCAGCATGGGTGTGACCGCCACATACATCACTGAGGATATTGCACTTGAGTGGGAGCTCTGGGTGACAGCAGAACTGAGGTACACTCCTAGGCTTGTACAATAAAATAAGGAGACAACCGAGAGGTGAGACACACAGGTGGAAAATGCTTTGTATTTGCCTTGAGCTGATGAGATTCTACATATGGAGGAAACTATTTTAGAGTAAGAGTAAAGTATTCCAATGAAGGGACCACCAGCCAGCAACAGAGCTCCAAAATACAACACCATGTTATTGAGAAAGGTGTCAGGACAGGCAAGTTGGATCATCTGATTGAGTTCACAGAAAAGGTGGGGGATTTCCACCTCTGTACAGAAGGACAGCCGAAACGCCATTAAGGTTTGTAACAAGGAATACAGAACACTCATGATCCAGGACACCAGAACCAGCAGCCCACAGAGCCGGGGGTTCATGATGACCGTGTATTGCAGGGGGTGGCAGATGGCCACAAACCTGTCATAGGCCATCACACTCAGGAGAAAGTCATCCATCCCCGCAAAGGTTATGAAAAAGTATATCTGTGTGATGCAGCCTGCATAGGTTATGACTTTGCTCTGGGTCTGGATGTTCCAGAGCATCTTCGGGATGGTGGTGGAGGTGAAGCAGATGTCTACAAAGGACAGGTTGGCCAGGAAGAAGTACATGGGGGTGTGGAGGCGGGAGTCAGAGCTGACGGCCAGGAGGATGAGCAGGTTCCCAAAGACAGTGATCAGGTACATGGAGAGGAAAAGCCCAAATATGAGGGGCTGCAGTTCTGGTTCTTCTGAAAATCCCATAAGAAGAAATTCTGAAATTCCTGTATCATTTCCTGGGTCCATGTGGTGGAGGTGACTACCAGTAAAGGGGAAAATAACATGACTAATTTTCACATAAATCGCTTGGCTCACATGGTTCAAATGCTACAATTTATATTCCCCAGTCAAGAAAGTAATTTCGATATTTTGTGAATGGATCTGAGTCCTTTGAGGGGATCCCTATTTCCTCTCTTACTAGGAATTTTCATCCCAACATCGATGTTTTCCAATAGGCTAGGTTTTGTACATTAAAATTTTTTTTCAGTTTATTTATTTATTTTTAAGAGGGAGAGAGAGAGAGAGAGAGAGAGAGAGAGAGAATGTGTGCATGTCAAGAAGGGGCAGAGAGAAGGAGAGACGGAACTCCAAGCAGCCTCCACGCTGTCAGCGCAGAGCCAGACGTGAGGCCCCAACCCACAAACCGCGAGCTCATGATCTGAGCCGAGATCAAGAGTCAGAGGCCTAACTGACTGAGCCACCCAGGCGCCCTTGTACATTTTTAATAAGAAATTATTTAATGCATTTGAGGAGTATATAGAGCGTCAATCATGTTTTCAGCATTTCCAAGTCATAAAGTAGAGGGGGCTGAACAGAAAAATTACCTAATATTCAGTGATGTGCATAGGATATATGCATACATAAAAATTAAATAATCTTGGGATGGAGATAGAGGTCATGAGGAAAATGAAGCAGGTACAGGAAGAGAGTGGTTGGGGTGTGATGTTGGGTGTTTAGTCAAGATTGGCTAAGAAGGTGACGTTTGAACAGAGACCTGAAGGACTAGAGAAAACTGCCTGGAGACTGCCAGAGCGTCGGCTAAGGCAAAGGCCTTGAGGAAGCGCTTTTTTTTCCCAGAAAATCAAGGCTCAGAAGGAAGCCAGTGTGTTAAGGACTAAAGGCAATGGCTGTGAATTTTGTAGAACCATGTTGCCTCACAGCTGCCTAAGTTCAAGACACAGGGAGCTCCTCGTCCATACTGTGTACCTCTTTTACTTTATTCATCTGGTTACTGTAGTGTCCTGTCCGTGGAACATCTCTTCTCAGTATCATCTATTGATTGAGTCTGGTCTGTGTATTATAGGGTCACCTTGGAATAGAGGAGCCCATGTACCCCTGCTTGGAGACCTGCTTTCACTGCACACACACACACACACACACACACACACACTTGCACATACACAACAATGCATCATATCCTCCTGGTGTGTGTTACTTCTCTGTCCTTCTCATGTCCCCCTGCCTGCCTCAACACACTAGGATATGAACGCAAACACATCACAATACCTTTCCCAGAAAGAAGGTAGAAATCGTACCCCGAAAGTCCTATTCATAGCTTCCCAAGGACAAATAATCCCGGGGCTCCATTTTGGAATGGTCACTTTCTGACCTGTATGTAATGAAACATAAAAAATTATGTGCGATGAGTAGAGAGAGAGAAAATGATGCTGGTGGCACCCAATCCTGGTCGTATCCCATCTGTCTCCAGCAAAAATGATGAAAGGACAAAAATAAGTTTGTCCAAAGGACAGAAGTAACGCTATCTTTATGGTGTGAAACATCTTACATATTGAACATCACAAAAGAATAGAACACTTCTCACAATTTGGGCATTTTTATGCCCAGAGAGCAGAAAGAAGAAGACTTGATTTTCCTGTGTCTATTCTATCTTCGTTTGACTGATCAGTTTTTATATGGCCCAAGAGAGGATGAGGCAAGCCTGTTTAGCATTTTTCTTATGTGACATCTTTTTTCGTGTCTTTGTTATTCTTACGCTTTGGGTTTAATCACTTTCTTCACAAGTCTGATGACCACAACTAGGGATGGCTTTGTTCCTTGTCCAACATGCAAAGACATCCCCAGACTCTATAAAACCCTACACACCCCATGACAGTCTCTTCTCTTACTCTGAATAATCTGCATGTGACTTATCTGAGGACACTATTTTGCACTCACATTTATTGGACTGCACTCTTGTCAGTCATTGTGATGTAATTATCAAAGGAACAGGAACTTCTCTTCATCTTCTTCTTTCCAAAATATGTGCATGTATAGGCACTTACATGGAAACAAAGTCAAGAACATGAGACATTATGAAATACAAAGAGTGATTGAGGAAATAAAACCAGGTTAAAGAGAGCGGTTTCAGTACAACTGTATTAAACAAAATTGAATGGAGTTTTGAGAACTAACTGAAACATGATCTACAGGACCAGTAAGTCAACAAAATCAACCCAGATGAATCATAAAATTCCCCAAGACCTGGAAATAAAAGAGCATAACATATAAAGTTCTGAGAAATTTCTGGTACTAGCAGATGCACTTTTCGTATTGGTTGAATGAATCAGGAATTAGGTCTTATCATATATGTACTTTTAACGCGACAAAGCTGAATTTAAATGTGGTTAAAAGACCGGATTGTTGAGTGAAAGCTGGCACAAATGGCTTTCTACGTGGAAGGAAGTGTGGTGCTTCCTTATTTCACACATCTCACAAAAAAATCCAAAAGAGTAAACCCTCAGTGTAAGAGTATCCGCTGCATTTTAGATGCACATCTAGAAAACTACATGTCAAAAAAATCTACAGGTGGACAAACCATCATAATTAAGGCAAAAAAACAAATAAACTCAGAAACAAGAAGACAAATACATTTCAATGAATAAAATTTATAACTATTTTATGGCCGAAAATACCTAACTAAAAATCAATACAGAAGTGTGATTTACAACAAGTATTCGAAATGCTGATACTTATAGATAAATAGGCATATAATATGTGGACATATAATAATAACAGACAAATGAACATAGTGATCAAATATATGAATCTTTACTGGAGCTCACTAATAGTTTAAAAAATCAACAAGAAATCTCTTTCACACCCATTTCCCTGAGAAATCACTCAAAGGGCTGTCACATTGAGTGGGGTCGGAAATTTTAACCAATTAACAAAGGGGCACTTTCTAATTTTGCTGTCATAATTGTGAAGCGTTATAACATCTTCGGAGGCTGTGAAGACAATTACAAATATTAAAAATACAGATCCTCTTGGGGCGCACGGCTGGCTCAGTTGGTAGAGCACACAACTCTTGAGCTTGGGGTTTGAAGTTCAAGTCCCATGTTGGGTGTAGAGATTTTTGAAAAAAAATGTTTAAACAAAAATACAGATATTTTTTAACTCAGGATTTCTCAGTCTCTCCTGTATGGACATTCCCAGCCAGATTCTTCCCTGTGGGGTGTGTCCTATATATTGTAGGATTAGAACATCCCTGGCCTCCACGCACCCCTCTCCAGTGTCACAGCCAAAAATGTCTTTGAACATTGCTCAATATACTCTGGGGTACAAAATCACTTTTGGGTGAGAAACATAGTATTAAGTATTTAAAAATATTTTGAAGCATTGATATAATAGTAATTTAATGAGAAAAATATGAAAGACTATCAAAGGTGTAATGGCACAGCCACACCATGATGCGTCATACCGGCCTTGAAATAATAAATCAGGGGTGCCTGGCTGGCTCAGTAGGTAGAGAGTGAGACTCTTGATCTTGAAGTTGTGAGTTCATGCCCCATATTGGGTGTAGATATTGCTTAAAAATAAAATCTTTAAAAGAAAAAGAACTAATGAATCAGCATTATACTACTTGACTAGAGGGACATAGGTAAGGTACTACTGAGTTAGAAGGATGGGCAGAGAAAAGCTAGAAAGAACGATGGTGTCAGAACATAAAGAGTGCTTCCAATATGCATTGCTGTCTTCCTATACATTTGAATTGAAAGTGTGTGAATATGTATGTGTGCGTAACAGAAAAAATTTAAAAGCAATGAAGACTTTTAAGAAAGAGAAACAGCGAAAATGCACTTGGGTTAGGCAGAGTGGTTCAAAAACCACCGCATGAAACAAAATTAAAGAACCAAAGCAACTTCTGAATAAAAAGATTTAAAAGAATAATAATTTAATGATAGTTTCATGGGTCCAAATCTAATTTAGATTGCTAGGGATTCGGGAATAAAAGAATATGAAAAAGTCTTTTCATGTGGAGAGAAAGTGATATCTAAGGTTTTAATTTCACGTCACATAGAGATAGATAGACCAGCTATGCTTATGGAAGATAACAGTTGATTCTTTTTTTAAAAAAAATTTTTTAAAAATATTTATTTATTTATTTTTGAGAGACAGAGAGAGACAGAGCACAAGCCAGGGATGGGCAGAGAGGAAAGGAGACACACAATCTGAAGCAGGCTCCAGGCTCTGAGCCATCAGCACAGAGCCCGACATGGGGCTCGAACTCACAAACCGCGAGATCATAACCTGAGCTGAAGTTGGAAGCTTAACCGACTGAGCCCCCCAGGTACCCCAAAGATAAAGGTGATTCTTAGTGAAACATAAAAAAGAATGCCTTACAAGTGTTGGAATTCTGATTGTAGAAATAGATCCAATAATAAAAGGCCAAAAGCAACAAACGAGGAATACAGAGAAGTGAAAATTAGTTGGAAATATGTAGAAGGGGTGATTTATGAGCACTAAGTAGCAGAAGGACATTGAATTTAATTTTGTGGACAGTAGTGTCTTCACGAGGGAAGAATATTAAGGTGACAGATCAATTCTTTCAGATCAATTCTTTCAGGAAAATGTAAATAAATAAAAATAGAAAAAGCTGTGGAGGGAGTATGACTACGTCATAGACTACCACACAAAATTTACACACTCTCATACATTCTGCACAAATACATCTATACGTGCATTAAAAAATAAACAAAATGGCAAGTAGTTCACGAAATAAATGCCAATTCTTTTTCTGAAAAAAAAAAAAAAAAAAGGAGTAAAAAAACCCAGAAATAAAACCATTCCAACCCCACTATGCAAACACCAAGGACTCCCACAGACAGCTTTCAATAGAGAAAGTGGGTGGCTAGCTAACCCAGAATACATTCAGACTCACAGGTTGTGAGCTGATTGTGAAGGGAGCTCATTAGCATACCCCGTTTCACATAGTACACTTAAAATTTTTATTTTTTTAATGTTTATTTATTTATTTTGACACAGAGAGACCATGAATGGGAGGGGGCAGGGAGAGAATGAGAGAATCCGTAGCAGGCCCCGTGCTGTCAGAGCAGAGCCCAAAGTCGGGCTCAATCTCATGATCCCTGATATGAATTGAGCTGAAATCAAGATTCGGACCCTCAACTGGCTGATTCAGCCGGGTGCCCCTAAAAAATTTCATTTGAATACTCAAGGAGAGAAGGTGCTGTGACATGTATGTTTCAAGTACTGCTCTTGCAAGGATGCACTTGCAAACATTCTTTCATCCGGGTTTTTCTCATCAGTATGGAATTGTGGTGTAATATGTCCCATCCTAAAAATGAAAAGACATGTCCTCACTTCAATGTACATCCCTCAACAACCAGTACTAGACTTTTCTACTCTGGTTAATTGCAAAGATCCTCGGTCTCAGGTTCTACTTTTGTGCTTCCCATCCCCCCTCTAAATGAGTTTCCATTATTATCACTTAGTTGTTAACGTTGAACATTGCATTTCTGACTTCAATATTTACTTCTATTTATAGCATCATAAATACATCAATCAATCAATCAATCAATCAATCAACTTACTAATCAAGCCAGCAAACAACTACAGCAAACTCTCAGCTCTGGCCAGGCTAGATTGGCTCTCAGGTGACCTCAGGTAAATGTTCTTGACTTTCATTCTCTTGACCTTCTCCTGCAGTACTTACTGCGATGTAAAACTCATCTAGATGGGGTCTCTGGGAGGAAGGTCTCTACATGCAAATCAAAATACCCATCTCGTTGGTAGATGGTGGAGGATGAAGCTCTGTCCCAGACGCGACAGCCGGGATGGGTCAAACTTCAGTGTCCCATCCAGACTTAGGACTGCAAAAGAAACGACCATGTCTTGTCCAGCCCGAGGTGTACACACTGTGAGGCTGCAACAGAGGAGGTATTTGCAGCCTCTTAATTCTGCTCATTAGGCACATTTCCCTCTTGTCTCTCCCACCTTTAGGCACGTGATTACCCTACGGGACACCAGGGTGGACAGAAAGGAAATTTTCCCTGTTGAATTTCTGTTGCTAGGAGACCAGGTGATAAGGCAGCTGAAGTCCATTTTTCCTACTCTTTTTCTATTACTTCTGTCTTTCAGAGATCTAAACTCCCAGCATGTTATCTCAATCCTGAATGAACGTTTTCTCCTGTTTAAGACTGAGAAATCAGTTTTTGATTAGGTCCCTTGGACTCTTCAAAGCATTGACTTGGGTTAAAGACATAGCCCCTAATATCTTTGGAAAGTAACTTTTCTCTTTTTCAACAAAGATGTGAGGTTTGCTCCTTTGATATAAAACCTGGGGCACTACACTCATGGGCTTCATGATAGTTTTGCCAAAACAATTAGGGATTTCCTATTTACATCACCAGTTTAAAGGCATTACTTAAAATGCCATTATAAAATGTTTGTTAATTGTCAGAGATATATTTACATCTTTTTATGCACTATAACCTGAGTTCAGCAGCTCTAGGAATAGCCTGATTTTTATAAAAGTATATTCTGTAAGAAAGTACTAGTGTGAACTCCATTCCCCATGGAGAAATGGGGCTTGAAGAAGTTAGTGATCTTCTCAAAGTTATCATTGTGGAAATAGATGGGTGTTCATTGGATCCTGTCAAGACGTTCCCAGTTTTCGAACTCTGCACCCGTGGTTCCCTCCCAGAGATGAGTCTTTCCCCCTGGGGTATTTGACAATGTCTGAGGGATGCTGCTAAACACCTGTGGTGAGCAGGACAGCTCCCAACACAAATAATCATCCTGCCTCAAAGGCCAAATTGAAAATGTGAGAAAACCTACTCTAGCCCAGCACTTCTTCAACTTCAAGGTGCATACGAATCACCTAGAATTCTAGTTTAAATGCAAATTATGACATTGCAGGTGCTGGTGGGCCAGGAGTTTGGTGTGTCTAACGAGCCCCTGAATGATGTTGATACTGTAAGTCCTGGTCCATGGACCACTCTTTGAGTAGCAAGGTTGTGGTCCTGGGATAGAGCAAGGTGCAGGTGGTCGTAGGTCTTCTTCACAAAATAAATTGTGTTTGCATAAGTTTTGGAATGCTAAGCATATCCAGTCATTCTAGGGGCTGTGATAAATTCTGTGTTTGTTTCTTTTACATAAGGGCCTTTGAGTGACATGAAATAAAATACTGTTGGTAAAGGGCTTTCCAGTAGGCAGAATAAGAGCCTTCTGATGTCCACATTCTAAACCCTAGAAACTTTCAATGTGTTTATTTTTATAGTAAGGGGGGGAGATTAAAGTAACAAGTGGAACAAGGCTGGTAATGAGCTGACCTTAAACTAAGGTTGGCCAAGATTGTGCAGGTGGCACTAATGTAATCACCATGGTCCTCCAAATGTAGGAGAGGAAGGCAGAGTAGTTGGATCAGAGAGAGATGTGAGGACACCACATTGCTGGCTTTCAAGATGCAGAAAGGGCAATGAGCCAAAGGATGCTTGTTGTCCCTAGAAACCACAATAGGAAAGAAGATGGTCTCTCCTGGAGCATCCATGAAGGAACCAGGCCCTGCAGACATCTTGATTTTAGCCTATGGAGACTTACTTCAGGCTTCTGACCTCTAAATAGTAATAGCAAAGATGTGTTTCTTTTGAGCTTCTAGTGTGGTAATGTGTTAATCAGAAATAGCAATGTAATATAGAAATTCATCCAATAAAATGGTTTTGGAGGAAAAGGCATTTTAGTCTCTCAGTTAATTCATTTCTCTTCTCTTGGTAAGGGCATTCTGTGTTGAAATCCAACCTCAACTGGAAGAAAAAAAATAAAGTCATTTTGGAGCTTCTGCTCCATTTCTTAAAAGGAATGGAAAAAGTGAACTCCTCATTGATAAAATATAAATGTGACTGTATCTATCTATCTATCTATCTATCTATCTATCTATTATCTATCTATCAATCAATCTATCTATCTATCTATTTTATATAAATACGTCTAACATAGGGATTGAACTCATGACCCTGAGATCAAGTGTCACATGCGTGCAGCTCTTGGTTGGCTAGGTTCATGGAGGGTGGGAATCTTGATCTCAGGTTTGTGGGTTTAAGCCCAATGTTGGGTGCAGAGATTACTTAAAAATAATATCTTTCCCCCCCAAAAATTGCATGCTCTACCAACTGAGCCAACCAGGCACTCTGTGACTTTAGATTTAAACATAAGTTCTGGTTTTGAGGCCTTTATGCATTGATATAAAAAAAGGTAATCTGGGGTGCTTCAGTACCTCAGTCGGTTAAGCAACTGGTTCTTGATTTTGGATAATATCATGATCTCGTGGTTGTGGGATCAGCCCCATATTGGGCTCTGGTTTGACAGTGTGAAGCCTGCTTGGGATTCTCTCTCCCTCTCTCTCTCCCCATTCCCCATCCACCTTCTCTTTCTCTCCCTCTTTCTGTGTCTCAAAGTAAATAAGTAAACATTGAAAAGAAGAGCAAAAATGTCATTTATTACTAAAATTAAGTTCACCCATTATACTTTAAGTATTTGAGTCTAAATTCCTACACTTTTAAAACTCCATATTAATTCAAACATTCATTGGTTTGATTTCTATCCTCTCCAAATATCCTTTCAACACTGAAGATGGGATTCTTGTGTCTGTGTCATACATACATCGATAAGAGTGCATTTGTATGAAATAATATACAAATGCATAGATATGTGCACGTACATACACTCCCTACTTATGAAAGACTTCTTGGACTCACCCAGTATTTCCAAACACTGTACTTATTCCTAAACACAGCTGCCTGAATTAGACGTATTAACCCACATCACCATCAGAACTAAGGAAACAGAGGTTTCGGGTGGATCACAATGTTTACGATTATGTAACAAAGCTTTAAAGCTTTTGTGCACTTTCTTGAATTACATTTAAATGGATTTAGGCAGTATGAACTCGGTTTTTGTATGATTCCTTTAATTCAGAATATTTTGCATTTTACTATTTTTTTTAAAATTTATTGATTGATTGATTGATTGATTGAGTGCAAGAGCAGGGGAAGGGCAGAGAGAGAGAAATAGAGAGGATCCGAAGCATGTTCCATGCTGTCAGTGTAGAGCTCAGTGTGGGGCTTGACCCCACAATTGTGAGATCGTGATGCGAGCCGAAATCAAGAGTCAGTTGCGTAACCGACTATATGGCATTTTAAATATGTTTAGCTTATTGTGTGCCATTGTATTTCAATGGATTATTTAAAAGAAAAAAAATCCCTTATAACTGAAAAATGAATTCAGCAGGCTATAAAGTCAATATACAAAAATTGGCTGCATTTCTGCACACTAATCACAAACTATCAGAAAGAAAAATGAAGAAAACAATCTCATTTACAACTGCATAAGCAAGAATAAAATACCTGAGAACAAGGTTAATCAAGGCAGTGAAACACTTGTATACTGAAAACTATAAGACAATTGCTGAAAGAAATGAAGTCACAAATAAATGAAAAAATAGGCCATGCTCATTGACTGGAAGAATGAATACTGTTGAAATGTCCATATACCCAAAGCAATCAGTGGATTCAGAGCACTCCCTGTCAAAATTCCAATGGCACTTTTTTTTTTTAATAGAAATAGAACAAGCACTTCTACTATATGTCTGGAACCACAAAAGAACCGAATAGCCAAGCAATCTTGAGAAAGAAGAGAAAAGCTGGAGGCATCAAACTATGTTACAAAGCTATGGTAACCAACACGGCATGTTATTGGCATAAAAAACACACAGATCAATGCAACAGAATCAACAGCCCAGGAACAAATCCATTGTATATATGGTTAATTAGTTTATGACAAAGGAGGCAAACATATACAGTAAGGTAAGAACAGTCTCTTCAGCAAATGGTGTTGGGTAAACTGGAGAGCTACACGCAAAAGAATAAAACTGGACCACTGTCTTACACCACAGGCAAAAAGTAACTCAAAGTGGATTAAAGACTTGAACATAAGACCTGAAGCCATAAAACTCCTGGGGAAAAAAACATTTTGATTTTGGCAATGATTTTGGGATCTGACATCAAAAACAAGAGGACAAAAGCAAGAATAAGCAGGGTCTACATCAAAGTAAATCTTCTGCATGGCAAGGAAACCATCAACAAAATGAAAAGGCAACCTCTCGAGTGGCAGAGAATATTTGCAAATCATACATATCATAAGAGGTAAATATCCCGAAGTATATAAAAAACTCAATAGCAAAGACAGAAAAGGACCCCAGCCCAGGAAGATGGTCCTGACTTCATTGTTGCACCCCTTCTCCAAGCTTCTGGATCTGGCCAGACTCCCAACTGGTCTTCAGTGCCATCAAGGTCCTACATTCAGGAGCTGCCACGTGACAGACCCGACTGGATGAAAGTTGGGCTGACCTTGGGCACCTCCAGCTTCTTGTGGATCTATCTGACCAAACAGCATAATGAAGATGTTTTAGAGTATAAAAGAAGAAATGGGTCGGAATAAACGACTGAAACACTAATACAATATACTCCACATAGTAATGGCACCAGCTCCTTTGGATTCAGCAGTGTGTTGAGCTGTAGACATGGGAGAAAAGGTTCTATGCGGATGTATGTCAAATCAGCTTTCATGAATGAAAAATAATGAAATGAAAAAAAATAAAAAGAAAAGCAAACAATATGATTCATACATGGGCAGAGGATCTGAATAAGCATTTTTCCACCAAAGACATACAGATGGCTAACAGATACATGAAAAAATGTTTGCCATCACTAACCCCCAGGGAAATACAAATTAACACTGCAATGAGATATCTCTTCATGCCTATTATTAAAATGGTTACTTTCAAAAAGACAAAAACAACATGTGTTGGTGAGGATGTGGTGAAAAGGGAACCCCCGCGTACTGTTGCTGGGAATGTAAACTGGTTCATTCACTGTGGGAACCTGTGTGGAGGTTCCTTGAAAAATTAAAAATTGAACTACCATATGATTGAGCAATGAAACTTCTGAGCATTTATCTGAAGAAAACAGAAACACAGATTCAAAAAGATATACACACCCCCATTTCATTGCAACATGATTTACAATAGCCAAGACATGGAAACAACCGAGATGTTCAAGTGGATGAATGAATAAATAAAGTGTTACTAATGTAACACTGTAGGTTAATGATACTGGAATTAAAACAAATTAAAATTAAATTAAAAAAGAAATTGTTATATATGTATGATATATGTCATATATACATGTGATATATATTATTTGAGATGAAACATTTCTTTTTTAAAAAAAAATTTTTTTTAACATTTATTTATTTTTGAGACAGAGAGAGACAGAGCATGAACGGGGCAGGGGCAGAGAGAGAAGGAGACACAGAATCGGAAGCAGGCTCCAGGCTCTGAGCCATCAGCCCAGAGCCTGACGCGGGGCTCAAACTCACCGACCGCGAGATCGTGACCTGAGCTGAAGTCGGACGCTTAACCGACTGAGCCACCCAGGTGCCCCGAGAAGAAACATTTCTAAGACATCATTAAAGCTGTCCTATAAAAGATATGGAAATTTGCTTTTTTTAAGGTTTAGTTATATTTTTTTGAGAGAGAGAGAGCAGGTGAGGGGGAGATACAGAGAGAGAGTGGAACAGAGGATCCGAAGTGGTCTCTGTGCTGACAGCAGTGAGCCTGATGTAGGGCTCAAACTCATGAACCATGAGACCATGACTTGAGCTGAAATTGGACACTCAACTGACTGAGCCACCCAGGTGCCACAAAAAGATGTGGAAATTTTCAAATATGTCTGACCCAAGGCCAGAAAGAATTGTGGGAACACATGAAAACGGACAAAGGGAAAAACTTGTGTATATATTGGACAGAGCAGACAGCTTAGTAAACTGAGTTTTCTGAAATTGTATAGAGAAGCTGATTTCTAAGAAATGGAAATTTCAGGAAATACATAACAGCAAATTCTATTTCACGATGTTCAAAGAATCATGGCTTTGAGCCCTGCAATCAAGGGCACTTCTTCACTAGCAGGACAATGGTCCCTTTTACACTTGCCATCCCGAAGGATCTCATCAGAGCCTTCTTTATGTCTTTGTTCCTCATGCTGTAGATGACGGGGTTCAGCATAGGAATGATCATTGAGGCTGTTGCACTTGAGCGTGAACTCTGGGTAGCAGCAGAGCTAAAGTATACTCCCAGGACCATACAATAAAGTAAGGAGACAGCCAAGAGGTGAGACGCACAGGTGGAAAATGCTTTATACTTACCCTGAGCTGATGGGATTCTATGTATGGAGGAAATAATCTTAGAATAAGAGTAAAGGATCCCAGCAAGGGGACCACCAGCCACCAACACGGTTAAAAAATACATCACTGTGTCATTAAGAAAGGTGTCAGAGCAGGCAAGTTGGATCATCTGATTAAATTACAGAAAAAGTGATGTGTGTGCAGAAGTACAGCTGCAGCACCATTAAACTTTGTGATAAGGAATGCAGGACACTCATGATCCAGGACACCAGAGCCAGCAGCCCACAGAGCCGGGGGTTCATGATGCCCGTGTAGTGCAGAGGGGGTGACAGATGGCCAAAAATCGGTCATAGGCCATCACGGTCAGGATGTAGTTGTCCAGTCCCATGAAGAGTAGGAAAAAATACATCTGGGTGATGAAGTCCTCATAGGTTATGACCTTACTCTGGGTCTGGATGTTCCAGAGCATCTTCAGGACGGTGGTGCAGGTGAAGCAGATGTCTACAAAGGACAGGTTGGCCAGGAAGAAGTACATGGGGGTGTGGAGGCGGAAGTCAGAGCCAGGAGGACGAGCAGGTTGCCAAACACAGTGATCAGGTACATGGAGAGGAAAAGCCCAAATATGAGGGGTTGTAATTCTGGTTCCTCTGAAAATCCACAAAGAAAAAAATGAAATGTGTGTATCATTGCTGAGTCCCATGTGGTGGAGTTGAATACTAGGAGAGAAAATAATAACATGAGTATTTTTCAAGCAAATGAGCTTTACTCGTGTATTACCATTTATTTATTTTTCATTTTTTAAAGTTTTGATTTAAGTTCCAGTTAGTTAACATGCAGTGTAATATCAGTTTCAGGTGCACAGTATAGTGATTCAACATTTCCATAAACAGCCGGTGCTCATCACAACAGGTGCAACCCTTAATCCCCATCACCTATTTTACCCATCCCCCCACCTTTCTCTCCTCTGGTAACCATCAGTGTGTTCTCTATCGTTAAGAGTGTGCTTCTTGATTTGTGTTATTTTTCTCCCTTTTCTTGTTTTTTGTTGTTTCTTAAATTCCACATATGAGTGAAATTTTACGGTTTTTGTCTTTCTCTGACTTATTTTGCTGAGCATACTACTCTCTAGCTCCATCCACATCATTGCAAATGGCAAGATTTCATTCTTTTTGATGGCCGAGTGTGTGTGTGTGTGTGTGTGTGTGTGTGTGTGTGTAAACTCTGCTTCACCCGTTCACCAATCGATTGACACTTGGGCTATTTCCCTAGGTTGGCTATTTGAGATAATATTGCTATAACATCCTTGTGCATGTATCCCTCTGAATTAGTATTTTTTTATCCTTTGGGCAAATACCTAGTAGTGCAACCTACGGAATGGGAGAAGATATTAGCAGAAGACCTATCTGACAAAGAGTTAGTATCCAAAATCTGCAAAGAACTTATCAAACTCAACACCCCCCAAAATAATCCAGTTAATAAATGGACAGAAACTTCAAGACACAGGGAGTCCTTCCTTCCCATGGTTCTTTGCATTTTATTAATTTTTTCCCAAGATATTCTGTGAATAGAGATATTCCCTTTCTTATTTCCATCTGTTGGTTGACATCCTGGCATTTAAGGGTCACATGTTGGAGTATATGAACTCAGGTACAATTCATTGCCCTGAGGACAACTCATACCCTACAACACAGACATGCACACACATGCACGCACACACACACACACACACACACACACACACACTGAGTGCATTATGGCATCCTGGCACTGATTGCTATCAGGCTTTTCCCACCCTCAACCACCATATTTTTGAAAGAAATGGTACAAGGCAAGCTGTCAACATCAGATTACCTTTATCCTAGAGAATGTGTAAATAGTACTTAAATTTTGTTGAGTATGCCTCCAATGGACATGTAAACATGGGAGCCCTTTTAATATGATCATCTTGTGTTCTGTATTTTCTTTAAAGTATACTTATTTAAGGGACAGAGAGAGAGAGAGAGAGGGGGGGAGAGAGAGAATCCTCTGTGCTGGCAGCACAGAGCCCGACACGGGGCTTGAACCCCCAAATTGGGAAATCATGACCTGAGTTGAAACCAAGCACTGAGTGCTTAACAGACTGAGCAACTCAGGTGCCCCTTGTGTCCTGTATTTAAAGAAACATAAAAAAGCAGTTCCAAAAACACAGACAGGAAAGAAATGGAACAGGGGAAAAAAGATCTAATAAGCTCCAATTGTCCCTGAGAGACTGTGATGAAAGGAAAGCTTCCCTGGTTCTGGCAGCATTCCAGCCCCAGTTACATCCATTTGATGCCCACAATAATTAAGATAGCTGGGAAAAAATGTACCTAAACAAGAAAGGAGGGGTATTTTTTATGATGTCAGGATCTTTTACTGATCGCATGTCTCTCTAGAAAATGTGCTAAGGGAATAAACCTGCAATTGACAACAGAAAATATACACTGTACAACAACAGAAGGGGATTTTTCAAAATGCAATAATAAAAGGTTTTTCTGAATGATTTTAAATGCAAAGCATTTGGAATCAGAAAACCAGGCTTCGAAGGTCAGATCTATCCTATTAAGCTATTTGAACTTGGGAAAGACAATGAATCCATTCCAAATGTGAATATCCTTACTCAAAGAGTGGGGAGAGCAGTGTCCATCCTCCTAGGGTGGTAGACAGCGTTAGTCAGTGTATGTAAAAGGCTTACAATGGTTCCTTCTCATTAGTAAGTGGATGATTATCACTGGTGAAGAGATTGGCTGAGTTTTTTCTTCTATGTTGAACAGATATCTTCCTAGTTTCTATACAACTTGGTAATGAAGTATTACGCAGTAAAGCTAGTTAGCATACACTCTTTTGCAAATTAAACACACATTTTTATGTGAATACTCACCGTGAAAGATGATGCCAAGAAGTGTGTGTCTCAAGAAGTGCTGTTTGAAGGAAACAGCTACCTCTATGGCTCTGGGTCTTTCTATAAATACAGAGCGTGCTCAAAACCACCATTCCTTAAAAAGCTCAGGGCACATGCCTCTAAGCCTAACACTCTGTTTTCCTACTCTCCTTGGCTGCAAAACTCCTTGGACATGTTCTAATTTCACTGGAACCACTTTATGCCCCTCTATTCCTTCCTCAGTCTCATCCAACTGGACTTCCGTTCCCACCGCTCATTGTCAACATTGATCCCTGTATTCTGAGTCCAATGGACGCTTCTCTTTTGAACATACTATGTAAATTAATTATAAATGAGTCTACCTAGTCTCAGGTAACCTCAGGTGAAAGCTCTCAGGTTCCAATCTCTCAGAACCTTGCTTGAAATACCTGCTGAGCTCTCAGACTCATCTGGATGGGGTCTAGAAGATGAAAGTCTCCACGTGGAGGTCTGACTTCCTCCCTGCATGATTGATCACGGAGACCGAAACTCTTTTCCCAGACAGGACAGCAGGAAGGAGTGAAACATTGGTCCCTCCTCCCCCAGACTTGGGAGCCCCAAAGCAACAACCATGTCCTGGCCATTCCAAGGTTTCATATGCTATGGTTTTGCAGTGAAGGAGACATTTCCAGCTCCTTACGTCTGCTCATTAGACACTGTTGCCATTGTTACTCCCACCTTGGAGCACATCATTTCTCCATGGGCCACTGGAGTGCACAGAAAGGAAAAGTTTCCTGCTGACACTCTGTTCCTGGGAGTTTAGATTAGAAGTCAGGTGAGTCCAGTTTTGTATTACTCACGCTCATGAACTTGCCTGCCTTCCAGACGTCTAACCAGCTTGCACTTCACCTTCGCCTTGAGTTGATAGTGAATTCATTGAATTGAGGGTTTACTTTACCATTTATAGTTTTGAAGTAATTTTAATAAATGAGGCACGTGATCCTCTTCATGTATGGTTTTGAAAGAAAAGTCTAAGGACTCACCCTAGAGTCTGAAATAAAGTCTGTGTTTGATTCTTTAATCTGAGGGACCCTGAGCTGACCCCAAATATACCCCTGAAAAAGACTTTTAGTAGGCAGAATAATGTCCCCCAAATATGTCCACATCTTAATCTCCAGACTTTTCGAATATATCTGGTGTCATGGCAAGGGAGAATTAGGGTGACAAAGGTATTAACATTGTTAGTCAGCTGACCTGAAGATAAACTTGTTCTGATTATCCAGGTGGGCTCAATAGATCACAAGGTACCTCCAGATATGGAAGACAGAGACAGAAGAGTAGGAATCACAGAGAAATTTTGAGATGCTATGTTGCTGGCTTTGCAGATAAAGGGAGGGACCATGAACTAGGGAATAAAGGTGGCTTTCATTCCCCAGACCTCCAGAATGAACTCTTCTCTGCAGCGTGATTTTAGCCCAGGGAGACCTACTTCAGACTTCTGACTTCCAGAACTATCAGAACATAAATGTATTTGTTCTAAGCCTGCAGCATGGAATTTGTCACAACCACAATAAATATCTATTCCAGATAGTTATCCAATAACACTCTCTTCGAGGGAAATGAAATTCAGCCTTGGATATTATTCATTTATATTCTCTCAGATAAGGACATTTGGTGTTGAAATATCAGTTTATGTTGATTAAGAAATCTAAAGTCACTTTGGAGTTGCTCAACCCCAACAGCTGGTAGAGAAAATCTCCCAAGCTATGAGCCATACTGACGTGCAGGCACTGAGGGACAAAACCTGAAATATTAAGGTCGCTTGTTCTATCTTAAAGTTTTATGTCCAAATCTTTATATACTTTTACTTTCATGTTAATCCAAGTTTTCATTCTTATCATTTTTATCCTCTCCCACTTTCTCTCCAGTTTATTTTTGACATGAAATATTGCCTAATAATGAGTCTGTGTGTATGCACATATGTTTACTTGAAAGAAAAATGTGTATAAACACACACGCACACACACACACACACACACACACACACACACACACACACACCATACCCCTTGAACATTTTCTTAGGAATTGAAATAATACTACCACACATTTTTTTATTCCCCATAATGTTTACTTGAAAGAAAAATGTGTATAAACACACACACACACACACACCATACTCCTTGAACATTTTCTTAGGAATCAAAATATTACCACACATTTGTTCATTCCCCACAATATTCCTCTGAAATTAGTTTTGTTATCCTGCATTACCTTCAGAAATAAGAAAACTGAGACTCAAGAAAATTAAATTTTAATAAGTTACAGAACAGGGGCATCTGGGTGGCTCAGTCTGTTAAGCGTCCGGCTTCAGCTCAGGTCACGATTTCACACTTTGTGGGTTTGAGCCCCGCATTGGACTCTGTGCTGACAGCTCAGAGCCTGGAGCCTGTTTCAGATTCTGTGTCTCCCTCTCTCTCTGCCCCTCCCCCCACTCGCACTCTGTCTCCCTCTGTCTCAAAAATAAATAAACATTAAAAATTTTAATAAGTTACAGAACAAAGTAGTTAAAGCTTATTGTGCACTTTCTGGAATTACATATAAATGGAATCATTCACAATATGCTTCTAAATATTTATGACTCCTTTAATTGAGCAAACTCTACAATTAATTTAAAAAATTTTATTGAAGTGTCATTGATAGTTTCAAGTGTACAACATAGTGATTTGACAGACGACTCTTTATGTTGTGCTCACCACAAGGGTCCAACTGTAAACTTTAAATGGGTGCAGTTTATTGTATATAATTACACCTCAGTGATAAGGTTAAAAGGAAAAAAGTCTAGAGAAGCATGGCTGATGGGAGGATCTAGAACATTAGTAGCTGATTCACATCGAACCAGGATGGAAGGTCTGTCCTCTAACTAGAAAGAACTAGAAAGAAAACAAAGTGTCTGTATGGATACAGGACCAATGAAATGAAGTTAAGGCCATTCATGTTTGATATGCCTGCTCTAAATTACTATCAGGTACTATTTTGTATTCAAAATATTCTTTCCTGAAGACTAAACAAAGTCGAATGTGAGCAAAAGAAAGGAAATAATAAAGATCAGGGCAGAAATAAATGATACAGAGACTAAAAAATGCAATGGAAAAATACCAGTGAAACCAAGAGCTGTTCCTTTGAAACGATAAACAAAATTGACAAACCTTGAGCCACATTCATCATGAAAAAAGAGAAAGGACCCAATTAGTAAAATCAGACACAAAAGAACAGAAGTAACAATTGACACTACAGAAATGCAGAGAATGGTAAGAGAATATTATGAAAAATTATATGCCAACAAAGTGGACAACCTAGAAGAAATGGATAAAGTCCTAGAAACATACAATCTTCCAAAATGGAACTGGGAAGAAATAGAAAATCTGAACAGACCAATTGTCAATAAAAAATGGGATTGGAAATAAAACATTAAAAAAAAAATTTTTAAAAAGGGGCGCCTGGTTGGCTCAGTCGGTTAAGCGTCTGACTTCGGCTCAGGTCATGATCTCACGGTCCGTGATTTTCAAGCCCCGCGTCGGGCTCTGTGCTGACAGCTCAGAGCCTGGAGCCTGTTTCAGATTCTGTGTCTCCCTCTCTCTCTGACCCTCCCCCATTCATGCTCTGTCTCTCTCTGTCTCATAAATAAATAAAACATTAAAAAATTTTTTTTAATGGAATTGGTAATCAGAAAACTACTCAAAACTAAAAGTTCAGGACCAGATGGATGATTTACAGGTGTATTCTACCAGACATTTAAAGAGTTAATATCTATTCTCCTCCAACTCTTCCAAAGTATAGAAGAAGAGGGAAGGCTTCCAAATCCATTCTATAAGGCCAGCATTACCCTGCTACCAGAACCAGAGACCCCACAAAAAAAGAAAACTATAGGCCACTATCCCTGATGAAGATTGATGCAAAAATCCTCACGAAAATACTAGCAAACCACATACAACAATATATTATCATAATCATTGACCTTGATCAGGTGGCATTTATTTCAGGGATGCAAGGATGTTTCAATATTTGAAAATCAATATCATATACTACATAAACAAAATGAAGGATAAAAAACATATGATCGGGGCGCCTGGGTGGCGCAGTCGGTTAAGCGTCCGACTTCAGCCAGGTCACGATCTCGCGGTCCGTGAGTTCGAGCCCCACGTCAGGCTCTGGGCTGATGGCTCGGAGCCTGGAGCCTGTTTCCGATTCTGTGTCTCCCTCTCTCTCTGCCCCTCCCCCGTTCATGCTCTGTCTCTCTCTGTCCCAAAAAAAAAAAAAAAAAAAAAAAAAAAAACGTTGAAAAAAAAAAAAGAAAAAAAAAACAAAACATATGATCATATCAATAGATGCAGAAAAAGCATTTGACAAAATTCAGCATTCATTCATGACAAAAACTCTCAATAAAGAGGGAACATACTTGAACATAATAAATGCCATAAGTGAAAAACTCACAGCCAGCATCATACTCAGTGGGGAAAAACTGAGATCTTTCCCCCTAATGTCAGGAACAAGACAAAGATGTGCACTCTCACAGTTTTATTCGACATAGTATTGGAAGTCCTAGCCTCAGCAATCAGACAAGAAAGGGAAATAAGGGGTATCCACATTGGTAAGAAGTAAGTTAAGCAGCCACTATTTTCAGATGATAGGACACTATACATAAAAATTCCAGAAAATTCTACCAACAAATTACTAGAAGTATGGATAAAGAAGATGTGGTATATAACATATGGTAGAATATTACACAGCAATCAAAAAGAGTGAAATCTTGCCTTTTGAAACAAAGTGGATGAAACTATAGTGTATTATGCTAAGAGAAATAACTCAGTCAGAGAAAGATAAATGTGATGATTTCACTCATATGTGGAATTTAAGAAACAAAACAGATGAATATAGGGAAAAGGAAGGAAAAGTTCAATAAAAACAGAGAGGGAGAAAACCATAAGAGACTCTTGAATACAGAGAACAGGCTGAGGGTTGCTGGAGGGAACCCAGCAACCATGGGGGATGGGCTAAATGGGTGATGGGTATTGAGGAGGGCACTTGTTGGGATGAACACTGGGTGTTATATGTAAGTGATGAATCCCTGGGTTCTACTCCTGCAACCAATACTACACTGTATGTTAACTAACTTGAATTTCAATCAATCAATCAATCAATCAATCAATAAAATTACTAGAAGTAATAAATTAATTCAGTAAAGTACAAGATAAAAAATCAATACCCAGTAATAAGCAACATTCTTATACACTAACAGTGAAGTAGCTGAAAGAACAAAAAATGTTTTTAAACACCATTTACAACTGCACCAAGAAGAATAAAATCTTTAAGAATAACCTCAACCAAAGAAGTGAAAGACCTATACTCCAAAAACTATAAAACACCGATGAAGGAAATAGAAGATAAATAATTGGAAAGATATTCCATGCTCATGGGCTGGAAGAATCAATATTGTGAAAATGTCCATACTACCCAAAGCCATCTACAGATTCAATGCAATCGCTATTGAAATACCACCAGTAGTTTTCACAAAACTAGAACAAATAATGCTAAAATTTGTATGGAACTATAGAAGACCCTGCATAGCCAAAGCAATCCTGAGAAAGAAGACCAGACCTACCAAATTTCAAGATATACTACAAAGCTGTTGTAATTAAGACAGTATGGTATTGGTACGAAAGTAGACACATAGGTCAATGAAACAGAATAGAGACTCCATGACCATGATTATATGGTCAATTAATCTATGACAAAAGAGGTGACAATATTGGGCAAAGACAGTCTTCTCAATAAATGGTGCTGGGAAAACTGGACAGCTACATGTAAAACAATGAAACAGAACCACTTTCTTATGCCACACACAAAAACAAACTAAAAACAGATTAAAGACCTAAATGTGAGACCTGAAACCATAAAAATCCTAGAAAAGAACACAGGCAGTAATTTCTCCAACATCAGCTATAGCAACATCTTTCTAGATAGGTCTCCCAAGGCTAGGGAAACAGAAGTAAACATAAACTATTGGGACTGCATCAAAATTAAAGGCTTTTACACAGCAAAGGAAACAATAAAACAACAACAAAAAAAACCCCTAGTAAATGGAAGAAGATATTTGCAAATGACATATCTGACAAAGGGTTAATATCTAAAATACATAAAGAACTCATACAACTAAACACCAAAAAAAACCCCGCACAATCAAATTAAAAAATAGGCACAGGATCTGAATAGACATTTCTCTAAAGAAGACATCTAGATAACTACAGACACATAAAAGATGCTCTGCATCACTCATCATCAGGGAAATGCAAATCAAAACCACAATCGGATACCACCTCACACCTGGCAGAATAGCTAAAATCAAATACACAAGAAAAAACAAATGTTGGTGAGGGTGTAGAGAAAAAGGAACCCTCATGCACTGTTGGTGGGAATGCAACCACTGCGGATAGCAGTATGGAGGTTCCTCAAAACTTAAAAATAGAAGTATTCTATGATCCAATAATTCCACTACTGTTTCCAAAGAAAACAAAAACGCTACGTTGAAAAGATATATGGACCCCTATGTTTATTGCAGCATTACTTATTATAGACAAAATGCGGAAGCAACCTAAGTGTCTATAAATAGACAGATGGATAAGGAAAATGGGGTACGTACACGCACACACACACACACACGTACACATATGCATACACACAATGGAATATGTATCCCATATGTTAATTGAAAATATCTTCTCCATTCCTGAGGCAGCCTTTTAGTTTTCTTGGTTGTTTGTTTCACTGTGCAGAAGTTTCTCACACTGATAAAATCCCAACAGTTCATGTTTTTTTGGTTGTCATTGTTATTTCCCTTGCCTCCAGGCAACATGTCTAATAAGAAGTTGCTATGGCCAAGGTCAAAGAGATATTTCGCTGTGTTCTCCTCTCGGTATTTTGGTTACTTCCTGTCTCACATTTAGGCCTTTCATCCATTTGGAATTTATTTTTGTGTATGGTGTAAGAGAGTGGTCCATTTTCATTCTGCATGTTGCTGACCAATTTCCATCGCTATTTGTTGAACAGACTGCATTTTTTCCATTGGATATTCTTACCTTTTTTGTCAAAGATTTGACCATATCATTGTGGGTCCATTTCTGGGTTCTCTATTGTGTTTCATTGATCTGTGTGTCTGTGTTTGTGCCAGTACCATACTGTCTTGATGACTACAGCTTTGTAATATAGCTTGAATAACCAAACGTCTAATAAATGTCAACTTAAAAATACATAACTCCTACTTGACTTGTCAAAAGAATTATGAATCCAAGGATTGTTGTACCCATGATTTCATAGCAAAGGAACCTACCTTTGCTTGTTGAAGAAGGAATAGAAATTTTCTGGAGCTAGTAGGAGTTGTGTTGTCACCACAACTCAATGTTTTGGAGACCCAGGTTCCCGAGTCTTATATTTGGAAAAAACTTTCACTCCGGGCTGTGAAAAGTTTCAATGTTAGAGCTCTGGAAGCCAGGAAAGTTCAAGGAGGAATAATAAAAATTGGATACACCTGAATTTTTTTTTTTTTGAATTTTTAACATTTTACTTATTTTTGAGAGACAGACAGAGCATGAGTCAGGGGAGGGACAGAGAGAGAGGGAGACTTAAAATTTGAAGCAGGCTTCAGGCTCTGAGCTGTCGGCACAGAGCCCAATGCAGGGTTTGAACCCACCAACCATGAGATCATGACCTGAGCCAAAGCCAGACACTTAACTCCCTGAGCCACTCAGGCACCCTGGATACACCTGGATTCTAACCTGATCTCCTGGGAACAGAGAACCTATAGGAAAAAGTTCCATTCTGTCCAGATAAGTTCCCATGGGAAGATGTGCTCAGAAGTTGGAATAATAATGGGAAATGTGTCTAATGAGCAGTTAAAGAGAACACATACAGCAAACATAAGAGACTATAAATATCTCCTCTGCCCCAGACCCTGAACATGTTCTACCTGAAGCTGGAGGAGACATGGTTTTTGCATTTGGGGTCCTAGCACTCCTTCCTGCTGTCTGGAAATAGAGCTTGCTCTCTATCATCAACCAACAGGGAGGAATTCTGACCTCCACTTAGAGACCTTCCTCTCAGAGACCCCAAGCAGGTGAGTCTCAGAGCTCAGCAAGTATTTCAGGAAAGGTTCAGGGAGAATGGATGAGGTCACCTGAGAGCCTAACCATCCTGTCCCAGATCTGAGAGATTGTTGTGTTTGTTGGTGTGGTGAACTCATTCATTCATAATCAATATATTTAAAATGTTTTTTAAAAAAGGAATGTCTGTTGAAATTGCTAATGCAAGGATTATTGTCGACAACTAAGTGGTGGGAATCAAAGTCCAGTTGGGTGAGACTAACGAAGGAGTGGGAGGTACCGTCTTCCTGGAAACTTTGAACACTTCCAAGGAGTGTTGCAGTAAAAGGGAATAGGAAAATACACTATTAGGTATGGAGGGGGGTGCAGTGCAGTGAGGGAATTTAAAAAATATTTTTAAGATGGGGTATTTTGGAGCATATTCTGTATCCGTTAGAAAGATCCAGACCAATGGAGGGAGTCACGATCTTGCAACCACAGTTCTGGAGACATACATTTCACAGAATCTTCTCTCCATTAGATATTCACTTAAACAGTTTATTTAAAGCACAACAGGAATATGTTAGAGGGCTTTACTTGACAATTTTTTCATTACCTAGAGACGGAATACAGTTTTGGGGTGTTAGCCATTTACTTTCTTTGCAGCAAATTATCTGCAAAAATTCTTTGCCTGGTTTCCTAGGTTCGGAGCATTCTTATTCTTGTTTTTGTTTGTCATTCTTGCTGAATCATTTTCTTTCTTCTTTTTGATTGCATTCTTTCAAATGCGTGATTTGACTCCTGAAACCAGTATCACACTAAGTTAACCAACTAGAATTTAAACAAAAATGTGAAACAAACAAAAAACACAATTGCAAAATTTTAAGCCAAGTTTGCTATTTGCTGTTTAGTTCTTGTATGTATGTACAGATGTATTTGTTGAGAGTTTATAAATTGTGAGTGGCCAAACCTGTCAACTAGTCATAGTTTGTCCCTCACCCATTGTTTTTTATGTGCCTTGTAGTAATAAACTGCCTTTTGTATGTCAGGGTTATCAATGTGGGCTACCTCCCATCTGTGCTTCCTCACTGCTACCTTTTTTTTGTGATTGGATCTATTTTCTAAACTAGCAATCGTCCTTTTGCCGTCCTGCGGAAACATGAATTCCTCTCTCATTCAACTTATATCCTTCTCACAAGGATGCGTGATTCCACCTATGTTTATTATATAGGATGAAATTAGAATTTTAGATACTGCTCTCTGCGCTATTTTAAAAAGCAGTGATAATTATAAATGATATTTTCCTATTCTTTTTTATTAGTTTTTTTCCCCATTCCATTTTGATTTAGACACCTGTGTTAATGTCATGAACTTATTGTCATTGTCTATCTTTTATGGCAGAAGACAGTCTTTTTAAAATTGGATTTGATTAACAAGGTTGTTTGGAATCCACTGTGTTTATTCTGCTGGTCCTCTCCCTGCTATTCTTTTTATTTTATAAATTCCATTTTCTAAAGATGTGTTTCTGCCTGAACGCACACCTTTATGAAATAGCAAAAATGAACAATCAGGCGAGGTCCTGCTCATTTGGATCTGACATTAAATGAAGAAAGCAGAGGGGGTGATGTAAATGTGTGTGTGACATGATGTCCTCAGGGATATACAGACGAAGAAAGGAAATAGGTTTTGGGGGCACGTATAGGATTTTATAGAGCATATTGTAGGGACGCCTACACACGTTGGATAAAACTCAGGAAGAGTGGAGCCGCCCAATGAGTTTGTCAAAAAAGAGATTAAAACCCAGAGCTCAGGAATTACAAAGGAATGTGAGAGAAGGGCCAGCTGCGTCTGTTCCTGGGCCATATGAGAGCAAGTGTGGTCCGATACATAGGAATAAATAGGGAATAAAAGCCAAACAAGGGCCGGATGTGGACACTGTATGAGGCGAACGGATGTTCGCTGAAGTGACGCCAGCACCCGCCCTGGCTGCCCACTGTCTCTGCAACCTGGCTTCTAGAATAGGCTCCTTATTCAGGTTGCTTTCCCCTCCTTAGCAGGAACTACCCTTCTTTTGAAACTATTCTTGCATGTACTGCCACGGATAAGAGAACTTTGACTTTACCCCGGAGCAAAACATGCCATTTACATGTGACCCAGCACGTTGCAGGGGCAAACACAGAAACACATTTGTGCACACGCACGCGCCCATGCCTACGGCTCTACAAGGAGAACCACGAAATGGCTGCGTTTGCAGCCTGACCACGTCTGATGCGCCCTGATATTTTCTACTGTGCCTTATTTTTCCTACTCTAGTTTATTCTTGCAGACCAAGCTTGACCCCACAAATGCTCCCATTCTAAGAACATGGACAACATTCTTCTCTCGCGTCCTCTGTTCTGGTGCTAGTAGCTTCCTGATTCTGTTCTCTTTCTCATCACTGGCAACTTCTGTGAGCGCAGAGCCTCTCATTCCTTCATGCAATATGTATTTATTCCTGGTGATCCCAACTAAACTATATCTGGGGGTAAAGGGTGGGGGTATGCATAATAGCCCCAGGGCGCCCACAGTCCAGCAGGGAAATGAATGGCATTAAATAAAAGTTGCACATTGATAACCCTGACATCTAAATTATCACAAGAGAAAGTCTTTTTTTTCTGTGAGACTATTAAATAGGCTATTTAATATTCTATGAGACTATTAAAGGGAACTACACCCACGAAGATTCATGAGGGAGAGGACTCCTTGCTTCTGAAAGAGGAGATGGGATTTTCAGGAGAGAGAAGAGGTGAAAAACTCCAAACAGACCAGGGGGGTGACTCCAAGCAGAGGGAAGCAGGGGTGTAGAGGCTCCGAGACCTGAGCCGGGCCTTCCGGGGAAGCTACAACTCAGGCTCGGTGTGTGTGAGATCGAAGGGGTGAGGTGGTGTGAGTGTGAACGAAGGCAGTGGGTCGGTCAGGGGAGGCAAGCCAAGTGTTGGAAGGTATGGAATTGGGGGTTCATTCTCCAGGGGGGAGTCACTGGGAAGGGGTTAAGGTGGACAGTCGTGTAATTGCAATATTAGAAAGACCTCTTGGGTAATTGTGACTATTGGCTAGAGAGGCGCCAGCCCATGATAGGTGGAGACAGGACAAGGAACTGAAATAAGGCGATGGATTTGGGACCCCAGAGGTGGGGAAGCGATGGGGACTTTGAGAGAAGAAAAAAAATCAGCCAAATCTCCTCACCAGGGGGAAGCACTCATTATCAATTGAGGGAACTATGCTAAGTTCTTTACAGTGTATTCACTAAATCTGCCAACCACCTGAGCAGGATAGATACCTCTAGCCCTACCATTTGGGGGAAGGATATTAGCATTTACAGTAGTTTGGCTGGGAAGGTGGGGGAAGAGAAGAGAGGGAAACAAACCACAGGAGATTCATAGGGGTAGAGAGCAAACTCAAGGTTGATGGAGGCAGGTGGGTGGGGATGGGCTAGATGGGTGGTGGGATTAAGGAGGGCAATTGCTGCCATGAGCACTGGGTGTGGTAAGTGATGAATCACTGAATTCTGCTCCTGAGACCAATATTACACTGTATGTTACCTGACTTGAATTTACAGGGGGGGAGAAAAAGAATAGTTTGGTTGGTTCTCCAAGTCCAAATAGCAAACGTGTGGAGATCCCCAGTTCAAAACCGGTTTCTGATTGTAAAAGCTTAGCATTTTATATCATTTAGAAAAGTTGTTCTTTAGCAAATAATTTTCTAAAACCCCCCACTTTTCTTGTACCCTGTGTATTTCCTTTTGTGAATTGGGGGTGTCTTCCCTTGTTATTCTGGTGGGATGTCTTGGTAACATGAAGACATTCCTACTTTTTCTTTTGGATAAATTGCTTTTTGCTGTTTTATTATTCTGGGCATCAAGGAGATGTGCCTGGGGTTGGGGTGTCGCCAGAACCAGGGTCACTTTCTCGTCACCATCACCAGGGGCCACCTGAGCTCATTAGATCTTTCTCCCCACTTTTCTTGCTGTCAGTTTTTGAATTTGATTTTTATGTTTCTGTAAATACTGGACACAAAATGATCACCTTAAAATCGAGACCCAGGTCTACATGCTCATGGGAGACTTAACTACTAGAATTTGGATGTTTTTGCAACTTATAGGAAAGACAATCTGATATTGCACAGCTTGCCTTGTATCATTGTTTGCCTAATTATTGCAACTGGAGGTGAGAATAGTCTGGTTGTGACATGGTCCAAGGAGGCTATAGAGCATGTGTGTGTGTGTGTGTGTGTGTGTGTGTGTGTGTGTGTGTGATGAGCAGGTCTCAAGACAGAGGTCCTGGAACCCATACCTCCAATACGTGACCCTTAAAATACAGGTGCCAGATTACCACCGACAACGAATATAAGAAGGGTGCCTATTTCTATTCAAAGATTCCTTGGAAACGAAATTAATAAAGTGCAAGGAACACCATGTGAAGGAGGTGTTCCTTGTGCCGGGAAGTTTCATCAGTGTCCGGGAGGCCACCTCATTCCTCCACATTCCCTGCCACCACCTCTCATCAGTCTTCCTCTCGCTCCTTCCCCTGGACACACTGGCTTTCTTTTGAGCCTGGGTCTTTAACACAATATGCAAACAACAAAAGGCAGGATGGTGAAGGGGAGTGGGAGACACTGGCTTCCGGTTAAGGAATTCCTTCCATGTTCAGGAAGGGGAGACTCACAGGAGTGAAAGGCCCAGCGGAGGGAATACTGTCAGTGATGCTGTCACAGGCTGTGTGGTGACAGATGGCAGCTCCAAGCCTGGTGAGCAGGGCGTGATGTTGACACTTGTTGAATCACTGTGTGGCGCCCCCCAAACTAACGTGACCTGGTGTGTCGACCACCCTCATGCTTTAAAAAATTAATTTAGAAAAACCCACGTCTTTCCTCAGAGCCGTCGCACTCATAGTTCCCTCCGACGGGCATGCTCTTCCCCAGAGGATCTTGTGTCTCCTGTCTCCTCGAGGGCTCTGTTTACATGTGTGCCTGTGTGCCCGAACAACCAGGAAGAACCATCCCTCCATCCACGCTTCCCTTTACACAGGCTTTGTTTTTCTTCACATCACCTGTCACCTCCTGACATTTTATCTGGTCTCATTTGCTTATCCCCTTTCTCCATCACTGAACCCTCCAGGCTTTTGTTTCTAGACACTTACACACTTTGCGTGAAGTTTAGTCAGTGCTCAAGGTTATTCCTCAAACGGGTGACAGATTTCAGAATTTCTCATTAAAAATATATAATAGATGAGTAGATGGGGAAAAAAGCTAACTGGGGGATGTGAAGTCTTAGTTAGAGCTGGCATAGGGAGGGGAGGAGATTTTTCCCTGAGAGGCGAAAAATTCTGCAAAAAACCTATGGAAATTGATCTTCTGAATACAATATAAAATTGTAGAATTTCAATGATATTTGCAATGTTCATTTTGAGAAAATTAGTCATGTTATTTCTTTGTTCCCCGGTAGTCATCTCCAGCATATGGAAACAGGAAATGATACACAAATTTCAGAATTTTTTCTTCTGGGATTTTCAGAGGAACCAGCATTACAACCCCTCATATTTGGACTTTTTGTCTCCATGTACCTAATTGCTGTGTTTGGGAACCTGCTCATCCTCCTGGCCGTCAGCTCTGATTCCCACCTCCACACCCCCATGTACTTCTTCCTGGCCAACCTGTCCTTTTCAGACATCTGCTTCATCTCCACCACCGTCCCGAAGATGCTCTGGAACATCCAGACTCAGTGCAAAGTCATAACCTATGCAGGCTGCATCACACAGATGTATTTTTTCATACACTTTGCAGGATTAGAAGTCTTTCTCCTGACCGTGATGGCCTATGACCGCTTCGTGGCCATCTGTCACCCCCTACACTACACAGTCATCATGAACCTCCGGCTCTGTGGGCTGCTGGTTCTGGTGTCCTGGATCATGTGTGTCCTGAATTCCTTGTTACAAAGTTTAATGATGTTGTGGCTGTCCTTCTGTACACATTTGCATGTCCCCCACTTTTTCTGTGAACTCAATGAGATGCTCCAGCTTGCCTGTTCCGACACCTTTCTTAATGCCATGGTGATATATCTTGCAGCTGTGCTGCTGGGTGGTGCCTCCCTGGGTGGGATCCTTTACTCTTATTCTAAGATAGTTTCCTCCATACGTAGGATCTCATCAGCTCAGGGCAAGTATAAGGCATTTTCCACCTGTGCGTCTCACCTCTCGGTTGTCTCCTTATTTTATTGTACGAGCCTAGGAGTGTACCTCAGCTCTGCTGCTACCCAGAGCTCACGGTCAAGCGCCACAGCCTCGGTGATGTACACGGTGGTCACGCCCATGCTGAACCCCTTCATCTACAGCCTGAGGAACAGAGACATAAAGAGGGCTCTGAAGAGAATCGTTGGTGTTCCAGCCATGCATGGGACAATCGTCCTGAGGCCAAAGACGTGCCCATGATTGCAGGGCTCAGAGCCTCAGAGCCAGGAACTTCTAATCTTTGATCAGTCTGGGGAAGTAGAATCTGCTCCTTCTATTTATTTCCTGGCATTTCCGTTTGTGTGAATTCAACTTCTCGATACATTGAGGTAACTCACTTTATCAAGCTTCTGCTCGGTCTGATATACCATTTCATCTTTCTCCACTTTCATACGTTCCCAGTGTTTTCCCAATTGTTGGAACATAAATGCCTGGAAATTTCTGTATCTTACAATGGGCAAGTTGGTCTCCTTAAAAATAATTTCATTTCAAATGATTTCTACCATGCCACATAAATTTTCCCTAATTTTCCCCAAAGAATAATCCCAAGGTGGGTTATTCATGTGGAAAAACACTACACTTGGCCCCTAGGCCCTCTACATAATTTTCTTGTAGATGAAAATACAAAACCACTGCTTTCACCTGGAGTCCGTCAATCCCTTTTAAGTCCCTTCCTTAAGAACTCTTTGATGATGTGGACTCTAGCAAGGGTCCATTTAAGCCTCAGGCTATTGACACCAATGCTTAGGTAGGAAACCCCAGGCATTTGCTTATGCCCTTGTGCTTGTGGACATTCCCACAAGTGTTTCCCTGACCAGAGCCTATGCTGTGACTGCCTTGGCCTTTGGGTTCTTATTTGGGTCACAAGACACACCTCAGCAACACCCACCGGAGGACTCTAAAAACACAAGGTCCATTGCTCACAAACGTTGAGGGCACATGGGATTCCCAAAGGCCATCCAAGGAGGTCTCAGAGAGGGAGAGACTTTAACAGGGAAGGAAAGAGAGCACTATGAAGGATCTGGCTCTTGGGGGGTCCATGGGGGGAGTGACTATGTTTTTCTGGGCTCATTTTTTATGGATGAATTTAAAACACGAGTGGAGTTAGAGGATGGGCCGAATGGGCCAAGGAGAGGGGGAATGGAGTTATGGAATGATCAGTAATGAGAATGGAAGAAACAGTGTGTGGAATATAGTCATCGATGATGTACTAGCGGTAATGGGACAGTGTCAGTACACCTGTGTGAGCCCCGCATAAAGTACAGAGAAGGTGAACCACTGTATTGCAGACCTGAAACTAAGGTAACATCGTGTGTCAACTACACTCATGTAAACAGTTAAAGAAAAAGAATAATAGAATATTATCCCCCAGTACTCAAAAATAACAACAGCAAAGACCAGACAAAAAGCCCAGTAATGGAATGTGGGCACCGAACAGGAAAAGCAGGGTCACTCACAGTTGTTACCTAGATTACCAGGGCTTTCTAATGGGGGGATTTGTGAGAGGGGGGGCCTGCATGATTGTATAGTAACTGAATCATACACCTGCCAATGTGTTAATATGAATGGTGGTCTTTGAAATGGATGCCTCAGAAATCAAAAGCCTAATGTCAGGCAATGACTGTACAAACAGGCTTCTGTGTCTCATAACTGGACTCTGTTGTTGTTGTTGTTGTTGTTGTTGTTGTTATTGTTGTTGTTGTTGTTTTTCTGTTATTCAGCCCGACGTCCAGAGGCTTATCATAGCCACTGGCAAAAACTGATGAGCAAATATATACCTCCCCGTGGAGTCAACATGGAAAGACAAATTGGAATAAACAGATTGTTGTAATATGTTCTTGGTGTCAGAGGAGACCATAAACCCGAGGAGGCAAAACACCCATTGTGTTCCTAAGCAAAATATTTCTTTTTCATGCGCTGCCTCTATTTATTGAAGCATGGAGGCTTTTGTTCGCAGCTGGGGTGGTTTGTTCACTGAGGTAAAGGGTTGCTTAGTGTCTTCTGTTTTATCTCCGAATTCACTTCCCGTTTCTTCTGAAAGCTTTGCAATGCTACCTACTATCATGAGTCTTCCTACTGTCGCATGAAATAGGTTCCTTTTCCCAGTATTTGTCACAAATGATGGCAAATGAACAGTATCAGCCCCACCCCTTTCGTGCCTCCGTCCTGCCCTGAAATCTCTCCCACCTGCACGACCAGAGGATGCTTCACACGAGAGCTGGGTGTCCTGCTGGCATGTGGCTCAGGGTCCCCAGTTGTTCTGCACAAACGTGCATGTCCTTCAAACTCTCCCAGTTACCCAGAAGGGAGCCCACTTGTTCGTAACGTCGTGGGAAATAAACTTGAATCACAGAACGATCATGAGTGCTCTCCTCAACGTCAGATCATTTGCCACAAATAAAAATCAGCACATCTTCTAAGTGTCTAAGGTCCGCTCGCTTGGGTTATTGTGTCAGTCAGCTACTGCTGTATAACAGGCGGTCCTTGTCAAATGACGTATCATAATACCTTTACAATCAAATGGAGTCATATGCGGGGGAGCGTTTCTGATCTCTGCTGGGCTCCTCGTGGGTCTGGGGTCAGGTGTGAATCTTTACATTGTGTTTCTCAGGCTCATGCGTGGTGTTGAGCTTGGCTGTAGTGCTCTTCTGTCTTCAACCACTTTATGGTCAGATACGGTTCCCATGTGGAGGTTAATCTTCTTCTATTACAGAAACAAGTTTCTTTCTCCTGTGGTTTACTTAAATTTAATTCCATTGTTTGTGCATCCATACTAATGATTTCCTCCCCATTAGAAGTGGTATCTCCTAATCCTCTTAAGTGAGAATCTACTACCTGTGCTCTGGATCCTACCCTTACCCATGCACCATCAGATTTTTTTTCCACCGAATTAAATCATCGGAGTGTATATGTAAAGTGTATACTTTGGTGAATTAAAGGAGCCACATGCAAACGAACAGTAGATATTTCAAGTTTCTTGTTGTGTATAACTTAAGACTGTCACATAACCTTGAACTGCTTTACTGGGTAATTTCTTTTTTTTTTAATTTATTTATTTTAAGAGAGAGAGAAAGAGAGAAGGAGAGGGAGAGAGAAAGTGCAGGGGAGGGGCAGAGAGGAGAGACAGAGAATCTCAAGCAGGTTCCATGCTATCAGCCCCGACGTGGGACTTGATCCCAAGATGTTAGGTACTTTCTAAAATTGAAGCATCCTGAGCCTCCGTCTCCTTATTTCTGAAGGCAGAATGGCATACTGAACCGTGTGGAGGTCGTGAGAATGAATAACATGTGTGGAACTTCCTTTGTAACTCAGAGAAATCATTTGAGGGTAAAAGGTTTGTCGTGTGTGTGTGTGTGTGTGTGTGTGTGTGTGTGTGTGTGTGTGTTTGTGTGTGTTTATATCCAATTTTCTTTCAAATAAGCAAACTCACCACACATGTACACACACAGATGACTTGTGATTTCGTCTTTTATGTTGAAAGGAGGTGTGAGAGACCGTTGGAGAGGATAGCACGGAACAGATGAATGGTTGAATTAACATGAAATAAAAGGATGCAGAAATACAGACACAAAATCTTAAATTACAAAGGGTGACCTTAATTTTGATCATGGGTTCCTTTTCCGGACTTGCAGCCTCAAAGGCCTTGTAGTCAGACGACACTCACATTTCTACCCTGAGGAAATCACTGTACCAACTGATGGGGCAGAATATATCCAAATCAATTTCATTTTTTTCCTACTTACTGTGGGTTCCTCACATGTCAAATAACCTTTTCCCAGGGAAGATGATGAGTGAATTCAGAGTCTTAAACTCAGTTTCCTCAAATAATTGTATTGACTATGTCAGAATGAGAGTTCTACCGCTGCTGTAAAATATCTCCACACTAGCTGCTTAAAACATACACACCTTTACAGTTCTGGAGTCAGAGCTCGGAAGGAGTCTTATCGGGCTAATAGCAAGAAGTCTGCAGGGTTGACTTCCTACTGGAGGCTCAGGGGAGAATCTGTTTCCTTTCCATTTCCAGTCTCTGTCGCTGGTCACCTGCATTCTCTGGTCATGGCTCTCTCTCCACCTTCAGAGCCAACAGGGTAGCAGTTTCAAAGTCTCTCTGACACCAACTCTTTTGACTCCCTCCTCAACATTTGGAGGACTGTCGTGACTACCTGAGTGCCACCTGGACAATCACAGCTAATCGTTGTATCTGAATGGCAGCTGATTGGCAGCCCTGTTCAATCGCCTACCTTGATTCCCTGAGCTCTAGAAAATACCATGTTCGTAAGCACCGATTACGATGTGGACCTGCTTGGGAGGCTCCTCCTCTGGCTTCTAAAAAGTCTTTTTCAAAAGTGCATTGTTTTCAGGTGATTTGACTAGTTTATACATTATGCTCTGTCACCATGAGAGCAGCTACCATCTGTCCCAGGGCTGCACCGTTACAATAAATTGGCCGCATTCCTTATGCTGGGCCTTTTATTCCCATGACTTATTCGTCCCATAACTGGAAGCCTGCACCTCCCACTGTTGTAACCTTGTGTGTCAACTGTACTAAAACTATTACAAAATAATAGACACATGAAAAAAACAAAACCCGGGTGTATTATTTCGTGTCACACTAGTGCCTGCCTATAAAAGAAACAAACACAGAATTGACACAGCCTCTAGAAGGAGGGATACACTATTCCCTCCAAATTACATGCAACGATGATTTTTTGTATAGATCTCTAAAACTACCTACATCTGTCTTTAACACAGGATCACACCCTTGCCAACCAAAGAGTGGTACACGGGCTGGAACTTGCACATAAATAATAAGTGAGAGCTTGTCAAAAATGCAGAAGCTTTGGGCCACCCGGGGACTATCACTCAGATTCTGCTTTTGCAGCAGGATCCGTGTGGATTCATAAACATTTGTAGACCATGTGAGGTTGGAGAAGGGCTGGTCTAGAATAAGTTTTCTCACTTGTTACACCAGACCTTTGGGGCAGCTTAAGTCTATTTTTGGAGGGTGCTTTCTTGTGGACGAGGTGTTTAGCAGCATCCCTTCAGAAGTCACCAGACATCCCCAGGGGAAAATTCATTTCTGGTTGAGAATCACTACCTCCAAGCTTGAGAACCAGAAGCATCCCGACAGAATCCCACTCAAGGCCCACATCCTCGAGCACTGACTTTGAGCAGATCACCAGATGCCACCAAGCACATTCCCGCCTGGAGAATGGAGTTTAGAAATGGAGTTTGTCAGGGACGACACGTTTACAGAACATTGAATTAAACATTCCCTGTAAATGCTCGATACAGGTGATAGCATGTGCAAAGACCTAAGTATATCTCTTATGATTAACAAGGCCTTTATAAGTGGGGCTAAGTGACAGCTTTTAGCTTGAGATAAAGTAAGAAAGTCCTAATTGCAATGGCAAACGTATCTTGAACCCAATGTGCATAGTGCCCAAGGTTTATTATCAGAAGAACCGAGTTCTGCACCTCATTTAAGAGAAGAGTAAACACGTCTGGAGATAGCTGGGTCCCCACCACAAATCAATGCTTTGAAGATAAAGAGACCTAGTCCAGGCAGGATCCCTCAGTCTTAGACCTGGAGGAAACCGTACCTGGGAGCTAAGATAAGGTGCTGGGAGATTTACTCACCAGGAGGGAGGCAAGTTCAAGGAAAAGAGTAAGAAAACCCAACTGGATTCACTACTTTTAAACTGGTCTCTTAGGAACATGATTCATTAGAGAAATTTCCTTTGTGTGCAAAAGTGTTCCACTTGGGAACTGTGCTGGAGTAAGAAGAAGGAATATACCTAATGAGCACACACAGGGACCTTTAAATACCTCCTGGTCTCCTGTCTGTCAGCCCGTGCAACCTTGCACAGGAAGGGGCATGCTTTTCTGTTTGTTCTAAATCCTAGTTCTGGCTGAGGACTGATGTTTCACTGCCTCCTGCTATCTCAGGTGAGGGCAGAGCTTTAGTCCCTATCATCTGCTATCCAGGGAAGAATTCAGGCTTCCACAAGGAGACCTTCCCATCAGACACCCCAGCCAGGTGAGTCCAACAGTGCAGTGGACCATGGGTGAGAGGGTCAGAGAGAATGGAAGCCAAGATCATTAACTGTCACCACTTGAGAGCCAATCCAACTTAGCCCGGAGCAAGTGGTCACGGTGTTTGTTTGCTTAATTAAGTAATTCATGTATTTATTCAGTGGCTGTGTCAGTTTCAGAGGGAGTGCCATTCACACTCTTGAAGAGCTTTCTTATTCTTTATCATTCAATCGCTATTATGGCCATGCTAGAAAAACTATGTTGAGATTGTTAAATTCAATGTGTGTTTCTAATCGAGTACAATTTTGTCCCCCAGGGGACATTGATCAATGTCTGGAGACACTTTGTCTGTCAGGCTGGAGAGGGGTGCACAGAGGTCAGGGATGCTCTGAACATCTTACAGGGCCCAGGATGCTCCCCACCACAGGGCAGGCTCTGGGCAGGATGGGTACAGAGACTGGGAAACTCCTGGTGAAAGAATGTCTGTATCTGTAATACAGCTGCTTTCAGGTTCTGCCTTCAACCTTGTAACACTACTCTTAGGCCAACAAATTCAGAATAACCCTTTGGCTCCTTTTTGAAAGTTTCAACCACAAACAATGTAACAGCCCTGTAAGTTTTTTTCCAGGCTTCTGGGTGAAGGAGACAGTTCTTGTTATTTTCCTAAATCTTGTTATTTTCCTAAACTATCCCTCAGTTTCAGCCAAGGTCATATGTTTGATGACCGTCTGGTTGGTTTTATTATTATTATATGCCCATAGGTTTCTCTCTCTGTCCCTCTGTCTCTCTCTCTCTCTCTTTTTTTAAAACACTATCAGCATTTCGAATGATTTCCTGAGATCATTGTTTCTCAATTGATTTTTGCAACATATTTTGATCATAAAATTTTTTAATTTTATTTAAATAAATCTATCTTCCTACTTCTGAGATTATGGCTTTATTTAGTGGGTTTGCTCACCTGTGAATGTTGTATGTAGTTTCCTTGATGTTCTGCTATATTGTATGGTTACACTTACACTGGGGTCATAATCCCTCTGAATTTTTGTGAAGCGTCTGAGGAGGGGACCAATTGCATATTCTTCCACATAGATATCCATTGCTGCCAGCACTGGTTTAGATATTCATTTATTCTAGCTGTTATATACCAGTTCAATCTTTTCCAACTAAACAGAAATTAAACCTTGTGAACAAAGAAGGTGAAATCCCTTCACTAGTGTATGTTTCTGTGTAGCACCAAGGACAGAGAACAATAATATAAATATACGGATGGCATCATGCAGTCAAGCATAATCATGTGAAACAAGTTATTTGGTACAAAACTGGACTGTCGTGATGTCGGGAGCATTTACAGAGCATGGTCTGGGGAAGCCTCTGTCCACTGGCTGACATACAGAACGAGGATTCGAGGTGTCCCTTGGGTTTGTGAAAAAGAGACCAATACCCAGAGTCCAAGAGTATCGATGAGAGGACCTCACATAGGGAAGGGAGACGAGTGCCTGGGTGGCTCAGTGGGTTAAGAGACCTCTTCTTGCGTTCGGCTCAGCTCAGATCTCACCGTTCGTGAGATCCAGACCCTTGTTGGGCTCTGTGCTGACAGCATGGAGCCTGCTTGGGACTCTCTCTGTCCCTCCCCTGCTTGTGTTTGCTCTCTCTCTCCTCTCTCTCTCTCTCTCTCTCCCTCCTCCCCTGCTTGTGCTTTCTCCCTCTCTCCCTCCCCTGCTTGTGCTCTCTCTCTCTCAAAGAAATAAACATTAAAAAGCAAAAGGGATAACAGGGCTGCCCTCACCTGCTGTCAGCCCCCATGAAGATGAATTGCCCAAGTGAAAGCAAAGTCTTCCGTGGTTGACCTTGTAACTGTAACTGTGCACCTTGCAGCCAATCGTGTGTGCTTCCTTTTGTGAAGTATTGGCTTATCCTCTTGCTCATTTTTTCCCTTGGGCCCGCCATATGTAAGGTGTTTGACATTAGGAAGATTTCAGCACTTTCGTCTTTGGGGGGACATAAATGTGTTCTCACATAGTTTTTGCTGGGCACCAGGGGAGGTGGTCGGGTGCAAAGCTGCCAGAAGCGAGGAGGTTACTGGTCGTCACAGTCCCTCGGGGACCCCCTGAGCTTACTGGATCCTTGCTCTGCTGTCCTAGACTCTGGGTCTTGTCTAGCAAGGGAAGATTATAATGCGAGTGAGGCTAATGTCAGGGAGGAGACCAGAGCCCCAAGTAAGTGTCCTTGCTCTGTTTTCATTAGGATCAGGAGGCTTACAGGCTTGATGGGTGTTCACAGAGACAATGGAGCCGTCCATATTAACCCCTGGGTGTGGGGGAAGCGGGGCTTTGAAGACGTGTGGTGTTAGGGGTTTGGGTCAATGCAAAACAAATCCTGGGGCCAGGCAGAAGGTTGTTTACAGCAGACATGAGGCGCCACCTCTGTTTACCTAAACTGGCCTAGGGGCAAGCCAGACAAAGCAGGCTCCTAGGGGTCATCAAGGCACCTTTCTTTTGCTAATTAGCTCCCTTTGGGGCAACTTCCCCTTGCTGAGGTCTACAGCCCTGTTTACCCATTTACCTAATTTTAGTCCTTCCTTCCTGGAAAGCAGCTTTCTGCTATTGTATTCAGTTGGGGGGCATTTCAGTCCTGAATACCTTTTTTCCCTCATTTTGGATGCTTCTGTGCAGAGATTTCCCATTCCTATACTTTTGTCCTATGGTGGGGACCTTTGCCCTGTTTACCTAATGTTGGATGCCTTCATACTGTGTCTCTTTATGCCTTGTTAATACATCTGTGCAAGCTCAGGGAATTCCTAAGCTTATTCCCCACAGTTCCCCCCTTTTGTTTTTCTTGGTTCTTCTAGTTTCGTGTTCCAGGACTGTCATGATGAGCTCCTGGTCCTTCGTTTGCTGTCGGAAGGCTTGGAGGGTGATTCCGCAAAGACACAAAAAGAGCCTCAGTGGAAGCATTCTGCTTCCCAGAGTTATCCAGAATTTGAGATGAGTGTTGGCTGTAAGTGAGAAAGGATTTAGGTCGCGTCACATTGCCCAGGAATCAGCCCGTTCATTTTTAAGCTGATCTTCTGCATATTGTAGCTGTCGGCACAATGTCACATCTAGATTTTCTATATTGTTAGAGTTGTAGGAAGAGAAGACACTGCAAAAGTGTGTCTGGACAGCATCCCAAGCTTGGGAGTGATTATAAGGAATGCCAGCCATGCAAATATGCTGGTAGTTAGGGTCGCAGGACAGTTTAGAGCGGAGGGACAAGGCCTCCTGTCTTTTTCCAATAAATTCCACTGACGCCTGAAGAGCTTCGAGGCGGGCCAGAACTTGTTTATCAATGGAAATCTGGCTTATAAATTCTTTCGTAGTGTTGACCATAAATTTATTAAGGACACGGGCTGTCTGGATAATATGATGCAGGCTGAGTCCAGCTACAGTGGCAGAAGCGATAATGCCTGCTGCTGCTAGGATGCCCGTGATTAACAGGCCAAAAAATCATTTCTGCCTTGCAGCTGAGTGCCAGTGTTGAACAAGCTTGGAAAGAGCTCCTAGTCCTGATGGATGCCTATAGGGCTCAGAGCTATTAACAGGAAGCCAGGCCGAGATGTGCTTAAGTGCTAATAAAGAGGAGATGTTTAATTGGGTGATATTATCATTATTTACGCAGGACATAAGCCAGCCCTGGGAGGTAGAGATATTGTAATTATTGTTATGCCCAGAATTCGTGATCCCCAAAGACCACTAGGGAGCCGAGTCCGATGCAAAAGCAAAAGAGCCTTTATTCGAGCTAGCTCGAGCTCAATCCCCTACCTGCACCGACGCAGCGGTGAGATACCAGGGAGAGAGAGCGAGTTTCAAAAGGACAAAGGTTTTATTGGGGCCTAGGGGCAGTTGGTGAGGTAATGGCTATGGCCTCAGCCGACTGGCTGGGGAAGGGTCCGAGTCCTGTTAGGCAGGTGAGGTGGGGAGGGGGGGTGGTTACTCAAAGGGAGGAGTGTGGTCAAGGTGAAGGACACAGAACAAGATGGAGTCGGCTGGCGTAGGCTCGCCCTTTCATATTTTCTAGTTGTTTGATCTATAAAGTGGAGGTAGCAAAGAGAAGGTAAGAAGAAGGGATACAAATAGTGGTCCCTGCAAATTGATGGTTGTGCAGGGAGGCCCAAGTTATGTTAATATGTCAATTTACATAAATTTCACCTTGGCTAACAGTATGAATGAAGAAGGGAAGGCCTAGCTTCCAAAGATTAACAAGCCCAGGTCCTTTTAACTTCCTTTTATGTGCAGAAATTATAGGGCCAGACAAGCCTCTGTCTTTCAAAACAATATTCTCCCTACTAGGCTGGCCAAAAGGTACGGTCTTATTACAGTATTTTGTTTCACGATGTCCTCTAGGACCCCTGTCAATAATAGTTCAATTGCCCCAGCAAAGATTATGCCATTTCTCCATAACAGTTTGTCCAGGGAGAATGTTCCAGGGATGGTCTGAATATTTGAGAGTAGAGCAAGCTAGAACATTAGGAGTGTGAGATACGTTTGTTTGTTTGTTTTTTTTGAGGTATATGAAGCTTGTGGCTGAGAAGGAGGTAAAATTGTCTGGCCTTGTAGAGGTTTTGGGCTGTACATATAAAAGCCAGCTGATTTTTAGTTGGAGACAAGCAGATAAGTTGCTAAGTTTAGTAACACACACAGGAGGTGCTGGAGGAAGCCACCATCAAGGTCTTGGCATAGAAAGCCAATGGTCTTGTTCCGTTTGGAAGGGCGGGTTAAGATTGGCTCCTCCCAGGATCTCAGTGTCATAATGGCCAATAGGAATATCCCAGTCCAGGAGTGTTAGGCTGTCAAATATAGGTGGGTTAAGGAGATGAGCCCAATATGAATACTGAGGTTGGCTTGGACAAATGAGAGCAAGGAGGGGAATCAGGGTTACACATATCAAATTCCTGTTAGTGATGGAAATCATGGCCATCAGATGTGAATCAGGCTATATGCAATGTAATTTTCTTGTGAGAGGATGCCACAGACATTTAAGGCCTCCCCATGTTCTATCAGGGGCAGGAATTTGTGTTTGTGGAGTGGCTTCGGGATGGGGAGTCCACCAAGAGGCTTCTTCCATCTTGAAGAAGGGGGGCAGTGGCTGCTCATTCAGAATCATTCTCTGGATGCCCTGGCTCATGGGAAGATATCCTGGGTGTCTCCATCATGCCACGGTCAGCCTTCACCAACCGAGAGGGAATCCACAGAAGTCCAGAATCTGAAAGTACGCAAGCATATCCTCGACCGCAGGTGAGAAGTCGAGTGGGCCCAGTCCGTGTGGGCCCCCGTTCGGGGGGTTTGTGTAGCGCCATAGGGTGAAAGGGTTTATCTGGTTTTGAAGAATGTCACTCAGCTGTAGTTAGTCCTCGAGGATTAAGATTTAAAAAGTGAAGAGTAATCATAGCATGATCAAGAAGGAGCTGAGGTTGTCATGCAGACTGATGAGGTTTTTTGGGGTGATAGTGGGGCTCGTGGGGTCTGGAGCCGACGACCAAGAAGGAATTCTCGAAGACGTCTTTTGTGCCAAGAAGTGATTTACTGAGGCATGGGGACAGGACCCTCGGGCAGGAAGAGCTGCCCAGGGGCCGTGAGGAGAGACTGGTTTTGCACTATGGAGCTGGGGGAGGTAAGGTCCAGGGGAAGTTTCCAGTGAGATTTTCAGATGCTAAAGACAGCTCCCAGGTTACTGGAGGCCTAGCTGGTGTCAAGTGAAGATAGTTCTTCCCTCTAGCAAAGCAGTAAGACAGCAAGGAGTTCCTGGAGAAACGTTTTACTTTGCCAGCCTCACGTATTTGTCAGTGGGCTGCAGGGTGTAAGGAAATGGAGTTCTGTTAGCCATTTACTTCTGCCATTTCCTTCTGCCTTTGTTTCCCCCATCACTGTGGAGAGGTGAGGGAGACTCAGGTCCTGCTGGACTGTGATCTCCATCAGTTAACCCTCTGTTTACCCCTTTCCTTTGTTCTTGGGCAGCGGGAGTGCCCAAGGAATATCACACACATCCCACCTGGTTGGGAGGGGATGTTTGCGGCCGGTCAGCTTGCCTTAGGCTCCCTCATCACAGACAGCCAGGGGCCTCTCCCCCTTTTGGTTTGTGTAACATGCTTTTTGAGTGTATGATGTGCTCATTTTACAATTGCTTGGCCTTGTGGATTGTAAGGAATGGCTAATGCCAACCAAGGCTTCAGTAAAACAACTTAAAAGGGCACCTTGTCCTTTTTTTCCCCCTTTTAGTTAAAATCTTATTTATTTATTTATTTATTTATTTATTATTTATTTATGTGGATCCTGAGAAACTTAACAGAAGACCATGGTGGGGGGGGGAAGGGGGAAAAAAAACTTACAGAGAGGGAGAGAGGCAAACCATAAGAGACTTAAATACTGAGAACAAACTGAGGGTTGATGGGTGTGGGGGAGAGGGGAAAGTGGGTGACGGGCATTGAGGAGGGTACCTTTTGGGATGAGCACTGGGTGTTGTATGGAGACCAATTATAATCATAATAAAATAAATTTGTTTATTTCATCTGCAATAAATATGCAAATTATTTCTTTAATTTATAAGACAATAAGTTATATTTAATAAAAATTATTTATCTATAAAATATAAATATATATTTATTTATAAATAAACATGTTTATGTATTTGTTTATTACCTTTAACAAACATGTATTTTCATTTTTTAATCTTTCTTACATCTCTTACTTTTTTATATATGAAGTTACTTATTTCCATCAGCCTTAATAACATTTAGCAGAATTTTAACTCTTAGAAACCTTTCGTCTCCATTGAAAATTAAATAGTAACCAACTGTGAATTGTCTGTTACATCAGAAATTTTTTAGGTGGCCTACTTATGAATCCATTAAGCATAATGCATGTTTTTTGTTTTTTTTTTTTTAATTTTTTTTTTCAACGTTTTTAATTTATTTTTGGGACAGAGAGAGACAGAGCATGAACGGGGGAGGGGCAGAGAGAGAGGGAGACACAGAATCGGAAACAGGCTCCAGGCTCCAAGCCATCAGCCCAGAGCCTGACGCGGGGCTCGAACTCACAGACCGCGAGATCGTGACCTGGCTGAAGTCGGACGCTTAACCGACTGCGCCACCCAGGCGCCCCAATGCATGTTTTTTTAATGGATTTACCTGTTCTTAGTTTTCTTTTTTCTTTGCCATAAGAAGTCGGAAGCATAAACCATGTTTAGCAAGCAATGTTTCAGCGTTCTGTTTGATGTGGAAGAGGCCTAAATGTCGGATGAACTTAATTCAATTTATCCTTTGAGCAAAACGCTAAAGTTTTAGGTTGCCAAAGACCCTGAAAGCTATTTTAACAATTACCCATGAAAACTGTGAGACAAAGTTAACTATTACTGTAAGTCGTCCTTTTGCTAACAAATTGGAACAGAGATCACAGGAGCTTATTTGGCCTTCAGTAAGCCTCAGTAGAATAAAGTTTTAATATTTAATTTTAATAATTTAAAAGACATGTCTATCTTAATTACATTTTATCTGTGTGTCCCCCATTCCCCCCTCCCCACCCAAGGACACCGGAATAGCAGTGTCAAAGTTCTGCATAGCGGGAGCCATGCAAGCAGCATGAAACTCTTGGGCACAGACAGCATACTGGGCTGGGGTCAAAATGATGCTCATAAGAGAGCCCCAGTCCCAGCCACCCATGGAATAAGTACCCAAGTATTTTCTAAAATGTCGATTGTAATAGGGCTGTGATGGACATACAGCTGAATTGATTTTTGCAATTCTTTTGCTACTGGAAAGAGCAGGCCTCCATGGACCTATTGCCCACTTTGCCTGACATCGGGAAACCACTGGAACTTACCGGCCTTACAGGCTTCCTTAAAGTACTTTCGCATTGGGGTGCAGACTTTATCAGAACCGGTCGGTGAGGTTTTTAGAGGCTCCATATCTTCCCACCCTTTTGGGAGAGGAGGAGTATCTTTTGGCTGCAAAGGCACCGAAGGCACAGGTTGACTATGAAAAGTTCAGGTTTTTCCTCTATTTTGGGTAATTTTACATCTTTAATCTTTCTTTTAAATTATTTTTTTAATGTTTATTAGTTTTGAAGGAGAGAGAGAGAGACAGAGCATGAGCAGGGGAGGGACAGAGAGAGAGAGGGAGACACAGAATCTGAAGCAGGCCCCAGGCTCTGAGCTGTCAGCACAGAGTCTGACATGGGGCTTGAACTCATGAGCCGTGAGATCATGAACTGAGCTGAAGTCAGACCCTTCACTGACTGAGCCACCCAGGAGCCCCTGGGTAAGTTTACATCTTTATCTACATCCTCTGAACTCAAGGGCAGTATGGACAATGGGCTAAGTGAGGATTACCTTTGGGGGACATTAACCCCCTCAGAATGCCCAGCTTTAAATGTTTTCCCTACTTGTTCCCAAATATCAAGTCCTTGGGACTTAACAAGTACCTTGTTTTGGGAACCAAGGGCAGTGTTGCTGGGTAATCATTAGTTATTTAAGGAGTGCTTTCTGATTGAGGATAGTGTCGGCCACCTTTCCCAATGATTATAAAATACGAATGCATTGTTCCTGTTTTGGGGAGAGGGAGTTTCCTATAATAAATCTCTCAAAAGTTCCTCAGCAGCAAATCGTAATATAGTTGCGCTTTATCTCTTACCTTGTCAGGAAGAGACTGTAACCCCGTGCATTTTCCTTGGAGCTCTTTAGTCGTTCCGCGGGTCCTGCAGTCCTTGAGTTGCACCGCCTCCTGGCCACCCCAGGTTCTGCCCACATCAGCCTATAGTCCTCTTGACTCTGATCATGTCGGGGTCACCATCTGTCAGAGACTCTGGGTCTGGAGTTCTCTCCTGTCCAGCAAGAGAGTGGATGCAGGGTTAAAATGCAAGAGAGGCTAATGTCTGGGAGGAGACAAGAGCCCCGAGTAAAGGTCCTTGCTTCATTTTTATTAGCATCAGAAGGTTTACAAGCATGACGAATGTGCACAAAGAGACAATAAACCATGAACATTAACTCAGGTGTGTGAGGGAAAGGGGGCTTTGAAGATATCCTGGCACTGGGCAAGTGGTTGTTTACAGCAGACACGAGGCACCACCTCTGTTTACCTAAACTTGCCTAGGGCACAAGACAGAGCATGCTACCTTGGGGTCAATAAGGCAACTTTCTTTTGCTAATTAGCTTCCCTTGGGGCAACTTCCCCTTGCTGAGGTCCATAGCCCTGCTTACCTGTTGACCTATTTGGGTCCTTCCTTCCTGGGAAAGCAGCTTTCTGCTATTGTACTAAATTGGGGGGCATTACAGCCCTGAATATCTAATCTTTTTACCTCATTTTGGATGCTTCCATGCTGAGTTTTCCTATTCCTATACTTTTGTCCTATACTGGGGACCTTTGCCCTGTTTCCCTACTGTTGGATGCCTTCATCCAGTGGCTTTCTCTTTCTTTATGCCTTGTTAACTCATCGGTGCAAGCTCAGGGAATTCCTAAGCTTATTCTCCACACTCTGCCTCATCCATTTCACTCACCATCCCTATGTCTTTCCACTTATTAAACAAATGTATGCATGCATATATGTGTATATATATATGTGTGTATATATACATACATACATTTGTTTAATATGTTTAATACATATGTTTAATATGTATATATATATGTCTTCAATCTAGTTTATTTTTTTAAGTTTTTTTCAATTTAATTTTTTATTTTTTTTAATTTACATCCAAATTAGTTAGCATATAGTGCAACAATGATTTCAGGAGTAGATTCCTTAGTGCCCCTTACCCATTTAGCCCATCCCCCCTCCCACAACCCCTGCAATAACCCTCAGTTTGTTCTCCATATTTATGAGTCCCTTCTGTTTTGCCCCCTCCCTGTTTTTATATTATTTTTGTTTCTATTCCCTATATTCATCTGTTTTGTCTCTTAAAGTCCTCATATGAGTGAAGTCATATGATTTTTGTCTTTGTCTGACTGACTAATTTCATTTAGCATAATACCCTCCAGTTCCATCCACGTAGTTGCAAATGGCAAGATTTCATTCTTTTTGATTGCCGAGTAATACTCCATTGTATATCTACATACCGCATCTTCTTTATCCATTCATCCATCGATGGCCATTTGGGCTCTTTCCATACTTTGGCTATTGTTGATAGTGCTGCTATAAACATGGGGGTGCATGTGTCCCTTCAAAACAGCACACCTGTATCCCTAGTAGATAAATGCCTAGTAGTGCAATTGCTCGGTCATAGGGTAGTTCTAATTTTAGTTTTTTGAGTAACCTCCATACTGTTTTCCAGAGAGGCTGCACCAGCTTGCGTTGCCACCAACAAAGCAAAAGAGATCCTCTCTCTCCGCATCCTCGCCAACATCTGTTGTTGCCTGAGTTGTTAATGTTAGCCATTCTGACAGGTGTAAGGTGGTATCTCATTATGGCTTTGATTTGTATTTCCCTGATGATGAGTGATGTTGAGCATTTTTTCATGTGTCGGTTGGCCATCTGGATGTCTTCCTTGGAGAAGTGTCTATTCGTGTCTTTTGCCCATTTCTTCACTGATTATTTGTTTCTTGGGTGTTGAGTTTGATAAGTTATAGAATTTGGATACTAACCCTTTCTGATATGTCATTTGCAAATATCTTCTCCCATTCTGTCGGTTGCCTTTTAGTTTTGCTGATCGTTTCCTTTGCTGTGCAGAAGCTTTTTGTTTTCATGAGGTAGGTCCCAGTTCATTTTTGCTTTTGTTTCCCTTGCCTCCAGAGTTGTGTTCAGTAAGAAGTTGCTGTGGCCAAGATCAAAGAGGTTTTTGCCTGCTTTCTCCTCGAGGATTTTGATGGCTTCCTGTCTTCTATTTAGGTCTTTCATCCATGTTAAGTTTATTTTTGTGTCTGGTGTAAGAAAGTGGTCCAGGTTCATTCTTCTGCAAGTTGCTGTCCAGTTTTCCCAGCACCACTTGCTTAAGACACTGTCTTTATTCCGTTGGATATTCTTTCCTGCTTTGTCAAAGATTAGTTGCCCATAAGTTTGTGGGTCCACTTCTGGGTTCTCTATTCTGTTCCATTGATCTGAGTGTCTGTTCTTGTGCCAGTACCATACTGTCTTGATGATTACAGCTTTGTAGTATAGCTTGAAGTCTGGGATTGTGATGCCTCCTGCTTTGGTTTTCTTTTTCAAGATAGCCTTGGTAATTCAGGGTCTTTTCTGGTTCCATATAAATTTCAGGATTATTTGTTCTAGCTCTGTGAAGAATGCTGGTGTTACATTGATAGTGATTGCATTGAATATGTAGATTGCTTTGGGTAGTATCGATATTTTAACAATATTCTTCCTATCCAGGAGCATGGAATCTTTTTCCATTTTTTTGTGTCTTCTTCCATTTCTTTCATAAGCTTTCTATAGTTTTCAGTGTATAGGTTTTTCACCTCTTTGGTTAGATTTATTCCTAGGTAGTTTATGGTTTTTTGTGCAACTGTAAATGGGATCAATTCCTTGATTTCTCTTTCTGTCGCTTCATTGTTCGTGTATAGGAATGCAATCGATTTCTGTGCATTGATTTTATATCCTGCAGCTTTGCCAAATTCATGAATCAGTTCTAGCAGTTTTGGTGGAATCTTTCGGGTTTTCCACATAGAGTATCACGTCATCTGCGAAGAGTGAAAGTTTGATCTCCTCCTGGCTGATTTGGATGCCTTTTATTTCTTTGTGTTGTCTGATCGCAGAGGCTAAGACTTCCGATACTAAGTTGAATAACAGTGGTGAGAGTGGACATCCCTGTCTTGTTCCTGACTTTAGGGGGAAAGCTCTCAGTTTTTCCCCACTGAGGATGATATTAGCGTTGGGTGGTTCATATATGGCTTTTATGATCTTGAGGTATGCTCCTTCTATCCCTACTTTCTTGAGGGTTTTTATCAAGAAAGAATGCTGTATTTTGTCAAATGCTTTCTCTGCATCTATTGAGAGAATCATATGGTTCTTGTCCTTTCTTTTATTGATGTGATGAATCACGTTAATTGTTTTGTAGATATTGAACCAGCCCTGCACCCCAGGTATAAATCCCGCTTGGTCGTGGTGAATAATTTTTTTAATGTATTGTCGGATCCAGTTGGCTAATATCTTGTTGAGGATTTTTGCATCTATGTTCATCAGGGAAATTGGTCTCTAGTTCTCCTTTTCAGTGGGGTCTCTGTCTGGTTTTGGAATCAAGGTAATGTTGGCTTAATAGAAAGAGTTTGGAAGTTTTCCTTCCATTTCTATTTTTTTTTTTTTTGGAACAGTTTCAAGAGAATAGGTGTTAACTCTTCCTTAAATATTTGGTAGAATTTGCCTGGCAAGCCATCTGGCCCTGGACTCTTGTTTTTTGGCAGATTTTTTATTACTACTTCGATTTCCTTACTGGTTATGGGGTCTGTTCAAATTTTCGATTTCTTCCTGTTTCAGTTTTTGTAGTGTATATGTTTCTAGGAATTTGTCCATTTATTCCACATTACCTGTTTTATTGGCATATAATTGCTCATAATGTTCTCTTATTATTGTTTTTATTTCTGTTGTGTTGGTTGTGATGTCTCCTCTTTCATTCTTGATTTTATTTATTTGGGTCCTTTCCTTTTTCTTCTTGATCAAACTGGCTAGAGGTTTATCAGTTTTGTTAATTATTTCACAGAACCAGCTTCTGGTTTCATTGATCTGTTCTACTGTTTTTTTGGTTTCAATAGCATTAATTTCTGCTCTAATCTTTATTTTTTCCTGTCTTCTACTGGTTTTGGGTTTTATTTGCTGTTCTTTTTCCAGCTCCTTAAAGCATAAGGTTAGGTTGTGTATCTGAGATCTTTCTTCCTTCTTTAGGAAGGCCTGGATTGCTATGTATTTTCCTCTTATGACAGCTTTTGCTGCATCCCAGACATAGCATATGTATATATTTAAGTTTGTGAAATACACAACAGGAGATGGCCTTCCCAACATGGAGCTTCAACTTCATTTGTTCATGGGAGGCTTAGGAATTAACATTTCCAGGAGCCATTTCTACATTTTTCAGGGGAAATTTTGCTGATCTGGTCTATTTAGGTTGTATCCATTCCCAGCATAACCTGGACGGCATGGGCAGTAAAGACGGGGATTACACAACCCAGAAGACCACGGTGTCCTGTGTGTTTGTGTGACTTGTAGAGGGTGAACAGTCCTCACCACAGGGGCCAGGACTCCTAATCTCAAGGTGACACAATACAGGGGCCAGAACTCAGTCAAGAGCAGGCACCAAGATGGAGATCTGTGTCAGTTCATGGGATGTCTTTGCAGCACGATGAATACAGAGGGAGAGGTAGTGTGGACAAGAACGGCCCTGTGCCCTGAAGTCACAGTTGGAGCAGAGAGACTACTTCCGTCATCACATGTGTGACAGCATCTGTCCTCAGTGTCCCCCAGCTCATTCCCCTTGCAGCGCTGGCTTTGCTTTTTGACTTGAACATTTGAAAGAAGTACCTTCCTCAGGGCCTCTGCACCGACCTGCATTCTGTCTGCTGGGCACGCATTTCCCCCATAATCCCACATCTACCTCTCTTTCCTATCAAAGTCTGTGTTCCAATATCACCTTGTTGCAGAATATGCCCAAATACCCACAAAAATAGAATGCCCTATTTGCTCTGCTTTATGCCTGTTTTTCTTTTCTTCATGTGCTATGCACATATGCACCCCTCACCATCTAAAAAGTCATACAATTCTCTTATATGCTTATATTTTTTTCTCTATCATTGTAGGACTTTTTTTCTTTAACACGTTATGCTCATTCCTTAGATAGTGCCTGACACATGGTCAGCACTCAGTGTATATTCCTGAAATTCTTGAAGAACTTCTTAGTAAAACTGTAAAATATGATTCCTTAGGAAAGAAGCTGATTGAAAAAAAAAACCACACAGAACATATCAGATATGTCCGAGTGCATTCCTGAAGGGGACCATATCCACATACAACATATTAAAATGAATTTCTGCACTCCAAACTATAAAAGTACTATTTCAATTCTGTGAGTAATGAAAGTTTGTGTGAAATGTACTCACATTATTTCTTTCTTTCCAAGAAGCCACCTCCACCACATGGAACTGAGCAACAAAACACGAATTTCAGAATTTCTTCTCCTGGGATTTTCAGAGAGACCAGAGCTGCAGCCCCTCATATTTGGGCTTTTCCTCTCCATGTACCTGATCACTGTGTTTGGAAACCTGCTCATAATTTTGGCCATCAGCACTGACCCCAACCTCCACACCCCCATGTACTTCTTCCTCGCCAACCTGTCCTTTGTAGATATTTGCTTCACCTCCACCACGATTCCAAAGATGCTGGTGAACATCCAGACTCAGAGCAAAGTCATAACTTATGAGGACTGCATCACACAGATTTATTTTCTCATTCTCTTTGCTGTACTGGACGTCTTCCTCCTGAGTGTGATGGCCTATGACCGGTTTGTGGCCATCTGTCACCCCCTGCACTACACGGTCATCATGAACCCCCGGCTCTGTGGGCTGCTGGTTCTGGTGTCCTGGATCATGTGCGTCCTGAATTCCCTGTTACAAAGTTTAATGATGTTGCGGCTGTCCTTCTGTACACATTTGCATATCCCCCACTTTTTTTGTGAACTCAATGAGATGCTCCAGCTTGCCTGTTCTGACACCTTTCTTAATAACGTGGTGATGTATCTTGCAGCTGTCCTGCTGGGTGGTGGTCCTTTTGCTGGGATCCTTTACTCTTACTCCAAGATAGTTTCCTCTATACGTGGGATCGCATCAGCTAAGGGCAAGTATAAAACGTTTTCCACCTGTGCGTCTCACCTGTCGGTCGTGTGTTTATTTTACTGTACGATGCTCGGCGTGTACCTCAGCTCTGCTGCTACCCAGAGCTCCCACGCAAGTGCCACAGCCTCGGTGATGTACACGGTGGTCACGCCCATGCTGAACCCCTTCATCTACAGCCTGAGGAACAGAGACATAAAGAGGGCTCTGAAAAGAATTGTTGGGGTTCAAGTGATGTAATGGCCAACTGTCTTGGGGTTGGAGATGTGTGCATGATTGCAGGGCAGAGCTTCAGAACCAAGAACTGCTCTTCCTTGAATAGACTTTGGCAGGAGAATCTGCTCCTTCTGTTTTTCTCCTAGAATTTCCACTTGTTTGCTTTCAACTTCTCTATACATTTAAGGAACTCACTTTATCAAGCTTCTTCTCTGTCTGACATACAGTTTCCCCTTTGTCCATTTTCATACATCCCCAGTGTTTTCCACAGCCTTAGAATACAAATGCCTGGAAATTTCTGTATCTAATGGGACAAGTTGGATATCTTAAAATAAAATTTTTTTCAAGTGGCTTATCCCACGAGAAGTAAATCTCCCCTAGATTTTCCAAGAACATAATCATGAGTTATAGTCTTCATACGGAAAAAAGCTACACTTGGCCCCTAAGCCTGTTGTATCCACACGACTCCTGAAACAGAATGCTACGGGCACCAGTGACAGTCACAACAAAGTTTATTACAATGAGAGGCAAGGCCGACCGATCCGGACCAACACTCTTGATAAGAGTGCGGCCTCGAACAGCCTGGGTACAGAGTTTTTAAAGCCGATCACATCGTTTTATCATTACCTGGCAACAGAACAGAGAAACAGTTGCCAGATGAGTTAGAAACAGTTGCCTAATGAGGTGTTTATTTTAGACTTTCTGCCTCGAAGTTGCAACCAGTGGATCTCCTTGACCTTGCCTTTGATGCTCTTTTCTTTGAACTTTTGTTTCCTTCGTTGGTAAAGCCTAATTTACAAGAGTAAAAGCAAGGCTGTTATCTTTTGACCTTCAGTGTCAGAACAGAGCTGTTATTTTTCAAGCTAAGCGTTAGCCCTACACTACAATTTAACCCTTACATTTCCCCCTTTTCTTGTCAATGAATCCATCCCTTGATTCATCATTAGGAACTAAGGGGACATAATTGGACCTAATCATCATAATTTTTATTTCACTAACTCGCCTCTTGACATAGTGTACTAACCAATTGATAATGCACGGGGCAATAGTTAACCCGAGAAGTAACAATAGCAGTGGCCCAGCTGTGGCGGTGAGCAGTGATGTGAGCCAGGGGGACCAAGAGAGTAAAGTCTGGTACCAATTATTGCTGGCCTCCCTGGCACGTTTCCTGGTCCTAAGATTATCCCTGACCAAATTGAGAGTGTCTCAGATTACTCCGGAATTGTTCGCATAAACACAGCACGTTTCTCCGAGGGCCACGCAGAGGCCCCCTTCCTTCATGAAGAGTAAATCAAGTCCTCTTCTGTTTTGTAATACAACTTCGGCTAAAGAGTCTACTTGGTGTTCCAGCCGAGAAATTGAAGTTTCCAAGTAGCCTAGGTCTCGGTCCACTTGCTTGCTTACAGTTTTGTAATTTCGGTCCCCCACAATGAGTCCAGCAGTTCCAATAGCTGTGGATCCCGCAATTCCCAGTCCCACTAGGAGTGGAATGAGGACTGGTGCTGCCCTTTTTACCCTGGAATGTCCTTCGAATAGACATAAGTGTTCCTTCCCTGCTTCTCGGCTATATAGGTATATTTGTGGGAGAATATGAACTAAGATACAAATCTCTTGGGTGCTGACCCCGAGGTATGCGGCTGCAAAGCAGGGGGTAATTCCTGATGAGCAAGCAAACCAGGCTCCAGGAAGGGCTCGGTATGCTATATTTTGGGCGCTATCAGTATCTGAACTACTTGGAATATACACTTCTGCACAAGAGTTTTTGTAAGGCGAGTTCTGCCAATTATATTCTTGGGACACTATACACCAATCCTGCCCTTGGAGGTCTCCTAGGGTTAAAATTGGTCGTGAACCCCAAGGGCACAATGTCATGCTTGGATTTAGCAATTTCACGACATGCTTTTCTGTGTCTTGTCCAATGCTAGCATTTGTAGCCACTCTCACATAATATGGGGGTTTAGGGTTTAAACACAGCCAACAATCTTGTACAATCTTGGCGTGAGATGAATTTAGCCAAGCATACATAGAATCTACTCCATCTAGCCAATGCGTCTCAGGGGAGAGCAGGTTCTGGATATGACCTGTAGTTGGTAATTCCGACTTTGTGGGGACACCCGATTGCGGGGTAGGTTGGGAAGGGACAGTCGGAAAGAGTGGGGGGTGTAAAATCATATCCTTGTTTGGCCCTACCGGATTGGGTGGAGTTTTTCTTTTAACCCTTTGTATAGTAAAGGAAATGCCCTTGTCAACTCCTGTAGCATACATCCTGAGACCCCACGTGTGTCCAGTGTCCCAGGAAGAGGAAAAGGTACTGGGACTAGAAACCTTTTTTAAACATATTTTTGTTGGGTTACATTTTCCTCGAGTCTTACATTTGGGATCTGGAGTTCTAAGGAGGGTGATTAAGGGGTCATGGCCCTGTCCTGCCAGCCAGGGGGCCAGCGTTTCACAACCCCATTTTGCACAATGGTATTGGCCTTTTCCTTCACATTCGACCTTTCTATTTGCAGGCCAACTGTATAACCCTGGTGTGTTAGCCAATTTTTGTTCTTGATCCCTGTGTCCATATCCATAGGTAACCATATAGGGGTTTTCGGGGACCGGAGGAGCAAAGCCCGTTGGCTGTTTATAATTAGTAACTAAAGTCCCCCATGAGTCCCCCACCAAGTCGCATAAATCAAACAAAAAAAACAAGGCACAGTGGAAGAGGTATTAGATGCTATCACCTTCCCCGTGACAGTGTCCCTGAGTTCCCATTGGTATGGCCAAAAAGATAGGGGATGCAATTTCATACAGTCCCCCACACTTAACACCATACAAACCCAGAGAATTATTATTATGCCCGCATCAGTCTTAGCTTTAAAGGATCCTCTGGGTGCCTTTGAACCTTCCTTTGCTGTTTGTTATCTGGTTCTGTATCAGTCTGGGTTGTTCCCACCTTCACGCAATTTTTCTTGACCTGAGAGTGATGAATCCAGGTTCGGACACCGTCTATCTTCACGGCCATGGGTGTAGTCAGAATCACGGTGTGTGGTCCTTTCCAGCGCGGCTCCAGGGTTTTAGGCTTGTGCCTTTTGACCCAGACTAAGTCTCCTGGTTGAAAGGGGAGGATGAGCGAAGGCTTCTCTCAAGGCCCTGGTTATTTCCTTTTGTACATGTTGCAGGACCATGAGCGAAGCCAGCAAATGGTCCCGTTCCAACTGTTCCATTACGTTGTCTCCTAGCCTCGGCAGGATAGGTGGAGGTCTGCCGAATAAAATTTCATAAGGGGAAAATCCCTTGACAAATGGAGTACAACACGCTCGCAAAAGGGCAAAAGGCAGGACATCAACCCAATTTTCGCCTGTCTCAAGGGACAATTTGGTTAAGGTCTCTTTTAGGGTCCGAGTCATCCTTTCTACTTGACCTGAGCCCAGGGGTCTATATGTACAATGTAATTTCCAATCTATTCCCGATGCCTGGGCTAGACCCTGGGACACCTGCGCCGTGAAGGCCGGGCCATTGTCTGATCCTGTGCTCAGAGGCAGCCCGGATCTAAGAATTATTTCATTTAATAATTTCTTAACTGTCGCCTGAGCCGTTTCTGATTTAGTGGGGAACGCCTCGACCCACCCGGAGAAGGTGTCTACAAAAACAAGCAAGTATTTATATCCGTATTTCCCTGGTTTAATCTCAGTAAAATCTACTTCCCAAAAGCGGCCTGGCTCAATTCCTCTACCTCTTTTAGCTTCTGAAACCTTCCTATTTGCACCCTGATTTACTTGGGCGCAACTTACACACCTTTCAACCACCTCTTCAATCTCTTTTCCCAGCCCTTGCGCCCTGAACTTCTTCCGCACTAATTCCGCCATCTTCGTTTTCCCCAGATGAGTCCCTTGGTGGAGCTGACCCACCATGGGCCGCCCGAGTGCCGCGGGTAAGAGGATCCTACCCTCAGGATCCTGCAACCACTTTTGTCCCGGCACCTTACTTCCCCCCTTCTCTGGAAATCCACTCCAAATCTTTAGGAGTGTAACTTGGGTCCGGTGGAAGCAAGGGCTCGGTCAAGATCGGTAGCTCCAAGGCACTTTCACTTTTAGGGCAGCTTCTCGGGCTGCTGCATCAGCCAGGCGGTTTCCGACTGCCTCTAGGGAGTTGCCTTTTTTTTTTTTAAATTTTTTTTTCAACATTTTTTTTTTTTAATTTTTTTTTCAACGTTTTTTATTTATTTTTGGGACAGAGAGAGACAGAGCATGAACGGAGGAGGGGCAGGGAGAGAGGGAGACACAGAATCGGAAACAGGCTCCAGGCTCCGAGCCATCAGCCCAGAGCCCGACGCCGGGCTCGAACTCACGGACCGCGAGATCGTGACCTGAGCTAAAGTCGGACGCTTAACCGACGGCGCCACCCAGGCGCCCCGGGAGTTGCCTTTTTGATGTCCTGGGCAGTGAATGATTGCCAGCCGTGCAGGTTCCCGGATGGCTGCTAGAAGATCTAACATTTCAGCTTTATTTTTGATAGCCTTGCCTTCTGCTGTGAGGAGACCGCGCTCTTGATAAAGGGATCCGTGTACATGCGCGGTTGCAAAAGCACAGCGGCTGTCCATATAAATGTTAACTGACTTGTTTCTTCTGAGTTTTAGGGCTTTTGTTAGTGCGATGAGCTCTGCGCATTGGGCTGGGGGGGTAAGGGTCTGTTGGCATAAAATTTCACGGTCTGTCGTCACCGCAGCGCCGGCACTTTGCCCTTGAAACACAAAACTACTGCTGTCTGAAAACATGCTGATATCAGGGTCCTGTAAGGGAACGTCCGTAAGATCAGAGCGGAGGGACGAGATCGCTGCCAACGTTTCTGGGCAAGAGTACAGAGGGGGATTCTGTCCTTCGGGCAGCAAAGTGGCTGGGTTTAAGGTTGTGGGGGCACAAAAACGTACTGGTCGAGTAGCAATGCTTGATATTGGGTAATCCGAGCATTTGACAGACACCGCTCTGGGGGAGCCCGCAGTAAAGTTTCCACTTCATGGGGCCCTGTGGTTTACAATTTAACCCTTACAAGCCCTCTCCATAATTTTATTGTAGATGAACATATAAACCAAAGTTTTCACTTTGTGTCTGTCAATCTTTTTACATCACAACCTAAGCATTCCTACTGATGATGTGAACTCTAACAGTGTTCCCTTTAAGCCTCTGGCTATTGACACCACAATGCTCTGGCTAGGAAAGCCCCGGCACTCACCCGTGCCCATGTGCTTGTGGACATTCCCAGACCTTATGCTGTGACTCACTGACCCTAGGGTTCTTATTGTCATCAGAAGACACACCTCGGCACTACCATCAGAGAACTCTAAAAAAGCAATGCCTCTTACTCACAGATCCCGGAGGGCACATGGGATGACCAAAGGCCATTTGGAGAGGTATGAGAAAGGAAGACAGAGATTGACAGACACTGGGAGCACCGCTGAGGGATCTGGCTTTATTGAGGACCATGGCCAGAGTGGCTAGGGGGTTGCGGGTTCACACCTTATTGAACAGTTTTATAGGAGCAGATTTCAGCAGCTGAAGGGAAAAAGCAAGGTCACTCAAGGGCAGTTACATTAGTTACCCAGGGCTTTGTCAACAGGAACTTCCTGGCTGGGACGGTCTGAGTGCTAATTTGGTAATTGTGTCATACACCTGACAGTATGTTTGTTCAACATGGTTGTTTTCAAATGGATGTCCCAGAAATCCAAAGCTTAATTTCAGGCATTTACATTATAATCAAAAGCTTAATGTCAGGCACTTACTCTAAAAAACATGTTACTGTATTTCCTAATCGGTCTCCTGTTTTTTCTCTGTTATTCAGCGCGGTGTCCAGGAAGACTACCATAGCCCAAGACAAAACTTGTTCAGCATAATATATCTCCCAGTGGAGTCTATATGGAAAGACAAACTTAAATAAGTTGATCAACCGGATATATTCTTAGTGTCAGGACGACCATAAATATGAGGAGGCAAAATTTCACAACACTCTCTGTTACTACACAAATATCTTTCTTTCTTCTTTCTTTCTTTCTTTCTTTCTTTCTTTCTTTCTTTCTTTCTTTCTTTCTTTCAACAGTTGATCCTGTGCATCTATTTATTGAAGCATAGAACATTTGTGTCCACAGCTGAAGGGACTTAGTTTTTGAGGTGAAGGTTTGCTCAGTGTCCTCTATGCTTTATCACGGAATTTTCTTCCTGTTTCTACTTGAGAACTTCCAGTGCTACCTGCTAATATGACACTTCCTGGTATTATACATAAAATAACTCACTTTTCTTAATTTTTGTCACAAATGCTAAGGGTTGGCAAAGAAACAGTATCAGCCCCATCCATTTGGTGCCTCTGTCCTGCTCTGAAATCTCTCCCACCTGCATGACCAGAGGATGCTTCACACGAGAGCTGGATGTCCTGCTGGCATGTGGTTCAGGGTCCCCAGGTCTTCTGCACAAACATGCATGTCCTACAAACTCTCCCCCTTACCCTGAGGGAAACCCATATATAGTCACTTGTTCATCAAGTCATGGGAAATAGACTTGAACCACAGAAGGATGACAACCGCTCTCCTCAACTGTCAGACCATATGCCACAAATAAAAAGCAGCACATGTCTGATCACCTCAAGTCTGTTTGCTGGGGTGATTGTGTCAGCCAGGTGTTGCTGTATAACAAACAGGCTGTTCTTATCAAACAGGATATCATAATGATGTGGGGATGCCGAGCATAATGGTGAAGAAAGAATTCTTGAGACTTTTTATGATGCAAAAAGGTGTGTTTATTAGAGCTTGGAGATAGGACCCTTGGGCAGAAAGAGCTACACTGGGATTGTAAAGAATGACTGATCATATACTTTTAAGTTTATGGAGGAGGGGAGTAGAGATAGCATGTTTCTAAGGAATTCCTTTATGCTGAAAGTGAGGTTTACGGGGCCATGGAGGTTTGGTTCTTGTCAAGATAAGGTTGCTTTTCTTGTCTAATAAAACATTAATATTAATGCAGCCTCGAGTTCCTGGACATGACTCAGGGATTTGTCAGTGGACTGCGAGTTGTAAGGACACTGATGTTAAGCTACATTTCTCTTGCTTTTGTTCTCCTCATCGATGATAACTTTAGCATAAAACGGGATCATATCGGGAAGCATTTCTTTCTTTTTCTTTTTAACATTTATTTATTTTTTTGAGACAGAGAGACAGAGCACAAGTGGGGGAGGGGCAGAGACACAGAATCTGAAGCAGGCTCCAGGCTCTGAGCTGTCAGCACAGAGCCTGATGCAGAGCTTGAACCCTCAAGCCTTGAGATGATGACCTGAGCTGAAGTCAGACGTTTAAGGGACTGAGCCACCCAGGAGCTCTGGGAAGCATTTCTAATCTCTGCTGGGCTCCTCATGCATCTGTGGTCTGGTACGAATCTCTCTGTTGTGTTTCTAGGGCTCATCCCTGATGCTGTGTGTGGTTGTAGTGCTCTACTGTCTCAGCCAATTTATGTTCTTATTACTACATTTCTATGTGCAAGGTATTCTTCTATTTCTAAATAAAATGAATTATCATGTGAATTCTTTGCATTGAATCCCAGTGTTCCTACACCCGTATGTAACATTGGTTTTCCTTCCCTGGTGGAAGGGCTATCTCCCAAACCTGTAAGGAGAGTCATCTATCTGTGCTCTCTATCCAACCCTCAGCCTGTACCATAGATATGTGCCCATTTAATTAAATTACCAGAGTATAATTACACACAATACACCATATATTTAAAGGGTACAGTTTGATGAATTAAACGAGCTACACGAAAATTCATAGCACATAGTGCAAGTTTCCATTTGTGTATAATTTAAGTTTTAACTGCTTTGTGAGGTAGTTCTTAAAATTTTAAACTCCCTAAGCCTCTCTTTCCTTATTTCTGAAGGCAGAGTGGATGCTCAACATAACTTCCAGTGAAATGTAAGGAAAGAATGAAATGCATGGATATACATTTTTTACTCCAAGGAAACCATTCAAGTGTAGTGGTTGTGTCTTGCGTGTGTGTGTGTGTTTGCACACATTTTTCTTTCTTATAATGTGTACACTCACAGATGATTTATGATTTCATCTTTATGTTGAAAGACTTGAGAGAAAGTTGGAGAGGATAGTACTGAAAAGAACGAATGGTTGAATCAGCCTAAAATAAAAAGAAGCAGAGATAAAGACACAAAACTTTAAATTACAATGGGTGAACTTAATTTTTGTTTTTAAATTTATGTATTTAAATTAAAGTTAGTTCACATACAGTTTACTATGGGTTTTAGGCATAGGCCCAGTGATTCATCGCTTACCTTGACACCCAGTGTTCTTCCCAAGTGCCCTCCTTAATGCCCTTCACCCATTTAGCCCATTCCCCCCCCCCCACACACACCTCCTCTCCAGCATCCCTGAATTTGTTCTCTTTATTTAAGAGTCTCTTAAGGTTTGCCTCTGTCTGTTTTTATCTTATTTTTCCTTCCATTCCCCTGTGTTCATCTGTTTTGTTTCTTAAATTCCACATATGAGCAAAACCATGGCATTTGTCTTTCTCTGACTGACTTATTTCACTGAGTATACTACCATCGAGTTCCATCCACGTCGTTGCAAAAAGATCTCATTCTTTTTGATGGCTGACTAATATTCCATTGTAGGGATATATCACATCTTCTTTATCCGTTAAAGGGCACCTGAACTCCAATGTTCATAGCAGCACTATCAACAAGAGCCAAACTATGGAAGGACCCAAATGTCCACTGGCTGATGAATGGATAAAAAAGAATGGATCAAAAGATCATAATTTTGATCATGAGTTCCTTTCCTATCTTGTTGCCTCAAAGACATATAGTCAGAACACACTCACATTTATGCCCACAGGAATTCACTCCACCACCTGCTGGACAGAATATCTCCAAATTGTTTTAATTTTTTTTCTACATATTGTGGGGTTTTTAAAATATAATTTATTGTAAAATGGGCTCTCATGCAGTGTGTAAAGTGTGCTCTTGGTTTTGGGGGTAGATTCCCATGGTTCATCACTTACCTCGTATTGTGGGTTGTTAAACTGTAAATTGCCCTTAACCAAGGAAAGCTAATGAGTGAATTGAGAGGCTTAAAGTTGGTTGTCTCAAATAATTTTATTGACTATGTTCATATGAGATTCCTACTGCTGCTGTAAAATATACCCACACCAGCTGTTTGAAACAAACACAGGCTCTTACACTTCTGGAGTCAGAGGCTTGGAAGGAGTCTCAGGGCTAATAGCAAGAAGTCTGCAAGGTTCAGTTCCTTCTGGAGGCTCAGGGGAGAATCTATTGCAGTCTCTGTGGCTGGCCACCTCTTCCTCCACCTTCAGGGCCAGCAGGGTAACATTTTCAAAGTCTTTCTGACACCAACTCTTTTGTCTCCTTCCTTAACAATTGGGGGACCGTCAGGATTACCTTAGGCTCACGTGGATAATCACAACTAATATTTTTATCTCAATGGCAGCTGACTAGCAGTCCTGTTCAATTTGCCACCTAAATCCTTCTTTGTTATAAAAAATATTTTAAAGGTACTGGGGATTTGGAGGTGGGCATATTTGGAGTGTTGTATTCTGCCCACTACAAAGTATTTTTCTCTAAGTATATTATTTTGATCACTTACAAAAGCAATAAACACAGAATTTATGCAGCTTAATGAATGAGCAAATACTGTATTCCTTCAAAATCACATCATGCAATGACAATATTCAGTGCAGAAGACTTAAAATTACCTACACCTATCTCTAACACAGGACCGCCTCCTTGCTAATCAGAGTGTTCCACGTACGATAGTGTCCCACCTAGATCACCTAGGAACTTGTAGAAATGCAGATTCTCTGGGCCACTCAGGATGTGTTATCAGATTCTGCATTTGTAGTGGGATCTGTGTGGATTCACAGGCACATTGAAGTTGGAGAGATGCTGGTCTATTTGGGTTTCTACCTTTTGTGGTTGACATTTGTGGCAGGATAGTAATATTTTGGGGTGCTTCCCTTTTCCTTGTATGTGTTTGGCAGCTTCCCTTCAGACTTTGACAGGTATCCTCAGGGGAAAATGCATTTCTGGCTGAGAACCACTGCCCCAGTGTTTGAGAACTAGAAGCATCCTGACAGAATCAAACTTAAGGGACAACTCATGCTCAGATATTAAATTCGGACAGATGACTAGATACCACGAAGCACCATTTCTACAATGCAAAGTGGACTTTTAGGCTTCTGGGTGAAAACGACATTTCCAGGACCAGATGGCTTCCCAGGAGAATTCTACCAACATTTAAAGAAGAGGTAGTACTTATTCTTTTGAAGCTGTGTCAAAAAAAATAGAAATGGAAGGAAGACTTCCAACTTCATTCTCTGAAGTCAGCATTACCTTGATTCTAAAACTAGAGAAAGATCCCACTAAAATGGAGAATTACAGACTAATCTTTCGGATGAACATGGGTACAAAATTATCAACAAGATAGTAGCAAACCAAATCCAACAATACGTTAAAAGAATTATTCACCACAATCAAGTGGGATATTCCTGGGCTCTTTGAGTGGTTCGGTATCCTCAAATCAATCAATACGATACACCACATTAATAAAAGGATAAGAGCCACATGATCCTCTCAATAGATGCTGATAAAAACCCTCAAGAAAGTAAGGATAGAAGGAACACACCTCAAGATCATAGAGGCCATGTACAAAAGACCCAGAACTAATATCACCCTCAATGGGGAAAAAGTTAGAGTTCTCTACCTAAGGTCAGGAACAGGACAGGGATGTCTACTCTCATCACGTTTGTTCAACATAGTGTTGGAAGTCCTAGCCTCGGCAATCAGACAACAAAAATAAATAAGAGGCATCCAGATTGGCAAGGAAGAAGTCAAACTTTCACTCTTCATTGATGGCATGATACTCTACGTGGAAAACCTGAAAGGTTCCACCAAAAATTGCTAGAACTGATGCATGAAGTCAGCAAAGATGCAGGATATAAAAATTAACATATAGAAATCGGTTGCAATTCTATGCACCAATAATGAAGCAACAGAAAAAGAAATTAAGAAATGAACCCTATTTACAATTGCACCCAAACCCATAAAATACCTAGGAATAAACTTAATAAAGAGGTACAAAAAAACTGTACACTGAAAACTATAGTAAGCTTATGAAAGAAATTGAAGAAGACACAAAAGTATAAAATATTCCATGTTCATGGATTGGAAAATATTGTTAAAATGTTGATAGTACTGAAAACAATGTATACATTCAATGCAAGTGCTATCAAAATAACACCAGCATTCTTCACGGAGCTAGAACAAACAATTCTAAAATTTGCATGCACCCAGAAACGACCACAAATAGCCAAAGCAATTGTGAAAAAGAAAATCAGAGCTGGAGACTTCACAATTCTGGACTTCAAGCTGTATAACAAAGCTGAAATCATCAAGACAGTATGGTACTAGCACAAACACAGACACATAGATCAATGGAACAGAATAGAGAACCCAGAAATGGACCCACAAATGCATGGACAACTAATTTTTGACAAAGCAGGAAACAATATCCAATGGAATAAAGACAGTCTCTTCAGCAAATGGTGCTGGGAAAACTGGACAACAACGTGAAGAAGAATGAACCTGGACCACTTTCTTACACCATACACAGAAATAAACTCAAAATGGATGAAAGACCTAAATGTGAGATAGGAAACTATTAAAATCCTACAGGTCCAAACAGGCAACAACCTCTTTTACCTTGGCTGCAGCAACTTCTTACTAGACACGTTTCCGAAAGCAAGGGATAGAAGGGCGAAAATGAACTATTGGTACTTTATCAAGATAAAAATCTTCTGCACAGCAAAGGAAACAATCAACAAAACTAAAAGTCAACTGATGGAATGGGAGAAGATATTTGCAAATGACATATTGGATAAAGGGTTAGCATCCAAAATCTATGAAGAAATTCTCAACCTCAACACACAAAAAACAAATAATCCAGTGAAGAAATGGGCAAAAGACATGAACAGACACTTTTCCTAAGAAGACATCCCAACGGCTAACAGACACATGAAAAGATTCTCATCACTCATCATTAGGGAAATACAAATGAAAACTACAATGAGACACCACCTCACACCTGTCAGAATGGGTAAAATGAACAACTCAAACAACAACCGATGTTGGCTAGGATGCAGAGAAAGAGGAACCCTTTTTCATGGCTGGTGGGAATGCAAACTGATGCAAGCACTCTGGAGAAGAGTATGCGGGTTCCTCAAAAATAAAAAATGGAGTTACCCTACAACTCAGCAATTGCACTACTAGGTATTTATCCAAAGGATACAAAAATGTTGATTCCAAGGGACACATGCATCCCAATGTTTATAGCAGCGCTATCAACAACAGCCAAATTATGGAAAGAGCCTAAATATCAATCAACTGATGAATGTATAAAGAAGATGTGGTATATATATTATATTATATTATATTATATTATATTATATTATATATAATGTAATATTGCTCAAGAATAAAAAAGAATGAAATCTTACCATTTGCAACAATGTGGATACAACTAGAATGTATTATACTATGCGAAATAAGTCAGTCAGAGAAAGATAAATATATCATTTCACTCTTATGTAGAGTTAAAAAACAAAACAGATGAACATAAAGAGGGGAGAAAAAAAAGAATAAAATAGAGAGGGGGGCAAACCATAAGAGAGTCTTAAAGTGAACAAACAGGGTTGCTGCAGAGGAGGGCAGAGGAACGGGCTAAATGGGTGATGGGCAATAAGGAGGATACCTGTTGGGATGAGCACAGGGTGTTCAGGGAAATGATGAATCACTGGGTTCTACTGTTGAAACCAATACTACACTGTATGTTAACTAACTGAATTTACATAAATAAAAAAATTTTAAGGTGTAACAAAAACCTTGGTTAGTACATTCTTTGGCTTCGTGATAGTTTCACCAAAACCATTAGGAATTTCATAGTTAGATCACAACTTAAGAGTCATTATTTACTCCCTCATGATGAAGTATTTATTTACTATAAGAGATACATTTCGATTTTCTGCAGCATAGACTAGCTTAGCACCCTAAAGGGATTCTATGGTTTAATTTTTACAAAAGTACAATCTATTATGTAGTACTTTCATGAGCTGTATTTACTATTGTAGAAATGGGCTCAGAGGAATTCAATGTGCTGCTCAAAGGAACAAACCAATTAGCAAGTAGTCTTAATTGGAATGATGTCGGGATATTTCCGGTTCTGAAACTCTGGGAAGTGGTTCCCAACCAGAGTTGCTCTTGGGATTTCTGTCCATGTCTGAAGAGGTGCTTCTGAATACCATCAGCCACAGGACAACCCCCGACAAAAATAGTTATCCAGCTCCAAGGGTCAATGGCGAGAAGGTGAGGAAACCTGTTCCACACTAAGTTTTCTCCACTTCACTGTGCACACAATTCACCAGGGACTGTAGTTGAAATGCAAATTCTGATTCCTCAGGTCTCCAGGGGCCCCGAGGACCCTGCTTCTCTAACAAGCTCCCTGGTGGGTTTGATGCCACTGGTCCTGGATGTGGAGCCCAGAATGAGAGCAAAGCTGTGGTCCCTCGTTAGGAGAAATTTAAGTTAGAATTAAAGTTGTTAAGATGGCAATACTACCCAAAGATCTACAGATTCAATGATAATTTGAAAATAACAAAAATGGGGTATTCTTGGAAAACATTTTTAAAACCATCCTAAAATTAAATAGGGGCGCCTGGGTGGCTCAGTCGGTTGAGCGCCGACTTCGGCTCGGGTCACGATCTCGCGGTCCGTGAGTTCGAGCCCCGCATCGGGCCCCTGTGCTGACAGCTCAGAGCCCGGAGCCTGTTTCGGATTCTGTGTCTCCCTCTCTCTGACCCTCCCCCATTCATGCTCTGTCTCTCTCTGTCTCAAAAATAAATAAACGTTAAAAAAAATTAAAAAAAAAATAATAAAATTAAATAAAATTAAATAAAAAATCTTCCAAGCATGAGCACAGGATGTCATCCCATATATTTATGTATTCTTTAATTTCTTTCAGGACCATTTTATTGTTTTTATTTATAAGTCTTTTGACGGCAATAAGTAACCAATCATTCACCCCAGCGAATAAATCCCCTTAAACACTGCCACTGCTATTCCATACTTGATTGAAAGATGTACAGCGTGAAAAGAAATACAGGGCATAGTAATACAAAGGAGAATTTAAACTTTGCTTTATCATAGTCGAGGTCATCTTTGACTCCAAGGCCATATTAAGTCATTCTACTTATTTGAATTTCTGTTTCCGTGTAGACTCCCCTGGTAGACAAGTTTTTGATAATCAGTTTTGCCAGTGACTAATGTAAGCACTGGGGACATAGAGCCTGAGAAGAAAACAGGATCCTAATTCGGAGAAAAAAGCTAATGGCCCATTATAAAACACACTGGTATGTTCATCAAGAAAAACAGTTAAGGCAGTGATAAAGGAATGACAGGCTCAAAATGAAAAACTGTGGTCCCAGAGTTAATAGAATAGAATAGAAGGAATAGAATAGAGAATAGACTAGAATAGAATAGAATAGGAGAATAGAATAGAATAGAAATGGTCTATTTGCCAAATTGAATTTATTCCAACAGAGAGGTAACAAATCACTATTCTTTTAGTAAAACTAAAAACATTATTATGTGGAATGATTTTGTCATTGGTGAATAAATTATTCTTTTTTCTTTAAAATTTTTATAATTTTTTTTTATTTTTTAAGGGAGAGAGACAGAGGCAAAACATGAGTGGGGCGGGGGGGGGGGGTGGGGAGGGCAGAGACAAAGGGAGAGACACAAATCTGAAACAGGCTCCAGGCTCTGAGCTCTCAGCACAGAGCCCAATGTGGGGCTCGAACTCGGCACCAGGAACCTGAGCCGAAGTCAGATGCTAAACCAACTGAGCCACCCAGGTGCCCCTGTGAAGAAATTATTCTTAAGGAATCCAGGCAGTTCCATGAGACAAATGAGAACTCCTAATTTTCTCATATCACAGCTTGTGAATCAATTTAGAAATAAAAGAAAAAGATGAAGGGAAAAAGGTTGGATCACAGAGAGGGAAAAACTTACTAAAATGAGGAACTAAATTGTACTGAGTGGTTGAAAAAATAAAAATTCCGGGAAATAAATGAGAGAAACAAACTCTATGTCTACAATCTACTTAAAACACACACACACAATTTCTGACGCTAAGACTTTGAGGCTTGCAATCCTGGGAAATTCTTCAACCGCAGGACAATTGGACCTTTTCTAACTGCCATCGCAGAGAATCTCTTCAGAGCCCCTTTTATATCTTTGTTCCTCAGGCTGTAGATGAAGGGGTTCAGCATGGGCGTGACCACCGTGTACATCACCGAGGCTGTGGCACTTGACCGTGAGCTCTGGGTAGCAGCAGAGCTGAGGTACACTCCTAGGCTCGCACAAAAAAATAAGGAGACAACTAAAAGGTGAGATGCACAGGTGGAAAATGCTTTATACTCGCCCTGAGCTGATGAGATCACACGTATGGAGGAAACTATCTTGGAGTAAGAGTAAAGGATCCCAACGAAAGGACCGCCACCCACTAGGATAGCTGAAAAATACATCACCAAGTGATTAAGAAAGGTGTCAGAACAGGCAAGTTGGATCATCTGATTGAGTTCACAGAAAAAGTGGGGGATTTCCAAGCCTGTCCAGAAGGACAGCCACAACACCATTGAAGTTTGCAACAAGGAATGCAGGACACTCGTGATCCAGGACACCAGGACCAGCAGTGCACAGAGCCGGGGGCTCATGATGACCGTGTAGTGTAAGGGGTGACAGATGGCCACAAACCTGTCATAGGCCATAATGGCCAGGAGGCAGATGTCCAATCCTGAAAAGATTATGAAAAAGTTCACCTGTGTGATGCAGTCCTCATAGGTTATGACTTTGCTCTGGGTCTGGATGTTCCAGAGCATCTTCGGGACGGTGGTGGAGGTGATGCAGATGTCTACAAAGGACAGGTTGGCCAGGAAGAAGTACATGGGTGTGTGGAGGCGGGAGTCAGAGCTGACGGCCAGGAGGATGAGCAGGTTGCCAAACACAGTGATCAGGTACATGGAGAGGAAAAGCCCAAATACGAGGGGCTGCAGTTCTGGACCATCTGAAAATCCCAGAAGCAGAAATTCTGACATCTGTGTATCATTTCCTGGTTCCATGAGGTTGCACTGACCACGAGGAAAGACGATAGGAGACATCATTAATTTTCACCTGAACAGCATCACTCACATTGTTGCAATGCTACGATTTATATTTTGCTGTCAAGAAGTTGTAGTGAGGGTCAAACATATTCCAGGTCTTGTCTAGGCAATGAGTCCAGGAAAATCAAAAGCCAGTATAATCCAGTGATGGAGAATGAACAGAAGGAAATAAAAATATCAATAGGACATCAGAGGGTGTCAAGTGCTGTGAAGAGAACAAGAGTAGGTGTAAAGGAGAGCGTGGATACAAGTGTTATTTTGTAATTGGTGTTCAGTCAAGAACAGTGAACAAGGTGACATCTGAATGGAGACCTCAGGGAAAAGAAGGCGGGAGCCACGAGCATGTCTGGGAAAGTGTGTGCTGGCTGAGGGAATGGCCTCTGCTAAGGTCCGAGGATGATCCTACTTTGAGCCATTTGGGTCCCAAACAGGAAGCATGTGTAGGAAGGGGAGTGAACAGGAGGGAAATCAGAGACGGTGTGAGGCAATTTCAAGGAAATGGGCGCTGCTGGTTAACCCGCAAGAAAACAGAGTCACTCACTCACACTATGTGCTGCTTGTATTTTAGACTCTACTTGCGAAGTCTCCTGTAAATTGACATCGAGCCCTCCTGAGTACTGTGTGTTGATTGAGTTCTGGCTTCTGTATTCACCTTAGAACATATTAGACCATGTACCCCTGTTCTGAGGATGAATCCCACTCCAAAAAGCATGCACACACACACACACACACACACACACCACAAATGATTGTTTCTCTGGCTGTGTTCTTACCATGACTTCTCACCCCCAGCCCCCGTGATTAAGTTTGGAGGGAGTATAACTCAAGCTGGCCAGATCCATAATCATTCCCCTAAACAATGTAAAATGTTACCTGAATTCCAATGAACAAGTGTCCCGTGAAGAAATAACATTGACAAGTCAGACTGGCATGTTCATTTTCTTACCTGTATTTGAAGTTTTTAATGTTTATTTATTATTGAGAGAGAGAGAGAGAGAGAGAGAGAGAGAGAGAGAGAGTGTGAGTGGGGGACGGGAGGAGAGAGACGGAAACACAGAATCCGCAGCAGGCTCCAGGCTCCGAGATGTCAGCACAGAGCCCGACGCGGGGCTCGAACTCACAGACCGCGAGATCATGACCTGAGCCGAAGTCAGATGCACACCCATCAGCCTTTTATAATACAGAAAATCCCATGCAGGCTCCATGCTCGGCATGGACACTGATGCATGGTTTGATCTCACAAACCATGATATCATGACCTGAGTTGAAAGCAAGAGTCAGATGCTCAACGGACTGAGCCACCCAGGCACCACTGTATTCCAATTTAGTTGGTGAAGGCTGTTTCCTAAAGGCTGGCACAGGTGGCTATCCATCTGAAAGAAAATAAAGTTTCCCTAGTACGCACATTTTAACAATTCAGAGGGATTAGAGATCTTGAAGTAAATGGAAACAGTACATTTTCAGTGAACATGAATAAAAACGCAGATACAAGCCACAGGTGAGCAAAATCATTGTAATTAAGGCAGGAAAATCAGAAGTAAGAAGATGGATATATTTAGGTATATAAAATTTAAATCATTTTGTGGACATAATATCCAACCCAAGGCAATAAACGATAATCTGTGAAATTGAAATGCTGCTAGCTGCGGAATAGACATAGACTTTATGGACATATAATAACAATAGACATGTAACAATGAACCTGGTGATCAAATATGTACATATTGGCTCAAATTCAGTAACGGTTGAAGAAAACAAGATCTCTTGAGCTGACTGGGTTGAAATTTTTAAACAGGTAGAAACAAGAGATTCTCTAATTTTTCTGGGAGGAATGGGAACCACTGCGATGTTGAGAAAACAACCTGAAGACAGCTACAAATGTGAAAACACAGATATGCTTTAACTCAGAGATTCTCAGTCTCGGCACCCTTGACGTTCTGATCCAGACTGGTCTCTGTGCTGTGTGTCCTGGGCTTTGAACGTGTTTAGAGCATCCCTGGCCCTTCCTGAGCACCCCCCCCACCATGTGACACCCAAATAAGTTGTGTCTGCCTGAGGGACAGTGTTCCCTCCAGTGGAGAACCAGATTTTTCACATAACAATCTCAAAATATTTTTGCAGAATTGTTATAATAGCAATGCATCGAGAAAAGCTAGGAAAAGCTTTCAAAGTGTGAGTAGCACAGCCGTATCATGAAATATTATGCAGACATTGAGATAAAGAATCAGCCTTTCCCTAGTCGGTTGGAGACAAGTCCATGAGGTAGTTTTGAGGAAGAAGGAAGAGTGGACGCACGTAGAAGAAAAGACTACCCTAAAACCTAAAGAGCGTTTATGTCGTCCACAGGCCGCCATTCATTCATCCGTCTGGTTATGAATGTGTATGTGCGCCTAAGATAGGAAGAGAAGCTTTATGAGAACCTCACGAATAAAGACTTCCAGGAGGAGTGAAATTAGGGCAAGTTTCAAAACAACTGTGTGAAACGAAATTATGTGAGAATCTAAAAGCGACTCTCAAAAGGCATAAAATGATTTAGTGGTATCGAGGTGGGCCACTGATTTCAGATCACACTTCCAAACACGTGGAAAGAAAAGAATGCGATAGAATCACCTTTATCACTGGGGAAGGAGCCATATCTAAATGCTAAATATTTTCTTATAACGACATATGGATTCAAATATGCTTATGGAGGGTAAAGGTGATCTTCAGTCAAATGTAAAGAAGCCGTGGTAGTCAGAGGTAACGCAACGTCCAGAAAGTGACCTTTTCACAACGGGCCAAAAGGAACTGTAGGGAATAACAGAGATGGGAAGGCACGTGGAAATGTGTATAGATAGTGATTTGTGAGCAATGTACAAAATGCCATGTATATTCCTTTTTGTTTATAGCAAGAATTTGCAAGGGAAGAGTATTAGTGACAGCTCAGTATAGGATAATGAAGTCAGGCAAATAAATAAATAAATAAATAAATAACAAGAGAGACACAGTATAACCGAGTGACAGATTTGACCCCATATTACTAATGAACACAGTCCTATATGTCTATGTCACAGTGCGTATATGTCTATATGTACACAGTAGAACTCAATGGTAAACGGCAAAGTGGGGAAAATAACACCGAACACCCCATCCACTTCCTTTTTAGAAAGAATGTAATCAGAAATGGAAGCAGCACCTCCCCGACTCCACTGTACACATGCAAAGACCCGTTAGAGACAATGTGTAAATGAGGCAAGCAAGGAATAACTAACCCACAAACATAGTCAACTTCGTAGATAATGAAATCACTGAAAAGCAAAGCTAGGTAACCATAGTTTTTACTTATCACATCATGGCGGTCATACGAATACCCAGAGCAAGAGCACGCTGTGAAAATATATGTCTCATGAATTAATGTTGCAAGGTCGTATATGCAAGCAGTAATTGGTCTAGATATGTCTCATCAATATGGAAACGTAGCCCAGTATGCCCCATTTGTTTAATGTTTTGTTATTTATTTTGAGACGGGGTGTGTGAACGGGGGAGAGGCAGAGAGGGAGAGAGACACAGAATCCAAAGCAGGTTCCAGTCTCTGAGCTGTCAGCCAGAGCCCGATGCAGGGCTCCATCTCACAAACCATAAGATCATGACCTGACCCGAAATCAAGAGTTTGCAGCTTAACCCACTGAGCCACCGAGGCACCCCCCAGGATGCCTCATTTACAGACAAAAACGAAATGTCCTGACTTCACTGCGCATCCCTCCATCTCTAATTTTCTTACTCCCTTCAACTGCAAAACTCATTGGACGTGTTCTACTTTTACTGGAAGTATTTCCTGCCTCCCCTCCCATCACTTCACTGGCAACAATCACCCATGTGTGGCTGAGTTCAATGTGCAATCCCTTCTGTAACATCATCCACGAGGTCATTAAGTAATCAGGCAAGCAAATGACCATAGAGATCTCCAGGTTCTGGGCTAGGCTGGTGGCTGTGTGGTGACCTTAGGTAAATGCACCTGGCTTTGATTCTCCCTAATCTTTTCCTGAAGTTCCTGCCGGGTCTCAGCCTCACCTGGATGGGAGCTCTGAGGGAGAGGTCTCCTTGTGGCTGTCTGAATCCCCTCCACATGGTTATTGGTAGTGACTAAACTCTGTCCCCACACAAGATGACAGGAAGGAGGCTAGCATGAGTCTCCCAGCCAAGCTTCAGATTCCAGAAGCAACAACCAGGTCCCATCAGCCCAAGGTTGCACAGGCAGAGGGACAGCACACAGGAGATATTTATAGTTTCCTCTGTCTGTTCATGAGGCACGTTCCCCTCCTGCCTCTCCAACCTACAGCACATGATTTCCCTGGAGGACACTGGTCTGGAGACCAAGGAAAGATGTTTCGAGATTCCATATTCCCAATAGACTGTGACCCCAGTGTTAATCGCTCCTTCCTCTTGAACTCTGCTCCTCCCAGAGGGCAGACATCCCCGCATCTCATCCCAACCCTGATTTCAGCTTTTCCCCCAAGTCTAGAACTGAACAATCTTTGTGGATTAGATGCCTTGGGTGTCCAAACACTTGGCTTGTGGTGGAGACACAGCTCCGCTATCTATGGAACATTCCTACTTCCTTTTCAATGAGTTCCTTTGATATGAACCCCAAGCACTACGTACCTCAGCCTCATGACACATTTTCCAAACATTTAGGAATTCCATAATATGTCACAAGTTAACAGCTGCCTTGCAGCCCCTCTGTGTGAAGCATTTGTCAGTTATATAAAATATATTTAGATCATATTTTGCACTATGATATGAGCTTGGGATAGAAAAGTAAACAGATTCTTCCCTGTAGCTTCCAGAAGGAACCAAGCCTTGCAAACATCTTCATTTCAGACCCATGAGAATGACTTCAGGCTTTTGAGCCCCAGAATTGTAAGAGCATACACGTGTTTTCAAACACTAATGTAGTCATTTTACATTAGCATTAGGACTTGAACACAAACATTTGTCCAATAAAATTTTGTTAAGAACCTGAGACTAAGCTTCTCCGTTCGTTCACTATAGCTCCACCTGGGTAAAGTCATTTTGTGTTGTAATCCCATCTTTAAGTAGAAGAATTTTAAAATCAATTTGGAGATATTCATCCTCTTTAGCTGGTAGGGAATTTCTCAGTGCATAAATACAAAGGTGCTCCAGATTTTATTGTCTTTGACACATTAGCAGAAGAAAAGTAATTCATCATTTGAATGTATGTCTATTGTTTATACTAAATTGTTGTGTCTACATGTCTACATTCTTCAATTGCATATTAACTCAAACATTTATTCTTTTTATATCAACACTCTTCAAATTTCACTCATTTCCTTTCAACATAAAATAAGAGGTCATGAATGAGTCTGTGTTCATTTTTTAAATTTTTGTTTGAGAGTAAGAGCATGTGTGAGGGAGGAGGGGCAGAGGGAGAGATTGAGAGAGAGAGAGAGAGAGAGAGAGAGAGAGAGAGAAAGAGAGAGAGAGAGAGAATCCTAAGCAACTTCCATGCTCAGTGTGGCGGGGAACCCAATTCCACGACCCCGGGGGAAATCAAGAGTCAGACATTCAGCCAACTGAGCCACTCAGGTGCCCCATTGAGTCTTCTTATAATGAATAAACAAGCACACAAAACAGCAGAATCCGATCCATAAATATAGAGAATAAACTCTTGGTTGTCAGAGAGGGGTAGGGAGGATGGGTGAAGGGCAGTGGGAGGTACAGGCTCCCAGTTGTGGAATAAATGAGTCATGGAAATCAAAGGCACAGCGGACAGAATATAGTCAATGATATTGCAATGGCCTGGTAGGCTGACAGCCAGCAGCTACATTTGTGCTGAGCACCGCATAATGTACGGAGAAGTTGAATCTCTACGTCGTACACATGAAACTCGTGTAACGTTGTGTGCCAAGTACTCTCAGATAATAATATTTTTAAAAATGATTCTGTGCTGGGGTACCCATGTGTAGGTGTGTTTATTTGAAATAGAAATATATACAGAGAAACACACATATATACATACACACAACTTTACAGCTGAGCATTTTCTTCGGACTCAAGGAAATATGTCCGCACACTTCATTTATTTCTTGCAATATCCATTTGAAGTTACGCTTACGGTCCCAAGTTACTTTCGGAAATAAAGAAGCTGAGGCCCAGGGAGATTACATTTTAACAATTGGATTAAGAAGTCATCAAGGTTGTGCATTTTCTTGAAGAACATCAAATAGGAACATGCAGTAGGTACTTTAGTTTTTGTGTGGCTCCCTTAATTCATCAAATCATACGTTCCGAATAGATGCAGTTTATAGCACGTGATTATACCCCCACTAAATTAGTTAGAAGGGAAAAAAATCTAGCAGCGTATGGATCAGTGTGAAATATAGAGCAGAGGTAGCTGATTCATACTGAGTCGTGACAGGAGCTTTTTCTTCTCAGTAGGAATAAAGCAAAGTGTCATATATGTATATAGGAACAGTAGATGTAAATTAAAATCATTCACTTTTGATATTCTTTTTTTCCCTGTAAAACAGAAGATAAAAGTGCACTCAGAAATCGAGTTAACTGATCATATACTTGTTCAGAAGAGAAGTGCCCCGTGGTCACACATGACATCATGGATGAGCCTTAGGAACAATGTAGAGTCGGGGCGCCTAGGTGGCTCAGTCGGTTGAGCGTCCGACTTCAGCTCTGGTCATGATCTCACAGTCTGTGAGTTCAAGCCCCTCGTCGGGCTCTGTGCTGACAGCTTGGAGCCTGGAGCCTGCTTTGGATTCTGTGTCTCCCTCTCTTTCTCTACCCCTAACCCACTCGCATCCTGTCTCTGCCTCTCTCAAAAATAAATAAACTTTAAGAAAAAATTCAAAAAAAAAGAAACAGTGTAGAGTCTCACAGCTCACTATAGACTCGCGAGGAGACAAGCACAGCTCAGAACAATCCCCAACATACAATACCATTTGGTAATAAAAGCATTCCATTAAATCATTTTCTTTTAAATGGCTTGTTATGCAGCAATGGCTAACTGATTCAATCATCACAGTGAAAAGAAGTAAGGACAATTATAATCTGCTGCTGACTGTTCTTGGTATTTATTCTTGTATTTGAAGCCTGCATTCATGGTACCTCTGTTATTTCAGTTTAGTTCAGACAACTGCATATAAAACCTCTCACTGAGAAGCACCTTAGTGGCTCAGTCGGTTGAGTCTCCAACTCTTGATTTTGGCTCAGGTTGTGATCTCACAGTCATGAGATCAAGCCCCGTTCAACTTGGAGCCTGCTTAAGATTCTATCTCTGTCTCCCTCTCTGCCTCTTCCCCTCTCTCCTGCTCACTCCCCCTCTCCCTCTCTCTCTCTCTCTAAAAAACAAACAAACAAACAAACAATAACAACAAAAACAACTAAACAACTACCTCTCATTGAGGGTGATTTCCCCATAGCCAGAAAAGATTGAAAATGTATGCATTATTTGTTGGAAAACTGGTGTCCCTGATTCACATGACCAGACAGGAATGCAAGCTCCCTCTTATGTCATCCCTTGAACATAGAAGATGAATAGAATCCTGAGCCTGAGAAACATGTATAATGGAGGATAATGACCATTCGACACCCCTTTCATGGTTATGACAAAATTTAGAAAGAAGGGGGATATATTTCTTTTACAACAATGAAAGCAGTCATACCAAAGGCAGCGTAAATATTTCAGGAAGAAACAAGGAGATAATTCAATAAAAATAGAAAAATGTCAATCAGTCCTTCCCCCATTTGGATAAGCCCCCTTACACATGGCCACCAATCCTCCATACTCCAATGAATAGACGTACAGCATAAAGAATAAATATTTTAAAGAGCACAATGTGCGATTTAAAACTCCGCCTCATTGGGATGGACGCTAGATGTTGTATGTAAGTGATGAATCACGGAATTCACTCCTGAAACCAATATTACAGGGTATATTAACTAACTAAAATTTAAATTGAAAAAAAAATAAAATAAAATTTTGCTTCATCATATTAAAGGGCATCTAGAGTCTCAGATCATATTCTAAAGTCAATCTATCTAAGTTTGTTGTTCCATGAAGACTTCTTTTGGAGACGCGTATTTGGTGAATGCTTGAGTAAGGTAGTGACTATCATGCACATTGTGGACAACAAGGTACTAAGAGACCAGGATCCTAATGAGGAGATAAAAACCGATCTAGAAGACACATTAATATATTAAGTGTCCACTATTAAGAAGAGCAGTTAAGATACTGATATACAAAGGAGCTTCAGACATATAAGCGAAAAACGTATTCTCAGATATTGTTCTACTTTAAAATCATATATATTTGTCATAAAGTGTGGTTGTTTCCATAGGTGGCGTATCAATCATGACAGTTCATTTTGTTTGTCTGTTTCAAGTTTTTATTTAAACTCTAGTTAGTGAACATGTAGTGTAGTGTTGGTGTCAGGAGTAGAATTTAGTGATTCATCACTTACATACAACACCCAGTGCTCACCCCAACAAGTGCCCTCCCTAATGCCCATTGCCCATTTAGCCCATCACCCACCCAATTCCGCCCACCAATCCTAAGACATACAGAGAGCTAACCAGTGGTAATCGTGGCATTAAGAAAACACGTATGAAAGAAAAATGATTTGGTGTGACACAATTGTTTGAGAAAGATTATTTTTTAAAAACATCTATGTTGCCTCAAGGTAAATGAACATTTCCAAATATTTCAGATCCATGGTTGGAAATAAAATTCAGAAAGTGGGAAATACAAGGGAAAAATCTGTAGGATGTCAGAGAGCGCAGAGCTTCATAGAGTGAGTTACATACATGGCATATGGAAGTTGACGACAAGGAAATAAATGGAAAGAGCAATACTACATCTACAGTCTGAATAAAGATCACAGTCTCTGACCCAGAGGCTTTGACCCCTGCAATCAGAGGCACTTCTTCAATCTTATGACGATTGGCCATGGAAGGGTCTCCTTCCCAAAGAATGCTTTCAGAGCCCTTTTCATGTCTTTGTTCCTCAAGCTGTAGATGAAGGGGTTCAGCATGGGCGTGACCACCGTGTACATCACCGAGGCTGTGGCACTTGACCGTGAGCTGTGGGTAGCAGCAGAGCTCAGGTACACGCCGAGCATCGTACAATAAAATAAGGAGACAACCGATAGATGAGATGCACAGGTGGAAAATGCTTTACACTTTCCCTGAGCTGATGAGATCCCACGTATGGAGGAAACTATCTTAGAGTAAGAGTAAAGGATCCCAATGAAGGGACCACCAGCCAACAAGACAGCTGCAAGGTACATCACCACGTTATTAAGAAAGGTATCAGAACAGGCCAGTTGGAGCATCTGATTAAGTTCACAAAAAAAGTGGGGGATATGCAAGTGTGTACAGAAGGACAGCCGCAACACCATTAAACTTTGTAACAGGGAATTCAGGACACACATGATCCAGGACACGAGAACCAGCAGCCCACAGAGCTGGGGGTTCATGATGATCGTGTAGTGCAGGGGGTGACAGATGGCCACAAACCGGTCATAGGCCATCACACTCAGGAGGAAGACGTCCATCACAGCAAAGAGTATGAAAAAATAAATCTGTGTGATACAGCCTGCATAGGTTATGACTTTGCTCTGAGTCCGGACGTTCACCAGCATCTTCGGGACGGTGGTAGACGTGAAGCAGATGTCTACAAAGGACAGGTTGGCCAGGAAGAAGTACATGGGCGTGTGGAGGTTGGGGTCTGTGCTGATGGCCAAGATGATGAGCAGGTTCCCAAACACAGTGATCAGGTACATGGAGAGGAAAAGCCCAAATATGAGGGGCTGCATTCCTGGTTCCTCTGAAAATCCCAGAAGAAGAATCTTTGAAAATTTTGTTTCATTGCTTGGTTCCATCTGGTGGAGGTGACCTCTGAGAAAGAGGGAAATAAAAAAGCACAAATTTGTATTACTCACAAAATTGAAATGCGTCTGTTTTTATTTTTTTTTATTTTGCAGTCCAGAAATTCCTTTTAATATGTTGTGCACGGATGTGGTCCCCTTTAGGGAATCATCGCTGCAACATCTGATAAACTTTTTATTGTCAATCAGGTTCTTTCCTAAGAAATCATGTATTTTATACTTTTCCTGAGAAATGCTTCAAGTATTCAGGAATATAAATTGAGTGCTGACCAGGTTTCAGGCACTATCTAGGCAATGAGTATAGAGTGCTGAAGAACAAAAATCCCTACAGCGATGGAGAAAAAATATGTAAACAAAGAAGATAATTATACAACTATCTTTTTGATACAATTATCTTTTGATTATCTCACCTTTTTGATGGTGAGGTGTGCTGTGAAGAAACGGAAAACGGATAAAGCAGAGAGCAAATAGGGCATTCTATTTTAATGGCATTTAGGCAAATTCTGTACACAGGTGGCATTGGAACACAGATGTCATGTAAGACAGAGACATAGACACAGGATTCTGGGGGAAGTGTGTGGCTGGCAGAGGGAATGGCCAGAGCAAAGGCCCTGAGGAAGGTACTTGTTTCAAATGTTCAAGCGAAAAAGCAAAGCCAGCGCTGCAAGGGGAATGATCTTGAGGGGCAGTGATGACAGACTCTGTCACACATGTGGGGAGGGATGTGGCCTCTCTGCGACAACTGTGACCTCAAGGCACAGGGCCGTCCTTGTCCACACTGCCCCTCCCTCGGTATTCATCGTGCTGCAAAGCCATCCCACGAATTGACACAGATCCCCGTCTTGGTGCCTGCTCTTGGCTGAGTTCTGGCCCGTGTATAGTGTCACCTTGGGATTGAGGAGTCCTGGCCCCTGTTGTGAGGACTGCTCACCCTCTACGAGTCACACATGCACAAGACACCGTGGTCTTCTGGGTTGTGAATTTCCCTGTCCTCACAGCCCCCACATTCTTGGTTATGCTGGGAATGGATACAACCCAAGGAGACCCGATCAGCCATCTTTCCCCTGCAAAGTGTAGAAATGGTTCCCAGAAATGCTAATTCTTAAGCCTCCCCTGGACCAATCACCATGGAGCTCCATACTGGAATGTTAATTTTCCGCTGTGATTTACACCAGTGTAACAAAGTCTGCTCAATAAATGAAAGAGACAGAGGGTGAGATACAGAGGGAATGAAATCGATGAGGGAGAGCAATGATCTCATAAGCTGGGGTGGTCCCTGAGAGACTGTGAGGAAGAAATGTCTCCCTTGCTTCTCCCCTGGTTACATCCCCTGATGCCCAGCAAAAATAATACGAGAATGAAACAAACTTGTTTAAAAGACAGATAGTGATATATTCATGGTGTACTTGTACAAAACTATATAGATAAAAATATAAATAGATATAAATATTAACATATCCGTTTATATTATACATCAAGAAAAACGAGCAAAGGGATAAACCAATACAATCAAGTCAGGCATTTTTATATCAAGCCTAGAAGACATTTTCCTGTACTTCCTGCATCATTATATGACTGATTCATTTCTATGTGATTGATAGGGGATGAGGTTAGCTCCTTTCTCCCTCTTCTTATGTGGCACTTTTCATTGATATTCCTGGGCTTTGAGTAAAGATCTCTCTTTCTGAAACCCAATGGACACCCTCTAATCCTCATTCTGGATCTCATCCAACATGCAAAGGACTCCCCAGACCATGCTCTGTAAATCCTGCCCACATCATGACAGTCTCAATGCTACACTGTAACATCCAGAAGAGCAGGGACTTTATCCTCTTTGTTCATTTCTGTTTTTCACCAACTTAGTTGAATATATGTTTACTATAAAAAGATATAAAACTATGAGAAGTTATAGAATGGAAAGAATGAAAGGATCTGGCAACCAGGTTAAAATAGTAGCTTGAAAACAACTGTCATAAGCAAAGTTGTATGAAAAATAAAAGCCAACTGGAACAGGTAAAAAATAGCAATCATTAGTAATACCGACACGGATTAATAACAAAATTGTGAAAGACCATGAAAGAATATGACATATAATGTCTCTAGAATGTTCTGGCCCATGGCAGATGCTCAGTTATTATTTGTTGAATGAATCAGGAATTAGGTCTCAGTGTATAAGGACATTTCCTATATGGCAAGGTCGTATTTCAGTTTCGTTGGAAAAAGATGAATTGCTAAGTAACAGCTGGAATAAATGGATGTCTATCTGGAAAAACATTAAATTGGTCCCCTCCCTCAGATACATTACCGACACCAGAGGGATAATGACTTCAGCGTAAATGTAACCATACATATATTGAACATCAAGAAAATTGCATATAACATTTGCAGGTGGGAAAAACCACTAAAATAAAGCAAGAAACTCAGCAGTAAGAAGATAGGAATATTTAAATCAAGTTAAACATTTTTATGGTCAAAGAATGTTTCCAAAATCGACGGAGAAGCAATGATCTGAGGAAATCTTTTGAAATGCTAAAAAAAATCAGGGGAGGGGGAATAGCATATGGCCATATAATAATCAGAAAGGTCATCAAATATATGACATTTGCTGAAACTGAGGGATAGATTAGGAAACAACAGGAAATGTCTTCTTCACCCAGGAACCTGGGGAAAAAACTTAGAGCAGTGTTACATTGTGTGTGGTTGGAACTTTTTTTTAATGTTTATTTATTTTTGAGAGAGAGAGAGAGAGAGAGAGAGAGAGACAGAGTGCAAGTGGGGAGGGGCAGAGAGAGAGGGAGACACAGAATCCGAAGCAGGTTCCAGGCTCTGAGCTGTCAGCATAGAGCCTGGCACGGGGCTCGAACTCATGGACTGTGAAATCATGACCTGAGCCAAAGTCAGACGCTTAACCGACCGAGCCTCCCAGGCGCCCCTGTGGTTGGACTCTTAAGCAGGTAGTCTTGGGGTTACACTGAATTTGCTGGTGGAAAAGTGGGTGTTACAGGTTGAAGGCAGGACCTGAAAGCAGCTATATTACAAATATTCATATTTTTAATGCAGGGTTTCTACGTCTCTGCCTATGGACATCCTGACCAGAGCCTGCCCAGTGCTGAGGTCTGTGTATCTTAGGATGTTTAGAGCATCCCTTTCATGATAAAGAATATGAAGGACTCTCAAAAGTGTTAGTAGCAGCCATTCTGCAAAACTGGCACAGTCACTGACTAAATACATTCATTACTTACGCAAGCAAATAAACACAGTGATCACTTGCTATGGACTAAGTTGAATTGGCCCCCAAGTGATGATGGATTAATGTTCTCGGACAACCCTGTCATCCACGGTGCACGGGGCTATTGGGCTCACCTGGCTGGGTGTCTGACAGGAAGGTCTCCGCGTGAAACTGAATTCCTCCCAGGACAGCAGGTAACAGGGACGAAGGCTCTGTCCTCAGCGGAGACAGCAGGGGGGACTGAAGCATCAGTCCCCAGCCAGAATTAGGACTCAGAACGAACGGACCAAAACCACTCGCCTTCCTGTTCAAGGTCGCACAGGCTGACAGGAGACCAGAGGGTATTTACACCTCCCTGTATCTGCTCATTAGGCGCGTTTCCCTCCTTAGAGGTTACTCCAACCTCTAAGCGTATGATTCCCAATGGAAAGCTGCTCTGGACATAAAGGATTTCTTCCTGATGAATCTCAGTTCCCAAAAGACTAGGTTAGAGGTCAAGTGAATGCAGTTCTTTTCTTTTTTCTCCTTTTCCCTGAACTTGCCCTCTTCCTGTTATGTAAATCTCCTAGCACGTTATCTCAGCTCGGAGTTACACTTTTCTCCAGCTCTAAGAAGGAAGAACACACGTGGATTAGGTCTCTCTAACTTCAAAACCTTGACTTGTCTCGGGGACCCAGCCCTGCCATCTCCAGTGTCTCCTCTTCTCCTTCCCCTCCCCCTCTTCATCTTCCTCCTCCTCCTCCTCTTCTTCTTCTTCTTCTTCTTCTTCTTCTTCTTCTTCTTCTTCCTCCTCTTCTTCCTCTTCTCCTTCTCCTTCTTCTTCTTCTTCTTCTTCTTCTTCTTCTTCTTCTTCTTCTTCTTCTGCTTCTTCTTCTTCTTTGTCTTCTTCTATGGGAGAAAAAGTACCAGGGAGGGGCAGAGAGAGACAGGAAGAGAGATAATTATAAGCAGGCTCCTCACTCTCAATGCAGAACCTGATGGGGGCTCAATCTCCAGGTTCCTGAGATTGGGACCTGAACCGAAATCAAGAGCCAGATGCTCAGCCAACTGAGTCACCCAGCATCCCTAGTGTCTATTCTTTAAAAAAATATGTTTTAATGTTTATTTATTCTTGAGAGACAGAGAGAGACAGAGCATGATCAGGGGAGGGACAGAGAGAGAGGGAGACAGAAACCGAAGCAGGCTCCGGGCTCTGAGCTATCAGCAGAGAGAAGCACAGAGAACTGGGTTCTTCTGATAATAAACCTTGGGTTCTACACACACTGGCTTCAAGACACTTTTGCCATCACAATTAGGAATTTCTTACATTATCACAAGGTAAAAGGTGTCAGTTGGTCCTTTGTTATTAAGTGTTTAATTATAACAGATGTATTTAAATATTTTAAGTACTACAATGTGACCTTGACATCTCATAGGGATAGTTGGATTCAATTTTTATAAACATCTTATCCCTGAGGAAGTACATTTATGAGCTCCATTCTACATTGTAGAAATGGCGCTTGGTCATGTCCAGTCATCTGTCTAAATTTAATACCTGAGTATGTGGTGACCCTTGAGTTTGATTCTGTCAGGATGCTTCTAGTTCTCAAACTCTGGGGCAGTGCTTCTCAGCCAGAAATGAATTTTCCCCTGGGATGTCTGTCAAGTCTGAAGGAAAGCTGCCAGACACCTACAATTCAAAGGGAAGCACCCCCTAAAATATTATCCTGCCACAAATGTCAATCATAAAAGGTGAGAAACCCGGCTACACCAGCAGTTCTCCAACTTCAATGTGCATGTAAATTCACACAGATCCCACTACAAATGCAGATCTGATCTCACGTCCTGGGTGGCCCAGAGATTCTGCATTTCTACCAGCTCCTGGGTGATGCTAAACTGTGGCTCTGGGTCTGTGGGCCACTCTTTGATTAGCAAGGCTGGGATCTTGTGTTAAAGACAGGTGTAGGTATTTTTAAGTCTTCTGCACCAAATGGTGTCCTTGCACGCATGTAATTTTGAAGGAACAATGTATTCACTCTTTCTTCAGTCTGTGTCAATTCTGTGCTTATTGCTTTTATAAGTGACAAAAATAATACATTTATGAAAAAGACTTTGTAGTGGGCAGAATAAGGCGCTTCCAAATATGTCCACATCCTAATTCCCAGGACCTTTAACATGTTATTTTTGATAGCAACGTCGGATTAAGGTAGCAGACTCAACAGGGCTGTAAATTAGCTGCCATGGAGATAAAAGGATCAGCTGTGATCCTCTAGGTGGGACTAGGGTAGTCAGGAGGGTCCTCCAAATGTTGAGGATGGAGACAAAAGAGTTGATGTCAGAGATTTTGAGAATGCTCTCCTGCTGGCTATGAAGGTGGCGGAAGAGCCGTGAGCCAAGAAATGCAGGTGGCCAGCAACAGAGACTGCAACTGGAAAGGAAACACATTCTCCCCTGAGCCTCCAGAAGGACCACAACCCTGCAGACACCTTGCTATTAGCCTGACGAGACTCCTTCGAAGCTTCTGACTCCAGAACTGTAAGAACCTGAATGTGTTTGTCTTCAGCAGCTAGTGTGGGAATGTTTTATAACAGCAGTAGGAATCTCACAGGGACATAGTCAGTAAAATTCTTTGAGGGAACCGAGTTTAAGCTTGTCCATTCATCAGCTTCCCTTGGTTAAGGCCAACTGACATTTAAAGAACCCACATTATGGAGAAGAAATTAAATCAATTTGGAGATATTCTGGCTAGCACCTGGTAAAGTGAATTCCTGGGGCATAAATGTGAGTGTGGTCTGACTCTGATGCTTTTGAGGTAGCGAGATAGGCAAGCAACTCATGATCAAAATTTAGGTCACTCACATCTTCTTTATCCATTCATCAATCCATGGACATTTGGGCTCTTTCCATAACTGGCTATGGTTAATAACACTGCTATAAACATTGGGGTACATATGCCCCTTTAATGGATAAAGAGGATGTGGCATATATATATATGTGTGTGTGTGTGTATATGTATATATATATATATATATATATATATATATATATATAATGGAATATTACTCAGTGATCAAAAAGAATGAAATATTATATATATATATAATGGAATATTACTCAGTGATCAAAAAGAATGAAATCTTCCATTTGCAACAACGTGGTTGGAACTAGAGTGTATTATGCTAAGCAAAATATGTCAATCAGGGAAAGATAAATATCATATGATTTCACTCATATGTGAAACTTAAGAAACAAAAGCGATGAACATAGGGGAAGGGAAGGAAAACTAAGATGAAAACAGAGAGGGAGGCAATTTATAAGAGACTCAAAAATAGAGAAGAAATTCAGGGTTGCTGGAGAGGAAGTGGGTGGGGGGAGGGGCTAAATGGGTGATGGGCATTAAGGAGGGCACTTGTTGGGACGAGCACTGGGAGTTATATGTAAGTGATGTATCACTGGGTTCTACTCGTGAAACCAACACTCCACTGTATGTTAACTAACTTGAATTGAAATAAATAAATGTAAGGTGTGCTTGGGTGGCTCAGTCAGTTAAGCATCCGGCTTCGGCTCAGGTCATGATCTCACAGCTCTTGAGTTCAAGCCCCATGTCGGGCTCTGTGCTGACAGCTTAAATTCTATGTCTCTGCCACTCTCTGCCCCTCCCCAGCTCAGGCCGTCTGTCTCTCTCTCTCTCCTCTCTCTCTCTCTCTCTCCCCCTCTTAAAAATAAATAAAAATATTTCAAAATACAAATTATTTGGTTTTTTATCTATAATATTTTATTATGTGTCTGTAAAAGAACTCTATTTTTGGCATGCCTGGGTGGCTCTGTGGGTTGAGTGTCCAACTTTGGCTCAGGTCATGATCTTGCAGTTGACAAGTTCGAGCACCGCATCAGGCTGTGTGAGATTATGTTTTTTTCACTTATATGTCCAAAGTTCCTTTGTATATCAGTATCTTAACTGCTCTTCTTAATAGTGGACACTTAATATATTAATGTGTCTTCTAGATCGGTTTTATTCTCCTCATTAGGATCCTGGTCTCTTAGTACCTTGTTCCACAATGTGTACAACAGTCACTTCCTTACTCAAGTGTTCACCAAATATGCATCTCCAAGAAAAGTCTTCATGGAGCAACAAACTTTAATAAATAGATTGACTTTAGAATATGATCTCAGACTCTAGGTGTCCTTTAATATCCTGAAGCAATATTTTATTTTATTTTATTACTTTTTAAAATTTAAATTATAGTTAGCTTTGTTGAGGCCAAAGAAAATGTTGAGATGCAAAGTTGTATGTATATATTACATGTGTTTTTTCAAATAAACACATATACGCATATGTACATAAACACAAACTCACTTAAAAGAAATCTTATCTGAGTACAGTTGGCAAGAATGTTGCATTAGTTTCAGGTGCACAAGGTAGTGATTCAACGTCTCTGCCCATTACGCGGTGCTCACCACAAAGGTAGCTGCTGTCTGTTATCATACAAACCCATCCAGTATCATTGACTGTATTCCATACCCCGTGCCTTTTTTCCCCAAGACTCATTAATTCCATAACTGGAAGCCTGTATCTCCCACTGCCCCTCACCCATTCTGCCCATCCCCCCACTTCCCCTCAGGCAAACCATGAGTTTTTTTTCTCTGCCTTTGTAGGTCTCATTCTGCTCTTTTGTGTGTTTGTTTATTCACTTAAAATTTTTTTTAATGTTTATGCATTTAATTTTGAGAGAGAGGTGTGGGGAGAGGCTGAGAGAGGGAAAGACAGAGAATACCAAGCAGCCTCATGTCAACACAGACCCTGACATGGGGGTTGAACTCACAAAATGTGAGATTGTGACCTGAGCCAATATCAAGAGGCAGGTGCTTAACCAACTGAGTCATCCAAGAGCCCCATCTTTATTCATTTTAATAGCAAACTCATACATAATCTCTTATATTATGTTGAAAGGAAACTTAAGAGAAAGTTGATGGTGTAGTTATTAAAAGAGTAAATGTTTGAATTAATATGCGTTTAAAAGAATGAAGATGTGTAGACACAAAGATTTCAAGATAGACATAATAGACATACATCTAAAGGATGAATTACTTTTCCTGTCATGATGCCTCCCAGACGTCAAAATCTGAAGCATCTTGCAGTTACCTACTAAGAAATTCTCTACCAGCTAAAGAGGATGATTATCTGTAAATTGATTGTAAATCTCCTTTTCTACTTAGAGATGAGATTACAATGCAAAATGCCTTTACCCAGGGGAAACTCCATGAATGAAGGGAGAACCCTAATCTCAGATATTTATTTATTTATTTATTTATTTATAATTATTTTTTAATGTTTATTTATTTTTGAGAGAGAGAGAGACAGAGCATGAGCAGGGAAGGGGCAGAGAGAGAGGGAGACACAGAATCTGAAGCAGGCTCCAGGCTCTGAGCTGTCAGCACAGAGCCCGACGTGGGGCTCGAACTCACAAACTGTGAGATCATGACCTGAGTCGAAGTCGGACGCTTAACCAACTGAGCCACCCAGGTGCCCCCCTAATCTCAGATTCTTAACAAAATTTCATTGGAACAACATTTGTCATTTGAAGTCCTAACGCTGATGTAAAATAACTACATTGGTGTTTTAAAATTCATTTATGTTCTTACATTCGATGCATCAGAAGCCTGAAGTGGCTCACCTTGGTCTAAAATGAAAATGGTTGCAAGGCCTGATTTCTTCTCAAAGCTACCGGGAAGAACCTGTTTACTTTTCTATTCCAAGCTCATATTATACTGCAAGAAAAAAAATCTCACCATATTTCATATAATTAAAAAAGTCTTTACAAAGAGGGGCTGAACAGCAGCTCTTAATTGTGATGTGGAATGAAAGTCCTAAAAGTGTGCAAATGTGTCATGAAGCTGTGGTACGTAGTGCTCAGGGTCCGTATGAAGGAGCTTTTTTCTCCTCCTTGTTGAAAAGGAAAACCGGAATGTTGTGTAGATGGCAGGACTGTGTCTCCAACACAAGCCAACAGCTCGGAGATCCAAGGGAACTAATCCACACAGATTTCTCAGTCCTAGACTTGGGCGAAACATTGACATAAGCGTTGGGAGTCGCTGCTGGGAGGTCTGAACTCTGAGAGCAGCGGAGTCCATGAGGAAGGAATACTCAACCCTGGGGTCACGCAGTTATAACCTGGTCTATTGGGAACACAGAACCTCCAGAAAAATGTCCTTTGTGTCCAGACCAGTGTCCCCCAGGGAAATCATGTGCTGCTCCAAAGAGGAGGAGGAGGGGAACGTGCCTCATGAACAGACAGAGGAAACTATAAATACCTCCTGTGCACACCCACTGCCTGTGCCACCGTGGGCTGACGGGCCCAGGTTGTTGCTTGTGGAGTCGAAAGCTTGACTGGGAGACTCATGCTAGTCTCCGTTCTGCCGTCTTGTGTGGGGACGGAGTTTAGACACCACCAGTAACCATCCAGGAGGGATCCAGACGGCCACATGGACACCTCTCCCTCAGAGGTCCCAGCCAGGTGAGTCTGAGAGCTTGGCAAGACCCGGAGGAAAGGGTCAGAGAGAATCAAAGCCAGGTGCATTCACTTGAGGTCACCACACAGCCACCAGCCTAGCCCAGAACCTGGAGATCTCTATGGTCATGTGCTTGGCTGACCATGCCTTCCTGAAAAACCACAGTGGACAAGGTCAGAGAAGGTCCTGTTCCTTTGATACTTGCCTTGTATGGCAGAGTCATAGTAGAATGAATTAAGTGTGTGGTGTAAGAGCCTCAGGCAGAAATCTTATGAAGACGGTGATTCAAAGCCTAGACTGACTGTCACGGTGTGTGCAGAATTCTGTAGAGCAAGGTCTGAACAAACCTTTGGGTGTTGTGCAAACCAGAAACAGGACCAGAGTGTGCCCAACACTCGGCCAAAAAGATCACAACACAAAGCCCAGGAAAAACAGAGAAAAGACGCCACGTCTAAAAAGTGAAAGGGACTTGTCCCACCTTCTCTAAGATCACAGGACATCCAATGGGTCAAAGAAATAGCAAAGTCTCAAGGTGCTTTTTCAAAGAAAAAGCACGTCTCTTACCTTCCATTATAACCTGTCCAACTTTTGCTGTGCTTTGCATATTTCCTGTGCCGAAGGGTGGATTTATTCCCTTAGCACACTTTTCTCTTGGAGCATTCACTCTGTAAGACGATGCACACCCTGAAGATCCCACTAATGTCGTCTTGTGACTGAATTTAATTTTGCTCCTTACTATTTTTGCTGGGCATCGGGGTGGTAACAAGGGTTGGAGTGTTGTCAGAACCAGGGATGTTCTTTCTTCATGGCCCCTCAGATTTCAGCGATCACCTGAGCCATTAGATCTTTTCTGCCACTTACATTTTATTTCACTTTCTTGTTTCCCTCTCTCTCTCTGATTTTGAGAAGATTGTTTGTGTTTCTTTAAATACAGGAAAGGAAATGAGCATGCCAGTCTGACTTGTCAATTTTATTTGTTCATGGGAAACTTACATCATTTGCAGGAATGATAATGGATGTGCACCTCTTGAGTTTTACCCACTCCGAACTTAATTGTTGCGGTTGGAGTGAGAAGTCATGGTAAAAACACAGCCCAGGGATCACTAATTTGGGGTGTGTGTGTGTGTGTGTGTGTGTGCCTTGTGAAATGACATCCATCATCAGATGGTCAGGGGACATGGTCCAATATATTCCAAGGTGATTCTTATAATATAGAAGCCAGAACTCAATCAACACACCATATTCTAGAGAGCTCTATGTCAACTTACAGCAGACTTTGCAGGTAGACTCTAAAATACAAGCAGGACATAGTGTGGGTGAGTGACTCCTTTCTCTTGAAGGGGAACCAGCAACGAGGCCACCTCTTTCTTTGAAATTGCCTGACACGATCTCTGATCATTTTCCTGCTCATTCCCCTTCCCATACATGCTTCCTGTTTTGGACTCAAATAGCTCAAAGTAGGATCATCCTCGGGGCCTTAGCTGAGGCCATTCCCTCTACCATCACACACTTCCCCACACAGGCTCTGGGCTCCTGCCTTCCTTCCCTGCAGGTCTCTGATCAAATGTCACCTAGATTACTGGTCTTGACCAAACACTGATTACAAAATAGCACTCATATCCACGCTCTCCTTTATATCTGCTTTTGTCTCTTCATAGCACTTGACACCCTGTGATGTCTTATTAATATTTGTATTTGATTCTACTCATTCTCCATCACTAGATTATAGTGGCTTTTGGTTTTCAGTATCCCATGCTCATGGCCTAGACAATGCCTGGGACATGTTTGACCCTCACTACATATTCCTCCAATGCAGGAAAGATATTCTTAGTAAGACAGTAAAATACATGACCTCTTCTGGGGAGTGTGGAGCATGAGACCAAAACACCTAACTGAAATGAAACAGGAGGGAATCTCTTCAAATGAACAATCCTTTGGGGACAAAAGGGACAAGATACCGAAATGAACTTCTTGACTGCACAATATAAATGGTAGCATTTCAACTATGTGAGTAAACTGTTGATGTGAAAATTAATGATGTCCTTTGCCTCTTTCTGGGGGTCAGTGCAACCTCATGGAACCAGGAAATATTACACGGATATCAAAATTTCTTCTCCTGGGATTTTCAGAGAGACCAGAGCTGCAGCCCCTCATATTTGGGCTTTTCCTCTCCATGTACCTGATCACTGTGTTTGGCAACCTGCTCATCATCCTGGCCGTCAGCTCTGACTCCCACCTCCACACCCCCATGTACTTCTTCCTGGCCAACCTGTCCTTTGTAGACATCTGCTTCACCTCCACCACCGTCCCGAAGATGCTCTGGAACATCCAGACCCAGACCAAAGTCATAACCTATGAGGACTGTATCACACAAATGAACTTTTTCATAACCTTTGCGGGGATGGATGACTTTCTCCTGAATGTGATGGCCTACGACAGGTTTGTGGCCATCTGTCACCCCCTGCACTACACGGTCATCATGAACCCCCGACTCTGTGGACTGTTGGTTCTGGTGTCCTGGATGACGAGTGTCCTGTATTCCTTGGTACACACCTTAATGGTGTTGCGGCTGTCCTTCTGTACAGAGGTAGAGATCCCCCACTTTTTCTGTGAACTCAATCAGATGATCCAACTTGCCTGTTCTGACACCTTTCTTAATAACGTGGTGATGTATCTTGCAGCTGTGCTGCTGGCTGGAGGTCCCCTTGCTGGGATCATTTACTCTTATTCTAAGATAGTTTCTTCCATACGTGGGATCTCATCAGCTCAGGGCAAGTATAAGGCATTTTCCACCTGTGCATCTCACCTTTTAGTTGTCTCCTTATTTTATTGTACGAGCCTAGGAGTGTACCTCAGCTCTGCTGCTACCCAGGGTTCCCACTCAAGTGCCACAGCCTCGGTGATGTACACGGTGGTCACGCCCATGCTGAACCCCTTCATCTACAGCCTGAGGAACAGAGACATAAAGAGGGCTCTGAAAAGAATCGTTGGGATCCAGTGATATAAGAAACAATCTTCCAAAGGCTGAAGTCATGCCCATGATTGAAGGGCTCAAATCCTCAGAGCCAGGAACTGCCAATCTTTGATCAGACTGTGGAAGTAGGATCTACTCCTTCTATTTATTTCTTGGCATTTCCATTTGTTTGATCAACTTCTCTGTACATTTAAGGAACTCACTTCATTAAGCTTCTGCTGTGACTGAAATACAGACGGTTTTTCCTTTGTCTATTTGCAGGTGTCCCCAAAGTTTACCCCAACCTTGGGTCACAAATGCCTGAAATTTCTTTATCTCACATGGGACTAGTTGGATTTCTTAAAATTAATTACATCTCAAATGACTTATACCATGTCGGGTAAATTTCCCCTAGATTTCCTGAGATCATCATCATGAATTATACGCTTCGTATGGAATAAAGCTACACTTGATCAGTAAGCCATTTCCATTATTTTACTGTCAAGGAGAATACAAAAGCACAGTTTCCACCTTGAGTCTCAGTCTTTTCCTTCGCTTCCTTTAGGACTCCACCTGATGATGTGGACTCTAACATTGTTCCATTCAAGCCTCAAGCAATTCACACCCCGCTCTGGCTAGGAAAGCCTAAGCACTCACCGGCACCCATGTGCTTGTCCACACTCCCACAGTCCTTTCCCGGACCACAGCCTATGCCTTGGCTGCACCAGCCCTTGGGTTCTTATTGTGATTGCAGGACACACGTCCGCAACATCTATCGGAGAACTCTAATAACCCAGGTTTATTACTCATGTATGCTGGAGGGCACATGGGATGCTCAAAAGCCATTCTGGGAGGTCTCAGAAGGGGAGAGAGAGTCAAGAGGAAAAGAGAGAGAGAGGAAGCTGTTGAGGGATCTGGCTTTCTCAAAGACCACGGCCAGGGTGGGTAGCTGGTGTTGGGCTCACACGTTCTTGGAGAATTTTACTGAGTAGAATGTGTGGGCTGAAGGGGAAAATCTGATTCACTCATGTGTCAGTCTCTAGTTTATAAAGGGCTTTCTGAATTGGTACTTCGTGGCTGGGGGTAGCCGACGGCTTATCTGGTGATTGTGGAACACATCTGATGATATGTTTATTCAACATGGTTGTGTTCGAAACGGACCCGGGGAAAATACGTCGTTTCAGTCACTTGCGTTAAACATGCCCTTATGCTTTGCAAGTGGTCTCTTGGTTGTATTCTGTTACTCAGCTCTGGGTCCAGAAACCCTACCATAGTCACTGGGAAAACCTGATTAGCTAATATAGATCTCCTAGTGGAGTGTACTTAGGCAAATTTGAATAAATAGATCGACCTGATATGTTCTTCGTATCGGCCTGACCATAAGTATGAGGAGGCAAACTTTCGAAACACTCATTTTGTGATACACAAAATATTTCTCTCATTTTTAAAAAACATCACAGTTCGTGCTTTGCACCTATTTATTAAAGCATGGAAGATGGTGTTCACCACTGAGGGAGTTTGTTCATCGAGGCGCAGGATTGCTTAGTGTCTTCTACATTTTATCACTGAATTATCTTCCTGTTTCTGCTTGAAAACTTCTAATGTGATCCGCTCATATGATTCTTTGCATTATTACACGAAATAGCTTCCTTTTCCTGATATATGTCACAAATCCCACGGGATGGCGAATGCACAGTATCAGCACCATCTATATAATACGTCCTTTCTGCTCTGAAATCTCTTCCACCTGCTTCACCAGAGGAAGCTTCACCCAAGAACTGCATGTCCTGCCAGTCATGTGGATCCGGGTTACCAGTTCTTCTGCACAAATGGGCATGTCCTTCAGAGTCGCCCAAGCTGACGAGCAGCCTGTTCAATCTGCTGCATAAATCCTTCTTTGCTCTAAAAAATAATAATAACAGGTGAAAGGGACTGGAGATTAGGATGTGGGCATATCTGATGGTGCCTTATTCTCCTTACTATAAAAGCTTGTTCATCAGGGTATTATTTTGGTCACTTATAAAAGCAATAAACACAGATTTCACACAGCCTGAAGAATGAGCGAATACATGATCCTTTCACAATTACAGGCATGCAAGGACAGTACTTGGTGCAGAAGGCTTCACGCTACGTACGCTTATCTCTAACACAGGATCATCTTCTTGCTAATTAAACAGTGGTTCGCAGACTCAGACCTGCACTTCGGCATCACCCAGGAGCTTGGAGAAATGCAGAATCTCTAAGATTTTGCGTTTGTAGTGGGATCCGTGTGGATTCACGGGCACGGTGAAGTTGGAGATGTGATGGCCTAGCTGGGTTTCTCATTGTTATTGGTGGACATTGGTGGCAGGATAACAGTATTTTGGGGTGCTTTCCTGTGGACTGTAGGTGTTTGGCAGCTTCCCTTCAGATTTTGACAGACGTCCCAGGGGAAAATTCATTTTTGGCTGAGAACTACGACCCCAAGATTGAGAACCAGAAGCATCCTGACAGAATCAAACTCAAGGGACACCACACACTCAGATATTAAATTTGGACAGATGACTAGACATCACCAAGCACCATTTATACATCGTAAAATGTAGTTCATAACTATGCCTCCTCAGGGATAAGATTTTATAAAGATTAAATCCAAACTCCCTGTGAGATGTTAAGCTCACATTGTAGTACATAACTAGATCTCAATACATCTGTTGTATTTAAGGACCATTTTATAACAAGGGACCAAATGACAGCTTTTAACCTGGTATAAAACAAGTGACAGGAAAGGTGTCTTGAAGCCAATCTCTGTGGCACCCAATGTTTAATATCAGAAGAAGTCATTTCTCTGCTTTATTATTTCTTTCTTGTTTTTAATATATGAAATTTATTGTCAAAATAGTTTCCATACAACACCCAGTGCTCATCCCAACAAGTGCCCTCCTCCCTGCCCATCACCCACTTTCCCCTCTCCCCCACCCCCCACCTACCCTCGGTTTGTTCTCAGTCCTCAAGAGTCTCTTATGTTTGCCTCCCTCCCTCTAACTCTCTTTTCCCCTTCCCCTCCTCCATGCTCTTCTCTTAAGTTTCTCAAGACCCACCTATGAGTGACAACATACGGTATCTGTCTTTCTCTTCTTGACTTCTTTCACTTAGCATAACACTCTCTAGTTCCATCCATGTTGCTGCAAATGGCAGGATTTCATTCTTCCTCATTGCCATGTAGTATTCCATCGTATATATAAACCACAACTTTAGTATCCATTTGTCAGTTGGTGGACATTTAGGCTCTTTACATAATTTGGCTGTTGCTGAAAGTGCTGCTCGAAATATTGGGGTGCACGTGCGCCTGTGCGTCAGCACTCCCGAGTCCTTGGGTAGATTCCTAGCGGCGCTCTTGATAAGAACAGTAGACACTGGGTCGCCTCATGGGCTCAGTGGGTTCATCTTCTGTGTCTTGATTCCGGCTTAGGACACGACCCCCTGGTCATGGAACTGGGCCCCCAGATTGTTTCTGCACTGAGCATGGAGACTGCTTGGACTTCTCTCTCTCCCTCTTTCTCTGACTCTCTCTCTCTTAAAATAAATAAATAAACATTTAAAAAGCTTCTCTTTGTCCCTCTCTCCCTCCCTTCCTCTCCCCCACTCATGCTCTCTCTCTCCCTGTCTCTCAAAAACAAAGAGACAGACAGACAGACAGCACTAGAAATGCTACAGCTGGCTCCCTAGGATAGGCAATGCTTGGAAGGCAAAGAGGACTAATCCCGGAAGGTTCCTTGGTCTTAGACTTGGAGGAAAGCGTGTCTCGGCCGAGATAAGGCACCACAAGATTTACACATCAGGAAGGGGACAAGTTCAGGGAAAAGGGGAGGAAAAAAAGAACTGCATTCACTTGGTCTCTGACCTAGTCTTTTGGGAACCGAGATTCATTAGGAAAAACTACTTGTGTCCAGAGCAGTTTTCCACTTGGGAATATGAGATCAGAGATTGGGGTACCAAGAGGGAAATGAGCCTAATGAGCGGATACGGGGAGCTGTAAATACTCTCTGGTCTCCTGTCAGCCTGTGCGACCTTGGATGGGAAGGGACAAGGTCTCCCTCTGTTCTTCCAAGCCCTAATTATGGCTGGGGGCCCATGCTTTACTCCGTCCTGCTGTCTCAGCTGAGAACAGAGCGTTAGTCCTTACCATCTGCAGTCCAGGGAGGCATTCAGACTTGTCACAAGGAGACCTTCTCAGACACCCCAGCCAGCTGAACCCAACGGCCCGGTGCACTGTGGATGACAGGGTCAGAAGAACGGAAGCCAAGTTCATTAACTGTCTTCGCCTGAGAGCCCATTCAACTTAGTGCAGGACAGGTGATGGCTGTGTTCATTTGTTTGTTTGATTAAGTGATGTATTTATTCAGTGGCTGTGTCAATTTCACAGAGTGGATGCTCACACTTTCGTTGATCTTCCTTATTCTATTCCTTTAACTTACTATTAAGGCAATGGCAGTTTATTTTACCTCCCAGTGTCTCAGGAATCACACGAGTTTCTTAGATAATTGCTTTGCCTCATCCGTTTCATTCACCACCACCCCCACTCTCTGCCTCGATGTCTGTTGAACAGACATTTTTATGTTTGTGTAAATCACAGCAGAAACTTGCCATTCCAATATGGAGCCTCAAATTCATGTGTCCATGGGAGGCTTAAGAACTGGCATTTCTGGGAACCATTTCTATACTTTGCAGGGAAAAGATGTCTGATCTGGCCTCCTTGGGTTGTGTCCATTCCAGGCATAACTGGGATGGTGAGGTCTGTGAAGACAGGGAAATACACAACCCAGGAGGCCATGGTGTCTTGTGACTGGTGAAGGATGAGCAGTCCTCAAAAAAGTTAGAGAGGGAGGGAGCCAAACCAGAAGAGACTCTTAAAAACTGAGGACAATCTGAGAGTTGATGGCGGGCGGGAGGAGGGGGAGGCTGGGTGATGGGTATCGAGGAGAACACCTGTAGGGATGAGCACTGGGTGGATGCGCACTGGGTGTTGTGACAAAACCCCTAATCTGAGATGAAACAGGAGGGAATCTCTTCACAAGGACAATCCTTTGGGGACAAAAGGGACACGATACTGAAATGAACTTCTTGACCGCACAATATAAATGGTAGTGTTTCAACTATGTGAGTAAACTGTTCATGTGAAAATTAATGATGTCCTTTGCCTCTTTCCGGGGGTCAGTGCAACCTCATGGAACCAGGAAATATTACACGGATATCAAAATTTCTTCTCCTGGGATTCTCAGAGAGACCAGAACTGCAACCCCTCTTATTTGGGCTTTTCCTCTCCATGTACCTGATCACTGTGTTTGGCAACCTGCTCATCATCCTGGCCGTCAGCTCTGACTCCCACCTCCACACCCCCATGTACTTCTTCCTGGCCAACCTGTCCTTTGTAGACATCTGCTTCACATCCACCACTGTCCCAAAGATGCTTCTGAACATCCAGATTCAGAGAAAAGTCATAACCTATGCAGGATGCATCACACAAATGAACTTTTTCATAACCTTTGCAGGGATGGATGACATTCTCCTGAGTGTGATGGCTTATGACAGGTTCGTGGCCATCTGTCACCCCCTGCACTACATGGTCATCATGAACCCCCGGCTCTGTGGGCTGCTGGTTCTGGTGTCCTGGATGACGAGTGTCCTGTATTCCTTGGTACACACCTTAATGGTGTTGGGGCTGTCCTTCTGTACAGAGGTAGAGATCCCCCACTTTTTCTGTGAACTCAATCAGATGATCCAACTTGCCTGTTCTGACACCTTTCTTAATAACGTGGTGATGTACCTTGCAGCTATGCTGCTGGGTGGTGGTCTGCTTGTCTGGATCCTTTACTCTTATTCTAAGATAGTTTCCTCCATACGTGGGATCTCATCAGCTCAGGGCAAGTATAAAGCGTTTTCCACCTGTGCATGTCACCTGATGGTTGTCTCCTTATTATATTGTACGATGCTTGGTGTATACCTTAGCTCTGCTGCTACCCAGAGCTCACGGTCAAGTGCCACAGCCTCGGTGATGTACACGGTGGTCACGCCCATGCTGAACCCCTTCATCCACAGTCTGAGGAACAGAGACATAAAGAAGGCTCTGAAAAGAATACTTGGGATTCAGTGTTATAAGAACCAATCATCCAAAGGCTGAAGACATGCCCATGATTGAAGGATTCAAATTCAGAGCCAGGAACTGCCAATCTTTGATCAGACTGTGGAAGTAGGATCTGCTCCTTCTATTTCTTTCTTGGCATTTCCATTTGTTTGATCAACTTCTCTCTATATTTAAGGATTTCACTTCATTAAGCTTCGGCTGTGACTGAAATACAGATGGTTTCTTTTTGTCTATTTTTAGATATCCCCAAAGTTTACCCCAACCTTGGGTCACAAATGCCTGAAATTTCTGTATCTCACATGGGACTAGTTGGATGTCCTAAAATTAATTTCATCTCAAATGACTTATACCATGCCGGGTAAATTTCCCCTAGATTTCCTGAGATCATCATCATGAATTATACGCTTCGTATGGAATAAAGCTACACTTGATCAGTAAGCCATTTCCATCATTTTACTGTCAAGGAGAATACAAAAGCACAGTTTCCACCTTGAGTCTCAGTCTTTTCCTTCGCTTCCTTTAGGACTCCACCTGATGATGTGGACTCTAACATTGTTCCATTCAAGCCTCAGGGAATTCACACCCCGCTCTGGGTAGGAATGCCCAAGCACTCACCTGTGCCCATGTGCTTGTCCACACTCCCACAGACCTTTCCCTGACCACAGCCTATGCCTTGGCTGCACCAGCCCTTGGGTTCTTATTGTGATGGCAGGACACACGTCAGCAACATCTATCAGAGAACTCTAATAACCCCAAGTTTATTACTCATGTATGCTGGAGGGCACATGGGATGGTCAAAAGTCATTCTGGTAGGTCTCAGAAGGTGAGAAAGAGTCAAGACAAAGAAAGAGAGAGAGGGAGCCGCTGAGGGATCTGGATTTATGAAGGACCATGGCCAGGGTGGGTAGCTGGTGTTGGGTTCACACGTTCTTGGAGAATTGTACTGAGTAGAATGTGTGGGCTGAAGGGGAAAATCTGATTCACTCATGTGTCAGTCTCTAGTTTATAAAGGGCTTTCTGAATTGGTACTTCGTGACTGGGGGTAGCCGAGGGCTTATCTGGTGATTGTGGAACACATCTGACGATATGTTTATTCAACATGGTTGTGCTCGAAACGGACCCCCAGGAAAACACATCATTTCAGTCCCTTGCGCTAAACATGCCCTTATGCTTTGTCAGCGGTCTCTTGGTTTTATTCTGTTATTCAGCTCGGGGTCCAGAAACCCTACCATAGTCACTGGGAAAACCTGATTAGCTAATATAGATCTCCCAGTGGAGTGTACTTAGAAAGGCAAATTTGAATAAACAGTTCGACCTGATAAGCTCTTCGTATCGGCCTGACCATGAATATGAGGAAGCAAACGTTCGAAACACTCATTTTGTGACACACAAAATATTTCTCTCATTTTTTAAAAAAAATCACAGTTCGTGCTTTGCACCTATTTATTAAAGCATGGAAGATGGTGTTCACCACTGAGGGAGTTTGTTCATCGAGGCGCAGGATTGCTTAGTGTCTTCTACGTTTCATCCCTGAATTATCTTCCTGTTTCTGCTTGAAAACTTCTAATGCGATCCACTCATATGATTCTTTCCGTTGTTACACGAAATAGCTTCCTTTTCCTGATATATGTCACAAGTCCCATGGGATGGCGGATGCACAGTATCAGCAACATGTATGTAATACGTCCTTTCTGCTCTGAAATCTCTTCCACCTGCTTGACCAGAGGATGCTTCACCCAAGAATTGCATGTCCTGCCAGTCCTTTGGGTCAGGGTTACCAGTTCTTCTGCACAAATGAGCATGTCCATCAGAGTCTCCCAGGCTGAAGAGTAGCCCTGTTCAATCTGCTAAAAAATCCTTCTGTGCTTAAAAAAAAAATAACATGTGAAAGGGACTGGAGATTAGGATGTGGGCATATATGATAGTGCTTTATTCTCCTTATGTAAAGGCTTTTTCATCAGGGTACTATTTTGGTCACTTATAAAAGCAATAAACACAGATTTCTCACAGCCTGAAGAATGAGCGAATACACGATCCTTTCACAATTACAGGCACTCAAGGACAAGATTTGGTGCAGAAACCTTCATGGTACCCACACTTATCTCTAACACAGGATCATCTTCTTGCTAATCAAACAGTGGTCCGTAGACTCAGACCTGCACTTCAGCATCACCCAGGAGCTTGGAGAAACGCAGAATCGCTAAAATTTTCCACTTGTAGTGGGATCCGTGTGGATTCACGGGCACGGTGAAGTTGGAGACATGCTGGTCTAGCTGTGTTTCTCACCGTGTATGGTGAGACATTGGTTGCAGGATAACAGGAATTTGGGGGTGCTTTCCAGGGGACTGTAGGTGTTTGGCAGGTTCCCTTCAGATTTTGACAGACGTCCCAGGGGAAAATTCATTTCTGGCTGAAACCAGGACCCCAAGTTTGAGAACTGGAAGCATCCTGACAGAATCAAACTCAAGGGACACCACATACTCAGATATTAAATTTGGACAGATGACAAGACACGACCAAGCAGCATTTATACATCATAAAATGTAGTTCATAATCTCAGGGATAAGATTTTATAAAGATTAAATCCACACTCCCTGTGAGATGTTAAGCTCACATTGTAGTACATAACTAGATCTCAATACATCTGTTATATTTAAGGACGATTTTATATCAAGGGACCAAATGACAGCTTTTAACGTCTTATAAAACAAGTGACAGAAAAAGTGTCTTGAAGCCAATCTCTGTGGCACCCAAGTTTTATTATCAGAAGTCATTTCTCTGCTTTATTATTTTTTCTTTTTTTTAATATATGAAATTTATTGTCAAAATGGTTTCCATACAACACCCAGTGCTCATCCCAACAAGTGCCCTCTTCATTGCCCATCACCCACTTTCCCCGCTCCCCCCACCCCCCTCCTACCCTCGATTTGTTCTCAGTCCTCAAGAGTCTCTTATGGTTTGCCTCCCTCCCTCTAACTCTCTTTTCCCCTTCCCTCCCCCATGCTCTTCTCTTAAGTTTCTCAAGATCCACCTATGAGTGAAAACATACGGTATCTGTCTCTGCCTGACTTCTTTCACTTAGCATAACACCCTCTAGTTCCATCCACGTTGCTGCAAATGGCAGGATTTCATTCCTTCTCATTGCCAAGTGGGATTCCATTGTGTATATAAACCACAACTTCTTGATCCTTTCATCAGTTGATGGACATTTACGCTCTTTACATAATTTGGCTGTTGTTGAAAGCGCTGCTCTAAACATTGGGGTGCACGTGCCCCTGTGCGTCAGCACTCCCGTGTCCTTGGGTAGATTCCTAGCGGTGCTCTTGATAAGAACAGTAGACACTGGGTTACCTCGTGGGCTCAGTGGGTTCATCTTCCGTGTCTTGATTGCGGCTTAGGACATGACCCCATGGTCTGGAACTGAGCCCCCAGATTGCTTCTGCAGTGATCATGGAGACTGCTTGGGATTCTCTCTCTCCCTCTTTCTCTGACCCTCTCTCTCTAAAATAAATAAATAAACATTTAAAAAGCTTCTCTTTGTCCCTCTCTCCCTCCCTTCCTCTCCCCAACTCATGCTCTCTCTCTCCCTCTCTCTCAAAAACAAACAAAGAGACAGACAGACAGCACTAGAAATGCTACAGCTGGGTCCCTAGGACAGGCAATGCTTGGAAGGCAAAGAGGACTAATCCCGGAGGGTTCCTTGGTCTTAGACTTGGAGGAAAGCGTGTCTCGGCTGAGATAAGGTGCCACAAGATTTACACATCAGGAAGGGGACAAGTTCAGGGAAAAGGGGAGGAAAAAAAGAACTGCATTCACTTGGTCTCTGACCTAGTCTTTTGGGAACCAAGATTCATTAGGAAAAACTACTTGTGTCCAGAGCAGTTTTCCACTTGGGAATATGAGATCAGAGGCTGGGGTACCAAGAGGGAAATGAGCCTAATGAGCGGATACGGGGAGCTGTAAATACTCTCTGGTCTCCTGTCAACCTGTGCGAACTTGGATGGGAAGGGACAAGGTCTCCCTCTGTTCTTCCAAGCCCTAATTATGGCTGGGGGCCCATGCTTTACTCCGTCCTGCTGTCTCAGCTGAGAACAGAGCGTTAGTCCTTACCATCTGCAGTCCAGGGAGGCATTCAGACTTGTCACAAGGAGACCTTGTCAGACACCCCAGCCAGGTGAGCCCAATGGCCCGGTGCGCCGTGGATGACAGGGTCAGAAGAACGGAAGCCAACTTCATTAACGTGTCTTCGCCTGAGAGCCAATTCAACTTAGTGCAGGACAGGTGATCACTGTGTTCATTTGTTTGATTAAGTGATGTATTTATTCAGTGGCTGTGTCAGTTTCACAGAGTGGATGTTCACACTTTTGTTGATCTTCCATATTCTATTCCTTTAACTTACTATTAAGGCAATGGCAGTTTATTTTACCACCCGGTGACTCAGGAACCACACGAGTTTCTTAGATAATTGCTTTGCCTCATCCGTTTCATTCACCACCACCCCCACTCTCTGCCTCGATGTCTGTTGAACAGACATTTTTATGTTTGTGTAAATCACAGCAGAAACTTGCCATTCCAATATGGAGCCTCAAATTCATGTGTCCATGGGAGGCTTAAGAACTGGCATTTCTGGGAACCATTTCTATACTTTGCAGGTAAAAGGTCGCTGATCTGGCCTCACTGGATTATTTGTTTTTCGGGTTTGGAGTTTGGAGAGTTCTCTATAGATTTTGGATACTAGCCCTCTGTCCGATATGTCATTTGCAAGTATCTTTTCCCATTCTGTCAGTTGCCTTTTAGTTTTGTTGATTGTTCCCTTTGCAGCACAGAAGCTTTTTATCTTCACGAGCTTCTGATAGTTAATTTTTGCTTTTAATCCCCTTGCCTTTGGAGATAGAGACACAGAATCTGAAGCAGGTTCCAGGCTCCAAGATGTCAACATAGAGCTCAATACACAGATCCCAATGTGGGGCTCAAACTCATGAACCATGAGATTATGACCTGAGCTGAAGTTGGACACCGAACCAACTGAGCCACCCAAATGCCCCATCTACAAGGCATTTAACAAAGTGTTAGTATCTATTCTCTTCAACCTACTCCAAAATATTGAATAGGAGGGAAAGCTTCCAAATACATCAATCAGGCCAACATTACCCTGATGCTGGAACCAGACAACGACACCCCCAAAAAAGAAAACTATAGACCAGTATCCTGGATGAAGATAGATGCAAAAATCCTCAGGAAAATCCTAGCAAACCACACACGACAGTATATTAAAAAGATCATTCACCATGATCAGGTAGGATTTGTTTCAGGGATACTAGGGTGTTTCAATATTTTGAAAATCAATGTTATACACATCCACAAAATGAAGGATAAAAATCATATGATCATCTCAATAGATGAAGAAAAGTCATTTGACAAAATTCAACATTCATTCATGATAAAACCTCAGTAAAGTGGGGTTAGAGGCAACATATCTCCACATAATAAAGGCCACCTATGAAAATCCCATAGGTAGCATCATACTCAATGGTGAAAAGTGGAAAGCTTTTCCCCCAATGTCAGGAAGAAGAAAATATGTCCACTCACACTTATTCAACATAGTACTGGAAGTCCTAGCCACAGCAATCAGACAAGAAAAAGAAATAAGGGATATCCATATTGGTAAAGAAGTTAAACTGTCACTATTTGCAGATGACATGATACTATACATGGCAAATCCAAAAGAATCTACCAAAACATTCCTCAAAGTATGGATAAAGAAGATGTGGTATATATACATACAATGGAATAATATTCAGTGATCAAAAAGAGTGAAATCTTGCCATTTGAAAGAATGTGGATGGAACTAGAGTGTATTATGCTAAGCGAAATAAGTCAGTCAGAGAAAGACAAATATATCATTTCACTCATATGTGGAATTTAAGAAACAAAACAGATGAACATAGGGGAAGTGAGGGAAAATAAGTTAATAACAGAGGGAGTAAAACCATAAGAGACTCTTGAATACAGAGAATAGGCTGGGGGTTCCTGGAGGGGAGGTGGATTGGGGGTTAGCTAAATGGGGGATGGGCATATATTTAAGGACGGCACTTATTGGAATGAGCAGTGAGTGTTCTATAGAAGTGATGAATCACTGGGTTCTACTCATGAAACCAATACTACAGTGCATGTTAACTAACTTGATTTTACATACATACATACATACATATAAAATTACTATATGTATTCCATTAATTCAGTAAAGTACAGGATACAAAATAAATACCCAGTAATCAGCAACGTTTCTGTACCTTAACAACGAAGCAGCTGAAAGAAAAACATTTAAAAACACCATTTACAATTGCACCAAAAAGAATAAAATATTTAGGAATCAACTTAGCCAAAAAGTGAAAGACCTATGTTCCAAAAACTATAATACACTGGTGAAAGAAACTGAATGTAACATAAATAAATGGAAAGATATTCCATGCTCATGGATTGGAAGAATTATTCTTGTGAAAATGTCCATATTACCCAAAGCAAAGCAATAGACAGATTCATTGCAATCTCTATCAAAATACCAAGAGCAGTTTTCACAAAACTAGAACAAATAATACTAAAATTTGTATGGAACAGTAGAAGATCCTGCATAGCCAAAGCAATCCTGAGAAAAAAGAACAGACCTACCAGGTTTCAAGATATACTCCAAAGCTGTAGTAATCAAGACAGTATGCTTTTGGCACAGAAATAGACACATAGGTCAGTGGGACAGAATAAAGACCCCAGAAACAAAACATGACTAAATGGGTTTAATCTGTTACTTGGATGTAAATCTTTTTAAAAAATTTAAGAGGTGAGACTATGGGGAAAAGACAGTCTTTTCTTTCTTTCTTTCTTTCTTTCAATATATGAAGTTCATTGTGAAATTGGTTTCCATACAACACCCAGTGCTCATCCCAAAAAGTGCCCTCCTCAATACCCATCACCCACCCTCCCCTCGCTCCCACCCCACATCAACCCTCAGTTTGTTCTCAGTTTTTAAGAGTCTCTTATGCTTTGGCTGTCTTCCACTCTAACCTCTTTTTTTTCTCCTTCCCCACCCCCATGGGTTTCTGTTAAGTTTCTCAGGATCCACATAAGAGTGAAACCATATGCTATCTGTGAAAAGACAGTCTTTTCAATAAATGGTGCTGGGAAAACTGGGAAGATACATGTAAAACAAGGAAACAGGACCACTTTCTTACGCTATACACAAAAACAAACTAAAAATGGATTAAAAACCTAAATGTGAGACTTGAAACCGGCTGAAAAGAACACAGGCAGTAATTTCTCTGAAATCAGCTATAACGACAAAAAAAATTTAAAAAGGTGAGACTATGGGGAAAAGACAGTCTTTTCAGTAAATGGTGCTGGGAAAACTGGGCAGATACATGTAAAACAATGAAACAGGACAACTGTCTTACACCATACCCCAAAACAAAAATGGATGAAAAACCTAAATGTGAGACATGAAACTGCCCGAAAAGAACACAGGCAGTAATTTCTCTGACATCAGCTATAGCAACATTTTTCTAGACAAGTCTCCTAAGGCTAGGGAAACAAAAGTAAAGATAAACTATTGGGATTCCATCAAAATTAAAAGATTTTACACAGCAAAGGAGACAAGAAAAGAAAACAAAACAAAACAAACCTGATCTATTGAATGGGAGAAGGTATTTGCAAATGATATATCTGATAAAAGGTTAATATCTAAAATACACAAAGAATTCATACAACTAAACAACAACAACAAAAAACCCCAAACAATCCACTTAAAAATTGGGCAGAGGTTCTGAATTCACATGTCTCTAAAGAAGACATCCAGATGGCCAACAGACAAATGAAAAGATGTTCATCATCACTCATCATGAGGGAAATGTAAATCAAAACCACGATGAGATACCACCTCACACAGGTCAGAAGGGCTAAAATCAGAAACACAACAAACAAGTGCTGGTGATGAAGTGGAGAAAAAGGCACCTCACACACTGCTGGTGGGAATGCAGCCGCTGTGGAAAACAGTATGGAGGGTCCTCAAAACTTGGAAATAGAACGGCAACATGATCCAATAAGTCCATTACTGTTTCCAAAGAAAAGAAAAACGCCAATTTGAAAACATATATGCACCCCTATGTTTATTGCAGTATTCTTTACAACAGACAAGATATGGAAGCAACCTAAGTGTCTATCGATAGAGGAATGGATAAGGAAAATGTGGCACACACACACACACACACACACACGAATATTTATCTGATGTGTCATTTACAAACATCTTCTCCCATTCTGTAGGAAGCCTTTTAATTCTTTTGTTTTCTTCACTGTGCAGAAGCTTTTTACATTGGTGAGGTCCCAATAGTTCATGTTTGCTTTTGTTTCTCTTGCCTATGGCAACATGGGTAACAAGAAGTTGCTATATTTGAGGTCAAAGAGATAGCTGCCTGTGTTCTCCTCTAGCATTTGGGTGGTTTCCTATCTCACATGTAGGTCTTCCATCCATTTTGAATTCATTTCTGTGAATGGTGTATGGTGTAAGAGAGTGGTCCAGTTTCACTGGCATGTTGCTCTCCATTTTGCCAATACCATTGTTTAAGAAACTGCCTTTTTTCCATTGGACACTTCTTCCTTCTTTGTCGAAGATTGACCATATTGTTTTGGGTCTGGGTTTTCTATTCTATTCCATTGTTCTATGGGTCCGTTTTTGTGTCAGTACCATACTGTCTTTTTTTTTTTTTAATTTTTTTAACGTTTATTTATTTTTGAGACAGAGAGAGACAGAGCATAAACAGGGGAGGGTCAGAGAGAGGGAGACACAGAATCTGAAACAGGCTCCAGGCTCTGAGCTGTCAGCACAGAGCCCGACGCGGGGCTCGAACTCACGGACCGTGAGATCATGACCTGAGCCAAAGTCGGCCGCTTAACCGACTGAGCCACCCAGGCGCCCCAAAACCATACTGTCTTGATGACTACAGCTTTGTAATACACCTGGAATTACCAAATGTTTTATAAATGTCAAGTTTTAACCTGTATTAAACATACGAAACTCCTAGATGATTTGTCAAAAGAATATCAAATCCAAGGATTATTAAACCCATGGTTGTATAGCAAAGGAACACACTTTTTCTTGTTGAAGAAAGAATAGGTATTTTCTAGACTATCAGAGTTGTGTTCCCACCACAACTCAATGTTTTGGAGAGCCAAGGGGCATAGTCAAGACAGGTTCCTGAGTCCTAGATTTGGAATAAGAAACTTTCACTCAGGTCTGTGAAAAGTTTCAATGTTAGACAAGCCAGGGAAGTTCGAGGAGGAGTAATAAAAATTGGATATGCCTGAATTCTAATGTGATCTCTTGGGAACAGGGAATCTACAGGAAAAAATTCCATTCTGTCCAGATAAGTTCCCATGGGGAGATGGGCTCAGGGGTTGGAGTCACAGTGGGAAATGTGTCTAACATTTCAGACACATTTTGCTGTGTCAGATGCAGCAAACATAAGGAGCTGTAAATATCTCCTCGGCTGCAGATCCAGAACATGTTTAATCCGAAGCCGGAGGAGACATGGTTTTTGCATTTGGATTCTTAAGTCTGCTTTGGGGACCAATGCTTCACTCCTTCCTGTTCTGGGAATAGAGCTTGCTTTCCATCATCAACAAACAGGGGGGAATTCTGACTTCCACCTGGACACCTTCCTCTCAGAGACCCCATCTAGGTGAGTCTCAGAACTCAGCAGGTATTCCAGGGAAGGTTCCGAGAGAATGCAATCTGAAAGCTTTCCTCTGAGGTCACCTGACAGCCTAACCATCCTGGTCTCGGAGCCGAAAGATCATTGTGTTTGTTGGCACGGTGAACTCTTTCATTTTTTTAAGGTTTACTTATATTTGAGCGAGAGAGACGGAGACAGAGTAAGAGTGCGGGAGGGGCACAGAGAGAGGGGGACACAGAATCTGAAGCAGACTCCAGGCTCTGAGCTGTCAGCACAGAGCCTGACGTGGGGCTCGAACTCATGAACTGCGACATCATGACCTGAGCCAACGTACTGAGCAACCCAGTCTCCCCCATTTATTATTTTTTATGTTTATTTACTTTTGAAAGAAAGAGAGAGAGAGGCAGAGTGTGAGTGGGGGAGGACCAGAGAGAGAGGGAGACATAGATCTGAGGCAGGTTCCAGGCTCTGAGCCATCAGCACAGAGCCTTATGTGGGGTTGGAACTAACCAACTGCGAGATCATGACCTGAGCTGAAGTCAGATGCTTAACCGACTGAGCCACCCAGGTGCCCAACCCACTCATTTATAATCAATTTATTTAAGATGTGAAAAAAAGGAAATGTCTGTTGAAATTAGCAATATAAGGATTATTGTTGAAAGTTAAGTGGTGGGAATAAAAGATCAGTTGGATGCGACTAACGAGGGAACACCGGGTACTGTCTTCCAGGATAATCTGAACATTTCCAAAGAGTTTTTCAGTTAAAGGAAATATGAAAATACACTATTAGGTATGGAAGGAGGTGCAGTGAGGGAATTTAAACAATATTTTTAAGATGGGGTATTTTGGAGCATATTCTGTATCTTTTAGAAAGGTCCAGAGCAACGGAGGGAGCCACGACCTTGCAACTGCAGTTCTGGAGACATACATTTCACAGAATGTTCTCTCCATTAGGTCACTTAAAAAGTTTATTTAAAATGCAAACAGGCATATGCTAGAGGGTTTTATTTAGCACTTATTTCATTACCTGGAGGACGAATTTATGTTGGGGTTTATTGGCCATTTACTTTCCCTGTCGTAAATTATCAGGGTAATTTCTTTGCCTTTTACATTGAGTCTGCGTTTTCTTTTCTTTGTTTGTTGCTCCTGCTGAATCATTTTCTTCCGTCCTCTTGATTGCATTTTTTCACACAAATAATTCTACTCCTGAAACCAATATTACACTATATTTTAACCAACTAGAATGTAAATAAAAACTTAAAAAAACAAAAAAAATTTGCAAATTTTAAGCCAAGTTTACTATTTGCTGTTTAATTCTTGTATGTATGTACAGATATAGTTTCTGGGTGGTGTGAGAGAGTATAAACTTTGAGTGGTCAAATCTACCAGTCGGCCATACTTCCTCCCCACCCCTTGCTTTCTATGTGCCTTGTAGTAATAAACTGCCTTTTGTATGTATTGCCACCTACCTCCCATCTGTGCTTCCTCACTGCTACCTTTTGTTTTGTGATTGGATCTATTTTCTAAACTAGCAATCGTCCTTCTGCTGTCCTGTGGAAACGTGAATTTCCCTTGCATTCAACTTATATCTTTCTCACAAGTGTGTGAGACCCCACCTGTGTTTGTATAGGATGAAATTATAATTTTATAGTCTGCTCCCTGCATTATTTTTAAAGTCAGTTATAATTATAATTCTTGTTTTCCTATTCTTTTTTGAGGTTTTTGCCTATTCCGCTTTGATTTTGAGACGTGTGTTAATGTGATGAAATTATATTTTATATCTTCTCCTACAGAAGAGTCTTTTTAACCCAATTTTAATTAATAAGTTTATTTTGAATTCACTATTTATCCCGGTTTTCTTCTCCCTGCTATTCCTTGTATTTTATAAATTACATTTTCTAAAAATGTGTTACTATATAAATGCACGCCTTTATGAAACAGCAAAAAAATGAATGAAAGAAGTGAAGTCCTGCTCATTTGCATCTTACATTAAATGAAGAAAGCAGAGTGGGGGAAATAAATGTGTATCTGACACAAGGTTCTCAGGGATAGACATATGAAGAAAGGAAACACGTTTTTGCACACTCACGTGCACACACATGTAACTCAACAAGGAGAACCACGAGTGATCGGTCTGCACCCTGACCACGTACGACGTGCTCTGATAATTATCTCTTGTGCCTTAGTTTTTCTATTCTAGTTTATTCTTGCAAACCACACCCTGACCCCACAAATGGTCCCAGTCTCAGAATATGGAAAACATTCCTCTCCCTGGTTCTCTGTTCCTGTGCTGGTAGCTCCCTGTTTGTGTTCTCTCTCTTGTCATTGACAACTCCTGTGAGCACAATCTCTCATTCGTTCATGCAATATGCATTTATTACCACTGTCCCCAACCAAACTATGTCTGGGGGTAAAGGGTGGGAGTAAGTATAACATGCCAAGGGCACCCACAGTCTAGCAGGGAAACTTATATGGAATTAAATAAAAATTAGTGATAACACCACATCTAAATTATCACAAAAGAAAGTCTTTTTTTTTTCTTGTGGGAATGTCAAAACACACACACACGGTCACACACACACTCACACACATTCATGAAGGAGACGACTCCTTGCTGTCTGAAAGAGGAGATGGGAGTTTCAAGACAGAAGAGGTGAAAACTTCCAAATAGACCAGTGGACGATTCCAACCAGAGGGGAAGCAGGTGTGTAGGGGCTCGGAGCCTTGAGACTGGGGCTTGAGATGAAGCTACAACTCAAGTTCAGTGTTGGTAGAATTGATGTGGGTGAGGCAGCATGAGTGCAAAGCTGTTGGGTCAGTCAGGGGAGGCAAGCCAAGTGTTGGAAATATGGATTTAGGGTTCATTCTCCAGGGGGGGAGTCAGATGAAAGCATTAAGTCAGGAAGGTGGACACTAAAGTAATTGTAATATAGAGAGATCTCTCGGGGGTAAATGTGAATATTGGCTAGAGGGGTGCTAGCCTGTGATGGGTGGAGAGAGGAAGAAATCTGAAATAAGGCTGTATAACTGGGGCCCCAGAAGTGGGGAAGTGATGGGGACTTTGAGAGAAGAAAAAGTCGGTCAAATCTCCTCACCAGTAAGAAGCACTCATTATCCATTGAGGGAACTATGCTAAGTTCTTTATGGCGCATTCACTAAATCTGCCAACCACCTGAGCAGGATAGATACCTCTAGCCCTACTATTTGGGGAAGGATATTAGCATTTACAATAGTTTGGTTGCGATGGTGGGGGAAAAGAAGAGAGGGAAGCAAACCAGAAGAGACTCATAAAGATAGAGAACAAATTGAGGGTTGATGGAGGCAGGTGGGTGAGGGATGGGCTACATGGGTGATGGGGATTAAGGAGGGCAATTGCTGGGATGAGCACTGGGTGTTGTAAGTGATGAATCACTGAATTCTACTCCTGAAAACAATATGTTGCACTGTATGTTACCTGAGTAGAATTTAAATGAAAAAAAGGGTAGTTTGCTTGGTTCTCCAAATTCAAAAAGCAAACATATGTAGATCCAAAATTCAAAACACGAGTCTCTGATGATGATGATGCTTTTGCATTTTATATCATTTATAAGAGGTGGGGTTTTGTTAGCAAATAATCTTTTAAAATCCGCCACTTTTGTTGTACTCTGTACATTACCCTTAGAGAATTGTGGGGGTTTTCCCTTGCTTGTTATTTAGCGGGATGTCTTGATAACTTAGACATCCTAACTTTTCCTTTTAGATAAATTGCTTTTTGCTGCTTCATTATTCTGGGCTTGAAGGAGATGTACCTGGGGTTGGGGTGTTGCCAGGACAAAAGACACATTCTCATCCCGTTGCTAGGGCCCACCTGAGCTCGATAGATCTCTCTCCCACTTTTCTTGCTCTCAGTTTTTGAAAATGATATTTTAATTTCTTTAAACACTGGCTATGAAAAGTTCATATTAATGCAGAGACCCATGTTTACATGCTCATAGAAGACTTAACTACTGGAACTTGGATGTATTTTCACATCTTTAGAGGAAAGAAAATCTCTTGTCAACAGCTTGCCTTGTATCAGCGTTTACCTAATTAATGTGCCTCGAGGTGAGAATAGTCTGGTTGTGACATGGTCCTAGGAGACTAGTGGGCACGCACCTGTGTGTGTGTGTGTGTGTGTGTGTGCCATGAGCGGTTTTCTTTTTTTTTTTTTTTTTTTTTTTTAATTTATTTTTTGGGGACAGAGAGAGACAGAGCATGAACGGGGAGGCGCAGAGAGAGAGGGAGACACAGAATCGGAAACAGGCTCCAGGCTCCGAGCCGTCAGCCCAGAGCCCGACGCGGGGCTCGAACTCACGGACCGCGAGATCGTGACCTGGCTGAAGTCGGATGCTCAACCGACTGCGCCACCCAGGCGCCCCCATGAGCGGTTTTCAAAGCAGAGGTCCTGGAACCCATAGCTCCATAATGTGACCCTTAATATACAGATGCCAGATTATTGCCCAACACATGAAGATAAGAAGGGGCCCCATTTCTATGCAAAGATTCTTTGGAAACAAAATTGGTAAAGTGCAAGGGACGCTATGTGAAGGAGGGATTCCTTGTGCCGTGAAGTTTCATCAGTACCGGGAGGCCACCTTGTTCCTCAACCTTCCGGCCACCATCTGTCACCACCCTTCCTCTTGCTCATTCCCCTCAACGCAATGGCTTTGGTTGACCATTGAATGACCAATGAATATTGGTTTTTGAAACAACAAGCAAACCAACAAAAAGAAAGATGGTGACAGGGAGTGGGAGATACTGGCTTCCAGTTAAGGAACGAATGACACCCAGGACTAAAAGGCACGGCAAAGGGAATATGGTCAATGATACTATCACAGCATTGTGTGGTGACAAACGGCGGCCCCACGTGTGGTGAGCATGGTGTGATGTGTAAAACTGTTGGATTGTACACCCCAAACTGCTGTAACATGGTGCATCAACCACCCTCAGGTTTTAAAAATTGATTTTAAAAAAAAAGACTTTTCTCAGAGCCTCTGCACTGGTCGTTCCCTCTGATTGGTGTACTTTTCCCCAGAGGACTTTGTGTCTCCTTCTGTCTCCTCGAGGCCTCTGTTTAGATGTGTTTTGGTATGCCCGAATAACCAGTAAAAAGTAACGCCTCCACCCGCTCTTCCCTTTACACAGGCTTTGTTTTTCTTCATAGCACCTGTCACCTCTCATATTTTATCCACTCTTTCATTTGTTTATCCTCTGTCTCCATCACTGAACCTTATAGACTTTTATTTTTTTGACACCTGTACTCTTTGCCTGGAGATTAGTCAGTGCTCAAGGTTATTCCTCAAACGGGTGACAGAATTTCTCATTAAAACTATAGAATCCATGAGCATTAGGGGAAAAAGCTAAGTGTGGGATGTGAATTCCTATTCAGAGCTGGCATGAGGGAGTCCCCAGAGGGGGCAAGTTCTATCCAAAAAACTATGGACACTGAATTTTTGAAAGAAAAATAAAAATTATAGAATTTCAATGATATTTGCAATGTTCATTGTTGAGAAACTCGGTCATGCTATTTTTTGTTCCCTGATAGTCCCCTCTAGCCCATGGAACCAGGAAATGATTCACAAATTTCAGATTTTTTTCTCCTGGGACTATCAAAGGAACCAGAGCTGCAGCTCCTGATTTTTGGGCTTTTCCTCTCCGTGTACCTGATCACTGTGTTTGGGAACCTGCTCATCCTCCTGGCCGTCAGCTCTGACTCCCGCCTCCACACGCCCATGTACTTCTTCCTGGCCAACCTGTCCTTTGTAGACATCTGCTTCACCTCCACCACCATCCCGAAGATGCTCTGGAACATCCAGACCCAGAGCAAAGTCATAACTTATGCAGGCTGCATCACACAGATGTATTTTTTCCTACTCTTTGCTGGATTGGACAATTTTCTACTGGCTGTGATGGCCTATGACCGGTTCGTGGCCATCTGTCAACCCTTGCACTACATGCTGATCATGAAACCCACCTACTGTGGGCTGCTTGTTCTGGCGTCCTGGATGATGAGCACCCTGAACTCCTTATTACAAACCTTAATGATGTTGTGGCTGTCCTTCTGTACAGAGGTGGAAATCTCCCACTTTTTCTGTGAAATCAATCAGGTGGTCCTGCTTGCCTGTTCTGATACCTTTCTTAATGACATGCTGATGTATTTTGCAGCTGGATTGTTGGGCGGTGCTTCCCTAGCTGGGATCCTTTACTCTTATTCTAAGATAGTTTCTTTTGTATGTGGAATCTCATCATCTCAGGGCAAGTATAAGGCATTTTCCACCTGTGCGTCTCACCTCTCGGTTGTCTCCCTATTTTATTGTACTGGCCTGGGAGTGTACCTTAGCTCTGCTGCTACCCAGAGCTCCCACTCGAGTGCCACAGCCTCGGTGATGTACACGGTGGTCACGCCCATGCTGAACCCCTTCATCTACAGCCTGAGGAACAGAGACATAAAGAGGGCTCTGAAAAGAATCGTTGGGGTTCCAGTGACGTAAAGGCCAATTGTCTGGGGCTGCAGACATGCCATGATTGCAGGGCTCAAAGCATCAGAGCCAGGAACTGCTATTCTTTGATCAGACTGTGGGAGTAGAATCTGCCCCTTCTATTTATTTCTTGGAATTCCCATTTGTTTGATTTCAACTTCTCCATACATTTCAATAACTCACTTTATTAAGCTTCTGATCTGTCTGATATACGGTTTCTCCTTTGCCCACTCTCATACGTTCCCAATGTTTTCCCAAATGTTGGATCACAAATGCCTGTAAATTTCTGTATCTTACAATGGGCAAGTTGGATTTTATTTTATTTCTTTCCAAGATTTTATTTAAATTTACATAGTTAGCATATAGTGTAGAATTGGTTTCAGTAGTATAGTTTAGCGATTCTTCACTTACCCAGTCCCCATCACAAGCACCCTTCTTAATGCCTCTCACCCATTTAGTCCATCCCCTCACCCACCTCCCTTCCAGCAACCCTCAGTTTGTTCTCTATTGTTAAGAGTCTCTTTATGATAAAAACACTCAAGGATGTAGGGATAGAAGGAACATGCCTTAACATCATAAAAGCCGTATATGAAAGTCCCAGAGATAATATCATCCTCAATGAGGAAAAATGGAGTGCTTTCCTAAGATCATGAACATGACAGGCATGCCACTCTCACCACTATAGTTCAATAGTACTTGAAGTCCTAGCCTCAGGATTCAGACAACAAAAAGAAATAAAAGGCATCCAATTTGGCAAGGAAGAAGTCAAACTTTCACTCTTTGCAGATCACATGATACTCTACATGGAAAATGTGACTCCACCAAAAAAATGGCTAGAGCTGATACATGAATTCGATCAAGTCACAGGTTATAAAATCCATGTACAGAAACAGGTTGCATTTCTATACACCAATAATGAAGCAGCATAAAGAGATATCAAAGAATTCATCCCATTTACAGTTGCACCAAAACACCCCAAGATACCTAGGAATAAACCTAACCAAAGAGGTGAAAAATGTATACACTGAAAACTATGGAAAGCTTATGAAAGAAATTGAAGAAGAACAAAAGAAATGGAAAAACATTCCACGTTCATGGATTGGAAGAACAAATATTGTTAAAATATTGATCCTACCCAAAGCAATCTACATATTTAATGCAATCTCCATCAAAATACCCCATGATTCTTCACAGATCTAGAACAGACAATCCTAAAATCTGTATGGACCCAGAAAAGCCAAAACAATTCTGAGAAGAAAACCAAAGCTGGATGCATCACAATTCTGGACTTCAAGATGTATTTCATAGCTGTAATCAACAAGACGGTATGGTATCGGCACAAGAACAGACAAATCGACCAATGGAACAGAATAAAATATGCAGAAATGGACCCACAAACGTATGGCCAACTAATCTTTGACAAAACAGGAAATAATACCCAATGGAAAAAAGACAGTCTCTTCAGCAAATGGTGTTGGGAAAACTGGACCTCAACATACAGAAGAATGAACCTGGACCACTTTCTTACACCATACACAAGAATAAACTCAAATGGATGAAAGACCTAAACTCTATCAAAATCCTGGAGGAGAAAACAAGCAACAACCTCTTTGACCTCAGCCACAGCAACTTCTTACTTGACATGTCTCCAGAGGCAAGGGAAATAAAAGCGAAGATGAACTTTTGGGATCTCATCAAGATAAAAAGCTTCTGCACAGTGAAGGAAATAATCAGTAAAACTACAAGGCATCTGAAGGAATGGGAGAAGATATTTGCAAATAACATATCAGATAAAAGGTTAATATCAAAAATCTACAAATAACTTATCAAATTCAACACTCAAAAAAAACCCAAACAATCCAGCGAAGCATTGGCAAAAGAAATGAGTAGACATTTTTCCAAGAAAAACATTCAGATGGCTAATAGACACATGAAAAGATGCTCAACATCTCTCATAAGGAAAATATAAATCAAAACCACAATGAGTTACCACCTCACACCTGTCAGAAGGGCTAAAATTTAACAACTCAGGAAACAACAGATGTTGGCAAGGATGCAGAAAAGTGGAATCCTTTTGCACCCCATTTGCGAATGCAAACCGGTGTAGCCACTCTGAAAACAGTATGGAGGTTCCACCAAAAAATAAAAATGGAGCTACCCTACGGGGCAGCAATTGCACTACTAGCTATTTATCCAAGGGACACAGGAGTGGTGATCGAAGGGTCACGTGTACTCCAATAATTGTAGCAGCACTATCATCAATCCACAAAGAATGGAAAGAGCCCAAATGTCCATTGACTGATGAACTGATAAGGAAGAAGTGGTATATATGTATACATATATATGTAAATATATATATACATGTAAATATATATACACACACATATATATATATATATATATATACACACATATATATATGTATATATATATATATACACACACTGGAATATTACTCAGTGATCCCTAACAATCAAATCTTGCCATTTGCAACATGGATGGAACTACAGTGCATTATGCTAAGCAAATCTGGTCAGTCAGAAAAAGGCAAATATCATATAATTTCACTCCTACGTGGAATTTAAGAAACAAAACAGATGATCATAGGAGAATGTAAGCAAAAATAAGATACAGAGATGGAGACAAACCATAGAAGACTCTTAAAGACAGAAAACAACTGATGGTTACTGGAGGGGAGGTGGATGCAGGAATGGGCTAGATGGGTGATGGGTAGTAAGGAGGCCACTGGTGACAAGCACTGGGTGTTATATGTAAGTGATGAATCATTAAATTCTATTCCTGAAATCATTATCACCCTATATGTTAACTAACTTGGTTGAATAAAAAAATAAATAAATAAAAGTTAAAAAAAATATGTAAATAACTCATACAACTAAACAGCCACAAAAAACAATGGGCAGAGAATCTGAATAGACATTTCTCTAAAGGAGACATCCACATGGCCAACAGACAAATGAAAATATGCTCAGCATTTCTCATCATCAAGGAAATGTAAATCAAAACCACAATTGAGATACCAACTCACACATGTCGGAATGGCTAAAATCAAAAACACAACAAACAACAAATGCCAGTGACAATGTGGAGAAAAAGGTACCTTGCACACTTTGGGTCGGAATGCAAACTGGTGCAGCCGCTGTGGAAAACGGTGCAGAGGGGCCTCAAAATTTAAAAATAGGACTACCTTACGATCCAAGAATTCCACTACTGTTTCCAAAGAAAATAAAAATGCTAAACTGAAAAGATATATGCACCCCTATGTTTATTGCAGCATTCTTTACAATTGACAGGATATAGAAGCGACCTAAGTGTCTATCAATAAATGAATGGATAAGGAAAATGTGGCACACAAAGACACACACACACACACACACACACACACGAATATTTATCTGATGTGTCATTCACAAACATCTTCTCCCATTCTTTGGGCAGCCTTTTAATTCTCTTGCTTGTTTTCTTCACTGTGCAGAAGCTTTTTACTTTGGTGAAGGTCCAATAGTTCATGTTTGCTTTTGCTTCCCTTGCCTCCTGCAACATGTCTAATAAAAAGTTGCTAAATCCGAGGCCAAAGAAATGGCTACCTGTGTTCTCCTCCGGGATTTTGATGGTTTCCTGCCTCACGTTTAGGTCTTTTGTCCATTTTGAATTTTTCTTTGTGTATGGTGTAAGCAAGTGATCCAGTTGACTTTGCATGTTGCTACCCAATTTTCCAGCATCATTTTTGAAGAGACCGCCTTTTTTCCATTGGATATTCTTTCCTGCTTTGGTGAAGATTGCCCGTATCATTGTGGGTCCATTCCTGGGTTCTCTACTGTGTTTCATTGATCTGTGTGTCTGTTTTTGTGCCAGTACCATACTGTCTTGATGACTACAGCTTTGTAATACACCTAGAATTACCAAATGTTTTATAAATGTCAACTTTTAACCTGTATTAAAAATACAAAACTCCTAGTTGATTTGTCAAAAGAATTATGAATCCAAGGATTATTGTACCCATGGTTTTACAGCAAATGAACACATCTTTGCTTGGTGGAGAGGGAATAGGTATTTTCTAGACTATCAGGAGTTGTGTTCCCACCACAACCCATGTTTTAAAGAACCAAGGGTCATAGTCAACACAGGTTCCTGAGCCATAGATTTGGAAAAAAACTTTCACTCAGGTCTGTGAAAAGTTTCAATGTTAGAGCTCTGGAAGCCAGGAAAGTTGGAGGAGGAGTAATAAAAATCGGGTATGCCTGAATTCTAACCTGTATCTTGGGAACAGAGAATCTACAGGAAAAAATTCCATGCTGTCCAGATATGTTCCCATGGGGAGACGGGCTCAGGGGTTGGAGTAATAATGGGAAACGTGTCTAAGGAGTTGGTGCAGAGAACAGATACAGCAAACATAAGGAGCTATAAATATTTCCTCTGCTGCAGATCCAGACATGTTTAACCCGAAGCTGGAGGAGACGTGGTTTTTGCGTTTGGATTCTTAAGCCTGGCTTGAATGCTTCACTCCTTCCTGTTCTGGGAATACAGCTTCACTCTCCATCATCAACCAACAGGAAGGAATTCTGACTTTCACCTGAGTCGTTCCTCTCACAGACCTCATCCAGGTGAGGCTCAGAGCTCAGCAGGTATTTCAGGAAAGGTTCAGAGAGATTGGTAGCTGAAAGCTATTTAATAGACTATTTAATAGACTATTTAATAGCCTGTGAGAATATTAAAAGGAACTACACCCACGAAGACTCATGAGGGAGAGGACTCCTTGCTTCAGAAAGAGGAGATAGGGTTTTCAGGATGGAGAAGAGGTGAAAAACTCCAAACGGACCAGGGGGTGACTCCAAGCAGAGGGAAGCAGGGGTGTAGAGGCTCTGAGACCTGAGCTGGGCCTTCCAGGGAAGCTACAACTCAGGCTCGGTGTGTGTGAGATCGAAGGGGTGAGGCGGTGTGAGTGTAAAGCAGGTGGGTCGGTCAGGGGAGGCAAGCCAAGTGTTGGAAGGTATGGAATTGGGGGTTCATTCTCCAGGGGGGAGTCACTGGGAAGGGGTTGAGGTGGACAGTCGTGTAATTGCAATATTAGAAAGACCTCTTGGGTAATTGTGACTATTGGCTAGAGAGGTGCCAGCCCATGATAGGTGGAGACAGGACAAGGAACTGAAATAAGGCGATGGATTTGGGACCCCAGAGGTGGGGAAGCGATGGGGACTTTGAGAGAAGAAAAAAAATCAGCCAAATCTCCTCACCAGTGAGAAGCACTCAATGTCAACACAGGGAGCAGTGCTAAGCTCTGTATGACGTATTCACTAAATCTGCCAACTACCTGAGCGGGATAGATACCTCTAGCCCTACCATTTGGGGAAGGATATTAGCATTGACAATAGTTTGGTTGGGTGGTGGGGGAAAAGAAGGGAGGGAAACAAACCAGAAGAGACTCATGACGATAGAGAACAAATTGAGGGTTGATGGAGGCAGGTGGGTGGGGATGGGCTAGATGGGTGGTGGGATTAAGGAGGGCAATTGCTGCCATGAGCACTGGGTGTGGTAAGTGATGAATCATTGAATTCTGCTCCTGAGACCAATATTACACTGTATGTTACCTGACTAGAATTTACAGGTGGGAGAAAAAGAATAGTTTGGTTGGTTCTCCAAGTCCAAATAGCAAACGTGTAGAGATCCCCAATTCAAAACTGGTTTCTGATTGTAAAAGCTTAGCATTTTATATCATTTAGAAAAGTTGTTCTTTAGCAAATAATTTTCTAAAACCCCCCACTTTTCTTGTACCCTGTGTATTTCCTTTTGTGAATTGGGGGTGTCTTCCCTTGTTATTCTGGTGGGATGTCTTGGTAACATGAAGACATTCCTACTTTTCTTTTGGAGAGATTGTTTTTTGCCGCTTTATTACTCTGGGCATCAAGGAGATGTGCCTGGGGTTGGGGTGTCACCAGAACCAGGGTCACTTTCTCGTCACCAGCACCAGGGGCCATCTGAGCTCATTAGATCTTTCTCCCCACTTTTCTTGCTGTCAGTTTTTGAATTTGATTTTTATGTTTCTGTAAATACTGGACACAAAATGATCACCTTAAAATCGAGACCCAGGTCTCCATGCTCACTGGAGACTTATCTACTAGAATTTGGATGTTTTTGCAACTTATAGGAAAGACAATCTGATATTGCACAGCTTGCCTTGTATCATTGTTTCCCTAATTATTGCGACTGGAGGTGAGAATAGTCTGGTTGTGACATGGTCCAAGGAGGCTATAGAGCGTGTGTGTGTGTGTGTGTGTGTGTGTGTGTGTGTATGTGATGAGTAGGTCTCAAGACAGAGGTCCTGGAACCTATACCTCCAATACATGACCCTTAAAATAGAGGTGCCAGATTACTACCGACAATGAATATAAGAAGGGTGCCTATTTCTATTCAAAGATTCCTTGGAGAGGAAATTAATAAAGTGCAAGGAACACCATGTGAAGGAGGGGTTCCTTGTGCTGGGAAGTTTCATCAGTGTCCGGGAGGCCACCTCATTCCTCCACATTCCCTGCCACCACCTCTCAGCAGTCTTCCTCTCGCTCCTTCCCCTGGACACACTGGCTTTCTTTTGAGCCTGGGTCTTTAACACAATATGCAAACAACAAAAGGCAGGATGGTGAAGGGGAGTAGGAGACACTGGCTTCCGGTTGAGGAATTCCTTCCATGTTCAGGAAGGGGAGACTCACAGGAGTAAAAGGCCCAGCGGAGGGAATACTGTCAGTGATGCTGTCACAGGCTGTGTGGTGACAGATGGCAGCTCCAAGCCTGGTGAGCAGGGCGTGATGTTGACACTTGTTGAATCACTGTGTGGCGCCCCCCAAACTAACGTGACCTGGTGTGTCGACCACCCTCATGCTTTAAAAAATTAATTTAGAAAAACCCACGTCTTTCCTCAGAACGGTCGCACTCATAGTTCCCTCCGATGGGCACGCTCTTCCCCAGAGGACCTTGTGTCTCCTGTCTCCTCGAGGGCTCTGTTTACATGTGTGCCGGTGTGCCCGAACAACCAGGAAGAACCATCCCTCCATCCACGCTTCCCTTTACACAGGCTTTGTTTTTCTTCACAGCACCTGTCACCCTTGATATTTTATCTGGTCTCATTTGCTTATCCCCTTTCTCCATCACTGAACCCTCCAGGCTTTTGTTTCTAGACACTTATACACTTTGCATGAAGGTTAGTCAGTGCTCAAGGTTATTCCTCAAACGGGTGACAGAATTCCTCATTAAAAGTATAGAAAATACGAGCACTTGGGGAAAATGTTAAGTGTGGGAAGTGAATACCTATTCAGAGCTGGCATGGAGATGTTGAGCGGGGACAAGTTCCATACAAAAATGATGGATATTCACTTTTGAATGCAAAATAAGAATTGTAGAATTTCAATGATATTTGCAATGTTCATTATTGAGAAAATCAGTCATGTTATTTTTTTTTTGTTGTTCCCTGGTAGTCACCTCCAGCACATGAATCCAGGAAATGATACACAAATTTCAGAATTTTTTCTTCTGGGATTTTCAGAGAGACCAGCACTGCAGCCCCTCATATTTGGGCTTTTCCTCTCCATGTACCTGATCACTGTGTTTGGGAACCTGCTCATCCTCCGGGCCGTCAGCTCTGACTCCCACCTCCACACGCCCATGTACTTCTTCCTGGCCAACCTGTCCTTTGGTGACATCTGTGTCACCTCCACCACCGTCCCAAAGATGCTCTGGAACATCCAGACCCAGAGCAAAGTCATAACCTATGAGAACTGCATCACACAGATGTATTTTTTCCTGCTCTTTGCAGGATTAGACATCTTTCTTCTGACAGTGATGGCCTATGACCGCTTTGTGGCCATCTGTCACCCCCTACACTACATGGTCATCATGAATCCCCGGCTCTGTGGACTGCTGGTTCTGGTGTCCTGGATCATGTGTGTCCTGAACTCCTTGTTACAAACCTTAATGGTGTTGGGGCTGTCCTTCTGTACAACCTTGGAAATCCCCCACTTTTTCTGTGAACTCAGTCAGATGATCCAACTTGCCTGTTCTGACACCTCTATTAATAACTTGGTGATGTATCTTGCAGCTGTGCTGCTGGGTGGTGCTTCCCTGGCCGGGATCCTTTACTCTTACTCTAAGATAGTTTCCTCCATACGTGGGATCTCATCAGCTCAGGGCAAGTATAAAGCATTTTCCACCTGTGCATCTCACCTCTCCGTTGTCTCCTTATTTTACTGTACAGTCCTAGGAGTGTACCTCAGCTCTGCTGCTACCCAGAGCTCACGGTCAAGTGCCACAGCCTCGGTGATGTACACGGTGGTCACGCCCATGCTGAACCCCTTCATCTACAGCCTGAGGAACAGAGACATAAAGAGGGCTCTGAAAAGCATCGTTGGGGTTCCAGGGACGTAAGGGCCAATTGTCCTGGGGCTGAAGATGTGCCCCTGATTGCAGGGCTCAGAGCCTCAGAGACAGGAGCTGCTATCCCTTGATCAGGCTGTGGAAGTGGAATCTGATCTTTCTATTTCTTTCCTGGAATTTCCATTTGTTTGATTTCAACTTCTCTATACATTTCAGTAAATCATTTTATTAAGCTTCTGCTCTGTCTGATGTACAGTTTATCCTTTGTCCATTTTCATACGTTCCCAATGTTTTCCCCATCCTTGGGTCACAAAGGCCTAGAAATTTCTGTATCTTACAATGGGAAAGTTGGATTTCTTTTTCTTTTTCTTTCCAAGATTTTATTTAAATTCATGTTAGTTAACATATAGTGTAGTATTGGTTTCAGGAGTAGAACTTAGTGATTCATCATTTACATGCAACACCTACCACTCATTACAAGTGCCCTCGTTCATGCCCATCACACATTTAACCCATCCCCCACTCACCTCCCTCCAGCAACCCTCACTTTCTTCCCTATCATTAAGAGTCTCTTATGGTTTGCCTCCCTCTCGATTCTATTTTATTTTTCAGAAGTTGGATTTCTTAAAAATATTTTCATTTCAAATGACTTCTATCATGCCAAGTAGATTTCCCCAAGATTTCCCAAAAGAATAATCATTCCTCATATGGGAGAAAACTACAGTTGGCCACTAAGCTCTTTACATAATTCTGTTGTCCGGGAGAATACAAAACCACAGTGTTCACCTTGAGTCTGTCAATCTTTTTATATCATTACCTTAACTACTCTTCCTGAGAATGTGGACTCTAACAGTGTTCCTTAAAATGAACAGGCTAAATGTCAGGCTATTGACATCGATGTCTAAGGTAGGAAAGCCCAGGCACTCACCTATGCCCATGAACATTCCCACAGACATTTCCCTGACCAGAGCCTATGCTGTGACTGCACTGGCCCTTGGGGTACCTACTGTGATTGCAAGGCACACCTCCACAACACCCATCTGGGAACTCTAAAAACACAAGGTTCATTACTCACAAACGCTGAGGGCACATGGGATTCCCAAAGGCCATTCAAGGAGGTCTCAGAGAGGGAGAGACTTTAACAGGGAAAGAAAGAGAGCACTATGAAGGATCTGGCTCTTGGGGGTTCATGGGTGGAGTGACTATATTTTTCTGGGCTCATTTTTTATGGATGAATTTAAAACACGAGTGGAGTTAGAGGATGGGCCGAATGGGCCAAGGAGAGGGGGAATGGAGGTATGGAATGATAAATAATGAGAATGGAAGACACAGTGTGTGGAATATAGTCATCGATGATGTACTAGGGGTATAATGGGACAGGTTTCAGTACACCTGTGTGAGCCCCGCATAAAGTACAGAGAAGTTGAATCACTGTATTGCAGACCTGAAACTAAGGTAACATCGTGTGTCAACTACACGCATGTAAACAGTTAAAGAAAAGGAATAATAGAATATTATCCCCCAGTACTCAAAAATAACAACAGCAAAGACCAGACAAAAAGCCCAGTAATGGAATGTGGGCACCGAACGGGAAAAGTGGGGTCACTCACAGTTGTTGCCTAGATTACCAGGGCTTTCTAATGGGGGGATTTGTGGGAGGGGGGGCCTGCATGATTGTATAGTAACTGAATCATACGCCTGCCAATGTGTTAATATGAATGGTGGTCTTTGAAATGGATGCCTCAGAAATCAAAAGCCTAATGTCAGGCAATGACTGTACAAACAGGCTTCTGTGTCTCATAACTGGACTCTGTTGTTGTTGTTGTTGTTTTTCTGTTATTCAGCCCGACGTCCAGAGGCTTATCATAGCCACTGGCAAAAACTGATGAGTAAATCTGTACCTCCCCGTGGAGTCAACATGGAAAGACAAATTGGAATAAACAGATTGATCTAATATGTTCTTGGTGTCAGAGGAGACCATAAACCCGAGGAGGCAAAACACCCATTGTGTTCCTATGGAAAATATTTCTTTTTCATGCGCTGCCTCTATTTATTGAAGCATGGAGGCTTTTGTCCGCAGCTGAGGTGGTTTGTTGACTGAGGTAAGGGGTTGCTTAGTGTCTTCTGTTTTATCTCCGAATTCGCTTCCCGTTTCTTCTGAAAGCTTTGCAACGCTACCTACTATCATGAGTCTTCCTACCGTCGCATGAAATAGGTTCCTTTTCCCAGTATTTGTCACAAATGATGGCAAATGAACAGTATCAGCCCCACCCCTTTCGTGCCTCCGTCCCGCTCTGAAATCTCTCTCACCTGCACGACCAGAGGATGCTTCACACGAGAGCTGGGTGTCCTGCTGGCATGTGGCTCAGGGTCCCCAGTTCTTCTGCACAAACGTGCATGTCCTTCAAACTCTCCCAGTTACCCAGAAGGGAGCCCACTTGTTCGTAACGTCGTGGGAAATAAACTTGAATCACAGAACGATCATGAGTGCTCTCCTCAACGTCAGATCATTTGCCACAAATAAAAATCAGCACATCTTCTAAGTGTCTAAGGTCTGCTCGTTGGGTTATTGTGTCAGTCAGCTACTGCTGTATAACAGGCGGTCCTTGTCAAATGACATATCATAATACCTTTACAATCAAATGGAATCATGTGCAGGGGAGCGTTTCTGATCTCTGCTGGGCTCCTCGTGGGTCTGGGGTCAGGTGTGAGTCTCTACATTGTGTTTCTCAGGCTTATGCGTGGTGTTGAGCTTGGCTGTAGTGCTCTTCTGTCTTCAACCAATTTATGGTCAGATACAGTTCCCGTATGGAGGTTAATCTTTTCTTTATGGAAACAAACTGCTTTATTATGTGAATTACTTAAATGTAATTCCATCGTTCATACATCCATATTAACATTTGGCGTCCTTCCCCATTAGAAGTGCGATCTCCCAGCTCTCTTAAGTGAGAATCAGCTACCCGTTCTCTAGATCCTAACCTCAGCCATGCCCCATTAGAATTTTTTCCACTGAATTCAATCATCGGAGTGTAATTACACACTATAACCTGCATTATGTAAAGTGTGCGCTTTGGTGAATTAAAGGAGCCACACGCAAATGAACAGGAGATATTTCAAGTTTCTATTTGTGTATATTGTAATACTGTCACATAAGCTTTAACTGCTTTGTTGGAGAGTTTCTTTTCTAAGTTTATTTATTTTGAGAGAGAGAGAGAGATGGGGGAGGGGCAGAGACAGGGAGAATCCCAAGAAGGCTCCACAGTGTCAGCCCTGATGCAGGGCTCAGTGCCGTGATGTTAGGTAACTTCTAAACATTCAAGCATCCTGAGACTTTGCTGAGTTCATGTATCAGCTCTAGCAGTTTTTTGGTGGAGTCTTTCCAGTTTTCCATGTAGAGTATCATGTCCTCTGCAAAAAGTGAAAGTTTGACTTCTTTGCCAATTTGGATGCCTTTATTTCATTTTGTTGTCTGATTGCTGAGGCTAGGACTCCCAACACTATGTTAAACAGCAGCGGTGAGAGTGGACATCCCCGTCATGCTGCTGATCTTAGGGGGAAAGCTCTCAGTCTTTTCCCATGGAGGGTGATAGTAGCTGTGGGCCTTTTTTGGTACGGCTTTTATGGTGTTAAGGTATGTTCCTTCTATCCCGACTTTCTTGAGGATTTTTATCAAGAAAGATTCTGTATTCTGTCGAATGCTTTTTCTGCATCCACTGACAGGATGATATGGTTCTTGTTCTTTCTTCTATTAATGTGATGTATCACATCGATTTGCAAACATTGAACCAGACTTGCAGCTCAGGAATGAATCCCATGTGATCATGGTGAATAATTCTTTGGATATACTGTTGAATTCAATTTGCTAGTATCTTGTTAAGAATTTTTGCAGGATAGAAGATCAATGTACAGAAATCGGTTGCATTTCTATACAGCAATAATGAAGCAACAGAAAGAGAAATCAAGGAATTGATCCCATATACATAGACCTGGAGGAAACTGTAACTCACAGTGGTGCTGTGAGTTTACTCATCAGGAAGGGGTCACATTCATGGAAAAGGAAGAACAAAAAACCTAACTGGAGTTACTACTTCCAAACTGGTCTCTGGGGATCAGAGATTCATTAGAGAAATGTCCTTTGTGTGCCAAAGGGTTGTCCACTTGGGAGCCATGCTGGAGTAAGAAGAGAGACATGTACCTAACGAGCAGATACAGGGTGCCGAAAATACCTCCTAGTCTCCTGTCTGTCAGTGTGTGCAACCTTAGACAGGAGTGGGTGTGGTTTTCGTCTCTTTGTTCTGAGTACTAATAATGGCTGGGGGCTGATGCGTCTCTGACCTTCCTGCTTTCTCCATTGAGGAGAAAATGATCTATAATCTAGCATCCAGGGAGAAATTCAGCATCCAGGGAGGGATTCAGACTTCCACAAGGAGACCTTCCTGTCAGACAACTCAGCCTCATAGTCCGTGGATGAGAGGGTCAGAGAGTGTGGAAGTCGAGAACACTAAATGTCATCTCCTGAGGGCCAATCCAATTTAGCCCAGAGCATATCGCTGTGTCTGTGTGTTTGCTCGCTTAATTAAGTTATAATGTATTTATTCAGTGCTAATGTCAGTTTCGCCCGAATGACTGCCGTTCACACTTTTGAAGATCTTTCTTATTCTATATCATTCAATTGCTATTATGGCCATGCTAGAAAAACTATGTTGAGAGTGTTAAATTCAATGTGTGTTTCTAATGGAGTATAATTTTGTCCCCCAGGGGACATTGATCAATGTCTGGAGACACTTTGTCTGTCATGCTGGAGAGGTCACGGATGCTCTGAACATCCTACAGGGCACAGGACGCTCCCCACCACAGGGCAGGCTCTGGGCAGGATGGGTGCAGAGACTGGGAAACTCCTGGTGAAAGAATGTCAGTATCAGTACGTAATACAGCTGCTTTCAGGTTCTGCCTTCAACCTTGTAACACTTACTCTTATGCCAACAAATTCAGAATAACCCTTTGGCTCCTATTTGAAAGTTTCCAGCACAAACAGTGTAACAGTCCTGTAAGTTTTTTTCCTGGCTGCTGGGTGAGAGACAGTTCTTGTTATTTTCCTAAACCATCCCTCAGTTTCAGCCAAGGTCATATGTTTGTTGACCATTCTGATTGGTTTTATTATTATTATATGCCCATAGGTTATTTTCTGTCTCTCTCTCTTTTATTTTTAAAACATTATCAACATTTCAAACGATTTCCTGAGATCATTGTTTCTCAATTGATTTTTGCAACATATTTTGATCATAAAATTTTTTAATTTTATTTAAATAAATCTATCTTCCTACTTCTGAGATTATGGCTTTATTTAGTGGTTTTGCTCACCTGTGAACGTTGTATGTAGTTTCCTTGATGTTCTGCTATATTGTATGGTTACACTTACACTGAGGTCACAATCCCTCTGATGTTGGTAACGTGTCTGCGGGAGAGGACCAGTTTCATATTCTTCCAGACAGATATCCACTGAGGCCAGTATTAGTTTAGACATCCCTTTATTCTAGATGTTATTTAGCAATTCAACCTTTTCCAATGAAATGAAGTGCAACCTTGCCATATGGTCAATGTCCTTATACTTTGAGACCTAATTTCTGAGTCATCCCACAAATACAAACCGAGCATTGTAGGAACATTATATATTACATTTTTTTCGTGTGTAGGCCATTGACAATTTAGTTATGAATCCATGTTGATATCGTTAACAATTTCTTTTTTAGAGCCAATTTCAGTTAGTTTTTAGTTTTCTCATAAATTTCTGTGGACAGTTGTTTGGAAACTAGTCATTTTAACCTAGTTTCATTATCCCTTATTTTTTAAATTGTATAATTTTTCATACCCTTGGGGTTTTCATACTAACCATATATTCACACACATTTGTGACAAAAACAAAAGTGAACAAAGAAGGTGAAATCCCTTCACCAGCGTATGTTCTGTGTAGCACCAAGGACAGAGAAGAAAAATATAAATATACGGATGGCATCATGCGGTCAAGCATAATCATATGAAGCAAGTTATTTGGTACAAATCTGGAGTGTCCTGATGTCGGGAGTATTTACAGAGCATGGTCTGGGGAAGCCTCTGTCCAGTGGCTGACATGCAGAATGAGGATTCGAGGTGCCCCTTGGGTTTGTGAAAAAGACACCAATACCCAGAGTCTAAGTGTATCGATGAGAGGACCTCACATAGGGAAGGGAGACGAGCGCCTGGGTGGCTCAGTGGGTTAGGAGACCTCTTCTTGGTTTCGGCTCAGCTCAGATCTCACCGTTCGTGAGATCCAGCCCCATGTTGGGCTCTGTGCTGATAGCATGGAGCCTGCTTGGGACTCTCTCTGTCCCTCCCCTGCTTTGTGCTCTCTCTCTCTCACCCTCCCTCCCCTGCTTGTGCTCTCTCTCTGAAAGAAATAAACATTAAAAAGCAAAAGGGATAACAGGGCTGCCCTCACCTGCTGTCAGCCCCCATGAGGACGAATTGCCCAAGTAATGATGCCAGAGGCATGTGAAATGAAGTCTTCCGTGGTTGACCTTGTAACTGCGCACCTGGCAGCCAATCACGTGCGCTTCCTTTTGTGAAGAAGTGTTGGCTTATCCCCTTGCTCATTTTTTCCCTTGGCCCCGCCGTATGTAAGGTGTTTGACATTAGGAAGATTTCAGCACTTTCATCTTTGGGGGGACGTAAATGTGTTCTCACATAGGTTTTGCTGGGCATCAGGGGAGGTGGTCGGGTGCAAAGCTGCCAGAAGCGAGGAGGTTACTACTGTTCGTCACAGTCCCTCGGGGACCCTCTGAGCTTCTTGGATCCTTGAATTTCAATAAATAAAATTTAACAAGTTGGGGTACTAACCTTTGGCTGTGTAACAGTTTAGCAGAAACAATGAGGAATTTCATTATTAGATCACAACTTAAGAGTCATCATTTACTCCCTCATGATGAAGTATTTATTAACTATAAGAGATACATTTCGATTTTCTGCAGCATAGACTAGCTTAGCACCCTAAAGGGATTCTATGGTTTAATTTTGACAAAAGTACCATCTATGATTAGTACTTTCATGAGCTGTATTCGCTATTGTAGAAATGGGCTCAGAGGAACTCAATGTGCTGCTCAAAGGCCAAACCGATCAGCATGTAGTCTTCATTGCAATGATGTCGGGATGTTTCCGGTTCTGAAACTCTGGGAAGTGGTTCCCAACCAGAGTTGCTCTTGGGATTTCTGTCCATGTCTGAAGAGGTGCTTCTGTATACCTTCAGCCGCAGGACAGCCCTTGACAAAAATAGTTATGCAGCTCCAAGGGTCAATGGCGAGAAGGTGAGGAAACCTGTTCCACACTAAGGTTTCTCCACTTCACTGTGCACACAATTCCCCAGGGACTGTAGTTGAAATGCAAATTCTGATTCCTCAGGTCTCCAGGGGCCCCGAGGACCCTGCTTCTCTAACAAGCTCCCTGGTGGGTTTGATGCCACTGGTCCTGGATGTGGAGCCCAGAATGAGAGCAAAGCTGTGGTCCCTCGTTAGGAGAAATTTAAGTTAGAATTAAAGTTGTTAAGATGGCAATACTACCCCGAAGATCTACAGATTCAATGATAATTTCAAAATAACAAAAATGGGGTATGCTTGGAAAACATTTTTAAAACCATCCTAAAATTAAATAAAAAATCTTCCAAGCATGAGCACAGGAGGCCATCCCATGTATTTATGTATTCTTTAATTTCTTTCAGGACCATTTTATTGTTTTTATTTATAAGTCTTTTGACGGCAATAAGTAACCAATCATTCACCCCAGCGAATAAATCCCCTTAAACACTGCCACTGCTATTCCATACTTGATTGAGAGATGTACAGCTTGAGAAGAAATGTAGAGCATAGTAATACAAAGGAGAATTTAAAATTTGCTTTATCATAGTCGAGGTCATCTTTGACTCCAAGGCCGTATTAAGTCATTCTACTTTTTTGAATTTCTGTTTCCGTGTAGACTCCACTGGTAGACAAGTTTTTGATAATCAGTTTTGCCAGTGACTAATGTAAGCACTGGGGACATAGAGCCTGAGAAAAGAACAGAATCCTAATTCAGAGAAAAAAGCTAATGGCCCATTATGAAACACACTGGTTTGTTCATCAGGAAAAACAGTTAAGGCAGTGATAAAGGAATGACAGACTCAAAATGAAAAACTGTGGTCTCAGAGTTAGAATAGAATAGAATAGAATAGAATGGAATAGAAATGGCCTATTTGCCAAATTGAATTTATTCCAACAGAGAGGTAACAAATCACTATTCTTTTAGTAAATCTAAAAACATTATTATGTGGAGTGATTCTGTCATTGGTGAAGAAATTATTCTTATTTCTTTAAAAATTTTTTAATATATTTTTTTTATTTTTTGAGGGAGAGAGACAGAGACGAAACATGAGTGGGGGGGGGGGGTGGAGACAAAGGGAGAGACACAAATCTGAAACAGGCTCCAGGCTCTGAGCTCTCAGCACAGAGCCCAATGCGGGGCTCGAACTCAGGCACCAGGAACATGAGCCGAAGTGAGATGCTAAACCAACTGAGCCACCCAGGTGCCCCTGTGAAGAAATTATTCTTAAGGAATCCAGGCAGTTCCATGAGACAAATGAGAACTCCTAATTTTCTCATATCACAGCTTGCGAATCAATTTAGAAATAAAAGAAAAAGATGAAGGGAAAAAGGTTGGATCACAGAGAGGGAAAAACTTACTAAAATGAGGAACTAAATTGTACTGAGTGGTTGAAAAAATAAAAATTCTGGGAAATAAATGAGAGACACAAACTCTATGTCTACAATCTGCTTAAAAAAACAAAACACAATTTCTGAGCTAAGACTTTGAGGCTTGCAATCCTGGGAAATTCTTCAACCGCAGGACAATTGGACCTTTTCTAACTGCCATTGCAGAGAATCTCTTCAGAGCCCTCTTTATGTCTTTGTTCCTCAGGCTGTAGATGAAGGGGTTCAGCATGGGCGTGACCACCGTGTACATCACCGAGGCTGTGGCACTTGACCGTGAGCCCTGGGTAGCAGCAGAGCTGAGGTACACCCCCAGGCCAGTACAATAAAATAAGGAGACAACCGAGAGGTGAGATGCACAGGTGGAAAATGCTTTAGACTTGCCCTGAGCTGATGAGATCCCACGTATGGAGGAAAGTATCTTGGAGTAAGAGTAAAGGATCCCAACGAAAGGACCGCCACCCACTAGGATAGTTGCAAAGTACATCACCAAGTTATTAAGAAAGGTGTCAGAACAGGCAAGTTGGATCATCTGATTGAGTTCACAGGAAAAATGGGGGATTTCCAAGCCTGTCCAGAAGGACAGCCGCAACCATTGAAGTTTGCAACAAGGAATGCAGGACACTTGTGATCCAGGACACCAGGACCAGCAGGGCACAGAGCCGGGGGCTCATGATGACCGTGTATTGCAGGGGGTGACAGATGCCACAAACCTGTCATAGGCCATAATGGCCAGGAGGCAGATGTCCAATCCTGAAAAGATTATGAAAAAGTTCACCTGTGTGATGCAGTCCTCATAGGTTATGACTTTGCTCTGGGTCTGGATGTTCCAGAGCATCTTCGGGACGGTGGTGGAGGTGAAGCAGATGTCTACAAAGGACAGGTTGGCCAGGAAGAAGTACATGGGTGTGTGGAGGCGGGAGTCAGAGCTGACGGCCAGGAGGATGAGCAGGTTGCCAAACACAGTGATCAGGTACATGGAGAGGAAAAGCCCAAATACGAGGGGCTGCAGTTCTGGACCCTCTGAAAATCTCAGAAGCAGAAATTCTGATATCCGTGTATCATTTCCTGGTTCCATGAGGTTGCACTGACCACGAGGAAAGACGATGGGAGACATCATTAATTTTCACCTGAACAGCATCACTCACATTGTTGCAATGCTACGATTTATATTTTGCTGTCAAGAAGTTGTAGTGAGGGTCAAACATATTCCAGGCCTTGTCTAGGCAATGAGTCCGGGAAATCAAAAGCCAGTATAATCCAGTGATGGAGAATGAACAGAAGGAAATAAAAATATCAATAGGACATCAGAGGGTGTCAAGTGCTGTGAAGAGAACAAGAGTAGGTATAAAGGAGAGCGTGAATACAAGTGTTATTTTGTAATTGGTGTTCAGTCAAGAACAGTGAACAAGGCGACATCTGAATGGAGACCTCAGGGAAAGGAAGGCGGGAGCCACGGCATCTCTGGGGAAGTGTGTGCTGGCTGAGCGAATGGCCTCTGCTAAGGCCCGAGGATGATCCTACTTTGAGCTATTTGGGTCCCAAACAGGAAGCATGTGTAGGAAGGGGAGTGAACAGGAGGGAAATCAGAGACGGTGTGAGGCAATTTCAAGGAAATGGGCGCTGCTGGTTAACCCGCAAGAAAACAGAGTCACTCACTCACACTATGTGCTGCTTGTATTTTAGACTCTACTTGCGAAGTCTCCTGTAAATTGACATCGAGCCCTCCTGAGTACTGTGTGTTGATTGAGTTCTGGCTTCTGTATTCACCTTAGAACATATTAGACCGTGTACCCCTGTTCTGAGGATGAATCCCACTCCAAAAAGCATGCACACACACACACACACACACACACACACACCACAAATGATTGTTTCTCTGGCTGTGTTCTTACCATGACTTCTCACCCCCAGCCCCCGTGATTAAGTTTGGAGGGAGTATAACTCAAGCTGGCCAGATCCATAATCATTCCCCTAAACAATGTAAAATGTTACCTGAATTCCAATGAACAAGTGTCCCGTGAAGAAATAACATTGACAAGTCAGACTGGCATGTTCATTTTCTTACCTGTATTTGAAGTTTTTAATGTTTATTTATTATTGAGAGAGAGAGAGAGAGAGAGAGAGAGAGAGAGACAGAGTGTGAGTGGGGGACGGGAGGAGAGAGAGGGAGACACAGAATCCGCAGCAGGCTCCAGGCTCCGAGATGTCAGCACAGAGCCCGACGCGGGGCTCGAACTCACAGACCGCGAGATCATGACCTGAGCCGAAGTCAGATGCACACCCATCAGCCTTTTATAATACAGAAAATCCCATGCAGGCTCCATGCTCGGCATGGACACTGATGCATGGTTTGATCTCACAAACCATGATATCATGACCTGAGTCGAAAGCAAGAGTCAGATGCTCAACGGACTGAGCCACCCAGGCACCACTGTATTCCAATTTAGTTGGTGAAGGTTGTTTCCTAAAGGCTGGCACAGGTGGCTATCCATCTGAAAGAAAATAAAGTCTCCCTAGTACTCACATTTTAACAATTCAGAGGGATTAGAGATCTTGAAGTAAATGGAAACAGTACATTTTCAGTGAACATGAATAAAAACGCAGATACAAGTGACAGGTGAGCAAAATCATTGTAATTAAGGCAGGAAAATCAGAAGTAAGAAGATGGATATATTTAGGTATATAAAATTTAAATCATTTTGTGGACATAATATCCAACCCAAGGCAATAAACGATAATCTGTGAAATTGAAATGCTGCTAGCTGCGGAATAGACATAGACTTTATGGACATATAATAACAATAGACATGTAACAATGAACCTGGTGATCAAATATGTACATATTGGCTCAAATTCAGTAACGGTTGAAGAAAACAAGATCTCTTGAGCTGACTGGGTTGAAATTTTTAAACAGGTAGAAACAAGAGATTCTCTAATTTTTCTGGGAGGAATGGGAACCACTGCGATGTTGTGAAAACAACCTGAAGACAGCTACAAATGTGAAAACACAGATATGCTTTAACTCAGAGATTCTCAGTCCTGGCACCCTTGACGTTCTGATCCAGACTGGTCTCTGTGCTGTGTGTCCTGGGCTTTGAACGTGTTTAGAGCATCCCTGGCCCTTCCTGAGACCCCCCCCCCCCCAACATGTGACATCCAAATAAGTCGTGTCCCCCTGAGGGACAGTGTTTCCTCCAGTGGAGAACCAGATTTTTCACATAACAATCTGAAAATATTTTTGTAGAATTGTCATAATAGCAATGCATCGAGAAAAGCTAGGAAAAGCTTTCCAAGTGTGAGTAGCACAGCTGTATCATGAAACATTATGCAGACATTGAGATAAAGAATCAGCCTTTCCCTAGTCGGTTGGAGACAAGTCCATGAGGTAGTTTTGAGGAGAAGGAAGAGTGGACGCACGTAGAAGAAAAGACTACCCTAAAACCTAAAGAGTGTTTATGTCGTCCACAGGCCGCCATTCATTCATCCGTCTGGTTATGAATGTGTATGTGCGCCTAAGATAGGAAGAGAAGCTTTATGAGAACCTCACGAATAAAGACGTCCAGGAGGAGTGAAATTAGGGCAAGTTTCAAAACAACTGTGTGAAACGAAATTATGTGAGAATCTAAAAGCGACTCTCAAAAGGCATAAAATGATTTAGTGGTATCGAGGTGGGCCACTGATTTCAGATCACACTTCCAAACACGTGGAAAGAAAAGAATGCGATAGAATCACCTTTATCACTGGGGAAGGAGCCGTATATAAATAATCAATATTTTCTTATAACGACATATGGATTCAAATATGCTTATGGAGGGTAAAGGTGATCTTCAGTCAAATGTAAAGAAGCCGTGGTAGTCAGAGGTAACGCAACGTCCAGAAAGTGACCTTTTCACAACGGGCCAAAAGGAACTGTAGGGAATAACAGAGATGGGAAGGCACGTGGAAATGTGTATAGATAGTGATTTGTGAGCAATGTACAAAATGCCATGTATATTCCTTTTTGTTTATAGCAAGAATTTGCAAGGGAAGAGTATTAGTGACAGCTCAGTATAGGATAATGAAGTCAGGCAAATAAATAAATAAATAAATAAATAAATAACAAGAGAGACACAGTATAACCGAGTGACAGATTTGACCCCATATTACTAATGAACACAGTCCTATATGTCTATGTCACAGTGCGTATATGTCTATATGTACACAGTAGAACTCAATGGTAAACGGCAAAGTGGGGAAAATAACACCGAACACCCCATCCACTTCCTTTTTAGAAAGAATGTAATCAGAAATGGAAGCAGCACCTCCCCGACTCCACTGTACACATGCAAAGACCCGTTAGAGACAATGTGTAAATGAGGCAAGCAAGGAATAACTAACCCACAAACATAGTCAACTTCGTAGATAATGAAATCACTGAAAAGCAAAGCTAGGTAACCATAGTTTTTACTTATCACATCATGGCAGTCATACGAATACCCAGAGCAAGAGCACGCTGTGAAAATATATGTCTCATGAATTAATGTTGCAAGGTCGTATATGCAAGCAGTAATTGGTCTAGATATGTCTCATCAATATGGAAACGTAGCCCAGTATGCCCCATTTGTTTAATGTTTTGTTATTTATTTTGAGACGGGGTGTGTGAACGGGGGAGAGGCAGAGAGGGAGAGAGACACAGAATCCAAAGCAGGTTCCAGTCTCTGAGCTGTCAGCCAGAGCCCGATGCAGGGCTCCATCTCACAAACCATAAGATCATGACCTGACCCGAAATCAAGAGTTTGCAGCTTAACCCACTGAGCCACCGAGGCACCCCTCAGGATGCCTCATTTACAGACAAAAACGAAATGTCCTGACTTCACTGCGCATCCCTCCATCTCTAATTTTCTTACTCCCTTCAACTGCAAAACTCATTGGACGTGTTCTACTTTTACTGGAAGTATTTCCTGCCTCCCCTCCCATCACTTCACTGGCAACAATCACCCATGTGTGGCTGAGTTCAATGTGCAATCCCTTCTGTAACATCATCCACGAGGTCATTAAGTAATCAGGCAAGCAAATGACCATAGAGATCTCCAGGTTCTGGGCTAGGCTGGTGGCTGTGTGGTGACCTTAGGTAAATGCACCTGGCTTTGATTCTCCCTAATCTTTTCCTGAAGTTCCTGCCGGGTCTCAGCCTCACCTGGATGGGAGCTCTGAGGGAGAGGTCTCCTTGTGGCTGTCTGAATCCCCTCCACATGGTTATTGGTAGTGACTAAACTCTGTCCCCACACAAGATGACAGGAAGGAGGCTAGCATGAGTCTCCCAGCCAAGCCTCAGACTCCAGAAGCAACAACCAGGTCCCATCAGCCCAAGGTTGCACAGGCAGAGGGACGGCACACAGGAGATATTTATAGTTTCCTCTGTGTGTTCATGAGGCACGTTCCCCTCCTGCCTCTCCAACCTACAGCACATGATTTCCCTGGAGGACACTGGTCTGGAGACAAAGGAAAGATTTTTGGAGATTCCATATTCCCAATAGACTGTGACCCCAGTGTTAATCGCTCCTTCCTCTTGAACTCTGCTCCTCCCAGAGGGCAGACATCCCCGCATCTCATCCCAACCCTGATTTCAGCTTTTCCCCCAAGTCTAGAACTGAACAATCTTTGTGGATTAGATGCCTTGGGTGTCCAAACACTTGGCTTGTGGTGGAGACACAGCTCCGCTCTCTATGGAACATTCCTATTTCCTTTTCAACGAGTTCCTTTGATATGAACCCCAAGCACTACGTACCTCAGCCTCATGACACATTTTCCAAACATTTAGGAGTTCCATAATATGTCACAAGTTAACAGCTGCCTTGCAGCCTCTCTGTGTGAAGCATTTGTCAGTTATATAAAATATATTCAGATCATAGTTTGCACTATGATATGAGCTTGGGATAGAAAAGTAAACAGATTCTTCCCTGTAGGTTCCAGAAGGAACCAAGCCTTGCAAACATATTCCTTTCAGACCCATGAGAACGACTTCAGGCTTTTGAGCCCCAGAATTGTAAGAGCATACATGTGTTTTCAAACACTAATGTAGTCATTGTACATTAGCATTAGGACTTGAACACAAACATTTGTCCAATAAAATTTTGTTAAGAACCTGAGACTAAGCTTCTCCTTTCGTTCACTATAGCTCCGCCTGGGTAAAGGCATTTTGTGTTGTAATCCCATCTTTAAGTAGAAGAATTTTAAAATCAATTTGGAGATATTCGTCCTCTTTAGCTGGTAGAGAATTTCTCAGTGCATAAATACAAAGGTGCTCCAGATTTTATTGTCTTTGACGCATTAGCAGAAGAAAAGTAATTCATCATTTGAATGTATGTCTATTGTTTATACTAAATTGTTGTGTCTACATGTCTACATTCTTCAATTGCATATTAAATCAAACATTTATTCTTTTTATATCAACACTCTTCAAATTTCACTCATTTCCTTTCAACATAAAATAAGAGGTCATGAATGAGTCTGTGTTCATTTTTTAAATTTTTGTTTGAGAGTAAGAGCATGTGTGAGGGAGGAGGGGCAGAGGGAGAGATTGAGAGAGAGAGAGAGAGAAAGAGAGAGAGAGAGAGAGAGAGAGAGAGAATCCTAAGCAAGTTCCATGCTCAGTGTGGCGGGGAACCCAATTCCATGACCCCAGGGGAAATCAAGAGTCAGACATTCAGCCAACTGAGCCACTCAGGTGCCCCATTGAGTCTGCTTATAATGAATAAACAAGCACACAAAACAGCAGAATCCGATCCATAAATATAGAGAATAAACTCGTGGTTGTAGAGGGCGGTGGGGAGGATGGGTGAAGGGCAGTGTGAGGTACAGGCTTCCAGTTATGGAATAAATGAGTCACGGAAATCAAAGGCACAGCGGACAGAATATAGTCAATGATATTGCAATGGCCTGGTAGGCTGACAGCCAGCAGCTACATTTGTGCTGAGCACCGCATAATGTACGGAGAAGTTGAATCTCTACGTCGTACACATGAAACTCGTGTAACGTTGTGTGCCAAGTACTCTCAGATAATAATATTTTTAAAAATGATTCTGTGCTGGGGTACCCATGTGTAGGTGTGTTTATTTGAAATAAAAATGTATACAGAGAAAGACACATATATGCATACATACAACTTTACAGCTGAGCATTTTCTTCGGACTCAAGGAAATATGTCCGCACACTTCATTTATTTCTTGCAATATCCATTTGAAGTTACGTTTACGGTCCCAAGTTACTTTCGGAAATAAAGAAGCTGAGGCCCAGGGAGATTACATTTTAACAATTGGATTAAGAAGTCATCAAGGTTGTGCATTTTCTTGAAGAACATCAAATAGGAATGTGCAGTAGGTACTTTAGTTTTTTGTGGCACCCTTAATTCATCAAATCATACGTTCCGAATAGATGCAGTTTATAGCACGTGATTATACCCCCACTAAATTAGTTAGAAGGGAAAAAAATCTAGCAGCATACGGATCAGTGTGAAATATAGAGCAGAGGTAGCTGATTCATACTGAGTCGCGACAGGAGCTTTTTCTTCTCAGTAGGAAGAAAGCAAAGTGTCATGTATGAATACAGGAACAGTAGATGTAAATCAAATCATTCACTTTTGATATTCTTTTTTTCCCTGTAAAACAGAAGATAAAAATGCACTCAGAAATCGAGTTAACTGATCATATACTTGTTCAGAAGAGAAGTGCCCCGTGGTCACACATGATATCATGGATGAGCCTTAGGAACAATGTAGAGTCGGGGGCACTTGAGTGGCTCGGTAGGTTGAGCGTCCGACTTCGGCTCTGCTCATGATCTCACAGCTTGTGGGTTCAAACCCTGAGTCAGGCTCGGTGCTGCCAGCTCAGAGCCTGGAGCCTGCTTCGGATTCTGTGTCTCCCTCTCTCTTTCTGCCCATAACCCACTCGCATCCTGTCTCTGCCTCTCTCAAAAATAAATAAACTTTAAGAAAAAATTTAAAAAAAGAAAAGAAACAGTGTAGAGTCTCACAGCTGACTATAGACTCGCAAGGAGACAAGCACAGCTCAGAACAATCCCCAACATATAATATCATTTGGCAATAAAAACATTACATTAAATCATTTTCTTTTAAATGTCTTGTTATGCAGCAATGGCTAACTGATTCAATCATCACGGTGAACAGAAGTAAAGACAATTATCATAATCTGCTTCTGACTGTTCTTGGTATTTATTCTTGTATTTGAAACCTGCATTCATGGTACCTCTGTTATTTCAGTTTAGTTCAGACAACTGCATAGAAAACCTCTCACTGAGAAGCACCTTAGTGGCTCAGTCGGTCGAGTCTCCAACTCTTGATTTTGGCTCAGGTTGTGATCTCACAGTCATGAGATCAAGCCCCGTTCAACTTGGAGCCTGCTTAAGATTCTATCTCTGTCTCCCTCTCTGCCTCTTCCCCTCTCTCCCGCTCACTCCCTCTCTCCCTCTCTCTCTCTCTAAAAAACAAACAAACAAACAAACAAACAAACAAATAACAACAACAAAAACAACAACAAAAAAACTACCTCTCATTGAGGGTATTTCCCCATAGCCAGGATAGATTGAAAATGTATGCATTATTGTGTTGGAAAACTGGTGTCCCTGATTCACATGACCAGACAGGAATGCAAGCTCCCTCTTATGTCATCCCTTGAGCATAGAAGATGAATAGAATCCTGAGCCTGATAAACATGTATAATGGAGGATAATGACCATTCGACACCCCTTTCATGGTTATGACAAAATTTAGAAGGAAGGGGGATATATTTCTTTTACAACAATGAAAGGAGTCATACCAAAGGCAGCGTAAAGATTTCAGGAAGACTCTGTCCCAAAAACAAATAAAAAACGTTGAAAAAAAAATTAAAAAAAAAGATTTCAGGAAGAAACAAGGAAATAATTCAATAAAAATAGAAAAATGTCAATCAGTCCTTCCCCCATTTGGATAAGCCCCCTTACACATGGCCACCAATCCTCCATACTCCAATGAATAGATGTACAGCATGAAGAATAAATATTTTAAAGAGCACAATGTGCGATTTAAAATAAAATAAAATTTTGCTTCATCATATTAAAGGGCATCTGGAGTCTAAGATCATATTCTAAAGTCAATCTATTTATTAAAGTTTGTGGTTCCATGAAGACTTCTCTTGGAGACGCATATTTGGTGAACACTTGAGTAAGGAAGTGACTGTCGTACACATTGTGGACAACAAGGTACTAAGAGACCAGGATCCTAATGAGGAGAATAAAACTCATCTATACGACACATTAATATATTAAGTGTCCACTATTAAGAAGAGCAGTTAAGATACTGATATACAAAAGAACTTCAGACATATAAGTGAAAAAACATAGTCTCAGATATTGTTCTACTTTAAAATCATATATATTTGTCATAAAGTGTGGTTGTTTCCATAGGTGGCGTATCAATCATGACAGTTCATTTTGTTTGTCTGTTTCAAGTTTTTATTTAAATTCTAGTTAGTGAACATGTAGTGTAGTGTTGGTTTCAGGAGTAGAATTTAGTGATTCATCACTTACATACAACACCCAGTGCTCACCCCAACAAGTGCCCTCCCTAATGCCCATTGCCCATTTAGCCCATCACCCACCCAATTCCGCCCACCAATCCTAAGACATACAGAGAGCTAACCAGTGGTAATCGTGGCATTAAAAAAACACGTATGAAAGCAAAATGATTTGGTGTGATGCAGTCGTTTGAGAAAGATTATTTTTTAAAAACGTCTATGTTGCCTCAAGGTAAATGAACATTTCCAAATAATTCAGATCCATGATTGGAAATAAAATTCAGAAAGTGGGAAATACAAGGGAAAAATCTGTAGGATATCAGAGAGAGCAGAGCTTCATAGAGTGACTTACATACATGGCATATGGAAGTTGAGGACAAGGAAATAAACGGGAAGAGCAATACTACATCTACAGTCTGAATAAAGACCACTATCTCTGACCCAGAGGCTTTGACCCCTGCAATCATAGGCATTTCTTCAATCTTATGACAATTGGCCATGTAAGGGTCTCCTTCCCAAAGAGTGCTTTCAGAGCCCTTTTCATGTCTTTGTTCCTCAAGCTATAGATGAAGGGGTTCAGCATGGGCGTGACCACCGTGTACATCACTGAGGCTGTGGCACTTGACCGTGAGCTGTGGGTAGCAGCAGAGCTCAGGTACACACCAAGCATCGTACAGTAAAATAAACACACGACCGACAGGTGAGACGCACAGGTGGAAAAGGTTTTATACTTGCCCTTAGCTGATGCAATCCCACGTATAGAGGAAACTATCTTGGAATAAGAGTAAAGGATCCCAGCAAAAGGACCACCACCCAGCAGGACAGCTGCAAGATACATCACCACGTTATTAAGAAAGGTGTCAGAACAGGCAAGTTGGAGCATCTGATTGAGTTCACAGAAAAAGTGGGGGATTTCCACCTCTGTACAGAAGGACAGCTGAAATGCCATTAAGGTTTGTAACAAGGAATACAGAACACTCATGATCCAGGACACCAGAATCAGGAGTCCACAGAGCCTGGGGTTCATGATGATCGTGTAGTGCAGGGGGTGACAGATGGCCACAAACCGGTCATAGGCCATCACACTCAGCAGAAAGACGTCCAACACACCAAAGAGTATGAGAAAATAAATCTGTGCGATGCAGTCCTCATAGGTTATGACTTTGCTCTGAGTCCGGATGTTCACCAGCATCTTCGGGACGGTGGTGGATGTGAAGCAGATGTCTACAAAGGACAGGTTGGCCAGGAAGAAGTACATGGGCGTGTGGAGGTTGGGGTCTGTGCTGATGGCCAAGATGATGAGCAGGTTGCCAAACACAGTGATCAGGTACATGGAGAGGAAAAGCCCAAATATGAGGGGCTGCAGTCCTGGTTCCTCTGAAAATCCCAGAAGAAGAAACTTTGAAATTTGTGTTTCATTGCTTGGTTCCATGTGGTGGAGGTGACTTCTGGGAAAGAGGGAAATAAAATAACATAAATTTGTATTACTCACAAAATTGAAATGCTACTGTTTTTTTATTTTGCAGTCCAGAAATTCCTTTTAATATATTGTGCACGGATATGGTCCCCTTTAGGGAATCATCGCTGCCACATCTGATATACTTTTTATTGTCAATCAGCTTCTTTTCTAAGAAATCATGTATTTTATAGTTTTTCTGAGAAATGCTTCAATTATTCAGGAATATAAATTGAGTGCTGACCAGCTTTCAGGCACTATCTAGGCAATGAATATAGAGTGCTGAAGAACAAAAGTCCCTTCAGCGATGGAGAAAAAATATGTAAGCAAAGAAGACAATTATACAATTATCTTTTTGATACAATTATCTTTTGATTATCTCACCTTTTTGATGGTGAGGTGTGCTGTGAAGAAATGGAAAACAGGGATAAAGCAGAGAGAAAATAGGGCATTCTATTTTAATGGCATTTAGGCAAATTCTGTACACAGGTGGCATTGGAACGCAGATGTCATGTAAGACAGAGACATAGACACAGGATTCTGGGGGAAGTGTGTGGCTGGCAGAGGGAATGGCCAGAGCAAAGGCCCTGAGGAAGGTACTTGTTTCAAATGTTCAAGCGAAAAAGCAAAGCCAGCGCTGCAAGGGGAATGACCTTGAGGGACACTGATGACAGACTCTGTCACACATGTGAGGAGGGATGTGGCCTCTCTGCGAGAGCTGTGACCTCAAGGCACAGGGTCGTCCTTGTCCACACTGCCCCTCCCTCGGTATTCATCGTGCTGCAAAGCCATCCCATGAATTGACACAGATCCCCGTCTTGGTGCCTGCTCTTGACTGAGTTCTGGCCCATGTATTGTGTCACCTTGGGATTGAGGAGGCGTGGCCCCTGTTGTGAGGACTGCTCACCCTCTACGAGTCACACATCTACAGGACACCATGGTCTTCTGGGTTGTGAATTTCCCTGTCCTCACAGCCCCCACATTCCTGGTTATGCTGGGAATGGATACAACCCAAGGAGACCCGATCAGCCATCTTTCCCCTGCAAAGTGTAGAAATGGTTCCCAGAAATGCTAATTCTTAAGCCTCCCCTGGACCAATCACCATGGAGCTCCATACTGGAATGTTAATTTTCCGCTGTGATTTACACCAGTGTAACAAAGTCTGCTCAATAAATGAAAGAGACAGAGGGTGAGATACAGAGGGAATGAAATCGATGAGGGAGAGCAATGATCTCATAAGCTGGGGTGGTCCCTGAGAGACTGTGAGGAAGAAATGTCTCCCTTGCTTCTCCCCTGGTTACATCCCCTGATGCCCAGCAAAAATAATACGAGAATGAAACAAACTTGTTTAAAAGACAGATAGTGATATATTCATGGTGTACTTGTACAAAACTATATAGATAAAAATATAAATAGATATAAATATTAACATATCCGTTTATATTATACATCAAGAAAAACGAGCAAAGGGATAAACCAATACAATCAAAGTCGGGCATTTTTATATCAAGCCTAGAAGACATTTTCCTGTACCTCCTGCATCATTATATGACTGATTCATTTCTATGTGATTGATAGGGGATGAGGTTAGCTCCTTTCTCCCTCTTCTTATGTGGCACTTTTCATTGATATTCCTGGGCTTTGAGTAAAGATCTCTCTTTCTGAAACCCAATGGACACCCTCTAATCCTCATTCTGGATCTCATCCAACATGCAAAGGACTCCCCAGACCATGCTCTGTAAATCCTGCCCACATCATGACAGTCTCAATGCTACACTGTAACATCCAGAAGAGCAGGGACTTTATCCTCTTTGTTCATTTCTGTTTTTCACCAACTTAGTTGAATATATGTTTACTATAAAAAGATATAAGACTATGAGAAGTTATAGAATGGAAAGAATGAAAGGATCTGGAAACCAGGTTAAAATAGTAGCTTGAAAACAACTGTCATAAGCAAAGTTGTATGAAAAATAAAAGCAAACTGGAACAGATAAAAATAGCAATCATTAGTAATACCGACACGGATTAATAAGTAGATTGTGAAAGACCATGAAAGAATATGACATATAATGTCTCTAGAATGTTCTGGCCCATGGCAGATGCTCAGTTATTATTTGTTGAATGAATCAGGAATTAGGTCTCAGTGTATAAGGACATTTCCTATATGGCAAGGTCGTATTTCAGTTTCGTTGGAAAAAGATGAATTGCTAAGTAACAGCTGGAATAAATGGATATGTATCTGGAAAAACATTAAATTGGTCCCTTCCCTCGGATACATTACTGACACCAGAGGGATAATGACTTGAGTGTAAATGTAACCATACAACATATCAAACATCAAGAAAACTGCATATAACATTTGCAGGTGGGAAAAACCACTAAAATAAAGCAAGAAACTCAGAAGTAAGAACATAGGAATATTTAAATCAAGTTAAACATTTTTATGGTCAAAGAATGTTTCCAAAGTCGACGGAGAAGCAATGATCTGAGGAAATCTTTTGAAATGCTAAAAAAAAGCAGGGGAGGGGGAATAGCATATGGCCATATAATAATCAGAAAGGTCATCAAATATATGACATTTGCTGAAACTGAGGGATAGATTAGGAAACAACAGGAAATGTCTTCTTCACCCAGGAACCTGGGGAAAAAACTTAGAGCAGTGTTACATTGTGTGTGGTTGGAACTTTTTTTTAATGTTTATTTATTTTTGAGAGAGAGAGAGAGAGAGAGAGAGAGAGACAGAGTGCAAGTGGGGAGGGGCAGAGAGAGAGGGAGACACAGAATCCGAAGCAGGTTCCAGGCTCTGAGCTATCAGCTTAGAGCCAGGCGTGGGGCTCAAACTCATGGACTGTGAAATCATGACCTGAGCCAAAGTCAGACGCTTAATCAACTAAGCCTCCCAGGCGCCGCTGTGGTTGGGCTCTTAAGCAGGTAGTCTTGGGGTTACACTGAATTTGCTGGTGGAAAAGTGGGTGTTACAGGTTGAAGGCAGGACCTGAAAGCAGCTATAGTACAAATATTCATATTTTTAATGCAGGGTTTCTACGTCTCTGCCTATGGACATCCTGACCAGAGCCTGCCCAGTGCTGAGGTCTGTGTATCTTAGGATGTTTAGAGCATCCCTTTCAGGGTAAAGAATATGAAGGACTCTCAAAAGTGTTAGTAGCAGCCATTCTGCGAAACTGGCACAGTCACTGACTAAACACATTCATTACTTACACAAGCAAATAAACACAGTGATCACTTGCTATGGACTAAGTTGAATTGGCCCCCAAGTGATGATGGATTAATGTTCTCGGACAACCCTGGCATCCACGGTGCACGGGGCTGTTGGACTCACCTGGCTGGCTGTCTGACGGGAAGGTCTCCGCGTGAAACTGAATTCCTCCCAGGACAGCAGGTAACAGGGACGAAGGCTCTGTCCTCAGCGGAGACAGCAGGGGGGACTGAAGCATCAGTCCCCAGCCAGAATTAGGACTCAGAACGAACAGACCAAAACCACTCGCCTTCCTGTTCAAGGTCGCACAGGCTGACAGGAGACCAGAGGGTATTTACACCTCCCTGTATCTGCTCATTAGGCGCGTTTCCCTCCTTAGAGGTTACTCCAGCCTCTAAGCGTATGATTCCCAATGGAAAGCTGCTCTGGACATAAAGGATTTCTTCCTGATGAATCTCAGTTCCCAAAAGACTAGGTTAGAGGTCAAGTGAATGCAGTTCTTTTCTTTTTTCTCCTTTTCCCTGAACTTGCCCTCTTCCTGTTATGTAAATCTCCTAGCACGTTATCTCAGCTCGGAGTTACACTTTTCTCCAGCTCTAAGAAGGAAGAACACACGTGGATTAGGTCTCTCTAACTTCAAAACCTTGACTGGTCTTGGGGACCCAGCCCTTCCATCTCCAGTGTCTCCTCTTCTCCTTCCCCTCCCCCTCTTCATCTTCCTCCTCCTTCTTCTTCTTCTTCTTCTTCTTCTTCTTCTTCTTCTTCTTCTTCTTCTTCTTCTTCTTCTTCTTCTCCTCCTTCTTCTTCTTCTCCGCCTCCTTCTCCCCCTCCCCTCCTCTTCTTTCTTCTTCTTCTTCTTCTTCTTCTTCTTCTTCTTCTTCTTCTTCTTCTTCTTCATCTTCTTCTCCTTCTTCTTCCTCCTCTTCTTCCTCTTCTTCTTCTTCTTCTTCTTCTTCTTCTTCTTCTTCTTCTTTGTCTTCTTCTATGGGAGAAAAAGTACCAGGGAGGGGCAGAGAGAGACAGGAAGAGAGATAATTATAAGCAGGCTCCTCACTCTCAATGCAGAACCTGATGGGGGCTCAATCTCCAGGTTCCTGAGATTGGGACCTGAGCCGAAATCAAGAGCCAGATGCTCAGCCAACTGAGTCACCCAGCATCCCTAGTGTCTATTCTTTAAAAAAATATGTTTTAATGTTTATTTATTCTTGAGAGACAGAGAGAGACAGAGCATGATCAGGGGAGGGACAGAGAGAGAGGGAGACAGAAACCGAAGCAGGCTCCGGGCTCTGAGCTATCAGCAGAGAGAAGCACAGAGAACTGGGTTCTTCTGATAATAAACCTTGGGTTCTACACACACTGGCTTCAAGACACTTTTGCCATCACAATTAGGAATTTCTTACATTATCACAAGGTAAAAGCTGTCAGTTGGTCCCTTGTTATTAAGTGTTTAATTATAACAGATGTATTTAAATATTTTAAGTACTACAATGTGACCTTGACATCTCATAGGGATAGTTGGATTCAATTTTTATAAACATCTTATCCCTGAGGAAGTACATTTATGAGCTCCATTCTACATTGTAGAAATGGCGCTTGGTCATGTCTAGTCATCTGTCTAAATTTAATACCTGAGTATGTGGTGACCCTTGAGTTTGATTCTGTCAGGATGCTTCTAGTTCTCAAACTCTGGGGCAGTGCTTCTCAGCCAGAAATGAATTTTCCCCTGGGATGTCTGTCAAGTCTGAAGGAAAGCTGCCAAACACCTACAATTCAAAGGGAAGCACCCCCTAAAATATTATCCTGCCACAAATGTCAATCATAAAAGGTGAGAAACCCGGCTACACCAGCAGTTCTCCAACTTCAATGTGCATGTAAATTCACACAGATCCCACTACAAATGCAGATCTGATCTCACGTCCTGGGTGGCCCAGAGATTCTGCATTTCTACCAGCTCCTGGGTGATGCTAAACTGTGGCTCTGGGTCTGTGGGCCACTCTTTGATTAGCAAGGCTGGGATCTTGTGTTAAAGACAGGTGTAGGTATTTTTAAGTCTTCTGCACCAAATGGTGTCCTTGCACGCATGTAATTTTGAAGGAACAATGTATTCACTCTTTCTTCAGTCTGTGTCAATTCTGTGCTTATTGCTTTTATAAGTGACAAAAATAATACATTTATGAAAAAGACTTTGTAGTGGGCAGAATAAGGCGCTTCCAAATATGTCCACATCCTAATTCCCAGGACCTTTAACATGTTATTTTTGATAGCAACGTCGGATTAAGGTAGCAGACTCAACAGGGCTGTAAATTAGCTGCCATGGAGATAAAAGGATCAGCTGTGATCCTCTAGGTGGGACTAGGGTAGTCAGGAGGGTCCTCCAAATGTTGAGGATGGAGACAAAAGAGTTGATGTCAGAGATTTTGAGAATGCTCTCCTGCTGGCTATGAAGGTGGCGGAAGAGCCGTGAGCCAAGAAATGCAGGTGGCCAGCAACAGAGACTGCAACTGGAAAGGAAACACATTCTCCCCTGAGCCTCCAGAAGGACCACAACCCTGCAGACACCTTGCTATTAGCCCGACGAGACTCCTTCGAAGCTTCTGACTCCAGAACTGTAAGAACCTGAAAGTGTTTGTCTTCAGCAGCTAGTGTGGGAATGTTTTATAACAGCAGTAGGAATCTCACAGGGACATAGTCAGTAAAATTCTTTGAGGGAACCGAATTTAAGCTTCTCCATTCATCAGCTTCCCTTGGTTAAGGCCAACTGACATTTAAAGAACCCACATTATGGAGAAGAAATTAAATCAATTTGGAGATATTCTGGCTAGCACCTGGTAAAGTGAATTCCTGGGGCATAAATGTGAGCGTGGTCTGACTCTGATGCTTTTGAGGTAGCGAGATAGGCAAGCAACTCATGATCAAAATTTAGGTCACTCACATCTTCTTTATCCATTCATCAATCCATGGACATTTGGGCTCTTTCCATAACTGGCTATGGTTAATAACACTGCTATAAACATTGGGGTACATATGCCCCTTTAATGGATAAAGAGGATGTGGCATATATATATATATGTGTGTGTGTATATGTATATATATATATACATATATATATATATATATATATATATATAATGGAATATTACTCAGTGATCAAAAAGAATGAAATCTTCCATTTGCAACAACGTGGTTGGAACTAGAGTGTATTATGCTAAGCAAAATATGTCAATCAGAGGAAGATAAATATCATATGATTTCACTCATATGTGAAACTTAAGAAACAAAAGCGATGAACATAGGGGAAGGGAAAGAAAACTAAGATGAAAACAGAGAGGGAGGCAATTTATAAGAGACTCAAAAATAGAGAAGAAATTCAGGGTTGCTGGAGAGGAAGTGGGTGGGGGGAGGGGCTAAATGGGTGATGGGCATTAAGGAGGGCACTTGTTGGGACGAGCACTGGGAGTTATATGTAAGTGATGTATCACTGGGTTCTACTCGTGAAACCAACACTCCACTGTATGTTAACTAACTTGAATTGAAATAAATAAATGTAAGGTGTGCTTGGGTGGCTCAGTCAGTTAAGCATCCGGCTTCGGCTCAGGTCATGATCTCACAGCTCTTGAGTTCAAGCCCCATGTCGGGCTCTGTGCTGACAGCTTAAATTCTATGTCTCTGCCTCTCTCTGCCCCTCCCCAGCTCAGGCCGTCTCTCTCTCTCTCTCCCCCTCTTAAAAATAAATAAAAATATTTAAAAATACAAATTATTTGGTTTTTTATCTATAATATTTTATTATGTGTCTCTAAAAGAACTCTATTTTTGGCATGCCTTGGTGGTTCAGTGGGTTGAGCATCCAACTTTGGCTCAGGTCATGATCTTGTGGTTGACAATTTCAAGCACCGCATCAGGCTCTGTGAGATTATGTTTTTTTCACTTATATGTCTGAAAATCCTTTCTATATCGGTATCTTAACTGCTCTTCTTAATAGTGGACACTTAATATATTAATGTGTCTTCTAGATCGGTTTTATTCTCCTCATTAGGATCCTGGTCTCTTAGTACCTTGTTCCACAATGTGTACAACAGTCACTCCCTTACTCAAGTGTTCACCAAATATGCATCTCCAAGAAAAGTCTTCATGGAGCAACAAACTTTAATAAATAGATTGACTTTAGAATATGATCTCAGACTCTAGATGTCCTTTAATATCCTGAAGCAAAATTTTATTTTATTTTATTACTTTAAATTATAGTTAGCTTCGTTGAGTCCAAAGAAAATGTTCAGATGCAAAGTTGTACGTATATGTTACATTGTTTTTTCAAATAAACACATATACGCATATGCACATAAACACAAACTCACTTAAAAGAAATCTTATCTGAGTACAGTTGGCAAGAATGTTGCATTAGTTTCAGGTGCACAAGGTAGTGATTCAACGTCTCTGCCCATTGCGCGGTGCTCGCCACAAAGGTAGCTGCTGTCTGTTATCATACAAACCCATCCAGTATCAATGACTGTATTCCATACCCCGTGCCTTTTTTACCCCAAGACTCATTAATTCCATAACTGGAAGCCTGTATCTCCCACTGCCCCTCACCCATTCTGCCCATCCGCCCACGTCCCCTCAGGCAAACCATGAGGTTTTTTTTCTCTGTCTTTGTAGGTCTCATTCTGCTCTTTTGTGTGTTTGTTTATTCACTTAAAATTTTTTTTAATGTTTATGCATTTAATTTTGAGAGAGAGGTGTGGGGAGAGGCTGAGAGAGGGAAAGACAGAGAATACCAAGCAGCATCATGTCAACACAGACCCTGATATGGGGGTTGAACTCACAAAATGTGAGATTGTGACCTGAGCCAATATCAAGAGGCAGGTGCTTAACCAACTGAGCCATCCAAGAGCCCCATCTTTATTCATTTTAATAGCAAACTCATACATAATCTCTTATTTTATGTTGAAAGGAAACTTAAGAGAAAGTTGAAGGTGTAGGTATTAAAAGAGTAAATGTTTGAATTAATATGCATTTAAAAGAATGAAGATGTGTAGACACAAAGATTTCAAGATAGACATAAATGATAGACATACATTTAAAGGATGAATTACTTTTCCTGTCATGATGCCTCCAAGACGTCAAATCTGAAGCATGCATGCAGTTACGTACTGAGAAATTCTCTACCAGCTAAAGAGGATGTATATCTGTAAATTGATTTTAAATCTCCTTTTCTACTTAGACATGAGATTACGATGCAAAATGCCTTTACCCAGGGGAAACTCCATGAATGAAGGGAGAACTCTAATCTCAGATTCTTAACAAAATTTCATTGGAACAACATTTATCGTTAAGTCCTAACGCTGATGTAAAATAACTACATTGGTGTTTTAAAACGCATTTATGTTCTTACATTCGATGGATCAGAAGCCTGAAGTGGCTCACCTTGGTCTAAAATGAAAATGACTGCAAGGCCTGATTTCTTCTCAAAGCTACCGGGAAGCTTTGTTTACTGTTCTATTCCAAGCTCATATTATAGTGCAAGAAAAAAAATCTCACCATATTTTATATAATTAAAAAAGTCTTTACAAAGAGGGGCTGAACAGCAGCTCTTAATTGTGATGTGGAATGAAAGTCCTAAAAGTGTGCAAATGTGTCATGAAGCTGTGGTACGTAGTGCTCAGGGTCCGTATGAAGGAGCTTTTTTCTCCTCCTTGTTGAAAAGGAAAACCGGAATGTTGTGTAGATGGCAGGACTGTGTCTCCAACACAAGCCAACAGCTCGGAGATCCAAGGGAACTAATCCACACAGATTTCTCAGTCCTAGACTTGGGCGAAACATTGACATAAGCGTTGGGAGTCGTTGCCGGGAGGTCTGAACTCTGAGAGCAGCGGAGTTCATGAGGAAGGAATACTCAACACTGGGGTCACGCAGTTATAACCTGGTCTATTGGGAACACAGAACCTTCAGAAAAATTTCCTTTGTGTCCAGACCAGTGTCCCCCAGGGAAATCATGTGCTGCTCCAAAGAGGAGGGGGGGGGGGAACGTGCCTCATGAACAGGCAGAGGAAACTATAAATACCTCCTGTGCACACCCACTGCCTGTGCCACCGTGGGCTGACGGGCCCAGGTTGTTGCTTGTGGAGTCGAAAGCTTGACTGGGAGACTCATGCTAGTCTCCGTTCTGCCGTCTTGTGTGGGGACGGAGTTTAGTCACCACCAATAACCATCCAGGAGGGATCCAGACGGCCACATGGACACCTCTCCCTCAGAGCTCCCAGCCAGGTGGGTCTGAGAGCTTGGCAAGACCCGGAGGAAAGGGTCAGAGAGAATCAAAGGCAGGCGCATTTACCTGAGGTCACCACACAGCCACCAGCCTAGCCCAGAACGTGGAGATCTCTATGGCCATGTACTTGCCTGATCATGCCCTTCTGAAAAACTACAGTGAACAAGGTCAGAGAGGGCCCACTCCTTTGGTACTTGCCTTATAATGGTGGAGTCACAGGACTATGAAAAAAGTTTGTGTGGTGTAAGAGCCTCAGGCAGAAATCTTACGGAGATGGTGACTCAGAGCCACAATGGTTGTCATGGTATGTGCAGAACTTTGTAGCGCAAGGTCTGAACAGAACTTTGCATGTTGTGCAAACCAGAAACAGGACCAGAGTGTGCCCAACACTCGGCCAAAAAGATCACAACACAAAGCCCAGGAAAAACAGAGAAAAGATGCCACGTCTAAAAAGTGAAAGGGACTTGTCCCACCTTCTCTAAGATCACAGGACATCCAATTGGTCAAAGAAATAGCAAAGTCTCAAGGTGCTTTTTCAAAGAAAAAGCAAGTCTCTTGCCTTCCTTTATGACCTGCCCAACTTTTGCTGTGCTTTGCATATTTCCTGTGCCGAAGGGTTGATTTATTCCCTTAGCACATTTTCTCTTGGAGCATTCACTCTGTAAGACGATGCACACCCTGAAGATCCCACTAATGTCGTCTTGTGACTGAATTTAATTTTGCTCCTTACTATTTTTGCTGGGCATCAGGGTGGTAACAAGGGTTGGAGTGTTGTCAGAACCAGGGATGTTCTTTCTTCATGGCCCCTCAGATTTCAGCGACCACCTGAGCCATTAGATCTTTTCTGCCACTTACATTTTATTTCACTCTCTTGTTTCTCTCTCTCTCTCTGATTTTGAGAAGATTGTTTGTGTTTCTTTAAATACAGGAAAGGAAATGAGCATGCCAGTCTGACTTGTCAATTTTATTTGTTCATGGGAAACTTACATCATTTGCAGGAATGATAATGGATCTGCACATCTTGAATTATACCCACTCCGAACTTAATTGTTGGGGTTGGAGTGAGAAGTCATGGTAAAAACACAGCCCAGGGATCACTAATTTGGGGTGTGTGTGTGTGTGTGTGCCTTGTGAAATGACATCTGTCATCAGAGCAGGGGACATGGTCCAATATATTCCAAGGTGATTCTTATAATATAGAAGCCAGAACTCAATCAACACACCATAGTCTAGAGAGCTCTATGTCAACTTACAGCAGACTTTGCAGGTAGATTCTAAAATACAAGCAGGACATAGTGTGGGTGAGTGACTCCTTTCTCTTGAAGGGGAACCAGCAACGAGGCCACCTCTTTCTTTGAAATTGCCTGACACGATCTCTGATCATTTTCCTGCTCATTCCCCTTCCCATACATGCTTCCTGTTTTGGACTCAAATAGCTCAAAGTAGTATCATCCTCAGGGCTTTAGCTGAGGCCATTCCCTCTACCATCACACACTTCCCCACACAGGCTCTGGGCTCCTGCCTTCCTTCCCTGCAGGTCTCTGATCAAATGTCACCTAGTTGCTGGTCTTGACCAAACACTGATTACAAAATAGCACTCATATCCACGCTCTCCTTTATATCTGCTTCTGTCTCTTCATAGCACTTGACACCCTGTGATGTCTTATTAATATTTGTATTTGATTCTACTCATTCTCCATCACTAGATTATAGTGGCTTTTGGTTTTCAGTATCCGTGCTCATGGCTTAGACAATGCCTAGGACATGTTTGACCCTAAGTACATATTCCTCCAATGCAGGAAAGATATTCTTAGTAAAACAATAAAATACATGACCTCTGCTGGGGAGTGTGGAGAATGAGACCAAAACATCTAACTGAGATGAAACAGGAGGGAATCTCTTCAAAAGGACAATCATTTGGGGACAAAAGGGACAAGATACCAAAATGAACTTCTTGACTGCACAATATAAATGGTAGCATTTCAGCTATGTGAGTAAACTGTTCATGTGAAAATTAATGATGTCCTTTGCCTCTTTCCGGGGGTCAGTGCAACCTCATGGAACCAGGGAATATTACACGGATATCAAAATTTCTTCTCCTGGGATTTTCAGAGAGACCAGAGCTGCAGCCCCTCATATTTGGGCTTTTCCTCTCCATGTACCTGATCACTGTGTTTGGCAACCTGCTCATCATCCTGGCCATTAGCTCTGACTCCCACCTCCACACCCCCATGTACTTCTTCCTGGCCAACCTGTCCTTTGTAGACATCTGCTTCACCTCCACCACCGTCCCGAAGATGCTCTGGAACATCCAGACCCAGACCAAAGTCATAACCTATGAGGACTGTATCACACAAATGAACTTTTTCATAACCTTTGCGGGGATGGACGACTTTCTCCTGAGTGTGATGGCCTATGACAGGTTTGTGGCCATCTGTCACCCTCTGCAATACACGGTCATCATGAACCCCCGGCTCTGTGGACTCCTGGTTCTGGTGTCCTGGATCACGAGTGTCCTGTATTCCTTGGAACACACCTTAATGGTGTTGAGGCTGTCCTTCTGTACAGAGGTAGAGATCCCCCACTTTTTCTGTGAACTCAATCAGATGATCCAACTTGCCTGTTCTGACACCTTTCTTAATAACGTGGTGATGTACCTTGCAGCTATGCTGCTGGGTGGTGGTCTGCTTGTCTGGATCCTTTACTCTTATTCTAAGATAGTTTCTTCCATATGTGGGATCTCATCTGCTCAGGGCAAGTATAAAGCGTTTTCTACCTGTGCATCTCACCTGTCGGTTGTCTCCTTATTTTATTGTGCAAGCCTAGGTGTGTACCTTAGCTCTGCTGCTACCCAGAGCTCACGGTCAAGTGCCACAGCCTCGGTGATGTACACGGTGGTCACGCCCATGCTGAACCCCTTCATCTACAGCCTGAGGAACAGAGACATAAAGAGGGCTCTGAAAAGAATCGTTGGGATCCAGTGATATAAGAAACAATCATCCAAAGGCTGAAGACATGACCATGATTGAAGGGCTCAAATCCTCAGGGTCAGGAAGTGCCAATCTTTGATCAGACTGTGGAAGTAGGATCTACTCCTTCTATTTCTTTCTTGGAATTTCCATTTGATCAACTTTTCTATACATTTAAGAAACTCACATTATTAAGTTTCTACTGTGACTGAAATACAGACAGTTTCTCCGTTGTCTATTTTCAGACGTCCCCAAAGTTTACCCCAACCTTGGGTCACAAATGCCTGAAATTTCTGTATTTCACATGGGACTAGTTGGATTTTTAAAATTAATTTCATCTCAAATGACTTATACCATGTCGGGTAAATTTCCCCTAGATTTCCTGAGATCATTATCATGAGTTATACCCTTCATATGGAAAAAAGCTACACTTGATCAGTAAGCCATTTCCATCATTTTACTGTCAAGGAGAATACAAAAGCACAGTTTCCACCTTGTGTCTCAGTCTTTTCCTTCACTTCCTTTAGGACTCCACCTGATGATGTGGACTCTAACATTGTTCCATTCAAGCCTCAGGGAATTCACACCCCGCTCTGGCTAGGAATGCCCAAGCACTCACCTGTGCCCATGTGCTTGTCCACACTCCCACAGACCTTTCCCGGACCACAGCCTATGCCTTGGCTGCACCAGCCCTTGGGTTCTTATTGTGATTGCAGGACACACGTCAGCAACATCTATCAGAGAACTCTAATAACCCCAGGTTTATTACTCATGTATGCTGGAGGGCACATGGGATGGTCAAAAGCCATTCTGGGAGGTGTCAGAAGGGGAGAGAGGGTCAAGAGGAAGAGAGAGACAGAGAGCTGCTGAGGGATCTGGCTTTCTCAAGGACCACAGCCAGGGTGGGAAGCTGGTGTTAGGTTCACACGTTCTTGGAGAATTGTATTGAGTAGAATGTGTGTGCTGAAGGGGAAAAGCTGATTCACTCATGTATCAGTCTCTAGTTTATAAAGGGCTTTCTGAAGAGGTGCTTTGTGACTGGGGGTAGCCGAGGGCTTATCTGGTGATTGTGGAACACATCTGACGATATGTTTATTCAACATGGTTGTGTTCGACGAGGGCTTATCTGGTGATTGTGGAACACATCTGACGATATGTTTATTCAACATGGTTGTGTTCGAAACGGACCCAGGGAAAATACGTCATTTCAGTCCCTTGCACTAAACATGACCTTATGCTTTGTAAGCGGTCTCTTGGTTTTATTCTGGTATTCACCTCGGGGTCCAGATTTCCTACCATAGTCACTGGGAAAACCTGATTAGCTAATGTAGATCTCCCAGTGGAGTGTACTTGGAAAGGCAAATTTGAATAAACAGTTCGACCTGATATGTTCTTCGTATCGGCCTGACCATAAATATGAGGAAGCAAAGTTTCGAAACACTCATTTTGTGACACACAAAATATTTCTCTCATTTTTAAAAAATCACAGTTCGTGCTATGCACCTATTTATTAAAGCATGGAAGATGGTGTTCACCACTGAGGGAGTTTGTTCATCGAGGCGCAGGATTGCTTAGTGTCTTCTACATTTTATCACTGAATTATCTTCCTGTTTCTGCTTGAAAACTTCTAATGTGATCCGCTCATATGATTCTTTGCATTATTACACGAAATAGCTTCCGTTTCCTGATATATGTCACAAGTCCCATGGGATGGCGAATGCACAGTATCAGCACCATCTATATAATACGTCCTTTCTGATCTGAAATCTCTTCCACCTGCTTGACCAGAGAACACTTTAACCAAGAACTGCATGCCCTGCTGGGGTGTGGTTCAGGGTCCCCAGTTCTTCCGCACAAATGGGCACGTCCTTCAAATCGCCCAAGCTGACGGGCAGCCCTGTTCATTCTGCTGCATAAATCCCTCTTTGTTCTAAAAAAAATAATAACACGTTAAAGGAACTGGAGATTAGGATGTGGGCCTATCTGATGGTGCCTTATTCTCCTTAGTGTAAAGGCTTGTTCATCAGGGTATTATTTTGGTTCACTTATAAAAGCAAGAAACACAGATTTCACACAGCCTGAAGAATGAGCGAATACACGATCCTTTCACAATTACAGGCACGCAAGGACAAGATTTGGTGCAGAAGCCTCCATGCTACCTATTCTTATCTCTAACACAGGATCATCTTCTTGCTAATCAAACAGTGGTCCGCAGACTCAGACCTGCACTTCAGCATCACCCAGGAGCTTGGAGAAACGCAGAATCGCTAAAATTTTGCACTTGTAGTGGGATCCGTGTGGATTCACGGGCACAGTGAAGTTGGAGACATGCTGGTCTAGGCGTGTTTCTCACCGTTTATGGTGGACATTGGCGGCAGGATAACAGGAATTTGGGGGTGCTTTCCTGGGGACTGTAGGTGTTTGGCAGCTTCCCTTCAGACTTTGACAGATGTCCCAGGGGAAAATTCACTTCTGGCTGAGAACCACGGCCACAGAGTTTGAGAACCAGAAGCATCCTGACAGAGTCAAACTCAAGGGACACCACATACTCAGATAATAAATTTAGACAGATGACTAGACATCACCAAGCACCATTTATACATCATAAAATGTAGTTCATAACTATACCTCCTCAGGGATAAGATTTTATAAAGATTAAATCCAAACTCCCTGTGAGATGTTAAGCTCACATTATAGTACATAACTAGATCTTAATACATCTGTTATATTTAAGGATGATTTTATAACAAGGGACCAAATGACAGCTTTTAACATCTTATAAAATAAGTGACAGAAAAAGTGTCTTGAAGCCAATCTCTGTGGCACCCAAGTTTTATTATCAGAAGTCATTTCTCTGCTTTATTATTTTTTCTTTTTTTTAATATATGAAATTTATTGTCAAAATGGTTTCCATACAACACCCAGTGCTCATCCCAACAAGTGCCTTCTTCAATGCACATCCCCCTCTCTCCCCTCTCCCCCCACTTGGTTTGTTCTCAGTCCTCAAGAGTCTCCTATGTTTGCCTCCCTCCCTCTAACTCTCTTTTCCCCTTTCCCTCCCCCATGCTCTTCTCTTAAGTTTCTCAAGATCCACCTATGAGTGAAAAAATACGGTATCTGTCTTTCTCTTCTTGACTTCTTTCACTTAGCATAACACTCTCTAGTTCCATCCATGTTGCTGCAAATGGCAGGATTTCATTCTTCCTCATTGCCAATTAGGATTCCATTGTGTATATAAATGACAACTTCTGTATCCATTTGTCAGTTGATGGACATTTCGGCTCTTTACATAATTTGGCTGTTGTTGAAAGCGCTGCTCGAAACATTGGGGTGCACGTGCCCCTGTGCGTCAGCACTCCCGTGTCCTTGGGTAGATTCCTATCGGTGCTGTTGAGAACAACAGCAGACACTGGGTCGTCTCATGGGCTCAGTGGGTTCATCTTCCGTGTCTTGATTGCGGCTTAGGACATGACCCCATGATCTGGAACTGAGCCCCCAGATTGCTTCTGCACTGAGCATGGAGACTGCTTGGGATTCTCTCTCTCCCTCTTTCTCTGACTCTCTCTCTTAAAATATATAAATAAACATTAAACAAGCTTCTTTCAGTCCCTCTCTCCCTCCTTCCTCTACCCCACTAATGTTCTCTCTCTCCCTCTCTCTCAAAAACAAACAAAGAGACAGACAGACAGCACTAGAAATGCTACAGCTGGGTCCCTAGGACAGGCAATGCTTGGAAGGCAAAGAGGACTAATCCCGGAGGGTTCCTTGGTCTTAGACTTGGAGGAAAGCGTGTCTCGGCCGAGATAAGGTGCCAGACGATTTACACATCAGGAAGGGGACAAGTTCAGGGAAAAGGGGAGGAAAAAAAGAATTGCATTCACTTGGTCTCTGACCTAGTCTTTTGCGAACCGAGATTCATTAGGAAAAACTACTTGTGTCCAGAGCAGTTTTCCACTTGGGAATATGAGATCAGAGGCTGGGGTACCAAGAGGGAAATGAGCCTAATGAGCAGATACGGGGAGCTGTAAATACTCTCTGGTCTCCTGTCAGCCTGTGTGACCTTGGATGGGAAGGGACAAGGTCTCCCTCTGTTCTTCCAAGCCTTAATTATGGCTGGGGGCCCATGCTTTACTCCGTCCTGCTGTCTCAGCTGAGAACAGAGCGTTAGTCCTTACCATCTGCAGTCCAGGGAGGCATTCAGACTTGTCACAAGGAGACCTTGTCAGACACCCCAGCCAGGTGAGCCCAACGGCCCCGTGTGCCGTGGATGAGAGGGTCAGAAGAATGGAAGCCAAGTTCATTAACCTGTCTTCACCTGAGAGCCCATTCAACTTAGTGCAGGAGGGGTGATGGCTGTGTTCATTTGTTTGTTTAAGTGATGTATTTATTCATTGGCTGTGTCTGTTTCATAGAGTGGATGCTCACACTTATGTTGATCTTCCATATTCTATTCCTTTAACTTACTATTAAGGCAATGGCAGTTTATTTTACCTCCCAGTGTCTCAGGAATCACACGAGTTTCTTAGATAATTGCTCTGCCTCATCCGTTTCATTCACTGCCCCTCCACCCCGACTCTCTGCCTCGCTGTCTGTTGAACAGACTGTTTTATGTTTGTGTAAATCACAACAGAAACTTGCCATTCCAATATGGAGCCTCAAATTCATTTGTCCATGGGAGGCTTAAGAACTGGCATTTCTGGGAACCATTTCTATACTTTGCAGGGAAAAGATGTCTGATCTGGCCTCCTTGGGTTGTGTCCATTCCAAGCATAACCGGGATGGTGAGGTCTGTGAAGACAGGGAAATACACAACCCAGGAGGCCATGGTGTCTTGTGACTGGTGAAGGGTGAGCAGTCCTCAAAAAGTTAGAGAGGGAGCCAAACCAGAAGAGACTCTTAAAAACTGAGAACAATCTGAGGGTTGATGGGGGCGGGAGGAGGGGGAGGTTGGGTGATGGGTATTGAGGAGAACACCTGTGGGGATGAGCACTGCGTGTTGTATGGAAACCAATTTGACAATGAATTTCATATTTTAAAAAAAGGGGGGCCAGGACTCAGAAATCCCAAGATGACGCAATACAGGGGCCAGAACTCAGTCAAGAGAAGGCACCAAGAAGGGGATCTGTGGCAACTCCTTGGATGCCTTGAGACCATGATGTATACAGAGGGAGATGTAGCGTGGGCAAGGACGGTCGTGTGCCTTGAGATCACAGTTGTAGCAGAGAGGCCACTTCCTCCTCACATGTGTGACAGCGTCTGTCATCAGTCTCCATCAGGCTCATTGCCCTTGCAGCACTGGCTTTGCTTTTTGCCTTGAACTTCTGAAACAATACTTTCCTTGGGGCCTTTGTACTGGCCATTCCCTCTGCCAGGTAAAGGCTTCCCACATAATCCTTTCTGTCTTATATGTGTTCTGTGTTACAATGTCACCTGTTTGCAGAATTTGCCTATCAATCACTAAAACAGAATGCCTTATTGGCTCCCTTTTTATTCCTGCTTTTCTTTTCTTCACAGCAGCCCTCACCATCTGAAAAGTTATAGAATTCTCTTGTTTGCATATATATTTTTTCTCCATGATTCTAGGGATTTACATTCTTCACCACACCCTGTACTCATTGCCTGAAACATGGTCAACACTCAATTTATATTCTTTTTTTTTTTTTAATTTTTTTTTTCAACGTTTTTTTTTTATTTTTATTTTTTTTATTTTTGGGACAGAGAGAGACAGAGCATGAACGGGGGAGGGTCAGAGAGAGGGAGACACAGAATCGGAAACAGGCTCCAGGCTCCGAGCTATCAGGCCAGAGCCTGACGCGGGGCTCGAACTCACGGACCGCGAGATCGTGACCTGGCTGAAGTCGGACGCTTAACCGACTGCGCCACCCAGGCGCCCCTCAATTTATATTCTTGAATATGAAGAATTTCTCAGTGAAATTATAAAATATGTCGTTACTTACAGAAGAAGATTTTTGACAAAAAAAAAACACCCTACATCAATGTGGCAGAAGGAATCCCTTAATGGGGGCCATATCTATACACAACATATTTAAATGAATATCTGGGGGCGCCTGGGTGGTTCAGTCGTAGAAGCGAACAACTCTTGATTTCGGCTCAGGTCTCCACCATAAGCCAACATTTTGGAGATCCAAGGGATCTAATCCAGACTGATTGCTTAGTCTTAGACTGTGGGAAAATGTTAAAATCAGGGTTGGGATTAGGTGCTGGGATATTTGAATTCTGGGAGTGACAGAACTCACAAGGTAGGAGTAATCAACACAGGGGTCACGCAGTTATGACCTGGTCTATTGGGAACACAGAAACTCCAGGAAATCTTTCTTTGTGTCCAGACCAGTGTCCCCCAGGGAAATCATGTGCTGCAGGTTGGACAAGCAGGAGGGAAACATGCCTCATGAACAGACAAAGGAAACTATAAATGTCTCCTCTGTGCAGTCCCTCCCCCTGTGCCACCGGGGGCGATGGGACCTGATTGTTGCTTCTAGAGTCCGAAGCTTGGCTGGATGACTCATGCTAGCCTCCTTCCCACCATCTTCTGCAGGGAGAGGGTTTAGTTGCCACCGATAACCATCCGGGAGGAATTCAGACAGCCACATGGACACCTCTCCCTCAGAGCTCCCAGCCACGTGATTCCGGGTGCCCAGCAGGTCCAGCAGGAAAGGGTCAGAGAGAATCAAAGCCAGGTGCATTCACTTGAGGTCACCACACAGCCACCAGCCTAGCCCAGAACCTGGAGATCTCTATGGTCATGTGCTTGGCTGACCATGCCTTCCTGAAAAACCACAGTGGACAAGGTCAGAGAAGGTCCTGTTCCTTTGATACTTGCCTTATATGGCAGAGTCATAGTAGAATGAATTAAGTGTGTGGTGTAAGAGCCTCAGGCAGAAATCTTATGAAGACGGTGATTCAGAGCCTAGACTGACTGTCACGGTGTGTGCAGAATTCTGTGGAGCAAGGTCTGAACAAACCTTTGGGTGTTGTGCAAACCAGAAACAGGACCAGAGTGTGCCCAACACTCGGTCAAAAAGATCACAACACAAAGCCCAGGAAAAACAGAGAAAAGACGCCACGTCTAAAAAGTGAAAGGGACTTGTCCCACCTTCTCTAAGATCACAGGACATCCAATTGGTCAAAGAAATAGCAAGTCTCAAGGTGCTTTTTCAAAGAAAAAGCAAGTCTCTTACCTTCCATTATGACCTGTCCAACTTTTGCTGTGCTTTGCATATTTCCTGTGCCGAAGGGTGGATTTATTCCCTTAGCACACTTTTCTCTTGGAGCATTCACTCTGTAAGACGATGCACACCCTGAAGATCCCACTAATGTCGTCTTGTGACTGAATTTAATTTTGCTCCTTACTATTTTTGCTGGGCATCAAGGAGGTAACAAGAGTTGGAATGTTGTCAGACCTCAGGATGCTCTTTCTTCTTCACGGCCCCTCAGGTTTCAGTGACCATATGAACCATGAAATCTTTTGTGTCACTTCAATTTCATTTCACTCTCTTGCCTCTGTGTGTGTGTGTGTGTGTGTGTGTGTGTCTGTGTTTCTCTGATTTTGAGCAGACGGTTTGTTTTTCTGTAAATGCAGGACAGAAAATAAGCATGCGAGTCTGACCTGTCAATTGTATTTGTCCATAAGAAACTCAATCATTGGAATTCAGGTACCATTTTTACATCGTTTGTGAGGAATGATAATGGATCTGGCCACATTGGTTTATAGCCACTCTGAGCTTAATTATTGGGGCTGGAGGTGAGAACTCATGGAAGAACACAGCTCAGGGAGTGATGATTTGCTGTGTGTGTGTGTGTGTGTGTGTGTGTGTGTGTGTCTTGTCTTGTGGCGGGGGATCCGTTTCCAGAGCAGGGGTGCCTTAGCTAATATATTCTAAGTTGACTCTACTAATACAGAAGCCAGCACTCAATCAGCACAGGGTATTCAGGAGGGCTCCTTGTCAATGTACAGGAGGCTTTCCAGATAGATTCTAAAATATAAGCAGTATATAGTGTGGGTGAGTGACTCCTTTCCCTCTAAAGGGAACCAGTAATGAGGCCATCCATTTCTTTGAAATTACCTGACACCATCTCTGATTTCTCTCCTCTTTACTCCTCTTCACACAACGCTTCCTATTTTGGACCCCAATAGCTCCAAGTAGTACGATCCTCTGGGTCTTAGCAGAGGCCATTCCCTCAGCCAACACACACTTCCCCAGAAATGCTTGCAGATCCTGCCCTCCTTTCACTGAAGTCTCTGTTCAAATGTCACCTGTTACGGGTCTTGACCAAATACCAATTACAGAACGACACTCGTATCCACGCTCTCCTTTATATCTACTTTTGTTCTCTTCATAGCACTTTGACACCCTCTAATGTCTTATTAGTATTTTTATTTGTTTCCATTCATTCTCCATCATTGGATGATACTTGCGTTTTTTTTTCAGTATCCCATGCTCATTGCCTACACAATGCCTGGAATATGTTTGACAATCAGCACATATTCCTCCCATGCAGGAAAGATATTCTTAGTAAAACAGTAAAATGCATGACCTGTGCTGGGGAGTGTGGAGAATGAGACCAAAACACCTAATCTGAGGTGAAACAGGAGGGAATCTCTTCAAAAGGACAATCCTTTGGGGACAAAAGGGACAAGATACCGAAATGAACTTCTTGACTGCACAATATAAATGGTAGCATTTCAACTATGTGAGTAAACTGTTCATGTGAAAATTAATGATGTCCTTTGCCTCTTTCTGGGGGTCAGTGCAACCTCATGGAACCAGGAAATATTACACGGATATCAAAATTTTTTCTCTTGGGATTTTCAGAGAGACCAGAGCTGCAGCCCCTCATATTTGGGCTTTTCCTCTCCATGTACCTGATCACTGTGTTTGGCAACCTGCTCATCATCCTGGCTGTCAGCTCTGACTCCCGCCTCCACACCCCCATGTACTTCTTCCTGGCCAACCTGTCCTTTGTAGACATCTGCTTCACCTCCACCACCATCCCAAAGATGCTGGTGAACATCCAGACCCAGAGCAACGTCATAACCTATGAGGACTGCATCGCACAGATGAACTTCTTCATAATCTTTTCAGGGTTGGACATCTATCTCCTGGCTGTGATGGCCTATGACAGGTTTGTGGCCATCTGTCACCCCCTCCACTATAAGATCATCATGAACCCCTGGCTCTGTGGGCTGCTGGTCCTGGTGTCCTGGATCACGAGTGTCCTGCATTCCTTGTTACAAACTTCAATGGTGTTGCACCTGTCCTTCTGTACAGAGGTAGAAATCCCCCACTTTTTCTGTGAACTCAATCAGATGATCCAACTTGCCTGTTCTGACACCTTTATGAATAACTTGGTGATGTACCTTGCAGCTATGCTGCTGGCTGGAGGTCCCCTTTCTGGGATCCTTTACTCTTATTCTAAGATAGTTTCAACCATAATTGGAATCTCATCAGCTCAGGGCAAGTATAAAGCATTTTCCACCTGTGCATCTCACCTTTTAGTTGTCTCCTTATTTTTTTGTACGAGCCTAGGAGTGTACCTCAGCTCTGCTGCTACCCAGGGCTCCCACTCAAGTGCAACAGCCTCAGTGATGTACACGGTGGTCACGCCCATGCTGAACCCCTTCATCTACAGCCTGAGGAACAAAGACCTAAAGGTGGTTCTTAAAAGAATCATTGGGATTTCATTGATGTGAGGGCCAATCATATTAGGGCTGAAGACGTGCCCATGATTGCAAGGCTCAAAGCTTCAAAGTCAAGAATTAGTTATTCTTTGATTAGACTGTGGAAGTGAAATCCGCTCCTTCTTTTTATTTGCTGGAATTTCCATCTTTATTCATGTCAACTTCTCTACACGTTTAAGTAACTTTATTAAGCTTCTGCTGTTTCTGATATACAGACAGTTTCCCCTTTTTCTATTTTCATATGTCACCAATGTTTTCCTCAACCTTGGATCATGAATGCCTGGAAATTTCTATATTTCACATGGGAGTAGTTGGATTTCTTAAAATTAATTTCATTTCAAATGACTTATACCATGCCAGGTAAATTTCCCCTAGATTTCCTGAGATCATTATCATGAATTATACTCTTCTTATGGAATAAAGCTACACTTGATCAGGAAGCCATTTCCATCATTTTATTGTCAAGGAGAATACAAAACCACAGTTTCCACCTTGAGTCTATTGGTCTTTTTCCTTCACTTCATTTAACACTCCTCCTGATGATGTGGATTCTAACATTGTTCCATTTAAACCTCAGGCTATTGACACCAATGCTTAGGAAAGCCCGGGCACTCACCTGCACCCGTGTATTTTTGGACATTCCCACAGACCTTTCCCTGACCAGGCCTATGCTGTGACTGCCCAGGTCCCTGGGTTCTTATTGTGATCACAAGACACACATCAGCAACACCTATCAGAGAACTCTAAAAATGGAAATGTATTACTCACATAAGCTGGAGGGCACAGGGATGCCCAAGGGCCATTTCTGGATGTCTCAGAGGGGGAGAGAGAGATGGAGAGGGAGACAGAGAGAGTGCTGCTGAAGGACCTGAGTCTATTAAGGCCCATGGCCAGAGTGGCTAGGTGTTTGAGGATTCACACTTCACTGGAGAATTTTATTGAGTAGAATTTATGTGCTGAAGGGGAAAAGCTGATTCACTTATGTGTCATTATCTAGGTTATCCAGGACGTTCTGAAGAGATACTTTATGGCTGAGGGTAGCTGAGCCATATGTTTATTTAAATAATAAACAATATGTTTATTTCACATGGTTGTCTTTGAATTCGATGCCCCAGAAATCTAAAGCTTAATTTCAGGCACTTATGCTAAACATGCTATTGTGCTTTATAACCGGTCTCCTGGTTTTATTCTGTTATTTAGCTCGGGGTCCAGAAAGCCTCCCATAGCCACTGGCAAACCTGATTAGCAAATATTCATCTCCCAGTGGAGTGTACTTAGAAAGACAAATTTGAATAAATAGATCAACCTGATGTTCTTAGTATCGGCATGACCATAAATATGAGGAGGCAAAATTTCGAAACACTCATTTTGCTACACAAAAAACATTTCTCTCTTTTTTTTAATGTCCCAGTTCATGCTACGCACCTCTTTATTAAGGCACGGAAGATGGTGTTCACAACTGAGGGGGTTTATTCATTGAGGTGCAGGATTGCTTAGTGCCTTCTATCTTTTATCAGTGAATTATCTTCCCATTTCTGCTAGAAAACTTCTCATGCTAGCTGCTAATATGATTCTTTCCGTTGTTACACAAAATAACTTCCTTTTCTTAACATTTGCCACAAATGCCGAGAGATGGTGAATGAACACTACCAGTATCAACCATTTCGTACCTCTTTCCTGCCCTGAAATCTCTTACACCTGCATGACCAGAGGATGCTTCACTTGAGAGCTGGATGTCCTGCTGGGGTGTGGCTCAGGGTCCCCAGTTCTTCTGCACAAACGTGCATGTCCTTCAAACTCTCCCTGTTACCCAGAAGGGAGCCCTCACGTGGTCACTTGTTCATCAAGTCATGGGAAATACACTTGAATCACTGAATGGTCATGAGTGCCCTCCTCAATTGTCAAATCATAGGACACTAGTAAAAGGTAGAACGTGTTCACATTAGTCCAGGTCGGTTGCTCAGATGATTGTGTCAGTCAGCTCTTGCTGTATAACATTCTTTCCTTGTCATGTGGGATGTTAAAATGATGTGGGATCGCCGAGGACAATGGTCACAAAAGAATCCTTGAGTTGTTTTACCGTGCAAAAAAATGTGCTCTCATAGCAAGGTGGCAGGACTCATGGCCAGAGAGCGCTGCACTGGGATTGTGGAAAGTGAGTGATTATATACTTTTAAGTTTGTGGAGGGAGGGAAGGGTAGAGATAACATAAACGTCTAAGGAATTTCCGTATGCTGAAAGGGACCTTGGAGGTCTCGCTCCTGTCGAGGATAATGGTGCTTTTAGTCTCCAACAAAACATCAGCATCAGAGTATCCATGAGTTCCTGGAGAATGTCATTCCCTGCATTTCTTGGGGATTTATCAGTGAGCTACAGTTGTTGGGAATCTGACTTCGAGCAACATTTCTCATGCTTTTTGTTCTCTTCATCAATAATACCTTTACAATCAAACGGCATTGTATCGGGAAACTTTTCTGACCTCTGCTGGGCTCCTCATGGGTCTGTGGTCAGGACTGAATCTCTACCTGGTATTTCTAGGGCCCATCCATGACGTTGTGTCTGTGGCTGTCATGCTCTTCTGTTTCAGCCGGATTCTTGGTCTTATTTCTACATTTCGATTTGTTGGATAGTCTTCTATTTACAAATTACGTACGCTTATGTGTATTCTTTGAGTTGCATCTCACTGCGCCTACATTCGTACATAAACTTGCTTTCCTTCCGTTACAAGAGCTACCTCCACACCTGTAATGGAGAGTCAGCTAACTGTGCTCCAAATCCTCCTCTGAGCCCTGCTCCATAGATATGTCCCCAATTAAATCACTGAAGTATAATTATACACAATACACCGTGTATTGGAAGGGTACAATTTGGTACGTTAAAGGAGCTACACAAGAATGTAGAGCACGTGGGGTGCCTGCGTGGCTCAGTCTCTTAAGCGTCTGACTCCAGCTCAGGTGCGTGGGTTCGAGCCCCCCACCAGGCTCTGTGCTGACAGCTAGAGCCTGGAGCCTACTTCGGATCGTGTGTCTCCCTCTCTGTCAACCCTTCCCGGCTCATGCTCTCTCTCTCTCTCTCTCTCTCTCTCTCTCTCCTCAAAAATAATTAGATGTTTAAAAATTTTACAAAAAATATAAAGAAAAGCACATAGTGCAAGTTTCCATCTGTGTATAATTTAAGGGTCTACATAAGCTTTAATTGCTTTCTCAGGTAATTGTTAAAAATTCAAGCTCCCCGAGCCTCTCTTTCCTTATTTCTGTAGGCAGTGCGGACGCTAAACGTTAATTCCTATGAATCTTGTAAGGAAAAAAATTAAATGCATTTTTACTCAAAGAAAACATTCAAGTGTAGTGGTTGTGTCTTGTGTGTGAGTGTGTGTGTGTATACATTTTTCTTTCAAATAATCACACTCCCCATACATGTACACACACAGATGATTTATGATTTCATCTTTTATGTTGCAAGGAGACTTGAGAGACAGTTGGACAGGAGAGCACTGAAAAGAATGAATAGTTGTAGCAACAAAAAATAAAGGGAAACTAAATAAAGAACATATGTAAAAGGAAGTGGTAATAGACACAAAATTTTAATTTATCACATGTTACCATAATTCTGATCATGAGTTCCTTTCTTGTATCACTGCCTCAAAGGATTCATGGTCAGACCACAGTCACATTGATGCCCCAAAGAAATGACTATATCAGGTAAAGGGGCAAAATGTTTCAAAATCTATTTCATTTTATTTCTATTAATGTGGTTTCTTTACGTATCAATTCCCCTTACCCAAGGGAAGCTGATAAATGAATTGAGAGTCTTAAACTCAGTTCCCTCAAATCATTTTATTGACTCTGTCCCTATGAGATTCTTACTGCTGCTGTAAAATGTCCCCATTTTAGCTGCTTAAATTGAACAAATACACACTCTTACAATTCTGGAGTCAGAAGCTTGGAAGGAGTCTCATCAGGTTAGCAGCAAGATGTCTTCAGGGTTGAGTTCCTACTGGAGGCTCAGGGGAGAATCTGTTTCCTTTCCATTTCCAATCTCTGTCACTGGTCACCTGCAGTTCTTGGTTCATGGCTTTTCCTCCACCTTCAGAGCCAGCGGGTAAGTTTTCAAAGTCTCTCTAGCACCAACTCTTTTGTCTCCCTCCTCAACATTTGAAGGACTGTCATGATTGCCTTTGTCCCACCTGGACAATCACAGCTCTTTTCCTCTCAATGGCAGCTGATCAGCCGCTCTGATCAATCTGTTACCTTAATCCTTCTTTGCTATAAAAAATAACATGTTGTAGATACTAGGGATTAGGATGTGAACATATTTGGGAGGGCCTTATTTTGCCCACTACAAAGCCTTTTTCATAAGTGTATTATTTTGGTCACTTATAAAAGCAATAAACACAGAATTGACACAGCCTGAAGAAGGAGCGAATACACGATCCTTTCACAATTACAGGCACGCAAGGACAATATTTGGTGCAGAAGCCTTCACGCTACCTACACTTATCTCTAACACAGGATCATCTTCTTGCTAATCAAACAGTGGTCCACAGACCCGGACCTGCACTTCAACATCACTCAGGAGCTTGGAGAAATGCAGAATCTCTGGACCACCCAGGACATGAGATAAGATTTTGCATTTGTAGTGGGATCCGTGTGGATTCATGGGCACAGTGAAGTTGGAGACATGCTGGTCTAGCTGGGTTTCTCACCTTTTATGGTGGACATTTGTGGCAGGATAACAGTATTTTGGGGGTGCTTTCCTGGGGATTGTAGGTGTTTGGCAGCTTCCCTTCAGACTTTGACAGATGTCCCAGGGGAAAATTCATTTCTGGCTGAGAACCACGACCCCAAGTTTGAGAACCGGAAGCATCCTGACAGAATCAATCTCAAGGGACACCACATACTCAGATATTAAATTTGGACAGATGACTAGACATCACCAAGCACCATTTATACAATGTAGAATGGAGTTCATAAATGTACTTCCTTGGGGATAAGATGTTTATAAAGATCAAATCAAAACTCCCTATGAGATGTTAAGCTCACATTGTAGTACACAAAAGGATCTAAATACATCTTGTTCTATTTAACAAGCATTTTATAACAAAGAACCAAATGGCAGCTTTTAACTTGTGATAAAGTAGGTGATGGCAAAAGTGTCTTGACGCCAACGTGTTTAGTGCCCAAGGTTTATTATCAGAAGAAGTCAGTTTTCCGCCTTATTAAAAAGAAGAATAGATATTGGGTCACCTGGGTGGCTCAAATGGTTAAGACTATGATGTGAGCCAAAATCAAGTCACGTGTTTAACAGACTGAGCCACCCAGGAGACGCACATTTATTCATTTTAAACACAAACTCATTTCTAATCTCTTATTTTATGTTGAAAGGAAACTTGAGGGAAAGTTGCAGAATAAATGTTTGAATTAACATGCATTTAAAAGAATGCGTACATGTAGACAAAAAGATATAAAGTAAATGAGAGACATACATTTAAATGATGACTTACTTTTCCTGTTGTAATGTCTCAAAGACATCAAAATCTGAAGTACGTTTGAATTTATGCATTGAGAAATTCTTTACCAGTTAAAGAGGATTAATAACTCCAAATTGATTCTAAATTTCTTCTTTTACTTGAAGATGGGATTACAACACAAAATGCCTTTACCCAGGGGAAGTTAAATGGATGAATGAAGAAGCTTAATCTCAGGGTCTTAACAAAACTTAATTGGGAAAATTGTATTAAAGTCCTAATGCTAATGTAAAATGACTACATTAGTGTTCTAAAACATTTATGCTGGATGCATGGATGGTTCAGTCAATTAAGCATCTGATTTTGGCTCAGCTGTGATCTCAGGGTTCATGATCTTGAGCCCCATGTCAGGTGAGCCCCACTTCTCTCTCCCACCTCTCTCTCTCTCTCTCTCTCTTTGCCCCTTGCTCACTTGTGCTTTTTCTCCCTAACTCAAAAACAAATTAATTAAATTAATATAATATAATATGATATAAAAAATAAACACATTATGTTCTTATAATTCTGTGAATCAGAAGCTGAAGTCGTTCTCATTGGGCTAATATGAAGATGTTTGCAAGGCTTGGTTCCTTCCGGAAACTACAGGGAAGAATCTGTTTACTTTTCTATTCCAAGCTTATATTATACTGCAAAAAGTATCTATAAAAATAGATCTACCCTATGACCCAGCAATAGCACTGCTAGGAATTTAGCCAAGGGATCCAGGAGTGCTGATGCATAGGGGCACTTGTACCCCAATGTTTATAGTGGCACTTTCAACAATAGCCAAATGATGGAAAGAGCCTAAATGTCCATCAACTGACGGATGGATAAAGAAATTGTGGTTTATATACACAATGGAATCCTACTTGGCAATGAGAAAGAATGAAATCTGGCCTTTTGTAGCAACGTGGATAGAACTGGAGAGTGTGATGCTAAGTGAAATAAGCCCTACAGAGAAAGACAGATACCATATGGTTTCACTCTTATGTGGATCCTGAGAAACTTAACAGAAGACTATGAGGGGGGGGAAGGGAAAAAAAAGTTAGAGAAGGAGGGAGCAAACCATAAGAGACTCTTAAAAACTGAGAACAAACTGAGGGTTGATGGGGGGTGGGAGGGGGGTGGGAGGTGATGGGCGTTGAGGGGGGCACCTGTTGGGATGAGCCCTGGGTGTTGTATGGAAACCAATTTGGCAATAAATTTCATATTTAAAAGAAAGTATCTAAACATATGCCATACAACTAACAAAAGCTTCACAAAGAGGGGCTAAAGAGCAGCTCTTAACTTGTGACACAGTATGAAATTCCTAAATGTTTGGCAAATGTGTCATGAAGCTGAGGTACGTAGTGCTTGGGGTTTATATCAAGGAACTTAGTTGCCCTCCTTGTTGAAAAGGAAAACAGGAATGTTCTATAGATGGCAGGGCTGTGTCTCCACCACAAGAGGTACATGGTCTAATATATATTCCAAGGTGACTTTTGTAACACAGAGGTCACAACTCAATCAGCACGTGGTAATTTGGAGGTCCAAGGAGTGTAATCCAGACAGATTGCTAGTCCTAGACGTTGGGGAAATGCCGAAATCAGGCTTGGGGTAAGGTGCTGGGAGGTCTGTACTCTGGGAGCAGCGGTGTGCACAAGGAAGGATTAATCAACCCCGGATATGCGTGGTTATAACCTGGTCTATTGGGAACACAATCTCCAGGAAAACTTTCCCTTGTGTCCACACCAGTGTCCCCCAGGAAATCATGTGCTGTAGGTCAGAGGAGTGGGAGGGAAACGTGCCCTCTCAACAGAAGAGGAAACTGTAAATATCTCCTGTGTGCTGTCCCTCTGCCTGTGCAACCTTGGGCTGATGGGACCTGGTTGTTGCTTCTGGAGTCTGAAGCTTGGCTGGGAGACTCATGCTAGCCTCCTTCCTCCTGTCTTGTGTGGGGACAGAGTTTAGCCGCCACCAATAACCAACCATCCAGGGGAAATTCAGACTGCCGCATGGGCACCTCTCCCTCAGAGCTCCCATCCAGGTGAGACTGGTGATTTTATTTATTCTTGGGAAGCTTATTCATTGAAATCCAGGTACCATTTTACATTGTTTAGGGGAATGATAATGGATCCGGATGTCTTGAGTTAGAGCCACTCCGAGCTTAATTGTTGGGGTGAGGGTTGAGAACTCATGGAAAGAACACAGCCCAGAGAGCAATGATTTGGGGTGTGTGTGTGTGTGTGTGCACCTTGTGGAATGGGATACGTACACAGAGCAGAGGTATATGGTCTAATATATTCCAAGATGACTCTTGTAACACAGAGGCCAGAAATCAACACATGGTATTCAGTAGGAGCTCTATGTCAATTTAAAGGATGCCTTTGCAAGTAGATTCTAAAATACAAGAAATATATAGTGTGGGTGAGTGACTCCTTTCTCTTGAAGGGGAACCAGCAACGAGGCCACCTATTTCTTTGAAATTGCCTGACACGATCTCTGATCATTTTCCTGCTCATTCCCCTTCCCAAACATGCTTCCTGTTTTGGACCCAAATAGCTCGAAGTAGGATCATCCTCGGGGCCTTAGCAGAGGCCATTCCCTCTGCCAGCACACACTTCCCCAGACAGGCTCTGGGCTCCTGCTTTCCTTTCCTTGAGGTCTCTGTTCTAAGGTCACCTGTTCACCGCTCTTGAAAAAACACCAATTACAAAGTAACCCTCGTCACCACACTCTTCTTTACACTGACCCTGGTTTCCTCAAAGTTCTTAACACCCTCTGATGTCTTATTAATATTTTTATTTGTTTCTAATCACTCTCCTTCATTAGATTATAGTGGCTTTTGGTTTTCAGTATCCCGTGCTCATGGCCTAGACAATGCCTGGAACATATTTGACACTCAGTATATATTCCTCCAATGCAGGAAAGATATTCTTAGTAAAAGAGTAAAATGCAAGACCTCTGTTGGGGAATGCGGAGAATGAGACCAAAATGCTTAATCAGAGATGCAATGAGAGGGAATCCTTTCAAGGGGACAATCCATACACAAGACAATGAAATTAACTTCTTGACTGCACAATATAAATTGGACCCTTTCAACTATGTGAGAAATGCCTTCAGGTGAAAATTGATGATATCTCTTTCCTCTTTCTGGGGCCAGTTCAACCTCATGGAACCAGGAAATGATACACGACTATTAGAATTTCTGCTTCTGGGATTTTCAGAGGGACCAGAACTTCAGCCCCTCATATTTGGGCTTTTCCTCTCCATGTACCTAATCACTGTGTTTGGCAACCTGCTCATCCTCCTGGCCGTCAGCTCTGACTCCCGCCTCCACACGCCCATGTACTTCTTCCTGGCCAACCTGTCCTTTGTAGACATCTGCATCACCTCCACAATCATCCCGAAGATGCTGGTGAACATCCAGACTCAGAGTAAAGTTATAACCTATGACGACTGCATCACACAGATGGACTTTTTCTTAATCTTTTCAGTGTTGGACATGTATCTCCTGACCATGATGGCCTATGACAGGTTTGTGGCCATCTGTCACCCCCTGCACTACACAGTCATGATGAAACCCCAGCTCTGTGGACTGCTGGTTCTGGTGTCCTGGATCATGAGTGTCCTGCATTCCTTGTTACAAACCTTAATGGTGTTGCAGCTGTCCTTCTGTACAGAGGTAGAAATTCCCCACTTTTTTTGTGAACTCAATCAGATGACCCAACTGGCTTGTTCTGATACCTTTTTTAATAACTTGGTGATGTATCTTGCAGCTATGCTGCTGGGTGGTGGTCCCTTCATTGGGATCCTTTACTCTTACTCCAAGATAGCTTTCTGCATACAGAGAATCTCATCAGCTCAGGGCAAGTATAAAGCGTTTTCCACCTGTGCATCTCACCTCTCCATTGTCTCTCTATTTTATTGCACTGGTCTGGGAGTGTACCTCAGCTCGGCTGCTACCCAGAGCTCCCACTCAAGTGCCACAGCCTCCGTGATGTACACGGTGGTCACACCCATGCTGAACCCCTTCATCTACAGCCTGAGGAACAGAGACATAAAGGAGGCTCTGAGGAGATTCTCTGGGATGGCAGCTATAAAAGTTCCAATTGTCCTGGGGTTGAAGAATTTCCCACGATTGCAGGCCTCATGGTCTTAAACGGATAAGTTGTGTGTGTGTGTGTGTGTGTGTGTGTGTGTTTAAAGCAAATTGTGGGTATAGAGAATGCTTCTTTCATTTATTTCCTGGAATTTTTATTTTTTCAACTACTCAGTACAATTTACTTACTTATTTAAAAAACTTTTTTTTTTTTTACCTTTCTCTGATATGCAATCATTATTCCTTCATTTTCTTCCTTTATTTCTACCAATCACTGAGCATGGAATGTTTTTCCATTTCTTTTTGTCTTCTTCAATTTCTTTCGTAAACCTTCTATTCAGTGTACAGATCTTTTACCTTTATTTGTAAATTGATTCCCAACCTGTGATATGGAAAACTTAGGAATTCCCATTTATCTAATGGAACTGCTTGGATTTCTTAAGAATAATTTATTCCCAAATGACAAAAATTACCCCATTTAATATGTCTTTAGTTTTCCGAAAAGAATATTCATTTGTTACCACTCTGATGGAAAAAATTCAGCTTGATCAGTAGTTCATTTCTATTCTATTCTGTTCTATTCTATTCTATTCTATTCTAAATCTGACACCACAGTTTTTCACTTTGTGTCTGTCATTCTTTTGTATATCACTACAATAACTGCTCTTCCTGATGAACAGATAAGTGTGTTTTATAAGAGACCATTAGCTTTTTTCTCTGAATTAGGATCCCGTTCTCTTCTCAGGCTCTATGTCCCCAGTGCTTACATTAGTCACTGGCAAAACTGATTATCAAAAACTTGTCTACCAGTGGAGTCTACACGGAAACAGAAATTCAAAAAAGTAGAATGACTTAATACGGCCTTGGAGTCAAAGATGACCTCGACTATGATAAAGCAAATTTTAAATTCTCCTTTGTATTACTATGCTCTACATTTCTTCTCAAGCTGTACATCTCTCTATCAAGTATGGAATAGCAGTGGCAGTGTTTAAGGGGATTTATTCGCTGGGGTGAATGATTGGTTACTTACTGCCGTCAAAAGACTTATAAATAAAAACAATAAAATGGTCCTGAAAGAAATTAAAGAATACATAAATAAATGGGATGGCCTCCTGTGCTCATGCTTGGAAGATTTTTTATTTAATTTTAGGATGGTTTTAAAAATGTTTTCCAAGCATACCCCATTTTTTTTTTTTTACATTTCAAAATTATTTTTAATTGTGGTTTTTTTTTTTCCATTTTTGTTATTTTCAAATTATCATTGAATCTGTAGATCTTTGGGTAGAATTGCCATCTTAACAACTTTAATTCTAATTTAAATTTCTCCTAACAAAGGACCACAGCTTTGCTCTCAGTCTGTTCTCCACATCCAGGACCCGCAGCATCAAACCCACCAGGGAGCTTGTTAGAGAAGCAGGGTCCTCGGGGCCCCTGGAGACCTGAGGAATCAGAATTTGCATTTCAACTACAGTCCCTGGGGAATTGTGTGCACAGTGAAGTGGAGAAACCTTAGTGTGGAACAGGTTTCCTCACCTTCTTGCCATTGACCCTTGGATCTGCATAACTATTTTTGTCGGGTGTTGTCCTGTGGCTGATGGTATTCAGAAGCACCTCTTCAGACATGGACAGAAATCCCAAGAGCAACTCTGGTTGGGAACCACTTCCCAGAGTTTCAGAACCGGAAACATCCCGACATCATTCCAATGAAGACTACATGCTGATCGGTTTGGCCTTTGAGCAGCACATTGAGTTCCTCTGAGCCCATTTCTACAATAGCGAATACAGCTCATGAAAGTACTAATCATAGATTGTACTTCTGTCAAAATTAAACCATAGAATCCCTTTAGGGTGCTAAGCTAGTCTATGCTGCAGAAAATTGAAATGTATCTCTTATAATTAATAAACACTTCATTATGAGGGAAAAATGACAGTTTGTAACTTGTGATCTAATGATGAAATTCTTACTTGTTTCTGCTAAACTATTACACAACCAAAGAGGTTAGTACCCCAACTTTTTAAATTTTATTTACTGAAATTCAAGGATCCAAGAAGCTCAGAGGGACCCCGAGGGACTGTGATGAACAGTAACCTCCTCGTTTCTGGCAGCTTTGCACCCGACCACCTCCCCCGATGCCCAGCAAAAACTATGTGAGAACACATTTAACTCCCCCCAAAGACGAAAGTGCCGATATCTTCCTAATGTCAAACACCTTACATATGGTGGGGCCAAGGGAAAAAATGAGCAAGGGGATAAGCCAACACTTCACAAAAGGAAGCACACATGATTGGCTGCAAGGTGCACAGTTACAAGGTCAACCACGGAAGACTTCGCTTTCACGTGCCTCTTGCATCATTACTTGGGCAATTAGTCTTCATGGGGGCTGACAGCAGGTGAGGGCAGCCCTGTTATCCCTTTTGCTTTTTAATGTTTATTTCTTTCAGAGAGAGAGAGAAAGAGAGAGAGAGCACAAGCAGGGGAGGGAGGGTGAGAGAGAGAGAGCACAAAGCAGGGGAGGGACAGAGAGAGTCCCAAGCAGGCTCCATGCTGTGGACACAGAGCCCAACATGGGGCTGGATCTCACGAACGGTGAGATCTGAGCTGAGCCAAAACCAAGAAGAGGTCTCTTAACCCACTGAGCCACCCAGGCGCTCGTCTCCCTTCCCTATGTGAGGTCCTCTCATCGATACACTTAGACTCTGGGTATTGGTGTCTTTTTCACAAACCCAAGGGGCACCTTGAATCCTCATTCTGTATGTCAGCCAGTGGACAGAGGCTTCCCCAGACCATGCTCTGTAAATGCTCCCAACATCACAACAGTCCAGTTTTGTACCAAATAACTTGTTTCATATGATTATGCTTGACTGCATGATGCCATCCGTATATTTATATTTTTGTTCTCTGTCCTTGGTGCTACACAGAAACATAAGCTGGTGAAGGATTTCACCTTCTTTGTTCACTTTTGTTTTTGTCACAAATGTGTGTGAATATATGGTTAGTATGAAAACCCCAAGGATATGAAAAATTATAGATTTTAAAAAATAAAGGGAAAATGAAACCAGGTGAAAATGACTAGTTTCCAAACAACTGTCCACAGCAAAATTATGAGAAAACTAAAAACTAACTGAAATTGGCTGTAAAAAAGAAACTGTTAATGATATCAACATGGATTCATAACTAAATTGTCAATGGCCTACACACGAAAAAATGTAATATATAATGTTCCTACAATGCTCGGTTTGTATTTGTGGGATGACTCAGAAATTAGGTCTCAAAGTATAAGGACATTGACCATATGGCAAGGTTGCATTTCATTTCATTGGAAAAGGTTGATTTGCTAAATAACATCTAGAATAAAGGGATATCTACACTAATACTGGCCTCAGTGGATATCTGTCTGGAAAAATATGAAACTGGTCCTCTCCCGCAGACACGTTACCAACATCAGAGGGATTGTGACCTCAGTGTAAGTGTAACCATACAATATAGCAGAACATCAAGGAAACTACATATAACATTCACAGGTGAGCAAAACCACTAAATAAAGCCATATCTCAGAAGTAGGAAGATAGATTTATTTAAATAAAATTTAAAAATTTTATGATCAAAATATGTTGCAAAAATCAATTGAGAAACAATGATCTCAGGAAATCGTTTGAAATGTTGATAATGTTTTAAAAATAAAAGAGAGAGAGACAGAAAATAACCTATGGGCATATAATAATAATAAAACCAATCAGAATGGTCAACAAACATATGACCTTGGCTGAAACTGAGGGATGGTTTAGGAAAATAACAAGAACTGTCTCTTTCACCCAGCAGCCTGGTAAAAAACTTACAGGACTGTTACACTGTTTGTGCTGGAAACTTTCAAATAGGAGCCAAAGGGTTATTCTGAATTTGTTGGCATAAGAGTAAGTGTTACAAGGTTGAAGGCAGAACCTGAAAGTGACTGTATTACAGATACTGACATTCTTTCACCAGGAGTTTCCCAGTCTCTGCACCCATCCTGCCCAGAGCCTGCCCTGTGGTGGGAGCGTCCTGTGCCCTGTAAGATGTTCACAGCATCCCTGACCTCTGTGCACCCCTCTCCAGTGTGACAGACAAAATGTCTCCAGACATTGATCAATGTCCCCTGGGGGACAAAATTATACTCCATTAGAAACACGCAGTGAATTTAACAATCTCAACATAGTTTTTCTAGCATGGCCATAATAGCAATTGAATGATATAGAATAAGAAAGATCTTCGGGGCGCCTGGGTGTCTCAGTCGGTTAAGCGTCCGACTTCGGCTCAGGTCATGATCTCACCAGCCATGAGTTCGAGCCCCGCGTTGGGCTCTGTGCTGACAGCTCAGAGCCTGGAGCCCGCTTCAGATTCTGTGTCTCCCTCTCTCTCTGCCCCTCCCCCGTTCATGCTCTGTCTCTCTCTGTCTCAAAAATAAATAAACGTTAAAAAAAAAAACAATTAAAAAAAAAGAAAGATCTTCAAAAGTGTTAATGGCAGTCATTCAGGCAAAACTGACATTGGCACTGAATAAATACATTATAACTTAATTAAACGAGCAAACACGCGGACACAGCGATATGCTCTGGGCTAAATTGGATTGGCCCTCAGGAGATGACATTTAGTGTTCTCGACTTCCACTCTGTCTGACCCTCTCATCCACGGACTACGAGGCTGAGTTGTCTGACAGGAAGGTCTCCTTGTGGAAGTCTGAATCCCTCCCTGGATGCTGAATTCCTCCCTGGATGCTAGATTATAGATCATTTTCTCCTCAATGGAGAAAGCAGGAAGGTCAGAGACGCATCAGCCCCCAGCCATTATTAGTACTCAGAACAAAGAGACGAAAACCACACCCAGTCCTGTCTAAGGTTGCACACACTGACAGACAGGAGACTAGGAGGTATTTTCGGCACCCTGTATCTGCTCGTTAGGTACATGTCTCTCTTCTTAGTCCAGCATGGCTCCCAAGTGGACAACCCTTTGGCACACAAAGGACATTTCTCTAATGAATCTCTGATCCCCAGAGACCAGTTTGGAAGTAGTAACTCCAGTTAGGTTTTTTGTTCTTCCTTTTCCATGAATGTGACCCCTTCCTGATGAGTAAACTCACAGCACCACTGTGAGTTACAGTTTCCTCCAGGTCTATGTATATGGGATCAATTCCTTGATTTCTCTTTCTGTTGCTTCATTATTGCTGTATAGAAATGCAACTGATTTCTGTACATTGATTTTCTATCCTGCAAAAATTCTTAACAAGATACTAGCAAATTGAATTCAACAGTATATCCAAAGAATTATTCACCATGATCACATGGGATTCATTCCTGAGCTGCAAGTCTGGTTCAATGTTTGCAAATCGATGTGATACATCACATTAATAGAAGAAAGGACAAGAACCATATGATCCTGTCAGTGGATGCAGAAAAAGCATTCACCAGAATACAGAATCTTTCTTGATAAAAATTCTCAAGAGAGTCGGGATAGAAGGAACATACCTTAACACCATAAAAGCCGTACAAAAAAAGGCCCACAGCTACTATCACCCTCCATGGGAGAAGACTGAGAGCTTTCCCCCTAAGATCAGCAGCATGACAGGGATGTCCACTCTCACCGCTGCTGTTTAACATAGTGTTGGGAGTCCTAGCCTCAGCAATCAGACAACAAAATGAAATAAAGGCATCCAAATTGGCAAAGAAGTCAAACTTTCACTTTTTGCAGAGGACATGATACTCTACATGGAAAACTCGAAAGACTCCACCAAAAAACTGCTAGAGCTGATACATGAACTCAGCAAAGTCTCAGGATGCTTGAATGTTTAGAAGTTACCTAACATCACGGCACTGAGCCCTGCATCAGGGCTGACACTGTGGAGCCTGCTTCGGATTCTCCCTGTCTCTGTCCCTCCCCCAACTCTCTCTCTCTCTCTCCTTCTCTCTCTCTCTCTCAAAATAAATAAATAAACTTAGAAAAGAAACTTTCCAGCAAAGCAGTTAAAGCTTATGTGACAGTATTACAATATACACAAATAGAAACTCGAAATATCTCCTGTTCATTTGCGTGTGGCTCCTTTAATTCACCAAAGCGCACACTTTACATATGCAGGTTATAGTGTGTAATTACACTCCGATGATTTAATTCAGTGGAAAAAAATCGAATGGGGCATGGCTAAGGTTAGGATCTAGAGAACGGGTAGCTGATTCTCACTTAAGAGAGCTGGGAGATCGCACTTCTAATGGGGAAGGACGCCAAATGTTAATATGGATGTATGAACGATGGAATTACATTTAAGTAATTCACATAATAAAGCAGTTTGTTTCCATAAAGAAAAGATTAACCTCCATACGGGAACTGTATCTGACCATAAATTGGTTGAAGACAGAAGAGCACTACAGCCAAGCTCAACAAGAGAAAAACAATGTAGAGATTCACACCTGACCCCAGACTCACGAGGAGCCCAGCAGAGACCAGAAACGCTCCCCCGCACATGATTCCATTTGATTGTAAAGTTATTATGATACCTCATTTGACAAGGACCGCCTGTTATACAGCAGTAGCTGACTGACACAATAACCCAAGCGAGCGGACCTTAGACACTTAGAAGATGTGCTGATTTTTATTTGTGGCAAATGATCTGACGTTGAGGAGAGCACTCATGATCGTTCTGAGATTCAAGTTTATTTCCCACGACGTTACGAACAAGTGGGCTCCCTTCTGGGTAACTGGGAGAGTTTGAAGGACATGCACATTTGTGCAGAACAACTGGGGACCCTGAGCCACATGCCAGCAGAACATCCAGCTCTCGTGTGAAGCATCCTCTGGTCGTGCAGGTGAGAGAGATTTCAGAGAGGGACGGAGGCACGAAATGGGTGGGGCTGATACTGTTCATTTGCCATCATTTGTGACAAATACTGGGAAAAGGAACCTATTTCATGTGATGGTAGGAAGACTCATGATAGTAGGTAGCATTGCAAAGCTTTCAGAAGAAATGGGAAGCGAATTCAGAGATAAAACAGAAGACACTAAGCAACCCCTTACCTCAGTGAACAAACCACCTCAGCTGTGGATAAAAGCCTCCATGCTTCATTAAATAGAGGCAGTGCATGAAAAAGAAATATTTTGCTTAGGAACACAATGGGTGTTTTGCTTCCTCGGGTTTATGGTCTCCTCTGACACCAAGAACATATTAGATCAATCTGTTTATTCCAATTTGTCTTTCCATGTTGACTCCACGGGGAGGTACAGATTTGCTCATCAGTTTTTGCCAATGGCTATGATAGGCCTCTGGACCCCGGGCTAAATAACAGAAAAACAACAACAACAACAACAACAACAGAGTCCAGTTATGAGACACAGAAGCCTGTTTGTACAGTAATTGCCTGACATTAGGCTTTTGATTTCTGAGGCACCCATTTCAAAGACCACCATTCATGTTAACACATTGCCAAGTGTATGAATCAGTTACTATACAATCATGCAGGCCACCCCTCCCACAAATCCCCCCATTAGAAAGCCCTGGTAATCTAGGTAACAACTGTGAGTGACCCTGCTTTTCCCGTTCGGTGCCTACATTCCATTACTGGGCTTTTTGTCTGGTTTTTGCTGTTGTTATTTTTGAGTACTGGGGGATAATATTTTATTATTCCTTTTCTTTAACTGTTTACATGAGTGTAGTTGACACACGATGTTACCTTAGTTTCAGGTCTGCAATACAGTGATTCAACTTCTCTGTACTTATGCGGGGCTCACACAGGTGTACTGACACCTGTCCCATTACCGCTAGTACATAATCGATGACTATGTTCCATACACTGTGTCTTCCATTCTCATTATTGATCTTTCCATCACTCCATTCCCCCTCTCCTTGGCCCATTCGGTCCATCCTCCAACTCCATTCATGTTTTAAATTCATCCATAAAAAATGAGCCCAGAAAAACATAGTCACTCCACCCATGGACCCCCCCAAAAGCCAGATCCGTCATAGTGCTCTCTTTCCTTCCCTGTTAAAGTCTCTCCCTCTCTGAGACCTCCTTCAATGGCCTTTGGGAATCCCATGTGCCCTCAACATTTGTGAGCAATGAACCTTGTGTTTTTAGAGTTCCCAGATGGGTGTTGCTGAGGTGTGTCTTGTGACCCAAATAAGAACCCAAAGGCCAGTGCAGTCACAGCATAGGCTCTGGTCAGGGAAACACTTGTGGGAATGTCCACAAGCACAAGGGCATATGCAAATGCCTGGGTTTTCCTACCTAAGCAGTGGTGTCAATAGCCTGAGGCTTAATTGGACCCCTGGTAGAGTCCACATCATCAAAGAGTTCTTAAGGAAGGGACTTAAAAGAGATTGACAGACTCCAGGTGAAAGCAGTGGTTTTGTATTTTCATCTACAAGAAAATTTTGTAGAGGGCCTAGGGGCCAAGTGTAGTGTTTTTCCACATGAATAACCCACCTTGGGATTATTCTTTGGGGAAAATTAGGGAAAATTTATGTGGCATGGTAGAAATCATTTGAAATGAAATTATTTTTAAGGAGACCAACTTTTCCATCGTAAGGTAAAGAAATTTCCGGGCATTTGTGATCCAACAATTGGGAAAACACTGGGAACGTATGAAAGTGGAGAAAGATGAAATGGTATATCAGACCGAGCAGAAGCTTGATAAAGTGAGTTACCTCAATGTATCGAGAAGTTGAATTCACACAAACGGAAATGCCAGGAAATAAATAGAAGGAGCAGGTTCTATTTCCCCAGACTGATCAAAGATTAGGAGTTCCTGGCTCTGAGGCTCTGAGCCCTGCAATCATGGGCACGTCTTTGGCCTCAGGATGATTGTCCCATGCATGGCTGGAACACCAACGATTCTTTTCAGAGCCCTCTTTATGTCTCTGTTCCTCAGGCTGTAGATGAAGGGGTTCAGCATGGGTGTGACCACCGTGTACATCACCGAGGCTGTGGCACTTGACCGTGAGCTCTGGGTAGCAGCAGAGCTGAGGTACACTCCTAGGCTCGTACAATAAAATAAGGAGACAACCGAGAGGTGAGACGCACAGGTGGAAAATGCTTTATACTTGCCCTGAGCTGATGAGATCCCACGTATGGAGGAAACTATCTTAGAGTAAGAGTAAAGGACCCCAGCCAGGGGAGCACCACCCAGCAGTACAGCTGCAAGATCCATCACCAAGTTATTAATAAAGGTGTCAGAACAGGCAAGTTGGATCATCTGATTGAGTTCACAGAAAAAGTGGGGGATTTCTACCTCTGTACAGAAGGACAGCTGCAGCACCATTGAAGTTTGTAACAAAGAATGCAGGACACTCGTGATCCAGGACACCAGGACCAGCAGCCCACAGAGCCGGGGGTTCATGATGACCATATAGTTCAGGGGGTAACAGATGGCCACAAACCGGTCATAAGCCATCACAGACAGTAGAAAGTTGTCCAATCCAGCAAAGAGAAGGAAAAAGTACATCTGAGTGATGCAGCCTGCATAGATTATGACTTTGCTCTGTGTCTGGATGTTCCAGAGCATCTTCGGGATGGTGGTGGAGGTGAAGCAAATGTCTACAAAGGACAGGTTGGCCAGGAAGAAGTACATGGGCGTGTGGAGGTGGGAGTCAGAGCTGACGGCCAAGAGGATGAGCAGGTTTCCAAACACAGTGATCAGGTACATGGAGAGGAAAAGCCCAAATGTGAGGGGCTGCAGCTCTGGTCCCTTTGAAAATCCCAGAAGATTAAACTCTGAAATTTGTGTATCATTTCCTGTTTCCATATGCCGGAGATGACTACTGGGGAACAAAGAAATAACATGACTAATTTTCTCAAAATGAACATTGCAAATATCGTTGAAATTCTACAATTCTTATTTTGCATTCAAAAGATCAATATCTATAGTTTTTTACAGAAATTTCCCCTCTCAGGGAAAAATCTCAGGGGAAAAATCCCTTCCCCATGCCAGCTCTAACTAGGGCTTCACATCCCCCAGTTAGCTTTTTCCCCAACTACTCATCTATTATATATTTTTAATGAGAAATTCTGAAATCTGTCATACGTTTGAGGAATAACTTTGAACACTCACTAACCTCCAGGTAAAGAGTATAACTGTCAAGAAACAAACGCCTGGAGGGTTCAGTGATGGAGAAAGGGGATAAGCAAAGGAGACCAAATAAAATATCAGGAGGTGACAGGTGCTGTGAAGAAAAACAAAGCCTGTGTAAAGGGAAGCGTGGATGGAGGGATGGTTCTTCCTGGTTGTTCGGGCACACCGGCACACATGTAAACAGAGCCCTCGAGGAGACAGGAGACACAAGGTCCTCTGGGGAAGAGCGTGCCCATCGGAGGGAACTATGAGTGCGACGGCTCTGAGGAAAGACGTGGGTTTTTCTAAATTAATTTTTTAAAGCATGAGGGTGGTCGACACACCAGGTCACGTTAGTTTGGGGGGCGCCACACAGTGATTCAACAAGTGTCAACATCACGCCCTGCTCACCAGGCTTGGAGCTGCCATCTGTCACCACACAGCCTGTGACAGCATCACTGACAGTATTCCCTCCGCTGGGCCTTTTACTCCTGTGAGTCTCCCCTTCCTGAACATGGAAGGAATTCCTCAACCAGAAGCCAGTGTCTCCCACTCCCCTTCACCATCCTGCCTTTTGTTGTTTGCATATTGTGTTAAAGACCCAGGCTCAAAGAAAGCCAGTGTGTCCAGGGGAAGGAGCGAGAGGAAGACTGATGAGAGGTGGTGGCAGGGAATATGGAGGAATGAGGTGGCCTCCCGGACACTGATGAAACTTCCCGGCACAAGGAACCCCTCCTTCACATGGTGTTCCTTGCACTTTATTAATTTCCTCTCCAAGGAATCTTTGAATAGAAATGGGCCTTCTTAGCTTCATAGGTTGGTAGTAATCTGGCACCTGTATTTTAAGGGTCACGTATTGGAGGTATGGGTTCCAGGACCTCTGTCTTGAGAACTACTCATCACACACACACACACACACACACACACACACACATGCTCTATCGCCTCCTTGGACCATGTCACAACCAGACTATTCTCACCTCCAGTCGCAATAATTAGGCAAACAATGATACAAGGCAAGCTGTGCAATATCAGACTGTCTTTCGTATAAGTTGCAAAAACATCCAAATTCTAGTAGATAAGTCTCCAGTGAGCATGTAGATATGGGTCTCGAATTTAAGGTGATCATTTTGTGTCCAGTATTTACAGAAACAAAAATCAAATTCAAAAACTGAGAGCAAGAAAAGTGGGGAGAAAGATCTAATGAGCTCAAGTGGCCCCTGGTGGTGATGACGAGAAAGTGTCCCTGGTTCTGGGCGACACCCCAACCCCAGGTACATCTCATTGATGCCCAGAATAATAAAGTGGCAAAAAGCAATTTATCTAAAAGGAAAAGTTAGGATGTCTAACTTATCAAGACATCCTGCTAAATAACAAGCAAGGGAAAACCCCCACAATTCTCTAAGGGTAATATACAGAGTACAACAAAAGTGGCGGATTTTAAAAGTTTATTTGCTAACAAAACCCCACCTCTTATAAATGATATAAAAATGCAAAACCATCATCATCATCATCAGAGACTCGTGTTTGAATTTTGGATCTACATATGTTTGCTTTTTGAACTTGGAGAACCAAGATAACTACTCTTTTTTTCATTTAAATTCTACTCAGGTAACATACAGTGCAACATATTGTTTTCAGGAGTAGAAATCAGTGATTCATCACTTACAACACCCAGTGCTCATCCCAGCAATTGCCCTCCTTAATCCCCATCACCCATGTAGCCCATCCCTCACCCACCTGCCTCCATCAACCCTCAATTTGTTCTCTATCTTTATGAGTCTCTTCTGGTTTGCTTCCCTCTCTTCTTTTCCCCCACCATCGCAACCAAACTATTGTAAATGCTAATATCCTTCCCCAAATAGTAGGGCTAGAGGTATCTATCCTGCTCAGGTGGTTGGCAGATTTAGTGAATGCACCATAAAGAACTTAGCATAGTTCCCTCAATGGATAATGAGTGCTTCTTACTGGTGAGGAGATTTGACCGACTTTTTCTTCTCTCAAAGTCCCCATCACTTCCCCACTTCTGGGGCCCCAGTTATACAGCCTTATTTCAGATTTCTTCCTCTCTCCACCCATCACAGGCTAGCACCCCTCTAGCCAATATTCACATTTACCCCCGAGAGATCTCTCTATATTACAATTACTTTACTGTCCACCTTCCTGATGTAATGCTTTCATCTGACTCCCCCCCTGGAGAATGAACCCTAAATCCATATTTCCAACACTTGGCTTGCCTCCCCTGACTGACCCAACAGCTTTGCACTCATGCTGCCTCACCCACATCAATTCTACCAACACTGAACTTGAGTTGTAGCTTCATCTCAAGCCCCAGTCTCAAGGCTCCGAGCCCCTACACACCTGCTTCCCCTCTGGTTGGAATCATCCACTGGTCTATTTGGAAGTTTTCACCTCTTCTGTCTTGAAACTCCCATCTCCTCTTTCAGACAGCAAGGAGTCGTCTCCTTCATGAATGTGTGTGAGTGTGTGTGTGACCGTGTGTGTGTGTTTTGACATTCCCACAAGAAAAAAAAGACTTTCTTTTGTGATAATTTAGATGTGGTGTTATCACTGTAATTTTTATTTAATTCCATATATGTTTCCTTGCTAGACTGTGGGTGCCCTGGGCATGTTATACTTACTCCCACCCTTTACCCCCAGACATAGTTTGGTTGGGGACAGTGGTAATAAATACATATTGCATGAACGAATGAGAGATTGTGCTCACAGGAGTTGTCAATGACAAGAGAGAGAACACAAACAGGGAGCTACCAGCACAGGAACAGAGAACCAGGGAGAGGAATGTTTTCCATATTCTGAGACTGGGACCATTTGTGGGGTCAGGGTGTGGTTTGCAAGAATAAACTAGAATAGAAAAACTAAGGCACAATAGATAATTATCAGAGCACGTCGTACGTGGTCAGGGTGCAGACCGATCACTCGTGGTTCTCCTTGTTGAGTTACATGTGTGTGCACGTGAGTGTGCAAAAACGTGTTTCCTTTCTTCATATGTCTATCCCTGAGAACCTTGTGTCAGATACACATTTATTTCCCCCACTCTGCTTTCTTCATTTAATGTAAGATCCAAATGAGCAGGACCTCACTTCTTTCATTCATTTTTTTGCCGTTTCATAAAGGTGTGCATTTATATAGCAACACATTTTTAGAAAATGGAATTTATAAAATACAAGGAATAGCAAGGAGAAGAAAACCAGGATAAATAGTGAATTCAAAATAAACTTATTAATTAAAATTGCATCAAAAGACTCTTCTGTAGGAGAAGATATAAAATATAATTTCATCACATTAACACACGTCTCAAAATCAAAGCGGAATAGGCAAAAACCTCAAAAAAGAATAGGAAAACAAAAATTATGATTATTACTGACTTTAAAAATAATGCAGGGAGCAGACTATAAAATTATAATTTCATCCTATACAAACACAGGTGGTGTCTCACACACTTGTGAGAAAGATATAAGTTGAATGCAAGAGAAATTCACGTTTCCACAGGACACAGAAGGACGATTGCTAGTTTAGAAAATAGATCCAATCACAAAACAAAAGGTAGCAGTGAGGAAGCACAGATGGGAGGTAGGTGGCAATACATACAAAAGGCAGTTTATTACTACAAGGCACATAGAAAGCAAGGGGTGGGGAGAAAGTATGGCCAACTGGTAGATTTGACCACTCAAAGTTTATGAACTCTCACACCACCCAGAAAATATATCTGTACATACATACAAGAATCAAACAGCAAATAGTAAACTTCGCTTAAAATTTGCAAATTTTTTTTTGCTTTTTAAAGTTTTTATTTAAATTCTAGTTGGTTAAAATATAGTGTAATATTGGTTTCAGGAGTAGAATTATTCTGAAAAATGCAATCAAGAGGAAGGAAGAAAATGATTCAGCAGGAGCAACAAAGAAAAGAAAACTCAGACTCAATGTAAAAGGCAAAGAAATTACACTGATAATTTACAACAGGGAAAGTAAATGGCCAATAAACCCCAACATAAATTCGTCCTCCAGGTAATGAAATAAGTGCTAAATAAAACCCTCTAGCATATGCCTGTTTGCATTTTAAATAAACTTTTTAAGTGACCTAATGGAGAGAACATTCTGTGAAATGTATGTCTCCAGAACTGCAGTTGCAAGGTCGTGGCTCCCTCCATTGGTCTGGACCTTTCTAAAAGATACAGAATATGCTCCAAAACACCCCATCTTAAAAATATTGTTTAAATTCCCTCACTGCACCTCCTTCCATACCTAATAGTGTATTTTCATATTTCCTTTAACTGCAAAACTCTTTGGAAATGTTCAGATTATCCTGGAAGACAGTACCCGGTGTTCCCTCGTTAGTCGCATCCAACTGATCTTTTATTCCCACCACTTAACTTTCAACAATAATCCTTATATTGCTAATTTCAACAGACATTTCCTTTTTTTCACATCTTAAATAAATTGATTATGAATGAGTGGGTTGGGCACCTGGGTGGCTCAGTCGGTTAAGCGTCCGACTTCAGCTCAGGTCATGATCTCGCAGTTGGTTAGTTCCAACCCCACATAAGGCTCGGTGCTGATGGCTCAGAGCCTGGAACCTGCCTCAGATCTATGTCTCCCTCTCTCTCTGGTCCTCCCCCACTCACACTCTGCCTCTCTCTCTCTTTCTTTCAAAAGTAAATAAACATAAAAAATAATAAATGGGGGAGACTGGGTGGCTCAGTACGTTGGCTCAGGTCATGATGTCGCAGTTCATGAGTTCGAGCCCCACGTCAGGCTCTGTGCTGACAGCTCAGAGCCTGGAGTCTGCTTCAGATTCTGTGTCCCCCTCTCTCTGTGCCCTCCCGCACTCTTACTCTGTCTCCGTCTCTCTCGCTCAAATATAAGTAAACCTTAAAAAAATGAAAGAGTTCACCATGCCAACAAACACAATGATCTTTCGGCTCCGAGACCAGGACGGTTAGGCTGTCAGGTGACCTCAGAGGAAAGCTTTCAGATCGCATTCTCTCGGAACCTTCCCTGGAATACCTGCTGAGTTCTGAGACTCACCTAGATGGGGTCTCTGAGAGGAAGGTCTCCAGGTAGAAGTCAGAATTCCCCCCTGTTTGTTGATGATGGAAAGCAAGCTCTATTCCCAGAACAGGAAGGAGTGAAGCATTGGTCCCCAAAGCAGACTTAAGAATCCAAATGCAAAAACCATGTCTCCTCCGGCTTCGGATTAAACATGTTCTGGATCTGCAGCCGAGGAGATATTTACAGCTCCTTATGTTTGCTGCATCTGACACAGCAAAATGTGTCTGAAACGTTAGACACATTTCCCATTGTGACTCCAACCCCTGAGCCATCTCCTCATGGGAACTTATCTGGACAGAATGGAATTTTTTCCTGTAGATTCCCTGTTCCCAAGAGATCACATTAAAATTCAGGCATATCCAATTTTTATTACTCCTCCTCGAACTTCCCTGGCTTGTCTAACATTGAGACTTTTCACAGACCTGAGTGAAAGTTTCTTTTTCCAAAGCTAGGACTCAGGAACCTGTCTTGACTATGCCCCTTGGCTCTCCGAAACATTGAGTTGTGGTGGGAACACAACTCTGATAGTCTAGAAAATACCTATTCTTTCTTCAACAAGAAAAAGTGTGTTCCTTTGCTATACAACCATGGGTTTAATAATCCTTGGATTTGATATTCTTTTGACAAATCATCTAGGAGTTTCGTATGCTTAATACAGGTTAAAACTTGACATTTATAAAACATTTGGTAATTCCAGGTGTATTACAAAGCTGTAGTCATCAAGACAGTATGGTTTTGGGGCGCCTGGGTGGCTCAGTCGGTTAAGCGGCCGACTTTGGCTCAGGTCATGATCTCACGGTCCGTGAGTTCGAGCCCCGCGTCGGGCTCTGTGCTGACAGCTCAGAGCCTGGAGCCTGTTTCAGATTCTGTGTCTCCCTCTCTCTGACCCTCCCCCGTTTATGCTCTGTCTCTCTCTGTCTCAAAAATAAATAAACGTTAAAAAAATTAAAAAAAAAAAGACAGTATGGTACTGACACAAAAACGGACCCATAGAACAATGGAATAGAATAGAAAACCCAGACCCAAAACAATATGGTCAATCTTCGACAAAGAAGGAAGAAGTGTCCAATGGAAAAAAGGCAGTTTCTTAAACAATGGTATTGGCAAAATGGAGAGCAACATGCCAGTGAAACTGGACCACTCTCTTACACCATACACCATTCACAGAAATGAATTCAAAATGGATGAAAGACCTACATGTGAGATAGGAAACCACCCAAATCCTAGAGGAGAACACAGGCAGCTATCTCTTTGACCTCAAATATAGCAACTTCTTGTTACCCATGTTGCCATAGGCAAGAGAAACAAAAGCAAACATGAACTATTGGGACCTCACCAATGTAAAAAGCTTCTGCACGGTGAAAAAAACAAAAGAATTAAAAGGCTTCCTACAGAATGGGAGAAGATGTTTGTAAATGACACATCAGATAAATATTCGTGTGTGTGTGTGTGTGTGTGTGTTTGTGTGCCACATTTTCCTTATCCATTCCTCTATCGATAGACACTTAGGTTGCTTCCATATCTTGTCTGTTGTAAAGAATACTGCAGTAAACATAGGGGTGCATATATGTTTTGAAATTGGCGTTTTTCTTTTCTTTGGAAACAGTAATGGACTTATTGGATCATGTTGTCGTTCTATTTCCAAGTTTTGAGGGCCCTCCATAGTGCTTTCCATGGTGGCTGCATTCCCACCAGCAGTGTGTGAGGTGCCTTTTTCTCCACTTCATCACCAGCACTTGTTTGTTGTGTTTCTGATTTTAGCCCTTCTGACCTGTGTGAGGTGGTATCTCATGGCGGTTTTGATTTACATTTCCCTGATGATGAATGATGATGAAATCTCTTCATTTGTCTGTTGGCCATCTGGATGTCTTCTTTAGAGACATGTCAATTCAGAACCTCTGCCCAATTTTTAAGTGGATTGTTTGGGGTTTTTTGTTGTTTAGTTGTATGAATTCTTTGTGTATTTTAGATATTAACCTTTTATCAGATATATCATTTGCAAATACCTTCTCCCATTCAATAGATCAGGTTTGTTTTGTTTTCTTTTCTTTTCTTGTCTCCTTTGCTGTGTAAAATCTTTCAATTTTGATGGAATCCCAATAGTTTATCTTTACTTTTGTTTCCCTAGCCTTAGGAGACTTGTCTAGAAAAATGTTGCTATAGCTGATGTCAGAGAAATTACTGCCTGTGTTCTTTTCGGGCAGTTTCATGTCTCACATTTAGGTTTTTCATCCATTTTTGTTTTGGGGTATGGTGTAAGACAGTTGTCCTGTTTCATTGTTTTACATGTATCTGCCCAATTTTCCCAGCCCCATTTATTGAAAAGACTGTCTTTTCCCCATAGTCTCACCTTTTTAAATTTTTTTTGTCGTTATAGCTGATTTCAGAGAAATTACTGCCTGTGTTCTTTTCAGCCGGTTTCAAGTCTCACATTTAGGTTTTTAATCCATTTTTAGTTTGTTTTTGTGTATAGCGTAAGAAAGTGGTCCTGTTTCATTGTTTTACATGTATCTTCCCAGTTTTCCCAGCACCATTTATTGAAAAGACTGTCTTTTCACAGATAGCATATGGTTTCACTCTTATGTGGATCCTGAGAAACTTAACAGAAACCCATGGGGGTGGGGAAGGAAAAAAAAAAGAGGTTAGAGTGGAAGACAGCCAAAGCATAAGAGACTCTTAAAAACTGAGAACAAACTGAGGGTTGATGTGGGGTGGGAGCGAGGGGAGGGTGGGTGATGGGTATTGAGGAGGGCACTTTTTGGGATGAGCACTGGGTGTTGTATGGAAACCAATTTCACAATGAACTTCATATATTGAAAAGAAAGAAAGAAAGAAAAGACTGTCTTTTCCCCATAGTCTCACCTCTTAAATTTTTTAAAAAGATTTACATCCAAGTAACAGATTAAACCCATTTAGTCATGTTTTATTTCTGGGTCTTTATTCTGTCCCACTGACCTATGTGTCTATTTCTGTGCCAAAAGCATACTGTCTTGATTACTACAGCTTTGGAGTATATCTTGAAATCTGGTAGGTCTGTTCTTTTTCTCAGGATTGCTTTGGCTATGCAGGATCTTCTACTGTTCCATACAAATTTTAGTATTATTTGTTCTAGTTTTGTGAAAACTGCTCTTGGTATTTTGATAGAGATTGCAATGAATCTGTCGGTTGCTTTGCTTTGGGTAATATGGACATTTTCACAAGAATAATTCTTCCAATCCATGAGCATGGAATATCTTTCCATTTATTTATGTTACCTTCAATTCCTTTCACCAGTGTATTATAGGTTTTGGAGCATAGGTCTTTCACTTTTTGGCTAAGTTGATTCCTAAATATGTTATTCTTTTTGGTGCAATTGTAAATGGTGTTTTTAAATGTTTTTCTTTCAGCTGCTTCGTTGTTAAGGTACAGAAACGTTGCTGATTACTGGGTATTTATTTTGTGTCTTGTACTTTACTGAATTAATGTAATACATCTCGTAATTTCATATGTATGTATGTATGTAAAATGAAGTTAGTTAACATGCACTGTAGAATTAGTTTCATGAGTAGAACCCAGTGATTCATCACTTCTATAGAACACTCACTGCTCATTCCAATAAGTGCCCTCCTTAGATAAATGCCCATCACCCATTTAGCTAACCCCGAATCCACCTCCCCTCCAGGAACCCCCAGCCTATTCTCTGTATTCAAGAGTCTCTTATGGTTTTACTCTTTCTGTTATTAACTTATTTTCCCTCACTTCCCCTATGTTCGTCTGTTTTGTTTCTTAAATTCCACATATGGGTGCAATGATATGATATTTGTCTTTTCCTGACTGACTTATTTCGCTTAGCATAATACACTCTAGTTCCATCCACATTCTTTCGAATGGCAAGATTTCATTCTTTTTGATCACTGAATATTATTCCATTGTATGTATATATACCACATCTTCTTTATCCATACTTCGAGGAATGTTTTGGTAGATTCTTTTGGATTTGCCATGTATAGTATCATGTCATCTGCAAATAGTGACAGTTTAACTTCTTTACCAATATGGATATCCCTTATTTCTTTTTCTTGTCTGATTGCTGTGGCTAGGACTTCCAATACTATGTTGAATAAGTGTGAATGGACATATTTTCTTCTTCCTGACATTGGGGGAAAAGCTCTCCACTTTTCACCATTGAGTATGATGCTACCTATGTGATTTTCATCGGTGGCGTTTATTATGTTGAGGTATGCTGCCTCTAACCCCACTTTACTGAGTTTTTAATCATGAACGAATGTTGAATTTTGTCAAATGATTTTTCTTCATCTATTGAGATGATCATATGATTTTTACCCTTCATTTTGTTGATGTGTATAACATTGATTTTCAAAATATTGAAACACCCTTGTATCCCTGAAATAAATCCTACCTGATCATGGTGAATGATCTTTTTAATATACTGTCATGTGTGGTTTGCTAGGATTTTCTTGAGGATTTTTGCATCTGTCCTCTTCAAGGATACTGGTCTATAGTTTTCTTTTTTGAGGGTGTCGTTGTCTGGTTCCAGCATCAGGGTAATGCTGGCCTGATTGATATATTTGGAAGCTTTCCCTCTTATTCAATATTTTAGAGTAGTTTGAAGAGGATAGATACTAACTCTTTGTTAAATGCCTTGTAGATGGGGCATTTGGGTGGATCAGTTGGTTGGGTGTCCAACTTCAGCTCAGGTCATAATCTCATGGTTAATGAGTTTGAGCCCCACATTGGGATCTGTGTATTGGGCTCTGTGTTGACATCTTGGAACTTGGAGCCTGCTTCAGATTCTGTGTCTCTATCTACAAAGGCAAGGGGATTAAAAGTAAAAATTAACTATCGGGAGCTCATGAAGATAAAAAGCTTCTGCGCTGCAAAGGGAACAATCAACAAAACTAAAAGGCAACTGACACAATGGGAAAAGATACTTGCAAATGATATATCGGACAGAGGGCTAGGATCCAAAATCTATAAAGAACTCTCCAAACTCCACACCCGAAAAACAAATAATCCAGTGAGGCCAGATCAGCGACCTTTTACCTGCAAAGTATAGAAATGGTTCCCAGAAATGCCAGTTCTTAAGCCTCCCATGGACACATGAATTTGAGGCTCCATATTGGAATGGCAAGTTTCTGCTGTGATTTACACAAACATAAAAAAGTCTGTTCAACAGACAGCAAGGCAGAGAGTGGGGGTGGTGGTGAATGAAACGGATGAGGCAGAGCAATTATCTAAGAAACCTGTGTGGTTCCTGAGACACCGGGTGGTAAAATAAACTGCCATTGCCTTAATAGTAAGTTAAAGGAATAGAATATGGAAGATCAACGAAAGTGTGAGCATCCACTCTGTGAAACTGACACAGCCACTGAATAGATACATCACTTAATCAAACAAACAAATGAACACAGCCATCACCTGGCCTGCACTAAGTTGAATGGGCTCTCAGGTGAAGACAGGTTAATGAACTTGGCTTCCGTTCTTCTGACCCTGTCATCCACGGCGCACCGGGCCATTGGGCTCACCTGGCTGGGGTGTCTGACAAGGTCTCCTTGTGACAAGTCTGAATGCCTCCCTGGACTGCAGATGGTAAGGACTAACGCTCTGTTCTCAGCTGAGACAGCAGGACGGAGTAAAGCATGGGCCCCCAGCCATAATTAGGGCTTGGAAGAACAGAGGGAGACCTTGTCCCTTCCCATCCAAGGTCGCACAGGCTGACAGGAGACCAGAGAGTATTTACAGCTCCCCGTATCCACTCATTAGGCTCATTTCCCTCTTGGTATCCCAGCCTCTGATCTCATATTCCCAAGTGGAAAACTGCTCTGGACACAAGTATTTTTTCCTAATGAATCTCGGTTCGCAAAAGACTAGGTCAGAGACCAAGTGAATGCAGTTCTTTTTTTCCTCCCCTTTTCCCTGAACTCGTCCCCTTCGTGATGTGTAAATCATCTGGCACCTTATCTCAGCCAAGACACACTTTCCTCCAAGTCTAAGACCAAGGAACCCCGCGGGATTAGTCCTCTTTGCCTTCCAAGCATTGCCTGTCCTAGGGACCCAGCTGTAGCATTTCTAGCGCTGTCTGTCTGTCTGTCTCTTTGTTTGTTTTTGAGAGAGAGGGAGAGAGAGAGCATGAGTGGGGGAGAGGAAGGGAGGGAGAGAGGGACAGAGAGAAGCTTTTTTAATGTTTATTTATTTATTTTAAGAGAGAGAGAGAGTCAGAGAAAGAGGGAGAGAGAGAATCCCAAGCAGTCTCCATGCTCAGTGCAGAAGCAATCTGGGGGCTCAAATTCAGACCATGGGGTCATGTCCTAAGCCGCAATCAAGACACGGAAGATGAACCCACTGAGCCCACAAGGCGACCCAGTGTCTACTGTTGTTCTCAACAGCGCCGCCAGGAATCTACCCGAGGACACAGGAGTGCTGATGCACAGGCGCACGTGCACCCCAATGTTTAGAGCAGCGCTTTCAACAACAGCCAAATTATGTAAAGAGCCCAAATGTCCATCCACGGACAAAAGGATCAAGAAGTTGTGGTTTATATACACAATGGAATCCTACTTGGCAATGAGAAGGAATGAAATCCTGCCATTTGCAGCAACGTGATGGAACTAGAGGGTGTTATGCTAAGTGAAAGAAGTCAAGAAGAGAAAGACAGATACCGTATTTTTTCACTCATAGGTGGATCTTGAGAAACTTAAGAGAAGAGCATGGGGGAGGGGAAGGGGAAAAGAGAGTTAGAGGGAGGGAGGCAAACATAGGAGACTCTTGAGGACTGAGAACAAACCAAGTGGGGGGAGAGGGGAGAGAGGGGGATGTGCATTGAAGAAGGCACTTGTTGGGATGAGCACTGGGTGTTGTATGGAAACCATTTGGACAATAAATTTCATATATTAAAAAAAAGAAAAAATAATAAAGCAGAGAAATGACTTCTGATAATAAAACTTGGGTGCCACAGAGATTGGCTTCAAGACACTTTTTCTGTCACTTGTTTTATAAGATGTTAAAAGCTGTCATTTGGTCCCTTGTTATAAAATGGTCCTTAAATATAACAGATGTATTGAGATCTAGTTATGTACTATAAAGTGAGCTTAACATCTCACAGGGAGTTTGGATTTAATCTTAATAAAATCTTATCCCTGAGATTATGAACTACATTTTACGATGTATAAATGGTGCTTGGTCGTGTCTTGTCATCTGTCCAAAATTAATATCTGAGTATATGGTGTCCCTTGAGTTTGACTCTGTCAGGATGCTTCCAGTTCTCAAACTTGGGGTCGTGGTTCTCAGCCAGAAATGAATTTTCCCCTGGGACGTCTGTCAAAGTCTGAAGGGAACCTGCCAAACACCTACAGTCCACAGGTAAGTGTGGGGGGCCGGGCCCAGATGCCAGGCTGAGACCAGGTCGAGCAATGTTCCCTGTTGACTCAAGCCAACCCGGTGGTTCCCCCTCCCATTCCCCCACTCTCAAGGGCATACAAAAGCTTTGTCAAGGCTGAGAAAGGTAATTCCTGAAGCCTGTGGTCTGCAGGTGTTGGCAGTAATGCTACCTCCCTTTTTCTACCCCGAGTCAGATAGAAACAAACATGGGAATTGTGTTTTGCTAGCAATCTTATCAACAAGGTCTTGTTGTGACCCGTCTAGAAAATGCACAAGAAACACAGAACTAAATGTTTTGGTGGGCAGCAATTATGTGAAACCTGTTTATTCTTAGAATGGCCTGACCCATAGAGTCTGGATATAAAAGATTGTGTACAGCAACAATAAAGCCGTCACTTGGGCCATCAGCCCAGGGGACCCTCCTGTTCCCAAACTTTCTCTTCTCTCTTTTTTCTTGCATTCCCCTACCCTCAGGACCCTGACCTCGGTGTTTGTCGCGCCGGTCGTGACAGGAAAGCACCCCCAAAATACTGTTACCCTGCCACCAATGTCTCACCATAAACGGTGAGAAACACACCTAGACCAGCATGTCTCCAACTTCACTGTGCCCGTGAATCCACACGGATCCCACTACAAGTGCAAAATCTTGGAGATTCTGCATTTCTCCAAGCTCCTGGGTGATGCTGAAGTGCAGGTCTGAGTCTGCGGACCACTGTTTGATTAGCAAGAAGATGATCCTGTGTTAGAGATAAGTGTGGGTAGCGCGAAGGCTTCTGCACCAAATACTGTCCTTGTGTGCCTGTAATTATGAAAGGATCATGTATTCGCTCATTCTTCAGGCTGTGAGAAATCTGTGTTTATTGTTTTTATAAGTGACCAAAATAATACCCTGATTATTAATCAGGGTATTAGGGTATTATTAATAATACCCTTTAGAGTAAGATTAAGGCACTATCAGATATGCCCACATCCTAATCTCCAGTCCCTTTCACATGTTATTATTTTTTTTTAGAGCAAAGAAGGATTTATGCAGCAGATTGAATAGGGCTACTCATCAGCCTGGAGACTCTGAAGGACATGCCCATTTGTGCAGAAAACTGGTAACCCTGACCCACATGACTGGCAGGACATGCAGTTCTTGGGTGAAGCGTCCTCTGGTCAAGCAGGTGGAAGAGATTTCAGAGCAGAAAGGACGTATTACATACATGTTGCTGATACTGTGCATTCTCCATCGCGTGGGATTTGTGACATATATCAGGAAAAGGAAGCTATTTCGTGTAACAATGGAAAGAATCATATGAGTGGATCGCATTAGAAGTTTTCAAGCAGAAACAGGAAAATAATTCAGTGATAAAACGTAGAAGACACTAAGCAATCCTGCGCCTCGATGAATAAACTCCCTCAGTGGTGAACACCATCTCCCATGCTTTAATAAATAGGTGCAAAGCATGAACTGTGATTTTTTTAAAAATGAGAGAAATATTTTGTGTGTCACAAAATGAGTGTTTCAAAAGTCAGGCTGGTCAGGCTGATACGAAGAACATATCAAGTCGATCTATGTATTCAAATTTGCCTTTCGAAGTACACTCCACTAGGAGATCTAGATTAGCTAATTGGGTTTTCCCAGTGACTATGGTAGTATTTCTGGACCCTGAGCTGAGTAACAGAATAAAACCAAGAGACTGCTTACAAAGCATAAGGGCATGTTTAGCCCAAGGGACTGAAATGACATATTTTCCCTGGGTCCGTTTCGAACAAAACCATGTTGAATAAACATATCGTCAGATGTGTTCCACAATCACCAGATAAGCCTTCAGCTACCCCCAGTCATGAAGTACCTCTTCAGAAAGCGCTTTATAAACTAGAGACTGACACATGAGTGAATCAGATTTTCCCCTTCAGCACACACATTCTACTCAGTACAAATCTCCAAGAACGTGTGAACCCAACACCAGCTACCCACCCTGGCCATGGTCCTTCATAAATCCAGATCCCTCAGTGTCTCTCTCTCTCTCTCTCTCTCTCTCTCTCTCCCTCTATTCCTCTTGACCCTCTCTCCCCTTCTGACACCTCCCAGAATGGCTTTTGACCATCCCATGTGCCCTCCAGCATACATGAGTAATAAACCTGGGGTTATTAGAGTTCTCCGATAGATGTTGCTGACGTGTGTCCTGCCATCACAATAAGAACCCAAGGGCTGGTGCGGCCAAGGCATAGGCTGTGGTCTGGGAAAGGTCTGTGGGAGTCTGGAAAGCACATGGGCACGGGTGAGTACTTGGGCATTCCTAGCCAGAGTGGTGTGTCAATAGCTTGAGGCTTAAATGGAACAATGTTAGAGTCCACATCATCAGGTGGAGTCCTAAAGGAAGTGAAGGAAAAGACTGAGACTCAAGGTGGAAACTGTGCTTTTGTATTCTCCTTGACAGTAAAATGATGGAAATGGCTTACTGATCAATGTAGCTTTATTCCGTCTGAAGCGTATAATTCACGATAATGATCTCAGGAAATCTAGTGGAAATTTACCCGACATGGTATAAGTCATTTGAGATGTAAATAATTTTAAGAAATCCAACTAGTCCCATGTGAGATACAGAAATTTCAGGCATTTGTGACCCAAGGTTGGGGTAAACTTTGGGGACGTCTGAAAATAGACAAAAGAAACCGTCTGTATTTCAGTCACAGCAGAAGCTTAATGAAGTGAGTTCCTTAAATGTAGAGAGAAGTTGATCAAACAAATGGAAATGCCAAGAAATAAATAGAAGGCGTAGATCCTACTTCCACAGTCTGATCAAAGATTGGCAGTTCCTGGTTCTGAGGATTTGAGCCCTTCAATCATGGGCATGTCTTCAGCCTTTGGATGATTGGTTCTTATAACACTGAATCCCAAGTATTCTTTTCAGAGCCCTCTTTATGTCTCTGTTCCTCAGGCTGTAGATGAAGGGGTTCAGCATGGGCGTGACCACCGTGTACATCACCGAGGCTGTGGCACTTGAGTGGGAGCTCTGGGTAACAGCAGAGCTGAGGTACACTCCTAGGCTTGCACAATAAAATAAGGAGACAACCGACAGGTGAGATGCACAGGTGGAAAACGCTTTATACTTGCCCTGAGCTGATGAGATCCCACATATGGAGGAAACTATCTTAGAATAAGAGTAAAGGATCCAGACAAGCAGACCAGCACCCAGCAGCATAGCTGCAAGGTACATCACCACGTTATTAAGAAAGGTGTCAGAACAGGCAAGTTGGATCATCTGATTGAGTTCACAGAAAAAGTGGGGGATCTCTACCTCTGTACAGAAAGACAGCCCCAACACCATTAAGGTGTGTACCAAGGAATGCAGGACACATATGATCCAGGACATCAAAACCAGGAGTCCACAGAGCCGGGGGTTCATGATGACCGTGTAGTGCAGGGGGTGACAGATGGCCACAAACCTGTCATAGGCCATAACACTCAGGAGAAAGTCGTCCATCCCTGCAAAGGTTATGAAAAAGTTCATTTGTGTGATGCAGCTTGCATAGGTTATGACTTTGCTCTGAGTCTGGATGTTCCAGAGCATCTTCGGGACGGTGGTGGAGGTGAAGCAGATGTCTATAAAGGACAGGTTGGCCAGGAAGAAGTACATGGGGGTGTGGAGGTGGGAGTCACAGCTGATGGCCAGGATGATGAGCAGGTTGCCAAACACAGTGATCAGGTACATGGAGAGGAAAAGCCCAAATATGAGGGGCTGCAGCTCTGGTCTCTCTGAAAATCCCAGGAGAAGAAATTTTGATAATTGTGTAATATTCCCTGGTTCCATGAGGTTGCACTGACCCCCGGAAAGAGGCAAAGGACATCATTAATTTTCACATCAACAGTTTACTCACATAGTTGAAATGCTACCATTTATATTGTGCAGTCAAGAAGTTCATTTCGGTATCTTGTCCCTTTTGTCCCCAAAGGATTGTCCTTTTGAAGAGATTCCCTCCTGTTTCACCTCAGATTAGGTGTTTTGGTCTCATTCTCCACACTCCCCAGCACAGGTCATGCATTTTACTGTTTTACTAAGAATATCTTTCCTGCATGGGAGGAATATGTGCTGATTGTCAAACATATTCCAGGCATTGTGTAGGCAATGAGCATGGGATACTGAAAAAAAAACGCAAGTATCATCCAATGATGGAGAATGAATGGAAACAAATAAAAATACTAATAAGACATTAGAGGGTGTCAAAGTGCTATGAAGAGAACAAAAGTAGATATAAAGGAGAGCGTGGATACGAGTGTCGTTCTGTAATTGGTATTTGGTCAAGACCCGTAACAGGTGACATTTGAACAGAGACTTCAGTGAAAGGAGGGCAGGGTCTGCAAGCATTTCTGGGGAAGGGGTGTGTTGGCTGAGGGAATGACCTCTGCTAAGACCCAGAGGATCGTACTACTTGGAGCTATTGGGGTCCAAAATAGGAAGCGTTGTGTGAAGAGGAGTAAAGAGGAGAGAAATCAGAGATGGTGTCAGGTAATTTCAAAGAAATGGATGGCCTCATTACTGGTTCCCTTTAGAGGGAAAGGAGTCACTCACCCACACTATATACTGCTTATATTTTAGAATCTATCTGGAAAGCCTCCTGTACATTGACAAGGAGCCCTCCTGAATACCCTGTGCTGATTGAGTGCTGGCTTCTGTATTAGTAGAGTCAACTTAGAATATATTAGCTAAGGCACCCCTGCTCTGGAAACGGATCCCCCGCCACAAGACAAGACACACACACACACACACACACACACACAGCAAATCATCACTCCCTGAGCTGTGTTCTTCCATGAGTTCTCACCTCCAGCCCCAATAATTAAGCTCAGAGTGGCTATAAACCAATGTGGCCAGATCCATTATCATTCCTCACAAACGATGTAAAAATGGTACCTGAATTCCAATGATTGAGTTTCTTATGGACAAATACAATTGACAGGTCAGACTCGCATGCTTATTTTCTGTCCTGCATTTACAGAAAAACAAACCATTTGCTCAAAATCAGAGAAACACACACACACAAACAGAGAGAGAAAGAGAGAGAGAGAGAGAGAGAGAGAGAGAGAGAGAGAGGCAAGAGAGTGAAATGAAATTGAAGTGGCACAAAAGATTTCATGGTTCATATGGTCACTGAAACCTGAGGGGCCGTGAAGAAGAAAGAGCATCCTGAGGTCTGACAACATTCCAAGTCTTGTTACCTCCTTGATGCCCAGCAAAAATAATAAGGAGCAAAATTAAATGTGGTCAGAAGACAAAATTAGTGGGTTGTTCAGCATGTGGATCGCCTTACAGACTGAATGCTCCAAGAGAAAAGTGTGCTAAGGGAATAAATCAACCCTTCGGCACGGGAAATATGCAAAGCACAGCAAAAGTTGGGCAGGTTATAATGAAGCAGTAGGAAACTTGGGTTTTTTTTTTCTGTGCCTGGTTCATATTTCTTTGACCCATTGGATGTCCTGTGATCTTAGAGAAGGTGGATAAGTCCCTTTCACTTTTTAGACGTGGCGTCTTTTCTCTGTTTTTCCTGGGCTTTGTGTTGTGATCTTTTTGGCCGAGTGTTGGGCACACTCTGGTCCTGTTTCTGGTTTGCACAACACCCAAAGGTTTGTTCAGACCTTGCTCTACAGAATTCTGCACACACCGTGACAGTCACTCTAGGCTCTGAATCACCGTCTTCATAAGATTTCTGCCTGAGGCTCTTACACCACACACTTAATTCATTCTACTATGACTCTGCCATATAAGGCAAGTATCAAAGGAACAGGACCTTCTTGACCTTGTCCACTGTGGTTTTCAGGAAGGCATGGTCAGCCAAGCACATGACCATAGAGATCTCCAGGTTCTGGGCTAGGCTGGTGGCTGTGTGGTGACCTCAAGTGAATGCACCTGGCTTTGATTCTCTCTGACCCTTTCCTGCTGGACCTGCTGGGCACCCGGAATCACATGGCTGGGAGCTCTGAGGGAGAGGTGTCCATGTGGCTGTCTGAATTCCTCCTGGATGGTTATCGGTGGCAACTAAACCCTCTCCCTGCAGAAGATGGTGGGAAGGAGGCTAGCATGAGTCATCCAGCCAAGCTTCGGACTCTAGAAGCAACAATCAGGTCCCATCGCCCCCGGTGGCACAGGGGGAAGGACTGCACAGAGGAGACATTTATAGTTTCCTTTGTCTGTTCATGAGGCATGTTTCCCTCCTGCTTGTCCAACCTGCAGCACATGATTTCCCTGGGGGACACTGGTCTGGACACAAAGAAAGATTTCCTGGAGTTTCTGTGTTCCCAATAGACCAGGTCATAACTGCGTGACCCCTGTGTTGATTACTCCTACCTTGTGAGTTCTGTCACTCCCAGAATTCAAATATCCCAGCACCTAATCCCAACCCTGATTTTAACATTTTCCCACAGTCTAAGACTAAGCAATCAGTCTGGATTAGATCCCTTGGATCTCCAAAATGTTGGCTTATGGTGGAGACCTGAGCCGAAATCAAGAGTTGTTCGCTTCTACGACTGAACCACCCAGGCGCCCCCAGATATTCATTTAAATATGTTGTGTATAGATATGGCCCCCATTAAGGGATTCCTTCTGCCACATTGATGTAGGGTGTTTTTTGTCAAAAAGCTTCTTCTGTAAGTAACGACATATTTTATAATTTCACTGAGAAATTCTTCATATTCAAGAATATAAATTGAGTGTTGACCATGTTTCAGGCAATGAGTACAGGGTGTGGTGAAGAACGTAAATCCCTAGAATCATGGAGAAAAAATATATATGCAAACAAGAGAATTCTATAACTTTTCAGATGGTGAGGGCTGCTGTGAAGAAAAGAAAAGCAGGAATAAAAAGGGAGCCAATAAGGCATTCTGTTTTAGTGATTGATAGGCAAATTCTGCAAACAGGTGACATTGTAACACAGAACACATATAAGACAGAAAGGATTATGTGGGAAGCCTTTACCTGGCAGAGGGAATGGCCAGTACAAAGGCCCCAAGGAAAGTATTGTTTCAGAAGTTCAAGGCAAAAAGCAAAGCCAGTGCTGCAAGGGCAATGAGCCTGATGGAGACTGATGACAGACGCTGTCACACATGTGAGGAGGAAGTGGCCTCTCTGCTACAACTGTGATCTCAAGGCACACGACCGTCCTTGCCCACGCTACATCTCCCTCTGTATACATCATGGTCTCAAGGCATCCAACGAGTTGCCACAGATCCCCTTCTTGGTGCCTTCTCTTGACTGAGTTCTGGCCCCTGTATTGCGTCATCTTGGGATTTCTGAGTCCTGGCCCCCCTTTTTTTAAAACATGAAATTCATTGTCAAATTGGTTTCCATACAACACGCAGTGCTCATCCCCACAGGTGTTCTCCTCAATACCCATCACCCAACCTCCCCCTCCTCCCGCCCCCATCAACCCTCAGATTGTTCTCAGTTTTTAAGAGTCTCTTCTGGTTTGGCTCCCTCCCTCTCTAATTTTTTGAGGACTGCTCACCCTTCACCAGTCACAAGACACCATGGCCTCCTGGGTTGTGTATTTCCCTGTCTTCACAGACCTCACCATCCCGGTTATGCTTGGAATGGACACAACCCAAGGAGGCCAGATCAGACATCTTTTCCCTGCAAAGTATAGAAATGGTTCCCAGAAATGCCAGTTCTTAAGCCTCCCATGGACAAATGAATTTGAGGCTCCATATTGAAATGGCAAGTTTCTGCTGTGATTTACACAAACATAAAACAGTCTGTTCAACAGACAGTGAGGCAGAGAGTCGGGGGGGGGGGGGCAGTGAATGAAACGGATAAGGCAGAGCAATTATCTAAGAAACTCGTGTGATTCCTGAGACACTGGGAGGTAAAATAAACTGCCATTGCCTTAATAGTAAGTTAAAGGAATAGAATATGGAAGATCAACGTAAGTGTGAGCATCCACTCTATGAAAGAGACACAGCCACTGAATAAATACATCACTTAATCAAACAAACAAATGAACACAGCCATCACCTGGCCTGCACTAAGTTGAATGGGCTCTCAGGTGAAGACAGGTTAATGAACTTGGCTTCCATTCTTCTGACCCTCTCATCCACGGCGCACCGGGCCGTTGGGCTCACCTGGCTGGGGTGTCTGACAAGGTCTCCTTGTGACAAGTCTGAATGCCTCCCTGGACTGCAGATGGTAAGGACTAACGCTCTGTTCTCAGCTGAGACAGCAGGACGGAGTAAAGCATGGGCCCCCAGCCATAATTAGGGCTTGGAAGAACAGAGGGAGACCTTGTCCCTTCCCATCCAAGGTCGCACAGGCTGACAGGAGACCAGAGAGTATTTACAGCTCCCCGTATCCACTCATTAGGCTCATTTCCCTCTTGGTACCCCAGCGTCTGATCTCATATTCCCAAGTGGAAAACTGCTCTGGACACAAGTATTTTTTCCTAATGAATCTCGGTTCGCAAAAGACTAGGTCAGAGACCAAGTGAATGCAGTTCTTTTTTTCCTCCCCTTTTCCCTGAACTCGTCCCCTTCGTGATGTGTAAATCATCTGGCACCTTATCTCAGCCAAGACACACTTTCCTCCAAGTCTAAGACCAAGGAACCCCGCGGGATTAGTCCTCTTTGCCTTCCAAGCATTGCCTGTCCTAGGGACCCAGCTGTAGCATTTCTAGTGCTGTCTGTCTGTCTGTCTCTTTGTTTGTTTTTGAGAGAGAGGGAGAGAGAGAGCATGAGTGGGGGAGAGGAAGGGAGGGAGAGAGGGACAGAGAGAAGCTTTTTAATGTTTATTTATTTATTTTAAGAGAGAGAGAGTCAGAGAAAGAGGGAGAGAGAGAATCCCAAGCAGTCTCATGCTCAGTGCAGAAGCAATCTGGGGGCTCAGTTCCAGACCATGGGGCCATGTCTTAAGCCGCAATCAAGACACGGAAGATGAACCCACTGAGCCCACGAGACGACCCACTGTCTGCTGTTGTTCTCAACAGCGCCGCTAGGAATCTGCCCAAGGACACGGGAGTGCTGACGCACAGGAGCACGTGCATCCCAATGTTTCGAGCAGCGCTTTCAACAACAGCCAAATTATGTAAAGAGCCGAAATGTCCATCAACTGACAAATGGATATGGAAGTTGTGGTTTATATACACAATGGAATCCTACTTGGCAATGAGAAGGAATGAAATCCTGCCATTTGCAGCAACGTGGATGGAACTAGAGAGTGTTATGCTAAGTGAAAGAAGTCAAGCAGAGAAAGACAGATACCGTATTTTTTCACTCATAGGTGGATCTTGAGAAACTTAAGAGAAGAGCATGGGGGAGGGGAAGGGGAAAAGAGAGTTAGAGGGAGGGAGGCAAACATAAGAGACTCTTGAGGACTGAGAACAAACTGAGGGTAGGTAGGGGTTGGGGGAGAGGGGAAAGTGGGTGATGGGCAGGGAGGAGGGCACTTGTTGGGATGAGCACTGGGTGTTGTATGGAAACCATTTTGACAATAAATTTCATATATTAAAAAAAAGAAAAAATAATAAAGCAGAGAAATGACTTCTTCTGATAATAAAACTTGGGTGCCACAGAGATTGGCTTCAAGACACTTTTTCTGTCACTTGTTTTATAAGACGTTAAAAGCTGTCATTTGGTCCCTTGTTATAAAATCTTCCTTAAATATAACAGATGTATTAAGATCTAGTTATGTACTATAAAGTGAGCTTAACATCTCACAGGGAGTTTGGATTTAATCTTTATAAAATCTTATCCCTGAGGAGGTATAGTTATGAACTACATTTTACGATGTATAAATGGTGCTTGGTGATGTCTAGTCATCTGTCCAAATTTAATATCTGAGTGTGTGGTGTCCCTTGAGTTTGATTCTGTCAGGATGCTTCTGGTTCTCAATCTTGGGGTCGTAGTTCTCAGCCAAAAATGAATTTTCCCCTGGGACGTCTGTCAAAGTCTGAAGGGAACCTTCCAAACACCTAGGGTCCACAGGAAAGCACCCCCAAAATACTGTTATCCTGCCACAAATGTCTCACCATAAACGGTGAGAAACCCAGCTGGACCCTCATTTCTACAACTTCACTGTGCCTGCGAATCCACACGGATCCCAGTACAAACGCAAAATGTTAGAGATTCTGCATTTCTCCAAGCTCCTGGGTGAGGCTGAACTGCAGGTCTGAGTCTGTGAACCACTGTTTGATTAGCAAGAAGATGATCCTGTGTTAGAGATAATGTGGGTAGCGTGAAGCCTTCTGCACCAAATACTGTCCTTGTGTGCCTGTAATTGTGAAACTATCGTGTATTCCGCTCATTCCTCAGGCTGTGTGAAATCTGTGTTTATTGCTTTTATAAGTGAACAAAATAATACCCTGATGAAAAACCCTTTAGAGTAAGATTAAGGCACTATCATATATGCCCACATCCTAATCTCCAATCCCTTTCACATGTTATTTTTTTTTTAGAGCAAAGAAGGATTTATGCAGCAGATTGAACAGGCTGCTCGTCAGCTTGGGCGACTCTGAAGGACATGCCCATTTTTGCGGAAGAACTGGGGACCCTGAACCACATGACTGGCAGGACATGCAGTTCTTGGGTGAAGCGTCCTCTGGTCAAGCAGGTGGAAGAGATTTCAGAGCAGAAAGGACGTATTATATAGATGGTGCTGATACTGTGCATTCGCCATCCCGTGGGACTTGTGACATATATCAGGAAAAGGAAGCTATTTCGTGTAACAACGGAAAGAATCATATGAACGGGTCGCATTAGAAGTTTTCAAGCAGAAACAGGAAGATAATTCAGGGATAAAACGTAGAAGACACTAAGCAATCCTGCGCCTCGATGAACAAACGCCCTCAGTGGTGAACACCATCTTCCATGCTTTAATAAATAGGTGCAAAGCGCGAACTGTGATTTTTTAAAAATGAGAGAAATATTTTGTGTGTCACAAAATGAGTGTTTCAAAAGTTTGCTTCCTCATATTTATGGTCAGGCCGATACGAAGAACATATCAGGTCGATCTATTTATTCGAACTTGCCTTTCTAAGTACACTCCACTGGGAGATCTATATTAGCTAATCAGGTTTTCCCAGTGACTATGGTAGGGTTTCTGGACCCAGAGCTGAGTAACAGAATAAAACCAAGACACCGCTTACAAGGCATAAGGGCATGTTTAGTGCAAGGGACTGAAATGACGTGTTTTCCCCGGGTCCATTTGGAACACAACCATGTTGAATAAACATATCGTCAGATGTGTTCCACAATCACCAGATAAGCCCTCGGCTACTACCAGTCACGAAGTACCTCTTCAGAAAGCCCTTTATAAACTAGATGCTGCCAAATGAGTGAATCAGGTTTTCCCCTTCAGCACACACATTCTACTCAATACAATTCTCCAAGAACGTGTGAACCCAACACCAGCTACCCACACTGGCCATGGTCCTTGAGAAAGCCAGATTCCTCTGCGGCTCTCTCTCTCTCTCTGTCTTGCTCTTGACCCATTCTCCTCTTCTGAGACCTCACAGAATGGCTTTTGAGCATCCCATGTGCCCTCCAGCATACATGAGTAATAAACCTGGGTTATTAGAGTTCTCCGATAGATGTTGCTGACATGTGTCCTGCCATCACAATAAGAACCCAAGGGCTGGTGCGGCCAAGGCATAGGCTGTGGTCTGGGAAAGGTCTGTGGGAGTGTGGACAAGCACATGGGTACAGGTGAGTGCTTGGGCTTTCCTAGCCAGAGCAGGGTGTCAATAGCCTGAGGCTTGAACGGAATAATGTTAGAGTCCACATTATCAGGTGGAGTGCTAAAGGAAGTGAAGGAAAAGACTGAGACCCAAGGTGGAAACTGTGCTTTTGTATCCTCCTTGACAGTAAAATGATGGAAATGGCTTACTGATCAAGTGTAGCTTTATTCCGTACGAAGCGTATAATTCATGATATCGATCTCAGGAAATCTAGGTGAAATTTACCCGGCATGGTATAAGTCATTTGAGATGAAATTAATTTTAAGAAATCCAACTAGTCCCATGTGAGATACAGAAATTTCAGGCATTTGTGACCCAAGGTTGGGGTAAACTTTGGGGACGTCTGAAAATAGACAAAGGAGAAACTGTCTGTATTTCAGTCACGGCAGAAGCTTAATGAAGTGAGTTCCTTAAATGTAGAGAGAAGTTGATCAAAAAAATGGAAATGCCAAGAAATAAATAGAAGGAGTAGATCCTACTTCCACAGTCTGATCAAAGATTGGCAGTTCCTGGTTCTGAGGATTTGAGCCCTTCAATCATGGGCATGTCTTCAGCCTTTGGATGATTGGTTCTTATAACACTGAATCCCAAGTATTCTTTTCAGAGCCCTCTTTATGTCTCTGTTCCTCAGGCTGTAGATGAAGGGGTTCAGCATGGGCGTGACCACCGTGTACATCACCGAGGCTGTGGCACTTGACCGTGAGCTCTGGGTAGCAGCAGAGCTAAGGTACACTCCTAGGCTTGCACAATAAAATAAGGAGACAACCGACAGGTGAGATGCACAGGTGGAAAACGCTTTATACTTGCCCTGAGCTGATGAGATCCCACGTATGGAGGAAACTATCTTGGAGTAAGAGTAAAGGATCCCAACAAGGGGACCTCCAGCCAGCAGCATAGCTGCAAAATACATCACCAAGTTATCAAGAAAGGTGTCAGAACAGGCAAGTAGGATCATCTGATTGAGTTCACAGAAAAAGTGGGGGATCTCTACCTCTGTACAGAAGAACAGCCACAACACCATTGAAGTTTGTGACAAGGAATGCAGGACACTCGTGACCCAGGACACCAGAACCAGGAGTCCACAGAGCCGGGGGTTCATGATGACCATGTATTGCAGAGGGTGACAGATGGCCACAAACCTGTCATAGGCCATCACACTCAGGAGAAAGTCATCCATCCCTGCAAAGGTTATGAAAAAGTTCATTTGTGTGATACAGTCCTCATAGGTTATGACTTTGGTCTGGGTCTGGATGTTCCAGAGCATCTTCGGGACGGTGGTGGAGGTGAAGCAGATGTCTACAAAGGACAGGTTGGCCAGGAAGAAGTACATGGGCGTGTGGAGGCGGGAGTCAGAGCTGACGGCCAGGAGGATGAGCAGGTTCCCAAACACAGTGATCAGGTACATGGAGAGGAAAAGCCCAAATATGAGGGGTTGCAGTTCTGGTCTCTCTGAAAATCCCAGGAGAAGAAATTTTGATATCCGTGTAATATTTCCTGGTTCCATGAGGTTGCACTGACCCCCGGAAAGAGGCAAAGGACATCATTAATTTTCATATTGAACAGTTTACCCACATAGATGAAGTGCTACCAATTATATTGTGCAGTCAAGAAGTTCATTTCAGTACCTTATCCTTTTTTGTCCCGAAAGGATTGTCCTTTTGAAGAGATTCCCTCCTGTTTCATATCAGATTAGGTGTTTTGGTCTCATTCTCCACACTCCCGAGCAGAGGTCATGCATTTTACTGTTTTACTAAGAATATCTTTCCTGCATTGGAGGAATATGTAGTGAGGGTCAAACATGTCCCAGGCATTGTCTAGGCCATGAGCACAGGATACTGAAAACCAAAAGCCACTATAATCTAGTGATGGAGAATGAGTAGAATCAAATACAAATATTAATAAGACATCACAGGGTGTCAAGTGCTATGAAGAGACAGAAGCAGATATAAAGGAGAGCGTGGATATGAGTGCTATTTTGTAATCAGTGTTTGGTCAAGACCAGCAACTAGGTGACATTTGATCAGAGACCTGCAGGGAAGGAAGGCAGGAGCCCAGAGCCTGTGTGGGGAAGTGTGTGATGGTAGAGGGAATGGCCTCAGCTAAGGCCCCGAGGATGATCCTACTTCGAGCTATTTGAGTCCAAAACAGGAAGCACGTATGGGAAGGGGAATGAGCAGGAAAATGATCAGAGATCGTGTCAAGCAATTTCAAAGAAAGAGGTGGCCTCGTTGCTGGTTCCCCTTCAAGAGAAAGGAGTCACTCACCCACACTATGTCCTGCTTGTATTTTAGAATCTACCTGCAAAGTCTGCTGTAAGTTGACATAGAGCTCTCTAGAATATGGTGTGTTGATTGAGTTCTGGCTTCTAGATTATAAGAATCACCTTGGAATATATTGGACCATGTCCCCTGCTCTGATGACGGATGTCATTTCACAAGGCACACACACACACACACACACCCCAAATTAGTGATCCCTGGGCTGTGTTTTTACCATGACTTCTCACTCCAACCCCAACAATTAAGTTCTGAGTGAGTATAACTCAAGATGTGCAGATCCATTATCATTCCTGCAAATGATGTAAGTTTCCCATGAACAAATAAAATTGACGTCAGACTGGCATGCTCATTTTCTTTCCTGTATTTAAAGAAACACAAACAATCTTCTCAAAATCAGAAAGAGAGAGAGAGAAACAAGAGAGTGAAATAAAATGTAAGTGGCAGAAAAGATCTAATGGCTCAGGTGGTCGCTGAAATCTGAGGGGCCATGAAGAAAGAACATCCCTGGTTCTGACAACACTCCAACCCTTGTTACCACCCTGATGCCCAGCAAAAATAGTAAGGAGCAAAATTAAATTCAGTCACAAGACGACATTAGTGGGATCTTCAGGGTGTGCATCGTCTTACAGAGTGAATGCTCCAAGAGAAAATGTGCTAAGGGAATAAATCAACCCTTCGGCACAGGAAATATGCAAAGCACAGCAAAAGTTGGGCAGGTCATAATGGAAGGTAAGAGACTTGCTTTTTCTTTGAAAAAGCACCTTGAGACTTTGCTATTTCTTTGACCAATTGGATGTCCTGTGATCTTAGAGAGGGTGGGACAAGTCCCTTTCACTTTTTAGACGTGGCATCTTTTCTCTGTTTTTCCTGGGCTTTGTGTTGTGATCTTTTTGGCCGAGTGTTGGGCACACTCTGGTCCTGTTTCTGGTTTGCACAACATGCAAAGTTCTGTTCAGACCTTGCGCTACAAAGTTCTGCACATACCATGACAACCATTGTGGCTCTGAGTCACCATCTCCGTAAGATTTCTGCCTGAGGCTCTTACACCACACAAACTTTTTTCATAGTCCTGTGACTCCACCATTATAAGGCAAGTACCAAAGGAGTGGGCCCTCTCTGACCTTGTTCACTGTAGTTTTTCAGAAGGGCATGATCAGGCAAGTACATGGCCATAGAGATCTCCACGTTCTGGGCTAGGCTGGTGGCTGTGTGGTGACCTCAAGTGAATGCACCTGGCTTTGATTCTCTCTGACCCTTTCCTCCGGGTCTTGCCAAGCTCTCAGACTCACCTGGCTGGGACCTCTGAGGGAGAGGTGTCCATGTGGCCGTCTGGATCCCTCCTGGATGGTTATTGGTGGTGACTAAACTCCGTCCCCACACAAGACGGCAGAACAGAGGCTAGCATGAGTCTCCCAGTCAAGCTTTCGACTCCACAAGCAACAACCTGGTCCCGTCAGCCCACGGTGGCACAGGCAGTGGGTGTGCACAGGAGGTATTTATAGTTTCCTCTGCCTGTTCATGAGGCACGTTCCCCTCCTCCTCCTCTTTGGAGCAGCACATGATTTCCCTGGGGGACACTGGTCTGGACACAAAGGACATTTTTCTGAAGGTTCTGTGTTCCCAATAGACCAGGTTATAACTGCGTGACCCCAGTGTTGAGTATTCCTTCCTCATGGACTCCGCTGCTCTCAGAGTTCAGACCTCCCGGCAGCGACTCCCAACGCTTATGTCAATGTTTCGCCCAAGTCTAGGACTGAGAAATCTGTGTGGATTAGTTCCCTTGGATCTCCGAGCTGTTGGCTTGTGTTGGAGACACAGTCCTGCCATCTACACAACATTCCGGTTTTCCTTTTCAACAAGGAGGAGAAAAAAGCTCCTTCATACGGACCCTGAGCACTACATACCACAGCTTCATGACACATTTGCACACTTTTAGGACTTTCATTCCACATCACAATTAAGAGCTGCTGTTCAGCCCCTCTTTGTAAAGACTTTTTTAATTATATGAAATATGGTGAGATTTTTTTTCTTGCAGTATAATATGAGCTTGGAATAGAAAAGTAAACAGGTTCTTCCCGGTAGCTTTGAGAAGAAATCAGGCCTTGCAGTCATTTTCATTTTAGACCAAGGTGAGCCACTTCAGGCTTCTGATGCATCGAATGTAAGAACATAAATGAATTTTAAACACCAATGTAGTTATTTTACATCAGCGTTAGGACTTCAAATGACAAATGTTGTTCCAATGAAATTTTGTTAAGAATCTGAGATTAGGGGGGCACCTGGGTGGCTGAGTTGGTTAAGCGTCCGACTTCGGCTCAGGTCATGATCTCACAGTTCGTGAGTTCGAGCCCCGCGTCGGGCTCTGTGCTGACAGCTCAGAGCCTGGAGCCTGCTTCCGATTCTGTGTCTCCCTCTTTCTCTGCCCCTTCCCTGCTCATGCTCTGTCTCTCTCTGTCTCAAAAATAAATAAACATTAAAAAAAATTATAAATAAATAAATAAATAAATAAATAAATAAAAGAATCTGAGATTAGGGTTCTCCCTTCAATCACAGAGTTTCCCCTGGGTAAAGGCATTTTGCATTGTAATGTCATCTCTAAGTAGAAAAGGAGATTTACAATCAATTTACAGATAATCATCCTCTTTAGCTGGTAGAGAATTTCTTAGTACATAACTGCAAGCATGCTTCAGATTTTGACGTCTGGGAGGCATCATGACAGGAAAAGTAATTAATCCTTTAAATGTATGTCTATCATTTATGTCTATCTTGAAATCTTTGTGTCTACACATCTTCATTCTTTTAAATGCATATTAATTCAAACATTTACTCTTTTAATACCTACACCTCCAACTTTCTCTTAAGTTTCCTTTCAACATAAAATAAGAGATTATGTATGAGTTTGCTATTAAAGTGAATAAAGATGGGGCTCTTGGATGGCTCAGTTGGTTAAGCACCTGCCTCTTGATATTGGCTCAGGTCACAATCTCACATTTTGTGAGTTCAACCCCCATGTCAGGGTCTGCGTTGACATGAGGCTGCTTGGTATTCTCTGTCTTTCCCTCTCTCAGCCTCTCCCCACACCTCTCTCTCAAAATTAAATGCATAAACATTAAAAAAATTTTAAGTGAATAAACAAACACACAAAAAAGCAGAATGAGACCTACAAAGACAGAGAAAACAACCTCATGGTTTGCCTGAGGGGACGTGGGCGGATGGGCAGAATGGGTGAGGGGCAGTGGGAGATACAGGCTTCCAGTTATGGAATTAATGAGTCTTGGGGTAAAAAAGGCACGGAGTATGGAATACAGTCAATGATACTGGATGGGTTTGTATGATAACAGACAGCAGCTACCTTTGTGGCGAGCACCGCGTAATGGGCAGAGACGTTGAATCACTACGTTGTGCACCTGAAACTAATGCAACATTCTTGCCAACTGTACTCAGATAAGATTTCTTTTAAGTGAGTTTGTGTTTATGTGCATATGCGTATATGTGTTTATTTGAAAAAACATGTAATATATACGTACAACTTTGCATCTGAACATTTTCTTTGGACTCAACGAAGCTAACTATAATTTAAATTTAAAAAAGTAATAAAATAAAATAAAATTTTGCTTCAGGATATTAAAGGACACCTAGAGTCTGAGATCATATTCTAAAGTCAATCTATTTATTAAAGTTTGTTGCTCCATGAAGACTTTTCTTGGAGACGCATATTTGGTGAACACTTGAGTAAGGAAGTGACTGTTGTACACATTGTGGAACAAGGTACTAAGAGACCAGGATCCTAATGAGGAGAATAAAACCGTTCTAGAAGACACATTAATATATTAAGTGTCCACTATTAAGAAGAGCAGTTAAGATACTGATATAGAAAGGAATTTCAGACATATAAGTGAAAAAAAAACATAATCTCACAGAGCCTGATGCGGTGCTTGAAATTGTAAACCGCAAGATCATGACCTGAGCCAAAGTTGGATGCTCAACCCACTGAGCCACCCAGGCATGCCAAAAATAGAGTTCTTTTAGAGACACATAATAAAATATTATAGATAAAAAACCAAATAATTTGTATTTTTAAATATTTTTATTTATTTTCAAGAGGGGGAGAGAGAGAGAGAGATGGCCTGAGCTGGGGAGGGGCAGAGAGAGGCAGAGACATAGAATTTAAGCTGTCAGCACAGAGCCCGACATGGGGCTTGAACTCAAGAGCTGTGAGATCATGACCTGAGCCGAAGCCGGATGCTTAACTGACTGAGCCACCCAAGCACACCTTACATTTATTTATTTCAGTTCAAGTTAGTTAACATACAGTGGAGTGTTGGTTTCACGAGTAGAACCCAGTGATACATCACTTAAATATAACTCCCAGTGCTCGTCCCAACAAGTGCCCTCCTTAATGCCCATCACCCATTTAGCCCCTCCCCCCACCCACTTCCTCTCCAGCAACCCTGAATTTCTTCTCTATTTTTGAGTCTCTTATAAATTGCCTCCCTCTCTGTTTTCATCTTAGTTTTCCTTCCCTTCCCCTATGTTCATCGCTTTTGTTTCTTAAGTTTCACATATGAGTGAAATCATATGATATTTATCTTTCTCTGATTGACATATTTTGCTTAGCATAATACACTCTAGTTCCAACCACGTTGTTGCAAATGGAAGATTTCATTCTTTTTGATCACTGAGTAATATTTCACTATATATATATATATATATATGCCACATCCTCTTGATCCATTAAAGGGGCATATGTACCCCAATGTTTATAGCAGTGTTATTAACCATAGCCAGTTATGGAAAGAGCCCAAATGTCCGTGGATTGATGAATGGATAAAGAAGATGTGAGTGACCAAAATTGTGATCATGAGTTGCTTGCCTATCTCGCTACCTCAAAAGCATCAGAGTCAGACCACGCTCACATTTATGCCCCAGGAATTCACTTTACCAGGTGCTAGCCAGAATATCTCCAAATTGATTTAATTTCTTCTCCATAATGTGGGTTCTTTAAATGTCAATTGACCTTAACCAAGGGAAGCTGATGAATGGACAAGCTTAAACTCGGTTCCCTCAAAGAATTTTACTGACTATGTCCCTGTGAGATTCCTACTGCTGTTATAAAACATTCCCACACTAGCTGCTGAAGACAAACACATACAGGTTCTTACAGTTCTGGAGTCAGAAGCTTCGAAGGAGTCTCGTCGGGCTAATAGCAAGGTGTCTGCAGGGTTGTGGTCCTTCTGGAGGCTCAGGGGAGAATGTGTTTCCTTTCCAGTTGCAGTCTCTGTTGCTGGCCACCTGCATTTCTTGGCTCACGGCTCTTCCGCCACCTTCATAGCCAGCAGGAGAGCATTCTCAAAATCTCTGACATCAACTCTTTTGTCTCCATCCTCAACATTTGGAGGACCCTCCTGACTACCCTAGTCCCACCTAGAGGATCACAGCTGATCCTTTTATCTCCATGGCAGCTAATTTACAGCCCTGTTGAGTCTGCTACCTTAATCCTACGTTGCTATCAAAAATAACATGTTAAAGGTCCTGGGAATTAGGATGTGGACATATTTGGAAGCGCCTTATTCTACCCACTACAAAGTCTTTTTCATAAATGTATTATTTTTGTCACTTATAAAAGCAATAAGCACAGAATTGACACAGACTGAAGAAAGAGTGAATACATTATTCCTTCAAAATTACATGCGTGCACGGACACCATTTGGTGCAGAAGACTTAAAAATACCTACACCTGTCTTTAACACAAGATCCCAGCCTTGCTAATCAAAGAGTGGCCCACAGACCCAGAGCCACAGTTTAGCATCACCCAGGAGCTGGTAGAAATGCAGAATCTCTGGGCCACCCAGGACGTGAGATCAGATTCTGCATTTGTAGTGGGATCTGTGTGAATTTACATGCTCATTGAAGTTGGAGAACTGCTGGTGTAGCTGGGTTTCTCACCTTTTATGATTGACATTTGTGGCAGGATAGTATTTTCGGGGGTGCTTTCCTTTGAATTGTAGGTGTTTGGCAGCTTCCCTTCAGACTTTGACAGACATCTCAGGGGAAAATTCATTTCTGGCTGAGAAGCACTGCCCCAGAGTTTGAGAACTAGAAGCATCCTGACAGAATCAAACTCAAGGGTCACCACATACTCAGGTATTAAATTTAGACAGATGACTAGACATGACCAAGCGCCATTTCTACAATGTAGAATGGAGCTCATAAATGTACTTCCTCAGGGATAAGATGTTTATAAAAATTGAATCCAACTATCCCTATGAGATGTCAAGGTCACATTGTAGTACTTAAAATATTTAAATACATCTGTTATAATTAAACACTTAATAACAAAGGACCAACTGACAGCTTTTACCTTGTGATAATGTAAGAAATTCCTAATTGTGATGGCAAAAGTGCCTTGAAGCCAGTGTGTGTAGAACCCAAGGTTTATTATCAGAAGAACCCATTTCTCTCTGTTTCTCTGTGCTGATAGCTCAGAGCCCAGAGCCTGCTTCGGATTCTGTGTCTCCCTCTCTCTCTGCCCCTCCCCTGATCATGTTCTATCTCTGTCTCTCAAAAATAAATAAACATTAAAAAATGTGTTTTGAAAAAATAGACACTAGGGTTGCTGGGTGACTCAGTAGGCTGAGCACCTGGCTCTTGATTTCGGCTCATGTCTCAATCTCAGGAACCTGGAGATTGAGCCCCCATCAGTTCTGAATTGAGAGTGAGGAGCCTGCTAATGATTATCTCTCTCCCTGTCTCTCTCTGCCCCTCCTTGGTACTTTTTCTCCTATAGAAGACAAAGAAGATGAAGAAGAATAAGATGAAGAAGAAGAAGAAGAAGAAGAAGAAGAAGAAGAAGAAGAACAACAACAACAACAACAACAACAACAACAAGAACGAGGAGGAAGAGGAGGAGGGGGAGGAGGAGAAGGAGGAGAAGAAGAAGAGGAGGAGGAGGAGAAGAAGGAGGAGGAGAAGGAGAAGAGGAAGAGGAGGAGGAGGAGGAGAAAGGAGAAGAAGAAGGAGGAGGAGGAGAAGGAGAAGGAGAAAAACAGGAGAAGAAGAACAAGGAGGAGGAGGAGGAGGAGAAGAAGAAGAAGAAGAAGAAGAAGAAGAAGAAGAAGAAGGAAGAGGAAGGAGAAGAAGAAGCAGGAGGAGGAGGAGGAGGAGAAGGAGAAGAAAAGGAGGAGGAAGAGGAAGAAGAAAAGAAGAAGAAGAAGAAGAAGAAGAAGAAGAAGAAGAAGAAGAAGAAGAAGAAGAAGAAGAAGAAGAAGAATGAGGAAGAGGAGGAGGGGAGGGGGAGAAGGAGGTGGAGAAGAAGAAGAAGGAGAAGGAGGAGGGGAAGGGGGAGGAGAGGAAGGAGAGAAGAAGAAGAAGAAGAAGAAGAAGAAGAAGAAGAAGAAGAAGAAGAAGAAGGAGGAGGAGGAGGAGGAGAGGAGGAAGAGGAAGAGGGGGAGGGGAAGGAGAACAGGAGACACTGGAGATGGCAGGGCTGGGTCTCCGAGACAAGTCAAGGTATTGAAGTTAGAGAGACCTAATCCACGTGTGTTCTTCCTTCTTAGAGCTGGAGAAAAGTGTAACTCCGAGCTGAGATAACGTGCTAGGAGATTTACATAACAGGAAGAGGGCAAGTTCAGGGAAAAGGAGAAAAAAGAAAAGAACTGCATTCACTTGACCTCTAACCTAGTCTTTTGGGAACTGAGATTCATCAGGAAGAAATCCTTTATGTCCAGAGCAGCTTTCCATTGGGAATCATACGCTTAGAGGTTGGAGTAACCTCTAAGGAGGGAAACGCGCCTAATGAGTAGATACAGGGAGGTGTAAATACCCTCTGGTCTCCTGTCAGCCTGTGCGACCTTGAACAGGAAGGTGAGTGGTTTTGGTCCGTTCGTTCTGTCCTAATTCTGGCTGGGGACTGATGCTTCAGTCCCCCCTGCTGTCTCCGCTGAGGACAGAGCCTTCGTCCCTGTTACCTGCTGTCCTGGGAGGAATTCAGTTTCACGCGGAGACCTTCCTGTCAGACACCCAGCCAGGTGAGCCCAATAGCCCCGTGCACTGTGGATGACAGGGTTGTCCGAGAACATTAATCCATCATCACTTGGGGGCCAATTCAACTTAGTCCATAGCAAGTGATCACTGTGTTTATTTGCTTGCGTAAGTAATGAATGTGTTTAGTCAGTGACTGTGCCAGTTTCGCAGAATGGCTGCTACTAACACTTTTGAGAGTCCTTCATATTCTTTATCATGAAAGGGATGCTCTAAACATCCTAAGATACACAGACCTCAGCACTGGGCAGGCTCTGGTCAGGATGTCCATAGGCAGAGACGTAGAAACCCTGCATTAAAAATATGAATATTTGTAATATAGCTGCTTTCAGGTCCTGCCTTCAACCTGTAACACCCACTTTTCCACCAGCAAATTCAGTGTAACCCCAAGACTACCCATTTAAAAGTCCAACCACAGGGGTGCCTGGGAGGCTCGGTCGGTTAAGCGTCTGACTTTGGCTCAGGTCATGATTTCACAGTCCATGAGTTCGAGCCCCGTGCCAGGCTCTATGCTGACAGCGCAGAGCCTGGAACCTGCTTCGGATTCTGTGTCTCCCTCTCTCTCTGCCCCTCCCCACTTGCACTCTGTCTCTCTCTCTCTCTCTCTCTCAAAAATAAATAAACATTAAAAAAAAGTTCCAACCACACACAATGTAACACTGCTCTAAGTTTTTTCCCCAGATTCCTGGGTGAAGAAGACATTTCCTGTTGTTTCTTAATCTATCCCTCAGTTTCAGCAAATGTCATATATTTGATGACCTTTCTGATTATTATATGGCCATATGCTATTCCCCCTCCCCTGATTTTTTTTTAGCATTTCAAAAGATTTCCTCAGATCATTGCTTCTCAGTCGATTTTGGAAACATTCTTTGACCATCAAAATGTTTAACTTGATTTAAATATTCCTATCTTCTTACTGCTGAGTTTCTTGCTTTATTTTAGTGGTTTTTCCCACCTGCAAATGTTATATGCAATTTTCTTGATGTTCAATATATGTATGGTTACATTTATGCTGAAGTCATTATCCCTCTGGTGTCGGTAATGTATCTGAGGGAGGGGACCAATTTAATGTTTTTCCAGATAGATATCCATTTATTCCAGCTGTTACTTAGCAATTCATCTTTTTCCAACGAAACTGAAATACGACCTTGCTATATAGGAAATGTCCTTATACACTGAGACCTAATTCCTGATTCATTCAACAAATAATAACTGAGCATCTGCCATGGGCCAGAACATTCTAGAGACATTATATGTCATATTCTTTCATGGTCTTTCACAATTTTGTTATTAATCCGTGTCGGTATTACTAATGATTGCTATTTTTTACCTGTTCCAGTTGGCTTTTATTTTTCATACAACTTTGCTTATGACAGTTGTTTTCAAGCTACTATTTTAACCTGGTTGCCAGATCCTTTCATTCTTTCCATTCTATAACTTCTCATAGTCTTATATCTTTTTATAGTAAACATATATTCAACTAAGTTGGTGAAAAACAGAAATGAACAAAGAGGATAAAGTCCCTGCTCTTCTGGATGTTACAGTGTAGCATTGAGACTGTCATGATGTGGGCAGGATTTACAGAGCATGGTCTGGGGAGTCCTTTGCATGTTGGATGAGATCCAGAATGAGGATTAGAGGGTGTCCATTGGGTTTCAGAAAGAGAGATCTTTACTCAAAGCCCAGGAATATCAATGAAAAGTGCCACATAAGAAGAGGGAGAAAGGAGCTAACCTCATCCCCTATCAATCACGTAGAAATGAATCAGTCATATAATGATGCAGGAAGTACAGGAAAATGTCTTCTAGGCTTGATATAAAAATGCCTGACTTTGATTGTATTGGTTTATCCCTTTGCTCGTTTTTCTTGATGTATAATATAAACGGATATGTTAATATTTATATCTATTTATATTTTTATCTATATAGTTTTGTACAAGTACACCATGAATATATCACTATCTGTCTTTTAAATAAGTTTGTTTCATTCTCGTATTATTTTTGCTGGGCATCAGGGGATGTAACCAGGGGAGAAGCAAGGGAGACATTTCTTCCTCACAGTCTCTCAGGGACCACCCCAGCTTATGAGATCATTGCTCTCCCTCATCGATTTCATTCCCTCTGTATCTCACCCTCTGTCTCTTTCATTTATTGAGCAGACTTTGTTACACTGGTGTAAATCACAGCGGAAAATTAACATTCCAGTATGGAGCTCCATGGTGATTGGTCCAGGGGAGGCTTAAGAATTAGCATTTCTGGGAACCATTTCTACACTTTGCAGGGGAAAGATGGCTGATCGGGTCTCCTTGGGTTGTATCCATTCCCAGCATAACCAAGAATGTGGGGGCTGTGAGGACAGGGAAATTCACAACCCAGAAGACCACGGTGTCTTGTGCATGTGTGACTCGTAGAGGGTGAGCAGTCCTCACAACAGGGGCCAGGACTCCTCAATCCCAAGGTGACACTATACACGGGCCAGAACTCAGTCAAGAGCAGGCACCAAGACGGGGATCTGTGTCAATTCATGGGATGGCTTTGCAGCACGATGAATACCAAGGGAGGGGCAGTGTGGACAAGGACGGCCCTGTGCCTTGAGGTCACAGCTGTCGCAGAGAGGCCACATCCCTCCTCACATGTGTGTCGGAGTCTGTCATCAGTGTCCCTCAAGGTCATTCCCCTTGCAGCGCTGGCTTTGCTTTTTCGCTTGAACATTTGAAACAAGTACCTTCCTCAGGGCCTTTGCTCTGGCCATTCCCTCTGCCAGCCACACACTTCCCCCAGAATCCTGTGTCTATGTCTCTGTCTTACATGACATCTGTGTTCCAATGCCACCTGTGTACAGAATTTGCCTAAATGCCATTAAAATAGAATGCCCTATTTGCTCTCTGCTTTATCCGTTTTCCATTTCTTCACAGCACACCTCACCATCAAAAAGGTGAGATAATCAAAAGATAATTGTATCAAAAAGATAGTTGTATAATTATCTTCTTTGTTTACATATTTTTTCTCCATCGCTGTAGGGATTTTTGTTCTTCAGCACTCTATACTCATTGCCTAGATAGTGCCTGAAACCTGGTCAGCACTCAATTTATATTCCTGAATACTTGAAGCATTTCTCAGGAAAAGTATAAAATACATGATTTCTTAGGAAAGAACCTGATTGACAATAAAAAGTTTATCAGATGTTGCAGCGATGATTCCCTAAAGGGGACCACATCCGTGCACAACATATTAAAAGGAATTTCTGGACTGCAAAATAAAAAAAAATAAAAACAGACGCATTTCAATTTTGTGAGTAATACAAATTTGTGCTTTTTTATTTCCCTCTTTCTCAGAGGTCACCTCCACCAGATGGAACCAAGCAATGAAACAAAATTTTCAAAGTTTCTTCTTCTGGGATTTTCAGAGGAACCAGGAATGCAGCCCCTCATATTTGGGCTTTTCCTCTCCATGTACCTGATCACTGTGTTTGGGAACCTGCTCATCATCTTGGCCATCAGCACAGACCCCAACCTCCACACGCCCATGTACTTCTTCCTGGCCAACCTGTCCTTTGCAGACATCTGCTTCACGTCCACCACTGTCCCGAAGATGCTGGTGAACATCCGGACTCAGAGCAAAGTCATAACCTATGCAGGCTGTATCACACAGATTTATTTTCTCATACTCTTTGCTGTGTTGGACATCTTTCTCCTGAGTATGATGGCCTATGACCGGTTTGTGGCCATCTGTCACCCCCTGCACTACACGATCATCATGAACCCCCGGCTCTGTGGGCTGCTGGTTCTGGTGTCCTGGATCACATGTGTCCTGCATTCCCTGTTACAAAGTTTAATGATGTTGCGGCTGTCCTTCTGTACACACTTGCATATCCCCCACTTTTTCTGTGAACTTAATCAGATGCTCCAACTGGCCTGTTCTGATACCTTTCTTAATAACGTGGTGATGTATTTTGCAGCTGTCCTATTAGCTGGTGGTCCTTTTGCTGGGATCCTTTACTCTTATTCCAAGATAGTTTCCTCCATACATGGGATCTCATCAGCTGAGGGAAAGTGTAAAGCATTTTCCACCTGTGCATCTCATCTATCGGTTGTCTCCTTATTTTATTGTACGATGCTCGGTGTGTACTTGAGCTCTGCTGCTACCCACAGCTCACGGTCAAGTGCCACAGCCTCGGTGATGTACACGGTGGTCACGCCCATGCTGAACCCCTTCATCTACAGCTTGAGGAACAAAGACATGAAAAGGGCTCTGAAAGCATTCTTTGGGAAGGAGACCCTTCCATGGCCAATCGTCATAAGATTGAAGAAGTGCCTCTGATTGCAGGGGTCAAAGCCTCTGGGTCAGAGATTGTGATCTTTATTCAGACTGTAGATGTAGTATTGCTCTTTCCGTTTATTTCCTTGTCCTCAACTTCCATATGCCATGTATGTAAGTCACTCTATGAAGCTCTGCTCTCTCTGATATCCTACAGATTTTTCCCTTGTATTTCCCACTTTCTGAATTTTATTTCCAACCATGGATCTGAAATATTTGGAAATGTTCATTTACCTTGAGGCAACATAGATGTTTTTAAAAAATAATCTTTCTCAAACAACTGCGTCACACCAAATCATTTTTCTTTCATACGTGTTTTTTTAATGCCACGATTACCACTGGTTAGCTCTCTGTATGTCTTAGGATTGGTGAGTGGAATTGGGTGGGTGATGGGCTAAATGGGCAATGGGCATTAGGGAGGGCACTTGTTGGGGTGAGCACTGGGTGTTGTATGTAAGTGATGAATCACTAAATTCTACTCCTGACACCAACACTACACTACATGTTCACTAACTAGAGTTTAAATAAAAACTTGAAACAGACAAACAAAAAGAACTGTCATGATTGATACGCCACCTATGGAAACAACCACACTTTATGACAAATATATATGATTTTAAAGTAGAACAATATCTGAGGCTACGTTTTTTCGCTTATATGTCTGAAGCTCCTTTGTATATCAGTATCTTAAATGCTCTTCTTAATAGTGGACACTTAATATATTAATGTGTCGTATAGATGGGTTTTATTCTCCTCATTAGGATCCTGGTCTCTTAGTACCTTGTTGTCCACAATGTGCATGATAGTCACTACCTTACTCAAGCATTCACCAAATACGCGTCTCCAAAAGAAGTCTTCATGGAACAACAAACTTAGATAGATTGACTTTAGAATATGATCTGAGACTCTAGATGCCCTTTAATATGATGAAGCAAAATTTTATTTTATTTTTTTTCAATTTAAATTTTAGTTAGTTAATATACCCTGCAATATTGGTTTCAGGAGTGAATTCCGTGATTCATCACTTACATACAACATCTAGCACCCATCCCAATGAGGCGGAGTTTTAAATCGCACATTGTGCTCTATAAAATATTTATTCTTCATGCTGTACGTCTATTCATTGGAGTATGGAGGATTGGTGGCCATGTGTAAGGGGGCTTATCCAAATGGGGAAGGACTGATTGACATTTTTCTATTTTTATTGAATTATCTCCTTGTTTCCTCCTGAAATCTTTACGCTGCCTTTGGTATGACTGCTTTCATTGTTGTAAAAGAAATATATCCCCCTTCCTTCTAAATTTTGTCATAACCATGAAAGGGGTGTCGAATGGTCATTATCCTCCATTATACATGTTTCTCAGGCTCAGGATTCTATTCATCTTCTATGTTCAAGGGATGACATAAGAGGGAGCTTGCATTCCTGTCTGGTCATGTGAATCAGGGACACCAGTTTTCCAACACAATAATGCATACATTTTCAATCTTTTCTGGCTATGGGGAAATCACCCTCAATGAGAGGTAGTTGTTTAGTTGTTTTTGTTGTTATTGTTTGTTTGTTTGTTTTTTAGAGAGAGAGAGAGAGGGAGAGGGGGAGTGAGCAGGAGAGAGGGGAAGAGGCAGAGAGGGAGACAGAGATAGAATCTTAAGCAGGCTCCAAGTTGAACGGGGCTTGATCTCATGACTGTGAGATCACAACCTGAGCCAAAATCAAGAGTTGGAGACTCAACCGACTGAGCCACTAAGGTGCTTCTCAGTGAGAGGTTTTATATGCAGTTGTCTGAACTAAACTGAAATAACAGAGGTACCATGAATGCAGGCTTCAAATACAAGAATAAATACCAAGAACAGTCAGCAGCAGATTATAATTGTCCTTACTTCTGTTCACTGTGATGATTGAATCAGTTAGCCATTGCTGCATAACAAGCCATTTAAAAGAAAATGATTTAATGGAATGCTTTTATTACCAAATGATATTGTACGTTGGGGATTGTTCTGAGCTGTGCTTGTCTCCTCGCGAGTCTATAGTGAGCTGTGAGACTCTACACTGTTTCTTTTTTTTTGAATTTTTTCTTAAAGTTTATTTATTTTTGAGAGAGGCAGAGACAGGATGCGAGTGGGTTAGGGGTAGAGAAAGAGAGGGAGACACAGAATCCAAAGCAGGCTCCAGGCTCCAAGCTGTCAGCACAGAGCCCGACGAGGGGCTTGAACTCACAGACTGTGAGATCATGACCAGAGCTGAAGTCGGACGCTCAACCGACTGAGCCACCTAGGCGCCCCGACTCTACATTGTTCCTAAGGCTCATCCATGATGTCATGTGTGACCACGGGGCACTTCTCTTCTGAACAAGTATATGATCAGTTAACTCGATTTCTGAGTGCATTTTTATCTTCTGTTTTACAGGGAAAAAAAGAATATCAAAAGTGAATGATTTTAATTTACATCTACTGTTCCTATATTCATACATGACACTTTGCTTTATTCCTACTGAGAAGAAAAAGCTCCTGTCACGACTCAGTATGAATCAGCTACCTCTGCTCTATATTTCACACCAATCCGTACGCTGCTAGATTTTTTTCCCTTCTAACTAATTTAGTGGGGGTATAATCACGTGCTATAAACTGCATCTATTCGGAACGTATGATTTGATGAATTAAGGGAGCCACACAAAAACTAAAGTACCTACTGCACGTCCCTATTTGATGTTCTTCAAGAAAATGCACAACCTTGATGACTTCTTAATCCAATTGTTAAAATGTAATCTCCCTGGGCCTCAGCTTCTTTATTTCCGAAAGTAACTTGGGACCGTAAACGTAACTTCAAATGGATATTGCAAGAAATAAATGAAGTGTGCGGACATATTTCCTTGAGTCCGAAGAAAATGCTCAGCTGTAAAGTTGTGTGTATGTATATATGTGTGTTTCTCTGTATACATTTCTATTTCAAATAAACACACCTACACATGGGTACCCCAACACAGAATCGTTTTTAAAAATATTATTATCTCAGTGTACTTGGCACACAACGTTACACGAGTTTCATGTGTACGACGTAGAGATTCAACTTCTCCGTACATTATGCGGTGCTCAGCACAAATGTAGCTGCTGGCTGTCAGCCTACCAGGCTGTTGCAATATCATTGACTATATTCTGTCCGCTGTGCCTTTGATTTCCGTGACTCATTTATTCCACAACTGGAAGCCTGTACCTCCCACTGCCCTTCACCCATCCTCCCCACCCCCCTCTGACAACCACGAGTTTATTCTCTATATTTATGGATCGGATTCTGCTGTTTTGTGTGCTTGTTTATTCATTTTAAGCAGACTCAATGGGGCACCTGAGTGGCTCAGTTGGCTGAATGTCTGACTCTTGATTTCCCCTGGGGTTGTGGAATTGGGTTCCCCGCCACACTGAGCATGGAACTTGCTTAGGATTCTCTCTCTCTCTCTTTCTCTCTCTCTCTCTCTCTCTCTCTCTCTCTCCCTCTGCCCCTCCTCCACTCACACATGCTCTTACTCTCAAACAAAAATTTAAAAAATGAACACAGACTCATTTATGACCTCTTATTTTATGTTGAAGGAAATGAGTGAAATTTGAAGAGTGTTGATATAAAAAGAATAAATGTTTGAGTTAATATGCAATTGAAGTATGTAGACATGTAGACACAACAATTTAGTATAAACAATAGACATACATTCAAATGATGAATTACTTTTCTTATGCTAATGCGTCAAAGACGACAAAATCTGGAGCACGTTTGTATTTATGCACTGAGAAATTCCCTACCAGCTAGAGAGGACGAATATCTCCAAATTGATTTTAAAATTTTTCTACCTAAAGATGGGATTACAACACAAAATGCCTTTATCCAGGGGGAGCTATAGTGAATGAACGGAGAAGCTTAGTCTCAGGTTCTTAACAAAATTTTATTGGACAAATGTTTGTGTTCAAGTCCTAATGTTAATGTAAAATGACTACATTAGTGTTTGAAAACACATGTATGCTCTTACAATTCTGGGGCTCAAAAGCCTGAAGTCGTTCTCATGGGTCTGAAAGGAAGATGTTTGCAAGGCTTGATTCCTTCTGGAACCTACAGGGAAGAATCTGTTTACTTTTCTATCCCAAGCTCATATCATAGTGCAAACTATGATCTGAATATATTTTATATAACTGACAAATGCTTCACACAGAGAGGCTGCAAGGCAGCTGTTAACTTGTGACATATTATGGAATTCCTAAATGTTTGGAAAATGTGTCATGAGGCTGAGGTACGTAGTGCTTGGGGTTCATATCAAAGGAACTTGTTGAAAAGGAAATAGGAATGTTCCATAGATAGCGGAGCTGTGTCTCCACCACAAGCCAAGTGTTTGGACACCCAAGGCATCTAATCCACAAAGATTGTTCAGTTCTAGACTTGGGGGAAAAGCTGAAATCAGGGTTGGGATGAGATGCGGGGATGTCTGCCCTCTGGGAGGAGCAGAGTTCAAGAGGAAGGAGCGATTAACACTGGGGTCACAGTCTATTGGGAATATGGAATCTCGAAACATCTTTCCTTGGTCTCCAGACCAGTGTCCTCCAGGGAAATCATGTGCTGTAGGTTGGAGAGGCAGGAGGGGAACGTGCCTCATGAACACACAGAGGAAACTATAAATATCTCCTGTGTGCCGTCCCTCTGCCTGTGCAACCTTGGGCTGATGGGACCTGGTTGTTGCTTCTGGAGTCTGAGGCTTGGCTGGGAGACTCATGCTAGCCTCCTTCCTGTCATCTTGTGTGGGGACAGAGTTTAGTCACTACCAATAACCATGTGGAGGGGATTCAGACAGCCACAAGGAGACCTCTCCCTCAGAGCTCCCATCCAGGTGAGGCTGAGACCCGGCAGGAACTTCAGGAAAAGATTAGGGAGAATCAAAGCCAGGTGCATTTACCTAAGGTCACCACACAGCCACCAGCCTAGCCCAGAACCTGGAGATCTCTATGGTCATTTGCTTGCCTGATTACTTAATGACCTCGTGGATGATGTTACAGAAGGGATTGCACATTGAACTCAGCCACACATGGGTGATTGTTGCCAGTGAAGTGATGGGAGGGGAGGCAGGAAATACTTCCAGTAAAAGTAGAACACGTCCAATGAGTTTTGCAGTCGAAGGGAGTAGGAAAATTAGGGATGGAGGGATGCGCAGTGAAGTCAGGACATTTCGTTTTTGTCTGTAAATGAGGCATCCTGGGGGGTGCCTCGGTGGCTCAGTGGGTTAAGCTGCAAACTCTTGATTTCGGGTCAGGTCATGATCTTATGGTTTGTGAGATGGAGCCCTGCATCGGGCTCTGGCTGACAGCTCAGAGACTGGAACCTGCTTTGGATTCTGTGTCTCTCTCCCTCTCTGCCTCTCCCCCGTTCACACACCCCGTCTCAAAATAAATAACAAAACATTAAACAAATGGGGCATACTGGGCTACGTTTCCATATTGATGAGACATATCTAGACCAATTACTGCTTGCATATACGACCTTGCAACATTAATTCATGAGACATATATTTTCACAGCGTGCTCTTGCTCTGGGTATTCGTATGACTGCCATGATGTGATAAGTAAAAACTATGGTTACCTAGCTTTGCTTTTCAGTGATTTCATTATCTATGAAGTTGACTATGTTTGTGGGTTAGTTATTCCTTGGTTGCCTCATTTACGCATTGTCTCTAACGGGTCTTTGCATGTGTACAGTGGAGTCGGGGAGGTGCTGCTTCCATTTCTGATTACATTCTTTCCAAAAAGGAAGTGGATGGGGTGTTCGGTGTTATTTTCCCCACTTTGCCGTTTACCATTGAGTTCTACTGTGTACATATAGACATATACACACTGTGACATAGACATATAGGACTGTGTTCATTAGTAATATGGGGTCACATCTGTCACTCGGTTATACTGTGTTCTCTCTTGTTATTTATTTATTTATTTACTTATTTACTTATTTATTTATTTGCCTGACTTCATTATCCTATACTGAGCTGTCACTAATACTCTTCACTTGCAAATTCTTGCTATAAACCAAAAGAAGTATACGTGGTATTTTCTACATTGCTCACAAATCACTGTCTATACACATTTCCACGTGCCTTCCCATCTCTGTTATTCCCTACAGTTCCTTTTGGCCCGTTGTGAAATGGTCTGTTTCTGGAAGTTGCGTTACCTCTGACTACCACGGCTTCTTTACATTTGACTGAAGATCACCTTTACCCTCCATAAGCATATTTGAATCCATATGTCGTTATAAGAAAATATTGATTATTTATATACGGCTCCTTCCCCAGTGATAAAGGTGATTCTATCGCATTCTTTTCTTTCCACGTGTTTGGAAGTGTGATCTGAAATCAGTGGCCCACCTCGATACCACTAAATCATTTTATGCCTTTTGAGAGTCGCTTTTAGATTCTCACATAATTTCGTTTCACACAGTTGTTTTGAAACTTGCCCTAATTTCATTCCTCCTGGAAGTCTTTATTCTTTCAGTTCTCATAAAGTTCTCTTCCTATCTTAGACGCACGTACACATTCATAACCAGACGGATGAATGAATGGCGGGCTGTGGGCAACATAAACGCTCTTTAGGTTTTAGGGTAGTCTTTTCTTCTACGTGCGTCCACTCTTCCTTCTCCTCAAAACTACCTCATGGACTTGTCTCCAACCGACTAGGGAAAGGCTGATTCTTTATCTCAATGTCTGCATAATATTTCATGATACGGCTGTGCTACTCACACTTTGAAAGCTTTTCCTAGCTTTTCTCGATGCATTGCTATTATAACAATTCTGCAAAAATATTTTGAGATTGTTATGTGAAAAATCTTGTTCTCCACTGGAGGGAACACTGTCCCTCAGGCAGACACGACTTATTTGGGTGTCACATGGTGGGGGGCGGGGCTCAGGAAGGGCCAGGGATGCTCTAAACACGTTCAAAGCCCAGGACACACAGCACAGAGACCAGTCTGGATCAGAACGTCAAGGGTGCCGAGACTGAGAATCTCTGAGTTAAAGAATATCTGTGTTTTCACATTTGTAGCTGTCTTCAGGTTGTTTTCTCAACATCGCAGTGGTTCCCATTCCTCCCAGAAAAATTAGAGAATCTCTTGTTTCTACCTGTTTAAAAATTTCAACCCAGTCAGCTCAAGAGATCTTGTTTTCTTCAACCGTTACTGAATTTGAGCCAATATGTACATATTTGATCACCAGGTTCATTGTTACATGTGTATTGTTATTATATGTCCATAACGTCTATGCCTATTCCACAGATAGCAGCATTTCAAATGAAGTTCACAGATTATCATTTATTGCCTTGGGTTGGATATTATGTCCACAAAATGATTTAAATTTTATATAGCTAAATATATCTATCTTCTTACTTCTGATTTTCCTGCCTTAATTACAATGATTTTGCTCACCTGTGGCTTGTATCTGCGTTTTTATTCATGTTCACTAAAAATGTACTGTATCCGTTTACTTCAAGATCTCTAATCCCTCTGAATTGTTAAAATGTGCATACTAGGGAAACTTTATTTTCTTTCAGATGGATAGCCACCTGTGCCAGCCTTTAGGAAACAACCTTCACCAACTAAATTGGAATACAGTGGTGCCTGGGTGGCTCAGTCCGTTGAGCATCTGACTCTTGCTTTCGACTCAGGTCATGATCTCATGGTCCATGAGATCAAACCATGCATCAGTCTCCATGCCGAGCATGGAGCCTGCATGGGATTTTGTGTATTATAAAAGGCTGATGGGTGTGCATCTGACTTCGGCTCAGGTCATGATCTCGCGGTCTGTGAGTTCGAGCCCCGCGTCGGGCTCTGTGCTGACGTCTCGGAGCCTGGAGCCTGCTGCGGATTCTGTGTCTCCCTCTCTCTCCTCCCCTCCCCCATGCACGCTCTGTCTCTGTCTCTCTCAATAATAAATAAACATTAAAAACTTCAAATACAGGAAAGAAAATGAACATGCCAGTCTGACTTGTCAATGTTATTCAAGGGACGCTTATTCATTGGAATTCAGGTAACATTTTACATTGTTTAGGTGAATGATTATGGATTTGGCCAGCTTGAGTTATACTCCCTCCAAACTTAATCACGGGGGCTGGGGGTGAGAAGTCATGGTAAGAACACAGCCAGAGAAACAATCATTTGTGGTGTGTGTGTGTGTGTGTGTGTGTGCATGCTTTTTGGAGTGGGATTCATCCTCAGAACAGGGGTACACGGTCTAATATGTTCTAAGGTGAATACAGAAGCCAGAACTCAATCAACACACAGTACTCAGGAGGGCTCGATGTCAATTTACAGGAGACTTCGCAAGTAGAGTCTAAAATACAAGCAGCACATAGTGTGGGGGAGTGACTCTGTTTTCTTGCGGGTTAACCAGCAGCGCCCATTTCCTTGAAATTGCCTCACACCGTCTCTGATTTCCCTCCTGTTCACTCCCCTTCCTACACATGCTTCCTGTTTGGGACCCAAATAGCTCAAAGTAGGATCATCCTCGGGCCTTAGCAGAGGCCATTCCCTCAGCCAGCACACACTTCCCCAGAGATGCTGTGGCTCCCGCCTTCCTTTCCCTGAGGTCTCCGTTCAGATGTCGCCTTGTTCACTGTTCTTGACTGAACACCAATTACAAAATAACACTTGTATCCACACTCTCCTTTATACCTCCTCTTGTTCTCTTCACAGCACTTGACACCCTCTGATGTCCTGCTGATATTTTTATTTCCTTCTGTTCATTCTCCATCACTGGATTATACTGGCTTTTGGTTTTCCTGGACTCATTGCCTAGACAAGGCCTGGAATATGTTTGACCCTCACTACAACTTCTTGACAGCAAAATATAAATCGTAGCATTGCAACAATGTGAGTGATGCTGTTCAGGTGAAAATTAATGATGTCTCCCATCGTCTTTCCTCGTGGTCAGTGCAACCTCATGGAACCAGGAAATGATACATGGATGTCAGAATTTCTGCTTCTGGGATTTTCAGAGGGTTCAGAACTGCAGCCCCTCATATTTGGGCTTTTCCTCTCCATGTACCTGATCACTGTGTTTGGCAACCTGCTCATCCTCCTGGCCGTCAGCTCTGACTCCCACCTCCACACACCCATGTACTTCTTCCTGGCCAACCTGTCCTTTGTAGACATCTGCTTCACCTCCACCACTGTCCCGAAGATGCTCTGGAACATCCAGACCCAGAGCAAAGTCATAACCTATGAGGACTGCATCACACAGGTGAACTTTTTCATAATCTTTTCAGGATTGGACATCTGCCTCCTGGCCATTATGGCCTATGACAGGTTTGTGGCCATCTGTCACCCCCTGGAATACACGGTCATCATGAGCCCCCGGCTCTGTGCACTGCTAGTCCTGGTGTCCTGGATCACGAGTGTCCTGCATTCCTTGTTGCAAACTTCAATGGTGTTGCGGCTGTCCTTCTGGACAGGCTTGGAAATCCCCCATTTTTCCTGTGAACTCAATCAGATGATCCAACTTGCCTGTTCTGACACCTTTCTTAACAACTTGGTGATGTATTTTGCAGCTATCCTAGTGGGTGGTGGTCCTTTCGTTGGAATAATTTACTCTTACTCCAAGATAGTTTCCTCCATACGTGGGATCTCCTCAGCTCAGGGCAAGTACAAAGCATTTTCCACCTGTGCGTCTCACCTCTCGGTTGTCTCCTTATTTTATTGTACGAGCCTAGGAGTGTACCTCAGCTCTGCTGCTACCCAGGGCTCCCACGCAAGTGCCACAGCCTCGGTGATGTACACGGTGGTCACGCCCATGCTGAACCCCTTCATCTACAGCCTGAGGAACAAAGACATAAAGAGGGCTCTGAGGAGATTCTCTGCAATGGCAGTTAGAAAAGGTCCAACTGTGCTGCAGTTGAAGAATTTCCCAGGATTGCAAGCCTCAAAGTCTTAGCGTCAGAAATTGTGTGTGTTTTTTTAAGCAGATTGTAGACATAGAGTTTGTGTCTCTCATTTATTTCCCGGAATTTTTATTTTTTCAACCACTCAGTACAATTTAGTTCCTCATTTTAGTAAGTTTTTCCCTCTCTGTGATCCAACCTTTTTCCCTTCATCTTTTTCTTTTATTTCTAAATTGATTCGCAAGCTGTGATATGAGAAAATTAGGAGTTCTCATTTGTCTCATGGAACTGCCTGGATTCCTTAAGAATAATTTCTTCACAGGGGCACCTGGGTGGCTCAGTTGGTTTAGCATCTCACTTCGGCTCATGTTCCTGGTGCCTGAGTTCGAGCCCCGCATTGGGCTCTGTGCTGAGAGCTCAGAGCCTGGAGCCTGTTTCAGATTTGTGTCTCTCCCTTTGTCTCCGCCCCCCCCCACTCATGTTTCGTCTCTGTCTCTCTCCCTCAAAAAATAAAAAAAATATATTAAAAAATTTTTAAAGAAATAAGAATAATTTCTTCACCAATGACAGAATCACTCCACATAATAATGTTTTTAGTTTTACTAAAAGAATAGTGATTTGTTACCTCTCTGTTGGAATAAATTCAATTTGGCAAATAGGCCATTTCTATTCTATTCTATTCTATTCTATTCTATTCTAACTCTGAGACCACAGTTTTTCATTTTGAGTCTGTCATTCCTTTATCACTGCCTTAACTGTTTTTCCTGATGAACATACCAGTGTGTTTTATAATAGGCCATTAGCTTTTTTCTCCGAATTACAATCCTGTTCTCTTCTCAGGCTCTATGTCCCCAGTGCTTACATTAGTCACTGGAAAAACTGATTATCAAAAACTTGTCTACCAGTGGAGTCTACAAGGAAACAGAAATTCAAATAAGTAGAATGACTTAATATGGCCTTGGAGTCAAAGATGACCTCGACTATGATAAAGCAAAGTTTAAATTCTCCTTTGTATTACTATGCCCTGTATTTCTTTTCACGCTGTACATCTTTCAATCAAGTATGGAACAGCAGTGGCAGTGTTTAAGGGGATTTATTTGCTGGGGTGAATGATTGGTTGCTTATTGCCGTCAAAAGACTTATAAATAAAAACAATAAAATGGTCCTGAAAGAAATTAAAGAATACATAAATAAATGGGATGGCCTCCTGTGCTCATGTTTGGAAGATTTTTTATTTAATTTTAGGATGGTTTTAAAAATGTTTTCCAAGCATACCCCATTTTTGTTATTTTCAAATTATCATTGAATCTGTAGATCTTTGGGTAGTATTGCCATCTTAACAACTTTAATTCTAACTTAAATTTCTCCTAACGAGGGACCACAGCTTTGCTCTCATTCTGGGCTCCACATCCAGGACCAGCGGCATCAAACCCACCAGGGAGCTTGTTAGAGAAGCAGGGTCCTCGGGGCCCCTGGAGACCTGAGGAATCAGAATTTGCATTTCAACTACAGTCCCTGGGGAATTGTGTGCACAGGGAAGTGGAGAAACCTTAGTGTGGAACAGGTTTCCTCACCTTCTCGCCATTGACCCTTGGAGCTGGATAACTATTTTTGTCGGGTGTTGTCCTGTGGCTGATGGTATTCAGAAGCACCTCTTCAGACATGGACAGAAATCCCAAGAGCAACTCTGGTTGGGAACCACTTCCCAGAGTTTCAGAACCGGAAACATCCCGACATCATTGCAATGAAGACTACATGCTGATCGGTTTGGCCTTTGAGCAGCACATTGAGTTCCTCTGAGCCCATTTCTACAATAGCGAATACAGCTCATGAAAGTACTAATCATAGATGGTACTTTTGTCAAAATTAAACCATAGAATCCCTTTAGGGTGCTAAGCTAGTCTATGCTGCAGAAAATCGAAATGTATCTCTTATAGTTAATAAATACTTCATCATGAGGGAGTAAATGATGACTCTTAAGTTGTGATCTAATAATGAAATTCCTCATTGTTTCTGCTAAACTGTTACACAGCCAAAGGTTAGTACCCCAACTTGTTAAATTTTATTTATTGAAATTCAAGGATCCAAGAAGCTCAGAGGGTCCCCGAGGGACTGTGACAAACAGTAGTAACCTCCTCGCTTCTGGCAGCTTTGCACCCGACCACCTCCCCTGATGCCCAGCAAAACCTATGTGAGAACACATTTACGTCCCCCCAAAGATGAAAGTGCTGAAATCTTCCTAATGTCAAACACCTTACATACGGCGGGGCCAAGGGAAAAAATGAGCAAGGGGATAAGCCAACACTTCTTCACAAAAGGAAGCGCACGTGATTGGCTGCCAGGTGCGCAGTTACAAGGTCAACCACGGAAGACTTCATTTCACATGCCTCTGGCATCATTACTTGGGCAATTCGTCCTCATGGGGGCTGACAGCAGGTGAGGGCAGCCCTGTTATCCCTTTTGCTTTTTAATGTTTATTTCTTTCAGAGAGAGAGCACAAGCAGGGGAGGGAGGGTGAGAGAGAGAGAGCACAAAGCAGGGGAGGGACAGAGAGAGTCCCAAGCAGGCTCCATGCTATCAGCACAGAGCCCAACATGGGGCTGGATCTCACGAACGGTGAGATCTGAGCTGAGCCGAAACCAAGAAGAGGTCTCCTAACCCACTGAGCCACCCAGGCGCTCGTCTCCCTTCCCTATGTGAGGTCCTCTCATCGATACACTTAGACTCTGGGTATTGGTGTCTTTTTCACAAACCCAAGGGGCACCTCGAATCCTCATTCTGCATGTCAGCCACTGGACAGAGGCTTCCCCAGACCATGCTCTGTAAATACTCCCGACATCAGGACACTCCAGATTTGTACCAAATAACTTGCTTCATATGATTATGCTTGACCGCATGATGCCATCCGTATATTTATATTTTTGTTCTCTGTCCTTGGTGCTACACAGAACATACGCTGGTGAAGGGATTTCACCTTCTTTGTTCACTTTTGTTTTTGTCACAAATGTGTGTGAATATATGGTTAGTATGAAAACCCCAAGGGTATGAAAAATTATACAATTTAAAACATAAGGGATAATGAAACCAGGTTAAAATGACTAGTTTCCAAACAACTGTCCACAGAAATTTATGAGAAAACTAAAAACTAACTGAAATTGGCTCTAAAAAAGAAATTGTTAACGATATCAACATGGATTCATAACTAAATTGTCAATGGCCTACACACGAAAAAATGTAATATATAATGTTCCTACAATGCTCGGTTTGTATTTGTGGGATGACTCAGAAATTAGGTCTCAAAGTATAAGGACATTGACCATATGGCAAGGTTGCATTTCATTTCATTGGAAAAGGTTGAATTGCTAAATAACATCTAGAATAAAGGGATGTCTAAACTAATACTGGCCTCAGTGGATATCTGTCTGGAAAAATATGAAACTGGTCCTCTCCCGCAGACACGTTACCAACATCAGAGGGATTGTGACCTCAGTGTAAGTGTAACCATACAATATAGCAGAACATCAAGGAAACTACATACAACGTTCACAGGTGAGCAAAACCACTAAATAAAGCCATAATCTCAGAAGTAGGAAGATAGATTTATTTAAATAAAATTAAAAAATTTTATGATCAAAATATGTTGCAAAAATCAATTGAGAAACAATGATCTCAGGAAATCGTTTGAAATGTTGATAATGTTTTAAAAATAAAAGAGAGAGAGACAGAAAATAACCTATGGGCATATAATAATAATAAAACCAATCAGAATGGTCAACAAACATATGACCTTGGCTGAAACTGAGGGATGGTTTAGGAAAATAACAAGAACTGTCTCTCACCCAGCAGCCAGGAAAAAAACTTACAGGACTGTTACACTGTTTGTGCTGGAAACTTTCAAATAGGAGCCAAAGGGTTATTCTGAATTTGTTGGCATAAGAGTAAGTGTTACAAGGTTGAAGGCAGAACCTGAAAGCAGCTGTATTACGTACTGATACTGACATTCTTTCACCAGGAGTTTCCCAGTCTCTGCACCCATCCTGCCCAGAGCCTGCCCTGTGGTGGGGAGCGTCCTGTGCCCTGTAGGATGTTCAGAGCATCCGTGACCTCTCCAGCATGACAGACAAAGTGTCTCCAGACATTGATCAATGTCCCCTGGGGGACAAAATTATACTCCATTAGAAACACACATTGAATTTAACACTCTCAACATAGTTTTTCTAGCATGGCCATGATAGCAATTGAATGATATAGAATAAGAAAGATCTTCAAAAGTGTGAACGGCAGTCATTCGGGCGAAACTGACATTAGCACTGAATAAATACATTATAACTTAATTAAGCGAGCAAACACACAGACACAGCGATATGCTCTGGGCTAAATTGGATTGGCCCTCAGGAGATGACATTTAGTGTTCTCGACTTCCACTCTGTCTGACCCTCTCATCCACGGACTACGAGGCTGAGTTGTCTGACAGGAAGGTCTCCTTGTGGAAGTCTGAATCCCTCCCTGGATGCTGAATTTCTCCCTGGATGCTAGATTATAGATCATTTTCTCCTCAATGGAGAAAGCAGGAAGGTCAGAGACGCATCAGCCCCCAGCCATTATTAGTACTCAGAACAAAGAGACGAAAACCACACCCACTCCTGTCTAAGGTTGCACACACTGACAGACAGGAGACTAGGAGGTATTTTCGGCACCCTGTATCTGCTCGTTAGGTACATGTCTCTCTTCTTAGTCCAGCATGGCTCCCAAGTGGACAACCCTTTGGCACACAAAGGACATTTCTCTAATGAATCTCTGATCCCCAGAGACCAGTTTGGAAGTAGTAACTCCAGTTAGGTTTTTTGTTCTTCCTTTTCCATGAATGTGACCCCTTCCTGATGAGTAAACTCACAGCACCACTGTGAGTTACAGTTTCCTCCAGGTCTATGTATATGGGATCAATTCCTTGATTTCTCTTTCTGTTGCTTCATTATTGCTGTATAGAAATGCAACCGATTTCTGTACATTGATCTTCTATCCTGCAAAAATTCTTAACAAGATACTAGCAAATTGAATTCAACAGTATATCCAAAGAATTATTCACCATGATCACATGGGATTCATTCCTGAGCTGCAAGTCTGGTTCAATGTTTGCAAATCGATGTGATACATCACATTAATAGAAGAAAGAACAAGAACCATATCATCCTGTCAGTGGATGCAGAAAAAGCATTCGACAGAATACAGAATCTTTCTTGATAAAAATCCTCAAGAAAGTCGGGATAGAAGGAACATACCTTAACACCATAAAAGCCGTACCAAAAAAGGCCCACAGCTACTATCACCCTCCATGGGAAAAGACTGAGAGCTTTCCCCCTAAGATCAGCAGCATGACGGGGATGTCCACTCTCACCGCTGCTGTTTAACATAGTGTTGGGAGTCCTAGCCTCAGCAATCAGACAACAAAATGAAATAAAGGCATCCAAATTGGCAAAGAAGTCAAACTTTCACTTTTTGCAGAGGACATGATACTCTACATGGAAAACTGGAAAGACTCCACCAAAAAACTGCTAGAGCTGATACATGAACTCAGCAAAGTCTCAGGATGCTTGAATGTTTAGAAGTTACCTAACATCACGGCACTGAGCCCTGCATCAGGGCTGACACTGTGGAGCCTTCTTGGGATTCTCCCTGTCTCTGCCCCTCCCCCATCTCTCTCTCTCTCTCAAAATAAATAAACTTAGAAAAGAAACTCTCCAACAAAGCAGTTAAAGCTTATGTGACAGTATTACAATATACACAAATAGAAACTCGAAATATCTCCTGTTCATTTGCGTGTGGCTCCTTTAATTCACCAAAGCACACACTTTACATAATGCAGGTTATAGTGTGTAATTACACTCTGATGATTTAATTCAGTGGAAAAAAATCGAATGGGGCATGGCTAAGGTTAGGATCTAGAGAACGGGTAGCTGATTCTCACTTAAGAGAGCTGGGAGATCGCACTTCTAATGGGGAAGGACGCCAAATGTTAATATGGATGTATGAACGATGGAATTACATTTAAGTAATTCACATAATAAAGCAGTTTGTTTCCATAAAGAAAAGATTAACCTCCATACGGGAACTGTATCTGACCATAACAGAAAAACAACAACAACAACAACAACAGAGTCCAGTTATGAGACACAGAAGCCTGTTTGTACAGTCATTGCCTGACATTAGGCTTTTGATTTCTGAGGCATCCATTTCAAAGACCACCATTCATATTAACACATTGGCAGGCGTATGATTCAGTTACTATACAATCATGCAGGCCCCCCCTCCCACAAATCCCCCCATTAGAAAGCCCTGGTAATCTAGGTAACAACTGTGAGTGACCCCGCTTTTCCCGTTCGGTGCCCACATTCCATTACTGGGCTTTTTGTCTGGTCTTTGCTGTTGTTATTTTTGAGTACTGGGGGATAATATTCTATTATTCCTTTTCTTTAACTGTTTACATGCGTGTAGTTGACACACGATGTTACCTTAGTTTCAGGTCTGCAATACAGTGATTCAACTTCCCTGTACTTTATGCGGGGCTCACACAGGTGTACTGAAACCTGTCCCATTATACCCCTAGTACATCATCGATGACTATATTCCACACACTGTGTCTTCCATTCTCATTATTTATCATTCCATACCTCCATTCCCCCTCTCCTTGGCCCATTCGGCCCATTCTCCAACTCCACTCGTGTTTTAAATTCATCCATAAAAAATGAGCCCAGAAAAATATAGTCACTCCACCTATGGACCCCCCAAGAGCCAGATACTTCATAGTGCTCTCTTTCTTTCCCTGTTAAAGTCTCTCCCTCTCTGAGACCTCCTTGAATGGCCTTTGGGAATCCCATGTGCCCTCAGCGTTTGTGAGTAATGAACCTTGTGTTTTTAGAGTTCCCAGATGGGTGTTGTGGAGGTGTGCCTTGCAATCACAGTAGGTACCCCAAGGGCCAGTGCAGTCACAGCATAGGCTCTGGTCAGGGAAATGTCTGTGGGAATGTTCATGGGCATAGGTGAGTGCCTGGGCTTTCCTACCTTAGACATCGATGTCAATAGCCTGACATTTAGCCTGTTCATTTTAAGGAACACTGTTAGAGTCCACATTCTCAGGAAGAGTAGTTAAGGTAATGATATAAAAAGATTGACAGACTCAAGGTGAACACTGTGGTTTTGTATTCTCCCGGACAACAGAATTATGTAAAGAGCTTAGTGGCCAACTGTAGTTTTCTCCCATATGAGGAATGATTATTCTTTTGGGAAATCTTGGGGAAATCTACTTGGCATGATAGAAGTCATTTGAAATGAAAATATTTTTAAGAAATCCAACTTCTGAAAAATAAAATAGAAACGAGAGGGAGGCAAACCATAAGAGACTCTTAATGATAGGGAAGAAAGTGAAGGTTGCTGGAGGGAGGTGAGTGGGGGGATGGGTTAAATGTGTGATGGGCATGAACGAGGGCACTTGTAATGAGTGGTAGGTGTTGCATGTAAATGATGAATCACTAAGTTCTACTCCTGAAACCAATACTACACTATATGTTAACTAACATGAATTTAAATAAAATCTTGGAAAGAAAAAGAAAAAGAAATCCAACTTTCCCATTGTAAGATACAGAAATTTCTAGGCCTTTGTGACCCAAGGATGGGGAAAACATTGGGAACGTATGAAAATGGACAAAGGATAAACTGTACATCAGACAGAGCAGAAGCTTAATAAAATGATTTACTGAAATGTATAGAGAAGTTGAAATCAAACAAATGGAAATTCCAGGAAAGAAATAGAAAGATCAGATTCCACTTCCACAGCCTGATCAAGGGATAGCAGCTCCTGTCTCTCAGGCTCTGAGCCCTGCAATCAGGGGCACATCTTCAGCCCCAGGACAATTGGCCCTTACGTCCCTGGAACCCCAACGATTCTTTTCAGAGCCCTCTTTATGTCTCTGTTCCTCAGGCTGTAGATGAAGGGGTTCAGCATGGGCGTGACCACCGTGTACATCACCGAGGCTATGGCACTTGACCGTGAGCTCTGGGTAGCAGCAGAGCTGAGGTACACTCCTAGGCTCGTACAATAAAATAAGGAGACAACCGAGAGGTGAGACGCACAGGTGGAAAATGCTTTATACTTGCCCTGAGCTGATGAGATCCCACGTATGGAGGAAACTATCTTAGAGTAAGAGTAAAGGATCCCGGCCAGGGAAGCACCACCCAGCAGCACAGCTGCAAGATACATCACCAAGTTATTAATAGAGGTGTCAGAACAGGCAAGTTGGATCATCTGACTGAGTTCACAGAAAAAGTGGGGGATTTCCAAGGTTGTACAGAAGGACAGCCCCAACACCATTAAGGTTTGTAACAAGGAGTTCAGGACACACATGATCCAGGACACCAGAACCAGCAGTCCACAGAGCCGGGGATTCATGATGACCATGTAGTGTAGGGGGTGACAGATGGCCACAAAGCGGTCATAGGCCATCACTGTCAGAAGAAAGATGTCTAATCCTGCAAAGAGCAGGAAAAAATACATCTGTGTGATGCAGTTCTCATAGGTTATGACGTTGCTCTGTGTCTGGATGTTCCAGAGCATCTTTGGGACGGTGGTGGAGGTGACACAGATGTCACCAAAGGACAGGTTGGCCAGGAAGAAGTACATGGGCGTGTGGAGGTGGGAGTCAGAGCTGACGGCCCGGAGGATGAGCAGGTTCCCAAACACAGTGATCAGGTACATGGAGAGGAAAAGCCCAAATATGAGGGGCTGCAGTGCTGGACTCTCTGAAAATCCCAGAAGAAAAAATTCTGAAATTTGTGTATCATTTCCTGGATTCATGTGCTGGAGGTGACTACCAGGGAACAAAAAAAAAATAACATGACTGATTTTCTCAATAATGAACATTGCAAATATCATTGAAATTCTACGATTCTTATTTTGCATTCAAAAATGAATATCCATCATTTTTGTATGGAACTTGTCCCCGCTCAGCATCTCCATGCCAGCTCTGAATAGGTATTCACTTCCCACACTTAACATTTTCCCCAAGTGCTCGTATTTTCTATACTTTTAATGAGGAATTCTGTCACCCGTTTGAGGAATAACCTTGAGCACTGACTAACCTTCACGCAAAGTGTATAAGTGTCTAGAAACAAAAGCCTGGAGGGTTCAGTGATGGAGAAAGGGGATAAGCAAATGAGACCAGATAAAATATCAGGGGTGACAGGTGCTGTGAAGAAAAACAAAGCCTGTGTAAAGGGAAGCGTGGATGGAGGTATGGCTCTTCCTGGTTGTTCGGGCACACAGGCACACATGTAAACAGAGCCCTCGAGGAGACAGGAGACACAAGGTCCTCTGGGGAAGAGCGTGCCCATCGGAGGGAACTATGAGTGCGACGGCTCTGAGGAAAGACGTGGGGTTTTTAAATTAATTTTTTAAAGCATGAGGGTGGTCGACACACCAGGTCACGTTAGTTTGGGGGGCACCACACAGTGATTCAACAAGTGTCAACATCACGCCCTGCTCACCAGGCTTGGAGCTGCCATCTGTCACCACACAGCCTGTGACAGCATCACTGACAGTATTCCCTCCGCTGGGCCTTTTACTCCTGTGAGTCTCCCCTTCCTGAACATGGAAGGAATTCCTCAACTGGAAGCCAGTGTCTCCCACTCCCCTTCACCATCCTGCCTTTTGTTGTTTGCATATTGTGTTAAAGACCCAGGCTCAAAAGAAAGCCAGTGTGTCCAGGGGAAGGAGCGAGAGGAAGACTGATGAGAGGTGGTGGCAGGGAATGTGGAGGAATGAGGTGGCCTCCCTGACACTGATGAAACTTCCCGGCACAAGGAACCCCTCCTTCACATGGTGTTCCTTGCACTTTATTAATTTCTTCTCCAAGGAATCTTGGAATAGAAATAGGCACCCTTCTTATATTCATTGTCGGTAGTAATCTGGCACCTGTATTTTAAGGGTCATGTATTGGAGGTATGGGTTCCAGGACCTCTGTCTTGAGAACTGCTCATCACACACACACACACACACGCACACACACACACACGCATGCTCTATAGCCTCCTTGGACCATGTCACAACCAGACTATTCTCACCTCCAGTCGCAATAATTAGGCAATGATACAAGGCAAGCTGTGCAATATCAGACTGTCTTTCGTATAAGTTGCAAAAACATCCAAATTCTAGTAGATAAGTCTCCAGTGAGCATGTAGATATGGGTCTCGATTTTAAGGTGATCATTTTGTGTCCAGTATTTACAGAAACAAAAATCAAATTCAAAAACTGAGAGCAAGAAAAGTGGGGAGAAGGATCTAATGAGCTCAGGTGGCCTCTGGTGGTGATGAGGAGAAAGTGTCCCTGGTTCTGGTGACACCCCAACCCCAGGCACATCTCCTTGATGCCCAGAGTAATAAAGCGGCAAAAAGCAATCTTTCCAAAAGAAAAGTAGGAATGTCTTCATGTTACCAAGACATCCCACCAGAATAACAAGGGAAGACACCCACAATTCACAAAAGGAAATACACAGGGTACAAGAAAAGTGGGGGGTTTTAGAAAATTATTTGCTAAAGAACAACTTTTCTAAATGATATAAAATGCTAAACTTTTACAATCAGAAACCGGTTTTGAATTGGGGATCTCTACACGTTTGCTATTTGGACTTGGAGAACCAACCAAACTATTCTTTTTCTCCCACCTGTAAATTCTAGTCAGGTAACATACAGTGTAATATTGGTCTCAGGAGCAGAATTCAATGATTCATCACTTACCACACCCAGTGCTCATGGCAGCCATTGCCCTCCTTAATCCCACCACCCATCTAGCCCATCCCCACCCACCTGCCTCCATCAACCCTCAATTTGTTCTCTATCGTCATGAGTCTCTTCTGGTTTGTTTCCCTCCCTTCTTTTCCCCCACCACCCAACCAAACTATTGTCAATGCTAATATCCTTCCCCAAATGGTAGGGCTAGAGGTATCTATCCCGCTCAGGTAGTTGGCAGATTTAGTGAATACGCCATATAGAGCTTAGCACAGCTCCCTATGTTGACATTGAGTGCTTCTCACTGGTGAGGAGATTTGGCTGATTTTTTTTCTTCTCTCAAAGTCCCCATCGCTTCCCCACCTCTGGGGTCCCAAATCCATCGCCTTATTTCAGTTCCTTGTCCTGTCTCCACCTATCATGGGCTGGCGCCTCTTTAGCCAATAGTCACAATTACCCAAGAGGTCTTTCTAATATTGCAATTACACGACTGTCCACCTTAACCCCTTCCCAGGGACTCCCCCCTGGAGAATGAACCCCCAATTCTATACCTTCCAACACTTGGCTTGCCTCCCCTGACCGACCCACCAGGTTTACACTCACACCGCCTCACCCCTTCGATCTCACACACACCGAGCCTGAGTTGTAGCTTCCCTGGAAGGCCCAGCTCAGGTCTCAGAGCCTCTACACCCCTGCTTCCCTCTGCTTGGAGTCACCCCCTGGTCCGTTTGGAGTTTTTCACCTCTTCTCCATCCTGAAAACCCTATCTCCTCTTTCTGAAGCAAGGAGTCCTCTCCCTCATGAGTCTTCGTGGGTGTAGTTCCTTTTAATATTCTCACAGGCTATTAAATAGTCTATTAAATAGTCTATTAAATAGCTTTCAGCTACCAATCTCTCTGAACCTTTCCTGAAATACCTGCTGAGCTCTGAGCCTCACCTGGATGAGGTCTGTGAGAGGAACGTCTCAGGTGGAAGTCAGAATTCCTTCCTGTTGGTTGATGATGGAGAGTGAAGCTGTATTCCCAGAACAGGAAGGAGTGAAGCATTCAAGCCAGGCTTAAGAATCCAAACGCAAAAACCACGTCTCCTCCAGCTTCGGGTTAAACATGTCTGGATCTGCAGCAGAGGAAATATTTATAGCTCCTTATGTTTGCTGTATCTGTTCTCTGCACCAACTCCTTAGACACGTTTCCCATTATTACTCCAACCCCTGAGCCCGTCTCCCCATGGGAACATATCTGGACAGCATGGAATTTTTTCCTGTAGATTCTCTGTTCCCAAGATACAGGTTAGAATTCAGGCATACCCGATTTTTATTACTCCTCCTCCAACTTTCCTGGCTTCCAGAGCTCTAACATTGAAACTTTTCACAGACCTGAGTGAAAGTTTTTTTCCAAATCTATGGCTCAGGAACCTGTGTTGACTATGACCCTTGGTTCTTTAAAACATGGGTTGTGGTGGGAACACAACTCCTGATAGTCTAGAAAATACCTATTCCCTCTCCACCAAGCAAAGATGTGTTCATTTGCTGTAAAACCATGGGTACAATAATCCTTGGATTCATAATTCTTTTGACAAATCAACTAGGAGTTTTGTATTTTTAATACAGGTTAAAAGTTGACATTTATAAAACATTTGGTAATTCTAGGTGTATTACAAAGCTGTAGTCATCAAGACAGTATGGTACTGGCACAAAAACAGACACACAGATCAATGAAACACAGTAGAGAACCCAGGAATGGACCCACAATGATACGGGCAATCTTCACCAAAGCAGGAAAGAATATCCAATGGAAAAAAGGCGGTCTCTTCAAAAATGATGCTGGAAAATTGGGTAGCAACATGCAAAGTCAACTGGATCACTTGCTTACACCATACACAAAGAAAAATTCAAAATGGACAAAAGACCTAAACGTGAGGCAGGAAACCATCAAAATCCCGGAGGAGAACACAGGTAGCCATTTCTTTGGCCTCGGATTTAGCAACTTTTTATTAGACATGTTGCAGGAGGCAAGGGAAGCAAAAGCAAACATGAACTATTGGACCTTCACCAAAGTAAAAAGCTTCTGCACAGTGAAGAAAACAAGCAAGAGAATTAAAAGGCTGCCCAAAGAATGGGAGAAGATGTTTGTGAATGACACATCAGATAAATATTCGTGTGTGTGTGTGTGTGTGTCTTTGTGTGCCACATTTTCCTTATCCATTCATTTATTGATAGACACTTAGGTCGCTTCTATATCCTGTCAATTGTAAAGAATGCTGCAATAAACATAGGGGTGCATATATCTTTTCAGTTTAGCATTTTTATTTTCTTTGGAAACAGTAGTGGAATTCTTGGATCGTAAGGTAGTCCTATTTTTAAATTTTGAGGCCCCTCTGCACCGTTTCCCACAGCGGCTGCACCAGTTTGCATTCCGACCCAAAGTGTGCAAGGTACCTTTTTCTCCACATTGTCACTGGCATTTGTTGTTTGTTGTGTTTTTGATTTTAGCCATTCCGACATGTGTGAGTTGGTATCTCAATTGTGGTTTTGATTTACATTTCCTTGATGATGAGAAATGCTGAGCATATTTTCATTTGTCTGTTGGCCATGTGGATGTCTCCTTTAGAGAAATGTCTATTCAGATTCTCTGCCCATTGTTTTTTGTGGCTGTTTAGTTGTATGAGTTATTTACATATTTTTTTTAACTTTTATTTATTTATTTTTTTATTCAACCAAGTTAGTTAACATATAGGGTGATAATGATTTCAGGAATAGAATTTAATGATTCATCACTTACATATAACACCCAGTGCTTGTCACCAGTGGCCTCCTTACTACCCATCACCCATCTAGCCCATTCCTGCATCCACCTCCCCTCCAGTAACCATCAGTTGTTTTCTGTCTTTAAGAGTCTTCTATGGTTTGTCTCCATCTCTGTATCTTATTTTTGCTTACATTCTCCTATGATCATCTGTTTTGTTTCTTAAATTCCACGTAGGAGTGAAATTATATGATATTTGCCTTTTTCTGACTGACCAGATTTGCTTAGCATAATGCACTGTAGTTCCATCCATGTTGCAAATGGCAAGATTTGATTGTTAGGGATCACTGAGTAATATTCCAGTGTGTGTATATATATATATATATATATATATATATATATGTGTGTGTGTGTGTATATATATTTACATGTATATATATATTTACATATATATGTATACATATATACCACTTCTTCCTTATCAGTTCATCAGTCAATGGACATTTGGGCTCTTTCCATTCTTTGTGGATTGATGATAGTGCTGCTACAATTATTGGAGTACACGTGACCCTTCGATCACCACTCCTGTGTCCCTTGGATAAATAGCTAGTAGTGCAATTGCTGCCCCGTAGGGTAGCTCCATTTTTATTTTTTGGTGGAACCTCCATACTGTTTTCAGAGTGGCTACACCGGTTTGCATTCGCAAATGGGGTGCAAAAGGATTCCACTTTTCTGCATCCTTGCCAACATCTGTTGTTTCCTGAGTTGTTAAATTTTAGCCCTTCTGACAGGTGTGAGGTGGTAACTCATTGTGGTTTTGATTTATATTTTCCTTATGAGAGATGTTGAGCATCTTTTCATGTGTCTATTAGCCATCTGAATGTTTTTCTTGGAAAAATGTCTACTCATTTCTTTTGCCAATGCTTCGCTGGATTGTTTGGGTTTTTTTTGAGTGTTGAATTTGATAAGTTATTTGTAGATTTTTGATATTAACCTTTTATCTGATATGTTATTTGCAAATATCTTCTCCCATTCCTTCAGTTGCCTTGTAGTTTTACTGATTATTTCCTTCACTGTGCAGAAGCTTTTTATCTTGATGAGATCCCAAAAGTTCATCTTCGCTTTTATTTCCCTTGCCTCTGGAGACATGTCAAGTAAGAAGTTGCTGTGGCTGAGGTCAAAGAGGTTGTTGCTTGTTTTCTCCTCCAGGATTTTGATAGAGTTTAGGTCTTTCATCCATTTGAGTTTATTCTTGTGTATGGTGTAAGAAAGTGGTCCAGGTTCATTCTTCTGTATGTTGAGGTCCAGTTTTCCCAACACCATTTGCTGAAGAGACTGTCTTTTTTCCATTGGGTATTATTTCCTGTTTTGTCAAAGATTAGTTGGCCATACGTTTGTGGGTCCATTTCTGCGTATTTTATTCTGTTCCATTGGTCGATTTGTCTGTTCTTGTGCCGATACCATACCGTCTTGTTGATTACAGCTATGAAATACATCTTGAAGTCCAGAATTGTGATGCATCCAGCTTTGGTTTTCTTCTCAGAATTGTTTTGGCTTTTCTGGGTCCATACAGATTTTAGGATTGTCTGTTCTAGATCTGTGAAGAATCCTGGGGTATTTTGATGGAGATTGCATTAAATATGTAGATTGCTTTGGGTAGGATCAATATTTTAACAATATTTGTTCTTCCAATCCATGAACGTGGAATGTTTTTCCATTTCTTTTGTTCTTCTTCAATTTCTTTCATAAGCTTTCCATAGTTTTCAGTGTATACATTTTTCACCTCTTTGGTTAGGTTTATTCCTAGGTATCTTGGGGTGTTTTGGTGCAACTGTAAATGGGATGAATTCTTTGATATCTCTTTATGCTGCTTCATTATTGGTGTATAGAAATGCAACCTATTTCTGTACATGGATTTTATAACCTGTGACTTGATCGAATTCATGTATCAGCTCTAGCCATTTTTTTGGTGGAGTCACGTTTTCCATGTAGAGTATCATGTGATCTGCAAAGAGTGAAAGTTTGACTTCTTCCTTGCCAAATTGGATGCCTTTTATTTCTTTTTGTTGTCTGAATCCTGAGGCTAGGACTTCAAGTACTATTGAACTATAGTGGTGAGAGTGGCATGCCTGTCATGTTCATGATCTTAGGAAAGCACTCCATTTTTCCTCATTGAGGATGATATTATCTCTGGGACTTTCATATACGGCTTTTATGATGTTAAGGCATGTTCCTTCTATCCCTACATCCTTGAGTGTTTTTATCATAAAGAGACTCTTAACAATAGAGAACAAACTGAGGGTTGCTGGAAGGGAGGTGGGTGAGGGGATGGACTAAATGGGTGAGAGGCATTAAGAAGGGTGCTTGTGATGGGGACTGGGTAAGTGAAGAATCGCTAAACTATACTACTGAAACCAATTCTACACTATATGCTAACTATGTAAATTTAAATAAAATCTTGGAAAGAAATAAAATAAAATCCAACTTGCCCATTGTAGGATACAGAAATTTACAGGCATTTGTGATCCAACATTTGGGAAAACATTGGGAACGTATGAGAGTGGGCAAAGGAGAAACCGTATATCAGACAGATCAGAAGCTTAATAAAGTGAGTTATTGAAATGTATGGAGAAGTTGAAATCAAACAAATGGGAATTCCAAGAAATAAATAGAAGGGGCAGATTCTACTCCCACGGTCTGATCAAAGAATAGCAGTTCCCGGCTCTGATGCTTTGAGCTCTGCAATCATGGCATGTCTGCAGCCCCAGGACAATTGGCCTTTACAACACTGGAACCCCCACGATTCTCTTCAGAGCCTTCTTTATGTCTTTGTTCCTCAGGCTGTAGATGAAGGGGTTCAGCATGGGCGTGACCACCGTGTACATCACCGAGGCCGTGGCACCCGAGTGGGAGCTCTGGGTAGCAGTGGAGCTAAGGTACACACCTAGGCTTGTACAATAAAATAGGGAGACAACCGAGAGGTGAGACGCACAGGTGGAAAATGCCTTATACTTGCCCTGAGATGATGAGATTCCACATACAAAAGAAACTATCTTAGAATAAGAGTAAAGGATCCCAGCTAGGGAAGCACCGCCCAACAATCCAGCTGCAAAATACATCAGCATGTCATTAAGAAAGGTATCAGAACAGGCAAGCAGGACCACCTGATTGATTTCACAGAAAAAATGGGAGATTTCCACCTCTGTACAGAAGGACAGCCACAACATCATTAAGGTTTGTAATAAGGAGTTCAGGGTGCTCATCATCCAGGACACCAGAACAAGCAGCCCACAGTAGGTGGGTTTCATGATCAGCATGTAGTGCAAGGGTTGACAGATGGCCACGAACCGGTCATAGGCCATCACAGCCAGTAGAAAATTGTCCAATCCAGCAAAGAGTAGGAAAAAATACATCTGTGTGATGCAGCCTGCATAAGTTATGACTTTGCTCTGGGTCTGGATGTTCCAGAGCATCTTCGGGACGGTGGTGGAGGTGAAGCAGATGTCTACAAAGGACAGGTTGGCCAGGAAGAAGTACATGGGCGTGTGGAGGCGGGAGTCAGAGCTGACGGCCAGGAGGATGAGCAGGTTCCCAAACACAGTGATCAGGTACATGGAGAGGAAAAACCCAAAAATCAGGAGCTGCAGCTCTGGTTCCTTTGATAGTCCCAGGAGAAAAAAATCTGAAATTTGTGAATCATTTCCTGGTTCCATGGGCTAGAGGGGACTATCAGGGAACAAAAAATAGCATGACCGAGTTTCTCAACAATGAACATTGCAAATATCATTGAAATTCTATAATTTTTATTTTTCTTTCAAAAATTCAGTGTCCATAGTTTTTTGGATAGAACTTGCCCCCTCTGGGGACTCCCTCATGCCAGCTCTGAACAGGAATTCACATCCCACACTTAGCTTTTTCCCCTAATGCTCATGGATTCTATAGTTTTAATGAGAAATTCTGTCACCCGTTTGAGGAATAACCTTGAGCACTGACTAATCTCCAGGCAAAGAGTACAGGTGTCAAAAAAATAAAAGTCTATAAGGTTCAGTGATGGAGACAGAGGATAAGCAAATGAAAGAGTGGATAAAATATGAGAGGTGACAGGTGCTATGAAGAAAAACAAAGCCTGTGTAAAGGGAAGAGCGGGTGGAGGCGTTACTTTTTACTGGTTATTCGGGCATACCAAAACACATCTAAACAGAGGCCTCGAGGAGACAGAAGGAGACACAAAGTCCTCTGGGGAAAAGTACACCAATCAGAGGGAACGACCAGTGCAGAGGCTCTGAGAAAATTCTTTTTTTTTTTAATCAATTTTTAAAACCTGAGGGTGGTTGATGCACCATGTTACAGCAGTTTGGGGTGTACAATCCAACAGTTTTACACATCACACCATGCTCACCACACGTGGGGCCGCCGTTTGTCACCACACAATGCTGTGATAGTATCATTGACCATATTCCCTTTGCCGTGCCTTTTAGTCCTGGGTGTCATTCGTTCCTTAACTGGAAGCCAGTATCTCCCACTCCCTGTCACCATCTTTCTTTTTGTTGGTTTGCTTGTTGTTTCAAAAACCAATATTCATTGGTCATTCAATGGTCAACCAAAGCCATTGCGTTGAGGGGAATGAGCAAGAGGAAGCGTGGTGACAGATGGTGGCCGGAAGGTTGAGGAACAAGGTGGCCTCCCGGCACTGATGAAACTTCACGGCACAAGGAATCCCTCCTTCACATAGCGTCCCTTGCACTTTACCAATTTTGTTTCCAAAGAATCTTTGCATAGAAATGGGGCCCCTTCTTATCTTCATGTGTTGGGCAATAATCTGGCATCTGTATATTAAGGGTCACATTATGGAGCTATGGGTTCCAGGACCTCTGCTTTGAAAACCGCTCATGGCACACACACACACACACACACACACACACACAGGTGCGTGCCCACTAGTCTCCTAGGACCATGTCACAACCAGACTATTCTCACCTCGAGGCACATTAATTAGGTAAACGCTGATACAAGGCAAGCTGTTGACAAGAGATTTTCTTTCCTCTAAAGATGTGAAAATACATCCAAGTTCCAGTAGTTAAGTCTTCTATGAGCATGTAAACATGGGTCTCTGCATTAATATGAACTTTTCATAGCCAGTGTTTAAAGAAATTAAAATATCATTTTCAAAAACTGAGAGCAAGAAAAGTGGGAGAGAGATCTATCGAGCTCAGGTGGGCCCTAGCAACGGGATGAGAATGTGTCTTTTGTCCTGGCAACACCCCAACCCCAGGTACGTCTCCTTCAAGCCCAGAATAATGAAGCAGCAAAAAGCAATTTATCTAAAAGGAAAAGTTAGGATGTCTAAGTTATCAAGACATCCTGCTAAATAACAAGCAAGGGAAAACCCCCACAATTCTCTAAGGGTAATGTACAGAGTACAACAAAAGTGGCGGATTTTAAAAGATTATTTGCTAACAAAACCCCACCTCTTATAAATGATATAAAATCCAAAACCATCATCATCATCAGAGACTCGTGTTTTGAATTTTGGATCTACGTATGTTTGCTTTTTGAACTTGGAGAACCAACCAAACTACTCTTTTTTTCACTTAAATTCTACTCAGGTAACATACAGTGCAATATATTGTTTTCAGGAGTAGAATTCAGTGATTCATCACTTACCACACCCAGTGCTCATGGCAGCAATTGCCCTCCTTAATCCCACCACCCATCTAGCCCATCCCCACCCACCTGCCTCCATCAACCTTGAGTTTGCTCTCTACCCCTATGAATCTCCTGTGGTTTGTTTCCCTCTCTTGTCTTCCCCCACCTTCCCAACCAAACTATTGTAAATGCTAATATCCTTCCCCAAATAGTGGGGCTAGAGGTATCTATCCTGCTCAGGTGGTTGGCAGATTTAGTGAATGCGCCATAAAGAACTTAGCATAGTTCCCTCAATGGATAATGAGTGCTTCTTACTGGTGAGGAGATTTGACCGACTTTTTCTTCTCTCAAAATCCCCATCACTTCCCCACTTCTGGGGCCCCAGTTATACAGCCTTATTTCAGATTTCTTCCTCTCTCCACCCATCACAGGCTAGCACCCCTCTAGCCAATATTCACATTTACCCCCGAGAGATCTCTCTATATTATTATTACTTTACTGTCCACCTTCCTGATTTAATGCTTTCATCTGACTCCCCCCCTGGAGAATGAACCCTAAATCCATATTTCCAACACTTGGCTTGCCTCCCCTGACTGACCCAACAGCTTTGCACTCATGCTGCCTCACCCACATCAATTCTACCAACACTGAACTTGAGTTGTAGCTTCATCTCAAGCCCCAGTCTCAAGACTCTGAGCCCCTACACACCTGCTTCCCCTCTGGTTGGAATCATCCACTGGTCTATTTGGAAGTTTTCACCTCTTCTGTCTTGAAACTCCCATCTCCTCTTTCAGACAGCAAGGAGTCGTCTCCTTCATGAATGTGTGTGTGTGTGTGTGACTGTGTGTGTGTGTTTTGACATTCCCACAAGAAAAAAAAAAAGACTTTCTTTTGTGATAATTTAGATGTGGTGTTATCACTGTAATTTTTATTTAATTCCATATATGTTTCCCTGCTAGACTGTGGGTGCCCTGGGCATGTTATACTTACTCCCACCCTTTACCCCCCGACATAGTTTGGTTGGGGACAGTAGTAATAAATGCATATTGCATGAACGAATGAGAGATTGTGCTCACAGGAGTTGTCAATGAAAGGAGAGAGAACACAAACAGGGAGCTACCAGCACAGGAACATAGAACCAAGGAGAGGAATGTTTTCCATATTCTGAGACTGGGACCATTTGTGGGGTCAGGGTGTGGTTTGCAAGAATAAACTAGAATAGAAAAACTAAGGCACAATAGATAATATCAGAGCACGTCGTACGTGGTCAGGGTGCAGACCGATCACTCGTGGTTCTCCTTGTTGAGTTACATGTGTGTGCACGTGAGTGCGCAAAAACGTGTTTCCTTTCTTCATATGTCTATCCCTGAGAACCTTGTGTCATATACACATTTATTTCCCCCACTCTGCTTTCTTCATTTAATGTAAGATCCAAATGAGCAGGACCTCACTTCTTTCATTCATTTTTTTGCCATTTCATAAAGGTGTGCATTTATATAGTAACACATTTTTAGAAAATGTAATTTATAAAATACAAGGAATAGCAGGGAGAAGAAAACCGGGATAAATAGTGAATTCAAAATAAACTTATTAATTAAAATTGAGTTAAAAAGACTCTTCTGTAGGAGAAGATATAAAATACAATTTCATCACATTAACACACGTCTCAAAATCAAAATGGAATAGGCAAAAAACTCAAAAAATAATAGGAAAACAAAAATTATGATTATAACTGACTTTAAAAATAATGCAGGGAGCAGACTATAAAATTATAATTTCATCCTATACAAACACAGGTAGGGTCTCACACACTTGTGAGAAAGATATAAGTTGAATGCAAGAGAAATTCACGTTTCCACAGGACACAGAAGGACGATTGCTAGTTTAGAAAATAGATCCAATCACAAAACAAAAGGTAGCAGTGAGGAAGCACAGATGGGAGGTAGGTGGCAATACATACAAAAGGCAGTTTATTACTACAAGGCACATAGAAAGCAAGGGGTGGGGAGAAAGTATGGCCAACTGGTAGATTTGACCACTCAAAGTTTATGAACTCTCACACCACCCAGAAAATATATCTGTACATACATACAAGAATCAAACAGCAAATAGTAAACTTTGCTTAAAATTTACAAATTTTTTTTTTGCTTTTTAAAGTTTTTATTTAATTCTAGTTGGTTAAAATATAGTGTAATATTGGTTTCAGGAGTAGAATTATTTGTGTGAAAAAATGCAATCAAGAGGACGGAAGAAAATGATTCAGCAAGAGCAACAAACAAAGAAAAGAATAAGAACACTCAGACTCAATGTGAAAGGCAAAGAAATTACACTGATAATTTACGACAGGGAAAGTAAATGGCCAATAAACCCCAACATAAATTCGTCCTCCAGGTAATGAAATAAGTGCAAAATAAAACCCTCTAGCATTTGCCTGTTTGCGTTTTAAATAAACTTTTTAAGTGACCTAATGGAGAGAACATTCTGTGAAATGTATGTCTCCAGAACTGCAGTTGCCAGGTCGTGGCTCCCTCCGTTGGTCTGGACCTTTCTAAAAGATACAGAATATGCTCCAAAATACCCCATCTTAAAAACATTGTTTAAATTCCCTCACTGCACCTCCTTCCATACCTAATAGTGTATTTTCATATTTCCTTTAACTGAAAAACTCTTTGGAAATGTTCAGATTATCCTGGAAGACCGTACCCGGCGTTCCCTCGTTAGTCGCATCCAACTGATCTTTTATTCCCACCACTTAACTTTCAACAATAATCCTTATATTGCTAATTTCAACAGACATTACATTTTTTTTTAATGTCTTAAATAAATTGATTATAAATTAGTGGGTTGGGCACCTGGGTGGCTCAGTCGGTTAAGCGTCCGACTTCAGCTCAGGTCATGATCTCGCAGTTGGTTAGTTCCAACCCTACATAAGGCTCTGTGCTGATGGCTCAGAGCCTGGAACCTGCCTCAGATCTATGTCTCCCTCTCTCTCTGGTCCTCCCCCACTCACACTCTGCCTCTCTCTCTCTTTCTCTCAAAAGTAAATAAATATAGAAATAATAAATGGGGGAGACTGGGTGGCTCAGTAAGTTAAGCGTCTGACTTTGGCTCAGGTCATGATCTCGCAGTTCATGAGTTCGAGCCCCACGTCAGGCTCTGTGCTGACAGTTCAGAGCCTGGAGTCTGCTTCAGATTCTGTGTCCCCCTCTCTCTGTGCCCCTCCCGCACTCTTACTCTGTCTCCGTCTCTCTCGCTCAAATATAAGTAAACCTTAAAAAAATGAAAGAGTTCACCGTGCCAACAAACACAATGATCTTTCAGCTCCAAGACCAGGATGGTTACGCTGTCAGGTGACCTCAGAGGAAAGCTTTCAGATCGCATTATCTCGGAACCTTCCCTGAAATACCTGCTGAGTTCTGAGACTCACCTAGATGGGGTCTCTGAGAGGAAGGTCTCCAGGTGGAAGTCAGAATTCCTCCCTGTTTGTTGATGATGGAAAGCAAGCTCTATTCCCAGAACAGGAAGGAGTGAAGCATTGGTCCCCAAAGCAGACTTAAGAATCCAAATGCAAAAACCATGTCTCCTCCGGCTTCCCATTAAAAATGTTCTGGATCTGCAGCCGAGGAGATAGTTACAGCTCCTTATGTTTGCTGCATCTGACACAGCAAAATGTGTCTGAAACGTTAGACACATTTCCCATTGTGACTCCAACCCCTGAGCCCATCTCCCCATGGGAACTTATCTGGACAGAATGGAATTTTTTCCTGTAGATTCCCTGTTCCCAAGAAATCACATTAGAATTCAGGCATATCCAATTTTTATTACTCCTCCTCGAACTTCCCTGGCTTGTCTAACATTGAAACTTTTCACAGACCTGAGTGAAAGTTTCTTTTTCCAAAGCTAGGACTCAGGAACCTGTCTTGACTATGCCCCTTGGCTCTCCGAAACATTGAGTTGTGGTGGGAACACAACTCCTGATAGTCTAGAAAATACCTATTCTTTCTTCAACAAGAAAAAGTGTGTTCCTTTGCTATACAACCATGGGTTTAATAATCCTTGGATTTGATATTCTTTTGACAAATCATCTAGGAGTTTCGTATGTTTAATACAGGTTAAAACTTGACATTTATAAAACATTTGGTAATTCTAGGTGTATTACAAAGCTGTAGTCATCAAGACAGTATGGTACTGACATAAAAACGGACCCATAGAACAATGGAATAGAATAGAAAACCCAGACCCAAAACAATATGGTCAATCTTCGACAAAGAAGGAAGAAGTGTCCAATGGAAAAAAGGCAGTTTCTTAAACAATGGTATTGGCAAAATGGAGAGCAACATGCCAGTGAAACTGGACCACTCTCTTACACCATACACCATTCACAGAAATGAATTCAAAATGGATGAAAGACCTACATGTGAGATAGGAAACCACCCAAATCCTAGAGGAGAACACAGGCAGCTATCTCTTTGACCTCAAATATAGCAACTTCTTGTTACCCATGTTGCCGTAGGCAAGAGAAACAAAAGCAAACATGAACTATTGGGACCTCACCAATGTAAAAAGCTTCTGCACGGTGAAAAAAACAAAAGAATTAAAAGGCTTCCTACAGAATGGGAGAAGATGTTTGTAAATGACACATCAGATAAATATTCGTGTGTGTGTGTGTGTGTGTGTGTTTGTGTGCCACATTTTCCTTATCCATTCCTCTATCGATAGACACTTAGGTTGCTTCCATATCTTGTCTGTTGTAAAGAATACTGCAATAAACATAGGGGTGCATATATGTTTTCAAATTGGCGTTTTTCTTTTCTTTGGAAACAGTAATGGACTTATTGGATCATGTTGTCGTTCTATTTCCAAGTTTTGAGGGCCCTCCATACTGCTCTCCATGGTGGCTGCATTCCCACCAGCAGTGTGTGAGGTGCCTTTTTCTCCACTTCATCACCAGCACTTGTTTGTTGTGTTTCTGATTTTAGCCCTTCTGACCTGTGTGAGGTGGTATCTCATCGTGGTTTTGATTTACATTTCCCTCATGATGAGTGATGATGAACATCTTTGCATTTGTCTGTTGGCCATCTGGATGTCTTCTTACAGACATGTCAATTCAGAACCTCTGCCCAATTTTTAAGTGGATTGTTTGCGGTTTTTTTGTTGTTGCTTAGTTGTATGAATTCTTTGTGTATTTTAGATATTAACCTTTTATCAGATATATCATTTGCAAATACCTTCTCCCATTCAATAGATCAGGTTTGTTTTGTTTTCTTTTCTTTTCTTGTCTCCTTTGCTGTGTAAAATCTTTCAATTTTGATGGAATCCCAATAGTTTATCTTTACTTTTGTTTCCCTAGCCTTAGGAGACTTGTCTAGAAAAATGTTGCTATAGCTGATGTCAGAGAAATTACTGCCTGTGTTCTTTACAGGCAGTTTCATGTCTCACATTTAGGTTTTTCATCCATTTTTGTTTTTGTGTATGGTGTAAGAAAGTTGTCCTGTTTCATTGTTTTACATGTATCTGCCCAGTTTTCCCAGTGCAATTTATTGAAAAGACTGTCTTTTCCCATAGTCTTACTTTCTTAATTTTTTTTAAAAATTTACATCCAAGTAATAGATTAAACCCATTTAGTCATGTTTTACTTCTGGGGTCTTTATTTTGTCCCACTGACTTATGTGTCTATTTTTGTGCCAAAAGCATACTGTCTTGATTACTACAGCTTTGGAGTATATCTTGAAATCTGGTAGGTCTGTTCTTTTTCTCAGGATTGCTTTGGCTATGCAGGATCTTCTACTGTTCCATACAAATTTTAGTATTATTTGTTCTAGTTTTGTGAAAACTGCTGTTGGTATTTTGATAAAGATTGCAATGAATCTGTCGGTTGCTTTGCTTTGGGTAATATGGACATTTTCACAAGAATAATTCTTCCAATCCATGAGCATGGAATATCTTTCCATTTATTTATGTTACCTTCAATTCCTTTCACCAGTGTATTATAGGTTTTGGAGCATAGGTCTTTCACTTTTTGGCTAAGTTGATTCGTAAATATTTTATTCTTTTTGGTGCAATTGTAAATGGTGTTTTTAAATGTTTTTCTTTCAGCTGCTTCATTGTTAAGGCACAGAAATGTGGCTGATTACTGGGTATTTATTTTGTATCCTGTACTTTACTGAATTAATGGAATACATCTAGTAATTTTATATGTATGTATGTATGTATGTAAAATCAAGTTAGTTAACATGCACTGTAGTATTGGTTTCATGAGTAGAACCCAGTGATTCATCACTTCTATAGAACACTCGGTGCTCATTCCAATAAGTGCCCTCCTTAAATATATGCCCATCACCCATTTAGCTAACCCCCAATCCACCTCCCCTCCAGGAACCCCCAGCCTATTCTCTGTATTCAAGAGTCTCTTATGGTTTTACTCCCTCTGTTATTAACTTATTTTCCCTCACTTCCCCTATGTTCATCTGTTTTGTTTCTTAAATTCCACATATGAGTGAAATGATATATTTGTCTTTCTCTGACTGACTTATTTCGCTTAGCATAATACACTCTAGTTCCATCCACATTCTTTCAAATGGCAAGATTTCACTCGTTTTGATTGTATATTGTATGTATATATACCACATCTTCTTTATCCATACTTCGAGGAATGTTTTGGTAGATTCTTTTGGATTTGCCATGTATAGTATCATGTCATCTGCAAATAGTGACAGTTTAACTTCTTTACCAATATGGATATCCCTTATTTCTTTTTCTTGTCTGATTGCTGTGGCTAGGACTTCCAGTACTATGTTGAATAAGTGTGAGTGGACATATTTTCTTCTTCCTGACATTAGAGGAAAAGCTCTCCACTTTTCACCATTGAGTATGATGCTACCTATGCGATTTTCATAGGTGGCCTTTATATGTTGAGGTATTTTGCCTTTAATCCCACTTTATTGAATTTTTATCATGAACGAATGTTGAATTTTGTCAAATGATTTTTCTTCATCTATTGAGATGATCATATGATTTTTACCCTTCATTTTGTTGATGTGTATAACATTGATTTTCAAAATATTGAAACACCCTTGTATCCCTGAAATAAATCCTACCTGATCATGGTGAATGATCTTTTTAATATACTGTTGTGTGTGGTTTGCTAGTATTTTCTTGAGGATTTTTTGCATCTATCTTCATCAAGGATACTGGTCTATAGTTTTCTTTTTTGGGGGTGTCGTTGTCTGGTTCCAGCATCAGGGTAATGCTGGCCTGATTGATGTATTTGGAAGCTCTACCTCCTATTCAATATTTTGGAGTAGTTTGAGGAGAATAGGTACCATTTCTTCATTAAATATCTCGTAGATGGGGTGCTTGGGTGGCTCAGTTGGTTGAGTGTCCAACTTCAGCTCAGGTCATGATCTCATGGTTCATGAGTTTGAGCCCCACATTGGGATGTGTGCATTGGGCTCTGTGTTGACATCTTGGAGCCTTGAGCCTGCTTCAGATTCTGTGTCTCCATCTCCAAAGGCAAGGGAATTAAAAGCAAAAATGAACTATTGGGACCTCATGAAGATAAAAGCTTCTGCGCTGCAAAGGAAACAATCAACAAAACTAAAAGGCAACCAAAAGAATGAGAAAAGATATTTGAAAATGACATATCAGACAAAGGGCTAGTATCCAAAATCTATAAAGAACTCACCAAACTCCACAGCCAAAAAACAAATAAGCCAGTGAAGAAATGGAAAGAAAACATGAATAGACACTTCTCTAAAGAAGGCATCCAGATGGCCAACAGGCACGTGAAAAGATGCTCAACGTCACTCCTCATCAGGGAAATACAAATCAAAATCACACTGAGATATCACCTCACGCCAGAGTGGCTAAAATGAACAAATCAGGAGACTATAGATGCTGGCGAGGATGTGGAGAAATGGAAACCCTCTTGCACTGTTGGTGGGAATGCAAACTGGTGCAGCCACTCTGAAAAACAGTTGGAGGTTCCTCAAAAAATTAAAAATAGGTCTCCCCGATGACCCCGCAATAGCACTGCTAGGAATTTACCCAAGGGATCCAGGAGTGCTGATGCATAGGGGCACTTGTACCCCAATGTTTATAGCAGCACTTTCAGCAACAGTCAAATGATGGAAAGAGCCTAAATGTCCATCAACTGATGAATGGATAAAGAAATTGTGGTTTATATACACAATGGAATACTACGTGGCAATGAGAAAGAATGAAATCTGGCCTTTTGTAGCAACGTGGATGGAACTGGAGAGTGTGATGCTAAGTGAAATAAGTCCTACAGAGAAAGACAGATTCCATACGTTTTCACTCTTATGTGGACCCTGAGAAACTTAACAGAAGACCATGGGGGAGGGGAAGGGGGAAAAAAAGAGAAAGAGGGAGGTAAACCATAAGAGACTCTTAAAAACTGAGAATAAACTGAGGGTTTATGGGGGGTGGGGTGGGCATTGAATAGGGTACCTGTTGGGATGAGCACTGGGTATTGTACGGAAACCAATTTGACAATAAATTTCATATTAAAAAAAGATTCTGTGTCTCTCTCTTGCTCTCTGTCCCTCCCCCATTCTCTCTCTCTCTCTCTCCCTCTCTCTCTCCCTCTCTCTCTCTCTCTCTCTCTCCCTCTCTCTCTCTCAAAAATAAATAAACGTTAAAAAAAATAAATGTCTTTTAAAATTCACCTGTGACTCCATCTGGTCCTGAACTTTTAGTTTTAGGTAATTTCATCCTTCTTCGATGTGAATCAGCTACCAATGTTCTCGGTCCTCCCCTCAGCCATGCTCCACTAGACTTTTTTCCTTTTAACTCTATCATTGTAGCTTAATTATATATAATCATCTGTGTACATTTAAAGTTTATAGTTTGACACTTTGTGAGCACAGCATAACATAAAGAGTCTGTCGAATCAGTATGTTGTATACCTGAAATTAATGATTTTGTGTGTCAATGATACTTCAATAAAATTTTTTAGTAAATTAAACTGTTTGTTCTATTAAGGGAATCACAAATATTTAGGAGCACCTTCTGAACATTCATTTGTATGTAATTTCAGAAAGTGCACAATAAGCTTTAATTGCTTTGTTCTGTAACTTATTAAAATTTAATCCCCTTGAGGTTCAGTTTTCTTATTTCTGCAGATAATGTGGGATAATAAAACTAATTTCAGAGGGATATTGTGGGAAATAAACAACTGTGTGGTAACATTATGTAGATTCCAAAGAAAATGCTCAATGGTGAGGGGTAGATATGGTGTGTGTGTGTGTGTGTGTGTGTGTGTGTGTGTGCGTGTGTGTGTGTGTGCGTTTATACATTTTTCTTTCAAGTAAACGTGGACACTCATGTGTGCACACACAGATTCATTATTAGGAAAGCTTTCATGTCAAAATAAACTTGAGAGAAAGTGGGAGAGGACAAAAATGAAAAGAACATTTGGATTAACATGAAAATAAAAGTAGGTAAAAATTTGAACATAAAGATTTAAGGTAGAACAAGTGGCCTTAATGTTTTAGTTTGTCTCCTTCAGTGCCTGCAAGACAGTACAGCTCATGGCTTAGGGGACTTTCTGTACCAGCTGTTGGGGTTGAGAGACTCCAAAGTGACTTCAGATTTTGTGTTTTACATAAAGTGGTATTTCAACACCAAATAGCCTTATTTGAAAGAATATAAACATGATCCAAGGCTGAATTTCATTTCTCTAAACAGAGTGTTATTGGATAACTATCTGGAATAGATATTTATTGTGGTTGAGACAAATTCCATGCCGCTGGCTTAGAACAAATAAATTTATGTTTTGATAGTTCTGGAAGTCAGAAGTCTGAAGTAGGTCTCCCTGGGCTAAAATCACTCTGTCTGGGGGAGGTCCTGGGGAACTAAAGCCGCCTGTATTCCCTGACTCCTAGTCCCTCCCTTTATCTTCAAAGCCAGCAACATAGCATCTCAAATTTCTCTGTGATTCCTACTCTTCTGCCTCTGTCTTCCATATCGGGAGGCACCTTTTGATCTATGAGCCCACCTGGATCATCAGAACAAATTTATCTTCAGGTCAGCTGACTTGCAATGTTAACACCTTTTGTCACCCTAATTCTCACTTGCCATGACACAAGATATATTCAAAAAGTCTGGAGATTAAGATGTGGAAATATTTGGGGGGCATTATTCTGCCTACTAAAAGTCTTTTTCATGGGTGTATTTGAGGCCAACTCAGGGGTCTTCAGATTAAAGAATCAAATACAGACTTTTTTTCAGACTCTAGGGTGAGTCCTTAGACTTCTCTTTCAAAACCACACATAAAGAGGATCTCATGGCTCATTTATTAAAATCACCCAGAGTTATAAGTGGTAAACCCTCAACTCAATGAATTCAAAATCAGCTCAAGGTGAAGGTAAAGTGCAAGCTGGTTAGATCTCTGGAAGGCAGGCAAGTTCATGAGAGTGAGTAATATAAAACTGGATTCACCTGACTTCCAATCTGATATCCCAGCAACAGAGTATCAGCAGGAAACTTTTCCTTTCCCACCGCTCCAGTGGCCCACGGGGAAATGATGTGCTCCAATGTGGGAGTAACAATGGAAACAGTGTCTAATGAGCAGACATAGGGAGCTATACATATCTCCTCCACTGCAGAAAGTCATCATCCGAAACCTTGTATATGGCAAGGCATGGTTGTTGCTTTTGGGATCCAGGTCTGTGCGGGGGGACCAATGCTTCACTCCATCCTGCTGTCCTGTCTGGGAACAGAGCTTTGGTCTCCATGATCAACCATCCAGGGACGAAGTCGGACCTCCACACAGAGACGTTCTTCTTATAGACCCCATCCACGTGAGTCTCAGAGCTCAGTGGTTATTTTGGGAAAGATTCTGAGAGAATGGAATCTGAGAGATTTTACCTGAGGTCACCTGAGGTGAGGTAGATTCATTTATAATTAATTTATGTAATATGTTCAAAAGAGAAGCTCCACTGGACTCAGCAATACAGGGATCATTGTTGACAATGAGCGGTGGGAATGGAAGTCCAGTTGGATGAGAATGAGGAAGGAATGGTGTGGGGGAGGACACAAATTGGTCACAGTGAAATTAGAACATACCTAGGAGGTTTGCAGCTAAGGGGAGTGGGAAAACAGAGTATCAAGCTTGGAAGCATGTGCCGTGAGCTTTTCAAGATGTGGTGTTTTTGAGCATGTTCTGTATTTGTAGAAAGACCCAGAGCCATGGAGGTAGCTGTTTCCTTGCAACAGCACTTCTCGAGACACATTTCTCAGCATCACCTTTTACATGGAGTATTCACATAAAATTTGTATTCCATATGCAAAAGAGGGTATGCCAACTAGCTTCACTGCGTAATACTTCATTACCAAGTTGTATAGAAACTAGGAAGATATTTGTTCAACATAGAAGAAAAAACTCAGCCAATCTCTTCACCAGTGATAACCATCCACTTACTAACGAGAAGAAACCATTGTAAGCCTTTTACATACACTGACTAACGCTGTCTACCACCCTAGGAGGATGGACACTGCTTATCCCTTCTATCTGAGTAAGGATATTCACATTTGGAATAGATTCATTGTCTTTCTCAAGTTCAAACAGCTTATATGGGGTAGATCTGACATTCAAACGCTGGTTTTCTGATTCCAAAAGTTTTGCATTTAAAATCGCTCAGAAAACTCTTGTTCTGCATCTTGAAAAATCCCTTCTGTTGTTGTACACTGTGTAATTTCTGTTGTCTTACGTAAGTTTCTTCCCTTTGCACATTTTTCTAGAGGGATATTCAATCATTAAAATGTCTTAACATCATAAATAACGCCACTCCTCTCTGGGTTAGATATACTGTTTTGTTCTGGTTTTGTTAATTATTCTGGGCATGAGGGTATGTAACTGGGGCTGGAATGCTGCCAGAACCAGGGAAGCTTTCTCATCACAGTCTCTCAGGGATAACCTGAGTTTCTTAGATCTTCTTTCCTTTGTGTCCATTTCTTTCCTCTCTGTGTGCTTGGAACCAATTTCTTTTGTTTATTTAAATACAGGACACAAGAGGATCTAATTAAAATGGAGCCCCATATTTACATGTCCATGGCTTTCTAATTAGAATTTAAGTACTATTTACACATTCTTTAGGGTAAAGGTAATCTGATGTTGACAGCTTGCCTTGTATCTTTTCTTTCAAAATTATGGTGGTTGCACGTGAGAAAAGCATGATAGTAACGCAGCGCCAGGAGGCCACAGTGCACTCTGTGTGTGCGTGTGTGTGTACACGTGTGAGTGTGCATGTGCGTGTGTGTGCACGTGTGTGTTGTGGGGCACAAGCAATCCTCAGGGCAATGGTACCTGAGTTCATATACTCCAATATGTGACCTTTAAATGCTAGGATGTTAACCAACAGACGGAAATAAGGAAGGGATCTATCTCAATTCACAGAATACCTTGGAACAAAATTTTAAAAACGCCAAGAACATCTTGGGAAGGAAGGACTGCCTGTCTTTTCAAGTTCAACAGTGGCGGGAGAGCCACCTTGCCCCTCAGTATTCTCTGCCAACACCTCTCATCCCTATGCATTCCCTCCCCATGCTGACTTCATTGTGAGATTTGAATATCTGGACTAAACGCCTTCTCCAGGGTCTTGGCTCTGTTTTCCCTGCAGGGCACGCGCTTCCCCCAATATCCTCCTGCTTCCTGCTAAGTCTTTCTGGAAGCCTCTGTTAAAGTGTCACCTTCTTTGCAGGTCTTCCTGAACACCTATTAAAAAATAGAGCCCTCCAGGGGCGCCTGGGTGGCTCAGTCGGTTGAGCGTCCGACTTCGGCTCAGGTCATGATCTCACGGTCCCACCCGTTGAGTTCAAGCCCCGCGTCAGGCTCTGTGCTGACCGCTCAGAGCCTGGAGCCTGTTTCGGATTCTGTGTCTCTCTCTTTCTCTATCCCTCCCCCGTTCATGCTCTGTCTCTCTCTGTCTCAAAAATAAATAAATGTTAAAAAAAAATTTTTTTTTAAATAAAAAATAAAACATAGAGCCCTCCCTATCCATTCCTTTCTATACCTACTTTTTTTTTTGCATAGCACCTGTCACCATCTGACATGGTATATGATTTTTTATTTTTTATATATATATTCTTTCTCCATAATTGGATTGTAGGGACTTTTTTCCTGCAAGTTTTTATTTAAATTCCAGCTAGTTAACATATGGTGCAATATTAGTTTCAAGAATAGAATCTAGTGATTCAACACATATACAATACCCAGTGCTCATCAAAAGTGTCCTCCTTAATCCTCAACCCATATTTAACCCACCCCCTCCACCATCCCCCTGTAGCAACCCTCATTTTGTTCTCTAGATTTACAAGTCTGTTTCTTGGTTCGCCTCTTCCCCCCCCCACCCATGTTCATTTGGTTTGTTTCTTAAATTCCACATATGAGTGAAATCATACAGTATTTGTCTTTCTCTGACTGACTTATTTTGCTTAACATAATACTCTCTAGATCCATCTACATTGTTGCAAATGGCAAGATTTCATTCTTTTTGTGGCTGTGTAATATTTCAGTGTGTGTGTGTGTGTGTGTGTATACACACATAACATATACCACACCTTCCTTGTCCATTCATCAGCCTACGGACATTTGGGCTCTTTCCATAACTTGGCTATTGTTGATAATGCTGCTATAAGCATCAGGGTGTGGGTATCTCTTTGAATTAGTATTTTTATATGCTTTGGGCAAATACTATGTACTGCAATTATGGAATGGGAGAAGATATTTGCAAAAGACTTATCTAATAAAGGGTTAGCATCCAAAATCTATAAAGAACTTATCAAATTCAACACCCAAAACACAAATAATCTAGTTAAAAAAATGGGCATTAAATATGAATAAACATTTTTTTCCAAAGAAGACATCCAAATGGCTGACAGACACATGAAAAGATGCTCAACATCACCCATTGTCTGGGAAATACAAATCAAAACTACAATGAGATATTACCTTACCCCTGTCAGAACGGCTACAATCAAGAACACAGGAAACAAAAGATGTTGGAGAGGACGTGGAGAAAGGGGAACCCTCTCTCTCTGTTGGTGGGAAGGCAAATCGTGCATCTACTCTAGAAAACAGTATGAAGATTGCTCAAAACATGAAAAACAAAATTATCCTATGATCCAGCAGTTGCACTACCAGATATTTACCTAAAGAACACAAAAACACTAACCCAAAGGGATACATGCACCCAGATGTTTATAGCAGCAATATCTACACCAGGCAAACTACGGAAATGGCCCAACTATCTATACATACGTGGACATGTATGTGTCCACATGTGTGCTGTGTGCATGTATATATACATACATATATTAATATATACAATGGAATCTTACTCAGCCATCAAAAAGAATGAAATCTTGCCATTTACAACAACGTGGATGGAGCTAGAGTTTATTATGCTAAGCAAGATAAGTCAGAGTAAGACAAATGCCATATGATTTCACTCACCTGTGGATTTAAAAAAGAAAACAAATGGAAAAAGGGAAAAAAGAGAGACGTAAACCAAGAACTACACTCTTAACTGTAGAGAACAAACTTGCCAATGGGGAGGGAGATGGGGTTTGGGGGAAATAGCTGATGGGGATTTAGGACTGCACTGGTCCTAAAGAGCGCTGGTCAAGTGTGGAAGTGCTGAATCACTGTATTCTACACCTGAAACTAGTTTTACACTGTATGTCAACTACCTGGAACATAAATAAAAACTTTAAAAAAAGAAAATGAATAAATAAAGCCATTTGCTTGGAAATTAATCATGTTATTTTTTTTATTTCCTAAGTAGTCAACTCCACCAGATGGAACCAGGAAATGATACACGGATGTCAGAATTTCTGCTTCTGGGATTTTCAGAGGGTTCAGAACTGCAGCCCCTCATATTTGGGCTTTTCCTCTCCATGTACCTGATCGCTGTGTTTGGCAACCTGCTCCTCCTCCTGGCCGTCAGCTCTGACTCCCACCTCCACACGCCCATGTACTTCTTCCTGGCCAACCTGTCCTTTGTAGACATCTGCTTCACCTCCACCACCGTCCCGAAGATGCTTCTGAACATCCAGACTCAGAGCAAGGTCATTAACTATGCAGGCTGCATTAGCCAGATGTATTTTTTCTTACTCTGTGCAGAGCTGGATGACTTTCTCCTATCTGCAATGGCCTATGACCGGTTTGTGGCCATCTGTCACCCCCTGCACTACACCGTCATCATGAACCCCCAGCTCTGTGGATTGCTTGTTCTGGTGTCCTGGATCATCAGTGTTACAAATTCCTTGTTACAAACCTTAATGGTGTTGCAGCTGTCCTTCTGTACAGACATGGAAATCCCCCACTTTTTCTGTGAACTCAATCAGATGATCCAACTTGCCTGTTCTGACACCTTTCTTAATGACATGATGATGTATTTTGCAACTGTGCTGCTGGGTGGTGCTCCCCTGGCTGGGGTCCTTTACTCTTATTCTAAGATAGTTTCCTCCATATGTGGGATCTCATCAGCTCAAGGCAAGTACAGAGCATTTTCCACCTGTGCATCTCACCTGTCAGTTGTCTCCTTATTTTACTGTACAGGCCTAGGTGTGTACCTCAGCTCTGCTGCTACCCAGAGCTCACGGTCAAGTGCCACAGCCTCGGTGATGTACACGGTGGTCTCGCCCATGCTGAACCCCTTCATCTACAGCCTGAGGAACAGAGACATAAAGAGGGCTCTGAAAAGAATCGTTGGGGTTCCAGTGACATAAGGACCAATTGTCCGGGGACTGAAGACATGCCCATGACTGCAGGGCTCAAAGCCTCAGAGCTAGAATCTGCCGTTCCTTGATCAGACTCTGGAAGAAGAATCTGCTTTTGCTATTTATTTCCCAGAATTTCATTTGCTTGACTTCAACTTCTCCATATTTTTTTTAAGTAACTCACTTATTAAGCCTCTGCTCTGTCTGATATATAGACAGTTTCCCCTTTGTCCATTTCTTACTTTTTCAAAGATTTTTTCAGTTTTGATGAAAAAATATTCGGAAATTCCCACTTGTCCCCTGGGGTAACATGAATTTCTTAAAAATAATTTCTACTCAAACAACATATGTCATTCCAAGTAATTTTTCTCCTGATTTACTAAAAGGATAGCCATGAGTTATATTATTCATATAGAAAAAGGAAAACAGTGTGGAGGTTCCTCAAAAAATTAAAAATAGAACTACCCTATGACCTAGCAATAGCACTGCTAGGAATTTACCCAAGGGATCCAGGAGTGCTGATGCATAGGGGCACTTGTACCCCAATGTTTATAGCAGCACTTTCAACAATAGCCAAATGATGGAAAGAGCCTAAATGTCCATCAACTGATGAATGGATAAAGAAATTGTGGTTTATATACACAATGGAATCCTACTTGGCAATGAGAAAGAATGAAATCTGGCCATTTGCAGCAACATGGATGGAACTGGAAGGTATTATGCTAAGTGAAATAAGTCGGGTAGACAAAGACAGATACCATATGTTTCACTCATAGGTGGATCTTGATAAACTTAACAGAAGACCATGGAGGAGGCAGAGGGAAAAAAAAGTTACAGAGAGGGAGGGAGGCAAACCATAAGAGACTCTTGGATACTGAGAACAAAGTGAGGGTTGAAGGGGGGTGGGGGAGAGGGGAAAGTGGGTGATGGGCATTGAGGAAGGCACTTGTTGCAATGGGCACTGGGTGTTGTTTGGAAACCAATCTGTCAATAAATTATATTTAAAAAAAAGAAAAGAACTACTTTTGATAACCAAGACCATTCATATAATTTCATAATAGGAAAGTATGAAACCACAGTTTTTCACTTGTGTATATCAATACTTTGTACTTCACTGCCTTGACTTCTCGTTCTGACAATGTAGACTAATAGAGTTCATTTTATAGGTAAGCCATTGCATTCCATTCTCCTTATTATGATCATGTTCTCCTATGCAGCTGTATCCACAGTGCTTACAACAGTGATTGGCAAAATGATCACCAAATACATGTCTCCAAATAGCGTTTACAACAGAAACACATATTTGAATAAATAGATTAACTTCATATGGCCTTTGAGTCTAAGAAGATCTTAACTATGATGAAGAAAAATTGAAATTATACTGGGTATTACTGAGAAAAATATTTCATTTTGTGCTGTCCATCTACTCACTGAAGTATGGAGTTAGTTTGGTGTCCATATACTAGAGTTGTATTTTTTCCGTGTTTTCCAAAAACTTGTTTATGGTGTTTTTACTGAATCATCTTACTCTTTCTGCTGCATACAGATAGGACTCATTCCACTGCTCTAAATGAAAGATCATAACCATGCTATGGGCAATGATTGAACAATATCAATATCATCTTTTATATATCATACATATATATCCTCATGATCAAAGGATGACTCTTTAGACATTGAATTCCTGTCCAGTCATATGATTCAGGTCACAATTTTGGTGCCAAGAGCCTTGTCCTTCCAACTTCTCTTGATTACCTGGTTGGAACCCTAACACAGTCTCTTTATAACACAGTCTATCTAAAATAAATTTTAATAACAGAGTAACCGTGACTTCTGTCCCCAAATATCAGCACAAATACCTAAAATGGGAAGAAGCATATTATTATAATTCCTCTCGGTTCTGGTTGCTGTTATAATTATATCTGTTCCCTAGGACTGTGTAACAAACCCTTCTGAAAACACCTGTTTTTTTTTTTTTTCAACTTTTATTTATTTTTGGGACAGAGAGAGACAGAGCATGAACGGGGGAGGGACAGAGAGAGAGGGAGACACAGAACGGAAACAGGCTCCAGGCTCTGAGCCATCAGCCCAGAGCCTGACGCGGGGCTCGAACTCACGGACCGTGAGATCGTGACCTGGCTGAAGTCGGACGCTTAACCGACTGCGCCACCCAGGCGCCCCATGAAAACACCTGTTTTAATATAATGTCTTTGTAATCGAATGGGATTGTCTGGTGGGAGTTGTTCTGATCTATTCAATTCTGTGCTACTTATCAGTCTCTACATTGTGTTTCTTCTTTTTTTTAAAGAAACTTTTATTTTATCTTATTTTATTTTATTTTATTTTATTTTATTTTATTTTACAGACAGCACATGAGTGGGGAAGAGCTGCAAAGGAAGAGAGAGAGAGAAAGAGAAAGAGAGAGAGAGAGAGAGAGAGAGAGAGAGAGAGAGAGAATCTCAAACAGGCTCAACATTCAGCATGGAGCCTGATGCAGGTCTTAAACTCATGAACCGTGAGATCATGACCCGAGCCGAAATCAAGAGTCAAACGCTTAGCTACCAAGCCACCTAGGCACTCCTATTTTTCATTTTCTTACTGACAGGGTTGAGCAGACACTTCAATATTCTTCTTGTGTCAGTCCTTGCTATACACAAGAAATAAAGTGCTTCATTCTTAGCCATAATAAATTACCCTTTAGGCATGTTTCTGACTTGTTTTCATATCTTTGTTATTCCTTATTGGTCTTCTTGGCATTTGGGGAGTAGATCTATTTCTGAAAGTTGCATCACCTTTGGCCATCATCTGGAAGGTATTTTTCTTCATCATTTGACTAAAGATCACCTTTCCATTCTAGAAGTCTATATGAATCTGTGTATCTTTGTGTAAGATGAAATCACAACTTACTGCTTCTTCCCCATGTTGTAAATGCCCTTCTGATATACCTTTTCATTTCCAAGTCTTTGGCCATCTGCCCTTGAATTAGTGACCAATGTTGGTATCATTAGGTTATTGTTCTTGTAGGTCTTTATGTAAGTTAGTAGCACATATTCATTCAATTTTGTTGTTTTCATTCAATATAGTTGTTTAGAAACAGTAGACTTAACCAAATGTTATTCTCACTGATTTTCTTTGTTCCAGAAGTCTTATAAAATTTCTCTTCCATTTTATGCATGAATTCCTATTCATACACTTTCATACAAATGTTTCAGTAAGATCCTATGCACATCATGAATGCTCTTTATATTTCAGTGCAGGCTTTTCTTCTACCTTGTGTCTTTTCCTTCTTTCCTAACAATTCCTCATGGACTTGTCTCCAATCCACTAATGTAATGCTGGCTCCTTTTTTGATGAATATCAATGCAAAAATCCTCAACAAGTTATTGGCCAACTGGATCCAACAATACATTAAAAAATTATTCACCATGAACAAGTGGGATTTATACCTGGGATGCAGGGCTGATTCAATATCCACAAAACAACCAAAGTGATTCATCACATCAAAAAAAAGACAGGACAAGAACCATATGATCATCTCAATAGATGCAGAGAAAGCATTTGATAAAATACAGCATCATTTCTTGATAAAAAACCCTCAGGAAAATAGGAACAGAAGGATCATATCTCAAGATCATAAAAGCCATATATGAAAGACCCAATGCTAATATCATCCTCAATGGGGAAAAACTGAGAGCTTTCCCCCTAAGGTCAGGGACAAAACAGGGATGTCCACTCTCATCATTGTTATTCAAAATAGTGTTGGAAGTCCTAGCCTCAGCCATCAGACAACACAAAAAAAAAAGGCATCCAAATCAGCCAAGAGGGGTCAAACTTTCACTCTTCACAGATGACATGATACTTTATATGGAAAACACAAAAGATTCCACCAAAAACTGCTAGAACTGATTCATGAATTTGGCAAAGCTGCAGGATATAAAACCAATGCACAGAAATCAATTGCATTCCTATACACCAACAATAAAGCAATAGAAAGGGAAATCAAGGAATCGATCCCATTTACAATTGCACCAAAACCTATAAAATACCTAAGAATAAATCTAACCAAAGAGGTGAAAAATCCATACACTGAGGACTATAGAAAGCTCATGAAAGAAATTGAAGACAACACAAAAAAATGGAAAAAGATTCCATGCTCCTGGATAAGAAGAACAAATATTGTTAAAATGTCAATACTACACAAAGCCATCTACACATCCAATGCATTCCCTATCAAAGTAACACCAGCATTCTTCACAGAGATAGAACAAACAATCCAAAAATTTGTATGGAACCAGAAAAGACCCCAAATAGCCAAAGCAATCTTGAAAAAGAAAACCAAAGCAGGAGGCATCACAATCTCAGACTTCAAGATGTTTTACAAAGCTGTAATCATGAAGACAGTGTGGGACTGGTACAAGAACAGACACTCAAATCAATGGAACAGAGTAGAGAACCCATAAATGGACCCACAAACCTATGGCCTTGACAAAGCAGGAAAGAATATCCAATGGAATAAAGACAGTCTCTTCAGCAAGTGGTGCTGGGAAAACTGGACAGCAACTTGCAGAAAAATGAACCTGGACCACTTTCTTACACCAGACAAAAAAATAAACTCAAAATGGATGAAAGACCTCAATGTAAGACAGGAAGCCATCAAAATCCTCAAAGAGAAAGCAGGCAAAAACCTCCTTGACCTTGGCCGCAGCAACTTCTTACCCAACACGTGTCTGGAGGCAAGGGAAACAAAAGCAAAAATGAACTATTGGGACCTCATCAATATAAAAAGCTTCTGGGAACAAAAATAATATGAAAACAGGGAGGGGGACAAAACAGAAGAGACTCATAAATATGGAGAACAAACTGAGGGTCACTGGAGGGGTTTTGGGAGGGGGGATGGGCTAAATGGGTAAGGGGCATTAAGGAATCTACTCCTGAAATCATTGTTGCAATATATGCTAACTAATTTGGATGTAAATTTTTAAAAATAAAAAATAAAATAAAATAAAAAGCTTCTGCACAGCAAAGGAAAAAATCAGCAAAACTAAAAGACAACCAACAGAATGGGAGAAGATATTTGCAAACGACATATCAGATAAAAGGTTAGTATCCAAAAATCTATAAAGAACTTATCAAACTCAACACCCAAAAAACAAATAATCCAGTGAAGAAATGGGCAAAAGACGTGAATAGACACTTCTCCAAAGAAGACATCCAGATGGCCACCAGCATATGAAAAGATGCTCAACATCACTCATCATAAAGGAAATACAAATCAAAACCACAATGAGATACCACCTCACACCTGTCAGAGTGGCTAACATTAACAACTCAGGCAACACCAGATGTTGGCAAGGATGCAGAGAAAGAGGATCTCTTTTGCATTGTTGGTGGGAATGCAAGTTGGTGCAGCCACTCTGGAAAACAGTATGGAGGTTCCTCAAAAAACTAAAAATAGAACTACCCTAGACCCAGAAATTTCACTACTAGGCATTTATCCATGGGATACAGGTGTGCTCTTTTGAAGGTACACATGCACCCCCATGTTTATGTTTATAGCAGCACTATCAACAATAGCCAAAGTATGGAAAGAGCCCAAATGTCCATTGATGGATGAATGGATAAAGAAGATGTGGTGTATATATACAATGGAGTATTTCTCGGCAATCAAAAAGAACGCAATCTTGCCATTTGCAACTAGGTGGATGGAACTAGAGGGTATTATGCTAAGCGAAATTAGTCAGACAAAGACAAATATCATATGACTTCACTGATATGAGGGCTTTAAGACACAGAACAGATGAACACGAGGGAAAGGAAGCAAAAATAATATAAAAACAAGGAGGGGGAACAAAACATAAGAGACTATTAAATATGGACAACAAACAGAGGGTTACTGGAGGGGTTGTGGGAGGGCGGATGGGCTCAGTGGGTAAAGGGCATCAAGGAATCTACTCCTGTAATCATTGTTGCACTACATGCTAACTAACTTGGATGTAAATTAAAAAAATTAAATTAAATTAAAAAGTGCCTTTTTGCTACTTGTTTAAAAATTCTGATCCCAATCTGTGGGACAGCCCTTTGAGTATTTTCCCAAGATGATCAGTGTGAAAGAGATTACTTGTCGATTCTTAAAACTATTAGTGAGCTCAATTAAAGATTCACATATTTGATTTAATTTGCCTATTATTATTATATGTCCACATATTATATCTATATTTATCTATTTATCTATAATTTATATTTATCTATAATTTATTTATCTATAATTTATCTATAAATTTATATTATATTATATTATTATATATATTATATTATATTATATTATATTATATTATATTATATATCTATTTATCTATAATTATGAACATTTGAAATAATTGCTGTAAATCACAGCTTCTCTATTGACTTTTAGTTAGGTCTTCTGGCCCATAAAATAGTTTTAAAATTCATTTAGTGAAATGTATGTATCTTCTACCTTCTGAGGTTTTTTTCTTGCCTTACAAATGATGATTTTCCCACCAGTAGATTTTATATGTAATTTTCTAGATGTGCATCTAAAATGGAATGGTTACTCTTACACTGGGGATTTACTTAATCCTTTGGATTTTTAGTGAGATGTGTGAAATAAGGAAGCACCACACTTCCTTCCACGTAGAAAGCCTTCGTGCCAGCTTTCACTCAACAATCCGGTCTTTTCCGACGACACTTAAATGCAGCTTTGTCGAGTATTAAATGTCCATATATAATGAGACCTAATTCCTGACTCATTGAATTAATACTGAAAGAGCATCTGCTATGGTGCCAGAAATTTTTAAGAGCTTTATATGCTATACTTTTTTTTTTATCCAGGTCTTGGGGAATTTTATTATTTTTCTATGTTGATTTTGTTGACTTACTGGTCCTGTAGATCATGTTTCAGTTACTGCTCAAAACTTCATTCAGTTTTGTGTAACATGGTTGTACTGAAACTGCTCTTTAACCTGGTTTTATTCTGTCTGTCGTTCTTTGTATTTCATAATGTCTCATTTTCATGAATCCATTTCTATATAAGTGCATATACATCCACATACTTTTGTAAAGGGAAGATGAGCAGACGTTCCTGCTCCTTTGGTAATCACGTCACAATGGCACACAGGAGTGCAGTAAAAATAAATGTGAGTCCAAAATAATGTACTTGGGTAAGTTGCATGAAGCTTATTCAGAGTTAGGGGATAGACTGTCATGGGGTGTTTAGGATTTCATAGGGTCTGGAGAGCACGTTACCTGTTGGACAAGGAACAGAACCATGACTAGTTGTGCTCATCAGACTTGTCAAGAAAGCGACTAAAATTCAAAGCATAAGAACATCAAATACACACCAAAAAAATGCCACATAAGACAAGTGGCAAAGAGGCTTATCTCATCCTCTATTTGGCCATATAAAAACTGATTAATCAAATGAATATGGAATAAACACAGGAAAATCAAGTCTGCTCTCTGCCAATAAAAATGCCCAAAGTATGAGACGTGTTGGTTTATTCTCTTGCGATGTTCGATCTGTGATGTTCACGTCATAAAGATGTCGCTACTTTTTTCCTTTAGAGAAATTTATTTTTGCCCTTTAATTATTTTTGCTGGGTGTAAATGCGATATAATTAGGATTGGAGGCCACCAACATCACTCTCTCCCTCTCTCTCTGTCTCTGTCTCTCTCTCTGTTCGTTGAACACAATTTTTTAATTTTTCTTTACATACAGGCCAGAAGACCATTCCAAAATGGAGCCCCAGGATTATTTGTCCTTAGGAAGCAATGAATAGGACTTTCTAGTACTATTTCTACTTTCCTTCTGGGAAAGGTAATATGATGTGTATGCATTCATATCCTAAAAAGTGTGTTGGTTGGGACGCCTGGGTGGCGCTGTCAGTTAAGCGTCCGACTTCAGCTCAGGTCACGATCTCGCGGTCCGTGAGTTCGGGCCCCGCGTCGGGCTCTGGGCTGACGGCTCGGAGCCTGGAGCCTGCTTCCGAGTCTATGTCTCCCCCTCACTCTGCCCCTCCCCCGTTCATGCTCTGTCTCTCTCTGTCTCAAAAATAAATAAACGTTAAAAAAATTTTAAAAAAAAGTGTGTTGGGGCAGGCAGGGGGAGGTGAAGACATACAAGTAACACACACCAGGAGGATACGGTGCAGTGTGTGTGTGTGTGTGTGTGTGTGTGTGTGTGTGTGTATGCAGTGAGAGCAGGTCTCAGAGCAGGGGTTTATAGGCGCCTCTATTCCAGGTTGACCCTATAATACACAGGTCAGACTCAATCAACAGATGATACTGACAAGGGATGTTCAGTTGACAGGATGCTATTACAACCAGATTAACAAAGTGCAAGAGGTACATAGTGTGGACAAGGAGCTCCCTGTGTCTTGAATTTTAAGCAGCTGCGAGGCCACATGGATCCACAAAATTCACTGCCAATACCTCTCATCACTCTCCCTCTTTTCAACTCCCCGCCATTACACTGGCTTCCTTCTGAGCCTTGATTTTCTGAAAAAAAGTGTTTCCACAGGGCCTTTGCACTGTCCTTCCTCCTGCCAGGAAGACCTTCTGTCTTGCACTCTCTCTTCCTTGAGGTCTCTGTTCAAATGTCACCTTCTTAGTCAATCTTGACTGAACACCCAACATAACAGCCCATCCACTCTTTCTTTTGACTTGCCTTCATTTTCCCCATAGCCTCAGTCCACATCTCAGGATTATTTAATTTTTATATACGTGTATATCCTATCACCAGCAATGATTAGTAGGTACCTTTGCTTTTCAGCACCGTCTACTTTATGACTTGGAAATGCTGAAAACATGGTTGATGGTCTATATATTCCTCAAATGCATGAGATAATTTCTTATTAAAACTGCACAATACCCAGCCTTTTGGGGAACATCTGATGTTGGGATGAAAATTCCTAATAAGAGAGGAAATGAGGATCCCTTCCAGAGCACCCATCCATTCACAAAATATTGAAATAACTTTCTTGACTGGAAAATGTAAATTGTAGCATTTCAACAATGTGAGCCATGTCTATTGATGTGAAAATTAGTCATGTTATTTTCCCCTTTATTGGTAGTCACCTCCACCACATGGACCCAGGAAACGATATAGGAATTTCAGAATTTCTTCTTATGGGATTTTCAGAAGAAACAGAACTGCAGCCCCTCGTATTTGAGCTTTTCCTCTCCATGTACCTGATCACTGTGTTTGGGAACCTGCTCATCCTCCTGGCCATTAGCTCTGACTTCCACCTCCACACCCCCATGTAATTCTTCCTGGCCAACCTGTCCTTTGTAGACATCTGCTTCACGTCCACCACCGTCCCGAAGATGCTCTGGAACATCCAGACCCAGACCAAAGTCATAACCTATGAGGACTGTATCACACAAATGAACTTTTTCATAATCTTTGCAGGGATGGATGACTTTCTCCTGAATGTGATGGCCTACGACAGGTTTGTGGCCATCTGCCACCCACTAAACTACATGGTCATTATGGACTCCTGGCTCTGTGGACTCCTGGTCCTGGTGTCCTAGATCCTGAGTGCTCTGCATTCCTTGTTAGAAAGCTTAATGGTGTTGCAGCTGTCCTTCTGTACAGTCTGGGAAATCCCCCACTTTTTCTGTGAGTTCAATCCGATGATCCAACTTGCCTGTCCTGACACCTTTCTCAATAACATGGTGGTGTATTTTGGAGCTATGCTGCTGGTTGGTGGTCCCTTTTTTGGGATCCTTTACTCTTACTATAAGATAATTTCCTTCATACGTGGGATTTCATCAGCTCAGGGCAAGTATAAGGCATTTTCCACCTGTGCATCTCACCTCTCGGTTGTCTCCCTATTTTATTGCACTGGCCTGGGAGTGTACCTCAGCTCTGCTGCTACCCAGAGCTCACGGTCAAGTGCCACAGCCTCGGTGATGTACACGGTGGTCACACCCATGCTGAACCCCTTCATCTATAGCCTGAGGAACAAAGACATTAGTTCCTCTGATGAGATTCTCTGGTATGGCATCTATAAAAGGGCCAATTGTCTTGTGCTGAAAAGTACCCATGATTGCAGGGTCCAAAGTCTGACCCAAATGTTGAGATTCTTTGATCAGATTGTGGGAGTGGAACATGGCTCTTCTATTTTTTTTTTCCTGGAATTTCTACTTTTTTTTAATTTCAACATCTGTGTACAATTTATGTAACTCCCTATGCTAGGCTTTTTGATATCTCTTATATCTAAAAGATTTTCCCTTTGTCATTTTCCTACTCTCCCAATGTGATTCCTCACCTTTGATGTGAAATATTTGGAATTCTCACTCATTTCAAAGGACTACATGGATCTGTTACGAATAATTTCTTCTCAAATAAACTATATCATAGTGGGTATTTTTTCTTTTGTTTGACCAAAAAAAAAAAAAAACCCAGGCATGAATTATACTACTCCTATGAAAGTCTACTCTTGGCCATGACTCTTATTGATATAAGAGTATAAGAGAGTCATTAGAAATCATTGTAACCTATCTGCTGTGTTGAAAGCAAGCTTGAAAAAACTTGGAGGGTAAAGAAAGGAAGAGAATGGAGGTTTTCATTAACATGGAATTCAAGGAATGTAGAAATTTAGGCAAAATAAATTATAATAGAACAGGTAGCCATAAGTTAATGATATATGGCTTTTCCTATCTTAATGCCCAGAGGCCTCAAAGACAGAACCATATTTACATTTATGCAAGGAGACATTCTCTGAACCAGGCAATAGGCTGAATATCCCCCAAACTGACCTTATTTTGTTTCTTCTACTTAAGTAGGGTTTCAACACACAACGCCTTTATCCAAGAAAGCTAAGTGAATGAGTTGAGAGGCTTAAATTCCTTTTATTAAAAAATTGGGGCACCTGGGTGGCTCAGTCAGTCAAGTGTCCAACTTCAACTTAGGTAATGATCTTGTAGTATGTGAGCTTGAGCCCTGCGTTGGGCTCTCTGTTGATAGTTCAGAGCCTGGAGCCTGCTTTGGATTCTGTTTCTCCCTCTCTCTATGCCCCTCCCCCCACTTGCATTCTCTCTCTCTCTCTCTCTCTCCCTCTCTCTCTTAAAAATCATTTAAAACATATATTGGATAAGTGTCTTTTTTATTTACTATTGCTGCTATATCCAGTTACCAGACTAAGGGTTTAAAAGAAAAAAATTTCTACTCTTCCAGGTCTGGAGGTTAATGCCAAAAATGAATCGCATTTGGGCTAAAATTAAGATGTCTCTGCAAGACAGAAGAGAGCTTGAATTCCTGCCCACTTATGTGATTCCAGGTCACCATTTTTTCTCCACAAAAATGCATGTCCTTCCAACTTCTACTGGTTACCTGAATAGAATCTTCAATGGAGAGGATTTTTTTAATAGTCATCCAAAATAAATTTGAATAACAAAATTATCATGAATGTTGCTGAATAGCAAACCATCCTGAAAACAAATGGCTTGGTAGAATATCTTTAGTATCAAGTAGAATTGTATGGTGATGAGTTGTTCTAATCTCTGTTGATGTCCTCAAGGATCTTGAATCAGGTTTTGTGTCACCTGGGAAGGCTCTGCTGATCTTGCCAGGGTTTGGGTCTTGGCTAGCTAGCTGTGGCTGATCAGAGTGGCCTTGGCTTGGACAACTGGGCTGTGCGCCACATGTCTTCACTTCTTCTGGCAGCCCATCTGGTTTTATTCTCTTTTCAGAGCAGTATTTCAAGAGAGAGCAGCAGAAATTCACAGGGCCTTTAAGGTCCACTGCCACTTCTATCATATTCTGTTGGCCACAGTAAATAAAAAGTTCTAATCCATCCAGAATCAAAGATGGAAGAATAGTCTCCACCTCCTGATGGAAGGTACTGCGCACATTGCCAAAGATATGACTACAGAGAAAGACCAGGACTTGGGGCCATCTCTGCAAACAGTCTACTGCTGCTGTTAATTTCAATTCAAAAGGTTTATTTCCAATCCACATTCAGCAGTGGAATGATCTAAGAGAAGACAGTGAGAATGAATTAGGCGTCTAATGAGCAGTTATGGAAATTCTACTCCAGAGGGTCAGGTTGTAAATATTTCCTCCATGCCTCTTGCCTATACATCACCTTTCCTAGTATAAGGAAAGATCAAATAAATAAAAGGTTTACTTTCCAGATGGCTCAGAGATACCAGGGACCTTGTATCTATTTCATTGATTAATGGAGCTAACAAGTGTTCTATCACTGATACTATCTTCACAGAATCCTTCTGTAGATACTGTTTTCCTATTGATAGACCTCACCGTTGAAATACTCATAATAGTTTCCACTCTGGTATCATTTTTATGGGTATAATTCCCCTAGGATGAGGTGACATTTGAAATGCAATGGAAGACAGAGACATAGGAATGTTCTTCATTTTTCCAGCCTTATTGAAATTTAATTGACATATAAATTGTGGAAATTTAAGCATACAACTTGGTGATTTCATGTACATATATGTTGTGAAATGATCACCATAATAGGTCAGTGAACACATCCATCACTTCACATAGTTACCAGTTCTTTTTGTTGTAAGAAATTTACTATATACTCTATTAGCAACATTCAAGTATACAACACAATAGAGTTAATCATAATAGCCATGTTGTACATTAAGTCCCCAGAACTTATTCATCTTATAACTGAAGGTTTATAGACTTTCACTAACATCTTCTCATTTCCCCAAACCCCAGCCACTATCAAACATCAACCTACTCTCTGTTTCTATGGTTCAGATTTTTATATTTCACATATAAGTGAGATCATACAGTATTTGTCTTTCTCTGTCTATGTCACTTAGCATAATGCCCTTGGGGTCCATTCACGGTTGAGCAAGGAAAAAATGTCTTCATTTATTATTGCTGAACCCCACTGATAGATACGCCATCGTTATTAATTCATCTGTTGATGGATGCTGGGCTGTTTCCAAATCGTGGCTATCCTGAATAATGCTGTAGTTAATGTAAAAGTACAGATACCTGAGATGGTCATAAGTTTGTGGGATTTAAACCATACACTTGTGAGTGGCTGATGGGTGAAAGAAGAAATGAAAACTGAAATTTAAAAATCATGAATCAAATGAAAATGGAATCAACGCATATCACAATTTATGGTATGTTACAAAAGCAGCTCCAATAGAGAAGTTTATAGCAATAAATGCCTACATTAAGACAAATAAAAAGACCTTAAGTAAATAACCTAAACTTTGATTCGAAGGCCTGGAAAAAGAAGCACCAACTAAGTCCAAATCAACAGAGGAAAAGAAATAAATATCAGAGAATACATAAATGATATATAGACCAGAAAACCAATAGAAAAGATTAACAAAGTGAAGAGCCAGTTTTTTAAAGTGAAGCAAAATTGACAAGCCCTTAGGTAGACAAAAAAAGGAGGAGAAGGCTTAAATAAATATACTCAGCAGTAAAATATTATACCTTACAACCAATATCATAGAAATGCAAAGAATAATAGGAGACTACTATGAATGATCTCATTCCAACAATTTGGACAACCTAGAAAAAAAATGGATAAATCCCTAAAAACATACAATTTACCAAGACAAAATCAGGAACATATAGGAAATATGAACAGACCAATAATGAGTAAGGGTATTAAATTAGTAATCAAAAATCTCCCAGCAACAAAAGCCTGTGAGCAGAGACCTTCATAGGTGAATTCTACCATTCATGTAAAGAAGAATTAATGACAAATTCTTCTCAAACCCTTCCAGAAACTAGAGAGGAAGACACGTTTCAACCTCATTTTCCAAGGCCAGATTTGCCTTAATACCAAAGTCAGAAAAGGCCAGTACAAAAAAATAAAACTATAGACCAGTGTCCCTGATGAACACAGACACAAAATCTTTGAAAAATACTAGCAAAATGAATCAAACAACACATTGAAGGGATTTTATGCCATGATCAAGTGGGATTTATCCCTGGGGTACAGGGATTGTTGAGCACAAACAAATCACTAAATATGATACACCCCATTCATAGGGTGAAATATAACAATCATATGATCATTTCAATACATGCAGAAAAGCATCTGACAAAATACAGCATCCTTTAATGATTTTTTAAAAAATCTTTGACAAACTGGGTATAAGAGGAACACACCTCAACAAAAAAAGCAAAAGACTGTATATGACAAACCCACAATAACATTGTACACAGTGGTGAAAGATTAGAAAATATCTCTTCTGAGATCAGCAGCAACACAAGGGGGTCCACTCTCACTGCTCCTATTCAACATAATCCTTCATGTCCTAGCTAGAACAATCAGGAAAGATTGAGAAAGTAAAAAGCACCCAGATGTCTTCTTTGGAAAAGTGTCTATTCATGTCTTCCACCCATTTCTTCACTGGATTACAAATCAGAAAGAAAGAAAGAAGTAAAATTGTCTTTATTCACAGATGATACGAACTGAATATAGAAAACCCTGTAAAGTCAGGGCACCTGGGTGGTTCAGTTGGTTAAGAGTCCGACTTTGGCTCAAGTCATGATCTCAGGGTTCATGAGTTTGAGTACTGCATCGGGCTCTATGCTGACAGCTCAGACCCTGGAGACTGCTTTGGACTCTGTGTCTTCCTTTTTCTCTGCCCCTCCCCCATTCATGATCTGTCTCTCTCTGTCTCTCAAAAATCAATAAACATTGAAAAAAAAGTAAAGAAAATCCTATAGACTCAATCCTTAAGAGCACACTCACAGTGATGAGCAATGAGTAATGTGTTGAATGGTTGAATCACTATATTGTACTGCACTATATTGTTCTGTGTGTTGATTTTCTGCCCCACACCAATAAACTTTATTGAATTGAAAACTACACTTATGGTAGACCTTTTGCAGAGGTGGACCCAATTCACCACTTATCTCTGTATCCGTGTACTTTGCAATGTGACTGGGAAGCTCCTCCCATTGAGAGGTGGGGTCGATTTCTCCACTTTCGAATCTGGACTGAATTTAGTATTTTATCTGCCTTGGCTAAGAGTGTATGGTGAAAATGACAGTGTGCCTGAAGGGTCCTTGGTGTGTTTCTGCTGCGCTCTTGGAACCCTGTCTCTGCCATGGAAACAAGTCCAAGCTAGCCTGCTGTAAGAAGAGAAATCACGTGGAGCAGAGCCCTGTTGCTCTAATGAAAGCCAGCCTAGACCAGCCTATCACCAGCAAGCCCCCATATGTGAGAACACAGCCAAGATTAACAGAGCTCCTCCAGCTGACCCACAGCTGACCACCACCTCATGAGGAGACCAACAGAGACCAAAAGACTTCCCCAATACAGACCCCCATGTGATGGATGGAGCTAGAATGTATTATGCTGACTGAAATAAGTCAGTAAGGACAAGAGTAAGATCATATGATTTCACTCCTGTGTGGAATTTAAGAAACAAAACACATGAACATAAGGGAGAGGGAAGAGAGGCAAACAAACCAGAAGAGGCTCTTAATGATAGAGAACAACCTCTGGGTTGACAGAGGGAGGTGGGTGAGAGATGGGCTAGATGGGTACTGGGTACGAAGGAGGGAACTTGTTGTGGTGAGCACTGGGTGTTGTATGTAAGTGATGAATCACTGAATTCTACTTCAGAACCAATAGTGCACTACATATTAACTAACTAAAACATATATTTAAAAAGCTAAAAAAGATAAAAAATTAAAGATAAAAAGCTTCTGCACTGCAAAGGAAACAGTCAACAAAACTAAAAGGCAACCAACGGAATGGGAAAAGATATTTGCAAATGACATATCGGACAAAGGGCTAGTATCCAAAAGAGCTCACCAAACTCGACACCCAAAAAACAAATAACCCAGTGGATAAATGGTCACAAAACATGAATAGACACTTCTCTAAAGAAGACATCCGGATGGCCAACAGGCACATGAAAAGATGCTCAACGTCACTCCTCCTCAGGGAAATACAAATTAAAACCACACTGAGATACCATCTCATGCCAGTCAGAGTGCCTAAAATGAACAAACCAGGAGACTATAGATGCTGGCGAGGATGTGGAGAAAAGGGAACCCTCTTGCACTGCCGGTGGGAATGCAAATTGGTGCAGCCGCTCTGGAAAACAGTGTGGAGGTTCCTCAAAAATTAAAAATAGATCTACCCTATGGCCCAGCAATAGCACCGCTAGGAATTTACCCAAGGGATACAGGAGTACTGATGCAGAGGGGCACTTGTACCCCAATGTTTATAGCAGCATTTTCAACAATAGCCAAATGATGGAAAGAGCCTAAATGTCCATCAACTGATGAATGGATAAAGAAATTGTGGTTTATATACACAATGGAATCCTACTTGGCAGTGAGAAAGAATGAAATATGGCCTTTTGCAGCAACGTGGATGGAACTGGAGAGTGTGATGGTAAGTGAAATAAGTCATACAGAGAAAGACAGATACCTTATGTTTTCACTCTTATGTGGATCCTGAGAAACTTAACAGAAGACCGTGGGGGAGGGGAAGGAAAAACAAACAAAAGGTTAGAAAGGGAGGGAGCCAAAACATGAGAGACTCTTGAAAACTGAGAACAAACTGAGGGTTGATGGGGGGTGGGAGGGAGGGGAGTGTGGGTGATGGGCATTGAGGAGGGCACCTGTTGGGATGAGCCCTGGGTGTTGTATGGAAACCAATTTGACAATAAATTTCATATTTAAAAAAATGTTTAAAGCATTATCTTAAAACATTTACTTTTGGCATGGCTTGTCATGCAGTAAGCATATAGCTTACTGACACAATAATCAATGTAAATAGTACTGAGAATATTAAGAATAACCTACTGCTGCTTCTTTTTTGACATTTGTTCTGATATTTGAAGGGAGCATTCATGATGACCTGGTTAGTCACATTAATTTTAGGTAACTGTATTAAAAAGGTACTATCACTGAGTTTCTCTTCCAGGTAGAGATTGGAAAGACCTGTATGTTTTTGCACGGATAACTTGTAGGACTCTCAGGCACAAGTCTCCATTCCCAGAACATCACTGGGCAGGAATTCAAGCTCTTGTCTGAGTCATCCTTCGATCATGAGGAGTGAAGAGATTTTAGAGCATAAAAAAGTGAAAGAACGTAATGAGAGAGTGCATACACATATTGTTCACTCACTCTATCATTTTTAGGACATCATTTTTAAAGGGGGAGATACTAAGTTTAGGGCAATGGAAATCATAGTATTTGTAGGCAGCACTAGAAATTTTCAAATAGAAACAGCAGTATCATCCAATGAAATAGTATAAAATCTGCCACTAGATTCTTCACTCCAATTAATAAATCCCTTTAAACATGGGCACCGAATATCCCACACCTCAATAAGTAGTTATACATCATCAAAAACAGATTTTGTGCAATAAAATATGGCGTGATTGAAAGTTTTATGTCATCAGTTTTTTCAGGTCTTCTCGGATAGTAACCCCATATCAGTCACTGGGTTTATGCAAATTTGTCTTTCTGTAGTTTACACATGGAGCAGAGCATGTTTTTCATAAGGAATTTTTGCCTTACTATTCTGTGCCAGGGATACTGTGGATGCTGAGCTGATAAGAGAACAGGATCCTAACGAGGATCCTAAAACCCCACGACTAGTGACAAAACAAACTAGTATGTTAATGTCTACATTATCAGGAAGAGCATTTAAGGTAGAATCTATAAAGGAATGGCAGACACAGAGTGAAAAAAAAAACGCTGTGATCTCACAATTTCCTCTACAATAAAATTATATACATGGCCTCAGTTGCCAAATGTAGTTTATTCCATAAAACTAGGACCGTTCATCACTATATGAGGCAAATGGGAATTTCCCAATTGTTCTGATTCAAGGTTGGGACTAACTTTGGAAACTAGGGAGAAAAAAAGGAAAAACTATTGGGTATCAGGAGCAGAGAGTTAACCACAGGGACTTATTTAAATTCAATAAAGCAGTTGAACTTTAGAAAAACTGAAACTCTAGGCTATAAATAGAGGCATTAAGTTCTTCTTTCATGATCTGGTTAAAAAATCGCAAATTCAGGCTATTAAGCAGTAAGCCTGCAATGACTGGTACTTCTTAAGAAATGGCCTTTTTATGGCTTCCCTCTGAAAAATACATTTAGAGCCTCCTTTATGTCTCTGTTCCTCAGGCTGTAGATGAAGGGGTTCAGCATGGGCGTGACCACCGTGTACATCACCGAGGCTGTGGCGCTTGACCGTGAGCTCTGGGTAGCAGCAGAGCTGAGGTACACTCCTAGGACTGTACAGTAAAATAAGGAGACAACGGACAGGTGAGATGCACAGGTGGAAAATGCCTTATACTTGCCCTGAGCTGATGAGACCCCACGTATGGAGGAAACTATCTTAGAATAAGAGTAAAGGACCCCAGCCAGGGGAGAACCACCCAACAGCACAGTTGTAAAACAGTTACCATGTCATTAAGAAAGGTGTCAGAACAGGCAAGTTGGATCATCTGACTGAGTTCACAGAAAAAGTGGGGGATTTCCATGCCTGTACAGAAGGACAGCTGCAACACCATTAAGGTTTGTAACAAGGAATTCAGGACACTCACGATCCAGGACACCAGAACCAGCAGCCCACAGAACTTGGGGTTCATGATAACTGTGTAGCACAGTGGGTGACAGATGGCTACAAAGCAGTCATATGCCATCACAGTCAGGAGGAAATTGTCCAAAACTACAAAGAGTACGAAAAAGTATATCTGCGTGATACAGCTTTCATAAGTTATGACCTTTCTCTGTGTTTGTATATTCACCAGCATCTTGGGGACTGTGGTGGAAGTGACACAGATGTCTACAAAGGACAGGTTGGTGAGGAAGAAGTACATGGGCGTGTGGAGGTGGGAGTCAGAGTTTACAGCCAGGATGATGAGCAGATTCCCAAGTATGGTGACCAGGTACATGGACAGGAACAGCCCAAAGAGGAAGGGTTGCAATTCTGGTTCCTCTGAAAGTCCCAGAAGAAGAAATTCTGAACTTCGTGTATCGTTGCCTAGTTCCGTATAGTTGATGTGACTATCAAAATAAGAACATGACACAATCATGCATTACTAACCTGGCTGGTACATTATTGTTTATATTCTGCACTCAAGAAATTAATTTTTTATATTTGTGTATGGAACATGATAAAAACACTAAAATGTGGGAATAGAAGGAACTTATCTCAACATAAAGCCATTAGTGAAAAACCCACACCAAGCATGATACTCAAGGGTGATACAGTATGCATTTTTCTGTATGATCAGGAATAAGGAAAGGGTGCCCACTTTCACATCTTCTACTCAACATAACATTGCAAGTTCTGGCCAGAGCAGTTAAAGAAAGAAAAAGAAAGAAAAAGTATCCAAACTGGAAAGAAAGAAAGAAATTTATGTATGTAAATGATGTGATCTTATATGTAGAAAATCCTAAAGATGCCACAAAAGGACTAATACCACTAATAAATCAATTCAGCCAAGTAACTGGATACAAAGCCAACCCTCAAGAACTCAACTGCATTTTTATATACGAAGGGTAAACAATCTGAAAACAAAATAAAATAATTCTATTTATGTGACAGCCAAAGGATTAAGATGATCACCTCACACCAGGCAGAATGACTAATATAAAAAGAAAAGAAATAACAAGGGTTGGTGAGATGTGGAGAAGAGGGAATACTCAAACACTGTTGGTGGGAATTAAAACTGGTGCAGCCACTATGGAAAACCGTATGGAGGCTCCTCAAAAAATTAAAAATAGAAATTCCACATGATCAAGTAATTCTGTTACTGGTTACTTATCTGAAGAAAACAAAAACACTAATTCAAAAATATATACATACCCCATGTTTATTGCATCATTGTTTACAATATGCAAGCAGACTGATATACTATATATATATAGATATGTCTTTATCTGACTTATTTCACTTAGTATAGAACCCTGTAGATCCATCCATGTTATTGCAAAGGGCAAGATCTCATTTTTATGACAAATTTTCAATTTTATATATATTCCATATTTATATATTCCACTGTATATGTATATATATTTGAATATTAGTCATAAATATATATATAATATATATAACAATCTACTTTATCCATTATGTGTATATATACATATATATGTATGTAGATGATGTGATCTTATATGTAGAAAATCCTAAAGATGCCACAAAGGACTAATACCACTAATAAATCAATTCAGCCAAGTAACTGGATACAAAGCCAACCCTCAAGAACTCAACTGCATTTTTATATACGAAGAGTAAACAATCTGAAAACAAAATAAAATAATTCCATTTATGTGACAACAACACCCAGTGCTCATCCCAACAGGTGCCCTCCTCAATGCCCATCACCCACCCTCCTCTCCCTCCCACCGCCCATCAACCCTCAGTTTATTTTCAGTTTTTAAGAGTCTCTGATGGTTTGTCTCCCTCCCTCTCTGTAACTTTTTTTCCCTTCCCCTCCCCCATAGTCTTCTGTTAAGTTTCTCAGGAACCACATAAGAGTGAAAATATATGGTATTTGTCTTTCTCTGTATGACTTATTTCACTTAGCATAACACTCTCTGGTTCCATCCATGTTGCTACAAAAGGCCAGATTTCATTCTTTCTCATTGCCAAGTAGGATTCCATTGTGTATATAAACCACAATTTCTTTATCCATTTGTCAGTTGATGGACATTTAAGCCCTTTCCATAATTTGGCCATTGTTGAAAGTACTGCTCTAAACATTGGGGTACAAGTGCCCCTATGCATCAGCACTCCTGGATCCCTGGGGTAAATTCCTAGCAGTGCTATTGCTGGGTCATAGGGTAGATATATTTTTAATTTTTTGAGGAACCTCCACACTGTTTTCCAAAGTGGTGGCACCAGTTTGCATCCCCACCAACAGTGCAAGGGGGTTCCCATTTCTCCACATCCTCTCCAGCATCTATAGTCTCCTGGTTTGTTCATTTTAGCCACTCTGACTGGCATGAGGTGATATCTCAGTGTGGTTTTGATTTGTATTTCCCTGAGGAGGAGTGACGTTGAGCATCTTTTCATGTGCCTGTTGGCCATCTGGATGTTTTCTTTAGAAAAGTGTCTATTCATGTCTTCTGCCCATTTATCCACTGGGTTATTTGTTTTTCAGGTGTGGAGTTTGGTGAGCTCTTTATAGATTTTGGATACTAGCCCTTGTCTGAGATATCGTTTTCAAACATCTTTTCCCATTCCATCGGTTGCCTTTTGGTTTTGTTGATTGTTTCCTTTGCAGTCTTCTGTACTTCTTTAAAACTGTTTAGACCTCTCATTAAATTCTATTGCATGGATTAAAAAAAATTAATGTTTATTCATTTTTTGAGAGAGAGAAAGAGAGGGAGAGAGAGAGAGAGGAAGGCCAGAGACAGAGGGAGACATAGAATCAGAAGCAGGCTCCAGGCTCTGAGCCGTGTGCACAGAGCCTGATGCTTGGCATGAACCCAGGAATTGGGAGATCATGACCTGAACCAAAGATGGACACTCAACCTACTGAGACCCCCAGGGGCTCCCATTTCATGTATTTTTAGAAACATATAAATAATATAGCAAATTGAATACTTCAAATGTGATAGGAGACAGGGAGTAAATGTGAAATGCTTCTTCTGTGGGTTGAAAACAGGTACCTGTTAGAGTATCTGCTTTTGGAGGAAAATCATTGAACATGCCAGAATTTATAGATGAGTTTCCAGGGTTTTATGCCAATTCACCTTGGCAAGTGATCATATCTCTAAGAGCAGAGCCACCGGGAACCCTGTGTGATTAGCTTACAATAATCCACATTCAGTATGCAATCTGTAGTTTCCCCTCCCACAGTCCTAACCATAAATTAAGTGTGAAGGTAACAGAAATTGCAGCTCCTGCTGTTTCAGGCCTTGATGGTGTCAACCTTGGTGATTTTTCCCGGGGATGCATTATTACTTTGCTCTTAATATTTGGTAGGCGGCAGCACTGTCTCGTGATTTCCCTCAGCACCTCCTACCGTAATAGGCTCTTCACAGATGTCTGCCTATTGCCACCTCCATCTTTTCTAATGTTGCACCCCAGAAATTAGCAGTGAGAGCAGGATACAGTTATGGGCGTAACCTGTGCTGTGTGAGACAGAGTAAGACGAATGTCTTCTTATCACCTGATGCCAGGGTCCCCCACTTGGATTGTAGGCGATAATGGTAATTCCCTATTACCTGATTCACAGTTTTCCAGCTGAAAGTTCACAGGTCTTTTCAAACACTAGTAGGCAGATAAATGTTCATGGAATGATATCTCAAATGCACAGACAAAAAGAAACAGGGAAAGCAAGAAGAAAGGCAGAAAATAAAAACAAAGGAAGAAAGCTTCTTTATAGCATTTGCCAATTTCCATGGTATAGTTGCTCTCATATTGCCCAATATCAAGGCGCAAATTTTGGTTCAGACCACGGTCCCCATGAACCATTATAAGCTAGCCAGCGCCATCATCTCAGAGCCTTTGGGTTGTGTTTGGAGGAAAATGTAAACATTTGTTGTCATTTTACAGCCTTCCACCAGGTGTAAATGGTCCCATCAATTGAGGATCTGGGTCAGTGAACAGTCTCAGGACTGATAGTCAGAGATTATGACCCCTTATTGTGGTGACTCAGGTCAATCTTGTCTTCATGATTATTAGAGGTGGATTTTTTTTTTTTAGTTACACAAAGCAGATGTGCCCTTGGTGAGCTGCCCATCAATTCTGTCTCTTGGAGACACCCTGATGAATTTGTCCTTTCTAAAAATCCCTGTGGCCTCACCAATTTGGATGAAAATGATGAACTCTTACATGCACTATGAATAGCATACCTCAAATGGTGTTGGACTGCTGCTGACATGGCCTCTGGCAGTTCAGGAGGGGCTGAAGTCAGGACAAAGGCATTTCAATTTCAGCATGTCCATGGTAAGTCTGTCATATGGAGGGCAAGCTCTGTAGAGCTTGTGAGGGAAGACTTTAGGCACTTCCCAAGGTAGTTCTCAATGACCTTATGAATTTTATGTCATCTGAAACCTCAGTTTTGGTATACTTTAGGGTTGAGACATTGAATCACACAAGATAAACATATCACGATGCCCTTGTCTTCTTGTATTTTGGATTCCTTCCTCTATGTCATATTAAGCTATTTATGGCACTGAAATTCTTTTTTTTTTTTTAAAGTTTATTCATTTACTTTGAGAGAGAAAGAAGTAGCTGGATTGGGATAGAAAGAGGGAGAGTGAGAAAATCCTAAGCAGGCTCCATACTGCCAGTGAAGAGCCCAATGTGGGGCTGGAACTCGGGAACCTGGCCTCAGGTCAGATCATGACCTGAGCCGAAATCTAGAGTCAGATGCCTAACCAACTGAACCACCAGGCACCCCTGAAATTCATTTAGAACATGTCACTCTTTTAAAATTCTTTTTTGTTAGGGTAAAGTCTATATAAAATTTATTATTTTGAACACTTTGAGATATACTTATGTGGCATTAAGTATTTTCTCTCTGTTGAGCAACACCACCTCTATCAATCTCCAGAACTTTCTCATTGTCTCAAACTGAACCTTTGTGCCCTTGAAATACTATATCCGCATTGCCCCTTAGCCCAGCCCCTGTCTCCCACCCTCCTACCTTCTCTCTCTAAAACCGAGTACTCTAGATACCTCACGTAGATGTCACTGTGTGAAACTGGTCCTTTTGTGTCTGGCTTCTGACACTTAGCCTTGTGTTTGAGAGTTTCACCCATGTTGTAGACTATGCCAGAATTCCGTTCATTGTAAAGGCTGAATGCTGTCCCACTGTCTGCGTTCACGACACTTCGTTTATCTGTGAGTTTCTTGATGGACATTTGGGTTGTCTCCACATTTTCATTACTGTGAATAATCTGTTATGAAAACGGGTGTAGAAATATGTGTTTTGCTCCCTGCTTTACATTCTTTTGGGGTGTTTAAGTGGGTATATAAACAGAAGGAAAACTACTGCATCGAATGAAATTCTACATTTTATTCTCATCAGCAAAGCACAACGGAGTTCCAGTTTCTTCACCTCCTCACCAACACTCATTTTGTTTTGGTTTGACAACAGCCATCCTAGTGTGTGTGGCGTGGTATCACGCTATGGTTTTTATTTGCATTTCTGTAGTGATTAGTCATGTTGTGCATCGTTCATGTGCTAAGTAGCCATTGCTATAAATTCTTGAGTCCATTGCCTTTTTTTGTTTTTCAAAATTAGTTTTAGTATTTTTGTAAATGTATTTTTTATTTTTTAACATTGTTTATTCTGAGAGAAAGAGAGAGAGAGAGAGAGAGATCACACGAGCATGAGGAGGGGAGCGGCAGAGAGAGAGGGAGAGAGAGAATCCCAAGCAGGCTCCATGCAGTCAGTGCAGAGCCAGACGTGGGGCTCGAACTCACAAACTGTGAGATCATGGCCGAGCTGAAACCAAGAGCCAGACATTTAACCGACAGAAGCAAGCAGGCTCCCCATTAGTTTTACTTTTTTAAAAATGTATTTAAAAGTTTTAATTCCTATGTAGTTAACATACAGTGTAATATCAGTTTCAGGTGTATAAGGTAGTGAGTGCTTCAACACCTCCATGAAACACCCAGTGCTCATCACAGCAAATGCACTGCTTGATCCCCATCACCTATTTCCCCCATCTCCTCCTTTCCCCTCTGGGAACCATAAGCTTCTCCTCTCTCTCTTTTCCTCTTGTACTCATTTGTTTTGTTTCTTAAATTCCGCATATGAGTGAGGTCATGTGGTATTTGTCTTTCTCTACCTGACTTATTTTGCTCAACGTTATACTCACTGACTCCATCCAAGTTGTTGCGAATGGGAAGACATCATTCATTTTTATGGGTGAGTAGTATTCCATTGTACGTCTATACCAGATTTTTATCCATTCATCTTATCAATGGACATGTCGGCTGCTTCCATTATTTGGCTACTGTAAGTGATAGCGCTAAAAACATAGAAGTGCATTTATCCCTTCGAATGAGTGTTTTGTATTTTCGGGGTAATGACCCAGTAGTGTGATTACTGGATTGTAGGGGACCTCTGTTGTTTTTCTTCCAAGATTTTATTTAAGTTCAAGTTAGTTACCATAGAGTACACTATTAGTTTGTGGAGTAGAATTTAGTGATTCGTTGTCTGCATAGAATACACGGTGCTCATCGCAACAGGTGCCTCCTTTAATGCCCATCACCCATCTAGTCTCTCCTCCATCCACCTCTCTTCCAGCAACTCTCACTTTGTTCTCTGTGGTTAAGAGTCTCTTATGGTTTGCTGCTGTCTATGTTTTTATCTCCTATTAGTTTTCTCTCCCTTTCCCTGTTTGTCTGTTCTGTTTCTTAAATTCCACATATAAATGATATCGTATGAAATTTGTCTTTCTCTGACTGACTTATTTTGCGTGGCACAATACATGCTAGTTCCATCCATGTCATTTCAAATGGCAAGATTTCATTCTTTATGACGGTGAAGCAACAAATGCCCTTCTATTTTTCACTTTTTGAGGAATCTTCTTACTCTTTTCCACAGTGGCTGCAGCAGTTTGCCTTCCCACCATCAGTGCAAGAGGTTCCCCTTTCTCCACATCCTCATGGGCAGTATTTTTTAAAAATATATATTGTAAAAGTTTGTATTATGGAAGTATTGATTCACTGTATTGTACACCTGAAACTAATATGACACTGTGTGTTAACTAACAGGTATTTAAATAAGTTTGCCTTAAAAAAAAAGTTTAAAGAGGGGCGCCTGGGTGGCGCAGTCGGTTAAGCGTCCGACTTCAGCCAGGTCACGATCTCGCGGTCTGTGAGTTCGAGCCCCGCGTCAGGCTCTGGGCTGATGGCTCGGAGCCTGGAGCCTGTTTCCGATTCTGTGTCTCCCTCTCTCTCTGCCCCTCCCCCGTTCATGCTCAGTCTCTCTCTGTCCCAAAAATAAATAAAAAACGTTGAAAAAAAATTTAAAAAAAAAAAAAAAAAAAAAAAAAAAAAAAAAGTTTAAAGAGAGAGAGCATGTAAGTGGGATAGAGGGGCGAGGGAGAGAGAGAATCCCAAGCAGGCTCCCTGCACAGCACAGAGCCTGACACAGGGCTCGATCCAAGAATCCTGGGTCATGATCCAAGCCCAAATCTAGTGCAGACGTTCAACCGACTGAGACACCAATTTGCCCCAGCGCCACCTTTTTAAAATTGAGTTGGGTTTTTTTTTTCAAGAATTCTTGAAATTCTGTACACAGTTTGGATATTAATCTTTTATCAGGTGTGTGATTCAGCAATAGTTTCTGCATTTTGCGGTTGCCTTTTCATTTGGAAATAGTGCCCTTCAGGCACAAATATTTTGATTTTGCTGATGTAATTGTTTCTCTAGCTGCCTGTGTCTTTGATGTTATATCCAAGAAATCTTTGTCAAATCCAGAGTCACAAAGATGTATCTCTATGTTTTCTTCTAAGTGTTTATTGACAGTTTTATATCTTATGTTTATTTTTTATTTTTTTAATATAATTTATTGTCAAATTGGTTTCCATACAACACCCGGTGCTCATCCAAGTGCCCTCCTCAATGCCCATCACCCACTTTCCCCTCTCCCCTACCCCCCATCAACCCTCAGTCCATTCTCAGTATCCAGGCCTCTTATGGTTTGCCTCGCTCCCTTTCTGTAACTTTTTTTTCCCTTCCCCTCCCCCATGGTCTTCTGTCAAGTTTCTCAAGATCTTATGTTTAGATCTGTGACCCATTTGGAGTCACGTTTGTAGATGTGGAAAGAAGGGTCGCCTTCCTCATTTTGCATGTGGATATCCAGTTTTCCACCACATTTGCTTCAAAGGACTGCCTATATACCATTGAAATATGCTGCAGTCTTGTCAAAAGTCATTTAGTAGTATGTATGAGGATTTATTTCTGGGCTGCCTCCTATTTCATTGAGTTATATATCTATTTTTCTTGTTGTTGTGAAAGGTGGTCATTTAAAAATTAAAATGTGGTAACCCCTCTGAGTATTATATTTTCCTCCTTACCCAACCATTATTTTTATTGAAGTATACTTTACAGACAGAGCTATATGAATTTCAGATGCACAATGTAATGCATCAGCAATTCTATATACTGTTCAGTGCTCATGGGGATAAGTGTACCCTTAATTCCCTTTATCTATCTCACCCAACCGTAGCCACCTTTTCTCTGAAAACCACCAGTTTGTTCTCCGTGTTAAAAGTCTGGTTTTGTTGTTTCTCCTTTTTTCCATGTTTGCTCATTTGTTTTGATTCTTACATTCCACACAGGAGTGAAATCAAATGGTGTTTGTCTTTCTCTGACGGACTCATTTCCCTGAGCACCATACCCTCTAGGTCCTTCCAAGTCGCAAACTGACATAATGCTTATTACTTTTTTGCTCTTCACTGGGGTCCATTGATTCCCTATTTTTCCATCTACACTTTTCCTAGGGTATTGTAGTAGCAACAGTCTGTCTAACATTGTTGCAGCATGAGTTTTTCACAGGGAGAGCTTGGTCCTGGACATCCCGTCATGAGATCTGCACTGACTTGCAACTATTTTCCTAAATACGTGTCAAGGTGAGAGCCAAAATATGAGCATCTCTGCTCTCTGAATGCTGTCTCACGGCTCAGGGTAATTTTTGAGTTGTCATTCTTGCCTTCTGATTGTTGGTAGCAAGTGTGAAGTATTTCCCTCATTGGCTGCCGGGCTTCATCTTGGAGTGCCCTTACCACCTTCACCCACATGAAGACTCGGGACAATTAGTGGCTTGTTTGTGCTCCCTTCACCCATCTCTTCTGGAAGAGGTGATTATGTTGGTCTTCTCTTCATCAGGTGTCAGTGCCTCTTCAACTTAGCACATTCATTTATCTTTTTTTCTCACTCTGTTGAGACTGTGAGCTCCTCAAGAGAAGAGACCATTTCTTACAACTTTCATCCTTCCCAGGATGTAGTTTAGTGCCTAGTGTAAAGCAACTGCTAATGAAGAGTTAGTAAGATGCTTAAGGAAGCAAATGGTTGAGTGATATTAAACAGACATTGCCCACAATGAAGGAGAAAGGAGAAGGAGGAGAAAAGGAGAGACACTGTGGAGGCTGGGAGTTCCACGATTGTGAGCTAACAGAATGTGTACAGATGGGAGAAAGAAAAGAGTCAAGGAACACAGAATTTCTGAATAAAGAATTGTATACTTATGACGGGGTGCTCTGACTTATTGGCGAGAATGTCTAAAGACAGTGGATCTCCTTTTGAGATAAGAGAGTTTAATGGCATAAGAGACATTCAGGGACTTCCAGGCTGTGTTCCAACACTGGGATGAGTTTGCATTCTGTTTTTCTCTCCTAGCTCCAGAGACCCTAGGCTCATAAGGGAAAGAGAGACAAAAGATTATTTCTTTAATGAGACTCATGGGGGTTTATTCCCTGCAGGTACAGAAATTGAAAATGCCTTTGCCGCACCCAGGAAGTCGACTCCTGTAATCTCTGATGATATGAGCACATAGCCGTGTTCTAGAGCCTTCACGAGTGGGGCCATGTCTGTTCCCTTCCTGGGGACATAACTTCCAACCACATCACTCATCCATGGGAGAGACTGGGTCATTGATCTCCCGCTGTTCTGTGCTAACATCTGGGTGAGTCAGGGCATCTTTAGAAGGACTGCGTAAATGTGTTATGGTGGGAGGGACTCCTTGTATCTGTAGTTACTTTGGGGACATCAACAGGGACAATAAGTTAAGGAGAATTTTGATGCCAAGTCCTGCCCATTAAGGCTTTGATTCTGGAGGGCAACTCTGGTTACACTAGACCATCTCTCCCTGATCTGTCTCCTCCATAACACATGTCCTCCCCCTAACGTTGTCTCTTTATTTTATTTGTAATTGTTTTCATGAAACACCACTCTTTCACAGGAGTCAGTGAAGGCTTTGCGTAGAAGCTTATAGGTGCTGAGCCTTAAAGGGGTGTTGGGGATTTTTCATGGAGACAAGGGAGGTGAGAAGTCCAGGAAGAAAGAGCAGAGAAGGAAATTTAGAGATTAAGTAGAGTGGGAGTTGTGCTGCTGGAATTAGAAATACTTCTTACTGTCTAACCAACAGTCAGGAGCAGGTGCAAAGTGAACCCAAAGGAACCTGGCTGGGTAGGCAATCGTCAGATTAAGAGACCATCTTACATTTTGGCTACAAGGTCGAAATTGAAATCTGAAATTGTGACGTGTCAGTGCCGTTTTTATGTCAGGGGACAGCTATGACAGGTCTCGTCTATGGAAAAACGACCCAGGTTATTGTGAGGAAGAAACTATTGCTGCATTCAGAGTGGGAGAGTGTTATTGAGGGATAGAAACAGCACCAGGCACAGAATGGGTCTCGGAGGGGTGGAAATCGTGAATCCAGAAACTCAGATGAATTTTTTCATTCATTCTTAAATGTTTACTAGAAACAATGCAGATACCGTATAGTCATCATTTCATTGAAACATTTCAAAAACTGTACGTGGTATGATTATTTAATGTTACTGATGGGAAGAGTTACTGACAGCAGCGACACTGGTCATACAGGGCACCTACCAGACTCTTTGGGACAATCTCAGAACACGGTGTTTCCAAAGATTTTTAAAATTCAGTAATAATTTTAACTTTAATCGGCTTTCGTACTTGAACAGTTTTACGTTGACCAAACAAACTTGCTGTGATTTTTCAGACGGTTCTCATAAGCTCCTTTCCAGTTTCTGCTGTTATGAACACATCCTCTCTCTTACACATGTTACTTTTAATCGTCCTATCCGTTGACCTTCCACATGCAGTGACTTTTTCCTCAGTCTTCCCTTGTTCTTGAAGCAATTGATAGTGCTAAGAGTACTGGTCAGGCATTCCGTAAGTCTTTTGGACTTGCCTTATTATTCTTTCTTTTCATGAGAAGACTGGGACGTGGATGTTGGACAAGAAGACTAGAGAGGGAAAGAGGCATGTTCATTTCCTGACGTCAAGGGTACACACTATCAGCATGACTATTTCTCATTGGTGTTGATATCGATGTCCTGGCTGACACGGGATTTGTCAGATTTGCCTTTCCCCTTTCTTTCCATCCTGTCCTCCTGTAGGAAATTTCTACGCACAACCCCATCTCTAAGTAGTGGTACTTATCTCACACCTCCCTAAGTGTAGAATATTTCTGTAAATCATTGGTTTTCTTCTATGCTCAAGATTGTGTCTTCCATATTTTTTTCAATTATTTACATTATATACTCTGTGTTATAACCCAATACTACTTTATTTTGTTGCTCAGATGGTTGCAGCTGTGGCAAAGGAGAGCTCCTTCAGTTACTGATATGTCCCTTTGGCATGTCTCCATCATTCTTGGCTTTTGGGGGGTAGCATTTCATTACTGTCTCACAGGAAAAGATGCTTCAGCTTCACCTTCAGCTTACTGTACTTTCCTCCAGAGCTCTACAATCAGTCATTTCTGCAAGGAGCCCTGTTTTATTTTGTTGGATCATGGGATGAGGTTCAAGAGATTGGTACCTGCTGTGCTTGTTGCTACCGGGGTCTCCATATCCCCTCAACTGACCTGGCAAAGACACATGAGTGTTTACTACTCTGTGTATACGCAGACATCCATACATGTGTCTATATGTAACCCTCTGTATTTTTATATGAGCTGAAGCAAGTTCATACTCATGGTTCCAAAACTAACTTATCACCAAAGGATCATAAGAGCTACACCACCTTGCTTACATGTAAAATGACACAACAAATGTGATACCTCATTCCCACCATTTACTATCCATTTCCTTATATGTTCAAATTCAGTTCACATGTGCAGGAGTATCAGCATTGCTAACAATAACTTCTGGATACACTTTAACAAGTATGGTGCTGGAGACCCATGGGGGAGGGGACGGAAAAAAAGAGGTTAGAGTGGGAGAGAGCCAAAGCATAAGAGACTCTTAAAAACTGAGAACAAACTGAGGGTTGATGGGGGGTGGGAGGGAGGGGAGGGTGGGTGATGGGTATTGAGGACGGCACCTTTTGGGATGAGCACTGGGTGTTGTATGGAAACCAATTTGACAATCAATTTCGTATGTTAAAAAAAAAAACAAGTATGGTGCAGCACCTGTGTGCAATTTCTTTCAAGTCCAGTTTTACACTCTTCTCTTTTCCCAGATCTTGCCTCTCTTCACATTTTTTTCGCTTCACATTTTTTGTTTCAAAGAGAATGTGTCATGCAATTGTAATAGAGTTAGATTGTTTATTTTCACTTGGTGCACTCCATTCTAGGATTCCATCGGCCCCCTGAGTTTTATGTTTGCATTGACTTATATTCCGCAACTTCACTGAATTCGTTTATTACTCTAACAGTTTTTCTGGTTTTTAATGTCTTTTTTTAGTAACACCACCTTTTGTGAAGAGGAATCATATTACTTCTTCCATTGTGATTTTGATGCCTTTTATTTCCTTCTTTTTCTTTCTTCTCTTTTTTCTTTTTTTGGCTAGTTGCTCTGTCTGGAACAGGCAATGCCACGTTGCGTAAAAGGTATGAAAACAAACATGCTCGTCTTGCCTTATCTTAGGGGTGGCTCTCAGTGTTTCACTATTGAGAATGATTTTAGAGGTGGGTTTTCATATGACCTATTATGTGTTGTGGAATCTTCCTTCCGTTCTTAGTTTTTGAATGCTGTTACTATTAAGGATCACTCCACTTTTATTTTATTTTACCATCATTTTATTTTACCATCAGTTTTATTTACCATCAGTTGATATAATCATGTGCTTTTGTCCTTCATTCTGTTAACGTGTTGTACTACACTGAAGGAGAGTTATTAATTAAACCATCCTTGCCTTCCAAGTATAAATCCCACTTGGTCATGATGCAAAATCCTTTCCTACACTATGATCAAAAGCCTGGTACGCTTAAATAAGTTCTCATCAATATTTCATGGGAATATTGCTCTGTAATCTTTTTTCTTGCAATGGCTTTTCATGGCTTTGGTATCAGTGCAATGCTGACCTGATAGAATAAAGTATGAAATATTTCCCTTTGAAGACTTTGAGAAAGACTGATGTTAATTCTTTTAATTCTGTGTGGTTCTAGTGGTCCTTAGCCATGACTAGTACATTGGAATGCCTACATTACAAAGTGCAATTCTCCTAGGAGAAAGGAGCTCTTTGACTTATGGTGTAGCCTGTCCTCTGCTTTCTAAAAAGATGTGCTTCAGCTACAAGAGTATACGGTACCAGAATAATGGACAACTCTGTCTCTCTCCCTACCCACACTCATGTGTGTGTGTGTGTGTGTGTGTGTGTGTGTGTATGTATATGTGTGTATAGTGCAAAGAAAATATATTAGTGAAGTACACACCCATAAAGCATTTATAGAAAGAAGATGCTGTCTTATGCAATAGAAAATGCAGAAATTAGACCAACTGGACCCAGAGTAAAGGTAGAGAGAAAGACAGAGAATTATGCAGGAATGAATTATGTTCCATTTGTATACATTACATAAAATGTATCCTGTTGTAGACAGACATCATATATAACATATACATATAAAAATGATTGTGAACTGTGGTGTCCATTGCCTTAGAATGTTTCCACAGATGCAGAAGACTTTGAGCTCTTCTCTGTTATTTGCATCCAACTCCTACTCCTGTTGTGTTACCTGCTGTGCTCACAACATTCTTTTTGATGTTGCCTGATGCTTTCATGTGAGCTCTTGATTCAAGTTCTTTCCACATGCGATTTCTCTGCCTTAAGTGTTTTTTTTTTTCAAAGACATCTGCACGGTTCATATATTTCTTAGTTTTCCAGCTCAGAAGATCCTGATCGCACATGATACAAAGGCAGGTTTCCCTTCCACCTAGGACAACGTTGTCCTGAATTATTTTACCTGTTAGTTGTAACCACCACTTGAAACGTCATTTATTACTTTATTAATATTCTATTCCTCCCTGTGAGACACACACATCTTACACTCAGTCTTGTTAAGGTAAAACACACATCACTACTTTTTGCTATGCTTTCAACAACACTTGTCACAATATAATTTGTAAATTTTGTTGGGTCAAAAAAAAAGGCCTCAGGAAATTTATGGAGGAGAACATTGCTTTGAATAATTGTTTTGATTCAGAACAAGAATTGCAAACAGTTTCAGACTCATGGAAAACATGGAACATTCAGATTCTCTGAAATTTTCTGGTACCTATTCAAGAATGGTAGGGAATGTATAATAATTAATGGGTGAAGTATGTTGAAAACACAGCATTTCTTTCGATTCTGTGATCACTGCCTGTGCCTTTACAATGCTCTTGTCTCTGTTCCAGCTGTCTTCAGCAGACACATGGAAGGAAGAAATCAAACCCGTGTTACAGAATTTATCCTCTTGGGACTCTCAGATGAGGGGGAGCTGCAGTCACTGCTCTTTTGGCCATTCCTGTCCATGTACCTGGTCACCTTCACTGGGAACCTGCTCATGATCCTGGCCATTATCACGGACTCCCGCCTCCACACGCCCATGTACTTCTTCCTCTCCAACCTGTGCTTTTCAGACATCTGTTTCACCTCCACCACCATCCCAAAGATGCTGCTGAACATCCAGACGCAGAGCAAAGCGATCTCCTACAAAGGTTGTCTCAGCCAGATGTACTTTTTCATGCTTTTTGGAGTATTAGACACCTTCCTCTTGACCGTGATGGCCTATGACCGGTTCGTGGCCATCTGTCACCCACTGCACTACATGGTCATCATGAATCCCAAGTTCTGTGGCATCCTGCTCTTGGGATCCTGGGTATTGAGTATTTTTAACTCTCTATTACATGACTTACTGATTTTGCGACTCTCTTTTTGCACAGATCTGGAAATCTTTCACTTTTTCTGTGAACTTAATCAGGTGATCCAACTTGCTTGCTCTGATACCTTCCTCAATGACCTGATGATCTATCTCACAAGTGGACTTCTGGGTGTTGTTCCACTCACTGGCATCCTTTCCTCTTACTCTAGAATTGTCACTTCCATTTTGAGAATTTCATCAGTGAGGGGCAAGTATAAAGCATTTTCCACGTGTGGGTCTCACCTCTCAGTGGTCTCTTTGTTCTATGGTACAAGCCTTGGGGTGTATCTGAGTTCTGCTGCTGCACAAAACTCCAGGACAAGTGCCATAGCCTCAGTCATGTACACAGTGGTGACACCCATGCTGAACCCCTTCATCTATGGCCTGAGGAACAGAGACATCAAGCAAGCCCTGGGAAAGCCCTTAGCAGCGGGACGTTCTCAGCATATAAGATGCTTTGTTTCAGGATAAAGACTTGAGTAACAGGGCTCCAAACCCTAGAAAACCTAGATCATGATATTTGTATCAGTTCATAGATTGACAAACTGCAGTCTATCTTTTTACAGTATTGGATTGATAGAAGTTTTTCATACATTACGAGCAACTATTTCTTCTGTCATTTTTAGTGTTTATGTATTTATTTTGAGAAAGAGAGCAGGAATGGGTGTGGAGGGACAGAGGGGTTGAAGGAATATCCCAAGCCACGTCTATCCTATCAGCACAGAGCCTGAAGTGGGGCTCAATGCCACAATTTGTAAGATCTTGACCTGAACCAAATCAAGAGTTGGACACTTAACTGACTGAGCCACCCATGCACCCCTGCCATAAAATAGTTAATAAAGGAAATTGGGTGCATCTTAAATGACAGGAAAAGGCAAAGGAATGAGGGTATGCTGTTATTCCTGCCAGGGGAAGGCATCTACCCCCTTAGATTATCTGCTTTAGGAAAAAGGAAATTTGTTATACCCAAGTCATACCAAGTATGAAAGTTTATGTTAACCACTCTAGGAAAAGGTCATATCTGGAACTGGAATCAACATGAAATTAACTCTATAACAACTCATATTTAGTCTGCAAGATCTAATTTTCTTCAACACAGCTGAAAATAGAAGTTCATTGAGGATAAAAATAGAAATCACAACCCATGATTCTTCAATTACTTTGTCACTGATCTACGTGATTCCCCTCGGCAGGCATTACTGGATTTCTACTAATGTTTTGATAGGCGGGACCATCCTCAGGATATATTCCTTGTCAGTTCCTGCCATAATAGTCCTCATTTATAGATCACAAAAGCAAGGTGGGTATTCTGTCAGTGGCCAACTTTGTCATTTCTAAATATGCATCTCGGAAAGTGGGTATAACGGAATAAATCTGTGGACTTGCCATGGTCTTTGTGAGACAGAGTAAGTGAACGCCTTCATTCACCATGCAACCTTTATGCCACCACTTTGATTGGGAAGCTGCAGTGGCATTTTGCTTTAGTGTTAGAGCCAGAATCCAGTTTTCAAAAAAAAAAATGATGTTAGTATTTTCCTTTTTACCCCGTTCACTCTTTTCCAGGTAGAAGGCCACAGGTCTTTTGAATTCTAGCATTTTGGTCAATGTTAACTCTTGCTAAGAAAAAAAAGAGAGAGAAGGCACAGAAGGGAGGGAGAAACAAAGGAGTGATGGAAGAAGGGAATAAAGAAAAATGGAAAGAATGAAAGAATGAGAAACAAGTGGAAGCCAATTTCTATGGAATAAATAGTCCCTCTATGACCATGAAGTGAACAATGTGCTGTCACTAAGGCAGGAGCAGAATGGCAGTGTCGTACAGCTGGCATTCATGAAACATTAGGAACCTGCTGCTTCACGTCACTGCCTTTGGGTAAGGTTAGGAGGAAAATGTTGATCATAATGCATGGCGGTTTTAGAAGTCCATCCTCAACAGGGGTGGGACCTGGGTCACTGAAAAGTCTCAGGTCTGACAATCAAGTGAGAGATTGTGACTCTTCATTTGGGTGACTCATGTCAAACCTCCTCACCTCGGAACTAGAGTTGTTTTTCTTTTAAGTTTATTTATTTATTTTGAGAGAGACAGAGAAACCTAGAGTGGGGAAGGGGCAGAGAGAGATGGAGAGAGGGAATCCCGAGAAGGCTCCATACTGCCAGTGCAGAGCATGACTTGGGGCTCGAGCCCATGAACCATGAGATCATGACCTGAGCCAAAATCAAGAGTCTGCCGCTTAACTGACTGAGCCACCCAGGCACCCCGAACTAGAATTTTTATATTTACATAGATTGTTAGGTCTTTGAAAATTCTATTTTATGCATCCAAATACCATGATCAATCGCCTTTTCCAAAGATCCCGGTGGCTTAATGTGTTGGCAAGAATAAGCTGGCTGTCCTGCTTATCACATTAATGCCTCTGATGGCCACGTGAGTCACATATGGTGTTCGCAGTTCCGGACCACATTCTGTCTCCTGGGGTCAGAAGGAACTCATCTCAACTTCAGCAGCTCCCATCTTAGCTCTATCATACGTGGAAAACCACTACACAGCTGCTCTACTCCTCACAAATTCTTTTCTCAATCTCTTGGTGAATGTAATGACCTTTGAATCCATCTGGAGTGATATTTGGGTAGCGAGTGATTGTGCAAACATGAGAGATCTAATGCCACATTCCTGTTGGCTTGTACCTTGCTTTCCTTGTTATATATAGCTCTATATAGCGGTACATAGTTCTCTCTCTCTCTATATATATATATATATATAGATAGATAGATTAGATAACTAGATTATCTAATTTGTTGGCGTACAATGTTTCATAACATTCTCTTATGTTCATTTTTCTATGGTCCACACTAATGTCCACACTTTTATCTCTTACTTCAGTAACTTACGTCTACTCTCTTCACTTCATTTCAGTTTATCTTAACTTCTGTTATTTTTATTATTGTTCTCAACAAACCAACTTTTCATTTCATTGATTTTCTTTCTTGTTTTACTGGTTTATATTTTTATTATCACAAAATCTGTTTGTTTTTATTTCCTATATGCATACACATATATACTGTATAATAACATACTTAGGACCCTGAACTGCTTTTAGAACAGGCCATCACTGAATCTACACTTCAGTCAACTAAGCGATAAAAATATATTTAAATATGCTCATTTGTTCAAGCTGCCATATGGACCTGGGTTTCTGATAATCACTCCATCAAAATATTTGGTTTGCTCAAAAATTCCTTTCCATATTCCATCAAGCATGATCAGTAAAATTCATTCTGTTGTGCATTCATTACATTTTTATTAAAAAATTAGAAAAATCTCACAACTACTTGGATACCTTAATTTCCATCATATATATATATATATGTATATATATATATATATACACATGTACATATATATATGTGTGTATATATATATACACACATATATATATAAATGTTTATTTATTTTTGAGAGAGAGAGGGAGAGAGCAGGGGAGGGGCAGAGAGACAGGGAGACACAGAATCTGAAGCAGGCTCCAGGCTCTGAGCTGTCAGCACAGAGCCCAATGGGGGGCTCAAACTCATGAACCACGAGATCATGACTTGAGCCTAAACTGGACACTTAACCCGTTGAGCCAGCCAAGTGCCCCTTAATTTAATCTTATCTAAACTTTGCATTTATCTCTGTGGTGTCCTGAGATCCGACGTCAGATGTTGGTTCAGGGAAGAGGAAAAGGAATGGACATGACAAGAATCAGCAGGCATCCCCTTGCAAGGTGAATGTGTTTTAGGTGAAGTGATTACAAAGCTTTTAGACAAGGTACCGTGTGGCTCATCAGACAGGTCAAGATGTGCTGTGTGGGCCCAACTGAAGCCTCTGTGTAGTTGGACAAATCAGAGTATTTGAATTTACCCAAATCCTAGATTCTTTCTACTCATTATTGTTCTCAACTGCCTCTTTGCAAGTGATGCCTTGAATTTTATAAAAGATATTTAGCAGGCTATGAATTCAGCTTATTTTGTAGCACATCCATATATGAGATCTGACTTTGTTTTTGTTCCATTCCCATACTGAGATACAGCTTTGAGAGATCAGAGATTTGATTTATGCAGTTCTGTATATGTCCTGATTATTGTATTCTAAATAATCTGAGGATCTAAAACCGCTCTCTTTGTCATGTCTTTCTGTAGCCTCTCCAGTGCAATTGAAAGCACTCAGCACACTCCCAACCTTATTCCTTTTCATGGCTGGATAACATCCCATGTGTGGATAGACTACCGTTTGTTTATTCCTTCACCATTTGATGACCATGTGGGTAGTAACCATCTGTTGGCTACTGCCGATCTTTTCCCCACGTAACTACTTTACATCCCAATCAGCAAAGCATGAGGCTCCCAATTTCTCCACATCCTTGTAAACATTTCTCATATTCCATTTGAAAAATAGTAGCCTTCCTATGAGTGTGATTTGGTATCTCACGGTTGTGAGTTGTAGTTCCCTAATGACTGTTGATGTTGAACACGTGCCTCTTGACCCCTTGTATGTCCTCCTTGGGGAAATGTCTACTTAGGTCTTTTGTCCGTTTTCAAATTGGGCTGTTGTTTCTGTTGTTGGGTTTTTGTACTTGATACATATTCCTGATATTCAACTCTTACCAAATGTATAATTTGCAAACATACTGTGCTCTCCTATGGGTTGTATTTCTGCTCTCTTCATAGTGTCTACTGATACACTAAAGGGTTCAATGTGGTCCCATTTTCTTTTCTTTTTCTTTTGTTGTTTGTGCTTTTGGTGTCATATTTAAGAAATCGGTGTCAAAATTCCCCTTGGTCACAGTGTAGGATCCTTTTAACATGTTCCTGGATTCCATTCGCTAGTAGTTTGTAGAAGATTTTTGCAGCTACACTCATAAGAACACTGGACTGTAATTTACATTTCTTGTTTTCTTCGGTTAGGTGTCAGGGCGGTCATGGTATCATCAAACATGTTTTGGAAGAGTTTGAGAAAGTTCAGTATAAATTAAGGTTTGATAGGATTAACCAATGAAGCCATCAGATCCTGGACTTTCCTCTGTTGGAAAGGTTTTTTTTAAAAAAAATTATTATTATTGTTCTAATATCCTTATTTGTTGTAGATCTATTCAGATTTTTCATTTCTACTTGAGCCACTTTGTTAGTGTATTTCTAGGAATGCATCCATTCAACTAGATTATCTAATTTGTTGGTGTACAATGTTTCATAACATTCTCTTATGTTCATTTTCTTATGGTCCATACTAATGTCCACACTTTCGTCTCTTACTTCAGTAACTTACGTCTACTCTCTTCCCTTCATTTCAGTTTATCTTAACTTCTGTCATTTTTATCAATGTTCTCAACAAACCAACGTTTCTTTTCATTGATTTTCTTTCTTGTTTTACTGGTCTATATTTTTATTATCATGAATCTTTATTATTTCCTTAGGTAGCTTGGAGTTGAGTTTGCTATTATTATTATTATTAATTATTTCTTTAAGGTGTAAAATTAGGATATTGATTTGAAGTCTTTCTTTTTTTTTTTTTTTTTAAGATGTAGACATTTATAGCTATAGGCTTACCCTCTGATCATTGCTTTTGCCAAACTCATAAGTTCTGGAAGGTTGCATTCTTGTTTTTGTTCTTTTTTAAAAAATTAATGTTTATTTTTGAGAGAGAGAGAGACAGGGGCGCCTGGGTGGCGCAGTCGGTTAAGCGTCCGACTTCAGCCAGGTCACGATCTCGCGGTCCGTGAGTTCGAGCCCCGCGTCAGGCTCTGGGCTGATGGCTCGGAGCCTGGAGCCTGTTTCCGATTCTGTGTCTCCCTCTCTCTCTGCCCCTCCCCCGTTCATGCTCTGTCTCTCTCTGTCCCAAAAATAAATAAAAAACGTTGGGAAAAAAAAAAAAAAAAAAAAGAGAGAGAGAGAGAGACAGAGCACGAGTGGGGAGGAGCAGAGTGAGAGGGCAACATAGAATCCAAAGCAGGCTCCAGGCTCTGAGCTGTCCACACAGAGTCCAGCATGGGCTGGAACTCGCCACTGTGGAAAAGAGTATGGAGATTCCTTAAAAGTATAAATAGAACTTCCCTACAATCCCATAAATGCACTACCAGCTTATTACCCCCCAAAATACAAAATCACGAATTAAAAGGGATACATACCCCTTTGTTGTAGCATCATTTAGCATAGTGTAGCATCATTTACAATAACCAAATTGTGGGAACAGCCCAAGTGTCCACCAATAGATGAATGAACAAAGAAGATGTGGGACATACACACGCACAATGACATATTATTCATCCAATGAAAGGGAGTGAAATCTTGCCACTTGCCACAACACTGATGGAGCTAAGGTGTATTATGCTAAGCAAAAGAAGTCAGTCAGGGAAAGACGAATGCCATATGACTTCACTCCTGTGTGGAATTTAAGAAAGAATACAAACGAGCAAAGGAAAAAAAAGAGAAGCAAACCAAACATCAGACTCTTAACCACAGAGAACACCCTGATGGTTACCAAAGGGGAGGCGTGGGGGAGGATTGTGATGGGGACTAAGGAGCGCAGTTGTGATGAGCACCAGGCATGGTATGGAAGGGTTGAATCACTGTGTTGTACACGTGAAAGTGAGGTTACACTGCATGCTAACTATACGGGAATTAAAATGTAAACATAAATTTTAAAAAACAAAATTAATGATAAAAAAAGAACAGGCAATGGACTCAAACAGGCATTTCTCCAAAGACTATATAAGAATGGCTACTGAGTGTGGGAAAGATGTACAACATGACTAATCAAGAGGGAAATGCAAATCAAAACCATAGCGTGATACCACGTCACACACACTGGGATGGCTATTTAATTTTTTTTAATATATGAAATTTATTGTCAAATTGGTTTCCATACAACAGCCAGTGCTCATCCCAAAAGGTGCCCTCTTCAATGCCCATCACCTACCCTCCCCATCCTCCCACCCCCCCATCAGCCCTCAGTTTGTTCTCAGTTTTTAAGAGTCTCTTATGCTTTGGATCTCTCCCACTCTAATCTCTTTTTTTTCCTTCCCCTCCCCCATGGGTTTCTGTTACGATTCTCAGGATCCACATAAGAGTGAAACCATATGGTATCTGTCTTTCTCTGTATGGCTTATTTCACTTAGCATCACACTCTCCAGTTCCTTCCACGTTGCTACAAAGGGCCATATTTCATTCTTTCTCATTGCTACATAGTACCCCATTGTGTATATAAACCACAATTTCTTTATCCATTCATCAGTTGATGGACATTTAGGCTCTTTCCATCATTTGGCTATTGCTGAGAGTGTTGCTATAAACATTGGGGTACAAGTGCCCCTATGCATCAGCACTCCTGTATCCCTTGGGTAAATTCCTAGCAGTGCTATTGCTGGGTCATAGGGCAGATCTATTTTTAATTTTTCAAGGAACCTCCACACTGTTTTCCAGAGTGGCTGCACCAGTTTGCATCCCCACCAACAGTGCAAGAGGGTTCCCGTTTCTCCACATCCTCTCCAGCATCTATGGTCTCCTGATTTGTTCATTTTGGCCGCTCTGACTGGCGTGAGGTGATATCTGAGTGTGGTTTTGATTTGTATTTCCCTGATGAGGAGTGACGTTGAGCATCTTTTCATGTGCCTGTTGGCCATCCGGATGTCTTCTTTAGAGAAGTGTCTATTCATGTTTTCTGCCCATTTCTTCACTGGATTATTTGTCTTTTGGGTGTGGAGTTTGGTGAGCTCTTTATAGATTTTGGATACTAGCCCTTTGTCCGATATGTCATTTGCAAATATCTTTTCCCATTCCGTTGGGAAGGAAAAAAAAAAAAAAAGAGATTAGAGTGGGAGAGAGCCAAAGCATAAGAGACTGTTAAAAACTGAGAACAAACTGAGGGTTGATGGGGGGTGGGAGGGAGGGAAGGGTGGGTGATGGGTGTTGAGGAGGGCACCTTTTGGGATGAGCACTGGGTGTTGTATGGAAACCAATTTGACAATAAATTTCATATATTGAGAAAAACAAAAAATAAAAAAAACAAAAAACAAAACAAAAAAAAGAATTTATCAAACTCAACAACCAAAAAATAAATAATCCAGTTAAGAAATGAGCAGAAGACATGAACAGACACTTCTCCAAAGAACACATCCAGATGGCTAACAGACACATGGAAAAACATTCAGTATCACTCATCATCAGGGAAATGCAAAGCCATAATGAAATCAAAGCCATAATGAAATATGAGCTCACAACTATCAGAATGGCTAAAATTAACAACTTAGATAACAACAATGATGGTGAGGATGCAGAGAAAAGGGAACCTTCTCACACTGATGGTGGGAATGCAAACTGGTGCACCCACTCAGGGAAACAGTGTTAAAGATAAAACGACCTTATGATCCAGCAATTGTACTACTAGGTATTTACCCAAACGATACCAAAAAAAAAATACAGATTCGAAGGGGCACATGCATCCCAATATTTATAGCAGCATTATCAATAATAGGCAAATTATGGAAAGAGCCCAAATATCTTTCAACCAATGAGTAGATAAAGAACATGGTGTGTATGTGTGTGTGTGTGTGTGTGTGTGTGTGTGTGTGAGAGTGTGTGTGTGTATGTATATATATACATATATATATATATATATGCACATATATATATGGATTAGTGTATCCATATACACTAATGTATTAGTGTATGGATTAGTGTATGTATATATATGTGTATATGCACATATATACATGCACTAATGTATTAGTGTATGGATTAGTGTATGTATATATATACATATACTAATTTATGTATACTACTAGTGTATGTATATATATACATATACTAATGTATGTATATATATACATATATATACATATACATATATATATAATGTATATATATATACATACTAGTGTATGTATATATATATACATATACTAATGTATGTATACTACTATGTATATATATACATACACTAATCCATATTTTTTAGGAAGAAAAGGTGAACATTAGTCAAATGACAAAGAAGAATTCCCTTCCAACCCATGGCTGAAGGTGATGTGACTTTGAGAAATAGATCTAATCACAAAAGGCCAAAAGGTACAACAAGGAATAACAGAAAAGTGAAGACAGTTTAAAAATATGTATAAAAAGTGACTTATTAATTCAAACAATGTAGAAAAACTTTTACACTTAAAAAAACAAGAAGGGGGAGGAAAATATGACCAAATGATAGGTTTGAGCACACAAAATGTATTAACTTTCCTACTACCCTCTAATACATCTGTACATAAATAAAAGAACTGAATAGCAAACAGCAAAGTTGGTGGAAAACTCTAGTTCTATGTTTGAAAAAATGCAATCAGAAACAGGAATAGAAACATTCCAAACCTACTGAACAAAACACAGAACTGGCACAGACAATTTGCAACAGAGAAAGTCAATGTCTAAGAAACACAGAAATATACTCATCCCGAGCAGTAAAGAAATAACTGCCATGCAAAGCTTTTTGGTATATCCCTTTTCACCTATTAATTGTTTTTAATTGGTTGGAATACCCAGCAAGAAAAAGGACACTGAAATGTTTGTCTCATGATCCATAGGTCCAAATCTTTCTCACTATATGGAAACATACTCAAATTTTCTCTTGCTTAACAATATTAAAAGGAACACCCTCACTTGACTGCATATCCCTCAGAGCTAATACCCTACTTCTCTATTCCTCTTAATTGCTAATATTCTTGGACTTGTTTTCTACTTTTACTGGGACCGTGTTGTGCCACCCATTACATTCTTTCATTACCACCAATTAACTCTCAACAATCTCCCCTGCATTGCTGATTTCAATGTTTACTTTCCTAAGATTTTAAATAAATATATTAATTAGTTAATCAAGCAAACCAACAACCACAGTGTTGTTCCAGTGCTGAGCTAAGTTGTCTTGACTTTTATGTGGCTTCATGTAAACGTTCTCACCGTTCTATTCTCTCTGGCCCTGCCCTGCAGAACCTACTGTGTTTTCGGACTCACCTGCAGGGGGTCTCTGGGATCAACATCTCTGTGTGGAAGTCCGAATCCCTCCCTCTATAATTAATGATGGAGACTGAAGCTCTGTTCTCAAGCAATACAGCGGGAGTCTGCTAGCCAGACCTAGGACTCCAAAAGAAATAAACGTGTCCCATTCAGCCCAAGGTTGCACACGCTGAGGGACAACAATGGAAGAGATATTTACAGCTCCTTATCTGTTCCTTAGGCATATTTCCCCCTTGTCGCTCCCACCCCTGAGCACACCATCCCCTATGGGACATTGCTCTACACAGATAAAATTTTTTCCTGTAGCTTCCCTGTTCCCAAGAGACCAGGTTACAAGTCAGGTGAATCTGGTTATTACTCTTCCCTGAACTCACCTGTCTCCCTAGCACCTCCTGGCATCCTTAGCCCAACCCTGAGTTCAAGTTTTCTCCAAATCCAAGAATGAAGAGTTTTCCTACTAGGTTCCTTGGGTCTCCCAAATATTGATTCGTGATGGGACACAGCACTGATACCCCCAGAGGATTAGTATTCCCGCCTTCAACAATGTGAAGAACTGTGTCCCTTTGACATAAAACCACGAGTACTACAGTCCTTGGCTCTCGCAACACTTTTGCCAAAACAGTTAAGTGTTCAATGCTTTGAAATTGAACATTGAATTGTCATCGAGTCAATTTAATTTATAATATATTTTGGTAACTAAAAGGTATATATTTAAGTATAGAACTTCAGTTTCATAAGAGGAAAGGGATTCTGGAGATGGACTGTGGCGATGGCTGCCCAACAATAGGAGTGTATTTAATGCCGCTGAGCTGTGCACTTAGAAATGGTTAAGATGGGGGTGAAATAGGTGACAGGGATTGAGGAGGGCACTTGTCATGATGAGCACTGGGTGATGTATGGAATTGTTGAATCACTGTATTGTACACCTGAATCTATTATAACACTGTACATTAACTATACTGGAATTAAAAATGAAATAAAATAAGAAAAATATAGAGAGTGAATAACTAAGTGGTTAAAATGGCAAATCATATGTGACATGTATTATTAGCACAATAAAAAAATCTTTAACTAAAAAAATATATATTTGGAACTCATGCACATTGCCTTGATATTTATAACACCTTCTACCAGTTGACTTTAATTTTTTATACAAGTCCATTTGCCAAGGTCAGTACTCTTATGAGTCTCATTCCACATTTGCAGAATGGGGCTCAGAATGGTTGAGTGGTCTGCCCAATGTTGTGAACTGAGTAAGGGATGGGCTTTGATTGGAACTCCTTCAACGTGTTTACAGGCCTCTTGCTCTAACCTAATCATTCTCATCTAGAGATTTTGCCTCTTGGGAACACTTGGAAGGATCTAGTGAAATGTTTGGTTGTCAGAACTGGGCAGGTGCAATTACTCCCCCTAGACAGTTCACGCCAGGAATGATGCACAGCATCTACTGTTCCCAGGACACGTTCATCACAAAGAATTATCTACTACAAATGTCAACAATGTGAAGGTTGAGCAACACTACACTAGACCAGCACTTCTCCAAATTCAGTATATATGAGAATTATTTGGTTATCTTACCCAAATGCAGATTCTGATTGGGCAGGGCTCATGTGGGCCCAGCAATTCTGTATTTGGATCTAGCTCCCAGTTGTTGATGCCACAGGTCCCGGTCCATGGCCACTCTTTAAGCCTCAAGGCTGTGGTCCATACAACTCAGTAACCAAAAAAATCTGATTTAAAATTGCACAGAGGAACTGAATAAACAGTGCACAGCTCCACGTTCAAGGAGCATGATGCAGGGCTCAATCCAGGACCATGAGAACATGACCTGAGCCAAAAATCAAGAGTCAGACACTCATAAGACTGAGCCACTCAGGCACCCCTCAAGGAGAGTTTTTATATGCAGTTGTCTGAACTAAACCAAAATAAAACAGTTACCATGAATGTATTCTTCAAATAGAAGAATAAATGCCAAGAACAATCAGTAGCAGATTGTGATAATTGTCCTTATTTCTGTTCACTCTGATGACTGGATCAGTTAGCTATTGCTGCATAACAAGCCATCCTAAAAGAAAACAGTTTAATCTAATGTCCTTATTACCAAATGATATTGTATGTTGGGAGTTTGTTCTGAGCTGTGCTTGTCTCCTCGTGGGTCTATAGTCAGCCGTGAGTCTCTACCTTGTGTTTCTAAGGCTCGTCCATGATGTCATGTGTGACTATGGTGCTCTTTTCTCTTGAACCAATATATGATCAGCTAACTATTTCTGTACGTATTATTATCTCCTACAGTGGAGTTTATGAGGAAGGATTAATCAACACTGGCTTCACGTGGTTATAATATGATCTATTGGGAACACAGAATCTCTAGGAAAACATTTCTTTGTGTCCAGACCAGTGTCCCCCGGGGAAATCATGTGCTCTGTGTTGGAGAAGCAGGAGGGAAATGTGCCTCAAGAACAGACAAAGGAGACTATAAATATCTCCTGTGTGCTGTCCCTCTGCCTGTGCCACCTTGGGCTGATGGGACCTGGCTGTTGCTTCCAGAGTCTGTAGCTTGGCTAGGAGACTCATGCTAGCCTCCTTCCTGCAATCCTGTGTGGGGACAGAGCTTAGTCACCATCAGTAACCATCCAGAAAGAAATTCAGACTTCCACACAGAGACCTCTCCCTCAGTTCCCAAACAGGTGAGTCCAGGAGCCTGGCAGGTCTGGCAGGAAAGGGTCAGAGAGACTCAAAGTCAGGTGCATTTGCCTGAGGTCACCACATGGCCACCAGCCTAGCCCACAACGCTGAGATCTCTATGGTCATTTGCTTGCCTGACCATGTCATTCTGAAAAACTGCAGCGAACAAGGTCAGAGAGGGCCCTCTTCCTTTGGTACTTGCCTTCTATGGTGGAATCACAGTAGAATGAAATAAGTGTGTGGTATAAGAGCCTCAGGCAGAAATCCTATGAAGACAGTGATTTAGAGCCAGAATGGTTGTCGTAGTACGTGCAGAATTTTGTAGAGAAAGTTCTGAACAGACCTTACAGTGTTGTGCAAAGACCAGAAACAGGACCAGAGTGTGCCCACTGCTATTGTCAAAAAAGAAATCACAACGCAAAGCCCAGGAAAAACGAAGAAAAGATGCCACATCTGAAAAGTGAAAGGGACTTGTCCACCTTCTCTAAGATCACAGGATATCCAATTGAAACAGGCACAGAAAAAAAAAAGTCCTCTACTGATTCATTATAACCTGCCCAACTTTTGCTGTGCTTTGCATATTTCCTGTGCTGAAGTGTTGATTTATTCCTTGGCACAGGTTTCTCTTGAAACATTCACTCTGTAAGGTGAGCAACGCCCTGAAGTTCCCACTAATTTTGTCTTCTGACTGAATTTAAGTTTCCTCCTTATTATTTTTGCTGGGCATCAGGGAGGTAACAAGACTTGGAATGCTGTCAGAACCAGGGATGCGCTTTCTTCTTCATGGACACTTAGGTTTCAGCGACTACCTGAACCATTAGATCTTTTGTGCCACTTCTATTCCATTTCCCTCTCTTGCCTCTCTCTCTCTCTCTCTCTCTCTCTCTCTCTCTCTCTCTCTGTGTGTGTGTGTGTGTGTGTGTGAGATTTTGAGCAGATTGTTTGTGTTTCATTAAATACAGGATGGAATATGAGCATGCCAGTCTGACTTGTCAATTTTATTTGTCCATGGGAAACATGAGCATTAGAATTCAGGTACAATTCTACATTGTTTGGGGGAATTATAATGGATCTGGCCAGCTTGAGTTATAGCCACTCCGACTTTAATCATTGGGGCTGGGGGTCAGAAGTCAGGCTAAGAGCACAGCCCAGGGAGCAATGATTTGGTGTGTGTGGGTGTCTGTGTGTGTGTGTGTGTGTGTGTGTGTGTGCGTGTGCGTGCGCGTGTGTGTGTGTGCGTGCGCGTGTGTGTGTGCGTGTGTGAGTGCCTCGTGGAGTGAGATCCATCCTCAGAGCGGGGGGTATATTAGACATGGTCTAATATATTCTAAGGTGATTCTTGTAATACAGAGGCCAGAACTAAACCAACACGTGGCATTCAGGAGGGCTCTATGTCAATTTACAGGACACCTTTGCAAGTGGATTCTAAAATACAAGCAGTGTATACCGTGGGCGAGTGACTCCTTTCTCTTGAAGCTTAACCAGCAGTGAGGACACCTATTTCCTTGAAATTGCCTGATACCACATCTGATCTCTCTCCTTTTCCTTCCCCTTCCCACACATGCTACCTATTTTGGATTGAACAGCTCATAGTATCATCCTCAGAGTCTTTGCAGAGACCATTCCCTCGGCCAGCACACACTTCCCCAGACATGCTTGTGGCTCCTGCCTTCCTTTCCCTGAGGTCGCCTTTCAAATGTCACCTGTTTACTGGTCTTCACAGAACACCAATTACAAAATAACACTTGTATCCACGCTCTCCTTCACACCTACTCTTGTTCTCTTCACAGCACTTGACACCCTCTGATGTCCTATTAATATTTTGATTTGTTTCTATTCAGTCTCCATCACTGCATCATAGTGGCTGTTGGTTTTCAGTTTCCTGTGCTCATTGTCTAGACAACACCTGGAACATGTTTGACATTCAGTACATATTCTTCGAATGCATGAAAGATATTCTTGGTAAAACAGTAAAATGCAAGACATCTGTTGGGGAATGCAGAGAAAGGGACTGAAATGCCTAATCAAAGATGAAATGAGGGGCGCCTGGGTGGCGCAGTCGGTTAAACGTCCGACTTCAGCCAGGTCACGATCTCGCGGTCCGTGAGTTCGAGCCCCGCGTCAGGCTCTGGGCTGATGGCCCGGAGCCTGGAGCCTGTTTCCGATTCTGTGTCTCCCTCTCTCTCTGCCCCTCCCCCGTTCATGCTCTGTCTCTCTCTGTCCCAAAAATAAATAAAAAACGTTGAAAAAAAAAATTAAAAAAAAAAAAAAAAAAAAGATGAAATGAGAAGGAATCCCTTCAAGGGGGCAGTCAATACACAAGATACTGAATTTAATTTCTTGACTGCACAATATAAATTGAACCCTTTCAACTATGGGAGTAATGTCTTCAGGTGAAAATTGATGATATCTTTTTCCGGGGGCCAGTTCAACCTCATGGAACCAGGAAATGATACACGACTATTAGAATTTCTGCTTCTGGGATTTTCAGAGGGACCAGAACTTCAGTCCCTCATATTTGGGCTTTTCCTCTCCATGTACCTGATCACTGTGTTTGGGAACCTGCTCATCATCCTGGTTGTCAGCTCTGACTCCCACCTCCACACCCCCATGTACTTCTTCCTGGCCAACCTGTCCTTTGTAGACATCTGCTTCACGTCCACCACCGTCCCGAAGATGCTCTGGAACATCCAGACCCAGAGCAAAATCATAACCTATGAGGACTGCATCACCCAGATGAACTTTTTCTTAATCTTTTCAGTGTTGGACATCTATCTCCTGGCTGTGATGGCCTATGACAGGTTTGTGGCCATCTGTCACCCCCTGCAATACACGGTCATCATGAACCCCCGGCTCTGTGGGCTGCTGGTCCTGGTGTCCTGGATCACGAGTGTCCTGCATTCCTTGTTGCAAACTTCAATGGTGTTGCGGCTGTCCTTCTGTACAGAAGTAGAAATCCCCCACTTTTTATGTGAACTCAATCAGTTGATCCAACTCGCCTGTTCTGACACCTTTCTTAATAACGTGGTGATGTATCTTGCAGCTGTGCTGCTGGCTGGTGGTCCCCTCGTTGGGATCCTTTACTCTTACTCCAAGATAGTTTCCTCCATACGTGGGATCTCCTCAGCTCAGGGCAAGTATAAAGCGTTTTCCACCTGTGCATCTCACCTTTTAGTTGTCTCCTTATTTTTTTGTACGAGCCTAGGTGTGTACCTCAGCTCTGCTGCCACCCAGAGCTCCCACTCAAGTGCCACAGCCTCGGTGATGTACACAGTGGTCACACCCATGCTGAACCCCTTCATCTACAGCCTGAGGAACAAAGACATAAAGGGGGCTCTGAGGAGATTCTCTGCAATGGCAGTTAGAAAAGGTCCAATTGTCCTGCGGTTGAAGAATTTCCCATGATTTCAGTCCTCAAAGACTTTGAGTCAGAAGGTGTGACCTTTTTAAAGCAAATTGTGGACATAGAATTTGCTTTCATTAACTCCCTGTAATTTTTATTTTTTCAGTACAGTACAATGTAGTTACTCATTTTATTAATTTTTTTTTACCTCTCTCTGATATCCAACCATCTTCCCTTTATTTTCTTCTGTTATTTCTAAGTTGATTCCCAATCTGTTTTATGAAAAAATTAGCAATTCCTATTTATCTCTTGGAACTGCTTGGATTTCTTATGAATAATTTCTCCTCCAATGACAAAAATCACCCCATGCAATGTCTGTAGTTTTCCTAAAAAAGTAGTCATTTGTTACCGCTCTGATGGAAAAAAATTCAATCTGGCAATAGGTCATTTGTATTCTATTCTATTCTATTCTATTCTATTCTGAGACCACAGTTTTTCACTTTATGTCTGTCATTCGTTTGTAAATCACTAACTTAACTGCTCTTCCTGTTAACATATTAGCATATTTTATAACAGGCCATTGGTTTTATTCCCCTAATTAGGATTCTGTTCTCTTCTCAGGTTCTATGTCCCCGGTGCTTACATTAGTCACTGGCAAAACTGATTATCAAATACATGTCTATTAGTGGAGTCTACGGAAACAGGAATTCAAATAAATAGAATGACTTAATATAGCTTTGGAGTCAAAGATGACGTCGAATATGATAAAGCAAACTTTAAAGTGTCCTTTGTATTACTAGGCACTACATTTTCTTTTCAAGTACATCTCTCAATCAAGTATGGTGCACCAGTGGCAGTGTTTAAGGGGATTTATTTACTGGGGTGAATAACTGGTTAAGGTGTTACAGTCAAAAGACATAAATAAAAACCATAAAATGTTGCTGAAAGAAATTAAAGAGGACATCAATAAATGGGATGGCATTCTGTGCTTGGAAATTTTTAATTTAAAATTTAATTTTAGGATGGCTTTTTAAAAACTTTTCCCAAAAAAACCCCTTTTTTGTTATTTTCATATTGTCATTGAATTTGTAGATATTTGGGGTAGTATTGCCATCTTAACAACGTTAAATTTAAATTTAAATTTTCTCCAACAAAGGACCACAGCTTTGCTCTCAGTCTGTGCTCCACATCCAGGACCCACAGCATCAACACCACCAAGGAGCTTGTTAGAGAAGCAGAGTTGCTGGGGCCCCTGGAGACCTGAGGAATAAGAATTTGCATTTCAACTACAGTCCCTGGTGAATTGCGTGCACACTGAGGTTGGAAAAGCCTCAGTGGGGAACAGGTTTTCTCACTTTCTCACAGTTGGCCTTTAGACATAGATAATTATTGTTGTTGGGTGCTGTCCTGTGAAGGAAGGTACTCAGCAGAATCCCTTCAGACATGGCCAAATATCCCAAGAGCAACTCTGGTTGGGAACCGCTTCCCAGAGTTTCAGAACTGGAAGCATCCCGAGATAATTCCAATTAAGACTACATCCCTGCTTGGTTTATGCCTTTGAGCAGAACATTAAATTCCTCTGAGACCCATTTAGACAATAGAGAATAGAGCTGATGAAAGCATGACTTCATTGATAATACTTTTGTGAAAATTAAATCATAGAATCGCTTTAGTGTGCTAAGCTAGCCTATGCTGCAGAAAATCTAAATGTATCTCTTACAATTAAAATACACTTCATCATGAGGGAGTAAACAACAGTTCTTAACTTGTGATCTAACTATTAAATTCCTAATTGTTTTGGCTAAACTATCATGAAGCTAAGGAGTATAGTACCCAAGGGTTTTTTTTTTTGTTTTATGTTTATTTTTGAAGGATAGAGAGACAGAGCATGAACAGGGGAGGGGCAGAGAGAGAGAGGGAGACACAGAATCCCAAGCAGGCTCCAGGCTCTGAGCTGTCACCACAGAGCCTGACATGGGGCTTGAACTCAAAAGCTGTGAGATCATGACCCAAGCCAAAGTCGTATGCTCAACCGACTGGCCACCCAGGTGCCCAGTACCCAAGGTTTTATACCACAGGATCAAATTTCTCCCCTCTGCTGAAGAAGGAAATAGTAATTTTCTAGAGACATCAGGGATTGTGTCCCCACCATAAATCAATGTTTTGAAAACTTAAGGGAACTAATCAGATGAGTTCCTCAGTATTAGATTTTTGGGAAAACTTGAAGTCAGGGTTGTGATGAGGTGCTGGGAGGTGTGGACCTCCGGAAAGTAGGAGATTAATGGAGAAGAAGGAATCAAAACTGAATTCACCTGGATTAGAACACAGTGTCCTAGGATCAGAGAGAGAACCAGCAGGAAAATTTCCCATTGTGTCTGGATCATTGCCCCATAGGGAGATCATGTGCTTACAGGTTAGAGTAAAAGCTGCTTAATGAGCAGACATAGGGAGCTGTAAATATCTCCTCTGTAGTCCTACAGTGTGTGCAACTTTGGGCTGTACAGGACATTGTTCTTTCTTTGGAGTCCCAAGTCTGGCTGGGAGACCAGCACCTGACCCCTTCCTGCCATCTTGTGGGGACAGAGCTTCAGTCCCCAATATCAACCATCCAGGGAGTCCTCTCTTGGCTTTCTACATTCTTCCCTCACCGGACATAATTACTTCTGTTAAGTTTCTCAAGATCCACATATGAGTGAAAACATATGGTATCTGTCTTTCTCTTCTTGCTTTTGATTTAAAGTGAGAGACATCTGAGTCTTGCAATTGAATATGGATAGGCCATCGTAGGATTATTAACTGACTTAATATCAATATTGCCATGTCTTGGGGAACAGGAAGGCCTAAGGAGAGGGAAGGAGATGGGGAACAATCAAACAGTGGATTGGTCGAAATACATACCATTTATCCATTAAGTTTGCTGTCATATGTGTGTGGTTCATGAAACCTCAAAACAATGACAATAGTCACATTAGGATCACAGATCACCATAACAAATACAATAATAATAATAATAATAATGAAAAAATATGAAATATTGTAAGAATTTCCAAATTGTGATACAGAGACATGAAGTAAGCAGATATTGTTGGATAATTGGTGCCAATAGACTTTCTTCACACAGGCTTGCCACAAACCTTTAACATGTTTTTTAAAAAATGCCATATCTATGAAGTACAGTAAAGTGCAATAAAACAAGTCATGCCTGTTTGTGCTGTCATGCATATGTCATATGATATTCGGAAGTCACACGTACAAATAGACATGAAATTCCAAGTCAATGACAAAGATGACTAGGTCAGAGTCAAGGTCAGGTGAACATGTTCTTTGGTAGATTACTGTCAACAAAACTAGAACCATTGTGTGATTTTCTGCACTATGGAGGAAAAGATCTAAGAAGTGTGAAAACATATCACTGAGGAATGGATTCAGCTGGGAATAGTAAATGAGAAGTAAAAAAACCTGTCCAAGGAGAAGCCATGTAAGATGTATCAGGGAGCAATATTAGCTCCCAGTGTTAGCTAGCTGATCGGGGTGATGTCAGCTAGTTGAAAGGGTTGAAAGAAATGTGCAAAGTGGGTAGAAACTCCAGCTGGATCTTTTTTGACTCTCTTTTCTGATTTTCCCCAGCATCACTAAAAAAGACAAGCAAAAACCTCCCAATCTGAGATTCTGGATTACAGAATTCCCTTGAGGCAATTCAAGATGGTTTGGGCAGAGATAACGAATGCAGTTGGCCTCAAGTATTAAAATTATTCCCTAACTCAGTCCTTCTAGATAGAGTACTGATTCTTTCCTTTCTTTTGTTCATTAATAAAAATGAAAGGATATTAAGATTCTAAAGCCAGAGTAAGGGAAATAGATTGCCAGCTGAGAGTCAAATGGCAAAATCAACAGTTATAATACAGCTGCTATAAATTCTGTACACCCTCACTCTGCTGAAAGTACATTTGTTCCCCCTCCATGCCCAACACAGAGCCTGATACACTTGAGCTGTGTAGTATAGACTGAATTGTGTCCCATTAAAATTCCTAGATTGAAGATCTAATCCCCAATGTGACTGTATTTGCAGATAGGGTTTTTAGGAAGTGATAATGGTTAAGTGAAGTCATAAGGGTGGGGTACTAACCCAGTTGGGTCGGTGCCTTTATAAGAAGAGAAAGATCGCTCTCTCGCTCTCGCTCTCGCTCTCTCTCTCTGTCTGTCTCTCACTATCTCTCTCTCTCTCTGTCCCCACATGAACCAAGGAAAGGCCAGTTGAAGACAATGCATGAGGGTGGCTTCCTACAAGTAAGAAGTCTCTCACCAGAACTCAACGATAATGGCACATGATCTTGCACTTCCATCCTTTATAACTGTGAGAAAATAAACTTCTGTGATCTAAGCTAATGTGTAGCACCCATTTGATGAATGAAGGAGGAGTACATTTCCCTTAGAGAAATTACCCAAATGTTCTTCAACTTCTGAAAAACGTGTATGGAAGTTTTTACGGAAGTCTTTGTCTTTTGATGAAAAGATTATATATGGTATAAGGCAGTAATATTCTATGTGCCCTGACTCTGGTTCTGAGTCCTGGGAGAAGCTTTTCTTGTCTCTTCAGAGCAATACTCCAGGAATAATTTTCTTTTTTGGTAGAGTATTATCCATATAAGTCATTCTTCTTGGACAGTCTTACCTAGAGCCTACGTGTAGGCTCCCCCAAGCCCCAATCATAGGGCTACCGAATCTATAAAAGATGATTTCTTCAACTGTGCTTATGAAGTGGGCATTAAAAGGAAACAAAAACTGCTTTTGTGAAAATGGTTTAAGACACAGGCCACTCAGAGAAGGTCTTTTAGGATGACTATTGTTTTAACTTGCCACCTTTGGACCAGTGTCCCTCAGAAATATTTTTAACTCAATGTGTTCACAAATGTATGCACCCATGTAAATATTAGTCCAGGAAAGACATCTTGATTATCTCACATATTGATTATCTTAAAGTTTCTGTGGGCTGGGAATCTGGGCATGGCTTAGCTAAATTCTCTGAATCATCATCTCTCAAAAAGCTACAATCCACCCATCAGAAGTGGTCAGGGTCTTATGTGAAGGTTTGACTAGGGAAAGTTATATTTCTAAGTTTACATCGTTTTTAGAAGGATTCAATTTTCAGGAGCTCTTGGCCTGATGGCTCCATTTCTCCTGTAGATGTTTGCTGTAAAGCATGTAACCAGCAGGAATACTAGGCAATAAAAATGAACAAATGATTGATACATGCCACAAGTTGCCACATGGGACTCTCCAATATGGCAGCTTGCTTCATCAAGATGTGAAAGTTAAGAAGGCAATAGAGTCTGCTAGTAAGACAGAAGTCACAGTCTTTGAAAACCTAATCACAAAAAATATCTGTCACTTCTGCTGTACCCTATTTATTAGAAACAATTCGCTACATCAGTTTCACATTCAAGGCATGAATAACATGAGATGAAGACTACAGGAGACCATCTTAGAAGTCTGCCTACCACACTCATCATCTGGTCAACATTTGGTGTTGTCAAGTTGAAAATGCCACTTTAGCCACTTCAATGGCATCTGCAATGGCATCTTATTATACTTTGGTTTATATTTCTCTAAATGACTGATGATGAGCAATTTTTTATACATTTATTGGACATTCATATATATTTTATGTGAAATATCTCTTCAAGTCTTTTAACCATTTTTATTACACTATTTGTCTTCTTACCATTGAGTGTTTTTTTTTTTTAATTTTTTTTTTTCAACGTTTTTTATTTATTTTTGGGACAGAGAGAGACAGAGCATGAACGGGGGAGGGACAGAGAGAGAGGGAGCCACAGAATCGGAAACAGGCTCCAGGCTCCGAGCCATCAGCCCAGAGCCTGACGCGGGGCTCGAACTCACGGACCGCGAGATCGTGACCTGGCTGAAGTCGGACGCTTAACCGACTGCGCCACCCAGGCGCCCTCTTACCATTGAGTTTTAAGAGTGCTTTATGTATTCTCTATGCAAGCCTTTCATCAGACATAATATGGTAGATATTTTCATCCTATCTCTTAATGCTACCTCCTAAAAAATACCGATCAATTTTTTAATAATTAGTATCTTATTTTTAAGCAATATTAGGTACTCCAAAGTCACAAAGGTTCTGTCTTATGATTTTCTGGAAGTATTATAGTCTTATCTTTTATGTTTAGGTCTATAATCCATTTAAAATTAATTTTTGAATATAGTATAAATTGGCATGAATGTTTATTTTTTGCCATATAGATATCCAATTATTCTAGTACTATTTGTTGAGAATATATTTTTCCTATTGACTTATCATGTCACCTTTTAAAATAATTTGATTGTATATGTGTGGGTTTATTTCTGGCCTCTATGTTTCTTATAGTGATTTATTTATATGTTGTAAGCCAATATCACAATATCTTGATTACTATAAATTTGTAACAGTTTGGAAATCAGGTAGTATAAAAATGCGGACTTTGTTTTTCCTTTTTCCATATTTTTTGGGTTTTCTAGATCTTTCAAAATGCATATTCATTTTAGAATCAGCTTAACAGTTTTTACAAAATTGCCTGCCAGAATTTTGACTGAGATGATACTGAATATGATAGATCATTTCTGGAAAGAATTCCAAAATCCAAGCTCTAGCACTTGTTAGATGTGTGATTATAGAAGTTACTTAACCTTTCTGTGCCTTGGTTTCTTCATATGTAACACGTAATCTCCACTGCAAATACCTTACAGTTTTTGAGAGAAATAAATTATTTCTGTATGTAAAACACTTAGAACAACATTCACATATAGCAAGTCTCATGTAAGTATTAGCTATCTGAATGTAATAATGATTACTTGTACTTTATTTGTCTTGTTTAGTATGTTGTAGCAGGAACTATAATAAAGATGATTTTTTAAATGCTTGATTTGTTTATGATTTTATTGGAATGCTTGTATGGTTTCCCCAGTTAGTACAATGTTAATGTAGGTCTAAAGTAACATATCTTCATGATAATAAAGAAAGCGACCATCTATTTTAAAAAGAGCAGCTTTGAACAGACAGAAATAATTCATGAACTTGAAGACAGGCCAGTTGAAATTATTGAGTGTTAGGGGCAGAAAGAAAAAAGAAATAAGAAAAACTAAACAGAGCCTAAGAGACTTGTGGGACTCCATTACCAAAACCAACACAAGCATTAAGGGAGTCCAGAAAGAAAAGAGAGAAATGGGCAAAGAGAAGTAATTGAAAGAAAGAAGTAATTATTGGAAGAAGTAATTGCTGAAACTCCCCAAATTTGATGAAATAAATTAATCTACATATCCAAGAAATTCAGTGAACTCAAAGTAGGATAAACAAAGAGATTCACACTGAGACACATCATCAAACTACTGAAAGCCAAATATAGAAGAGGTAATCCTGAGTTCAGTAAGTGAGAACTCATCATGCATGAGATCCTCAATAAGATTGTAAGCCGATTTTTCCACAGAAACTTTGGAGGCCAGAGCCAATGGGATAATATATTTAAATTACTGGAAGAAAATATTGTCACCTTAGAATTCTACACCTCATGAAAGTGTATGAAACATGAAGGAGAATTTCAAACATTCTCAGATAAACAAAAGCAAGGCAGTTAGATTCCTACTGGACCCGCCTTACAAGAAAAGCCAAAGGGAGTGCTTCAGGTCAGAATGGAAGGACACCACACAGTAACGTGATGCCTTAGGAGGCCAGAAGTATCTTGGTTGGAGTTAAGTACATGGGAAAATACAAAAACCAGCATTTTGTAATATCAGATTTTAACTCCACATTCCATATGTGGAGGACTTACAACACAACTGCTTAAAAATAATTACATGAGGGGCACCTGGGTAGCTCAGTTGGTTGAATATCTGATTCTTGATTTAGGCTCAGGTCATGATCCCAGGATTGTGGGATTGAGCCCCAAGTCAGGGTCCACACTTAGTAAATTCTCTCTTTCCCTTTGATCCTCTTCCCTGCTCACATGCTTTCTCGTTCGCTCTCTCACTTTCCCTCAGATATATTTAAAAAATAAATAAAAATACTCCTACTTTAAAATTTTTTAAGAATTACGTGAATTTTGATAATGATAAAATGATGGGTAGAACTGTGTAGGAGTAGAGTTTTATATATGGTTGAAGTCAAGTTGATATCACTTCAAATGATATTGTTACAAGCTTAGGATGTTACATGTAATCCCCATGGTAACTACAAATAAAATATCTATAAACTACAGGCCAAAAGAAATGAGAAGGGAGTCAAAGTGTGTCAGTATACAAAAATCAAATTGACACCAAAAAAGGCCTGAAAACACAATTCTCAGTACATTTTTAAGTTGAAATTATTCTAAGTATCTTCTCCAACCACAGAGAATGAAACTAGAAATCAATATAAGGAGGAAAACTGGAAAATCCACACCTATGTGAAAATTGCAGAGCACACTCAATCAATTGGCTAAGGAAAAAATCATAGGGGAAATTAGAAACGATCTTCAGATAAATGAAAACAAAATTACAACATACATAAACTTATGGGATGAGACCAAAGCAGTGCTGTGTAGATTTGTCTCCAGTGATTCAACATCTAAACTCCCAAGAATGCTTTAAGAAAGCAGTCAGAGGCCATAGTATCAACAAGAGATTGAGAAATACATTGGTGAGGTGTGCGACATCTCTGCAGAGTTCTGTAGTGGTTGTCTTCTGCGTGACAGAGTTATCATAACATAGGAGGTGCTGACATTGGAACAAGTTCAACCTAGGTTCAACAGAAAGAATGACATCCTGAACTGGCAGAGACCGAGCAGATATCACTCAAAGTGAGAGGTGAGGAATTTATCGTTAATGTAATGGGTAGAAGGATCAAATGTTAATCAAAATTGATTGAACCATAGGGACTTTTTGGAATAGGCAATTGATCTTGATGCCTTCTTAATTAAAAGTGATGGGCATCTTACTAAGATCCCATCCATCTGTATAACTAAGAAAAATTCAAGTTCTCATACAAAGAAAGTTGGCCTAAGTCATCAGAATGAAGAGTCGCAATTACTCAAGCCTGAGACTTTTCATTGACCCTCAAATGATGGGATCAGCTCACCTTGAAAAAACGTTAAAACTGCAACAGACTAATGCTCTTTATTTTTCTCCTGACTTTACACAAAGATGTTTATGTGCTGGAGCTGGTTCCTAATGGGTTATGAGGTGTGACTGTGCATGTCTCATCCCACTTTGTTGGGTAAAAGTCACATGGGTAGCTTAAAGTTAGCCAAAGTGAGAGATTTATACTATAGAAATTGGCAAATAATGTAATTGGGCATTTTTCTACCTTTCATTTCTTTCTTTCTTTCCCTTCCTTCCTTCTTTCCTGTGGAAATTTATCAGAAAATTGTGAAGTAGGGAGTCTGAAATAGGAAATTACCATTATAGCATACAAATTAGTGATGTCACTTCTGGGTCAGGTGATGATAAAGTATTAACCTCACTATGTTTCACAAAGTGTATTTCAGGTCCATAACTGTATCCTGTTATTATGACCTAATTTCTAACATGAAGAGATGGAAAAGACATAGATGGAATTTGGCAAAATACCCACAATGCTTTTATAATCTGAGAAAGGGACATTATGTTAAGAGGGAGCAAAATAGATCCTCTGATAGTGTTCTTGCCTATAAAAATGTTAAGAATAACAATGCATCCCTGGGGAAATTCCAAAGACCAATGACACTATCAATTCTTGAATGTCAAGGGCTGTCATTTCTGTTGTGCCAGACTCATGTTTTAGATGGTGCAGAAGAAAATTAGATCTTAGAGAGTGAATGTGGATTATTGTAGACATTGCCCAATGGTGACCCCAGTTCCTTCTGTTCTGCAATGTGTTCAATTTTTAAAGTGGATTCACACAAACTTTAGTGATTGGTATATAGCCTTTGATATGTCAAGTAAATTTTCTTTGAAAGCAGAATTTTCTTTGAGGGCAGCTGCTCTCATCTGGCATGGGAAGCATTACACATTTATTCCTCTAGCTCTTCCTATAATATTATAAGTACTAAACCTCCTGTTTACGTATATTTGCTGCTGAAAACTCATGCACTGGATTCTATTTCCCACACTGACCTCCGAAAATATGAGAGATCAAAGTTTTAAATAAAATACAGAAGAAACAGTTACTTATCATGTATGAAAAATTAAAGAGGCTGAACCCTTGAGATAACATAAACTGCAGATTACCATTCTGTGAGCTTATTATCATGATTTAGGTCCTGTGGGGTTTTGAGCATTGTTACTCACGATCAAGCCTCTGTCTTCATACAAATAATACCCCTATGTAGAGAACGTTTCTTGGCTGAAGAGCTTTTTAAGGGCTTGCTTTATGTCTTTGTTTTTTAGACTATAGATAAAAGGGTTCAGCATGGGGGTGACCACTGTGTACATGACTGAGGCTATGGCACTGGCCCTGGAGTTTTGTGCAGCAGCAGAACTCAGGTACACCCCAAGGCCTGTGCCATAGAACAAGGAGACAACTGAAAGGTGAGACCCACATGTAGAAAATGCTTTGTACTTGCCTCCAGCTGATGAAATTCTGAAAATGGAGGTTACATTCTTAGAGTAAGAGAAGAGGATCCCTGTGAGTGGAACAATAGCTACAAGGCCAGTAGCAAAATACATCACCAAATCGTTGAGAAAAGTATCAGAACAAGCAAGATGGATTAGCTGATTCAGTTCACAGAAAAAATGAGGGATTTCCAACTCTTCACAAAAAGAGAGTCGCAAAACCATTAAGCTCTGTAACAATGAGTGCAGGGCAGTCATGATCCAGGATGCCAGAAGCAGGAGGCCACGGAGGCGGGGGTTCATGATGATCGTGTAGTGGAGGGGGTGACAGATGGCCACAAGCCGGTCATAGGCCATCAGTCAGGAGGAAGTTGTCCAGATCTCCGAAAAGCATGAAAAAGTACAACTGGGTGATGCATCCCGCATAGGTAATGACTTTGCTCTGTGTCTGGATGTTCAGTAGCATCTTAGGGACGGTGGTGGAGATGAAACGGATGTCTGCCAAAGAGAGATTGGAGAGAAAGAAGTACATGGGCATGCGGAGGTGGGAGCCCGTGATAATGGCCAGGAGGATGAGCAGGTTCCCAATGAACGTGACCAGATACATGGACGAAAACAGTCCAAAGAGGAGGGGCTGTAGTAATACATCTTCCGAGACACCCAGGAGGATAAATTCTGAAACACATGTTTGATTTTCTGATTCCATGTGGCTGATGAAACGGTGGAAAAGAGACAAAGAAATGCAGATTTAACCTCAAGCAGTTACCCTCTACAATTACCCTGGTAAAATGCTGAAGGTCCTGATGGGGAAGGTGAGGAGAAAGATTAATGGAATAAGTATAGGGCGGTACACAGGGGCCCTTCCTCAAGAGGACTTGGCCCCCTTTCATTCCAAAAGTTCTAGGTCTGTAAACCAGCTCTGGGAATTTATTGAGAGGTTGGGACTCACTGTTTTTGATTAAGGTTAGTTTTTGTTTACTTGACCTTGAACTTTTCTGCTTAAACAGATCAAGTGAGAATTTAGTAGACTTTCTACCTAATTTCTCTTCCAGGAGCACCATGGTCAACTAGTCACCACCAACCATTGGAGTAAGTCAGACTATTCCAGTCCACTACAGCAATCATTTCCACTTTGCCTTTGGTTGTTGATGCTGCTACTTGACCTCTGCCCTCCCAGGACCCAATTACTCCCACTTCATTTAAGTTTTCCAACGCGGTGGCTGAAGTTTCCACTGTAAGATCTAGCCTACAGAGAACAGCAATCCCAGAGCTCATCAAGGATATTGTGGCTCCCCTCACAATCCATTTCTCATAGTCATTGTGCAAGGTATGTCCTCTGGACTCTTCCAGCGCGGGTGAGTAGGTCTAACCCGATAAACCCATTCTAACATTCCAATCTCCCTAAGCCTCTAAATCCACAACTCTACATTAAACCAAGGCAGGTCTGGCATTTCCAACTCACTCACTGTGGGCTACCTGTGGTCCGGGTTCCACCAAACAAACTGTAAGTTCCCAGGCTGCAACATTAAACGCAGAATCTCTGCTTAGTGAGCCCATATCAGTACATTCAGCCCGTTCCAACTTTATGTTCTTTCCCACATTATCCCACACTCTGAATCTATCCCTTCCCACACATGTTCCCTGGATTTCTGTCTGTATAAATTAGAAAACTCAAGTCGTTCTTCTGGAGTGTAGAACACTTTCTCACAGATCACACTGCACCTTATCCTTAGGGGCCTGCCGGCAAATGAGTCTAGTTATGGATCTAGAAGCAAAGAGGAGTGTTAAGGGTGGGACATGAGGAGATTTGGCATTGTCTGGGGTGGCAACTGCCTGGTGGGGAGGCGTTTGTTTCCTCAGGCAAAGCAGAGTTAACCCCTCAGACTAAAGTGGAGAGGTGATACCACTGTGGGTATGGAGGCCACTGCCACTGGGGCGGCGGGTGACCCTATCACTAGGCATGGGGAGGTCAAACCCATTGGGGTAGAAAGGCAGCTTCCACTGGCAAAGAAGACTTAGGGATTCAATTCTCCAGCTTCATCAAGGCCTTCGTCAAGGGGCAGAGAGAGAGGGAGACACAGAATCCGAAGCAGGCTCCAGGCTCTGGGCTGTCAGCACAGAGCCCAATGTGGGGCTCAATCCCACAAAAGGTGAGATCATGACCTGAGCTCAAGTTGGATGCTTAATCGACTGAGCCACCCAGATGCCCCAAAACTCTGTACATTTAAAACCTTGACTGTGAAGCCTTCACTAATCTCCTCAGGAAAAGTCTACTATTTTAGGACCCACTTCACCAGAATTGGAATACCATATCAGAGATTGCATTTACTTATTTCTATGTTTCTTCCTCTGGTTAGACCAGGAGCACCTTGAGAGAAGAAACAATACCTTATTAATTTCTTTATTCCCAGAATATGTTAGTTCCTACCATGCAGTAATTTCTCAACAAATGTTTGTGGAAAGAACGAATGGTTGAGTGGCATTAAAAAGGGATACCACTAACAGGGAAAAGGAAAAACAGTGAAACAACAGAACAAACCATTGAGACAGGAAGGCCCCATGATGGATAGCCAACACCAGAGGAGACCGATGGGTGCAAAAAGATATTTTAGTGCATCCCACTTATTGACTTCCAAAATCTGGGACTTAAACGTGCCAGGATTTTGTATTAACAAACATTTCTTTACTTGTTATCCTTTTGTATAACATAAAGTTACTGCCAATAAAGAGAGTCTATGCATCATTATCATACTCCCCAGTACCTGTGAAAATGCTGTGGTTCCCCAAGATATTATCACAAAAAAAGTCTGAGCTCACTCATGAAGTTTCTTCCCACTGAGATTAATGAATTTGCCCCCAGAAAGGGCAGGGTGATGGAACCTCTCATGAGGTCTCTGGAAGACACAACTGTGTTTCCTCATCATCCGAAATTAGTAGAATTGACTTTAGAGGGCCTAGTGGAAGCATTTAAGAATTTCTGTGGCTTTAGGAGCTGAATTCCCAACAGTCCTGTTGATGAAGTATTCTTTTGTCTCTCTATACCTTGAGAGATTTTGTTCCCTGGAGCTAAAAGAGAAAACCACGGTGCAAACATGTGCTCATGTGCTGGATTTAATCCTGGGAGACATCTTTGGAGTTCTTATCTCTTTGGACTCTTTCCCCCCAGAAAAAGACCACCACTTTTTAGGTATGGCCGCTGTAATGCAGAGAAACCCACAATGCCTGCTCTAGCCTTGATTCTGGAGGGACACTATGATTATACCAGAATATCTTCTTTCTCCCATCTATTTTCTCTGGTGTTGTCCTCAATCATGACATTAAACAAATTCTCTTTCAAACTGCAGGCTGACACCCAAGCTAAAAGAACAGAGACATCGGAGATCACACATGAAAGAGAATGCAGTCATTACAAAAACAGTTCAGAATAATACTCAACAGAATATAACCCCAGCAAACACGAGATAATTCCTGGGGGGGGGGGGGGGGGCGGGGCGGAGAGTGGAGACTCTGATGATTCCTGTTACTACATCAAAATGTTGAATATGCTTCAATAATTTTTAAAAGTTTAAAATAATACAAAATATCTTCTCCAATCAAATGAAGGGAAACTAGACATCAGTATCAGAAGGAAAACTAGAAAATTGCCAAATACATGAAGGTTCAAAAACACACACTTAACCAACCAGTGAGTCCAAGAAGAAACAATGAGGGATATTATAAAACACTTTGAGAAAAACAAAAACAAGGGGCACCTGGGTGGCTCAGTAAGTTAAGTATCTGACTTTGGTTCAGGATATGATCTCACGGCTCATGAGTTCAAGCCTCATGCCGGACTCTGTGTGGACAGCTCAGAGCCTGGAGCCTGCTTTGGATTCTATGTCGTCCTCTCTCTCTGCTCCTCCCCACTCGTGTTTGTCTCTCTCTCTCTCAAAAATAAACATTAATTTTTAAAAAAAGAACAAAAACAAGAATACAACCTCCCAGAACTTATGAATTTGGCAAAAGCAATGATCAGAGGGTAAGCTTATAGCTATAAATGTCTACATCTAAAAAAAAAAAAAAAAAAAAGAAAGACTTCAAATCAATATCCTAATTTTACACCTTAAAGAAATAATTAATAATAATAATTAATAATAATAATAGCAAACTCAACTCCAAGCTACCTAAGGAAATAATAAAGATTCATGATAATAAAAATATAGACCAGTAAAACAAGAAAGAAAATCAATGAAAAGAAACGTTGGTTTGTTGAGAACATTGATAAAAATGACAGAAGTTAAGATAAACTGAAATGAAGGGAAGAGAGTAGACGTAAGTTACTGAAGTAAGAGACGAAAGTGTGGACATTAGTATGGACCATAAGAAAATGAACATAAGAGAATGTTATGAAACATTGTACACCAACAAATTAGATAATCTAGTTGAATGGATGCATTCCTAGAAATACACTAACAAAGTGGCTCAAGTAGAAATGAAAAATCTGAATAGATCTATAACAAATAAGGATATTAGAACAATAATAATAATTTTTTTTAAAAAAAAAACCTTTCCAGCAGAGGAAAGTCCAGGATCTGATGGCTTCATTGGTTAATCCTATCAAACCTTAATTTATACTGAACTTTCTCAAACTCTTCCAAAACATGTTTGATGATACCATGACCGCCCTGACACCTAACCGAAGAAAACAAGAAATGTAAATTACAGTCCAGTGTTCTTATGAGTGTAGCTGCAAAAATCTTCTACAAACTACTAGCGAATGGAATCCAGGAACATGTTAAAAGGATCCTACACTGTGACCAAGGGGAATTTTGACACCGATTTCTTAAATATGACACCAAAAGCACAAACAACAAAAGAAAAAGAAAAGAAAATGGGACCACATTGAACCCTTTAGTGTATCAGTAGACACTATGAAGAGAGCAGAAATACAACCCATAGGAGAGCACAGTATGTTTGCAAATTATACATTTGGTAAGAGTTGAATATCAGGAATATGTATCAAGTACAAAAACCCAACAACAGAAACAACAGCCCAATTTGAAAACGGACAAAAGACCTAAGTAGACATTTCCCCAAGGAGGACATACAAGGGGTCAAGAGGCACGTGTTCAACATCAACAGTCATTAGGGAACTACAACTCACAACCGTGAGATACCAAATCACACTCATAGGAAGGCTACTATTTTTCAAATGGAATATGAGAAATGTTTACAAGGATGTGGAGAAATTGGGAGCCTCATGCTTTGCTGATTGGGATGTAAAGTAGTTACGTGGGGAAAAGATCGGCAGTAGCCAACAGATGGTTACTACCCACATGGTCATCAAATGGTGAAGGAATAAACAAACGGTAGTCTATCTACACATGGGATGTTATCCAGCCATGAAAAGGAATAAGGTTGGGAGTGTGCTGAGTGCTTTCAATTGCACTGGAGAGGCTACAGAAAGACATGACAAAGAGAGCGGTTTTAGATCCTCAGATTATTTAGAATACAATAATCAGGACCTATACAGAACTGCATAAATCAAATCTCTGATCTCTCAAAGCTGTATCTCAGTATGGGAATGGAACAAAAACAAAGTCAGATCTCATATATGGATGTGCTACAAAATAAGCTGAATTCATAGCCTGCTAAATATCTTTTATAAAATTCAAGGCATCACTTGCAAAGAGGCAGTTGAGAACAATAATGAGTAGAAAGAATCTAGGATTTGGGTAAATTCAAATACTCTGATTTGTCCAACTACACAGAGGCTTCAGTTGGGCCCACACAGCACATCTTGACCTGTCTGATGAGCCACACGGTACCTTGTCTAAAAGCTTTGTAATCACTTCACCTAAAACACATTCACCTTGCAAGGGGATGCCTGCTGATTCTTGTCATGTCCATTCCTTTTCCTCTTCCCTGAACCAACATCTGACGTCGGATCTCAGGGCACCACAGAGATAAATGCAAAGTTTAGATAAGATTAAATTAAGGGGCACTTGGCTGGCTCAACGGGTTAAGTGTCCAGTTTAGGCTCAAGTCATGATCTCGTGGTTCATGAGTTTGAGCCCCCCATTGGGCTCTGTGCTGACAGCTCAGAGCCTGGAGCCTGCTTCAGATTCTGTGTCTCCCTGTCTCTCTGCCCCTCCCCTGCTCTCTCCCTCTCTCTCTCAAAAATAAATAAACATTTATATATATATGTGTGTATATATATATACATATATATACACACATATATATATGTACATGTGTATATATATATATATATATATATATACATATATATATATATATGATGGAAATTAAGGTATCCAAGTAGTTGTGAGATTTTTCTAATTTTTTAATAAAAATGTAATGAATGCACAACAGAATGAATTTTACTGATCATGCTTGATGGAATATGGAAAGGAATTTTTGAGCAAACCAAATATTTTGATGGAGTGATTATCAGAAACCCAGGTCCATATGGCAGCTTGAACAAATGAGCATATTTAAATATATTTTTATCGCTTAGTTGACTGAAGTGTAGATTCAGTGATGGCCTGTTCTAAAAGCAGTTCAGGGTCCTAAGTATGTTATTATACAGTATATATGTGTATGCATATAGGAAATAAAAACAAACAGATTTTGTGATAATAAAAATATAAACCAGTAAAACAAGAAAGAAAATCAATGAAATGAAAAGTTGGTTTGTTGAGAACAATAATAAAAATAACAGAAGTTAAGATAAACTGAAATGAAGTGAAGAGAGTAGACGTAAGTTACTGAAGTAAGAGATAAAAGTGTGGACATTAGTGTGGACCATAGAAAAATGAACATAAGAGAATGTTATGAAACATTGTACGCCAACAAATTAGATAATCTAGTTATCTAATCTATCTATCTATCTATATATATATATAGAGAGAGAGAGAGAGAGAGAACTATGTACCGCTATATAGAGCTATATATAACAAGGAAAGCAAGGTACAAGCCAACAGGAATGTGGCATTAGATCTCTCATGTTTGCACAATCACTCGCTACCCAAATATCACTCCAGATGGATTCAAAGGTCATTACATTCACCAAGAGATTGAGAAAAGAATTTGTGAGGAGTAGAGCAGCTGTGTAGTGGTTTTCCACGTATGATAGAGCTAAGATGGGAGCTGCTGAAGTTGAGATGAGTTCCTTCTGACCCCAGGAGACAGAATGTGGTCCGGAACTGCGAACACCATATGTGACTCACGTGGCCATCAGAGGCATTAATGTGATAAGCAGGACAGCCAGCTTATTCTTGCCAACACATTAAGCCACCGGGATCTTTGGAAAAGGCGATTGATCATGGTATTTGGATGCATAAAATAGAATTTTCAAAGACCTAACAATCTATGTAAATATAAAAATTCTAGTTCGGGGTGCCTGGGTGGCTCAGTCAGTTAAGCGGCAGACTCTTGATTTTGGCTCAGGTCATGATCTCATGGTTCATGGGCTCGAGCCCCAAGTCATGCTCTGCACTGGCAGTATGGAGCCTTCTCGGGATTCCCTCTCTCCATCTCTCTCTGCCCCTTCCCCACTCTAGGTTTCTCTGTCTCTCTCAAAATAAATAAATAAACTTAAAAGAAAAACAACTCTAGTTCCGAGGTGAGGAGGTTTGACATGAGTCACCCAAATGAAGAGTCACAATCTCTCACTTGATTGTCAGACCTGAGACTTTTCAGTGACCCAGGTCCCACCCCTGTTGAGGATGGACTTCTAAAACCGCCATGCATTATGATCAACATTTTCCTCCTAACCTTACCCAAAGGCAGTGACGTGAAGCAGCAGGTTCCTAATGTTTCATGAATGCCAGCTGTACGACACTGCCATTCTGCTCCTGCCTTAGTGACAGCACATTGTTCACTTCATGGTCATAGAGGGACTATTTATTCCATAGAAATTGGCTTCCACTTGTTTCTCATTCTTTCATTCTTTCCATTTTTCTTTATTCCCTTCTTCCATCACTCCTTTGTTTCTCCCTCCCTTCTGTGCCTTCTCTCTCTTTTTTTTCTTAGCAAGAGTTAACATTGACCAAAATGCTAGAATTCAAAAGACCTGTGGCCTTCTACCTGGAAAAGAGTGAACGGGGTAAAAAGGACAATACTAAGATCATTTTTTTTTTTGAAAACTGGATTCTGGCTCTAACACTAAAGCAAAATGCCACTGCAGCTTCCCAATCAAAGTGGTGGCATAAAGGTTGCGTGGTGAATGAAGGCGTTCACTTACTCTGTCTCACAAAGACCATGGCAAGTCCACAGATTTATTCCGTTATTCATACCCACTTTCCGAGATGCATATTTAGAAATGACAAAGTTGGCCACTGACAGAATACCCACCTTGCTTTTGTGATCTATAAATGAGGACTATTATGGCAAGAACTGACAAGGAATATATCCTGAGGATGGTCCAACCTATCAAAACATTAGTAGAAATCCAGTAATGCCTACCGAGGGGAATCACGTAGATCAGTGACAAAGTAATTGAAGAATCATGGGTTGTGATTTCTATTTTTATCCTCAATGAACTTCTATTTTCAGCTGTGTTGAAGAAAATTAGATCTTGCAGACTAAATATGAGTTGTTATAGAGTTAATTTCATGTTGATTCCAGTTCCAGATATGACCTTTTCCTAGAGTGGTTAACATAAACTTTCATACTTGGTATGACTTGGGTATAACAAATTTCCTTTTTCCTAAAGCAGATAATCTAAGGGGGTAGATGCCTTCCCCTGGCAGGAATAACAGCATACCCTCATTCCTTTGCCTTTTCCTGTCATTTAAGATGCACCCAATTTCCTTTATTAAATATTTTATGGCAGGGGTGCGTGGGTGGCTCAGTCAGTTAAGTGTCCAACTCTTGATTTGGTTCAGGTCAAGATCTTACAAATTGTGGCATTGAGCCCCACTTCAGGCTCTGTGCTGATAGGATAGACGTGGCTTGGGATATTCCTTCAACCCCTCTGTCCCTCCACACCCATTCCTGCTCTCTTTCTCAAAATAAATACATAAACACTAAAAATGACAGAAGAAATAGTTGCTCGTAATGTATGAAAAACTTCTATCAATCCAATACTGTAAAAAGATAGACTGCAGTTTGTCAATCTATGAACTGATACAAATATCATGATCTAGGTTTTCTAGGGTTTGGAGCCCTGTTACTCAAGTCTTTATCCTGAAACAAAGCATCTTATATGCTGAGAACGTCCCGCTGCTAAGGGCTTTCCCAGGGCTTGCTTGATGTCTCTGTTCCTCAGGCCATAGATGAAGGGGTTCAGCATGGGTGTCACCACTGTGTACATGACTGAGGCTATGGCACTTGCCCTGGAGTTTTGTGCAGCAGCAGAACTCAGATACACCCCAAGGCATGTGCCATAGAACAAAGAGACCACTAAGAGGTGAGACCCACACGTGGAAAATGCTTTATACTTGCCCCTCACTGATGAAATTCTCAAAATGGAAGTGACAATTCTAGAGTAAGAGGAAAGGATGCCAGTGAGTGGAACAACACCCAGAAGTCCACTTGTGAGATAGATCATCAGGTCATTGAGGAAGGTATCAGAGCAAGCAAGTTGGATCACCTGATTAAGTTCACAGAAAAAGTGAAAGATTTCCAGATCTGTGCAAAAAGAGAGTCGCAAAATCAGTAAGTCATGTAATAGAGAGTTAAAAATACTCAATACCCAGGATCCCAAGAGCAGGATGCCACAGAACTTGGGATTCATGATGACCATGTAGTGCAGTGGCTGACAGATGGCCACGAACCGGTCATAGGCCATCACGGTCAAGAGGAAGGTGTCTAATACTCCAAAAAGCATGAAAAAGTACATCTGGCTGAGACAACCTTTGTAGGAGATCGCTCTGCTCTGCGTCTGGATGTTCAGCAGCATCTTTGGGACGGTGGTGGAGGTGAAACAGATGTCTGAAAAGGACAGGTTGGAGAGGAAGAAGTACATGGGCGTGTGGAGGCGGGAGTCCGTGATAATGGCCAGGATCATGAGCAGGTTCCCAGTGAAGGTGACCAGGTACATGGACAGGAATGGCCAAAAGAGCAGTGACTGCAGCTCCCCCTCATCTGAGAGTCCCAAGAGGATAAATTCTGTAACACGGGTTTGATTTCTTCCTTCCATGTGTCTGCTGAAAACAGCTGGAACAGAGACAAGAGCATTGTAAAGGCACAGGCAGTGATCACAGAATCGAAAGAAATGCTGTGTTTTCAACATACTTCACCCATTAATTATTATACATTCCCTACCATTCTTGAATAGGTACCAGAAAATTTCAGAGAATCTGAATGTTCCATGTTTTCCATGAGTCTGAAACTGTTTGCAATTCTTGTTCTGAATCAAAACAATTATTCAAAGCAATGTTCTCCTCCATAAATTTCCTGAGGCCTTTTTTTTTGACCCAACAAAATTTACAAATTATATTGTGACAAGTGTTGTTGAAAGCATAGCAAAAAGTAGTGATGTGTGTTTTACCTTAACAAGACTGAGTGTAAGATGTGTGTGTCTCACAGGGAGGAATAGAATATTAATAAAGTAATAAATGACGTTTCAAGTGGTGGTTACAACTAACAGGTAAAATAATTCAGGACAACGTTGTCCTAGGTGGAAGGGAAACCTGCCTTTGTATCATGTGCGATCAGGATCTTCTGAGCTGGAAAACTGAGAAATATATGAACCGTGCAGATGTCTTTGAAAAAAAAAACACTTAAGGCAGAGAAATCGCATGTGGAAAGAACTTGAATCAAGAGCTCACATGAAAGCATCAGGCAACATCAAAAAGAATGTTGTGAGCACAGCAGGTAACACAACAGGAGTAGGAGTTGGATGCAAATAACAGAGAGAAGAGCTCAAAGTCTTCTGCATCTGTGGAAACATTCTAAGGCAATGGACACCACAGTTCACCATCATTTTTATATGTATATGTTATATATAATGTCTGTCTACAACAGGATACATTTTATGTAATGTATACAAATGGAACATAATTCATTCCTGCATAATTCTCTGTCTTTCTCTCTACCTTTACTCTGGGTCCAGTTGGTCTAATTTCTGCATTTTCTATTGCATAAGACAGCATCTTCTTTCTATAAATGCTTTATGGCTGTGTACTTCACTAATATATTTTCTTTGCACTATACACACATATACACACACACACACACACACACACACACACACACACATGAGTGTGGGTAGGGAGAGAGACAGAGTTCTCCATTATTGTGGTACCGTATACTCTTGTAGCTGAAGCACATCTTTTTAGAAAGCAGAGGACAGGCTACACCATAAGTCAAAGAGCTCCTTTCTCCTAGGAGAATTGCACTTTGTAATGTAGGCATTCCAATGTACTAGTCATGGCTAAGGACCACTAGAACCACACAGAATTAAAAGAATTAACATCAGTCTTTCTCAAAGTCTTCAAAGGGAAATATTTCATACTTTATTCTATCAGGTCAGCATTGCACTGATACCAAAGCCATGAAAAGCCATTGCAAGAAAAAAGATTACAGAGCAATATTCCCATGAAATATTGATGAGAACTTATTTAAGCGTACCAGGCTTTTGATCATAGTGTAGGAAAGGATTTTGCATCATGACCAAGTGGGATTTATACTTGGAAGGCAAGGATGGTTTAATTAATAACTCTCCTTCAGTGTAGTACAACACGTTAACAGAATGAAGGACAAAAGCACATGATTATATCAACTGATGGTAAATAAAACTGATGGTAAAATAAAATGATGGTAAAATAAAATAAAAGTGGAGTGATCCTTAATAGTAACAGCATTCAAAAACTAAGAACGGAAGGAAGATTCCACAACACATAATAGGTCATATGAAAACCCACCTCTAAAATCATTCTCAATAGTGAAACACTGAGAGCCACCCCTAAGATAAGGCAAGACGAGCATGTTTGTTTTCATACCTTTTACGCAACGTGGCATTGCCTGTTCCAGACAGAGCAACTAGCCAAAAAAAGAAAAAAGAGAAGAAAGAAAAAGAAGGAAATAAAAGGCATCAAAATCACAATGGAAGAAGTAATATGATTCCTCTTCACAAAAGGTGGTGTTACTAAAAAAAGACATTAAAAACCAGAAAAACTGTTAGAGTAATAAACGAATTCAGTGAAGTTGCGGAATATAAGTCAATGCAAACATAAAACTCAGGGGGCCGATGGAATCCTAGAATGGAGTGCACCAAGTGAAAATAAACAATCTAACTCTATTACAATTGCATGACACATTCTCTTTGAAACAAAAAATGTGAAGCAAAAAAAATGTGAAGAGAGGCAAGATCTGGGAAAAGAGAAGAGTGTAAAACTGGACTTGAAAGAAATTGCACACAGGTGCTGCACCATACTTGTTTTTTTTTTTAACATACGAAATTTATTGTCAAATTGGTTTCCATACAACACCCAGTGCTCATCCCAAAAGGTGCCGTCCTCACATCCCAAAAGGTGCCGTCCTCAATACCCATCACCCACCCTCCCCTCCCTCCCACCCCCCATCAACCCTCAGTTTGTTCTCAGTTTTTAAGAGTCTCTTATGCTTTGGCTCTCTCCCACTCTAACCTCTTTTTTTCCGTCCCCTCCCCCATGGGTCTCCAGCACCATACTTGTTAAAGTGTATCCAGAAGTTATTGTTAGCAATGCTGATACTCCTGCACATGTGAACTGAATTTGAACATATAAGGAAATGGATAGTAAATGGTGGGAATGAGGTATCACATTTGTTGTGTCATTTTACATGTAAGCAAGGTGGTGTAGCTCTTATGATCCTTTGGTGATAAGTTAGTTTTGGAACCATGAGTATGAACTTGCTTCAGCTCATATAAAAATACAGAGGGTTACATATAGACACATGTATGGATGTCTGCGTATACACAGAGTAGTAAACACTCATGTGTCTTTGCCAGGTCAGTTGAGGGGATATGGAGACCCCGGTAGCAACAAGCACAGCAGGTACCAATCTCTTTTTTTTTTTTTTTTTTCAACGTTTTTTATTTATTTTTGGGACAGAGAGAGACAGAGCATGAACGGGGGAGGGGCAGAGAAAGAGGGAGACACAGAATCGGAAACAGGCTCCAGGCTCCGAGCCGTCGGCCCAGAGCCTGACGCGGGGCTCGAACTCACAGACCGCGAGATCGTGACCTGGCTGAAGTCGGACGCCTAACCGACTGCGCCACCCAGGAGCCCCGGTACCAATCTCTTGAACCTCATCCCATGATCCAACAAAATAAAACAGGGCTCCTTGCAGAAATGACTGATTGTAGAGCTCTGGAGGAAAGTACAGTAAGCTGAAGGTGAAGCTGAAGCATCTTTTCCTGTAAGACAGTAATGAAATGCTACCCCCCAAAAGCCAAGAATGATGGAGACATGCCAAAGGGACATATCAGTAACTGAAGGAGCTCTCCTTTGCCACAGCTGCAACCATCTGAGCAACAAAATAAAGTAGTATTGGGTTATAACACAGAGTATATAATGTAAATAATTGAAAAAAATATGGAAGACACAATCTTGAGCATAGAAGAAAACCAATGATTTACAGAAATATTCTACACTTAGGGAGGTGTGAGATAAGTACCACTACTTAGAGATGGGGTTGTGCGTAGAAATTTCCTACAGGAGGACAGGATGGAAAGAAAGGGGAAAGGCAAATCTGACAAATCCCGTGTCAGCCAGGACATCGATATCAACACCAATGAGAAATAGTCATGCTGATAGTGTGTACCCTTGACGTCAGGAAATGAACATGCCTCTTTCCCTCTCTAGTCTTCTTGTCCAACATCCACGTCCCAGTCTTCTCATGAAAAGAAAGAATAATAAGGCAAGTCCAAAAGACTTACGGAATGCCTGACCAGTACTCTTAGCACTATCAATTGCTTCAAGAACAAAGGAAGACTGAGGAAAAAGTCACTGCATGTGGAAGGTCAACGGATAGGACGATTAAAAGTAACATGTGTAAGAGAGAGGATGTGTTCATAACAGCAGAAACTGGAAAGGAGCTTATGAGAACCGTCTGAAAAATCACAGCAAGTTTGTTTGGTCAACGTAAAACTGTTCAAGTACGAAAGCCGATTAAAGTTAAAATTATTACTGAATTTTAAAAATCTTTGGAAACACCGTGTTCTGAGATTGTCCCAAAGAGTCTGGTAGGTGCCCTGTATGACCAGTGTCGCTGCTGTCAGTAACTCTTCCCATCAGTAACATTAAATAATCATACCACGTACAGTTTTTGAAATGTTTCAATGAAATGATGACTATACGGTATCTGCATTGTTTCTAGTAAACATTTAAGAATGAATGAAAAAATTCATCTGAGTTTCTGGATTCACGATTTCCACCCCTCCGAGACCCATTCTGTGCCTGGTGCTGTTTCTATCCCTCAATAACACTCTCCCACTCTGAATGCAGCAATAGTTTCTTCCTCACAATAACCTGGGTCGTTTTTCCATAGACGAGACCTGTCATAGCTGTCCCCTGACATAAAAACGGCACTGACACGTCACAATTTCAGATTTCAATTTCGACCTTGTAGCCAAAATGTAAGATGGTCTCTTAATCTGACGATTGCCTACCCAGCCAGGTTCCTTTGGGTTCACTTTGCACCTGCTCCTGACTGTTGGTTAGACAGTAAGAAGTATTTCTAATTCCAGCAGCACAACTCCCACTCTACTTAATCTCTAAATTTCCTTCTCTGCTCTTTCTTCCTGGACTTCTCACCTCCCTTGTCTCCATGAAAAATCCCCAACACCCCTTTAAGGCTCAGCACCTATAAGCTTCTACGCAAAGCCTTCACTGACTCCTGTGAAAGAGTGGTCTTTCATGAAAACAATTACAAATAAAATAAAGAGACAACGTTAGGGGGAGGACATGTGTTATGGAGGAGACAGATCAGGGAGAGATGGTCTAGTGTAACCAGAGTTGCCCTCCAGAATCAAAGCCTTAACGGGCAGGACTTGGCATCAAAATTCTCCTTAACTTATTGTCCCTGTTGATGTCCCCAAAGTAACTACAGATACAAGGGGTCCCTCCCACCATAACACATTTACGCAGTCCTTCTAAAGATGCCCTGACTCACCCAGATGTTAGCACAGAACAGCGGGAGATCAATGACCCAGTCTCTCCCATGGATGAGTGATGTGGTTGGAAGTTATGTCCCCAGGAAGGGAAGAGACATGGCCCCACTCGTGAAGGCTCTAGAACACGGCTATGTGCTCATATCATCAGAGATTACAGGAGTCGACTTCCTGGGTGCGGCAAAGGCATTTTCAATTTCTGTACCTGCAGGGAATAAACCCCCATGAGTCTCATTAAAGAAATAATCTTTTGTCTCTCTTTCCCTTATGAGCCTAGGGTCTCTGGAGCTAGGAGAGAAAAACAGAATGCAAACTCATCCCAGTGTTGGAACACAGCCTGGAAGTCCCTGAATGTCTCTTATGCCATTAAACTCTCTTATCTCAAAAGGAGATCCACTGTCTTTAGACATTCTGGCCAATAAGTCAGAGCACCCCGTCATAAGTATACAATTCTTTATTCAGAGAATTCTGTGTTCCTTGACTCTTTTCTTTCTCCCATCTGTACACATTCTGTTAGCTCACAATCGTGGAACTCCCAGCCTCCACAGTGTCTCTCCTTTTCTCCTCCTTCTCCTTTCTCCTTCATTGTGGGCAATGTCTGTTTAATATCACTCAACCATTTGCTTCCTTAAGCATCTTACTAACTCCTCATTAGCAGTTGCTTTACACTAGGCACTAAACTACATCCTGGCAAGGATGAAAGTTGTAAGAAATGGTCTCTTCTCTTGAGGAGCTCACAGTCTCAATAGAGTGAGAAAAAAAGATAAATGAATGTGCTAAGTTGAAGAGGCACTGACACCTGATGAAGAGAAGACCAACATAGTCACCTCTTCCAGAAGAGATGGGTGAAGGGAGCACAAACAAGCCACTAATTGTCCCGAGTCTTCATGTGGGTGAAGGTGGTAAGGGCACTCCAAGATGAAGCCTGGCAGCCAATGAGGGAAATACTTCACACTTGCTACCAATAATCAGAAGGCAAGAATGACAAGTCAAAAATTACCCTGAGCCATTAGACAGCATTCAGAGAGCAGAGATGCTGATATTTTGTCTCTCAGCTTGACACGTATTTAGGAAAATATCTGAAAGTCAGTGCAGATCTCATGACGGGATGTCCAGGACCAAGCTCTCCCTGTGAAAAACTCATCCTGCAACAATGTTAGACAGAGACTGTTGCTACTACAATACCCTAAGAAAAGTGTAGATGGAAAAATAGGGAATCAATGGACCCCAGTGAAGAGCAAAAAAGTAATAAGCATTATGTCAGTTTGCGACTTGGAAGGACCTAGAGGGTATGGTGCTCAGGGAAATGAGTCCGTCAGAGAAAGACAAACACCATTTGATTTCACTCCTGTGTGGAATGTAAGAATCAAAACAAATGAGCAAACATGGAAAAAAAGAGAAACAACAAAACCAGACTTTTAACACGGAGAACAAACTGGTGGTTGTCAGAGAAAAGGTGGCTACGGTTGGGTGAGATAGATAAAGGGAATTAAGGGTACACTTATCCCCATGAGCACTGAACAGTATATAGAATTGCTGATGCATTACATTGTGCATCTGAAATTCATATAGCTCTGTCTGTAAAGTATACTTCAATAAAAATAATGGTTGGGTAAGGAGGAAAATATAATATTCAGAGGAGTTACCACATTTTAAGTTTTAAATGACCAGCTTTCACAACAACAAGAAAAATAGGTATATAACTCAATGAAATAGGAGGCAGCCCAGAAATAAATCCTCATACATACTACTAAATGACTTTTGACAAGACTGCAGCATATTTCTATGGTATATAGGCAGTCCTTTGAAGCAAATGTGATGGAAAACTGGATATCCACGTGCAAAATGAGGAAGGCGACCCTTCTTTCCACATCTACAAACGTGACTCCAAATGGGTCCCAGATCTAAACATAAGATCTTGAGAAACTTGACAGAAGACCATGGGGGAGGGGAAGGGAAAAAAAGTTACAGAAAGGGAGCGAGGCAAACCATAAGAGGCCTGGATACTGAGAATGGACTGAGGGTTGATGGGGGTAGGGGAGAGGGGAAAGTGGGTGATGGGCATTGAGGAGGGCACTTGGATGAGCACCGGGTGTTGTATGGAAACCAATTTGACCATAAATTATATTAAAAAAATAAAAAATAAACATAAGATATAAAACTGTCAATAAACACTTAGAAGAAAACATAGAGATACATCTTTGTGACTCTGGATTTGACAAAGATTTCTTGGATATAACACCAAAGACACAGGCAGCTAGAGAAACAATTACATCAGCAAAATCAAAATATTTGTGCCTGAAGGGCACTATTTCCAAATGAAAAGGCAACCGCAAAATGCAGAAACTATTGCTGAATCACACACCTGATAAAAGATTAATATCCAAACTGTGTACAGAATTTCAAGAATTCTTGAAAAAAAAAAACCCAACTCAATTTTAAAAAGGTGGCGCTGGGGCAAATTGGTGTCTCAGTCGGTTGAACGTCTGCACTAGATTTGGGCTTGGATCACGACCCAGGATTCTTGGATCGAGCCCTGTGTCAGGCTCTGTGCTGTGCAGGGAGCCTGCTTGGGATTCTGTCTCCCTCGCCCCTCTATCCCACTTACATGCTCTCTCTCTTTAAACTTTTTTTTTAAGGCAAACTTATTTAAATACCTGTTAGTTAACACACAGTGTCATATTAGTTTCAGGTGTACAATACAGTGAATCAATACTTCCATAATACAAACTTTTACAATATATATTTTTTAAAAAATACTGCCCATGAGGATGTGGAGAAAGGGGAACCTCTTGCACTGATGGTGGGAAGGCAAACTGCTGCAGCCACTGTGGAAAAGAGTAAGAAGATTCCTCAAAAAGTGAAAAATAGAAGGGCATTTGTTGCTTCACCGTCATAAAGAATGAAATCTTGCCATTTGAAATGACATGGATGGAACTAGCATGTATTGTGCCACGCAAAATAAGTCAGTCAGAGAAAGACAAATTTCATACGATATCATTTATATGTGGAATTTAAGAAACAGAACAGACAAACAGGGAAAGGGAGAGAAAACTAATAGGAGATAAAAACATAGACAGCAGCAAACCATAAGAGACTCTTAACCACAGAGAACAAAGTGAGAGTTGCTGGAAGAGAGGTGGATGGAGGAGAGACTAGATGGGTGATGGGCATTAAAGGAGGCACCTGTTGCGATGAGCACCGTGTATTCTATGCAGACAACGAATCACTAAATTCTACTCCAGAAACTAATAGTGTACTCTATGGTAACTAACTTGAACTTAAATAAAATCTTGGAAGAAAAACAACAGAGGTCCCCTACAATCCAGTAATCACACTACTGGGTCATTACCCCCCAAAATACAAAACACTCATTCGAAGGGATAAATGCACTTCTATGTTTTTAGCGCTATCACTTACAGTAGCCAAATAATGGAAGCAGCCGACATGTCCATTGATAAGATGAATGGATAAAAATCTGGTATAGACGTACAATGGAATACTACTCACCCATAAAAATGAATGATGTCTTCCCATTCGCAACAACTTGGATGGAGTCAGTGAGTATAACGTTGAGCAAAATAAGTCAGGTAGAGAAAGACAAATACCACATGACCTCACTCATATGCGGAATTTAAGAAACAAAACAAATGAGTACAAGAGGAAAAGAGAGAGAGGAGAAGCTTATGGTTCCCAGAGGGGAAAGGAGGAGATGGGGGAAATAGGTGATGGGGATCAAGCAGTGCATTTGCTGTGATGAGCACTGGGTGTTTCATGGAGGTGTTGAAGCACTCACTACCTTATACACCTGAAACTGATATTACACTGTATGTTAACTACATAGGAATTAAAACTTTTAAATACATTTTTAAAAAAGTAAAACTAATGGGGAGCCTGCTTGCTTCTGTCGGTTAAATGTCTGGCTCTTGGTTTCAGCTCGGCCATGATCTCACAGTTTGTGAGTTCGAGCCCCACGTCTGGCTCTGCACTGACTGCATGGAGCCTGCTTGGGATTCTCTCTCTCCCTCTCTCTCTGCCGCTCCCCTCCTCATGCTCGTGTGATCTCTCTCTCTCTCTCTCTCTTTCTCTCAGAATAAACGATGTTAAAAAATAAAAAATACATTTACAAAAATACTAAAACTAATTTTGAAAAACAAAAAAAGGCAATGGACTCAAGAATTTATAGCAATGGCTACTTAGCACATGAACGATGCACAACATGACTAATCACTACAGAAATGCAAATAAAAACCATAGCGTGATACCACGCCACACACACTAGGATGGCTGTTGTCAAACCAAAACAGAAAATGAGTGTTGGTGAGGAGGTGAAGAAACTGGAACTCCGTTGTGCTTTGCTGATGAGAATAAAATGTAGAATTTCATTCGATGCAGTAGTTTTCCTTCTGTTTATATACCCACTTAAACACCCCAAAAGAATGTAAAGCAGGGAGCAAAACACATATTTCTACACCCGTTTTCATAACAGATTATTCACAGTAATGAAAATGTGGAGACAACCCAAATGTCCATCAAGAAACTCACAGATAAACGAAGTGTCGTGAACGCAGACAGTGGGACAGCATTCAGCCTTTACAATGAACGGAATTCTGGCATAGTCTACAACATGGGTGAAACTCTCAAACACAAGGCTAAGTGTCAGAAGCCAGACACAAAAGGACCAGTTTCACACAGTGACATCTACGTGAGGTATCTAGAGTACTCGGTTTTAGAGAGAGAAGGTAGGAGGGTGGGAGACAGGGGCTGGGCTAAGGGGCAATGCGGATATAGTATTTCAAGGGCACAAAGGTTCAGTTTGAGACAATGAGAAAGTTCTGGAGATTGATAGAGGTGGTGTTGCTCAACAGAGAGAAAATACTTAATGCCACATAAGTATATCTCAAAGTGTTCAAAATAATAAATTTTATATAGACTTTACCCTAACAAAAAAGAATTTTAAAAGAGTGACATGTTCTAAATGAATTTCAGGGGTGCCTGGTGGTTCAGTTGGTTAGGCATCTGACTCTAGATTTCGGCTCAGGTCATGATCTGACCTGAGGCCAGGTTCCCGAGTTCCAGCCCCACATTGGGCTCTTCACTGGCAGTATGGAGCCTGCTTAGGATTTTCTCACTCTCCCTCTTTCTATCCCAATCCAGCTACTTCTTTCTCTCTCTCAAAGTAAATGAATAAACTTAAAAAAAAAAAAAAAAAGAATTTCAGTGCCATAAATAGCTTAATATGACATAGAGGAAGGAATCCAAAATACAAGGAGACAAGGGCATTGTGATATGTTTATCTTGTGTGATTCAATGTCTCAACCCTAAAGTATACCAAAACTGAGGTTTCAGATGACATAAAATTCATAAGGTCATTGAGAACTACCTTGGGAAGTGCCTAAAGTCTTCCCTCACAAGCTCTACAGAGCTTGCCCTCCATATGACAGACTTACCATGGACATGCTGAAATTGAAATGCCTTTGTCCTGACTTCAGCCCCTCCTGAACTGCCAGAGGCCATGTCAGCAGCAGTCCAACACCATTTGAGGTATGCTATTCATAGTGCATGTAAGAGTTCATCATTTTCATCCAAATTGGTGAGGCCACAGGGATTTTTAGAAAGGACAAATTCATCAGGGTGTCTCCAAGAGACAGAATTGATGGGCAGCTCACCAAGGGCACATCTGATTTGTGTAACTAAAAAAAAAAATCCACCTCTAATAATCATGAAGACAAGATTGACCTGAGTCACCACAATAAGGGGTCATAATCTCTGACTATCAGTCCTGAGACTGTTCACTGACCCAGATCCTCAATTGATGGGACCATTTACACCTGATGGAAGGCTGTAAAATGACAACAAATGTTTACATTTTCCTCCAAACACAACCCAAAGGCTCTGAGATGATGGCGCTGGCTAGCTTATAATGGTTCATGGGGACCGTGGTCTAAACCAAAATTGGCGCCTTGATATTGGGCAATATGAGAGCAACTATACCATGGAAATTGGCAAATGCTATAAAGAAGCTTTCTTCTTATTCCTTTGTTTTTATTTTCTGCCTTTCTTCTTGCTTTCCCTGTTTCTTTTTGTCTGTGCATTTGAGATATCGTTCCATGAACATTTATCTGCCTACTAGTGTTTGAAAAGACCTGTGAACTTTCAGCTGGAAAACTGTGAATCAGGTAATAGGGAATTACCATTATCACCTACAATCCAAGTGGGGGACCCTGGCATCAGGTGATAAGGAGACATTCGTCTCACTCTGTCTCAAACAGCACAGGTTACGCCCATAACTGTATCCTGCTCTCACTGCTAATTCCTGGGGTGCAACATTAGAAAAGATGGCGGTGGCAATAGGCAGAGTAGCCTTATCGTGCGTGACATCTGTGAAGAGCCTATTACGGTAGGAGGTGCTGAGGGAAATCACGAGACAGTGCTGCCGCCTACCAAATATTAAAAGTAATAATGCATCCCCGGGAAAAATCACCAAGGTTGACACCATCAAGGCCTGAAACAGCAGGAGCTGCAATTTCTGTTACCTTCACACTTAATTTATGGTTAGGACTGTGGGAGGGGAAACTACAGATTGCATACTGAATGTGGATTATTGTAAGCTAATCACACAGGGTTCCCGGTGGCTCTGCTCTTAGAGATATGATCACTTGCCAAGGTGAATTGGCATAAAACCCTGGAGACTCATCTATAAATTCTGGCATGTTCAATGATTTTCCTCCAAAAGCAGATACTCTAACAGGTACCTGTTTTCAACCCACAGAAGAAGCATTTCACATTTACTCCCTGTCTCCTATCACATTTGAAGTATTCAATTTGCTATATTATTTATATGTTTCTAAAAATACATGAAATGGGAGCCCCTGGGGGTCTCAGTAGGTTGAGTGTCCATCTTTGGTTCAGGTCATGATCTCCCAATTCCTGGGTTCAAGCCAAGCATCAGGCTCTGTGCACACGGCTCAGAGCCTGGAGCCTGCTTCTGATTCTATGTCTCCCTCTGTCTCTGGCCTTCCTCTCTCTCTCTCTCCCTCTCTTTCTGTCTCTCAAAAAATGAATAAACATTAATTTTTTTTTAATCCATGCAATAGAATTTAATGAGAGGTCTAAACAGTTTTAAAGAAGTACAGAAGACTGCAAAGGAAACAATCAACAAAACCAAAAGGCAACCGATGGAATGGGAAAAGATGTTTGAAAACGATATATCAGACAAAGGGCTAGTATCCAAAATCTATAAAGAACTCACCAAACTCCACACCTGAAAAACAAATAACCCAGTGAAGAAATGGGCAGAAGACATGAATAGACACTTTTCTAAAGAAGACATCCAGATGGCCAACAGGCACATGAAAAGATGCTCAACGTCACTCCTCCTCAGGGAAATACAAATTAAAACCACACTGAGATATCACCTCATGCCAGTCAGAGTGGCTAAAATGAACAAACCAGGAGACTATAGATGCTGGTGAGGATGTAGAGAAACGGGAACCCTCTTGCACTGTTGGTGGGAATGCAAACTGGTGCCGCCACTCTGGAAAACAGTGTGGAGGTTCCTCAAAAAATTAAAAATAGATCTACCCTATGACCCAGCAATAGCACTGCTAGGAATTTACCCAAGGCATCCAGGAGTGCTGATGCATAGGGGCACTTGTACCCCAATGTTTAGAGCAGTATTTTCAACAATGGCCAAATTATGGAAAGGGCTTAAATGTCCATCAACTGACAAATGGATAAAGAAATTGTGGTTTATATACACAATGGAATCCTACTTGGCAATGAGAAAGAATGAAATATGGCCTTTTGTAGCAATGTGGATGGAAGTGGAGAGTGTCATGCTAAGTGAAACAAGTCATACAGAGAAAGACAGATACCTTATGTTTTCACTCTTATGTGGATCCTGAGAAACTTAACAGAAGACCATGGGGGAGGAGAAGGAAAAAAAAAAGTTAGAGAGGGAGGGAGCCAAACCATAAGAGACTCTTAAAAACTGAGAACAAACTGAGGGCTGATGGGGGAGTGGGAGGGAGGGAAGGGTGGGTGATGGGCATTGAGGAGGGCACCTGTTGGGATAAGCACTGGGTGTTGTATGGAAACCAATTTGACAATAAATTCTGAAATAAATAAATAAATAAACAAATAAATTTACATTCAAATTAGTTAGCATATAGGGCAACAATGATTTCAGTAGATTCCTTAGTGCCCCTTAAAAAAATATATTTTAAAAAAAGACTCTGAAATACAGAGAACATATTGGTGGTTCCCAGAAGGAAGGGGGTGGGGTGGGTGGATGAGATAGATAAAAGAGATTAATGGGTGCCTGGGTGGTTCAGTTGGTTGAACGACTGCCTCTTGATTTCAGCTCAGGTCATGATTCCAGGGTCATGGGATACAGCCCTGCTTTGGGCCCTGCACAGAGGGTGCAGCCTGCTTAAGATTCTCTCTCTCTCTCTCTCTCTCTCTCTCCCTCTCTCTCTCTCTCAATCCCCCTCTCTCCCTCCCTCTCCTTCTGCCCCTCTCCCCATCTTGTGCTCTCTCTGTCTCTGAGATAAAAATGTTTTTAAACAATACTTAAAAAGATAAAGGGATTAAGAGTACACTTATCTCCATAAGTATTGAACAATGTATAAATTGTTGAAGTTATTCATTGTACACCTCAAATTAATATAACACTGTATGTATGTATGTAAACTATACATAAACAAAAATAATGCCTGGAGAAGGGGGGAAATATATGATTTTCAGAGTTACCACATTATATTTTTTTAATTTTTTAAAAAATGTTTACTCATCTTTGAGATGAGAGAGAGAGAGAGAGCGCAAGGCAGGGGAGAGGCAGAAAAAGAGGGGGACACAGAATCTGAAGGAGGCTCCAGGCTCTGAGTTGTCAGCACAGAGCCTGATGCAGGGCTTGAACTCACAGACTGTGAGATCATGACCTGGGCTCAAGTTGGACGCTTAACTGACTGAACCACTCAGGCACCACCCACATTATATTTTTAAATGATCAGTTTTCATTGTTAAGAACAAAAACAAATATAACTCAACTGTAATAACAACAGAAATATAACTAAGTGCAATAGGAGGGAGCCCAGAAAAAAACTCTCATACATACAACTGAATGATTTTTGAAAAGAGTTCCAGGAAAGTTCAAAAATAAATGTACAGTCTTTCTAAGAAATCGTGATGGGGCACCTGGGTGGCTTAGTCAGCTGAGCATCCACCTCAGATTTCGGCTCAGGTTGTGATCCCAGTGTGGTGGGATCAATCCCTACATTGGGCTCTGCACTGAGTGTGGAGACTGATAAATATTCTTTCTCTCTCTCCCTCTACCCCTCTCCCCAGCTCACACTCTCACTCTATAAACACATACATACATACATACATACATACATACATACATAAAATGGTGGTGGGAGACCTGGATATCCACATACAAGAATAAATAAATAAAAGATGCAAGTGTCCTTTTCATCTACCATCTACAAACATGACTGCAAATGGACCTCATACCTAACCATAGGGAATAAAACTGTAATTTGGCTATTGTTGTTAGCACTGCTATAAACACTGGGGTGCATGTGCCCCTTAGAAGCAGCATTTTTGTATCTTTTGGATAAATACCCAGTCATGCAACCGCTGGGTCATACAGTAGTTCTATTTAAAAGAGGTGGTATTATATATACAATGGAATACTACTCCGTCACCAAAAAGTATGAAATCTTGTCATTTACAGCAATGTGAATGAAACTGGGGTATATCCTGCTAAGTGAAATAAGTCCATCAGAAAAAGACAAATACCATATGATTTCACTCATACGTGGGATTTAAGAAATACAACAGATGAACATAGGAGAAGGGAAGGAAAAATAAGATAAAAACAGAGAGGGAGACAAACTATAAGAGACTCCTATATACAGAGAATAAACTGAGGGTTGCTGGAGGGGAGGTGGGAGGGAAGATGGGCTAAATGGTGACGGACATTAAGTAGGACACTTGTTGGGTGTTATACGTAAGTGATGAATCCCTAGGTTCTACTCCTGAAACCAATATTACACTGTATGTTAACTTACTTGAATTTACATAAATAATTTTATTTTATTTTATTTTTTTTTTAATTTTTTTTTTCAACGTTTTTTATTTAGTTTTGGGACAGAGAGAGACAGAGCATGAACGGGGGAGGGGCAGAGAAAGAGGGAGACACAGAATCGGAAACAGGCTCCAGGCTCCGAGCCATCAGCCCAGAGCCTGACGCGGGGCTCGAACTCGCGGACCGCGAGATCGTGACCTGGCTGAAGTCGGACGCTTAACCGACTGCGCCACCCAGGCGCCCCTACATAAATAATTTTAAATAATAAAAAAAAGAAATAAAACTGTAACCCCTTAGAAGAAAACACAGAGAGAGATGCACCTCCATGACACTGGATTTGACAAAGGTTTCCTGAATATAACACCAAAGACACAGGCAACTAGAGAAAAAATTACTTCAGCAAAATAAAAAAAAAAATATTTGGACATTGAAGGGCACTATTCCCCAAGTGAAAAAGGCAGCCCACAAAATGGAGAAAGGACTGGAAAATCACACACCTGATAATAGATTAATATCCAAAATATGTAAAGAATTGCAAAACTTCTGGGCGCCTGGATGGCTCAGTTGGTTAAGCGGCCGACTTCAGCTCAGGTCATGATCTCGCGGTCTGTGAGTTCGAACCCCGCGTCGGGCTCTGTGCTGACAGCTCGGAGCCTGGAGCCTGCTTCCGATTCTGTGTCTCCCTCTCTCTCTGACCCTCCCCTGTTCATGCTCTGTCCCTCTCTGTCTCAAAAATAAACATTAAAAAAAGAAAACAAAAACAATGTATTCAAGAATTTCAAAAATTGAACAGCAAAACAACTCAGTTAAAAAACAGGCAATGTCATTAGACATTTCTCCAGAGAAGATATAGGAATGACTAATTCACTCATGAAAGATGCGCAACATAACTAATCATTAGGGAAGTGCAAACCAAAACCATAATGCATAGATACCAACTCACACACACTAGTATGGCTATTGTAAAAATTAAATCAGAAAATAAGTGTTGGTGAGATTGTGGAGAAATTGGAGACTAAAAAGGGGCACAGCTGCCAGAGGAAACAGTGTGCTAGTTCCTCAGAAATGTAAACATAGAATTATCATTTGATCCAGTAGTTTCACTTCTGGTTATGTACCCACTTATATGCCCCAAAAGACTAAAGCGGTGACTAGAAAAGATTTTTTGTACAACACTTTTCATAACAGATTTATTTACAGTAGCCAAAATGTGGAGACAACCCAGATGTCCATCAACAAACTCACAGATGAACAAAATGTGGTGAAAACATACAGTGGAATATCATTCAGGCTTTAATATGAATAGAATTCTGGCATAGGCTACAACATGGGTGAAACAAACATTATGCTAAGTGAAAGGAAGGATGTAAAAGGATCCATATTAAACAATAACAGCTACATAAGGAACCTTTAGTATTCAGTTTTAGAGAAAGAGGTAGGATGGTGGGAGACAGGGACTGGAAAAAGGGGCAATGGGGAGTTAGTATTTCAAGTGGACAAAGATTCAGTTTGAGATGATGAGAAAGTTCTGGAGACGGATCGAGGTGGTGATTGCACAACAGTGAAAAAGTACTCAAGGCCACTTAAGTGTATTTCAAAATGCTTAAAATAGTAAATTTTATATATTTTTTACCCTGACAAAAAAGGAACTAAAAGAGTGACATATTCTAAAAGAATTTCAGTGCCATAAAGAGCTTGATGATGTAGAGGAAGGAATCCAAAGTACAAGGAGACAAGAGTGTTGTGATGGGTTTATCTTGTGTGATTCTACCCTATGAGACCCCAACACCCCCCTCAACCACAAAGTACACCCAAAATAAGAGTTTGGAGAATATAAAATTCATAAAGCATTGAGAAACACCTTGGCGAGGGATGTAATGTCTTCCTTGACAAGCTCTACAGAGCTTCTCCCCAATATGACAGATTTACCATGGACATGCTGAAATTGAAATGCCTTTGTCCTGAGTTCAGCCCCTGCCCCCTCCACTAAATTGCCAGAGGCCATGTCAACAGTCTGAAACCACCCAGGGTATAGTATTATAGTGCATATAAGAGTTAATCATTCTCATCAACATTGGTTGAGCCACAGAGATTTCTGGAACTGGCATTTTCATCAAGGTGTCTCCATGAAACAAAATGATGGGTGGCTTACTAAGGGTTCATCCAAGTTGTGTAGCTATGAAAAACAAGGAAAACAAAAACAACAACCAAAACACCTACCTCTAATAATCATGAAGAAAAGATTGACCTGAGTCACCACAATGAAGGGTCATAATCTCTACTTGCCTCTCAGACCTGAGACTGTTCACTGACTCAGATCCTCAGTTGTTGGAACCAATTACCCCTGAGTGAAGAATGTAAAATAGCAACAAATGCTTTACATTTTCCACCAAACCCAGCCCAAAGACTCTAAGGTAATGGTGGTAGCCAACTTATAATGGTTCATGGGGACTGTGGTCTGAACCAAAATTGGTAGCTTGATATTGGGCAAGATGAGAGTAATTTTACCATGGAAACTGGCAAATGCTATAAGTAAGCTCTCTTCTTTATTCTATTTTTCTCACTTTCTTTCTTTCTTCTTGCTTTCCCTGTTTCTTCTTCTCTTTGCTTTTGAGTGAGAGCCCCTTAAACATTTCTCTGAATATTAGTCCTTAAAGGGACCTGTGGACTTTTACCTGGAAAACTGTGAATCAGGTAATAGGAAATTACCATTACGGCCAACCATCAAACTGGTGGCTTCTGGGGTAAGGTGATAAGGAGACTTTCACTTGCTCTGCCTCATAAAGCACAGGCTAGAACCATAAGTATATCCTGCTATCAATGCCTAAATTCTGGGATGCATCATTAGAAAAGAAAGAGGTAAGGGCACCTGAGTGGTTCAGTTGGTTAAGCATCCGACTTCAGCTCAGGTCATGATCTCACAATTTGTGGGTTCAAGCCCCACGTCGGGCTCTGTGCTGACAGCTCAGAGCCTGGAGCCTGCTTCAGATTCTGTGCTTCCCTCTCTCTCTGCCCATCCCTCTGCCCCCACCCCCATGCTCTGTCTGTCTGAAAAATAAATAAAAACATTTTTAAAAATTTTAAAGAAAAGACAGAGGTGGCAATAGGCAGACTATCCATATTGTGGTTGGGATCTGTTAAGGGCTTATCATAGTTTGGAGGTGCTGAGGGAAATCAGAAGATAGGGTTGCTACCTACCAAAATATTAAAAGAAAAGTAATAGTACATGCCTGGGATAAGCACCAACAATGACACCATCAATGCCTGAAAAATCAGGAGCTGTCATTTCTATTAACTTCACACGTAATTAATGTTTTGAAGTGTGCAAGGGGAAACTAGATATTGCACAGTGAATGTGGATTATTGTAAATGAATCACACAGGATTCCAGGGGCCTCTGCTCTTGCAGATGTGAGCTCTTTCCAAGGTGGATTGACAGAAACCCCGGGAACCTGGTATATAACCTCTGATAGGTTCAATGATTTTATTGCCAAAGCAGCTACTCTACCAGACACCTGCTTTCATCTCAGAGAGGGAGGATTCCACATTTACCCCACTGGCTTCTCCTATCACATCATAAGTACTCCATTTCCTATAGCCTTTATTTGTTGCTGAAAATCCATGCAATGGAATTTAATGAGAAGTCTAAACCGTTTAAAAGAAATACAGAAGAGGAGCACTTGGGTGGCTCAGGAATTTAGCATCAACTTTTGATATCAGCTCAATTTATGATATGAACTCATCAATTGTGAGATCACACCCCACATCAGACTCTGCACTGATTGCAAGGAGCCTGTTTAGGATTCTCCCTCTCCCTCTCTCTGCCCCTCCCTGCTCTCTCTCTCTCTCAAAATAAATAAACTTCAACAAGAAAAGAGATACAGAAGAAATGGTGACTCATAATGTATGAAAAACATAAACCGACCCAAACTGTAGAAAGACAAACTGCAGATTGTCAGCCTATGAACTGACACAAATATCATGATCTAGGTTTTCTAGGGTTTTGAGCCCTGTTACTCAAGTCTTCATCCTGAAACAAAGAATCCTATATGCAGAGAATGTCTCTCGGCTAAAGAGCCTTCTCAGAGCTTGCTTGATGTCTCTGTTCCTCAGACCATAGATGAATGGGTTCAGCATGGGCGTCACCACTGTGAACATCACTGAGGCTATGGCACTTGCTCTGGAGTTTTGTGCAGCAGCAGAACTCAGATACACCCCAAGGCTTGTACCATAGAACAAAGAGACCACTGCAAGATGAGACCCACATGTAGAAAATGCTTTATACTTGTCCATTGCTGATGAAATTCTCAAAATGGAAGTTACAATTCTAGAGTAAGAGAACAGGATACCAGTGAGTGGAACAACACCCAGAAGTCCACTTGTGAGATAGATCATCAGGTCATTGAGGAAGGTATCAGAGCAAGCAAGTTGGATCACCTGAATAAGTTCACAGAAAAAGTGAAGGATTTCCAGATCTGTGCAAAAAGAGAGTCGCAAAATCATCAAGTCATGTAATAGAGAGGTAAGAACACTCAATATCCAGGGAACCAGAAGCAGGATGCTGCAGAATTTGGGATTCATGATGACCATGTAGTGCAGTGGGTGACAGATGGCCACAAACCGGTCATAGGCCATCACTGTCAAGAGGAAGTTGTCTAATCCTACAAAAAGCATGAAAAAGTACATCTGGCTGAGGCAGCCTTCGAAGGTGATCACTTTGCTCTGCATCTGGATGTTCAGCAGCATCTTTGGGATGGTGGTGGAGGTGAAACAGATGTCTGAAAAGCACAGGTTGGAGAGGAAGAAGTACATGAGCGTGTGGAGGCGGAAGTCCGTGATAATGGCCAGGATCATGAGCAGGTTCCCAGTGAAGGTGACCAGGTACATGGACAGGAACACCCAAAAGAGCAGGGACTGCAGCCCCCCCTCGTCTGAGAGCCCCAAGAGGATAAATTCTGTAACACGGGTTTGATTTCTTCCTTCCATGTGTCTGCTGAAAACAGCTGGAACAGAGACAAGAGCATTGTAAAGGCACAGGCAGTGATCACAGAATCGAAAGAAATGCTGCAATTTGTGTTTCCAACGTGTTTCATTAGTTAATTCTTAAACATTACCTACCATCTAGAAAATTGAGCAGAAAATTTCAGGGAATCCCAATGTTCCATGTTTTCCATGAGGCTGAAACTGATTCACAATCCTTGTCCTGAATCAAAACATTTATCCAAAGCAATGTTCTCCTCCATAAATTTCCTGAGACTTTTTTTGTTCACCCAGCAAATATTTTAACCTATTATTTTGTTGGCAAGGTTTTTTGAAAGCACTGAAAAAATCAGTGATGTGCATTTGACCTTAACAAGACTGCGTTTCAGATGTGTGTGTGTCAGAGGCAGCAAAAATTACTAAATGAAGAATGATGTTTCAAGTGGTGGTTACAACCAGTAAGTAAAACAATGCCACACTAGGAATCCTAAATGAAGGGGAAACTTGCCATTGTATCATCTCTGATGAGGGGCTTCGAAGCTGAAAAACTGAGGGCAGTGGATATATGAACCATGCAGATAACTTTGAGGAAACCAATTAAGGCAGAGAAAAAGCCTGTGCAAGGACCCTAAGGCAAGACCCAAACCCATCAGGCAATATCAAAGAGAAAGCTGTGAGCAGAGCAGGTAACACAACAGGATCAGGGGTGGGGTGTAATATAAGAAAGAGAGGAGCTCAAAGCCTCCTGCATCTGTGGAAACGTTCTAAGGGAGTGGACACTACAGTCCATTGTTGTTTTTATACCTATATGTTATATATGATGTCTGTATACCACGGAATAAATTTTATGTAATGTGTACAGATACAACATAACTCATTCCTCCATAATTCTCTCACATTCTCTCACTCTTACTGTCAGTCTTCAGTTGGTCTAAATTATGCATTTTTTAATTTCATAAAACAGTTTCAGCTTGCTTCAAATGTTTTTCATGTGTGTATATTCACTGATAACGTCTCTATTCCCTATACACACACACACACACACACACACACACACAGTGCAGGTAGGAAGAGAGGCAGAGAGAGAGTTTTCCATCATTGTGGTACTGGGTACTCTTGTGGCTGAAGCACAGCTGTTTTAGAAAGCAGGGGACAGGATACACCATGAGTCAAGAGCTTATTTTTCCTAAGAGAATTGCATTTTGCAATGTAGGTGTGCCAAATGAGTCGTCATGGCTTAGAATCACAAAAACCACACAGAAATAGAAGAATTAACACCAAACTTTCTCAAACTCTTACAAAAATTCAAAGGTTAAAACGTCCTACTTTATTCCAAGAGGCCAACATTGCGCTAATACTGACAAAATAAAGACATTGCAAGAAAAGAAAAGTACACAACAATATTCCCAACAAATACTGATGTGACAATCTTTTACTAAATACTACCAAACAGAACATAGCAGCCTTTTGTTCATGGTGTACAAAAGGATAATGCATCATGACCAAGTGGGATTTATTCCTGGAATGCAAGGATGGTTTTACTTATGAAAATTCGTCAGTGTGATACACCACATTAACAGAATGAAGGATAAAAGTGCATGCTTATGTCCACTGATGCAGAAAAATAGACAAAATTGGACCTTCTTTCATAATAACAACATTCAAGAAGCTAAGAACAAAAGGAAACTTCTTCAACATGATATAGATCATATGTGAAAGCCCACTTCTAACATCATTCTCAATAGTGAAAGGCTAAGAGTGACCTCTAAGATAAAAAACAAGACAAGCATGTCTGCCTTATACCTTCTATGTAACATGGCATTGAAAGTTCCAGACAAAGCAATTAGCTGAGAGAGAGAGAGAGAGAGAGAGAGAGAGAGAGAAGAAGAAGAAGAAGAAGAAGAAAGAAAGAAAGAAAGAAAGAAAGAAAAAGGAAGGAAGGAAGGAGAAGAAGAGGAAAGAAAGAAAGAAAGAAAGAAAGAAAGAAAGAAAGAAAGAAAGAAAGAGGAAGGAAGGAAGGAAGGAGAAGAAGAAGAAAGAAAGAAAGAAAGAAAGAAAGAAAGAAAGAAAGAAAGAAAGAAAAAGGAAAGAAGGAGAAGAAGAAGAGGAAAGGAAAGAAAGAAAGAAAGAACAAAAGAAAGAAAGAAAGAAAGAAAGAAAGAAAGAAAGAAAGAAAGAAAGAAAGAAAGAAAAAGGAAGGAAGGAAGGAAGGAGAAGGAGAAGAAGAAAAGAAAGAAAGAAAAGAAAGAAAGAAAGAAAGAAAGAAAGAAAGAAAGAAAGAAAGAAAGAAAAAGGAAGGAAGGAAGGAAGGAGAAGGAGAAGAAGAAGAAGAAGAAGAAAAGAAAGAAAGAAAAAGAAAGAAAGAAAGAAAGAAAGAAAGAGGAAGGAGAAGAAGAAGAGGAAAGAAAGAAAGAAAGAGAAAAAGGAAGGAAGGAAGGAAGGAGAAGAAGAAGACAGAGAAAGAAAGAAAGAAAGAAAGAAAGAAAGAAAGAAAGAAAGAAAGAAAGAAAGAAAGAAAGAAAGAAAGAGTGGAGGGAGGGATGAGAGAGAAAATGAAATAAAAGTCATTAAAGTTAGAAAGGAAGAATATGATTTCTGTTCACAAAGGTGATCATATTTATTTATATTTTTATTATTTATTTATTTTTGAGAGTGCATGCAGAGGAGGGAAGGGGGAAAGGGGGAAGGAGGAGCACAGAGAGAGAGAGAGACAGAGACAGAGACAGCGACAGACACAGAGCATCTGAAGCAATCTGTGAAGCGACAACAGAGAACAACATACAGGATTAAACTCATGAACCAGGAGATCATCACCTGAGCCTATGTCAGATGCCTAACCAATTGAGCCACCCAGGCACCCCACAAAGTGATCTTATTTAAAAGGAAATAAGAGGGGCGCCTGGGTGGCGCAGTCGGTTAAGCGTCCGACTTCAGCCAGGTCACGATCTCGCGGTCCGTGAGTTCGAGCCCCGCGTCAGGCTCTGGGCTGATGGCTCGGAGCCTGGAGCCTGTTTCCGATTCTGTGTCTCCCTCTCTCTCTGCCCCTCCCCCGTTCATGCTTTGTTTCTCTCTGTCCCAAAAATAAAAAAAAAAATAAATAAATAAAAGGAAATAAGATATCAAGGCACCTGGGTGGCTCAACTGGCAGTCAGTTAAGCATGGTTCTTGGTTACAGCTACGTCAGGATCTTATGGTTGGTGAGATTGAACCCCATGTCCCACTACCTTGGCAGCACAAAGCCTGCCTGAGATTTTCTCTCTCTACCACTCCATGCCCGTTCCCCATTTGTGCACTCTCTTCCTCTCCTTCTCTATCAAGATATAGATAGATAGATAGATAGATAGATAGACAGACAGTAGATAGATAAATGTAAAAATAAACTAAGAGGATATCAGTAAAAACAAACAAACCTGTTAGGCTGATACACATATTCAGCAAAGTTGCAGAATACAAATCAGCACACACACACAATTTACATGGCAGAGTGAATCCCAGCATGGAATGCACCATGTGAACAAAAAAAACCCTAACTGTATTACAATTGTACGAGACAATCTCAGTGAAGCAGGTAGGCAAAAAAAAAAAAAGTGCAGAAATATGTGATTTGGAATATGAGTGGATTCTGAAATTTGGAGATGAAAGAAATTGCACAGAAGCACTGCTCCATACTTAATAAAATGTATCCCAGAGGGTATTGTTAACACTACTGATACTTCTGCGCATGTGCACTGTAATTGAACATAGAAGGAAACAGAGAAAATGGTGGGAATAAGGTAATCACATTTGTTGTGGGACTTTACACGGAAGCAAGAGGCTAGTATGATCCTTGTGATAATAGAGTTGATGTCATCAGCATGAACTTGCTTCTATCTTAACATAGATACAGAGGCTTACGTATAGATACCTCTATGGATGTCTGCATATACACAGAGTAGTAAACATTTATATGTTTCCTTGCTGGGTCAGGTCAGGGGATATAGAGAACCTGGTAGCAGCAAGCACACCTGGAACCCATGTCTTGGTTTTAACCCCACGTCCCAATAAAATGAAACTGGGCTCCTTGCAGAAATGACTGCTTCTAGGGCTCAGGAGGGAAACACAAGAAGCTGAAGCATCATCTTCCGTAAGAGAGTAATGAAATACTACACTCCCTTTAAAAATCCAGGAATCATGGGGGCACCTGGGTGGCTCAGTTGGTGAGCGTCAGACTTCGGCTCAGGGCAAGATGTCACAGTTCGTGGTCCGAGCCCCGCATCAGGCTCTGTGCTGACCGCTTGCTCAGAGCTTGGAACCTACTTCAGATTCTGTGTCTCCTTCTCTCTCTGCCCCTCCCCCGCTCACGCTTTGTCTCATTCTGTCTCTCAAAAATAAATGTAAAAAAAAAAAATTTTAAGCTAGGAATGATAAGGACATGCTAGAGAGACATATCAGCTCACTGAAGGAGCCCCCCATTGCCAAAGCTGGACGAATTTGAGCAACAAAATAAAGTAGTATTGGGCTATGACCCAGAGTATATACTACATATCAAGGAGTGCACACCAAAATAAATAATTAAGGAATAAAGAGAAGAAACGATCTCAAGTGCAGAAGAATGACAATGATTTAAGAAGATAGTCTACTCTCAGAGAGGTGGAGAACTCTCAGTACTTAGGATAGAAAAGTCCCTAATGAGCATAGGATGTAAGGAAAGGGGAAAGACTAACCACAGTGGAAAAATTGGGCAAACCCCGTGCCAGCCAGGACATCAATATCAACACCAATGAGAATTAGTCATGTTGACAGTGGGTACATTTGATGTCATGATGTCAGTTTCCCTCTCTGGTCTTCCAGTCCAACATCCACAGTCGTAAGTCTACTCATGAACAAAAGAAGAAGGCCACTCCAAAAGAAGATTATTTTACGAAACTCCTGACCATTACTCCTCACAACTATGAATTGCTTCAAGAACAAAGGAAGCCTGAGAAAAAGTCACTGCGTGTGGAAGCTCAGCAGATATGACGATTACATGTAACAGGTGTAAGAGAGAGGATGTGCTCATAACTTCAGAAACAGAGCGGAGCTTATGACCACCCTCTGAACTAACACAGCACGTTTTTGTTTTTTGGTTTTTGGTTTTTTTTTTTTTTTTGCAAAGGTACAACTGTTCAAAAATCAAGTTTATTAAAAATTAAAATTATTAATGACTAGCAAAATCTCTGGAAACATTGAGCTCTGAGCATGTCCCCAGGCTCTGTTATTTGCTGTGTATAAAGCAGTATCACTGCTTTCAATTTCCGTCAGTAAAATAAAATAATGATGCCACACACATAGTTTTTGAAATTTTTCAATTAAATGATGACTGTAAGAGGTCTAGCAGAGTTTCTAGTAAACATTTAAGAATGAATAAAAAACTTCATCTGAGTTTCTGTATCCACGATTTCCACCCCCTCAGAGACCCATTCCTTACCTCCCATCTCATGCTCATGGTACTATTTCCATCACTCACACTCTAAGCACAGCAGTAGAGTTTTCCTCACAATAACCTGGGTCACTTTTCCATCAAGAAGACCTGTTCATAGCTGTCCCTGACATAAAACCGGCACATACTCTTCACTAATTTCAGAATGAAACTCCAACCCTCTAGCCAAAACGTAAATTTCTTGGGTAATCTGACTGTTGCCTACCCAACCAGGCTACTGTGGGTTCCTTTTGCAGAACCCGCAGACCCTGCTCCTGATTGGTGGTCAGACAGTAAGAAGTATTTCTAACTCCAGCAGCACAACTTCCGCTTTACGTAATCTCTGAATTTCCTCCTCTGCTGTTTCCTTCTGGACTTCTCACATCCCCTGTGCCCACGGAAAGACTGCCTTCCAAGGCTCGGTACCTACCAGCTTCTCTGTGAAGCCTTAACTGACACCTATGAAAGAGCCCTCTTTATTGAAAACAATTTAAAAAAAAAAATAAAGAGTCAAAGTTTGAGGATCTACTTCCCCAGATTCCAATGCAACCTCGCATCACATTTATTTATTTTTACGTCTCTCAGTCTGTTTACACAGTGACTACCTTGAGAGAAGAAACAGTGTCTTTGTCATTTATTTATTCCCAGAATAAATGGTACTGTCTACCATACATTAATTGCTGAAAAATGTCTGTTGAATGACTGCAATTAACAAATGACTCAATAATGATAAACAGTCACTCCCAACAATGGAAGACCCAGCAATGAAAACAGAGGAGGGGCGCCTGGGTGGCTCATTCAGTTAAGCATTGGACTTTGGCTCAGGTCATGATTCTCATGATTGCGGGTCAAGCCCCACATCAGGCTCTGTGCTGACAGCTCAGATTCTGTCCATCCCCTCTCTCTCTGTCCATCCCCTATTTATGCTGTCTCCTTCTCCCTCACAAATAAGTAAAAACGTTAAAAAATTATAATAAAAATAAAAAAGAATAAAAGAAAAAAGAAAACAGATGAAAGAGTGTTGAGAGCTAAAGGCCCATAGAGTAAGCACTAAGGAGGAGACAGATCAGGGAGAAATGGTTTAGTGTATCCAGAGTTGCCCTCCAGAATCAAAGCCTTATTGGTCAAAACTGGCATCACTAAACTCTCCTTAACTAATTGTCCCCTTGATGCCCTCAAAATAATCACCTATAACGGGGTCCCTCCCACCATAACACATTTCCCCAGCACTTCTGGAGATGCCGTGGCTCACCTAGATGTTAGCACAGAACAGTGTGACATGAATGACCCTCTTTCTCCCATGGATGATTGGTGTCTTTGGTAGTTATATCCCCAGGAAGGGAAGAGACATGGCCCCACTTGTGAAGGTTCTGGAAGACACAGAATCACCTGGGATTACAAGAGTCCACTTCAGTAGGTGCAGCGGAGGCAGTTTCAATTTCTCTGCCTGAAGGCGCTGAATTCCCATGAGTCTCATTAATGAAATATTCTTTTTTCTCTCTTCTCCAAAGAACCATTCTAATATGTTCTAATATGATTTCTCTCATATGTGGAATTTAAGAAACTATATATATATATATATATATATATATGAAACATATATATATGAAACATATATATATATGAAACATATATATATATATATATATATATATATATATATATATATATATGAAAGGGAGGGGGAAGAGAAAGGGAAATAAATCCTAAGAATTTCTTAGAGATGGCAAACAAATTCAGGGTTGATGTAGGGAGGTGAGAGCAAGATGGGCTAGATGAATGTTGGATACTAAGGAGGGCAATTTTGACGGCACCGAGCATTGTATGTAAGTGATTAATAAAATAATAATAATGTATGATGTAAGTCTGCAACTTGGATGGACCTAGAGGGTATAGTGCTGAATGAAATGAGCCAGTCAGAGAAAGACAAATACCATGTGATGACACTCATATGTGGAATTTAATAAATTTAAAAAGGAACAAACAAGGAAAAGACAGACAAAAAAATCAGACTCTTAAACACAGAGAACAAAAAGGTGGCTGCCAGAGGGAATGTGGGTGGGGATAGGTGAGATAGATAAAGGATATTAAGAGCACACTAATCTCCATGAGATCTCAACAGTGTATAGAATTGTTAAACATTACATTGTGCACGTCAAATTAATATAACACTAAATGTAAATTATACTTCAATAAAAACAATGGCTGGGAAGGGGGAAAATAAGATTTTCAGAGTTATCACATTACAATTGAAAGTGACCTGTTTTCCTTTTCTTAAATCCTTTTTTAGTTAATTTATTATTTTAATTAATTAATTATTTTAATTTACTTCCAAGTTTGTTATCATATAGTGCAACAATGATTCAAGAGTAGATTCCTTAATTCCCCTTACCCATTTAGCCCACCCCCCCTCCCACAACCTCTCCAGCAACCCTCTGATTCTTGTCCATATTTAAGAGTGTCTATGTATTGCTCCCTCCCTGGTTTTATATTATTTTTTCTTCCCGTCCCTTATGTTCATCTGTTTTTTATTTTAAAGTCCTCATATGAGTGAAGTCATAGGATATTTGTCTTTCTCTAATTTCTCTTAGCATAATAGCCTCCAGTTCCATCCACGTAGTTGCAAAAGGCAAGATTTCATTATTTTTGATTGCTGAGTGATACTCCATTTTATATATATACCGCATCTTCTTTATCCATTCATCTGTTGACGGACATTCGAGCTCTTTCCATACTTTGGCTACTGTTGCTAGTGCTGCTATAAACACTGGGGTGCATGTGCCCTTTCAAAACAGCATACCTGGATCCCTTGGATAAATACCTAGTAGTGCAGTTGCTGGGCCATAGGGTAGTTCTATTTTTAATTTTTTGAGGAACCTCCAAACTGTCTTCCAGAGTGGCCGTACCAGTTTGCATTCCCACCAGCAGTGCAAAAGAGATCCTGTTTTTCTGCATCCTCACCAACATCTGTTGTTGCCTGAGTCGTTAATGTTAGCCACTCTGACAGGTGTGAGGTGGTATCTCATTGTAGTTTTGATATGTATTTCCCTGGTGCTGAGTGATGTTGAACGTTTTTTCATGTGTCTGTTAGCCACCTGGATGTCTTTGGAGAAGTGTCTATTCATGTCTTTTGCCCATTTCTTCACTGGATCATTTGTTTTTTGGGTGTTGAGTTTGATAAGTTCTTTATAGATTTTGGATACTAACCCTTTATCTGATATGTCATTTGCAAATATCTTCTCCCATTCTGTTGGTTTCCTTTTAGTTTTGCTGATTGTTTCCTTTGCTGTGCAGAAGCTTTTGACTTTGATGAGGTCCCAATAGTTCATTTTTACTTTTGTTTCCTTGCCTCCGGAGACGTGTTGAGTATGAAGTTGCTGCAGCCGAGATCGGAGAGGTTTTTTTCTGCTTTCTCTTCGAGGATTTTTGATGGCTTCCTGTCTTACATTTAGGTCTTTCATCCATTTTGAGTTTATTTTTGTGTATGGTGCAAGAAAGTGGTCCAGGTTCATTTTTCTGCATGCTGTTGTCCAGTTTTCCCAGCACCGTTTGCTAGAGACTGTCTTTATTCCATTGGGTATTCTATCCTGCATTTTCAAAGGTTAGTTGGCCATACATTTGTGGGTCCATTTCTGGGTACTCTATTCTGCTCCATTGATCTGAGTGTCTGTTTTTTGCCAGTGTCATACTGTCTTGATGACTACAGCATTGTAACACGTCTTGAAGTCTGGGATTGTGATGCCTCCAGCTTCGGTTCTCTTTTTCAAGATTAGTTTGGGTATTAGGGGTCTTTTCTTGCTCCATACAAATTTTAGGATTGTTTGTACTAGGTCTGTGAAGAGTATTGGTGATATTTTGATAGGAATTGCATTGAATATGTAGATTGCTTTGGGTAGTATCGACATTATAACAATATTTTTTCTTCCTATCTAGAGACATGGAATATTTTTTCATTTTTTTGTGTCTTCTTCAATTTCATTCATAAGCTTTCAATAGTTTTCAATGTATAGATTTTTCATCACTTTGGTTAGGTTTATTACTAGGTATTTTACGGTTTTTGGTGCAATTGTAAATAGGATCAATACCTTGATTTCTCTTTCTGTTGCTTCATTATTGGTCTATAGGAATGCAACCAATTCCTGTGCATTGATATTATATCCTGCAACTTTGCTGAATTCATAGATCAGTTCTATAAGTTTTTTGGTGGAATCTTTTGGGTTTCCCATAGAGAGTACCATGTCATCTGCAAAGAGTGAAAGTTTGACCTCCTCCTGCCTGATTGGGATTCCTTTTATTCCTTTGTGTTGTCTGATAGCTGAGGCTAGGACTTCCAATACTACACTAAATAGCAGTGGTGAGAGTGTACATCCCTGTCTTCTTCCTGACCTTAGAGGGAGAGCTCTCAGGATTTCCCCATTGAGGATGATATTAGTGGTAGGTCTTTCATATATGGCTTTCATAATCTTGAGGTATTATCCTTCTATCCCTACTTTCCTGATGGTTTTTACCAAGAAAGGATGCTGTATTTTGTCAAATGCTTTCTCTGCATCTGTTGAGAGGATCATGTGGTTCTTGTCCTTTCTTTTATTCGTGTGATGTATCACATTGATTGTTTTGCAGATATCAAACAAGCCTACATCTCAGTTGGTCATGGTGAATAATTCTTTTAATGTATTGATGGATCCAGTTGAGTAGTATCTTGTTGAGGATTTTTCCATCCATGTTCATCAGGAAAATTCGTCTGTAGTTCTCCTTTTTGTTGGGGTCTTTCTGGATTTGGAGTCAAGGTAATACTGGCTTCATAGAAAGAGTTTAGAAGTTTTCCTTCTATTTCTATTTTTTGGAACAGCTTCAAAAGAATAGGTGTTAATGCATCTTTAACTGTTTGGTAGAATCCCACTGGAAGCCACTTGGCCCTGACTCTTGTTTTGGGGAAATTTTTTGATTACTAATTCGATTTCTTTACTGGTTATGGAACTGTTCAAATTTTCTATTTCTTCCTGTTTCAGTTCTGGTAGTTTATATGCTTCTAGGAATTTGTCCATTTCTTCCAGATTGCGCATTTTATTAGCATATAATTAATCATAATATTCTCTTATTATTGTTTTGTATTTTTGCAGTGTTGGTTGTGATCTTTCCCCTTTCATTCTTGATTTTACTTATGTGGGTCCTTTCCTTTTTCTTTTTGACCAAGCTGGCTAGGTCTTTATCAATTTTGTTAATTCTTTCAAAGAACCATCTCCTGGTTTCATTGTTCTGTTCTGTTTTTTGGTTTCAATAGCATTGATTTCTGCTCTAATCTTTACTATTTCCTGTCTTATGCTGGTTTTGGGTTTTATTTGCTGTTCTTTATCCAGCTTTTTAAGGTATAAGGTTAGGTTGTGTATCTGAGACCTTTCTTCCTTCTTTAGGAAAGCCTGGATTGCTATATACTTCCCTCTTATGACCGCCTTCCCTGCGTCCCAGAGGTTTTGGGCTGAGGTGTTATCATTTTCATTGGCTTCCATGTATTTTAATTTCCTCTTTAACCTCTTGGTTAGCCCATTCATTCATTGGTAGGATGTTCCTTAGTGTCCAAGTATTAGTTATCTTTCCAAATTTTTTCTTGTGGTTGGTTTCGAGTTTCATAGCATTGTGGTCTGAAAAGATGCATGTATGATCTCGATCTTTTTGTACTTGTTGAGGGATGATTTGTGTCCCAGTATGTGGTCTATTCTGGAGAACGTTTCATGTGCAGTTGAGAAGATTGTGTATTCTGCTGCTTTCGGATGAAATGTTCTGAATATATCTGTTAAGTCCATCTAGTCCAGTGTGTCATTCAAAGCCATTGTTTCATTGTTGATTTCTGATTAAATGATCTGTCCATTGTTGTAAGTGGCATGTTGAAGTCCCTTACTACTATGGTATTATTAACAATGAGTTTCTTTATGTTTGTGATTAATAGATTTATATATTTGGGTGCTTTCACATTTGGATCATAAGTGTTTACAATTGTTATATCTTGGTGGATAGACCAATTCGTCTCTTGTTATGGTCTTTATTTTAAAATCTAGCTTGTCTGATGTAAGTATGGCTACTCTGGCTTTCTTATAGTGACCATTAGCATGAAAGATGGCTCTGCATCCCCTACTTTCAATCTAAAGGTTTCTTTAGGTCTACAACGGGTCTCTTGTAAACAACATATAGATGGATCTTGTTTTCCTATCCATTCTGTTATCCTATGTCTTTTGATCGAAGCATTTATTCCATTGACATTTAGGATGAGTACTGAAAGATATGAATTTATTGCCATTATGTTGCCTGGAGAGTTGGAGTTTCTGGTGTTGTTCTCTGGTCCTTTCTAATCTTTGTTGCTTTTGGTCTTTTCCTTTTTTCTTTTTTTTCTTTTTCTTTTTGTCCTTTCTCCCCTCAGAGAGTCCCCCTTAAAATTTTTTGCAGGGATGGTTAAGTGGTCATGAACTCCTTTAATTTTTGTGTGTCTGGGAAATCTTTTATCTCTCCTTCTATTTTGAATGACAGCCTTGCTGGATAAAGAATACTTGGCTGCATATTTTTCCTATTCAGCACATTCATATATCCTGCCACTCCTTTCTGGCCTGCCAACTTTCTGTGGCTAGGTCTGCTGTGAACCTAATCTGTCTTCCCTTGTAGGTTAAGGACATTTTTCCCTTGATGCTTTCATGATTCTTTCCTTGCCTGAGTATTTTGTGAATTTGACTATGATATGCCTTGTTGATGCTCGGTTTTTGTTGAATCTAATGGGAGGTGCTTCCTGAATTTCTATGTCTGTGTCTTTCTCCAGGTTAGGAAAGTTTTCTACTATGATTTGCTTACATAAACCTTCCATCTCTTTTTATCTCTCTCCATCTTCTAAGACCCCCTACGATTGGGATGTTATTCCTTTTTAATGAGTCACTGAATTCTCTAATTCTTATAGTGTGCTCTTTTGCCTTAGTTTCCTCTTTTTTTCTGCTTTCATTATGCTCATTAAGTTTGTCCTCTATATCATTGATTCACTGCTCTGTTTCATCCATCCTTGCCACCGTGGCATCCATTCAAGAATGTAGCTCAGTTATATCATTGTTTTTCATCCTGACTGGCTTTTACTTCTTTCATCTCTGCAGAAAGTGATTCTAATCATTTTAAACCCCAACTATTCTTATTATCGTGATTCTAAATTATATTTCAGACATCTTACTTGTATCTGTGTTAAGTCCCTGGCTGTCATTTCTTCCTTTTCTTTCTTTTGGGGTCAACTCCTTCATTTCATCATTTTGAAGGAAGAAAAGGAATTAATAAAGTAAAAAAATAAAAATTGAAAACAACACACAAAAATGAAATAAAGGAAGCTAGATCCTAGATGTGTTTTGGTGTGGTTGTTAAAGGGAGCTTGATACATTAGAGAAAAAAGGGAAGGATGCGAGAAGAGAAAAAAGGAAAAAGAAAAAAGAAAAGGTTTGAAAATTTGAAAAAAAATGAATATAACATACAATAAATTAAATAATAGGAGTAAAATAGAATTTGAAAATTTTACAAAAAATTAAAAAATAAAATAGAAAAAATTGAAGAAAAATCTTCTTAATAAAAATGGAAAATAAAAATAAATTTTTCCCTATCTGTATGCAAGAATAAGAAAAGAGAAGAAAAGGGAAAAAATTGAATAGATGGACCAGCAAACAGAATGAAATACGTTTGAAATTATATCCGAGTTTTTTTCCTAGAAGTCAAACTATGAAGCAATTTATAGACTGTAAACTAAGCAGGCAGAGAGACTTCTGGTGTTCCTCAACAGCACAGTTGGCCCAGTTTGGCCAGGCTTAGTGTAACGACTTCATTGTCCACTAGATAGAACAGCTTAGCTTACTGAGGCAGATTGTTGTGGTACATGTAGGCATGTAGGCACATGTGCGGGAGGGGTAAAAACGGCATCACCCCTCTACCCAGGGTCTAGTATCAAAACTCTGTGCTCTCCCTGACAGGCAATCAAGCACCTCTCCTTTGTCTCTGGCTTTCCTCCACTCCCTGCTTCTATACTGTCCATGACCAAGCTGTCAGCTTGCCAGGCAGCACCTCCCTCCTGGGATTTATCTCAGATAGGGTTGTTTCCCAACACAGCACTTCTGAGGGACTGCAGGTTTGACCCGCTCAGTCCCTCTGGGGAGAGTCTCACTGAGCAATGGCCGGGTGCCGGCCTGCACCTAGAAACGTTCATGAGACCATGCTGATGCACATATCCAGAGACTGCATCTGGCTGCAAGCCTGCACCAGAAAAAGTCTGTGTGATCATGTAGCAGCAACGTTTCAGGGATTATGGAAAACCACAACACACATCTGGTGCCAAGTTTCACCTTTAACATCCTTGTTTCAACACCAATAAAAGAGGTCGTTCTCCAGGGTCTGCTGGGATCTTCACCTGTGGGGAGGCTGCACAGCCTCTACTGAATGTCCTACCAGCAAGGGAACCACCACTCCCCTTGTGACCCAAGAACCCCTCAGACCTTGCTCTCCACTCCTGGGGATTCACCCTTCCCACCAGAACACCACCAGGTATTGAGCTGTGGAGTTTCAGAACTCCGCACTCCCTGTTTATAGAGTCTTAATGGAATTTAAACCCCCTCCTTTCTCCCTTTTTTGTCCATTCCCTTGGGGCTATTTCCACTCTTCCTTTCTATCTCCAGCTGCTTTGGAGGGGGTGTTGTGCTTTTCCCATGCTCTCCCCTGTCTCCGTCCTCTCTTCACAAGCAAAAACAGCTCCCTGCCCTCCGTGGCCTCTCTCTCCCCCAGTTCACCACTCCACGCCACATAACTGCCCAGTTCTGTGTTCAGGTGGTGGAGATTGTTGTGTTAATCCTCAAATCAGTTTTCTAGGTGTGCAAGATGGTTTCGTGTTGATCTGGCTGCATTTCAGGGACGAGAGATGAAAAAAAAAAAAAAACTACCATGCTGTTCCGCCATCTTGGCCCCTCCCCCAAGCTGATATGTTTTTCAACAACAACAACAAAAACAGAAATATAACCCAATGGAATACAAGGGAGTGCAGAAGTAAATTCAAACATATACAACTGAATGGTTTTTACACGTGTGTCAGGAAATTTCAATGACATATGCACAGTCTGTCCAAGAAATGGTGGTGGGAAACATGGATATCCACGTGCAAAAAGATGAAGTCGACCCTTCCAGCCACCATCTACCAGCATGACTCCAAGTGGGTCATGGACTGAAGCCTAAGAAATATAACTGCAAGCACTTAGAAGAAAATACAGAAGTACATTTATATGACCCTGGATTTGACTATAATTTCCCAGATGTAACACCAAAAACACAGGCGATTAGAGAAAAAAGCATCTTGGCGAAATTAAAAATATTTGTACATTAGAGGGCACTATTTCCCAAGTGAAAAGACAACCAACAAAATGCAGAAAAGACTGGCAAATCGCATAGCTGGTAATGGATTAATATCCAAAATATATAAAGAATTTCAAAAATTCCACCAACCAAAAAAACACAAACAACTCAATTTTAAAAAGGCAATTTTAAAATTTAAATTCCAGTTACTTAACATACAATATAATATTCACTTCAGGTGCACAATCGACTGACTCAATGCCTCCATAATAAAAACTTTTTAAAAAGATTAAAAAGAAAAAACAGTAAGTGTGGGCAATGATTTGGAGAAAAGAGAACCCTCTGATATTGTTGGTGGAAATAGAAACTGGAGTTGCCACTGTGGAAAAGAGTATAGAGGCCCCTTCAAGGCATAAATAAAGCCACTCTGCAATCCAGTAATTGCACTACGGGGTCGTTACCCCAAAAATATTTTTTAAAAATTCAAAGGGATACTTGCACCTGTATGCTTACAGCAGCATCATTTACAATATCCAAATTGTGGAAGCAGCTCACGTGTCCACCAACAGATGAATGAATAAAGAAGATGTGGTACGTACACACACACACACACACACACACACACACAATGGAATATTTTTCAGCCAATAAAAAAAAACTGAAATCTTGCTTTTCAACCTTAGCATAAGCTAGAGGGTCTTATGCTACATGGAATTAGTCATTTGGAGAAGAACAAATACCATATGCTTTCGTTCATATGTGCAATTTAAGAAACAGTACAAATGAGCAAGGGCAAGAAGGGACAGAGAAAACGAGAAACAGACTCTTAACTATAGAGAACAAACTGATGGTTACCAGAGAGTGTTGGGGGGGGGGGGGTGGATGGGTGAAATAGGTGATGGGGATTAAGGACTGTCCTTGTCATGATGAGCACCGGGTGTTGTACAGAAGTGCCGAATCACCATATTGTACACCTGAAACTAACATTACACTGTATGTTAACTGTACTGGAATTAAAATTTTTAAATAAATTTTAAAAAATTGTGAAAAGAAAAAGAAAGCAATAGACTCAAATAGACACTTCTCCAAAGAAGATCTAGGTATGGATACTTAGAGGCAAACTTGACTAATCATTAGGGAAATGCAAATCAAACCCATAATGTGATACCACAACACACATAGTAGAATGGCTATTTTTTTAAAACTAAACAGAAAATAATTGTTGGCGAGGATAAGGGGAAATTGCAGCCCTGTGGTGCTTGCCGATGAGAATGAAAAGTGGCACAGCTAGTGTAGAAAAGATTGTGCCGGCTCCTTAAAATGTAAACATAGAATGATCATTTGGAGTTTCACTCCTGCTTATGTACCTACTTATATGTCCCAAAAGAATTTATTTTTATTTATTTTTAATTTTTTAATGTTTTTTTTTTAGAGAGACAGACATGAGCAGTGGAGAGAGAGCAAGACCCAGAATCTGAAACAGGCTCCAGGCTCTGAGCTGTCAACACAGAACCCGACCCAAGGCTCAAACCCACAAACCATGAGATCATGGCCTGAGCTGAAGGCTCAACCGAGACACCCAGGGTCCTCTGTCCCAATAGAATTTAGAGCAGTGACTAGAACAGATTTTTGTACACCAATTTTCAAAACACCTTTATTCACAGTATCCAAAATGTGGAGACAACCCAAATGTCCATCAAAAAACTCATGGATGAACAAAGTGTGGTGAGCACATACAGCAGAACATCATTCAGCCTTTAACATGAATGGGATTCTGACACAAGCTATAACTTGGGTGAACCTCACAAATATTATGCTACCTGAAAGAAGCCGGCACAAACAGACCAATATTACACAATTACATGTATATGAGATACCTAGGGTAATCTCTTTAGGTAAACCTAAAGAGAAGGTAGGATGGTGGGACACAGGGGTTGGGCAGAGGGGCAATACGAATTTAGTATTTCAAGGAGACAGAAGTTCAGTTTGAGACAATGAGGACGTTCTGGAGATTGATAGAGGTGGTGGTTGCTCAACAGTGAGAAAGCGCTTAATGACACAGAAGTATATTTCAAAATGTTTAACGTTTAATGTTTAATATTTATATGTATTTTCCCCTGAAAAAACAAGGATGAAAAAAAGAGTGACATATTTGACAATAACTTCATGGTGGTCTGGGTGGCTCAGTCAGTTAGGCATCCAACTCTAGATTTTGGCTCAGGTCATGATGTAACAATTTGTGACTTCGAGACCCACACTGGGCTCTGTGCTGGCAGAGTGGAGCCTGCTCGGGATTTTCTGTCTATCCCTCTCTCTGCACCTCCCAAGCTTACTCTCTCTCTCTCTCTCAAAGTAAATAAATGAACTTAAAAAAAAAAGAATTTCAGTTCCATAAAGGCTTAATGTGATATAGAGAAAGGAATCCAAAGTACAAGGAGACAAGTGCATGGTGATGGGTTTATCTTGTGTGATTCAATACCTCAACCACAAAGTACACTCAAACTAAGGAATCAGAGGACATAAAATTCATAAGGTCATTGAGAAATAGCTTGGGGAGGGCTATAATGTCTTCCTTGACAAGCTCTACAGAGCTTCTCCCTCATGTGATAGACTTACCATGGACATGCTGAAATTGAAATGCCTTTGTCCTGAGTTCAGCCCCTCCTGAATTGCCAGAGGCCATGTCAGCAGTCCAAAATGATTCTAGGTTTGTTATTCATAGTGTGTAAGATTAACCACTCTCATCAACATTGGGGGGACCACATGGATTTTTGCAAAAGGAAAATTCATCATGGTGTCTCCAAGAAACAAAAATGATGAGCAGTTTACTAAGGGCCCATCGATTTGTGTAAGTAGAAAAATAAAGAACACAAAAAGAAAACAAAAAAAATAAAACAACCACCTCCAATGATCATGAGGAAAAGATTGACCAGAGTCACCACAATAAAGGGTCATAATCTCTACCTGACTATCGGTCCTGAGACTGTCCACCGGCCCAGATCCTCAATTGGTGTAACCATTTACACCTGGTGGAAGGCTGTAAAATGGCAACAATTGCTTTACATTTTCCTCCAAACCCAACCCAAAGGCTCTGAGGTGATAGCACAGGCTAGCTTATAATCGTTCATGAGGACTGTGGTCTAAACTAAAATTGGCGCCTTGCTATTGGGCAAAATGAGAGTAATGATACCGTGGAAACTGGCAAATGCTACAAGTAAGCTCTCTTCTCAATCTTTTGTTCTATTTTCCACCTTTCTTCTTGCTTTCCGCTTCTCTTTGTCTTTGCTTCTGAGAGATAGGTCCATGAACATTTATCTGCATACTAGTGTTTGAAGGGACCTGTGGACATTTAGCTGGAAAACTGTGAATCAGGTAATAGGAGATTACCGTTATGGCTGACAATCCCAGTGGGGGCTTCCGGAGTCAGGTGATAAGGAGACATTCGTCTTAGTCTGTCTCACACAACACAGGCTAGGTCCTTGAGTGTCTCCTGCTCACACTGCCTAATTTCTGGGATGCAGCATTAGAAAAGATGGCGGCGGCAATAGGCAGAGTAGCCATATTGTGTGTGAGATCTGTGAAGAGCCTATTACGGTAGGAGGTGCTGAGGGAAATCACAGGACAGCGTTGCTGCCTACCAAAACATTAAAGGAAAAATGATAACGCATCCCTGGGAAAATCACCAAGAATGACACCATCAAGGCCGGAAACATCAGGAGTTGCAATTTCTATTACCTTCACACTTCACTTATGTTTTGGACTGTGTGAGGGAAAACTGAAGATTGCATAGCAAAGATGGATTATTGCAAACTAATCACAGAGGGTTCCAGGGGCCTCTGCTCTTGCAGATGTGATCTCCTTCCAAGGTGGATTGACATAAAGCCCTGGAAACTCATCTATCAATTCTGATATGTTCAATGGTTTTCCTCCAAAAGAAGATAATCTAATATATCTGTATATATATAAATACATACTATAAACATATTGCTTTAAACCCATAGCAAAAGCGTTTCACATTAACTTCAGTGGCTCCTCCTATCACATTAAAAGTACTCAATTTGCTATATTAGGTATATGTTCTTAAATATCGCAATCGGGGCATTAGGATGGCTCAGTTCGTTGACCATCCAACTTTGCCTCAGGTCATGATCTTGTAATTCATGGGTTTGAGTCTGCATTGTGCTCTGTGCTGACAGCTCAGAGCCTGGAGACTGCTTCTGATTCTGTGCCTTCCTCTCTCTCTCTGCCCCTACTCCCCCATCCCTCAAAAAATGAATAAACATTAAAACAATTAAGAATCCATGGGATGAAGTTTAATGAGAGGCCTAAACAGTTTTAGAGAAATACAGAAGAGGGGTGTCTGGGTGACTGAGCCAATAGGCGCCCCACTCTTGATTTTGGTCCAAGTCATGATCTCAAAATTTCTGACATTGAGCCCCACTTCAGGCTCTGTGCTGATAGCATGGACATGGCTTGTGATATTCCCTCAATCTCTCTCACCCTCACCACTTGCTCTTACTCTCTCTCAAAATAAATGCCTTAAAAACTACAGAAGAAATACTTGTGCATAAAGTATGAAAAATTTCTAGAAACCGAATACTGTAGAAAGATAAACTGCAGACTGTCAGCCTCTGAACTGATACAAATATCATGATCTAGGTCTTCTAGGGTTTTAAGCCCGGTTACTCAAGTCTTTATCTTGAAACAAAGAATCCTACATGCAGACAATGTCTCTCGGCTAAAGAGATTTCTCAGGGCTTGCTTGATGTCTCTGTTCCTCAGACCATAGATAAAGGGGTTCAACATGGGTGTCACCACCGTGTACATGACTGAGGCTATAGCACTTGCCCTGGAGTTTTGTGCAGCAGCAGAACTCAGATACACCCCAAGGCATGTGCCATAGAACAAAGAGACCACTGAGAGATGAGACCCACACGTGGAAAATGCTTTATACTTGCCCCTTACTGATGAAATTCTCAAAATGGAAGTAACAATTCTAGAGTAAGAGAACAGGATACCAGTGAGTGGAACCACACCCAGAAGTCCACTTACCAAATACACTGCCAGGTCATTGAGGAACGTATCAGAGTAAGCAAGTTGGATCACCTGCTTAAGTTCACAGAAAAAGTGAAGGATTTCCAGCTCTGTGCAAAAAGAGAGTCGCAAAATCAGTAAGTCAAGTAATAGAGAGTAAAAAACACCCAATAACCAGCATACCAGGAGCAGGATGCCACAGAACTTGGGGTTCATGATGACCATGTAGTGCAGTGGCTGACAGATGGCCACAAACCGGTCATAGGCCATCACTGTCAAGAGTATGTTATCTAATACTCCAAAAAGCATGAAAAAGTACATCTGGCTGAGACAGCCTTCATAGGTGATCACTTTGCTCTGCGTCTGGATGTTCAGCAGCATCTTTGGGACGGTGGTGGAGGTGAAACAGATGTCTGAAAAGGACAGGTTGGAGAGGAAGAAGTACATGGGCATGTGGAGGCGGGGGTCCGTGATAATGGCCAGGATCATGAGCAGGTTCCCAGTGAAGGTGACCAGGTACATGGACAGAAACACCCAAAAGAGAAGTGACTGCAGCCCCCCCTCATCTGAGAGTCCCAGGAGAATAAATTGTGTGGCACAGGTTTGATTTCTTTCTTCCATGTAACTGACGAAAACAGCTGGAACAGAGACAAGAACATTGTAAAGACACCAGCAGTGATCACAGTATTGAAAGAAATGCTTCGTTTTCAACACACTTCACCCATTAATTCTGACACATTCCCTACCAATCTCGAATATGTACCAGAAAATTTCAGGGACTCTCAAATGCTCCATGTTTTCCGTGAGTCTGAAACTGTTCACAATTCTTGTTCTGAATCAAAATAATTTCAAAGCAATGTTCTCCATAAATTTCCTGAGATCTTTTTTTTTCGCCCAACAAAATTTAACAAAAATATCTTGTAACAAGTAATGTTGAAAGCATTACAAAAAGTAGTGATGGGTGTTTGCCCTTAACAACACTGAGTCTTAGACGTTTATGTGTGTGAAGAGGGAGGAATAGAATATTAATAAATGAATAAATGATGTTTTAAGTGGTGGTTACAACTAATAAATAAAATAATTCAGGAAAAATTAGTCTAAGTAGAAGGGAAACTTGCCAATGTGTCAAGTCAAACAGGGGCTTCTGACCTAGAAAACTAAGGGATATATGAACCTTCCCAATTACTTTGAGAAAACCAGTTAAGCCAGAGAAACCGCATATGCAAAGGCCTTCTGTCAAGAGCTCACCGGAAACCATCAGGCAACATCAAAGAAAAAGTTGTGAGCAGAGCAGGTAACACAATGGGAGAGAGAAGAGACAAACAAACAAGAGAGAAGAGCTCAAAGCCTCCTGCATCTTTAGAAACATTCTAAGGCAGTGGACACAACAGTTCAGTGTCGTTTTTATATTTATATGTTATATATAATGTCTGTCTACAACACGATACATTTTATGTAACGTATACTAATGGAACATAATTCATTCCTCCATAATTCTCTGTCTTTCTCTCTACCTTTACTCTAGGTCTCCAGTTGGTGTAATTTCTGAGGTTTTTACCTCATAAGACAGCTTCAGCTTGCTACAAATGCTTAATATGTGTGTACTTCACTAATAAATTCTCTTTGTTCTACACACACACACACACACACACACACACACACGTGGGTACGGAAAGCAACAGAGAGAGAGTTCCCCATTATTGTGGTACCGTGTACTCTTACAGCTGAAGCACAACTTTTTAGAAATCAGGGGACGGGCTATGCCATTAGTCAAAGAGTTTCTTTCTCTGATGAGAATTGCATTTTGTTGAAGGCATTCCAGTAGAGTAGTCACGGCTATGAATCACGAGAACCACCCAGAATTAGAAGAATTACCATTAATCTTTCTCAACTGCTTCCAAAAAATTCAAATGGGAAACACTTCCTACTTTAATCGTTCAGGCCACCATTGCACTGTACCAAAACCAAGAAGAGGCACTGCAAGAAAAGAAAAGTACAAAATGATATTCCCAAAGAATATTTATGTGAAAATCTTTGACTAAATAATACTAATTCAAGCACAGCAGCCTTTGATCATGATGTAGAAAAAGATTATGCATCCTGACAAAGTGGGATTTATTCCTGGAAGGCAAGGATGGTTTAACTAATAAAGCTCCCTTGGTGTAATACGACAGGTTGACAAAAAGAAGGATAAAAGCATATGATTATCTCAACATATGGTAAATAAAACGTGACAAAATGGTGCATACCTTGATAGTAATAACTGTCCAGAAACTATGAACAGAAGGATAGTTCCACAACATGAAATAGGTCATATATGAAAACCCACCTCTAAAATCCTTCTCAACAGTGAAACACTGAGAGCAACCGCTAAGATAAAGCGTGTCTGTTTCATACCTTTTATGCAACATGGCATTGCATGTTCCAGACAGAGCAACTAAGCAAAAAAAAGAAAGAAAAGTAAAAGGAAACAAAAGGCATCAAAATTAGAATGGAAGATGTAATATGATTTCTCTCCCCAAAGAAGGTGATCTTATTTTTTAAAAAAATATAGCATTAAAAACAAGAAAAACCGTTGGAGTAATAAACGAATTCAGCACTTTTGCAGAGTGTAAATCAAAACAAACATAAAACTCAGGTGGCTGATGGAATCCTAGAATGGAGTGGATCGTGTGGAAGATAAACAATCTAACTCTATTACAATTGTATGAGACAATCTCAGTGAAATAGGAGGGCAAAAAGAAGTGCAGAAAAACAAGATCTGGGGAAAAAGAAAAGACCGTAAAACCAGACATAAAAGAAATTGCACAGAAGCACTGCTCTACACTTGATAAAATGCATCCCGTGGGGTATTGTTAACGACGCTGATACTTCTGCACATGTTAACTGAAGTTGAGCATGTAAGGAAATGGAGAGTAAATGGTGGGAATGAGGTATCACATGTGATGTGGTGTTTTACATGTAAGCAAGGTGGCATAGCTCTTATAATCCTTTGGTGATTAGAGTTGGTGCCGTCAGTATGAACTTGCTTTAGCTTATATAAAAATACAGAGGGTCACATATAGACTCATGTATGGATATCTGCATATACACAGAGTAGTAAGCACTCCTGTGTCCTTGCCATGTCAATCGAGGAGATATAGAGACCCTGGTAGCAATATGCCACCAGGCACCAAGATCTTGAATCTCATCCCATGACCCAATAAAATAAAACAGGGCTCCTCGCAGAAATGACTGCTTGTAGGGCTCAGAGGAAAATACAGTATGCTCAAGTTGAAGCATCTTTTCCTGTAAGACTGCTACCCCCAATAGTCAAGAATTACAGGGACATGTCAGCTAACTGAAGAAGCTCCCCAATGCAAAGTAAGACCAATTCGAGCACCAAAATAAAGTAGTATTGGGTTATAACCCAGGGCATATAATGTAAATACTTGAAAAATAAATATGGAAGACACAACATCAAGTGCAGAAGAAAACCAATGATTTACAGAAATATTCTACTCTTAAGGAGGTGTGAGATAACTCACCCTACTTTAAGATGGGGCTGCATAGAAAGTCGCTACAGGAGGACAGGATGGAAAGAAAGGAGAAAGAGAAATCTGACAAACCCTGTCACAGCCGGCATCAATAGCAACCCCAAGGAGAAATAGTCATGTTGACAGTGTGCACCCTTGATGTCACGAGATGAGCAGGGCAGTTTCCCTCTCTGGTCTTCCGGTCCAACTTCCACAGTCCCGGTATAGTCAGGAAAAAGAGAATAATAAGGTGTGTCCAAAAGGAGATTATTTTACAGAACACCTGACCAGTAGTCCTCAGAACTATCAATCGCTTCAATCATAAAGCAAGCCTGAGACACAGTCACTATGTGTGGAGGCTCAGGAGATATGAGAATTGAAACTAACATGTGGAAGAGATAGGCTGTGATCAAAACAGCAGAAACTGGGAGGGAGCTTATGATAACTCCCTGATCTATCACAGCAAATTGTTTCTGTAAATGGACAACTGTTCAAATATTAAAGGGGATGAAAAATGAGAGATATTAATGAAATGCAAAGCTTTGGGAGCACTGAGCTCTGAGCGTGAAGAGCTCCAGGCTCCATTATTTGCTGTGTATAAGCAGTATCACTGCTGTCGCTTTCCATCAATAAAATAAAATGATGATACCACAGAAATAGTTTGGGAAACATTTCAATAACTTGATGACTATAGATATCTGGCATTGTTTCTAGTAAACATTTAAGAATGAATTTAAAAAGTCCATCTGAGGTTTTGTATCCATGATTGCCACCCCCTCAGAGACCCGTCTTGCCTCCCCTCTCACACTCGTGGTGCCATTTGTATCCCTAAATATGCTTCTCGCACCCTGAATGCAGCAATAATTTTTTCCTCACAATACTGGGTCACTTTTACATGGAGAGTACCTGTTCATAGTTAATCCCCTGACATAAGGCCTGTACATACTCTTTACTAATTTCAGAGTTAAATTTCAACCCTCCAGCCAAAACATACATTTGTTTGGTCATCTGACTGATGCCTACCCAGCCAGGCTTCTATGGGTTCATTTTGCAGATTGTAGACCCTGCTCCTGATTGTTGGTGAGACAGTAAGGAGTATTTCTAATAACAGCAGCACAACTTCCGCTTTACTTCATCTCTAATTTTCCCCCTCTGCTGTTTCTCCCTGGACTTCTCACCTCCCTTATCCCTTGGAAGGACCCCAACACTAACGTCAAGGCTAAGTACCTATAAGCTTGTCTATGAAGTGTTCACTGACTCCCATGAAAGAGTCCTCTTTTTGAAAACAATTAAGAATAAAACAAACAGTCAACTTTGGGGGATCTGCTTCCCCAGATTTCAATGCAATTTCACATTATAACATTAATTTATTTTTACATCTCTCATTCTGTTTCTACAGTGAGTATCTTGAGAAAAGAAATACTGTCATAGTCATTTATTTAGTCCCAGAATACATGGTACTGTCTACCATACACAAGTTTCTGAAAAAATGTTTTTTGAATGACTGCTATTAACCACTGTTTCAATAACAATAAACAGTCACTCCCAACAATGGAAGAAGCAGCAATAAAAACAGAAGAAAGACTGTTGAGAGATGAAGGCCCATTGATAAAGCGCTAACCTTGGAGGAGACGGATCAGGGAGAAATGGTTTAGTGTATCCAGAGTTGCCCTCCAGAATCAAAGCCTCATGGGCATGGCTTGACATTACTAAACTCTCCTTAATTTATTGTCCCTGTTGAGGCCCCCAAAATAACTACATACAAGGGGACCCTCCCATCATAACTCATTTCCCCAGGACTTCTGAAGAGGCCGTGGCTCACCCAGATGTTAGCACAGAACAGCGGGAGATCAATGACCCAGTCTCTCCCATGGATGAGTGATGTGGTTGGAAGTTATATCCTTAGGAAGGGAAAAGACATGGCCCCACTCATGAAGGCTCTGGAGGACACAGCTATGTGTTCATATCACCTGAGGTTACAAGAGTCGACTTCCTGGGTGCAGCAAAGGCATTTTAATTTCTGTAGCTGTAGGGAATGAATTCCCATGAGTCTCATTAATGACATATTCTTTTGTCTCTCTTCCCTTTACAAGACTTGGTTCTCTAGCGCTAGGAGAGAATAGAAGAACGCAAACTTATCCCATTGTTGGTATGGGGACACAGACTTGGCATTCCCGGATTGTCTCTTATCCCATTTTAACTCTCTTATCCCAGAAGGAGGTGCCCTGTCTTTAGAGGTTCTCATTAATAAGCCATAGCCACTGTAGTAACTATCCAATTCTGGTTTTGAAGAATTCTGTGTATCCTAAATCTCTTCTTTCTCCCATCTGTACCCCTTCTGTTAGCTCACAATCATGGAACCCCCAGGCCCCACAGTGCTTCTCTTTTCTTCCTGTTTCTCATTCTCCTTCAATGTGGGCAATATCTTTTTAATATCACTTGACCATTTGCTTTTGGGCATCCTCTAAACCGCTCATTAGCAGCTGTGGGGCAGTAGGCACTAAGCAACGTGGTAGGAGGAAGACAAGTGTAAGAAGGGTCCCTTCTATTGAGGACCTCACAGTCTCAACAGGACAAGAAACATAAAAATAAATGCAAATTTGCCATTTGCAGTGACGTGGATGGAGGTAGAATGTATTATGTGAACAGAGATAAGAATCCGAGAAAGACAACTACCACATGATTTCGCTCATATTGGAATTGAATTAACAAAACAAATGAACGTGTGTGAAGGGGGAAAGAGGAGAAAGGGAAAGAGACCACAAGAGACAATAGTCAGATGGAGGAAGGTGGGAGGGAGATGGGCTAGATGAGTGTTGGGTTAAGGAGAGCACTTTTGATGATCACCTGGTGCTGTATGGAAGTGATGAATTACTGAATTCTCCTCCTGAAACCAGTATTGCACTCTATGTTAACCACCTAAAATATAAATTTGAAAATAAAATAAAACATACATGAATGAACTACCCTGAAGGGGCACTGACACATGAGAAAAAGAATACAACCTTAGTCAACTTTTCCAGAAGAGTTGAGTGAAGGCCGTACAAACAAGCTTCTCTTTGTCCCAACTCTTGATGAGGGAGAAAGGGATAAGGCACTCCAAGAGGAAGTATCTGGGCAGCCAATGTGGGAAATACTTCATACTTGCTGGCCAATAATCAGGGGGCAGGTAGGACAATTCAAACATGACCCTGAGCAGTTAGCCTGCAGAGAGCAGAGATGCTTGTATTTTTGCTACAGGTTTGACACATACTTATGAAAATAGTGGAGTTTCAGAGCAGATTTCATGATGAGATGTCGAGGATCAAGTTCTCCCTGTGGAAAACTCACCATGCAATCATGTTAGACACAGACTCTTGATATGACAATAGTCAAAGAAAATTGTAGATGGAAAAATAGGGAAGGAATGGACACATTTAAAAGGTGAAAAGACATAATAAAATATTATGTAAGAATGCAATTGGATGCACCTAGAGGGCAGAGTGCCGAGTGAAATGAGCCAGCCAGAGAAAGACAAATACCATTTGATGTCACTCATATGTGGAATATAAGAATTAAAAGAAAGGACCAAACAAGAAAAGACAGACATAAACACAGACTCTTTCACACAGAAAACAAATAGGTGGTTGCAAGAGGGAATGTGGGTGGGGATGGGTGAGATAGACAAAGGGTATTTAGAATACACTGATGTCCTTGAGCACTGAACAGTGTATAGAATTGTTAAGCATTACATTGCACACGTCAAATTAATACAACACTTGTAAATTATACCTCAATATAAATAATGCCCAGGGAAGGGAGAAAATATGATTTTCAGATTTACCACATTATAATTTCAAACTGATCTGTTTCCAACAACAGCGACAAAAACAGAAATATAACTCAATGGAAAACGAGGGGCCCCTGAAATAAACTCAGATATGATGATTGAATGATTTTTGCCAAGAGTGCCAGGACAGTTCAGTAGTAAATAGACAGCCTTTTCAAGTCATGGTGATGGAAAACCTGGATATCCCCGTGCAAAAACATGAAGCTAACTGTTCTGTCCACCATCTACCAACATGACTCGAAATGGATCACAGGCTGAAGCATAAGAAATATACCTATAGGCACTAAAAAGAAAATACAGAGGTACATCTTTATGACACTAGATTGGACAAAGATTTCCTGTTTAGAACACCAAAGACACAGGCAATTAGAGAAGCAATTATTTTGGCAGAATTAAAATTTTTGTGCATGAAAGGGCACAAAGTAAAAAGGCAACCAACAAAATGGAAAAAAGATTGACAAAGCACATAGCTGGTAACAGATTAATATCCAAAATATGTAAAAATTTTCAAAAATTCCACAGCTAAAAACCCCAAACAATTCAATTTTAAAAAGCCAATCCTTTTGGGGTGCCTGAGTGTCTCAGTCAGTTAAGTGTCCAACTTCGGCTCAGGTCATGATCTCATGGTTTGTGAGTTCGAGCCCCACATCAGGCTCTGTGCTGTCATCTTGGAGCCTGGAGCCCACTTCAGATTCTGGGTCTTCCTCTCTGTCCCTTTCCCGCTCATTATCTGTCTCTCTCTCTCTCTCCCTCTCAAAAAGAAATAAACATTAAAAAAAATTTTAACAAAATCCTTTTATTTAAATCCCAGTTGGGGCGCCTGGGTGGCGCAGTCGGTTAAGCGTCCGACTTCAGCCAGGTCACGATCTCGCGGTCCGTGAGTTCGAGCCCCGCGTCAGGCTCTGGGCTGATGGCTCAGAGCCTGGAGCCTGTTTCCGCTTCTGTGCCTCCCTCTCTCTCTGCCCCTCCCCCGTTCATGCTCTGTCTCTCTCTGTCCCAAAAATAAAAAAAATTTTAAAAAAAACGTTGAAAAAAAAAGAAAAAAAAAATAAATCCCAGTTACTTAACATACACTGTAATATTAGTTTCTGGTGTACTATACAGGGATTCAATGCTTCCATAATAAAAAAAACGTTAAAATTTTTTTAAAAATAGAAACAACCAGTGTGAGTAATGGTTTGGGGAAAAAAGGGAACCCTCTGGTATTGTTGGTGGGAATCAAAACTGGAGCCACCACCGTGGAAAAGAGCATAGAGGTTCCTTCAAGGCATCAATAAAGCTTCCCCACAATCCAGTAATTGCACTACTGGGTCATTACCCAAAACATACCAAAAAAAAAAAAATTCAAAGGGACACTTGCACCTCTATATTTATAGTAGTATCATTTGCGATAACCAAAGGGTGGCAGCAGCCCAAGTGTCAACCAATATGTGAATGAAAAAAGAAGATACGGTACATGTAGACACACGATGGAATATTTTTCAGCCAGTGAAAACAAAAATGACATCTTGCATTTGGCATCAGGTCCACGGAGCTAGAGAGTATTACTAAACGAAATCAGCAATTCAGAGAAAGACAAATACCATAGGAGTTCACGCACATGTGGAATTCAAGAAACAATACAAATGAGCAAAGGGAAAAAAGGCAAACCAAGAAACAGACTCTTAACTATATAGAGAACCAACTGATAGTTACCAGAGGGTGACGCGTGGGGGATGGGTGAAATAGGTGATAGGGATTAAGGAGTGTCCTTGTCATGATGAGCACCGGGTGTTGTACAAAAGTGCCGAATCACTATATTGTACACCTGAAACTAATATTACACTGTATGTTAACTGTACTGGAATTAAAATTTTTAAATAAATTTAAAAACAAAAGTAGGGGCGCCTGGGTGGCGCAGTCGGTTAAGCGTCCGACTTCAGCCAGGTCACGATCTCGCGGTCCGTGAGTTCGAGCCCCGCGTCAGGCTCTGGGCTGATGGCTCGGAGCCTGGAGCCTGTTTCCAATTCTGTGTCTCCCTCTCTCTCTGCCCCTCCCCCGTTCATGCTCTGTCTCTCTCTGTCCCAAAAATAAATTAAAAAAAACGTTGAAAAAAAAATTTAAAAAAAAAAAAAAACAAAAGTAATGGTGAAAGAAAAAGAACATGGACTATGGACTCAAATAGACACTTCTCCAAAGATCGAGGCATGGCTACTTAGACGCACAACATGACTAATCATTAGGGAATGCAAATCAAACCTACAATGTGATTATAGTATAGTATAATGGGTACTAGAATGCCTACTAGAATGCATACTAGAATGTATAGTACGGTATAATGCGTACTAGAATGTCTATTGTTAAAACCCAAAACAAAAAATAACTGTTGGTGAGGATAAGGAGAAATTGCAACCTGGTGGCACTTGCTGATGCCAATGAAACGTGGCACAGCTACCATAGAAAAGATTGTGCCGGTTCCTCAAAGTGTAAACATAGAATGATCACCTTTGTTCACAGTCACCAAAATGTGGAGACAGCCTGGATGTCCATCAACAAACTCACGGACGAACAAAGTGTGGTGAACACATAGAGTGGAACATCATTCAGCCTTTACAATGGGTGGAATTCTGGCACGGGGTACAACTTGGGTGAACCTCACAAACATTAGGCTAACTGAAAGAAAGCCGGCACAAAAGGACCAATATTATACAATTACACATATATGAGATACCTAGAGTGAACAGTTTTAGAGACAGAGGGTAGGGTGGTGGGAGACAGCGGCTGGGCAGAGGGGCAATACAAACTTAGTATTTCAAGTAGACAGAGGTTCATTTTGAGAATATGAGAGAGTTCTGGAGGTGGATAGAGGTTGCTCAACTGTGGGAAAGTACTTAAGGCCCCATAAGTATATTTCAAAATGTTCAAAATAAAAATTTTATGTATATTTCACCCTGACCAAAAAAAAAAAAAGATGAAAAAAAGAGAGACATACTTTAAAAGAATTTCAGGGGTGCCTGGATGGCTCAGTCTGTTAGGCATTCAACTCTTGATTTTGGCTCAGGTCATGATCTAACAATTTGTGAGTCTGAACCCCCTATCAGGCTCTGCACTAGCAGAGTTCAGCATTTCCACGCAAAAATATAATGGGCAGCTTACTAAGGGCACACCCGATTTATGTAACTAAAAATATAAGCTAACCAAAACCAAGAAATAAAAATAAAAAACACCATCTCCAATGATCATGAAGAAAAGATTGACCTGAGTCACCACAATGAAGGGTCATAATCTCTACCGGACTATCAGTCCTGAGTATGTTCACTGCCCAGATCTTCGATTGATGGAACCATTTACACCTGATGGAAGGCTGTAAAACGGCAACAAATGCTTTACATTTCCTCCAAACCCAACCCAAAGGCTCTGAGATGATGGCACTGGCTAGCTTATAATGGCTCATGAGGACTGTGGTCTGAACTAAAATTGACACCTTGATATTGGGCAAGATGAGAGCAATTATCCCATAGAAACTGGCAAATGTTAAGAAGAGTAAGCTCTCTTCTTAATCCTTTCTTCTCATTTTCTTCCTTTCTTCCTGCTTTCCCTGTTTCTTTTCGTCTTTGCTTCTGAGAGATAGGTCCATGAACATTTATCTGCATACTAGTGTTTGGAGGGACCTGTGGACGTTTAGCTGGAACACTGTGAATCAGGTAAGAGGAAATTACCGTTATGGCTGACAATCCCAGTGGTGGCTTCCGGGGTCAGGTGATAAGGAGACATTCGTCTTAGTCTGTCTCACACAACACAGGTTAGGTCCTTGAGTGTCTCCTGCTCACACTGCCTAATTTCTGGGATGCAGCATTAGAAAAGATGGCGGTGGCAATCGGCAGAGTAGCCATATTGTGTGTGAGATCTGTGAAGAGCCTATTACGGTAGGAGGTGCTGAGGGAAATCACAGGACAGCGTTGCTGCCTACCAAAACATTGAAGGAAAAATGATAACGCATCCCTGGGAAACCACCAAGAATGACACCTTCAAGGCCGGAAACATCAGGAGTTGCAATTCCATTACCTTCACACTTCATTTATGTTTTGGACTGTGTGAGGGAAAACTAACGATTGCCTCCTGAAGGTGGATTATTGTAAACTAATCACACAGGGTTCCAGGTGCCTCTGCTCTTGTAGATGTGATTGTCCTCCAAGGTAGATTGACATAAAACCCTGGAAACTTGTATACAACCTCTGATATGTTCAAAGATTTTCTTCCAAAAGCAGAGACGCTAACAAATACGCGCTTTCAACCCAAAGAAGAAGCATTTCACATTTGCTCCACTGCTTTTCCTATCACATTATAAGTATTTTATTTGCTGTATTATGTCTATGTTCTTAAAAATCCATGCAATGGGGGCACGTGGTAGCACAGTTGGTTGAGCGTCTGACTTTGGCTCAGCTCATGATCTCACAATTCATGGTTTAAAATCCTGCGTCTTGCTCTGTGCTGATAGCTCAGAGCCTGGAGCCTGCTTCTGATTCTGTGTCTCCCTCTCTCTCTGCCCTCCTCCACTACGCTGTCTCTCTCTGTCTCTCTCTGTCTCTCTCTGTCTCTCTCTCTCTCTCTCACTCTCACACAAACACACACACACACACACACACACACACACACACATCCACACACAGAATATGAATAAACAATAAAAAATATTTTTAAACCCATGCAATGGAATTTAATGAGAGGTGTAAAAACTTTTTAAAATGCAGAAGACAGGTGCCTGGGTGGCTCAGTCAGTTGAGCGTCCAACACTTGATTTCACTTTACCTCAAGATCTCATGCTTTCTGAGATTGAGCCCCACTTCAGGTTCTGCGCTGACAATATGGACACAGTATAGGATATATCTTCAATCTGTATCTGCTCCTCCCACACGCTCTTGCTCCCTCTCTCTCAAAATAAATAAATAAACTTTAAAAAAATTCAGAAGAAATGTTGCTTATAGTGTATGAAAAACTTTTAGCAACTGAATACTGTAGAAAGATAAACTGCAGATTGTCAGTCTCTGAATTGAGTTAAATAACATGATCTAGGTCTTCTAGGGTTTTAAGTCCTGTTATTCATAACTTTATCTTAAAACAAAGAACCCTATATGCAGAGAACGCCCCTCTGCTAAAGAGTTTTCCCAGGGCTTGCTTGATGTCTCTGTTCCTCAGACCATAGATGAAGGGGTTCAACATGGGTGTCACCACCGTGTACATGACTGAGGCTATGGCACTTGCCCTGGAGTTTTGTGCAGCAGCAGAACTCAGATACACCCCAAGGCCTGTAGCATAGAACAAAGAGACCACTGAGAGGTGAGACCCACACGTGGAAAATGCTTTATACTTGTCCCTCACTGATGAAATTCTCAATATGGAAGTGACAATTCTAGAGTAAGAGAACAGGATACCAGTGAGTGGAACAACACCCAGAAGTCCACTTACCAAATACACTGCCAGGTCATTGAGGAACCTATCAGAGCAAGCAAGTTGGATCACCTGCTTAAGTTCACAGAAAAAGTGAAGGATTTCCAGCTCTGTGCAAAAAGAGAGTCGCAAAATCAGTAAGTCATGTAATAGAGAGACAAGAACACTCAGTATCCAGGATCCCAGGAGAAGGATGCCACAGAACTTGGGGTTTATGATGACCATGTAGTGCAATGGGTGACAGATGGCCACGAACCGATCATAGGCCATCACTGTCAAGAGGAAGTGGTCTAATCCTCCAAAAAGCATGAAAAAGTACATCTGACTGAGGCAGCCTTCATAGGAGATCGCTTTGCTCTGCGTCTGGATGTTCAGCAGCATCTTTGGGACGGTGGTGGAGGTGAAACAGATGTCTGAAAAGGACAGGTTGGAGAGGAAGAAGTACATGGGCGTGTGGAGGCGGGAGTCCGTGATAATGGCCAGGATCATGAGTAGGTTCCCAGTGAAGGTGACCAGGTACATGGACAGGAACAGCCAAAAGAGCAGAGACTGCTGTTCCCCCTGGTCTGAGAGTCCCAGGAGGATAAATTCTGTAATGTGAGTTTGATTTCTTCCTTCCATGTAACTGATGAAAACAGCCGGAACAGAGATAAGAGCATTGATAAGGCACCAGCTGTGATCATAGAATTAAGAGCAATGCTGTGTTTTCAACATGATGCACTCATTAATTCTTACACATTCTCTACCAACCTAGAATACATACCAGAGAATTTCAGGGACTCTCAAATGCTCCACGTTTTCTGTGAGGCTGAAACCATTAGCAGTTCTTGATCCAAATAAAAAAACATAATTTAAGGGGCGCCTGGGTGGCGCAGTCGGTTAAGCGTCCGACTTCAGCCAGGTCACGATCTCGCGGTCCGTGAGTTTGAGCCCCGCGTCAGGCTCTGGGCTGATGGCTCGGAGCCTGGAGCCTGTTTCCGCTTCTGTGTCTCCCTCTCTCTCTGCCCCTCCCCCGTTCATGCTCTGTCTCTCTCTGTCCCAAAAATAAATAAAAAACGTTGAAAAAAAAAATTAAAAAAAAAACAATTTAAAACAATGTTCTCCTCCATAAATTTCCTGAGATCTTTTTATTCACCCAACAAAGTTTAACAAAATATCTTGTGACAAGTTTTGTTGAAAGCATTGCAAAAAGTAATGATGTGTGTTTGAACTTAACAATACTTAGTATTAGGTGTGTGTGTTTGTGTGTGTGTGCGCGCGTGCGCGTGTGCGTGTCAGAGGGAGGAATATAATATAAATAAATGAATCAATGATGTTTCAAATGGTGGTTACAACTAATAAGGAAAATAATTCAGGACAAAGGAGTTCCAAGTAGAAGGGAAACCTGTCATTGTATTACGTCTAATCAGGGGCTTCTGAGCTGGAAAACTAAGGGATATGTGACCCATGTGTATAACTTTGAGAAAACCAGTTAAGGCAGAGAAATTGCATATGCAAAGATCTTGAGTCAAGAGCTCACCCCAAATCATCAGGCAACATCAAAGAAAATGTTGTGAGCAGAACAGGTAACACAACAGGAGTAGGAGTTGGATGTAAATAAGAGAGAAGAACTCAAAAACTCCTGTATCTGTGGAAACATTCTAAGGCACTGGACACTACAGTTATATATGTTATATATGATGTCTGTCTACAACAGGATACATTTTATGTAATGTAAGCAAATGGAACATAATTCATTTCTCCATAATTCTCTGTCTTTCTCTCTTCCCTTACTCTAGGTCTCCAGTTGGTCTAAATTCTGCATTTTCTATTCCATAAGACAGTTTCAGGTTGCTGTAAATACTTAATGGGTGTGTACTTCATTGATAAGTTCTCTTTGATCTATACACACACATACACACACACATGTGGGTAGGGAAAGAGACAGAGAGAGTTCTCCATTATTGTGGTACTACTGTATATTCTTGTAGCTGAAGCACACTTTTTAGAAAGCAGAGGACAGGCTACACCATAAGTCAAAGAGAGTCTTTCTCATAGCAGAACTGCAGTTTGTGATGTAGGCTTTCCAGTGGAGTAGTCATGGTTAAGGTACACAAGAACCACACAGAATTAGAAGAATTAACATCAATCATTGTCAGCGTCTTCCAAAAAAAAAATCAAATGGGAAACACTTCTTACTTTATTCCATCAGTCCAGCATTACACTGATACCAAAGCCATGAAAAGACATTGCAAGAAAAGTACAGAACAATATTCCCAAGGAATATACATGTGAACATATTCCAGCAATGCAGCCTTTTGATCATGGTGTAGAAAAGGATTATGCATCATGACCAAATGACATTTATTCCAGGAAGGCGATAAAACTCCCTCAGTGTAATACACCACATTAACAGAATAAAGGGTAACATAAGTATGTCCACAGATGGTAAATAAAATGTGACAAAATGGAGCATTCCTTAGACTGACAGCATTCAAGTAACTAAGAATAGAAGGAAACTTCCACAACACGAAATGGGTCATGTATGTAAACCCACCTCTAAAATAATTCTGAAAAGTGAAACACTGAGAGTGACCCCCTGAGATAAGGCAGGATAAGCATGTTTGTTTTTCATACCCTTATATACAGTGTGGTATAATGCACGTTCCAGACAGAGCAACTCGCCAAAAAAAGGAAAGAAAAAGAAGGAAATAAAAGGAATCAAAATTAGAATGGAAGGAGTAATATGATTTCTCTTTAAAAGAAATTGATCTTATTTTTAAAAAAAAATTGGGGGACTCAGAGGGGAAGATGGCGGCATAGGAGGCTGCTGGGCTCACCTCGTCCTGCTGATCGCTTAGATTCCACCCACACCTGCCTAAATAACCCAGAAAACTGCCGGAAGACTAGCAGAACAGACTCTCCAGAGCCAAGTGTAGACAAGAGGGTAGGAAGGGCAGAGAGGCGGTGCATGCTACATGGACTGGCGGGAGGGAGCCGGGGTGGTGGAGGGGCAGCCCACCGGGCAAGGCAGAGCCCCTGAGTCTGACTTGCAGAGGCAGAGGGGCCAGACTCCATGAGTTCTGGCAGCCAGACGGACTTAACATCTGGAATGTTAAAAGTCAACAGCTCTGCTCTCTGAGAGCAGGGAGGGCGAGAGGACACTGGGAGGGAGAGTTGTTGAGCCCCAGAAGACAGAGCTCAGCTCAGCAGGGAACAAAGGCGCTGGCCAGTGCCATCTCCCTCTCCCATTCCCCAGCCGAAATTCCAAAGGGAACCAGTTCCCATCACCGAACTGGCTTCCCCAACAAATGTCCAACACTGTGCTTCTGTGGATCCATCCCTCCGATGGGTCGGCCTCCCTCCCGGTGCTGCGGGACACCTCCCACAGGGGACTACTGACAGCAAAGCGAGCTAAGCCTGCCCCTCCCATCTCTGTGCACCTTGCGGATCCACCCCGGCTAATACACCAGATCCCATCGAAGCAGCACCACAAGCCTGGCAGTGTGCAAGTAGCCCAGACAGGGGCCACACCCCTCCACAGTGAGTCCTGCCCCTGGGAGGGGGGAAGATAAGGTACACACCAGTCTGACAGTGACCCCAGTGGTGGGCTGGGGGCAGACATCGGGTCTGACTGTGGCCCCACCCACCAACACAAGTTACTCCGGACAGCACAGAGGAAGAGCCTTGCAGTTCCCTGCCACCCCAGAGACTACCCAAAATGACGAAATGGAAAAATTCTCCTCAAAAGAAACTCCAGGAAGTAGTGACAGCTAACAAATTGATCAAAAACAATTAACCGATATAACGGAACAAGAATTTAGAATAATAGTCATAAAATCAATCGTTGGGCTTGAAAAAAAAGTACAGAGGACAGAAGAGAATCTATTGCTACAGAGATCAAGGGACTAAGAAATAGTCACGAGGAGCTAAAAAATGCTATAAATGAGGTGCAAAATAACATGGAGGTGGCCATAGCACGGATTGAAGAGGCAAAGGAAAGAATAGGTGAATTAGAAGATAAGATTATGGAAAAAGAGGAAGCTGAGAAAAAGAGAGAAAAAAAATCCAGGAATATGAGGGGAGAATTAGAAAACTAAGTGATGTAATCAAACCAACAATATCTGTATCATAGGACTTCCAGAAGAGGAAGAGAGAGAGAGAAACGGGCTGAAGGTGTACTTGAACAAATCCTAGCTGAGAACTTCCCTGATCTGGGGAAGGAAAAAGGCATTGAAATCCAAGAGGCACAGAGAACTCCCTTCAGACGTAACTTGAATTGATCTTCCACAAGACATATCATAGTGAAACTGGCAAAATACAAGGATAAAGAGAAAATTCTGAAAGCAGCTAGGGATAAACAGGCTCTAACTTACAAAGGCATAAGAGTAGTGGCAGACCTATCTACTAAAACTTGGCAGGCCAGAAAGGAATGGTAGGAAATCTTCAATGTGATGAACAGAAAAAATATGCAGCCAAGAATCCTTTATCCAGCAAGTCTGTCATTCAGAATAGAAGGAGATAAAAGGTTTTCCCAAACAAACAAAAACTGAAGGAATTCATCACCACTAAACCAGCCCTACAAGAGATCCTAAGGGGGATTCTGTGAGTGAAATGTTGCAAGGACAACAAAGTACCAGAGACATCACTGCAAGCATGAAACCTACAGACATCACAAGGACTCTAAACCGACATCTTTCAATAATAACACTAAATTTAAATGGGCTCAATGCTCCAACCAAAAGACATAAGGTATCAGAATGGATAAAAAACAAGACCCATCTATTGGCTGTCTACAAGAGACTTGTTTTAGGCCTGAAGACACCTTCAGATTGAAAGTGACGGGATGGAGAACTATCTATCATGCTACTGGAAGTCAAAAGAAAGCTGGAGTAGCCATACTTATATCAGACAAACTAGGCATTAAATTAAAGGCTGTAACAAGAGATGAAGAAGGGCATTATACAATCATTACAGGGACTATCCATCAGGAAAAGCTAACAATTATAAATGTCTATGTGCTGAATTCAGGAGCCTCCTAATATATAAAACAATTAATCACAAACATAAGCAACCTTATTGATAAGAATGTGGTGATTGCAAGGGACTTTAATACCCCACTTACAACAATGGATAGATCATCTAGACACAGGATCAATAAAGAAACAAGGGTCCTGAATGATACATTGGATCAGATGGACTTGACAGATATATTTAGAAGTCTGCATCCCAAAGCAACAGAATATACTTTCTTCTCGAGTGCACATGGAACATTCTCCAAGATAGATCACATACTGGGTCACAAAACAGCCCTTCATAAGTATACAAGAATTGAGATAATACCATGCACACTTTCAGACCACAATGCTATGAAACTTGAAGGAGGTTAAAGAACACCCTACTAAAGAATGAATGGGTCAACCAGGCAATTAGAGAAGAAATTTAAAAATATATGGAAACAAATGAAAATGAAAATACAATAATCCAGGGGCGCCTGGGTGGTTCAGTCGGTTAAGTGTCCGACTTTGGCTCAGGTCATGATCTCGCGGTTCGTGAGTTCAAGCCCCGCGTCAGGCTCTGTGCTGATGGCTCAGAGCCTGGAGCCTGTTTCAGATTCTGTGTCTCCCTCTCTCTCTGACCCTCCCCCGTTCATGCTCTGTCTCTCTCTGTCTCAAAAATAAATAAACGTTAAAAAATTTTTTTCAATAAAAAAAAAGAAAATACAATAATCCAAATGCTTTGGAATGCAGAAAAGGCAGTCCTGAGAGGAAAATACATTGCAATCCAGGCCTATCTCAAGGCACAAGAAAAATCCCAAATACAAAATCTAACAGCACACCTAAAGGAAATAGAAGCAGAACAGCAAAGACACCCCAAACCCAGCAGAAGAAGAGAAAGAATAAAGATCAGAGCAGAAATAAACAATATAGAATCTAAAAAAACCGTAGAGCAGATCAACGAAACCAAGAGTTGGTTTTTTGAAAAAATAAACAAAATTGACAAACCTCTAGCCAGGCTTCTCAAAAAGAAAAGGGAGATGACCCAAATAGATAAAATCATGAATGAAAGTAGAATTATTACAACCAATCCCTCAGAAATGCAAGCAATTATCAGGGAATACTATGAAAATTTATATGCCAACAAACTGGACAAACTGGAAGAAATGGACAAATTCCTAAACACCCACATACTTCCAAAACTCAAACAGGAAGAAATAGAAAACTTGAACAGACCCATAACCAGCGAAGAAATTGAATCAGTTATCAAAACTCTCCCAACAAATAAGAGTCCAGGACCAGATGGCTTCCCTGGGGAATTCTACCAGACATTTAAAGCAGAGATAATATCTATCCTTCTCAAGCTGTTCCAAAAAATAGAAAGGAAAGGAAAACACCCAGACTCATTCTATGAAGTCAGCATTACTTTGATTCCTAAACCAGACAGAGACCCAGCAAAAAAAGAGAACTACAGGCCAATGTCCCTGATGGATATGAGTGCAAAAATTCTCAATAAGATACTAACAAATCAAATTCAACAGCATATAAAAAGAATTATTCACCATGATCAAGTGGGATTCATTCCTGGGATACAGGGCTGGTTCAACATTCGCAAATCAATCAACGTGATACATCACATTAATAAAAGAAAATAAACGAACCGTATGATCCTGTCAATCAATGCAGAAGAAGCATTTGACAAAATTCAGCATCCTTTCTTAATAAAAACCCTCGAGAAAGTCGGGATATAAGGAACATACTTAAACATCATAAAAGCCGTTTGTGAAAAATCCACAGCTAATATCATCCTCAATGGGAAAAAGCTGAGAGCTTTCCCTCTGAGATCAGGAACACGACAGGGATGTCCAACTCACCACTGTTGTTTAACATAGTGTTGGAAGTGCTAGCATCAGCAATCAGACAACAAAAGGAAATCAAAGGCATCAAAATTGGCAAAGATGAAGTCAAGCTGTCACTTTTTGCAAATGATATGATATTATACATGGAAAACCCGACAGACTCCACCAAAAGTCTGCTAGAACTGATACATGAATTTGGCAAAGTCGCGGGATACAAAATCAATGTACAGAAATCAGTTGCATTCTTATACACTAATAATAATGAAGCAACAGAAAGACAAATAAAGAAACTGATCCCATTCACAATTGCACCAAGAAGCATAAAATACCTAGGAATAAACCTAACCACAGATGTAAAACATCTGTACGCTGAAAACTATAGAAATCTTACGAAGGAAATTGAAGAAGATATACAGAAATGGAAAAACATTCCCTGCTCATGGATTGGAAGAATAAATATTGTTAAAATGTCAATACTACCCAAAGCTATCTACACATTCAAAAAAATCCCAATCAAAATTGCACTAACATTCTTCTCGAAGCTAGAACAAGCAATCCTAAAATTTGTATGGAACCACAAAAGACCCCGAATAGCCCAAGTAATTTTGAAGAAGAAGACCAAAGCGGGAGGCATCACAATCCCAGACGTTAGCCTCTACTACAAAGCTGTAATCATCAAGACAGCATGGTATTGGCACAAAAACAGACACATAGACCAATGGAATAGAATAGACACCCCAGAACTAGACCCACAAACGTATGGCCAACTCATCTTTGACAACGCAGGAAAGAATATCCAATGGAAAAAAGACAGTCTCTTTAACATATGGTGCTGGGAGAACTGGACAGCAACATGCAGAAGAAACTAGACCACTTTGTTACACCATTCACAAAAATAAACTCAAAATGGATGAAGGACCTGAATGTGAGATGGGAAACCATCAAAACGCTAGAGGAGAAAGCAGGAAAACAACTCTCTGACCTCAGCCATAGCAATTTCTTACTTGACACATCTCCAAAGTCAAGGGAATTAAAAGCAAAATTTAACTATTAGAACCTCAAGAAGATAAAAAGCTTCTGCACTGCAAAGGACAATCAACAAAACTAAAAGGCAACCAATGGAATTGGAAAAGATATTTGCAAATGACATATCAGACAAAGGGCTAGTATCCAAAATCTATAAAGAGCTCACCAAACTCCACACCCAAAAAACAAATAAGCCAGTGAAGAAAGGGGAAGAAAACATGAATAGACACTTCTCTAAAGAAGACATCCAGATGGCCAACAGGCACATGAAAAGATGCTCAACGTCACTCCTCATCAGGGAAATACAAATCAAAACCACACTCAGATACCACCTCATGCCAGTCAGGGTGGCTAAAATGAACAAACCAGGAGACCATAGATGCTGGAGAGGATGTGGAGAAACGGGAACCCTCTTGCACTGTTGGTGGGAATGCAAATTGGTGCAGCCATTCTGGAAAGCAGTGTGGAGGTTCCTCAGAAAATTAAAAATAGATCTACCTTATGACCCAGCAATAGCACTGCTAGGAATTTACCCAAGAGATACAGGAGTACTGATGCAGAGGGGCACTTGTACCCCAATGTTTATAGCAGCACTCTGAACAATAGCCAAATTGTGTAAAGAGCCTAAATGTCCATCAACTGATGAATGGATAAAGAAATTGTGGTTTATATACACAACGGAATACTACGTGGCAATGAGAAAGAATGAAATCTGGCCTTTTGTAGCAACGTGGATGGAACTGGAGAGTGTGATGGTAAGTGAAATAAGTCACACAGAGAAAGACAGATACCTTATGCTTTCACTCTTATGTGGATCCTGAGAAAGTTAACAGAAGACCATGGGGGAGGAGAAGAAAAAAGTTAGGGAGGAAGGCAAACCTTAAGAGACTCTTAAAAACTGAGAACAAAGTGAGGGTTGATGGGGGGTTGGAGGGAGGGGAAAGTGGGTGATGGGCATTGAGGGGGGCACCTGTTGGGATGAGCCCTGGGTGTTGTATGGAAACCAATTTGACAATAAATTTCATATTAAAAAAAAAAAAACATTAAGGGGCGCCTGAGTGGCTCAGTCAGTTGGGCGTCCAACTTCAGCTCAGGTCATGATCTCATGGTTCATGGGTTCGAGCCTCACATCAGTCTCTGTGCTAAAACTCAGAGCCTAGAGTCTGCTTCAGATTCTGTGTCTCCATCTCTCTCTACCCCTCCCCGCTCATGCTCTGTCCCTCTCTCTCAAACATCAATAAATATTTTCAAAATTTTTCAATAAATAAAAATGAAAGTAAGAAACTATTAAAAACAGGAAAAACTCTTAGAGTAATAAATTCAGAATATAAATTAATGCAAACATTATGTGAATATAATGCAGAATATAAATCAATATAATATTATATTATAAATATAATAACTGTATTACAATATTATTATATTATATATATTATATATGTAAATATAATAAAATATAATAAATCAATATAAATCTGCATAATGGAGAATAGAAATGAATGCAAACATCAAACCCAGGTGACAGATGGAATCTTACACTGGAATGTACATGTGAAAAAAACAATCTATATTACAACTGTAGGACACAATCTCAGTGACACAGGTGGGCAAAAAAGAGTGCAGAAAAACAAGACCTGGGAAAGGAGAAGAGTGTGTAAAACTGGGCATGAAAGAAACTGCAGAGAAGCACTGCACCATTCTTGATAAAATGTGTCCCAGAGGATACTGTTAACAATGCTGATACTCCTGCACGTGTGAACTGAAATTGAACACATAAGGAAATGAATAGTAAATGGTGGGAAAGAGGTGATCACATTTGGCGTGGGACTTCACATGTAAGCAAGGTGGAGTAGCTCTTATGATCCCTTGGTAATAAATTAGTTTTAGAGCCATCAGTATGAACTTGTTTCAGCTTATATAAAAATACGGAGGGTTACATACAGATACATGTATGGATGTCTGCATATACACAGAGTAGTAAATGTGTATGTGTCTTTGCCAGGTCAGTTGATGGGATATAGAGGATCTGGTAGCAAAAAGCACAGCAGGTACCAAGATCTTGAATCTTATCCCATGATCCAATAAAATAAAAGAGGGCTCCTTGCAGAAACGACTCATTGTAGAACTCCAGAGGAACATACAATAAGCTGAAGGTGTAGCTGAAGCATCTTCTCCTGTAAGACAGTAATGAAATGATACCTCCAAAGAGCCAAGAATGTTGGGACATGCCAAAGGGACATATCAGTAACTGAAGGAGCTCTCCTTTGCCACAGCTGAAACCATTTGAGCAACAAAATAAAGTAGTATTGGGTTATAACACAGAGTATATAATGTAAATAATTGAAAAAAATAAGGAAGACACAATCTCCAGTGTAGAAGAAAACTAATGATTTACAGAAATATTCTACACTTAAGGAGGTGTGAGATAACTACCACTACTTAGAGATGGGGTTGTGCGTAGAAACTTCCTACAGGAGGACAGGATGGAAAGAAAGGGGAAAGACAAATCTGACAAATATCATGTCAGCCAGGACATCGATATCAACACCAATGAGAAATAGTCATTTTGATAATGTGTACCCTTGATGTCAGGAAATGAACATGCCTCTTTCCCTCTCCAGTCTCCTTGTCCAACATCCATGTCCCAGTCTTCTCATGAAGAAGAAGAAGAAGAAGAAGAAGAAGAAGAAGAAGAAGAAGGAGAACAAGAAGAAGAAGAAGAAGGCAAGTCCAAAAGACTTACGGAATGCCTGACCAGTACTCTTAGCACTATCAATTGCTTCAAGAACAAAGGAAGACTGAGGAAAAAGTCACTGCATGTGGAAGGTCAACAGATAGGACGATTAAAAGTAACATGTGTAAGAGAGAGGATGTGTTCATAACAGCAGAAACTGGAAAGGAGCTTATGAGAACCGTCTGAAAAATCACAGCAAGTTTGTTTTGTAAATGGACCACTGTTCAAGTACGAAAGCCGATTAAAGTTAAAATTATTACTGAATTTTAAAAATCTTTGGAAACACCGTGTTCTGAGATTGTCCCAAAGAGTCTGGTAGGTGCCCTGTATGACCAGTGTCGCTGCTGTCAGTAACACTTCCCATCAGTAACATTAAATAATCATACCACGTGCAGTTTTTGAAATGTTTCAATGAAATGATGACTATACGGTATCTGCATTGTTTCTAGTAAACATTTAAGAATGAATGAAAAAATTCATCTGAGTTTCTGGATTCACGATTTCCACCCCTCCGAGACCCATTCTGTGCCTGGTGCTATTTCTATCCCTTGACAACCCTCTCCCACTCTGAATGCAGCAATAGTTTCTTCCTCACAATAACCTGGGTCATTTTTCCATAGACAAAACCTTGTCGTAGCTGTCCCCTGACATAAAAACGGCACTGACACGTCACAATTTCAGATTTCAATTTCGGCCTTCTAGCCAAAATGTAAGATTGTTTCTTAACCTGACGATTGCCTACCCAGCCAGGTTCCTTTGGGTTCACTTTGCACCTGCTCCTGACTGTTGGTTAGACAGTAAGAAGTATTTCTAATTCCAGCAGCACAACTCCCACTCTACTTAATCTCTAAATTTCCCCCTCTGCTGTTTCTGGACTGCTCACACCCTTCGTCTCCATGGAAAGACCCCAACACCCCTCTCAAGGCTCAGCACCTATAGGCTTCTCTGTGAAGCGGCACTGACTCCTGCAAAAGAGTCCTCTTTTTTGAAAACAATTACAAATAAAACAAAGAGACAACGTTAGGGGATCTACTTCCCCAGATTTCAATGCAACCTCTCATTATCACGTTTATTCATTTTTACATCTCTCACTCTGTTTACACAGTGAGGATCTTGACAGAAGAAACACTGTCTTAGTCATTTAGTTATTCACAGAAATAGTAGTGTCTACCACACATTAATTGCTGGGGGGAAAAATGTTTGTTGAGTGACTGCAATTAACAAATGGTTCGATAACAGTAAATAGTCACTCCCAACAATGGGAGAAGCAGCAATGAAAACAGAGGAAAGACTGTTGGGAGATGAAGGCCCACTGATGAAGCACTAACTCTGGAGGAGACAGATCAGGGAGAGATGGTTTAGTGCATCCAGAGTTTCCCTACGCAATCAAAGCCTTATGGGCAGGGCTAGACATCACTAAACTCTCCTCAACTTATTGTCCCTGTTGAGGCCCCAAAATAACTACCGATACAAGGGGACCCTCCCACCATAACTCATTTCCCCAGCACTTCTGAAGAGGCCGTGTCTCACCCAGATGTTAGCACAGAACAGCGGGAGATCAATGACCCAGTCTCTCCCATGGATGAGTGATGTGGTTGGAAGTTATATCCTTAGGAAGGGAAAAGACATGGCCCCACTCATGAAGGCTCTGGAGGACACAGCTATGTGTTCATATCACCTGAGGTTACAAGAGTCGACTTCCTGGGTGCAGCAAAGGCATTTTCAATTTCTGTAATTGTAGGGAATTAATCCCCATGGGTCTTATTAATGAAATATTCTTTTGTCTCTCTTCCATGTAAGAGACTTGGGTCTCTGGAGCTAGGAGACAAAAATAAAATGCAAACTTATCCAAGTGTTGGGACATAGCCTTGGAATTCCCTGATTGTCTCTTATCCTATTAAAGTCTCTTATCCCAGAAGGAGGCTCCCTGTCATTAGAGCTTCTCACTGATAAGTCAGAGCACTCCATCGTAAATATCGAATTGTGGATTTGCAGGATTCTGTGTCCCCTAACTCTCTTACTGCTCCCATCTGTACTCATCTGTTAGCTCACAATCATGGAACTCCCAGCCTCCACAGTGTTTCTTCTTTTCTCCTGCTTCTCCTTTGTCCTTCAATGTAGGCAATGTCTGTTTGATATCACTCAACCATTTGCTTCTTTAAGCATCTTACTAACAACTTCATTAGCAGTTGTTTAACAGTAGGTACTAAACCACATCACAGGAAGGAAGAAAGGTATAACAAATGGTCCCTTCTCAACAGAGCAAGAGAAAAAAAAAGTAAATGAATGTGCTAACCTGAAGAGGCAGTGGCACCTGATGAAGAGAATACAAACATAGACAACTTTTCCAAAAGAGATGAGTGAAGTCTACACAAACAAGCGAATACTTGTCCCAAGTCTTGATGTGGGTGAAGGGGTAAGAGCACTCCAACAGGAAGTATCTGGGCAGCCAATGTAGGAAATACTTCATACTTGCTACCAATGATCGGCAGGCAAGTATGACAACTCAAACATGACCCTGAGCAGTTAGACAGCACGCAGAGAGCAGAGATGCTGATATTTTGACTATTGGCTTGACACGAATTGATGAAAATATCTGAATGTCAGTGCAGATCTCATGACAGGATGTCCAGTATCAAGCTCTCCCTGTGGAAAATTCATCCTTGGACAATGTTAGACACAGACTGTTGCTACTACAATAGTCTAAGAAAACTGTAGATGGAAAAATAGGGGATCAATGGACCCCTTTGAAGAGCAAAAAAAAAATAATAAAAATTATGTAAGCTGGCAACTTGGAAGGACCTAGAGGGTACAGTGCTCAGGGAAATGAGTCCATCAGAGAAAGACAAACACTGTTCGATTTCACTCCTATGTGGAATTTAAGAAACAAAACAAATGAACAAACATGGAAAACAAACAAACAAACAAAACCAGATTTTTAATACAGAGAACAAACTGGTGGTTGCCAGAGATAAAGGTGGCTGTGGCTGGATGAGATAGATGAAGTGAATTAAGAGTACCCTTACCTCCATGAGCACTTAATAGCGCATAGAATTGTTGACGCATTACATTTTACACCTGAAATTAATACAACTTTGTCTGTAAGGTATACTTCAATAAAAATGACTGGAGAAGGAGGAAAATAAAACACTCAGAGTTACCACAATTTAATTTTTAAATGACCAGCTTTCACAACAACAATAAAAACAAAGATACAAGTCAATGCAACAGGAGGGAGCTTAGAAATTCATACCTACAAGCGAATGATTTTTGACAAGACTTCCAGGACATTTCAATGGTAAGTAGACAGTCTTTCCAACAAATGGTGATGGAAACCTGGATATACACATGCACAAACATGAAAATGGCCCTTCTGTCCACCATCAACAAACGTGACTCCGAATGTATCACAGATCTAAACGTAGGAAATAGAACCGTAAATAAACACGTGAAGAACACATAAAGGTACATCTTTATGACTCTGAATTTGACAAAGATTCCTTGGATATAACACCAAAGACACAGGCAACTAGAGAAAAAATTACATCACCAAAATCAGAAGTATTTGTGCACTGAAGGGCACTATTTCCAAATGAAAAGGCAACCCACAAAATGGAGAAGCTATTGACGAATCACACACACCTGATAAGAGATTAATATTCAAACTATGTACAGAATTTCAAGAATTCTTAGAAAACAACAAACAATTCAATTTTAAAAAGACAGTGCTGGGGCAACTTGGTGTCTCAGTCAGTTAAGTGTCTGACACTTGATTTCGGCTTGGGTCATGATCCCAGAGTTGTTGGATCGAGCCCCAAGTTGGGCTCTCTACTGAGCATGGAACCTACTTGATACTCTCTCTCTCTCCCTCACCCCCCTCTCTCACTTGCACGCTCTCTCTCTCTCTAATATTAAAGAGAAAAAGGCAAAACTTTTATTTAAATTCCAGCTAGTTAACATATAGTGTCATATCAGTTTCAGGTGTGCCATACAATGAATCCACACTTCCATCATAAAACTTTTTAAAATATATTTCAAAAAATGTTGAGGAGGATGTGGAGAGAGGGGAACCCTCTTTCATTGTTGGAAGGAATAAAAACTGGCATAGCCACTGTAGAAAACAGTATGAAAATTCCTCAAAACATTAAAAATTGAATGACTCTTGTTGCTTTGCCATTTGAAAAGATGTAGATGGGACTGGAGTGTACTATGCTGACCAAATAAAATAAGGCAGTCAGGGAAAGACAAATATATGATTTCACTTATATGTGGAATTTGAGAAACAGAACAGACAAACATAGGGGAAGGGAACGAAAAATAACATCAGATAAGAACAGGGACGGAGCCAAACCATAAGAGACTCTTAACCATAGTTAACAAAGTGGGAGTTGCTGGAGGGGAGTTGAATGAGGGATGGACTGGATGGGTGATGGGCATTAAGGGAGGCACTTGGGATGAGCACTGCGTATTCTATGCAGGCAACAAATCACTAAATTCTACTCCTGAAACGAATAGTACATATATGGTACTACTACATACATAACTTGAACTGAAATAAAATCTTGGAAGAAAGAAAACAGTGTTACAATCCAGTAATCACACTGCTGAGCCATTACCCCCAAAATACAAAAACACTCATTCCAAGGGATAAATGCACCTTTATGTTTTTAGCACTATCACTTACAGTAGCCAAATAATGGAAACAGCCTAAGTGTCCGTGGATAGATGAATGGATAAGGATCTGGTATAGACGTACAATGGAATATTACTCACCCATAAAAATGAATGAAATCCTCCCATTTGAAAAGACTTGGATGGAGTTAGTGAGCATAAGGTTGAGCAAAATAAGTCAGAGAAAGAAAAATACCACATGATCTCACTCATATGCGGAATTTAAGAAAGAAAACAAATGAGCTCAAGAAATAAAGAGAGAAGCTAATGGTTACCAGAGGGGAAGGAAGAAAATGGGGAAAATGGGTGATGGGGATTAAGGAGGGCACTTGTGGTGATGAGCACTGGGTGTTTTATGGAAATGCTGAAGCACCATATTATACACCTGAAACTGACAGTACACTGTATGTGAACTATACAGGAATTAAAACTTCTAAATAAATTTTAAAAAGTAAAACTAATGGGGATCCCGGTTGCTTCAGTTGGTTAAGTGTCTGGCTCTTGGTTTCAGCTCAGGCTACGATTTCACAGTTTGTGAGTTCGAGCCCCACGTCTGGCTCTGCACTGACTATGTGGAGCCTGCTTGGGATTCTCACTCTCCCTCTCTCTCTGCCGCTCCCCTCCTCATGCTCGTGATCTCTCTCTCTCTCTCTCTCTCTCTCTCTCTCTCTCTCTCTCAGAATCAATAAATGTAAAACAATAAAAAATAAATTCATGAAAAAATAAAAAATGCATGAAACTGGTTTTGAAAAAAAAAAAAAAGAAAAGACAATGGACTCAAAAATATAGAGCAATGGGTATTTAGCACATGAAAGATGCACAACATGACTAATCACTACAGAAATGCAAATAAAAACCATAGCGTGATACCACGCCACACACACTAGGACAGCTATTTGAAGACTAAAACAGAAGATGAGTGTTGGCGAGGTTGTGGACAAATTGGAACCCTGTGGTGCTTTGCTGATGAGAATAAAAAGGGACACAGCTGCTGAAGCAAACAGTGTGCCAGTGACTCAATAATGTAAACCCAGAATTATCGTTTGATGGAATAGTTTCACGGCTATTTATTTACCCACTTATATGCCCAAAAAGAAATTAAAGCAGTGAGCAAAACACATATTTCTACACCAATTTTCATAGCAGATTTATTCACACTAACGAAAGTGTAGAGACAACGTGAATGCCCGTCAATAATCTGAACAAAGTGTGGTGAACACATACAGTGGAACATCATTCAGCTTTTTCAATGGATGGAATTCTGACACAGGCTATAATTCAGATGAACCTCACGAACATCATGCTAACTGAAAGAAGCCAGCACTAAAGGACCAATATTATACAATTACACATATATGAGATAACCAGGGTTATCAGTTTGAGAGAGAGAAGGTAGGATGTTGGGAGACAGGGGTGGGGCAGAGGGATTCTGCCATATGAATTTACTATTACAAGGAAACGGAAGTTAAATTTGAGATGATGAGAAAGTTCTGGGGACAGGTAGAGGTGGTGGTTGCTAAACAGTGAGAAAGTACTTAATGATGCATAAGCATATTTCAAAATGTTTAAAATAATAAATTACATATATTTTTTTACCCTGAAAAATGATGAAAAAAGAGTGACATTCTCCACAAGAATTTCATCTGTCCTGGGTGGCTCAGTCAGTTAGGCGTCCTACTCTAGATTTTGGCTCAGGTCATGAACTAAAAACATGTGAGTTCAAGACCCATATTGAGCTCTGGGCTGGCAGTGTGGAGCCTGCTTGGGATTTTCTCTTTATCCCTCTCATTGCTCCTCCCCAGCTTGTTCTCTTCTCTCTCAAAGGAAATAAATGAACTTTAAGGAAAAAAAGAATTTCAGTGCCATAAATAGCTTAATATGATGTAGAGGAAGAAATCCAAAGTACAAGGAGACTAGGGCATTGTGATGGGTTTATCTTGTGTGATTCAATACATCAACCCCAAATATACCCAAACTAAAGTTTCAGACGACATAAAATTCATAAGATCATTGAGAAATAGCTTGGGGAGGGCTATAATGTTTTCCTTGACAGACTGTACAGAGATTCTCCCCCATAGGACAGACTTACCATGGACCTGCTAAAATTGAAATGCCTTTGTCGAAAGTTCAGCCCCTCCTGAACTGCCAGAGGCCATGACAGCAGTCCCAAACCATTTGAGGCATCTTATTCATAGTGCATAAGAATTAATCATTCTCAGCAACACTGGTTGATCCACATGGATTTTTGAAAATACAAATTCATCCTGGTGTCTCCAAGAAACAAAAATAGATGGGCAGCTTAGTAATAGCCTATCTAATTTGTGTAAATAAAAAAAATAAGCAAAACAAAAACAAAAACATAACCAACTCTAATAATCATGAAGAAAAGATAGACCTGAGTCACTACAATGAAGGGTCATAATCTCTACCTATCAGTCCTGAGACTTTTCACTGCCCCAAATCCTCAACTGATGTGACCATTTACACCTGACAGAAGGCCGTAAAATGGCAACAATCACTTTACATTTTCCTCCAAACCCAACCCAAAGGCTCTTAGGTGATGGCGCTGGCTAGCTTATAATGGTTCATGAGGACTGTGGTCTGAACTAAAATTGGTACCTTGATATTGGAGAGGATGAGAGTAATTATACCATGGAAATTGGCAAATGTTAATAAGCTCTCTTCTTTATTCTTTTGTTCTTAATTACTTCCTTTCTTCTGGCTTTCCCTGTTTCTTTTTGATAGATAGTTCCGTGAACATTTATCTGCATACTAGTGTTTGAAAGGACCTGTGGAAATTTACCCGGAAAACTGTGAATAAGGGAATAGAAAATTACTATTATGGCTTACAATCCAGATGAGGGCCTCTGGGGTAGGTGAGAAAGAGACATTCATCTTATTCTGTCTCACAAGCCACAGGTCAAGTCCATAATTGCATCCTGTTCTCACTGCCTAATTTCTGAGATGCAGCATTAGAAAAGATGGAGGTGGCAATAGGCAGAGAAGCCATATTGTGTGTGAGATCTGTGAAGAGCCTATTACGGTAGGAGGTGCTGAGGGAAATCACAAGACAGTGCTGCCGCCTACCAAATATTAAGAGAAAAGTAATAATGCATCCCTGGGAAAATCACCAAGAATGCCACCATCAAGGCCTGAAAAATCAGGAGTTGCAATTTCTATTACCTTCACACTTCATTTATGTTTCGGACTGTGTGAGGGGAAACTGGAGACTGCATAGTGAAGGTGGATTATTGTAAACTAATCACAGAAGGTTCCAGGTGCCTCGGCTATTGCAGATGTGATCTTCTTCCAAGGTGGATTGACATAAAACCCTCGGAACTTGTATATAACCTGTGATAGGTTCAATTATTTTCCTCAAAAAGCAGATACTCTGACACCTGCTTTCAACCCAGAGAAAAAGCATTTCACATTTACTCCATTGACTCCTCCTATCACATTATAAGTACTCAATTTGCTATATTATGTATATGTTCTTAAATATCCATGCAATGGGGACACCTGGGTAGCTGAATTTTTTGAGCGTCTGACTTTGGTTCATGTCATGACCTCACAATTCATGGTTTCAAGCCCTACATCACCCTCTGTGCTGATAGCTCAGAGCCTGGAGCCTACTTCTGATTTATTCTCTCTCTCTCTCTCTCTATCTCTTTCTCAAAAAAATGAATACACATTAAAATTTTCTTCTAAAAATCCATGTAATGGAATTTAATACGAAGACTAAACAGTTTTAAAGAAATGCAGTAGAGGGGTTCCTGGGTAGCTCAGCCAGATAAGAGTCCAACTCTTGATTATGGATCAGATCAAAACCTCACAGTTTGTGATATTGAGTCCCACTTCATGCTCTGCACTGACAGCATGGACATATCTTGGGATATTCCATCAATCTCCCTCTGGCTATCCCTACTCATTCTTGCTATCATGCTCAAAATAAATAAATGAACTTTGAAAAGCTACAGACAAAATAGTTGCTTGTGATGTATGAAAACTTACAGCTAATTAATAAGTTAAGAAGACAAAATGCACATTGCCAGCCTATGAACTGATACAAATATCATGATCTAGGTCTTCTAGGGTTTTAAGCCCTGTTATTCAAGTCTTTATCCCAAAACAAAGAAACCTACATACAGACAATGTCTCTCGAGTAAAGAGCTTTCTCAGGGCTTGCTTGATGTCTCTGTTCCTGAGACCATAGATGAAGGGGTTCAGCATGGGCATCACCACCGTGTACATGACTGAGGCTATGGCACCTGTGCTGGAGTTTTGTGAAGCAGCAGAATTAAAATACACACCAAGGCTTGTACCATAGAACAAGGACACAACTGAGAGATGAGACCCACACGTGGAAAATGCTTTATACTTGCCCTTCACTGATGAAATTCTCAAAATGGAGGCTACAATTCTAGAGTAAGAGGAGAGGATGCCAGTGAGTGGAACAACACCCAGAAGTCCACTTGCCAAATACATCGCCAGGTCATTGAGGAAGGTATCAGAGCAAGCAAGTTGGATCACCTGCTTAAGTTCACAGAAAAAGTGAAGGATTTCCAGCTCTGTGCAAAAAGAGAGTCGCAAAATCAGTAAGTCATGTAACAGAGAGACCAGAACACTCAATAACAGGGATCCCAAAAGCAGAATGCCACAGAACTTGGGGTTCATGATGACCATGTAGTGCAGTGGGTGACAGATGGCCACGAACCGGTCATAGGCCATCACTGTCAAGAGGAGGTTGTCGATTCCTGCAAAAAGCATGAAAAAGTACATCTGGCTGAGGCAGCCTTCGTAGGAGATCGCTCTGCTCTGCGTCTGGATGTTCAGCAGCATCTTTGGGATGGTGGTGGAGGTGAAACAGATGTCTGAAAAGGACAGGTTGGAGAGGAAGAAGTACATGGGCGTGTGGAGGCGGGAGTCTGTGATAATGGCCAGGATCATGAGCAGGTTCCCAGTGAAGGTGACCAGGTACATGGACAGAAACAGCCAAAAGAGCAGTGACTGCAGCTCCCCCTGGTCTGAGAGTCCCAAGAGGATAAACTCTGTAACACTGGTTTGATTTCTTCCTTCCATGTAACTGATGAAAATGGCTGGAACAGAGACAAGAGCATTGTAAAGGTAGCAGCAGGATCACAGAAGTATAAGAAATGCTATCTTTTCAAAATGCTTCATCCATTAATTCTTACACACTCCCTACCAATCTAGAATATACACCAGAAAATTTCAGGGACTCTCAAATGTCCATGTTTTCCATGAGTCTTAAATTGTTCACAATTCTTGTTCTGAATCAAAACAATTATCCAAAGCAATGTTCTCCTCCATAAATTTCCTGGGACCTTTTTTTTTCCACCCGAGAAAATTTAACACATTATCTTGTGACAAGTATTTTTAACAGCATTGCACAAATGCAGTAGGAATGTGTGTTTCACCTTAACAAGACAGTCTAAGATGTGTGTGTGTCAGAGGGAGGAACAGAATATTAATAAAGGAATAAATGGTGTTTCAGGTGGTGGTTACAACTAATAAGGAAAAAAGTTCAGGACACAGTAGTCCTAAGTGGAAGGAAAACCTGCCTTTGTGTCATGACTGATCAGGGGCTTCTGAGCTGGAAAACTCAGGGGTGCATGAACCATGTGGATAACTTTAAGAAAACCAGTTAAGGCAGAGAAATCGCATGTGCAAAGACCTTGAGTCAAGAGCTCACCCAAAACCATCAGGCAATATAAAAGACAAAGTTGTGAGCAGAGCAGGTAACACAACAGGTGTAGGAGTGGTATGTAAATAAGAGAGAGAGGAGCTCAAAGCCTTCTGTATCAGTGGATACATTCTAAGGCAATGTTGGGGAGAGGCCAAGATGGCAGAGGAACATGGAAGGTTTTTTGCCTCTCTCCTCACTGAAATGCAACTAAATCAACACCAAACCATCTTGCATATCTAGAAACCTGGTCTGAGGAACAACACAACAATCTGCACAACTTGAACCACAGAATTTGGCAGGTACACAGTGTGGAGAGGTGAACTGGGGAAGAGGGAAGCTATGGAGGGCAGAGAGCTGTTTTTGTTGGTGGAGAGAGGATGGAGATGGGGGAGAGTATAGGAGAAGCACTGCCCAACAAAAAAGCAGCTGGAGAGAAAGAGAAGGAGGGGACTGAACAAAAAAGGGAGAAGAGAGAAAGGAGAGGGTTTCAATTTCATGAAGAGGCTATAAACAGGGGAGCATAGAGTCTGAAACTCCACAGCTCGATTCCTGGGAGAGCTCTGGTGGGGAGGGCATATCCCCAGAAACAGACAGCAAGGTTCGAGGGGTCCTCAGGCCACACGGGGAGAGGCAATTTCTCTGCTGGGAGGATATTTGGTAGAGGCCGTGCAGCCTCACCACAGGCAAAGGTCCCAGCAGACCCTGGAGAACAGCCACATTGCTGCTGTTGGAACAAGGATGGTAAGGGTGAAGCCTGGTGCCAGATGGGTGCTGTGATTTACCATAATCCCTGAAATGCTGCTACTACACAATCACACCAACATTTTCTGGGGCACCTGGCTACAATCTCTGGGCATCTGCAGCAGCACGGTCACACAAACGTAGCAGGGGTGGGCGGGCACCAAGACATTGCTTGGTGGACCCTCCCCCAGAGTGTCTGAGAGGGTCAAAGCTGCTTGGCCCTCAGAAATGAGGAGTTTGTAAACATTGCCCTATCTGAGATAAAATTTGGGAGGGAGGTGTCCTCTGGCAAGCTGACAGCTTGGTCACAGACAGTGGAGAAATGGGGAGTGGACAGAAGCCAGAGACAAAGGAAGGGTGCTTGATTGCCAATCAATGAGAAGATAGACTTCTGATACTAGAGACTGGAGGACTGGGTGACTTCATTTTCACCCCTCCCGCATATGCACATAAGCACTTTCATGCACCACAGTGATCAACCGCATTAAACTAAGCAGCGTCATCTAGTGCAGAACAAAGTCACTACACCAAGCACCGCCCAACCAGGCCAACCACAATCTAGAGGAACATCACCAGTCTCTCTGCCTACGTAGTTTACAGACTAAAAAGTGCTTCATCGTTTGACTTTAGTGGAAACTGGATGCATTTTCAATCATATTTCATTCTGTGTGCTGGTCCATCTATTCAGTATTTTTCTTTTCCTTTTCTTTTATTACTCCTGAATACAGAAAAGGAAAAAAATTGATTTTTTTCCGTTTTTATAAAAAATATTTTCTTTAAATTTTCCTATTATATTTTTTACATTTTTGTAATTTTTTAAAATTCTATTTGACTTTTGTCATTTCATTTTATTCTTTTATTGTATTCATATTTTTAATTCCAAATGTTTTTCTTTTTTTTCCATTTTTTTTCTTTTCTTTTCTTCCCCTTCTATCTCTATTCTATCAAGCTTCTTACAACAACCTGACCAAAACAAACCTAGGAGTTAGCATCCTTTATTTTATTTTTTATGTTGTTTTAATTTTTTTAATTTTTACTTTTATTTACTTTATTAATCCCTTTTCTTACTCCACAATGATGAAACGAAGGAATTCACCACAAAATAAACAGGAAAAAAATGACAGCGAGGGACGTAATCAGCACAGATACAACAGGAAGTCTGAACAGAATTTAGAATCATGATAATAAGAGCACTAGCTGAGGTTGAAAAAGCATAGAATCTCTTTCTGTGAAGACAAAAGAAGTACAAGCTATCCAGGATGAAATAAAAAATGCTATACCAGAGATGGAATCTCGAATGGAAGCCATGGTGGTGAGGTTGGATGAAGCAGAGCAGCGAATCAGTTACAGAGAAGACAAACTTATGGAGAATAAGGAAGCAGAAAAAAAGAAGGAAACTGAGGCAAAAGAGTAGGATATAATATTAGATAACTCAATGACTCATTAAAAAGGAATAACATCCAAATCATAGGGGTCTCAGAAGATGAAGAGAGAGGAAAAGGGGTAGAAGGCTGATGTGAGCAAATCATAGTGGAAAATTTTCCTAATCTTGGAAAAGACACAGACATCAAAATCCAGGAATCACAGAGAACTCCCATTAGATTCAACAAAAACTGGCCATCAAGATTATCATAGTCAAGTTCACAAAATTCTCAGACAAGGAAAGAATCATGAAAGCACCAAGGGGGAAGAAAGGCCTTAACCTATAAGGGAAGACAGTTCAGGTTAAAGCAGACCTATCCACAGAAACTTGGCAGCCAAGAAAAGAGCAGAAGGGTATATTCAATGTGCTGAATCCAAAAATATGCAACCAAGAACTCTTTATCCAGCAAGGCTGTCATTCAAAATAAGAGGTGAGATTAAAAAAAAATGTTCCCCAGAGAAACAAAAGCTGAAGGAGTTAATGACCACTAAACCAGCTCAGCAAGAAATGTTTGGGAGATTCTCTGAGGAGAGAAAAGCAAAAAAGCAACAAAGACTAGAAAGGACCAGACAACACCACCAGAAACTCCAACTCTGCAGACAACATGTTGAAACAAATTCATGCCTTTCAGTACTCATTCTAAATGTCAATGGACTAAACACTCCAATCAAAGGACACAGGATAACAGAATGGATAAGAAAATAAGATCCATCTATACACTGTTTACAAGGGACCCATTGTAGACCTAAAGAAACCTTCAGATTGAAAGTAAGTGGATGAAGAACCATCTATCATGCTAATGATCTTCAAACGAACGCTAGAGTAGCCATACTTATATCAGACAACCTAGATTTTAAAAGAAAGACTGTAGCAAGAGAGGAAGAAGGGCATTATATCATAATTAAGGGGTTATCCATGAAGCAGATCTAACAACTATAAACATGTATGCCTCAACCGTGGAAACACCCAAATATATAAATCAATTAATCACAAATATAAAGAAACTCATTGATAATAATACCATAATAGTAGAGGACTTCAACCCCCCACTTACAACAGTGGACAGATCATCTAAACACAAAATCAGCAAGGAAATAGTGGCTTTGATTGACACACTGGACCGCATGGACTGAACAGATATATGCAGAACATTTCATCCTAAAGCACCAGAATACACATTCTTCTCAAGCAAACATTCTCCAGAATAGATCATATACTGGGACACAAATCAGCTCTCAACAATTACAAGATCGAGATCATAACATGCATATTTTCACATCACAATGCTATGAAACTCGAAATCAACCACAAGAAAAAATTTGGAAAGGCAACAAATACTTGGAGACTAAAGAGTAACCTACTAAAGAATGAATGGGCTGGGGCGCCTGGGTGGCGCAGTCGGTTAAGCGTCCGACTTCAGCCAGGTCACGATCTCGCGGTCCGTGAGTTCGAGCCCCGCGTCAGGCTCTGGGCTGATGGCTCGGAGCCTGGAGCCTGTTTCCGATTCTGTGTGTCCCTCTCTCTCTGCCCCTCCCCCATTCATGCTCTGTCTCTCTCTGTACCAAAAATAAATAAAAAAGCGTTGAAAAAAAAAAAAAAAAAAGAATGAATGGGCTAACAAAGAGGTGAAAGAGGAAATTAAAAAGGACATGGAAGCCAATGAAAATGATAACATCACAGCCCAAAACTTCTGGGACACAGGAAAGACAGTCATAAAAGGGAAGTATATAGCAATCCAGGCCATCTATAGAAGGAAGAAAGGTCTCAGATACACAACCTAACCTTACACCATAAAGGGATGGAAAAAAACAGCAAATGAGAGATGGGTAGTTAATAAGATTAAAGGAGAAATCAATGCTACTGAAACAAAAACAAACAAACGAAAATAGTAGAACAGATCAAAGGAAGCAGGAACTGGTTCTTTGAAAGATTAACAACATTGAAAAGCTCCTAGCCAATTTGATCAAAAACAAAAAGGAAAGGACCCAAATAAATAAAATCAAGAATGAAAGAGCAGAGATTAAAACCAGCACTGCAGAAATACAAACAAAAATAAGAGAATATTATGAGCAAGTATAGGTCCACATATTGGACAATGTGGAAGAAATGGACAAATTCCTAGAAACGTATAAGCTACCAAAACCGAAACCAGAAGAAATGGAAAATTTAAACAGACCCATAACCATTGAAGAAATTGAATTAGTAATCAAAATTCTCCCAAACAACAAGAGCCAGGGCCAGATGGCTTTCCAGGGGAATTCTAAAAAACATTTAAAGAAGAAGTAAGAGCTATTCTTTCAAAGCTGTTCCAAAAAACAGAAATGGAAGGAAAACTTCCAAACTCATTCTATGAAGCTAGCATTACTTTGATTCCAACACCAGACAAAAACCCCACTAAACAGAACTATAGACCAATTTCCCTGATGAACAGGGACACAAAAATCCTCAACGAGCATTTGACATAATACAGCATCCTTTCTCGATAAAAACCCTCAAGAAAGTAGGGATAGAAGGATCATACCTCAAGATCAAAAGCCATATGAAAGACCCATTGCTAATATGATCAATGGGTAAAAGCTGAGAGATTTCCCCCTAATGTCAGGAATGTAACAGGGAAGTCCATGCTCGCCACTGCTATTTAACGTAGTGTTGGAAGTCCTAGCCCCAGTAATCAGACAACATAAAGGAATAAAAGCATCCAAATAGGCAAGGTGGAGTTCAAAGTTTTACTCGTCACAGATGACGTGATAGTCTATATGGAAAACCCAAAAGATTCCACCAAAATGCCACTAATACTGATCCGTGAATTCAGCAAAGTCGCAGGATATAAAATCAATGCACAGAAATCGGTTATACACCAATAATGAAGCAACAAGACAGAGAAAACAATGAATCGATCCCATTTACAGTTGCACCAAAAAACATGAAATACCTAGGAATAAGCCTAACCAAAAAGGTGAAAAATCTATACACTGAAACCTACAGAAAGCTTATGAATGAAATTGAAGAAGACACAAAGAAATGGAAAAATATTCCATGCTCCTGCATAGGAAGAACAAATATTGTTAAAATGTCAATACTACCCAAGGCAATCTCCATATTCACTGCAGTCCCTATAAAAATAACACCAGCATTCTTCAGACCTAGAAACAACAATCCTAAAATTTGTATGGACCCAAAAAAGACTCTGAATAGCCAAAGCAATCCTGAAAAAGAAAACCAAAGCTGTAGGCATCATAATCCCGGACTTCAAGATGTATTACAAAGCTGTAATCATCAAGACAGTATGGTACTGGCACAAAAACTGACACTCAGAAAAAGGAACAGAATAGAGAACCTACAAATGGACCCACAAATGTATGGTCAACTAATCTTTGACAAAACAGGAAAGAATATCCAAAGGAATAAACACAGTCTCTTCAGCAAATGATGCTAGGAAAACTGGACAGCCACAGGCAGAAAAAATGAACCCCGACCACTTTCTTACACCAGACACAAAAAAAACTCAAAATTGATGAAAGACCTAAATGTAAAACAGGAAGCCATCAAAATCCTTGAGGAGAAAGCAGGCAAAAACCTCTTTGACCTCAGCCACAGCAACTTCTTATTCAACACGTCTCCGGAGGCAGAGGAAACAAAAGCAAACATGAACTATTGGGACCTCATCAAAATCAAAAGCTTCTGCACAGCAAAGGAAACAATCAGCAAAACTAAAAGTCAAACAATGGAATGGGAGAAAATATTTGCAAAGGACATATCAGATAAAGGTTAGTATCCAAAATCTATAAAGAACTTATCAAACTCAACACCTGAAAAACAAATAATCCAGTGAAGAAATGGGCAAAAGACACAAATAGACACTTCTCCAAAGAAGATGTCCAATGGCCAACAGACACATAAAAAATGCTCCACATCACTATCATCAGAGAAATACACATCAAAACCGCAGTGAGATACCACCTCACACCAGGCAGAATGGCTACATTTACAACTCAGGCAACAACACATGTTGGTGAGAATGCAATGAAAGAAAGTTTCTTTTGCATTGCTGGTGGGAATGTGAACTGGTGCAGCCACTCTGGAAAACAATATGGGAATTCCTCAAAATATTAAAAATAGAACTACCCTAAGCCAGCAATTGCACTACTAGGTATTGATCCAAGGGATACAGCTGAGCTGTTTCAAAGGGGCACATGCACCCCAATTTTTATAGCAGCACTATCGACAATAACCAAAGTATGGAAAGAGACCAAATGTCCGTCAATGGACGAATGGATAAAGAAGGTGTGGTATATATAAACAATGGAGTACTACGTGACAACAGAAAAACTGAAATCTTGCCATTTGCAACTACGTGGATGGAACGAGAGGGTATTATGCTAAGTGAAATTAGCCAGTCAGAGAAAGACAAATATCATACAACTTCACTCATATGAGGAATTTAAGATACAAACAAGATTAACATAAGGGAAGGGAAGCAAAAATAATATAAAAGCATGGAGGGGACAAAACATAAGAGACTCTTTTTAAATTTTTTTTAATGTTTTTACTTATTTTTGAAGGAGAGAGAGACAGAGCATGAGTAGGGGACGGGCAAAGAGAGAGGGAGACACAGAATCTGAAACAGGTTCCAGGCTCTGAGCTGTCAGCACAGAGCCCGATGTGGGGCTTGAACTCACAAACTGTGAGATCATGACCTGAGCCGAAGTCGGACGCTTAAGTGACTGATCCACCCAGGTGCCCCATAAGAGACTGTTAAATACAAAGAATAAACTGAGGGTGGCTGGAGGGGTTGTGGTGGGGGGATAGGCTAATTGGGTAGGAGGCATTAGGGAAGACACTTGTTGGGATGAGCACTGGGTGTTATACATAGGGGATGAATCCCTAGAATCTACTAAAATCATTATAGCATTATATGCTAACTAACTTGCATGTAAATTAAAAAATAAAATAAAATAAAATTCAGCCAAAGGACACTACAGTTCAGCGTCTTTTTTACATGTATATGTTATATATGGTGTCTGTCCACAACAGGATACATCTTATGTAAAAATGGAACATAAATCATTCCCACATAATTCTCTGCCTTTCTCTCTATCTTTATGTCTACAGTTGGTCTAAATGCTGCATTTTCTATTGCATAAGACAGGTTCAGCTTGCTATTTAAGCTTTATGGGTGTGTACTTCACTGATAAATTCTCTCTGTCCTGTACACACGCGCGCACGCGCACACACACACACACACACACACACACGGAGACAGAGAGAGAGTTCTCCATTACTGTGGTACTGTGTACTCTTGTACCTGAAGAAACATCTTTTAGAAAGCAGGGGACAGGCTACACCATAAGTCAGAGTCTTTCTCCTAGCAGAATTGCAGTTTATGATATTAGGCTTTCCAGCGGAGTAGTCATGGCTAAGGATCACAAGAACCACACAGAATTAGAAGAATTAACATCAATCTTTCTCAATCTCTTCCCAAAAATATCAAAGGGGAAACAGTTCTTACTTTATTCCATCAGGCCACCATTGCACTGATTCCAAAACCACGAAAAGGCATTGCAAGAAAAGAAAAGTACAGAACAGTATTCCCAAGGAATGTTGACGCGAAAATTTTTGACTAAGTGTTACCAATGCCAGCATTGCAGCCTTTTGATCATGGTGTAGAAAAGGGTTGTGCATCATGATCAAATGGCATGTATTCCAGGAAGGCAAGAATGGTTTAACTAATAAAACCCCCTCAGTATAATACACCACATTAACAGAATGAAGGATAAAAGCACATGAGTATCTCAACAGATGGCACATAAAACATGACAAAATGGAGCGTTCCCTGACAGTAACAACACTCAAGAAACGAAGAACAGAAGGAAACTTCCACAACACGAAAGAGGTCATATATGAAAACCCACCTCTAAAAAATCATTCTCCAGAGGGAAACACTGAGAACACCCGCTAAGATGATGCAAGACAAGCATGTCTGCTTTCATACCTCTCATGCAACATAGCTTTGCAACTTCCAGACAGAGCAACTAGCCAAAAAAATAAAAAAGAAAAGAAAGAAAGAAGGAGGAAATAAAAGGCATTAAACTTAGAGTGGAAGAAGTAATATGAGTCCTCCAGACCAGAGACCTTCTATCCCTTACTTCGCTCACATTCTGAACTCAGCAATCGTGTTTTCCTCACAATAACCTGGGTCACTTTTCCACGGCCCGGTCCTGTTCCTACCGCCCCTGACACAGAACCTGGCCTTACACTTCACTAACCACAGAAGGAAACTTCAACCCTCAGGCCAAAGTGTCACTTGCTTTAGTAATCTGACTGTTGCCTACCCAGCCAGGCCACTGTGGCTTCGTTTTGCAGAAGCCGCAGCCCCTGCTTCTGATGGCTGGTGAGACAGTAAGAAGTATTTCCAATCCCAGCAGCACAACTTCTGCTCCACTGAATCTCTAAATTTTCCTCCTCTGCTGGCTCTTCCTGGACTGCACACCCCTTGTCCTCATGGGAAGACCCCTACACCGCCTCCATGTCTCAGCACCGAGAAGCTGCTCTGGGAAGCCTTCACTAACTCCCACCAAAGAGTCCTCTTTTCAAGAACAAATAAAATAAAGGGCCAATTTTGGAGGATCTACTTCACCAGATTTCAATGCCACCTCACATTAATACGTTTATTTATGTATTTTCACCTCTTTCATTCTCCTGATACAGTGAGTACCTTGACAGAACAAACACTGTCTTGGTCATTTGTGTATTCATAAAATGCTGAAAACAATGTCTGTTGAATGACTGCAATTAACAAATGGTTCAAAAATGATAGATAGTCATTCCCAACAATGGAAGGACTGGCAAAGAAAATGGAGGAAAGGCTGTTGAGAAATGAAGGCCCACTGATGAAGCACTCACCTTGGAGGAGACAGATCAGGGAGAAATGGTTTAGTGTATCCAGAGTTTCCCTCCACAATCAAAGCCTTAAGGGCTTGACATCACTAAACTCTCATTAACTTATTATCCCTGTTGGTGCCCCCAAAATAACTACCGACACAAGGGTTCCTTCCTACCATAATACATTTCCCCAGCACTTCTGAAGATGCCACGGCTCACCCAGATGTTAGCACAGAACAGCGTGGAATCAATAACCCAGTCTCTCCCATGGTTGACTGATGCAGCTGGAAGTTATGTCGCCAGGAAGGGAAGAGACATGGCCCCACCCAGGAAGGCTCTAGAACACAGCTATGTGCTCATATCACCTGAGGTTTCAAGAGTCGACTTCATTGGTGCAGAAAGGCATTTTAATTTCTGCAGCCGTAGGGAATGAATTCCCATGAGTCTCATTAATGAAATATTCTGTTGTCTCTCTTCCCTTTAGGAGACTCGGGTCTCTAGAGCTAGGAGAGAAAAATAGAAAGCAAACTTGTCCCGCTGTTGGTATTGGGACACAGACTTGGCATTCCCGGATTGTCTCTTATCGCATTTAACTCTCTTATCCCAGAAGAAGTTGCCCTGTCTTTACAGGTTCTCCCTAGTAAGTCAGAGTCTCCCATAGTAACTATTCAATTCTGGTTTTGGAGAATTCTCCGTCCCCTTAATCTCTTCTTTCTTCCATCCATACCTGTTCTTTTGGCTCACCATCCTGCAGCCCCCAGCCCCCACAGTGATTCTCCTCTTTTCCTGCTTCTCATTCTCCTTCAACGTGGGCAATATCTATTTAACATCACTCAACCATTTGCTTCTTTGGGCATCCTCTAACCCCTCATTAGCATTTGTGATATAGTAGGCACTAAGCAATGTGGTGGGAAGGAAGAAAAGTGTGAGAATGGTCCTTTATCTTGAGGGGCTCACAGTCTCAACAGGGTAAGAGACATAAAAATAAATGCAATCGTGCCATTTGCAGTGACATGGATGATGCTAGAATGTATCATGCTAACTGAGATTAAGTCAATCAGAGAAGGACAAATACCATATGATTTCACTCATATTGAAAGTGAATTAACAAAACAAATGAACATATATGAAGGGTGAAAGAGGAGAGAGGGAAAGAAACCATAAGAGACTCTTAACAATGGACAGATGGAGAAAAGTGGGAGGGAGATGGGCTAGATGAGTGTTGGGTGTTAAGGAGAGCACTTGTGATGAGCACTGGGTGTTGTATGTAAGTGATGAATTACTGAACTCTCCTCCCAAAACTAATATTTCACTGTATGTTACCTACCTAAAACACAAATTTAAAAATAAAATGAAAAATACATGAATGCACTACCCTGAAGGGGACTGACACATCAGAAAAAGAATACAACCCTAGTCAACTTTTCCAGAAGAGTTGAGTGAAGGCTGCACAAAGAAGCTTCTCTTTGTCCCAACTCTTGATGAGGGAGAAGGGGATAAGGCACTCCAAGAGGAAGTATCTGGGCAGCCAATGTGGGAAATACTTCATACTTGCTGGCCAATAATCAGGGGGCAAGTATGACAATTCAAACATGACCCTGAGCAGTTAGAAAGCCTGCAGAGAACAGAGATGCTGATATTTTAGCTACAGGTTTGACACGTACTTATGAAAACAGTGGAGTTTCAGTGTGGATTTCATGATGCGATGTCAGGATCAAGTTCTCCCTGTGGAAAACTCATCATGCAATCATGTTAGACACAGACCCTTGTTACTACAATTGTCAAAGAACACTGTAGATGAAAAAATAGAGAATAAATGGACATTTTTAAATGGCAAAAAAGTAACATTTAAATATTGTGTAAGTTTGCAACTTGGATGGACCTAGAGGTATAGTGCTGAGTGAAATGAGCCAGTCAGAGAAAGACAAATACCCTTTGATGTCACTCATCTGGGGAACTTAAGAAATAAAACGCAGGACCAAATAAGGAAAAGACAGACAAAAAAAACCCAGATTCTTAAACACAGAGAACAAACTGGTGGTTGCCAGAGAGAATGTGGGTGAGGATGGGTAAGATAGATAAAGGGTATTAAGAGTACGCTTATGTCCATGAGCTCTGAACAGTGTATAGAATTGTTAAGCATTACATTGTACACATCAAATGAATATAACACTGTAGGTAAATTATACTTCAATAAAAACAATGGCTGGGGAAAGGTGAAAATACGATTTTCAGAGTTACCTCATTCTAATTTCAAACTGATCTTTTTTCTTCAACAACAACAAAAACAGAAGTATAACTCAATGGAATAGGAGGGAGCCCAGAAATAAACGCAAATATTATGACTGAATGATTTTTGGCAAGAGTGGCAGAATAGAGCGCCCTTCCAAGATGGTGATGGAAAACTTGGATAACCACATGCTTAAAGATGAAGCTGGCCCTTTCATCTACGTCTACCAACATGACTCCAAATGGATCACAGACTGAAGTATAAGAGATAAAACTGTAAGCACTTAGAGGAAAATACAGAGGTCCATCTATATGCCACTGGATTTGACAAAGATTTCCTGGATACAACACCAAAGACACAGGCAACTAGAGAAAAATTTGCTTTGGCAAAATGAACAATATTTGTGCATCGAAGGGCACTATTTTCCAAGTGAAAAGACACACCACAAAATGGAGAAAAGATTGGCAAATCACATGCCTGATAATAGATTATCATCCAAAATTAATCTCCAAATGGAAAAGAATTTCAAAACTTCCACAGCAAAAAAAAAAACCCAAATAACTCAATTTATTTTATTTTATTTCAATATATGAAGTTTATTGGTTTCCATACAACACCCAGTGCTCATCCCAACAGGTGCCCTCCTCAATACCCATCACCCACCCTCCCCTCCCTCCCACTCCCCATCAACCCTCAGTTTGTTCTGTTTTTAAGAGTCTCTTATGCTTTGGATCTCTCCTACTCTAATCTCTTTTTTTTTTCCTTCCCCTCCCCCATGGGTTTCTGTTACGTTTCTCAGGATCCACATAAGAGTGAAACCATATGGTATCTGTCTTTCTCTGTATGGCTTATTTCACTTAGCATCACACTCTCCAGTTCCATCCACGTTGCTACAAAAGGTCACATTTCATTCTTTCTCATCGCCACGTAGTACTCCGTTGTGTATATAAACCACAATTTCTTTATCCATTCATCAGTTGATGGACATTTAGGCTCCTTACACAATTTGGCTATTGTTGAGAGTGCTGCTATAAACATTGGGGTACAAGTGCCCCTATGCATCAGTACTCCTGTATCCCTTGGGTAAATTCCTAGCAGTGCTATTGCTGGGTCATAGGGTAGGTCTATTTTTAATTTCTTGAGGAACCTCCACACTGTTTTCCAGAGTGGCTGCACCAATTTGCATTCCCACCAACAGTGCAAGAGGGTTCCCGTTTCTCCACATCCTCTCCAGCATCTATGGTCTCCTGATTTGTTCATTTTGGTCACTCTGACTGGCGTGAGGTGATATCTGAGTGTGGTTTTGATTTGTATTTCCCTGGTGAGGAGCGATGTTGAGCATCTTTTCATGTGCCTGTTGGCCATCTGGATGTCTTCTTTAGAGAAGTGTCTATTCATGTTTTCTGCCCATTTCTTCACTGGCTTATTTGTTTTTTGGGTGTGGAGTTTAGTGAGCTCTTTATAGATTTTGGATACTAGCCCTTTGTCCGATATGTCATTTGCAAATATCTTTTCCCATTCCGTTGGTTGCCTTTTAGTTTTGTTGGTTGTTTCCTTTGCTGTGCAGAAGCTTTTTATCTTCATAAAGTCCCAGTAATTCATTTTTGCTTTTAATTCCCTTGCCTTTGGGGATGTGTCGAGTAAGAGATTGCTACGGCTGAGGTCAGAGAGGTCTTTTCCTGCTTTCTCCTCTAGGGTTTTGATGGTTTCCTGTCTCACATTCAGGTCCTTTATCCATTTTGAGTTTATTTTTGTGAATGGTGTGAGAAAGTGGTCTAGTTTCAACCTTCTGCATGTTGCTGTCCAGTTCTCCCAGCACCATTTGTTAAAGAGACTGTCTTTTTTCCATTGGATGTTCTTTCCTGCATTGTCAAAGATTAGTTGGCCATACTTTTGTGGGTCTAGTTCTGGGGTGTCTATTCTATTCCATTGGTCTATGTGTCTGTTTTTGTGCCAGTACCATGCTGTCTTGATGATTACAGCTTTGTAGTAGAGGCTAACGTCTGGGATTGTGATGCCTCCCGCTTTGGTCTTCTTCTTCAAAATTACTTTGGCTATTCGGGGCCTTTTGTGGTTCCATATGAATTTTAGTATTGCTTGTTCTAGCTTCAAGAAGAATGCTGCTGCAATTTTGATTGGGATTGCATTGAATGTGTAGATAGCTTTGGGTAGTATTGACATTTTAAAAATATTTATTCTTCCAATCCATGAGCACAGAATGTTTTTCCATTTCTTTATATTTTCTTCAATTTCTTTCATAAGCCGTCTATAGTTTTCAGCATACAGATCTTGTACGTCTTTGGTTAGATTTATTCCTAGGTATTTTATGCTTCTTGGTGCAATTGTGAATGGGATCAGTTTCTTTATTTGTCTTTCTGTTGCTTCATTATTAGTGCATAAGAATGCAACTGATTTCTGTACATTGATTTTGTATCCTGCAACTTTGCTGAATTCATGCATCAGTTCTAGCAGACTTTTGGTGGAGTCTATCAGATTTTCCATGTATAATATCATGTCATCTGCAAAAAGTGAAAGCTTGACTTCATCTTTGCCAATTTTGATGCCTTTGATTTCCTTTTGTTGTCTGATTGCTGATGCTAGCACTTCCAACACTATGTTAAACAACAGCAGTAAGAGTGGACATCCCTGTCGTGTTCCTGATCTCAGGGGGAAAGCTCTCAGTTTTTCCCCATTGAGGATGATATTAGCTGTGGGCTTTTCATAAATGGCTTTTATGATGTTTAAGCATGTTCCTTCTATCCCGACTTTCTCGAGAGTTTTTATTAAGAAAGGATGCTGAATTTTGTCAAATGCTTTTTCTGCATCAATTGACAGGATCATATGGTTCTTATCTTTTCTTTTATTAATGTCATGTATCATGTTGATTGATTTGTGAATGCTGAACCAGCCCTGCATCCCAGGAATGAATCCCACTTGATCGTGGTGAATAATTCTTTTTATAAGCTGTTGAATTCGATTTGCTAGTATCTTATTGAGAATTTTTGCATCCATATTCATCAGGGATATTGGCCTGTAGTTCTCTTTTTTTGCTGGGTCTCTGTCTGGCTTAGGAATCAAAGTAATACTGGCTTCATAGAATGAGTCTGGAAGTTTTCCTTCCCTTTCTATTTCTTGGAACAGCTTGAGAAGGAAAGGTATTATCTCTGCTTTAAATGTCTGGTAGAATCCCCCAGGGAAGCCATAGGATGGCTATTCTAAATACTAACCCAGAAACCATGTGCCGGCGAGGATACGGAGAAATTGGAACACTGTGGTGCTTTGCTGATAAATAACTAAAATGTGGCCCAGCTGCTGGAGGAAACAGTGTGCCAGTTCATCAAAATATAAACGTAGAAATATTACTTGAGCCAGTAGTTTCACATCTGGTTATATATCCACTTATATGCCTCAAGAAAAAGGTAAAGCAGTGACTAGAAAAGATTTTTGTACACCGCTGTTCATACGTCTCTACTTACAGTAGCCAAAATGCAGAGACAACCTGAATGTCCATCAACAAACTCATGAATGAACAAAGCGGGGTGAGCACATAGAGTGGAACATCATTCAGCCCTTAAAATGAATGGAATTCTGACACAGGCTACAACATGGATGAACTGTGCAAACACAATGCTAAGTGAATGTAGCCAGACACAAAAGGACTAATATTATACAATTACATCTATATGAGGTACTAAAGTACTCAGCTTTAGAGAGAGAATTTAGGATGGTGGGAGACAAGGACTGGCTAGAGGGACAATGGGGAGTTAATATTTCATAGGGACAAAGGTTAGGTCTGAGACCATGAGAAAGTTCTGGAGATGGATAGAGGTGGTGATTGCACAATGGTGAGAAAGTACTTAATGCCACATAAATGTATTTCAAAATGTTTGAAATAATAAATTTTATATGTATTTTACCATGAGAAAAAAAAAACAGTGACATGCTCTAAAAGAATTTCAGTGCCATAAATAGGTTAATATGATGTCGAGGAAGGAATCCAAAGTGCAGGGAGAGAAGGGTGATGTGATGGGTTTATCTTGTGTGATTCAATACCTCAACCACAAAGTGTACCCAAAATAAGGGTTCAGAGAACATAAAATTCGTAAGGTCATTGAGAAATACCTTGCTGAGGGCTGTAATGTCTTTCTTGACAAGCTCTACAGAGCTTCTGCCCCGCATGACAGACTTACCATGGACATGCTGAATATAAAATCCCTTCTCCTATGTTCAGCCCTTTCTGAACTGCCAGAGGCCATGTCAGCAGTCCCAAACCATCTAAGGTATGGTATTCATAGTGCATGTAAGAGCTAATCATCCTCATCCAAATTGGTTAAGCTACAGGGATTTCTGTAAATGGCAAATTCATCATGGTGTCTTCATGAACCAAAAATGATGGGCAGCTCAATAAGAATTCATCCAATTTGAGTAGTCAAAAAAAATTAAAAATTTAAAAGCCCTCCAGTTCTCATGAAGAAAACTTGACCTGAATCACCGCAATGAAGGGTCATAATGTCTACTTGACTCTCAGAGCGGAGACACTTTACTGACTCAGATCCTCAATTGATGGAACCAGTTGCCCCTGAGTGAAGACTATAAAATGACAACAAATGCTTTACGTTTTCCTCCAAACCCAACCCAAAAGCTTGGAAGTGATATTGCTAGCCAGCTTATGATGGTTCATGAGGACTGTGGTCTGAACTAAAATTGGTAGCTTGAAACTGGGCAAGACGAGGGGCGTCTGGGTGGCTCAGTCAGTTAGGCGGCCAACTTCGGCTCAGGTCACCATCTCATGGTCTGTGAGTTCGAGCCCCGCGTCGGGCTCTGTGCTGATGGCTCAGAGCCTGGAGCCTGCTTCCGATTCTGTGTCTCCCTCTCTCTCTGACCTTCCCCCATTCATGCTCTGCCTCTCTCTGTCTCAAAAATAAATAAACGTTAAAAAAAAAATTAAAAAAAAAAAAAAGAAACTGGGCAAGATGAGGGTAATTATACCATGGAAACTGGCAAATGCTACAAGCAAGCTCTCTTCTTCATCCGATTTTTCTTATTTTCTTCTCTCTTCTTACTTCTCCTCTTTTGTTTTCTCTTTGCTTTTGAGCGAGAGCTCCCTAAACATTTATTTGAATACTAGTGTGCAAAAGGACCTGTGAACTTTTACAAACCAAAGTGGTGGCTTCCGGGAGCAGGTGATGATGAGACATTTGTCTTACTCTGTCTCATAAAGCACGGGTTAGGTCCATAATCATATCTTGCTACTAGTACCTGATTTCTGAGATGCTTGTTACAAAAATTTGGCTGGATAGGCAGAATATCCATACTGCTTTTGTGATCTGTGAAAGGGCTATTACGGTAGGAGGTGCTGAGGGAAATCGCCAGACAGTGTTGCTGCTACCTGCCAAAATACTAAAAGAAAAGCCATAACGCATCCCTGGGATAACCACCAAGAGTGACACCATTGATGCCTGAAAAACCAGGAGTTGTAATTTCTATTACCTACACACTTCATGGATGTTTTGGACTGTGCAAGGGAAAATTAGATACTGCATGGTGAATGCGGAGTATTGTGAATGTCATCACACGGGGTTCCAGGCCTCTGCTGATGCAGATATGATCTCTTTCCAGGATAGATTGGCATAAACCTCAAAAACTGGTGTATACTCTCTGATAACTTAAATGATTTTTCTCCCAAAGCAGAATACTCTAATGAATAGCTACTTTCATCTCAGAGAGGACAGATTCCACATTTATTCCTCTGGGTCTTTCTATCACATTATAAGTATTCAATTTCCTATATTATTTATTTGCTGCTGAAAATCCACGCAATGGAATTTAATGAGAGATCTAAAATTTTATAAAGAAATGCAGAATAAATAGTTGCTGATTATGAATGAAAAGTTAAAGAACCCAAGTACTGTGGAAAGATAAACTGCAGACTGTCAATCTATGAACTGATACAAACATCATGATCTACATATTCCAGGGTTTTGAGCCCTGTTGCTCAAGTCTTTATCTTAAAGCAAAGAATCCTACATGCAGAGAATGTCCCTCTGCTAAAGAGCTTTCTCGGGGCTTGCTTGATGTCTCTGTTCCTCAGGCCATGGATGAAGAGGTTCAGCATGGGCGTCACCACCGTGCACATGACTGAGGCTATGGCACTTGTCCTGGAGTTTTGTGCAGCAGCAGAACTCAGATACACCCCAAGGCCTGTAGCATAGAACAAAGAGACCACTGAGAGGTGAGACCCACACGTGGAAAATGCTTTATACTTGCCACTCGCTGATGAAATTCTCAAAATGGAGGCTACAATCTTAGAGTAAGAATATAGGATACCAGCGATTGGAACAACACCCAGAAGTCCACTTGTGAGCTAGGTCACCAGGACATTGAGGAACGTATCAGAGCAAGCACGTTGGATCACCTGCTTAAGTCCACAGAAAAAGTGAAGGATTTCCAGCTCTGTGCAAAAGGAGAGTCGCAAAATCAATAAGTCATGTAATAGAGAGTCAAGAACACTCAATACCTAGGATCCCAGGAGTAGGATGCCACAGAACTTGGGGTTCATGATGACCATGTAGTGCAGTGGCTGACATATGGCCACAAACCAGTCATAGGCCATCACGGTCAAGAGGAAGGTGTCTAATACTCCAAAAAGCATGAAAAAGTACATCTGGCTGAAACAACCTTTGTAGGAGATCGTTTTGCTCTGCGTCTGGATGTTCAGCAGCATCTTTGGGATGGTGGTGGAGGTGAAACAGATGTCTGAAAAGCACAGGTTGGAGAGGAAGAAGTACATGGGCGTGTGGAGGCGGGAGTCCGTGATAATGGCCAGGATCATGAGTAGGTTCCCAGTGAAGGTGACCAGGTACATGGACAGGAATGGCCAAAAGAGCAGTGACTGCAATCCCCGCTCGTCTGACAGTCCCAGGAGGGGACTAAATTCAGAAATTTGGGTTTGGTTTTCTTGTTCCATGAAACTAAACTACAGAAATAGAAAGAAGAGCCTTTCAAATTTAGCCACAAACAGTAGTCAAGAAAGTAACAGAGAGGGAACCAAGGTGGCCTTCAGTAGGTGAATGGATAAATAAGCTGTCATGTACCCAGACAATGGAATGTTATTCTGTACTTGGAAGAAACACACCATCAAGCCATGAAAAGACATAGAGGAAACTTCAGTGCATATTATTAAGTGAAGGAAGTTTATCTGAAAAAGCTTCATACTGTATGATTCCAAAAACATGAAACTGTAGAAAAGGCAAAACTCTGGAAAAGGAATAACAGATATCAATGTGGCCAAAGGGAGCAAGAGGGGTTAAGAGGCAGAGCACAAAGGGTTTTCAGGGCAGTGAAATACTCCGTATGATACTATAAATATGGATACATTTTTTTGTGCCAGTCTCAGCATATCATTTACCAACGTTGTGACTGGACCAGCCCTTATCATTCTTATGATGGTTGCAAGACACCCTCTGCAATAACCATCAGGAAACTCTGAAAAAAAAATTACTGCTCATAGTTCCTGGGGCCACACAGTGAAGTCACAGAGAGACAGAGAGCGCACATGGACCTTGGGGTCCGCTTTTACTGGGGTGAGGGACTAGAGTTTCACTGGGTCACTCTTTATTTGTAAATTTAAAACATAAGAGCAGGAATTAAAGCACAAAAGAGAAAAAGGAGAGAAAAGTCCGTTTCTAAATCAGCCAGATCCCTACAACAAAACAAAAAAATATGGGGCGCCTGGGAGGCTCAGTCAGTTAAGCGTCCAGCTTCAGCTCAGGTCATGATCTCACGGTTCATGAGTTTGAACCCCACGTCGGGCTCAGGGCTGACAGCTCGGAGCCTGGAGCCTGCTTCGGATTCTGGGTCTCCCTCTCTCTCCGTCCCTCCCCTGCTTGCGCTCTGTCTCTCTGTCTCTCGAAAATGAATACACATGAAAAAATATTTAAAAATATATATATCAGAATGGGGCACCCTGGTTCTTTATTTAATTACAGGGCTGGCGATGTGGGTTTTGTTTCTGAAATAGCCATGCTTGAGGTGGCTGCCTCAGTAACAGTCTGTTGCAATAACACTGCACGGTGACCGATAAGGACTACACTTACTGTGGTGAGTATTGAGCAATGTCAAACATCGCTAAATCAATACGTTGTACAACAGAAACTAACGGAACATTGTGTGTTCATTATGCTTCAATTAAAAAAAAGAAAGGAACTGAAGTCAGACACTCGCGTTACACAAAAGGAAAAACCAACCGTCAGGGCTCACACTACACGGTCATCGTACAGTTTCTCAAACCCATAGAACGTACAACACCAAGAGTAAACTGTAATATTGAACTGTGGACCTTGGCTGGCTAAAGATGTGACGGTATAGGTTCACTGACTGTAAGAAACGCACCACTCTTGTGGGCGGTGCTGATAATGAGGGTAGCTATGCCTCGTGAGAGAAGGGAATATAGGGAAAGTGTACCTTCCCCTCAATTTTGCTGTGAACCTAAAACTGCTCTGAAAAAAAAAGTCTTCATTTTTCAAAGCTTAAAAATAAACAGAAATGCTATGATTTTATTTAACACACCTTTAATTGGCTAATTTCTGTATATTATCCACAAATCTAGTTCCTTTTTATTTGGGGATTTGGGATTTCGAGGAATCCCAAATGCTCTCTCTTCTCTTTGATGCCGAAACTTATTAGCCACTCCTGCCCTTAATCCAAACATCTTTCCCAGGCATTATTTTCCTCTGCAAATCGCCTGAGGCTTTCCTTTGTCCATCGACAACTAGTTTTGACCAATTATTTTGTGCTTATTATTGTTGAAAGCACTGGGAATCAACAGTAAAATTAATTTTTAAGAATCTTTGCCCCTTCAATTCCACGTATGAGTGAAATCATATGATATTTGTCTTTCTCTGGTTGACTTGTTTAGCTTAGCATAATACAAAAAAATAAAATCTTTGCCCCTAACTAGTTTTATTCTAGGATATGTATGTGGCTGGAGGAAATGGAATATCAGTAAATAAGTAAATGACATTTCATGTGGAGATTATTATTATTAAGTAAACTAATACAGAATGATGAGATTGCAGAGTGGAGAAAAAAATCTTCTATACTCACTCCTTTCTTTTTTTTAGTTTTTATTTATTTATTTTCAGAGAGAGAGTGTGTACAAGCAGGGGAGGGGCAGGGAGAGAGGGAGAGAGATAGAGAATCCTAAACTCTGTGCTGACAGCACAGAGCCTGATGGGGGGCTCGAACTCACTAACCGTGAGATCATGACCTGAGCTGAAATCAAGAGTCACATGCTTCACCAACCGAGCCACCCAGGTGCCCCTTGTAGTCTCACGTCTAATTAGAGACCTTTGAGGGGAAAAAACCTGGTCATTGGGATGAAGTGCAGGATTTACCTATGAGAAGAGCATGTAGAACAGAGAAATATGCAGGGCAAAGCCCCCAGCATAGGAGCATTCCTGTTATCACTGAGAAGCAGAAAGGAGAGTGGTGTGACCAGAATGGGTACAGCAGGTATAAGGGTAGAAGGTAAAATAAGAGGGAGGAGGCCAGAACATTCAGATGCTGGGGAAAGCTCCTAACGTGTGAGATCTCACAGGTGTCCTTTACATGTAACCGTTGTTAAATACAATGCATTTGGGGCGCCTGGGTGGCTCAGTCGGTTGAGCGGCCGACTTCGGCTCAGGTCACGATCTCGCGGTCCGTGAGTTCGAGCCCCGCATCGGGCTCTGTGCTGACAGCTCAGAGCCTGGAGCCTGTTTCGGATTCTGTGTCTCCCTCTCTCTCTGACCCTCCCCTGTTCGTGCTCTGTCTCTCTCTCTGTCTCAAAAATAAATAAACGTTAAAAAAAATTTTAAAAATAAATAAATAAATAAATAAATAAATACAATGCATTTAAGTACATATATTGTAAATCATATATATAAATGATACGTAACTTATCACTCCATACACTACAATTTGTCTCCCTCAGTGTCCACTGTCTCTAAATTTTGCATTTTTGACTGTAGAACACAAATTCAGCATGGGATAGATGTTCAGCTTGTGTCCTCTTCAGTGATAACTTCCTTTACTCCACCGACATGCATGCTCAGAGTCATGAACTGGGGTGTCATATCCTCCTGTACCGGAAGCATAGCTGAATGGGCAGCAGAGGGCACTCTATAAGAAGCCTATTAGCTCGCTTTCTTCGGAGAATTGAGTTTTGTAGTCAAGCATCCTAATGGGGTAGCCATGTCTGTAGGGATCCCAAGAATGAGCCAGCTCTGAATCAGGGAATGTTTGTGGTGGTCTTCTGCTATGCACATGGAGAGGAAGAGAAAACTAGTCTACAGAGAGGGAGAGAAGAATGAAGTCAACAAAAGGGGGGAAGGAAAGAAAAGGCTGCATTCAATCGAGAGAGGGTGTAAAGGGAGAATCGACTTCTCTAGGTGCCAGTAAAACACATCCAAGTTATAGCCCCCAGAGTGTCCAGAAAAAAATAACAGTACTCTTAATACTCAACTAGATAAATATTTTTGATCTTTATGGCCCCAAAGGATTCATATCCTCACAGTATCATAATTTACAAATAAAGATCAATAAAAAATTGAAAATACAAATAGTAAAATTGACATAATTCAACCAAAATATTTTCAGTGATTTTTTTCAAAGTCCAATGAGCTGGGAAAGTAAATGTTTTGGTATGTGAAACCAAACTATTTTGATTGTTTAAAAACTGTTACTGAAATGCTAGTAAATTCTAGCAAACCTTTAAGGAAGAAGTTATACCAATCCTCCATAATACTTCCAAAAGATAGAAGCAGTCAGAGTACTTCCTAACTCATTTGGTAAAGCCAGCATTAACTAACATTGGAACTAAAGACATTACAAGACAGGAACATTACAGGCCAATCTCTCTCATGAAAATAGATGCAAAATCCTTAACAAAATATTAGTAAAGCAAAATCAACAATGTAAAGAAATGATATGACACGAAGACCAAATGAAATTTATTCCAGATATGCAAGATTGGTTCAATATTTGAAAGCCATCTGTGCCTAGAGTTAACAATACACTATTTCATACTTAAAAATGTATTCATAGCTGGGGAGCCTGGGTGGCTCAGTTGGTTAAGTGTCAACTTCGGCTCAGGTCATGATCTCACGGTGTGTGGGTTTGAGCCCCACGTCAAGCTCTGTGCAGACAGCTCGGAGCCTGCTTCAGATTCTGTGTCTCCCCTCTCTCTGCCCCTCCCATGCTCATGCTCTCTCTCTGTCTCTCAATAATAAATAAACATTAAAAAAAAATTAATGTATTCATAGAATAATACTCTAGCTCCATCCATGCTGTTGCTTATGCTAAACAAAGTCAGTCAAAGAAAGACAAATACCATATGATTTCACTCATATGTAGACTTTGAGAAACTAAACAAATGAGCAAAAGTGGGGGGCAGAAGGGGAGAGGCAAACCAAGAAACATACTCTTAACTATAGAGAACAAACTGATGGTTGCCAGAGGGAAGGTGGGTGAGGAATGAGTGAACTAGCTGGTGGGGATTAAGGAGTTCACTTGTGATGAGCCCCAGGTGTTGTAGGGAAGGGCTGAATCACTAAATTCTACTCTTGGAACTCATATTACATTGTAGGTTAAACTAACTGGAATTTAAATAAAAACTTGAAAATAAATAAAACTTTAAAAAAAAAGAAAAGTAAGTAAAGGTATACAGACTGAGAAGGAAGAAATAACTGTCTTTGCTCACAGCTGACATGATCATCTATGAGGAAAATCCCAAAGAACCAACAAGAAAACCCCAGGAACTAATAAGTGACTATAGCAAGATTGCAAGAAACAGGATAAACATGTAAAAGTTAATTATCTTCCTACATACCAAAAATGAGCAATTGGGATTTGAAATTTAAAAATACACCATTTGCAATAGCACCCTCAAAAATGAAATGCTGAGATATAAATTAAACAAGAGAGGTGTAGAACCTAAATGTGAAAAACTATTTAAAAAATGAAAGAAATCACAGAAGATCCACATAGATGGACACATGTCCTATAATCATGGAGCAGCAACATTGTAAGATATCAATCTTCCCAACTTGACCTGTACATTCAATGCAATCACAGTCAAAATGCCAGCAAGCTATTTTGGAGATATCAACAAACCAATTCTAAAGTTTATACGGCAAAGAAAAAGACCTACAGTAGCAACACAATAATGAAGGGGAAAAGTTGGAGAACTCACATACCCTAATTTCAGTACTTACTGTAAACCTATGGTGATCCAGACAATACTGTGTTTGCAAAAGAATAAACACATGGATTAATGGAACAGGGTTAAAAATCCAGAAATAGACCCACACAAATAGAGGAGCTGATCTATGACAAAGAAGCAAAGAAAATTCAATATTCAATAGTATTTTCAACAAATGAAGCTAGAACAATCAGACATATATGTGCAAACAACATGAGCCTAGACGCAAACTTACAGCTTTCACAAAAACTAACTCAAATTGTATCATATACTTAAAATGCGAAACTATAAAAGTTTTAGAAGGAAACATTGGAGAAAATCTAGGGCTCTTGTGTTTGGTAATGAGTTTTTAGATACAACACCAAAAAAAATAATCCACAAAAGAAAAAACTAAGTTGGACTTTATTAGAATTAAAAACTTCCACTTGCAAAAGGAACTGTTAAGAGAAGCAAAATAACCCACAGCCTGGGAGAAAATATTTGCAGAACATTTATCTGATAAAAGACTTTCATCCAAAATATACAAATATGGAGCCATACAAGCTCTCATTCATTGCTAGTGAGAGTACAAAATGGCACAGCCACTCTGGAAGACAGTCTGGCAGGTTCTTACAAAATTAAACATAATCTTACCATACAATCCAATAGTTGCACTACTAGATATAAACCCAACGAATCTGAAGACACATCCACACAATAGCCTGTGTGCAAATGTTTTAGCAGCTTTATTCATAATCTCCAAAATCTGGGGGCAACCAAGATGTCCTTCAATAAGTAAATATATAAACACACTATGGTACATCTATACAATGGAATATTATTCAGTGATAAAAAGAAATTATTTACTGAGCCACAAAAAGGCTGGATAAATCTTAAGCGCTTGTTTCTGAATGAAAGAAGCCAGACTGAAAGCCTACACACAGTATAATTTCAGTTATATGACATTCTGGAAAAGTAAAAGCTATACAGAAAATAAAATGATCAATAGTTCCCAAGAGTTTGTAGGAGGGAAGGAAGAGTTATATAGGTGAAACCCAGTGAATTTTTCCAAGTACCAAAACTATTCCATAGAATGTTTGTGTGCAATTGTGAACACTTGATATCATGTATTTGTCAAAACCCATTGAAACTTTACATCACTTTTACAATTAAACCTTCATGTATGCAAACAAAGACATCAGTTAGGAAAGAAAGTCAAGAGAATCCCTGGATGGAATGCAGAATGTGAAAAAAAAAAAAAACTATCTACTTATATTACAAATGTATGAAACAACCTCGCTGAATGGGATGAGGGAAATGGTCATAAACTAAGTAAAACTGGAAATAAGTGGTGTCTATAAAATTAAAGGGAAAGAACAGTACATAATTACATAGTGTACTCAGGTTGATAAAGTTATCTTCCACCATTGTACGGATTGGCAATGATGGCACGTCTATATATGTATACCAGAGGAGAGCGATCAAGTAAATGGATGACAGATGGGGAAACCAGGATTCTGACTGTTGCAGTAAGGTTTACAGATAAGCAAGGGCAGGATATGGTCGTGGATTGGAGTCCGACACATATACACAGGTTATATAGACAGGTACATACACAGATTAGTAAACACACATGTTTCCTTGCTTGTCAACCGAAAGGGCCTAAAGATCCTAGTAGAAATGAGCAAACCAAGAGTTTGGATCTTGATTTCTAACACCATTCACCTGTAGAAGAAACCTGAGCTCCTTGGAAAAATAATGAATTCTAGGGCTGGACCGGACAATACACCTGATGAGCCTGGAGCATCTTGCGGTGCCAGAAAGAAGGTAACTCAAAAAGCCCACCATGGTGGGGACATAGCAAAGGACATGGAAGCTACCCAAAAGAACTCCCAGTGCCCAAAGCGGGAACAATTTGAGCAACATCATGAAGTGGTATTGGGTTGTAACTCAACATGTAAAATCAATAGCCATAAATCCATATTATAAGTAAACAAATTATAAACAAACAACATAAAGACAAATCTCTTATGCAAAAGAGATTCAATAAGTTATTTAAATATTCCACTCTCAAAAAGGCGGAACATAATTCCCCATTCCTGAAGTGTGAGCTGTACATGGTAACTTCCTTACAAAGAGCCCAGTTGGGGGCGTGGGGGGGGGGGGCGGGGGGAGAGAAAATTTTAAGTAAGGAAACCTGAAAAGCAGCCAGGTAATCAATGCCACAGTGAACAGCAATACCTTATGTTAGTATTATGCACTCTTGATATGTAGTCTTCCTTTCCAAAATCCATAGACGCTGTTAAATCATGAGAAAAGCATCAGATGAATCCAAATCAAGGGCATTTTACAAAATACTTGACCAGTACTCCTCAGAATTTAAGTTTATTAAAACAAGGGAAGTCTGAGAAACTGTCATAGCTAAGAGGAGCCAAGAAGGGATACCCAGGGGCACCTGGGTGGATCAGTCAGTTAAGTGTTCAGCTTTGGCTCAGATCATGATCTCACGGTTTGTGTTCGAGCCCCGTGTCGGGCTCTGTGCTGACAGCTCTGAGCCTGGAGCCTGCTTCGGATTCTGTGTCTCCCTCTCTCTCTGCCCCTCTCCCACTCACACTTTGTTTCTTTCTCTCAAAACACAAATAAACATTAAAAACCTTTTTTAAGCTTCTGCACTGCAAAGGAAACAATCAACAAAACTAAAAGGCAACCAACGGAATGGGAAACGATATTTGCAAATGACATATCGGAGAAAGGACTAGTATCCAAAATCTATACAGAGCTCACCAAACTCCACACCCGAAAAACAAATAAGCCAGAGAGGAAATGGGCAGAAAACATGAATAGACACTTCTCTAAAGAAGACATCCAGGGGCGCCTGGGTGGCTCAGTCGGTTAAGCGTCCGACTTCGGCTCAGGTCATGATCTCACGGTTTGTGTTCGAGCCCCATGTTGGGCTCTGTGCTGACAGCTCAGAGCCTGGAGCCTGCTTCCAATTCTGTGTCTCCCTCTCTCTCTGGCCCTCCCCCGTTCACACTCTGTCTCTCTGTCTCAAAAATAAATAAACATTAAAAAAAATTAAAAAAAAAAAAAAAGAAGACATCCAGATGGCCAACAGGCACATGAAAAGATGCTCAACATCGCTCCTCATCAGGGAAATATAAATCAAAACCACACTCAGATACCACCTCACGCCAGTCAGAGTGGCTAAAATGAACAAACCAGGAGACTCTAGATGCTAGAGAGGATGTGGAGAAACGGGAACCCTCTTGCACTGTTGGTGGGAATGCAAACTGGTGCAGCCACTCTGGAAAACGGTGTGGAGGTTCCTCAAGAAATTAAAAATAGATCTACCTTATGACCCAGCAATAGCACTGCTAGGAATTTACCCAAGGGATCCAGGAGTGCTGATGCATAGGGGCACTTGTACCCCAATGTTTAAAGCAGCACTTTCAACAATAGCCATACTATGGAAAGAGCCTAAATGTCCATCAACTGATGAATGGATAAAGAAGATGTGGTTTATATACACAATGGAATCCTACTCGGCAATGAGAAAGAATGAAATATGGCCTTTTGTAGCAACGTGGATGGAACTGGAGAGTGTGATGCTAAGTGAAATAAGCCATACAGAGAAAGACAGATACCACATGGTTTCACTCTTATGTGGATCCTGAGAAACGTAACAGAAACCCATGGGGGAGGGGAAGGAAAAAAAGAGATTAGAGTGGAAGAGATCCAAAGCATAAGAGACTCTTAAAAACTGAGAACAAACTGAGGGTTGATGGGGGGTGGGAGATGCGTATTGAGGAGGGCACCTGTTGGGATGAGCACTGGGTGTTGTATGGAAACCAATTTGATAATAAATTTCACATTAAAAAGAAAAAAACCTTTTTTAAAAAGAGAAGGGATAACTAAATGCAATGTAGTCTCCTGGATAGGAGATATAAATAAGGAAAACTGGGTGTGGAGTTTATGTACACTATCTTCACAATTTTTCTGTGAGTTTAAAACTGTTTATAAAATAAAGTCTGTTAAAAATTAAAATTAGTGAAATGCAAACACCTTAGAGACAGCAAGATCTGAGCTTGACTCCAGTCTCCATTATATATGCCTCTTGTAAGTCTCATATTCTTTCCCCATAAAATCAGAATAAGAACCTCAACTTCATAGTTATGAAAGAATTAAATAAAATAATGAATAAAAATATTCATGTATGCCTAGCATTAATCAGTGAACTTTTGGATACACTGTTTCAGTTACTCACATATTCATTCCCCACCTCCCATCTCTACCTCCATTATGCTATTTTTTATTCATTATCTCTGTATGACATTGACAATCAGCAATACTCTGTCTCTCACATTGACCTGGGTGATCTTTCCACACAATGAGCCCGACTGTGAACATAACCTACTATAAGCTCTGCATTGACTCCACTGATTTCAGAATGAAGTGTTAATCCAATGAAAATGTAAGGTCTCTGTCATCCGGCTGCTATTTAGCTGGCCCACCTCATGTTTCACTCTTTGCCCTCTGCCCTCATTATTGGTCGGGTATTGGGGAGGTCGGTGGGGTATGGGTTAAATGGGCAATGGGCATTAAGGAGGGCACTTGGGATGAGCACTGGGTGTTATATGGAAGTGATGAATCACTGGGTTCTACTCCCAAAACCAATACTACACTGCATATTAATTAACTTGAATGCCTTTTTTTTAATTTTTATTAATGTTTATTCATTTTTGAGACAGAGAGAGAGACAGACAGAGCATAAGTGGGGGTGGGGAAGAGAGAGATGGAGACACAGTATCTGAAGCAGGCTCCAGGCTCTGAGCTGTCAGAGAAGAGCCTGTCTCAGGGCTCAAACCCACGAACCAGGAGGTCCTGATCTGGGCCAAAATCGGGCACTTAATCGATTGAGGCATCCAGGCGCCCCTAATTTGAATTTAAATAAATAAATTTAAAACAAAATAACTATGAGTAACTTCCTAAGCATACTTTACAGTTGCATTAATCCCCACATTTGTTTCCCAACCACCTCGTTCCCTTTCTCCACTGGAAGAATCCCACTTCTGCCTGGTAAAAATTAAAAATACAAGCTTGTCTGTGAAGACTTCACTCACCTCCCCAGAAAGAGTCGAGTACTTTTGGATCTACTTCAGTGCCCTATCAGGATTTTTTTTTATTTGTTTCCCCTTTTTAAACTACAAGCCCCTTGGAAGAAGGAACAATGTCTAATGCTTTCCTTCAATCCTTCAATGTTAGTGCCTAACATGCACTAATTACTAAATAAATATTTACAGAACTAAAAGGGCAAATGGTGGAATAAGGTTAGACAGGCATTTCCATCAATGGAAAAGAAAGGAGAAGCAGCAAAATTAGAAGAACTGCTACCGAGGAAGGAAGGTCCAATGATTAGAAGCCAACACTGGATGAAACAGATTAAGGGAAAAAATATTTTACTGTATATGGAATCTTTGTCCAGAACCAGGGATGGTAACATGGCAGAGTTTTATATTATTAAATTTTCCTTTATTTGTTATCCCTGTTGGTTCCCCCCAAGGTTACGACCAATAAAAGGAGTCCCTTGTGCTATGTCACACATCTCCCAACATCTGTAAAGATGCTGTGGCTCACCTATATAGTATCAGCTCACAGTTTGAGTTCAGTGACTCAGTTTCTTCCTTAGGTAATGGATGGAGTTGGGGGCTGTGCCCCCAGCAAGGGCAGTGAGATGGAACCACTCGTGAGCTTCCAGAGGAAGACAATGTTGGGTTTTCTCATCATCTGACATTGGTAAAGTAGTCTTGGGGTGGGGTAGCAAAGCATTTTACAGTTTCTGTGGCTTTGGGGGATGAATTTCCATGGAGCCTCATTAATGAAGTATCCTTTTTTTGTCTCTCTAGTCCTTGGATATTTAGTTCTCTGGAGGTAGAAGAGAAAAACAGAATTAAACTTACACAGGTTTGACTACTGGGAGATGTCTTTGGATCTCCATGTGTACTTTTTATCCTATTGGACTCCTTCCCTCCAACAGGATGTCTCCTCTATGTAGGTATTCTGTCTAGCATGCAGTACACTTTTTTTGTAATTTTTTAATGTTTATTTATTTTTTGAAAGAGAGAGACAGACAGTGTGAGCAGGGGAGGAGCAGAGAGGGAGACACAGAATCCGAAGCAGGCTCCAGAGCTCTGAGCTGTCAGCACAGAGCCTGACACGGGGCTGGAACTCATGAACCAAGAGATCATGACCTGAGCCGAAGTCAGACGCTTAACCGTCTCAGCCACCCAGGCGCCCCCTAGCATGCAGTACCCTTAACGATTGCCCCATCCATCTCTACAATGCATTCCTTCTCCAAAGATCTAAAGAACACAGTTGAACATTCTGGTGTTGTGAAAATACTTCTGACCACACACAACCTCGCACAGGCTCACCGCTGCATTTTTGTCATTGTTCTCATGTTGATCAGCTAGGAATTGGAACAAAACAAATGAAAAATCATCCCTGTCAAAAAAGCTTAGGGAGAAGGGCCTATAAAATGGTTTTACAGGCAAGGACTCTGGGAGTGTCTATACATGTTGGGGGTCACAAGAGGCAAAGACTGGTCATCATCTCTTTAGGTTTCTGTGTAGAAGGGAACAGGCTCTGGGATTAAGAGCACCCTTATTATGATGAGCGCCGAGTAATGTATAGAATTGTTGAATCACTATACTGTAACCTGAAACTAATAAAAACCAGTATATTAATTATAGTGGCATTAAAAAAAGAACTCGAAAAATGAAAAAAAAGAAAGGAACAGGTTCTGTTATGAGATGGGCTCATATGTGATGCTCAAAGTTCATTTCATAATATTACATGTCATATAACAATATACAAGTATATTCAAGGAATTATATTTTTAGTTATAAAGATGACTTTATCATTCAAATCAGTGATAAAGGCCATATGCATGTTAGCTGTTCACAGCAGATTGTTCTTTGTTAGACTTCCACACTGAGAATGAGAAGAATTAAGAGTTGCGTGTGCATATGATAGAAGAATCCAATCTGTTGGGGGATATTAGGAGAGAAGAAGGAAAATGTTGGTGAGGAGAAGCCACTGAAGTCCTAGCCAAAAGGATGAGGGAATGTTACCTGTATGAACAGAGTGTATATACATGTGCAAATTGGGCATAATCCTTCAGAAATCCATTTCTCATCCCTCATACCAAAAATAGACAAGGTTGAAACATGCCAAATTAGGATGCCAGGTCACAGAATTCCTTGCAACACACAAGAAGAAACTCAAGGGTTTTTTGGGGTTTTTTTGACAGGGATAGTTGGCTGTGATTGGTCTCAAGGATTCGGAACTATTCCCTAATGCTGACTACCTACGTAAGGCACCTAGTCCTTTCACCTGGATGATGATGATGATGATGATGATGATGATGATGATGATGATATATTGTGAATACACTGAGACCAGAGTGAACTGATGCCCAAGAACTTTTGACAAAGGCAAAAGATTATCACTGACAGATAAATTGGAAAATTAAGAAAATACTGAATTTGAGACACAATGTTGACATTATGCTTTCTATGGGACTTCACACTGCCAAAATATAAATGTGCACAAAATTTTTATTCCTCTATACCTAAACCGGTGTCTGGGGCATTTTGATTGTTCCTATTTGTTAAATGAAACAGTGAAAATCATTTGGTAAAGTATTCAATTGTTAAGTGATCCTGAGCAATTCTTCTTTCCATGGAGCATAGACCAAGAAGTGAAGTCTCTGCTCGTTGTTAGAGAAGGCAGATACGGTGTGAGGAAGAGGCTTCTCATAGACAGTTCTGCCATGACTATACTTTGGCTTCAGTGAGATTTTGGGAATTTTTAGGGTGAAATTCCAGAATTCACTTTCACCCATGGCAAAGGACCATGCGTGTAAGTCATATCTACCTGACCAAGCCATGGATGGAGGAACACAATGGATGAAGCCTGCTGGGGAGTCTGAGATAAAAATGGATTAAGGATCCAACCCTCATGGATACCCTGCACCTACAAAGTCACATGCTTTGCATCCTCTACTCCTTTAATTTAGGGGACTTTGTTCAATTTTTTGTTTGGTTGGGGCTTTTAATACTTTAATAAATATATGGCCCTCATACATTGTACGTGGGAAGGTGACATGATATAGCCACTACAGAAGAGAGTTTGGCTGTTTTTCAAATTTTAAACATAGAATCAACATGTGATTCAGCAATTCCACTCCTAAGCACACACCCAAACAAAGTGAAATTAGGTATTCAAGCAAACACGTGTGCACAAATGTTCATAGCAGCACCATTCACAATATGTAAATTGTGGAAATGTCCACCAAGTAATGAATGTCCAGCCAAACGTCCAGCCAAATATCTATCAATCAATGAATGAAGAAAGAAAATTTGGCATAGCCATACAATGGAATATTATTCAACAACACAAAAGAAACAAGTGCTGATACATGCTCAATGTGGATAAACCTTAAACATACTATAAATTAAATAAGTCAGCTACCAAGTACCACATATTATATTATTCTGTTTATATGAAATATCCAGAATAGGCAAATCCATAAAGACAAAAAGAAGAGTAGTGGTTTTCAGGAGGTAAGAGAAGGGAAGAAAGGGAAGGTGAGTACTTAATGGGTACTGAATTTCCTTTCTGGTGATGACAGTGTTCTAGAACTAGACAGAGGTCAATATACTGTCACTGAATTATTATATTTAAAATGATTAATTTTATGTTATATGAATTTCACTTCTAAATAAGTAAATGACATTACTTTGTATATATCATTCCGCAAATTGCTTTTTTCCACTCATAATTATGATTCAAAATTCATCTATATTATTTTGTTAATGTTTTTTTATTTATTTATTTTGAGAGAGAGAGAGAGAGAGGGAGAGAGAGGAAGGGAGGGAGGGACAGGGGCCGAGAGAGAGAGAGAGAGAGAGAGAGAGACGGAGAATCCCAACCAGGCTCCATATTCTCATCCCCACATGGGGCCCCACACGGGGCTCTATCTCACAAACTATGCTATCATGACCTGAGCCGATATCAAGAGTTGGTTGCTTAACCAACTGAGCCACCCAGGTGCCCCAAAATTCATCCATATTCTTACACTTAACTGTAGATCATAGGTTTGAAGACTACAGAATGTGGGCCAAATCCATCCCACTGCTTTTTTTATTTTTTGTGGGTGTTTTTGGCTTTTTTATTTTTTTGGTTTTTTGTTTTTTGTTTTTTTGGTAGTCTTTCCTAAAGGAACATTGATAGATTGTTTGCATCAGACTTCTTTGGTGGGCTTTGGTTATTTTAAAGTTGGAAACAAAACAAAACATAGGGTTAGAAACAAAACATATAAGTAGTTTGTATTTTCATGGAGAACACTACCTGTTATTTTTAGCAGAATCAGAATTATTTAGGTTTTATTTCTGTAGGTTAAAGTTGTCATTTTCTTCTTTATCTGAAGACTCTGGATACCTAGAAACAAAAGGGTAATAAGTCTTGACTGTCTTAACTTTATCTTTCAAGAAGCAAGAGAGTATGGTTGATGGGATTGAGTCTAGAAGTACAGTCCAGCCAAAGCTGGAGATAAATAATGAACTGTCTTCTCTAAACAGTCCAGATTAGGAGAGGACGTGGATAAAGTAGGAAGGATAAATATTGCCTCAGAGACAGTTGAACCGTATTTTTATTCTTCCTATTGTTTTCTTTTTTCCCCGATGTCCCCAAATTACTCCTGTTTAAATTTAAAATGTTATGAATGCTATTTGTATTTTATAAAAATAAGGCACACTGTTCTATTTCTCTATTTTTTCATGAAACATAAGAATATTAAGTTATGTGAGCTATAAAACCTTTTATTGATACAAACCCTACATACAAAATTGAAGTATGGAAAACCCCAGGTAAATTTACATTTTGCTATATTTGCATAATTCTTCAAAGTGCTATTTCATCTAACACAAGGAAAGTCTGACGTTGAATTGCCCTAGAACTGAAAGGTAAAAACAGAACATCTAGGCTTGAAGATTTTTATTCAGAAAATTTTTAGACACTGGATGTCTCAGTCAGTTAAGCATCCCACTCTGACTCAGGTAATGACCTCACAGTTCCTGAGTTCGAGCCCCATGTCGGGCTCTGTGCTGACAACTCCGAGCCTGGAGCCTGCTTCATATTCTATGTCTCCCTCTCTCTTTCTCTCTGCCCCTCCCCTGTTCTCTCTCTCTCTCTTTCTCTCTCTCAAAAATAAATAAACATTTTTTTAAAAAGAAAGTTTTTAACTAGATAGATATTAGGCCTTTATATATTATTATTTGTATTATCTATTTCTTCATGAGAAAGATTTGGTAATTTGTTTCTTGCAACATACCAGTTCATTTCATGCATCATGTTGAATTTATATGCATATGTCTGTCCATAATATTCTCTCATTATCTTTTCAGTGTCTAAAGGTTGAAGATACTGTACCATCTTTTATTCATGGCATTGGTAATTTGTCTTTATAAATAAAAATGCAATTTCCTTAATACTGTATATCATATGAAATACATATTTATGATATCATGTAATAATCTCTGAGCCTGAATGCAAACCAGTCCATGGTATGTTGCACGCACTTACTGATGCTGAAAATGTGATGAGCTGTCTCTGCATTAGCAATGACCCTAAGTTGTGTAGACACTTCTAGAGACTATGTCTATGAGGTACATGAGGCCATCCTATAAGCCTTTTTTCCTATTGCCTCTTACTGGATGGCTTTGCCTTTCACTGGGCCCACTGTCAATTAATTGGAATGGAAGTCATGATGCATACATATACTAACATGCCTGTGTTGGTGGCTTTTTTGTATATGCTTGGGAGCATTTGTGCAATATCCTGAGGCTTCAGCTAATAGTGTTCAATTGTATTCTCTAGCTCTTTGGAGAAGGAATGCACCCAACAGATGGATAGGGCAGTCGATCAGAGATACTCTGCCCTCTAGAGATCAAAGAAAGAAAGAAAAGAAAGAAAGAAAAAGAGAAAGAAAAGAAAAGAAAAGAGAAGAAAAGAAAAGAAAAGGAGACAAACTCTTCTCCAGGGGAAAAAAAGGGGGGGGGGGTGTCTCATGAGATAGAAAAAATAGAGACTTGTAGCTGCTTCCCAGTGGGCAAAATTGGCAAGACTGTTTACATGTTTTTTTTGTCTTTGTTAACCTCTGCAGAACCAAGTCTCTTGGGATTTATAGAGGCACTAAAACATTTTATTTAACAAGGCTCTGTGGGAGTTCAGCTCTTGAAGCTAAACACTGAAAATGCAACCTCTTTCCCTACATCTACATGAGACTATGTAACCAAACTTGGGTCATTAAGAAATACAAATGCCTCTTCCAGAAGCCTCATGAGTGGGTCCATCTCCCTGCCCTTCCTGGGGACAGAGATTCTAACTTCATCTATCACCCAAGGAAGAAACTGGATCACTGACATAAAGACTCCTTTCTGACCATTTCCAGGTGAACCCCATCTTCACAGGTGCTGGGAGATGTGGTATGGCCTTTTAAATATTAATCATTTTAGGGTCACCAACAGGGATAACAAGTCAAGAAAAGTTTAATGTACGATCCTGACAAGTTACCTTCCTTGATTCTAGAAGAAAATAACGAACACTTAAATAAACTTTTTTCTTGAATCTGTCTTCTCTGGTGTTGGTTCTCAATCATGGGCCCTCCTTCCCTCAACAATATTCCATCTTGTTTCACTGCTTCTCTATTCTCCCACATTGATAGAAATATCTGTCTAGCCTCATTCTGCCATTTGTCCTTTTAGCTTTTCAGCGAATATCTATTCAGTAACTACTGCATGGTAGGCACTAAACTGTGGTCTGGGGTTGAAAGAAAGCATAAGGTATTGTCTCAAGAGCTTAAAGTTTAAACAGAGTAAGGTATGTAGAAATAAATGAAACCTCCTGACAGGGCACTGTAATCCTGGGACAGTGTATCCAAAAGTCCACTACTGAAGGTAACGAAGCCTTCACAGAGAAGTTCATAATTATACTGAGCCTTGAAGGAAGAGTAGACTTCCTCCATGTGGAGAAGAGGGTAAATGTATAGCAGCAAAAAAATCTTCAGAGGGGTAAATGCAAGCATTGGTTAAACTGGAAGGTGTTCTTAAGAAATTACAAATAGTTGTGTATTTTTTAAAGTTTATTTATTTTGAGAGAGACAGAGACAGCATGAGTCGGGGAGGGGCAGAGAGACAGAGGGAGAGAGAAAGAATCCCAAGCAGGCTCTGCACTGTCAGCGCAGAGCCTGATGCAAGGCTTGAACCCATGAAGCCGTAAGATCATGACCTGAGCAGAAATCAAGAGTCAGATGCTTAACCGACTGAGCCATCCAGGCACCCCACAAATAGTAATTTTTTTAACGAAATCAGAATCTATGTTTAACAAGATTCCCAGGAGATTTGTGCACCTTAAATCAAGGGCTGAGAAGTGCTGTGTCCTTCCCACTCCCCTCACACATACAACAGCTACCTACACCTTCTTAATCCCTTTTAAATGCCAGGCATGGATCCCTTGTTGATGTGGGTACTACAGGGCACTGCTGACCCCAGTGTGGTTAGGGTCCAATTAATCCTGCAGCAACCCCTATTGGCATTCTCCTCCTATCTGAGTAAAGAGGTCTAAGCCTCTGAATCTGGTTGCCCAGTAACAGAATGCTGCTGCTGGCCATCATGTCATTCTGCTAGCCTATGTCATTCAGCTATGGTTTCCATTCTACCTCCTTTGTTCCCAGTAAATACCCACATGGCCATTTTACAGAAGTGAGAACAGGTTCAGAAAGACCAAGGGACTTGCCTGAGGTCCCACAGCCAGGGATCAAGACACCAGGCTCTCAGATACCTCCCTGGGACCCGGGACACAAAGGTCTTTGTAGTGGATCAAGTATGCCCCCAAGAGCCATACCCAGGTCCTAAGCCCTGTCCCTATGAATGTGACCTGATGTGAAATAAAGGTCTTTGCAGATGTAATTAGGGATATAGAAATGAGATCACTCTGAATTTAGAGTGGGCTCTAAATCCAGTAAGTGTCTTTATGAGAGCAAGGAAGAAAGAGATTTGAGACACAGAGATGAGAAAAAGGGTATTTATGTGAAGATATCAGAGTGATGGATCTACAAATCAGGGAATGCCAAGGTTGCCAATAGGTACCAAAAGCTAAGATACAGGCAAGAAACAAATCCATCCCCAGAACCTCCAGAAAGAACCAATGTCAATGACACCTTGATTTCAGACTTCTGGCATCCATAACTGTGACAGAAGAAATTTCTGTTGCTTTAAGCTACCCGGTTTGCAGTAATTTGTTATGGCAGCCCTAGGAAGCCAATGTGTTGCTACTGAGTTCCAGAGAGGGCTGGGGGAGGCGATGTATGTCTTCATCTTCCAAGGGCAGAAGTCCTGGCAAGTGCGTGGAGGGGTGACTGATTATATTGGTATCTTATTAGACATCAACAAACCAGAATGATTCCAAGGATGGGGCGCTCCAAAATTTTTCAGCATTTTGGGGTTTAAGGGCCCAAATATGTCTCCCTCTGGCCTCACAACGTCAGCTGAGTTGGGCTGTGAAAGAGGTGGATTCCGTGGGACCCAAGGGGCAGAGCTGAAACCAATGTTGCGAAGCATCAAGAGACAGCCATGCCCTCAACAGAGATGAAGTAGAAAGAGGGCAGGTTTCCCAAGTGTCCATCCTGAGGTTGGGTGCAGCCTCTACTACTTACAAGCTGTGTGGCCTTAAATTGTGCCACACCTGTTTCACCGTCTTCCGATGGAGACAACCCCGTGTAGTCCAAGGCTGCTAGAGGATTTAATTAAGTGATACCTGAAAAGTGCCTGACAGCAGGTCTACAAGAGCTCAGGGACCTCACAGTTGGGTCACCTGACCAAGGGTGCACGCATTCTTTGAGATTCTTAAGACGAAACTATACACAGGTCTGCGGTTTTACACTTTTACCAACTTACTCATATTGGCTTTAGTTTAATATTCTTCAGCAGTCTTCCTGACTTGGGAAACCCTGCTGGGTACAGACTTTGACATTCCGCGGTTTGGGAGAAAGATGTTTATGTGTTGATGCATCTCTAGTTAATTTGTATCAGTAACTTATCCTGTGTTTGTTTGGTGTGGGGGGGGGGGTAGTGTTTGCATTGACACAATATTTTATTAAAGACATGATATGTAAGGTTTCAAGAAGAAATTGACCACATAGAGTACAAGGAGTTACCTTAAGCACTATCTTATTAAATATTCCGTGTACTTTTAAAATTATTAAGATATCATCCATATACCATAAAATCCACTCTTTCAAAGAGTGGATTCCATTTAGTGTAGAATTCACTTGTAAAGCCATCTTGTCCTAGGCTTTTTCCCTGTTGGGAGATTTTTTTACTATCAGATTCACTCTCCTTGCTTATTACTGGTCTGTTACAGGTTTCCTATTGACTCGTCACTCACTATTGGTAAGATGTGTTTCTAGAAATTTATCCATATATTCTGAATTATCTAATTTGTTGGCATATAACTGTTCACAGTATTCTCTTATGATCCTTTGTGTGTACGTGCTATCAATTGTAATGTCTCCTCTTTCAATTATACTTTTATTAATTTTGAGCCATCTCTTGTTCTCTTAGCCTAGCTAAAGTGTTGTCAATTTTTATGTTCTTTTCTCTAATCTCCTTGGCTAGTATCATTTCACCTGAAAATGTTTACCACCACTGACTTACTGATACTCTCTTTCCCACCCCCAGCAAACACCCTTACATATAACTTCTTTGAAGGCAAAAATTTGTTTTTCTGACACTTCAGGCATGGATTTTTCGCTGCCATTAATAATGCTTGGTACATAATAAATACTTAAAAATATTTGTTGGCCAGGGGCGCCTGGGTGGCGCAGTCGGTTAAGCGTCCGACTTCAGCCAGGTCACGATCTTGCGGTCTGTGAGTTCGAGCCCCGCGTCGGGCTCTGGGCTGATGGCTCGGAGCCTGGAGCCTGTTTCCGATTCTGTGTCTCCCTCTCTCTCTGCCCCTCCCCCGTTCATGCTCTGTCTCTCTCTGTCCCAAAAATAAATAAAAAAAAAAAATATTTGTTGGCCAAAGCACAGAAGAAAAGATGGGGCACATGGGGGGCCCTTTTGATAATCAGACTAAATAACAATAGATCAAGGGGTGCTTGGGTGTCTCAACTGAGTAGTCAGTTGAGTAAGCTGATCAACTCAGGTCATGATCTCACAGTTCATGGGTTCGAGCCCCACGTCAGGCTGTGCTGACAGCTCAGAGCCTGGAGCCTGCTTCAGAATCTGTGTCTACCTCTCTCTCTGTTCCTCCCCTGCTCACACTCTCTCTGTCTCTCTCAACAATAAATAAAGGTTAAAAAAAAACAGCAGATCCATAGATAAAATATGGGAATTAATGAATTAAAATCAGGTGTCACATACAAACTATGGTGTCTTAAGTTGTTGATAAGTGCCTGTTTCGCTAAATAATTGTTCCCCCCCTTCCTGGCAGTCATACCAGCTACATGGAACCAGGAAACCAAACACGAGTCTCAGAATTGATACTCCTTGGATTTTCAGAAGAGGCAGAGCTGCAGCCTCTGCTCTTCGGACTGTTCCTATCAATGTACCTGGTCACTGTCTTTGGGAACCTGCTCATCATCTTGACCATCACCTCAGACTCTCACCTCTACACTCCGATGTGCTTCTTCCTTGCCAACTTGCCCTCAACAGACATTTGCTTCCCCTTCACCATTGTCCCAAAAGATGCTGCTCAACATCCAGACACAGAACGACGTCATTACTTATGCAGACTGCATCATCCCAATATATTCTTTCTTGCCTTTTGGAGAGCTGGACAACTTTTTTCTGACTGTAATGGCATATGACCAGTTTGTGGCCATCTATCATCCTCTCCGTTACAGTCATCATGAAGCCCCGGCTCTGCTGCCTCCCAATTGCCTATATTCTGATACGTCCCCATTTATATCATTGCCCCAATCTCTCTTCCCATTTATGTAGATAGAGACTTAACCTCTTCAGACAGTTGTGTTGTACATACTCAAAATCACCATTTTCATTTTTCCAAATGCTCGTTGTCTTTCCCCCATATCAATAAGGATTTTTTAACATGTCATCATAATTTATTCTTTTTTGTTTTGTTGGTTGGTTTTTTTAATATAATTTATCATCAAACTGGTTTCCATACAATACCCTATGCTCATCCCAACAAGTGCCCTCCTCCCTGCCCATCACTCACTTTCCCCACTCCCTCACCACCCCCCCATCTACCCTTAGTTTGTCCTCAGTCCTTAATAGTCTCTTATGGTTTGCCTCCCTCTCTCTCTGTAACTCTTTGTCCCCTTCCCCTCCCCCATGGTCTTCTGTTAAGTTTCTCAAGATCCACATATGAGTGAAAACATATGGTATCTGTCTTTCTCTGCCTCGCTTATTTCACTTAGCATAATACCCTCCGGTTCCATCCACGTTGCTGCAAATGGCCAGATTTAATTCTTTCTCATTGCCAAGTAGTATTCCATTGTATATATAAACCACAAATGGGTGTGTTTAAAAGCTTTTTTTTAATGTTTATTTATTTTTTGGGGCGCCTGAGTGGCTCAGTTGGTTAAGCGTCCAAATTCGGCTCAGGCCAGGATCTCATGGTCTGTGAGTTCGAGCCCCACATCAGGCTCTGTGCTGACAACTCAGAGCCTGGAACCTGCTTCGGATTCTGTGTCTCCCTCTCTCTCTGACCCTCCCCCACTCTCACTGTCTCTGTGTCTCAAAAATGAATAAATGTTAAAAATATATATATAATAATAAATGTTTATTTTTAAGAGAGAAAGCACCAGGGAGGGAAGGAGAGAGACAGACTGAGATTCTGGCGTGGGTTCTGTGCTGAGAGCAGAGAGCCCCATGCGAGGCTCAAACCCATGAACTGTAATATCATGACCTAAGCGGAAGTCTGACACTTAAACGACTGAGCCACCCAAGCACCCCTAAAATCCTTTTATTCATTTTTTACTTATTTATTTTGAGAGGGGGAAGGGCAGAGAGAGAAGGAAAGAGAGAAAATCCCAAGCAGGCTCGGTGTCGTCAGCACAGAGCCTGATGCAGGCAGGACTCAGAGAGATTATGAGATTATGAGCTGAGCCAAAATCAAGAGTCAGAGCTTAATTGACTGAGCCACCCAGGAGATTATGAGATTATGGAACCATGAGACTATGACCTGAGCCAAAATCAAGAGTCAGAGCTTAACTGACTGAGCCACCCAGGTGCCCCACAAATGGGTGTGTTTATTTTGGATAATTTGAGGAGAATTTAATAGGGGAACTAATTATGAAATCTTGAGCATGGTGTATATAAAGTACTAGAGATCACACAGAATTTTGAGATTGGTAACAGTGGCGAGCATTATCAACCACAGGCCTAATGAGATAAGAGAAGGGAGTAGTTGCCGATGCACAGGAAGAAGGACACGTGTGATGAGGGCCTCCTTGATGAGAGCCTACCATGAGACAAAGCCAGTCCATGGAGTTCTCTGGCTCGAGCCCACTCAGCCCTCAAGGCTCTGCTTAATAGGTATTTCAAAGGTATTTGAATATATACCTTAAAAGGTATATTCAAAGGTATTTCTCCTTCCTGATATACTCTGATAGCACTCCATATTATTAGTTCACAGAAAAGAAGGTTCACAAGGCTTTCGTATTTGAATAATAGTTTTCTATAAAGTCAGTACTTCCTCTTTGCTCTGAACGTTCACCAAGTCGTTTTCTGACATGTGTTTAGTTTTTCAAGTGACTCTCTGGTAAGAGAAATTCCTGAAAGTGTCTCCCTCTCTCTTTACCACTCTCTTCTTCTCTCTCTCTCTTTCTCTCTCTCTTACACACACACACACACACACACACACACACACACACACTAGATATTACATAAATTGTTCATCCTATGTTTCTATAGTTTTTAAAAGGAGTTGGGTTTAAAAAAAAATTCATTGCAAGAGTTGATGTTTTGATGGGTGCACAATGTGTTGAATCTCTTCTGATTACTACTATAATCTTGTTTTTCTTTCATCTTTTTCTACTATGTTTTTTACTTTTTTGTAAATTTTTCAAATTCTATTTTACTTCCATCATTTCGTTTTATTCTATTTCATTATATTCATTTTGTCAAATTTTCAAACATTTTCCTTTTTTTTCTTTTCTTATCTTTCCCTTTTTTCTCTAATCTATAAATCTCCTTTCAACAACCATACCAACACACAACTAGGATCTAGCATCCTTTATTTGATTTGTTTGTGTGTTGTTTTTAATTTTTTAATGTGAATTTTGTTTGCCTTATTCCTTTTCTTCCTCCAAAATGACGAAAGGAAGGAATTCACCCCAAAAGAAAGAACAAAAGCAAAAATTAACTATTGGGACCTCATCAAAATAAAAAGCTTCTACACAGTGAAGAAAACAATCAACAAAACTAAAAGGCAACTGACAGAATGGGGACAGATATTTGGGATAATGGGAGTAGATAATGGGAGAAGGGTTAGTATCCAAAATCTATAAAGAACTTATCAAACTCAACACCCAAATAACAAATAATCCAGTGAAGAAATGGACAAAAGACATGAATAGACACTTTTCCAAAGAAGACATCCAACTGACCAATTGACCATGGCCAACTGACACATGAAAAAATGCTCCACATCGCTCATCATCAGGGAAATACAAATCAAAACCACAATGAGATACCACCTTCCACCTGTCAGAATGGCTAACATTAACAACTCAGGCAACAACAGGTGTTGGCGAGGATGTGGAGAGAGAGGATCTCTCATGCACGGCTAGTGGAAATGCAAACCGGTGCAGCCATCCTGGAAAACAGTATGGAGATTCCTCAAAAAAGTAGAACTTCCTGGGGCGCCTGGGTGGCGCAGTCGGTTAAGCGTCCGACTTCAGCCAGGTCACGATCTCGCGGTCCGTGAGTTCGAGCCCCGCGTCAGGCTCTGGGCTGATGGCCCGGAGCCTGGAGCCTGTTTCCGGTTCTGTATCTCCCTCTCTCTCTGCCCCTCCCCCGTTCATGCTATGTCTCTCTCTGTCCCAAAAATAAATAAAAAACGTTGAAAAAAAAAAAAAAAAAAAAATTAAAAAAAAAAAGTAGAACTTCCTCAAAGAATAGAACTACCCTATGACCCAGCAATTGCACTACTAGGCATTTATCTTCTAGGGATACAGGTGTGCTGTTTCGAAGGGGCACATGCACCCCAATGTTTATAGCAGCATTATCAACGATAGCCAAAGTATGGAAGGAGCCCAAATGTCCATCAATGGATGAAAGGATAAAGAAGATGTGGTATACATATACAATGGAGTATTACTCGGCAATCAAAAAGAATGAAATCTTGCCATTTGCAACTACGTGGATGGAACTAGAGGGTATTAGAGCAAAGAGCAAAATTAGTCAGAGAAAGACAAATATCATATGACTTCACTCATATGAGGACTTTAAGATACAAAACAGGTGAATATAAGGAAAGGGAAGCAAAAATAATATAAAAACAGAGAGAGGGACAACACATAAGAGACTCAAGTATAGAGAAGAAACAGAGGGTTGCTGGAGGGGTTGTGGGAGGGGGATGAGCTAAATGAGTGAGAGGCATTAATGAACCTACTCATGAAATCATTGTTGCGCTACATGCTAACTAACTTGGATGTAAATTTAAAAATAAATAAATTATTAATAAAATGTAAAAAAAAAAATGAGACATCACTACAAACCTATTGGAGTGGCAGAAATTAAAACACTGACAACACCAAGTGCTGGTGAAGATGTAGAAAAATAACACCTCTGATTCATTGTTGACGGGAAGGCAAAATGGTACAAAACTTAACATACTCTTACTATATGACCCAGCAATCTGCTCCTTGGTAAATACCCAAATGAATTTAAAACATGTCCACACAAAAAAAAATCTGTACATACATATTTATAACATCTTTATTGATCACTGCCAACACTTAGAAGCAACGAAGATGCCCTTCAGTAGGCGAATGGAGAAATAAACTATGGCACACCCAGGCAATGGAATATTGCTTAACATTAAAAGAAATTGAGGAGGTCAGGTTAAGATCACAGAGAAGTAGGGGGACCAGGGTTTTCTTGTCCCTCAAACACAGTTGTATTGAGGGGCGCCTGGGTGGCTCAGTCGGTTGAGCGTCCGACTTCGGCTCAGGTCATGATCTCGTGGTCTGTGAGTTGGAGCCCCGCGTCGGGCTCTGGGCTGACAGCTCAGAGCCTGGGGCCTGCTTCATATTCTGGGTCTCCCTCTTTCTCTCTCTGCCCTCTCCCGCTCATGCTGTCTCTCTCTGTCTCTCAAAAATAAATAAACACTAAAAAAAAATTTTTTTTTTAAAAGCACAGATGTATTGAGATCAAATCACTTGGAACTCCCAGGAAATTTATCTGAGGAGATAGCAGAAGGATCTCCATGGTTGGAGGGAGATAGCTCGACAGGATCAAGC